>NC_071507.1:120479953-125479953 GCF_027887155.1 Malaclemys terrapin pileata
GTTAGTCTCTAAGGTGCCACAAGTACTCCTGTTCTTCTTTTTGCGGATACAGACTAACACGGCTGTTACTCTGAAACTTGTCTTTAAACAAAATGTGCATAGGGGTCTATTCTTCTGCTATAAAGTTGCTGACATCATCATCAACATGGCAGGACCTGCATAAAAACACACTCCCCAATTTGTATTCAGAGTTTTACCGGCCAATATCACTGACAAAAAAAGTTTGTACTGTTTTTTACTTCTGATAGACCTAAAGAGTCAAGAAAGCTAAGAGACAGCTGAATTCTATTGCTTCTTGTGCATCAACTGACTGAGTTAATAAGGCCTTAACTACGTGGGAAAATTATATTGGTTTAACTTAAAACTGGTGTAGAAGAATATATATTTTGCTAATGCTCTTAGTGTTTTGGGTTTGTTTTTTTAAAAAACACTACTTCACAATATTTCTACTAAACAAGTTCTCCCCATATTAAACAAACATTTAAGACAACTTTTAACCACAACTAAGGCTAGGATTTAGTCACGGAGGTGACGACAGTCACAGATTCAGTGACTTTACCGGACCTCTGTGACTTCTATGCTGTCGGAGGCAGGACTGTGCGCCCCTGCCTTTCAACTGGGGCTGACAGGAATCAGAACCCTGCTGCCCCAGTTCCATGGCTTCCACCGTGGCCACACGCCCCAGCCCTGTGGTGTCCCAGGCTTGGCAGGGGCTGCAGCCAGGGCCACACGCCCGAGCCTGGTGGCTGCTGTGGGGCCATGTCCCCCCCCCCCCCCCCCCCCCTCCACTGTGACCGGGACTTGGAAGTAGCTGCATTCGGGGCCACACACCCTATCCTGCAGCTGCGGCCAGCTCCAGAGCAGGTGCTGTGTCCCCCCCATGGCTGCGACCCCACTGCGGCCGCTGGGACTCCATTCCTCCCCTCTACCTAGCTCTGTCCTCCCAGTTATTTTTAGTAAAGTCACGGACAGGTCATGGATTCCGTGAATTTCTGTTTATTGCCCGTGACCTGTCCGTGACTTTTACTAAAAATAACTGCGACAAAATCTTAGCCTTAACCGTAACTAAGCTACACAATTTGAAGTTTAGTCAGATTTCTAATCAAATCTTTCAATAGTGCAAATAACAGGGGAAAAAACAGAAGTTTACCTTCTTCTAAGAACTGAATGTCAGACGTGTCAAGATTATGATCGGTTTCAAATAGTTGTTTTCCTAAAAGGAATAATAAGTATTAAAATTAGCGATCGCTTGGAATGTAGTTACTAAAATCATGTAACATGAAATTTTGTAAGAGTATTTTAGAATTTTGATATTTAAATAACATCAAAGTAAGATTTGATAATTTATGTTCCCTTGGCATTTTGTTCAGATTATACTTGGACCAGTTAATTCTTTGCCTATCTTGTTTATTAAATTTTAAGCTTTCTGGGCAGGTGTTGTCCATCTCTCTGGGATTCCTTCCCTTACAGGTGAGACAGGCCCTGAAAAAGAGCTCCATACAAGAATTAATGCAGCCTCAGGTGAAACCAATGCTGAGATAAGGGATACACCACCACTGTTTCCTCTGGTTTTGCCTGCAGCCTGGAGGCCACACACAATGCTCCTGAAGTGTCAAGGAAGAAAGAATATGGTGCTGTGGATCCATCACATCTATGCACAACAGGTCAGACTGTTGTCTCCATGCACTGACTTAGGCCAATCAGGCCCATGTTTGTTGCATTCAGCATGTATTTGATTCCCCTTCCTACCATGTGTCCATGTAAAGTAAAATGGAACCTTTTATAAAAATGGATATGAATCTTTCCATGCCCACATTACCTATCTTCTGAGAATTTAATGGAATTCATTTTATACTGATTCTACAATCTACTCAAAAACCATTTAACGTGCTTAATGTTCATATTAAATTGCTTAAGACATCTATATTTGTATTGCTACTACACATGGCTTCTGAAAACATGTCAGATTTAGCAAAATCCTTTCAAACATACATTTCCATAAATTTAGCCTCAAATTAAAAAAAAAAAAAACACATATCCTCACAAGTTACATGAGGAGAAGCTCTGCGTGGCTCGAAAGCTTGTCTCTCTCACCAACTGATGTTGGTCAAGTAAAAGATATTACCTCACCCATCCTGTCTCTTGAATATCCTGGGACTGACATGGCTACAACTACACTGCAAAAAACTCTGACACTGCAGGGGCCAAATCCAGAGGTTCTTATTCAGCCAAACTCCCATCCAAGTCAATACCTCAGGATCTGAAGCCACATCTCTGATATCTATCTATTCCACACAAGCTACACCATTAGTATTTGCTTTGTTGGCACAACCCTGGTTCGCTTCATGCGCAAGCAAATTGGCTTAAACACAATGAAAATGATGCATTTCAGCTATGCGGGAGGCCAGCCAGCAGAAAGTCTATATATGGTCTTCACCCTTTCTATGCCACGGAGCCAAGCTCTGCAGCATTGCCCTGATTTTAAACATGGAGAGAATACTTTCAGTGGGCCAGCATGGCCCTAAAAAGAGAAGATATGGATCTACGAGGCTGTAATCCCATTGGAGGGAAGGGGTCCAATGACAGGCCATAATCACTACTCCTCTCCAGAGGTAGTTGCTGCAGCCACAACCAACCTGTGCAGTTGTCTGGGGGTGAAGATTTCCTCCTCCATAGACAGTTCCTACAGGTAACTCAGGCTTTGCCCATTTGATATCAATTTTGCCCCCTTATGGCATATGGGCAGACTAAATCAAATTATACGCACAGTAAGAATATTGCACCACCACCAAACCCTGCTTCTCAACCTCTCAGAGCACAAGAGATTGTGTCTTCTTTATATTGGTTACCTGTCTCATGCATTAACAAATATATCACCTATTTTGTAGTAATGAACCAGAAACAATTGTGGAGCTGGAAATCTATATGTTCCAGTTCAATACAGACTATCCTACCGTAGCACTCTCCATTTTCCTCCCCTTTCCAATTTTCCTCACCATTCCTTGATGCTGTGAATGGGTTTCATGTGAGAAATGGAAACATTTAGGATTCACACTTGCTCCAACATAAATGCTCAAGCCTCCTTTCTAAGGCACAACAGTAAGACACTAACACTCAATTTACAAGATAAATCTTCCCTGTTAACAATCAGACGACTGGCGTCTGACAAATCTTTTAGTATAAAAATTAAAATTCTTGGACATGATTTCATTATCTGACACACTGGTCTGATAAGTTGGCAAACTTGGAGAAAATTGTAAAGTCATACCACTTAATTTATTTTTGCCTGATTGCTCTTCTTCTTTCATCTTTTTTCTTTTAATTTCTAGGAGCTCTGCATCAAACTTTGCTTTCCAGCTTAGGAAATTCTCGATTGTAACAGGAGTGCCATGGAAACATAGCTGCAAAAGAAAAAAAATTAAGAGCTCAGTGGCAAAGCAAAGAGTAAAGATTAATATTCTCTTTACGGTTGAAATTATTGTATACCAAGAAGCAGTAACTACTAGGCACCAATTTTAACTAGGTTTCTTACAGCAAATTAACCACACTACAGTAAGACCAAGTGAAAAGTGTGACATTCTTGTTTCTTTTTACATGTGGCTTGCAAATTTATTCACAGAAAACTACTGTAGAAAATCCCTGTTTTGATTTGGATCTATAATGTAATACCAATAAGATAGAGCAGCATATGCACAGGTGGGTAGTGCACCTTATTAGTGGTTTAAGGTCAAGTCACAATGAACAAGGGGCGGGTACGTGAGTGGCAAGGATGGACAGAGATGCTTTGTGTATGAATATTTGCTATTAAAATTCCTAAAACCACAGAACAAGTTTATATTTGATATCTGTACCACGGGGGGGGGGGGGGGGGGGGGGGGGGGGGGGAGCGGTGTGAAATATGCGACCAGCAAGACTCCTCCTCTATCATGGAGGGAGAGGAGAATAATTGTTCCTTCCACCACCACCCTCATGTGGAAACTACATAGTGACCCTGCTGTGCAATCACATTCCTCCTCCATACTATGGGGCTTCCACAGTGCTTTGTGCTTGTAAAAGCCCACAGCCAAACCTCATAATGTGGGATTTCAGAAATGCAGTGCATTCTGAGATGTAAATACCAGGGAAACACCAAAGAGCATGAGTGTGTGAACAGACCTATAGTGACGGGATCCCAACTGAAGGGATATTGAGTCCTACAGCCCTCTAGCTGCTACTGAAAGAAGTGAAAACTCAGTGGTGGAATTTCTTCTAACGCATCTTGGGAGAATGGAAAGAGCTACTTAGTGGTGGCAAAGAAATACCAGGCTACAGTGAATAGGCTACTGGATCTGGCTGACACTAGAGGTTGAGCCATCCAACTTCCTTTCCATCAAGTCAATCGACCGAGACAGAGGAATGGAGTTATCCCCCTTCTTGGTGGCATTCATGTTATAAAGGAGGGAGAGGAGGCATCAGAAAACTGTACAGGGTGTTCAAACCTTCAACAGCCAGCCACAGTGCCCCAGGGACTGTTCAACATCTGAGAACAGTATGAGGGTAATGCAATATACTCTAGCCCCTTCTGCTCCTTATCCCTTCCTTCCACTTAAAATGAAAGCCACACGGAGGATGGCATACAGCTGGTTAACGCCAGCTCTGCACTAAATGGGCACTCATTTCAAGGAAGAATATTTGGCTAGAGGGATAATGTCAGTGTCCACTCTCTGTGCTATTTGGGGGTCCAAAGGGAGTGGAGTGGTTAGAGGACATGCCCCAAGCTTTTAAAGCAGTGCCAGAAGCTATTATGCATTCAGTAAATACCAGAAAGGTTCAACCTGGAAAGTGCAATATTTATGATTTATTAAATCAATGAAGTTGTGCTCAATGTGTGGCTACATCTGAACTTTTAAATATTGTTTTTGGTTCTGCTAGTTGTGTGTGTCTGGGACAATTCTACTACTAGCCAATCCTACAGCAACTACAGCAGCTTTAGGAAGGAAAACCAGAACATTGTTAGTTGAAAATGGAATACTTCACCCACCTTTTCTGCCTCCTCTGCTTCTCTTTCCTTCTGTTTCTTTTCCTCCTCTCGTCTTGTTTTTATTTGATCCACTATTTCATTTAATTTCTCTTGTACAGCTGACATTAGAGTGAAGATCATTACCATCCCCAAGTTCTCTTCTGCCTGCAACATAAAAGGCAGCACCCTCAGGCAATTCACCAGGCAAACTCATTGTGGACAGAGAGGTTACACCTTCCACCTGTCTGGAAAGTGTTTATGCTTAGCCCTGTAGGAATGCAAGTTTCATTGCTGAATTGCCTTGCACCAGTTTTGGAAATTGAGTCAAATTTATTTCATTGGGTTTAAGCCACTTAAAATGATCCCAGGTGAAAGAGGAGGGAAGAGTAGCAAAACATCAGCACTGTTCTCTCAGGTCACTATTAGGAATGTAAATAGGGTTTAAAAATAGTAACCATTAAACCTATTAAAATTCTATTGTTTAAACGATTAACCGTTAAGGAGTTCACATAGGCGGGGAACTAAGAGTGCAGGGGGTGCTGCAGCACTCCCATGTTTTACGTGGGATCCCCCTGCCGGGACCTTGGGCCAGCAGCAGGACCCCGGGTGAGGGGCCGGGAGCGGAGTTTAATCATTAACCGAAACCGTTAAGACTGATGCTTACTGGTTAACCGGTTAAACTTTTACATCCCTAATCACTATCTTCACAACAGGTTATTAATCCCATCTGAAGGTGATACAGAGTGCTTCTAATTAACCAAAAAACCTGAAAATGTTTGTTAAATTAAATAATTTTAAAGCAGGTGGGGACGGAACTCCCTAGTGATGAATTCCTAGAGTCATTCTGGGTATGTCTACACTGCAGTTCAAAGCAAGCCTTCCAGCCCAGAAGACTGACTTGTGCTAACGGAGCTTGAGCCAGCACAGTAAAGATAGTGAAGTGGACACTAGCTCTGGAGGAGACTCAGGTTAGTAGCTCGAGCTCAGACCCAGGGGGTTGGGTGGACTTGAGAGCCCAAGCTGTAACTTCCGTACTGTTATTTTTAGCAGGCTCACTCTCAGCTGCAGGGTAGACACTCACAGGTGCTTACTAATTACCCGCACAAGTCAATACGGTAGGTAAGGCCTCATCTCAGCACCGTGTCCCCAGTCCTCACTGCTGTTACCAGTCCTACGAGAAGCATGCATACTAGGATCAGTCAGCTAGCTCACAGTTAGTAGCCAGATCTTGTCTTGATTTTAGTTTCTTTCTTAAGTGCCTTAATACTTCCTTATACTCTAGTTGTCCAAAGACCTAGTGAGTTTTCCTTTATTTTGGAAGTCTTAATATCAGGCAACTTACACAAAACTGTTAAATACAATCAAAGGCATCTGTGCTAAGCAAAAGTTATGGTGCGAGAGAGGTGTTAAACAATTTATTTAGAGTTTTGTTGTTGTGTTTGTGAACCCTAACATAGGAGCCAAGTTAACCCTACTTTGTCATCCTCAGAGTTTAAGGCCAGAAGGAACCATCAGATCATCTTGTTTGATCTCCTGGACATCACAGGCCACGAACACCCACACACTAAACCCAACAGCCAAAATTAAACCAAAGAATTACAGCCCACAGTAGACTAAACTATTATGTGCCACTGGCAGAGAATAGGAGGGACCAGTGCTCGAGACCTCTGCAATGGCAGGGTATTCATTAAATGAAATATACCCAGATGATCCTAGCAAGCTACCTGCACCTATGACGCAAAGGAAGGCAAAAAACTCCAATGTCACTGCCCATCTGACTTGGGGGGAAATTCTTTCCCACCCCCACATATGGTGATCAGTTAGACCCTGAGTATGTGAGCAAGAACCAGCCAGCCACCTGAGAGAAAGAATGCTTGATGCCACCTCCAAGCACCAGCCCACCCCATCCAATGTCCCATCTCCAGTCGTGGCCATCTCTGATGCCTCAGAGAAAACGAAAATGAAAAAAATGGGGTGGGGTGGGAAGATATGGGAATCCCTTCCTGATCCCAGCAAGTGACTGGCCGAAGCCCTTGAGCATGAGATTTTAGGAATATCAGACAAGAACCAGAAAGGATTCCCAGGGCTGCAGCTGCCAAGCCCTACCTCCCCACCATCACAAACAACTCTCTCAAACAATCCTATTTGTAAATTTGTCCAGCTCTCTCTTAAAACTAAGTTGTTTGCCCCACATCTCCTATTGGGAGGCTGTTCCAGAACCTCATTTCTCTGCCAGTTAGAAACCTTCTAATTACCAGCCTGAATTTGTTGATGGCCAGTTAATACCCATTTGTTCTTGTGCTAACATATGCTAAAGGACTAAATAGCTCTTCATCCTCCCTGGTGTTTACCCCTTCATGAATTTATAGGGAGCAATCAGATCCCATTGCAGACTTCAGTTTCTTAGGGTATGTCTATACTAGAAACATAAGTCGATCCATCTTAGGTCAACTTTACCCCAGAAATTACTGTGGTGGTGCATGCCAACACTACCCTCCTTGGGTTGGTGGTGTGCGTCCTCACCAGGAGTACTTCCATAAAGAGGGGCAGTGTGGGGAGCTGAAAACCCGGTTTCTTAGCTCTGCTGGCAGCTCCCTGCCGGGCACCTGGCTGCCCCCCAGCAGACTGCTCCACCCCCTCTTAGGGGCAAGAAGCCACTTGGAGCTTCTCGCCCCTAGGGAGCGGGGTCCAGCTGCCCCGATTTCTTGCCCTCCCCTGAAGCCAGGCAGACTTGTCAATATCACGACTCAAGAAGCTGTAAAATTTACAAGGCTGCCCAGCTCCCGGCCAGGCGCAGGCTCCAACAGTCCGGGCTTCTCGGGAGCAGGCTCCCTGCCACCCAGGCTTCTCGCTCCAACTTCCTAGGGGCTCTAGCTGCCCCGCTTTCTTGTCAATTTCAGATTCCTGCTGTGAAACTGACAAGACAGCGAACAGCCACAGCAAGTAATGCAGTTTCTGCACAGACACTGCCTCACCCTAACTACACCGACACAAGCCCTAGGCCTCTCGTGGAGGTGGAGTTATGTTGGTGGTGTAGTAGGGCACTTACATCGTCAAGAGCAAGGCTGTAGCATAGACACTGACATTGTAGCGTAGACCAGGCCACAGGCTAAACAAGCCAAGCTCTTTTAGTCTGCTCTCATAAGATTGGGTATTGGAGGGCCTATCAGCCTAGTAGCTCTTCTTTGTACCTTGTTTAACATGGCCATTTCTGAAGCTTGATCGTGCATCTTTATGTGGCTGAACTATTATTCTTACATAGCATTTAAAAAAATCATCATAATGTTTTGTTTTAAATATACACTACGCAACTTTTTATAATGGTCAAAAAGCAAAGTCTTAGGGTTTGGAAAACTAAACTGAAGTTAATGTCAGAGTCACTCCCCACAGCAGAATGCACAAACCAATTCATAAGACATATGCTCTTCTAAGGGCAGGTCTTCACTACAGGGGGGGGGTCGATTTAAGATACGCAAATTCAGCTATGCGACTAGCGTAGCTGAATTCGACGTATCGGAGCCGACTTACCCCGCTGTGAGGACGGCGGCAAAATTGACCTCCGTGGCTCCCCGTCGACGGCGCTTACTCCTACCTCTGCTGGTGGAGTAAGCGCGTTGATTCGGGGATCGATTGTCGCATCCCGACGAGACGTGATAATTCGATCCCTGAGAGATCGATTTCTACCCGCCGATTCAGGCGGGTAGTGTAGACGTAGCCTAAGTTAGCATCAGAATTTACTGTCCCTAATTCACCTCTCAAACCAATGATTTATGAAATGACATCAATAGAAGAGTCAATATATTCTTAATTTGCCTTACCTGTTGTTCTAGAAGGCTTAATATGTCTGTGACATCATTATCTTCAAGGTTCTCCTGGGAGAATATTTCATAAAGTGGAGTTTCATCTGGATATTTTTCTCCATAGGTAAATTTAAGGGTTGCCTGGACAGCTACGGTACAAAAGGCAATCTTAGTGTGACAGCCTCAAACTTCATAAATATTAACTCTTAATGCTTAGGTTTATATTAGAATAACAATCCTGTTTTGTTTAACAATCCACAACAGGTTTTTAAATAAAAACAGTATTTTAAAAATGGAACTATCACCTTACATACATGCTGTAATTACAACAGTTGGTTTGAATATAATATACGAATCTCTACTCATCATTAACCCTCAAATGTGCTATAAAAGTTACCCACTACACTTGAGATAATTTTTAGCACTTACTAGCTGTTTACATGTGCAATTCCCATTAGAAATAGTAATTAGTCTATGTAATACTCCTCTGAGGTACTGCAGATCAGCAAGCAATATCCCCTTTTAAAGAATAAAGTAAGGCAGAGATGTTGGCGTCACTAGGCATAGCTACCAGGTAACTCAGGGGGGTGGGAGGCCATAAGCGCCGATGAAACCCTCCTGCTCTGGGTCTAAGTGAGCCACAGTAACTCCATCTTGTGAACTTTAACCAACCTCCATGCTAACAGCCTAAATGCTGAAGCCGATTATGTAACGGTCAGCTTTTTTTTAGCAGACAGCTGCAGTTTCGCTCACACTAGCAGAAGCAGTAGTGATAACGAGGGGGAAAAGGGGAGGGAGAGGCCTACTATGTAGGGCTTGCAAGGCCAAAGATAAACATGCGGACAAGAATTTTTCTAACACGCCACACTGTAATGCCTGCTGTAACTGCTGTTGGGAAGGGAGGGGTAGGGAGAGAACAGAACAAAGCTTGGAATATAAAATGGGAAACTTGCTTGTATTTGCTGCACTTGATTTAAGACATGCTGGTCTCCTAGTGCCTATTCAGAGCTCTTGAATAAATTTGGTTTGCTTCTCCACCCTGAAGACGACGCACACCGGGCAACGAACACTGTTGCCCCCTCAGGCCCTCTGGGCCGGCAACAGAGAGATTAAGTGACTTGTCCAGGGCTATAAAGTGGGCCAGCAGCAAATCCAAGATTAGAATTCAGCAGTTCCTTGCTCCCAGTTCTGTGCCAATCTAGTACACCACGCCACCAAAAAGATTTCTTACTCTGAACCATTATATAGCCTATTTGTACCACAATATTTGGTTTATAAATGCCCTAGTCAGCATTCGTACAGTGACCAGAGACTCTGTACTGAGCAGCTAGTTTGTGATACGAAGACATACTGAACTATTATTGTGACTGACTGACAGAGCTTCCTGCAGATCTGAACTGCTATACACTTCAAATCTACACTTTACATAGACTGTCATGTTTGCTGATTAAGGACCTGCTCTTACTGACTTCAACAGAAGCAGGATAACACCCAGCCAACAAACAACTACTAGTGACAGGTTTCAGAGCGGTAGTTGTGTTAGTCTGTATCAGCAAAAGAACGAGGAGTTCTTCTGGCACCTTAGAGACTAACAAATTTTGCCTCTGTATTTTCCACTCCATGCATCTGATGAAGTGGGTTTTAGCCCCCGAAAGCTTATGCCCAAATAAATTCGTTAGTCTCTAAGGTGCCACAAGGACTCCTCATTGTTTTTACATTTCTAGTGGTAACAGTAAGCTATACTTTAAACATCACAAGGAATTGTTCTGATTGGGAAAGTCACAATCTACTGATCAGAACATATTAACAGTGGATTAAGAGTTCTTAAGTAACAGATCTAGGAAAACATAATTGTAAACTATTCTGAAACACCAACTACCGTTGTAGCCCTACCCGATATTCAGAGCCCATTTACAAGAGGACAACCAGATTTCCCACAGCAGGTTATTTCACATTATATCTATTAGAGATAATCCGAAGGACACAGTTTTTGGGGATAATATTTTAAAACAACCAGGCCTTATAATTTCAAAAGTTATAAAGAAAAGTTTTCCCCATGACCAACTTACTTTCATCATTTTCTCCTGCTTCCGATGTCACTGTGATAGTGAAACTTGTTGGGTTTTCTGATAATACTGTTAAAAAAAAGTAAAGAAACAGTAAATAAATGAGAGATTTTTAAAGTCAGATACCTTTTCTTCACTAGCATATTGGTGCTACCTTGTTCCTATTATTTCATTAAACTGGAACATCTTTAGGTCTCTAAGAAGCCTCCAATACATTAATTTTTTTTCTCAAGATTAAGAATTTTCTCTTCTAGATGATGCAATGTCTGCTTTGTTCTTCTGCTATTACAGAGTGTACATGTTGTACCAATCTCACACAAAATATTTGTCCACCAAAAGGATATAGATACAGTGCTAATCTAATTTTGATTAAGTTTTTCTCTGTGAGGATATAGGAGAACAAATCATTAGAGTAAAAGAAGGTTAATATGTCTCTTTATGAATTAATTATATGCATACTGAATACCAGGTGCTTTCTGGGTCTGAATGCATTCACTACCTATTCATTACCAGTCTCACTGATGAGCAGAAGAACCGCAAAGGGTGCATTTCTATCTTTATTACAGGAAGAATATGTATCAACTCTACAGAATAGAAATCAGCTCCTGTTGATATTTTTAAAAAGCCACCAGAAAAGTCCAAAGTACTTTTCAGAGCAAACAGAAATGCTTGGATCCTGCCTCAAAGAATCAGCAATTTAACTTTGGAAGTGATATGACAGGTGAAGGAAATTCACTGCTGACATGAATAATTTAGGTTAATTTAAATTTTATCTCTAAGATCACAAAACAAAGTCCTAACCACCAGTTACACACTTTATGACAGTGGTTCTCAAACTGGGGGTTGGGACCCCCTCAATGGGTTATCAGGTTATTACGTGGGGGGTCGTGAGCTGTCAGCCTCCACCCCAAACCCCGCTTCACCTCCAGCATTTATAATAGTGTTAAATATAAAAAAGTGTTTTTAATTTATAAGGGGGGGCCCATACTCAGAGGCGTGCTGTGTGAAAGGGGTCACCAGTACAAAAGTTTGAGAACCACTGCTTTATGAGGACTATGTAGGGAGCCCCTAGAAGAGCGGCACCACATGGGGGGGTCTCTGACAACTGTGCATAATCTGGGAAGAAGGATGGGCACATGAGACCCACAATTTCGCAGATTAGTGGCTCCAGTTCATTGTACAATTTTTTCAGAGAGGCTGTAGCACATTGCCTGGAGTAATGGCCACGGGGGACTCTATTACAGCCCATGTTCTGGATCTTCACTGGGAAGATAGAGTGAATTTCACCTGATTATTCAGGAGTGTAAGCAAGTGAAAAAAAATTCACCAAAAAGTCTTAAAATCTGACCTAAACCCTGTTGTTGCTGTTGCTGCAAACTGCAATACACTTTTTTCTGGGCTTGAGGAAATCCTAGCAGTGAGAGTTGGCTCAGCTCAAATGGCATTTTACAGCTTTAATCTATGACTTCATTATGTTCAATGATTCTGCATCTTGAATCACTGGTAATAAATTCATATACCTTTGGCTTAACAAGCTAAAATAATTTCAACACAGATTTTAAAAAGCTGAAATAAGCAACAAGACAATTAAATAAGAATCTGAAAAAGAAAGAACCCCACCACTTGCACATTTAATTAAGTATAGAATAAGAAGAGTTCAGTTTTACTGACACTTCCTTTACCCCACAGGTCTTTACAAAGCAATAAGCAAAACTGAATTATTTTGGGGAAGCTCTGTGTCTTGTGTTTTACAAGGGGGCAGATTAGATGATCACAACGCTCCATTCTGGCCTGTGAAACTATGAAAAAAAGCCAGGTAATGGTAATGCAACAAGTAGGGAGGCAAAGTGAGCATCTGCTACCTGGTCAGCAATGCCACATGCCTGGCGAGGATCAGAAAGGAGAAAGGAAAGCTGAGCAGGGCATCAAGTTAACTCATTTTTGTCTTTAATTTCCACCCAAGTGTCCACAAGAGCCCTGCTTGTAAAGGCTCGCCCAAAGGTGCTCTCCCTAGATCTTCGCCCGCATCCTGCTGGAGCAGGGTGAGTTAGGAGTGCTGTGGTCTAGCAGCAACAAGGGGTGTTACAGAAACCAGACTGACACACGACGCGAAAAGCAACTCAAGGTCAGGAAGCTACGGAGGGGCTGGCAGCAGCCCGGGGCTAGTGAGAACTAACCCAGCGCAAGCCAGTTGCTCTGCTCAGCGGGGCAGGTGGCAGAGGAGCCAGCCCGGGCCTACTGCCCCCTACCCCGGGGGAAGCCTAGGGTAACTCCAGAGGACTCCTGCGAGGCTTGTGCCGTATAACCGGCGTATTAAAGAGGACCAGGGCCCCCCGCACCCGTTGGACCCTGTTTGCACCGGCCCGGGTGGGAGAGGGGGGAGCCGCTGCTAGGTGCGTGGCTGCTGCCCCCTGCGCTGCGACCCAAAGCGCAGCTCCGCCACCCCCAGCCCGCGGCTCCCTACCCGGGCACGCAGCCGGGAGGCGCTCGGGGAGCTGCGCGCTGTGCAGACAGGGGGCCCCAGGTCCACCCCAACCCCACTGCAGGGAAGCTTGCGCCAGCCGCCACCTCGCCGGGCCGAGTTCCCCCCCGCGCGGCGCCGCGGCTGACCCGTGAACGAGTCCGGGTAGATGGACTCCAGCGCCTCCCGCTCGTTGCGCTGCTCCTCGCTGTAATCGGTCATGGTCCCGCGCCGCCGGCCATGGAACGCTCCGCCACGGCCCAGCCACCCGGGCGGCCCGCGCAGGCGCACTCTGCTCCGCGCGGCGGCTGCCGGGGCGGCTCCCCAGGCAAGGGGGAGGAGCTGAAGCCGTGACATAGTCATAGCTCTGTTCTCGACCGGGCAGGTCTGAGCTTCCCTAGGCAGGCAGCCACTCCCCTCCACCCTTTGCGGTTTGTCTACACGTGGAGTGACTCCGGATTAGCTGTAACAAGTGTCTCGCGTAGACGTTCGCTCCGGTTAATCTTAATCCATTTTTAAATGGGAAGCTACTCGGGAAGAGCTATTGCTGATTCACTCCGTGCGTGCACATAGTGACGAATAAGAGTGTTTTACCTTGAAGGACTTTAAACCAGTGTCAACTAGCGAGGCTAGTCATCCTTTTTGGAGCTGGGCGTCAGTCCTCTTTTGGACTGAGCCATTACAAACGTTGACTATCTCCCCTTGTAAGTACTCTCACACTTCTTATCACACTGTCTGTACTCGGCTAGCTTGATTATCACTTCAAAAGTTTTTTTTTTTCTCTTAATTAATTGGCCTCTCAGAGTTGGTAAGACAACTCCCACCTGTTTATGCTCTCTCTGTATGTGTGTATATATATCTCATTATATGTTCCATTCTATATGCATCCGAAGAAGTGGGCTGTAGTCCACGAAAGCTTATGCTCTGATAAATTTGTTAGTCTCTAAGGTGCCACAAGTACTCCTGTTCTTCTAGTCCTCTTTTGGGGTGCTTTGTCCCCCCGACCTGGACAAAATCTGACATGCTTTGTCCAACGCCAGACAAAACTTGGACAAAATCTGAGATAGTTTTGTCTGGCACTGGACAGTGTGACTTCCGCTGTGACTTCAGAAACACCATGCAGGCAAAATCACGTCAGTGGGGTCCGGGGGTGATGTGCCCTTAAAGAGGGCCACGCACCCGGTGTGTGTGCAAGCTCAGCCAGCAGGGGCGGCCCCAGGCCTTTTCTGGAAGTATCAGATCATGCGTTATGCAGGGAATGTCGGAGTGGCCCTACCCATAAACTAATTCAGAATAAGGCATTTTTGTTCTGGAATAAAAGTATCTGGCAAGGAGTTAATCCAGAGTAGTAGCCTGCCTAAAACTCACACCCTCCCTTAATCCACATTAATCTTCAAGTCTAGACTAATTTTGGTTGTTTCTCTGTCATTGACAGCCCCCTCCCGCTTTGCCGTTCTACCTTTCCCTGCCCCGCCCTGGGGACGCAACCAGCTTTGCTTTTGCTGGGCATCAATCCGCAGTGGATGTGTTAGGTCTGAGGCTGTCACGTGTCGGGGGAGGGCTGCAGGCTACGCCGTGGGTCACGTGATGCAGGAGTGTCCTCATTTCCGCCTCTGCCGTCAGGGTCGCCTGGCCGCGGAGGGCGGGGGAACGGGAGTGACTCAGTGTGGCAATGCGCGGGGCGGGGACGAGCCTTGGCCTCCAGCCGGTGCTTGCCAAGATCGGCAGCAGGGGCAGGATCAGGGCTTTGCAGGGGCGTCACCGTCAGTGCTGCAAAATTCAGATATTCTGGCTCCTAATCTCTACTATTGCAGAGGCCAAGCTGGGGAATGGGCCCGGCGCTGCAGTATCACTGGCCTGCTCATAAGGAGGCAGTTACTCTGTTAGCACAGAGGGTGTCATGAGGGGAGCTGGCAGAGGCAAGGAGTCTCTCTTGCAGAATTCCACGCTGGATGGCTGAATTTTCAATAAAAATCTTCATTCCCCCCATACTGTAATGAAGTCTCACCAACCCACTTACTTAGATCATCTTTAAGCACTTTGCCTCAGGTTAGCCACCTGTTCAATTGACATAATACTTGACTTCAATACCCATAATCAAGGGACACCATTAATTTAAATAAAAGCAGTTGCAGGTACTAGAACTTCCAGACGCATTCTGCCAATGGTTTTGGTTTTGCAATCACATATTCCAGTTTTGAATAAATAATCTCTCCTCTATTACTGCATAACACACCACCCCTCCCCATCCCCACAAAAACGGACACAACTGCAGAGAGAAATCAATGAAAAGGACTAGATACAAATTACTGTCGAGTGCATGAAGTAAATACACTGAAAAAGATTTTCCCACTAATCTTTGGTTTTAAGGGATCTGGTGTAAATATAGTAGCTATTCTTTTTCCAGAAAGAAGTGAGATTACCTTAAATTTAGTGTCCCTTCAATGTTTATGAGGAGCTTTGTGAGACTTAGCTAGGAGGAAATAACATTGCAAAGTCTTATTAGTGGACTATTTCATCCCTTCTGTTTTTAATCAGAGTTGCAATTTTTTAGTGGGGAATTATGCTTAAAAATAGTTGACAGTTGCCACAGTATAACGCATGGTTTGCATTACTTGGTGTATATTTTTTACTACTACTATTCACTGATTTCTGATTGTTACACAGATGTGTGTGTTCTGTTTCTTGATGCAGATGTATGAATACAATATACAGTTTTAAGCCCACATCCTGAACACAGTTACTCTACACATTCATAACTTTAAGCATGTGTGTAGCCCAATTGAATGAATATGCTTAAAGTTTAGCACGTGTATGTTTTTGAGACTTTAGTACAGGACTGAAGAATTTGGAACCATTTTGAAAGCACAGACCACCAAATGTAGTAATACAACACAGCACCCTCTTTAGCAGAATGCTGAGCAACTGAGAGATTTGATACTTTGGATGGTGATTGAAGCTATTGTTATATTGCCATAATAACTACAAGATGGTGATGGAAAACATTAGTAATTCACAAAATGTCAAGAAAATTTGTTGGTCATGAAAATGACTAATGTTATGAGTTTAAGAATTTGGTGACTCTTCAGCAAAGGGAGGGGAAATACTATTAAACTGGTTTAAATGCATTCTGCATTACTTAATTGGCAAAAGCAATGACAATTTATAGTCTTTTGGCTGTAGGGTTGCCAGGCATCCAGTTTTCGATTGGAACACCTGGTCAAGAAGGGACCCTGGTGGCTCTGATCAGCACTGCTGACCAGGCTGCTAAAAAGTCCAGTCGGTGGCGCATTGGGCCCTGCCTGCCCTGGCTCCACCCGGCTCCCGGAAGCGGCTGGCATGTCCCTGCAGCCCCTAGGTGTAGAGGCGATCAGGGAAGCTCCGTGCGCTGCCCGAACACCGGTTCCGCAGCTCCCAGTTGCCAGGAGCCACAACCAATGGGAACTGGGAAGGGGGGGGGGGGCAGCATGGCGCGAGCAGCATGCACCATGCAGAGCCGCCTGGCCACCCCTACGCTTAGGGGCCAGACATGCTGGCCACTTCTGGGAGCAGCGTGGAGCTAGGGCAGGCAGGGAGCCTGCCTTAGCTCCGCTGCACCGCAGGCTGGGAGCTGCCTCAGATAAGCCCCACCCAATTGGAGTCTGCTCCAGCCGCCTTCCTCTGTGTGGAGCCTTGAGCACACAGAGGGCGCTCTATATGCAATCCTGGTCAAGGGAAGGGTGAGGAGTTGGGGGCCAGGGAAGAAGTGGTATGTGGGTAAATGACCCCTGTCCACACCTGCAATACAGTATATAGAATGGTTTTAAGATAAATCAGGTTGCTGTGATTATGGCCATCCCACTCTTCTCCATCTGTTTCACAAGCTCTAATTTTTCCAACAGCTGCTTTTAGGAGAGAGAAAAAACAGACAGTTTGGGCTCTAAAGTGAAACTGGTAAAGTATGAATTGATTTTGGATGAGGTGACTCAGCCTTCAGTAGACATAGTTATTCTGCTCCATGCCATCTTATTGATTTCTGATAGTCACAAGTTCTTTTGAAAGCTGTGCCTTACTCTGCACCAGTCTAAATATACTTAAGAAGAGAAAAAACATGCCATCTCAAACCAGATAATTGCATTTTTGTTAGCAACAGTACCACTCTTTCAGGAATACAGTTCTCTGTAAACTTTGGCAGATGGACTTCAGAGGCTAAGTAGTATTTGTAATGACTACTATATAAACAAATATATTATATTTGATATTATAAACAAATTTCAAATCCCAAAATATGAACCGTCTTTAAAAAGCAATCACTAATTTCAAATATTTGACTTCTATTTTTGGAGAGGAAAGTACTTGTGGGAGACACTGTCATGTTAATTTAGGGTTTGTAAACATAAGAGTTTATAAAACATAAAATCAAGTAGAGATAGCTCCATGAATTAAAAAAAAAATAAAAAGCTTTCACACCCAAGTACAGCTAATTCTTAACCCTAAACATTGCATCATTTTGCTGCTATGCCACATGAGAGCCATGAAAGTAAAACTGACTAGCTTGGTTTTTATTGTCCAAACACAGAAAATGGAAAAAATAAAAAATATATAGAGTATTGGTGGAATTTTTAAAAGGAGCATAAGAAAGTTAGGTACACAACTCCCATTGAAAATCCTAGCCTACACATTTAAAGTGTTCAATTTTAATACTTCATGGTGTTAGCTGTATAACTGCAGTAAGGACATTTGTTTAAAAAATGTTTTTAACATGACAGTCTCTCCCCTAAAGTGAAGTCAAATCAACTTTTCCCTAGAACAGTTAAGGTACCAGACTAATAATGTGGAGCAGTTACGTTTATTTTTAAATTTGCCGAATTAGTCATGTAGGTCACAGATACATTTACACTACAGCTAATTAATTCTTGTAAAAGCCAGAAAAAGTTTCTCACACAGAATTATCAAGTGGTAACATACTGCATCTCACCCATTGATTACGTCTTATATGCAAATCTTTGAGTCTCCAAAATCCCTGCTTTTGTTTGTTTACAGATTTTAAAAAAACATACAAAGTCATGCTCACTTAGATCAGTATTTTAGCACAATCCCTACTCCTGGCTCCTGTATACGAAGCAGAATATGGCTAAACAATAATCTTCTATACATAATGACTGTTTATCAACACACAGTCCAAGTGTTTTGGCCAGAGCCACAATGACTCAGTGGTATAGATGCAAATAGAAGTCAGCTCTCCTGACTCCCAACCCAGTGTATTATCCACTATTCCACACTGCCTCTTTACATTACAGGCCCTAGGCAGGAAGAATAGCCCTTGATCCTGCAAATACTTACACACATGTTAACTTTAAGTATGTGGCCTCAGTTGGAACACTCATATACTTAAATGTGTTTAAGTCTTGGGGCTATAGATTGTATACTTAGAGAAACAGTGTAGGAAACAACCTATGACACATGCAGGAAGCTGCTCTTATTGTAACTGTAGTGTTCAGAGGCCACAATCAGGATAAAAGCAGCAACTATACAAATGTATGAAGATATGAGTTCTGCCCTGAAGAGTTTACTACACAAGCTCCTGTGCTTGCAATGCATTGTGCATGGACAAATCTGTGCATAACTCGTGGTAAGGTCAGGGCCTAAAAGTAATGCCCCTTCTAGCACTGTGATCCAGTGAAATGCAAAATCATTAGCTACAATTACTAGTGGTACAGAAATATACACTGAAACATTTGGGAGCATTCTGCTAGCATTATTCTCTGTTGTAAGTACACAGTTTGTTGTATATGCAGCTCAGTGCTAGTCAACACACAAAGCTAATACTTCTTTAATGCCATCTGCAGAACTTGTTGCCAATACCTTTTGAAGCTTTATATTCTCCCAATAGCACATGATTTCCACCTACTGTATTTATAGATGAAAGACAATTCATGCACCACTTGAATTACATTTCTACAGGGTTCCCCCCTCCCAGGCTCGCCCAGAGGATTCAGGGGGCCTGGGGCAAAGCAATTTCGGGGGCCCCTTCCATAAAAAAAAGTTGCAATACTATAGAATGCTATATTCTCGTGGGGGCTCCTGCGAGGCCTGGGGCAAATTGCCCCACTTGCCCCCCCTCCCTCTGGGAGGCCCTGCCCCCCTCCCCGCCCCCTTTGTGATTAGGAAGATCAAACCTCTCTGGCTTCTCCTGCATTGTTATTTTATGATGATCTTCCATTAAGCTTCAGCTCACTTTAAAATCTTCCATTGATTTCATCTGAGTGCCCTTTGGACACACAATTTTCTGTTTTGTTTTTTAGGTGAGGCAGGCTTTCCCAAGCCTTCATTCTTTCACTCAAAAAATACATTTGATGTAAAATTGACAAGAAGTCCATCAATAGGAAACTCAAGACTGTTGAGTTAGGCAATCTGTACACACAATAAGACAACTTTGTACTGCAGCATTGTTGCTGTGTAGATATTTTGTTTTTTCATTCCTTTCATGCTATTTTGTAAATAATATTGCTGGATCATCTTATTCAGGAATGACTTACAAAACACAACTCAGCTCCGAAGCAAGCCATTTCAATTATGGCTGTTTTAACAGTTATTCATATTTCCCTATAAAAGTAAGAAAGTTTTGCTTCCTTCTAAGTTTGCTTCCTTCTTGCTATTCTTCAAAATTGGTCCCTAGTTATGGCGGAGGGATTTTCCTTTTACACATCAGTTATGGCGATATGAGGATATTGGGTCATGAAATCACTAACAAACTAATTTGATGTCCCTACTCTCTGGTGTGTAGTGGAGGTGCTGAGCATCATTGCTTCTGTGAGCTGCTGGAGTGACAAGGTAGAGGAAGGATAGTCCAGAGGGCTAGCCTAGGATTTGGGAGATCCATGTTAAAGTCTGTGCTCTACCACAGCTTCCCGTGTTTATCTTGGGCAAGTTACTTAGGCCCAGATCCCCCAAAGTCTTTTAAACATTGCTCTTCTCGGCTCTGTAATGAGCAGCATTCCCTAACTGGACAATCTATTACAGTATCATTGGTGTGGGTGGATGGTCTGATGCATGACTCAACCATTTTTTGAGCTTTGTCAGACTTTTTTTGGGGGGGGCGGGGTTAGGAGCAGAGGTTTGGACATAGTTTAGTGCTCATGAAGTGTGTTGGACTGGCAGCCCTGGTGGCTGATGACTGAAATCCTCCACAGACCATTACAGTATAGGCACTGGGCAGTGCCAGCTTTCTCACACTGGCTTGCCAAATTGCTTTAACCCTGTTCTGGAGAGCCCATACCTAAGAAGTCGTATGTTCTCCATGCCAACCTTCACCTCTCTACTGGGACTGAACTTAAGGTGCCAGTTAAGGGATGCTTAATAGAGATGCTTTAATAGAGATGCTTTCATAAGGCAAACACCTGGTCCCTCAGAACTGGCTCGAATCTACCTCACAAATCAGACAGACCTCTAACAACGGAGGGTGAATACAAACCAGCAGCAACCTAAAATTGAAAGGTGACATTATCCTATTACCAATCACTTGAGTCATTTAGTTCCCAACCTGTTTGCATAACATCTTAGCTATTGTATTCATCTAACGTTTGGAGAGCTTTCATAGACACAATGGACTTCTGCATAATGAATTTTTCAACTTCATACAATGTATTTTTCCAACAAAACAGAGATTTCTGACATGTGTTATGCACTTGGTGTACATTTTTCTCCTGCACAATTGCAAGATAAACAATGTAGTTTGAAAGTCATTCATCCTTTTATATGCAATAGTATCTGTTCACGTGATGCTCTGGAGTATCTTGTGCGGATTCAATTGCAGGATCTATTATATTTAGGATAATTTTTAGGACTAGCTTTTAAAATGAAATACAGTTCATTTTCTTTCTTTTGTGGTGGGAGAGAAGTTTTGATCTTGTGCCCAAAGATAAGCAGGCACAACTGGGAAACAGTTCCTTTCAGTAGTTGGGGTGAGATTCTACTACTGAAAAACAAACAGTTTTATGAACAGTTTTAATACCTGCCTTTATAACTTACTGAATGGATGGTTATCTAGTGTATTATCTGAGCCATCACATTTGCCTTTAACACTTTCATTTACATAATTCTAGGGCCATTGTGACAAAGCCCCACAAAACCATGGGAGTGCACAGTTAAAGATGGCAGAGACTTACTAAAGCCTATTCTTTCCAACACCAGGCCATGATTTTGTGCAATATGCAAGCTGTTAAGGTGACTCCCATTTTGCATAGCAGGATTTAAAAGTCTGCTTTTACATTTCCCCCTTATGTCTTCACATTCCTATTTTTGTTGGCTTGTGACATAATCTTAAGTGCTTTTTGTAAGTAAATTATGTCCATCCCCTCCCTCCAGTAATTCACAGGGTTTTGTTTTTTTTTAAACTGTGTGCATTAAAACAAAGTGTCTGCTGTCAGAAATCTTTAGCTGTAATGTTACTTTAGGTCTGGATCCAATAATGAATACAAATCAAATAGCACATCTGATGCTGAGGTAGCTTTCTGAAACCAGTGCCAAAGTGTTTGCAGAAGTGGGAACTAAGTAATTTCCCTCTTTTCCTCTTCACACTCCCTGGCTTAGCAGCCCAAGTATCACCCGGATCAGTCAAGCCAACCCAGAACCACCGTGCAGAGGAGTAAAGGGCCTGTATCTCCTTTATTCCCAACAACAGAGGATTGTGTATAGACACACAAATATATATTCATACATATTGCTGTCATTACAATTTTACAATATAGTTCAATATTAATAACATTTCAGATGTATTGTGTTATAACAGAGACTTAACAAATCATAAAATGATGAGTTTTGTAACTTAAATACATTTGATAGATTAAATGCAGATTTTCATATCAGGTATATGTGCAGCAGATTTTATTAAGTATCACAATCATATAAGAAAGGGTATTTTCCCCCAATAGGAATTCTCCTCCCACCTCCTCCTAAAAACAGTTCTGAACAATAGAAGGGAAATGTCTCTCCCAATTTATGAAATAACCTGCTGTTCACATTCTGCTTTGTGACTAAACATTGTAGATATTGGTTTTGCTTAATGCTGTCTACGCAGTATATTCAGCTAAACCTTTGCATAAAAGATGAGGGGAAAAGAGACAACTAGGAATGAATGGGTAATGATAAAATTAATTTGGATCTTTTAACTCATTGTTAACTTTACTGATTTCTAATCAAATGGAACATTTTCACTTATTTAGACCCCAATCCAGTCAAGCACCTAAGCATGTGCTTAACTTTAAGTACATGAACAGTCCCGGTGTCTTCAGCAGGATTATTTACCTGCTCAAAGTTAAACATGTACTTAAACACTCTGCTGTATCAAGGTTTATGCACTGAAGCCTTCCAGATGGACCAAGTACATTCAGGTCATTTATATATGTCATTCCCTGTATAGTCTGAGCTGGGGAAAAAGCTAATGTTGAGAGACACACAAATAGTGCAGGTTTAAAGTAGACATTCTATTAGTTCTTTGATTTGTCACTGCTTACAAGCTTACTTTATTACAGTAGTTAACAGGAATTAAAGATAATGACATATACAGCAAATAAAAGGCCACTGTTAAAATAATATATTTGTAATATATTTTTAAATGTATCTCTGTGTGTTTCTCTGCAATGGGAGTTAGGCAACTAGGCACCCATTAAGTGCCTATCTGCATCTTTAGGTGCCCAAATTCTTTTAAAAATCCTGCCCTAGATCTCTTTTGAAGATGAAACTTAGGCATTTTGAAAATTTTACCCCTAATTTACTTTTAATTTTTTGTTGTTTTTTTAACGAACTTTCCCTCACATTTCCAACCCTACAGGGGAATATTTACTTGCCTCTTAACACTGGATTGAATATTTTAGAAAATGAATTTGTGAAAACATTTTCATTCATAGTAGTTTAGATAGCACCACCCTTTATCTCACTGGAGTCAATGGGACTATTTGTTGAGCTAGATACTACTCACCATAAGTGCAGGTAACAGAATCTGGTCCATTAAGGATTATAACCACCCTGCATATTTCTAAACATATGTTTGACCATGACCTAAATTTGATCCTAAACTAAATTCACAAAATTGACTAAATTAATCTGTTCTGGTGCAGGAGGATGCAAATTGCGTGCCCCTCTATGCCATGTAACATATCTCAACAGGGCACCTGCTGCCCAGGTGAAAGGGAAATACCCTACTGCAAGGGGGGATATTGTTTACAGAAGTGCTTTCCCCAGGGTCCCTCTGGAATGGTGGTTGAAGCATGAAGAGGCATACAAATGTTTAGCATGTCAGGCACATAAATACTTTGCTACAACAGTGCCATGTGAATGCCTATTTTCACGTTCTTCAGGTGACATTGTAAATAAGAAGTGGGCAGCATTATCTCCCATCAATGTAAACAAACTTGTTTTTCCTAGTGACTGGCTGAAGAAGAAGTAGGACTGAGTGGACTTGTAGGCTCTGAAGTTTTACATTGTTTTGTTTTTGAATGCAGTTATGTAAAAAAATATAATTCCACATTTGTAAGTTACACCTTTCCTGATAAAGAGATTGCACTACAGTATTTGTATGAGGGAATTGAAAAATACTGTTTCTTTTGTTTATCTTTTTTACCATGCAAACCTTTGTAATCAAAAATAATAATATAAAGTGAGCACTGTACACTTTGTATTCTGTGTTGTCATTGAAATCAATATATTTGAACATGTAGAAAAACATCCACAAATATTTATAATAAATTTAAATTGTGATTCTATTATTGTTTAACAGTGCAATTAAAACTGCAATGAATCGCGACTAATTTTTTTAATCTGGTTAATTTGCGTTAATCGCATGAGTTAACTGTGATTAATTGCCAGCCCTACTTTAAATCTTATTAAAATATGTAAAATCTGTTTGACCCACACAAGGTTGTGTGGCCCTCCTGTGTAATCAGGTTGGGCACCACTGCTATAAGCTATAGGAGGGGTGCCTTGGGAGGAGGGGTGCTATAGGAGGGAGCACCTGCATCTACTCTCTGGGCAGTCTTTCTAACTACCAGGCCCTTTCAATGGTAGCCCAACAGAAGCTGATAGAGTCTGCAGGTGAATATAGCTCCTTGATTTTATCCTTGAAAAGAATCTAAAGAACAATTACTTTATTCAACAGTGTCTTATATTTGAGTTTTTATTTTCCACTGTGGAAGCTTTTGTTTGACTTTCCAAAGCATGAACAATAGACCACCTTTGTTATCTCTCAGATCATAAGAATTTAGAATCACTTGGTGTTGCCTGGCCTGATTTCATACAGAGAGATCCGGCTGTTGTGTATTTGGATTACAATTCATTCTTAGGCATGGAGCAGCTATTTAGATGGTTGTACTCGGAAGCAGATCTGTTGCCAATCAAATTTCTCCTGAAAGGTTTAATGCTTGTAGTAAATAGGAGGAGCATCAGCAACAGCAGAGTGCAGCGAACAGATCTAATGCAAAGACAGAACAGAAGAGAGGAGAAAACTTTAGGAAGGGTGAAGAAAGAAATACAGTTACTATAGGGGAACATGCTTCTTAAAGGAAAAAAGATATAAACCAATGATCATACAGTTCATCATTATTCAAGCAACATGTCACGGCCAACGAACAGAAGACAAGATAATCACAAAATAGTAAGGCTTATTTAAATATATAAATAGTACTGCACATGGAGTTATAGCTAACTATTGTTTTATTGAAGTGTAGTCATGATGGTAGACTAGCTAGAAAGTAGAGCAGTGAACCAAATTTTAGTAAGTCTATGTACCGAGGGATGAATCTGTCAATTTTAGAATGGCTGCACTGAAGACATTTATGGCTTCAGTGAAAATATTAACCCTCTTGTGAGCACCCAATGCTGTGACTTAAAAGAGAGTGTTTTTTGTTTTAATTTCTTACAAAATCAGATCTTGATATTAAAAGTACTTGTGAAACAATTGACATTAACATTTGCTATAGAAACATTATAATTTCTCCTGACTGTGACTGTGATATGAAATGTTTTTCAGCCAGCCCTGGTCCGGAACATGATTAATCCTGATGGCAGAACTCTGCCTTTGTTTTGGGGACAGCAGAGCAGTATCAGTCATGCACTTAGCATGAGCCATTCTGCAATTGCAAGGACAGATGGTTTAGGCAGGGCTGCAGCATATGAGCTGCCCACCTGGAGAACTAAATATGTCTCCTTGCTGGCGGACCACACCCTCTTGGAGCTGTGTGGTGCTTGGCCAGCACTGAGGCCAGTCCTCTTTCCTAGTGCTTGGGAGAGATCCTACTCTCCTGCTTGCATGAGAGGGACAGGAAATAGTGCACCTGCACTTCACAGGGTAGGAGCTGGTCCTTAAGGCCAAAATCTGCTCCCATTGAAAACAATGTTAAAACTCATACTGATATCTATGGGACCTGGATTTGTCCCATAATGAGGAACTATTGATTGCACAATACAGTATTACATCTAGTAGGGGATACACAGACAAAATGATGCCTTTTGCTGTTCCAACTATTATGCTTGTTCAGTATTTTGATCAAATGCAGTATCTGTGAATATTCTCCTAATATTCCAAAGTCCACTTAAAGACTTGACATGGGAAACTATCCCTGAAGCATTTCTTAAACTGCATGAGCATTAAAAAAAAAAAAAAGTCTGTCGCACTAAAGGTCTGGAAAACCAATGTTGTCAATTATTCTCTAGTTCTCTGACTGTGGTTTTAAGGGGTAAAATAGCCAACTGTTGAAAACCTAAGAACACTTGGCTCTAACTTTTTGTTCAGGACCCTGCCAGCCAAATGTGCATATACAAGGATGTTCATTTTTGGATCTCCCCATTAATTAACTTTGCCCAGAATTACAGATTGGAAGTTTCCTTGTTTATGTTAGGAACTTAAGGTGAATTGTCTGCAGTTCTACCAATCCATTTTTGATATGATATAGTTTTTAAAATTACCCTTAATGGGTGCTAGTTGGCACAATGGCGTAGGGCACTAGCCTTCTATTTTGAAAAATAAGGCTTTGGTCATCAATGAAAATAAATTTATCAGCACTAGTCTAGTCTCCTGTGAAAAGGTCTGGATAACAAGCCCACCACAGGATGTGCCCAACTAGTAGCCTCTGCTCAAGATCAAAAGAAATGGGGTGTTTCAGATCTGAAAGGAGATGCACTGGCAGAGTTTCATGTTGTTCTAAGCACAGCTCTTGAGTGCACCAGTCAGTATATGATCTTTCTCTTTCATGCAGACAAGTAAATTAATGAATAAATGGAAGCTTCTGACTAAAGCTAAAGGGAGCATAGATGAAGGATCTGATTCAGCAATGAGCTCCCCATAGGCTGCAGGCATCCACTCACACTGAACTCTTTGCAATCAGGATTTAGACTCCAAGTAGACATGATTAAATTAACACTGCTGTTGACTTGCATCTGAAGAAGTGAGGTTCTTACCCACGAAAGCTTATGCTCCCAATACTTCTGTTAGTCTCAAAGGTGCCACAGGACCCTCTGTTGCTTTTTACAGATTCAGACTAACACGGCTACCCCTCTGATACTGCTGTTTTGTAATAATGCAATTTACTTCTTCCCTTACACGTAAGCCCATTGACAGACAGTGTGGTTCAGTGACTAGGGCACTGACCTAGGAGTCAGAAGAGTTGGGTTCTGCAACTAATCTGCTGTGTAACCTTACTCAAGTTGCTTCTGTTTCCTCTTTTGGCCGTTGTCTTATTTACAAGTTCTTTGAAGGAGTGACTGTCTCTTAATATGTGTTCGTACAAAGCCTAGCATAATGGGGCCGGAACTCAGGTGGGGCTGTTAGACACTGCCATATATAAATAAAATGATACTAATTCCCATTGAAGCCAATAGGAATAATCAGGTTATATGGCAGGAAGGGCTTGATCCTGTTTGATTGACTTACGTGGGAACAAAACTGAGCTCTGTATTTTTATGGGTCAAATGTTCAGTGTCCAGTCCAAGGATAGTAAAAGGGGTATAGGTTGGGGCGAGCAATAGACGTTCCAGGAGTAGGAAAACAGAAACCTTTCCTCCAAAATGGAGTGCAACCCAAGGAGGCCAGTCTAGTGCCTGTGACAGGAGGATCCATGTAGATACATTGGCCTTTTCCCCTGTCCTGTTCCAAACACAGCCAAATGCTGGGGTACACTCTCGGGATCTGCTCCTTGCCCAAGGCTGCTAGAATCCAGCTCATGCACCAAGTCTATTGTTTTCAGGCACCACAAATATTTGTCTGTCTCCAAACCATTGACAAAGTCTGTCTTAAAAGAACTCCTGCCAGGGTCAACGTTTTTCTTTATAAGAATGAACTAACCAACAATAAAAATGTGACACAGATATGAGAAACCTAAATAGCAGAGTAGGACAAAAAGAGACTATTTCACCTTGGCTCCAAGTACCAGCTGAGACTTTTTAATTACTATTATTTAGATAATTTGTATTGTGGTAGCAACTAAGAACCCTAGTCCAGGACCCCATTGTGCAAAGTTCTGAGGCTTATTCCTGCCAATGTGATTTAAAATTTCTGTTTAAAGTTTAAACTGCATTTACATTTCAGTCACATTTTGCTTCTTTATTTTAACTTTCCATCAACAGCCACATAAAGAATTGTGTGAACCCTTGTCATTTTTCTTTACTTCTTTTTATCTTGTAGGACTGGCATTTACCAAGCATCTCATCCTCTGCATCAGCACATCACATGGTATGCAACAAATCTAGATTACTGTGTTTCCTACCATTCCTTTGGACTTTTCAGAAATTCACGTGAAGTGCAAGGTGTTTCAAATATAAACAAATATCATTTTCATTAAAAAAAAATCATCAGAACTTTTCCTCCAGGGCAGAATTGTTCTGCTTTTTCTAAAGGCCCCACAAAACGTTACATTTGATATATTTCACAAAGTCCTTTACTAATGAAGGAACAATCCAGCAGGTGGAATTTCATTCTTGCCAGAAAGTGCTTGATTGTGATCCTGTTTTACTCAGCTGAGCAGGGTTGAGTAAGACCTCAATTGAATAAGAAAGACCTAGCCTGATTCGGGGTCTGGATCAGGTGTGATGCACTCGTCCCTGCTCTCTCGATATTCCCCTCTATGAGCAAGTGGCTGGGAAGAGCTAAGCTCCACACTGCCCCTATTCACTGGCTAGAGCAGAGAGCCAGTCAGAAGGGGGGAAATAAATTGCACCCTTTCAAGGATGGCAGTAAATTGCACCCCCTTCCCCCAACCCAGAGCAAAGGAGGAAATGTGTCCCAAAGGGGCATCTCTGAGACACTAGGTCTTCTGGGGCTACTCACAGGTTGGTACCATTTACTCACCAGCCTGTACTCAGGATTGTGCCTAAGAGCACAATCTAAGCCCTTGACTACACACAAAAGTTGTACCACTTTAACTGCAGTAAAAAGGGGGGCAGCCCCTTACTGTGGACACAGTTATATCAGTATTAACATACTTATATCAGAATAGTTATTCCCATACTGGTAAGGGAATAAATTGTACTGGTAAAGGCAGCTTTATACTGATATAACTGCATCCACACCAGGAGTATAACTATTTTGGTTAAAAAAAAAAAAAAAAGCACACCCCTAACCAAATTTGTTATACTGGTACAACTTTCAAATATAGATCAGGCCTAACCGTTAATTTTCTTTTGTAATATGTACACTTAGATGTACAAGGTGGCAGGAACCCTTATACTTGACTTTACCTGGCCGTATTGTTCGGGTATGTGTCTGAGCAATCCTGCTTTCTTCCTAAGAGCCCAGGTATGGTTTTAATAGGGAAGTCTCTCAGTCATGGAAGGCCCCTGATGCCTTGGTGTAAACCAGCAAGCACAGAACCCATGCTTTGTAGAATTCTGAACATTCTATAGTGAACTGTATGGCTCCATGGAAACTGGGTGTTGGTGTCTCTGAGTTTGTCTACACTGGAAAAGTGGTCAAAGTTAGGTTGCATGTTGTAACTAACCTCAGCCTTTCCGCTAGTGCGGATGCAGGTTAACTCCTTCTACCTCAGTTTAGTAGGTCAAGGTCCACTTTTCCTAATATACGTACATTCTCTGGGAATAACCAGATCCCCTTGAATATACCATCTCTTCCTGGCCAGTTCATACATTTGCCTTCCTGCCTTGTTGATTTGACATAAGGATTTTAGAAACAGATAGCATTAGCAGAAGGACAGGCTTCTGTCTTAAAAGTGGAAAGTATTAGATATATTTATTTGTGTGACAGAAACTGTGTAAGGATAAAACTCTTCAATTCAGGAATCTGGAGGTGCAATAGCACTAAGAATGGAATAAGAGCTACTGATGAAAAGAATTAAAAATATTGGCCTCTTATTAGATATCTGAAAGAGAAGGGGAGGACTCTGGGACTGATTCTTATCTGCTTCGCCTTGTCATTTACACCTGTGTAGAACAAGTGCAAAGTGGGTGTAAAGAGCTACTATTATTCAGCTTTGACCGCTTTCTGCATCTTTTTTGCATTCACTGTGCACAGATGTAAATGACAAGACTCAGAACCATTGTGCCTTTTTATTGCAATTGAATCTCACCATCCAAGTTGCTTTTACTCTTGTGAAAGACCTAATAATGCATTGCTTCATTAATTCTGAATGCCATTAGACTTGGATTTACTTTTTTGCATTATAACTCTTCTTCCTTCCAAAATTAAAACATGATGCTATAGTCATAAAAAAGAATGAGATTAGAAATACCACAGTCTTGCAAATGGTATTCCAGGCATGCATAAGGAGGGGCGCCTGCACAGATCCCTTGGCAATACTGGAGCCTAAGCGAGGCATGATAATAAAGTAAGGTATACTGAACCCACACCCTGGATATCACTGGCTGTGTGTCCATAGACAGAAGGTTCCTATAAAGATAAATGTTGGGCTTTTTATTCCAAGACACCGTATGATCCTAGTTTGTTTCATTCTCAAACCATATCCATGCTCATTTTTCCCTTTCTTTGACAGAGCAGAGAACTCTTTGTGCTCACCTATGGAGCTTTGGTAGCCCAGCTGTGTAAGGACTACGAAAAGGATGAAGATGTGAACAAGTATCTAGACAAAATGTAAGTAACAAGTTTATTCTGCATTACACATCCAGCTTAGCATTGGTGATGTCCACCTACCTGTATATTTTCCTCCACCCTCTTATTGTCTATTATTTGCTGAATAACAGAACTGTGTTTGGGACCATGCAAAGTACAAATGAAGACAGAGTCCTTGACACAAAGGAACTTACAATAAACTTTATCACAAGATGGTTCAAGAGAAGAGCCCCGTGTTCTGTGCAGGCTCCTAGAACCCATCAGACCCCCTTTGATGATTGTTTTCCATGGACAGTCTAGCAGATAAGTTGAATGGCAGGAATGTTCACCATGGCAATGAATTTTAAACAAATAAGCTCTTCTGGGGCAGGGATGGTCTTTTTGTTCTGTGTTTGTACAACACCTAGCACAATGGGGTTCTGGTCTATGACCTGGGGCTCCTAGGGAGTACCATAATAGAAAACAATACATAATAATATTGTAGAAAATTTGCCAGAAGCAATTTTTGAATTAGTTATCAACAAAACCTGATTCTAAGACTTAAGCTCATCCATTCGGAAAACAGAAACATACCATGTGACCTACACATTCAATCAAAACAACTAGAATTTTGAATATCAGACACACAATAAACTGCTGGCAAACAAGTTACAGGCCAATAGTTATTCACAACAATTATTCAAGACAGCACCCATTTGAGAAAACCGTGATCTACTCACAAACAGAAAAAAGAAACAAAACTCATGGAATCAATCACTTGATATTAATGCTTCGCCCAGCCCCAATCAGTATCACGTATTTCAGCACACTCTGTGTAGGTTCTTTGCAGGTTCTGTGGTAGAAATAGGAAAAGGTTCATGCTGGGAGGTGTGGAGTTCTACTTTACTTCTCTCCTACTACATGAGCTTTTTTCCTACCAAATTATATTCTTTTCCATTTGATGAACAAACTCCTCCCTGGTTTAACACCACTGGTTTACCACCATTAATACAATTATATAAATTTAGCCCCTAGTGTTTTTACTGAAGTTTTTGCCAACAGGGCTATTTTGGTTTACTTCTCTGCTTATGCAGCACCATCAGTGAAGATGAAAGCACGGCAGCTTTGGAAGCAAAGTTTATAACCTAGCAGGTCCTATACACATAGATATAATAATACGGCTGTTGTGTTTCTGCTATATACAGGTTGTCAGACAGCAACTTGTCACTTTAGTTTACAGTTTGTTTTATGGATCCAAAGGTTAAACTTAAAAATAACCCGAGCACTCTCTTGTATTGGTGACGTACATATTTTAATAAAGGCTAATGCAATATTTACTAGTGCAGCTAATGGTGATACTTAGCTAAATGTGCCAGCAATAACTAAATATTTCATGGCTTGCCGGTACATCACACAGTGTTATTTTGAACCTTAGTCTTCCAGAAAGCTTTTTGTTATAACATGGCATTGGGTACGGTATAACTTTTAGGCTTCTTGTTATAGGACCTGATCTGAAATCAATGGAAAACTTTCCATTGACTTCAATGGGCTTTGAATAAGGCCCATAATGAACAGTGAAAGAGATTCAGAAACAATTAAGTTTAGATGGATATGGAAAAAAAATCAATAAAAGCATTTCTGAGCTTGGCCCAGGTGCTTGCATTTACATTCATTAACTTTTCCTTCTACAAAGCCTCCTGTACAATATTTGCCATAATTTAGGAATAGTTACAGAGCCTCTCTGTATTTAATAGCCAGTATTATCTTCAGAAGGCTTGCAGTGAATTTAAAAAAAAACTATTTTATTTGGAGAAGGATTTTACAAGCTTTCATCCTTTTTACATTGTCCATCTAATTTTTCTGGAATTTCAGTTGTGTGTGAACAGTTTAATTGAATTTAAATTTGGTTAACTGCAAAATGCATTTTGCCTAACTGCAACTAATTTTGTGCAGAAGTTGCATAACAGACACTGTAGCTATTCTTTTATGGTGATGGGAGATCAAGAGGAAGGAGCATATTACTAGGAAAAAAGAGAGAAGAGAAAGTAGAGAAGGAATTTCAGAGGAGGAATGAGAGAAGAAAAGGGAGGATAAAGAGAAGGAGAGCAGCAGAGAATGGGGAGAAGGTATATAATGATAGAAGAGGGACAACGGCGGAGGGACACAGAAGAGAAAGAGATGCAGGAATGGGAGGACCTACTCTTCTCTTGTGTGAGCCATTTCAGAGAGGTTGCAGGGGACAAGACCTCTGCAACCTGCAATTTCTGTGGCAGGCAGATAAGTCAAGATGCCCAGGACAAATTGGACTCTGGCCCCACCTGTTGGGCAACCTAAGTTATGTGACCTGATGGGGAAGTATCCGAAGAAGTGGGCTGTAGTCCACGAAAGCTTATGCTCTAATAAATTTGTTAGTCTCTAAGGTGCCACAAGTACTCCTGTTCTTCTTTTTGCGGATACAGACTAACACGGCTGTTACTCTGAAACCTTTTTTATCAATGAGAGACTACTGAAGTACCCTTAATAAATACATTAATACCACAGCCATGTCAAGACTCAGGGAGTTTCAAGTCTAAGGGGCAGGCTACCATGTTCCCTTTGTTCTTGTAATACATAAATTATAGTTTATTGCAGGAGCTCACACAAAACACAACTCTCTGAAAACCTCAGGCAAAATGGCTTCTGCCAAGCTTCCTAACCAGGTAGGCTGGGCTCAGCCAGTCATGGAACTAGGAGACATACCATGCAGTGCTAATATACCATGGCAATGAACATGATAAAAAAACCTAAATAGAACAAAATAGAATGTGACTACACTTGTGATCAAGTCCAACATTGCAGAAATGAACTGCTTTAAACTGCAACATTTTCACTGTGAAGGTCAGTTAACTGGGAACATTTTATTTATTGGTTTCTTCAATTATTCTGTAATTATTTGTTGCTAACTAATCTATTGTTTCACACATGCTTCAATGAACCTAAAGTAGGCAAATTTCACTCCAAGCAAATGTCATGAAAAGCATGAGTCAGTCCCTCAGACTATGCATGGGTATGCCAAACCACCACACTTAGGGCAATGAGGCTACTACTAAGTTCCCTCTAAGCTGCGTGGCCGCACGGCAGTCCAGCAGTCTATCAAGTGCCGTGCACTTCAGGTGCCCCTCCCCGCCCCTGCCATGCTGCTCCTGCCCTCTGACTTGGAGCCCCTGGCCAGCTGCTCCTGGGAGCCTCCTGCTTGCTGTGCAGGGTGAGGAGGGGGCGCTGATGTCAGGGTGCCCCCTCCCCACTCCCACCCATCCCTGTACCCCATCTCCACAGAGCAGGGTGGGAGGACAGGACAGGGTTCAGGAGTGGGATGGAGGGAGCTTGCTGGCAGTTGCTGCGGTGTCTGAACAAGCAGGCTTCAGACTGGTGAGTGCTGATCTACTTAAAAAGGCAGCGTAGTTAGAGGGGCAATGCATCTCTCTCTCTCACACACACACACACACACACACACACACACACACACACACACACACAATGTGTCTCTGGCTCACACACACTGTGTGTGTATGTCTGTCTGTCTCTCTCTCACACACACACTGTGGGTTTCTTCTCTCTCTCTCTCTCTCTCTCTCTCTCTCTCTCTCTCACACACACACACACACACACACACACACACACACACACACACACACAGTGTGTCTCTGGCTCTCACACACACTATGTTTGTGTGTATGTCTGTCTCTCTCTCACACAGAGACAGTGTGTGTGTCTCTATCTCACATACACAGACAAAGTGTGTGTCTCTGTTTCCCCACCCCCATACACAGTCTTTCACATTCATCTCCCAACACATACTTGTATCATTGTTGTTGTTACTTCTTGATACTTCTTTCAAAGTGTGTTATTTTAGTTTTTTGACTGGTCTATGCATTTCATAATTTTTATTTCTCTCTTACACTAAAATTTAATTCTTTGAGTAGTGCAGTCTAAAATACCTAACCTGTCCTGGCTGGAGTAATTATCCCTATGGTAACTTTTTAAAAATATATATTATATCTAGGTTTTTTGTTTCTACTGGTGGTGCACATTCACACATTACTTTGATATGGTGCACATAACAAAATTCATTCTGCACATGGATGGAAAAAATTAGAGAAAACATTGGTTTACTAGTGTCATCACATTCCCAACTGGTCAATCTGTATGCTCAGTGTGTAATGGCCTTCTCAGAGGAACCCCTTTAGAGATCCTACTTCAGAGAATGACATGGGGAAAGATGGCACTAACCGTGGTTAGGTTTTAGTAACAACAAGATAGTAGGACCTGATTCTCATTTACCTTAAGGCCACTTTATACCACTCTAGTTGTACAAAGAGGCCCTAAAATGGGCATAAATTATATCTGTGCAAACTTTAAGACCCCTTTATATGACATGAGGTCCAGGCCTACTTTACACTGCCAGCGTGATGTAAAGTGGCCTTAGTGTATATATGATCGGGCCCAGTAAAATCTCCACGTCTCAGAATACTACTTCATTCAGGGGCCAGAGCATTTTTCAGACCCAGTTCATGCAGCTGCTTTGCACAGAGAAAGAGTGAGACTAGAGAGAGGCATGAGGGGAGGAGACGAAAATTGTTCATCTTTGCATGTAACTTTCTTTTCTTTGTCTCAGGGGCTATGACATTGGTATAAGGCTGGTTGAAGACTTTTTGGCTCGCTCTGCTGTGAGGAAGTGCCGTAGCTATTCTGAAACTGTAGACGTGATTGCACAGGTAAATAAGATTAAAGTAGTTAGACTCTGGTATCCTTTGATGTCCTCAGCCTCTGGAAAGACAATACTGGCCTCATCTCCTACCAGTTCATTCCAAACCAGAGTTAGTCCATCTACCAGTATGCTTAACTCTCCAGTCTGAAATGAAGGTGCTGCAAAGTAGAAGAACAGGACAGTGTGGTGTTCTTCATATTAACACAAGCTCTCCTGGTGTTAACCAAATCAGTTCCCTTATTTAGAACTTTTTACACCCAGCTAACAGCACACAAACTTGATTCTGCTCAGAACAGCAGCAGCAGTTCTGGGTCCTGGCCTGATGAGCTCTCAGTGTGCTGTGATACTGTGTGAACTGTCAGCCTTTGAGCTCTCCCACTACATTCAAAATACTAGTAGTAGGTCCACGCAGATAGGACAATGGAGTTCTAACCAGGAGCTTGATACAGCTAAACGCTTAAGCATGTGCTTAACTTTCAGGAGCAACCTTCCCATAGCTCCATTATGCAGCACTGGGTTTTACCTATATTTTGATGACTCAGTGGGGCTAAGTCTCTTGAGGAGACATTGGCTTCCGCTTACATAGCATCACTGATGTTTTATTTCAGCCCAGAAATGCTTGAAAACAGGAAATTCAATATAGCAGGTCCATATTCAATCACTAACCTTTTAGTTGGATCCTAAAATTAAAAACACATGGTACTAAGTTTCCACAAAGGAGTCATCATAGCCAAGTACTGGTTCAAATAGGTACGAATTCAAATATCTACACAGCGGGATGTTAACCATATGAGATTATGTGAGTAAGGCAAGCAGGACTTGACAGCATGAATACATTGTCTTTTATACTCCCACATAGAATGCAGTTGTTTTATCATAATATAAAGTTACAGTTAACAGCTTTTTAAAATATATTTAACAACAACAACAAGCACAGAGACATCTGTCAAAGGTCATACTCTAACACTCAGGTTTGCACAAATTGCTGAGTATGTTAAACAATTATTTATACAGGAGACACTCAATGTACATTAGTAATTACAAATATACTGTACTTATTTTTACTAATCACTGGTATGCAGTCAACATGCATATAGAGAACTTCCCTGTCTCCTTCAAAATATTTTAGCCAGATATCACAGCTCTTCTTTATATCTGAATGAACAGTGTGTACAAGTTGTCCTATGTATATTGCCTTGTGCTAAGTGCATTTCAAAAGAATCAAGTGATAAAGATATTTTATGATTCCTGTTCCTTTTTGAGGGATGTGTTTGAATTATTCAGCTGTATTTCTACTCTTGGAAGCAACAGAAAGACACAAATTGAGACATCTTATTTTCTATGCATCTAAGGTACCAATCACTGCACTGTCGGAGCACCACACCACATAAGGTTGAGTCTCTTACCCCAGATCAATTGGTACACCAGATCTTACAGCAAAAACAACACTGGCAGTCAGTTCTATAGTAAACTAACTAAAGGTTTATTAGCTGAAAAAAAGGAATGAGCGTTATTGAGAGGTTAAAGCAGATAAAATATAATAACGAGTAAGTCACAGTTTGTAGTTCCAAATGGTAGCAGTGATGCAATAACTGCCAGTTTCCCCAAAGTCCTTCAGGGCTACCCAGAATATCTCAGGGGATCTCCATCTTCTCATTCAGTTATTCTGCTTTGTTAGAAACCAAATAGTCCAGTGATAAAGGATCTCTCCTTGAATTAGTACTTATAGCATCTTTTTACAGACAACAAGCTGATACGTATGTTTACTCCAGGGGTGAAAGTAAAATGAAGCTCTTACTGGTATGGGGCTGCTCTGCTCCCCCCCCCCCCCCCCCCGGAAGGGGCTGGGCTTTGGGCAGAAGGGGCAGGTCAGCGTCCCCCAGCCAGTCCATCTGCGCTCCCTGGCCTGCGCCGCCCGGGGCTCCAGCGGCGATTTAAAGGGCCTGGGGCTCTGGCTGGCACTGCCGCTACCCCGGGCCCTTTTAAATCATGGCCCCTGGGCAGCTACTTCTTTTGACACACACACCCCTGCCAGATCATTGCTGCCCCTTTTCTGCCTCCCCCATTGGCCACTGATGGGGGGCGCAAAAGGGGCAGTGCTTTAAGCAGAGTCAGCGGTATGGGCTGGTACTGGCGGCTACCTTCTACTGGTATGCCATACCAGCCTGTACCGCCTTACTTTCACCCCTGGTTTACTCACACAAAGGCCAATTGCTTTGAATTTAACACTCTTCATTTGCATTCAATGAGTTATTTAGTTACAGGGATATACATAATGTAAATCCTGCCATTGCATTATAATAGGAATAGATAAGTGAAAACAAAACAAGTAACATTCCATTAGTTTTCATGAAGTTCTAACACCTGAATTAACTCTCCCATTAACACACACTTTGATCTAGGGTAATTTAATTACCGGGCATGCATAATGTAAATGTAATGTAATAGTAAACAACAAGATATAGATAGGTGACAACAATATGATCAACATCTCCTTTGATCTCTATTAACACACAGATTAATTGGCCTGACTATATGCTAATACATTGAACTCCTTTGATATTCACACACAAGTGAATTGGCCTATAGCTCTGGCCTGAACTGGTTTGTCAGTGTCATAGCATCTCATAATTATTGGAAAAGAACAGGGTCTGATTAATGGTGTTTACCAGCTTTCAAAGAAAGGGACACTGTCCCTACTCCCCACAAGCCCTCCTTATTGAATAATTTATCCAGTTCTGGTGCTTTCCGCCTCCATGGTATGGAATTCCATTTTAAGAGGTAGGGAGTTTAGGGTCATTGGAGAAGGACCCTCTGACACTGCCATGGGGATTGGAGAGGGCTAGGGAAAAGCTGGGAGGCAGTCCAGAGGCACAGGCCCTTTGCACACATGGTTTATGTCTCCAAGGGCAAACCTCACCTCTCAAAGGAAACTCTCCATTGGAAACTCCAGCAGAGGAAACACGTAGGGCTCCCTGTCCCTGGTATAGGTTTCCCTAACCTCGAAGATGACCTAGCCCTTAGTTGTTAATATGCCTATGACTTATACTTTTCAGTAGTAAATCAGATTCTTATTTTGGGAATGGTCTCCTTTAAGTTGCTTTCATAGCCTTAAAGGAGATTTTCAGCTGTTGCATATTGTGATGCCTGCATGATCTTTGTTCAGAGAATAACACTTAAGCAGCATTTTAGAAGAAAAGATTGTTTACTAGGTGGTCATGGAATGGAATCGCTGAGCTGGGAGCCACTTATTGCTAAAATAAGTTAAATCAGGTTTTTATTTCCATTTTATCATTTGGTGAGGTAAATTTATATGGGGCTTGGCACAATTATGACAGCTTGTAATGATCCATAATATACAGACTGTGATCAGCAGCTAAACAAATACTATAGATTTAGCAGCATAGACTAGAACCCATTCATCTGTAAAACACCAGCTTCTTTCTACTCAGTGAGCTAACGTTGTTCCACCTGGTATTTACCCATTCAACAGGCATTGTCCTTTTCAATCCAGTAGAGGGCAATATTCACAAAGCATACAACCTAGTACATTAAATGTGTGTAGTTGTCTAAGCACTTGCAAAAGGAAACCCAAATATACATTAAGAAAAGGTGAATTTAAATCAGATTTAAAAAAAAATTCTGATGGACCTAGTATAAGCAATTTATTACAATATTTCAAACATATACATTCCCCAGACTTTCCTATGTCTGTGGCATGTAAGTGTTAAATCACTTTTATATTTTAACAGTCCTGAGGACTATTTTATAGCTTTTGAGCCTCAGTTCAATTGAACTAGATGACCACCACACAAAAATCACTTCTATAACTGGCACTAACTGGATCAATTTGGAAAACAAAATAATTCTCATATATAAAAATAAAACAGTTAGGGAGACCCGGTGACAAATGGGAGGGGTGCAGCAGCTGCTACTGCTGTATTTGCCTAAAGCTGGTATGCCTCTTGACAGTAACAATGTGTCCACACCAAAGTAGCACTACCCATATTGCCATTTCCTTCCAGCCCAATCATACTGTGGTTTCCCCAGGCAGTTTTAATTTGACAGGCTATAAAATCTATAAACATTCAGTGCAGAAAAAATACACAAGCTCTGAGATTCTTTCATAGTCAAAGTTATGAGACTCCATTACATTTATAAGAAACAGGGGAAAAAATAGTATGTTTCCATGACTGGGAGAAAGCAGTGGACCTGCAAGTTGTACAGAGTTCCAGGAGAATACATCTGGATTGTCATATTACTGTGTGTCATGTCAAATGTTAAAATAGCAAAAGAAAACAACCAAACAAAAACAATTGGTAAAGAAATCACAAAGGGCCCAGTTCTGCTGCCCTTACATTTATCCTAGTACGTTACTCCATGAATAGCCCTATTGACTTCAGTGAGACCACTTGTTGAGTAAGGTATTACTCGAGTTGAGTAAAGGTGGCAAAATCTCGGCCCAAATGTTTAGCTGAAGATACTGATTGTGCAACATGATAGAAACTAAGTTATGTGACGTGTGATCCTCTCTGATATTTTGGCATTGAGGACAGTTGCTGAACAAAATAATAAATAATGTGACTGATATGGAAAGTCAAGAATCACTATATCTTTCATGCTGGCAATGGAGGGACTAAGGCGCAGATCCTTAAAGGTATTTAGGTGCTTAAACCCCATTGAATTCAATGGGAGTTAGGTGCCTAAATACCTCTGAGGAATTTGGCATAACTGCTGATATGGAAACACAGAGAGGATCTCTTTTGCATTCACTACAGCTGATGTTGCCAAATACCCTGTAACAAGACATAGAGCCAAAGTCACTCACTGCACACACTATGATCTGTTGCTGTGACTGCGAGCCATGTTACTGAAGTAACAGTCACACATCTCCCCTGTGATATAGAAGACAAAATAGACACCTTTATATTGCATAAAGCAACTTCAGGTGGTCAGCACATGAAAAGAAGAGTGTTGTAAAGTCCCTCAAATTGGCCTCTGGGCCTAGTCACATTTTTCTATGCTTGTTTTTCTTCTCTTCTTTTCTGTGTGATGCATTTTCCTTTGTTTTCTCTGTGGTTTCAAATATTAGTACCAGATGTGAGATGATTTTTCTGGTTTTACTGGGTATTTGAGGTTACCCAAAGTTCTGCCTATTTGAAAGGGCCTGATTTCTTCTTTCCCTGTTTTATTGTATAGTACAGTTGACCAAACAACACACATGTAAGTACAGAAAGACTAACTTTAGGAAGAAGGGAAATGACTCTATTTTCCTCCTGTTACATGTTCTGCTATCAACTGCTATCAAGGCTATTTAGCATACTAACAGAAGGAGTCTCTAGTAGCATAGTCTCGAGTAAGAAAATAAGATTAAGTAACTGACAGACACTTCTGAATCTTTGTTTACAAAATAGCAGTTTAATGTTCTTAAATGTCACTTTCAAACTTAATGTTCTGAAAATTCTGGCAAAAAGATACAATTATAATCAGCACAACAGTCTGAGCACTGATTTTCTACAGTGTTCTTGATGTATATATAATCAGGAATTTCTCCAAAATAACCAATATATAAATGGAAATAAAAGGGATAATCTCAGGTAAATACAATCTGTGACGGGTTGGATCACAGAAACCCCCTTGGGAGCTGCCACCTAATGTACCAAGACTACTTCTATTCCTGTTTTCCCTGCCAGCTCAGGACTCCAGCATCCTGTCTTGCTGAGTCAGACATGCCCGTCTGCTCCAACACAGACCCAGGGTCTGAATCACTTGCCCCAAAGCTGCAGGTTTACCTGAAAATAGCTCACAGAAGTGTGCTTGTCTTTAGCACTCAGATGCCCAACTCCCAATGGGGTCTAAACCCAAATAAATCCATTTTACCCTGAATAAAGCTTATGCAGAGTAAACTCATAAATTGTTCGCCCTCTATAACACTAATAGAGAGATATGCACAGTTGTTTGCTCCCCCAGGTATTAATACATACTCTGAGTAAGTTACTAAGTAAAAAGTGAAAGAAGGATTTAAGTGGTTCCAAGTAGTAACAGACAGAACAAAGTAAGTCACCAAGCAAAATAAAATAAAATGCACAAATCTATGTCTAATCAAACTAAATACAGATAATCTCACCCTCAGAGATGCTTCAGTAAGTTTTTCTCAGACTGGACGCCTTCCAGGCCTGGGCACAATTCTTTCCCCTGGTACAGCTCTTGTTCCAGCTCAGGTGATAGCTAGGGGATTCTTCATGATGGCTCCTCCCCCCTTGTTCTCTTCCACCCTTTTATATATCTTTTGCATAAAGCGGGAACCCTTTGTCCTTCTGGGTTCTCCTTGCCCCTGGAAAAGCACCAGGTTAAAGATGGATTCCAGGTCAGGTGACATGATCACTTGTCACTGCAAGACTTCATTACCCACTTGCCAGCACACACATATACAGGAAGACTAACAGGTAAACACAGCCATCTGCAGACAATGGTCCTTGTTAATGGGAGTCATCAAGATTCCAAACCACTATTAATGGCCCACTTTTTGCATAATTACAATAGGCCCTCAGAGTTATATTTCATATTTCTAGTTTTAGATACAAGAGTGGTACATTTATACAAATAGGATGATCACACTCAGTAGATTATAAGCTTTGTAATGATACCTTACCAGAGACCTTTTGCACGAAGCATATTCCAGTTACATTATATTCACTTCTTATTATGTTTTTATAAAACCATATAGACTGCACAATGTCACACAATCAATCTGCTAGTTTAAGTTTACACAGCTTTTTGCATTAACTGTTTATATAATATATTAATTCCTCAGGTCATTAACTAGGCTAAAAACAACAGGCAAGGTACTTACATTTTTAGCTGGTATATCTAACTGCACTGATTGACCCTGTAGATTAAATAAACTAAGTCAGAATCAATTATTATGATTGTTAGAGCCAGCAATCATTTGGGGACAACATTATGTAGCATTATGGCTCCGATCCTGCAGTCTTTAAGAGAGTAAAACTGGAGCCTGCAGGATCAGACCATAACTGTTAAATGCAAGTATAAATTGGGAAGAAATTAAACAAAAGAAGCATCTTCAAATGATGAGCACCAAAACAACTTGCTGTGCCAACCTTATCATAACTGCTGGGAGAAGGACAGAATTTAACACAGCCACTTAGTGTGAGTAGGGATCTATAAACATTAGTCTAGCAATTCAGACACCAGTAGCTAGATATTACTACTAATTTAAACTCAGTTGGTATTGGGGCCAAAAGAGAGTGATGATCAGCCAAAGTAAACCCTTCTTCCATCAATTTTCCATGCTGTGAAGTGAATCCCTCCTGTCATGGGGTCAGAACATATTTGCTACATGGCTACCACTGGAATGGAATAAAGATGCAATGACCCTCATAAAAGTAAAAGAATAACTCACTTTCTTAAAAATCCAATAAATATTCCAGTCACTGACTGGCCAGACAAGAAAGGGGGAAAAAGTTGAAGAAATATATTGAAAATAGAGATGAGCCAAGGAGACGATGTGCAAGTCTGGATCCAGATCCAAATTAGGTTCAGACTAAGGTTTAGAATTTGGGTTTGAAGATGAACTAGGCCAAGTTCTGAAATCTTGTGATCTCTTCTTGGGAGATTTTGCTTCATAAAATCAGAAATCCTACAACTGATACTGTAAGATTTCAAACACCACGGGTTGCAGCCAAACCAGTTCTAGAAAATAGGTGCCTGGTTTTAGATCCAACCCAGATCAAAATTATAGGGCAATTTGGATGCTGACATTTGACTCCAACCACATTCTATAAAATTTCAAAGGGCTAGTACTTGAAGTTCTGGTTTGGATCCATCCAATTCGAAGTAGAAAAGATTTTTTTTCAAATGAACTTGGCCATGAACAGAATGAGAAATAAGGTAGATTGCACTTCAAAACATTGCTAAAATTCTATTCTTTCTTTCTTTGATGAATAAAACAAAGATGATGATTGTAAATATGTTGCAGTCAATCTGGAAGTCTAGCCAAGCCATGCTTGCCACAGGATATGAGGCCGGGGCAAATCCACCTTAACACTTCTCAGATCTTGGGAACACGTAAGGGCCCTGTTAACCCCTGATCAGAGTCAGAGCAGCCTTAGAGAGACTTTAATCTTCCCTGACTGCAATAGCCCCCTATTGGCAGTTTTGCTAACTCCGGCATTCTGGCGACACTCCCTCCTGCTGTTGACATACCCCTTGAACTAGGGGTTCTAGACGGTGGTATGGGGTCTCCTATACCATCACTATTTAGTTGGCAAGTCTTCCATACAAAGTCTCATATTGGAAGATAGTTTGAAAATCACTTCTAATGGAATATTTCTTGCAGTAGCCTTCTGTAAGGTAGGCATTGTTGCCTTGTATTCCCCTATCTACCTACATCCATCTGTTGACTCTTGTCTTATACTTAGATTGTAAGCTCTGTGTGGCAGGAACCATCTTTTTGTTCTGTGTTTGTACAGCACAGTGGGATTGTTATTACAGGTTTAATGGAATGCTAAACTGTATTATACTGTTCTGCCACTAGGTGGCACTGTGTATAAAATACCTTATTTAAAGCTAGCCTTAGGCCTGGTCTACACTAAGACTTTAATTCGGATTTATCAGCTTTAATTCGAATTAACCCTGCAACTGTCCACACAACGACGCTATTTATTTCGATGTAAAGGGCCCTTTAAATCGATTTCTGTACTCCACCCCGACGAGCGGAGTAGTGCCAAAATCGATTTTAGCAATTCGAATTAGGGTTAGTGTGGCCGCAATTCGATGGTATTGGCCTCCGGGAGCTATCCCACAGTGCATCATTGTGACCGCTCTGGACAGCAATCTAAACTCGGATGCACTGGCCAGGTAGACAGGAAAAGCCCCGCGAACATTTGAATTCCATTTCCTGTTTGCCCAGCGTGGAGAGCACAGGTGACCACAGATAGCTCATCAGCACAGGTAACCATGCAGGCTGATAATCGAAAAAGAGCACCAGCATGGACCGTGAGGGAGGTACTGGATCTGATCGCTGTATGGGGAGAGGATTCAGTGCTTGCAGAACTTCGTTCTAAAAGACGAAATGCAAAAACTTTTGAAAAAATCTCCAAGGGCATGATGGAGAGAGGCCACAATAGGGACTCAGATCAGTGCCGCGTGAAAGTCAAGGAGCTCAGACAAGCCTATCAAAAAACAAAGGAGGCAAACGGTCGCTCCGGGTCAGAGCTGCGGACATGCCGCTTCTACGCCGAGCTGCATGCAATTCTAGGGGGGGCTGCCACCACTACCCCACCTGTGTTCGTGGATTCTGGGTCGGGGATAGTCTCATCAGCGACGCCTGAGGATTCTGCCGATGGGGTAGAGGAGGAGGAGGAGGAGGAGGATGAGCTTGCAGAGAGCACACAGCACTCCATTCTCCCCAACAGCCAGGATCTTTTTATCACCCTGACTGAAGTACCCTCCCAAGCCTCCCAAGCCAGTACCCAAGACTCTGACCCCATGGAAGGGACCTCAGGTGAGTTTACGTTTTAAAATATAAAACTTGTTTTAAAAGCAAACGGTTTTTAATGATTACTTTGCCTGACTTTGCATTCGCGGTCAGTTCAGCTACTGGAAAAGTCTGTAGCTACTGGAAAAGTCTGTTAACGTGTATGGGGATGGAGCGGAAATCCTCCAGGGACATCTCCATGAAGCTCTCCTGGAGGTACTCCGAAAGCCTTGCCAGAAGGTTTCTGGGCAGTGCATCCTTATTCCCTCCTCCATGGTAGGACACTTGACCACGCCATGCTTGCAGCAAGTAATCTGGTATCATTGCCTGACAAAGCCTGGCAGCGTATGGTCCCGGTGTTTGCTGGCATTCAAGCAACATCCGTTCTTTATCTTGTTGCGTAATCCTCAGGAGAGTGATATCACTCCTGGTAATCTGGTTGAAATACGGGAACTTAATTAAGGGGACAGAGGTGGCCGTTCCTACTGGGCTGTTTGCCTGTGGCGGAAAATAAATCCTTCCCTGCAGTTAGCCAAGCGCAGATGGGAAATTGGCCCTGAGTTTTTCGCGTTTGGCTAGCAGGGATCTTCCCTGTTACCAGCCATGCGGTGGGGGGAGGGGTACCGTGATCATCCCAGAGAATTCATGGCGGGAGGGGGGCGGCGGCGGGGGGGGGGGGGGTTAGTTTGGTGCCTGCAGGGATCTTCCCTGATACCAGCCACGCGGTGGGGGGAGGGGTACAGCGATCATCCCAGAGAATTCATGGCGAGAGGGGGGGGTGGTTAGTTTGTTTTCTGGTGCTGCTGAATGTTAACAGAAAAACCGCAGCACTCTACTTGCCTGAAGGGGCCCAGACAAGCCCCCCCACACTGCCCCCCCCCCCCCAACTGTCTGAGATTGGCCAGGCTTCTGCAGCACTCTACAGGCTATGCTTGGTATGTGGTAAAGGAGGGTGCAGAAGCTGTAAAACAATGGCTTACCATGGCCGCATGCAAGCCGAATTCTGTTGCCCAGATCTGTGATCTCTAGCAGCAAAGCCACAGGCACTCAGCATTAAGAGGCAAAATGCGACCTTGCACAGAAATCACATGTGGTATGTAATGTGAACAGTGTTGGTCACCGTGAAAGAGTATAAGCATTGTTCTGCAAAATGTAGCTTTTAAAACAATTCTCTCTTTTTTCCCCTCCCTACAGCAGCTGCAAATTCCTCAAGCCTCCCTCCTCCATCCCGAAGGTTATCACAGATAAGGCGTCGTAAGAAGAGAACGCGAGAGGAGATGTTTTCGGAAATTATGGAATCCAGCCACAGTGACAGAGCTCATGTGAATGAGTGGAAGGAAACAGTTTCAAAGTATAGGAAAGAAGTCAGTGAACGTGAGGACAGGAGGGACCAACGTGAGGAGAGGAGGGACCAACGTGAGGAGAGGAGAGACGCTCGAGATGAGAGGTCGCGGCAGGAAGACCAGAGGATGAAGGATGCAACGCTGGGGCTGCTCCGGCGTCTGGTGGAGGTTCAGGAACGGCTGCTGGAAAACAGACTGCCGCTTCAGCCCCTGTTCCACCCTCCCCCCTCCCCATGTTCCGTATCCTCCTCACCCAGGCGTGTAAGAACTCGGGGGGGGAGGCTCCGTACACCTTCCCATTCCACCCCAGTAGACAGCCCAAGCAAAAGGCTGTCATTTTTTTAACCTTTTCTTTGTGGCTTTTTCCTTCCCAGCAATCCTCCTCCCAAATACCACCCGGGTTCCCTCCCTCTTTTTCTAATCTATTAATAAAGAATAAATGATTTTTAAATGATAGTGACTTTATTTGGTTTGAAAGAAAGCTGGGGGAAGGGGCAGGGTGGGTTCCTTACAGAAAATCAGTCAATAAAGGGGGCGGGTTTTCATGAAGGAGAAACAAACAGATATTTCACACGGTAGCCTGGCCAGCCATGAAACTGGTTTTTAAAGCTTCTCTGATGCACAGCGCTTCATGGTGTGCTCTTCTAATCGCCCTGGTGTCTGGCTGCGCGTAATCAGCAGCCAGGCGATTTGCCTCAGCCTCCCACCCCGCCATAAAGGTCTCCCCCTTACTTTCACAGAGATTGTGGAGCACACAGCAAGCAGAAATAACAATGGGGAGATTTCTTTGGCTGAGGTCAGAGCGAGTCAATAATGATCTCCAGCGACCTTTTAAACGGCCAAATGCACATTCTACCACCATTCTGCACTTGCTTAGCCTGTAGTTAAACAGCTCCTGACTCCTGTCCAGGCTGCCTGTGTATGGCTTCATAAGCCATGGCATTAAGGGGTAGGCTGGGTCCCCAAGAATAACTATGGGCATTTCAACATCCCCAACGGTTATTTTCTGGTCCGGAAAGTAAGTCCCTTGCTGCAGCCCTTTAAACAGAGTAGTGTTCCTGAAGACGCGAGCGTCATGAACCCTTCCCGCCCAGCCCGCGTTGATGTTGGTGAAACGTCCCTTGTGATCCACAAGTGCTTGCAGCACCATTGAAAAGTACCCCTTGCGGTTTATGTACTCAGTGGCTTGGTGCTCCGGTGCCAAGATAGGGATATGGGTTCCGTCTATTGCCCCACCACAGTTAGGGAATCCCATTGCAGCAAAACCATCCACTATAGCCTGCACATTTCCCAGAGTCACAAACTTTCGTAGCAGCACCTGAGTGATTGCTTTGGCTACTTGCATCACAGCAGCCCCCACAGTAGATGTGCCCACTCCAAATTGATTCCCGACTGACCGGTAGCTGTCTGGCGTTGCAAGCTTCCACAGGGCTATCGCCACGCGCTTCTCAACTGTGAGGGCTGCTCTCATCTTGGTATTCTGGCGTTTCAGGGCAGGGGACAGCAAGTCACAAAGTTCCATGAAAGTGCCCTTACGCATGCGAAAGTTCCGCAGCCACTGGGAATCATCCCAGACCTGCAACACTATGCGGTCCCACCAGTCTGTGCTTGTTTCCCTTGCCCAGAATCGGCGTTCCATGGATAGAATCTGCCCCATTAACAACATGATCTCCAAAGCACCGGGGCCTGTGGTTTCACTGAATTCTGTATCCGTGTCCGTGTCCATGTCCTCATCATGCTTGTCGCTGCGCTGCCGCCGCCGCTGCCTCCTCGCCTCGTTTCTCTGGTCCTGGCTGAGCATAAACTCCACGAGAACGCGCGAGGTGTTTACAATATTCATGACTGCTGTCTTGAGCTCAGCGGGCTCCATGCTTGCCGTGGTATGGAGTCTGCAGTGTTCACCCACCCAGGAAAAAAGGCGCGAAAATGGTTGTCTGCCGTCCGTTGCTTTCATGCAGGGAGGGAGGGAGGAGGTGAGGCTGTACCCAGAACCACCTGCGACGATGTTTTTTGTCCCATCAGGCACTGGGATCTTAACCCACAATCCCAATGGGCGCGGGAGACTGCGGGAACTATGGGATAGCTATGGAATTGCTACCCACAGTGCAACGGTGCAGAAATCGACGCTAGCCCCGGTACTTGGACGCACACCACCGAAGTAATGTGCTTAGTGTGGCCGCATTCATTTCGACTTTATACAACCTGTTTTTCAAATCCGAATTATCTAAATTCGGATTAATCCCGTAGTGTAGACATACCCTTAGTCTTAGCCATACCTGGAAGAGTGTTAAAAGATCTTATGATGAACACTTCGGGTACAAATAAGCAAGTTCTATGACCAGTCCATAGAACAGGAACATAACATGGTGTCAAAAGTAAACTAAGAACAGAAATGGAAGGAACAAAGCAACAAAGGTTTCAGGATCTCATCAACCTGCCACTCCTCAATGCCTCAGAGAACTTCAGTAAACCTTCAGAATGGACAATCTGGAAACAATATTTTGCCAGATTTTGTATTGTTACCAAGCTGTGCAAAGAAACTGGAGATATTCAGGTATCTTCTTTAATTTTTGCTATAGGGAAGCAGGCAGAGCATATCTTTAAATCCTTTGACTTTACTGAAGACTGTCACAAAACTGATTTGAAAGGGTTCTGGCTATGTTTGAGCCATACCTTATACCTCAGAGAAATGTGATTTATGAAAGAACATGTTTCCATCAGAGAATGTTGAATGTTTTATAAGAGATCTGCATACTGAAAACTCAGATTCTGGGAATGCAAAACAAATGAAAATATCAGAGAGGGGCTGGCTATTGGGTTAACAGATAAAAACTTTCTACAGCAGCTACAATGGAAGAGAGATTTAACCCTAGCCACAGTTACACAGAGAGCAAAGCAATGTGAGCTGGTGAGACAGCAAAACCTAAAGCAACAGGACAAACTTGAAAAACCTAAAACTAGCTTAGAAACTGTAAACAGACACTTGAATGTTAAAAGTCATTATCATAAAATTGCTGAGGCAAGGAGAGAGAACTCCCAAGCTAAAAAGGACAAATTCCAGCCTACATGTACAAGAAATGGAAAAAGCCATATCCCAAGAGGTGATGCATGTCCAGCCAAGGCACACAGTGTAATAAATGTATGAAATATGGACACTTTGCAGCAGTTTGCCACACCAAACCAGTCAGGGAGTTGACTCATATTACAGACAATCAAGAACCAATTTTTCTGGGACCTATAACTTGTGATGACATAGAGGCTGCCTGGACAGTGAAACTGATTAGTCATGGCAAGACTATTGACTTTAAAATTGACTCAAGAGATGACATTACAGTCATCTCAGAAGGGACTTACAATTACCTTCAACCCCTCCCAGCGCTGAAGTCACTGGACACAGTTCTGACTAACCCTGGAGGTACCCTTGAACTGCATGGGCCAGTTCACCACAGAAACAACTTACGAAGATAAATGTCCCAACAACAACGAAGTGGGTGAAGCCAGAAAATCACTACTTTCTCAAATGTACTCATACAGGAAAATAATCAAAGATGAAAACGCCCTATGACCTGTGGGTGGACACTTTTCACAAAGTGATCACTCTATATCTGACCGAACAGTCCTCTTCCTCAAAGGAGACCTGCATAACACCTTCAAAAGATGAGCCTGTGAGCTTAAATTCATAACTTTGCTAGGCACTAAAAATCACATTCTGAATAGAGACACTGGATTTATGGCTTATTACAACAATGACATAAATGTGTATGTGGATGCTGTGGACACATAGAGACCAGTGTCAGAAAAGATACAACAACAGCTACCAAAAGTAATTTTGACAGACACACAACTTCAGGAAGTTCTAAGTTACATTAGGTGTGCCTGGCCCAAATATCTGAAGGACTCTAAGAAAGTGACAAGAGACTACTTTGCGGTGCATAGACAATTAAGCAAGTCAAAAGGACATCAAGGACTAACTAAATGATGTGAATAGGCCAACTAGTGAATGTGGTGGTTGGGCAGCAGAAAGGACATAAAAAAACATGTATCTGCACGTGAACACTGCAGAACGAACAGACCAACACAACACAAAGAACCTTTAATAACAACATATCTACCAGGCAGACTTTGGAAAAGATTAGCTGCAGATTTATGCAAATTCAGAGGACATCATTACCTGGTCGTCATGGACTATTTTTCAAGGTATATAGAAATAATGTACTTGAAAGACATAACATGTCACAGTGTTATTGAGAAACTGAGGTGCACTTTTGCTCATTTTGATATTCCAGAACAACTAGTGACAGACAATAGACCACAATTCAGTGCAGCAGAATTTGTCATACTGAACAAAATATGATTTTGATGGTATTACTAGCAGCCCACATTACCCACTAGCAAATGGAGGGACTGAGAGAGTTGAACAGAGAAACAAGAAAATCCTATAGCAGGAAGATCTATTCCTCACTCTTCTGAGTTACAGATCAATACTCACACTAGCTACTGGATATAGTCCAGCTCAACTACTGATGGGAAGACAACTTTAGAAGAGACCCTATCTCCAAAGGGGCCAGACATGAAGAGATAAAATCAGATAAAAAGGACAAAAAGTGCTTATGAACACTTTTATATCAGACATAACTCAGTTAGAAAATGGCTGAGTCTAGAACTTGGTGGTTGGTTGCATGTCAAATTGGGTGGAGAAAAAAGGATGGACAACTCCAACTGTCGTAAAGAAAAAGAATTCAGCACCCAGATCACATGTGATCGAAACCAACAGTGGAAAAACCATTGACATTGACAGTTGCTTCCTCAGAAAGAACAATCAACAAGAGGAAGCTCCACTGATGCAGAATAAGAAGTTGATTCAAGGATTTCAAACTAATCACAGCCAGTCATTGCAAAGGACCAACTTGTTATGTGTTCGGGTTGTGTAATTAGAAAACCAGTACAATTCAGAGACACTTAACAGACTGATATGTACTGAACTTCAAAGATAGTGTGATGGTTAGTGTGACCATATTTCCCAAAGGTAAAATGGGACACCATGCGGGGCTCGCCCGAGCTGCCCCCCTCCCCTCGCATGAGGCTTGCCTGATCCTCCTGCCTCCTGCCCCCCCCCCCCATGTGGGATTGATCAGTTGGCAAGAGCAAATGGGACAAGTGCCCAGTTTTGCCAAAAAAGTTGGGATATCTGGGACTGGGCTTAAAAAGGTGACTGTCCCGGCCAAGACAGGACGTATGGTCACCCTAGTGATAGGGTAAATATTGTAAATGATAGGAAAGTAGAACTTAAACAGGAAGATATACTGTAATGGAACGGTTTCAGAGTGGTAGCCGTGTTAGTCTGCATCAGCAAAAAGAATGAGGAGTACTTGTGGCACCTTAGAGACTAACAAATTTATTTGGACATAAGCTTTCATGGGCTAAAACCCACTTCATCAGATGCATGCAGTGGAAAATACAGTAGGAAGATATATATCCAACTGTATTATACTATTCTGCCACTAAGTGGCACTCTGTGTAAAATATCTTGTTTAAAGCTAACCTTTAAACCAGAAATGGGGCTTTGAAATGCTACATAATAAATAAACAAATTAATTAAAAAATTATTGCTTTTCAGCCTCTGAGAAAGGGAAAAATGCACATGAAAGGTTATTTGCTAAGTAATAAATTGCAAAGTGAAGTACTGTACTGCAAGCAGTAATGAGAATTGTATTAATCCAGGGAATCATCAGTGACATGCCAAAGCCTTTCTAGTATCATATTGCATCCAAACAGTGCTTAGGGAAAAGTACTTGGGAAGAATGAAAAGTATACCAGCAAAATATGTTATTTTAGCCAGCAGCCTTTTCCCTTCTCAGCAGTTTATTTATTTATTTTTGGTCACTTATAGTCCTGCTTTCTGATCTGAACCTAATGTCATTATTTGAGCTTATTTATCGCAACCATTCTTCACTTTGAGCCCATTATTCATATGTATGGTCCAGTAGGCAGTGTTAGTGAAAAGTCCCTAGTAACAGGATGCCAAAGCAAGCTATTTTTTATGTATAGGTATTTCTAAGGCTTAAGCTACACAACAGACTTCTGTCGGTATAACTATGTTGCTCAAGGGTGTGGAAAGCGACCTAGTTATATCGACCTAACCCCTGGCGTAGACAGCGCAGTGTTGATAGGAGAGGTTTTCCTGTCACCTCCTCTCATGGAGGTGGAGTAACTATGCTGATGGCAGAGCTCCTCTGGTAGCGTCTTCACTAAAGCGCACTGCAGCGTTTTAAGTATATACCTGCCCTCAGCAACTCAGCACTGTACTTAGGCATCTTAGAAACGTTAATGAAGTGAGTTCTCAACAGTTAGGAAGAGTCTTGTGGTTAAAGAATGGCCTGCTAGGTAGGTATGTATGTGTGTGTTCAATTTCTTGGCAATCCTGAACAAATCACAATCTCCTGAAAAATGGCACACTAATACCTTCCTATCTTACAAGGGTGATATCATGGTAAATTCATAAATATATGGGAGGTGGTCAGAGAGGTCCTATTATTTCTCCAATTTTGCATATGTGGAAACAGGCACAGGGAGGTTGAAGTTCAGTTTTGTAAAATTGCCTCAATTTTGGGGAGTCAAAAACCTTTTCCTTGTGAGGATGGCCTGGAAGTGAGCACTGCCCCAACCACGGGTTGCCTTATTTCACCCTCAAAGGAACTACACAGGGTAGCTTTCAAGAACATTGTGGCCAGACACACTCTGGGGTGAAAATATAAGGCTCATTTCTTAGCTATTAATTAGATTTCTTCAAATATTCTTATTCTACCTCTCACATTCCATCCACTTATTGTGAAGTCCTAAGCTTTTCTCAGTTACTTGTTTATAGTTTTTAATGTTTTACCTTCTTATTTTAATCCCTTTTACTAGTTAATAGCCACTGTCCTACATAGTTTCCTACATAGTGAGTTCTGCTTTGCGAGTTCTGCTTTGCACCGGAAATTTTAACAAAAGAATTTGGAAAGCCACAAAATATTCTAATGTGAAATACAGCACAGACTAAATACAAAACATATGAGGCACTTAGCACATTTAACTGGTTACTTTCCTCAATAACAGAAGCTTGGAGATTGACCGAGCAGAGTGAGATATAAAGCAGGGGAAGAGTTTAGCAGAACTCTGATAATTAAATGAGAAAAATGTGTTGTTAGGGGGAAGTCTAGTAAACTGAGCAACAGGGCAAACAATAGCATTGCTTGGGAACTTTCTGGTTTTTTTGTTGTTGTTTTTTTTTATGGAAAATATGGTTAATACAACACTGACATTTTCCATGGGAAAATATTGTTTTTTTCCTGAAATTATTTTTTTCGTTTGTTTTGGGTAGGTTAACATTCATCTCTGCACCCATTTGAGCCACCACAGTACCTGTGAATTAGGAATAGTAGTTCAGGTGCCTCAGCCCCTGTCTCCTATATGGGCCAGACTCCCCACCCAGACTTCATCTCCCAGGATAAACCGCTGTCTGTCTCCCCCTGACTGAGCTGCTGCAGTGCATCATGGGTGGCCCATGACCACAATTCATCATGGAAATGAGTTTGACTGGGGAGCCCAGCTGATAGGAGAGAATGAGGGCATGAGGCTGAGACATCTGAATTATAACTCCCATGAGGCAGCACAGGCAGATGTAGATTTACCTTTGCCCAAGGACCAGAAACAAAAGATTTTGTTTCCAGTCAACAAACTGAACCAAAATATTTTGACATTTGCACAAATCAAAATTTTTCAGAACTTTGGTTCCCTGAAAGTTTTGATGTTGACTTCTTGTCCAGATTTGGGATGAAAACAAATATTGATATATTATAATTTATAATTTCCTGTGGGGCAGAAATTCTGGTTTTGATCAGTTTTAGCAATAAGAGCTGTAAGTGTTACCACATCATTCCTATGTTCTTAGGTCTTGTTTATTTTTTACCATCTTGATTTCAGAAAATGGAATCTTCATTCTAATCCACTTTAGAGAGAGTGGTTTAATAATCTAAGAGCCAGGACCTTCATAGTTCTAACTGACTTTGCCATTGACTCTCTTTGGGTACGTCTACCCTGTAAGTGTGATTGTAGCATAGGTAGGCAGACATGGTGGCATGGGCTTCAGCCAGGCTAACCTCCTAAGTGCAAGTCTTCTGGGGACCCTGGTATATACTTGTGTTGCTAGGCCCCAGCACCATTTGTTCACTACTACTACTGTTACCATGCCTACACATGCTATAATCACACCTTCACTTGCAATGTAGACGTACCCTTTACAAATCATTCACGGCTAGATTTTCACAGGCTTTACTCCCATGCTCAGCTTGGCTCAGATTGCCACTCTAGATGCTGAGGAGAGAGCAGGAACTACTTACCCAGTGCTCTCCATTCCACACTGGAAGGAGAGAGGACTGGGAGAGACTAGAAGTGACCTGGTGGCCTGGCCCTGTTCTTCTTCTTCATCAGCCAAGTAGCCAGCCAGGTACACAGTGTGGGATACGTAAGGTACTTCATGAAAAAGTAACTTACTCCTTACCCAGAGCAAAGCGGGGAGGAATTCTGACTCTGAGTCTGATTCGTCTCTGGACTGCTGCTGGGGTGGCTCAGCTAGGCTTGCGAGGGGTCCGTTTTTTGACGGAAATGTCCGGTCAAAAAGGGACCCTGGCAGCTCCAGTCAGCACCGCTGGCCAGGCCATTAAAAGTCTAGATGGTGTGGGACTAGCAGGCTCTCTACCTGGCGCTGCGTGGCTCCCAGAAGCGGTGACACGTCTCTCTGGCTCCAAGGTGCAGGGGCAGGCAGGGGGACTCCACGTGCTGCTCCCACCCCATGCGCCTGCTCCACGGTTCCAATTGGCTGGGAAACACAGCCAATGGGAGCTGCAGGGGCAGCATCCACCATGCAAAGCCGCCTGGCCACCCCTACGCCTAGGAGTCAAGGGACATGTCGCCACTTCCAGAGAGCCCCCCGAGGTAAGCGCCGCCCGGAGTCCACACCCCAACTCCCTGCCCCAGCCTGGAGCCCCCTCCCACACCCAAACTTCCTCCCAGAACCCACACCCTGCACCCCGTCCCACATCCCAACCCTCTGCCTCAACCCTGAGCCCCCTCCCACATCCTGACCCCCTCATTTCTGGGCTCACCCCATAACCCGTACCCCCAGCCCAGAGCCCATACCCCCTCCAACACCCCCGCCTCAGCCTGGAACCCCCTCCCACACTTCAAACCCCTCTGCTCCACTCCCCAGCTTGGAGCCCCGTCCTGCACCCCAAACCCTTCATCCTTAGCCCCACCCCAGAGCTCACACCCCAACCCCCTGATCCTGCCCCCTCCCACACCTTGAACCCCTCATTTCTGGCCCCACCCCAGAGCCCGAACCCCCAGCCAGAGCCCAAACCCTCAACTGGAGCCCTCACCTCCTCCTGTACCCAACCCCCTTCTCCACCCCGGTAAAAATGAGCAAGTGAGGGTGGGGAAGAGCGAGTGAGAGAGGGAAGGGGAGATGGAGTTAGTGAGTGGCAGGGCCTCAGAGAAGGGGGGCAGCGGCAGGGCCTCAGATAAGGAGTGGGGCAGGGGTGGGGAAAGGGTGTTTGATTTTGTGCGATTAGAAAGTTGACAACCTAGACTAAGCTAAGAGCTGCCCCTTAGCCTGGGTATCTTGTAAAGTTATATTGTAGTTTTCCAATCTTTAAAATGGAGATAATGGCATATACCTGTCTCTCTGGGGTATTAATGAGGTTTTGATAATTTTTCTAATATACTTTTATCTCAAAATTATCTGTAAAAGTGATAAGTCCTACTAACTTTCTGTGGACGAATTTTCAGTCTTCAGTCATCCTTTTTGCCCCTAAGGTCCAGCAAAGCGCATGCAGGGAGATGTTGCAACTGAAAGTTTTCTTTAGAGACAATTTTCATAAAAATAGAGTTTGAGGCATCTGCTTGCAGGACTCTGTGGGCTGTGTGCCATAGTCAATTTTAATTGAAAACAACTCTGAAACCTTTAATTGGAAGCGTATGCTTCAAACTGAGGGACACTCAACTGATTTTCAGCAGAAGGTTCCCGGTAGCCAAATGGCAATTTGTAATGAAACTAAAGATTTTTTTTTTTTTTGCGGGGGGGAGAAGGGGGAGAGAGAAGAGTGCAGAGAGAGAAGCAAAGGCTTGAGTAAAATTTTCAAAAGTGCCTAAGTGATTTAGGAGACTAAGTCCCAGTTTCAAAAGTGACTCAGGGACTAAGGCATTAAGGAGATTTTGACTCCTGAACGTCTACATCACTTAGAAAAATGGGATCATAGAATCATAGAAGTGTAGGACTGGAAGGGACTTCAAGACTCAAGGCAGGACTACGTAATAACTAGACCTTTCCTGACAGGTATTTGTCTAACCTGTTCTTAAAAACCTCCAATGATGGAGATTTCACAACCTCCCCAGGCAATTTATTCCAATGCTTAATTACCCTGACAGTTAGCAAGTTTTTCTTAATGTCCAACCTAAACCTCCCTGGCTGCAATTTAAGCCCATTGCTTCTTGCCCAGGATGAGGCCCTTTTGAAAATTTTACTCCTAGTGAATTATACTTTGCTGAGTATCCATTTCTGTTCATGTTAAATGCTAAAAGATAATCTGTTTGATGTAAAAAAACAACAACCTTGAAGACAAAATTACCACATTTTTCTAATTAAGTGTTTATTCTTGATATCCTTAATCAGTCTTTAGGCAACCTCTCTCCCATCCATTGGAGCTCAGAGTAAACATTGAAGGACTGGGTCTATAGTTGTAAAGATTTATGTTTACTGTGTGCTTTCTACAAGTCATTACGTCAGTCCAGGGATAGCTGGATGAAATTTAATGTCTTGTGATATATGGGAGGTCAGACTAGATGATTTAATGGTCCATTCTGGTCTTAAACCCTGTGGATTTTATGACTTTCAAGGAATGGCCACTTTTTCAAAGATTAACACATTCTATATCAACCATTCTGGGTTAAATAATTAGTGTAGTAAGACAAAATTCATGAATATGTACTTGATTTTCTGGAAGTCTCTGTACTTCACTACTTGTTAGAAAGTGAAGGAGCTCATCAACATTTCCTGTCAAAACATAGATATGGTGTTTGGATGACAAATCAGTGCTTAGGCTTATTTGAAAAAGCACCTAAGTACATGCATGTGCTTAAATCCCATTTACTTCAATGAGACTTAAGCACATGTTTAAAGTTAAGTGCTTTCTTGAACAGGGATGCTTTCCTGAATCAGGGCAATAGCCCCAAAATTGATTTTTTTAAGGTACACATGCATTCCTTGCTTCCTCCACAAGTCTTCTAGTTGGTCTGAAGACAATGTGAGCCATCCATTATTTTCCTCACAGAACATCCAAAGCACAAAAGCCAACACTTGCCAGGGGTTTAACTGAGGATCTGTTTCAATATGGATTTGTCACATAAGCACAGGCTCTACCCTGTAGTGCTTACTTATGCAGAACTCATGTTGGTAACAGCTGAATTTTGCTTGAGTGAAGACTGACTAGAACTGGGTGAACTATTTTCAGTAAATAATTTATTAAATGAATTTAAGCCCCTTTTCAACTCATGAATTATCCACTAAGAGACTTCAGTTTGCATGACTTTGCTAACTGAAATTATTCAATGAATAGTTTATACAAATATATTTCAACCTGTGAATTTCTCACAAACTGTTAACCATGACTATTCCTTCACTTATTCACGGTTTGCTGTTCACAAGGTGAGATTCTGCTTCCTGATTGGAAGATTCTCAAATCCCAAAAGAGCCTTGTAAAGAGATGCTCAGATACTATAGTGATGGAAGCCATATCTGTACCCTGAAAGCTACAGGCAGACACTTTCAGTACTAATATAAAGTATCCCGATATTTTCTCTCACCAGGAACAGACTGGTAAATAAAAAATTAACTGTATGAATGTTTGTGGAAAGCAAATAAAAGGCAAGTGTCAAAATGAACTTGCAGTTGTTGCCTGAATATTTGTTCATGAATAATTGTGTGCAGTATTGAGCTGACTCTATGACCGAATAAGGACTGAAGGATTTGGCTTATGATGTGCAGCAATTATTTTGTACACAATTGTACTTTATAGGACCAAATTCTTCGGTGCTGTACATAATTTGTTAAAATTTTACTTAAGCCGTGCCCATTTACTACCATAGAGAAGTTGGCTCATGGACTCTCTAGCAAGGAGTAGATAAGGAGAATGGCCTGATGTGTGATAACATGCATGACAGAATTGCTTTAGCTTTTCTTCCTGAAAGCTGCTGCCTCCATAGTCTCTGCTGCTAATTGTTACTAATGGCCCATATCAGGATCTTCACACAAGATGAGGATAATCAGTCTCACTAACACCAACAACTAACCCTAATCCTACAGGTTTCAGTGGTAGCCGAGTTAGCCTATATCAACCCGTTTTTTTACTAATCCTACAATTGCTTGAAGTCACTAACTTCTCCACAAAAAAAACCAAATAGATGTTAGTACTAGATCTTACATGTGTATTATACTCTTGGATATAATATAATGGATAGGGGAAAAGGAACTAAAATGTGAATGCAGAATAGAAATTTCCTTGCCTTGATTACAATGAATATATTTACTGAAAACAGAACAGATGAGTGGAGGAAATTTACCTGTTGTTAAGAGTCTGATTTAAAAACAGTTCAGCTGTGCAGAAATATGATCTCTTTCATAATTGGGGCGATTGATGGTAAGAGGGGGAGGGATAGCTCAGTGGTTTGAGCATTGGCCTACTAACCCCAGCATTGTGAGTTCAATCCTTGAGGGGACCACTGAGGGATCTGGGGCAAAATCAGTACTTGGTCTAGGCAGTGGGCTGGACTCAATAACCTTTCAAGGTCCCTTCCAGTTCTAGGAGATAGGATATCTCCATTAATTTAATTTATAAGATGCTACATAAAAGCCTGCCAGTCACCCAAGGGAAAAGATCTTGATGGCTGCTTTGGGTTCAGTTTTTACAATATTTCTAAAAATTCTGGAGAAGGGAAAATGTGGTTGTGACCCATGTTCTGAATTCAAAATCCTTATGAGAAATCACAGGGCTATGTGATTAATGCACTTATTATGAACCTCGGTACCACAGTCACCTCACCTGTACTCTGACTGCTAATTCATCTCACCCCAGACTTATTCTAACTTTCCAACATTTTAGCAGCTGCAGACACTCAATAAAATCAGCCTGCCACAAAAATATTTCTTTTCTCTCTATATGTGGAATTTCCTTTCACCCCTTCAGTTTTCCACTGGACCAAGGCCAACAACAGACAAGATTCTACATTCCTGCACCAGTGACATGTTTAAGTCCCAACATTGCAGAACCCTCCAGAAGCAGAAATGGGAGCTTTCTAGCATTACAAAGGAAGGATTCCCAGATTTCCAATGGGAGAAAAAATAATGACAATGCATTATTTAAATTAAATAGCCACCTTATGATATTTTCTTTATTTAAATGATATGGCATGCTATATGTTGTATACAAAGAACTATTGCATTTGTTGACATTGAACAAATCATCTAATCAAAATCTGTGCTGAATTCTTTATAGTGTTGGGGCCTGATCCAAAGCCCACTGAAGTCAACTGAAAGATTCCCTTTGACTTCAGTGAGGTTTGGATTAGGAGTCTGAAGCACAGAAGAACTTTCTTTCCACCTTTCTTGAGCAAGCATATAGTTGGGAATGATGGTGTGCCGTGACAGTTTTAGTATGGCATGATGCAACAACTCATTTGCATGCCGTAGGCAGTCCAAAATGGCATCCTCCATGCAGTATGACCTCACATATATGGTATGTGCAAGGTCACGCTGTGCAGAGGATGCCATTTTGGGGCTGGACCGGAATCATCCCACAGGTTGGATTTGGGCTGCCAGTTGAATGGCGCACAGCCGGTTGGGCATGCAATGTGTGTGTTACACTCATAGATGGCATGCCACTGGTTGGGAGAGAAATAAAGAATGGAGAAAGAGAGGCCACTATCAGCAAAATATAAAGATTAAAACTGTTAAAATTAAATCACATTAGCAAAATATTTAAAAAGGCTGAACATGGCTATTAGCTATACTATTCCCCGCCCATCTACAAAGTCCAGCATTGTCTCTCTTTCCTCAATGATGTCTTTCTTGCCATCTTCGACCAGTCTATGAAGGGTGCTGTAGTGCTGCTCACTGCTGTTGAAAGAGTAGAGTTGAGAAGCGTCTTCCCAGGCCCGGAAGGTTGGCATTGGAAAGGCATCTGGTTCTTTGTTCTCAAAAAAGCTCGTCAGGTTTCGTTCACTGAGTTTGGTAGCATATAGCTGGAAAAGTTGTTCCAGTTGTTCTCTCTCCTTCTCTATGTAGATCCTCCAGAACTTCATTTGAAGGTGGCTGATTTTAGATTGACACCTGGCACAACAGGTGGTTAACAGAGACAAAAGAGCTGTAGTGACTATGATGCACCATCCTAGAACCTGGAAAAGAAAATAAACAGGCCATGCACGTCAAAAAAACCTGAATCTAAATTTCACTTAGATCAGGAATAACTGAGTCACAGTTCTTTGTGTTGAGGATACAGTTTTCTTTTCCCAGCCACAGTGTGGATCTCTTAGCCATAAGTGTAGATCAATATTGCATATTTCTTTTTATTCATTTTGTACCCAAAACTCCCACTGATGTCAACAGGAGTTCTGTATTTGGAGCAAAAACAATAAAATATGCCATAAGTGAGGATCAAGAATACTGAATACCCTACATTTTGTATTTTAGAATCATAGAATATCAGGGTTGGAAGGGACCTCAAGAGGTCATCTAGTCCAACCCCCTGCTCAAAGCAGGACTTTTTTGCCACAGATTTGTGTGGTTTTTATTTGTATATTATTTATTTGTATTACTGTTGTGCCTAGAGGTCCCTACTGAGATAAGGGTTTCATTGAGAAAAGTGCTGTACATGGACATAGTAAGAGACAGTCCTTGCCTCAAACAACTTACAGTCTAAATAGAGAAGACAGATAAAGGGTGGGAGAAAGGAACTGTTTTACCAGTGGGGAACTGACACACAGAACGATGAAGTGACTTGTCAACAATTACAGGAAGTGAATCCAGATCATCCAAGTCCACTGCCTTAACCACAAGACCATCCTGTGTCTTTTATAGTTTTCTTAATTGACTGGTAGAAAACCCAAGAAAAGTCAAAATGATCAGCCAAAGCATTTTAAAAATGCACAGCTTGAGTTTAAAAATGAAGCTTCCTTCCAGCAGGAATGGTGTCTTATTTATATAAATCCGTCTCGCCAAATAGGTTAGAGAAGATGATATCAAGGTCTCAGCTGCGCAGATTCATCACAGAAAGATATAAGTGTATAATATGTTTGAAATTGCTCAGTATGTTTCTTCACACCAAGGAAAATGTAGGTAGGTAGAAGAGGGTAAATTGGCACTCGAACTGGGTGGGTAACCGCTTTCCTGTCCCATGAGAATTTTTGAGATTTCAAAAAGTGATCCACCAGCCCACACAAACATACCCCAGCTTTTCCAAATTGAAATGCTCAGCTGACAGAATTCCATTGTGCAAAAATGTGTGTTTTCATACATTTGAAGACCTCAAATGTTGCTGTAAAATGGAATTATCATTCTCCAGAGAGCTCTAATAGTGATGATATGGAGATCTGGAACCTGTCATGTACAAATAATTACCAGGTAAAATCTGTATTTACCTGAGAGAAATATACAAACAATTTACTCATAGAAATGTGTGAAACAGAGAATCATAGAATTATAGAATATCAGGGTTGGAAGGGACCTCAGGAGGCCATCTAGTCCAACCCCCTGCTCAAAGCAGGACCAGCCAGGACTTTATCAAGCCTGACCTTAAAAACCTCTAAGGAAGGAGATTCCACCACCTCCCTAGGTAACCCATTCCAGTGCTTCACAACCCTCCTAGTGAAAATTTTTTTCCTAATATCCAACCTAAACCTTCCCCACTGCAACTTGAGACCATTGCTCCTTGTTCTGTCATCTGCTACCACTGAGATCAGTCTAGATCCATCCTCTTTGGAACCCCCTTTCAGGTAGTTGAAAGCAGCTATCAAATCCCCCCTCATTCTTCTCTTCTGCAGACTAAACAATCCCAGTTCCCTCAACCTCTCCTCATAAGTCATGTGCTCCAGCCCCCTAATCATTTTTGTTGTCCTCCGCTGGATTCTTTCCAATTTTTCCACGTTCTTCTTGTAGTGTGGGGCCCAAAACTAGACACAGTACTCCAGATGAGGCCTCACCAATGTCGAATAGAGGGGAATGATCGCGTCCTTCGATGAACCAGAATGCTGATGAACCATTTGTTTTTTTATGGACTAAAAAATTTGAGGGGAGGTGTTTAAAGAACAGCCTCGTTTTGCTTATTTTCAAATCATGCTTGTGCTAGCTGGCAGAATTTGTGACATGAACTTTTCCCCATATAATCCATCCTTTTAGCACTTCAGTGCTCCCATCTGACATGGGGAACTCTGTGCTTCTATGATCTAGCTGCTCATGCACAATTAGCTAGCCAGATGACTTTCACTGTTTCCCACATACGCAACTTAAGACCAATAGACACACATCCAAGCTTCAGAGGGGTAGCCGTGCTAGTCTGAATCTGTAAAAAGCAACAGAGGATCCTGTGGCACCTTTAAGGCTAGGTCTACACTACCCGCCTGAATCGGCGGGTAGAAATCGATCTCTCGAGGATCGAATTATCGCGTCTCATCGGGACACGACAATCGATCCCCGAATCGACGCGCTTACTCCACCAGCGGAGGTAGGAGTAAGCGCCGCCGACGGGGAGCCGCGGAGGTCGATTTTGCCGCCGTCCTCACAGCGGGGTATGTCGGCTCTGATACGTCGAATTCAGCTACGCTATTCGCGTAGCTGAATTTGCGTATCTTAAATCGACACCCACCCCCATAGTGAAGACCTGCCCTAAGACTAACAGAAGTATTGAAGCATAAGCTTTCGTGGGTGAATGCCCACTTCATCAGACGCAAGACTGATGAAGTGGGCATTCACCCACGAAAGCTTATGCTCCAATACTTCTGTTAGTCTTAAAGGTGCCACAGGACCCTCTGTTGCTTTTTACAACCAAGCTTTTAATTCTAATTTTCTGGACACTGATTTTTGTGAACAATAAAATAATCCCTGCACTGTTTGTAACCCATATATTGCAGGATTCTTCCAGTGCATGAGGACCTGAAAATTAAACTGTCTCCAGCATTGGCAACTGTTATAGATTGATGTGACTGTTGTATGATGATAATTTTCTGACTCTGCAGGATATTTCTTCTGCTTAGGATGCAGTAACGTGGGATGCATCTTTCACTCATTTCCTTTCTCTTTTTAATTTCTTTAGTTCTTTTTCGCTGAGTTTCCTTATATCACAAAGCAATGAACAAATATAAAATAGAATTGTGGGATATAAGTGAGTAATATGGCTTTACCTTTGTATGTTTTTTGTTCTTTCATTGTAACTATTATAGTTCTATTTTCCTTCATATAATAAAAACACTTCGTATAAAAGTGAAACTAACTAGTCCATTTTTATTATCTGAGATGAGAGAAATGCAAAATGAAATAAGCCTTATAAACTGTTCACAGGAAATCAGCTGTTTAAAAATAGTTTTGGTTTTAATAATCTAAGATGCTATTTGTAACAGAGTTAAAAATCTGTAATTGATTTTTTTAAAAATCTGATAGTATCCCCCCTTTTTTAACTTTTTAATTACTTTTTAATTACTTCAGCCTTCTCTAGCAATGCAATATATTCTTCTCCCAAGAGTCACTCTCTTCCACTAAAGAAACAAACTTTCTGATTCCAATTTTCTTACTCGTGTTGATTTCAGTGATCTACTTGAGAAGTAAGACATTACTCAACTTGAGCAAGTGTAGAGAATCTGCCCCTCACCAATTCTATATTGTTTTGTTGCACAGTACAGGCATTCTGATTTTAAATGACTATGTTAGCACCTGATGTTAGGATCTCGTGCTGATAAATCAAAGGAATAATACAAAACTTTATTCTAAATAACAAAGCAGTTATTCTGTATTTCTTACCTGAGACTGTGCTTGAAGTGTCAGTTTTAATTCTTCACTCTCTGAAGAGGACATGGTGGTTTTGCCACAAGCTACTTTGTTCAGCTCTTCCCAGCACCTGACAGATTTGTTATTGCAGAGCGTGTTTAAGTACCCTGGATATTTCAAACCACTCATGGCACATTCATAAAAAGTTCCATTGAGCAAAGCCACAGAAAGCCACATCACAGGAGCTATCAGAACATTTAAGGTGATTTGTCCAAAGATATAAAAGAAACTGCAGCTGTTCCCTTTGGGGAATATTTTCCTGGGATTCAGACAGCAGCCTGTGAAAAGTTTCCACATCCTGCTATTCATGAAATACCCAATAACTAGCAACACCCAGGCTGGGGCAAAGAGAAATACCAAACCATAGATGAAGTTTTCATTGCTGCAGGGACACTTGAAAGCAACAAGAGAAAATAAACGTTCACTTCCCACTGTCAGTAGAGCCATAAAACTGTAACCAATGGCAGTTTTCCGATTAATAAGGAATTTCAGAATGGTCTGGATACCGTCCATGTTTGATGTCCACAAAAGAGACAAAAATGAGGCTTTGTTTATTGTGCAGCAGTTTATAGCAATGTATGAGGGAGGAGCTCTTGAGAAGAAAAATACCCAGCTAGAGTCTGGTTTAGTGCAGCCTAGATAAAGTGATGATGTCATTGTAGATCCTTCCTCACAAATATATGGGACTAGCTACTGGCAAAGCAGATTTTGCATATCTACAGTATTAATCTGTATTGTAACCTGCAATATAGACAATGCTCTGTTGTCAAATAAAATCACAATTTCAGTTATCATTCCTGTTATTTGACTGTAGCTTCACATGAGAAGGAAACAGAAATACATACGTGATGATCATGGGAATTCTTGAGCGATGATCATCAATGTTTACAGAAATATACTTAAAAGTCCTGGACCCGATTTGGATCTCACATATATTAGCGTAAATGAAGTGTGACTCTGCTGAAGCCAGTGGAGTGACCCCAGAGTAAAACCACTGTATGTGGAGGGAATCAGTGCCCCCCCCCTTATATTATTTGGAATCCAATATAGGTCCAGATTCTCTGCTGTGTCTAGCTTATGTGGGGTACAGCAGAGTGGGAAGCTGTCAGGGAGCCAGTCATAGCTCCCTGATTCTCTGTCTGGCCTCAGCCCTTACTTCTATTCTCATTGGTAAACCGAACAATAGAATGTAGCATCTAAAAGGTTCTAGCCTGTTTTACACACAAATAGTTTCAAGTGGCACATTTTTTGTCCCTTTACAGGTTGCTTTCAAGATGTACCTTGGGGTTACCCCTAGTGTGAGCTGCAGTAACACAGCAGAAAATGAATTCTTCCTAATGCTGGACAAGAACCCTTTAGTGGACTTTGTGGAGGAGCTCCCAGCAGGACGATGTTCACTTTGCTACTGTAACCTCCTGTGTGGTGTTATTAGAGGAGCCCTGGAAATGGTAAAGAACTGAACACTGAATTTTCTTATCTCTGTTGTTACCTATAGATATAGGAAAGTGGAACCACTGGATAAGTAAATGTAATATCACTTATAAATATTTAATCTCAGTATCAGACTTAGGCTGGGTCTACACTACCCGCCAGAATCGGCGGGGATCGATTCATCGCGTCCCGTTGGGACGCGACAATCGATCCCCAAATCGACGCTCTTACTCCACCAGCGGAGGTGGGAGTAAGCGCCGTCGACGGGAAGCCGCAGAGGTCGATTTTGCCGCAGTCCCTACAGCGGGGTAAGTCGGCTGCGATACGTCGAATTCAGCTACGCTATTTGCGTAGCTGAATTTGCGTATCTTAAATCGAACCCTCCCCCCATAGTGTAGATGTAGCCTTAGCAATAGCAACTCCTGCACCCCACCAAATATACCAAGTGAAATTCTGCTCTCAGTTTACACCACAGTAAATTCAGAATTACTCTCTCAAAATAAATGGAGTTGCTCCATTGTCACACTGGTGAAACAGAAGAATTTGGCTCAGTATAATAATAGAATTAAGTTATGGTACATCAAAGAACATTATCTATTTTATTTTCAAATCTCAGCTTTTACAAAAGCTGAAACAGAACAAGTCATAACTCACATCATTTTGAACTTGCAGGGCCAAATTCAACTCTGGTATCACTTTATTGAAGACAGTAGAACTGCACCACGGATGAATTTTGTCCACAATCTTCTTTCCTACAAACAATATCTAATTTGCCACACAATATATATTTCCTAGGTACTATAAGAATACAGTTTTGTGTACAGGGCTGTAAATCAATCTCAAGATTCTGATATCCTTTTATAAGGGTATTAATGGAAGTGTTATCATCTCACTATGGGGGGAAATTTGAGATCACAATGAAGCTCATTTGTTTTATGTTTTATGTCCTCAGATAAAAGCAAAACACCATTCTGACATTAAGTACTACTAACCAAAATACTGGCTTATTGTTAGCAGAATGAAATTTGTATACATGCCTCAATTCATAAGAAGGCTATATTTTTAAGGCTCTTTATAGAATTCCGTTATAGTGAAACTTTAGAAAGAGGCCCCTCTTGTGGTGGGAAAAATTACTTTAAATGAAGTGACCTGGCCTGTTTCTCTCCAGGTTCACTTAGCAGCAGAAGTTACCTTCGTTCAAGACAGACTGAAGGGTGACGATGTGACGGAAATAGGAATTACATTTTTAAAGAAGCTCGAAGACAAAAAGCACAAAAGAAAGAAGTGAAGCTGATAGAAGGAATCCTGTCTAACTTACAGTTTGCCCATTTTTACCTATTTAGGAAGAAAATCCATATGGTGGCAATGGCTTCATTGATTCAGGTACAGTTACATCTTAGAGTGGTAAAGACAGTCAGAGCATATACTCAAAATGTACTGTCACCACCTTGCAGAATTCAACATACATTCTTAAAAAGGACCAGTCCTTTACTCCTTTCACAGGGAAAATCCCATTGATTTCATCAGAAGTGTGTGACTGGGCCCCAAATCTCTATCCTAATTCCTGTTCTTTTTCATTAGAAATGTGATTGTATTTTCCAGTTTGCTCATTAGTGATGCTTCAAAGACATAAAGAACTATGTTTGTATTGATATGCTTTTCATTCTAGCCCTTATGATTGTGAACAAGACATTGTTTTGCTATAAATTGTGCAGTTTCTCCTTCCAATGCATCTTCCTTTGTTTCACTTGTGACTACGGTTTTTCCTTCATTTTGCCCAATCTGCTCCCACTGAAATCAAACAGAGATGTGATTACACTGGGATCAGGTTTTCTGTAGGTAAACATGACAACATGCAGTTTTGTTCAGGTGCATATAGCAGACCTGGAGAATTTTTCTAAATAATGGAATATGGATGCTGTTTGAGACTAAGCACCTTGTGCAGCTTTAACTTGCGTGTTCTTCTTCAGAATATATAGATTGTTAGCAAACTGAAAAAGCATGATGTAATATAATGCACAGTCATCTTAAATATGAGCTTCACCCAAGCAAACTGTAATAAAACATGCAAACACTATTGTGTCACCAATTCTTCTCTGTCGAGGTACTTACATGGCCCACATCACGTCAGTTTCTGAGTACCTCGCAATCTTTACTTGATTTTATCCTCACAAAATCCTAGTGAGGTGTGGAGGTACTGACCCCATTTTACAGATGGGAAATTGAGGCACAGGGTAGATTAAGTGTTTTACCAAAGTAACACAGGAAATCTGTGGCAGAGCTTGGAATTTAGCCCAGGTCTTCAGTCCTGGTCCATTGGCCTACCCACTAGACCATCCTTTCTTAGCCTCCCTCTGGGAGCCAGAATTCCCTATTTTTATTACAATGCAAAATAATCAATATTAATGAATCAATACAAATGCTGCCCATAGTAAACATATGACCTGTTACTGAAACCCTTGTCCTTCATCTCCCTTTCCTGCCTTCTTTTGTCTGTTAGGTTCCAATCCTGCAAAGTGATGTGAATGGGTCGATCTTTATGTTTGTGCAGGGCCCTGGACTTAAATGGCAGGGACTATTGGTGACATCCTGACCACACTGAAGTCAATGGGAGTTTTGCCACCGACTTAAATGGGGCCAAGATTTCATGTCATGTCACCAAATCTTCTAAAATTGTTAGAAATGACCAAGCTTGTGTTTGCTGTAGGGCTCAATGTAGGAAAGTAAGGAGCTTCCACTTTACGCCTTGATTCAGCAAAACACTCAATTACTAGTGTATCCCCACTGAAGTTCTTCCCCATCAACTTATTCACAGTACATTTCAAAAAGCCAGTACACACACACACACACACTTTGGTTTCAGTTTTCATTTTTTCCCTCATTACACAGAATACGTCCATTATGTGCTAAGGCAGGACAAAGCAAAGCACAAAAAATATTGATGCATAATTAAAAAAAGAGAAAAGTATCCATTCGAGTTCACATTTCATAAAGGATGACATTCTTCTTTGTGCTGAGGGTCAGCTCAAAGCCTGTACATTGATTAATTTAGTGGGACTTAAGTGGTGCAGAGCTTAGGTCTCATGTAGAGTGTGAAAAAAATATTTACAGGTTCAAAAGAGGGAAAAGGCCATTTCCTTTAAAAATCCCAGAGTATCAAAATTCAGCTAACCCCAGTCTGCTGGTTCCTCAGCCCAGTGAATTCAATGGAATATTTGCCATGGACATCAGTGGTGAAGGATCAAGCCCAATGTACACTGACTGCTCCACACTTACAACACTTTAACTCCTTTCAAGATGTATGCAGAAGCATACAAGGTAGGTAACAAAGGACAGCACATTCAAATTAGTAAGCGCTGGTCTCAGTACCAAGCATAACGAAGCTGAACAGTATCAAATTCTACTGTTTCACTGGTTTTCTTTCTGTTGCATACCCAATTCTAGGAAAGAAGAACAATGACAGAATTTCATTTATGCAAAACAGGAACAGTAAGGGTGTATTTGTTTTGTGTAAATAACATGAGCAAAGTAGACACATATGAGAGAAGAGGGACTATTGGGAAGCTATTTGGTTAGTCTGTGTGGGACAATGTATCTCATGGAACTACATTGAGTCCTGGGTTTTGCTATTAGAGCTCGGAAGACATTTGCCATCTTGCCTGAGGAGGTGCTATAGAAGTTTGGTGAGAGAGAGAAATTATGGCAGCAAACAGGTCATTACCAGAAAAACAGAAATGAAGAATGAAAAGTGAAAAATGTAGTGAGTTAACAAATTATAATGCTAATAAAAGCTGACATTAGCTAAACTGTTTCTCCTTCACCTAAGTTTACCATTGTATCTTGTGTCTCATTGGAATCATTTTCTTTCGTGCTGTCTTCCACTAGTTTATGGAGTGTGCTGAAGATCTGCTGGTTAATGTTGAAAGAGTCCAAAGCAGAAGCTTCTTCCCAGGCCCGGAAACTTGGCATGGGAAAGGGCTCCGGTTTCTTATTCTCAAAAAAGCTTTTCAGGTTTCTTTTGCTCAATTTGGTGGCATAGTCCTCAAAATATTTTTCAAATTGTTCCTTCTCCTTCTCAGTGTAGATCTTCCAAAACCTCTTTTGGAGATGGCTGGTATTAGATTGGCAGTGACCATAACAAGTGATCAACAAAGACAGAAAAGCAGCAGTAACTATCACACACCACCCTACGACCTGTTAAAGAAAGGATAATTTGATATTGAAGCACAAAAGAAAGGCTACAATAAAAAAGCTGATTGGAAACTCAAATTAGATTGAGAATAACTAGTGTTATTCTGGTTCTTACGGTTGCATTGAGACTGTGTTCTTTAAATGCTCAGTATAAAAACCTTGAAAAGTGATAATAAAATACAAGATTTTGAAAATAAAGTGATCCACCAAGTGTCAATTCTATTCACAAGCTGAGGCCCTGAATTCCTAAGGACTGTCACTAGAGGCAGAGATTAAATTGGATGTCATTTTCAGGATCATATGATCTACACAGCTATGTAAAAATTATTTTTTTGTATACTGCACCTTTACATTTTGAACAGCTCTAACCAAAAATTACGTCTCAGCACTTTAAAAATACGGATTATGGACTTGATCTACAGCCCACTGAAGTCAATAGAAAGACTCCCATTGACTTTAATGGGCTTTGGATCAGGCCCTATTAGTATAAATCCAGAATACATGTAATAAATCTTACTGTCTGAAGTATTAATGAATGTTTATGACACACTATTATATATTTTAGAATGATTATTGTATGTATACATGAACTAACTGAATGTTTGTCTACATTACTAAATGGTTGAAAGTGAAGTACACAATTTAAAATGATTGCTGGGGTACTTCATATCTTGCTATAAAAAAAGAGAAAGTCTAAATGAGGCCTATTCAAAGGAATGAGCCCTCTAACAAGGTACAAATATGTTTTTTTTCCTAATTTTAAACTCAATGAAGCTTTATTCCAAAAGAATTGTCTCCTGGTGTTTAACATTGTTGTTCTACTGTTGCCTTCAGGGTCAGCCCAAGACTTGCACAAATCCTGGAGGCCATACACTTTGGAGGAGCCTTGTTGTATTATGAACTCCCCTAAAAAATGAACAACCACTGTCCCAAAACCCTTCAAGATGAACGGAAGGAGCTTTTCCCTTCCCAATCTTCGAAACCCTGCCTACCATTCCTTTACTTTGATTAAACCTTTTGCTCAGCCCTCTTCCCAGAAACATCAAGCAACCTGAATTCTCTAGCCACATTGCTAAAATTCTCCCACCTCCCTCTGTTGGCAAATATCCTATCAAGCCCTTCTGAGCTGCCAAACCCTTCCACACCTTGGTGTGCTATGCTGCTTACAGAAATCTGCCTGAGGCACTGGATATTTCACTTCTCAGACACTCCCACAAAACACAGTCTGAATCCTGCTTGCATTGCAATGAAATATATATTTTAATTTTTTTAAAATTATAGTTAAACTCTCGGGACACTTGATTTTAGGGCCTCATGATAAAAAAAAAAAGGACAACACAAAGCATGATTGAATTAAAATGATATCTTACCTGAGATTCCGCTTGAAGTGTTAGTAGGATCTCCTCAGTCTCCCAAGAGGACAGGGAAGTTTGGCCACATGCTACTTTGGGAAGGTCTTCCAAGCACTTGTTGGATTTATTGTGGCAAAGCATCTCCAGGTACTTCAGATTTTTTGAGCCACTCATGGCACATTCATAAAAAGTCCCATTGAGCAAAACCACAGAAAGCCACATCACGGGGGCTACAAGAGCCTTTAAGGTGATCTGGCCAAAGGCATGAAAAAAATGGCAGCTCTTCCCTTTGGGAAATAGTTTCCTGGGGTTCACACAACAGCCTGTGAACAGCTGCCAGGTACTGCCATTCAGTGCAAACCCAACAAATAGTAGTACCAAGGCTGGGACAAAGAGATACACCAGCCCATAGGTGTAGTTTTTGTTGCTGCAAGGACACTTAAAAGCAGAAAGAGAAAATAAATGCTCACTTCCCACTGTTAGCAGTCCCATCAAACTGTAACCAATTGCTTTCTTTTGGCTACTGAGGAATTTGAAAACTGTTTGGGAGATACCCATGTTTGAACTATGAACCCCACAAAACAGGAGAAAAGTGAGGCATCATCAGTGGGACAAGTGCTATTTCTAGCACTTGTTTGGGTGGAGCTTTCTATTAAGGAAAAAAACAAGTCTCTCTGGTTTGGGGCAGCTCAGATGAAGTGAACAGTCATTCGTCATCATTAATAAATCTTTCTTCAAATGGCACACAAACAGCGGGCTCTTCCTTAGTCAGTGGGCAAATAGACCAATCCTGCCCCAGGCTCAGTTTTGTCCTGTGCAATTTATAGTTGTCCACTAGTTCTGGCTATTTCCTTTGGATCACACTGAGCTTAGTGACTATGGAGAAGTTGTATTTGTCATAGAATATTTTTCTCATTTAAAATAGCTATGAAATAATAAATAATAATTAATAGAAAACCTGGTAGTTGAAATGACCCCTTCTGCAATGGAGTCTTCTACTCACCACTCGGCTGCCCCTCCTCGTAGCTCATCTGGGGAGTTAGCTCACTACTGTTCACACCCCAATCAGCCCGTTGCCTCAGTCACTTGCTCTGCAGCATCTCTCTCCCTAGTCAGGAGCTGCAGCGTCTCTCCTTCCTGGCTTAGCCCTCTGGCCATGTCACAATCATCCTCTGTTTCCAGGGTCTCATCAGAATCTCTTTCCACAAAGTCTCAGGCAGACTCCATATCCATGCACAAACTGTGCCACTCGTGCAGTGGCTGGTAGGGGAACCTAGACCCAACTTCTACTCTGGGTTCCAGTCCAAGGACCCTCAAACCAGCAGTTCAGATCTATACTTTCTTAGACTTTGCTGCTCCTTCCCTGGACCGCTTCTTACACTGCCCTTTTTTCAGGCTTCTAGTCTCCATCTTGTACCAGAGTGTATGACTTCAGGCTCACCTCACTGCCACCCCCCTCCATCCTCAGCTCCTAGGCTTTATAGAAGCCCCCCTGCCTGTTCCTGCCCAGGGAAGCTTCATTCTCAATTACTATCATTGTCCCTTAGCGCCCCAGCAGGTGCAGCCTATGGCTAGTTGGTCTCTCTTAACTCCTTTAGCACTAGTGTGGGGTGAACATCCCATCACACCCTCCCAGTCTTGCATTGATCCTGAATGTATGACCACTACAAAATTTTCATTTAACCATCATGCTGTGAATGTGTGCTGTGTATCACACAAACACAAACGGTGCTGACATTTTATCACACGTAAGACACATCCTGATGATATGGCAGAAGGACGCTATGACAGAATGGAGAATTTTTGGGTGACATGACTTTGACCTCCCCGACAGACATGTGACAGGATTGTTACTACTATTATTATCGACTGTCTACTTTAATCCCTAGAGTTGTAGCTGTTACAGCCTCGTAGGTCTGGATACTTCAGTGCTCAGCCTGACACCTCCACTTTGCTCAGTCGTCCAAGTGATTTTTTTCAGGCATGAAAGTCCTGTCCACACACGCGCTTGAAGCTGAGTTTGAAATTATAGTTGTAAAACAGCTTGTGCTCACAGTCTGTGAAGTTACATGGTGTGTTAGAGCAGTGCTCAGAAACCACTCTACAGGGTATCTATCCTAAAGACTATCCCCTCCTCTTCTCTCCTATTTAGCATCCTAGCTCCACCTTCTGGACATCAGCCATTGTACTATTTCAGTGGTGACGGAGGCAGGTTTGGGGCTAACTTATTTATTTAACCAACAATAAGAAATAACTTTCAAGTGAAGCATAATGCTGCTGCTGCTGTATGCTCTGCCTCTGTCTCTGCAAGGTCCCTGTCTGAGGGTCAGTCTAAGAAAGTCAATGGAATGGGCTTGTCTTCAGTACCACTGTCATGCTGTCTGGAGTAGCTCACAACTGAGAGAGCCAAGCTCGGGTCATACTGTCAGACAATAGGGCAAACACCCAAACTGGTGGTATATTCTATCATTTGATTTCACCAAGCCAGTAACCACTGTTCCCTCCTGGATCACTATAGCAGTCTTACCATGGAGTCACAAAGAGTCCTGCTTAGGCTCTCCAGTGCATCTTTCCATCTAGCCAAACTGGACTAGGTGATGAAAAGTTATTAAAAGCAAGAATCACCACTCATTAGGTTGCTTCCAACCCCCTAGGGCCAGTCACTTACCCCAGGTCAATGGATACTCTTGACCTCTCACCAAAGACAATGTTGTAGTCAATTTCTCTAGTAAACTAACTAAAGATTTATTAGCTAAGAAAAAGAAATGAGAATTATTGAGAGGTTAAAGCAGGTAAAATACATTACAGGTGAGTGAGAATTTGTAAATCAAAATGATTAGCAGAGGTGTAGTAATCTGTTGGTTTTCCATAAATCTGTCAGGACTAGCAGCTTTGGGGATCTCTGTCTTGTATCTGGAACACCCCCTGAAAGTGTCCAAACAGCTCAGAGATACAGAATCACTCCCAGAGTTCATTCTTATAACTGTCTTCCCCAGAAAGCAGTCTGTCATGTGTTCCCATTATATCAAGGGTCTGTAGATTTCCCATTGCTGAACGCAACGACCCATGCTTTTAAATTAGAATGCTTGTCATTTACAGTTCAAAGGCTTCAATCCTGGTTGTAGGGCAATTCGATTACAGAGATTACATTTAATTCAATTACATACACAATGCATTTAGCTACAGCCATCCAGGCAATCTTTCATTAGTTTTCCTGAACAATAAAATAGCTGGAAACAATCCTTCATTAGTTTTCATGCAGTTTTACACATTAAGTAAATTCTCATCTAAACACTAATACATCCTTTGATCTAGGGTTAATTAAGTACAGGGATATATATATATATATATATATATATATATAATGTAAACTGTAATGTAATAAAATCCAACAGGTTATAGATAAATGAAGACAATACCATCACATTTCCTTTGAATTATGTTAACACACAAGTGAATTGGCCTGATCACATTACAATGCCTTTTGACACTCCTTTGATTTCTCTTAACATGCAAGTGAATTAGCTTGGTCTGAGCTGGCAATCTGTTAGACAGCATCACAACAACATTACTCTTTTTGAAGTGAAGAATCAAGTGAGCTGATGTCCAGAGCACTCTCCTTCTGTAAGCTGGCTCTCTCCATTGTTGGTATGTCTCATTTTATACCACAGGGAACAAAGTTCCTCACACCAACACACAGAAATGTCTGAACGTTTAGTCTCTCCGCATGCATAAATAATGATACGTTGTGCTTACATATTGCCTTTCATCCAAGGATTTCAAAGCACTTTTTAAGCAATCATTAATAATCTTTATCAACCGCATGGGATCCATATAGTTATGTGAGATAGGTACAGTTAATTCCTCCAGTTATAATGATGGGGAAAACTGTCCTACTTTAACAATGGGGACAAAGGAGCTAAATCACCTACCCCCAGGTCACTGACAAGACCCAGTAAGGGAACCTAAGAGCTTTGATTCTTATTTATTATTATTTGTATTGCAGTATAGTTTGGAAGCCCCAGTCTGTGATTGTGTGAGGCCCCATATACACATATAACCAAAAGGCAGTTCTTGCCCCAGTGATCTTACAACTTGAGTATTAAAATGAGAATCTAGGTAAGACAAGACAACTTACTGTAATTTTGTGTTCTAACCACTCCATTCCTCAGAAACACAGAGGAAAATCAGTGCACATCATCACTGAAATATCTGCACCCTATTAAAAGGGAAGATTAGTCTGTGAAACTACATACCAGTGTCAAACACAATTGGTTGTTTCCTGCAACATTTAGGGATATGTGGCAAGCATATCCTTATAGTGTTGGAACACAGCCAGAGGTTTGTTCCGTGTGTGAGGCACAGGAATACATTACTTCATTTATGAGAAAAAGCATGATATGACTTACCCGCCTGATGTATGAAATTACTTATCTTCAGCCCATGTTCTTTGTATGCTCACAGTTCTAAAGGACCGGGCTGCCTCAAACCTACCAGCGCCCCTGACTTCCTACCCCAACTGTGCTCTGCTTCGCCTCCACAGCTGGAAAGATATTGAGGGAGCTAGAAGGCTTTTCTCAGCCAGGCCTTGCCCCATGAGCTGCCAGTGCTTCCCCTTCCTTGCAATGTTCCTCTGGAGGTTGGGAGCCTCAAATTCCACAAATGTTTCTAAGCCAGCAACAGATATTTCTTGTATCCACAATGAATATCAGTTCCCTTTTATATACATGCTACTGTCCTCTGCAAGTCAGTTTGGTGGCAATAGCATATGTTCTTTGATGCCATGTGACTGGTTCTCGATCAAGACAGGAAAAATAGCCACTGGGTTACTCAATATTATCGATTTCCATTTGTTTTCATAATGAATTGCTTCCCCTTCTCTTTGCCCATCCAGAGCAGTTATAAGAAAAGTATGTGTCACTTTCATAGACATGTGATTGTTATTACCCAGGGCACCGTCTACATTCAAAATTATAGAGTCATTGTAGCACCGTAGGCGACCGCCTAGGTCGCCTAATGGGTTGCGCCAGCCCTGGGCGTTAGGCACCTATGCTGTTAATAAGAAGCCTGGAGTAGGAGGCAGGAGGAGGACCCAGTAGTTAGGATACATGGCTGAGGTTTGGGAGACCCTCAGTTCAAGTTCCCCCTTTACTTGAGGGGTAGAAGGGATTTGAACAGGGTCTGTTACCTCACAGTGAGTGCTCTTGCTTCTGGGCTATGGGATATTCTCATGTGGAACTTCCCTCAGTCTCTCCCATTCAAGTTGTTGCATTCTAATTAAAGAGTCACTGAAGTGGGCAGGGCTGGCTCCAGCTTTCTTGCCACCCCAAGCGGCAAAGTGAAAAAAAGAAAAGGAAAGAAAAGGAAAGCCGATCGGCAGCACTTCGGCAGCAGCTCAATCACACTGCTTCATTCTTCAGCGGCAATTCAGCGGCGGATCCTTCGCTTCCTCAGTCCCTCTCTTCCTCTTCAGTGGCAGCACAAAGAGTAAGAGAGGGACTGAGGGATTCACTGCTGAATTGCCACCGAAGACCCGGACGTGCCGCCCCTTTCCATTGGCCGCCCCAAGCACCTGCTTCCTTCGCTGGTGCCTGGAGCCAGCCCTGGGAGCGGAGGCACTGGATCCTGTGTCTGCCACCTGATCACCCTACCACTAGGCTACAGAGTCATTCTCACGCGTGTGCTCCCTCTCTCTGGTCACAATGACACTTTAACTCTTCCCCCTGCTGTTTTGTGTGAACTCACCTGAGGGCCCTAATCCAGTTGGCTTGCTCAGAGGCTGCCTACTGGATTGGGCCCCACCCAGGATGACATAGGTGGACTAATGCCTATCTTCCCCAGTTTGTGAATTGGTCTGTGGGTTAGAGGGTTTAGGCAGAAGATAGGCATCCAGGTGCCTAGAGGCAGGCAGCAGTGTGCATACTCAGAGGCAGAAACATAGGTGACCAGGGAACTTTTATTGCAAAAACTTAGGCATCAAGTGAGTTTAGGCCTCTACAGAGTTCAGTGGGAGTTTTGTGCATCGCAGTGGACCCAAAACTGAGGCTCAGGGGCCTAAAATGGACTCAGGCACCTAACTCATTTTGTGCATTCAGACCTTAGTGACAGATTCTTGGGCAGCATGATACTAGCAGTGCAGCAACTTAGTAGACTATGTTGCAATCTCTGACCAACTCAGACTGCAGTAAAAGCGAACTGAAGTTACCATAAAGGAAGCTTTTAGTTTCATTATTATGGTACGGTTCTCCTCGTACAAATAATAATGCTCACATATTTCAGTCCAGCCAACCAAACTCTGGGCCATCATTTAGAGCAGTGGTTCTTAACCTTTACTGCAGCCTGCACCCCTTTGGTTCTCAAAATATGTTCTCACACCCCTTATCAAACATCAAAATATGTTCTCGCACCCCTTAAACCTAGATATATTTTTCTTTGTATATTACAGTAATTGTTAAAAAATGTATATTGTTAATAAATACATAGGTCTGATGAAACAAAGTAGTTGTACTTACGTGCCTGTGCTTAATTTGTGTTTTCGATGATTTACCTTCTAAAAAAATCTGGCATGTCTTGCACCCCCAGAAAAGGAATCTCGCACCCCCAGGGGTGCTTGCACCCCAGGTTAAGAACACTGATTTAGAGTTATTAGTTATTGAACATTCACAACATACTTGGCACTACATATTATTTGAAGGGATGACCCTTTCCTAGATAGCTCGCAGACTAAAGACAGACACAGACACAGGTTAGTCCACAGCTTGCTTGAAGTTATCCTTCAAGAGGCATTTTCATGTCACTTCATTAGTAAACTAGGCTATATATTCAGATTCATGCTCAGTATTTTCCTGCCTTCCTTTTATTCATAGATTCATAGATTATAGGACTGGAAAGGACCTCGAGAGGTCATTGAGTCCAGTCCCCTGCCCTCATGGCAGGACCAAATACTGTCTAGACCATCCCTGATAGACATTCATCTAACCTACTCTTAAATATCTCCAGAGATGGAGATTTCACAACCTCCCTAGGCAATTTATTCCAGTGTTTAACCACCCAGACAGTTAGGAACTTTTTCCTAATGTCCAACCTAAACCTCCCCTGGTGCAGTTTAAGCCCATTGCTTCTTGTTCTATCCTTAGAGGCTAAGGTGAACAAGTTTTCTCCCTCTTCCTTATGACATCCTTTTAGATACCTGAAAACTGCTATCATGTCCCCTCTCAGTCTTCTCTTTTCCAAACTAAACAAACCCAGTTCTTTCAGCCTTCCTTCATAGGTCATGTTCTCAAGACCTTTAATCATTCTTGTTGCTCTTCTCTGAACCCTCTCCAATTTCTCCACATCTTTCTTGAAATGCGGTGCCCAGAACTGGACACAATACTCCAGTTGAGACCTAACCAGCGCAGAGTAGAGCGGAAGAATGACTCTTGCTCACAACACACCTGTTAATGCATCCTAGGATCATGTTTGCTTTTTTTGCAACAGCATCACACTGTTGACTCATATTTAGCTTGTGGTCCACTATAACCCCTAGACCCCTTTCTGCCATACTCCTTCTAGATAGTGTCTTCCCATTCAGTATGTGTGAAACTGATTGTTCCTTCCTAAGTGGAGCACTTTGCATTTGTCTTTGTTAAACTTCATCCTGTTTACCTCAGACCATTTCTCCAATTTGTCCAGATCATTTTGAATTATGACCCTATCCTCCAAAGCACTTGCAATTCCTCCCACTTTGGTATCATCTGCAAACTTAATAAGCGTACTTTCTATGCCAATATCTAAGTCGTTGATGAAGATATTGAACAGAGCAGGTCCCAAAACAGACCCCTGCGGAACCCCACTCATTATACCTTTCCAGCAGGATTGGGAACCATTAATAACTACTCTCTTTGGTCTCCGATAAGAACATAAAAACAGCTATACTGGGTCAGACTAATGGTCCATCTAGCCCAGTATCCAGTCTTCCGACAGTGCCCAAGGCCAGGGCTTTCAGTGGGAATGAACAGACCAGACAATCATCAAGTACTCCATCCCCTGTTGCCCATTCCCAGCTTCTGGCAAATAGAGGCTAGGGACACTCTGACCATCTTCAGTAACAGCCACTGATGGCCCTATCCTCCAAAACTTATCTAATTATTTTTTGAACGCCATTACAGTTTTGGCCTTAACAACATTCCATGGCAATAAGTTCCATAGGTTGCCGGTGCGTTGGGTGAAGAAGTACTTCCTTATATTTGTTTAAAACCCGCTGCCGATTAATTTCATTGGGTGACCCATGGTTTTTGTGTTATGTGAAGGGGTAAATAACACTTCCTTATTCACTCTCTCCATGCCAGACATGATTTTATAGACCTCTGTCATATCCATCCTCAATAGTCTCTTTTTTAAGCTGAAAAGTTCCAGTCTTTTTAATGTCTCCTCATATGGAAGCTGTTCCATACCCTTAATCAGTTTTGTTGTCCTTTTCTGTACCTTTTCCAATGCTAATATATCTTTTCTGAGATGGGGCGATGAGAACTGCATGCAGTATTTAAGGTGTGGGTGTACCATGGATTTATACAATAGCATTATGATATTTTCTGTCTTATCTATTGCTTTTCTAATGGCTCCTAACATTCTATTAACTTTTTTTTTGACTGTTGCTGCACAGTAACGGCTCGTATGATCCTCTGTTTCAGTGCTAACAGCAAGCTTCTCAACCGTGATTCATCAGAATGCACCAGCTCAATGATACAAAGACACACTCAACATTCCCTCTTTTTCTGTACGCTTGTGGGGAACTTGCTTATGGCTCAAAGCCTAGAAAGCTACTTCTTAATTTTAAAAATATATAGTATTATTGTTTTTGATGGGCAAGCAATGCCAAGGGTAAAACTTCGGTTTTGCAACACTAATTGCCAAATGTTCTGAGCTGACAGACTAGCTAATGTATATTTGTAGAAGGTGTTTTGTAGTATTTCAAAACAGCACATACACTTATCTTTGGTGTTGGGATTTAAGCTATTTAACATCATAACTAGAAAGAGTCAAGGGGATAAAATATTGTAAAACCGCCATCCAGAAATATCTATTTTACTAAAGGCACTTAAGTAAAAGTAACAAAATTCATTAAAAATAATGCTGCAAACTTTATGGGCCATCTTCTCCTGAAGACTTTGCACATAACTCCCATTGATGTCAACAAGAGATCAGTGCATAGAACGAGACCTTTTTTCTATGGCCATAATTACATAACTGTCCATGCTACAAAAATAGAATTTCTTTCTTTGATTATAATGTCCCCGTTTCATTACAATCAGTGCCATCCACAAATCCTAAAGCCGGAGAAAACACATCTCCTTCAGTAGATCTGATGCTGGTGCCTCTGTTTGCACTAATATATTTGTGTATCATGCTGTAATACTGTCCTTTAGTATTGAAGGCATACAAGGACGAGATCTGCTGCCAGTCTTTGTTGCTGGGAGTCTGAAATGGTTCTGGCTCAGTGGACTCAAAGAAGCACTTCAGGTTCCTTTCCGCCAGTTTGGTTGCATGCTCCTTGGCCTTCCTCTCAAAAACCTCCCGTTCCTTTTCTAAGTAGATTTTCCAGAACCTCAGCTGAAGAAAACTGACTGGAGAACGACAGCGGTTGATGCATGTGACAGCCAGTACTAAAGCCATGATGCTTGCTATCAGTATCCATCCTAGCACCTGGGGGAACATACAGTTGGATCAATGAAGGTTGCAGATGATTAGGAGCATCAAAAGTTCCTGGCTAAGAATATATAATTTAACATTGTTTTAGACAGGAGATCAATAAGTGGACACTGCTTGAAAAGCCCATCACACTGTGCTGTCTGTGGACAATGTACCCCATGTATGTGAACAATCCCAGCAAAGTCTGCTAACCTTCAAGGGCCTGGGATGAGATTTTGGGGTCGGAAGAGAATAATCCTGACTGTGGGTGGGTTCAGGTTTCTATCCAACATTCTGTTGGAAATGGCTGGAAATGCTGACTAGGGGAAACGTTAATAGTGTCCGCTTTCATATAAGACCTCCCACAGATTGAGTCTTACAAGTAAAAAAGCCAGTGTATTTTTATAATATCTAAAGTTGACCATCAAAGAAAAAATGGGTTTGTATCCCTTTTTGCTTTTTAGTTATCTATGAAGACCCGATTAAAAATAATAATAAATAATAAGAGTCTAACCTTTTTTTTTTTTTTTTTTTTTTTTAACCTTAGAACTATCAGGAATAGCCGATCTTATCTCCCCTGGTTTTGCCAGGTTTTTTGCATGGCTCACAAATATGGATTGGGACCTTTCCCATCCCAATCTCTTACTTGAAGGAACAGTGTACTAACTCTTTGACCAATTTTTCAACTCTTTTCTCTGATATGTTTGAGTTAAACAGGTGCTGATAAAAAACAAAGAATGTTAAACTAACTGATTAAAAATCTCTTCCCATCTCAACTAATCAGACTTCAATTACATGGTTTCCCTGATTTCACAAATCTTCTAGTTCTCTAGTCAACCACAGGCCACATCTTCACTAGGGAAAAAAAGTTTGTTCTTAACTTGAGTTAGTTCATTCAAGGTTAAATCCTAGTGAAGACAAGGCAGTCTTTAGTTTTCACACAAGTTGCCTCTGGGGGAGCTGAGTAATTAACTTGAGCTGCTTACTCACGCAAAAAACTACAAATGCCATGTCTACACTAGGATTTTACCTCCAGTTAGCAAACTCCAGTTAAGGATACACCCTTTTTTCTTAGTGAAATCAAAGTCTTATAGTCTACTAGTGAAAAGAGGAGATGATCAAACCTGGATTTCTAATGGAAGAAAACAGGAGAAATTGAAACAAGAACAAACAAAAAAGTCCCAAATCTTTTTAGGCCTCTTTTTTAACATCATAAAGGGGAGTGTGTGTGGGGGGGGGACAAACACATTCTTCCCTTTCAGCTCTCCACAGTCTATAGCTACCTTGCTTTCAGGGAAACAAAAATTAAACCCTATTTCTGGAATATGAGTGTGAAATTGACAGTGATTTCAAACTTGGGGGACACATCCAGACCCTCAATATATCCTTTTTCACATGCTAATTCTCTTCTGTTATTAAAGATTTTAAATAAACACCAGCTTCCTCTTATGTATAGGAACTGAACTTAAAAGTGTTCATGATGTAAAGAGAGGCAAGGAAGTGGAAAAAGAGAAGAGAAATTCACAATACATCTCTTTTGAAAAGGGTAGAAAATCTACGGATGGGAAAGCCCAATTATTTGACATCCAGTCAAGTTCCCTGCCCATGCAGACTTATTCTCAACTTGCCTCAAAGGAAAAGGCATGAACATCGTTAGGAAGCAATCTCCTCAGATTTACAGCAGGCCAAAATGGTAGAAAGCAATATAGACTGCAGTGGGAGATGCAACTAACAATATATTACCTTTCTTTTAGCCGGTTTAGAATATTTTGCTAACTACATAAGTGCAAAAATTTCTTTTTCATATTATAGTCTTGAGGCTGCATCCCTAGGCTATCACATCAGCACAAGTAAGCTGAGGTGGCACCTGTAGGGACAGCACCTACTTTAACTGAACTACTTATGTTGCCCCTCCATCTCTCCAGAAATCACTCCGCGTCCATTGCACCTCCATGGGGCTAAAGCCAATAGGATAAATCAAAGGATGGAAGAGACCATACCTGGGACTGAGCCCGAAGGCTCACAGATGTCTGTGCCTCTTTGGGGAGAGTCCCACCACAGGGTATTCTGGCCACCTGCTCATGGCACTCAGTCCCTCTGCCTTGGCACAGGTGCCTCTGCAACAGGCTGCTCCCACTTACTGCGCACTCATAGAAGTTGGCCCCAAGCAGGGCCACGGCGATCCAGGTGAGTGGGGCCACAGCAGCACTCACCGTCACCAGCCACAGCACCCTAAAGAAGCGCCAGCAGCTCCACTTGCCTGAGGCACAGCAACCAGTGAACAGCCGCCAGGTCCTGACGTTCAGCAGGTAGCCAAGAAGGAAGAGAATCAGAGAAGGCACCAACAGGAAGACAGAGCCATAGAGCATGTTCCAGGAGTTGCAGGGGCATTGGAACGCCACGGCTGAGAAGAGACGCTCGCTGCCCGCGGTCAGCAGGGACACGGCGCTGTAACCGAGCACCTTCTGGTGACTGAGGCAGAAATCCAACACGGTGCGAAACTTCTCCATCTCCTGCCCTGGCTGCTGCACTAAGCCCGGCACCCTTGCCTTTGCCTTTGTCCTTGCCTTAACCTCACTTGGTTATGTGTAGAAAAGGAAGAGGATGTGAGGTGACGTCTCTAGTTCGTACATTCCTCACACACAAATAGAAAGTTTCACTTTCTCCTGGTGTAGCGAAGGTCCAACACAGTGCAAAACTTCTCCATCTCCTGCCCCTGCTGCTGCACTCTGCCTGGCGCCCTTGCCTTTGAGGGGGATGAAACCTCACCTGGTACTATTCCAGTTGAGAGGAGAAATTTGGGATAGCCAAGTATTTCTTTGATGGAATTTTGTGTATTTGCAAAGGATGTACACAGTCCTGTGTCTCTGAATGCAGAAGGAATCAATAATAAAAGGAGCAATTTTTTAGCTTACAGCTCCAAGCTTCTTTAGCAAACACCAGACCCAAAAGGTCTCTCTCCAGCTTTTCCAGGATTATACCTTTATGCTCACAGGACACTGCTCAGCTTTCTTGCTTTACTCTGCATCACTCTCTGTTCTGCTTTTTTACCCACCCACCCCCACCTGTCTCACACACAATGCTCAGTAAAACCCCTCCACCCACTCAGCCCAAACTCCTGGGTGCGTCCACAACCCTCTTTTGTCTTAGGTCCTGGTTAACTCGTCTGACAGGCTCCCTCTTGGGCCTTGCTCTGCTCCCCTTATGAATTAACGCACCAGAAAGCGGCTTGATCTCTGCTGAGGCCCTGGCACAGAGGTGTGCCAGGAAGAAAGGGGTATGACTCATGTGCTGCTGCACTCCAGCAATTCCCAGCTAGCAAGCAGCTCCTGTGGGTCATTCCTGGCTGACCATAGTTCAGAGTAGCCCTGGGCCAGCCCCAAAAACATAGAGGTGCGAACAATGCATCTCTCATCCCCACGCAGCCTTCACATCTTCCCTGGACTACATCTTCTTTTGGGCCTAATCCCTCAGTGGTTTGAGCATTGGCCTGCTAAACCCAGGGTTGTGAGTTCAATCCTTGAGGGGGCCACTTAGGGATCTGGGGCAAAATCAGTACTTGGTCCTGCTAGTGAAGGCAGGGGTCTGGACTTGATGACCTTTCGGGTCCCTTCCAGTTCTATGAGATAGTTATATCTCCATATCTTTATTACAATAAGAGATACTGTTTCTTCCTTCCTACTCAGGGTTGGCCAATTCCTCCTCATTTAAAAGGGCTATTATGCCATAGTCGATGTTAAATTATAGGTAACTGTCAGTGCAGGGTGGGAGTGTGGATGGTGGTCAGTGGCGAAACGGGGTTGAATGGGGGCCAGGGTCCCGGGGGGCAGTCAGGAAAGAGGGGGGGTGGATGGGGCAGCAGGGGGCAGTCAGGGGCATGGGTTCCGGGGGCGGTCAGGGGGCAGGGAGAAGGGGTGGTTGGATGGGGCAGGAGTCCCAGGGGGGCCGTCAGGAATGAGAGGAGGGGTTGGATGGGGCGGCAGGGGTCCGCGGGCAGCCAGGAAGGAGCGGGGGTGGGATGGGACAGCAGGGGGAAGTCAGGAGAAGGGGTTCTGGGGGCGGTAGGGGACAGGGAGAGGGGGGTTTGTGGATGGGGCAGAGATCCTGGGGAGGGGGCAGATAAGAGGTGGGGGGCTGGGCCACGACCCCCTCCCCGAACCAGCCCTCCATACAATTTACGAAACATGATGTGGCCCTCAGGCCAAAAAGTTTGCCCGCACCTGGTCTAACTGATCACCATATTTGGGGTTGGGAAGGAATTTTCTTTCAGGTCAGATTGGCAGAGATCCTGGGGATTTTCTGCCTTCCTCTGCAGCATGGGGCACAGGTTACTTTCAGGTTTAAACTAGATTCTCAGTAATTTGAAGTCTTTAAACCATGATTTGAGGACTTAAGTTACTCAGCCAGAGGTTAGGGGTCTATTACAGGAGTGGGTGAGTGAGGTTCTGTGGCCTGCAATGTGCAGGAGGTCAGACTAGATGACCATGCTGGTCTCTTCTGACCTTAAAGTCAATGAGTCTATGAATGATTCTATTATATACTCCTTAGGTAAAATCTGGCCCCATTTAAGTCGATGTGAGTTTTACCACTGACTTCAGTGGGGCCAGGATTTCATCCTCTTCCAGGGTGAAACCATCTATAATAAAATTACTCTTGTTAGTCGTCAATGAATTCTTATATGTGACAGACAAAGGTAGGACATTTTTAACTGAATGACGTTTACTGGGTATCACAAACTAAAGGCACAATGAGAATGCACTGTCTTGTTACTGTGCTGGTCTTTACCTGCTGGGAAGGCCAAAACACTAAGCAGCGTACTGAATCCAGGGGGAACATGCATTTTTGACTTCTCAACACACAAAATAACTATCTGGAGTTCCCTTTATTTACATTTTTATAGTTTCACTGTTTACAATAAGAATATAGTCTTCCAGGCCAGGCATCTCCGATCAGTTATACTAGGCTCTTCTTTTCTGGTTTGTTTTTAAAGTGACTGAAAAAGAAGTTCTATGGAGTTCAATATTTATTGTGTCTTAATGGTTTCCATGTTAAATTTGCCCAGTTTACAAGTTAAAAAATGGAGTAGGGGGTAGAGGATGGAGAGGCAACCTAGTAATCTCAACCTGGGATTTCAAAGTCAAACTGGACTTTTCTGGCTCATGCACAGTCACCAGAAATGCAGTTCTGGAGGAACGTGGGTACCAATTGTGTTGATGATTAGGCAGAACCGGATTCCCCAGAGCTAACAGGAGTAAAGAGCAGCAAAATCTTTTCTGTCACACAAGTAAGCAGATCTGACCCTCAATATGCACTTGGGTTTTTTTCTCAAATGATCTAAGGACCATTTTTACAATGTAACTTTTCAGAGTAGAACTGAACTTTAAGGGTCCTGAACATCACCTTCTACCCTCAATTCCGAAGCTGCTTATTAATGGCTAGAAAATGCCCTCCTACTCAACCATTATTATTTAGTTATAGTGACTGCCTATTTTTAAGCCCTTTATTATTACTGTGTGCCTATGCTAGGTATATTCATATATTCTTAGCATTAAAAAACTTTACCCAGACTGTATAAAAAGCAAAATTAATCAAGCATTGGATTGTCACCACTGAAAGTATATTTTCCTGAGTGTTGATTTCAGGTGTGTTGCAGGCTTAGGCCTGAATACACAAAAGGAGTTAGACATTTAGAAAATCACTACAAAGCCTAAGTTAGGTGCCTGAGCTCCTTGACAGTGAATGGGGAGAGAGAGGCGCCTTTGAGGCAATCCACAAAAGCCAGCCTGCTAGGAGGGGAGCTGCCCAAGCTAATACACTTTAACTCTTCCCTCTGCTGTTTTGTGTGAACTCACCTGAGGGTCCTGAGCCAGTTGGCTTCCTCAGAGGCTGCCTACTGGATTGGGCCCCACCCAGGATGACATAGGTGGACTAATGCCTATCTTCCCCAGTTTGTGAATTGGTCTGTGGGTTAGAGGGTTTAGCCAGGAGATAGACATCCAGGTGCCTAGAGGTGGGCAGCAGTGTGCATACCCAGAGGCAGAAACATAGGTGCCCAGGGAAATTTTATTGCAAAAACTTAGGCATCAAATGAGTTTAGGCCTCTACAGAGTTCAGTGGGAGTTTTGTGCATCGCAGTGGACCCAAAACTGAGGCTTAGGTGTCTAAAATGGACTCAGGCACCTAACTCATTTTGTGCATTCAAAACTTAGTAAAAGATCTTTGGGCAGCATGATACTAGCAGTGCAGCAACTTAGTAGACTATGTTGCAATCTCTGACCAATTCAGACTGCGGTAAAAGCAAACTGAAGTTACCACAAAGCAAGTTTTTAGTTTCATTATTATGGTACAGTTCTGCTTATGAACAAATAGTAATGCTCGCATATTTCAGTCCAGCCAACCAAACTCTGGGCCATCATTTAGAGCAGTGGTTCTTAACCTTTACTGCAGCCTGCACACCTTTGGTTCTCAAAATATGTTCTCGCACCCCTTAAACCTAGATATATTTTTTGTTTGTATATTACAGTAATTGTTAAAAAATGTATAATGTTAATAAATATATAGGTTTGATGAAACAAAGTAGTTGTACTTACTTGCCTGTGCTTAATTTGTGTTTTCAATTATTTACCTTCTAAAAAAATCTGGCATGTCTTGCACCCCCAGAAAAGGAATCTCGCACCCCTGGTGCGTGCACCCCAGGTTAAGAAGAGTTATTTAGAGTTATTACTTACTGAACATTCACAACATACTTGGCACTACATATTATTTGAAGGGATGACCCTTTCCTAGATAGCTCGCAGACTAAAGACAGACACAGACACAGGTTAGTCCACAGCTTGCTTGAAGTTATCCTTCAAGAGGCATTTTCATGTCACTTCATTAGTAAACTAGGCTATATATTCAGATTCATGCTCAGTATTTTCCTGCCTTCCTTTGGTCTCCTATAAGAACATAAAAACAGCTATACTGGGTCAGACTAATGGTCCATCTAGCCCAGTATCCAGTCTTCCAACAGTGGCCATGGCCAGGGCTTTCAGTGGGAATGAACAGAACAACATTCCATGGCAATAAGTTCCATAGGTTGACTGTGCGTTGTGTGAAGAAGTACTTCCTTATATTTGTTTAAAACCCGCTGCCGATTAATTTCATTGGGTGACCCATGGTTTTTGTGTTATGTGAAGGGGTAAATAACACTTCCTTATTCACTCTCTCCATGCCAGACATGATTTTATAGACCTCTGTCATACCCATCCTCAATAGTCTCTTTTCTAAGTTGAAAAGTTCCAGTCTTTTTAATGTCTCCTCATATGGAAGCTGTTCCATACCCTTAATCAGTTGTCCTTTTCTGTACCTTTTCCAATGCTAATATATCTTTTCTGAGATGGGGCTATGAGAACTGCATGCAGTATTTAAGGTGTGGGTGTACCATGGATTTATACAATAGCATTATGATATTTTCTTTCTTATTACACTGCTCTACAGCCAAAATGCTTCTGAAATAAATGTAGTCAAACTTTACTAATTCTGGGTCACTGAGAACGAAAATGATACTTAAAATTGTTGATTGGCTCTAGTTTTCAAGATATGCTATTGGGTCAGTATATACGACCCTTGACTTGGGAATGGCGGAGGATAAGTGAGTTATAAAGGGAAGGGATCTCAATTGAAGCCAGAAATGACTAAAATACATCTTTGACTGGATCTGAGGATAAATCTATGACTGGGTTTGGACAGTACTTGCTTTTTAGGCAAAACAATGAATGATGCAATCTGAAGCTGGTATTGCGTCATACATGATATGAATTGCATCATGTTATTCCTATAAGTCATGGATGATGCAATCATAATGAAGCTTACATCACTCTGCTGAACAAATTGCCCTATATCAGCTCTAGAAATCATAGAGTGTCGTGCTCTCTTATTTGTCAGTGTTTGATTTTGCAAAGGGACACATTTCTGTTTAGCCAAAGTGAGCAGAGATGCCTCGTACTTGTGTGAACAGTGCAGATAACTTCTGCTATGTTTGTGGTGAAGTGACTTTTGCATCACAAAAGCGCAGTATAACCACTATGGTTAAGAAAGCCTATCACCTTTATTTTGGCTGCAAAATTGGAGATCAGGACAAGAGGTGGGCCCCACACATACACTACAACACTTGTGCAACAAATCTTTGCCAGTGGTTGAACAGGAAAAGGAAATCTATGCCTTTTGCAGTGCCAATGATTTGGAGAGAGCCAACAGATCATACCAGCAATTGTTACTTCTGCATGGTGCCTCCAGTTGGAAAAGGTGTGTCAAAGAAGAAAAAGTGGACTGTGCATTATCCAAACATTCCATCAGTTATACGCCCAGTACCCCAAGGAGAAGGACTGCCGGTTCCTGATGCACCAGAATTATTCTCACTTGAGTCAGACGAGGAAGAGGATGAAACTTCTGGTCCTGAACCATCAATGTCACAGGACGCACATTTTCTCCCATCCTCCTCCTCTGAACCACACCTCATAACACAAGGTGAACTGAATGACCTTGTTAGGGATTTGGAACTACCCAAGAGTAAGGCAGAGCTGTTGGGCTCCATACTACAGCAGTGGAATCTCCTGGCAGGTGATGTTAGGGTTTCCATGTTCCGTGACCGTCTAAAGGATCTTGTCCCATTCCTCTTCATGGAAGGTGATTTTGTAGCCTGCAACAACATGGATGGTGTGATGGCAGCCCTCAACATCGTTCATGATCCAGATGAGTGGAGACTGTTCATTGATTCAGCGAAGACGAGTGTTAAAGCTGGTTTACTGCATAATGGCAATGTTTTGCCATCAATTCCAGTTGGTCATGCAGTCCATATGAAGGAAACCTATGACAACATGAAACAACTTTTGAGGTGCATAAACTATGACCAATATCGGTGGCAGCTTTGTGGCGATTTGAAGGTTGTTGCTCTCTTGCTTGGTCTGCAGACTGGATACACAAAGTACTGCTGTTTTCTCTGTGAATGGGATAGTCGTGCAAGAGATTCCCTCTACGTCAAGAAAGATTGGCCACTCCGACAGTCATTGGAGCCTGGGAGGAAAAGTGTTCAGCATCCACCACTTGTTGAATCAAGGAAGATTTTGTTACCACCCTTACACAACAAACTGGGTCTGATGCAGAACTTTGTCAAGGCCATTGACAAAACACAAGCAGCTTTCAAGTACCTCCGTGGAAAATTTCCAAGGTTAAGTGAAGTTAAGATAAAGGAAGGTGTCTTTAAAAAGAACAGTAGTACTTGTGGCACCTTAGAGACTAACAAATTTATTAGAGCATAAGCTTTCGTGGACTACAGCCCACTTCTTTGGATGCATATAGAGTGGAATAAATATTGAGGAGATATATATACACACATACAGAGAGCATGAACAGGTGGGAGTTGTCTTACCAACTCTGAGAGGCCAATTAAGTAAGAGAAAAAAAACTTTTGAAGTGATAATCAAGATAGCCCAGTACAGACTTATCAAACCTCCTCAAGGCATACAAAAGCCTTGGTTGCAACATGTCACTCTCATCTAGATTTTTTTCCCACCGAACTGCGGAGCAGTGAGCGACGAGCACGGCGAGCGATTTCACCAGGACATTGCAACAATGGAGAAACGCTATCAGGGCAAATAGAGCCCATCAATGCTTGCAGACTATTGCTGGACAGTGACAAGAGATGCTCCATTTAATGAATACAAGAGACAAGCCAAGAAGCGCCGAGTAGACACTGAATAGGACTAAACTATGTACATAATAGTTTTTTGCCTTTTGTTTCATAATAAATTTTATTTCTATAACCCTTTTGCTGATTTTTAAAGTGTTACATAAACAGGACAGGTGAAATATTATCATGTAAAGCAACCATAAACACATGAAAAGACCTAGGTTTACAATTTATGATTAAAACTCTACTATCTACATAATATACATAGACATAAAATGTAAAAACTTAAATATCTTAGAAACAGTAGCCAATCAGTTGTTTTAATTGTCATATTTGAATTCAGCACATCAAAATACATAATAAATAGCACATTTTATCTCTGAAGCAGACGACTTCTCAAAAATTGTAGACCAGTGTTATCTATTGCTTTCCTAATGGCTCGTAACATTCTGTTAACTTTTTTTGACTATTGCTGCACATTAACGGCTCGTATGATCCTCTGTTTCAGTGCTAACAACAAGCTTCTCAACCATAATTCATCAGAATGCACCAGCTCAATGATACAAAGACACACTCAACATTCCCTCTTTGGCTATGGCTACACTGGCACTTTACAGCGCTGCAACTTTCTCGCTCAGGGGTCTCAGAAAGCACCCCCGTGAGCGCAGCAAGTTACAGCGCTGTAAAGCACCAGTGTAAACAGCACTGTAAGCTAATCTCCTCGTGGAGGTGGAGTACCTGAAGCGCTGGGAGAGCTCTATCCCAGCGCTGGCGCGCAACCAGACTCGCACTTCAAAGCGCTGCAGCGGGAGCACTCCCGCAGCGGCGCTTTAAAGTTTCGAGTGTAGCCACGGCCTTTCTCTGTACGCTTGTGGGGAACTTGCTTATGGCTCAAAGCCTAGAAAGCTACTTCTTAATTTTAAAAATATATAGTATTATTGTTTTTGATGGGCAAGCAATGCCAAGGGTAAAACTTCGGTTTTGCAACACTAATTGCCAAATGTTCTGAGCTGACAGACTAGCTAATGTATATTTGTAGAAGGTGTTTTGTAGTATTTCAAAACAGCACATACACTTATCTTTGGTGTTGGGATTTAAGCTATTTAACATCATAACTAGAAAGAGTCAAGGGGATAAAATATTGTAAAACCGCCATCCAGAAATATCTATTTTACTAAAGGCACTTAAGTAAAAGTAACAAAATTCATTAAAAATAATGCTGCAAACTTTATGGGCCATCTTCTCCTGAAGACTTTGCACATAACTCCCATTGATGTCAACAAGAGATCAGTGCATAGAACGAGACCTTTTTTCTATGGCCATAATTACATAACTGTCCATGCTACAAAAATAGAATTTCTTTCTTTGATTATAATGTCCCCGTTTCATTACAATCAGTGCCATCCACAAATCCTAAAGCAGGAGAAAACATATCTTCTTCAGTAGATTTGATGCTGGTGCCTCTGTTTGCACTAACATATTTGTGTATCATGCTGTAATACTGTCCTTTAGTATTGAAGGCATACAAGGACGAGATCTGCTGCCAGTCTTTGTTGCTGGGAGTCTGAAATGGTTCTGGCTCAGTGGACTCAAAGAAGCACTTCAGGTTCCTTTCTGCCAGTTTGGTTGCATGCTCCTTGGCCTTCCTCTCAAAAACCTCCCGTTCCTTTTCCAAGTAGATTTTCCAGAACCTCAGCTGAAGAAAACTGACTGGAGAACGACAGCGGTTGATGCATGTGACAGCCAGTACTAAAGCCATGATGCTTGCTATCAATATCCATCCTAGCACCTGGGGGAACATACAGTTGGATCAATGAAGGTTGCAGATGATTAGGAACATCAAAAGTTCCTGGCTAAGAATATGTAATTTAACATTGTTTTAGACAGGCGATCAATAAGTGGACACTGCTTGAAAAGCCCATCACACTGTGCTGTCTGTGGACAATGGGTACCCCATGTATGTGAACAATCCCAGCAAAGTCTGCTAACCTTCAAGGGCCTGGGATGAGATTTTGGGGTCGGAAGAGAATAATCCATCCTGACTGTGGGTGGGTTCAGGTTTCTATCCAACCTTCTGTTGGAAATGGCTGGAAATGCTGACTAGGGGAAACGTTAACAGTGTCCACTTTCATACAGATTGAGTCTTACAAGTAAAAAAGCCAGTGTATTTTTATAATATTTAAAGATGACTATCAAAGAAAAAATGGATTTGTATCCCTTTTTGCTTTTTAGTTATCTATAAAGACCCAATTAAAAGTAATAATAAATAATAAGAGTATAACCTTTTTCTTGTTTTTTTTTTTTTTTTTTTTTTTTTTTTTCCGTAGTAATATCAGGAATAGCTGATCTTATCTCCCCTGGTTTTGCCAGGTTTTTTGCATGATTCACAAATATGGATTGGGAACTTTCCCATCCCAGTCTCTTACTTGAAGGAAAAGTGTGCTAACTCTTTGACCAATTTTTCAACTCTTTTCTCTGACATGTTTGAGTTAAACAGGTGCTGATAAAAAACAAAGAATGTTAAACTAACTGATTAAAAATCTCTTTCCATCTCAGCTTCAATTACATTGTTTCCCTGATTTCACAAATCTTTTAGTTCTCTAGTCAACCACAGGCCACATCTTCACTAGGGAAAAAAAGGTGTATTCTTAACTTGAGTTAGTTCATTCAACGTTAAATCCTAGTGAAGACAAGGCAGTCTTTAGTTTTCACACAAGTTGCCTTTGGGTGAGCTGAGTAATTAACTTGAGCTGCTTACTCACGCAAAAACTACAAAATGCCATGTCTTCACTAGGATTTTACCTCCAGTCAGGGCCAGCTTTAGGCCGATTCCCCCGAATCGGGCCCCGCGCCTAAGAGGGCCCCGTGCTCCGGGTCTTCGGTGGCACTTCGGCGGCGGGTCCTTCACTCGCTCCGGGTCTTCGGCGGCATTTCTGTGGCGAGCCCCGTCAAAACTATTCGAATTGGGCCCTGCACTTTCTAAAGCCGGCCCTGCCTTCAGTTAGCAAACTCCAGTTAAGGATACACTCTTTTTTCTTAGTGAAATCAAAGTCTTATAGTTTTCTAGTGAAGAGAGGAGATGATCAAACCTGGATTTCTAATGGAAGAAAACAGGAGAAATTAAAACAAGAACAAACAAAAAAGTTCCAAAACTTTGTAGGCCGCTTTTTTACATCATAAAGAAGGGGGCGGGAAGGGGTAAACAAACACATTCTTCCTTTTCAGCTCTCCACAGTCTATAGCTACCTTGCTTTCAGGAAAACAAAAATTAAACCCTATTCCTGGAATATGAGTGTGAAATTGACAGTGATTTCAGACTTGGGGACCCACAGTCAGACACTCAATACATCCTTTTTCACATGCTAATTCTCTGCTGTTATTAAAGATTTTAAATAAACACCAGCTTCCTCTTATGTTTAGGAACTGAACTTAAAAGCGTTCATGATGTAAACAGAGGCAAGGAAGTGGAAAAAGAGAAGAGAAATTCACAATACATCTCTTTTGAAAAGGGTAGAAAATCTACGGATGGGAAAGCCCAATTATGTGACATCCAGTCAAGTTCCCTGCCCATGCACACTTATTCTCAACTTGCCTCAAAGGAAAAGGCATGAACATCGTTAGGAAGCAATCTCCTCAGATTTACAGCAGGCCAAAATGGTAGAAAGCAATATAGACTGCAGTGGGAAATGCAACTAACAATATATTACCTTTCTTTTAGCCGGTTTAGAATATTTTGCTAACTACATAAGTGCAAAAATTTCTTTTTCATATTATAGTCTTGAGGCTGCATCCCTAGGCCATCACATCAGCACAAGTAAGCTGAGGGACACAAGGGACAGCACCTACTTTAACTGAACTACTTATGTTGCCCCTCCATCTCTCCAGAAATCACTCCGCATCCAATGCACCTCCATGGGGCTAAAGCCAATAGGATAAATCAAAGGATGGAAGAGACCATACCTGGGACTGAGTCTGAAGGCTCACAAATGTCTGTGCCTCTTTGGGGAGAGTCCCACCACAGGGTATTCTGGCCACCTGCTCATGGCACTCAGTCCCTCTGCCTTGGCACAGGTGCCTCTGCAACAGGCTGCTCCCACTTACTGCGCACTCATAGAAGTTGGCCCCAAGCAGGGCCACGGCGATCCAGGTGAGTGGGGCCACAGCAGCACTCACCGTCATCAGCCACAGCACCCCAACGTAGCGCCAGAAGCGCCTCCTGTGGATGATGCAGCAACACCTGCCTGGGGCGCAGCAGCCAGTGAACAGCCGCCAGGCCCTGACGTTCAGCAGGTAGCCAAGAAGGAAGAGAATCAGAGCAGGCACCAACAGGAAGACAGAGCCATAGAGCATGTTCCAGGAGTTGCAGGGGCATTGGAACGCCACGGCTGAGAAGAGACGCTCGCTGCCCGCGGTCAGCAGGGACACGACGCTGTAACCGAGCACCTTCTGGTGACTGAGGCAGAAATCCAACACGGTGCGAAACTTCTCCATCTCCTGCCCTGGCTGCTGCCCTCTGCCTGATGCCCTTGCCTTTGATGGGGATGAAACCTCACTTGGTTATGTGTACAAAAGGAAGAGGATGTGAGGTCTCTAGTTACCACAACTCTCACAAACAAACAGAGAGGTTTCACTTTCTCCTGGTGTAGCAAAGGTGGTGCAATGTAGGAGAAAACATCTGAAAATACCCACTGAGTATTTTCTCTGTATTTTTGAAATTACAGGAAACAGCAGGTAGATAGCACACGAAACCCACACTGCTATTGTTATTTTTCCCAAACCGCCATCATTGCTTCTTTAAAGCTTACATATACTTTCCCCAAAATGCCTGAGTCTCACAATGGCTGATCAATTTGGTTGTGACTGATAAGTAGATAAGGCTGCAATTTCGCCTCCCAAAATTAGATGTTTTTAGGAAGGTTTTTGTCAAAAATTCAAATTTCAAGGAAAACGGGAATAAAATAGCAACAAAAACATCATGAAATATTTTTTGTATTTTTTGACCAACTCCAGATATAGAATACTTTGATCTGGCCTCTAGTTAGATGGAGCCAAACTGTATCATAACAAGGCTCTCTATATGCTTTAGATCATGCAGAGATCTAAATTGAGGTGTTGCCCCTTTTCGCCTGGAATGTCTGGCCGGCCAGTCAAAATTCAGGGTGAGGTGACGTCTCTAGTTCATACATTCCTCACACACAAACAGAAAGGTTTCACTTTCTCCTGGTGTAGCGAAGGTCCAACACAGTGCAAAACTTCTCCATCTCCTGCCCCTGCTGCTGCACTCTGCCTGGCGCCCTTGCCTTTGAGGGGGATGAAACCTCACCTGGTACTATTCCAGTTGAGAGGAGAAATTGGGGATAGCCAAGTATTTCTTTGATGCAATTTTGTATATTTGCAAAGGATGTACACAGTCCTGTGTCTCTGAATGCAGAAGGAATCAACAACAAAAGGAGCAATTTTTTAGCTTACAGCTCCAAGCCTCCTTAGCAAACACCAGACCCAAAAGGTCTCTCTCCAGCTTTTCCAGGGTTATACCTTTATGCTCACAGGACACTGCTCAGCTTTCTTGCTTTCTTGCCTCTGCATCACTCTTTGTTGTGTCTGTGTGTGTGTGTATGTGTGTGTTCTGCTTTTTTACCCATCCACACCACCTGTCTCACACACAATGCTCAGTAAAACCCCTCCACCCACTCAGCCCAAACTCCTGGGTGCGTCCACAACCTTCTTTTGTCTTAGGTCCTGGTTAACTCATCTGACAGTTGTGTTAAATGAAGGGTGTGTTTACACTCAGACTCAAAGCAGTTTGTGATCGATGCAGTCACCAGTAACTCTCAGCATAACAGAGGCCTACACTAAATATATAACTGGGTTGGGGGACCCAGTTACAACATGGTTATCCTCTGATATGATTGAAGTTCAGTTGGCTTGCAGTGGAGGCTGGATCTCTACTATGTCTCAGAAGTGTGCCAAAGCTTTACCAACCTTGGTTTGGACATATGAGTCCACAGATCCTTATATGTATTGTAGATGGCCCTAAAATAAGTTTTTTTATTAAACAAATAAAAAAAAAAAAAATGGATAGAATTTAGATCTTGATTTACCTATCACCTATTAATAGGGCTGCCAACTTTCTACTTGCACAAAACTGAACACCCTTGCCCCGCCCCCAGCCCCACCCCTCCTCCAAGGCCCTGTCCATGCCCAGCCCCTTATCTGAGACCCTGGCCCCTGCTCACTCCCTCCCCTCTTCCTCTGTTGCTTGCTCTCCCCACCCTCACTCACTCGCTCATTTTCACCAGGCTGGCTCAGAGGGCTCGGGTGTGGGAGGGGGTGAAGGCTCTGTCTGGGGGCTGCGAGTTCCAGGGTGGGGCCAGAAATGAGGGGTTCAGGGTGCAAGAGGGAGCTCTAGGCTGGGGCAGGGGGTTGAGGAGTGCTTGGGGGGGTAAGGGCTCTGGCTGGGGGTGCAGACTCTGGGGTGGGGGTGGGGATGAGAGGTTTGGGGTGTAAGAGGGTGCTCTGGGCTGTGATCGAGGGATTTGGGCTGGGGCAGGGAGTTGGGGCCTGGTAGGGGCCAGAGGTGCAGGCTCTGGGTGGTGCTTACCTCAAGCAGCTCCTGGAAGCAGCCGGCATGTCCCCACTCTGGTTCCTATACGGAGGCGTGGCCAGGCGGCTCTGCGTGCTGCCCCATCCACAGGCATTATCCTTGTAGCTCCCACTAGCCATGGTTCCCGGCCAATGGGAGCTGCGGGGGCGATGCTTGGGGTGGGAGCAGCATGCGGAGCCTCCTGGCTGCCCTTACCCATAGGAGCCAGATCGGGTACATGCTAGCTGCTTCCCGGGAGCCACGCAGCGCAGAAGCTAGCAGGGACCCTCCCTTAGCCCCGCTGTGCGGCGCCACCAACCGGACAGTCAACGGCCTGGTCAACAATGATGACCGGAGCTGCCAGGATCCCTTTTCGACCGGGTGTTCCTGGTCACCCTACTTAGTAACAAGTTTGATGTCTTCTACTAGGACTAGTTGTGATTGCCTTATTACTCCTCACAGTAGTGAGCTTTGTGCACAGCCGTAATATTTTTATAAAATTGGACCTGCAGTTTGGCCCAGGGCTGCTCTTAGCATGTTACAATCTGGTTTCATAACAACCAAGTTTAACAACTGCTTAATAGTGTGGTTACTGTACCACAAGTGCTCTGAATTCTGCATGGCCTGCTGGGTTTGTCGCAAATTTCTGCTTCTCTGCTCAGACTGCGTCAGAGAGTTTCTGTATTTTGTTCTCCGCCCTCTGTTCTTGTCTCCTCCTCCCCTCCTATTAAAAGGGGAGACAGGGGCCTCTGATGGAGGAAGCTGAGCAACCCTTGTTTTGGGGAGGGTGAAGAGGGGAAGTATTGGTTGGAGCAATAAATGGAATAAGCCCTCAACTACTTTTACTGCTCAGTTACCATTGTAGCCTCCAGGTGGCTCAGGCAGCTGAGCAGAGCAGACACAGCCGATGTGCCAGAGCTGCAATCAGCCAATGCAGCAAAAAGTCTGACCCTAGGATTGCTTAAGCCTGTGCTTTCCTGTGAAGCTCCAGCTACTGTGGTGCTATGTAGTGGGAGACCCATCTCCCAACTCCCCTGCACCACAAAAGGACATGGGGGGAAGCAGGTCAAATGTGGTGGGATGAAGGAAGAAGAGATTTCCAGAGTGGAGGAATAAGGGAGAAATCTGGGGGGGATTCTTAGATTTTGAGGAGAGGATGGTTCCTTTGAAAACATGTTCCTAGGCTCTCACCCCCACAGAAGCAGTGTTTCCATTTTCCTAGATCATGTCTCAGCCTCTTGACATCCTAAGCATCAAAGGAGCTTTAGAGACAGGAGATCTAATAGCCCCCTGGCTGCATAATCCTTGTTTTGGATCTTTGCTGCACACTTAGGAGATCCTTGTTACACATTTGGTATTTAGGAAGGAGACACGTTATGTGGGTTGTTTGTGTAGTGGGACGTAACTCTGACTTCCCAGGAAGATACACTTTTGAAACTTAGCATAACATTTTACTATCAAAATTCCTGGCCATGCCACTCAGCCTCCCGAGACCCTCATTATACAACATATGAAAGAACCGAGACCTAGCGGTCACTATGATCATGCCTATCACAACCATTTGCCCATAATTTTAAGATCAAATGTAGCACCATCTCACATGAATTTGAAGCTCTTTTTGTCAGCGATGTGACTCCATGCCATTCAGATTCTAAATGCTGGTATTTATGCTGAACTAATTACTCTCACAAGCCATTTAAAACTTCCCACCCTGTTATTTTTCTTGGGCTGCTGGGTGAGGTGGTCTTACACCTTACGAATGGGGCTGAGGTATTGGTGAGATGATGTACAGCAATTTGGATCATCACTGCTCATGTTGCACTTTTCCTGTGACTAATAAATGTAGGGTTTCAGTCTGCAAGTCTGTTTCAAAAGAAAAAAAGAGCATAAAATAAAAAAATATAAAATAGTAATGCTAGGACAACAGAAGACATCTCTCTTCATTTAGTTCTCTGAAGGTTAGACCTTCTTTTCTTTGTGGAGCGAGTGGGGGTGCCACCTACAGTCTAAATTCACGCTTTGCAGATTAATTACCTCATTTAAAGTTTATTCCTTTGTTTTAACGAAGGTGCCAGAACATTGATTTCTGGTTCAATTATTTTTGGTTCAGTTTGGTTCTTTGGAAATTCTTTAAAACATGAGTCAGAACATCTGTGTGCTTCTGCTCTGGTTCACGTGACTATTAATGTTCTTAGAGAATTGCGCTGTATGAAAGACTGCAAATACACACTAATAGCTTATGCGGAGCAAGGCCTGCTGATAGCATGTTGTTTTACAATTGCCTCCCTAGACATTTAGTATATCAAAGGTTGTGTCCCAATCAATGCTAAATAAACAGTATGATGAACCAAATATCTGGATTAATAGTACACTGCTAGACAGAGTGACAAAATTTACCTACCTTAGAAGTGCCCTTTTTATTGACACTTGAATATCCTCATCAGTAAAATCATGTATCCAAAAATTAGCTCTGTATTTGCATGAATGGAACATGGACGGCAACAGGATATCAACCTCTGTACAAGGATCAAAATGTATTATGCTGAGACATAAACTGAGTACCAACATCATGTCATAGTGCTAGGTAACTTCCACGAGCCTGTTCCAAATTTCAGGCTTTTCAAATCCATGTTCCACGTAAGAAGCCAAAATAACCAACAAAGCTCTTGGCACTACTGCAATACATGAATAATCTTCTGCCCTTTAGCAGCAAAGAGACCTCTTTGGTGATGGTACTGAGATCATAGAGACTCCTTACCACATGCAGTTTCAGAAGGCTCCATTTTCTTCCCCATCACCTTTAACAGGTTGTCTTTGAGGGTGAGACCATGACAGTGTGATGGCACAGATTCAGGTGCCATCAATATGTATGAATGGTAGCCAACTATATAACTCTTTCTTCACCGACAGCCTCTGCCATCACAATACCCAAGATGTCTGTGTGCCTGGAAGAAATCAGATTAACGAAAAACAAAGGGAAGCTGGTAGAAATTGCTGATAATGCTAATTTACCAGTAATCCACAAATCATTAATGTGGTGCAAAGCCTGTCGGTCTAGTATTCCCTGTTGACTTCAGTAGGATGAGAGACACTAAAACAAAGCCAAGCCATAAAAAGGTGAAGCGAACAGAAAGCTTAGGAGAATTAAGAATTGGCTTAAGATTTGGTGTTGCTTACTGCTAAAAGAGAAATATAAAAGAGACTGGTGAGGAAAATGTATGCTACACATACACACACATTTTAACTTGGGACCCTCTAACAGAGGTATTACCCCTCACTTTTAAAACACATCCTGACACCACTGAATGGTATAGTAAGCTTAGTAAAATATTTTTTTTTTTTTAAAGTTACCTAGATTGTGACTGTGATCCATTCATATTACTCATATGTACATCCTTCATTCAGTGCAAAAAATATATATATATAAAAAGAGTGTATATGAGCCTAAAGCTAAAACACATAAAGTACCTTCCAGTTATTTTTATTTTTGGATATGTGTTGTATGCTTAGAAAACAAGCTAGATGGTGCTAGTGCATTACTTTGCAATCTCTGCCATGCTCGGGTATTGAAACAGAACAAAACAAAATGACAGGGACCTTTAAAAAAGCACTAAAAATATTAAATATACCATTAATTAAAATATTTTTTAATTCTGAATTTGTTTATTATGAGTTTGGAAGTTATTTTAAAGGATTATTTGCAATGAGCCAATAATATAATTGGATAGTTCATTGATGATTTATTGACCGTGAAAAGTGTTTTCCCCTATTATTTAGTGCCTTTCCAAGATAAACCTCTCCAAATATCAAAACTGAGACTATTCCGGAGATTATAGTCATTCCTGCACAACAGTATTAAATAATTTAAATACGTTCCAAAAAATGAAGAAAAGGATAGACCCATCAATCTCTATTAGCCAGGATGGTGTGACAGACCCAGACCAGTGGGGTACAGGAGTCTGGTAAGGGGCAAATATATTGGTCACTGGATGAGTAGTTTTCTGTTTCCTGAGTGACCAGAGCAGGGGCTGCACTAGAGTAATCAGGAACCTGCTAGAATCAGTTAAGGCAGGCAGGCTAATTAGGACACCTGGAGCCAATTAAGAAGCAGCTAGAATCAATTAAGGCAGCTAATCAGGGTACCTGGGTTTTAAAAGGAGCTCACTTCAGTTTGTGATGCAAGTGTGAGGAGCTGGGAGCAAGAGGTGCAAGGAGCTGAGAGTGAGAGAGTGTGCTGCTGGAGGACTAAGGAGCACAAGCGTTATCAGACACCAGGATGAAGGTTCTGTGGTGAGAATAAGGAAGGTGTTTGGAGGAGGCCATGGGGAAGTAGCCCGGGGAGTTGTAGCTGTCATGCAGCTGTTACAGGAGGCACTATAGACAGCTGCAGTCCTCAGGGCCCTGAGCTGGAACCCGGAGTAGAGGGTGGGCCCGGGTTCCCCCCAAACCTCCCAATTGACCTGGACTGTGGGCTCTCCCAGAGGGGACGGTCTCTGGGCTGTTCCCCAACCCACATGGTGAATCTCTGAGGCAAGAAAATCTGCCAACAAGCGCAGGACCCACCAAGATAGAGGAGGAACTTTGTCACAATGGACAGGAATGGTGTCCATAGTAGGGTTACCATCTTTTAATTTTTAAAAAGGAGGACACTCCATGGGGACCTGTCCCTGCCCCATCTCCACCCCTTCCCCGCCCTCAGCCCTGCCCCAACTCTGCCCCCTCCCCTGAACGCTCCGCCCCCCTGTTCCTCCCCCTCCCCTGCTTCCCGCGAATCAAATGTTCGCGGGAAGCCTGAAACAGGGAGGCAGCAGGTAAGCTGGGGCGGGGTGCAGCGTGGCCCAGTCCGGCCCCCCTGGCTGAGCGGCTCCTTCTGGCGGCCGGCCAGCCCAGGCCAAGAGGCTCTGGCCCCGACGTCTCCCGCCCGGCTTGGCTCGGGCCCCGCGCCCCCGGTTCCCGGCCCAGCACTGCGCTCCCGGCCCGGCCCGGCACTGCGACCCCGGTTCCCGGCCCGGCCCCCGGCCCCGCGCCCCCAGTTCCCGGCCCAGCCCCGCGCCCCCGGTTCCCGGCCCGGCAACCCCGGTTTGCGACCCCGGCCCGGCACCGCGACCCCGGCTCCTGGCCCGGCCTGGCTCCCGGCCCGGCACCACGCCCGGCCCGGCACTGCGACCCTGGCTCCCGGCCCGGCCCCGCGGCCCCGCACCGCCGGCCCCAGAGGCCCCGGCCGAGCACTGCCGAGCCCTCCCTCCCTATTTTCCCGGACATGTCCGGCTTTTGGGGATTTCCCCCCGGACAGGGATTTGAGCCCCAAAAAGCCGGACATATCCGGGAAAATCCAGACGTATGGTAACCCTAGTCCATAGCCTCTGTTTGACAGAAACTGGGAATGGGCAACAGGGGATGGATCTTTTGATGATTACCTGTTCTGTTCATTTCCTCTGGGACACCTGGCATTGGCCACTGTTGGAAGATACTGGGCTAGATGGATCTTTGGTCTGACCCAGTATGGCCATTCTTATGTTAACAAAAAGCAAAGCTAAGTGTTAATGTAGCAAAAATAGTTACTTACATGTTGTTTTTACTTGTTTATTACTCTTGACTGGTAATGGCCATTCTTTTATGCAGCTCTAGCCTTAGTTTTACCAGTGGTGGTGTACTCATTTTCATTTCATTTTAGAATTATACACTTTTAATAGAGCTAGTTGAATTTTTTCTGCAAAAATGGGATTTGAGCAACGAAATTTAAACTGTCGCACTTTTTTTTTAGTTTTCTAAGGTTTGACATGTTACAACCCCCTTCCACTCCCCCCATGAAATTGTGAAAAATGTTGAATGAAACAAAACCCGGGTTTTATATTTATTTTTCATGAAGCAAAAATAAAAACAAATTTTGACCTTGTCTAATTTTTAAATGATGGAGGTAAAATCCTGGCTCCATTGAAGCCAATGGCAAAACTCCCAGTGACTTTAGTGGGACTAGGACTTCCCCTTATGTTTGTAGAAATTGTTTAAATAAAACAGGAACTATTACCACCTTTAAACAAAAAAGTACAGCTAGGGAAAATGTTCTTGTAGGAATTGCGCTCAATACAAGGACTTAGTGTTTTATTTGGGAATAAGATATAATGAATTCTAAAGCCTGGCATGGATAGATATTTAAATCTAAGTTCATTAGAACTTCTGAATCATAGAATATCAGGGTTGGAAGGGACCTCAGGAGGTCATCTAGTCCAACCCCCTGCTCAGAGCAGGACCAATCCTCAGATAGATTTTTACCCCTGTTCCCTAAATGGCCCCCTCAAGGATTGAGCTCACAACCCTGGGTTTAGCAGGCCAATGCTCAAACCACTGAGCTATCCCTCCCAAATATTTTTCTGCACGCTGGGAATATATGTTCTGAAATATATTTTCATTTTTTAACTCTGCAATCAGACACTAGGCTCCGTCTTGGGCCTTGCTCTGCTCCCCTTACGAAGTGACAGCACCAGAAAGCGGCTTGATCTCTGCTGAGGCCCTGGCAGAGAGAGTGTGCTGAGAAGAAAGGGGTATGACTCACGTGCTGCTGCACTCCAGCAATTCCCAGCTAGCAAGCAGCTCCTGTGGGTCATTCCTGGCTGACCATAGTTCAGAGTAGGCCTGAGCCAGCCCCCAAAATGGAGTGGTGCAAACAATGCATCTCTCATCCCCACTCGGGATAACAGAGCTAAGGATTGAGGCCCATATTTGTAGAGGGAACCCCTGACCCAATAGCTCTTTATTATTTACTTCATGTTTACCCGCTGCTGTAAATTGGCTCTGGACCATGCACTATATTTATATGATAGTTTTGTCGCCCCACTTTGAGGTGTCATTAGCCTTCACACCTTCCCCAGACCAGATCTTCTTTTGGGCCTATCATAGGCCTTTCTCAACATCTTGTCACAGACCTTATTAATGCTGGCTATGGCTCTGCTAGTGGGATTTAAATTTGTGATCAGTGGTTTAGGAGGCCAGTGTGCTAACTTCTGTGTTATAGAGCCTGGGGTGACTGGTGTGTAAAGTAATCCCCTAATAAGAGATACTGTTTCTTCCTTCCTACTCAGTGTTGGACAATTCCTCCTCATTTACAAGGGCTATTATGCCATAGTCGATGTTAAATTATAGGTAACTGTCAGTGCAGGGTGGAACCAGAACTCTGAATATTTGGAAGAGTGTTTGAGGGGGCCAGGAATGCCAGGAATAACAGTAGCACAGGACTTGCTTCTACTCCCATTGAAGATAATTAGAGTTTTGCAGTTGACTTTATGGGGAGCAGGATCTCTTCACAGCGAATTCCATTTAACACCCTAGGCTTCTGGGGAGTGTGATGTGGGGAATCAACTTCCCTCCCCTTAATTCAAGAATAGGGCTAGTTTAAAACAGCTCAACATTTTTCATATCATGAGCCACTTCTTAAAACAGATGATCCACAAGAGAATCTACTAGCAATCCAATCCAGATTCTACACTTTCCTGGTAGCAGCTAGATAACAGTGTAAAATAGACAAGGTGAAATTAACTGCCCTTCAAAGTGATGGGTGAAGCTGCTTATGTTATGTTAAACTATTTTATACCTTTGCTCTTCCTGGTCACAGGGCTTTGCATGTATTCTTATTGGCTCTTCCTTATTACCTGCAGCCTCTCCTGCTCTAATCTCCCCAGGTCACACTGCAGTTTGGTTTTGTCCTCCTTGGCATTTGCTATTCCTTCTGTCCAATTTTCATGATGTGAGCACATTTGATCATGATTGAATTTACATTAAAGTCAGACATGAAGCATCTGTGAAGGGTGCTGATTAACGCTATTCTTTTGTTTGTTTGTTTGGCCAGAGAACTTCTGGAAACTCTGCGAGACTTGTTCAGACTTGTACAGCAGTCCACAACAATCAGGAAGCACCACTGTTTGAAGACTGAAAGATACTTCATCATTGTGACAGATACAGTTGCATTGATTTAGCACCTTTGATGTCTAAAAAAAGGGAATTTCCACAGCTAGTAAAGTTCATGCAAGGGGAATATTTATGATCATGGGATTTACATCACCATTTCAGGGCCTGACCTCAGCAGTTTTTTTTAAAGTTACAAAGAAACATGATCTCAGGACCAAGCTTTCTGGGAAAGGGGAAGGGAAAAAGATAACCCCCCCCCCCCCCATATTTCCACTAAATACGGTAACGGTCGAAGTGGAGAGCCCACCCTCGTTGGAGAGAGGGGGAATTGCCATGCTCTGAGTCAAGCCAGGCTGCGCAGCAAGAACTAAGGCTAGACCATGCATTAGCAGTTGTAAAAGCTGTCCTCACTTTAACAGTATAAACAGCTTCCACCAAGACCCCAAAAGGGACTAGAGCTGGGTAAATACCGGATTTTTCGGTTCTCTGGAAGTTCCAAAAAATAAAAATGGTTTCAGATTGACTATTTTGAGCAAATTGAAAAGTCAAAAACTAATTTCATTTAATTTTTTCCTTTATAAATTAAAAAAAAAGTTTACAGGTAATTTCAAATCAAAAAGGTGTTTAAGATCTGACACTAGGAAGTAAAATCAGAGCACCTTAAAGGATCAAATCTTAGGTGGGATCACAACATTTTTCAAATTTGTGTAAATTCTGGCAATTCGTTTTGGTAAAAAAAAAAAAGTCTCTCTAATGCCCCGGGCCCTACACACCACTGCAAACCTTTAAAAAAATAGTATTTTCATTCAGAATAGAGGAAACACGGATCTATTTGACTGTAATTAAATCTATCATTCTTGCTGACTGCTGTGGTCAAGTCACACTCCATCCCCAATTCCTATTTCAGCCCACTTCAAAGTTCAAACCATCCTCCCATTCATTCTAGGTAGTACTTATATGGCCATCATCAACATAGAATCTGAGAGCCTCAGAATCATTGACGGATTTTATGTTCATACCACCTGTGCAAGGTGAGGATGCATTCCCCTCATTTTACAGATAAGGAATAGAGGGATAGGTGCAGACTAAAGAACCAGACTGGCTTCCTCAGGCAGAAAGCTTGCAATCTATACTACCTGGTGGAGAAGTGATGCCTTCCAGGGGAAAGTAGCTTTCAAATCTGTTTGTGGCCCATAACAGCCCTGTTGGTGGAATCTGCTCAGAAGACCTGCTGAATCTTTGTATCTCCTGGCTGGGATCTGGCTAGATCCTGCCTCCATTCACAGCAATGCAAAACTCCCATTGTCTTCAATGGGCCTGAGTCAGCCAGGTTCTTGTCCCCCAACAGATCAAGAGTTACAGGTGGCTTGTACCACTGCACCTTCCATCCAGGTGGATTTACCTCTCCTAGGGGGCCACAACTCCAGCTAGTGCAATCTAGGGAGTTATTCTGATTTTATGATTGACCCACTCGTCTTACATGTTTGTAAAGTATCATGCAGGTCAATGGCACTATATAAATCATAAATAACACTAATACTCAACAGAGCAGCAGCCTGAGAAATAGCACTATAACTGTGCATGTCTATCTTACATTTGTTGGTATTTTAGGGCATTAAGTGTATTAGAAGTTTTTAGTTTAAAAGTGGATAGGAATTGTGTTTACAAAATCAAATGTAGGCCTGGAGGAAGGTTTCAGCGGTGAGCAAGAGCTCAGCTGTGCAAAAATCGAGCTTGTCTTTTCACAGGAAAATAAAGGGTGCTAAACTAGTTATCTGACTATGCAAGTAATTCCACCAGATTTCCCCCTTCCCTTCCCTTTTCCTGTTGCTCTTCTAACATCACAAGTCAGCTCCAACAGCAGCAGAGTAGCTGGGGTGGAGGGTGGGGACTGAGTCCAGTAGTCCCACAGGGACCAACAATATAAGGTATTTACTGTATGATCTACACAGAAACCACGTGTGACATACATAAGTCTGTGAGATTCTGAATCCGTTCTACATGACTGGGGTCTTTGTGAAAAATATTAATTAAGGCCTTGGCTACACTTGAGAGTTACAGCGCAATAAAGCCGCCCTCAGCGCATAATTCACTCCCCGTCCACCCTGGCAAGGCATTTGCAGCGCTGTATCTCCCTGGCTGCAGCGCTGCATGTACTCCACCTCCCTGAGAGGAATACCGTGTATTGCGCTTCCGCTGCAGCGCTCCGGCGCCAGTGTGGCCTCCCAATGTGCTGTGACTGGCCTCCAGAAGTACTCAGCAGTATCCCACAATGCCTGTTCTAGCCACTCTGGTCATCAGTTCAAACTCTACTGCCCTGGCCTCAGGTAACCAACCATGTGACCCACCCTTGACATTCCCCGGGAATTTTAAAAATCCTCTTCCTGTTTGCTCAGCAAGGCGTGGCGTGAAGTGCTATCAGTGAATCTTTCCAGGTGACCATGCCTCCATGCACCAAGCGAGCCCTAGCATGGAGCAATGGCGAGATGCTGGACCTCATCAGTGTTTGGGGGGAGGAAGCTGTCCAGTCCCAGCTGCGCTCCAGCCGTAGCAATTACGATACCTTCGGGAAGGTATCAAAGGACATGATGGAAAGGGGCCATGACCAGGACGCCCTGCAGTGCAGGATTAAAGTGAAGGAGCTGCGGAGTGCCTACCGCAAAGCCTGCAATGCAAATGGTCACTCAGGTGCTTCCCCCGCAACCTGCCAATTCTACAAAGAGCTGGATGCGATACTTGGGGTTAACCGCACCTCCACTCCGAGCACCACCATGGACACTTCAGAACCAGGGTGGGAGGAGGAGGAGAAGGAAAACGGGAGTGAGGGTGATGGGGCAGATGGAGACACCCCAGAATCCCTGGAGCGATGCAGCCAGGAGCTCTTCTCAAGCCAGGAGGAAGGTAGCCAGTCGCAGCGGCCAGTACTTGGTGGAGGACAAACAGAAGAGCAGGTTCCCGGTAAGTGGGGTTTTTTTCGGGAAGGAATTTTTTTGGTGCGGGCTCTTTGGGAGGGGAGGGTTAGGCATGCATGCCTAGATGCAGAATAGTGCATTCATGTGGCTTATCACATCGCGGTAATCAGCCTCAGTAATCTCTTCGAATGTCTCATCCAGAATGCGTGCAATGCGCTTGCGCAGGTTTATCGGGAGAGTCATCGTGGTCCTTGTCCCAGCCAGGCTAAAGTGTCCGTGCCACTGTGCTGCGAGGGGCAGGGGGGACCATTGCTGCACACAGGCAAGCTACATATGGGCCAGGGCGGAAGCCACATTGCAGTAGAAGACCCTCCCTTGCTTCCCAGGTCACCCTCAGCAGCGAGATATCCAGGACGAACTCCTGTGGAAAATGTTGGGACAGTGTTCAGTGTAGGTGCCCCCTGCAGCTGTTGGCTCTCCCCAAGGCACAGAAACCCAGAGGACAGTACAGCCCTGAAACAATCAGTCCCCCTTCCTCACCATTTTGAGGCTCCCATGGGTTATGTGTGTTCTATTTGGGACAGGAAAATTATGCAATTGTGTAGACCCTGTGTGGGCCCTCCTTAAGTGCGGGGGGAATCATTACTCTGTCTGGTATAAACAATGCTGCCTCTGTTAAATGTTGCATTTTGCCTATACAGCTGCAACAACCTTGAGACCTCAGCTGTCCCTCTTATCGCCTGCTCAGAGATTGCAAAAACTCAGGAAGAGACCGTGAAAAACCAAAGAATACATGCTGCAAGAAGTGATGTGGCAATCTATTAAAGAGAATGAAAAAGCACAGAACTGGAGGGAGAGAGAAAGCAGGATCCGCCAGGAAAACGCAGCGCACCAGCGGCAAAGCACGGATCGGCTCATAAGCATCCTGGAGCGTCAGGCAGACGCTATCCAGGAGCTCATAGCCATGCAGAAAGAGGAGCAGTACCGCAAACGCCCCCGCCCTCCCACAGCACTTGTCCCAAAACTCTTTCCCTTGTGCCCCACTGTTACCTCCAACCCACTTTCCCCAACTTCCGGGTTCTTCATGCCACCAGCTGCCTCCAACACCAGTATCTTCACCACCCAGCCCTGAAAACGACGACCCTTACCCTCTGCACTCAACCCCCATCACCATGCAGTATAGCTATCCTGAAGTGCAGCACTCACTGCACAGCACACCAGACAGGACATATGCGAATCTGTGATTGTATTGTTCCCCACTCCACTCCCTTGCCCTTTCTGATTCCCAAGCATTTGTGTTTCTTTTCAATAAATAAATTTTCCTTTGAATAAATGGATTTTCTTTTCAATAAATGGATTTTTTGGCTTTGAAAACATTCTTTATTATTGCATAAAGTAAAAGATTCCTTAGCCCAGGAAATAAACAGGCACTGCAAGTCTGCTTAGCAAACACTGATTCCTAAAGATTGGAACTACTGCACTTCACTCCCATGCAGGGCACCAGGTGTCACTGCTGGTTTTCAGCCTCAAATTGCTCCCTCAAGACATCCCTAATCCTTGCAGCCCCAGGCTGGGCCCCTGTAATAGCCCTGCTCTCTGGCTGTGCAAATTCAGCCTCCAGGTGTTCAACCTTGGAGGTCCATGCCTGAGTGAAGCTTTCACCCTTCCCTTCACAAATATTATGGAGGGTACAGCACTCAGATATAACCGCGGGGATGCTGTGTTCGGCCAAGTCCAGCTTCCCATACAGAGATCGCCAGCGGCCCTTTAAACGGCCAAAGGCGCACTCCACAGTCATTCAGCACCAGCTCAGCCTGTAGCTGAACCATTCCTTGCTGCTGACAAGGCTCCCTGTGTAGGGTTTCATGAGCCATGGCATTAACGGGTAAGCGGGATCTCCAAGGATCACAATGGGTATTTCAACTTCCCCTACTGTGATCTTCCGCTCTAGGAAAAAAGTCCCGGCCTGCAGCTTCCTGAACAGTCAAGTATTCCGAAAGAAGCGTGTGTCATGCACCTTTCCTGGCCAGCCTGTGTTAATGGCAATGAAATGCCCACAGTGATCCACAAGTGCCTGGAAAACCATAAAGAAATACCCCTTCCGATTAACGTACTCGGATGCTAGGTGGGGTGGTGCCAGAATAGGAATGTGCGTCCCATCTATCGCCCCTCCACAGTTAGGGAAACCCATTTGTGCAAAGCCATCCACTATTTCCTACACGTTACCCAGAGTCACGGTTCTTCTGAGTAGGATGCGATTAATGGCCTTGCATCAACACGATTCCAACGGTCGACTTTCCCACTCCAAACTGGTTTGCGACCGACCGGTAGCTGTCTGGAGTTGACAGCTTCCAGATTGCAATAGCCACCCGCTTCTCCACCAGCAGGGCAGCTCTCAATCTCGTGTCCTTGCGCCGCAGGGTCGGGGTGAGCTCTTCACACAGTCCCATGAAAGTGGCTTTTCTCATCCAAAAGTTCTGCAGCCACTGCTCCTCATCCCAGACTTCCATGACAATGTGATCCCACCATTCAGTGCTTGTTTCCCGAGTCCAAAAGTGGCGTTCCATGGTGCTGAGCACATCCGTGAATGCCACAAGCAATTTCGTGTTGTACGCGTTATGCGACTCGATAGCATCATCGGACTCCTCACTCTCACTGTCACTTTGGATCTTAAGGAATAGTTCGACAGCCAAATGTGACGTGCTGGCGAGACTCATCAGCATACGCCTCAGCAGTTCAGGCTCCATTTCCCGCAGACAGATCGCGCTGCACAGAAACTGTTGAAAGATGGCGCCAAAGGTAGACGGAAACAAAGGGATTTCTGGATGCGAAGCGATGCATCACAGGGCGCTGGGACAGGACCCAGAATCCCCCGCACCCACGCCCCCTTCCCACAACCCACGGTGCCAGAATGGGAAGAGGTGCTCTGTGGGATAGCTACCCATACTGCATCGCTCCCAATGGCGCTGCAATTGCTGCAAATGTGGCCACGACAGTGCGCTGGCAGTTGTCAATGGGGACAGACTGCAGCACTTTCCCTACTCAGCTGTACGAAGGCAGCTTTAACTCACAGCGCTGTACAGCTGGAAGTGTAGCCAAGGCCTAAGTATTTGAAAAAATATGAGTTGTTTCTATGTGATTAGAATTGGGGAGGGGATACTAAGGTTTTATGAATGAGCCATATAACATCACTTTCTTCTCTATGTTACGTCAAATCTTGATTGTCTCATGATGTCCTTGTAACATCATGCTCAATATATTCATATTACATTCCTCTCTTGATTGTTTTATATCATTATGTCATGACTTCAGTGCAGTTGAAAATCACCTACTGTTTCCAGTCCTGTGCTCTCCTCTTGTTCAGAAATTCACTACTTAAAGTAAGAACTATTGAGAAGACTTTAACTCTGATCCTTCAAAAAATTACCCACATGCATACCTTAAGTCATGTGAGTAGCTGTGTTGACTTCAATGGGACAGCTTGTATGAATAAAGTTATGCATGTAGGATATGATTTGAAGAATCGGGGCCTAAGAGAAGATAGGGCCACCAAGAAGAAAAAGAACAAAAAAGTAAAAGTAAATTGCTCACAAGGCTGAAAAGGAAAAGGAGTAAAATTCACCCTTGTGTAATGGCCACTTAAATCTCACTTAAGCTCAATTTTGAAAATGTACATGGGACTTAAGTGCTGCATATGCCTTGTAATGGCTCTCTGCACAAGGGTGAACTTCAGCCTGAATAATGGCTTCAAAAGATTGTCTGTTCACCCTCTGCCCTTCCTTAGGGCTTGGCTACACTCGAAACTCCAAAGCGCTGCCGCGGGAGTGCTCCTGCGGCAACGCTTTGAAGTGTGAGTGTGGTCGCAGCACCAGCGCTGGGAGAGAGCTCTCCCAGCGCTGCAGGTACTCCACCTCCACGAGGGGCATAGCTACCAGCGCTGGGAGCGCGGCTCCCAGCCCTGGGGCACTGTCTACACTGGCACTTTACAGCGTTGTAACTTGCTGCACTCAGGGGGGTGTTTTTTCACACCCCTGAGCGAGAAAGTTGCAGTGCTGCAAAGCGCCAGTGTAGCCAAGGCCTTAGTGAATTAATGTGGAGAGTTTGGGTGTTGATAAATCTGCAACCAACATGCAGCTGCTGTTTTGATTTATGAAGGTCTTTGTCCCCTGGCAAAAGTAGTTGGTTTTCTCACTGAAAAGACATGAAGAAAATCCAAATTGAGGAAGTTTATCAGATTTCAAACATTTAAACTTTCTTTATACAAGAACGGCCATACTGGGTCAGACCAATAGTCCATCTAGCCCTGTATGAGGTCATCCAAGAGTGGCCAGTTCCAGATGCTTCAGAGGGAATGAACAGAACAGGGTAATTATCGAGTGATCCATCCCCTGTCGTTCAGTCCCAGCTTCTAACAGTCAAACCTTCTGTGCTTGGAAAAAGCTTTCAGTCCCTGACAAATTTTTTACATGGACGTGTTGGCTGGAAGATCTTTCACCCAAACATTAATGTTAATTAGCACTAACAATCCAGCCTGGTTTATAGCCCCCCTTATAATCCCAATGTCCAGACGAAGGTGCAGGAGAGTATGGAGCTTCAGCTTCATAAAGCCTCATCTTCCTCATCCCAGCAGTAAGGGAGCCCCTACAGACTTTCTAAAATCCCCTAGTGTGAGAGCTGCCCACCAGTGCTGGGGAAACCTGGAAGAAACACAGTCTCATGAATGACATTCAGTAGTGGCTGTGGGTTAATTATGAGCGAATACTTGTTCCTTTGATGTAAAAGAGCTACTCCTTTGGCTAAAGGGTAAGGTTCTGACTCATTTGAAATACATGTTGTAACATTTCTCTCTAGTTCCCTCTGTTTCATTAAACTAATATATATCTACCGTAAAGCACAAAGAAGATGTCTGAAAGCCTCTCAGTTGGTCTTTAAAACACAAAGGGGAAAACCACTACCCTTGGACCTACCCTAATGACCATAAATGAAGCACTGAGAGTTGCCCTTGAAGAGGTGAGTGTATAGCTGTCAGTCATTTCTACTTGACAAGTTTAGAAGACTTGTAAATCTGACATTTAACCGCATGGAAAGAAACTCCTAACTGAAATTCTCCTGGAAAAAATTACATACACCTTTGCCAGTCAAAGGAAATTAGCAGCAGCAGCAGCTGCTTTCCAGAGTAAACCCAGGGAGAAGATAATTTAACTGGGAAGCTCTAGTTTGTCGAAGGAAATGTGGGTGACTGGACATTACCACAAATCTTTCAGCCCCCTTCCCACTGGATTAACCTACTTACATAAGCACAATTTAATTCCATTTTAATATATATTTCTACTTGCATAGTGTGCATTCACCTTTTTTTTATTTAATTATGGTGAGCGCTAAAGATGTTTATGGCTGTTTTTAGACTCATGTAAGTGAATTTAATACTCACGTCAGAGAAATGTCCCTAGCTTAAGGCGGGCTCAGTATAGGAGGCCCTGTCCATGCTTTCTCACATCACTTTACCAATGTGTCTCATTCCTTGCTTGCAATACACTTGTTATTCCAGTCATACACCATTCATGGTGAATTGTGTCAAATTGGTGATGGCTTTGTCTGGCTTGTGTTAAGGTAAACAGAGACCATCATGAGAGCAACAAACTAAGGTTCAGTTCTAATCTAAAACAGGATTTGAACATTGGGATTCAGAAATCAATAGGTAACCCACTGGGTCACCATGCCCCTGAAATGCTTGTACTCCTTCTACAAAACACTCTTTATTTTGTCAAATGAAACTATCGAAAAACATAAAGGATTTTTTTTTCCGAAAAATAATTCCATTTGAGCTCTGAAGCTGTTTGTATTTTAAAATGAACTCCAGGTGATAGCTTCATGTTTACACTCATTTTTAAAATCTGATGTATAGGTGTGGGGAATCTCGCAAGGAAGGTTTACATTGGAGACATTCTTAGGCGAAACCTAAAATTACTAGAACTGAAAGAGATTTAAAAAAAAAGACCAGAGAATTTTGTTTACTTTGTGTATTTGACAGCCCTTTGTGTACAATTCCATTATTTCCCCCATACAGGTAGGCAGACAGTCCGTTTCTCCTGGCATTAGACACAGTGATTGGAGTAGAGAAAATCATTTTTAAAAAAGATGAAAACATATTAATCAAAAATAGTTACCAGGGCTTCAGGGACAGGTATAGCACTGGAAAGTATTCTTAATTCATTTTGAAAAATTGCCTAGACTAAGCTGGACGGTGTCTTTCTTAGGCTCCAAATCTTTTTCTACCTCAGTTCTGTAATGTCCAGATACGATTGCATAAAGAATCCATAAATAAATGAAAACATGGAGCATCTGCAATTCCATCTGAGGATCTCAAAAAGTGTTTCACAAGCATTCATTGGTTTTCACAATATTCTGGGTTGGGTATTATCCCTGTTTTACAGATGGGGGAAAAGAGGCACAACTCTTTAAGTGATGTAGCCAGATCATGCAAGTCAGGGCCATGGCAAGGAAGAAAACCCAGATTCTGTTTGTGGTCTCAGCACCAGATTTCTCTGCCCCCTAAAACAATGCTGAACCCAGATGGCCCTGTAAAATCACAGCAAAATGGAATGAAAAATGTCAGTAACTGGATTAAAAAACAACATGCTTACATGCTAAAAGCTTGTGCCAAGGTTCAATTTGGAGAAAATAGTAAACGCATACATATTTACCCATGGAGTTAATGAGGGTTGGCATCATATAGAGTGCAGGTAAAAGGATTACAAGATTAAACCCATAATAATCTTATTACAGAAGCACAAAATATACAATATAAATTCATTCTCTCTGCTAATCCAGATAAGTCAGATATAGTCTGCAATGACAGATGAAGAATGTCACCAAAATCAATGGCAAGCCATAATGAATTAGACACAAGGGAACCAAATCTTTATACTTTGGCCCCAATTCTTCTCCTCCAGATATCAGTATTGCTCCTACCGATGTCAGCCCCTATTGACTTCAGTGGAAATAGGACTGGGCTGTCTCCGTACAGCACCGAAGACAAACAACTAGCTTGCAAATGAGTGCTCACATTTTCATGGTTCTTAAGACAGACATTCCGTTGATTAGGAGCAAGCAAACACCTGTACAATTTCTATCCATTCCTTGCTGATTTTTAATACCAAAAGTTCTGTTTAAACATCTTAAGAAAATAGTATTCTTTCAGAGCAGCTGTGATCATCCAATTGACTGGGCTGTAAAATGAAGGGTATTTATTGCTAAGGCACTGGCAGACAGTAAAATCAGTGTATCTATTCATAGATGGCTGGTAGAGGCACAAGCATTGTAAAGAATCTCATGGGTTCTTTCTGAGCTAATGCACTTCTGGAAAAGAAAACCTGTTGCTTTCCTCATCTCAAACTGCCCAGAGTGCTTTTGTGTACTTTTTGACCATCAAATTACTTTCTTTAGGGCCTTAGCTCTTGTTTTTACTAGGCTCCCAAGGAACAGCCAAAACTCTATCCAGTGAACTGACAGCACCTCTTTTGTGGTTAGCAGCTTCTTGGCTTGAATGGAGACACAAATAGATTAAACCAGTTAGAAGGCTGAAGGATGGAAGGCTTCATGACAAATAAATATGATACTCAGTCTCAAAGAAACACTGAAGAAAAAGGACACTAAAACTCCCCTATTGACCCAGTAGATTCCTCTTGCTTGGGACATCCCAGCTACCAGCCATTTCTGTATTAAAAGGCAGGAAATTTCAATTTCACATCTATTTAATCCATGGCTAAGTGCTACTTAAATTGTTGGCCCTCTTTCAACAGAATTGATGCTAATATCATACAAAGTAAGCAGTAAGCACTGCCATTCAGTATGGTTAAGCCAAATCAGTTCTCTGAGTAGTGTCCCAATAAAGAGGCCATCCAAACTAAGAGTAGATTGTATGTTATTAACAAACGGTTTTGTTCTAACAAACTTTTTCACCTGTTGATCCATTTTAGAGTGAATTTTCTATCATTTATGAAAGAAAGGAAAAAAAGGACTAGCCTGAGGACAAATGTGGACATGAGAAATCTGTTCTGAAATAATATTCTAATACCCTGGGAACAAATTCTGAGTCCACTAGTAAAGCCCACGTAATATTATTTAACATTTTTTTCATAGATTCATAGATTATAGGACTGGAAGGGACCTCGAGAGGTCATCGAGTCCAGTCCCCTGCCCGCATGGCAGGACCAAGTACTGCCTAGACCATCCCTAATAGACATTTATCTAACCTACTCTTAAATATCTCCAGAGACGGAGATTCCACAACCTCCCTAGGCAATTTGTTCCAGTGTTTAACCACCCTGACAGTTAGGAACTTTTTCCTAATGTCCAACCTAGACCTCCCTTGCTGCAGTTTAAACTCATTGTTTCTGGTTCTATCCTTAGAGGCTAAGGTGAACAAGTTCTCTCCCTCCTCCTTATGACACCCTTTTAGATACCTGAAAACTGCTATCATGTCCCCTCTCAGTCTTCTCTTTTCCAAACTAAACAAACCCAGTTCTTTCAGCCTTCCTTCATAGGTCATGTTCTCAAGACCTTTAATCATTCTTGTTGCTCTTCTTTGGACCCTTTCCAATTTCTCCACATCTTTCCTAAAATGCGGCGCCCAGAACTGGACACAATACTCCAGCTGAGGCCTAACCAGAGCAGAGTAGAGCGGAAGAATGACTTCTCGTGTCCTGCTCACAACACACCTGTTAATGCATCCCAGAATCATGTTTGCTTTTTTTGCAACAGCATCACACTGTTGACTCATATTTAGCTTGTGGTCCACTATAACCCCAAGATCCCTTTCTGCCGTACTCCTTCCTAGACAGTCTTTTCCCATTCTGTATGTGTGAAATTGATTTTTCCTTCCTAAGTGGAGCACTTTGCATTTGTCTTTGTTAAACTTCATCCTGTTTAACTCAGACCATTTCTTCAATTTGTCCAGATCATTTTGAATTATGACCCTGTCCTCCAAAGTAGTTGCAATCCCTCCCAGTTTGGTATCATCCGCAAACTTAATAAGCGTACTTTCTATGCCAATATCTAAGTCGTTGATGAAGATATTGAACAGAGCCGGTCCCAAAACAGACCCCTGCGGTACCCCACTCGTTACACCTTTCCAGCAGGATTGGGAACCATTAATAACAACTCTCTGAGTACGGTTATCCAGCCAGTTATGCACCCACCTTATAGTAGCCCCATCTAATTTGTATTTGCCTACTTTATCGATAAGAATATCATGCGAGACCGTATCAAATGCCTTACTAAAGTCTAGGTATACCACATCCACCGCTTCACCCTTATCCACAAGGCTCGTTATCCTATCAAAGAAAGCTATCAGATTGGTTTGAGATGATTTGTTCTTCACAAATCCATGCTGGCTATTCCCTATCACCTTACCACCTTCCAAGTGTTGGCAGATGATTTCCTTAATTACTTGCTCCATTATCTTCCCTGGCACAGAAGTTAAACTAACTGGTCTGTAGTTACCTGGGTTGTTTTTATTTCCCTTTTTATAGATGGGCACTATATTTGCCCTTTTCCAGTCTTCTGGAATCTCTCCCGTCTCCCATGACTTTCCAAAGATAATAGCTAGAGGCTCAGATACCTCCTCTATTAGCTCCTTGAGTATTCTAGGATGCATTTCATCAGGCCCGGGTGACTTGCAGGCATCTAACTTTTCTAAGTGATTTTTAACTTGTTCTTTTTTTATTTTATCCGCTAAACCTACCCCCTTCCCATTAGTATTCACTATGTTAGGCTTTCCTTCAGACTTCTCGGTGAAGACCGAAACAAAGAAGTCATTAAGCATCTCTGCCATTTCCAAGTTTCCTGTTACTGTTTCTCCCTCTTCACTAAGCAGTGGGCCTACCCTGTCTTTGGTCTTCCTCTTGCTTCTAATGTATTGATAAAAAGTCTTCTTGTTTCCTTTTATTCCCGTAGCTAGTTTGAGCTCATTTTGTGCCTTTGCCTTTCTAATCTTGCCCCTGCATTCCTGTGTTGTTTGCCTATATTCATCCTTTGTAATCTGTCCTAGTTTCCATTTTTTATATGACTCCTTTTTATTTTTTAGATCGTGCAAGATCTCGTGGTTAAGCCAAGGTGGTCTTTTGCCACATTTTCTATCTTTCCTAACCAGCGGAATAGCTTGCTTTTGGGCCCTTAATAGTGTCCCTTTGAAAAACTGCCAACTCTCCTCAGTTGTTTTTCCCCTCAGTCTTGATTCCCATGGGACCTTACCTATCAGCTCTCTGAGCTTCCCAAAATCTGCCTTCCTGAAATCCATTGTCTCTATTTTGCTGTTCTCCCTTCTACCCTTCCTTAGAATTGCAAACTCTATGATTTCATGATCACTTTCACCCAGGCTGCCTTCTACTTTCACATTCTCAACGAGTTCCTCCCTATTTGTTAAAATCAAGTCTAGAACAGCTTCCCCCCTAGTAGCTTTTTCAACCTTCTGAAATAAAAAGTTGTCTCCAATGCAGTCCAAGAATTTGTTGGATAGTCTGTTCCCCGCTGTGTTATTTTCCCAACATATATCCGGATAGTTGAAGTCCCCCATCACCACCAAATCTTGGGCTTTGGATGATTTTGTTAGTTGCTTGAAAAAAGCCTCATCCACCTCTTCCACCTGGTTAGGTGGCCTGTAGTAGACGCCTAGCATGACATCTCCCTTGTTTTTTGCCCCTTTAAGCCTAACCCAGAGACTCTCAACACTTCCGTCTCCTATGTCCATCTCTACCTCAGTCCAAGTGTGTACATTTTTAATATATAAGGCAACACCTCCTCCCTTTTTCCCCTGTCTATCCTTCCTGAGCAAGCTGTACCCATCCACACCAACATTCCAATCATGTGTATTATCCCACCAAGTTTCAGTGATGCCAACAATGTCATAGTTGTATTTATTTATTAGCACTTCCAGTTCTTCCTGCTTATTCCCCATACTTCTCGCATTTGTATATAGGCATCTAAGATACTGGTTTGATCTTTCCTCCCAGTTTTGTCCTGACTCTCCTTTCTCTCTGCCAATATAGCCCACACTCCCTCTTGTTTCCGACTCATTTCCCCGGTCTCCATGTTCTCCACTTACCTGTGGGCTTTGCTCACCTGTCCCCGTCGAACCTAGTTTAAAGCCCTCCTCACTAGGTTAGCCAGTCTGTGTCCGAACAGGGTCTTTCCTCTCCTCGAAAGGTGAACGCCATCTCTGCCTAGCAGTCCTTCCTCGAATAGCATCCTGTGGTCTAGGAAGCCAAAGCCCTCCTGGCGACACCATCTTCGCAGCCAGGCATTCACCTCCATGATGCATCTGTCTCTGCCCGGGCCCCTACCTTTGACAGGAAGAATTGGAGAGAATACCACCTGCGCTCCAAACTCCTTCACCCGTACTCCCAGAGCCCTGTAGTCACTCTTGATCCGCTCAGTGTCACACCGCGCAGTATCATTTGTGCCCACATGGATGAGTAGCATGGGGTAGTAGTCAGAGGGCTGGATAATCCTCGACAATGCCTCCGTAACGTCTCGGATACGGGCCCCCGGCAGGCAGCATACCTCCCGAGATGAAATGTCAGGGCGACAGATGGGCGCCTCCGTCCCCCTCAGCAGAGAGTCTCCGACCACCACTACCCTACGTTTCCTATTCGCAGTGGTGGCAGCAGACTCTCCAGCCTTAGGGGTACGAGGCTTCTCCTCCTTTACTGTAGGGAGTGATTCCTTCTTTCCTGTATCAAGAAGAGCATAACGGTTACCTATAACCACGGCAGGAGGGTTCGGAGCAAGGGTGGAGCACTGCCTGCTGCCAGAAGTAACCAGCTGCCAGTGTCCACCCTGAGCCATCTCCTCCTCCACCAGTGGTGTATCAGCAGTCCTGTGTCCTGGGACAGCTACCTCAGCTGTCTCCACATGGACACTGTCGAGGAATTGCTCGTGGATACGGATGCTCCTCAACCTAGCCACCTCCTCCTGTAGCTCTCCCACCTGCTGCCTGAGAGATTCCACCAGCAGGCACCTCTCACATTGGATGGTCCCCCCAGCCTGGATATCAGTAAGTGGAAATTGCAAGTTACAGTCTTTGCAAAACCACACCAGGATCTGGGTAGAGGCATCCATGCTTAGGCACTCTGTCTGGCTACAGGCACAGGTGGAGGAGACAGTAGCAGTGCTGGCACAGGTGTTGCGGGTCTTCCTAACCATCGTAAGCCTCCCTCTGTCAAACTCCCGTCTGCAGCCCCCTGTCAGCAGAGGCTTCTAGCTTTCAAACCTTCCTTTGAAGCTCACAGCTTCCAACTGCCAGCCACAGCACACGGTCCTTCAAACAACCAAAACAAACAAACAGACTGACAAACACAGCTCAGCACACAGCAAGTAACCCTCAAACACAAACAAACACACACTACAGACAGTCACTTACCCCAAAAGGGTGCTGTATTGCTCCTCCTTCACCTGGAGAACTCCCTTGCGAAACTCCCTGTTAGCAGCCCCTGGTCGCAAAGCTCCCTGGTCGCTTGTGCTTGTGCTTTGTATATAGTGTATTTGTATACAGTGGTGTTCACCTTAGATAGCAAGTACAGAGACAGGGGTGAAATCCTGGCCCCATTAAAATCAACATCTAAACTCCCATCGATTTCAATGGGACAAGGATTTCAGGATTTACCAATCCCTGCCTACAAGAGCGTACAACATAAAATGATCACACAAGACAGGATCCTGAGGGAAATAAGAATCATACGGGGATGGTGGAAAGAGGACATGAAATCATGTTCTGGAGTTAGTTGGATGATGCCATATGTTAATTCCAAGATTGACTGTTTTTTCTCTAGTGATTTTTAAATAATAGATTGATGGGAAGTTGAACTTTGCTATTTGGGGAACTGTGATGAAAGGTATGCTTTGAGGGAGAGTTCGAAGGAGGAGAGTAAGCTGCATGTTATATTGGATCAGGGAGGGCATTCCAGGCATAGGAATAAAAGTGCTGTGCCCACATGAACTACTTGGAAGTAGGGCTTGCAATATCTGCACAGCTGGACTGCATCCAGCCACTGCTGGGTATGGGCATATGCATACTGCCTGGCCTATCCTATATTCCAACACACACTCCTCACTCACCCCCTTCTGCTTTTCTGTAGATCTCAGTGTTGCCTACTGGGGTCGCCACTGATTTTGTCTCCTCACACAGTGGCTCTGCAGCTTTTAAGCTGGTTTTGGTCTTTCTCTGGGTACTCAAGGCTCTATAGGATTTATCCCCCACAATGACAGCAAAAATGGAGAAAAGAGGGTAATTACAGTGTAAAAACCATGAATGACTGTCAATCTACCATTAAGCACTCAACAACGGGGCAGACAGCTACAGGAGGAAGGCTCATGTCTATTTTACTATGCTAAAACATGGTAGTTGTATGTTCCCTGGAACCTCTCGGCTCAGTCCTGCTCTGCAGCATTAAAGGAACTCTCTCTCTTTCTCTTTGCTTTTTAATATGGTATTTCTCTGTGAGCAGTTGAAACAAACTACCAGTATTCATGGAGGCTTTCTTGGAGCGTGAGGGGGATCAATTATGGTTCAATAAACTTTAAATCTGTCACATAAAACAGGCCTTAGGCCTTTATTCTCTTAAACAGAGTGTGGAATTACATCCTCTCAAGGGGCCCTCTACACGAAAGGAGGGAAAATTAGTTCCTCACTTTTGGGATTCCACATGTGACTCAGGACACAATATTGAGAGACAGCTGCAACAGCCCGGCGCTCTCAGGGCCTGATTTCCCCCTCTCACTTATCCCTGGGTAAGTCAGGAGTAATGCCATTGAAATCACTGGAGTTCCACTGGCATAAGGACAAGAAAATCAGGTCATCAGAGTCACATTTATAATTTAACATTGTAAAGCTTTGATTTTAAATGCTGGACAATTTACCAGTGATTTTCACAGAAACTTTCAGAAAACTGCATTAAGCAAAATGAATGCTGCTTCCCTGTGTCAGCATGAGGCTCTGGGCAGGCTACCATACACCTAGGTGCAGAAATGAAGTACACATAAGAATGGTCATACTGGGTCAGACCAAAGGTCCATCCAGTCCAGTATCCTGTCTTCTGACAGTGGCCAATACCAGGTGCCCCAGAGGGAATGAACAGAACATGTAATCATCAAGTGATCCATCCCCTGTCACCCAATCCCAGCTTCTGGCAAATAGAGGCTAAGGACACCATCCCGGCTAATAGTCATTGATGGACCTATCCTCCATAAATTTATCTAGTTCTACTACACACAGTGGAAATGCAGCAATAGAACAGCACCAGGGGCATCTGTTACATCACACATACACCTTATACTCAACTAACAGTTCGTTGCTTGAAGTAATCTGCCATTACTCTCTCTTCACAGCATAAAAGTGGGTCAGGGTGTGTATGAGCACCAATGGGTTGGCCAGGTAGAAGAAAAGACTAGTTATCTCAGTGAATTCATCCACTTAGCTTTTCAATTGTGGAGATCTGGGCTCAATTTCTACTGTCACAAGTTAAAAGCTTACATCCAAATTGAAAAGGAATTTACCGATTTCGTAGAGTCTAAGGCCAGAAGGGGCCACTACGATCATCTTCTACTCTGACCTCCTAGATACCACAGGCCATAGAATTTCACCCAATCCTTCCAGCAGATCTTGGGGCATTCTCAAGGAAGGCACGTATACTTAGAGCCATGCCTCCTTGCCTTTGCTTCTTTCCCTTAAGGAACTGGAACAGCTCGCTGGGAAAAGGAAAATAAATAATTTTCCTTCTGGCCAGCTATAACCCCAAAACCCATGAAACTCCAAGCATGCAATTTGTTGGGGTCAGAAGGAGAGAAGAACAATACCACAGTTATTTTCTTCATTCCTCTCACAGAGTTTGGGCCATGTTAATTATTTTCCTGATATTCGCATCCCGTTCATATGTAAAATCAGAGAGAATATGGACTCATGTGTGCCTTAGTATCTCCTGGTGGTTAAAGTAGTTCTGAGTGTCACTGAGAATAGGTACCAAATTCTCTGTGAAATCAATGGAAGTTATGCTGAGTTCAAAGGGGCCAGGAATTACACCCTCTGGCTTCCAACTCAAACACCCCTACTGACCTCTAAGAGTGGACCCAACCAGGATAGTGGAGGAGACTAGACACATGTGTGTGATCCCAGCTAAGGGTACATCTACACAGCAACTGGGAGGTGCGATTGCTCGAGCTAGCACAGTAAAAACAGCAGTGCAGCCACAGTGACATGGGCAGCTACTCGGGCTAGCCTCCAAGTACAATCCCACCTGGTCCTCAGGTGGCAATACTATGTCTAGCTAGCTTGGATAACAACAGCAGGGAAGCTGCAGCAACATGGGCTGTACACCCCAACTGGAATCCTGGGTATGTACTCGAGTGGCTTTCCTGTGCAGCCAGCTGTTTTGCTGCAGCTTCACTGCTATAGTTATTAGGACTAGCTATATCAAAACTAGCTCAGGTACGTCTACACATGCTGCAGTCACATCTCCGATTGCAGTGTACACATAACCTAAGACTCTTGCAGCCCCAATAAACATAATAGTCAATGGTCTCTATTTCTTTTTCCCCAAAACAGCATAATTTTTCAAATTATGCACACAATTCCCACTGAGTTGAGCTACCTTTCCCTCCACCTCAACTCAAAGTTTTGACTCATTATATTCATTTAGGTCCTGCTGCTGCACCTTTGTCTGCATGGGTGCACCCCAGCATCTAGAAGGTCTCTAATGAAGTCCATGTGAACACAGGCATATGGGTGTCGCTGTAAGATTGGGGCCTTAGGGAACAGAGAAAAATATAAAGTTTACATTTACAGAAACCAACAAGAAGCAATTAAACAGAATGACATGTGCAGACATATTTCAGCGTGGTTTTCAGTGTTGTCGGAAATGAGACAAATCTTTGCTTACTTAATACCAAATAATGATTAAAAGAAATGCAAAAAAGTAACACTAAACATTGTCCATCACTAAAAGTCTAGGTGGAACCAGGAAGATGGTAACTGATGCTGCTGTGGACTTACAGGACCCTCTGGGGGCTCTCTGTGGTATTTCATGCCAATGTGACAAGGATTAGAAAGAGCCCCGCTCCCTAATTCAGTGACTAACACTGACCCAAGCTGTGTGTTAAAAAAAGAAAATTGCCCTTATACTGCCCCTCTTTTCCAACTATTACGAACACTTGAAATGACTCCAACAGATCCCCCTGAGAAATTTTAGGATAGATACAGCACAGTTGTGTGAAGGGGTTGGGGCGTTGGAGGGGGTAAAAGAATGTCTGAAAAATGTCCAGAACAAACATTTTCTATATGTTGAAGAGATAACTGAAGCCATATATAAAGTCAGCTTGGTTTGGGAAACTGGCTTCTGTGTGAACAATTCACATCAGTTTTAAGTAGAGTCCAGTCTATCAGAAAACAACAGCCATGTTGAGACTTGAAGACAGATCTGAAACCTCAGAGGATACATGGGCTGTTTTACAGAGTTTTCTGAGGGTATCAGAATCAGATCCAATCCAGGCGGTGAATGGAATGACTTAATTCATTTCCCTTTCATGCTAAAATGGGGTTGACTCTCCCATTTGGGGTAAGGGCCTGGCTGAATTGCCTCTCCTTTTTAACCTTGACCTCCTTGATTGTGGGTCTGTTTCTAAATAAAGCCACTTTTGTACCTGTCACTTTAAAGGGCGCATGTTGCATTTATACCCACTTTACACCATTCTAGCAATGTAAAGTGCCCTCAAAGCAGCCTTAGGGCTTGTCTACATGACACAATAAAGCGCACTAACATGCTGCGCTCTAACTGCCCCATATAGACACTCCTGGCATGCTCTAAAAAGTACCTAATTCACATTAACCTTGTCCTGTGTGATGTGGGACTTCATCAAGGCGAACAAGGCACCTTTTAGAATATATCTGCCCAGTCAGCACAGGGCAGTTAGCGTGCAACACATTACAGCACTCTACAAATCACATCCTGCTAGTGCATGTACCATGTAGACAAGCACCTAAGAGATGAGAATAAACACCTCAAGTCTACATCTCATTTTTTAATCTCCTTTGTTCATGTTCTCTTTTAATCAGTAGTACCATTCTGATAATACGATTGGCTGCTCACCTGCTAAATTAATTGACAATCTTACCAATTGAGGTACAGTAGAATCTCAGAGTTACAAACACCAGAGTTACGAACTGACCAGTCAACCACACACCTCATTTGGAACCAGAAGTATGCAATCAGGCAGTAGCAGAGACAAAAACCAAAACCAAATACAGTACAGTACTCTGTTAAACATATATTACTAAAACTATAAAGGGAAAGTTTAAAAAAAAAAGACTTGACACGGAAAGGAAACTGTTTCTGTGCTTGTTTCATTTAAATTAAGATGGTTAAAAGCCGCCTTTTTTTTAAGTTTCAAAGCTGTACTAAGTCAATGTTCAGTTGTAAATTTTTGAAAGAACAACCATAACGTTTTGCTCAGAGTTACAAACATTTCAGAGTTATGAACAGTCTCCATTCCCGAGAAGTTTGTAACTCTGAGGTTCTACTGTATGCTTACATATAAACACATACATGCTCTCTCCAGCCTTTACTGACCTCTTGATAGGGGTCACGTAGCACATTCTATAACGGCTCAGGAAATTCAAACTCTGCCCATTGGAGTTCTGTACCACTCTCTAAATCCGATCTCATTTCAATAAAACAATGGCCAGATTGTGTCTAGTACTTACATGGATATGCAGGGGGCACAGTGCCCAAAGGCCAAGCAGAACAGGAACCCTTCCCTTGCTTCCACCAAGTAATGTATCTAGAGAGCAAAACTGAACCCCAAGTAACTAAGAAACCGAAAACACACATTTGCCTGAAGATTCAACATTTAATGACCATTAATATTATTACACGAGAGTTAAGAATTAATCAACAGTCTCCAGGAAAATAAAAACAACCCAACAATTGTTTCTGCCCCTCTTTTAAATTTGTTCAAAGTAAAATGCAGAAATAAACAAATTTTCATTGAGCAGACAATCACCTGCCATTTTTAAGCACTTTTATAGATCTATCATATGTCACCAGCTGCTTCGACACCCTATTACTGGACCAATTTACAATCCAACCTTAGAAGAAAGCAATATGCATAGTTATGAAGAATAATGTTGGGTGACAATTTATTTTGCTGCTCTCCAAGAGACTTCTGGTTTCTGTAGGTAGGGTTTCTGTACATGAGCAGAACTTGCCTCAGTATGGGAAACTGAAATTAAATGATAAGTGTTGTTATACATTTTCTAGATCTTATAAAGTGTTAGTTTGCACCTGAGGCTATTAATTTAAGATATTCACCTGTGTATTTTTATTTCATGAAAAGATCCCCACCGTTGGTCAGAAACATTTAAAGAAAAAACATCAATATCAAGGGCCCAAGTGATGAAATTCAGAGAGAGCCATCCCTCAATATTATATGTTGTGAATTAGGAGCTCATGAACGCCACTCAATTGTTTAAATTATTGGGGGAAATATTCTAGTCAACAAAGAAAAATAATCTATGTATCAGAGACAATTCTGATTTTTTTATTTAACAAAATGTATGGGAAGAAATGCTTTTCTGTTTCTTAGACATACAGTAATATACATCATTTCTATAGCCTCTCCATACTGAAAACCTCACAGACAGCTACGATTTTTTTAATTCAATTTAATGAATGCAGGTGTCAAACTCATTGTCAGAAGCCACAGTATTCCCCATATTAATGATTGCCAAATTAATGATCCATGTGCCTCCAATGATCTGCAGAGCACTAGCTGGTGGTCTGTGAAGAACTGACTGGTCACATGGTTCTGGCTCTTCTTTGTTTCCAACTATATAATCATTCTGAGAGCTAAAAAAAAGATACATCAAATACTTTCTTAATACAGCTTTTCCACATAAGCAATTGCTGGGGTTGCCACAGGGAGGTGGTGGTGATGGTAGTGGTTTTTTTGCAATTGCAGACAGAAGGAGAGCAGATATAGGAGTCAATTTCCCTATTGAGATATGCTCCACATATGAAAATGTTTGAGAAATGTTACCCTGTAAAATCAAAAGCAGATCATATCAGGGTTCACCTTCCAGTTTTCATCTAGTCTGGTGAAAGGGAAGGGGATTTCTCATAATGAGAAATAATCCCTTATGCTTAAAGTTTGCTTCTTATTTGCCTCCGACTGTAACTAGTTAATCTTTCCTATGCCCTTTAAATTTGAATAACTCTGTTGTAAGGTTATGTCTATAGGCATTAGAGATGGTTGAGAATTTTTAACATCTTTTTTCCCTTGAAAAATGCTAATTCATCAAACCTAAATTGTTTGTGAAACAGGGTTGGTTTCTACAAATCTCCCTTGAAAGTTCAACAAATCTCAACTTGAAAAAATTTTGGGAAAAAAATGTTATGAAATGGTCCAAATGTCCAGTTTCCACATTTTCAAACCCCAAATTTTGGGGGGATGGATTTTTGATACATGGATATTTTCAAGGTTTTGTCATTTTATGTCCCAATTTGGGACAGGAACTTTTTTTGATATCTCAAACAGTTTCATGGAGCAGGCAAACCATTTCCTACGCAGCTCTCATAGGCATCTTTAGCAGCCTGAAAGTAATACAATGCAAAACCAATTGTGTATAAAACCAAGGATCTTAGGAAACAAATCACCCCTTAAAGAAGGCTCTTTTTTTTTTTGGTAGAAATAATTACATACTGTGCTTTGATGAACAAAGCATAATATCCTTCAGATGTCAAACGCAACCAAAGCACAGATGAAGAACATGTAGGTCTCCCAAAAATGCATTGTTTCCCCCTCTTCCCTCACGAGGTGAAATCAACCTTCCCTCAGCTGTTTCCTGGAATGTTTCAGAAAAGGAAAAAACAAACTATGGCCCTATTAGGGTTAATTCTTTTGCATAGACACATATGACCATAAACTGGTCAAGTAGTACATGATCTTTTGCTAACATTGTGACTGGGAACAAGAAGAATACAGCCACAATAATATACAGCTGTCAGCTAAAAGTATTGCATAAAGCCATCTTTGGCCATGTAGGCTCTTGGCCTTTTGGAAATAGGTCAGCTGCATTGCCAGCATGACAAAGAAAATAACAATGTTTAGAATTAGGAAGAGGCGGGTATAAGAAGCCGATATTGACGGAGCACTGCTTCGAGCAGTGCTCACCATTTGTTCCAATCCAGACTGGCCTTTGATTGATGCACCATTTTTGTGCTTCACATAAGTAACATCTGCAAAATCTAAAAGGTCTTTCATTTCCTCGTCTTCATCTACAGGTAACTCTTTTTGTGCCAGAGTCTGTGCCTTCTGTCGCACTTTTCTTTCATTCACTTCAATTTGTGCAAAGATGTCAGGAACGGCATCGACAAACTTGTAGCCTTTGGCTACCTTTTTGCTTTTCTTTGCCCTGCCTTGCTGCTGCTGCTGCTGGGAGATAGCAAATAACCTATCAATGGCTTCTTCCGTCTGTCTCTTATCTGAAAATCTCAGCAGGCGTTCAGCAGTCTTTCTAAAGCTATCTGTGTTCTGCACACGGGACAGAATCTGTTTCTCAAGCTGCTGGAAGACAGGTTTGAAATGCTGAAGATTCTTCTCCACAATCTGAACATAATCTTTCACCTCTGATACAGCAGAGTTCCTTATGGTAGAGGTTCGGTCAAATAGAATTTTTTGGCGATCTGCAATAATCTGTGCAAAGACAGAATGGCCTCCATCCTCACCAGTCCACAGGTAAACAGCATAGGCATGCTCACTGGTGGCTATGAAGACATCCAGTTGCTGAGAATCTCCATGGACATTGAAGCTCTGGACATCTATGGAAGGTCCTATGAAGAGGTAAACTGCTCTGGTGATTGGGTTCCGCAGGTGGGTTGTAACATTCACATAGTTTGTTCCATTGTATGGGTAGCCCCGGGGATACATTTTTGAGGCAACAGTAGCCTTCTCACTGTACCCAGTGTCATCCATCCAGTACATCTTATACAGCCCATCGTGATGCCTAATAAAAGCCCCGTGGACATCATCAATAACAGTCTCTTCAAAAGGCACATCCACATTGTGGAAGAAGCTGGTGGCTGCCTCCAGGGGGCTGTCATCTTCAAGATGAATTAGGTCCACAAGCAACAAAAGCTGGGGATGCAGAAGTAAAAGGTTTCTTTGGAAGTTTTTCAACTTCAGTTTTGGGTTGTAAGCACCCACTCCTTCTCCCCTGATAAAAACCACTCCATTTCTCTCCATAGCGGCAACTACTCTCCCCTGGCAGTCTGCAGCCAGGTCATGTTTGTATTTCAACCACTTTGATGAACAGTCCTCTGTAACCTGCCCTTCCCATGGGGAGAAGCAGCTCTTTGACACAGCTGGAGAAAACATCAATACATTGTTAAAGAAGGTATACTTCGGCCCATACAGGGCTTCTGTTATGAAAGGTACACCGTTGGGAGCAAAGGTAAAGGAGTTCTGATCAGGGTGCTCATGGCCAGCATTGAAGTTCCTCCACCCTTTGATCCACTCTTTGTACTTATTCTTATGAACAATATCATATATTGCACGACCTCCCAGTTTTCCAGATTTGAAGGAGAGGAAGGGCCTGTTGATTTCAGCTGGCAATGCACTTCCATATGTTACAACTCCCCAGTCCTCAAAATAATGCAGCTTTGGAATACCATAGTCTGGTGGAGGTACGGAGTGCAAGCTTGCATCATACCTGCCAAAAGACACAGAACATGGTTTTACACTTAAACATTAAAATCAGAATTATTTTATTTATTTTGATTTTCCAGCACCTATCCAAAACTCAAGATATTTTGCAATATTTAAAAGAAAGAATTGTCTATAGTGTAACATTTTTACAAGGATAGGTTGTTGGTCCCAAACCTGGAGAAAAAGTGGACTGCATATCTTTTCATTTGGTCCCTATCCTTTGATCTGGCTGGCTTGGGTAGTCCTACTAGGAGTTAAATTCCCACTGATATTGGGATCACTGGAACAAACTCGTCTTCCCCACCATGTCAAACTGCAGTCCTCTTAATTTTAATAACTAATTTAATGCTAGTCTGAAGATAAAAGTTTATACTTGCATCAGAGCACAGCAGTCTGAGTTAAAAGGAGCCACCAGGCCTGAGCAGTTCAGTTGCTGGTTGGGTGAGGAAGGACTGGAGGGCTGTGAAAATCTTCAGGTGAGGAGGCCTGGGAGAGACCCTGCTCAGGCAGGGAACAGACAGAGAAAGCAAGGTCCATAACCCGAAGGTAACAAAGGTGATGGGACAGAGTGGGAAGCAGCCCAGGGAATGCAGCAGCAACAACTATTAAAGGAAGAAGGATGTGGCTGCTATTTGTAGGGTCCGTGGGTTGGGACCTGGAGTAGTGGATGGGCCCAGGTCCCCCCACTGGCCAAAGGCAATGTTGGCAAAGCCCCGAGAAGGGGCAAGTTTAGTTTTGGAACCCAAGCAAAGGGCTGGAATTTAAGTAGGCCCGCAGATGGGGCTGAAGAGGATCAACCATTTTGTTGAACTTTGTTATCCTGGGAAGGGATTGGACTTGAAGGAGTGACCTGGCTGGAGAGGTGGGGCAATAAGAACCAACAAAGGCAAAGAGTCTCCAGGGAGAAAGACCTAGGGTTACTCCACTATCCCACAGCAGACACAGACTTAAAGCTAGCCCAGAAGGGGCTGATAACTGAGCCCAGAGGCAGGGCTGCAGAAACTGACAAGGGCACAGTGATAGGCCCTGCTGAACCTTTTTCACCCTGGAAAGGGTTCATCTGTTTTAGACTATGTGTGACTTAGCCAGAGGGCTGAGCCAGTGAAGACCTGCCTGATGAGGGCAACAGCTGACAGAAAAAAGAGAGAGTGCAGGTTTGCACTCAAACGACAGGAGGCGTTCAGCAGAGGTCAGTGTGCCCCATCATATACGGTCTACTCAATTAAAAGAAACGCAATTCCTATTATGCACAAGATGTAATTTCCAGACTCCCCAGGTACGGAAGGATATGGAGAGTTTGAACTCTTCAAAAGGATTAGAAATAAACTAAAAATGAATTATAATCCCACAGTTTGTTTTAAATGATAATTGTATCCTCTGCCTAGGCGAAAGATAAACTTCTAAGACAGTATGTAGATAAACTAAAGTAATACACTTCAGTTTAAAAAGAAATCATACCTAAATAAGGTTAATTATTTTTTTTTATTTCCTTATATTTAATATGAGCAACTATATACTATTTCAGATATTATTTAAAGGAACAAAACAAATAAAACCAGCATCAAGCCCCCCAGCAAGAACCCCTTCCCTAACATAACCAGATGAAAAGGTCTTTCCCCATCAGAATACCTCTCTCTAATTAATGGCTACCCCCTTCAGGCCTTGGAATATATCTGGTAGGAACAACTCTGGGTGATTTTGACCAAAGGTGGAAGCTTGTTCCACAGCCAATGGCCCCTCATGGAGAATGCTCTATGACCACCCCCTTTCTTTATTAAATCCAGGAGACTTCAATGCAAGTGCCTCCACTGACCGCAATAGAAGCACTATGGCACAGGAAGAGAGGGAGTCTTTCAAGTAGGCAAGCCCCAGAACATTTAGGGCTTATTTCTGTGACTCAAATCCACTGAAACATCCCATTCCTGAATGTTAAGGTATCTTCCCAGGGGAAGGAGTCTCTTAACTACAGACTTGTCAGGGGTCCTTGAGTGCATGAGGAGAAGAAAGGGAGCTTGCACTAAATATATAACTAGCACAGCACCCAGAGGGATATTTGGGAGCCAACAAGCCATGAATTTTCTGAATGTACATATCTTAATTACAAAAACATATGCGTGAAATACACGTTGATCCACTGTGGGGGAAAAATGTGATGCCAGTTTAACAGTTGGATATGTACATACACTATTGACCAGCAAGAATTGTATGTATTAAAGGCCCTAAAAGATTTTAATTTCTTGTCTGCAATAGAATGACCTAGTCTTACAAATTAGGGCTGAGTTCTAAGTTATGTGGAAAATGTGGCTCAAGTCCTGTTCCAGATTCCCCTCCCCCCCCCCATTTTAACATTGTTTACATGCTAATGTATATACTATTTTTTAAAGAATCTATGTTTCTCTCTTTCTTTAAGCATTGAAATTTACATTTAAATTGCATTTAAAAGAAGGAACTGGGTTTTAAATGAGCTTGTAACTAACTACCAAAGCATACAACAAGCTGTAACATGAGTGGAAGAATTTTTTGTTTTTTTTGTTAAAGAAAAAACTTGGAACTTTGATATAAGAATTTCACTCCTTTTGAAAATGGTTGCCTATAACAATGCAACTAAAAGCATTGCCAACAAACAGATAGAAAACATGTGAAAACAAGTTCTGTACAAGACCTGTGTTGTATGTGGCTGAGTCCCTTTTAGACTAGATACAGTTTAGGTTGCACATCACCAGCATAACATCCATTTGTACAGTTCATTACAAATCGGAAGTTAATGGCTTATCATTAATGCCAAACAGCTGCCATGTTTCTTTGAAGCCCACTCATTCTGTTTCATACCAGAGAAATTCAGTGTGAAGAGTGCACCACCGCTGCCCTTTGGATGGAGTCCCGGGGCCTTCCACCACTCGATTCCTTCTGATCTGATCTGCCAACCAATTCCCACTGCCGTTGCGCATGACAAATTTGTCTAGAAACACCAATTGGCTCTCTGGCCCATAGAACCAGTTATAGTTGGAATCTGCAATCGCCACGGTTCTCTGAAATCCTTGGGAAAAAGTTAAAAGGAATACAAGAACAAGCAAATAAATGAACAAAGACCTGTACTGTAAAGTAAGGATGCTGAAGCCAAGCATTACAAATGGGCTTACCCTTTTAAAGTATTTATAGACATACTCTTGAATGACCCACAGTCAGGTTATACAGTAGCTATTTCCCACTGCTGTAGCATACTACTCACCTTTCTTCTTAAACTAAAGAAAGCACAAGTGATACAGAAATGTCAAGGAAAATGGCCTCATCCACCTACCTTTCTTCACTTTAACCTCTCACAAAGGATAGTATCAGTTTAAAGATTTTGTTTTTCTTATGCCAATCCATGCCCTTTAATGTAACTACAGCTCACAGAAGCTCCTCAAGGTAAAATGAAATCTATACCTTGAAAAAACTAAAACAAGCGTGCTTTGTTGTTTAAGTATCTTTCTGAAGCAGATGCCTGAGGTATCATGAGCCGTCCGTGTGACCCATTCTTCTAATATGGGTGTGTTCTGCCATGTCAAAGGTATTCTTTTCTTCTGGGTGGTGTTCAGAATACAGGGCCAAATCTTCAGCTGATGTAAATCAGCATAGCTCCACTGACTGTATCAGAACTATGCCCATTTACGACTGCAGAGAACTGACCCCTAAAATCCATCCAAGTTAGGATTTTGTATTTTCACCCATAGTTTGAGGTTAAACTTGTATCCCATGGCAGGCTGAACTGATCAGGACACAGAAAGAACCAATGTAAGTCTTCATTAGAAACTTGAGCCCAACTGAAACAAACATCTTTTCTGAAGGTTGACAAAGTTTGGTTACATTTTTTACAATTAATTTTCATATTTACATCTCTGCACTTTAATTCCAGCTGGGACTTCAAAACAAAAGTATGATTTGCAGCCTGATCAGAGGAGAAAGTACCAGAAAGTTTGCAACTGTGCTGCCTCTTACAAGATTTCCAGACTAATTTTGCTAACTCAAGAAGTTACAATAACTCAGAAAAAGTTCAGAGCAGGAACAGAATTTTGGACTACTTATCCAGTCTGAGGCAAACCTCAAACTTTTCAAGTTCTCCCCACATATATTTCCCATTCTCCCCTTTTAAATCTTTCCTCAGTTCAAACGCCCATAGCTGCTTTGCAAAATACTTCATGAGTACTTTATCTTATGTCTCCACACATCCAAGTTGTTTAAATGTCATGACTCTTCTGTTCCCACAACATCTAAAATAGATTACCCTAAAATAGATGACCCATGTAGCTAAAATGCATGTCCATTCCTTGGTTCTGTCCCAATTTCATTACTGTAATTTCATTCTCATTTAATTCTTCTGTTGGCTTCCACCTGCCTTCTATGTTAAACTTGAGCAGCTCATTCTCTGTGCAACTCTATGCCTACCTAAGTCTGTGCTCTTCGTCCTCTCTCATTTTGCTCTGCCCAAGATACTCATTTCACCACTACTTTTGTATCCTTCTCCCATTCTTGCCTTCTTGCTTTCCGCGCCCCCTCCTCCTTCTCTCCCCCCCTATGCTGCACCTTATTTCTGGAACGTCTTCTTTTTGCAGTCCACAAGGCTCCAACTCTTCTCATTTAAATCCCTTAAAACTCTCTTCATGAAACCTCCCAATGTTATTGCACCTATGTGAATGATGCTGTCACATACCTATCAAAATACAACAACTCATTGCTATAGTCTAAGATAGAGCCTTCCTCTGGATCATCAAGTGTATGTCTTTTAGACTGGAAACTCCTTAGGGCAGGGACCCTGTCTCCTCCATTTCATACAGTGGTAAACACAGAACTTAACAATAACTAAAAGAGAAGGTAACATGGCCTAGTGCACAGACAGGATTGGGACTCAGGAGACCTGAGTTCCACTCCCAGCTCTGCCACTAATTTATGGGGTGACGTCGGGCATGTCACTTTGCATCTCTGTTCCTCACTAAAATGGGGATAATGATGACCTTCCTTTGCACAGTTATTTGATATCTACTAAATTAAAAGCTAGTAACTACACCTCTACCCCAATATAAGGTGACCCGATATAACACGAATTCGGATATAACACGGTAAAGCAGTGCTCCGGGGGGGCGGGGCTGCGCACTCCGGCGGATCAAAGCAAGTTCGATATAATGTGGTTTCACCTATAACGCGGTAAGAGTTTTTGGCTCCCGAGGACAGCATTATATCGGGGTAGAGGTGTATTACTTATTATTTACTGAACATAGTCATTGCCCACTGTGCTGTATGAAACAGAAGAAGACATGACCTACCCAAAGGATATTATAAGTCCCGTATTTTGGATGTTAAATAGCAATACAGTTTACCACTAGAACACATGGAATACCTCAAAGACAGAAACCGATGGTCATACTATGTATACCAGATAATATATACACTGAACAGAAAACAAAGAACTTGATAGAGCATAGGAAGCAAATGATGTATGACTTAATAGAGATCCCGAAGGTAGTTACTCTTTTGCCCATCAATCCTAATAATTTTCTTCTCCTGGTACTTTTCCACAGAAAAACAAACTTCTCTTTCATGTATCTGAGGGACATCTCTCTCCATTTAACCTTCCCAAAATTTCAGCCAGCAGGGGTAGCTTTCCTTTCCACTACCTAACTCTGATAGTAGTTCTATGACACAATGACACAAGCCGAAATGCAGGCCCCATCACTGGAGCCTGAATAGTTATATATCTGTATAACCTTAGGCACTCACATTGGAACAATTTTGCCCATGTCTCCTTGGACTGCACTGAGAACCCTACCAATAGAGCTAGTTAATATTTTTCACATGAAAAATATTTTAGTCAAAATTGCTTTTTCTTTAAATGAAATTTCTTGGGGAAAAATTGATGTTATAAAAACTTTTTCAATTTTTGTAAAAATGCCTATCAATTTTTTCCATTCCAAAAACCCCTCAGTTTTCAATGCGATGATTTTTGGTAAGAGAAAATTTTCAGTAACAATTTTGAAAACGATTCTAATAAAATTTCCAGAAAAAATATCAAGACAAGATTCACACACACAAAAAAGCCAAAACAAAAAATGGGTCCACTTCAAAGATAGAAGCAACTTTGAAATGTTAAACTTTTTCATAAAATAATTTTCTTATTTTTTGACCAATACTAAGGGCAAGCACTTAATAGACAACAATAGTGTCATTTTCATGCAGGTATATAAAAACATACAGAATGCTGCACTATTTGAGCTATATAAAATTGTACTTTAACTGTGAAACTTGTAATTGATTTAGAAATTAGCAGATGTTCCTTTATCAATCCCAGCTACCTACCTGGCAGGACAGTTCTATACATAAATGCGAAGTGCTCTTTAAGCCACGGGTGATTGAAGTGGTTGATGTCAAAGTGCCTTTGGACAAGAAACATGTACTGAAAGAGAGATCTGGTGGTGTAGCTGCCATAAGCCACTCCTTCATAGAGGGATCCATCTGTAACTTCTTGCAGCAGGACTACAGACTTTTCCATGATTGACAGCACTTGCTTTGTCCACAAGTACGCTTCCTGAAGATAGCCTGAAAAAGGAAGATGTGGATAAAGCTGACACAACTTTATAACATACTCCAGCATATGTTTTTTTTAAAACAGGGGTGCTCCAAAGTATGACCTCTGCAGTCCTAAAATATGACCTAAGTCTGCCATCTCCTTGCAGTTGTAGGGTGAGGATAAAACTGATTACATGCAGATTTTATTTTTTGATGAACAAAGGAGTTCAAGCTTAATTTAGTGAAGAAAATCTGCCAACACCTAATTGTTATTAACCAGGGACACAAATAAAGGAAGCACACCTTGTACTTTCAAAGAAAGTTGTCTCTATTATGCTCAATTCACTCACATAGTGAGAATCATCTCTTGCCACATTGGATCATGCATTTGAAATTAAAACAGAATGCAAACAAATCTATTATCTCCACCAGAGGGCTCCAATAATGGAATTATCCGAGTCATTTATTTTTTAGCAATATGGTTGCCACAAGTGAAACATTCACAAAACGCACACAACAATGGGTGGGTGCTTAACAGATGCGAATGACAATTAACAATAAGAATACTTAATCAAGAATTAAAGTGCAATTAAATGATATTACATAGTAAAAGATGTTCCATACTATGTACTATCTAAACATGTACAGATTTCTTCTCAAGAAAAGATTATCAGAGGTCTTACCATTCTGGTCCCTTTTGGCTTGTTCAACAAGTGGGGAGAAGGTGAAGGAAACCCCCATATAATGCCATCTGCCCATGAGCTAGCCAAAATGTGCACCCAGACACAAATATTGAGAGACTATCAGTGGCAGCAGTAGAGTCTCCAAAGAGAGCAAGGTACGTGGACGTGGAGCACCACTCATTTCTGCATCATCTAGCATAGATCAGCTGATGCAGAAAGCTGGCACATACTATACCATACTAAAAGGTGCATTAGTGACTGCTCTGTGAGAATCCCTTCAATGATCTTAGAGAAATTGTGCCATCCTCACACACATAATGACTCCATTATAGTGATGCACATGACCCTTACTATGTGCTGTGACATAAAAGCCACAATAAATATTTTGGTTGTTAATACTTCTTTAGCATTTCTAATGTGTACCCTTACTGTTGATCTAAAATATCACACTAGGGAGTATTATCATCTCATGGTTCAGTAGTGGCAGTGCATTTATCATCCTGAAACATACAGTAGGTGGCTATTACTTGGTTTACAACTATTCCATCCCATCAATCTATTACACATCAGTGTATAAGAAGGAACAAGTAGGCTATTTAATACCATCTCTAGCCAAATGTGAAAAGGGAATTAATTAGTGTTTTCCTTTACAGAACATTATGTACCAGCCTATTGGTTATCCAAATATTTTTCAAAACAACCTGAGTTCTTAGTTTAACTCAGAAGATCATAATTTATTGAATACTTAAGACTGCATCTGGAACTGGGCTCAATTATCAGCTCTGCCACAATCATCACGTGTGACCTTGGGCAAGCTACTTAATCTCTCTGTGCAGCAATCCCTCCCATCTATACAATGGAGATAATAATGCTTCCTTTGTCTATTTTGTCTATTAGGATTGTAAGCTGTTTGGAGCAGGACTCAACACAAGGTGTTTGTACAATGCCTAGCACAATGGGATCTTGATCTTAATTGGGACCTCTAGACGAAACTATAATACTCCTTACATATGGTATATTATTCACATTGTATAAAGTCATAATATTAAAATAAATTAGTTTTATATAATTATATGTTTTACCTCACCTATTTGTTTGCTCTATCGTGTGCTAAAAGAGAATACATTTTTAAACAGCATTGTATTGCTAGAAAGACAATCTAAAACTATACTGCAATCCTACAATACAATTTTTTTTTTTACTTTTTGGAAACTTCCATATATAAACTATAGAAATCAAAATTCTCCCTGAATGCTAATTTTAGTCACTATCTAGGACAGATTTTAACTCAAAAGTAATATTTGTTTCATGTTACCAATTCCTAAAAGAATTGGAAGTTGCTAAAAGTAGATGAAGGTAGCCACATGCTCACATCAAGTGTTCAACCCAAACTACAAATTCTGATAGATTCATGATGCCAGCCTTGTTGGATGCAAACCATAGTTACTCCTCTTTACTCTCAGAGAAAGCGGGGACCACCCTCAGCTACCAGAAAGGGGAAAGATTAGATTATGAGGAACGGGTAAACATTTAGGGATCCTACTTAGATAAAGCCAACTTCCAGACTTCATATATCAGTGAAAAAAAAAACCTTAGGCATATTACTATTGCTATTTACTATTGTAGGGAGGGTAAGGTACCCTTATCAGTGATCAGGTGCAGGCATAGTACAAATGCTTAACAAAAAGATAGCTCCCACCCCAAGGAATTTCTAATCTATGCACTTGGCCTGAATTAGAAAGACTTGAAGAGCCTACACTTAGATGCCTGGGGTGGTCACATTATGTACAATTTGTTTAATACCTACAAGTGGTGATTTGACAATTATTGATCTTCACCTTTACAACAATCAGTTACCTTGTGTAACTGATTTTATATATATCCATTTATATATATAACCTGTCGAGTTATATGTATAATCAACAATAAAAAAAAGATGCTAAATATAGCTGTGCTTTAGCTGATACATAACTTGCACATCTTTACACACGGCTGAATTAGAGGTTGAGCGCTAATATGTACAACATAGAATACACACTTGTATCAGTTCCTGAGACTTTATTCATAACTTACAAACACGACTCACATACTTTAAAAAGAATGTCTCTATTTATTAGTGCATACCTTGATTCATCAAAACCAGGCTTCCTGCCAGCAGAGCCATGCAGTTGGTAGGCTGATGGTTATGTAGATACTGGAAACCCCATCCACGCCTGTATGATGTTTCATACATATATCCTGAGGCATTGGCAATTACCTCAAGAAATCTTTCCTGTTCAGTCTTGCTAAGGTAGTTGTACAAGAAGTCATAAGCAGTGGCAAAAGCAACCAAAGAGTGAGCAAGAGGGACCTCATCCCATGGAGCATCTTTCACTAACCTGTCAAACAAGAAAGGTCAATTAATAAACTGAGTTCCAAAGATTAGTCACCAGGCTTTGATGTGTAAGTAACTCAATATCTTTGAAATTAATGCAAAGAGTTCAACAGCCTTCCAACAGGAAACAACCTAACTAGTTTAAAAATGAAGCTTGATAAATTTATGAATGGGGTTTTATTGCCTGAAATACTAGGGGACTGGACTTAATAACACAGATGGTCACTTCCAGTCCTACGATGTATGTTCCTAACACACAGAACATGCTATTTATTAATTCTCTCTGGAACATTTCACTTATTTCTAAATAGATACAGTAGTCATCCTTAAAATCTCATTAGTTGTGTCAGATAAATGAATTCATTTTCCATAGATAAAAGGATATCTTTACCTCAGTATCTGCAATGTTCTAGGTTTTGCTGCAGGAGTAGATATGTGGAAAATTAGGTAATATTACACACTTTGAGGTAATATCCATTTATCTGAGGTAAAACTGGTAAATTTCAAGGATGACCTCTAATCTGAAAGTAATAACATAAACTTAATATTCTTCTCAATGTTTGTTACAATCTTTTATTTTTAAGTGAATTTAATGCTGGTGAAAAGTATCTGCGTGGTGGCCTTTTGGAGTCTTCTATGATAGCACAGTATATCTTTCCAGAACAAGTATTGCATGGGCAGCAACAGTGCAAACTACTATACACTGACCTGCTGTGATGGGGAATACAAACCCCACACTGGAAAGGAAGGGATTAAGAGCTTCTCTGGGCCCAGGCAGCCCCATCTTGCTGCAACTGCAAAGCCTGCAGAAGCTGGATGATAGGGTTGCCAGGCATAGAATCATAGAAGATTAGGGTTGGAAGAGACCTCAGGAGGTCATCTAGTCCAACCCCCTGCTCAAAGCAGGACCAACCCCAACTAAATCATCCCAGCCAGGGCTTTGTCAAGCCGGGCCTTAAAAACCTCTAAGGATGGAGATTGCACCACCTCCCTAGGTAACCCATTCCAGTGCTTCACCACCCACCTACTGAAATTTTCCTAATATCCAACCTAGATCTCCCCCACTGCAACTTGAGATCATTGCTCCTTGTTCTGTCATCTGCCACCACTTAGAACAGCCTAGCTCCATCCTCTTTGGAACCCCCCTTCAGGTAGTTGAAGGCTGCTATCAAATCCCCCCTTACTCTTCTCTTCTGCAGACTAAACAAGCCCCATTCCCTCAGCCTCTCCTCATAAGTCACATGCCCCAGGCCCCTGATTTCATTGCCCTCTGCTGGACTCTCCAATTTGTCCACATCCCTTCTGTAGTGGGGGGACCAAAACTGGACGCAATACTCCAGGTGTGGCCTCACCAGTGCCGAATAGAGAGGAATAATCTCTTCCCTCGATCTGCTGGCAATGCTCCTACTAATACAGCCCAATATGCAGCCAGGGAGGCTCCGTGTGCTGCCCTCACCATGAGCACTGGCTCTGTAGCTCCCATTGGCCGGGAACTGTGGCCAATGGGAGCTGCAGTGGCAGGGCCTGCGGGCATGGACAGTGCGCAGAGCCGCCTGGCTGCGCCTCTGCCTAGGGGCTGCAGAGACATACCGGCTGCTTCCGGGAGCCGCCTAAGGTAAGGTAAGTGAGCCCGCACCCCAACCCCTGCCCCAGCTCTGAGCCCCCTCCTGCACCCTAACTCCCTCCAGGATCCCGCATCCTCTCCTGCATTCCAAACCCGTTGGTCCCACCCCTCAGCCTGGAGCCCCCTCCTGCATCCCACACCTCTCATCCCGGCCCCACCTCAGAGCCCACACCCCCAACCGGAGCCCTCACCCCCTTCTGCACCCAAACCCCTTGCCCCAGCCCAGTGAAAATGAGCAAGTGAATGAGGGTGGGGGAGAGTGAGCGAGGGAGGGAGGGAGGGAGGAGAGGATGGAGTGAGTAGGGCCAGGGCCTTGGAGAAGGGCATGGCTTTAGGGAAAGCGCAGGGCAGCGGGCACGGCAAGGGTGTTCGGTTTTCTGCAATCAGAAAGTTGGCAACCCTACTGGAGGAGGAGATTAAAAAGGGAAGCAAAGTAGCTCACTAGCAGGCAGACAGTGCAAGTGAGCTGACTTGCACTTTCAGCTCCTGGGAAGGAACTCCACAGGAGCTCTTGCTGCCTGAGACCTGGCTATGGTGGCCTAACCAAGTCTGCAAAGAGATCAATGATTCTCTGAGGGTCAGGAAGTTTATCTTTATGTTCAATCCTTTACTTTACCCTGTGGGAAGAGAGGGAACTAGTAGGAAGTGATCCAGAGAAAGAGCTGCACAACACCCCCTGGTGCAGAACTTAAGTGCCTACCATTGGGCTCTAATTTGGAGCCTGGTGGAGGGGATGGGACTGGGCTTCCTGATCACCCCCTAAAGAGGGATCATTGCAGGAATCTACCCTTCGTGGGGAACTTAGTTGGGGGAAGACCCTGAAGATAGAAAGTTCTGGACCACAAGACCCTGAGCCAAAGGGGAAACCCTAAATCCTTCATTTGGTCCTGAAGACCTACCCATTATTGAACTCTTTTTTTATATACCCCGAAAGGGGTGGACTTGAAAATATGACCTGGATGAAGGGCTGAGTCATTGAAAGGACAGATCACTGCAGGGTGGAGCAGTAGTGGAGAAAGGGAATGCCTGTGAGGAAGTCAACCTGCCACACCTGCCCAACCACTAAGCAGCATTGGCAGTGAGTGTTCCCATTCACACCTGCCAATATTCCTCATCCCTGACCTAGAGGGGCCACTTCCAGAAGTCTCCATGCTCACTCAGTTCTTGGACTCTCTGTTAAGACTGCCAAGAAGAGTGCCAACTGTGAATGAGGTTTTTGCAATATGGACACCTTGTCCACCAGGAAGTTGATTCAGACCACTATTGTATTTCACGTATGCCATCAAGCAGCCATGGAATTGAGCTATGCCAGAGTAAGGAAGGGAGACTTTGGCCTAGAGATATGAAAGTAAATTTAGAATAATCAAAAATACAAAATACAAACAAATGCTATTATTCAAAAATCTGATAGACAATATTTGCTTGTGTGAAGAAGAATAATTGTGATAAGCCTAACAAAGGATTAAATCTAAACAGGGAAAAATTTGCAGAGCAAACGATTTCATAATCAATAGGATCATGTACATTTCAGACTTGTTTTGCAGAGCAGCATTTGAAGGAATATATCCTGAATATCAATACTTGGTATGAGAAATAAGCAACTGCTTGCACAGCTTTCAGTTCTCTTTAACCTCTACTCATTCACCTTACAACATGTTTTTTATTTATAAAAATACATTTTGAACACTGACGGGGGCGGGGGGGGTGAGGGGGAAGGAGGGGTGAAACCTGGCCCCACTGCAGCTAATGTGAGTTTTATCATTGACTTTAGTGGGGACAGAATTTCAACCTAAACTTTTATAAATAGTAGACTAAACAGATATGCTAGAGTTCTGATGAAATATGTTTAAAGAAAACTGTACACTCATTCATTCATTAATACCGTGGAGTCACTAAGAACATAAACGCTACCATGGTCCAATTTGCCCAGTATCCTGTCTCCGACAGTGCTCTATACCAGAGCTTCAGAGGGATTGTACAAAACAGGGCAATTATGGAGTGATCCAGTCTTCCACTCCTGGCTTCTGGAAGTCAGAAGTTTAGGGTTGACCCAGACAATGGGGTTGCATCCCTGATTATCTTGGCTAACAGCTACTGATGGACCTGTCCTCCATGAACTTATCCAGTCCTTTTTTGAACAAAATTATGCCTCTGGTCATCACAACATCTCATGACAATGAGTTCTACAGGATGATTGTGCATTGTGTGGAAAAAGTACTTCCTCTTGTTTTTTATTAAATCTGCTAGCTATTAATTTCATTGGGTGGTTACCCCGGTTTTTTTGTATTGTGTGAAAGTGTAAATAACACTTCTTTATTCATTTTTTCCACACACATGATTTTATAGACCTCTCTCTATCATATCCCCCTCCCCCCCCTCCGTCATCTCTTTTCTATGATGAACAGGCCTAAACTTTTAAATCTCTCTTTGTATGAAAGCCACTCCACACCCTTGATCATCTCTGTTACCCTTCTCTGAACCTTTTCCAGTTCCACTATATCTGTTTTGAGATGGGGCAACCAGAACTGGACACAGTATTCAAGGTGTGAGCACATCATGGCTTTATATAATGGAATTATATTCTGTCTTATTTTCTATCCCTTTCCTAAAATATAAAGATAGACAACTAAAGGTGTGGTGGAACTGACTATCTTTAAGACGATGCCTTAATTATTATCCTTTCCCAAATCCTTACATGTACATTCTGTTCCTCAACAACTTCTGTCATTTTCTGCCAAATCAAACTCTAAATCTAGTAACCAGGGCTTGTTGCCAGGTGCAACAAAGTTTCTCACTGGAGTTTGCAGTTGTTCAGTGTAGAAGAGCTATAGCCCTTACAGCCAAAGGTTTTACACATTTTCCCTAGAAACTCATTATTTCCATTTGACAACAGCAAACATTTCCAAATAAATTAACTGAGATGCTAACTGACTTAGGTGAACAAGCCTGCACACATCCAGGGTGGGGTTTTTTTTTTACTGTCTCCTTAGAGTCACAAAACTTGGAAAGTCTGGTTAATCCATTATATGTCAAGTTCAGCTCAGTGCCCACATTTCTTACTATTTCTTCTTTTGCATCTTTCTTTTGCACTAAAATGACTCTGAACTATGTGCTCTTATTAATGAAAAGGTAGATTTCTTTGTAGTTTAAATGTTACATTCTGCCTGACTTACAATCCCATGAAATACCATTGACTTCGATGGACTTGCATGACGTACAATTCAGGACAGAATTTAGACCCATTAATTCATTTTGGGTGCATTTCATTTTTAATGAAAAATTAAACTTACACCAACAAAGCATGGGAGCTCAGAAGGTGAATTCTTCTCTATCAAACACAGAAGGTGCCTCATGTAGCTATTAGACATTGTCTACACTAGTAAAATGCTATACACATTTTCCAGCAATGGTGTACAACTGCATACAACGAGGAGTCCTTGTGGCACCTTAGAGACTAACAAATTTATTTGGGCATAAGCTTTCGTGGGCTAGAACCCACTTCATCAGTTGCATAGAGTGGAAAATACAGGAGTAGGTATAAATACATGAAAAGATGTGAGTTGCCTTACCAAGTGTGAGGTCAGTAACGAGAAAATTCAATTGACAGCAGGATACCAAGGGAGGAAAAATAACTTTTGAAGTGGTAATGAGAATGGTCCATTTCAGACAGTTGACAAGAAGGTGTGAGTAACAGTAGGGGGAAATTAGAATTGTGAAAATTAGGTTTAGGTTTTGTAATGTCTGTTTTTGCTGATACAGACTAACACCGCTACCACTCTGAAAACTGCATACTGAATCCCAGAGTTTTCACCTCTGTGTCACGAATGGCTGATCAGTGAACAGACCCTTGAACAAGTATTTGGAGACCCCTCATTTTCAAATCATGTTATTTTGGTTCTCGCAAGATCTTTGCACATTCAAAGCTCAGTCAGTGTTCAGGAGGCAGAGGTGCCATTGTAAGTGCCTTATCCTGGAACAGCTTAAATATGGCAGGGGCCAACTGGTGAAAAATTAACGAGAACAGAACCATTTTAGAGCTAAGATCAAAGCACACAACTTCACTGTAAGTGGAAGTATCTTTACAAACAATCACAGCTTGCATGCTGGAATAAATTTAAATAATTTGGTAATATTTCGCCTTACTTCATCATAAATGGAATAGTACTGTTAGAGTTCACAGTATCTGGATTCTACTATGATAATTTTAGATTAGAGTCAACATAAAAAACATAAGAATGGCCCATACTGGGTCAGACCAAAGGTCCATCTAGCCCAGTATCCTGTCTTCTGACAGTGGCCAATGCCAGGTGCCCAAGAACAAAACAGGTAATCATCGAGTGATCCACCTCCTGTCACCCATTCCCAGCTTCTGGCAAACAGAGGCTAGGGACACCATCCCTGCCCATCCTGACTAATAGCTATTGATGGACCTATCCTCCATGAATTTATCTAGTTCTTTTTTGAACCCTGTTATAGTCTTGGTTTTCACAACATCCTCTGGCAAGAAGTTCCACAAGTTGACTTGCGTATTGTGAAAAAATACTTCCTTTTGTTTGTTTTAAACTTGCTGCCTATTAATTTCATTAGGTGACCCCTAGTTCTTGTGTTATGAGAAGGAGTAAATAACACTTCCCTATTTACTTTCTTCACACCAGTCATGATTTTATACACCTCTATCATATCCCCCCTTAGTCGTCTCTTTTCCAAGCTGAAAAGTCCCTCTCTTATTAATCTCTTCTCATATGGCAGCCATTCCATACCCCTAATCATTTTTGTTGCCCTTTTCAGAACCTTTTCCAGGTCCAATATATTTTTTGAGATGGGGCGACCACATCTACGTGCAGTATTCAAGGTGTGGGCATACCATGGATTTATACAGAGGCAATATGATATTTTCTGTCTTATTATCTATCCTTTTCTTAATGATTCTTAACATTCTGTTTGCTTTTTTGACTGCCGCTGCACATTGCGTGGATGTTTTCAGAGAATTATCCACAATGACTCCAACATCTCTTTCTTGAGTGGTAACAGCTAATTTAGACCCCATCATTTTATATGCATAGTTGGGATTATGTTTTCCGATGTGCATTACATTGCATCAAGTGTAGAATACTACTAATTCAAATATTAAAACATTTTGAGTGAATGTTAGTTAATTGCAGACATGGTTTTTAATAAAATCAGGAATTTCAGCTACTCAGGAGAGGGTCAGATTTGCTCCCTTTTCAGTGATTTTAACTTGGCTTTTTGATATATAAAAGTCCTTGCCTTTCTCTTTGTCAGAAACCTCCTCTAGATTCTAAAACTGAAGTAGACAACATTGACATAAGTAGCTACATGCCCAAGACAAACTTTACATCAGTAGAGTACCTGCCCAAGCTTAAATTAAATCATTCTGCAATACCACTAAATGGTAACCTGCCCGACAACAAAATGAATCACTAACTTGTCTCCAACAGAAAGTATCAAATCAAAGAGGATCAAACTTAACACACCACTTTAACAGTCCTGGAAAAGAGCCAATCTCTATACTTATAATGAAGATTGTACTTCATGGGCCAGATTTTTAGCTGGTAAATCAGCATAGCTCCACTAATGTAATTAACTTCAATAGAGCTATTCTAATTTACACCACCTGAGGATCTGACCCACAGACTCTAATATAGAAAGCAAGGTAGAAAAGCAGTACAGGAAATTTAAACCTGCCCTGATACTCATGAAACTTCAACAAATATGTGACTCACATTAAGCAAAATTGAACCCTGAAAAATCTGTTAGCCAGGTGACACATTTCTTAAATGACAGCTGCAACCCCCAGGCCCACTGCCCAGATGGAACACCCAGCTCCTAAAGGAATGCACCAAGGGAGTTGCTGCTGACATACTGTAGAAATGAATGCACAAATATTTGTAATGATATATCTGGAGGTGAGGGTTCATGATGTACTCATTTAAAAGTGAATTTGTATCTGACTTTTTGGGGCTTGTGGGGGAGAAGGGTTATTTATAGTTAGAGACATTTAAAGAGGTCGGCATCCCATTCTAAGTAGTTAACCAAAAAACAGATAATGGAGGATGGTGATGTCCATTCCAGGTAATTGTGGTGGGCACAGTAGAAGGGTTTTATTTTAAAAGGTTAGCAAATTGCTCCCTGTCATCTCTCGTACACTTTAATCACTTCATTGCTGTTATGGCAAGAGCTACAATGAATATTCACAGGTATATCAGGGGGCTTAGGGAAGGGAGTTGGGGTGCGGGAGGGGTTCGGGCTCTGGCCCGGCACCGCTTACCTAAAACGGCGCCGGGGTGGCAGCGGTGCGCACTGGGACCAGGGCGGGCTCCCTGCATGCCTGCCCTGTCCCCAGCCCCACACCGCTCCAGGAAGCGCTGCGGCCCCTGGGGGTAGGGGTGGGGGTGGAAGGCTCCGCATGCACTGCCCTTGCCGCACCTCCAGGTACCTCCCCCGAAGCTCCCATTGGTCGCGGTTACCCGTCCCCGGCCAATAGGAACTGCAGGGTGCGGTGCCTGGAGGCAAGGGCAATGCACGGAGCCCTCTGCCCCCCGCTCGGGGGCCGCAGGGACGTGGTGGCGGCCGCTTCTGAGAGCGGCGCAGGGCCCACGGCATCACGGGGGGCAATCCCGCGGGCTGTAGTTTGCCCACCCCAATCTAGAAGATAATAAGGTGATAAGTAACAGTCAGCATGGATTTGTCAAGAACAAACTATGTCAAACTAACCTGATAGCTTTCTTTGACAGGGTAACAAGCCTTGTGGATGGGGGGGAAGCGGTAGACGTGGTATATCTTGACTTTAGTAAGGCTTTTGATACTGTTTCGCATGACCTTCTCATAAACAAACTTGGGAAATGAAACTAGATGGAGCTACTATAAGGTGGGTGCATAACTGGTTGGAAAACCGTTCCCAGAGAGTAGTTATCAGTGGTTCACAGTCATAATATAATATAATAATATAATAATAATGGAGATATCCCATCTCCTAGAACTGGAAGGGACCTTGAAAGGTCATCAAGTCCAGCCCCCTGCCTTCACTAGCAGGACCAAGTACTGATTTTGCCCCAGATTCCCAAGTGGCCCCCTCAAGGATTGAACTCACAACCCTGGGTTTAGCAGGCCAATGCTCAAACCACTGAGCTATCCCTCCCCTGGAAGGGCATAACGAGTGGGGTCCCGCAGGAATGGGTTCTGGGTCCGGTTCTGTTCAATATCTTCATCAATGATCTAGATAATGGCATAGAGAGTACACTTATAAAGTTTGTGGACGATACCAAGCGGGGAGGGGTTGCAAGTGCTTTGGAGGATAGGTTTAAAATTCAAAATGATCTGGACAAACTGGAGAAATGGTCTGAAGTAAATAGGATGAAATTCAATAAGGACAAATGCAAAGTACTCCACTTAGGAAGGAACAATCAGTTGCACACATACAAAATGGGAAATGACTGCCTAGGAAGGAGTACTGCGGAAAGGGATCTGGGAGTCATAGTGGACCACAAGCTAAATATGAGTCAACAGTGTAACACTGTTGCAAAAAAAGTAAACATAATTCTGGATGTATTAGCAGGCATGTTGTAAGCAAGACATGAGAAGTAATTCTTCCACTCTACTCTGCGATGATTAGGCCTCAACTAGAGTATTGTGTCCAGTTCTGAGCGCCACATTTCAGGAAAGATGAGGAGAAATTGGAGAAAGTCCAGAAAAGAGCAACAAAAATGATTAAAGGTCTAGAAAACCTGACCTATGAGGGAAGATTGAAAAAACTGGGTTTGTTTAGTCTGGAAAAGAGAAGACTGAGAGGGGACATGATAACAGTTTTCAAGGACATAAAAGGTTGTTACAAGGAGGAGGGAGAAGAATTGTTCTTCTCAACCTATGAGGATAGGACAAGAAGCAATGAGCTTAAATTGCAGCAAGGGCGGCTTAGGTTGGACATTAGGAAAAACTTCCTAACTTTCAGGGTGGTTAAACACTGGAATAAATTGCCTATGGAGGTTGTGAAACCTCCATCATTGGAGATTTTTAAGGGCAGATTAGACAAATACCATTCAGTAATGGTCCAGATAATACTTAGTCCTGCCATGAGTGCAGGGGACTGGATTAGGTGACCTCTCGAGGTCCCTTCCAGTCCTATGATTCTATGATTTGGAAAACACACTGCTGGTTAAGAATGGGGAAAGTTGTAATTACTTGTCTGCGCTGCACCTGTTCTGTGGATAAACAGATTTTGTTTCTTGGGCTGTCAATCTACCATCTAACAGTAAAATATTAAAGAAGAAATATTGGATGTATTTATATCTTCAGCGAGAGGTTAAAAATATCCCTGAGAGGGGATATCCCTGGATAACACAACTCTATCATCTTGCCATGAATAAAAAGTGTCAGCAAGCAGGATGAACCACTTAGTGACCATAATCTTACCGAGTATTTGGCTAAACAGAGTTGTCCACAGTTTTGGGAGAAGGCTTAACAGAAAAACTCAGAAGGAAGAGACATCTCTTAGAACTACTCTTGCTGCTCCAGAATCTACCATGCAATTAGGACTTACTTTACACTTCCCAAAGAAAGGAGAATAGACATTTTTTAGAGATGGCAACAGAAGGAAAACATGAAGGAGATCATGGAAACGCTGAAACTTATTCAAAGGAGTTACCACTATTATAGTAAATTCTTTGTAAACTTTGGATAAGGCAAGATATGTATCCAAAATATACTACAGACCATGCAACTAGGAAGGAAGGATTACCTGAATTTGTTGAACAGACTCAGGAACAGCTTTCATTCATAGACCTTAAATGTATCCTTATAAATAGAGACAAATGAAAATATATATATATACTTATGGTTTACATATGGTAAATGATACTGTAGTACAAAAATGCATATCATTTAGAAGAGGCACCTATTAGAAGCTTGCCAAACTTTATAGGAAGAAAGAATTTATAATATTGTTCGATTATCTAACCTAACGCTCTTTATTTTCAGTTTATAACAAATCTTTGTTGCATTATTTTAAACAAAGAGAAGTTGACACAATCAACTTTTTGATTTGGCTCCTACCTGTAAAACTGAAGGGAAATACTGACAATCTTATATAAGTAGTGTTGCTTGAAGCAACTTGCTTCTAAGATGCTTTTCAAGATTCTGGCCTGGTGCAAGATGGCATCTATTTTGGATTTGACACCTTCTAAGAATCAATAACCCGTAAGGTAAAAAGTTAGAGCCCATACCTGTAATCCCCTTGTGAGTACTGATATAAATTGAACCATCAGTTATATCCATGCAGCACAATTTAATAAACTGGATTCCACAGGAGTAAACAGAGGTTGGCTCTTTAAGGGAAGTAGTGAAGATGGATTCCATATCCACTTAAAACATTAGAGGAAGTTTTAGATAGACATAACTTAATCAGAGTATGGGTGGGACACTGGCATTAATATTCTTACTCTTGTGAAAAGTCCCATGAAATCTTAAGTGACCATGAGTAGTCAAGAAGGTCTCTGCTTCATTTCTTGACAGTGTTTCCAGTGCCCAGTTAACACCATTATGGAGCCTTAAATTCTCTCAAGGACAAAGTGTGCCAACTAATGTATTACTAAACACTACTTTCTCTTTATTAGGCTACCAACTTTTTTCATATTTAGTTGGCTTCTGTTCCCTTAAGCCACCATTTCTCTTTTCAGAAACTGTTTTCTTTAGTCTCCCCATCATTTTCTGTAATCTGTAGTGAGGCCAAAATTTAGCAGCACTAAGGAATATTAGCAGAGAAAAAGTAGATTAAAAACAACTCCTAACCTGAATTGCTATGGAATTATTTTATACCCTTCAAACATTTTGATGCATTTGCTCTAATTTAGAAATACTTATTCTTTCATATTCATATACAGCTCTCCCATTGATGTAACTAATTAAGGCACTATCAAGAGGAAACTTTTAGAAAAGATGTACTGAATAATCTTCATGCAGTGCACTTCTGTTTTTGAAACTAGAGCTTCACAAGATAGTCTCATAGTATCTTATTGTCAACAGCATTCTTCTGAAAACTAAGACAAAACATAATGGGTATTATCTAGACATTGTGATCTCTCCAGAAGTTCCCAAGGACTTGTGTGACTTGGGAGGTATCTGAAGAATGCTCTTACAGTACAAGAAGGGAAAGAGGGACAGGGGTTAGAAAGAAGGGTTGGACCTGGGTTATCTATGCAAGAGAAGACCAAACTAAAAAAAAAACCTACCAGTGTTTGCATTAATCCCTGAATTATTAATTTTCACAGGCATTCCAAAATCCATTGAATTGTATGAAAATATATTTATTTTGATAGGCTTCAGATCAGGCCTCTAATAAATTACCCCTTGTCATGTTAATACACCCAATGTAAAACTGAATAGGGACATATCAATAAATCCCCCAAATTTGGCTGATCTTAAATATTTCTATATCTTGGTAGCAAGTGTCCTTTGGTGTTTAATTTACAGAAATCAGATTCCATAACTAAAGGAGTAAATCCTGCAAAGTGCTGAATATCTTTAACTCTCAACGTAGACAATGGGGTGTGAGAATGTTCAGCACCTCTCAGGGGGTGCTCAGTAGTTTGCTGGAGTGGCTTCTGAGAAAATAAAAAAGAGCTACAAAAATTGCACATTACTATTTCTGTGGGTCCTGGGAAAAAAGATGTGCCCATGCTCCTTTTCCTAGTTCTGCTGCAGCAGTCACAAGCCATTCCCAGAGGTGTTACTGATGGTGCTAGTACAGAAAAGAGGAAGGAAGTACTAAGAGTCATGTTCATTTCAGCTCACTTCAAAACGTGGGGGGTGGGAAATCAGCACTGGTCATATGTAAAGGGCAAAATTAATAAGGAAAGTTGCATTTAAGTTTTCTAGAGCATGTTTCAAAACAAAAGAGAATTTGGTTATAATGTAGCTCTTGGAGTGTCTGAGAGGGGGCACTCTGACCATTCTTTTTTGGATCTGTGAGCCTCCTCCATTCCCCTCTCATTCACCTTCCTCCATTGCCATTAAAACCACTTTTATGCCACTCAAACACCCTCTTCTCTTTTTATATCTACACATGCAGGGAGATTCCAGATTTTTGTCTTTCATTAGAAGAACGATTGTTTGGAAATTGTGGTTCTCATTATTATTACTCATAATCCTTCTGTGTTCATATGTTATAAAGCTTGTTTTACCAGTGTTGAATGCCATAACGAGGTACAGTGCCTTTCAGAAACAGATATTATATATATTTTATTATTTCAACAGACTTTCTGGTACTTTGCAGCAAATGTTTATACCAGACATGCTACAAAATGAGCTGTACTGTAAACTCTCAATTTCAGTTTAACCATTCTTTCTTAGTGAGCTAAGCTGAGCTGTCTGTTGCAAATATATGAAGAAACACTTTGGCCTTATGATAAAATTTACTTTTAACAAAATTCCAGATTCTCTTTTTAGATTTTTTTAAAAATTAAGAAATGGACTGGCTAAATGATTGCTGTATCTTCCATGCCTCTCTTACAGAAGTTTCCATTATACAATCTTATGAACAAAAACACAGTTGACCATTATTTGAATATATCTGATGGCAGTTACTTATGAGTCCAGGAGATAGTCCTGCTGTGAGACCGCCATAAACTTTATGGTCATGGTGCAATCTCTTTTCAGCATATGTGAATTCTATACTGAACAATAACTGGACATTGATGGAAAGAGTATGGTGGGCTCCATAATTTTGAACAAGGTATCCCAAAAGGCTAATGGGGTAAGAGTTAACAAGGGATGAGATTTGCAATACCATAATCTCGTTAGTCATTGCTTCATTCACTACTGTTTCGTTAGAAAGTTCGCATTTGCGTGACTACAGTTCTTTCACATATAAGGCCCATCAAGTAAGACTTATCTTCAGATTGTACTCCCTGCTAAGCAATGTGATGGTGAAATGTTTGCATTAACAAAATGGCCTGTGGACGGTGACAAAAATATTCTGACCTTTGCTACATAGATTTTTGTCTTTCAGAATGGCCAATCTCACTGTAATAAGGACAGAGAATTTGTGAAAGTAAAGGGCATTGGATTGCACAGTTTTAAGGTTGGCTGGGTTAAAAAGAAATGCTTTAAAATATAAAACCTGATGAGACTCTTATGTCTACATGATGTGGGTCTCTAATTACATCACTCATTTCTGGAACAGGCTTAGCAAGCATATGGAAATAATCGCTATTACATATCCCATCAGCCAAAAATGCACTCTTGTTAGGGAAAATTCTAGAAGCTAAAGACAGATAAAATGCCAGGGAGCTAATCTATAACCACAATTATCCTCTTTTCTTTAAGAGGCTCCCCAAACAACATACTATGGCTTAAATAAAAGGACAAACTTTTCCTGAGATTTCAGACAAATTTCACGTCAAATCCCAGGAAAACCAAACAAATTATTTGGATAAATGGGGTCTCTTTACCTTCTTAATATCCCAGTGCAAGCATTTTTAAAATGTATACTTTGATTAACTGTTGGAAGACTGCCTTTCTGTCGTGCTATCTCTTTCTTCCTTACTAGATTCCAAAGGATCCTCTGCATCCATATTATTTCTTTAATGATTGATTCTGCTTCTCCATTAATAGTTGTTCTTTGTTTACTTTAAAAATAAGCTTCATCAGGGTAGCAGTCAGCAATATGTTACCAATATTTCCTGTTGTAAACTTTCTGCTTAGACCTTATGAATGGGAACTGAATTAAGGTTTTTCTTTATTACATATTATAAATTCATTACTGTAATAAAAAAATCACGTAGACACTTAGGTTTTCTGTAATTTATATAACAGTTTCATACTTTATCATAACTATACTATGGAAAAAGTAAATTATATTCAAACAATGGAAAGGGCCTCATTCACACAAGAATGAAATTTTAAAATGACATTTTTTACTCTCAGTGCACTCCATCATGACCTGGAATAAAGCCTGTGGCACTTAGAATCACACTTATTTTATTTAAATATGGCCAAAGTCACCAAAACTCCTGTTTTAGTTTCATGGTAGATCTTAAACACTTACATGAAGTAATCTTCACTTACAATTTTAAAAATTAAAGGTGTTCACTTTTAGATTCAGTGTCATCTTCACAGAAATCAAAGCGAAACCCAGATAAGACAGCAGAAGAAATCAAGCTGCTAACAACAAAACTTTGAGAAAGCCAGGTTTGAAACATTCCAATCTATTGAGATGAATCCTGTCAATAGGGTGACCAGACGTCCCGATATTTCCTTGTTTGTCCCGCGTCCCGACCAATGTTAGGTCGGGACACCGGACAAACAAGCAAATACTCCGGAGCCCGGAAGTGCTCGCGCCCCCTCTCCCCCGCCCCGACTCCACCCCCTCCTTCCCCCATTGGTTCCCTCCCCGAATCCCCGCCTCTTCCGCAGGCTCGCCATTCCTCCTCCCTCCAGCGCTTGTGGAGGGAGGCCCGGGAGACGCAGGGGAGCGCTGGGCCAGGGTGAGTGAGAGTCCGGCCTGGCCCCGAGCGCTGGCAGGACTCAGTCGGGCAGTAGGGAGAGGAGGGGGGCGGCCCGCGGGGCCAGGCGGCAGCTGTTCTCCCTCCCTGGGCAGCGGGACTCGGGAGCAGCCGCTGCTGCAGCTCCCACTGTCGCGGGGGGAGGAAGCGGCCGATGGCCAAGCTCGGCGGCTGCAGCTCTGGCGCCCGGGCCCGAACCCCCAGAGCCCGGGCCTGCTGCGGGGACCCAGCAGCGCGCACGCTGCGCCCAGCCCCTGGCCAGTCGCGTCTGGGCTGCTGCCCAGCTGGTGCTATCCCGCGGCAGCCCCGGAGTGGGGGCAGCAGGCTCCAGCCCCCCCGTCCCGCTCGGGTCCCCCCCTACTCTCCCTACCGCCCGACTGAGTCCTGCCTGCACTCGGGGCCAGGCCGGACTCTCACTCACCCTGGCCCCGCGCTTCCCCTGCGTCTCCCGGGCCTCCCTCCAGCGCTTGTGGAAGAAGGGTTTTTTTTTGGCCCTGCCCCCTCTCGCCACGCCCCCGTGTCCCGATATTTGACTTGGGTGATCTGGTCACCCTACCTGTCAATGACAGAATGGCATTTTAAATGAAACAATGTATCTACCCTCACACTTATTAAATCAGTGAGGTTGTACTAATATCAACAAGAAAGATATTTTTCTTCCATAATTCCAGGCAAATTAGGTATATTTAAATAAACTCTATAGCAAGACAGGTCCAGGTTTTCTGAAGCTCCATTCCGGTGATACTGCATGCACTGTTCTATTCTGTACAGGTTCATCTACCATGCTCCTCAGCATAGTATCTGAGCTCCATCTCGTAGTCCAATAGTATGTTAAGCAATGTAACTAAAATCTGTCATGTGTTTGTTCTCTCATTCTCTCTCAAGGGGGGAAAAGTGTGTGCAGTGGAGTGTGTGTTGCTATGTATTTATGTTTGAGAAAGCAAAGTCAAAGAAATGTGCCTTGCCCTTGGAGTAAAAGGTGGCGAGAACGATCCCGAGAGACTCTGTCTCCCATACAGATGAGCTTTACCCTTATTGTATAAAGTTCCTTTGTGCCAGAGGAGTGAAGTTGTCAACTGTCATCTTCATTGTGGTGCTTTAGTTGATCTTGTGAATACACTGGAGCCTGATTAGTTGTCTGCATAGCATCTCTGTGGCAATACGTGGCTATCCAACGGCTCCCAAGTTCACTTTGGAGAGGGAAGTCACAACAAGAAGGCATTTGCTTTCCATGATTTGCTGGGTAGCAGAGAGCGTGAAAGCTGGGACATCTTGAATAGCTCAAGAGCCAAATTCTCTCCCTGGGAGTGCAAGGACTGAGAAAAAGGGTTTTGTGCAGTAAATTGCTATAGAAGTCAGGGAATGGAATCTTTTCCCAAGTTTAAAAGTCAAAATGTGTGATTTTTAATTGTTGATCCATGTATTTAGGGGACCTAATTGCCATGCCACTAGCTTTCTCCCAAAATCCCTTTTGTGGTATGTGGCTAAAGCCTCTGTTCTGTGGCATTCTCCCACAACGCCCAGCCAGTGCAGAATCTCTGCATCTACTCCCCCCCTCACACTCTGTTCTGTTCTAGTTCCTAGACCACCATGATAGGGTTTGTGGGGTTTTTTAACCCTCTGACTTCATGATGCAGCAGCACCACAGCAGTTCTGCTGCCTTTCAAGTCCTGGGATACCCATGCGGTAGGACTGGGCTCACACAGTCAAACTAAATCCCTCCTGAGACTACCTTGAGTCTGTAGAGAGACCTAGAGGACATCTCCAGGGTGACAGACTCTTAATAAGTCTCCTTATAAATAATAAAAATTAAAAATAACTTGCTTGGTACTCTGAATAGGTTTAGGTCAGGGCAGGCCAATGATAAGGAACAGTCACTGCTTTTTATTAAAAAGCAACAAATGAAGAATTTTTCCTGCATATAATTCACCTCTTTCTCTATCTCACCTCTCCCAAGGGTTTTATCTGGGCTTGGAAGGATTATATTTTTAATCAGTAAATGTCGACAAATGTCGATTCCACCATGGAAGCACAAACCAACGAAAAAATAATAATCAATATGTACAAAATGTAGGCAATGTAAGAAAAACGCTCCTTGAAAACGTATTAATTTGATTAGAAGACATTTTCGTTGTGTAATTTGACCTGTGATGTGATGCTGACAATATGTGTTTCAACAGTTAAAGCTTTCACTTTTTGAATTTCAACATCTACTGTCATTAAATTACGGTCTGACCATTCCCCTCACCTAATTTTCCACAAAAGCGAAAATATAAATAGATAAAAATAGAAAAAAATGCTTAAAAATAAACATTAGAATTTTGATGGATATTAATGAATTCTGACAAGCCTAGTTTTATAGAGCTACAGCCCCAATCCTGCATGCTTCTCTGTGTGGGCTTAGAGGCATTAGCGGATAGTTTTTATGTTAATCTTGAATAATCTTATTTGTCATTTTCTTTTATTCTGTGTCTGTCACTTGTAACTATAAGGAACAGTGATTAAAGAAAAGGGGAAGCACTGACCTCAGAACACACTGCTATTGAAGGCACAGGGAGACAAATGTTAACTCTGCGCAGTGTATGAAAACAAAATAGGGTTTAAGAGACAATGTAAATCCATTACGTTTTCCCTCTGAAAGTTAAACCATGATCTAAAATGACACTTACTATTAAAATACAGGAAAATCAACAACTGCTCTACACTGCAGAGGTTGCATATTGAGTGTAGGATGACTGTCAAGAGACCAACCAGCAGGGTTGGTTTATAAAGAAAAAAGATTTTCCAGTCCAGACAGCTTAAAAAGAAAATAGAATGATTTAGTTCCCCCCTCCGTGGGGAAAGAGACCAAACGAAAAGGTGGGCACGAAAACTACTATAACCTACAGCATAGCAATGTAGCTCACAATAACATGGGGTTCATTAGCAAACTCAGACCAAGATCTTCCCTGGCTAGCTCTCTTTCTCCTGATGTTTCTGCAGGTTTGTTTCTTTCAATCCTGTTTCCTTTGTCCCAGGTTCTCATTTGCTAACCTGCAGCATCTTGGCCCTCAGCAGGGTTTGGCTAATCTGGCTGTCCCAACCATTAGTAGTATAGCAACCACCATCACTTGCTGTTACAAAGGGGTATGCATTTGCCTATTTGTCCTTTTCCTAGGCCTGGGAGGAATGATTGCTGCAGATATTAATGAAAAGAAAACAAGCAACAGAAGAATGCACTACCTTTCACTCTATATTCATAGAACAGTTGCTCAAACATAAATACGACTCAAAACATAAAAACCCCAGAATAGGAAAGATAAATGAATTTCAAAGGGAAAACAAGACCAGGCGAACAAACAAAACCAAAGTTTCTTCAAGAGACACATTATCTTTTCACGATGCCTCATTAATTGAAAATCTGATGTGTACAAGACGGGTTCAAGAACAGTATGTCAAATCAGTGCTGCAAATCAGGACTGAAAAGCTTTGACAAATTAGACATTTCATACAGTATTTAATCAAGAAAGCAAATGCCACGTGTCATTCTGAATGACAAATTTGATTTAAGTCAACTGAAGAAGTAGTTTTTTTACCAACGAAAGCTTATGCCCAAATAAATCTGTTAGTCTTTAAGGTGCCACCGGACTCCTCGTTGTTTTTATTTAAGTCAATGTTATGAAATTTGAAAAATTAAACACTGGAAAAGACATCTATATAGAGTATTAAATCTTACAGATGAAGAATATCATCTCACACTTCCCATACCGGGAGAACCCTGCTAGGAAGGTAAGAAGTTTTACCACCTTATAAGAGAGAGATACTATTAGTGAGACTCTTTTTTTAAACCACGTAAGTGGTAGCACATACATTAATATTTCCTAAAGGCCAGAATCTGACACCCTTACTTACACTGAAAGTTATCTTTTTTCTATCTTACGGTATGTTTATACTAGAAACATAAGTCGACCTATATTAGGTTGACTTACAGCCACTGCAGTAAGGAGCAGGAGGGAAACTGCCCAGGGCTTCTTGCTTCCCCATTTCCCACCATAAGTGGGTGGGGGGAAGCCGCCCAGAGCTTCTCGCTTCCCCATTCCCTGCCAGGAGGTGGGGGGAAGCAGCCCAAGGCTTATCGCCCCTGGGGACCAGGGTCTTGCCCCCCCTCCCCCGCCCACTCCCCACCAGGAGCCAGGCAGCCATGTCAATTTCAGCTGGGAGTGGGGTCCAGCCAGATCCCTGCTGGGAGAGCAGGGTCCATTCTTGTCCTGGGTCCCAGCCAGGAGCAGGGTCCAGCTCCACAGCTCTTGGGGTGGGGGGAGGGGAGGAGGCTGCCCAACTTTCTTGTCAATTTCACAGCTCCTGCCATGAAATTGACAAGACAGACAACAACAGTAACTGCAGTGTCTATACAGCCACTGTTTTGCCCTAACTACACTGACATAAGCCTTACACCTCTCATGGAGGTGCAGTTATGGTGTCAGTGTAGTAGCGCACTTTCTTCGGTGGGAGGAAGGCTGTAGTGTAGACACTGACATAAGCAGGTTGATGTAAGCTGTCTTACCTCGACCTATCAGTGTACTGTGGATCAGCTCTTCATGCCTGGCAAAGATAAAAAGCCACCCAACATCTCATGCATAAACCTGGAGTGAAATCCTGGCCCCACTGCAGTAAGTGGGAATTTCCCCATTGACTTCAATGGAGCCAGGAGGTCACTCCAGGATTGTAAACTGATGATTCTGTCACAATTAGAATTATTCATAACAGATAATGCTCAATGAAGATTAAAGAGTGGTTGGTGCACCATTTCTAAGAGAGGGCAAATTAATACAGACAACTGAATTATGATTTGGCATATTCAGAACAGGCAAGCATATCAAGTTAAATTTAAAAGTCAGTACCTTATCCTAACATACTCTCACACATTCCTTCACTCATTCAATTCCAAGCAGAGTTTACGCAGTAAGAACAAAAAGACAAAAATCTACCAACTAGGCTGAGCCGCCATCCTTTCCATGTAATCCTTGGCCATGTTTATGGCTTCGATATTCTTGGGGTAGAGCACACAGAACATTGCCAGGGCACCCAGATTGTTGCCATAAATTTCATTCCACCGAGCACTGAACTCCTTGGGATCCCAGGGAGGAAGATACTCCAAGGGACTGGACAGCATGGTCTGAACTGCCTCAGTCAGACGAGCTGCAATGTGCTGATGCGTAGTGGCAGCCTTGATCCGCAAATCCTCCACCTCTCCTTTAGAAAAGTACAGCATGGGGTAGCTGTCGTAGTTGGCATTGACAAAAGGAATCACAGAGCTTGGGTTCTCATCGGTGCTGGAGGCCAAAGCAAAGCAAACCACATGTATGAAAAACACGCTGGGAGCCCCCCGTGTGTGAGTCCTCATTGTGGCATCAGATCTCCAAGTCTCAATGGCAGCCAAACCATCTTTAAAATATCCTAGGGATGACAAACAAGAGTGAAAAGGGGCCATTAGACACAATTCATTGGACAACAGTTGCCATCACAGCATATTTCACAAGAAATCTGATTCAGTCTGGAATTATAAGAAAACATGTGTGCTGTACAGGTGGCTTTTAAATCATTTTTACATTGTTACTTCAGATAAAACCCATTCTGAGCAACCAACTTTAAAATCAGGGAAGCTACATTTTTGGAAAGAAAGCCCCTTTCCCACAAACACACCTTTACTCAGATTCCGGAGTGATGAGGATGGTATAATACACAGATACAACTCAATATAGAGCTTAAACTCTTGACTTCCTAAGAATCAGAATAATTATGACTGTGCCTAATGTAAAACATCACTGACTGTGCTAGCTAAAGTGGGGGAGGGAAAGAGAAGCAGAGATTATGTTAACAGCAGCCAAGACTGAGTGCTGGATTGGCTGATGTTACCAGCTGTGGAGTAAAGATTTTGGAATGCAAGAGGTTTGTGCTGGGGTCATTTTATACTGTGTATAAGGCCTCTGGTTCTGACATGTCTTCATTTAAAAAAAAAAAAAAGCAAGCAAATAGCAGAGTCCTGGCAAAGCACATGAGATAAATGGCCCATAGAGTGTGTGGAGTTTTTTTCTTATTATTATTTTAAAGGGCCTTCCATTTTGCATGTGGAGATTTATTACTAGACACGAAAGAAGCAAAGCTGAACAAAAGCACATTTTCCTAAATAAATGGTTGTCTTAAAATGTGTTTAAATGACAAATCTATACAGAGGTTAAATGTATTTAAATATAGGTAGTTACTTTTTGAAAATTACTAGCTCTCTAGCTCCAGGTCTCAGACAAATCAAGGCTAGGATCCCCCGGAGGAAAGTCAGGGAATTCCTGAAATTCTTCAGCGGGGAAAGGTTATAGAAAGCAGACCCAAGAAAGACAGTTTTATGTAAATAATGAAGAGTAGTTTTCAATTATTAAAAAGAGAAGTAGGCTGAGGGAAACCAGCAGCCAAAATCAAAGATAAAATGATTTTTCTAAGGAAAATGTGGTTCATAGATTCAGAAAGAAAAATCTTAAGAAGCTAAAGCACACAGTTACCCCCTGCTTTCCCGCCAACCCCACATACACAGAGAGGCCAGGATTTTCAAAGCTAAAGTTAGGCTGTTATGTCCATATTTAGGCACCCAGGCCCTGATTCAAAAAGGTATTTAAGTACATACAAAGTCAATGGGACTACTTTTGTGCTTAAAGTTACACATGTGCTTAAGTGCTTTGTTGGACTGGAGTCCTAAAGAAGAGGGTTGGGTACTGGGCACTTTTGAAAAATCAGATCATGATTCAGGTGTCTAAATATGAACTTAGGAGCCTAACTTCAGGAACCCAGTTTCTAAGTTTTGGCCGTGCTGTGCATCTTCTTTCATGTGTGCCACCAGGATAAAAATAATATAAGCGTTCTAGTTCAGACACCAGTTTCCAGCACAATAATTCTTTTAACACTGAGTAATAGGAGGAAAAAAATGAATAAAGCACTTAAAAGTGTTTTGTTACATTGTATGAATAAGTTCTGTGTCTTTTAGACAAAAGAATTATGATACCGCAAGTGTGTAGATTGCTGGGGACTATTTCTATTATATCCAATATCTCTCTCTCACACATAGGTTTATCTGCTACACTTAAGACTAATCCTATCAACCAGCTGTAAACAATGAATTCCTGCAATAGAATATTCTGACAGGAAGGAGTTAAGAACCAACCACATTTCAAACATGATGTGGGTTTCCTAATAGTTCTAAAGGACTGTTTCCATAATAAAAGCCATAGTTTTCCAAAAATTCTTTTAATTCTTTAGATCTGAAAAAAAAAATTAAACAAAAGATAAACCAGAAAGGATTTCTGAAGAACAAGCAAAAATTCCTGATTCTAGAATAGGAGGAAGACTTAAATATTTTCTTCATAGTCATACATTACAAGAAATCACCGCTGCCCACAGAAGAAGCAAGACACAGACATTCAATAGGCAAATTCTTCATTCCTCTCTCTGGTTCCAGTTCAGGAAAGTACAATACCAACAATAGGACTTAAGCATTTGCTTACATATAAGGATGCGCGCTTAAGTGCCTTCCTAAATGAGAGCCTCTCCGAACAAACAACACAGAAAATACAGGAGCATTTCCTAGGGTCTTTGCAAGGTAGATCACATCTCCCTAGTACCCTACCTTTTCATTAACATCAATCAATACAAGCCATGCATCATTTCCCCCCTTCATAAATTTCTCAATATGGAACTGAAATATAAATGCCACATGAACCTTTTTTCTTCCTCATACATTTACAGTAACCATCATACAAGACTGACTGACCTGAAGATAGGCTGTTGTAGGAATAAACCTCATCTTCTTTCATTATTTTCAAAAATCAAGATCTTGAAGAAAGTCAGCAGATACATGTATCCAGGAGTAAAATGTTAAATGATCATAAGGATATTCTTAAACTGCAGAGAAGACAACATACTGTCTCTAAAGTTCAAAAAGACCCAAATCGTGTCCCCTTTTTCATTAGTATCTAGGGCCCCCAAATCAGCAGCAGCTATGTAAGGGAGAAGGCAGGTCACAGGGTGTTCATATTCCTTCCTCTAGACTCTATTCTCTATGGAGGCACCATCCACAGCAGTATGGAGAGGGTCAATGGGGTAAGACCCTGACAAGCCCATGGGATCAGTGTCTCTGTGAATCCACTGTTCATAGAATCATAGAATATTAGGGTTGGAAGAGACCTCAGGAGGTCATCTAGTTCAATCCCCTGCTCAAAGCAGGACCAACACCAACTAAATCATCACAGCCAGTTGGGCCTTAAAAACGTCTAAGGATGGAGATTCCACCACCTCCTTAGGTTACCCATTCCAGTGCTTTACCACCCTCCTAGTGAAATAGTGTTTCCTAGCCAACCTAGACCTCCACCACTGCAACTTGAGACCATTGTTTCTTGTTCTGTCATCTGCCAGCACTGAGAACAACTGAGCTCCATCCTCTCTGGAACCCCCCTTCAGGTAGTTGAAGGCTGCTATCAAATCCCCCCCCCACACACACACACTCTTCTCTTCTGCAGACTAAATAACCCCAGTTGCCTCAGCCTCTCCTCGTAAGTCATGTGCCCCAGCCCCCTAATCATTTTCGTTGCCCTCTGCTGGACTCTCTCCAATTCGTCCACATCCCTTCTGGGGGACTTTCATAACTATAAAGGGAAGGGTAACAGCTGTCCTGTGTACAGTACTATAAAATCCCTCCTGGCCAGAGACTCCAAAATCCTTTTCCCTGTAAAGGGTTAAGAAGCTCAGGTAACCTGGCTGGCATCTGACCCAAAGGACCAATAAGGGGACAAGATACTTTCAAATCTTGGAGGGGGGGGAAGGCTTTTGTTTGTGCTCTTTGTTTGGGGAGTTCGTTCACTCTTGGGACTGAGAGGGACCAGACATCAATCCAGGTTCTCCACGTCTTTCTAAACAAGTCTCTCCTATTTCAAACTTGTAAGTAAATAGCCAGGCAAGGCGTCTTAGTTTTCCTTTGTTTTCTCAACTTGTAAATATACCTTTTACTAGAGTGTTTATCTTTGTTTGCTGTACTTTGAACCTAAGACTAGAGGGGAGTCCTCTGAGCTCTTTAAGTTTGATTACCCTGTAAGGTTAATTTCCATACTGATTTTACAGAGATGATTTTTACCTTTGTCTTTAATTAAAAGCCTTCTTTTTAAGAACCTGATTGATTTTTCCTTGTTTTTAGATCCAAGGGGGTTGGATCTGTATTCACCAGGAGTTGGTGGGAGGAAGGAGGGGAATGGTTAATTTCTCCTTGTTTTAGATCCAAGGGGTTTGGATCTGTATTCACCAGGGAATTGGTGAAGGTCTCTCAAGGCTTCCCAGGGAAGGGAACTAGCCTTGGGATGGTGGCAGCGGACCAGAGCTAAGCTGGTAGTTAAGCTTAGAAGTTTTCATGCAGGCCCCTACATTTGTACCCTAAAGTTCAAAGTGGGGATACAGCCTTGACAGGGACCAAAACTGGACGCAATACTACAGGTGTGGCCTCACCAGTGCCAAATAGAGGGGAATAATCACTTCCCTCAATCTGCTGGCAAAGCTCCTACTAATACACCCAATATGCTGTTGGCATTCTTGGCAACAAGGGCACACTGCTGACTCCATATCCAGCTTCTCGTCCACTGTAATCCCCAGGTACTTTTCTGCAGAACTGTTGCATAGCCAGTCGGTCCCCAGCCTGTAGTGGTGCATGGGATTCTTCCTTCCTAAATGCAGGACTCTGCCCTTGTCCTTGTTGAACCTCATCAGATTTCTTTTGGCACAATCCTCCAATTTGTCTAGGTCACTCTGGACCCTGTCTGTACCCTCCAGCATATTTAACTCTCCCCCCAGCTTAGTGTCATCTGTGAACTTGCCGAGGGTGCAATTAATCCCTATCATCCAGATCATTAATAAAGATGTTGAAAAAATTGGCCCCAGGACTGACCCTGGGGAACTCTGCTTGACACCGGCTGCCAATTAGACATCGAGCCATTGATCACTACCCATTGAGCCCAACAATCTAGCCAGCTTTCTATCCACCTTATAGTCCATTCATCTAATCCATACTTTTTTAACTTGCTGGCAAGAATACTGCGGGAGACTGTATCAAAAGCTTTGCTAAAGTCAAGATATATCACATCCACCACTTTCCCCATATCCACAGAGCCAATTATCTCATCACAGAAGGTAATCAGGTTGGTCAGGCCTGACTTGCCTTTGGTGAATCCATGTTGACTCTTCCTGATCACCTTGTTGACTCTTCCTGATCACCTTCCTCTCCTCCAAGTGCTTCAAAATGGATTCCTTGAGGACTCGCTCCATGATTTTTCCAGGGACTGAAGTGAGGCTGTAGTTCCCCATGACAGACTGTGTCTCACCCCCAGGAAGGTCAAATAGCAGTACAACCACTGCCCTCTCTTGGAGGTTCTGTCAGGGGGAGCAGCTGTCAGGGGGAGCAGCCTTTCAAGGTTCCGACAGAGGCTTTCCAGGAGATTTTCTACCTATTTGATAAGATTAGCACACTGGATGTGGCTCACCATTTAAGACATGCACACAGTCAATTTCTTATCTTCAGTTCGGGGTTGAGATTCCCCAAGCTGGAACACAAAGTTAGGCCAAAACTGGGGCCTGCTCCTCTTCTCCTTTCACTTTGGAAGGAGCTGTGTAGCTGCAGTTTTCCATATAACCCCACATTATCTGAGTTATGTTTCCATATCATGAAGTATGAATTCTCCTCATCCAGATACAATATAGGCACTCATCTGAGAAGAAGCTATGATAATGAAAGATAGTATTGTGAACAAAGAACAGGACAGGAAGTCAGGAGATCTGAGTTTTATTCCTGTGTCTGCCACAGACCTTCTTTCATCATCAGACAAAACATTTAACCACTCCGTCTATGATTCAGCAAAGCACTTAAGCCCATGATGAATCAAATCCATCCTTGTTCAGCAAAGCACTAAAATGCATGGCTAAGTCTCAGTGAAATCAATGCGACTTAAGTACATGGTCAATTCATGCTTTGCTGACAGTGTGGCCAGGTGTCCAGTTTTCGACTGGATCTACTGACCGGATACCCAAGTCTGGTTACTGCGGGCAGGGGAAGCACCGATTCATCACCCGCACCAGCCCCTACTCAGTCCTGGCCACCTCTTACCTCCATTGGGTGGCTGCAGCTCCCAGCCCTGGCTCTGCAGATGAGTCCCTCCTGACCCACGCAGGGAGGGGGGAGAGAGGAAAAGCAGTGAGAGACGGAGGGAGGGGTAAAGAGGAGCGAATGGTGGGTTGGGCCTCAGGGGGAAGGGCCAGTGCAGAAGCGGGGCCTCGGGGGAAGAGGTGGGGCGGGGTGAAGCCTGGCGGAAGGAGTGGGGAAGGGGAGGTTCCGGCACTCCTGCTGGAGTGTCCAGTTTTTAAAATTTTTATTAAGATGATGTTAAAAAAAAAAGTGAACAGAGTTTGAGCATAGAAGTGTATTACAAAGTTGGCAACCCTATTTGCTGAATAGGGATGGACTCAACCACTTGCCTAAGTGCTTTGCTAAATGGGGCTTCTGGGCTTAGGAACGCAATTAAAATGCACTTTGGGTCCATCCTAGCTGAAAGAGTCAACACATTTTCGAATGTTCTCCATCGATCTAATTGGGATAATTTCCCCCCACCTTACATGGTTGTTTAAGGGGTAAATTAATTTATTTTTATATCTATCTATCCATCTTCAGATGCAAGGTGCTATGTAAGGGCAAAGGATAAAATTTGGCCCCAAATAGTAACAATTATACTAATAAATGCACATATGTTTTAGATTCACTACAATTGGATTAATTTATATAGTAAAATTCAATTATTGTAGTAGAATTCATTTATTTTGAAAATTAACTTCTGTAATGCTGAATAACCCTTAACAGGGCAGTCAATTGATTTATATTGTTTGTGTATTGTTCTCTAATGTGTTTTTTTCCCTTAAGATAATGAACAATACAGAAATAAATCAAATTATTTTGCAAACTAATAAAAAACCTGATTACTTGAACAGCTGTTATTTCAACAGGCAATTCCAAATTTGTTCAGATAATTGGCAGCTCATACAATTAGATATCGTTGGTAAGAGAATCAATACACAGACATGCTGCCAGTTTGTTAGAAAGGTTAGGATACAGGCAGTAAGATAATTGGCATCCTATCATACACTATTATTTAAATTAAGAGATTTCCCTTAATCTTGTCTCAAAATGTGAAACCACACAGTCACCATACACAACTTGGAAGCTAAGCTTTAGGAAGCCATTCAACATTTTTGGGAAAGAATTTTCTTTGTCTAATTAGTAGGAAATCACTCGACACTAGATACAGTCAAGTATAAAAAGAGGGCATATGTGCTATAAGCCTAACTGGGCAAGAAAAAGGTTAATATACCAATTTCTCAGTAGTCTGAAAGGACAGTTTCCTGTGAATCACACTCAGTGGACAGATGTTCAACTGTAGCCAAAATGTGTCATAACACTGATGTCCCTTATGGAGCTGAATATTGCTATGTGCAAATTGTGAGTCCTCCAAATAAAGTTAGTTTGATACAGCATTTAAGGTAAAACAAGAGGTAGGCTTTACTCTAGTTAGAAAATTCCAGCACTGAGCGCCGCAAGATGGGGAGGGGGAGGGGTGGAGACCTACAAGGTTCCCTGCCTATACAATGTCATCTCATTTCTGGTAAAACCCTTTAAATACTCTGACCTTCTAGATCCCTCATGGTGTCTTTACAAAATAGAAATTATTTGGAGTGTCCTGGAACTTACTTTGGGAACTGATTATACAGTCATTGTGCTCAAAAAACATTATTAAACTTTAGTGGAAGTTTGGCTGGCATGACAACTGCAGAATAAAGCTCTACAAGTCCAAAAGCAGAAGTGACCTAAGACCTTGCTAGCACCTTCAACTCCAGTGAGGCTCATCTCTTATATGAACAGATGTATGTGATGGAGACTAAGCACTCAGAAGAGTGATACAATTGAAACAGTACCATAGTTTTAAATGAAAAATGTCAAGTTCTGCAAGAGAACTTGTCTTCTAAAAAGTGGCTCTTGAGTTTCAGGGATATTGTTTTTGTCATTCTGTTCTTTAATTGTAATAAAAACATAATTTCTTGATACATTATTCATAGTGAAGAACAGGAGTACTTGTGGCACCTTAGAGACTAACAAATTATTCATAGTGATAGCTTCTACTACTCAAGTTAATATATTGCGTTAGTCCATCCCCAATCCTGTCTTGAATTATTTCAACCATGCAAAACCGGTGACCAAACTTCAGTCCGGTGCCAAATAGGAGGATAAAATACTGGGAAGAGTTCAAAAGCACCACTTCCTAATTCACAACGTATCTTATATGGCCTACTATGGGCCATTACTTCACCTATTTTACTGTAGAGTCCACTGGGTAAAAAAAATGTTAAACAGCAAATGTTAATTATTTATTTATTGCTCTGTAAACAAATACATTATAGCTTGAGAAAATAATTCGTATTGAAACACAGTACACACAATATGCAAACCCAAAGTATTAAACCCGGGAAGTCAAATACAGGCACAGCATGTTTCCTGGGCACTAACATTCCAAATTTAGCATTCTATCATCATGTCATCCTAGAGTTTTCAGATATGGACAAACATTTTGAACTTTGCTTTTAATTCATCTCCATAAATCTCAACTACAGCTAATATGTTTGCAAAGGCATCTTACTAAGAAAAAAGTTGGCTTTTCACTATTTATATCCCACTAAGAGTTATACAAAGAAATAAAAGACAACCAGAGACAATATTTTTCAATACTAAGGAAATAATATTTGATATATGTAATACTGAACAATTTCACTGGCTAATTAAAATTAACTTTATACTTAGCTTTAAGTTATGCACTGAACTCTCCAGGTATTTAGAGCAGTATGCAGCCCTGCAAGAAATATCACTCCGTAAAAACCTAAGTTCCCTGTAAACTGTGCGGCCACACAGCAGGCTATTAAGCGCCGCGCAGGAACCCGCCCAGCTGGGATCTGCTGGGGGAAGGGCGTCCCTCCCCCGGCCCCAGCCCCAGACTTGCCGTGGCCCCAAATCCCTCATCCCCGGCCCCACCCCAGAGCCCGCACCCCCAACCGGAGCCCTCACACCCCTGCACCCTAACCCTCTGCCCCAGCCTTGAGCCCCCTCCCACACTCCAAATCCGTTGGCCCCACACCCATCACATGAATTTTGTTCTGTGCACCAATATGGGGGTGATGGGTCACACAACACCTCCTTATTGGTGCACATAACAAAATTCATTCCGCACACTTGTGGGAAAAATTAGAGGGAATACTGGTAAGAACTAAGGGTTGCAAAAAGTTTTCAACATGCTACTGGTAAAACAGCTACCACAAAGTACTTTAGTTTATTTTAGGCATTTTTAATCTGCCCATTTTCTCTGTATGCAAACTTCTTGCAGTTATTTTTTCACATCTTATAATCTGTCACTTTTACAACCGTTTATATAGAGCAATAAAAGCAAAGTGCACTATATTAAAAAAATTAACTGCAAAGTTTTGTCAATTTCAAAACAAGATTTAAATTGTTGGTACACCAACAATTGATTTTTTTTTCTAATTTAATATTTACTTAGCATTGAAATGCTCCCTCAGTAATCTCCTACTTGTGCTAACGTTATTATCCATAACTCCATTTAGGCCCTTTTATCCCATGCTCCATGGAGTGAATAAGAAAGTCATTTTGGGATACTCCTAAAGGCACTCATTCCCAACTAGTGCAGACTCGTTTAAATATTTGCATTCGTTGAATGAAACATCAATCAGTGTCTCCATCAAAAATGTAAAACTACCCAGACACAGAGAAAGATGTCCTGAAGCACACAGCCTTAGAGCTTTTTACTTCAGACTCAACTGAAGTCACTTATTAAGGGACAGGTATGTAGTTCAGGATATAAAATATAGTTATTTTTATTTGTAAAATCTTTCCAGAGAAATTAAGATTAATAGAAGAAGAAAACTCCAGAACTTGTTTAGTCTTTCAGTTAGGATGGACCCAAAGTATGTTTTAATTGTGTTCCCAAGCCCTGATAACATTCAAGGCTATAATCCTGGAAACACATTCACACGTTATTTATTAACTGTAAGCCACAGTTATGAATTAGAACCCCATCATGGTAGGCACTGTACAAACACATAACAAAAATATAGTCCTTGCACCAAAGAGCCTACAGTCTAAAGCAGTGGTTCTCAAACTTATTTGATTGGGCCCCCCTTCTTTGTGTCTGTAGTCATTTATGCTCCCCTCCCTCCCCAAGTACATATACCACCACCCAGCTCTGAAGGCAGAGTGGAGAGCAGCAGATTCTGGCCAGAAGCCCAGCTCTGAAGGCAGTGCTGCGCCAACAGCAGCACAGAAGTAAAGGTGACAATGTGAAAAGTTGTATTTGTCAATATCATTGTTCACAGCAGACGCAGAAGTAAGTGTGTAGCAGCGCACAAGTAAGGGCGGCAATGTGAAAAGTGATATTCATCAATATCACTGATCACAGCTGATTTAGCACCCCATTGCCACCCTTACTTCTGCGTTGCTGCTACCACCCCGGGGCTGACAGCCGGAGCCCTACCTCCTCCAGGTGAGGATTGGGGGTGAGGGGGAAAGAGAACTTAAGCCTGGGATGCCTCCGGGGGGGAGACATGAGCCACCTGCCGATGAGGCACTGGGCAAGCGGAAGGAGAGCCTGAGTGGCAGGGCTCCGGTTATCCCCTTTATCCCTACCTCCCGGTCTGCACTGCTCTTCTGCACAAGCTCCAACCATCCTGGGCTAACAGCCACAGCTTTTCAAAAAAACCCCAAAATAAAGCACATAGCTCGTGTCTCCCTTAGCACATTCCCGTGTTTCCCTTGGCAGGCTCACCCCATAGTTTGAGAACTGCTGGTCTAAATCAGGGATCGGCAACCTTTGGCATGCGACCCATCAGGGAAATCTGCTGACGGGCCGGGACAGTTTGTTTACCTGCAGCATCTGCAGGTTCAGCCGATCGCAGCTCCCACTGGCAGCGGTTTGCTGTTCCATTCCAATGGGGGCTACGGGAAGCAGTAGCCAGCACATCTCTTGGCCTGCGCCGCTTCCAGCAGCCCCCATTGGCCTGGAACGACGAACCGCGGCCAGTGGGAGCTGCGATCGGCCGAACCTGCGGACGCTGCAGGTAAACAAACTGTCCTGGTCTGCCAGTGGATTTCCCTGATGGGCCACGTGCCAAAGGTTGCCGATCCCTGAAGTATAGTAATTAGTGGATTCTCTGTAACTTGAAGTCTTTAAATCATGATTTGAGGACTTCAGTAACTTAGCCAGAGGTTGGGGGTCTATTACAGGAGTGGATAGATGAGGTTCTGTGACCTGCAATGTGCAGGTCAGACTAGGTGATCACAATGGTTAGAGCCCTGCACTGATATAAAATTTGTATCTGCATCCGATCTGCGATCCACAAACATGATCCATGGATATCCGCATCTGCGAATGCAGATATCCGCAGATTTTCAGGGCTCTAACGATGATCCGTCCTGGCCTTAAAGTCTATGAATTTATGAGATTTTAGTGGAGCTACGATTTCACCCTGGATTACATTCCTAGCTCTGCTATTGACTAGTGCTCAGAAAAACATCTGAAACAAAACTCAAATGCCTCAGATTAGTCGGGGTTGCTTTTTAAGGAGTAATTATAAAGAAATAACTTAGATTCAGGCTGGTTACAAAATGCAGTTAAGTTCCAGAATAACAGATTGGTACCAAGTTTGTAACACAACGCTGCTGTAACCTGGTTCTTGATATGTCTCTGCTTATAATGTAGACTGGGCAATTTTTTTAAACAAGCTGGGACAAACTTGTTGCTGGAATGTTACTTAAAGGATAAGAAAAGGTCTCCAACATAGGTCAGTCTTTTCTCAGTCAACTTTTTTGTATTGGCTAGGTTAAACCAATCAACCAAAGTGGTTTGGGGAAAGTGTTTGTTCTTTTTAGATACTTTAAAAATAGTTTTATTGCTAGTTAAAGGTGCCAGACTGACAGCAGTGGGAATGAAAATCTTTCTACTCAGTGCATGGATCATGGATACGAACTGTGCAAGTTTCTATATGCAATCCTGGAAATGTGTCTCAATCTTGACCTAGAGGGATCACTTCTGTATGGGGAGGATAGTTCTGTTTATAATCCCATTCAATATTTGTTCTCTCTGCTGCGACTATTAATTAGGCCTTGTCTACACTAGAATGGATTTGCATGTATAGCTAAGTAGGCATACCTAATCCGGCTAGTGGAGATGCAGTTTATACCAGCAAAAGAGTTATTTCGCCAATATAGCTTATACCAATTTCCTGAACAATACAAGATATACTAGTAAAAGAACTTTTTTGGACAGAATAACTGCATCTACATTTGATTTTTGGTGGCACAGGTATGTCAGTTAGGCTGTGATTCCCCCCTCCCCCCCAGCTGGTGTAGCAATGCGGGCAAAACTTTTAAGTGTAGACCAGGCTTTAGTAATAAATAAGAACATTTGTCCACTAGGAACTGAAACCATCATACTCAAGTCACCCAACAGCCATTCCACAGTGAGAATGGCCTAAACTGGATTTACAGCTTTCGTTCTGATGAAAGGCTTTCTATCCCATTATCATTCACTTGAGCAAGTGAAATGAAATGCACAGAAGACTTCAATAGGTTTAGAGATCTGGATAAAGTACCAGGACTTTAGGATTAATATCTAAAACTTTAATTGTCTATTGTTTTCATTATTGTTATTTTTATTCGTATAGCATCCAAATTGTGCTAGATGCACCCAACCAATGTGGTTTGCCCACAAGTAATTAATACATATCGATTTCCTGTTCCGGTATTGGAGAGATTTATTTACTACTATTCCAATTATCAGTTAGATCAGTCTGTGAGGTGTGAAGTGCCTTGGAAGTTCAACTAAAGCTTTAAGCTCTGGTTCTTTGATTCATAAACTCGTCTCTCTTTTAACTGATCTTGCATTAAATCATAATGCTCAATTTGTAGTGTCATTCTTTTGGTGACAATACAAAGTGATATCAAGCATTCTGATCTTACCAAAAAAAAAATCAAGCTATACAGCCAGATAAAGGTGAGATAAGAGCTTCCGTACTAAACAAGAATAATAGAAAAGACTGCTAGGAATTAAAATTGTTTTTTGTTTTATTTAGTTCTAACAACTTTGGACCAATAAAATGTATTCCTTTAACACCCCTTTGTTTTGCTGTTTAGGGAAATTTATAGATAGAGTGTCAGCTTTAGCTTGAGATTTCCTTACTTTTGCTGTTTTGTGCTAGAACCTTTATATTACTTAGCTCACAAAAAATGTATGTAAACAATGATCACTTGTAAGTGAATTCAAAGTTGAAATGAGATTTTGCACATCAATAGCACTGTCCATCCAAGAATCTCCAAGCAATTATCAACCATTACATTGACTAAATCTCACAACAACCCTGTGAGATGGGAAAGTACAGATATTCCTGTTTATGGTGGAGAAAACGGAGGCCTGGAGAGGTGAAGTGACTTGCCCCAGATCACCCGACAAGACTGTTTTAGAAGCAGAATCTAAATATTGACTCCACATCTTGAATTTTAACTACTAGATTATGTTCCTTTAAAATATTTTGTTGTGCTGCAATATATATTGGCAACATAGTATGATAAAAACAGCCAATGAGCCACCTCTTGCCTGGAATTTCTTTGTTTTTGCTGGATTGTGTCAAAAAACTTTAATCTTACTGAAACAGACACTGGCCTTTCTGTGGCAACCAAAAACAATGCTGTTATTGTGTACATTTGAAGAACAGTTTAGCAAACAGCTTCTATCTCTGCTTCACTATACAGTGAAATAATTATATTGAGTCTTTATGAACTCACATTGTTTTGACATGGAAGAATCTGTAGTGTTAGAAAAGTAAGGATTATAACCACTTTGCTGCAACATCATTTTGGAGCACCACATATTGATGCCTGTGTTCCAGGGTAGTATCAATTTAGTACAGTATGCGATATCTCTCCTTTTAAGGAAATATATCCCACCATCATAATGGAAATGGGGGGATAAAATTGATGATCTAGTAACAATGGTCCTATAGCACTTAAACATTTTTGATAACAACCTCAGGCAAATCATGCTCTTGTTCTGTGCCTCAGTTTCCCTAGCTTCAAAACAAGGATGCTCACCTTTCACACAGGCTTAACTTAACTTTAGTGTATGTAAAGAGCTTGGGGGCTCTTGGTGCCACAGAAGAGCACAAAGCTCCAAAGTTTGAAGTTTTCGTACTACTTTTAGTCATTTTGTCCCCGCCTAACCACCCAGCATTTCTCTAATACAGCCCAATTCTGTAAGGTGCTGAATGTCTGGAGTGGTAATGAGCAGCCATTGACTAGACCAGTGGTTTTCAACCCTGAGGGTCTGCAGAGTAGGTCTAAGATTTCCAAAGGGCCCTGCACCTCCAGCTGAAAATTTTTAGGGGGCTGCAAATGAAAAAAGGTTGAAAACCACTGGAGTAGACCACTGAGAGGACGCCGACCTTCAGGATCACTTCCCAAGTGGTTTGTTGCAAACTGATTTAGACAGGTAAGGAAAAATGATATTTCTACTCAAATTCTACTGGCTTGATTCCCAAAGGTGATGAGCCCCATCAGAGTCAGTGGACACTTTGGTGGCTGCAGCATCTCTGCAAATAAAAAAACAAACCAACCAATCCCTCTCTCTGGATGTGTCAATCCCCCTTACATTTCCTGGTACAGGGAGATCACTGACTGGGAGCACTTTCTCAAAAAGAAAACATGCCACAGGACTCCTGGCTGCACAGAACTATTCGGAAAATCAATTGCTGCCTACATTGGGGGAGGGGGCTCAGCTCCAGGCTCGATGAGAACCAGAAGGATTCGGTCAGGCTCACCGCACTCGTGTCTCGGCAATACGGCACACAACACGTCCCAATGGAGCACGGCTCAAGCACTTTGGTGAACTCTTCCCGGTCCCCACAACAAGCCCCTCGCCCGGACTCGCTGCCCGACGCTCCGGAGCAGCAGCGGCTGCTGTGGGGTTAGCGCGGCTCGAGAGTCCCTGCACTTCTCCCGGGACAATCGAGCCGATCTTCTTCAGCCCCAGCCAGCCCCCGGCCCCCGATGGCGCCCCTCCAGCCTGCACCCGCGTCCCCTGCCCCCCGCATTAGCCCGGGGCGCATCCGGGACGGTCCTGGTGCCCTCCCACCCCCAGCAGCTGCACCGCGCATCATGCCGACGCCGCGAGGGGCACAGGGGCAGGGAGACAAGCGGAGCCCCCCGCCCGGCTCCCAGAAAGTTTCCACTTCCAAACCCAGGGCGAGTTTCCGGATGAGGGGAAGCGCCCCCCCCCCTTACCTCGCCCCCGACAGTCCTCCTCAGCCCGGCCCCGGCGCGGCGGCAGCGCCCGGCAGCCGAGAGAGCCGCTCCGGACGCCCCCAGCTCATTGGGTCGGCCGGGCCATCCCAGCGGCGGGCGGACAGAGAGGCCTGGGGCCGGGCGCGGCGCGCGGAGCGAGGATGTGCAGGCGCCACCGGGACACCCGAGCGCCGCCAGAGCAGAGGGAGGAAACCGCAACGTCACCGAGTGCAGCTGGGGGAGGGGAAACGCCTGGGGAGCCCCCCGAGCCCACCCCCTCCCCCCGCCTGGGCCCGGACATCCTCCCTCCCGGCTGGAGAGCAGAGCACGACCCCACCCCTGCTGAGCCGTGCCGGGCGCTTCCTCCCCCCCCGAGGTGCAGCACAAACAAGACACATGCCGCACTCAGGGCCAGCACGGGCTATAACTCCAGCTCCTTTGGATCTACCGAGATCCTGCTGCTGCTGGTTGTACCCGATCCCCACACTACGCCGTCCACACAGAGACCAAGTCTAGCTGCTCCTACTGCCCCACCACCACCACATCCAGACCCCCAGGAATCCCCCGAGACTCAGCCTTGCAACATCACACATGCAGCTCTGGAGTCCTTCTTGATTCAGCTAGGTTTTGGGCCTAGGCTTCCAAGGTCTAACTTCTAACACAAGTCTACATTCCTACTGCACCTAAAAATTCTGGACCCTGTTGCATTCTGGTACATGAATGCCACAAAATCCCAGAAACAACTAGGAATCCTTGTGGCACCTTAGAGACTAACACATTTATTTGGGCATAAGCTTTCGTGGGCTAGAACCCACTTCATCAGATGCACGGAGTGGAAAATACAGGAGCAGGTATAAATACATGCAAAGATGTGAGTTGCCTTACCAAGTGTGAAGTCAGTCTAACTGGACAATTCAACTGACAGCAGGATACCAAGGGAGGAAAAATAACTTTTGAAGTGGTAATGAGAGTGGCCCATTTCAGACGGTTGACAAGAGTAACAGTAGAGGGAATTTAGTGTTGGGTAAATTAGGTTTAGGTTTTCTAATGACCCAACCACTCCCAGTCTTTATTCAGGCCTAATCTGATGGTGTCCAGTTTGCAAATTAATTCCAGTTCTGCAGTTTCACATTGGAGTCTGTTTTTGAAGTTTTTTTATTGAAGAATTGCCACCTTTAGGTCTGTTATTGAGTGACCAGGGAGATTGAAGTGTTCTCCTACTGGTTTTTGAATGTTATGATTCCTGATGTCAGATTTGTGCCCATTTATTCTTTTGCATAGAGACTGTCCGGTTTGGCCAATGTACATGGTATCATGTGTATTGTGTACTATATACATAATAAAATTGAGGATAAAATAAATACTTTGGAATTGTAGTCTTGCTTCTTTAAGCTGTGTTTGGTTGCAGATTCTCCAGTATTTCTCGGCTCTGGAGGGCTGAACAAATTTTATCACTCTCAGGCTCTTCTAGTGGGATCGAGATCACATCATTTACTGTACACGTGAAAAGACTGTGTCCTTGCCACATTCTGGTAGGGTAACTGAAAAATACATTCTGTTTACCTACATTTTCGCAGAGGATATTCTTTGAGAGAAATCTACTCTGTGATGTTGCTTGAGGTAGAATGATTGCTGAACTCCACCAGAGGTGGTTGCATTTTAATAGTGGGCGAGTGACATTGATCACTGCACACAGTCTGTAAAGTATTTCTTAGGATTCTTGTTATAGAAATGTAAAAGCTGTAGTTTCTGATTTTAATCAGGTTGTTCATAGTGGGCAGTCTGATTTGCTGCTGTATTGAAAAGATTAGCTAACTTCTGGAAACAAATACTTGTGTAGGTCCTGCAGCTCCATTGGATTTCACACTACTATTAGCACAATGAAGAGACCAGCCACAGTCAAGGGCTTCAGGCTCATGGGGCAATGACACAGCCTGGAATGAACCCATGTCTACTTCCAGTGATGACAAGCCTAAAAGAAGGTTATATGTAGTCTGGTGATGAAGGATGCTTCATGTTCTTCTCACCTGTGTTTGCGGAAATGTAAATTTGCTTTGTCTCCTGCCATCTCCTCTCCCTGCTGTCTCAAAGACTCTGTTTACTACATATATGTAAATTGAGGTAAACACACATTTCTTCATTCAGTATACTCTTGCCTAGGCAAGACTGCATGGTTTTGAACATGTGCTAAGAACATTATACAGGGGGATTTCATAACTTTACATATAATGTTACTACATACGTTTCAGCATGATATCATTGACCAGCAAGTTATTAGTTTTCAAATGATCTCTCACACACACACACCTAACAAGACAAAGGAACCAGCCCTTTGGTCTTGCGGGGGCTGGAGGGGGGGAGGATCCTGACCTGAGAATTTGGTCAGGATTTGGTCCCTTGCTGTTGGGAAACTATGGTAAGGATTTTACCTTGAACCAATTCTAGCTCATTAAGTTTAGCTACTATAAAGCATTTTATTTTAATTTCTCTTGTAACCATTTGTGACTTTAATGCCTTATATTTGTATTCAACTTAAAATTCTATCTTTTTTTGTTAATGAACTTGTTTTATTTTTAATCTAAACCAATCCAGAGCAGTGTTTAAACTGAACTCTGGGTAACTCCAGTTAAAGTAGCAAACTTTGAATATTGACCCTTTACAGGGCAATGGACCTTTAATCTCTGAACTGCCCAAGAGAAGGCTGGACAGTGCAGAACACACATTTTGGGGGAAATTTGGGACTGGGAGTGCATTGGGGTCACCCTGCAAGTAGTAACCAAGGCTGGTGGAAGTCAGACTGGTGAATTACTGACAGGCTGCTGGGGTCAGAGTTGCTGAACCATGGTTGGAGCTATACACAGACATTCCGAGTGTGGCCTGCATGTTAGCAGACTGTTTGTGGGCAGCCCAGGTTGGAAGCTACACTAGTAAAGCACTTTGAGGCACTCAAGGCTGCAGGGCAGGCAGTGACACTACTGGTTTGGATTGCACCCTGGAATGTGACAGAGGGGCAGTTTGGTGAATGAGTAGCCAGAGAGCCTTTGCACTATTCTGGTCTGCTGGATGGTTACTGAGCTGCTGAAGTAAGAAAAAATTAGAGACACCCCTAGAGCTACTCTTCACTGGGAGCCAGTCTAGTCTCCAGCTATCTCCAGACTTGAAGAGACAAAATATTCAGCTCACAGCTACTTTCCTACTTCCCCCAGCCAGGGGCTGCACTAAAGAGAACAGCTCAGAATCTAAGCCATGTCTTTTTTGACTCCCCTTTGCCAGCACTGGCCTCTTCTCAGAGATTTGATACAATCTCGCCATGCTCAGTGTATATGTCCTCCTCGGTGTGGCTCCTGTCACTTCTGACAGACTTTCTGTATCTCTCTGCATCAGCCGTCTCCCCTTCTACTTTCGAATTTCATCGGAAAATGTCATCATTTCTCTCCCCCTCTGGTTACGTTGTTCTATTTTATATTTGGAAAGGTCCTATTGAAATTTAATACATTTCGAGATACCGTTTCCCTAAATGATATTGTGGAAAACAAAACTGTATTGCACACTGGGTTCCAGCCCAGGGCCCTGTACTGCCCAGCTAGGTCAGACCCTTTACCCAATTGAAGTTTTCCTTGAGCCATTTCCTACCTTGCGTCTGGGTCTCCAAGTCTCTTCTCTAGTTACCCAAGATCCCTCCAAAGCCTCCCTGCCTGGAGAGCTTTCCTCCATGCTGTCAGCTGCCTTTCCTGCTCTGACTCTCCCCTTCTGAGCCATGGCCCTGACGGAGCTTTGTTGATCCTTACAGTCTCTTCCCTCCAGCTCTTTCCCCCACCTGGACCCTGTCAGCACTTAAACCTGGTTCTTTTTTTTACAGGAAGGCCCTGATTCCTGAGAGGTGGGGCTAGTTCTGTAATCAGGGCTGGCTTAGCCCCAGCCTGCCAGCCCAAGGGCTAGTCACCCTGTTACACCCCCAACCTTTTCGTCATTCCTGCTGCCCAAGCCACACAACTACCCAGGCTTTTTGCTTCTTTCTCCTATTTGTGTCTTTGTGTCGTCTTCCAAGTACCTCCTTCCTGATGTGAGTTGCCTTGGCTCCACTTTCAGCTTAAAGCACATGTCTACCATGGTGCCTGTGAGCAATATTGAAAAAATAAAATAGAAAGGTACAAAACCCTCCAGATACTCACATTAAGTAACCAAAGCAACTGTATATCTGTGCTGTAACCCTTGTACTCCCTCCTCCTTCCCTTTCATAGATGTGATCATTCCTTATAACAGGGATCGGCAACCTTTGGCATGCGGTTCGGCAACCTTTGGCACGTGGTAAGCACCCTGGCAGGCCGGGCCGGTTTGTTTACCTGCCGCGTCCGCAGGTTTGGCCGATTGCGGCTCTCGCTGGCCATGGCTCGCTGCTCTAGGCCAATGGGGGCTGCAGGAAGCGGCGGCCAGCACATCCCTTGGCCTGCGCTGCTTCCTGCAGCCCCCATTGGCCTGGGACAGCGAACCGCGGCCAGTGGGAGCTGCAATCGACTGAACCTGCGGCTGCGGCTGCGGCAGGTAAACAAACCGTCCCGCCAGGGTGCTTACCCTGGCGAGCCGCATGCCAAAAGTTGCCGATCCCTGCCTTATAATATCTGAACTCATATTGCTAAATCCTGTCAGGAAAGGACACTGGGCCACAGCTTTTTTTGAACCAAATTGTAGAGTGCAAATCAGAGGGAGGGAGGTAAAGCCAGCTTAAAGGTCACCTTTGCACTCCCCTGATCCTGGTGCTGCTCTGCATACGCTATTCCCTCTGCATTGTGTTAGTACAACCTGAAGGCTGCTCTAATTTACAGCAAAGCTATTCTAATCCTCAGCCTTATTAGGGGCATCTTGGCCAGACCCCCTTTCCCGTGCTATGTCAGTAGAAGGAGGGCGAGTAATGTTTGTCTCTCTGCAGGAGCTGTGTGCCTCTTGAGGTGATCTTTCCAGGACTGGTTAAGGCCAGGCCTCACTACCAGTGTGACACAAAGCAACCACCCCACACAGGATGATCTAGCCCCTGGATTTTTATTATTCTGTAAATTGCCAGGCACACCGATGGAGCGGTAAAAACACATACATGAAAATAAATAAGTAATTGCTTACCTTTCTCCATCTTCTCTGTCTCACACAGTCTTCAAACCTTCTCCTAGCTTAGCCTCTTGGTGCCCAATTCCATGGTGGCCAAGCCAGCAGTACTGTTAGCTGGAAGGGGAAACACTAGAAACCTTTCCTGATGGTTCTTCTTTTTGTGTAAATTGAGCCACTTCTCGGCTTTATGTTTCCCTCTTTTTCTTCCTGCTTGTTCTTTCTGATGGTTTAAGCTAAGGCCCGCAGATAGGTAGTAAGTCAGATGTAGAGATAAACTGCAGCAGATTTCAGCGTGAAGGAGGAAACTGCAACACCAGCAAGCTCAGTCACTGGAAGGTGAAAAAGCTGCTGAGTGAGGGCAGGGTGCCGTGGAGGCCCTCTTGTCCATACGTGGACATTCTCCAAACTGTGGGCAGGAGGAGAGCAATGGTAAAGCGAGCACAGTAGTGCATCATGCCCTCGGCACAGCTGTTTGACATAAACCCCTGAAAAGGCTTCGAGCTACAGGAAGAGTGCGGGTGAATCAGCTAGTCTGCATCCTGTCACAGTTTCTCAAAGTTCTGTCAAGGCATGGTCAAGGCAGCAGGTTTGTATAATTTTTGTTGGTGCCCAGAACGGGTCCAAGTCCCCCCCGTACACACACACGCCTGCCTAAGGCTCTGGGAGGGAGTTTGGGTGCAGGAGGAGGTGAGGGCTCTGTGAGGAAGTTTGGGTGCGGGAGGGATGAGGGCTCTGAAACGGAGTTTGGGTGCTGGGGCGGGCTCTGGGCTGGGACAGGTGGTTGGGGTTCAGGAGGGGGTACGGGAGGGGGTTTGGCTGCTGGGTGTGGGCTCAGGGCTGGGACAGAGGGTTGGGGTGTGGGGGAGACTGCAGGGGGGGGGACTGGGCCAGGGATCAGGAGTTTGGGGTTCAGCAGGCAGGCTGCCCCGGAGCTGGGGTGGGGAGCCAGAGAGAAGGACTCCCCCCAGCCTTTTCCCCACCAGCAGCAGCGACCTCTGGGGGAGGAGGGCCCCTCTCCGGCACGAAACTCACCCAAGCTTCCAGGCTGCTGCTCAGGAGGTCCAGCCAGGATAAGCCCCCACTGAGTCAACTCAGAGATGCCTGCCGGGGGGGAGGCTGCCATGCACCTCCTTCCCTCCTCCCTTTGTAGGTGTGGCAGCCGCCACTGCTTGCCCCCGGCGCTGCTCCCTTGTAGCCGGCTGTGGCCCATGAGGGAGAACAGTGCAGAGCTGCAGGGGACAGCTGACCACTGCCCAGGGGAGGCAGGGATGCTCGCGGGAGGTGCGCGGGGGTGAGACCCGGCTCCAAGCATTGGTGGAGCAGAGCCCCCCTGGCCCTGAATTTGCTGGAGCCTGGGCACCATGGACTCATACAACTCAACCACCATTCCATAGGTTGTGTCCATGCTGATGACAGGTTCTGCTTGATAACAATACAAAGCGGAGCGGACCAACGCATGTTCATTTTCATCATCTGATGCCACCAGTAGAAGGTTGATTTTCTTTTTTGGTGGTTTGTGTTCTGTATTTTCCACATCAAAGTGTTACTCTTTTAAGACTTCTAAAAGCATGCTCCACACCACATCCCTCTCAGATTCTGGACGGCACTTCAGATTCTTAAACCTTGGGTCGAGTGCTGTAGCTATTTCCAGGGCCGGGTCTGGCTTTTTTGCCGCCCTAGGCAAAAAAGCCACCCTCCCCCAGCGCGGCAGGGGAGGGCGCCGAGCCTGGCTGCAGGCCGCAATCCCCGACCGGCCAGGGCTCTCCGCTATCCCCGGCAGAGAGCCCCCGGTGGCCAGAGCGCTGGGAGGAGGGCAGAGAGCCCACCGCAGCTCTCCACTCTCCCCGACCGGCTGGAGCGCCACGGGGAAGGCGGGGAGTGCAGTCGCGGCCCCGCTTTCGGCTGGAGCACCCCGCCGCGCCGCCCCCCTCCAGGCGCCGCCCCAAGCACATGCTTGGTGGGCTGGTGCCTGGAGCCGGCCCTGGCTATTTCTAGAAATCTTACATCGATACCTTTTTTGCATTTTGTCAAATCTGTGGTGAAAGTATTCTTAAAATGAACACATGCTGGGTCATCATCCGAGACTGCTATAATATGAAATATATGCAGAATGCCGGTAAAACAGAGCAGAAGTACAATTCTCCCCCCAAGGAATACAGTCACAAATGTAATTGACACATTATTTTTTTATTGAGCATCATCAGAATAGAAGCATGTCTTCTGGAATGGTGGCCGAAACATGAAGGGGCATATGAATGTTTAGCATATCGGCATGAAAATACCTTGCAATGCTGGCTACAAAAGTCCCATGCGAACGCCTGTTCTCACTTTCATATGACATTGTAAATAAGAAGCAGGCAGCAGTATCTCCCATCAATGTAAACAAACTTGTTTGTCTTAGCAATTGGCAGAATAAGAAGTAGGACTGAGTGGACTTGTAGGCTTTAAAGTTTTACGCTGTTTTGTTTTTGAGTGCAGTTGTGTAACCAAAATAAATAAATAAATCTGCATTTGTAAGTTACACTTTCACGATAAAGAGATTGCACTTCAGTACTTGTATGAGGTGAATTGAAAAATACTATTTCTTTTATCATTTTTACAGTGGATATATTTGTAATAAAAAATAATATAAAGTGAGCACTGTGCACTTTGTATTCTGTGTTGTAACTGAAATCAATATTTAAAATGTAGAAAAATAGCCAAAAATATTGAATAAATTTAAATTGGTACTCTATTGTTATAAGTGCGATTAATCGCAATTAATTTTTTTGAGTTAATCGTGTGAGTTAACTGCAATTAATCGACAGCCTGAATAATTTTATTTCTCTTACACTTAAATTTAATTCTTTGAGTAGTGAGTTCTAAAATGCCTAACCTGCCCTGGCTGCTGTAATTATCCCTATGGTAACTTTCTAAAACTATATATTCCATCTAGGTTTTTCGTTTCTACTGGTGGCGCACATCCGCACATACTTTGATGCACATAACAAAATTTATTCGGCACATAGATGGAAAAAATTAGAGGGAACATTGCATGTGTTGTATACCTGGGTGATGTCCACCACATAGATTTACATCAAGGCCAGACAACTGTGCGTTGATGGCCAATTAAGGACACCACTCTAACTATGGGCATTAGAAGAAACTCATACCCGTCCAGTAAGCCTTCCGGTGGATGCCTCAGTAAGAATATGGGCAATGGTTGCCCCTGTGAGTCATCAAACCATGTGATATGTGCATCTGACCCTGGAGTGCATCTTGGGTCAGTAACTTTCCACAAACAGAGGTTGTGAACTTTGTTTGAGACAGTAAAATTCTATGAACATGGCAAACGATTTAAAAGAACCCCTGAGATAGTTCCATTTTATCTTTATTTCTATAGACTGGATTTCTAAAAAGGAAGCTTTGAACAAAGACTGATGATCCCCAGTATGCTTGGGTAAGTTACACAGAGACTTTTACAAACTAGCAGTTTATTCCATCTCTTCTATGATTCTGATCTACGAACACTGAAGAATAACTTGTATGTATATGATCTATTAACCATTTATAATGCTGCTTCTTTTCTTTTATCATTAAACCTTTAGTTTTTAGTTACTAAAGGACTGGCATCAGCATGATTATTGGGTAAGATCTGAGTTATATATTGACCTAAGTGGCTGATCTGTTGGGATTGGAAGGACCCTATATCTGATGAAATTGGTTTTCAGCAACTATTTATCATATAGTCCAGTTTCTGGGTGTGAGCCAAGGGCTGGAATGCCTAAGGAGACTGCATTTTTTACTTCTTTTTAACCAGTGTGGTGAGACAGAAGTTCACTTTTGTTCCTGGCTTGGTATAATCTAATGATAGAATAAGCTATTTCTCGGCAGTTTGTCCTGAATTTGGCATTCTGACTGGCCCCACTGAGGCATGGTAGGGTCCACAGTGTGCTAGGGACTTTCCATACACAGAGGAAGACCCTTCCCCAAAAGCATGTGGTCTGTAAAAGGCAGAACAAAAGCTTGGGGAAAAAAGGCAAAACACACCCTGAAAGTGAGCAGGCTTCTGATAGGAATACATTGTTTTCATTATTTTAACCAAAATATATATATATATATATTGGTGGGCAGGTGAGCCCCCTGCCCACCAATGTTATCTGTTGTTGACCCTCAATCATCAGCCATTTTTAAATGGTTGCCCACTCGCCAAGCCACGTTTCCATTCCATTTTCACATCACCTACCCACTGGCACTCCACAAGTACCTCCCTGACAGCAATCAGGCCACCAAGTGAACAGCAATGAGCAGGACACACACATGATGACACAGGAGGCTGCTCTGTAGGTGGTGAAGGTGTGATCTTGCCCAATGCTGCTGCAGTCTCTGGGTTCTCAGGTGATGGGGGTCCCTGCCCTATGTGGCTGCCCATGGTATAAGTGAGCTGGGCCACATCAGGGAGTGGCAGGAAATGGAAGTTCAGCCTGGTTAGCTCTTTCCATCACTGCTGCAGCTGCTCTGGGTGCTGCCCTGGAATCTGGTTGCCGTATTCTCGGTGTGATCTGCCCAATATCATATAAAGAGGGTTTATCACCTCGGTATTCTGTGATAAAATGCCTCTGCCCACATAGTTCAAAACTGCATTGGCATTTTTGCTGTCACATATGATGGCTCATTTTGAATGACGTGCATGGTTCTGCATACTGGCTCAGGTTACGCTACTGTAAAGCAATAGTGGATGGAAACTACATCTCTCAATTATAATTTTGAGGCACAGCAAGAGAAGAGTTAGAATATACCGTCAGGGCCGGTGCAGAGACTGGTGCATGAACCACTCATATTCATAATAGCTGATGAAAGGAGGCTTTTCTTAGATTTTTAAAAACACCTCTGAAAATTTTACTATAATTTTGTTAGGCATGGAGGGTGGAATTTTCGGAATTGCACTAGTGATTTAGGAGAACATGTCCTATTGAAAGTCCATTCCTAAATCACATAGATGCTTTTGAAAATCTCATCCATAGAAGCTTTGGACATAGGCACCAATTTTTTTCCTCTCTGGCAAGGATAAACTATTTCATGGTTGGTTACTTTGTACTTTAACTTATTAGGAGAAAAAGTCAATGTCACTGTTCTGTACAGGATGAGTATTCGTGCTAACCCCCAAAATAGGTAACTTTCTGACTGCTTGATAGAATCTGATCAGATCAGCTGAGAATTCTATATAACGTTTATAATTTGTATCTCCATTTGTGCCATTGCCATTTTGTGTGTTCCACCCTCTAATTTGGACAAGTGGACCAAAACCATAGCATGGTTTTGAAGTGGCTTTTATCCCCACAATAAGTATTTTGAACTGTGTCACAACAGCATTAGAGAAAACCATGTATGAACTCTGCGAGGGTGAGCAGGAAGCAGGTGGGATCTCCGGGGTAGTGCTGATTAAAATAGCTTTGTTATAGTGCTGATATGGCCTCAGATGTTAGCCTTTATAGTAACAATAACATCTGGTCAACTCTGAAAGCTTTGTGGCTTGCGGTGCTTGTCAAAGAGATACCATGGGTACCCACTATATCCTGAACAGATTTACCTCAGACCTTTGCCATAAACACAAGCAAATGATCAGGCATGTTGGCAGTATTGCTTGCTTTAATACCTGGAGCTATGCATGGAAGATTCCTCAGCCTGTGCTATGAAGAAGCAATTAAATTGTACAATGCAAACTTTTTTTATAATGGCAATACCAGAGTCTGTCTAACTTCCTTGATTTCAACTTATTTTTCATTATCCTGTTTTTAATCACTATTCCTATTTATTTAGACTGTTTATGCTAAATGAAAATAAAAGCAATATTTGCTTCCTGCTTAAGAGGAACATGCAATACAAACCTCTGTGTTTACATGGATTTTTCCTGTGGTTCACTGAAGTCTCAGATCTGCCGTCAGATGTTCCACTTACTCAGAAAAACAGTTTATTAGCGGCGTCTGGATGGCTCCAGGGATTGGTAACAGAATGTAGAGCCTCTGACCCTTACGTGTGCAGGTCAAATCCAGGTCAGGTTGGCAGAGAGTGGTCCTCATGCAGTTCTGATGGGCAGGTATGCAAACACACTAAAATAACTGGCAGTCTACACAGAGGGTAAGGACTGGATGGGCATTAACAACACATAGTGTACTTCCCTTCCTGGAAGTTATTCCTCTAGGTTAGATGTGAGGCAAATTGGCATAGTGCACAGAGAAGCCTGTACAGTTGCAGCTTGTCTGGAGCTGTTCTGTAGGAAAGAGAGGGCCTCAATGTTCCTGACTATCAATCTCACATCCTTCCGGCACCACTACAAATATTTCACAATTTGCCAGGGCTGCTTACATGTGGGTGATAGTCCAAGATAACAATTTTGCAGATTCATTCCAACTTCTACCTCAATTTTTATCTCTCATCTCTTTTCTAAGCACTGAAAAGGGGGTGGAGAAAGGCGGGGCCAGCAAGCTGTAGACATCCTTATCTAGTCTCCTTTCAGTTCTTAATGCCAATTGAGTTAAAATGAAATTACAATCTTCCTCCAAATATGTGCTTAACAAGTAGATGATCCTGGTTGAAAAAATAAGCCATTTAATCTGCCAAGTGAGCAAAGCAATTTTTATATTAACACCATACTGTTCCTTCTGTAGGACTGAGTAGTAGCTGGCTGCCTTGAGGCACTGCTTTTATGCAAACTTTGCCAACATATGCAGTTTCCAAAGCATTGCACTTAGGAGTACTTCTGCAAATAAAGATTCCCTGCCTAGGGAAACAGCATCTTCATAGCAAATCAATAGCGACTATGTTGTATTTTGTAGGCTATTCCTTATTTTGTACCAGAGGTTAACTCCTTCTTTCTAAAAAGTGGTATGAATGAAATTCATTAAATACAAGATACTGAGGAACATACAAACTATGCACAGAAGAAGTATATTTACACTTGCTGCATTCCTCTTCTATGTGGTGACAGTTCAATATTGATGTTCAGGGTGGGAAATAGTTTGGCTCTGATTGCTGGCATCTCTTTACTAACTTTGTTCTTTTAATTTCATGTGTTTTGACACATTATTTAATCTGAAACCTATGAAATTTAAAGGTGCAGCAATACTATTTAATCTACACATTATTGTTTGCAAAGATACTGCACATTATAGTTAAGTGCTTTTTGAATAAGGGTGTGGTGATGAAGGTAAAGTCCTCTCTCCCTATTGGCGGTATAAGGGCAGGGTCGGCTCCAGGCACCAGCTTGGCAAGCAGGTGCTTGGGGCGGCCACTCCGGAGAGGGGCGGCAGGTCCAGCTATTCGGCGGCAATTCGGCGGACGGTCCCTCACTCCCGCTCAGAGTGAAGGACCTTCCGCCGAATTGCCACCGCAGATTGCGATTGCAGCTTTTTTTCTTTGGCTGCTTGGGGCGGCCAAAACTCTGGAGCTGGCCCTGTATAAGGTTACAAATTGGCTAACAGTTTAATGAAACCCAGGACATGTAACTGCATTCCCAGGATAAGAGAGAAACTTCAAGAAGAGGCCAAGCATGGAAGCTCCTTTTCTTCTTATTTTTTTTTTTATAGGTCAGTGGGAAGTTATCATACCCTGGGCTAGTTTCAGGGTCCCTGAGATTAGAGCTCCTAGAAAGAAGAGCTGGGGTTTCTTTATGACATTGCTTATAGAAGAAGTGCTGTTTCCCTATGGAAAAGGCAGACTAATCACTTTGAATTACTGCCATCTCATTAACTGGTGACCTAGTCTTAGCCAATAATTACATGGTGTATAAAGTGGCTGTAGGCTGGGCTGATCCAGCCTGTGCCAGGCTCAGAGACTAGAAGTCAGAACAGAGTTCCTTTAAATTTTATTACAAGTAAGGAGCAACATTATGTGGTCAAGGTGATAAGGTTAACGTTTTTCTCTTCCATTTTCCCCTGAATGCAATAGAGAGGTAGTAACCATCAGCCTGATTAAGACTCACCTCCTGGCTCCCCAGTTTTTGAGCTGTCAGCCAGGAATACATCTTTGGACTATACAACATGTTCATCAATGGATAGAAACCCAACACCACTGGGACATGGACAGACCCTGATCATGTGCTGTAGTCCCATCACATCGTAGCCCATAGCCCAATTCCCAAGTATGAGAGATGGGCTGGGCAGAGGTGGTGGGTCAATGTCAGCTTTGACTTGCATTGCTAAATTCTAGATTTATACACTTGCAATTGAGCATTTGGGCCATGGGCTCTGCCCCTGGAAATTTCCCTAGGAGTTGGCCTGGATGCTGCTGCCTTAGGGCATGCTTCCCCCTCAAGTTGCAGGGCAAACTCTATAGCTGGGGAACTCAGGAGCTCTCAACAACCAAAGAACCTGTTGTGCCCAGGAATGGACGTGGGGGGAAAACAAACGAGGAGCAAGCCAGCTAAAATGTTTATCTGAATACATTTTACTGACTAAGAATTTGAAAGGTTTTCTCCAATAAAACTTTAGTTACCAGAAATAAGTCTTAATTCAATAAGCAACAATGAGTGGGTTCCATTTATGAAGTTAAAACTGACTTCTCGTAGGTATTATTTTGCATTGGTGGCCACTGGGCCTTGGTCACTGGCTCATCCAGATATGCATTTTGAGCACGACAATTTGTGCCATGTTAGGGTTGTAGCATTTAAATCTAGTTGCACTTTTTTTAATGATTTCATCTTTCTTTTGTTGTTGTTAGGTTATCAAGTACCGTGACTTCAGAGAAAATTGTTCAGAAATAAATTATCTTTATTTTCAAATTCAAATGGACATTGTTTATACCAAAACAAAGGTTGACAGAGGTTTTATTTAGCAAAGCTGTGACTTTCAAGTTTATACAACCAGATACTTTATTTTTAATTAGGTATTAAAACATATCACCCTGGCGTCCACCTGCAGATACTGAAGCCAGTAATGTGGACACTGAATTTATGAACATTCTGCAGTATTCTTTCATACTGGATTCCACAGAAATTTGACAAGTTACAGGTTAAAAAACAAAACTTGACATAGAAGAGAAATTCTCCAAAGTGTGTCACTGGGTCCCAGGACTCTCTTCTCCCCATCTCACATATCACTCCCTGAAGAGTTCTCTATTCTCCAGAGCTTCCACTGTCCTTCCCAAGGTTCATCTGCTCAAACTCTTTCCTTCCCACCCCCAGACCATTAGCCTTGAAGGCAGTATGGTCCTCTCTCTTTCCTCCATGTAACCATAGCTGAAGCCATGCTCGGTAGCAACTCTCTGTTGTTTCACCACTGCTTCTGCTATTGTGTACATCTGCTCATCATCAGCAGGAGGCATGAGTGAATGGGTGTTGACAGTCTCCATCATTAGCCACCACTGCCTCTCTTTCTAAGCAAGTCCACATTTGCACAGAAGTTTGTGTTTCTTAGGGTGAAGTCCACACTTAGGTTGTTTGGAAACTGGCACATACTATTTCCTAGATGAGGAAATACTACTTATCCGTTGAGACATTGAGACCCAATGATTGTTTTAAGGATTATAACTCTATATGCTTAAAACCCAAGAGAGGGAACCATGCAACAAAATTCAAATCAGAACATGGAAAGCTTGAAGGTGCTAAGATACTGGTTTGGCCCATAAAATTAGAAATCATTTGAAAAATCAGTATCTGGATCCAGATTTGGATTTCAAACAATCACATAGTTCCAGGTCTGAGATTTTAGCTTGAGTCCATCTCTACTTAATACAGAAAATATGTAGACTTGGGGCCAGATTCTCAACCCAAAGGAACTATGCCAGTTTACAGCATCTGAAAATCTGACCCCTTGGAGGGGGAGAGAAAGTGGAATGGGGGAAGAAGACTGAACATCATTGTTCTTCCCTTTACTGGGATTATTAGGTCCTAAAGAGAAACAAGTAACAACCCAGCCTTGCTAGCTTTTTAGCCTATAGGCTACAGGGAGCAGCAGGGCACTTTTAGAGACCAGAACTTTCTTATCTCAGTTTTAGTTATAACCCATATTTCCTATAAGGGATACATTTCTAGTTTTCTTTATTTTTTAAACTCTTTTTGTTTTTTTCTTTATAGGTATAACTTGAGGTAACCCATCAGTGCTAAGCACACAGCTAACTGAAAAGGTGCAGGTATCTTGTGGGAACACTGGAGTAGATAAATTTAAAACAAATATCTCTATGTTATAGAAACAAGATAGTTCAGGCTGATTTCTGTGTAACAAAGATTTAATGCTTCTTTTTGTGTTCTGATCTCTGCATATGAAATTCCTATCCTGTGGGAATGCAAACATGCAGGGAACTGGAGTCAGACTATTAATTTATTCCATGTAGACCATCAGGCAGACATAAGATAACAACGTAACAGTTGTTTGTTTCAAACCGGAAGTCTAGAAGTGAAAGATTATTGCTAATTGAAATAGCCATCCAATCCTCTAAGGAAGTTTATCCGATATTCTGCTACTGCCTTGTGCCTGGGAGTTATAGATATAGACAGGCATGTTGCTTTTGAAATAAATGGCCAAATTCTGGGCTATTAAACCAGGGTAAATTTGGAGTAACTCCGCTCATATCAATTAGTTACTCTGGACTGAGAAGAAGGATGGTCCAGTGGCTAGCCTCGCATTTAAAAGTTTTGCCAGCATGGTTATGTCCATTAGGAGTTTGCAAAAAATTACACCCATGACCAACACAGTTATACTGACAAAACGTCGAGTGTAAATTCATTTATACCAGCAAAAAATTCCTATTGCTGGGGTGGCTTATTTCATTAGGGCAACTGGTATAATCTATACTGATTGCTTTTGAGATAAATGGGAGTTAGGTGCCAATGTGCATTTGAAAATCCCGTTAGGCACCTATCTGCAGCTTTAGATGCCTAAATACCTTTACAAATCTGGTCAAAAGGGTATGTCTACATTGCAATTAAAAACTCATGGCTGGCCCATGCCAGCGGACTTGGGCTCACACTAAGGGGCTGTTTAATTGCAGTGTACATGTTCTGGCTTGGGCTGGAGGCTGGGATCTGGGACTCTGTGAGGTGGGAGGGTCCAGAGCTTGGACTGCAGCCTATCCTGAATGTCTACACTGCAATTAAACAGGCCTTTAGCCTGAGCCCCTAGAGCCCAATCAGCTGGCACAGAGCAGCTTCAGGTGTCTAATTGCAGTGTAGACATGCCCGAAGTGACTTAGGAGACTAATTCTCATTGAAAGTCAATGGAATTTAGGCTAAGTGCCTTAGTTACTTTTGAAAATAAAACTTAGGCTCTTAAGACATGTAGACTTGCAACACTGAGCAGAGCAATACCTAAATATCTTTAAAAATGTGGACCTTAGTCTTGCTGTGCCTCAGTTCCCCATCTCTAAAATGGGGACAATAGCACTGCCCTCCTTCCCAGAGGTGTTGAGACAATAAATGTATTATAGATTGCGTGTATTATATCACTCAGATCCTGCGATAATGGGGGGACTTAGGTAAAGATAAATTTATCTTATGTATCAGTTAGATTTTAATTGTAAACATAATCATAAACAGCATTTGATACTGTGTGTTCTTGTCCTATTTTTATGCCCTCCTCAATCAGCTCTCTCATGAATTGCTGTAGCAGTGGAGGTTGCTGTGGCCTTAAATAGGGAATGTAGACAGTGTCCTTCAAAATGGTGTGAATTTAGCATGTAATTTGGGATGAATTAGTTTCAATGCACTTCTGATAGGTAGCTTGGTAGGAAGATGTATACATAAGTACTCAGTGCTCCTCTGTTCCAGTTGTACTATAGTAACAAGCAAGTCTGCATGTGGGTCCACTTTTAAATTCATCACTTGATTTTATGGAGCATTGCATGGTATTTTCACCAATTAGCATCTGACAGCATTTAGTTAAGGACTACAAGGGTATGTAAGAAAAAGTGGAATATGATCTATTTTGTAGTCACTGGCTCACCATTTGATAATAATGCCCTCGGAGGTTTCGGATAGTAACCAGCAGTTTCCAAGCTATTTGAGGAAAATCGGGTAAATCTATAATCCAGTGGTAAATCTGAAAGAAAGAAACATACCACGTTCTAATTAGTTACACAGCCCCTATCACATTCAAAAAAAGCCTGTGATGAACAGAAGTACATTTTTTTTTCTTAAATCTTTGAGCTTGTGTGTTCATTGGTATTAGAACTGAATCGGACAGCATGACTACATACTTGTTTGACATCTTCAGCCACCTTACACATTGGCATTAAGGGGTTTACTTAACTTCAGTTTGATACTGGTAGCTTTGTTCCTTGATCACTGTGGTAATACACAGTCACAAGAATGCGGAAAATTATTTTAAAACCAAACCAAACATTTGCAGCATCTACCATGTAGGAACAATTATAAATTCATGCTCAAAATCACCACTCCTCTGTCTTATTTCAATAGTCTGATCCTCAGAAAGTTACCATTCCAAAACAAGCAAGAAGAAATTATGAATTCCATCAGTTCTTGTTTCACAGCTTTTGTTGTGAGACTCTCAAAATGCACCCAAACGTAGACAGGGTTACACAGAGGTTTTGGAGGCCCTGGGCAAAATCTTAAATTGAGGCCTTCACCCTTCCAAAAAACTTTATCATTGAGACAAAAGAGTTAAAAAGAGGGAAGGGCCCAGGCCTGTGGGGTTACTACCTTCCCTGAGGGGATGGGGGAATGCTGCCCTGCAGAGAGCTGGGAGTCCACGCCTGGCCCTGCCTCTCCTGGAGCTCTGGCCCCACTGTTAGTGGGAGGGGTATCCCTGATCCAGTTCCTACCTTTCATCATTTTGGGGGCCCTCTCAAGGGGAGGACTCAGGTCAAATGGCCCCTTTTGTCCTGCCCCCCATCATTCTCCTCCTCGTTCCCCACAGCAGCCTTGACCTTAGATATTCTTTCAGTCTGACTTAATAAAACTTTCACTTTCTATCAAGGCTTCCTAGGAATCTGAATTTCTGACTGAGCAGGGGTTAATCATCATTCTTATTGTTTGAAGAATGTTGAATAAATGAAAATATCTCTCTACTGTGTAAAAGCTCTCTTTTCTGCATCCTTGCTATTTAATCCTACTGCTAGCTAAGCCCTTCTCAGCGGTGTTCATATTTAATTAGAAACAGAAAAATAAATAGGAAAGGGTACAAAGTCCTCTTCTATTAACAAGAAAATGGTGCTTTCCTACCATTCAAAATTAAAGAAACTAAAGGTCTTCGGTGTATTGGCTGGTAAGGAAAAGAGTTACCAGTTAAGCTTATCTCTGAACAGTTGAGTTACAAGACTGACAAGTCTCATTTTGGAGTGTGGCAGGAGTGAGGTGGAATTTTTTTGGTTTGTTATCTAAGTTTTAGCTGATCTGCTTCTGTGAAACACAAACAAATTCTCAGCCGACAATAGAAAGCTCAGCTCTGACTCACAATCAGTCTATAAGCAGATATATAGGCAGCATTCAGATCTATAGCTTTAAGGTTATACTCAACCAGGGGTAAAATTAACACATTAGTATTTTGATCCATTCTAGAAACTATTAATAAAATCATATGTATTAGGTTACATAGTAGAAATGTAGTAGTACCCCTCATTTTGAGAGTGTAAGACCAAATTCTGCCTTCACTGACAACCCATGTAGTCTTAATAAGTACCTAGCAGAGAATACAAAAGAGTTAGTGAAGGCAGATATTGATCTAGTATGTGTAACAGAGCTGTTATAACAACTGATGTCTAGAAAAGTAAACTTTGTATAAATATTTTACTGAAGAATAATTAACTTGACAGAGACCTTTATTGCACGCATACCACAAAATTCAGGTTCAGAATTATATACCAGAGTTACAGTTAAACCATATAAATAAGAGAAAACAATTAAAGAAAATAATAGTCAGAGAATTATAAAAGCAGTAGAAGAGGGAGAAAAAAGGAGCATAGGTAAAGCAGAAAAGAAATATAGGTTTTAAGATGAGATTGAATTGTAATTAAACTATATTACTAAGATACCTCAGTCAAGATTTCCTCCAGAATGGGGAAAGTATTTATAGTAAAGTATTAAATGCATTTTCTGCTTTTAATTATAAAGGAATGCTTTGTCAAGGATTAAATAATTAGGCCCAACTGTTGCCTTAATTTGCAATACATGCCATATCATCCCTCCACACTTCTTGACTGCGGCTGCTGACACTGACAACAATCCTGCTTTTGGAAAGCAGAATTCTTACACAATTCAACATCCTGTTGCTCCTAGGACCAGAGCAGTCAGAGTGGAGGATATGTGTCATCCAAATGTGCAGACGCAAACAAACCTGGTGCCCTCTTGTTTGGGTCGGGGAGGGAGTTCCAAAGGGTGGATGGGATTTTCTTTATGTTCCAGTCTTTATTTTAGATAGGATGATAGAGTTGCATTTATTTTTTCAGGCTCTGGTATTCTGGCCCAATTCCAACTCAGGTATTTAATTCTGTCTTTCTGTGTTCACCCTGCAGATGGATATAATGGTACTCACTTCCTGTCCCTAAACTGTTTGCTGTGCCATATATTTACTTTTTGTTTTTATAAAGAATTGCATCAAAAATTATTCCTTCTGTCACCCTGGATGTCTTTAATATACACAATCAATCATCCAACCAACCAACCAACCAATCATTGAGATACTCATTCACTGTGTGTCCTTCTCTTCTGTCTCCTTTATCTCTGCACTCCTTGTTTACTATAGTGTATTTTTTTTTTCAGTTTGCCTTCATTTTCATTCACCTGTTTTCCTTCTGGTTGTGAAACTACCCTTGTAACATAGCCTGATAACCCAAGATGTGGCTCTCATAGAATCATAGGACTGGAAGGGACCTTGAGAGGTCATCTAGTCCAGTCCTCTGCACTCAAGGCAGGACTAAGTATTATCTAGACCATCCCTGATAGGTGTTTGTCTAACCTGCTCTTAAAAATCTCTGATGATGGAGATTCCACAACCTCCCTAGGCAATTTATTCCAGTGCTTAACCACCCTGACAGTTAGGAAGTTTTTCCTAATGTCCAACCTAAATCTCCCTTCAATATAAGCCTATTGCTTCTTGTCCTATCCTCAGAGGTAAAGAAAAACAATTTTTCTCCCTCCTCCTTGTAACAACCTTTTACATACTTGAAAACTGTTAATATGTCCCCTCTCAGTCTTCTCTTCTCCTGACTAAATAAGATTTATTTTATTTGTGTGCCTCGCTTAAATTCTAAATCCATATTTAGGTTTCTAAATATAAATGATGTGAATTTCAATGATATTGAGTTTCTGCAGCTCCCACTGGCTTCAATGGGATTTGTAAATGCTTAGCAATTCTGAAAATAAGGCCAAATGTATATTTAGGTGCCTAACTATGGAATTTTAGGAGCCTTACTTCTGGCAGTCAGGTTTGAACATTTTGGCCAAAATCTAATTTATAGTAAATCATAGAATATCAGGGTTGGAAGGGACCTCAGGAGGTCATCTAGTCCATCCCCTTGCTCTCAATCCCCAGACAGATTTTTGCACCAGATCCCTAAATGGCCCCCTCAAGGATTGAACTCACAACCCTGGGTTTAGCAGGCCAATGCTCAAACCACTGAGCTATCCCTCCCCCCAAATGAATGAATGCTCATATAAATCACAGAGACTATAATCAGAGACACACATGAATAAATAAATAATGAAATAAAGCCCTGACGCTGCCCCCCAAACTTCAACTCCCTCTCTTCCCAAAGAACTCAGGTGAAAAGGTGGGGTATTTTTTGTAGACTATACTGGGCTATTCCAGGCCACAGGAGGGAGTAAAATCCAGAATCAAGGGGCCTGGTGTAATAACTGGGTCTGCCAATTTACTCTAATTGTGAGCTCAACTGTGAAAAGTGAGTTAAAGTTCATAAAATGTCACAATAACCTATAACAATGAATGTGGAGAAAAGGTGCAAAAGGGAGACAAAAAGACTAGGTTCATCCAAACAAAAAGGCCTACTGATATAATTCAAGGACTGTTTTAAAATCATGCCTAGTAAACAAGAGAAATGTGGGACCAGAAATCAGTGACTCAAAATCGGTGTGTCAGAAATTATGCCTAACTGGTTGACAAAATAGTGAGGAAGCGGGCTATTCTACTCATCACTCCCTTTTGGGGTCCTTAAAAAGACACTTTGGGGGGGGAAATAAGGACAGGTGGAGGCAAAGCAGAGGGTGCTCTGACTGACTGAAAGACAAGAGAAGGGGAAGGAGCAAGTCTCATCATCATGGCTGCCACCCCCAACTTCTCCTGGGACCTGAGACCATCACTGTTATAATCCTGAGAGATGTACTGACCAGACTGGGCCAGAGAGAGGGACTCAGATGACACTGCCACCTCCACTGGCTTTGGCTAAATCCCAAACATCACCTGGGATGTGAAACTTTGTTTCCCTGCCACTCCTGCCATGTGTCCTTTTTCTTCCTCACCGTATTTCTTTTTCCTACCCTTCTCCTTTTTGCCTTCCCATAAGAGTCTGGATTAGGCTGCCAAGACTGTATATTTTGCAACACTGCTGAAAGCCTGAGATCAGAAAGGCAGCAAAATGTAATGCCCTAAATAGACTGATGCTTGTACAAATCTGCCAGATTTCAGAGTGGCTAATAAGACTGTGCTGTGCCTGTGTTTTTCCAGGCTTCAAGTGCAAATCAACACTAGAGACAGAGGCTGCATATTCTATTTTTGCTGTTCTTTTCTTTCCCATTGTGTGTGTATGTTTTGTCTTGTCTTTTAGGAAACAGGATTGGACTTTAACAATAGCAACAATTACAGCTTCAGCCCATCTCAACTAACTTTTTCTCTTTTCCCTGAAAGGACAGTTATAACCATCTTTAATACTATCAAAGAGACCGTCAACTATGGAGGGGGAGAGAACAGGGGGAAGTTCCTTCTAAAAGTTCATTCCAGCTACAGAGAGAGAGAAGAAGTGATGGTGTTGAAATGAAAGCTTTACTTAATACATTACATTTCATGTTTTAACTGTTTTTCTCTTTATTTTTCTGTATCTTTAATAAAAGATAAAAATGATGTTTAATGGTGTGTTTGCAATGACACTAAGTGGGCTGAGGTCTCTGTCAGTTGGAAGACAGGATACTTGGCTAGATGGACCCTTGGTCTGACCCAGAATGGCTGTTCTTATGTTCTGTATACCAAACCCCAAACCTTGTTTAACACTGTTTAAGGTTGGACAGTAACTGGGTTAAGTTAATATCTTTGATGCTCAAGGCCCATATATTCCATCTAAATTAATACAACAGGCCTTCTCCCAGAACATCCTGCTAGCAGCCCCTCTTACTTGCACTAATGGGGCTCCATCTTAAGGGCCCTTACCAATCATAAGAGAGCCAGTACTACACAGGACAAAAAGCTGCTTCAGGTAAGCAGCTCCCAAACCCACAGATAACTATAGGAAAGGACACAAGCTGACAAAACCAGAGAGAATGAAAATGAAAGCAAACAACAATGCACACTGTCATACAGATATAGCAGAGAGTACAGGGGGAAAGGAGAATGGAAACTACTATGAATGAATTCCATAGTGACTGTTTTATTGTATGAGTAACTGTGGACAGTCAGGGATATACATTTTTCCACTTTGTTTCAGGCAACAAATCTCTAGAGCCAGCCCTGAGAACAGTTGAAGGACAGATGGGTTGAATTTCTAGTCTGCTGATGGCCCAGATTAAATTACTGCATCTTGGCTCTACTTTTGACAGCTTCCAAAATAACAAAAAAGTAAAAAAAAAAAAAACAACAACCCCAAAGCAGGAATTTCTCAGCATCTTTATAATGTATCAGAAATGAAGGATTATAGAGAATTTTTTGACACATTTACCCTTTGCTCCTTATTTCCTTCACTTTGGCTGTCAACTTTGAGTCTCTCCCAAGAGTAAAATTGACAAGGAGCAACATGAATGTGACCTGTGTGTGTGTGTGTGTGTCGGGGGGCGGGGGCAGCGGTGGGCGGAGATTTTTTATGGCAGGAAAATTTTTTATCAGCAGGCTCAACCTTATAACTTTGCTGATATTTATTGATAAATTAGTTTTTAGAAACAAACACTGAACACAAAAACTTCTTCAAAAGGTAACAAGATGTATAATGGCTTGCAACAATGTGACATCATGCATGCCAAACACAAAACAATGTATTTTGTGAAAAGGCTAGGCGTTAAGGGTAGGGTTGTCTATCTACTGCTCACACAAACACTGGACCAACTTCTCAAATAAGGTCACCTACATGGCGCCAATAACATTTGTTCATGCATCCCTTGCATGTGTAAAACTTATTTTTGTGTATGAAAATGAACATTTGCTTGCACTAAGCATGAACAAGTACTAGCCCACAGGATAATCAATTCTGCACATCCAAAAACTCATTTGTTCATGCAAATATAGGTTTTACGTAGGCAACAGATGGGAAATAAATTTTTGGAGGTGAAAAAAAGGTACCCACATTTGAAAATGTAGCCCTTTGTGTTAATGAAAGTTATACTATGCATAAGTGGGATATTCTCACTCATTACCACTACTATAAAAACATAACTTTATGTATTACAAAAACAAGAGGGAACTTGCAGTTTTATTCCTGCCACCTCTTCCTCTCCCTCCCCCCCAATTATGCAATATTTTAGTATTTTCTTGTTTGGGTAAATTATGTGTTTGTGAAAAAGGTCTGGATTGAGCATTTTACAAAGTGAAATCTAGCGGTACTTTTTCTCTAAGGAACAGATTTCTCCACAGATTGGGCAGTGAGAGGGAATCTTTCTACATATTTAGATAATGGCATACAGTGTACGCTTATAAAGTTTGCTGATGATACCAAGCTGGGAGGGGTTACCAGGTTTGTCTGATGAGATGCTCATTGTTCAGGTTTGCACTACCCTCTAGATATCTACTAATTTTTCTCATATTATTTGTTCCATTATTTTACAAGCGGTAAAAGTCAGATTTAAGGGATGGTAACAGCCAGGTGACTTAATTCTTATATTTATTTATTGTTTAAAATCAGCACTGCTTTTGCATTATGGAAGAGAGAGAGAGGAAATCTGGCTTCAGTTTCTGACTGCCACCCACCCACTTGCTGGATGGCACTGGGAAAATCACAACATCTCTGTCCCTCATTTTCCTCCTGAGGTTAATGGTCAGTAAGAAGTAGATCCTGCAGACACTCATTTTTGTCCTTTCAGCTCAGATTGCCCAAAGGATGCCAGTTAGTGCCAATGGTGATGGTGGTTTTTGCAATGTGAACTAGGAACTGGACTGCAATTTACTTTCATTTTATTATTTATCCAGACGAGGGTTGAGGTAATGAAATCCTCTTTCATTTCACTGTGTTTGCTTAATTGAGAAAAGGGGATACATTTCTGGGAAAACCAACAGAAGATATTTTATCATGACTCTATATGTCTCTCTTCTTTACTCCCAAATCAGCTGTGGTAAGTGCAAAGTTCAAGTGAACTGTGAAGAACACTGCTTACTCTGTAAATAACTTTAGCAACTTGATCATTACCATGAACCAACTAACTAACTAATGACAGCATTCACACATTTTAAGGTCAAATTGTGATAACCTAGTCTGACCTCCTGAATAACGCAGGCTACAGAACCTCACCCAGTCATTTCTGCATTCCCATACTTAGTTTACTTAGAAAACATGGAGTATAATACAGTAATAGTGCTGCAAATGCCATGGTAATGATTAAGTTTTTAATAGTGATCACTGTAAGTGAAATTCCACTTATTAAGATGGAAACGTTCATTACAGTACCTAGGCTCCGCTGCTAACATATTTTAGATCAGCATTTTTCAAACCGTGGGTCATGACCCAGTGCTGGGTCGCGGCATGTCAGATACTGGGTCGCCTTGCTCTGGTCAGCACCGCTGACCAGGATGTTAAAAGTCCCATCGGCAGTGCTGCCTACCTAAGGCAGGCTAGTGCCTACCTTTTCCAACACTGTGCTGCACCCCAGAAACGGCCAGCAGCGGGTCCGGATTCTAGGCAGGGGGGCCACAGGACTCCATGTGCTGCCCCTGCCCCGAGCACCGGCTGCGCACTCCCATTGGCCAGTTCTGGTGAACCGGCCAATGGGAACTGGGGGCGGGGGGGGAGCAGTGCCTGCGGGTGTGACTGATGTGGAGCCGTTTGTGCACCTCTGCCTAGGAGCCGGATCTGCTGCTGGCCGCTTCCGGGGCACAGTGTGGTCCACAGTGCCAGGACAGACAGGAAGCCTGTCTCTGCACCCCAGCCAGGGCCGGCTCTAGGATTTTTGCCGCCCCAAGCAAAAAAATTTTTGGCTGCCCCCCTTTTTTTTGTGGCCTCCTGCCCCCGGCTTTGCCCCAACTCCACCCCTTCCCCAAATCGCCAGCCCTGCCTTCTCCCCTGGGTATGCCGCATTCTTCCCCCTCCATTGCTTCCTGCGGGGCCCCCCGCGACCTCCTGCTGTAACTCACCTCCGCTCCGCCTGCTCCCCTGGGCGCGCTGCCGCTCCGCTTCTCCCCCTCCCTCTCAGGCGAGGGACGGGGGAGAAGCAGAGCAGCGGTGCATTCAGGGGAGCAGGCGGAGCGGAGGTGAGCTAGGGTGGGGGCGCAGGAAGTAACGGGGGGGTAGAGGAACCGCTCCCCGCTCCAGCTCACCTCCGCTCCACCACCGCCGCCTCCCCCGAGCATCCCCCCGCGCGGCTTCTCCTCCCTTCCAGCCTTGCTACGCGAAACAGCTGTTTAGCATGCGGCAAGCCTGGGAGGAAGGGGGGAGAAGCAGAGCGGCAGTGGTGCGCTCAGGGGAGCGGGTGGAGGCGAGCTGGGGCGGCAGGGATACTTTTTCCCCATGCCCCGGAGTCGGTGCCTATGATGGCCGGTGCCAGAATGCTGCCCCTAGAAATGTGCCGCCCCAAGCACCTGCTTGTTTTGCTGATGCCTGGAGCCGGCCCTGACCCCCGCTGCACTGCTGCCCGGGAGCTGCCCAAGGTAAGCCTGCGCCCCAACCCCGCATCTCAATCCTCTGCCCCAGCCCTGAGCCCCCCCCCATCTGGAGCCACCTCCTGCACCCCAAACCCTTCATTCCTGGCCAGAAAAAAGTTTTAAAACCACTGTTTTAGGTGATGCCAAGGGATACCACATTTATTAAGAGGTTGATAGGGATCTCTGAATCCTTATCAGTCACTTTGTGCTGGTACATCTCACAAACCAGTCAGATCAGAGTCACAGGCTGTTTATTTATTTTTATTTTTTTAAAGTTGTTGGAGTTGCAGCCCCATATCCACAGAGAAAGAAAGAGTATTATTCTGAGTGATTAGTAAAAGATTCAAGTAAATGCATAGAAGACAATTATAACCTAATCTAGACACAAAGCCTACTTGGGTAAACTTAAGTATTAAGTCTCAATCCTTTCTGAGATTTCCTAGGAATAACCTGGTATATTAAACCAAAATAATCTTAAATAAGCTCTGCAGATGGGAAGGTATTTTTCCAATGAAAAACACAGTCCGAGACAAAAACAGACTTTTTCTGAAGTATACGGAGGAAAGTTATGAATCATTTTGTACTATTGACCCATACAGGCAGAGCCAACATTTTTTAACCCTGCTACAGCAGCATTCCTCATGGGGAATAGAAAGCCGTTCAGAAAACAGAACTTCCTTCTCCTTTCCTTTTCTGAGGTCAATGCCATTCCAGTCAATAGAGCAAACAAAACTGTTACAACTTTAAATAGTTAACAGCAGGGGGAATTTGTAACTCCACCCAAAAATATCCTCCAGATTATTATACAGAAATCCCCATCAACTATATAGATACTTCAATGAACCCTTTAACTGTGGACTTTATTTTGGAAAAAGTAAAAAACCTGTCACTCTAACAGGAAATTATTAAATGAGGAAATCACTCAGGAAGGCCTTCAAAAGATTAATCAAAAGGCTGAATAGTGGCAAGTCCTGAAACCATTTACCCATACCATAGGGTTTTATCTCCAGGTGATATTATTATACAGATAGGGACAAATCCTCAGATGATGTAAATGGTCATAGTTCTAATGGAGCTATGATGAAGGTTTACACCAGCTGACAATCTGCCCCACATAGTGCCACCTTTGCTTAGATTTAAAAGTTGTTGAAGAAAAGGTGGAAAATATTCCATTTTTAAATAAAAATGAGTTTGAAGACAAAAGTAGTAAATGGTGTTACTGGAATAACATGCTTAGCTGAACTGTCATTGCAGAATGAGGGAACTTCCAAATGATCTACTGGGAGCTGTATGCAGAGTTGTTGTAGTTGTGTTGGTCCCAGGATATGAGAGACAAGGTGAGTGAAGTAATATCTTTTATTAGACCAACAAAAATTGGTCCAATAAAAGATATTACTCCACCCACCTTCTCTCTACTGGGAGTAGTCTTTCTACATGTAAAATATAGCATGGATGGGTCTTTTCAAACACCAAACTTCTTCATTTCCATGAATTAGAGGCGCTACTTCTGTTTCATAACACTCAAAGAGTTATAGCATTCCAGTGGCAAAAAGCAAAATCAGAAATGGATTTATCTGATGTCGATTATTTCTCTTCAGCAGGTTCCAGTGCTGATTTTCCTAAACAGGAGATCAGGTGTCTGCCCTGTTAAAACAAAGCTTCTGAAACACTGAAGTCAGCAAGAGTGAAACATTCTTTCTATCAGCTATGACAGTCACCAGTGCTGCATGCACACCCTTATACTGAAAAGTAAAAAAGTAGGGGGAGAGTGGACAAAGGGGGAGCAAATCAGATTTCCTAGCAGTTAAGGAAAAACATGCCAGATGCAAACAAAGTTCTTCCTAATTTTTTAATGAATCAAAACACAAAGAAATTGAAGAAAAAAATGTTTTGGCACCCTCCCCGAAGTGATATGCAGGCTAGAAAATATCACTATGGATTTTCATAATCAATGTGTAAGTATCCTTTGAAAGATATCTCTCTGTGCTACTTATATGGCTCTCATCACCTCAGTATCTGAATGTCTCACAATAAGTAATGGATTTTATCCTCAACATCCCTGTTACGTACAGAAGTGCTATTATCCTCATTTTACAGACAGGGAAATGAGGTCCAAAGTAGGTTAAGGCCCAGACCCTAAGTGCCTAAAGCCCTTTTGAAAATTAGATGTAGGTTCCTAAATCAGTTAGGCACCCCAACACTGAGAGCAGCAATGCTTAAATACCTTTAAAAATCTGAGTCCAAAGGCAGGTCCACACTACCGCTTAAGTCAGTCTAACTTACATCGCTCAGGGGTGTGAAAAAGACATTTCCCCCCGAGCGACACAAGTTACAGTGACCTATTGCAATTATCTGCAACCACCCTCCTCACAGCAGAGACACTCTTCTCTAGACCCCTAACTGTGCACTTCCCCAATGCAGACCCCACAATTTTGACACTCATTTACCCATCTTTCCATCCCAGGCAGACACCCCCATTTTGTCTCCTTCTCCAATTTGAGCAGGCAAGCATTCAGCCTTATTTTCCCCACTTAAGTGCTGGTCCTGGGTGCAGGTATGTTCCTCATGCAGTTGCATCTGCTGGTGTGTTCCCTATTTAGGGCAAGTATCCCAATGCTAGACTCATATATGCCCTCCTTCCCTGCCTACCTGTCTGCTGCTGCTGCTCCTCTTTGAAACATGCTGATGCCAGACATGTTTTGGATATTGGATGTTCCACAATCCATAGTATAGTAGTATGCTAGGTTCTCACACTTCAAGGAGAAGACAATGACCAGCCAGCAGCAGAAAGGTAGAATTGAATGGGAGTGCAGTCAAGTGGCAGGAGATTATTAAAATGTACACCAGCCAGGCAAAAATGCAGACTATTTGTCAGTCAGAACAGGATGCCTTCAGCATTTGAAGCATCCTGGGTAAGTCCAGCCTGAACATGATACCACATGTTGGTTTGGATGTCTCCTTTTGACATGTAATGCAAGACAACCAAACACGGAAATGGCGGGGTGACGGGATATGGAAATAAGACAGACAGCCAAGCACCATATTTAGCTTCTGTTTTTCTCTCCAAAGATGTACTGTGGGGAAAAAGGTGGAATGGCCAAGGAGCAGACTGGTCCAAAAGGAACAGTCTCCCTCACACTTTCCATCTCCTATGTAATTCAAATTCTGTGCAGATGATGAGGTTTAGTCAAGAGATACATTTCTTCAGTATATTTCTTGTTTAGGATATATATAAATTAAAAGAGAAATTGAAATTAACTAATATAACTAAATATAGAATAAAATGAGTCAAACAAAAATTATAAAATAACATTCTCTTAATGATCTGTATGGTAAAAAAAAAAGCACGGAGAGAGGAAAGTTCTTTAGAAACCTTGTGTATTTCTATCTTTATCTGACTTTAAATGCTTGAATGAGTCAGCCTGTAGAACTACCTAACAAGGTTTTAATGGCGGACACTAAAAACTCAGCTGCAGGCACTAAGGCAGTGTCTGAGCATCGAGGGGGTGGGGAGAGAAATGAAGTTGAAGGTTTGAAACCTAAGGCCAGGTCTACACGTGGAAGGCTTTGCAGGTACACTACACTGGCACAGCGCTCCTAGTATGGTTCCAACTCATACCAGCAAAAGAGTGATATAGATTATTTCAGCCCACCCCCAAGCAAAATAATCTTTATCAGCAATTGCACCGTTTGTCAGTAGAACTGCATCTACGCTAGGACCTTTTGCCACCACGCCTCATCTCACCGCTCACTGACATATCAATGCTGCAAAAGATTATAACCCACACCTGGCCTAAGTAAGAGTTTCACTGTTCCATGGGATTGTTAGTGGACTTTGTCTTGCTGGAGATGGATGAAGCTGGAGAAACTGCAAGCAGACAATCTGTAAACTTCAGGTGGGATGCCGTGTGGATACAGATTGACAGTCAACTTCTGGTCAGGGGCCAGAGCACAGGTAGACGGCAAAGTGGTATACAGGTATGAATGTCCAGGGGGCTTACGGGAAAGAACTGGAAGACCATAACATCTGGATTGCTGTGACTGCCTGTGACTGTATATTTTTATTGCAGTTACCTCAAAGTAGCAATACATGTTAAAAGGTACCTTGCGTTCTTCCCTTCAGCTCAGGGAGTGGTGGCTGCCTTGCCTTGTGGCAGTGATAGAGGCTGTGGATGTGTGAACACAGAGCATGTTAAGGGAAAAAACAGTAGCTGAGCATGAGTTAAGTCTGCACTGAAGACTTAATTGTAGAAAGTAATTGTAACAGAGTGGCAGACCCTGTCAGCAGGAGTTGGAACCCTGCTGGGAAATTCTGATTGATTCTTATTCACTGATTGGGGCAGGTGGGGTTCATTAATGCTACCCTGGATATAAGGGAAGTAGGAGTAGACTGCTAGATTGTGACTGAGAAGCCATAAAGGGAGAAATGAGCCATGACTGGGAGAAGCTTTGTCCTCGAGTTGTTTTGAGTTATCTTGTTAATCAAGGAGGGGCAGGCTGAATACCAACCCACAGTATGTACGTTCTATGATAGGACGGGATAAAGGCTGTAACCATTTCCAGTAAAATTTTAGGATACTGAGAAAAACAATTCTTCAAGTCTGGTTAAAGGATATGCACCATCCTACTGCTCTGGGATCCAGTCAGGACCCAATTACAGCCTGAAAATGAAATTATACTGCCTGAGTTGAAGAATAACATTACAGTGGAAATAACTGAGTGGTTCTCCCTCCTTAATGAGTTGCTCATATGTTTACCCCTTTAATCATTTAGAGGTGGCTATGCTTTGACATGTCACAGTGCAGAAGAAAGATTACAGGAACATTTCTGTCAGTCATTGGCGAGGAAGTAATCTTTAGGGTTATGCATGATTTGATAAGAACTCCAAGGGCACAAGTCAATACATCTATATGGAGCCAAAAGGATTTAATAAATCATAATACAAACAAAAGGAAACCTACTGTTTATGTTCAAAGTCATTCTCAAAGAATCATACCAAATAGTTCAACAATTTTCTTTAATAAGGACCCAAAGACTCTTTACAAGCCAGATTTAATGTACATTTGCTTTTATCAAAAAGCAGTTTATTGTGGTTTTCAGCACTAATTTTCATTTGAGAAAACAAATTTATTTTCTTTTAAATAGTAATCTGCAGTGTGGCACTCTTTATATCTCTCAAATCAAGACTACAACTACAACAATTCAAAACAGCCCTATATCACAGCTGATGCTTTTCAGTTCAGATGTATGCAAACAATGCTTCAGAGCAAGGTACTGGCAATATATTTAAAACACACAGCCCCTCTGCAGCAATTTCTTTTTTATGACAATTTAGCCACTTGTAGGAAAACCCCCACAGAGACATCAGAAATCTGAAACGATCCTGTTCACTAAACACATCATGTAATTTATTTAAAAAAGCCTTTCTTCCCTCAGTGCTTCCATTATAAAAAATAATCTTTCAGGATTTTCCATGGAAACTACCATTCAAGCATAAGAAAGGTCTAAATTTGCGCAACCTTTTTTTAAAGTTAGGTACAGGTCAATACTGTAGAGAAGCATTCTATCTTTGTACTTGGAGACTAAAAAATATACAGCTGAACCTCACTAATCTGCACTAATGACTGGGATACACTTCAGATTAATGGATTCTGCCAGTGAACGAGCAATTTATTTATCTAAGTATTTACAGGGCCTTCACATTGTAGTATCTGAGCAAGTACAGGCTTGTAACCCCACTGCAGGCACTGGAAAGACTCCCATTAATTTCAATGGACCTTAATTGAAGAAATGTAATTGAAAAAAATAGAACAAATGCCTCATAATATGTACTTTGTTTATGTTGACAACTGTAGTTTAGTCTTAATTATTTATGATAAATTTCTGAGTATACCAGTAAATAAATGGTAAAATTAATGACTTCTTTGCAATATGAGATCTCTCTAGACTACTCAGCTATTAAATATTTACTGAAGGAGAGATGTGGAACGGTTATTTTTTGGTGCAAAATATAGAATTGTGCAGATGTATGAGGTGCAATCTAGAATACTTCTACTATACGAGGTACATCTGTCTTCTGTTTTCTATCGCACCCATAAGTTGCAGCTCTAAGCAGAAACATGAGCTTCTTTGACACGGTTCAGTGGCAATTTTATCATCACATTTACACAACAAGCAGAGTGACCCCCCTAGACCCTTTGCATATTTTGGGAGACAGAATATACCCCCTTCGGCATCTTTAAAGAGATGGCTTTGACAAATTATACCACCAACTGGGATCTTGCTCTTCCATCAGTTAATTGTAATAATGATAAGGCATGAAGGAATACTTATGCACTTACATGGGCACAGCATGACTGGATTTTAGATGGTTTGTTAGATTTCCAAATATATGCATTATCCTCCTAAACCCAAATGAGAATGGATTTGAAATGTGTGTCTGAATATAAAATAATGTTTGCATTTTAAAAGAACAGCTATAAAATGTAAAATAAAGGTTACACCCAGAAAATATCTAGGTTTTCCACTAATTTTTCTTTAAACCACACCTATTTTAAAGCTTCCAGGTGGTTCATTCTCTTGTTCCTTGTCTGTAGCAGTACTCCCAACCTCAAGCATTCAAAAGTTATGAGACAGGCCCCAAAATCTTGAGATTGGCCTAAATTCTGAGATTTTGTAAAAACTAATAAATGTTGAGTTCTTTTTATTTGGCTTCTGGGCTTGGGGCCTTTAGGTTTCACATTTTCAAGCTTTTCTCTGCAACCATGAGAGCTAGAAATTTTTTAAAAAGCGTGAGTGAGTGAGAGAACTCAGTCTCAGACTCTTATATAATCACAGGATTCCAGGAGCTAGGGCTATAAGAAAAATGTCAAATATAAGGAGATTCACAATAAAATCATGACAGTTTATATCACTGCTGTAGACCTTGGGGCCAAGAAAAATATTAGTCTCCTGGTCAAATTAAAAACAGTGACATTGGCACTACTAATGGTTTGGTATTTAGTGGCCTTTTGAAATAAGAAAATACTTCGCTTGAAAGTAATATATTGTTTAGACCTGACATCCTCCATATATAATACCGGCTATTGTTGATGGAATAGCTACACTGAACAGGACATGTATATATTTAAATGGATAATGGGTAACATGATCAAAAGTCAACAGCAAAAAGTGAGAATGAGAGACCCCCTCACACCACACAAGATGTCAGAGCCATATTTTCTAAGTGACTGAAACACAGCCTCTGAAAAAGGAGGTGATATTTTACACACCCAGGTTTATGCAAAACCTCAGACATGCAAAGCCTCTAATCTGTATGTACAAACTGGTATGCAAAACTGTACATATAATTTTGGAGGCTGCTTTTGAAAATATGGCCGCCACCATTCTTCTATTTGGAGAATATGAACGGAAACTGACGGAGATCGAAATTGAGGAAGGACACAAAGAGCACGGACTGTAGGGCTGGCCTCCTGGTTAAGGGACTTGTCTACAAGTCACTTAACCTCTGTGTGATTCAGTTTCCACATCTTCAGAATACTTCCCTACCTACTAGGGGAAGCAAGTGAGAATTAGCTCATAGAAGTGATTTCAGCCCCTTTGAGCTGAGCTGCTATATAAGTATAATTATTTTTTATCTCAGTTCCCCTTTACTTTATCAAAGGTACAATTCAGAATGCAACTCTCCTATTTAGTTGACTTCCTTAAAAATGCTTAAAAGTCAAGATGATAATATCTTAAAATAATACTTATTTCACTTTCACAGTTTTATTTCAGTTTCATTGCAAACTGAAATAGATACATGGGGCTCACCACATAATACTATTTTTATTTATTTATTTTTGTCTTCTGGGCAATTCTAACAATAAACAAAGTTTAGGTTGGCTATTAGGAAAAACTTTTTCACTAGGAGGGTGAAGCACTGGAATGGGTTACCTAGGGAGGTGGTGGAATCTCCATCCTTAGAGGTTTTTAAGGTCAGGCTTGACAAAGCCTTGGCTGGGATGATTTAGTTGGGGATTGGTCCTGCTTTGAGCAGGGGGTTGGACTAGATGACCTCCTGAGGTCCTTTCCAACCCTGATAGTCTATGATTCTTTGTTTTATGATTAAGGAATATTAAGACAGGTGTCCTATTTTAAGAGGCAATGATAGTATCAGCTAAAATCCAAAGGCAGAGAATCTTTTCTTTCTTAACCAATGAGCAACCCAGATTATTGCTGAAGAGAATGGGATGTTCATACTATTATCTGCTGTCATTTTCAGACAGATGATTGGAGGAGCAACCAAAGATGCTCCACACTGAAGCTGGTACAAATGGTGGAAGACAGAATGGAAAAAACAAAAGTTACCTTTACTTAAAGTTAACATCTTAAAAAGCTAGTCTGAAAAAAGGGGAGAGTTGAAGGGAGAGGAAACGAGAATGGGAGGTATCTGAATCTGGAAGGAAATGTTTTAAGTAACATTTTATTTATACATAATAAAAATACCTAGCAATTCCTACTTTACAGATGGGGAAACTGAGGGTAAGTGGTACTGAGTCAGTGGTAGTGTCTACACTATGATAAAAACCATATGGCACCAAGTCTCAGAGCCCAGATAAGCTGACTTTGGCTTGCGGGACTCTGGCACTGGGACTATAAACCTGCAGCACAGATGTTCAGGCTCAGGTTGGAGCCTGGACTCTGAGACCTTCTCCCCTTGTGGGGTCTTATGTATGTCTATTGCAATTAAACACCTGCAGCTGGCCTGTGCCAGCTGACTCAAGCTCGGGCTAAGGGGCTGTTTAACTGAGGTGTAGATGTTCAGGCTTGGCTGGAGCCTGAGCTCTGGGACCCTGTGAGGGGAGCAGGTCCCAGAGTTTGGGTCCAGCCCAAGCCTAAATGGCTACACCACAATTAAACACCCTCTTAGCCCGAGTCCTGCAATACCAAGTCAGCTGGTATGGGCCAACTGCTGGTTTTTAATTAGTGTAGCCATGCGTTTAGACCCTAGGCTCTAGCCTGAACCCAAAAGTTTACCCTGAAATTTTATTGCACCGCAGCCGAAGCCCTGCGAGCCCGAGTCAGCTGACCTGGGCCAGCCATGTCCATGCCATGGGTCTTTTATCGCAGTGTAGACATACTCAGTATCACAACCAAGCTTAGAATTTAGAATTTCTGTCCCCACTGTTGAACTCACACCATGCCGCTGTCATTTAAAACCTCAGTATCTCTGAAGTGAGGATAGTGAAGTAAAAAGAACAATGATTTTTATTGAAATAGAAAGACAGCTATATAAGAGTATTATTATTATAAAATGGGGATAGAGATGAAGCAAAACTCTTTTAGAAGGAGATATGACACCATCACTGAAAGATGCCACCAGACTATTTTCTTCAGCAAAGGAATCATTTTATCTATTCAAACATACAACTAGCTTTATATTTTGATTGTATGGGATAAAGCAAAAGCTCTGACAGCAGCACCTACTTTAAAAGACCTTTCCTATAAATACTCTTTGATAAATGGCTCTTATAATGTAGCTATTTTGCTAACTGAGTACTGAACCGTTTACTTTTACATGTGTAAAATCTTTAGGTATAACTCCTAAAAGGCATAGTAGAGCTGGTCAAACCTATTTTGATGATAAAAATTGAAATTTCAAAGTTGCTGTTGTTTCAAAGTTTTCAAAACACAGCCATATTTCCCCCCCAATTTTTTCATGTTTTCCCAATTATTTTAAAAATTAAAAATGATAAAAAACATTATGGAAAATTTTCATTTACAAAAACCCTGTTATCGATAACATATTCAACAGGGTTTTTGATGAAAATTTAGAACCCCAAAAGCTTTTGTGATAAAATGTAAAATTTCAACAATGCTGACAGTTTTTGACGGAAAATTTTGTTTTGGTAAAAAAAGGTCATTTTTTTAAAGGAAAAAAAATTATTTAAAAAGTATCAACCAATTCTACTAAAATATTGTCCCTGTTCTGGATATAATGCTCACTATTTTAAAAAGACAAATGCAAAGTGCTCCACTTAGGAAGGAACAATCAGTTTCACACATACAGAATGGGAAGAGACTGTCTAGGAAGGAGTATGGCAGAAAGGGATCTCTAGGGGTTATAGTGGACCACAAGCTAAATATGAGTCAACAGTGTGATGCTGTTGAAAAAAAAGCAAACATGATTCTGGGATGCTCACAACACATCTGTTAGTGCAAGACACGAGAAGTCATTCTTCCACTCTACTCTGCGCTGGTTAGGCCTCAACTGGAGTATTGTGTTCAGTTCTGGGCACCGCATTTCAAGAAAGATGTGGAGAAATTGGAGAGGGTCCAGAGAAGAGCAAGAAGAATAATTAAAGGTCTAGAGAACACTACCTATGAAGGAAGGCTGAAAGAATTGGGTTTGTTTACTTTGGAAAAGAGAAGACTGAAAGGGGACATAATAGCAGTTTTCAGGTATCTAAAAGGGTGTCATAAGGAGGAGGGAGAAAACTTGTTCATTTTAGCCTCTAAGGATAGAACAAGAAGCAATGGGCTTAAACTGCAGCAAGGGAGGTTTAAGTTGGACATTAGGAAAAAGTTCCTAACTGTCAGGATGGTTAAACACTGGAATAAATTGCCTAGGGAGGTTGTGGAATCTCCATCTCTGGAAATATTTAAGAGTAGGTTAGATAAATGTCTATCAGGGATAGTTTAGACAGTATTTGGTCCTGCCATGAGGGCAGGGGACTGGACTCGATGACCCCTCGAGGTCCCTTCCAGTCCTAGAATCTATGAATCTATGAAAAAACAGTACACAAGTTTCTGGCAGAGTTGCCACTTCAGTTTGCCCTCTACTGGCCAGATGTGGCCCTTGCCTCAGTTTCCCATTGTCTTTTGGCCTACTCCAACTGCAAGTGTCCTGTCCCTTCAGCCAGACCACTCTGCAAAGTCTTGGTCCTTCCAAGGAGGCAAAATTCTTTATTGAAATCCAACTAAAAATGTGAGAACTGAATCTTTAGCCCCACCAGGCTCAACAGGCCTTGTCTTCCTCACAGGCACAGTTCAGCCTTCATAGTCTTTCCCCATGACTCAGCATTTGCTCTTGTGCCTCAAACAACCCCAATAGCCAGGGGCTGGCCCACTCCTCCCCTCCCACAGGAGTTCAGGCAGGCTGAAGCTCATCAGGTTACCTGCCTCCAATCAGGCTTCCAACTCACCCTGTCTGCTCTTCTCTCCTTTCCACTTCTCAGCCTTCCCTCAGGCTGCTTCTCAGAGAGAAGACACTCCCCATCTCCTCTCTTCTGGGTCTCCTGACTCCAGCTAAGCTCACCTTGCTCTTTATGGAAATCTCCAGCTCTCCCCCAGCAGCTGGGTCTGATATCTAAGTTGAGCCATGTGAGCTCCAGGCGATTAGGATCAGCTGGTGGTGAGGGAGGGTAGCTGATCTGTCACAGGCTGAACCCTTAAAGGCCAGCCAGCCTGTGACAAAGTCATTCTCTGGATTTCCATGAACATTTCTGTCAGATCTTTGCGTTTAAATGATAATGTCCTTCAGGCATGGCCGATGTGTTTGTGACATGACAGGAACAAGCATACTGGTGAGGAAAAAGAAAGCACTCCAGAGCACATCAACCGTGTATAGCTGGTCGTCTAGCTAGTTATTCCAAAACAAATGCAGCAAAACCAGAACTTATAATCTCTGCCAAAAAATCAAGGTTAGGCCAGCCAAGACAAACAAGACTTACACAGCTTGTCCTAAAGTCAGTCAGACAAGTCACTGCAGTGGGGTCAGGACCTCCCCAACATCAAATTATGAATGGACCTTTTAAAAACTCTCTCTTTGAAGAAGTGTATAAAGTTCTTATACAGCTCTACTTATCCTCTACTATAATGTGCACAGTTACAAGTTTAAAAATGTTGGTTCTGATTTTTCCCTTAGCTCATGTGCCTGGGTTACATCTTAGCCTCCAGAGTCATCATTTCCCTAATATTTATCACATTGAGGGAACGCTCCATGACACACAATTCTTCCGCCCCATGTGGCCAGGATCCAGATACCACAGAGAACCCTCTGCAGTAGGGTGACCAGATGTCCCGATTTTATAGGGACAGTCACGATTTTTGGGTCTTTTTCTTATATAGGCTCCTATTACCCCCCACCCCCGTCCTGATTTTTCACACTTGCTGTCTGGTCACCCTACTCTGCAGTGTTGAGAATCCACAGGTGGAGAAGGCCTGGGAGAGGGAGAGTCAGTGTGCAATGCACTGCCCTCTAAGGCCTGCAAAGCAGCCTTAACCTTTGTGCTGTCCCCCACCATCTGAAGTGGGAAATCTCCCTTCAAGACTTTGCCAGCCCAGGAAAAAGAGCTGTGTTTTCAGGGAACTGGAGTGGGGAAAGTAGCCCCAAAACAGGGCCGACCCAGCAGATTTCCCCTGGACCCATGGCATCCAAAGGCAAAAATGCTGTCAAAGGGTACGCAAACCCTACCCACTAGACTGAATCAGGGAAAACTCTGTGAGGGGAACTTCACGGAGGTTTCCTTTCCCTTAGTTCTTTTCATGGCTAGAGGTAATTGGGCCACTTAACTTTGGAATGATAGAAACTTTGCCTGCAGCAAGGATAGAATATAATTAAGTTACATTGTATTGGGCTAATTGTTTTGTAATATCCTTATAATGTAGCTGCATTCTCAGAATATACTGGCACAGAACAGAACTATTCAGTGGTATCTTTAGCTGATTACTAAACATTATCGCCCTTTGTAAGTGTGAGTAGTAATTCAGCCTATGTGCTGGCAATGGCTGTAGAATTAACTTTGTTTGGCAACTCTGGGATTCTCTCTCAGGCCTTGACTACACTTGCAGATGTACAGCACTGTGAGTTAAACCTGACTTCGTGCAGCTGAGTAGGGAAAGTGCTGCAGTCTGTCCACACTGACAGCTGCCCAGCGCACTGTCGTGGCCACATTTGCGGCAATTGCAGTGCATTATGGGTAGCTATCCCACAGAGCACCTTTTCCCATTCTGGCGCCGTAGGTTGTGGGAAGGGGGTGTGGGTGCGGGAGATTCTGGGTCCTGTCCCAATGCCCCGTGATGCATCGCTTCGCATCCCAGAAATCCCTTTGTTTCCGTCCACCTTTGGCGCCATCTTTCAACAGTTTCTGTGCAGCGCGATCTGTCTGCAGGAAATGGAGTCTGAACTGCTGAGGCATATGCTGATGAGTCTCGCCAGCACGTCACGTTTGGCTGTCGAACTATTCTTTAAGATCCAAAGTGACAGTGAGAGTGAGGGTTGGGAGTCCAACAATGCTATCGAGCCGCGTAACGCATATGATACGAAATTGCTTGTGGTATTCACGAACATGCTCAGCACCGTGGAACGCCGCTTTTGGGCTCGGGAAACAAGCACCGAGTGGTGGGATCACATCGTCATGGAAGTCTGGGATGACGAGCAGTGGCTGTAGAACTTTCGGATGAGAAAAGCCACTTTCATGGGACTGTGTGAGGAGCTCGCCCCCACCCTGCGGCGCAAGGACACGAGATTGAGAGCTGCCCTGCCAGAGGAGAAGCGGGTGGCTATTGCAATCTGGAAGCTGGCAACTCCAGACAGCTACCGGTCGGTCGCAAACCAGTTTGGAGTGGGAAAGTCGACCGTTGGAATCGTGTTGATGCAAGTTTGCAAGGCCATTAATCACATCCTACTCAGAAGAACCGTGACTCTGGGTAACGTGCAGGAAATAGTGGATGGCTTTGCACAAATGGGTTTCCCTAACTGTGGAGGGGCGATAGATGGGATGCACATTCCTATTCTGGCACCACCCCACCTAGGATCTGAGTATGTTAATCGGAAGGGGTATTTCTCTATGGTTCTCCAGGTGCTTGTGGATCACCGTGGGCGTTTCATTGACATTAACACAGGCTGTCCCGGAAAGGTGCATGACGCACGCATCTTTCGGAACACTTGGCTGTTCAGGAAGCTGCAGGCAGGAACTTTTTTCCCAGAGCGGAAGATCACGATAGGGGAAGTTGAAATGCCCATTGTGATCCTTGGAGATTCCGCTTACCCATTAATGCCGTGGCTCATGAAACCCTACACAGGGAGCCTTGACAGCAGCAAGGAACGGTTCAACTACAGGCTGAGCCGGTGCCGAATGACTGTGGAGTGTGCCTTTGGCCGTTTAAAGGCCCGCTGGCGATCTCTGTATGGGAAGCTGGACTTGGCCGAAAACAGCATCCCCGCGGTTATATCCGCGTGCCGTGCCCTCCATAATATTTGTGAAGGGAAGGGTGAAAGCTTCACTCAGGCATGGACCTCCGAGGTTCAACACCTGGAGGCTGAATTTGCACAGCCAGAGAGCAGGGCTATTACAGGAGCCCAGCGCGGGGCTGCAAGGATTATGGATGCCTTGAGGAAGCAATTTCAGGCTGAAAACCAGCAGTGATATCTGGTGCCCTGCACGGGAGTGAAGTGCAGTAGTTCCAATCTTTAGGAATCAGTGTTTGCTAAGCAGACAAGCAGATTTGCAGTGCCTGTTTATTTCCTGGGCTAAAGAGTCTTTTACTTTATGCAATAATAAAGAATGTTTTCAAACCCAAAGAATCCATTTATTGAAAAGAAAAAAAAAATATTTATTGAAAAGAAACAAGGGGGTGGAGTGGGGAATGGTACAATCACAGATTCGTGTATGTCCTGTCTGGTGTGCTGTGCAGTGAGTGCTGCACTTCAGGACAGCTATACTGCATGGTGATGGGGGTTGAGTGCAGAGGGTAAGGGTCGTGGTTTTCAGGGCTGGGTGGTGAAGTTACTGGTGTTGGAGGCAGCGGGTGGCGTGAAGAACACAGAAGTTGGGGAAAGTGGGTTGGAGGTGACAGTGGGGCACAACAGAAAGAGTTTTGGGACAAGGGCTGGGGGGGAGGTGGCGTTAGCGGTACTGCTCCTCTTTCTGCATGGCTACCAGCTCCTGGATAGCGTCTGCCTGGCGCTCCAGGATACTTATGAACCTATCAGTGCTTTGCTGCCGGTGCGCTGCGTTTTCCTGGCGGATCCTGCTTTCTCTCTCCCTCCAGTTCTGTGCTTTCTCATTCTCTTTAATAGATTGCCACATCACTTCTTGCAGCATGTCTTCTTTGCTTTTTCGCGGTCTCTTCCTGCGTCTTTGCAGTCTCTGAGCAGGCGATAAGAGGGACGGCTGAGGTCTCAAGGTTGATGCAGCTGTATAGGCAAAATGCAACATTTAACAGAGGCAGCATTGTTTATACCAGACAGAGTAATGATTCCCCCCGCACTTAAGGAGTAGAAAACACACAGGGTCTACACAATAGCATAATTTTTCTGTCCGAAACAGAGCACACATATCCAATGGGAGCCTCAAAATGGTGAATAAGGGGGACTGATTGTTTCAGGGCTGCACTGTCCTCTGGGTTTCTGTGCCTTGGGGAGAGCCAACAGCTTCAGGGGGCACCTACACTGAACACTGTCCCAACATTTTCCACAGGAGTTCGTCCTGGATGATATCTCACTGCTGAGGGTGACCTGGGAAGCAAGGGAGGGTCTTCTACTGCAATGTGGCTTCTGCCCTGGCCCATATGTAGCTTGCCTGTGTGCAGCAATGGTCCCCCCGCCCCTCGTGGCACAGTGGCGCAGGGACGTTAGCCTGGCTGGGACAAGGACCACGGTGACTCTCCCGATAAACCTGCGCAAGCGCATTGCACACGTTCTGGATGAGACATTCGAGGAGATTACCGAGGCCGATTACTGCGATGTGATAAACCACATCAATGCACTAATCCGCACCTAGTCATGCATGCCTAATCCTCCTCTCCCAAAGTGCCCGCACTGAAAAAATTCCTTCCCGAAAAAAAAAAAAACCGCTTACCGGGAACCCGCTCTTCTGTTTGTCCTCCACCAAGTACCGGCCGCTGCGACTGGCTACCTTCCTCCTGGCTCGAGAAGAGCCCCTGGCTGCATGGCTCCAGGGATTCTGGGGTGTCTCCATCCACCACCATCACTCCCGTTTTCCTCCTCTTTTTCCTCCCCCCCCCCACCGGCTCTGAAGTGTCCATGGTGGTGCTCGGAGGGGAGGTGGGGTTAACCCCAAGTATAGCATCCAGCTCTTTGTAGAATCGGCAGGTCACGGGGGGAGCACCCGAGCGGCCGTTTGCGTCGCGGGCTTTGCGGTAGGCACTCCGCAGCTCCTTCACTTTAATCCTGCACTGCAGGGCGTCCCGGTCATGGCCCTTTTCCATTATGTCTTTTGATACCTTCCTTAAGGTATCGTAATTCCTACGGCTGGAGCGCAGCTGGGACTGGACAGCTTCCTCCCCCCAAACACTGATGAGGTCCAGCAACTCGCCATTGCTCCGTGCTGGGGCTCGCTTGGTGCGTGGAGGCATGGTCACCTGGAAAGATTCGCTGATAGCACTCCACGCCACGCCGGGCTGAGCAAACAGGAAGGGGATTTTTAAAATTCCCGGGGAATGTCAAGGGTGGGTCACATGGTTGGTTACCTGAGGCCAGGGCAGTAGAGTTTGAACTCATGACCAGAGTGGCTAGAACAGGCATTGTGGGATACTGCCGAATAATTCTGGAGGCCATTCACAGCGCATTGGGCGGCCACACTGGCGCTGCAGCGCTGCAGCGGCAGCGCTGCACTTGCTATTCCTCTCGGAGAGGTGGAGTACATGCAGCGCTGCAACCACGGAGATACAGCGCTGCAAATGCCTTGCCAGTGTGGATGGGGAGTGAGTTATAGCGCTGGGGGCGGCTTTACAGCGCTGCAACTCGCAAGTGTAGCCAAGGCCTCAGACTAGTTATTCTTTCATTTTATGCATGAAATAGACTCAACACTGAGCCAAGAGGCTTTTAAATGGTGCACTTTTTGAATTAATCATAACACTTATTCAATGACCTATGTACTCCTTTAAGATATGAAGAGTTAAGAGTATTCAGCATGGAAATTGAATGGGTTAGACTAGGACTGGTAATGGAAGAAGAACTCTTCACCACTACTAGTAGGTCATCAACCTTTTGAATCCAGCTCAAGTCTACTGTGAATGCAAAGTTATTCATATAAGATGCTGCTTGGTTAACAAAATGAAATGAGTTAGTGGTCTCAGTCCAGATTCTGTTAGGCACGTGATAATATCAAAAATCCACCAAAACTGGCACCCTTGTTGGCAGTCTCAATAGACAGACAGATGGTTGCATGAACCTCGAGTCTGCCTCTCATCTCCAGAGAGGTAGCCCTTTTAGGTCAGGGTTAAAGCATACTGCCACTGCTGGTGACAGGCCTGTTTTGCAGATAAAGAGGTGAACTGATCCAGAAAAGATAAATCAACTGAAACAAATAGTTTTGGCTTTTTTTAAAAAAGCTAACTTAGCTTGTGTGTATATCTCCTAGTTTTGCTCTGCACTAAGAGCAGAAGTAGCAAAATTCTGTGAGAAAGACCAGGCAAAAACCAAGAAATAGAAGAAATCCTTCAGTAAATGTCCAGCCCCATTGTCAAACCAAAGAGAATCAGATAAAAGTCTGAATATTTAAAGGCACCCATGAAAATCAAACTAGTCCAGCCTACAACTATTATGAAAATAACCATCAAAATAATTAATAGTGACTGGCCATTTACTGTTGAGTGTTATCAGGAAAATTAGTCTTGATGAGTTTTGAAAATAGAATTTCTCTCAAGGTAGTATCTACAATGTAAAAGCATTACTTCTGGACACTTTAAATATTCACTAATAAGAACAGTCTTCCTTACCTGCTATTGCTTCGAGTCTTGGAATTGCAATAGTGCTATAAGCACTGATACATTTGCAAGACCATGTGTTAGTTAAGGTTTCCTCTGCACTTTCCAATCCTGAGATGCTGTCCACAAAGAAAGAGCCCCACTGTTTAGATACTGAATAAGGAGCTTTTGGGTGATGTCCCTGAAATTAAATAAATAAATGAATACAATTAGAAACCCCAACATAAACTCAATCATTATAATTAGTCAATATTGTATCTTCCTTCTCTATTTAGCCCACAAATATTATTTTAAGAAGTTCTGAAGCTATCCACTGTTTTCTTAATAAAACTATTATTTCTTACAAGCAACATGACTGAAAAAGCAAACTGAGAAAAAACACCAAAACCACCCCAAACCTTTCAGTTTTGCTCTTAACTGGTTCTCTATGACATATAAAGTCTGCTTTAAACATTGTTTTCTTCAATTTGTTTTTCCATCTAAGGTAATATGAATACCTCACTTCCTACTCTTTGCTGGAGGACCTGAGACATCATGATGCATGAGGCTGTAACCTCAGCTACCGTTCTACCTTCTCTCACTTTAGGAGAGAGTGTATGCTGAATGTCAGAGTAACCATAGGGAAAATATTATTTTGATTGTCTAAGATTCAGCATCCTTCCCTCATCCTTCCCTGCTCTTGGGAATTACTATTCAGGTCCCCTCGCAAAAAGTGAAGATCTGATACTCTCTCTCTCTATAAGTCTTAAAGACTTAACATGTATTAAACATTTTTTCTGATTTTATTGTTGTTATTGTTGCTCTGCAATTCACCTTCAGAGATGCTATATTCTACCACAGCAGTCAGAAAAAACTCCAGCAGGCCTCTGCAAAAAGTTAAGCAAAATTGCAAACCACACTACAGTAAATCTGCAAAAGCCATTTGCGTGCAAAGTATAATTTCAGACCATCATAGCAGAGAACAGCAGACAACCCAACATACGCCCCCAGATTTGTGAACTTTTGCACCTCGTTTTCCACTCAACTGCTTTCTTACAATTTTAGAACATGTTGGAATAACTGTTGATCACAATAGGGGTCATGTCAGATACATTTATGTCACGACCCCTGTTAATCTCCCATTGCAACTAACCATGGGAGAGAAGAAATTTGACAATACACACTGAGACCACAACAGAAGACAGACTCAGGATATATCTACACTCAGGGCCGGCTCTGGCTTTTTGGCCTCCCCAAGCAAAAAAAAAAACCAAACAAAAAACCAAAACAAAACCGGGGCGGCCAGAACGGCAAAGCAAAAAAAAAACCTGCGGCGTGGCCAGAGTGCGGGTATAGGGGGACCGGCTAGCGGGGGGGGGGAGAAAGGGAGCGGGTGGGAGAGAGAGAGAAGGGGGGCGGCCAGGGCTACAGCGGGACGCTGCCACGCGGCCCCTCCCACCGTGCCCCCTGCAGAGAGGGCTCCGCTCCGGTCGGCGGGGAGGGAAGGACGAGGACTGCCCTGCCGGGCTTGCTGCAGGGTGCTCCCATCCTCCACACCGCCGCCCCCTACAGGGTGGCCGGAGCGGAACAACAACAACAAAAAAAAGCAGCCGTGCCGCCCTAGGATTGGGCGGAATGCTGCCTCGTTCAATCTGCTGCCCAAGCACCAGCTTGCTCGGCTGGTGCCTGGAGCCGGCCTTGTCTACACTGCAGCTGACACAGGTTTGTAGGGCTCAAACTGAGGGGCTGTTTAATTGCAGTGTAGACATTTGGGCTCAGGCTGCAGCCTGAGCTCTGGGACCTCCCACTTCGCAGGGTCCTAGAGCCTGGGTTCCAGCCTGAACATCTACACCACAATTAAACAGCCCCACAGCCTGAGCCTTGTGAGCCTGAGTCAGCTGGCACAGGCCAGCTACAGTTGTCTAGCTGCAGTGTAGACAGACCGATAGACGCCAACAATCTTTGACCAAGATAAATCTATTGATTCATCAGCTTGACCTGACTCAGGAAATCAGGATAATTTTTTAGCACTCCTTGGTGCTACCTTCTCTAAGTGTGTCTATTTTGCAGGGGGAAAATGAGTTTGATTGGCATATTCAGATCTAGATATTTGTTTCTCTCCATTGCTGAGAACAGGTGGAGATAGCTAACACCTTTAGTTTTCAAGTACAGCATATCACCCAGAAGCTGAGCAATTCTTTTGTTCACTCATTAAGACAGCTGTTTTGGTTTGCTTTGTACACAAATAATACCTTTCCAAGAAAATCTTTAAGGGCAATTTAGAGTTCAATTTAGATTATCTATCAAACGAAAATTCACTTTCCAGCTGGAGGAGAGCTGCAAAAAGCAAATACCAATTATCCAGTTGATTATTCAAAAAAGCACATACAAGCCTTTGTATACAGGTCAGGGCCCCGCTTATTGGCAGGGGAAAAAAGATCATACTTCTGTCTCTGTGGATCTTTATGCCAGATTCATTAAGCAATTTAAATTGTAATCTGAGGAAATGCACTGACATTCTTCAAGTGAGAGAACTGCTCCATCTTGAAGCTGGAATTTCTCCCTTGTACTGCTCTATAGGGAGAGAACAAGGCTTAGGGTTAGAGCCCAAACTTCTTAACAGAACTAAAACCAAACTAACAAAACAAAAATTGTTAAATATAATGGCTGCCTTCATGCCACATATTAGGGGATTTTCTGTGCTCGTATTTTATTATTTTCCCATTGCGGTAATCTCCAAATGAAAAGGGTGCCTTGATTGTAAAACCAAACCTTGATCTCAAATTTGAGAACTCCCAAGCTTTGTCCTTCACTTGTACCCCTATAAAAAGATACCAGGGTTACTCTGTGAGTATGCTTAAGAAGCTCCCAGTTTCATCCCCAATGCCTGATTACCAGAGTTCCATATCTGACTAGGAAGAGACTCAGCCTGCAGTTAAGGAAAGGTCAATGTTATTGATCTTACATGTTACTGAAACCACATAAAGATTCCCTGGCTATGGATTCAAATTACACCCTCCTAAAGTTTCTATTAGCCAATAATCATGAAGCCTTTAAAATTATTTGTGCTTGTGAAGAGTGCCAGACTGGCAATCCTGGAAAGAAAAATCTATCTATAGAACAGGAAAGCAGAAAGCAACAGTGAGGTAGGATTTCACTTCACCACATCACCAGTGTGCCCGTAAGTCTGACATAGAGTGACCACCAACAGGGGGTATGAGTAGTTAAGTCTTCATACTTCAGTCTTTTAGTTGGGACTGCCAACAAACATTTTCATTAATACTAGACCTGGAAGTAATTTATGTGATAGACACACCTGCACACCCATTACAAGAGTGATGACAGCAATGCATTTCAAACAAACCAGACCACAGAGCAGCAATGGGATAAGAAGAAGAGACAGGTGTCTGCAATGCCTAATTAAAATTTCTTCAGCAACAGGTTGTGGGTTAAATATTGGAGTCATTCTTCACATTTAATTTCCCTCTGGTCCAGTATGACTAGAATAAAAATGTCAGCTTTCTCTCCAGAGACAATCCCAGACTTTCTTTTTGTTTTTTGCAAAGTTACAGATATTCCCTGTAAACCCTATAGTAAGAACAACAAGAACATCTGAAAGCTACATCTTGAATGAATAAAAAATCCTTAAGTAAAAACGAAATTAATTAAGCTGGTAAAAAGGGATTTTTGTTGCAAAAGAATTAAAAAATAAAAATAAAAAGTCAACCAGCTCTAGCAGATTTTGTCAGGCTTCCACATGAATGCAAAAGAGAGGAAGGCAGAAGAACCTCCAACATGGTTGTATCTGTTGCACACAGATGGGACACAATCACAATCCCTGCACTCTCCTGTACACAAGGGCTGCTTCTTGCTAGCACACACTAGCACTAGCACCAGCACTTGGCAATGGAGCTAGCTAGCTATCCTAAGTAGCGTACACTGCACACCCTTACAGAATGTAAGCACTGGGTTTGCTTCCCTTATATGGCAGCAAACTTTGGAAGACATTGTACCTTCCTAAAGTACAATGCCTTCCAGTGCAGGAGACAGGGCTGCGATTAAGTCACATTTGAACTTTTAATTGCTAAGCAAATCTGGGACACCCTTTAGTAATTAATTTCCCCCGATATGGTTCAAAAAATTGGAGGCAAAAACCAGCATTAGAATGCACCCATACTCTGGCCCGCTGCAGCCCCACACACAGCCTCATTGTACAGGCAGTCTTAGCACGACCATGAGTAATGTGTGTGGTTATTGTGAACAGGATCATCGCCCAGCCAATGGATTATGCGTAAAAACATTTGGCCTGCATGCCTTGTTCTTAGGCCCCCTGCCCAGGAATAGTTCTTCTCAGCAGTCTTTTTTTTCCCGGGGTGGGGTGGGGGGGGGAGACTAGGAATGTGGTAGAAATGTTTTTACTCCACACACTCCTCCACAGAGTGAAAGATTTCTGGTTAATATCCATGGGCTGTACTATTCAGAACCTGTTTGCAGTCCTGTCACTCATTACCATCCTATATTCTTCACGCAGTAAAACAGAGGATTCTTCAGGAAAACACTCACCCATTTATCCCCCACCAAAAAAAAAAAAAAAAAAAAGTGTTTAGGAAAGATTGACAGTGAAGAGGTGCCACATTAGCAATTTATACACATCCTTCATTTATCCCAGATAAATCAACATTATAAGATTTTTTTTCTGCAGTAGAAAGATTTGCTCATTCACTTTTGCTGTTAAATATATTAGTAAACCACTGACAGGAACTTAGATGTTGTTTATGTCAATTTGGGCAGCAAAAATCCCACAGCCTCTAAGAACCAGTGTCTGACCTCCAAAGCCATATGGATGGCAACACTTTGCCTCAAATCCTAAGAAGCAGCAGCAGATCCACTTGGCTATGGTGTAGCCATGGTGGCATGTAGAAAGGATTTCCATCTTGAACCATCCCTTGCAAGTCTTCTTCCTTCAGCAAGAGTCAATATGGAAGGTTTTAGGCGTCTTAAAACTCTCAAAATTGCATTTCCAACTACATTCATGGTTAGCCTTGTGCTCTACTTCCTTTCACCTCACCTCACCTCTATAAACATACTGTAAAAGCGTACCTTCTTCTGCACGTTGGACATGACCCTAACATTGCTGTCTACTTGTTCTCAACTGGTGCAAGACTGCAACTTTCTGGGATCGTCTAAGTATCTCCTCATTTGTAACAAAATCAAACCAATGGATGTTAAGATACACCATAACTTCTGAACTGAAAACTGTTTAGTTTCCTCTCCTCAGGTGTTTTTTATGGCCATGTTTCTGCTCTATATAACAGGGTTGTCATCAGTACTGCATTGAACACTCATATCTTAGTTATCTCGCAGACATCCTGCCACCCACACTGATGCCTTTGAAGATACTGAACTGTCATTGATGCAAGACTGATCTGACATGACTTCTTCAGTTATAGAGCCTCCTAATGTAAAACTATTCATCCATTCAATGTTATTGCCATCTAGGAGCACGTCAGCAGATCATTCGTTTCTATTTTATAAAAGGCATCCACACCTTTTATTTTATCATCACTGATCTTAAGTCCCACAGAGTCTGTCAGGGAATCATATCGCAGGTGATCAGGCCTACTGGTTGGAACAGGAGTCTGGCCTAGTGCTCAGAGTCCAAAGGCCAGAGCCCAAACTCAAAGCAGAATCAGAGCTGGGGATCAGAGCTGAAGATCAGAACATAAGTCAGACTCCGAATGCCAGAGCCAAGGGTCGAGACAGAGTCTGAGCCAGGAATCAGAGTCGAGGGACACAGCTGGATTACCTGGACTCAGGGAAGGCAGGAGCAGGGCTGGGAGAATGGGAACAAGGCTGGGTGCAGGGTAGGATTTGGGCTGGAGCACTGAAGGAACAAAATAGGAGCAGGCTTAGAGTGAGGAGAGCACAGGGAGGCAGAGTCTCCATGGACATATGCGTTGAGCAGCCAACGACCTACTGCTGCTGCTGGGCTTAAGAAGCCCCCTGCTGACTTCCTCAGCCAATCAGGCAGGGCATCTGTCAGGCAGCCTAGCTGACTCCTTAGGTTATCAGGAGACTCAGCAGGCACAGCTGCAGGGACCTAATTTTTTCTCAGCTCTTCCAGCATTAGCTGTAGTTGGTCAATAATCTCTCCAAGTAATGCAATATCATCTGCATACTTGAGATCCTCTAAAGAATCTTTAACTTTCCATCGCCTCCTTTGGTTTCAATCAACTTTGTGGTCAGATAGTCTCTTAGAACAGGAAATAAGGTTGGTGAGTGAATGCATCCCTGACATACCACTGATTTACTGAAAACAAGTCTGTAATGCAACCGTGGTACAGTTCCTCCACTAGGTACACTCAGTCCTGAGGCACCCTGGACTGGCGCAGCAATTTCCACAGTAGTGGTTGATGCACTGAGTCTATAAATGCCATGTTAACTTCCTTTTGTCAGTCTGGCTTGCCAATAACATTCCACAGAGCGTATATAGCATGGTTTGTACAGAAACCACAGCGGTCGTCTCTCATTTTTGGGTTGGGACAGTATTTCAGTCAATTCAGTAGTATGATTGTAAACCCCTTCCCTAGGACTGGCAGCAGTGTTATTCCTCTATTGTTTGAGCAAGTGGATCACTCTTTTTTGAAAAAATGATGATGCAGCCTCTTTCCAAACCTTCTGGAAAGTGACCAGTTTCCCAAACTGTTTAGGCAACTCGATAAAACGAGTGAACTAAATTTGGGCCTCCACTCTGCAGCTGTTCTGATATAATTTTGTCAAGACCAGGTGCTTTATCATTCTGTAACTGTTCAACCACAAATATCACTTCCTCTCATGTTACCAGCCTGTTTTTATTTGGGTTTATTTTTGGACTAATTTGTAGTTTATATCTTGGTGGGAGTTATGAATTCACAAGAGTGCTCATGCCAGTGCTCAAGTTGTGCATCAATATCCTATTAATATTTTCCATTTTTGTCCTTAACTGGCGGAAGCCATGAGAATGAATATCCAACTAGGACCTTCAAAGTCTCAAATACAGAATTCTTCTCATGTCTTTCAGAGGCTTCCTCAAAATACTGCGCCATACTATTGCACCATTGATTACAATAATTCTGACAGGCCCTCTTGACCACTTATTCAAGACATTTCTTTTTCCCTAATCTCTGAAAAGCTTCCTGAATGCTTACTATCACTTTTTCCTTTATTAACTGTAGTTACAAAGTAGTGCTCTTTCTACTATCTATCTATTAAAATGAAAAGAGTAAATGGAGAGGCCTTTGGACTAGATTCTCACCCGTGCCAAGATCTGGTTGGAATCTGAAAGTTGTTTACAGATCGCTGATTCTGAAGCCACAGCTACTCCAGCCACAGCCTTGAGCTGAAGCAGCCCAGGGTCTGCTCGAACTTATATCAGCTCTGTATGGTCCCTAAGGAATCATATGTCAGCCAAAAACTGGTGGAATGCTGCTGTTCTCTGCTCTGCCCTCCTCCTCTCCAAACATGCCCTCTATGCTGGGGGCTGAGAGTAGTTGGTGCAGGAGCAAACTCTACCTGCAGTACTCCAGCTGACAGCACCTAATTGCTGGGGGGATTCTCATCTGACTAGTCACGGCTGCTTTGCATCAACTGATTAGTCAAAAGGAGAAGATGGGAAGAGATTCTGGCCCTACATTGTAAGATGTCTTTAGCCCATGATGAACATGGCCAAAAGTTTGAGTGACATGAAAGACCTGAATGGGAAACCAGTCCTAAAACCTGGATGAAACATTAACTTCACAATCTGTAAATGGTAGATTAGCAAATAAAAAAGTAAGCGAGCAGAGCTGTAGGGTTGTAGGGTTGTCAGTAAGAGTTAAAGAAAACAAATATAAACACTCAAAAAGAAGAATGGGAATGATGGAAAAAATCAAACTGAAAATCAAACATTTAGAAAAGCAAAATCTATAGGTGTCTTGTTCACACACCGTGATTACATCTTTTAGGAGCACTATTTACCAGCTGTGTCAATTTTTTGGTTAACAAATATAGAATCCATGTTTATGCCACACCATTGTCTTTTACCCATCATAGGGCCTGGTCCCACTAATACTTGATTTTGAGCATAGTGGTTACTACTGTGAATAGTCCCATTGCCCTCAAAGTACAGTGCAAAGAGCCAAATTCTCAGCTGGTGTAAAGTGTCAGAGCTCCACTGACTTCAATGGAGTTCCGACAATTTACACCAGCTGAGGGGGCTAAGTGTCTGCAGGATCAGGTCCATACTGTGTAAGTCTAAAGACATCAGTTTAACATTACAATCCTTGATTAAGCCTTACAGTACCTTTAAAAGGCTTGATTCTCCAGACACTTAGTACCAAGTTTAGGGCTCACTAAAGGCATGTGGATGTGATCTTACTGAAGGTAGGGATGAGAGTACAGGAGGCAGGCCCAAGGCCTTGCCTGAAGCAGGTAGGCCTGCTCTTGGTCTCTCTCAGGCTGATCCTGCAAGCCAGACCATTGAGATCAGCAGTGGGATGTGGGCCTAGAAAACACCAAAGGTGACAGGAAAAAGCCCATAATATTGTGTAAATGTCAGGTGTTTGACTAGTGACCACTATAACTAGATATTTCTAAAACAAAATTCCCATTCAGTCCAATAAATCATTAGCTATGCACTAATATAATAATTCCTTTCACCCAAAGACATCATATTGCTTCACAGACATAAATTCAGTAAGCCTCACAACATCTCACCCAGATGGTTACTGTAAATATTATTATACTCGTTTTAAAGATGGGTAAACAGGTACAGAGACATTAAGTGATTTTTTCCAAGGTCACTCAGAGGGAGTGTTGGGAACAAAACTCATGGGACCTGGCTTGCAACCAAAACTAACTATTAGACAACCTCTCTGTAAAATGAGTGTTTACAGGGTCCTGCTCACTGCTGATGTCCACAATATCTGTCAGTAATTTCCTGTCACTACATGCGTTCCTATAGTCAGAGTTTTTACACACAGAGGAACTGCTGTGAGTTCATTTCTTTCAAAATTCTGGGACACATTCCAATTGTCTTTAGAGTTTTCACTGATGGGAGTCTGCCACACTTTTGAAATAGAGAAGGAGAAAAAAAAGTCTCAAACCAACCAATCAACCAACCAACCTCCCAAACCTAGGGACATCCTAATTTCACACACTAGTTATTTGTGATATGCTGTAACTGATTGAGGAGCAGCATGAAGAATTCCTACAGTTTCTTGATGAACTGTTCATTTTGTTATGACACACACTTGAAAAACCTACAACTATTACCACAACTTTACATCTGATTTGCATGACGAATTTAGTTACAAGCATAAAGACAAAAATAACTAATGAAAATGGAAGTTGTTAGCTGCTGAGGTTGTGAGTGACGGGTATTTTTTGTTTAATTTTCTCACTCTTTTAATGATGAAACATTATATATAACTGGAAACAAAAGAGCACTCATTAAATTTGTATTTTCTTTGTGAAGGACATACTTGCAGCTGGTGTTTTTCCTAGGATTTCAGTAGGAGCCAGCCTTTTCCACCAGAGTATGATGGGTCAGAAAAGGAGAAGACAGAAAGAGGAAAGATTGGGAAATAAATCAAACATCATTTACAGAGTCTCTATAAAGAATATAAGGGGAGTGAATCAAGATGGAAAGAAGATGTCACATTACAATAATAATTTCCTTAATCACATGAATTCTGATCCTGCAAGACGCTGAGCACCTGAAAAAAAAGACACTGAAGACAACAGGCATTTTCTGTAAACTACTTTGGTACAAAAACACATTAGTCATTTGAGAGCAGAAAAAAGAGGCCAGGGAATAAGTTTTTGTTCTCGTTCCCTAAAGAAGTGGCTTTGTAAATGCCTTGCATTAACTTCCTCATCCCTTAAAGAAGCCATGACAGTCTTAGATCAAAACCTCGGCTTTAGAAAAAGGGTTGTCCCTCAACTATACACACTTCATGTAAACACCTAAAAATTGGGGAACGTCACCAAGTTTATTTAAATTGGAGGTAAGAACATTTTTATTTTGTAAAGATTATTAGCTCTTAGCCACAGGGTATTCACCTTCTGTTATGTGTTTATACAGCATGTAGCACACTGTGGGTACTACTTCAAAACTATTAATTATTAATTATTATTATTATTAATTAAAAGCCATAATTTATTTGAACACAATTTTCACACAAACTGAATTTGTGTGAAAGCTTTGAACAGCTTTTCTTCCCATTTCACCTGAAGGCTAACAGGAGAGGTTGATTAGGACAATTAAAAAAAAAATCTTTGTAGGAGTCTGAGGGGAATCGTTTTGAACTAGTCCTGTTAAGTTAGTCCTGTGCAGTCAATTGTAGAGATATGGAAGTGATCTGTTGTTCAGACCCCTGTGAACAGCATAGCAATACAATAATACCACTGACCTTCCACGGGCCCCCTCGGTTCAGATTCCTTTAATCAACACAATTCATTTTCCCTTTGCTTACTTGCTGTCACCAGCAGTGGATATAAGCTGAACATAGATTCAGTGTGGGAGAGAAGGCATTTGACTGAGACACTGCATTCTATTATCACAGATACTACACCTTTAGCAAAACATCAAATTCTTATCTAAAAGTCTCAATTTCCTACTTGATAATTGCAAATACAGAGAAAGTTCTTCTTCTAAAAAACAAACCAGATGTTAGGTCAGATGCCTTTTATCCAGTGCAAATAAATAAAAGCCCAAAATTACACAATGCTAGGAAATTTATTTGCACACTAAGAGTTTTTGCTATGCTATGGTTCCGAGAAACTTACAGGAAGACAAATTGTGAATAAGTGTTGGTTTTTTGTTTTAATGAAGTAAATGATTCATCCTAACTACATATTTAACATACTTGAGAAGACTTGGTTGAATCACTAGTAATTTCCATTTACCAAGCAGTTACTGTCTTAATTGTGGTGAATTAAAAAAAAAAAAAAAAAAAAAAAAAAAAAGCTGGAAATATTAGTTTGAGAAACTAGTGCAATCAGAGTTTCCACCTAGAAGACAGATGGAATTTGTGCAGTACAGCTTGTAGATTTTTTAAAACGTTATTAATATAAATGTAATCCATATTTTTCTAACAACCTATACAAAGAGCTATGACTTTTTTCTTTTTACTAAGTAATGCATTCCTCTTGCTAGAAGACTTAAGGTTGTGTTTGCCTTCCTTCCTGCCCATCTGTGACACAGGAAAGAACCTGAACTTTAATGACTTGTTTTACTTATTCACTTACTTTGATGCCCTTTTTGAACTCAGTTTAGAAAGCAGTGTAGTTCAGTGTAGTTCAGAATATATTTGATATTTATAATAAAAGGAGGGCATGTGGAGAAACAATCCTTATTTTTACTCCATTTCACTCAAACTCATATTTCAGTATCTACTTTTCACATTACACCCTTTCCCCCGGTTCTCCCTCCAAAATGTACCAAAAATGGGGATGGATGGGTGTTTGAATATGCAACATGATTAAAAACAAAAAGATATCTGAACTGGTATTAGTCCCCATCTCAAATTATATTTTTAATAGCAAGAAATACTTCTCCCTACAAAATAAACAGTTTCAAAAGGTAACAAAACATCATTTATCCTCAGTCCGAAGGGTATCACTGATGTATTTAGGAACACATCAAAGGAAGAAACATTCAAAACTGAACAGGTTGAAATTTTTTGCACAGATTTTTCATTAAAAATGGCCTCTTCACAAATACAGTATTATCAATTTTTTGGGTTTTTTTTTTTTTGCAAAATTTTCTGCGAAATTTATTAAAAAATTGGAATTGTCATTGAAATGTTTTGTTTAGTAAAAACTCAGTTTCAGGCAAGTAAACAAATCATATAAAAAACTATTTAGATGAAAATATCCCCACACAAATGAGAACATGTTTCATTTTTGAACTCTGAAATGGAAACAATTTTAAAATTTCACCATTTTCTGTGAAATTATTTCCCCATTTTCTGTCAGCTCTAATTCCAAATATCTGAGCTCATGATGGAGAAGCACTGTCTTCCCATTTGCTAGAGATTATAACATGAGAGGCTAAACAGTCCTAACCTCACTAATTCTAAGGAAGACACAAGAGAATATTAGAACAGTATGTCTACACTGCAGTTGGGAGGGTGCCTCCCATTCTGGCATAGATACAAGCTAGCTCTGTTGGAGCTAGAGCACCAAAAATAGCATGTGGACGTTGTGGTACAGGCAGTAGCACAGGCAGTGGCACAATAAATAAATAAAGATTAGGGGGTTGGGAGGGCTTGTATTCAAGTGGCTAATCTGTGCTGCCATCTGTGCTGCTGCAACATCCACTCTGCTGTTTTTAGTGTGCTAGCTCGAGCAGAGCTAGCGTATGTCTGTCTACCCAGACTGGGAGGCACACTCCCACTTAAAGTGTAGGGCTAGGTTGTGCCTATGTTCAGGAAGGGTAGATATGCAGAGGAGCCTTGCTGCAGCAGACCTCCTACAGTTCCATGGGGATGTATGCTGCAGGTGCAGCTCTGCCATCCTTTACATAGGTTCAGCATGCTCTTTTCTTTCTTCCCTGGCAGTTCTGCTGATCAGTGGAAAGAAGAAAGGGGCCACAGCCCGATCCTCCCCACATCTCTTTGGATGAGTTTCGGGCTGATAGTGGTGCTGGCATGGATCAATGGACCTTCTTCCCAGCTACCTTTAACTTAAAGTGTTTTTTATTATTTATTTAAGATGATTGTCAAAGGGGCTGTAGTTGACCAACCTCAGAGAAGCTTCCCTTTGTGAATAGGAAACATCGGCAGACTGTGAGCATACACAGTGGAATACACCTGAATTCATTTCAGATGACTGGCTTCCACTGCAGGAGCTGAAGGTAAGCAGGTTTAGAGATTTGGCTCATGGGAGCAGTGAAGGTTCATGTGAATGAAAATCTAAAGCCCACATTTCTTGAACCACGGTTTAGCTAGCTTAGTGTCAGGAAATGGCAGCCCATAGGGCACTAGTGCTGCCTTGCTGTAAATAGAGGCCTTATGATGTCAAGTTGTCATATGATGGCATAATTTTGATACAGCCATGAGTGGGCATGAAAAATGTAGACACTGCCAAAAGACTTGCATCAATACTAGTAGGCTTCTTCTTATTCTACTTAGTGCAGGTGGCCCTACAATTATTTCTAACCTTTTCTTTTTTCTTTTTTCTTTTTTTTTTTCTTTAGTTCAATGAAACAGCTGCAAGGAACCCTTACCTCATATTTTCCTTTCTTCTCCAAGGGCTCAGACTCAGTCTCCACAGGTATCATAACTTCGTCCCCTCTAAGCTCCTCTAAGATGAAGACCGTCTCCCAGTTGCTATAGTGATGGGCTGGGAAAATATCTGAATGCATGCTGTCACCAAAATAAACAACCTAAAAGTGAAGCAGCAAATTAAAAGTGCTATATGTGTGAGGAAAACACAAGCAACTGTGTTTCAGAGGCAGAAAGGGAGCTTCAAAAACAACCAAATAAAAATTCCTCTAGGTTTATCTGGACACAACAAATGGATGTTTTATCATGGTTTCTTTCTATAAAAAAGCCTCCTCACTGCAGGCCTTTCACTCCATTTTGGTTTGCCTCTGAATACCTTCCATGCCCTGGCCTTCCACAGACATTACAATAGAACACTGCAATATGAGTGGCACATAGGACAACACTGCTAGGGCATTTTGGTTGACAAAACTAGCATATTAGACAGCAGTAAAGTAAAACTGACAAGCAGATAAAACAGAATTTAAAAAAAAATGTAACAAATTTGGGAAATATTTGAAACAAAGGAAAACTCTGATCATTTCTCTTTATTTCTGAACGGAACCTTCTGTCATGTTGTACTTACGTGTATAGCCTACATATTGGGTGAAACTGGCCCTATTGAAGTCAATGGCAAAACTCCCATGGACTTCAAAGGGGTCAGGATTTCACCCACTGAATGGGGTGATACAATGGTCCAAGTTTTTATTTACGCAACCTTGTTCAACTGTTTTCTCTACAGGAAAAGATTACACAGGTTTTTTACACACACATGCACACAGAGTAGATATATATACACACATGCATAATCAGATATATATTCTGTACAACATTTATTTTTCCTTTTTGAGAAAGGCAGTAAATATCTATAATTCCTAGAAATTGAATGTAACTAGTCAACTTCTCCCTTCCTGTTCTGTATTAATAAATACAAGAACCACTATTTTATCCCCAATACCAGATTTCCCAGCGCATATCTATCTTTTAGACTGCCTGCTCTCCAGGAAGGAACTGTATTCTTGTGTATTGTACACAAGCCCATTGGCACTGTTAAACAAATAAGCATGCAGACAACAACAGCACTAGGAGAGTTATGGTGTATTAACTAATAGGACCCATCTTTAATATCTATTGGGCATTTTCTTCAAATGTTTACTACTAGGCGAAGCACAAAGTACTGCAAATAATCTCCATGGAAATTCAATGGGATTACTTAGCACTACATTCAGTAATAAGGTTCTAATTCATGCTCATTTGGTGATAAATAGATCAATGGTGGTATCTATTAAGATAACTTGCCCCTCTCTTGCTGAATACCTTGGGTTCTGGCTTGCCCGTCATCTTCTTCAGCAGTTCATAAAGATGGGTAGCATTACCTTGGGAATACCAGCCAGGCTTGTCCAAGGATGGCAGAGCCTCCTGTTCCTCATCATTTTCTGAAATCATAAAACAAGATTTCCCACTGTTAGTGAGGGCAGTAAGAAAACTCACTACTCTTCTGGTGCTGTTTGAGAGACGCATGACAAGATGCACCTATTTACCCATGATAATTCTAATTTGACACTAAAGACTTGTCTACACTTACTGTGGGATCAACGAGCCGCGATCGATGCATCGGTCGTCAATTTAGCGGGTCTTGTGAAGACTTGCTAAATCGACTGCAAATCACTCTCCCATCAACTCCTGTACTCCACTGGATTGAAGAGTAGGGGGAGTCGACGGGAGAGCGTTTTCCGTCAACATCGCATAGTGTGGACCCCACAGTAAGTAGATCTAAGCTACGTTGATTTGAGTTACACTATTTATGTAACTCAAATTGTGTAGCTTAGATCGAATTTCCCCTGTAGTGTAGACAAGGCCTAAGAAGAAGGAAGGTGGCAGGATGTTCAAGTTAAGCTACTAATCAGAAGTTTCAGGTTAGGTCAGGTTATAGTATAGGACCTGATGAAAGTTCGGGGAGCATGGCTCACTGTCACTGCTGTGCATGGTGGTTCCAATAAAAGAGATATTTGAGATTTAAAGGCCTCAGGCTGCAACTGTATTGATTTTCACTCAGACTTAATGTTATCCATAATCTATAATGCCTGATGTTATGCTCAATTATCCACGAATGCCCGGAAGCCTACAGAACAGTTCCCAACCTCTTTTCCCATGAAAGGAGGGGTTGCAAATATGTAGCCAAACTCTCTCTCAGGGAGATCAAACCATATCTGACAGAGGTGTGTTCACATGACAATTATACTCCTCCTTCCTCTGTCATGCCTTAGCTCTGCCAGCTCCCAAAATTGTACCCATATTTTGGGATAGAGATTAGGCCCATCCAAACATACCACAAGAGGCTTCAACCAAAAGTTGCAGTGATGGAGGTTGAAAACTACACAAACAATATTGAGAGGTCATCAGCTACCCTATGGCAGTTGCTACAGCATTCCAGGGAAAGATAACAGCCATACCTACCTATGGAAACAGAACTAACTGCCAACCCTAAACGCTGACTCTATACACCAAGGTCAATATGCTGTGTACAAAAAAATATTCCTTCCTGAGCTCAAATAAAGTGATAAACTATTGAGCATACAGGTGAGCATCATCAATCTCATATCTAAAATTTGCACTAATGCCTGATGTTCCAGTATCATCCTGCTCAAGGGAGAGAGTGTGTAGAAACAAACTGATGCTAATGCTATAGGTGAGATGTGCTTCCTATCCAGGCAGCCATCTACGCACCCTGCAGTCACAGTAAGATGCAAACCAGGAGTCTTAGTAGAGTATGAAAGTCACCATCCCCTAGCTGATCTGACTGTAGGCCCAACCTCCAGCCACTCTGGACACCTGCCTTGGTGTCTGTACAGCTAAACTTGTGTAAATCTCTGTTAGGTAGTGTGTCATTATCAACTGTATCTTTTTGCTTCTTGTTGGAGCCAACTTGCTGACCTATGCAAAACTGTAAATGGGAATCTCATCAGAAAGTGAACTTGTCTAATACAGTGCATGTGCATTGGTTACTGAAGTGATTACGCAAAGGGGTTATTTTGTTTCTCAGCCCCAATACAATATTTTTTATACAATAAAGAGAGAGAGAGAAGAAAAGAGGTCAATATAGTGTTTTGATCTGGTTTATCTAGAACATCAGTAATTCTATACAGTCTATTGCTACAGTATTGTTCGAGAATTACAAAATACCTTAGAGCGGGAGAGAGAGAGAGAGAAGTCTAGAACAGAGAGAGCAAACATTATGGAGTTACAGGGTGCAGCAATTCCCGCAGAGACAGAGTGAAGTGAAACTTTGGAGACAGAGTAGAGCAAGGGGAAGGAAAGCTGTTTAAAAAAAACAGTAAAGGTGCATACAACAGGATAATATATACACTGATGGGAGGACAAAAAGAGGTAGTAATGGGGAAAAGAGAAACATGAGGAGAGGCTGCAAATCTTTTTCAAATGTTGTGGGTCCAGAAATCTGACTACAAACAGGATTATTCCCAGACAAAACAATTTTATAGTAGGGATGTTCTAGAAACTGGGATGAGCAAGGAAATCCAAAATTAAGAACATCATTCTGCTTCAAACTCATGCGGAAACAGTTTCCCTCTCATACTCCCTACAAACCAAAGAAATATAACAATATGTATTAAAGGTGGAATGTTATCCTTCTCTTTGCATTTCCTGGCTTTTGATTGTTGGTTTGTGACTCAACCTTAATGTTGTTGAAACAATTTGTCTGAATTTCCTCATTTGCTTTTGCTGTTTTAAAACTATTCATATATCCTCCTTTCACCCTGACCTGCCCTCACAGTTTCCTGGAAGATTTTAAACAGGTTTTAAATTAGACACACTATCTTGTTGTCAGGACCGGCTCCAGGCACCAGCTTAAAAAGCAGGTGCTTGGGGCGGCCAAGGGAGAGGGGCGGGATGTGCGGCAATTCGGGGGCAGCAGGTCCCTCACACCCTCTAGGAGCGAAGGACCTGCCGCCGAACTGCCACCGCCGATCGCGGCTTTTTTTTTTTTTTTTTTTGCTTGGAGTGGCAGAAATGCTGGAGCTGGCCCTGCTTGTTGTCATGCTTATGGAAATTTGTTTTTTTTTCTGCATATTTTTAGACATATTTGCAGGGATGGTGAATGGGTAGCCACACATTTCAGACACATAATTGTCTAAAGATAGCAGAGGTTTTAGATTTTTCCCAAAAAGAGTTTCTTAGATTGACAAGAACAAAATGCATATCTATGAAAACTACTCATAAGACAGTCTGCAAATAGAGACCCATCAAACAGATTAATATTTTGTTAAATGGACATTTTTTGAAATGGCAAAATAATGAACAATCTCATTTTTAACAAGATAATATGGTTCCCCTTCTTTTATATACTCTAAAGATCCAAACTGCAATTGATTATGTCCTCTCTAAGACAGTGGTGGGCAAAATGCGGCCCAGGGGATGCACGGGGCCCATCGGGGTAATCTGCTGGTCCGCAGGCAAGGCCGCCCGCAGCTCCCAGTCGCCGCGGTTCGCCATTCCCAGCGACTGGGAGCTGCGGGTGGCCATGCCTGTGGATGGTCGATGTAAACAAACTGTCTCTCAGCTCGCCAGCGGATTACCCTGACGGGCCGTGTGCGGCCCACAGGTTGCCCACCACTACTCTAAGACATATGTGCTTTCTATGAATTGCTTTAAGTCATGGGCATATTTCTGCAAATATTCTTCTTTTTATCCAGAAAGCTTTCAAAATAATCCATGCTGCATGTTAATGTTCTGGCAAGTTCAATCAAGTACCTACAGCAGTAGATGAAGTAGGCTCTCCCACACCTTCCCATGTAAAAATAAAGTGAACTACATAATTGTATCTCAGTGATCAGAAGCAAAGAGGAAATAGGTAGCCATTTTTCAAAATGGAAAGCTTAACAGAAAGGTGGCTAAGTGACTGGTATTAAGACTGGTGTGGCTCAGTGTATAATGATCTGGAAAATGAGGTGGACAGCAGAATGGTTAACAGCTATGATGCCAATGTTTTTAGTTATCATTACCATTGTGGAGAATTCTTAGAAACACCAGAAGGACTGAAGTGTGTATGAAACAATAAGAGGTGGATCAGTCTAGTGTCTTTCTGTCAGCTGAATCATTAAAACACTGGATGAAAAAAACCAGCAATGTGAATATGCTTATCAAATACAGCAGTGTTGGTATCACAGCAATAATTTATAACACTGGTCTACAATTTTTGAGAAGTCGTCTGCTTCAGAGATAAAGTGTGCTATTTATTATGTATTTTGATGTACTGAATTCAAATATAACAATTAAAACAGCTGATTGGCTACTGTTTCTAAGATATTGAAGTTTTTACATTTTATGTCTATGTATATTATGTAGATAGTAGAGTTTTAATCATAAATTGTAAACCTAAGTCTTTTCATGTGTTTATGGTTGCTTTACATGATAATATTTCACCTGTCCTGTTTATGGAACACTTTAAAAATCAGCAAAAGGGTTATAGAAATAAAATTTATTATGAAACAAAAGGCAAAACACTATTATGTATATAGTTTAGTCCTATTCAATGTCTACTCGGCACTTCTTGGCTTGTCTCTTGTATTCATTAAATGGAGCATCTCTTGTCACTGTCCAGCAATAGTCTGCAAGCATTGATGGGCTCCATTTGCCCTGATAGCGTTTCTCCATTGTTGCAATGTCCTGGTGAAATCGCTCGCCGTGCTCGTCGCTCACTGCTCCGCAGTTCGGTGGAAAAAAATCTAGATGAGAGTGCAAAAAATGTATCTTTAGTGACATGTTGCAACCAAGGCTTTTGTATGCCTTGCGGAGGTTTTCCACCAACAACCTGTAGTTGTCTGCCTTGTTGTTTCCGAGAAAATGTATTGCCACTAACTGGAAGGCTTTCCATGCCGTCTTTTCCTTGCCACGCAGTACATGGTCAAATGCATTATCTCGAAGAAGTTCACGAATCTGAGGACCAACGAAGACACCTTCCTTTATCTTAGCTTCATTTAACCTTGGAAATTTTCCACGGAGGTACTTGAAAGCTGCTTGTGTTTTGTCAATGGCCTTGACAAGTTCTGCATCAGACCCAGTTTGATGTGTAAGGGTGGTACGAAAATCTTCCTTGATTCAACAAGTGGTGGATGCTGAACACTTTTCCTCCCAGGCTCCACTGACTGTTGGAGTGGCCAATCTTTCTTGATGTAGTGGGAATCTCTTGCACGACTATCCCATTTGCAGAGAAAACAGCAGTACTTTGTATATTCAGTCTGCAGACCAAGCAAGAGAGCAACAACCTTCAAATCGCCACAAAGCTGCCACCGATGTTGGTCATAGTTTATGCACCTCAAAAGTTGTTTCATGTTGTCATAGGTTTCCTTCATATGGACTGCATGACCAACTGGAATTGATGGCAAAACATTGCCATTATGCAGTAAAACAGTTTTAAGACTCGTCTTCGATGAATCAATGAACAGTCTCCACTCATCTGGATCGTGAACAATGTTGAGGGCTGCCATCACACCAGCGATGTTGTTGCAGGCTACAAGATCACCTTCCATGAAGAAGAATGGGACAAGATCCTTTTGACAGTCACAGAACATGGAAACCCTAACATCACCTGCCAGGAGATTCCACTGCTGTAGTCTGGAGCCCAACAGCTCTGCCTTACTCTTGGGTAGTTCCAAATCCCTGACAAGGTCATTCAGTTCACCTTGTGTTATGTGGTTCAGAGGAGGAGGATGGGAGAAAATGTGGGTCCTGTGACATTGATGGTTCAGGACCAGAAGTTTCATCCTCTTCCTCTTCCTCATCTGACTCAAGTGAGAATGATTCTGGTGCATCAGGAACCGGCAGTCCTTCTCCATGGGGTACTGAGCGTATAGCTTATGGAATGTTTGGATAATGCACAGTCTACTTTTTCTTCTTTGACACACCTTTCCCAACTGGAGGCACCATGCAGAAGTAACAATTGCTGGTATGATCTGTTGGCTCTCTACAAATCATTGGCACTGCAAAAGGCATAGATTTCCTTTTCCTGTTCAACCACTGGCGAAGATTTGTTGCACAAGTGTTGCAGCATATGTGTGGGGCCCACCTCTTGTCCTGATCTCCAATTTTGCTGCCAAAATAAAGGCGATAGGCTTTCTTAACCATAGTGGTTATACTGCGCTTTTGTGATGCAAAAGTCACTTCACCACAAACATAGCAGAAGTTATCTGCACTGTTCACACAAGTACGAGGCATCTCTGCTCACTTTGGCTAAACAGAAATGTGTCCCTTTGCAAAATCAAACACTGACAAATAAGAGAGCACGACACTGTATGATTTCTAGAGCTGATATAGGGCAATTTGTTCAGCAGAGTGATGTAAGCTTGGTTATGATTGCATCATCCATGACTTCTAGGAATAACATGATGCAATTCATATCATGGATGATGCAATACCAGCTTCAGATTGCATCATTCATTGTTTTGCCTAACAAGCAAGTACTGTCCAAACCCAGTCATAGATTTATTCATAGATCCAGTCAAAGATGTATTTTAGTCATTTCTGGTTTAAATTGAGATCCCTTCCCTTTATAACTCACTTATCCTTCGCCATTCCGAAGTCAAAGGTCGTATATACTGACCCAATAGCATATCTTGAAAACTAGGGCCAATCAACAATTTTAAGTATCATTTTCGTTCTCAGTGACCCAGAATTAATAAAGTTTGACTACATTTATTTCAGAAGTATTTTGGCTGTAGAGCAGTGTAATATATTACTGTTTGGAGCAAGTATTATCATTATTAACTATATGTATTACAGAGCACATAGAGGCTCCTACCAAGATCAGGGACCCACTGTGTTAAGCACTGTACAAGCACAGTGAGACACAGTCCTTGCCCTGAAGAGTTTATGTTGGTTAAAAGACAAGCCTGGAAGGTAAGAGACCAAGGTTCTTTTCCTTGCTCTGCTGCTGACCCATTCTGAGACCTCTGGAAAGTAACTTAAATTCCAAGTCTCAGTTTCCCCATCTGTAAAATGGGGATAACAACACTTATCTACTTTAAAGGAGAGTTGTGATACTTAATTCATTCACAGTTACGTATCACTGTGAAATCCCTGAATTTGGAAGGGACTGCAGAAATCCAAATTATTATGAAAATTTCTCACTGATGCTGTTTCAGGAATAAGAGATCTGAACCTGAAATGCTTAAACAGATTAATTACACAAATGCCTCTTACAGTGGGACTGTGCTCCTTTAGATAGTAGCTTCAACTTGACCGTGCTCGAGAATGTTGCCCATTTTCTGGAGACTTAAAAAATGAAGTATTTTAGATTTTTGTTATTGTAACTGTCTCCTTTGTATCTTGTTGTGAACGTGCAGCAACTAACTCATCCCAAGACGAGAAGAGATAAAAACTCCTCATTTAGCTGCTACTAATATCTGGGAGTTCACCCAAAGGTCAGAAATGCTATAAATATTACCTCAGCAGGAAGCAAGACATATAAAGATGGGGATGCTAATGCTGCTAAAGCATTCTTACAACCTGGAGGGGTGAAGTGCTGACAGTTTCAAACAGTCTCAATAACTCAGAAATAATTTCTCAGGTGATTTAGATAGAACAACTCACTTCTATTTGAAGTCTCTAATATATCACAGCTACATACACTCCTAGCTCCATATTACAATACATGCCATGACAAGTAGTGTAAAGGTATCCAGTCTAGCAAAATAAATAGAGAAGAGGAAACAATGTTTGTAAATTGTAACTACCACATCCCCACAAAGATCATTAGAGGAATATCATTTCAGTGGAAATTTCCTGTAGGAAAGTCACTTTTTTTCTACAGAAAAACTTGACTAACTGGAATAGCAATGCAGATTGCAGTGCATTGTAACAACTGGGGAAGTTCATTCTGATTCACTTGAAATAGAATTTTATTAAATTCACAGTAAGCAGATAATTGTGTATTTCAAATAAACAAATTCACTCACAAAATCAGTATTCTTCATTAATTTTGTAACATCTTTCTCACAGGAGACTTCTATGCCCTTTCTAGTTTGCCTTGAAATTTGAGTTGCAGGTTTATGACATTGCATGAGGAACATCTGGCATTATTTCTCCAGCTGAGAATTGGCAGAGAGGAATCAGCAAAACTTTTTCTTTGTCTGACTTAAGTGACTGCTATTGTTGATTTACTTTGGTAAAATACTATCTTATGCTCTCTAGGAAAGTATTACACCTTCCTTTTTAGGTGTAGGTAGCATGCTGGTCATCTGCTTATTGGTCATGAATAAAGACTTAGGGGGTATGTCTACATTGCAAATAAAAGGTGTGTTCTTAACTCAAATTAGCTAACCCATGTCAGCTAACTTGGGTTAAAATAGTTGTGAAGACAGGACAACTCTGCTTTTAACTCAGGTTAGCAGCTCAAGTTTAAGCCTACAGGGGATCCTGAAGTTGGGCTTGAGCAGCCAACCTGAGTTAAAACCAACTTGCCCTGTCTTCACAGCTCTTCAAATCCGACTTAGCTAATGTGTGTTTACCTAACTCCCCCAAATGCCTTCAGTCACATTTTTTCAAAAAATGGGGTCTTAGGCACGTTATTTAGGCTCATAGGTCAATGGTTTGATTTTTCAGGGTGCAGAGTACACACAGGTCCCATTTTGGTCCTTAATGCTTCAGGCCTGCAGGATAAGTGCAGAGGCAAACTCTTGAGCCTGCACAGAGCTGCACTGGAGTCTCAAATCACACTGTGAAGCAACTCTTTCCTCCTTCAAATCGCTCCTGAAAATGCTCTGCTGCTGTGCAGGTTACAGGAAAATGCCACATAAAAATGGCTAGGTAGATGACCACCAGGGATTACTGATATTTATTTTGTTTGTTTGCATATTACAGTTAAAATCAGCAGATGATTCTAAGTGATCTAACTGTGCCTGTAGTTAGTCTATGTAAGAAAATGTTCCTATCACTGCTACAGCTATCCTTCCTCTAGGGTGACCAGACGCCCCGATTTTATAGGGACAGTCCCGATTTTTGGGTCTTTTTCTTATATAGGCTCCTATTAACTCCCATATCCTGTCCTGATTTTTCACATTTGCTATCTGGTCACCCTACCTTCCTCCCTCCCCTTCAAAGACTCTGAGCTATTCAGCATAGGAAAAATCTCTTACTACATGTTTGGTTTGTACAGGTCCTTAGAACAATGAAGCCCTGACTGAGAACTCTGGGTGCTGTTGTTAAACAAATAATAAATATTATGATTCATAATAAGGGGAAAGGAACACAAGGCAGAATTGGAAAAGAACAGGTTAAAGAATATTTAGATAAGTTAAATGTAGTTAAGTGGGCAGGGCCTAATGAATTTCACCCTAGTACTAGCTGAAGCAATCTCGGAACAATTAGCAATCATCTTTGAGAACTCAGGAAGGATGCGTGAAGTCCCAGAGGACTGGAAAAAGGCAAACTTAGTACCTATATTTAAAGAGGGGAACAAAGAGCCCCTGGGGAATTATAGACCAGTCAGCCTAACTTCAATACCTGGAAAGATACTGGAACAAATTATTAAACAATCAATTTGTAAGCGCCTCAGGTGCTTACATAATAGGGTAATGAGTACTAGCCAACATGGATTTGTCAAACCAACCTAATTTCCAACCTTGACAGGGTTACTGGCCTAGTGGACAGGGGGAAAGATGTAGATGTGGTATATCTTGATTTTAGTAAGGTTTTTGACACAGTCACACATGACATTCTCATAAATAAAGAAGGAAAACATGGTCTACATGGAATTATTATAAAGGGGGAGGAGCACAACTGGTTAAAAATGTATTTAAAGAGTAGTTATTAAAAGTTCTCTGTCAAACTGGGAAGACATATTTAGTGGGTCCTAGAGGGGTCTGTCTTGGATCTAATACTATTCAATAATTTAATTAATTACTTGGACAATGGAATTCATAGTATGCTCATAAAATTTGCAAATGACACCAAGCTAAGAGGGGTTGCAAGAACTTTGGAGGAGAGGATTACAATTCAAAAGGATCTTGACAAATTGGAAAACTGTTCTGAAATCAACAAGATGAAATTCAATAAAGACAAATGCAAAGTACTAAACTTAGGAAGGAAAAATCAAATGCACAACTACAAAATGGGGAATAACTGGCTAGCTGATAGTACTGCTGAAAAGAATCTGTGGGTTATAAGGGATCACAAATTGAATATGAGCCAACAATGTGATGCAGTTGTGAAAAAGGCTATGATTCTGGGGTGTATTAACAGGAATGTCCTATGTAAGACATGTGAGGTAAATGTCCTGCTCTACTTGGAACTGGTGAGGCCTCAGCTGTAGTACTGTGTCCAGTTCTGGATGCCACATTTTAAGAAGAGGCCAGAGGAGAACTACAAAAATGATAAAAGATGTAGGAAACATGACCTATGAGGAAAGGTTAAAAAAACTGGACATGTTTTAGTCTTGTAAAAAGAAGACTGAAGGGGGACCAGATAGCAGTCTTCAAATATGTTAATTGCTGTTATGACAAGGACAGTGATAGGTTGTTCTCCATGTCCACTGAAGGGAGGACAAGAAATAATGGGCTTAATCTGCAACAAGAGGGATTTAGATTAGATATTAGGAAATCTTTCTAACTAGAAGAGTAGTTAAGCTCAGGAATAGGTTTCCAAGAGAGACTGTGGAATCCCTATCATGGAGGTTTTTAACAACAGGTTAGACAAACACTAGTCAGGGATGGCCTAGGTTTACTTGTTCCTGCCTCGGTGCAGGGAGCTGGACGAGCTGACCTCCCAAGTTCCCCTCCAGCCCTACATTTCTATGATTCTATAACAGTAGTAACAATACACATTTGCTATGCTACAGACTGAATTTCCCAGTGTTCCTTCTCTCCAGGCAGAATCTAGCTCTAATTTTCAGTTCCCTTAAAAATAGCATGCACACTCATTTTGGGGCGGAGGGCAAGGGAGGAAGAAATCACAGGAATACAACATACATTTTTAAAGTGGTGAATGGAAGGTACAGAATAAGCAAAAACTTTGGGGTCAATTACTCCTTCCCATTGATAAAGCCATGGGAGGGAACCTGAAAGGCAGGCAATTTTTGTGAGGTTTCTTTGGTGGAATTTCCTAAAAAAAACATCTCCTCACAAGGAAAGGGTGTGGACCTCTTATAAGTCTGAAGAGTGTTCGCAGCCTAGAGGATCAACTAGGCAGACATTATCCATACATATAGAAACCACTTTTCCTGGCCTCTCCTCAACCAGCAGCATGATTTCTCCAGAGCTATGTTGTCATTGGCTGGGTCCAGCAGCAGTGGTGGAGCACACAGAGATGAAATGAATACAGCTCAGAAATCTGAGAGTTAGTGCATAATAGAGTCTCAGAATGCCCTGCACCAAAATGCCATGGAGCCTCTTACACATGGCTGCAATGAAGGGGCTTTTGAGGGGTCTGAGTGCAGGTGGTGAAGTCACCCCTTTTTGAATAAGCAGGTGAACATCCTCCTGTGGATGGGGCCATTTGGGTCCCTGACCCCATCATGTGCTTCAAAATGTACCTGCTACACTTTAACTTTCAGCCAAGTCACAGATCTCCCACCTGATAAACATTTGAAGCCTCTTGCCCAAAGGAATTCTTAGTGAGGTCATGAGTATTAATATAGCTGTAGTTAGTATGGCTGCTTTAATTCAAAGCTGTACCCCAAAAACATTTTACAGAATTAATAATAGCACATAATGTTAACATTCAAAGTGAGAGGAGTTAAAAGGCAATCACACAGTGGAAAAAAAGTGTTTTCAGATGAGACATTACTTCAAACTAGCTGCTCTCTCAAACAGCTTTATGATCTTTGCACTCTAATTTTCAGCTAAACTGCCAACTGAGCAAATTGTGACTTTATTTTTAGTCGATTGGGAATTGGTTCCTGATAAACTGATTTTTGGATTGAGGTTCTACACAATCCCCTGATAAAGAAGCATTTATTTATATTTGACAAAGATATTTTGCAATTACTGGTGGATAATATAAACATGATGTCAAATCTAGTCTCTACAGAGCCTAAAACAGCTCCACAACAACCTGCTGGACCGCATGCAAACAGGTCCGTTCCTCAGGGTTTAGCCATGGAGCATGCAGGCTGCGAGGTGCTGAGCTGCGAGGTTGGTATGCAATAGCTGACTGTGGTCCTGTGACAGCAGGTCAGGATGGCTGGGCAGAGGCCAGGGAGGGGCCACTGCCCAGCTCATGGGTGTGCTGAACCAGTGTTGGCAAGGCCACACTGGGGCGATCATGATAACCTGGCATCTTGTCTCTCTTGATCGTTGTCAGCACCTTGCTGATGAGTGGGATCAGCAGGAACGCGTACATTAGGCTCCCCAACCATGACAGAAGGAAGGCTTCGGAGAGGGATCCTCTGCTCAGACTTTGCCGAGAACAGAACCGATGGCACTTTCTGCTCTGTCTGGTGGTGAACAGGTCCACTTGGGGAGTTCCCCACCTCTGGAAGATCATGCAGGCTACCTCTGGGTGGAGCGACCACTTGTGGTGAGAGGAGAAGTCTCTGCTGAGCTGGCCTGCCAGTGTATTCTTGATGCTGGGAAGGTGATACGCTTCCAGGTGGATTTCGTGGCTGATGCAGAAGTCTCATAGACGGAGCGCCTCTTGACAGAGAGCCGACGAGCACACTCCCCCTTGCCTGTTGATGTAGAACATCGAGGCTGTGTTGTCCATCAGGACACTTGCTGACAGGTGAGGTAGGAAGATTCCGCATGCCAGCTGGACTGCTCTGAGCTCTTTGATGTTTATGTGCAACTTTGCCTCCTCTGGGGAACACATCCCCTGTGTCTGGAGGTCGCCGAGATGCACCCCGAAGCCGAGGTCCGAGGCGTCCGACACCAACACAATAGAGTGATGGGGGTTGTCAAACGGAACCCCCTCCAGGACTGACCTGTGGTTGGTCCACCACCGCAGCGAGGTAAGTATCGCCTGGGGCATGGTAACAATTTTTTCCAGGGACTGGGACTAGACTGTCCCCAGGCATTGCTGCATAGGCCGCATCTGGAGCCTTGCATGGCAGACAATGTACATGCATGCTGCCATGTGACCCAGCAGACGCAGCCAGACCCTGGCCGTAGTCAGGGGAATGCAGAGAGTTCCGCGATGAGGTCCGTTGATGTCTGGAACCTTTCCAGCGGCAGGAACACTCTGGTGCAAGTTGAGTCAAGGACTGCTCTGATTAACTCTATCCTCTGCACCGGCACTAACGTCAACTTTTTGTCACTTACCAGGAGGCCCGGGCAGCGTTACGTGGCTTGAAGCACCGCAACATCCCTTTGGACTTGAGACCTGGAGCTGCCCTTGACCAGCCAGTCATCAAGGTATAGGTAGATCTGGATACCCCGGTGCCTGAGGTAAGCTGCTTCCACCATGCACTTGGTAAACACTCTCAGTGCTGTCGCCAGACCAAACTGGAGGACCGCTAACTGGTAGTGGTGGGGCCCCACCGTAAACTGGAGGAAGCGTCTGTGTCTTTGAAAGATTGCTATGTGAAAGTATGCGTCCTTCAAGTCGAGGGCGGCACACCAGTCTCCTGGATGCAGGGAGGGGATGATAGAAGCCAGGGAAACTATGTGGAACTTTAACTTCCTTAGGTACATGTTGAGGTCTCGCAAGTCCAGAATGGGCTGTAGACCACCCTTGGCCTTTGGGATTAAAAAGTACTGGGAATAGAACCCTTTGTTCCTATACTTCTTCCACTGCACCCAGCTGTAGTAACCCCTTTACCTACTGCGTGAGGAGACTCTTGTGAGAAGAGCCCCTGAATAGGGACGGAGAAGGTGGGTGGAAAAGGGGGGTAGAAAGGAACTGGAGGGTATAACTCTGCTCCACTGTGCTGAGGACCCAGCGGTCCAAAGTTATAGAGGTCCAAGCAGGGAAGAAAAGGGAAAGGTGGTTGGAGAACACTGGGAAAGATGGATCTGGGAAATAGGCTGGTAGGTTGCCCGCGGGCACACCCTCAAAACAACTGTTTAGCTGCTTGCTTGGTATGGGTTGAGCACAAATAGGCAAAGGGTGGAGGTGGGTGGCTCAGGCAGCACTTGTAACCCTTGGCTCAACCCTTGGGTCTGGTCCTGCCGAGGCTGGCTCCCCTGGCCCTGAGGCTGCTGCGGTTTGAACTGCTTACGCACCGGGGCTGGGATGTAGAGAACCAGGGATTTCGGGGTGCTGCGGGAGTCCTTGAGGCCATGCAACTTGCTTTCTGTTTGCTCCACAAGTAGGGCTCAGCCGTCGAAGGGCAAGTCCTGCATTGACTGCTGGGTCTCGGTGGACAACCCAGAGAGGAGCAGCCAGGAGACTCGCTGCATGGAGATAGCGGAAGCCATGGTGTGGGCAGCAGCATCAGTGGCATCTGATGCTACCTGGAGGGCCGCCCTGGCCGTGGTCATGCCCTCATTGAGGATTGCTCAGAACTCCTTCTTGGAAGCCTTGGGGAGCGACCTTTCGAACTTGGCCATGGCTTGCCACACACTGAAGTCATATTGGCCAAGGAGGGCTTGGTGTTTGGCCACTCTCGGCTGAAGGATGGAAGATGAATAAACATTACGTCCAAAGAGATCCAGCCTCCTCAAGTCCTTATTTTTGGGGGTGGCCCCGGTTTTCCTTATCTCTCCTTGTAGTTAACTGCCTCAACCACAAGGGAATTGGGGGCTGGGTGAGAGTATAAGTACTCATGCCCTTTGGTTGGCACAAAGTACTTGTATTCGGCCCTCTTAGAGATGGGGCCAGGGAAGACAGGGTCTGCCACAGGACATTAGTGATTTTGGAAACCCCTTCATCAAGGGGTAGAGCCACCTGGGCAGGAGCCGAGGAACATAGGAAGTCAAATAGGCTGTCTGAGGGCTCTTTCATTTTGTCTGCCTGAAGCCCCAGGTTGGAAGCAACCCTCTTCAAAAGTTCCTGCTGTGCTTTGGCGTCATCCTGAGGAACTCGGTGAGGGTCCCCGTGATAGCCTCATCTGGCGACGACGAGGATGATGCTGGTGCCGCAGGAACCTCCACATCCACTGGTGGTCCAGCAGCTTGCTCCCCTGGGTCCTCCTGGACCTGTGGGGTCTTACCCCCTGAAGCCTTCAGCACCATAGAGGGATGGGATACTGAGGCTGCTGGCCTCTCCGAGGCTCCTGACACTGACCAGGCAGCCTCGGAAGGCTGGGTAAACCCCCAAGGGTTCCACAGGTACCATGGTGCCGGCCACTGCGCTTGGGACCATGGGACTGGTTTTGGTGCTGATGATGTAGGCGGCATGGCAGGTACAGGGGCTTGTCCCGCAGTCAGGGAACCTCACTCCATGCTGGAGCTATAAGTGGAGTGGTCAGTAGCAGGCAACCAGGATTGGGCTGAGCGGTGGCTCTTGTCTGACCAGTGCTGGTAGCTGCGTCCTGAAGCCAGCTTGTCCGAGTGAGACGGGTGTCTTAGCCAGGGTCCCAAGAACTGACAGCATTCAGTGGATCTGCGATCCACACCTCACGCTACTCCACTGGTACTGGGATATTGAACGGAACCGGGAGCTACTATGGGCCGGTTGCTGGAAGGATCTTCCAGAGTAGGGTGACCTCCTTCTTGCAGACGGATGATGTCAGCCCTGTGATCGGTGGTCTCTGATCCCCGATCAGTCCCGTGATCAGTACCGGGTCCCTGGAGATGGTCAGGGCCAGGCCCAGAGATCTGGCTGGGTGGCACGTGCATCAGAAGGTCTGTGCTAATCTACTGGCGAGGTAAGCCTTGAATCCATCAATCGGTGCCCCTGGTGCGGAGACCGAAGAGGGCTCCTCTGAGCCTGCATCTCTAGTCCTGGCTTCGTGATGGTTTCGGGTGGGCGAGTGATGGCGGGACGTTGGAAGATCCCAACGCGGGTTTTCTCCGAGACCGGGGTACCGCAGGAGCCGGTGTGGGCAGCATCGGAAGTATCAGGATCTTCTGTGCTGCCTGAAGGACTTTGGGCCTCGACGGCATCTGAAGCTGGCTGGGGCCTGCATCGCTATCTGGAGTCATAGGCAAAGTATGGGATGGGCTGCACTGCTTGACTTGAGCTGGGGCCCAACTTCCCAAGGGGGCACTGAGCTGCCCGGCACGGGTCATGGCTTGCCCCCGACCCTCTCCTTTCCCTTGCGGGAGGAGGAGATCTTCCACTCACAGTCTTTTTCGGCTTCTTGACCGGAGCTATGGAGGGAGCCCGGAGCTGGCTCATGGATAGCTCTGGTGGAGCACTGCGCATGAAGGCCACGGTTCTCAGTGTAGAGTTGGACTGCTGTTCCGGTGCTGGAGTGAGTGACGACTCCATTAGGAGTGCTTTTAGATGGATATCGCACTCCTTCTTCATCCTAGGTTTGAAGGAGTTGCAGATACGACACTTGTTGCTTATGTGCCCTTTGCCTAAGTACCATAGGCAGCTGGTATATCGATCGCTGACGGGCACAGGCCGTTTGCAGCGATCGCAGGGCTTAAAGTCTGGGGACCAGGTCATGCCCCATCCCCTGGCTGAGTCCTGCTTGGGACTATGAGAACTTAAAGAACTACTACTAAGGTTAACTAACTGTTACAACAACTATCTACAACTATATTACAAGTTCTACAGAGTTTGTACGAACAGAGAACGAGACAGCAGACGTATCAGCACTGTCACTGGTGGCAAGAAGGAACTGAGGGTGCGGGGAGCCAGCGGTGCCCCTTATACCGTGGCATGTGTGCGCCGCTCCAGGTGGCGCCAGAGCCGGTCCCCTACGGACACTGCTGAGGGAAAAACTTCCGGCAACGGTGCATGTGGTGAGCACACACATCTAATATGGAATGGACATGACCAAGCACTCAAACTCAGGTTTCCTATGGAAATCTGCCTTATTACCAAGGATCAGATGCACAAGACACTAGGAAATATAAACATAAGACTGGGTTTTGCCTGTTCATAAGAAAATAAGCCTTTCCTCTATCTAAGTCAGCAAGTCATTTCCCTAGAATCTTCCCCAACTCCTGTATTACAGGAATGCAAATGTATATTTTATCCCTTTTCTTGGAAGTTCCTTAATTCAAATGTTACGTCAATGTATTAATTTGCTAACATATCACGAATAGCTTGGTTAGAGACAAATATGTTTCCAAAATGCTTTTAGTTATCGGAAAAAGTGATGTCATGAAATTCGAGGAAGGCCTATTGTGCAATTTTTACTGAGAAATTAATCATTTAAGAAGTTCCTTCTTCAGCCTGGTGGACACATAGGTTTGGTGTGGTCCTCCCTCCTCCACCCCCTCACATTCATTTTCCTTTTGCTACTCTAATGTTTCAAAACGTCTCCAACTTTGGCAAAGTTACAGAGTGACAAAGTTAGAGACTTTTCTTATTCTTTTTTTGCCACTCTGTAACTTTTTGAAAGTTGGAAAAGGAGAGGGAGGAGGGTGGGAACTACAAACACCACATCTGTGGGTATGTCTACACTTGGAGCTAGGGGTGTGATTCCCAGGTTCAGTAGACATACTCGCACTGGCTCTCATTGACCTCACATGCTAAAAGTAGTAGTGTAGCCATGGTAGCACAGGCAGCAGCGAGCAGAGGCAAGGACTAGCCATCCCGAGTACATACTGTCTGGACCCCAGGGATATGTGTGTGGGGTGGCTAGCCTGTATGGCTGCCCATATTACAGCAGCTAAGCCACATTTCTAGAAAGCTACCTTGATGAGACCTAGTGGGAGCTGGGAATCAGAGCCCTAGCCCCAAGTGTAGATGGAGCCTTTGTTGGAAAGATTAACAATGACAGGCATGAAAGGAAAAGCTTTAAAAGAAGAATTTGCAAACAACTCTTGTCCCCTTGCAGTTTATTTTTGCAAGGAGCATGAATCATCAGTGCACATGGGGGCAAAGGGAAGGTTTTGTATACTCGATACACCGAAATGTGCAGACATGTTCCCTAACCCATAGGCCATCCCACCCCCATCCCCAACCTCAAATATCTTTCAACTGCTCTGTCAGAAAAAGCATGCAGTGTAACTTATGGGAGTTTATTGAGGAGCCAAAAGCTGAGTGAAAGTCTCTCCCCTGTTCACTTTGGGACAGAGCACCTATCACTGTAGTGTCTAACAGGGGATTGTTTGGTATGCATCGAAGCACAGTGGGCAGCCAGCACAGCCATTAACTCAAAAAGTGGCAGCAGAGAGTTTATTGAAGAGAAAGGAAACAGCAGTACAAAGGGGTTTAAGTAAAATCTTTCTCAGCAGAAGGAGGAAGATCACTCTCTATTTTTAACTTTTGATATAACTTATTGCTCTGCCTCTTTTGCTCAGGAAATAGCTCTGTGGACATTCAAAACTCATGAAAATAAAAATGTATTGCACTTTTTTCCCCACAATCTGTGCACTCAAGAATAATTTAACAATAATTCTAAAATGTAATTTGTCAGAACATAAGAACAGCCATACTGGGTCAGACCAAGGGTCCATCAAGCCCCGTATCCTGTCTTCCAACAGTGCCAATCCCAGATGCTTCCGAGGGAATGAAAAGAACAGGGCAGTTATTAAGTGATACATCCCCTGTCATCCAGTCCCAGTTTCTGGCAGTGAGACGTTAAGGCACACCCAGGACACGGGGTTGTATCGCTGATCATCTTGGCTAATAGCCATTGATGGACCTATCCTCCATGAACTTATCTAATTCTCTTTTGACCGTGGTTATACTTTTGACCTTCACAACAACCCCTGGCAACAAGCTCCACAGGTTGACTGTGTGTTGTGTGAAGAAATACTTCCTTTTGTTTGTTTTAAACCTGCTGCCAGTTAATTTCATTGGGTGACCCCTGGTTCTTGTGCTATGTGCAGGCGGTAAATAAGATTTCCTTATTCACTTTTTCCACACCATTCATGATTTTATAGACCTCTGTCACATTCCCCCCCCTTTATGAACAGGGTTATGAGATGGGATTGACTGTGATAGCAGGAGACTGAACTTGATGACCCAGGAGGTCCCTTCCAGTCCTATGTTCCTATACATTGCACAAAAAAACATTTTAAGTGGCTCATTCATCGTCAAGACTGTTTGTTTATAATAGCAAAAAAGGAAAAGCCACAATTTTAGTTCAAAACTGGAATCATAGTGGCACATAATATTTAGTAAAATACATTTTCTATTAGGAAACATTAAATAGCTATCATTAATAGTTTAAAAGCACATACATGTAGCAAAATATCATGCACACAAAAGCCGAATGCACAATCACGATCTTGCCTCTATACACAGCATTGGTAAGACCACATCTAGAATATAGCATCCAGTTCTGGTGTCCCATCCTTCAAGAAAATCATGGGAATAATGGAGAGTTTTCAATGGAGAGCCACAAAAATGATCCAGAGGCTGTAACAGAAGCCTTATGATGTGAGGCTTAAGGAGCTCTACTTATTGAAGAGAAGGTTGAAAGATGACTTGATTACTTGCACATAAAAACTTACACATGGAAAAGTTGTCTCTTAGTTGGGGGCTTTTCAACCCTGCTGACAAAGGCTTAACAAGATCCAACGGCTAGAAGTTGAAGTTAGACAAATTTAAACTTGAAATAAAATACAATTTCCTAGCAGTGAGGATAATTTCATATTTGAACATCTTAACAGGGAAGGTGATGGACTTGCCATCACTTGGAGTCTTTCAAACAAGATTAGACAGCTTTCTAAAAATATGCATTTAATGCATCTTCTGAAAGAAATTATAAAGCCTGGGGGTGGGACTGAAGAATATGGCTGGATGCTTGTGGTGGCCTTGGCCCTTTTGGTCTTGGAATCTGAGTCTGAATCCCCCTGTTCAGCCCCTTCCTTCACGGGCCATGGAGACCACAGGATTGCCTACATTACCCTCAGTGTGCTCCTAACACTTACAGCTCTGTATAAAGACAGTAATTATAATCAAATCTCATGCTTCAGGGCTTCAGCTGATCACCTGTGAGGGCCAGGAAGGAATTCCCCACCCCCTCCATCCATAGCTAGTCAGATTTATTCTGGGTTTTTTCCCCCTTCACCTTCCTCTGAAATGTCAGGGGACTAGCCACAACTGGTGATGGACACTGGAGGGGTAGATCAGTGTTCTGTGGTGGTACAGAAAATCCTCTCTTAGATGCCTGGCTGGTGAGTCTTGTTTACATGCTCAGAGTCAAATTGATCACCAATTTGGAGTCAGGAAGGAATTTCCCTCCAGGTCAGATTGGGAGGGACCTTGGGGTTTTCACCTATCTCTGCAGCATAGTGTGTGGATCACCTTCTAGGATCATCTAAACATATCTCACCTAATTAATTCCCTGATTGGCCAGATCTCTGGTATGTGTGTCACCTCAGTCTGTCCTGTTTCTACCTGTAGCATAAAACAGTTTAATCTGCTGTGGACTAAACTGCATTAGTGCAACTAAAGTCTTTGGGTTCAATACAGGGGTATCTGCGTGAAATTTAGTAGCCTGTGACAGACAGGAGGTCAGATAAGATTATTTATAGTCCCCTTTGGCCTTAAACTTAGTCTACGAAACTATGAATCATGGAAGATTTGTTCCATAGTAGGCAGACAATATTTAACTTATAAGTTGTCTGGCTTTACTATCTGTCTGTCTTATCTATTCATTTTTGTAGGAGGAGATTTTCAAAGGCAGAGATGGCAGTTAGGCACTTGTCTCCCTTTTGTTCCCCTGAAAATCTTCTCCATAAGCTCTCCGGAGCAGAGAACATGTCGTTCTGTGGGTTTGTAGCTATCACAATGGGCCCTCATTCTGACTGGGGACTTTGGATGTTATTGCAATAAAAATATAAAATAACAAATTAATATATTATATTATATTATTAGGGAGGAAAGTTATGTTTTGTCTTGGGAATCATTGCCACGACACACATACAATTTCAGTCGCACACACCCTCAATTATCCTATGTTTCCTTATGTGAGCGCAAAGGAATATGCACTCTGCTGTCACAGGAGTGATGCTAGTAATTCACTGGATAGCAGTTTTCCTTCTGAGGGACTACAAAACAGAGGGGAGAGAAAGAGGTGTGATTGGAGGATGTTTCTCTTCCTCAGGGCTGTGTCTAAAGGCACAAATAACCCTAAATTAATGACAGGTTTCAGAGTAACAGCCGTGTTAGTCTGTATCCGCAAAAAGAAGAACAGGAGTACTTGTGGCACCTTAGAGACTAACAAATTTATTAGAGCATAAGCTTTCGTGGACTACAGCCCACTTCTTCGGATATGCATCCGAAGAAGTGGGCTGTAGTCCACGAAAGCTTATGCTCTAATAAATTTGTTAGTCTCTAAGGTGCCACAAGTACTCCTGTTCTTCTTTTTCCTAAATTAATGGAACAAACCCACTGGGATACCACTGTTGCTCCTCATCAGACTTAACTAACGCAGTGGTAAAATACACAAGAAGCCAGTACAGCCTTGTTTCTAGGTGGGCTCCCACCCAACACATACTTACCAGTGTAGACATGGAGTAAAGGAGACAAAATAGACAAAGGGTGGGGGAAGGGTGTAGTCAAGGTGAGGAGTGGCCACATTTTGATCATGCAATGCTTAAAAACTTTGTTGTGAAGCTGTGTAGATGGTCTGGTTATGGTTTGCCTGGCATGTGGTAGACCTGGATTCAATTCCCTGCTCTGCCACAAAGTTCCTGTGTGAATTTGGGGAAGTCACTTAGGTATGTGAGGCATGAGGGAGCCTATCTGTTCCATGGGGATGATAACACTTCCCTACTTCACAGGGGATCTGTGAGGATAAATACATTAAAGATTTTGAAGTGCTCAAATACTATGGTAATAGGGACCATATAAGTACCTAAGATGGAGTGAGAAAAAGGCAGGGAGGGGTAGAATTATATAGAACTTTGAGTAAAAGGACAAGAAGCTTGAATCTGACATGGTGCAGGAACCAATAGATGGATTCAATGGGGAGGGAGAATGTGACATGGTCAGGGCAATGGTCAAGGAGTATTTTTAAGGTCAGTTGGAGAGCAAAACGGGTATCAGGGAGACCAGAGAGGAGGAAGTTCAAGTAATCGGGATGGGAAGTGAGGATGAACTCTATTGCTAAAGTATATGATAAATCTGTAAGCTTAATGCCTACGATTTTGAGATTTAGTAAATTAAATGGAAGAGCAATAGGAAATCAATCATTAAAGAACATTGAAAGACTTATCTGTGTCGGAACAATCACTGGACATCTCAAAACAATGTTACCAGACGTGAACTGAACCAATTAAAAAAGTTGAAAGCTAATTTCTGGCAAGGGTTGAAGTTAGTTTTTAGTTTTCCTTGATGTGGACAGTTGGCATGAATGTGCTACTAACTGATTTATTTGAAAAGGTAAGATTCAAGCCATTCCCCAAAATAATTTCCTATCGAACAATGCATTTTTCCAATTCCGTATCTATATATTTTTGGGTGGTTCGCATGACCATTTCCTAAATATATTAAGACATGCTATTTACTTGGTTTGCAGAATCAAGAACATTGTGCGACTTCCTCCCTTACCCCTCTGAGGAATTTCACAGATTAAAAAAAAAAAAAAAACTAGCTAGTAGCGTTTCAGAAAGAAATTCTCTTGGAAATGGAACATCAATTTGGCATTCTCATGGAAACACCTGGAACCAGTGGATAGCAACAGCATGGTAATTTTTTCCATAGAAAATACAAAGGATCAGATCTTGAGAGTAAATGGGTCTATAGTATTTACTGGTTTAGGGATGAACCTTCCAAAGGGTTGAGTTCTGTGGCCCCTACCCTGCAAAGCATTTAAACTCTACGTAAGTTTAACCACATGTAGTCCCATTGGAATCAATAGTCGAGGGATAAAGAATGGGGTGGGGAGGAAGGTGCAGTAAACCATTTTTGTATTTTCCCAAACTCTTGGTTTGCAAGGAGCCAATTCAATCCTGATGCAAGGTACAGCAGTATTAGGACTGACTTAATAATGCAGTCTCCCGTAATGTTTTTGCCAGTGGGGGGGGATCACCGAAGCTTAGTGCACTCTGGCCATTCTCCCTCCCCCATACCATATCCCTTATATCGGGATGGGAAAGTTAGAAGTAGTGTTACAGAGTCAACTATGCCAGTTCTACACCAACTGGGGATTCTCTTATGCTCAGGAAATTCTCACCTGCCATTTTGACCAACTTCATGGCCTTTGTGTGCTTCTGAATCACAGTCCAGAATCTGACCTCTTTTCTTAAGCACTTTACAAACATTAGCTAATTCTCAATTTTAGAGATGGGGAAACTGAGGCAGAGATTCAGTGACTTGCCCAAGGACATAAAGGCAGGTACATGTCATAGCCAGGAGTAGACCCAGGCTTTCCTCTTGATTCCTACTTGTGTACTCAGATCACTACTACAGTACAGCTCTCTTCCTCAGAGGTTACTTTAACTCCCAGAAAAATGACAAGAGACTGTAATTATAGCTTGCTTTAAGTAACAGACTTGTTGCCGACAGTGTTAAAAGCAGGATGTGCTTTTGGTGAAAAATAATTTATTTTAATGAATAAAAGCCTGACATTTTTGGAAGAACACACAAGCGAACTCTGAAGCTTTTTAATGAAAACCAACACATGCAGATTCATGGAAACTCTGTCTAAAGCAAGATCTTTGCAGTTGTTGCCAATCCTGAATCTTCCAGGAATGTATCATATATAACCCTTTACTCTTGCCTTATTATAAATGGCTATGGCCCCAGTTTTGAAATGAATTAAATATAATTAAATAGTGATTTGACTGTTTATCAGTATCCTTGCCAAATAACCCAGTTGTTTTGGTCCCTGTAGTAATACTTACACAATAAAGTAAAATCATAACCCCGAACTTCATTGTTATCTGAAATTTTGTCCACGTCAAAGCAGTATTTTCCTTTCACAAATCATGGTATTTTTCTCCCTTATGAAGTAAATAATTTGTTTTTCTTCCAAGGAATCTTTTCATGTGGAATTTGGCAGTTGTTAAAGGATTATTATATGAGGTGTTAAAAAAAAGAGCCATCAAGGCCAATCTGTACAGATTTTCACTGTATTATGAGTCTTGGTATGGTGGCTAAATCTGTAAACTCACCCTTCATCTTTTTGGTACCATGCTATACAATAGTGATGTGATACTGCACTTTTTTTTTTTTTCCTTTTCAGGAAGCATCCAGTACTCCATCTTCTAAATATGACCTACATTATTTTCTCCGAGATGTGTCTAAAATGAGCCTGGAAGCTTAAATTCATTACTCTGTAAGACACTAAAAATCACGGACTGAAGGGAGACACTGGATTTATGGCTTATTACAACAATCTGTATGCCACTAAGCTCATCTTTTTGTCCTATGACGGCAGAGGCGCTAACAGGCCACACTACCTTGAATGGTCCCTTACAATATGTCATTTTAGACACCCTTACAATATGTGCTAACTACTTATGCTAAACTATCTGGTCCTCCTTGCATTTTGCTGTGATGCTGGGAGTACCTTTCCCAGAGCTGAAGAAGAGCTCTGTGTAGCTTGAAAGCTTGTCTCTCTCACCAACAGAAGTTGGTCCAACAAAAGATATTACCTCACCCACCTTGTCTCTCTAATATCCTGGGACTGACACAGCTACAACTACACTGCATATCACATTGCTGACTCATTCAATTTGTGAGCCACTATAACCCCCAGATCCTTTTCAGCCGTACTACTGCCTAGCCATTCCCAATTTTGTAGTTGTGCATTTGATTTTTTTCTTCCTATGTGCAGTACTTTGCACTTGTCTTTACTGAATTTCATGTTGTTGACTGCAGACCAAATCTCCAATTTGTCAAGGTCGTTTTGAATTTAATCATGCCCTTCAAAGTTATTGCAACCCCTCTCAGCTTGGGGTCATCTGCAAATTGACAGCGAACCTTTGATACCTACTCTTTGAGTACGGTCTTTCAACTAATATTGCACCCACCTTATAGTAATTCCATGTAGGCTATATTTCCCTAGTTTCTTTATGAGGTGTCATGTGGGACTGTCAAGAGTGTGACTAAATTTAAAATACCTCATGTCTACTGCTTCCCCACTTTCATTAGGCTAGTAGGCCTGCCAAAGAAGGCTATTACCTTCAAATAAATTCAGGTTAAATAATTCTTAGTACAGAACAGGTAATCATTTGTAGATATATTTTTGAAATGGTACAGAAGTGTAAAGAAAATAATGGTCCATAACTTTATTATAGAAAGAAGATCTTAGGGATGTAATTGCTGTTATATTTTCTTTATTTACCCCAGCATCAAATCTATTGTCTTTTTAGCTATTTCAAATATAAATCTGGAGGGAGGAAAGAAGAGAAAACATATTTCACTTCAATACAGCAGTATTTCCATGTCAAAGGGTAGGCTTGTGGTTAAGGCTCTGGACTGGGACACAGGAGAACAGAGTTAAATTTCCAGATCTGCCACAGGATTTCCTATGTGACTTTGGGTATGTCACTTAATTTCTGTGCCTCAGTTTCCCACCTGTGAGATGGGTAATAATTAGAGCTGCCCAGAAAACAATAATTCCATTTTGCAATAAATTTTGAGGTGTCAGAATCTGGTTTGGTTCCAATGCAGAAAACAGAGAGATCCTTCCCCCAAACAGCGAATAGCTCTAATTGCTGGGCTATAGAATAACCCCTCCCCCCTCACTGCTTTCTCTCAATCTCTCCCACTGGAGTTGTTCCAATTTGTATAAATAATTAAATATTTATTGGGTATTGACTTAAACCAGTCTATTGACTATTGTGAGGGTCTGTTAGTCTCTCTTCTTTCTTCCCCCCATGCCTCCCAGAAATTCCATCCTGGACCTGAGAAACTTTCCCAATTAAAGTTTCCACAAAAAGTTTCAGTTTCAGTGAATCGGGATTCTCCACCTTTTTTCTGTCTTGTCTATTTGAATTTGTGAATTCTTTGAGGGCAGAGACTGCCTCTTGTCATGTATTTGTACAGCACCTAGCAAAACGGGGCTCTGATTTTGACGGGGGCCTCTAGGAACCAGTGTAATACAAATAATGCATACTAATAAACAGGATTTGGCTATAGTGAAGATTTGATCCTGCAGATTCTTTCAGTATAGAAATACATTTTTCAGGGGGAACTAATGTTATTTTCAGAGCACTTGGCAATTTATGCTAAAAATGTTTTCCAGCCTTAACAAAAGGAATATTGTGTATATCCAGCCTTTGAAAGCAGCAGTTTTAGTTTTCTTTTAAATCAGCCTAGTGTAATTTTCTTATCAGTTTAGTGCCAAACACAGTATTGAATATCAAAGGTAATCAGCTGAAGCAACCTCTGTTGTCTTTATGCAAAAATACTGTACTATTTTTTTCACTGCTTGGATTTTTGGATGAAGAACCTTTTATCTTCACATTTTGCACACTATGCAAAAATATAAAACACTTGGCTTGGCACATTTACTTGAATTTTCCCTTCGACAGAAGAATAAGCATTGGAGAATGCCATCTATGGGTCAGTTTATAATATCAATTTTGATACTGACAACTAACTCTAAAACATGACATCTGTTTTTTTTAAAGACTCTGGACATTCTCTAATAAAAACACTGGAAGTTTTTTAATTTAAAAAAAATGGTGACTTTTAAAAAAATTGAATTTAGTATGTATAAGATGTCAGAGTAACAGCACTGGAAACTAAACTGATCCAGAGAATAGGTAGATTAGAAGCAGTGAGACTCCAACCTTCCAATGCTGCTGAATCAACATTCCTCTATCCCATTCTAGAAGAAATATACCAGGGGTGTTCTCAATGTGCATTGGTATCTCTTCTGAGATGGCCAAAAGAGTGCCAGTTAGTACATATTGTGATAGAAGGTTTCCCATACCACACAATATAACTATTAGGTCTTGTCTACATTCAAGACTTGCACCAATTTAACTAAAACTAGTTTTAAAATTGAGTTACTTAAACTGATGCAGAAGCCCTGTATGGAAACTCTTATTTTACGACTGGGCTTATAATGATGTAGCTGAATTTAGTAATCTACAGTTATTCTTTATATTCATAGTAGTATCTTGTTTCTTTCACCCTCTCCTCTCCTCCACTTCCACAAACATCTACAGTAGAACCTCAGAGTTACGAACACCAGAGTTACAAACTGACCAGTCAACCACACACCTCATCTGGAACCAGAAGTTCTCAATCAGGCAGCTGCTGAGCCAACGAACAAACAAACAAAAGCAAATACAGTACAGTACTGTGTTAAACGTAAACTACTAAAAAATAAAGGGGAAGCTTAAAAAAAGATTTTACAAGGTAAGGAAACTGTTTCTGTGCTTGTTTCAAAGTTAGATGGTTAAAAGCAGCATTTTTCTTCTGCATAGTAACATTTCAAAACTGAATTAAGTCAATGTTCAATTGTAAACTTTTGAAATAACAACCAAAATGTTTTGTTCAAAGTTACCAACATTTCAGAATTATGAAGATCCTTTATTCCTGAGGTGTTTGTAACTCTGAGGTTCTACTGTTATCTCCACAGTATTCAATATGTACTTTTTTTATTTTTATAAACCAAGGCCACCAACCGTGTTCCATGATTATATATGATACAAGAGTTTTGGATCATTTGTTCAAACAACATAAGCTTCAGGGCGCACAGGAAAAACTTTCTCCTAACACCTTCTCTCAATAACTAGGTTGTTTTTCCGTCTAGTATTTTAGCAAACAATTCTATACAAGAATGCAAGGACATGCCAGTCCAGCTCTATTTCACCCAGTTGTAAATGTTTTAAATGTCTACACTGTGTATGTATAAACAGACTTCAAGAGTAATACTGTAACTAAGGCAATTTTTATTTGACACGCAATAGAACACAAGGATTTAATTTTCATTCATTCAATGCACCCTCCCCTCCCACCTATCCCATGGTTATTTGCAAGGATCCACTGACCATCATCACTGACCAAACATACAGTGGAAAGAGGTTTATCAATTCCCAGTTCTCATTTCCCAAACATCTGTTGATTTCCTCAATTTTACTATCCCGTAACATCAAATAATTTTAAACAAATATTTGTTGGGCAAATGTCCTCAATCATTAGACAATACACACCTCATCTTTTACTGTTTGTCTACAGCATGTACAACTTGTCTTATTTCAGGAACCAGAAGGCCTTGAGTAAATTGTTTACACTGCCATGTAAAGCATGGTAGGCTGTTGTGGATAACACTGAGATCTCTCTGCAGCTGCCCTATGGGGAATGGAATAGTTTATTGTTCATCTTAGTTAAACTAAGGGAGGGGAAAAAACACACTGCCAGAGAGCCTGACATGCCAGATTTTGGCAGCCTCTTCTGAATTTTTTAATGTGTATGATGAGTTTGTGCACACACACAAAAATCATGTAATGTGCTCAATATAGATTGCATACAAGACCCATATTCAGCCCTGCCTGTCCTGGTGTATGTCAGAAAATATAAAACCAAAATGGTTTTTAGAACATGTGCTCATACATTACACATACTGTCAAAAAGAGCTTGTGAGCTTCAAAAGTTTGTCTTTATGAAGCATCTCCGTAAAGCTCCTTTTGGTTTCAATAACAAATACTGCATAGATCAGACAGACAATACATATCTGTATGTCACCTCACTGGCACTCTCATCCTTCTTCTTCTCTGGAGCCGCTTCGAAGCCTCTGTGCAGTGCAACATCAAACAGCCACCCTTAAAAGTCTGTTCCCCACCAAGAACCCAACAAACTACTTGCTACAAAAAGGTAAGATGGGCAAAATGCCATGCTGTATTAGAGGCATGTCAGAAACAAATCCCCTTGAACCACTAGGCATGGAAACAAGTACATTATCCCTTTATAGGATCCAGTGTTTTGCAACTGGAATCAGAAATTGATTCTAGCACTGGTACATTATGGGATAGTAGATCTTAAAATCAAGACATTGTTGAGTACAGAAAGGGCTCATTTAAACACCTTTGAAAGGTTTCTATTATTTGTTATGTTTTTCCTCTCTCTCGATTAACCAAGATGAAGGGATATGACAAACAACAGTAACACACCCTAAATAATTTCTAAAATAGATTTTCTGTTAAAAAATACATCACATACACAGACTGTATTATGTTGTGGTGTGCTTTAAAGGCTTGTTTAGGATGACCTATATAAAATATCAATGTATTCTCTCTAAATATGTATTGTTTGCTACATGACCTCACAGTGTGTTAATAGGTGGGCCAACACAAACCGCCCTAATCCCCAGTGAAGTGACAGTGAAAACAATTCCATTAAACAAAAGAACATCTCTGGTTGTGGCTGGAAGAGACTTTACATGCGCCACACATCCCGCTGCTGGTGTTGCTATTTATTTCTGCCTTTCTGAGAGGCAGAAAAAACAGACATTTTTTACTTCCCCTCAAAATTACTTTCTAGTTCCTTCTGATAAGTTGTTCCTTCTGATAAGGCCAGACGCACATTCTTTGGGGCTGCCCGAAGGTGTACTGAGAAACACTCATTCCTCCAGCCAGCACAGTGACTCTGGTACAGCATTAAGTTCTATTTAAGGTTTCTCTGAATAATATAATAATAATAATATAAAAACCCCCACCTACATCAAAAGAACATAAAGGTTGCAAAATCAAGTGCTCAAAAGATAGGAAATGCCAGAATTAAGGTTACCTGTGCCACCCCTCTTCTCTCTGTATCTGCATCCCTTCCTCCACCCCATTCCCTGGCTCCTTCCCCCTTGGTGTGCCATCCTCTTCTACACACCTCTACACACACTGGCCCCTGCAGCCCCCTTTAGCTCCCTGCTTTTATTCTCTCCCATTCCACCCTACACACACTTCCTTAGCTCTCTGCATTCCTCTCAGTTTTTTCCTCAACCTCCCTGCTTGGATGCCAGCAGAGGGAACACTGAGAGCATAGGAGAGACAGTACGCTTGCTCTCAGTTCCACTAGCCAGTGACCAATCAGCCAGGAGCAGCAACTGTAGAGAATATCCTGCTCAGTCGCTGCAATTCTGGAGCATGCTCAGTACAACTGGGTGGAAAATGTTTTTCCCAACCCATGGCTATTTTAGAGATTTCATATTAATCCTCTGTTCCAGGATGAATCCAAGACTTTTCACAGAGAGACTGGAACTCACCTGGGTTTGAGTCCTCTGATAACAATCAGGAAGAGAAGGGATCCAAATCTGGGTCTTCCCCTAACCCATGGGCTAGTCTGGGGCCTCACACACCACACATACTTATGTTTAGACAAAACTGACCCTTTCCCATGAAAATACTTGCTTTCAACAAATTGCATTTTTCTGATGAAAAACCATTTTGGCAAGATTACCCAGCCAGCAATAATGCTCAGTACAAACAGAATCTTTGGATAATTTAGCTGCCAAACTCTAACAATAGTTTCTATTAAGTGTGTGCAAACTGAGATTTTTTTTTTTAAGAGGCTCATAACTTGGCTAAATTAGGGCAAATTTTTACAGGGATAGCAAAAGGCACATCCCTAACACCTCAGTAACCCTTTATCAAATTACAAGCACCTACGCCAAAGCATGGAAATGCGAGAGCTTGTAAATGCATTGATTGTAAGATTATCTAACTATATATTTTTTTAACATGGGGAAAACAACGTACTTTTCCCTAATCAAATTCTTGGAAATGGATGAACCATTTTAGCTAAAACTTTCCAGAAAAAAAAAAAATCAACCTGAGGCAGACACACAAGAAGGAGACTTTCAGCCTCAATGGTTAAAATTTGGCAAAGTTATAAGCAACTGAAAACAGGATCTTACAATGCAAAGTGTCAGGCAACCATAACTATGCAAGTCTCTACCCCACCACATATAATGGAGAAGAAATATATAGTGTTGTGGTTGAAGGTTTTATCAGCACTCACTAGAGATGGTCTCATTCTCATAGGTGGTGAAGCTAGGACTGAGTTATGCAGCTTATCTCAAAATATAAAACTTTCACACCATGCTGCACCACCAATTATTCTGCATGTTCTACATATGTGACGGGGTGGGGGTGGGGGGTGGAATCTATAACTATTGGCTTAATAATCTTTTAAAACAATTAGTTATTTTTAATTCTTCTATTAGTAAAAATAGGAATATCAAATACCATATGTCCAACTGTAACAAAGTCATAATGAGCCATAAAAACATAATAAAAACTAAAAGAGGTTACCTTATCTAAAATATTTCCTATTTAAAACAATTTTTTTCAGGACCTTCCAGATTTAGGAGAGTGTACTTGGACCCACTGGAAAACTGAGTCAACCCTTTCCATTGATAGAAAGCTTCCATGTCTAGTCCTGAAATGCTATATAAACATAAAAACCTAAGAATTATCATACTGGATCAGAACCAGGGTCCATCTAGTCCTGGATCAGAACCAGGGTCCATCTAGTCCAGTAACCTGTCTCTGACAATGTCCAGCTCCAGATGGTCACCTTGCTGAGGAAGGCAAGACATATGTGGGGTAATCTGCTCCCCATGAAAGTCTCATCCTAATTCCTAATAGTTAGAGACTGATTTAAACAATGAAACATGGTTTTATACCCCTTCTCAATTTTTTGTTATTAGCCTTTGAATTTGTGACATTTTTATATACAGAAAAACTGTGACTTTCCCAAGAAAGTGTCTTTTCTGTTCTGGCCTTTAGGACCTTTAAATTTTTTGAAAGATGATGTTAATGCTGGGATCAAAGAGAGCAATTCCACATTTGGGGAAGAAAAAAAGTTTCTTTGGTGATGGTCTGTTAGAAAATGGCAGCTGTTTGAAGATGCTCAGAGGTTGGAAAGCTAGAAAAAGTCATGGTTGACATGGATTGGTTGGAGGAGAGCAGGATAGTCAAAGATGCATGATTAATAAATCTATCACAGGATGATTCCATAATATCTCATATAACTATTATCTCATTTTTGTATAGTAAGATTTTAAAAATGAAACATTTTTCCAAAGTCTATATATATATATATATATATATCTTATTTACACACACACACACACACAGTACCACTTTTAGTCACACAATTGCTGAAAAACAGAAAAATTGAGAGCTAAAACTGCAAGAGTTCCACAAACTGAGTGTAAATACATAATGGCAGTATTTAGGTCCACGAAGGAGATGCCCACTAGCACAAATTTATAGAAGCTACTCAGGGAGGTCAGCATTATTTGAGACATTTTTAATTTAAGAGAAAAATAATAATAAAAATAAAGAATTTGTTGGGGTCATGCACACCTGTTCAAGGATTAGTGCTAACACATATTAATTAGCAAGGTACTGATATCATAGATTTGTGGTTTAATGTTATAGAAGTAGTATGACATCATAAATTACCAGGTGAGACCAAACTATGTCTGCTCCATGGTTTTTCTTCAATTCATAGAACTACAAAATCTTAAAAAAAATTAATTTAAGCTGACCTTAGTTGTTCAAAAAAATGGAAAGTTCTTATATCCGATTTTCAAAAGACAGGCGTGCTGATATGGTAGACATTGCTTTACATGAACATCTTGGGACAAATCCTTAGATGTTGTAAATAAGGTACTTATAATGATTAAATGAAGCTATGTCAATTTATACAAATTGAGGATCTGACCTTGTTTATAAGATTAATGTCAAAATTTGTGAATTTTATGTACTATGAAAGTAATTTCTTTCCTATCTAAAGAAATACAGATGTGCAAGTCAGACGTATGTAAGATCCTTGAAGAGGTATTCTGGAGTTGAAGCTGCATGGCAGCATAAACCTGTTTATTAAACTATTTGATTTTTGCTTGTTGTTTGTCCATATTTTGTTAGGTATAGTTTAGTATAAATGCTTTAAAATCAATACAGAAGATTTTAATTTTCATAAGAGAATTCCATTAATATGATTTTTATTTTATTTTTTTTAAATATTACTGTATTTTTAGCACAGTTCTTTGAAGAAGTACTATATAAACAAAAATGTATTGTTATAACAACAATTAGTACCTTGGTTCTAAAAAAAAAGTTACATAAATCTTGCAACAATGCATACAATGTTCTGGCAGTTTTGATTGATGCATGTTTTGAAACGCACACAAATGAGGTACTGATGCGTGTTTAGCACAATCAAAATTAACTTTCATGGTTCCAAATGGATTAGTTCCAAAATTACGTTCTACTGAAAAAATCATTCTTGCAGCTCATACAGTATCATATTACTGCAGATAATAACTTCTTTATCATGTTCTCTTCCTTCAAATATTTATAGACCACAGTGGTTCCTCCAAAATGAAAGACTGACAGATTTAAAACTTTTCTTTAAAGGTTTCCCTGCAAAGTTTGAAACAAAAACTACAACTACAGCACCACATGTTTCAATCCAGAACCTGATTCAACAGCCCTGAACGGGGGCACAGAGTTTGAAATCAAGAAAAGGATCCTCATTTTGTAACTTGAGCCCACCTTGAATGGAAACCCACTGAAACAGGACAAACCTATTGACTCAGCAATATTAGAAAACTGGGCCAAATTTAGACTTTCTGATGGATGGGGAAATGTAGAATCATAGGAGATTAGGGTTGGAAGAGACATCAGGAGGTCATTTAGTCCAACCACCTGCTCAAAGCAGGACCAATTCCCAACTAAATCATCCCAGCCAGGGCTTGGTCAAGCCAGGCCTTAAAAACCTCTAAGGATGGAGATTCCACCACCTCCTTAGGTAACCCACTCCAGTGCTTCACCACCCTCCTAGTGAAATAGTGTTTCCTAATATCCAACCTAGACCTCCCCCACTGCAACTTGAGACCATTTCTACTTGTTCTGTCATCTGCCACCACTCAGAACAGCAGAGCTCCATCCTCTTTGGAACCCCCCTTCAGGCAGTTGAAGGCTGCTAACAAATCCCCCCTCACTCTTTTCTGTAGACTAAAGAAGCCCAGTTCCCTCAGCCTCTCCTCGTAAGTCATGTGCCCCAGCCCCCTGATAATTTTCATTGCCCTCCGCTGGACTCTTTCCAATTTGTCCACAACCTTTCTGTAGTGGGGGCCCCACACAATACACCAGATGTGGCCTGACCAGTGCCAAATAGAGGGGAATTATCACATCCCTCAATCTGCTGGCAATGCTCCTACTAATACAGTCCAATATGCCATTGGCCTTCTTGGCAACACGGGCACACTGCTGACTCATAGCCAGCTTCTCATCCATTGTAATCCCCAGGTCCTTTTCTGCAGAACTGCTACTTAGAAAAGTCGGTCCCAGCCTGTAGCCGTGCATGGGATTCTTCTGTCCTAAGTGCAGGACACTGCACTTGTCCTTGTTGAACCTCATCAGATTTCTTTTGGCCCAATCCTCCAATTTGTCTAGGTCACTCTGGACCCTATCCCTACCCTCCAGTGTATCTACCTCTCCCCCCAGCTTAGTGTCATTTGCAAACTTGCTGAGGGTGCAATCCATCCCATCATCCAGATCATTAATGAAGATGTTGAACAAAACCAGCCCCAGGACGGACCCCATGGGAACTCTGCTTGATACCCGCTGCCAACTAGATATCAAGCCGTTGATCACTACCCGTTGAGCCCAACAACCTAGCCAGATTTCTATCCACCTTATAGTCCATTCATCCAATCCATACTTTTTTAACTTGCTGGCAAGAATACTGTGGGAGACTGAATCAAAAGCTTTGCTATATCATGTTCACTGCTTTCCCCATATCCACAGAGCCAGTTATCTCATCATAGAAGGCAATCAGGTTGGTCAGGCATGACTTGCCATTAGTGAATCCATTTTGACTGTTCCTGATCACATTCCTCTCCTCAGCCCCATTGAACCAGCAGCTTTGGGCATAGGGTAGACAGGCAGTTACCTAGATTACCAAATTTTAGGAGGGGCATTGAGATGCCCACGTTTTATTGCAGGAACAAGCCATTGGGAAGAAGCCACCTGAGCTCAAGCAGCGCATCCAAGGAGCACAAGCAGAAGGAAAGGGGTTGGTAAGGCCCAACAGACTTCCACTAGAACGTTTCAGAAAGGTTTCTTTTTCCTGCAGAAAATTTTGACTTTTTAATTAGAAAACCAAAAACGCTATATTTTTGGCCAGAACCTAAATGTTTCCAGGTTTGTTTGGGGTTTTTTTTTAACAAAATTCAAAATTTTCCACAAAAAAGAAATGTATAAATAAGATGCCCACATAATTTTTTTCTACTCATTATTTAGGTGATTAACACTACAGAGTATTTTAAATTATTAACAATTTAGTACACCAGAATATGCTTTATTAAAATTTCCAAAGTTGTTTTTAGAAATATTTGTCCCTGTTACAGTATCGTCAATACTCTGATTGATCTTTCTGAAGATGAGGCCATTTTGCTCTTATTTGAGATCAAGTCAAATTGGGGGGGGGAACCCTAGCAAAGCAAAGCAAAGCGAACAAAGGTTGGAGAAAGTGTACCTAGTAACTTCTGTAGTTTGGGCACATTACTCATTTGTTGATTGTCTATTTTCTTTTGTCTCTCCTGTCTTTTTTAGATTGAAATCACTTCAGAACATGAGCCATCTCTTATTCTGTGTTTATATAATGCCTACTGCCATGAGGCCCAGATCCTGACAGGAACCTGTTGGCACTATTATAACAAACAAACCACCACCACCACCAGAGACTCAGGGAATGAAACCCCCATTTGTAGGCATGAGAAGACTGATGATTTTAAAAGCATCTGAACTAAGTTATACTTTATTTTCAATTTTCATCAAGATAAATTAGCAAAAATGCTTTTAAACTTGACAGCTTACCACTTATAAAGTCTTTGCTTATTCATTCATATTTTATATGAGTTCCTTCCTGTGCTATTTTACATCAAACTGTCAAATTGACAGCTTCCTATTTGACCTCATTCTTTTAAAAATATATATATTTAAGATACTTTTTATTACTCTTCTTCATAAATAGATATGGCATTAGAAAGTATTTCCTGTGTATTGCCACTCTGCCTTTTAAGAGTTCAAAAGGTAAAATTAATTTGGGTCTGGAGTGACACACTTTTCCAAAATCAGATGTTAAAATACAGTTCTATATGCCCTTATTTTTATTTTTTTTCCTGATTTGCACTGCTTTAGAAGTTGGGCCAATCTGCTATTTTACCCGTAAGCTTAATTTTCAGAATGTTACAGAATCATGAGGATATTTATGAAAAGCAGTCAAAACTGTTTGACTTGTTGTACATGTCTATTCACATGTGTTGATTAACAAGCCCTTCCTTTTTTGTACACCCCATTCCTTAAATGCTTTGGTCTAATAACCTAATTCACTACATTGTGACAAAGTTTGGGATTGTTTTTATTTTTTAAGTGAATGGTATGCCCACTGTCAGTCAATACTGAGCCAAATTATACATATTAGATACTTTCAAACTTTCCCCATAAATCATTTCCTCCAGCCTTGCAAGTGTATTTGTTTCTGTTTTCTGAATTTCCTCGAATTTGTTTAAATGTTTTTTAATGAATTTTCCCAGAACTGTATGCAGTATTCTGTATATGATCTTGCCTATGCAATGCAGAGAAATGACTCACCATTGTGCTCAATCATGCAATACTTCAGTATATGTAGCCCAAAGTTATATCAACTTCTTTCATTCTGTTTTAAACCAAAAGCTTACTTCATTTTTCATTATATTTTCAAGTTGCTTCCAGCATTACAACTTTTACTTCCTCAGTAACCTTTCCAAGTAGCCTGCCTTGGGAATTGAACTAATCTACCAATCTAGAATCTCTTATCTCTTCCACTTGCTATCTGAATGCTTGATTATGTCAGAGAGTTTTAACCTGCAGATCTACTAGATTGGACCCTCCATTTCTTAGATCTAAGTGTGTAAGAAACAGATGTATACGTGACTGAGTCTTACCAAGGGTTCGGAAAGGTCTTTGGTTTGGCATCTGAGAGAAGAAACCAGGTTTCAATGCATTTGTGATCACAATGTCAAAAAGCCCTGCAAAATCATTCCTGAAATGACAAAACAAAACAAGTCAAACAACTTTGAAACACTTTTAAAAAAAGGAAATAAAGCCATGTAGATAAGACCGACCGTCAAAACCGTTTTCTATAAAACATTTTTTCATGCCACTTTGCTTAGAGATTTTTATACTATTTCCCCACACCCATTTGCTTCCATTTTTAAGTTAATATATCACCGGTGAAAGCATGTTGGATAGACAGCCTATCAGACTGAAGCCTTCTATTAATTATATTAATTATTATTATTATTAATTTGTATTACCATAGCACCTAGGAGTTCTGGTTCATGACTAGGCTCCACTGCACTAGGCATACTGTGGGGTGCCTAGTGCATTGATGTCACTAGGTGCTTTTGAAAATTCCAATAGGTGCCTATCTGCATCTTTAAACATCATAGTACATTTTAAAATCTGGCCCTTAGTAGGCACATTTTCCCCTCTCTGATGTGTTTTTCCCCCCAGTTAGGACAGTTATAATATTAAATGAAACATTTGCTATTTCTAGCTACTTACCTGTACTTATACCACCTCCATGCAAAACTCACTATTTGTTATTAGCGCTACTGGTTCCATACTTCTGGCTTTTATTATGGATGGATATTTATTTCAAGGTGAAAGTGATGAAAGGAGAATGTAGTCTAATGGTCTTAGTACAAGACTGGGAGGCAGATATTTCTGAGTAATACTCCCAACGCCAAGCATGGCTCCCTCCACAACCTTGAGCAAGTCATTTCACCTCACTCCCTAAATTATATCCAGCTATAAAATGGAGTTAAAAATTCTTCTCTAAAAGTCTCTGAAGGAGGTTATAAAAATATAAATTAGTCTGAAGTAGTACATAAGTGGAAAAATGTTGCTAAACCTAATTAAATCTTAATGCTGGAATATAGTAGCAAATTTTAAAAATGCATATACATGCTATCTATTTTTATTAGAAGTGCTTCTTTGAGGTGATTTTTATTATATTGCATGAATTGGTACCCTCTAGTAAAATTCTTGGATAGCCTTATTTTGGAAGGAGGAAGTAGCAAATACAGCCAGGGTATAATGAGCTGAAATGTTAACAAATATAAAAGCAGAATCAGACAGACTGTATACCAGATGTACAGATCTGAATAAAAATATGCATTACTGACCTTTGACATGTATTATAAGAGGCTTTCCAAAAGTAAATTTGCATTCCAATAGTTATAAGACATATGCTTTAGATTATTAACTATCAGTGGAGTTTATCAGATAAGTGATTGGATTTGATAAATGACTATAGAGAGATGCAACAGAAATATGTAGAGGTTTCTTTTGAAGTTAAAATCTGACACAATCCTTTCCGCTCTCTGATTTTCGTGTATGTTAATCTTATTAACAAACATGACAGTGTAATGTGTCAGATACATGTGATCAAGTGTAGAAGGCAAAGGAAGGCATCTGGAACAGATTTAGGGAGAACCGCTGTTTTGAATATAACTCAAAGGTTTTTTTTAAAAAAAGAAGAGAGAACTGAAACTAAAGTTCTGACTAGGTCAGTTTGCTGTCAAAATGACCAAAAGAAAAGTAACCGTGACGATTTCTTCCCATTTTTCTATTTGTTTACACATTTAAACAGAACCTATTAATTAAGTTCTATCAGAAGACTTGAACTACAATGAACACCACAGATAAAATAATAATGTATTTGCAATAATAAAACCGGTTTTCAATTAATCTTTAGTTTCCTGTAAAACTGATCTATCCTAATTCAAACATAGTGGTTAAAATCTCAGTTCAACCAGAAGTGTCTTTTATGCTTTTGTTTGCTTCTCTGTTTCCAACCTTAAAAAAAAAAAAATCAGCCAAAAACTTGATTATTGCACGTGCAAGATGTAAAACCTCCTGCAGGAAATATGACTACTGTTGAAAATCTTTCATCTGGAGCTTGTGACTGTCTCTATAAAGCATTTTAGCTCTCTTTTTGTGAGTTCAATTCAGCATCACATAACACAATGGACACATTTAAATTTTTTCTTCTTTTTTCAAAGATTTTAGTGGATGGAGATATGTTTCCTGTACTTAAAATGGGGAACGCTGGTAGAACTACCTATCTCTTAAAATGAAAGAAACTTCAAGTGAAGTCACTATACTTGATTTGCACATCCAGTCAGGTATAGTACTTACTGGTAGATGTCTGAATGACACTTGTACTCACAACTTGATAGGTGCCACTAAAGAGTGAGACTAAGCTGAGGTTGCTCTCAAGATCATGCTCACTGTGTACTATGGCTCTCATATGATACATACTACACACAGTTCTGGATACTTGAATACTAGAAAAATATTGATAAACCAAAGGGAAGTCAGAGAAAATCAAGAGAAATAAGGGGTTGGGGAGGATCAATTTACAAGAACAGAAGCCAAGAACAAATATGCTTTATATCATAACTAGGGTTACCATTCGTCCGGATTTACCCGGACATGTCCTCCTTTTTGTGCTAAAAATAGCGTCCGGGGGGAATTTGTAAAGCACTCACAATGTCCGGGATTTCCCCCCTCCCCCGGAGCGGCTGGGAGGGCTGCAGGAAAGTCCCGGGCTGGACTCCGGAGCAGCTGGAGAGGAGCTCCGCCCTGCATTCTGAGCAAGTGTCTCAGCACAAAGTGCAGCCCTCCCCTTTTGCAACTGGGAGCGGTTTCTGCCATGCAGCGTAGCAAAACGGGAGCGAGAGCACTTTGTGCTGATACAAGGGCAGCTCTCCCCTGCAACCCGGTCCGGGCCAGGGACCGGGTTTTGTTGTGCAGGGCCAGGGACCGGGTTTTGTTGTGCTGGGGAGCTTAGCCACGTGTCCGGCTCGCACAGAGCCCAACACCCTGTTCTGAGCAGCAGGGTAAGGGGGGCAGGAGAAGGGGCAGGGAGGTTCTGGAGGGGGCAGTCAAGAAACAGGGGGGGGCTTTTTGGGGGGAGTGGAGAAAGTTTTGGGCAGTCAGGGTACAGGTAGGGGGTAGGGTCCTGGTGGGCAGTTGGGGGGGGGGTCTTAGGAGGGGGCAGTTAGGGGACAAGGAACAGGGAGTCTTAGGTAGGGGGTGGGGTTCTGGAGGGAAGTTAGGAGCAGGGGTCCCAGGAGGGGGCAGTCAGGGGACAAGGAGCGGGGGGGTAGGGGGCTGGGAGTTCTGGGGGGGAGCTGTCAGGGGGCAGGAGTGGGGAGAGGGATCGGAGCAGTCAGGGGACAGGGAGCAGAGGGGTTTAGATGGGTTGGGAGTTCTGGGGGGGGCTGTCAGGGGGCAGGAGTGCGGAGAGGGATCGGAGCAGTCAGGGGACAGGGAGCAGAGGGGTTTAGATGGGTTGGGAGTTCTGGGGGGGAGCTGTCAGGGGGCAGGAGTGGGGAGAGGGATCGGAGCAGTCGGGACAGGGAGCAGAGGGGTTTAGATGGGTTGGGAGTTCTGGGGGGGGCTGTCAGGGGGTGGGGAGTGGTTGGATGGGGCGTGGGAGTCCCAGGGGTCTGTCTGGGGGTGGGGGTGTGGATAAAGGTTGGGGGCAGTCAGGGGACAAGAGGCAGGGAGGCTTAGATAGTCCTGGGGGGCAGTTAGGGGCAGGGGTCCCAGGAGGGGGTAGTCAGGGGACAAGGAACGGGGGGAGGGTTGGGAGGTCAGGGGGGGCGGGAAGTGGGAGGGGCAGGGGCGGGGCTAGGGCGGGGCTTCTCCCGTCCTCTTTTTTGCTCGCTGAAATATGGTAACCCTATCATAACTAAGGGAGTGACATGGTAACCATTTATAAATACTTTGTTTCTACAGTGCAAGCAACAGTGAGGGAACTGAAAAGCCAAAGAGTACAACCAGGAGTTATGCAATTGTCATAGAAATTTCTGTCCGTTCCAGCTGAGGAATAAGGAGAGACAGACACAGCTAATCAAGCAAGGAGCCCCGGGAGGGGCAATCCGTTTATTTCAATTGCAATTGGGTTCGAGCTCATAAGTCAGCAAGAACAAAGAAAACACTTACACCAAAGCATTATATGCAGTTGACTATGATAATCTATCGCTCTATGATTGGCCAAAATTTGCCATCATTACCATACATAATTAGCAAGCTACATGTATCTGCCCCTCTTATGACCCTTTATTGTTCATCTATTTGCCCCCTCCTCCTTGCTTATTTTGCAAACTAAGCAGTTAGGTATCTACGGGACGCAGGCACAGAAAGGTCCATTGTCTCCAGGTTTGGAGTTTGGCTACATTTCCTCTTGAAGGAACTTCCTGAGTTAAGACATAGCAATAGCTGTGCTGTATATCTTCCATGTGTACGTGACAAATTTGCCCCCTGGCAGTTAAGCAGAATAATTTTATATCACGATGAACTAGAGCAAGGGAACATTTCAGATGAACATGAGGAAAAAACTCTTAGCAGTAGCATCGAGTAGATTGTGGAACAGGCAGACTCTCAAGGGAAGTGGTGGAAGCCACATTCCCTGACTCATTTAAAATAGGACTGAGCTAAACACTGAAGGCCACAATCCTACATTGGCACAGAAATGGACAAGATGAACTAGTAGGGTTCTTCCATTTCTAATCTCTACCTTTTCAAGAGAGCTGTGCTTAACAAGGGAAATCATCCTTATTGACAATGTAAAGTATGTCTATACTGCATGCATCTTTCAGTGGCGTGTAGAGTGCATACATGCATAGCCTCTGCTAGCATGAGTATATATAGAATTGTAGCTTGTGATGCATGGTTCAGGCAAATAAAGACATACCTGAAGGGTGAGGGTATGCACACAAGTATATACATTTCACAGCTCTCTACTCGGCCAAGCCATGACTCTCCATCTCCACTGCTACTTTTAGCAGCATAGCATCCTGATGCTGCAACCTTTCCCATCCCCAGGAAAAGACTCCGGCAGCTCCCAACTGCTGTAGTCTTCCCCTGCTGCAGGGAAAGATTCCAGCAGTGGGGACCTACCAAAGCTTTTCCTTGCTGTCTCCCCCCGGCCACAGCTATATGTGTCAGTGAAAGGCTATGTACAGCAGTGTGGATGTAGCAGGCTTTTCACTGTGCCATGTAGCCATACAGTCTTTAAGATCTCTTGCACACCAGTAGAGAACTACTAGAGCATTACATACCCAATTAAAGGGAGGCCCAGATGTCAATGCATGGATAGGAGTGCTTGCACTGATATAAATGACTACAGAAAGTGCCTGGCGGTAGAGAATCAGTCCCTGGGTATACTACTCATTTGAGTATTACTTTTTATTCGTTTTTGAGGGGTGGCAGGAGGAAACAGATTCCACCTTAGTGGCAGCAGGTGCAAGTCTCATCCAAAATAGTAGAGTTGTAGCTGCTGCTGCCAGGATTCTGTTTAGTCCTGGGAGCACTGGGAATGGTTTGGCAGGAGTTGTGCTGTTGTTGGGACGCAGCTGTGTCTTACACTTTTATATCAGTTGTGCTTTTCCTGCTGCAATTTCTACCCAATTTCTATATGTAATACACCCACTGAGAGCCAGAATAGCTACAATATGCTGCCACCTAAAACTGTTTTATTAATGAAGTTACACTCAGTGTGTAACCTACACCATTATTAACTTCATGGATTTGTCCCAGAGATTTCAGTGGGAGTTAAGCCCACTAACTTTGGGTTGCATTTGGCTTATCCAGCCAAATTCTCAATATTATGAGCTTGAAAAATCTGTGGATACAAATAGGTGCCATCATTGGCAGCTGTATATCTCAAATTAATTGCAGTGAACCATCTCTGTGTGAAATTATCTATTCTGCCTAAGTACTGTAAATATATGTTTTCTGTGCACAATTATCTTTTTTGGCAATCATGCATTAAGAGCAATGATAAGTTATTTATAGGCTCTTCTCTGAAGGTTACTGTATAATATCTGAGTAGCTCACATACATTCATCGGACAGTGGATTGAGAGTTGGGAGACCTGGGACAAGAGTAGAGCAATCTGGTCCTCTAGATATATCATAATATGGGTTCCCCTGTGGCCTCATCCCCGTGCTATGGCCCTGCACTCCACATGTAATGATGATGACAAAGGGTCCTACGCACTCCCAGAGAGGCAGGGTAGTGGCAAGAGGTCCCTTCTTACCAAAGTGGCAACAAGGGAACTTCTCCCCTCAGGAGCAACAGGGGCCCTTCTCAGAAAGACAGATGGCAGCTGGGAGTGGCCTTACTACATGCCTCAATAATTGGGAAATATTTGCTTGGGAGCGTGGGCTGGCCACTGCAATCTATTTCTCTTGCCATATACAGAATCCTCTGCTGAGGTGGTGTTGGTAGGGCCTACAAGAGCAGTGGGCCTCAGAATTAACACCCTATTGAGATGCATGGGGTCATTCACACTTCTCAGAACTATATTTCTAGACTCAAGCAGACATCACTGCACCTGTTAATCCCTGATCACACTTTCAAGCTTTTCTTCACAACCTAGAAACTTACTTTTTATTTAAAAAATGGAAGTCTTGATTCTGTTACAATCGCAAGATATCAGCAGATGGGGGCTTTTGGCATAGCCCTATAGGCCTATGCATACATCTGGCCCCACTTGTATGTGCCAGTGACCTGCTGTGTAACCTTGGGCAAGTTGCTTCACATCTCTGCATCTCAGTTTCTCCTCCCTTCTAAGAACATAAGAACATAAGGTCCATCCAGCCCAGTATCCTGTCTACCGATGCCAGGTGCCCCAGAGGGAGTGAACCTAACAGGTAATGATCAAGTGATCTCTCTCCTGCCGTCCATCTCCACCCTCTGACAAACAGCGGCTAGGGACACCATTCCTTACCCATGCTGGCTAATAGCCATTCATGTAAGAGCTTCAGGGCAGGAATTGCCTCTCACCATATGTTTGTACAGTGCCTACCATAACAGGGCCCCTATCCAGATTTGGGCATCTGGGGCCATTCATAATACAATTAATAAAGAAATAAGGGCCAGTGCCTTAACCACAAGGCCTATCTTTTGAAAAACTGGTTATTCAATGTGAAATAATACTTATAAAAATGTATAGTTTTTAGGACATCCCATAACTACTGAGCTCCCAGTTCTGAGATAATGTGAAACACTAACTAGAAACAGACCCAGACCAAAACCCCAGATCCAAATACCTCCTTGCATCTGAGAAAGTTCAAACCTCTGTCCTTACTGCTCAGGGCCATCTCTAATTCTAACCATGGTTACTGCTCTCTGGGAGGTCTAATCGGAAATGAACTGAGATCAACAGTACACTTACCCAAGGATGTGTTCACACAGGAGTCTGCAATAGTCACTGTGAGAGCTGGTAATTAATAGCAGGACCTTCCCAGCATTTTTCAGTTGCCTCAGCCACTTTTTTACAGACTCAGGGCAACTTTGTAAATATTTGGCTGGATCATTTTTCACTTCTGGGAAATATGTCCCACAGTTTTCTGAAAAATAAAAACATAATTATCTTCTACCAGCCAATCATATTTGCAAACTATACTATAAACACAGCAATTTTCCCTTCACTCCATAGGCAAAAGTAAATAAATAAAAAGATAAAAGATAATAAAATAAAATGTAAAAGACTGATATTAAAAAAAGCAGAGAAATCTTAAAAGTTGTACAGAGCTATAATTCTTGATTTACATAAAAAAAGGAAAAGAAAACAATGTGACATGTAATAGCAAAAAAATATATGTAATTATCTCTCTCCGGTATAAACTTCACAGCTATTGCCTTTCTTATGTTTTGTTTTCCCACATATTTTAAATCATGAATTATTGTCCTGAAAAGCACTGTAGGGTTTTGTGTATGATATATCACTTTATTGATTTTCAGTTTTTGGATATTCAATTTGAGGTTACTTAAATAGACCTGGTCTCCAGAAAGTGCTGAGCACCTGCCTCCTGACAATCAGAGATCTTAAGATATCTCAGTTTGGAGACCAAAACATGGAGGCACCCAAAATTTATAGTTACTTTTAAAACTTGCGGTCAGCACCAACTGATCTGTATCAGCATTCCTATATCAATGACATTATTTCTCAGATCCGTTTTTTTAATGCATGTCATCATTTTATCTGATAAAAGTTGATGTAATAATAATTAGGGCTGTCAAATGATTAAAACAATTAATTGCGATTAATCACAGTTTTAATCACACTGTTAAACAATAATAGAATGCCATTTATTTAAATATTTTGGATGTTTTTCTACATATTCAAATATATTAATTTCAATTACAACATGGAATGCAAAGCATACAGTGCTCACTTTATATTACTATTTTTGATTACAAATATTTGCAATGTAAAAAGAAACAAACCCCACCTAGTATTTTTCAATTCACCACATACAAGTACTGTAGTGCAATCTCTTTATCGTGGAAGTGCAACTTACAAATGTAGAATTATTTTTTTTATATAACTGCACTCAAAAACAAAACAATGTAAAACTTTAGAGCCTATAGGACCACTCAGTCCTACTTCTTGTTCAGCGAACCACTAAGACGAACAAGTTTATTTACATTTACGGGAGATACTGCTGCTCAATTCTCGTTTACGTCACTTGAAAGTGAGAACAGGCATTTGCATGGCACTTTTGTAGCCAGCGTTGCAGGGTATTTACGTGCCATATATGCTAAACATTTGTATGCCCTTTCATGCTTCAGCCACCATTCCAGAGGACATGCTTCCTTTGGGGAGAATTGTATACTATTTCTTTTATCTTTTCTACATTGCAAAATATTTGTAATAAAAATAATATAAAGTGAGCACTGTGCACTTTATATTCTGTATTGTAACTGAAATCAATATATTTGAAAATGTAGATAAATATCCAAAAATATTTATAATAAATTTCAGTTGGTATTCTATTATTACCAGTGCAATTAAAACAGTGATTAATAGTGATTAATTTTTTAATAGTGTCAATTTGTTTTGAGTTAATTGTTTGAGTTAACTGTGATTGACAGCCCTAATAATATTTAATGATAATAATAATTCCACTGTGCTCTCATGTAGCACTTTTTCAGATCAGAAAATCTCAAAAGATTTTTACAAAGAGAGGCCAGTATCATTATTCTCATTTTACAAATGGGGAAACTGAGACACTGGGAGATGACGTGACATGCCCAAGGTCACCCAGCAGGCCAATAGCAAAATTAGGAACAGAACCCAGGTCCCCTGAGTCCAGTCTAGTGAGAGCTACTCAGCTGATGTACTGCACACTGATTGTAGGCGTAAAACAAACAAATCCAACCTCTGCTCTCAGTCGAGCTCTGAATGCCCATTTTATGGGTGCAATGGAAACAGAATTTGGCCTTTACAGGCAAACATATTCTTCTGAATGTATGCCTCTAAAAGCATATTGGACTCTGAAGAATTACACTAATCAGTTATTAAGAATTAGCTCATTCATTAATGTGTCTGACTGAGAAAGATTTCTCTTGGTTTATGTCAATTGACCATTATCATTAAACTATTTTATTCTTTACTACAGTTTCCTAAAACAATATATTGTCTATACGCTCATGCACTGCAGACACAAGTTATTACCAAAAAAAACCAAAGCTAGTTTTCTAAGAGAGAAATGTTTACTAAAAGAGGCATGAATGAGACAAAGTTTAACACACAGTTTGTATGCCTCATGGAATCATCATCAATACAAGAATATTTTTTGTCCATCATTTTGTTCTATATGGAACTATCTGTAGTCATCTTCACTGAATAATATAATAAATCCCAGACAGTATTTAGACTTGTGGTATGTGAGTAATGCTATTTTTTCATTTAAAAAAATAAGAAAAAAAAAGATTTAAACCACTTGAAATTGAGCTTTTAACGAGAGAGGAAAAATGTATACTTAAAACGGTAGTCTCAAAGAAAGATAAAATATTAAATATAGCACTGTTTCATAACTGCTACATACTCAAACCTTCTAAGAACTTTTTTTCTTTTTAAAGCAACAGATTCAGATTAGGTTTAGCTGGCACAGCAACACGAGAAGAGACAGAATGACTTAATTCAGTAGCATGATATGGAGAGCTTTTCATTCCAAAAGTGGATCATTACTACCTAAGAAAACCTCTTAGAGAAAAGTTTCAGTCATAACTAGGTTACCACTCAAATTCTTCATGGAATCTGGGTCAGAAAGCACAGTGGGCTTTGCCATGGGTATACAAGTACGTTCCAGCAGTCTGTATTATATATTGTTTTAAGAACTAGCCAAGACCACCATTTTTTGATGAAACAAAAATTTACCAAGGAACGTTTCTTTTCTTTAGTGCGGATGCTGTTGAGGACAAGAAACTTGAGGTTTCTGTTGCAGAAGATGAAGTAATTTTTTTGGACTTTCATTAGTAATGTGTACTGTGCTCTATATGACAGCTCAGCCGCCCTCCATCCCTTTCATTTTTATTTAGAAAGCATCATTATGCAAGAACTGATGAGGACCTAAGAGAAATGCTTGTATGACATTCTGCCCCGTACTGGCTCAGTCTATTGAGAGAGAGGCAGGGCACGTGTCCGATATGAATAGTAGTTTATTACCTTCTCACCCTAAGGTAAATAGACCTGTTTTATCACATGTTGTTGGCACATATTTTCTTTGTCCCTTACCAAATCTTTTTTTGTCTTCTGAGGACAATTCTGTGATGTATAGTTAATCTGTGGGTTTGCTATTAGGCTGCTAGTGAGAAAAAGAAGTTCCTTGCTTCTATGTCAGAAATATATTCTGATGAAAAAGAGAGACTGAGAATGTTTATACATGACACTCTTTTCCACCATATGCTAATAAGTAGTTACTGCATGATAAATCCTTTATAAACTGCTATGTAGTCTGATGTCTATCTCTGAAATTAAAAGTTTAATCAACATTCGATTCAGCTGTGACCCAAGAACTTCTTAATGCTAACTGGCAAGGAGGTACAGAGGGGTATCTCCTCATTAAAAATGTATACATTTGGACTGAGGTTGAGATGGAAATAGGAGACAGATTTGTTGAAAATTTCTGGGTAAGGATAAAAGGGGTAAAAAAACAAGGGGGATGTCATGGTAGGGGTCTACTACAGACCACCTAACCGGGAAGAAGAGGTGGATGAGGCATTTATAAAAACAACTAACAAAATCATCCAAAGTACTGGACTTGGTGGTGACAGGAGACTTCAGGTACTCCGATATCTGTTGGGAAAATAACACAGCAAAGCCCAGATTATCCAACAAGTTCTTGGAATGTATTGGAGACAATTTTTTATTTCAGAAGTTGGAGAAAGCTACTAGGGGAGAGGGTATTCTAGATTTGATTTGACAAATAGGTAGGAACTGGTTGAGAATTTGAAGGTGGAAAGCAGCTTGGATGACAGTGATCATGAAATAGTAGAGTTCATGATTCTAAGGAATGGTAGGAGGGAGAACAGCAAAATAAAGTCAATGGATTTCAAGAAGGCAGACTTTAGCAAACTCAGGGAGTTAGGTAAGGAAGTTGAAGGGGAAAAACAATTGAAGACAGTTGGCAGTTGTTCAAAGAGACATTATTAAGGGCACAAGAGCAAACTATCCCATTGCGTAGGAAAGATAGGAAGCATGGAAAGAGACCACCCTGGCTTACCCAGGAGATCTTCAATGATCTAAAAATAAAAAAAAGAGTTCTACAAAAAGTGGAAACTAGGTCAAATTACAAAGGATGAATATAAACAAATAACACAAGTATGTAGGGACAAAATTAGAAAGGCCAAGGCACAAAACGAGTTCAAACTATCTAGAGACATAAAGAGTAACAAAAAAACATTCTACAAACACATTAGAAGCAAGAGGAAGACCAAGGACAGGGTAGGCCCATTACTCAATGGGGGTGGGGGGGGGGAGGAATAATAACAGAAAATGTGGAAATGGCAGAGGTGATTAATGACTTCTTTGTTTTGGTTTTCACCAAGAAGGTTGGTGGTGATTGGATGTCTAACATAGTGAATGTCAGTGAAAATGAGGTTGGATCAGAGGCTAAAGTAGGAAAAGAACAAGTTAAAAATTACTTAGACAAGTTATATGTCTTCAAGTAACCAGGGCCCGATGAAATGCATCCTAGAATATTCAAGGAGCTGACTGAGGAGATATCTAAGCCCTTAGTGATTATCTTTGAAAAGTCATGGAAGACAGGAGAGATTACAGAACACTGGAAAAGGGAAAATATAGTTCCAATTATAAAAAGGGAAATAAGGACAACTCTGGGAATTATAGACCAGTCAGCTTAATTTCTGTACCCAGAAATGTAATGGAGCAAATAATTAAGCAATCAATTTGCAAACATCTAGAAGATAATAAGGTGATAAGCAACAGCCAGCATGGATTTGTCAAGAACAAATTGTATCAAACCAACCTGATAGCTTTCTTTGACAGGGTAACACGCCTTGTGGATAGGGAGAAAGCAGTAGACATGGTATATCTTGACTTTAGTAAAGTTTTTGATACAGTCTCGCATGACCTTCTCATAAACAAACTTGGGAAATGCAGCCTAGATGGAGCTACTATAAGGTGGGTGCAAAAATGGTGGGAAAACGGTTCTCAGAGAGTAGTTATCAGTGGTTAACAGTCATGCTGGAAGGGACTGGTTCTCAGTCTGGTTCTGTTCAATATCTTCGTCAATGATTCAGATAATGGTATAGAGAGTACACTTATAAAGTTTGTGGATGATATCAAGCTGGGAGGGATTGCAAGTGCTTTGGAGAATAGGATTAAAATTCAGAATGATCTGGACAAACTGGAGAAATTGTCTGAAGTAAATAGGATGAAATTCAATAAGGATAAATGCAATATACTCCATTTACAAAGGAACAATCAGTTGCACACATACAAAATGGGAAATGACTGCCTAAGAAGGAGTACTGCAGAAAGGGATCTGGGGATCATAGTGGATCATAAGCTAAATATGAGTCAACAGTGTAACACTGTTGCAAAAAACCCCACAAATCATCATTCTGGGATGTATTGGCAGTAGCGTCGTAAGCAAGACATGAGAAGTAATTTTTCCGCTCTACTCTGCACTGATTAGGCCTCAACTGGAGTATTGTGTCCAGTTCTGGGCACCACATTTCAGGAAAGATGTGGCCAAATTGGAGAGAGTACAGAGAAGAGCGACAAAAATGATTAAAGGTCTAGAAAACATGACCTATGAGGGAAGATATAAAAAATTGTTTTTTTTTAAGTTTGGAAAAGAGAAGACTGAGAGGGGACGTGATAACAGTTTTCAAGTACGTAAAAGGTTGTTACAAGGAGGAGGGAGAAAAATTGTTTTTCTTAACCTCTGAGGATATTACAAGAAGCAATGGGCTTAAATTGCAAGGGAGATTTAGGTTGGACATTAGGAAAAACTTCCTAACTGTCAGGGTGGTTAAGAACTGGAATAAATTGCCTAGGGAGCTTGTGGAATCTTCATCATTGGAAATTTTTAAGAGCAGGTTAGACAAACACCTGTCAGGGATGATCTAGGTAATACTTAGTCCTGCCTTGAGTGCAGGGGACTGGACTAGATAACCTCTTGAGGTCCCTTCCAGTTCTATGATTCTGACTCGGTATCAAGTTGCGGAGGTGAAAACCAGGTTTCCTGTTAGAAAGGAGATGTTTATTCACCTCTTTCTATGTTGTGATGTAAATTAAGCACTGTAAGCAAACACAACGGATGCCCATTTACATACAAAGTCAGATGTTAATAAAGAGACGTGAAATCAGCAGGAAGAGAGCACACAGGAAAAAAAACAAGCCTTGGGAGATTAGCCTGTCTATGAGCAAAGACAATAAACTTTGGGGTTATTTTTAGCAGGCAAAGAAGACACCCTGCACCTAGGAAGTAAATGGACAGTGCATTTGCATTCATGAAAATGGAATTTGAGCCAACCTTGGTTGAAAACTCTGACAAGGACTTTGGGTGGGTGACTTCTTTAAGCAGGAGGTTAACCTGCTAGTTTAGTCTCTAGACAGCATGTTATGATTTTATTTTATATGTAACAAGGATAGAGAAGAAAACAACAAAGTTTTTATATATCCAGCAAAGGAAAGGAGAACATAAAACAACATATTGGCACTGCATATGGGAGTCATACCATGCTTTTGGCAAACAGTACAAATATGACACATAGGGACTGTTCCTGAGAGATCATCATCCAATAAACCTCATTGACATCAGTGCATCTCTTAGGATCAGGCACACAATCATTTAGGAGTCAAAAAGTTTCAAAAATCTCTCATGATTGATCCCTAAATCTGTGCCCGGTCAAAAATAAATTTTAGCGTCTTCTAAGGAAACAAAGCTCAAAAACAAAAAAAGGTACTACTTCAAAATGGGTGACCTCTGGCTGCAAGTAGATCTGCAAATGATGGCTCATCACCTGTATATTTCCTAGAAAATAAATAGATTATTTTGTATTTTATTATATCCCTCCTAAATTTTTTTCCCGTCCAACATATGTCAATGTCAGAGGGGAACGGGCATGGGGACAACAACAACAAAAGATGTGTCCCAACTTTTCACCCCATATGTCTATTTATAGCTTTCACATGTCTGTAGATATGCCAAAACCTCCGCTGACAATCCCTGGCTCTTTAACAGAACAAAAACTTTCACAAAAAAATGTCAAAAACTTTTTTTTTATATAATACAAAATGGAACCAAGTAAGAAGTATCAGAATCAATCAAGTCTGCATCTCTCCATCTTGTGATGGTTGGAGAAAGCATAACCCAACAAAGACATAAGTGTTTTGCGAAAGCCTCTATTAAATGTGTGTTTCCATGAAACAAAGGCAGATTTTCAATTTCCACTCTAAACAAGTTTATCTAACTTCCTGAAATATAGCCTATGCTCACAAACAGGCAGTCAGTCTCTCAATATTTTTTTCCAACAGCATTTTTAAAAGAACAAGAAGATAGAAATATAACTAAATAAAAGGGCTGTTGTTTAGCACAGTAGAATATTAATACATTGTCAGGATATTTGCAAGTACAGACATTTCTTATCTGTATTGATTCACATTGTGTTTCCAAAGTTATATAAAGTACTACTTCTACACATTCAAATCTCTCCTTCAGGTCTAGGTTCTTTTGGGGTTTTTTGCCTAACCTTTCACTGACAATTAAGGCTGTGATTCAGGGCTTGTCTTCACTACCCGCCTGGATCGGCAGGTAGAAATCGATCTCTTGGGGATCGAATTATCGTGTCTCGTCGGGATGCGACAATTGATCCCCGAATTGACGCGCATACTCCACCAGCCCAGGTAGGTGTAAGCGCCATCGATGGGGGAGCCGCGGCGGTCGATTTGCCGCCGTCCTCACAGTGGGGTAAGTCGGCTCGGATACGTTGAATTCAGCTACGACGTATATCTTAAATCGACCCTCCCCCCCCAGTGTAGACCTAGCTTTAGTCATAGAAGTAACGGATTCCGAGACTTCCAAAGACCTCAGTGAATTCAGCCAACCCCGGCTGGGAGCTGTAGGGTCCCCTGCCAGCAGGCGGACCTCCCACAGCTCCCAGCCGCTTTGGGTGGCAGGGAGACCCCCGCAGCTCCCTTGCCACCCCGCAGCTCCTGTCATCCCCAACACTTGCTGCTGCTGCAAGCGGCAGGGGGGACCCCCCGGAGTTTCCAGCTGCTGCAGATGGCAGCAGGAACCCCCACAGCTTTCCGCCTCTGTGGGTGGCACGGGAACCCCTGCAGCTCTCCCCTTCCGTGGGCAACAGGAGGGACCCTCAGAGCTCCCGGCCTCCATCGCAGCAAAGGGAACCTCCAGAGTTTGGAGCTGCCAGCAGATGGGGACCCTGGAGCTCCCAGCCCATCTGCAGGCTCCTCATTTTATCGTAGATATTTTTAGTAAAAGTCAGGGACAGGTCACAGGCTTCTGTGATTTTTTCATTAGTACCTGTGACCAGTCCATGACTTTTACTAAAAATATCCGTGACAAAATCTTAGCCTTACTGATGATCAATTAAGATTCTGTTTATATCTTCATGCCTCATCTTTTAATTATTTGTGTTACAACTCAGATAATAGACTCCTTAAGGCAGAGACCTTTCTAAAGGGTATATGTTTTTATGAAGTACCATGCACTCCTATATTACTATATAATCAATAATAAGTGTTCCTGAAACCTTTACATATGCTAACCTCCCATTAAAGTCAAAGGGAAATGTGTATGCACCGTGACCGTAGCTTTGTCAATTTTTCCCAAACACAGTAATGCAAACATAGTCCTAAATCTATTCTCCATCTCCTACAAGCATGACATCAAATGCTCAGTTTATTCTGCAAGTGCAGATACCCAGTTCAATGTGCTAATACTGTACAGTACTTCTGTTGGGAAGGAGGGAGGAAAAACTGTCATTTCCCTTGGAGTTCTTGGTTATGCCACTTCCCTCTCAAGGCCTAATCAAAAGCCCACAGAAATGAATGAATGAAAAAAACTCCTAGTGATTTCAATGGGCTTTGGATCAGGCCTGTAGAGCCACTATACTGGTCTCCCAGCTATGTCTGGATCTTCAATACATGTGTGCATGGTTTTTAAGGAGATTTATTTTTGGCAGGATGTCTGTCAGTCCAGAGTTCAGAATCAATATGTTTCAATGCTGTTAATGGTTCATAAAGGTTAGCTACTTGATTGAATTATAAGGAATGTACCAACCATTTGTATGGTTTGACTGTGAAGAAATACATTCTAGAACTCAACCAAATACTACAAGCTATGAGCTGCCAATTTATAGCTTGTATCAGGTGGCTTTTGAGATGGTAATCATTTCTTGCAATTAAACGTAGTATTTAGGAATGTGATTTAAACCCCCTTTCAATTCATAAAACATACAATTTAGTTATCAATATCTTTTTTGAACTGTAAAGCAACTAAGATCTTATGCAATTTATCTAATGTTTACCTACAAAGAGATTTGCAGATGCTATTTGTATATTTGAGAAAAAAAGACAGAGTTTAAATAAAAGTCTTCATATAATAATGAATAATAACAATACCCATCTGTAAATCTCAAAGAACTTTTGTATTCGGATTGAAAAAGAAAGAGGCCTCTTTGCTAACCACCTAAAGGTCACCTCATCTCTCTGTGGCAGATCAGTCTCTCTTGTATGAACTGCTAGAATGAACTTGCAGCAGAAACAGATGACATATTTCTGCCCCAAAGAGTTTACAATCTATTTTGAGCTATGACACCACAAATGAAAGGAAGAGAGGGAGAAAGAAGATAGGAAAGGGAAGTGGCAAGGATTGTCATAATAAGATCAGTTTATTATGTACAAGTCTTACTGGTGTTTCTCATTTTCTTATTTTAAACTAGAATGGGTGTTGCAGAAAGAACAAAAGAAGGCAATTGGGAAGGATGGAACTGTCAGCATAATGACAGATGAGGGAGAAAGCAGGGATGGGTAGGCAGAGAAAAATGTGATTATATGTTGGAAGCCTGGGTTAGGACAGATATCACTAATGAGAGAGAAGGGGATTGATAATGATGGCAGACAAGGAGAAAAGGTTGTGAAAGTAGAAAGATGGGAAGCGAGGAACAGGTAGAAGTCATGTCCTCAGAATACAGGATTCACAGATTATTAGGCCAGAAGGGACCACTGTGATCATCTAGTCTGACCTCCTGTATAACACAGGTCATAAAGCTTCCCTACATTAATTCCTGTTTGAAATAGAGCATATCATAAAAACAACCACCAGCATCCAATCTTGATTTAAAAAAATATCTAGGTTTGGATAATCCACCATAACTCTTGATAAATTGTTCCAATGGTTAACTATCCTCACTGTTAAAAAATGTGCACTTTATTTTTAGTCGGAATTTGACTAGCTTCAATTTCCAGCCATAGAACCATGTTTTACCTTTGTCTACTAGACTGAAGAGCCCTCTATTATCAAATTTCTGTTCCCAATGAAGGTACTTCTAGACAGATCAAGTCACCTATTTAGCTTAACAAAAAGAAGATTAAGCGATTGAGCTCCTTGAGTCTATCACTATAAGGTATGTTTTCCATTTCTTTAATCATTCTCATGGCTCTTCTTTTTGATTTTTTCCAATTTATTAATATCCTTCTTGAATTGTGGCATTCAGAAATCGACAAAGTATTCCATGAGCAATAGCACCAAATACAGAAGTAATATAACTTCTTGATATTCCTACTTGATATTTCTGTTTATATCTCCAACGATCGCATTAGCCCTTTTGGCCAAATTGCTCCTGAGGCTACAAACAGCTCTAGAATTAAATAGCAGTTCACTGCAGGATCAGATGACATCAGTACTCTGGGATCTTCCCTGATTACCCTTAGGAGAGCTTGTCAGAAAAAAATTAAATTCGGTGACCAAAAAATAGGACAAAATTGTTGCAAAAATCTCATGCCATTTATTGTTAGCTCAGTAGGTTTCTGGGTAGAATTCAAGCCCTAAATAGTTTAAAACTGGGTTACATAAGTGGGTGTCTCTCCCCGCAGGCCATACTGCTATGGTTACAATGGGTAGAAGCAATATTGCTGGAGCATCCTTGGCAGAAGAGAGAGACCTGTTGGTTGGTCGTGCTCCATGAGGAGTCCTCAAGCTCTAGAATTTGCCTCCCATCTTGGCACATCACGGTCCATAATTGTTGACTTTCTTGATTCTCAGGGTGGGACAAGTTGTTTTATTATTATGATACCCGCTGTAGATGGGTTTGTATTTATTTTATTACCATGTCTTCTGGGGCAAATGTGTTAATTGATTGTTGGATAAAGATCAGCATTCTATTAAGTATTAATTGTGAAAATTATATAAGGATGTTCAGTGCATAACATGGGTGTTGGTTTGCCGACAAATCTAAATAAACCACTAAAAAACTAATCTTTCCCCCACCATGAAGAAATATGTCTGTTTACTGTATGTTATTCCCTTTCTAAACAGAGGTGGGTACAAACCAAAACTCTGATCTGAAATCCCGTTTCTGCAGCTCTAACTCCAGACAGTGCTTCAAAGCACTCACTACGATAAGAATGTAGTTATATTTTTTCTAAATATTTTTATTGGAAGAAAAAAGTGACATATTCCTCGGAGTATATACAGAAAACATATAATTTTTCTAATGAGGTGAACATTTTTGTCTCATTCCCAAGGACCTTCATTTTAACAATGGCAACATTTGTTCAGCACAGCCCTTGGGTATTGCAATTACAAACTTTCTTAAGATACATGCATGATGTTCTCTATGAAATTTCAAGTTTTGCAGCTGTTACCTAAATTTGTTGAATATATGCCATGTCCACACTTGGATAATGGAAGGAGTAGGAGAAGGAAACTACAATCTATGAGAGCCATAATAATGTTTTGAAAAATATTTATCACAAAGGGAAAATATAAAAGAAAGAGGCATTTGTAAGTTCTTCATAAAAATGAAACTAAAAAGGAACACTACTAAATATATGAAACATCCAGAAGATTTCAACAATAAAGGGGAATTTGCAATAGATTGCTCACCTCCTGACTTTACAATGAGTCTAAATGTTCAAAATATTTAGAGTATCAGCTTCACACACTTTTTCTGATACAAAAACCTTTCATAATTTGCCAAATGCTTGGTTTAATCAGAGTTTAAGCTGGGATGGTACTTGCTGGCAGTTTCCCTGGGCCTTGCCATTCTTCCCCATCAGAGAAAATTTCTACCAATACAGCCGCTACACCAGCTTTGATATTACTCAGCATGGGTAAAACATGCCACACGTTTTAATTAGGTTTAGCTATTTGGCTCTATGGACCAGCAGTAATTCAGGGGAGACAAAATTGTTAAAACACAACTTTAAAATACACTAAAATCCATCAATGTTAGTGTCAAATTAAGAAGTTCTGCAGGATGCTTTGTACCTGCCACATGGAAGGGGAAGAAAGTGGGTGAGTTGAGGAGACAGAGGGTGGAGGGGAAGTGATATGAATTTTCAGTTGTTGCAAAAAGAAAAAACTATTTGCCTTTTCAAATGCTAGCACAGCAGCTTAAGAAAAATCGTGGAAAAATCATGGAACAGGTCCTCAAGGAATCTATTTTGAAGCACTTGAGGAGAGGAAGATGATCAGGAACCGTCAACATGGATTCACCAGGGACAAGTCATGCCTGACCATTCTGCTTGCCTTCTATGACGAGATAACTGGCTCTGTGGATATAGGGAAAGGGGTGGACATGATATGTCTTGACTTTAGCAACGTTTTTGATACAGCCTCCCACAGTATTCTTTCTAGCAAGTTAAAAAGGTATGGATTGGATGAATGGACTATAAGGTGGACAGAAAGCTGGCTAGATAGTCGGGCTCAACGGATAGTGATCAACAGCTTGATGTCTAGTTGGCAGCCGGTATCAAGCAGAGTGCCCATGGGGTTGGTCCTGGGGCTAGTTTTGTTCAACATCTTCAACATCATTAATTATCTAGATGATGGGATGGATTGCACCCTCAGCAAGTTCACAAATGACACTAAGCTGAGGGGAGAGGTAGATAGGCTGGAGGATAGGGATAGGGACCAGAGTGTCCTGACAAATTGGAGGATTGGGCCAAAAGAAATTGGATTAGGTCAACAAGGACAAGTGCAGAGTCCTGCACTTAGGAAGGAAGAATCTCATGCACAGCTACAGGCCGGGGGACCAACTGGCTAAGCAGTAGTTCTGCAGAAAAGGACCGGGGGATTACAGTGAACGAGAAGCTGGATATGAGTCAGTGTGCCCTTGTTGCCAAGAAGGCTATTGGGCTGCATTAGTAGGAGCATTACCAGCAGATCAAGGGAAGTGATTATTTCCCTCTGTTCGGCACTGGTGAGACCACATCTGGAGTATTGCATCCACATCTGGAGTCCCCCCCCACACACACTACAGAAGAGATGTGGACGAATTGGAGAGAGTCCAGTGGAGGGTAACAAAAATTATTAGGGGGATGGGGGAAATGACTTACAAAGAGAGGCTGAGGGAGCTGGGCTTATTTAGTCTGGAGAAGAGAAGAGTGAGGGGGGATTTGATAGCAGCCGTCAACTACCTGAAGTGGGTTCCAAAGAGGATGGAGCTCAGCTGTTCAAAGTGCTGGCAGATGACAGACCAAGAAGCAATCATCTCAAGTTGCAGTGAGGGAGGATTAGATTGGATATTAGGAAAAACTTTTTCACTAGGAGGGTGGTGAAGCACTGGAATGGGTTACCCAGTGAGGTGGTGGAATCTCCATCCTTAGAGGATTTTAAGGCCCAGCTTGACAAAGCCCTGGCCAGGATGATTTAGTTGGTGTTGGTCCTGCTTTGAGCAGGGGATTGGACTAGATGACCTCCTGAGGTCTCTTCCAACCCTAATCTTCTATGATTCTAAGAATGAAATTTCCTAATGAGACCTTTAAATCTCCCTATGTCTGGTGTATTTATCTTCAGTTGCTAGCGGTCAGCTAAGAGGTCCATCTGGTATAAAACTGGTGCAACCAAAAATATATAGGCAGAAATGTTTATATCAAAGTTGAATATTCTTGATCCCTGTCCATTTGAGCTATAGTCATGTCCCTTCAACCTCTTCTACTTTTTCTTGTGTGTGCATTCTTACATCATTACACAGCATGTGTATGTGTGATTCTAAAACATTTAACATGCAAGATTTTACCTATTCAACATTTTGTCTGCTGCTCATGCAGTCCTGTGATGTCTTATTGGAAATAGGGAAGTCAATTTCCCAAGCACAAGCTATTTGAAAGTGAATTTCAGAATCTCATCTTTTATCTGCAATGTGTTGTTACTGCCACCTAGTGAGCAGTATATGCATTTCACCAGGAAAAACTGACAAAGTGTAATCATCTAAGGAGAGCAAAAGTCTCCCAGATATGAGGAACCCTGGCTATCACAAGGACTGCCACTCTCTGTGGCCTTCCACAACAGCTGAATTAATCTGGGTCTATGGGGCTGAGAGTGTTCAAGTGAAGCTCACGGGGGTTCTTATGAAAAAGTCCTAAAGAATGTAATAATGTTGAAACTAACAGAGTTATATAGACACTACTCTAAAAAGAACTATGTAACATAATAGTGAATGGTTTCAGAGTGATAGCCGTGTGAGTCTGTATCAGCAAAAAGAACAGGAGTACTTGTGGCACCTTAGAGACTAACAAATTTATTTAAGCATAAACTTTCGTGGGCTAAAACCCACTTCATCAGATGCATGCAGTGGAAAATACAGTAGGAAGATATATATATATACACACACACACACACAGAGAACATGAAAAAATGGGTGTTGCCATGCCAACTATAATGAGAGTGATCAGTTAAGGTGGACTATTGTCTTTATTCAAGCCTAATTTAATGGTGTCTATTTTGCAAATTAATTCCAATTCAGCAGTTTCTCATTGGAGTCTGTTATTGAAGTTTTTTTGTTGTAGTATTGCCACTTTTAGGTCCGTAATTGAGTGGCAATACAACAACAAAAGCGGGCGGGCAGTGGCGGGGAGGCAGGTGAACCGGCGGTGGGGGAGGGAGGCTGAGGAGGTGAACGGGCGGCAGGGGGTGAGTGGGTGAACTGGAGGGGGTGGGGGGATGACGAGCTGAGCGGGTGGGCAGTGGTAGGGGGACAGGTGAGCTGGCGGTGGAGGAGGCGAGCAGGTGGCGGGGGCTGAGTAGGCAAGCCGGGGGGTGGTGAGGGGATGATGAGCTGAGCAGGCGGGCAGTGGCGGGGGGGCTTTATATTTGTGGGGAGGCTGAGGAGGCGAGCGGTGAGTCAATGGCTGACCTGTTCTACTGATCTTGTCTCTCATAAAAATTGGTCCTTTTTGCTGCTTTTCTCTGGGCTGGGGGTTGTCCCAGTGCTACAAAGAGGGTGTTCCCAAAGGAAGGTATTTGCTTCTAACCCCTGAGGCCATCAGTATGTCTGCTCTTCTCTAGTCAGCCCACTTGACAAGTTTGATTGTCCTTGGTCTGGCTCCAATCCCCCCTCCAAGGGTTGCGGCTGTCTGGAGGTGCCTGCCTTCCATGCCTTCCTCATTCACACCTCCTTCATTCAACAGGGCAATTGATTACGAAGTGGGGGGAAGATCTTATTCTACTTCTAGCAAAAAGACATTTTTCTTTTACCTTAATTATACTACCTTAGGGGCCCGCTATAACAAAATACCAAGGTTCAATACCCCTGTTTCAGCGGGGTGGTGCTGGGGAAGGAGAGTTTGTTTCCGTGGGGTGGGCATCGCTGGGGGTTGTTTCCGCAGGGCCAGGGGGGCGCTGGGGTGGAGCGGGGTGTTTCAGGGGGGCTGGGTGGCGCGGAGTGTGTGTGTGTGTGTGTGTGTGTGTATTTCGGGGGCGGGGGGGAGAACAGTGGGTTTCGGCCCTCAGCTGTTTTCTTTGGAGTAATATGGCCCTTGCTGCTTTACGAGCTGTGCAGGTCTGGATTAAAAGTTTTACCACAAGGGTACTTTGCCTTGAGCCCTGAAGTCTGTCAAACTCTGGCTTGATGAACCACCAGAGGGAGCAAGTTCCACATCAGAGAGCGCGCTTCGACTGAAAAAAACCCTACTTACTAACAGAATGTCATCTTCTTTAATCCAAGATGAGAGTTCAGACCCAAATTGTGTGAGCCAATCTGAAATCATTGGGAAAGTGCAATGACATGAGTTTCTACACTTTGAAAGGAATAAGGAAATGCTTAAATGAGACGCCCTGCAGCTCTAGAATAAGTTAAGATGTCATAGAATCATAGAATATCAGGGTTGGAAGGGACCTCAGGAGGTCATCTAGTCCAATCCCCTGCTCAAAGCAGGACCAATCCCCAACTAAATCATCCCAGCCAGGGCGTTGTCAAGCCTGACCTTAAAAACCTCTAAAGGAGGAGATTCCACCACCTCCCTAGGTAACCCATTCCAGTGCTTCACCACCCTCCTAGAGAAAAAGTTTTTCCTAATATCCAGTCTAATCCTCCCCCACTGCAACTTGAGAAACTTGTTCTTTCATCTGCTACACAGTCTAGATCCATCCTCTTTGGAACCCCCTTTCAGGTAGTTGAAAGCAGCTATCAAATCCCCCCTCATCCTTCTCTTCTGCAGACTAAACAATCCCAGTTCCCTCAGCCTCTCCTCATAAGTCATGTGCTCCAGCCCCCTAATCATTTTTGTTGCCCTCCGCTGGACTCTTTCCAATTTTTCCACATCCTTCTTGTAGTGTGGGGCTGAAAACTGGACACAGTACTCCAGATGAGGCCTCACTAGAGGGGAATGATCATTTCCCTCGATCTGCTGGCAATGCCCCTACTTATAGCCCCTACTGTGCTCCAATGCAAACCGTATAGGTGAACTGTTTAGATGGCTTATTGCTTATGCTAATATCCAGACTAAATTTAAAACCACAATTCACTCAGGTCCAGTGTGGGCCTATATTTCTACACACTCCATTGCCCCTTTTTTCTCTCCAGTGGGAAAAAATGAAAATAAAATGTGAGAGAATAGGATTTTTCCCACCAAAATAAAATTTGTAAAAAAATAAAAAATGTTGCAAGTGTTTTGTTGAAAAGTTAGAAATTTCAGGTGAAATGAAAAAATAATAATTTATTTTAAATATTTTTCATGAACACTTTTTTTTTTTTTTTTAAATCAAATTACCTAGATAAGTAAATCATATGAAATTCTGTGTGGTTCACAGAGTACAACATAGTGAAAAATGTAAAGTCTTTGGTAGCCTCAAATTTGTTACAGTCCTCAAAGCTGAGCTCCAGAACTTTAGGTATAACTGCCAGCCTATGATTATAAATTCTAAAAGAGTTGGCCAGAAGAGGGTTCAATAAATCTATTAAATAGTTACACAGATGTCTTGTGCTTGACAGCTAAAAATCTCATGTTAGCAATATATTAAGTCATTGAAAAGTGTCAAAACATACTCTTGTAAAGTCAGTGATCTACTACACTGTAATGTCACAGAAAAATAAAATAGTTTAAAAATAAAACTTCTCTGTCAACTGTTGATCTCTATTCTTCCTCCCAAAATCTTAAAAGCAAGATTTACCCATCTGTATCTTGTTAAACTGGAGTTAGACTTTTCTTTATCTAATTTTCCAGAAAGTCAAACACCAGCAAAACCAACAAATATCTGGAGGAAATTCATTCAGATGCCCTTGCACTGTTTATAGCAATGAATACTTATGACAGGATAGAAGAATTACACTGCACACCATCTGTACTACTTTATGCTCTAGCCTGTGCGTAATGTCTGATCAAAATTGAATGTAGGCCACCCAAATCCATGAAAAGTACTGTACGATATATAATATACAGTACTGGAAATGAAGGAGATTTAATGGCGTTCCAAATACAGTAGAAGCAATTGACTAGTAGTGTTATTGATATTATAGTAGCACACAGAGGCCCCTATTAGGATCATAGCATGGCTTTGATAGCCACTGTATGAACTCATAGAAAAACAACAGTCCCTGCCCCAAAGAGTTTATTAGCAAACGTGAGATGAGAAGCAAAACATGAGTGTCAGAAACAAACAGAAACAATGAGGGAAGAGAACAAGGTTAACAGTGAAAGACAACATATGGTACAGTATATATCCAGGTGCACAGCCAGATGGATTGAGCCAATTAAACATTTATAACAACAACATAATCAGAATTCCCTATTGGCCATTAACTAGCTTCAGGTATTATGCCTGAATTCTTACTGCCTAAAGACCAAATCATTTTTTTTTTCTCAAAGTAATGCAGAAGAAAATAATGCTGGCATATAAGTACGCCACCCAATGCTGTAGTAAGTTAAGTGGTTCAAACACAGGCTAATGTCCAGGAGATGGCCTAGACATTTATTGGCACAAGATGGCCAATAAATAAATAAATAAAAATAAATTTGAACAGAGGCAAACACTGCATGGCCTTCTGGGAAACACTGCACTCTATATTATTATTATTTATTAGGAATCTGCTGCTGGCAGCAGACGCCCAAATTCCAGTATGTGTCTCACTATTTCTAGCCCCTTCTCCAAAATCATCCATACACATAATGATTACAAACAGCATCTGTTTTCCTTTCGTGATGCAGGACGACTGGATAGGCTGTATTGCTAAACTGCCCAGATTTTTGTGCACAAGTTACAGCAGCACTTAAACTAACAATGAGATTGCTGTTGGCTACTACAAAGCCTTAGAAGGGGAGCGCAGAGCATAAATAAGGAGTTCTCAGACTCTTCCCAAAGACCACATATCTATTCCTCCTATTTGTGGTTCCATGATTTAAGTGGTCTGTAGGACCACTGTTGGGGTCATGCTATGTTATGGCAGATTGACATTTTTCACTTTCATTTGGTCTTATCAGCCACATCTGTATTAGTTTGAGAAGCTGTTCTTCACTACATGCAGGTCACACAAACACAGCTTTAATTTCCAGGTTCTCATTACGCACTGAGTAATGACAATGTCTCAACTGCCCTAATGGAACTATTCATCTCCTTCGGTCTCTCTCTACAGTCTATCTTCTCTTCAGCCTCCTGACTTATTCAGCAGTATCTACATATTAGTTTTTTATTTACCCCACTTTTTCCTCAGCCATCAACTGGACATATTCCCAAGCATGCACTCATTGGACAGATTATCCTAACAAGTAAGTCTGGAGGTAATTACCTAGAAGGGAAACCAACTAATAAGATTTCCTTTTCCTTTGAATCTTTAATACTTACATTAGCTCTTAAGTCTGTGGACTCAACTTTCAAAGATTTAACTAGAGGTTCACTCTCTTAGGAGTGCTTTGATTCAGCACTCTCAGTCTACTCAACCCTCTCCCCAAATGCCTTCCACAGGGAGGAAATGTAGAACATGGAAACTACCACCTGTTCATTTACCTACAATAAATGTAATTGAAAAAAGTTTTAGATGTTCTTTCCTGCCTTACAGCTAAAGACATGATGGCAGGGTCTGCAGTCCAGGATTATTTTAATTCCACTCAAACCAGGTAATGTGGGTCTTTGGAAGAAAAGTGGATTTTAAGAATCTGGCAGTATATGCCTAAATGGAAGAAATGTCACCCTGATTTCATAAATGCAGTGACTTTTTTTTCTAGTGTTAGCCCCTCCGAGGTCATTGTAATTAAGAAGCTTTATCTGACCTCACTGTATCAACTTATTAGATGTCAGATCACTGCACGTGCTCCTTTTAAGCTTTCAGAACAGACTCTCTGGAATCTGCACACACTGTTCAGATCCAGCAGTGCCGTCACTGGCTCCTTAGTGGAACAATTCTTTCCAGCAGTTTCACATACCAGATAGGTCTAGTAGTTCAACTGTCAAACTCCCAGAGACCACTGAATTTTTGGCAGCTGAGCGGGTCTAAGATCTTTCCTGTTTGGTTTTATTCAAAGCCCAATAAAGCAAATAGCTTGTGCAAAGACACAGGCAACTTAAAAGGATTTCAGTTTTGGTATTCTCCCCCTCCTTGTTTTTGTTTTCCTCCTCTCCCTCAATCTGATGGTTGTTATCCTTAGCTGATTGGAAGTAACCATTTCCCTCTGGAATAGGCATTAATGCCATTTATTGGCTTTCATACTGGAAACAAGAGGCATCCCATATCCCAAAGGACTTATTTCATGCTGTTTCAAAATTTACCAGCAGAGCAGTTCAAATCATTTTCTACAGCCTGATCTGAGTTATAAACTTGACATTCTTTTATAACATTACTGACCTGGCTTCACTACAGATTTTTTTGACAATTATTACTATCCATAAAGCAAATGATTAAATTCCTATAATAGTGATAATCTGGGAGATCAATTGTCAGGAAATTAATCATTTTTATCATAAATGTTCCACATTTTAAAAACATAAAAAAATTATATGTTCCTAACATGTTTAGATCCTACATATACCACTGAGGTCCTTTTTGTCTTCTATGTCCTCTTAATTTTTCTGAGAGCTAATAATATGAAACTAGAGTTGATTCCTTTACTTTGAAATACAACTAGAGTAATACAGCAGCTAGCACATTGAAAAAAAAGGATAAAGACAGCTGCCTCAGTTTCCCCAGATCCTGTTTTATTTCAATGTTGTTTGTTTAACCACTAATATAGTTAAGAGCAGTGTGGTGCTCCCATTATGCCCCACATTTTCAGATGTTTGTAAGTGTGGCCATAATTCATTCCCAGTTTAAATTTAGCAAACAAGATATTTGCTTAAGAAGCATTTTTTTCTTACTAAAATAAAGCAGTTTAGCGGTTTTCAAGTTACATTAATGCAAGAAAAAGTAATAGCTTCATTTGTGATTCATAAAATTTTAATCTAAAAATGTGGTTTACATCCAACTCTTTCATAAAATATTTCATGGGGATTCTTAGTAATTTTGCCCTGTCGAGCTAAGGATATATAGAGGATATCAAAGTAATGCTAATTACTCCTTAATGATATATAATCAATATTTTGTCAACTACTGTTTCTATGCAGATTAGGCAAATAACCTGCAGACTGAAAAGAGATTGAATCTAAGAAATGGGAGAAAAATGCAGACCTCTGAGATCATCTTCTACTCCATTCCCAGAAGTCCTAAAGCATTCACTAACAGGATTCACTCAAGAGCAGCAGAAAACTTTTCATGGGGTCAAAAATGAGATGTTGGAGTGAAAACCTTCATTTTTTCTTTTCTAGACCTGGTAAGAATTGTCCTCCCTTAGTTGGCAATGACTAGGATGTAGCGACTGTGCGGAGACACTCAGACCCTTAAAAAAGAGGCAAGAAGAGTGCCTGGTGTTTCCACAGAAATGCTGGTCACTGGACAACTTACAAGTGGCACTAAAGTAAGCTCTGTTCATGTCAGCCTTAACATGACAGATGATGATAGCCAAGAATTGTGGTTACCCTCAGGACTCCATTTGGGGCCTGGAAAATATCCTGGAAACACAAATATGAAATACTATTGACAGATTTCTTGGTTTTAGCAGTGAAAAGAAAATCCCTAGCATCCCTGGTAATGTAGAAAAAGCTCCAGTTACTGAAAACAACCCCTTTTTATATTAATGAAATCTGCACCAAACAAACCCCATTTGAGTGCTGCTTCAGACAGGAACAAAGGCCTCGGTTCTTTCTTCCTTCCTCCCGTCTTTTTTGATATCAGGAAATCTAGAATTCCAAATCACTTAATCAAGTATTCTCAGTCGTTCCTTTCTAAAATTTGTGTGCAAATATGTTTGCACTTTTGAAAAGCATGTTATTGTATGTAACCCATTTGTAATCAAGAAATTAGAGTCAATTATTTGCACTGATGTGTCTTTTCTGAAAACTGTTTTGGTTTCCAAAAACGTTTTTCTTTGTATTCATTTTCTGTACCTACTGGTGGACTACACTGTACCTTCCCACAGAAAATTCCGCAGTAGGGAGCAGAAAGCCTAGACCTCCAGCAGGTCTTCACCTGCTCCCTTCATGGGAAGAGCTTCAGGGGCCACAGAGAAGGCAAAAGTGAAGTCTACGAGTCCAGTGGGACACAGAGGAGTTCTGCCATCAGCCATACAGAGCTTGGAATCTCTCCCCCTGAACATACACACACTCTGAAGAGAAGCAGAGAGTTCTCACGAATTAATGTTGTATGAACCCTTGGTCAGATAACCACTGGGAGGGATGTGTGGAAGCATCCTTCAGAGAGCTGAATGGCTCCTCTTGCAAATTTCCCTGGAACAATCGGAGGAGTTCTGTGTGATATGGAAGCAGGGAGGAGTTCACTCCCTTCCATAACCCTACTTCCCACCTTTCTCTCCCAAATTTTCATCCCCTCCATTCATATTTGCAAAGGGGAGAATAAACTTCTAGATTTTATTAGCAAACTAGCAAACCTCCAAAACCTCTCTGGCTAAACATTTGAATGAACCAATTAAATGACTCCCTCTCCTCACCATTTAATGTAAGAGAGAAACAACAAATTGCAGCAGTGTGCCACCGACGGAAACTTTTCCCAGACATGAGAGATGTTTTGATTTCACAGAAAAATAAAAACTATATTCTTATATATTCTTAGTAACTAGATCCGCTTATTTACAGAGTTACTTGGTCTGCTAGGATTGTGATCCGATTAGTTTGGAGAAACAAAAGAAGGAGCAAGTAGTACAATTTTGGTTCTTGTTAGTCAAACTGACTATAATCAATTTTATATTTTTTCTCCCTTCTTACAAAGTAAATGGGTCAACAAGTTGGGCTCTTAAGGCACTTTTCAAGATGGATAGAAAAGCCACCACACTTCCAAGTGAAATCATCATCTGCTACATGTCGGCCACCAAATAGCCAAAGAAAATAAAAATGAATGAAGTCCTCCTAGACAAATGATATCTCAGTGGCTCTGTAATGTTATTGAACTGTGTTATGCTACCATAATATTTTCTTACACTGACTTTGCTGACAGCCTCTCTCTTTAGGACTCAGAACAGTATACCGTACATATATTATTTAAAATAACATTCTTACTAGTTTGGTCATAAATTCCACACCACCACCCAAACCTCCTTCTTTAAGAGGTGAATGGTTGATTGAAACTAGGCTTTGACTATGCAGAACACCTAGAATGTGTCACAAGCTTTGCAAGCTTTTTAATTTGTACTGCAGAGCACCATCTATTGTGTAACAGATACAGCTATCCACTTTGAGGCTAGAGAGCTTACAGCGGCGCAGCTGTACCGATGCATGCCCACTGAGCAGCAGTAGTTATGTCGGTGGGAGAAGTTTTCCCACCAACCTAGCGCTGTCCATATTGGTGCTTATGTCAGCAAAACATATGTTGTTCGGGCGGGGGGAGGAGGGGGACGTGCTGACGTAAGTGGTAGTGTAGACATAGCCTTAGTTAGTTAACTAGATTTCAGTTTAAAAGAAGGGCACCCATTCAAATCTCTAGACCACCCTTTATATATATTTTAAAATATTAGTCCTCTAGGAAATATAAAACGTTGGTAAAGAAATCAGTGTATTATTTTGGACAACAATTATAATTCCAGTATACTAGGCTTAGACCACAGATAAAATTTCCCAAAGCACCTAAGTTACTTAGGAGCCTAAATCCCATGTCCAAAAATGACTTAGGGACTTAGGGGCCCATGTCTCATTATACTTAGGATCCTAAATGCCTAAGGGACAGATTTTTAAAGATATTTAGGCACTTAGTGGGATTTTCAAAAGCACTAGAACCTTAAAACTCATTGATTTCAATGGGAGTTAGGTGCCTAGGCGCTTTTGCCAATCCCACTAGGTGCCCAAATTTTAAAATTTGGCTCTAAATGTCTTTTGGAAAGTCTTAATCACTTTGAAAAATTTTACCCTCTTTTTTTTTTTAAATCCCATCTCTAACACATATTTCAAACATACTTCCCCAAGATATCTAATGTTATTTGTACAAGTTATCTGTCAGAAAGAGTAGATTTATCAATTCTGATTAACAGAGCTGTCCCTTGGGTAGGGCGAATCAGGACGATCACTCTGGGCCCTGCGCCACTGGCCAGCATGGTTGGTCCTGGAAGAGATGAATCTGTCACCTCCACTCCTGACCCCCCTGCTCCAGGCCCTGTGCTTTGGGGGGGCCCCACAGGTGGTGCGATTGTCCGGCGCAATCGGTCCCAGAAGAGACGAATCTGTCACTTCCACCCTGGGCCCCACACCTGTCCCTACGGATGGCCCTGCTGATGAAAACAACAAAATCAAGACTATGAGGCCCCAGGTATTGGTTTTTTTTTATGGGGGGGGGTGTTAATCTAAGCAAATCCAATATTTGATTCTCTCTTATTTTACTTTTATTTTTACAAAAATGTGATTTTAATAAATACTATTTCAAAAAAATATTATTTCTTTGAACTATGATCAGATGTCTTATTTCTTTACTACCTTTTAATTTTTGAGAGATCAAATCCATGGTATTTTCCTCCTTTATTAATAGTTTCTTATTTCTTTTTCTCAAGCTTTACTGGCACATTCATATTGCTGGATGTTTTTAATTCACTGTTGCAAACACTAAGCCCTGAATTTCATGATTAAAATAACCTATACTTTAATTTATGCTTCAGAAAATAGCCATCTTTTTATAATTAAACATAAAATAAATGTTTTTAAACCAGTCAAGAGACACATACTTACTTCTGATGTTCTTATTTCAACTTGAAGCACAGTTTAGCAAGTTTCAGACAAGGATTAAATTCATAAACTCCCAATAACCTAACATAACCACCAAATAATTATAAATCATTTCCAATGTAAGTCAATTCAATATAAGTTAAGATTGCTGATTATAAATAATAAAATTTTATTTTTCCCTTTAGAACATTAAATCCCACTAATGACATTTTACCATATGCCATTCAGAATTACAGTGGCATCTGCTGGCTATGGAAGTTAGCATTTGTTGTGTCTATGTTCCCATTATAAACGCATCTTTCCACAGGGTTATATGTTGGCTGTGACATGCAGATCCAGGCAGAACATTGGCAAACAAAGTCTCAAAATAAGAGAATAAGTATAGGTACTTAATCATATTTCTGTTTAGTATTTGGTCATTTGAAAGTCACAGGGATAAAAACAAAATAGAAGATTTGTGGTTGGACATACTTGTTCATGATCCTATAAAAAAAAATTACAGATATTGGTCCATAATAAGGATTGCTACCTCACTGAGCAAAGGGAGTTAATCTAAAAATTATAGACAACTTATTGCACTTACACAGAATCTTTTCCTTATTTTATCCCTGCAAAGACCCGTCAAGGCAGCCAAGTGTTACCACCATTTTACAGGTAAGTACACGGAAGAACAGAGAAGTTAAGTGATTTATCTAAGGTCACTCAGGAAATTGGTTGGAAAGCCAAAAATAGAACCTGGAGTGTTTTGTGCTAGCCCTGTGCTTTAGCCACACCATTTAAGAACATAAGAAAAGCCATACTGGGTCAGACCAAAGGTCCATCTAGCGGAGTATCTGGTCTTCCAACTTGGCTGGTGCCAGATGACCGGAACGAGGTAATTATTGAGTGATCCACCCTGCCATCCAGTCTTAGTTTCTGGCAGTCAGAGGTTTAGGGACATGCAGAGCATGGTTCCTGACCATCTTAGCTAATAGCCATTGATGGACTTATCCTCCATGAATTTAAGTAGCTCTTTTTTGAGTTCAGTTATACTTTTGGCCTTCACAACATCCCATGGCAATAAGTTCTATAGGTTGACTGTGTGTTCTGTGAAGAAGTACTTCTTTATATTTGTTTTAAACCTGCTGCCTATTAATTTCATTGTGTGACCCCTGGCTCTTGTGTTATGTCAAGGAGTAAATAAAACTTCCTTATTCACTTTCTCCACACAATTCCTGATTTTATAGACCGCTGTCATATCCCTCTTTAGTCATCTCTTTTCTAAGATGAACTATCCCAGTCATTTTACTCTTTCCTTGTTTGGAACCAGTTCAATAACGCTAATCTTTTTTGTTGTCCTTCTCTGTACCTTTTCCACTTCTAATATGGGGCAGCTTGAATTGCACGCACTATTCAAGGTGTGGGCATACTATGGATTTATATAATGGCATTATGATATTTTCTGTCTTATGATCTATCCCTTTCCTAGTGGTTTCTAACATTGTTAGCTTCCATTAATAGCAGCTACTTTTTATTATTATTATTATTTTTACAATTGGTTTCATCACTCAACTGAGCACCCATTTAAGGTCAGGTCAGTAACTTAAAAAAAATTATTAAAAGCATTAACATTTTTGTATTGACTGAAGATGGGATTTAAACATAAATGCAAATTGGGCATCCAATCCCCTCAGCGCCTTTAAGAATCTCAGCCTAAGAGTATTTATTACAGTTTTAAGTTGGGTATTAAAACCTGTTTTGATTTCAATCAAATGCTTGAAATGTGCACTTAGATTCTGAATGATAAACATGAACAAGTTGCAAAGAATAATTCTGAGATTGGCTTACATGTGTAATTCATGAGTTTAGCAAACTGTTCTACAGCAGATTGTCATTTGGCAATATGAAAAAATTCAATAAGCTTAAGCTTGTTCCTACCAACAACGCTGGAAGAAAGAAATTCGCTTACTTTGAGTAGAAGACACTGAGATATCATGATAATAGCAGCCGTATAAATCCTAGAGAGACAGACCTGTCTAGCCTTCACAACAAATCTGGATTCCACAACCATAATAATTATGGTGTAAATAATTAACTTGTATAACTGGAGAATCTTAAAATTCAGCACATGTAATACAGATAGAGCTTATATTATTATCTTGAAAAATGCATACTGCAGTTTCAACTTGTTTATAAATGAGCCATAAAATAATTTTCAATTAAACAAGTGATAAATTAAGGAAAAGATACTTGGCTTTCAGAATTAATATCATCTCAATAGAAGAATAATAGTGAATAATGACTAATACACCACAAGAGGGTTTTTATAATACATTCAGAATGACAGATATTATTTCCAGATTTATTTATTTTTAATAGAAACATACAGAAGGGTAAACAAACAGCTGTATAAACATTATAGGAAGATCTAAAATAATTAATAGTATGGAGAAATGGAATAGGAAAGTTTTCTTTGACGCTTCACATAACACCACATCTAGGGTCACCTGATGAAGTTAACATGCAGCAGGTTTAAAACAAACATTAAAAAGTACTTTTTCATATAACACTGTCAACCCATGGAACTTGTTGCCATGAGATGCTGTGAAGGCCAAAAGTGTAACTGGGTTCAAAAAAGAATTAGATGAGTTCATGGAGGATAGGTCCATCAATAGCTATTAGCTAAGATGGCCAAGGACACAAATTCATGCTTTGGGTTTCCCTAAACCTCTAACTGCCAGAAGCTGGGACTGGATGACAGGGAATGGATCACTCAAACCCTGTTATATTCATTCCCTCTAAAGCACCTAGCCATGATGCCAGCAGAATTAATTTGGGAATTGCTTGGGAAAGTGTCCTATCATGGTGGAATAAATAAGGCTGCCCTCCAAGAAACCTTCTGCAAAGGATTGCAGAGTACCTCCATGAAAGTTTTCTAGAGATCCCCATGGAGGATTCCTGTGCTATCCCAGTCCACATAAACAGTGTTTTCTGGGGGCCACACTCTGCGCAGCTGGAGTGGCCTCGTGGAAACAAAGAACCACAGCACCTCGCTTTTTCTTCACAGTAAATATGCAATGAAACCAAATGTGCGTGCCCACTAAAGTTTAACTGGAATTTGATGGAACTGTATACTCACCAGAGGTGCCCTCCCCGGCATCACGGTCGGCCACCATGATGTCCTGAGACCCACAGGGCTCCAGGATTAAAAATATTTCCTAGCTCATGGGGAGAATGGATTCACCGATTGCCTGTCTCCCATTCTCCTCCTCCTCCTTTTCCTCATCCACCATATCGTCCTCCTTGTTGTCCCTAGACTCACACAGCTGAGATGTGTCCATGTTGCTTTTGGGCGTACTGGTAGGGTCACCCCCGAGAATCACATGCAGCTCGCTGTAGAACTGGCATGTGTGGGGTTCAGCACCAGAAAGACTGTTCATCTCTCTTGCCTTATGGTACATTTGGCAAAGTTCTTTCATTTTCACCGGCACTGCTGTATGTCCCTCATGTAGGCTTTCTCCCCCACTTCCCAAGCAATCTTTTCACAGATGTCAGCATTTCTTCTGCTGGATCGGAGCTTTGCCTGCACAGACTCTTCTCCCCACGCGATGAGATCCACCACCTCCTGTGCAGACCAGGCTGGAGTGCATTTGGGGCGTGGAGTCTCCATGTGTCTGTGCTAGCGTGCACCCAATGCTGATCAAACAGGAAATCGGAATTCAAAAGTTCCTGGGGCTTTAGCAGGGGCGGAGCTGTTTCCAGTGCAGCAGAGTTGAGAATGATCTCCACAGCAGTTACAGATGAGCATTGTAGGACACCACCTGGAGGCCAATTAAGTCAAATTACACAACGCTGTGTCTGCACTACCGCGCTGTTAACCTATGAAAATCGAATTAAGCGCTACACCTCTCGCTGAGCTGGAATACAGAAGTTGACATCAGAGGCAACTTAGGTTGGCGTAAAGGACCCAGTAGTGTAGACACATATTAACAGATCAACCTAAGGCAGCTTCCGTCGACCTAACTCTGTAGTGCAGGCCTGACCTCAGAGGCAGGATACTGGGTTAGATGGACTATTGATTTGACCCAGTATGGCTGTTCTTATGGACACAAAAAAGAATTCATACTCCCATGTATTTTCTGTTTTGTAGTCTCTTGGTACTGGGCAACAGCTTGATTAATGAAATCAAAAGAATTAGATTTGAATCGCTTCATTTTTCCTCATTACAATTTTTTGATGAAATTTAAATACTTTTTATTAAAAAAAGGAAAGGAAGAAACTGCAGTCACGAAACATAAGCAATCTGAACAAACCGCAGACGCAACCTAATTCACATGGTATATTTTGGCAGGAATTTTCTAACAGGCAGAAAGGTTTAAAATGGAAAATTCTTACTATCCTTAAAGCATGGAAGAAAAACTTGCTAGTGTATAAGCTTTCCTACTTGTATGAATACAAGAAAAAGTTTTCCTTGTTACTATTGTACTGTTTCAATAAAGGATTTTAAACAGAGCAGATATTTGGAAACATTTTGCATTTTCACACTTCCTAAATAAACTTTCCCACTTTTTTTTATTCCGTCGTTTCAAAAGTGAAAGTGAAGAGATATTCCCACAAAAATAAGAATGAATTAATTTTACCTTGCTTAACTCAGGTTAAGCAGCTACACGTTGCTGCTTCAATTTACATCCTTCTACAACCTCCTGATATCCTACCCATCCCCTGCTCCACTCATATTTTTCAGAATTTGTTAGCAGTTTTACGTGGTGTAAAGTCTGAAGGCAGATTGAACCAATCTAAAGCCTTGGATCAGCCTAATCCATTTTAGGAAGGTCTAAGATTGTCTACAGACTCTGAGATATGCTTAGATTGCTAAAACATTTTCACAAGATAGAATCTCACCTGCATTTCCCTCTTGGTGTTCTTTGGAATGAAACACGTGGTGGATACTGGGCTAGATGGACCATTGGTCTGACCCAATATGGCCGTTTTTATGATTCATAGAGCAGAATGAGGAAATAGGGACATCTAGGAGGGAAATGAGTAGGGAAATAAGGGATTGTAGCCACAGCCTAGACTGGTGCAGAGGGGAAGATAAGGGGTTCTGGAGTGACTGACCGGAGCTGAGGAGGGCTGAGTGAAGTTTAGGCCTGGAGGTGCACTCTGCATGTGACAAGAGGGGGTTTTGGGTTCTACCCCAGTTGGGTAGATAGGAGAAGCACCACTGGAAGCAGGAAGAGTGAGCATGTGTGTGTACGCACACAACTACGTACACTGTGCAGGGAGGGGTCCAATTAAGCAAAGTTCAGGGGGGGTTCAGCTTGGCTAGCTGAATGAGGGAAGGAGCAGGAGAGTGGTGGGTCAGAGGGAGCTGAGGCAGATTTCAGTTGGAAAAAGGTTGGAGGCTGGCTGGTTTGAATGCGGTGTCAGGAAGGAGGAGCAAGGAGAGAGTGTTAGTGATGGTGGGCCCAGAGGTGAAAATCACTACCATGGATTTTCAATTATTATTTGTATTACAGTAGTGACCAGTGACCAACAAGACTGGGACTCCATTGTGCTGGGATAACCCCCACCACTCCAAAGCCACTTATTTACAATGAATAGAGAAGATGCCCCAAAATCATTGATCTGAAGTAATGGATGTCATGGCACGTATGGCCAGGATGTGTGGCACTCTAGTAGTTCGTCCCTCCTTTCTGGAAGGTGAAAAGAAAAAAAAATATTTGAAGTGAAGGAAAGGGCTAACAATCAAGTTTACCTACCAGCAAGAGGTTCTGAGCCTTCAATACTATTGAAACTAAAGGAGATGGCCCTCAATGTGGTTCTGGAGGGCAGAAAGCTTCCATTCCCACAAAGACAGCCAAACTACTCTGTAATAATACAGATGACCGAACATGTAGCAGTCAGGGTCAAAACAGTGTCAGTCAAGAGTGCTCAGTTTTGGGAACAAGTTTCCAGACGTCAGATTAATCCAGCTTGCATGCTGCAAAAATGTTCCTTTTGACAAAAATGTATTGTAGTAGCCAAATTAATGAGGGAGGGGTGACAGAAAGGGAAAATAATTGAATTGATAGGAGGAAAGCTCCTGAGTACAGCACAGGAATGGCACTCTGCTACTTACAGTATTTACTAAAGTTGTAAGTTTCAGTCACAGACATCTTAAGAATCTAATGAAATTCAGTTCTTACAAATGGTGCCTGTATATGGATATATCCTGTTAGATCTTTTACCAGGAACAGCCCTTTTGTAGCTATAAGATGAGTCATTAGCAGGTCTATTGTTTTCTAATGTTAATGTACATCAATACTTATTAAATCTCACTGAAAAGTCATGAATATAACATCTTAGAAATCCACAAATGATTATCTAATTTGTTTTTAAAGAAAATTAAACTTCAAAAATTGCTATGTCAATGTAACATTAAGGACCCAATATAAACCAACAAAAGGAAGTGGCAAGACTGAAGGCTGAAAACCAGTTCTTAACTAAGCATGATGTGCAAGACATATGGTAGGTAAAATCTTCAATAACAGTAACTTAAGCATAGCAAAACGAGCAAAGGACAGCATTTCGGCCTTAATTTTGAACTGCTTTGCCTGTTCAAGTTAAAGTTATATCCTTATAGTGCAATGCTGAACTGTTACATGAACAAAACCCCCACTGACAATCAATGGGAGTTTTGTTTGTTTGATGACTCCAGAGTTAAGCCCTGCAATAGTTTTCAGCACAGTGGAACTAGACAGGCAACACCCTGAAAATGTGCCTTATAATGTTACTTTCATGTAGATGTTTGCAGTTTGCTTTCCACTAGGAAATGAAGATTCTTTTTTGTAAAACAATGGGGTAGCACATGCTTGTGCAAGTGAACCCATGAAACAAAGTGTTTTTATTGGCACATCTTCTACAACTACTTCTAACCCCTCACTGTGTTGTTGTCTCTTTGCCTCATCTTACAAATTAATTTCCTGTGCAAATATTATTTTAAAGATATATTACTTTAAAATAAAAATCTGTCTGATTCTGAGTCTATTGTTGTTTCCAAAATTACCATGCAAATAAACTCTTTACAAAGGAAAAAACAACACTGTTATAAGGAGAAGTTGAAAAACTTTTGCCTCACTAATTTTATACTCCTATTCATATTTAGGCCAAGATTTTCAAAATTAGCAGGTGACATTGGGTGGCCAACTTGAGACACCTTAAAAAGGCTAGACTTTGAAAAGGGGGTGTTCTGAAAATTTCGGTCCTTTTAAAGTTTTTCAAACTGGGTACCCAAAACTTGAGGTCCAAAAGTCAATAGTCACTTTTGAAAATTTTGAGAAAGAGACTTTGTGGAAGCAAGTAAAGTGTTGATTACTCTGACTAAACAGCCATTCAAGTGTTTCCTCTCAAAAAAATCAGGCAGATAGGCTTAGTCTCTCAGGTTTGTGATGGAGAAATAGGCCCTTGGTAACAGATCCTGTCTTGTGAGGCAGAAACATAGCAGGCACTGGGTGCTTGCTAAATTAGAGAATCATGTGTCCCAAGAAGGAGTCACTATGAGCACTGTTGCACTTTCTTGCTGGAGTTTCCAAATGGTGCAATAATGGGAAGGCGTTTGGGATAAGTACACCTCTCCTCCTGAAGAAGTATATCTAGGTTTTGCTGTTGTGCTTGCATGCAAAGAGTCTCCTAGCTAAGATGACTAAAGTTTTTGGTAGGCTCATGAAGTCCTCATGACTTCCACTATGGTCACTCTTCTGTCCACTCAAACAATTCAGTTTGGACTCTTGGATGTTAAAACATTTTACAACTGTTTCACCGGGAAGCTCTAGCACTGCTATGCTTTGGAGAGGGACTTGAAATCTGGCAGAGGCATTGCCCTGGTGTTAAGAATCGCCCTTTCTGACATTCCAGTGAAAGTCTATCCTAATTTACAGTTTGCACATGTGCAGTAGAGGCTTCTTAGGGTTCAGCAGCTAAATTCTCCAAAGTTTCCATCTGTAATGAGCATAGTCCATCCTCAAAAAACTCCTATGTACCAACCAGCCTACACATTTGAAATCGCAAACTCCATCCCAAGGCTCCAGGGCTGAAAAGAACTTTCATAAGTGATCCATCCCATCCCCTGCCGCCCATTCCCATCCTCCATGAATTTATCTAAGTTCTTTTTTGAACCCTGTTATAGTCTTGGCCTTCACAACATCCTCTGGCAAAGAGTTCCACAGGTTGACTGTGCGTTGTGTGAAGAAATACTTCCTTTTGTTTGTTTTAAACCTGCTACCTAGTAATTTCATTTTGTGACGCCTAGTTCTTGTGTTATAAGGAGTAAATAACACTTCCTTATTTACCTTCTCTCCACCAGTCATGATTTTATAGACCTCTATCATATCCCCCCTTAGTCGTCTCTTTTCCAAGCTGAAAAGTCCCTTTAATTCCTCCTCTTAGTGACTTAAGTGGCATGAGGCACCAGAATTGAAAGACAGATTATCTTTCAAATGCTCTCAATGCTCTAATTGCTGGCACCCAATCAATCTGGAAGAGAAGAAAATAACCTGGAATGCAGTGGAGTGAGAAGACACATGGAAGTCAGGGAGGCATGGGAGCAGACAGGAGCCAGGGGAGGGTGGCAGAGGAGGACTCTGACAAGAGCCAGGTGATGGGAGGGAGTGGACAGCGGCATGCTGGAGGGCGCAGACTAGAAGGAGCCAGACTTGGGAATGGGGGCAGAGGGGTCTGTAAGCACCAGACCTGGGAATTAAATCCTGCTGATAACACAATGTAGGAGTCAATGTGTTCCTACGTGATGGAAATTTTATTTTTTCAGTTTGCTTTTTAAAAAGTTTAGTAAATGAATTAAATAAGAAAAAAGAAGAAACCTACATTAAAAGAACATTAAGGTTACAAAGTCAAGCACTGAAAAGATAGGAAATGTCAGTATTAAGGTTTTCTGTGCAACCTTAATTAGCCCTCTTGTGCATCTGCATTATGATACAGACTTTCATTACCAGATGACACACAATTTTTTCCAAAAGACCCCTGCCTCATTCAGTGCATACAACGGATGGTGCTCACCAAATAGGCAACCATTCAGTGTTTCATTTTATCCTCATCATTCAGTATATTGACCAGTGTCTTATTTCTGCATACCCTTCACACATTGCTATGAATACAGAATTATCAATTTACTCATTAGCTTTTCTGTGACACTAATTTCTGTAATGTGTGTGCCTGGCAAACACTAAATGAATTTATCTGCACCTACTCCTGTGAGACGAGGTGGTATTATCATCCCCATTTTATAAGGTCAAGAACTGAGGCACAGAGACAGTAGCGTCAGAAGTGTCCACTCATTTTGGGTGACCGTTTGAAGATGCCTAGGATCTTATTTTTCAGAATACTTAGCATTTTATGGCACTTTATATGCTTACTTCAATTGCAGTTGTGAGTGCTCAGTACTTCCGCAACTCAGGCCCTAACGTGCGTTAATATGAAGCACTTAGAAAATGAGGAGCATACAATTAGCTGCCAACTGCCACACATTTGATTTAAAAGATTTGGAGCCTGATCCTGCATCATTGACGTTACTGGGAGTTCTGCCACTGAGCTCACGTGGATCAGGAGCAAAGTCTGGTTCTGCATAGGAATTCTGTGGCAGAAGCAGGGACAGAATCCTTCATCTGTCTTATCCAGGAGACCATCCCTTGTCTTCCTCCAACCCCCCGCACCATTTATTACAAACCTCCAACTTCTTCAGCAAATGAGGCAAAGGTCCTGTAGATACCAGCCTCATTCACTAACCAACCTTGATTCATTCCCTGAGCGCCATGTGGATAAAAATAGTGCGTGATCATGTGATTAAAGGCTTTGCCACAATGTATATGCAGAAGGGGACCAGACTAAGGTTGTATAGCAAAACTTCCATAGACTTCAGTGCGGCCAGGATTACACCCATTATCTTGAAAATAGTCTTGTTAAAAATATTGACAATCCCACTTAGATTCATCCAAATGGAATAATTTTGCAAGGAAACTCAAATGAAGGTGGGTAGAAAGCCAGGGTTCCAAGCCATGCCTAGATTGCATTAAGTACAGAGCTCAAGTTCTAGGCAGAATTAGGGCTAGAGTTTGGGCTCTTAAAGAATTTCTTCCATCTGAGGACAAAAGAATTTCTACAGAACTATTCTGACAAAATTTGGGCTAAATGTGAACCAGAAATGGAAAGCGAACCCCTTCCCATTTTGGATCCAACATAAAACCAAAACCATACGGGCAGGTTTGAATTTGGGGATCTGAATCCAAACCTATCTGAAATTCCCAAGTATTCTGAGCTGAAGTTCCAGTTTTGGCCCATCTCTAAGAATGTACTGTAGGGAATATTCTGCACTAGCAAAAGAATGGTATCTTTCATCTGCAATTTCTATCATTCATTTGTAATACTACATAAAAGCAACCACAATGGTGTTTGGTTCATTTTTGTATCAGCACTCACTTAAAGATGCATTATTTCATGAGACCCACTTCATCACATTATAAATATGTGAAAATTAAATAGCTGCTTTAGAAGTCTTTCATTAAAGTTACTAAGTGATCCACAGTTAATGCACACCCACTGCATTGCCATTCATGAGATTTAATTTTCTGGTCCTATTCTTTCTCCCAGAGACAGAGCCTGAAAATACTCCAGAGGCAAAGCTCTCTTTCTCTGATGATAAAGAAGTGCCTTGTGTTATATGACTATGCATTCTCCAGTTAATTAAAGAGCAAAAGTGATGGACTTACAATGGAACCCAATGGAACCTTCTTTGATCATAAAACTAACAGCTGTGACCTGGGCTTCGGAGGAGTGTATGACAAATGGAGATACTCAGGGTTCCAAAACAGACAGCACAAATGGGGAAGAGTGAGGAAAGTGGGGCTGGAGAGGAGATTATTCCATGGGTCCCACCCTAAAACCTACAGTCAATTCTCTTAAAACCATCACTCCTTACTCAGGCAAAGCTCCTGTACATCCTAAATCTGGCTGATATCGTACATATAAAACTCAAAGTAGCACAAAGATGGAAGACAGATGTAGAATCAGCAATAAGACCTCCCAGGAATTATCCAAACAATTCTGAAATCTGAACTTTGATACTGTAACGTGAACAGAGCAATAAACATGGGAAGACACCATAATGACAGAGTGTTTTTTTTTCTTAAAGTATACAAATAATTTTGATTAATTAGAAACACTAGAGATTTTGCTTTCCAAGTCATACTAATCCCATCCCAGTGTAAAGATGTATGCCAAAATAAATGTCATACTCGTCTTTAAATTAACACATGGGATCAGATGAATCAGAATCCTCAATCCCCTTCCACCTCTCATACAGAGCCATTTAACTGCTGGGAAACAGAAAATTATTCTCTCCTGGAACTGACTCAGAAGGCAGATCCATCATTCAGTAGCCAGCATATGATTCAGCTTAGCTTTGCATAAAAAGTTAAAAAGTCCAAAAGCTACCAAAAAAGGCTTTTGAATTAGTGAGCTGCCTCACTTTAACCCTCCTGAAATGCCTGCTGAAAGATTCTGTGAATCATGACTGCTGCAAGAGGAGCACCCCTTCACCGAGAAAGTGGCAACTTTGTGACATCCAGCAAGCATCCCTCTATCCAAAGACATCTTTCACTCAGCTAAAAGGTAGGATGAGAATGTAGTCATGCCAGACATCCCGAAAGATTGGGGGTGGGGAGGGGGGGAATTACTAAAATACATGGCAGTTACAAAAAAAAAAAAAAGCAATTGTGTTGTTTTCAGATGAAATGAATGTAAAACAGTGTAATACATTTTAAAAGAAAAATATTTGATCTAAGTTTATTATATAAAACAAGATGTCTCTTAAAATAGGCTGATTTATGCTCACATTTTATTATCTTTACTAGCAAGCGCTGAATAAGAAGCAATAAACGTTACTGCAAGTAGGAAAAAGACATTCCATTCTTTTCAAGTCTCGGAATATGATACAAAACAAAAATACCAGCAAATATTTCACTTATCTGAAATTCAGTGTCTGAATAGCAAAATGATTTACTGAGCCTTCATAAGCCTTTAATATTTCTTCATGTGATGCACACAGAGAATGAAAAACCCTATTTCTGCTGTGTAATCCCCTCATGTTTCCAATGGGATACATTTCAAATTGATAAGAGGTTATGATCTAGTTATTAGACCATTTGAAAACAGTTTTACTTTTCTTTCAGATTAATCACATGCTAGATTTTTAATAGCCTAATTATGGTATTTGCTGAGTTATTAACATGGGGTAATTCCTGTGAATTCAAAAGACTTAGGTTCAAAATATTACAGAGCCACTCAGTGATGCTTGTTACATAAAGTGTCTGTTAACAAAAAGAGGGATGAACCTGCTACATTGAAAGTTTTAATTGAAAACATATTCTTCAATTTCCTTTATGTTTCAATGTGCTTGCATATCATTTCATTTAAATGCTTCAACAATGCTAATACTTCAAAAGGGGTAAAACCGAACAGATAAAAGTCTTTAGAAAAAAACTGCACCAGTTATGGCACAAAGTTAAGGATGTACCAAACATGAATTACAAACTCCCTTTCTAAGGGGTTTATTATTTTACCTTAAAAAATGGTTTGAACTGACAATTGGTATTTAAGCTTCTTTTTTCCCCCCTTTCAATTTTTCTTCTGCATGAGTTTGGCTGTTTTTTCTTTTTTTTTTTTGGTTGTAACATCCAAGTTTGGAGTGGAAACTTTTCAGCAAATGATTTAGTCACTCCATTTAAAAATACATTGAGTTTTAAGATTTGAAAATTGGCTCAGGAACAGAAAAAAATACATTTTCAATGAAGATTCCAGAGCACCTTCACAATAACACTGTTACAGCTTTACAATAGGGACTGAAATTATAAAGTATAACATTTCTGAGGGAATCACCACAACTCACCCAAAGATCATTTTAACAGTGTCTCCATAATATGTACTACCCCAGAAGGGTTTGAACTTTGCACTACAAGAGATGTTGGCAATTTGCACATTTGCAGAGTGTGCAGATTTAGTTTATGCTAAGTCAAGCAAACTGTAGCTGCCCTTATCCTTAATAGAGTGATGCAACTAACAGAATCCTACAGGTCAGAACATGCAATTCCCTTCTCTCCGATCAGGTGGAGCACTGCACTCTGGGACCTGTTGTCTAAGGGCCTCATCTTTATATTAAAAAGTGAGAGAGTGGTCATTAGCTGTATTGAGGGCCACATTTTGGTGACCAGTCTGTACCTTCTCTGCCCCTGGGACAAAACATTTTATTGTGACAGCTTTGAAGATCTTATTAGAATGTTTGATATCAACAAACACATTCCATCATCCTACAGACTGAATGGCTTATATAAATGGCTTCTTTGTACTGTTATGTCTATATGTTGCATTTAAAAATATATATATTGTTTTGAGGCACCTCTTTTTTCAATCCTTGCTATAGGGATTTCAAGATGGGTCAGAATTTATTACACTGACTCTGAAGTGCTGGGACATGGACTGAAATGGAGATTCCTAGAAAAAACCCCAAAAGCATAGTAATTAAGTAGACTTTGGAGAGCAATTATACACACTGAAAAATAAAACAAAACAGCTATGATAGTTATAGCTCTCAACTGCACTCCATTGCATTTCAGTATAATACAGTAGGGATCTCTGAACGTGAACATGATGCCATATTAATGGGGGGAAAGACAGATAGAGGAAGGAACAAGAGCCATAACTTGGGGTTTCTTTTAGCTGGAAAATCAGGACCTTAAAGTGTAACATTTGTTTTTAAATTTACTTGATTCAAATCACTTATCACACTAACTAACTCAGTAAAAGTGACCAATATGACGACGTAGAATGTAAATAAATTAAAACACCCAAAAATTAAGCTGGCAGAGGGACTCAGAGGCAATGAGTTTTGCTACCACATGAGAGATCCAAGGGCCCAATTCAGCCATATACTTAAGCACACACTAACTTAAAAAATCCCAGTAGTCTCAATGATTTCAATAGGACACCTTATATGCATAAAGTTAGGCACAGTTTAAGTACCTTCTTGAACTGGAGCTCCAGTTTGGATCCTGGATTTTGTCTCTTATTTAAAACAAGTAATCCTGTAGTGATCCAAAATAATACATTTCACTCTTAGTGTTATTACACTGATTGGACCATTGCAATAGTATTTCTTTTTATAAGGTCTGACCCTTTTCCTAGGAAAAGGACCATATCAGATGACCCATCCTAGCTAATCCCTTAAGATTAACAGGATCTCGAGGAAGCATCATCTGTTCTTCCTTTGTCACAAAGAGGCATGAAAGACTCAAAGAGAATCTATGGGACAGAAAATTCCAGAAACACTCAGCCCACCATAGTAATAAGCATAATATAAGTCTCTAAATAGACAGATGGAGACCTGCACCAAGAATAGTGACCTTAAAAACAGACACCAAAAATTCTCTCCTGCAACTCATGACTCCAGAATAAAGTAAAAAGAACCTATAAGAAAATGTAAAGACAGGAACACTCTTTAGTAAGAGTGGAGACACTACAGTCCCAATTCAGCAAAGCACTTCAGTATGTTAAGTTCATCCCTTCCAGCTCATGCTTAAGTCCCCCGACTTCCTAGACCATTAAATAAAATAAGACTTTTTATTCTAGCATACAATAGGGCCAACCTGTATTTAAAAAAACAAAAAACAAAACAAAACAAAAAAAACCACTTTGTAATAAGGAAACTAGCACACTGTAATCTTTAGCAGACAGTTTTTACTTGTGGAAGAATATTGAAAATAAACGTGGAGTCCAGCCAGATTGGCTTGAAGACCAGAATTGCCTCTTTTCATTTTAAACAGGATGTGCCAGCAATTTCTCTTTGATATGGCATGCAGCCTTGCTAATTTCAAAGCCTCAAGACTTTGTGGTTGGTAAAGTTGTTTAGTATGGCTTGTCATGCAAAGTTGATGGCTCTGCTTTTGTTGTCAGTTTTGTCATATTTGCACAAAAAGAAAATAGTGTCAGATGGGGAGATGGGAGGGGAGGAGGCACACCACCATGGAAACTATGTATATTTGTGTCTTACAACATAGTTGCCACTCATATAGCTTAATTTTCTGAAAATCACGTCATTGAACACAGAAGCCCTAAAATTCTGTTTATCCTGTATCTGTAACTTAATACACTTCCCAGAGCTATTGGCCCTCATACCAAAATAAAGATAAATATGCAATTTCTTGTCCAGGTCACTATGTCTTCTTTGATGTACACTGTCACCTGCACTTATTTAAAGTTGTATGACAATTTTCATTCAAGGTTACACGAGACACACATTATACCTTGGATATTTGTAAAAATATATTAGATATTACAGTTCCATCTTGTATAGACCCTTGTCCAAGAATCATTTGTAAATTATGAACATAATATATTAAATCGTTGTTCAACTATGTAGAGCTATGGGTCATTTCAAAACCTCCAGTTGTTTGATTTTCTAGTTTTGACTCTTTTCCATTGGCCTCTGACAGTGGTCCCATACTGATTTTCTGGTTGTGTACTCTTTTGGTGCTGAACTGTTTGATTCTTCAGGATTATTTCATTTTCTATCATATTTAGGATCCCAAATGTCGAATTCCCATTGTGGAAAGGGAAAGACTCTAGATTTAAAGTAAAGTCATTACTTTACACAAATATCCTTCAAACTTTTCCTCTAAGTCTATTAACATTTGATATATTTGTCTTACTTCAATTGCTTCAAATCTGATAAAGTAGGTAATATTTTGTTAATTATTGCTTTTCTGTTCTTTGGTACACAGATTTAGGTTGACTTGTTGAGCTTTCCCTTTTGTGATTTTGGTATTGTTCTACCAAGAGTCATGGTTATTATTTTGTAAGAGCTTGTAGACACTGAAGGTATGTCTACACTGCAATGAGAGCTCGAGCTCAGACTCAGGCTCAAGTCCAAACCCCCCCTTCCAGCTACACGCAATTCTGTCTAACTTGGGCCCAAGCCTGGGCCACAAGACCTAGCAGGGATAGAGCGTTCGAGCCCAACTCCCAAGGGGGCTCAGACCCACAACCATCATTTTGCAAGATTGGTCAATCAACTTCCAGGAAACGGAAGCAACCTCCTGGTTCAAATACACTCTGGGTCCCTACTCAGAGGAGCTTTTTGATGCCATCTCAAGGGAACTGCCTGCCATGGAACCAGCATTTAATCCTTTCATTTTGTTCTAAGTGCTGAGCTGCAGGCAGAGAGACTGTTCTCCTGCATTTGTAAGGCCACGGACAAGAAGAAATCCTTTTACCAAGCATGCTGCTAGCTGGTCACAGGAGCAGATAGATTTTGGTTAATCTCTGGTGCAAGGCAAGCAAACAATTTGACTTTAGCCAGAGTTCCAGGAATGGTCATGTGGACCAGCTGGCAGCATTGGGGATTGGTGACCAGTGCATGGAGAGGATTAAGTGGCTCAAGGCCAACTACTGGAAAGCCAGAGACGAGAACTGCACTTCTGGGAACTCGCCATCCTCCTGTCCCTTTTATGAGGAGTTTGACCAGGTGCTGGGTACTGTACTGAGCCATCAGCACATCATAAGAGCCTGGTCAGCTGGGATGGTGCACTCATGAATCCAGTATTGGATTGGAGAGGAGCCAGCAAGAGCTGGATGAGGGTGCCAAAGTGACTCTTGTACTCAAACTGGTCCAAAAGGAGACTTTACTGCTGGAGCAGCTACAGCACATTCTGGGTCCCTACTCACAGGAGCTTTCTGATGCCATCCCAAGGGAGCTGCCTGCCACGGAACTAGCCTCAGAAACACAAAAGGCAGAAATAGTCCCTGAGCTTGGTAAGTTTCTGACTCCATGTTTGTTGCTATTAATATAGGCATGGGAGCAATTTTTGGTTTATTTCCCAATGCAAAATTTATTGCAAGCCTTGGGCAACAATGATATCCAATAATGGTGGATTGCATGCTAGGACCCCGGCATCAACCCCCCCACCCCCTTTACTCCCCCACCAGCACTAATCTGTGAAATTCAAAATGGAGACCGGGAAGCACAAACAGTGAAACAAGCATTTTAAAATTAGTTTTTTACTAGATACTTGCACATTCTTACAGAAATGCACTGGGGTGTTTATAGTAGGACCCTTATACTGCCTTCCCTTTTAATATGCCATGCCATACAAATGAGGCATGCCACAACGTAACAAGTCGCCTGTGAACAGAAAACTTTCCAGGAGTGGGGTTGGAAGGTTTAATGTAGCCCATAGGTGATGAAATCAATGTCCAGAATATGGTGTGAGGTTTGTATGCAATCCAGAAATGTGGTGGCTGTGTAGTTATCTGAGTGTCCGTATTATTGTGTGTTTGCATGTGGTTCCTGGTAGACGCGTTAAGAGTAGCTTACATCGGGGGCCATACAAAGCCATAGAGAGGCAGGCAGTCATATCATGTGGATGCTAATGCACCATCCTGTTGATTTCCCCATGAATTTGGATCCAATCCTGGATGTTGATAGCCACAAACTTTTCGCACAATAGAACTCCAGCTAGGTAGTCAAATTGCAGGGAAGGGCCCAGCCCCGTAGGTCACCAGTCCATTCCATTCGTAGATGTGCTGTTCTGTCACCATAAGTTTGATAATGCGGCTGGCTTGTCACTGGCAGCTTGGAATAAAATCTCTGTGCCATTCTGAAACCCCTAGGATTGTAATGTCCTCAAGAATGCGGAATGCCTGAAAGTATAGAAAAGGTTTATATAGTAAACCACGACTCCCCTCTCCCATCAAAAGGCAAGGAGCTCTCAATTTAATTTTTTTTTTAAATTGTTACTTATCATTGTGCAGTCTTATCACTGTGATTAACTGAGTTTTGCCCCAGGAGCTTGGGAGCTGAGGTTCTCCTCTCAGAACATACTGTAATTCAATTTTACAAAGTATCAATTTTGGGCCTTGAAATACCAAAAGGCACTTTTGCCTGGGGAAGCACTGTACCTGTTGTGAAGCACTGAAACAATATCCAGCCCCAGCTGTGGTAGGTGCATTGTTTGGGGTCTTCTTTTAGGCCCTGTAGCGGGGTGATCACCCGCTCCTGCCCGGAAGGACTTAAAACAGCCCTGGGAGAGGGCTGGGGCAGGGGCAAAGCTGGGCTGATTGGCAGAGCAGCCGCAGCTGGGGCCACGTCCCAAACGGAGCACAGCTGGCCCTTATAAAAGGGCTGTCAGCCAGGGGCTGAAAGAGTCCCTCTAGCTGAGGAGAGAGATGGACCTAGTTGCCTGAGTCCTAAAGGGTACTGGGAGTGAAGCAGGGCTGGGGAAGGCCAGAGGAGCAGGGGAGCTCCAGGCTAGCAACTCCTCAGACTGCAGGGCCTGGTCCAAGGCCCATAGAGGTACTGGGAGGCAGAGGAAGGCAGCAGGTCCGAACCCCCTTGCCTATGATGAGTGGCTTTTACACTGCAGTCTGCCACAGGGAGCAGGGGCTTGGTAATGACTGGCAGTAGCCCAGACTGAAGCAAGGTGGGGATTAGAGAGGGGAGACCCATAGAGACTGGTGGGGGTATTGCCAGGGGGCAGCCCCTGGGTAAAGGGGCACCGGAGTCTGGGAGGGACACGGGAGCCAGCTACAAGCAGGACACCGGCCTGCAGAAGGCGCCCAGGCTGGAAAAGAGCTAATTCCCTGAGACAACCAGCAGGAGGTGCCGCAGTGGTGAATCGCGCACTGCAACAGGCCCTTTGAGCTCTGCTAGCCCTTCAACCTCTGCTGCTCCTTCTACTTCAGCAGCGCAGGTTCCTGGGATGCAGAACTGTCACGGACAGTGTTTCTGTGATGAACGTATGGTGGACATTCTGGACAGGGTCAAAAATCAGGTGAAGTACCAGAAGAAGGAGGATTCATGGTAAATGCGAAAGGCATAGACAGGTTGCACAGCAAGAGAACAGAGTTTCAATGTGTGAAGAGATGTTTGCAGCTCAGTTTCTGGAGCAGTAATGTCAGCTGAGAGAGGAAAATAGAGCCCAGCAGAAAGACCTGTTCGAGAGGCTGCTAACACGTCCCTCGGCCCATGCCACTTCCCACAGCCCCCATTGGCCTGGAATGGTGAACCACGGCCAGTGGGAGCTGCGATCGGCCGAACCTGTGGATGCTGCAGGTAAACAAACTATCCCGGCCCGCCAGCAGATTTCCCTGAGGGGCCGCATGCCAAAGGTTACAGAGGGTCCTGTGGCACCTTTGAGACTAACAGAAGTATTGGGAGCATAAGCTTTCATGGGTAAGAACCTCACTTCTTCAGATGCAAGTAATGGAAATCTCCAGAGGCAGGTATAAATCAGTATGGAGATAACGAGGTTAGTTCAATCAGGGATGGTGAGGTGCTCTGCTAGCAGTTGAGGTGTGAACACCAAGGGAGGAGAAACTGTTTCTGTAGTTGGATAGCCATTCACAGTCTTTGTTTAATCCTGATCTGATGGTGTCAAATTTGCAAATGAACTGGAGTTCAGCAGTTTCTCTTTGGAGTCTGGTCCTGAAGTTTTTTTTGCTGTAAGATGGCAACCTTTACATCTGCTATTGTGTGGCCAGGGAGGTTGAAGTGTTCTCCTACAGGTTTTTGTATATTGCCATTCCTGATATCTGACTTGTGTCCATTTATCCTCTTGCGTAGTGACTGTCCAGTTTGGCCAATGTACATAGCAGAGGGGCATTGCTGGCATATGATGGCATATATAACATTGGTGGACGTGCAGGTGAATGAGCCGGTGATGTTGTAGCTGATCTGGTTAGGTCCTGTGATGGTGTTGCTGGTGTAGATATGTGGGCAGAGTTGGCATCGAGGTTTGTTGCATGGGTTGGTTCCTGAGTTAGAGTTGTTATGGTGCAGTGCGTGGTTGCTAGTGAGAATATGCTTAAGGTTGGCAGGTTGTCTGTGGGCGAGGACTGGCCTGCCTCCCAAGGTCTGTGAAAGTGAGGGATCATTGTCCAGGATGGGTTGTAGATCACAGATGATGCGTTGGAGAGGTTTAAGCTGAGGACTGTAGGTGATGGCCAGTGGAGTTCTGTTGGTTTCTCTTCTGGGCCTGTCTTGTAGCAGGAGGCTTCTGGGTACACGTCTGGCTCTGATTTCTTTCTTTATTTCCTTGTATGGGTATCATAGTTTTGAGAATGCTTGGTGAAGATCTTGTAGGTCATTATATAGCATCTATTGTTGCATCATCTTTTCTGCATTTCTATATATCTATATTAGTAAAATTTCACAATTCTTTGCTGCCTTTGAAACCTAGGAAACTGAACATAACTTCAGCTTCTTTCATAATTCACATATATAGCAATGGTAGAACTAAATTTGTGTCACTTTTAGTTTACATCCCACTATTGATTGTTTTTTAAACCAGGAGTTATGTTACGGACACCCCTTTCATTTTCCAAAGGAATAAAGAGATTTTTTGAAAATAGAGGTTATCTTATGAATTTTAACGAAAAGAAAACATTTTAGTTCTATGGTGACACCTTCCACATTTTTAGTATTCAACATACAATTCAATGACATCTGAAAGGCAAATATAAGGAACTAAAGTCTCCAAAACTAAATGTGCTTGTTAATTTTATGTCAAATCAATGTTTAAGTTTCTAACTAGCATATTAAGCATTGACTCCACAAAAGCTGGAATTCAATAACCAATTAGTAAAATTAATAAATAAGCCGAAAAACTTCCAAGTCCCTAGGACAAAAACCCAACCACATAATTGTCTTAAATACATATGAACGATCATTGTCAGCCATTGTACATTAGTCAAATGGAAAACGTTGTATTAGCTCCAAAATGCCCAAAATATTCAGTGAATGGGGTAATATCTTTTACTGGACCAACCTCTGTTGATTAGAGCAGTGGCTCTCAACCTTTCCAGACTACTGTACCCCTTTCAGGAGTCTGACTTGTCTTGTGTACACCCACATTTCACCTCACTTAAAAACTACTTGCTTACAAAATCAGACATAAAAATACAGAAGTGTCACAGTGCACTATTACTGAAGAAATGCTTCCTTTCTCATTTTTACCATATAATTATAAAATAAATCAACTGGAACATAAATATTGTACTTACATTTCAGTGTATAGTATATAGAGCAGTACAAACAAGTCGTTGTCTGTATGAAATTTTAGTGCATACTGACTTCGCTAGTGCTTTTTATGTAGCCTGTTGTAAAACTAGGCAAATATCTAGATGAGTTGATGTACCCTCCGGAAAACCTCTGCATATCCCCAGGGTTAGACATACCCAGCTTGAGAACCGCTGTGACAGAGAGACAAGCTTTCAAGCTACAGGGAGCTCTTCCTCAGGTCTGGGAAAGGTACTCAGAATGTCACAGCTAAATAAAAGGCCCATTAACATCCTTGTAGTCCTAGGACAAAAAGGGGGGTGTAGCGATGCAACGACTCACCTACCACGGTGCCTCCTGCTGGTCGTCCTAGGAATTAGCTCCCCAGCTCTGGAGCACCCTCTGCTGGCCAGTGTCTCGCCTATTGCTGGCCCCCCATGTCCCACCCGGACCCCAGTGCCCCTTTTTCTCAGGGTTCTGCCCTCTGCAGTACCCCCACAGCTCTGGGTCTCCCCTCCCTGGGGAACCCCCAACCCTCTATCCCCACCTTTCCTCAGTCTATGATGGCTACTGCCAGTCACCATCTAGCCCCCTCTCACTGGGGCAGACTGCAGTATACAAGCCATTCATCATTAGCAAGGAGGGTTTGGGCCTGCTGCCTTTGCCTACCCTTGGGCTGCCCCTCTGCAACCCCAGTACCTGTTTTAGGACATCAGCAAGACCTGCAGGCTGGGGGTTTTCCAGGCTGGAGCTTCCCAGCTCCCCTGGCCTTTCCCCAGCCCTGCTTCACTCTAGGTACCCTGGTGAGCTCCCCAACAGCCAGGCCCATCTCTCTCAACAGCTAGAGAGGAACTGTTTGAACTCCTGGCTCACAGCCTTTTATAAGGCCAGCTGTGGCCTGATTGGGGCATGGCCCCAGCTGAAGCTGTTTCCCCAATCAGCCCAGCCTTTAGCTCGCAGCCCCAGTCCTCTCCCAGGGCTGGCTGACCCTTTCAGGCTCAGAGCAGGTGGCCACCCCGCTATAGGGGTTAGTGGGTTACAGATTGTTGTAAGAATGATAAACGACAAAAACACCCTATCGCCTGTGGGTGAACACTTTTCACAAAGCGATCACTCTAAAATCTGACCTATCCTCAAAGGAAACCTGCACAACACTTTCAAAAGAGGAGCCTTGGAGCTAAAATACGTAACTTCGCTAGACACTGAAAATCATGCTCTTAATAAAGACACTGGATTTATGGCTTATTACAACAATCTGTAACCAACTTACCCCCCTTTTTGTCAGGGCCGGCTCTAGGATTTTTGCCGCCCCAAGCAAAAACAATTTTGCCCCCCCCCACCCATTTTTTTTTCTTACCCCACCCCCGGCCCCGCCTCAACTCCGCCCTTCCCCAAATCCCCAGCCCTGCCTCCTCCACCCCCAGGCTCTCAAGCCTAGGAAGGAGGAAGGGAGAGGGAGAAGCAGCGCATGCACAGTGGCCACTCGGGGTCTCCCCCTCCCTCCCAGGCTGTCAAACCTGGGAGGGAGGGGGGAGATCCCGAGCGGCCGCGGCATGCGAAACAGCTGATTCGCGCGCCGCTGCTCTCCCTCTCTCCCAGGCTCTCAAAACCGGGAAGGAGGGGGAGATCCCGAGTGGCCACGGCGCATGCGCTGCTGATCCGGCGCACGAATCAGCTGTTTCGTGGGCTGTGGCCGCTCGGGATCTCCCGCAGCGGCGCGCGAGGGGCAGCAGCGGAGGTGAGTTAGGGCGGCCGGGGTACATTTTTAGGGGCGGCATGGCCCGTGCCAGAATGCCGCCCCTAAAAATGTGCCGCCCCAAGCACCAGCTTGTTTTGCTGGTGCCTAGAGCCGGCCCTGCTTTTTGTCCTATCACTACAGGGGTCTAACGGGCCCCTTCACTTTGAATGGTCCCTTAGAATATGTGCTAACTACTTATGATAAACTATCTGTTTGACCTTGTATTTAGCTGTAACACTCTGAGTACCTTTCCCAGACCTGAGGAAGAGCTCCGTGTAGCTAGAACACTTGTCTCTCTCACCAACAGAAGTTGGTACAATAAAAGATATTACCTCGCCCACCTTGTCTCTCTCATATCCTGGGACCAACACAGCTACAATAACACTGCACACAAAAACATTCAGTGACAATTCTTATATGTTTTGCATCATAGATGATGGAGATGATGTTCAAGAGTTTCCAAAGGGGACAAAAGATTCAACAACAGTTTCCAACAATCACTTCAATATCAGTACCGCTATGACATCCTATGCTCCACAAGTTAAGATCACTGATATTTGGAAGTCCATTTATTTTATATTTTTTTCATCTTCCCAGATGCAGATTAGAAAATATCTCAAAAGAACTAGATATTTATGATGAGTACAACAAAATTATAATCACCAGAATAATAAATGAAAAATATAGTCATGTAGCATGGACAGATTTCATTCTTACCAATCTGGTAGAATAGCCAAGAGTCATTCCTATTTATACTTATATAGATATATATAGATATATATACACACACACACATAAAATTCTGTGAAATTGATCAGGTATAAAATGTGCTAAAAGTAGTAGATTCAACATTCTCGTTGATCAGATTTTAAACAGCCATTAATTAACAGAAATTATTTAAAAAGCAAAAGCAAAACTCAAGAAGAATTGAGTGGCTATCACAAAGAAGCAAGTACATCTGCATGGGGAAAACTTACTCAAAAGTTGTTGCAAAAGACTAATTCCAAAAAGACAAATGCCCCACTCCCACAATCAACTTTGGGTGACTTCACAGAAAGGACACAGCACTCAGGTGGTGGGGAAGACTGACAGAGAGTGCACTTTCATATCTGCCACGTTCCCATTGGCAGAAGGTAGAAGAATGGGCTAGTTTATTGGCTTTCACTCCCTTACCCCCATTACACCTTTGTCTATTTAAGCTTCCTTGGGCTTTTCAAAAAGCCTCTTGCTCTGGACAGCTACTTCTCCTCCCCCCCCTTAATATACAACCCAGGCTGTGTTATTCATGACAATGTGGATGTGACCGATTACCCACTCAGCATGGAATTTTTCATCAAAATTGCCAAGTCTGGTGGTTTTATTTTCCCAACTTCTTCACAGCATCATGGAGGCACCGTTAGATAGGGCCATCCTTAGGATTTATGGGGCCCTATGTAATAGGGTAGCCAGATGTCCTGATTTTATAGGGACAGTCCCGATTTTGGAGTCTTTTTCTTATATAGGCTCCTATTACCTCCCACTCCCTGTCCCAATTTTTCACATTTGCTGTCTGATCACCCTATTATGCAGTATTATTAAACTGGTGCCCCTATTCCCGACGGCAGCCCGGGCTCGGGGAGGGAGGGACGAGGCAGCAAAGGATACCGAGATGCCCGGCCCGCCTCACAGCGGTGGAGAGTCACAGTTCCCTGCAGAGACCCCCGTACACTCTCCCTCACACAGAAGGTGCGGCGCCAGCAAATTCGGTTCTGTGAATATGGGCCCTGCCTAAGGAGACTGCAGTGCGTGCTGAGTGTGCGGGAGCCAACCTGCTCTTACCTGCTGTCATGGGCAGTGGGTGAATCTGCCGCTTGGGGAGGCTAGCTCCCCATCCCACCTCTTCTGCCTGTAGCCCTGCCATACTCCACCCCTGCTCCGCCCCAGCCCACACCCCACTCCACCCAGGCCCCGCCCTCTCCCTGCTGTCTCCCTCCTCCACCCTGCTCACCCCTTCCAGCCAAATCCCTGATCCCAAATGAAACAAATAACATTTGGAAAAAAAAAAAACACTCTTCTGCAATTTCTTTCTAAAGAAAATAGAGCATGTTTTCCACTGCATGCCAGATGGTGAAGACTGGACATGCAGAAGGTACCTAATTAAAAGCACTAAACTTGGGAATAAAAAATGTCAGTCACAGGTTTTTGGATATGCCCTGAAGTTTGTCAGAGATTTATTTGCAAAAACTTTGTAGTAAGGGGGAGTCAGCTGTCCTGCTGAATACAACATTAAATATTAAGGAATACATGATGCAGCTCTTCTCTGTTGTACATTTTCTTAATCAGTATTTCTAAGCTGATTTTATATTTTAAGTGTACTCTTAAGCCTTCATAAAGTAATCATTCCAGGTTACTACATATTTAACTCACTGAAACAAAGACAAAACAAAGAAAGAATTTTCAATTAATCAGTCACAGAGGATTAGTGTGTTCATAACAATGTTCATTGCTTTTAGAAAAAGGGAACAGGAGTACTTGTGGCACCTTAGAGACTAACAAATTTATTAGAGCATAAGCTTTCGTGGACTCTGCTTATGCTCTAATAAATTTGTTAGTCTCTAAGGTGCCACAAGTACTCCTGTTCTTTTTGCGGATACAGACTAACACGGCTGCTACTCTGAAACCTTTAGAAAAAGGGAACACTAATTTACTTTGTGTGATCTCCATAACAATAGACATGTTTATGAAATTTCACCAACTTTAAAAAAATATGTTTCCAAAGATTTTAGGCATAACAAAGGATTTTATATCTTACTAGATACTGATTTTGCTGGAGAGTTCCCTTAAAACTAGTTCATCACATAGTCAGAAGTACAGAAGGGAAACTCTTTGTCCAGCTATCTGGAAGGAAAGAGGTGTTGTCCCTTTAAGGGCTCTCTTCAAGGTGGGGGGAGGAGAGGGAGTGGGCACGGGGCGGGGGTGTGTGAAGGGAGAAAGGGATGGACAGAAAGGACAGGAAGACTTTGGAAGCAAGTTTTTTTTACTATAGTAATTAAAATTAAAATGTTTATTTTAGATAAAGGTGGTCTTTTGAAGGATTTATTTAAAAAACTATATGTCTGAAGATCCAAGCATGTACAGCTAAAGATGATTGTACATCTAATATCTATGCGAGGATTTTTTGGAGATGTGATTTTATAATCTTCACCAACTCACTAATGAAATATTTTTAAAGCAAATTTTAAACTAAGGTCCTGTAGACTAACATGTTCTGAGTAAATATTACAGTAATACACAGCTGCTTTTGTCAGTAAATTCAGAAACTGACAGTATATACCCGGGGGTTGGCAAATGCCTGTTAAATGGCTTCGTTACCACTTGAATGGCTCTAACAGTTTCAATGTTGTGCTAATAGGTCTGGCAGGCTGGAAGGCTTTTTCACTTTAATCTCTAAGGTGCCACAAGTACTCCTGTTCTTCTTTTTGTAGATCCACACGGGGGAAGACTCACCAGGCTGCAGCAGCCAGCTGTGAAGGGAGCCTGCAGGAAGGGTCAGAGCCTGGAGGGTGGACACTAAGACCCAGTGGTGCCACAAATTTTCAGGTGCCCTACGCTGCGTATGCCTAAGGACGACCCTGCCATTAAATTATAGCATTAAGAATTTAAAAAGCGTAATATTAGGAAAAGCAAAACCATTTTAGCTTGTCGCAACTTGCAGCCAACATCCATTGCAGATAAATGGGAACAGATCCCAGAAGTATATATGAGACCCGGGTTTGTAGTAGTGGCCCTTCCGCTTATGGAAAAAGGGGAGACCTAAAATATTTGTGGGCTGAGGTCCTCCCTTGAGAACCTCCCCTCCCTAAGTGTGAGAAGTGGATAGGATTCTGTAATGAGTTAAGTATCAGAGGGGTAGCCATGTTAGTCTGGATCTGTAAAAAGCAACAGAGGGTCCTGTGGCACCTTTAAGACTAACAGATGTATTGGAGCATAAGCTTTCATGGGTGAATGCCCACTTCGTCAGACACATTTTGTAATGAGTTAGGCTATCATATAGGACTCAAGTTATTGGTTGTACAGTGGGAGTCCTGAACACTGCGCTGGACGCAGTTAGAGGCCTGGTATGAGAGATTGGGAGGCAGCAGTAGGGCAAATGACGTCTTACCTAGCATTAAATAAAGTTGAGACTTGTGCCTGTCATTCCTTCACCTGCACGTCCTGTTCAATGAAGAAAGAATCTGCTCAGGCCTCACACTAGAAATCTTAGTGCTTGGGCTCGTCAGTGCTAGGTGATTTTGCAAGCACTGCTTTGGAGAACTACCTTCTTTGGCCATCTAAAAGAATGGACACACCAATCCCTTGAATATTGGTGCATTGTGTTCCCAGTGAAGTAGCTGTGATTAAAAAAAAAAAGCACAGAAAAAGCTTTTTTGGAAACATCTGCCTTGGGGGAAACAGGAAAAAAAAAAGAGAGTCATTTGGCATATGACAGTAAGTGCTGGCTAAGTTCTAACTCCAAAGTAGAGTGCATCAGTCAAGCCAAAAGGAGTACTGAAGTATTTCTATTTTAGCCTGTCCTAACAGATAGTTTATTGTTTTTATACAGTACAGTATTCACTAGTTATTATCTTAATAACTGCATGTTACATGTAAAACAAACTTGGTATTTTACTGCCCTGGACACACCAATTTCATTCTTATTAATCTGCAATGCTCTTCTCAATTTAAAACAGAAAAACAAAACAAGAACAGCTCAGCAGGAAAGCCAGAGTAGTAATTTGCAAGACACTTAATTTTCCTGAGAGTGCCATCTCATACAGCAAAAGAACCTGTAATGAGTTCCCTTTGGAAAATCATTCTATTTTTTTCCTGAAGAATCACATTTCAGCAGAAACAAATTCCATATGGTGACTCAATGTTTTAGCTTGTTGCAATACTTAGCAAAACTGATAATTAACAGTAGGGCTTCAGGTCCAAGTGATTTTTTTTTATGTTTGTTTTTTAAATAAATTCTTCCTCCATTACTGATGATTGCCAGAAGCTGGGGATGGGTGACAGGGGATAGATCACTTGATGATTACCTGTTCCATTCATTCCCTCTAAAGCACATGGCATTGGCCACTCTCGGAAGACATGATACTGGGCTAGATGGACCATTGGTCTGACTCAGTGTGGCCATTCTGATGTATTCTTTATTTCATCTATCAGATCAAAGAATTCTCCATGAGAACTTCAGTAAGCAAGGATTACTAAAAGAGAACCTTACCCTCACACCATTCAGTCTGCCTGCAGCCACTGGTTAAACACCCTTCTCTATGGGCTGGTCTTCATGGGGTAGCTAGCTATTGAGAATAAACTAGGGTGTGAATTAAAGTGCAACAGCTATTCATCGCTAGCCCTGCATGTGGACACTTTTATTCTGAATTAACAGTGCCTTGTGTGGTTTAGTTTAATCCACTTCCAGTAGCTATTCTGCAGTACCCATCTTGGGCTAGTAAATGCACCAGAATGTGGGGTGGGAAGATAACTGGACCAGTGCTGGCTGTTTATTCTTACAAAAACCTCCAGTTGCATGCCAGGATGGAGTAGTATAGTCACTCGGTTAGGATGTACTGCATATCGCAGGATATGTGCTACTGAGCTGGGAGCCTTGCAATACATGCTAGCTTGCAGAATGGTGCATGACTACAGTGCTAGCTTGCCCCCGCTTTTAATGTGAGCATTACTTAGGAATCATACCCTACCAACAAAATATAGCAGGAAGTAAAGGAAAAGATGCTCCCCAGTGTAATGCCTAAATGGGTTAATAAATAATTTCTATTTTAATTTGACTATTCTAAGTTAACTAGAATGGGATTCACAAAGTCTTCCTGGTTACATATTAGCTGCACTCTATTGTCCAACTTGTACCGGGTCTCTTTCAATAACTGCCCAGGAAAGCTCTCTCATAATACTTTATTTTTCCTTCTGAATTGAAGTTGATTAGTTTCTCATCTCTTTCTGGAAGAAAGTTTAGATCATCCATATTTTCCAATTATGAGGCTCAGGAAAAATGTTTGAAAACAACAAATGGCTTCTCTATCAGCACTGAAGCATTCTGGACTTCTTTTCATGAGAAAAATACTAATTCTTGTCTTCAGTTTTTCAAGAATCACTTACTTAGTTTTTGCTCAGACAATTGAGACTTCTTAAAAGTTATCTCCACTTTATGTTAACTAGTTGTTCTAACAAAAAGGAATATAGATCATGAAAAGGTCAGATTCATATTTCAGGCCACTAAAGAAAAAGGTGACAAAGACGAAAGGCAGACATAGCAACAGGAGAACTGCCAACCTCAAACGCTCAAAAACTATCAGTGAGACCCCAAAATTTATGAGATTAAAAAATGAAATAAATAAATAAATAAACAAACACCTTTTTTGATTGTATCACCTTTAATGGGAACCAGACCAACTTGTGTGTGACCATTTCAGGGTCAAAATTCAATCTTAAATACAGAAACAAAAATGTTTCCTTCCTGTTTGCTGATCGACAGGAACTCCATTTACCCTCTGCTGTCTCTTGGTGTGTGGGAAGCTGCCATTCTGTCCCTCTCAAGCAGGCACAGCTGTCTCACTTAGGATTGTGTACACATACAGAACTGCACTGCTGTAGCGCTTAGCGAAGATGCTACCTACGCTGAGCTTCTCCCATTGACATAGGTCAGGGGTTGGCAACCTTTGGCACGTGGCCCATCAGGGTAATCCGCTAGCAGGCCGCGAGACATTTTGTTTACATTGACCGTCCACAGGGATGGCCTCCCGCAGCTCCTAGTGGCCAGGAACGACAAACCGCGGCCACTGGAAGCTGCAAGGGGCCAATGTAAACAAAATGTCTTGCGGCCCACCAGTGGATTATCCTGACAGGCCTCATGCGGAAGGTTGCTGATCCCTGATGTAGGTACTCCATCTCCCTGAGAGGCAGTACCTAAGTCAACGGGAGAAGTCCTCCCATTGACATAACAATGCTTACACTGGGGGTTAGTTCGGTATAACGGCATCACTCAGAGGTGTGGATTTTCCACACCCCTGAGCGACAAAATTATACCGACATAAATCCGTAGTATAGATCGAAGTGCAGATTCTCCCTGTCTACTCCTCAACGGTCTCTGATGCCTCATTTGCACTCTCTATTCACTTGCCTTTCCCACATATTTCCCCCTCCTTTTCCTCTCACAGTCATCCCATCATATTCTCCCCCACACTCCTCTGCACCCCTCTCGGTTTATTTCCCGCATCCCACATTCCTTTCCCTTTCTGCCTCTACAATCCCATTCCCAGCACCTCCACATTCCCGTCTCCTGCCAGACCCTCCTATAGTGACTAAAGGTATGTCTAAACTGGAGCTGGAGATGTAATATCCTGTTTAGGCAGACGTAACCATGCTAGGGGGGAGGGATAGCTCAGTGGTTTGAGCATTGGCCTGCTAAACCCAGGGTTGTGAGTTCAATCCTTGAGGGGGCCACTTGGGGATCTGGGGCAAAATCAGTACTTGGTCCTGCTAGTGAAGGCAGGGGGCTGGACTCGATGACCTTTCAAGGTCCCTTCCAGTTCTAGGAGATGGGATATCTCCATTAATTTTATTTTATTATTATTTTTTTTTTTATAGTTTTGATCAAGCTAGCTCACTAAAAATAGTGGTGTAGCCACTGCTGCATGGGCTAGCTGCTCCCAAGTACAGCCCTATCTGAAACCCTAAGTACATACTCAGGGCAGGTAGCCCATCCCACCACTTATGCAGCCACTGCTACTTTTAGCACACTAGCTTGATGAAAGCTATTCATCTCCAGCTCCAGTGTAGACTTATCTCCCAGGAGGCAAATAACTTCTCTGTAGGTAGCCCAGTTTTAGTCCTCTGGGAAAAAGTTAAAAAAAGTTTTGCATGTTCATGATTGAAGGTGACATGTTCTGGAAGGGCAAAGTCACTACAACTGCTTAATAATGAAATGTGTCCTAATTTTTAAAACCGAATGGTTTACATTTCCAAAAGAGCTCAGTGATTTTGAGTGCCTCAGTTTCTATGAGCCCAATCTGAGAGATATCTTGAAGAGGTCTGATATTTCAGAAAGTGCTTAGGCCCAGCCCTCTGAAAAATGTGAGTGTTGTATGGGAAATTGTGGTTTAATATAAAGGGACAACCACTGGAAATGGTTTTCATCCAGGCTTCAGCTTGACGCCGCTTACGATCATTTTGATGGTATGTGAAGTGGAATGTCTGGATCACCATGGAGTACAGGTGTAAGAATCAGGCCCTAAGCAAGCAAGGCAAATTTTCAAAATATGTCCTCTACACGCACATGACATAATTTCCGCACTACTCCGTATATTCAAACACATGCACAAATATGTGTCTTGCCAATAAAATTACAGGCCAGGTTATTATACATCATAAGGTAATCATAATATTTTTACATCAGTGAGCATTACAGACAGTCAGAGAAGAACGCACCTTTCACTTTACTTTTAAATAGAAATAGTTGAGTATTTTTACTAATGTGATTAAATAAACCTTCAAATAAGAGTGGTATTTCAACTCTGGACTAAAAAGGCTATCCTATTGGCAAACATTTCCCTTGCTATAGTGAAACAATATAGGTGCATTAAAATGCTATAAAGAAATATTTCTTCTGTTTATTATTTAAAGGGGGCATACTTGACAGAATACATGGTTCAGCGATGGAAAAGGGTTTCTTTTAGACTATAAGACGACAGTTACCACTTCATTACCCAGCCTACAGCATTAGATTATTAACAACAAATTTTCTAAGAAGCTATACAGAGAAATATTGTTCTTATGGCACATTAACTTCTGTACAGTAGTTATTAAATGATATTATGTGCACAACTACATCCCTCTTCCAGTTTGGGGAGCCTATAAGAGCCAAGGCTAACCGTATGTTTTTAATTTAAGAATAAATGTTCATCACAGAGACAGCACTGACAAAGAAAATCAATGCAACATAATTCCACAGCACAAAGTTTGTACTCAAGTCACATGCTATTCATGGTTATGGTATGTATATTTGGAGGGAGAAAGAGAAAGGAGGGCAAAGAGGAGAAGCAAAGAATCATCTCAATAAACATTCCCAAAATTTAAGCCTGATCCTGTGCATAATGGGGGACGTGGGGTGGGGGTGAATTGTTTCACAGGTACAACTCAAAATGCTGAGGCTGGCTTTGAATGTCCACAGTATGTTGGAGTAGATACGTAGTATTAATAGAAAGAGACACACAAATTACCCTGTAGCAGTGCTTTCCATTCCTATGGGTTCTTCCATTTCTAATCCAACTGTCTTGATTTCTAGACCAGTAGGGGCTAGAGTAACTGTGTAAGTAGTACATGCAAATTTGGAGAGTAGTGAGGGTGGATACAAGAAACACTATTCATCAGCAACCTTGCAGACAACTAAAGAGCAACAACTTGGATTCAATGAGGTGGTCCAGCCAACCCTTACTTGCGAGGACTGTGCTCCTAATAAAGAGCTTCAACATATATTGAATAAATACACGTTGAAATATAAATACAATTAAATTAAAGTGGATGTAACTGGGGAGATCCTCAGTGCTTTGGACTGAACTCCACTCCTCTACACCTCTTCCCCTCCATTTATACATTCCACCTGTCAATGACTTCACAAGCACCTTTGTGTGATCCCCATTTCTACCCGTCGGAGTTTATTTTGTGCATTCCACTTGATTGTACAATATCCACAACAGCAATCTGCCAATGTCTGTATCATCACTGCATTACCACTCTGCATCATCACTAGCCATTGCCTGTCCTATTATTTTGAAGGACAGCACTTCTCTGGACATCTTTAACATGCTAAATATTAGTGATCTATTAAAATGCTTAGACTAGATTTATCTGGTGGAAGGTTCAGAGTAGGATTACAATTTGTATGTGGCAGCTAAGTCTCCATACCTACATTTTGGAATGAGGAGTGGTCAGAGGCACAACTAGACCATCTAGCAATGAAGTGCCTTAGAGCTTAATGTGGACATCATATAAAATCCACCTATAGAACCTATATATAAAGGATATATGAAGGATTATTAAAGAGAGAGAGAGAGAGAGGCCCCTCCTCCCCGCACACCATTTAATAGTCCTTAGCCTCATGTTTGGGATGATAATAGATTTCAGTCCACTTCAGCAGATTGAAAAGAAAAAAAAAATAGGTTTCTGTTCAACAGAAAGGTGCCATTCTCAAACAGATTTTAAAGGCAATAGTTGCATTTGGAAATAAATCCCAAGCCAAAAATCCCCAACCAAATATAAATATTAGCCAACATGCAAATAACAGGCCTGATGTATAGTGACCATATTTAGTGTGCAAACAGTTCTATTCTGAGTACCAAAAATAGATTTTCCTCACCTTCCCATGTGAAGATCCTATGAGCAGGCAAAAGCATGTTGTGGCACTGACAGCTGATCAGAGATTTCAGCATTAAGTAGCACAGGAGCAAAATGTTGATATACATAATGTAATTTTTGTATATAATTTTAACATATATAATACATATCTATGATACATACATACATATGTTAATATAGGTAGGCATGTAAGTATTATTACATGCACACACAAAAATAAATGTGGACATTATCTGTCAGAAAACAAGGGCAATACGGACTGCGAACTGGACTGCTCAAAGTTCCAATCTGAACACATTCTTTTAATCTCAAAAGAACTGAGAGGTTTATGAAAAAGAACAGTAAAGAAAACCTAAATTAATTTCTTTCAAAGCTCAGAAATAAAAATATCAGCTCAGGTTAGATTTGAGCCAGATTTGGGGTTTTTTTGTTTGTTTTAAACCAGTCTGTCTATCTGTAATATTCATACCACTGTTCCTACTTCTGCTTTACCAACTGAGAAATGAACTAAAAGTCAAGAGAAATGAATTTAAAAGATGATAGATTAAAATTATTCTATTTGGTGTTGAATGTTTTATGTTTGTTAAATAAAGCAGGAATACTAGGAACTGATCCTGAAAACGCTTATGCACATGCTTAACTTTACACATCTGAATAGTCTCACTGACGTCAGGCTACTGAGGTGCATAAAAAGTTAAGCATGTGCATAAGTGTTCACAGGATTAATGACTGAATGAATACATGATACAAACTATCAACATCCTCCAGTGGCGAGGTCTTAATATCATCAAATAAGTATAAGATTCATGTATCTTCTCTGTATTATCATAGGAAACTATCAAAATGTAATACTTCTAATTTAGAAAGCATAAGCAGCACTCTTCTTTTTTGTTTCTTACTTTAAAGATGCTCTTCACAGTTTAATACGTATATTCAGCTAGCTTGGCACTGTCCATCTATCCTGTCTGTCTATCCACTATCTACCATATCCTTTTAAAGCTCCTGCAACCAAAATAAACATGTTATATTTCATAAGCAGAGACCAGTTGGAAGGAAACATGTACTAGTTTTTCCAAATATAACTAAATAAAAGTAACTATATTAGTGGTGGGAAAATATTTATAATTCTTCCTAGGTTGAAGGGCAGGTTTTGTTTGTTTTGTTTTTTAAACTAGCGTCTGATTTGAGTAGGAAAAAAAGCAGGTAACTTTCAATATAGGAATGACAGCAATTGCACAATGCCAAAGGCTTCTTGAGGTCTCATGATGATTTTTGGAGGTCAAACGGTTTCACTAACAATAGACATGGTCGACATTTTTCCATCAAAGGAAAACAATTAAAAAATAAAACATGGAGAAAAGGCCTTTTTTCCCCCCAAAAAATGTTTCACAAGTCTCATTTCATTGGAGGCTGTTCAGTTTTTCAATGAACAAGAAAAACTGTTTCCTTCTTTTTTTTTTTTTTTTTTTTTTTTTAATTTTGAGGACAATATTACCATTCTCCTACCAGCTCTAATTAACAGAGAGACTTTTCTTTTTATACCACTTGACATTTAATAAGTCTATTTTTAAACATTTCCAAAGGAATTGCAATTGTTATGCTATGAAGGTACATAATACACATTAGCTTTACTATTATTATTATTATTATAATAAATGATATTCTCTGCATCTCCACCACACTATTCTGGAAACCTCAGCCCTTTGCTGATACCATAAGGGTTACAAGCCGATGTACATGAAATGAAGGAACATTTATAATAAAAATCAAGCATCAGAAACACTGGCGTATCTGGGTAGCGGATACCAGTGTTAAATGAGTGTTCTTGGACTTGTTCATAATGTAGCTTTATTTAGCTCTATTATAGGCCCGATCTAAAGTCCACTGAGATCAGTGTGCTCTGAATTAGGCCTTATACAAAACACAAATGTAGCAAACTCCGCAGGCATAGAGCTCTCTAGTCAGCACTCAGACAAAAGACACATTGGTAGAATTTTCTATTCCTGTTTTTCTTTGTCAAATCTATTGATATAGTACCATTCATATTTTAAAAACAAATCAAATACACCTTTCTGTATTTTTTTTAAACTGTGAAACCCGAAGATTGTATTAATGTAGAGAGTGTCGGGGTTTGTTTGGTTTGGTTTTTCCTTTGTCTGTTGATCATGCAAGTAGCTTCGCTGACTTAACTGGTTCAGGATCTAAAAACATGAGCCTCTACCACATGAGCTACAGGAGTAACTCCATTAACTGGCAGCTTTAGTAGTCTCTTATCCATTTATCAGGGTCAGCCACCAGAAGATGGCAAAATCCAATACTTGCCTGGTATGGGTGACACTCACATTGCCACTGTTCATGGTGTTTTATGTAGAGAGAAATTCAGTCTCAATGGCTTTCAGCATACCCATGTTTTAAGAACACTAACACCAGGCTAAAGATTTTAAAAATAAGGAATTAGCAAGTCACTGTGGACACAGAGGCAGCACTAAAACTCCACAGTGAAGGGAATGTGTGTACTTGCATGGGCGCCCTCACTTACGCCAGCTTTTACAGACATGAAAGGAAGAAGAAACTCTGGTTCTGCCAGAAAGGAAGTTCAATTTTTAAGACTGACCACAGGGTACGCAGGATGTCCTTTCATAGAAAGGAAAAATCTATTGTTGCAATGGCTTCAGAGCGATTTACCTTTTATTCTTTCACCTAATCCAGTGACATAGGTCTGAAAATATACAAACCCAATGTAATGGATACCTGCAGGTGATATCAAGGGTATCCTCTGCCTCACTGCATAAGCACATCATAAGTTATGAATGCTCGCCACAAAGTTAACATTTGCCATACATACCAGCACCGTAAAATACCTTTTGTTCTGTTCAAAATTTACTGTGCACACTCCAATTATGATTTTCAGTCTCCTAACAGCCAAATCCAAATTTATTTTCACCTAAACACTCAAAGCTGCTTCTTAGTGAGGGGTATTTCTCTGCCAATTTTGCATTTTGGTGCAAAACATGTTACATGATTATATATATATACTATAGATATCGAAAACAGTTTTACACTCTCCTCATATTCAGTGGCATACGTGTTTTTGCTGTATTTGATTTTTTAAAAGTCACCAGCACTCTTAGTGTCCTGCAGCTGTTAATTTCCAGTTCTACATAATCTGCAGAATATAGTGTACTCTGTGGAGCAAATATCAGAAGGCAGGATTTAGTGGGAGGGACACATAATCAGAATATAGGAAGTGTCCTAAGGAGCGTTACTACTGTGATCAGGGCCGCCTCCAGGCACAGCCCACCAAGCTTGTGCTTGGGGCGGCACCTGGAGGGGGGCGGCGCAGTGCTCCGGCTCTGGCTGCCGGGGAGAGCGGAGCCCCGGCTGGGGCTTGCCACCCTCCCCCCGGCGCTCTGGCCACTGGGGAGAGCGGAGCCCCGGCCGGGGCTCGCCGCCCTCCCCCCGGGGCTCCGGCCGCCCTCCCCTGCCGTGCTGAGGCGGCAAAAAAGCCAGAGCCGGCCCTGACTGTGATGCAGCCAATTACTAGGGAACAAAATGGCCTCACAGTTACTGCAATAAAATTGTAAGACCAGAAAGTCCACTGGAAATTACTGTTGCAAGCAGGGCCGGATTTATGGGCAGGCAACCAGGCGACTACCTGAGGCACCTGGCTTGGGGGACTGTTTTTGTTGTTAGTGAAGTAACATGTTTCAGGTATTCCATATGTTGATTCATTTTTCACTAACCTCCTAGAATGTTCTGGGCCTTTGTAGAATCTCATGGAACCTTCCAGACTTTCTGAGAACTACATTTTCCTTCAACGTCCTAGACTGTTGTAAGCCATGCTGTTGCGGATATATAAGGGACAGGGCATCACCAGTCAGTCAATGAGATACAAGAACAAACTGAAGTGAAATGAGAGCCCAACTGCGATATTGTGAACTTGTTTTATTGTGTATTTGTGAAAGTATACTTGGGTTTTAAGACTTGAAGAGTCTTGAAGAATATAAGTAATGACTACATATTTAATGAGACACCGGAGATATCTATCGAACCCCTATCTACACAACAATATAAAAGAAATGCTGTTCCTTCTTTTGCCAATGTTGGATATCTTTCTAAGACTGAAGAACATAGACTCTCTAATACTGTCTGTTTTTCCCCCATAGAAAAGAAAAGATGTCCCCCAAAAAGCCTTCAGGAGCTCAGTATAGAAAGTGAAAAGCTCAATTGCTATCTAGTTTGCAGCCAGGGGAAAATTGGATGGGAAAATATCTGAAACAGAACAACACAGACCAGGCTTGGGCAGTAGCGATTGTCCCAGTGCAGAAGAAATTGAGGAGTAAAGCGGAAATGATAGAAATCGTATTACTAAGGAATTAGCAGATTTGCCTGAAGAGAAGGAATGGAAATGTGAAGGAAGTGATGAAGTATTGTCCATTTTTCCTGGCAGCATAAAGGAGAGTGATAAGGAAGAATATGGCTCACATGAAAAGGAGAGAAATGATAAAGAAGAATCAGCTTTGCATAATGACAGAAACAACAGTGAGAAAAATTGCACAAATTGATGTATCAGATCCTGCTTTATGGCTGGCAATCCTAAACTCTACCAATATTGACCGCACAATTTTGAATGGGCCAGGCAAAATTGAGGATATGACAATTCCAGTAAATTATCAGAAGCGATACTTCTCAAAGTCAATGTGAAAGAGTGCTTGAGAATGGCGAGAAACTGAATCAGCGTTGGTTATTTTATTCAAAATCAAATGACAAAATTGTTCCGTTTTTGTTGCAAAATATTTCACAAGAATGCCAAATCTTGAGAAACAAAGAATGTTACTTGTGCTTTCTGGGTACAATTACTGGCATAACTTAGTTGATGCTCTAAAGCAACATGAAAAGTTACGTATCTACTCCAGATGGATGGAGGTCGAGTCCAGGCTCAATCAGAATAAATGCACAGGCGCAGAAAACCAGCACGTTATTAATGTAGAAACCCAGCACAGGAGGAACATGCTCGAGCGTCTGATCTCAATTATCCTCTTCCTTGCAAAGAATAATTTGTCTTTCCAGGGCTTGTGGGATAAGTTGTTCACTGAATGTAATGGTAATTTCATCGGTTTGGTAGAGCTCCTTGGGAAATGCGATGATGTAATGCGTGAACACCTACATTGAGTAGTTTGTAAAGAGGCTATGGACCATTACGGCAGCAAAACAATTCAAAATGAATTGATTGACCTTATGGCAAGGAAGGTGCTTGATAACATATTTAGCAGCTCAGCAAACCGAAGTACTATGGCATAATAATGGACTGCACTCCTGACATTAGTCACAGTGAAAAGGTGTCATTTACAGTAAGCTTTGTTGCTGACAAGGATGGCACTTTACCTGTTTCTGCTCTGTGAATGATTCTACTGGAAAAGTCCTAACAGAACTGTTTATGAATGTTCTGAATGAAAATAAAATAAAGCTTCAGGACTGCTGCGGCCAAGGCTACGACAACAGCATGAACATGAAGGGAAGAAACAGTGGTGTCCAGGCAAGGATCCTTGTACTCAATACAAGAGCTCTCCTCAGGGCTTGTGGCTGCCATTCCCTCAACCTGGTTGTGTCAGATGCAGCATCCTCTTCTTTAGATTCAATCTCTCTCTTCGGAGATATGCCAAGGATATACACCCTGTTTTCAGCATCAACTATCAGGTGGAAGATCATCATGGACAATGTTACAAATCTGACCACAAAGCCACTAAGTGACACTCGCTGGGAGAGCTACATTGATAGTGTAAGACCAGTGAGGTACCAAGTGACTAAGACTTATGATGCCAGGATGGACCTGACGCAGTCGAGTAAAGCCGAAGCCTGAATCCAAAATGAGGCACAAAGTCAGGCAAACCAGATCACTGACTTCAAATTTCTGGTCTCAATTGTGGTTTGGCACAATATCCTGTTCCAAGTAAACACTGTAAGCAAGGCATTACAAACATAATTCATGATGTAGAGCGGAAGGACACTTTTCCTGAAGTATGGATAGCTTTGAGGAGTTTGCTCACAATGCTGGTCACAGTCATGATTGGTGAGTGCAGATTTTTGAAGGTCAGTGATGAGAGACTGACATCACTTGCTATTTTATTGCTTGAAAATGCCATTGGCCAGTCTTTGGTTCTCTATGATGCTGTGCTTCAGTTTGCAAGGGTAACGGTGAGAAAAGTGACCTTTTGAACTAAAGGACTAGGGTTCACATTCTAAGGATGTCACCGACTAGAACACTATTTAATACTGGTGCACAGTTCAATTTCTTGATGTTAGTACATTTCAATTATTCTTAAAGTTTAAAAGTTTCTATAAGCTTAGAGGAAACACATTTTTGTCCATCCTTGTCAGCAACAAAGCTTACTGTAAATGACACCTTTTCACTGTGACTAATGTCAGGAGTGCAGTCCATTATTATGCCATAGTACTTCGGTTTGCTGAGCTGCTAAATATGTTATCAAGCACCTTCCTTGCCATAAGGTCAATCAATTCATTTTGAATTGTTTTGCTTATATATGGCATGAATAAATACAGATTTATAGTTCCGAGTGTGCAAAGTTATCACCTTATCATAACAGGGATAAATCATTCATGTAAATCATGCATCAAAGTTGTGAAATGGGCTACAAATGCAAAAAAGAATAATGCATTCAAATATTAACAAGTGGAGGGGAGGGTGCCGAAGACCTTCCTCGCCTAGCGTGCCATTTGGTCTACGGACGATCCTGTTGCAAGCAATACAATGAAGTTTATGAAAAGGTGCACATGAGTATGGGTGGGGGAAGTGTTATCCCAATCACAAACAGAACTTGCATTTGGATTTATTTGTGTATATGTTTGGCAACCCACAGAAGAGGTTTTATTTCCACTTTTGAAAAAGTGTTTTGGTTGCTTTCAGAAAAAATTCCCAGCGCCATGTCAGTCAACACTGTGAATAGAAATACTGTGCAACACCTAATGCAGGTCAAGTTTTAGGCCTAGTAATCTTGACAGTGGCCCTTTAATGGCTCATTTTTGTTACCACAGTTTTATTTCCGCCGTAGACTGTACTATATAAATTCACTTTCGTGTTTGAAAACGTACACTTTAGACTCTTTTAGCTTCCTTATTTCAACAAGGAACCTTTGATTATGGAAAGGCTTTTGTCAATAAGGGCAAAGTAATGATTAAGTAGACCATACTCTCAAACATAAAGGTCAGTCTAGACATTCTGTGTGGTGGAAAGCACAGGGTGTCTGCCATTTTATTTCCTGTCAATTGTACGGGGGATGATTTGTCTCTGTAAATAGCCTGGAATAATTTTGAAACAACTTTTCCTCATCTTTCTGGAAAATCTTGTTTAGGGGGAAAACTAATGGGTTAACTGAGACTGTGTATTCAAAATAATATATAAATTAATATTTAAAAAAAATATTTAGAACTTTTTATATTAGCTAAAAATGTTTTTTTCTGTTTTCAAACTCTGAACCAAATATGTAATTAAAACAAGATGTCCTGCCAGGGAAGATATATTTTGAAAATGGTTTTGGCTTGTTGTACAGCTGTGGTTATCCATCAAAGATACTTGCTTGCCTTCTAAAGAAAAAAAAAGCAAGAAAATATTTGAAAATGCAAAAATTTGAAGGAATCTAAAAGTAAAGTGTTATAGTTAATAAAGAATCACACTGTTTTTTCCCCCAAACCACAACTGTGTGATGATAAATGCAGCAACCTGCAGTCCCTTCGTCTGTATTTCAAACATACAGTCTTTTTGTATCTCTGATAGAATGGGGTGGCATAGGATGCTACCTGCTTAAGGGGGGAAATGTTCAATAAGAACAACAAATGATATGTACTTCCTTCCCCGGTATTTCAAAAGACAGGTTTTCAGGGAATGGAAAAGAAGAAAGGTGCTGCCCAATTCATACTGGTAGAAAGTATTTTATTGTTCTTATGTAACTTTTTTTCTCTCAAATAGGCAACATCCAATCTATCACATGCCAAAGGACTGCACATCTGAATGCTGTGTAATGCAAGGGACACCCGATTGTTCAACACAAACAGAGTGAAATACTGGCCCCCTTGAAGTCAATGGCAAAACACACACTAACATCTTAAGAATCAGGATTTCATCCTCTATATTTTTATATTTGTATCCATCATCTAAAATGGTTTTGAAGAAAAATTTAAGTTTTTACAATGCAGTATATGCTAATCCATTAACTTTTGAATGGTGATGCATAGCAACACGCTTCATGTATTCCAAGGCCAGAAGGGACCATTGTGATCTTTTCTGACCTCTGGCCTGTGTTGTACAGGAGAACTTCCCCAAAATAATTCCTAGATCACATCTTTTAGAAAACACCCAAACTTGATTTAAAAATTGTCAGTGATGGAGAATCCACAACAACTCATATTAAATTGTTCCAGTGGTTAATTATCCTTATTACAAGGCAAATTGTATGCCTTATTTCCAATCTGAATTTGTCTAGCTTCAACTTCCAGCCATTGGATTGTGTTATACATTCATTCTGCTAGATGAAGAGCCCATTATCAAATATTTGTTCCCCATACTTATAGACTGTAATCAAATCACACCGTAATCTTCTCTTTGTTAAACTAAATAGATTGAGCTCTTTGAGTCTATTGCTATAAAGAATGCTTTCTAATCCTTTAATCATTCTCATGGCTCTTCTCTGACCCCTCTCCAATTTATCAACTCCCTTCTTAAAATGTGGACACCAGACCTGTTCACAGTATTCCAGCTGTTGTGGCACCAGTGCCAGGTAAAATACCCTCTCTACTCCTACTCAAGATTCCCCTGTTTATGCATCCCAGGCCCTCATCTGCTCTTTTGGCCACAGCACCCCATTCGGAGCTCATGTTCACCCATCCACCCAGACCCCAAATCATTTTCAGTCACTTCTTCCTAAAATATAGTATCTCATGCTGTAAGTATGGCCTAATTCTTTGTTCCTAGACATTTGCATTTATATTTAGCTATATTAAAATGCATATTATTTGCTTGTGCCATGACCTATCCTCATTATTACTGACCACTGCCCCAATTTTTGTGTCATGTGTAAACTTTATCAGTGATGATTATGTTTTCTTCCAGGTCATTGATAAAAATATTAAATAGAGTAGGGTCGAGAACCAATCCCTGTGGGACCCCACTGGAAACACACTCGATGGCAATTCACCATTTCCAATTATATCTGGAGACCTCTCAGTTAGCCAATTTTTAATCTAATTAATATGTGCCATGTTAATTTTATATCTTTCCAATTTTTTAATCAAAATGTCAGAAGTTTAAGTATTTTACATCAACACTATTACCTTTATTAACCAAACTTGTGATCACATCAAAAAGATATCAAGTTATTTTGGATCAATTCTGCGTAAACCCTTGTAGATTTCCTTTAATTCTTTATTAATCTACTCCTGTATTAGCTGCACCATTATCTTACCTGGGATTGATGTCAGACTGACAAACTTATTGTTACCTGGGCCATCCACCTTATCAGTTTTAAAAACTGACAACTTTCTACGAGAGCATATAATCTGTTTTTCCCCAAATTTAGAACAGATATATTTATTGAACACTTCTGTCTTTTCTGCATTATTATTGATAATTCTACCATTTTCATCTTGTAATGGATCAATACCATTGTCAGGATTCTTTTTGTTCCTAATAAATCTAAAAAACGTATTGCCTTATGCTTCTTGGCTTCCCTTATCAATTTGCTATAATTGCTAACTTCTAATTTATATTCATTACTGTCAATTCCCACTTTGTTATATATATATATATATATATATATATAATAGTTACTTTCACTTCTCGTCTAAACCAGGTGGGTTTTTACCAGTGTGGCCTTCTTCCTCTATTGCAGGATTGCTCAGTTTGGGGCATCTAGTAAGATGTTCTTAAAAGATTGCCAGTTATTCAATTTTTTCTGATTAAATCCTTCCTCCCAGTTTATCTGGCTCATGATTGTTTTCAGCTTTGTGAAACTGGCCCTATTAAAATACTAAGTATATATATTACTGGTCTGGACTTAATTCTGCTAGCACATTATAAATGTGATCAAGTCATGATCACTTGTACCCAAGCTACCAGTAATTTTTAGTTCTGTGATCAGTTCCTCTTTATCTGTTAGGACAAGGTCTAATAAAGAATTCCTCCAAGTTGGCTGCAGCACTTTTTGAGTTAGGAAATTGTCATCTATTATATCTAGAAAGTACAAGGAAGTTTTAGTACTGGCAGCATGAGACCTCCAGCATATGTCACTCAAATTGAAGCCCACCATGATCATTCCGCTTTTTGTCCTATACATTATAGATAGGTATGTAAGGAAGTCGTCACTCTGCTCTCTAATGTGATTTGCTGGTCTGTAGCAGATGCCAACTAGTACCCCATCTTGTGCTTTATATGTTAGGAGATTAATCCCTAAGCATTCAAGATCATTTTCTCCTGAGTGATCAGTGACTTGGAAACAGATAATGCCATTTTTGAAAGGGTGTCTCTACACCTGCCCTTTTGCCCACTCAATCCTAAATAAATTATTCAGAAGATGTAATTAAACTTTTAACTATATAAATGTAAATTCATATTCAGAAAGAATCCAAAATGCAGGAGCAAGTTAACAAAAATGGTGAATAAACTCAACTCGAAAGAAAAGCTGTTCACTGCAAAGTATCTTGCAACTAATATATATGACAAAGACCTTCTAGTTGTCCATCATATATAGCAGTTAAACATACTAGAAATTTCACAAGCTATAGCAAAATCAATAAATAATGAAAAAGGACAAAACTAAAATCCGTTGTAAATCAGCTGAGTTAGGTATTTTAATATCCTGTCACTGCTTTCTGTTATATACATTTTCTGATGCCTAATAAGTTTGCCAGTTGTCACTACCACTGGTATGCCATTTCTTGAAACATAAATTTCTCAGCCTGTGTAAATCAAACATTTTAGTCTAAGCACTTACATACTCACAAAAAAGTTATTACAATCAGAATCGTAAACTCTAGTGGTGCTTAAGGTCAGACTCATGAAATTTTGTGCTTCATGGAAGTAATGGAAATCACTAAGGCTTTGCATTGCTTTCGACTTGCTCTTCCAGACTGGAAAATCTGCTGTACCACCTTGCTCAAGCTACTAAAAATTGAAAGAACGTGGGTTCAAATTCTGCTCGAGAAACCCAAGGAACTCAGGGCAGACTTTGGATCTATGGGATTTAAAATTATTGTAATATACTTGTATTAGCAGGCAAACAATTCCTACCAAGATAGACCCCAATCCTGCAAGGACCTGCGTGCCCTCAACTCCCATTAATTTCAGAAGAATGTGTTAACATTTTGTTTTAAAACCCCTATTTTTATTTTAATGGGAATGGAAGATCTAGGACTTTAATGTACCTGTTACACAACTAACAGATATATGTTGGATCATATTCAGCCTTGCAGTAAGATCCATTTAATGAAATGGAGTTTCTGTCCATTTACAAAAAGAATGGTTTTGTCCCAATGTCTCCACATTTTACTTAAGGTAGTTACCTTTTTTACTCATCAAATCCAGTTTCAAAGACACACTTTAGGAACTAAGGAAGAAATAAATTATGAGAAATTAGACAATTCAGAATGTAGAATGTTTCATGGGTTGTCCATAAAAGAAATCATCACTGACATGTGCTATGAGCTTTGCTCCTTTCTTCTAAAATCAGAGCTCTAGGATGATACATTTGTTTATAAATTTAGACAACTAACAGTGTGCTCCCTTCTTCACAAGTCACTGTTTTTCTCAATGTAGGTATTTTAATACTTAAAGTCTAATTCTGACAGAGTCTAAACTTGTTGCAATACTTTGCATGTGTGAAAACAAAACTGGTAAGTTAGGAAGGAATAAAGGGCCCCAGCCACCACAGTCTTTACTGGATTGGAGGGTGGAGGACAGTATTCCTGGAGGGTCATCACAGTACCCACAAGCCAATTGGCAGCCTTCCCTTGTAAGCATGCTGCCCATAAAAGGTGGTGCCAGGAAGATGTGCATTCCTTTCTGCCCAAACATCACTCCCTGCCCCCAACAAGGTGAATATTTCATCCTTCCTTTTATTTCTTTCAAGCTATTACGTCTAAGAGAGGGGTGGAAAGGTGTTAACTCTCTTATTGCTCTGTTTGTATGTAGCTGTGTTGTGTCAAAAAATTCTAAATCATCTTTTTTCCTCCTAAGCCCTCTCCCTTTCACAATGGTGCACATAGGTGTTTGGAGAGAGTGATGGTTGGGTGACCTTTTGAATTAAACTCTACATTTCAGATTTATGGCATTTTGACAGATTGCAGATGTTTAAATCAAACCAAGCAGTGCATGTTGGTTCAATTATGCCCTCTTTGCACCTCATCCAAACTGTAAAGGTATTGCATGATGTGTAAGTGCAGAATCTGGCTAAGAAAAGAAAAGAAAAAAGAAAAGAAACTGCTGCCAAACAAGAGAAAGATGTCACCTGCAACAGCAAATGGTCTTCTGGGATTTCCTCCTCTGTGTGGAATTAATTACAGACCCTCCTGCCAAGAATAATTCTGGAACTTATAACCACAGTGTTGAGAGTCAGAGCAGCACTTGACTAAATACAGGTAAACAAACAACTTAACTTACCTAGGTATGAGATGGATTCTCCATCACTTGCAGTCTTTAAGTCAAGATTCATTATCTGTCTAAAATATATACTATAGCTCAGTGGTTCTCAAAGCCGATCCGCTGCTTGTTCAGGGAAAGCCCTTGGTGGGCCGGGCCGGTTTGTTTACCTGCCACTTCTGCAGGTTCGGCCGATTGCGGCTCCCACTGGCCACGGTTTGCCGTCCCAGGCCAATGGGGGCGTCAGGAAGCGGCGCGGACCGGCTTTGAGAGCCACTGCTAATAGCTCAAACTGAAGTTACGGATTTGATGCAGAAATTACTGGGGGAGGTCCTTTGGCCTGCATTATGCAGGTCAGACTAGATAATCAGGCTGGTCCCCTCAGGCTTTAAAAATTATGAATCCTGAATCTATGAACTGTGCAGAGGTGCACAAACTTGGAGGCCCATGTAAAGTGTTTTGGGAGTCAATTGGAAATCTGGTATTAGTTTACCAAACAGTAAAAAAAATCTTCAGTCCCTCTGATGTCAAGCCTAGCTGAAGAAATCAAGTGACTAACTGCAGACAAGTTTGAAATTGATGGCAGATCATAAAACGTCTGTATTTGGGGCCTGAGGGAAGAAACTGCCTGTGAAGTTCAAGGGCTTGAATTAATTAAAAATTCCCTGATTCCTGATGCTGAAAGTCAGAATTCCAATGATGACCTTATCAGAGCAGAGAACGTTTCTTGGGCTGTCATCCCTGCAGGGTCATTTCATCACAATCTTGAGTCACATAGCAACTATGAAAATGACAGAGTTAAGATTCCAGAAGTAGATTTTATTTTGTATGAAAAGTGAAAAGAGTGTCAAATATAAAGAATACTGAAAACTCTATTTTTATCGAAAATGTCAGGAATAAAATGCAAGCTCAAAGATGAGCTGCAATGCCTCTGAGTTGGCAAAATGTTATTATGCCATTAGACCGAGAATGTTGTTCCCAGGGAGTAGGGGAGGAAACTTACGGAAATAAGATAAAATTAGAAAATACAAAACTTGCACTCAAATTAGATGTTGGCTCTGCCCGAAGTTTGAGGATTATTTGTCTTTTTTCTCAAACAGCTTTTTATAGGAGTGCATTCTAACTTAAGTCAATAGACAATCCAGTAGGTTCTATGGTCTAACACTAAAATGTTGATTTATTTTGCTGGCTGTAGCATTTTAAGAAGCTCTTATTCTAATCTATTTAAATATTCTAAATTGATTCTATTTAAATTATTCTCTTTAACAGTTAGTTCTCAAATTGGTTTGGAATATTAACTGTTGTCAGGCATTTTACAGTGAGAATGAAGTATGCAAAACAACTATTTACACCTGTTCTCAACATCACTTCACATGAGGATATCCAGATTTGGAAATACTAGAAAGGCACATCTTTATTTTCATTCTCTCACTGAGCCTGATTTTCAGAAGATGGCCTCTTTTCATTCATTTTTGTTTTGGGGAACTCCTGCAGACACATTCATCAGTTATTAACATCTGCACACACAGCTGACAAATTCTAACAGTTTCAAGACATGAGATGTGTTTTGCACGTGTACATTCTCTTACCTGCACTGTGTAGCATAGAGTTCTGCTACATGGTCTTGGAATAAAAGATTGTGAAGGAGGAAGGAGAAGGGATATAGTGTGTGGCAGGTCACAGATGGGGAAGGAGACATAGGGGGTGCAGAGATTATGGGACAGTGCACTGAAGGGACCAGTGAAAGAAAGACATTTATATATGTTCAGAGTGTAATGCTTAAAAATTTCGACAGATGAAACTAAATGCTTAAACTTTCTCAGTATAAAGGCCTTCCCTTTCCCACCCTCCCACCAAAACACTTCACTCTTTCACCATGCCATAAAATCTGCAATACGGGAGCCTTGCTTTAACAAGTTTCAGAGTAGCAGCTGTGTTAGTCTGTATCCGCAAAAAGAAGAACAGGAGTACTTGTGGCACCTTAGAGACTAACAAATTTATTAGAGCATAAGCTTTCGTGGACTACAGCCCACTTCTTCGGATGCATATAGAATGGAACATATATTGAGGAGATATATATACACACACATATATATATATATATATATATATATATATATATATATGCTCTCTGTATGTGTGTATATATATCTCCTCAATATATGTTCCATTCTATATGCATCCGAAGAAGTGGGCTGTAGTCCACGAAAGCTTATGCTCTAATAAATTTGTTAGTCTCTAAGGTGCCACAAGTACTCCTGTTCTTCTTTTTGCTTTAACAAGCTACTGATGATGGGATAACCCTGAATAGAAAATGGGATTTTATGATTGCTTCACAATTTGTTATTTTGACTTTTGCAAATTCTAGAGAGCAACATTAAGGATGGGTGGAACACGGTAAGTCAGAAGAGTTCATAGTGAGAAGACAGAGATTATGTGGCAATAGGGAACATTTCTAGGCATTCTTACTTATGGGTGTTTAAAAGTGCCGAATTTCTGTGAAGAGTTTAATGTTTGGGGGGATTAGCTGGATTCCACTGAAACATACTTTCAACCTTGAAAAATAAGTAAACAGTTTGTCTGCAAAATTTATACATTACAGATATGCATCTCCAAAGAATTGTAAGAAAAATATGCAAGAATTATTTTAAAGTTTCCACAGATGGATGAAGTGGGAGGAAGAGATTCCCTGATTCCTCCTACACTTTTATAAAATCCCTTAGCTACAAGAACCTACAGCTATAAGAGGTATTAAAAGTTCATCATCCCTGTGTCAGACCTGCATTAAAACTATTTCTAAAAGTAGTGGGGTTTAGCCACATAAAGCTATGGACTCTGAATTAAATTTATATTCATTTCAGTCTGAAGCATTTAAGCCCTGATTCAGCAAGGTACCTAAGCACATGCTTAACTTTAAGAACACACAAATAGTCCCACTAACAAATGTAAGTTTGTTCCTGCTGAAGTTGGGGCAGTGGAGAATAACGTTTTTTCTGTGGGAAAATATACCAGTAAAAATGTCTGAGCTACAAATGCAGAATGAGTTTCAGAGTAATCACAAGAGATAGTAGGCAGCTCCCCTTAAAAATCGAGATTACAGAGAGCAGATTTAAAGGCTTCAATGTTAATGTTCTAAATTTACCTGAAAATTCTGAAACTGATTCTTTCAGTAAAAGTATCTTCTTTTTTGGAGCTTATGCTACAGCAAAAGTTCAACTCTCTTCAAATCCTTCATTATTTTCCAGAATACCATTTTTATAATTGTCTCATTATTGTGATTTTTAATACCATAGTACCCAAAAGCCTCATTCGGGTTCTAGACCCCACAGTAGAAACATCTAGTACAGGGATCAACAACCTTTGGCACACAGCCAGGCAGGGAAAGCCACTGGTGGGCCAGGATGGTTTGTTTACCTGCAGCATCCGCAGGTTCAGCTGATCGCAGCTCCGACTAGCCGTGGTTTGCTGCTCCAGGCCTATGAGGACTGCGGAAAGTGGCGCAGGCCGAGGGATGTGCTGGCCACTGCTTCCCACAGCCCTCATTGGCCTGGAACGGCGAACCGCGGTCAATGGGAGCTGCGATCAGCCGAACCTGCAGATGCTGGAGGTAAACAAACTGGCCCGGCCCGCCAGCAGCTTTCCCTGACATGCCGCATGCCAAAGGTTGCTGATCCCTGATCTAGTGAATGACTGCCCCAGCCCTGAGGAGTTTATAATCGAAGCTGCAACAAGTGGACATAAACAAAAAAGAGGGAGTGCAGGAGGGAGGATCAGAGTAACAATGACAAGAACATATGGTTACAAAATTAGTAGGCTGAGTTTAAGTTATAAACCAACAAACAATAGTAATGATACTAATAATTCTTTCTGGTCACATACCTAGCCATTGGCAGTTTACCATAGGCAACATAATAGAATGGATCTTAATGACGGATCTGAAGGACAACAGAGGAGATTAGATTAATTTGGGGAGAGCATTGTATATACATAGGTCCGTAGAAAGTGTGCAGGTGCTTGCTCAAGCAGTGGGGATTGCTCAAGCAGTGGACAATGAGAATGGTACTGTTGGGTGAGCAAAAGACAATGTCAGAGGTTATAAGCCTTGTTCAACTCTTCAATATTTCAGCTTATTTACTTTTGTGTTGGTTTTTGAGTTATGTAGGCAATTTAAAATCATGAACATACTTGAAGCTCACAGAGCAAGTATTGGGGAAAATTCATCTTCTCCAGCATTTGCTAAAGCAGTGCAATTGCAGCATAAATAAAGAACTAATGAATTTCAGAGTTGAGTTTATATCTCTTGAAATTACGTCTGTAGTATCATTTCTCACAAAGCTATGCCTTGTGACTAATCAGAAAAAAAAAAAAACTTTCTAATACAATGGCACCATATGTTTCTAATAGATTAATTAAGTTGTAAAAAGGGGGGACTTGACAGATGATGATTTGAACAGTTCTGTGGAATAATTATTTAAAATTCTTCAGTTTCAGAGGACTGTTTTAAAGCTTGGCTGCTCTTGACATATCTTAATGGTGGACATTGCATGCCAGCATAACTCTCTAAAAGGTTAGAATGTGTTGTCTGTTTACTGAATTCTCCAGCTGTTTAATACATCTACTCTTAAATAATTTAGGGTGCCTTTTTTTTTTTTTTTTTGAGGACTTACCCAACAAATCTGTTTCTTTTTAAAATCAGTTTTATATTCCAAAAGCTTCTTATTAAAATCAGTCATATTATTTGTGATGTAACTGAGAAAATATAAATACAGCTATAATTTGTTTCTTTTTCACACTAAATAGAAAAATGGCAAAATAAGAAGGAAAGATATTTGATTTTTAACTTCTGAAAGTGTTTTACAAATAACAGGGGAAATTATCAAAGAGCAGTTTATGATCTTCTTTTCCAAAAAAAAAAAAAAAAAAAAAAAAAAAAAAAGAACCCACCACAAGTTTAAATCTATTTGGTAATTTGCTTAATATGTGTTTATACTCTTACTATAAACTATGCTGCATTGTGCATAGTTTATAGTAAGAGTATAAACACCTAATAAGCAAATTATACTAAATAAATTTAAACTTATGGTGGTTTTTTTTGTTTGAAAAGAAGATTATAAACTGCTCTTTGATAATTTCCCCGTGTGTGTGTATATATATAGGGTATAGTGTGTATATATAGGGTAGAGGTGTATAGTGATTGTGTATGTATGTGTGTGGGTGTGTGTATACATACACAATCACATATACATACACACACACAAATACATACACAATCACTATACACCTCTACCCTGATATAACGTGACCCAATATAACACCAATTCGAATATAATGCGGTAAAACAATGCTCCGGGGGGGCGGGGCTGCACGCTCTGGCAGATCAAAGCAAGTTCGATATAATGCGGTTTCACCTATAACGCGGTAAGATTTTTTGGCTCCCGAGGACAGCGTTATATTGGGGTAGAGGTGTATAATGAAAATCATGAAACATAGTATAGTAAGACTATAAATACATAATAGACAAATCATATTAAATAGATTTAAACTTGTGGTGCATTTTTTGTTTGAAAAGATCATCATAAACTGCCCTTACTATCTTATTTTTACATAAATATAAATATGTTACTATTTTATTTGTTCAACAAGATTTCCAGTTCCTAAGTTATCATGTTCATGAATCAGTGTATCTGTGCTACAGCATATTAAAGTCTTCGGCATTTTTTTCTACAGGAAAACAGAAAGTATCTGAAGAATACATGTTTAAATCACATTTCAAAAGCCTCACAAAATTTAGGAATCTTAAAAGGAATTTAGGGAAAAAATAGAATTATTCCAATGAGACATTTGTTCTCCATTTTGTTGAACACTTCCAATCATATACAATATGCTCAATAGTCCATCATTAAAAACAAGTTATTTCGACATTAATACTAATTGTTTACCATTTTAAGATTAAAAAACATATTACTTCTCTTAACAAAAATCTACAGAATACTGGATGATATATATATTTGATGGGGCCCCAAGTTCTGTCTTGTTATCCATACACCCAGATAACTGGCTTTATCACCATTCTGTGCTCTCTTTACTCATATTACATAAAATCCTATTCAAATGCTTGTATTACAGAATAAGCTATCACAAAGGTGCCATCAACATGGGATTTTAGCCAAAATACTTCCACTAAAGTAACTGGGAATCAAGTATTAAAACCCCATAAACCATTTTGAAAATGTAGAGGAACTGTTTGTGTGTACACAGAAAGCTTTTTTTATTTTATTATTTTTATAGAATAATTTCATATTATGGCAAGTATTAGGGACTAGTCAACTCTGCTAAAGTGGAGTTTGGCTGTTTTAAACATGGCAAAGCATTAGCAATTTAACAGCCAGGATAAATTTTAGAAGAGGCTTTAGACTGTGAGACTCTCTCTCACCACAAACTCACTGAATAGAAGAAAAAACAACAACAAGATTTTGTACTAAACTCTGCTTTATATATGCATTATATATAGTCTCAGAATCTTTATAGGCAGCTTCCTTAACTCTTACTACATATCACTCAAGTTAATATGTGAGGTACTTGAAAAGGTGCAAGACTTTGTCATTTAAAAAAATTATTAATTCCAGTGCTTCCTGCATGCTTATTCTCAAATCCATGTTGTTCTTGGGATCCAAATATGTAATTTAGAGTAAACCACAGGCTACAAAGTGAATGTATTCTAACAACTGCAATTGGATACCAACCAAAACAGCCTTAAGCATTTTAGTGATTATCAATGAGAAGAGCAATATTTTCAGGATCTTGTGGTGCCTACATATGTATATCATACGCATCCATTTGATGAGAAGCCTCAGCTACAAGGCCTGAAATTCATTGTGTGACCTGCCTCAAATGCTTTTGGCAGGCCAGCTGTGGAGGATCAGGGGTTATTTCAGTTCTCGAGATGGGCAGACAAGACATTGGTTATAGAACTGCTGCATACACATTTGTGGTAGCAGTTAGAAGGAAAGGCTGCCACAGAAGGGGAGACATGCTCATTTTTCAGGAGTATCAAGTGATCACCACAGCGCTCACAGCCAGCTTGAAGCTTCACATAAATCAGCAACATACAGCACTGGAGTGAACATTAAATATTATACTACCACTGATGGGGCCTCCTTGACTGGGCAGAGAGGGTGACTGAGTGTGCATTTGAGAAATCCTATGGCTATGGGTTTCTAGGTCTCTCTAAACTGGCCCTGAATGGAGTCCAAAAGAGAGAAAGTTCCCACCAATCTTGTATACAAGTGTTTCCCTAAGGAATCAGCCACATATTGCAGCATCTCAGCAACAGTTTAATCCAAGTTTTCTTGCTGAACACAAAATGAAAAGCAAAATATTTCCATCAGTAAGGAGAAATTTACAGTGTGCCTTCCCCCCCAAGGAATCCATCTAATGGTGTGCTGTAAGTGAGCCATGAATCACGATTAGAAGTATGTGGATTTCTTTTCTACATTTGTTTTTCAAACTCTAAGTTGAAGTTATTGGTGATGCTGTACTAAGAATGAAATTCAAAAGCTTAGAAGTATAAGAAATTCTACAATAAAAAATTGCTATATAAAACTAAGTGTAACAGTAAGCCATTTTTTACCTATGCATTTGGATTTTTTTGTGCATCCAGCCAAGTAGTGAATACATTTTATTTAATAATTCCTGTTTTGATGAGCAGTACAAAAATAAAAATTCCTGCTGCCTACCCTGGAGCCTTTTGCTGGTCCCATGAAAACCCCCCCCACAAATTTCACCAAGTTCTAAGCCTTTGAAAAATCTCAGTTTGCACAAGATCAATAGAGACTTGCTACAGTTTTTCAGAGAATTTAGGTGATGAGTCTATCTGTACTGAGTATTCTGCAATCGCTCACATCTCCTACATGTGACGAATACGCATGCACCACCCACCCAGAGTGACTGAGCATGCGCCACCCATGGGATGCAGAGGCGGAGTATGAGTCCCTGCAATTTCTGCTCCCAGCTGCTGAAAACTGCTTGGCACCGGAATTGAGAGCAAGGAGCCCGTTTTGCCAGTGCTCTGAATGTGCTCTCTGGGGTACAGACAGTGTAGAGGAGGATGCCACCTGACTCAAATACAGAGAGAAGAAGAGCTGGACCGGAAAGATGGATGGAAGGTATCTGTGAGGCAGGGACTGGCTGACCAAGGAGACTGGAACAAGGAACTAGGGTGGGAGGGCAAGGAGAGAGACACTGGATGGGCAAAGAGCCAGGGGGGAAAGAATGGGAGCTAAGAGTGAGGGGGAAATGGACTCAAACAGGGAGGTCACGGGGGAGAGTAGGACTGGCCTGACCAGGAACTTGGGACTGGATTAAGAAACTAGAGGTGGGTCAGGAGAGAAAACGACAGGGTTAAGCTGGATGGGACAACAACAAAAAAAAACTAGGTCAGATTTGTAGGGGAAATAGGACAAAGAAGGGTCTTTGACCCTCCAGAACCCAGAAAGGAACTCAAAGTTCCTGAATCTCACAGTGCCTTTGCTTAGCTGTGAAACTTCGACCACTTCTAATGCTGCTCCATAGAGAGGATAAATAACCTACTACTGCTATCAGTTAGCTCAAATAGCAGAGTTCTGGGCTGTGGATCTAAAAGGTTCAAACCCCGCTGGTGAGCCAGAAGATGTCAACATGATTCCAAATGATGAAATTTCTGTTTTTTCAGTTGTTTTTTATAGGGTTACCATTCGTCCGGATGTACCCGGACATGTCCTCCTTTTGTGTGCTAAAAATAGCGTCCGGGGGGAATTTGTAAAGCACTCACAATGTCCGGGATTTCCCCCTCCCCCGGCAGAGCGAGCGGCTGGGAGGGCTGCAGGAAAGTCCCGGGCTGGACTCCGGAGCAGCTTCCTCCTCCCACCCCCCCCTCCCTGCATTCTGAGCCGGCCGGCAGCTCCTCCTCCTGCAGCCCGCTCCGGCAACCCTGTGCAGGGCCAGGGACCGGGTTTTGTGTTGTGCAGGGGAGCTCAGCCATGTGTCCGGCTGGCACAGAGCCCAACACCCTGTTCTGAGCAGCAGGGTAAGGGGGGGCAGGAGAAGGGACAGGGAGGTTCTGGATGGGGCAGTCAAGAAACGGGGGGGGGCTTTTGGAGGGGAGTGGAGAAAGTTTTGGGCAGTCAGGGTACAGGTAGGGGGTAGGGTCCTGGGGGGCAGTTGGGGGGGGTCTTAGGAGGGGGCAGTTAGGGGACAAGGAACAGGGAGTCTTAGGTAGGGGGTGGGGTTCTGGAGGGCAGTTAGGAGCAGGGGTCCCAGGAGGGGGCAGTCAGGGGACAAGGAGCGGGGGGTAGGGGGCTGGGAGTTCTGGGGGGGAGCTGTCAGGGGGCAGGAGTGGGGAGAGGGATCGGAGCAGTCAGGGGACAGGGAGCAGAGGGGTTTAGATGGGTTGGGAGTTCTGGGGGGGGGCTGTCAGGGGGCAGGAGTGGGGAGAGGGATCGGAGCAGTCAGGGGACAGGGAGCAGAGGGGTTTAGATGGGTTGGGAGTTCTGGGGGGGGCTGTCAGGGGGTGGGGAGTGGTTGGATGGGGCGTGGGAGTCCCAGGGGTCTGTCTGGGGCTGGGGGTGTGGATAAGGGTTGGGGCAGTCAGGGGACAAGAGGCAAGGAGGCTTAGATAGGGAGTGGAGTCCCGGGGGGCAGTTAGGGGCAGGGGTCCCAGGAGGGGGCAGTCAGGGGACAAGGAACGGGGGGAGGGTTGAGGGTTCTGGGGGGGCGGGAAGTGGGAGGGGCAGGGGCGGGGCTAGGGCGGGGCTCCTCCCGTCCTCTTTTTTGCTTGTTGAAATATGGTAACCCTATTTTTTAAAAGTTAGGAAATTACACACAAAAAGTTACATTAAAAGAAAATTATTAAGGTTGCAAAGTCAAGCACTCAAAAGTTAGGAAATGCCAGAATTAGAGTTGCTTGTGCAACCTTAATTAGCCCACCCCTCTCCTTGTGTGCACCCATTGTGATACAGTCTTAAATTACATGCTCACATACTATTTTTTCCATGGGATCACTGCCTCACTCAGTGCATTAGATGGACCTGCCCCAGTGCTCACTGAATGAGCAGTTATTCAGTATTTTGCTTTCTCCTCACTATTCAAAGTGTGGCCATAGGCCTTATTTACTGCACACTACTCAAACCGTGCTCAGAGGTCAGAATTATTGATTTCCTCATGAATTTTTTATGGTGCTCATCACTAGAGAATCTGAGTATTTTACAAATGTTCGTAGGGTTGCCAGGTGTCCGGTTTTCGACTGGAATGCCCGGTCGAAAAGGGATCCTGGCGGCTGTGGTCAGCACTGTCGACCGGGCCGTTAAAAGTCTGGCCAGCGGTGCTGCGGATCTAAGGCAGGCTAGTCCCTACCTGTCCTGGGGCACCGTGCTGCACCCCAGAAGCGGCCAGCAGGTCCAGCTTCTAGGCCGGGGGGCCACGGGGCTCCGTATGCTACCCTGCCCCGAGCACCAGCTCCACACTCCCACTGGCCAGGAACCACGGCCAATAGAAGCTGCAGGGACGGTGCCTGTGGGTGAGAGCAGCACGTGGCACCTCCTGGCCCCCCACCTTGGAACTGGACCTGCTGGCTGTTTCCAGTGCCCAGCACGATGCCAGGACAGGCAGGGAGCCTGCCTTAGACCCGCTGTGCCACTGACGGAGAGCCGCCCAAGGTAAGCCCATGACCCAACCCCGCGCTGCAATCCCCTGCCCCTTCTGCATCCCAAACCTCTCGATCCCAGCCTGGAGCATCCTCCTGCACCCCAAATCCCTCATTCCCAACCTCACACCAGAGCCCAGAGCTCTCACCCCAAACCCCTGCCCCAGGCCGGAGCCTCCTCCTGCACCCTGAACCCCTCATTTCTGGACCCACCCTAGAACCCACACTCCCAGCCCAGGGCCCATACTCTCTCCCACACCCAACCCCCTGAGTCAGCCCAGAGCCCCCTCTGAACCCTTCCCCCCCCCACAAGCCCAGAGCCCCCTCCTGCACCCCAGGCCTTGGAGTAGGGGTAGGGCAAGGGTGTTTGGTTTTGGACGAGTACAAAGCTGGCAACCCTAAATGTTAGTTGATTTATTTTCGCAACACTTCAGCAGAGAGAGGTGGTATTATTATACCCATAGGTAAATTAGGCACAGAGAAATTAAAGTCAAACGTGTCCACTAATTTTGAGTTTGCAGTTTGAGGTGCCTAAGGCCCGATATGCACACTACATAACACTATATAGCACTTTATATGTACAGAGCAGAGCTCCCACTGACAAGCTGCAGTTAGTGCTCAAAAATTCTGCAGATCAGACCCCAGGAGTCTCAAGTCAGGCACCCAGAAATTAAGGAACACACAATTACAGGATATCTGTGCGAAGCGTGGGTTAAGCAACTTGCCCAGCATCACACAGGAATTCTGTGGCACAGGTAGCGATAGAATCCAGTTCTCCATGGCAGCATTCAACTGCTTTAACCATGAGACCATCTTTTCTCTTCCCACAGTCCCCTGCTTCATTCAATGCACACCTGCCAACTTCTGCAACAAATAAGGTAGGGATTCTAAAGAAAACAGCTTAATTCAATACACAACCCTGATTCCCAGAATAATTTTTAAGTACTTGCCTTTGCAAGATTAATGTTCTTTTCGCAAACCTGTTTCTCTACATTCTGAACATTCTGGGTCAGATTCTTTGCTAGTGTAAATCAGTGTGGCTCCACTGACTTCAGTTGAGCTATTTTACATTTAAGTTGACTGTACAGTACACAAATTAATTGCATCCCATTCATCATATATTGAAAGAGTTATTTATCCAGTGATTTAGATCCTACAGTCCTTACTTACACCTAATTTTTAAGATTATGATGGGGTGTCCGATGCTTTCAGAAGTCTTAAAAGAGCAACATTCTGATGAGGAAATTACAGAACCCAAACCACCAAAAAGAAAATCAACCTTCTGCTGTTGGCATCCGACTCAGATGGTGAACATGAATGTGTGTCAGTCTGCATTGCTTTGGATCATTATCAAGCAGAAACCATCCTCAGCACGGACACATGTCCACTGGAATGGTGGCTGAAGCATGAAGGGGCATAGAATGTTTAGCATATCTGGCAGGTAAATATCTTGTGATGCCAGCTACAACAGTGCCATGTGAACACTTGTTTTCACTTTCAGGTGACATTGTAAACAAGAAGCGGGCAGCATTATCTCCTGCAAATGTAAACAAGCTTGTTTGTCTGAGCAATTGGCTGAACAAGAAGTAGGACTGAGTGGACTTGCAGGCTCTAAAGTTTTACAATGTTTTATTTTCAAATGGGGGGGGGTTGTACATAATTCTACATTTGTAAACTTTCATGATAAAGAGATTGCACTACAGAACTTGCATTAGGTGAACTGAAAAATACTAATTCCTTTGGTTTTTTTACAGTGCAAATATTTGTAATAAAAAATAATAATATCAAGTGAGCACTGTACACTTTGTATTCTGTCTTGTAATTGAAGTCAATATATTTGAAAATGTAGAAAACATTCAAAAATATTTAAATAAATGGTATTCTATTATTGTTTAACAGCGTGATTAATCACAATTTATTTTTTTAATCACTTGACAGCCCTAATGAACATACATTCCAGATGCTTTGAAAGGATAAGTTACTCAGTGAAAAACAGTGTAATGTTTGTGTTTAAATAACATGATGCTGTTTAATAACATACAGTTTGGTATAAAAATATTTCAGCCAGGGTAAATAAATATGTTCTCAACACTAAAACCTAAGAGCAATGGAGACCAAATCCTAATGCAGTAGTAATAGCCCAAAGTACACTTAAAATTAATAGTAATTAGAATATCAATTTTTATTCTGCAGTATTCTAATCCTATAGTTCATTTTAATTATATATAATTAAATCCATAATTTCTAAATGTAACATGGTCAAATCACAATACTGATACTGCAACCAGCATAAATAAAATCCATCAACAAGCCAAGCGGCCAACACGGATTGCTCATTTCAAAGAACGTTATTCATTTTAGTCCCAAAGTTACCTAAATTCCGCACTTATTTCCTATAGTCTTCACTCTTATCATTGACAATTATTTATATCAGACATAAAGAATCATTAAATTTAAGAGATATTTACACTAAAAGAAATAATCCCACAGTGTATCATGTTTCCCAAATAAATTCCATGTCCCTCATTTTGGGTCATTGTTATGCATTGCTTACCATATTTAAGAGGTATGTCCCCAACAAGAAATTAAATCCCCCAAAAGGCAACCTAAACCGGAAATTAAGTCCTTAGTCTTGCTCAGGAGATATCACCAATGTACTTTGTCACTGCAGATTAAGGGAGAGGAGCACTCTCAATTCCTGGTCTCCTCATGAATAAAACAGCCCTCCATTCTCAAAAGTACTCAGAGGCTGGCTATCTCAAGAGCTACAAGTGAAAGGGTGAGGAACTTCATTTAGTGAGATAGGAGACTATGGAGTGAAGTGAAAGGTATAATAGACACACAGCAAAACAAGTATTAGCTAAAACACTTATTCCTCTTGAATGCGTATAAGAGTAGCCACTAGAGGTGATGAATATCCATCTCTGCCACACAATAAGGGCCTAACTTCTTGTTATTCCTGCTGCGCATCATGTGATTGGAACCAGGATATATAGATCAGTCTCTTACAAGCTCTCTCATGTTTTACACGCTCATTACATGGTATCAGAAGTAAACTGCTGAACAAATGAAACCACCTGAATCCCCTAGGCTGGAATGGGACCTGTCTAGGCACTGCCTGGGCTTCAGAAAATCATCATAACATTACAAAAATATCTGTCAAATACCTGTAAGCAGATTCTCATAACATATTTAAATCTACAATATAAGTAAGCAAAAGCAAGACGCTATAGGCAGAAGAGTCTGAAATAAATATGGCTCAAATGCTAACTACTTCTCAAACAACAACTGAAAAGATCAAGCAAGAAACACAAATGACTCATCCTTACAATGCACTGACAGAGTAATTCTAGATGGTGGTCTCACAGGAAAAGTCTAGGCATAAACCAAAACCAAACTTCATCTCATTGGTACTATGGAGAGGAAAGTACTTCATAATTGGGATTTGGTGTTATATTCTGTTCTGCTTTTTTATAGTTTTGTATACTGCCCTCATCACAATTCTAGTAGTGCATTAAGGGGCATTGCTTACATCTGTCACCTATGGTTCGTTCTCTCTCATCCTCTCCCTAGAGGAGATTTGTTTGTGCATTGTAAAGTGTCTCCAACTCTTATTATTTTATTGGGAGTCTAATGCTATTTGGTGTTTTTTTTAAAGCTCTAGACCCTGGAATCGCATCAATGAAACAAACTAAGCTTTCCTTTAAAACAAACAAACATGTTTCTCGCCTTCCTGTTCTCGGACAAATGCTCGAAAACATAACCCCCACAGGTGCAAAAAGGGAAGGGCAAATGAAAAGACCTCCAAATATATTTTTTTGAAATCTCATGATTTTTATTCCAGTCTCATGAGGTTTGGGGCTCAATTCATGATTTTTGACTACTTGGAGTGGCAATGCTGAGAGAGGAAGGGTGGTTTTGTTTGTTTGTTTGTCACACTTCTATTACAAAATGGAACACACACACAGGATTAGCACTGGTGGTGTAAAATTACAACACTCCCATTAAACTTACTGGAGAATTTTGCATGAGTAAATTCCACATGTTTGAACTCATAATGCATTAGGAACAGAAAATACAGAAAGCTGAACAAAAAACAAAAATAAAAAAATGACGTTCTTCAAAATAGTTTAATGTACATAAGAAAATAAACCAGTATTAAAAATGTCTGACTTTTCTGTTTTAAAACCCTTATTTTTAAAATAAACTCAGACAACATTTATTTGTTCTGGCCCTAAAAGAAAGTCTTGAACCCAAATTGTTTTTACTTCAGCACCTGTTTTTAAACATGAAGCTCTCCTCAGACTTGTGCCAGTTGACAAAACCACAGCAGGTAACAAGTCCAATAAATGTAACTATTCAGCAGGCTTCCTACCTGCTATGATAGGTACACTTTGCAAAATAGTTCATTTTTAGCTACCAGGTTTTCAGACGACTGATGTGAAACAGTCCCCTAGTTATGTGATGCATAAGGAAGTAGCTTGAAATTTTTTCACCTAGAAGGGTATAGGTTTAGATATTGTCTCTCCTGCAGCATTTCTTCCACTTTCAGACCTCACTGGAGCGTGGGGAATGAATGTAAGAACTCAGCCTAACAGCCAGAGAAGAATGACAAACTAAATCTCTGATTCTCTTGGGGAAAATTGGAGAGTAAATAAACCTAAAATGCAGGAACAGGTTTTCCTGATATCTTTTCACATCTTGTTTCTGACAATACTGATCAAATTAGTGGTGCTAGACTGGTAAACTGACAGCAAGTCTCTGAAGGGAGCAGGGTTGTCTAAAATTTTAAAATGTCTACATTATGGCGCTACAGTGCCACAGTTGTACCGCTATAGCTGGGCCGCTGGAACGTCTCTCGTGTAGCTGGTCTTTGCCGGAAAGAGAGAGCTCTCCCACTGGCATAATGACACCTCCTCCAATGAGCGGCATTAGCTATGTCGTCAGGAAAGCCTCTCCTGCAGACATAATGCTGTCCACACCAGCACTTTTGCCGGTGAAACTTATGTCAGTCGGAGGGAGGTATTTTTTCACACCCCTGGCTGACAAAAGTGGTCGTGTAGACAAAACCTAAGTGAATCAGGAGTGCAAGTCCCATTTTCAAAAGTGACCTAGGCTCTTAGGATCCCAGGTGCTTTTGAAAATCTTACCATTTATGTGCAAGTTTTAGACCTCGATCCGGTCAACACTTTTGCAGGTGAGTAACTCTGCACATGTAAGGAGTTCTGTTGAAGTTAAGTATGTCTATAAGTGCTTATGGCATCAAATCAAGGCCTTATTGTGGGAGTGAGGGCCAGAGTAACAGTGATAAAAACCCAGGGTTTATGTAGCTAACTACCTGAACAATCTGCATGTCTTTAAGTCTTATTTAAAAAAACAACTCAAAAATGGAAAATTGTCACTGAGATCAAGAAATTTGAAATTAACTCTCACTTCAGTCACCAGTTTGATCAGCATTGCCAAAAAGAACAGCTTGCAAGCAGTAGTGTTCAAAGATACTGAAAAGCATGTTCTTCAATGTAGTTTCCTCCACCCGCTTGCTGCATTGTACCTAATTTATGATTATAAACTCTTTTTGGATAGTAACTTTCTCATATCATATGTCTGTACAATCCCCAGCATAATGGGGCTGCAAACTTCACAGGGGGCTCTGGACACTGTTACATTAATTAAATAATAATGCAATCCTCCTCAGAGTCATAGAGATCAGTAAACTTGGGTCACTGAGTTCAATTTATAGGACTATCAAAAGTATTTCCTAAAGTCGCATGGTTATTTGGCACAACTGAAGGTAAACAGACTTAGTAGAAATACTGTTATAAATATATAACTGGGTGGTGCCTGGTTAAAAATAATCTTATGCTAAAAAGGAATGTTATAGTCAAAAGTTACCTTACATGACCAAATAACAGACAACTAGCCAAGTACCTAGTGCCAAAATAATCACATACCACCCTTCCATGTGAGCTTGAATGCAGGACATTTATTCTGCTACCATTACAACCAGGAGCGGCGCCAGGGTTTTTGGCGCCCTAGGCGGGGGTCCTTCCGCGCTCCCGGTCTTCAGGGCACTTCGGCGGCGAGTCCTGGAGCGAGTGAAGGACCCGCCGCAGAATTGCCGCTGAGGACCCAGAGCACGGAAGGACCCCCCGCCACCGAATTGCCGCCAATGGCGGCAAAATGCCGCCCCCCCCCAAGTCCTGGTGCCCTAGGCAACTGCCTAGGTCGCCTAAATGGAAGCGCCGGCCCTGATTACAACTGTAAAAGTAGGACTGTCAAGAGATTAAAATAATTAATCGTGATTAATTGCGCTGTTAAACAATAATAGAATACCATTTATTTAAATATTTTGGATGTTTTCTATATTTTTAAATATATTGATTTTACTTACAACACAGAATATAAAATGTACAGTGCTCACTTTATATTTATTTTTGAATACAAATATCTGCACTGTAAAAAAGCAAAAGAAATAGTATTTTTCAGTTCCCCCATTACAAGTACTGTAATGCAATCTCTTTATCATGAAAATTGAACTTACAAATGTAGAATGTTGTACAAAAAACCTGCATTCATAAATAAAACAATGTAACATTTTAGAGCCTACAAGTCCACTCAATCCTACTTCTTGGTCAGCCAGTCACTCAGACAAAGAAGTTTGTTTACATTTGCAGGAAATAACGCTGCCAGTTTCTTCTTTACAATGTCACCTGAAAGTGAGAACAGGTGTTCACATGGCACTGTCGTAGCCGGCGTCACATGATATTTACTCATAGACTCATAGACTTTAAGGTCAGAAGGGACCATTATGATCATCTGGTCTGACCCCCTGCATGCTGCAGGCCACAAAGCCGTCCCTACCCCTTCCCTTGACTCTGCTGTAGAAGTCCCCAAATCCTGTGGCTTAGTGACTTCAATTGGCAGAGAACCCTCCTGCTAGCGATCCCTGCCCCATGCTGCGGAGGAAGGCGAAAAACCTCCAGGGCCTCTGCCAATCTACCCTGGAGGAAAATTCCTTCCCGACCCCAAATATGGTGATCAGTAAAACCCCAAGCATGTAGGCAAGAGTCTCCAGCCTGACCCTTGTTAGCCATTATACTATTTACCTGCCATGGCATGGTATTCCTTGGCTAAAATCATGTTTTTCCATTAAACCATTCCCTCCATAAACTTATCTAACTTAATCTTAAAACCAGACAGGTCCTTCGCCCCCACCGTTTCCCTCGGAAGGCCGTTCCAATATTTCACCCCTCTGACGGTCAGAAACCTTCGTCTAATTTCAAGCCTAAACTTCCCCACGGCCAGTTTATATCCATTCGTTCTCGTGTCCACATTAGTACTAAGCTGGAATAATTCCTCTCCCTCCCTTGTATTTATCCCTCTGATATATTTAAAGAGAGCAATCATATCCCCCCTCGGCCTTCGTTTTGTCAGACTAAACAACCCGAGCTCCTCTAGTCTCCTTTCATACGACAGGTTTTCCATTCCTCTGATCATCCTAGTGGCCCTTCTCTGTACCCGTTCCAGTTTGAGTTCATCTTTTTTAAACATGGGAGACCAGAACTGCACACAGTACTCCAAATGAGGTCTCACCAGCGCCTTATACAACGGAAGCAGCATCTCCTTATCCCTACTAGATATACCTCGCCTAATGCATCCCAAGACTGCATTGGCTTTTTTCACCGCCACGTCACATTGTCGACTCATAGTCATCCTGCGGTCTACAAGGACCCCTAGGTCCTTCTCCTCCTCCGTTACTTCTAACCGATGTGTCCCCAGCTTGTAACTAAAATTGTTGTTAGTCATCCCTAAATGCATCACCTTACACTTTTCACTAGTAATTGCATCCTATTTCTGATACTCCAATTCACAAGCTCATTCAAGCCTCCCTGCAGAATATCCCTATCCTCCTCCGAATTGGCAACGCCTCCCAGCTTCGTGTCATCCGCCAACTTTATCAGCCCACTCCTGCAAAAGGTCAGTAATAAATAGATTAAATAAAATGGGTCCCAAAACCGAACCTTGAGGAACTCCACTGGTGACCTCCCTCCAACCTGACAGTTCACCCTTCAATACTACCCGCTGCATTCTCCCCATTAACCAATTCCTTATCCACCTCTGGATTTTCATATCGATCCCCATCTTTTCCAGTTTAACCAATAATTCCTCATGCGGTACAGTATCAAACGCTTTACTGAAATCAAGGTATATTAGGTCCACCGCATTTCCCTTATCTAATAAGTCCGCTACTTTCTCGAAGAAGGAGATCAGATTGGTTTGGCACGATCTGCCCTTTGTAAAACCATGTTGTAATTTGTCGCAATTGCCATTAACCTCAAGGTCCTCAACTACTTTCTCTTTCAGAATTTTCTCCAGCACCTTGCACACTACAGATGTTAAACTAACAGGCCTGTAGTTACCCGGGTCACTTTTTTTCCCTTTCTTGAAAATAGGAACCACATTAGCTATTCTCCAGTCTAACGGAACCACCCCCGAGTTTACAGATTCATTAAAAATTATCGCTAATGGGCCTATTTCCCGCGCCAATTCCTTCAATATTCTCGGATGAAGATCATCCGATCCGCCCGACTTAGCCCCATTAAGGTGTTCAAGTTTCGTTTCTACCTCGGATACGGTAATCCCCCCTCCTGTATCCCCCTCTGTCATGCTGCTAGTATCCCTAATACCTTCATTGGCCTCATTAAACACCGATGCAAAATATTTGTTGAGATATTGTGCCATGCCTAGATTATCCTTAATCTCCTCTCCGGCTATAGTCTTCAGCGGTCCCACTTCTTCTTTCTTTGCTTTCTTCCTATTTATATGGCTGTAAAACCTCTTACTATTGCTTTTAATTCCCCTCGCAAGGTCCAACTCTACACGGCTTTTGGCCTCTCTCACTCTATCTCTACATTCTCTGACTTCACTAAGGTAAGTTTCCTTACTGATCCCTCCCCTCTTCCACTCTTTGTACGCTTTCTGTTTTTTCCTAATCGCCCCTTTGAGACGGTCGCTCATCCAGCTTGGTCTAAATCTCTTGCTTACTAATCTTTTTCCCTTTTTCGGGATACAGGCCTCCGACAGCTCATGCAGCTTTAACTTAAAGTAATCCCAGGCATCATCTGCCTTTAGATCCATTAATATGTTTGCCCAATCCACTTCCCTTACCAGTCCTCTTAATTTGTTAAAATTAGCCTTTTTAAAATTATAAACCCTAGTCTTTGATTTAATTCTGTTACTCCTTCCATTTAGTTTAAACCGAATTAGCTCATGATCACTGGAGCCCAAGTTGTCCCCTACAACCACTTCCTCAACGAGGTCCTCACTACTCACCAAAATCAGATGTGATACAGATTCATATGTCCCTTCATGCTTCACCCACCATTCCAGAGGACATGCATCCATGTTGATGTCGGGTTCTGCTCGATAACAATCCAAAGCAGTGCGCACCACCGCATGTTCATTTTTGCCATCTGAGTCAGATGCCACCAGCAGAAGATTGATTTTCTTTTTTGGTGGTTCGGGTTGAGCAGTTTCCGCGTTGGAGTGTTGCTCTTTTAAAATATCTGAAAGCATGCTCCACACCTTGTCCCACTCAGATTTTGGAAGGTACCTCAGATTGTTAAACCTTGTATCTATCCTTAGAAATCTCACATTGGTACCTTCTTTGCGTTTTGTCAAATCTGCAGTGAAAGTGTTCTTAAAATGAACAACATGTGCTGGGTCATCATCTGAGAATGCTATAACATGAAATATATGGCAGAATGTGGGTAAAACAGAGCAGGAGGCATACAATTCTCCCCCAAGAAGTCACAAATTAACGCATTATTTTTTTAATGAGCGTCATCAGCATGGAACCGTGTCTTTTGGAATGGTGGCTGAAGCATGAAGGGGCATACGAACGTTTACCATATCTGGCCCGTAAATACAAATGTGCCATGCGCACGCCTGTTCTCACTTTCAGGTGACATTGTAAATAATAAGCGGGCAGCATTGTCTCCTGTAAATGTAAACAAACTTGTTTGTCTTTTGCGGTTGGCTGAACAAGTAGGACTGAGGGGACTTGTAGGGTCTAAAGTTTGACACTGTTTTGTTTTTGAGTGCAGTTATGTAACAAAAAAAAATTTACATTTGTAAGTTGCACTTTCACGCTAAAGAGATTGCAGAACAGTACTTGTATGTGATGAATTGAAAAATACTGTTTCTTTTGTTTATCATTTTTACAAATCTTATTTTGCAAATATTTATAATAAAAATAATATAAATTGAGCACTGCACACTTTGTAGTCTGTGTTGTAATTGAAGTCAATATATTTGAAAATGTAGAAAAACATCCAAAAATATTTTATATATTTTAATTGGGAAGCTATTGTTTAACAGTGCAATTAAAAGTGTGATTAAAACTGCAATTAATCGACAGCTCTAGTTAAAAGTATAAGTGACATGAATCTAAAAAATGACAACTACCAAGCTATATGGCAATAAAGTCTCCATTTTTTTTTTTTAAACAGACTCTCTGTGGTATTCCAGGGTGAGTTCTGCTTTAAAAACAGATGAGACAATATTGCCCTGCAAGATTAACTTAACCAAGCATCCATTAAATACAAGTCTGCAAAAGATGACAGCTGAAAAAATCCTATTAATTTACAATTAGTTAGAAAAATAAATTCTTCCCTTGGACTGATTTATCAGTGAGTGACTGAGGAATCTAGAAGTTTGTTTTCGTCTTTTAAAAAGACTTTCTAATATCTTTAACCAAGGAAAGGGCTTCAACACTTTGTGACAAAAAGAGCCCTTGGCTGAAAATATTTATATTTTGTTAATTAAAAAATATTGAATATATTGACAGTCTAGCATAGGGGTAGTCAATAGGCCCCCACTTGCTCTGGCCCAGGGCCCCACAAAATGGTAATCCACCTCTGGTCGTGCTAATCCTGCAAGTGATGATGCAGTAGGTCAAACACTCAGATACATAATGCCCTTGTGGAACTCTGTTCAAGTTAATGGGCACAGGGGTCCATCCATACAGAGTAACTTGCAGGATCAGGGCCAAAGCCACACCATTTTTCTAGCTATGACTCTGAGCCAGGGCCGGCTTCAGGCACCAGCCAAGCAAGCAGGTGCTTGGGGCGGCCAACGGAGGGGGTGGCACGTCCGGGTCTTCGGGGGTTAATTCGGCGGCGGGTCCCTCACTCCCTCTCGGAGCGAAGGATCAGCCGCCGAAGATTGAAGCGGCGACGGCAAAGCTGATCGCGATCACGGCTTTTTTTTTTTTTTTTTTTTCCAGCTGCTTGGGGCGGCAAAAACCCTGGAGCCGGCCCTGCTCTGAGCCTGCAAAGACGTACACATGGGCTTAGGTTTATGGATTGTGAGGGGATTCCACAAAGGTCATTTCTTTAAATAAACATGTGTGTTTAATTATGAATAATGTCATTCATTCAGGAAACAAACATCATGTAACTATAACAAAGTGTATATGCCCAGTTAAAAAAAAAAACTGCAATTCTTTGATAATTACTTCTTGTTATCCAGGGAAATTCTAATTTTATTCTTACTTAGAACAGGGAATATTATATTGCAGTAAAATTATTTACTTTTCAAACTTTTCAATTGCTATTTTAAAGACGTCTTTGTTAATGAAAAAGATGTGTTTGAATGCAAATTTTCAAATACACATTAAGTGTATTTAAGTGGCCAATCTCCATGATCAGGTGTTCAAATAAACACAGGTGTGTTTATTTAATGTGCTGTTACTGAATATAGACATACACAAGTGTGTGCATATATATGGAACCCCACACTTCACATGTATGCTTACAGCTAAATCCTGGCATGATAGTGCACCCAGAGAAAGCCCACAGCAGTAGGGGGAACATGAGGAAGAAGAAAACCACAAGCCCATCTCAGCTTCCCACCACCACAAAAAACTAAATCAAACCCTAAGCCAAACAACCCCATGAAGCAGCATTCCAGGGTGGAGTCTGGCATAAATCTAAAGTCAACAGATGTGTGTGTGTGTATGTCTCCTGACCCAACAATTGTCCTTATTCACACGTGTTCACACAGAGATTATTCATCCTTCTGGCAGTAAAGTGGGGTGAGAGGAAACAAGACTGTCAGCTAAATATGGGTGTACATTACTTGTGTAGCAGGAGTGTACCTATTTGAGGGGGCATTATGCATTGGTCTAGAAATTAGCAGGGAATGTAAGAAGTTTTATGTGTACAGGACTATAGTCAGATGTTCCTAACTTTATTTCTTAACCCAATATTGTCAGATTGGCAACATTTTCCATGGAGGGCTTCCTACTTATTACAGCTGACATTTTAAAACAAAACTATTTTTGGAATTACCTGAAGAAAAAAAGGTTTTTAGTTTTTGCTCAGTTTTAACATCTGAAAAATAAATTCCTTATGCTTGTGCTTTGGGTGTGTAACTCAATGCTGAGTAATGGCTGAGTGGATTCTCACTGAAAATTACAATGACCCTAACTTCTAAACTAAACAGCATAAGAAAGTTAATGGTCAACTTCAGTCCAAAATTTAGTTTTTCTGAAAATTACAAGCAACTGAAAATAGGGGGCTCTCACCAAGGAAGTGACAACTCAACTATGTAAGCCTCCTCTAAAAATCACCAACCTGGTTATACACACAATCTTAATAAAGAATATAAGAATAATTCTGAAGGACATATTCCAGAGTAGAGTTTCCTTATGAACATGGAACAGAAAATTATTTGAGGGTGGCTGTGAAGAAGAATGGAGAAAGAACACCACATAATACCACATCAGATGACTTACTACATTAATCAAGACCTTTATTCACAACAACAGTATATGTTCAGAAGAGTACCGGCACACTTGCAAACCCGATATCAGACTTGACAGTCCATCAGTTTTTTTCCAGCATGATAAGTTATGTTTCAGGATATTTGTCATAAAGCCCTATTTTTTTCCAGGACTGATTTAAACAGAAGCTGAGTTTCAGTAGAATGTATGCCATGCAGCTGTGCTGCAGCCTGTTCACAGCCACTTCATCCAATCTTTGGGATGGTGGTTGCAGCCCTTCTGTGCCTACCAGGCATGAGATCCCTCCTCACTGAATCTGTTTGTTATTAGTATTACTAGTACATCATAGGCATAGATCTAGTAGTTACTGTCCAGGCTGACAAAGAACACTCCTCTATGCCAACATGGAGAAAGTGCTAATGGGGAAGATGACACAGCGGGGATGCCCAGCTCTCTCTCCACAAAAGGGAAGAAGTTAATCAAATTAGGAATGTTTGGCTCCAGTTAACAATAGTGCAGTTACTTTTATTTGCATTTGTTTTTCAATACCCTCCACATTCCATAAAAACATAAGCAGTATCTGGCATACTCATGAATCAGGCCGTAAATCCATGACTCTACTGCCTTGTTACATTTGCATTAACATGCAGATCAATCAACATTGTAATATAATGCAAAAACCTGATCATTTATAAATGTATAGATCTTTTAGAAATGTTCCTATTTAACTTTTATCAAGAATGCTTTTAAAAAGTAATATGCATGTTACATTTAGCCTTGGAGGTTCACACTAAATTCAGAAGGTCATTTTCTTTATGTCCATATTATTTCTGCTTTTATGTCATGTTTTAGAATCAGGGACATGAATGATTCAGGAACTAAAATTTTCTACATGATATCTGGAATTGATTAATGATGACAATGGGGCTGAAATATTGTGAGACCATCTGTCACTGTTTACCAAGTAGACGAGTCATAACAGGCAGAAATAGTCAATATAGCAAAAATTATTCCAATGGGCTTAATATGGCCAGTGCTAACCTATACTTTGAACAAACAGAGAGATTTGCTAAGTGTGGACTAAACTGTAATGAAATTTGACCCAATACAATAAATTAATTGTGGTTTAAACATAATGAGACAAAGCCATTACATAGGAACTTTGTGGAAATGCACTATAAACAACATTGTATTGAACCAGAACCTGAAACAAAAGTCATTTACTGCATATAGAAAAATTCTGAAAAAATAAATGCAAGCTTGTATTACATTTGTCTGATTTTTCAATATGCAATAAAATCAATTATTTCAATAAAATAGTAAGACTGAATGTAACAGAAATAGTGGTATGACATTGTATAACTCAAGTTTCTTTATGAATGAATATTTCATTGCATATAAACAGTCCCTATATATGGACTATTTATTTGATGTGTTATATATCTAAGACAACATAACAGAAACAAACATGTAAATACTTTCTCACTAATTTACTTCTTCAATTTCATTTTTATGCACAAGCACAATAAGTGGTTCAGATGGCTCCAGAACTGTACAAATCCCTAATTAACACAAAAGGATCATATTGTAAGCCCCTTACATCACACACTGGTGAGCAGTTACTCACTCAAGTAGTCTCCATTGACTTCAATGGAGATAACTCCTGAAAGTAGCTGCTCCAAGATAGTAAGAAGTTCACAATCTGTGAAAATACATTTCCTTACAAATGTATGCAGAAATCCATTTTAGAAAAGTAACACATATCTACCCCACTTACAAGATTAAGCTTTTTCCAATGATACCTCTCTCAATCCTGAAAACAAAAGGGATATAAAATAATTTAAGAAAATGTTCATCACGACGAGTATAGTTTCACCAAAGACACATGAAATACAATATAGTAGGAAAAACTCCAACCTACTCCTTCATGCCTGCCCAACATCCCTCCCCCGATTAATACTTATGACTTTTAGGGAGGAGCTTAAACACAGTGCAAGTTGACTTAACAAGGGAACTAAACAGTATAAATACCTCAGAAGGATACTTGAAATAACAGCTTCTGTTCTGCGCACCTGTGGCGGAAGAGCACCTCAGTAGGCTACTGAAAGGCTACTACATATTTGGAACTCTACACTATTCTGGTATGCTATCATTTCATTCCATTTCATTTGGCTTCCAATTTAAATTAACCATAGGTCTGACAGAATTCAATTTTAATTATTTTTTCCTAAATTTTGATAGATAATATTTATCTATGTTCATTTTTTCCTATTTTTATTTATTTAAAATTTTCAGTTGGGCAAAATTAGGGGTTTTAAGAATTTTTTTTCAATTGTCATTGATTTAAATGTTCACAGTTGCAGGAAATTAGGGGGGGTGTAAGACAATAGTAGAGTCAGACAATAATTTAATGACAGATGTTGAAATTCAAAAAATTAAAGCTTTATAACCATTAAAATAAAAACTGTCAATATCACGTCTAAATATACAAAGTTAATATCCTTAAATCAAACTTTGATAAGTTTTCAAGCAGCATTTTTCTTATCTTGCCTATCTGCAAATTTCGATTATCATCAATGGAAATATGTTTTCATCAGTTTGTGTATGTATGGCGAAATCAACATTTACCAATAAAAATCTAATCCTTCCTTATATAGGACAGAAGTTTACTGGGGCTCTTTAAGAGCAAGTGCCAGTATCCCTGCTGCCACAAGGGAAATTACTTTCAAAGGCTAAGGGTGAAATCTTGGCCCCAATAAAGTCAATGGGAGTTTCACTATTGATGTCAATGGGGTCAGGATTTTACCCTTTAAAGATACAGTGTTAATTAGAAGGAGGCGATGCTGCCATGTTGCAATGCATATGAGAGAGACTTTTCCCTGATTCTAGAGGATTCAAGCTATGCTCCCAAACCTAGTTTTGGAAGCCTCAAGGGGCTGGCATGCCCATAACATTATAGAACCTAATAGCAAACTGACACTTTTTTTCTGAAAAGAATTTAAATTGTTACATATTTTAATATGCTGATTATATTTAATACAAAATTTAAAAAACTGTTGATTGGAAGAGTATGGGACAGAATCTGATCTGGTAAGATTACAGATTTTATATATCTATACTTTAAAAAAGTATTTAAAACATTTAACCACTTTCTCTGGCTAAAATAGGTATACTTTAAGAAATCCACTAGAAATACATAGATTTAGGAGCAGTTTTGTATAAAGCAGTTCTGAACCTGTAACGTTAACTATTTTAAATACAACTTATTTGTTCATTGCTGCGAAACCTGAACTGATCAACTTATTTTTAAAAAGAGAACGATCATTTGCATAAGTATTTTTCCTCTTTAATGCAGAACAGATTGGGGAATATGCAGGTACAAATATCCTTTCTGCTGCTGCTTTCTCTGAACATTGTCCAAGGCGGTGATGGGTTTTTTTCTGAACGATACCAAAAACAAGCCAGCATGAAGGGGCCACATTTCTTACCATTTAATGTAAAAAGTCAAGGTAAGTGAAATATCTTTTAAAAAATATTATAAGCAGTTATACCCTACGTGTGTTCATTATAGTACAGATAATCTCGCTTGTTGTTTTACTGGTGTTCACGGTCAGCAATAACTGTTTAGTTTTATAAATGGCTATATAGTATTGACCAAGATTATCACTGCAGACAGAAATGGGACAGGTTCTGACAGTAATGTCTAGAGAGAGAGAGAAGATGCTACTCTCTTGGCCGAAAGGAAGAGGGAAACTCCCATTTTATAGTACAACTAAATAAGAAGAGGTAGAGAGCATGCGAGCAGCAGTGATTTTGAATTTTGCCATTACCATTTAGAATACTCTTGAAGCATATATTTTCATATATAAAAACTTGCTCAGTGCTCATCAGTGCTCTTGACCTGGGAATGGCTTTCAAAAGAAGCAATCAAACTGGACACATCAATAAAAAATAACTGGGGGTTACATTAATAAATCAGCTGGCTGCAATATTCAGACAAAAATTTAGGTGTCCAATTCTACTGTTACATTAGTTTCCTTACTTAAAATTCAACGATTGTAAAAGCTAGTAATGCTGAATATTAATCCAGTATATATGGACCAAATTTAGATCTCTGTTCCACATTTGTAAACTGAGAGTAACTTCACTGAACTAATCTGAGTTACAGTGATGGAAGTGAGATAAGAAAATAACCCTATAACATAACTGCTAGAGAATAATACACATCTTTATTAAAACAGACTAATTTAAACACCTGAAATATAAATTGGTTTTACAAAGATGCTTCTGAAACACGCTTAATTATAGCTGCTCTATAAAAATATTTCTTTTGAACAGGTCATATATTTCTCAACTCATTTCATACACACTTTGAGGGGATTATTATAAGTATGTATTTTCCTCTCTTCCTCTCTCCTGTGTACGAAGTGTGTGATTATAGATAATATATATTAAAACCACTATAGAAAAGGTATATGAAAGCCCTCTTTTTTTAAAGTGTCTGTTAAATTGAAACAAGCATTCAGTACTAACAATCAAAACAACGTTCTTGAGTCATCTCTAGCATGCAGAAACTAATCTATTAATGCTCTCCAAATTGTTGACAAATTTCACATCAGATAACTAGGTATAGAGTATAACTGGTTTCTATAAAGCATGATTTCTGAAAAAAATGAAATTATGAGTACACTGCACTGAACACCATTAATACATCTGGGTGTGCTACTGTTACTACAGTGTGTGTTTTATATAAAACAGCAAGTTCAGTCAATGCAGCTGGGAGCCATGCACAAAGATCCAGTACTTTTTAAATCATCTATGCCAAAATGTTTTATGTCCTAGCTGCATATGCGACATACAAATAGTTTTGAAGAATAAGACTAAAATGAGCATGATATTTAAAAACCACAACGGATCATCAGAATCCAATAAATCAAGTTTTATAATTGATTCTGCATATTACCCACTGGTATTTTCTCCTCAGTGGAGATTTTCGCTAAAAATTAACTGATAAAATAAAAGAGTAGCTTTCTTGTATCAACATGATCGTTTAGGACCCAGTCCTGATCAGTACCCTCAAGTCAAATCCTACTATCCTCAATGTGCATTGAAAGTATTGAACACTTCCTGTCAAAGCATTTAGTACCTGGCTGGATTTTCAATTCTGCTGCCAGAAAATGCCCAAAAAGACAGAAGTGACCATTCTTTTCTTTCCTACTGTACCAAAGGGTGCATTCAGAGTAGTTTTTAATCTTTGTTATAGCTCACCTACATGTAGCTGTACACTTGTGCAGGAACATGGCAGTTGCAAATAAGTGTCATTTGAGATCAGGAAAGCAATCTTGATCATAAATCCTTCCTGCTACCAGTAAAAAGTTGTCTTAAAGTCTGTGTCTTCGGCATGAGTATTGATTGGTGTCCTGTCTGCTACTGTACCCTCAGTCTGAGCATTGACTTGTTTTTGTTTTGTTTTTTCCAAGTGGCTTAGACATTTTATTTTTAAAAACTCATTTTTAAAATAATTTAAATGCAAAACACACCAAGTTGTTTGCCCTGTGACCAAAAAAAATGTTGCTCATGACTTTTAAATTTCTGTAATGAATAGACATACAGCTGGTGATTTTACTTTCACTAACAGACACACCCACTGTGCTATGTTTACAGTCCAGATTTTCACTGACTTGTCATTGGGTTTTCTCTAGAATCTACTTACCAAATAATAATGCCCCTCAAGAAAATGAATAGTCTATCATTCAATTTGCTGTTTGTTTCATGAACAAAATCTTGCTAGTTACCCTTGTTGGGAAGGACTTACTTCACAGAACCCGAGATACACTTCTGTTTTAACTTATCCCAGTAGCTGTTCAGCAGCAGAAACTCTCAATTCTGTGATCTTTAGTCTCTCTCTGTAAAAGCAAGACAGATAAAAGACAGGACAAGACCACCTTCTTCACTTCCTCAAGTGGAGGCACTCATTCTAACAGATCTGTCATGATGGTCAAAGAGAGCTGCCTCTGTAACCCATGGGGTGAGGACTCCATGGGATTTGGTTAGAGAATGGAGTGCTAGGGTAGGGAGAGTCCCAGGGCAGAAAAGAATGGAACAAGGAATCGGCTACTGTCCATGGCGACTTCCCTTACTCATTTTTTGGTATGAAAATGCTACAGATTTTTGTATGAAAATACTGCTTGAAATAGGATTTTAGGCAGCCCTTTGGAATGTATTTCCCCATCTTCCCTACTTGCAAACTTGAATTATTCCTGTCCACTTTTCTCATTACTATGCAGACAGTCAACCTCAGGATTTTGAGCAGAGTCAGAGATGTGTTTTTTTCTGAAACAACCCAAATTTTACCTATTAATTTACATAAAAAAGGACTGGAGAAGGTAGGGAGTGGAAAAGGAGGAGGCAAATATTTAGGTCCCTCCCAACTTCTAGGAGACAGAAGTAGAACCTAGATAATTCTTCCTTCCCCACCTATCACTCTGTTAATCTTAATTTATATTTCCCAGTCTTTTTTTTTTTTTTTTTAAAATCCACAGCTCTGGCTCTCCTTCACTGGAAATGTCAGTAAAATCTGTTAACAAGGGACATGTGTAAACCCCGATCTGCTCATTGGTAACAAATAACTATTTTTCTCCATAATTTTATTTTAGTAGTTGATTCTAATAATGATGGGTGGGATTCTGAAAAAGAACTCAGTGTCAGCATAACTCTGGTCCCACTGAAGTCAATGGAAGTTTTACCATCCACTTCAATAGGAGCAGAGTTGGGCAATGTTAGAAATTCTTTTCCAAATCCCACTCATAACAACTTCCCAGGCAGAGAACATAATTTTCTCCTCTTTTGAGTGTGTTTAGCATTATCATTTGCTAAATATATTATGATACTATTTGCAGAACTTTGGTTCACAGCTTTGAAGTCTGCAAAATTCCTGGTTGAGGACAACCACACAACTAATTCTTTAAAAAAAAAAAAAAAAAAAAAAATCTCAATCTTGCTGGTTGTGCTTTCTCCTCACACTGAACTTGATATGTAAACAAGGTCTGGCTAGAGTCAGAGTACATAGACCACGTTGTGTGTCAGAAAATACATGACCAGATTTTTTTATTTTTTTTTAAAGTGGCCAACCAACACTTCAGTTATCCTGGTTAAAGCTATTGCTGCCCATAATCTTTTCACCTGCCCTGTTCTACCATGGTTTAATACACCTTCCCTTTACAAAACAGAAGGACTGAGATTTTAAACAGGCATATTAACTTTGATTTAAGAAGATTTAAGATTTAAGAAGAGGTCCTGGCTTGGCAATGTTACAGTTTCCAAACTCCAAATGCAAAGAGATGGGTAAAACATAACACCCTAACAAGGGTAAATGAATGAAGTAACTGCACACACTGCTTCCTTCTAGGTTCTTAGTGGGGTAGGATTTTCTCTACCCTTCTAAACCTCTGTGTAAAGAAAGTATCAACCTTCTCGGGTCCACAAATATGCCTCCTTTAACCATTGCATTGCCATTTGCAGCTACATTCTGTGAGGGGTTAACAGGGCTTAAATTCTCACAGAGTATTTCCCGGAGCCCCAGGGCTTCAGCCCTGCAGGACAAGTCAGAGCTTCCACGGGTTTGGAAATATTCACCAGAGCTATGCTCCAGATGGCGCTGGTTAAAATTAAGCCCTGGGTGGTAGCATTCCATTGGCAAGTCTATACAAGAGCAAAAATGTTGCCATGCAGCTAGTGCGTTGAGCATCACTGGAAATGTGTTTTGGTCACCGTTCAAAAAGTCAACAATTGCCAACAGATGCCATATAGTTATCCCAGTTTTCCCCCTATACTATACTTGGAGTAGGAGAAGTGAGATACTTGAATGATATCTGCTAACAAAATGCAGATTTATTTAAACACTTTGTGCTTAAGGCAACAAATCCCTTACCTTTCCCTAGAGGATGCACTTAACCAATTTTTAGATACATGTGTCTATCATTCCTAAGGATTTGTACAGAACTTACTGACCTGAATTTGTTACTGGAAATGGCAATGCTCCCAAGTAAACTATCGCCTAACATGGCCCTCTAGGGGAGTGGGTGGTGGAAAAATCATATGTTCTGATTCACATCAGTAAACCAAGTAACATTCCACTAAGGGGTGTGGAGAGCCAGCTCTGAGTGTTAAATGAAGACAAGGGTCTATTTCATCTAACTTAGACAAATAAAGGAGAATCAGAACAGAACCAAAGTGATTTCATGGTATGAATGTATAGCACAGTGAACTGAGTATTGACCCTTTATGGGAATTAAATTCACTTGGCTCAGTTCTTAAGATATAGTATACATTTCAGCTGGTGGGCCTGCACTGAGCTTCCTTGAATTACACAGTCATTTGGAGAGCAGACTTGGCCAGAGTCACATAGTCCACGCCGCCAAACTGCCCTCTTTATATACCTTATTTACTCTTTTTGGATTCTACTACATTTAAAGGTAGAATTCATGTAGTTAGAGGGGAGGTTTACTTCTTTTTTCCACGTGTGGTTGCTCAACAATAATTTGAACACCATATATATCACTTTAAGAAAGTTTCAATTATTTGTAGTAAGGCTTTGTTCGAAATTATTTTAATTGCAATAGCAATATTTTAAACTGTGTATGTTGCTGTGCCTCAGGTATTCTCCTTTGGCACTCTAGGTAACTGCATAAAACTCCCATACTAACAATAGTTAACATTTTATTCTTTGGCCTCAGTTTTTCCCTCATCTGGTTATGAATAATTTGCATACTTCTAAAGGGTCCTGATCAGTGTAGATTAGCCACTTGGCCAACAAGGCCCATGCCAGGGGCCCCAGCCAATTGGGACGCCCCCAGAACCTCAACAGTAGTGCTGGGCGGGCGAAGCAAGTGCCCGTGCCCCGAACCCGCTCCCTGGCAGGAGTGCCAGGCGGGCAGGGGAAGCCCCTGCGCCCTGACCAAGTTCCCCGGCTGGAGTGCTGGGCAGGGAGGCCAGCGGGGAGTGGGGGGAGCAAGCCCCTGCGCCCCGACCCCATTTCCCCAGCAGGAGCACAAGGGGAGCGGGGAGCACTGCAGGCAGAACGGGTGGGGAGGGGCCCCCACTTACTCTGACCCAGGGCCCCACAAACCTCTAATCCGCCTCTGGTCCTGATGCAACCTCCGTGCAAATTGTGTGCCAAATTCTGTGCACCAGAAGGCCACCGTTAGAAGCTGCAGTTTATACACTGAACACATGAAAGGAAGACAGCAGGGTATGAGAGTTTGAAAGTATGGGTGGAAAGGAGAAAAGAACAGCAGCCTGGGCATCCCTTGCAGTTACATTCCCTACAGAGAGGTGAGACACGGAAGTAAAACTGAAAGAATCTGAAGTTCCAAATTAAGCTTCTGATGCCCAACCCACTCTGCTTACTCTGTTTTATAGAATTTAAGATGCACTCTAGCTGACAGTTTGTTATACTTTAGAACAAAGAAATCTGAAATGGCTACAATTATGGACTCTCTAAACAAAAGTAATATAAATATTAACTTAGAGAAGCAAGGAGTATTAGATCCTCAAATTTGTATGGTTACTTAAAAAAATACCTTTTCATAGGTTTTAATTAATTAATTTACTACTTATGAAGGGTGACAGATTGACAGCCTTATTCACAGAACACATAGCGCATGGGGAGCAGCAGGGTATGCGTCCCCCTTTCTGTCCCGCCAATGTGCCCTAAACATTCATCTTGAAGGATCACTTTTACAGGTGAAAAGATAATTCACTCTCCATATCCCCTCTGCTATCGCTTAACAAGGTAAGTGTGTTTTCAATGTGGACACATCCACTAGAAGCTAGGCCGTAACCACAAATAGCTCATAGAGGACAATGAACAGGCAGCCATTAGTGAAGAATCTGGCCTGCGTTGATACAGATGACCTATAACTGAAGGGTGCTGTATCATTCTTTTAATCTCGCAAGCCACTCATATATTTTAAGATTTAAAAAAAAAAAGAGAGAGAGAAAAGAAGATAGAACTAACCAATTAAGGCTGTGATACGAGCAGGTTTGGAAAATATCTTATTGCTCACTAGCATAAGAAATACTTTTGGGATAATTAAAAATTTTTTGCCAGGTGGACTACCACAATTTTTCAGAGCAGTCTAAAAGACTAAACTTTACATTACATTTGTCTTACATCCTCTTTCCTAATGCAGCATTTAATTACTGTAACAGAACTCATGGGTGGCATACAAATTCATGTTAACTAAATCAGTATGCTGCATCCACTGGTCCCATCTGTGTTTAACCCGTGATTAAAAGAAACTGTAACGTTAAAAAATAACCACATACCTAACTTACATTGAAGGTTATTTCTTATTCTTGTAGGGTTTAAGTCTTCCTGATTTTTCCATACCATGTAGTTCTTCTTAGAACTGCTTCTTCAGTTATCACTTAATTATGTTCCAAAACACAGGCTACCACTGTACCCTACTGGATACCATAGTTCAGTAGCAAGCAATCCCGAGAGCAGCAGCAGCATGCTAGAACTGCACTGGGCAGTTCAAATGTACACTCCACTTTGCTGTCACAGTGACAGGTTCCAAGTATCTCATCCCAGTGGAGACCAACACTTGTGTCAGTTTATAATATTTTTGCTGCATGCAGTAATGAGATTGCTTTCTATTTGTAGGATTTAAAACATTAGCCTTATTTTAATTAAGTTAATGGATGATGAGGTGGTAACATGGGCAAACTAACATGATCTTTTCAGGACTACACTGTAATTATGTAGAAGCAGAAACTGTACTTTTACATTTGGCAGCTAAAAACTATTTTCCTGGCAACACATGAAGGCAAAGCCCAGTGAATATCAAAAACACTGTACACGGACCAGATTTTTCTTCTCCCTACATGACTCTTACAAATAAGTACAGCCATATATTTTTAGAGAAGAAAAACTGAACTATTTATCTGTACTTTCTCGTTAAGAGTATTATGCAGAGGTCTAAAGGTTCAAAATAATTAATAAGTGGATGGGAAGGAAGCCTTACTCAAACTCAAATTGGGAAATGAAAAAAAAAAAAAATCTACCACTAATTAGGATTCACATTTAATACGTCAACCATCCATCCAAGTTACACTAGAGGTATTAGTTGGTGTTGGTCCTGTTTTGAGCAGGGGACTGGACATGATGACCTCCTGAGATCTCTTCCAACCCTAATATTCTATGATTCTATACAACATCCAGTGATGCAAGCGATCCATATTACAATATGACTTCAAAGGACTAGTTATTCTAGCCTAATTGGAGAAGGATAGAATAGAAGGGCAACAGTTTGTCAAGATATGAAATAATCTGTGTAAAAAGAGTCAACAAAAATTAAATTTCTGGCTTTAGCCACAAGAGAAAGGGTAAAAGAAAATAGGCAAATGCCTGTTGTGTACTCTTGAAATGACATCATTAGGAATAGTAAAAGAGTCTGAGAAAGCTGCTAAGCAACTCCAGAAAGTTGCTGATAACCTTTTCTTACCCTTTTCTCGTCCACAATCACAGCTATGCAGATGCATGTTACATGAATGAGAACTGGTTATAAAGTTGCTGATGTCACTCATGATTACATTATGGATGTACAGATTGGTAACATCAGCAAAGAAGCCCGAATTCAGCTGTAAAGTTAGGTGTAAATGTTATAAGAGCTCTGCAGGCCATAGCTATGTGACTTTCATTTATTTCAATGGAAGTTGCTGCCAAAATTATTGGGGGGAAAAGTGTACCCCTTAACTGTAATATAGCTAGGGTAACCATTTGGCTATTCATTCACTAACAATATCCTGTTATATATTGTTCTGCCAATGGGATTCATACTTTACCATCTATATTTTTTAGATGCCCCAGTTGTGCACTGGAATGAAGGATTTTTTTTATTTTAAACTAAGCAGTGCTGAATGCCTTCACTTCGTATTACTAAATAATAGAAAATATTTATACACAAACTAGCACAAAATATCTTCTAAACAGTATAGTGCTTTCCCTTCCTATTTCCTATTCCAGCTTGTTTCTTGGCACATAAAATTCTAAACTACATATTAACTTCTCTAGTCTTTCTAGTCTGACACCGGATACTCTTTATCCCGGACAAACTTATAATGTGTGCCACTTGTGCAGCAGTTTATTCTAGAAGGCTGCAATACTACAGCATCACACACATTCCTGGTAAAGTTTACACACAGACACACCTAAAAGGCTGAAATTTAAGCTGCATTTGATTTACAGCTATTGTGTAACCACCATTGTCGAAGAGAAAATATTTTGATTCACAGTGGAACTCAGACTTCTTTCCATCGATCACTTCAAACATGCACCATCCAGCAGCATTTTCCAAATCAAATGTTAAAATTCTCATCCGCGGACAGGTCCTTCCTGATCTGCTCAGCAGACTTTATTATTCTACTTGCACACCTTCTTTAACTATTCATAACAACTGTTGCCATAAAGCAGTATTCTGTATCTACAGATCCATCAGCTGAAGAGTATGACATATTATGCAAACTGTGGGGTTTCACAGTTTCACTCTTAACATTTATATTATTTCTAGTGCTATAGGTATTCCACAAAAATCAGCATGCAAAGTCCCACAGGATTCCGCAATTTCCCAAACAGCACCTTGGCGAGTCAACACTTAACTACACAACTCTTTATTTCTATATTTATATCTGACACATAGTGGAGTGGCTCCAACTGCTGCTTTATTCTTACACACCAAACCATTTTCTGTAGAAAAGCATAATACTAAGGAACTAAAATAAAGAAAAGTGATGCTACATTATGCATGACAGTACAGTGAAATTAACATTTGCAGTGTTGTTGTAGCTGTGTTGGTCTAGGATAGTAGAGAGACAAGGTGTTTGAAGGCCAGAAAAGGGGATTCAGGAAAGATTTATTTCAGGATGTGGTCCCCATCAAGTACATGTTGTAACTGTTTAATGATACCCCATATAGGTTCCAGTGTGGGGTGGCAGGTGGCAACCAGGTGTGCGGTCTGAGGGTTTTTCCTCCTTCAAAACAACTCCCCAACCTTGCCATGCTCATCATAGCAAGCAAGCTCCCCACAGACCAGGGCACACCAACTTAAGCCAGCACTAGACCCTGCCAGAACAACAGATAAAAAACCTGGACACACCTCCACTGCTACGATGATCAACTCCCTGCTCCACACACCTTTCAAGATCCATGGGTCCTACGCAAGCCTATCACAACATGTGGTGTACTCCACCCAGTGCTCTAAATTCCCCCATAACTACAGGTTTGTCGCATCTTATGCGCATTTAACATGCGCGATTTCAGCTTTACGCGGTCGGCAAAAACAAAAATAAAAGAGAAAAATAACAATTGTAATACTGTACCTGTAGTGCAGGCGATTCCGCCCGCCATTACACTCAATGACTGCGGAACGTAACCCCAGCATAAGATGCGACAGACCTGTATGTGGCAGAAATGAGACAATCACTATGCTCTCGGATGAACTTACACAGAAAAATGATAAAAAAGAAAAAAAACCTGTATCACATCAGTATGGGCAAAAACACTTCTCACAAAACAATCACTCCATATCTGACCTCTCAGCCCTCGTCCTCAAATGAAAATGGCTCAACACCTTCAAAAGACAAGCTCGGAGCTTAAATTCATAACTTTGCTAGTCAGTGCTAACCCCCTACTTGGTAAGGCAACTCCCATCTTTTCATCTGCTGTAATATATGTATCTGCTACTGAATTTTTCACTCCATGCATCTGATGAAGTGGGTTTTAGCCCACAAAAGCTTATGCCCAAATAAATTTGTTAGTCTCTAAGGTGCCACAAGGACTCCTCGTTGTTTCAACCAATAATGTATCTTCCTACTCTCCTAAAGGCTTTACAATCTACTTGCACAGCTCCATTCAAATCCTATTGAAACTCCCCTTCCCCCGATACTTCTTTTTAAAAAGATTTCCAAAAGTATTGTTGCAGCAGCTATCACTGATAATAGTACTTTCTGTAACATATTTACTTCCTATTTCTCCAAGTTATGTGCTTAGCAGGTTTAGGTCCCTTCTTACACCTCTGTAAATCATTAAGGGGCTGATCCAGAGCCCACTGAAACCAACAGGGGGTCTGTCTACTGACTTCAATGTGCTTTAAATTGGACCTAACCCCATTATGCATTTCATCACCTGCACGAGCTACTAATTCTTAAGGTCAGAAGATCACTATAAAGGATTTATTGATAGAAAACTTTTCATGACTCATCTCTCAGTGGTGAGAGAGGCGTTTTCAGTTGGCTCCTACACATGCCACAGGACACAAACAGTTAACTGCACACTTCTCAGCAAGCTACCACAGGAAAGAAAGTTATTTTACATGAAACAGACTAGTAACAATGTCTGTTTAGACAGGTCTCATTCAGAATGTTTTAGCAAGGCAGAAACCACACAAAAAAACACTTCTCTCAGCTAGAAATCAGGGCTCATGGTGCACACAAGTTTCATCTGTGGTGTCAAACACCCAGCCCACACATTGAATCCAGATTGTTCAATATATGTATAGAGCACACCTGACATATTCAGATTCTGCAGAATCTAAGCTTTCATTTTAAAAAATGAATGAATGAATATATTCTTAGCCCATACAGTTGGGGCGATAAACTTCCAAATGTAAACCACTGTGGAAGTCTTCATGAATCTGCAAATAGATAGGCTGAAACAAAGAGTCAGTAGGGAACTCCCATGTGCCTTCCTCCCATTCATCTCATTGCAGTGTTAGCTGTCATGTCTAATGAGCGAGTGCTCAGGTGAGGGAAGGAATGATATATTAACTATTTCAGTGCTGATCACTATAGTAGACAATTGGTGGAAGAGGAAAATGGGAATGTTAAGTAAATATTTATCTAGACTCTATACTACTGTGCCTTAGATATTTTATGCTTCTTTTATAAATGGGTCAACTGAAGCACAGAGTCTTTAAGTGACTTGCTCAAGTTCACACCAAATGATCGGTTCTGCAGGGGATAGAATCCAGGAGTCTTATCCCCAGTTCTCTGCTCTAACCACTAGAACTTGCAGTAATTTAAAGACAGTGATCTTTGTAGACATTATACTAATTAGTATTTTCATTTTTATTTTGTTTCATCTCTCTAAGTGTCAGCCAAAATGCTGACAAGCCATGAACCTGATACCACTGTACTAATGATTGTATTGTGTGTCTTAGGTTTACAGGGAAGGGGAGAACAAGGACCTCCTGGTCTACCAGGTCCTGCTGGCCCAAGAGGACAACCAGGCCCAGCAGGGCCACCAGGCTATGGAAATCCAGGTCCTCAAGGTCCACCAGGACCCCCTGGCCCACCCGGATTTTCTGCTGTTGGAAAGCCAGGCTTACCAGGTTTACCAGGAAAGCCAGGAGAGAGAGGATTAAATGGTGAAAAAGGAGATATTGGACCTGCTGGTCTCCCAGGATCAAGAGGGCCACAGGGGCCTCCTGGAATTCCTGGTCCTGCTGGAATCTCTGTTGCTGGCAAGACAGGAGAACAAGGGCCACCAGGAGCACAAGGGCCCCGGGGTGTCCCCGGAGAAAAGGGTGAGGCAGGTATTCCTGGCATAAACGGACTAAAGGGAGAAAATGGATATGGAGTTCCAGGTCGCCCAGGAGACAGAGGGCTCCCAGGCCCCCAAGGCCCCCCAGGACCCCCTGGACTTGGTGGGATAGGGAAGCCTGGTGAAAATGGGTTTCCAGGTCAGCCAGGTGTGAAAGGTGATCGAGGTTTGCCAGGTGCACCAGGACCAGCAGGCATCCCAGGTTCCCAAGGTCTTCCTGGGGAACCTGGAGCAGCAGGAATCGGAAAGCCTGGAGCAAATGGACCACCAGGATTACCAGGGATTCCTGGAGCTAAAGGACTGCCTGGACCCCCGGGCATGCCTGGATCCCCAGGTCTTCCAGGGTTTGGAAAGCCAGGTTTGCCAGGGATGAAAGGACATAGAGGACCTGAAGGCCTTCCCGGTGTTCCAGGAATCAAAGGAGATGAAGGCCCAGCTGGAGTTCCAGGAGAACCAGGGCCAGCTGGACCACCTGGAAATATGGGTCCTCAAGGACTTAGAGGAATACCAGGTGAAAACGGCCTACCTGGGTCTAAAGGTGAAGCAGGACCTGCAGGCCTTGCAGGATACCCAGGAGCTAAAGGTGACAGGGGCCTACCAGGATTAGAGGGAAAACCAGGATATCCAGGGGAGCAGGGTCTTGCTGGTCCTAAAGGACCTCCAGGTTTATCAGGCCCAAAAGGGGACAATGGTCATGCAGGGCCACCTGGCCTACCTGGTCCAATGGGTGCACCAGGACTTAAAGGAGCACCAGGATTTAATGGTGAGCCAGGCCCAAGAGGACCTTCTGGAATACCTGGTATAAGAGGTCCAATTGGGCCACCAGGCATTCCAGGTTTTCCAGGCACTAAAGGGGAGCCAGGGGCACCAGGATTACCAGGTCCAGCTGGCATTGCTACAAAAGGTTTAAATGGACCCATGGGGCCACCTGGGCTCCCAGGCCCAAGAGGCAACAATGGAGAGCCTGGGTTACCAGGCCCTCCGGGTCCACCTGGTCCTCCTGGGCAAGCAATACTCCCACAGATGCCAGATGGTTATATAAAAGCAGGAGAGAGTCAAGGCCTCACAGGAATGCCTCTTATGAAAGCAGGAGTAAATCAAGGTCTAACTGGAATGCCAGTGTCAGCTTTCTCTGCCATTCTCTCCAAAGCCTACCCTGGGGCCACTGTGCCCATCAAATTTGATAAAATCTTATACAACAGACAGCAACATTATGACCCCAGAACAGGAATCTTCACATGTAGGATCCCAGGACTTTACTATTTTTCTTACCATGTACATGTAAAAGGAACAAATGTTTGGGTCGCACTCTACAAAAATGGCTCACCAATCATGTACACTTATGATGAGTACAAGAAAGGATACCTTGACCAAGCTTCTGGAAGTGCTGTCATTGATCTCATGGAAAACGATCAAGTCTGGTTGCAGTTGCCCAATGCAGAATCTAATGGCTTGTATTCTTCTGATTATGTTCACTCCTCTTTCTCAGGATTCTTGTTTGCTCATATGTGATAGTATCCCACCTTAGCTGTCCTAATACTTTCTCTTTCAGATAATTTTAATTGGACTATGATGTGACACCTATGACTGGTCAAACAAATTATTTGCAACAAAGGGGAAGTAAGGATGATAGGGTAGGAGAGTTTGTTTCAAAATTAAGCTTCAGAGTAACTTTGTGCATTTTTAGAAATCTGTCAGAGATTTATTTGCAAAAACTTTGTAGTAAGGGCAAGTCAGTTGTCCTGCTGAATACAATATTAAACATTATGGTAATCGACGATGTAGCTCTTCTTTGTTTTACATTTTCTTAATTAGTATTTCTAAGTTGATTTTATGTTTTAAATGTACTTGTAAGCCTTCATAAAGTAATCATTCCAGATTACTACATATTTATCTCACTGAAACAAAGACATTATTTTAAATTAATCAGTCACAAAATCAGTTTAGTGTGTTCATAACAATGTTCAAGAGATTGCTTTTAGAGAAAGGGAACACTAATTTACTTTGTTATAACAACAACAGACATGTTTATGAAGTTTCATCAACTTAAAAATATGTGTTTCCAAAAATTTTAGGCATAACAAAGGATTTTATATCTTACTAAGGTACTGATTTCGCTGGAGGGATCTCTTAAAACTAGTTCATCAATAGTCAGAAGTAAAGAAAGAGAAAATCATTTGTCCAGCTATCTGCAAGAAAAGGGGTGTTGTCCCTTTAAGGGCTCTCTTCAACAAGGGGGTGAAGGAGAAAGGTTACAGGGATGGACAGAAAGGACAAGACGACTTTGGAAGCAAGTTTTTTGTACTATAGTAATTAAATTTAAATGTCTATTTTAGATAAGGTGGTCTTTTGAAGGATTTATTTAAAAAGAACTATGTCTGAAGAGCCAACCATTTAAGGCTAAAGATGAATACTCAGATTGTGAATCTAAAAATCTATGCAATGATTTTTTAGAAATGTGATTTTATAATCTGCAGCAACACACTAATGCAATATTTTTAAAGCAAATTTTAAACTAAGGTGTTGTAGACTAACTAATGTTCTGAGTATATGTTACAACTGTTTTTGTCAGTAAATTCAGAAACTGGCATTATAGATCTACAACAAAACACAGACATTCATGCATATACTGATATACTCCAAGTTTAAAATAGCTTTATCATCTGAAATACTAGAGGCAGTCTCTTACCCGCACTGTTTTTCATGCACAGTAAGTTTATTTCTTTAAAAAGCATATATCTTTATTAGGTTTGTTACTTCCCACTTAATGAAAATTGGAAATGTGCATTATTCAACGGCATATCTGATACATTCCTGGCAGAGCTAATTAAATCAGCCAACAGATGACACTGTCATATTTACTGTTCACACGTATATTTAATGTTCCATTAATTTGTTGGATACAGCATTCATCTAATATATAGTACTCAGCACTGAAGTTACTGGTACATAGATGAGGAAATCAACTAAGTTAATATTTTTAATTGTTTTTTTGTGTGTGTTAAATATACAAAATAGCCATGTAACAGTGTAATCGGGATTTTGTTCATATAAGATTCTTCTGTCCATGCATGGCTCTCAAGGAAGAGTATGCATCAGAGAGGCTTGTCAAATAAACCTGAAAAACTAATTTTATTGTTTATTTTAAGCTGGAAGTTGCTTTTACACTGATGCTTTGTCAGTGTTACTCTTACTAAAAGCTAAAAATCCATGTTTTACCATTTTTTTTATTATGTTATTTCTTTATGAAATCAAAGTCAATGACTGTATTAATTTGAAACCAGCATTCTTTTCTAAACACTTCTATTTTGTTTTCCAAATTTGATAAAACTTTGGTATTAACAAAAAAGAAGTTAATCTTTAAATTGGTCTGTTATTAAGTCAACATGTATTATTTTAGAAATTGTAATAAATTATTATGCAACAGCTTTGCAAAATTCTAGTCATTCCTTTGCCTACAGTGAACAATGCTTCTGGAAGAGTCAAATAAGATTTATGCTACAACGGTCAAGTAGATTTAGTGAGTGTGTTCGTAAATTTTCATGATAGTTTTGCAAGGCTGAATAGCAACATAATAGGCACTAAACACAATACCCAAGTGCCACATAAATTCTCCTTCTTCTTGAGCCAAACTGAAAATTCTAGACACATTGGCCTTTTTGATTATCAGCCTGGTCTTTTCTCCTCGTATCCCAATATAATTCATGAACAGATTCCAATTAGGATCACCAATTTTCTATACAACAAATGATTTAAATATGTAATCATCTTGTGATAAAACATTAATCTGCTTGACTTCCCAAAGCATCTTTCCAGCATTTCAAGAGGATATACTTTGCTGCCAATACATTCAATTTATATGGCACTTCCATTTGGAAAGTGCTAACAGCCACAGGGTAGTGGATATGGGAAACCTTCCATTGGCAAGTACAAATGATCTTCTGATAATGTTGTCACAATTACTTTATACTGAAGTAAAACATGTGCTGAAATTTGCCAACATGTACCAAGCATCAGACAGATTGTTGCCTCACAAATCTAATTACCGGTAGTTACTTTTTTTTTTTTTTTTTTAAGTAGGGGGGAGAAGGGTATTAAGTAGTACTATTGAGAATACATTTTATGAAATCTTAACCTCAATCAATGTTAGCACAGACATCCCTACGAGACAAATAACTTGTTACCCACTTACCTCTTCATACATCCAATGAACATAAACCCTTAGGCTTGCTTTACAGGAGTTTAGACAAACAGTACAAGTTAAATACCTGAGTCTTAGACACTGACGTATTAATAAACTTTTCATATTATTCTATCAGAGACTATCTAGCCATGAGTATAATAAGATTTTTAATAACCTCAAAATCTTTGGATGGCTAGAGATGGATTTGGGTGGTAAATTTGGATTTCAGTCACCCAGTTTTAATTTTGCAAGTCAAGCCTGCAAAACACCCTGCTTTTAGTTTTGGATTCACAATCTACTTTTACAGAAAGCAGTGACAGATTCCAATTCTTCTTAGGCAGGTACTACAAAGGTTATTAGACTTCCAAGAAACACCAAACATAGGAATTCAATTAATGGAAAAAATGTCAAATCAGAAGTGAATTAAATGCAGCCAGAGAAAAAAAAATAAGGAAAAATCAGAACAAAAAATCATGGATGCTGAGCTCAGAACGAAGATTCATTTTCTTTCACAATTTTTTCACCATTTTTAAAAACAATTATCTATAGTTGAAAAATACTCTATAAACAAAACAAATAATTTACTCCTACTCACAGAGGAAGAAAAATATATATAATTAAAACAACAGTGTAAAGTACCCAGAAGTCTAGTCCTCTTTTGCCAGTACAAATACTGTAATGGCCATCAGCTGTGAGCAGGAAAAGAAAGTTTCAGAAAGTTTTCTGGTTTCAGATAATCTTCCTTCTTGAATTTGATGTTTAGTATTCAGAAAGAATGACAGTTGATTAAGAATTTCAGCTTTTTAATATGTTGCCATTTAAGTTCAATAACCATGATCTGTAATGTTTCTTAAAATATTTAAAAAGACAATCAAGAATGAAAAAAATTAGAAGTGTGTCATTTAAACCTGAGGTCCTGAAACTATGGTCCATAGAGTGCTTACTGATAATACTTGGAGAGTTGGTGCGTACTCTCCTTATCTCCAGTGGAACTGCATGAATAGACAGCTAAAAATACTCTACATACTTTCATAATATCAGTTGTCTATATGCCCAATTGCTTTCATCACTGCAGAAACATAAAGAGAATGCAAATGTGAGAGGCGGTGTCTGGGAAGGATGAATGGGAAGGAAACCGGTCCTCAAGGTACTCTATGAATTAAACTGTGGTCCACATTAGGGCTGGTGGAAAGTTTTCCATCAAAATTAGGTTTTCACTTAAATAGAAGTGTTCACAAAATGTCTGCTTCCCACAGAAAATTTACTTTTTCAATTAAAAAAACACAAAACAAAACCTGAAAACTGAAATGCTCTAAATGCAGCCACATTGCCTCATGGGATTTGTAGTTCAGTTGTCTTATGTCCTCATTCTCCTCTGTGGGCTAGGTTTCCCTCCAGACTACATCTTCCATGATACACAATGGTCAGGGATTCCTGTGATACATCTCCTCCCCTTACTAAAAGGGGGCCATGGTGCACCATGGCAGATTGTAATCCTATCAGGGAGCCTGGCCTATAGAAGAGAATGGGATATGAGGCACCCAAACTACAACTCCCATGAAGTACTGGAGTAGCAGTTCAGAACTGAAATATTTTGGATTTTGGCTAAAATAAAAATAAAAATTTACCATGGAAAATTTAGACAAAAATGATTTTTTTTTCATTTTTCTGTGGAAGAAAACTCCATTTTTAACCATCTTTCATCCACACTGTGTAAATGTTCACAAATTCCTGCCTTAAGCTTTAGAAAGCATAATGTTAAAATAAAATTTGTCTTAACTTTTTAATTTGCTCACTTCTACAAGGTGAGAAATATAATTAATACATTTCCCCTAATTAAATATCTCACATAAATTAATCTTAAGGACTTTGAACTAGCAAAATGGCAAGAAATACTTTTAAACTAGTCAAGAGTTTTATAACAATGATTCTTACAACATACTATTAAATATATTCTATGAAGTAATTTTGAAAGGGATTCTTTCAGATACTGCTGGCAAACTATCAAAAATTTACCATTTTGAAAATGATACAAAAAGGAGACAGAAAAACTCCATTAGTTTACATAAAAAGGGCCTACAGATATGGATCAACTATGTTAAAATCATACTTGGTAATAAACAGAAAATGTGGAAGCGGAAATTAATGAACCAAAACTGGTGTGTCACATTTTAGGCCTACTTTGACAAAATAGTGGACAAAATAATGAGGACGGGCTTTTCCAACCACCCTTCCCTGTGAGGTTCCTTAAAAAAAAAAAACCAACAAAAACACACACACTTTTTGTGAGGGGTGGAGAATAGGGAAGAACAGACAAAGACAACTAGAGCGTCACCATCATGGCTGCCATCCCCATCACCTCCTGGGACCCCGAACTTTCTTCATTCTTATCCTGAGGGGATATCCTGACCAGACTGGTCCAGAAAAGGATCCAGATGACATCAGCACCTGTATCAATTCCAGCTAAATCCCAGACATCATCTGAGATTAAACAAGATCGGACTTTAACAGCAGCAGCAACAGCTCCAGCTCATTTCAACTAACCTCTTCTCTTCTAACCAAAAAAACCCCCAACAACAGCTGCTACCATCTTTGATACCATCTAAGAGACTGTCAAACCAGGGGGGGAGAGGGGGAAGGAAGAGGTCCCGCTATAGAGAGAGAGAGAACAAGAAATGTCGTTACAAAAGCTTTACTTATAAATATAAGATAGAAGATATAGAAAGGTATTTTTATGAACATCTGGTCATTATTTGTGAAATACAGTCTGGTATCATCCACTTGCAACACTAAACAGTTGTTTTGCTTAGAACCTCTCTACCATATCTTTTCTTTTTTTTTTTAAATATATTTTAAAACTAGTTGAGAATATTTTAAAATAAAGTACATCTCTAATAAACCCCTATACATTCTGACAAACACTAAGCCACATCTCTACCCAGCAACTAAATACTGAAGTAACATAAGTATCAACAAAAAAGCAAAAACTATTATATTTTCAATGTATAATTTAATTTTACACAATCCTTTAAAAAGTTATATTTAACTGAAAATATTTTGGTTTAATGTTTGTACCCATTCAATAGACTCAAGAAATCTATTCTTAGCAGATATAGTCATACACATTAATAGAAAGTCAGTAGAAAAACTTTATCTACCTCATTTCACAAATCAAACTGTCTATACTATGGAACCATATACCTTCCAATTCCAATAAATATGAACCACAGTGTTATAGCATTTGTAATTAATAATAAAAACCATTGTCTTCACCTCTTATTAAAAAAAGGTTGAATAATAATCTTTCAGAGAAACAGCATCACCGTACTAGTAATTCTAGGCAAAATTAGAGGGGTAGGAATGTTCAGTGTTCAATCAATGACATAACTTGATATGCTGAATACTCCCTTAATATTTTGTCTTTTTTTTTTTTTGTCTTGCTAAAAATAATAGTTAATGCAGGAACATATTTGTACACAATGTGCATGCATAAATTACAGTATTCCATTCTACCTTTCACCCCCACTCCTCCATTCATGAGAGTCAATTGTTTTTTTCTTTTAAGTCACAGTAATTCAGTAAGATAGCACCCCAAAAGTGTTAGGAAATCCATCAAAATGCTTAAACTGAAGGCAGGTAGAGTGTTCAGAGTTATACTGAAATGGCTAACATGCATAGAATACATTTTTATTTCTAATGAAGATCAATTTGAGTAACAAAGCAAATGTAGAAGTTTCTGCTTCAGTAACTATATAAATAGACTTGGACAGATTAGATTTTTATTGGTAAATGACAGGAAATGTTGATTTCCCATTACAGACACAAACCTATGAAAATATATTTCCATCGATGAAAATCAATATGTAGAGACAGGCAACGTAAGTAAAATGCTGCTTGAGAATGTAGAGACTGATTAAGAATATTTACTTTGTATATTTTTACATGTGATGTTGACAATTTGTGATGTAATGGTTATAGAGTTTTAACTTTTGAATCTCAACATCTACTGCCATTAAATAATTATTGCCTGATTCCCCATAATTTCCTGCAACTATGAAAATTTAAACCAATATGAATAAAAATCCTTAAACCCCACAATTTTACACAACTGTGAAAATTTAGATCAATCAAAAGTTTTAAAAAATATCTTAAAAATAAACACTGATATTATCCGGTGAAATTATTTAAAAAAAATAAAAATAAAAATTGAACTCTGCCAAGCCTATAAATATTTTCAGCCTATTACAGTAAAGCATGTCTTGAATTAACTCGCCTACCTTTAAAAGCTGAGGTTTTATAGTTATGCTGTATAGCAGCAATCACATCCTTCCAAAAGTTGTATTTTGTCGGTCTGTCATGCTGTAAGAGTAATAAATAAATAAACACACACGTCAGGTATCAGTTTTTATATGAGCAAATAAAGTGAATGTCATTAATAAACAACAATTATTTGAAAGCAAAGCGTTATGGCCTGGGACTCACGAGATCAGGATTCAGCAGGTGCCATCTTAGACAAGTCACTCAAGTCCAGATTTTTAAAGGATTTTAAAGGTATTTAGGCATTACTAAGCTCAGCATTGCCACCCTTTTCTGACTTAGGCCTGGTCTACACTACAGACCTATATCGGTATAAAAATCCACACCCCTCAGCAACGTAGTTACACACTGACCTAGCCCCCCACTCTCCCTCCTGTAGACAGCACTATGTCAGTGGGAGAGCTTCTCTAGCCAACACAGCTACCACCTCGGGGAGGTGGATTAACTAAGCCAACAGGAAAGCTCTCTCCCATCAGTTTACAGCATCTTCATTGAAGCGCTACATCCGTTCAGCTGCACCAATAGAGCATTTTAAGACTAGACTTGCCTTTATGAGCCTGAGTCTTATTTTCAAATGTGACTTAGGCACTTAGGAGTCAGTGAACTTCAACGAAACTATGGGCATGGCTAAACTTACAGATGTAGAGTGCCAGGAGTTAAACCAGCCCTTGGAGACAGCAGCAGGGAAAGTGCTACTGTGTGTTCAGAGTGTGCTCCTTGTGACTGTGGAGCATGTCCACATTAGCAGCTCTTACAATGCCACAGAGAGCAGTGCATTGTGTTAGTTATCCCAGTGTGCAAGTGGCTGCAGCATGCTTTGGAAAGGGTTTGCAGTGCCTAATGGGGCAGGCACAGCATCACATGATGCAGTTTCCCAATCCCATTGTTTCATGGGCATCCTACTAGCTTGCCAGCTGCTTTTCAAATGAGGGGGTGGGGAGTGTGACAGGGAGTGTGTTGTGTGTATGTGGGGGGAGAGACAGTGTGTTTTGGGGGGCAGAGGGGGAAGGGGGAAACCCTCAGCCCCCACCCCTCGCCTCTCTCTCTCTCTCTCTCTCTCCCTCTCACACACACACACACAAGCCTGTCTCTGCAGCAGGAGCATTCCACAGTAACGGTTTGCTTTGTGTCCTGGAGGAGATAAGCATGAGAGCTGTCAGAAACGGAGCTTTGAAAGGGGATATCCGCATGCCTGCAGCCAAGTTCAAAACAATGACCAGAATGACCACTTGACTTCAGGGGATTGTGGGACATTTCAGTAGGCCAATCACAGCGCAGTAATGCAATACATCGTCCACACTGACACCCCGGCGCTCCAGCCCGGGTGTAGCAAGCTCTATGATTCTCGTGGAGGTGGATTACCAGGAGCGCTCCAGCTGTAGGGTGGAAACCTCAGGAATTACGGCGCCCGGGGCTGATTTAATGGGCTCTAACTTGCAAGTGTAGACAAGGCCCTAGAGTCTCTTTTCCAGATCTGAAAAAAATCTCTGTGTAGCTTGAAAGTTTGTCTCACACACCAACAGAAGTGGGTCCAGTAAAAGATATTACCTCACCCACACTGTCTCTCTAGTGAAATTAATGGCCATTATTTGCCCAACTGTCTATAAAGTAAAAGTGAACACTACAAATAAATGATGTTATCTAGAGACATGCTATGTGATTTAGTTACTAAGAAACAAAACCAGGATTCAGCCTTGCAGACGGGGAGGGAAGGAAGGAAGAGGGAAAGGATGAAATCTCAATAGTTGTAGTTTTAGTAAAATAATTGATATGACAGCTGTTCAGATGTTAGGAAGCTTCTTTAATTTTGCACATTTTCAAATATGCAGATTGAGTAGACACCACTAGCTTATTGAATTCATTGATCATGGCATCATGACCTAGTACTACAAATTTCAAAATTTCCAATCAATGTCCTTGACATTAAAGTACTGACTGTTTTGGAAAAAGATTGTCTATTGTTTGAATGAAATCAAGAAAGGTGCAGAAATAAGATCATTACTTATTCCTTATCTGAGTTTGACTTATGTAAGAGAACTTAAATTAGATTTTAAATAAGAATTGCTCACAGGCAAGACAGTGGTTTTATTAAACTATATATTTGCAATATTGTAAAAATCAAAATATTCTCCCCTCCTATGCCTACCTGATTTTGTTAATTGGGAACTATCAAAATCTTTAAAGAAAAGGAATATTTTTTCATAGGATATGAAAATCCTTGCAAAGAGCAAACTCAGCCTTCAAATGTGATTTATAACTTCTCCTTAACACCGTTAGTTCCATTAATTCCACCACCAAATTGTTTTCTGTACAGCACACAATGACTCAGCCAACAACGTATCTTCCTACTCTCCTAAGGACTTTACAATATACTTGCATAGCTCCATTCAAATCCTAGTGACTCCCCCACCCCAGATACTTCTTTTTAAAAAGATTTCCAGAAGTATTGTCGCAGCAGCTATCACTGATAATAGTATTTGTACAGACAGAACCCTCCATAAAAAAAAAAAAAAAAAAATACACTTTCACCATTCTTAGAAGGATCTATCTATTCTAGGAACTGACAGCAGAAGAGTGTCTGCTGATCTCAATTGCCATGTTAGGAAACTGCTTCTCTCCCTATATCCTAAATACCTGAATCCCAGAGCATTAGAGATTGTAATTAGTTCCCTGAAATACATGCAGAATCAAACAAGCGGTCAGTACACACCACAGAGTAAAGATGTTCCCATGTTCATAATGACCAGTCACAGAAGGTAAACGGCAGCAGCATGCAGGCAATATATTCTGAAATAGTTTTATTTTTTTAAGCTAGCCAATAAAGCTTAATGTTTGAGATATAATGTTGCTGTATTATAAAAATGAATTTTTGTAGCACTGTTGGAACCTCTCAACATGTTGGTTAGCATGGCTTTTGATACAATGGTTAACATGATTTCAAGGGACTGCCTTTGAGATCTTTACCTGCTACCCCAAATTTGTATTCAGATGGGAATAAAGACCCATTCATTAATGCTACAGGGCTGTATAGTGCTACAAAAATCACTACTTTGGCAGTTAATACCAACTTAATGTCTACTACTCCAAACATGGATTTGCATGAGGGCCCTATATATGGTCTGCTGCTGGGTCTTGGGGGAATGAAGGATTTGATTTTGATTTTGCTTTGATAGCCAGCAAGTTGCAACCTATCAGGGTATCCTTCATGCATCACTTCCAGGTTGTATACCAGCAGCTAAGCAGTGCTGCTGTAGAGAGTTCATACACTGGCTTTATATTCCAGGGATTGGAAAGTTTCAGCGCTGTGGTTTTTTAACTTGAATTTTATTGACTTTTTCATCAAGTTGACCCAATAATGATATAGAATATGAAAACATGATCCAGTAGCCAAGTAACATAATTTCAAATTCTGAATAACCACCACCAACCCAATTGTACATAGCAGGTTCCCTGGAATACATTGAACACGTACAGTGAGATGAAGAATGATCCAGTAGTTAGGGCACTAGCCTTGGACTTGCAAGATCTGGGTTCAATTACCTGTTCAGCCACAGCTCGCCTGTGTGACCTAGGGGAAGTAATTTATTCCCTGCTTCAGTTCTTCCCTATTTAACAGGGATGTTGTGAGGGTAAATACATCAAAGATTGTGAGGCGCTCTGATTCTATGATAGTCTGATAATGGGTACTCTTCCTTTAAACAGAGATAAAGCTCAGAAGAGATTAAGTATCGCAGTGTCATTAATCAGCACAGAGACTTAACTATAGCAATAGAGGGATACCACCATACTTTACTGTTGAAAGGATCTGTTTTTTATTAAAAAACATCTACAAGTTTCAACCTCCATGCGCTCTTCAATGCAAATGAAATCTGAGAGCATTACCTTCAGGAAGAATTTAAGATATACTGTCTTATACTCCTGTCTGAGTAAAAAGCTCTAGATATTCATGTGACTGCAGTAGAGATATTGTCATCTAGAATTTAATGAGTGGTTATGTTTAGCACCTGAAAAATTTAAAATGATTCCACCTCTAGAGGTGTATTCCTAGGTATACACATATCTGTAGCATGTAGAGTTAATGTGTATTGAAAGTTTTCAATTTGAAGATTTAACCTTCTGAACCCACTTAACTATCTACCTTCATTAACAAGTCACTTGTAAGAGTTACACTTTATCATATTTCAATTTCCAATTAGTTTTTAAGAATACCGTTCTGAGTGTAAGAAAAACTAAGGCAGACAAGCACTTAACTATTCTTATGCTAGCTCTTTGTGCCCTCTGGTGGAGACAGAGTATATTTTGACCACTCCATTTGTCCTGATTGTTTTAGTACAGGGGTCTCACCAATCCCCCCACCCCTCTGCCTACCTGCGGGATTGCCCCCTGTGGCGCTGCGAGCCCCGTGCCGCACTCTGAAGCAGCTAGCAGCATGCCCCTTTGGGTCGGGGGGAGGAGGGGGAAGGAGGCAGAGGGCTCCTGCATTGCCTCCTTCCAGGAACCGCCCCCCACAGCTCCCATTGACTGGGAACAGGGAACCGCGGCCAATGGGAGCTTCGTGGGAGGCACCTAGAGGAGCGGCAAGAGCAGCGCACGCATGGAACCCTGATCCCCACCCCCTCCCCCAGGGGCTGCAGGGACACGGTTCCAGCTGCTTCCTGGAACGGAGCGGCATGGGGCTGTGGGCCAGGGCAGGCAGGCAGGGAGCCTACCCTGGCCCCGTTGCACGCCGCTGCCACCCCAGAGCCGCTCTAGGTAAGCAGCACCGGGCTGGAGCTCGCACCCTGAACCCCTCCTGCAGCCCAACTCACTGCCCTGAGCCCCCTGCCACATTCCACACCCCAACCCCCTGCCCTGAGCCCCCAGCCACATCCCACATCCCAACCCCCTGCCCTGAGCCCCCTTCCACATCCCGCACCCCTCCTGCACCCCGACTCCCTGCCCTGAGCTCCCTGCCACACCCTGCACACCTCCTGCTCCTCAACTCCCTGCCCTGAGCCCCCGCTGCACCCTGCACCCTTTCTGCACTCCCTGGAGGCAGTGTTGGGGTGGGGACTTCGGGGAAGGGGTTGGAATGGGGCAGGGAAGGGGTGGGAAGAGGTGGGACAGGGGCAGGGCCTAATAGAAGGGGTGGAGTGGGGGTGGGGCCAGAGGCAGCGAGGGGGGTGTCAGTGATGCGGCCCTCGGTTCAATGCACTAGTTCTCATGTGGCCCTCATGGTCATTTGAGTTTGAGACCCATTTTAGTAGAAGACCTACATACACTGTAGAATTGGAATGCAAAGGTCCAACCCAATTTATATTTCACTTCTTAGCATAAGTGTCAAGACAATTCATTATTCAACATGGTACTTTGTGTATTTAGGGAGGGGAGGGAAGAGAGAAGAGCAGAGACAGAAAAAGAATAAAACAAGTAGCAATATTTTTCTTTTCTCTTAATTGAGCTTGAAATTATGTAGCTCTTACCTTGTCTAAACAATCCACAATCCTTGCACAAAGAAGGGCTCCTGGCAGGTCAAAATAATTATCATAGCAATAATATTTAGCTGCAAAAGAAAGAAAAGTTGTTTTAAAGTATTGTGTATATTTTAACTGGGGGAAAAGTCTGTGTTTAAATGGTTAATTTTAAAGTTCCCATTGTGTTTTTACCGGGATTAGATATTGGCCATTGGCAAATCTATTATCATGTTACTTTTTTCATGACACTCTCTTTCTTTTTCTGGACATCATTCTATTAGAGATAGAAAATTGCTACTCTTTAGCAAATTACTGACATTTTAAAAATAAATATTAAGCCTCTGGATGAGATCCTCACCAGTTCAGGCAAAAAGGGCCAGAGTCGTGTAACGGAGCTCTAAAAATATTGATGAGTCCTGCTGGGGGAAGACTCCCACAGTGCAGAACTGAGGAAGACAGTCAGAAGGCTACCTTTTGTGAACATCCTCACAAGTCCTGGTGTAGGGGCGTGTTAGGGGCAAGACTGCAGGCTACAGTGCTTTGGAGAGTCCAGGCAGCACTATGATCCATAGGACAGCCTGCTGTAACTCAGGCCAGGTCTACACTAACCCCCTAATTCGAACTAAGGTACGCAACGTCAGCTACGTGAATAACATAGCTGAAGTTCGAAGTACCTTAGTTCGAACTTACCTCGGTCCACACGCGGCAGGCAGGCTCCCCCCGTCGACTCCGCGGTACTCCTCTCGTCTAGCTGGAGTACCGCAGTCGACGGCGAGCACTTCCGGGTTCGACTTATCTCGTCCAGACAAGACGTGATAAGTCGAACCCAGAAGTTCGATCGCTCGCCGCCGAACTACCGGGTAAGTGTAGACCTACCCTCAGTCAGGCATCTTGGACTAAGTATACTGGGGGCCACTCCAGCCCTCAGAGCAGCCCAGAATACGCAAGGTGTAAAAGTGGCTTGAAGACATCAAAATCCCATTTTGGGGGCTGAGTTCATGTTGTGCCTCGTAGAGGAGCAGTGCTCTACTCCTGCAGGCATATAAGATATAACTACCTAACGTAGGTAGTTATCTGTATACTTAAATGGAAGTACCCAAGAGTAAAGCTATGGATAAGATAATGACCTTCATCCTGCAAACTCTTATATTTTATTGACTTAAGCATTTTAAATCCTTATATATTTTGTGTGAAATCAGTGTTCCCAAAGGAGGCCAAGTTTATTTTATTTTTTAGTTAATAAAAAAATGTATCAGAGCATCAAACCTCTGTGTACATTATAGATGACTGTAAAGACCAAAGTCCCTTATTTATCCACAAAATAGGTAAAGGGTATGAATGCAAGTTTCTCTCCTGAAATGGAAAAAAAAGCACCCCATGGAGAAGAGAGTATTTCAGTCTTCCAGGCCCATTCAGTCCTTTACATTTATACTTAAAGGCTGTCAATGACAGAGAGTCCAGAGTAGTGAGTCAGCAATGAGCAAAATTTGTAATGATCTGCAGACTGTTTTCCCTAAACAATGCAAGATGGTGGCGTGACATTGCACTCCATATGTTTTATGGAAATATGCTTATGAGTGTGAATATGATGTAACTGGAATATGCTTTATACAAAAGGTCTCTTGTAAGGTATCATAACAAAGGTTATAACCTACTGAATATATTCCTCCTATTTGTATGCATGTATCATTCTTGTATCTGAAGCTAGAAATATGAAGTATAACTCTGAGGTCCTATTGTAATTATGCAAAGTGTGGGCCATTAATGGTGGTTTAGACTCTTGATGGCTCCCATTGACTAGGACAATTGGTTGTATATGGTTTATTTACCTCAAGCCTTCCTGTGTAGGTGTGGGCCAACCCTGGAAGAATGGCGACTAGGGGTCTTATAGTGACATGTGACCATGTCACATGATACTGGAATCCACCTTAAATCTGATACTTTTCCATTTAGAAGGAGGGGTGCAGATGGAGAGAGACAAAAGATTCTTGCCTTGTGCCAAAGCTATAAAAGGGAGTTGAGCAGGACAAAGTGGTCTGCAAGTCATGAGAAAACCCCTGCTTACCACCTGAGATGTCTGCTGAAACTAACAAGGACTGTACCAGTGGAAAGGATTGGGCCCAGACTAGGAAGGCGTCTAGTCTGTGAAAGAAGCTTATTGGAACATCTCTGAGGGTGAGATATTACCTGTAATCAGTTTCTTAAAGTATTAGGCTCAGACATGCATGCTTTTGCTTTATTTTGCTTGGTGACTTACTTTGTTCTGTTAGTACTTGAAACCACTTAAATCCTACTTTTTATACTTAATAAAATCACTTTTGTTTATTAATAAACCCAGAGTAAGTGAATAATACCTGGAGGAGCAAACAGCTGTGCATATCTCTCTGTCAGTGTTATAGAGGGCAGACAGTTTATGAATTTACTCTGTATAAAGCTTATACAGGGTAAAATGGATTTATTTGGGATTTGGATCCCATTGGGAACTGGGTGTCTGGGTGCTGGAGATAGGTAACCTGCTGAGCTGTTTTCAGTTAAGTTTGCAGCTTTGGGGGCATGGACCAAACCCTGGGTCTGTGTTGCAGCAGGCTAGTGTGTCTGGCTCAACAAGACAGAGTTCTGGAGTCCCAAGCTGACAGGGAAAACAGGCTCAGAGGTAATTTCAGCACATCAGGTGACAGTCCCAAGGGGGTCTCTGTGACCAAACCCGTCACAGGTGGTCTCAGTGTATTTCTCCAGGGAATACCGACCCACCCCAAAGAAAAGCTTTACAACCAAAACTAGACCAGCAACTTGTTTCACATGGGGCAAACAGCAGTCAATCTTAACAACTTCTGTTCATTGCTGACATGGACTCAGTATGAACCTGAGAATTAAAGGTGGAAAACTACATATCTCTTTAGCAATCCCCAAGACATCCAGTCCCCTACATTTTTCTAATATAACAATATTTTAAGTGTTTAAAGGAAAAACTGCATAACAGCAGCAAGTATTGCAGTAGCCAAAACAGTTTCCAAGTCCATGAAGTCTCACGTAAAGAAATTATTTATATTTACCTGAGCGGGAAACCATTCCACTGAATGTTTTAAAGTGTTTCCATTCCCTCCTGCCATAAATTTCCAAGATCTCTTCAGGAGTCATATTCTTCGTACCATGGCTTGCCCTAATTGATGTATTGCATGACAAAGGTTAAAAATATTTAAAATCATTCAAATTTCCTACAGTGCACATAGGTGTGTAATAAATAATCAAATACTGAGCTAGGCCATGTGATTGATCCCTCTCCCATTTCCTCTCCACTGAGTAATTTGTACTTGGGGAAAAGGGAGAGCTCTCTCTCAAATGCCAGGCTTGATTCTCTCACAACCCAGAAGATACAGAATTTCTCTGATAAATCAATAGTGCCTTGCTGAAAATAAGATCACCAAATCTACCCTTTCATCTAAGGACATTTTCTTTAATGATACAAATGATTTTCCTCTGGTCTGACTAAAAGGAATAAGATCTGGGGAAAAGTATATTTTTCTGCCATTAACATCAATATCTTTTGCAGCAAGTAATATGCCCCTCCAAACTGAGATCATAACCACTAGTCTTTTCCTTGTAAGGATTCTTAACTGCAGTGAGCACTCCCGTAGGCCCTTGGTCAAAGGGACCATCTTTTATATTAATTTCAAACATATATGGATATCTTCTATAATAGATCCAGTCACATTATTTTCAGGAGTGCCAAGAATCCATGTTTTGTGCCCAATTAACATATCTGGGGGAAAATATGTAATTTCTTCCTTCTACAGTATGTTAGCATTTTTTTCTGGACAGTACTGTGTGATTAGCCATTTTGGACTCTAATCCAGTGATGAGCTAAGTGCAGGACGGTCCCTATATCCATGTAGAATTCATTACAGAAGTACTGCTTCTTTTACAGTCAGCATCTGATCCTCATCCGTTGTATGTAAAAGGTTTGTCCTGATTAATTAGCTTATGAAAAATCTCAATTTTTCCCCATAGAGAAGCTAAGGTGCATTCAGAAAAATCACTTCTCTTTGTTGTGATCTCAAACACTCCAATGTCTTTCCTAGCATCTCTTCCCATAGTGCCAGAAGAGTCATGCTCCCATATAACTAGGGCCCTAACAAATTCATGGTCCATTTTGGTCAATTTCATGGTCGTGGGATTTTAAAAATCATAAATTCCATGATTTCATATATTTAAATCTGAAATCTCAAGGTGTTGTAACTGTAGCAGTCCTGATCCAAAAGGGGAAGGGAGGGGGATCACAAGTTTATTGTAGGAGGGTCGTGGCATTGCCACCCTTACTTCTGTGCTGCCCTCAGAACTGGATGGCCAGAGAGCAGCAACTGCTAGCCAGGTGTCCAGCTCTGAAGACAGCACCACCTTCAGAAGCAGCGCAGAAGTAAGAATGGCATGGTATGGTATTGCCACCCTTAATTCTGCACTGTTGCTGGTGGTGCTGCCTTCAGAGCTGGGCGCCCGGCCAGTAGCCGCCACTCTCCAGCCACCCAGCTCTGAAGATAATGCAGAAGTAAGGGTAGCAGTTCCACAACCCCCTACAATAACGTGCAAAATCCTCCTTTCCCCCCCTGCAATTTTGGGTTGGGACCACTAGTTTGAGAAATGCTGGTCTTCCCTGTGAAATCTGTATGGTATAGGGTAAAAGTACACAAAAGACCAGATTTCCTGGGGGGAGACCAGTTTTCATGGTCCATGATGCATTTTTCACAGCCATGAATTTGCTAGGGCCCTACATATGACAGTCTTTTACAAATTTTCTTTGTCTTGACTTCTATATATTGTGCTAAAATCACTGCTTAAATTCTTCCCTTCACTTGTTTAGTGTACAACACACACCTCAGGCCCTGAACTATTTAGGCACAGTGGAAAAGGAATATATCAATCATGAATGGTATGGAAAAAGAGAATAGGGACGTGTTATTTATCCTTTCACATAACACAAGAACTAGGGGGTCACCCAATGAAATTCATAGGTAGCAGGTTTAAAACAAACAAAAGGAAATACTTCACACAACATACAATCAACCTGTGGAATTCATTGCCGGGGATGTTGTAAAGGCCAAAAATATAACTGGGTTCAAAAAGAATTAGGTAAGTTCATGAAGGATAGTTCCATCAATGGTATTAGCCAAGATGATCGGGGACACAACTCCATGCTTTGGATGTCCCTAAACCTTCAACTGCCTGAAGCTGGGACTAGAGGACACTGGGTGGATCACTCAAAATTGATCATTCTATTGATTCCTTCTGAAGCATCTGGCCACTGTCAGAAGACAGGATGCTGGGCTATATGGACCATTGGTCTGACCCAGTATGGCCATTTTTATGTTCACGTAGTATCTGTGTTAACTTTGAATTATCTGAATTTTGTTACTCTGTATGTGTAACTCGGGGGGGGGGGGGAAGGGGAGGGGGAGAAGAGAGCTTAACATTATATAAGACACCTTGTTTGTGGATATTCACCCCAATTCTCAAATTTGCAATTAAAGTTATTTTTTGGTATTCTCAGTGTTTACATAAATTATATGTAGAGCAGGCAGAAATTTTGCAAATTTCTGAATTTTGAATTTGGAAAACAGTAGAGATTTGCAACATTTTATGTTTTACCACTTCAAATTACAAACTTTCCTATGACTTTTATAGCTAATAATGACAAATGGCTTTGTCCACCAGCTATCTAATCCTACTGTTTTTTAGACCCCAGCCCTGCAAAGACATAAGTATGCACATAACTTTGCACACTGTGATTAGTCTTACTGAAGTCAATGACAATATTTCAAGTGCATAAAGGTAAGTACAGGATCAGGGCCTATGAATACAGTAGCTTGACACATCGGGTGAACAAAGCAAAATTAAGTATCAGAGGGGTAGCCGTGTTAGTCTGAATCTGTAAAAAGCAACAGAGGGTCCTGTGGCACCTTTAAGACTAACAGAAGTATAGGGAGCATAAGCTTTCGTGGGTAAGAACCTCACTTCTTCAGATGCAAGTCCCTTCAGATAAAAATGAGGTTCTTACCCACGAAAGCTTATGCTCCCAATACTTCTGTTAGTCTTAAAGGTGCCACAGGACCCTCTGTTGCTTAAAGCAAAATTAGTTTCAATAACTGTACCAAGGGTCCTATCTGGAAAAACAAGTAGTACATCAATTTCCACTGACAGCATCAACTAACATAGCAGGAAAATCATGAAGGAGTGCAGTAGCAAAAACATTAAGAGGCTTAAGAAAGAGAGAGATGTTCCAAACTAGCAAATAAAAGCAACTTTTATTGTGCCATTATTTATAAAATGGATGGGTCACCAAAAAGTTACACATGTACATTTAAAACAGATTGCGCACAAAGTTACATATGTTGCACTTAGCTTCTAATGTAAAAAATAAATACATATGGTGATTAGTGTTCTAAATATTTAATAGTTGTCCCAATTATCAGATGCTGGCATTTAAAAAAAGTATGCAATCTTTTTTTATCTGTCTAGCCATAAAAATTAATCAGTATTACCTCAAAATTGTTCCATCTCCAGCGAGCTTTAAAAAGTTTCCATCTTCCAGATCCAATGCCAATCCTTTACAGCTAAAATTCAGTTTATTTAAAAGAAGAAACAAGAAAAGTAGTAATTAGATAAGAAATTATACCAGAGTGATAATGAAGCATATATCAGACTGTCCAAACGATATGCAGTTATAACAAGTATGCAACTTTACCACACAAAGAGAGGCCTTGATCCTCCAAACACTTCCACGTGTGAGTAACTTTATATATGCAAGTAAACATATGAGGTGAAATCCTAGCCACATTGAAGTCAGTAGCAAAACTCCCACTGACTTCATTGGGGCCAGGATTACTCTGAGTTCAAGGAGATTACTCACATGAACAAATTTATTATAAGTGTTTGGAGGATGAGGGCCTAAATTTCTACAGCCAAGGTATGTGCATGTTAGCCAGTTTTTAATATAAAGGAAAAACAACATCTAACTGGTTAATATTAGGTAGTAACTTGAGCTCATTACTAGCTAGACTGGACAGATGAAGTCCTACCAACCCAAACATTAACTGTTGTTTTACTGGAGTTCAACATAAAGGTGAAACATAATTAGGACAAGAAACTGCGTAATGATTTACATTGTTTGGAGAAGCAAGGAATGAAAAATGCCACCGATGATTCCAGTGAGAAGGGACAGATAACTGCAGTCACACAGAATGAACTCTGGAATTTTTAGAGCTTAGCAGATAGAAACCAAACCAAACATAATCACTGTAGAGATGCATAGCTCCCGAATCGCCAGTCCACAGGCGCGGCAAACTGCTCCCATGGCTACGAGGCAGGAGTGACCTTCAATCCAGCGTTTGTGTTTGGGAAACTTATTTGGCTGATTTGATTGTACCCTCGCAGCTGGTGTTCACGCGCTCAAGAGATGGGTTCGTTATCTTATGTGCATGTATACTGCCTGGCTCTTCTATGCGCAAGAATGTAACCACTAAGAAGAGTTGTAAACAAAGTAAGGAGAGAAATAAAAACCCCAGGAAAAGTTTTCCTGGGAGGCTTTTTGCAAGAGGCTTGTAAAGCTCTCTAGCTACCACAGACCTGGCGTTCTGTTTCCTTTCCTGCGTCGTCACCACAGCTGGTGACCCCGACGTGATACCCCTCTACTCACCGGCTGGATACGCCGAGCGCGCCCGCGGCTGTTTGCCGCCCCTTATTCGTGAGTATGGGGGGGAAACTTTCCAGTGCCCAGAAGGAGCACGCAAGAGAGTTACAAGAGATTATACGACAGCGATCATGTGTCGCTGTCCCGGTCGCTCATATTGAGGACCTCCTAAGGGAAATAGATCGCCAGTGCCCCTGGTATCCAGACTGCGGGTCATTGCAGCTTTTTGATTGGATACAGATTGGGATCACCTTGTATAGTAAACCCCGTGCCCCAGTTCAGTGCCTGCTGCTCTGGCAGCGTTGTAAGGAGGCACTGGAGGGGATCGGCCCCAACAGCCCCAAGCCGGTCCCCCTTTTGCCCCCAGGTGATGGGCCACCCCCCTCCTGCCCACAGCTGACCCTCCCTGCGCCGCCGCCCGTGGCGGCGCCCCCCTGCCTACCGGTCAGGCAGGGGGGCGCTGTCGCCGCGGCGGTGCGGCAAGCGCGTGAGGCCGGTCTCTTGACCGATGAGGAATCCAAGTGTGGGTTCGAGGCGTTTCCCGTCTCTTGGCGGGATAATGGAAATGGGGGGCAGATAGTGGACTGGGAGGCTCTCCCCTACTCAGTTCTGCGCGAGCTCCGCAAGGCAGTTCGTGAGACCGGGGTGCGGTCCACTTTCACCCTGGGGATCTTGGAAGGTGTGTCAAACGGTTACTTCTTGCTCCCCCAAGATTGGAAAGACATGTGTCGCATGGTGCTGTCTCCCGCGCAATACGTTGTGTGGGATAGCGAGTACCAGCGAGAGGCGCTTGCAGCAGCAGCGCAAGGTGGGGGGGCTTATCTTGCTGAGCAGTTATATGGCACAGGGCAGTTTTCGAGCATCCCCGAGCAGGCGGCGGGCACGCCCCGGGTAGCTTTTCCCATCATTGGCCAGTGTGTCCGTCGCGCGTTCCGCAGGGTCCCCGCTGCAGGCGAGTCCTCTAAGTCCTTTGCGGTTACTCGGCAGGGTGCCACCGAACCATTCCACCAGTTTATTGACCACCTCCAAGAGGCAGTCCAGAGGCAGATTGATAACCCGCAAGCCCAGACTGAACTAATGATAAAATTGGCTTACGAAAATGCCAATGCAGACTGCCGCCGTGCCATGCAGGCAGTGGTCGGGCGCCCCGGGTATACCCTGGCAGAATTGCTGCAGGCGTGTGCTGACGTAGGCACTCAGACCCATCAGATGGCCCTGCTGGCAGCTGCCCTGCACAAGGGGCAGAAGCCTCAGGGGAACTGCTTTAACTGCCAGAAGCCCGGACATTTTTGGCGGGAGTGTCGGGCCCCTGCGGGGGGCATGTGTAAAAACAAACCCAAGCCCCGGACAGACCAGAGGCCCCGCACGCTGTGTCCGAAATGCAAAAAGGGCTACCATTGGGCTGCGCAGTGTCACTTGGCCGGGGGTGACAGCCGGGTCTTGGCTGCTAACCGAGACAACCCCCCGGGAAACTAGTAGGCGGGCCTGCGACCAGCCCGAGACCCAAGGCCGCGCCCCTCTCCGTGCACGACGCCCCCGCCGCCACAAGGGGCAGTGCGGGGATTGACCTTGTTAATCAGGAAAATATGGATATCACTCTCCCCGGGGAGGTCCTCCTCATGCCGTCCCAGATTCAGGGCCCGCTGCCGGAGGGCATGGTGGGCCTTGTCCTACCCCGCTCGTCCGCCAGCAAGCAGGGCCTGTTTGTGGTGCCTGGGGTGGTGGATTCGGACTATGGTGGAATTATCCATGTTCAACTGTGGAGTCATCTCCCGAAACGGCTGTTTCAGGGAGATGCCTGGGCGCAACTCATACTTGTGCCCTACTCCCTTCCGGCAGGGGGAAGAAACGTTCCCCGAACCGGAGGCTTCGGGTCCACCGACCAGCGCACTATTCACCCACAAGTGGCAGCAGTTGTTAAAGACATTGGAGCACCCCAACCCAAACGCATTTACTGCCTCAACGATCAGCCGTTCGAGGGTGTTATCGACTCTGGGGCAGACATTACCGTCATTGCCGCTGCGCAGTGGCCCGCCCATTGGCCCACAGAGCAGGCTCCGGCAGTTTGGGGTGTGGGCGGGGCACAGGACTCACAACGAAGTGCCCGATGGTTGGAGGTTAGGGCGCCCCAAGGCATCTGCCGCGCCCGTATCCGGCCTATCATTCTCCCCGTCCACCTCAACCTGTGGGGCCGTGATTTATTGACACAGTTCACTGCCACCATCCATATCAATGATTAGGCATACGGCCCTCCCCCTCCGTTGGCTCACTGACGAACCCGTATGGGTTGCGCAGTGGCTGCTTCCTTTAGAAAAGCTGGAGGCCCTCCAGCACTTGGTTAATGACCAGCTGAAGGCAGGACGTTTGGAGGAGTCCACTAGCCCCTTTAATACCCCCGTGTTTGTGATTAAAAAGAAATCTGGCAAGTGGCGCCTCCTGCAGGACCTTCGCGCCATTAACAAAATTATACAGCCTATGGGTCCCCTGCAGTGTGGTACCCCTAATCCCAACCTTATTCCCTGTGATTACCGGTTATTTGTAATAGATTTAAAGGATTGTTTTTTTACCATCCCCTTGCACCCTGAGGACCGGGTGCACTTTGCCTTCACTGTTCCGGTTTTGAATCACTCCCAGCCCACTCCACGCTATCAGTGGAATGTGCTCCCTCAAGGCATGTTGAATAGCCCCACCTTGTGTCAGCATTTTGTTGCGCAGGCCCTACGGCCCTTCCGCGCAGCACACCCAGATGCCTTAATTTACCACTACATGGATGACATCCTGGTGGCTCACCCCGTCCTCCCTGATGACTGGCTGGACGAACTGCGCCACCAGCTTGCGGCGTGTGGCCTGGTTGTGGCACCGGACAAGATCCAGCGTCAGCCACCCTTTTTGTATCTTGGTCACCGCATGCTCCAGTCATATGCCCGTCCAGTTTGTCCCGAGTTGGTATTGCCCAACCCTCTTACGTTTGTACAGCTTCAACGGTTATTGGGGTCCCTTAATTGGATTCGTCCTTTTTGCCCTCTGACTACCTCCATGCTGTCCCCTCTTTTTTCTGGCCTTCGGCAGGGCCGTCTCCCCGGAGATATCATTCCCGTTTCCCAGGAACAGCGCCAAGCGGTCACCCTCATTAACCAGACCCTGGCCCAGGTGTGGGTCGACCGCCGAGAAAGGGAACAGCCCCTTTTTGCCATTTTGCTTCCCACACTCTCACAACCGACAGCTGTCCTCGCCCAGGAGGGGGCGGCAGCGCGTCTTCGTTTAATTGAATGGATTTATTTGACCCACTCCCCTCCGCATACTATTCAGACACTCCCTCAACAGGCCGCAGAGCTGATTTTTAAAGTGCGAGAACGGTCCCGTACCCTCTTGGGTTGGGACCCCGTTGCCATTATTGTCCCCATCCCGGCTAAAGACTGGGAACGCACTGTCTCTTGCAGTGCCACCCTCCAATTGTCTCTTGCTGACTATGTTGGGGAAGTTAAATATCACATTCCCCCTGACCCCCGTCTTTCATTCCTACAACAACGTTGCCTTCACCTCCGGCCGTCCTTGTCAACCGTCCCCATTAAGGATGCACTTACCCTTTTTACGGACGGCGGCCCAACACGAGGTGCGGTCAGCTGGCAGGTGCAAGGCACTTGGCAAGTCCGCTTTACCCTGCCTCAGCGCTCCCCACAGCGCGCAGAGTTGGCTGCTGTCATCCTGGCCTGCCGATGCTTCCAGGATGACCCTTTTAATTTGATTACTGACAGTCTTTATGTTACTAATGTTCTTAAGTCTCTTCCAGGTTCCTATGTGTCGCCCTCCTGTGATGACAATTTGTTGGCCCTTTTTCTTACCCTGCAACAGCTCCTTTCCTCCCGCTCTAGCCCACTGTTTGTGGCACACATTCGCAGTCACACCACACTACCGGGCCTATTAACAGAAGGCAACACGGTGGCCGACCAGGCGGTCAAATCGGTGGCCTCAATTTTTTCCTCCCCAATCGAAAGCCACGCCTTTTTTCATCAATCCGCCAAGGCCCTTGCCAAGCAGTTCACTCTCCCATTGTATCAGGCGCAGGCCATTGTTCGCCAGTGTGACCTTTGCGCTTCTCTCTCCAATAGCCCGGAGGTAGGGGTTAACCCTCGTGGAACCTCGGCCAACCAGCTCTGGCAAATGGATGTTACACATTTCCCTCCCTTTGCCCCCTGGCAGTATCTTCACGTGTGTGTAGATACCTTTTCCCATTATGTGTGGGTCACCCCCCAGAAGGGTGAGGCCTCTCGTCATGTTATTAATCACATGATTCGCGCTATGGCAATAATGGGTCACCCATCCCATCTTAAGACCGACAACGGCCCCGCCTACTGTAGCTCGGCCTTTGCCTCCTTCTGTACCACGTGGGACATTGTCCACACGTTTGGTATCCCGTATAACCCCACAGGCCAGGCCATTGTGGAACGAGCCAATCGTGCGCTCAAACAAGCCCTGGTCCGCCAAAAACAGAAAGGGGGGATTCCCGTAGGCCTTCCTCCCCGCCAGGAATGGCTGGCTGCAGTGCTTTTTACCCTGAATCATTTGAATTTGACTGACAACTACTCTGCAGCAGAATGTCATTTTCGCAGCTACCAGGCCTTGCCCCGCCCCTTTGTTAAATATCGCAAGGCCCCAGACCCTCAGTGGCATGGCCCAGTGCCCCTTGTAACGTGGGGACGAGGGCATGCTGCCGTTTCTCTTCCTACAGGTCCGTTGTGGGTCCCGGCGCGTAACGTCCGCCCGTGGCACGGCGATGGCCTGGCACCAGGGACTATCGAACCCCATTCCACAGTTCAACCTACATCTGCAGGATCCCGAGCGTCCTCGCCAGCGCCCCCCGCGGGGGCCCCCTCAGCGCATAACCTGGGGACAGGTTAAAGCCCTTTCATTGCAGGCCGAGCAGCTGCGAGTGCAGCAGCAGCTAGAACCTACCGCAGAAAATTACCTTGTGACATTGTTAGCTTGCCTTAATGCTAATTCACTCCTTATTTTGTGTGTATTGGGGAGTTTCCTGTTGGCCCCTAGCTGCCAAGGCGAACCCCAGATGGAGCAGCGGCTGCAGTTTAACACCTGGGTCCACCTGGCAGAAGTATTAAATCAATCTGATTTCTGCCTGGCCGTTGCCCCGGAAATGCAAAGTCTGTTAAGTACCTGCCTTGTTCCTGTCTGTAAACCACCCAGCAACATCTGGGGTGTGAGACAGTGAAAGAAATGTGCTGTTTTAAGCTTGCTGATAATAGTTTTGTATGCAATAGCAAATTGATATGCTGAAATGCTATGCTTAAGTCATCCGCCAAGACGTTTTTCTTCCTTGGTAGGATTATATTTAGTTATAGCCACCCTTAGAGTGGATGAAGACCCTTTTATAGTATGGGGTCCTAGTTTTGATGTTTGACGTTTTACTTTGCTGCTTTGTTTAATGTATACCCAATCTAGTGGCATTGTGTATGCTACCCTGCGAGAGTGTTTTGTTTAAACACCGCATTTATAAAATAAAACAGGGGGAGATGTAGAGATGCATAGCTCCCGAATCGCCAGTCCACAGGCGCGGCAAACTGCTCCCATGGCTACGAGGCAGGAGTGACCTTCAATCCAGCGTTTGTGTTTGGGAAACTTATTTGGCTGATTTGATTGTACCCTCGCAGCTGGTGTTCACGCGCTCAAGAGATGGGTTCGTTATCTTATGTGCATGTATACTGCCTGGCTCTTCTATGCGCAAGAATGTAACCACTAAGAAGAGTTGTAAACAAAGTAAGGAGAGAAATAAAAACCCCAGGAAAAGTTTTCCTGGGAGGCTTTTTGCAAGAGGCTTGTAAAGCTCTCTAGCTACCACAGACCTGGCGTTCTGTTTCCTTTCCTGCGTCGTCACCACAAATCACATTTTCATCTTTATTATCAGATACCCAGAGTGATGATGGAATGGTCCAGGTGAGGACAGAAATGAGTTCAGAGCCTTGAATATGTAATGTATGTTAGAACTATGCGCAGGTAACACACACACACACACACACACGACCCAGGCCTGATGGCTATGCATGAGGTCGACCCCTGGGTCTACAAAAAGCCCCATTGACCTCAGTGGGACTCCACAGAGGTTCGGGGGTTAGCCAGCATAGATCAGATTACAGAACGGAGGTCTAGGCATATGTTTCTACCAGATATCTTTATGCCTCAGATGACTTGTAAGAGATGAGAAGTACCAATCTGGTATAAATACAATTTCAACATATATCCTTCAAGCAGTGTATTGCGGTCCCAACAAACCCAGCCCTCTCTTATCCACGATATTGGTATATTCATATTGTGATGTTTCAGTATATGAAAGTAACCTGGGACTTGTTTTTATCATCTAAAAAGTTGCCAAACTGTCAAATTGGGTCCTTTCTTCAACTTCTGGGAAGAAAAACTTACTCCAAAATATAGATGTCTCACTCCAAATGCTAACACCATAGATGAATAAACCAACCAAACAGAATTTTAGCTGAAATAGGATCACATTTTTAAAAATCACATTGAAAACACTATCAAGGCTTTTAGGCCTCAAACGAAAACTACTATATTAGCTATTGTTTTGATTCAACATGTGCATCCGTATTACACTGCATCTATCTTTGGAACTGGAATGTGTTTTAAATGGCAAATCTAGTGCCCAGAGACCAAGGTTTTTATAGAAGTCAATATCTTGCCTGTTCACTAATGAAAAATATTAGAGCGGCAGGAATTTATGACATGCACATGTGATGACATTGGCAAAACAACTCATGCAGAGAGTTCCAGGACCCCAATTTGCTTGCTGCAAGACTCTGAGAAAGTCACTTAACCTCTATGCAATTCAGTTTCCCCCCACTATAAAATGAGGATAATGATATTTACCAAACTTTGTAAAATACTTTGGGATCTGTGAATGCAAATCTATATGTAAGGGCTAGTATTTATTAGAGATGGTTGAAGAATCTCAACATTTTCAAGGGGAGAGAATTCTAATTAAAAAAAATAAAATTTTGACAATTTTTTTTGAAAGCCTGAAATTAAGCAAATTTCAACCAGCTCTACTATTTATCATTTTGGAAGCCTGTTGTTTCAATATAATTTGACTTTTTAAAACCACAATTTAGTAATATAAGATAGATTCTTTTGGTGGGACTCACAATCATGTCTCTTCAATATGACAAGTTATTTTCTCAGCCCCATAAAAACTGTGGCATCAAGGAAGTAAGACATTTCTAAAAATACTTACCAAAAGTCCCAGCTTTCTGGAGTTACAGTCAGCAATTCTTTATCATAACCCTTCTCGGTTACCAGGTAGCGGGCAAAACTATCATATATAAGCTACAAATGAGAAAAATAGTGAGAGGAAAAAAAACGTTTTTATATCAGTAAGAGAAACAATCCTTACCCACAATCTCAATAAGTAAAATGGGCAGTTAATAAAAGAAGAGCACAACTTATCCCTGCATGTATAAATTGAATGTTAATTTTAATTAAGTTCTAAATAATTATGATTATAAGTCACAGCAACAGTTAAAATACTGTTTGTTATTATTTCTGCAGTATGGTGAAATTTCAAGATTTAAGTAAATAAGCTTTGTATCACGCTCTATTAAGTACAACAGATTCAATTCTAACAATAGATCTTCTACAGCAAGTATTTACAGTTTTAGTCTGGCAAAAGTATATTAAAGCCAAAACATTGTAGAGTTGAATCTTTGTAGAGAACACAGTTAGTGAAAGCTGTATGCTACATCTATGTTAAATGTATAGCAGTACATGAAAAAAAAAACTGTCAACTAGTCATTCCCTAGAGTAGGGGTGGACAAACTATGGCCCTCCAGACGTTTTAATCTGGCTCTTGAGCTCCCGCAAGGGAGCGGGTACAGGGCTTGCCCCATTCTGGTACTCCAGCCGGGGGGCAGAGTCAGAGGCTTGCCCCACTCCGCGCAGCTCCCGGAAGCAGCAGCATGTGACCCCTCTGGCTCCCATGTGTAGGGGCAGCCAGGGGGCTCCGCACACTGCCCCCGCCCCAAGTGCTGCCCCTGCAGCTCCCATTGGCCAGGAATCGCAGCCAATGGGAGCTGCAGGGGCGGCACCTGCGGACAGGGCAGCACGCAGAGCCACCCGGCCACGCCTCTGCTTCTGTAAGCTGCTTGAGGTAAGCGCCGCCCAGAGCCTGCACCCATGCTCCCCTCCCACGCCCCAACCCCCTGCCCCAGCCCTGTTCCCTCTCCCGCCCTCTGAACCTCTCAGTCCCAGCCTGGAGCACCCTCCTGCATCCTGAACTCCTCATTTTTGGCTCCACTCCAAAGCCCGGAATCCCCAGCCGGCGCCCTCACCGAACCTCTAATTTTGTGAGCATTCATGGTCCAGCATACAATTTCCATACCCAGATGTGGCCCTCGGGCCAAAAAGTTTGCCCACCCCTGCCCTAGAGCCAGAAAAGGTTTAGTTCATACTAATCTTGTTGAGAGTGGAAGTAGGACTGTTGAAATGTTGCCATCTAAACTGTTTTTCGAAGGACAATTGGGTTTTCAACTAAATTAAATTTTTCGCAAAAAATGACTTCTCTCCATGGAATGACAGCCTGATCTGTGAGCAGCTTTCTTGTCAATTTCCTGGCTATCCCATGGAGCCAGGAAATTGACAAGAATGACAGCCAATAGCTGATGTAAGTAAACTGCAGTGTCTACTTGGACACTGCATCATCCTAACTACATCCACACAAGCCCTACGCCTCTCCTGGAGGTGGAATTGTTATATCGGTGTAGTAGGGCACTTACACTAATGGGAGCAAGGCAGTAGTGTGTACACTGACATAATTAGATTGACATAAGCTTATGTTGACCTAACTCTGTAGTGTAGACCAGGCCTAAGTTTTACAATGAGTTTTCCCAGCACATATAATTCACCCTCAAAAAATGTTTGTGAATTGAGGCAATGTGAAACAGAGATGAAAATAAATCATTCCTCCCACCTACCCCTCCCAGTAAGCAAGAAGAATGGATTCTGAAGCTAAAATCAGAAAGACACAGCATGCTTATATGCTAAACATTTTATTTTAAGCCCCTAAGAATTCACCAATATATAAGCAGATAAGTCATCGAAAAATATTAAAGGCCTGAATTTCAAAGATGCTAAGCTCTTAAACTCTCACTTCCTTCAATGGGAGCTGCCGCTGTATACAACACCTATAAAAATCAGGCCCTAAGAGTGTTATAGCTATAAGGGCTAAAAACATCCAACATTTGTCTGAGGGCCTGTTTACACTTGAAATGCTGCAGCTGTAATACCCTGTTTCCCCGAAAATAAGACAGTGTCTTATATTAATTTTTGCTCCCAAAGATGCGCTAGGTCTTATTTTCAGGGGATGTCTTATTTTTCAGAAATGAAAAATGCCTTATTATCGGTGGATGCCTTATTATCGGGGAGGTCTTATTATCGGGGGGATGCCTTATATTACAACGAGAGGCAAAACTGTAAGTAGGCCTTATTTTCGGAGGATGTCTTATTTTCGGGGAAACAGGGTACTTTAATGCAGACACTACTTATACTGACAGGAGGGGTTCTCCTGTTGCTGTAGTTAATCCACCTCCAGGAGAGGTGGTAAGAATTCTTCTGTCACTCTAGCACTGTCTACACCAGGGGTTAGGTTGAAATAACTAGGGGTGTGGATTTTTCACACCCCTGAGCAACATCGCCAGATCAACTTAATTTCTGAGTGTAGATCACGTTTCCATTTGCTTTGCTTGGGCAAAAATGTCCATTGAATTAGAACAGGACAGGGCCCAAAATTGGTAGTTTTGTTTTAAGCTTCCAAGATAGTATAAAAAATAGCATACATACGTATAGCAAATGTAATCTAAACAAGAGCCCAAAGTACATCCCATCTATGGATGGGTCACTACTATGCTTTCAAAAACTACAAGGAGTCTGGTGGCACCTTAACGACTAACAGTTTTATTTGGGCATAAGCTTTCATGGGTAAAAACCTCACTTCTTTGGATGTGAGGTTTTTACCCACAAAAGCTTATGCCCAAATAAATCTGTCAGTCTTTAAGGTGCCACGAGACTCCTTGTAGTTTTTGTAGACACAGACTAACACGGCTACCCCCTGATACTTGATACTATGCTTTCAAAACCTATCGTGGATAAAATGCCCCCTGCTTCCTTCAAATACTGGCAAATCATGGTCTAATTTTGCCTAACTGGTCACAATTTAAAATGCGGGCTATTTAATAGTGGATGTCTGCAGCCTCCTGACCTCCCTGCACAAAAGTAGCTCCGGATTGCAGCTATCTCTGGGCTGAGGGCGGCAGCTCAACGCTCTGCACATGAACGAATGGGCGGGGCCTCGCTCCTCTCCGGCGTTGTTCACAGGCGGGAGGAGGAGTCGGGGACCTAATAGCAATCCGCGCCTCTGTCGTGAACGCGCGACGGGGCTCCCTGGGGAAGCCAAACCCGCCCGCTCCCGCTTGCATGAGGAGCAGGCGGCCGCGGCAGCACACGGAGGGGCTTAGTCAGAACCCGCTAAGGAAGTCAGAGCCCCGCCACGAACCCGAGCGCTCCTGAGAGCCGGGCCACGGCTCTGCCTGGCGCTGCACTGCCCCGGTTGGCCTGGACGAGGCCCCAGGGGTTCCCCAGGCGCGGGGCTTGCCTCGGGCAGCCCAGCGAAGTCCTGCGGGCCGGGAAGCCGCTCGGCTGCAGCAGGACCCGCTCCGCAGCCCAGCTCCGGCGGCTGAGCTGGCGCCCGCCACTCACCCGGGCGGTCTCGGGGCGGTTGTAGCGACACAGCGTGTGGTCCAGGTCGAAGCCGAGCGCGTCACACTGGGCCAGAGAGAAGGGCCGGGTCATTGCTGCACAGGCGGCGGCTCCGGGGGCAGGCGAGGGGAAAGGAAAGCGGCGCTGCTGCGGCTGCTTCCTGCGGCAGCTGCTCTCACTCGCTGCTGCCACCAGGCCGCCCCAGGGCCGGCTGCGCCTTTCCCCGCCCTCTCGTCTGCTCTGTGGCGCTCACCTGCTCCTGGCCATGCAGGTGTAGCCCTATCCGCCTGGCCACCTGCCGCTCAGACGCACCTTGACGGGGCGATGGCTGATGGGGGCAGGAGGCGTGAGCCAGAGTGACATTGTTCTCCCACTATGAGAAAGAGACCAAGTGACCTTCTCCCTTGGAGCATATGAAGTGGAACCATAAACTCTCTGAACATTAAATCTCACCAAATGAGGGTCAATCCATCCTCACCATCAGATCCACTCATTATTATCCACACCCGAACATAGCCACTTTAGGAACTTCATACCCTCATATCTCAATGTCTGTACTTTGACCCATCAACCTTTTACCCCCAATTGGGGATATTGCAGATTATGTATTCCTCATGGATCTTGTCTTAAACCAAATTTTGCACCCTCGATAATCTGTATGTTATTCACTGATAACCAGAAACTTCTATGCTCAAACTCTGTTCACTATTTTTTTTAACATCATCTTAATAAAATTTTTAGAACTTCCCTCCCCCCCCCCCCCCCCACTGCCTAAGGCTCTGGGAGGGAGTTTGGTGGGGGAGTGGGTCTGGGGTGCAAGCTCTGGGCTGGGGCAGGAGATTGGGGTGCAGGTATAGGCTTTGGGAGGGAGTTTGGGTGCGAGGGGTCAGGCTCTAGGAGCGAGTTTGGGTGCTGGGTGCAGGCTCTAGGGTGGGGGGTAGAGGAGGAGGTGATGGGTACAAGCTCTGGGAAGGAGTGTCGGGGGGTGCAGGAGGAAATTTGGGGGCCGGAGGGTGTCTGTCAGGAGGATGTGTGGGTGCTGGAAGTGGATGGGGGGGTTCAGTGCTTACCTGGGGCACCCCTTCCAGTAGTGGCTCCTAGGCGGGGCAGGACGGGCAGTCTCCATGAGCAGCTGTCCCCAGGCGCCGCCCCTGCAGCTTCCCATTGGCCACAGGGGCATTTGGGGTGGGTGCAGCGGCACAGGTTGTCGTCCGCGTCATAGTCCCCCCCGGGCTGCAAGGATGTGCTGGCAGCCATGTGGAACAAGCGCGCAGGAAGCCGCTCAGCCGAGCCCCTGGGCTGTTTTAAATCACCTGGGGGCAGCAGGCAGGGCCGAGGGACGTGCGGGGGAGCAGGCGGGAAACTTTGTTGGTGCCTGGGCACCACGGGCCCATAGAACTCGCCACCCATGAAGGGGTGTAAGGGCCCGGGCCCTAATGAGACACTAAAGACCACTTGCCATAAGGTGAGCAACACTATTGGGCTGGCCCTTCCTCCCCCTGCACTGTCTGGGAGAGTTTACTCCCTCCTCTCCTCCATCACTGGTGATGGTCTCAGTGCCCCCAGGAATTCAGAGACATTCCTCACCCCACATTACAGTTCCAGAACAATATTGAATATGACTGTTGTTGTTAATGCCTGTTATTTTATTGTGAGTCTTGCAATATTCTGTGTTTTTTTTCTTAAAGCCCCAGCTGCTGGAGTCATGGGATTAGATGACACTCTTAGCTTTCATTTTTTTTAAAAGAAAGCTTCTAGCTCTGACCGTTGCCAATGCTTGAAAAGTGTCAACTAATGCAACCTCAAACACTCAGAAACCAGAAGGAAAATAAAATGAGCCCAAGCTTTATTAATTTTTTAAAACCTTGTGATTAAACTCAGGATTAAACCATTTCCTCAGGACAAATCATGCAATTTTAATTAAGCTACATGTATTGAACAGCTAAATTTTCATTCATGTATACTCGTTCACTGATAAGTTATTTCACCAGAACTGCAAATGCACTTTCCCCTAGGAACACAAGACAAAAACACAGAGCTGGAGGATGGTGAAATATTCATGCCATTGAGACTTGATCAGCAGGACATTGAATGTATATACTAGGAGTGGCCAAACTGCATCTCACGAGCCGCATGCAGCCATTTTACAGTTAAAATGTGGCTTGCAGACACCCCCCAATCCCTTCCCTACCTATCAGACTTGAGGGGGGGAAGCTCAGGGCTTCATCCCCAAACTTGCTGAAAAGCCACCCCGGATGGAGCCCCAAGCCCCAGCAGGTGCCTCCCGCTGAGCTGAAGCCCTGAGCCCTGCCGGGCGAGCCTGGCTCTTGAACTTCTGAAGATTATCATGTGGCTCTGAGGGTCAGTAAGTTTGGTCACCCCTGAGGGCTGACAAGCAACTGATATCAGAACAGACCCTCAAAACACTGCATCACCCAAACAGCCAACTGCCAGTCATCACGAGAAAGACTGTCATAATCTGTTAGTCTTTAAGGTGCCACCAGACTCCTTGTTGTTTTTGTAGATACAGACTAACACGGCTACCCCCTGATACTTGTCATAATAAAGACTCACATGCTCCAACATCATACTTCCTGCAGGGTATATACAACACTTTGTACAATAGCAAAGCATGAAAGATCAATCTTCCTAAAACCAGAGGAAAGTACCTTAGTTGCCAAGCAATATATAAGTTAGCTTAAAAAAAATTGGTGTTAAATTATATTTAGGATGGTATAGCCTTTCGGGGGGGGGGGGGGGACAGGAGAAGGCAGAAGCCCCCTCCCCCCCGAGTTTCATACAGGAGGTGTGCAAGTTCCCAAGTGGAGCTCTTAACTACAGCACAGCATTAGGTCTTGTCTACATTGGCACTTTACAGCGTTGCAACTTTCTCACTCGGGTGTGAAAAAACACACCCGAGCACTGCAAGTTTCAGCACTGTAAAGTGTTGGTGTAGACAGTGCCCCAGCGCTGGGATCTATTCCCCTTGCGGAGATGGTTTTTTTTAGCATGCTGGGAGAGCTCTCTCCCAGCACTATGCTGTGACTACACAAGCCATGTTAAAGTGCTGCCACCAGTGAAGACATACCCTTAGTGTGAAATGTAAATTCTGCAGAGGAGAGGTGCCCCTGGAGCAGGGAGTCAGTATTTTGTTTACAAACAAAGGCAGGGTGATTAAGATAAAGGGCTGGTGATTAAATTAAAAGCCTGGCAGTCTAGCCCGTAAAACAGGAATCCCAGGGGGAAGGGGTTGTTTTAGAGCAGTGGTTTACAAACTTTTTTTCTGGTGACCTAGTTGAAGAAAATTGTTGATGCTCACAACCCAACGGAGCTGGGGATGAGGGGTTTGGGGTGTGGGAGGGGCTCAGGGCTAAGGCAGAAGATTGGGATGCAGGGTTGAGGGCTGCAGGGTGGGGCTGGGAATGAAGAGTTCAGGATGTGGGAGGGGGATCTGGGCTGGGGCAGGGGGTTGGGGTGCAGGAGGGGGTCAGGGCTCGGGGCTGGGGATGAGGGGTTTAGGAGCAGGAAGGGGCTCCAGGTTTGGGGAGGCTCGGAGAAGGGGATTGGGGTGCGGGCTTACCTCGGGCAGCTCCCAGTCAGCAGTGCAGCGGGGGTGCTAAGTCAGGCTTCCTGCCTGTCCTGGCACCGCAGACCCCGCTGCACCCCGGAAGCAGCCAGCAGCAGGTCCGGCTTCTAGGCAGAGGTATGCAAGCGGCTCTGCGCACCTCTCACTCTCAGGCACCCCCCTCCGCCCCCCAGGAGCTCAGGGCAGGGGCAGCGAACGGAGCCCTCTGGCCCTCTCGCCTAGGAGCCAGACCCGCTGCTGGCTGCTTCCAGGGCGCAGCGCGTGTCAGAACTGATAAGAACTAGCCTGCCTTAGCCGGGCAGCACTGCCAATGGGACTTTTAATGGCCCAGTCGGCGGTGCTGACCAGAGCTGCTGTGACTAGTGCCTAACATTCTGTGACCCAGTACTGAGTCACGACCCGCAGATTGAAAACCACTGGTTTAGGGGTTTAGGGACTGGTTTAGGGACTCAGAAAAAATACAGCCAACCTCTCTGAGCCAAGGTTACATTCAGAAAAGGGGGACATTCAGAGAAGGGGCATAGGTGAAAAGAAGGGCCCAAAACCAGGGGAAGCAGGGGAAGAGAGGTTCCCACCCTACCTGTGATACTTATGTGGCCCCATCATCCTAGTGTTTGAGCGCCTGACAAGGTCTAACCTGTTTCTCCTCACAGCCCCTCAGTGAGGTAGAGCAATGCTGTTATCCCCATTGTACAGATGGGGCACTGAGGGACACACAGACTAAAGGCCAGATTTTCAAAGGTATTTAGGCACTTAGTGGGATTTTCAAAAGTGCCTAGAAGTTTAGGTGCTTTGTAAACCCCACTAGATGCCTAGGTGCCTAAAAGGTTTTGAAACTCTGTTCTTAAGGCACTGGCCTGAAGTCATATAGGAAGTCCAGGGGGGGGGGGAGTAGAACCCAGGGCCAGCTCCCTATCCAGCAGACCAGCCTGCTGCATGCTGTAAAAAAAGGCGTCTCTGATAGAGGGGTGTAAAACCAAGGCAGCCAGTTCTCTGAGACTCCAGCAAATGGTCTCAGGAGATTGGGATGGATGTCATGGTTGACAGCATGAAAAACAGCACAGACGTCAGGAAGGATAGAGAAGGAGAATCAGATGAGAGAAGATCACTTAACCCCCAAGCGGTGGCAAGTTCTGCCCCAGGCTGGGTTGTAGAGCAATCGCCGCTGTGCAATTTTACATTTTAACTGAAAACCATTTTGTTTTGTCATTTTTTGTTCTGAGTTTGAGAAAAGGAAGGAATGAAATAGTGTTTTATACGTCTCAGATGTGTTTATGCCTCAAATTCTTAGGGTTTCATCTGTATCTTGGCCAATTCCAGAACAAAGAACAGAAATTGCATCCACAGAGTCCATAAAGTCGACGATTATTGTTATGATTTGTCTTATTTACAGGGCACCATCTGTGCTCAGCACTGTTCAGAATATGCCAGAAAATGTAGTTCCCTGAGTCAATGTGTATAAAATGTGTAGCCCTGGATAAGATGGCTCAGATATTTAAGTATGAAGTGTATAGTTATTAAACACATGTTAATATCTAGAAGTGGAGGTGCTGATGGCAATATTCTGGAATGGGGGTTGAAGCATGAAGGGACATATGAATCTTTAGTGCATCTGGCACATAATTATCTTGTGATGCCGGCTACAACACTGCCATGTGAACACCTGTTCTCACTTTCAGGTGACATAGTAAACAAGATGTGGGCAGCATTATCTCCTGCAAATTGTAACCAAATGTGTTTGTCTGAGCAGGACTGAGTGGACTTGTAGGTTCTAAAGTTTTATATACAAAGAGAGAGACCTATCTTATAGAGCTGGAAGGGACCTTGAAAGGTCATCAAGTCCAGCCCCCTGCCTTCACTAGTAGGACCAAGTACTGATTTTTGCCCCAGATCCCTAAGTGGCCCCCTCAAGGATTGAACTCACAACCTTGGGTTTAGCAGGCCAATGCTCAAACCACTGAGCTATCCCTCCCCCTTACATTGTTTTATTTTTAAATGCAGTTATTTTTGTACATAATTCTACATTTGTAAGTTCAACTTTCATTAAGAGATTGCACTACAGTACTTGTATTAGGTGAATTGAAATACACAGTGTAAATATTTGTAATAAAAACTAAATATAAAGTGAGCACTGTACACTTTTATTCTGTGTTGTAATTGAAATCAATATATTTGAAAATGTAGAAAACACCCAAAAATATTTAAATAAATGGTATTATATTACTGTTTAACAGTGCGATTCATCGCGATTAATTATTTTAATCATGCGATTAATGGCGATTTTTTTTTTTATCGCTTGACAGCCCTACGTAAAACCCTTTGTGAAATGGAATTTCTATCCTCCACATAGCTCTAAATGTTATAGCATGTGAGGGAATGTTTGCAGGAACAAGGCCCAAATGAAGAGGTCTGAATGGCCAGAAAACATTTTGTTGTTTTTAATTGAAGATTATTGCAATGCCATGCGCTGGAAAAAGAATAATGATTTTGATTCCTTTATGTTCTATAATTAAGCAAAAACCTTTTGAAATATGTGCAAAAGGATATATAGTAAAGGTATATTAAAAGGCACTGCTGAAAATTTGCCAGCCCAGACACAACCTTAGCTTGTCCATCACCACAATGATTGAGAATTATGAAAAAAGACTAATTGTATTTTATTTGCCATTAAAAAAATGTTACCTGGTCTAAGCAAGTGAGTGAGAAGAACGTTGTACATTAGCACTAACTCATAGTTTTGGTTTGGTTTTTGTAAGCCCTTACTAACATGCTGACTTTAAAAACTGAATTTCAACAATATAATAAGCTTGTAAGTCCTACATATTTTGGACTGTGGACTACAAAGTTTGAGGAAATTATTTATAGTGTTCAGGAAAAGGACTCAGGCCTTAGATATTTGAGTGGGAGAGGAAGAGATAGTCTTTTCATGGGAGTACATAATAATATTACCTTAGAATACATTATAGCACTCTTCATCAAAGGATTTCAGCACACTTCAGAAACATTAATATACCTAGCTTTCAGCACCCCTGTGAAGTACGTAAGTATTATTATCCCCAGTTGACAGATGTGGAAACTGAGTAAAGAGAAGTAAAGTAGTTTGCTCAAGGTCACACAGGAAATGTGATAAGTATCAAGAGAGAGTTAAACTCCCATCTGCTGGTTTAACCACAATACCATCCTTCCTCCCAAAGTTGCTTGAAATCCTGTCTTCATTGCAGTCAATGGCAAAACACTATTAACCTTGGGGGTCCAGGATTTTACGCACAGTGCCTGTTTCACCACAAATTTCATCATACAATTGCTGCTTGTGTCAGGGCTTGTCTACGCTGGAAGCTCTACCAGTGTAATTTCACTAGAACAATTAAGCCACTATAGTTTAACTGGTATAAATCTCTATGCAGATACTCTTGGTCCAGAATAAGAGTGGCGTTTTCCAGGTTAGATTGAACTGTTACCAGTGCTATACAACATATACCAATTTAAATTAATATCTTACCTTATATCAATATAACTCTCCTATGTACACAAGTCCATAGTGAAATCTTATCAAGAACAGATTCATCACACTGCAATACTGGAACAATTGGATATCAAAAATATATTCCTTGACATCCATAGGTTGCATGAGGTATTTTATGACTGTTGGTAGTCCATCGCTGCTGCTGCTGATATTGTCCCAATTCTCATCTATGGCTACGCATATGACTCTGAAGTCCAAACCCTAATGCACGCAGTCAGCTGCACTGAGGGTATGAAAAGTCCGGATCTATGATGTTTGACAATGCAGCTCTGTGGCGCCTTTCACGTGCAGCCTGGAGACGATTTCATCGATTCCGTTCAAATCTGTTGCATGCTGATCTTGTCAGAGATAGCTAGTGAGTCCTGTTCTGAGACATTTGCTTGAGTTTTTTTAAATTGATGCCAGCCCATTGGAGACTGATCTTCAAGTTATCTTTGAAGTGCTTGTAGGAATGACGTTTCTTTCTTTTGCCTTGCCTCAGCTCCCCATACAAGTTCTGTTTTAGGAGGCAGTGGTCTTCCATTTTGATGTCATGTCCAGCCCACCTAAGTTGCACTCTCAATAGCATTTCCTTGATGCTGGTTGTGTTTACTCTCAAGGACCTTAATATTGGTCACTCTGTCCTGCCAATGAATGCTCATTATTAAGTAGAGGGAACACATATGAAATTGCTCAAGCTGTTCAATATGGGGGAAGGGATATCTAAGTGGTTTGAGCATTGGCCTGCTAAACCCAGGGTTGTGAGTTCAATCCTTGAAGGGGCCATTTAGGGATCTGGGGCAAAAATCTGTCTGGGGATTGGTCCTGCTTTGAGCAGGGGGTTGGACTAGATGACCTCCTCCTGAGGTCCCTTCCAACCCTCATATTCTTCTATTCTATGTCGTCAATAAAGAGTCCATGTCTAAGAGCCATACAAAAGAGATGTTAGGACCACTGTACTGTAGATTGGATGACTATATAAAGAGTAAATACATGTACTTGCAGAATATAAAACACAAAGCACTAGAGCAGTGGTGGGCAACCTCCAGACACAGATTGCCCACCACTGCACTAGTGTCTTTTATTTCATTAGATCTTAAAACAGTTGGTTCTTGTGATATTTAAGAACAAAAGGAAAAAAGGAATTCAATGAGTTAAAATCTCAGGCATATGGAACTGTGAATTAATAAGAAACAAGGAAAATATATCTCTAGGGTTTGGTCTGGTTGAAGAGAATGTGGGAGTCCATTTTCAATTCTGTGAGAGATTTAAAAAAGTCAGCTGCAGAGTATTCACCTGGGTCATCAGAATTCACATCATTAACCCTGTAATAGGCAACCCTCAAGGCAGTTCCTTAGTCTTAGCTGACAGCTCAGAACTTCGCTTTCCCCAAGGTTTATTTCTCCTTCTTAGGTTAATCTTGAAATTTCACCTCACTGCATAGTCTGTTCTTCTCAGATGGGTCCTGAGTTCATATAGGGCTCAAATGGGAAAATTTTGCCAAAAGGGTTCCCTTTTATTTGTGACCTCTCTATATGAAAATCAACTAATTTGTTTATATAAAAAGTACTGTGTGCAGTTCTGGTCTCCCATGTTTAAAAAAGATGAACTCAAACTGGAACGGGTGCAGAGAAGGGCCACTAGGATGATCAGAGGAATGGAAAACCTGTCGTATGAAAAGAGACTAGAGGAGCTTGGGTTGTTTAGTCTGACAAAGCGAAGGCTGAGGGGGGATATGATTGCTATCTTTAAATATATTAGAGGGATTAATACAAGGGAGGGAGAAGAATTATTCCAGCTTAGTACTAATGTGGATACGAGAACGAATGGATATAAACTGGCCGTGGGGAAGTTCAGGCTTGAAATTAGACGAAGGTTTTTGACCGTCAGAGGGGTGAAATATTGGAACGGCCTTCCGAGGGAAACGGTGGGGGCGACGGACCTGTCTGGTTTTAAGATTAAGTTAGATAAATTTATGGAGGGAATGGTTTAATGGTAAAACATAGTAGTCAAGGAAAACCAAACAATGGTAGGTAAATCGTATAATGGCTGACAGGGGTCAGGCTGGTGACTCTTGCCTATATGCTCGGGGTCTGACTGATCGCCATTTTTGGGGTCGGGAAGGAATTTTCCTCCAGGGCAGATTGGCCGAGCCTCTGGAGGTTTTTCGCCTTCCTCCGCAGCATGGGGCAGGGATCTCTAGCAGGAGGGTCTCTGCCGATTGAAGTCACCTAAAACAGGATTGGGGACTTCAACAGCAGAGTCCAGGGAAGGGGTAGGGACGGTTTTATGGCCTGCAGCATGCAGGGGGTCAGACTAGATGATCATAATGGTCCCTTCTGACCTTAAAGTCTATGAGTTAGCTATGGGAACAATGTTCCCTCAGCATAACTTCTGGCCTTAGGCCTCGATCACACAATGAGTTCCACACAGATGCAAAGGTCCACCCACATGGAGCTCCTTGAGGGATGAGGGCCCTAGTTTTTCAGACTGCAGTTTTCTCAGTCCATGATCAGTTTATGTTTGATTATAGATACTAATTACTCTTCTGAGTGTGTGACATTTAATCACAATTAATTGATTAAAGTGATTAAACTTATATAGCACTTATCCTGTTAGATAAACGTCTCAGTCCATAAGGTACATAGTGCTTTTTATGGCACAGCATAGCTCTCACAGCAAGATTTGCTTGTCTTTTCCTCTACAGAGTAAATTCCAATAATTTTATACTAAACCTGCAATTCCAGACGAACAAATATGCTTTCAGCCTCTTATGTGCCATAAGTAACTGGAAAAGTAATTTTCCCTATATTCCCAATAAGATCTTGCATTTGACCTATGATCTCAATGTCATTATAATGTGGCCATTTAAAGTTTATTCATTTAATGAGCATAGAATAAATAAATATCCCAAGATCTTTACGAGTCCTCCATCTTTGACAAGGGAATTTAGTCTAGGATTTGTAAAGGAGCCTAAGGTTAGGCACCCATTTCAATTGAAGTGAAGTCAATAGAATGTGAAGTCACACACGACTACACATCTGAGTACAGCATGTGTGTAAGTGTTTGCAGGGGTTGAGCATGTGTTCATTAATATTTATAAAGGGATTTTAAATCCTTGGATAGAAGGCTTTTTTAAAATTATTTCTATTTTATTTCTCATTGTACTAACATTTATCTCTCCCACACTGACTGCTTCCAGCACATCTCATGGTCTCCTCTAATATATTATAGGAGTACTTGTGGCACCTTAGAGACTAACAAATTTTAATTTCAAAGCATATAAAATTGTACTAGGAACCTAACGCAGAAAATAAAAGGAGCGTTAGTGAGAGTATCAACAATATTTGAGAAACTGGGGCTGTATAAAAATGTCTAAAATTTTATTTAGACCACACATTAATGTTAGGCCTTTGTATAACTATGTACGAAGTTTGAAAAGCACATGATTTTTTTTTAACCTTAAGGTGGCAGCATCACTATATAATGAAACATCTTTGTGCCAAACTTCTTTAATGCCTTTAGGTTTCCCTGACAGTTTTACTTTATCCCTCCCCCTCTCAATTTTCAGTGTAATCTTTTTAGTAAAAATACCAAAAGTGTGTGTTCATGAGGGGGGAAAACTAACATATAACAAATATAGAAAGATTAAGGCCCTGATCCTGCAATTGGATTCAGATAGGCAAAACTCACATCAATGTGGAGCTGCACTAAAGTCAGTGAGAGGCCACACAGGGGCAAGGGTCTGCCTCCATGTATTTGATTGTAGGATTGGGGGTTGAGGTGAGTGGGATTACTCATGTGCTTTAAGCAATACTGCAGGACAGGGTTCTACATTTCTAAGGTATAATTGTATGTATAATTTTATATGTTTAACTAGGCTTATGGGTTTTTTTTTCCTGCAAGATGCATTGTGATCATTTGGAAGAATAGCTCTTCTATCACAAACTCTTGCCTACATGGGAACTGTCAATAAAAAGTTTGCTGTGAAAAACTAGTAATTTGCATTCATAGCGCCTTTCAGACAATTTTGACATCTTTTAAAAAATATTAGGTAAGCTTCATAATACCCCTTTGAGATAGGTGGGTATCATTCTTTATATTTTACCAGATAGGTAAGGAGAGCTCCAGAGATTATACTGAGTGCAAAATTGTGGCCCAACATTTTATGATGTTGCATTGTTTTCAAAGGTTTTATGATGTTACTTGAATGCAGTTGCAGCACTCTGTTCTGTCCACATTGTGACCTGGGACGCCCGATGCAGCCCTCACTGGAAATGCCAAGGTCAGGGCAGGCTGCAAAAGGGAGAGCAGATACTCCCAAGACTAGCGGGTAACACTGAAATTATTCTCCTCAACCAGTCACACACTGTGCTTCTGATCCCCCACACTGATTATCAAGAAGCAAAAAAGAAATCACACAGCCCCCTTATTGCATTCCAGTTCTCTGGCTCCCAATCAGCACCTAGGTCCGGTACAGTGAGAAGTTATTTTAAACTCTGCTCACATATACAAAATGTTCTTCTGACCCCAAAGGGTCAGCCACGTCACCAGGTTTGGATCTTACCCAAAATATCATGCTGCCAGCCAATCCTTTAGTGTCTAAAACTAAAGGTTTATTATGATGTTCGTCCATCGTTATCGATGAAGACCTCAACAACTCATTCTTTCGATGACCGGGCTCTGTGCGTCCGAAGATGACTGATCAGTCCGATTTGGGCGTGTTATGTCCTGTCACACGTCGGGCAGACATGTAATGGAACTGTCGACAATGTACAAGCAGCTCTGGACTTGCGAAGCTCACGCTTTTTTCAGCCTCAGCAATATGCCTTGCCTCAGAGGTATTACTGCCTGTGTGAATGAGGCTGTGCCATGCTGGACAGTTCAATGCGAAGGTTTCCCATGTGGCGGTGTTGATCTCGAAGGACTTCAAAGAGGTCTTCAGCGTGTCCTTGAACCCCTTCTTTTGTCCTCCCTCGGAGCGCTTTCCCTGAGTGAGTTCTCCATAGAAGAGCTGTTTAGGAATGCGTTCGTCTGACATTCTCACAACATGTCCGGCCCACCTGGTCTGGGCTCTCATCAGCAATGTGTGAACTGATGGCAGACTGGCTCTAGTAAGGACATCAGTATCAGGCACTTTGTCCTGCCATCTGATTTTTAGAAGCTTTCGCAGACAGGAAATGTGGAAGTGATTGAGCCTTCGTGCATGACTCCGATAGACAGTCCATGTCTCGCAGGCGTACAGCAGAGTTGGAAGCACCACTGCTCGGTAGACCTTCAGCTTCATTGATAGGCTGATCCCTCAATGTTCCCAAACGTTGGAGTGCAATCGGCCAAATGCAGAGCTGGCTTTAGCAATTCTGCAGTTTACTTCATTATCGATTGACACTGCTCGGGAAAAGGTACAGCCCAGGTACGTGAAGTGGTCCACTGTCTGAAGTCTCTGTCCATTTACAGTGATGGACGGTTCTGAGGGAGTACGGAGCGTGGGGAGCTGGCTGGTGCATGACCTCAGTCTTCTTGATGTTAATGATGAGACCGAAGTTGTTGCATGCAGTTGAAAACTTGTCCATACTGGCTTGCATTTCTAGCTCTGTACTAGCATTCAGAGCACAATCATCAGTAAAAAGAAAATCTCAAAGTACAGTTTCCTTCACCTTGGTGATGGCACGTAGTCGCCTCAGATTGAATATTTTCCCGTCAGTTCTATACTTCAGGCCTACTCCTTCAGTGCAGTGTTGAAAGCCATCAGTCAAAGTGGCAGAGAATATCATGCTGAACAAAGTGGGTGCTAAAACACACCCTTGCTTGACGCCGTTGGTGACTGGGAAGGTCTCAGATGTTTCACCGTCATCCAGGACACGAGACATCATACCATGATGAAATTGATGTACCATTCATATAAATCTGTCTGGACAGCCAAATTTCAACATGATCCTCCTCAGGCCCTGGTGACTGACAGAGTCAAATGCTTTCGTGAGGTCCACAAAAGTTGTGTAGAGTTCACGATTCTGCTCTTGACATTTCTCCTGTAGCTGACGCACAGCAAAGATCATGTCAATAGTCCCACATCTTTTGCGGAAGCCACACTGTGATTTGGGCAGTAAGCCCTTCTCCAGGTGAGTGATCAATCGGTTCAACAGAACCCGTGCAAGAACTTTTCCCGCTGTAGAAAGCAGCAAGATTCCACGGTGATTATCACATACCTGGCGATTGCGCTTCCTCTTATAGAGGTGCAAGATGGACGTGTCTCTATATTCTTGTGGAATGGTTCCCTGCTTCCAGAAGGACTGAAACAGCTCAGTGAGTTTCTGTAGCAGCACGGGTACACCAACTTTGTACACCTCTGCTGGTATGGCATCTGACCCTGGGGCTTTGCCACTTGACAGCTGATTGATAGCTTTCTTCACTTTGTCCTCTTTGGTGAAGCGTCCGTGGAGTCATTGACTGCAACCTGGAGCATCTTGTCAATGGCCTCATCATTGATGACTGAGGGGCGATTGAGAATTGCTTCAAAGTGTTCAGCCCATCTCTGGAGAATCTGCATCTTCTCTGTAAGGAGCACAGTACCATCAGAGTTCAGGAGGGGAAAGCTCCCAAAAGACTGTGGACCATAGAGTGTGTTGAGGGCTTCATAAAACTGCTTATAGTCATTTCTGTCCGCATATGCCTGTATTTCATCTGCTTTGGCGCTCAGCCACAAGTCCCGCATTTTGCATAGTCGGTTCTGTACTGTTCTGCGAGCATTGATAAAGGCGGTCTTCTTTGCCGTTGAAGATGGATCGTTTTGATATGCACGATGCAGGCGGTGCTTCTCAGCAAGTAAGGCCTGGATTTCTGCATCATTTTTGTCAAACCAGTCTTGCCGCCTGCATGTGGAGGGCCCCAATACCTTCGATGCAGCTGCATGGACAATGTTGCAGAATCGCTCCCAGACTTTCTCAGCGTCATCCTCAATATGAAGATCAGCAAGCTCATTCTCTAGGTCTTCCGCTAGATTTTCAGTGATGCGGCTGTTCTTCAGCTTTGACACATTGATCCTTTTGAGAGCCTTACAGCCTTGTGGTTGTCTCTTCGGCATGATACAGAGCTTCATTTTGGATACTATGAGCCTATGATCCATCCAACAGTCAGCACCACACATAGCTTTTGTAACCCTGACATCTTGTCTGTCCCTTCTCCTGATGATGACATAATCGATCAAATGCCAGTGCTTGGAACGGGGATGCATCCATCAAGTCCTGTTACGGGTAGGAAGGCGGAAGACCGTATTGCTGATCAGAAGGACATGTGCTGCACAAGTTTTCAGCAGTAACAGGCCATTGCTGTTACACTTTCCCACTCCATTTTTCCCGATGACTCCTTCCCAGGCTGTGGCATCGCATCCGACTCTTGCGTTAAAATCGCCAAGCAGAATCAGCTTGTCTGTGTGGTGCACTGACGATAGCAGAGTATTTAGTTCTTCATAGAATTTATCCTTCACATCCTCTGGGTTGGTCATTGTAGGAGCATATGTGCTGATCAAAGTAGCTTGTTTTCCTTTTTGAAGCGGAAGCTGTATTGTCATGAGCCGGTCATTCATACCCTTGGGGGAACTGGCAAGTTTCCGAACAAGATGATTCTTGATGGCGAAGCCAACTCCAGATTCGCGACGCTCATCACTGCTGCTGCCACTCCAGAAGAATGTATAGCCACTGCCCGACTCAGACAGCTGTCCTTCATTAACAAGGCGAGTTTTGCTAAGGGCTGCAATGTCAATGTTGTAGCATGTGAGCTCTCTAGCGACAAGTGCTGTTCTTCTCTCCGGTCTGTCTGCCGTGATGTTGTCCAGTAACGTGCGCACGTTCTATGTGCCAATAGTGATCGGTGTCACTCTAAGTTTTGTTTTTGTTTTTGTTCAACCGCTTTTGTGGGATCCCTGCCAGCCACGGTATGCTGGCCAGAGTAAGGTGAAGCAGGTGATGTTTAGGGCACCTTTTCTAGCCCCCTCCTCATTCTACGGAGGTGAACAGTGCAATCCTGAATAGGGCTGCTCAGTCCCTCAAGAAGATGCTGCTTCGGTCGCAGGTCCGCGGCTACACTCCCAGTGTATCCACACCTGCTGCTTCGTCTCCCATTGCCACAGGACTTGATATGATGTAATATTATATGATATGATGTCGAGACTTGCGCGTGAATTGGATTAAAGTGAGGGAGAGTTGCGCAACGTCAGCCTCACTCTCTCTTCTCAGTTCCTATCTGTATCCAGTGGCAGGACAGAAGTCGAGACGGCTGGAGATAGGGCAGGGCGCAGTGGATGACCAGGACGCCTACATGTCTTGTCGTGCTCTTAAGCGTTCCACAACGCTTGCTGTCACCGCCTTCCTGACCGTTGAACCAGGTTGCCTCAGTCAGCCGGATCCAGCCTTCACATGCAAAGATAAAGGAAAGAACAAGAAGAGAGATGTTAAATGGTAAAGCAGTCACATACATACAAAGACTTCAAAGTCCATATATCAGGTTCCTAGTAGTATTGGTGAGTTTGCTAGCTTGAAAATCTCTCTGGAATACATCCACAGCTTGGATGGGTCATTCAGTCCTTTGTTCAGAGTTTCAGTTTGTAGCAAAGTTCCTCCAGAGGTAAGAAGCAGGAATGTAGACAAAATGGAGAAGATGCAGCTGCCTTTTATATTTTTTTGCCATGCGGCCTGTGCTTCCTTTGTTCCAAACACAAGCTGCCCAGCACATGGGCTTGAAAGCCTTAGAGTTCTGTCCATAGGTCATAAGGACTGAGTCATAAGATGTATTTGCCTTCTCTCAGTGGGTAAATTGTATAGCTGATGGCTCTCAATGAACCATCAAGCAGGCTAGGCAATGCTGATGCCAAACTGTCTGGGGTTGTCACCCAGAAGCATAGCACAAGTTTTGAAACACATACATACATACATATCTATAACCCATAATGCAAAGGTGATACAAACATATAAACAAGATTATCATATTTGGCAAATTATAACATTTTCACAAATATCTTACATGGCATATCTGGTATAACTCATTGCAATTTTACAACATATTCTAAAGTGTCCCCCAGATTCCATAGAGCATCACAAGTGGGTATAATTATTCTTTATATTTTACCAAGTAGTTAAGGAGAGGTCCAGAGATCATACTGAGTGCAAAATTGGAGTCCAATATTTTGTTATATTGCACTGTTTTCAAAGTTTTTTATAATGTTACTTGAGTGCAGTTGCAACACTCTGTTCTGTCCACTATATATTCTTTACTATGAATCAAAATATAAATATATTTAATTTTTAAAACAGTGAGACCTATTGCTTATGTAGGGCCGTACATTGTAAGAGCTGTGAGATCTCACTACATCAGTCACATTGGCAATAGAATGACCATGTTTAACTTCTTTTTTCTTCCTCTGAGTCGTGTGAAATGATTGAGGACCACAATATGTAAGAAACATAATTCTAAAAACTTGAGTCTACAAGATTTTTTTAAAAAGCTAAAAGCCAATACCAGAATACAAATGCAAGGATTGCTGGTCTGACTTCAGGACTGGAGGTTCTTGAGGTGTAGGAAGCTTTAGGATACCATAGTTTGTTATCTTTGTTACCTGTTTAGGATACCATAACCTAACTCAAGAAGAATTAGTCCTGAAGAAGAGCTCTATGTAGCTGGAAAGCTTGTCTCTTTCACCAATGGAACTTGATCCAATAAAAGATATTGGAACCCCTTTGTCTCTCTAATAACCTAACTCAGACTGCTTTCCTTCAGAATAAAAGGATAATTAATTTTGTAGTTTAATTAATAGCAAAACTCCTGATGGCTGACCCTTTTCCAGTATGTTTTTTTTTTTAATATATTTTGAAACTTTCTCTAAAGATACAGGTAAAGATTTGTTTTTCTTTGAGAGCTGATTGCTGCATTTTGGTAGAGAGAGTGCACACTGGATGCATGGACTAACTATACATATATCATTTATGTGGAGAGTACCAAATAACTGTGCGTCTTATAACAGAAGATGTTCTCTACAGGATGTGTCATTTTCTGGTATTTATTCCTTTTGTTATATGGCTATATGAATATTAATAAAGAGAGTTTTTGGCCAGAGCAGAGGACTGGAGACAGGAAAACCTGAATTCTAATCGCAGATTGCATGCTGACTGCCTGTGTGACCTCACACCAGTCGCTTAATATCTATGCCTCAATTTCTCCATTGGTAAAATGGGGATAATAATTATTCCATATCTTACAGAGGTATTGTGAGGCTTACTGTGAGGATAGTTGGAGACACAAGTGCTAAGTATTATTAAAATTTATTTTATTATTCATTATTAATTCATTATTTATTAATAAAAGAAGACTTTTTTGTGTATTTCAGTTCACTGTGTGGAATGGAGCTACAGCCAGGACAATGGGATGACCCATTGGGCACACATATGCTTGCATGGCATCCGCACATTTGCAATTCCAAACCAATGACTTGATTCCACAAACTTTACATAAGCATGTTTACTCATTAATGACATGTGTAAAGTTATTGACATAGGTCAGCGTTTGCAGGCTCAAACCCTAGCTTTATATCTTTGCATTGGCAGTGGCGGCTAGAGAAATTGGCTTTTGGAAAATAGCTTCATTTTGGAAGGGCTGATTCATTTTCTATTTAAGAAGATTTTGTTCTGTGTTTGTCCAGCACTTAGCACAATGGGGTCCTAGTTCATGACTGAAGCTTCTAGGCACTACTACAATATAAGCAAGATATAATCACCACATCAACAACATACAAGTGTAAATGTTTATTTTAAATGTATGTTCAAATTTGTTTTCAGCCAATATCTCTTTTAAGGATTTAAAATATAAAATATGTATTTAGTTTTGAAAATTCTTTGATTACGGAGGAAGAAAATAAAACCTCTCATGAAAACTCTGGAAAATAATACTTTAAAAGTTAAGGCCTCAAGTGAGAAATTCTGGTGCTGAAACCCTTAAAAAACTTCTATTGTATGTTTCACAAAAGAAAGTTAATTTAATTCTTGTTTCTTCAGGGAAATACCTAAAGTTTGTTTTCTTCTGAAGGAATTTATGTTAATTTTGATTTTTTTTCATTATTCCCGAGGATTATTCTTGTTTGTCTTATTTTGTTGATTCTTTCTTTTAGTTTATCCTTTAAGAGGGAGCTTTTAGGTATTTAATTATTCACCCTGAGAATATCTTTAAAATTATGCCTGTGAGCAATTTCTGTTATAGCAACCTATTTTTTTCTTTCTTCCACGGAAAAAAGGTTGTCTTTCTTATATCTACTATCCCTGCGTGCATTTGTGCTTGGAGTGAAGTTAAGCACCTTTATGTGTAAATGCTCTCATAGCAGGAGCCATAGACTATAAGCTCTTTGCAGCAGAGTCTGCTTTCTGTTATAAATTTACACAGTACCTATTACAATGGGGCCTCTATCTTAACTTGCCCTTCTGTATGCGACTGTTATATGAATAATGAATAATAATAATCAGTTTTGACTAAGTGCCTTTATTTTCATCATTGACCCTTTGGGGCTTCTTTTAATTATGTTTTCTTCAGCCCTGAAAAAGACTTCTTATGGCTTTCAGTCCTGGAAAGGACTTTTATTAATATCTCTTAATTCTTCTTCACCCATGTCCCAAAGAGTAGTAATGATATATTTGTATATTTATAAACATTATATGTCCATGTTCGTTTACTGTTGTGTTTGGGGTTATGTGAGCATCAGGGGAAATTCCTCCAGGCCTTGACAGGCACCTAGAGAGGAAGAGAAGAATAATATTTTTAATCATCATCAATTCACTCATAATTAAAAGACAAAGCACAACTCCTACTGCTGGGAAGCCCAACCCCAATCCCAACCCCCCTTGGACAGAAACCAGTTTGGACAAGGATTAGGGGCCCAGGACAGACAAAGGAACTTGTTAATGGATAGCAATGCAACCTGGGGCCTGAGCAGGAGGCAGCAGTTGCAGGGGACAGTCTGTTTCAGGCAACTCCAATACTGTGTGTATGTGTAGAGGTCCTGGGTTAAGCACTTAAACTGAGAAGAAAATGCTATTTTGAGATACATTTAGGCTTTTATTACATTGACCCTTCTCTCTCTGCTTGTGATGGTCCTAGAGATAAATAAATCATTTAATAATTGTTGAACAAGCTGGCTGTTTTCTGTCACTGCATTTACCAGCTGGTCACAGCTCCTGGAGAGGATTCCAGAGTAGGGGCCAAACCCTGTTGGACCCGCAGGAGGTAAATACAGTTGGTAAACAGAGGATGCAATAGGCTGGTGATCCTTTCTAGAAGTGAGGTGAACCACAGGATTTTACTATGAGAGAAGTGCAGGTGAAGGCCTGTTATTTGAAAGACACTCCCATGGAGAGACTGAAAGAGTTAGGAGGTACATGTCAATGTCATAGTGGTAATACCACTCATATCACTAATCAATACTGCAAGTTATTTCTCATTTTATCAAGGGATTTCATTCAGTGAGAAATTGGGGAAAGTCTTCCTGCTAAAATGTTCCTTTAGAAAAACTGTGCATTTAGGGAAGCTTTTTTTACACAAGTAGACAAGACAAATAAGTTAATGTATTTCATTTGCTGTGTCCATATTGGACTCAGCAGAAATCAGCAGCAAATGAGATTACTGAACGATCAATGACAGTGATCCAACAGAAATATTCACTTCCCACCCCACTTTCCATAGGCTTGTGCCTCCGCTAAAGACAGATCAACCTCACTGTTGAGGAAATATTTCAACACTTGAATAATTTCTTGTTGCATGCCTGGGAATGAAAGGCAGGACAGCAGAAAGAAGATAGGGAGCAGAAAAAGATCCAGAAAGATGAAGGAAGATGACAAAGAGAAATATCAGCCACATTGGTGTGACTCTTTACAAACTCCTTTATGAAACATTTTCCATAAACTCTTTAGAATAGAGGGGAAATTGAGATCAGATGAATGCCAGTAACAATTTGAGGAGGATAATGAGTTTACACAATCTCAATAAAGACTGTTCTGAACATGAGTCAAAAGATATCTGATAAAGATACCCTGCTGTCTGGAGTGACTCGCTAGTGTGAGTACCTTCCTCAGCGCAGACTGTCATAAACAGGGAAGACACCCCAAACTGGTGGTATGCTCTATAACTAGATTTCACCAGGCCAGGATCTCCAGGGCCGGCTCTAGGTTTTTTGCCGCCCCAAGCAGAAAAACCCTCCGAGAGCGCAACTGTCGAAGCAAAAAAACCCCAAAGCCTCTGAGAGTGCAAGTGCCACCCCTGGAATTGTGCCGCCCCAAGCATGTGCTTGGTTTGCTGGTGCCTAGAGCCAGTCCTGAGGATCTCTATAGCAATTTTACCATGGAGTCACAGACAATCACCTTGCACTCTCCAGTCTAGTGCGTGTGCACACACACACACATACACACACATCTAAAGGTGTATTAACTAGGAAAAAGAAATGAGTTATTTACAGGTTAAATCAGGCAAACATATAGGCACAAATGAGTTCCAACTTAAATCCTAAGAGTGACAGAGTTGTAGTGATCTGTCAATGTGCTATGCCTTTCAGGGCAAACCCAGGGATAACCCTGGCACATCTCTTGCTTCAGTTTAAAGACCTCTGGCCCTGTGAGAGTTTAAACAGCAAAGAGGTGATAAATCTTCATGTCAACTATTTTTATTTCCCTCTTCTAGCATGCAAACCAATGGGACAAGACCTTCTGCACTGACTTCTTCATGAGTGTACGGGGGCAATTAACAAAGCTTTTGTCTGTTGATGACCCACTTAATTTTTGAAAGTTGCTCCTTCAGAGCAAATTTTTTCAAAGTCCTAGAGAAAAACATATATTTCCTTATAGCACAGAATACAATGGCATGATCTCTGCTCCTTCCCCACAAGTGAGATTAATGCATGCAGCAATTTACAAGCATTTCATAGAGTCAAAACACTAAATACATTCTTATAAGACTAATATCTATTTTGAACAAAACTAACATACAGGTGAGCAGGTTTGGCTTCCAGCTAGGAATGTGTCAGTTCTTAGCTAATGCCTAATTGCCAATGGCCTTGTCCACAGTTGGCACTTGGTTTACCAGCATCAAAAAAGAAAATTGGATGATAAATGAATTAAAGGTTATGGGTAAAATCATGCTGTAACTTAAGACCATGGGACTTTTGCCACTGATTACAATGGAGGTCAGGTTTGGCCCTATGAATAAAAAAAGTAACTTGAATATATTTTAATTTTGTGTAAGATGTGGAAGCTAGGACCACGTGTTAAGCCACAGGTCCTATTTATGCTCCAGAAGATGGGTAATTCTGTTACTGTTCCTAAAACAGAGGTGGTTTTGTCTACAATGAGGTTTTAGCCAGTTATGTGAAACCCTAGTGTACACATGATTTACACTGGTGCAGAGTGATTTCCAACAATACAGTTTACCCCAGAGGAAGAATAAGAAAAGAATGAATATTTGGTTACTTCCTAGTTGGTAATTAAGGAGGAGGATTTTTTTTCTCACCTGTATTGGAGTTAATTTTAATAATTTGCAGGAAATCTTCCTAAATACAATATCTCAATACTTCAGTTGAATTTAACTCATCATGCTTTCTCCAATCCCATTCCATCACAGATATGCATTTTTATAATAAAAGCATCACAGCAGAATCAGGCCCAGAGTAAGTTTATTAAAAAAATGGCAGAGTGATGTTCACCCAGGACTGTCTCACAACCCACTCATCAGATCTACACCACCTGAAGATGGGTTTGATTAAAAGTATTTCATATCTTAGAGAACAACACCACTGATGATACTGCTCTATTCAGTATGGCAGCTTTGCAGAGAACAAATTAATTTAAATTTTCTATCATTGAGAATGCAGAATTTAATATTGTATAGAGTATATCATTTAGAATGGTATACAGTGAAGTGAAAAATAGTGGCCCAATCCCGATAGCAGCAAAACTCACATTAAATTTAATCAGAACAGGGTTTGTTCCAACCTGAAAAAATAGGTGGAGAAAGAATCACGTACATTTGCTTATTCCTTGAAAGAGCCTAATTTCTCTGTGTTAATATGCTGTCAGACATTTTTAGACCCCAATTCAGCAAAACCTTTAAGCATGTTCTTAAATCCAACCCTAGTCAGCACAACACTCAACTACTGAATTAGGGTTTATGGAAAGAAGTGGTCAGATTTTTCTTGTTGAAAATTTACTTAACAGTTTAGAGGTTAGAAAACACTAAATCAGTGAGGACATTACATTTTGATGGAATTACGATTTCAGACTATTGGACAAAAACAGATTTGCCATTACAACAACTTAACAGTAAAGACAAAACTACTTTGTTTGTCAAGGGTAAAATTATATGTGTAATTTAGTATGGCTATAAAGAATGGCAATTTGCAAATTACAGGAACAAAGTGCAAGTGCTGGTTAAAGGGATTATAAAACAGCAGAAATACAAGAAGCTGATAATGTATTCCATTCTGAAGTGCAGACAAAAGTAAATATTATTGGAGAGACAATAATAAAACATGAGACTGCATTTACTTTATATTTATTATTTTCAAAAAAAGTCAACATAGTTTAATAGATTATGTGGTCTAAAGCTATAATTCAGACACAAAACTGAGACTGTATACATTTTCTGATCTTTCCCTTCCTTTAAAGAGCAAACTGCTTGAATATTTTATTTACCTAGAGTCCTTCCCACAAATTTAAAAATTCTCTTTGACTTACACTATCACAATGTATCACTGAGCTTTTCAGAGAGAGGCATATTATCTCAGGATATTTAAATTATCTATTATGTTTAATACAATTGTAAAAGTGGTGGCTCTGATTGCTTTAGAGAAGCATGTACAATGAAAATGAAAAAAAGTGGTATTATTAGTAATTTTGTAGTAATTTCAGACACTATTCAATGATAATTCATAAGTCTTTTAAAAAAATATTACAAAGTTTCCATCCCCCATGGAGGTTTTTCTCTATGTGAAACAGAAAACAAATTGTATCCTTGATTCCAGAAAATGTTTAATTCCTTTGTGACCTCATCTTCATTAATAAGATAAAACATGTTCCTTTTCAAGTTCCAGTTTTGGCTGATTCCTATTCCTAGAGATGCTGAAATATTAGTGGATATTCTTTTGGAATATTGATTCCCCCCAGTGAAAAATTACAATGCAGACTATGTTCTTCTCTGGGAGGCAGGAAAACTTGTATTTAAACATCAGATAACACAGCAACCAGAGCCTGCTGTTCACTCCCTTATCCTTGTAGTCTAAAGTCCATTTTCTAAAATGGAGAATGACCTCAGCAACCACTCCCCATATCCTTACGTAACAGTAATAGGTGCTCAATGTACACACTCCATGAAGTTCAATAAATGTGCCAAAGTAGTAATAAGAATTCCTTAGATAAACTTCAGTGATAATCAGTTCAAAGGACATAAGATGTTCAGAGTAACTTGATAGCCTGAATCAATCATGGAAAAAGGTAAAGCAAATACACAATCAGCCAGACCCAGACTCTATTATAAACTAGAGTTCTATCTGTGCACCAAAATGTAATATGAGCTAGATTCCAATATGTATACTCATGCAGAATAGTACCTTATTCCATGAGCAGACTCACTGAAATTGATATTTTAGTCTTTGTATGTACCAGAGTTAAAATATTAAAGCCTAATATGGTTCCAATATGTTTTTTTCCCTGTCCCACTCGGGAAAGAAAAAAACCAAGTGTGTTTCACAACCATATTTAAACATGGTTATTTTGTAATAGGCCTAGGGAGTGCTGATATTAGCTTAATTAGAATTTTGTTTCATGGAATTAGGGGAAATTTTCATCAGAGAAAAGATTTGTTACAACAGAGAGCATTCTTTGTAAGGCAAATATTATAGCACAATACAGGATGTGTGTTAAATGAAGTTTTGCCATCTTCTGAACTGATGGTATTGACAAAGTAATTTTTGAACATAGCAAATGGAAATCACCTTTAACATTAATTGAGAATAACGAGCCTTGAAAGGGCAATGGACTAATTGGACTGTAGGACTGTTTACTTTTCTAACATCTAAGTTTAGAAGATTCTCTTTGATACAGATTGTACACAATCATTTTGACCTCTCTCTTGCCGAAAGAAATGCACTATCCTTTCTAACGCGTGTTGGTGATAAGGTTGTGGGTGAGAGGAACGCAAGAAAAAGGATTTGCTTTTTTATGAAAGTTTTTGTCCTTCCCAATGGAGGGACTAGAACTACTGGTAATAAAGCACAGCGATAAAACCAATCATTAAGGTTTCTGTAGTCAGTCTACAGCCAATAGCATATTTATTTGGATAGTTTTAGATCTTTAGCTCATCTGGTTTAATTAAATAAGACCCAGGAGCAGTACAGTTAGTGCACAATTGTTGGAGAGGAGGGGAGAAAGGTGGTGTGAGACACACAGCAAAGCAAATAAACTGAAACAAGAAACGTGCGCTATAGAGTTCAGTCTATTGAAGTATATATAACGAAGATCCACCCAGTTCATGAGTAAAAGCTAAGTGCTTTTCCTAGTTTAAGACAAATATGAGCATGCAAGATAGTAACATGGAACTTAATTTACTTTGTGTCTTGCTTTTGCAGTAAAAAAATGAGATTTTCTTCATTAACAAGGTATTAATTCATTTTTTCATATGTAGTATTACATTTCATAGATCAGTATAAAACCACTAAGAATGAAGGCCTGATTTTTTTAGAAATTTTGAGCACCAATAATTCCGTTGAAATTAATGGGATGTGGATATTTTTAGGGTAATACCTTCGATTCCTCACCTGGCCCTGGCGCATACCTACAAGAGAGGGGCATGTTCAAGGTGAAGTGTGTAGTGTTAGCTGATGAGTCACTCCTGTGATAAGCTCCAGACAATCCACAAGCCAGGAACTGGTTCGGTGACTCTTAGGGCAAATATATAAGCTCCACAGGAGGAACAGCACCTCAGTCTTCTCAATGCCACTGCAGGGCTTGGAACTCTCTCCTGCCTGACAGTGACAACAGATTCCCCAAGCCTTGGCCTGCTCCAGCCTTGTTCTTGCTCCCACCCTGTTCCTAGTCCATCTCCAGCCTTGCTCCATCCCTGCTCTGGACTCTGGCTCTGATCACTAGGCCTGACCATCCTCATCATGATTTCTGACATGCAGGGGCATCATTGCAGAATGTTTCTAATTTATTCCATGAGGGCATCTGGATGTGCTCCCTGTGAAATGATCTCCAGACTCCAGCAGTTCCCTGGAACTTACTCAGAGGACAGAGTCATCCACTGTGCCTCCCTGGTAACATGGGTCCAATATACATCCCCTGAGAGTTGTTACACCTAGACAACTCTCCCCTGAAGTTTAGAGGAAAAGGCAATATAGAATGGGGCTCTATTTCCTTCTCCTAGTTAAATGCATTTGACTGGTGGGAGTTTATGAGGGTCATGGTATGACACTCCAGGGTGCAATCCAAACCAGTGAGGGGCTGTGTCACCCTTGCACTACAACCTAGGGTGCCTCACAATGCTTTCCTGCTGTTGCTCCCACCTGGCCTGCTCACAAACAGCTTGCAGGTTATCTTCTGAGTGGCAGCCTTCCAGCCACACAGTCACACTTTGGCTTCTCCCCCCTTACAAAGCTGCAGGAGGGTTGGCCACTGGAACCGGAAGCAGCAGATCAGATTCCTCTTTCCTTCACTGGGGCATCTGCCACCAAGTTTTCTTTTCCCTTTTTATGTACAGTTTCCATGTCCCTGTAACCAGTGTCTCAGCTAAGGAACTCTGGCTGCTCCAGTTTTACACTTAGGGCTGGTCTACACTGAGGGGGGGTGGGGTGGAGGGAAGGGGGATGGATCTAAGATACCCAACTTCAGCTATGAGAATAGCGTAGCTGAAGTCGACATCCTAGATCGACTTACCTCGTGTCCTCACGGCGCGGGATCAATGGCCGTGGCTCCCCCATCAACTCCGCTTCCGCCTCTCGCCCTGGAAGAGTTCCAGAGTCAACGGGGAGCGCATTCGGGGATCAATTTATCACGTCTAGATGAGACATGATAAAATTGATCCCCGATAGATCAATTACTACCCGCCGATCCGGCGGGTAGTGAAGACGTACCCTTAGAGGCTTTCATAGTCTGGCCTGCCTGCTGCCTCTTTGAGTTTTAACAGCACAATTCCCAAGTGTTTCTTGTGATCAGACCAAGAGTTGGTGAACCCCACTATATCATTGACATAGGCCTTTGCAAAGTCCTGTAGCCCTTTCAACCTCTCAAAAGTAACTTCTCCATTAATTAACCTAAATGGCAATATTGTGAACTCACTGTCGTATATTAGTAACAAAAGCAGAGTTTTTGTCTGCATCATCATCTAAAGCAGGGGTGGCCAAACCATGGCTTGTGAGCCACATGCACCTCTTTTACAGTTAAAGTGCAGCTTGCCAAGCCCCCTTCACCGCCCCATTCTCCACCTACCTGACTGGACGGGGGGAAGCTCAGGGATTCTACCCTGCGGCAGGGTGATGGGGCTAGGAGCTTCTCCCAGAGACAACTGGTGCCTGCTGAGAATGGGGGTGAGCAGGGGCGGCTCCAGGCACCAGCGCAGCAAGCGCGTGCCTGGGGCGGCAAGCCGCGAGGGGCGGCAGTCAGGCAGCCTCGGGTGGCACGCCTGCAGGAGGTCCGCCAGTCCTGCGGCTTTGGCAGCAATTCGGTGGCAGGTACGCCGAAGGCACGGGACTGGTAGATCACCCGCAGAAACGCCACCGAATCCAAGTGACCAGTGGACTGCCGTGCTTGGAGCGGCAAAAACCATAGAGCTGCCCCTGGGGGCGGGGGAACAATTAAAGGTTTAGTCCCCCCAACAATTTGAGTCATGCCCCCCCAGGGACACACCCTTCTTATCCTCAGCGGCCCCTCCCTGCAGCTCCCAGGTGTTAGCTCCATGGGGGAAAGGCAGCAGCAAGAGCAGCATCTCTCCCTGCACCTCTCAGCTGTTTCCCACTGCCACACCCCACAGCTCCCAGCTTGCCAGTTCCAGCAGCTGCCATGCAGGTAAGGGGCCCAGCATCCCATTCTCACACTGTGCACTTCCCACAGCGAGTCCGCACAGGTGGGGCTCCTGGGGAAGCCAGTGGGCCCTGCACCCCAATTCCACAGTCAGCCGTGACTCTCAGCCAGCCAGTAAAACAGAAGGTTTATTAGACGACAGGAACATGGTCTAAAGCAGAGCTTGTAGGTACAGGAAACAGGACCCCTGAGTCAGGTCCATCTTGGGGCCAGGGAGGCCAGAGCCCAGTCTGGGCCCTCCCTCCATTTCCACAGCCAGCTCCAAACTGAAACTCTCCAGCCCCTCCTCTGGCTATTGTCTCTTTCCCTGGCCAGGAGACCACCTGATCTCTTTGTTCTCCAACACTTTCAGTTAGCACCTTTGCAGGGGAGGGGCCCAGGCCATCAGTTGCCAGGAGACAAGGTGTCAGCCATTCTCTGTGCAGACAGCATCAGACTGGCCCTCTAAGGCTCTGCAACAATCACACACCCTTATCCCACCACCTAGATACTTAAGAAATGCATAGGGGAAACCGAGGCACCCATACAGTATTCAGAGAAAACATTCCCATTTCCTCACATACCCATCATGTCTTTTAACTATTTTCTGAACTTCTGTACATATTCAGTTATTGGCTCTCCCTCTACCATAGTGTCCCTTTCCCAGGAGTCTCTGATGAGATCTCGTGGTGCCCTCACTTTCCTTCCAGATAGAAGATCAAATGGGGAGAACTTGGTTGATTTTGGGGGCACCTCCCTATAAGCAAATATGGTAACATTTTGTCCCAATCTTGAAATCTTTTATTTGCATACATTCCCAGCATAGATTTTAGGGTTCCACTGAACCTTTCCACCAGGCCATTTGTCTCTGGGTGATATAGGGCAGCTGTTGGTTGTTTCACCCCACACAATTTCCATAACTCACTGAATGGCTGAGACATTAAATTTGACTGACTGTCAGATAAAATTTCTTTAGGGAAACCCACTCTGCTAAAAATAGTAAAAAGGGCTTTTGTCACAGCATCGGCCACTATGTTAGTCAGAGCAACTGCTTCAGGCTACCTAGCAGCAAAATCCACTACCACCAGGATATATTTCTTTCCCCTTTGGGTGGGATGTGGCATAGGGCCCAAGATGTCTATTGCTACCCTATAAAATGCATCTTGCATCACACGCAAAGGACATAGGGTAACTTTCTGGGGCTCTACAGGTCTTTTCCTTTTTTGACATAATTCAAAAGACCTGCAATAATTCTTCATGTCATTCTGTATCTTTGGCCAATAATTTTTTAAAATATCTTGTAGGTTCTCTATGCCCCCATGACTAGCAAAAGGACAACTATGCGCTAGCAACATTAATTTCCCATAGTGCTGGGCAGACACAACCACCTGCTGTAGGGTTTTTTAGGGCTTATTTTTTTCCATAGGAGTTTCCTTTCCCTTCCTCTTCAATAAACCTTTCCCTGTTTCTCCTCACTGGAGCTCCCTCTTATGTGTTCTAGATTTGGGTCTGCCCTTTGTTCATCTGCAAAAATGCTGGCAGTTGACAACTGGGACAGTAATGGGTTAATTCCTCACCCCCAGCCCTGAGGCCATGCCACTTTCCTCTGCTATATGGGACCTGGCCTCAGCCCCTCCCACACCTGGAAACACTGATTCTTTTTGCTGCAGTGGAGCTGGAGGGACCCTCCACTGCCTCGTTAGCAGTTTCTGGGTCTTTACCATTTTCCAGCACAATATTCTGTTTTACTATGGGTTACAACATTAACAATCTTATATGCAAAATATCATTTCCTTGAGCATTTCCACAGGGATACTTTTCAGCACCCCACCTTTCAGTCAAAATGTGTCTTTTTGGACCATGCTTTCCATGACCAGAGAGATCTGGGCACTAGTGTCTCTCGACCCTTTGCATTCTTTGCCATTCTCCTTGGTGATTTTAATAGGTTCCAGGTCTATCCCCATAGGGGCAGACCACACAAAATTCAACAGAGGACATGAAGGTATCTCTTGGGATTCTGTGTGATGGATAGCTGCATTAATATGGCCTGGATGGGGTGTTGTCTTAATTTCTTTTAGCTTAGGGCATTGATTTCTCACCTTCCTGGGCCATTTTCCTGCACAGAGGTCTGTGATGGGGATTTCCAGGAAGAGAATGGTTCTGAAAAGGTGAGTGCCTAGGCTCCCAGCCTCCCTACCTCTTCCCAGGTGTAAAACTGGGTTCCCCTCCTACACCAGGTTTTGCTCTGCCTTCTGTGTCCTGCATTCATTAGACATTTGGACTTGCACAAAGAAATCAGCCAGGATACAGTTATTTCCTGTATAGAATTTAAAGATTTATCCCATAATACATCTCTGACCTTCTCAACACATATGCTTAGCTCATGTTCTGGAGCAGAGATCAAACAGTTGATAATAGTTCTCAGCCCCCTTCCCCTTTGCCCATTTTCTCATTAGGTCACACATTTTATAGGCATACTCACTATGGGTATGTCTACACTATGGGATTAATCCGAATTTATATAATTCGAATTTTGGAAACAGATTGTATAAAGTCGAATGTATGCGGCCACACTAAGCACATTAATTCGGTGGTGTGCGTCCATGTACCGGGGCTAGCGTCGATTTCCGGAGCGTTGCACTGTGGGTAATTATCCCATAGCTATCCCATAGTTCCCGCAGTCTCCCCCGCCCATTGGAATTCTGGGTTGAGATCCCAATGCCTGATGGGGCAAATAACATTGTCGCAGGTGGTTCTGGGTACAGCCTCACCCCTCCCTCCATGAAAACAACGGCAGACAACCATTTTGCGCCTTTTTTCCTGGGTGAACACTGCAGACTCCATACCACGGCAAGCATGGAGCCCGCTCAGCTCAAGACAGCAGTCATGAACATTGTAAATACCTCGCGCGTTCTCGTGCAGTTTATGCTGAGCCAGGACCAGAAAAACGAGGCGAGGAGGAGGCGGCGATGGCAGCGCAGCGACAAGAGTGATGAGGACATGGACATGGACACAGAATTCTCTCAAACTGCGGGCCCCGGTGCTTTGGAGATCATGTTGTTAATGGGGCAGGTTCTATCTGTGGAACACCGATTCTGGGCCCAGGAAAAAAGCACAGACTGGTGGGACCGCATAGTGTTGCAGGTGTGGGACGATTCCCAGTGGCTACGAAACTTTCGCATGCGTAAGGGCACTTTCATGGAACTTTGTGACTTGCTTTCCCCTGCCCTGAAGCGCCAGAATACCAAGATGAGAGCAGCCCTCACAGTTGAGAAGCGAGTGGTGATAGCCCTGTGGAAGCTTGCAATGCCAGACAGCTACCGGTCATTCGGGAATCAATTTGGAGTGGGCAAATCTACTGTGGGGGCTGCTGTGATGCAAGTAGCCAAAGCAATCACTGAGCTGCTGCTACAAAAGGTAGTGACTCTGGGAAATGTGCAGGTCATAGTGGATGGCTTTGCTGCAATGGGATTCCCTAACTGTGGTGGGGCGATAGATGGAACCCCTATCCCTATCTTGGCACCGGAGCACCAGGGTACCCAGTACATAAACCGTAAGGGATACTTTTCAATGGTGCTGCAAGCACTTGTGGATCACAAGGGATGTTTCACCAACAGCAACGTGGGCTGGCCGGGAAGGGTTCACGACGCTCGCGTCTTCAGGAACACTAATCTGTTTAAACGGCTGCAGCAAGGGACTTACTTCCCGGACCAGAAAATAACCGTTGGGGATGTTGAAATGCCAATAGTTATTCTTGGGGACCCAGCCTACCCCTTAATGCCATGGCTCATGAAGCCATACACAGGCAGCCTGGACAGGAGTCAGGAGCTGTTCAACTACAGGCTGAGCAAGTGCAGAATGGTGGTAGAATGTGCATTTGGCCGTTTAAAAGGTCGCTGGTGATCATTACTGACTCGCTCAGACCTCAGCCAAACCAATATCCCTATTGTTATTGCTGCTTGCTGTGTGCTCCACAATCTCTGTGAAAGTAAGGGGGAGACCTTTATGGCGGGGTGGGAGGCTGAGGCAAATCGCCTGGCTGCTGATTACGCATAGCCAGACACCAGGGCACTTAGAAGAGCACACCAGGAAGTGCTGCGCATCAGAGAAGCTTTGAAAACCAGTTTCATGACTGGCCAGGCTAGTGTGAAATTTCTGTTTGTTTCTCCTTCATGAAAACCTGCCCCCTTTATTGACTCATTCTCTGTAAGGAACCCACCCTCCCCCTTCCCCCAGCTTGCTTTCAAAGGAAATAAAGTCACTATTATTTAAAAATCATTTATTCTTTATTAATTGATTATAAAAAGAGGGAGAGAACCCGGGTGGGGTTTGGGAGGAGGATCAGCGGGAAGGAAAAGGCCAATAAAAAAAGGTTAAAAAAATGACAGCCTTTTGCTTGGGCTGTCCACTGGGGTGGAATGGGAGGGTGTACGGAGCCTCCCCCTCCCCCCCCCCCCCGTGTTCTTACATGTCTGGGTGAGGAGGCTATGGAACATGGTGAGGGTGGAGGAGGGTTATACAGGGGCTGTAGCGGCACTCTGTTATCCTGCTGCCGTTCCTGAAGCTCCACCAGACTCTGGAGCATGTCTATTTGCTCACGCAGGAGCCCCAGTGGTGCATTCTGCCTCCTCTGATCTTCCTGCCACCACCTTTCATCTCGAGCGTCTCTCCTCTCCTCACGTTGGTCCCTCCTGTCCTCACTTTGGTCCCTCCTGTCCTCACGTTCACTGGCTTCTTTCCTATACTTTGAAACCATGTCCTTCCACTCATTCAGATGAGCTCTTTCATGGCAGGTGGATTCCATGATTTCCGCAAACATCTCGTCTCGCGTCTTTTTTTTCCGATGTCTTATCTGAGATAGCCTTCGGGACGAAGGAGGGAGGCTTGAAAAATTTGCAGCTGCTGGAAGGAGGGAAAAAAGGAGAGAATTTTTTAAAAAGATACATTTTGCAGAACAATGCTTATACTCTTTCACGGTGACCAACACTATTCACATTACATAGCACATGTGATTTCTGTGCAAGGTCTCATTTTGCCTCTTAATATTGAGTGCCTGTGGCTTTGCTGCTAGAGATCACAGACGCAGGTCCGGGCAACAGAATTTGGCTTGCATGTGGCCATGGTAAGCCATTGTCTTTCGGCTTCTGCGCCCTCCTTTCCCACATACCAAGCAAAGCCCGTTGAGTGCTGCGGTTTTCCTGTTAGCCTTCAGCAGCAGAAAACAAACTAAACCCCTCCCCATCCAATTCTCTGGGATGATCACTTTACCCCTCCTCCCACCGCGTGGCTAGTATCAGGGAAGATCCCTGCTAGCCAAATGCGAAAAGCTCAGGACCAACCCCCCATCCCCCCCGCGCTTGGCTAACTGCAGGGAAGGATTTCTTTTCAGGCACAGGCAAACAGCCCGGTAGGAATGGCCACCCCTGCCCCCTTAATTAAATTCCCGTATTTCAACCAGGTTACCATGAGCGATATCACTCTCCTGAGGATTACACAGCGAGATAAAGAAAGGATGTTGCTTGAATGCCAGCAAACACCGGGATCATACGCTGCCAGGCTTTGTCATGCAATGATACCAGATTACTTGCTGTAAGCATGGCGTGGTCAAGTGTCCTACCATGGAGGACGGAATAAGGCTGCACTGCCCAGAAACCTTGTGCAAGGCTTTTGGAGTACCTCCAGGAGAGCTTCATAGAGATGTCCCTGAAGGATTTCCGCTCCATCCCCAGATACGTTAACAGACTTTTCCAGTAGCTGTACTGGCCGCGAATGCACCCCAAGTCCTCAGGGCAAAGTAATCATTAAAAAACGCTTGCTTTTCATCTGCCATTTTGTTGTCCAGTCACTCAGTTTTGTGAAGTCTTTGTAACTCTTCATAGTCTGCTTGGGACTTAATTATTTTGAGTAGTTTTGTATCATCTGCAAATTTTGCCACCTCACTGTTTATCCCTTTACTAGATCATTTATAAATGTTAAACAGTACTGCTCACAGTACAGACCCCTGGGGGACACCGCTATTTTCCACTCCATTCTGAAAACTGACCATTTATTCCTATCCTTTGTTTCCTATCTTTTAACCAATTATTGATGCATGAGAGGAACTTCCTTCTTATCCCATGACAGTTTACTTTGCTTAAGAGCCTTTGGTGAGGAACCTTATCAAAAGGTTTCTGAAGTCTAAGTACACTATATCCACTGGATCCCTCTTTTCCACATGCTTGCAGGGGTGCCATTTCAGATTTTGGTGGTGGTGGTGGGGGGGGGGGGGCAACTTTAACTCTGATTCCAGGAACTATTTAGGCACCTGAAAACTCTAGATTTTTTGCAAATAATAATTTAGACATTAGCTGACAGGAGCACTGTATCTAATTTCCATATAAAAAAGAGAATTAAATAAATAGCATACCCACTTAGCTCTAATGCTAACATGTTCTCACATCTTGTGTCAAGTCACTTAAGGGACACTGGTTAGGTTTAAAATTTTAATGTATATTCTTACTTTGTTACTAACTCTTGAATACAACAATAGAAACTATTGTAGACAAATCTAGATTACTTTCTGTCACTTTTTTGCAGTTCAGCAGCGTGGAATAGATCATTTAACTTTGGAAACATCCGACTACGGCAAGGCACCGTGAGTTTATACTGCACCTGTCTGGGGCTCTAGGAGTGTTACCTCTCTACAAATAATAGACTAGAAAGTAACCTTAAACAGGAGTGAAATTGACACTTTCAAGTCACTTTCACAGTATTGCCAACCTCGAATGCTCAAAAATTATGAAACAGGCTCACCAAAAATAATGAGATTATGTAAAATAATAGATTTGGGGTTCTTTTTATTGTCCTTCTGCTTTTTGAGCCTTTAGGGTGGACTGGGGTCACATTTTGAAGCCTTCTCCACAGCCATGAGGGCTAGAAACTTCATTTTTCTTTAAGAATAAAGGCTGAAATAATCACATATCCACTTGACTCAAGGAGCTTTAAGGAAAACAATAATTATCATGAGACTCGTCACAAAATCATAAGAGTTGGCAACACTGCTTTTACTTCTATTTAAAGGCTAGTTACTTTCCAGAAGGCCCTTAAACAAAACACTTCAGTGATTGAGTTGCAGTTCTCACAGGAGAATATTTAAAACCAAACACCAAGAAAATTCCACATTTTAAAGTTGAGAAAAAAAAAAGAGACTTTGAGGTATATCAGGGCCACTGAAAGCAGGAAAGGAAAATAAACAAGCACAGGAGCTCTGGACAGCTATTCCTCTTGAGAGAAAGTTGGAGGGTCTTCTAGTCCTTAATTCAGGAAATCTTTTATTGCCATCAGTGCCTCCACTCCTAGATATTAACATGTGCTTAATAACTATACACTTCATACTTAAATATATGAGCCATCTTATCCAGGGGTACACATTTGATACACATTGGCTCAGGGATTACATTTTCTGACATATTCTGAACAGTACTGAGCAAACAAATGGTGCCCCATGAATAATACAAATCATGGCAATAATCATTGACTTTATGGACTCTGTGGATGCAATTTCTGTTTTTTGTTCTGGACTTGGCCAAAATACAGATGAAACCCTAAGAATTTGAGGCATAAACACATCTGAGACTTATAAGACACTGTCTCATTCCTTCCTTTTCTCAAACTCGAAACAAAAAATGATAAAACAAAATGGCTTTCAGTTAAAATGTAAAATTGCACAGCAGCCATTGCTCTACAACCCAGCCTGGGGCAGAACCTGCCACCCCTGGGGGGGTAAGTGATCTCCTCTTATCTGTCTCTCATTCTCCATCCTTCCTGACCTCTGTGCTTCTTTTCATGCTGTCAGCTATGACATCCATCCCAATTGCCTTGGATCGATTGCTGGAGTCTCAGAGAACTGGCTGCCTTGTTTTTGCTCCCATCTATCAGAGTCCTCTTTTTTTTTTTTGCATCATGCAGTAGAACGATAGGCTGGTCTGCTGGATAGGAAGCTAGCCATGAAAGACCTGGGTTTTATTTCCCCCCATAGACTTTCGGTATGACCTCAGGCCAGTGCCTTAGGACAGAGTTTCAAAACCTTTTAGGCACCCAAAGATGCAGCTGGGCATCTAATGGGGTTTACAAAGCACCTAACCTTCTAGGCACTTTTGGAAATCCCAATAGGTGCCCTAAATACCTTTGAAAATCTGGCCCCTTAGTCTCTCTATACTTCAGTGCCCCACCAGTACAATGGGGATAACAGCCCTGCTCTACCTCACTGAAGGGCTGTGAGGAGAAACAGGTTAGACCTTGTGAGGTGCTCGGATACTATGGTGATGGAGCCACATAAGTACCATAGGTAGAGTGGTAACTGCTCTATACCACTGCTAGCCCTTCCCTGGATTTTGGCCCCTTCTTTTCACCTACACCCCCAAACCTCCCCCTTTTCTCAATGTAACCTTGGCTCAGAGGGCTTAGCTGTATTTTTTTGAGTCCCCTGTGTTATCTCTAAAACAACCCCTCCTCCCTCTCCACAGAGGGATTCCTGTTTTACTGGCTAGACTTCCAGATCCTTAATTAAATCACCAGCCCTTTCTTATCTTAATCACCCTGCCTCTGTTTGTAAACAAAATACTGACTCCCTGCTGGAGGGGCACATCTCCCCTGTAGAACTTACATTTCACACTAAGGGCATGTCTACACTGACAGAGTTACACTACCCGGTAGTTCAGCAGCAAGCAAATCGAACTTCTGGGTTCGACTTATCGCGTCTTGTCTGGACGAGATAAGTCGAACCCGGAAGTGCTCGCCGTCGACTGCGGTACTCCAGCTCGGCGAGAGGAGTACCGCGAAGTCGACGGGGGAGCCTGCCTGCCGCGTTTGGACCGAGGTAAGTTCGAACTAAGGTACTTCGAACTTCAGCTACGTTATTCACGTAGCTGAAGTTGCGTACCTTAGTTCGAATGGGGGGGTTAGTGTAGACCAGGCCTAAGTGACTTGGCAGTATGTACACCTTGGGAGTTACAACGCAGAAAGCTGCTTTACTGTGCAGAAACTTGTGTAGACAGGGCCTAATGCTATGCTGTAGTTAAGAGCGTCACGTGGGAGCTTGCACACCTCCTGTATGAAACTCAGGGAGGCTTCTGCCCCCCGCCCCTCAAATGGCACCCTTGTTGTTGACTCCCTCAAAGAATTCTAGTAGATGGGAAATCATTCCTCACCATTTACAAAAAACATATTAGCTCTTCCCCAACACATCGTGTTCATCTATGTGTCTGATAATTCTGTTCTTTACTATAGTTTCAGTCAAATTGCCCAGTACTGAAGTTAGGCTTACTGACCTAAGTAAGTGTCAGGATCGCCTCTGGAACCTTTTTTAAAAATTGGTGTCACATTAGCTATCCTCCAGTCATTTGGTACAGAACGTGATTTAAATGATAGGTTACATACCACAGTTATGCACAGTAGTTCCGCAATTTCACATTGGAGTTCCTTCAGAACTCTTGGGTGAATACCATCTGGTCTTGGTGACTGTTTATGATAATAATAATAAACATGAGGATTGATTGCCCTTGTAGCTTTTATCTGACCTAGTATCACTGAATGTATCCTTTACCATGGTATTTAAGGATAAAGTACCATATATACTTCATTATTAATTTGACAGTTATATAATTAAATATAATATGTTAGCTGTGGAGTCAGACTGTAGTTATATAAGAAAATGCAAATGAACAGAGGACAGGAGGAACACACCCAGTCACTAATGTAAACTCTCCAAGACAAAATGGTTACTAGAAGGGAACTTCACATTGTGACAAATATACTGGTTATGTGCTTGGGAAATACCCAGATTTGAGGACCTACTGACAGTTCTGACCTACAGCCAGTAATTTGAACCAGGGCACCTCAAACAATATATCTAGAGAATTTTGTAACAAATCTAGTGGATGCTGTAACAAAAATCATTCTACAACATGTCTCTTGGGAACTCTAATATTGATTGACTTTACTTTCTTTATCTGTGCACTCAGTTGGTCAGAGAGATTTAATAAATAGCTCACAGGAGCCAATAAATAAGCAGCCAAGTCAGTTTCTATGCCTTTTAGCACAAAAGGGAATTGTCTAAAAAAAAGGGGTGGGATGGGGTGGGGAGGACCAAAATCTGTTTGCAACTCACAATGAATTTAATTGTTTGCCAATATTTGACTTTGGAAGAATGACCTGGAAAAAGTTAAATATATAAATATGGATTGCTATTGTTCTGTGTCTCTAAACAAACATTAGGAGGCATTTGTTACACTGGGCATTGTGGTATTGCTTTAAAGTCATTCTATAGCTCTATTTTTATCAACCAGTTACCAAGAAAAAAATTCTGAGGAACATCCTCCTTAGTGGGTAAGGCTGTGTATTAGCCTCAATGTCTTGTTTTATTTGAAGCTATCAGAGATGGGAACTACCCATTCTTCCAGATGAGGATTTGGTTGCTTCATATTCAGGACTGAATCCTCAGAGTGGATCAGGAAAAAAATATTCCAGTTTACTGTTATTAAACATTAAAGGTCAAAATCTATCTTGACTAATGCCCTGTTTGTGACTAGTCAAGTTAATTGGCTTAAAGGGGTGAAAATCAGGACAGATTTTGGCCTTAAAATTTAGGATTTTTCATGCGAAAGAAACATTCTCATGTGTCAGTGTTTGCACCTGTGGCACATCCAGTTCCCTCCTGTCTCTTCTCAGGGATTGGAGTGTGCCAATAGCTAACCAGCAGAGAGAGTGCAAGGCCTCTGTAGGTCTAGAGTGTTTAGCTTGCCCGTGGCTGGTGGAGTTGGGGATCTGACCCCTGGCAGGCACAGACAAGGTTTCCTCATGCTAAAGGTAGTTGGTAACTAGGCACCTTATAGCCTTGGGTACCCCCAGGAAGTGTAACACTGGTTTTTGAAATATAGTTTTCCCCCAGGGAAATTGACAAAAATTACCCACTTGGTTATCTGTATATATCTTACTCTTAAGACACACACGCACAAACACACACACACACACACACACACACACAAACACACATCCCTCACCTTGTATCTCTCATATACCTCACCTTGTATCTCTCATATCCTGGTACCAACACAGCTACCACAACACTATATATATATATATATATATATATATATATATTTTATTGGATATTGTTATGAAACTGATCCAATAAAAGATTGCCTACCTGCCTTGTCTCTCTAGTATAATAGTCGTTTATCCTGAAAGGCGGGTACAATTCAACAATGTAACATGATTCTATCGCTAGTGTGTTTAATTTTTAAGTCAAAGAATGAGGAAGAAATTAAAATCTATGACTTTCACTGTAACAGACAAATATTTATTTTTCCTTTTGTAAAGTGCCAAACCTAGTTCAAGAACTTCAGGCACAGTAAGGGGATTTCTAAAGCCCTGACATAAAAGCAATGTAAGCTTGCATGTTGAAAGCAGCAGCAGTTGTGCTCCCAGATGGGGGCACTGGAGGGACATTGGGAATCCTACTTGCATACCTCTGAGAAGAGAAACCAAAGCAAATGAGGAAGCAAATAAAAACATTCAGGCAGGCCACGTCTCAGGCTGTGAAAACAACAGGCTGGCCAGGTTGGTTATTCATTATCAAGAGCTAGAATGCACAGAGAGGTTCACTGCTGATCACAGAGCAGGCACCCATATGGGACAAGAAAAAGAATTATCAGAAGCAGTACAACTTGGGAAGAGTCAACACTAAGATTTTCTAATGATTCCTAATTATTTTTACATTTTTTTTCTTTTGGCAGGACAAAAAGATCAATGATTGTCTGTTGCTCCCAGATTTTGGCCCAAACACTTTCTTTTTTTGTTTTCTTGATCAGAAGAGGAAGCAAACAATTCACTCACATGCACTATTGCACTTTAATGCTCAGGTATAATTCCTGAGTCTGAAGCTGCCTGAAAGGAGCTCTCATTGGGGCTCTGGAGAGAAAAGTTTCCAGCTGCAGCAAAATTTATTTAACCCTGTACCAAAGGAGGAAAAATATCCTGCAAAGAACTAAACGGATGATAATGCAAAAGTATGTATAAAGGTCTTGCCACTTGGAAAAGAAAGGAGACATAAGGAGGAGAGAAGAAGCCACAAAGAAACAGAAGAGCAGCATGGGGAACTTTTGCCGGAAACATTGCACTTGGATGCAGCGGTGTGCCCCTTGGCTCTTCCAAGAGAGTGATGGTGGACAGGGAGAGAGATATAAGACGGGGATGGGCCAAGATAATCTGGGCTGGTCGGGAGATGACTGCCAGACAGAGAATACTTCTCAGATAACAACAAAGAAAGATGTGACTAGAATTCCTTTGCCCAAGCCCAAGCACCACCACAAGTTTGTAGCACTTTTTGATTATCAGGGCCGCACTAAGGAGGACCTGAGCTTCCGAGCTGGAGATAAACTCGAGGTGCTGGATACATCTCCGGAGGGCTGGTGGTATGCTAGCCTCCTCCTGGACAGTGAATCAACACAGCCTGGACAGAAGCTCCGTGGCTACATCCCTGCCAACTATGTAGCTCCTGATCAGAGCGTTGAGGCTGAACCGTAAGTAACACACATCTAATGCTTAATCATTGTTTCTCTTGTTTTAACACAAGGATCAGATTGCCATATCCTTTGTCACACTGAATAGTACCTTGCTCCACATGTAGTCTCAGTGGTGCAAGGCACTATTTAACATGAATAAGGAGATCATAATCTGGCCCCAAATAAATAAAATAAGGCAAAGTATCGAGATGTTTGTTTCAGTCTAAATCACTTCCCTTCCCCACATGCCTTAATCACTTCCTTATAAAGTATGTGGGAGTATTGGTAGGTCATAGCAGGTAATTATTATGATTATTATTTATATAGCAGTAAAAGTATGCTAGGTGCTTTCCAAAGAGTAAGACGACAAGGTCTCTGCCCCCAAAGAGCTTGCATACCCTAATGTTTTGTGGGTGAATTTCTAAGGTATCTGTGATTGTTTCTACCTCATCATAGACGCAATGCATGATGCTGTGTAAACAAATCCCTGCCCTATAGAGCTCAAAATTTGGCTTAAACCAGGGGTCTCAAACACGCGGCCCGGGGGCTGCATGTGGCCCTCAGAGCTCTTCCCTGTGGCCCACCAAGCTCCCCATGCCCCCCCCCCCAGTTACTTCCGGTCACATCCAAACTCCTCTCACCTCCCCCCCCGCCGAGTTATTTTGTGTGGCAGCTAAGCTCCCTGCTCGCTGCTCCCCAATGTTTGGAGCCGGGTCTCTCCCCCGGCCCCGCCTGCGCCCCCACGCACCTCCCCCGAGTGTCCCCCGGCCTCACCTCTGCACCCCCTCCTAACCCCAAACTCCATCCCAGAGCCTGCACTCTAGACCCCCACCCCCACCCAAACTCCCTCCCAGAGCCTTAGGCAGGTGGGGGTGGGGTTTGGGGGGGCAGGTTCTGGGCACCTTCAAAATTTCTATAAACCTGCCACCCCTGGAAAAGGCAGAGCAGTGGTGGAGTGGTGGTGCAGCCCAATGCAGTGGGGGGGCTTTAACAGAAGTAAATCTAACTAAGTGCATGTTTTGTCCTTTGAGTGAGGTGCATTACTGAGTGTATATATTTTATTAAAACTGCTTGGAAATGACTTGTAGGAACAGCAGTGATCTGTATGCTCTGTATAATGCTTAGCACTTTCCAGGAGGGAGGGGGAAGGAGCACACTCGGGGGAGGGGGAGAAGAGACGGGGCAGGGGCAGGACCTCATGGAAGGGGTGGAGTGGGGGTGGAGCCGTGGCCAGCGAGGGGAGGTGTCAGTGATGCGGCCCTCGGGCAAATGCACTAGTCCTCATGTGGCCCTTGTGGTCATTTGAGTTTGAGACTCCTGGCTTAAACTATGGTCCGTAAAAGGAAGAATGAGTGGCTGTAGTAGCAAAGTAACATACCTTTGCAGTCTGATATGGTTTAACTGTCTAGAGTTGCTGTAACAGTTTTATATCAGCTGAAGATTCTTTCATGTTGGGAGAACCCTCAAGTGACCAATTAGGACAGGTCCCTTTCTACCCCGGAGACCTTAATGTTCAGGATTTGGCCCACTGTTGCTATCCCTATAGTCAATCAGCACTTCAGATCCATTCAGATTCAAAAGCCTCTCTTCAGGACCATCTGCAGAAACAGCATTTGTCTGGGGCTATGAGGGAAGTGCTTGTATGCTCTAATTCAGCTCAGTCTGACCTCTGCTCTCTTTCAAGAACTGGTTTTCTGGCAAGATTTCCAGGATTTCTGTTTTTTTGTCACAGCTGGAAATACTGTGGAATCAACTTCAATTGTTTTTCAATTGAATCTCATTTATCCAAGTCCCTCATATCTTTGTAATCTCCCCCAGCATGCATAATTTGCATTGAATAGCCCTTATTTGGAGTATCAAGATTTTTTTCTTTTACTGTTTTTTAAATTTTACCTCTCCACTTCTTCAAAAGAGAAAGAACATCAAGTTTTGTTATCCCTGTTTCTGCTTAAGGAGCCATGGAATAGGGGAGAACTGCACGGGGAGGTTTTTCAGCTCTCAGCTGAAGAGTCTTTCCTCCAAAATACTAGTCAGTCACTAACTTCCTTCTTAGCTTTTTTTAATTTGTATTTTAATCTGGTTTACCTATCACTTGCTTATGGAGTTGTGTGCGAATGGGTATTTTTTAAAACTTTTTCTATTATTTCTTCAGAGATTAGTATTTTCAAATCTCAACTTTATAAACTAGTTTATATAATTTGATTCAGGCAAGAGGTGCATCTAAAGAGGATAACAAGCATTTTTTAAAGGTGATCTCTGTTTGTGTAAGTGCTAACTACAGACATCTTTTGGGGCTTAAGCAGTGATCATTCTATAAAAACAATGAGAAGTACAAGTTTGCCTTGCCAGTATTAAGTTATCAGGTTGCCCATATGAGTCTGAATAGCATGTCAGCAGTAGGGAAAAGGTGAAAGACTACTGGTCTTTACTGAATATGCACAGGGATTACAGGGCATAACTAACATTCTTTAGAGCTTTCTTGACAAAGGGCAGGATACCCCTACCTATAGCAATGGAAAGTTGTTTTCTGTTACACAAATTCAGGTTTCAGATTGGCAAAATGCTACCAGGCAGAAAACTATCTGACCTGTGGAGTGTGGGAGAAGTCTCAGAGTGTAGGAAAAAGAGCATATAGCATATCTCTTGAGCACACTCCTTAGCAACCAACTGCAACTGAGTGGCAGTATGGATTTGGAAAAGGCTGCTCTGTCTTTTGCTGCCACGGACATTCCAGTATGTCCATGTGTATGTATTCGTGCCCCATGCAGTGACCTTAACAATTGGTACAGGAAGGGTGGGACATTTTTCTGGTGTCATAAGAGTGTGTACGCATGTGGCCATCATATCAGTTTATAAATATATACCTATACCTTGAGATTTATCAGCAGCCATCGTATGACTGACCACAAAGTATTGTTGTTTTAGCCTTTGTCAACACTTCAAAATTTTCTGACCAGCCATATTATACACCCAGTCAGAGATTGACCAATTCAGTCTAAATGGTGCTGTTTTTTCCTTTCTGACAGAAGGCAGAGTTGGGTAATTACACATCTGTCGCGAGAGATCTCTTGTGCGGGTAACACAGGACTCCATTCTCTCCTCCTTCCTGTATGTATGCGAAACTATCCAGAGAGGTAGGCTAGGTGAATTTTGGGGCCTTCAGTAGGACATTTGGCTATAGTTCCCCTTTTTATTGGGTCCAGACAATACAGTTGACTGCTTCTTCCCATGTCTAATCAAGATAGCAACTTGGATGAAAGCTAGCTGGCTTTGAATCAGTCCCATTAAGTCTGAGGTAATGATGCTAGAATGGAGTAAATAACCAGGGAAAATAGCAGAGATTATATACGCTTCCTCCAATTGGAAGAATTGGCCCACATTTTGTGACTCATTTTCACAAAGGGGAGCCTCAGCTATTTTAAGTGCTTAAATTGCAGGAATGGCCAAGAATGCCTTTTTCCACCTGTGCTTCTTTCCTAGCAGCAGACTCCTGCTTAGGGTTTTAGGATATTGTGTGCAGATAAATTGTACAGCTCAAGAATATAATCAGATTAAGAACATAAGAATGGCTATACGGAGTCAGATTAATGGTCCATTTAGCCCAGTATCCTGTCTTCCTACAGTGGCAGGTGCCAGATGCTTCGGAGGGAATGAACAGAACAAGGCAATTATTGAATGATCCATCAGCTGTTGTCAAGTCCCGTGTTTTGACTGTCAGAAATTTAGGGACTAGCAGAGCATGGGGTTTCAAACCTTGACCGTCTTAGTTAATAGCCACTGATGGACCTATCCTCCATTAACTTATCTAATTCTTTTTTAAACCCATTTATCGTTTTGGCCTTCACAACAGCCCCTGGCACTGAGCTCCACAGGTTGACTGTGTGTTGTGTGAAGTAGTACTGCCTTATGTTTATTTTAAACTGGCTGCCTATTAATTTCGTTGGGTGACCCCTGGTTCTTGTGTTATGTGAAAGGGTGAATAACACTTCCCTGTTCACTTGCTCCACAGCAGTCGTGATTTTATGGTTCTCTATCATATCCCCCCCTTTGTCATCTCTTTTTCTAAGATGAACAGTCCCAGACTTTTTAAGATGTGCTCATAGGGAAGCTGTTCCATACCCCTCATCATTTTTGTTGTCCTTCTCTGTACTTTTTCAAATAATCTATCTGTTTTGAGATGAGGCGATCTGAACTACATGCAATATTCAAGGCATGACCGTACCATGGATTTATATAGTTGAATTGTGATATTTTCTGTCTTATTTTCTATCCCTTTCCTAACAGGCCCTAACATTCTGTTAGCTTTTTAGACTGTGCTGCACATTTCAGAGAACTATCCACAATTACCCCAAGTTCTCTTTCTTGAGTGGTAACATCTAATTTAGACTTCATCATTTTGTATGTAAATTTAGAATTATATTTTTCAATGTGCATTATTTTGCACTTATCAATGTTGAATTTCATCTGCCATTTTGTTGCCCAGTCATCCATTTTTGTGAGATCCTTTGGCAATTCTTCACAGTTAGTCTTGGACTTAATCAGATTGAGAAATTTTGTATGATCTCCGAACTTTGCCACCTCGCTGTTTATCTCCCTTTTTCCAGCTCATTTATGAATGTTGAACAGCACAGGTCCCAGTACATATCCTTGGGGAAACCCCTCTGTTTACCTTTCTCCACGTGAAAACTGGCCCTTTATTCTTGCCCTCAGTTTCGTATCCTTTAACCAATTACTGATCCATGAGAGGACCTTGCCTCTTATCCTATGACTGCTTACTTTGTTTAAGAGCCTTTGGTGTGAGACCTTGTCAAATCCAAGTACATAGATCAACTGGATCGCCCTTGTCTACATGCTGGTTGATACTATCAAAAGAATTCTAACAGATTGGTGAGGCATGATTTCCCTCTACAAAAGCCTTGTTGACTCTTACCCAACATAGCTGTTCTTCTATAGTTTCAATCAATTTGCCCTCTACTGAAGTTACCAGCCTGTGTCTGCCAGGATCACTTCTGGAGCCTTTAAAACAAAAAAGTGTTACATTAGCTATCCTTCAGTGATCTGGTACAGAGGCTGATTTAAGCGATAGGTTACATACCACAGTTAATTCTGCAGTTTCATATTTCAGTTCCTTCAGAACGCCTTGGTGAATGTCATCTAGTCCTTTTGACTTATGACTGTTTGATTTATCAATTTGTACCATAACCTCCTCTACTGACACCTCAACCTGAGACAGTTCCTCATATTTGTCACCTGAAAAGAACAGCTCAGGTGTGGCAATCTCACTCCCATTCTCTGCAGTGAAGACTGATACAAATAATTCATTTAGCTTCTCTGCAATGGCTTTGTGTTCCTTGAGTCCTCCTTTTGCACCTTGATTATCCAGTGGCTCCAATGATTGTTTGGCAGGCTTCCTGCTTCTGATGTACTTACAAAACATAACAGCATTTTTTTCCCTGTCTTTTAGTAGTTGCTCTCCAAATTCTTTCTTGGTCTGTCTAATTACACTTTAATACTGATTTGAGATATATATTTAGTTTGAGACACTATTATAGTGTTTTAAAATAATTTCCATGCAACCTGCAGGCTTTTCACTCTTGTGATTGTTTCTTTTAATTTCCATTTAACTAGCTTCCTCATTTTTGTGTAGTTCCCCTTTATGAAGTTAAATGCTACTGTGGAGGTTTTCTTTGATATTCCCCCCCCTACGAGGATGTTAAATTTAATTACATTATGGTCACTATTACTGAGCTGTTCTTGGACCGATCCTGTGCTCCACTTAGGAGTAGAACAAGAATTGCCTCTCTCCTTGTGGGTTCCAGGAAAAGATGTTCCAAGAAGCAGTCATTAATGGCATCTAGAAATTTTATCTCTACATCCCATCTTGAGGTAACATGTACCCAGTTAATATAGTTGAAAGCCCTCTTTATTATTAGTTCTCTGTGTTTGTAGCCTCTCTACTCTGAGTATTTCACAATCACCATCACCAACCTACATGTCAAATGGATGACTATACTGTTTCACTGAAATCTGTTTTTTTTTTTTTAAACAAACAGTCATTTAGAGATTGACTTGCCACTCTTATTCATGCTGAGTGGTACCTTACCAAATAGGTAATCCCCATTAAATCTCATCCTTGACAGACAGGAAGGATGGTCCAGTGGTTAGTGCCCTAGCCTTGGACGACCTGTGTTTAAGTCCTACCGCACAGTCATAGAATCATAGAATATCAGGGTTGGAAGGGACCTCAGGAGGTCATCTAGTCCAACCCCCTGCTCAAAGCAGGACCAATCCCCAGACAGATTTTTGCCCCAGATCCCTAAATGGCCCCCTCAAGGATTGAACTCTCAACCCTGGGTTTAGCAGGCCAAAGCGCAAACCCCTGAGCTATCCCTCCCCCCCAGTCTTCCTGTGTGACTATGTATATTGTGAGGTGAAATACATTGAAGATTGTGCTTAAATACTATAGTGATGGGCTCCATATAAATACCATAGATAGAAAGAGTGGGGCCCTTAAATTTTATATGGACCTTTTTATTTAACCCCTTCATTATTGATCTTCTACTTCATGTGCAGTGCTCCTTATACTAACAACATTCTGTTGCTGTCAATGGAATATTAGGGTGTACCTGGTATGTTTGGAGATGGGTGTGTTCTACTAGGGTGTACCTGGAATGCTTATCAAGTAGTTACAAATAAACAAATGCCTATTAAGACACAGTTGCACATGATCCATATGCTGCTGGTAGCACAAAAAGTTACATTATCTCACTTCATGAGGAGTTAAATACGCAGCAGTGTAAACATTACACCAAACTTCTTATATAGTAGGCCAAGTCCAGGAACACTGCCTGAATAGCAGGAGAAGTGATGGGGAAAAAGATCTAAAGTACCCTTTTGAAGCTCCAATACACTCTTCCACTTGGGGAAGATCCAATCTGTGGCTGATCCTCTGGCCTCAACTCTAAGGAGCTGAGCTTTGTACTGTGTAGTGTGTATGCATCCCTATTTCCCCCCCAAAACAGTCTCTCTGCCTTCTTCTGCAGGAAGAATGCACTAGCTCCTTTAGCTGGGGGAACCTCCATGGCTACGGGACTGTGCTGGATTTGCCATCTCATAATTAACAAAGCATAGGGATTTATTATGTTAATATGGGGTAGTGTCACTGGGTGCTCCGCTCACCACTTGGTCCACTCCACTCACTCCTGGTCACTCTGGGGATTGTAGGGTTACCATATCTAATAAATAAAAAAAGAGGACCCTCCATGGGCTCTGGCCCCGCCCATTTCCCCACCCCACCCCAGCCCCGCCCCAACTCCACTCCTTCCCCGCCCTAACTCCGCCCCCTCCTTTCCAGCCATAGGGAAAGGGCTGCCCGAACGCTACCGGCTTCATGGTTTGCCGGGCAGCCCCCAGACCCTGCGCCCCCAGCCGGCGCTTCCCCAGCGCAGCTGGAGCCCGGGAGGGGAAGCACCCAGCCGGGGGCGCGGGGTCTGGAGGCTGCCCGGCAAACCGTGAAGCCGGTAGCGCTTGGGCTTCGGGCAGCCCCCTTGCCTCCGGACCCTGCGCCCCCAGCTGGGCACTTCCCCTCCTGGGCTCCGGCGGTGCAGGGTCCGGAGGCATGGGGGCTGCCCGAAGCCGGTAGCGCTCGGGTAGCCCGGTTCTTAAACAGAGCCGAAGAGTCAGGGGAGGAGCAGAGCCTCCAGCCGTGGCAGCTCTGCTCCTCCCCGACTCTTCGGCTCTGTTTAAGAGCCAAGAGCTACGGGCTTTGGGCAGCCCCCATACCTCCGGACCCTGCACCGCCGGAGCCCGGGAGGGGAAGTGCCCGGCCGGCGGCTGGGGTCCGGAGGCAAGGGGGCTGCCTGAAGCCCATAGCGCTCGGACAGCTCGGCTCTTAAACAGAGCCGAAGAGTCAGGGGAGGAGCAGAGCCGCCATTTTCCCAGACATGTTCGGCTTTTTGGCAATTCCCCCTGGACGGGGGTTTGAGTGCCGAAAAGCCGGACATGTCTGGGAAAAAGAGGACATATGGTAACCCTAGGGGATTGGCTCTCAAGGTGGATGCCCCCCTTCTGCTGTCTGTCTGTCTGTCTTAGGTCTGTGGCCCTTCTCTCGCTCCAGATACTGCAATGTCCTCTTCATGACTTAGCCCTCTGGCCAGGTTACTTAGTGTTTCCCCCCCTTCCAGGGTACAGTCCTTCAATTCTCTGTCACCCACACAGTGACCCAGGCAGTCTTCCTGTTTATGGCCTGTGCCTGGTCTATGCAATACCCTTTGTGGCTGGCAGAGGAACCCAGTCCCACCCTCTACTCCAGGTTCCGGTCCAGGGACCCTCAACCTAGCAGATATGGGTATCCTTTCCCAGTCTTACTGCCTTGGACTGCTTTCTAACTCTCCTGGTTCCCCTCCTTTCTCTGGGAGTACCAGCTCCCAAACCCTCCTCCCTCTTCCTAGGGGGTGACTTCCCTTTCCTAGCAGCAGCCCTCTTTCTGTTATCAGCTCCACCTGTTCCCGCACAGCTGAACTTCCCCTCATTATGGTTTTCCTATCAGCCTTCAGTCCAATAGGTTAATTGGCCCACCTGGCCTCCATTAAACCCTTCAAGGTGAGTGTGAGCTGGACACCCATTCACAGTCAGAGAGAGATTTGTGTTAACATTTCTGCTAGGTTCTGTGCCTCTAGCATATGGGTGTGTGCGCCCAGTGCTAAGTTTGTTTTCTTTGGGTTGTCACTTGATTTTTATTAAAAACACCTGTTCTTGTAAAAAGATGGGAATTCCTCCAACATTTTGTTTGGCTGGAGAGTCACAAAACAATCAGTGCAGCAGGCAGCTTTTAAAGGGAGGAAACTGTCTAGTTATGTGGCCCACGCTGTCGAAAATGCACAAGGATGGACCCATTAATTTGTTTGTGTTTGGGGCACAGCAGAGTGGAATTTCCCCTCCATGTCAAAATGATCCGGTATCCTAGCCATCTGATATCCATTAATGGGAGATGAGCAAAAGTCTTCAAAAATTCAAGGGTCATGATTATTGTATCACATTTCAGCAATTGCTGAGAAATTGTAAGCAGTGCCTAATGAAGAGTGGATCAGCTACTCTGGGCCTGTGACCTGAAGGGATCCACAAGGTTTAGAGCATGCAGTCTCTTCCCTTTTTTCCTGTCTCCTCCCATTCAGGCCCTTACAGTTGTTTGTTTGGTTGCTTATTTGATCGTTAGTCCATTTCTGATTAGGAGGCTAGGGGGTTTTCCAAAGTAGGTTTTTTTGAGAGCTTGATTTCACTCTGCTTGAGTATACTTTGTATTACGAGGTAGAGCATGCTCTCTAATGACAAGTCACCGGCTGAAGTGCTTGGATAAGCCTTTCAGTATTTTTCTTCTTTGTGCATCTCAGTCTATGCTCAAAATAACGATCTAGCCGGGGTTTCATATTTGCAATGGGAATGTGCTGGAGAGAAGTTTTTTCTACTCTATCTGATCAAAGTCTTCACCCTGAACGTTACTCTTCTGGGATTCAAGAAATGAGACATTAAATAAATTTTAAAAACCCAGAGATCTAGTCTATCTTTTTAAAAGAAGGTCCTACTTGAAGCTGGAGGTCAACTGAGCAGAAGAAAACAGCAATTTGAATAGATTTCTAGATGGGAGACCAGAAAGCTGAACTAAAGTATAGAAATGTCCCTGACAAAGAGTATATTCTCTCTCTCTTTTGCGCTGTGTTGACTGTTTTTCTGCACTGTAAACAGGAGCCATAGTAACACAAATTCACCTGCTCTTGTTTCATTAGCACCGGTTGTTTTAACTAAACAAGAAAACGACATAGTGAAAATTATTATGGACAACAAATACTGCCCAGCTGTAGAGTTAATTTTAATGATCCAAAAAATCAAGCCGTGTGAGTGACAGTGCTACAGAGAAACCTTTGTTTCTTAGAAAAAGGTTGGAGTCTCATTATGGGTCTTCCCTACTCCCCTCTTTCTCATAAAGGGTCCAATTCACTGTTTATCTAACATAAATTGTATTATATCCATTCATCCCAACACCACTGACACAACAGAGTGCTATGTTAGGGGAAATAAATCCAAGCGCATGCAAAGGAACGGATCTAAGAAGTTCATTCCAATTTGAAAGCTATTACCAGTTCCACAGATATTGTCTATACTGGCTTTTCCCAAACTTTTGAAAGCTGAACCCCTGTCCCCCCGACCTTCATCTGGATAATGAATCCAGTTGTGCATCCTCACACTTAATCCCACCCTGTATTGTTAAAGGTCTACCCAAAATGAGCAACCTCTCAGAAATGATTTTGCAGCTTTTCATAATATGGTACTTTCCCTTTCTTAGATGATGTGAGCAGTGAAATAGTTAACAATGTTAAATATCATTATCAACTGAGTTAGCAAATGTTGAAGCGAGTGGGGTAGAGCAAGATTAGAGCTATTGTTTCAGGATCTCTGGAAACTCAGGCAGATATAGGTGCCTTGGTTAGACTTGGATCACAAAGTTTTCTGCACAACAAAACCAGCTAGAGACTCTCTTTGAAATGGAAGCTGAGACACTGCAGAAAAATTGAAAAACTTGTCTGTATTCCCCCCAAAAACCTGGCTAGTCCTTTGCACCCCACACTTTATAAAACACTGCCTTATACTTAAAAAGAAGGTGCCACTAAGACCAGCAACATTGCTAGAGCTGAAATGATTTTTTTTCAGTGTTCATATTATACCTATGCCAGATCTAGTCTCCTATAATGTTTATCACTGTAGTAAATATTTATAATTGTAAAGACTGCATAGAAGTTCTAAAATCTTAGTCCCTTGCTCCAATCATGACATACTTTAAATACATTTGGTAATATAAAGTCTGTGTAAATTTAAAGCTGAGATGACGAAGCTTGACAGATCTATGAAAGAATTAGATTAACTTGAGCAATAAAGCATGGCAGGGTGTGCACTGCAGAACTATAATCAGATGCTTTGGGAGTGACTTGCCATTGTGCCCTCAATCAACTGAAACGTTTGACATTTGGACCACCATGCATGGCTTTGAGTGCCATACTGTGATAAAAATGGGACTGTGGTAGAAAAAGGCCCCTGAAAGGTCCCAGGTTGCTGTTTCCATACCGGTGGTTTTGGAACAAATTGATAATTAAACAGTAATAAGTCACCAGGACTAGATGGTATTCACCCAAGAGTTCTGAAGGAACTCAAATACGAAATTGCAGAACTACTAACTGTGGTATGTAACCTATCATTTAAATCAGTCTCCATACTAGATGAATGGAGGATAGCTCCGTATGCCGCCCAGGCCCTGAGCACTGGCTCCACAGTTTCCATTGGCCAGGAACCATGGCCAATGGGATCTGCAGGGGCGGCGCCTGCGGACACGGGCAGTGCACAGAGCCCCCTAGCTGTCCCTGCACCTAGGAACTGGAGGGGGGACATGTCACCACTTCTGGGAGCCACGAGGAGCCAGGGCCGGCAGGGAGCCTGCTTTAGCCCCTCTGCACCGTCGACCGGAGGCTGCCTGAGGTAAGCACCGCCTGGCTGGAGCCTACTCCCCAAACTCCTCCCCCATCCCAACCCCCTGCCCCAGGTCAGAACCCCTTACATACCCTAACTCTCTCCCAGAGCCCGTACCCCAACCCTCTGCCCCAGCCCTGAGTCCCCTTCCACACCCAAACTCCCTCCTGGAGCCCTAACCCCCTCCTGCACCCAACCCGCCTGTCCCAGACTGGAGCCCGCTCCTGCACCCAAATCCTTCATCCACAGCCTCACCCCAGAGCCTGCACCCCCAGCCCAGAGCCCTAACCCCCTCTCACACCCCAACTCCCTGCCCCAACCCGGAGCCCCTTCCTGTACCCCACATCTCTCATTTGTGGCCCCAACCTGAAGCCTGCACCCACAGCCAGAGCCCTTATCTCCTTCCGCACCCCAACCCCCTACCCCAGCCTCATGAAAGTGAGTGAGGGTGGAGGAGAGCGAGCGATGGAGGGAGGGGGGATGGAGTGAGCAGGGGCGGGAACTCAGAGAAGGGGCACAGCAAGGGTATTTGGTTTTGTGTGATTAGAAAGTTGGCAATCCTACTCTTAAGCAAAGTAAGCAGTCATGGGATAAGATGGAAGGTCCTCTCCTGGATCAGTAACTAGTTAAAAGATATGAAACAAAGCGTAGGAATAAATGCTCAGTTTTTACAGTAGAGAGGTAACTAGATAGGTCCCCCAAGAAACAAACATATAACAAAACCCCTTTATAGTTGGGGGAAGGGTGGCTTGGTAGGCCTAGCTGCCTGTTTTTTTCAGCTTCCATAGAAATGGGGTGTTGTATTACATTAGCTTCAGTGATTATGTATTTTGGGTGATATCAATGATAAATCCTTATGCCAGATATTGAATAATAGCAGCTACTGTGACTCAGTTTTTGTCTTTGATGCTATGTTTTTTGTTTCACAAGGAATAAATACATACTGAAAAAATTAACTAAATGAAGATTGCAGAAACTGAAGAGTCATTCTTTTGTTTATTACTTCAGCCACTAGGGTTACCAAACGTCCAGATTTTCCCGGACATGTCTGGCTTTTTGGGCTCCAAATCCCCGTCCGGGGGGAAATCCCAAAAAGCCGGACATGTCCGGGAAAATCGGGACTGGAGGGGCTGGGCCGGGGGCTGGGCCGGGGGCCGGCAGTGCGGAGCACCGGGGGCCGGTGGGGTCTGGGGCCGGCGGGGCCAAGCACCGGGGGCCAGCGGTGCCGAGCAGGGTCTGGGGGCCGGCGGGGCCGAGCGCCGGGGGCCAGCGGTGCCGAGCGGGGTCTGGGGGTCGGCGGGGCCGAGCTCCGGGGGCCGGCGGCTGAGCGCCGGGGGCCGGTGAGGTCTGGGGCAGGCGGGGCCGAGCGCCGGCGGTGCGGAGCACCAGGGGCCGGTGAGGTCTGGGGCTGGCGGGGCCGAGCGCCGGGGGCCAGCGGTGCCGAGCGGGGTCTGGGGGCCGGCGGGGCCGAGCGCCGGGGGCTGGTGAGGTCTGGGGCTGGCGGTGCGGAGCGCCGGGGGCCGGTGGGGTCTGGGGCCGGTGGGGCCGAGCGCTGGGGGCCGGCAGGGCCAAGCGCCAGCAGTGCCTAGCGCCAGGGGCTGGCAGTGCGATGCGCCGGGGGCCGGTGAGGTCTGGGGCTGGCGGGGCCGAGCGCCAGGGGCCAGCGGTGCCGAGCGGGGTCTGGGGGCCGGCAGGGCCGAGCGCCGGGGGCTGGTGAGGTCTGGGGCCGGCAGTGCGGAGCACCGGGGGCCGGCGGTGCCTGGGGCCGGCGGGGCTGAGCGCCGGGGGCCGGTGAGGTCTGGGGCTGGCGGGGCTGAGCGCCGGGGGCCGGCGGGGTCTGGGGCCGGCGGGGCCAAGCACCGGGGGCCAGCGGTGCCGAGCGGGGTCTGGGAGCCGGCGGGGCCGAGCGCCGGGGGCCAGCGGTGCCGAGCGGGGTCTGGGGGCCGGCGGGGCCGAGCGCCGGGGGCTGGTGAGGTCTGGGGCTGGCGGTGCGGAGCGCCGTGGGCCGGTGGGGTCTGGGGCCGGCGGGGCCAAGCGCCAGCAGTGCCTAGCGCCAGGGGCCGGCAGTGCGATGCGCCGGGGGCCGGTGAGGTCTGGGGCCGGCGGGGCCGAGCGCCAGGGGCCAGCGGTGCCGAGCGGGGTCTGGGGGCCGGCGGGGCCGAGCGCCGGGGGCTGGTGAGGTCTGGGGCCGGCAGTGCGGAGCGCCGGGGGCCGGCGGTGCCTGGGGCCGGCGGGGCTGAGCGCCGGGGGCCGGTGAGGTCTGGGGCTGGCGGGGCTGAGCGCCGGGGGCCGGCGGGGCCAAGCACCGGGGGCCAGCGGTGCCGAGCGGGGTCTGGGGGCCGGCGGGGCCGAGCGCCGGGGGCCAGCGGTGCCGAGCGGGGTCTGGGGGTCGGCGGGGCCGAGCTCCGGGGGCCGGCGGCTGAGCGCCGGGGGCCGGTGAGGTCTGGGGCAGGCGGGGCCGAGCGCCGGCGGTGCGGAGCGCCAGGGGCCGGTGAGGTTATTTAATAACATGTGGTTATTTTCAGGACCTGACAGCAGAGTCCTTTTGTGCAGAGCGATCTCATTTATTTCACTGGAAGGTACTGCACAATTTGGCTTAGTCATTACGCCTATTTAATTATCTGCATTCCTCTGACAGAGGAATTTCCTATAGTAATTCCAGTTAATATGCCCTCACAAAAGCAATTGTAGTGTATTAGTGTTCCCCAAAACACTGCATCTCCTTATACTAGCACTGTAAATGATACGCTAGCCCAACTTTTCAAATCTGGTTGCTGAAAAACAGATTCCTAAACCCATATTCAAGGCCTTTAAATAGAATTTTTCATGATTTTCACAAGTGCTTAGAGCTCACAAATCAGAGAGAGCCGCAGATGTTCAGCACCCTTAGAAGCCTCACTTTGGGCCCCAAGTTTGAAAAATATTGACCTGTCTGGTGATCATAAAATCTAGCTCTTCAGTAATGCTTTTCCTCAGTGGATCTCCAAGCGCTTTACAAAGGAAGTCAATATCATTACCCCCATTTTACAGATAGGGAAATTGAGGCACAGAGAGGGAAATGACTTGGTTAATGTAGGTGTGGGGAGGGGGCTCCTTTTACACTTCTTCCAAATAAGAGAGTGAAAGGATTTCCTATTGTTTTACCTTTTCCCAAGTACCTACAGGAATATGAATGTTAACAGCTGAGAATATGAAAGAGTTGTAAACACAGATGAACAGGTACCTTATTTATCCGGAAAGGATTACTCATTGTTTTCCCACATTACTACCTGAATGACAATTTGCGTATCCATGAAAGATAATTACTACTTTTGTGAATATTCACCCAGGGAGACAATTATATCTTGATCATAGCTTAACATTGTAATAATCTGACAAATCAGACATTTTTTAATATCAAGATACCACAGACAATCTTCTCTTAGTTTTATTATATAGCTGTTAGGGAACCTGGAGTGTTAGTTGTCTGCTGGAGAACCTGGAGGCCAGTCTTCAAAATCAGTTAGGGTGGCCAATTATCTCATTTGTGAAAACGGGACATGGAGCACCAGAACCTCCCTTGCTCCATCTCCTTCCCTTGAGGCTCCACCCCCTACTCCTCTTCCCCCTCCCCCCCACTCGCTGGTCTCTCCACCACCCTCCCTTGCCAGCTGAGCAGGGCTCTAGGGGTGGACGGGTGAGTGGGGCAGGACATTGGAGAGAGAGAGAGCAGCACTCCGGGGTGGGGGGTGAATGGGGTAGGATGCGAGAGGGAGAGTTGTGCTCTGGGGGAGGGGGTACTGCTGGTATCTCAAATGCTCCATGGTTCCTCCAGCAACAGCTGCTGCTGCTTCCCCATCCCCACACACACACACTGACCCAAGACAGAGGACAGTTACTGTAGGTAACCAGACTTTTAGTGTGTCAGTACTGGTAACTGGACACTGCCAAGTTCCCCTTCTGACCAGACTTTCGGGTCAAAAACCAGACACCTGGCAACCCTATAATCAGTCTGGAAACCACACTTGTAGAAACACGGCTTTCTAACAGATAACTTATAAGGCTCAGTTTGGAGTTTGTCACTGAGTTGAGGAAATATGCTGTAACTCACTGGACTGGTGGAAGAACCGGAACTGCCTTGAATTCTCAGATTGCACAGTTCTTCCTTGATAACAGAGATGAGAAAAGGGGTGTTCTGATTGCCAGGGTGCATAATTCCTTCATATTGTATACTGGATGATTATTCTAGTGGAATCTGAGAGGGGATCTGAGTCTGTCCATGCTACTGGAAATAAGACTAGAAAGGGTGAGTATACGGGGGGAGTTCTGCATAATGACAGATGGCAAAATCTGACCCAACAAATTATTTAATATAGTTTCTGTGTGTATAAAGTCACTGTCATATATGTACATAATTCTTAGTTCTTACTGCTGGGTTTGGCAACATGTATTGCCTTTTTTTTTTTTTTTTTTTAAGCAACTAGATGTTGACTTCTGTTTTTTTAATCCCCCAACCTTGTAAATGCTCTTTATGGTTTTAAAGGAATCTTTATCAGCAAGGGATTTACCTTCATGCTATTCTGATACCTCTACTATAGAGACATCAGGGAAAAACCTTACCCCCCTCCAAGGGGTGTGGCCTCTCGTCGGGCAGCACTTACCTCCTGCGGCTCCCAGTCAGTGGCGCAGTAAGGCTAAGGCAGGCTCCCTGCCTACCCTGGCCCCATGCCACTCATGGAAGGGGCCAACGCGCCCCTGTAGCCTCTTGGCCGGAGGGGGCATGGCTGCACATGCTGCCCCTCTCTACAAGCACTGCCCTCACAGCTCCCATTGGCCACAGCTCCCTGATGCAAGCCAATGGGAGCTACGGGAACGGTGCTTGCAGGCAGGAGCAGCGCGCAGAGGGAGACTCCTGCCCCGCCCCTGGGGCCACGCTGGCCGCTTCTCAGAATGGCGTGGGGCCTGGGCAGGGAGGGAGTCTGTCTTAGCAGACGCCCTGCTGCACCAATGGAGATTGTGATCAACTGGGAGATCCTCTAGGATTAAGCAGTTGATTGCGATCGACCGGTTGGCGACCACTGGCCTAAGGCATCCATCTCTTTCCATTTACTGTATAGGAGCCTAGATGCTAACGCAGGCTTTGTGAATCCCAGTATGTTCCTGTAATTTTCTAGGTGCCTAAGAGTTAGGCACCAAGATGCTGAGCATCAGAACACCTAACTTCTTTTGTGCATCCAGGCATTAATTCCCCACCCCTCTTCCAAGAAAGAAGGGCCTACAACAATGAACTCTATAGAACCTGAATACTACAGAACATTTGAATGTGTAAATATTCTCCAGTGCTTAGGATATTATGTACATAAATACACATTTATTAATCATTAAAATTTAATTCGAACTGCACTTTTTAAGATGAACTGAACAATCCAGCTATTTCAATATCAGTGAAGCTAATCATTTAAAACTAGTCTGGACAATGCATTGAAGATCATACCATAGGAAACAATCTTACATTGGGAAGTACCATCCACTCAGTTCCTTGCTGAAAGTTTCCTTTAAGATGCAAGATTCCAATTTCAGATGTTTCTTTTTTCTGTGCAGTAATAGATTTCTTCTGTTATCTTAAATTGGTAAGGTTACAAGTGACTTACCCAACCCTACTTTGTGCAAGGATGCAAGTGTTATTTTGTACACAGTTTTTCTTCTTCTTCAAAAAGTGAAGACTTTAAAGGAAATAAAATTACATGAAATGACAGATGAATTATATGAAAAATGAATGGAACTGTTAATTAGTCAGATGATTGCAAATGTAGTTTAAAGAACAAGATTGATTTATGGGAGAGGATAACATTCCAATTCAAATTAATTGCAAGAGACACTTTGACCTGGCTTCTGTTTCTATGAATCATTTGTGAATTTCTATGAATTATGATGATAATGGGATAAACTAAACTATACTGATTTACACCAGCTAAGGGTCTGGCCTTACAACAGTATTCCTCGCCACAGCAGAGCAGAAACAACTCTGTTATGACTATTGTATGAACACCAATATCATGGGCCAGATTCTGTCCAGATTTCTTCTCCATGCAATCCCAGTGAAGAAGATTAGGGCAGAATTTAGTCTTAAATTGCTAATTGCAACATATATTATTAATGTCAGCTAATGAAAAGTATGGCACAGCAGTGTTTCACCCAGGGCCGGTGCAAGGATGTTTTGCGCCCTAGGCGAAACTTCCACCTTGCGCCCTTCCCCGTCCCCGAGCCCTGCGGCAGCTCCCTACTCCCCCTCCCCCCGCCCTGAGGTGCCCCCTCCCCCGCAGCAGCTCCCCACCCCCTCCGGCCTGGGGAGCCATGTGGCAGCTCCTCACCCCAGCTCACCTCTGCTCTGCCCCCTCCCCGAGCCCTGCGACAGCTCCCCCCCCATCCTCTCCGCCCTGAGGCGCCTCCCCTGTGGCAGCTCCCCTCCCCCTCCGCCCAGGGAGACGTGCGGCAGCTCCCCACCCCAGTTCACCTCTGCTCCGCCCCCTCCCCAAGCACGCTGTCGCTGCTCCACTTCCCCACCTCCCAGGCTCGCGGCGCCAATCAGCTGTTTGGTGCCGCAAGCCTGGGAGGGAGAGAAGCAGAGCGGGGCGGCGTGCTCTAGGGAGGAGGCGGAGCAGAGGTGAGTTGGGGCGGGGAGCAGTTCCCCTGCGTGCCGCCCCCCCCTTACTTGCTGCAAGCGGCTCTCCCCGCGCCTCCCTGCCCCAGCTCCCTCCGCCGAAATGCAGACGATGACCGGGGCGGCTGAAGATCCGGCCACCGCGGCCGCCACCGAAGAAAATGCCGCCCCCCCAAATGCTAGTGCCCTAGGCAACCGCCTAGGTCGCCTAATGGGTTGCACCGGCCCTGGTTTCACCATCCATAATCCCTTATAAATAAGGTCATACCTTGTGTTGCATGGCTAAGCTTGTCATAAAGCTCAGCAAAATATTTTTAACTGGAGAACTTGCTGTCTTAGCTCTGAGGTGTCACACATATGAATGGAATAGTATCCATGTTGCCAGTTAGTTTTTGTATTCTTCAGTGACAGTAGATTTATTCAATGATGTAGCAAAAATATTTGTGTGTGCCTATTCAGGTCTGGATTCCATCACCTTTACTCATTTACACGGAGCATTGCTTTACTCAAATCCAGATTCTGATACCCTATGTAGTCTGGGGAGGCGGGGGGGTCCAGCGGTTTAGGGATAAAACCATCAGACACACCCAGCTCTACTTTAGCCTTCAAGCAGGTTTTTTGTTCTTCTCTTACGACAATGCAAACAATATGGAAAAGTAACAATAGTAATAGACCTGGCCTGATACCACAGGGTCCTCTACCCAGGGCCGGCTCCAGGCACCAGCCCTCCAAGCATGTGCTTGAGGTGGCACCTGGAGGGGGGCGGCGCTCACCTGGGGAGAGCGGGGCCGTGGCTGGGCTCGCTGCCCTCCCCCGGCGCTCCGGCCAGCTGGGGAGAGTGAGGCCACGGCCGAGCTCTTCGCTCTCCTCCCAGCGCTCCGGCCAGTCGGGGAGAGTGGGGCCCTGGCCGGGCTCTCCGCCCTCCTCCCGGTGCTCCGGCTGGCCGGGGAGAGCGGGCCCGGTTCGCCGCCCTCCTCCTGGCGCTCCGGCTGGTTGGGGAGAGCGGGGCCGCGGCCGGGCTCGGCGCCCTCCCCTGCCGCGCTCCCTGCCGGGGCGCGAGGGGCAGCAGGAGGCTTTTTTTGCCTGGGGTGGCAAAAAAGCCAGAGCCAGCCCTGCCTCTACCTCCCAGTAGCTCCAGAGCCACAGCCCTTCCTCAGCCTCAAGGCCTACTTATCCAGATGTAACCTTCCAGCAGTTACTCTAAGAAGTATTTAGCTCTCTGTCCCCTCCCTGATTTTTTACAGGAGCTGGGTCCTTACATATATCTGCTGGAAGTCTGAGCCAATCATCAACTTCTGCTTAGCTGGATCAGCTAATACCTATCTGCTGGGCTCCTTCTTAGCCAGGGCTTGCTTCTCCTTGGCTCTGCAGATCCTTAAAGGGACAGACTGCTTGCTACAGCTCTATAGGACTGCATATCAAATAGTTCCTTACATTACAAGTGGTCTGGTGGAAATCAACAGGCTCACTTGTGGAATAAGATGCTACTCAATAAAAGGGGTATTAGAATCAGGCTCTAAGGCCCAGATCCTGAAAGGTATTTAGACTCCTAACTTCCCTTCAAATCAATCGAAGTTAAGAGTCTAAATACCTTTACAGCTCTAGGCCTAAGTGAGTAGTGGGATTAATAGGACTACCTGTTGAGAAAGGAACTACGCAGTGTAAGTATGAGAAAATCTGGACCTCTGTCTCTGGCAATGAGCAATACTTTTCCCTGCCAAAATGAAACAATATCAAAGGTCTGCCCAGAAATTAGTCAGTGGTGTATCTGGGTAGAGGGTTTATTAAATGTTCAGTTCCTGAGGCGTATCTGTCTAAATTCTCTGTGATGTGTTCATTTGGTTTACAAACCAGTGGTGTGTAAACATGTATATGACACACCTCTTCCGACAAGGCAGTGACTAGCCTGTGGTGCAGTTATAGGATGAAACTGACTCCTCTTAGCAGAAAGCCCACACAAGACCTATGACTGTTCACATCTCACTTAAACCCTACTTTGAGGGTTTAACTGGGACTTAAGTGGTTCATAAACCTTGGGTGGGCACTCTGGTCACATGTCAACCGCACCCAGATTGAATGCCTTCTAGGGTCATGTGTATTCTAGGCTGATCTTCACTAGTGTTCTCCTCCTCATATTTGAAAGTGAATATTTATATATGTAGGGTATAGCCTGGTATTAGAGTATACAATATCTGTAATAAAACCTTAGATTTCTAATGGAATACCTCTCCCTCAGAGCCTTATATTTGTGAGGCCTAGCCCCTCAAAGGTATGTAGCCACTTAACTCCCATTGAAATCCATGGGAGTTAGGCACCTTAATACCTTTTGGGGTCTGGGCCTTAATGCTTAGAATGTAAGGGATAAGTTGCACTGTATTCTGCTACCAGGCCCTTATTTACATCTCTGCACTCTAATTGGCTTCAGTGAGGCTCCATGGTTGTAACTGAGGGCAGAATTTAGCCCACTGTGTGCAAATAATGTGCAAGCTTTCCTGCACTCTTCTGTTAATACATCTCACTCCTGTCCTACAACATCCCTGTTACTTCAGTCCTTTTTCTTTCCTGAGCAGAGATGCCATTACTAGCAGATATGATGGCTTTGATTTTGTGATGTTTCCAGTTGTAGAATAGGCTGAGACCATCACCATCTATTTTCATGTGTGACCTAAGTCAGCATTTCAATTCAGATAATCAAAGCAGGAAAAGCTGCTGCATTATCCAACCCTTGCTGGAAAAGAAACTGACAAAATAAAGATCCATGCTGTAACTGACCCTTGCACAGGTGCATGGGGCTAGATGCACAGTGCTTGGTTGGAATATAGGGATGTTCCCTTTGTGTGTATGTCCTGGAAGGTGCACATCATTCCAATAGGACTGGTGAATGCTGGAGGAAGAGGCAAGATTTGTAGAGCTGCCCCTAAGGTGGTGCTGTTTGGTATTCTTCATTAATCATGGTTGTGACTACCTGGTACAAACTAGCCCCAATCTGGGGCTTGGAGAAGTTGCTGATATAAGATTTCAAGGTAAAAATAATTTGCATCTCTTATTTCTTTTCTATACTTTCTCATATATGAACCTTTTTAGTGTTTGTTTTCTGATGCTAGGTATAATGTTTCCAGTGCCTCCTATTGTATTATAAGGCAAAAAGGTAACAATAATGTTTTAGGTAAAATAGTTTGTATCCATTTCATTATCATTGCTCCCAATATTTTTCTCTTGAAAAACACAATCTGGAAAACAGACCAGACAATTGGTTATACCTACTAGTCCTTGGATAGTGTTATATGCTACCATGGAGTGTTTTGCTTAAAATATACAATGTGTTTTATGCCTCGGTGGTGTGATTAATCCCTGACTCGTAATCTGTTTGTACAATAATTGGGGAAACTGTCAGATTCAACTTTGTACAAATGCTGATACAAAATTTAAACCATATCCTGATAACTAAAATGGTCACCACCTATCCCCTTGGGGCTTATCAATTCTTACCCTCTAATTAGGGAGAAAAAGGGGTCTCTGTAACCACAATCTGTACATACCATTCTGTGAAGAGATCTTCTAGTTCCCCTTCTGACTCCTACCTACACTCCTTTCCACCATGAGTAGGAGGTCATCATGGGGAGTTTCTGGGAGGTGCATAGGGAGTGAGAGAGAAGTCACAATGGGTAGGAGAAAGGTAAAAGGGTGTCCTGATCTGTATCTGGTAGCCAATGGATACTAACAATGGATATCCAAGATCCAAGTATCCAGTAAAAAATGGATTTGCCATATTCCTAACAATTATTCCCCAAATAACTGTGTCAAGCTAAACCTCAGTGTTAAGGGAGAAAAATAGCAAAGCTTCTTCCTACATTCTCATGGTTTCTATGTTTCCTCACCGTGACACTAAAATAACCTTCCTTTGGCAATGAGATCCAGTGGGTGTCAGTGACTAAGAGGCTCTAGGTTCCACACGTCAAGCATAGCAATACCTTTCATTTATCATCATAATTAGGTTCTTCATCAGCATGAATCTGAGCAACAAGTATGACTCAGAACTTTCCATTCCGAGTGTAGTCATTGTGTTTAGCTAAGGTTAAATGATGTTGACCTGAACAGCTATCTTCAAAACTTGTATTTCTAGTTCCGTTCAGGGCAAAATAGTTTCTGATTATGGGAATTAAGCAATCAGTAGAGATCTCTATGGCTTGTTTGTGTATTTTAAATTAACCCTTTTCTTAAGTTTTGTCTACATTAGACATTTTCTTCAATGTTTTGAGCAGATTTTAATTACAGTTTCTGAAATGGCTGTTCTTGTCTATAGTTTTGCTTAAACCATACTCAGAACCAGTTTCTCTCTACCTTCTGCTGAGAACTAGTTTTGCTGGAGTAAGCATAGCTCTGGATTGTGGAGCTAGTAGGGAGCTTAAGTCTACACATATGTGAAGAGTGTAAACAACAAGAATAGAGAAGAGTTATCTAGGGAAGTACAAGAGAGAATAATTATGTGCTTCCTGCAAATGAAATCAGTGCTATGAAATCGTTCCCCCAGGGTGGCTGTGAAATCCCTGCTGAAAGCAGTACTTACTAGGCACAGGGTAAAGATTCAGTCAGCAGGCACAGTGGCAGCATTAACTTAGAGCCCTAAGACACTGGTGATGTCAGAGTATACCTCTTCAGCTTTTACTTTCAACAGTTTTTCTCTTTCCCTTCCTCCTATTGGCTGTTACAGGGGTGGGCAAACTTTTTGGCCCAAGGGCCACATCTGGGTATGTATGGCGGGCCATGAATGCTCACAAAATTGGGGGTTGGGGTGCAGGAGGGGGTGAGGACTCCAGCTTGGGGTGTGGGCTCTGGGGTGGGGCCAGAAATGAGGAGTTCAGGGTGTGGGAGGGGGCTCTGGGCTGGGGCCAGGCAGTTGTGGTGTGGGTGGGGCGGTGAGGGCTCCGACTGGGGGTGCAGGCTCTGGGGTGCAGGAGGGTGGGACCAAGGGGTTTGGAGGGGGGAAGGGGCTCAGGGCTGGGGCAGGGGGTTGGGGCACTGGAGGGGATCAGGGGTGCAGGCTCTGTGTGGCGCTTACCTCAAGCAGCTCCCGGAAGCAGTGGCATGTCCCCCCTCCGGCTCCTACACAGAGGCATGGCCAAGTGGCTCCGTGCATTGCCCTGTCTGCAGGTGCCGCCCCATGGCTGCTGTCCAATGGGAGCTGCGGGGGCAGTGCTTGTGGCGGGGGCAGCATGCGGAGCCCCCTGGCTGCCCCATGCATAGGAGCCGGAGGGGGGGGCATGCTGCTGCTTCCGGGAGCTGTGCAGAGCCATGGCACACGTGGAGTGGGGCAAGCCCCAGACCTGCTCCCCGGCAGGAACTTGAGGGCTGGATTAAAACGTCTGAAGGGCCAGATTTGGGCCCCAGGCCATAGTTTGCCCACCCCTGGGCTATTAGCTCTGACATTCTCCCTCCCCCTCCCTAAGAGGCCATTCATTCCCCTCCTATATGCTTCTCTGTAATCTTCCCTCCCTCCTCAGCCCCTTCTTTCCTGTCTGCTCACCCACTTCCTACCACTCCCTCAGTGTCACTGTCAATTCCTTTGTCATTATTATTAACTCATTCGTCTCACCCTTCCTCCTGGCCCCCCTCCTGTATCTCCATCCTACATTTAAAATAGAGATGTTTGTATATACACATAAAAACCAACTCCCTACATGCTGCTGTGCAAGGCATCCCTGTGAAGATGGGGTTCATGTCCACAGGAGTGCAGCCCCATAAATTCAACTCTCCTCTCACCTCACACCGTGGAAGTACACAGGTTCTGCTGCCACAGGGTCATCTGCCACAGGGACATCCAGAGATGGCCCTTACAGGGCTCTTGGTCTTTCCAATATGTTGGCGTGTACATCATTGTTGTTAAGGCTCATTGTCAGAAGGTAGCTGGCCCTCTGAAGGGTCTGAGGCTCAGCCTACTTCTGACAGGCTCCACAAGGGAAAATGAGGCAATTCAGGTTCCCCTCAGACTAATTAATTACTGAATAACTGGAAACCAGTTAATTGGGTAGGGATGATGAAAGGGACTCTGTTTCCAGTGCAGAAGGGAGTTAGGAGAAGAGTGGATCCTTGGGAGAGGAACAGACCCAGGCTGCAGGAAATGAAAGTTCTCATAAAAAAGACTTTTTGGGGAGGGTTGGGGGGTCACCTGCAAAGGAAAGGCAGGGAGAATGCTCCTGGGTCCTTCTGGTTTGGCCTCCATGGGGGATGTTAACCCAACATGAGGGATTCTTTCCCCAGCCAGTGCCAAGAGCTTCTGGCTCTAGAAGAGAGTTCTGGGTCATGAATACCTTGCTGGTAAGGGACCCTGGACATAAATGGGGTTGATGGACTCAACCCAGTGCTTAATTTGTGCTGGGGCTTGCTGGGGCTGAGCTTTGGCACCTCCAGGCTTGGCAGTAAAGAAGGCATGGGGCCACACATTGAGCAGTGAGAATAAAACAATATTTGAATAGCTACTTGTTCATTTTGTTAGCACCATCCATCATGTGCACTAAGGATGGGGAACATGTGACCTAGTTATTAAAGAGGGCATCATAACAAATGTGCACAAAGGGGCCTAATTCTGGCATTTCCAACTTTTGAGTTCTTGATTTTGCAACCTTAACATTCTTTTAACATAGGTTTTTTGAATATCATGGTATATAAGTTATATATTTTTAATAGTATTAAAGCTTTTTTCATTCAAACCAGACATTGCAAGAGCTTTTATAATTATGTAATATTATATAATTATATAGCTTGAAACCTAATACTAAATATTTATATATTTAAATTTTAAAGTACGGTATATATAGTAGCGCTAGGTAGGAAATAGTTTTACTGTCCTGAGATATAAATTTTTTCCTATTTCAATTCCTATTTCCTAGTTGAAACCTCAATTTTTCAGAAATTCATAATCTGAGAAAAATTTCTGATTGGGTTGACTGAAATGTTTCATTTTTGATAATTTCAAAACATTGTGATTTGATTTCAACCTTTTAATGTATTTAAAACCTTTGTTGTTGTTGTTATCCATTAACTAAAATTTTGGAATGAAAGGCTGTTTTGAATCCAAAAACTAAATTTGTCATTTGAAAATGTCAAAATGGAGCATTTCAACAATTTTGAAACTTTTTAAAAAAAATTCAAATTAGGATATTAATCAAAAATGACTCTTTCTGGATAACAATTCCTGTTTTTACGAATCTGCATTTTCCAACATCTACAACAAATATTTAGCTGGAAAATTCCCAACAATCTCTCATATGGAATCATCCCAAAAATTCTACTTTGGACTTACACATTGCATTTCCTCTCCTGTTTTAACCAATCACCACCTTTTATTCTCCTTAATCAGAGCAAGTGAGACTACTGATTTGGTTACCAATTGAATCAGCAAAATAGTCTTGTATCTCCATGTAGAGTCCCATGTAGAGTCCTAGCCTCTGACACCTGGTAACCTCCAGTGAGCCCTGCCCATATGAAAGTACAGATTGAAACTTCATATGAATCACTACTTAAACATTCCAGTGAATCTGATGTGTGACATTTGATTTACCAATAAAGCAATTTAAAGTAACTAGAAAGTAATGGTCACCTGAAGTTAAGAACATAACAGACAGTGATTGACTTGCTTGTTCTTCCGTTAAAGGGGTCTATTTTGATATAATCTTCCTTTTCCCTTATAACCTCTGCTCATGCTAAGCAATTACTTTGACACATTAATACCCTCTCTAGGGTACACTGTCAATTTAAGATGAACAAAAGTAGACTAGTTTCAGAGTAACAGCCGTGTTAGTCTGTATCCGCAAAAAGAAGAACAGGAGTACTTGTGGCACCTTAGAGACTAACAAATTTATTAGAGCATAAGCTTTCGTGGACTACAGCCCACTTCTTCGGATGCATATAGAATGGAACATATATTGAGGAGATATATATACACACATACAGAGAGCATAAACAGCTGGGAGTTGTCTTACCAACTCTGAGAGGCCAATTAATTAAGAGAAAAAAAACTTTTGAAGTGATAATCAAGCTAGCCCAGTACAGACAGTTTGATAATAAGTGTGAGAATACTTACAAGGGGAGATAGAGTCAATGTTTGTAATGGCTCAGCCATTCCCAGTCCTTATTCAAACCGGAGTTGATTGTGTCTAGTTTGCATATCAATTCTAGCTCAGCAGTCTCTCGTTGGAGTCTGTTTTTGAAGTTTTTCTGTTGTAATATAGCCACCCGCAGGTCTGTCACTGAATGACCAGACAGGTTAAAGTGTTCTCCCACTGGTTTTTGAGTATTTTGATTCCTGATGTCAGATTTGTGTCCATTAATTCTTTTGCGTAGAGACTGTCCGGTTTGGCCAATGTACATGGCAGAGGGGCATTGCTGGCACATGATGGATATATCACATTGGTAGATGTGCAGGTGAACGAGCCCCTGATGGTATGGCTGATGTGATTAGGTCCTATGATGATGTCACTTGAATAGATATGTGGACAGAGTTGGCATCGGGGTTTGTTACAAGGATAGGTTCCTGGGTTAGTGGTTTTGTTCAGTGATGTGTGGTTGCTGGTGAGTATTTGTTTTAGGTTGGGGGGTTGTCTGTAAGTGAGGACAGGTCTGTCTCCCAAGATCTGTGAGAGTAAAGGATCATCTTTCAGGATAGGTTGTAGATCTCTGATGATGTGCTGGAGAGGTTTTAGTTGGGGGCTGAAGGTGACAGCTAGTGGTGTTCTGTTATTTTCTTTGTTGGGCCTGTCTTGTAGGAGGTGACTTCTGGGTACTCGTCTGGCTCTGTCAATCTGTTTTTTCACTTCAGCAGGTGGGTATTGTAGTTTTAAGAATGCTTGATAGAGATCTTGTAGGTGCTTGTCTCTATCCGAGGGATTGGAGCAAATGCGGTTATATCTTAGAGCTTGGCTGTAGACAATGGATCGTGTGGTGTGTCCTGGATGGAAGCTGGAGGCATGTAGGTAAGTGTAGCGGTCAGTAGGTTTCCGGTATAGGGTGGTATTGATGTGACCATCGCTTATTAGCACAGTAGTGTCCAGGAAATGGACCGCTTGTGTGGATTAATCTAGGCTGAGGTTGATGGTGGGATGGAAATTATTGAAATCATGGTGAAATTCCTCAAGGGCTTCTTTTCCATGGGTCCAGATGATGAAGATGTCATCAATGTAGCGCAAGTAGAGTAGGGGCATTAGGGGACGAGAGCTAAGGAAGCGTTGTTCTAAGTCAGCCATAAAAATGTTGGCATATTGTGGCGCCATGTGGGTACCCATAGCAGTGCTGCTGACTTGAAGGTATATATTGTCCCCAAATGTGAAATAGTTGTGGGTGAGGACAAAATCACAAAGTTCAGCCACCAGGTTAACTGTGACATTATCAGGGATACTGTTCCTGATAGCTTGTAGTCCATCTTTGTGTGGAATATTGGTGTAGAGGGCTTCTACGTCCATAGTGGCCAGGATGGTGTTTTCTGGAAGATCACCGATGGATTGTAGTTTCCTCAGGAAGTCAGTGGTGTCTCGAAGATAGCTGGGAGTGCTGGTAGCGTAGGGTCTGAGGAGAGAGTCTACATAACCAGACAAGCCTGATGTAGGGTGCCAATGCCTGAGATGATGGGGCGTCCAGGATATCCAGGTTTATGAATCTTGGGTAGCAAATAGAATACCCCTGGTCGGGGTTCTAGGCATGTGTCTGTACGGATTTGTTCCTGTGCTTTGTCAGGGAGTTTTTTTAGCAGATGGTGTAGTTTCTTTAGGTAATCCTCAGTGGGATCAGAGGATAATGGCCTGTAGAATGTGGTGTTAGAGAGCTGTCTAGCAGCCTCCTGGTCATATTCCAATTTATTCATGATGACGACAGCACCTCCTTTGTCAGCCTTTTTGATTATGATGTCAGGGTTGTTTCTGAGGCTGTAGATGGCGTTGTGTTCAGCATGGCTGAGGTTATGTGGCAAGTGATGTTGCTTTTCCACAATTTCAGCCTTTGCACGTCGACAGAAGCAATCTATGTAGAAATCCAGTCTGTTGTTTCGACCGTCCGGAGGAGTCCATGCAGAATCCTTTTTTTTGTAGTGCTGGTAGGGAGGATTCTGTGGGTTAGTATGCTGTTCAGAGGTATGTTGGAAATATTCTTTGAGTCGGAGACGTCGAAAGTAGGATTCTAGGTCACCGCAGAACTGTATCATATTCATGGGTCTGGAGGGACAAAAGGAGAGGCCCCGAGATAGGACAGACTCTTCTGCTGGGCTAAGAGTATAGCTGGAAAGATTAACAATATTGCTGGGTGGGTTAAGGGAACTACTGTTGTGGCTGCTTGTGGCATGTAGCAGTTTAGATAGTTTAGTGTCCTTTTTCCTTTGTAGAGAGGCAAAGTTTGTCTTGTAAATGGCTTGTCTAGTTTTTGTAAAGTCTATCCATGAGGAAGTTTGTGTGGAAGGTTGGTTTCTTATGAGAGTATCCAGTTCTGAGAGCTCATTCTTAATCTTTCCCTGTTTGCTGTATAGGATGCTGATCAGGTGGTTTCGCAGTTTCTTTGAGAGTGTGTGACACAGTCTCTCAGCATAGTCTGTGTGATATGTAGATTGTAATGGATTTTTTAGCTTTAGTCCTTTTGGTATGATGTCCATCTGCTTGCATTTGGAAAGGAAGATGATGTCTGTCTGTATCTGTACGAGTTTTTTCATGAGGTTGATGGATTTCCATTCCATACGGCTAAATGCAGTGCCTTGCATAATGACAGGTTTCAGAGTAACAGCCGTGTTAGTCTGTATCCGCAAAAAGAAGAACAGGAGTACTTGTGGCACCTTAGAGACTAACAAATTTATTAGAGCATAAGCTTTCGTGGACTACAGCCACAACTAGACACAATCAACTCCGGTTTGAATAAGGACTGGGAATGGCTGAGCCATTACAAACATTGACTCTATCTCCCCTTGTAAGTATTCTCACACTTATTATCAAACTGTCTGTACTGGGCTAGCTTGATTATCACTTCAAAAGTTTTTTTTCTCTTAATTAATTGGCCTCTCAGAGTTGATAAGACAACTCCCACCTGTTTATGCTCTCTGTATGTGTGTATATATATCTCCTCAATATATGTTCCATTCTATATGCATCCGAAGAAGTGGGCTGTAGTCCACGAAAGCTTATGCTCTAATAAATTTGTTAGTCTCTAAGGTGCCACAAGTACTCCTGTTCTTCTTTTTAAAAGTAGACTAGGCAAAATACTAAAATCCTTTTTTCATATAATTTCATTACTAACATTTTAAATGGGCCTGTTGAGATTTATGCTGGGAATTTAAACATCAATTTAAAATGAAAATACCACTTTGAATTTGGGTGTGTTTTTCTAAGAACTTAAAGTGGATCACAATTAAACATGTATCTCAAGGGCAAGGATAATAAATGATTATCTTAGTATTCCCTGACATTGTGCCTGGCACTGGACAATAATGACTGCATGCCCAATAACTCTGTATTTGGACCCCCTTTCTATCAGTATTATTCAGTTAGACTTTATAGGGGGATTTGGGGATTCCCATTTGCGCACAACCCTTTCTGAATTAAGCAAATCATATACAGTTGTGGTAGTGAAGGACTACAAAGGATGTACCCACTGTTTTCCCTTCCAAAATAGTAGTTTCAATTATATTTCCCCTTCTAGTGACACTTTCTTGGTTTCCCTTGCCTTCAGCCTACTTTGAATCTTTAAGAGGGAATCTTTCCAACTGCCATTATGCTACATTGAATGGGCACCTACAATTTCCAGATTCACTCTAATATCTAGATGTCATATTACTTTGTATGAAGTGGCCCAGCAGCCATGAAAAAGACCTTGTAATCAAAAGTTTTAAATCAGTATTCCTGAAATGAGGACCCTGACCACTTGTTGTCATTAAATATACTATGGTAATAGCACATATAGAAAATTTTTATATCCATAAAAAGAAGTAGGTCAATAAAGTCAAACAAACAAACAAACAAACAAACAAAAACGCCAACAAAACAAAATCAAAACTACCTGTGGTCCCCATTCAGGAAATCCAGACTATTCAAAAAGTGCACTTAAATGTTAAGCACATTTTAAAACCCACTGAAGTTAATGGGATTTGAACACATGCTTTAGGTTGAGTATGTGCTTAAACTCAGGGTTTATGTTAATTTAACATTATGGCTGAGGTTTACATACAGAAGTATAATGGAATTAGAAAATGTGGGTCCCAGTTTAGCCATAAATTGGCTCCCACTTGCATATGCTGTACTTTGTATTACGGAATATGTTTTTTACTTTAAGACTTTTATATCTATAAGAATATATAATTAGGGATTATCCACTTGAATTTCCTAACTATTCTGTATGTAAAATATCAACCACAGAGCTACATTGCATTTTGTTTGCATTTGATTTCCTCAGTTTATTCTAGTTCTATTTTGTTTTATAAACAATAGAGGGCTGTGTGTTTATCTTGGGGTCATTAGATTTGTAGTAGTAGTTACTTGTGCTGCCAGCCAAAATGTAACTAACACCTTTTTAAGATAGGAAAAAGTAATATGAAATTAAACTCCTGTTTTTATGCCTTTTCTGCCTTAAAATACTAATCTCTCTGTTTACCTTTACTGGAGTGAAATCCCACTGTCCATAGATTTGAAAGGGAAATAAATGTAGTTTACATGGTTTGGATGTGTGATGCTCTATTTGGAACCAGTATTTAGAATTTTGAGTGGTCCGAATCTCTTTTGCAGGGATGCTCCACGTTTAATGTGGGATTTCAGTACTGAACTGAACTGGTGCCTTGTCTCCTCCTTATTGGTTTGATCAGTGTTTCTGTCAATCAGAGGATTTGCAAATTTATGGGTTAATTTGTTTTTCCAGGGTCCATCAAACCAAACAATTACTGTATCTTCAACAGACTGAAGTATTTCACTAATGCATTCTAGATATTGGCTTTACATTCAGATTCTCTCCTTTTCCAAATGCATATCAAGGCCTTCAGGTGGTTAGAATGATCAGAGAGTTGTACATAACACTCGTTAATGTATATTTAACAATATATAGTTAACCAAAGCAAATATACAGTTTAGCATGAGATCAAGACTGGCCCATCTGCGTTTGTCTTTTTTTTAGTTCCTCTTCCTTCATGCTAGAAACGTTACTCACACTGTAATGTTTGATCAATCAAGCAGCATGCTATTATTTTGAAGACTTCACTATATATTTTTATTTAGTTCCTTAATTCCTTTGGATTACTCTAAGCATTCCAGGTACTAACATAATTTGTTGAATACTCTTTCTGATCTTTTCACTGGTAATTGGCAGATAAGGTATTTTGTTGAATTGGTTAATTATGCATAATATAATAAATTGATTCCTTCTGGAGAGTTGTATGGCATGGTTATCAATAATTTATTTAAGCGGAATTCTTGTGTACATTGACATAAAAGGATACACAATCCACTTTTCGATAACTCTCTATCACCTTTTAAATCAAAGCGGGGGAGAGCGGTTATCTTAGAGAGAGGTTTTTTTGTTTGCTAGGAGCTCAATAATCCCAGTTGAAATTGATGAGCAGTCATCTCATTTTTTCATCAGGTACATTCTTGTCAAATAACAACACAATTAGCTAAACTTCATTTTCAGCATTCCATCTGAATTGTTATTTGAATCGTTTTTGAAAATCAGAGGTGTTATGCGTGGGTGGAGTGCTATACAACTGCTTTTAAATGAGCTGATTTTCATAGCACATAGTCAGCCATTCAAGCATTTTCTGTGACATGAGGTAGGCATTGTTTTTGCTCATCTATCTCACTGCAGCAGGCCTGAAATGACTGCCAATTAGTCACTTCATAAATCAGCAAGGAACTGGAATTGTGAAGAATCTGTTCAGCATAATTTAGTTAATTAAAAATTAATTTATTTCATTCAGTACAGATAGCATTCATAAATTACAAATCAAGGTTAATCATAAAAACATATATCCCTCTGTAATTCAAAGGAGACTTGGCATCAATTATTTTCAAAGGGCTATTTAAAGATAGTCCTTGTGAGTCTATTTTTTAGTAAGGACTCTCTATCAAGCATAAAATTCTAGCACCATTGAAATCAATAGGAGTTTTGGCATTGACTGCCATGTGCTCAGGATTTTACTTCAGATGTTTAAATACACCTCTACCCCGATATAACACTGTCCTTGGGAGCCAAAAAATCTTACCGCGTTATAGCCGAATCCACCGGAGTGCGCAGCTCCGCCCCTCCGGAATGCTGCTTTACCGCGTTATAGCCGAATTCGTGTTATATCGGGGTAGAGATGTAGTATCTTCTAATAACATGTGTTGTCCTGTTTGTTTGTTTATTTCAATAATCTAATACAAGTTGTATCAAAATTCCCCTTTACTTGTTTGCAAAAATAATGTATGCTATGTTGTATGCTTAGTAGACACAGTGTAACTGTCTTTTCTGCTAATTATTGCTGACTGGTAAAAATTAATGCTAGAATTTTCTGTCTTTGTTTAGATGGTTTTTTGGACCAGTCTCACGAGCAGATGCAGAGAAACAACTGTTGTGCCCTGAAAATCAGGAAGGAGCTTTCCTAATCCGAGAAAGCGAAAGTAAAAAAAGCCAATTCTCCCTTTCAGGTATCACAGTTTTTTACCTTAAGAAATATTGTAAGAGTTTTTCATTTGGCCTGTTTTTCTTTTCTTATTTTCTAGAGTGATAAACTGCATGCATGAGAATGAAATTAAAATCTATAATAATCTCTTGTTCCCAAGAGATACATAAAAGTTGGTAAGAGCCATAGGTCTTTACTAACTTTTACTTTTAGCGCTTTATTAATATGCTCAAAATTCAAATTAACTTTCTGTGCTTATTGCTTTTCATTGTTCCAGCTGCCTTGAAATGAAAAATGTTTTCATAATTAAAGAGCCACAAACACATTAGAGTTGTACATCAGTGCACCTACTGGTTCAGATTGGAAATGAAACACATGCTAGCACTTGGCAGATCTATACAGGATATGAAAACAGTAGAATCTCTAGAATATATCCTTAGTTTTAAGCTGCTTTTTTTGTGGGATTGGTTTGCAAAACTAGACTTCAGAAACACATGATCAATCTGCGTGAAAAGTTAGTTGTATCTATGGTGGTAGGTTTAATTTTTTTATTTAGTCAAGATCCCTCATTCTGGCTTCAGGAGATGTGATGGACTTCCTGGTAAAATTTGTACCTGAAATAGACTGATTACCTACCAAATAGGGAAAAGCATGATTTTACTTACAGGAGCCAACCTTACTTCTTTTTAACGCTAGTCCTAATAGATAATATGAAATATTATCCCATGATGGATTTTCTTGGACACCATTCACCAGATCTGTGATACAAATATAAGCCAAGAGAATTATAAGAGAAGACTGTCAGTGGGGGTATAATGTTGTATACCTGGAGATGTACTGGAAGCAGCTTTCAAAGTTTTTGCTCACAGAGTAGTTTAGTGACTCTTCAGTACTTGCATTGAATTAGGATGGTTCCACACACTCGATTACATTAGCCCAGTAAAGCATTTTGCTGTTACTGGAATAGAATGCAGTAGAGGTGGCAGTATTTTTGAGGCATGTGTCAGCATGCTAGGAAAGTGAACAGCTTGTAATCCACATACATTCTGGCCGTGGTAAATCACCTGGAGACAGCTTAGGCTTTAAAGCACATTCAAAAAGTATCTCACATCCCTGTCAAGGCTGACAAAGGCAACAAAATACTGCAACTCCAGCTAGTATTTCCTAGCGATATTTTCCATTTCATTGAGGTTGCTCAGACATCGAGATCAGTGTAAAACAAGAAGAAACTGCAGCCTTATGGATCATCCCAGACTTATGCTTTGGCATGTTTATAAAGATGTATAATTACACACCTACATAATTCTATTCATGTAATATGTAACCAGTGAATTATAAGAGAGGAACCTGAACCAAAGCCTGAATCTGAGAACCCCCACACTTTGAAAAAAGCATGGGTCTGTTTCAGAAGTTTGTGGTTCTGACCCATTTCTATTAATTGTGTGATAGTTCAGTATTGTATAACAATACTTCTTTACTGAAGACTTCTACAAAGTGGAATTTGACTATTGCAGGGGAGGAGAGCTGTCAGTTTAGACCAGGGCCGGCTCCAGCTTTTTTGCTGCCCCAAGTGGAAGCCGCGATCGGCGGTACGTCGGCGACAGCTCAATCGCGCTGCTCCATTCTTCGGCAGCAATTCGGCGGCTGGTCCTTCGAGCCCTCTCTTTCTCTTCTGCGGCACTTCGGCAGAAGCTCAAAGAGAAAGAGAGGGACCGAGGGACCCGCCGCCGAATTGCTGCCACCAACCCGGACGTGCCGCCCCTTTCCATTGGCCATCCCAAGCACCTGCTTCCTGCGGTGGTGCCTGGAGCCGGCCCTGGTTTAGACATAATTTTGAGTTACCTGGAACAAATGTATTTATATTGAGTGGAAACCATGTGGAACTCCCAGTGTTTTCAGCTGTTTGACTTTGATTTGGAGTTTAATTTGTACCTGAAGCTCAAAGCAAAACCCCAGAGGATTTGACTCTGCGAAGATCAAAAATGATAAATATTTTTGCCCAAGCCCCTGTAACCTGAAATCTATGAGGTTCACACTAATATATAATGGAGCCAAAGATACAAGAAGGAGAGATTAATAGGCAAATCTACTTAGGTGGCAGGGGGGAAGAGGAAAAAAAACCTGTCTTTCATTAAAATGAGCACATTTCAGTTCTAATGTGTCATTGTGGAAAAAACTCATATTTCGTAAATGATTTAGAAGGCAAACAAGACTGTTAGAATTCAGCTTCAATTTTTAATTTTAAAGAGAGGTTTTTGTGGGCCACAAATGGTTAAACTGAGATCGCTTCAAACTTTAGATAGGCCACAGAGATCTGGTTCTATCATCCTTACTGCTTGATGTTTGTCACATCTTTTTTTTATTTTAAAAATGCGTATGTTGCAGAAGGAATTTTATGTTGACGATTCTAGCATCTGGTGTAAAAGGCATTAATTTTTAAACATGCCTCTGCCATCAGAGGCATTGCCTCTTTTTAATTAAAAACCATAATTTAGATGTGTTCAGCTTAATTGAGTGTCACTGCCAATAACAGCAAGAAGCTTGTCTCTTAGTCTTGAATAATGATATTTGCAAGATTTACTGCATGAAATGACAATGCATTTAAGCACCTGCTATACTTCTATACATACGTTTAAAACTCAGATATGCCTGTTGCTACAACCTTCTTTTTAAATTTTAGATTACAGAAGGCAAATATACCTATCCTCAGTAAATTGCATGGAGGTGTTGAATCTGAGTTTGTTGCTTGCCTACAGACTTGGGCCATGTGGGCTGCCTACCCCCTCTTCCTAGGGATGAACATAGGACTCCCCCCTGATCCCAGTGCTTGGAGTGGAAGCAGTCAAGATATATTTGGCAATTATGTGTCTTTTTTGTACTCCCAGGACAAGGCTGTATGGTTTCCTGTGGGGCTGGGGGAGAAAAGGAGAATGACATTTGGGTGGAGCAAAGAGTGGGACTGACAGGCAGCTGCAGACAGCGCAGGCTGGTGGGGAAGAGAATGGTCAGACAAAGGGAGAGGGAAGACGTTGTGCTGTAGTTTTTGAGGTCTGTCCTTTTGCGTTTTGTTGTTGGTGGTCTGTATTTGTGAGGCTGTCTTGGTTTAAATTAGAAAGACAAGGTGTCAGAGGTCATAGGTGCTGACTTTTATTTTTCCCTGTGGGTGTTTCACCCCCACTCCAAAGGCCCTGTCCCTACTCCTCCCCTTCCCCTGAGGCACCTCCCTTGCTCTGCCTCTTCCTGAACCCACTCCGCCCCTCCCCCAAGATCCCCGCCCCCCGCTTGCTGCTCTCTGCCCTCCCCCAAGCACCTCCTGCCAGCAGCAAAACAGCTGATTGGTGTGGCTGGTGGGTACTGAGACCCACTATTTTTTTTCTGTGGGTGCTTGAGCCCTGGAGTACCCACGGAGTCAGCGCCTATGGCTAAGGGAATATCTTTTATTACCTTAGAGAGAGAGACAGGCTTTCAAGCTAACACGGAGCTCTTCTTCAGGTCCTTTGGGCAGGTACTGTCTTTCTCTTCCATGTCTTTACAGAGCCAAACACACTAAGGGCTTGTCTATACTTACATTTTATAGCGTTCTAACTGGCTGCTCAGTGCAGCAAGTCTGAGCACTTTAAAGCACTAGTGAAGACAGGTTCTGAGCTCTGGGAGCAGGGCTGGCACAACCCATTAGGCGACCTAGGCAGTCACCTAAGGAGCTAACATTTGGGAGGCGGAGACCGCGGCAGCCGGATCTTCGGCCGCCCCGGTCGTCGGCGCTATTTCAGGGGTGGGACCTTCCGCTGCCTCTATCAAGGGCAGCATTTCAGGGGCGGGACCTTCCGCCACTTAGGGCAGCAAAAAAGCTGGCGGCGCTCCTGTCTGGGAGCCATGCTCCCAGCACTCGGAGCTAATCCCCTCGTGGAGGCAGATTACCAGGAGCGCTGGGAGAGCTCTCTCCCAGTGTTTGTGCGCGACCACACTCGCACTTCAAAGCGCTACTGTGGGAGCATTCCCGCGGCAGCGCTTTGAAGTGTCCAGTGTAGACATACCCTAATACTCAATCCTGGGGCCTTTAAGGTGCTACCAGAATACAAATAAATAACTCCTCAAACATGCAGGTCCTCCACACGAAAACAAATTTTATCTACAGGGAATAGGAAGTCAGTTAAAGTAACAGGATGGGCAAAAGTATTGCCTTGGTTCCCAGTGCAAGAAAGCATTCTCTGGACCCCCTGAAATAGAGAAATAGAACCATAAAAGTAGGAATGATGATACTTTTCTGAAATGTTACATATAAATCTGGTCCACTGAAATTGGTATTTCACATTTGTTTCCTTGCTACAATTTCATTATAGGGTTGTGGATGATGATAGTTACCACAGTGTTCTGAAAAGTGGGCATCTCCCAGATCTTAGTTTATAGTGCATTCGGAAGGTGTCAATGCACCTTCTTTCCCCTTTTTCTATGTTTTGTTTTCGCTGTTTTGTTACCAAATTACTCTATTTAAGTTCTTTCCTTCAACCTGATCCCAAATTATGCATCACCAAAATGTACTCAGTATTTTAAATACTATATTAGAAAGAAGCAACTTTTGAGGCTCATTCAGTCTAATTATTTTTATGATCTGGAAATATACCTACTTCTGACCCTTATATATAGAAAATCCCTTGTTTTAAACGGCACCTATGCGCCCTCTGGTGGCAGTTGTTGGCAATCGCATGCGACAATACGAATATGTATTCCTGCATAAGGAAGTGTGGGGGTGCGGGCGATGGGGGATAGTCTATTCAATTAAAATTGGATTAATGGTCAGAAAAACTCCACCGTATGCTAACCTTTTAATTGACAACATTTTGAATGATTCTAACATTGCAGGAACTTATATCAAATGTACACACCTGCCTGTGTGTGTATGTATATATATTATAATGAGGGTATGATGGTGTGGTATGATGCAAAGGCTTTATTAGCATGACAAAAGGGGAAATAAGAGTCTTCCCAATATTTAGATCTTCAAATTAGAGCTGAGTCCCATATACTGTACTACAAGTACACACATTAGGAGGGGAGGGGAAAGGGACTGAGATATATATTAATTTGTTTTCCCAGTTAAACAATAATAAAGAAAAAAGAGGCTCCACTTGTCAACAAGACTATATTATATCCACTTGCTGGAATTGTAGTTCCTAAAAAGTGTACAGAGCCTACAAACAGACAGATTTTCTCACCATCAACCTTCAGCTTCATTCTGTGGGAAGGTATTAATGGGAAGGAAACTGTGTGAGGTCACCTAGCAGTGGCAAGGTGCCCAAAATAACTGATGGGGCTGCAGGTAGCAAGAAACCCCACCCATTTCTGCTTTCCCCCTCCTTCCTCACAGGCTGACGATATTTTCCAAGTCAAAAACAGGGACACCCCCATTGTGGTGGGGTAGGCAATAGGGATTTTCGTGAGGGATTAAGGAGGATGACCCGCAAATGGGAATTAAAGAGGGACATCCTCCAGTGGCAGCCGGGTCAACTATACTACACTATATCTACAGTGTAGCCGACAGTTGTGATATTACTGATGGGACTTACACCCATTAGTCCTTAATGAGCAGTGCAGCTTTCTCCCTACCCGCCCCTTGAGAAATTCATCTCAAATCATTCCTTTGGAAGTGAAGGGAGAGTTGTCTTGGTCATGGACAAATGTGCAGATCCATGTTAAGTTTCTGCTTCTGCACCAATTCTTGGTCCCTGACACTCACCCTTCTACCTCCTCAGATCATGGCCCTGGCTGACTGACATTCTTTTATAAAGAAGTTCCTAACCTGTCTCTGATGGGCAACAGAAATGTGAATACATCCCTGTTCTTCCTTGCACTGTAGATTGGAACAAAACTGCAATCATGGAACTAAATACAGGCACACATTCCTCTCGCATCCTCCTTTCATCCAGAACCACCAGAGAATCCTCTGTGGGGTCCTAGGAAAAGGGCAACAGTGCCATAGAACACACATACCCTCCCACGACCACCACCATCATCTTCCACCCTCAGAACTCGTGGTCATAATTTACAGAGCAACTGAAGAGAAGTAGTGGAAGCCTTGCAGGAGGGTCCACAAAGAGGCAAACTATTAAAGTGCAGGCTGCCCTTTGTTCAAAGTGTGATTAGCAAAGCATTTATTAATAGAAATGCCCATGTCTATGGGCAGCCAGTCATGCATACCGAACATCAGGAAGTAGGGGTTGTACAACGTGGGGGTGCGCATCATGTTGTTATACACATAGGTCAGCTGCAGCAAGTAGGAAGGCCTGTCTCTCTGCCACATCTCTGCCAAGGGCCTTAGCCCTGCTAGCAGCGTCTGGCTGGCTTGCTTGCAGAGGGCTTTGTATTTTGGGTGGTAGGCTGTCATCCTTAGCTTGTGGCTGCCATACAGAGAGCACAATTCCTTAAATGTCTGTTACTCGAAGGGCATGCCTTGGTCTGTGATCACCACGGAAGGGTTGCCATAGGGCTGGGCAAAGTAGTGCCAGAAGGCTTCTGTGGTTGCTCTGGTCGTGATCTCCCTGAGGGGTATGATACCAGGAATATGGCATAATGATCCACCATGGTCAGGAAGTCAGATGCACTGCTCTGACTTGGCTCCACTTCATGTGGTCCAGTGCTAACAATTCCAAGGGCACGTGGGTCTCCATCGGCTGGAGGGGGGCCCAGTCCCCCACCTCCGGGTTAGGCACCTGGGGGACTTATGGGAGGTAGGCACTTCTGAAAATTAGGTCCTTAAGTATACATTTAGGAACCTGACTTTGGTTACTCTGTTTTTAAAATGTTGGCCATAAGCTATATTGTACTACTATATATATTTAGTAGCTGGGATCTTATATCTCAATTTATTTTTTAGTCTTTGATGGAGCAGTTGTGAAACACTACAGGATCCAACAGGAGGCTGGAGAAGGCTTTTTTCTTAGCAAAAAGAATATTTTTAAAACATTGAATGCTTTTGTTGACCACTACACCATTAACAGCGATGGCCTCTGTGTAAAGCTCAGGAAGCCCTGTATAAAGGTAAAGTTAATTTTATATTGTGCAAAATATATATTTTCAAACTAACCTGCTGGTTATCAGTCATAAGGTGCTAGGTTGCAAAATGACAACCTGATTCTTCGATGAAGTTGCATGGACTGCAGAACTGTTTCATTCTTGGAGCTGACACATTCATAATAAAATACCCTGACATTTTGAACAAATAATTGTGTGGCTGGAGGAAAAGAATGTGCCAACTTGTGATTTATGAATAGCTCTGTATATTGAGATAAAATCACCAAGTTCATAACTCTAGATGTCTATAAGTATTACTGAGACAAAACCATCAGGTTCATGCAGGCAATATTTCATTGTCTAAAAATGCTTGCAAGGGGGGGTTGATTTTTTAAAAATTTAGGGCTCTTTGACTAGTTGTAGCATTTTCAAGACTTATACAATATCAAGTAACTGCTGCTCTTTCATTTCAAAGTTTTATTTGAAGCTCAACTAACTTTTTTGTATTAAGAGGTACCCAAGATGTGGATTTGTAGATGCTTTTTACATTCTCTTTTGTGTTTTATCTTTATCATCTGTGTGTTCTGTAAGGAAACTTCATTCCTCATAGCTGCAACTTTAACTGACATATTTTTAAACAAAGATTTATTATACACTTTGCTGAACAGATAGCAAAATATCTAATGTTTGTGTTTGGTTCTTTACACCAGAAAAAAGTTCCTGCTCCTTTCGATTTGTCATACAAAACTGCAGACCATTGGGAGATAGACCGAAATTCTCTGAAACTGTTGAAAAAATTAGGTTCTGGTCAATTTGGTGAGGTGTGGGAAGGTCTCTGGACTAATACCACGCCAGTGGCAATCAAAACATTAAAACCAGGTATGTTACACATCACTTTGAATTGCTAATATTGTCAGGCAATGGCAAGAGCCCACTTTCATGTTTTGTAAATACTCTTTATAAGAAAATCAGGGTATCTAATCATCTTCAAAGACCTGCATCTTCTGGATAATAGGTAAAATTGAGTTTGTTATTTTGAGGCCCTTAAAGATTCCATGGTACTTTGTACTAAGGTTTTATATCCTGCTTGTCCTTTGTTCTTCAATTTCACACACACAACACAAGCTCCATGCCCCATCATATAATGTTGCTGGCACAGAATGGCTTACATGTTTCACCCTAAAGGTAGCTGCATTTCATCAGTAGGTGAAGTGATCATTTTATCTATAATCTGTAGGCTGTAAAAATCCTTCTGGTGGATAGGTGCTATATTGCGAAGTTTTATTGTTATAGAATCTGTATTTGTATAAATCTCTATGTTGTTATTCAGAGCAGTAATACAGAGTAAAACACTTTAAATAGTGATTAGAAATGTGATAACACTTTGCATATTTATGACATACTCTACTAATTGCTGATGTTTATCTACTGTATATCCTTGTGTGAATAATGTGACATCTGTTTGATTTTTTCTTTACTTTTAAAATTAATTTTAAGTATCCTTTGCATTGTAAAACAACATCTACCAGCAGATGGCACAAATCACATAGATAACAAAACCAAGCATAGGTGATATAAACATTTTTAAAAAAAATAGGGATATCATAATATGTTTTCTTTCATTCAAAAAGCATTTGTGAGGTTCTAATGACTCTGATTCAGGAAAGTCCCATTGATGGACTTAAGTTTTTAGCCTGTGTGGAATCTCTGTCCTCTTTATTTTTCATTTTTTTGTTTTGTTTTTTGGAATGGCCACATACAATTTCTTCCCTATCCTTCAAGTGCACATAATCAGTAGGCTCCTGATGATACACCCTGACCTCTCTGATTATTTTACGAGTATGATCCGTTATCAGGACCTTTTGCATTGTGATCCCAGGATCTATAGAAGGCAACTTATAAAACAAAATTGAAAAAAAAGTTTAGAGTCCCAAATGTAAGTTAGTCACCTGAAGAAGCTTCACTGGGGTTTGAGGAGAGAATGATGTCATGTTACCTTCTCTCCCCTCTAACAGATTTTGGGCCATTTTAATAGATATTCCACTTCTCTCACTATGCTGCATTTAACAGCAGAATGCATAATGTGGCCCCTATATTTGATTTTTCTACTATTTTAACTCAATGTTTCATCTCTTTTTTCTCTTTGGCAATGCTGGAAGCCATCCATTTCACACAGACAAAAATTAAGGTACAGCGAGAGTAAGACTAATCTCTCTCTCTCTTTTCTTTAAAGTGACCAATGATCTTGAATGCCCTAATGGAATGCCCAAGCTCCAAGGTGTTCAGCATCCCCAGCCCCACAATGGGAATGTCAGTGCTCAGCACCTTTGGAAGTCAGGCAGACGGTATTTTAAGTTGAACACCCAAAATCAATGGCCACTTTGGGCATCCAAAATTTGCGCCTTTTAAAAAAACATTTTGGCCTTCCTCTCTCTCTCTGCTTCAGTCTCTTCCTCTGTAAAATGGGAATACTATTTTCCAACTTGGAATCAGAACTGATAGAGCGACATAGAAACATATTGTCCCCCTAGTCCTAACTGAACTCTTCCTACTAATTTTTTAAAAAGCTATCAGGAACGACAAGTCATTCAGTTATTTGGTTGGCTGATACCAATTCCATTTGGTACTACTTAAATTGTACAACAAGGAAGGTGAGAGCCCAGATAATCAGCCCTTATTCCTTCATGAAAGAGATTGATTTTCACATGTGTTCAGCCACACTACTCCTTTCCACTGAGATCACTCCCTTGACTATTGCTCGGTTTGTCAACCCTAGCTACATCCCCATAGGTGTCACTGGAAAGCTTGAGAAACACAGCACAGTACTACCGCATTATCACAAGGGAAGAAAATAAGGTATTTCTGCTTCAGTTTTTATGTTTACGGTTGGTTCCTGGGCTGTGGAGATTGGTTAAACACTTGCAGCTTCACGTTGCTGATTCATCAATCCCAGAAGCCATTTATTGCTACATAGATAATAAGGCAATAAAAGATGATCACATAAATAAACTAGTAGATTTGTTAGATAAAATTGAAAATTTTACACTGTAGTTAGCAAAGAACCATAGTTTATGTGACGACTCTGGCAATAACAGAAGCATAGCAGTGTGGAGTGCTGGAAGACTTTACCTCTGATATTTACAATTAGATTGGACAAAGTCGTAGATAATATACTATAGATATTGTTCTACTCTGGCTCAGGAAATGGATGAGATGGTTTAATTCATCTTCTCCATCTCTATTTTCTGTGGTGTGATCCAGCTCTTGTTTAAGTCAATGGAAGGAGTTCCACTGGCTTCACAGGGGGTGGGTTTGGGCCGTGTGATTCTATTCTTGATATACCTTATAAAATATCACAATATTCTACAGTAAAGACAAAGTATTGTGATAACAAGATTCTGTGTTCAGAACACTACAGCATATTTTTCTAAGGGATTAACTTTTTTTGTAAAATGTCCTACCCCCACTGTGAAACCTTCACATTTTAATCTCCTAGCACATTGGGTTTCCAAAGCTTACTTTCATAATTTCAGCAATCTCTGTCAGACATATTGATTTAAATAATTTTAAATACCCCAATCAGAGTAATAAAAGCTTAGTTTGGTATTAATAAAAATGCAACAGAAGCCAGATGTTGTAATTTACTTCATCTTAATATAAAGGCAATCGGGGAATGGCCTCTGTAGTTCATGAGTTTTGACATTAAGGTTGTTATATTCTGGGGCACATACTGATTCTTCACACTTAGAATACAGAGATATAATGGTCTTCATAGAAACATAGCATAAAAAGCCAGAATTGGCCATTATATCATCTGGTATTTCCTCTTATATATCATAGGCCATTAAACTTCACCTAGTTAGCCCTGTACTGAGCCCAATGACTTATCTTTGACTAAAGCATAACTTTCAGAAAGGCATCCAGTCATGATCTGAAGGCATCAAATGATGGTGAATCCACCACTTGCCTTGGTAGTTTATTCCAATGGTTATTCACCTTCACTGTTAAAAATATGTGCCTAATTTCTAATTTGAATGTGTCGGCCTTCTATTTCTAGCCATTGGTAAACTTTTCTCCATTCCACTTTCAGACCCAATACCTACTCCAGGTAAAGGTACTTATATACTTATCAAGTCACCTCTCAATTTTTTTTTTTTTGATCAACTAAACAGATTGCGTTCTTTAAGTGTCTCACTGTAAGGCATTTTCTCCATCTTTCAAATCACTCTTGGGACTCTTTTCTATGCCTACTCCAATTTTTCAATAATTCTTTTAAAAAATCCTTTAAAAATGCTTCCATTGCTGGAAGATCTCCCAGCCCTAGGAAAATCTAATTCTCAGAATGCTGTAGGAAGTGGTATTGGTGAACCTTTCCCTAAGCCAATTTCCCAATATGGTGTTAACAAGTATTGAGATACTGGAAGTCCTGTTTTTTTTGTTTGTGTGTTTGGTTTTTTTTTTTTGGGGGGGGGAGGGAGTATAAAGCTTATATCCTGTACAAAATCAGTGGGTTTAGTTAGATTATCACAACCTAAATTCTCCCTGCAATTTCAGTTGGATGCCTTATTCTTCTTCACTTCCTATCAAACTGTTGTCTACTATTGTACATTATTAAAATATTGCTGTATTCCATACCGATGGGCTAGGTTTCAGTGATGAAGGAAGTGGTTTCAGAATATTTAATGTGTACAATAATGCAGGATGAAAGGTGATATGTAAATGTAAGATATTATTATCTTTGTGTTATAATGATTATTATTCCTGGTACTTGTAAACTACCAGTTGATGACTATAAGTGAGCACCAAACTGAGCTTATGCCAAGCTTCATTATGCATCATTTCTTACAAGTCAGAAATATGATACAAAGGGAGTAACAGTTAATTATTGTGCAACTCCTTAGTTCGGAGTTAAAATGAAATAGGCCTGGGATTAAACAGACAGGTGTATATACTAAAAATAGACAAACCTTAAAATGATTGTTAATGTCTATATAACATTTACAAGTGAGAAAAAAAGGCAATGGTAAAAATAGAGAATGTAGCGGCCATTAAGCATGCTATGCACAAACAATAAAAAGAATTAGGAGTGGAGTCAAATATACACATTTTAAATCATCCTTTTATAAATTGTCTTTTTACATAGTAAACTACACCTCTACCCCGATATAACGCGACCCGATATAACACAAATTGTGATATAACGCGGTAAAGCAGCGCTCCAGGGGGGCAGGGCTGCGCACTCCGGCGGATCAAAGCAAGTACGATATAACGCGGTTTCACCTATAATGCAGTAAGATTTTTTGGCTCCTGAGGACAGCATTATATCGAGTAGAGGTGTATTCAGAAAGATCTATATTTTTATATGTCTATAAAGCACTTACACACTTTATATAAAACATAAATAAGAACAGGAGTACTTGTGGCACCTTAGAGACTAACAAATTTATTAGAGCATAAGCTTTCGTGGACTACAGCCCACTTTTTCGGATGCTGGGCTGTAGTCCACGAAAGCTTATGCTCTAATAAATTTGTTAGTCTCTAAGGTGCCACAAGTACTCCTGTTCTTCTTTTTGCGGATACAGACTAACACGGCTGTTACTCTGAAATAAATAAGAACTTGATGTTTGCATAGGCAAGCGGTGCACATATACAAATCTGATGCCATAGAAAATTTGGGGTAAGAGTTCCAAATACACCCATTGACTTACAGTTAGACAGGCTCCTAAGTCACTTTTGAAAATGTTACCGTAGGCCCCCTAGTATGAATGAAACTGTGTTGGGTATAGGAGTGCAGTAACATGTCACAGATCTAGTCACGCTCCTCCTGCTGGATACTCAGACTATGATGAAGGAATCCAAACACTGAATCCCATGTGCTGTAGCTTGCTGGAGCTATGCAGAGTTTAGGTGCTGTGCCTGGCTTTGGGCCTCTGGGAACTCAATCCAGTACTGACCCTGTGTCTGAAACCTATCTTGGCAGTGGGGCCCTATGTGCCATTTTCCTCAAGCCTCCCAGTGACTCCTGCATATTCCACAGAATGGCATGAAAGGTGCGAGCCTTCTGGATTCCAAAAAGCAACATAGGGTCCTGTAGCACCTTTAAGACTAACAGAAATATTGGGAGCATAAGCTTTCGTGGCTAAGAACCTCACTTCTTCAGATGCAAGAAGTGAGGTTCTTACCCATGAAAGCTTATGCTCCCAATACTTCTGTTAGTCTTAAAGGTGCCACAGGGACCCTCTGTTGCTTTTTACAGATTCAGACTAACACGGCTACCCCTCTGATTCTGGATTGCAGTTTACCTTCAGGGGTACACAACAGTGAAAGCAGACACAAACTATGCACAGGATTCTAAAACACAATTGCTCTTTACTTAACAGCACGAGCTATACACAGATCTAAATAAAATAATAAACACACCTGTATATACTTTCCCTGCCTCAGTTTCCTCACCACTCTGTAGTTTTGGGGGCTTGGGCAGAATCCTCTGGGGTATCTGGGATCCTTCCCTTGCAGCTCAGTTTCTCCTCAGAATCATGGAGCCTTCTCTAGCACAGCTAGATTTTCTGACCTTGTCTGGTACTGCTGTTACACCAGAGCTCCCTTCTACGAAAGCATGCCAGTTCTCTTCCTCTCTCCTGCCTCTGAAAAACCTTTTCCCTTATTCCTCCTTGCTTTGCCTCCTCTGTCCCTTTGTCTTGTTTTGGAATTTTTCACTCTTTTCACTCTCCCCATCATGCAGACAAATTGGAGCAACTAGTTTCAGCTCCTTAGCATACCCATTGTTTGGTCAGAGTACAGTAGTTAAGGTTTCAAAATCACCCATTGTCCCTAGTTTGGTAGGCACATGCTGTACCCTATGTCAGCAAGTGGTCAATTCCACTTCCATATAAAGGAACTCCTGGATACAATAATTTCATAATTATTACTTTGTAACACCAACCAGAATTCATAAATTGTACAGACGAATTCTCCAAATTGTCACACGTCTATTGTTTAGTAATGAAGGGGAAAAAAAGCTATCAATAGAATAAAAGATAAAGAAGTAACAGTGTCTCCAGAGGGAAGGGGGGAGGAGTTAAAGGTGATAATAGAAATTGCAGTGTTGAACTATTAGGAGGATCAGAAGATGAATCCATATGGACTCTGAATCAGTTTTTCCTGACCATTTGGAAACTGATTTCTGATCCTGCCAATGGTGGATTATGGAGCCCTTCAAAATGTCAAGATGATTTGTCCATAGTCTTTACATTAACACAGGGTTTCTATTATCCTCACTGAAGGAGTCAGAAGATTCCTATTTAAACTGGAGGCTTTTGATTAAAGCAGGGGTAGGCAACCTATGGCACGTGTGCCAAAGGCGGCACGTGAGCTGATTTTTAGTGGCACTCACACTGCCCGGGTCCTGGCCACCGGTCCGGGGAGCTCTGCATTTTAATTTAATTTTAAATGAAGCATCTTAAACATTTTAAAAACCTTATTTACTTTACATACAACAATAGTTAATTATATATTACAGGCTTATAGAAAGAGACCTTTTAAAAACATTAAAATGTATTACTGGCACGTGAAACCTTAAATTAGAGTGAATTAATGAAGACTCGGCACACCACTTCTGAAAGGTTGCCGACCCTTGGATTAAAGTAATACAGAGGCTTATGAAACCTTTTTAATATTTTTTATTAATTCATCACTATTTTAAATTCTTTTATTTGGTGCCAGCCTCATTTGTGAAGTTAGCACAAGCTGTCATGTTATTTTTCACAACTGTTTATACACTGCTTTGACACCAACTCTGCTGTGTTGGCCAGCCACTCCCTGCTATTGTCCAGATCATTTTTATTTTCTTTCCTATGAGATGGCAAATCTATTTCCTGGCCAAAATTAGCCTTGTTCACTGAAAATAGTACTGCCCAAGAGTAAAACCTGAGGAGAACATTTGTCAACGTTTTTCACTTTAATCCTGGTTTTTAATGCAATCTCTCTGATCTCAGAAGGCAATGTATATTGGACAGACAGGAAGACGAAGAAGGTTTATTGGGGCATGACTGAAAACACAGTCACTTAAGACCTCAAATGAAAGTTTTAGCCACACATTCTTGTAACTATTTACATTGTACAGAGAAAGACAAAGTGTCCACTGGGGGCATGCAGGTGCACAAGCATAAACCATCTTGCGTTGAAAAGTTACACTAGGGACTACAAGATGCAGGCCAAGAACAGCAATGTTCAGGCTTCTGGCAATGAGGGTTTTGTCAGCCCATGAATGACACTACAGCTGGGAAATAAGGGTTCCCTTGTCACATTATTGTTTCCAGGCCACAATGATTATGCCGACTTGCCTTTAGACCAGTCGGCCGAGAACTACAGAATTTTGTTGAAACAAGCAGTAATCACAACAACTCTCAAAGAAACATAGTAGAAGCAGTTTCTTTCTTCAGAGATTTCCTTATTTGCTCCCTTATATGTTTCTTTATCTTTGACTCTGCCTAACAGAGTCTGTGACTTTTTAGGCACTTACAGGGAAAGAGTTGCAACAGATACTCAGCAGGCTTTCTTGCAGAGATGCAGCAGAACAAAGTAGTGCCTTCTTGGACAGTGAATGCAGTAAGTTGTTAAGTTATTGTTCACTCCATAGTCTGGTCTTATTGATTCCAACTGTCCATCAGGTATCTGAGACACAGTATACTCCGGTGGTTAGGGCACTAGCCAAGAGATGTTGTTGCTATTCCTGGCTCTGCCAATGAACTGCTGTGTGATCTTGGGCAAGTCACTTTACCTCTCTTTGTCTGTTTCCCCTCCCAACCTTTGTCTTTTTAGATTGTAAAGTCTTTGGGAATGGGATTGTCTCTTACTATCTGTCTATACCTTACTGAGCTCAATGGACCCTCTAGGCACTACTGTAACAATAATAATAATCTCTCTCAGACTAGCTACCTCCATCTTCCCTGAAACCATTCCTATGACATTACTACCTCAAGGACAATTGTCTGCTTCTGAAATTCCTTTTATCCATTTCCTCGGCACACTCTCTTGTTTTATCTTCTTCAGTTCATCCCAACTACTTGACATACAGCATGTCAATAATATTTAGTCTCTGTGATATTCTCCAAGAAATCCATTGCAATTTATTTACCAGAGGATCCTTCTAACCAAAACTGAGTGCAACAATCATTTCTGTTTATTTTTATTGGGCAAATTTTACTTTGTTTCTGAGACTTTGTAAATAGCATGGAGGTCTCTCTGGTGGTCGGCAGGTGATCCCCTGTCTCAGCTTCCCCACACCCTGGGCATAAATAAGTCAAAGAAGGCTTTTCAATATTAAAGAGCACCCTCTTTAGAGGGTTTCATTTATTTAACAGGAAACGACAACATGAAACAAAATGAAAGCTTCAATCAGATACTTCACTGGAACTCTGCCCCTGCAATAATCATTTTTATGTTTTAGTCCCTCTAGCCCTGAAGCACTCCCAGGCTGGATTACCTGCCAGGAGTTTGGCTCTCTGCTGGGTGTTCAGCCAGATGCCAGTGTCTCTATCCCCTGCCCCCCAATGTGTTGTTCTTTGCTGAGACAGTCCCTAGTGACTCCCCAGGAGGTTCCATGCCTAGTTCATTCCCTTGGGATGCTTTGGTCCCTTGCCTGGGAACACTTTCTCTTTGGGCCTCTTCCTTCTTCCATGAGCCTCTGTTCTCTAGGAAGACACCACTGGGTGTAGCTTCCTGTCCAGCTCCCTGAGGAACGTCTCTCCTCAGGAAGTTCTTCTTTTCTGGATATCCTGACTAAGCCCTCATAAGCTGTAGGCCCACGTACTCCTTATTTAATTAACTGTCACCCTGTTACTTAGGTTCTATGTGTGTGAAACCAGACAATCACTACGTTCTTGAATGAACTCACGCAGAAAAATGATAAAAGACAAAGACACCCTATCACCTGTAGGTGAACACTTTGCACAAAACGGTCACTCTAAATCTGACCTCTCAGCTCTCATCCTTAAAGGAAACCTGCACAACACTTTCAAAAGACGAGCCTGCAAGATTAAATTCACAACTTTGCTAGATACTAAAAATCATGTGCTTAATAAAGACACTGGATTTATGGCTTATTACAACAACCTGTAACCAATTTACCCCCCTTTCTGTCCTATCACTACAGGGGTGCTAACAGGCCACTTCACCTTGAATGGTCCCTTAGAATATGTTCTAACGACTTATGCTAAACTATCTGTTCCACCTTGTATTTAGCTGTAACACTCTGAGTACCTTTCTCAGACCTGAAGAAGAGCTTTGTGTAGTTCTAAAGCTTGTCTCTTTCTCCAACGAAAGCCAGTCCAATAAAGGATATTATCTCGCCCACCTTGTCACCCAATTACTTAGGCCCATAGGTGGATCTGAGTTGACTCATTCTCCTTAGTGGAGCCTGTTACAGGTATGCTGGGTGCCTGACCCCCTTAGGGACTAGTCCCTGTGACAGACTTCTCAACTTCTACCTCAGGCAATCTCGCTGATCCTGCTATGGTAGATATCTCAGGTTAGTATATTAATGAAGACAGATTGGTTTTGGCTAAATTCCTATCTGCTTATTATGATTAACTATAATGCAACAGTTAGAAGGTTGTGGGGATCAAACACCAAGCCAGGGCCGGCTTTAAGCCGATTCACCTGATTCCCCGGAATCGGGCCCCGCACCTAAGAGGGCCCTGCTTTGGGGGTCTTCAGCAGGATTTCGGCGGCGGGGGGGGGGTCCTTTGGTGTTGCAGAAGACCCGGAGCGGACCCCCTGCCACGAAGTGCCGCTGAAGCCCCGGACTGCCACCGGGTATTGGAATCGGGCCCCGCGGGTCATAAAGCTGCCCCTACAGCAAGGTTTGTTATTATTTCTAAATAAAAAGTAAGTCTTAAAAGAAAACATAAGGAGTATATATAGACAAACCAACAATAGACACTATTTATACTTATTCCAGAGGGAGATATCTATATATATAATAAAATCTAAGCTGTACATGGTTATCCCTCGAGCGGTGGTTCCCAAACTGGGGTTTGTGAAATGTTACAGGGGGTTCACGTGAGTTCTGTGCCCCCAGGCAATTGACATGTTTCACTTACTAGTTGTTTTTTTCAGCTGCACTGATTCATTTCTCTGGTTACTCTGAAGGTTTGTGGTGCTGATGTGCTTTACAAAGAGACAGAAGATAATCTTAGTGATTCCCACCTGGTGGCTGGACCTTTAACATCAGCTGATTTTTTTTTCTCTGTTCTTGCCTCAGGTTCAATGGATCCAAAGGACTTCCTGAGGGAGGCACAAATAATGAAGAACCTTAGACATCCAAAGCTTATTCAGCTCTATGCGGTTTGCACTTTAGAGGATCCAATTTATATTATTACTGAGCTGATGAGACATGGAAGTCTGCTAGAATACCTCCAAAGTAAGCAAAAGACTAAAAACTAATTTCAGATAGTACTGTAGTTTGCAGTTTAGTAAATGCGCTAAATAAAGGGGAAGAGTGCAGTGCTCTGATTTAATATGAAGGCTGTAATATTTATTAGGATTAGGGGGCAAAAAGGGTTTAGAAACCATTGACTTGCCAAACAACCTAAAAGTAATTGGGGAGGGTGGAGACAGAATTTACATTAGAGTCTTATTCACTTTATAGTGACCCTGGGGCTTTGTGTTGATGTCCTATGCCTAAGGCTAAGATTTAGTCATGGATAGGTCACGGGCAATAAATAAAAATTCACGGCCCCGTGACCTGTCCATGACTTGTGCTATTTCCCGGTGACAAAATTTTTGGTGTTCTGGGGGATCCGGGGACACAGCTGCTGCTCTGGAGGGGGGCTCTGGGCATCCGCTGGTGCTGGGGGTGTGTATCTCCGGGGCACCCACTGGTGCTGGGGGGGTATGTCTCCGGGGCACCCGCTGGTGTGTCCACTGGTGCTGGGGAGGGCAGCACAGGACTGCCGCTGCTGGCAGGGGCCAGCCCTGTTGTCCCAGGACTGCAGTCGCTGCTGCTAGCGGGGGACAGCCCCGCTGGCCTGTGACTGTCACCGATGTTGCTGGCAGGGGGCCCGGAACCACGGCAGCCGCTGCTGATGGAGGGTGGCCCAGGACTGATGTTGTTGGGGGAGGGGGGCTGTTGCAGCTGGTCCCAAGCTGCCTGAGCTTCTCAGGCAGCCCTGGGGTCAGTTGCATCTGCTGGCTGCAGAAGTCACACAGGTCCTGGAAAGTCATGGAATCCGTGACCTCTGTGACAGACTCACAGCCTTACCTATGCCTTCAGTTCATTGACCTGAGATAAGCAAGTGTAATAAGTGAAAGCCCAGCCCTAGTCTCCTATGCAGGTATTTGCAGGTGAAACCTCACCATCCTTGATGGAAAAATAGTGAGGAAACTGGGTTGAAACTCATGGAATTTACATGCCTCTATCTGGGAATAACCTGTGCAGGAGAGAGTTCTGCCCACTATTCCTGACCATTTAAGAAGTGATGTTGACTACAATGGTAGAGGTTCATTGATAGCCAAGAAAAATAGTAATTTCCAGTGTGTTACTGAGTCTGGCCACATACTGTTGTAAATATGGCATGATGCAGCACAGTGCAAATCAGGCGATCACATTGTCCCTGGCTAAATTCTCCCTCCTCAAAATGTATTCTTCATTTTCTTTGGGGGGTGGGGAGGGGTTTAAAACAAACATTTTGTGCAGTGTTTCCTGCACAGTGGTCTGTCAGGTTTTACCATGAAGGGGGCTGTATTATAGTGATGGGCAAGCAATCCTAATGTATAGTTTATTAAAGTGCTTCAGGATCTTTCCTGATGAACACTGCTGGATACATTTAAAGTATTATTTATTATTATTTATTATTAATTGAGCTGTCACCAGGCACATTAATGGAACACAACAGAGCAATATTTTCATATTACAGATATAAATTAAATTGTCTTAAATGTATTAATATTTGTATAAGTTGTGATGTGCAGTGACCCTGTTGTTGCAATCTTGATATTTGGCGAGGATTTACCAAATCCTGCAGTCTCAAATGGGGGAAATATTTAATGTTGAATTTCACACTGGTAATATGTCTGTCAGTGAGAACCTCTCCTATCTTTTGTCTATTGAATAAGACATTGTGACTGATTGGTGAGATCACGTTGCATCCCTGAGCTTTCTTCAATATTTCATTTCTGTAGTAAATTCTTTATAAAAGATGGTTTTGTCTAAAATTGTTAGTAACAAGGTACAGGAGGAGCTGTCAAATTTTCCTTACAGGGTAGAGAATAAGTCATGGGTAGATTTTGTAAATTTATTTGCCAGTGCCTGTAGTTTGAATGCATTGTCTTGCATGAATATCATGATTTTTTTCAAAAGTACTTGATAACAAACCTAAATCAACAAAGGCTGGGTTATACATTTACAATCAGCGATGAGTATGGGGCACTGTGTAGCTGGAAGTGATGAGGAAGGGAATTGTGACTCTCCGAAGAGCATAGAATAATTCCAAAACACATGCATCCTCCTAGTCACTCCACTTTAGGTATCGTGTGCTCCTGAACTGCAACACGCTCCATTCATGGATCTATTTTCTTGTCCAACAGACTGAACAATAAGAGTTAGTGTCTGTTGGTATCCACAAATGCAGAACTGCACTGCGTTATATGGTTCTACAACCTGCTGACAGATTTTCATGATGTTGTATCATTAAGCTGTAAATTGTCATGTAGCTTGATTTTTCTCTCTGTTTTAAAGGTCATGGCTGCTGTTAAACACGGGTGTGGGGGAGGAGAAGAGTTTCTGATTCAATAATAGAAGGAAATAATCTCAGTGTTGGATTATCATGACAATCAGTTTAGCCTCAAAGAGGAAGTAGGCAGGGCTAATTTAATCATTAAAATTCAGCCTTTCAGCAGGAAATTCAAGGTTTAGAGATTGTGGAGTACAGTGGCACACCATACTGCGGAACACTCTTCCTAAAGCACGGCTGCAAGGTGCTCTATATTCAGGCAGATGAACTGCCAGGAGTGAAGAAAGTGATTCAAGGCAGTGCTATCCACTGTCACTATGAATCAGTGGGACATCATTAGCCGCAGCAGACTGCCAACTGCAGCTGATATTTTTTTGTCTTTAATGCCAAGGCAGCTAGGAAGGATAATCCACATTCCTAATATAAAGAGAGCACCAAACATGACTGGGATAGCAGTATCTCATTGGACTATTCAAATTTGGAAAGTTTTTGGAGAAGTGAAATGCTATGCAGATATGTTTCCTATTACAGTAAAGCACTTGTGCGTATCCTTCTGATGCTGTGGGTCCTGGGTTCAAATGTCACTCATAAGAGTGATGACTGTATATAGCAAGGAGTTGGTCACTCCTTCAGGGTTAATCACCCTGAGTGCAGAAGTGTCTAAATTCATCTCTCCCCCAGCAGCAGTTAATCTGGCCTAATATGCCACAAAAGGCCTGAATCTGAGTTGTAATTTGTAACTCATCAGTGACATCTTTTGGTACCTGCCTTGCCATTTACGGTCTCAAGTTACTCAGGCCAATGTATTTCCCTAATGTATTGAGCCGGCCTGCTCTGTTCAGGGGTCTTTTAACACTTTGTTTGAGCACCATCTCTGACTGAGCTAAATTAGTATTTCAGGAAGCTGTTGATCTTAACAAATGGCACAGATATTGTTTCAGGAGATTCTATGAAAGAAGACCTAGTTTAAGGACAACTCAAGGAACCTTATCACTGAGGCAACATAGCTAACAGTAAGAACCACTCAGGTGGATTCTAAAGATAAAATGAAGCTTTTACACTTGACAGTAGCCGGTCAATTTTTATGTTAGACTTGTCTGGGGACACTAGTTCTCATGTGTGGCCCTGCCTCACCCTCCATTAATCTTTGGTTGCCAAAAATGAATACAAATATTAACTGTTAACCACATTTTAAGATGGGCGATTTGCCTCTTGGAAAGACAAATACCTACACTGCCACAAAGAGGTAGGTGCCACTTTGTTGGGAGGTGCCTGAACCATCTGAGATATACCCTCAGATCCACTGCTGCATTAGTCATTAGCTCTTTTAAATGAGCTCCGTCTGGATGCTGAATGGGGGTTGTTTTTCAAGGGGAAACTAACTAACTTCACACCTTTACAGACAATTGCTTAACCTTTACCGTTCTTTAGGACTCCTACTTTATTCCATAGCTTGATGTTCTTGGTTTACAGTGGAGACGTGGGCCATTCTTTCCCAACAGCTGACACATTTCAATAACTTGAGAACTCACAGAGACACTGTAAATATTGACAATAATCCCACCTTTTTTCTTCGATACAGATGATGCAGGTTCACAAGTCCATCTGCCTGAACAAATAGACATGGCAGCTCAGGTTGCCTCAGGTATGGCTTACCTGGAATCCCAGAACTATATCCACCGGGATTTGGCGGCCAGGAATGTCCTTGTGGGTGAACACAATGTTTACAAAGTGGCAGATTTTGGACTTGCAAGAGTTTTTAAGGTGGGTTTGGATGAGTTTGGATTTTTTTTGTTATTTATGTATGAGAATTAGCATGAACTCCAGCTGTGCAAAAAATGGTTCAGAAAATTAAGGATGTGTCGACATTGCAAACAAAAGGATGTGTTCTGAACTCAGTTTAGCTAACTCCTATTAACATAGCAGTGAAGACAAGGCATCTTGTCTGTTTGCTCTGGTTAGCAGATTGAGTTCAACCAAGATCTCCTATAGGCTTTAACTCAAATTGCCAAAGCGGAATTGCCATGTCTTCACTGCTGATTTAACCTGAGTTAGTTAACATGGCTGGGATAGCTAACCTGAGTTAAGAACACACCTTTTTTGCAATGTAAATATACCCTACAAAATGATATGTTAATTTAGGACTGGATTGTAATTGTAATTTTCAGTGCTGGATCCTGAAAGTCACAATCCATTTCCTGCTTCCCTCTTGCTGAGGAGAAATGAGGGGGTGCTCCACCCCCACTTAGTCCCAGGGGGTGCTCCACCCCCCCACTTAGCCCCAGGCCCTGTCCCACCCCTGCCCCCACCCCTTCCCCTAAGCTCCCACCCTACCCTGCCTCTTCCCACCCCTGCTCTGCCCCCAGCCCTGACCCCACTGCACCCCTTCCCCCAAGCCTCTGCCCCTGCTCCACCCATGGCCCCGCCCCCACTCCACCCCTTCCCCCAATGCCCCACCTCTTCCTGCTCCCACCTCACCCCCTTCCCATCTCTTTCCACACCCTTCCCTGAGCATGTCCTGTCCCCATTCTTCCCCCTCCCTCCCAGCGCCTCCTGCATGATGCAGAATGGCTGATCACGGCAGCTGGAAGGTGCTGGGAGGGAGGGGAAGGAGTTGATTGGTGGGACTGCCGGTGGACGGGAGACACTGGGGGGAGGAGGGAGAGCTTGGCAGCCAGTGGGTGCTAAGCACCCGCTAATTTTTGTGGTGCTCCAGTGCGTGAGCACCCATGGAATTGGTGCCTATGTATGCTAGCTAGCCTTTTTTTGCTGACAGCTTACTTCTTCCTTTGAATGGATAGTGGCTGGTTCAGGGGCCGGGGAGGGGGGAATGGAAAGAAATGGAATCAATATTCTTCCCATACCTCATCTACCTGCTTGGGTGGGGGGAGTAGCAGCCCATTGGCAGCTGTTTCCCTCCTCTCTCCCCAGACATCTGATGCAGGGCCCGGCAATGCAGGTAGCCATCACTAAAGAGCAAGGCCTCTCTAGACGTCCCTTCTCCCTCTCATTCCCACGTGCAGGCTCAGCAGTTCAAACATGCTACTCTCTGAGTTCTTAGTTCCTCATTGAGATCAGGTTTTTCTCTACTGTTTCAGTAAATTGTATACTATGGCATACTGAACATGATGCCACTGGGAGTTAAATTAATAAACAAATGGCTTTGCAGTTTAAAAGGGGATTTTATGAATTTCAATAAGTAGCTGAAAATATCCAAAGCTTTGTTTTTGTTTTTGTTTTTATTTTAATTTATTTATATTTTTGCTCTGGGAAGGATAAAAGAACTTTTGTTGCCAATTGGTTTTCATACCAAATGCAATGGTTCTAGAAGTTGAGATTCATAATAGATTTGGTATTATGCCCTTATTGTAGTATAAAATGTTGAGCTGACACTGAAAGTACTCCTCCTCATTTTTGACTCTACTGTGAATATTTTTAGCCTGAGATATATTTCTTTTTAAACTGAACATGTGAATTTTGAGTATTAATAAAGGATTTTTCTTCTGTATGTGTTTAGGTGGAGAGAGAAATCAACAGTTACTGAAATTTCTTGTTAAACTTGAACATTTCTAAACTAGTCACCATATAATATATTCCCAATGGTGTTCATTTGGAAATACTCTTATTAGTAGGCCAAGGGATTGTGGATTCAGTTTCCGTACTAATACTTGTGTAGGAGGGCCTGCACAAAGTCCTCTATACTCTAAGAGGAAGTGAAGCATAGTAAACATATACATTAACATACTGAAACCATAGTTTGTTTATACAGATGAGAATGAAGGCCCTGATCCTCAAGGTATCTAAGTGCTTAAATATCTTTGAGGGTCTGGGCCTAAGTCTGTGATGCTAACTGCTAGACATAATCTTATGAAGAAGTGTAGGACATAATAGCAAGGCAAGAACATATCCAATTTTTGAGATTACTCACAATATTATTTAAAATCTGCATAATCTGTATATAAGTTTGCATGTTAAAAAACCTGACAGAGGCTAAGATATGGATGATATGCCCTAGATTCCATTTAAACATTGGAAACATCCTAAAATGTTCCCAAAGGTTGGATGTCCATGCAATAAAACTCTGTAGATGTGGGTCTGTGGAAAGTAAAGGATTAACCCCAGAGAACTTCCATTACTAAAAATATTTCTCCATGTATTTTTTTATAGATCCATTGAACTAATATATTAATTTAAAATCAGTTTGGGTCTGTCTTTCAGTGCTTGAAAACTGGTGAAGTGGTAATTAGCAAAGTCAATAGCCCTTCAATGCCATCAGTAAATCACAAAACAGAGGTTTCTAAATGCATTAGTGCTTGCTATTGCCTCCTCTATTTATAGAAGATCAGACCCGAAGCCAGTCTGACCATGCAGTCTCTAGTGCCAATATGATGCTTGTGCTGCGATTTCTGGCAGACTTATGGAATCCTTTCATGCCGGATTCAGAATTCACAATAGCAGGCCATAATTAAGCACAAGCCATTCCAATACTGGGTACTCACTTGAAGTTACAAGTGCCTTAGAAAAGCTTCTGTTGAACAAAGATGTTTCTCATCTATAAGATCCCAGTTCAACAAAGACGTAAGCACATACTTTAGTCCAACTGAGTTCAAGTGCTTGACTGAACAGGGCTGAGTTAAGCATCTGCTTAAGTGCTTTTGCTGAATCAGATCCTAACTTGGGTTTGTTTTGTATGTAATAGTTAGAAAATGAAAATGTATATGAAGCTAAACATGAAACGAAACTCCCTGTGAAATGGACAGCCCCTGAAGCGATCCGCTGCAATAAATTCAGCATTAAGTCTGATGTGTGGTCATTTGGAATACTTCTTTTTGAAATAATCACCTATGGGAAGATGCCTTATTCTGGTAAGTATTTTATTTCAAAGTAATATTTAGATACACTTCTTGATTATTTTTAATTTTTTTCTTTATTGAATTGGAAGCTTATTTAAGGGTTGAAAATCTAAATATGGAATAAAACATCGCAGGTGACCTTCATTCCGAGCTGCTGGATGTCCCAGTCCTCCTGAAAGTTCTCCAAAACCTGTAGTTTCCAGCTATTTAAGACTTGATTAGTTGGTACCAATCGGTGGTTCAATAGCTTAGCTTGTTGGCTATTCGTCTGGGACACCAGACCAATCAAGTCCACTGCTGGAAGGTACAATGGGAGAGGCTTTTGTGGACTTGTGTTTGACCATCTTTATGAAGGTATCACATGGAAGGAGAGATTCCAGTGTGAGATGCTGCATAGGCTCAGCAAGGAGAAAATGCATGAAGAGAAGAAGAGGGTTTTTGTTATTTTTCCCAATTCTGGACTTCTGCAGGGGGGAACCCACATAAAGAGAAGCATAGACTGGATTTGGGCAAAAAGAGCACTAGCCAAGAATGGATTTAACAATATCAGAGCAGAATATGTCTCCAGTGGTATGGGTAGCTATCAGGGAAAAGTGACTATTATTAGCACAAGGTAGTGTGACCATATTTCCCTATGCTAAATACGGGACACCTGGTAAAATTACTCATATTCAAGTGAGTTCAACGGCAATCAGTCAGGTTCACATTAACATCAAGTTGACTGAGCCCCTGTTAAAAAGAAATATTGTGTAATTGGACTCTTTTTATTTACCTTCTTATCTTTAAGGCGTTAGGGGTCACATGGGGAGAGGTCACACACACACACACACACACACACACACACTCACACACACTCCTGCACACCTCTCTCACATGGTGTGTGTGTGTGTGTGTGTGAGACCGACCAATCCTCCCCTCCCTGCCCAGCACTCTCCGCCCTCCATGCCTGGCTGGGGCCCCGGGATGGACCCGCCTCTCCTGGTACCTGGTCTTTCCGAGGCAATGAGTGTGGGGGGCACGCATGGTCACATGGCCCCCGTCCCCAGACTTCTGCTAGGGTTCACACCAGAATGTGACCAGCAGCAGGTGTTTGGCACTGTGCAGGAGGGAAGGGATGGGAGCTGCATCCCACTGGCCGGAAATGGGACAGGGGTGGAGCCCCACTGGCCGAGACCTGGCATGAAGCAGGGGCTGCACTGACGGACCAGCAAGGGGAGAAGCCAGCCCTGCTTACTACACCTTCGCCCCCACCACCAACCTTGTGCATCAACCCCCATTGTCGGCCACTGGCCCCCACCCCCCACTCACCATTGGTGGGTGAGCGGCTGGTGAGCAGGGATCCGGCCAGCAGCAGGACCCACAAGTACTCATGGGGGGGGGGGAGAAGAGGAAGATACAAGACAATTTGCCTGTTTTCAAGAAAAAGTCAGGACACCCGCAGGAGGGCTTAAATACGGGACTGTCCCTTTAAAAATGGGACATCTGGTCACCCTAGCACAAGGTGTCACTAAAATGATAGTTTGTTATTTTAATTTGTTGTTTGGTGAGGAGAACATAGAGGAGGGCAAGAGACAGAGGAGGGGACAAGGAAGGGGAACTTCCAATTTATCTCCCCCTTCCCTCCCCCAGCCTATACCTACACAGCCTTTTGTTCTCTGCTTCAATCACCAAGACTTCCATTTCAGATGATCCCAGACTGCCACTCCCTGTGCATGGAGCATTTCAAATTCAGTTTTAGTTTTTTGATGGTGTGATGGGAGGCTTTACTCACTGCTGGGCTGCAATGCCTTCTGGTGGTTCTGGGGATTTGCTCTGTCAGCAGGGCCGGCTCCAGGCACCAGCCTGGCAAGCAGGTGCTTGGGGCGGCCGCTCTGGAGAGGGGCGGCACGTCTAGCTATTCGGCGGACGGTCCCTCACTCCCGCTCGGAGCGAAGGACCTCCCGCCGAATTGCCGCCACAGATCACGTTCGCGGCTTTTTTTTTTTTTTTTGGCTGCTTGGGGTGACCAAAACCCTGGAGCCGGCACTATCTGTCAGGCTGACCTCCCTTCCAGCGGTCTCACTCCATCACTCTGTCTCTTTCTCTCTCTGTGGCCCCTTTCTTCTCCCAGGAGCTACAGCCTCCTTTTTCATAACTCAGATCTCCAGCCAGGCCACTATGTGGTTCCCCTTTTGGGGATAGGTCAAAATCTCATTGCCAGCAGTCTCAGGCAATCTTCCCATTCGCTGGCCCAGGTGCCATTTCCTCAGAAGCTGGTAGGGGAACTTGGGACCGCCCTCTACTCCAGGTTCCAGCTCAGGGGTTCTCTAGTCAGCAGCCAAGGTCTGCACTCCTATTCCTTGCTGCCTTTTCCTGAGCCTCTTCTGTAACTTCTGTCTCTTCCCATTCCTCTGGGTTAGCCAACCCAAACTCCCTCCTCTGATGGAGTAACTGTAAGTTACCTGCCTCTGTAGCCCCAACCACACCGACCTTCTCCCAGGGAGTGACTATAGACTACCTTCTTACAGCCTTTTTCTGTTACCAGCCTCCTGGCTTTATAATCCTGGCGTACCTCTGCCCCCAGCTGGGCTTCATCAGCCAATTATTCCTTAGCGCTTTCCTCCAGGTGCAGCCTATAGGTTCATTGGCCTATTTTACCCTTCAGCCCTTGGGAGGAGTGGACACACCATCACAGATGGGTTTCATGCTGTGGAACAAGTAGCAAGGAAAAGACTCCCCTTGCTGAAAATATAAAGCAAAATAAGGCCCATCGTCTTTGCTTTATAAAAGCACACTCTGGTCTGTGCTTATCTAGGGCATAGCCTATGTGAACCTTCACATCTGAAAATGTAAGGCCCTGTGCCATAATTGTTTGCTTCCTTAATGTCATTTTCAGGACCATGTCCTCAGTAGCCAGTCGAGAGAAAAGGTCATTATGACAACCAGTAGATGCTCTGATTGCTTATGGAAGGGCTAGGCAATGTTCCAGATGCAGTAGGTCTCAGTGGCTTTTCTAATCCCTTTACCCAGTGGCTTAGATCTTGAGTCCACGCATCACAGGTCAAAGGTGCTTACATCTATTCTACACACATACTCTTTTTCCATTTCCTCTTACAGCTGCTGGTTAAGCTTTCTCTGTCAAAACTTCAGAGCCAACGGCTACTCGTGACACCAACACTTCAAACAGTTCTACTACTTGGTCTCAGTAACCAAACATTACAACACTGAACAAGGAGTGTCAACACAACAAACACATGCTCTGAAATGAGAACTTTTATAACGAGGTTTCTCACTGGAATCACTTTGTGACTATTTTAATTGCTTAGCTGGGGTCCTTGTAGCAATTTTAGAAAGGTGTGGTGTGAATGTTATAAATTCCCACTGAGCAATAAGTCAGGAAGGAATCAAACCAGGGACACCTATTTCCCCCCGTATCCTGCAGCCATATTTGGTAACGGCCAGGAGCCCAAGTGCTGCATTTAATTTGCAAAAGGAGTAATATGCAGCCACCCTTACTATAATTCAGAGCTGCAGTCCATATTGACAATAGGTTCTGATTTGTAGTGTGTTTAATCCAAGCAGCTTAGCATGCTGGGAGTTGTAGTTTCCATGGGCTGTATCTGTATATTAAAGGAAAGGATGGCAATAGGCCATATGCTAGTCACTCAGCCACACTTTGGCCATTTTGGGAATAAACACATTTTAATGAGCAAAACTGATACACAGGTAAACATCTGCAAAATAATAAACGGATTCATAGAACTATTGAAAATTGGTCTTAAAAGAGATTCACATGTGGCCCTCCATTTGTGCATGTTCATTTTTATGCTCACAAATCACTTGCATGAGCTAGTCTTGTGCTCTGTCCTTGTATGTGCACATACACACCCATTTTTACACCCAGTTTGGGTTTTGTGTATGTAGACATTATAATTTTGCATGCACAGGAGATATGTGCATGCAAAGTCATGCATGCAAAAATTGAGCCACTTTCTGATAATTTCCTCTTTCTTCTTCTTCTTCTTTTTTTTTTTTAAATGTATTTCAGGTATGATGGGCTACCAAGTAATCCAGAAGCTGGATAAAGGATACAGAATCCCTCAACCAGCTAACTGCCCAGATAAGCTCTATAACATTATGCTGGAGTGCTGGAATGCGGAGCCCAAAGAACGGCCCACTTTTGAAACATTGCACTGGAAACTGGAAGATTATGATATGGACTCTACATCCTATATTGATGCAAATGCTTTTGTAAATTGAGTGTTGTGGCAGAGACTGAAGAAAATCAAATGATCAGTTAAATAAATATGGTATAAAGGGTAACCGTGAAATAAATTTCACCTCAAAATATGGGGGAGGAGAGGTTTAAATTATTAGATGAAACTAAGGAATTTTATAAATTGCCAAGGCTATGGTGATGCTCCAGGACACTAGAAATTTTAATGTCAGCCATTGTCTTGCAAAATTAAGAAAACTGAAATGAGGGGGCTTTATTGTTTTTTTTGTTTTTTTTTTTTTGTAAAATAAGCTCCCTTCTATTTATTATTTAAATAATAGACCAAAAGAATGAACAGATGAGATTGTTGCTCAATAAGCACTGTTGCATTTCACGGTTTAGCTACTGGAATGGTTATTTCTTATTCCTTAGATTGCTGAAGCTCATCAGCTTGTTGCTATGAAGGAATCTGATTACTTTGTTGCACAGCAGGACCTGTACTTTGAGCCTTTTCTTTTCTTTTTAAAATATCCTGTGACTATAATGCTGGCAAAGCCATATTAGATGTCTTGATTGTACATGGAGTGCACATGCCTTTGCTAAAGAGGAAAATGAAACAGATATTGGGAAAAGAATTAAAATAGCAGCAAAACACAAACTTTTTGCTTTGTATGTGCAGTGTCCATCTTATGAAATAATCACAATTAGCATTAGTTAACTAAGTTTAAGACACTGATGATTTTTTAAATTATCCACTGAGGTGCATAGGGACATTTTATAATCCATTAATTTTAAGAATCATGAAGCTGAAGAAGTGGGCTGTAGTCCACAAAAGCTTATGCTCTAATAAATTTGTTAGTCTCTAAGGTGCCACAAGTACTCCTGTTCTTTTTGCGGATACAGACTAACACGGCTGCTACTCTGAAACCTGTCATGAAGCTGAAAAGATTTTTCATAATGAAATAGACATGGCCTTAATATTTTGGAGTGATTCTGCAAAATTCCCAACCTCAGCTGACGCATTTGACAGCACTGTGCCTAGGACCATACATAGACTCAGCAAATTGCTTCTTTCCCCCCTTCTCTCTGTTCCAAATGGATCTGATTTATTTTATATAGCATAGGATGACATTAGGGGAAGAAGGAGAAGTAGAGCTCTGCTGATTATACGCGGGTCTGAGCATTGTTAGCAACATTTAAAATTTTTCCAATTCTAGGTAAATTAGCCAGGGGTAGGGCTTCTGCTAAATCCCGAGACCTTGAAGGCTTTTGTGTGCAGCATAATGGTGAACTATATTTTCCCCTTCATTTTCAATCATTGAACAATAGAATCCATTGTAGTCTGTAATATTAATACAACACATACTATAGGCACAAAATAAGTATCTAACTACTATCTCCCAATATCAGAGATACAAGGTATCTGCCAGGAAAATCCTAAAATAGATATAAATAAATGAAAAGATTCACTAACCTAAAATGTGTATGTCTTTCATTGCTTATTCTCGCTGCCATTTCCTTATTCTCTTCTCCTTCCACATCAAGCCTATTTACTCCATTTCAATACCTCCCATTTCCCCCACTCATTTGTAATCTATTTTTAATCTCCTCTTTTCTTTGTCTCATCTCTTCTTTTCTTGGAAGGAAGAAAAGGTTCAATGACTTGGCCAAAGGCACAGTGGAAGTCAGTGTTGGGCACTGGGATGAAATGCAGTATAGCCTCATGATGATGAGCCACCCCCCTCTTTGTAACAGGAGCTCACACTGACTACTCAGTAGTGAAACAAGCTCAGCTACTGATTAGTGACCAGCAACCAGATGGAACTTGTGATGACCATAGCACCATCAGCCCAGGAGGCAGTCCCCTACTCATAAATTCAAGTCCAGGATCCTTACAACCCTGGGTTTAACAGGTACCATGCACAACTTGACTTTTGATAGCCTATTGTTTTTCCGGGGGAAAAAATCACTGCAAATTTTCAATCCAGACGAGGAGGTTGCATTTCGGGGATGATTGTGACACTGGAATAGGTTAGAAACATTTTAATTAAAAACTGATTTCACCCTTGACACTTATGGAGTTGTAAAATTCAGAAGGGTCCTTGGCTTTGGGCTTCAGTGGCCACATAGTTTGAGGGTCTTAACTCCTAAGGACATTCATGTCATCAAGAACAGATCAAAGGGGACATTTAAGACTTGTTGGAATCTTAGTTATAGAAAGCACCTATATTAGATAAACTTTACAGCTGATGATATAAAGGTTACAAGAGTCCTATAGCACGGGAGCTGTTGCATCAAACTCTCTTACAGAGAAGAAAACCTAACACAAAGAATTAATATACATTTTAATTATGACTATTAACTGGCCCCAAATCCTCTGTGCTAGACAGTATAGTTGGGTTGAAATGGACAAATTCCCATACTATCCTTAAACACCTCAATGAATGACCCAGTATGTCTGAAAAAAGCACATATATGTAGGAAACATGTTCCTAGATCAACACAGGACCAAGAGCTCATAAACTTGTAATTTCCGTCCTCTTCCCTCAAATATGCACTGCTGTATAATTACACCCTACATAGATTTTTTTATTTGTGAAATTTCTATCAAAAACAGTAAAATCAATATTTTTCTATGATTTTATTTAACTTAGTTTAAGTACACTGTAGGCCTGAGGTGTGCGTAGGTGCCTAAAGCTTACAGTTAGTACAGGAATTTGTGAGTTTCATCCCCAACTGTACTGACTGGCATAGAGGATTTTGAAGGTGCTGGGATATAGTGTAATAAGCTAGAAAAAGCAAAACTGTGGACACTTCAATACATAGCAACCCTTCCTCCTGAGGTGGGAGGGGTAGCAGTATGGGGACTGTACTGCATTTTTGAAGAGATGGTGCTCCTGCCCAGGGCCGGATCCAGGCACCAGCTTGCTAAGCAGGTGCTTGGGACGGCCACTCCGGAGAGGGGCGGCACATCCAGCTATTCGGCGGCAATTCGGTGGACGGTCCCTCACTCCTGCTCGGAGCGAAGGACCTCCCACTGAATTGCCACTGCAGATCGCGATCGCGGCTTTTTTTTTTTTTTTTTGCGCTGCTTGGGGTGGCAAAAACCCTGGAGCCGGCCCTGCTGCTGCCACACCAGGAATGGAGATGATTTTATGTCATCTTGCCAGCTCTGCAGTTAAGTTTCCCTGAGCCAGAGCACCGTATTGAGGATAGCTCGTTTGGCCCAGGGACACTTTCTCAGACACTCCATGTCCTGTGACTGTAAGAATCTGGAAATTGGAGCACTTCTTACCTTTTCCTTTTGCTTTTTGTTGTAGAGTTAGATCCAAGCCACAAAATAAAATCTGGCTCTGGATCGGACTGGGGGAATAAGGTGGGATTCAATCTAAGAGTGGCAGAATCTGCTCCTAAGCATGTGCATTTATTCAACTAAAAGTGACTGAATATAAAGGACTTGATTCTCCACAGCCCTGCACCTTTTGTTGTCATTTATACCTATGTGAAGTGGCTGCGACACATTACCATTCTATTTTAGCTCTGTTTTTCACTACTAGTTAGAAAGCACAAGGCAGTGGAGAATTAGGCTCCAAAGAAAGAGTAAAATATAGAGCAGTTTAAAATATTGCTATCTACTCTTTTTTCCCCTCCATTTTTCTATAGGCTGGGTAGGCGTAGCTAATCAACTTGTGTGTTGTTCAGACCCTGACAGAAATCAAACCTGCTTAGTGGTGGTATAGTGTAGACCTTGGCTGAAATCCTCCTATCAGATTGCTTCCTTAATCCAACCCATTGGAAGCTAATGATCTAACCAGTGGACCAAATTCGGTGATGTTCATGTGCTACCTGAGGCACGTTGCACATACACTAAGAAGATCCAATCCATTTCAAAACAATTTGTATTTATATGACAGATACCAATTGTAGTCAGAGCTCTTCTCTAAGGCTTGATTTAAATGGAACATCAAGGTTAGCATTTCCAGTTAGAGTGCACACTAAAATGGGTTTAACTTATTGCGCTTGATTCTTGAGGCCTTTTATGTTCAAGGTTCTGCCAAAGCAATCTATTGCACTTGTTTTTACTTGGCTCATAGATGGAAAATAATGGATTTAGTTATGAGAAACAGTAATAGATTAAAAAAAAAACTGACAAATGTCTATGTTCAGATAGAATAAAGGGATCAGGAACATATAAGTGGAATTTTTGTACAATAGACTAGCTCTTGTAAAATTCACTTCACATAAATTGTACTGAGACACCTTTCTATGTAATGTTTTATTTATGTAATTCAGGGTTTTTTTTTTATAGAATTAAATCATTTCATGCTGTCCTTCAAAAGCTCATTTTGACACAAGCTTAAAAATGTCACGTCAGATAAGACGACTCCCCAGTTGTGTTCTGCTCTGTATTCTTCAAGAACCTCTGAAGAATTAAAATTACATTTTCCACCCTAAATATCAGAAAAGCTGTGAACTTTACTTTTGATTCTTATAAAAAAGTCTTTGGACAGATGGCCTGCAGTCTAGAGCAGGGGTGGGCAAACTTTTTGGCCTGAGGGCTCCATCTGGGTATGGAAATTGTATGGCGGGCCATAAATGTTCACAGAATTGGGGGTTGGAGTGCGGGAGGGGGTGAGAGCTCCAGCTGGTGGTGCAGGCTCTGGGGTGGGGCCAGAAATGAGGAGTTCAGGGTGCGGGAGGGTGCTCTGGGCTGGGGCAGAGGGTTGGGTTGCAGGTGGGAGAGTGAGGGCTCCAGCTAGGGATGCAGGCTCTGGGGTGCAGGAGGGTGGGACTGAGGGGCTCAGAGGGCAGGAGGGGCTCAGGGCTGGGGCAGGGGGTTGGGGCGTTGGAGGGGGTCAGGGGTGCAGGCTCTGAGCGGCACTTACCTCAAGCATCACCTGGAAGCTGTGGCATGTCCACCCTCTGGCTCCTACGCAGAGGTGCGGCCAGGTGGCTCAGTGAACTACCCCATCTGCAGGCGCCACCCCTGCAGCTTCCATTGGCTGTGGTTGCTGGCCAATGGGAGCTCCGGGGGCGGCACATGGGGTGAGGGCAGACACCCAGACAATCAGCCTGCACACTTTCAATGCTACTGCAGAAAGAAATTCCAACTGCTCAAACAGGGAGTGGGTAGTGCATTAGAACCAGTCCTATTTTAACTCTATCCCAGGTCTCACATACAAGATAGACACATTATACTAGATTAGGTTTGGAGTGGTAGATCTGCTTTTCAGATCACATGCAAACAGCCTAGCTATATCACCCCCTCAATGATCTCTCTTTGTCTCACGTTGCACCAGGTACCTGGTTGTCCCCAAATGGGCCGAAGTTGGTCCAGCCACATCATCATCACGTTTTTTAAGAAAGGTTTTGTTTTTTTTATTTCATGTAAAACTTTTTTCCTCCCTCAGGTGTTCTTCAAATACCAGCTGACTTTTTGGGGGGGAAAGCGCATTACCTAAGAAATTGTATATCACATTTCAGCAGGAAGGGAATTTTTAGTAACAATGTATTGATTCCTAAAAACCAGGGAAGTCTAATGGTAACTTAAACACAGCCCCTGAACAATAAAGGTCAATATTTGAAGGCAGCATTACATGTTAGCTGAGCTCTGGTACTTTCAACACAGCAGGTGTTGCGTTTCAGCAATTCTCCTGAGTTGAAACCAAGAACAAATACAAAATTTCTTACTGTTGCACTGGAGCAAATTAAAAAAAAATGAAGCAAGGAAATAAAATTTGTGACAGTGAGGAAAGGGGAAAGCTAATGAAAGTAAGTCAACCACCATGCTACAAGCAACACTGAGCAAAATATGGCCTGATTTGGCAAAGACTTATGTTTAATTTTATGAACTTTGAGTAGTTCCATTGAAGTCAAGTAAGACAAGTCTTTGCAAGATCAGGGCTCAAGTCTGCACTCAGAATGAAACTGCACATTTTTGCCCAAAATGTTTGAAGAAACAAAAAAGATCTTTCATGATTGAAAACGGCTTTTATCACTCACAAGTCCCTGCTCAGAGGCAGATCTGTGTAACTCCCAACTCAGACAGAATGAAACATAAACAACTTCAGAGGAGGACAGGGACAGTCTTTCAACTAGTGGCGAGTGAAGAAGTTTTAGTCACAAATGAAGCAAATCTGAGTTATGAAGTTTACATTGCAATGTCTGCCTACAAGAGCTAGTAGAGCTTTGGGAATATGGACAGGAAGCAAGCCAGGGCTAGCCACTTGAGAAAACAGTCAATGTGCTCCTTCCTACACATAGACAATGAGCAGGGGGTTTCTTAACATCTTTTTCCTGCTATCCACATTCAGGCTAAGGCTTGAAGAGAATTTTACAAACAGTGTAGTCTGTAAATAGAATTGAGAGCTTCTCCCGGGGATTGGGAGGAACTTGAGCTCCCCAACATTTGCCTATTAGTTTCTGTAGAAAAAGAGAAAAAGGAAATGCAGCTGGGGGCCCTGGTTATAACCCATGGAGAGAGTCCATCGAGGTCAAAAATTCACAAAAATTAGTTAATTGGAAAAAATGATCCGTATGAAAATCCAGCATTTTGCCCAGCTCTAACCAAAGATTCTTTATGATATTTACCTCTTCTACATGATTCAATATAGAACAAGTTGAAAGTTTTCAAACGTCAGCAATAATTTTTATCAAAATTTCAAATTCTGAGGAAAAACTGGAGGGATGAAATATTTTCAATTTTAATCCTCTTGTTTTTCTGACCAGGTGTAATTGAGGCCCATGCTGCATCATTAGTTCAGCTCACATTTTATTTTTATTGGCCTGTTGCTAAAATGAACAAGCAACAAAAATGTAGAATACACCAAGTTACAAATGATATGATATGAACAATGAAAGAAGTGGTTTCATTCTTTAGCTATTCAGTTTGGGTGAAATTCACGGCAGTGAAGAACATCCAGGTTAGGCTATCTACTCCATTTCTCCTCTTTAGCTACACACTAAAGCCCCAGTCCTACAATTGTATCCCTGTAAGTGGACCCCTGTACCTGTGGGGAGACCAGGTGACTACACTAAGGCTCCATACATGCAAAGGGATTGGCTTACAAGGATTAGAACCTAAGTGGTGCAGGGGCCTTGCACCTATCTTCTGTAATGGTGTAAACTTCACTCTTTAGGACTATATCCAAGAGATGGGCAAGGCCCAAAAATATGGAAGTTGTTTTAGAAGGAAAATATTTTATTCTGTCTGGAACACAAAAATTAGGCTTTTTCAGACCAAAAATCTTCTGAAAATGACTGTTCCTAAGTAGGATTGTTATGAGTGTGTTGAGCTTTATATTTTGTGGAGCCTTATTTATTTTTGATTTATACAGGGCCATAAATATACATGGATTCTTACAGACAAACCAAATAATGTGCCTGTCTGGAGAAACTTACTGTCTGAGGGTGTGCCTACACAGCAACCAGCATCCCACAGCAGCGAGTCCCAGAGCCCAGGTCAGGGGCGGCTCCAGGCACCAGTGCAGCAAGCGTGTGCCTGGGGCGGCAAGCTGCGAGGAGTGGCCTGTCGGTCACTGTGAGGGCTGCAGTCAGGCGGCCTTCGGCAGCGTGCCTGCGGGAGGTCTGCCGGTCCCACGGTTTCGGCGGCAATTTGGCGGAGGGTACGCTGAAGCCACGGGACCGGCAGATCACCCACAGAAATGCTGCCGAATCCGCGTGACCGCAGACCGCCTGCAGTCATGCCGCCGAAGGCCACGTGACTGCCGTGCTTGGGGTGGCAAAAAACATAGAGCCGCCCCTAGCCCAGGTCTACAGATTCGAGTTTGTGGGGCTTATGCTATGTCATGAAAAAAGCAGTGCAGATGTCAGGCTTGGGCTTGAGCTCTGAAACATAGGGACGGGGGTGGGCTTCAGAGCCGAGTTCCAGCCTGAGCCTGAATACCTGGATAGCTATTTTAGTACCACAGTGCAACCCCAAGTCTGTAGACTCAGGCTCTGAGCCCCGCGGACATGGGATCCTACTTGATGTGTAGATGTATCTTAAGGGTTTGACTCAGCAGACATTTACTCCATGCTTGTAGCTACTCCTGCATGGCGTTCTATTAATTTCTACGAGGCTCCAGGCAGGCATGATTGGGCCCACTCCAGCTCCCATTGACTTCAATTAGGAATTGTTTCAGGGCTTATATTTACAGAACTATTTTCAGGATTAGGCCCTAAATTGAGGCATGACCTCAATTTAGAGAAATTGACCAATAGGGATGGGGTAGAAATTAAGGGAGAACAAAAGTTACAATAATAAGATCAGTTGCTTTGGTCTTGAGGGTTGTGTGCACATTTTTAAGATACTTTTCCTTTTAAAGAGCATATTAAAGTTTTTAGCCCTCAGCAGACATGGGAATCTTAATCAGTCTTAGTTGAAAGGTTGCTTTCTAGAACATTGCTCCTAATTTTAACATTGCTTGACATGGGTCTTTTTTTGTAATTTAGAGAATGCGCAAACAGGGGAAGTATTCACACAGTGTGCTCAGTTCCTCGTATGCTAACAGTTCTCAAACTCCCCACTAGGTGGGGGCACAGATTGCTACCTAAACTCAACACTAGAATGAAGGAGCTGAAGTGTCATAAACTCTTGGAGAGAATCTGAGAGCAATCATTCTGACCTATCCAGACACCACACTGATTTCTGGCCATATTAACCCAAAAGCTGACTATTGAGAACAGTTTACCCGCTATACTTCAGGAACACACAGCATATAGTTTTACTTGTCCCCCCAACAGATTATAACAATTATGAAGAAAAAATGTATTTACTAATTCCTACCCTGTACAACTGTGAGGGATTTCACTGCTTCTGGCGGTAAATCAGTGGATATTGCATATAAAGTTAATCTACGCATGCATCCAATTATAGATCCTGAAGCACTAAAAATCATCTCATGTAATTTTTCTTACTCATCCTACCTCCCTTGAGACAAGTGATGTGGCTTCAGAAATCAATTGTGATTCAAAATGTTTCTAAAGAGCGAATCTGAAATGCCGAAAGAACTGGTGAATAACAATAATTTAGTTCTTTAATCCCCTGTACAGTTAGATTAGGAGTTATAAGGAGATACTGTACAAGATTTATTTATAATGGCTTTGGAAAGTTTACAGCAGGAAATATACATTAAAGTTATAAATTGCTTATTGCATTGGCCCTTCCTTAGTTGGTCTGTGGAATAATGGTTTTCATCATTGCTTTCTTAATGTACTTTACAGCAATATAATTTAAATATAGTACAAGCATCAAATATTGATTTTGAGTTAACTTATGATTGATATTAAAATTATATCATAATGATAGTATTTTTCAAGGCTAAACACAGCTGACCTCTCTACTTTATTATCTTTTATATTTTATGAGTAAAATTAAACTGCTGCCTTCTAGAATTAAAATTTACAGTTGCACACTATCATTGTAAGTACTTTCTTTGGATATGAAAACGCCACAGGAAACTTTCTACAACTTTCAGATGGGTATTGTTAGTCAGAAAATGCCCATTTTCTCTCTGGCAGTATGTTTGCTATTCTTTAGAAAACAGGTTGATTAATTCTGGGTTAAATGACTTGTTAGCCATGTTCAGCATTTTGGTTTCAATACTGAAGAAAAAATCCCAATTGAATAGTCTTCTGGGAGACATTTTTAGAGTAACTTTTAAAACATTATCATTTTACCTTTTATTTTTATTCTTCAAGACTTTACACTTCATCTTTTAAATGATTTTGTAATTTTTTTTTTTGCTTAGGTATAGACAGAACAATGGATTTTGATACTCTCAATTTGACAGGCCTGTAGGGCTCTAGAGTCAGACAACAATAGGGTCAGCAACAATACAGCACAAAGGTGACAGAAAGGAATCTTAACAAAGCAGCCCAGGGTTTCCCTTGCATAAGGAATCCACACATGGGGTAGGTTCAGCATACCCAGGTAGGGCGGTACAAGTCAAGGTCACAGAATAGACAGGAAAACAACCCAGGATCCTGGCTGCAAATCCTCTGCATTAGTCACTAGAAGACTAGTTTTTGTAGAACTCATTCTAGTTTTTACTGAACTGATTTTTCAACAATATGTTAAGCACCAAAGTGTTGAAAAGCAGGTTTTTCCTCAAGCTAGTATTACCCACTTGGATTCTTCCAGACATTTGGAAAGCATGCTAGTCTTTGACCCAATCTCTGTCTTTAAGATTCCAGAGATAAGAATTGGGTTTCCCATCTTTCTGGATAAGGGGGAGATGGAGAAGGCACATGGTGCTGAGGCAGACAACTTGCCAGTCTACCGTCTGATTTTTGTTCCCTCAAATGAAGCTTAACAGAGTCCAGAAAAAAGTAGAGCAGAAACATACTGGTGTAAATTATTCAAGTGATGCTGCCATTTCTAGAAGAAGCCCTGACGGGTTTGCCCATAAAACATTAACATGACATTTCTGAGTTGTGACAGGTGGTTTGGGAGAAGAAGGCTTAAGAATAAGCACAACACTGTTTTGTGGGAACAGAGAAATATGTTCAGCTATAAACAAACACACACCATTGCTGATTTGCACGCAAACTGCATTTAAAAAACACATTACAATTTAAGAGATCCTTGTAAGTAGATTAAAGCAGATTTGTTCAATGGTGCTATGCACAATCAAAAATAGGGACAAAGTCTGTATTCTCTTCCTCCCCTTCTTTTAGAAATGGGAGTACTCAGTTGTCTCAATTAAATTCTGAAACATCCTAAAGGTTTGGTTTTTTTATGCTTCTGACTGACAATTTGGAATTTCAGTTCAGTTGTGTCTGCTCAGTTTTCCTAGCATCTCATAAAAAAAAAAAAGATGCAAAGTTTTTACTGGTTTTTAACTTCAACAGACAGTACAGGGGTGCCCAAATCCCTTTCCTAATAATCACATTTTTCAAGGGATCAGCCTTAGTGCCTCATAAGATAACCTTCCTTTTAATGTTTGCTGTAAATATCCCTGTTTATTAGTAATAAAATACTATGTTGGACAGACAGGAGCCAGACTTCCAGGTGGGTAAAACATCTCACAGGACTAGTGCTAGTGAACAATGTTCCATGTTAAGAGTGGGATGAACCTTGTGGAATTAAAGGTTTTACGAATCACTCAAAATACTTTTGGTTTTATAAATTTAGTTCAAGTTCTCAAATATGTAGTTCCCGTAATTTAGCCCTGTGGCACTTTTTTTAATGCAAGGTTTTCTCACAAAAGCAAGGTTTGCTAGTTAAACAGGTGCTAGGGATAAAAGTAATTCCAAGGAAACTAACCTGGCACAAGTGGATTCATTCTATATGCTATGGGTAAATATCACCATTTAGTTTTCCACTCAAATTTCTCTCTTTCTCCCCCCCCACTCCCCTATAGTCTCTTTGTCCACTTTGCCCTGTTTTTCACTGAATGTTTTTCTCTTTGGCCCTTTTTCACATCTCTCTTAAGGGGAATACAAACCCAATAACATTTGAGTCAAACTTTTAAAGGCACAAATGTCAGAGTAGGCTTGAAATAAGATCAAGTGAGTTTGCCCACATATGTTATAGAGTCTTAAGAATACATTTATGAATCAGTCACAGTAGAAATATTGGGGGGAGGGGGAGAAGGGGACAGATTGGCATTTAGGGGAGGAGCAGGAGCATATGTGCCAGTTGCTGGAGTGGGGAACAGGACAGGGACACTGGCACTTGGACAGGGGGCATTGGCACCCAGGGCACTAAGTGCTGAGGGGCATGGGAAAGCACAGGGCATCGGGCATCAGCCACACAGGAACTGCAGTAGGAATGGCAGTAGGAACTAGTGGGATTCCCCTTCCCAGGCAGGAGCCGCCCCCTCCCAGCCTCAGTAGCTCCCTTTGCTCCCCCTAGAATCATATAATCATAGAATATCAGAGTTGGAAGGACCTCAGGAGGTCATCTAGTCCAACCCCCTGCTCAAAGCAGGACCAATTCCAACTAAATCATCCCAGCCAGGGCTTTGTCAAGCCTGACCTTAAAAACCTCTAAGGAAGGAAATTCCACCACCTCCCAGGTAACCCATTCCAGTGCTTCACCACCCTCCTAGTTAAAAAGATTTCCTAATATCCAACCTAGACCTCCCCCACTGCAACTTGAGACCATTATTCCTTGTTCTGCCATCAGGTACCACTGAGAACCCTCCTATCCCTTAGCCCTTCCATTCAGAGGGAGCTTCCACCCTGTGATAAAAAGTTACTGTCCCTCAGGTAAACCCAATACTATTACATGCTAAGGAATAATCTGACGGAGAAGATCAGAACTTCATAGCTAATGGGATATTAATGAAAGATAGAAACTTAAAATATACATGGTTTGCATAGTGCATGATTTTTCAGCTGTGTTGCATCTGGATTTGTGTTTTTAGTGATTTTAGTTGCCCATATCTCATAAATGTCTGATTTCACTCTTAAGAATGCCAAGAAAGAATTGAATTGCCCCCTAAACTGATGTCTGATTCTCACAGGTCCATTCATAGTAGAAAGTCAATATTATAACACTGACTATCACTCTTATGGAACAAGGAAAGGCTAAAGAAATCTCATTTGAATTTTGTTCTGCAGGAATGTAACCCCATGCCAAAGTTACAATGCAAATGCCCATTGTGGCAGACCACAGTTAACTAGGCTCTCCTTATTGTGGTAAACCTTAAGGCTACATTAAAAGGCATTATTAATCCAAAGGAAATGCTTACAGTAACAGTGCAGAACTGCAATTTAAAAAAGCCTCTGGTGTTTATTGCTTATGTTTGGAACAGATTACAAGATACTATTCAGTGTCCTTATTTGTTTTCCACATGATTTTGTTACTTTCATATCCTCTCAGGCATTGGCTTCTGCAGCCATACACATACACAGGTGATGGCAGACAGTAAAGCCCAGCAGGCCTTTTCTGGCAGTGTGTAGCACTGGTTGTTGAGCTGTTTGCCAGCACTATGTTGCCAAAGTGCTCCAACTGTTCACTCTCAATTTTTATCTTGGCTCAAGGAACGGCCACCCCCTGCCACGTCTGCTACTTACAGAAGCGGAAACTAGATTCTCCCCATTATCACAATTCACAAGCCAGCTCCTTCTACTACCAACTGCGTAATGGGCATGAGCAATCAAATGCATTCAGTATGCTTGCTTACCATCTTATCCCAGCCTTGCCTTTGACTTGCCAATATTGCACTATTATTCCCATACAAATAAATTTAACACACCATTTTCTTTGGGACGGATGACAGATTGACTAGATTTTACATGTTAGCCACATGATTGGATGGATGCACCATTTTCTGAATTAAAAATGCCAAGTTATAACGATAAAACAAAAACATTCCCTACCCTGAGGCTGGCCTGATGCTTGGATGTAGTGAGTTGGGTTAGACATGTGGGAAAACCAGGATGGGGTTCAGCCTTTTCCTTCCCGATGGATGCTGGGCATAGTGAAGATATAATGTACTGAGTTTTTGGCATGAGTGAGCCGTCCAAATCACTGAATGAATCCTCACTCCCAGCTGCTGGTTGATTGATGGAACTGAATTGGTGATAACTCTGGAGGGAGAGGTTTGCCCTGTCTTCCATCTGGAGCTGCTGTGTTGTGACTCATAAAGATGGCTACTGAACAGGCTGAGTTGGCAGAACTTCCCCAGCAAGCAAGACTGGCAACTGGGGAATAGACAAGTTATCAAGGGGTATCTGAAATGAGTGGATTCGATGTATCTAATGCTGGTAGCTTTATTAAAAACAATAAATACTTGGAAATAAACCTGGGACTGTAAAGGGAAAAGAGATTGTCTTTAAGACCATGCAACAACTGCAGATTGTGTTTTCCGTTATCTACAATCATTGCTTCCTAAGGGCCAAATTCCACCCTCAGAAATCCACCAGACATTACTGTAATGTACTTTAATTAAGCATGTGAGGGGTTGACAGCTGCCTCTGTGTTTAAATTACAACCAGACATTGTTCTGTTGTACTGTAGAGTGTTCACATCTTCAAATCTAAAAGTCCTCTTTGTGATTTACTAACTGCTCCCAGTTTGAACCAAAATGGATGCCTTTCGCGAAAAGTTGAAGGTAGATGGACATCTGTTATCAGCTGAAACAACAAGATATTTAATCAATTTTGTGAATATAAGTTACAACTGACCTTAGAAGCATTAGTGTGGTCTATTGAGTCTCTTCATAGTTGTAGCTAATAAGAAGCTGTCTGGCTACATGGCGTTTTACACATCTTTTAGATAAATCAGAGATCCAAAATCAAATTCTAGCACTCAGAGGCGTTATATGGATTTGTGATACTCCCTCAAGGCTTGGGGTCCATAAACCAATGAATGGATTACAATGAAATATAAAGTAATGTTTCTTCACCTGTGGCAGATATAATATTAATAACATTTCTCATTTTTGTATCTCCTGCTGAACACCAGGTTTGAAAGAGAATTCAAAAACATAGAAATGTGATAGCAATGAAAAGGCACGTCACACATTGAGCGTCACAATTAGGCTGTGATATTTGTGGCAAATATTATGTACACTGAATTTATTATCAGAATATTTTGGATAAGCAGCTTGGTTCTATAGTTTCTTGACTTCCATGGGACTAGGATTTCATTTTAAGTATCATTTGATGGTGGTTTATGTTATATCCAATAAAGCTATAACTAGGAGGCCCTGTTGGGAAGCAGGAAGTGGTTTTCTTTATATACAGGCTTTACAGTTTGGTTCAATGGTTTTCAGCACCCCTACTATATAAATTGTTTCAGTACACCTGGTGCTGACCCATGACAAATATATTAGTGTGGAAAGATGGGAACATGTTAAACATTATTTTTCCTTATTGTTCATTTGTTCTTGATTAGCGAATATAGAAAAATGTGTAGCTATTGTAGAGACCATCTATACAGACTCTGTGTTCTTGTCTTCATTGAGATGGAAGTATGTCTGAGATTCAGTAATCATAACTGGTCAGTAGTAGCCAATAGTGGTCTGTAGTAGATATGGTCAATTTTTTTTAATTAAATTTTTAGGTTTCTCAAATGGATGGATCAAAACAAAACTTTGATTTCACAATGAAATTTTGAAACTAAACAACATTTTTATTTAAAAATAGTCAATCCAAAACAAAAAAATTATTTCAAAAATGTCTATTTGACATGAAAAATTCATTTTGAAATATTGATTCTAAGTAGAAATATTCATGTTGAAATACTTAGTGTCAGTTGAAATGCCAACAATTTCTGTTTTGACATTTCCAGTTCAAAACATTTGGAGTTTTCATTGTGCAAATATTTTGGATATTTCAATTTTTCATTCCAATCCAGAGCAAAAAGTTAATGGAAAATATTGAAATTACCTGCAAAAGGAAATGTTGTATTTGTAACATAACACCTTTTTATAGATAGTGTGTAACCTCTCATTGTATTCTAGTCACTAGGAGGTGAAATAATTTGGCCGGGGTTTTGCACGTAATATCCACAAAACCCATAAGTCACAGGAAGAGGGAGTCATAAAATCCCAGTGCATATATTTTTACATGTTCACCATTTTATTTTGTTGTAAGCAAACCATGAAATTTGTGTTATTATTATAATTATTAATAACAATAATAATTAATAGTAAAAATTTAATGGTCTTTCAGATATGGATGTTAACATGCTTGAACATTTCTAAAACAACTAACCTAAGATACAGTAATTAAGCATCTAACTGAAGAAGATCCATCAGATGAGTATACTGTGAAAACAGAGCAGTCATTACAATTCTCTCAAGGGCATTTTTTTCACTTGCTCACATAATGTGTGCTCATAGCTTGTTGTTGATGCTCGTTGGTTGCAGTGTGGGTGTCTCCCACTTACAATGCATTGTATTTTTGTTCTTTTGTAGGGGATGGTTTTGAATTTGTTTCCTATCATTAGTAAAGCGTTTTGCAATGATAAAAAACTAATGTACATAAAAAAATACTTAGCCACTCTTCAAAATGTGGTAAAATGTAATTATGGAAACAAAGAAACATTGGGCCAGATTCACTATGGACTTCAATAAAGTGGGGCGGAATTATACCAGTAGAGAAATTGTTCCTTATGACATTTCAGTGAGTAAAGAAGTTTCTGATCCCTTATGTGGTAGATTTGTCCCATATTTTATACTGCAACCCAAAGTACTAGAATTCCCTCCCATTAACACAGGCAAGCAATAAGTCATAGTGAGAGATGTTCACACACAATGAGCATTATCTGGTTGAAGCACAGGCGTTCCTCTAATTGTGATGCACCCAGAAAATGCAGTTATTTAATAGCTATCAATCTGACATTTAGCCACAGGGTAGGATGACAGTGGTGGTGGCAGTGTTCGTATAAAAGGCTGTATCATTAAACATACAGAAAGGTTTACAATGGGCAAAGCATAGAAACTGGAGCACTGGCGCTAGCAATGCATGTAACAGGAGCTAAGGGATTCCAGTGCAGGTAATTGGAGCCTCATTGCCTAACATATGTAAAATGTATATAGGATAATATCATATTATTCCTATTTATATAGTCCCTTCTACTTATGTTAGGCAATGACATGCCTATTACTGGCATTCAAATTACTTAGTGCTCCAATTACTATACACTCCAAAGTGTATGCTTTGATTTCCATGCTTGGATCACAGCATACCTGTAGGGATAGTGCCTGGCTCAAGGCCAGCTAAAAGTTCTCCCCCTCCCCTTTCTCTCTGTGCTGCATTGTGTTTCTTGGTGTGTATATAATTAGATGGTTTTGATAGAAAAGGGTACAAATAATGCCATGTTGACATTAGGATTTATAGATTGCTTTCTCATCTAGCCTTGTATTTGTTAGGAATATGGCATGCTGAAAGGCATCCCCCCAGGCGATACTCACCCTGAGTGAATACTGCATATAGAATATATAGTTTTGATGATTGTAACACACTGTGTAAATGAATTTATTGGTCCAACCATTTTAAATGGCAGCTTATTTGTGACTGTAAGATTGGTGACTGGACGCTTGTCCTGACAGACAATGTTTTGAAAATCAATAGGGCTAATTAACTTGACTTTGGTCTATCTCTACATAAAACCAAATCTGCCTTCTCCATGATACAAGGGAAAGTGTGTGTGTTGCTTGTAATATGTAATAGTAGTAATAATAATCAATGATAATACTTTGCACTTAAATAATTTCTTTCATCTGGGGATCTCAAAGCACTCTACCAAGGCAAATAAATATAATTATCCCCATTTTCCAAATGAAGCAACAGAGGAACAGATAAACTAAGTGACTCGGTGATCCAAGGCCACATAGGGTAAGTCTACACTGCAATTCAAAACCTGCGGCTGGCCTATGCCAGCTGACTTGGGCTTGCAGGACTTGGGCTGCGGGGCTGTTTAATTGCAGTGTAGACTTCCGGGTTCAGGCTGGATCCTGGGCTCTAGGACACTGGTAGATGGAGCCTGAGAGTCCAAGTCAGCTGGCACAGGACAGCCACGGGTGTCTAATTGCACTGTAGACATACACACAGTGTTTCTCTGGTAGAGCTGTGAACAGAAGTCAGATAACCTGACTCCCAGTGCCTTGTTTTAGTTACTAGACACACTGCTTGTAGCATGGTAAACATGTTTTGTCATCCAGCAATTGCACTGCGAATATACCTTGTGGGTAACATTTCCCAAGTACCATATTTTCATAGTTCCGTCATGTGTTCTCTCTCTCATCTGAGTAATTTCTGTGACATAAAAGCCAACAGCAAATATGAATTAATTGATATTAATTAATGAGTACACAATATTATTAACACTAATATAATGTGTACTCATCAGTTATTATTATTATAAATATGCATTAGGTGGTATTGTGGTATCAGGTATGCTTGCATAATGACTTACTCATAGACATAGACTTTAAGGGCAGAAGGGACCATAGTGATCATCTAGTCTGACCTTCTGCACACTGCAGGCCACAGAACCTCACCCACCCACTCCTGTAATAGACCCCTAACCTCTGGGTGAGTTACTGGAGTCATAAGACTTCCATCATGAGATCTCAAATTTCTTTAATAATATTAATGAATGAAGCCTCAAAACACTGCCTATGGTAGGAATTATCCTTATATTACAGAAAGAGATTCTGAGGCAGAGAGATTATGTGATTTGCCCTATGTCACACGATTTGTTTGTGGAAAAGCAGGAATAGAACAAAGATTTCCTTACGTCAAGTGTCATGTTTTAACTACTAGAATACACTGAATCTTTTAATAGTAACCATCATAATTCTGTAATACCATTCGCATATTTCACAATTTCAGGATTAGTTTTGAAAGGATAAAACTGAGAAGAGATGCTTGCTGCTTGCTCAGTTAGGTTTTTTCAATCATAAAGTGCATGTGTGCTTTCCATATACTGTCGAAGCAGTGCAGTTATGCTCAACAAAAGAACAGCATGATCTCTTGTAGTTCAAATTGTGTTTGTTAAAAAGCAGGCATATTTTGAATTTTAAACTTAGAAACCTAGGAAGTGAATTCCTGAAATTATTTCCCCTATGCAGTGCTGTATGATGGACACTTGATGGAGCCAATCAGTTCACAAATGCTTTTTCCTTCTGTATGGCAACTGCCAGAGTTCACATTGAAGGCAAGACAAAAACAAGCTGGCACCTCAAAAATGTGATTGGTCTTGTGTCGGAAGAGGTGAGCCAGAATTTTATTATAAGGTGGCTTATCACCAAGAGCCTGCACTCTAGGGCCTGGTCTACACTACGAGTTTAGGTTGAATTTAGCAGCATTATATTGAATTAACCCTGCACCCGTCCACACAACGAAGCCATTTTATCAACATAAAGGGCTCTTAAAATCTATTTCAAATTAGGGTTAGCGTGGACGCAATTCGATGGGCCTCTGGGAGCTATCTCACAGTGCACCATTGTCACCGCTCTGGACAGCAATCTGAACCCGAATGCACTGGCCAGGTAGACAGGAAAAGCCCCGCGAACTTTTGAATTTCATTTCCTGTTTGCCCAGCGTGGAGAGCTGATCAGCACAGGTAACCATGCTGAGCTCATCAGCACAGGTGACCATGCAGTCCCAGAATCGAAAAAGAGCTCCAGCATGGACTGTATGGGAGGTACTGGATCGGATCGCCGTATGGGGAGACGAATCCGTGCTATCAGAACTCCGTTCCAAAAGACGGAATGCCAAAACATTTTAAAAAATCTCCAAGGCCATGATGGACAGACTATAGGCTGAACAAGTGCAGAATGGTGGTTCACTCTACTTCCCTGTAAGCCAACCGCCCTCCCCTTCCCCCCCCCTTTGATCTCTGCTTGCAGAGGCAATAAAGTCAGTGTTGTTTCAAATTCATGCATTCTTTATTACTTCATCACACAAATGGGGGGATAACTGCCAAGGTAGCCTGGGAGGGGTGGGGGAGGAGGGAAGCAATGAGTGGGGTTGTTGTACGGGCACCCCCTAGAATGGCATGCAGCTCATCATTTCTGTGGGATGTCTGGGGCTCTGACCCGGAGCGGCCGCTTGCCTCTGTGGTTCTTTAGTAGGCTTGCCTGATATTGTAGATAGCACTGAATCTCTATTAGACAAAACTTAAAGAAGAGAATGACCTGGGGAGTCATTCCCATTTTTGTCTAGGCGCCCCCGACCAACCTCACGGAGCCTGGCCAGGAGCACCCATGACAGCAGCAGATGGTACAGTATGACTGGTAAGCATCTTTGCCAACTTGCAAAGCAGCAGACGGTACAGTATCACTGGTAACCGTCTTTGCTAACTTGCAAAGGCAAGGAGCTGCAGCTGCTGCAGTGTAGCACTGTAGTACTGCATCTATCAGCAGCATCCAATAGACATACGGTGACCAGGGCCGGCTCCAGGCACCAGCATTCCAAGCAGGTGCTTGGGGCAGCAATCTGCAAGGGGCGGCATTCCGTGTGTTTTTGCCGCCCAAAGCAGCGCACCGAATTGCCACCGTGGACGGCCATTAGGGCAGCACGCGTGTTTCTGTGGTGGCGGCAATTCAGTGGCAGCTTCTATGTTCAGCTGCCCCCGGCGGCAATTTGGTGGCTTCTGTCTTCCGGCTGAAGACAGAAGCTGCCGCCGAATTGCCGCCGCTGCGGAAACGCGCGTGCCGCCCTAATGGCACACGGACTACCCCTGCCGTCCGTGGCGGCAATTCGGCGTGCTGCTTGGGGTGGCAAAAACAGTAGAGCCAGCCCTGGCGTTGACAGTGAAAAAAGGCTGAATGGACTCGATGCTTGCCATGCTATGGTGTCTGCTCGGGCAATCCAGGGAAAAGGGCGCAAAATGATTGTCTGCCGTTGCTTTCACGGAGGGGGGGCGGGGCTGACTGACGACATTTACCCATAACCACCCATGACAAATTTTTGGCCCCATCAGGAATTGGGAGCTCAACCCAGAATTCCAATGGGCAGCGGGGACTGCAGGAACTGTGGGATAGCTACCATAGTGCACCACTCCGAAAGTCGTTTGCCACAGTTCTATGGATGCACACCGCCGAATTAATGTGCTTAGTGTGGACGCATGCACTCAACTTTATACAATCTGTTCCCCAAAATTGACTTCTGTAAAACTGGAGTAATTTCGTAGTGTAGACATACCCTAGGCATCAGTCCCCAAGTGCAGACAGCAAACATGAGCAATTCACATATGGAGAGTGCCAGGCAAAGTTCTCATGCTTTAGGAGCCCCTCCCTAGGCACAAATGAGTGGGTAAGGGTGGCTGATTCCTCATGTGACGGGCCAGAAGATTATGTGTTCCAGGCACCCAGCTACAGAACATGCTCCTGCATGCGACTGACCTGTCTCCCAGTTACCAATTCTTCCTGTCTTAATTTAACTACGGACAATGAAAGTTAGGTGATGAAACTGGTTGCTATGCTAGCCTTGCCCCTGTGAAGACCTAGGTTCAAATGCATTAGAACACAGCAGGGGAAGTAACTGAGCTTGCGTGCTCATTTCTGTCTCCTTTTCAAATCCACCACACATTCTGTTACTGTGCACCCCCTGTTCACAGGATTAAAATGGTAGGAGGGTAGAGTGATGCTAAGTATACATGTAGTATACTGGCTGATCTATATGCTGAGTTTATTCTGTGCCTGGCTCAGTTCTGAATGATCAATCCCTCACCTTCTGAAGCACTTAGATTTAGCTAATGTATTTAGTTGCTTTAAATTTAAATTGTTATATTTAAAATTTTAAATATTTAAAAGTATATAACTAGAAATAAAGGTGCTATCACTAGAATTAATTGGATTGACAAAAGAATATTTAAAATGTAAGCAGTCTATTACTGTAAATAATAAAATGGGTGAATTAGAGTACCTCATATTAAATGAGGATCTTGATATAATAAGCACCAGAGAAACTTGGTGAAATGAGGATAATCAATGAGACACAGTAATACCAGGTAGTGCTGGTGGGGGAGTGGCACTATATGTGAAAGAAAGCGTAGAATCAAATGAAGTAAAAATCTTAAAGGAACCAAAATGTACCATAGAATCTCTCTGGATAGTAATTCAATGCTCTAATAATCAGAATATAGCAGTAGGAATATATTACCAACCACCTGACAAGGATGGTGATAGTGTCTGAAATGCTCAGGAGATTAGAGAGGCTATTGAAATAAATAACTCAATAATAATGGGGGATTTCAACTATCCCCCTATTGACTAAGATTAAGTTTCTTGACACCTTAAATGACTGCTTCTTGGAGCAGCTAGTCCTGGAACCCACAAGAGGAGAGGTAATTCTTGATTTAATACTAAGTGAGCTTTGTTGTTGTTGTTGTTGTTGTACAACTGGCCAGCAAGCCGCGGCTGGCAGTTCAACCCAATCTGCAGCCGAAACCAAAAGAAAAATTTGAGAAAACTTACCATTGGTGTATGGAATGTTTGTACCCTCAAGGATCGAGAAGCTGTTGCAAGACCTGAGAGAAGGACAGCTCTCATTGCTCGAGAACTAGTCCGTTATAACATCGATATAGCAGCATTAAGTGAAACAAGATTGCCTGGGGAAGGTTTCTTGAGTGAACCAGGAGGTGGTTACACCTTCTTCTGGAAGGGTAAGACTGAGACAGAGGACAGAATACACGGAGTTGGTCTGGCAATAAAAACCTTATTGATGCATCAACTCCCAGACCTTCCAGTGGGTATCAATGAAAGATTGCTGAAGCTGCACTTTCCACTAAATGCCAAACGTCATATCACCATCATCAGTGCATATGCACCCACTCTAACATGCTCTGACAACTCAAAGGAACAATTGTATGAAGATCTCGATAGACTGATCAAGGCCACACCTGTAACAGATAAACTATTCCTACTTGGAGATTTCAATGCCCGAGTCGGGGCTGACAGCGAGAACTGGAAAGGAGTAATCGGGTCACATGGTGTAGGCAAAATGAACAGTAATGGATTACTTCTTTTGAGTCTTTGTTCTGAAAATGACCTGACCATTACCAACACTCTGTTCCGACAAGCGGACAAATACAAAACGACGTGGATGCACCCTAGATCCAAACAGTGGCATCTGATAGACTATGCCATTGTTAGAAGGCGAGACATCCGAGACGTACTGATTACTAGAGTAATGCGAGGCGCAGAGTGCTGGACAGATCACAGATTAGTCAGGACGTCTCTTCAACTCTACATCGTTCCTTCTCGGCACAAACGCCCTAAGCATGTGCGACCTGCTTTCAATATAGCCAAACTGAAGGATGCTCAATGTTTCAACAAATTCCAGAAGAGCCTTGATGACAAACTGACATCCCACGGACAACTGATCGATACAGTAACTGAAAAGTGGGACCAGTTCAAGCAGATAGTGACTGACACAGCAATAACATCTCTTGGACCAAAGAAAAGAACACATCAGGATTGGTTTGATGAGAACCAAGAAGAAATATGCTCAGCACTGGAAGTAAAGAGAAAAGCTTTTATCGAATGGCAGAATGACCCCTCCTCAGTCTCTAAACAAGACCATTTCAAGTACCTTCAGAGCAAAACACAGAAAGACCTCTGTCAGATACAAGATAACTGGTGGGAGAGGAAAGCCAAAGAAATTGAGCACTATGCTGAGACCCACAACTTAAAGATGTTCTTTAGGATGTTCTATTAAGACTGTCTATGGACCCTTTAAACCAAGGACTACCCCATTGCTCTCATTAGACAACAGAATGCTGATTAAAGATAAAGAAGGCATCAACTAAAGATGGCGAGAACACTTTAGCAACCTTCTCAATAGACCATCAACCGTGAATAATAATGTCCTTAATGAAATTCCACAACAACCTGCTCTGACAGATCTTGACTTTCCGCCCACTATAGAGGAGATTAAGAAAGCTGTTAGCCAGATGAGTTCAGGGAAAGCTCCTGGAAAAGATGGGATACCAGCAGAGATATATAAAGCAGCAGGTCCAGCAGCACTAGCAGCATTCCACAGCGTGATCATCAACATCTGGGAGGACAAAAACATACCACAGGACCTTCGCGATGCTACTATTGTCTCTCTTTTCAAGAACAAAGGCAGCAAAGCAAAATGTGGAAACTATAGAGGCATATCCATCCTCTCTGTTGGAGGGAAGATCATCGCCCGCGTCATCTTGAACTGCCTAATAGCCAGTATTTCCGAGGCAAATCTACCTGAAAGTCAATGTGGTTTTTGACCTGGCCAGAGCACAGCTGACATGGTGTTTGCTGTCAGACAAATACAAGAGAAGTGCATTGAACAGAACATGCACCTGTATGCTGTCTTCATAGATCTGACAAAGGCTTTTGATACCATCAACAGGGAAGCCCTTTGGACCATTCTAACACGACTTGGCTGCCCAAGAAAATTTGTCCAGATTATACACCTTTTTCATGACAGCATGACAGGCGAAGTATTGTCTGATGGAGCCACATCAGCCCCCTTTAACATCACCAACGGCATGAAACAAGGATGTGTTCTCGCTCCTGTCCTATTTAACCTGTTCTTTGCATGTGTCCTTAACCATGCACTGAAAGATCTGGACCGAGGTATATACCTGAAATACTGGCACGATGGTTCACTTTTTGACCTCCGTCGCCTGAATGCAAAGACTAAGACAGTGCAGAAACTCCTTCTTGAGGCACTCTTTGCTGACGACTGTGCCCTCATGGCTCACACTGAAAATGATCTTCAGCACATTGTCAACAAGTTTGCTGAGGCCTCGCAATTTTTCGGACTATCAGCCTCGGAAAGACAGAAGTTCTCCATCAAACTGCACCTGGATCAAATGCTTCTGTCCCGAGTACCTCCATCGACGGCACTCAGCTGAAAGTAGTGGAGAACTTTAAATATCTGGGTAGTGTCATATCCAGTGATGGATCACTGAATAATGAGATCAATGCACGAATATCCAAAACAAGCCAGGCACTTGGCTGTCTGCATGTCAAAGTTTTAAATCACCACAATATCCGGAAGTCAACAAAACTGCTTGTGTACAAAGCTGTTGTTCTTTCATCTCTTTTGTACGGGTGCGAAACATGGACACTATATAGGCGTCACATCAAGCAGCTCGAAGCATTTCACATGCGCTGCCTCCGCAACATCATGAAGATCCGCTGGCAAGACAAAGTGTCCAATCTCGAGGTCCTCGAGAGAGCCCAGATGACAAGCATGGAAATGATGATCATGAAGTCACAGCTACGTTGGACCGGTCATGTCAGCCGCATGGATTCCAACAGAATCCCCTGCCGGCTTCTGTATGGTAGCTCTCCCAGGGCATCCGGCATATAGGTCATCCACGGAAACGTTACAAGGACACCATCAAAGCCAATCTGCACTACAGCAGTATCAAACCTAGGGACCTTGAGGACGCCGCCAGCGACAGAACGCAGTGGCATGCAACAGTCAGAAATACCTGCATCACCTTTGAGGAAGACCACTGCCAGTGTCTACAAGAGGCACGCGAACGACGTCACAGAGCATCAGCAGTGCACAATCCACTGACCCATGCACCATCTGCAGCAAAATGTGCACGTCTAGAATTGGCTTGTACAGTCACCAGAGGGCACACCATAAGACCAACAACTGATGATCTGCACAGATTTGTCATCATCGGATTCGATGGACTACCGAGACTAAGTGAGCACAGGATCTGGTCCAAGAGGTGAATATAGCTGGACCTCTTGCTAATAGTGACCATAATATAATTAAATTTAACATCTCTGTGGTGGTGAAAACACCACAGCAATGCAACACTGTAGCATTTAATTTCAGAAAGGGGAACTACACAAAAATGAGGAAGTTAGCTAAACAGAAATTAAAAGGTACAGCGCAAAAAACGAAATCCCTGCAAGCTGCAAGCTGCCTGAAAACTTTTTTAAGACATCATAATAGAGGCTCAACTTATATGTATACCCCAAATTAAAAAATATAGTAAGAGAACCAAAACAGTGCCATTGTGGCTAAACAACAAAGTCAAAGAAGCAGTGAGAGGCAAAAAGGCATCCTTTAAAAAGTGGAGAGAGGTAAATAGTGGTGTCCCCCAGAGGTCTGTACTGGGCTCAGTCCTATTCAACATAGTCATAAATGATCTGGAAAAAGGGGTAAGCAGTGAGGTGGCAAAATTTGCAGAAGATACAGAACTATTAAAGATAGTTAAGTCCCAGCAGACTGCAAAGAGGTACAAAAGGATCTCACAAGACTGGATGACTGGGCAACAAAATGGCAGATGAAATTCAATATTGATAAATGCAAAGCACATTGGAAAACATAATCCCAACTATACATATAAAATGATGGGGTCTAAATTAGCTGTTACCACACAAGAAAGAGATCTTGGAGTCATTGTGGATAGTTCTCTGAAAACATTTGCTCAGTGTGCAGCAGCAGTCAAAAAAGCAAATGGAATGTTGAGAATCATTAAGAAAGGGATAGATAAGACAGAAAATATCATATTGCCTCCATGTAAATCCATGGTACGCCCACATCTTGAATACTGCATGCAGATGTGGTCCCATCTCAAAAAAGCTATATTGGAATTGGAAAAGATTCAGAAAAGGGCAACAAAAGTAATAATAGGGGTATGGATCGGCTGCCACATGAGGAAGATTAATAAGACTGGGACTTTTCAGCCTGGAAAAGAGACAACGGGTGTGTGTGACTGAGCTCTATAAAATCATGACTGGTATGGAGAAAGTAAATAAGGAAGTGTTATTTACTCCTTCTCATAACACAAGAACTAGGGGCCACCAAATGAAATTAATAGGCAGCAGATTTAAAACAAACAAAAAGAAGTATTTTTCACAAATGCACGGTCAACCTGTGGAACTCCTTGCCAGAGGATGTTGTGAAGGCCAAGCCTGTAGCAGGGTTAAAAAAAACCTAGATAAGTTCGTGGAGGATATTAGCCAGGATGGACAGGGATGGCGTCCCTAGCCTCTGTTTGCCAGAAGCTGGGAATGGGCAACGGGATGGATCACTTGATGATGACCTGTTCTGTTCATTTCCTCTGGGGCACCTAGCATTGTCCACTGTCAGAAGACAGGATAGATGGATCTTTGGTCTGACCCAGTATGACCGTTCTTATGTTCTTATGTACTCTAATGCATTCTATTATTATTTACACTTCTAGCTTTGGTATATAAGCCCTTTAAAAACTTGTCACTTTTTAGCTGTATGCCATTACACGATGTAATTGAATGGAACTTTTTTTTCATTTGACTGTTTCTCATCAGATCTTACCTCTATTTTGTCAAGTATCAGGAGGTGGCCGTATTAGTCTGTATCCACAAAAACAAGGAGTCCAGTACTTCCTTTTTTTCATGTGCCATTATATAATGCCTGCATCTGTAACTTTCACTCCATGCACTGAAGAAGTGAGTTTTTTTACTCACAAAAGCTTATGCCCAAATAAATCTGTTAGTCTTTAAAGTGCCACCAGACTCTTTGTTACCTCTATTTTATCATCTTCCATCCTCCCCTCCTTACTAGGACATAGAGAATCTCCATTGATAGATCCTCCTCTAAGGGATGTGTCTGTCCGAACCACATGCTCTTCCGCACCTGTCGGCTTTCCCCCAACGCTTATTTTAAAAAATTCTCTATGGCCTTTTTAATTTTAAATGCCAGTGATCTGGTTCCATTTTGGTTTAGGTGGAGCCCATCCTTCCTGTATAGGCTCCCCCTTTCCCAAAAGTTTCCCCAGTTTCTAATAAATCTCACCCCCTCCTCCGTACACCATTGTTTCATCCACGCATTGGGACCCTGCAGTTCTGCCTGTCTAACTGGCCTTGCGCATGGAACTGGAAACATTTCAGAGAATGTTACCATAGAGGTCCTGGACTTCAATCTCTTACTTAGCAGCCTAAATTTAGCTTCCAGGACTTCTCTCTTATCCTTTCCTGTGTCACTGGTACCTATATGTGTCATGACCACCGGCTCCTCCCCAGGACTACACAGGACTACATATAAGTCTATCTAGATGTCTCGAGAGATCTGCAACCTTTGCACCAGGCAGGCAAGTCACCATGCGGTTCTTCTGTTATACAATAATTTCCCCCCAAATGTATCCCCCAATCAGTTGGGTTAATTAAAACTAAATGGGACACCTTATTTAGGAACTGAATTGGTAGGAGGATTAGCTAGTTGACTTGATACATCTTTTCCATTTATAACTTCTGGGATCCATGATCCTACCAAGGAAGTTTCTGTTTTAACTTTAATTCATATATGACACATTACATGTCATTCTGCTCTGAAAAATGATTGTAGAAATGTCATCTTCTTATTCATGAGACCAGTTCTGTTCTGTGTGTAGTCTGAGTGAACTGCTCACTTTAGAGTGAAAAAGAAGTTTCCCCCGCTCTTTACTTACATTAGCCCTGCAGAACCAACACAGTTAAGAAAGAATGAGTTGGATCCTGTTATTTCTTTTACATAATTTTTAACTAAGTTTCAGCTGTTGGGACAAATTCCAGTCTTGTTATTAAGTGATCTAAAGCTCCATTCTGTAGCCTTCACTCATGTGCATGGTCCCTCTGAACTCATTGGCATATGTTAGAAACCATTGGAACAATGTACTTAGGGATATGATAGATTCTCTATTGCTTTCAATCTTTCAACAAAGATTGGATGTATTTCTAAAAAATATGCAATGGGTCAAACAGAAGTGAGGGACTTGATGCAGAAATTATTGGGTAAGGGTCCACAACTTGTGTTGCTGTGCAGAAGGTCAGTCTAGTGGATCATAATGGTGTCTTCTGGCCTTAAAATCTATAAATCTATGAACAAAGAAAAAGAAAGCAGAAAAAAAGAGAAATCCAGAGGCAGATTTATTTATTTATTTAGATTTTTAAAAAATGCTAAATGAAAAGGAAAATGAGACAACAAGACTTTTTTCCAGGTGATGTTTGAAAATCTTTGCTGTATGGAAGAAGTGAGGAAATACTGGAAGGTTATTCCAGATGGTAGAAGATGCAGACGATAAGGGTCTCCATACCAACAATCATGAGAAGGAGTAGAGGGGGCAGAGAGGAGGCCAGTGCTAGATGTGCACAGAGAGTGAAAAGAAAGACAATCCATCACGTACAGGGAACACATCTATAGGAGGTTTAAAAACAAGGAAGCCAGTTTTTAACTGAATCCTGAAATGACTAGGAAGCTCATGGAGTTGTTTGATACTGCAGTCCACTTTTCTCTGTATGTGGGAAAAGTGGGCAGCATCATTTCACATATGCTGGAGTCTAGAGAGCTGGGAGTTGAGTAGAGATGGGTGCCGCAATAGTCCCAACAAGTAGAAATGAAGACATGAATGAGTATTTCAGCATAGGCAACATCAAGGCAGTGTTGATGTAGACCGGGGTCGGCAACGTTTCAGAAATGGTGTGCCGAGTCTTCATTTATTCACTTTAATTTAAGGTTTCGCGTGCTGGTAATGCATTTTAAGGTTTTTAGAAGGTCTCTGCCTATAAGTCTATATTATATAACTAAACTATTGTTGTATGTAAAGTAAACAAGGTTTTCAAAATGTTTAAGAAGCTTCCTTTAAAATTAAATTAAAATGCTGATCTTACGCTGCCAGCCTGCTCAACTCGCTGCCAGCCTGGGGTTCTGTTCACCTAGGCTGGCAGCGGGCTGAGCAGGGCCTGCAGCCAGGACGCTGGCTGGCAAGGGGCTGGTAGCCGGGACTCCAGACCTGGGGGGGGATTCAGGGTAGAGGGCTGAGGGTGTGGGGGGGTTCAGGGGTCAGGGCAGAGAGCTGGGGGTGTGGGGAGGGTGCAGGTCAGAAGGCTGGGTGTGTTTGGGGGTTCAGGGGTCAGGGTAGAGGGCTGGGGGTGTGTGGAGGTGCAGGGCAGAAGGCTGGGGGGGTTCAGGGTTCAGGGCAGAGGGCTGGGTGCTCCCAGCTCCCTGCCCTGAGTGGCTCATGGCAGGGGGCTGGAAGGGATATGCCCTGTTCCACCCCCTTCCCCAAGGCCCCGACCCTACCTCTTCTCTGCTTCCTCTACTGAGCAGGGAGCACACTACCACTCTTCCCCCTCCCCCTTGCAAGGGCCATCAGCTGATCGGCGGCCGGGAGAGGGAGGAGGAGGGGCCGGAAAGCACCACACTGGGGGAAGAAGAGGGGGGAGGGAAGCTTGGCTGCCACAGGACCAAGCTTCTGCCTCCTGCCCCCGGCAGGAGAGAGCAGTGGGCGGGAGGGCTGAGAGGGGCTGGGGGCCGGGACCGCTGCAGGCAGCAGCGTGCCACTCAAAATCGGCTTGCGTGCCGTGTTTGGCACATGTGCTGTAGGTTGCCGACCCCTGATGTAGACAGACAAAGTTGTGGAGATGACTATAGGTAGATTCGTAGTCAGGAAATGTCTTGGTCTAGAGTCATACCAAAGTTACAGTCAGATAACAGGTTTCAAACAAGAAGACAGAGGTTGAAGATATTCCTCTTGTGAAAGAGGAACACTTTGGAAACAATTAGTTGCAGCATGAAGTTGTAAGTTACCTTGATCAAGAAAGAGAGATTGGTGGGAATTACTACATGTGTTCAAAGATATTTACAGCTGAGTAGTAGCTAAAGTTAAAAAGTAAAGATAAAATGAGGAGTGAAATATTAGAGCAGGGGGCTCAGAAATTAACATATGGGGCTGCTTATAGAAGTAGTCCTGGTGCAAAGGAGGATTCACCACAGCACATGGGAGAGTGGTCTAATTAATAGATAGAGAAACATAACAAAATAGTGTTATATAAGGGATTTATGTATCTAACACGTGTGTTATGTGTGAGTATGTATGTATATATATGTATGTATGTATGAGAATTCCGCCACTGGGGTTAATTCAAAGATGGGGAAAAGGAGTAAGAGATAGGCATACATACACAGGTGTAATACCAAAAGCAGTGGTTTGGCACAGTGAGCGTAATACGTGTGTGACACACTGGAGTGGTGGTAAGAGATTCCTCTTTATTTCCCGACCACAGTCACACGACATGGTCCCGATTGTGAAAGTTTATACCTTTGTCACATGACAGGAATCAGTACTCCACTGGCTACTGTGTCAGGGTGAAATTTATCCCTATGTAGAGGGACAGCAGAAGAATTATATACTACTTAAAACAGGATTTAAATGTGAAATAAAGGAATTAATTACCTTCAATGAGGAGCAGAGTACATAGGTAGATGAGAGGAAGGCAACAAGTGTGATTACAATATAATTTCTACCTTGTAACAGGTAGGGGTAGAATCACATCCTCCCATAGACCCAATCCTGTGGAATGCTGAGTGCTTTAAACTCCCATTAACTTACATGAGCTTGATCCAGCCCCTACTCATTGTAAGGGAGTTCTTCCATTCCTTGAGTGGCAACAGGATCAGTTCCAGTGGTAACTTCTGATGGCTAGCAACTGTCTGGAGATAACGAGTTTTTGAAGAACCAGGCCACATTTCTGGATGTGTCATCATAGGAACTTTTGTAATTCTGTCAACCAAACCATGCCTGAGGCACCTAATGTGCCAAATCCTCAACTTGTGTATATTGTCACAGCTCTGTACAAGTCAATGGAGCAATGACAGACATCTTACACAAGCTGAGGATCAGGTCCTGTGTACCTTAGTTCTTTACTGACACAATGATTTCATACTTAATTATTCTAATGTTTCAGTATGATAGATAATTTTGCTTTATAGCACCACTTATCCCTGTTTAACATATCCATACTGAGCTGTGCTTGGAATTCTGTTGCTATTATTTATTTACATTATACTGCAACATGGTCTAGAAGTTGTCAGGCTGGAGTTAACTTCGGTCTTTGTGTGTGTGTGTGTATATCTTCTAAATTGAATTTGATTTACATAAATGTAGCTGGATTTCTGTTATAATATGTAAGGAAAGGAAGAGTATAATTGGTGCTTTGGAATGCTGTTTTGCATTTCTTTACCTTAATTAACTTCTCTAACAAAAGATTACATTATAAAGAATGGAACTTTGCAGGCTCTTTATACCATAGACTAACCCCTTTTGGTGTTATGACAAAAATATTGTCGAAATGGCAGTTTCTAAAGTCTGAAATATGTCTACTTGACACACACAATAGTTCTATAGTATTTCACAATGCTTTGAATATGGATTTCATTCTATATTCTACATTGCATGAGTAACATTCTAATGGTACTTTTGTATAGAGATTTGCATTAGAATTGGTCCTTTTGGTGCTGTTACCATGTCACCTTTATGGAAGGATTTTAGTAAGCTTTCTGCACAATGTGTATTATTCTTAATGCATATCTCAGCAGATACAATAATGTGTCAATGGGTGATTAAATGCTCTGCTAAATTCCCACAGAGGTTGGTTTAAATGGAAGAACTGGGACAATTCAAGTCAGGATCCAAAAGGAAAGAAACTTAATAGTTCAGTTCAAATGGAGGTGGGTTTGAAGGATTTGTAGTCCTTTTATTTACTTGCAGATATTCTAGTTTTGATACATCCATTCAGTGTCCTGGAATAAATCCAAATCACATGAAAGTAACTAAATTATGTACAGCAACATTATTGTTAATGAGTTCCTTTCCCCCCAAGCTCCACCTGTAATTTTGAACAGCACATTTACTCTACTGATGCAATATAATTAATAAATAATAGTAACAGTTAAAATATGTAACCTACAGAATTTAATTCATTTTACTACCATTATAAATAACATTAATTTAAGAAGTTAAATACTACCCTTTATGTTTCAGTAACGTTATGGGGCCAAATATGGCTGCAGGTTATGCATGTGCATATGGCAGAAAAGACATAGCCAAAGGAGGTGTTGTTTAGGGCAGAACTGTTTTATGTCTTCTACCTCCACCAAAGCCCCTGAAGATGTTACTTTGCAGGCTCTTCCACAGGTGTTCTGTGATTCGGACAATCCAGAGCAGGGCCCGGAGGGTGTGGTCTGAGTAATTTAGTACATAAACACCCTAACCAGATGCCACGCACCCCAGTCTGATGAAGATTTCTCCTGCCTCTGGCAGGGATAATCTGCACATGGCACTGTATGGGACTGGGTCAACCAGAACATAGACTCTTTTTAAAAGTGCCACCTGGAATTTGATCTGTGAAAGGTTATTAAGCAGTCATACAGATGATCTCTCACTGAGGCCAAAAGATGTCACTTTTGCGGCTACATCCTGCTTGTAGTTCAACTGATCAAATAACATGTTTCTCATTTAAACCCAAATTCAGTAAAGCACTTAAAGACAGGCTTAATTTTAAACACAACCTTATGTTCACTCCTCTTCAGAAAAATACTTACGTACATGCTTAACTCCCTTTTATTTCAATGGAATTAAGCATCTACGTAAGTGCTTTGTCGAATCAGGGCCATAATGTCTCCCCACTTTAAACATATCTGAACATGTTAATTCAAAGGTGTTTTTAGTATGATTACTGTTGGCCCCATGTTTTATTACCCGTCCCATATTCCTCATTCTTTTGCATTGCTCCACTGGATTTGTTTCTCTGGGTATAAGTGAGGGTGTTTTAATTATGGTTTTTTATTGTATTTAATCATGTTTTATTAGGTTATGCAGCTCTGTGAGCTCTTGGCTAAAATACTATATAAAACAAACATTAATGCATTCCATTTTAGTTTTGACTTACTTTGGAGTGTATTCCACATATTTACATTATAAAGTTTAGAAACAAAATAAAAAGCAGGTCAGTATAATTTATTGGAACCCTGGTTATATGTTCAGTTGGAAAACTTCATAAATTATGGCTCAGAGTATAAAACCCAATTGCCATTTACAGAATTCTTATTTTTGCCTTCCATACATATAGGATCACAGTAGTTAGTGATGGAACAGACTAACTAAACTATCAAATACATTGTGTAGAGGAGATCTCAGATCTTAATTTAATACTAACTTGGTGTGAACCAAAGGGAGGATGCATCAGTGCAGCTGCCTCAGTGGCTGGTCACCAATGGCTGGAATTGGGGCAAATCCTCGGAGTAGACAAGACCTTCAGCTCAGTCCTTTGAGAATGGTAATGGAAAATTAAAATGGAAGAACCCTGTGTGGCCCACTCCCTAAAAGTAAAGATAATTAAATGGCTGAAACATAGAACTACAGTCTCTCTATAACTTGCTTCTGCCCAAACTCTTGCTTCTGTGGTATACATTTTTTTATTTGAATATGATGTAATGGGGTGAAAATTATGTCTGAATGAGCTCTTGCCTGACAAACTGGGAAAAAAAGACTTTAGGAGCAGACCATATTTGCGCAGACACACTTACTCTGCCTAGGTGCTCAGCAGGTGGAGCGGCTTTGCGAAAGTCATCAATTTTGGCTGTTTTTGAGGTACCAGTATGGGGCGGCACCAGCTAAAGGGGAGGACACGTGACCTCCCCATGTGTCTCCTCCCCATCCCGCCTCCAGCTTGGGGCCCTCATGCTACCCCTGCCCTCCCTCCACCCCATGTTACCTGTGGGGGGGAAGGGCTCTGTCCTCCTGCTGCGCCGATTCCCCCCCAGCACGTTCAGCTGCTCTCCCTGACAGCCAGGCCCAGGTGGGGAGTGGGATGGAGCCGCTCCCAGACGCTGCCCGGTGCAGCACAGCAGCTGCCTAGGAGAACCCCTGGTGGCAGTGGTGGCAGACATGCCCCTTGCCCAGGCTCAGCTTCTGGAACAGGGGCCAAGTGAGCCAGAGCCCCTCCTCCCTGCCTCCCAGCATGCTCTGTATGCATCAGCAGCTGGCTGCCAGAGAGCCTGACTGGAGAGGGGTGGCAGCAGCAGCCTACTCCCTGCCCAGGCTTGGCTTCCTGGGACAGGGGCTGACTCCGAGCATGCTAGGGAGGGAGGGGGATCTCCAGCTCGCTCCACCGCTGTCCCTGGAAGCTGAGCCTGGGCTGGGTGCAGCCTGACACCACAGCCAGGCGCTCTTCCAGGCAGCTGCTGCGCATCTCAGCATGGCTGGAAGAGGTTCTGGCCTCACCCCTTTCACTCCAGGTCTGGCTCTGCCTCTTCCACTCCCCATCGGGGCTGGCTGCTGGAGGGGGGGGCACTTGACCCTCTATGTCCCCCTGGAGAGTCGCATGCTGGAAACTGAAACTCACTTTGTAAGCAGGAGTAGGAATACCAAATCCCAATGAAAAAGAGAAGGTCTGGAGACTGTTTCTCTGGGGGTGGAGTGGCCTCTTCTGAAGGAGTTCTAGACACCCATTGACTCTCTCTGCTCCAGTGTTTGAGGACAGATCTGGTTATATGCAGTGGAGAGTCTATTGTTTCTGTTCAGTGATTACCTGAGTTGAATCACTGATAAGCAGGTCTAGAAGCAAAATCTTAGATGGGGGAGGGGGCAGTGTTGCAGTAAAAGACAACCCAGAGGCTGCCTAGCAGTTGGATTCCTTGCACCCAGTGAGCTGAAATCACTAAAAGCTTGGCTAAATGGTCAAACCTCAGAACACAGCATGGCAAAAGTGGCAGTGAGCGGCAAGCAGCAGCAGCAGAGGAAACAGCTGAAGCAGTGGCAATAACCCAGATGCAGAGGTGTGCGGGAGCAGCAGACATTGTTCAATGTCCTCTCCTACCTTTCAGAGGTGGGAGGGGAACCCGCTGGAATGCACTTCTGAACTCTGGGTCTTTGCTGACCAAGGAAAACCAACTGTGAGTGAGGTGCAGTAGAGGGAAAAGGGACATGTTTAATATTTCATTTTAATGTCCCCATTGTTTGCTATAAGCATGGTAAAGGGACATTCATTCATTAGACTTTCACAATGCCGCAAGGTGGGAAACTGAGGCAAAGGCTGCTGTCCAACGTACTGTGGGGTGGGTGTTTGCTTATGGTTATAAGCTTTTGAATTGTGGTTGTGGTGTTTTAACAAATTAATGCTGGGTTCACTTTCCCTTTTAATAAAAGTGCTCTTTTGTTATACCTCAACTCAGTGCTGGCTCCTAGGGGTGGTGTTTAGTTTCCCCAGATTACCGGGTGGGGTCTCAAGCTGGTTCTGTTTTTAATTGTTAAGAGGAACCCATAGATATTGATCCCAGCCCTTGTTGCTGCTGACACCAGAAGGGCTACAATTATGTTATTTTATTATGGTAACCTAGAGACCACATCTTGTATTGGCCCCATCCTACTAGGAGCTATACAAACATAGTAAGAGACAATCCCAGCCCTGAGGCATTTGCAGCATAAAAGAGACAGGAGGTGGGAGGGTTAAATAAGGGCACAGAGGTGAAGTGACTTGCCCAAAGTCAAACAGCACATCAGTGGGAGAACCGAGAACAAAAGCCAGCTCTTCTGAGTTGCAATCTGTTGTCCTACCCACTAGACCACACTACCTTTCAGTGAAATATAATTAACATAAAGGGGGGGTGGAAACAGTGCTGTGAAATCCTTTTTTAACAATACAAAGCACTGGATGGTGCTTTGAATTACAACAGGAAATGATATACAGTATCTGGTCGGTTTTTAAAAATTGAGTTTAGAAAAATAAAGTATCGCTGTCAAAAAAGAGTAAAAACACACTGGCACTGTACAGTATGTTAACAAATGGCTCACAGAATTCTTCACACAGAATGGCTCACTCCAAATTTAGAAATTTAGTGATAGCAACGCAAGCGAAAAAGTTTTGCTGCTTTATCAGCATGAGAAACGACTATCAATTTCAAACATAACATTCAAACATATAAAGCAAGCCATATTGGTTGCCATGCTTTAAAATATCACCCTGAGGTTGTTGTTTTTTTTAGCCAGTTATTAAGAGTTTAGCATTTCATTTAAATACCCCCATTGCTTGCTGTAAGCCTGGGCAAGGATGTGGAACTTACTGGGAAATTTCTTTTAATGCTGTGATTCATCATTCAGCAGGTTGTTGTTTTTTAATTATTATGCAACTATCTCTGATGGTAAAGGCCACTTTACTTCTGACTCTGAACTCAGCTTCCTTTAACATTTTTTCTTATGTGGGCAGAAATTACAGGTATAAAAGTGTATTACAATTTTTTTCCACTCCAGATTCACTTAACCATTATAAAAATGTTTGAGTTCAACCACAGCCTCTCAATGTTAGCAACTGATTTACAGCTTTTATATTGCTGTGTCTCAACGTGCTAGTCTTAATGCCCACTACAATAAATAGCAGAGTTCAGCAAAGCACAAAAGCTGAAAGTTCAGGGAGAAAAATGTCCATTATTAGGAAGAAGGACAGAATATTCAGTGCTAATAGGTGACTCTCAGCGTAACAGCAGGGCAGCAAAGCAGCTCTGAAACGAACTCATTTAAAGGCTACTGCCACTGAGATGTATGATGTAGCTGTATCACCTTGGCTGTGATCGCATCAGATAACAGTAATAGCAAAGTTGGATTTGGTGGAAACAGAGTCACTAGAAACATACAAGATGCTGCAGGAAGAGTCATAGACGTTTCTTTAAGCTCTCTGAGGGAGTGATCCAACTCCCACTGAAGGCAATGGAAATCTTTTGTGAGCTGGATCAGACTCTGAGGGTATGTCTATACTAGAGATGGAAATTATACCTCCATCTCTGTGCTAGCTGTGATCAAGTTAGCGTGCAGTGGGATAGGCTAGCTGCCTGAGTATATACCTAGGATTTGTACTCAGATGGCCAGTCTGTCCTCCTGCTCATGCCACCACAGCTACACATATATTTTTAGTACATGAGGTAGCTCAATCAGAGCTAGCATGGATATATCTCTCCAAGTTGGAAATTACCCCTCCACCACCAGTGCAGACAAACCCTGAGTTAGGACTGAAGCAATGCCTCAGCCTGGTGTTAGCAGGCACTGTGTTGTCGGAGGAGCTGTTTTCCATATGCAATATAGAACTGACAGTTGCTTAATTTGTATTCATTAAAAAGCTGAAGCATTGCTGCAAGGCAAGGGTACTGCAGCTGATGATCTGACCAAATTCAAGAACTGGAAATTACGCTCTTCCCACAAGTCCAGCAAGCCAGGGAAGCACTTAGCCGTCAGTGGGAGGGGTGACGTGGCCAGACAGACTTGTGCGTCATTGATCCCTGGCCAGTAAAACTGTTCCCTTAGGGGACAGTTATTGCCAGGATAGTGGTTGCTGAAAGTTACATTGGGACCGAACCAACCCATATCCAGCCCTAGGCCTGGGGATGCAGAGAAGTGTCTTAAAAGCCATCTTTTCCTCCCTGGCCCTTGTATCCTGCAGCAAGTGCTGTTGGGCCAGGCTGAAGAATCTGGCCCATAGATTTGTGCCCACAAATAGGCAGGCATCAAAGTACCCAGTTAGCACACAACAAATTCAGTTTGTAAGTGCATGTCTGAGTCTATGCCAGAACAAGAGCTTAGCTATGGACAACAGTGGACGTAATTTTAGAAGCAGCTTGATGCTCATTTGAAGATTTTGAAGTCACTTATGGGAAAGAATGCATTCATAGATTTATAGAATATGTGGCCAGAAGGGACCATTGTGATCATCTAGTATAACACACGGCGTGGGATTTCCCCAAAATAATTCCCATTTGAATTAGGGAAGATCTTTTAGAAAAGCATGCAATCTGGATTTAAATACTTCCAGTGATGGAAAATCCACTACAACCCTTGCTAAGTTGTTTCAATAGCTAGGTACCCTCACTGTTAAAAATGTGCATCTTATTTCTAGTCTGAATTTGACTAGCTTGAACTTCCAGCCACTGGATCTTGTTATACCAATAGTTGTAAGCTGAAGTCAGACAAATTCATGTAAGCTGAAGCTAGATGAGACATAAGGTGAAATGGAATTGAACATGTGCAGGAAATGCAAGGATATTTGCTACACGAAACCAAGAATTTAAAGACTTTTTCTTTCAGCTTCTTTCCTGTACTGATTTTACGAATTTCTGCACTTATCTAACCCTCTATAGAACTAGTAGCAGTTATATTATTATTATGGTTGTGTTAATAGGTTAACTAAGTAAGCAATAAATGTGCAAAAGAATGATTTGCTTGCTACAGTAATCTATTCTTCCCTTCAGAGCAATATTCCCTTCTCATCATTGACATTTGTCGCTTCCTCCTTTCCTGTCCCCATACTACTTGTCATTTGTGTTACGATATGGGCCTAATTGAGACTGCAGATTCCTTGTGGCAGGGAGCTTGTCTCTTTATTTCCTTAGAAAGTGCCACAAAAACTAATGGCACTACAGTCATAATACATAACAGTGTGATAATAAGAATAGGATGCGGCGGCTCGTGCTATAACAGCGCGGAGATGTGTCAGCCCTTATCCTACATCACTGCACCATGTGAGACTTGATCTTTCAAGGCATGAGCTGCCTCATCTCCCCTGGAATTCAACAGGGTTTCAGGATGCTCAGCACGTCCCAGGACTGGGCTTCAATAAAGCAAAGTCCCTCCCACTTCCCCCTCCATGAACATGCAGGATTTAAAAATAGGCTGCATCAAGTGCAGTAGCTCCAGTACTTGGATTTAGAGTCTTCTTGGGAGAAGAGATGGTGGAACAAAATAATGTATTAGTCCATAGGGCCATCAGGCAGGATTTTAAAAGATGCAAATAGGCCCCTACTGCGATTTTCAAAAGCACAAAGGATGCTTTACTCCTCTTGATTTCAATAGGAGTTAGGTGCCTAATGTGCTCAGAGGCGTTGGAAAATCCCACTGGTCACCTTATCTGTGTTTTTATATTCTAATTATCTTTGAAAATCTGATCCTTTTCTTACAGAGCTTGATTCTTGGTATATCCTGAAAGCTAGTAGTGCATAATATTTAGCTGAACTTTGGGAGTCAGAAATCACTCCTTTTCTATTGTAGACATTTTTACAGTGTTCAAAATATTGCAGCTTAGTCTTTGATTTGAAAGAAAGGAAGGTCTTTTGAAACAGACTCCTCCAAGTTAAATCACTAGTTTGATTGCATTCTTCAGGATTATTTATTATTTATCTTAAAGTAATACCCAAAGGTCCCAAATGAATCCTTCCATTAAAATACAATAGATGGATGTAATAATCTGTGACCTATCATCAGCCTAACTTCTGCTTGTATGCTGGATTTAATTCCTCCTTCTTATGTCTATCTTGTCTATTTGGACTGCAAACTCTTCAGGGAGGGAAATGCCTTGTTTAGTTGTTTATACAGTACCTAACACAACAGGACCTCAGTAGGGTCTTCAGTCACTACTGTCAACTAATTTATAATAATAGTACAGCTAACAGGCATTTATCTCACTGTGAGAAAAATAAGCAATGATTATTGACCCTAATGTTTAGAAATCATACTTTATTTGTTGCCATGTTGCATTTAGATTGTATCTGTAAGTAGCATTCTGTAAATTTGTACAGTATACTATCAACATTCAGTGTAAAGCTGGTAGGAAAATGAGACTTGTCTGAAAAAAAAATTGTCCCTTTTTTGACCTGCTCTATTTCAATAGGCCAGATGCATCCTGGGCCTATACCAGCTTCCAGATGCAGTGTGCCCCAGCAGTGGGAAGTCCACCATCATGAAGCTGCAGTGATAGAAAGCAGCTACTATTTCCCCTCTGCCAGGGTGCCCCCAGGCAGCCAGCACAATCTCACAATTAGCACTGCTGACATCTGGGAGAGGTGGCTGACTCAGCATATTCCTAACTTCAGTCTCTATTAATGAAGTCCTTGAGAAAGTGTGGCAGTGGAAACCGCCCGTCCCTTCCTCTTGGGATGAACTTGCCCCTGTAGAGTGGCCTCTGCCATATCCCCAGAATACTGGACATTCCAGTACTTCCAGGAATGGCATTACCCCTCCTCCACTGGCACATACTCTTCAAAATGGTCTGCCCCATCAATGATACTGGACAAAACCACGTCTGGTTTTGTCTCAGCACTGGACAGGGAAGAAACCTTAGAAAAAGAGCAAGGAGTCCGGTGGCATCTTAAAGACTAACAGATTTATTTGGGCATAAGCTTTTGTGGGTGGAAAACCTCACTTCTTCAGATGCATCTGAAGTGGGTTTTTTTACCCACGAAAGCTTATGCCCAAATAAACCTGTTAATCTTTTAGGTGCCACCAGACTCCTCATTGTTTTTGTGGATACAGACTAACATGGCTACCCCTCTGATACTTAGAAAAAGAGGACTGTCCAGTCCGAAACTGGATGAATGGCCGGTTTTTGCCCCTCCTATCCCTCCAGCCTTATTGGAAAAAGAGGTGAAGGAAAAAAGTGTTGGGGGAAAGCCTTGGACTTGGGAGACCTGGGTTCAGTCACTGCTGCACCACAGACATCTTGTGGTACCTTGGATTTGTCAATTAGTCTCTCAATGGCTCAGCTCCCCGTCTGTAATACAGACATACTGGTACGTCTCTACCTCACAGGGGTGTTATGATGACAAACACATTAGGTGCTCAGATACCATGATAATTGGGGAAATATAAATACCTTGAATAGATAGGTGCTGCAGCCCGCACTGGGGCAAGAATGTGCAAATTATACCTCTCCTGTTCCAACACTGATAGGTCTCTATTATTATAATGATTATAGTATAAACTTAGCTACATGCTGCATAAATACATACTCTTCACACATTGTTTCTATGTAAAAATATTCAGGGTATTTAAAAGGTTCCCTGTAAATTTAAATGCTTAAACTTCTTTAGATCCTTATTTTTTGTAATGTAAGCCCAGATTTCTCATTGTGAAATCTGGTTCAGGGATCTCTGTCGCTCAAAAGTGATTCCCAAGAGCTGGTCATCCAAGCAGGGGCAAAAAGTAGAAACAGAAGAAAAGGCAAGAGTAATGTTTCTTGCAGGTAGTTTTCTTCAATAATTAATTATTTACTGTAATTTCTCTAGCTGTGTTAGTTATTTTACTGCTACAGTATGTTTGTTGCCATAATAAACTAATTGAGCATTTAGATTGCTACAGCCAACAGCCATCTATGGTAGGGTTAATCTCTCTGCCTTTGATTCTGGATGCATCCTGCAATTTTGAAATAACTCGTGGAAATTTTGAGACTGTTCAAACTTCTTTTATCTGTGACCCGCTTTATAGATTTTAGGCATGTATGATACTTGCCTCAGGGGAAATGGCTCACTTCAGAACCTTGTCCTGTGGGTGAAGGCAATAGGCCATCCATTACCCTCTTCCTCCCGTTCTCAGGTTAATGACTATATTAAATATTAAACAGGGTTCTATCTCCAGAGTGCCTGTATAAGTGATTTTACATTATCTCATCCACTTTTGGCATAAGCCCTTCTCTGATTTCTTATAAAGTGTGTTGCTTCTGTCTAGCATAACTCAGAGAAGATCATGATTGATTTGACAGCCATTAATGCAATGTTTAATATTAACCTTCATCTTCAGTAAGTGAGGATGATGGTGGAAAGGAAAGGAGGGGAGGTATTGAGGGAGGTTGTAGATCTTTCCCACATTTTATTTCATATGCAGTCTATGCAGGTTAACATCTAGAGATGTGTGGCAGGCTGGATGGAGCTGTGTCTGGTACATAAAAGGAATCCTTTGCATAGATGGGGTTTTAAATCAGGCACAAGGGACAAAGACCAGTTTAAGGTTAATCAGAGTTATGCACTCCATTGTCTCCCATGATGTTCCGTTCAATTGCTAAAGTATCTTTAATTTACAGAATTGTACATGCTGCACTGCTGAAATGCTGTGGTACCACATTGGAGTGGAGAAAATTCTGGGCTGTGGCATTCCCAGAATGCTCTTTGCTGGGATGCTGCAGGAGCAGGGCAGAATGGCGCTGCAGCCTTGAGGAGCATGTCAGCAAAACTAGAAAGAGACTTTGAAAATGCATCATACCATTTAATAACTCACACTCCTGCACAAGATAGTAAACCAATATGGGGCATTTTCAGCATGTGAGACAAAACCAGTCACATACTCCCAAGAAGTGTGACTCCATGTGACACAGGAATGAGACAGAGAGGTAAATTTGGAGGCTATGGTGGGGTAAATAGACAATGCAAAGCAGAAGAAAGAATGTTTTGGAGCATTTTGGTTCTAGCACTGGTCCTGAAGAGGAGAGCACAGGTGAAAGGACAGAGAAGAGATACGTAGGATCTGGGAGAAAGGAGAGTGGCCATAAGAAGTGTACCTCACAGCATTCAAAGCTCCACAAATAAGATATCGAGGAAAGGACTCAGTGCTGGGTTAAGGAATTACTAAAAATGCCTTTTTTTGTTTGTTTAATGAAGGAAATAGGAAAGAGAATATGGAGTGGCAGTGATGGGGGGAAGGAGAGAAGGAAGTATAGAGTCTGATTCTAGGATTTGGCTGAGCTATGCTCATTATAGGATATGGAGAGAGTGGTGGGGGGAAGATGGCTTTATTCTCTTCAACTCCCTTTTCCCTCCCAGGGTACTCAGGAGCAGGCATCCCACCTGTTAATAATGGAGATCCTGAGGATCCCAGCTGCGATGGGGAATGAGGTGGGAATTCTCTAGTCATCCCTCTGCAGTAGTCTCCTTACTCAGATGACTATCTATAGTTGGTGGTGCCTCCATCAGGCCAGACACTGTATATACCTATAGGTGTACCTCAGTTGCCCCCAGGAACAACTGTATAAATAACAGGTCTTACAGGGCAATTAACACCCAAAATAAAACCAACACAATTTTACTTAAAAGTTTTCCTAGCAACATACAATAGAAAATGCAACAGATTAATATCGCTTAACTGTTATAACTGTGCTGTCCAGGTCAGTAGGTGGTACTGCAATAGTTTGGCTAATGGCTGCAGCTTTCAACAGCAACACAAACCTAACCAGCGCTATTAGCATTATACACCCCACCCCTGAGTGTGTACTCTCCTTTCAGTGTGTAGTCCTGGGCCCTCTCTTGTGTTGGCCCACTGGGTGAGCAGGAGTTCAGGCCAGCACTCTGTAAGTCTGACAGAGGCAGCCCAGGTGAAACAAGAAGGAGTGAGGCAATTTTGTATTGTGACTAGCTTAAGTTGCCCAGTAAGTCTTAACACTGTATCTTCAACCCAGAGAGCATAGCCCAGGGCTAACTTACTCTTTTCTCAATCGTCTGTAAGGCAAAGTCAGATCTGCTGCACAACCGACAGCCTCTGGTTTTTGGTCTCAATGCCTAGCTCAAGAGAAGGAGCCCAGCACTAACAAGTTGTCAACTGTAGTTGCATGTCTTCAACTCTGGCAACTCAACAAAAAGGCTCCGTGACCGTTTTATTTGCCCCAGACCCCAAAGGGAGCAGCAGCTCTCTTTTCTAGCTCCCTGCACAAAAAATGGAGCCACCTTTGGAGCAGCCTCTGACCCAAGAAGCTTAATCTAGTCCCAGAGGGCACCCATGACAGCACCCTGGGATTTGCAGTTCTTCAAGCCAGCATACAGTATATAGAGGTCTGGCTAACCAGAATACCTCAGATAGGTTTCAGAGGCTCCTCAGATAGGGGTCCTACGTCTAATTTTGTGGCTCCCCAATTCAAGGGCTGCTGCAGTCTGATTTGGTCCTGAGTGTAAATAGAGCTGCCCCACGGCTGCTGAAACTTTCACTGTGCTGCCCAAGAATTTCTTCCAGGGTCTGCAAAAAGCTGGACCAAAGAGAAATCCCAGTCATGACCCCTTTTCTGCACCTACATTCAAGGCTATTGTGGACCATTTGGGGACTCCCTTAATCGTAGGACAATTTTGGAGTAGCTGGCTAAACTGACTTTAGTGTCCCTTTCTGCCAACAGAGTGGCACAAACGGAGCCTCACTAGAACAGAGAATGTGACCCAAACTGTAAATGAGGGGGAAATGGTCCTTTCTGACTCCCAACTTCCAGATCAAGGCAGTACCAAAATGTATGTCCTAGTTTGGGACTTATGAGATAACTAAAGATTATTGCTGAACAAAATGTATTATTGTATATGGGAATCCCAGTGTGAATTACACCAGCTTTCCCCTGCTGTTTCTAGATGACTTCCCAGGAGTTATTCTTGATTTACCCTTGTATTAGTGAGAGGAGAATCAGGCCAGCTGCAGTTTCATGTACATTAGTAGTATTCTGGTACTATGGGCTAAAATACACATATGGTTACCAGGAAACAAGCATTATGTGTTGGACAGTTAGTTAAGGTTTTGGACTTCTCCATCTTAGCCCCTGACAGAAGTAGGTTCTCCGGGATCCTGTACAGTTCTCTTTTTCTCTCCCACAGTATATTTACAGAAGGATCTAATGGGAACAAGCGTTCCATTGCACTGTCCAACTCCGCCTTCCAGGCTTTTGCTGTTGTTTAGATAAATGCGGTGAATAGAGTTCTTTTGCTCAGAGCTTGCACAGCTGCAACCTTGATGTGTGACCTGTGTTTGAAATAGATCTTGACCTGAGCCAACAAAAAAATGCCTTCAGCTGCAAGGAACCCTGTGTGAAATGAGCCTCTTGATTTCATCTCTCCACTTTACTGCTGTCCACCTATTCCCAATACTGCTCTCTTCAGAGGCAATAGGTTATCTTAGAGCTGAATGAGCCTGCAGTCTGTAAGTGTCTCTTGGCACGCTCCACTGTAGGTTGAAACCTTCAGGTCAGTACTGAGATACACTGATGGAGCTGCTGACTATAGCATACTATATGTTTAAGCCTCACTGATTCCAACCTAATAAAACAATAATAGTAACGCAGAACTAACTTCATTTTCAACTTTTACAGCCTTTTCCATTGAATCTTAGTTAAATCTAAATGTCTCCCATATACTTTTTTATTCATAAACCAGGAGCTAGTTTCTTAAAACCTTCATGTAATCATGCTTTTTCACTTCATCTCTGGTCCAACATGTCCAATATATTATTTGCAGTCAATCATCTTTACTGAACAGGATAATTTAGCTAGCTGGAAAATATAAAAAGAAAATTTGAAAAAATGATTTAAAGGAGGGATGCTGACTTGGGTCAGGTAAAATACATAAAATGTAGGATGGCATTTTCATACTTTCTTTAGTGCCAGTTGAAATACATTCTTTTTTGTTACCTCTTTTGGCATTACTGTCATGCTGGACCCACAAATCACCAGCAATTAGCTTCAGTGTAAATTGTTGAGATAACATTTACCATTTACTGGTTGTTATTCTTTGGCTGATCCATTGGAAGTTAGAAGCAAATGGCAAAATGCGCTAGAAAATTAGAATTTAATGACAATAAGTAAATAAATAAATGAATAAATAAAAGCTAATAAAATGTAAGGTATTGGAAACACTGTGTAAATAGGTCTGCTTGTGAGTAAAAGAATATGAGACAGACTTTGTTCAGTATTTATCTTCATTTGTTGCTAATTAGAACAGGACGTGAAAATCACAAAGGACACACACTGTCAATATAAATTTAAAAAGCCATTTTCCCCTTAAAACCAAAATGCCAGTTAAGAAGAGTTAACCAGACCCAATTAAATTAGTATTTGCACACGCTGATATTAACAATTATTAAAGCATCAGTAGAGGGAGAAGAGTGATTACTGCAGCCAATGTAATTGGCCTTTTCTAATGGACTAAAAAAAAAACGTTGATTTTTAACTGGTTTTGGTCAGAAGAAATTTCCATTTACTTGCACGAGCATGTTTATCTCAACGAAATTAATCCCCACTGGCAATGGGGCAGGGTTTGGGGTTGTTCACTTCCTATTATTGCCTGTATATTGCCAGGGCATATCAGGCATTGTAGCCATTAACAACTTGTCTGCTTAGTTTCATGATCATCAAAGTCTGATGAAGGGTGACAGATTAATACTATTTTTACGCTAATAGAACAGCAGTTGTGGCTTGGTTTGCTCAGCATGTATTTTCATCTACTTATTCAGGACAGGAGGTTCATGAAAATGAGCTGCTTCTTCCCCTCCCTCCATCCCCCTTTAGACTATGTTATTAAAAAGAGCAACTAGAATCTGAATGGTAAGTGGAATATGCCCTTCCCCTCTTTTAGTGAAATACACTCAGGTGTAATAGCCATAGATGACATAAGGCGCACATGCAGAAACATACACCATGCACAAAAGATACAAGCTTTTTACATTTGGATTCTAATTGCACCCTACATCTCAACTGCCTTTGCCAACGTGCATGGGCTGCATTTGTCCTTCAAAGCCTGAGACAGATGAGAGATGCTGGACATATTTTGTGAGAATCTGACAAGCTGGAGCCCATTTCTGAGTTTACAGCACTATGTGCTGCAGCTATCATGATGGATAGGAGACCTACAATTCTTCCTTGCAACATGATTTGAGCTTTCATTCAGAGAAGTCTTTTAAGGAAACAGCTGACAGTATTTATTAGCTGCAGAGTTTATTAACAGAAAGTTCATCACTGCCTATTTTTTTTTCTTGGGTTCTGTGTTTGATTTTAATTGGAACATTTATTTCAATTTTTCTATAATTTTTGTGTGTGACAGCTTTAAATGGTGATAGCCTGAATGGGCATGGAATGAGGAAAATGCCTGCGGGTACCAAACTATCACTTTATATTGTGTAATAGTAGAAAAGAATTATATGCTGGAGTGATCGACATATGGGTTGCAGACCTGGACCATCTCTGAGATGAATCCTTTGACCTGTGGAGCTGTGGGAGGGAATGTAAAACAAGACGGTAAAAGTTTAAGAGAGTAATATATACACATTATTAATTTCACTTAGTTTGCTCTTTTTCAGATGGCTTCTGTGAAAAACAGAGTAAATAACAGGCAGTTGAAAAATAAAATAAGTGGTTTGTAACCCAACACCAGCCAAAATTGATCATTTTGGCAATACAGCTCTGTCTGCTGGATACCTATGCAAAATAAGTGTGTTCATGTAAATGAAATCTGTTAATGCAGAAAAGCCTTTTCTCCCCAGCTCATCACTGACTATCAGGGGAGAACTCATTCAGACCTTGTTTATAAAGTAATTGTGAAAGATGTCTTAGAAGAACCTAAGTAAAGACTGAGATATGCTTTGAGTTACATGCAACAAACTCTTACCACGGGCCAACTTCCGCCCTTGGGATGTGTGCAAAATTGCACATGAATCCCATGGACTGCAGTGAGAACTTTGTGTCATCTCAGGGCAGGATTGGGTCTACAGAGTAGAATTCTGGTGTCCTGCAAGCAGTTATAATAATCACACAACTCTGCTTTATTCTGGCTTCTAGTAGTATGTGCTTTAGAAAATGCCAAAGCTTTCAGTTTGATCTCTCTCTCTCTCTCTCTGTTCTCAAATGCTATTCTTCCTTTTCTACTCTGTTCCATTAGCACTTCAAGCAGATATGCTTCTGGTCTGAGTGCTGATTTGGTTCAGTTGCTGTAGGTATTGATTCATTGTGGCAGGAAAGAGGGGATGGTGTCATGATGTATTCAGGAGAAGTGCAAATAGAAATTATTGACTTCTAATTAATTGGTCGGAGTAAACAAATTATTAACACATTGTCAACTCTGAGTTGTTTGCAGAACTGAACAGACCACCATAGCAAACTGTAAAAAGGGAGAAACTAAGGGTATGTCTCTATGTACAGTGTTGCAGCGGAGCAGTTGTACTGCTACAACTGTGCTGCTGCAGCACATCTGGTGAAGACGCTCCACACCAATGGGAGAGAGCTCTCCTGCTAACATAGCACTGTGCACATGAACGCTCATGTCTGTGTTACTTATGTCGCTTGAGGGGAGCGGAATATTCACACCCTTGAGTGACATAAATTTTCCCGACATATTCTGTAGTGTAGACATAGCCTAATCAACTCATCCATTCAGCACCTCATGTACACTTCCCTCAAAAGTTCCTCTTCTCTGTCTCAACAACTTCCCTTCCACCAATGCAGCCCATATATCTTCTATCTGAACAACCAATGTGCAGACTTACTTTGGATGGAGTTTAAAAATACAGATTAGGGATACCTCATAGCATCTAGCCCCAAATCACAAATAAGGGGTGCTTCCTGTTATGATATCTGCCCCCACTCCATCCACCAGGCTCTCTCATGTCAGCAGCAGGGGAAAACCCAGCAATGGTCAGTGTGGGTGGAGTGGCAATGCCAGCTGGCAAGGACTAAGAGGAATGGAAAACAGGGAGAGCTGTAGCCACAGTGAATAGCTGCCATATTTCGTGCTGCTCTACATGTGACATTTAATGTAAAAATGTTAATGAGTGCATTTGCATACTTGCAGCTAATTTGCATACAATTGTACCCTCCAGCTTTAAAATAAAAATTATGTGGAATGGCTGCAATGCTCACAAAGGCCTGGGGAATGAAGCCCTCCTCTTTACCTACATAGCACACTGCCCTGCCAGCATCTGGGGCAAAACTTCCTCTATTGGTAATGGGGTAGAGCAATCTCCATGGCCCATGAACATCTTGGCCTCTTTGCTGAGCCTGTCATTTAGTGCAAAGTAAGCTGGTGAGTATTTAATGATATTGGAGCTGGGACTCACTAAACCTGTTTCATGTAGGAGCCAGCAAACATTTCTTAGATTGAAATGACTTTATTCCCTATTAAACTGGACTCTACTCTTAATGAAGACCTAGAAGCAAAAGGTTCTAAAGCTTATTGGCAGTGTCCTGAGGCATTCATTCCCTAATAAGTGCTAATAGCAGGGAATGAAGCTGCTTTCTGGAGAGATACATTTATTAAATCAAGTCCTGCTTTTTGGAGTTTGTACAGGCAGGTTTTCCACTTTCTGTACACAGACAAAAATCTCCTATACACTGTTCTCCCTCTTCTTCAAACAAACTATAGTATGGGTTATAAACTGTAACACAAATATAAACACAACATCCAAGTTCACCTCTACATATGTTTTGCTAGATAAAATCATTTCAAAAATTATTTCATGTTACTTCACTAACTTGCAGACGTTTCTCACCGTCCTGGGTCAACAGCAGGTTTCAATCCTCAAATGCACAGACCCATCTTATATTACTTCTCCTATCAGAACAACTGGTGTGGGAAGGAATGCTGTTATCCTCTATGAGGGAAACTCAGCACATACATTAGCAATGGGCTATACATCTCTTTGAGAACTAACATTAGAATGTTGTAAGTCAGGACACAGGATTCCTGCTGTTGTGAGATGCTATCAGTGTGGTGCCTCTGGTTTCTCCTGTTGATATCACTTGGCTGCGTGCGTGTGTTCCCTCTGTGTGCTGCCCCAGCTCTGCGCAGATAGCTGACACAGCAGACCCGACGAGAACCCCCAATGACCACAGAGTCTAGTAAGGTACAAAGGCACCTCGGCCAGGTTTATTGCGATCTCGGACACAATTGCAGTTCCCTGTAGGTTTCTGAGCCTAATTCAGGGCATACTACGAAAAAGTGCCTCTTGGCAAGGACCCGGCTCAGTGGCGGGACTTTCCACTGCCCCCGTGGCCAGACAAAGACACCACCCCAGGGATCCATTTTTATACACAGGTACAAACAAGTTACACATCACTCCTGATGTATTGAGGTGCAACCCCTCTATGCAGCAAGGTACAATCCCTATACGTAGTAAGGTGCCGCCTCGCACCTTGTACCTGTTGGTTCGATCAAAACAACTCTATCCATCATTTTACCCTTTTGCCCCTGTCATTGGGATGGGTCGGTCTGTTCCCTGTTATCTGTGGAATGTTCCGGTATAGTGTATCTTGGTACCATGTTTAAAGTGTAACTATGCTAAATGAATATATATTTATGCAACATCAGCCCTTTCCTTGCCAACTTCTATGAGCAGGGCCTGCCTCTTGCTCACAGCTTAACTTTGCTTCATATTAGCGAAGTCTTGACCATTACTTTAGTTTGGTTCAGGCCTCATACTGGGCCTTCATTAGGCCTTCACTTACTACACTGCCTTCACTTACTACACCTGCCTCTGGGAGGAGAGTAGGTCTAATGCATAATGTTATGCCTGTTCGGAACTTCTGCAGTGACTGAATCTGGGGACTCTAGAGCTAAAAGCATGAGCTTCTTCCACTTGACCTAAAAGGAGAATAAACTTCTACATGGGGTTGGTCTGTGGTCTGGTCACTAGAGAAGGACAGACACACTCTATTAGTGTGAGTTAAACAAGCACATAATTTATGATCCTGTAACCGAAAGGCAGTATGGAAAAGGGGCTAAGCATTAGGCCTGTTCTGGTAAGGATCTGTGTTCTGTTCCTAGCTTTGCTTACAGTAACCTTCTTCAACCTCCAGATTATTTTATCTGTATAATGGGTGAATGGTACAGCTGGGAGTATGAAGCCTTGGTCAATGAGGGTTGTGGAGTACACAGAAATATTAAGGACACAGTCAGCAGAAGACCTGGGTTTAGAATTCATTGGCTCTTGGCTTGTAGCTCAGTGCACTTCTCTTGGCTATGGATGTGATCTTTTTCAAGCAGGTTGACCCTGTCATTTCTTTACTGTAGTGGGTTGGCAGTTTGAACTACTGCAGGTGAGTGGGGAGTGAAGAAGTGGATCTGTGGGCTCTGTGTGCTAATTCTGTTTCCTTTCTTGGAGAGGGAGAATAAACACCCTGATGTCTTAACAGCACCCTTCCCATCGCCATTGAACCTGTCCCTTAGTCTCTAACCACTAAACCACATTCCCTTAATTCTGTATTTTTTTTCTGAGTAGGCTCCCAATAGAACATCAAGACCTGCCTGGCAAAACTGCAAAGTGCTCGCTGGCAGACATCCCTGATGTATCCACCATCATATTAATATGTCAAAATAGAGGGAAAGAAAATCTGTGCAATCAAAACTTTAAAGCCAGAGTATATTGTACATTGCTATTTGTGAAATAATTCACTCAATTTACAACAATTTATGATGAGTCCAGGTATGAAAAATAATCTTTTTGAGTAAGAAGGCCACTAAATTAAATCACAGCCACAGAGCTAGGAGGGAGTGGGTGAGTGAAATGCATAGTGGCATGAGAACCACTGGAGCCTGGTTCTGAAGTAAAAAGACAGAGAATCACAATGGCCTCATGACTTCCACAGGACATTTTTCAATGATGTATAAAAAAACTAGGATTCAGGAAATAGGATCCTTGCTATTTTATTGTCTTTAAGAAGGAGTTGGGGTTTTCATGTATCCTACGTTTTGTACCACTTGTGAATTAACATTAAACCCGAACAATCAGCTGGAAGAGTTGATGTATTAAGGGGACAATGTAAAGCTCACTCTTCCTTCCAGTTGCTATATTTACTGTGAAGAAGCTGTACTACCTCCCTTAAATCTTACCTGAACTGAGTCACACAGAGAATTTGATTGATAAAGTGTAGGAGAATTGAACTTTATGACTGAACACCAGACCTCTATCAACTGTGGGAGGGGATGTGTATCACAAACAGAGCTGTCACTGGCACAGCCCAACTATTAAATCTTTACAACCAGCAAATTAAGGGCCCCATGGATGGGGCACAGGCTGATCCATATATACAGACTGATTATGGAACGAAAACAATTTGAAACTGGACTGAGTTGTTGGCTGGAGAGTTAAGCTCTGGTGAACAACTTCCTCTTAACTTCCTTGGAAAATGCTGGTGATCTTGTTGCCCTTCATTGGTTAAATGGCAGGCTGAAAGGCAAGCTAAAACGTCCAGCATGGATGTATTAAACTCAACCTTTTTTTATATTCAGAGCATGAGGCCATGAGAACAAAGAGAGCAGACTTGAGCGTCCTCTTTTGTGCCACAAACCATACAAAGGAGAAACACACACACACGGTATAGGAAAGAAAAGTCCTCAATCTGCATTCCACAGGCTATATACAGAAGCTAGAGTAGAAACCTTCTGCTGCCCAGTCAAAGTGGCAGTGGACCAAGGGGAGTAGCTGGTGGAGGGTAATGCTGCAAAAATTCAGGGTTGATTCTGCATAATGTAAGACTAATGTGTCGCACAGGACATGGGCTCAGCATACACTATGATTTTTTTCTGAACATTTCTGTATAGATTTCAGTAAGGCTCATTGCCCCCCGCCCCAAGCCTAGAGTGCATAGGGGCACGGAGAAAGAGAGAGAGATTTGCTTATCCAATTTTTTTCAAGTACATGCCAGGTAAAAATCTAAAACCAAATTAAGTTGTAACATAGTGTGGCAATAGCAACATGGCCCGTTGCAGCTTCCAGAAGTGTCCTTCTTTATATATAGATTTTTTTAAAGGAACAATGGAACATATACTGTAATTAACATAGCAGTATAATAAGATAAACGTAAGCACAACACTATCTAGAAAACCAGGCAAACCAGGCAGAAGATTTAGGCTCTGTGCTAAGCTGCTGGCTGCTCAGAGTCTGCTGGTAGGCTTATTTGTCCAGCTATTGTTTGCCATGTATCACTGTGTGCAGAGGAGCGTGGATTACAGGCATCACTGCGGGTCTGGATCCAATACCATGGGAGAAACATCACAAAGTGTTCTCCAAACTGAGTGTATCATAAAGTGGAGTATTGCTGATTAAAAGCCCTCTGAAACATTTTACAATGATATTTTAGATCATTGCTTCAGGCTAACCTGTTTGAATATAGGTGCCTAAAATAAGATACCTGATTCCGTATTTAGGCACTTATATAAATTGCCTGATTTTCAGACAGGCTGAAGTCAGCAGTTATAGCTGCTCAGTACTTCAGAAATCATGCCTAAGTATGAACCATATTTTAGATACCTCAATTTGAAAATATTTACTAAATTGGCAATTTAGTAAATACTTTCAAATTGAGGTACCTAAAATATGGTTCGTACTTAGGCACTTAGGCTTGATTTCTGAAGTTCTGAGCAGCCATAACTGCTGACTTCAGCCTGTCTGAAAATCAGGCAATGTCATATGTAGGTGACAACTTCTATATCTGACCATAAATATTTTTACTTCAAATTTTCACATTATATATGACTCCAGCTACAAGAAGTTCTTTTAATTTGAGTGCTTCAAAACAGCAAAACACACAAATACAAACTCTCGGATGATATGTAAGGTGACCTTACACTTAGATTCTCTTAGCTACAATTAGGATCCTGTTGTGTTGTTTGCTCTTTACACTCTTCTTATGTGGCATCTCCATTACTGGAGGTTTGCTTCTGCATAATCGTCTGCTGAATAATCTCTTTGATCCACTCAGGATACAATATTGACCATCCAAGGTCTTTTTTGTTCTGCTTCATGTTCTTTTGCCATCAACTTGCCCTTCCAGTGCCCGTAAACATACATTACCTGCTGAATCTCTTAAAATGCACGCTAAAAATCAAATCTTTTTTTTCATAAAATCTCTGACTAGCATTTGCTAAGTTCCCATAAATCTCCAGCATCTTTTCATTGGTTATTTGGTCTATCCATAATGTTTTGTGCTTTACATAATGAATGCAATATCAAGGACCCACATGGGCACAGTGAGGTCAAAATAGCCATGTTTACTAATTATACACAACATGCATGGCCTAGCTACATATATACGCTGCTGCTGTGGTAAAGGACAGAGAAAGCACCACTAGAGTTTCCACAAGCTATTTAATGGGATACTATTTAATTCCTATAAACTACAGATAAATTTAACTATCTGTGAATAATGGGGGGAGAGAGGGGAAGGCTTATCAAATGTTACTTGCATACTAGGAAGTTGGATAAGGCATAAAGTTACTTTAATTTACGCATTCATATATTAGTCATTTTAAAGTTTACTTTAATTTACACATTGATATATTAATGATTTTTCTTGCCATACGCCTCTCTTCTGTCTCTCTTGGTTATGAATTATGCTGCTGTAGACTCCTTAATGGCTTGGCTACCAGGGAGATATTCTGGAAGAGCTATTCCTAATTAACTATTTATGATTAATTCCATGTGTGCATGGTTTTATTCAAGGATAAGAGTGCTTTATTCTGAATTAGTTTAATCCAAAAGAGTTTAACATGCAGTTAACCAGGAATAGTTAATTCCCTTTAAATTCACACTCTACCTTACTCTGATTTTACTTTCACAAGCCTTTAATCAGTTACAGGTTCAGATAAGGGCCAAATTGAGAGGTTATATTTATCCCCAAAGGGGGCCTATAAATGATATGTTGGTAAGTAAGTGAGAGTCTAAGGTCTGGTCTATACTACCCGCCTGAATCGGCGGGTAGAAATCGACCTCTCGGGGATCGATTTATCGCGTCCCGTCGGGACGCGACAATCGATCCCCGAATCGGCGCTCTAACTCCACCAGCGGAGGTGGTAGTAAGCGCCGCCGACAAAAAGCGGCAGAAGTCGATTTTGCCACCGTCCTCACAACGGGGTAAGTTGGCTGCAATACGTCGAATTCAGCTACGCTATTCACGTAGCTGAATTTGCGTATCTTAAATCGACTCCCCGCTGTAGTGTAGATGTACCCTAAGTCAGTCAATGTAAGGGAAATTAAGGGTGTCTAAACAGGTGTTTCTTAGTTGTGAGAAGAGAGACTGGAAGTAAATGTAAGATGTAAATACCATTATTTGTAAGAAAGTGTAAGCTACAAATTAGACTGCTTTACACTGAGCCACTGTGACCCACCCTATGCTCACTGATGCTGGTGTTAATCCTGAGTTAATGGTGATACTTTTATATGTGTATGAGGGAAGAAAATGGCTAAATTAGATTCTCTTAGATTCATTTGGATGCACTTCTGAATTTGAATTTGTCTGAGTGAAAAACTGAATCAGATTCTGGCAGTGGTGTGCCCAGAAATAAAAATTTGTCTGCTTTTGAAGGGACACTTTTGTGCCCCTCATGGCCTGAGGAGCTGGCTCCTTTTCCCTTCCTTCCCCGCCCCCCCCTCCCCCGTGCAGCCCCAGGACTAAAGGAGGTGGCAAGCTGGCTCTCCCCCGCGTGACCATAGGAGCTGGCTCTTCCCCCCACAGTCCCCGGGCCACAGGAACTGGCTCTTCCCCCACAGCTCCCATGGCCCAGAAGAGTTGGCTCTCCTCTCCTCCCCCCGCAACCCAGTGGAGCTCGCTCTCCCCTGGCAGCCATAGGAGGTGGAACTCCCTCCCCAGCCCAGAGGGCCAGAGGCGCTTGCTCTCCCCACCCCGGAGGAGTTCTGGGCCCTGGCCCTGCTGACTGGGGGGGGGCCCCCGTTGTGCACACCATCATCAGATCAGGGATCTGATGTCCCTATTCATCCAATGTATAGGTTGATAAAATAGGAAATTGAGTCTCAGTGGCTTAAATTACCAAAAACTTCAGTAGGGAAAGTGATGAAAAGCATCAAGAACAAAACCAAGAGATTCCTTCTTAAATATGCATAAAGAGGAAGAATAGCAGAAACATAACATTGAATTTATGCTCTCATTTTGGATCTGCGCGTTCCCAACCCATGGAACAAGTAGAGTTTCACTTCATCTCCCAGGTGCAGAGGAAGTACTGGTGCTCTAGGGCTTTTTCCAAAGACAATGAAATTGGTAAAAATAAAAAAAAAAAAATTGTTGTACATGGGTTTTGTTATGGTGGCAGCCTGAATAGCTGATACCTAGGAAATATATTCTTCCCATACTACAGCAGTCGTTAATTTATGGTGCTAATCCGGCTTCTTTGTTGGCTCATTATTTAAAGTAACATATAGGCTCCTTTTCTTTTGGTGGATATTTATTGTGATGTTACATTTAACTAATGGTGCATTACAAAGGGATTCTTATTGGAGGCAGCAAATGAGAGTTACATGAATACCAAATTAATTCATCATCATCTGCGCTAATAAAAAAACTAGCAAATGAATTCATAATGGGACCACTTATTGTGCAACCTTTTTTTTTCGTAATTGTCTTTAAGAGGTAAGGGGGAAGAACAATGATTGAAATCAAAGTAATACAGGAAATGTCCAGGTATTAGCACACAAAACCAGACACTGATATTGCATAGCACCGGTATATGCATATATAGCTTATAAGCCAGATCCTCACCCGATGTAAATTGACATAAGCTCATTAACTTCCAAGGATTTAAACCAGTTGAGGATCTGGCCCTACAGCTGATGAGAAGTGGTAGTCAGAGATGTGTGGTGGATACATTAAAGGGATGCAGACCTTAGACAGAGGGAAGCACCTTGGTGGGCAATGATCAGTGAGGTTTCCTGACTAATCATTGTCTTTGTACTCTTCTGTCACTCTCAGCTTCTTTGGTTTTCGTGTTGTATTTTGATGATTTTCAGACTGTATTTAAGCTCCTGAAGGTGTTTTGGCTTTATTGATTTTGTTCCGGAAGTTCTGGCTTGTTCCACCATCCTGGCTGATGGTGCTGCTCAAGTATGTAAATGTTTCTACATTGGTGAGAACATAATCCTCTATCTGTACTGGTGATGGTGAGGCAATATTAAAGGTCATGATATCTATCTTATTGTGGTTGATTTTCAGTCCAATTTGCTGGCTGAATGTGTTGAGTTGAGTTGTTTTTTCTTGTATATGGTGTTGGGTATGTGATAGGAGAGCGAAGAGGGATGAGAAGAGTGTCCATTTAATTCCTCTTGGCATGTCTTCTGTTGTATACCACATTACCCAGTCGATGGCAATGTTGAAGAGGATTGCAGACATGACACACCCCTGACTTACTCCTGTTTTGACTTCAAAACTGAGCTCACTGTAATCAACACTGCATGTAAAGTTGAAATAGAAGCTTTTGATGACATTGATTATACGGAAAGGAATTCCATATGCCCGCACAATGCGCTATAGGCTAGTCCTGTGAATGTTATCAAAAGTCTTCTCAAAGAAGGACCAACCCCAACTAAATCATTCCAGCCAGGGTTTTGTCACGCCAGGCCTTAAAAACCTCTAAGGATAGAGATTCCACCACCTCCTTAGGTAACCCATTCCAGTGCTTCACCACCCTTCTAGTGAAATAGTTTTTCCTAATATCCAATCTACACCTCCCCCACTGCAACTTGAGACCATTGCTTCTTGTTCTGTCATCTGCCACCACTGAGAACAGCCTAGCTCCATCCTCTTTGGAAGCCCCCTTCAGGTAGTTAAAGGCGGCTATCAAATCTCCCCTAACTCTTCTCTTCTGCAGGCTAAATAAGCCCAGTTCCCTCAGCAGCTCCTTGTAAGTCATGTGCCCCAGCCCTCCTCTGGACTCTCTAATTTGTACACATCCTTTCTTGTACATATTGGTTTGATCAAAGCATCTCTATCATACTGTCATCCTGACCTTATCTTAGAGATAAGGTCACCCTTTTCCCAGGAGTGGTGCCAGGGTTTTTGCCGCCCTGGGCAGCAGCACTCCTCCTCTGAGCATTCGGTGGTGGGGGTCCTTCCGCTCTGCGTCTTCGGAGCACTTTGGTGGCGGGTCCCGGAGCAAGTGAAGGACCCGCCGCTGAATTTCCGCCGAAGACCCTGAGCCGAAGGACCCCCCACCACCAAATTTCCGCCGAGGGCAGCAAAAGGCTGCCCCCCAAATCCTGCCGCCCTAGGATGGTGGAAGCGCCGGCCCTGCCTGTTCCTGTTATATTTGGGGTATGTGTTGGTATCGGCGTGTTCTGTTACCACCCTTCTGGAATGTGTTTGTGCAAGAGTCCTGTTCCTAGCACTTCTCGGGAATGTGTGTGTTTTTGCAATACCAGCCCTGTTCTTGCCAAGTTCTGGGAGCATGCATGCAGGCAGAGCCTGACTCCTGCTCACAACCTGTCTCTTTCTGACTTTGCTTTATATTAGCAAGGCTTGACCAGTACTTTAATTCAGGCCTCAGGTCTCACACCAGGCCTCTGATACAAGGGTTAATGTTTCAGGCTCCTTTTCTGCTACAATGGGTGGCACAGGCATTCCTCAAACTAGCTTTTTAACAAACATTAGTGTTTTGCTGTGACACAATATGAGGTTTTACAATCACATAATATCTCTAGAAATATATACACCTCTGCCCCTATATAATGCTGTCCTTGGGAGCCAAAAAATCTTACTGCATTATAGGTGAAAACGCATTATATTGAACTTGCTTTGATCCACCGGAGTGCTTAGACCTGCCACACCGGAGCACTGCTTTAACGCGTTATATCCGAATGTGCGTCATATCGGGGTAGAGGTGTAGTAGATATATACAGATGGGCTTTATTTACATCTCAGTGCCTAATACAGTCTCTGTTTATTCTTTTGAGCCGCTCATGTAAATATTTTTTTTTTCAGCTTTATTTCTTGATTTTTGGAAAATCTCTCCATTCCAGCAGCATCAACCTAAATGCACTTTTTCCATGAAATGTCATCAAATAGCCATAATCTTTTATAACCAAGAAAGGACATAGAGACTCTGGCAGGAAAACCACTCAGCTCCAGAAGCCACCTCTAATGACAGGACTCAGGAGTGGCTCATTTAATTATTATCTATCTCATTCTCTCTGTGCTAGACTGTGGCAAATATACCACTGCCCTATGGAGGGGTCAGGGTGAAGCACAATGTCTCCCAGTGCAGATTGCTTTTGTTCCTGGTGCAAACAGGAAGCAGGTGTTACTATGCTGCTGTAATATAATATCACTCCACCTCACACACCTTCCATCACAAAATACAGCCATCTCTAGAGGGTGGAACATGGTGACACTTGTTTTAGCAGTGAAAATCAACACTACACAAATGTTCAGGGCAGGATGTGAAGAATACTGCATTTGAGGGAAACTTCAGGAAGACTTTTGGATAGGTACTATGTAATCTGAAGCTAGTTGAAAATGTTTTTTTTTTTCTCCACAGAAAATTTCAATTAAAAAAAAAGTTTTTAGCTGGAAAAACGCTTTCAGTTTTTAGCTGAATAGATTTTGATGAAAACTCAAAATTTTCCATAGAAAGTAGACACTTTTTGAAAGAAAAAACCCTTTAATCAAAACACCAGTTTTCCATCAAAATCAGTTTTAAATGATTTTTTTGACAGCTCTAATGTTTTGTCAGCCTATACCGAAAGTTGGCCATGATTGTTTATTTAACCCCTCTACTTCTGCAAAAATTGTGTTGAGCTTCTCATTGACCAGAAGTCACCAAAGAGCTTAGTTGTACATCTCATTTAAAAAACAATGTGCAAAAGATTGAAAAAAAGCCTAAGTGACTTAGGAGCCTAAGTGCCATTGGGATGTAAGTTCCCTCAGTGCCTAAGTCCCGTTTGGAAATGGGAATAATGCTCCTAAATCACTTTGACATGTTTGAAACATTTATTCCATATCTTGAGCTGCTAAGTGCACCAGAACAAGGAACTGGCTCAGTGTACTGACCCAAAGGTAAGAATGACACATACTGACTTATTCATAGACCTTCCCACGGCACACATGGATTTCCATGAACCCTCTTCACTCAAGTATTGACCAGCACCAAGTCTTTTTTGATTGTGTAACCTGACAATCAAAACCTGAGGTGATCAGACTGCAGAGAATCTCTTTTTTTGGTTACCCACTGATTTTTATTTGGTGGTATATTCATGTTGGAAACTGAGTATAAATCAGGTCAAATGCTTGTTTTCTGAGTTTTTTTGGAGAAAACTGTTAAATTTGTGGGGGCCAGAGTACATAGCCTATCCTGATAGATAATTATAGTAAATTTTGAGGCCTACATTAATACAAACAAACCAATACTCATCCCTCTTTCTTGTCCCTGATAATCATTTTTTCTTTTCCAATGGTAATCTGTAGTATATTACCCAGCAGCCTTTTGACACACATCAAAGTTCTGCTGATGAGTTGTTTTCATGCTGATTGTTGTCAGATAAAAACCATTAGCTGGTATACGGTCGATTATTTATTTGCTGGTCAGTTCTGAGGAGGAGCAGATACATTATCTAGAATGATTTCCAGTACTGTATATTGCATTTAGTAATAATTTTAGCATATTTCTTTTCTTCTTAAGGGAAGTAATGCTCTTTCTACATTGCTCTTTCTACCTTCTATCTTAGTTTTTAGAGGAAAAATAAATAATTCTTTAATAATAAATAAAGATTGATCTGAACAGTTTGCCCATTATATTGTTTATATGCTCAGTAGTGGACAGTTCTGCATTTCTATATGGATGGAGTAGAGAGTGCGGCAAATTCTGAGCACTTTAGGACCAATTAAACTCTATTCTAGCAGTTCTCAAACTGGGAGATTTGGAAGATTATTAAGGGGGGGGATGTGAGCTGTCAGCCTCCACCCAAACCCCGCCTTGGCTCCAGCATTTATAATAGTGTTAAATATTTTAAAAAGTGTTTTTAATTTATAAGGGGGGGTGGGTCACACTCATAGGTTTGCTGTGTGAAAGGGGTCACCAGTACAAAAGTTTGAGAACCACTGCTCTATTCTAAGAACTAAGATTAATGAAGGATAGTCAAAGATGAAGGATAGTCTTGTGGTCGAGTCACTGACCTAGGAATCAGAAAATCAGGCTTCAATTTCTAGCTTTTCCACAGACTCTATGTGCAACGCTGGGCGAGTCACTTAATCTCTCTTTGCCCCAATAATACTTGTCCCACTTCTGTGGGGTGGGGACTGTCTCTTTGTGTGTATATGTACTGTGCCTGGCACAACTGGGTCCTGATTTTATATAGTCATAGAATTTAAGGCCAGAAGGGACCACCAGATCATCCAATCTGACTGCCTGTATATCCCAGACCACCAACACCCCTAGAACCCAACAACCAAAATTAGACCAAGTGTTTCAGCCCACAGAAGACTAGACTATTGTGTGCCACCGGCAGAGACTAGGAGGGACTGAGATGCCCCCATGCCCCCTGCAATGGAAGGGAAATGATTAAGTGAGAGATACCCAGATAATCCTGGCAAGTGACCCTGCACCCACACGCTGCAAAGGAGGCAAAAAAAAAAACAACCCCCCATGTCACTGCCAATTTGACTTTGGGGAAAATTCCTTCGTAACCCAACATAATGGCCATCAATTAGACACTGATCATGTGAGCAAGAATCAGCCGGGCAAGCACCAGAAAGAGACAATGCTCAGTGCCACTATAGAGCACTGGTCCACCCTGCCCAATGTCCCATCTCCAGCTCTGGTCATCCCTGAAGCTTCAGAAGAGGGACATAAAAAACCCACTCCCAAAATACATTTCAAGGAGAAAATCCCTCCTAACCTCTGCTGGTGGCTGACTGAAACCCTAACACATGAGCTTTTAGGAACGTAAGACCTGAACCAGAGCCCTAGGGCTGTTGAACCCTGCTCCATAGCATCTTGTTTGAGGTCTCTATTTACCATTGTAATGGAAATAATAATATTAAGCTTTGCTGGCTACTGAGTATGGTAGTAAATTAAATTCAAGAGAGATATTTTCCTATCTGGAATCTGTTGCTTAGGGAATAGTAACCATCCAAACATAGCTTAAAAATATTATATTACTTTTTCATTCACGCTAGAAAAGCAAATGAAGTTTATAAAATGATGGTGGGACTTTTGCAAACTGCTTGTGATGGCTAACTCTGCTCCCATTAAACCAAACAACAAAACTCCCACTGACTTCAATGGTAGCAGAGTTAGGTCAATGCTGGATTTGGAAAATGTTTAGAGAATGTCCAGGCTGCTGAACCTTATTTCAACGAATAAAGATATTATTTAATTTTTAAGGTCAGAATTCACACAAAGAAACAAATGTACAACTTTTTACACCTTATTATTCTTTAGTCTTTGTTCCCTTGGTACGTAGGTCAAAAACGTTAGGAAAGTTTCATATAGGATTTCCATATGAAGAGCAATTCTTCATTGTTTTTTCTGGAAGAGTAAAAGAGCCCCCCTCAACCTGGTATTAGCTGTGAAATATCAGCTTTCCTTTCCAAAAAAATGACTTTGAAGGAGTTTTCAAATGCCAGGTAAGTGGGATACATCTTTTCATTAGGCTTTTGCAAAGCTAGGTTAAAATTTGTGAGGATATTTATCTGTTGAAAAGTCTGACCTGCAGTGCTTTAGTCATGCCAGAACTCTCTGGAATGCCCTTCTGATGCTTTAATACTTCTGCCAACACTGGCCAACCAGCTCCTTTCCCTCCCTGGCTGCAGAGCATCCTCCGAGTCAGTAGGTGTCAGTGCCAGGTCGGCGTGGAGGGAGCTGGGGACACTGCAGCCAGGACTGGGTAGGGAAGAGCTGGAGCTGGGTGATGTTGGGAGCTGGGTAGTGGAGCCATCCAGATAGTGGAGCCCCCGATGGGAAGCAGGAGCTGGCTACAGATAGGGAGATGGGGATAGGACAGGCCCTGCAGGGAGTCACCCCCAGCTTCCCTGGGCTTTCCTCAGCTTCCCCACTACTCCTATCTTCCTCCCAGCTACCTCCAGTATACCCTAGTTAGACCACTTGTTCCCTCCTGGGGGCTCTCAATGCCCTGCATTCCAGCACTTGTTTTTTTCAAGACTCCAGCACTGCTGTACTGTATATGCATATACAGTGAGCTGTGGGTTATCAGTACCTCTGAAAATCAAGCCCAGGGATAAATGCAAAATGCAGGTACAGTATTCCCAAATATGATGGATTTTCAAAAGTACACAGTGCTGGCCTAATTCTGTTCCCACTAAAATCCAATGGAAACAGAGCTGGGCCAATTCTGAGCACTTTTGAAAATCGTGCTCTTAGAGTCATATATTTACCGCTAGATTTTCTAGTTACTTTGCATAGGGTTTGATTTTTAGAATTGCTGAACGCCCTGTGCTGAAGTCAACAGAGGCAGGAAGTGCTCAGCACTTATAAAAAAACAGGCCCATTGTGCCTTAGCCACTGCAGTAGGAAGCAGTTTTGTGCCATTAGTTTGAATTGTCAGACCCAAATCTGTACTACAAAAACAGAACATTCCGACTGGCATCAATTAGTAGCCTTTTATCCCTGTAGTGGTACTTTTAGATTTTTAAATCACATACTAACACCAAATGATCATTAGTTCTGAGCAAGCATAATCACCATTTAAATGGATACAAGTAAAGTGAATAAACAAAGGATATGAAGTTCATTATTTCACTTTGCAAATCAGTAACTCTGGGGAAATTTCCATTTTAATATGCTGTTTATTTTAATATAATGACTAAAGGTTAAGATTACATATATCCTGTGGATAATGTAAACACACATTTCTTTCAGCCTCTTTTATTATCTAAACAGGAGCTCATACACAGCAGGTTATATTTATTTATTTACTTTGCACAGAACTCCATTATTCATCGCTCTACTTCCCATATTTTTACCGTCCATATTGTTAACCGTTAGTGAAATACTCTGTATTAATGGTAGAGTGCTTTAACGGGATGGTTTCTAAATCACAGAAAAGAGACGGTAGAATCTGACCCTCTTCTAGAGCCCAGTATTTTATAGAAGCCTATATATTCTGTGGTCATGTGTTATTTATTAGGTTATTATGTTTACATCAAAAGTTCAGAGATCATGACCAGGTATTATGGAGTAAATAACCAGGCATGTTTTATGGGGAGGGATAGCTCAGTGGTTTGAGCATTGGCCTGCTAAACTCAGGGTTGTGAGTTCAATCTTTGAGGGGGCCACTGCGGGATCTGGGGCAAAATCAGTACCTGGTCCTGCTAGTGAAGGCAGCTGGCTGGACTCAATGACCCTTGGGTCCCTTTCAGTTCTAGGAGAATGGGATATCTCCATTAATTATTTTATTATTATATAGTGCAAGATTCTATTTTAGCTTAATAGTATAATATGTTATCTTGCCAATGGCTATCACAGTGCTATTGAAGTGTGCTCTCTCTCTCTCTCACTATAGTTTTACAATTATAAACCATTAGCTGTACTGCTGGTTTTTGTTTTGTGTGTGTGCACTGAATGGTAAAGTTAGAGTTACTTAACAGTTACAGGTACTCGGTGGGGGAAAGCTGTTTGTACGGGTTCAAAAGATTGTGCACTGCAAAAAAAAAAAAAAAAAAGCTCCCTAGCAATGGCAAATTGATTTAGCAAGGGAATAGGGATCAAAGATTTCTATTCCTCCTAATGGCCTTCATTAAGGAATTAGAACATCCTGCTGAGAAACACTGACATGCTCTGGCTCAGTTGGAGTGTCGGTCTGCACTACAAACATGTTGGAGTCTGGATTGTGAATTGCTTGCCACATAGATAAATGTTCGTCACAGTCGCTGGGATTCAGTTGTCACAGCCTAGTGAAAGCCTGCTTATCATTCATGTGGTCACTTCCATTACCTCTGCTCAGACTGTGCTGACCTGCTATTAGTGACTCTAATTTAATTTCCCCCACCAGTGTCATGGGTTATTTCTTCCATTACTTGAGATATTTAATTTACAGGGTAAACTCCATCACTTGAGAGAAGGAATTTTTCATGACACAAGGAACTAGTGCCTTTTGAAGATTAACATGTTGGTTATTTATATTGGTCATCTCTAAGACTTGCAGTTTCAACATCACTGAATGGTAATATATTCACATATTGGTGTGATTTCTGACAGCCATTCAGTATTATGTGTTTTCCTATTTCAGCTAAAACACAATTTATAAAGAGGATTCCATACCGTGTTATTAGGAGACCAGTTTTATTGATGTTACAGGTATTTTATTGATATATTCAGGTTGAAGCCTGTACTTTGAAAATACTGACACCTAGATACCACAATGATTGTAATATACATAGTCAGAAAAACACCCCTATTCCCTAGCAGATTAACTTCCCATGTTTTATGCAATCAGAATATCTCAAAAGCAGAAGTGAAGCAATCCTTAAATATCAAAGGCAACTAAATATTAAATTAATTCTACTAATGTAAGAGCATGTGTTTTATAGAAAAAATACCTGGTATGCTATATTCATATTGGATTTTTCTATCTGTCCAAATGCAGCTGCACATACATTTACAACCTGCTTGAATGTAGTCATCCATGATTGCATACTGAAAAACGTGTTTTGATTTTTTATATAACAGGAGGTGCAAACATGAGTATTTTTTTGTAAATTTATGCCGGAATGAAATAGTTCCAACAATTTTCCAGTAGAACGGGTATTTCATTTTGCTTGCACTCCTATATGTATGCAAGGTGCATTCTCCAAAAATTTGCCAGCCCTTCACTCTTGCCTCTTTCAATTCCCCATACAAACAAAGCTCAGCAGAATCATGTGGAATTATATGTATATTTAAGGAATGACTAATACGTGTACAGGATTAATCCAACATAGCAGTTATTCTTATTTATGCAACCCATTTTACTTTAGTCATCCACCCTCTAATGTTTGCAATTTACCCTCAATTGCAACTTAACCTAGGGCAGGAATCGGCAACCTTTGGCCTGCAAGCACCCTGGTAGGCCAGGCTGGTTTGTTTACCTGTAGCGTCCACAGGTTTGGCCGATCACAGCTCCCACTGGCTGCGGTTTGCCGTTCCAGGCCAATGTGGGCTGCGGGAAGTGGCGCGGGCCGAAGGATGTGCTGGCCACCCCGACGGGACATGTGCCAAAAGTTGCCGACCCCTGACCTAGACTGTAAGCTCTTTGGAGCAGGACTTGTCTTTTACTTGTTTTGTAAGGCAAAAAGCAGACTTTTTACATTTAAAAATATAATAAATAATGAACTTAGGAAGGAATAGTAATGGAATAGATCGCGTCGGTGTGTTGGAACAGCCCCACCATTGACAACCCTTACGTTCAGCCCTACTCACCACTTTGGTTCTTTTGGAAAGGAGCCCTGTGAAGCTATAAAGAAGGGCTCTGGGTTTGTCCCTTATTGCCACTTTCATGATAATGAAAACCTGGGAAATCACTCATAATACATGCATCTTTAAAAAATTCCCTCTTTTTCTTTTTGCAAATTTTTAGTAAGCAGATTTCAATTTTTTCTGATTCATTCATTATGTGAAATTATGCAAATAATTCTTGTTCTGTCTGTCATTTGTGGGGAATTCATTGAAATATTTGTTATTCAGACTGCTTTGACTGGCCATGTAGGACAGGTCACATTGAAGGGAGGTCTAGGTTGGACATTAGGAAAAAGTTCCTAACTGTCAGGGTGGTTAAACACTGGAATAAATTGCCTAGGGAGGTTGTGGAATCTCTATCTCTGGAGATATTTAAGAGTAGGTTAGATAAATGTCTATCAGGGATGGTCTAGACAGTATTTGGTCCTGCCATGCGGGCAGGGGACTGGACTCGATGACCTCTCGAGGTCCTTTCCAGTCCTAGAATCTATGAATATTTCTGTTCACTGACTGTGCGTGTGTGAAAAGCTTACAATCCGGTTTCCTGTGTCAATGCTTGTGATTATTAATTCAATATTGACTTTTTTCAACTATTCTGCAATATTCGCTTAGAATTAGCCTTTTCAGGAAATATTTCTACCCATAAACCTGTTTGCTAGAACATTTTAGTAGGGAGAATGGCATGAAGACAAGTGGCCCGACTTATTTAGGCCCTGCTCCTTATATAATCAGCTACAGCCATGGAAAATTAATGAAAATTAGATGATGTTCCAAAGAAACAAATATCCAGTTTTCATGGAAATCTACTTAGTCATATAAAGCAAGGTAAGGACAAAACAGTAAATTTATGGAGGCAGATTCTCTTCTGCATCATCACTCTGCTAAGAGAGGTAAAAGTGGGGGTCTCAGGGAGATATTTCTGGCATCCAGAATCCAACAGAGAGTACCAGCACTGATACTATTTATCCCAGAGCTAAGTTCTGCTACTACCACCAGGGGCGGTTCTATGTATTTTGCCACCCCAAGCACGGCAGTCAGGCAGCTTTCGGCGGCGTGCTGTGTGAGATCCGCTGCTCACGCAGATTTGGCAACATGCCTGCGGGAGGTCCACTGGTCCTGCGGCTTCGGCATAGCTGCCGCCGAATTACCGCCAAAGCCGCAGGACCGGCAGACCTCCCATAGGCATGCCGCCGAAGGCTGCCTCACTGCCGCCCTCACAGAGACCGGCAGGCTGCCCCCTGCAGCTTCCTGCCCCAGGCACGCACTTGCTGAGTGCCTGGAGCCGTCCCGACTACCACTAAGGACCTTAAGCCTGTGAAGGCCAGGCACAATGGAGTGGGGCTTCCCCTCATCCTGTGACCACCTCCTGACATGTCCCTGGCCTAAAATACAGGGCTGTCAAATGTAGGGCATAGAACTGCCACTCTTGGGCCATCGAGGAGTTCCCCTATACCATGGGAATTTTCTGGTGATTTGAGGCCAATTTCTGGCAACTGAATGGCACAGAGTCTCCACATCTGATTAGAGAATCTGCCCCCTGAAATACAATATAAACAAAACTATCACTCAGCTGGACATTTTTCAAACTTTTCCAGCAGCAGTTCTATCAGGGATTTATGCATTCCCCCTGGGCTGAAAAGGAAGGGCCCAGTCAGAATGTAATGTCAAACTCTTCAGTACAGAGGATGCGCTTGGTTTGATTCGCAGGTAATTTAGCATCGTGAAACTGATGCTACCCTTGATCCTTCCTTCAACAGCTCAGGAAGTGAGACATTACTTCTTGATAATTTTCTCAAAATGCTTCTGAACAACACAAAGCAAATGCCCCCTGTGAAAAGGAGTCACAGAAAAGTGATATATGGGAGGTGATACCAAGCCTAGCAAAATTAACACTTCCTTTGTGAATGTGTAGCATGTGAGCATCAAGCTAGTGATTTTGTCAGTGTCCCAGATTTAAAAGGTACCTGAGAGCAGCTTTTCTTCCAGAAAGTGTTTCAGAGTAACAGCCGTGTTAGTCTGTATCCGCAAAAAGAAGAACAGGAGTACTTGTGGCACCTTAGAGACTAACAAAGTTATTAGAGCATAAGCTTTCGTGGACATCCGAAGAAGTGGGCTGTAGTCCACGAAAGCTTATGCTCTAATAAATTTGTTAGTCTCTAAGGTGCCACAAGTACTCCTGTTCTTCTTTTTCCAGAAAGTGCTGACAGGACAGTTCAAAAGAATGCTGAATGTATCAAGCCTCTGATATTCAGGCATGTAGAAGTTCATTTGATTAGATTAATGTATTAAGCCTGATGTGCGCAATGAGTCCTGGTCACAGTAGAGTGCAACCGTAGTGCAGAGGGGCAGAAACAGGAAAGGCAATGGAGACACTTTGTTTATAAGTTATCAATCTATAGGCGAGATAATCATTAAAAAACCCCAAACCAATAGAGTTGTGCCAATTTACACCAGCTGAGGATCTGGCACAAATAGGTTATGTTTTTGTTTGTTTGTTTTTTTACTAATTCTCCTGATTTTCTAGTCCTAGTTTAAGTGGTAATATGAAATGTTGGCGAGAGGGAGGATTAAATGGAAAAAAAGTTCCTGAACTAAATGTGCTACTGGTTCTAAGATTGCCTCAGAGTGATTTAACCACAATATCTAAGCACCTAGTACTGTAGATAGTGCAGTGAGGTTCATAGTGCAGCCCACAGCAACAACAACACTGGACTAGTTTTAGGTTTAAAATGAAATAAAAACTCAGACCACCTTCAAGAAAAGATGTGTTCAAGTTCCTGAAGCTGCTCCGAGTTTCAAATAAATCTGGGACAATTTATGGTTGTGCATTGAATTACAAGCTTGCGTGGACAGATGATGAAAAGCTGAAATTGCAATTTTGATAGTGATTAGTATACAAACTTAAAAAAGCCAAGAAAAACACAAAGGGAGCTAATCCCCCATGTTCTGAAAGTAAAGCCAGTGTTCTTATGAATTCCCCCAAAAAGGAAATTTACATATTAATACAACTAATAGTCACACAAAAAGTGGAGAAATTACCAAATCAGCATACAGAGAAAGGGTGTAATCCATGGTCCCAGTCTGTGATATTTATTTGCAGTTTTTGCAGTTTGGGTCACTATGTATTTCTTGGGAGTTTCAGAAAGGTTTTGGTCTCTGAGAACAAAGATGGAAGCCAGGCTGTTTTGTTTGTAGTTTGTTGCTGTCTTCTCTAATAAATGCTTGTTTAAGAAGAACTGTGGCTCTAAATAATTATGACAATCTGAAACTAAAGAAGGAAAGGGTTAGATTAAGGAAGGACATTGGCACTTGGAGCATTCTATCAAAAACAAACAGAAATAGTGAGTATTTGTGACACCACTTGAGTCCTTTCAAAGATATTGATATTCCTTGGTCGATTATTTCAACCTAATACAGCCCAGAATTTCCTTGAAGCAGGAAAAGAAAACATTGGAAGTACTTACTACACACTACTGCTTCTATTTTTCAGTTCTGCATCAGATAAATACATTTGAATTCTAGAAGGAATTGTGCATGAGGGAGTCAAAATATTTCTTGGAGCTCTTAGGCTGGCAGTAGGAAGAGACCCAGTGCTGCACCTCTTAGGAATCTGCAGCATGTAATACACTCTGTACACAGAATGTGGTATGGCAGATCCCAGCTCCTCCTGGTTCTTACCATCTGTAGAGTGCCTAATGCTCTAGTATAGGGGTTTTCGAACTTTTTTTGCTGGGACCACTTTGAAAATATTTCAGGCTGTGAAGACCCCCCCCCCCAAAAAGTGACCCCCCCCCCATACCATGCCACCTTTACTTTGGTGCTGCCTTCAGAGTTAGGTGGTTGGAGAGCAGAGGTTGCTGGCCAGGCACCCAGCTCTGAAGGCAGCTCTGAAGTATGGGTGGTAATACCATGACACCCCCCCCCACTCGCAAGGTGCTTGCGACCCCTTTTGAGTCTGGATCCCCAGTTTAAAAAATTGGGAATGGCTGAGCCATTACAAACGTTGACTATCTCCCCTTGTAAGTACTCTCACACTTCTTATCACACTGTCTGTACTCGGCTAGCTTGATTATCACTTCAAAAGTTTTTTTTTTTTTTTCTTTTTCTCTTAATTAATTGGCCTCTCAGAGTTGGTAAGACAACTCCCACCTGTTTATGCTCTCTGTATGTGTGTATATATATCTCCTCATTATATGTTCCATTCTATATGCATCCGAAGAAGTGGGCTGTAGTCCACGAAAGCTTATGCTCTAATAAATTTGTTAGTCTCTAAGGTGCCACAAGTACTCCTGTTCTTCTTTTTTTAGTTTAAAAAATGTTGCTCTAATAGGTGCTAGAGGGAAGGATTACTATTGAACTTGGCCAAGTAAAATCTGACCTTTCGTGTGCGCTATAGCAAATCAGAGATCCAGAACAGTTATGGTGCAATTTGCATCATACAGTAGAACCTCAGAGTTACGAACACCTCGGGAATGGAGGTTGTTCATAACTCTGAAATGTTCGTAACTCTGAACAAAATGTTATGGTTGTTCTTTCAAAAGTTTACAATTGAACGTTGACTTAATATAGCTTTGAAACTTTATTGTGCAGAAGACAAATGCTGCTTTTAACCATCTTAATTTAAATGGAACAAGCACAGAAACAGTTTCCTTACCTTGTTAAATCTTTTTAAATTTCCCCCCCTTTTTTTAGTAGTTTATCTTTCACACAGTACTGTAATGTATTTGCTTTTGTGTGTGTGTGTGTGTGTGTGTGTGTGTGTATATGTGTGTCTCTGCTGCTGCTTGATTGTGTACTTCCAGTTCCAAATGAGGTGAGTGGTTCACTGGTCAGTTCATAACTCTGGGGTTCATAATTCTGGGGTTCGTAACTCTGAGGTTCTGTTGTATGAACTTGGATGTGAACTTTTAGCATGGAACAAAAACAAAACCATGAAACTCAGTTTCTAAATTGTTATGCCTATCTAGACTTAACAATAAATGCCTCTTTTTGGTTTTGGCAAAAGATTTTGAGGTTCAGAAAGAACTTTCATGAAGTATATCTAGATTTCATTCCTTTTTCAAAACAAGCAGAGTCTCATAAGGCTTCAACTTTGGAAAGAAAGCTTTGGACCCCTTATGATGAGGTCAAACACATCTGCATTTATGGCCCAGTTTTCTTTTGTAGACGTGATGGTGCTTCCTCCAAAAATGTGTGCATAAGAGCGCACACACACACACACACACACAGATTATTCCAGTTCTATGCCAACTTTTTCCCTCCTTTGAGGGGCCATAGAAAATGGAAGGAACTGTGGGTGGAGCACTGCTGCAAGGATAACGCCTTGGGGGCCACTGCAGGCAGTCACTTGTGAATGCAGCACTGAGACTGCTTTAAAATGCAATGAGAGCTGAACTGGCCCTCAGCCAGCCTCAGGGAGGCTGCTTAGGTAGGATACTTTTGCTTTAGGTGCAAAGGTGTTTACAGAATTGTATGATCACCTCAGGTTTTTCAGTCATGAAAACATTCTGTTCACATGCTACCGATTTATATTTTATGGGGACATGGGAAGATTTTTCTTTCATTCCTGTGCTAGTACTGACAATATGTACAACTTTTATTTTTCCGGAAATGGAGAGTAAATCAGATGGATAATTTGAATATAGAAAATTTAAAAACAGAAATTTTAATTTTTAGAAAAGATCATTCAAATATAGAAAACAATTTAATTTCTTTTCATTGGAATGTAAGCTTCAGGGGCAGTTCTTCTTTGGTTTTATTCATGTTTAATCACAAATTTGATACTACAAATCAGGATTCAACAATGCACCCTAGCAGGTGTATAATGATTTTCAATTCAACGTAAACTCAGTTCATATCTCTAATGTGTTATGCTGTAGTTCCTTATTTTAAAAAAATTGCATTTATTTGTATAATAGTGAAATTATAGCATATTTGAACTAGATTTTCAAAGAGCTGCTATATGATTACTTTGTCCTTCTGCTGACCCTTTTCCTTCATGATTGCAATTTTGACAGGTGCTTTTGCTTCAGGGCGCTCAGGCTTTATACTATTAACAACGGTGACATTTTTCTCTTTTGAATTGTTGCAGCAAAAAAGCTGACCAAAAACTGTGAGTTTCCCTTTGTCCCTTACGTATCTTAAGGGGCTATTGTTAGGACAGTAGTCATCAGTGAAGAGTTTTCACAGAGGTGTATTTGAGATACCACCATTATTTCCTATTTCCACAATACATAAGAACAGCCATACTGAGTCAGACCAAAGGTCCATCTAGACCAGTATCTTGTCTTCCAACAGTAGCCAATGCCAGTGCCTCACAGGGAATAAACAGAACAGGTAATCATCAAGTGATTCATCCCTGTTGCCCATTCCCAGCTTTTGGAAAACAGAGGCTCAGGACATCATCCCTGCCAATCGTGGTTAATAGCCTTTGATGGACCTATCCTGCAGGAACTTTTCTAGTTCTTTTTTTAACTCTATTATAGTTTTGGCCTTCACAACATCCTCTGGCAAAGAGTTCCACAGGTTGACTGTGCATTGTGTGAAGAAATACTTACTTTTTGTTTGTTATTAATTTCATTTGTTGAACCCTAGTTCTTGTGTTGTGAGAAGTAGTAAATAACATTTCCTAATTTACTTTCTCCACGCCAGTCATGATTTTATAGACCTCTCTCATATCCCCCCTAAGTCATCTCTTTTCCAAGCTGAAAAGTCCCAGAATTATTAATCTCTCCTCATATGGAAGACGTTCCATACCCCTAATCATTATTGTTGCCCTTTTCTGAACATTTTCCAATTCCAATATATCTTATTTGAGAAGGGGCGACCAGATCTGCATGCAGTATTCAAGATGTGGGCATCTTGAGTGCTGTGCGAAGAGTGTTGTATCTCAGATAACCCTGAGTGGTAAAAGTAGACAAATGGTGACATTTTAGTGGAAACCATTGTACCCAAAATAATTGTTATTGTTTGGTATACAGGCCTTCTATTATATTAACACCAAATACAGGAGTTAACTTGTCTTCCTTGGTTAGACAATTAGTCCAACAAGTTTCATTTCCTTTCTCTGGCAGTCTGTTCTTGATATTGGACTGGCCCCGTGCAAACTCTGCATGACAGATGTAGCCAATTCTGTAATTGTGTACATGGGAAAAAAGAGGACAGGTTCTGCTGTGATACCTGTGGTAAACAGATTAATCCTGGAAGTCATTACTAGATCAGGATTTGGTCAAGGTGAAATCCAAAACCTGTGGATGTCAATGGGGGTCTTTTCATTGGCTTCCATGGGCTTTAGATGAGGGCCTTGAACTGGGATTCTCTAAGGTGCCTAAAGGAGTTAGGTGCCCATCTGCCATTGAGTTCCCTAGCCTGAAAATACTAGCCTGAATGAATTGTGTTCATAAAATATCTGGCCTTTTATTAAATCACCATGTCATTTGTCTCAGTGATTTCCTAAGACAATGAATTCTGCAGGTTAATTCTATATTACATAATGAATCATTTCCTTATTTTTTAAAAACATGTACTGCCCATCATTTTTATTGAGTATCTCCTTTTATTAGCTGAAACTCTTTACAGTACATGGAGTTTCTATCAACTGGAACAACAGTCTGGGCCACATTTTATTTAATCTGCATAGCTTTACTGTTTGTTTGTTTAGCTAATATCCCACAAAACTCCTTATTGGGATAGTAAGGTGAGGCAAGGCCTGGGATTTACCTACTGGAATGAAGACTTACACCAGGACTCGGAATCCATTTCCATATTATAAGAATTTCATTTGGATCCTAAACTGAGATAGGTGTTGGTTTTACCAGGTGCAATGATTTTGTTTACATGGGAAGCTAGTGCAGGATAGCTAATGAACATTAAATTTACACCTTGCCTTATTTCATAATTGCCTCCCAATGTAGCTAAACCTATACACTTTCCTTTCTTATTTTCCATCTGAGTTAGACATAATCCATTCTTATATTTATGTTTGATAGGTTTCATGTGACAAGTAGTTTGTCTATTTTTTTATTTCGATCTACACTATTTTATTTTTTAAATATTTTTTCTCTTTGCAATATTATTAGGGATGCCAACTGGGCTGTTGTTGAATGATCTTGGATTTTATGCTTTATTGATTTTGACACAGTAAATTAGTTAATTATGATTTCCCTGTGGAAATGGGCCATATATAACGAGGAAATATGGTCTAGCACTTACTGCATGAACAAGTTACTAAGGAGACCTGGATTTGATTCCCTGCTCTGCCACAGAGTTCTTTCATGATGTTGGACAAGTCACTAAGTCTCTCTGTATCTCAGTTCTCTAACTGTAAAATAACTGAGGATAATAACACTCCGCTACCCCATGGGAGTATTGTGAGGTAAATACATTAAAGATTGTGTTATGCTATAATAATGGGGGGTATATAAGCACATACTAAAATGGACTTTTTAATATAGTTATGCCTCTCTGTCAAGTTAATATTTCTAGGGTCAGGCTCTCTGTTGCACTGAATCTTGTGCAGTGCCTATTTAAACTGAGTGTACAACATCACCATTCTGATTTGTACACAAGGTCCAGAGTAACAGCTAATCAACCCCTTAGTATCCATGGGTCCGAGAATTAAAAAGCAAATATTTCTCCTTAGCTTCCTTGACATACTATGATTTGCATTATTTTGGGATCAGCCTCAGGGAGCATCTTGGTTTTCTTCGTCATCTGTCTATGATACATTTGGTTTCCTTCATGATATTTGATTAGAGTGGTCTATTCTATGGTATTATGAATCATTCATCTATTTTTGTGTTAAACCAGCCTGTCTGGATATATTAAAGTCACCTCCTTGTGGAAATTGAAGGGGGTTGATGGCCTTGTGAAGCAGCCCTGAGGATAGAAGAAGTATGCTATGCTATACATAGAGTTTTGACAGCAGATTTATCATCAAATTAAAGTTATTTTCTATACCTTTTATATAGATGGAGTTAGGAGAAAAGCATCATCTGTCATAACCTAGTAAGGAAAGAGAGGAGGGGGTAATTGTATTTCAGATGAATCTTCTTGTGACAATAATATGAACTATCATATTACTTTCCCAAGAGGCAGAGATAACTTCCTTTATGGTATATTGTCTAGCTCATATATGTATGTCCCATGAGATCTTTCTAAATATGTTCCAATTAATGTTTGCTTCTCTGCTGATGAAGATTTCAACTGTATTGTGAACATTTCAATGGACAGTTTCCACAACCTCTCCGAGAACATTGCAAATTATAGCAGCACTATATGTCACTTAAACCAAAGTGTTTAAAGTTGGATGCCTAAATCCACATATAGGCACCTAAACACACACGGTCTTATTCTCAAAGATACTGAGCAACTGTAGCTGCCACTGATTTCAATGGGGACTCTTGCTGCTCAGCATCTCTAAAAATTACACTGTTTTTATTTAGGTGCTTAAATATGGATTTAGGAGCCAGATTATAGGCCCTTAACTTTGTCATTCTTCTCTTTAGTGCACTCCTGAAATGATGTCTCCATCTGAACAAATGAATCATAGAATCATAGAATATCAGGGTTGGAAGGGACCTCAAGAGGTCATCTAGTCCAACCCCCTGCTCAAAGCAGGACCAATTCCCAACTAAATCATCCCAGCCAGGGCTTTGTCAAGCCGGGCCTTAAAAACCTCCAAGGAAGGAGACTCCACCACCTCCCTAGGTAACGCATTCCAGTGCTTCACCACCCTCCTAGTGAAATAGTGTTTCCTAATATCCAACCTGGACCTTCCCCACTGCAACTTGAGACCATTGCTCCTTGTTCTGTCATCTGCCACCACTGAGAACAGCCGAGCTCCATCCTCTTTGGAACCCCCTTTCAGGTAGTTGAAGGCTGCTATCAAATCCCCCCTCATTCTTCTCTTCTGGAGACTAAACAATCCCAGTTCCCTCAGCCTCTCCTCATAAGTCATGTGCTCCAGACCCCTAATCATTTTTGTTGCCCTCCGCTGGACTCTTTCCAATTTTTCCACATCCTTCTTGTAGTGTGGGGCCCAAAACTGGACACAGTATTCTAGATGAGGCCTCACCAATGTCGAATAAAGGGGAACCATCACGTTCCTCGATCTGCTGGCAATGCCCCTACTTATACAGCCCAAAATGCCGTTAGCCTTCTTGGCAACAAGAGCACACTGTTGACTCATTTCCAGCTTCTCGTCCACTGTGACCCCTAGGTCTTTTTCTTCAGAACTGCTACCTAGCCATTTGGTCCCTAGTCTGTAGCAGTGCATGGGATTCTTCCATCCTAAGTGCAGGACTCTGCACTTGTCCGTGTTAAACCTCATCAGGCTTTTTTTGGCCCAATCCTCTAATTTGTCTAGGTCCCTCTGTATCCGATCCCTACCCTCTAGTGTATCTACCACGCCTCCTAGTTTAGTGTTATCTGCAAACTTGCTGAGAGTGCAGTCCACACCATCCTCCAGATCATTAATAAAGATATTAAACAAAACCGGCCCCAGGACCGACCCTTGGGGCACTCCGCTTGAAACCGGCTGCCAACTAGACATGGAGCCATTGATCACTACCCGTTGAGCCCGACGATCTAGCCAGCTTGAGACTTGATCAATATTTTTCTATGCGTGTACTTAGTTTTTACCAGAATGAGTATTTCTTTCTTCCAGAATGTACGATAAATGTTGTTTATCTCCCTCAATGTGTAGTATTGTCCTGTTTAAGAGAGAAAGCTGGCATTGGGATGCAAAAAATCCTCTCTTTTTATAAATTAATGCCTGTCTTCTGAAACTTTCATATCATGGACAGAGCCTACATCAGCATCTCAATTACAGGGAATCCCACTGACAGCAAGAAAGAGAATATGTTTGAACCTAAGTAGACCTCAAACTAAATTTCAGTCTTAAAAAGGAAATTATCTAATTCATCTGGGTTGCCCTCACTTTCACACTAGAAGAACTGGCTTTATTTCAATGCAGTCATAAAACCAAGAGGTTAATATCAAGAAAACAGGCAAATTCCTCTACTGTATCAAAAGCTTAAGAATAATTAGATTATCAAGTTTCTGGATGCTAATGAGATAAGAAGTTTTATGAATGCTTATATATGAATGATACCAGGAATCTGGAAGATAACATAGATTCCCTTAATGCAAGGAGAAATTATCTGTATTCTCTCAAATGACTGTACATTTAAAAATAAAAGGGAAGCTCCTTAGAAGCAATTGTATTTGTCACCTCTACTGAAATTGCCAAGTTCATAGAAAGCCTGAGTACAGTTCTGTCCAAGACAGATCTGCTAATGATATTCTAAAAAGTCTCATCAATCTTTGAGAGATCATATGATGTTTAAACAAGGTTATTTTAAAACAAATATTCTTTTCTCTGCTTTTGCACATAACACTGGGCATTGGAACCACTGGAATTGCTAATTAAAGGGAAAGACATCTTATTCACAATTGCAGAAACACAGAATAATGCTAACGTTATAGCATTTAGATAGTCACAAAATATCGGACTACTTGTAACAGAGTCCTTGGCGGTTCCTCCCCCAGGGGGGTGGGGCAACTTGACTAGACCCAGTTATCTACACGGGTTGATCACAACACCAGCCCTATTTCCCTAGTACTCTCAGGGAGGGGCTATGCCCTTTGTGGGCCTTCTTAAGTCTCTCTGGCCAGGAGATCAAAATGAAAGTCACAAACTCCCAAGCCTTCAGGGCTACTCCCTCTCTGAGGTCCAAGAAAAAGAGGGGAAGGATTGCGAGTCTACAATACTTCCAACAGTCCAGCACCACTGTCATAGGTTTGGGAAAATTGCTCTGGCTGGGTCTCAGAGACAGGCTCAGCCTGTCTGCCTTACCCTGGAAATCCGCTGTACTCTACTCAGGATTGGGGTGAAGGTCGCCTGCCTAAGAGTTCCCTTCACAGTGTTAGGAGTCACTCCTGCAGTCAGCTTAGAGCAATCTTGTTCCTTCCCCACCAGTAACTGCAGTTTCCTCCCTTTTAAAGGCATCTTCCCAATCATGCACAGTTGACATGGCCAGAGGGATGGGGTTAGCCCTACCCATGTGGGACCTATATACCACCAGCACTGGAACCAGGGGGAAGCGGGCAGTGCAGAATTCATGTCCCCTGCAGATTTTTTTTCTCCTGCAGCATAATAAATTCTGCTGGGGAGGTATGGCAATTACACCTTTTACTCACCAGGTGCTGTGGTGGTGCCTGAAGAGAGGGCAGCTGGCTCACTGCTGGAGCAGACAGCCATACAGAGAGGGCACTTTGGCTCCCCACTCTCCCCCCTTTAGGACTGACCAAGAAGCTTGGAGATCTCTTGCTTATGTTTGGGGGGGTCTCTTGCTTATTTTTAGGAATCTTTGCCCCTCAGAGTCCACACAGCATAAAGATCCAAGTTTCTCCTTTTCATGAATTTTTATCCCCTTCAGCTCAGATTCCAAGCTTCATGCACAAGTTTCTCCTTCCTGGAGGAAGTGAGGAATGCAATCAATAAAGTCTCTGTCCTTTGATGCTACACAAAGCCTCGTTTGCCTTCAGTGGGCCATCTTGTCTGCAGGACGAGCACTTTACCTTAATGAATGCTTCTTTTCCTGTTTGATGACTTACAAAGATTTTCAATGCAAACACTCAATAGAACTTTACACCATGGGATACAGATATTATATGTAGGATTAATACATGCAGCATCTTACAAGCATTCCATAAAGTCTAAACATTAAACACATGCTTATAGGACTAATATCTATTTTAACTATACTAACCCACAGGTAAGCCAGACAGCTATGTATTTGTCAGTGTTCAGTGAGGACTGGGGCCTTGGCATGAGCTGGCACCTGGACTGCCAGCATCACAGGGACATTCCAGCCATTTCTCTTTTCCACCAGCTGTACCTGCCACACCAGCAGCCAAGGGAGGGCGATGTAGAAGATACTGTGGTAATGCTGTGTCACCCATGGATTTCCCTCTACTGGGTAATCTCTCCACATCTGGTTAAGCTGTCTTTCCACTGTTGGGCCAGCACCAAGCTGCTTTACCCCTGGATATCAATATTAAATAATAACAAGTGCAAACAAGATTTTGCAACTGCCACTATATTAATAACTTAAAAGTCTGACTTTGAATTAATTTATTTAAGATGGATTTATTAGGGCTTTTTCCTATGAGGGGTTGAACAGCCTTGATTCCTATTGTAGTCAAATCCATAATGGAGGTATTTTGCAAATCACAAGACTGGGTTCTTATGGTAATATTGCCATAAGAGCTAAGTAGCTATAAAATTGAATAAGATCAGTTAAAAATCTTTAAACTGTACAACACGATACTTGTAATTTCAAACCCACCTTTTAAAACATGCTTTGTTTAGAAATATTTTCCATCCCTTTCCTTGAATTCTTTGTGTGTAGAATATCATAGAATATCAGGGTTGGAAAGGACCTCAGGAGATTATCTAATCCAACCCCCTGCTCAAAGCAGGACCAATCCCCAATTTAATCATCCCAGCCAGGGCTTTGTCAAGCCTGACCTTAAAAACCTCTAAGGAAGGAGATTCCACCACCTCCCTAGGTAACCCCGTGTGTGTGTGTGTGTGTGTGTGTGTGTGTAATATATGTTCATTGATTTATATTTTTCACTCATTTCCCCTTACTGCTCCTTGTCAGCATCAGAGCATATAGTCTCAAGTGTTCTCCCGTTAATGCAGAAGCAAAACTCCAACCGATGTTGCATGTATGATTTGAGAGAAGTTGTGCCCCTCTATCAGTTTAGCAAGGTATAGTGGGCATACTCCTTACTGAGGCTCTAATCTGACCATTGAGTCAAGAGTGCCGTTGACTTCAATGGGTTTTGGATCAAACTCTACATGAATAAAGATACTCAGATGAACAAGAGTTTGCAGGATTGGGGCCTGTGAGGGGGGTGTCCACCCCACATTCACCTGGAAGAGGTTAATGAGGCCAGATGGGCCAATTAACCTATTAGGCTGAAGGCTGACAGGAAAGCCCCAATAAGGGGAATCTCACCTCTATAGGAACAAGTGGGGCTTCTAAAAAAACAGCTGATAGCAGGAAAGGGGATGTTGGGAGGGAGCGTGCATTCACTCCCCAGGAGAAGGGAGGTGTGTTTGGGGGCTATAGAGAGAAGTTGCTCCCTTGGAGGGAGTTGAGAGGCCAGCAAACCCCCAAAAGTGGGGGAGTGCTGGGGTAGCATAGGAAACAGCACAGGGAATAAGCAGCAAGGTTGGGACTGAGCAGACCTTGGCTGCATGTTGTAGGGTCCCTGGACTGGAACCCGGAGTAGAGGGTGGACCCGGATTCCCCTGCCTGCCTTCCACTATTCAAGTCAGACATCTCCAGCACTGCACCTGGAGTAGACCAAACAAACATTTAAGTAAAAAAATAAAAATACCCCACTCCAGGCCATAACACTGAGCCAATTGCCTTCTGTCTCTCCCCCATTTAGTATCCAAAGATTGGAGGAAGAAATATTTATGGAATTTGAGCACAGTCCACACATGGGTTGAGCTAACAGGCCTTTAAAAAGTACACAAGAATGGTCATACTGGGTCAGACCAATATTCTGTCTTCTGACAATGGCCAATGCCGGATGCTTCAGAGGGAATGAACAGAAAAGGGCAAGTCTGAGTGATCCATCCCCTGTTATCCAGCCCCAGATTCTGGCAGTTGGAGGTTTAGGGACATCCAGAGCATGGAGTTGCATCCCTGATATCTTGGATAATAGCCACTGAAGGACCTGTCGTCCATGAACTTAGCTAATTCTGTTTTGAACCCAGTTATATTTTTGGTCTTCACAACACCCCATGGTAACAAGTTCCACAGGCTGACTGTGTTACGAGAAGTACTTCCGTTTGTGCCTATTAATTTCATTGGGTGACCCTGGGTTCTTCTGTTATGTGAATGGGCAAATGACACTTCCCTGTTCACTTTTTCTATACCATTCATGATTTTATAGCTCTCTTCCATATCTCCCTTAATAGTGTCTTTCTAAGCTGACAGCCCCAGTGTTTTAAATCTGTCGTCATATAGAAGCTGTTCCATACCCCTAATCACTTATGTTGCCTTCTCTGTAGTTTTTTGCAATTCTAATATATCTTTTTTGATCTAGGGCAACCAGAAGTGAATTCAATATTCAAGCTCTGGGTGTACCATGGATTTATATAGTGGCATTATGATATTTTCTGTTTTAATATCTATCCCTTTCTTGATGGTTCTTAACATTCTGTTAGTTTGTTTGACTGCCACTGCACATTGAGCAGATGTTTTCAGGGAACTATCCATGATGACTCCATTATCGCTTTCTTGAGTGGTAACATCTAATTTAGACCCCATCATTTTGTATGTACAGTTGTATTGTATATTGATATTAGACCCAGACTCATATAAAGGTCATATAAACTGGATAGCGTTTATGGATCCCCTTATTAAATCTTAATATTAGGAGTGAGCCTAGCATCCAAAAACATAATCAGCATTTGTAATTAAGTGAGAACATAATTTATAAAGCTGATTATAATTGCAGTGTTTTAAAGCCCTTTTCCAGAAATCAGTCTCTGGCATTGTGAGCGTAATGTAAGGATTTTTGTATTAACCATGATTTGGAAATCAGTTATTATATGTAGTGTAGGAATTTTAAACCCGAAGTGGCATTTATAAATGTGTTTCCTTACTGATAAAACAGATGTATGTTAAGCTGATCCAAACCCAAGCTTTAAAATGATTTAATTTTTTTTTAAGATAAAGGTAAAAATAATGGACTAAATTAAAACAGCAAAATCAAATCAAATCATAGTTCATACTTAGACTCCATCCTTAACAGCGTGCCCCATTTAGTGGGCTAAAATATTTGAAATGCAGAGCACACAGCCATCCTCCATCACTCCTATATGGCTATAGACTCCTTTAATACTCCTTTACAAGTTAAACTAGCATGCAGCTAATTAGAATATCATGCCAGTTAAAGTATAATTCACACATTAGCATAGAATTGCCCTGAATTTGATGAATCTGAGTGATGTCTTTAGCAAACTAGATTGTAATAGCTCCCTTGATGCCTTTAAAATCTAACTCTTCCAAGATTATGGTATTTCAAACATATTTAGTTCATGGATTATAGGCCCAGTAGACTGAAACAGTTCCTATTGATTTATTATGGCCATGAGGTGCATTGCATTTTCCAGGATTCCATTTACTAAAATATATTGCCAGGATTATACTGCATCCCAAAGTCTGATTTTAACAGGCAGTAAATTAGAAATGTTTCATTACAAAATCAGAGCAATTTGCTATCATTAAAATTAGAGTAATGTTGTAAACATTTTCAGATTATTGGGAGCTAGATTCTGACTCAGATTACATACCCACACAAGGGAGAAGAAGGAGTAAGAAAGTAACGATCCCTTTCACGCCTCTACATTGGCTACGTGACCTCCAGCCCAGGCCCAAGGAACAGAGCTGGACTGAAAACATCAATTCCATTTCACCACAGTGTTCAAGGTTTCAAAATTTGTTTTCATCCCAGACTGGAAGCAGTACAAAACCTTTTGAATGTTTTCATGCAATGGAATAGCACAGAAACATCTGCTTTTGGATTGAGAAGGTCACGTTTTCCATTCTGGACTGACTCTCTCTCTGGGAGTGACTGGAGAGTTCATGCTCGACCTCAGAAACCTTCCTACTGAAAACTTCATTCGAATCAATACATCTCTGCAAAAGATTTTGGCTGAGACAAAGTAGCACATTTTGACACAAAATAAAAGAAAAAAATAAAAAACAAACAAAGAAACAAACCCTAGCCAACCAACCGAAACAAACAAATCCAACCACCACACATTTATCTGAAAATGTCTCAATCAGTTGCACTGAACAGAAAGTGAGGCTGTTCGCCCCATTGCTCCTCCTGCCCCCCAAAGTAGGTGAATGGAGAGTGAGTGGAACAGAAGGACAGAAAATGGATGAAACCTTAGCTTCTCCACACTTACCACTTTGATGTTCAGAGAAGCTGAGCTGGAGGTGAGTAGTAAACGACGGCTGGTACAGGCCAGCAGCAAACTAGTACCCCCTTGGAGCCAAGAGGAAGCAGGGGAGGCATTGTAACTTGCATCTCAGAGTCACAGTGCTCCAGGGGCTACTCCAACTTGAGCACCCTCTGCCCCCCTTGCTCATGGTTATGCCTAAAGACATAATCTATCCCTTATATTTGCAACCTGTACATTGCTTGTTCCCCTTCCCTTACATGATTTTCCTTCCATGTTCTGGCTGTTCAATAGTGGCATCATATGAGATTACAACTCCTCTCAGTAACCTAGGAGATCCCTTTCATAGTTTGTTTGGCATCTTATTCACACATTCCTCTGTGTCACCGGATGACTTGTCCTTGGGCTGGAGAGCCAGGGACCACACCAGCCCTGATTACAGGATGAGCCCCAGGTGAGAGGAATCAGGCAATTTCCTATAAAGAGCAGAATGTGGCTGCAGTAAGGGGGAAGCCAAGTAGACTGTATTGAGGCTGTAGAGGATGAAAGAGGTTCCTGCAGGGAAGATCTTGGGACCAAGGAAACTGCTCCAGCTAGGAAGAGTTGGGAGTAACCTGTTAAGGCAGGATGGACTCTAACTGGACATGGACAGTTTGGGCTGTACCCAGCTGAAGGCTGGAGGGAAGACTTCAGAGCTTAGTTTTGAAGTTTAAGTTAATAAATCAGAACTTAAGGAGGGCTGGAAAAAAACCTGTGAGGAGTTTATTTGGGGATTCAAGACGGGAAACTGAGACGAGAAGCTGCGTGCAAGGCTACCCTGGGTCACCAGGGGCACTGTAAGATGGCCAGTCATCTACAGTGTGCCTAATCTTTCACTCACACACCCAGGCACAAACATTGCATTGTCCCTGTGACAAATGTACAACTGATTATGTATTTCAGACTCTAAAAACTATAAATCTAACTAATTCGTTACAAGGAAACCTACCCACATGATTTTCTATATATAATATTTGTTCAATTGAAGCCTCATAATATCAAAAAAGCACTGCCCAATATGTTTCTCTCACCAATTCAATTGTCCCTAATGATTTTCACCTAATCAAAAATTGGGATCATCCTTTTAAAGACAAAATGAAGGACATGTAGTTCATTCAGACAATTCTGTCTTAACACAGGAAATCATAAGAATGCTGCTATGTATCACCAAACAGTCGTTAAGATGAAAACAAAACAAAGCAAAACAAACACTTAAGCTTTGACCTTAAGTTCTTGTGAGTTAGTAAGGTAACACCAAGACATTTAGGCTGGGAGGGAGGGGGGCGGGTGTGTGCATGCTGTTGATATTGCACTGGGTTCCTTCGTGAAACCATAAAACATCCTGATGAGACTTTAGAAGAATGTTTAAAGCATAATCACTACAGTGACTGCCTAGAAATGTGTAAACAGGAAGAAAAATGAGACACTGGAAAGAGATACAACCTCTTAGTCTTGTGGATTTGATGGCAGTTGTAGAGCTTTATTATTATTATTAATGATGCAGGTAGAAATCACAAATATCCTGCGAAGAGTGACAAGCTTTATGGTTCCAGGACGCCATAGTAACTATGTAATCTTTGTAACAGTGTCCCCTAAGCTCAAGGCATTTTTCATGCTTTACTACAGGGGTTCTCAAACTGGCGGTTGGGACCCCCCAGGGGGTGGGAAGGTTATTACATGGGGGGTCATGAGCTGTCAGCCTCACCCTAAACCCTGCTTTGCCTCCAGCATTTATAATGGTGTTAAATATAGAAAAAAAAGTGTTTTTAATTTATAAGCGGGGGTCACACTCAGAGGCTTGCTATGTGAAGGGAGTCACCAGTACAAAAGTTTGAGAATCACTGCTTTACTGTCTTAATGCAGTTGTATCTAATTAGTGAGGCAAGCAGTTACCAAGACAGTATGTTGCACATTTGATATTTTTAAACTTGTTGAATTAATAACACAGCTTGAAGTAAGCTTGACAACTGAGCTGGACCTACAGTGCTAGTAATGCAGCATCTTGGTTAGTAGCATTTCTGTAGTCCCTGGTGGCAGCACTTGTAACTCTGTGTTCCACTGGAGACCAAGCAAATATTGCAATTCACACACACACACACACACACACACACACACACACACACACACACACACACACAAGAAGAAGAAGAAGAAGAAGGCAGTAAAGAAAAGATGCTGGCTAAGTCAGATTTTTTTTAAAGTGCTTACAAAGTCAATATTGAAATATGATAAATGGATAAACAGAACTAAGTAAAGATTTGGAAATGACATATTTCTATTGCAGTGTGTCATATAATATTAACAGAACCATCCAGGAAGGGTGGGGAAATGAAGATTGTTATTTTAAAGAAAAACAGAGCAGCAAAAATTAAACTCCTGCTGAACAACCTGAACCTGGGAATTAGGGTTTTTTTTTTTTTTTAAACCTGAAAAATAACAGTTGTGTGCAAACTTAAGAATATATGGTGTCATGTAAAGATATAATTTAAAAAGTCCCACTGGGTTTGCCCCATGCAAGTTTTATGATTTGATGGAGCCCATTGGAGCTGACGTGATAGCTAAATTAATAAAGGCATGTACACGGAAAGATCAGGTAATCTGTCATACCTATAACTCCTCAGAAGAATTAATTTTGTAAGTGAAACACCAAGGGAAAAAAGTAGTCAAAATGTAGCGGAGAGTGGTCAACTTTATTAGTTATTGCATTTAATGTAGGAATTTATATTAAATGCTTATAGCAAAACCAACCACAATTTGGAGGACTTGAGATTTACACCCAGACTTTGTAGCTAGCTCCTAGATCTAGACCAAGCTGAAACAAAATCCCAAATTTGAACACATCGGTTAGCTCGGATCCAGATCTAAATCTGAACTGTGCACATTTATTTTTAAAATACCATGAAATCAAAACCTGTGTTTTACATTCTTATGTACATGTACAAATATTGGCCTGGATCATGTGCTTCCATGGAAAAAATCTCCATGAGAACCCACTGAGTTCCTCTCCTAACATTTCATTTTTTGGTGTGGGGGGGAAAGGGTGTTGCTTCTTTTGGAATAGCTCAGAAGAACCACCCGCCTCACCCTGGTGGCCCTATGTTTCTTCAGCTGATCTTACTCCTCAGCCTTGGCAACATGGATGTCTTCAAGTCATGCTGCTAAGGACTCTCCTTGGCCACTTGAGATGCGCAGGGTGTGTGGTTAAGAGAAAAAATAATGCACCCTTCAGCTCTATTGTTTTTTAGGAATTCTCCATGGGGACAGAAGGATAATGCATGTTCCTCAGGCACTATCCCCACTCACCCATCTATCCACTACTCTCCTAACCCATCTCTGACCATACCCCCATGTGGATTCTGGAACTATGAAACATTCTTCACAGAGTCCAAATGAGATAAGGAACAGTGTTGTGCAGTGAGAGAAATGATGAGATGGTCCAGGATGATACTAATAATACCTTACATATATGTATGATCTAAATGGTTTATCAGCTTTAAAAGTTGCATATATAGAATCCTCTTCTTCCATCACCAGAATGCAGACACCTCTGAGTCAGAAAGTACAAGCAGCTATTGACACTGCAGCACTACACAACAGTTTAAAGCTGGAAGCGTAGAGAGCCATCTATAGATAATGTTCATAGCTACTGATCTGCTGCTCGTCATGCAGAGATACCAAGATCCCATGTGTAGAGCAGCTCTGTTGTTCAGAGAATCTTGCTTCCTACCCTGTGCAGTGATACCATTATATTTCCACTGTAGTCAGGTCCCTTTACAGCTACAAGGAGTGCAGGCGGTGATGCCTGTATGTACAAGAGAGCCCAGTAAAGGAGATTATCTTGCTTTTTTTCCTGGATAAAGAGCAATGGCTCCCAACCTTTCCATAGAACTTATCAGTTTACCTAAGAACTCTCCTATAACAGCCAGTTTTTGAATCTCTAATATCAAGAATTCAGGGGGATAAGAAACTAGACCAGAAAAATATTATAGTATCTTATTTTTTTTACAACAATAATTTTCCTCCTAACAAATGATCCCCTTTCCTATGCACAGTGACAACTTCTCCTCTTTCAATGATGAATTCAAGAGCTAGCCTCTGAGTTGGCCCCAGTGTGAAAGCTACTTGCTGGATTCCCAGTTGGGCTATGTCTACACTACACTCCATTGCTGGCAGTGTGGTGTAGGCATAGCTACGCACTGAAGTGAAAAGCAGATTGTGTACCCACCAGAGTGTGAATGCAGCTACATGTATCAGTGAAAGGCTCTGGAAGAGGCGAGGCGGCAAGGAAAGGCTTGAGCAGTTCCCCACTGCTGGAGGCTTTCACTACAGTGAGGAAAATTTCTGGCAGGGGAAGGCAGTAGGGAAAATGCTGCCAGAGCCTTTCCCCACTGCTGGAGTCTTTCCCTGAGGTGGGGGAAGAGATCCAGCAGCGGGGAGTTGCCAGAGCCTTTCCCCCCCACCAGAGTCTTTTCCTGAGATGGGGAAAAACTCCAGCAAAAGGGAGGCAGCAGGAAACTGCATGGCTAAAAATAGCAGCGTAGACAGGGAGGGATAGCTGGTATGTACCGTACATACCCCCTACATGGCTCTCCACTCACCTGTACATACCAGTACATACCCAAACCCTTCATGTGTGTCTCCATTCTGCACAGCTAAAGCCATGCCTCACCAGCTACACTGCTGTTTATGCCTGTTCTTCAAGAGTATGTATGCTACATGCTGCCAAGAAAAGCATGCAGTGTAGACATACCCAGTGGTTTATGACAGAACTGACAACTTGGTTCAAAGAACCCTAAGTTCACACTGTGGGCAGAATACATACTTCAGAGTGGGAGTGGTCTCTGGCAAGGGGCCCGCCATAATAAATGGGCCATAGGTCCATCATTAAGCTGGAACTGAGGAATTTAGAACCTGAAAAACGAGTTCATTTAAAATGTTTAGAGCCTAATATTTCTTGGCAGTGTGTTTCCTATTTCAGATCTGTAATATGGTGATTTACCACAAGAAGTGAGTCAAATAGATATCTTTATTTAATGTATATATAGTTATTTTAAAAAAATAAACATGCTGTGCACATGCTTTTGCTGTGTAATTGCATCATCTTGTTGCTGTATCCATTCTCTCCTACTCATGCCCCTAGCCCCAGTGATTTTATTTTGTCTTTAGTTTTGTCATGTTTCTTTTAGATTATAAGATCTTCAGGGCAGGGACTGTGTCTTCTCAGTATGTCTATATGGTACCTGGACTTTTAAGTGTTCATTAAAAATAATCATTTAGTGTGTATTGAGCCTAATTCATGGGTCTATTACAGCAGCTTTCAGTCAGTGTCCCTAGACACAACTGCTCTAAAGCTAGCAGATTTGCCTAATATAGGATTTCCCCCTGCATATAGGAATCCTTCAGTGGTAAAGAGCTCGTTGGGAGCTCTCCTCAGGAAAACAGTGTCACTGAAGTGTGTCTATTCCCTGCTAATACTCGGCTGCTAGAATGGGCCCTAGATTGGCAGCCAGCACAGCTTAGAACAGCCTAGAGGCTGGAATAGGGTCAGTACAGAACTGATCCCAGGATAGTTGGGTGCTGATGGCAAAAGGTTCCCCCTTTATGTCCCTCCATTTGCTTCCAGCTGTGCCCAGTGCTACTTCAGACCAACTGAGAACATTTCCCATTTTTCTTTTTGCACAAGGCTTCTTTCAACATTAAAATAAAAATATGTTTATTATTGTTATTACTGGCAAAATTCTTGAAGAAAGAAAGTGAATAAAAAGTCCATAGCTTCAAAAATACAGCTCTATTATAATATTCATGATGTTGACCGCTCCCTTTACCAGGCCAGTAGGAAACCATAGTAACTCTAGGTTTAGCTGTTTGAATCCATTATTTATTCAAAGCCATGTTTAAAGTTCTCTGTGGGACAGTCCTTTCCTACCACCCTATTTTAGGATTAAGATTTACAATTATAAGGATTTTCCCACATGAAAGGAGTTTCATGTGATTAAATAGTTATTTGTTACAGAAGGTTTAGTCGCACTTTTCAGATGATAAGGGACCACCAGCCAATTCTCTGTACCACCTGCATTCTCAAATGTCCATGCCCGTGTCTGTACTCAAATGCAAATGAACAACATAGATATGGAAAAGGGTACTGAAGTTTAAAAAGAAAGCATGCTGCATTAATGAGGTTTATTTCTGGACTGTATCTTCCATGAGAGGATTTTACCACTTAGCATGATAGCTAGGTAGATTCTCTTTAAAATGAACTATTTTTGATAATAGCTAGGCCTCTGTTTTTTCTCTGGGACATCTCTCTTCAGATCTGGTTTGGAGATTCCTTAACCTTCCCTTTTCACTCAGACACTAGAATGAAAGTTAGGCAGTGAGTACTGTGTATTAAATGTAAGGCTCTAAGTCTGTAGAAATTACATAAGTGGCTCTCCCATTGATTTCTGTACATGGAATGACTACAAACTTGGACTCTGAGGATGGAGTACTACTTCATTTACTCTAGCCCTTGATTTGTTCTGCCACTTCTTTGCTTCCTTTCCCTACATTTCAGGTCCTCTCTTGGCTCACCAACCCATAGTGCGGAAATCTCTCTCTCTCTCCCTCTCTCTCTCTCTGTCTCATATTCTCTCAGTCAGGGGTAGTGTTCTAGGAATGAGATATTGCAGGATGATCTTTGCTCAGGTAGTGCCTTCTGCCTAGAAATTTAACACTTATTATTGTCTGTCCTTGATCTTCTACACAACAGAGGAGTCTGCAGGCCTCACAAAAAAAAGAGGCCTATCCTGTGTTGAATTTGTTTATATCTATATTTGTGGAAAGATTCTATAGCATTAAATAGGATGGAACTAATAAAATCTTATCAAAAGCATATAAGGGGGGAGGGATAGCTCAGTGGTTTGAGGATTGGCCTGCTAAACCCAGGGTTGTGAGTTCAATCCTTGAGAGGGCCACTTAGGGATCGGGGGCAAAAATCAGTACTTGGTCCTGCTAGCGAAGGCAGGGGGCTGGACTCAATGACTTTTCAAGGTCCGTTCTAGGAGATAGGAAGGCCAGATCCTTGCCTGAGATTTACTCCTCTCTGTACCACTCCAGCAGGATAAAGGAGAGATGAAGTGACTTAAAAGGACAGTTCAGCATTCACTTGTAGAGGAATCCACTGGTGTTGTAAAAGGAAGAGGGCCAAATTCTGCCCTCAGTTACATACATAAAACCCCACTGCCTACAATAAGCCTAGGAGGTGCTTGTGGAGTTGGATGCACTGCGATCCAAATCAGTTATGTAACAGACTAAAGGGATGTAATTGGAATCCCATCAAGGAATCAATATTGTAAAGAATTGTAATTAGCCAGGAGTCAGCAAGAGAAACAGAATAAGTCTGTTCTTGACCTTTATATAACAGGAAAAGGATCAGGTTGCAGCAATATCTTAGTGCAGTAGCTGCTTCCAATATGTTTCTGATATCAGGAACAATACAAGCACAAGTGAATATATTCCAAATAGAGAAAAACACGAAGAGGAACAAAATGATAAGGTACCATAGGAGTGATGGGTAGGGAGATTGGAGTATTAGGCAGACTAATGAACTGTCTGAGAATGCTTTGAAAAGGTAGGAGGTCACAAAACCACTGTCCCCAGGAGACTGTTCTGGCTAAGGGAGCTGCTTACAGGGCTTGACCAGGGGACCAGACTGTTGACGGAAACAGGTTCTATGAGAAGGCATGGTGGGGTTGAAGTCTTTCTTGGGGAGAAGGGCAAGTGTCTAGGACTGTTCTGTGTGTGGGGTTCCTCTTTGCAATAATAAGAAGTCCGGACAGAACTGAGCAGATTAACATTTTCACCACTCATCCCCTTCAGGTGGTAGGTTGACCAAGATTATGTGTTCATCTCTTTATCTCCTTTAGTCAAGAGAGAAGTGGAATTAGATATAGAGGGTAAAGGGAAGTTATTATTGATCATTATTAGTAGTAGAATTAACACAGCATCTAGGAGTTCCAGTTCTGGACCAGGATCCTATTGTGCTAGGTGCTGTACAAACAGAACAAAATGATGGTCCCTGCTCCAAAAGTTAATTCCTTCTTTCATTATGGAGGGTGCATCTAAGTGACTTCTTTCTCCTCACTCCATGGATGAAGCTACTGAGTAGTATCATAACCACCCTTCCTTCCACTAGTGGGAACAGTTTTGGGGGAGATTAAGAGCCAAGAGAGAGGGAAGCTGAAGGCAGACAAGCTGATGACCCTTCCCTACTCGATCTCACCCAACAAGGTGTCGGACACTGTTTCCTTATAGCACCAGACTCCAATTCAGTGTTGGAGAGACAAATATCCATGAGTTAAATATTGCCCAAGCAAGTTCACACAATTGCACCATTTGTGCTATTCTACAAATGTATTAATTTGATTCATCCATCCCTGACCATTTACAGTTTATGGTTTATGGTTTTCCCAGGGGACTGGTTAGGTAAATATCTACAGTAGAGAGGTTGCCAATGTTTTTGAATTTGTGAGCAGCTCCCTGGGATAGAAAAGCATTTTCATGTGAGCTGGTTTTCAAGCTCATTTCAGTGGAAACATAAAATGGACGCTCATTTAAAAAATACACATATATTGTTATTGCTTTAAATAATTAGTTACTCATAAGCAGTTCTGCCAGCCTGTTGACTGATACTCGGCTTTGACTTCTTCTGTTTGTGTCAGGCACCATGGGACATTCTAGTAACTGCTTTGTTTTTTTTAAATGAATTGAAGTTTCTATATCTCAGCAATTTTGTCATTTGCCCAGGGAAAGGAAGGGGAATTATTTATAATATGTCAATTCCTCTGAAATGGCAGATAGCTCTATGGCTCGCCTAAGCAGCCTCAGAGTTGAAATGAGCTACTGGGTGGCTCCTGCATGTTTCCATTGGGAAGGATTTTGGAAATATGGTAGGTATCTGATCAGGTGGGAAGACAAGCAATACTCTACAGGCTAAGCTGAGGCTTTAGCAGTCAATGTAGCAACAGCGGGTGGGGTGTAAAGTATCCTGGCAACAGCTGCTGCGGCTGGAAGAATTATTCCTGTGGACACAGGGAGGCAGAATGTTTCTAGGAAGTGTGGGCCTTGCACACAGGAGGAACAACTATTATATCCTTATATCCACAGCTCCCGGGCATCATCCAGTGAAGAAAGACACCCTTTTGCCCCAACATAATCATACCCTTTTGGGTATTTACCATTACTGGTGGTGCTATGAATCCATTTGGACTTGCATTCTGGTCAATGGAGGTTGGTCAATATGGAGACCATCTTGGCCAAAAGTGCCACACCATCACCAGCTCACAATAACTGGGTTCCAAGCAAGCCCATCATTTTGAGAAAGCACTGTTGAAGAAGTCAGGGGCAGGGCTTGGCTGTGAATGAAAGGATGATAACTACAAGAAAGGATTTTATATCTCAGATGAACAAATAATAAAATATTCTGCTGTGTCCTGCAACTCATGAAAACCTTAACATTAATAGTTTATCCGATGACACTAAATGAAATATTAAAGCACTGACCTGTTTAACCATAGAAATTGGTTGATTCCACCCACCTCCGAAATAGTTTTGGAGACATATAAAAGAACAGGCAGTGCAGGTTAATGTCTTTATTTCTCAGGATAGATAACCAAATCACACTACTGGAAAAACAGGGGGTGGGGGAACCCCAAGCATAACTAAAAGATTTTTCTGTTGCAAACACGGAAAAAGCCTTGTTAGTCCTCATCAACCCTGTCCTTGTTGAAATTTAGAGATTCCCTTTCTTTGCTCCTTTACTGTACATTCCCTGTCTTGTAGATATCACTATCATGATTGGATGAGACTCCTCTAGGAGTCCATCAATGACACGTCATTCATAGCCCATGTACTAGACAGAGATCAAGGGCAGAAATTGATCTCAGCTCTGAGTGACTGGCAGAGAAGTGCATGGCACTATGCAAGACAAGAATAATAACTTCTACATAGACATTATATTCTGAAGGGAAAAAATATACTGAAAACTTCATCAACATTTGATACTTGAGTATCACAGGGATAGATAGAAGACAAATCCTTCCATATTGATCCCTTCTACAAAAATCCTAAAAGCTAGATAATCACACAATGAGCACTAACTGAGTAATCAGGGGGCTAGGTCCACAACATGGGGTGTACAGATTATTAAGAATTATTTTCAAAAACTGCAATTTAAGTTCCTAGAGCAAGTAAATAAATTCTGGGATTTTGAACAATTGCATCTATAAATCATTCAAGTCCATCTCTTGGAAATATTGGCTCTCAGTGCTATGTTTGTATTCCCCCCCCCACACCCCGATTTTCCATTTGATTCCTGCTGTTTCTCCCATTTCCTGTGCATTACTTTTACAAATTTCATGCTCCTTGATTTTTTTTCGACATTGTTTAAAGAGCTGTGAAATAATCTTATATTATCATGAGGGAAGATGGTATTTCACATTTCTACATGTAAGTGGTAGATTCTAAATAAACACACAAATGCCTGAATCATCTGAAAATGCAAGAAAATGGAATTCAGAAATGGAAAATGTGTCTTCAGTAAAGACAATTTGTCTTAAAAACAATACCTTATATGTCAACATTGCTACTATATGAGGCAATTTGTGCAAACTGTTCAGCAACAAATATACTATAATAAAATATAAATATAAGGTGATGAGTACTATAGAAAATAAACAAATATAAGCTGATGAGTACTGCAGAAATAGAAATAAATAAATAAATCCAGATCATGTTTAATACTGTATTTGTAGTTACATATCAAAGTCAACATATTGTATGCTATTACTGCCCTCCACATATTCAATTTATCTCCTTTGTCTGGTGAAGGGATTAGTGCAGGCTGTACAATCATTTTTAGGAGTATTACAATAGTGCCCAAATGCTCCAATCAGCTTCAGGACCCTGTTATGCTCTGTAAAAATCACTTTGGGAGATTAGCTCCCTACTTCTAATTGTTTATTACAGGCAGAATAGCTAGTGAAACCTCTGGTTAAGATTGCCCAGTGCTTTCCATTATAAGACCCTGTGTTCAGTTCTTATAACTTTGTCAAACTTAAACCATTTGGGCTGAAATTTTCTAAGCCAATTGTTTGTCTGAGGTTGAATATTTCTGGAAAATGTAATATAAAATGATTCAGCCTTTTCCTAGAATAACGTTAGAGAAAATTGCACTCCTTTGCCCATGTTAAAAAAATGTTAGAACCATTTCAGTGCCTTTATGGTTTGTAACAGGGGCATTAAATTTGGTGTGTAAGATGCTCTGGTGCTGGGGTGTATGTTTTGCTGTCCCTGCAAAAATATGCCCAAATTTGACTAAGTTATAAACCTTTGAAAAATTTCCATTCACACATGCTCAGTAGAAACCTACTAGAATTTGGCAGCTTAATTCACTTATGATTTCATCTGCACTGAGCATGCTCCATCCCCCCCCAGCTCCTATCTTGCAATTGGATTGTGCTTGTGCCATCCCCACAAAGCAACTGAGCATGCACTATCCCAGGGCTGCAGATGCTGAGCAGGACTTTCCCTGTAATTGTTCCTCCCAGCAGCTGCAGTCCTAGACACTAGAATTGAGAAGAGAGGATCTGCCTCTCCTGTGCTTTCAGTGCACTAAATGAGGCAGCTGCTTACACCAGCTGAGGAACTGACCCATATGTCTACTTGATTCCAACAGATGACTTACAACAGCTGTATTGACGCATACTGCAGGACATCAATTATTTCGGCATTAACAAATTATTATATTGGAATGCACATAACATGGATAAGAATCACATGTAGAAATTCAGGGTAAAGAGGACGGACATTACTAAAGCTATGATTTTGGCATGGATATTTTTAATATGAGTCATGGACAGGACACAGGCAATAACCAATAAATCATGGATTTATTGAAGCCAGAGCCCAAGTCCCGCCGCCAGAGGCTGAATTATTGGAATTTTCAAGAAGTCATGGAGGTTTCATAAAATCACAGAATCTGTGACCTCCATGACAGATTCATAGCCTTAGACATTACACCTGCAGATTCGATGGGAAAATATTCTGAGCCGCCTTTAAAATTTCTCTGTGTCACCTTTAGAGCAGTATAGAAACTGTTAAAAATACCAAGTAATATTTTTCATCAAAGCAGCTAAAAATAATATACCTAATAAAGCCTGACATAAAGTAATATTTTGGGTCAATTGTATAGGTTTTACCCTGCACTGATGTTACATTAAATATTTTTTACCACTTGTCATGTTTCTATCTTTGATTTACCGTTATTCTGTCTGCAGCTCTGTGTCAGATCCTAAGCTGGGGTAAATCAGGCTATGCTGAGGATCTGGCCTGTCTCCTTCTATTTTTGTCTTTCCCTAAAATTTTCTCTCTCCGTATATATGTCTTTCTACAAGTTTCCCTCAGGCCTCTCTAAATCTCTCTAAGCTTCCTCTCTCTGAGCTTTGTTTGAACTGTTATTCCAATTTGTGCACCAATTCCTGCAGTCCTTAATCATTCCGTGTACTCAGGAGATGCTCTGGCTGACTTCACTAAGAGCTGTATGATTTAGCCCTATGTTTTGTGCACTTTTTCTTTAGTTTCTTTCCTATTTCATATCTCTGTCTGCAAATCTGATTCATTTTCTGCTCTTTGGTCTTCCTGCTTCTTTCTTTTTTGTTGTTGTTGCCCTCTCTCAGTGAAGTTTCAATTTTTTCTCTCCCTTCCCTCCTAAAGTGGCTCTGGATTGAGGAGGAGTGATTCAAGAAGTATTCTCCCTCATTTGTGTGGGATAAAGAACCAGGGGTAATTACAGTCTATGTGTTTGGGGGGACTGAAGAGCCATAGCGTTCAAGTGAAGGTTTCAATGCATTTCACCATGTCCTCTTGTAACATGGCTATTTGGTTAGCCTTACATAGCTGATTTTTTTTATAGTTAGCTATTTCTAACAATTTTGTATTACAAGATATTTATTTTGAAATGCCCACCTTTTCCATGCTAGCTCAAAGATGTGAAAATGTATAGCTGTATGACACAGATGTGATGAATATTTCATTGGATAAACCGCAGGCCAGATTCTGCCCCAGTTTCACCCATGAAGCTCCATTGAAATCAATTAGATGGCCTGGGTGTTAAGTGAGGGCAGAGTTTGCTCCACTGAGCTGTTGTATTGGAATGTGATCACATGCCAAAATTGTACTGTGATCTACATACATTTGTATCCTTTACATGCATACTATTTTAAGGAGATCATGACATCGATAACAGCTGGGACAGGTCAGGAAGTGGTGCTTCTTGCCCCTAAAAGCAGCCACCAGCATCCCTTGAATTGCTTTCTCAGCTACAGGGGCTCTACTATATGGACCATGAGGATATGCTATGAAGAGTCCTGCTCCTGTGAGCTGCAAGTAGGTTTTAATTTCCTAATTTCTATGCAAAATAGTTTCTAAATGGTAATACTATAGCAAACTGAAAGTACACTTGGTAGTTCAGACATTTTTATGAGCGATTGTAAGTGAAAATCTCATTCTACAGAATTGTTATGAGCCCATATATATTCTATGGTTATATCTAATGTAATGATTGACTAGGTAATGGAAAAATCATTACAAGAGCTAATTTCATAACATGTTCCTATTATGGGGTAGGTCAGGTGAATGGGAGAGAGCTCAGGAAGCCCTCCTTTTTACACAGCTGCAGAGAGGCAGTCTTGACCCCAGTCTTTGCACTCCTTTAAATGTCAAGTGACTTCCAAGTCTCCTAGCATCTGGTTGGTACCAGTGTACAAATTAATAATGAAGAGTTAGGAACACTTCTGCCACCCTGATCATAAAATCCAAATGTCATTAGAGACAGAAAGAACCTTAATAAATGACTCTGAATTACATCCTTAGCAAAGCCATGTAAAATAATAATAACCTTGCCAGAAAGTAACTCTTTACATCATTACAATAATGAGGCATAAAGGTCAAAGAAAGGAATACTGGGTTTTAAATTAGTATTTTCTCTGTAGTGATAAAACCACTGCTGAATCCTCTAATCCTCTCATGCTGTCAGACCCATTATCTGCAATTATTCCTTATTCAAGTGTAAACCCACCATTATGTATGGAGATGCTGTTACTGCAATAATTTTTTTAAAAAGCCATATACTGTAAGTAACAGCACATCTTACCCAGCAATGCAGATATACTGTATAAATGCATCATTCCATTTGCAATCACAACTTATGTTTTATTGTCTCCTTTCCAAGCAAGGGAAATAAGTCATTTGAAGTCTCTGCTTGAACCACAAAAGTGTACCATGAACTTCTTTTGTTTTTAATTAGAGTAGTTTGCAGTCAGAGTCAAATTAAAAATATAAATAAATACATATAAATTGCGCCTACATCCTGGGAATCCTATTAATGAAAAACATTAGAAGGTCAAGACTCATTTTGTGCATTCATTTTGTGTTTCTGTGGTAGAAGGCTGTTGGGAAGAGCTGCTAGCTCTAGGGAGGAGAGCACCACCTCCATTTTAGTTTTGTCTGCATCCCTCTTTGAGCAGGAATGCTCAGTGTTAAACTGTCAACTGTCAGCTGTAGAGAGGAGATATGATCCAGTGGGTAGGGTATTACCTAGGTTCAATTCCTGCTCTGCTCTGCTCTGCTCTGCGTGACCTTGGACAAAACACTTAGCCTCTCTGGGCCTCAGTTCCACATCTGTAAAATGGGGATAATAGTACTTCCTTGTTGTTGTGTTGTGAAGATAAATACATTAAAGACTGTGAAGTGCTTAAACACTACAGTGGTGGGGCCATATACGTACCACTGATAGAATGACGTAGCAGTGTTTCTTGACCTCTCCCACCTGATCTGAAGTCAGTGGACCATTCCACTGTTGAATAAAAATGCAGTCATTGCATCAGAAGTACAGAGGAATACCTGCACATGGAAATGTATTGGGACTTTGATACCCTACTTTTTTTTCCTGGGGATCTGTAGAGTTGATAAGTGTAGGTGGAGGAAATCTGCTTTGCAAGAGTTCAGTGGATTGGCTACCATTTTAATGGATCAAGGGCTCACACTTCTAGTGCTGCTGTCAGGCATTAGGAAATGAGGAGAAGGGTTGATATTCCTGAAAAAAAAAGGAATGCAAATCATGATGAAAGGAGTGTCCCCTGCTAAGTTAGAGAGGGGGGACCAACTATAGGCCAAATGTTGTTTTTGGTTACACTGATACAGAGCTCTAATAATATGGGTAAAAAGGTCCTAAGTCACTTAGGTACTTTTGAAAATAAGTCCCATTGAAAGCCACTTAAGTGCTTTTGAAAATATTACCTTATGAATGTATACAGGTGTAACAGAGCAGAATTTGGCTTCAAGGATCTATTTCCTCTACCTGTCATCAAATGTTAATATGGAGGCAGCCTAATTAAAGCAAATTTCTGTAACTGGTTTGAATTTCAGACAAGCTCTCTCCCCAATCTGGCCTCCCACCTTCATTCTCCCGGATAAAGAAATAAGCACAGGCAAGACAAAAATGGGTAGAGATAACAAAATAAAAATTAGAAACAGGTATAAAATCCACCCAAAAACAGAAAAGGGGAAAAGATATTAAACAAAATAGGTATAGGCATAAAAATAAAAACAGAAAGAAGCGGAGATATTAAAATTTAAAAATACACAAAATGTCCAAACCAACACAGTATCCAGACATTTAGCTTATGTAACCGGTGAACTTTTGCTGTCATGAGCCCTCCTACGTTCACATTTGTTCCAAATGTTTGTCACACTGCCTTTGTTGCATTTTCTCTTAAATCAGGCTCTGATCCTGCATCAGAGTCTGCTGATTTCCATGGGATTCCATCTGCGCAGAGGTGTATGTCCCAATGGAAACCAATGCAGGATCAAGGCTTTAAATTGTATATATATAAAAAGAACAGGTCAAAAGAATGTTAAAGTTGCAAAATCAAACATTAAAAAGTTAGTAAATGCTAGAACTGAGGATACAAAGTTAAATTGCCCCTTTCATCCCAGGTATTATCATACTACTGTCTTTAATTATATGATTACAAACATCATATCTGCATTGAAGTCAATGGAGCTACAAGAGTTTATACCAGCTGAGAATCTGACCTAAGGAAGATATGCATTGGTCGATGTAGGGTTTTTATTAGTCTTCTATTTGCATGTTTCTGTAATTATCTCCCTATAATAACAAAATTAAGTGAGAAAGAGGAAAGCAAATTATGTTAAAGAAGTAGATTTCAGTTGCAGGTGGATTGTTAGAAACAATATTTAGGTTATTTTTAAAAAATAGAAACAGGCTAAAATGATTCTAAAAGATATGGTTTATGAATTATTTTGGGGAAGTTCTATGGACTGTGTTATACAGGAGGTCAGACTAGATGATCACAATGGTCCCTTCTGGCCTTGGAATCTATGAAAAAGACTTCAGCATTCAGGACATGATTTCCAAATTTGGGGCCTGATCAATGAAAAAACTGTCACCCCATTCCCATTCTTTGGATACCTAACATAAGCACTTTTTATCCAAGTGCTAATCACTTGCAAATCTCACAAGCAAATGCTCAGTGCCTCTGTAAATTAGATCACTCATGTAGGGGACTAAATTAGGATTAAGGTGTCTAATTTTAGGCACTCAAGTTTGACAATGATGGCATCAGTTGCTGTCTCAAAGGTCCACCATGACTCATCGCATGACTCATCTCTGTACCTACCAATAAATATATTTACTCTTACCATGAGTCTTCAGCTGAGTCCAGGGAACTTGATAAACCAGCAGCTACCTAAACTATTTTTGTTTTTAAGACCAAGATTTATCAGTTATGCCTCTAAATCATGTTCACTAAGAAATATTCCATGTCTTCAATGTGTGCATGTGTAGTCTTATGTGTAGTCTTTTTATTCACAGAGAGGCTGCTACATGATAAATGCTATCTTAGAGTACTAGTTTGGTTGTTAGGTTGACATGCATGTGACAGTACTGAGGTTTCAATTATCCTCTTGCATCAATCAATCTTTTAGTTCCCAACACTGTTGCCTGCAGTAATGTCACAGCTTTTCTGTCAGACAGGAGAACTTTGAGGGAAATGTTATTCATTACAGCTGCAAATCTGTCACTGCGCCTGGCATGGCTTGTTAATGACAACATTTATTTCAAAGAGCCTTGTTTCGCTTTGTTACTGGAGAGTTGACTTTGTGATCGTAAAATATAATGAAATGCCAAGAAGATGAAGTGAATGAAATTTGCCAAAAATTCAACTAAACTGATTCAGATCTACTTAAAACATACACACATACAAATACATACTCTATGTTTCTTTGAGAACATTTAGTCACAGACTGAGGGCTTGAATGTGGACAGAGCAAACAAGTCAAAGGTTAGAAACTGAACACGTTGCATCACACAAATACTTGAAGATAATGAAAGCTTATTTTGTGTTTCTTAATGAATGGTACTTATCAAAACAACCACTTAACCACAATCCCCCTCCCAACAACCAAATACCCACTTCTAGAATTAGTATTTAGGTGTCATGGTTCAATCCCAGTCAAAGCCTCTTCATGGCTGTTGCTGCTTTGTTGGACCCCTCAGAACAGGGGCGGGGGACAGAGAAGCCAAATTTCAGTTAAAGATCCTCACTGTGCAAAGTGCGAAGGGTAGTCTTCATGTACAGCATAAGGAACAAGCTCTGTTGGGGTGGATGGAACCTTCAGTTCAAGTTTAAGATTGCAGATCCCACAGGCCTGGGACCTGTACTTTTATTTGCCCCCTAAATGCCATTGTCCCAATGCTGCTGTGTAAATAAAATAGCAGTGATTGTAATAGTATGATCTCTGTGAGGAGAAGTGGGAGAGACAAGGTCAAACAGATGAAGGGAGGAAGCAGTGTGAGCCAACTGGCATAACTGCCAGTACTTCTGTAGGAACAGATCAATGGGTAAGGACAGTGTCATCCCATTAGCAGCTCCTGGCCAGGTGAGATACCTACATCCCTCTCTAATGACAACTGCACACTTCACTTGCTTGTTTGCTCCCCTAGGGAATATTCTTTTTGTGTGGAGAATGGGAGCGGGGAGATCCTTTGTGACATATACAGGCAGGACCCTAAACTGGGACTCTGATTCTGTTGAGTTTCTGAGAATGCCTCAGAACAGAAGCTGGGACAGAGTTTAGAAATAATTCTCCTAAAAATCCTGATTTGAGTTTGCAATCCATGAAATGTTACATTTTGAAAAGTGGTTCATGTGGGCATAATGAGTGAGAGTACCCATGTAATGTCATAGGACACTGAGGTGCACAGTGTTATCAGCTTTTGAGGCACAAATTAGGACCTCGTTTACCCCACAGTCTTCAGGTTTCAGTGAAACCAGTGCAACTTCATTGTCCTCACTGTCTTTGCAGAGATGTAATGGGTAGGAATTTAGTAAGTAATTCTTGTTGGTGATGTACAAAAAAGAATATAATCCAACCCTTCATTCTTAGCAGTGTCAGTGCTGCAGAGCTTCTGTATCAGGAGTAAAGCAATAAAAATGTATTTTTATTATGTAAGTGTGCAGATATGACTCTGAAGAAACACATGATGGGAAGTGTTTTCTTCAGCTTGAAGGTCCGGTCCTTATATAGCTCCTTTCCCTTAAGTGTAGGGTTGTCCTGAGGTCCGCATATCAAAATAAATAAATAAACGTGCAAACATTTGTGCATATTCTTACTGTAAGCGTACATACAAATTGGATGAGTGCACATGTAAATGCCTGGATAGGTGTCCAGATGACATTTGCAGTAACTGCATCTGCAAACAAATGCATAAAGTAGCATGCAAAAGTCAAGTATCCATTTTTGAAACTTTATTCCCCTTTGTGGACCTATAAATTGATATTCAGTGGTGGACATTCACTCATCATCAAGGGAAAGGCAGAACCCCCTCCCAACAAAGAGGAACACTGTGGTTCTATTGTGCAGAGAGGAGAGGATGTGTGTTTTTTATACATATTATATCATATATTTGATATGTTGGCATATATGTGTATATGTCCTGGAATATATGTACCATTTTAATTCACATGAATGAATATGTGATCTCATAAAAAGTGCAATGTGCTATTGAATAACTTTCACTCATGCATGGAGATTCCTACCATTTGACTTTTTAACTAACCAATTCTGATTACTATGCCATCTCCAAATAAATACACGAATGTGAGAGAGAATGGAAGTGGCTGGATAATCACCAGTACACGGAATGGAATTCTTGATCCTCATATCCTTGAATGTTCCATACATATTCAAAGGGAATCAAATGCAAAGAAACAAGGAAAGTCCATAGTAATTACCTCATTGGCTAAAGGGTTTTATTTTTCCAAGATACCTTGAAGCTATTTAAAGCAAGGGGTTATTGGTCTATTTGTCTTCTTCTAAGATCTCCAGCTCTTGAGAGCCTTCAAGCTGCTGAAGCTTCCCTTGCAAAATAAAATAAAATAAAATAAAACAAAATACAAATAAAAAAATGGACAAGCAGCATAATTGTTGCTCACTAATTTTTCTAGGAGAAAAACATGAACCCACTTTGTCTAGACGTGCTGATTGTAATCCATCAAGTAATGATTAAAGAGTAATACTTTTCTTCATTATACAGAGAGAATGTTGAACAGATCCTTGAATAGCAATTAGAATCCTTGAAACACAAATCATGAGGGACAATAATCCTTCAACATCTTTTCAACTAAACAAAGGCTTTGTAGACAGATTTAGGGGAGAGAGAGGTGAGCAGGATCTGCACAGTAGGCTTCACAGTAACACTTCCCCCCCATAAATCAGCAAATAAATATTTTAAAATGAACCAATATCTGGTGAGTACCAGGTGACGTGCTTTAAAATATAAATGTTGCCCCTTCCCATGGTTTAGCATCCCCTTCATTTAAAAGAAAAAATAGAAGTAGAATATGAATAAAAACATAATCCTGCATTTTGTTTGAAGGAGGAGGAAGAAATAAGCCTCTCCTCTGTAGGTGCAATATTAACTTTGGGAGTTTTTACATTTACATTTGGGCATGTGATTGTTTTTGTAAAGTCTATCTTGGAACCCTTCCTGCTCCTGATTCCTAATTATTTAAGGGTCAAATATATGTCAGACTATACAGCTCCTAATCTCAGATTAGGAACTGCACAATCAAGATGACTAAATTGTTAAGGAGGCTGGCTGGAGATACAGGATCTGATTTTCAACCCAGTTATCATAATGATTCCCTTGAAAAGTCTCATTTAAAATGCAATTACGTATAGGACTGTAAGTAGATGTAACACAGTTCTTACATTTTAATAACATGCACTGCTCCATACTCCCTTTGTAAAACTTTTTATCATATTGCTTCTCCTTTTTATGGCTTCTGAATGCTGATTCCAGGTCAACTACATCCCAAACCTATTACAAAGTCCCTTTCATTATGTCCACCTTGTGCTTATTTGATGAGGGCATGTCATACATAGCAACCAACCAAGTTTTTGGATGAATTACCTAGTTTCCTTCTCTATAACAAGAACAAATGCTTCTTTACTTGATAATACCAGTTAATGGTTTTCTGACAAAAAGATTATCTGCAAATGTGGTAAAGGAAGCCATGGCATTCACAAGTATTCATGGCTGCTAACAAAGTACATTATATGCAGCAGGAATCTAGGAAGTCTATTAAGTTATCAGAATGCAGGTAGTATTACACAGTAGCCTGTGGGCACTATTTTTCAATGCAACTCTATGGTATTAAGGGACAAACTCAGCCACTAAAATGGGAAGTCAATTGGTAGCAAATTTCCCAGAGAAACGAGCAACTTATTAAAGGGGCACAGAACACGAGCTTGTTAAGAACTGTGTGCGACATGCCCTTTCATACAGAGTAAAGCCTAAAGGGAGCACCACTCATATTTGTTTCTATGAGAAATGCCACAGAGCGAATGTAGAGAAGCAGGAAGCCCATAGGCCAAAGTAAAATCATTACACTTGAGTGTGAACATAAAAAAGTTAGAGGCAGTCATAGAATGGTCAAGAACATTTATATTTCTTCTTAAAGTTGCTGAGTTTTGAGGTGCAGAGCAATCTTTCTCTTTGTTATATGCTGATTGGCCTATGGCTAGTCAAATAAAATTAGGAGGACTGCAGAGTAATGTGGAGAGGCACATGTTAAGTAATTTCAATACCCTCAGACATCCAACTGCCACTTTCTCTTATGTAGCAGCTTGAGTAAGAGGGAATAGTTTTTCCTTGTAGGAAAATAATCTTGTTGGTCCATGGAACCCTAAATGACACCGTTGTCCTTGTGGTTTCTTAGATAAGTGCATATCTAGCTTGGTTGCGTTTCTTGTGTAGTTCTGGTACAAGATGAGTCAAGAATAAATTGCCCCCATGGTCATATTGGCAAAGACCATGGTTCTTTCACCTTGTTCTAGAGGATTGAACTGGGATCATCAAATCAGTCCACTATAATTAGTCTTGTACTAAAGCAGATGGTGATTAATGGTTTACCTTTTCCCCTCTTTTTTTCAGAAGGGGAGAGATCCATATTCAGAAGGTTCCTTCTGTATATAGATCTAGGGGCATAATATAGCCCACTTCATGCAAATTCAAAGAGAAGATAGCCAAACAACCTGAACTCTGCCCTACAGGGAAGCCATCCTAGCCTCTTTCATTCCTTTACATATAGAGTATTAAAATATACACCATAGAACGTAGGTTTTGTTTTAAAAATACATATCTCTGATGCTAAATAGAATGGTTTATCACAACACACATTATGAGGTGAGGGAAGATTATGAGGGTAACAGTAAGAGACATATGAGATTTAATTGACAAGCTATGTGCACACTTAGCAAGTTGATTCAGAACTTTTTTTCTTTTCAATATAAATAAGTACAAATAATAATCCCTATCCCCTCCTTCCAGTTTTTCTTAATTCCAGCTAACCGTTGTGCTGTTTTATAAAAGGCCAAAGAACAATCACAGCTAAAATGTTGTTGCTAATGTTTTCTGTTGATAAGGTGTGCAATTTGCTTTTTGACAGTCTAGACCAGAGGTAGGTAACTGATGGCACGCGTGCCAAAGGTGGCACATGAGCTGATTTTCAGTGGCACTCACACTGCCTGGGTCCTGGCCATCAGTCTGGGGAGCTCTGATTTTAATTTAATTTCTAATGAAGCTTCTTAAACATTTTAAAAATCTTATTTACTTTACATACAACAATAATTTAGTTATATATTATAGACGTATAGAAAGAGATCTTCTTAAAACGTTCAAATGTATTACTGGCATGCAAAACCTTAAATTAGAGTGAAAAAATGAAGACTCGGCACACCACTTCTGAAAGGTTGCCGACCCCTGGTCTAGACCCACTAGTGTGATTTATATGGTGACGTAATTATGAGTTTGTTTTCACTGTACTGCGACTATTAATTTCTTTAAGTCTGTTGTCTGCAAAGACAGCTGCCATTTTGTGAAGCATAACTGATACAGCATGAAACAAAAGAGAAACATATTATGCTGTCTTATAGAAACAACAAAATAAGAGAACAAAAACTAGAGTTGTTCAGGTTGAAAGTGTAATTGCTTCTTGTTTATAGAAAATATATACAGAATTCTGGTGACAAGGGTGAGATCTGAATCAGCCACAGAATTAGCCGTTGAAACTAAAAGAGATGCGGTGTGTATTATAATAATGCAATGGGCTATTTCCAGATGCTTGGATCACATGTCAGATAAGAGATATCACTTCAATTTCTCTAGAAGAGTGGACTTGTCAGTAGAAAATTATTGTTCACTGTGAGCCGCATGGGCAGTAATACCCAAAATCTGGCTTACATGTAAAAATTCTAGTTGAAACATTTGTGTATTAACATGACATAGTGAAAATGAGAGCCCTGTAAGACTAGAGCCTTGCTCCTGTGTAGTTTCAAAGATTCATAGATAAGGCTAGAAAGGACCACCACAATCATTTCATCTGACCAGTGTAACACAGACCACAGGATTTCCCAGAAGTAACTGCTGTTTGAACTACAGCATAGCTGTTAGAAAAATATTCAGTCTTGATTAAAACATTTCCAGTCATGGAGAATTCACCACAGCCCTTGGTAGGTAGTTCCAATGATTAATTTCCTTCACTATTAAAAAATGCACCTTATTTCTAATCTAAAATTTGTCTAGCTTCAACTTCCAGCCATTAGATCTTGTTATACCTTTGTTTGCTAGATTGAAGAGCTCTCAAATATCAAATTTCTATTCTTTGAATCAGAAGACCTGAGGGAGAACTCTGTGGAAGCTTGAAAGCTTGTCTCTTGCACCAGCATAAGGTGGTCCAATAAAAGATATTATCTAACTCATCTTATTATCTTGTCTATCTTCCCCATTTAAGTGTTTATAGATTGTGACCAAGTCACCCCCCTTAACCTTCTTTTTAATAAGATGAATACATTGAGCTCTTTCAATCTTTCACTATAAGGTATGTTTTCTAATTTTTTAAACATTCTTATGGATCTTCTCTGAACCCTCTCCAATTTGTCCACATCCTTCTTGGATTATGGATACCAGAATTCAGTATACCAGTAGTAGTCATATCAATGCCAAATACAAAGATAATGTAATCTCTCTATTACTACTTGATATTCCCGTTTATGCATCCAAGGATCACATTAGCTATTTTTACTACAGAGTTGCACTCAGAGCTCATATTGAGCTGATTATCCACCATGACCCCTAAGTCTTTTTGAGTAACTGCATCCCAGGAGGCAGTCCTCCATATTGTAAGTATGACCTAATTTATTTTTTCTTTGATGTAAACATTTACATTTGTCAGTATTAAAATACATATCACTTGCTTCGACCAAGCTTTTCGAGCAATGCAGATTGCTCTGTATCAGTGACTTGTGTTCTTCATTATTTACCACTCCCCTTATCTTTGTATCATCTGCAAACTGGATCAGTAATGATTCTATAAAAAGAAGAACAGGAGTACTTGTGGCACCTTAGAGACTAACAAATTTATTAGAGCATTGTTAGTCTCTAATAAATTTGTTAGTCTCTAAGGTGCCACAAGTACTCCTGTTCTTCTTTTTGCGGATACAGACTAACACGGCTGTTACTCTGAAACTAATGATTCTATGTTTTCTTTCAGGTGACTGATAAAAATAGCATAGTGTCAAGAACCAGTCCTTGCAGGACCCTATTAGAAACACATCTGCTCAGGGATGATTCCCCATTTATGATTACATTTTGAGACCATCAGTTAGCCGGATGTTATCCATTCAATGTGTGTCATGTTCATTTTGTATTGTTCTAGTTACTTATAAAAATGTTGTGCAGTACCAAGTCAAATGCCTTACAGAAGTCTAAATATGTCACATCAGCACTATTATTTTTACCAACCAAACCTGTAATCTCATCAAAAAAGATACCAAGTTTGTTTGACAGGATCTATTTTCCATCAGCCCATGTTAATTGCCATTAATTGCACTACCTCCTTTAATTCTCTATTACTGGAATTCCCTATTAGCCTTTCCACTATTTTGACTAGAATCGATGTCAATCTGACAGGCTTGTAACTTCCTGGCTCATACCATTTACCCTTTTAAAATATTAGCACATTAGCTTGCTTTCAGTCCTCTGGAACTTTTCCAGTGGTCCAAGGCTTATTGACTATCAAATGTAATGATCCAGAGATCCTTGGCCAGCTCTTTTAAAACTGTTAGATGTCTGTTATCTGGACCTGCTGATTTAGATGTCTAACATTAATAGCTGCTTTTATAGGTGCCTGGGAGAAGCAGCTCCCACAGGGAGTACCTAAATTCTGTAGGAGTGGCTTTCTTATGATGCAAAAATAATGTGCACTGGTTATGCATTTTCATTTGGGGCAATATTTTTAGAAATATTTCTGTAATAATGAAGGTTAGCAAATTATTTCATTATAACATTGCCTCATAATTTCCAGTTTTTATACTTAATTTTTAATTTCTGCTTAATTTAGCATAGCACTTAGACATAAACTAGGGTCTTGGTGAATAATTTAGCTCTAATGTATCACATTGTACACAGGGCTTTGACAGCTACAAGGAGTGCACCCACTGAGTGAAATCTTAACAACTAAGGCTTATTGAGCACTGAGAGGTCTGTTTGTCAGAGTTTATCAGATGTTGCAAACAGTTTGCTGGATCTCTATATTTTTTAAACAAATAAATGAAAAAAAAAAAATTGTATTTTTAAATAGTAAGAATGTAACACATTCCCCATGCTGAATTATTTGAGTTGTTTAGAAGTCATTGCCAAGTCATACACTCTCACACAACAAACCCACATTTCTGCTGATATTTTTCTATTTCTATTTTCTATTCTCTTTTTGTAATAGGCAAGTATAACAAGGAATATTCCTAAAACCAATGTTATGGAATTTCAAAGCAAATACTCGAGGGAACACACTGGACACCTGATATTTCTTAAATGTTATGCCCAGTTGGAAGTCAGACTAGTTGATCAAGGTATTCCTTTGTGGCCTTAAAATCTTAGGGTGAAATTCTGGTCCCATTGACTTCAATGAGAGTTTTGGTATTAACTAAGACTCTATAAAGTTAACTAAACAATTCATACATATAAGCACTTCATTAGCAACAGAGGCATAAAAATTAAAAATTGACTACTAAACTTCTCCTAACAGAGAGCACTCTGACAATTGGTTTGTTTCACTAATATTGCTATTGCTTTTTCATTTCAGTATCATTTCACAAAACATATTCCTTATTGTGGTCTCATATTATTTATATCCATTTTAGTCCAGAGCAAAACTCCCATTAAAGTCAATGGGACTAGAATTTCACCCTCAGATTTTAAGGCCACAAGGAACTACCTTGCTCAATCAGTCTGACTTTCAACTGGCCATAAAATATAAGAAATATCAAGTATCCAGTGTGGGTGGATGTGTGTGTATAAAACTAAAAAGGAATTAGATTTATTCCTCTTTACTTTAGAAAAAAAACGGAACCTTTCCAAAATAAATGTGTTACTTATAATACATTCTGTTGTCACATGGAATGTTTGCTTCATTTAATCCAATGTGATTTTGATTAATAAGATTAATTACTGTGTGGGTGGCCATTATAGAATAATACTATGGCCTTAATGATCAGTTTCTAAATTCTTCCTCAGCTGTCAGTTAAAGAAACCTTACATTTCCACAGCTGCTGTTTTCATAGCCACTATAAATGTAAAAAAAAACCCTGTATAGCTAATTCTTCATTTTCCTGTCTCCTTAGTTTACTTGAACAAATCCTGAAATGTGTACTGTGCGTGGCATGTGCCAGTATTGATGGTATTAGTAATAATGACTTTTTATCTATTAAAAATAATTGATAACAGTTGGGTCATCAATCCAATAGAGAAATTCTGTAAAAACGTGTGTTTGTCAGCTATGGTTCAGATGATACTTTCTCTGAGGCACAACCAATTGCTGCAGTATTTTATGATCTTTTGGACTCTACTTACGGAATACCTGATCCTGTCACTACAGGGCATATTTTCCTCCTTGCGCATCCTGTCAAGAGTGTTAGTCTTCAGTTTGAAAACATATTCCTGACTTCTGTGTTACTGTCTTCTTTCACCTTTTGGAGTGTGAGTGGGAAATCTGCAGAGCTTAAATTGTCCCCCCTACAATGGATCAACAGGATGTCCATGAATATTGATCATTGGTGTTGGTCTTGCAGGAGCTACTCAAGGTAAATTCTTCAGATATCTTTCCAGATGGTTGTATAGTTTCTCAGACATATTAGAATGCGAGTGAATTTTTCTAGCATGGTGTGTTGTACCAACTGTAAGTCCAAGTGTGAGGTGGAGCTAAATTTAAGCCCAGGGTGAGAAGGTTAAGCCAGCTTTGTGCTCTTCTGATCCTGGGGTGCTCTGGGGATGGAGACACCCCTGGCATAACTTTGATGGTACTGAGGGCCCATCTAAGTTATAGCAGCCTTCTCTGCAATGCCATGTGCTCATGACCCAACTCAACCATCCTGCCTCCAGCCCCGTCCCCAGCAGACCTGTATGCCCAAGCTTGTGAAGAGATCCTTGTGAGGCAGTTTTATGGCTGTCCTCCACAGTGTCTGTACCAAAGGAATCCTTTCCCAGCCAGACCTGAAGTTTCTAGCTCCATGGCAGTCCTTTTACGCATCTTAAAGAGGTCAGAATAAGGGTGAAGATTTCACCCCAGCTGTGCTAAGGGATCTGAACATGATTCTAACTTGAAAGGAAACATCCATTCGGAAGTGAACAAGAACGATAGTTAGAGCTGGGTGAATCATTCATAATGAATAATTTATTCAACCAATTTTGCTTCTTTTTCTCTTTGTGAATAAGTAGATTGCAATGTCCTCAAATTTACTTGTTATTCAAAAGTATTCCCTGAAATAATTTCTGCAAATAGTTCTTGGTTTGTGTCACAGATCCTGAGCTAACTGCACCTCTGACCACATTGTGGCCTCTTTGAGGGCATCCTACTTAGCATCTCAGGCCATTCACCATTGCTCTATGACTCTCTCCCTCTAGGCTGAGGATTTCGGCTGTAATTTCTCCTGCAGTTCACTGGAATCACCTCAGAAAGTCTTACTTTACTTCAGCACCTGCAGTACTGTTGTCTTAGTGGCAATGACAGGGTCACTAGTGACCAGCTTTCTTGAAGCAAAGTACTATTTATTCAGAACAAAAGCATTACAGAGAAAATATCTTAAAAACAATAAACAGCTAACATGCAGAGTTTAGCTTACCAGACAGCCATTCATCTTCCACATAGAGACCGTGGCAGATTTTAAAGTCATTTAGGACCTTTCAGTAGGGTCTGCCGCTCTTATTCACAGTGTCACATCAGTTCTTGACTTGCATTAATTATCCCCAGTGACTTTAGTTCCAGCAGGAAACACCTGCAATGCCCCCTCAGAGCCAGAATACAATCCCTAACCTATACAGGTACCTAATATTATAAAGGCAACACAGTAGCTTTTGAATATTGTATGTGTCCGTAATAGCTGCCACAGCCTGTATCCTTGTTCATGAGAAGTTCAAGGTGCATATTTTATGTCTAATATTCAAGCTGTTTTCATTGAACACATTGTGACAGACACCTTACACACTATTGTAATAACTGTACAATTGTAATAATTTTGATACAAAGTATGTTTTGTGAGGAATCATTTGAAAACTCATAATTTGCTGGTCTGTATTATATTGTATTGTATGATGTTATTAACACATGTTCCAAACCCCACAGCCCTGCCCAAACTGAGGTTGGCAAACAGGTCTATTCTAAACAAAGGAATGTGTGCTCTGCTTAATTTGCATTTAAGCAGTAAACAGACTCATCAAGCAGGGAGGGAAACAAAGGAAGCTCAAACAAGTGAGGAAAAAGCAGCAGGAAACATCTTTCCACACAGACTCTTTGCCTCCTGGTTCCCAACTGGAAATGTTTTTCAAGAGAGGGACTGAAACTGTAAAAAGGAAGGACAAACACCCACAAGGTTCCCCTAGCTCCCTGCCCACCGCACTCACAGCAGCTCCGTTGGACTCTGGGAGAAGGGGTCCTGACCTACAGGGTTTGGTCAGTAAGACTGCTGAAAGCATATGGTGAGAAACTTTGCTTGAATCTGATATAGTTTGTTAAGTTAGGTATTAGTAAATGTCTTATCTTTATTTTATTTGTAACCATTTCTGATCTTTATGCTTTATTACTTGTACTCATTTAAAATTTATCTTTGTGATTAATAAACTTGTTTTATTGTTTTATCTAATCCAGTGTGTTTAAACTGAAGTGTCTGGGAAACTCCATGTGGGGTGACTAGTTGTGTGCATATTATTCTTTTTAAAGAAATAACGGATTGAATATAACTTGTATTGACCAGGAGAGGGCTGGGAAGTACAGAACATACATTTCTGGGGGAAAATCTAAGACTGGGGGTGTTTAAGTGTCACCCAGCAGTATAACAAAGGCTGCTTACATCCAGAGTGTAACCCAAATGTGCCTGGCAGGCTGCAGTTGCACACTCGGCATGTGGCTTGCATGCTGCAAGGCTGTTTGTGAGCGGCTCAGGTGGGAGCAACTTCAACAAAGCATTGTAAGGCACCAATGTTGCAGGGCAGGGGCAACACTGCTGCTCATTAGCCTTGATTGCAGCCTCATATTTCATACACATATGTCACAGGGCATGTTTCTGTCCCATGAAATGATGAGCATAACTATTAGAATCAAATTTCCTTTCCTATTGAAAGGAAAAGTGTCTTTGTTTTGGATTAAAGAGTGCTACATTCATATTGTTGCAATTTTCATAATAACCGTTTTTCACAACCTCTATGGACCACACATAACTGCAACTTAATTATGCCTCTAACCCACAGTCAATTCTATCATATACTAAATATATAAAAAACACAGTATATTATTTGTATGCCAATAGTATGTCTGGCATTTTAAAACTAGCCCCCTGCCCCGTGGCCATTAGCACTCAACATTATAACAAGGCTATGTAGTTGGCCTGCATGAAATTAGATGATCTCATTCCATTTCCTAGAACATAAATGTCCATGTGGATAAAGTGGGAAGTTTCTGTGTTGTTTTTATGGAAAAGTATGTATGACTCAGTTTGCCCAGAGAAACAAGGTGGAGAGGCAATATCGTTTATTGGGCCATCTTCTGTTGGTAAGAAAGACAAGTTTTCAAACTTACACAGAACTCTTCTTCAGGTCTGGGAAATATATTCGCAGTGTCACAGCTAAATACAAGATGGAACAGATTGTTTAGTGTAAGTATTTCATACTTATTTTAAGGAATCATTCAAGTGAAGTGGCCCGTTAACACCTCTCCAGACATGGCAGTGGAGGAAACTGGGGTTTAGTGGTTTACAGATTCTTGTATTAAACATAAATCCATGTTCTATTCAGTTCATGTTATGAAATGTAAGCTGCCCAAGCTCATCTTTTGAAGGTGTTGTGCAGGTTTGCTTTGAGGACAGGGACAGAGAGGTCAGATACAGAGTGAGCGCTTTGTGAAAAGTGTTCACCCGCCGGTGATAGGGTGTTTTTGTCTTCTATCATTTTTCTGTGTGAGTTCATTTGAGAGCATAGTGATTGTCTTATTTCACCCACATAGTTGTTGTTGGGGCAGTTAGTGCTCTGGATGAGGTACATCATGGGTTGTGATAGGCATGTATAGGACCCATGGATCTTGAAAGATGTGTTGGGGGGGTGTTGATCATGGTAGCAGTGGAGAAATATCAGCAGGTTTTGTATCTGTTGTTCTGTCAGGGTCTGAGGCTGCTTTGAGTTGGTGTGTCCTGGTCTGTGGAGAGCTTGTATCTGATGATGAACTTGGAGAGGTTGGGGGGTTGCTTGAAGGCCAGAAGAAGGGGTTCAAGAAAGATTTATTTCAGTATGTGGTCCCTATAGAGTATGGGTTGTAATTTGTGTTGTTACCCACTGGGTGTGAAGGGGTTAATTTTTGCCTTGGGATAGAGGATAGCTTTGCCTTGGGATAGAGGACTAGAGGGGAGTTACCTAGACAAGTCTGTGTGGGTATGAATAATCTGTCAAGAACTGTCAACATCTGAATAGAAATACAATGGAAGACCAATGAATGGACATTAACTTTAATGATGCTGGCCAAGGGGGACAGGACTTGTGAAAACCACATGATTGGAGCATGAAACAAAGGACTAAGGTATAAGCAGACTGCAATAAAAAGGGTGCTGCTGTATTGTCTTTGGTTAGACTACTCATAGGAATGGAGATGCACACAGGATAGGGTAAACAAAACAGATTTATGTTAACAATTGGTTTTTTTACTCACTCACTGCTCTCAACAGCACAGGTCTGCACATGCATGTGCACCCGCAAACCAGTCCTTCAAAGTCCCTTACTATGCCTCTCTTTAAGGGACAGTGCACCAGTTACCTTACTGCATGGATACAATGCACATACCAGTGCAAAGAGGGTTGAATCTTGGACACTTGGTCAAGAGATGCAGGATGTGCTGGAAGTATGCATGTGTGGGTAGACTTTGCTTTACCATTCTAGCCTAAAGATCCCAAATACTCTATTGCAGTTGACTAATAAATGTGTCTTGTTTTGAAAAGACTGTCCTCTATCCCTGCAAACATCTGCTAGTTGTATAGCTCCACACCGGGTAAATCCCCAACAGGGATTCAAGCGCCGTTGAATCTGCTGAAGGAGCCACAATGAGAAACAGAGATGCCAGGGACCCAATTTTGGAGTATCAGAGTCTTCCCCTTGTAAAAAGTGGATGTCCAGGGCCTAACACTATGAAGGGGATGCTCCCAGAGAGACTATATAAAGGTCAGAGGCATAGCATACCCTGTGGATCTGAGACAGTCCCTATTAAAAAAAAAAAAAGCTTTTACCATATCATTTGGCTCCCTCATCAAAGGAGCCAAAGATTTGAGGAGTTAATTCAGCTTTCATGCCCTAGAAATGACATCTGTAGAACTAAGCTGTGATACATTGATCGGGCAGGCTGGTGCAGGGAAGTTTAGACTTCCCCTACAATGCTGAAAACAGAAGACTTAAGGCCCACTCCAAAGCACATGGAAGTCAATGGAAAGACTCCCAACCAGCTTTAGATGAAGTCCACCATCTTCAATAATGATTATACGTTAAGATATTGCATTCTGTTAGTGTCTTGACCGTGAGAGCCATAATGGGGCCAAATCCAGATTCTGTTTGTCTTGAATTGGAAATGTATGATTAAAGCAAGCAGGAAATGTATGATTAAAGCAGGATTTTGCTCAATGTGATTAATTACGTTACAGGACAAATATTTTCGTGAGGTTTTTACCGGTCTTTTCAGGGCTACTTTTTAAAATAATAAAAAAAGGACTTTGCTGGCATCTCAATTTGATCACTTAATTTATGAGAAGAAAAAACAGGAATTTGATTGGTCTATTTTATTACTATGTGTGGAACTCAAGAGACATAACTAGGGATGAAACAGCTGGAATCCTGCTATTTCTTTGAATGTGTGACACTCAATTTTCTCTGTAGCCTTTAATTTAAATATTGTAATTTCTTAAATTGTTGGAAGAGAAAAAGAACAGGCTATTGTTCATTGTGAAGTTGTCAATGCTCTTGTTTTCACAATTCTTACTTTTCTTATTACAGCTATTACATTCCAAATATGTAATATTCCCTCTCTTTATGTGCACTGAAGGAATTATTTTGACAGCATAACAAATTTTGAGAAGGACTAAATTTTTCATGGATTTTTTTTTCCCAGTTATGAACTTTTAAATGTTCACTGCATTTGTTTAACATAATAACAAAGCTTCTTGAATATTGTTTTCCTGCAGAGAGTTGATTTCCAAAAGGTAGTTTGTTGCCTTTACATTTAAACTACTTATTTGGTAATTGAAAGGTTGCACTTTTTGTTGTACTTTTCATGTACGAATGTCTAATCCATTTTTCTGTGAAAACGGTCTTATGGTGATTGTGGCAAAAGGTAGGGGAAAAAAGAATGGATAAGTTTAATAAAATCTTTTTTACAGGATGGGAAGCAATTTTTCCAGTAAATAATTAAAAACATTGCAGTACAGCTGCAGACAATTGTAACTAAAGGACAGGTTGGCTCAATTAATAGCCAATTAATGAACAATTAAGATAATCAACAGAGATTGAGCCATATGCTCCCATGCTGCCATGACAGCTGAGTAATACAAATTGGTGCGACATACAGGGAAAAACTGATGTCATCCAAACACAAGGCAAAATTGCCCAGTCATGAGACATCCCAACCCAGAACTGATCCTATGTAAATTGTTAGCGGAAAAAATCAGCAGAGAGCACAAAAGGAGATACGGTACATGGCAAAGTAGAGGGAATCAGAAACAAGATACGGGATACACAGCAAATACAGTTGAACTTCCACAGGAAACAGCAAATACTGTATCAGTATTTTGCAAGAACTAATGTTTATCAACCTATGAACTTTTCTTGTGAGGCCTATATGTAATGCTGATGTAAATACATGGGCTGCTTTGCGGGATAGTTTTGTTGTTAAGACACTGAACTGGGACTTAGAAGGTGTGGGTTCAATTCCTAGCTCTACCAAAGACTTCCTGTGTTACCTTGGGCAAGTTCTCTGGTCTCTCTATGCCTCAACCCTCCATCTGTAAAAGGAGATAATAATATTTTCTGCCACCATTTGTCTGTCTTGTCAGTTTAGACTGTAAAATATTTGTACAAGGATTGTCTCTTATTATGTGCTTGTGCCAATGATTAGCACAATGGGGTCACATCCCTGATTGGGCTGGGCATTACTAGACCTATACATCCAGGGAGCATAGGCAGAGGGCATCATGCTTTAGCCATGTCACCTCCATACTCTTCCCTGCCTCCTATACCCGGGCTAGATGGTACAGGAGACAGGGATGGTTGGTAGGGGTGGCACAAGGGATTATGGGGTTGTGTGGGCACCATCTGAGAGTAAGATGACCAGATGTCCTGATTTTATAGGGACAGTCCTGATTTTTGGGTCTTTTTCTTATATAGGCTCCTATTTACCTCCCCCCCCCCATGCCCAATCCCGATTTTTCACATTTGCTGTCTGGTCACCCTATCTGAGAGCTTCCCTGTATTCAGGGGAATTCTCTTCTGGCCAGATTGACCTCAGTAGAAACTGTTGGATGGTCAAATCTTTTGATAATCAGGTAAGGGCTAGAATATGGATATAGGAGCCTCATTTTAGGCTCCTGTTTTTGAAAACCCTGGCTAATAATAATAATTGCAGGGGCTTTATTTAGCAATGTTTCACAAATGAAGTACAAGATAAACATGGAACACAGTTGTCTGCTTGTCTGCCTCTAGGTACAGTTTCTAGGTAGAGTTCAAAGTATTGCTTTTGGTTTATAAATCCCTTTATGGTTTAGTTCCAGAATACCTAAGAGACTTCCATTTTCTCCATGCTTTACCTTGAGAACAGTGAGCAGCTGGGACAGTGATGTTAACTGTCTCCCCGGTTTATACATCAGATGCCTGGAAGAGGCTATTTTCAGAGGAATTCACTTCCACCCCGTGGTCAGACATAACCTGAGTTTGATAAATGTCATGGCATGCTCCAAGATTTGTATTTACTAAGGCTTTTTCAAAGGAGTTGAAAATTATTTATTTGAATCTAATTTCTTGCTTGCTTGCTTGGTTCAGTTTATTTGGAGGAATTTCCTATTGACACTTTTGTTGACAAGAGCCCCCATCTTGTAAGCCTTATTTCATGTGTTCCCATGACTTCCATGGGACAAATGGTATGAGTAAAGATTGTTCATGTGATGTAATATAATACTAGTTCTGAGCATTAAGTGATACTTCCTTTAGTGGCTAGCCCACAGAAAGGGTAACAAACTTACTATTACTACTACTGCTGCTAGCTGTGGAGATCTCTGTGACCTCAAATGGCTGAAGCCTCTTCCAGGCATCTGATCTATAAACCGGGGAGACAGTTAACATCACTGTCCCAGCTGCTCACTGTTCTCAAGGTAAAGCATGGAGAAAATGGAAGTCTCTTAGGTATTCTGGAACTAAACCATAAAGGGGGGGAGGGTTAGCTCAGTGGTTTGAGCATTGGCCTGCTAAACCCAGGGTTGTGAGTTCAATCCTTGAGGGGGCCACTTGGGGATCTGGGGCAAAATCAGTACTTGGTCCTGCTAGTGAAGGCAGGGGGCTGGACTCAATAACTTTTCAAGGTCCCTTCCAGTTCTAGGAGATGGGATATCTCCATTAATTTAATTTAATTTAATTTAAAAAAAAGCCTGTATTTTTGAAGATGAAAGCCCAGGGTTCTCATCTTGGTTCCTGAATGGTGTATAAGATTTATTTGCAATGTGAAGCACATGAATCAGTTACAGGGGATACTCTGCAAAGATAAGTGTCCATAGTATAATTTTTTTCAGTTCAAATAGTGTTTTTTTTATTTCAGTGTATTATAACATAAAGACATAATAATTCCTTTAATATTTGTAAAAGAAAATTTTAATGTAGCATTTTGTATGGCTACATAGCATCTTGCAAAAAAAAAATCACCTGAAAAATCATTGGTATGTCTAATTATTTTAAAAAGTGCATAATCACTTAATAATGTTATTTTCCTCAGTTTTCATTTATTTGTCGCAACTATGCTCATTTTAGAACACAGTGAGTGACTCATTTTTCCACATGAGTGAGCTCTTGGAGTTACTTATAAATAACCTGGAATCTTGCCCAACTCCTAAAATGAATGCAGCCCTGACAGTCCACTGTAACAGCTTTTAGCATTCTGCTTATAGGAAGGAAAACTATAAACTCGTACAAAGGAAGAGGATGCTGACAGGGTGCCCTCTGTTATAGTTCTGAAAAAATGATGACTTCAAGAAACCCATTTTGGAAAATGATTTCAAAGGAACAGAGTAGCATTGAAAATGGTCACTCACTCTTTGCTTTTTAGTAAAGCTGCATAATTTTTCATTCTGTTCAGTACCATTTATTTTGGTTGTTAGACTGAGGCAGTCTTTCCAAATAGGTAGTGACAACCAGGGAACAATGACAAAGGAATTAAAAAAAATAGATTCAAGTGAATGCGCTGCCCCAAAAGAACACTTTTCTTTAGAGGGGTCCTGACACTGAAGTTCACATTACGTTCAAATAGAATTAAAGGAGTTGGCTTCATATTGTGGTGGAAATGAAGGGGAAAATGAGCCATCATTCATGAGAATTTTCACTTCTGGGAAGATGCACCTTGGCTCTTTCAAAATTACAGTTTCCTATTTTCCCCATCTCTTCATGAACTTCCTTAGAAGATACATATTTATTGTTTTTCCGAAAGGCAGAATAATTAAATAATGTATGTATAGCATACCTTTCATCCAGAAGAATCCCAAAACACTTTGAAGTGATATAGGGGCAAATTCTACTCCCTCAATTATTTGTATTGTGGTAGCATACAGGAACTGAATCATGTACCCAGACCTTATTGTGTTAGGAATTGTAGGAGAAGAACAAAAAGACAGTCTCTGTCCAAAACAGCTTGCAATCTACAATCTGGCCACGTACATTCAAAACATCATGATTTGCACCACAGAGTTTAAATCCGTGGCAGATACAAGCACAGATTGTGGGTAAACTAACAGCTATTCCAGGATTGGCTGAGAATTCCAAAATGTATTAAAGAACATTTTCCTCAGTGCACTGCTCATTTACTTCAGCTCTATGCTTTTTCTGATGATTGTGTGCTAACTATTAAAAATAATAGTTATATAACAATTCTCAGTGACTTCAATGGGTGTCTTCAATGGGGAAGGCAAGATTTAATCCCAAATGGGTTAATGACAGTTTTCAAGAGTTTAATATTAAATAAGATGAAACTGATAGAACTGTAAGATGGAAAATTGCTGACATATGATAATTCAACTAAGATTGAAAGAAGCATCATCAGATGGAGAAAGACAAGCTATTCATTGATAGTACTGGTGAAAAAACATATTTTGCCTAATAAGCTCATTCACAATATATGACTATATGTCTACATTGGGCCTGAGTGAACTATGATTTTAAATTGAATATGAATATTAGCATGAGCAATAGGCCAAAAACATATAAGCATACAGAATAAGATCATGAGAAAGAGGGACTTTCTTTCCAGGAAACAAAAACCAAAAAGGTATCTGATTCCTGGAATAAAACTAGCATACCCTTTACATTTAGGGAAAAATAAACTAAAACAAGTCCTTTACTTCAGGGAGTAAACATGGCCTCCATTTTCCACTAGGATAAGATAAGTAAATTTGGCCCACAAAATTAGCTAGGCCCAAAATAACACAGAGATAAACAAATAAAAAGCACAGTTCTTTTCTAGCCTAAGGTTTTATAAACTAAGTCCTCTACCAGCAAGGGCAGAAAAAGATTCCCCTAGAAGGGAAACAGCCTGCTACAGCTTCCTATTTTATCCCTGATTCTCAAGAACTCTCAGATGGAAGATGCTCCTTCTCCGATTGGTAACTCAGGCAATTTCTCCAGAATGGAACTTTTCCTGCTGCAATGTTTTAACCCCTTTTCCTCCACACACCCTATCACATGCAGACTGGGGTATTTGCCATTGACACTACTAGCTTGTTGCTATTGTTGGAGAGAGCAACCAAATCTTGAAAAGATCATGTGTAAATTGAGGGAGTCCAATCCATAAAAACTGTTGTTTTCCTCTCAAGATACTTTCAATCTAAACATTAGCAATCAAAATGAAGGGGGAAATTTCCCTTAAGTTTTCAAGTAATTTAAAATTGAATTTCTTTAAATCATTTCCTGCTCATCATGCACAGACGATTATTGGTAATTAGATAATAGACCATAGCAGTACCTTTAGAAATACCAGGGACAAGAAACAGATAAATAGCTACTGTAGATTTTTCAGACATAAAATAAGGGGATTTAGATACATTTTACTTTCTTATGTTTAACCTTCATAAATGTCTATAAATATTTTTCTTTTCTTAAAAACAACTGAAGTATGAAATACACAGTAGTGGGGACCTTCATGCCATACCAAAAAGAGTACAATATACATCGCTATAGCAGTGTGCACTCATTTGCTCCACATCCAGATGCAGGTAATTCATGACAGAGGTGTGAATAATCTGGGAATTGATATGCATAAGTCTCATTGCTGGATCAGGAAATGTACATGTGCAAAGATGCGGACCACACTATCTAGTCACTAAGGCCTGCCCTCTGCAACTCCTGCTGTGGACATCATGCCATGTGGGCTTTCTGCCAATGGTAGGAGGAGCCAGAATCACCCTGCATTCCTTCCTGCTGCAGTTTCACCAGAGTGGGCCTCTATGTGCATGACACCCACAATTTGGCTTCATGTCTGGGAAACAAATATGAACTCATATTGTGAATCCCCTTATTCATCCTGATGGGCAGATACTGAAGTCAATGAGACTATTGGTATGAATAACTGCTCACTACTGTGAATAAAGGGTTTAGCACCTTGCCCTTTGTAATAAAGAGATTTTATCAAGTTCTGTCAGCCACCACAAGGATTGCCATTCTGGCCTCCCTGTCCTCATTTTCTGACAATTGTCCTGCTGCCTGCTCCATCTTATTCTCTCTGTCTCACAGGTTCTGTCTTCAGTCTGTAAGCACTTGCCCAAGAGGAAGCTAAATATTTTCTGTTTGCATGCTCCAGAACTGAGGCCTAGTCTTCACTTACCGGCTGGTCCGGCGGCACGCCATCGATGTTCTGGGATCGATTTATCGCGTCTGGTTAAGACGCGATAAATCGATCCCGGATCAATCCCGGAAGTGCTCACAGTCGGCGCCGGTACTCCAGCTCGCCGAGAGGAGTACGCGGCGTCGACGGGGGGAGACTTCCGGCCGCGTCTGGACCGCGGTAAGTCCGGACTAAGGTACTTCGAATTCAGCTACGTTATTAACGTAGCTGAATTTGCGTACCTTAGTCTGAAGTCCGGACTAAGTGGGGACCAGGCCTGAGTGGGAAGCAGGGACATACCACCCAGTGAGAAATGAGGGAAAAAGAGTGGGAGATCCCACAGCTTCAAGGTCTTGGCCCCCAAAATCAGGTGGTGATCTGCCCATCAGAGTAGATCATCTTAGATTTGTCCATTCTTTCAGACCACTAGCTTCCCCTAACAGGATCCACCTGTGGATTTTTTTCTTAATGTAGTGTCTTGGTGGGGCTTACATCACAAAGAGGAAAGGTTTGGGGAGAACTGGAGCTAGAGGGAGCAAAGAGCAGGGAGGCATCCAGAAAATGGAGAGGAATATGGAAGACTGGAGTAGTGGCATGTTGAGGTCCAGGGTTTCTGTTATAAGAGGGATGTAGGAACATGTACATGTGATAGGTGCGATGGAAATCTCTAAGAGATAGATTGTGTCACCCTTACTTTCACTGAATAGCATTTTACTACATTTATTCAATAGGACTGTGCTAAAACTAAGTCATTATTCAACATGTGTATGGCTGGCAGACTTTAGCCTATTCATAGATGTACAGTAGGAAGTGTGGGGGGGGTAGCAAGGGTACTGGAGGAGTGGGAGGCAGAATGCAAGGAGTGGTGTGTTGAGGATTGAAGGCCAGATTCTACCATCCTTGGGATTGCTCATGGTAAGGTATTATTCAATCAGAGTATGGATGCCAGAATCCGGGCCTAAATTATTAGAACAGTAGCTTAAAGGAATGGTATGATAAAGCAGGCCTCTTATGGAGAACCTTTCTACAATTAAAACAGTATATGATATTTAAAATTGAAACAATGCACTGTTTTAAGATTTGACCTTCTGCTGGTCATCCTGAGTATATGTCTAATCCAAGATTTAAGTCTCTCCGTCTTCAACCCCTGTACACTGCAGCCGGAGGGGTAATATACAGCTCGGGTTTGTGCCAGTTTTGATGTGAGCATGATAAAAATAGCAAGCCTCCTGAATACAATCCCATCTAAGACCCTAGGCATGTACTCAGGCAGTTGGCCAATGCCAACTGGTGTGGCTATACTGCTATTGTTAGCATAGAGGCTCAAGCACAGCTAGTGCATATACGTCTACCCAAGCTAGTCAGTACACCTCCAGCTGCAATGTAGACTTAACCTTAGAGGCAGGGAGCGTATGTTCCTCAATATTTTGACAGCCACAAGCACCCGGACAAAACTTAATAATATTAGAAAGTTTTGAAGTTTTAACGTAGATCCTTGCTCCTGCAACCACCAAGACGTGTGCTTATATATTGCCATTATGTTTAAGGCGCTACTCGTGTGCATAAAGTTAAGCATGTGCACAAGTGCTTGCAGGGTCAGGGCCATCGTCAATAAAGGTTCATTTTTAGAGTTATGTCATTAAAATTTAATATTCTGAGAAGATTTCTCACTCTGTCAAAATAGTCACAGAATTCCCACAGCATTCAGTACTGCTCTACACAGACAGTAGGGAGCTTTGCCACAGAATTTAGACCTGGCGTGTTGCAGAGTCTTTGAGGTTTTCGTTATATTGTCACTATAGGCGAAAAGTGCAGGGACCCAAAGCTTTAGGCTTTGTTTTTTGCTTCCTAGAAGTTCCTTAATAAAAAGACAGGCCCTATTCAGTCTTTTAAGTCTGTTCCTCTTATTTTCTGTTTTCTGCACATTCAGCAAAGAGGATCTATATAGCCAGGTAATCTCCTTCCACTTGTTTCATATACATATATTTTCCTTAACCAATGTAGCCCAAATTCTTACAAACCAGCAGGTAAATCTTCCTGGGTTATTCAACTACCCTACCCAATAACCCAATAATTTCAGTTGTCAGGCTTTTTAGATTAACAGAATGCATACTCTGGAATCCATTGACTTCAAATAGGACCTTGTGAATTGAACTAGACATATAATGATATATTCAGAAAGTATATAAATAGTAGGTTAGTCACTCCTCAGTGAATACCCTGAATAATTTAGCTTGTGACTTTACTATTCACTATAGTCAGTTTGACCCAGATATCATCTCTCTAAATGAAAGGCAGGTACCAATCAGAAAAAAAAGGTTCCTTAATGTAAGCCTCATTATTGGCACTGTATTATACTTCTTACTCCATATTAGAGGAGAAACTCAATGTCTCATAATAACAGTATTTTAAAAGTCACCATTGATTTGTCAACACTACATTTTCACTGGCTGATAGGTAGCAAACCTATGGTCAGGGGTCGGGGGAAAACCACGGCATGCTGAAAAATCCCAACTGATATCATGGATGCAGAAATTAAGGTTGTCACATATAATATGTGACATTTTTAACCCACAAGGAAAGTGATATCTTTTCCTTGATGACCATTTCTCTTGTCTCCATTGACATCCAAACTGAAAAGGTAGTTCTGTTTCTTGGTATCCTTTTTATTTCAGACATTAGGAAATAGACCTTTAGGAGTTTGTGTAGAGTGGAGAGCAATGCAGACTGATGCTGCTGGGAACTAATAATGGGGAAAGGGAGGTTTAAACTAAAAAGCAATGTATGGTGTATAAAGTTGACTCTACCAGCTATAATAAGCTACGTGAGGAAGTACATCATGAGGAGAATGAAAGTAAATGAGGAGTGCGACACTCTGTGCCCCCAAGCAACACCCTGGCACCCTTCCAGTCACCATTGCCATATAATTCTGATATGTTTTGTACAAAGTATGCCTTGAGAGGTATCATTCTAAAAGTCTTGATCTGTTGAACATTTATATCCTGTTGGATTGTATGTGCTGTCATTGTAGGTGAAGTTATGAAGTTTTGCCATGTGTGTATTACCGAAAGATGTTGTGAAGTTGGAAACATCCATAACTAGCCTTTCAGGTACAATAATGAAGCAGCTAGACAGTGCTAATGGCCCATCAACAAAGACAATGGACCATAGAAAAGGCTTGTCCTCATTTGGGGATGCTTCAGACAGCCAATGAATAATGGCTGAAATGACTCATCAAGCATGCAGGGCCATGTTATTAGATCACATGATATTGAACTCCATTTTGGTACCTGTATTTTTCCACAAACTGGTTCGGAACTTGGCTTGAAACAAAGGGGTTCCTGGAATATGGAAGAAACTATAAAAGGGGAAGTAACATCACCAAAGGCCCCCTTCCCACACAAGAAAACACTTGGAAACATCTGAGGAACAAAGACTGAACTGGGGGAAGTGCTGGACCTAGGCAGGAAAGAAAGAAGCCTGCCTGTGTATAAAGCCTTGGTGGACTGTTTATACTATCTAACAGGGTGAGACACTGCTTAATTCAAATCCTATCTATTATATTAGGCTTAGATTGCAATTTTGTTTATTTGCTAGGTAATCTACTTTGATCTGTTTGCTATCACTTATAATGACTTAAAATCTATCTTTCTGTAGTTAGTAAATTTGTTTTATATTTTACCTAATGCAGTGTGGTTTGCTTGAAGTGTGTGGGAAACTTCAGCTCAGTTAACAAAGGCTTGTGCATGGTCCTCTTTACATCGAGGGAGGGGCAGACTGGGTAATAAATTCATACTGGTCAGGCTTTAGACCAGGGCAGGATGGTACAGCTTCAGGGTCTTAGGTTGGGGAGCTGGGGGTATTTTGGCTGGAACCTCTCTATTGTTGGTTCATGCAATGGCTGGCAGAGCATTCATGAACACAGCTGGCTGTGGCCCCTGCCTGTGGATGTTGGTATGAGTGCAAGCTGGGAGGGCTTTGCAGCTTGTGACAACATCACAGTGTGAGAGGGAACCGAGATTGGTGAGTCAGAGGGCTCAGCTGTACCCCAGTTCCAGGTGGCACCCCAGGGAGAGGGGAGACCCATCACAAGGAGAATGGATTTTTTTTTAGGCTTGGCATGGAATGCATAGCGAAAACATATACAGGCCATCAGTTGCATTTGTATGTACTACAGCCTTCAGATACATATTCTGGTGAGAAGTAAAGGGTGGGAAATATTATCCTGAAGACTCTGGTCTTCTTCTGCTCTGTCTTACATAAATGTAAATCTACACTAAAATCAATGAGTTTCTGAAGAATATCTACATCCATCTAAATAAAAAAGTAATTGAGCCCTTAGTCTGAGCCTAGAATTCAAATTAATTCTGGTGTGACATTACCCAAGGTACAATCTGGACTGATGAATAACTGTGTCGCCTCAATTCTCCAACCTGGGGTGCCTTTCACACTGCTTCACTGTGAGAGCAACCCTTCCTGGTTAGCTCTCACACAGCCTCCAGCATGTAAGTTACTCCCAGTTATACTGTATGAGTGCTATGGCCAGCATGAATTACATGCTATGAATTACACTGCAGAATAACACCAGTAAATTCCCAGTTCCAGACTTTTCCCCAGCCATGTGTGTCTTGTACTGTGCAGATCTCTCCTGAATGATACAGGCTCATCTAAAGTCCATCATTTTATTAATAGAAAACAATATGCACCAATCCTGTTATCGCAAATGGAGTTTCCCAAACACTTCAGTCTAAACACAGTGGTTTAGATAAAACAATAAACAAATTTATTAAGTACAGAAAGATAGATTTTTAATTATTACACGTAATGAGGCATAAAAGTGAGAATTGGTTACGAGAAAATAAAGGTAAAACACAACTAATACCTAACTTAACGAGCTAATTGGATTCAAAGCAAAAGTCTCTCTCACCATATGTTCTAGCAATCTTACTGGCTAAACTTCCCTCCCCAGTTCAGTGCTGTTTCCTTTGTCCTTCAAGTATTGTTCATGCTGTGAGTAGAGATGAGGGAGAAATAATCTGGGGCATTTGCTCTCCTTTCTTATAGCCTCTCTCTTCTTTGAGAATCACCTCCAGCTGAGGTACAGGAGACATGTGGATAGGAACCTCAAGCTGTTCCATTGTGATTTTGTTGACCTCTGGCTGAGGCATCAGTTTGCCTTTTGTCTCTGAGGAACTGGTTTGTGGCTGCCCTTGGTAATATCATACAGTATATTCTTATAACTTTACATATAATGTTGTCATACATACTTTACCAGGACAATAATGAACAGCAAATTATGAATTTTCAAATGATACCTCACAAGGCTGGGGATTGGTCCTGCTTTGAGCAGGGGGTTGGACTAGATGACCTCCTGATATTCTATAATTCTATGAAGGCATATTTTGTACAAGATTTATCATAGTCCTATAAAAGGGTGAACATAGGGGTACAGACTATCACATCCATGGAAAAAAATCTTTCCAAGAACATCATGATATAACAGCATCTTTATATTATGTTATTTTTAATATTTTGGGAGAATAAATACATTGTGATAATTTTGCAGACGGATAGATCAGTGTATCACATATTAGTATTGTGAAGCTTGGTCCCTTTTCACAAATGACTTGTATGTCATGGAGAGGGGAGGAATTCTGCTTCAAATCATAACCATTTGTCTACTCTTAGTCAGAACAATAAAATAATAGCACTTTTCAAGAGCAGAGCATAGTAAACTTATTGGGGAAAAAAAAAACAAATAGATACATCTCCCAGCCAATGCTAAAGGGACATTCATTATCCAGGGTCAAGCTGGAGGGCCTAAAAATATTAGAATTTCTTATTATATTTTGGTCTGCAAGTATATGTTTTGCTCTCCTTTTGTTCTCCTTGCATGTTGCTTGCTTGTGAGCTATATCTTCTTTTGTTAAAGTGTGGTCAAAACTTAGAGATATTCCCACGATATGACAAAAGTAGAAATTATTGTCAATTGCATTGGCATGCTTCTAAAGTTGCCAACTCTGGATTAAATAAAACCCAGGGTTATTACATTTGCATCTGGGATTAAAGTAAAGATATCAAAAGAAAGACTAAAAGCAGAAAGAAAAAAAAAACATACTGTAGGGAAAGTGGCCTAATCAAAAAGCAGCTGTGACATTTTTACATTCATTTTCTTGGAAAGAGAGCTGTCATCCATATTGAAATATGAATATCCTATAGAAATGAAGTCCCTTTGGTAGGCTGGCATCCCAGTATTAACATGGTGACCTTTTGGTAATGGGATATGAAGCCTTTAACTTCTAAGCCATAAGTTCAAATCCAGCCCAAATCAGTAGTGATTGAAATTGCTATCCTCTGACAGTTGTTCCATTGACAGTGTAAAATGATTCAGTAATCTTAATGCAGTTCTCATAGAGTGGCAAGTTATCACAAAAAACACAGTCACATTTCTCACCCATTTTGGCAGTCTCAAAAGGATGCAAAATAGTCAATAAACATAGACATTAAAATCCCCTTTCAGCCCTAGTGATAGTTCCTACTGCACAGGGATGAGAAACATTGTCATGAAAGGGATGACAATCAGACACCTTCAGGATTCCTAAATTTGAAAGAAAAGAGAGAAAAAAGTGAGACCATGCACTGATTTGAAAGAGGGATTGGAAACCTACATCTGTTAGGAGGAAATTCACATAGAAAAATGATGAGAACAGCTCTTTTCCTCTTGTATAATGACTTTGTTTTAAATTTCTGTAGCTCCTTTAACTCCAAAGGACCTAAAAGCATTACACATAACATGTACAAACAGTGCCATGAAATGCAGCCATCTCTGAGGGTTAGTTTAGCAATCTACCAGAGCACAGCATATTGCATAATAGTATATAAAGGGGAAATGCTAGCTAAGGACACTTATGAATTCTTATTCTTACCGAAAGTGTCATGGAGATCTACGAGTCCACTTTAGAACAGACAGACTCTCACTCTTTGATTATTTTTTTTTAAAAAGTTGCTAACTAATTATAGATGGCACACATTGTTTTCATACATTAGTAGTAGACAAGGGGATGATAGGTATAAGTATTAACAGATTCAGTGGAATTGAGCAGTGTAGGTTGAGTTACAATAAATATCCCTATTGATATTATAAAAGTGATATCAATTATATTTTCTTCACCAGTTTGTCCTATTTGACCCATGTTTCTTCAAATTCTTCAGATGTTCATCTAATACAGCCAGTGACTCCACTTCTCTTAAATCTTTCATTCTGCTCAAAGATACTTCGATAGATGGCAGCTTGTTTTTGCAACCATAGTGATAAATACATTTAATGGGTGAAGTCAAAATCATTCTAAACAAATATCTTTGTTTTATTTCAGAAAATGAGGACATTTTCCTAAAATCATAGTAATAGGTGTTTGAGCGATAAATCCCTATGATGTCTTGAGTCAAATTTCTGATATCAGACCAGCTGCTTTTCAATGTAAGACAATGCCATGCTGTTCCCTCCAGTGTTATTTTTTTCTTCATTGCAGAACTGATGCACTCTATGCACTCCCTTCCTAGAACCCCTTTGATCTGCTACTGGGGAAGATGATACAGGCTGTGTAAAAGGTCAGCCTTACTCTCGCATACATATTATATTTTAATTTTAATTTCAGACATTTAGGAGCTTTCAACTGATGCCATTTCTCAGGGAACAGCACTTTTGCCTGCAGACCTGGGTCAGCAGCAGATTTAAGGCAACCTGAGATGAGAAGAGAGGAGCATTTGTTCTCCCCTCCCCCTACACTCAGAGCAACTGGGGAACTATGAAGGACAGATGGAGGAAAAAAACACACTCTTCAAAAATGGGATACACAGCAGAGGGCAAGCCAGGTGCATCCATGCCAAACTTCCAAGGAATCTGTAACAAACTGCTGGGCAGGAAGGGATACACTCTTCTCCAAGTAGTAGACACCCTGCTAGGAGGAAGGAGTGTAACAATCCCCACCAGGGGTTCTCCATAGTGATTAAATCTTAAACCTTCAGTAACAAACCACAGGTCTCTACTACTTGTGCTAAAGGAGGAACTCAATTAGCTGGCAGCTATAGTAAGCTCTTACCTTCTCTGTAGTCCAGGGGACATGGAACATTTAGCCAGTGTATGCAGAATCATTTGAAATAGCACTCTTTCCCATCTACTTCCTAAAATAGGAACCTAGCGATACAGGAGAAATCTTCTTCCAAAGAAAATGGCAGACAGGTGAGGGGGAAGAGTTTCCATGGAGTGTAATGGGCTGCTAACTGTGACCCTGATCCTGAGTATTGAGCAATCCACTCTTCATTGTAGAACTCACAGGAGCCTCTATGCACTCCCTTCCCAGAGACCCTTTGATCTGCCACTGGAAAAGAGGAGTCAGAATACAGGCCCTGTGAGAGCCCTGCTCAAGGCTTATCTCAGAGTGGAGGATTCATCCACTGCAGCCTGGACAGAAAAGCCCTGGATGTTTGATGGAGGCAGAGGAGACTCGTAGGACCTGTCTCCTCTTCCCAGTCTCACTATCGCAGATCAAAGGGCTTCCCATCTGTCAGCTCTGCAACAAACAGTAGAAGCACTGGTAAATTTACAGCTGGGGTAACCATAACCAGCCTGCTGGCTCTGGTGCAGCAATCTCACCTCTTCTCACAGTCCATTGTTACAACTGGAGACACAGACAGAAGTGGGGCCAGGGACAAAAGCAAAAGATATTTTAGAATCCAGTCATAAAGATAAAACAGAACTCATGCCTCGATGAAAGACAAGTCAGTTACTTTATACTATGTATTAAGAGATTTCAGTTCATGTGAAGAGAAGCAACAATGTGAACACAGCATCCTTTGGGACCACAGATGAGTGCCTTGACCGAGGTGGGTCAGAGTCAGGGTCAGACCAGAGAACAGATATTTGGAAGCAGTCATTTGAGAGATTCAAATATTCCTTCAACTTCACTAGACTCCAGAATTTCACTACATTGCTTTTATGACAATTATGGTGTTATCAACCACAGAAAAGAAAGATTAACCCATCATATATGTATATATATGTCAGAAGACTTTACTATATTTAAAAGCTCATACGGTGGGCAGTAACAGGATGATATGAAGATTCAAAAAGCTGTGACCTAAAATTTAAGTTAATGCTTTTTATTAAGTTGATCACAGCAGGAGCAGGAATTTCAGTGATAAGGCTGAATTGTAGTGGCAGTTTGGTTTCTTGAAATGATCCAAAATTACAAGATTACAAAGGGCAGCTAAGAGTGGGTGATTTAATTTACAGATGTAGGTTTAAATGCTCACAAGGAGTAAGGTTCCTATCTTCTATTTAGTCTTCTATTTCATTGATTTCAACGGAAATTAGGAATCTAAATAGAAGTTAGGAGCTTAACTTCTCTTGAGCATTCAGCCAGTAGAGAATGGATTAAAAGCTCAACTATGAATTTCCTTCCTTTTTCCATGGTAAGACATACCTTTAATAATCACACAAAGGGACATTAGCAAAGCGAGGAGGCCAGAAGTTCACCTTAGAGTACCTTAGAAGCTTGATTAAAGTGTTTTTATATGTTTCATAAATCTGTTCACAATATTCTACAGATCCATTAAACATCTATAGAAAGCACTGAAGGGGCACCATGAGTCTCAGGAGATTGCTAATGGTATATATGGCCTTTCACCTCTAGCTTGCTCTTTCAAATCCAGCCTAGGTTGAGCGTTGTCCCTCTCTGATGGCTGTTGTCATAGTTACCAGTCTAACAGCATCTCTGACTACTCCTGGTTTCACTGAGTGCACCTGCCTCTCAGGTCTCGAGCCACAAGCCTTCACGTCTCTCATGAAATCATGTCATTTTCCCATTCTCTCACCAGGACTTGGGCTGTAGTCCCCTTTATACTAACTGTGATTACTTCAGCAGACCCAAGTTATATTCAGATCCTGCAGTTCTGCTTTTCAGGACCAGTGTGTAGTGGTACCCAGTGAGCAGATGGCATTCTTAAAGCAAAGTATTGTTTTATTTAGAACCAAAGTATTTCAGAAAAAAATTATTAGGTATCTAGCCATCTGCCTCTTGGGGATCCAAGTAGGCTTAAGCTTCCTATAGACTCCATAAGACATGTAAGGTTTGATCACCTCCATTCCCAGGTACCAAGTCACTATTTAACTGTTTATAACCCTTTAATCTATTAGCTCCCAGGATGGTCTTGTAATTGCCTCCCAAGTGTTGTCTGTGAGGCTTCTTATCTATAACCATCATGTTGTTTCCCTGCTTGTTTCTCCAGCAAGTCCCTATTAACCTAAATCAATACAGTCATACAGGAAAGTCTAATAAGCCAATATAGCTTTGGTCACATAAAGCATTCATAAAATTATCACAGATCATTACATAGCAGCTCCAAAGCTGTGATGTGACATGGTGGTTTTAGTAAAATACTAGAGGTCAGATGTCCACATGACAAAATCCAATGGGCATCCTTGTTGATAATCTTGCTCCAAAGAGTCAAAAATCATGGATTGGACTATTCAGGGCCAGTCTTACCCATGGGTGATGTGGTTGACCGCCTAGCGCACTGTGGTTTGGGGGGGGGCACCTTGGTCAAGAGGCTGCAGAAGGGCCATACCCACCCGTTCCACCTGGTGCCGCTCTGCCTGCTGCCCACTGCTTGGAGAGCAGTACTTAAAGAGCACCAAAGAAAGTTCTCCCAGGGCACCATTTTCCCTAAAGCCAGCCCTGGGACTATTCACTCACCTCCTGATGTGATTCCCTCACATCATGCTTGAGGTAAATTGGAAAGTAGTATGGGATAACTCCAATACAGGCAGTGATAGTTATACATCTTCTGAGGATAAATGGAGGACTTTAGGTCCTAGGAGTATGAATCCTAAATGTTTTATGAATGCTATTACATTTAAAATAACTGCATTGAAAGAATGTTGTTAAGATTGTAAAGTCAAGCACTTAAAAGTTAGGAAACAACACCAGAATTAAGGTTGCCTGTGCAATTTTAATTTGGCCCCCTTGTGGGTGTGCATTATGAGACAGTCTTTAATTACATGATCACACACTATTTTTTTCCACAAGGCCTTCATTATTAAGCAGAGCTCTGTGAGACTGAGGAAACTTGCTTGACAGGTGAACTTTTTCTTTTAAAAATAATCCAAATACAAACAAATCTTAAAAAACTCCCAAGCCTAGAGGTAGCTTAATTAAAGTCCACAGAGGTTTGAAGCTTGAGGAAAAAATGGGGAAGTAATAAATCAATAAAATTACATCTTTATACCAATCCAGAAGAAAAAGTAGCCTGATGCCAATCATCATTAAATAGAAGTAATGGGTTACATCAAGGACAGAGAATGTCCTGTGAGAACTACAGTAATAAGGTAACATTGTGTATGTGTTTGGGGGTGAATGTGAATGAGTAGTATACATCCATTCACAGGAGAGCATGGAAAATATAGGGTGTCTTGAGTTATATGCAGCTTGATTTTACTGACATGAAGCCATTTCTCCTTTGTTGTAATTATTTATAGTACCCTACTGAATTCCCTCTAATCCTTAGTTCATCCCCTATACAACATGTTTGAAATTATGACTGGCATTTCTAATCCTATTTAGGGGGCTGGATGGCCATTTTGTGGCAAACTGATATTATTTGTGACACCGGCCATGTGAAAGCTCAAAGAGGAGTCTGTAAATCATTTTCCAATGTGTTTTAATAATGTCTAAGGAAAACTATTGCGCTAAATCTTTCTTCTGTGCTGTGTTAGTGCACAAGGTTGGGGACAGGACAAGAAGAGGCAAGGCAAGATAACATTAAAGGACTAGCTAGGCGATGTGGCCAGCTAATTTTCAGTCTTTTACACTGCATTCCCAAAAGGGTGTATTTAGTGTCTTTGGGAGCTTGTTTAGTTGCCATCTTTCTACCATGCATGCTGCACTTAGCAGCTATTTGGTAGTGAATTGTACTCCTGTTGAGAGGAGCAGTAAAATGCTGTCTATTACCAGCTGATATTAAGAGCTGCAAGATGAAGCCATTTGCTGAGCACAACAAGAAGTTTTATTGGCCCTACAAAACCTAGGAACTATACTACACATTCTTGATCACTACCTACTGACATCTTATCTATTTACTGATATACAGATGCACAGCATGTCCCATAGTCTGTTTAGCTGGTTCTCACAAGGAATCTGGGCTATGAGGATATTTTTTTCATAGGGATGCACCAGACAGCGTCCTTGTTACTCTTATAGCTTTTTTAATGCTTGCTAAGCCATTAATAAAGCAGGTTGGAAACAAACAGCATCACTTTTTTCAGCAAGATGGCCACCTCCAGCCCTATGTTCAGAAACCTTAATGGTCATGAAAATATTTTAAACAAAAATCATACATTTCACAGTTTATTCATAGTAATAAGTGTTTCTCACCTTGTGAGCTTATAGACTGCTTTATGGAAGAAAATGAGTGAGATAGTTCTTTATTCCAATGGGTAAGGAAATAGTACACAAATATTTTTTACTGGCTTGGCAAAAAATAAGCTGAGATGGTCCCATGCCAAAAAGTTCAGGTCTGATCCATCTGAATTCTAGGCAGAGCTGGTCAAGATATTTTGCATTAAATAACTTCCCTATCAGGGCAATTGAAAAGAAAAAATGTCAATTTGAGCATATATTTTGAAACAAAATTATATTTTTCATTTCCAAATATTGATTCAACATGAAAAAGCCATTTAACAGATTGAATCATTTCATTTCAATTGAAAAAGTTGACATTTGCTGTTTCCATAAATCAGTTCCAAACTTCTCAGAATTTTTCACTTTGTAAGAACATTTGATATTTCAACTTTTCATTCTTTTTTGGCATGGAATGCTATTTTGAAACATCAACATTTGCAGAAAAAGGAAAGTTCCTGTTTTTGACAAACTCGTGCTTCTAGATTTAGGGGTGTATAGATTGGAGTTTTTTATTTGGGGTCTACAAATAAGTGCTTTACATTCAGTCATCTCCTAGTGCATCGTCAGGGTTCTAAATTGATTCTATGATAAGAATGAATTTATGTTGAGAATGCCTTTTCAATATGCTATAGTTTCTCATCTTCATCTTCTGAGATACACCACTCATCACTGTCAGCACCTGTAGCAGCAGCACCAAACAGCATCCTCTAGATAAAAAAACTCAATGTTTATTTTTAAAGCATGTCACTTATTCTAAATGTTTCCACATGTTCATTCTTCTGGCTTCTTTATTGGTTAGAGGCAATATTTTTCCACTGACTTGAGAGAACTGAATGAATGCTGGGAAAAGAAAACATCTCTAAATATTTGACTGCAGTTATTTTTCATTTCAGAAAGATCTTTCTTATTGGTTGTAAATTTTTTGTTATTGATGCATGGGCTCCTTTCACCATATAATAAGCTGGCAGAAATACAAGAAGGCATCTATTTTCTGACATCAGTTAAAGAATTCTCAGTTTTGAGCTATAGTTTAGGAACAAAAGTTGCTTCAAGTAACAGAAGTGGCATCTATCACCCAGTTTTAGTGACACCACTTGCCAGAACCTCAAACAGAATAAAACTGCTTGTAATTTCCTGGTGTGTCATCTATTATGCTCTATATAATTCTGACAGCTAACTAACAAACACATATTTGAAAAGTGCATATATACTCTGACTAGCACTTGAGTAAAAAAAAAATTGCACAATTTTACTCCACAGATCTGTGCCTTTTGTTTACTCAGTTAACTCTGATGACTTGATTGAAAAAAAAGTATGTTTTTACTACTTTTGACCACTGTCAGTCCTACACAGACAACAATAGTAATGAGGCAGTGGCTAATTTCACATTGAAAGGACACTTGTGCTACCTTAATGTCCTCAAAATCACTTTAGCAATCCCATGAAAGTAAAAAAAGGGATTTGCAAGTGTAACTAAGATCACAGTTGAGGACAATGAAGTGTAATTGCCTATAGAATTTGCAGCTTACAGAATCTTCATTATTGATGATGATGTGCAAACCACAAATGTCTGAGCTTGACTTTCAGATCCCAAGGTGAGTCTATGGTGGTGGTGGGTGTGACCCTAAGCACCGTTGTATTCACATCCTATACACTAGTGTAATTTTTATACAACATATGTATAGGATACCTTGTGAGGTATCATTTGAAAATTAATAACTCGCTGATCAATAATATCATGGTAAAATGTATGTAGCTACATTATATCTGAAGTTATGATTTCCCTCAGTATGATGTTACCAGTATATGTTCAAGACCAGACAGCCTTAGAATCATAGAATATAAGGGTTGGAAGAGACCTCAGGAGGTCATCTAGTTCAATCCCCTGCTCAAAGCAGGACCAACACCAACTAAATCATCCCATCCAAGGCTTTGTCAAGCTGGGCCTTAAAAACCTCTAAGGATGGAGATTCCACCACCTTTCTAGGTAACCCATTCCAGTGCTTCACTACCCTCGTAGTGAAATAGTGTTTCCAAATATTCAACCTAGACCTCCCCACTGCAACTTGAGACCATTGCTTCTTGTTCTGTCATCTCCATTACTGAGAACAGCCTAGCTCCATTCTCTTTGGAACCCCCCTTCTGGTAGTTGAAGACTGCTACCAAATCCCCCCCCCCCCCCCACACACACACTTCTATTCTGCAGACTAAATATTCCCAATTCCCTCAGCCTCTCCTCATAAGTCATGTGCCCCAACCCCCTTCTCATTTTCATTGCCCCCCGCTGGACTCTCTCCAATTTGTCCACATCCCTTCTGTAGTGGGGGGACCAAAACTGGATGCATTACTCCAGGTGTACTCACCCAATACTCACAAGAAACTAATAGAGGGGAATAATCACTTCCCTTGATCTGCTGGCAATGCTCCTACTAATACAGCCCAGTATGCCATTGGCCTTCTTGGCAATGAGGGCACACTGCTGACTTATATCCGGCTTCTAGTCCACTGTAATCCTCAGGTCCTTTTCTGCAGAACTGCTGCTTAGACAGTCGGTCCCCAGCCTGTAGCGGTGCATGGGATTCTTCCTTCCTAAGTGCAGGACTCTGCACTTGTCCTTATTGAACCTCCTCAGATTTCTTTTGGCCCAATCCTCCAATTTGTCTAGGTCACTCTGGACCGTAGCGCTACCCTCCAACGTATCTACCTCTCCCCCTAGCTTAGTGTCATCTGCGAACTTGCTGAGGGTGCAATTAATCCCATTATCCAGATCATTAATAAAGATGTTGAACAAAACAGCCCCCTGGACTGACCCCTGAGGCACTCTGTTCGATACCGGCTGCCAACTAGATATCGAGCCATTGATCATTACCTGTTGAGCCCGACAATCTAGCCAGCTTTCTATCCACCTTATAGTCCATTCATCCAATCCATAGTTTTTTAACTTGCTGGCAAGAATACTGTGGGAGATTGTATCAAAAGCTTTGCTAAAGTCAAGATATATCACACCCACCACTTTCCCCATATCCACAGAGATAGTTATCTCATCATCGGGGTGGCTCTCTGTTTTTTGCTGCCCTAAGCACGGCAGTCAGGCGGGTTTCAGCAGCATGCCTGTGGGCCGTCTGTGGTCACGCAGATTCGGCGGCGTTTCTGAGGGTGGTCTGCCGGTCCTGCCGCTTCGGCGTACTTGCTGCGGAATTGCCGCCGAAACCACAGGACTGGTGGACCTCCCGCAGGTACGCCGCCAAAGGCCACCTGACTGCCGCCCTCACAGTGACCGGCATGCCACCCCCCATGGCTTGCTGCCCCAGGCATGCACTTACTGTGCTGGTGCCTGGAGCCGCCCCTGCTCATCATAGAAGTTATTTAACATCTTTATTAATGACCTGGATGTAGGAATAGAGTGTGTACTGATAAAATTTGCAGATGACACAAAGCTAGGGAGGTTGCAAACACCTTGGAAGATAGAGCTACAATTCTAAGGGATCCTGTTAAATTGGAGAACTAGGCTATAAACAACATTTGTCAAAATGAAATTCAACAAAGACAAATATGAGGTGCTACACTTAGGGGAGAAAAACCAAATTCACAAATACAGAATGGGGGATAACTGGCTTGTCAGCAGCACTATTAAGAAGTATCTAGGAGTTGTAGTGGATCACAACCTCAACATGAGTCAGCAATGCGATGATGTTGCAAAAAAAGCAAATGCAATTGAGCTTGTATTAACAGAAGCATAGCATGCAACTCATGGGAGGTGATGGTATCACTCTACTCGGTGCTGGTTAGGCTCAACTGGAGTACTGTGTCCAGTTTTGGTCACCACTGTATAGAAAGGATGTAGAGAAACTGGAAAGGATCCAGAGATGATGAACAAAGATGATCAAAAGGATGGAATGCCAGCCATATGAGCAAAGGCTGAAGGAACTGAGTATGTTTAGTTTCGAAAAGAGGGGATTGAGGGGGGACATGCTAGCAGTCTTCAAATACTTGAAAGGCTGCCATAAAAAGATGAAAACTTGTTCTCTCTTGCCACAGAGGGCAGGAGAAGAGGCAATGGGCTCAAACTACAGCATAACAGATTTAGATTAAATCTCAGGAAAAACTTCCTAACTGTAAGAGCAGTAGGATATTACAACATACTGCCTAGGGAAGCTCCTTCACTGGAGATTTTCAAAAAGAGGCTGGATAGCCATCTGTCTTGGATGGTTTAGACACAACAAATCCTGCATCTTGGCAGAGAGTTAAAATAGATGACTCTTGCGGTCCCTTCTGCCACTATAGTTCTATGATTCTGTGAAGTACATTAAAATAAAATTATCAAGGTTGCAAAGTGAAGTACTCAAAAGTTAGGATATGCCAAATTTAAGCATGCCCATGTAATCATAATTCACCTCTCCCCTTGTGTATATGTACTATAATACAGACTTTAATTACATTATCACATATCTCCACAGGACTCCAGTTTTATTTAGTTAGTGAATATTCAATATTTTTCCCCTCCTCATTCAGACTGTGGCCCTAGGCCTTATTTATACCACCCAAATCCTGTAATGGACACATAATTAATTTCCTCCAGAATTTTTCGGTGGTGCTCATCACTATAGTATCTTCACAAACATTAATCAATTTATCTTCCCAATATCCCTAAGAAAGTAGATGCTCTTATTGTCCTATTTTACAGCTAAGGAACTGAGGCACAGTGAGAGGCAACATTTGCAAGAATCTATTAATTTAGAGTGTCTAACTTGAAACACATAGGCCCTGATTTTCTGGAGTACTTAACATTTTTAAAATACACTATATGTTCAAAGCACAGCTCCAACTGATTTCAGATGCAGCCATGAGTGCTCAGCACTTCTGAAAATCTGGCCCCTGGCATGTCTCATTGAATACCCAGACAATAAGGAACACACAATTCCTACTGAACATGTGCAAACTGAGATTTTTCTGAGGCTTATAACTTGGGCCAAGCTTTTATGGTGACAGTAATAGATACATCAGTGCGACCATCCTAACTGTAAATCCCTGCTCCAAAGCCTGTGGGCTCAAGAGCTTGGTTTAAAAAAAAAAAAAAAAGTCTGATGCAGATATGAAGCATGGAGAATTTCAGCCAAAATGGTTAGTTTAGCAGATTATGAGGAATTGAAAACAGAGTCTTATAATGGGAAATACTGGGTAACCTTAAATATAGGAGTTGCTACTTGCACTTCCAATAATAATAGCAGTGATCTTTAATACATAAGAGTAATCATTATAAGTAATTCACTCTGGGTGAAATCCACGCTTGTGTCAAACCACTTAAGTCCAATTTAAATCCTATTATGCCCTTATTTGATGTCTACTAGAGTCTCTCCTCATTCTACTTCCATGTTTTTGGAAGACTGAATTCATTGCTTTCTTTTCTTTTAGGCAGCACAAATTTCAAAGGCATTGCTGATTTCTCACTCAATTTTGTTTTATTTTCCTTCCTTAAAAAACAAAAACAATTCTGCAGGCTTCTCTGTATCCAATGGGCCAACGGCCATTTCTAGATTCACTAATTATTGACAACTGAATAGCTGAAAAGCAGCAAGCTGCTGAACCAGCAGAGACGTGTCTGTCAGTTTGAATCTCAGACCAACATCAGGCTTTAACTCTAGTTTCAGTATAATTTTGCTATCTCCATTTGTTATTGCTTCATAGGAAGTTCTCCTGAGCAAGGCTTTTGTTGATGTTATTCTTCAGGAAAGAACGTTTCTACTTGGAATGTCAATGAATGAGATTTAATGAGGACACTTGTGGCAATAATGATTGAGCATCAAGACTTAGTACAAGCATCACAGCAACTGTAAGCTAGTTATTTTTCATTCTCTTTTAATTTATACAGAGATGGCCCTGAAAAAGATGAGGCAAGCTATTTCAGAGTAAAGAACATCATTGCTCAACTAAGGCTAATACAGTCATTTGAAAGCTGGAGAGTTCTTACAGCACAATGGAATGGAGCCCTGCAGAGGTTTTTTAAAGCAAGATGGTACATGTTGCTGTTTAAAGATTTGTGTTCCTTACGGGTTTATATAAAGAGCAGCCCATCCAGATTTTATTCTGATCACATTTTATGAGCTTGTGAAGATGAGTTAAACAGTCTGGTTGGGGAGGGGAGGATAGCCATCAAAGTGATTCCATAAGAGGTGGCTAAGACTAGGTTATATAATTTCCAAACAGTGTTACATGTTCATTTTTGCATTTGGCATCACTGCAGACTTTGTGAATGTATTAGTTTTTACTTAGCTTGTACTATGTCTGCTTGCATAGAATTAACATGGCAGTAAACATACATATATTCTTAATCCAGATAGGCATATGAAAATGTAATCAATTAGTTCTCAATCATTGTTGATTGTTGTCTTTGGTTAAACTTTGGTTTTCATACTGCAGCCAAATGAACATTTTTATTTTGCTCAATATATTTTTTAAAAATGCAATTATCCTTAAATCATAAGGGCAAAACTGTCCCTCGGCCTGCACTTTTCTATACATCCCTGACTCTGGATTATGGATCATCATATGCAGAGGTAGGAACTCATACCTGCTACTCTGCCAGTTTGACCATATAAGCAAGGAGTCTGCTCCACCTCCATAATACTCTGACCAGTGGAGCAGAGCCATCAGTGGTGGAGACAATAGAGATATGCCAGGGGTATGGTTTGGTAACTTCAAAAAACATTTCACTTTGATTACGTTTGTACCCTTTTTTTATTCACTTTTTGCCAGTTTCATGCAAGCAGGGATTTTTACAAGTCTGATAAGGCCCAAATGTGGGAAAAACCAGCAAATGCAGGATGCCCAAAAATTGGGAAACTGAAAATGTGACGGGATTTGTTTCTTTAATGTGAACAACTCTTTCTGTAAACTCAACTTCCAAATTCCTTATTTCTAAGGAAAATAATTATTAACAATAAAAATGAGGGGATACCAAATTTGTGTGGAACACTAGTGACACACAGTGATGTCCTTCAGAGGTCTGACTGGCTGATTGTAGATGACAAATTTGGGGCTCATCATACTAGCTAGATGGTAATTTTACCACAAGCACCATGGATAGGAAAGCCGTGGGTGTGTCTTTTCAAGAGCAGCACAGGAAAGGAACCTCAAGGAGCTGTGATTCCTTCCTTGCTCCTCACCTTACTTGCAGAGTAGTACTCTGCGACTGGTTCATACCAGTTTCTAAGGAGAGGACCATGTGTTGCCAAGAGCCAGAGGGCAGTAGGATGATTCATGAAGCATATGTTCACTGGCACCAATAATTGTAATGCAGAATCACTCTGCAGATCTTTAATAACACTCACATATACTTGTGCTATAGATAGTTACAGCTATCACAAAGCTTCTGCTGAGACCAGCACCTAGCACCATTGTTAATCTGACTCCCATCTTCTCTGATTAAACTACATAGAAAGATTTTTTTCTAGGATTTGAGAATATTGTTTTTAATATTTATTTTAATATGAAAGAAGGATATGCTCATTCATCACAAAGGATGTTGTTAAACAGCACTTCTTATCAGCCATCCCAATGATAAATGGGGATATCCTTTCTTAGCAGTGTAATAAATATTACAGAAATCATCTTGAATCTCAGAGCAAATTTTTCTTCACATAAACCAGCTTCTAAAGTAGGAGCTTTTCAACTGAGTTGACAAGAACAATTCAACTCACTGGGGTGGGGTCCTATAGTTAATCTTACCGAGTGCATTCATGCCCATGCACACACACATAAACACAGAATCATTCATACATATATAATTTTAAATGAATTTTAGTCATTTTTCAGGGATCAGTCTTCTCTTCACAGGACAAGGTATTAATCTACCTGGTCTCTGTGAAGGATATATCTTTTTATAAAATATCATCTAACTTCTGGGGAGCTGTAGACCATTCAACATTTCTACCTTTCCTTTTTATGCATTTATACTTGAAGAAAAAACATTCATGCCTCTTGCTTATTTTAAAACGTAAAAGGACCTTTAGGACCTTTAGGACGGAGACTACTTTTAACCCTAGGCTGGCAGTCAAGAACCGCTCATGGCCTGTGACAACATATTCTCACCAATGTGATGATAAAACACAAAGGGATTCTAAGCTTACCAGTAAAAGCAAAAAATACTTTAAAAAGTAAGTAGATCCTGAATAGGAAGACTTCTGTGCTGCCGTACCTTAGAAGTGCCCTGATTTTAATTTCATTTGCAGAAAGTTGGTTGAGCTAGGCATGAGGTTTATAGTTGGTTACTCTGCTAAGCTGGTGATTTTGTTGCTAGATGACAGAAAAAAAAATTGTCTCACCTGTCGATGACGATTCTTATCTGAAGGGTCTGCAGTGAAACACTAGTCTTAAATTTGTTTAATTATCTTTCTACCTGTCCCTGGTCTAGTTGTGAGTATTGAAAAGACTCTTTTGCTGCTAGCTGGCTTTCTATAAGCTGTGACTTGCACTGACATATAGGTTGATCTCTGGGAGTTTTAGAAGGATACTCATTTTTTCTCAATTTATCCTTCCTTTCCTGTGATCTTTGTTCTGCCCATAATTTCCATTATGCCACATTCTCTTTCTGTTTGCCAATTGTGGGTTCATAATTTCTTATACACTGGAATTTTATGGAACTAAAATGAATAGGGAACTTGGGGCTTATCCATAATTCTATGTTGTTCAGAAGTCAGTTCCTTTCTGCTTAATAGTACACAAAGGGTTAACTTTCCTTTTTATGTTTTATTTCCTTGTGCACATGTATGATCTAATATATATTGTAGGACAATAACCTAGTATTTGTTTTCTCTAGGGAGGTGAATCACAGCGTGAATATTTGTGTGTGTGGCCTCCTGCTTTATTTTAAAATCATCTGCCGTCATCTAATTTTATTCCTTTGGATCTGCATTTAATTATATCTACAATTAATTGTCAGTTTCTGTTATGTTTCACTGATCTCTGTGCATAGGGCTGAATCCTGCACCCACTGAAGACAATGGCAAAATTCTCATTGACTTCAGTGGTGCAAGATGAGGAACATATTGCTGGTGTTTGTTATACCTGCTGAGATTCAACACTGATGCTGTACCTGTTCATCCAGCCCTTATGGTTTTGAACTTTTCATTCGCAGTTCTATGGCCACATTTCCAAAAGAGCTCAGCTCTCATTTAGACACCAAAATGAAGTGGGCAGATTTGTGAATAGTGCTCAGCTTACACTGATTTTCATTAATGGGATCTGCTCAGTGCTGAGGATGTTTCAAAACTTTGCCCACTTCATTTAGGTGCTAAATGGGACCTGAGCTCTTTTGAAAATCTGGCTGTAATTTGAAAATATATGTTTTGCTGCATAACTGCTTTGCCAGTGTAATTCTCTATGATCCTTTGTCATTTCTCTAGTTCCTTGGGAGGGTAGCATTCCTTTTCTGCCTAGGTTTTCTGGGGTAAAGTTTTTATTTGACTATTTTTATTCTCTCTCTCTCTCTCATGCTTTATAATATGAAAAGCGCTACCTGGAGTTCATAAGTTTACTCTAACAACTATCATTGTGAGGTTTGTTAGAGAGAAAAAAAGGCCCAAATGAGTAAATTAATACATATACTGTTGCATTTTTCAGAGAGTTCTATTACTAATGCTGCCACATTGAGCTTAAACTGTTGCTAGCCATTCTGACTGCATCACTTTTCTTCATTATTTGCACAATTACTTGGCATCTCTCTCCTATTATTGCAAATTCCCACTGTTATTATCTTCTATTATCCCTATGTATCTAATACCTGATTTCCGGATCCTAACCCGCATTGGCTTCTTTACTTCCCTAAAATCCCACCTGTCCCTTGGCACACGACGAGTGACGGGGAAAATAAGAACAATGGCCAGCTCATTGTGAGCTGGACTGGTCCCAATATGAAATTTCAAATAGCCATATCTTTGACCCACTAAAGGTCATTTTCTTTCATAATAAAGCAATGAGACAGATCCTTGATAAAGACAATGTGTAAGATGAATTTCAAGTTTCAGACCTAAGCTATTTTTGATGTAGCCTGATTTAAATGGAATCAGAGGTTGGTGGGCTTTATTGTTTGTTTGTTTGTTTTTAATTACATTTACCTGTGGGGAAATCAAAAATAGTTGCATGGATTTTTGTTCAAACTTTTTGAAATAATTTATCTTTGAATATAGCCCAAGCATGGAAAATTCCAGCCCAAAATTACAATGTTACTGAAAGTTATGGGTGTGGGAAAACAGGGTGTTTATTATATCACCCTGTTAAGCATATGTAACTCCAAGAAGTGGCAAGTTGCTGGAGAATTTATCAAATTAAACATTTATTTTGTTATAATGAAATCAAAACTGATTTAAAGTATTAATGTTTTTTTTTTCCTTTCCATTGCAGGGGATTGACAGGAATGACTCCCAATAGCATTAGTAGGAATTATGTGCATAAATCTTCTGAATGCTGAATGAGCTGTTTCATGACAGCAAAGAAGTGGAATTTCAGTTAGTTTAGGAATATGTGCATGATACCAGTATAAGAATACTGTTAACTGAATGACATAATGTTAGAACTAATGTTCAATATGTGCAGTATTGCTAAGCATAGCTGTCAACTTCTCATGGCCCAAATGTAATGCTAGCTTTTACAATGTGTCAATTTCTCAACAGGAGTAACATATATTTAAAGTTAAAAGAAAGAAACATAGACACGGAAGTGAAATAGGGCCAGTTGCTTTACCCTGAATAAAGCCTTCTCTACGGGTTCTATTTTAAGAATCATCATCATCAAGAATCATCCAGTTATTTAAAGTTAAAAAAAACCTGTTTTGATAACACAGTTTCTGTTGAAAACAAGTTAATTTTGTTCTAAATGAGAGATATGCCTCATAAAATATGAAAAGAAAGCAGACAAGTCACTTAACATTTTAATAATAGTTAATAACAACATGAATTGTTGGGGTACTATAAAAGATTGTGTGATACAATAATTACTCTTAAAAAGTTAGAATGTGCTAATCAGAGTTATCAAACACTGAGACAACACAGTTATTTCCCTGTGCATAGAATGGGAGATCAATGGTGATATTTCAGACACCAATTATTGGCAAATGTTGAATTTTAATGGCTACCATTGTAAATCACCAAGAAGAAGACAATTGGTCAACAGCATAGGCTGTGGTCTCAGTACACCAGCAGCTTAATTGTTGTTTAGTTACAGCTGACACTGAATCTATGCTTGTTGATTATACACATCAGATTCTACAGGGCAGTACAGTTAAGATGCAGTAGTCAGATAAACTCTTTATAGAGAAAACTGTTTGGAGAATTCGGCAGTGCACCACTCAGGTATTTTTGTGTGTGGATCTGTTAAAGAGCATTCAAGACAAAGAAAGCATCAGAATACAGGTCTATATACTAAATTCCCCATTGTCTTGAACTTAATGCACAAAAGGAGTGCACAGTTGTAAATGATTATACAAAGTGCAATACAGAGGAGATTCAGATCCTATGGATTCTCTCAAGTGGACCATGTAATTCCCATTAGTAGTAACAGGAATCACACCTGTGTGTCATGAGAAGAATTCAGCATTATATTCAGCATATATTTTTTCTTCCATCCAACTCCATTGCCTTTCAACTTGTACTCTTTTCCAGCATGGGTAGCCTCAATGAATTTAGATATAAAGTCCGCAGTAAAATGAAGTATCCTCACATTTCAGATTGTAAGCTCTCTGAGGCAGAGACAGTCATGTTTATATGGTCCACAACACAAGAGGGGCCTCTGACACGGAGGCCCATTAGTGGTTCACTACTTTCTGTCAGCAACTCTTGTCAGGCCTCATGTACTCACTATACCTAACACACTATTGATATATACCCAAGAGGTGGTATGTAATATATCACTGGAAAACTAATACCTCACTGATCATTAATATTTTTGAGTGATATATGTATAGATGTGTACAAAGATTTATGGATATGTGCTAGAATTATGTTCTTAAAATGTGTTTTGCAATCAATGCACAAGTCCAGTCTGCTCTAGACCAGTGGTTCTCAAACTGGGGGCATCGCTTGGGCTAGGGCCGTGGTTCACCGTTCCAGGCCAATGGGGGCTGCAGGAAGGGCGGCCAGCACATCCCTTCTGGGAGCCGTGATCGGCCGAACCTGCGGACCTGGCAGGTAAACAAACTGGCCTGGCCTGCCAGGGGCTTTCCCTGAACAAGCAGAGGCCCTAGTTTGAGAACCACTGCTCTAGACAAAGGAGTGTGTGTTTGTCTGACCAGCCTGGTCATCAGGCAGAGACATTGAAGGTACATTTACATAAAAGGTGAAGAAAGCTCTCAACCTAGTGAGATGGGGGGAGATAACCTCTTGTAGAGGTCTGAACCTCAAATGATAAGTAATTGAATCAACAGATGTATACAATATGACTGTATTCTAAAATGCATTGTCTTTTATGAAAGCTAATAACACACTGTTGATTAATATAATTGTAAAATGTATACATTAACACTTTCTGAAGAATGATGAATACTCACTGATATTATGTTTTAAAGTCTGCAATTAAATAAAGGGAGAAACAGGTTTTCTCCCAGATAGGAGAGATGGCAGCTATGTACCGGTCTACAATGAAATTAAGCAAGGTATGACCTATTTACATATGAATCGGTAGCAGGATGGAAGTCCACAAGAAGGGAAGAAGAGCATGAGCTCATCCTGAGCCTGGGTACAAAACAGTATGTTTGGAAAGATATAAAAAGAGAGAAGACACCATCTTGGCTTCCATCATGAGACAGACAAAAGGGGCCAGAGCTCTTGCAAGCTGAGAAAGATGGTTCCTTCAACCAGATTAAAGGAAATTAAAGTCTCTGGGAATGGAAGACTGGTAAATAAACTACCTTGAACAAAAAGACTAAAGGTTGTTATGTTAAGTCTTAGCCATTAGAAAATGTATTTTACTTTTGTTTGTAATTCTTTCTAACTTTATTCCTTCTACGTGGTATCACTTAACCTAGGTCCTTTTGTTAATAAACTTGTTTTATTTTTACAATAAACCAGTTTGGTTCTGTATTTGAAGGGAAGAGAGTTTTACCCCAGTTAAATTAATAAGCTGCAATGTGCTTTTGTCTCTTCAAAGAAGCAAAATTACCTTATTTATTTCTCTGAGTGTTCCAGAAGAGGGCTGGACACGTCAGGGCAGATGGATTTGGGAAAAAATTGGGACTGGAGGTGTGTTGGCCTCATTGGCTAGTGGTAACCGAGGCGGGTGGAGACCAGAAAGTAACGGTGCTGTAGCAAGCAAGCTGCTACAATCAGAGTTACTGAACCAGGACTGCTTAACACGTAGGTAATTTTTTAAGATAAAGTTTCAGAGAAGTTGGGATATATGCTGCAATTTGCCATATATGGAGTATAGTATTTCTGAGTCTTAGAAATTCCTACTCTATTAAATTCAATGGGGCAAATTTTCTATAGGTATGTATTAGTGCTTCTCCATTGACTTACACAGAGTTGCACTGCTGTACACTAGCACAGAATTTGCCCCTAAAAGTTTTGTAGTTTTCTACAAGACCTTGTGTGTGACTACTGAGCCAAAGTTTATAGAGGTCAATGAGAAAACTCCTATTGGCGTCAAGAAACTTTGAAGCAGATTCTTAAGGCCTATTCAATTCTGTAGAACTTTTCCAGCCAGAGTCTGGTGAGTACTCCCTGATCCCACATTCATGATTGTTGGGATGTCACTTCTTGTGGGGGAAAGATCTTAGGCTTCTTGGGAATTGACTTAAATGGGAGCAGTGTTAGGGTAACACTGAAGTCCTCCTCCTAAAACCTAACATGGTCATTTGAAAGACTCCTATTGACTTCATTGGGGTTTGGATCAGGGCCTGAGTGTTCTTATAAATGTCACACCTCATCCTTAAAGCTGCGTTTAAAATCAGATTTGAGGGGGGAAACATTTTCTGCTTTCTGTCTGACTCATACCAATAATATATTTGAAATGAACCAAATATTCTTTCCATAATTTTTTTTTATTTGCAAATTTGACTAGTTTTATTCAGAGCCCAACCCGAAACAGCACTCTCTTATAGATATGTTATTGGGTTCTGATGTGCTTACTGGCAGATATAATATTTCCTGAGAAAAAGGCTAGGTTATCTTGATTATGTGATTTCACCTTGGGCTTTATTTTATCTTGGATTGTTTGAGTTTGTAAGAATGAGTTTAAAATGAAAACTTCTGGCTCTTCTCTTTTATCCGTTAAGCATGAATGAAAATGGCAGCTTTGATGAAAACTTTCAAGCATTGCTGCATAAGGGAACTTAACTCTGTCCAGGAAGGTTCATTCTCCACTTTCCCGTTTTGCAGATCAATCAATTCATTTTCTAGACTAGCTCTGACCTGATATCTTCTCAGAGATTGACAAATTCAGTAATGGTGAATTATTTCTGTAATCTGAACCCTTATCCATGTAAAGTGGTACCCCAGGTACCATATCTAGTATTGTCCCTTTGATTTGGCATCATTCGAGCAGAATCCCAGCATTTAAAAAAAAATTCCCCTGTTATATACAGAACCTGCACTTGCATATAGCAGATAAGAGATGAAGACTGCATACAAGATTGAGATTACTTTCTCAGAATACAGAAATGATTTAGAATCCACTGCTATTAGCCAAAAAAAATTCAATTTTGAGTTTACCAGTGACAACTGACCATATGAGAAAAGAGTTGGCTAGCAGTAACTATGCCTGTGTCACTGTCAAACAGGCTGAGGATTGTCTCCGCTTGCACTTAGAATAAGGAAGAGTAAAGATTAATATTTTTTCTATTAATGCCTCAAAAAAGCTCTTTCAAAGGAAATGTCAGTAAAATACCCACTGTATAGCTTTCAGTAAATGCCATTATCCAAAAATTGTCAACGCAGGTTCAGAACTTTAGGAAAGCAATTTCAGCACAGTAACAAAGAACAAGAAAACAATCTCAGGATATGACAGGTAATATTTTTTACTTGACTCACTAAAAGGTATAACCTAAAACTTCAATTGGTTTATTTTAGTCTATGTATTCTGGACCAATACACTTACTATTTGTAAATTCTGATGTGTAAAATGATATACTACATTTCTGATTATACTTAAGAATATATCAACTATGTACAAGCCTTGATTATGGGAAGAAAAATGACTGATGACTTTGTAAGAGATACCTTAGTAGTGCACAGACATATTTGAATGGCTTATACTGATTAGTCTACAAACTCCAAATATTTCCTGATTTAGCTACTAACAATGGCAGCCATATTTGACTAGGTCTTTACACTGGGCCCTTAGTTGACAAGGGTCTGTTAAGAGGGTGGTGATTCTGCCAGCTAGTTCCCAGATTACCTTAAAAAGATCTCTCTTGTTAAGACACCCCTTGAGAGCTCTATGAAATAGTCCTGCTGATATTCTAGGGGAGGGCTGCACTGAATGTGTATGTGAACACATAGTGGATACCTGTTACGTTTCACTGCAAGTCACCTAGAAAAGACAATATATGTTTGAGAAACCACACCATTTGGTTGGGAGCCTAATGTCATTCCAGATATAAAGCAGCCTCATAGCAGGATAGGTGAGAGAGGGTGTCCCCTGGGCCTGGCAGAATGCACAGTATGTAATCATGGCATGTGTATGTAGCTGCCGATTGGTGAAAGACAGCTTGTTTGACATTCAGAGGAATGAAATAGCATCAGAAAGAGATTTCTGGTGCTGTTTTCATCTTTGCCATCTTGCAATGTCATAATGTATTTCTGGCAACCAGAGTTGCCTCAGTTCAGTTGACAGGCCCTAATGAATGTGAATATCTCAGCTTCATATTTATGTTAGTGTTGATGTATGCCTTTCCTTCCTTTCCCTTCCCCTCCCTCGTCTCCTCCCAGGAACTCTGGAATTGCTCAAAAATAACTTGTGTATGTGTGTGAGTATGTGCACATGTGTTTGTACAGTGTTACTGTTATATATTCAAAGTATGAGTGTATTTTATCACAAAATTAAAATAAGTTTATGAAATTCATTCCCAACATTGCGAAACTTGTCACTCACAATCCCTCAGACAAAAGGAGAATAGTACATAATGTACATTTTTAACTGTCATTCTGCCCCAGAAGTCTTAGTATGCAATTTGTTTAAGTTGAGACTCAGAAATTGTGTTGGCTCTTATTTCTTTTAGGTCTAGATACTTTTGGAGTGTGTCTGGGTCATCACTTACACATAACTGACAATTAGAACATTGGGAAGTTCTCAGTACAGAGATGACACTATATCCTTCTGACATTTTTAATATCAGCAGATGATATACATACAAATAAAAAGGCCATTATTTTGATATTTAATTTGTAAATGACTGGATTTATACTGTCTAAAAGTAATTTTCATATAATGACAAGTGTCAGAATGTGGTTCTCCCAATTAACTTACGGAACTTTTATGTTTGGCCACCTGGAAGTCAGGATATCCGTCCGGATACAAATCTTTGACCAAACTGTCAGCTGGTATAAAATGACAGAGTTCCATCTGGAGCTAGGATGACTTACACCAGCTGAGGATCTGGCCTCTGATCTATACCAGAGACATAGGGATAACAAAAGGGAAAGATTCATATTGAGAGAGAAGATAAACTCACACATACAAAACTACTGTTCAGTCAATGCTGTTCAGCCATTGTGCTGTGTAGAGTACTCATAGGGAAAGACAGTTGTGTGCCCAGAAGTACAAAACATAACAAAGAGTTCTTATTCTTTCCATATATTGTGTTTAGAGATGTAGTCATATGTTAATATAAGGGTAGTCAATAGGCATACCATGGGTCAAATCTGGACCTCCAGACACTTTTGAATGGACTGCGAAATCTTTTTTCATTATTGATATTGTTTTCGTATTATTTTCTCTTGAGTATGAACCTTGACTATACCTTGATCAAGAAATTTGGACCTTTACAAAAAATAATTGATTACTCCTGTATTAATATGAGAGGCATTGCAGCTTTACTCATTTGTTCATGTAGTTTGAACACAGGCATGCCACTGAGCCTGCCTACCATTAGGCCATTGCTGAAAGGTCTCCGAAAAAATTTGTGAAAGGACACTGCCAGCCTTGTGAACTAAAGTCCTCTGTGTACAGAACAAGCATAATATAAGAAGCAGTTGTGAAGTCAGAGGGGATTTGCATGAGTAAGGGATGAGTAATAGCAACTGACAGAACTTAAATAAAAAAAAATCTTCATCTAAACAATTACTCCAGAGAAGGAGAGACTGCATATAAAAGAAGATATAAAAGACAAGAATACATACAGATAGAACTACTGGTTCTGAAGATATTAACAAAATAGATGGAAAATAATGGAGAGAATCCTATTGTAAATTAGTCAGGCTGGGGGACAAATGAGTGCCATCAACAGGCCCTGTGTGAGCAACATGTTCTCTGTCGGCTAATGAGGGAATGGGACCCCTTTGAAGGCCTGAACCAGAGCTACTGATATTCCAGGTGCTGCTCCTAATTCCTCTTTCCTGTCTACTCCTCCCTAACCTGCTGATGTAGCAGTCCTGATTCGTACTGCTTCCACCTAGGTGTTCTCAGGCTGCCACAGAAATAAAGAGGAATCTTACGTTATTCAAACAGAAGTATGGGGCAATTTATAAAAAGAGCCATGATGGTTTAGCTCTTCTGTGTCAACTCTGAAAGGAGCTGCCTCCATTTTCCAGTACACGAACACCTGACAGTTTGGCTAAATACAAATAAGGGCAGAGATTAAGGACAGCCACCATCTTTGCCTTCTGCTAGAGGAAAAGAATGTGGAACCCACTGCTTACTCTTTCTGTTCCTCATTGGAAGGAAAAGGGGAGGGTTTCAATGAGACCATTAATGGAGTAAGGTAGTACTCAGTGTAAGGCAGGGCAGTGGAACTGGGCCTGAAATAATTAACTTCTGACTTAATGCAAGTTTGCGTTTTGAAAGAGACAAAAGTATTTACATATTTAACAACGTATTTCATTGTAAAAATGTTTTTAAAGCCATAGGCATTCTTGGTAGGCATGGGCTCATGGTGAGAGTGGTTAATAGGAAGGCATAATTCGGTGGCTGTTTCCTCAGTTATGGAATCAAAGGAAACAGACTTTGCCTGTAATTTTGCTCTGTTAAATGTATGAACATAATAAGGGTAAATTTTTAAAACTGGGGTGCCTAAGTTTAGGCAGCTATATAGATATTTAGGTGTTCAGATAGGAGGCTTAATTTTCAGAGGTGATGAGCACTGATTGATTTCAGGGGAAGGTGAGGGTGTTCATGAGCTTGGAAAATTCAGGACACTTTTATTTAGATATCTAAATACGTATTTGGATGCCTAAGTTTAGGAATCCAAGTTTAGAAACTGTGGCTTGAATAAAAGAAGAATGTAAAAATACAACTTTGAAAAGCACAAAGAGTTTCTAAAGATAACACTTATCTTGTGAGTTCTAATATAGTATATATATTGATCCAGGTATTCTGAGATTTAAAAGGTGAAATCTTTGCTATATTTTGCTTTGTACTTTATGAGGTGTTCCACTTGTCTAAGGTTTCATGAAGTGGATGGAGCATGCCTAGCTATTAAAAAAATAAAATCCCCCTCCCCCTGAACACTGTATTTTTATGGAATATACAAAGTAAAAATCTTAGTGATAGAATAGCATCTCTTTCTTTCTATTACTCTGTTTACAGAAGACTGCTTTTCTATAATCAAAAGCTTAAAAAGAGATGGCATCTGCGATGAGAGATATCAGCAATGTTACACTTAAGGCTCATTCAAAGGTTGTTAAAGAAAATGAGATTTTCTGTTTTGCTGTCTAAACTCTGTTTTATTCCAAACCAATAATTCAAAATTCTCAGTTTCCCCAAAACAGTGTTATTCAGAAAGAAAGGATGTTTCTGTCATAAGAATATTATGTAGTTGTAGACTTACATATTTTGCTAGAGCTAAGTTATTAAAGAGCACAATTAGGCATGTTTTACTTTAATTCGGATCCACATGCTGTCAAGTTTTTAGTAGTGGGAACGAAATGGAAATAGGCATTAATAAAGTACCTCTGAACTAAAAGCCAAGATCAGAATACCCTCAGACTTTGGATAAGTTTGACACCTCACATAAACTTTGTGGCTCAGACCTAGTATACAGGGTATGTTTTTTATAATTCCATAGGTACACATAGTGGGTGAATTCTAGGCTGTATGCAGATATAACCAATAAGAAGTATGAGTGGCATGTAACTGTGCTCACTGTTCAAGTAATTTGCCTCAACTTCTTGATTAACAGTTTGTGAAGACGCTGAAGTGTCACAAAGCTGTACAAAAAAGGAAACTCTCTCCAAAAAGTAAACATATCACGGTCATTTTCATAGCCTCTGCACAATTCATTAGTCAGTTCTCACAACCCTCAGAGCAAGGGATGCATAGAAAGCAGCTTTGGATCTGTTGCAACTCCATTGGAGTAATGGCCTTCTCAACAGGTACTAAGGTGGGAATACAGGAGAGGAGCAAGAATGAGGGATAGGAGGTAGGCTCCACAGTGTAGAGCTACCACCCATTCATTGTCATAATCTTGATTGGCACACATCAGAGGTGCAGATCAGACAATAGGAGTGACTTAACACACCATGATGCGGAGTCACTATTTTAACAAACGGCTTCCATATAAACTTCACCTCTTAGCCCAGAATTAGCTTATGGTCCCAGGGGCATGGGCTAGTGAAAGGAAGGATGGTCCAGTGGTTAGACCACTAGCTGGGATTTCTCTGCTCTGCTACAGAGCTCCCTGCGGGCAGGTCACTTATCTCTGTCTCAGTTCTCCCTCTGTCAAATGGGGATAATAGCATTTCTCTGCCTCACAGGGCTATTAAGAGAATAAATATGTTAAAGATCGTGAGCTGCTCAGATACTACAGTAATGAGGACCTTTGATAAATAGGAGAGTGATGGACTAGGCAATCCATTAATTTGTTTCCCCATTTAAGCATAAACATTTCTCTCAGAACGAGAGCTAAAGCAGAGAGGACAGCACCTGGGAAACAAATAGAGCTGCACTTTGCTGGAAATATTTATATTCCGTTCCTGAAGATTATACCAATTATGTTGATAGTACAGCACACTGTTCAGTTTGAAGTGCCCATGTTAGAAGCCCTTGTTTTTCTAGGTGTTTCCTCTTCCAGAATAATTTTAGATGCCTACCATTAGGAGAAATCTGACCCTGAGAATCCCTGCTAGCATACCAGTGCTAAAATGCACAATTTCCCACTATCTAGTTATGTGATGTACCAAAATAAAAGCACCCCAAGGACACTAGCTGCAGAAGTAAAACCAATTTTATTCAGTGACAGGGTCCCCATAAGAAAGAGAGGTGTTCCTAAACATAAGAAAGGGCACATTAATAGCTTTCTTAATAGCATGTACAGTATCTGAGCTGCCTTAGCAGTACAACATGTGGCCTCAAAGCCAATGCATGGCCAACACAGCTGTCCATGAGGTCTTTGTGCCATCTTCTTTGTGCTTAGTGCTATGTCTGCCATATGGCAACAAAGCTGTTGCTGGCCCAGGAACAGTATTGTGCACCTTTGTCATAAAGTGGTAGGGAAGTAACCATTGCTGCTTCAGTATGGGGGGGGGGGGCGCAGACTGGGCAGATTCCTCCTCTACCCAACAGACTCCTATTGGATTTGAGGATAGTGACCACACAATGAAGGGGGAAGGAATGCCACCTGAAAGGGAGAGCAGCTTGAGGGGATGAAAAGGGAAAACTGTCTTTGGAAGGTGGTACAAAGGTGCACAGCAAACCCTCCTTTATATACATTTACATATTACATTGCATTTATTATACTGCATCACTGGCTTTGGGATTGGCTTGATTGCTTTGTAGGAACCAATCCCTGTACAGCATGCTCTGTCCACGCACTGTCCAGGCACTCCTTACTTTTTACCTCCTCTTTATGTTCCTGACTTATCTTATTCATTCTTATCTTGTCCACTGCAAATGGTTCCCTGAGTGTTCCCCTTATCTTAGCTAGTACAAATATTCTGTTTCCAGCCTACTGTTCCACTGACCTCCCTAATCCTGTCTTCCAAGAAATGAGGCCTCATTCATTGCCAATTATGCATGTCAAACCAGGCCTACAGTAGGGATCACAGTGGACATGGTTAGGAGATGGCAACTCAAATGCTCATGAACTTTTTTGAGTGCTGTTCAGCTAAATTTAGTACTTGTAAATAAGCAGACATTCAGGAAATATTTCCTTTAAGTAGTCCATCCCTGGTACAGTACCTGGTATCAAGCAGAAAGGTCTATAAATCAGGTAGTTCATCTCATGGATGTGTTTTAAGATGTGGCACAATGGGACCTTTTAAATGTGGATATCTATAAACACAGAATATCTGTTTTAGTCTATCAAGCAAGTAAAGTTTATAGAGCAATTAATTTTCACATCTCAGCTGTCCAAAACACTGATGATGTTAAGTTTATACAATAGGTCAGGTCCCTATGGTTACCAGATTCATGAAGGGAATAAAATGATGATATAGAGCCTTAGCTCTCCAATAAAAGTCTCCTGGGACAATAATAAGGCCTATACATTTTGCAGAGCCAGGAAAGAAAGAATTGTCCATGACAGTGTTACTGCTAAAATGCTCATATTTTGTTTCATTTCTTTAGTTGGAGTTTTAAATAATAGACCTATAGGTATTTTTCCAAAATAGTTTATTCCTTCTTTTTGTTCTGGGAAACCAAGATTATCTCTCATCATCTGTATATTTTTTTAAATCTAAGTATTAACCAGAAACCAGTAATTACTGAAATTACTGCCAGAGACATTATAGCTGCTCCTCCTCCTCTGTGCATTCAAGAAGAACCATAGTTATTAATCCACTTTGTCAGTCTGTTTGGTTTCCTTATGAGCATCATCTAGAGGATGGTTATAGTGAATGATAAAACTGATCATATTAGACCTACGTGTCCACAGTTGGGAGCTCGATGTGAATCGGGATTTAGGCTCTTTTGACTGAAAATATTCTCAAGATACTTAGCATTTTTTACAATTATTAAAACCCTATTTTTGAATCTGTTTTTTAAAGATTTTATGAAAGCATTGCCATAGATGTCAGTAACCAGAGTACCGAAGAAATAGATGGAGGTAAAGGGTTCACAGCCTCTTTATAATTACCTATATTTGTTATTCCCTTTGAAAGACCTACTGTATGTCACTTGATTCCTCAGGAAGTTTTCAGAGGGCTTTAGTGATAATTCCAAACTGCAAATTTCTTTAAAATATTCCAATCAAATTAATGTCTGAGGGTGATTTGTCAGATTTTATGGAGAGTAAAGTAGATTATCAAACATACTGAGGAAGAATATGTTTGGCATGTGTATAGTATAAATATGTTTTGGTTGTAGGTTGAGATAAGACAGCCTGAATGCTCAGTTAACAGAGCACCCTCTTTGTTATATGCCCTGGAATGCAACGTGCTTTTTAAATTAACTAAAATGACAAAGACTGCTCCAAAATAAAAATGAGAAAATATAAGTGGATTTGGAACAGTAAGAAGGCAAGCTACACCCAGTCCCCTTCCATGCTTGGGTCAGTCTCCACCCTCAACTCCAGATCCAAAGACTTTTAACTAATGAGTCTCTTGCAACTCTGCTACATGAAATGTTCCATACCTTAGGCACAGTAACCAACTGGAGTTCTTAAAGTTCCATATACCTCATACTTTCCTAAAAATAAAAAATACGGATCAGATTACCTGATTAAGGGCCTGATCCAACAAAGGACTTAACATAGGATTTTCAAAGGAGCCTAATGGAGTTAGGCCCCTAATTCCCAAGAACAACCTTAAGAACTAATTATCTTCTATCTGACAGGTTTCAGAGTAACAGCCGTGTTAGTCTGTATCCGCAAAAAGAAGAACAGGAGTACTTGTGGCACCTTAGAGACTAACAAATTTATTAGAGCATAAGCTTTCGTGGACTACAGCCCACTTCTTTGGATGCATATAGAATGGAAGATATATTGAGGAGATATATATACACACATACAGAGAGCATAAACAGGTGGGAGTTGTCTTACCAACTCTGAGAGGTCAATTAATTAAGAGAAAAAAAACTTTTGAAGTGATAATCAAGCTAGCCCAGTACAGACAGTTTGATAATAAGTGTGAGAATACTTACAAGGGGAGATAGAGTCAATGATTGTAATGGCTCAGCCATTCCCAGTCCTTATTCAAACCGGAGTTGATTGTGTCTAGTTTGCATATCAATTCTAGCTCAGCAGTCTCTCGTTGGAGTCTGTTTTTGAAGTTTTTCTGTTGTAATATAGCCACCCGCAGGTCTGTCACTGAATGACCCATGAATATGATACAGTTCTGCGGTGACCTAGAATCCTACTTTTGACATCTCCGACTCAAAGAATATTTCCAACATACCTCTGAACAGCATACTAACCCACAGAATCCTCCCTACCAGCACTACAAAAAAAAGGATTCTGCATGGACTCCTCCGGACGGTCGAAACAACAGACTGGATTTCTACATAGATTGCTTCCGTCGACGTGCAAAGGCTGAAATTGTGGAAAAGCAACATCACTTGCCACATAACCTCAGCCATGCTGAACACAACGCCATCTACAGCCTCAGAAACAACCCTGACATCATAATCAAAAAGGCTGACAAAGGAGGTGCTGTCGTCATCATGAATAAATTGGAATATGACCAGGAGGCTGCTAGACAGCTCTCTAACACCACATTCTACAGGCCATTATCCTCTGATCCCACTGAGGATTACCTAAAGAAACTACACCATCTGCTAAAAAAACTCCCTGACAAAGCACAGGAACAAATCCGTACAGACACATGCCTAGAACCCCGACCAGGGGTATTCTATTTGCTACCCAAGATCCATAAACCTGGATATCCTGGACGCCCCATCATCTCAGGCATTGGCACCCTAACATCAGGCTTGTCTGGTTATGTAGACTCTCTCCTCAGACCCTACGCTACCAGCACTCCCAGCTATCTTCGAGACACCACTGACTTCCTGAGGAAACTACAATCCATCGGTGATCTTCCAGAAAACACCATCCTGGCCACTATGGACGTAGAAGCCCTCTACACCAATATTCCACACAAAGATGGACTACAAGCTATCAGGAACAGTATCCCTGATAATGTCACAGCTAACCTGGTGGCTGAACTTTGTGATTTTGTCCTCACCCACAACTATTTCACATTTGGGGACAATATATACCTTCAAGTCAGCGGCACTGCTATGGGTACCCGCATGGCCCCACAATATGCCAACATTTTTATGGCTGACTTAGAACAACGCTTCCTTAGCTCTCGTCCCCTAACGCCCCTACTCTACTTGCGCTACATTGATGACATCTTCATCATCTGGACCCATGGAAAAGAAGCCCTTGAGGAATTTCACCATGATTTCAATAATTTCTATCCCACCATCAACCTCAGCCTAGATCAATCCACACAAGCGGTCCATTTCCTGGACACTACTGTGCTAATAAGCGATGGTCACATCAATACCACCCTATACCGGAAACCTACTGACTGCTACACTTACCTACATGCCTCCAGCTTCCATCCAGGACACACCACACGATCCATTGTCTACAGCCAAGCTCTAAGATATAATCGCATTTGCGCCAATCCCTCGGATAGAGACAAGCACCTACAAGATCTCTATCAAGCATTCTTAAAACTACAATACCCACCTGCTGAAGTGAAAAAACAGATTGACAGAGCCAGACGAGTACCCAGAAGTCACCTCCTACAAGACAGGCCCAACAAAGAAAATAACAGAACACCACTAGCTGTCACCTTCAGCCCCCAACTAAAACCTCTCCAGCGCATCATCAGAGATCTACAACCTATCCTGAAAGATGATCCTTTACTCTCACAGATCTTGGGAGACAGACCTGTCCTCGCTTACAGACAACCCCCCAACCTAAAGCAAATACTCACCAGCAACCACACATCACTGAACAAAACCACTAACCCAGGAACCTATCCTTGTAACAAACCCCGATGCCAACTCTGTCCACATATCTATTCAAGTGACATCATCATAGGACCTAATCACATCAGCCATACCATCAGGGGCTCGTTCACCTGCACATCTACCAATGTGATATATGCCATCATGTGCCAGCAATGCCCCTCTGCCATGTACATTGGCCAAACCGGATAGTCTCTACGCAAAAGAATTAATGGACACAAATCTGACATCAGGAATCAAAATACTCAAAAACCAGTGGGAGAACACTTTAACCTGTCTGGTCATTCAATGACAGACCTGCGGGTGGCTATATTACAACAGAAAAACTTCAAAAACAGACTCCAAAGAGAGACTGCTGAGCTAGAATTGATATGCAAACTAGACACAATCAACTCCGGTTTGAATAAGGACTGGGAATGGCTGAGCCATTACAAACATTGACTCTATCTCCCCTTGTAAGTATTCTCACACTTATTATCAAACTGTCTGTACTGGGCTAGCTTGATTATCACTTCAAAAGTTTTTTTTCTCTTAATTAATTGGCCTCTCAGAGTTGGTAAGACAACTCCTACCTGTTTATGCTCTCTGTATGTGTGTATATATATCTCCTCAATATATCTTCCATTCTATATGCATCCAAAGAAGTGGGCTGTAGTCCACGAAAGCTTATGCTCTAATAAATTTGTTAGTCTCTAAGGTGCCACAAGTACTCCTGTTCTTCTTTTATCTTCTATCTGCATTTCTTACCCTAGAATCCAGTCTTAGATCCCATCGCCTCTTTCTCCACGCATTTTGCATTGCCTTTATACTTCAGCACAAACCTTGAATAATATTGAATTACCTCTCCGTTGTTTTACATTTTGTTTATTTCCTGTTTCCCCCCTAGTTACTGTACTCGAGAGACAGACAGAGAAAGAGAATAAGAGGTATCAAAAAATCTTCAGCAAACAAAACAAAAACTTTGCAAAGACAATCAGCAATGAAATGAGAGTAAAGCTGCCCAGAAAATAGTATAAATTGGTTTACAAATGTTTTCACAAAAATGTGACCCTATTTTTTTTTTAAATTTGAAATTTTTCAACAAGCTCTCTGTCTCTCTCTCTCTCTATATATATATATATTCTCTTTCTCTCTCTCTTTATATATATATTTACACGTTCTTTTTTGAGTGTTTCTTTACATGTTGGGTTTTTTTTTTTTGCTTTGGGTTTTTTGCTTTGTTCTTTTTCTGATTTAGTTAAATGTCCAGCAGTTGACCCTGTTCCTGGGCACAGACTGGCTGAAATAGTGGCACTAACTATACAATTTTTCTGGAAGTGATTTCCCAAACTGAAGAGTAGGGCAGAAAGACCTGCCAAGTGTAGCTGAGGCCTGGCCTGAGTGATTAAAATATAGGGCTGGTCCACACTAACCTAACGTGAATAACGTAGCTGAAGTCGAAGTATCTTAGTTCGAACTTACCGCGGGTCCACAATGGCAGGCAGGCTCCCCCGTTGACTCCGCGTACTCCTCTCACGGAGCAGGAGTACCGGCATCGATGGCGAGCACTTCCGGGATCGATCCCAGAAGATCGATTGCTTACTGCTGGACCCGGAGGTAAGTATAGACGTACCCATAGAGGGGAGCTTCATTTCTTGAAGACAGAATTATGGAGAAAAACAACTCATTAGGCTAAAAAGACAGGAAGTCTGAACCAGCTAGGATAAGAGGGAGAACACCCAGGGAACCATTTACAAACAAGATAACAATGAACCAGACAAGTTAGGAATGTAGCAATGATGTAAAGAGGAAGTTTAACATGGACAATGCATGGACAAAGCATGTTGCACAGGAATTGGTTCCTGCAAAGTAACCAAGGCGATCCAAAAAGGCGCAATATAATGTATAGTAAATGTAATGAGATGTGTGATATATATAAAGGAGAGAGTTTCTTTGTAACTTTGGTTGTGTAGTATACTCTGTACTCACCCGCCTACATTTGAGTCTGGTCAGCTCAGCGTAGCATTGCTGTAAGCCAAATAAAGATACTTGAGTGATGAAGTCTAGGGTCGAACTGAGTTCTTGGGAAGCTGAGTGGACGTGGAGGGAATCCCAGCACCATAATGGTTGCCTATCATAATGACAATAGTCTTCTCTTCTCCCAGCCCCTAAGTTCAGTGACACCTGAATGTCAGTATGTTTGCACAACACTATTCTTTTTTTACTAGTGTCTTTCAAAAAATGTGAAAATTGTCCCTTTCAACAGTTCCATCTTCCTGGTTGCCCAGTTTGAGTTGCCAAATCTATTTATCATTATCTATGTAGTTTACCGGTTAATTTATATGCTGCAATTCTAAATGTCAATTGTCATTGAGGGAAGGTTTCTACTCACATCCTTATGAATAAACAGAATTGGGTACTTTATCATCCCTTAATGGGATAAAAGAAAAGCAGTACTAAAGAACGGAGCAGTTATGTGCTCTTGTAGCAAATAAGTGCTCTGCAATGATAAATTCTGTAATAATGCCCATCTACTGTAAACACATGTGTTACAGGCCTGAAGTTTATGAATAATGGCTTCATTTTGAAGTAATTAGAATTCAATGGCATTAACAGCAGGATGTCTGGATAATTATATTTTAGAATGAAATGTCTGAGAAAAGGCATTTCTGTTCTTATGACAATTATGTTTATGATTAATGATATAAATGACAATATCCAATATAAATACAGAACGGCAAAAATTAACGGAATCCATCAGGAGCGACAGTATGAAAATTAGGCAGAATCATAGGTAAAGAACAGCTTCCATAATATTGTTTTACTCTATATCAGGATAGTCTGGTCTCTTTTTCCATCTGCCAAAATCTGTCCAAGATGTAAGCCTTTTGGTTAGTATATGTTGATTACATGAGAAATAAAGTTAGATTGCCTAAACCAGCTATCAGTTGTTTCGTGGATTCCTGCCAGAGGACAACCTTGAAGAGTGTAGTGTTGGCACCCTTGCACGCCAACAGAACAACACAGCTGGAGCTGCGACTGTTATTATTACTAAACACTTGTACAGCACCATAAGTTCATGCAGAACTTTAGGTAGGTAAGATACATTTCCTGCCACAAAGATCTTACCACTTGAATAAAAAAAGAGAAAGCACAGGATAGCACTTCAGAAAAGGAATGAAAAGGAACATAATCTATATCAGAAAAACCAAGAAAAAAGAGATGGTGAGATTTCCAAGATCACTGATGAAGTCTGTGACATAGCAGAGACCAGGACGCAGGAATTCCGGTCTTGTCAACCCACTAGATCGCAAGAACCAAACTCCAACCCGAGCTCGTCCCCCCTTCTTGTGTAACATCATATCCTACAACAAAATGCAGGTCCCACCCCATTTACTTCTCTTTAGTTATCTTCAAGGGCTAGCTTTTACTTTGCCCCTGCTCTTCCAAAGACTTTGGAGGCAGCTGGGGAGGGGGCCTCTGCTCTTCCCTCGTGTGCGTGCCTACATTTTCATAAGCATGGGTATTTGCATAGGAGTGTGTGTGTTGGGCAAGTAGGTGCTAATTTAATCAATATAATTAAAGCAAAACTGACAAAAGCACTTGGGGAATTGTAAAATGGAGGAAACTGACATCCCCATCAATCAGAACATCTTTGAAGTTTTAAAGTATCTGAAGTTATTTTTTCCAGCCACACACTACTGCAGACCTTTTCAAAATAAAGGTTCCCAAAAGAATATCTTCACTCAATTGTTTTTCAAAGTGAAGTTTCCTAATAGTATTCATTGTCTTAATTCATAGCAATAGTTTTATTATCCTGCACTTAATTGGTTGATTTGCTCCATTCATGAGTTTATATTAAAATTAGAAGGTTGTGAGAAAGAGTAGCTGCCTCTATAGCCAGTTTCATCAGATGATTGGAACCTTCACATGCATGGCACAGGATCAGCTCCTTTTGGCACAAATGGGCTGATATCAAAAACCCATTTCGGAATTATTCTTCATTTTCTGAAGTCTGTTTCAGGGGAATATTGTAAACAATTTTGTCTGCCATAGTTCAGAGGTCCTTCTCAGCCTAAAGTGTCAGGAGTACCTCACTGGCCATCTATCAATGAGTTTATCAATTTGACATTCAGAGGAGAAAGTAAAAATGTGAAACTGACGATATAAGCAATGGGTGTTTGGGGAGCTGAAAACTGGCAGAGGGGGCTTTTACCCCTCCAACCACTATATATATTTTTAGAACGCATGTGAATCTATTACCTAGCATTATACTGGTTTAATATTGGACTATGAGAACCCATAAAAGTTGCAAGTAGTTACTTCTTCCATTCTAGGATCCTGGGCGCTTCTTAGCAAATTTTTCACCAAATTTGTGGACTTCCACGAACACTTTAAAAATGTTATGCACAGTGGATTATGTCCTCTCTACTACTCACACTTGCTGGTGCTACAGTGAACCTATTTTCATTCTCTATAATCTCTGTCAATCTGAGGGTTTCTATAACATTGAAGTATCTAAGTGCTTCCCAGATACATTATTCCATGAACATTTATTTGCAATTTGGGGTTTTGTTTACACAAATGTTGGGGAATGGCTGTACTTCACATGGATTACCATGCAGACAAGGGTTGTGAAAAACACAGGAATTTGCTATTTGTCCTGAAAGCGTTCTCCTCTTGCTTGTCCAGTTGGGAAGCAGAAACTTGGCGAGCAGCGTTACTCCACTGCGTTTCAATTATACCTATTAGTGATAAAAGAAAGGAAAGTGTCTGTGAAGTGTCCATAGTGGCAAAGGCTGAAGCCTATAAACAAATCATTTATCTAAAGGCTAAAATTTTAAAAAGAAAACATTATTTCCTCTCTTTTAAAAGGAGAAGATAAAAAATACAGAACTCCAGTTAGACACACACCACCGCCATGAGGTTAATCAGTATAAAAAGGTGATGATGGAGAGGGCAAGCCTCATTTCAGGAGATGTAAGAAAATGTCAGAGGTCACTAAACAACAATCTCACTTAACACTCAGATGTCCACAAAAATACTCCAAGGACAATGAGCACTGCCTGATGGAAGTTCTTAGATGCACTCTTGACACAGTCAAAAGGACTTTCTGCCACTAGATTCTGGGTCCATTTCATAGACACCAAATGATCTTCCCAGTGTACAGTATCCTCTCCAATACAAAGAAGTTATTAATATAGTTTAAATTATATAACATTTTAAACATTTGTAGTGATTCTTGAGCGGCTTTTGAATTAGCCACTTCCATAGGTACAGTTTTTGTGCCCACTAAAGTGAGTTTGGACCCTGTAAAAAGCAACAGAGGGTCCTGTGGCACCTTTGAGATTAACAGAAGTACTGGGAGCATAAGCTTTTGTGGGTAAGAACCTCACTTCTTGCATCTGAAGAAGTGAGGTTCTTACCCACGAAAGCTTATGCTCCCAGTACTTCTGTTAGTCTCAAAGGTGCCACAGGACCCTCTGTTGCTTTTTACAGATTCAGACTAACACGGCTACCCCTCTGATAGTTTGGACCCTGTTTCCTTAAGAAGTCTCTCCAAAAGAGATAGGAAAGATGCTACAATATTCAATTAAGATACTGAATCCTTATTTAAATGAGCAATCCAATTCAACTGAAGTGAATAGGACTATGTGTGAGAAAGAGTTGCAGAGTTTATCACTCCCACAGGTAGGTAAATATACAGCAATAGTATAACCTTTTATTCAGAGGTACCCAGATGTTCAGTCATCGCTGATTGTTCTTGCCAAACCATTTTAATAGGTTCCAAGATTTTAAGGCCTTTAGGAACCATTAGACTATCTAGTCTAACCTCATGTATAACACAGGCATTTCTAATTATGCTGTGATATGAAGGTCTTCCCTTTTCCATCCTACCTTTCCTGTAGCTTCCTGGCAGTCCAGGTTTTCTGTTCACTTTGTAAAACCTGCAACATTATGTGTGAGCTTTTGGTTTTATTTTTCTGGTGCTGAACTCAGAGTGATTGACAGGTGTCCTGAAGAGGTATCTCCCAGTACAGAGAAAAGGAGGGGTAAAAAACCAGTGAAAAGACAAGACCAAGCCTGAGTTCTCACCAGATCAACATTGCTAGAGGACCATTTCATTAATACAGAAATCTTTTTCAATGATTTTTTTTAAAGTAAGAACTTTAAAGTAGGCTCTATCTTAATAAATTAATTGCCCCCAAATGAAGTTTGTGTTAACAGGGAGAAAAAGCTTTGAGTCCTGAATCAATAACATAAAGAGCTGAAAAAAACCTTCTAACACTCACAAGGATTTACTTTCCTGGAGCACAGTTTTGACCCTTTGCAATTTTAGATCTGTAGTCTTGATGTCCCATAGAAATTGGGACTGAAATGCTTTGCTATAGTCCTATACGTATATTGAATATTTTAATAAGCACGTTAGAGATATTTGGCCCTCTGAGTACATCAAAGCTAATGTAATTAAATGCAAAATGAATATTTTTAAAAAGATAAAAGCAACAGTGAAAATGACTGAAACTATGGGTTTAACAAAGAGGGTTATTTATTTTAATAAAACATCTTTATTTTTCATCCCTACTGTCAGAGTTTAGGATTATGCCCTTCTAAATAATTCTGCAAGATTCCTCTCTGACTAAGTGAGGTAAATTGAGCTCCAGCTATCACGTGCAAAAACCCCCTTTTCCCATGGACAAATAATGAGCAAGAATCAAACTATCAAGGCAAAAATCCCAAGGAGCCCACTTTGAAGGAGCTAAAATTGTAATTTTGTAAATACAGTTCTGTTTAGTATTCAGTACAGGCATGAAAGTACATATACTGAATTTAAATAGCCCAATGGTCCAGAAATGCAGTGAGAGAATATATGATTGGGAACTTGTGGCTACTGTACTGTGAAACATTTTCCCAAATAAATGTAAACATTTCAGATGCTGCCCTTTGCAGAAGTTTAACTAGAGGGTTTAAAACATATTTCTAGTGTGTACTCTGATATTTTGAAGAAATGTATTTACCTCAAAATATGGCTTTATGAGCTGCTAAGGGTGACATTTACAGCTAAATTCTGCCCTCAGACATAGGTGTGTGGTGTCCCTTAGCAGGCATGACAGCCATGCTCACACAACTTCCATCCTAGTTTTTGATTGTTGTTTGTGTTCCTCATGTGCTTGGATTTGTTTGTATACATCAATATAAGTATGTGAATGTGTTTTGTGTGTATATATATAACAGACAAGGGAGAGAGTGCATGATGAGGTAGACAGATTTTGTTGGCCTGAGTTTGGATGGCATTCCTCCACTGCTCCCCCGCCCCCTTCATCATCAAATCAAACACAAGCTTACTTGTCTTCATCTTCAAGGCCCTTCATGGCTACTTATCGCATCTCATATACTTTTAAGATGCTGACTCCCACCTCCAATCAGCCAGTGATGCCAGTCTTTATTGCATTCTTATTAAATTATCAAACAAGCATCTTTGTGCTTTCTCCCATGCTGCCCCTCATGCATGGGACAAGCTCCCCATAAACTTTAACAAAGCTACCTCATTGTCCTTCCTCTAAACATAGAAGTATAGGACTGGAAGGGACCTCAATAGGTCATCTAGTCCAGTCCCCTTCACCTGAGGCAGGACTAAGTAATAACTAGACCATCCCTGACAAGTGTTTGTCTAACCTGTTCCTGAAAACCTCCAATGATGGAGATTCCATAACCTCCCTAGGCAATTTGTTCCAGTGCTTAACCACCCTGACAGTTACAAAGTTTTGCTTATAACTCTCCTTTGCCATGATGCCAACACAGAACCTGACAATGGTAAAGCAGCTGGTGTGATGATACCACAGCCTATCATGCTGATTGCTGTTGTCTCATTGTTTCCTTGTACTACCTCATCTGTCTATATCCATGAATTATCTCCTGTCTTATACTGTATACTCACATTTGTCTGAAACCCTATTTATCCGAACCTCTTCCTTGTCTCCCAGGATGTATCTCATGCTGGGGGACATGGAAGGAATTCAGATAATGAAGAGATTCACATACTAGCGCAGCCATCCTTGGCCAGGATTGTGAGGAAGAGGTGGCCCCAGCTTTGTGGTAGGCCACCCAGCTGCAGAGGGCTCCCTGCAGACCCAACGTGTGGTGGCAGGGTTACCATGTGGCCGGTATTTGACTGGCCTGGCCTTTCTTTTTTTTAAATGTATTTGCCAGTTGCCAGAAAACTAATTTAATCTGATGGGGTTTTTTTTATGTGGGTCTAAAGATTTGCATTATTATCTCAATTCACAGGGATATCTAATTTTAAAAGTTTCCATGTCCAGCTAAAGATGTTGCAGAGCTCCCATTTCTGCAGTTTAGGGGATAACAGATCAAAACACAGGACCTGTATGCCCACCAACACGCAAGTGCACTGCCTGTGTGTGAGAGAGGGTTTGAGTCATGCGAGAGTGAGACAACATGCGAGGCATATTGAATAGTGGAAGATCAGGGCAATGGTGCAAGTGATCCTACTACACCTCCAGGAAAAAAAAGCTTACATTTGAAACTACACATTCGATGACAATCGGTTAAACTAAATGGAATTAGTGCTTGGGAGTGGTGGCAGCCGGACCAGATCTAAGCTGTTAATTGAGCTTAGAGCTTCTCATGCAGGTCCCCCACATCTGTACCCTAAAGTTCAGAGTGGGGAAGGAACCTTGACAGGAGGATACTGTACATAGAATGTAAGCGAGTCTCAGAGCCCAGGCTGACAGATGCTATGGCATGGTATATTACCACAGCCCCAGCCCAAACGTTTACACCGCTAATCGTCACACTGTAGTTTGAGCCAGAGTCTCTTAACCTTGCTGGTGCAGGCCACTGCTTGCTGTGTAGATGCACCCCTAGAGGCTGTGCCAATAAAATAAATAATAATAATGATGATTCACAACTAATAATTATGGAGCTATACAGGCTACACGATCATAATGGTCCCATGTGTCCTTATAATCTATGACTCTCTGAAATGGCAAAGTCATGGATGAATTATGCAGCTCATCCCAAATGAGCATCAAAAACCCGCTTCATACCATGCCATAGCAGCATGTATTTGAGATATGCTGCAGATATTATAGCAAAACTATTTTAGAATGTGATAGAGTTTTACATGTCTCATAGCTACTATTTTTATATCCTTCTGACTGTACAGTTAAGCTTCTTAGTACCATCTCTAATTGCCCAGGATTTTGAGGGAGAGGAAAACCAATACATATTTAAACCCCCAAGAAGTTACCAAATACCCTAAATCAGATTTTAATCATATAATATAATATTTTATGCCTGAAATCTCAATATATACCATGCTAGAAGCAAATTATATTTCCCATTAGGAATCTCCTCTTTTCAAAGCTGTAAGACTCCCATTTGTGTCTCTGCTGAGTCAGCAGTTTTCAGATCTTAAACCTTTCAGAGGGTTAGGACTAAATCTTGCACCTCAGACCAATGATATGTCAACATATTCCCTCTCAGTTATACCATCATAATTCAGGGTCAAGGCCTGGCTCACAGCTAGAAATTACTATTACTAAATAGTTTATAATCTTCAAAGTATCATACAAAAGTAGTATGAGTAGTCTCCTATGGAGTAAAGTTGTGCTCCACATTAGTAAGAGTGGAAGAATCTGACTCTAAGTATTTAATTTTCACAACATTCCTGCACAACTGCCTAACCCAAGAGTAAAACAAATCAAAACAAACAAAACCCCCACAAAAAACTAAAGAAGCCAAAAAAACCTGAGCCACATCAAAAGAATCAATCATGAGATGGTCTTGAAAAATCATGATTTTTTTTTAAATCCCATTGTTTTTGAACTGTCTTCAGATACTGTACACTGGAAGGTGAATTTCTGAATCCCTAGTTTGTATTTACTTTCCCAGGGCTGCTAACAGGATCCTCTCCTAAAAGCTGAGCTTGACGTAGCTAAATTTCTTTCCCTTCCTCACATCTTCTTTTGCTTCAGTCTTCTGCTCTCACTTCCTTACCCCCGCAGCTTACCCACCACACCCTTTTCTCCCCCAAAGTCTCAGCCCATTTCCATTTGTTATTCTGGTTTTCCTCCAATTCTACCTCCTTCTCCCTACATTCCCATTTGTACAGTTTCCTTCCCTTTCCCTGAGTTCCCCTGATCTCTCCAGTGTCACTACATTTTCCTGTTGCCTACACCCCATATTATAGGTGGTGAAAAAGAGACACTGAGGTTGTGAATTTCTCAAAGTCACAATATGAGTCATTGGCTGAGCTGATACCACAGCCTAGCATGCTGATTGCTGAACTAATCCATCCTTGTTCCCAATCATTAGCTGTAGAGTGAAGGTAATTATTACAAGTCTCCACATATTGTAGTTAATGAGCTAATGGTCAGGGAAAACAGAGACAGAGGAGTCTGATCCTGCAGGTGCTCAATGCCCACAACTCGCATCAACTTTAATGGGAGTTGAGGGTCCTCTCTCCATGGCAGCATTATGAAAGGGCATAATGTAGTGCCATATATTTGCCAACTATTGACACCAACACACATTTCAAAATAAATTATTTCCCAGTTTTGTGAGGTGCTCATTACCATCAATTCTCATGGATGTTTGAAGGGCCTGTATCTACTCAGCCTCTCTCAGGATCAGTCCATAAGTCTGTGCATTTCCTGAAATTCAGGTAATTAAAATACAACAGATGCTTTTCTGGATATTCATGATCGTTCCTCTAAATCCAGCTTGATTATTACAAGACAGCAACTTGCTTTGTATTCATGTACAGTAGAAAGTCATCAATTCCTAAAACCTCTCACATGCTCACAGGACATTTGTTGTAAACCAGTTCAGATGAATGGAAAACAAATTGTTTAACTACCTATTACTTGTCAAATCAGGACATTTACACATCTGAAAAATTTGTAATAAAAAGCATGTTTATCAGTGCTTCACTGAGAAACGTTATTAAAATGAGGCATATATGTATATTTATGAAGACAATGAGAAAAACATGATTTTATTTGGGAGGAAAAAAATGTGTGAGACTATTCTGTCATTTCAAGAGATTCTTTTCCAGAATACCACCATGCAATTGTGTATCTTAGCTGCTCACCTTTTTGTCTCTAAATGAGCACATCTTCCCATTCTTCTCCAGCTACTGAACGGATCCTTCCTTGCCTTTTCATCTTTAATGACACTTTTAAGACACAAAAATTGTCACAGGCAATGCCTTTAATACTGTATTGTTGAAATTACCAAATACTTAACTCTGCCTAAAGGGCACTTCGGGATAAATGTATTATGCACCAAAATGTCATTGTGGATATTCATGATCATATTTTTCCTTACCTTCCTGCTCTATGCTATTGTGTTGTGCTGCTAAATAAAAGCTCCATTGTACCCTGAAGATGGCTGCATTTCAGTGATGGATGAACATTCTTTGCTGTATTTACTCAGCCAGTCTTATTACCTGCATGTGAACAAGTGCTTTCCCAGTCTTCTTAACAAACATGCAGTAGCCTGGGATTAGTTTGGGGTGTGAATGCATTTGTCACTATGAACTGGTTCTTTTACTCAGATGGCTACATCAGACATTTATTGAGTTTGAGACTGGCGAAACACACAGAGACTTTACAAGCTCTAGCTAATACAGACAAGTTTAATTGAAAATATAGGAAAATAAGATAAAGTATCATAAGTGTAGCAAAAATAACAAGGAGTCCGGTGGCACCTTAAAGACTAACAGATTTATTTGGGCATAAGCTTTCTTGGGTAAAAACCTCACTTCTTCATATGCATGGATTGAAAATTACCGATACAGGCATAAATATATATTGGCACATGAAGAGAAGGGAGTTACCTTACAAATGGAGAACCAGTGTTGAAGGCCAATTTAGTCAGGGTGGATGTGGTCCACTCCCAATAACTGATGAGGAGATGTCAATACCATGAGAGGGGAAATTGTTTTTGTAGTGAGCCAGCCACTCTCAGTCCCTATTCAAGCCCAAATTGATGGTGTTAAGTTTGCAAATGAATTGTAGCTCAGCAGTTTCTCTTTGAAGTCTTTTTTGTTGAAGAATGGCTATGTTTAAATCTGTTATTGAGAGTCCAGGGAGACTGAAGTGTTCTCCTACTGGCTTTTGTATGTTACCATTCCTGATGTCTGATTTGTGTCTATTTATCCTTTTTCTCTACATGTGCCAAAATATATTTGACTGTATCTGTAACTTTCACTCCATGCACCTGAAGAAGTGGGTTTTTTACCCACGAAAGCTTATGCCCAAATAAATCTGTTAGTCTTTAAGGTGCCACCGGCCTTCTCATTGTTTTTATGGATACAGACTAACATGGCTATCCATCTGACAAGTGTAGCAAAATGGCATCTTGCATTGTGCACACTTTCAGACTTAGGTTGGTACAAGATAAAGCAAACCCCCATTGTTGACATATGTACATAGTTACTACCTTATGGAGGCTATTAGAAACAAAGATAGAAGAAACAGTCAGGGAAACACACCACAAGAGGAGATGAAGTTTTGGACCGCCTACTCAATTACATTAGGTGTCCCATTTGTAATTAATGTATCAGGTTTTGTATAATCTTTTTGATACACTTATCTGTGACCATATTCACTTAGATCTCAGTCCCTTACCCATATATGGTTTCTAAGTAACCATAATTGGGGTTCTGAATCCTGATATAAGCTATTTGAGTCAGTGTTGTGTTAATACATTTCCCAATGTTTGCAATACATGAATGCAGTTAACTTTACACATAATAAAAAATCCCTTAGAAATCTGTTATTTGAAGAATAAATCATTTTGTGGTTATTTTGCTATTAGCCAGAATGGGCAGGGATGCAAAACCATGCTCTGAAGTGTCCCTAGCCTCTGTTTGCCAGAAGCTGGGAATGGGCGACAGGGGATGGATCACTTGACGATTACCTGTTCTGTTCATTCCCTCTGAAGCACCTGGCACTGGCCACAGTTGTAAGACAGGATACTGGGCTAGATGGACTATGGGTCTGACCCAATATGGCTGTTCTTGTGTTAGCTTGTTTTTTTTTTTTTTACAAAGCACTTATTGATAGATCTTATAACCTTAGGTCAAGTTGCTTATGCTAACTCGTATACCTCTTCTGCTAAAACATTCTAACTATTAAACTACTATAGGCTGCACTGGCCCTTAGCTTGCTGCCAAGCTTTTTTTTGGAGGGGGGAGGGGGAGGGGTGGCATTAGAACTCCAATAGCTTCCATTTTATTAGCTTACAGAATTTTAATAAGCCTTTGTATATGATGTATAATTTGATTTTGCACCCTCAGATAAGGTCAGGGGTTACAGCACAACAACTCTACATATTACAAATCTCCCCACCTCCAGGGATCTGGTTTTATTAACACAGATATTAACAATAATATAGCATAAGTGCAGCTCAAACCTTTCCCCCAGACTTGGTTATACACAAGTTTCCCATTTCAGGACAGCTGAACCTACAACATAGGTCCTCTCTTTCTACCTTTATTCCTAGGTGGTGCAAAAACTACCTGTAATATGATCAACACCTGTCAACGGTGTGGGATATTCTAGCCAAACATTGCCAGCTTGCCACGTGAGCATTTCCTTCCTTCCTTTCTTATCTTTGCATTCAGTGCTAAGTATTTCGTTGTTTGTTGCTTTTGCTCTTTTTGCATAAAATATATAACAACGCAGACACAGAGAGAATACATACACATCATCATTACTTAAATTGAACCCATCATATAATTTTGGGAGACATATCTTATTTCACACCTATATATTATAAGGACAGAATGATTCCAGTGTCTACATGTAATTGGGAGAAGTCCTTCCAACTCTGAAGGATAAATTTAATTTCAGCCGTTACAAAGATAGCTATACATTTTCTCATGTTGTTATATTAGTCCAACCAATCTTTTATGTTTATTGATTTGTACGTATATACAGACATATTCAATGTTAATTTTTGTCTTTGTGATTGTTAGGGAATGCAGAAGTCTAATACTTTGCTCCAGAATGTGTGTGTGAAAGGATAGAGGATCAGCTATCTGGTGTGACCAGCATAAATCTATCAACAACCCAACTTTACTCAATTACAAGTGGTGGTTTCTATTCACGCTTATGGAGCAAGAAAGAACTAGCTCCTCTAGCTCTAGCTTAGTATATCTTTGGAGCTGAAGGTGTAATTCCCAGGTCACGTAGACATACCTGTGCTAACTCAAGAGCACAAGAACTAGGGTGAGTATGTCTATGAGAGCTGGGAATCATATTCATAGCTCCAAATGTAGATTTAGCTTAGATGTTTTCCCAAATCTTGAATATTTTCTTTCCTCAAACTTCTTCCTTTTTAAGTAGAAACAATTGCTCCAGTATGATCTTTCCACATATTCTGGAAGTAGACAAAAGGCTGAATCAGACTAGGTGTCACAATTCTGATCAATATGGATAACACAGGAATTGGTAGTTTAGCCCTAGTCTTGTCCCCAGAATAATCACCATCTCTGTATGGCCACCATCATGTCTCATCTTCTCTTGCTCCCTGTTTCTGCTCAACTCTAGTGCTGACTGGATTCTTTTCAAAACAATTATTGTCATTGAAATATGGGTTTATATAACCTTTACATTTTGAAAACAAATTTGAAATGAATTTTTTTTAAAAAGAGAATCTCGAAATTTTGGGTTTTGAAATTGTGGAGATATGTCATCTTCTCTCGGATTTTTGTCTCATTTTTCCACTAGAAAAGTGGGGAAAGGGGGCAGAAGAGGGGGAAAAAGAAAAGTTTAAAAGTGAAAGAAAGTAATGCTTTTACTTTTAAGAGTTGCTTTTGAGAGGATGACACTTAAAAGTGAAAGTAACACCTTCATTTTTAAACTTTCTTTTTAAGTGAGAGAGAATCCCTCCCAGCCCCGCCTCCCCAGCACAGTTACTAACACTTCAGGAATATTATACAGAACTTGCCATCCTGGGAAAGGGGTTGGCAAATGAAGTTTTAAGCCTTCCTTGTGCTCTTTCCTTGACTATGCCAGAGGCTGGAATGGGACCTGACATAACTTAGGCAGCCCTATTGGCCAGTTTAAGTTAGGATAGCTTCCCCGGCCTGCCCTGTGGGCTGCTGCACTTTCCAGAATCTTTTCAGTCATGCATGCTGCAGACCCACTCCGGCCACATAGCCCTCCTGTCCCCAGGCTCACCCCTCGACACCCCCCCCCCATGCAAAGGAGTGCAAGGAGGTGCTCAGGATGCAACCTTCTCATGGCTATCATCTCTGGCAGGATATGATGCTTTTAGAGCCTCTTAATGTCACTCTGGCCTTTTTATGGGGCATGAAGGGGCAGAGTGGGGCTGAGATCTCATCCTTTCATTTTTTTGTCACGTGGAAAAAAAATTAAAAAGCGAAATGAAGTGGAGCTTCTACTGCCTCCCCTACATCCCCAATTATGGGGAAAGAAAAGGACATTTTCAATAAATTGTAAGAGGGATATTTTTTCACAAAAAATGAAACAAACAAAAACTTCAAAATAAAAATTGCAAGACATTTAATTTACAAATTTTTATCAAAAAACAAAAGATTTCATAATTTTTTTAACAAAACTAAAACTCCCCCCCCCAGTTTTGGGGTGAACAAAAGAGATCAGTATTAAACAACTCTAGTCAATACCTTTTCTTCCTTCCCTCCATTCTCAGAACCCAAGGTGTCTGTTCTACTGCTGAGTTCCAGATAGAGCAGTCCAGGAAATGAAATTCCCATCCCATGAAAAATTCAAAGTTTTAGAAATATTTTGTCCTGACTTGGGAAAAAAGTAAAAAAAGCACAGAGATTTTCAAGGGACTGACAATTCTGACATATTTTATGGTAAATCCAGCAAAACATGCCTGCTCCCAGGAATCCCATGCTTCCTGGGATGCCCAACTCCCCGGCTGCCATAGGAGCCAGCCAGTTGGGTAGCTTGAGGATCTGGCTTGCAGGGGAACCAGCTGCCCAGGGAACCAGGGAACCCAGCTGCTAGCCAGGGAGCTCAAGGATCTGTTCAGCTATAGAGTCAGAGACCCTGCCAGCTTGCCAGATTTTCCAGACAGGCAGCTGGGGAGCCAGGCTGCCCACCTGCCAGCTGACTGGTAGGAAAACAGGCAGGGAGGCAGGTCAGCCACCTGGTTTCCATCAAAGATTGAGATGGTATCAGTACTGTTACGTTATAAATGGTTTTGATCAACTCTATATCCAAGCCTTCAGCCTTTCCTCTTTCCCCACCTGTCCTAATTCCCAAGACATGATGATTCCATCATCTGAATATGTGAAACTCCCATTGACTTTAATGGGAGTTGGCTGAGTACACTTGAAGAGATCATTAAACCTTGTAATCCCTCACTATTCTCTTATCACATTACTCCCTCTCTCCCTTTCTCACTCTCTCCCCGCCCCCTCCCCTCCAAAAACATCCTCCCCAATGTTCCCATGGTAGCTGGTCGGGACTCTCCCCCGGAATTCTTCAGGGAGAGGGTGAACAAGCTCAGTTCACTTATTTTCAATCCACATAAATCATTTTCAGGGGAGTGGGCTGAATGCTTCTACCCAAAACCCCATTAATAATCAGCAGGACACTAAAGGAACCTGCTCCTCCTATAACATTTTGTAGTCCTTCTTCATGATTGTCACCATCATTGGTATATCGATTTCAATGTGAGGTTTTTCTCAGTAAAAACTGAAGATAAAATGAATACAGAACTTCAGAGTTTGGATCCAAAGTCATTGGCACCATGGAGACATGAAATGATCTGATAGCTTGTCTTACACCTTAACAGGAAAAAATTGGCAGACAAGAAACTGTTTAGGAATCATTTTGCCCTTGACACTTTTAAAGCTAACTCTTGAGTTGCTGAATCTTTGTCTGACTGTTAAACATGGCATTTGTGTTAAAGATAATACAGAAACTTGGAACATTAGTCTCCAGGCTGTAATTAGAAACTAGATGAAGTTTATCATCACAAGAAGCACAGAAACAAAAGACTTCACACAAAACCAGAATATTAATTTTAATCTCAGGAGAACAGCACAAGTTTTGTGTCAATTGTTTTACTACTACGTCAAGAGGCAGCAATATACTTTTAGACTATTATTGCTAATTCTTAAGAATTTCTATGGCTGAATAGTTCATAAATATTCTTAGTCTGACAACTGTGCACTTAAATCTCTGTGATATGTCAGAAATACTTATGAATTTCTCCATGTGCAAAAGAAGTACATATTGGTGGAAGACAAAAATAATAAATATGTCAAGAAAAATACATGTGCATTGTTTCATTGAAAGATTGGCGTAGACCTCAGTAGACTCTCTTTTTTCATTACTTTCTGTCTCCATCTCTCTTTCCTCTTTTCTCTTTCCATCACACCCTTGTTTGTTTTTTCACCCATTCCAGGCATGGTACTGATAATTCCACAAGATTTTTACCCATGCTGCTCTACCATCTGCCAACAACATCAGTTCTGACAGGAATAGCCAATATCTCAAGGGTGTAAAACAATTTAGTCTTAGTTCTGGATCTGTTCCAGTGCATTTCCTCAGCAGAGATGAAAAACTGTGTCAACTGAGCTGTGTTGCATATGTTTTTTATCTGCTCTTGGCTGAGGATTGAGGTAAAAAACGCTAAATTCATTTCACTTACAATCTTATTTAGACAGCCTGTACTGAATCTTATCTAGTATTGCAAGTATAAAATGCAGAGAATAGGAGAGAGACATCAATAGTATTGATGGGCAAGTATGGAATATAGAGATCCAGGAGTGTACAGTAAGAAATGATGGGGTATATAAGTGAATGTGGGTGATGACAGAGGAAAAATACAATGAAATTAAGAGGAAGTAAATTTAAAGTTAGAAAACCAAGTTTGCCTCCACAGAACACAGCTCCTCTTGCTGTGAGGAATTATCAGTTTATTGCACAAAACAAGTCACACATGTCCACTATGGGCTCTTATTTCATCAACAGCAACAAGCTAAAAGGAGGACCAGGCATGCAGTACTTTGCTTTCAAGAATCTGGCCCATTCACACAAGGATTCATGGAAGCTGTAATGCCAATCAGGTTCAGCATCTATGACTCCGACCCCTGGTAAAAGAAAATAGAGAACATAGTAGAGCCCTCCTAACTGAAATTGTCAACTTTTTCTTTGATGAAAATACTCTCTGAATCAGACTAATACAAGCAATGGTGTGATCAGTACTGAAGAATCACTCACTCATTGTTAGTGACCTTGTAAACTATCCCCCAGTATCTAACCTCCATTTTTTAAGTACTCTGATTACTATCAGGACAAAACAAAACAAAATCCAGTGCCCCTGCCAGTTGCCGAAATCCTGGATTCCTCTCAGTCAGACTTCAAGCCAGTGCATAGTACAGAGACAACACTTGTTGCTCTGCCTGGTGACTACTTCCTGTTCATAGAAAAGGGAAGTACATCCATACTCATCCTGCTGGCTCTTTCTGCAGTATTCAATACCGTTGATCACTATGTGATCCTGTCCTGTCTTGTAGAGGTTGTAGGGTGAATGGAAGCACCCTGATTTTTTTTTTTCCCCAGAGTGAGATGGTTATTAGGATGGTTGTTAGGAGCAAGATGGGTGTTAGGAACTAAACTTTCCAAAGCCTCACCTACAGAGTTCTACAAAACTCAGTTCTCTCCCTTATATAATTCAGCATCTATGTGAAACCATTGTGTGAGACAGTACAACACCAGATGAAGGACCTGTAGTACATGGTTAACACCTCAAACTATCTCTCCTTTATGTAAAAGGAGAACAACAGCTTCTCCTGGTTTCTTAATGCCAAGCTGAAATCAACACTGGGATGCATAGCAGCCAGCTAAAGCTTAACACAAACTACGTTGGATGCCTAAATATTCATGGCAGCAGTAACATCAATTTCCATCTGTGACTGTGCAAAATTGTGACCCTCTGTAGTGGGGTGGCTACCCCGCTCCTGCCCTCAGGGGTTTAAAATAGCCCTGGAGGAGGGCTGCAGCTCTAAAAGCTGGGCTGATTGGGGAAGCAGCCGCAGCTGGGCCACGCCCCAATCAGGCCACAGCTGGCCTGTATAAAAAGGTTGGGAGCCAGAGGCCAAACAGTCTCCCTCTACACTCAGAGAGAGAAGGGCCTGGCTGCAGGGAGCAGAGATTGGTACCTGAATGGAGCAGGGCTGGGGAGCCCCAGCCTGTGGCCTAGGAGAAGGCTAACAGGTACTGGGGGTTGCAAAGGGTAGCCCAGGGCTAGTCCAAGGCAGCAAGTCCAAACCCAACCTTGCTGATGATGAGTGGCCTATACTGTAGTCTGCCCCAGGGAGTGGGGGCTAGTTGGTGACTGGCAGTGGCCTTATCTTGAGGTGAGTTAGGGATAGTGGGTGGGGGTTCCCTGGGGAGGGGAAACCCAGTGGAAAGGGGTTATGCCAGAGGGTAGCCCCCCTCAGATAAGGGCACTGGGGTCCTGGGAGGGACACAGGGGCCAGAAGAGGACAGGTGGACCACCAGCCTGCAGAGGGTGCTTTAGGATGCTGGAAGAGCTAATTCCTGGAGTCACCAGCAGGAGGTGCTGCAGGGATGAGTCTGCTCCTCTACACCCTCCTTATCATAGAATATGAGGGTTGGAAGAGACCTCAGGAGGTTATCTAGTCCAACCCCCTGATCAAAACAGGACCAACACCAACTAAATCAGCTTCAGAGCTGACCGTAGTGACCTATGTATTTGTGATTATCCAGGTTGATTACTGCAACTGATATCTAAGAATGATTAATTGAAAAACTTGAGGTGGGACAAAATGCAGCAATCCATCTGCTTAGCAACACAGGTCACTATGATCACATCAGCCTGGTACTCAACTCTTGCATAAGCTCCTTCTTGGGTCTGGGTCAAGGTCTCTGTAGTGATATTCAAAGCCCTACATGGGACTGGCTCTAGGTACATCTGCAGCCATGACTTCCAAGAACAGCTATGATCTACCAGAACCATGAAACTACCAACAAATAAACAGAACTTTCACAGGAGCTTGGCCTAGGCTCTGGAACTAATTCCTGAAAGAAATAAGAATGACCACTGCACAGGCCTCACCATATGCAAACCTAGCGAAACAATTTGGGGGAGGTAATATCTTTTATTGAACCAACCTCTGTTGGTGAGAGAGACAAGCTTTCAAGCTACACAGAGCTCTTCCGGGGGCTGACATGTTTACAAGAACACAGCATTCAGGATTAACTAGTACTGAATAGTCACATTTCTCAATATAATGGAACCTACTTATATGGGTGTGATGGGGTGTATATACTCCCACACAGGGAATGAAAGGGTTAAAATGCCCTGAGATGTCAATTGACCTATCGGGCTCTGCCTAGGGCTGTGTTAGGCATAACTGATGATCAAACCCAGGTAGGGAGGGCTCAGTCTTCAGAAAGGAAGGAGCAAAGGGATGTGGAGGATGGGCCAGGGAGGAGACTCAGGTTAGAGGTAGCTGGGAGTTTTCTCTTTTGGGCTGAGAGAAGCCCTGGGAGGCTGAGCCCTGAGCTGGAAGCCTGACTGGAGGCAGGGGCTGATCAGGGACTGCAGCCTGCCTGAAACCAGGGGCAGAGGCTGACTGGCAGCTCCCAGATAGTGAGAATGAAACCCAGCAACTGAGGCCAGTGCTGGGCCAGTTTGAAGCTGGAGCTAGCCCTGCAAAGAGGGCTACCAGCTGAGCCCAGCTGGGATGAAGATTCAGTTCTGCTATTTTCTTTGGACTTTAAGTGAAGGACTTTGAGGCCCTGTGAAGGGATAGACTCTCTACCTGGCTTGGCTAAAGAGCCAGGTCATGCCAACAACTGAAATAGACCAAAGAAGACACTGGGAAACTGAGGCATAGTTTTTGAAACACTACATACAGTCACCAGAGGGTGAGGTGGGGATCAGCTTTGCCACACATGGGGGCTCTTCTGGGATCTACTGACACACCCTCCAAAAAAGGAGGAATAATGGAAAAGCTGCATGCTGCTGGTGCAGCAAGATGAGACCCAGGCTTTTCTCCTGTAGCTGCTGAAAGGGCAGCAAAAGGAGCAGAAAACCCAGTAGATGTAGAAGGAGGGTTTCCAGCAATGAGTAGAGAAATGTACCTCTGGGACTTGAGCATCTCCTTGGGAAGAAGGCCTTGGCAGGCCAGTCCTGGGATTAGCGAAACTTGGGCCAGAAGATGAGGCTTTTTATGTACTTTTGAGTGGGTTGTGAGTGCAGAAGTTTGGGCAGAATCATCATGGGCAGCTGGGGTGGCCCTGTATCTGTAAAGGAAAGCCAAATCATCATATAGCTCCCTGTCTAATGAGAAAGCAAAATCATATCCGATAGTCAAAGAAGTATTTTAGATCAGTTGGGGCTGACACCTGAAGCCTATTGACATTGCTCTAAAATGGAACCATTCCCCTGAGAAGCATTGCCTAGGGTGGTGGCTCAGTGGCTCTGAGACCTGCATTTTGTTGTCTGGGGCCCAAGGAAGGGTCCAACATTTTCAGCTAGTATCTGAAAGGGGAAAGAAGAGACCTTGTGATGGGTTCGGTCACAGAGACCCCCTTGGGACTGTCACCTGATGTGCTGGAATTACCTCTGAGCCTGTTTTCCCTGCCAGCTTGGGACTCCAGAACCCTGCCTTGTTGAGCCACACACGCTAGCCTGCTGCAACACAGACTCAGGTCTGGTCTACGCCCCCAAAGCTGCAGACTTTAATGAAAAATTGCTCAGCAGGTCACCTATCTCCAACACCCAGACACCCAGTGGGATCCAAACCCCAAATAAATCCATTTTACTCTGCACAAAGCTTATACAGGGTAAACTCATAAATTGTCCACCCTCTATAACACTGATAGAGAGAGATGCACAGCTGTTTGCTCCCCCAGGTATTAATCACTTACTGAGTTAATTAATAAACAAAAGTGATTTTATTAAGTATAAAAAGTAGGATTCAAGTGCTTTTAAGTAATATCAGACAGAACAAAGTAAGTTGCCAAGCAAAATAAAGCAAAAACATGCAAGTCTAAGCCTAATACATTAAGAAACTGATTACAGATAATATCTCACCCTCAGAGATGTTCCAATAAACTTCTTTCACAGATTAGACTCCTTCCTAGTCTGGGCCCAATTCTTTCCCCGGTAAAGTCCTTGTTAGTTTCAGCAGACATCTTAGGTGGAAACTAGGGGTTTTCTCATGACTGGCCTCCCCCTTTGTTCTGTTCCACCCCTTTTATAGCTCTGGCACAAGGCGGGAATCTTTTGTCTCTCTGGGTCCCCACCCCTCCTTCTAAATGGAAAAGCACCAGGTTTAAAATGGATTCCAGTATCAGATGACATGTCACATGTCCTGTGAGACCCCAGCCTCCATTCTTCCTGGGCTGGCTTGTAAGGACACAGAAAGGCTTGCAGGTAAATAAACCATTTACAACCAATTGTCCTAGTCAGTGGGATCCATCAAGATTCTAAACCACCATTAATGGCCCACACTTTGCATAATTACAATAGGACCTCAGAGTTATACTTCATATTTCTAGCTTCAGATACAAGAATGATACATGCATACAAATAGGATGAACACACTCAGTAGATTATAAGCTTTGTAATGATACCTTACAAGAGACCTTTTGCATAAAGCATATTCCAGTTACATCATATTCACACTCATAAGCATATATCCATAAAACATATGGAGTGCAACGTCACAGGCCTATTTGGAGGCAGATGAGTGAGTGGTGGGCCAGATCAGGAACATCACCCAGAGAAAGGTGGGAAGAATTAAAACCTTGATATCCAGAGGCTAGAGAAGACACACGAGGAGGAAGAATCCTGGGTAGTCCTAAGTTTCGGGGCCCAGATGAGACATCAACCTCCCCCCAGTTATTTCACCAGCCTAGTGAGAGCACCCCACAGGAGATAGAGGGGAAACCTCGTTGTGTGTTTCATGTTTAGCTGACCAATGTGAAAAGAGACTGTCCCCTGATGGAGTGTGTCTACCTTGGATGTTGTTATAGCCAGGTTCATGGTTTGGCGGGGGGGGAGAGGGTCCTCAAACTGGTGTTGAATGGCACCATATGTGGTGTCTGTAAAACTGGGGAAACAGGCAGTGAAGGGCCTGATGGCACAGATTGTGGCTAAACACTTATTAGGGGAAGGAAAGGGACTTCTATCTAGTAAGATAGATTGGCATCGGCCAGTCCACAGATCTTGTGCGTGTGGAGGGACTCGAGTATACCCACAGGGCTGTGGCGGAGTTAGAGGTACAAGAAGGCCAGAGTAGCTGAATGAGAGTTAGAGTGCTGAGGAGCCTTTCATGGCCTGTGATCCTGGGCAGAAACTGTCAAGGTTTCTCAGCCATGATGCAGCAGGGAACATGAGCCAGTAGAGGAGAAATCTACCTAGTTTGTGGAGCTACAGTCAGGAATGCTCAACACTTCTGGGTGCACTGAAGGGGGTTGGAGGGACTTGTTAGATCACATGGAGACTGCCGAAAGAACTAGAGAGGAAATCTGAGATATCTTCACAGCCTGGAGGAACAACTATAGGAAGCCATTGGGGACTTGTACTTGGCACTTGCCTCTGTTGCCACTACCAGTGCAACTGTGGCTACGTTGCTATTTATACTGATGCTAGCTTGATGAGAGCTAGTGTGAATATTTGTACACAAGCAGAGGAATCACAGCCCTACCTTAGAGTGCAGATGTAGCCATAGCGAAGTTGTTTTGTGTGACAAAAAATTATTTCACTGGAAGACAAGATGGTTTCACTTTATTACAAATTCTTTTTAGAATAAACCTCAAATATTATCCAGTGCTTCAGAGTTTAGATAAGCACACTTATACTGAATCCAGTCAATTATTCTTCCCACTCAATCACAGTTTTGACAGTATAACAATTTTTTGTCACAAATACTTGAGTATAGTATTTGTAGTACTACAATTCCTCAAAGTCCAGTATTGACTATACCACTCTGCAGCACAGTTCCTGTGATTGTAGGCAGCGTTGATGTTGTTCTTATCACTGCTGTCTAAATGCACAGCTGATAGGAATATGTAGAAGCTGCAGTAATGCAAGTGTAGTAATGTTATTGTTAGGTATATAATCAGAATACATTTTCTTTTAATCTGAAAATAAAAGAAAAAGTTGGAATGTTTCATAGCTCTAAAACAAAGCTCTCCAAAATTCACGATATTGTCATGGACCATAAAGGTGCTTGCTGTCTGTGTACTGTACTATCTGACCTTGCTCATTCAAAGATGCACTTGTTACAGAATGTCAGTCTCTAATGAGGCCTAAAGTAATTGAGCCTGATTGAACTGGCAAGATGCTACCTAATTAAAATGATAAATGGAATTGACTGATCATCTATGGAGGGCGACTGGCATGGAGGACATTAAACAAGGTCATTCTGTCAAGGAGAACCACTAATGCTATGAGTTTCTGTTCTTTGGATGGTGTCCTCCAGATATAGGCTGTCCCTCCTGCTGTGTAATCATGAGCATGGTGTATCACTTAGAAGGCATCCGCTACAATAGGGCAGAGGCTCACAGCTTTAGGGCTGTTCTGGGCAAAGGTCACTGAGTGTTCATCCAGTCCATCTATGATCACCTTCCTCCCTTATCCATACTCGAAGATGCAGGTAGAAAATCTATAAGCATTGTGTCTGAGAGGACTGAGGAACTTTTATAGGCTTTTATTATAGATAAGGCAGCACAATATACCTTCCATTGCCACAAGGGAACAAAATCTGTGTTGGCACGTGGTAGATGACTGCAAATTTACCTTTAAACAGGTCAGCTGAGCCTTTGGCTTTGGACCTTTTTAAATCTATGAGTAAAATCTTGATCAGGTTGTGAAATATAACAGGTGCGTGGTATCAGTTAAGGAAGAGGTGTATATCCACACCACCTTAGGAAGAACTGGGGAAGGGAGGCACAACTTCTTTGTTTCCCAGTGTGCAGGGATATTATTCAAGCTGCAGCATCATTTTGCTACTCCCCACAGTACACCCAACCCATTCTGTGACTGATGTGGAGGAGGAATCACGGCTGTGCCATCTCCCTACTCTAGTTGGGGACATGTATGGCCCCAAGAAGTACATAGAAGGAGCAGTCCCTACAGTTTCCTCAGCACAGGGACTGCAATTATCCATGTGTTTGTGTGGGGCATGCATAGGAGTGGCGAAGGTTCTGAATGCCTTCCTTCCGTGCATCTGCATGCAGGCCATAGTATCCATTTAAGCCTTTCTGTTATGCCAGCAGCAGGGTTGTGTGCCTGGTCACCCATGCCCTTCTATTCTGCAGCTGTCTGAGACAAGATGTCACATTTAAAAGTCAGGCATGTCACATGGAAAGAATTGCAGCAGTAAGAGCAGTGGCAGTGTGCTCCCATTTTTATTCATGTTCTTTCCAAGGTAAGTCTACAGATCTGGCCTAAAGTTCATATGAATTTCTAGCAATTATTGAAGGAGATTAAGCAAGAGGGCCGGAAGAATTACCTCTCTGGTTACAATAATGCCAAACAGCTTCCATCAAAGAGTTTTGCTTGCTAAGTGAGTCTGAGGAACAGGGCAGGATTAGGAAAATGATGCCAGTGGCTGTAGGGGGCGGCTTAAATGCAGATTATTGAAGTTGTAGTTCAAAAATTCCAAGGTTTAATGAATCTCAATGGGTAGATTTATCTTATAATTGCAGATCATAATTAGAAGAATTGAACTAATTAGAACTGATTTATTATACATATGCATTTAAGCTTAATTGAAAGTAAGATTTTTGTGCATAACTTCAGAATGACTGGGTGTTAATGTGCAAAGTGTTTTTTTTTTCTTTTTTAGTAGAAGGTGCTGCAAAATCTGTTTATATTTCTCTTCTATGCATTTGACTTTCATGCTGTTTTTCTGTTATTAAATATTTAATTTTTTTTCTAAACAAAACAGAGATTATTTATTGGTCCTGCAGTCTTTGACTCTAACTAATAACCCCAAAACATGAAATCTGGATATTAATTTTATGTCAGAGGACTCCTCTTATAACAAATACTAATGCAAATAATTAAAACAACAAAAGCCCTACAAACCAAGCAGTCTTTTGAATGGCGATCTTTGTTAGTTGGATAATTGCTGTGTGGATAAAGCTTTAAAATGTGTGTAGATATAAATATGAGTAATATTAATATGTGGGTTATATTAAGATTTAAATTTGTATTAATATTCATGAGTTTTAAGGTTATTATTATTATTATTATTTTATTATGGACTTTTAATATACATAGTAATGCTATTAGCTCTCATTACTGGATAGTACATAAAATGTTGTTCACCATTAAGGTAGTTAAGAATGGATTTCTCATCTCATAAAGGGTGGATATCAAGGTGATGAAAAAACGTGCCATTGTTAAAATCTCAGCAGCCTACATATAACCATGTGACAGTTTCATGGTTGGAACTGAGCTCTAGTTTCCATATTGAGAAGGGAAGGGAGAGGGAAAGGAGTAGAGTTTAGAACTACTTGCTTTACATGATTCCCTGTATATTGGGAAGCCATATTTCTTCCCTAGAAGCAGCATACAGGGTATCGCTGCAGACAATAAAAAAATGGATGGAAGTAAGAAAAAATGAGGTAATGTTCAGGGACTGGATTAGATTCACCCTCATCACTGCACAAAGGTGCAAATTTCATTACTACACCGACAAGGTGCGAAGGGCATCAATAGGGATTAATTCCTGTGGGAAGCCAGGAGATATGGTATTATATCAGGAGCAGCAGCTTTAATCTCCACTAGGGACCAAAAATCCTGCTGCAGGAGGATGCTCGAATCAGCACATCCCCAGCTGGCCTAGATATTAATATTGTGGGTTGTGCTGGCCTCCTATCCACTGGTAGGGGGTCACTGTGGACACCTTATATTGCCACAACTTCCTCCAGTGGACTTTGTCTTCAGGAGTTGTGACCATATTTTATTCCGACTTTCCTAACATACACTGTATAGTGAATTGGTCTCCTAACTATAGAAAGAGTCTTGAAATTAAAATCAGTCTTATATGATTCAAGCTTTTTTAAAATATGGAGTCTTTCACCTGTTTGGCACAGCAATTAATATGGTTGTTCTGTAGCCTTTAGGGAATGGGTTGGTTGTTTCAGTTTTAATTTCTAGAGAACATGGGTCCCCATTACTAAAAACAACCGCTTTAACTGGCATTCTTGTTTCAGCCATTTCAGTGTAGTAGCCGAATGAACTACCTTCTTGACCAAGAAGTGGTTCCTCATGGAAATAGATGATGTCACTAGATGGGGAAGCTTGCATTACCCACAATACTTTTGTTTTCCATAACATATCTTATCCAAAGATCTCAAAGGACTTTACCGCTATTAATTAATTAACCTGTCTGATAACATCCCTGTAAAGTAGGCGCTAACCCCCTTTGGCAATGGAAAAACTGAGTCACAGAAAAGTAAGTCTGTGGGAGGATAATCCAGAGCTCCTGACTGCCAGGCCTACACGTTAACCACTGGATCGTACATTCTCCCATGTCCCTGGTATACTTAGCGTAGCGTTAAACAGAGAACTTCAATGTCCAATTCTATCAGACTGTCATATGTCCCAAATGCTAACTTTGCGGTAAAACCTGTTATCAAAAACTTTGCTATTTTATTTAACTTGTTGTGGAAAATCTAGCGTTAATGAAGTGTCTGAGAACATTGGTTGTTCCAATGAAAGGATGGATGTTGGTAATTCTTCATGAAGTTACTGAAGTTTGATTGTGGGGGGAGGAAGGTTTGGAATGAAGGACAACAGCATTTTTAATGGCTATGGGACCAAAGTTCAAGTTCTCAGTAAGAAGAGTGTTACCAGGACAAAAGACATGGAATAAAGGGAACTTTTCACCCAGAGGGAGAATTTTGTCCTTCAAGTATTCAGCAGAAAGAAGATATGGAATAGCCACTAGCTCAGGGAGGCTTTCACCCTTCAACTGATAGTGTGCCAGTTGTTGCGCCTGTCCAGTTTCAGGCCTAGGGCCAGAGTAAATATGCTGCTGGAAAGAGACAGAGGGATAGCGTGTGAGTTGAGGGGAAATGTAAAGTTGGGTGGGATGAGCAAATCTGGAAACGAACACAGGACAGAGTAGCATAGAGTGCAACAATAGATGTTAATCAACAATAGCCACTGAGATCATGAAGAATGGGCAATTCAGAAGTTACAGCTGTTGTTTTTAGAAATGACATACTTCATGTGGAAAAACGGGAGGAAGAGGAAAAAATTCTAATTTGTTTAGTAAAATAACTCTTAATTGTTAGTGGTTAGAATGATTAATTGTAAATTTTATGAGTTTCTTTTTATGACTTCAGAAAATATGATGACAGAATGTCACATTCTATCATCCATTATGTATGTCAACTTCATTATAAACTTCCCAACATCCAAGAAAATTCTGCTTGTAATTAAGTTAATAATACAGATATTACATCAGGAAAGGTCACATCAGGCTGGCATTTTAATTTAGCCACCTTTTCTTAATGTGGTGGTAGGACTTATAATAAAAAATCATTAGATCAGATAGAATAACTCATCCAATAAAGCCTGGAGAAATGTCAATATTGACACTTGCAATGATCTTATATGCACATTTAATGTATAACTGATTAATGCTATTATATATATGTGATCATGTCTTCCAAATAAGAAATTTCTATAAGGTTAAATACAATAATCCTTACTAGCTGCAATAATTGCAGGCCCAAATATTTCTGATACATTTTAGATTAATAGATGAGATGACATTTAAGAACAAGATGTGGGTAAAGTTTAAAAGAACATTATGAAAAAGATAGTCCACTACATCTCCCCTGTGTGTCATTATTTAAATAATAAAAACTGTTGTAATGGTAGTCACCTTCATTCCGGGTAGTCCTTTTACTGATAGACAAAAGAACCCAATGTAAAGATCTTATGGCTAATGTAGCAATGGGCCCAATTCTCCACCTCTTTCATTATAAAAATCATTTACAACTGTGCAAAGATAGGTGTAAATACTATCTGATCACAGTGGTAGCAATTTATGCTAACTTGCATTCCCTTTGCACAGCTATAAATGACAACACAAGGTACAAGGCAGTAATTGTCCCTATTAACATAAAAAAGCCTGAAAGGCTTTTCTTTAGGTACGTATCTATTGAACAGTAAAGGCCCGTTCCTAAAGTCCTGAATTTTGTTTCTGTAAGGAGTGCCAGGTCAGGCCTTAATCATCTACATTCTTATGAGATGTCTACAGAAGGACTATGTGTAGGTGATAACACCATGGTTCCTGAAGCCGGTAGTAACACTTTTCTCCCTAGCCTCATCTCTTATGAACACAGTCTAAAAGGAGCTTTCTTAATATTAGTAGTCCATTATTTGTGAAATCATAAATACCGATGGAAGGCAGTCCATAGAGAAGCCACATTCTGAGTATGGGTGGCTGAAGAAGGCTGAAATAAAACAAAGAACAGCTTTCATATCAACCTGGACTCCATTCTATCCTGCTGTCCATCAATCCATCACATTTACAATGTCCATGTCACTGTAATACCTAGACTGATAAGGAGAGAAGTGTAAGGTATTAGGAGTCAGGACTCCTGGGTTCTATTCCTCACTCTGTCACTGACAGCCTTGGTAAGGCAATTTATCTCTGTGCTTCAGTGTACCTGTTTGTAAGTAGGGATAATACAATGCTTGTCCACTTGACAGTGGTGTTATGAGTCCTAATATTTGTAAACTGCTTCACGTTCATGAAAGATGTACAAAATATTATTATATGACTTTTGCTTTAAAATCTCTCCCTTAGCTCCAATTTACCATCTTCTCAGTTACTGTTGATTCCCGCTGTTCCCTCTCTTCTCCCCAGCCAACTACTCTGCCTATATTTATAGGCTGAACCCTTGCTCCAAGATAAGTTATCCTTATCAATTTGATCCGTTTCTACCCTCCTAGCCTTGCTGACCTCATTTTATCCTTATATCATTCAAGTCTATACCCACTTCTAATGAAAATTTCACTTACTGGGCTGTTGCCTTGAGTCAGTGTTATGACCTCAGACTTACTGAATCTTCTCTTGTGACATGAAACCCCGGAACTGTGTAAGATATATTACTAGGCACTAGGGACTGGGCTAAGCTGATGAGTCATATATCACTCTAAGTTTCTTTAGCCCTATTTTATGTTTGTCACATCACTTCATTCTATGGGCACAAAAATGTTGTTAGTGCTTTGGCACACTATTATAAATGAAGTGAAAGCTGAAGTTGTTAAATAAAAGTTGGAACCCATCTACTAAATGAAAGGCTCCCAGTGAATGTTGGTGTCTTTCTCTGGTGGCTCTCTTATGCCTCCAATTAATAAAAGGCACCTATAGATAAACATGGTGAAAGTTACCACACCAGATCGATAGGCACAGCTGAGCTATGCTTTGTGGAGGGGGTAGTGATATGCCGCCTTTATGCCCCCTTGTTCCTGGGGCAGCTGGGAGCTGATTTGGTCCTCAGTGAAAACTAGAACCTATGTTGGCTGCAACAGTCTCCTGGCGCTGCTGTGATCTCTCAAAACCACTGGAGCATTGTGCACGAAGGCCAGGCTCTCTTCCACCTCTGTCTTCTCAGAACAACCCTGCACTGCGGATGAAAGCAGAAGAGCAAGAGCAACTGGCGAATAACTAACTTTACTGGCTTTATGTCATTAGGGATTCCCCTATGCTCGGGAAATCTCCAATTGGCTGTTTAAACCAGATTTCCACAACATCCCAAGGAAGACAGAAATGGGCTACAGATCGAGCTCAGTGTTTCAAAAGTTACATCTCAGGCCTCCAGGAGATTAAGCTACTGCATGTTGTCCCCATCCTGGCCCACTACAGCAGGTGGATAGCTGCTTCCTCACATTGTGTTTGCTTCCAGAATGGAAGATCAGTCAGGCCCATGACCATGGGGGGGAGAGAGGGGAGTGTCCTCAAAATGCAGGCTCCAAAGCAATCCTTTGTGCTTGTGGGTAAGACTAGATTTGCAGTAAATAGTCTCAGAATTTTAAAGACATAAGTCTTCAGAAGACATAGATTAGCACCTAAAAACGTGGCTCTTGCTTTTCACTTCTGAAGAAGAACTTTTCTAACTCATTTGCTTCTACAGTTCTCATAATTTATGGCATTTTTTGACAGCTGTGAGAGAAATACAGGTTATTAGCCCTTTACACGAGGGATATAAGATGCTTTACTCCCAAGTATTGCTGACTCCTCAGCAGACCACTTTGGATACACTGCTTGATGGGTTTAAAGCAGAATTCAACAGTATACTCGATAAAAGGGAGCTGGGAAGGGGAAAGGAAGGGAAATTGATGTTCTCACCAAATGAACAGATGATTCTGGCAAGATTTCCAGGAGAAATATGACTGTAGCTAAAATGCAATCACACTGAAATGGTTTTGTGGTGACTGACCTCACAGAAGACCAATGTACTATACACTAAATGAGAATTACTTTAAAAAAGAGGTGGACTCACCATAAAGCAAGTTGTCAGTCTGACCAAGTACAAGTGTTTTACCCACTCCCCATTCCAACAGTGTGTATTTGTGTTGACATTTTTCTCTGTTATCTGCTTGAAACAGTGCCTTAAAGTTAAGGAAGCACTTGCATTTCATTAGAAGCTCTCACTTTCTTAGCAGTCTAACACAATTTGCTACAGTACTTAACTCTGAGATAGGAACTGATGTCAATGTCATCATTACTGAATAAAGAGGGGCAAATAGTTTAACTATCTGATTTGCTGGGATGCTAATGAGTGGTATAGGGGGGAAAGGAAAGGTGGGGTTCTTTAAACGAAAGAAAGCATTTCTTATCCATATAGGCCCAAATCCAGCAAAACATTTAAACATGTGAGTAGTCCCATTGACATGCATGTGCTTAAGTGATTTGCTGGAGTGGGGCTATATTATCTTACAAACAAATTTAGGTCTAAATTCATCCCTGGCATAACTCTAGCGAAGTCAATAGAATTACATCAGGGGTTAATCTGGCTTCTTGTGCAAAATCCTGATTTTGGCTGTGATGGGGCGGGCTCCCCATAGTGGCCTTGAGAGAGGCAGGCCCAATCAACCAATTCATCAGCAAATAGGGGAGAGATTTAGGCTACGAGGAGGTCACTAATAGCAAGTAAGTTCACCTCTGAGGGAACAGGTGGGGCTTACATAAAGCTAAGAGACTAGCATTGGAGAGGTTGCAGGGTAGTGGTCAATCTCTTTGAGGGAAGGAGAGATAGGAATGCCTGGGGTCTAGTAGATCCTAGGAGAGTCAGATCTGACTAGGAGGAGTGGAAGCAAGGTAGGACATAGTGTGACATTGTGCAGTCTATATGGTTTTATAAAAACATGATAATAAGTGAATATAATGTAACTGGAATATGCTTCATGCAAAAGGTCTCTTGTAAGGTATCATTACAAAGCTTATACTCTACTGAGTGTGATCATCCTATTTGTATAAGTGTACCACTCTTGTATCTAAAACTAGAAATGTAAAATATAACTCAGAGGGCCTATTGTAATTATGCAAAGTGTGGGCCATTAATGGTGGTTTGGAATCTTGATGACTCCCATTAACCAGGACCATTGTCTGCAGATGGCTGTGTTTTGCCTGTGAGTCTTCCTATATATGTGTGTGCTGGCAAGTGGGCAATGAAGTCTTGCAATGACATGTGATTATGTCACCTGAACTGGAATCCATCTTTAACCTGGTGCTTTTCCAGTAAGGGGGGGGACGGAAACCCAGAGGGACAAAGGGTTCCCGCCTTACGCAAAAGATATATAAAGGGGTGGAACAGAACAGAGAGGAGGAGAGGAGCCATCATGAAGAATCCCCTCCATCATCTGAGTGGGAACAAGAGCTGTACCAGGGGAAAGAATTGTGCCCAGGCCTGGAAGGTGTCCAATCTGAGAAAAAACTTATTGAAGCATCTCTGAGGGTGAGATTATCTGTATTCAGTTTGATTAGACATAGATTTGCACATTTTATTTTATTTTGCTTGGTGACTTACTTTGTTCTGGTTCTGTCTGTTACTACTTGGAACCACTTAAATCCCACTTTCTGTATTTAATAAAATCACTTTTTACTTATTAACTCAGAGTATGTATTAATACCTGGGGGAGCAAACAACTGTGCATATCACTCTATCGGTGTTATAGAGGGCGAACAATTTATGAGTTTACCCTGTGTAAGCTTTATACAGGGTAAAACGGATTTATTTGGGTTTTGGGAGTTGGACATCTGAGTTCTAAAGACAAGCACACTTCTGTGAGCTGTTTTCAGGTAAACTTGTAGCTTTGGGGCAAGTAATTCAGACCCTGGGTCTGTGTTGGAGCAGACGGGAGTGTCTGGCTCAGCAAGACGGGGTGCTGGAGTCCTGAGCTGGCAGGGAAAACAGGAATAGAAGTAGTCTTGGTACATTAGGTGGCAGCTCCCAAGGGGGTTTCTGTGATCCAACCTGTCACACATAGTCCAGAGGTGAGAGCAGTAATATTAGATAAGCTGCAGACCTTGACTTCTTGGTAAAGAACCTTGGACTGGAACTCAGAGTAGAGGGTGGGCTTGGGTTTCCCTACCAACCACTGGTACTGCTTGGGGCAGTGAATTAGAAGACTGCCTGTGTCACTGCAGGAGTGGCAGGGTCAGGCTGTTGGGCATGAGGACTGCTGATGCTGCTTGAGCAGAAAGACTTTGAAGGACTCCACCCTGGAAGGGGAAACCACTTAGTTACCTGGCCGGAGGACCAAGTTGTGAAGAGGAAGCTTCAGCTCCTGGAGTGAGAGAGGAGCTGCAGAGTGAGCAAGAGACAGAGACTGATGGATGGGGTTTGAGCCTGGCAGAGCTAATCCCCAGAACAGCCAGGAGGAGGCACTGTTGAGTGGTGAGTAGATTGCTCTGTCACAGGGGCCAATTCAGGAGTGATGTAAATGGTCAGAAAACAATGTAATTGGGAAAGGACTAACATGCGCCAATACGGCAATCAGGGAGTGTGCAAAGTGAGTATAATTGACATGCTGAGAGAGCATAATGAGAGTATTTAATCAAGAAAACTTACCAGGAGAGTGCAATATAAACAGTTTAAGGTTTACTTTGTTTTACGTGATCTTGTTAGTGGCTTTTCCTGTTAAACTCACAACAAGTTACACTCACTGTGGCCTGAATCTCAGTTACACTAAGATCCCGTTATGCTGTTCTGGCACAGTCAAGAGACCTTATAGGCGATGGAAATGGCTGCCTGAGAAAGGCCCTTTGCAAGGATCTGTGGCTGATGCAGAAATGATTTAAGGAGTCTACAGCAGCCTGGCTCCTAGCTCACGTCAAGGGGGGTATGCTGAGTAGAAAGAATGGCCCATAAGGGGTCCCTAGAAGTGGAGGTTGCTCTAACTTACACTGGGAGCCAGGCACAGCCCTAGAATACAAGGAGCATTGGGTGACCAAAAGCCACCTTTTGTTCCTCTGTCCCTATGCCAGGCACAGGAATGGGACAACTGAAAACCGGCCCCGTGCGAGTCAAATTGGTGCAGGTTACATGGTATACTCATTTTCTATCCCAGTGTTCAATCCTGCCATCATTTACATGGGTTCACTTCATCCCCAGAGGCCAATGGGAATTGCATACCCCATAAGCATCGGCAGAAGTAGTAACTTACACCACTCTTTGAATCAGATTCTGCAATGATGCATAGACAAGAAAAGGAACTCAGTCATTCAGATGTATATGTCGCAGAGGGGAGGGTTACATTTTCTACACAATAGGGTGCCAAACAAGGGCTGGCATAATTATTAACAGCAACAAACAACGGTTTTCCTTTTTGCAAAAAAAAAAAAAAAAAAAAAAAAATTATATGTCACTCGAGTAATGTGAAAACACTGTAAATCATATCAAGGCTCCCCTCACCCCTTTTGCTTTTGAAATTTCTTTGGTATATCTGAAGAGGCAGAGAGACGGGGGCCCCAAAAGCTTCAATAAAATGTTGTGTGACAGAACAGACAGCTGGTGAAAAGAGGAGACTCATCTTACAGCAAAGTGACATTGAGAGCTTTCAGAGATGCTTGCTGTGTTCACGCTAGAGAAAACCTTGATGTGTGCAATAATCTACAGCCACAGCCTTGAAGATTTTTCTCTCTCTCTCTTTCTCTTTTCCCGTCCTCAGTTCTCAATATACCTGTAAAGAATCCAGATGAGCTGAAGAGCACTCAGACAATTTTTATGTGATTATGTGGGCGACTATAAGGGAGAGATGTTTGGCATTATTATGACCTTTTCCTTTCTTTTATTTTTGTAAGTTGTTCTACACCTGTGCTGAGCTCCTAGCACCACTGAGCATCAGCAGTAGCCCAGCCTTCATGCATAATTCATGCAATCAAAACTTTGCAACTGTGCAAAATTGTGTACCCCACATCCTGTGCCTCCCAATTGGTTTTCCATAGACTGTCAGACATTACAGCAGTGTGGCTCGCTCAGTGGCCATAAACTGAAGCACTAATGAAGCTGCCTGAACTGCACAGTGGAGAGTCGGTTAGTAAGTCTCTTTTTAATTTTGGTCAGCTGACAGGAGAAAAGCTTTAAAACAAAAACCAACAGCAAGAACCAAAAAACATCATTGTGAAAGAATTGAGTAGGAAATAGACACAGATTTTTAATAAAGGTTTTTACTTCTGGTGGACAAAAATATCCCTTTGAAAACACCAAAGTGTTTCAAAATCTATTATCTAATTTAGTAAGTAGGCAGTTAGATACGAATTGCTGAAATAAATGCCTTGGAGGCATCGTGACCTTGGAAGTGTTATCTTAAATTTATATATGGCTTAGAGTGTGTGTCAGCCAAAAAAAAAAAAGGATCAAGCCCCCACTCTGCTTATGTTCTTTTCCCTTCTTCCCCCCTCCTTTCTGATATGTATGGATAGGCACTGAGCGTGTTGCCTCTAGAGAGAACAGCAGAACAATAGGTTTGAGAAATCTCTTTTGTCATTTGCTAAACATAGGGAGTGAAATCCTGTCTCATTGACTTCAATGAGGTCAGAATTTTACCCATGAGCCATATCCTCAGTTGAAAATAACACCGCTCCACTGATGTCAATGAAGGGAAAACATTCTTCCTAGCTTCTGGCACTCTGGTTGATTTATGCCCAGAATATGAATGTTTCTATTCTAATTTTAACATACTGTATTATATGTCTGTAGATATATGTATATATGATCCATATCCATTTCTAATTCACTGTTTGAATCTTACTAAACTCCTGATGTCAACGATATCTAGAAGCAATAAGTGCCACAGGTTAATTATGTGTGTGTAAAAATGTTTTCCTTTTTCAAAGTTTTTAATCCATTGACTTTCAGTTTTATTGTATGCCCCTGGATCTAGTTTACGAATTTGCCTTCCTGAACCATTCCATTTTTATCCATCAATATTATGGCTCTTATTCATCTTTTCTGTAGACTAAATAGTCTCAAGCTTTTCAATCTCCCCACGTACCCAATTGTCTTCATAAATCTAATCACGTTTGTCAGACATTTCTGAAAGTCAAAACCAGCACCTTGAACTTCACTGGTAAGTCATCAGGAGACAGAGTTGCTCTTGGAGTATTGGGGTCATATGTACCCTGCAAGGTGCACCTCTCAATGGATTGGTAGGCACATTCTGCCCTAGCTTAAACTTCTTACTGATGCAACTGTATGTGGAGCACATTAGAACACTAGTGTGGCGGTGACGGAGGCATGGATAATGGTACAAAAGTGTGTATCAGAAAGAAAAAATCACACACTTATAGACAGAAGAAGATGATGAAACACCTTTTTGTCTACAGCTACTGTTTGATAGTGAAACTCCAACACCGCAAACCTTTGTCACAAATGGGAGCTGCATTTCTTCAACCAAGTCTCACATATCGCTCATGCCAGCGCAACTCCCCCAAACCATTTTGCCCTTGCATGAATTAAGCCACAGCCTGCTGGTCCTCATCTAGTCCCAGATTTCACAAATATATTAGGTTATTCATTCCTCTGCTTCAATTGGGCCTGATGTGATGGGGTTATTCAGTGAATACCATCTGCATAGTGAATACGCTGAAGACCATGTTACCTTACCAACACTCCTAACAACTTCATATATACAAATCATATACGTGACAAAATCAACCCCTGCAGTATTCAGATGTGAGAACAATCAGGGCAGATGGGCATTTTGGAACCTCCCAAATGGATATCAACAGGACTGGTCAAAAACAACTCTATCCACCCCTATTAACAACTGCAGATACCCCAACCAAACATGGTCAGTTCTATAAAAGTTAGCTCATAAAGCAAATAGAATCAATTTGTAAATATCATCCACTGACTAGCACAACCAATGTACTTTCCACTTCAAATCCTGTTCCAAAACCTGACTAATCAGAATCTAGGAAATCTGAAAATTCTAAAAATTGCCAGAGTTGACTTTTGACACTGGTGATGGTATAGACTCAATAGACTGCCCTCAGTAACTGGAAAGATAATCAGCATCAAGCAATGGTTTCTTAAACAGCGACCTCACAGTAGTTCCTTTACATGTTGACAATCTGCACCAATCTGACAATCTGAATTTATGTTTTGTGTCGCTATGTATTTTTCAAATTGAGGTGTTTCCCTCTCAGCAGTTTGGTTACTGGCTACACTGCCAAACAAAAGTATTTTTTTTAAATAGTAGAAACTTCTACTCCTGCTTTGACTCTTTACTGTCATCCATGCCATGGAGACTTTGTCTCCAGCTTCAGTCTTCTTAATTAAGAGTGTGCATTTAAAGTACCATGGCCACTGGTGCAGGGCTACTGACAGACAGTGACAAGCCAAAATAGCCTATTAAAAAAGTTGTTGAAGATTCTTTAAGGACCTGCACCTCTGGAGTTATTCTGAATTATAAAAATGCCCAAACTGATAAAAGAGTGCTACCACATACCATCACCAGTGTCAAAAGATACCTCTCCCTGCCTCCTCCTCCTCCATAGAATTAACCAAAAAAACAAAAACCAGCTGCTGAAAAGCTTGTATCATTATATAATTTCTAGAGTAAATGGCCCCAGTTCTCCAGTAGGTCCAAGAGGCAGCTGCTGGGAATGAGCTATGACTCCTTGGTACTTTGCCACCTGATCCAGATGGAAGTTAGAGTAGGCTCCTACTGTTCCAACTTCCACCACTGGTGTAAGCTTCCATAATGAAGCTTATGCCACTAGAGGATCAGGCACAGTCAAGCTCCGCTCAACCATGCTCCCCTGACCCCCAGCCTTCCACCTCCTCGTTCTTACACTGGAGGTGGGGGAGAAGCTGGGATAGGAAGCAGCCAATTAATGGGATAACGTGATTTTAGTCAAATCAACAGCGTGCCATCGCTGGTAAATAGTATCAATGGCCAATGAGGGTCTGGCTGGAGAATCTTGCCTACATGCTCGGGGTTCTACTGATCGCCATATTTGGGGTCGGGAAGGAATTTTCCTCCAGGGTAGATTGGCAGAGGCCCTGGAGGTTTTTCGCCTTCCTCCGCAGCATGGGGCGGGGGTCGCTAGCTGGAGGATTCTCTGCGACTTGAAGTCTTTAAATCACAGAATTTGGGGACTTCAACAGCAGAGTCAAGGGAAAGGAGTTGGGTCAGCTTGTGTGGCCTGCATCATGCAGGGGGTCAGACTAGATGATCATAATGGTCCCTTCTGACCTGAAAGTCTATGAGTCTATCTGCCGTTGCCATCTGTGCCATCATGCTAGTGGAGGGTCCTCCTAAACAGGGTGATTGGGGGTAGGGATCTCTGGTAGTTTTTAACAGGTCTTGCAAAGTGCCTTAGAGGACCAGAGAATCTGGTCCAATGTTCTTAGAATTAGTTTATACTGCCATATTATCCTTGAAATACTTCCCACAGTGAAGCTAGGAAATGTGATAGTGACTGGAAAAAAAAACCCAATATGTTGCTGATTCTTCCAAAGTGGTCCTCCAATATTACTACGAATTTGTAAAGACCCGAATGGTAAAAAGTGGGTCTCTAACTTTAGCCATCGAAAGCTGGAAAGCGCTGGCCTTTTTTTCTCTTCTCCAAATTTTGAACTTGCTCCATTACACTTCATCAGTGCAAAAGAATCTTTAAAATATCAAACAGGGGAAATAGGTTGTCAAGAAGACTGGTGTGTCTATTTCTGACTGCAAAATAGACCTGTGCCTGAACTTTGTTTAATTTGCAAAACTGATTGTAGGACAGAAATTTGGCTAATTTAATTGATTTTTATGATAGCAGTGAAATATTGTAAATGTTGCTGCTACCACATTCCATTCTTGTTTTTATTATCTTCCTTTTACTGAACCGCAAAATATTATTATAGTATTGCGATAGTTTAAAACAATTTTTACACTGTTGTGAAACTGAAATAATTTAACTTTAGATTTTACTATTTTTACATATAAATCATAACACTCTAAACAGGGAGAGCTAGGGAATTACAGCTACCATACAGATGGTAAGTTCTTTCTGGATGGGTCCGTATGAAATTTACAAAATAGAATATTCCTTATCACACTTTCAGTAGTCTCCTCCTGCACTACAGCATAAATCAGATATTTTGCTTGCTTGCTTGCAAGTGTAAATACCCTTGCCCTTTTTGGGTGTGCAGTACAGTGAATGGCTGATTCACATTCTCCATTACTTATGTACATTTCCTCAATAGCGCTGTACAAGGTTCATTTTGGAGCTCAGAGAAAGAGGCACTTGTCATTCACATGCCTTGTAAATTTTTGAGTCCACATCCAAATCCTGGACATTGGCTTACACTTATTGCTGACTGCTGTGCACAACTGTGGGGATGCTGCAGCAACAAAAGCGCCATTCATTAGTTTCTATAACTGTCCATGATCTGGTAGTAATTCAGTAATTTTATGGTATTTTTGAAAAGAGCAGGAAGTGTCTTGGCCATCTACTTCTCACTATAACTGATATGATACACTAGGGCTGTGTGCAAGCTATTGCAGTATTCATCAAATTATGACATATGCCTACACTCACTGCACCACTAATATTTAATGTCTTGCTTTGTAAATGCTGAGTATAAGAGCCTTTATATGAAACCAAATTCTGTCCCAAAATCTGCTATGATGCTTGCATATGCATGTACGGGCACTGATTCTACAAGACATGCAGTGAAATGTGACTATGTATCTGACAGCAGAAATAAGCCCTGAAGTGCTCAGAAATTAGGGAAGTGTTTGCTGTTTCCAAGACTGCAGCTTTTCTTGACTTTGAAGTGTGAAGTGGTGAGTATTTTCATCTCACTGTAAGAATTAAGGTTGTAACAATCAGTACAGATGCCTGAATCCCCAACAGAATGCCTGTTTTATGCAGTCTCATGCTTTATGCAGATTAGGTTTTTTCCTGGATTTTTTTTTTTTTGCATTGTTAGAGCATATTAAGCTTTAGTGGACCTAGACAGGAATTGGATTACAAAAATTACAGTGAATGTCATAATCTTTACAAAGAAATGAGGGGAAACAATTGGAAAAAGTATGTGGAGTGGGAGATATCAGGGATAAGAGGAGGAGAGATACAGCAAGCCACTTTCTGGTAAATGATGTGAAAACTGATTAAATATACAACACTACCTCACAGTCTGTCTAGCAAGATGAAATTTACAGTATGAACACAGAATGAATTTTCTCAGAAGTGTTACTATTAAAAACTAAGGTAAGTTCTATGAAAATTTTCATTTCCTCCAGATCAGGCTACCATAGCCTATATATATCATTAACTGCTTGTTTTGTATATAGAAAGATATTGGAGATACTGAATACTTCCCGAACTACAATATATGCCTCACTGACACTCACAGTTACGGAGAGTCTATGAAGTTTAAGGCCCCAGTGGTGCAAAAATGTATGCACTTGTTTACTTTGTGCACTGTGAGTACTTTCCTTGGGGACCTGATCCTGAGCCATTAAAGTCAATGGGAGCTTTCCTATTAACTTTAGTGGGTACAGGCTCAGATACTGGGTGGAAAAAAAAGCCTCACTAAAGTTATACTGCATATTTTAAGCACATGCATATTTCTTTTCAGGATCAAGGCTTTAATGTCCCTTGATGAGAATCCCAACCTGAAAATTATCTTAAAGCTTTGTTACAAGTATTATTAATTATTATTTATTTGTGTTACTGTAGTGCACGGCTGGGCAAACTATGGCCCGCGGGCCAGATCCGACCCATCAGGGCTTTGGATCCGGACTGTCAGGGCTTTGGATCTGGGCATGGGATTGCTATCCCTGTGGCACCGCAGACCCCGCGCCGCTCCTGGAAACAGCGGCACCACATCCCTATGGCCCCTGGGGGAGGAAGGGTAGAGGGCTCCGCACGCTGCCCTCGCCTGCAAGCACTGCCCCCCGCAGCTCCCATTGGCCAAGAACGGGGAACCGTGGCCAATGGGAGCTTCGGGAGAGGTACCTGCAGGCGAGGGCAGCGTGCGGAGCCCTCTGCTCCTCCTCCCCCAGGGGTCACAGGGACATGGTGCAGGCTGCTTCCGGGAGCAGTGCGGGGCCAGGGCAGGCAAGCAGGGAGCCTGCTCTGGCCCCAGTACGCACCACTGCTACCCCAAAGCCGCTCCAGGTAAGCAGTGCCGGGCTGGAGCCTGCACCCCGAATCCCTCCTGTACCCCAACCCCCCTGCCCTGAGCCCCCGCCACACCCCACACCCCTCCTGCACCCCAGCCCCCTGCTGTACCCCGCACCCCTCCTGTACCCCAACCCCCTGCCCTGAGCCCCCTCCGCACCCCCTCCTGCACCCCAACCTCCTTCCATGAGCCCCTCCCACACCTCTTCTCAGCCCTACATTCATGGCCCTGCATGCAATTTCGCCACCCAGATGTGGCCCTCGGGCCAAAAAGTTTGCCCACCCCTGCTGTAGTGACTTGGAGTCCTGGCCCAAGACCAGGGCTCCTTTGTGTTAGGCACTACAACTTAAAGAGCTAGAGGGGGAAAATACATATTTCTCTTCCCTCCCCCCTCCCCCAGTTTGTTTACTTTGTGCATTCATCGCACCTTGTATTCAGTCAGTTTTGGATTGCGGGGTGGGGAGAGGAGAATTTGATGACTGTGTATACTCCTCTTGATTCTTCAAAAAGAGTTCTGACAGTAAAACCATGCTGAAAGTGAACATGCAAAACAGCCAGCAGGGAACTGACAGGAGTAGGCACAGAAAGAAAGGGAAGAGAGGTGAGCCTGAGTTCTTTTAGTGATCTTCTCAGACCAAAACAAAAAAACTGCTAAACGTAAACAGAGGATCCAGTATACTTATACTTTTTTTGAAAATAGGTTTAAATACAAATAATTCAGGACATGATAGTTAAAGGATGCTCTATCAGAAAACACTATTTAAAAAAAAAAAAAAACTCAGTTTTAACATGTACATTAAAGGAACACTGTACATTTATATCATATATACCATTTCAGATTATAATCATTGTCTCAGTATGGCACTGTTTCAGTAAGGTATTAAACAAGGCAAAATAAAGCATGTAAGGAGCACCCTGGGACTACTTATATGCTTAAAGTTAGGCATATAGATAAGTAATCTGTTGAATCAGAGTGTGTATTTGAAAATATTATCTTGGGCTCTGATGTTATCATATAGGTAGGCTCTGGTCTGGTAAAAACTTGGAGGGAAGGCATCCAAGTTAAACCCAAGTGCTGCAAGAAGTGAAGGTGGTCACCAGGTATACTCTACTCCAGGGGTAGGCAAACTATGGCACGCGTGCCAAAGGCGGCACGCGAGCTGATTTTCAGTGGCACTCACACTGCCCAGGTCCTGGCCACCGGTCCGGGGGGCTCTGCATTTTAATTTAATTTTAAATGAAGCTTCTTAAATATTTTAAAAACATTATTTACTTTACATACAACAATAGTTTCGTTATATAGTATAGTCTTATAGAAAGAGACCTTCTAAAAAAGTTAAAATGTATTACTGGCACATGAAACCTTAAATCAGAGTGAATAAATGAAGACTCGGCACATCACTTCTGAAAGGTTGCTGACCCCTGCTCTACTCTGATGATTGCACACGAGGTTGTTGAAAATGGTTTAAATGAGACAGGGGGAAAAAAAGGTCCTGACCATCTGTGGCCATTAAGGATCCTATGGCAATTTTCCCATGCATAATTTTTATATATCCCCAGTATCCTGCAATTTCAATCAGATAGGGCATTATTCTACACTTCCTGATCTAAATAATTCTGTGGTGTAGCTGTTTGCTGTTAAACATCTGTCACGTTCCAACTCAGAGAGGACTGCACCTCATTAGCTTGCAGGAGGTGACTTATGTGCAAAATATATAGTTTACAAAGTATTTTGGATCCATCAGGATGAAAGGTGCAGTATGAATATAAAGTAATATTATCCTTACAAGTCAATCAACATCTAGGATTCACAAATATTCTGAAGGATTCTGGCTCTGTAAAGCACTGACTTGTATCAATGTGAAATATTCAGTGATCAGTAAGATCATTTTTCTTTTCTTGGAACACTCAATAATTCAGAGGTGTTTTCCCCTTAAAAAGTAAGTTTGTGTGTGTAATTGCATAGAAAACTGTGCACAAAAGAAAACCCCATGGCCTTAGATTCATAGATTCTAGGACTGGAAGGGACCTCGAGAGGTCATCAAGTCCAGTCCCCTGCCCGCATGGCAGGACCAAATACTGTCTAAACCCATCCCTGATAGACATTTATCTAACCTACTCTTAAATATCTCCAGAGATGGAGATTCCACAACCTCCCTAGGCAATTTATTCCAGTGTTTAACCACCCTGACAGTTAGGAACTTTTTCCTAATGTCCAACCTAGACCTCCCCTGCTGCAGTTTAAGCCCATTGCTTCTTGTTCTAGCCTTAGAGGCTAAGGTGAACAAGTTTTCTCCCTCCTCCTTATGACACCCTTTTAGATACCTGAAAATTACTATCATGTCCCCTCTCAGTCTTCTCTTTTCCAAACTAAACAAACCCAATTCTTTCAGCCTTCCTTCATCGGTCATGTTCTCAAGACCTTTAATCATTCTTGTTGCTCTTCTTTGGACCCTTTCCAATTTCTCCACATCTTTCTTGAAATGCGGTGCCCAGAACTGGACACAATACTCCAGCTGAGGCCTAACCAGAGCAGAGTAGAGCGGAAGAATGACTTCTCATGTCTTGCTCACAACATACCTGTTAATACATCCCAGAATCACAAGATTACCTTCTTGTTTGCACTGTGAATGTTAGATTGATCCTTTTATGAGGTAATATATTTATGCTGTAACAGGTATCTTTTACTGAATATATTAACTTATCTGTGTCATATTATGCTACAATAAACATCAATAATTTTGATTACTAATTGGAAATCATACCATGGTCGTCCTCTATGATCTCTGGAAGTGCTGCCAGTAATTCTGAAAATGACATTATAGTGCAGAGGGAATATAGGTAATTTCACAATGACTTATTTACCTTAGGTAAAGGCACATAATAGGTAAAAATTTATTCATATGTCTGAACTTGCTCCTAACAAACCAGAACTGGGTATTTCTTGCTGCACATCAAAGAGAAAGGCATTTTATAAGGAATTATCAACCAGTATCTGTATAAATAAATTGGATTAGCTTTTGCAATACAACATATTGTTATCTGCATCTCTTTACCATTACAAAGTTAGTCCCAGATCCTGCAAATGCTTACACACATGCTTAAAATTCAGCAGCTACATAAGTGTTTGCAAAGTCAGGGCCTTAGACAAGTGAAAAATGCTTGGGTTCTCTGAACAACACACAAACACAGTACTATTCAATATCTGTTCTTTTTAAAAATCAGTCCGAAGAGAACTCATGATCTTGGATGAATTACTCTATAAACATAATTTATAGGAAAATAAGCCATTTTTCTTTACTCTTTTAAAAAAAATGCATATTCTCATCATTTTGCCATGGCATAGTGAACTTCTCTTGCTATGGAGATTCATATAAAGCTAGCAGTGTAAAGCATAAGGAGATAGAAATATTGTGAATGACACTGCTTGGATGATTTACTTTTGTTGAATTTGTTATTATAAATAAAATGTGAAGCTTTAATCCCTAAGAAAATGCCATAAATGGATGAAATGGGACTCTAGGGCACAAAGTGAATTTAGTTAAATCATGCCAGATGAGTGGCCTTTGGCTTTGTATATTTGTAGATGTTATATATTAAAATATTGTCAATTAATTTAATTAATTATTAGTTTTACTACACATTTATGTGCTGAGTGCTGTGAGGCACACTGATGTCAATAAAAGGACTCCTGTTGACTTTGAAGTGAGTTATAGCAAAACACATGCGTACATGGAGCTTAACAAAATTCATTAAAGCCAAGAAACTCCCCCACCCCCCAAATTTGCCATCTTACCAAATATAATGTAAAGGACAACAGATCTAAGCCAATACTATGCAGACATTATCAGTGAGATGATAGAAATAGGAGTATAGAATTTTGAATGACAGTTTAATTGTACAAAAGATATCAATATCAATCCATTTAAAAGTGCTAATGTACCAAAACAAATCCTGGTAGTACCCCACGCGGGAATGAACTATGAGCAATCTCCTTAACTTCATGAACACTGTCCTGCATGTCCTCTGGGGAGTGTTGGTACCATATTAAAACAAAAGCAACAGAAGTGCCTGTTTCTTGTCTTTATGGGCGGCTATCAAACTCAGTTTGACCATTGTTCACCTGCTCCGTTGAGGGAGTTTGTTTGTTATGGTTAATGCCTCAACCAAGATTTCTTTGACAAAGGATATGATCTTGAACCTTTTCAGTAGGGGAAACGAGTCTGTTTCTACAGCAGTCTAGCAAATATGATCACAGTGTCACATATCTTGACATAAAATCCATTCTGGACTTCCACATGCACAGGCATTTTTCAAGAAGCAGTATTTATTGTATTTATTTAGATTAAAATAATACAAAAATACTCATACAAAAAGCTCTAGGTGCCCTAACAATTAAACTTAAAATACTCACTCTTCCCCAAAACCCAATCAAATGTGTGGATTTTTGCAGTATAGACACACTTTGTTTTGAAAGTGATCAGTGCTGTGCATGTTCTATTAATACGTCTTGGGAATCTGTCTCAAACCAGGAAAATATTTTTAAACCAGAACAAACATTTTAGGTGTCCCCCACTGTATGTTATCTCATATAAGACTTGTGACCAGTATGTAAATTTGAAAGAGTATGATTGTGATCAAGGTAGTTTAGGAGATTGAGAGACATGCCTTCTGTTAATTTGATTAGAATCTCAACCTGTGATTTTTAGATTACAATAGTCCAGAAGTTGAAACACCTTCCTACCCTCATTAAAATTTAATAGATTCATAGATTTTAAGGCCAATAAAGACAATTATGATAATCTAGTCTTCCCTCCTATATAACAGAGGCCACAGAATTCTACCCCATCAAGCCTATAATGTATGGTTAAGTGGGAGCAGATCTATTAAAAGGACATCCAGTTTTCACTTAAAGACTTCAAGTGATTGAGAATCCTCAACATCCCTAGGTAAATTGCTCCAAAGATGAATTACTCTTATTGTTAAAAAAAATTGCACTTTATTTCTAGTCTGAATTTATTTCACTTCAGCTTCCAGCCATAAGATTTTGTTAGGCCTTTACTAGATTAAAGAACTGTCTACTCGTAGAAATCTTCTCTCCTTGCAGATGCTTATAGACCATAATCAAGTTACTACTTAACCTTCTCTTGGATAAACTTAATATCTTTAGTTTCTCACTGGAAGGCAGGTCTTCCAGAACTCAAATTGTTCTTGTAGCTCTTTTCTGAACTCTTAACAATTTGTCAACATCCTTTTGAAAGTGAGGCCTCCAGAACTAGACACTACTACAGTAATGGTCTCAGTAATGCCATAATTCCACCTCCCTACTCCTACTTGATAATCTGCTGCTTATACATCAAGGATTGCATTAGCTCTCTCAGATGCCACATTGTACTAGGAGTTCATGTTCTGTTGTTTACCCACTAGGACTCCTAAGTCCCTTTCAGAGTCACTGGTTTCAAAAGTACAGCATCCCATCCTGTAAGTGTGACCTAAAAAAATTAATGCTTCGCATAATCTGAAAAGATATTTGGAATACCGCACTTGCAATTTGGGCCAGATGCTTAGTGTCTTAACTGATAAGCTGCCAAAGAGTAATGGAGTATGTAAACAGAAAACAAAAAAAATGATACATTTGTTAAAAAAATTCAAAACATGAATGTCTTTGATATTGACCTAATTATTCTTAATCACACTGCCATAGAATCAAGGAAGCAGGGAAAAACTAAAAAAAATAACCCTTTTTTATTTGATTTTTTTTCCTTTTGTGGAAATCATAGGAAGGAAAACTGCACATACCTCTGCTTCATGTACAACTCCTTCATTAACAGTAAATAAAACAACCTCCCAGAGGTGATATGGAGTATTTTAGTGATAGGCAAATCACAAAAGAAACAGAGGAACAGAGAAATCCCAGACATCTTAGAGGAAGATTCTCCTTCCTGAATCAGACTTCAGATCTCTGTTGTACAAGCCATCTATATTTTAGGAACTGGGTGACATTGGGAGTTCTATGAGCAGAAAATGTACAGAGATACATACTGCATAATACAGACAGCAGATAAAGGATGAAATATTGTCTTTATATTCCATATGAACTTTTCAGAACAAATGTAGACTTTTTCTCAGCCTAAATGTTTACCTCACTCAGCATATCTCTTCATACTTCTTTTTCTGAGTGTACTTTTGTGGACCTTGCCTTATGGTCTCCGCTTGAGTGGCAGTGGGCCTTTTTGACTGTGACTCTCAGTGGAACCCCTCAAAGAGTACAGCATATTGCTAAATGTACATTTAAGGATTTAAGATGTTGTGCAGCATGTCCAGAATACAGCAAGATTGTATGCTGAGGGTCTTATTCTAGCCAAAAAATATTCTTTTATTTCCATTTTGGCAACACTTTGTGTTCTTTTTCACAAATTTAAAAAGCCACTGGTAGCCAATTCAGTGCTAATGCCAGGCCATTGTATTTAGCTTTGTCCCCAACAGGCAGTAAAGGGCACTGCAGGTAAGGGGGTAGGGGTGACAGAACTATTTGTTAGTCTGGATTGTACCCTGGGTATGTCGCAACATATTTATTTGTTTATACAAAAGACTTTTTTTAATATATTTTGCTGATTATTTGCAAAACACAGTGCTACCAATATGTCACACTCCTATACAATATACTCTCATTCTTCCTTTTAAAATTATACTTTTATTTTTAGTTTGAGGACAATGTCTTTTTTTTCCTGCATCCCTGTATGCAACCTGGACTTTTAAGGTTGTCTCTTTTTTGAGCTCTTTTTCTCCTCTGTTATTGTCTAATCAAGTGTTTCATTTTACTATCACAGGCTACTCTCACAACCTTGTCATTACAATTTACCCTATGCTTGTGCATATTATATGTTTAACTGAAGTCCCATATATCTAGCCTTCTGCCATAGGCTTTTACTTTGAGCAAAACTTTGTCTACATTTCTCTTTGGAGATTTTCACTTTATATTTGAGACTAAGTCTTTATTTTATCCCATTACCAATAGGCTTCCCAGGCTCAGCAACACCAACCGACAGTGAATTAGAAGGGCATGAAACTAGTGCTACTACCTCTGCTGCTAGGCCTAGAGTCACTGAGCAAAGATGAGCAATGATGTTTACAACCATAGGGAGTGAAAACTCCACGTTGCAAGGTCTCTCTTTCTCCCCAAAACATTGGTTAAAAAACCAAGACCAGCAGCGGCAATAACAGAAACAGAAAGGCTTCCTGCAGTTGTTATACAGAAGGCTTTAACATTTATGATACTGGCATCTGTCTAATTTCTACTAAACAGATATATACAATAAACTCCACCTGGCTGTATATAATGGTAGAGAATCTTATTGTGAATGACAAGTGAACCAGATGGTAGGCAGCAGGTGAAATACTGCTGGTGGAAGAGTGTGAAAATGCTTTCTCAAGGAGATCATTACTGGACTGGGGGTTTTCTCTGAGTGAAGTAACAGGACCCCCTTACAGTGTGCTAGTTTCTATGGGTTAGCTGTCAGATAATATTGAATACACATGACTAATATGCACATACTTTTCTAGGGCAAGCCACATGACATGTAGGTGGATCTATCCCAAATCATTCAATACCAGCCTATTCAGACCCAGTATAAACTTACTGAGATTCCTTGTCTCTACATCTGTTCTAATTATTCACAAAGGGCAGGTAGAGGTAATTCAATTTCTCTCTGATCATTACCACATAAGAATTACATTAGGTTTTCACAGTTGGCATAGTTCAGTTCTTTTTAATTTCAGCTGCAGTCATGGAATGCTATGCCTCACTCTTTCCCACTTATAGGCAACCCCATTACTAAGGGAATGATTAGTATTCAAAAGCATTTTAAAAAGTCCCATCCTGTGTCCTTTACAACTTCATAATTCATACTTAGCTTCCAAGATGAAATTTTGCTCAGATAAGAAAAAAATCTTACTGATTGTTTACCTCTGAATAAAAAGTCTTTCAGAGCAATTAGCAAAATACAAAGAGAAAAATCTCAATGTCTATGTTAGAAATTCATATTCAAGCTGGCTAAATTCTAAACTTTCTCTCTTAAATTAAAATATAAAGAAAACCCAGTAGTTAAATAGGTAGAAAAATGTTCCATTTTGCAAACAAGGCTTTGGCTTGACTCAAAATCTTTTCATTTGTTTTGTTTTTTTAATGGGGCATACATGTACTTGGAGGAGTGTCCGGGAAATTACATAGAAAACAACCAGTATGATTCAAAGTGCATAGAACTTTGTAATAGTAATATATAATACATAGTATTATTAAAGTATCATGCAGTAATCATTAATACTAACTAATGTCTTCACGTAACTCAACTCACTTCAGACCCTGTGCAATCTATGTTATTATGTGTGTATATAATATTGTAGTATCTGAACACCTGTCATGAAGGTAAAACATGGATTAGGTTAGTGAGCGCATAGAAAAAGGTTCCTTCAAATTCAAAGAACAAAACTGCACTTTACTAAGGAAAGAATTCCCATAAATAATGGCGAGTTTAAGCTTTTCAAGAGAACTTACTTACTAATTACATTTTTTGTTGCAACTGAACCCATTCATTTTAGAGGGTTGCAGATGGCTAGTAAATATCCTGTCCTAGTCAAAAAGACAGACATTTTTCTGAGCCTTTCTTGCTTCTGCTCCATACATCTATCCAAGTTAGCTTTCAAAGAATTGTTGAGGGTTTGAATTCATCCTGCAGATCACTGATGTTTAGAATAATTTATGTTTTAGAGGACTTGATAGCAGCTTCCCACACTAACACTGTAAACTTTACTGATATGCTGACGACTTTTCAAAACTGTGTTCTGTGGAATTAGTTACTATTCTGGTTACTATACTATGGCCAGAAAAGACCTGACTAGAAAGCCTGTTCTGGACTGATCATTCACAACATTATAAATCGGTCTGTGGGCGCATTAAACATTTACTGTGTTTTACCAAAACTTGGTATATTACTACTTTACAAATAGATTGAAAAACAGACTATGGTGAATTTTGCTATCTAGTCATGAGAAGAAATTCACTAGAATTGTTCTCTTGACACATTTTGTCTTTCAAAGCACAGAATTGGGCCCTGTGAGGGGAACTATTCAAACCGGAGGGCAGTGTGAGGTGGCTCATAGAGTCAGTCCAGTTCCCAGAGGATGGATGTCCACACCACAAATCCACTACAAGAACTGGTAACCAGTTGATGGCATCCTTGTTGCCATTACCAGAAAAGAAATTAATGAGGGTGAAACAGGCACAGAGACTATCAAAATTTTCCTGCAGAAAATTTAAATGTTAAATTTCAATGTTGAAGATACTGCATTTTCCATATCTGACCTGAGGCAAGCACATTGTGCAGAATAAGATATTAAGGCTATGTCTACCCTACACAGCTTTTAGCGACATGGCTGTGTTGCTACAGCTGTGCCGCTAAAAGTCGTGCAGTGTAGCCACTGTTTGTTGGCTCTCCTGCTGACAAAAAACAATGAGCGGCGTTTGTGTTGTCAGCAAGAGAGTGCTCCTACCAACAACTCACTGTTCACACTGGCACTTGTCGTGGCAAAACTTTTGTCTTTCGGGGTGGGGTGGGGGGTTAACACCTCTGAAAGACAAAAGTTTTGTCATTCAATTGCCAGTGTAGACATAGCCTAACTGTCTGTCATCAGACCACTTCAGAAGCTCTCCTCTTGCTGGAGAAGTAGGTGCTGAAGATATTCTAATAATTTGATTTAGGACAGCATTATTGTAGCCTTTCAAAAAGGGATGGTTTGTCTAAAAGATATGTTCTAGGAATTATTTTGGGAAAGTTCTATGGCCGGTACTATACAGCAGGTCTGACTAGATCGGGGCGGGCAACCTTTTTGGCCTGAGGGCCACATCGGGTTTCCGAAATTGTATGGAGGGCCTGTTAGGGGAGGCTGTGCCTCCCCAAACAGCCAGGCGTGGCCCGGCCCCCGCCCTCTATCCAACCCCTCCTGCTTCTCGCCCCCTGACAGCCCCCTGGGACTCCTGTCCCATCCAACCCCCCCTGTTCCCTGTCCCCTGATCACTCCCGGAATCCCCACCCCTGACTGCCCCCTGGGAACCCCTGTCCCCATTCAACCCCACTGTTCCCCGCCCTCTGACTTCCCTGACCTATCCATACCCCGGCCCCCTGACCACCACCCCGAACTCCCCTGCCCTCTATCCAACTCCCCTGCTTCCTTCCCCCTTACTGTGCTGCCTGGAGCACTGGTGGCTGGCCGCGCTGCCTAGAGCACCAGGACAGGCAGCCGCGCCACCACGCAGCGCAGAGCACGAGGTCAGGCCGTGGCTCTGCAGCTGCGCTGCCTGTAAAGAGCTCGCAGCCCACCCGCCCAGAGCATTGCACTGGCGGCGGGGCAAGCTGAGGCTGCGGGGGAGGGGGAACAGCACAGGAGGAGTCTGGGGCTAGCCTCCCGGGGCAGGAGCTCAGAGGCTGGGCAGGAGGGTCCCGCATGCCGGATGTGGTTTGCCCACCTCTAGACTAGATGATCACAGTGGTCCCTTCTGGCCTTAAAAATCTATGAAATACAGTCCACAGAAGCCCACAGATTGTGGGTTGTGGCAGGCCAATCAGTTTAGGAGAAGCTTCTCCTATAGAAGCTCAAGCCAAGCATTTGCCCTACCCCATGTGGCTAGCAACCAGCTGCACAGGCATGTGAGTGGAGGAAACTTTGTGCAAATGAGCTATGACGCTGAGAAAATTAGAAACGATGGCCTGATATTTCCAGTATAAAACACAAACAGTGCTTTAAGTTTTATCAGGTTAGGAACCCAAAAATTGACACCCAAAGCCACTGGTTATTTATGAAAAACTTGGCCAATTTTTTTCTTCTCTTCAGTTATTCAAATTTAGTCAAACTAAGATGAATTTGGACCATTAATTGCAAAAGGACATCAGGATCTGAAGCCTGGGATGGACCATTAAGTCTAGTTTTGTTTTGTTTTTCAGTGCAGAGTGATAGGAAACTCAGGCTTTCTACTTTCCTTGGGTTTGTGTGACTATGCTCTTCAGTTTCAATCCATGTGGATCTATACAGACAGCTTCCTGTACAGAACCTTGCCTGTTTTTACCTTCTCTGTAATCTATCCAGGTACTTTTATTGTCTTCACCGCCACAGTATCTCAGCACTTATTCCTATTGCAGTCTCTCTGCTATTTAGTAATAGATAGTTACCAATGGGCTTTAATTTGGTAGGTAGGTCATTATTAGAAAAGAGTAAGTTCAATATAATTGCTGCTCTAATTGTATCAATCACTAGTGAGTGGCATCAGAATTGGATCAGCTAAAAAGTATGGTCAAAGTCTGGTTATTTTAAAATAGATTTAAAATCTTTAATCTGTCAGCATCTCTTCCCAAAGCCGATACCCCCTCTTGCTAACAATTAAAATTTTTAAGAATCCTTGTTTGCCTGAACAATCCAAACCACATAACTTTTCATCATTCCCATGCTGTGTCTCCCACTTCATCTGTATTTCATCCAACTTCCACTGCCATACCTTTCAGGCAGGAACTATGCCTCTTATTATTAGAGCTGGTCAAAACTTGGACTTTCCATTCTGTGGGAAATTTTAACATTTCAAAAAAAGTTACTGTTCTGATTCCGAATAAAAGTAGAAACTCTGAAATTTCCAGTGTAAAGGAAATTCTGAATATTTTCCTTTTAGGAAAAAAAAATGGGACCCCTTTCATTCATTTTAAACAAAATGGGACAGCCAGTTCTTGGGGAGTCAGAGGTAGCCTGGAGAGCAACTGGAAGTTGGGGATGGTATAAGGAGACCCCAGGAGTCGGGGAGCCTGGAAGCTCTGGCTCCTTAGCAGTCTTCCAGGTGGGCTACCAAGGAAACAAAGGGTACGTTTACACAGAAAGCAGGATCCTGTGTCAGTGAATGACAAAACCCCGGTCTACAGACTTGGACCTGCACTATGGCACTAAAGGTAGCTGTGTAGATGTTCAGGCTTGGGCTGGAGCTCAGGCTCTGAAGCCTACGGAAGGAGGCAGTCAGGTTTCCATGAAAGTTTCACTGAAATCAAGATGTTCCATAGGAACACTTCTATTATGGCAAATTGGTGTTTTCTGACAAACTCTTTCTGTCTGAAAATGTATGATGTCTTTAACAGAGCTGGTTGGGGGGAGGGGAGGGAAGGGCAGGGGCGGTGCAAGGATATTTTGTGCCCTAGGGGAAACTTCCACCTTGCACCCTCCTCCCCGCCCGCACATCGGTTCATTGAGGGCAAATCTCAACAAGCCTTTATAGACCCCAGGGGCCAACCATGCCCAGGGGCTGCTCCCCAGACCAGGTTCCCCCCTCCCTGCCCCCTGAGCCCCCCTGGAGGGTGAACAGGCCCCCTGCGAACTCACCCCACCCCAGTGGCAGGGCCGCCCAGATGGGGGGGCAAGTGGGGCAATTTGCCGCAGCCCCCAGGCTCCACAGGGGCCCCCATGAGAATGGCTGAGGAAGTTATTAAAAAGATTCATTTTATAACAAAACACCAGCTTCCCAGAGATCTCCTAACTTAATTATTTAATGCTCCAGTAAAAGATCTACATTCCAGGCAGAACACGTTTTTCTTTTTTGTTAGCAGCAAGACTTTGTATTGCACATTATTGGAAAAATGTGACTTCTCCTCCCTATGGAATTGTGGTATATTTTAATATGGACTATCTTTGTTATGGAAAATCATTTACATCAAATATATATTCAAGAGAAGCACCAAAAGAGGATAGATATTTAGAAATCTGGACACCCTTTTTTAGTGCACTCCAGAGAAAGAGGTATATTCAGCCAACAAGCCAAACTATTTAGCCAGGTTCTTTGAATATTACCCTGGAATAAGTGACAATGTAATATACAATGCAGTATGCAGGGTTTAAATTCAGTCAGAGCCATCTGGAGTGGAGCTCCAGTAAATAGTTTCGAACTCACGGGAGCCATGGTGCGCCTCCCTCCCTGGTTGGGGCTGAAGCCCCAAGCCCTGAATCTGTGTGTGTGTGTGGGGGGGGTGGGGGTGGGATGAGAGTGGGAAATAGGGAGCTCTGGGAAATAATATCAGAGAATTTAAGCCCTGGTAGTATGTTAATGTTTTATTGTAACTTTGGCTTAATAAAAAAGAAAACATAGCTCATTTATTTTGTTTCTAGTACAATTAATGACTGCATTAAGTAACTGACAGATAACTAAAACAGAATGGGCTGAGGGGGATACAAAACTGGAGAATTTAAATGGGAAGGTTTGCAATTAAAAGCTTATCGGCAGCTACTTTTGTTATCATTTAATGCTATCCTGAATCCTCCAGTGAAAACCTTCTAGTAATTCTGTACAATTCAAGGGATCAAAATTATTTTTTCTTTAAGTTATAACAGGGCAATTTTAATTAGTAATCACTAGCAAAATACAAGACAATGCCTTGTTTATACAAAGATTATTGTTCATGTCAGCTTCATGAAAATAATTACACACTTAACACTTGGGAGAATTTTTCATCATTATGGAAATCTCAACAATGGACTCCTTGTATAAATTCCTGTTTAACAAACCAGCTACTGGGCACTTTAACCCCTCTCCCCTTCCATAGTATAATATTAATTGGAAGTCTGCATGGATACACTGCTGATAAACTGGCTCCCTGTTTAAGGGATTGAAGAGATGCTGCCACTACTGCAAAGTCCCCCAGAGGGAATTCAGCTTGTGCTAAATTGTACCTTTTCATGTAACAGATCCATGCTGTGCAATCTCACTACTTGTCAATTAAAGAGTGGTGTTGTTAGGATTTAGCCAATGGCACTGATGACGCTGGAAAATATCTGTTTCCCTTGGGTGCTTCCAAATATGGTATCTTTGAGCCCAAGGGATATAGCAAATTCAATATCATTTCTAGAAGTACTAGCTCTGGAAGACTCTACAATTGGGATTGCATCAAAATATCAGACAAATGGGTTTTCTGTTCCACACGCAGAATAATTCTCCTAAGTACCAAAAGATGTACTCACAAGGAATGATGAAAAATAGGGCCAGTGTTATTTAACCTTCCTTCCTGTGCTTTTAAGGTAATTATCATCAAGCTATTCAAAACTGGAACATGCATGAACAGAAACATATGTATTGTATTGTAGGCCTCCACACAGTACTAAACCCTTGATGGCCATTAATCATTTTAATCTTGTATGTGAACAACTAGCCATTGATTTGATCTGTTTGAATTTACAGATTTAATCTCCTACAGATAATGACTCCTGCAGGAACTCTAAACCTGAAAAACAATACCTATATTTTCTAAGACATTGATCTTTGAAGTATTTGTATATAAATCGGACGCCTCTGTGCACTTCCACTATACCAGTATAAGGAGTCTTAAAAGATCTTGAAAGGTCACTTATTTATTATTAAGTCTATTAGAAGGTTCTCGTGGGTTTTTATTATCTTACCTGCCTGATATAGTACTTCCTACAGTTTGTAGCTGGCTCTACAGGTTTTCCTAGTGGAAATCATTGCCTGCCCTTTTCTTTATACCCAAACTTATTGGTGCAGCAGTCACCAACACAAACTAAGTCAGAAGAGAAAATAGAGTTAAGAGCGTTGCCCTCTAAATACACTAGATGCAAAAGATGGGACTAATTCCAACCATTTCATAAAAAAATGTCAAACAGGTCAGGTTTGAACCAAGTCTAGCCAGCAGCAGGCTTAAAACAGGTTCTTTTTTCATAGAGCAATATGCAATTTGAAGGAGAAGGATTTTTAAAGGAAATTCTCCTTGAAAAATGAGAACTTTCCACAGTGCATGTATTTTAGATGTTTTCAAGTGCATTTGTGCAATATTTGTAACTGTGTAAAAAAACATGTAGCACTCATATGATTTGTTGTGGGTCTGACCAATAATGAGATGAAGTAACCATTTCCATAAGATAATTATCTTTTCTTCTCTCCTCCTCCTCTCATAAATATGCAATTATTCATGTGCTGGTGCATGCAAGTTATTCAGTATAGTACATTATTTTCCCACCATCTATGAAGGAAATTGACTTTGCTGCAGGTAACCTTGGTACAGCTGTATATGAAGGGGCCTTCTATAAATAACATTGACTCCATATTTACTTAATTTTTAAACTCTAGGCAGAGAGGGATAGCTTGGTAATAGTAAACTGTACCATGTAATGTACCGTATATTTTAGAATGCCGCAAACATTAACTGTATATAGTTGTATAAAACAAACAAAACAGATATTACTGTTACTATCAGTGCTAAAGTGGAGGTACTGAAATTCTCTTTTATAGCATCAAGGCCCTAATTCAGCAAGGTGTTTCATAGAATCATAGAATATCAGGGTTGGAAGGGACCTCAGGAGGTCATCTACTCCAACCCCCTGCTCAAAGCAGGACCAATCCCCAACTAAATCATCCCAGCCGGGGCTTTGTCAAGCCTGACCTTAAAAACCTCTAAGGCAGGAGATTCCACCACCTCCCTACGTAATCCATTCCAGTGTTTCACCACCCTCCAGGTAAAAAAGTTTTTCATAATATCCAACCTAAACCTTCCCCACTGCAACTTGAGACCATTACTCCTTGTTCTGTGATCTGCTACCACTGAAAACAGTCTAGATCCATTGTGATGGGTTGGATCACAGAAACCCCCTTGGGAGCTGCCACCTAATGTACCAAGACTACTTCTATTCCTGTTTTCCCTGCCAGCTCAGGACTCCAGCACCCCGTCTTGCTGAGCCAGACACTACCATCTGCTCCAACACAGACCCAGGGTCTGAATTACTTGCCCCAAAGCTGCAAGTTTACCTGAAAACAGCTCACAGAAGTGTGCTTGTCTTTAGCACTCAGATGCCTAGCTCCCAATGGGGTCTAAACCCAAATAAATCCATTTTACCCTGTATAAAGCTTACACAGGGTAAACTCATAAATTGTTTGCCCTCTATAACACTGATAGAGAGATATGCACAGTTGTTTGCTCCCCCAGGTATTAATACATACTCTGAGTTAATAAGTAAAAAGTGATTTTATTAAATACAGAAAGTGGAATTTAAGTGGTTCCAAGTAACAGACAGAACAAAGTCACCAAGCAAAATAAAATAAAATGTGCAAATCTATGTCTAATCAAACTGAATACAGATAACCTCATGTTCAGAGATGCTTCGGTAAGTTTTTTCTCAGATTGGACATCTTCCAGGCCTGGGCACAATTCTTTCCCCTGGTACAGCTCTTGTTCCCGCTCAGGTGATGGAGGGGATTCTTCATGATGGCTCCTCTCCTCCTCTCTGTTCTGTTCCATCCCTTTATATATCTTTTGTATAAGGCGGGAACCCTTTGTCCCTATGGTTTTCCACTCCCATCACTGGAAAAGCACCAGGTTAAAAGATGGATTCCAGTTCAGGTGACATGATCACATGTCACTGCAAGATTTCATTGCCCACTTGCCAGCACACACATATATAGGAAGACTCACAGGCAAAACACAGCCATCTGCAGACAATGGTCTTGGTTAATGGGAGTCATCAAGATTCCAAACCACCATTAATGGCCCACACTTTGCATAATTACAATAGGCCCTCCGAATTATATTTTATATTTCTAGTTTTAGATACAAGAGTGGTACATTTATACAAATAGGATGATCACACTCAGTAGCTTATAAGCTTTGTAACGATACCTTAGAAGAGACCTTTTGCATGAAGCATATTCCAGTTACATTATATTCACTTATTATCATGTTTTTATAAAACCATATAGACTGCACAACGTCACATCCATCCTCTTTGGAACCCCCTTTCAAGTAGTTGAAAGCAGCTATCAAATCCCCCCCCTCGTTCTTCTCTTCTGCAATCCCAGTTCCCTCAGCCTCTCCTCATAAGTCATGTGCTCCAGCCCTCCATTGGACTCTTTCCAATTTTTCCACATCCTTCTTGTAGTGTGGGCCCAAAACTGGACACAGTACTCCAGATGAGGCCTCACCAATGTTGAATAGAGGGGAATGATCACGTTCCTCGATCTGCTGGCAATGCCCCTACTTATACAGCCCAAAATGCTGTTAGCCTTCTTGGGAACAAGGACACACTGTTGACTCATATCCAGATTCTCGTCCATTGTAACCCTTAGGTCCTTTTCTGCAGAACTTCTGCCTACTCATTTGGTCCCTATTCTGTAGCAGTACATGGGATTCTTCCTTTCTAAATGTAGGACTCTGCACTTGTCCTTGTTTAACCTCATTAGATTTCTTTTGGCCCAATCCTCTAATTTGTCTAGATCCCTCTGTATCCTATCCCTACCCTCCAGCATATCTACCACTCCTCCCAGTTTAGTGTCATCTGCAAACTTGCTGAGGATGCAGTCCACGCCATCCTCCAGATCATTAATGAAGATATTGAACAAAACCAGCCCCAGGACCGACCCTTGGGGCACTATGCTTGATACCAGCTGCCAACTAGACATGGAGCCATTGATCGCTACCTGCTGAGCCTGACGATCTAGCCAGCTTTATATCCACCTTATAGTCCATTCATCCAGCCCATACTTCTTTAACTTGCTGGCAAGAATACTTTGGGAGACCGTATCAAAAGCTTTGCTAAAGTTAAGGAATAACACATCCACTGCTTTCTCCTCATCCACAGAGCCAGTTATCTTGTCATAGAAGGCAGTTAGGTTAGTCAGGCATGACTTGCCCTTGGTGAATCCATGCTGACTGTTCCTGATCACTTTCCTCTCCTCTAAGTGCTTCAGAATTGATTCCTTGAGGAGCTGCTCCATGATTTTTCCAGGGACTGAGGTGAGGCTGACTGGCCTGTAGTTCCCCAGATCCTCCTCCTTCCCTTTTTTAAAAATGGGCCTTTTTCCAGTCATCCGGGAACACCCCTGATCGCCATCGCTACTTTTAATGATGGGTATAGTCTCATTTTTGTACTCCATTAGCAAAGGTTCTCATTTCTCCAGGACATTATTTTATATCTTAAAAATGAGACTGAATTAATATAATCTGTTGGGTATGCCCTGCTCTTAAAGGCCTGATCAAATATTATTGAAATCAGTGGGAATGTTTCTATTGACTTCAGTGGGCTTTGGATCAGACTGTTAGGTCAGATCTTATACCACTGAGGATAATGGGAGCTTGTGACATCAGTGGGATTGGGCCACCAAAGAGAAGTCCATCACTCTGAGACAAAGGTCATTGCAGTAATCCACTCAAACAGAAGTGGTGCTACAGTGCTTCCTTCCAGAAAATTCTTCTTGCAGCTCAGGCTGAATATTGACAAATTAGTTGGGCAGGTGGAATAGGATTTGCTGTGCTCTGTAATTTTTACATTTTGAATGACAGAAAATAGTTAGGTGTTGACTTCCTCTTGAATAGTCACTATACCTGCAACTCCTGCAAAGATTTTATCCTTACAATGAGTGTCTGATATTGTTAAAGTAATATTTAACTTAATTATGTGACATATACGTAAAAGTAAAGTTGTTCAATGGAAATAAAACTATTACTATCCATATGTTGTCAGGAGACCTTTTAAGAGTTGCTAAAACAATTCCCAAGCACAAAGACTGAAATCTGAGTAACATAAAGCAACCTAACTTCCAGCAATTACAGATGCTGTACTACAACAAATCGTTGAACTCTATGATAACTTCCACCAACTAAAAGGACTTCAAAAATCATTTTAATTATACAGACAGACTATCTGACTCTGTACCACAGAAGTCAGAGGGAGATTTACCATTGACTTCAATGGTAAAAGAAGCAGGCCCATGATTTACAAAAAGGATCCTGTAACTTGCATGTTTTTGCTGTAGGAGATGCTTGCTTGAATTCCTAATTCATCATAAATCTTCTAACCTGACAACTGAAAACTTGAGGTGGGAAAGATGTGATAGATGTCTGGTATATCATCTTCGGGTGGCAGCACTCAACTCAGTGGAGTACTTAAGGCACAGAGTGCAGCTTTTTAATTAATCCAACAGTGATTTTTATGGTATAACACACTGTTTCATTCCTGAAGACCTCCTATCTTACCCTAAATCAATGAATACAAGAAATACAGCACCTGATGCTTTCCTTACTAACACCAATTTTACACAGAAGCAACTTCACTGCCTTCAATGGAGTTACTCCTGCTTTATACCAGAGGGGAGAATCAGGAACATAATAGTAAAGGCTTACTGTTATTATTAATATTTGTATTGCAATAGCATCTATAGGTGCCAAGCAAGATCAAATCCCTTTGTTCTATACAACTGTACAAACACAAAGTGAGACATTCCCTGTCCTGAAGAGCTTGCAGTCTAAATAGACAAGACAGAGTGAGAAGGAAACAGAAGCACAAGGAGCTAAGTTGTACTGCTCCAGGTTCTACAGGAGATCACCTGCATTGCTAGGAATAGAACCCAGGGCTACTATGTTCCAGGTCACTGGAAGACAGCCTGACTCCCTTTTCACACCCATAGAACACGTGGGCGGAGTTAGATGCCACATGCCAGTTGGAAAGAAAAAGTTGGTAAGAAAGTAATAAAAGCCCCCGCTAATGTGGAGATGATTATGAGCAAAAATTTTAGCATCCCTCGCTCACTACAAATTGCAGTGAGTGTGTGATATGTGAGTTTAATTTGAATTAATAGGCATATCGTTAGGAGTCCCTCTAGATGTGTGACAAGTTTAATGTGCCTGAGTGACATTATAAAGTGCTAATGGAAGAAACACAACAAGAAAAATTATGAGTTTAATTAAGAATAGAAACTGAAGAAGCTCTCTAGAGTGGAAAAACACTCTTATCGTCTTTCCTCCTCCCCCCCCACTTGCAACCTTGAAAACATTCTGTTCAGATCAAAGTTAAGAGCTATGTATCGAAATCTACTTCTCTGAGATTCTTACATCTTAGAATGATTTTTCTGGATCCTTTATCACAGAGTGGAATTAAATCACTCCAAACACACATTAAAAGAGAGAATATTCCTTCCAAGCAGGTTGGAAAGGAGCCTGAGTTTGCCAGAGAAGTAATTAAAAAAGGGGGTAGAGAGAGGCTAGTGTTTAAATTGCAAATAGAGATTTTTATCAAATGTCTCAAACATGGCTTGGCAGCTTTGAATACATGATGAAAGTAATACTACTCTTCCCTCCCCCAATTGCCATCAACAACTCCCCTTTTTACACAGTGCAGTTACTTATTCTGTGTGTGTGTGCAGGGGGAAGGGAGTTGTCCCTTCAGATCTGGCAGTTTTTAAAATTTCCAACAACTGAAAGGTAAATCAGATTATCTTTTAACCAACAACCTACAAGAAATAAAAACAGTAACAAAATAGGCACTGGACAAACTTTAAGGATTGCGTTAGGAAAAATAATGAAATTCCCATTTAATCAGAGTAAGGTAATTGTGAGGGATTAACCAGCCGGGGAAAAACAAAAGGAAATGAACATATGCTTCACTGTTGCAGCTCCTCTAGATAGGACAGTGAGCCAAATGTTTCAGTTTAGAAATTTCAGGGGCTGTCATTCTAACATTTGGACAGCTACTTAAATTAACAGTACGTATCCTCTTGTAATGTACTTACATAGTAATTGCAACTATTTGATACATTTACACAGCTAATGGAGGGATCGGTGATAAGAGTTTTGCTCTTTCTTTGCACAGAATGCCACATACATAGGCAGCACTACCCTTTGTTTTGTTGTAAGCCAACAGCCTACACTAAGACTAAACCCGTAGAAATTGAGATTACCTCTGCTGCAAGCTGAAAAGTAAATAATAAACAAATCCTATTTCCAAACCTGATTACGTAGTCTGAGCTTCAGTTCAGAGGAAGGCCCCTTATTAACTGTCCATGCCAAAACGGGACAATGGTAAGTGGATGAATTGCTGAAGACTGTTCCATTCACACCTGAACCAGCATCATGACTTTAACAAATTTTACCATACACTCTACTAGATACTTTTACAAAGGTCAAGAAAACAGAAACGTTTTTTGTCTGATTGCCTTTTATTTCAGCAGCTCTTTTATCTGTATATGGTGTCATTTCACAGAATTTCTAAACCATGCTGTTTAAAACAAGCAACCTCAAGTATTGAATTTAGACCTAAAAATCCAGTGGGGCTTAAAACCCCTTTTTCTTGTTGATGTTGATGGAAGTAGGAATTCAATCTGTTTACCATGACTATTTCCCTCTCTTTTTTTCTTAAAAAAATAAAAAACATAATTCAATCAAAAAGATGAAATAGAGTAACTTACACTGAAAATAGAAAATTGCTTGATTTCCTTGGAATTTAGGCCATTTATGAAGAAAAGACTCTCTCTTTCTCCCCCATATTTCTATAAGTGCAAATTTGACACCTATTTTCTTGACTCATCTGCACACACATTCCATAAAATGAAATTATAAAAAAAAATCCATTCATATCATGTCTGCCTTGAAAATCCCTTGTCATAGGCCTGATCTACACCTAAAAATTAGATTGATATAGCTGCTAAAAAATGGGTGAGTAAACAACCATGAGATTCTTGTGGTATTTGTGAAAATATAGTTAGGTCAACCTAACCCCCACTGTAGATGCAGTTTGAGCAACGGAATGTCTTGGAGAGGTGGATTAACTCCAATGATGGAAAAAACCCTTCTGCTGATGTAGGAAGTGTATACAGTATGGTACTACAGCAGCCCAATTGCAACACTATAGCTGTTGTAGTGTAGACATATCCATAATGAATTTCATGTTCCCCTCATGAGAAGGATCATTGTTAAAGGCAGGTTTAAGTGTCCTCGGAGTACAATATTTTTTGCTTCTCAGATCAGCTTTCTTTCTTTGTGTCTGGGACTATACCTCCCTCCCATGCAAGACTCTGGCAAGAAGACCATTAATTTGATTTATCTCCACCGTGGTAGTTTCAGTCATTCTAGATGGTGAAATGTCACTCCTGGAAACTCTTGTAGCTGCACTCCTCAAATTTGTGGAATTTTAGAGGCCAGTGAAGAATGGCATGATTTGGTCTAGATACTACCTGCCTGTCAGGCTTATCTTCTTCTTAAAGTTCTGCTGATAATTTGGTAAGAGAAGACTGTTAATTCTTCTATCTTGGTCACATGCCAACTCAGGTCACTACATTCCGTCTATATAACTTCCCTTTCCAACCTTACTAGGAAAAGCTGGCCTTTACTTTCTGTCCTAAATAATTGTGTAATGTTGTTGCTTACCATTATAGTTTGTCACTCAGCTGAGACAGGGCTGTGTTTTAACAATGGACGAAATGATCTCCGTGTAGCTTGCAAAGAGCTCAGAGATCAAAAGTGCTATATTAACATAGGGTCATTATCACACATTTCTGGTAAAAAAAAATAGTGGAATCATCTTCATTAGCATGTGGGTTGCTAATAGAACTATGGAGTTATCTCAAATGTATGCACTTTGAAAATGGAAAAATACACTTACAGGCATGACCCTATGCTCCTCTGCAAATATGATGCATATATAAATAGAAGAAGGAATGATGCAGCAATGTGCTAAGTAGCAATTTTAAAAAGAGAATAAACATAGGTGAGTCTAAAAGTAAAAAACATATTTTTTGCATTATTCTAATATTGAGACCATAATGGCATTCAGTTTGTATTTTATTTAAAAAAAATCTTGATTTCTCTTAGAGAAATCTTAGATTTCTCACAATTTCAGAGTAACTGCACCTGTATTCCCACTCTGTTGTTCCTTGATGTCTGGGAGCCTGAAACATTATCTTGGATAGAGGCCTGCATCTCTCTCTCCTGATTGGGGTTTTAAGGCTGACAACTTCCTGCCTTACACTGTGATATCTCCAGCAAGCCAGTCTGCCTAAAGACTTTGCTTTCTCTCTCCAAGTTCTATGAAAAATGTATTGCCAGAAGTTACAAGTCACTACACAGCTCTTTCTAAGCAAGCACATTTGTTCTTAAGATAAAGCATTACAGAGAAAACACATGTTAAAAGCTTACCAGAAGTCACCCATCAATCTGATGGGTGAGGCTCGTTGATCTGAAATAAGGCTCTGAGTCGGTTTAAATGCAGCCTTTTATGCCAAAAGCCCTTTCTTTGTTTTTCTAGTCTCTAGAAACCCAGTTTGAACCAATATAGGCACACCCAGGTGTGGTACCTCTCTGTAGGTGTTTACAATGTGAGTGATTCATCTTTATCGGCCTCTGCTGTTTTTAGTTGCTTAAGGAGCTATGGTAACCCTCTCCCATGGAGTACAGCGCAATCATATATATAATCCCTGGCCCACAGTGATACATACACTTAATACAATATGTTCCCTCAAAACCACTAGATGTCACAATGGCCTTAAATCTAAATCTCAGATACAAATACCCTTTCCCTGGAATTTTAAGAAAAGTCATGTCTGGATCCAAATGATTGAGACTTGACTCCATCTCTGCTTTCTATCTTTCACAGACACCGTTTTTATCTCTCTGCTATAAGTTTGCCAATCTTTTTTTCTTCATGGAGAGTTTATAGAATGACCTCACACAAGCTGATCTTTAAATTACATTAAAATAATGACAATAAATAGGCATATGTGACTAGTGGCATATGCATGGAGATTAAACTTGGGGCAATACCTACATTATATTTGCTGGTGAATGATGGAGTTAATCGATGTCTCTACTGAATGCCAAAACAAAATGAGTGTTCTGTCTAGGATATAGGATGAGCCTTTTTTTCATTTGGTTGTGGTGTGTTGGTGTAGGGGTTTTTTTTTAATTACTATTTTTTTTTATTTCTGTAACTTCAGTTACTTGCTTGTATTTCCCAGTATCAATACCACAAGAATCTCATGGTTGTTTAATCACCCATTTTTTTACAAAACAATTCTGAAGATAGTGAGGAGCCATCACTAACTATACTTGTTCACTGGCAATCCTAGACCCTTCCAAGTTGACCTTTAGACTGGTGTGTGCCACAAAAACATTGTTTATGAATATTTGCATATTATTTGGGGTTCTGAGAAGGTCAGCCATCATCATTCTACTGGATCTCTCCAGTATCTCGCACATTTAACTTTGTCAACCATGAAGTACTGTTCACATCATGGTACCAGCTGCGGTAGATAAAAACCTGATGAGATGGTTCCAGTCCTTTCTCGTGGACTGATCCCAGGGGACATGATGGAAAACTACACCTCAAACTTCAGAGCTTCCACCTGTGGTTTTCCATAAGATTTCATTCTGCCCCCTCCCCCCATTCTATGTGCATTTTCCATCAAGCACTACTCCATTTTCCAGATATTCCTTCACACAGCTGGCTGAAGTTAATCCTGCAAAAAGATGGAGGTGATGTAAATCTGAAGAAGAAGAAAACATTTTGAAGAACTATGCAACAGCCAAACATCACCCTGAACAGAGGCCATTTGTTTCACCCCTCCTTCTCACTCTGGACTCCTTGCTTATAGCTACATTGATAACAAAGATGCAAGCAAATATCATCTTCCATCCATAGCTGGCCAACATACTGGACACTCATTCTGACAGACATGGACTTGGCCACCATAATCTTTGATTTGTGACCTCCAGATTTGGATATAACAGTGTGCTGTAACTGAATTGGTCCAGCTGCATAGAAGTCAATAAGAATGTTGCATGATCTCCTGGGGCTTCTCCTCTTTCCTAACCTAATGGAAGAATCTCTAAAGAGGCTCAAGCTGCTTCAGCAGGGAGATGTTTTTGTTCTCATAACTTGTGATTTGGATGCTCTAAGAAAACCCTTCTAGAGATACTGAATCTCTTAAATCAGTGCACGATAATGTGGTCAGAGAATGGATATAACAAGAGATAATAACATAAAATAATAACAAATTGTATAAAAACTCTTGCCTCCCCCAGAAATGTAAAGCTCTTGGAAAGAGGCATTCCCACTAAGAGCCAGCCTGCAAGTACACTAATAATGGACCAGATTTTGCATTGACTTACATCTCTTTGAGAAGACTTGGACAGGGTACAAGTGCATGCAGAATTTTTGGTCTCATATCTCAAACTCAGTGTGCAATTAATCTGTTTATCAAGTACACAGTATTCAGTTATATTTACTAGTGCCATTGTAGCGTCATTGTTACATCAAACTAAAAAAAAAAATAATCCCACAGGAATATTTAAAGGACAGGAAGAAATATGTATTTCTCTCTGCACTTGTTAACCCTATTTGTGTATATATTTATTTCTTAGGTTGGTGATATTCTGTCTGATTTGATTTAATCTTGGACACAGAATACATCCTGTTCAATCAAAATCCTCATAGTGACTTGAGCCTCTGATTTTCTGTTTTCAAATGGTCTTTCTTTAATTGCTTAGTGCTGCTCATTGATGTTGATGGCTCTGACAATTAGTTTCATATTTCAAACAACCTTTGTGTGAAGAAACAGCACCTGAATTTCTTATAAGCATCAACTTTTCGAACATCGATTCATGACTTCATGTTTGGGGACAGCTGACAGGTCAGTGAGAAAGCATACACTATGTCTGATTCCCTCTCTCACTTTATCTGTCCCTTTGAAATAAAATAATGCAATCTTCCCTATGGAGTATCCATTAAATTTTGCATCAGCTTTTCACACAAATGGTGGCAAAGGATTTTCATGGAAAAAATTGAAGCATCTCAAATGTTGCAGACTCAGCTGCCTATTTGGGGGTCAGGGGTCTCACAAATGAGTCTTTGATATCACATTTCACCTTCTTAATGTAAACCTTTCTCACTTGTATAATCTTTACTCATATAAGCAATTTCATTGATTACAGAGGGACTACTCTGACTGGATACTTGCAAGAGTAACAGTTTCCAGGGTTAGCCCCAGAATTTGTACCTAATACATTGTTTAGTCAAACATCAAACATTTTTCTATTACCAGAAAAAATATAGTCAAATTTAAATTAATGTCACTGTTATGTCCATATCTGTTCCAGTTACAATCAAAACTAAACATTTAGAAGTATAGAACAAAAAGTTAAAGGAATAGCAATAGACAATTAATTAGTTGATATAATCTCAAAATTTAAATGTGCATGTGGGGAAAAAAATATGGCATTGCATGTTTCCCAAACCACCTGACCTCTGTCTCTGTGAAACCGTTCCCCCTCTGCTTAACAAGAATTTGGTTAGATCATAAAAAACACAACTTTTGACATTTTTAAATCACTGAACCCTACTTAAAAAGTAATACATTTTCTATGGTAAATAAAAAGTATTGTACTGGTCTGGCTTGGTAAGCAGGGTATGTTTATGTCTGTGGCCAATATGTGGACAGTGAATGGGATGCAGGTGAATATGTAGTCAATGTGAGAGATTGACTACATGAGGGGGACCATGATGTATTTTACATTGAAAGCATGAAAACCTCAAAAAGCCAGATGGAATGAGCTATAGAATATTCATAGCCCTTTGTATCAATACTAGTTCCATGTATTTGTATGTTCCTGGCTCACTGGAGACAGGGATGTTCCTGTGGAACCTGGAATCACTGGGGGTGATTAATGCAAAATCCCAAGGCTGGCTGTGTAGATTTGTTTCCTTATTTCCTTGTGTGGGTATCGTAGTTTTGAGAATGCTTGGTGAAGATCTTGTAGGTGTTGGTCTCTGTCTGAGGGGTTGGAGTAGATGCGGTTGTACAACCCCTCAGACAGAGACCAACACCTACAAGATCTTCACCAAGCGTTCTCAAAACTACGATACCCACACAAGGAAATAAGGAAACAAATCAACAGAGCCAGACGTGTACCCAGAAGCCTCCTGCTACAAGACAAGCCCAAAAAAGAAACCAACAGAACTCCACTGGCCATCACCTACAGTCCTCAGCTTAAACCTCTCCAACGCATCATCAGTGATCTACAACCCATCCTGGACAATGATCCCTCACTTTCACAAACCTTGGGAGGCAGGCCAGTCCTTGCCCACAGACAACCAGCCAACCTTAAGCATATTCTCACCAGCAACCATGCACCGCACCATAACAACTCTAACTCAAGTATCAGAGGGGTAGCCGTGTTAGTCGGAATCTGTAAAAAGCAACAGAGGGTCCTGTGGCACCTTTAAGACTAACAGAAGTATTGGGAGCATAAGCTTTCGTGGGTAAGAACCTCACTTCTTCTTGCATCTGAAGAAGTGAGGTTCTTACCCACGAAAGCTTATGCTCCCAATACTTCTGTTAGTCTTAAAGGTGCCACAGGACCCTCTGTTGCTTTTAACTTTAACTCAGGAACCAATCCATGCAACAAACCTCGATGCCAACTCTGCCCACATATCTACACCAGCAACACCATCACAGGACCTAACCAGAGCAACTACAACATCACCGGTTCATTCACCTGTACGTCCACCAATGTTATATATGCCATCATGTGCCAGCAATGCCCCTCTGCTATGTACATTGGCCAAACTGGACAGTCACTACGCAAAAGGATAAATGGACACAAGTCAGATATCAGGAATGGCAATATACAAAAACCTGTAGGAGAACACTTCAACCTCCCTGGCCACACAATAACAGATGTAAAGGTAGCCATCTTACAGCACAAAAACTTCAGGACCAGACTCCAAAGAGAAACTGCTGAGCTCCAGTTCATTTGCAAATTTGACACCGTCAGATCAGGATTAAACAAAGACTGTGAATGGCTTTCCAACTACAGAAGCAGTTTCTCCTCCCTTGGTGTTCACACTGCTAGCAGAGCACCTAGATTCATAGATTCTAGGACTGGAAGGGACCTCGAGAGGTCATCGAGTCCAGTCCCCTGCCCGCATGGCAGGACCAAATACTGCCTAGACCATCCCTAGTAGACATTTATCTAACCTACCCTTAAATATCTCCAGAGACGGAGATTCCACAACCTCCCTAGGCAATTTGTTCCAGTGTTTAACCACCCTGACAGTTAGGAACTTTTTCCTAATGTCCAATCTAGACCTCCCTTGCTGCAGTTTAAACCCATTGTTTCTGGTTCTATCCTTAGAGGCTAAGGTGAACAAGTTCTCTCCCTCCTCCTTATGACACCCTTTTATATACCTGAAAACTGCTATCATGTCCCCTCTCAGTCTTCTCTTTTCCAAACTAAACAAACCCAATTCTTTCAGCCTTCCTTCATAGGTCATGTTCTCAAGACCTTTAATCATTCTTGTTGCTCTTCTTTGGACCCTTTCCAGTTTCTCCACATCTTTTTTAAAATGCGGCGCCCAGAACTGGACACAATACTCCAGCTGAGGCCTAACCAGAGCAGAGTAGAGCGGAAGAATGACTTCTCGTGTCTTGCTCACAACACACCTGTTAATGCATCCCAGAATCATGTTTGCTTTTTTTGCAACAGCATCACACTGTTGACTCATATTTAGCTTGTGGTCCACTATAACCCCTAGATCCCTTTCTGCCGTACTCCTTCCTAGACAGTCTTTTCCCATTCTGTATGTGTGAAATTGATTTTTCCTTCCTAAGTGGAGCACTTTGCATTTGTCTTTGTTAAACTTCATCCTGTTTAACTCAGACCATTTCTCCAATTTGTCCAGATCATTTTGAATTATGACCCTGTCCTCCAAAGTAGTTGCAATCCCTCCCAGTTTGGTATCATCCGCAAACTTAATAAGCGTACTTTCTATGCCAATATCACCTCACCCTCCCTGATTGAACTAACCTCGTTATCTCCATACTGATTCTTGCCTGCATATTTATATCTTCCTCTGGATATTTCCATTACTTGTATCTGATGGAAGTGGGCATGAAAGCTTCTGATCCAATACTTCTGCTAGTCTTAAAGGTGCCACAGGAGACTCTGTTGCTTTTTACTATGGTAAAAGTTTCTCGGAATGCCTAGCAGATTCACTGTCTACAAACCACTTGCATATATATCTATCCTTTACTGATATTTGTAGCAAAACAAGTGACATACTCAAGTGGCATTTGCAGTTTTCATTGGCTATTCTTAATGTTTGCTGTGTGTAAAAGTAACCATGTTGGTAGTTTGCTTCCTTGAATAAATACACGTTGTCAGATTCTGCCATCACTTACACTCAAGTAACCCCAAGTAGGTAGCGATAGAAGTCAATGGGGATACATGAGGCAGAGTGAGAGAAGAATCTGGCCTATGGCATTTAAGATCCAAAGTAAATTATGGAAAGAAATATGATAAATTATCCATATTCTGACATTTGGACCTTTGAAAATAAAAGGTTCTGCTTTGTCAGCTGAGAAGATTTTCAGTTGTATTTATATGACCTATGTTGACAACTAGTGATCAGCTGCATTACTCACTTCATCTTGTTTAATGTCATGTCATATCATGAGTAGATGTGACAGTCTAAACATAATGGAATGTGATATTCGACTATTTAAAAGAGAACCCTTAACTGTACACACAAACAAGTTACAATTATTGTGAATACTGCATAGACTCTTAACTGGAGCTGGCCTAGAATATTTTTTCATTAAAAAAAATTTCACTTGACCCCTATTTTTGTTCACTTCTCATGAACATACAAGTGATGTAGTTTTACGGGTGCAAATGTTTGCAGAAAACAAATTATAGAATTATGGGCACAGATATTTCTGGAAATGAAGGTCCCAATCATTCCAAGAGCCCCATACAGGCTTGGATCTGCACAGAGGCCACGGACTTCAATGGGACTCAGTGGGTGCATGCTTCTGCCCACACACAGCTCATTGCAGAATCAGGGCATACATTTACTTATGCAAGTACTCATACCAGGAATGCTTGTGCAGTCATTCAATCAGGAAACAAAAACAAAAAAATATGAAGCAACTTTTCTAACCAGTCACAGCTAAGAACCATAGACTTAATTTTGAATATTCAGATCAATCCACACAACAAAAAAATGCAAATGGATAGCTGTTGAATAAGTTAAAATAATGACTATTGTTTAGCAAACGGCGATCTGCTTGCAGATATCTTGTGAATAGAAAAGATGAGCTAAATTTGTCAAACTACATATTCACTGTATATTACTCACTTTCCTAGCCAGTATTCACCTCAAGAGGATGTCCTTTTCCCAAATCTATTTCCAGCTCACAACCACAAACCCTAGACTGTCTGCTCACCTCTAATCAGGAGTCATTAATGCTAGGTCAAAAGCAGTAAGTGAGATAGGCAAAATTATAGTTTTAATAATAAGTATGAAATTATTATAGGTGATTTTTAATCTTAATTGGTTTTGAAATTATTTGGGTGGCAGCAAAAACTGGCATAAAGCTTTTAATTTAAATCAGACAATTAAAAGCCCCAGAAGGCTTGTGGCTGATAATACTAACCACTGTTTAAAGGATTAAATTTTGGTTTCAGAACCAGAAGGGATTTTGTAATATGCAGGTGAATTGTTCATTACTGTTAGTAACTATTCCATTGTATTGCCAATTGAAGATCAAATGTGTGCTCCTATAGTTAAATACCATTTTCCCAGGCAAACTAAAGTCAATTTGTATAAACTTAGTGTAATTAAAATTTAGTTTCAGTGTTAGCAATTTTTTGACTTTTAAAAGAAATATAACAGTATCTCTAAAGTGAAGATTTTAGTAATTGACAGTTTTGTGTATGGTATGAGGAAGAGTTATTTGCATAGCTAATTTCACAAAGGTGCCTAAAGTTTCATCCTGCTTTCCTGGTTTGTTTGGTAGTCATTTGGCAGACTGTCAGAATAGCAACAAAAACACAATTAGTTTTTCTTTCAAGGCTGTTTGTGTGCAGTAGCTTGGCTTGTGCTACTGGTTCTGACCCTATGTCCACATTCCAACAGAGCTAGGGCAGCCTCCTGCCACTCTATTATTGCAAAGCTGCCCTTACCCCAGACTTAAGTGGCTTCTCCATAGGAGGATGCTTGAGGGGAACAGACCCGCCAAAGTGGCTCCATCACCACTTCCCCCACCAACTGCAGCTGGCAAAGGGGTCATTGATGGAATAAAAGGGAAAAAGAGGAAGCATTTCCATCATTTTCAACTCCTGAGATTTTATCACATCTCATGACATTTGTCATCTTAATGCCCCAGCTTCCACAGGCAGGTGATTATGTGAGAATTGCTGCTTTTATTTAAAAAATTACACAGGAAAAAACAAACTTTTAGCCATCATGCTTGCAGAGAAAAGCTTGAAAAGATGAATGAAATGTACCCCCAAAGTCTCAGAAGGATAGAAAAAGAATGCATAGGAAAAAAAATCATTTTTTTTTAATTTCATGATTTGGGGCTGGGGTCTGACTCATTCGTTTTGAATACTTGGGTTTGTCAATACTATATCTTTATGACCAATGATCTCTGGCTGCTGAAATAGTCCCTTAGGTCCATATACAGCCCCTGCAAGTTACAGCAGTCCTTCAGGTTGCTCTAAGTAGTGCATGAGAGCTTGGCTAGCAAAAACCAGCCCAAGACTGGAGGGAAGAAAAGAAGATTCATAGATTCTAGGACTGGAAGGGACCTCAAGAGGTCATCGAGTCCAGTCCCCGGCCCGCATGGCAGGACCAAATACTGTCTAGACCATCCCTGATAGACATTTATCTAACCTACTCTTAAATATCTCCAGAGATGGAGATTTCACAACCTCCCTAGGCAATTTATTCCAGTATTTAACCACCCTGACAGTTAGGAACTTTTTCCTAATGTCCAACCTAGACCTCCCTTGCTGCAGTTTAAGCCCAATGCCTGAAGGCCACCTCTTTTACTTCCCTCCCCACTGAATGATGCCAAGGGCTCCTGAGTTTCTGCCCAGGATCTTGCCCCAGATTTCCATTCTTGGTATTTGGTTTGAATGGTTAATATTTATCAAGATCTTTGTTCTGTTCTTTGCTTTAATGTGCAGGAAAGCATATTCAGGACAGAGCAAATTTCCCCTTATGACCAAGTAAAAAAATTCCTTTATGAACCGATCACTCGGCAAAACGGTCTTTATTCTAAACACACATTTTGCATTGTGTGTTTGCAAGAAAAATAAAAAATAATAATTTTATTCCCACCTTTGAAAGAACTGGAAATTAAAACCACAAAGTAGTTAGAAACAAAGATGACAAAAAAACCCCAAACAACCCACGCCAATATATGCTGGAAGTGAAGCGCATCTATTATTTCAGCAAACCAGCTAAGTTTTGAGTTTAAATTAGGTCTAAAAAAATCTTCAGAATGTCTAAGCTTTTATAAATTCACTATGAGTGTTTGTTTTCATGCTTCCATAACCATTCTGTGAAATCTGTGACAACCTCTTTATGTCTAAAGAAATTTAAAACCCCTTTGAAATTCCCTGAGCTGCTGAAAGATCTCATCAAAAGATACTGCTGTAGTATCAAGAAGAGTTTGAAGAATTATGCCTTAAAGTTTTGCCAGAGATCTCAGCTTCCCTCTTTCTCTTTCTTTCATTATCAAACAGAATTCTGGCTTGTCTGCCTTTGGGCTAGGCAATTCCTGAGATACTTCCAGTTCCACAGCTTGCTGCAAAGTTTTAGATAAAAAGGTGTTCTTTCTCTACTCCTCTCTGTCTGTATAATCTCTGAACTTTCATGGTGCATTCAAAATAATTGAGAGTACTCTTAGGACATAAGAGGAAAAAAATGTTGGATGATTCTGCCATTATTTGCTTCCCCAGTTGGCAACTGCAAAACATGTCAATAATCTATTAAACATAACATGCATGAATCATCTCTACTTTCTTTTCCAACTGTCTATCTAAGTGCATCACCATATTCCCTAATCTAGAAATTTAATTCTGGGCAATTGGCTAAATACACTGCTATTTCACTTACCCTTCCTTTTGAAACTGGTCTGCTCCAAGCTATCAAAATACCCTTTAAGCAGGTCCTATGGCATGGCTGAAAAGTATATTTAGAATTTGGTTTGTGAAGTTTCTTTATTGGGAACAAAACATTTGTATTGGATATTCCACAGCGTCATATTTCCAAAAATGTCAAAATGTTGCTATGTTAATCCTCACCTCCCTTACCTACTAGACAAATCACAGGGAGAATGCACTAAAGTCAATGATGTTTTGCCGTACAACAAGCTGTAGTCACATAACTACAGATACCAAGCTTTCCAGTGGGGATTGAACCTAAGACTTTTACCACAGACCCCCTGCTTGAGCCAAAAGAGTAACAAAGCACTAGAAAAACTATGATAAAGAACAATCCTACACTTATGGTAAGGATCAATGACACAATATCTAGGTCCTGATCTTCAGTGGGTCCACAATTTTTTGCAGTCCCATGCACAACCCTTAATAGATTCTAACAGCCATATTCAGAGAAGATAGGTAATTTTCATGTGCAAGACCCTTTTTCACAAATGAGGTTTGTGTGTGAAAATTCCATTACCTGCACGTTCACAAGAGGCCTGTTGGTGCACACACATAATGTTACAAGCATACAAATGGAGGCTTGGACTGCAGTATCAGGGCCCAAAATCCCCATGATTGTATAATTTGAGAAGGCACAAAAGAAGAATCATTAATAGCTAATGTTTCACAGGTGAACTTCAAAGAAGAAATGTTCATGTTCCCAGAATGCTGTCAAAAATGTTAGCCTAATTTTACTGTACAAATGGTAACAGCTGCTTTAAAGATGCCACTTGAAAGTAATGAAAGCTGCCTGCATGGTTGCATCACAATCTAGAGGTGAGCACAGAGTGATCTTGTTGAATCGCTCTTCCCTCACATTAGCAAGACCAGGAGATCATCATCACCCACAGTCTGAATGTTACATTTGTGACAAACCAGGTTTGGACCCTTACAGAGACCTATGTCACTGCTAGCAATGGGAGAACCAGTTTGGACAAAATAAGACCTAAATGGAATATTCAGGAGATTCAGAATGGTTCCTTCCTTCTTCCTTCTCCCCCTGTCTTTCACTCCCCTTGTTTTTGCTTATCTCTGCACTTCCTGGTTTCATTTTGGGCCACAAAGTGGCTAAGTACGAGCAGAGAAGCTGTTCTTGTGGTATTTCTAAACTAAATGGAATAAGAAGCATCACACCACTCTTTAGAAAGCCTATCCCTGGAACATACGTGTCTTTATTTCTAGACCGATGAATTCTAGATCAATTTGAATTTAGAGATATTTTTACTAAGATGTATCCAGTTGACTGTGTGCTTTTATAACAAGAATTAACACAATAGCACTTGGTAAACAAACCTCACCAAATGCTCATTCTGTGGCTGGTTTGCTGCACACTCTTACCTGCATTTTGGCTATGCTGTGACCAGTTTCCCATAACATTTTTATTGTGTGCAAGCAATGTGTAGTCAGAGTCTTGCGGCCTTCTAGTACAAATGAGCAAAGCTAAGGAGCATGTAGTTCGAGTGGTCCATGATTGCTGTGGGTTTCTGCAAGGAATTTTTTGTATTAGATCCAACCTTTAAGTCCCTGTACGATTTGGGTCCAGGTAAAAAGACACATTACCCCTTTCCTTGCTATGCGTGGAGTCGTGGAACGCACACAAGCTGTCCAAATCTCCCGGAGCTATCAAGCTTTCTGAGGTTTGCCTTTTCATTGAGTCTAACATTATTTTCAAGGTTAGCAACTCAGATGTCTCCCCAAACTGGATGAGAGCCCAGGAAGGAACCAACTTTGGAAGGCTTATGTCTGAACTGAGAGGTTAGGTCAGCCTACCTTTTCCTTTTCTAAGAGACAGATGCATCCTTATCTGACAGCAGCTTCAAATATCTTCCGCTATGGCATTAAAATATTCTGTTCCTCTTGAGTAAAGTTGGAGATGACAGTCTACTCAGCTGCCCAAAGGGCTGACTACACAAATATCTTCTGGGGCACATCAGACCAGATGGAAAGTTCAGACTTTATTTAGACAAAAATACTACTACTGAATTGAAGGAGATAGAACCATGTAAATTAATTGAGCACAGTGTGGGCAGTGCAAGCTGATACTGCTTTATTGCCAGCATTTTGCTGTAAAATAAAACCAAAACCAGTTTTGTGGCCATTAGAGAATTACTTCGCAGATATATGTGTATATTTTTTTACCCCAGTTGCACTTGTGTTTGTCCAAAACAGTCCCTTACTGAGGCTATATCTACACTACCACTTATGTCGATGTAACTTATGTTGCTCACGGGTGTGAATAAGAGACATAAGTTACACCACCCTCAGCGCCGATGTGGACATCACTATATCAGTGGGAGAGCTTCTCTCACTGACATAGTTGCCGCCGCTCATTTGATAGATTAATTAAGTCGACAGGAGACCTCTCTCCCATTAGCTTAGAGCGGCTACGCTAGCCATTGTAAGCTCTCTAGTCTAGCGATAGCCTGAATAGCTCCTTGTGAAACAAGAAATAAAATGAAAAACAAGTTTTCATTAGTCATCACCTATATCCTGGACCCATTTTCAAGACTGACTACTTTGTATTATTATGCTCAAGTGAGCTGCATATAGACATGCAACCAGGACAAATGCTCATTTGTATTTGCAAATGTGAAATCTGAGTATGCACCTTAAGTGACTACTTGGAGATTGGGTTTCATGGGTTTAGAACCAAATGCTCTGTAGGAGATAATGGAGCTACACTAATTGATCCCCAGCTGAATATTTAGCCTTCAATTTGTAATCAATCTGTAAATTTTATAATCAGTTTCTATAGTCGGAAATATTTTTTTTTTATAATCATAGTTGATTATGCATTTCTTAAAAAGTTACAATTTGCAATTTACGTGCAGTGGTAGTGACGTTTTTGTTGTGTGTGTGTGGTTTTTTTTTTTTGGGTGGGTTTTTTTAATCTGCATACAACAAGAACAGAATCTTTTGTTTCTGCTTTGTAAAGCTGAGAGAGCTAGCTCTGAAATCTCCATTTATATCTACTGGTGAGACATTGTCAGTACATATGTAAAGATAACTTTCCTTATGTTACTTTTATATGTTTTTAATTACATAATAGTGGTTTACATATATATCAGCAACATCACATTGCAAGGATACAAAACATTCCTAAAGCAAATGTTTGCATATATTCCAGTTTCTAAGGTCAAAATAGTTTTCTGCTGATAACAGCAATATACGAAAGTTCTTAAGCCTTTTTCACAGTGCAACAAATTAACAACTAATTCTTAATTTCCAAATGTCACAAAGGCAAAATAATCTGGTAATGTTTTTGACAGTGAAACAAAAGGGCTCTTCAAATTGGCATCCAATTGAAATATGCATCAAAATACATCATTATGAATGTATCCATTGCGCTGTTAATTAATGCAAATTAAACCATCCTAGATGATATGTTTTGCTTTTTGCCTCTAGACTAACATGAATGCTAAACACAGCATTACCAAAAGAAGCTCAAGTATTACTTCTTTTAATTTACTAGTCAGACTTTTTTTTTGTCATCTCATTTATATGTTTATAGTGAGAAATGAAGAAATTCCATAAAGGATAAACTTCAGAAGCTCAAGTACTGTGTACAGCTCTGGAGGGTTTATCAGATCTTAGCTTTTACATAGAGAATGCTAGCATGCAATGTCTTCTTAACCCTCTTTGCAGGAAGGATTTTATTTACATGGAGTACAGTCAAAGGCCCATTGAAATTAGTCGAGTCAAGTCTTGGTTCATGATTAGAGTTCCTCGGCACTACACTAATACAAATAATAACAATAATAACAAAAACAATAATAATAATAATATAATATAGGAGTTCAGGCTCATGGAGAAAATACAATTTCATGAAGAAGTGTGAGACAGGAATTACTCCTCCCAAAAGTATTTATCCACAGAGAATCAGCTCGGGGATACTTTTTCCATGGGCCCTTGTAAGTCTTGGTCCTGCTCTCAGCTGTGCAACAGGATGATGAGCTCTTTAGCACACAGGTAGTCCCAGTGAAATCAATGGGACTCTGTTAAGTGTGATGCTTTGTTGCTGAGAGTGCTCAGCACCTTGCAGGATCCAGCCCATGAAGTGCCTTGCAGGATCCAACCTATGCAAATCACCAAACACTAGCTCATGGTGTGAGTGATATTTACAGGGGAGAACATAGCTCTGAAGCATTCTAACATCTTCAAAAGTCTGTGTTTGCTCACTGAGATTCTCCCCAAAAGGGTGTGTTTCATGAAAAGTGGGTCATTTTATCCCTAAGCCTCAGTTATTCATATCCTATCATCTCAAATGAGTGAATTAGGAACTCATTTTTTAGAGTGTGTAAATTATTCGATACATATGGTGGAATAAACAATACACATGAATCTCCCCAGATGCACAGTGATTCAATCGGGAGCTGTCTGCCTTCATACCATTCTACACATCTTTGAGATAAACCAGAGATTCAAATGCAAAATCCAGGATGATAGGGACATCATGTGGATTTGTAAGTACCCTGTGGGAGCCCTGGGGTCTATAATCTAATGAATGGATTACACTCATCCATCTCATATGTCCTATAAATATGGGAAGAGGTTAGGCTAAAAAAGAGAGCAGTGCAGGTAGCAGCATTTTGTGGCATGTTGCATGAATGTCAGTGAAATGAAAGGCAAAACTGAACACTAGGAGTCATCCTGTAGATCTGCAAGCTTCCCCGTTGGTTGTATTACCCATAAAACAGTGAGTGGATCATACACATCACTGTACAACATGCTAATTTTCATCATTGATCATTAAAATTTGAGATTATTTAAAAAATGAAGAATTCTAAATGTAATGCAATCAAGTTACTAATACATTCAAGGTTTTCATATTCTTATTCAGCTGTTTCAAACCATCACATGATTTGGAGAATCCGAAGAAATGGAAGTTCTTTCTAAAAATGTGAAAGGGGTTGCAGCATTTCCTGGCATGTGACATATGTTTCTCAATGAACGGTCAGGCATTACTTTAAGAAAAAAAACACACACACACACTTTGGCATGCTTTTTTCTTCATTGACCTGTATGCCACATGCCAATAAAGTACCACAGAGCTTCCTGGTTTTTTTTGGAAACTAACCTTATAGTAGCAGTAGGCTGATGACATTAACTGAGAGGTGTTAAGTCTAGCATAAGCTTTCATGATATTTGCTTTCCATTTAGGGTGACCAGATAGCAAGTGTAAAAAATCGGGATGGGGTGGGGGGTAATAGGTGCCTATATAAGAAAAAGCCCCCAAAATCAGGACTGTCCCGATAAAATCGGGACATCTGATCACCCTATTTCCATTAATATTCTAGTAAATAAGTTTAGTGGCAAGAACATTCACAGAGAACCAGATCAGGAAAGCATCCCTATTCAGGACAGCACTTAAACACGGGCCTAACTTTAAGTACTTGCTTGCATCCCATGGAAGTCAATGGGACTTAAGAATGTCCCTAATTTTAAGCATATGCATAAGTGCTGTTCTCAGTAAACATGACCTTAAGTGCAGATTTGTGCTTTCCTGAATCAGGGCCAGAAACAGCACATTTTAAGCAAATATTGCAGAAATTAAATTTCAAATTTCTAATGCTTAAATTTCACTAGCAAACTAATTCTATGAGTTAGACTTATCTAATCAGGCCACAAACACATGCCATGTGTCACATAGCGCATCTAAATAACTCAGACTTTGAATATCAAACGCTCTCAATGAAAGGCATCCAAACATGTTACAGGTCATGGAAAATTTCATGGAAGTTTTTTGGTAAATAATTCTGAATAATGAATTATTCAAGAAAATCCCAGTTTTGTGGCCAAGTCAGGAACAAGATAAAGAAAAAAAGGTGAAATTTCTTGAATACATTATTTCTTATGAATTATTCACACAGGGCTCTTTAGGATTATCCATCATGACAAAGTATGTCAGATTACCAGTTGACACCTTGGTCCATCAACAGAGACATACTCTGCAGTAATTGTACTTCAGACAATGCAGTTTCTAGTTGCTGCAATGGACAAGGATGGAGGAGAGATGAGGAGACAGTGATATAGATGATAAATATGAAGGAATGAGCACGATCTATTGTACACAGAAAATGTGTACAATCCCTACTGGAAAGTGTGGAAATTGGATTTGTAGGGCAATACACAGGAAAGAAGCCCTCCAAAACACACAACTGCAGCAACTAAAACAAAAATAAGAGTCAAGATATTGTATAAACCCTGCTGCCTTAATCATATGCAGATACACCCTGTACAATTTTCCCTAGTGCACTTCATTTTCAGCATTTGGCTCTTAATCTGACATTAAAAAGGGAAAACACATTTCACATGTTACTGTCATGCTATCTTTGAGTCTGTTCTCAACCTCACAACTTTCAGGAATGCATAGCAAAATCTGTAATACTTCAGTGACTTACTATGTTGCTGTATGAGCCACATGCAATCCTTTTGTCACATAACCAAAACTCCATGGCTTGTCTCGCTTGTTTATTTTTCTGCAGTGATGGCACTGGGCTATCACACTTATCACTACAAACAAAACTGTTTCCGTTGCTCTTTTATATTCTTTGTATGGTGTGATGAGGAGAGAACAGGATGAGAACAATATAATTAAAAGTGTATAGGATAAACACTGCAGCACTCATTGTTTAAACTTGGCCTTAGCTCATTTTAGATATATATAGGATAACTCTTCTGTACTATACTTTTTCAATATGCGTCATTAGATTCAGAATTTAAGCAGGACAGCATCAAAAATAGCCTTTTGCTCTCTCCTTGACTTCACTGGTGAAATCCCTAGAAGCCACTGACCAGTCCCTACCTTTAATGCTATCCCATAGAACAAAGGGTCCCCCACTGGAATTAATAGCAGGTAAATGAAAAATTAATTGAAGTAAATATTTCTCCCCTTGCACTCTGTATGGATTCAGGATTTGTGGTATTCCTGATGCCAGAGTCAGAAGCTGTAACTGAATTTTTAAAAAGGACTAGATTATTGTAGTTACCCATGCTAAGATAAAGGTAGTCAAATGTCATGCTTCAGGGAATCAGATGATGGCTACTGGGGTAAGAGAGGAATTTGTCTCCCCCATGTACAGCATTGCATAACTGGTGAAGTGCATTATTTTGTTTTATCTTTCTCTGAAGCGTCTATATTGGCCAGTGTCAGAGACATTTTGCTGCACTGGATGGCTCAGTAATCTGTTTTTTTTATAGTGATTTCTCCATTCTGGTGCTTCCTACTTTGAAAAGTGTATTTGCAGGTTTATGAGATTTGCTGCTGCCCCTTTCATTTTGAGAAATGTGTGAAGCAAAACAATAAAAACATATATAAAAACAGACCCCTGCTAGCATAGAGGAAAACTAGATGGCTTTCTTAAAACAAAAAAGAAAGCTACTTCTTTAATTTACTAGTCAGACTTTTTCTTGTTGTCATCTCATTTATATGTTTATAGTGAGAAATGAAGAAATCCCATAAAGGATAAATCTTTAATCAAGCATAGAGCCAAATTTGTGATTCCACTAACAGAAGGCTGAAAATAGCTCTCAAGTGCACCAGCATTTTCTGCCCACACACAGTAATGACCTGTAGGGATAAATGTGCCAAAAGGGAAATCCATGCACTGGTTTTGATTTACTACCTCATTTCTAATGACAGGGGACAAAGAAATAGCAACAGAATGCACTTGTAAATCCTTCCAGTTTTCAGAATCAGCTTTCAAAAGGCAAACATGATCTGATAATTTAAAGCTGTTTGAGTCAAAATGAGAGTGGCTGTATGGACTGTGGTTTTACGAATGCACAGGGCCTTGTTTAATGCACCATTCTCCCTTTCCACAATAAAGAGAGTAAAAATCTGCTCTAAAAAATGAATTCTGAGCTGGGGGAGGTCAGGCAATTTATTTCATATTGGGTGTATCTCCTTTGGTAAATGCAGGAATACTTGGTAAAAATGCCTTTCATGGACTTCAACCAAATTAGTTCTGTCGCACATACCCCTGCTCCATGGTCTCACTTTTCTGGTCCTGGTCAAGGTCGAGAGGACGATGTGCTTAAAGTTAGGCATACACTGAAGTGCTTTGCTGGACTGGAGCATAAGCTATCATAGTTGTTGGCTGATTTGTCCTTTAAAAAAAACTAAACCCAAATGAACTTTTGTGTATTTTGGTAAGAATTTAAGGTGAAACCTTCACTTATAAGGCACATGCCAATTGAACAGCACATATGTGTTTAGTTTATTAAATGTCATGTATTCCATTATAAGGAAGACAGTTATATGCCTATAAGTGTTACAGCTAATGTTATAGCAGAAATAGGGACAGCTAAGTTGTACTCCAAGTATTGGCAAAGGGAAAAGGCCAGATTCTGCTCTCAGTTGTTCTGGTAGAAATACACTGCTTCAGGGGAGTTACTCTGTAGTGGCATGGGTGTAACTGAGAGCATAATATGGCCAAATGTATTTAAAGCCTATGAACAGATGAAGCATTTTTCCTTCTATCTCTACCTTCAAACATAAGACTGTCTTATAGGTATTACCCATGAAGAAGATACTTCTAAACAAGTACATTCCCACCGCAGATGACAACACTGACTAGATTTTACTATTACACTGTTCCCAGGAGAATTGACTTTTAGGTAGTACTTGTGAAAGGGATAGAAAAACTTGGTGGTCACCATAGGCTCAGTATACCTGTGACTAGGTGGGGGTGTTCAGATGCTCTTTTAGGTACTCTGTACTGGCATCTGAGGTCAGGCTTAGAAATTATTTTACAATTCCAGTTTTACAATTTCTACCTACAATTGACGAGTCAAATCCTACATCCAGAGTTTAACAAATCAAACTTGGCCTCATTAAGTCATTGTCTGAACTATGAACAGCAAACAAGATTTTCCCACAAAGCCCATCAAACTTTGACACATTTCAAAACCATACATGTTCATGCTAAGCCCAGGAAAGCCTATTATGTGGTGTAATTTATGGCAAAGACAGCATATTTAATGAAATCTATTTAGGGAAAACCTTACATTATTTTGCTTAAATTAAAAAATGGAAAATCTTATTATCTCATCTTTCTGTTATTGAAAGATACAAATAATTTACACAATAGTTTCAAAGAGGAAAGCAATCTCACGGCATAATGTGACTGGATAATCCAAAGGAAAAAAAAAACTAATTAATATGTGAAAACAATTTTATAATATAATAAGCAATTATAAATAGCTGTGCAAAAAGTAAATATTAAAGAAGTGTGACAAGCAGAAAAGTTACCTGCGTGCTAAAACATGACCCTTCTCTAGTAGCAGACTTAATATTCATCAACAGTGTCAAAACAGAATGATAATAAAATTATAACAAAAAAGTTAGAAAATATGTAACTTTTCTATAGTGAACGTCTTGCAAAATATTTTTGCCATATGTGGCATAATCTCAAACATGGTGCAGTATGGCACAGATTAATCAATACATATTTTCCATGTTGGCTAACACAAAAATGCTTGTAATGTTCCTGGTTACTTGGGTGAAGCTCACTCTGAACATGGCCTGTTCACTACTTATCACCCACATAATATTAAGGACAGTACAGTGATCATTTAGTACTGGAAGTCTAACATCAGTGTTTTACAGACAGAGAATGAGAAAATAAGATCTTTGTCCCACAGGAACTTGCAAGCTGAGCCTAAACCAAAGACAAAACAGACAGATGAGAAACACGGAGGGAAGTAAGTACATCAATGTTAAATAGAAGTATTTTAGTTCATGGGTGGCAGAGTTATGGTGAGGAGATCAAGTACACATTATTTTGGCTACATAAATGTCTCCTTGAGGTTAAAAGCTAATGTAGACAAAATATGAATACCTAGACATTCAGGGTCAGATCTGACCATCCTTACCACCTTGTGTAGTACCTTAGTCTCTGAGTAGTTCCACTGACAACAGTGGGGTTACTCATAGTGGAAGGCACTACTCAGCAGTAGTAAGGATAGGAGAATCTGACCCTCAAGTTTATACAGAACATGAGTATGCACGTTCTCTAGACCAGGAATAACTTTTTGGATCAGCTATATAGGAACTCCAAAAAACTCGGAATTTAATAGTACACACACTTTTCAAAATTCAGTTTGGAAACAAATCTTAAAGACAAAGAAGATGCTGTGGAAGAAGTTGTAATACAGTCAATCAATAGTCAAGTCAGAGGGCATCCAAGTAGAGACATTGTTGTAAAACCTGATAGGGATTACTATCTAGAATAAATCTATTTAAGCAGGTACAGAGAACATCAAAACAAGAGAAAACAGTTGCAATTAAAACAAAGTTACCATTGTCAGTGATTGGCAATGGTAATTGAAATGTTGCTATTTTCCTGATATTTAGAGCTAAGCAAACTTGAGTTCTATGGTTACTCCCATTTTAACAAGCAATAAGTCAGAACAGTTAACTTTATCACTAGCTGTGCAAAATTTTATAAGGCATACTGAAACTAATGAAGAATGCTTGAATTCATATTTGCTGTCTCATGATTCACCATCTGAAAAGCTTTTTATTAGATCAATAAATACAGCAGCAATCATGTAACCCTTCTGTTTCTTTCATGAAGGTATATGAGATAGTTTACTGGGGTCTAAACCCAGATTTTGAAAACTAATTAATGTACTGCACATAGAAAACAGATGTGAAAGAGCATCTTCAGAGTAACTGGAGAATATGCAAATAATTTCTAACTTTTAGGCTTAGTAGTTGTAACACAAGCACATTTCCCCATCCATCCTTCAGAACAAATCTAAATCTTAGCAATTGGCATGCAGGATAGGGGAACCTATCTTGTTCAGAAGAAACAAAATTTAATCTCATGCCCCTTCCAATTTGGAGATTTTGCAGTACAACTCTCAGAGCTATGCACAAGGAACTTCACCATCATCAGATCAAGTAGGTAATTTCATTAGACTTAATAGGTATTTTCCTGTACACATTTTAACATTCAATTTCTTTGTTATCTCATCAGGTAAGTAATATTTGTATTTTTAAAAAGTGTCCTATCCTACTAAGCCAAATGCAATGAGTCTTTCTGTCTTCCTTGCTTTCACCTAGTTCTGCCTCAAGTAAGTATAGGACATAGTAGTTTGTGATAAAAAACAAAAAATATTTTTGCCTTGTCTTCTTCCTTAGGTACATATCAACAAGAGCCCCTATATAAATTCTCCTTATTCGGAATATTGGTGGACTCAAAAATTACTGTAATAATGAATTAACAGTAAATTGATTTCTTTCTTAAACTGACTTTTTTATAGTAAATGTACATTTTCTTTGGTTTTGCATTGTGTTAATCAGGCTTTACCAAAAAAAAAAAAAAAAAAAAGGGGAAAAAAAAGAGAGAACCAAAGAAAGCCGCCCCCCAACCCTCCTGCTAAATCCCCCCACTATTATGATGTGAGTCAAAATGGAGCAAATAGCACAGATTTCTTTCTTTTGTGAAAGAGTGCTCAATTTGTCAAGCTGCTCAAATTTGTCTATTGAAAATTTCTCTAAAAAGCTATTTCTCTGCCCTACAGTTGGACTATGGTACTGTATGATTACTAGCAAAGGATAATGTAAATTTGTCAAGATTTCTGTAAGTTTTCATCTGAGTTTGATAAAGTTAACTATTATTTAGGGACAGATTCTGCTCTTAGTTACACTGGAGTAGTAACTCCCTTGACTTCAGTGCAGTTATTCCAGATTCACATCAGTATCACTGAGAGCAGATTTGGGCGCCTAGATAGTGAGCAAACAGAAACTCGGCAGTTCGCAGTTCATGGACCTGATTCTCTCCCCTGTTACAACCCATTTTATGCCAGTTTTATGCCATTTCAATGGAGTTCCACTGGCTTAAAATGGTTGTAACAGGGTGGAGAATCAGCCTGGCTGTTTCCCTCCCACTCTGCTATTTCCACAACATGGAAAGAAAGTTCAATTTCTTTAGACCTCTGATGTGACACGACAAGCACATCTTCTCATGTCAGGTTGGATCAGAGTTTTAAAGAAGCACAACCTTGTCCCCTCATGCATAAAAGCAGATTAAATAGCAGAAAGAAGAAAATATTTTCCATCTGATGGCTGCTGTTTGGCAGTCTACCTGAAATTAGTTACTAGGCTAACCCCACTTGCCAGTATCAGGGGGTAGCCGTGTTAGTCTGTATCTACAAAAACAACAAGGAGTCTGGTGGCACCTTAAAGACTAACAGATTTATTTGGGCATGAGCTTTCGTGAGTAAAAACCTCACTTCTTCGGATGCACCAGTTGCCAGTGGACAGGTGATCCACATCACAATTGTTGTCCTTATTAGTGGTCTCTTCAGAGAAGCTGAAGGTTGTATGGTTTGTTGATTCTAGTAATAGTATAGGTCTGGATTGAGGCATATGGTGATGCAGGGAAGTGTTAGGGAGCTTCTTACACCATTGCTAAAGCTGTAACTCTGCTGTGAATTAAATTATACATCAATCCAGCACTAGACACAGTACTGGACCTCATACAGCTGATTTGCACCAGATGAGGATCTAACCCAGTATATCTACACTGTATGCAGTTTATGTCAGATGTGTACCACCCACTTGTGCCAGCCTACAAAGAACCCTTTTCTGTCTTTAATACATTCCACAGGCTGCTCTTTAGATGGAAATACACTGTTTTAATTGAATCATTGTGGGGGGGGGGGAGGGGGCTGATGAGGAGGGGGTTTAAATCTAAGCACATAAATAATTTGAAACTCAAATTCATTTTGTGAAATAGTTGATAAAGTTTGCCAAATCTTGAACTCCAAAGTTCTACTCCTCTAATCGTTCTGTCTAATCTAGCTAGGTGTTTATAAAAAGCTCACCAGTGTTGTATCTGAATGTGTGAGGTTCATTCATCCTTACTGGCTACCACAGGAAACAAAGACAGAGGTTGCCTGAAGAAGAAAGAGAGGTGTAATGTTGTAGGTATTTTTGTTATGGTTATTAGCACCTGGTGGCCAATATGAAAATAGCTAATTACTGTTCTAAGTCCTAATGCTGTGCTGAGCATGCTTCAGTGTGTGGGGGGTGTAAGGGGAGGATGAAGTTTTCCAAGATGGAGGCTGACTGGTTGTCTAAGTAAACTATACCAGAATAAAAGATCTCCTTTTTCAGTTCTAATCGGTTTTGGGTCTCCATACATTACAATAGTAAAAGGGAGAACAAATCAGGAAAACTAGTTTTTTCCTGGTCTTTCTGTAACTACTACTGGCTGTGTTTGGCTTTCCTAGTTGCATATCTCTGCATGGCAATACTGTACAGAGGGGGGATTAATTTATTCACACTCTCGTGCAATACTAACACGATGCCTCCTGTCAATGTTTGGGGTTTGGAACCCTAAATCATAAAGTTCTGATCTACTAAATTCCCCTATTATTCAGTGGATTGAACTTTTCAGTACAAAAGGCTAATAACTGCCTCAACTGTCAGTTTTCTACCTGGAATAAGGTGAAGAGCTCTGATTTGTAGCTATTTGTTCATCTTCTCCCTTTTTTACTTTCTTCAGACTGAAAACTTTTTCTTCAGCAAAGTCAGCTTCCAAGGTTTTATTAAAGTAGAATACACATTATTTTCCATCTAACAGATCTGCAAAAGCAGTGTATTTGGCAGTGTCTATTTCAAAATCTACTCACTAATATTTTGGATCCAGATACACTTGGAACCCCAGAGACTCTCTCTTTGTTAGTCTTCCTTAAGGGACTGAGTTCAACCGGAAGACTTGATTCACTACTGATTCATACACTCTTTCAGTGTACATTCTCCAGAATTCAGCCTAGAGCCTTTAAAATCCTAAGGGGCAAAAACGTTCAGTTACACTCTCAAATGAGCTATGGTTTCCACCCATAACCTCCATCAAAGACTGGTACAACAGGGAACTCTTCCACCTCCATTGGCCTCCCACCATAGTATGTAGCACTAGGATAAAAGATACAGATACCTCCTGGGCTGTCTGACTCCAAGAGGGAAATCACTGCATACACAGTGGGAATGCTCTGGGATGAAAGGATTTTTTGGGTAGGGCCATATTCCAGGATTTACCTCACCCTCCAAGTGATGATCCCACTCATGTCACAGCTATCCATAAAGTGATTAATTCCAAGGTCCTTGGATCTCACAGACTGCCAAGTGCGTTGTTTCTCTGCACCTCCTTAGTGGCTAACAGACTAGATCTGTAGAGATGGAATTCCTCAGCATCCTCAGGCATGGAGGACTGCACTTGCGCACTTTGTGATTTTTGTATGCCAGCCTTTCCAAGGCATCAAAACATGCTTGAACAGTTTTTAAACATATGAACTTTATTCCTTGACATGCATGATCCATTGTTATAAACTGAAAACCTCTGACTCACATGTCCTTTTTATGTGCTCTTCATTTACTAGACACAGTCTATTGACCACCTCTCCTACGCTTCTTGTCTTATCTTCTCCTCCCCCCGCACGCTTTCTTTTTGTCTCTCTTTTTTCCCTTGGATTTCTGACTCTGAATTTTTGGATTGATTGTATAATTAGTTTATTAATCAGAATCCAATAAGGAGTAAAAAGATGTAAGCATTTTGTGAGATGGACTTGAACCAAAATACCAGATGGAACACCATTAACCTTTGAGGAAATTTGATCAAAATCTGGGGCAGTATTTGCTGTTGGCCAAAAACAAAACCCAGATCTGAACAATCCCTGAACTCTGGGAGAATTCAGTTCTAACTTTGGAGCTGGACTTTTGACTTTCCGGTCCAGGTATAGTTTACAAAACAGAAGCTATACAAAACAAAGTTTATTTACTGTGTACTGGTCAGGTGCATTTTTTCATTTCGCTCATCCTAACCTACCAGTGCAGCTTTATCACTCAAAGTTTTCTTACAGTATTTCCTGTTTTCTGATTTCATTGAAGTCCCGTCTCTCATTTCACTGCGACATATACAGTATTCTGACATGAAGCTCAGCCTCAAACTAATGAAAAGAAGGAAAACCCAAATTGGACCTAGCCAGTGTTATTGATCCTCCAGTCTCTGTGACAGCAGCTAAAAGTGCAGAGGGGCAGGAAGTCCCTGATATCTCCTGTGACGTTCTTATGTCAGTGACAAGAAATCAGGGACAAGAAAAGAATCTAGCTGCAGCAAGTATCCTAGATGCAGTACAATCTGGATGCAGGCCAAGACATGGGATGGAAACAACAGTAATGGCACCGATGAATGACGGCTGGTATGTTGATGGATGGAGGCAAGACAATTATTCGCAAACCCCTGGAACTCTTTGCAGCATCTGATACAGATGGTCATGAGAAATTGCTGATCAGCCAGAGGAATGTGGCAGGGTTGCATAATGAATGTATTAAAATGTTTTGAGTCCTTCCTGGAGGTAGGTGTCCATAGGGCAATGATTGGAAACTGCACATTGGCCACCAGACCTCTTACCTGCAGAATCTCACAAGGATATGTCTCTCTCTCTTCAGTCCTATTCCGCATCTCTTTTGCAGCCATTAGGTGAACTGGATCATGGACTCAAGTGCCAATAATTTGCAGATGAGACAGAGCTCTGCCTATCCTTGACAATGTCTGACACCACTGTCACTAATCAGGCCCAATGCTTAGCCGAGATCAGTTCATGGATGAAGAACAGCTAGTTGAAGATAAATCTGAGCAAGACAGAAGGTATGAGGATTGGAAGAGGAGAACACCTTGAGGAATTTGAAGGTACAGTGCAGACTCCATTGGTTGAAGATACACCCCACCAGCTGGTCAATTCAGTGCACAGTGTAGGAGTTTAGGATCTCTAAGGGATCTAAAAAGGATGGTATCAATACCCAATCTGTGTTTGATTTCACCTGTAATGAAAGACTATCATAATGCATACACACAAGGGGGGCAGATTAAGGTTGCAGAGGTCACCTTAATTCTGTATTTGCAAATTTTTGAGAGCTTGACTTTGGAACCATACTAATGCTTTAACATTGTGCGTGTATAATTTTCTAGATTTAAAAAAAGCAAACTCCATCATTTTAAAATCCTATAGTGTAGAGTCAATTGACACCCCAAAGGATCATCAGGAGGGTTGGAAGCTATAGAGGCACAAGACATACTTGTGCCCCTGAGCTAATGCAGTAACTGTTAGCAATAGTAGGTTGTCATCCCTTAAGTAGACCAGCACTAGAGAGGATGAGACATTTTGCCAGTGGGTTTCACAGATATTTGCTGACAGCACAGAAATGGTGAGACTCAGGAATCTTGGCTTCAATTCCAGGTTCTGGAGGGGGATGTTCTCTAGTGATTACAGACTTTTCTGACCATTCCCTCCAAACCTGATCACTTCTGCCCCTGTACCTGTCCTAACTGAGTCTCTCTTGCCCTGCCACTGTCTCCCCTTTCCAGTCCGTCACCTGTCCCATGCCTCCTCATCTCAGTCCCAATCTCCTCCTGAGTCTCCTTGCCTAGACAGTCCCAATCTCCCCTTCTGGGATCCCAATCCAAATCCCAGTCTTCCATTTACCCCAGCTCCTAATCCCAGTCTCCCTCTATAGGCTTCTCATTTCAGTCTACCCTCCTGTAGTGGGGCAGCTGCCCCACTCCCTGAATTTGGGCTGCAGTAGGTCAGTAGGCCTGCACAGACAGGGAGCCAATCAGGGAAGGCCTTATAGGGAGCCAATCAGAGCCAGGCTCAGCCCTATAAGAAGGCTGCTCAGGACAGGCGCAGGTAGTCTGTCCCAGGCCTTTGAGAGGGGAAGGTCTGTCTCCAGGCTGGGAGACTAGCACAGTGCTCAGCAGGCCCGGGGAAACAGAGGGTAACTCCAGCCCGGTGTCTGTCAGGCTGCAGGCCCTGAAGGGAAGGGCCTAGCCGGTGCGAGGGGCCGAAGGGGAAGCAGCCCAGGCACATGGACAGACAGACAGATGGAGGGAGAGAAGGAGGGCAGGACGGCTGCCACTAGAGGGTCCCTGGGTTAGGACCCAGAGTAGTGGGCGGGCCTGAGTCCCCCCCCATCCCCCTTGCCTTGCACCCAGCCAACAGAGCAGCCATCTAGAGCTGTACCAACCCCCTGCCAAGAGGGGAGTGACTTTGAGGGTGCAGTTGGGCACATCGGGGCCAGGACGCAGAGAGGCAGCTGATTGATCCTCCCCCGGAAGGGGGCGAGGATGGACTAAGGGGCACTGCCAGAGGGCAGTGGCTCGAAGAGGACGCCATGAGCTTGGGAGCAATGTGGGTCCGGACACACCAACCGAGGGTGAGACGACAGATGAGACAACCAGTAGGAGGTGCCAGGTGGTGAGTCCCAACCCCATCACACCTCCATTCCCAACCTCCGTGAGGCTCCTCATATGATTTAAGTCTCCCTCTCACCCTCATTTCCCCGACACCTAGATCCCGATCCCAAATTTTCTTGCCCAGTCTCCTTTCCCCTGCTGTCAGTGTCAGGCTGTATCCCCAGGCTCCTTGTCCCAATCTTTTCCTTCCACTGCCTCCCAACCCCTGGCCCACCTCTTGTTCCCTCTGCATTCCAAGCAGGATGCTTGGCATAGGTCCAGTATGGGAAATATTGACAGCACAAGATAAAGAATCTCCTTGATCTCAGTTCTGGTGCCTGTGCTCAAGAGAATTTAGCTGTCAAACTAACAAATCTCTGAGTATATTTGAACTGAGACTTTTCAAAGGTTTCTAACTTGGCCAAAATTATTTCTTTCCCCACCCTCCAGGAACACCAAAAGGGACACATCCCTGCTACTAGTACAACTCCCCCACCAAATTTCATCCCTGATCCAAAGCATGGAGGTGCTAGAGCTTCTCAGTGAAACTGCAATAATTTTTTTAAACATGGACAAAACTGATTTTCCCTAAGCTCTGTCTCAGAAATGGCTGAACCATTTTTTTCTGAAGAGTCTGCCTGAGACAGGAAGAAATTATAAATAACTGAAAACAAGGTCTTAAAATGAGAAATGTCGAGCAATCTTAAGTATAGGTGGTGCTATCAGCTCCACCTATAATAATATAGCTGCGATGCTGGACTGCAGTGAAAGCATGTAAAAAAAAAATCAATTAAAAACCCCTATTGTAATCTCAACTGGTAAAATAACTTTTCTGTATTTTGGATCTTATTTTGTCAAAATACACTACTCAATAGGATATTACAGTAGCACAGATCCTTATCACCAATGAATATACAAGCTAATCAAAGACATAATCTCACATGGTAATAGAATGCCCTGAAAATACTATATAGAATTTTTTTTCCTTTGTAATCACAATGCTTGGTCAGATCAGGCAAATCAAATAAGGGCCTGGAGAAACAATCCTTTTACCCATGTTACTTTCCCCCATAATTTCATTGCCTAGTAATGCAGTCAGTCAACATCGCTGAAAGGGTTTGATTAAAAATAACACCAACAGCTATGTTACACAGCAAAATGATGGGTGTAACTTTCATCACCAATGCTGTTGCTGCACAACTTTTGCACGATTCTATCCTGTGACATTTTGCTAGGGACATTTTTATTCTATTTAAAATCCCTTCTTGACTTTTAATCCAGGTCACCCACATAATTATGTGAATGAAATGTCCCCGATTAAATGGGCATGCTTACCCTCTATGGCCATGCCAAGACATCCCTGAAAAAATTGTGCAGGATGGAATATAATGGAATTACAAAAGATAGCACAGCACTGAAATCAGGTGACATAATTCACATATACATACAAGAGCACGCACACGCGCGCACACACACACTCAAGTTGTTCCTTACTCCCAAATTAATTGCAATTATCATAAACTTTAATCCTTTTGTTTCCCTTCCAGCAAGAAACCAATAGAAACAAAAAGAAAAAATTAGACTGACATCAAAGATTTAATTAATTTCCAAAAACTTGTGAAAACTGGAAAAGAATGAATGTGCAAGAAAGTTTGTTTTTTCATTGTGCATTACAAAGAATATGGGTCAAATTGTGCTATTAAGAGAAAATCCCAAGGACCCACTGAGGTGGAGTAGTGTTGGGTGGGAAATGGTTTTCCTGTCCTGAGAGAATTTTCAAGATTTCAAACTTTTCCCCCATCCAAATTTGGATGAAAAGTTGAAATCTCAAAAATTTGCACAAATCATCACCTGGAAAAAAACAAGAATCAGTTTGGGTCAATTAAAACACTTTGTTGAAACAACGTTGAAACATTTAATTTCTGTTTTGATCTTTTTTCTTTTGTAAACATTTTTAGGAAGAATTAAGTATCAGAGGGGTAGCCGTGTTAGTCTGGATCTGTAAAAGCAGCAAAGAGTCCTGTGGCACCTTATAGACTAACAGCCGTATTGAAGAAGAGGGCCTCATCCCCCTTGATTGAACTAACCTCGTTATCTCTAGCCTGACTCACTCTTGCTTGCATATTTATACCTGCCTCTGGAAATTTCCACTACATGCATCCGAAGAAGTGGGTATTCACCCATGAAAGCTTATGCTCCAATACGTCTGTTAGTCTATAAGGTGCCACAGGACTCTTTGCTGCTTAGTAAGAATTAAGTTAAATTTCAAAACCAAAAGTCACTTTGAACCCAAAGCAAATATTAAAAAAACCCCAAACCTTGAAACCTTCTGAGACACAGTCCTGCCCAAGCAGCCCTAGCTGACTCATCATTCTTGGTGCACCATCCCCTAGTAATGTGTATGCAATCACTTCTGAGATTGTGGTTCCACTTCTTTCTCGACTCTTTTGGCATGGGTAGTGTCAAAGAGAATGCTACCAGGGAACTGGTCCTGTGTTCAGGAGAGTATAGGCACTGCCATGTACCAACTACTGTGCAGGTCTTTTTGCACTCTCCCCCACTTGAATGCCATACAAGCATTGGACACAATTTGCCCCAGAATATTTACACTAGAGGGAAATTGTGTTTGCTCTTTAAATAAATTTTAGTCTCTAAGGTGCCACAAGTACTCCTGTTCTTTTTGCGGATACAGACTAACATGACTGCTACTCTGAAACCTGTCTTTAAATATAGTGATTCCTTATGTGTGACAAATGGCATCATCTTAAGAGGAATATGATAACTAGGGCCCAAATCTTGGGGAGTATCTGAGTACCTGCGACCATTCCAATCCCATATGACGTCAATGAGTTTTGCAATTACTTAGCACCTCTCAGGATTTGGAACCAGTTCTCCATACTGCTCTTCTAGAATATCGCCAATGGTGTTCCTTAAAGCTAGAGTGATCACACTCCTTTCTCCCCTCAAGTTTTCTGTTTTAATGAACATAGGGCATCTATCTCACAAGTAACTGCTTACTCGGCTGTTTTTTCCAGCTGACTCTACTATGCTCTCCAGTAGTGCAGAGATGAGATTTGCCCAGTCAAGCATAGGAGAGAAGTAGATTTGCAGAATTATACTAATGGGCAAATTGCATAAATCTTTCTGTTTAAGAAGTAGAGTTATCTCTAATGTTGCAACCAAAATATTCAGAGATTGATTAGCCTCCTTGCTGAATATTCCCATCACCCTCTGTCTTCCCCACTTTCTTATCATTTTAGTTTTGTACAAATCTTATGCCAATGCAATATTCTTGTGACATAGTCTACTTGGTAAACAAGCCCAGTTGTGTTATTTGTTCTATTCTTCACCTGACTAAAAGCAGGATACTTTTTACTTGTAAATGATTTTTTTTAAATCCAGTAAATTTTTCACTGATTTTTAACGAAGCTTATAATTGCATTGCTTTTTAAGTTGACAAGAGGTGATGCCTATGAATTCCTTGTTCCATAAATTCTATTTCACTCTGCATATTATGTTCTAATCACAGAAGAGTTCAAAACAGAAATGTTTTTAAAACCTTCTCAAGTTTAGGGCATGAAAATAATACAATAGACCTGAGGAACAACATTACTGAAGTAAGTGGAGTTAAACAGAGATGAATATGACCCCTGGTATTATATAAAAGGGATATCATGAGGCTAATTAATTAAGGTCGCAAAGTACCAGAATTCTGAGATCTTTGGAGGGAAAGTACTATATCAGTGCACAATATTTGTTGTTTTTAATGTGTATTTATTAATAATTCATGCTTAATTCTGATGTCATAACCAAGGCTGTGACCACCTGCATTACCCAGGACTTAAAGCGTGTGTGTGTGTGTGTGTGTGTGTGTGTGTGTGTGTGTGAAGTGGCCAAATTATTGAGGGGTGCCCTTTAAGCACCATCTTATCAAAGCTGTTGTTCCCAGATTATCAGAGATCCCTGTACTCTTTTTTTTAGGACCATTTAAAGCACTAACAATGCCTACACTTTCCACAGTTGGGACAATTTAATATTAAGGGTATTTAATTAACTGCTTAACATAGTAATATAATAGATACATTAATTTTTATAATGCCAATTAATTTAGGATTCAATCCTGCACACACTTACGTTTGAAGTTAATGGGACTATTCACAGGGTGATGTTTCCACACATGCTGGATCAAAGGGCCAGAACAGTGTAAAGGGGCCCTAAAAGATCCAGATCTGACCAGGGAAGAATTCTCTGATGCAGGGCTGAGGAAAAACAGCAATAAACTGTCTTAAAAAGACTCCCTCACTAGCTGTGGTGTAAGTGCCTAGTGACGGGGCCGGAGGTGGGAAGGGCATTTTAGGGTCAGGCCACAGCAGTAGCACTGCAGAGATTCTGGGTAGTGCTGGTGCCCCTAGGAAGCTGGGACAATCTCTAAGAGCTAAGTATCAGGGGGTAGCCGTGTTAGTCTGTATCTACAAAAACAACAAAGAGTCTGGTGGCACCTTAAAGACTAACAGATTTATTTGGGCATAAGCTTTCGTGAGTAAAAACCTCACTTCTTCGGTTGCATCCGAAGAAGTGAGGTTTTTACTCACGAAAGCTTATGCCCAAATAAATCTGTTAGTCTTTAAGGTGCCACCAGACTCTAAGAGCTAAGTTACACCACAGGCCAGTCTGGCCAGTGGACAGCTGAGAACCGGAGGCTTAAAGCCACTATAGCCCCCACTCCTCCTGGGCTGCAAGTTCTGTGCTCCACCTCTTAGAGATACAGCACAAAAATCTCACCCACATGAAATTAAGCATGAGCACAGATGTTTGCAAGATCATTGTCTCAGCATGTACAGCAGTTATTGAGGTAGTGGTGCCTGCACTGTTCTGTGGTAATGTGTTCGCTTCACTGAAAAACATGAAGGAAAAAAAAATTACAGGTATATTGCAAAAACTGTTCTGGCCCATCCACACTTTATCTGTGCATTGCATCCTCTCTTTAAGAAGATGATATATTGTCAGTGTGATTATGTTTTGTGAGAATTTCATGAAAATAATACATAAATTAGAGAAGTTTAAGTTAATGTCCTTCTTGCATAAGAGAACAGTCCTCAGATAATCCTATATTCCCTCATATTTCCTAGAAATCTCTTATTTTCCTTTTTCGTCTCAGGTGCCCATGTTATGTTTACAAGATTCTGGGGAATTGGGAAAATAAAAATGTAAATGTCAGACATCTTTTCTATTTATTTTTTTCAATCATAATGTCAGTATGTATGTAAACAAGGATACATATTTCAGGATCCAATAATCATTTTTAAGTTGTATTGTATACTTCCTCTTTTGCATTTTATGATTAATGCCTACATATAAAAACCTTCTAGAATGTATTACTTTATAAATCTATTCCAGCTGTATTTACACAGCATGACAATGAGAGTTTTGATTGTCTTCCCTTTTTAGAATTGGAATGAAGTGTTCCCAATGACAAGTCTGCTGTCTAATCTGTTCTACCTAATTTCTTTTTTACCTGTGTATGCCAGAGAGCTATACCAGAAAATATTATGACATTTGCAATAATGCTTTCAAGAGAAACAAATTCCCATGGGGCACATTAAATGTGTTGTGAATATTGGGAAGAAAGGCATTCAGTATGAGTGTTACTCATTGGGTAATGTACATTACTACAGTACTTGGGTTAAATGATACAGATGGACTTATTTTATTTCACTGTGGAACACTATAAAAATTATTTGTTAAGAGTCTGTAAATTGTCTAAGCAGAAAAAGTCTGATAAAATCATAAATGGCTTTTCCATTATTGCTGAAACTCTAATTTTCTTGCTTATTGCTTGAGTTGATAAAACAAATAAAAGAAGGAATCTCAAACAGATTTCTTTAATATGCAAAATGAATTTCAATGTACTCTCCTGCTGGTATTTTATGGAAAACCTGACTAGATGGTACACATGGAACACAGAAATCTGCATTTAGATGGAAATATTATGAAATGCATGATGTGGTACAAAGTAAGTCTTTTAATGGAGATAGCAAAGTTTTGCATTATATGGTTGAGTGGAAAGACAGCATGCATATAGGCTTTCATGTCCTAGGGTAATCAACTGCCCTGATTTGCACAGAAGGGTCCCACATTATTTGAATCTGGACCTAATATTGATACAAATAAATCAATAAAATAAAATAAACATAAAATAAAAATAAATGGGGAAATGGCTAGCCCTTTTGCCACAAAATGTTGAGACTTGCATAAGTCATAACTGTAAGCAGTAATATTTTTACACTGGTATAGCACCTTTTATCAAAGAATCTCAAAGTGCTTTACGCTCATCAGGTGAACCTAACCACAGCACTCATGTGACAAAGTAAACTGGTGTAGCCAAAATTGGAATCTACCCATTAGGTTTTAACAATTAATTTGAAAAGACCTGCAATAATTGATTCAGTCTGAGCGTGTGTCTACAGAACTATACTTCAGGTGTTTGTTTTTTAATATAACCGTAAAGAGGGCTTGCATTCATTAAACAGACTGGGGAGTTATCACCGTGAGGAGTCAATTACACATTTATTTTTAAAAAAAATAAAGACCTCACAAATCATAACAAGCAAAGCTGTAGTTGGTATAAGGTAAAATCTGCATTTATATGACAGGATTGGAACTTACTCCCTCTCAGGCAGTTGCAACTCTTTATTAATCAAAGCTAATAAAAAGTTAATTAGCAAGAGTTTATTCCCCCGCACCAAATAATGTCACATTTAAGATTTTGATATTTCTAAAATCTTAATTTACATTTCCATGGTGATATTAAGAGGGTGCAACTCCGCTGAAGTCAGTGGAAATCCACCCATTAGTTGTCAATATGACCCAAAGTGTATTTTGGTGAAGTGCATTGTACTTTCTCAGGCAACACTCCCCTGCCATTCCAGTCATCCTTATTTCTCCTTTTCCTCCCCCCCACTTTTCTCATTTTGCCAGTGAAAAAAGAGGGAGGGCAAAGAGGGAAGAGAGAAAAAGGTGGGGAAAAAATACTGAGTGACAAAACCCCCAAACCATTGCTGATTTTCCATTGGAAAAAAATGGAAAAAATGAACATTTTCTGTGCAATTTAGGTTTTTGTAAATACATTTTTCATTAAAAAATTGTGAATGAATAATGAGATCATTGGACTGCTTATGCAAGTATAGGTGCATATGTACTTATCAAGTACTACTTACATAAGTACAAATGCGCTGGACTGCTTACAAACTCACGTGCATATGTAACTCACGTGCTCGCACTGCAGCATTTAGTGGTGTAAATAAAAACAAACAGTGCAGATGATACATAATTTCTTGACTTTGTTGTGGGGTATTCTGTGTGCCTGCAGACTTATTGGAAATGGGCAGGGTGATTCTGCTGGATACAGTAGAATCATCCAGAAATTGGGTGGGACGGGCACTAGACCTGCTCATTAGCTGCTTGATACTACCTGGTGACTTCCATGGTGGGTTTAGCAGACTGGCAGGACTCATCCAGAATCATTCTGTGATAGTGGAACCAACAGGCACTCAAGGGCAGGGGGAGGAGTTTATAAATAGAACGAGCAGGAGCCAGAATGGAGGATTCAGTGTTGGAGCAGAGGAAGGACCAAAAACATCTGTAAGGATTGTGCTTTAGGGACTTTGCCAGTGTGGTTGTACTAGAGTGCAGGCTCCCTCACCCCACTGAAAAAGGAGACTAGAACAGTGCAGGCTGTGCAAATTGTAGGCTGTCATTGCCAAGACTCTAGGGGTGTTTGAAGGAGGCTGTGGGATGATCATTTGTTTCCCAAATTTAAGGGAAAAGTGTCCTGCAGAGGGTTTCAACGCTATTCCACAGAGACTTAGAAGCATAAATTCTTCTAGAAAAGAGCCCTAGGAGAGTGTATGAATGAGTGCATGCATTGTATTTTTCATTTGAACTTGTGGAAAACCTGGGGAGCCCCTCTTCTGTCACCCCAAAACAGTATTTTCTGAAAATAAGGGTTATTATTGACACTGTTCACAATTGTTTCAAGGGTTATAGGTAAACTTTATGCATGCATACATAGACACGCTGATTGCTTTAGTAAATGTTCTCCTTTAGAGATTGTCACTCTCCTTCTATCAGACATTGACCTCAATATAGTACATATATCAAAGTCCTCAAAAGACTAAACTGTAGTCTGTGCCACCACAGAGAGGTACAGGAAAGGTGAAAGAAACATTTTAACTAACATTAGCATAGTGCTTTCCCAAGTGTCCTACAAATAAATGTTTGTAGGATCAGGCTCTTAGATTGTACTGCTAGCCTCAAGCGATTAAAAATAATAAACCAGACTCCCAAAAATGATGACATTGCCTGCCCCCGCCCCAAATCATGAGATTAAAAACATGATTTGCTGGTTTTTTAAGTGTCATGACTTCTAAACTCCCCTCTATTCCTCTGCCAATATGTATGTGTGATAGTTTTAGGTTGAAAAGTCAACCTTTAATGCTCTCAAAAATGCATACCTCTCCCTGGCTGCTCAGATGGAGACTCCATTAACTTTTCATCACCCCTAATATAGGGGAATGACCATCCATTTCCTATTACTTTCTTGACTGACTTTCTCTCCTCCTGTTTATTCCCTTTGATAAAAGAAGGTATGGACGGTAAATAGTTTGAGAACCACTGACCTACTTAATGCATGATGAATCAGTTATATACAGAACCTATATTTTTAGGGTTAATGCATTTCATATATTTACTTATCAATAATTCATACAAGTGATATGGTAACAGTAAAAACAATATGATGGGATTGGTGCCTAGTCCCCTCAATCAGAGTAGCAGCCATTTTGCCTGTGGGTCTTCCTACAATTTCAGGTGACAGCCAACTTTTTAAGAGCAGCCTTGCTTTCACATGAAGATAGACTAGAAAATGGTGGCCATCTTGCTGGTCTCAACCCCACTGACAATAATAGGAGATGGTGGCCATTTTGAATAAGTGAAAATTTGTGAGTCAGTGCCTTTCATCATGTTTTCATGATGGTAAAAAACAACCAAACAAACCCCAAATCACTTGAGTCACAATAAAAGTGTGAGATTTGGCAATACTGTGAAAGCTTTCCAAGATATGGATCATGGCTCCCTATGTGACTCTAAGGCACCTACTACTATGGAGCCTTGCTCCTGATTGTGGTCTCTGGCCACAACAACATTTTCTGGCTGGTGTTTACAATCTCTAAAATCTAATCATTTGCTCTGTAGGTCTGTGGTTGGATCACATCATCCCTACATCTTTGGCTACACCAATAGTGCTAGCCTCAGCCAATTGCTCATCAACTCATCCCACAAGCATCTTTATTCTTTCTTCCATACCACCCCTTGTGCATAGAACACATTCCCTGAACTGATCCTTTCTCAAAACCCAATTTTGCCACAACAAAAACGAGTCAATGCTTAATGACTAACCTGAAAGGTAGTTGTGGTAACTAGTTACTTGGGTAATTATGATTTTTTTAAAGTGCTAAGTGCTTCAAGGCAAGGATAGTGTCTATATCTGTCTAGCACTATGGCGGGTCCTAATATTTACTAGGGCATCTGAGCTGTATCATGATGTAAATATTAAGTAATGATAAGAGTAATAATAATAAAATTATAGAACTGAAACCATTTTATAGGCCTCTTAGATGCTAAGTTTATTATTGTTGCAAAATACTATAACATTTGGTCTGTTTTAGTGACAATCCAATTGCATCAGCTTTTCCATAGCCCTGTTTTCAGCTTTCTAATGTAATTGATGCATGGTTAACTCCTGAATGCCCTTGAATGTACAGTGTATGACAAATTCATCCTTTGTGCAACTACACTACTGACTTCAATGGTATTACAGCAGGGATGAATTTGGACCTATGTCTTTTACTGAAATGGCAACAGCATGACCTTATAATGTTTCTGTATTTTCTACTGCTTTTCCTATATCATTGAAAATAACGGGGACACACTAAGTAACATGGCCTTCGGCATGAGAAGAGAAAGCTCTCTAGGTGTTAATGGATGACTGTGTTTTAGTTGAGTAATCAAATATAATACTCTACTTCTGAATCTTATATGAAGGCACATACATGTAGACTAATGGCTATTACTCTAATATGGTTTCAACCTTGAAAACACTTTAAAGACATTGCTTGTATTTTCAATGTTACATTGTTAGACTAAAAAATACACTATCCCTTTCCAATACATGGTTTGATGAAAGGGAGAACTTTTATTATTATAGGAACAAAGAACTGTCCTAGTCAGACCTGTAAAAGCAATGTTACATTTAAGAATACAAAACCTTAGTAACTACAATTATAATCTCAAAGCTCACACTGCCTAAAAACTATTGTGAGCAAAAATTATGTTCTAAAACATACATTTTTTTCATTTAAATTATTCTTTAAAATAGGCTGTGAAATAAATTAATCCATGGGTTAACATTATATCATCTCTCTGGGAGACATTTTAGAGTTCTAGTGCCAGTTCTTATGATAAGCAAGCTGTATTTTTGAGGGGGAAAGTGGGCCATTCACCACCCATTTGCTCCCCAGGGCTGTCAAACAAGCTTGGCCTCTAAACATAAATTAGAGCAATCTCTGTGCTGCTCTAACTTGCATCAGCTTGTAACAAGCCCTTAAGGTTCTCTTATACCAACTGAGGATCAGCTGGACTTCAGTAGTGCTAAGATCACATGGTCTCTTCTTGGGCTTACTGCCTTACAGGTGGGAACGGAAAGCAGGGCACAGAGTAAGATGTGACAGCTAATAGAACTACTCACATGGTTAAAGTTCAATGTTCTCAGTTTCCTTGCTGGACTGGAGTCAGAACAAGCTCTTATAAAACAGATTTTTTTAAAGGCAAACTTTAAATATTTTCAACTTACTGTAGGAATCAGCTAATGCAATTAGACAGGAATCAACTGATCTTAGCAATTTAGTTCTAGAGATTTTTCTTTGGCATGCGTCAAAGAATGAAGTACAAAAAAACCCCAAAAGTGAGCAACAGAACAGATGGACCAGCTTTAATAATACAGACATTTTTAACTGAACAGTCTGGTTCCCTCGTTAAACCTTTCAATCTCCACTCTTAGATGATATGATCCAGACCCTTCAACTGAAACTTCTGCTGTTGATAATGCCAAATGGCCTTTTATGAACTAAGGCCTGATCCAAAAGTTACTGATGGCAAAGGGAATCTTTCTATTGATGTCAATGGGGTTGGAACATAGCCGCCCAAGATCAATAGTATCTTTGATTCTGTTGTTTGGTCTAGATGTTTGACATTTTTCCATAAATTGATTCAGAATTAAAATACTGCAAAAAGCTTCTGTATTCTATTTGCCATAGGATGGAGCTATGCTGAAAGCCATTTTTAAAACTGGCACTAACTTATTTTGCAAATAAAGACCATGACTAAATGATTGTTACAGAATTCACGGGTACCTGATTTGAGGCCTCCTTGCATCTTTCATTACTTTTGTGAGCTAGTGTGAAATATTTCTCTTTAATACCGGAGCTTATTGATGGTGGAGAAAGCTTTTTGATATAACAGCCCAATAAGATGCTCCATTAAACTCAAGCATTAAACCTATTTCATTAAACTTCCTATTCCCAAAGTTCAGTAATAATTAAGACTGGGAAAGTTAACATTCTTTGATGGATTAATGATTGATAATTTTTCATGTTAATATTGGCAAGCTAAGACTACAGACATACATTATTATTATTCACTCCTACCATCTGTCATACTGAATAGAAGCAAACTTGCTTGCCTTCCCTCTGTTTAATGGGCTGTAAGGTATTGACCTGGACCTACAGTTTGCTCATTTCTGTGATTGATGTATTTCTGCAAAATAACATACATTCTTTTAACATTTGGTGGTGCGGTTTTGAATGCATTAAAAGGAAATATGACATTTAATAAATCCTTCATCTGAGTTCTTGGATTAGGTGAATGTGACAGAAAACACAAGAATGACCAAGAAAAATAAGACTTGGTTACAACAATAAAGCTCTACTGTTCAGGAGGTGCACGGGAACCTTAAGAGAAGTTTTTGTATAAACTTTCTTCAGTGACTGATGCACTATTACTGACAACCAAGGCTTTTAAGCCTACTAGTTTATTGTAAGAGAATGATATATATCAATATTAGGGCTGTCAATTTCTGTTAATTCAAGTGATTAACTCAGAACAAATTAACTTGATTAAAACAAGTAATTGCAATTAATCACAGTTTTAATCGCATTGTTAAACTATACAATAGAAAATTTATTATAAATATTTTAGATGGTTTTCTACATTTTCAAAACATATTGATTTCAATTAGAGTATAGAATAAAAGTATAGTGCTCACTTTATATTTTGATTACAAATATTTGCACTGTAAAAATGATAAAAGAAATAGTATTTTTCAATTCACCTCGTACAAGTACTGTACTGCAATCTCTTTATCATGAAAGTTCAACTTACAAATGTAGAATTTTTGTTACATAACTGCACTCTAAAACAAACCAATGTAAAACTTGAGAGCCTATAAGTCCACTCAGCTAATTGCTGAGGACAGGCTTCCATGCTGATGATGATCATTACAAAAATAATGCATTAATTAAATTTTTGACTGAACAGCTTGGGGGAGAATTGTATGTCTCTTGCTCTGTGGTTTTACCTGTATTCTGCTATATATTTTGTGTTATGGCAGTCTCTGATAACAATCCATCACACTTTCGATTTAAGAACACTATCATTGCAGATTTGACAAAATGCAAAGAAGGTTGTGAGATTTCTAAAGATAGCTACAGCACTCGACCCAAGATTTAAGAATCTGAAGTGCCTTCCAAAATCTGAAAGGGACAAGGTAGGCAACATGCTGTCAGAAGTCTTAAAAGAGCAACACTCCAATGCAGAAACTACAGAACCAGAACCACCAAAAAAGAAAATCAACCTTTTATGTTGGCTTCAGACTCAGATGATGAAAATGAATGTGCATCAGTCTGCACTTCATTGGCTCTTTATCAAGCAGAACTTGTCATCAGCATAGAAGCATGTTGTGATGGGTTCAGTCACAGAGACCCCCTTGGGACTGTCACCTGAAATGCTGAGACTACCTCTGAACCTGTTTTCTCTGCCAGTTTGGGCCTCCAGAACCCTGTCTTGTTGAGCCAGACATGCCAGGTTCACATGCTCCAACACAGACCCAGGGTCTGAACCACATACCCCAAAGCTGCAGAATTACCTGAAAACAGCTTAAGAAGTGCTCCTGTCTCTAGCACCCAGACACCCAGCTCCCAATTGGATCCAAACCCCAAATAAATCCATTTTACTCTGTATAAAGCTTATACCGGGTAAACTCATAAATTGTCCATCCTCTATAACCGTGATAGAGATATGCACAGCTGTTTGCTCCCCTAGGTATTAATTACTTACTCTGGGTCAATGAATAAGCAAAAGTGATTTTATTAAGTATAAAAAGTAGGATTTAAGTGGTGCCAAGTAATAACAGACAGAACAAAGTAAGTTACCAAGCAAAACAAAACACGCAAGACTAAGCCTAATACATTTAAGAAACTGAATACAGGTAAATCTCACCCTCAGATGTTCCAATAAGCTTCTTTCACAGACTAAACTCCTTTCTAGTCTGGGCCCAATCCTTTCCCCTGGTACAGTCCTTGTTTGAGCTCACGTGGTAGCTAGGGGATTTCTCATGACTGTAGCCCCCTTTGTTTTGTTCCACCCCCATTTATAGCTTTGGCACGAGGTTGGAATCTTGTCTGTCTGGGTCCCCACCCCTCCTTCTAAATGGAAAAGCACCAGGTTTAAGATGGATTTCAGTACCAGGTGACATGGTCACATATCCTGTGAGACCTCAAGACTTCATTCTTCTCGGCCTGACTCACAGGAAGGCTGGCAAGTAAACAGAGCCATCTACAGTCAACTGTCCTGGTTAATGGGAGCCATCAAGATTCTAAACTACCATTAATGGCCTATGCTTTACATAATTACAATAGGACCTCAGTTATATTTCATATTTCTAATTTCAGATACAAGAATGATACATTCATACAAATAGGATGAACACACTCAATAGATTATAAGCTTTGTAATGATACCTTACAAAAGACCTTTTGCATGAAGCATATTCCAGTTACATTATATTCACACCCATTAGCATATTTTCATAAAATCATATGGAGTGCAATGTCACATGTCCTCTGGAATGGTGGTCAAAGTATGAAGGGGCATACAAATGTTTATCATATCTGGCATGTAAATACCTTGCAACACCAGCTACAACAGTGCCATGTGAATGCCAGGTCTCACTTTCAGGTGGCATTGTGAATAAGTGAGCAGCATTATCTCCCATAAATGTAAACAAATTTGTTTGTACTGATTGGCTGAACAAGAAGTAGGACTGAGTGGACTTGTAGGCTCTAAAATTTTACATTGTTTTATTTTTGAGTGCAGTTATGTAAAAAAATTCTACATTTGTAAGTTGCACTTTCATGATTAAGAGATTACACAACAGTACTTTTATGAGGCAAATTGAAAAATACTATTTCTTTTGTTTTTTACAGTGCAAATATTTATAATAGAAAAGAATAATATAAAGTGATCCCTGTACACTTTATATTCTCTGCTGTAATTGAAGTCAATATATTTGAAAATGTAGAAAACATCAAAAATATTTAAATAAATGGTATTTTATTATTGCTTAACAGTGCAATTAAAACTGTAATCACAATTATTTCTTTTTAATCATTTGACAGCTGTGTGTGTGTGTATGTATGTGTATATATACATACATACATACACACACACACAAATATATATAAAAAAACCTCAAAACAGGTCTGTGGTTCCTGGCTAAAGCCTTAATTTCAGCAAGGTATTTTGGCACATGCCTGACTCTAATCATGAGTAGACTTAAATGGCTTCAGTTTGACCACACAGACTTAATCTTAATAGACCATCTTCTTAGGCTGTGATTCAGTAAGTTATTTAAGCATGTGCCTAAGATTAAGTACGCGTGGTCACATTGAAGTCATTTAAGGCTACTCACATCATCTGAGACAGGCATGTGCTAAAAAAGTTCTAGGCCTTATTAAATGACAAACAAACCAATTTTAGGTCACTTGGACCACCCCTCCCAGTTGTTTTCCTGGAAGCAGCAAGCCATTATCTTGGAAGAGGAGAAATGGAACCACTTCTTCTTTTAAGGGACCAAATTGGCCTTTGCTGAGCTTTCCAGGCCAGAGCAGAAAGACAAATTCCCAACTGCCTTACCTCTCTCTGCCACTCCTACACTCTTTACCTTGTCCTCTTCCCCCATCAGGGCCAATCAGTACAACTTAATGGTTTCAATCTGACCAAGTGCAGGTCTCCAAAAGCCTGCAGGAAGCCAACTCTCTTCAATGACACCAAAAGGAAAACCATGGCAAACTGTGGCCCTACTGAGCACAGATCCACATGACACAGTAACTTTTGCAAGTTATGTCTTATAGAGAATCCCTGTAATCTTTAACATTAATCACTCATTGCATTAGAAAATGTTTTCTACATGATTGTAGGGAGGAAATAGTGTTCAGAGTGGGGCACCAAGATGCTTTATTTCCTATGTTTGGTCCCAATTCTGCCTCTGACTAACTGTGTGACTAGAGCTGGTTGATTTTTTTTAAATTAAAAATTGCAATGCATTTTTTTAGTTAGAATTTAAAAAAAGTTGGGAGAAATTGTGATTTGCCACCCCCCAATTTTTCAAACAGGTCTGTGTGTGACCTTGAGCACCTCACTTAGACTCAGTTTGCCTATTTATAATAAAATGAGAGTAGTTCCTACCTGGGATGTTACAAGGCTTCATAATTAAATTAGTATAAAGAACTTTGAGATCCTTAGATGTAAGCCACCATGTAGTTATGATATTCCTTCCATTTTCCTCAGCAAGACACAGCTATGAAGATAGTTTTAGTGGTTTCCCATTCAGTGTTTACTTTAGAGTCAGAGGTATTTGTATGTTCTTTTGTTCTTTTCTTTTATGTTCTCACAGGATAGTGTTAGCATTATTAGGATTTTGCAATCTGTTCATCAAGTATACAAAAGACCTCACAGAGAATGTGCCCAAGCCCATATTTGACACTAATGAAGCATGATATGGCAGAGATACAATATGAGTATTACAAGAACTGCAGGATTAAAATGATCTCCTTTCAGTAAAGAATAGGTCAATATGTGAGGATACCATCAGGGTATATAGGAACATAATGTGTAATCAGGCATATAAAGATTTATCATGTGCCATCAACCTATTGTATCGAGTCTAATATTTTATTAAACACTCGTGAAGTTTTAGCAATGCCTTTTGACCCAGAGATTTCTAGTTAGAGATTAAAGCTTTTCTCCTGGTGTAACTGCGTGCCTTTTATTTTATTTTTTAATGGCATTATTTCCACATGTTTCTTTGAAAACATAAAATACAATTGAACATACAGCCATTTGTTTTAACAGTGAAGTTCAACAGTCATACCTTACATAGCCAATCCAAAGAATCACTCACTTTGGTCCCATTCCTCATCTTCTTTCACATTTAAAAAATACATTTATAGTAAAGGGGACAAACATATACACATTTTAGATACATTTGATTAGTCATCCTAAAATATCCTCACATAGTTTAAACCCCATAATATTTATCTCTGGCCTTGTCAAAAGGAAATAAAATAAACCATTCTTAATTTTAGATAAAGAGACAAGAGATTTTTTTTGAGTGTGCAGGCATATTAGCTTTTTTTTCTACCTTAGGAAGATAAAGATGAAGCCAATGAAACCAGACATATGATTAAGAACCTTGTTGATTCAGGTCCATACTTGTTATCAAAAATGGCCTCAAACTGGCACTTGCTAACTGCATATATTATCACTTCCATGTGCAACATGGCATTTAGAGACACAAATATCATTAACAACCTAACTTGCATCCAAATAAAAATCAAATGGAAATTCAATTTCTCCCACCTTAACTTTCATGAATGATCTCATCATCTACTCCACTTCATTAACTGAAGTCCTCTGCAATAAATGGGCTTAGATCTATCTATTATCAAAGGTGGAAGATAGAAGAAAACAGTAATTTTCCCATTTATCCCTCTGTGACCCTTGATGGTCCTAACCTCTACCCCTGCAAACTAACACACACCGCACCAATTTATCTTCAACTCCATTTCTCCCAATGACTCCATTTCTTCCTGCCAGCCCAATCCATCCCTTTCCCAGCTCAAAGCTTCCCAACCCTTACCCAGGTGCACCCACCAGTCATTCTCCACCTATTCAGAAACAACCTCCACAACACACTTATGGACCAAGGGTGGGAGGTGGGTCCAAAGTTGAGGGTCTCATCAACAACCTGTTACTGTGAGAATTTCCAGCTGCATGTAACACCATCTAATTGCATATGGCAAAATAATCAATTTTATAGCACAATTAAAACATCAGACCCTTCTGCTTATAAAAGCATTTATAACTTTGCTTGATCCCACCCACACAATCTGGTACCAGAGTTTAGTTTCATTAATTGTGTAGCTGCTCTCACTAGAATTAGAGTCTGCATCATCAGTTTTATTAAACTTGGCTTGATTAAATTAACCCATGAAAGAGAGCATATTTTCTATCACACATAAAAACCAAACAATTCCTACTCCAAAATCTTACCACTGAGTGTATATGTCTGCTTGAACTTCACCATACATTTATATTCACCTGTGTGCTTCCTTGAATTAGAATCTCATCAGTGGTCACATGTTAAGTGGCAGGTAAACAGTGTGGTTGAAAACCTAAGGAAGTGGTGTTTGTGTCAATATAGGTCTCCTTTTGCTGAGTTAACACTAAACTGCCTCAGCATGCCATTTCTGAAAGTGACATCTTTCAGACGTAATAAAATCAAGTCCAGAAAACCTGGAGTCATTAAAGATCCCATGGTATTTTCTGCAAAGAGAGAAGTGTTTGCTTGGAATTCATCAAGGATGACAAGGTTGAGTTATTATTTCTTCCTACTTAAAATTTCTCCCCTTAAAATTGTATAGGAATTGTTCTTTCCCTATCTTCTTAGGAACAGTTGGGCAGTGTTGCTGGTCCAGTACAATTTTCTTCTACTCTACAATAAATGGACAAATAAAAAGACTACTTAAGTAGAGCTGGTTGGAAATTTTCCAGTGGAATATTTTTCTGTTGGAAAATGGTAATTTGTCTAAAGCAAAATATTTAGCAGAAACATGTCAGTTTCAACAAAATTTTGTTTAGAAAGGAAAAACTGAAAGCAAGCATTTTTTAAAAGGTTCAAATGCTATATTTCTAACTTTTGTAAAAAAAAAAAAAAAAAAAAAAAACTTCTAATTTTTCATTTCAAAGTGACTGCCATGGGATGCTTTACTCACTGCTGGAGCACCTCCTTCTGGCTGCATATGGGGATTAGCTCTGCCAGTCCAACACCCCTTCTGGGGTTGCTCACTCCATCATTCTCGCTCTCTCGGGACTCAGCTACTCCCGCTTCATGGTTTGGCACTCTGGCCAGGTCACTGTAATCCTCCCTTTCTGGGGTATTGAAGTGTCTTAGACTGTCTGGGATAGTTGATTCTTTCCTCTCATTGCCCCTTAATGATGCCACTGCCCAGTGGCTGGTAGGGAAACGTAGGCCCAACTCTACTCTGCATTCCAGCCCATAGGAACCTAAACAAGTAGTCAAGGACTACACCTTACTGCTGTATCCCTGGGCTACTTCCTCCCTTATCTTCTCACCCAGAGAGTGATTCCCTTTCTCTCTCTCTCTCTCTCTCTCTCTCTCTCTGCAGCCCCCTTCTGCTTTCAGCTACTGGGCTTTATACATGCTCCTCCTGTTCCTGTCCAACAGAGCACCATCTCTAATTAATCCTTGCTCCCTGGCTCCTCCTTCAGGTGCAGCCTAGGTGATTAACTGGCCCACCTAGCCACCTGAACCACTTCAGGCCTTGTGTGGGGTGGACACACCATCACAATGACCTTTTGTTTTAATTTTTTTTAAATTTCATATTATATAATACTTTCAAATGTCAAAATTAGAATTCAAACACAGAACGATTGCTTTCAGAATTTCATTTCATGGAAAATTTTGATTTTTTTGTTGTTTTCATTCTGTTTCTGAATAGAAACAAATTTGAAATTGTGGATTTTCCCATGAACCAAAAATCCAGTTCACCCTCTGCTCTACTTTTATGTATAAGTGGCATACTTTGGGATGCATGTGGGTGAAAAAAACTCTAGAAATACAAAGTACTACCATTATTTCTAAGTGAGCTGCCCAAGTTAGATTTAATAATAAATAATTAAGAGATCTGGTAACTCATGCTACATCTTTGCCATTTATTATTAGGAGTAGGGAATTTTACATTTTGGGTACTCATTGGCAGAAGCAGAGAGATGCATATTCTAATTCTTACACATTATTCCCTACACACTTCCCCTGGATGATTTGTACCATATAGAATGTTCTCCTCTAACTTTAGATTCCTTAATCATTTCTTTATAAAGTCAAATGATATTAGAGTTCAGCACTTGTCAATATCATCATCTTTTATCTCAGCCACTAAAAAAAAGCAAATTCAGAGGCAGATATTTACAGTTGGGGAAGGCTTGATAATATATTTGGAAGAAGGTAAGACACCAAACATTTAATATGCAGAAAATGGCTCTTTAGTCAGTACAAATAGCTATGCTGCATGAAATATCTGCTTTGAATAAGCTCTTAATTATGGACCAGACAAATATACAAAAGCACGTTTTGCTCAAGTTCAGTTAGTCTGTTTTTTGATCAATAAAAACGTCTTTGCTTGCATTTGTAAGCTTGATATCATGTAAATGTGCTTCCACTACATTAGAAGCTAACTGACTGTATCCATTGATGTCAGTGCCAAGTGTTTGACTCTCCAAACATTCAAGCAGTATTTTCTCCTCTTTATTAATAAGTAGTGGTTTCACTAGGGACAATTCCATCCTTGCTTCAGTCTCTCAGAAACTAGTTTTTACTTGGGTCACTTTGCATAAAGTATAATATTGGCCATTCATCTTAAAGGAATAGGCAGGAAACAAGAAAGTGAATAATTTGCCATCTGTTAGCTTTCAAAGTCTCATTCCCAGTGAAAAACAAACATATGACTTTCCCTTTAAATAAAGATGACAGGATGTTTCCATACTTATTTTCTTTTGTGTGGTTTATATATTTCTATTTCTTACCATCTTTCTCTCTCCATTCCTATTGTCTCCAATGAAAATAATGGAATAGACTTTCCCCCATCCATTCTATTTGAAATATTGCAAGACTGAGCTCATTTAAGCAATAGATTGTGAAAACACTGGGAAAATGATTCATAGATTTTTCACATATATCCCACTGGTCCAGTGAACAGGAAGCCTTGAAAAACAAAACATGTTATTTCAGGGAGTCACAGGAAGTGATGACATAATATGAAAGGGGAGTGTACAAATTGTCTATATTTTCCACATTTCTGATGCATTTTGCAGAACAGAGTTTTGTTTTAAAAATAGATGATTTCCCTACACCTATTTTTTATTAAAAGCCAAATTTGCAATAGTGAAAGGGCATAGTCAAGGTTGGTAGGCCTAAACTTGCTATTTGCCATATTGAGGGGAAGTTGTAATGTTATCACTGTCACTTTCCCTTGATTTGAGAATTTGATTGTGTTTCCATCATTATTATTATAATAGCCTCTAAAGGCTTCAAACATCAAAGCCCCATTGTACTAGACACTGCACAAACCCATAAGAGCAGTCCCTGTCCTGACAAGTTTATGTTCTAAGTATATCATGCTGGTAAATATTCTCATGTGTACTTACCCTTTGCAAAGTATATTCATAATTAAAAGACTTAAGGAGGAGCTTATGGTATTTGGGAATATAATTATATTTGTGTAGCATTCACAACATAACAGCTTCCATTATTCCTGTGGAAAAGCCAGTAGTGGACGTGAGTGCAAAGAAGCCTTTAAGAACTGATTTGATAGAATAAATGGGAGAAATTCAGGATGAAAACAGCATAACTATTATCAATAATTGTTTTCTTTGGTTTTACACAGGGTGAAACTTCTTTTCCATTTTGATTTAGATTGTTAGGGCTGGTAGACCAAAAACACACTGCAAGTGATTCATTTGTCAGCATTTCCTTCACCAGAGAAAATAATGTGCCATTACAACAGCATAAGTGAGGTTAGAAATGCGTCTGTAGATCCTAAAGCTTATAAAAAAATCTGAAAGCAATAAAAACAAACATATTGGGCCTTTGGAGAATGTTCCAGCCTTCCTGACTTATTGAAAGAAAAAGTATGCTTCACAATGAACTATTTGGTGGGCATGAAAATCCTGGAATGCTTGTCATTTTGCTTGATTTAGAACACATTGTGTTGAAATCAAAATGGCCATTTTTATCCAGCATCAGTTGACTTACATGTTTTATTATATATAATATAAATTTAGCCAAATAAGACTTTGGCCCTAATGGGGAGCCAGTCGTGGTCACCCAATTACGGTGAACTGCAAAGAATGGGGCAGACAATCTCTATAAAGCTCGTAGATATTCCAATACTTAGATTCACCAAGCCAGCATAAAACAGCTTCTTTATTACCTTACTGGTTACTCAGAAATCCAAACAACATGGTTCCCTTAAAGAAATCCAGCCTCAGGCCTCCATCCAGGTACACACATCAAATATGATGAAAATTTCTGTAAATCTTATTTCATCACATAAAAGAAAAGGTTCTACCAATCCCAAAGGATCAGACACATTACCTCCCAGGTTAATTAATGTTTCAGATCTTACCCAAATACATGCAACAGCCAATTCTTATTAACTAAACTAAAATGTATTACAAAACAAAAGGAAGTATGGTTAAAAGATCAATATAGATACAGACACGAGTTCAATCCATTGAGGTTCAGAGTCAAAGCAGAGGTGGTGAGCTTTGTAGTTGCAAAGAGTTCCTTTAGAATTCAATTAATAGGTGATAGTCCAATGTCCAAATATCACATTCAGGGTGCACCAGCATAACTGGGACCTCAGTCTTGCTACTCAAACTTCCCCTGATGAAGCTTAAGCAGAGCTGAGATGACAGAATCAGGACCCAAGGATCTTTTATACAATTGCATGTCTTTTGACAAGTTGGAGTTCCTCAGGGAGCAAAAGGTCATTAGGATGACTTTGAAGGGGGCCCATCACCTGTACTTAGCTATACAAATTAACAAAGGCCATTTGCTTGTTCCTCCACCATTCACAGTACATTTCAAAGAGATGAATACTGAGATATCCTGTGTTTCCAATTCATTTAAATGATAGGATGTTCTTTTGACCGCTGAATTATCAGAATACAGCAGAGACAGGGACTGTTCATTACATTGTCAACGCTACTCATACATACATAAATACACAAAAACACAAATATTATCTCCCCACATGGCTTTTGAGGGTTCTTTATTTTGCAGGATGTTTAACCCTTTGTAGCCATGCGTCACAAAGACCAATGTCTTAAAAATCATGTATTCACTCAATATAAATTTGAGTTTTTAGTTTTCTCCATTTATTTGTATAAAACTGAATGCAAATCCCTTACTCTCCCACTCTTATACTGCTGTTTGCTTTGATTTCTGCCATGTAAGCAACAGGTAGAGGGTAGAATGTTCTGCTTAGAGCAGGGAGGTGCAAGGTGGTAGAGGACCACAAAATCCACTGAACTCCTTTTGCAGGCCAGGGTGGTATATCACAGGGGCTTGAGCAGCCACCCAGAATCTGGATCCCCCAAGAAACCAAGAGTGATTTTTTTTTTTAAATTCATTCATCTGTTTGTATGCTACCCAGCCCCTTACTTTTTGATGATTGTATTTTAAGTGGTTTTGTTTCGATTTCTTTAGCATAAGAAAATCCTTTGTACATACACTCACAATAAAAAAAAATCGATAGAAGGGAAACGCAAGCAGAGAGACATACCTCAGTTATGCATTTTATTCTGAAGTGCTTTTCAGTTCCTCTATTGGGTTGATAGAATACTATATCTCTTAAGTCACAGTGACAAAGCTCCAGATGTTTAACCTATATAAATGCACATCTGCTGGAAAACACATGGAAATAATGAGACTTTTTGGGGATCAGAATTCCATAACTGGAGAGAGCTTAGCACCTGATCCTATATGGTGCTGCTGCTTCCTCCTATGAGGTGTTCAGAGCTTTCTCCTTGATTACAGCGCATAGGATAGGCTCATACAACATAGTCACTGTACACTGGACAAAATCACTGATCCATCTACTTCAGTATCCTGTCTCTGACAATGGCCAATAATACCAGCTTGTGGAAGATGCAAGAAGCCCATAAGTAGGGAGTTGTGGGATAACCTGCCCTAAAATCATCTTCCTCCCAACACCAATAGTTAGCAGTTGGTTTATCCCCTGAAGAATGATGGCTTAAATGCCTCCCAAAGTTCTTGTTTGTTTTTAATACAGTATTTACTACAGTAACTCTGGATATTTGTAAATGTCTGATCCTTTTTCAAATGCAGTTAAACTCTTGGTTTCAATGATAGCCCATCATAATGTCAATGTGCCCAAAAGGTTACTACACTTTTGATTTTAAAGGAAGAAGCAATTTAACAATATATAATCTCCAAACTATTTAATCTTGAAACTATATAAAGTTTCTTTAAATGGCTAGGGGAAATTTTTGCCTGTTTGTAACAGGGAAAAAGTTCAATTCCCCCCTATTTCATCTTTTTCTCCATAGTTGGGGGGCCGGATGAGGGAGGGGGAAAGAAATACTGACATTCTAATGTATTTAATTACTGGAATTTTTCTAATATGAAAAAGCAAATTTTAATCTAATTCCTGATCTTCACTTTGAACAAAAATAAGGGGGGTGGAGGATGGAATAATCTTTGCCTGTCAGCTCAATAACCTTTTCATGTTGTTCTTTGCTGTGGATGATAACGAAAAAACCACAGAGTGCAGTACTATGGGATTTGGGGTTTTCTTGTCATTGACAAATCTTAGCACCCACACCTGCCTCGGTGCAGGTGGATCCTAAACATATTTTCATACCTCCAATTGTTTGCAGATTATTAATTTCCATCTGTTATCTCAGTACTTGAAGCTCTTGATTAGTTTATTTTAAGTTCTCAGTAAACTCCACTGAAAATTCCCTCTGCCTCTTAACAGTGGTTTAAGATAAAAACATGTAGTACATTATATAGAAGAATGCCAGGAGTCAGCTAAATTACAGCTAGAGCTGCTTTTCCACAACAAATTTCAGTTTGGTGGTGGTGTTGAATCTAATTCCTTTTAATTACACAGCAGTCATGTCTTTAGGAGGCCCATCATTCTTGTGAGAAACTAATTTCCAGACTGTTTTAGAATAATCACGGAGCTGGAAGATGAAGAGGCAGAACAATGGCACCATCAGCTCTCACATTCTCATAAATCTACTGTGAATGTCTCTGGTATTGGGCTGGAGGAGAAAAATTAGACAACATACAGTACAGTTTCCAAAAGGAGGAGGGAACTCTGCTGGAGGCATTGCAAATCTTGCATGCAACCAGACATGAAGAAGAAAATAAGCAAAACAAACTCCAGCTCATTAATTAAAACATCGAAAGCCCTGATTTTGACCATTTTCTCTTATCTTCACATAGTAACTTTTCATTTCTTTTACACTCAGAAATCAATGATTTCAGTTAAATGTATGCTATGCCAGCTCAGCACAAAACAGCTGAGTGCTACAAGATTCCACTTACTAGGCCAGATCTCTGATCATATAATCTGGTCCTCCAGCCCTTTCAGTTGAGTCAGGAAGGTCCACTTGTAAGGGTGATGCTGTGATGGTATAGAGACAGCATCCGGGTTCTTATACCAGTCACCCTCCCTGCTATTGGCAGAGCATGGAAAAGGGGATGTGATTGGAGGAATCACTTGACTTGGTTTCAGCCTCCTGTAGCTACTCCAGCCTAAAGTAAATTAGAGCAGCCCTAAGGCTAGGCTCTTTCCCACCATCGAGCGACCAGACTGAATAGAATAGTGTAGAATCAGGATAGTGAAAAGGTGAGCTCTAAGTGCCCTTTATACACCATCCGCTGATATGGACTCTGTGCAGGGTAGCCACACTCCTGGTACTGCTCCCCTTGCATCCAAATGAAATCTATGGCTTCATTGCTCCTCAGGAGGGCATTTTGTGTAGAGGCTAGACAGCTGACACCTTAAAGGCTACAGGCCTTGTGATAACGTTAGCATTAACAAAAAGTTGGACAGCCCTCACCTTCCACCGGGTTCTCAGTAAACCTGATTTTCAGAGAGGACTCAGAATTCTTAACAGATCTTCACCTACTATGACTTTTGGGCTCCTTGATGGCTCTACATACTGAATGTATAGTCAAATTCTCTGCTGCCAAGACTCTCCTGAGTTCAATAAGTTATGCGGCAGAGAATCTAGCCTCTAGCATAGAAGAGGTCTCATTGGCCTATTACCTATAAGATAAACATTATGTATGCCCCTGAATTCAGAAGAATTGGAATATATAACAAAACGAATCGATTCCTATGGGACATGTGAGACTAAATTCAGAAGTTATGCAAAAAGTGGCATAAATTATAACCCTTTTCACGCAGTAGATGTAAGACTTTGTAAGCTAATGCAGGATGTACTTATATGTCTTCTAGTTCTTTGGTGTAATTTAGACCCTCTTAGACATTCTTACACCTCAGTAGAGCTAGTCTAAGAAGGGCTAGGAGTGTCTAAAAGAGCACAGGGAAGTGTAAACTCTACAAGCTTTGTGTGGACAATTTATTAAGTTAGCACAATACAATGTCCCTTATGTTCTATTAGTGAGGTGTATTACAATTCCAGGCCTGGTTCCAAACTGAATTGGGTTAGAACCAGGACTGGCACTGTATTAGAATTTTCCAGAATGCAATTTCAGCCTGTACTTAAGTATTTACCTAAACGAAGGCTTAAGCACTGAGGTGGCTGTGGGTTTTTTTTTTTTTTTTTTTTTTTGTAGTTGACAATAGCAAAATGGATTGCAGCAAAATAGAAATTATTTATATTAAGAAAAATGATCTCATGATGTGAGAGCAGTCACTACATTTTTTTAACTGTCAGTATCAGCAGCAGTCTTATAAAAAATCATTCAAAGCAAAATGTGATAGCCTCAGAAGATTCAAAGTAAAAGGAAAAATCTTCCCAAACTAGAAAACACTAACTTGATTTACTGAATTCCTTGATCAGAAGCCACTAAATGAGTTGACAATAACAGAGCTTACAAAAAAGAGCAAAATCCAAAAGCTTTTTAAAAAGTATATTATTATATATCACAGATGCAATTCACGCAATATGTTAATTGAGACACTGGACGATACAGTACATTTCTGTATGAAAAATGAGCTCTCTTTATTTGTGATGTCCTTGGCTTCATTTTGACTTGTTAGATGAGGAAGGAAGGAATTATATCTGGATGTTCAGAGCTTGTTATATGGGGTAACTTTCACCTTTTTAATTTTTTAAACTTTAAATGTGACAAAAGAAGGATGCAGATGAAAATTTCAATCTAGAAACATTCCAGTTGGTTTTCTGATTTGGGGCAAACTTTTCAGAAATGCCCAAGTAACACAAATACAGCAAAAAACATTCAAAGAATGATAGTCATATTATTTTGACTATGATCCACCATGGAACAACCAATTAAATGATCTGGGATTTTGATTAACCAGGAGAACCAAGGTTTAGGTCAGGATTCCATCAGCAGATCAGTCCCATATGATATATGAACTACTGCAGGAGATGAGAGAATAATATACCTCCATGCATGTTATTCATCAATTGAGTAAACTTTTTATTGAAAAGAATAAGCTGTCTATTAAAGTCACTGGCTGTCAATGGGACCTGGACTTCTAAGTTACTTAGGGCTAGATTCACAATGGTACTTAGGCACCTAAGGCCCAGTTTTAGGCTCCAATGTGATTCAAATCTTCCACCAAATTCTGTAAGTGTCTAAACTCACTCAGTGCCTAAATTTTCAGGGAAAAGTTCCATAGGCATCTACGTTTCTGCCTCTGAGCACATGAACTGCTGCCTCACTCTAAGAGTCCGGACACATATCTCCCAGCTAATCCCCAGAGCAATCCATGAACTGGGGAAGATAAGTGTTCGTCTGCCTTATTTTGTGGGCATGGCCCGATCTGGTAGGCATGCTCAAAGGCCACCTACCAGATCAGGACCCATTCAAAATCTGTCTGGAGGAGGAGCTGCTGCCCTTATAGAACTAGAACACTCAGCTGAGATCTAGGACATGCAGCTTCAATTTCCTCCTCTGCCTGATGCTGAGAAAGGATTTGAATTGGGAGCTCCCAGACCTTTCAGAAGCGTGCTCTAACCATTGAGCTGTGGTAGTACCTCAGTCTCTCCTATTGAAGGCATTCCATTTTGGATAAATTCTTAGTCACTGGGCCAGATAAAGAGAGAAAGCACATGAGAGAGCGCAAGAATGACTCTGTAGCCTGGTGCTTAGAGCATACACCTGCGAAGTGTGAAACCCAGATTTCAGTTCTCCCTGCTCTAATGACTATTTATCCATAGCAGAACTGCTTTAACAGAAGAGGCTGAGGAAGCCCTATATCAGAACATCCCATCGTTCAGTGGTTAGAGCACTCTCCTCAGAGGTGTGAGATCCCTATTCAGATCCTTTCTTCCCCCTCTGGAAGAAGAGGAAATTGAACCACATTATAGATGGGTGCTCTAACCACTGAGATAAAAGATTGGAGGTGGCTCCTCCTCCTTCAATCATTTTGTGTGGAATTAGGCACTTGCTTAAATTCTCACACAAAACATCTTCGGTGCTTAAACCACCTGACTCCAGGAGAGGGTTCCCAGGTATAGATCTCTAGTAGAGATAGGTGCCTCCCTGCAGCCTGGACTTAAGTACTTAATTCTGTGCCCCTCTCCTGAGCATCTCTTATTGGCTAGTTAGGCAGTTTAGACTGTGATCCACAAAAAGTCAGCACACTATGGGGGAGCTGCCTATCTCTCCCCATTCATTGTATAGGGATTTTAGGCGCCTAACTCAGGCTGTGTGGATCATAGTGTAGTTCCTGTGACTGGCAAGGTGCCTAAAAGTTAGGCTTTGCAATGCATAGAGTCACACTGCCTAAGTTCTTATATGTGGTTCCAACAGGTGCATGCTCAGCTTTGTGAGCTCATTTATTGCACCCTCCCTTGAAAACGTGGCCTGTACTCTCACTTCTGGTTTTCATGATATAGACGCTTGCTTTACTGATTTATACTACAGAAAGTATGTTGTAACTGAACAGCACTACATGGAGGCTTGTAAGCAGGATCTGAATGAATTCTCCCCTGATAGCTAGCGGAAGAGACTTCAGGAGCAGACTTCATTTACATGAACACACCTGCTCTGCTTAGATATCCAGCAGATAGAGCGGTGTTGCTCAAAGTGATCAACTTTGGCTGCTGTTGGGTTACAAATCACTTTAGTACTGAATGCAGGGGTAGTGAAATGCTTTTACCAATGTTGTTGTCATTATTGTATGAATAAAGGGGAGCAGAACTGTGCTTAACCTGTTGCAAATGAGGGGATCACCCGCAGCTGAAAGCCAGGGGCTCGAATGCCATAGCCCTGTGAAAGTAAGAGGCGTGGGGACAGGTGTCCTAGCCAGGAGGTGTGCACTCTTTCTCTCTAAGGGTCTCTAGTGTGGGTAACCTGTTCCTTCCGACTGTTCAAAGAGAAAGCTACATAAGCTTCATTAGGATCCTCTTTGTTATGTTAAAGTGCTTAAATGAAAGCTGAAATCACTTGAGATGGGGCAGTGTTTCTGTCCAGCCTGCAAAGAGCTGATAATTATTAAGAGACTAATTTGCAGAGGTCATAGCAGAAAGGCAGGTGGCAGCAGAAGTGACTGACAGTTAGCCAGTGAACAAGTGTCTGGTGAGGTGGTGAGCAAGGCAACGAGCAGCTGGAAAGGTGGAAGAACCATGGCTGGTGGGACAGCCAGTGGAGAGGAACCGTGACTGGCGGGGTGGCCAGATGGTGAGAAACAGCGGCAGGCGGGACGGCCAGCCAGAACAATTGCAAGCCAGGTGCCTTCTTCCCTGTATGGGAGGTGAACTCACATAGATGCACACCTGAACCCTGGGTCCTCACTGACTGAGTACAACCACTGTGAGTGGGGTATGGTGAGGGAGCAAAGAGGGGCACAGAAAAGGAACTTTTCTGCAGATCTTGTAGAACTCAAGAACATGAAGCAGAAGACACTGCCCCACTCACTCTGGGGTGGGTGTCCTGCTCACAGTTTTATGATTATGAATCCGGCTTGTGACATTTTCCCTAATTAATGTTGGGTGACTTCCCTCCTTTCATTAAAAGATTCTTTTCTACACTCCGACATTGTGCTTGTGAGTGGGGAAGTATTGCCTCTCAAAGGCACCCAGAGTGGTGTGTAATTTTTCCAGGTTACTGGGTGGGGGCTCAAGCTGGTTCTGTGTTGTATTGTTGAAAAGGAATCCCTAGATATTGAACCCGGCCCTGGTTGCTGCTGGCTCCACCTGGCAGAAGGGTTATAGGAGTATGAGATAACCCTTTCCCAGTTTTCCCCCTATGTATGATTGTTACATTTGTGACAAGCAGTTGGAAATGCTGTTTCCTTGCTTTCCTGTGTAATTTTGACCTCTCCTCTAGGTCAAACACTGGGCATTGGTTTTTTTATCTAAGCCTCTTTTTTTAAATGAATGTATCCTTTACCTTATGTTTAATATAGAGTTCATTTTACTGAATCAATAGCTCCCTCGGAATTGATTAATAGTATACATAGTGGTATATTTTATTCACTCATCTCCTATAATAGTTCCTGTATCCTGTGTCACATGGGACTGATCTGTTCCATTGAGCCCTAATCTAAACCTTACTTCCTGAAGTTAGTCAAAATTTCAGTTCACTGGGTAGCTTGCTCCATAGTGATCTTGCACTAAAATAATATCCCTCCTGTAGAGTAGGTGGACTGCAGGCAAAGAATGACAAGCCTTTCATTCCTCAAATATACATGGCCCTTGCCCGACAGCTGACATTCATGTGTAAAGATTATTTGGTCCTTAGATGACAAATGCATGAATAACTACAGCATAGTTTTCAAACTTAGTGTCTTAATTTTTCCAACCTGTAGTGCCAATTAAATTCAGTCAATGGGACTTTGTCTGACCATTCTGACATTAATGGGGGTGGTATGTAGCTGGCAATGCTGATAAGTCACGCAAGGTTTACACATGCCCAGATACCTGTATTTGAAAATGGCCTTACTGTATATCGAAACAATACTATTTTTTCCTGTTCTGAATCACTCTGCTCATATTTGTGATTTTCAGGCATCGTCCTATTTTGTGTGGCTTAGTCTAAATTTACTCTTTCATAATCGGGGTTGTCTTGATATTACAATTTTTTGACAATACCTAGGTTATTTTTTTTTATAATTATAAGTACTCTTTTACTCTGCTAGTGTGCAATTTTTCTCTATCTGCATAGCTGAATGATCATTGTTCTTTATGTAGAGCATCTTATTATACAATCCCTCGTTGTTTTTGTATCTCTAACGACAGCAGCTCTTGTTTTGCACTAATATATATCCTACATCAGCATGATCATCTTTCCCCTCACTGTCATTCACAAATCAATATATTTAACATTCAACCATTTGCCCCACACTCAAATTGGCATCTATCCAATCACCATATTTTTTTATTCCCCATGACGGCGTCTTGATTATCTTGCATGTTGCACTCACCTTTTTCATCAAATCCCTTTTTTGCTCTTGTGGTTTTTGCTACTGTTTGAATTGTCAAGTAGCTTCTGTCATTCAGATCTTGTTCTGTTTCTTATTCTTTGGCTCAAAACAAATTTCTTCCTTCATTTCACTGTATCTTATCTATTACCAGCTCGTTCCATCCAGGCTCTTCCTCATTCATCCAATCCCCAGTTTCAATACTTAAAAAAAGAAAAGAAAAAGAAAAATCTTTATTCTTTACAAGGTGGGGCTTGATACTTCATTCCGACAGGGTAAAGCGTACTGCTGCATATCATAAAATCAGTTTCATTCCTGGCTCCATGCACACATGCACACTAAGTAGCTGATTTTACAAGATAAACATCTGAGTATTAAAGGGCAAGAGCAAGCTTTTAAGAGCTATCAAAGTACATGGCAGGAGACAGATGACAATTTTTATTTCATTTATTTATAGGCATGTCTATGATGTTCAGCACTGAGAACTTCAAGTGCATTAATTTAGTCTCACAGAACCCATAGACGGTAAGAGTAGTGTTATAATTTTACAAATGGGGATCTGAATCACAGATGAGGTAATTTAGGTCAATGTTTTCTGAAGGTGGCTACTAATTTTAGGGGTCTCAGTTTTTGGGTGCCTAACCTGAAATACGTTGGCCTTGAATTTCATAAGTGCTGAGTGCTCACAACTCCATTTCAAGTCAATAGGAGCTGTGGGTGCTTGATGTCAGCAAAAATCAGTGCAAAAATTAAGCTGGGCACCCATGAATTGAGGCATCTAAAAATGTTGCCCAATTTGGGGGGATTGGGCCTGATTGACTTCCCTCAGGGGAATTCTGAGGGAGAGCCAGAAATCAAAACCAGATTCTTCTAAGTCCCAGACTAGTGTTTTAACTGCAACAATTACATATAGCTTTATAATTTCAGCTATCAAGCTTAGTTATTTTGAATCATACAGTGAACAAACAGATTAAATGAATCTCAGTTTTGAGTGTATAGCTTATTGTAAGTTTTGTGTTACATGGCCTTGCATCTCAGCTTCTACCTAGTCAAAAGAAGTTTATGCTGCATTGCAGAATGACAATGCCCCCCCGCCCAGCAGAGTACTTAAGCACGTGCCTAATTTTAGCACAGGAGTGATCTCACTGAAATTAAGAAGACTACTCAATTTACTACTTAACTACTACTTAACGATATTTAAAGTTAGGCAAATGCTTAAGTACCTTGCTGAATCAAGGTCTTTGTTAGCAAAGGTGACCTTTAACATACCAGACATTTCCTAACAGTATTCAAGAGAACTAATTGTACACTATACTATATATGTGTTTGTGCTGTGTTTACACAAAAAAGCACAAATCAACTATACTTCAGTGCTGTAGAGACAGTGCCCACAAATCTATAAGTTGCAGTGAAAAATTTAAAACACTGTAGTGATAAACTCCAACATTGCACTGTTTTGAACTTCACCTGATTCCCTGTTTCATTCACAGCTCATTCTCCAATCACCCAGACAGTCCCTCATTGCTCAGAAAAGAACTTGAATATTGGACATCGGAGGTAAATAAAAACTCTGAATTCTGTTCCCAGTTTACTAGCCTGCTAACATAAACAAAAATATATGGCCAGTAAGCCATTAGGGGCCAGAATTTTAAAGTGCTTAGGTGCCTACAGATGAAAATAGGCATTCAATGGGAGTTAAGCACCTAGGTACTTTTGAAAATCCTACCAGACATCTCTCTGCATCTTTAGGTGTTGTAAAGGGGTTGATTCATCACTAGTGCCTCCTTGTGGCATGGCAGCTCTCTCTCTGCTGGGTGTGTCCTGACAGTGGCTGCTCCATTTCTGCAGTGGCCAACCTCTTCCTGGGACTTGGGCCTCCAGGCCACTTCAAAGTCTCTCCTCTTCCCAGGTAGTCTGAGCAAAAAGCAAAGGCAATTCATGCAAATAAACTAACTCAGTGGCTCTCAAACTTTTGTACTGGTGACCCCTTTCACATAGCAAGCCTCTGAGTGCGACCCCCCCCTTATAAATTAATACACTTTTATATATTTAACACCATTATAAATGCTGGAGGCAAAGTGGGATTTGGTGTGGGGGTTGACAGCTCGTGACCGCCCATGTAATAACCTCATGACCCCCAGTTTGAGAACCCCTGAACTAAATAAGAGATAGAGTGGAATGATTTCCTCTCAGGATGCATCAGGATCTGGCCCCTCCCTTACCTCAGGGAGTGGCCTTCAGGTGGTCTGGGAAGCCCCTGGCTGAAGTCACCCCTTTCTTTGGGAGCTGAGGGTTGAAGGTCTCTTCTCTTCCCTGGTTTGCCAACAAATGAGCTATTTTGCTCCCCTCCTAAGCTCCTCCCCCAGCCTGTGCATGACTTGCAGGTGTGTTGGGGGGGGGGAAAGGGGGAGAGAATTGGCTGAGCTCAGAGCAGCTCCTTTATCCCTTATTGTAGAGTGTGGGGTTTGTATACCCCATCACAGTGCCTGAATATCATTAAAAATCTAGATTAAAAATCCTAGGTTTTGAATTGTCTCCGCCATCCCTCTTAATGCAATGGAAGGAGGGGATACAGCAGCCTGGAGGCTTAAGCCAGTTTTGCTGCCAATTTACATAGTATGGAGTATTATGCCCCTGGCTAGTGGGTTTTAGACACATAACTGAATTAAACTACAATATCCAGTTGGTATCCATATCCTAATGGTAATTAGCAGGAACTGGCATTTTTGTACTCTTCAAATCCATTTTTCCTGTGTTGCATAGAAATTTCTTTCAAATGTCTGAATGTGTTCAGACCTCTTCCTTGTTATTTTTTAAATAAACAGACAGTTTCTATTTGGAAGAAATTTGTCATAGAAACAGCTTTTCAGCCTTAAATCTATTATATTTTTGTAATGAGCTCTACTGTAACATTGTGTACTATGTGTTATATTAATTCTAGTATATATATTTTTTAAACAATGACATTTTTCATGACCTCCTTACATCTTCATTGCAGCAGGCCTTGGGCAATTATGTAAAATATATTTGGGGAGAAGGAGAGGAGAATTTGGAGTGGAATAATGGCAGTGACCAGTAAAGACCTTGTTGCCATTGCTGCAGCTGTTATTAGCTCCTCTGTGCTCTTTCTGCTTTTTTTTACTTCCTATGGCATAGAGTATTTCTTTAAAATCTGGTTTATTTGCCATGATATTTCCATATAGTATTGCCCTGTTTATTCTCTATCTATGCATTATATTGAAACTGTACCAGCAAATGAGGTTTTCTGGTTAAAAAAAGATACATATTTTACAAATAACCTGGCCCTAGCCTGGTGCTGTGAAGTAATTTTAAGCCTTGGAGGTTTTTCTAAACCCATTTCTCTGTAGTTCTTTAGACTCAGTAAGCACTAACAGCACTTCTTGACTAGGTCTACCAGTCACGTACAGAGGTCATATAACTCCCCAGAGCTCTCTCCTTTTTAAACCACTGAGAAGGCTAAAGAAACTGCAGAGAGTGATGTACTCTAGAGGAGTTCAAAAGGGAATAAGGTCAGTCTCCTTTTGGGACTACCATGAATCCTTGCTCCAAAGCCATTGTGATATACAATTATTGTACACTGTGTTTTTTGCAAAAATGAAACAATTGCTGAAAAATACACATTACACGTACAGCACTGCTACCACAAGGACATGGCATGCATGCAAAAAATGGATAAATATGTAGCAAAGAACTGCTTTTTAAAAAAAAAAAAAAAGAAGTGCTAGGAACAGCACTGGGCTGGTCAGCCAATCAGCTAGATTGGAGCTATCGCAAAGTGTTAAGGATTTTAGAGTTGGAATTTTGGTTTGACATTTCTATTTTTCCGTTGTAAAAAATTTCAATAAATGTTTTTCAAATGTAATTTTAACAAATGGACCTGCACCATTTCCGGTGTCTCTATTTGAAAGCCAGAGATAAACAAGCATTCCAAAAGGAACAATAAGCAAGTAGCCTTCTTAGAAAGAACTTGTTTCTTTCTGTTGTCTGTCTGTTATTCTGTTAAGTGACACAAATTACGTTTGGCTGGGGTTGAGTCAGAAGTCAAATGATAATTTCACAACCTGAAAAATGTAACTCCTCTGAATCTGAACTTGACACATTCTGAACTTGACACATAGCATTTAAAAAGAAACAAAATTAAAATATGGTGGACTAGTAGTATTTTTTACATGAGGAGCTGTGATTATAAACAACCACAGCTGAAACAAATCACAATCTCTTGCCCGCTCTACAGAAGGGCAGTTTTGCAAAAATATTATCCTTGTTGACTCTGGCTCAGTTCCACCAGTGTTACCTGTATTGGAGCCTAGTGTAGATGGGCTCCGAGCACGGTTGCTGTAAAGCACCATGTCACTTATACCTGCTGTGAGCTTAGCTGATGCAAAAAGAAGCCACAGGGCAGGTGAAACTTTATACGGAAAATACCCCTGGCATAGGTTGTGCTTTTGACATAGGAACTTCCTCCAAGGACAAGGGTCACTATAGGACTGGAGAAAGGAGGGAGTATGTTGGGGCAGAAAGAGGCAAGGTCATGTGGCTTTTATGCCCAGACACCACTGCTACGTCCCAAAGGGGTCATTGCAACAGGACACAAGTTACGGCGGACTTTTTGGCTGTCCTAGCCTGCGCCCAGGGCCAGAACAGCGCCCGGAAACCCTGAATGGAGTATGTACAAGCCACTTACCTATCTAATCTGTCTATTGGGCTTAGGGTTTTATACTGCTGCCCATCAACACAGTATCGGAGTACCTTCTACCTAAAATCAACAGCAATAGTAAAGTTCCTACTGGACTTCATGGAGTCTGACATGTCTTTTGGGGGTAAAATCTCTACTTGGAGTATGGTTTGGGGGTTGTTTTGGTTGGAAAGGGTCTGTGGTAGAAAGGGGTGTCTGTCATCCTTATGGTGGAAAGGCTTTTTCAAAGAGGAAGGTTTCACACCTTTTCTTAATGATGGCCCAACTCTGGATTCTACCTCCCCTGTGTCTTTGCCCCAGAGTGCTTAACACGTTGCCAAATGTAGGTAATTTGGCTGCACTAAGGTGCCCAAGACTCTCAACTGTGGTAGGAAATCTTTGTAAAATGGCTTTTAGCAACTGCTCTATATTGGGAACAGGCAGAGCCACCGCTCAGGAGCAGCTCCCAGATGCACAGATAGAGCTATTCCTTTATAGGGCCATGGCATCTGGACAGCTCCGATTTCTGGTGCAGGAGGGGTGGGGCATTTATAATCTCTCATTATTAAACCTCAAATAACAGATTTGGTTTAGCACCGGCTTCTTTTTCCAGTTCTATTTTTAACTCAAGTAACATTAGCCTGTGAGCTAGTCGGTCGCACAAGCAGGTAATGTGGTGCAGCTCGTTCACACATATAAGGCCAAGTGAGTCAGAAGAGGCGGATGTGTTTAAGCAAAATAGTATTAAAAACACAGCAGAGGAGCTAAGCAAAGAAGACAGTGGCAACTGACTTTGCCTATCCCAACTAGGCTGAGGTCCAACTGTTGTTCCTGGCAGCAGTAACCCAGACTCAATCAAGCCCAGGTGCAGATTCAGCCAGCTTGGAGAGTCTGTTTACATCTGCCCTTTCCTCACTCCAGGACTCTTCTCAGAGGGAGGAACATGCTGTTGGGAGATAAATTTCCCCCCTTCTAATTATAGGCCTTGCCATCTTCTGCCCACTTCAAGTGTAAATCACCTAATCATAAACAATTTCCCTTCAAAGCTGAACACAGATTGGATGTAATTCCCTGACAACACCAATCTGTTTACAGCATTGCATGTGAGGGCCAGAATTACATTAAAAATCCTCGCAGTCTTCAGAAAGAGGGAGGAACAAAGAAAGAAAATGAAGAATCAACAATAAAAAACAACTGCTACTCTTACAGTGCTTTAGAAATGGAGTTTGATACTACCACTGGAATATTGCCATTTGTCACCTATTAGGGGAAAAAAAGTAACTGAGAAATCCTTATTGTCTATTTAAAAATATTTTATAGCCTGTAAATTCCCTCATGTAATTAGTAAAGCAAGGTAAAAGGCAAGGGGATTTCTGATATTTATTTACATTTAAAAATAAAAAGCTTAATCATTCAGATCCATCAAGTTATGCTCATTGTTAAACTATGCAATTGGGTGATCTTATTACTGTTACTCTTATCCTTCCTTTCAGTCTTCGCTCCCATCGATTATCACACTCCCATATTGTCTCTTGTCATAAATTAGGTCCCTGATCCCGTAAAGAGTTACATACATAAATAACTTGTTTCATGTGAGCCATCCCATGGAAGTTCTGACTTTGAAAGTTAAATTTGTATTCCAAGCCTCTGCAGGATCAGAGCCTTGTGAGCTCTTTGGAGAAGATGCAGGCCCGCCGACAGGAGGGGTAAGGGGGACAATTGCCCAGGGGCCCAGGCGACTTAAAAGGGCCCAGGGACCCCCGGCCGCAGCCACTGCCGCGGTAGTGGCAGCTGGGAGCCCTGGGCCCTTTCTAATTGCCTGGGCGGGCCGCAGGACTCCTAGATGCACACGACCGCTCCAGGCCCCGCGCTTTGAGAGACCCCGCGGGCCGGCACAATTGGCCAGCGCGGTTGGTCCTGGAATTGATGGGCGGTCCCAGAAGTGACAGATTCGTCACTTCTGTCCCGCCCCTCCCCCCCAGCAACAACCTTGGGGTCTGGAATTGCTGTCGGCAGGCCTGAGTAGAAGTCATGTTTTCCTAAGAGTTTGTACAGTGGCATGCCAACCTTGTCTGAGGCATTTGGGAGCTACATAAGAATGGCCATACGGGGTCAGACCAATGGTCCATCTAGCCCAGTAGCCACTTCAGAGGGAATGAACAGAATAGAGCTATTACCAAGTGATCAAATCCCTGTTGGTCAGTCCCGGCTTCTGGCAGTCCGAGGCTAGGGACCCCAGAGCATAGGGTTGTGTCTCTGACCATCTTAGCTAATAGCCACTAATGGATCTATCCTCCATGAACTCTTCCAATTCTTTTTTGAACCCAGTTATAGTTTTGATCTACTACCATAATATATTATTTGTTACAAAAATGAAGTTAACAGTAACATTTAAAAAGCAATGGTTGATACTAAAACCAAAGTCCTGATTCTGATCTAATTTACACTGATTTTATAGTGGTGGAACTCCACTGACTTTAATGGAATTCTTTCTGATTTATATCTGTGTACGGTAAATTAGAACAGATTCAGGCCCTAAGTTTCCTGTGTGTCTCACAATTCTGGAAAGAAGGTTGGAAATGATGATAGTTTAGTATTTTCAAATTGCTATGTCTAATAACAGTAATACTCTGAAATTTTAAAAAAATCTATATCTCATGACTTGCCCTTGCAAAGTATTCTGTTCCTTGGCAATAAACCAGTGTGGTTTGAATTTAAGTCAGAATACTTTGGGATTCGTCTGTCATGAGGAAATTGGGATAGAATTTTCTCTTTTCCATTTTGAGAATATTCAGGCTGCAGAGGGAATAGTAATTTTTAACCAATTATCTGTTTTCAAAATGTACTGAATTTTTTTAATGATAAATAATTACTTGGTTTCTATATTTATGGGAAATTGACACAGACTGAGAATAACTAAATCCAATATTTATGAAGTACAAGAAATAAAAGAGAAAAATAATAGCCTAGTAAATCAGCCCACAGTTACTTAGTGCTAGTATTACTGTAGGTGTAATACACCTGGGGAAAATCATTGGGCTTCTCTCATGTTCACTGGTAGGTCAATTAAATACTGCATATAAAGAACTTGAAATGTTTCTCTCAGGAGAGAAACATTATAGCTGTTACTCTGCAGAAAGAGTGGTAACGTCTCTGAGTTATCAAACTTGTTCTCCATATGTGATCAAAATACTTGGACTAAAATTGTACGTCTGGTGACCTTAAAAAGAAAACATTTACCTCTTATAATATTCCTATATTTAGAATTTAGTGTCATGCTGAGGTGACTTTAGTGAGCAAATGTTTTCTTGCTAAGGACTATATGAGTCATCTTTATTTCTAAGAACACAATAAAGACTATTTTCCTCTTAAAAATGATCTGTAGTCATTTAATCCCCTAGTCTCCATTTTCAGTACTATCTTTATAACACTATTAACAAATTGATGTAGAGAGGGGTGTTAAGACCAAAACTTTATGGTGCAGTGAATATTTTAGAAGCAATGTAGCCTGCCATTTTGGATTTGTTCTTGTCTCAGTTTGCATTGCTACAAGTCATGCAAAGGTCCAATGTGGGCAGATGGGGCTGTAATATAAAATAATGCTGCTGTGGTAAAGACATTTTTTTCTTACAGTATCTGACTTTCTAGAGCTGTTGGTCTTTAGTTCAGAGTTTGTATGCAGCCCAAGCATTTGGAAAGGGTCAGAAAAGTTACCTTTACTGATGTAATCACCACAAGAGCACTCAGGGAAGATATGTAAAGTTTAACTATTTTTCTAATAATCACACTTATTTTTCAGTGCCTTGTAGTATAGTAGATGTACATGGCACTCCAGAAGCATATAGGAAGACATGGTCCTTATCCACTATCTTCATTTGATTAGAGTGAAAAATGACCTTGACAAATAGGAGAATTGGTCTGTAATCAAGAAAACTAAAGTCACTAAAGACATATGCAAAGCACTACACTTAGGAAGAAAAATTCAATTGCACAAATACAAAATGGGGCATAACTGTCTAGGCAGTAGTACTGCTGAAAAGGATGTGGGGTTATAGTAGATCACATATTTAATGAGTCAACTATGTGATGCAGTTGTGAAAAAGGCTAATATCATTCTGGGATGTATTAACAAGAGTATTGTATGTAAGACATGGGAGGCAATTGTTCTGCTCTACTCAGGCCTGGTAGGGCATCAGATGAAGTATTGTGTACAGTTCTGGGCACCACTTTAAGAAAGATGTGGACAAATTGGATAGAGTCCAGAGGAGAGCAACAAAAATGATAAAAAGGTTTAGAAAACATGACCTGTGAGGAAAGGTTAACAAACTGGGCATGCGAAGTCTTGCGAAAAAAAGATTGAGGGGGGACCTGATAGTCTTTAAATATGTTATAAAGAGGATGGGGATCAATTGTCCTCCATGTCTACTGTAGGTAGGAGAAGTAATAATCACCTTAATCTGTAGCAAAGGTGATTTAAGTTAGATAGTAGGAAAAACATTCTGACTATAATGGTAATTAAATTCTGGCATAGGCTTGCAAGGGAGGTTGTGGAATCCCTCTCGCTGGAGGCTTTTAAGAACAGGTTGGACAAATACCTATCAGGGTTGGTCTAGGTATACTTGGTCCTGTCTCAGTGCAAGCAGCTGGAGTAGGTGACCACCTGGTATTCATTTCAACCCAACATCTCTATGACTCATTAGGAGCTGGCTGATCAGCACCTCTGGAAATTGGGTCACTAATATGGGCACTTAACACCCTATTTTGGAAGTCTTGCTCTGAGGGTCTGACCCTGAGAGATGCCAAGCGCTTGAGTTCAATGGATGTTCAAAGTATGTGGCACTAGGCAGGACTGGACCTCTAATTAAGCAGATAATTGTAAACAAATAAGGACTGGCTATGGAAGCAGGAACAGACTGTCCCATAGCAGATCAGTGTTGGAAGACTATGAGAATGAATTGGACTTTAGGGGAAGAAATAATATGATGCATAGAATGAAGTCATTTATTCCAAGAGCAGGAGCATTGTGGTTTGGGCCGAGTTGCACTGGATATTCCTCTTTGTAGGCCTATAACTGCACTTCTCTCAAAATGGAATCCTGTGATTCACCCCACCTGTAGTCTACAGCACCTCCTGTTTACCAACTGTATTTGCCTCCAGTAGGTGCAACTGGATTTAGCCCCTGCTTTAGAATCCTTTCCAAGAGCTGTGACCAGCTGGTAAAAGTAGTGACATAAAACAACTTGGTCAAAACAGTATGATTTATTTATCCATACACCATCACAAGCAGAGAGAAGAGAGTTAAAAATGACAAAAGCCTAATCACATATTGTCTTACCCAACTTAGTCATTTCCTTGACAGTTTAAATAGTTTCCACTTAACTCAGGCACTCACTGAGCATTGGGGCTGGGTGAGACAGGTTGCCCCTGTAATTGCTGCCTTTAGGCCTGTCTGACCCCCAGTCAGTGTATGTCTGAGTTCACAGGCTGCCTTTTATCCAATTCAAAGTTCCTTTTCCTGACCAGAAGCTCTGAACCTGGTCCAGACTGGTTTATGTGTTTCTCCAGAGAAGACTGGAGGTAGTTTTCATGTAATAGATTGTCCGTTGTCCATTTGAGCACAAGGCAATTTAATCCTTTCTACAACCATTCTTTTGCGTTCCTGCAGGATTTAACTCTTAGCTATCTTTTAGCCAGCAATACAATAAACACCAAACTCACATACACACATTTGTGCATTGACATTTATAGAAAGTAAAGCAAATAATTCCTACATTCTTCACAAGCGGCTAGCAGGAAAAAAAGCAGGAAACTGAGATGAAGCAAAGGAGAAAAAGAAGCAGTAATATGAAGCTTGGGCAGAGGACAGGACTTGAGGGGGGTTTGTGAGGAAATAATCGCTGATAAACAGGGATGGTGGATACTAGGACTGGTACTGAACCTGAGAGTCTCTCATGTTGCAATCAAACGCTCTGCCAACATGTCATGTGATTAGCTCCTGAAAAGTAGTCTGAAGCATGTAGTACTGATGACAATTGAGTCCATATTATACCCAAGTTGTATTTGTTGTTGCATCTGCATATCCGTATCATCTTTTATTGTTAATTCTAGAGGTAATTAGAGATAAGTATGATGAGCAAAATTATCTGAGTTCAGTACCTAACCTGCAAATTCTACACATGAACACATAATGTACATGAAACACATACATTTGGATGTACTATATGAGTAAATACTCCTTTTCAAACAGGGAGCCCAAGGAATAAGTTTAGGCCAATAAACCCAACAGATTAGCTTTGCAGGCCTTATGGCCCTTTGTCTCACTCTGTCAGGGCTATTCCTATAAATGCATGTTCCCGGGGACACAAGTAAGGGGACTGGACATCCTAGCAGTGTATTACATTTCTGAGGAATATCTTTGGAGGATGGGTGGAGAAATGATGTGAGTCTCCCTAAATCCTTCCCTCAACCTCCCCAGTAGTCCAGGTTTATGGACTGCCAACTCCTACCCCAAACAAAGGTTTGTGGAGCCATGAAGCACCATCAGGAAAATGATCTCTGCAAGGGGACCTCTTCCCTTTGAGTTGGAAGAACAGATCCACTTACAGAGAGTGCCTTCTATGCACAACTCAAGATGAACATTTGGGCCCACTGTTTTTAATTGTCTTCATATTAAATAAATACTTGGAGGTGGCATAAGTATAGTTAGTTATGTAACTCTGGATGATTACAAGAAGTACTTCTAAGTATATCAGTGGATTGGGGCTATTTAAAGGTTAAGAAGTCTCTTTTTCTCACTTTAACCGAAGTCAATCTCCAAAGAGGATATGCAAAGCATAAGTCATCTTAATAGGATTTCAAGTTTTATATCATAGTATTATCCCAATAGAAAGGATATTTTTTATAAGTGCTGTCCTGAAACTGATTTTTAAGAGACTGTTACTAAACCTTATATTTTATATACTGTAGTTATATTATATATTACAATCTGCAAGAAGTGGTGAGCACAGTTCAGTTGAAGGCCATGCTGATGATTTATGGAGCTGAAAGTCCATAGACCCTAAATTAGGTTTCAGAAGTGCAGTGTAATTTTTATCATGTAACAAGGAAATTTCATTTACAAAAAACTATCCCACATCTTTGAAAGTAACTGTAAAGATTAAGTTCGGTTTGACAGACAGTGGGCGATTTAATTTTGAATTTTGGCTGAGGTGGAAAAAATCAGATTACCAGTCACCTTGAGAAATAGTGAACTCATTGTCAGAAATGCCGGTCTTCTTTTCAATTGGTTGCTTTAAACATTAATGAGGGATCTGTGTCTATATCAAATTTCAACATTATTCCTATCCTCACCATCACGCTAAAGATGCAATGATTACTGTCTAGATATTTGAGTATTTTAGAGTGAAAAGCAGAAAGACAGCAAAGGACTTAATAACCCAGTAACATCATTGGAATGATTAACTTTTTTCAAATGTATAAATAGGACTTTTTTTGGTCTCCTGATACATTTCTAGTGGTTTCAGCCTTCCAATGTCTCCTTTATTGATGAGACCCCCTGGAAATCTTTTGATATTAAACAGTTTCCCTTAACACACCTGTGACATTGTGCAGTCTATATGGTTTTATAAAAACTTGATAATAAGTCAATATAATGTAACAGATAGTTTTAGAGAAAATACGGTAATAAGTGAATGTAACGTAACTGGAATATGCTTCATGCAAAAGGTCTCTTGTAAGGTATCATTACAAAGCTTATAATCTACTGAGTATGATCATCTGATTTGTATAAATGTACCACTCTTGTATCTAAAACTAGAAATATAAAATGTAACTCTGAGGGCCTATTGTAATTGTGTAAAGTGTGGACCATTAATGATGGTTTGGAATCTTGATGACTCCCATTGTCTGCAGATGGCTGTATTTACCAAAAAAAAAAAGAACAGGAGTACTTGTGGCACCTTAGAGACTAACAAATTTATTAGAGCATAAGCTTTCGTGGACTACAGCCCACTTCTTTGGAAACCTGTATTTACCTGTGAGTCTTCCTGTATATGTGTGTGCTGGCAAGTGAGTAATGAAGTCTTGCAGTGACATGTGATCATGTCACCTGAACTGGAATCCATCTTTAACCTGGTGCTTTTCCAGTGAGGGGGGGGGGTGGAAACCCAGAGAGACAAAGAGTTCCCACCCTATGCAAAAGATATATAAAGGGGGGAAGAGAACAGAGAGAGGGAGAAGCCATCATGAAGAATCCCCTAGCTACCACCTGAGCTGCAACAAGAGCTGTACCAGGGGAAAGAATTGTGCCCAGGCCTGGAAGGTGTCCAGTCTGAGAAAAACTTACTGAAGCATCTCTGAGGGTGAGATTATCTGTATTCAGTTTGATTAGGCATAGATTTGCACATTTTACTTTATTTTGCTTGGTAACTTACTTTGTTCTGTCTGTTACTACTTTGAACCACTTAAATCCTACTGTCTGTATTTAATAAATTCACTCAGAGTATGTATTAATACTTGGGGGAGCAAACAGCTGTGCATATCTCTCTATCAGTGTTATAGAGGGCGAACAATTTATGAGTTTGCCCTGCATAAGCTTTATGCAGGGTAAAACGGATTTATCTGGGTTTAGACCCCATTGGGAGTTGGGCATCTGAGTGCTAAAGACAAGCACATTACTGTGAGCTGTTTTCAGGTAAACTTGCAGCTTTGGGACAAGTGATTCAGACCCTGGGTCTGTGTTGGAGCCAGACGGGAGTGTCTGGCTCAGGAAGACAGGGTGCTGGAGTCCTGAGCTGGCAGGGAAAACAGAAGCAGGGGTAGTCTTGGCACATCGGGTGGCAGCTCCCAAGGGGGTTTCTGTGATCCAACCCGTCACAACACCATCAGGTATCTTTGTTTTATAGTAGGAGGAATCCATAGGATCTGGGTCTCATGTCAGGAGATGTCCTCCTAATTCATCAGTGAGACAAAGTCATAGTAGCAAGAAGCACAAAGCTCTAGAGTGGACTGGGCTGCTTCACGGGGGAAGAAGACCAATTAAATAATCAAAACAAGAAAGTAACCTTGAGGTCTGATTGAATTCAAACACAGACACTCAAAATTTAAATTCAAATTAGGCCTGGGTGAATAATCCAAACAAATACATTTTGTATAGTATAGTACATTTTTCAGTGACTTTGTTTTGGCTGCGCTCACAGCACTTGTTCGTTTCCTGCGAACATCTGAGACATCAAGTTTCATTAGCTCAGATGTTTGCAGAAAGCAAATATAAAAGTTGCAGAGGAATAAATAAGAAACAAATCATACATTCCAACATGGCAATTCCAGATTTACTAGTCTCCTCTTTTAAGGTCCTTATTTGCATAGTTTCATTGTACTCACCATCCCTTATTTGGCACTGAGTCATCAAGCCCCATATATGCTCTGCCAATAAATGCCAACCTTCATCACCCATCAGTCCATTTTGTCCACAAACATATTTGTGCTTTCTCCCATGCCACTTATGCATGGGAGCAGCTGCCTGTAAAAAAACAACAAATCTGCGAAGCACTACATTAATCTCCTTTAAATCTCTCCTTAAAACTCACCTCTGCCATGCTGTCTACAATACAACTGACAATGCTTAAACAGCAGATGATAGGACAACTGCTTGTTACGTTAATCATACCCATCTCACTATTACCTTACACTTCCCCTACCTATTTGTCATACCAACTTGTCTCTCATCATCTGCGCACATTGTAAGCTCTTGGAGACAGGGACCATATTTTACTTATATGTGTGTGTACAACACCTAATGTAATGCAGCTCCGATTCTTGATCACAACCACTAGGCATTATCATAATACAAATAATAAAGTATTGGCACTGGCGGGTTTTATCCAATCAGGAAAAAGAAACAATACTATATTAAAACAATACTATATGACTAAGGCCCTTCATTTTTGGTATTTACACATTTACAAAAATAAAATCCTAGATTTTGAAGAAGCCAGTATTCTGGCTAAGCCAGTTTTCACCAAGATCTTGGCTTTTTCGGGACTTGGCTCCCCCTTACAGTCCCTGCCAGACTTCAGTGTGGCCACATCTGCTTCCTCTGCACAGTGAGGGAGGGAGATGAACAGGGTGTTGACTGCAGAGACCACAGAGCATTGCAGCTTGGGTTGCCAACTTTCTAATCACACAAAACCAAACACTCTTTTGTCTCGCCCTCTGCCCTACCCCTCCTCCAAGGCATCACCTCTGCCCTGCCCCTTCTCCGAGGTCCCGCCCCCACTCACTCCATCCCCCCTCCCTCTGTTACTTGCACTCCCCACCGTCACTCACTCATTTTCACCAGGCTGGGGGTATGAGCTCCAAGGTGGGGCCAGAAATGAGTTCAGGGTGCAGGAGGGGGCTGAGGCAGTGGTTGAGATGCGGAAGAGGGTGAGGGTTCTGGCTGGGGGTGCAGGTTCTGGGGTGGGGTCAAGGATGAGAGGTTTGGGTGCAGGAGGGGGCTCCAGGCTAGGGCTGAGGTGTTCAGAGTATAGGAGGAGGCTCTGGGCTGGGGCAGGGGGTTGTGGTGCAAAATCAAATGGCAATGATTTTAGGGTAAATAATACTGGGGGAAAAGTCATGGGCCATAATTCCGAATTAAATATGAGAAGCTATTAATTTTCACTCCCCTATTTTTTCTTCAAGACGTTCAGTTTTATAAAGGTTGGTGTATTGCTATTTTGGGACAAGTTAACCTTTCTTGTGCTTTCTGACTTTTATTCAACATGTCACACTGTGTCCCTGGATGCCTGACACACCTCCTCAGATGCATGTATAAAACTGCAAGAGAACACTGACTTCAGGTAATTTAAATGAGAAAGTATTAAAGCTTCATTTTTTAGTTCAAATTATTCAGTGAAATGTGCAACGTGCCAGGTGTAAGTAATGGCAAAATTAGGAGCCCTTTATCTCTAATTACATGATGTGAAGTTGTGCATGAATAAAACATAACACAATGTTGACATAGTTTGTAGCAGACATTAATTGCTCTGTGTTGGCTAGTTGTTCAATGCTGCAATTTTTGAGGGGTTAATTAATTAAAATAAGTTAGATCTTATTGCTCAGACTCAACAGAATTCAGATTACTCACAACATGTGGTTTGATCTTATTCAGCAACATTACTGCAAGTCCACTGCTTGAATTGAGAAGTACTTCCCATTCAAAGAAATTAATTTCTCACAACCTGTGAAGCATAAACCATTTAGAAAGTGAATATAACAACCAATGTCAGATTAAATTTTTGCAAAGGGGATCCATGAATGGCGATCAATCAGAAATGTGACTTTGCAAAACTTCCATCACATTTAATGTTAATTAAATTATTGTCCTGCAGGCTGAAGCAGGGAAATCATAGGGAAAAAGAGTTATCAAAAATTGTAGCTTTAGAAAAAAATATAAAATATTTGGGAACATAATGTTAGATTCCCAAATCCATATTTAGTTACCTAAATAAATGTGGCCTGATTTTTCAGAGATGCTAAACAGCTACAAATCCCATCTGAGTTAATGAAAGCCACAAGTCTTTTGCACTTTTGAAAATCAGAGCACTATGTAGGTGCATAAATACAGATTTAGAATTAGAAGCGTTTTTTTGTTTAATAACTTTTTATTAAGGAAAAGTTACAATAACACACTAACACACTATATTGTACGTTACTTATTACTTGTTCAGGATCAGGTTAATAGTCAAAGAACCTGGCTAAAGATTCTAGCTTGTTGGCTTGAGAGCCATCCTCCTCTAAGTGACCAAATTTCTAAATCCCTATCTTCTTTTGGAGCTTCTCTTGTGTACACTTTGGTGTGAAAGCATTTCCATTACAAGGACGGTCCATAGTTTACTATAACACAACTCCACAGGAGGAGGGGTCATATTTTTCCAAGAATGTGCAATACAGAGTCTAGCTGCTAACAATAATAGTAATAATAATAATTAATTATTCTGTTCTGTTTAAAATGCAGCTCCTTTACTGGAGCAGTAAGTAAGAAGGAATGGGGAACTCTAGGAAGTTGGCATGTTGTTACACGATGAATCTCTAATAATTTTCTTCCCAAACTAGCTAATTCTTGAACATACCCACCACATGTGCAAGTATATTCCCCTTTCTCCACAACCTGTCCAGCAGAGAACCTCCTTAGTAACAAAAAACAAACAAAAACAAACAAAAAATGGATCTCAACTGTAGTCAAATGCTTCTTATATAGTAATTTATTAAAAAAAAAAAGCCACACAAATTGAGGTGTATATCCTCTTTCTCATATAGAAATTCTCTCCTCCAGATGAATTTCTTTGTCCAAATCCCTCTTCTGTCTTTTTAGAAGCCTAGTTTTAGGCCCACAGTTTTGAAAATTGTACTTTATCCATAAAAGCATGCCTTTATATTCAACTGCTCACCATACCTTTTCAGTAAAGATGTCAAACCATCAATATTTAAAATAATGATCCTTCAACTATAGCTGTTAGATTCAGCTATCTAAAAATGTTTAAATAGATGAAAGTTTGTCCCGTTTCCCTGTATTTCTCAAGTTGGTGTGTTCATAAATAAGGATTAACATTAATCTAAATCAAGATTTTTGGACAGTTTTTTAATTCAACAAAGTACTACTCAGAGTTTATTAATCTTTCAATAAATTCACTGCTGCTTGAAGTCTTTGAAGATAAATTGTCATAAGCCACATATGATTAATGATTCTTAGAACATTGTCAGAGATATGATAAAGTTGCATCTTTAATAGCCCCAGGAATTGAAGTTGAATGCAAACATAAAAGTCTAAAACTTTGTTCATGTTATCCTAAAAATGCCACCTCTGACTTAACATATCTTCTGATTATAAACAAAGTCATGCCAGATTTTATCTTTAAATCTTTTACCCTTGTGTTCTAAATCCCAGTTTAAAAAAAAGTCTCAAAGTTAACTGATGGTAAAAATTATAAATATGTGGTAGTTGCCCTGAAGTGAAGGTAATTTATTTAAATGCCTGGAGAATTTTTAATTAGGAAAGAGAAATAATGTTTAAAAATGATTCCAGAAACAATACATGGGAGGGAAGTTTATGTGCATTTCTGGGAAAGGAATTCATTTCTCTTTTGATCTAAACAAGAATTTAAGATAGAGGTGTCCAAAATTTTACCTGAGGTCTTCATTGGCAACTTGCCCCATGCCAGAAGACTTCACTAATTTGCATGAAAAGTAACAGATTGCAGACATCCTTATGTTACTATAGAGCAGCAGTTCTCAAACTGGGGGCGGGGAGAGAGACAAAGCTGAAGCCTAAGGGCTTCTGCCCTGAGCAGGGGGCATGTAAGCTTAGCCCTGGGCGGTGGGGCTCAGGTTTCGGCTTCAGCCGTGGGGCTTGGGCTTTGGCCCTGGGCCCCAGCAATTCTAACAGCCATGACAACCCCATTAAAACGGGGCCATAACTCACTTGGGGGTCCCGACCCACAGTTTGAGAACCCTGTCTATAGAGACATGATTCATCATGGAGACTACAAGTCCCAGCATGCAATTCTCCTTCTTGATCTGAGTGTCCTCTTCTCAGAATGAGAAGGGGAATTGTGTGCTGGTGCCTTTTAATCTCCCAGTGCTGTGCTTAATAAAATAAATAAAAATAAAAAATAAATTAATGGAGGTATCCTATCTCCTAGAACAGACCTTGAAAGGTCATCAAGTCCAGCCCCCTGCCTTCACTAGCAGGACCAAGTACTGATTTTGTTCCAGATCCCTAAGTGGCCCTCTCAAAGATTGAGCTCATAACCCTGGGTTTAGCAGGCCAATGCTCAAACCACTGAGCTATCCCTCCCTGATGACTGTATTAAAGAGGAGGATGGCTGAATTGTAGAACTCAAAGGGCTGAATTTATCGTGTAGGCTGCACTTTGGCCAACACTGATTTAAGACAAATTGACAATTAAGTATTCCTGATTTTAGACAGCTGGCTCCTCCTTTCCAAATTATAGCATGTCACCTTGAATACAGACAACTTGTGAGTCAAATTCCTGAAAATCTCACCTTTTTGAGTGTGTGAAGAATGCAAATGAAAAGTTATTTTAAGGCAAAAACGTTTCCTTATCTACTTTTTAAAATCTTCAAAGAATGTGTCTAACCTCCTGAGGAAATTTTTTTCTTACTCAGAACAATCTGAGAGGAAAAGAAAGAGAATGGTTATGAAAAAAGGGGCATGTCCTCCCAAACCAGTGAAGTTGAAAAGTCTGTCCTTATTCTCCTTGGAAGTTCAAACTCAGATGTGCTTTCAGTATCCTTGAAGTGACATTGATAAGTTCAGAACATTGAAACCAGATAAAATTCTATGAGGTTAAACTTTTCAATAAAATAAAAATACTCTATGCAGCACACCTCCTTTACCTTACCTGGCTGAATTAGTGCTGAATCTAAAATTAACTGTCTTTGAAATGTATACACTTTATAATTTGAAGGTGAATAATTATCACTGAGCTAAAGTCCTGTGTATATCTAATAAATTCCAGAAAGAAAGAAAGAAAGAAAGGAAGAAAAAAGAGAATTTTCTTTATCTTATTTTCTCATGCTCATTTGTATAATCCAGCACTCATGTATAAAGAGACGGTATCGTCTATTGTACAGAGCAGAAATTGGGAGTTAGGCCTCCTAGCGTTCCACTCTGAGTTCTATTACGGACTTGCTGTGTGACCTTGGTAAAGTGACAGTAACATCTCCTCTCTTTACATGGGGCGTAGGGGGGGGACAAAAACACAAGACAGGAGAAAGCAACAAAAGAGTCCTGTGGCACCTTAAAAACTAACAGATGTATTGGAGCATAAGCTTTCATGGGTGAATGCCCACTTCAGCGTCTGACAAAGTGGGCATTCACTCATGAAAACTTATGCTCCAATACATCTGTTACTCTTTAAGGTGCCACAGGACTCTTTGTTGCTTTTTACAGATCCAGACTAACACGGCTACCCCTCTGATATAAGACAGGAAAAGTTATTTACCAAAACCATGATGTTTCTTAAGTAATTGGTTCTCTCTAGTAAGTGAGAATGGCAACCTTGTGAAGGGGAAGAGGATTGGGCATCTTCAGGAAACCAAACCCTGTGGATTCCAAACCAGATTCCAGGTGTGCTGAAGACTATTCTGGCCTATCCCATGCTCCTGTCTCTGACGAGCTCACCTGCTCCTCTACCATTAGCTCCTCCATTGTGGCTATGCAATGACAGAATCAGGGAAATTATGATTATAGCATTTACATCTATGACAATTTTCTGTTGAATGGACTTTTGCTGCTCCCTGGGTCCACCCCTTCTACTGCTGGCTGTTTCCCTCCATTACTTACGGACTCTGCCATGAGCAGCGTGTACATAGAGGAGCTTCAGACATGCAGCTTTTGCCTACCCTTCCTCCCCGCAGCCCAGAACTGTTAAACCTTCTGTCTGCATCAGGGAGGGTCTGTATCTTAAATATTATGTCTTTCCATTTACACAACTGCAAAGTGGGTGTAGTAACATTTACCTCACGGGGAACTGAGGCTTAATTAATGTTTGCAGGGCCCACTGAGGAGCTCAGATAAAAGGTGCTATAAATGTGAACAATGTTAATACTGTTTATTGTTATAGGAAGCTGAAGATTCCTAGTTACAATGGATTGGTTTGTAATGATTAAAGAGACCATCAACATTCTAAGTTTGGGGTTGCAACCACCACAAAGTGAATTTTTTAAAACTCTAAATTGAAAGAGCTTTGGGTTTATAAATCTCACAAGTACTGCAGTGGCTATTCTATGACTGTTGCCATTTGAGTGATGGAGTACTACTTTTTAAAAAATTGTTACACCTCTACCTTGAGATAACGCAGTCCTTGGGAGCCAAAAAATCTTACTGTGTTATAGGTGAAACTGTGTTATATTTGGTAGGGAAGGCTGTGCCTCCCCAAACATCCTGGCCCTGCCCCTATCCAACACCCACCTACTTCCTGCCCCCTGACTGACCCCTCAGAACCCCCGACCCATTCAACCCTCCGCTCCTTGTCCCCTGACTGCCCTCTAAGACCCTCTGCCCCTTATCCAACCCCTCGGGCCCAGCACCCTTAACACGCTGCTCACAGCAGCGTGTCGGAGCCGTCCCTAGAGAGGTGCGGGGCACGGGACAAATCAGCCTCCCCACTAGTCTCCCACCCGCCCGGCCACCACTAACTTCCTCACCCCGCCTCCCCGCTAGTCTCCTCACTGTCTGTCCGGCACGCCTGCCCACGTCCGCCCGACCGCCGCTCTCCTGCTCGCCATCTTCCCGCCTGCCTGCCTCCTCACTCCCTCCTCCCTGCTGCTCACCTCCCCATTTGCCTCCTCACCCCGCTTGCCCACCCGCCGCCCACCCTTAACACGCCGCTCAGAGCAGTGTGTCGGAGCCAGACACACTGACCCGCTGGAGCGCGCAGCCCCGCCCCCCAGAGCCCTGCTTTACCGCATTGTATGCGAACCCGTGTTATATCAGGTCACGATATATCGGGGTAGAGGTGTACTTAATAGATAACACCATTGTCTATTGTAATATTTTACAATATTGTAAAATATTACAATTTACAAGTAAATAAACTGGATTCCAAGTAGAAATATTTCAAGTTTATGTGACAGACCCAGACCAGTGGGGTACAGGAGTCTGGTAGAGGGCAAATATACTGGTCACTGGATGACTAGTTTTCTGTTCTCTGAGTGACCAGAGCAGGGGCTGCACTAGAGTAATCAGGAACCTGCTAGAACCAGTTAAGGCAGGCAGGCTAATTAGGACACCTGGAGCCAATTAAGAAGCTTCTAGAATCAATTAAGGCAGGCTAATCAGGGCACCTGGGTTTTTAAAGGAGCTCACTTCAGTTTGTGGTGCGAGTGTGAGGAGCTGGGAGCAAGAGGCGCAAGGAGCTGAGAGTGAGAGGGTGTGCTGCTGGAGGACTGAGGAGCACAAGCGTTATCAGACACCAGGAGGAAGGTCCTGGGGTGAGAATAAGGAAGGTGTTTGGAGGAGGCCTTGGGGAAGTAGCCCAGGGAGTTGTAGCTGTCATGCAGCTGTTACAGGAGGCACTATAGACAGCTGCAGTCCACAGGGCCCTGGGCGGGAACCCTTAGTAGAGGGCGGGCCCAGGTTCCCCCCAAACCTCCCAATTGACCCGGACTGTGGGTTCTTCCAGAGGGGAAGGCCTCTGGGCTGTTCCCCAACCCACATGGTGAATCTCTAAGGCAAGAAAATCCGCCAATAAGCGCAGGACCCACCAAGATAGAGGAGGAACTTTGTCACAATAGCCTATTCAAGTGAGAGAACTGGATTATTGCTAAGGCAAATATATCACCATTCTTATCATATCCCTTATACTTACAGCTAAATAACTTTAAAAAAATATATAAAATTTCCCTCTCTCTCCTCTCAGTTTATTGTTCTGCTCGTACTCTTTGAAATCTTACAACTTTGATTTCTAAATAATAAAATTAATATTTCCCAGTGCTCTGAGTAAACCTTAAATCATGTTATTGAGGAATAAATTGACATTAGCTTTTGTCTGATTTCCTTAGAAATAGTCAAATTTGAATGTTTAAGTCTGAGGGCCAAATTCTATTCTTGGATGCATATATAATAACCTTCCACTAATTTCAACAACACATGGGAAGTCCAATCTGTGCTTTGTCTGCAAATAATTTTCCATTTTTTTTGTTGATAAATCCCAGTTCAGGCAGTCAGTTCATATAAGTCGATTAATGCGATAAGAGATGAGAGGCTCCCTTACTCAGAAAGGGGTCCTATTCACATTGATGGGATTACTCATGTAAGTAAGCACTACACAATCCACTCCAAAGCAATGTGTTGTCCAAGGATGTATATTGGATCATTATTTTGTAAAAGGATGACATTTAATTTTCTCCAAACCAAAACAAATCCATGTGTATGTACATTTTATTTAGAAGGATGATCTATTATGTAGTGCCTTTTTATCAAAGATAACAGTGTTTCTGATTGTTTCATTTATCATTTGGAGCAATTGTTACTGTAAATGCCACCCACGCACATCAATGGGTGAGGGAACTTGGCGGGACTGGTGGTGAACAGGGACAGTCCCAACAGGATAGGAGGGAGACACTTGCCAAGGGACAATAGGTAGCTCCTCCACCTGAGAATCTCTGGCACCCATTGGCCAGCTGGGAAAGAAGGCTCCTGATTGGTCAGCATTCCCCAACTCCCAGGATTTAACCCAGTGCCGGGGCAATGTGTATCCTCTCTTGGCTCTGTTTCAGCAGTCCACCCTACCAACCCAAATTGGGAATGGAAAACTGACAGACAGATGCTATGGGTCTAGTTGATCACCTGTTTAGGAGGTCAGGAAGGCATTTTTTATCCTCTGGATCAATTGGCAGAGAACCAGATAGTTTTTTGCATTCTCTCAGCACCTTCAAGCCACAGTGGGTTCAGTGGGAATGCACTTAATACCTAACTGAGGTACTAGGCTGGAGTTTATTCGTCTCAACTTGCAGCCGGTTTCCAATGCAGTTAAGGGGTAAAAGGGGTTTTTGGTGATGGTCCTTGGGCTCGTGCGAAAGGATGAGACCTTGTAGACTTTGTGTGCGAAAGTCCCCATCCTGCTGCACCCTCTATCCACCTCATGTGGGGGAGAGTGCTTGGACTCAGAGAGCTGAGCCTAGGGCTTAGGCTGAGGAGACCCCACCCCATAAGTTAGGGGGCTTATGGTAAGGTGCTACTTTCAGTTTATATGGCAAAGACCTCTGTAACCCTCACACTAGAACCAATTAAATGCCTGATATAGGAGAGTATGGGTGATGAGCAGTAGAACCTCCTCCCCTGTGTTAAATTTAATAAAAATTGTGGTGTGCCACCTAATTCCATACATGTGTCCTCATTTTGGTGCTGTTTGTACAGCAATTTGCTATTTCATTATTTCTTCCTATTGTTAAAAGGCACTGTCACTTGCAATTCTCTATTTGAAAAAATAAGAGATTATTTTAACACTGTCTAAAATTGTTCCAAAAAAACTTGGTCTACATTTTCAAATTTGGGTGACCAACGTTAAAGTTAGGCACCTAAATCCACATTTCAGCACAAAATAAGTGTCCCAATTTTCACAGATATCAAGCATCTAGAACTCCTGTTGAAGCTAATAGTCAGTGTAGGAGCTCAGCACCAATGAAAATTAGGCCACTTTTTAAAAAAAAAATGAGTTTAAACATGGATTTAGGAGTTTAACTTTATATCCCCAAATTTGAAAATACTGGCCACTAAATTTTGTTACCTGTACACAATACTAGGAATTACTTCTTTACAAAAGAGCAGAAATCATGTCTGGTATGCTAATTTACTAGTTCAGTATTGCTGATTAAGCACACTGACTTTGATTCTGGTTCATGTCCAAGCAGCGTTTGGCTGTAGTAGAGAATAGAAGAAGCAGTGAGAAGTTTTTAGATCCATAATCTGTGACTGCTTGGCCCTGAGGGACGTTTGAACAGCAGGTCTAAAAGATCTTACATCAGTGGAGAAACAGGAATAGCAGAGTTCCACTCCACCATGCCTCTGGAAGACCTGTGACACCCTGTAATCCATGTTCACCACTTTGATATAGTCATGATGTATTTTGTACAAAGTATGCTTTGTGAGGTATCATTTGAAAACTCATATTCTGCTGAACATCACTGTCCCGTTAAAATGTGTAACAACACTGTATAAAACTGAGATTTTTACTGTATGATTGTTACTGAAATCTATTGTAGTTCTGGGTAATGCTCACAAATCAATTCTTCAGAGACAAAGACATAATGGCACACCAGCAAAGTGCTAAAGGGCCGTTACCTGTTTAATCAGCTGTTCAGTAGTGGGGTGTGTGAAAGGTATAAACAAAACAATTACCTTTCCTCCAGAGATGCCTCAAACCTAACATACATGGGAGATTGTTTGTCTATACCCCAGTGGGGGGTAATCCTCAAAAAGAGGAGGAAGATATAAAAATAAGAGACAGTGACTTGCACATCACTTCTCCCCCTCCATCTCTACTCATGGCAGCAAGATCACTGGAAAAAAGCATCATTGACTTGGGAAGTGGTCCTGGCCTGTTCAGCCAGTATAGACTGCAATAGGCTTTTGGTGAGAGAAATTCCTTTCTTGCTTTTAAACCTACTAGTTTTGGTAAAATTTAGGAATTACCTTGCATGTTTTTCCTTTTATTTCTTTTGTAACCAAACCTGACTTATATGCAGCTATCCTTGTAATCACTTAAAATCTATCTTTCTCTAGTTAATAAACTTGTTTTATTGTTTTATCTAAACCAGTGTGTTTTGGTTGAAGTGCTTGGGAATCTCTACTTAGGTCAACAAGCCTGGTGGATATTCATTGCCCATTATTGGAATGATGGACTATTTATGAGCTTATACACTGTTCAGAACATTCCTGGACAGTAAGATACACATTTCCAGGGAGCAAGGTTAGGGCTGAGGGAGATATGGGTGTTGTCCTGTATGTGATTCATGGATGGCTGGGCATTGCATTCATGTGTTCAGCTGGGGGTAACTTTATATGCTGGTGGCTGCAAGTGAGCAGGGCCTGGATGGGTTTTCTGTTCACCAGCAATGCAGTGTAAAAAGCATGCCAGGCTGGAGAGTTAAGGGGACACAGTAGTCCAGCAATTCAGAATGCACCCTGGGGAATGTCACAGCCCTTTCCTTCCCCTTATGCTAGGCACAGGAAAACAGTAGGCTCTGGAGGTGGTAGACCTGCCTCTGCCAGCTTTCTGCCAGTGGAGGGTTCTGGTATGCAAAGAGAAAAGTGATGTTATGTGAGTTACCAATAAAATCATACTCCTGGATGAGAATAACTTTGATCTCATACAGTACTTGTGGACTTCACATGGAATAGGATGGGAATGCCACATGCCGACACTCACAGAAGATGTATATAGGTGTTCCATTGTAACACTGCCCCACAACACATCAATACCAATGCACAAAAAATAATACAGGGCCCTTGATCGAACTGGTGGTCTGACAGTATAGCTAAATAAGGTTAAATTGAAACCTCCATATTTATTTAAAATTCTACATATTGTATTGATATTTGTAACAGAGTTAATAATAGTCACAAAACATAATTTTATTATGTATCTGCAACCTGTGAAGTACAGCAGGAAAGAAAAAGCTTATTGTCTGTGCAGTTGTAGAAAGAAAGCATAATGTACATGGTAACTCAGGAGGAGAGAGATTACAGGCAGATTGCAGAGAACATCTTACAAGAAACTAATGGGTTTTCTGTTATGATAATGCAATAACACTGCAACAGATGAATAATTGGAAAAGGATAAGCACAGAGAAGCCGGCATAGCAAATAAATTGATGTTTTAAACAAATATTGCACCATTTTTTTCAGATTTTCATTGAAAAATCAATAGAGGAAAAATAATAAACACAAAATTAAACATAAAATTAAAGATTTACTTTTTTGGGCTCACTAAATAGTCATATGGTATATCATAAAACAGTAAATCGTTAAAAAAAAAATTAAGTAAGGAATTTTCTCAGTATGCTGTTTGATTCAGCTATTCTATTACTTCTACCATGGAGGTTCTTTTGTGAATGTCTTTTAAAAACACAACAGCTGAAGTCTTAAGTCTCAGTTTTCTAGCTTTTATTGGTTTATTTTTTTAAATAATATTCTGTATATTATACTATTAATTATCATGTTGTTCACAGTGCACTCAATATTTTGTGCATAATGCATATGTAAGTGCTATATTTCTTCAAAAGTATACTTTAGATTCTTAGATTCACTATTAAAGGGTTCCAATTAATTTAAAAATGTAAAATAAGACTTCAAAGATACATTTAAGCAAACCAAAACAACAGTATATACAAGTGATCTGCCAGCATATCTAAATCACTCCTCCACTAATACTATCACTGAGGTTCAGTGGTTAGAACACAGGACTTGGCATTGTCTTCCTTTTTTCTGTTGCCTGTACTGTCCCAGACTCACTGTTTGACCTTAGACAAGTAATTTAGGGCTCGGCTACCCGGGGAAGTTAGTGCACACTAAACTAAGATGTAAATTTAAAGCCCACCACCTACTCCACCCCAACTCCCTGTGTGGACACTCTTACCACACACTCAAAGTGTTCTCCAGCTGTTAGTTTAGGACTCATCTACAGGACCATATAATATGTGGCAAACTGATTGTGAACCTACCCAGCACTAGCCTGGCTGCATGCACCCTGCTGACAATTCATCAATGTGCTTTAATCTAGTCCTCTGTGAAACCAGAGTAGATCAAAGCACATTAACCCATTATGCACGTCATCAGGAAGCACACAGACAGTTCATCTGTTCACACCCTAGATTGCCTCAATTTAATATTTATGTAAACAAGCCCTTAGTATGCTTAGGGAGACAGTGAGGAGTAGCTACTGCGCACCAGGGACTGCTGACTTTTCCCCAAATAGATGTAAGCAGAGTCTGAGCTCTCCTCTGACATCTAGAGGTGAGCCGTGGAAAAAGACTTCAGAGGCTGATCTCATTTGCCTGGACACACCTACCCTGCCTAGGTGCTCGGCATGATGGGATTGCTCGCCCAAATGATCACTTGTGGTTGGTGTTGGATCCCCAGTCTCCTTGTTATTGGGGCAGGAGTAATAAAGGATTGTTATCCTTTTTTGTGTGAACTGAGGGCAGCAGAACTGTACCTGGCATATCCCAATGGAGGGACTCACCCTCAACTAAATGGCACTTGCTAGCCAGGGGACATGGGTTCCAAAGCCCAATGAGTTCAGAGAGGATGGGTATGGGTACTTATATCTGGTGATGTTGGCTCTGTTTAAGGGTGCTTGATACCATTTACCCTTTTCTCTCTCCATTTATGATTATGGCTATTGCATAAAATGAAGGCAAGGTATGATGAGAAGCCTGTCAACTAGAGAGGAGGAACTTTCCCACCAGAAAGTGTGTGTGCTTGTGTACCTGAGTCATATTCATTTCTTGTGAAACAGTTTACAATGTTAACACTGCATACGTTTTTGTGGCATTGTGTTGTGTGACAGAGCAGGAAAGGGAAGTGAGCGGTAGTGAAAACTCCACATACAGAAGCATTAATAAGTATTAATTTAGAGGACAAGAGAGAAGAGAGCTAAGCATTCTTCTCTGTAATCTTTCAAGACTTTTGACTAACTGCAATACTTTATCATTCAAAAGTAAATAAGATGATTCTGTATTTACTTCTCTGGCAGATTTTCAGCAAACTGCTATTGCTGTTTTCAGGAAATTAAAAGTTAAAGATTTTTAATGGATTTGCTAACAACAGAGACATCCATTGTGAAGAGGATGTCAAATGGAAACATCTACCTTCAAGGCTGCTTACTTCCATGAAAGAACCCTGAATCATTTTGTATACACTTTGGCAGAACAAAGTATTAGCATTGGCAATTTTTACTGCAATCCTGTGTGAGATTTTTTGAAATACTGTGTGAGATTTTTTGACAACATTGCACCGTACATCTGCGGTTACTCTGATGGAAAGGGTGGCAACTCTATGGAAACTTGCAGAAACACTGATAAATAAAACTTGTCAAAGTTCCTGAAAGTTAGCACTTACTAATGGTGAAAGAACATTATGTCTATCGCTGTGTTTTCAATACATACATTTACAATGTATACATTAATTATTGCTCATTTTAATTGATTATATGTGTTTAATGACATTACCATGTCAGTGAGATCCATTCTAGCAAAATCAATGTTGTTTAACAAATTGTATTGAAAGCCACAAATACATATATTAATTGAAACATCATTTCAGCTACAGCTGATCATTGGCATAATTGTTTTATCCTTCCCAATCAAAGAGCACATCACACCACATTTAAGTTTGGACACTTTTGCCTCAGGACTAGAAGCTAAGCAGAAGCCTGTCTCATGCTTCAGTAATCTCAATTCTGAAAGTTAACAAAATAAAATTCCCCTCAACTGGAAAGAAAACAGAGATGGAAAGACAAAATCAATTGCTTTCAAGAATACTGTGGTTTTCTGAATATGAATAAAGTGATATATCTTTCCTTTCTCCATTCCCAGCTAAATGATTTTCCATTGTCACTTGAAGCCGTTCTTCCTGATGCGAAAGAGGAGCAGCTGGAACATTCATTGACAACTCAGAGGCTTCTCAGTCTAATAAATGGTCTTAGTTAATGGCAACCTGTGGGTTTTAGGCAACAAATTGGTGATGTCTATGTCTGAATGATCCAAAACCATTCTTCTCTTTGCAGTATCTTAACCCTATCAAAAACCAACTTCATTCCCTAGGCTAATGGGGGACACTCACTTCTTGAGTGCTTTTTAGTGGCTGGGTATGGTATTGCAATCCTTTTTTGTCCCTTTGAGCTGCCTGTAGGCTGCAGGCTGACCTTGCTGGGCCTTCAGTGGATTTGCCCTCTGGCCAAGTGGTAAAGTCCAAACCAACCCCTTCCAGGGTAGTAAAGTGTTGAATAAATGAACAGTCCCATTGCCCAAGCTAGGGTCTTCAGAACCAGTTCTGGGCCTTTTAAATACAGCTCTTTCTTTGGGCTCTCAAATAAGACCTATCCCCTTCTTGGGGCTTATGCCACTGTTGTTAGTAGGGCAACCTAGGCCCGCCAACAACTCCAGGTTCCAACCCAGGGACCCTATAAATAGAAGTTATGCCTTGCTTGATTTCAGTTCATTGTGCTTCTTCAGTAGACCACTTCCTACCTTGCCCCTTTTAGCTTTACCCTAACTCAGGGTATGTCTACACTACGAAATTAGGTCGAATTTATAGAAGCCGGTTTTATAGATATCTGTTTTATACAGTCGATTGTGTGTGTCCCTACATAAAATGCTCTAAGTGCATGAAGCCGGCAGACCGCGTCCACAGTACCGAGGCTAGCGTCGACTTCCGGAGCGTTGCACTGTGGGTAGCTATCCCACAGTTCCTGCAGTCTCCACCGCCCATTGGAATTCTGGGTTGAGGTCCCAATGCCTGTTGATGCAAAACAGTGTCGCGGGGGGGTTCTGGGTACATGCCGTCAGGCCCCTCCCCCTCCATCAGAGCAACGGCAGACAATCGATTCGTGCCTTTTTACCTGGGTTACCTGTGCAGACAACATACCATGGCAAGCATGGAGCCCGCTCAGCTCAGCTCAGCTCACTGTCACCATATGTCATCTGGGTGCCGGCAGATGTGGTATTGCATTGCTACACAGCAGCAGCCCCTTGCCTTTTGGCAGTAGATGGTGTACTAAGATTGATATCCGTCATCGTCGTATTCCAGTTCAATCAGAGGCACCTGGGCAGACTGCTTTGTCTCCTGGAGACTCAGTCCTGCCGGCAGTCCTATTGAACCATCTTGATGATGATGGCTAGCAATCGTAGTACAGTATCTTCTGCTAAGCACCCAGAAGATGCCGAGGGCTATCAGTCATGCTGCACCATCTGCTGCCAGCTTAAGATGTAAAAAATAGATGTATTCATTTGCTTCCCCCTCCCTCCGTGAAATCAACGGCCTGCTAAACCCAGGGTTTTGAGTTCAATCTTGGGGGGGGGGGCATTCTGTGTTACAGTTGTTTGTGTTTCTCCCTGATGCACAGCCACCTTTGTTGATTTTAATTCCCTGTACCTGTACGCCATGTCGTCAGTTGCCCCTCCATCCCTCAGTCAGTTTCGTGCCTTTTTTCAGCCCAGACGCCATAGTACTGGGATCATGGAGCCCGCTCAGATCACCGCGGCAATTATGAGCACTATGAACACCACGCACATTGTCCTGGAGTATATGCAGAGCCAGGACATGCCAAAGCAAAACCAGGACCAGCCGATAAGGCGATTGCAGCGCGGCGACGAGAGTGATAAGGAAATTGACATGGACACAGCCCTCACACAAGGTACGGGCCCCAGCAATGTGCAAAGCATGGTGTTACTGGGGCAGGTTCATGCCGTGGAACGCCGATTCTGGGCCGGGAAACAAGCACAGACTGGTGGGACTGCATCGTGTTGCAGGTCTGGGACGATTCCCAGTGGCTGTGAAACTTTCACATGCGTAAGGGCACTTTCATGGAACTTTGTGACTTGCTTTCCCCTGCCCTGAAGCGCCAGAATACCAGGATGAGAGCAGTCCTCACAGTTGAGAAGCGAGTGGCAATAGCCCTGTGGAAGCTTGCAATGCCAGACAGCTACCGGTCAGTCGGGAATCAATTTGGAGTGGGCAAATCTACTGTGGGGGTGTGAGAGATCACTCACGCGGTGCCAGGCAACAGAATTCGGCTTGCAGGCAGCCATGGTAAGCCACAGTCTTTTGGCTTTTTTAACCCTCATAACATGTGGGAATGGCTTCAAACAGTAGCGCCCTCATTTCCCATACCAAGGACCCGTTGGGTTGGCCATTTAAAATGGGTTTGCAATGTAAAAGGAGGGGTTGGGGTTTCCAGGTTAACATGCAGCACAAACCCAACTACCGCCCCCCCCCTCCCCACACACAATTCTCTGGGATGATCCCTTCACCCCCCCCCCCCCACCGCGTGGCTAACTGCGGGGAACATTCTCGTTCAGCCGAGCAGGAACGGGCACCTCTGAATGCCCCCTTAATAAAATCACCCCATTTCAACCAGGTGACCATGAATGATATCACTCTCCTGAGGATAACAAAGAGAGATAAGGAATGGATGTTGTCTGCATGCCAGCAAACACTGGGACCATACGTTGCCATGCTTTGTTATGCAATTATTCCAGAGTACGTGCTACGGGCCTGGCGTGGTAAAGTGTCCTACCATGGTGGACGGGATAAGGCAGCCCTCCCGAGAAACCTTTTGCAAAGGCTTTGGGAGTACATGAAGGAGTGCTTTCTGGAGATGTCCCTGCAAGATTTCCGCTCCATCCCCATACACGTTAACAGACTTTTCCAGTAGCTGTACTGGCCGCGATTGCCAGGGCAAATTAATCATTAATCATTAAACACGCTTGCTTTTAAACTGTGTGATATTTACAAAGGTACACTCACCAGAGGTCCCTTGTGTGCCCTCAGGGTCTGGGAGCACACCTTGGGTGAGTTCGGGGGTTACTGGTTCCAGGTCCAGGGTGATAAACATATCCTGGCTGTTGGGGAAACCGGTTTCTCTGCTTCCTTGCTGTGAGCTATCTTCATTGTCTTCATCATCATCATTATCTTCCGCATACCCCAAACCTCCTTCCCTGTTGCGTGTTTCTCCATTGATGGAGTCAAAGCACACGGTTGGGGTAGTGGTCGCTGCACCCCCTAGAATGGCATGCAGCTCCGCGTAGAAGCGTCATGTTTGCGGCTCTGCCCCAGACCTTCCTTTTGCCTCTCTGGCTTTGTGGTAGGCTTGCCTTAGCTCCTTAACTTTCACGCAGCACTGCTGTGCGTCCCTATTATGGCCTCTGCCCTTCATGGCCTTGGAGACCTTTTCTAATATTTTGCTACGGAGTTCAGCCAGCACTGATTCGTCTCCCCATATGGTGAGCAGATCCCGTACCTCCCGTTCTGACCATGCTGGAGCTCTTTTGCGATCCTGGGACTCCATCATGGTTACCTGTGCTGATGAGCTCTGCATGGTCACCTGTGCTCTCCATGCTGGGCAAACAGGAAATTAAATTAAAAAGTTCGAGGGGCTTTTCCTGTCTACCTGGTCAGTGCATCTGAGTTGAGAGTGCTGTCCAGAGCGGTCACAATGAAGTACTGTGGGATAGCTCCCGGAAGCCAATAACATCGAATTCCGTCCACACTACCCCAAATCCGACCCGCAAAGGCCGATTTTAGCGCTAATCCCCTCGTCGGAAGTGGAGTAAAGAAACCGGTTTAAAGGGCCCTTTAAGTTGAAAGAAAGGGCTTTGTCGTGTGGACGTGTCCAGGCTTAATTCGATTTAACCCTGCTAAAGTCGACCTAAACTTGTAGTGTAGACCAGGGCTCAGGGTTAAGGTTCTTAGGTCCTCTTTCTCCCTGAAAACAGCTTAAGCAAATGCAGCGAGAAACAACCTCTGCTCATCTATTGCGCACCATTGGCCTTCTTCCTTGCTCCTCTGGTCCCAGCCAGGAACTGACCTGCTAAAGGCCTGCTGCTCCTTTTCTCAGACCCTTTCCTGTCATTTGCTGCTTCTTGGGGCAGGGTGTAGTAGGATCGCAGTGCCTCCTGTAAGGAGCTGCAAAGGCCAGGTACATGCCATCACACTTACCTAAACAATCAACCTACATACATTAGATGGAAGCACTATGGGATCACTATAGTAAAGAGTATTCTATTTAAATCTATACAATCAACTTGATTCAGAGAAAAAGTAAATCTTAACATTAGTGAAGATTCATTAGCTTTTTTGTTTTTGTTTTAAGTTCCTTATTTTATTAAAACAGTAAAAAATTAAAGAACTTATGCATACATTTTATTAAAAATAGGGGTGAAATCCTGGCCTCATTGATGTTCTTTCTATTGCTCATACCAGAATAGACCTTTAATTGACACACAAATAGGAATTCAGATAACATAAACCATATGTGGATTAACAGCTGAGAATTTTGGATGACCTTGCAGATGTACACAAAATGACACATACTTGGCAAAGGTTCTGGACCAAACTAAATAAATATCTCCAATGATCTATATTAAGTCCCTTCTTTCCCCAATGCCTCTCTTCTATGTCTTAGTCACTCAGAAGGAGGGATATGGAGAGACCATTTGTCCTCATACACGTTACCCACATTGAACAACCTGGTGAGAGAAAGGTATAAGGTTTTGATTCTCATACATGGGATTTCTTTTGAAATGAGGCCTGAGAGAACTACAGGAAAGGAAAAACCATGGATATTATACTGGTTCACCATGAATTGCCAGGAAGGGTTCTAAATAGTGGTTCTCAAACTGACTTGCAAGTCAAAACCCCTTCATAAGAATCACCATCTTGTGGGGTGAGGAGTCACTAGTCAGCCCCATTCCCTGTCTTTGTTTTTTTTTTGCTAAAGTTTATTTGTTCTTTCACTTGCAACCAGCCCTCCTCACTTAGCAGGATTGTCCCATATACCATTGTGTTGATATTGAACTAGCTCCTTCAAAGTGTCATTGGATTCTATGGCACATATAAGGGAAGATTAAAAGCAAGAAGATAAATATAAGATTCTCACAGGATGATGGAGGTTGAGATGAGTCTGTGCTGATGAGTCTGAAAATCAACTTTATCATTAAAAAATTCAAACATAGATCCCATGATTTATGTAAGATTTTGGAATTCTCCTCCCATTTCTTGAAGGTTCAGAAAGTATGCTGGAACAGGTCAGAATAATTTGTGGGAATACTAGAGGGGTAGAAAACTCCATGATCCCGACTCTATCTCCATAAGAGTTACAGAAGAACATGGCAAGTGATTTTTTTAATCAGTATATTCCCCATTTGAAAGGAAATGTGTTTTATAGACATAGTACATGTTATTCGTGTGTGTGCACACAAAGGGAGTATAATTTACAAGACAAACTATTTTCATATTAGTCAATATATGATTTCACATATAAATCACGAGTGCCATTTCACATGGGTCATTACTCCGTGGAGGATATTAAAGACAGACATAACTTAGGGAGACTCAGCTACTGGAAGGAACAAGAACAAGAATATTTTTGAAGACTTTGTGAAGATTTGTTTAATAACTTCATAGCAGCTCATTAGATCACAATGTGCTAATGCCTGAAACAACTGATTTCTCTGCTGCATTTCCATCTCGCTTCCCTCCTTATGGTACCTGGCCTACTTTACAACATTTTCCCAGATAGACCATATAAAATACTGGAAATCCCTCAAACCATCAAGTTCTCCAGATACAAATCCTCACTTAAGACTGCCACCACTGTATACAAGCGTATTGGCTGCCACTGGACATGGTGAGAGGAATGCCAGGAGATGGGAGTCCTGGTGCCACATGGCAGAAATTAGTGAAAAACCACATGAAAAAGCTAATATAAATTTATAATTTTACATAGAAATACTCACAAAAATTGTTGTGAAACTGTTAGGTTTCTACGCAAATAGACCTGACACAAAACTACAAATGCAAGGAAATGGCAAGTTAAGTTAGCTAACAGTACATTCCCTCTACTCTTTTACTTATAGGCACACCTTATTACTACTGTACTTTACATCACAAACCACATATCACAACCTTAATTCTGCCACCTTAAGAAGCCAATATTTCATAACCTCCTTTATCAAACAAAATCCAAACACACCAGACTAACCTTCAATCTTCCCTTCTGCACACCCCCTTCACTAGAATACCCTTTCCTAACACTATTACTTGGGAATGTTAGTATACTAACAGTGTTGTCACCCCTAATCACCTGACATATTTAAGATTAGGCTGGACAAAGCATTAGGAAACAGAGGACAGCAGGGGTGAAATCCTGAAGCTATTGAAGTAAATGGGAGTTTTGCCACTGACTTCAATGAACCCAGGATTTAGCCCTATGAATATTATAATGAGCCTGCTGGCTTCTTACTGAGCATGGTGGTAACTCTAAATGAAACATTTAGCATGCTCTGGGCTTCATAATCCCCCCAGTACAGGAAAGGGAATTACTCCCACAGGTCTGATGGGACCTGGTGCACCAGGGAGCTGGAGGCTGTGGGTGAGCAAGAAGAGTAGGTCACAGGCAGTCTCCTGGGAGCTGGCCAGAGGAAAATGCTGGATAGCTTAGGAGCTGGGAGTGAAGGGCTAAGAAGCAGGTTGTTACTGGCAAGGGGTAGTGGTAGTTATGGTTGCTGGACACCCAAGAATGGCCTGAAAACAGGTTGGGGGTGTTGGAAGGGTGCTGAATTAATATAAATTGCTGTGACTGATATGAATAAATGTGGTAAGCATAAGTTTGGTATGGTTTGGTATGTCTAAACTTGCTAGAGAATTCTGGGAGCAGGACTCTCTTACCACCAAATAAATGATGTGGAAAATTACGGAAAATGCTGGAACTGCACTGGAACGGTTAAAATAAACTCAGCATGCATGTATGTTTTAACATCAATCTTTGAAATATTAGTTGGGGAACCAGCCCACCAAAGTAAAGAAAATGTAAAATCATGCAATCAGTGGGCTTGGAACAGGCTGACGGGGATCATAATGACCCCTTTGCATGGTGTCACACTAAGAGCCTAATTAAATGATTGATAAGAGGGTAAACGTTGATTGAGCTTTGGTCTAGATTTGTTCTGCAGCCCCTTCTTCCCAAATATTAATTAGGAAAAGCCAGTAATAAATGCCCATGAGGCATATTTCTGAGACATGTAACTCCTTTGAAAACAAAAGGTATAAATGGTAAGCAAAGTAAAGGAGTCAGTTGAATTCCCCAATTAACATCTGAAGAGGTTCGAAACTGTGAGACAGAAGTTGTCGGGGTAACCGAGGCCCCACCTCAAGGGACCTTTGCGAGATCTTAGACCCAAAGGTCGTCAGAGTAATCAAGACTCTGCTTCAGGGGACCCTTGACAGACTAAGTACCTAAGAGGGGAAAGAAGAGAAGAAAAAAGTTTCCATCTAGAACTGGTAGCTATACCTGCTTTGTTTGCCAATCAGGATACTGTGTAGAGCTAACATAGTTACTGAGGGTTTATGCTTGGGGAGCTAAGGCTTGTAGAAAAGAATGTATACCACATAACCTTAACTGCTTATGTGATTCTCTCTGAAATAAATGACTGTGCATTAAGCATAGTGGTTTCCGAATTCTCACTGGTACAGGTAAACATCTGCCTAGCTGTGTGCCATTAAAGGTCCGTTTCAACAGGGGGTGTTGGGGGGAGAGTTATGCAGATGGGCCTGAAAGAGACCAGAGGTGCTGGATGAAGGACTGGATTCTGGCCAGGGGAGCTGCATGCCAGTAAGTGATTGCTCCAAGAGAGAAGTGGCTTGGAGTGAGAACCCTGGCGCTCCATCTTCATACTAGGGTTGCCACCACCCAGGATTGTCCTGGAATCTCCAGGAATTAAAGATTAATCTTAAATTAAAGATTATGTCATGTGATGAAACCTCCAGGAATACCTCCAATCAAAATTGGTAACCCCACTTCTTACTCCTGCACTGAATTGTCCTTAGGGTCTAGAGGGGCCTGCTGTGCATTGTGTTTAGCATATTTTTTGGTAACTTAAGGCCATCATTCCTAGAGTAGTAATTGCATTGTTTATTTCTGGCAGCCCAGAAAAGCAATCTTTTGTTATTCATCAGTGTGACATTCCAGGGTACAATGCAGACTAATGAGTACCTGTGTCACCCCTGCCCCGTAACCTTGGGTGCCTTACAATTACGTGCTGAAGTAGCTCCCATCTGGGCGATTCATAAAAAGCCTTTCAGAATGCAAGCCATACCCTGAATGTGTTTGTGTAACTGCAGCCTCCCAGCCACATCTGGGTTATACTCAGGCTCTCATCAGCTTTGGTTATACTGCAGGGTGAACCCAATGCATGCCCAGTCTTAGATTTTCCTCCAGAAATGTAAATCCTGTGCTGCCCAGCTCTCTCCTGGACAATACAGGTTCTATTCAGTCTGTCATTCCTTTAAGAAAATAATATGCACACAACTTGTCACCCCAAATGGAGTTACCCAGACACTTCAATTTAAATACACTGAATTAGATAAAACAATAAAACAAGTTTATTCACTAAACAGAGAGAGATTTTAAGAGAGTACAAGTAATGAGGCATAAAAGTAATAAATGGTTACAAGAAAAATAAAGATAAAATGCTACTGGTGCCTAACTTACCAAACTATGTTAAATTCAAAGCTAAGTTTTCTCACCATATGTTTTCAGCAGTCTTACTGACTAAACTTCTTAGGTCAGGACTCCTTCTCCCGAAGTCCAACAGATACTTCCTTTGTCACTCCAGGTGCAGTGAATGTGATGGGCAGGGAGAAAAAAAGAGGTTCCTTGGGGTGTTTTCCCCTCCTTTTTATAGTTTCAGTCCTCCACTTGTAAAACATTTCCTATTAAGCACTAGGAGACAAAGAATCTATGTGGAAGGATGTTCCCTGCTGCTTTTTTCACCTGTTTGAACTTTCCTTTTTTCCCTCCCTGCTTAGTGACTCTTTTTGCTGCTTAAATGCAAATTAAGCAGAACACATATTCCTTTGTTTAGGCCAGACCTGTTTACCAATCTCAGTTCGGGCAGGGCTGTGGGGTTTGGAACATGTGTTAATAACACCATAGAGTGGAATCTTACAACTTCACATACAATGTTACCACTCACATTTTATCAGGACAATACTGAGCAGCAAATTATGAGTTTTCAAATGATATCTTAGAAGGCATACTTTGTACCAAGATTATTACAATAGTGTGTATGTTGTGAATACAGGGGTGTATTCTGTCACAATCAGCCACTGTAAGTGTTCATGGGAAGCCAGAGAAGATTATGACTTGAAGGATCTAGAGTTTAGAGCACCCTTCAGTGCTTGTCTTCAAGCATGCGGTACACACAGCATGCTACCAAACATGTACGGAACGGGTGTATTACAGCACTCACAGTGACTCCCTACCATGGAGTTGGTTAAAATAAATTAGGAAAAATCATGCACTGAATCTCCCAGGATTAGCTGTTGTAGGTCTTTTCTAATTTATTTCTATGGATTATCTTTGTGACATTCTGAATTCAAAATTTCCATTCTGCTATTATACTTCACAATATAACTGACAAAGAAGAAATTGGCTCACAGCAGGTTTTGTACTTCCTGCACTATTATTTTATTGTGTCCTTCATTCTTGCACTTTCCCCCTGTGCATCCTACATTTGGAACTTGGTAAGTGGAAAGCCCTGGTTACTCCAAATGCCAAATTAATATCTTGTGTATATTAAAAATCAGCCATTGTCTTGTTTGAAATGAGCAGCTGCAACATGGAGATGCTGTTTTTGACAATCTGTTGATACTATTTAGCAGTTTGGTAGAGGTACTAAATAAATATGGCAGCCAAATTTAACCAAGTCAGCTGTTCTATTAGCTACCTTTAAAAGGGGGGGGGGAATCTTTAAATAAGAGCTATGGTTTGGTTGAACCAAAAAACATTTATTTTTGCAAACAGGGTACCCCCAAAAACTATGTACTGTTTTTCATAGCTATGCAGCACTCAGATGTAATAAAATTGATGAGCCCATCTAATAAAATTTATGGAACCACAGTGAATTCAATTTATTGGAATATGCTCAGTTATGTTTTTGTTTATTCCCATAGCAGATGTTTAATTTACAAACCAGGCAATTACCACAGCTCTTCCAAACAAATAAGAGCAGATTAGTCAAACGTTCACATCAGTTTTTATGTTTATCATTAGTTTTATGATGTGTCATGAATATTCATTGGTAAGAAAAACTATCATTATGGTACCTGGAAAATCTCAAAATGATGTTTTGTGTCTGTAAATGCTATTTCCCCCTCTTTGATAAAGCTGTTAGTGTGTGTCCTCATTACTACTAGTTGGGATTATGCGCTAATGGGGAGTGCTCAGAGATCCTCCTGACGTCTCATATAGACTAGACATTGTATTTACAGGGCTTGAGTGTGTATGTGTCCAACTTATTCCATTCTTGCTACATAAATAAGGGCTGCTTTGTATAGTTATCCAAGAGTATTGTTGAGATTGAAGTGTTTTCTAACACAAAAGGAAAAAAATCCAACCCTGGTTTCCTTGTTAAAGGAAATCTGTTATACCTCCATGTTCTAGGTATGATCAGTGTTAGCCTTTGGCTTGTTTTATATTTTCTATCTGTTGTGTCAGGAAATAACTCTGGCAGTTTAGCTGACACATCACCGGCTGCATACTCTGGTTAATGCATACCTGTTGATGGAGGGGAAGTCCTTACAAGCAATTTTGCTTTTGTCTCCTTCCTAAGCTGTCACGAGTTTCAGAGCTCATCTATCAATGACATTGCAGACCGAGTGTGAGGGTGTACATGAAAGAGAAGGTAAACCATGTTTTGTTTTCCTTTATATAGATTAGCGCTGCAGTGTTTTATTTTAAACAAACCAAAAACAGACTCAGTGTACATCACTTTCCTAGTCCATTGTAACGACAAGCCCTTTTTCATTAATTGGCAAGATAGCTAACAAAGGCTTCAGAGATCAACTTATTAAACAAATTCTTGTGGGAATATGTTCAGTGGAAATATGTTTTTCAATGCAAGACGTACCAAATGGTACAACATAATCCAATGGAAAACAAATGTGTAATTGATAAAGGTGTTTTGTACATTTTGTCTTTTAGTCACTAGCACTCTTTGTTAACAAGAACAAAAAACATCTGCTTCCTCTTTATTAGTTACAGTACAAAGCCCATTGGAGTGCTTAGCTTTAAAAATAGCTTCAAAATAAACATGCATATAGTAATTATACATATTTTGGTCCGATGCCATTTCAGGATTCTTTTGGATGCTAAATTGATCATTAATTTGGTCAGTTTTTACCTCCCTTATTACAAGTGGAATTTCATAAACTTTTGGAATTATAGAAATACAAGGAAAGAGTATCTCATGTTTCCTGCATGTCTTCCCATTACTAACACTGCCTCTATAGTAGCACAGAGACTGCATTCTTATGTTCTTGTAGGGGCAAGCAGAGCTGTCCCTTGGGTAGGACGAATCAGGGTGGGCAGGGTAGCAGGAGCACACCAGTATGCAGTCACCAGGCTGGTGTGATTGGCCGGCGCACTCGGTCCCGGAAGAGACGAATCCGTCACTTCCGCCCCGGTCCCCATAACCCCCCTAGGGACAGCCCTGGTGGCAAGTGTAGTTTTAGCTTAATTGATTGTACCATTTAAACTAGAGCCCAAGCCTCCCAAGACAAAAAAGCAAAACACTTTCAGTTCACACTGACAATTCTTTTTTCCTGTTTTGAAAACTCCAACAAATAGCTTCTCTCATTTTCAATGAAAAAAAAAAATCATCAACAAGACATTTTGCAGTAACATATGATTTATTGGGGAAGACTTGTAGCTTTAAGACAACACTGTTCAAAAAAGATAACGGAATCAAAAACAATAAATAATTGCACAAAAATATTAGATTCCGTTGAGAATACAGCAAACTATGCTATTAGAAGACAGCATAAATGGTTTGCAGGTAATTTAATTTCAGTAAAGTAGTGGCGTTTTGTAGTGTATGAGTACTGTTTTGCACAGCACTACAACACTTGACCTGAAAGTTTGTTTTTTATGAAAGTAATCATGTACTGTAACACACTCAAATAACCTGGCAAGTGGCAATTTTAACAGACAGTTTTACTAGTTGATCTTCACAAAGTAGGGTCACAATAATCCAATGACATGGCATTAGATTTTGTACTCTGGGGAAGGATCTGTGACTTGATCAACAACTTTCTTCAACAGCTCAGCACTAGGTATTCTAATACCACAATCACCACCAGAGTATCAGATGGTGTATGAGCCTCTGAGCACCATAAAAATGATGAATTAGTTCCATATAACACATGAAGATGAAGAGATGCTAAGGTTGCAAAGTTAAACACTCAAGTGAAGAAATTAAAAGCTATGTGTCTCCATATTTAGGCATATGTGGCCTCATTTTCAAAGGTCCTGAGAATGCACAGTTCCTACTCAAAAGTCATCCTGAAGAAAAATCTATTTTAGGAGTGCATGTTCATTTATGTTCTAGTGGACTGTGCACAGGGCTGGGGATAAGTCAAGTTTTATCAATACTGAGTTCCTTAACACTAAGGAGTGTTAGATGCACAAAAGCAAATTAGATCGCTAGCTGGCTAGATAGATAGATAGACAGATAAAGCTAGAAGGGATCATTATGAAGATCTAGTCTGATCTGCATAACAAAAGCCATAACATTTCACCCAGTAATATCTGAATTTGTGGTTGATCCAACATTTTAGGAAAAAAATCCAATATTGATTTGGAGTGTTGGAGCATTTCTTAGATCTCTTGATAAGTTGTTCCAGTGGATCAGTACCCTCACTGTTAAAAATTTGCATCATATTTCCATTCTGAATTTGTCTAGGTTCAACTTTCAGCCATTGGATCTGCTATTTCATTGCTTGCTACACTAAAGCTTTCTCTAGTATGTGGTATCTTTTCCCTGAGGGAGTAATTGTAGACCACAATTAAGACACGTAATGTTTCTTTAGCAAGCCAAACAAACGGAGCTCCTCAAGTTTCTCATTTTAAGGCATGTTTTCCAAACCATACATTATTCTTGTAGATCTTTTCTGAACCCTCTTTGCCCTATCTACATATTTTTAAAAGTCTCATTGACACCAGAATGAGCCACAGTATTCCAGTTTTCTAATAATGGTCTCCCTATGCCATGCACCTCCCGTTTCCTATGCATTATTCAAGAAATGCGCGAGCTCCCTTGGATAGCTCATCACCTGGGAGCAGGAAAGGTCACTGCCTGAGGAGAATGTGTTCTTAACAAACTGCCTTAGCAGCAAGGAAAGGGGAGGGAAAGCAACAAAAACACAACCTATTAGATCCAGGATTTTAAACATTTATTTTGTTTCATTCATTCTGGACCTGATGCAAAGATGATTGCAACCGATGGGGGTCTTTCCACTGGCTTCAATTAACTTTGGATCAAGAAAAAACAGTTCTGAAATGTAAAGTATTAAATAAGGCTTTCATTTTAACAACATCCCTTGTTCCCTTTCCCTTTAGCTCGAGAGAGATTTCAGAAGGAAAAAAACAAACCTTTTTTTGATAGTCTTTTAGATGGTAAAGAGAAAAAATTAGTTGAGATGGACTGGAACTATGATTGTTAAAGTCCACTTCCATTTCACTTCTGGTGGTATTAGGGATTCAGCTGGAGCTGGTAGAGGTGGTGAGGTCATCTGGGTCCCTCTCTCTGGTCTGGTCTTGTTAGGACATCTCTCAGGATGACAAAAGCCCACGGTCCCAGGAGATTGTGGGGGTGTCAGCCATGATAGTGTAGCTTGCTCCAGTAGCCAATTTTTCTTCACAAAGTCTTTCTTTAAGGACCCACAAAGTGACTGGTGGGTGAAATAACCCATCACCTCATTATTTTGTCCACCAATTAGGCCTAGCTTCCACACCCAAATTTTGGTTCACTGATTTCTGGTTCTTCACTTTTCTTTTTTACAAGGCATAATTTTAAAACAGTCCTTGAGTTATATCAGTAGTAATTTTTGTTTGGATCAGTTCAAGCTGTTTCCCTTTTGCATCTTCTCATATCAACATTTGTTATTATAGGCTATTGTGGCATCTTATGAATTTTCATATACTTTTTACAGTTGAGTTCACAATTAGGGTAAATTTATAGGCCCATTTATTACAACAGGTCTATACTCACTAATAAAATGCCACTACAGAGTTGATGTTTGAAAACAAAAATACACATTATTTCATATTGCGTTCTATAATCTTGGACTTCAGGGACAGATAAGTAGAGTAGAATAAATTAACTCAGATTCGGTTACTGAATAGCGAGGCTACTTTACTTTGTAGATGATTTAACCACCCTGGGATTCTGACATATTTTGCAAAATGTAGAGCATTTTAGGACATGGGAATACATTTTAGCACTTGAGAGAGTGTGGCATCACCCTTGTGCACTAGTCTCTGGACAAAGGAGTTAAATGCCAAACTCTCAGTCACAGTTTGTGGCGAGCTGGATGTGACGAGGTGTACCAACCACGCACTGGCACAGCAGGTGTTAACCAATCACTTTGAGCCCAAGCGGCCATGCGCTCTCACTCTTGCTGGGCATTCTCCAGGTGGAGGCAGAGTATAAAAGGAAGCAGCTCAGCTCAGACTGGGCTGACTGAGGAGGAGAGCTGATGAATGCTGCAGACTCCTGCCAGGAACTGGCTTGAGCTCCAGATTGCTGAGGCTGAGCATATGAAGTGAGCCGCAAGACCCCAGCTGCGAGAGACAGAATGCTGCTACTCAAGGAGGAACTGCCAGAGTTGGAATCAAGAGTAGGAAGTGGCCCAGGGAATGCGTTTGCTGATATGGAGACCTGAACCTGAACCTCGGGCTACTGGTTTAACAGGACCCTGGTACGGGACCTGGTGGAGTAGGGTGGGCCTGGGTCCCCCTACCCCTTCCAGTGGTGACCACACAAGATATCAGGTGCTACAGACTGAGACTAAAGATATTGAACACTCCTGCATAGGTTTGTGGATGTGAGGCACTACTGCCTGGGACTAAGGACACAGGCAGCTAGGCCTCACTGCTGCTGCTACACAAGAAGGCGGCTCTATAGACTCTGGCCATTAAGACTCACTGCTCCTGCACAAGAGGGCAGTTCAGTAGACTCTGGCCATTAGGTCTTGCTGCCCTTGCACGAGAGGGCCTTTCTTGTCTGGAGATGTGGATCCAAGTAAAGGTTATTGTAGTAAGAAACAGAGTTTTATTAATGTAACTCCAGTGCAAACAAAGAGACTTCAATACAGCACTATTCAAGCTCTGATTGGACTAATTAAGCAAAAAGAACTAACACAAGTGGTGTCAGGTTTCTTCCTGCTGTTCTCATGGGTTGCTCACCACCACGAACTTTCTTTCTTAGTGCTTAAAAATTATATAGGAAAATTCATTTTGGATATGATGGAAAAGTTCCTAACAATTCGCCCTATTACTTTGTGATATAGGGCTTCCCCACTTTTCTAGGAAGCCTATTACTTGGGATATTTGCACCCAGATTATACAAAGTATTTGTTTATACTGTAGGTAATCCTGCATTGATAAGGGGACGAGTATGAGAATCAAACATATCTTTTTTTAATAACTCCCCAGTATGGATTTTTTCCTACTAGCTGACCACAAATTAATTGCCAGTTATTTTAACCTGGCTGCTGCCCTCTCCACCTGGTGACTGCATACTGGTGTGCTCCTGCTACCCTGCCCACCTGCTCTCTGTTGGATACTTCTCTCCTTCTGACTGGTTCACAAACAGACTACCAGGTGTCGCCTGCTTGCTGCCCAGTCCGCATGTCTGTTGCCAGTTACTGTGCTCCTGCTGCCCTATTCACATGCTGACAGTTTCATGCTACCTTTCTGATGCCCTCTTCCCATGCTGAGTGGCAGGTGTTGCCCTATTGTCCCATTCAACTATTGTAAATTTAATTCTAAATGCCCTGTTTTACTTCTCCCTCTCCTCCCCAACAAGTTCTATTTTTAATACAGTCTACCTCATGGGTCTCTGAATATTTTAACGTGAAGTAACAGGGCATGTTTAATGGCAAACTGCTATTACCATTGGTATCTGATTTGTATGTATATCTACAGTAGTGATTACTGAGAGAGCAGGTTTTGCTGTACAATTCAGTGAGTCCCAAGATCCTTTTCTGAATGAAGCTGCAGAAAGCAGTTGTGGAGCTGTGAATTCCTTGATTCTCTGCAGAATCTCAAGAATACCTCTAAAACAATGAGGAGTCCAGTGGTACCTTATAGACTAAGAGATTTATTTGGGCATAAGATTTCATGGGTAAAAAGCCACTTCTTCAGATACATGGAGTGAAAATTACAGATACAAGCATAAATATACTGGCACATGAAGAGTAGGGAGTTACCTCACAAGTGGAGAACCAGTGATGACAAGGCCAATATCTGCTTGTTTCTATAATTTTCATGCATCTGAAGAAGTGTTTTTTTTTACCCACAAAAGCTTTGCCCAAATAAATCTGTTAATCTTTAAGGTGCCACTGGACTCCTCATTGTTTTTGTGGATACAGACTAACATGGCTACACCTCTGATAACAATGCCTCTGGGATTTCTCCACACTGCATGCCACAGAGTAGGGATTTCTCTTTTTGAAAGCATAAAAGGACACATTCATTTCCAGAGGAAGTTGCAGAGCACTGGTACAGAGTTACTAATGAGTCATCATAGTTTTTTCAGAGCTGCCATAAACTGAGTGTTCCACACTCCAGGATGGTTTGACAATAAAGGGCCTTTATTCAAGAGCTGCCTGAAAATAAGGAACGGCTTTCACTTCTCCAGCCCTGAAGAGAGTTCATGGGAAGCTGTGAAGTGAAAAAGTGCAAGACTCTATTAATGTACAGTACCTGGCCTACCCATGAGTGCTGGGAATTAGATTACTCATCCTCCCTTTTCATGAGTTCTAAATCAAAGTGCTGGAGAAATACTAACCACCTATTTGTTCCCTCTATACTACTCATGTCTGGCTGTAATGACTGACCAATTCTGGGTAATACAATCTTTATTTCGTTTTTTATATTTTAAGAGATACTATAAAACAGATTGTCACAATCTTGCTCAAGTGTATCACTCTGCAAGTAGACCCACTGAAATCAATGCATCTTCTTGTATTAAAATACCACTTAATGTGACAGAATCAAGTCTAGGAATTTAAGGCTAGATATTACAGAGTATTTAATATTAGATTAGTGCATATATTCATTTCAGGCTACTTGCAAATATGATTGATTGCAAAATACAAGGTATAAGCTGCTTATTAGTACAGTTGTGTTTTGGTTAGCTGGCCATTTACTCTAATTTCTGAGAACAAAACCAAAGCTATTGATCCACACACACAAAAAAAGGCATTGGAAAATAGAGCAGATACTGCAAAAATCTGGGAAATTAGCCCACACTTAAATGTGAGTTTTCTTTAATCATGCTTGTGCTCTTTTTGTGTGCTAAAGTTTAAGTGATCCGGCTTTACATGCATTAAATGTATTGGTCATAAAATAGGATTGTGCATTGTAATTTACCAGTCATGGGAAAGCTATACCTTACAGAATCTTGGTTGGATACTACTGTTCCAGGCCAATAAAGTGGACTTAATTAGCATAGTCCTGATTTAGTGGTTGGGGACACAGTGCCCAATTCATCATTGCCCTAGAGCCCATATCAGATAGCCTAACACAAAGGAATTATAGAGCAGAAGGAAGTTTCCACTGTGGAATACCCCAGGCACAGAGGACCTCTAAACCAGGTGCAGAACAAAGGAAGCAGTAACGTGAAGGTAGGACAGAGGATAGAAGGAGTGGATCAGCATTGCATGGCCAAGGCTGATCTGCACCTTGGCAATTCTGCATACCTCTGATTGCTCACGTGGCCTATGGAAACATGGGTGCAAGTTAAGGTCTCCCTCAGAGCTGCCCTGTTAAATTCTGGAAGTCACACATGCCCACAGCAGTCCTGAATAAGGGGAGAATGAGTCCCTCTGTCCCTGCACTAGCAGCTGTGTCAGCCCAGGGATAAATCTGCCCCACAGTTTACATATTAGCAAAAAGAATGAGGAGTACTTGTGGCACCTTAGAGACTAACACATTTATTTGGGTATTACCTTTCAGGGGCTAAAACCCACTTCATCAGGTTCATGGAGTGGAAAATACAGTAGTACTCCTCAAGTACTTCTCGTTCTTTTTGCTGATACAGACTAATATGGCTACCACTCTGAAACCAGTTTACATATTGTTATACTGAGAGGTACTGATAACTGTATGCCTCATAAACCTCTTTGAGACTGGGTGTGAATGCACCCTTCAATTAACAGAACTGTCAGGATAAATTAATCCCAAACCCCTCACCTAAGACAAAAAGGGTTGTGAACCTGCCCAGGAGTTTGGACTGAGTGGGCAGAGGGGTTTTGCTGAGTATTGTTTGGGTAAGGCATGATGGAAGGCAGAAGACCCAGAAACTGAAAGACACTCGGGAGCAAGAAAGCCACACAGACATCCTTGAAGGAACAGCTGAAAGCACCGGGCATGACCAGGCAAGAAACTTGGAGACAATCAGGGGTGCAGGCTGAAAAGAGTGTTCTTGGTGCTGTGAGTGAAAGAAGCAGTTTCTTGCTGTCTGATCCTTCCGGTGTTCAGTAATACAGGACTTTGTACATTCTTTGTAAATAACGAAACTGCTTCAAAGAAATACCCAAGGTGCTGGAACAATTTGTGTAGTGGGGGTGCTGAGAGCATTGAACCAAACTGTAAACCCTGGATATGATGGAAAGCACTTCAAGCCAAGGGGTGCTGCCACACCTAAGGCCTTGGCTACTCTGGCGCTGTACAGTGCTGCAACTTGCTGCGCTCAGGGGTGTGAAAACGCCCCCCCTCCCCCCCCCAGCACAGCGAGTGCAGCGCAGTAAAGCTCCAGTGTAATCAGAGCCTGCAGCGCTGCACACTCACTCGCAGCACTGCACGCTATTCCCCTCGGAGAGGTGGAGTACATACAGCACTGCGAGAGAACTCTCGCAGTGCTGGTGGCGCGACTACACTCTTGCTTCTCAGCGCTGCCGTGGCAGCGCTGGGAAGTCTCAAGTGTAGCCAAGGCCTAAGACTACCAGCAATTTCTCCTCCCAACTGGAACAACTTACTGGGCCCTGAATTTTTGGCTTGCTGTTTGGGTCTAAAGGGCTAACAATATGAAGAGAGTTAAAAGTCAAATCAGGTCCATAGACAGCTTCTCTAGCCAGGTGAACCACAGCAGATTCTCCTATGACTGAGCCAGTAGAAGCTGTGATATGCTTTTGTCAGTGGGAATACTTGCTTCTTTAACTGTTTTATCTCACATTCAAGATTAGTTCCTAAAAAGCACCTTAACAAGAGGTGGTGCTATATCACTCAAGAGACTACTAAGATTTTACTGTACGCTTGTATATTCTGTTAAAAATAATTTGTGAATACTCGCTGTTATGTTGCTAGCTTGCTAAGTATTATTCAGCTCTCCATTTAGACCTCCTAGAATAAATTTTAAATGTAATCTCAGCAAACAAGTATGCAATTTCCAACAAAGGCTGAATAATTTCCCACTTAAAGCTATGAGAGAAGACTCATCCCTGAATAATGTACAAATCTTTAAATAGCTTTCCCCCCATAAAATGCAAGAATTTTGCTGCCTGCCAGGAAAAAACAAACAAAGACTAAACCTTTGTTTTTTGCAGTAAGACCCATCTGATGAATTTACATCTACTTCTCACACAGCAAATCTTTGGATAATCTGATTTAGAGATGCAATCTGTAGAGCTGTGTTAGGAGACTAGTGCTTGTTTCTACAGCTGCCAGAGGAAGTAGAAGAGAGAGTAACAGCGGCCCAAATCCACAAAGGAACTTAGGTGCCTAATCTGCAGATTTATGTGCCACTGCAATCCACAAACCCCCTGCTCTGTGGCCCCCATCTCTATAAATGCCTAAACTCACTTGGCACTTAAATTTTTGCTGTAAAAGTTCCCTTGGTGCTTAAGTTTCTGTCATGTACACTGCTGCCTCAGACAGTCAGTGCTCTGAGCACACCTACCAGACCGGGGCCCATGCAAAATCCAGAAGGCTGAGATGTCTCCCTTACAACCTTTATTCTAGTGGTCAGCACACTCAACTGGGATGCAGAAGAGCCAGGTTCAATTTCTCCCCCTCTCTACCCCACAATGAAAAGAAAGAGCACTCTCTTGTGAGAATTCTAACCACTGGGCTATGGGATAGTCTGATGGGGGAAGGAGATCTCCCACAATCTATCCTGTTGAAGCTATTCCACTTTGGATAGCTAATTAAATCATCACTGGTACAGGGGACTAGACATTGGTCTCCTACCTGCCAGGTGAGTGCCCCAAGCTATAGAGAACCTGTCTCTGGCCCAGTAACTATCTATCCAAAGTGGAACAGCTTCAACAGGACAGTCTGTGGGAGACCAACTTCAGATTGTCGCATATCCCATTGGCTAGGGCAGGAGTGGGCAAACTTTTTGGGCCGAGGGCCACATCTGGGTGGGGAAATTATATGCAGGACCGGGGCAGGGTCTTGGGGTGTGGGAGGGAGTGTGAAGTGTGGGAGGGGGTGCAATGTGCGGGAAGGGGCTTAGGGCAAGGGATTGGGGCAGAGGAGGGGTCCGGGGCATATGAGGGGGCTCAGGGAAGGGGTTGGGGTGCAGGAGGTGTGTGAGGTGCAGGCAGGGGGCTTAGGGCAGGGAGTTGGGGAGCAGGGTGCAGGTGGGCTTTGGGCTGGCAGCAGCGTGCACTGGGTCCAGGGCAGGCTCCCTGCATGCCTACCCTGTCCCCGGCCCCATGCCGCTCTAGGAAGTGCTGCGGCCCCTGGGGGTGGAGGGCTCTGCATGTGCTGCCCTTGCTGCACCTCCAGGTACCTCCCCCAAAGCTCCCATTGGCCACGGTTCCCTGTTCCTGGCCAATGGGAGCTGAGAGGGGCAGTGCCTGGAGACAAAAGCAACAGATGGAGCCCTCTTCCCCCCGCCTGGGGGCCACTTCTGGAGGGGGCACGGGGCCTGCGGCACCCTGGGGGGCAGTCCCGCAGGCTGGATCCAAAGCCCTGAGGAGCTGGAGCCGGCCCGCTGGCCATAGTTTGCCCACCCCTAGGGCTAGGGTATGCAGACGGGGGAAACCTCTGGCAGAAAGGGGAATTGAACCTGGGTCTCCCCCATCCCAGTGCAAGTGCTCTAATCACTTGGCTAAAAGTAATAAGGTGGGCACCTCTTCCTCTGTTGCTTGAAAGAGCAGTTTAGGCACCTAAGTTGTCTGACTCCAGTAGAGAATTCCTGGTTGTGGATTGCAAGAAGAGATAGGCGCTTCCTTGCAGCCTGAGGTTAGGTGCCTAGCTCTGTGACAGGGGAAGGGCTTAGGATGTACCCCTCTCATCAGTGTTTCCCATTAGCTAGCAAAAAGAACGAGGAGTACTTGTGGCACCTTAGAGACTAACAACACCCATTTTTTCATGTTCTCTGTATATATATATCTTCCTACTGTATTTTCCACTCTATGCATCTGATGAAGTGAGTTCTAGCCCACGAAAGCTGATGCTAATAAATTTGTTAGTCTCTAAGGTGCCACAGGTACTCGTTCTTTTTGCTGATACAGACTAACACGGCTACCCCTCTGAATCCTGTCATTAGCTAGCATAGGCAGCTCCCTGTCTAGTGTCCTGGCTTTTGGGGCTCTCGTTCTAAGGTGCCTATCACTCCCCATTCACTGTATAGGGAGCCTAGTTGCCTAACTCAAGCTTTCTGAAGTCTACTGATTTTCAAAGCATCTAAAACTCAGTATTGCTATGCCTAAATCCCTTTGTGGATCTGGGCCAGGGTGAATACTTGCACAAATCCCCCTGAAAAAGCATTTTGGAGAGTATTAAGTATATAATACTTTACCTTAAAGCAAATTAAAAACAAAAATCATTTCTATATTTGCTGAAAACTTTAAATGAGAATTTGGTTTCAGTTACACTGCTATACATTCAGATTATTTTTGTTCCTAAAAATCAGAATCCAGCCTCTTTTCTTGTATATATATCACAGACTAGAGTGACCAATTACCAGTGACACTGAGGCCTGTTTACATCTATTTTAAGGCCCCATTAGAGCACCAAAATGACACAAAGGTTTCTTAATTGTAAATGAGAAGCAGCACCTCCAGTATCTTGTTGCTGCAACACATCTCATTGTGATGGTCTGTACCCATGTGTTCACCCCCTTCACAGGACTTTGATGAATTTTGTACAAAGATGACTAATCTTTTATGGAACTTTACTTTGGATTACAGAGTTTAGAATTCACATTGTCCCTTCCTCCCCACTAATCCCTGTGCACCTTATATATAGTCACCTGCTACCTACTTAAAATCCCATTAACCTGCACACCTGAAATGGTTTTAACCTTTGACCACTTCTCTGTATCCATTAATAATTTACGCTGCCTATTAAGTTAGTCCATTGTCTCCCCCATGTTACCTCCTCCCATACTGAGACAGGATTTTTCTCTAAAGCGTATTGTTGAGTGTTTATTTCTTGTGCTGTTTTAAATAACCAATTTGGGTCCTTTAAATTATCAGAAAAATCCATTTTCTATCCTGTGTTGCCTGAGAGGAGGGAGATTCTTTGGGGAAAAAAACAGAAAGACAGATTAGTACCCAATATTTTGGCAGCAGCAGTGCATGAGACACCTGTGTTCAGAAGTTTAGAGTTAATTCTCAGTGGAGCTTAGTTAAGCATGTTGTAGGCTTGTCGTGTTTGGCTGCTAGGCAGGCATGGGGAGAATGAAAGCTCTATAGGGCTACGCGCTGTCAAAATTTAGTGTGTTAAATCTTTCCTTGCCTTTATTATTTTTTTCTGGAAACATTTGGGGTTCTTGGCTCAGGAGAAAATTTGTCTATAATAGATTCTGTGCTAATAACACCAAACATTTACATTATGATCATACTTAGTTTTGCTTTCTGGAAAGAATGCTATATTTCAATAGCACAAATGAAATCTTTACATTTGAAAGCTTTTTAGTCTCATCAATGTATTATCTCTATATTTGTTCACTCTGCTTGTGTGTTCTACTCCTTCCCCCATCCTGTATCCATCTTGTCTAATTAGCTTGTGTAACCCTTCTTCCAGGTGGGGTCAGCAGCAACAAGGGCTAGATTCAATATCTAGGGGTTCCTGTTGACAGTACAACACTGAACTGGCTTAAGCTCCTACCCAGTAATGTGGGAAAACTACACACCATCCCTGGGTGCCTCTAAGAGGCAATACTTCCCCTCTTGCAAGTGCTGAGTCTGTGTATGGAAAAGATAACTTTTAATAAAAGGGGAAAGGAATCTGGCATGAATTTGGGAAAACACCACAAGCATGATTTGAAAACATATGACCATGAGCTAAACACCCACCCTAGAGTACATTGGGCAGCATCACACCACACTGTGAGAGACTGAGGAAAAAGAAAGTCTGACAAACAAATGTCCCTTTAACACGCCACTCCCCTCTCCTTCCATCACACCCCACTCACGGTTGTTGTCCATGGTCAGTGACGACACAGAATTCAGAAGTGTGTTTGCATGAGTTTGCCTCCCACCCTGGGTCAAGTGGGAAAGTGTCAAGCAATGCCTCAGCAAAGCCATGCCATTCACTCTGCATTGTTCATCCCGCCATTGCTCAGTCTGTGGCTGGCCGCTCCACTGTCAGCTGCTGTGCTGTCATTCACTCCACCACTGCCCTCTGTACTGCAGCCTCTAGGATGTCTTGAGATCCCATCACTTAATACAACTCAGGACTAAGGCCTAGCACTAAGATCTGGTTATCAGCGATTTCAGCACTACTGATCCACAACGAGACTCATAATTGAATCTGAATCATTTCTGTCCTTAAACAGTGGAGAGGGGGAGGATCAAATGGTGTCTAGGACCCTCAGGCAAAGCCCACACTACCAGGCACAAACACCTGTCCCCACCCTTTCTCATTGCTACTGGGCTTTGGCATCCCTACGTAGCGAGTTCAGTTCAATTCAGTGTGAACCCCTCAATCAGGACATGCCGAGCACAATTCTGCTGCCTTTTATTTACACAACAAAGATAACAACACTTTATTACCTCTGCACCCAATAACAAAGTGACTTCCAATCCAACACCAGCCAAAAGAGATCATCTGGGCAAAGCAGACCCATCATGCTGTGCACCTAGGCAGAGTGTGACAGTCTATCCAAACAAGCTCAGTTCCTGAAGTCTTCTCCCCCAGCTCACCAGAAGATGCAAGGGGAGAGCTCATTCAGCTCCTGTTTACACTTGTAAGTTCTTTGGGCCAGAGCCTGTTTTTTTTATTCTGTTTGTACAGCATCCAGCACAATGGGGTCCTGCTCCATGACTAGAGCTCCTAGGGGCTACAGTAATACAAATAACTAACATTCACTTCTCTATACTTTTGCTTTGGCACCCTGAAAATTGAGGAGGAGGAAAGGTTACAAATAGTAGACTTGGGTTTGGAAAGTGCTGAACTGTTGTGTCAGCATTTTAACATTCCAAACAATTCAGAAATGTTTTTGGGTGCGGAAGCTTACATTTAAAAAAGCAACTTTGCTGAACTTTCTATGTAGCCTTCTGCTTTCATGCCTTTTGCTGGCTAATCCACACAGCAATGTTGTGCCAGGAGGACTTTGTTTTCCAGGATGTAAAGGAACTCAGTCTAAATATTTCTAAGGACAGGATTGGCACCTTACAATTTGCGCTGCGGTAGGGAGAGCATTTTGTTGAGTTGCCCCAGGAGCAGAGCAGAGACAACCATAGAGGAAATAAGCTGCAGCAGCCCTGGCACAGCTTACTGCCCACTCTGTGGCAGTTCAGCCCCCGTGACTGGCATGTTGGGGGCAGAGCCCTAGCCACTCCCACCTGAGTGAGAAGGGAGTAATAGCCCCTTGGTATTCTGGCCCATAGTGTGGCTAGTTTGCAAAAGGGAGTAACAGAGAACTTTGCTCCAGTACATGGTCATATAAGCTTGCCCACAACTGATTTCTAATGAGGGAAAATGGTGAATGTCAGAAGGAAGAGGGGAGGTTATTCTTGGGATCCTGCTTTGACAATCAGTTAGAAACATGGACGCAAATGGTAGAATTTCCCGTGGTGGTTGTTTTACCTGTTTTCATAATGACAAAGGGCCAGGCTGTGATTCCTGGTAAGATACTATTCACGGTGAGTAAAAGTAAGCAGTATCACTGATATCAATAGGGTTGCTTCCAGAGTAAGCTGCTACTGGTCATGAGTATGAGTATCACAGAGGCCTAAAATGTCTATTTTGCTATTGTTGTTTCCCTGCAAGGGCCACTGGATCAGTAGATACCAAATTAAAGTAATACATCACTGGAGGTACATGAGCTGGTTTTTCAGAAAATTGAATCCAGTGATGCTGCACTGATCAATGTTACAAAGGTGGTAATCCAACTGTTGATGGAGTTTTAGCTGTGGCATGTTAGGTCTTAAAGTTTGAAATCCAGTGACCTAGATGATAAATGTAATATGGATAGGGTGTGTCAACTCAGACTACAGAAAGCAAAGTCAATATTTTGCCTCTGAACATGAATGCCATATGGACCTAGATGTCCCTTCGCAGCTCTCATCACTCTTTTTCAAGACTCAGTTCAGCAAGTGTTCTGTTTGGCAGCTGGACTTCAGCAGACTCCCTATTCCTAGCCATTTTATCTTTTCCTTTTGTCTGTTTCTGCACTAAAAGAGCTTCCCGCACCGGGTAAAGTTTGCTGGCTTGCTTGGGTACATCCTGTAGGCAGCAGCTAATCCTAAGAAAAACGATTTAGGCAGAGAAAGTAAAAAACTAAGGCAAAGTAGACTTTACTTGGGATATAGTCACCATCTAGAAAGAACTTCATCACAAATAATAATAAGTCCCTTTTTTCAAGAGATAATGGTTTATGCATTCAGTTAAAAATGTTGGATAATACTATCTGTATCTGTGACATGCACTCTGAGCACATCACAATGTAAAAAAGGGTACACAACTATGAACAGGAAGATTTTTGAAGGCATAAATGGAAATTAACTGCACAACCCTCATTGACTTTCAGTGAGAAGTTTGGAAACTAACTGCCCTTTGTGCCTTTGAAAATCAACCCCATATTAATCTTTGACTCTATTCCTTTCAGTTGGCAGGAATAGACTTTGGATAGTTTGTTAATTTTATCACTTTTGTTGCTGTGGGGAAGCTAGGTTGAAGTAATACAGAGTCCTGTGGCACCTCTAAGACTAACAGATGTATTGGAGCATAAGCTTTCGTGGGTGAATGCCCACTTCGTCGGATGCATGTGACATGTGACATGCATCCGACGAAGTGGGCATTCACCCACAAAAGCTTATGCTCCAATACATCTGTTAGTCTTAAAGGTGCCACAGGACTCTCTGTTGCTTTTTACAGATCCAGACTAACACGGCTACCCCTCTGATAGGATGAAGTAGGAGTTGTATTTTTCTCTGCAGGCACTAAGATTCATATTCTATCAGTTTTTGAAAGTCAAGACTTTAGGAATATATTAATAGTGTCCTCTTTACCTGCTAGTGAGGGCAAGAAACAAGATAGCAGCTGTGAATGTCCCCAGACAGCCAAAATGTTAGATTCAAGTAAACTTTTTGGCTATCATTTAGTTTCTGCCTTTATGATGTTTTTCTTCCACTGTAATGTAAACAGATCCCACACAGTCACCTCAGTTCTCAGATTTAGTTTTGACAAGGATTAGGATATTTTCAGCAATAAACACTGCTTCTTTCATGGTTAGTTAACTTCACCTCTTGTTTTTGTTTTTGTTTTTCCATTCTTCATAGAGGACTTTGTATCACAATTCTGGACTATTGAAGAATGGATTTTTTTTAAAAAAAGCTTAAAGAAAATCTATGCTACTTATTGTCAATACACTAAAAAAAAAAATCTTGAATCCTAAAAAAGACTTTGAGACTGGAATAAAAAAAGCTTCATGATATTGAAAGGAGAGTTCTAAGCTTTCCTTGTGAGGGTATCAAAACAAAAACAGGCTTTTTTGAGTCTGAAAAACCCAAGTCTCACAAGGATACTGGCAGAATTGAGAAACATGCAGAGTCAGTTATTTCTTATTGATAATTTGCCTTGATCATGCTAATTAGCTATTCCCTGTTTCATTCTGAATTTTCTACATCAAATAAAGACACTATTTGGACTTGCAAGAGTTTTTTCCTCTTGCTTTGGTATTTTTTTGTCAATATGCAAAAATTAACTTGTGCAAATTTCCACTGAAACTATCTATAGCTGCTTTAATATATTGTATTGTATTTGCCAGCTTTTACTCCAGCCATAAAAACACTATTATGGAATTTGGAGCAGAACATTTTCTTTCATGTTAAATGGAAATAAAGAAACATTAGTGTAACATTTAGGCTGAGTAATCAAGCATACAGAAGTCAGGACATTCAAAAATTGAAGGTCTGCAGTGAACAGCTAACTCAGTTATTTGCACATCCTATATATTTTATGGCATAAATTGTTCCATTTCATATTAATAGGGAGAACATTAGTGTAAAATACTATTGTACATATGTGCAATGCAGCCTGATTAATCTTGCTTTACAAACAAGAAGTGAGCTAACAAAGGTGTGCAAATCCAGAGCTAGTTTAGCTTAGGGTTCAGAACCATTGCTTGTGTTTGGAGTCTATGACCTTGAAGCCTCATGAGCTGTTCTCCTGACACCGTGGTCCAAGATGTCAGGAATCTTATAGTATTAAAACTCCTATCCTCCTCTGAAATCTAAATGGCTCATATTTGAAGTACTGGTTTTGTTCCATTGTAACTTTTTGAGGTGGCTGATTTTATTTTATTCTTTAAATGTTTGATTTCTCAGTCTTCATGAACTTCTGCTATGGGAAGATTGGGGAAAACATTTCTCAGCCTTTTACTACTACTTTGGGGAAAGGATTTTTGTTTGCATGTTTTCTGTTTTTGCATAATTCAAAAACAGTTGAAACAGTTCAGCTGAAACCTGGAAAATAATATTTTTTTGGCTAAGGCCAACTGTGGAAAATGTCAGCCAAAGGACAATTTGTTTGAGAAAGTTAATATCTAAAAAAGTCTTAGAATGGAAACTGTAACTCAAACTTAATTTTAGCATTTGCTATTTACAGATTTTATAACATCACCGTAGTGTTTACATGTATCTCAGGGGTGAAAGAATTGGTTTCAATAAACTAAGATCATCTTTGCACCTTTCCTATAAGCCAGAACCAAATCAAACAAAGGGTCTCTTTTGGAGGTTCTACAGTTTGCAGGTTAGGACTCTGAATCCAAAGTATCCCCCACTCCAAGGGCAAAGAGGGAAGGGTGAACATTCCCATGCTGCCCAACCACTCCCCTTGGGGTACAGGGAGAAAGGCTGCTAGATGCATTCCTAAACACTTTGGGATCTACTGGGGAAAGCCAGTATATAGCTCTCCACTTGTAGCAACCTGCCCATGAGCTCAACATCAGTTTTTAAACGTTTAAATAATAAACAAACTCAGATTTTGACTGCCAGCACTTTTAAACTAGCAAACAAATAAAAGGTAGCTCTTTGGTCACAGTATTCTAAGCAAAGACTCCTGACTTAGTTCTAGGTTATTACTGAGATTCTCCTTTCCTGTCCCAGAATTCCCCTGGAGAGGAAGCAGGCAATCCTTCTTAACTGGCCTGCTGGCTCCTGACTGGTCAGTGTCTCCTGCTGAGCCTTCAGAGAACAGTCTTGTTGGTTCTCCAGCCAGATCAGGTTTTCCTTAAACAGGAGAATATCCAGGCACCAGTGGATAGAGGAGATAGAGGAGGTCTGACGATAGAGGAGGCCTGATAGACTCCATCAGATGTCTCTTCAGGATTGTCTAGGAATAGGCTGGATGTTCCCTGGGGGGGTGAGCAAAGTCTCTTGTATTCATTTCTGCTCTACATACTCATTAATACATTTTCTGGGATGAAGGAGATCCAGAAAGGATCTGCTGGAGCCCACTGCTTATTGCCCTTCAAAACATGAAGTCACTCCACCGATTCGAACCGAGTTACTCTGGAGTTACGCCAATACGAATAAGATCAGAATAAGCCCACTGCATATTTATTTATGTTCTACATACAGATAATACAACAAAGATAATGGCAAACTAGCCATTTTGTTTGGGAATACTACAAAATATTTTATATCATCTAATATTTCTTTACTTTTCCTGATCTGCAGAATATTCAGATAATAGCAAACAATTTTCTGAAATCAAAGAGCTACTGACTGCTTTTATGGCTGTCATCTACCCTTCTCATTCAAGGAAGCATAATTTTCTCCTTTAAGGCAGCAGACTTTGTGCCTTAGGCTGGGCATGAATCAACAAGAAATGTTATAGCGCATACTATAATTTTATAAACTACCATGTTGGGGAAATTAGAGTTTAAGCTGTAATCTATGATGCAGTTACTTTTCCTCCTAGGAAAAACTGAGTAATGGGCAGACAACTTCAGTGCACAGTTGCCAACTTTCATGCAGTAAATAAGCACCCCGACTTTCACAATAAGCCAGAAATCAAGCTCATCCCATTTCAAAACAAGTCCAAAACAAGCCAGTCCCTAAGAATCCCAACACTCTCTGTGCAATCTGGGACTGTGGTGGGCCCGCTATGCACCCTGACTCTCTCCCCGCCTTGCTCCTGCTTGCCCCTTGTCCCCTCTTGACCTTGCTTGCTGGGAGCCGATCAAAAAAAAGAAGCAACAAGCTACAACAAGCAACAAGCTACAAGCCAAAAAATAGCCAACAAGCAACTTACAAGGCAATAAAGCCAAAAACAAACCCAATTTATGCGTTTTTTTTCGTGGGTTTGGCATGTCTGCTTCAGTGGGCTTTTGGTGATTCATTTTCTCAACCTCTGGAGGAATATGGGATTTTGATAAGTTTCTCTTGGATAACTGCACCAGGGACATCCCCCTGCTCCCTGTTGTAAAGGTTAGAGAGATGGTTTCTGGAAAGCGTGGAAGGATACTCCCTAGCACAATGCATCACAGTGAGGTTTAGAAATAGCTTTTAAAGAAGTTAATATAATAGATTTTTCAACTATGGCTTTAGTATACTAAAGTAATTGATAGAATTGTGTATGCATACACACACATTTATTTTCAACAGCAGTAGAATCATTTAGGCACTACTCTCTCACTAATGGTCTGATATGATATCAAGAAGAGCTGTGCAACTGATTCAGAATAAAATTCAACCTAGTCAAAAGCCATTAATAAAAGTTATGATCCATACATACAGGAGTACCGTTAATACACTAACCTTTATTTCATAGCTCCAGTGGTTACAAAGGATTATAACCCTGCCACATGGCCAGGGTTTGTAGCTACTGATTTAAGGCTATTGTTACATCTTTCTTTTCTTGAAAATCAATTGCAAATAATACATAATAACTATCCATGGTTGGAACACTAATTTTCTCAAAATGAGCTGTTTTGTCAAAGCTGTAATGTTTCACTGAGACATATTAGTTTTGATGAAATTTTTATTGAGACATTTTTTGGGATCCAGAACACTCTAGTCACAGAGAGGAATTCTAGGAATTATCTTTTAGAAAAAACATCCAATCTTGATATAAAAATTGTCAGTCATGGAGAATCCACCACATTGGTATAGAATTATAGAATCATAGAACTGGAAGGGACCTTGAGAGGTCATCTAGTCCAGTCCCCTGCACTCAAGGCAGGACTAAGTATTATCTAGACCAACCCTGACAGGTGTTCATCCAACCTGCTCTTAAAAATCCCCAATGATGGAGATTCCACAACCTCCCTAGGCAATTTATTCTATTGCTTAGCCACCCTGACAGTTAAAAAGTTTTTCCTAATGTCCAACCTAAACCGTCCTTGTTGCAATTTAAGCCCATTGCTTCTTGTCCTATCCTCAGAGGTTAAGAAGAACAATTTTTCTACCTCCTCCTTGTAACAACCTTTTATGTATTTGAAAACTGTTTTCATGTCCCCTCTCAATCTTCTCTTCTCCAGACTAAACAAACCAATTTTTTTCAATCTTCCCTCATAGGTCATGTTTTCTAGACATTTAATGATTTTTATTGCTCTTCTCTGGACTTTCTCCACTTTGTCCACATATTTCCTGAAATGTTGCACCCAGAACTGGACACAATACTCCAGTTGAGGCCTAATCAGCGTGGAAGACTTACTTCTCGTATCTTGTTTACAATACTGTTGCTAATACATCCCGCAATGATGTTTGCTTTTTTTGCAACAGCGTTACACTGTTGACTCATATTTAGCTTGTGATCCACTATGATCCCCAGACCCCTTTCCGCAGTACTCCTTCCTAGGTAATCATTTCCCATTTTGTATGTGTGCAACTGATTGTTCTTTCCTAAGTGGAGTACTTTGCATTTGTCCTTATTGAATTTCATCCTATTTACTTCAGACCATTTCTCCAGTTTGTCCAGATCATTTTGAATTTTAATCCTATCCTCCAAAGCACTTGCAACCCCTTCCAGCTTGGTATCATCCACAAACTTTATAAGTGTATTTTCCATGCTATTATCTAAATCAGGGATCGGTAACCTTTGGCATGTGGCCCGTCAGGGAAATCTGCTGGCGGGCCAGGACGGTATGTTTACCTGCAGTGTCTGCAGGTTTGGCTGATCGCAGCTCTCACTGGCTGTGGTTTGCTGTTCCAGGCCAATGGGGGCTGCGGCATGGGCTGAGGGATGTGCTGGCCGCTGCTTCCTGCAGCCCCCATTGGCCTATAACAGTGAACTGCGGCCACTGGGAGCTGCGATCGGCCGAACCTGCGGACGTTGCAAGTAAACAAACCATTCTGGCCCGCCAGCAGATTTCCCTGACAGACCGCATGCCAAAGGTTGCCGATCCCTGATCTAAATCATTGATGAAAATATTGAACAGAACCGGACCCAGAACTGATGCCTGCGGGACCCCACTCATTATGCCCTTCCAGAATGACTGTGGACCACTGATAACTACTCTCTGGGAACGATTTTCCAACCAGTTATGCACACACCTTATAGTAGCTCCATCTGCATTGTATTTCCCTAGTTTGTTTATGAGAAGGTCATGCAAGACAGTATCAAAAGCCTTACTAAAGTCAAGATATACCACATCTACTGCTTCCCCCATCCACAAGGCTTGTTACCCTGTCAAAGAAAGCTATCAGGTTGGTTGGACATGAATTGTTCTTGACAAATCCATGCTGACTATTATTTATCACCTTATTATCTTCTATATTGTTCCATTGGTTAATCTCTCACTATTAAAAATGTATTCCTTATTTCCTGTCTGAATTTCTCTAGCTTCAACTTCCAGCCTTTGGATTGTGCTATATCTTTATTTGAAAGACTGGAGAGCCCATTATTAAAAGTTTGTTCCTCATGTAGGTACTTATAGACTGTAATCAAGTCACCCCTAAACTTCTCTTTGTTAAAATAAGTAGATTGAGCTCCTTGAGTCTACCACTATAAGGCAGATTTTCTAATCTTTTAATCATTCTCATGGCTCATCTCTGAACCCTCTCCAATTGATCAGCTCCCTTCTTCAATTGTGGGCACTGGAACTGGACACAGTATCCCAGCAGCAGTGACATCAGTACCAAATACACAAATAAAAAACCTTCCTACTCCAGGGATTTCATTAGCCCTTTTGGCCACTGTGAATTCATGTTCACCTGATTATCCAATCCCACCCCCAAATCTTTTCCAGGTGACTACCTCCCAGGATAGAGTCCCGCATCATGTAAGTATGGCCTATACTCTTTGTTCCTTGATATACACATTAGCATTTAGCTATGCTAAGACTCATATTATTTGCTTGATCCCAGTTTATCAAGTGATCCAGATCACTCTGTATCAGTGAACTGTCCTCTCCATTATTTACCATTCCCCCAAGTTTTGTATCATCTGCAAACTTTATCAGTGATTTTTTTTTCTTCCAGGTTATTAATAAAAATGTTAAATAGCACAGGGTCAAGAACCAGTCCCTGCAGGACCCCTCTAGAAATATACCCACTCTATGATGATTCCTCATTTACAGTTACATTCTGAGACATATCACTTACCAGTTTTATAATCCATTTAATGTGTGCCATGTTAATTTTATATTTTTCTAGTTTTTTTAATCAAAACTTCATGTGGTTCTGTCAAATGCCTTACAGAAGTCTATCAACACTATTACCTTTATCAACAAAACTAATCTAATCAAAAAAAGGATATCAAGTTACTTTGACAGGATCTATGTTCCATAAACCCTTGACATTAATTATATTACCTTCCTTAAATTCTTTATTAATTAAGTTCCATATCAGGCACTGCATTATCTTGCCTAAAATTGATGTCAGACTGAGAGGCCTATAATTACCCACGTCATCCCTTTTACCCTTTTTAAATATTGGCACAACATTAGCTTTCTTCCAGTTTCTGGAACTTCCCCAGTATTCAAGGTTTATTGAAAATCAACATTGATGGTCCAGCAAGCTCTTCAGCCACCTTTTTCAAAACTCTTAAATTAAAGTTATTCAGGCCTGCTGATTTTAAAACATCTAACTTTAGTAGCTGTTGTTTAACATCCTCCTGAGATACTAATGGGATGGAAAGAGTGTTATCATATGCTATGATTACATCATCTGTTTCCCCCTCAAATACAGAACAGAATTATTTAGTGATCCCATCTGCCTTTTCTGCATTATTTTGGACAATGCTATCATTTCCATCTACTAATGGACCAATGCCATTGTTAGGATTCTTTTTGTTCCTAATATACTTTAAAAAAATCCTTCCTCTTTTCATTAACTCTGCTGGACATAGATTTTTCCTTGTGTCTCTTTTGCTTCCCTTATCAATTTTCTACAATTCCTAGCTTCTGGTTTATATTCATTACTACTAACTTCCCCTTTTTTCCCCATTTGTTTATAGATGCTTTCATGTCTCTAAACTAAGTTGGTTTTTGAACCAATATCCCCTTTCCTCCAACTATATCTAAAATATATCACTAGTCTGGACTTTATTCTGTTTGCACATTATAAATGTGACCAAATTATGATCACTTGTACCTAAGTTACCATTAATTTTTAAGTCTGTAATCAGTTCCTCTTTATCTGTCAACCTGAGGCCTAATATAGAATTCCCCCATGTTGGATGCAACACTTTTTTTGATTTAGGAAATTGTCATCTATGTACATATACTTAAAGAATAAGATCCCAATCTAAAACACATTTAAGACAAAGAAAAGACTCTCATTGATTTTAATAGGCTCTGGATCATTGGTTAATTATCTTTGGCTCAAGAAGCCTATTAAATGTAGGCAGTAAGGTTTTAACATTGCAAAAGGAAATCAGATTTCTAATTTAGTAAACCATTCATGAATCTTTTTACTTTATTTAACCAATTCTAGTACTGGCTAATGCTGGTTAATTGCTGCTCTTTGGTGATTGATGTCTTATCTATTCCCTTTGATCATAGCAGACTGCAGATGCTCACATCTCTGGTTAAGGCATGCAATGTAATGGAAAAAGGTAGATCTTCTGAATCCAAGAAGAAGAGTAATTAAAACTTAAAATAGGAGGAATAGCTGCATAAAAGGAGATCACTTTATTTTAAGTGTCCAATTTAATTAATTCATCTGGTGTTCATGGCAAGAGCATTGATTATAATGAATTAATTTGATATTAATGTGGATGTCATATGTACTTCCACAGGAATGCCATTGTAATTCAGTATTAGCTAAATGTACCATTAAAAGAAAGTGTTACTCATAAAAAGGTTGGGTTGGTGCATTTGAATTTGTTTTATATTCTTTTTGGCAATTATAGAATATTTATGGCTCAAACGAAAGTTAAAGGTTTTGAAGCTGCTAAGGAGGCATAAAATGTCTTTGCTTGCAAATTTAACATTATTTAAATTGGTTGGATTTTGCCCTTTTATGATCTAAATCTTGGAGAATTAGCTAAAATAGTGGTACTTAGAACAATCGAAAGCAGTAAAAAGAAGTGCACTAAGTTGCTGTAATATGTGATTAGCTTTGACTTTTGTGCCACCATTGTGCATTCTAGTCACACTCTCCTCGGCTATATCTCTGCCATTTAACAAACATATACTTTTTGTTTCTTTTCTCTAATAAAAGTCTGAGCAAAATTATGTTTGCTAAAAGAATAGATTCTAAATAAGGTACTTAGAGCTGTCAATACTATACCTCTCAGTTCAGTTATGTTGCTGTACATATCTTGGATACAAAAACAATAACCTACCTAAGCAATCAGAGAAAATCCTCACTTGGTGTAAAATCAGCATTACCCACATTCACTTTTAGTGAAACTTCAGTGATTCCCATCAGCTGAGGATCTAGCCCAAAGATTGTTCAGATATAGAACACATTAGGGGGCAGATTAAGTCCTGCTGTAAGTTGGTACATCTCCACTGAAGTTATTATGGCTGAATTTGTCCCATGTTGATCTATTTTTTTAATTTATTACTTCAGTAGGATTTTGCCTGAGTAAGTACTATGTAAAAAATAAAGTCCTGATCCTACATGTTGTTCCATGTGGACAGATCTTTGTGCCTATGAAGAATTCCACCAAATTTAGTGGGGCTCTATGCGGGCACAGAGGTCAATGAACAGACAGCAGTTTGCAGGATCAGGCCTCAGTAAGAACCTTAGAATTTGGCCATATTTGTGTACAGTGGTTGATCTTTTGCTTTCCTTTGCTAATTTAGATATTCATCTTTTGTATATTGTTTGAAACAGGGTTGTTTTATACATGCTTTCCAGATTTCTAAGCAGTCAGTCAAGATGCAAATACGTGTGTCAACTGTCACACATTTAGACCATACTCAGCACACTGATTGCACTCAATCAATTTCCTGTGGGTTTGCAGAGTCTCAAATTGTGCTTCCTCTGAACAAAAAGCTTTGTGAATCATGGCACCTAGCAAAATAACCCCCCAAATCATCAGTTACTAGAAAAATAAGCTGCCACATAAATGTCACAACACCAAATATGAAGAACTTCACTGGCGGGAAAATGAAAGCCTGTATGGAAGTATATATTTGTTCAATTCTTTCTCTCCCAGAAACACCAGAGAAGTTATAACCAGAGCAAAAACAGTGTAAGGAAGGGGTGTAAATATTCATTTTGTGCAGACCTGGTGGAAAGTTTTGGGTACAGCCTATTTTACACATTAGTTTAAACTCAAACTTTCTGAAGTCAATGGCCATTTTGGTTTAGGAGTAGGAGTAATGGGGGGGGGGGAGGGTCAGCCTTTCTGAAATGATGATCAATACAACTTTTTTGTAAAAAATACATTTTACTGAGAAAATTCAGGCATTTTGTAGGTAGCACTGGGCCAGCAGTAAACAAACATTTTTGAATATTCAAATATTTAAAAGTATTCACTTTACATTTATCTGTCTCCCTTTTGCATTAATTTTTCATGAATTTTCTAGTCAACGTCAAGAATGTTCACTGAAAAAGTGAATTTTAAGTGATGTTAATTTATTTTAGTAGTGTCCAGAGGCCCTGATTGTGACATTGTGGTAGGCATTCTATATACACGTAGCAAACAGACAGATCTTGCTCCAAAAAGCTTACTGCCTATAAACATTACAAAATATTCACAGAAAACAAATTTTCAATTCATATGTGCAAGTATTCTCATCATTATGCGCATCCAATCAGGCCATGCAAATATATCACATGACCTGCATGCCCAAAAGGTAGAAAATTTTGAATTCTCAAAAGCTATTCATTAACAGACCAAGAATTATTCAGTGAAATTGTTTGGAGAATAACTTAGGATAAGTAGTCATAGAACCATAGGGTTTGAAGGGACCAAAGGGGTCATTTCGTTTAACCCCCTGGCAAGATGCAGGATTTGTTGTGTCTAAACCATCTAAGACAGATGGCTATTCAGCCTCTTTTTGAAAACCTCCAGTGAAGCAGCTTCCATGACCTCCCTAGGCAGTCTGTTCCATTGTCCTACTGTTCTTACAGTTAAGAAGTTTTCCCAGAGATTTAATCTACATCTGCTGTGCTGTAGTTTGAACCCATTGTCTCTTGTCCTGCCCTCTGGGGCAAGAGAACAACCTTACATCGTTTATGGCAGCCTTTCAAGTATTTGAAGACCACTATCTCCCCCTTAATCTCCTCTTTCCAAAACTAAACATACCCCTTTCCTTCAGCCTTTGCTCATACGCTTGCATTCCATCCCTTTGATCAACTTGGTCGTTCACCTCTGGATCCTTTCCAGTTTCTCTAAATTCTTTCTATACATTGGTGACCAAAACTGGACATAGTACTCTAGCTGAAGCCTAACCAGCACCAAATAGTGGCAAATCCCTTAATTTGCATGCTATGCCTCTAGTAATGAAACCTAAAATTGCATTTGCTTTTTTTTTTTGCTGACTCACGTTGAGGTTATGATCCATAACTCCCAGATCCTTTGCAGCAGTACTGCTGCCAAGCCAATTATCCCCTATTCTGTATTTGTACATTTGGTCGTTCTTCCCAAAGTGTAGTACCTTACATTTGTCTTTGTTGAATTTCATTTTGTTGTTTATTGCCCAGTTCTCCAATTTATCAATATCCCTTGGAATTTTAGCTCTATCCTCTAAAGTGTTTGCAAAGCCCACCTCAGCTTTGTGCCATCTGCAAATAGGATCAGTAAGCTCTCTATTCCTACATCCAGGTCATTAATAAAGATGTTTAATAACACCAGACCCAGAACAGATCCCAGTGGAACCTCACTCAAGCCCTCCTTCCAATCTGACATCATTCCATTAATAGTTACTCTTTGTTTGTGGTTGTTTAACCAATTATGTATCCACTTAATGGTAGTTCCGCTGAGCCTGAGTTTCTCAAGCTTACTTATCAGAATATCATGTGGGAATGTGTCAAAAACCTTGCTAAAGTCCAGGTATATAATGCAGCCAAGGAAATCATGAGTCATTTCCAGACATTTTATGATTAGAAAAAGGAGGTGGCATTCATATAAGTTTATTAATTACAATTTATTTCCTCAATTTTCTTTGGAGACTACTTTGAACCACACTTTGGTAATTTTGTCAGAGGAAATATTTTCACTGGTGTTCAAATTATGTTAAGCAGAGAAACCTGTTTAAAAAAATATTCTTGCTAAAATGGTACTAATGCTGTTTCAGACATCCGAATACACCTGTTAAGGTTCAAATATGATAATGCTGTAACTTCAGACATTCTTTTTTTTTTTTTTTTTAGTTTTTACCTGAAATAGCATAAATCTTGAACGATTAGTTGGGTTTGAAAGATGTTTGATATCTTAAGCTGAAATTTCTCTGAAAAGGAAACTCATGCAATATTTTGGCTGCATCCAAATAGGGGAATTGGGCTTTTCTAATTTGGGGTCCAACCTAAAATCTAAACCATGGGAATGCTAGTGTATTAATTTTAGAAGCCAAGAATTCAATTTCAAAGGTGTTTGAACTGTAGGTTCCTGTTTTATCCATTTTATATCAAATAAATATATTTTCACCATAGAGATCCCACTTGCAGGCAAGATCACAAAATGATGTCTGCTTCACTTATTTTAGCAAGTAGCTAATATGTCATTTCCAACACTATTACAATTGAAAATATAAAATAGCAAAATAACTTCATTTAAATAAAGGAACAGATTAAGTCAACTAAGACAGATAACAAAACAAAAAATTGAAATACACGCTTTCAGTTACAACAGCTGCACACTATACATGACTGAGTTTTTGCTGCAAAATTGTCTTAAAAGAATCTCCTACATGTATTTACAAAACAGAACTCAGAGCTTCATTGGTCAAAAGCCTTCCGGGGAAAGGAATGTTTCCCTATATTTGATTTCACTTTATTCATCTGTCTTAACCATTTGCTTGACATCTTAAATTTTAATCAGATGATAGAGTATTCAGATGCCTGCCTAGATGTTTTGGGGCCTTCTATCAAATAAGTAGAGAAACTCTAAGTGAAAAGACTTTAAAATAGATTCTGAAGATCTTAAAATCATACTAGCCTATTCTTCTGCCATGATACTTATATGTGTGATTAATATTAAGTTTTATGAATTCATATTGAGGAGGTTATATGCCCACTCAATGTCAGAACTGCTGGAATAATCACATATTTCATGTATTTTCACTACATTGAAGAAGCCAATTGTGTCTCCTCATATTGCAGTTCTATGTAGAACTGAGCAAATAATTTACAGTGAATAATTTACTCAGCAAATTTAGTTTCTTTTTCAAATCACATAATGTCTGCGAGCAGATCATGGGGTTTTTGAATATTTATCATTCAAATTACTTAAATTTTTCATTTTTTAGGAATTTTTGGATGGATTGATCAATTAGTTATGAGTATCCATCTGAAATTTAACCATGTTCATTGATTATCATTGGTAACCTAAATCAGATGATATTGTTTCTGTTCTCTAATTGGCTGACCATAACTGCTTTAAGCAGGAGGAGGTCTTGGGGCGGGAGGGAGAAAACCCCTCTCTGAGAGAGAGATACCAGTAGCAGATAAGCAGATTTAAGGAATTCTAGGTGGGAAAAATAACCTTTTCCTTTCTGTGACACACAGGACTTGCACAAGGTTTCTTTCCTAGAAAACTAGACCACTGAAAACTTATTGGTTTGGTGCAGATCTTAAATTTAATTTTCTCACATCAACTTCTCACAAAGTAATTGCATGCACATTGGTTGTAGTAGTTGTGAAGGGAGGGTGGAATCAGATTCCTCCCTGGCTTGTTTTTTAATTGTTTTTTTCACAAGGTTGTAGTGAAGACTTTTGGGAAAACTGCCTGAAAACTAAGGAAACAGTGTCTAATGTTATATATTCTGGTGCAAGAAAAACTCAGTTGCTTGAATGGTTATTGTGAGCAAACATATAAAAGATAGAAATCTGGATAAAGGGACTTCATTATTAAATATGAATGAGTACATGTGGAATTTTTTGGAAGTATTCATTCATTCAGCTCTAGTTTTTAAGTACTGATGTAGTAATAAGACATTCAATTTTTATCTTATACCTTAATATAAAGTAAATAGCACATATATATGAGTGAGATCCTCAGCTTGTAAACCTCCTTGACCTCAAAGGAGTAGTTAATTTACACCAGCTAAGAATCTCACCCATAACAGATTACGAGTATTATAGACAATATCAAAAAATAGCAGCAAAGGGCACCTCCTATTTCAATGAGGGTTTCGTATACAACATTTCTGGAGAATATTTGGGCCAGTCTCTCAACTCGTGTAAATCAGCATATCTCCCTTAACTTCAATGGAGTTTTCCTGGTTTGCACCCTGAGGACTTGGCCCTTTATATTACATTTCAATTCCTGCATACTATTAGCTAGAGAATGTTTATTTCCTTTGTCTTGAAGCCATATAATGTCAAAGCTGTGAATACTTAATAATTAACAGATACATTAAAGTTACTTTGGGTGAATGTAGGTTTTCTGCTTTATATGCCTTCATTATCCTCTCAACTATTGCTCTAGGAATAAGAGTTTATTTGTAGGTGTATATACCATGCACTGCCAACTCCGACTGTAATGTTAAATATGTATTTACCCTTAAGCTTATAGAACTGTCACCTTAAAACTCATATGAAATATAATTGTAGAATTTTACTTTTGCCAGGAGAGTGATTTCCCAAGCACCATCTGCTTACTAATATCACCTAACAAAATTAGGATTGCCATTTACTTGTGCAATTATCAAATCATATTCCTCATGGAAAGACAACAATTCCTTGTGTTTTGCTCTTTCTGTGCATAGAGGAGGGATGATTTTCTATAATGGAGAATCCGTCAAACAAATGGGCTGCTATTTTCATTTTGAAATAATATTGCTCCTTCCTAAAAGGGAGGAATCAATTTCATTTTGAATTACATTACCAACTTTATTAGGGCATGGATGATTACTCACCTGTGCAAAGCTGCAGGTTTACAACAGATGAAACAAACTCAGATGCAGGATTTTGGAGATTTATAGAGGCATCCCAGTGGCCTGGGAGTTGTTTTCCTTTGAGATTATCGAGAGCATTAAGAGATGAGACAATCAGATCATAGGATTGAAATAATGAAATCCCAAATGAGAAATGTTTCAAATTAAGTCTGAAAATCTTTGTTGATTCTATTTTCTTTGTCTTCTGTGAAAACAAGAGAGATTCACCCTTAAAAAGAAGATACAAAAAATAAAACTACAGCAAAACTCTGCATAGGTGCTCAAAGGAGGGCAGTGGTGCTGCTGGTATATTTGGGGGGTGGAATGGGGATTGCCAACCTCCTTTTTTTGTACCTGTGCACAAGAGCTAGCTCAGGGACTGGCAACCTTTGGCACGTGGCCCATCAGGGAAATCCACTGATGGACCGGGACGGTTTGTTTACCTGCAGCATCCACAGGTTCAGCTGATCGCGGCTCCCACTGGCTGCGATTCGCTGCTCCAGGCCAATGGGGGCTGTGGGAAGCAGTGGCCAGCACATCTCTGGGCCCGTACCGCTTACTGCAGCCCCCATTGGCCTGGAACGGTGAACCGCGGCCAGTGGGAACCGCAATTGGCCGAACCTGCAGATGCTGCAGGTAAACAAACCATCCCGGCCTGCCAGCGGATTTCCCTGATGGGCCACATGCCAAAGGTTGCCAATCCCTGAGCTAGATGGTATCACAGTCTTTGCACCCAGGCTAGTACCTGGAGTGGCACTAGATTCGCCAAAGGAGGAAGGGCAGGAAGGTATGCACTCCTAAATTAATTATTCCCCCAGCTTTTGTTTTCTCACCTAATCTACATTCAATTGGCTGATATATTTGTAGGCTTGTGTAATGATTCACTGTCTAACTTCAACAACCAAATAGCCTTATAGGCTGATCATATTTTTCCTCAAAACTTTTATTTCTCAGTGACCGCAGAGTGCAACATTTATAAAACAAACAAAGGAATAAAAAATAAAGTATGAATTATTGCAAGAGTGAGGGAATAAGTGACTGTAGCATCTTCTTTGGTCCCAGTCCCTCCCCCCGCCTGCCCCCCTTCTTTCCTCCTAGCATAAATATATGGAATGTTCTGCTGCCAGCCTTCTGAGTAGATTGATTGACCCACAGTCTCCAACCATAGATACTATGAGTCTGCATCCTCTCACAATAACATGAAGTATACAACTTATGGACATATATTCTATTTCTAAGTACTTTACTCAGAGGCACCAAACCTAGAGAGAGGCCAAGCAACACACAGCACTCACAACTGTTTTCTAAAAACATAATTAATCTGTTGAGGTTTCAGGTGAGTGGAGGTCACAATCACTTTGCTAGTGTTTCCTCCCAAGAAGCAATATCTTTGGAATATGGTAGAGCACTACAAGAAACAACATGGCTGCAGTAACTCCTCACGCTTATATGAGAGAAGTTCTATTCCTGGAAGTACAGAGCTGAGTTTGTCTGGGCCCTAGATAGTTAATTTTTAATGACTTTGCATGTGGAAATAAACATTTTTGAAACCCTGGGTTTGATTCTCTCCTGTGCCCAGGCTCTGCTTAGTGCAGGACGCAGAAAGAAGGGATCAATAGGGAACTGATTCTTAGGGCCAGCTCCAGCAAAAAGTTAGAGCCACTTCCTAGCAGCTAACTTGTTCCACTGACATGGTGCTGATTAGACCCCGCACCAAGGTAGGCTTGCTGTGACCAAGCAGAGTGCCACTGAGCCCACACCCTTCCACGTCTTACTGGGAAGAATGGTACAGCGGGTGCAGGGCCCAGAGGCAGCCCCTTTGCACCATCAAAGAGTTCTCTTCTGACAGGGGAATTCTCTGCAGGCCATTTGTGGTCTGTTTCCAGCCCCTTTGAGCCAAATGTCACAAAGTCACCAGATCTGAGGATAGTATCCATCCCCATATACTTTGACATCTGGTATCACATTGCTGTTCATTCTTCCTGCTTTACTTGCATGTAACAAGTACTCAGTTGTCCACATAAATGTGACTGGTTAAATGAGTTTTCTTCTATGAATACATATTCCCCAGTTATTTTCCAATCTTTATGTTGCAAACACCTATGCTATCTTTCATGTGCACTTTTCTTTATTCTGTATGAAGCACATTTGCAAGAGTTATTTTGCAATAAGATATATCCAGGTGCTATCAGAATGAAGAACTGAAGCCACTTTGCTCTAGGCAATAGACTGGGTAAATAGTTAATCAAACTGTGTACTATGATTCCTGATTTAAAACAAAGAAAAGTAGCAAGCCTTTTTTGCAGCACCTGAATTACTTGAAAAACTTGTGGTAGGTATGGGCAGCTCAAAGAATTAAAGTTATAGCTATCAATTAATGGCAACATGTATTCCTGAATATGTTCACAAATCTTATTCATGGTGTGATTCAGATTCATACCTCTCTTTATTTTTTCTTGAACAATCAGATGATCAGTTTTTGTTTGTTGAAATGGTTGCATAATGGCTGCTATTCATACAAATACCCATATTTATGCATGAACAAAGAGTATTCATTATGCATTATTCACTATTCACCATTCATTTTCTTCTGTTTAAAAACTTTTAAGTGACCAGTCATAGAAGAGAAACAATGTCATATGACCAAGATGACCAGTCAGACATAGTGAATACCTTGAAAACATACCAACAGCCATTGAATAGGGAAAAAATAGCTACGGGGTGTGGTGTGAAAGAATAGTTGTATTTTTAAAATATAGGACACATTGTCAATCTACAGTTGAGTGGTAGACAGTACAGCTTATGTCTAGAAGAAACAGAAAGAAAGATTTTTAAGAGTGAGACTTTTAAAGGGTTCAGCGTTGGCCTATTTAATCTCATTGAAGTCAATAAGAATTTTGCAATTGACTTCTTTGGGAACAGATTTAGACCAACATGGAGCACTTTTGAAAATCTCACCCAAAGTTGATAGCTCTAAAGATACCTGCCGTATGAGCTGCCAGCACACAGGAAAATGTCGCCACAGAGAGTATTAAATTTGCTAATACTGTATTAGCAGAAAAAATAAATGCTGCTGTTTGGAAAAGTGGATATTACTTCCCTCCTGTTCAGGATGTTTATATAATCTAGCAGCAGGTGGTTGTTTGTTTGTATTATACATATAATCTAATCTAATGCTGTTTATTATCTTTGTGAGTACAAATGGGAGAAGTATGCATAGCAAACAATTTATTCACTGAAGTTAACTCTTTTTTGCTGTTTGTGAGTTGTCTGCAACCTGAATGTGAATGTGTATATTGTTCAAAACCATTCAACAAATATTTTATGCAAATTTATTTCAGCCTATGGACTGCTGGTGAAGTTTTCCTTGTGCATTCTAGGTGTATTTGATAGTTTCAGTTAAAAATTTGAGCAATTTCGATTGGACACATAAATCACATAGTATGTTTCTGTTCTTTCAGCCTGAGCATAACTGTTAAAACCAATAGAAACTTACAATCACTAATTTTAAATTTTGTTTTCTATTAATATTGTAGCACATGCACATAAAATATGTTGTTCAGAAGACCAAAACAAGTAAAGTAGCTCTTGGGGCTTTGTGAAGGAGGCATAAGCTGACTCATGGTTTTGACTTAAACTGAGTTTCACTTAAAGAGCTAGTTTTTTATCTCAGTGACAGCAATGTAAATCCAGAGCCACTCCATCCATGATACTGACATTTGATTAATTATTGTCTAGTCTCTCATCTTCCTTTTTACAGTAATTTTAGAGAAAATGTGGTTCAAGGCAACTCTCACAATAGCTTGAGCCCTCAGACTTACCTGACCCTTGCCATTCCAATTTTAGGCTGAGTGCGGTATGAACTAGCATAGGCAATGCTTTTTTTCAACGTCAGGCCAGATGGCTACAGGAGAGTAATAGCCCCAGATTAAGCCCCAGATTAGCCCCAGATTAAGCAGGTCCCTTTTCCCTAAGTAAGATAATGGGCTGTTCCAGACTGTTCCAAAATAATCAGGAAGTTGCTGGAACCAATTATGGCAGGCAGGCTAATCGGGCACCTGATTTAAAAAGGACCTCACTTCAGTTAGTGAGGTGCATGTGAGGAGCTGGGAGCAAGAGGTGCACAAGAAGCTGAAAATGAGAAGGTGTACTGCTGGAGGACTGAGGAGTACAAGCATCATCAGGCATTAGGAGGAAAGTCCTGCAGTGAGGATAAAGAAGGTGTTGGGAAGAGGCCATGGGGAAGTAGCCCAGGGAGTTGTAGCTGTCACGCAGCTGTTACAGGAAACACTGTAGACAGCTGCGATCCAGAAGGCCCTGGGCTGGAACCCAGAGTAGAGGGCGGGCCCGGGTTCTCCCCATTCCCCCAACTCCGTATTTGATACAAGAGGAGTTGACCTGGACTGTGGGTCCCACCAGAGGGGAAGGTGCCTGGCATGTCCCCCGACCCACTAAGAGGGTCAGCAGAGACTGTGGGGATTGTTCTCCTCTCCCCATGCTGGCCAGTGATGAGGTTAGCTGAGTGAATGGCAGGTTTGAGCCACTAGCAAAAGTGGCCAAACTGAGGGCTGCCATGAGTCTCTGAGGCGAGCAAATTTGCCAATAAGTGCAGGACCCACCAAGGCAGAGGAGGAACTTTGTCACTATATATATATATATTGATGCTCGGTACCTCGGGGGGACATGCTGCACTCCCATGTTCATCCTTATAATATGATTGTGTAATATCCAATGCAAAATGTGTCAGTTTGTCATGTCAGGTGTCTTCGGGAGGCTCATGATTCACTAAGCATTGCTGTTAAAGTAATGTTATAGGTTGTAATTTTATGTATGTAGTTATGAGGCTGAAAATGTGTCCTCAGGGCTTAAAACAAGCCCAGGGAAACTCTCCAGGAGCAGAGGGGCAGTTCACACCTCGTCAAGGCCTGTATGGGAAAAATCCAGCCCAGCCTCACAGGAACGAAGGATACTGGCCTAGGCAGCAACAAAGGATCTGCTGGACTCTCAAGTGAGTCACCCCCTTCCCTTACTCAGTTTGGGACTATTATGAGGTAATGCTCACCTGACTCTGAAGCCGGAGGGGGGGCAAAGCCAAGAGAGAAGAAAGAACATGATACACGGAAGAGATGTTTGCCATGCTCTCTCTTTCTTCCACCTCCATCTACAGACATCACCACCAAGGGACTGAAGCACTGATCAAAGGGGAGAGCCTGGCTGAAGGGCAACCAGCCAGCCTGTGGTGAGAAACATCTAAGTTTGTCAGGGCACTGAAGTGTTAAGCTTAGAATGTGTTTTGCTTTGATTTCATTTGACCAAATCTGACTTGTTGTGCTTTGACTTAAAATCACTTAAAATCTATCATTTGTAGTTGATACATTTGTTTGTTTATTCTACATGAAGCAGTGCATTTGGTTTGAAGCATGTTAGAGACTCCCCTTGGGAAAACAAGCCTGGTACATATCAATTTCTTTGTTAAATTTATGAACTCATACAAGCTTGTGGGCATAACAGGACACTGCAAGACGGAGGTTCCTAAGGTTGTCTCTGGGATCGGAGCTATTGGCTAGTGTCATTCAGTTGCACAATCCAAGCAGCGGCTGGCCAAAAGTGCTCACTCACGTAGCTAGGAGCAGTTTACATGCTCAAGGCTGTGTGTGAACAGACCGGGAGTGGGAGTTCTCATAGCGGAGCAGGGTAAGGCTGGCTCCCAGAGTTGAGGATTGGAGTGATCTAGCAGATTACCGGTCCAGATAACACCAGGGGAACATTATATTTATATAATATATATAGAGAGAGAGATGTAAGCAGAGTCAGGATGAGCTCTACCCTGACATCTGGTAGTGAATTGTAAAGAGTTGTGGAAAAGAACTTCAGGGACTGATCTTGTTTGCATAGGCATACCCACCCCACCTAGCATGAGCCCACAGCAGCCCAAATGGTCACTTTGGCTGCTGTGGGATCCCCAGTTTTTCTGTTATTGGGGCAGGAAGAATAAAGTGTTGTTATCCTGATTATGTGAATCAAGGACAGTGAAACTGTTTTATGATGGAGGGACTCGCCATCAACTAAGTAGCACTCACTAGACAAGGGACATGGGTTCCAAAACCCAGTGAATTGAGAGAGGCTGGGGACAGGTATTTGTGCCTGGTGGTATGAGCCTTTTTGAGGGTCTGAAACACCAACTGTATATCAGAGCTAATTTTGATTCCATTAGGAGTCTAGTTACAGGCTGCTGGACTGAATTCACTTTGGGCCAATGGTGTACCAGCAAGCTGAAATCACTAAAGAGCTAAAATTACTGAGAGCTGAAAACACTGTGTGCTGTGTTAAGGGTGGGGGGCTGAAGATGTATTGCTGAGTGGCTGACAGAGCAGTTCCCAGGATGGTTGGTGGAGGTGGAGTGAAGCGGCTGGCAGAGCACAGTTCGCGGGACGTCTGGAGTGGCTCACAGGGTGGTTGGTGGAGTGGAGTAGAGCAGCTGGCGGAGCAGAGCAGTTCACGGGATGGTTGGAGTGGTTCACGGGATGGCTGGCACAATGGCTCGTGGTGAAGGCTGCAGCAGAACCCCACGGAGAGGCAGGGCAGTCAGCCTTGGACCATGTAAGGTGCCCCTTAACACCTCTGCCCTCCCCCCATTTCCACCCAGGCTGGGAGGTAAAACTCTGCAGATAAACTTTTGAACTCTGGGGCTGCACTGACCAGGGACAGAGACTTTTGGGTTGTTGGACTTAAGATCCTGAGGGGAAAAGGACACTGCCAAACTTACTTGGGGGTGGGTCTTTTGCTCATGGTTTGTGTTATGAATCCTGTTTGTGGTGTTTCTCCAACATGATGCCGCATTGTTTCCTTCCTTTATTAAAAGGATTTTGCTACACTCAGACTACGTGCTTGCGAGAGGGGAAGTATTGCCTTTGAGAGGTGCTGGGGAGTGGTATGTAATTCTCCCAGGTCACTGGGTGGGGGCTCAAGCCAGTTTTGCATTGTGTTATTGAAACGGAACCCTTAGATATTGAACCAACTCAGATGGGCAGCATATTATATAATGGAGAAAAAAAGCGGGGGGGGGGGAGAGAAGGAAAAAAGGATGGAAAGGAGGGAAAAGGGAGAAACTGAAAATGTGATTATTTTTGGAAATAAAAACTATACATGAGAAATTATTCATTTTCCAAACTCATGGAATGAAAATTATGTAGAATTATTCAGATGTTTTCATGAAAAATCTTTACGATTTTTTAATGAGCTGAAGTATGGACTGTGTCTTATTTATGTTGGTTGGTGGATTGCTGCTGGTGATAACATAACCCAAGAACCAGTGCTGATGCTTTCAGAGCTATCAGATATTTTTGTTCCAAAAAGTGGTGTAAACATGACTGCAGCCCTTGGCCAGGATAGGCAGAGTTATTTATAGTGGCGGGGGGGGGTCTTGATTTGTGTCCATGGCTGTCAGCTTTGAGGCTCTCTCACATGGGGTATCATAGGGCTCTATTCTGTCACCCTTTCTGTGCAATTTATATGAGAGACTGTTCGAGGAGACGAGAAGGCCATGTTGTATGGACTATAATATCTCCATTATTAGATACAGAGGTTTTGCTGATAGGATGAAGGAAATAAATGGAAAAAATGTGGAGATAATATTGTCAGTTCACCAGAGCCCACGTTTGTTGTCCTTCAAGATATGATGCCAGGCCTGTTTTCCCATGCTTTCTCTGAGTAGTGTCAGTTGAAGGAAGGAGTAAGTTGATGGGTATGGATGGTAGTCAAATTTTAGTTGTGGAAGGATTAGGGATGTCTGGTTTTGGAAAACGGGGTCATAATGATCTTGTAATTTTTAATCAGAGTGTACATGAGGTATATCTTTGGGGAAAGGAAACTAAGTGTAATGCTTGTTCTCAGAAATCAATACTTAGAACTCAATCTGCCTGCCTATTTATTTTCCATGCAGAATTTAGGTGCTTTGTTTTTATATTCTTTAATTACTGTTTCACTAGGAAAAGAAACTGACAGCTAAGTAACTACCGGCTGTTATTATGTTTCCCAAAATTCAAACAGCCAAGTGTACACAGTTACCACTGTTTTTAAAGCACTATACCCCACAACTAATAAAGAACAATGGGTAAGACATTTTCTCGTCTGTGGTCACATTCATTTATAAACCCCAATTTCCAAGGGTTTCATTATGCTTCTGTTCTAAAAAGTGGAAAAATAATATACATGGAAGACAGAAATTATAGCCAAAATTTTCAAAAGTGACTAGTAACTTTAGGTGCCTTTAAATTATGAATGCTCAACTTGAGACACTTTCAGAAGGCCCTAGCAACAGAGGGTGGATGCTCAACCTTCTGAAAATCAGGTGCCCTTATGGTGTCCCTAGTTTGGCATTAAAACAGTGAGGCCCAAAAAACCATTAGTAACTCTTCTAATATCTTGGACATAGCTTATGTTATACTGTAACCATGCACTAAAACATGCCACCTTAACAATTACTTTAACAGCTTACAAAAATACATTCTCTGGCTCTTAGGTTTTGGATGACATATGCAATGTATTTTTACAATAAGTTGCATTTCCTTGTTTTTGTAGATGTGTCATAACCCTAATGCAGTGATTCCCAAACTTGTTCCGTCGCTTGTGCAGGGAAAGCCCCTGATGGGCCGGGCCAGTTTGTTTACCTGCCACATCCGCAGGTTCAGCCGATCGTGACTCCCTGTGGCCGCAGTTCGCTGTTCCAGGCCAATGGGAGCTGCTGGAAGCAGCACGGGCTGAGGGATGTGCTGGCCGCCGCTTCCAGCAGCTCGCATTGGCCTGGAGCAGCAAACTGCGGCCACTGGGAGCCGCGATTGACCGAACTTGCGGGTGTGGCAGGTAAACAAACCAGCCCAGCCCACCAGGGGCTTTCCCTACACAGGCGGCGGAACAAGTTTGGGAACCACTGCCCTAATGACATTTTACTGCAGTTTGTGTGAATATGCACAAATTAATCTAAATATGAGAGTATTGAAAGTGAAGGTTATCTCATGGGATTTGTTCATTGTCTAAAACTCAAGCCTCAGGCTGACAAACTTTCAGTTGCTATGTTGATACCCATTTGTGTGTTAAGTATTTATTTGAAAAAAAAAATAGAAATACACTATTTTCTTTCAATATCAGAAATAATTTTACATATTGTTTTTTCTTATTATTCTTGTGATGATAGTTTCTAGAGTCCACAACCAAACTTGGAGGGGATTTGAGGAGGTAAAGGAGGGAACTGAGACACAGAGAAGTTAAGTGACTTGCCAAAAGTCATACCAGATGTCTGAAGTAGAGCCAGGAACTGAATCCAGATCTCCCGAGTCTCAATCCAGCATTTTAACCACCAGACCATCCTTTCCCCAATGCTTAAATGTAAGCGTACTTTTATGAAAAACAGTAACAGTCTTTCAGAAGTTGGTAGTAGAAGTATGATAAGCCCAAACAATAATGTTAGAAGCGATAATCAACTCAAGCTTTTTTCATTTTATTATATTACAGATAATGCAAACAAGTTTTCACAATTTTGGGGCCAAATCAGCCCTGGTTTTAGGAGGAGAAACTCCCATTGACTTAACTTGGGATACAGTTATTTATGCTAGAAGCTGAATTTGGTACTTGGTTCCTTGTTGTAAAACTAGGCTTTTCGACAGTTTAGTAGAATTCAGAATATATAACTTAACATTAAAAAATGAAGACTACTAAAAATGGACATTGAATGGCGGTGTAAAATAACGTTTGAGGCACTGAAAACTCAAATATTTGTCCCTTTCTCTGAACTAACTGACTGTTTTAATTGTCCTCTCATCCTATCCATAATTAAAGTATTGCCACAGGTCCCTGCCCCATTCACATACAGCCATTTTTCTTCATCTGGTACCCCTAAGAAGTCCTTTTGCCATTATGAGATGATTTTGCCTAAATCTAATCCTCCTCCTTTACTCCTCCAACCCCTATCCTAGCCCTGTCCTATCCAACTTGGAGACAACTTTTTATTTCAGAAGGTTGAAAAAGCTACTAGGGGGGAAGCTGTTCTAGACTTGATTTTAACAAATAGGGAGGAACTCGTTGAGAATGTGAAAGTAGAAGGCAGCCTGGGTGAAAGTGATCATGAAATCATAGACTTTGCAATTCTAAGGAAGGGTAGAAGGGAGAACAGCAAAATAGAGACAATGGATTTCAGGAAGGCAGATTTTGGGAAGCTCAGAGAGCTGATAGGTAAGGTCCCATGGGAATCAAGACTGAGGGGAAAAACAACTGAGGAGAGTTGGCAGTTTTTCAAAGGGACACTATTAAGGGCCCAAAAGCAAGCTATTCCGCTGGTTAGGAAAGATAGAAAATGTGGAAAAAGACCACCTTGGCTTAACCACGAGATCTTGCACGATCTAAAAAATAAAAAGGAGTCATATAAAAAATGGAAACTAGGACAGATTACAAAGGATGAATATAGGCAAACAACACAGGAATGCAGGGGCAAGATTAGAAAGGCAAAGGCACAAAATGAGCTCAAACTAGCTACGGGAATAAAAGGAAACAAGAAGACTTTTTATCAATACATTAGAAGCAAGAGGAAGACCAAAGACAGGGTAGGCCCACTGCTTAGTGAAGAGGGAGAAACAGTAACAGGAAACTTGGAAATGGCAGAGATGCTTAATGACTTCTTTGTTTCGGTCTTCACCGAGAAGTCTGAAGGAATGCCTAACATAGTGAATGCTAATGGGAAGGGGGTAGGTTTAGCGGATAAAATAAAAAAAGAACAAGTTAAACATCACTTAGAAAAGTTAGATGCCTGCAAGTCACCCGGGCCTGATGAAATGCATCCTAGAATACTCAAGGAGCTAATAGAGGAGGTATCTGAGCCTCTAGCTATTATCTTTGGAAAGTCATGGGAGACGGGAGAGATTCCAGAAGACTGGAAAAGGGCAAATATAGTGCCCATCTATAAAAAGGGAAATAAAAACAACCCAGGTAACTACAGACCAGTTAGTTTAACTTCTGTGCCAGGGAAGATAATGGAGCAAGTAATTAAGGAAATCATCTGCCAACACTTGGAAGGTGGTAAGGTGATAGGGAATAGCCAGCATGGATTTGTGAAGAACAAATCATCTCAAACCAATCTGATAGCTTTCTTTGATAGGATAACGAGCCTTGTGGATAAGGGTGAAGCGGTGGATGTGGTATACCTAGACTTTAGTAAGGCATTTGATACGGTCTCGCATGATATTCTTATCGATAAACTAGGCAAATACAAATTAGATGGGGCTACTATAAGGTGGGTGCATAACTGGCTGGATAATCGTATTCAGAGAGTTGTTATTAATGGTTCCCAATCCTGCTGGAAAGGCGTAACGAGTGGGGTACCGCAGGGGTCTGTTTTGGGACCGGCTCTGTTCAATATCTTCATCAACGACTTAGATATTGGCATAGAAAGTACGCTTATTAAGTTTGCGGATGATACCAAACTGGGAGGGATTGCAACTACTTTGGAGGACAGGGTCATAATTCAAAATGATCTGGACAAATTGGAGAAATGGTCTGAGTTAAACAGGATGAAGTTTAACAAAGACAAATGCAAAGTGCTCCACTTAGGAAGGAAAAATCAATTTCACACATACAGAATGGGAAAAGACTGTCTAGGAAGGAGTACGGCAGAAAGGGATCTAGGGGTTATAGTGGACCACAAGCTAAATATGAGTCAACAGTGTGATGCTGTTGCAAAAAAAAGCAAACATGATTCTGGGATGCATTAACAGGTGTGTTGTGAGCAAGACACGAGAAGTCATTCTTCCGCTCTACTCTGCTCTGGTTAGGCCTCAGCTGGAGTATTGTGTCCAGTTCTGGGCGCCGCATTTTAAAAAAGATGTGGAGAAATTGGAAAGGGTCCAAAGAAGAGCAACAAGAATGATTAAAGGTCTTGAGAACATGACCTATGAAGGAAGGCTGAAAGAATTGGGTTTGTTTAGTTTGGAAAAGAGAAGACTGAGAGGGGACATGATAGCAGTTTTCAGGTATATAAAAGGGTGTCATAAGGAGGAGGGAGAGAACTTGTTTACCTTAGCCTCTAAGGATAGAACCAGAAACAATGGGTTTAAACTGCAGCAAGGGAGGTCTAGATTGGACATTAGGAAAAAGTTCCTAACTGTCAGGGTGGTTAAACACTGGAACAAATTGCCTAGGGAGGTTGTGGAATCTCCGTCTCTGGAGATATTTAAGAGTAGGTTTGATAAATGTCTATTAGGGATGGTCTAGGCAGTATTTGGTCCTGCCATGCGGGCAGGGGACTGGACTCGATGACCTCTCGAGGTCCCTTCCAGTCCTATAATCTATGAATCTATGAATTCCTCTCTCTCCACTAGCCTGATTTTCCCATGAGTCTTACTTTTGATATTCCTAGTACCAGTTGGTTTAGATTGCCTTCATTATTATCCAGTGGTCTGCAGCACTTCCTGTGTCCAGTCCTCTCAGAATGTACTACATAATTACAGGAAGACCTGCAGAGTGCAGGGTAACCGAACAGGGGCTCCAAGCAGATATCATGTCAGAGGATTCGGTTTAATTATAATTTATCAAACATAGATTTAACAAGGAAAAGACAGATGGCCAAGGGAGAAATTCCAGTATCCAGTTGGAGAAACAGAGATTGAAACTGGGCTGAGCAGAATTTCTTTCAAAACAAATTTTTTACAAAAAATGTGAGTAAATGTCATGAAAAATGGTATGTTTTGAAGTAGCTTTAGTATGGAGTGTACCTGCCGAAGGATGTCAGTTGTATAACATCCTGCTGGAATACTTTGCATAGATCTAGGGGGACAGCTGATGAGGAGAACGGCATTCAGAATATTTAATTTCTTACCCTGGCCAGATTCTAATATGGGTAATTGCAGCTCAGTATTTTATATTCTGGTATTTAACTTCTTGGATCCAGTGATGTATGGTTGGCAAAGGGGGGGAACTCAGCCTCTACATGGCCTACAGGATCCCCACAGCCACCACACAACTGATCTATCATTACCTAGCCATTCCCAGCACAGTGCGTCCTGCTGCATTTGTGGTGACATGGGCCTGCCTCATGTTTAGTTGTTATTTTGTCAGGCTGCGGGAATTTTCCTAAGGAATGCAAGGGAGAGAAGGGAAATGATAATGGTTTTTACCAGTTTCTAGATCAGCTAAACCTGCATGTAATTTTATTGCACAAAGATAGGACAGTTTTCTAGCCTGAAGACTTTCCTCCTGCCAAATATCAAGGGCTTGCAAATAAGGGAGGGAATTACAGCTTCTCAAAGGGAAAAAAATGTGATAATGGAAAATGTTAAGAAACCTAAATAGAAGGATTGAGACTGGCTCCTGTGATCAGCCAGCCCATCTTTCAGATTATCAATTAACCTTGACTGAACCTGTTGTTCACTACGTTATCAGATTTCCTTAACAGCCTCTTGCAAGACATTATCAAAAAGCCATTTGAAGGCAAAATATATTAAACCTCTATTGGAGATCCGTAATTAAAGTGTGTCTGACTATGCCTACTCAGTGTTAATATATCTGATCCCCAAACATCATCTTCTTTGAACTTTGTGAACTACATGTATAGCTATCTGGGATTAAAGAGAAAGGATGATTTCATTTATCTTGGGTGCATGCAAAATGATATAAAGGCTGGTCCTTTGCTACTTGTTGTTACTGTTTTCTGCCATGCATGCCCTCTAGGGATCTTATGTTTTTCCTTTTCTTTCTTCTGGCTGCTTGTAGTGACCACCTCTCATCTTCCAGAAGTCCATGAGACCAAAACTGATGTCCTCTCTTCCTAAAGCTTCACTGTAGCTTTGTCATTTCTCTGAGCACCAGTTTTCCAGACAAGTCCAAATTCAGCAATTTGACATTGAAGAAAAAGTGAATCCAGACAATGTGACAGCTGCACACCAGTACATTTGTTTGGCTTTTCACACTTGTTAGTTTTCACTATTGTATCTGATTCAGTTAACTTTGTTTGTTTGTCCTCCTTCTCCCAACGCCCTTCCAGTGCCAGTATAGATTGTAGTTCTTTATAGAAGTACATCAAATCTGGCTTGGTAAATGTCTGAAAGTCTGTGCTGTACACATCCAGATCTTTTCATGAAAAGATTTGGACTTATTCCTCATTCTACAATATGAGGCTAATCACAAGATATATTGGCTGTTGCCTTACAGCAAGATTTTTTAACAGCATGATTTTGAGTTTGAGATGCATGAAATGGTGGCACAATAAGGAAGAGGAAGTTAATTTTTAAGTTGACAAATAGAAGAGTATACCCCTTTAAGAACTTATATATTTTTTAAAAATCAATAATTCAGTAAAGAGAATGAGAGAAAAATATTCAGCAAAAGAACTGCAGAAATACCAAATTATCCACGACTCATTGACTCCCACTATTGCTGTCACATATTGTCCACCAGCAGAATAGTAGAAATAAGGAACCCCAGGAAACCAAGCAGACTTCAGCTCCTACTTTGATCTTGAGGACCCTGAGGAAGGCATTTTGTATAATCGCACATAAGAGCCTTCATTCTGCTGTTCTCCAAATGATCTAAGAAAAAATTGTGGTGTTTTCATTTTTCCCACCTGTGCAGGATGCCTCTCTTCCCTTCTAAGGGCTTGATTCTGCAACCCACGCTCCCACTGAGTAAAGCTTACTCACATGAGATATGCCGCTGCAGAATCAGTATCTAAAATGGATATGTTCTAATAATATCACATTGGAGAGGAGTTTTATGCAGACACTGCTTACTAACAGTAATAAAGAGTTACTCACACAAGTCAGAACGTTTGCTAAGCTTCATGCATTCATAAGTGAACAGTAGCAAACTGGTCAGCTTTTGCTTTTGCAATTAAATCATGTTAAAATTCACAAATTTGTCATTGTTATGATGATTTCAAGTAAGTTTCCTTTTGATCATTCTTCAGATCAAAAGCTTAAAGTGAAATTCAGGGAGGGTAAACAACATAGATCAATTCTATGGAAAATGTCTGCACCAACTAGTGAAAAGTGAAGCTACTGAGTTTGGAAATTTCCAGACAAGCCTCCAAAATGTTGGCATTATTTTGGAGTAAAAGCTCCCTTATAAAGTATTCAGTACACATATCTTCAACTCTCATTTCTAACAGCCTTTTTATTAATTAATCTGGTTTTGTAAGTGGTCGCTTGAAACTTTTGTTCTAGTCTGCAGCCACTTAACTGTTCCTATATCTGGTTTCACATACAACCGGGTACCAGCTTGGAAAACTATCAGCTTAGTTCAGAAGCCTTTACAAGGACACATTGACAGTGACACAGTGAACTTTAGACCTGATTCTGATCTTAGATATGCAGACATATATTGTATTTTGTGAAATCAACTAAAGGGTTTTTACTGTACATTTTGTATTTAATTTTTTTTTAAAGAAAAACAGATTGATGTCATAATCCCCCTTTTACAGCTGCACTGTCAATCAGAGAATTGTAGGACTGGAAGGGACCTTGACAGGTCACTTAGGCCTGGTCTACACTATGAGTTTAGGTCGAATTTAGCAGCGTTAAAATCGAATTAAGCCTGGACACGTCCATACGACGAAGCCCTTTTTTTCGACTTAAAGGGCCCTTTAAACCGGTTTCTTTACTCCACCTCTGACGAGGGGATTAGCGCTAAAATCGGCCTTTGCGGGTCAGATTTGGGGTAGTGTGGACGGAATTTGATGTTATTGGCCTCCGGGAGCTATCCCACAGTGCTTCACTGTGACTGCTCTGGACAGCACTCTCAACTCAGATGCACTGACCAGGTAGACAGGAAAAGCCCCGCAAACTTTTGAATTTCATTTCCTGTTTGCCCAGCGTGGAGAGCACAGGTGACCACGCAGAGCTCATCAGCACAGGTAACCATGATGGAGTCCCAGGATCTCAAAAGAGCTCCAGCATGGACAGAACGGGAGGTACGGGATCTGCTCACCATATGGGGAGACGAATCAGTGCTAGCTGAACTCCGTAGCAGTAAATGAAATGCCAAAACATTAGAAAAAGTCTCAAAGGCCATGAAGGACAGAGGCCATAACAGGGACGCACAGCAGTGCCGCGTGAAAATTAGGGAGCTAAGGCAAGCCTACCACAAAGCCAGAGAGGCAAACGGAAGGTCCAGGGCAGAGCCGCAAACATGCCGCTTCTATGAGGAGCTGCATGCGATGCTAGGGGGTGCAGCCACCACTACCCCAACCGTGTGCTTTGACTCCATCAATGGACAATCACGCAACAGGGAAGCGGGTTCAGGGTATGAGGAAGATGATGATGAAGACAATGAAGATAGCTCACAGCAAGGAAGAGGAGAAACCAGTTTCCCCAACAGCCAGGATATGTTTATCACCTTGGACCTGGAACCAGTAACCCCCACACTCACCCAAGGCGTGCTCCCAGACCCTGAGGGCACACAAGGGACCTCTGGTGAGTGTACCTTTGTAAATATTACACATGGTTTAAAAGCGTGTTTAATGATTAATGTATAATTTGCCCTGGCAGTCTCGGCCAGTACAGCTACTGGAAAAGTTTGTTAACATTTATGGGGATGGAGCGGAAATCCGCCAGGGACATCTCCAGAAAGCTCTCCTTCATGTACTCCCAAAGCCTTTGCAAAAGGTTTCTCGGGAGGGCTGCCTTATCCCATCCGCCATGGTAGGACACTTTACCACGCCAGGCCAGTAGCACGTAGTCTGGAATCATTGCATAACAAAGCATGGCAGCGTATGGTCCCGGTGTTTGCTGGCATGCAGACAGCATCCATTCCTTATCTCTCTTTGTTATCCTCAGGAGAGTGATATCATTCACGGTCACCTGGTTGAAATGGGGTGATTTTATTAAGGGGACATTCAGAGGTGCCAATTCCTGCTCGGCTGAACAGAAATGTTCCCTGCTGTTAGCCATACGGTGGGGGGGAGGGGTGAAGTGATCGTCCCAGAGAATTGGGTGTGTGTAGGGGGGGTAGTTGGGTTTGTGCTGCATGTTAACCCGGAAACCGCAGCCCCTCCTTTTACATTGCAAACCCATTTTAAATGGCCAACCCAATGGGTGCTTGGTATGGGAAATGAGGGCGCTACTGTTTGAAACCATTCCCACATGTTAAGAAAGTTAAAAAAGCCAAAAGACTGTGGCTTGCCATGGCTGCCTGCAAGCCGAAATCTGTTGCCTGACACTGCATGAGTGATCTCTCACACCAAACCGTCAGGCCCTCAATATAAGAGGAAAAATGCGACCTTGTTACGAAAGCACATGTGCTGTGTAATGTGAACAGCAAAATTTAACGTGAAAGAGTGTACCCATTGTTCTCTAAAATGTGTCTTTTTTAACCACCTCTCCCGTCTCCTCCACCAGCTGCAAATGTTTCTCCTTCACAGAGGCTAGTGAAGATTAGAAGGAGAAAACGGCGAACTCAGGATGATATGTTCTTGGAGCTCCAGATGTCCTCCCACGCTGACAGAGCACAGCAGAATGCATGGAGGCAGTCAATGTCAGAATGCAAAAAAGCACAATATGAACGAGAGGAGAGATGGTGGGCTGAATCGCGGGCTGAAGAGAGCATGTGGTGGGCTGAAGAGGATAGGTGGCATCAGCTTGCTGACAGAAGGCAAGAGTCGATGCTCCAGCTGCTGGAGCATCAAACTGATATGCTCCAGCATATGGTTGAGCTGCAGGAAAGGCAGCAGGAGCAGAGACTGCCGCTAAAGTCCCTGTGTAACGAACAGCCCTCCTCCCCAAGTTCCATAGCCTCCTCACCCAGATGCCCAAGAATGCGGTGGGTGGACCTCCGGCCACCCAGTCACTCCACCCCACATGATTGCCCGAGCATCAGAAGGCTGGCCTTCAATAAGTGTTGAAGTTTTAAAGTTATAAACTGCAGTTTGTCCTTTTCCTTCCCTCCTCCCCCACCCCTCCCGGGCTACCTTGGCAGTTATCCCCCTAGTTGTGTGATGAATTAATAAAGAATGCATGAATGTGAAGTAACAATGACTTCATTGCCTCTGCAAGCGGAGCTCGAAGAGGGGAGGGGAGGGTGGTTAGTTTACAGGGAAGTAGAGTGAACCGGGGGGGGTGGTCAGAGGGTTCATCAAGGAGAAACAAACAGAAGTTTCACACCGTAGCCTGGCCAGTCACAAAACTGGTTTTCAAAGCTTCTCTGACGTGCACCGCACCCTGCTGTACTCTTCTAACCACCCTGGTGTCTGGCTGCGCGTAATCAACGCCCAGGCGATTTGCCTTAACCTCCCACCCCGCCATAAATGTCTCCCCCTTACTCTCACAAATATTGTGGAGTGCACAGCATGCAGCAATAACAATTGGAATATTGGCTTCCCTGAGGTCTATCCGAGTCAGTAAACTGCGCCAGCGTGCTTTTAAACGTCCAAATGCACATTCCACCACCATTTGGCACTTGCTCAGCCTATAGTTGAATGGGTCCTGACTACTGTCCAGGCTGCCTGTGTACAGCTTCATGAGCCATGGCATTAAGGGGTAGGCTGGGTCCCCAAGGATAACGATAGGCATTTCAACATCCCCAACGGTTATTTTCTGATCCGGGAAGAAAGTCCCTCCCTCCAGCTTTTGAAACTGACCAGAGTTCCTGAAGACTCAAGCATCATGTATCTTTCCCGGCCATCACACGTTGATGTTAGTGAAACGTCCCTTGTGATCCACCAGGGCTTGCAGCAGCATTGAAAAGTACCCCTTGCGGTTTATGTACTCGGTGGCTTGGTGCTCCAGTGACAGGATAGGGATATGGGTTCTGTCTATCGCCCCACCACAGTTTGGGAATCCCATTGCAGCAAAGCCATCCACTATGACTTGCGTGTTTCCAAGAGTCACTACCCTTGATATCAGCAGGTCTTTGATTGCGTTGGCTACTTGGATCACAGCAGCCCCCACAGTAGATTTGCCCACTCCAAATTGATTCCCGACTAACCGGTAGCTGTCTGGCATTGCAAGCTTCAAAAGGGCTATCGCCACTCGCTTCTCAACTGTGAGGGCTGCTCTCATCCTGGTATTCTGGCGCTTCAGGGCAGGGGAAAGCAAGTCACGAAGTTCCATGAAAGTGCCCTTACGCATGCGAAAGTTTCGCAGCCACTGGGAATCATCCCACACCTGCAACACGATGCGGTCCCACCAGTCTGTGCTTGTTTCCCGGGCCCAGAATCGGCATTCCATGCCATAAACCTGCCCCAGTAACACCATGATTTGCACATTGCTGGGGCCTGTACTTTGTGAGAGGTCTATGTCCATGTCAATTTCCTCATCACTCTTGTTGCCACGCTGCAATCACTGCAATCGCCTGCTCACCTGGTTTTGCTTTGGCATGTTCTGGCTCTGCATATACTCCAGGACAATGCGCGTGGTGTTCATAGTGCTCATAATTGCTGCGGTGATCTGAGAAGGCTCCATGATCCCAGTGCTATGGCGTCTGGGCTGAAAAAAGGCGCAAAACTATTATCTGAGGGAGGGGCGAGTGACGACATGGCTTACAGGGAATTAAAATCAACAAAGGTGGCTGTGCATCAGGGAGAAACACAAACAACTGTCACACAGAATGGCACCCCAAAGATTGAACTTAAAACCCTGGGTTTAGTAAGCTGTTGATTTCACGGAGGGAGGGGGAAGCAAATGAATACAGAACAAATCTGATCCATCTATTTTTTACATCTTAAGCTGGCAGCAGACGGTGCAACATGACTGATAGCCATCGGCATCTTCTGGGTGCTTGGGAGAAAATGCTGTATTACAACTGCTAGCCATCATCGTCAAGATGGTTCAATAGGACTGCAGGCAGGACTGAGTCTCCAGGAGACAAAACATATCTGCCCAGGTGCCTCTGGCCGAATTCACTGAGGAATATGATGATGATGGATATCAATCGTAATACACCATCCACTGCCAAAAGGCAAGGAGCTGCTGCTGTGTAGCAATGCAGCCCCACATCTGCCAGCACCCAGATAGCCGATGATGGTTACCAGTCATACTGCACCATCTACTGCCAAAAGGCAATTAGCTGCTGCTGTGTAGCAATGCAGCACCACGTCTGCCGGCACCCAGATGACATATGGTGATGGTGAGCTGAACTGAGCTGAGCGGGCTCCATTCTTGCCATGATATGTTGTCTGCACAGGTAGCCCAGGTAAAAAGGCGCAAATCGATTGTCTGCCATTGCTCTGACGGAGGGGGAGGGGCCTGATGACATGTACCCAGATCCCCCACGACACTGTTTTTGCATCATCAGGCATTGGGATCTCAACCCAGAATTCAAATGGGCGGTGGAGACTGTGGGAACTGTGGGATAGCTACCCACAGTGCAACGCTCTGGAAGTCGACGCTAGCCTCGGTACTGTGGACGCGGTCCGCCAACTTAATGCAATTAGAGCATTTTATGTGGAGATACACACAAAAGACTGTATAAAACGATTTCTACAAAACCGGCTTCTATAAATTCGACCTAATTTCGTAGTGTAGACATACCCTCAGTCTAGTCCCCTACACTCATTGCAGGACTAAGTTTTATCTAGACCATCCTGACAGGTGTTTGTACAGCCTGCTCTTAAAAATCTCCAATGATTCCACAACCTCTTTAGGCAATTTATTCCAGTACTTAACCACCCTGATAGTTAGGAAGTTTTTCCTAATGTCCAACCTAAACCACAACTTGCTGCAATTGAAGCCCATTGGTTTTTTGTCCTATCCTCAGAGGTTAAGGAGAACAATTCCGCCCCCCGCTTTGTAACAACCTTTTATGTACTTGAAAACTGTTATCATGTCCCCGCTGTCTTCTCTTCTCCAGACTAAACAAACCCACTTTTTTCAATCTTCCCTCATAGGTCATGTTCCCTCGACCTTTTATTTATTTATTTTTTTTGTTGCTCTTCTCTGGACTTTCTTTAATTTGTCCACATCTTTCTTGAAATGTTGCACCCAGAACTGGACACGGTACTCCAGTTGAGGCCTAATCAGCATGGAGCTGAGTAGAAGAATTACTTCTCATGTCTTGTATCAGAGGGGTAGCCGTGTTAGTATGAATCTGTAAAAAGCAACAGAGGCTCCTGTGGCACCTTTAAGACTAACAGAAGTATTGGAACATAACATAAGCTTTCGTGGGTGAATGCCTACTTCATCAGACGCAAGTAATGGAAATTTCCAGAGGCAGGTATAAATCAGTAATGAGATAACGAGGTTAGTTCAATCAGGGAGGGTGGGGTGCTCTGCTAGCAGTTGAGGTGTGAACACCAAGGGAGGAGAAACTGCTTCTGTAGTTAGATAGCCGTTCACATGGGAAGGAGACCCTGGAAGAATTCCACCATGATTTCAACAGCTTCCACCCCACCATCAACCTCAGCCTGGACTAATCTATATGGGAGGTCCACTTCCTAGACACCACAGTACAAATAAGAGATGGCCACATTAACACCACCCTATACCGAAAACCCACCGACCGCTACGCCTACCTTCATGCCTCCAGCTTCCACCCCGGAAACACCACACGATCTATCGTCTACAGCCAAGCCCTGAGGTACAACCGCATCTGCTCCAACCTCTCAGACAGAGACCAACACCTACAAGATCTTCACCAAGCATTCTCAAAACTACGATATCCACACAAGGAAATAAAGAAACAAATCAACAGAGCCAGACGTGTACCCAGAGGCCTCCTGCTACAAGACAGGCCCAAAAAAGAAACCAACAGAACTCCACTGGCCATCACCTACAGTCCTCAGCTTAAACCTCTCCAACCCATCATCAGTGATCTACAACCCACCCTTGGCAATGATCCCTCACTTTCACAGACCTTGGGAGGCAGGCCAGTCCTCGCCCACAGACAACCTGCCAACCTTAAGCATATTCTCACCAGCAACCACGCACCGCACCATAACAACTCTAACTCAGGAACCAACCCATGCAACAAACCTCGATGCCAACTCTGCCCACATATCTACATCAGCAACACCATCACAGGACCTAACCAGATCAGTTATAACATCACCGGCTCATTCATCTGCACGTCCACCAATGTTATATATGCCATCATATGCCAGCAATGCCCCTCTGCTATGTACATTGGCTAAACTGGAGAGTCACTACGCAAGAGGATAAATGGACAGATATCAGGAATGGCAATATATAAAAACCTGTAGGAGAACACTTCAACCTCCCTGGCCACACTATAGCAGATGTAAAGGTAGCCATCTTACAGCAAAAAAACGTCATGACCAGACTCCAAAGAGAAACTGCTGAGCTCCAGTTCATTTGCAAATTTGACACCATCAGATCAGGATTAAACAAAGACTGCGAATGGCTATCCAACTACAGAAGCAGTTTCTCCTCCCTTGGTGTTCACACCTCAACTGCTAGCAGACACCTCACCCTCCCTGATTGAACTAACCTCGTTATCTCCATACTGATTTATACCTGCCTGTGGAAATTTCCATTACTTGCGTCTGATGAAGTGGGCATTCACCCACGAAAGCTTATGCTCCAATACTTCTGTTAGTCTTAAAGGTGCCACAGGACCCTCTGTTGCTTTCTCATGTCTTGCTTACAACCATCCTGCTAATACATCCCAGAATGCTGTTTCCTTTTTTTTTTTTTTTTTTTTTTTGCAACAGTGTTGCACTGTTCACTCATATTTAGTTTGTGATCCACTATGACTTCCAGATCCCTTTTCACAGTACTCCTTCCTAGGCAGTCATTGTTCCTTCCTAAGTGGAGTATTTTGCATTTGTCCTTATTGAATTTCTTCCCATTTACTTCAGATCATTTCTCCAGATCATTTTGAATTTTAATCCTACCCTTCAAAACACTTGCAACCCCTCCCAGCTTGGAATCATTCACAAACTTTATAAGTGTTCTCTCTCTGCCATTATCTAAATCATTGATGAAGATATTGAACAGAATCGGATCCAGAACTGATCCCTGTGGGACTCCACTCGATGTGCCCTTCCAGCTTGACTGTGAGCCACTGATTACTCTCTGGGAATGGTTTTCCAACCAGTTATGCACTCACCTTATAGTAGCTCCATCTAGGTTGTATTTCCCTATTTTGTTTATGAGAAGGTTATGTATGGAAGTAGAAACTCCACAACATAACAGTAAATGACGAGCTATGATTTATATTATGGGGTACGTCTTATAAGTTAAGTCCTAGCCCCCTTCAGCTGCAAATGAAATATGTAGGTGGAAATTTTGCAAGGTAAGCTGTACCTACAAAACAGGCCATTTTTTAAAGAAAATTTGGCCCTAAGTATTAATAAATGTTTATAGTCAAACAATATTGTAACTACCGGTATATATTACTGAAGTGATAATTTCATACAGCTTTTGGACAGCACTGCTATTTACATGCCTTAAAACAGAAGGTTTTAGAGAGGAAGCTTGATCCAGTGGTTATGGGTGTTACCTGGGACTCACTGTTCCACCACAGACTTCCCGTGTGACCTCAGGAAAGTCATTCTCTGCCTCAGTTTCCCATCTGTCAAATGTAATAGTAAAATAACAGCACTTTGCTACCTCACAGGGATGTTGTATGGATAAATACATTAAAGATTGTAAAGTGCTCAGATATGACAGTAATGGGGGCCAGATAAGTACCATAGATAGATTGTGGGGTGATTATTTTTTTTGCACATTGGGCTAGAGATCAGTTATCAGTGACGACTAGCTATCTGAAAAGGTTAAACTTGCAAACCTCAAAGATCTGTGTTATGATGAATGCACAATAAAATCTTATAGACAGATCTTCATGGGTTCCTTTACTCCACCTGTGGGACTGGCCTAAATAATTTTACAATAGAACAAGTTGTTTTTCTTCAGTTTCTTCATCCTCTAAAACAGTTATCGGCAACCTTTGGTACGTGGCCTATCAGGGAAATCCGCTGACGGGCCGGGACGGTTTGTTTACCTGCAGCATCCGCAGGTTCAGCCGATCACAGCTCCCACTGGCCACAGTTCACCGTTCCAGGCCAATGGGGGCTGCTGTAAGCGGCGGCCAGCATATCCCTCAGCCCATACCGCTTCCCGCAGACCCCATTGGCTGGAGCGGCGAACTGCGGCCAGTGATTGGCAGAACCTGCGGACGTGGCAGGTAAACAAATCGGTCTGGCCCGCCAGTGGATTTCCCTGATGGGCCGCGTGCCAAAGGTTTGCTGATCCCTGCTCTAAAATCAAATGAGGTGAGGACGAACAATGGTAATTAGACATATTTGTACATTTAGGTATCTGATTTGTCTCTGCAATCAGCGTAACTATGTGTAGATTTTATGCACACAATTGTATTCCCAGGTTGTCTGAGAACTTATTCCTGCAAACCTTTTATCCCCTTCATTCTCAGTGGAACTCTGTCCTTTCCAGTGGACAGTATATCTTTTATGCTGAAGTATTCCTATCAAAGCACTTTACAAATGCTATCAACATCAGTCATTTCACCCTGCCACTGAAATGCAACCATCCCAAGTGCATTCATAGCAACTGTTTTAACACTACACACACATTTAGGGCAGGAAGTGAAGAAGAGTACTGTATTCAATTGAAACTTCAGGAAGGTCAGTAGAATGAGATTACTTAAACTGGAAATCCAGCAGGATATTAGGCTACTCTATATGGGCATATACACACAGAGTTGATTAGATGAGGACAACTTCCTAATCCCACATGTTGTCCTGACTGACACTGTAAAAATGATCCAAAGGACCAGGTAGGACAACAACTATTTTATGTTCTGATTGGTGTGTGTGTGTGTGTGTGTGTGTGTGTGTGTGTGTGTGTGTGTGTGTGTAGTAGGGGTAGCTTTGTGTTTTTCATGACTGGTTGAAGTAACTACAAAACGGTCTTGTAGTTTTTTGGTTGTATTTCCTGGGATTTCACATACCATATGCTCTTGTGTATTGTGTTATTCCTTGATACACTTTACTTTCCTCCTCTTCCTCCCTATAAAAATCATGGATCAGGGATAATAGTAAATGTTTTTAGTTTCTGCTTTGCATTCCCATTTACCACATTAATATACTAATGCTCAAAGGCTTTAAAACCTTTCAATTCTCTCGTTTGCTATTTTATAATTGTAATGAGGCAACTGAGGGTTTCAGAATTGTATAGTTTTTAAACAGACTTACTACCTACTGAGCATCTTTGTGACTGGGAAATTGTCACTTGTATGTTATAGACCTCCTTAGTGTGCAGTCAGCTACTTTTATTGTAACACTATCTTGTAATCAGAAAAGTAGCACAATGAAAGATTTTTTTTATGACTTCTTTTGTGTATGTAGTCAGATTCCCTGTTAGATCTGATTCATTCTAGGCAATGCATTTGTCCTGATGCCAAATGCTTGTCTTTGTTTTTCAAGCCAAGGAAAATGCTTCTTTATTCCTTTTCCAAACATATCGTTAAAACAAAATTTCAGCTGTTTTGAAGAAACATGGGAAACTGCTTCTAAAAGAACTTCGGTATAGCTGTTTTTTTCTTTTTCTTTTTTTTTTTTTTTTAAAAAAGGTCTTTACAAATATTAGTTTTTGTATTGCAGTTCATTTCAGCATGGAACTTACAGGTTCTTTTTGTATTCAAAATTTTGAATCTTCAAGTCCCCAAGTGCATAACTTTCTTCCTTCTGTTATTTGATTTTAACATCAGATTTAAACATATCCAATAAGAGAAGAAAACTGTAGAACCATCCTGAATCTCAAACAAAATACAAACTCTTTAGGTTCAGATACTTTTGTGCCTCACAAACACCTTCACTCTTTTTGATCTGTACAAGTCCCAAGGTAAAATCTGTTTTACTAAAATATATATTGAGGTCTCCATTAATCTGCCAGTTTCTTCTGGGATGAGTTCTTGGGTTTGTATCAGAAAGGGAAGATAGGATGTTGCAATGCATTCTTGAGCACTAGTATACTAGTAGAAAGCTCCAGAACATGACATTTGAACAGAGCGCTGTTAAAGACCAGCAGTGTCAAAATAAGAAGAGAGGCCTCCTAATGAAATGCTCCCAAAGACAGAACATCTGTTGGAATTTGGTGAGAGATTTAAGGCCTTGCAGAGGAATAAGGATATTGTTGAGGGTGATGAGGAGGAAGCGGGGTCCCATTTCGGCTTTTATCACTGGAACTGTGTAAAGTGCAGGAGTGTGTGGATAATGGAGTGATGGCCAAGATAACCAGGCAGGCAATCAATGGTCAGTTTCGATCCAGAGTTCACAGCAGTAGAAAGCTAACAATGATGGGCATGGCAGAACCTCTGGGTCGGTGTAAATTCAAGAGATGGAGCTGGGACTGTGATGCCTCTGTAATTAGGCAGTTGGCCAGGGATACAAAAGGAAGGAATTGGGAAAAGGAGCATTGAGTTGGGAGTTGGCAGTCTCATGAGAGAGTCACTGTAATTCCTGCTCCCATTCAAGTAGTAGATACTGTGAGGCTTGCTTTCCTTTCCTTGCACTTTTGCTCTTAGTCTTGGTTTGAATCAGGCAGAACAGAGACAAATAAAAAAATGAAATGCAATTATAAAAGTTAACCGTACTTCTCTACACTTAAAAAATGGTTTGACCATGTGCTGAATGTGAAGGTTCAGGTCACGTCTTATGCAAAGAAGTTCACTCATCATTAATATTTATAAGTCTGCTACAGATAGGTCATAGTTCTGTTGCAAAGGCATTTACTATTAAAATAGGGCTTCGCATTTTATTCCAAATGGTGAATTTATGTTCAGTAAGCATTTTATAATCAAACACACCACTCTTAAAACACAGTAAATGCATCTTCAGTAGTGCTGGACCGATTTATAACTCCTTCATAAACCCTTCCCAGAAAACATGCAGATATCAGCATTCCATAATTATTTAACAAGCCATTTATAATGGAATACACACCTTTAAAATAAAATAACTGCAATGGTTGATGTGTTTAAAACTATTCGGTGCTGTAAATACACCATACATTATTTGTAAGGCATTTATGCAGTGCTGTACACTATCTGTTATGTGTTTATATATTATTAATTCTTTACAATTCTTTGGCAAGCAGCTCTTGAAAATAAGGCATTGTCAGTTACTGCTAAAGATGTAGACAACAATGATGAAGCAACCTACAGTACCAGGGAGTCACTGGTTTCTAATTTAAATGGGCAGCCTGGGGCTTATCTGTGACTGTAATAGGTAGAAAATGTTAACCAAGGAACTCCAGTTTCCTCTTTCATGCAGCATTTGTTTGGTTGGTATGGGAGAAGGAAGGGGGAAAAGTTTCCTGCAACTGCCATTGCATGCAAAATACGGTTTTTATTGTGGTCCAGATTCTCAAAACTGACCACCTATACTGTGCTTTCAAAATGTGTGTGTATGGTGCCTGCAAATCCTATTTTTTCAAATGTAACCTGGAGTTGGCACAGACATGGCAGGTGGAGTTAAAATATGCCTTATAGATGGTTTATGGTTTAAAATGGATGGCCACAACTTTATTAACCAAATAACCAAACTTTATTAATGAGCACTTTAACTATTAAACTCCCCACTGATCTTACTCAGAGCGAATCTGTCCAGGTGGAGCTCCATAATTAATAATAGGCAATAAAGGCCCTTAACCACCAGAAAAAAGCCACCATGGGCTATATCAAACCATCAGAATCCTCCCTCATACTGAAAATCCCTATTCAACCCTTTCAGTGTGTGAAGAATTAGGACCCTGACAAGATGCCTCACTTTGTATTTCTGTGTTGTAGCTCAATACTCCGAACTACAGTTCTGGCCTCACTTCTATTTCTAGTTTTTATACTGCTTTCATCACTGTGGTATGAGTACCCTCCAGTAGTGCGCTAAGTGACATGACTAGCATCTGTCCTGGAGAGTTCATTCTCTCTCTTATCCTGTCTCTGGGGGGAAATTGTGTGTGCAGTGTAGTTTTGTTTTGGTAAGATTTTTGAGGATTTCTTTTTAAATGCACATGCTGTTACATATTTCTTTAAGAGAAGGCAGGTTGAAGAAGAACACCTTGCACTTGGAGGGAGGGTAATAAGCTTTGGGATAGTCTTGTGGGGAGTTTGTTCCACAGTTTCAGACTCACCGCCTAGAAAGCTCTGTCTCCTGCACAGACAAGATTTATGTGACACCACATGCCTGTAGCAGCCCTCACTGAAGATGCCAAGGTCAGGGCAGGCTGCAAGAAGGAGAGCAAATTCTCCCAGAACTGGTGGTTAACACGGGTGGTTAACACTGAAGTTAGACTCACCAACCAGTCACAAACTGTGCTCCTGATCTCCCCTCTTCCCCATGGTTTATCAAGAAGATTCAAAAAGAAATAACACAGCCTCCTTTATTGTATTCTAGTTCTCTGACTCCCAATCTGAACATAGGTCCAGTACAATGAGAAGTCATTTAAAAATTCTGCTCACTATACAAAATGTTCTTCTGACCTTAAAGGGCCAGCCACATTACCAGCCAATACTTTAGCATCTAAAACTAAAGGTTTATTATAAATGAAAGAAAGAACAAGAAGAGAGTTTTTAAATGGTCAAGCAATCAGATATATACATAAGATTTCAAAGTCCATATATCAGGTTCTTAGCAATGTTAGTGAATTTGCTGGCTTGAAAGTCCCTCTGGAACACATCCACAGCTTGGATGGGTCATTGTCCTTTTGTTCAGAGCTTCACTTTGTAGAGAAGTTGCTCCAGAGGTAGGAAGCAGGATTAAAGACAAAATGGAGACGATGCAGCTGTTTTATATATGTTTTGCCATGTGGCTTATACTTCCTGTGTCCCAAACACAAGCTTCACAGCACATGGCATGAAAAAGTCTTAGAGTTCTGTCCATAGGCATGCCCAGCTGAGCTTTGTGACTTTGTCCTCACCCACAACCATTTCAGATTTGGGGACAACGTATACCTTCAAGTCAGCGGCACTGCTATGGGTACCCGCATAGCCGCACAGTATGCCAACATTTTTATGGCTGACTTAGAACAATGCTTCCTCGGCTCTCATCCCCTAGTGCCCCTCCTCTACTTGCGCTACATTGATGACATCTTCATTATATGGACCTACAGAAAGGAGGCCCTTGAAGAATTCCACCTGGATTTCAACAATTTCCACCCCACCATCAACCTCAGCCTGGACCAGTCCATACAAGAGATCCATTTCCTGGACACTACAGTGCAAATAAGTGATGGTCACATAAACACCACCCTATACCAGAAACCTACTGACCGCTATGCTTACCTACATGCCTCCAGCTTCCATCCAGGACACATTACACGATCCATTGTCTACAGCCAAGCCCTAAGATACAACCACATTTGCTCCAATCCCTCAGACAGAGACAAACACCTACAAGATCTTTATCAAGCATTCTTAAAACTACAATACCCACCTGGGGAAGTGAGGAAACAGATTGACAAAGCGAGATGGGTACCCAGAAATCACCTACTACAGGACAGGCCCAACAAGGAAAACAACAGAACACCACTGGCCATCACGTACAGCTCCCAGTTGTACCTCTCCAGCGCATTATCAGCGATCTACAACCTATCCTGGAAAATGATACCCCACTCTCACAGACCTTGGGAGGCAGGCCAGTCCTCGCTTACAGACAGCCCCCCCCCCCCCAACCTGAAGCAAATACTCACCAGCAACTACACACCACACCACAGAAACACTAACCCAGGAACCAATCCCTGAAGCAAACCTCGTTGCCTACTCTGTCCCCATATCTACTCTAGCGACACCATCAGAGGACCCAACCACATCAGTCACACCATCAAGGGCTCATTCACCTTCACGTCTACTAATGTTATATTTGTCATCATGTGCCAGCAATGCCCCTCTGCCATGTACATTGGCCAAACCGGACAGTCCCTATGTAAAAGAATAAATGGACACAAATCGGACATCAAGAATGGTAACATACAAAAGCCAGTAAGTGAACACTTCAACCTCCCTGGACATTCTATAACAGATTTAAAAGTAACTATTCTTGAACAAAAAAACTTTAGAAACAGACTTCAAAGAGAAACAGCAGAACTAAAATTAATTTGCAAATTTAACACCATTCATTTGGGCTTGAATAGGGACTGGGAGTGGCTGGCTCATTACAAAAGCAGCTTTGCCTCTCCTGGAACTGACACCTCCTCATCTATTATAGGGAGTGGACCACATCCACCCTGATCGAATTGGCTCTGTCAACATTGGTTCTCCACTTGTGAGGTACTCCCTTCTCCTCATGTGTCATTATATAATGCCTGCATCTGTAACTTTCACTCCATGCATCTGAAGAAGTGAGGGTTTTTTTACCCATGAAAGCTTATGCCTAAATGAATCTGTTAGTCTTTAAGGTGCCACCAGACTCGTTGTTGTTTTTGTGGATACAGACTAACACGGCTACCCCCTGATACATCTCTTGCTGACTCATAAGGTTAGTCGCTGGCTTTTTTTCAATGGGTTCATTGTACAGCTGATGTTCCTTGATGGGCCATCAAGCAGATTTAGTGCTGATGCCATTCTGTCTGAGGATGTCACCCAGAAACATAGCACAAGTTTGAAATACAGATATACCCTACATATCTATAACTCACAATACAAAATGATGCAAACATATAAACAAGATTATCTTACTTGGCAAATCAGAACATTTTCATAGATAACTTACATGGCATATCTGGTCAGATTCCTTGCAATTTTATAATATTGGTATCAACAATATCATAAAGTGTCTCCCATATTCTATACAGCATCACACTTTATCCTTGAGGTAGAAAATTCCGTTGAGGCTGAGGAGCAGAGTTGTCAACCACAGTACTGATCTCAGAACTTTACGTGAACTTTTATAAATCCAGGGCCCTGGCCATTGAACACTTTGGAGATGAAGATTGAGACCTTGAGGTTGATTCAATATTCAATGGGAAGTAAGTGTACAGAGCAGATGACAAGTTTGATGTCTGACAGGTCATATTTAAACTGAGTATTGTATCATTCACAATGAACACCCATATACATTCCGAGAAAAATGCTAATTGATATGTGATTAAAATGCTAATTGATAGATTATGGGGGCTGGAGGAAGATAGTTATGTATTAAGTGACCAATCTTAATTGGAGATGCAGTCTTTTCAGCTGTCCTGTCCTTGGTGGCAATAGATCCACAACCTGAATGGATAACTTGCCTGGCCACTTGTGTGCTTCCCCGTCATGACTGTGAGTGCCACAATGAACAGGGCATGCACCCAGGACCCATTCCACATGGCCTTGGGAAAAGAATGTTCCTGTTGATGATGTAGTATGTGAGAGTAGCACACAAGGGTGGGGCTGGCACATCCACTTCCTACCTCCTGGCAGGGGATGGAAGAGGTCAAGCTCCCCACTGCCCAGCCAAACTACCCAAGAATGTCCCCAGCAGGCAGTCCAAGTGGTAAAGCTGTACCCAGCCTGCTTCATGGTTCAGAAATTGCAGATCCCTTCCCTAAACACATGGTAAGGGGACAGAAGGGCCCTTGGGATCACACATCTGCACTGAGTACAACATAAGGCAGGGCCCTGCAAATCACTTGTTAGCTCCTTGTCCCCCTCCTCTCACTTTGCAAAGAGGAGTGGGATATACCTGGGTGATATCCCCTTGACCCCAGTGATGAATCACCAAGAAGCTGGGGATGATACACAACTGCCCGATTCTGGTCCTTGCAGTTCTCTTCTTCCACATGGGCAATTCTGCTGCCGGCTCAGCCAAAGGGCACAGGTCTCATTGAGGAGGCTAGGGCTGCAAGAGAGCCACTATGGGTACTACTGATTGGCCATCTGCCAGGTCAGTCAGGCATGCAGAACTCCCAAGCAGACCTCCACAGCCACAATCTGAAGCACCTGGAGAATTCCTTTGTCTGGCTTTTGTGGAAGGACAGCTGGTCAGTTTGACTTCCTGCCCTCACCTCTGGCTGGCTGGCCTTTATGTGTCATGGTCAAATACCAGGCACTTTCTGGAACCTTCTATCACATACCTCTTCTCATGTTGACACTTTGTCCACTGAGAGCCAGGATGGTTCTTCTGGTCCCAACATACAATTATACCTTATCAACTAAGAAAGGCGAGGAAACAAATCAAATGACCAGTGGAATTTGATTGGCCAGTCCATGACTGGGCACCCAACCTTGTAATGGATGGGACTAAGAACAGGGGACAGGATTCTAGGTCTTCTCCTCCCCAGCCAGTATTGCCAAAGCCCCACCTTAGTGCATCAGGATGAGCATTTGCAAACACAGCACTGGTCATGGCCAGCATCATCCTCTTTGTCTGCAAATTATACATTTATAGAGTTTGTGGGCCATGTAATTGAACATTTTTGGGGGGGAGGAGCAAAATTTAGGTGGCCAATTCTGAACATTTTGGTAATTCCATATGTATATGCTGTAAACTAGTAATCTCAACTGATTTGCCTGGATGTCTGTCTTATATATTTGTTAACACCCATGTAGAGTATATATGTCAATCAAGATTTTAAAATAAATATTTACAGTGTATGTAATATGCAAAACATGCCTATTTAATTAAGGTCTGTGTGGGTAAAATTAGCATTATCAGTAGGTTATATAATTTTACTCCTTGGGATTGTGGTGATGTCGAGTTCTGTGTAAATGAGATGTGCACTTAATATTTGGTTTTGAAGTTTATCGGTAGCAAAGGTATGAGTACTGAGGATTTATATAACATTCCTACTAGTTTACTTACACAGAGCATTTGTGCATTGAAAATGGGATCTTATTTGACCAAGCAGTTTACTGTGTGCCTTGCCTGCCTCATTTGGGTTGAAAGCCCTTTGAAACAGGGGCAATCTTGTCTTTATATTGTACAGTGCCAGGCATAATATCATCATTAGGCAATGACAGAAGTCATATTTCATGCAGTTGTGGATCCTTAAACCTCCTTTGTCCATTTGAAATGGATTCTGGAATAAATGCTTAAATCCTAGGAAGAAAAAGAACATTTATTCCCAGCTTGAGTTAACTTGAAGAAATAAGCCATTATTACTTTACCATTGAATGTAGGCACCACCGTTTTCAGTGGAATGTGAGAGAAGTCTGTTATCCCTTAGGGAGTACACAGCAGCTTGAGCTACTTTTTCCATGATATATTACCTTTCAAAAGCTCTTCTTTCAATGTGCATGAAGTAACCATTTACAATACTAAAACAATGGCTTGTACCTGGTAGCAGAAGGAAATAAGAGGTGAAATCAGAGAGATGGCAAATCTCTTTAAGGAAACAAATACAATTTACTTTATAACTGTTGGGCTTTGGGGAAGAAATCTGAAATACAAAGAATTAAGAAAGGTGAACCTAAATCACCAGAAATCATAGAAAAGTCAGGGGTGAATTATTTTATGCTGTCTTCCCACAGACACATTGCAGTATTTCTTGGAGAACGGTTATAACAGAGGATATTGATTTTATTTTGAATCTTTTTTTCTTCTTCTGCAGCTTGTTTTATATCACTGGAGTGAAGGCACTCAGTGAATTAAAGCAATTCATGCAGTGGCTTCAGCCTGGAGTCCATTTTTGGATGTGCTTATTTATTTATTTATCTATTTATTGCCTGTGCAAAATATTACATTATTTTTTACCCATCAATGAATTTCAGGTGCAAATATTAGTAAACATCTATCTGAGTTACAGTTGAAAATAGGTATTAGATACCTAGCCACAGATATTTGTGCACACAAATGTGAGCACAACTTTTATCCAAAGGGATTTAATGGAAATCACTTATGCCATGAGTGAAATTCTAAAAAAGTGCCTAAGTCCCATTTCCAAAAGTAACTTATGGACAGATTTTACAAGGTATTTAGGTGTGTAAAGATGCAGAGAGATGTTGAGTGGGATATTCAGAAGCACTTGGGACATAACAATGCAAGATTTCAGGGCGTATTGACGGCAATTTATTTATCACTGGCGTGGTAAATATCAAATAATGAAAGTAATATGATGCATCTCCATTTCTCCCTTTGCTAAGTAGTGAAATAAAAGTGACACAGATGCAAGTGGGAAAACTCCTTAGCAGCCAAAGTGAAATTCTGTGCCAAAGCAGCACTATTCTAGTCTAGTCTATTCTAATCAAGTTCATACACTGCCCTCATCACTGTAGTATCTGAACACTTTCCAGAAGTACATTTAAAATGATCATGTCAGCCCTCTGCTCTTTGAATATTCAACCTGAACATGAATTTTCTGTAATTCCTGATCTTTAAGTGCATGTTAAATTAAAAAAAAAAGAAGGAAGGAGCAAAAGGTTTCTTTATTTGGAACATTATGTGAATTTTTATTGCCTTTCATTTTGTCTAATGAAGGTCTGTAAAATATCATATTTCCCCTTATATTCTCTACTTCCTCTGTAGATTAGTAGACATGATGTCAATATAACATTAGTGGGGTTGGATTTTATTATAATTATTGGTATTTGTATTACATATTAATGCTGAAGATTCTTTAACTCAGTGTGGAAAATTGGGCTGTTCAGTAACACCTGTACCAACCCAGGAGTGTTCTGCATAGCATTGAGTCTTGTATCCACTTCCCACTTGCCTCTGTAGTTTGGATACCTTGGTTTGGGAGTCAGGAAGTATTATTGTGTTTCCAGGTTTGATGATAAATATAGTTTCCTCCTCCTTGCTTTAGCCACAAAAAAGAGATTTTATTTCCTCCCTGAGACAAAGCATTTGTCTTCCTCCAGGTCATGACCTGGAAAAAGTCATTCTTTTATTGGCTCATCTCTTCTTGTCTTAGTTTACTCCACTGATTTATTCTTTATTTCATTACTGTCCCCCAGGGCATCAAAGTTAGTCAGTGATGTTATTTTTTTCAAAACAGGAAGTATATCTCCTGTTTTTACAGCCCATAGAAAAATATTGTCTTTCCTCCCATACCCTGTGGCGGGGCGACGACTCATCGGCCTCCTGCCTGTGGTCCAGGAAATTAGCTCTTTCCAGCCCAGAGTGCCCTCTGCAGGCCAGTGGCTCGCCTGCCACTGGCCCCCGTGTCCCTCCTGGACCCCGGTGCCCTTCTACAAGGGGTTCTGGCCACTGCAGCAACCCCCAGTCTGGGTCTCCCCACTCAGGGGAGCCCCCAACCCTCTATCCCCACCTTGCCTCAGTGGCTACTGCCAAGTCTCCATATAGCCCCTGCTCCCTGGGGCAGACTGCAGTCTGTAAACCACTCGTCATCGGCAAAGGGGGTTGGACCAGCTGCCTCTGCCTATATCTGGGCTGCCCCTCTGCAGCCCTGGTACCCTTTTGTGGGCCCTTAACTAGGCCTGCAGCCTGGAGCTTAGCTAGGCTGGAGCTCCCCAGCTCCTCTGCCCTTCCCCAGCACTGCTCCACTCTAGGTACCCTTCTCAGCTTCCCAGACAGGCAGATCCTTTCCTCTCTTGGAGGCTGGTGAGAAAGAGTCTCCATGTGTCTCTGGCCCTCAGCCCTCTTAAAGGGCCAGCTGTAGTCTGATTGGGGTGTGGCCCCACCTGTGGCTGCTTCCCCCAATCAGCCTAATTTTTCCTCTGCTGCAGCCCTCTCCCAGGGCTGTTTTAAGCCCTTCAGGGCAGGAGTGGGGTGACCACCCCCACCTCCAAACAATCTCCAGACAATATCAGCAGAGTATTCACTCTACAATACCTGGGATATTCATGGTTTTCAGTGGCACTGAGCAGCACACATGTGTATTAAGCATGCAGGGGCTGGTCCCTTCCTCATAGCAGAAACTGGATGCATTTTTTTCCTTGCATGTTTTGTTGCCCTACAGAATAAAGAAGAAATTTATAGATTCAGAACTATGTTAAACCCCAGGAAAATGAGCAGAAAGGGTCATCTACTGATCCGCAGATACAGAGGATGATTTCCTGGGCAGCCCAGCACATCCACCAGAGTAAATTTGGGTTGAACCTTTACTATATGAGTGATAAGGGAATAGTTAGCATCAGATCCTAACCATTCATCTTTAATATTTCACCGTGCGTGTACTAGTTTAAAAAATGGTAACATGAGATAATGTGATGTACTATACCACAATATGAGACTACACTGTCAGGTATGGGCTAATCTCCCTCAACCAGATTTCACATTAGGTCAACAAAGTGTACCAGGAAATTTGTGCATCATGAATCTTAAATGAACTAACAGTGGTTTTCTGAGCTGAGAGTGCAATAGGTGTGCATTACTTTCCATTTTCAGCAGGGAGGCAGATTTCATTATTTAGGCACATTGCAATATGTTGCTTAAATAGCATGACAAAAGAGAAAGTTTCTTGCAAGAACAAGCAAATGGAATAGAGAGGGAAACTGTTGCTTCAGGAGACTAATAATGGGCTGTGGATTCTGTCACCTGTAGGTCACTGATTGAGATCTACCATAGGATAGTAGTGACCAAAAGTCCTCTATCATCTGAAGGCCGCTTTGTGGCTCATGTGAAATGAGTTGGTGGTCTTAGCCCAGGACAGATGTACAGATTATCACTGACAAAGGTTGACACAATCTCAGCAGAGAGGCAAAGTCTGAATCAGCATGGAAACTCGTACTCATCTCTTCCCTGGTTCCTCCAGCACCGAGCTGAGGTACACTGGGGGCTTGGTGTGGGTAAATTGCATTGCAGAGGACTTCAGAGTTTTCTCAGATAATACAGTCTCATAAAGGAGGAGGAGTTAATCAAATGCTAAGAGAAAACAATGTAATGTTTTAAGAGAAAATAGAATTTATAACAACAATAAAGGATTTATAGCAGCAATAAGTACTTATATATAGCGGATTATTATTAGTTAAAAAATATTCACTGGTTCTTCACCTCCGGCCTTAACCAAATCCTGTCCTATTCTCATCTAATTTATGGAAACCTACAATATTTTATTCTTACTTCCTATGCCATTTAACTTTACTATAAAGTATGAGCTCCTGATCTGCGGATCTGTTGTTTAACTGCAGATTAACAATTACTACAAAACTCCAGATGTATTAAACAATTTGCATACAGTATATGTGAAAATTAGCAGTCTATTTACATTGTATTTGACTAGGTCAGGATCCTCTGGAGACAATCCATTTACAACAGGGGCAAAAGGAAAGATAGCTTACTTCTGTAACTCCATTATTTTCCACCATAAAATATAGTGTAGTTATTTGAGTCTCAATACTATACTAGAAAACATTGTCTCCATCCAACTAGCACTTAATCTCTATTACCTGGAGGTTAAAAAGTCAAAAAACAATCATCCATGTCAATGATTCCTGCAGTGGATTGTTACTGAACCATGTAAGGTCGTTTAAATGGGGAGAATTAGCTCCCAGCAGCTTCATGAGCCAGAGATATTACAGTACTCTTCTGCCCCATCTCTCCTCCATTGAAAGCAATGACTGGGTCCTGTGGGCTTCTCATCAAAGGTGTCCTGCTGAAGCAAAAGGCGATGTTTTTTTCTTTTGATAGGCATTTCTTGTTTTATTAACTGAAAATATGTAAAGATGGATGGTGAGACTGTGATGACTTTACCAGACTACCGTGGAGTTAAGCTATGCAGGGAAATGGCTAGAGATGTACTGGATCTGTTAAACAGTGCAGCCTGTTCAGGTAGCTTGCATGTCAAAATATTGGCAGGGTGTATTCTGTGTTTTTTGTACTCCATTAATACATCTTTTAAACATGTGTATATGCAGGCTCATACACACAGAGAATGAAACCTGTCGTAAGTGACCCTCCCTCCCCCCCCGCAAGGGACCAGTAAAATCATTTGCCTAGTAAATGTGGTCCTTGAATAACAGCTGGGCAAAACAGAACTAGAAACTTTTGGGGTAGTTTAAAGGGGTCACCAAGGTCACAGGGTTACGTGTGGTAACCAGGGTGTTTAGTATAGGCTTCCCTCTTCTCCAGAATTTAAATTTATAAAATGGCCATATGGGAGGCTAATGCAGATTCTGACTGGGTTGATATCTAATATAATTATTCAGGATTGATTTTATTAGCTAATTTGCCTTCCCCAAAAGTCCTACTCAAATCAAAAGGAAAAAATGCTAGAGAAGATAGTTTCCCTACAATGTTTATGTCTAGGTGGGGTTCTGAATAGGATGCAGATGCAGTGTAGTTGTAGCTGTGTAGGTTCAAGGATATTAGAGAGACAAGGTAGCTGAGGTAATATCTTTTATTGGATCAACTTCTGTTGTCTCTCTCACCATAGAAGTTGGTCCAATAAAAGATATTATCTCACCCACCTTGTCTCTCTATTATTCTGAATAGTGTCTTTTACTAGAAAGGCCAAATTTCTATCTCATATATATTCCATTCTTTTTGGTCAGCTGATGGCACTCAACCTTCTTCAGATCTAAGAAGATGTATGGATTTTCTATCCATGCAAAGTTCTGCTTGTCCAGAGTGGATAGGATTTTGTTCGCTTGTTTTTGAGAGTTAAGTAGAATATCATTATTTTCTTCATCATCAGCATCTTGCTGCTGGAGCATAAGCAGATTTTGCATGTAGACCGGTAAGCTCTTATGACATCTTTTCAAGTCTGGTATATCCAGCATAATTACACCTTTTACAATTTTAATACAATTTAATACAGATTCATAGATTTTAAAGCCAAAAGAGACTATCAGATTATCTAGACTGACCTTCTGTAGGGCACCGGCCATACAATTTCATCCATTTGAACCCAATAACTTGTTTGACTAAATCATATCTTCCAGAAAGGCATCCAAGTCTTGATTTGAAAACATTGAGATGGAAAATCCAGCACTTCCCTCGGTAGTTTATTCCAAAGCTTAATCACTCTCCCTATTTAAAAAAAAGTGCTTTATTTCTAATTTGAATTTGTCTGGCTTTAACTTCCATCCATTGTGCTTTACTGGAAATGATACACTGTAAAAATTGACTTATAAACAGGGCTTTTTTCTTTGTGGTTTACTTATTTTTACCATTTTTTTCCCCAGGAAACCATATTTCTTGACTTGGAATATAACTTAGCGTAAGTGTGCCTTGTGTGATGTGCAGGGGAATCTGATGTGCAGTTGCTGTTAACAATACCATAGAGGGAGGAAATGTGTGCCTAATTCCCCTGCACACTGTGATGAATATTACCCCACTATATTGTGACATGACCTGTCCACTGTATTGGGTTACTATTCAATTAATGAGAAATATTGCAACAGGACATGCAAGCAGGGAAACTTTGAAAAGGCCCATTTTTCTAAACAGTCATAGGGCACACAAAAAAAGTGGTTTTATATTTAGTTTATAAAAAGTATAAAACTGATGCAGAAAGCCAGGGTATATTTCATTTCTATTATGAAGTTTTATTGCTTATAGAGGACATAAAAGTATTTTGATCTAATATACTTTATTTTATTTATGACATGATCCATCCCTGGTCATTCCATTGGATCTAAATCACCAGGATAATTAGTTTGTTCTTAGTATGCTCTTGAGCAGTTGAGTTCTACAGCATTTTGTAATTCTACTCTCTCCAGCTTTATGTTCAAGTAGTATTTGCCATGCTCAGTCATGCATCATAATTCAAAGATGTTCAGATAATCAGTTAAAATCTCTGGTGGGACCCACCATCTATAGCACCACCAGGTAAATTGTATTGACACAGTAAGATACTTAGAGGACTTCATGGAGATTCCTTCTCTTATCATTTCTCTGGTTAGAAACTGTATATGTCTGCATACACACACGCATGTGCACACACAGAGTAGGTGCACTGTAGCAGGGTTGCTGGTTGCTGTTTACTGATCACCCCTTCATAGGCAGAGGTGCCTCTGCAGTGCCTTTGCTCAGTTTTCCCCTTTTCAGGACCCTTTAGTGTTTCCCCATAGTCTTTCTTGAGATTACCATGAGCCACTGCCTAGGGCTGGGTTAATAGCTAAAAGTAGTACAAAATAGTCCTCAATGTCCTCAAAATAAAGGCCATTACAGCAATGAAAAAATTTCTACTCATCTCCTGCTCTTCTACTGCAAACTGAGCTCCTACTCTGTCCCAGACCCTTGTCCATGGAGCCGCTGATCCTGTCCTTCCCAATGGGAGCTCAGCCTTCTGGCTTTGGCTTCCTTCTTCCTCTCAGCACACACCCTCTTCTGAGAGAGAAGGCAACATCTATACTGCTTTCTTTTGGAGACCTTCTCTCTGATTGGTTGGGACAGAGGGGAGCCCTGCTCCATCCTATACTATAGGGATCGTGGTACCTGGCCCTTAAAGTGACAGTATCCTGGGTTTTTCCACCCAAATACTAATTCCCCAGGGCCTGCTTCCTCTCTTCCTGCCACAAGCCCATTTCCAGGGCCTGTGTTTATTCCACTAGTCTTAAAGAGCCAGTATACCCCATTACATTCAAATTAAAAGTTCACTCTGGCTTTAGAGAGATTACTGTTTTCTGTGTTATTCCCCATACTTAAAATGGGAAATGCCACTGTAACAGGTAATGTCTGTAGAACCCGACTACCAGAATGAACTTTGAAGTGGCACCACTGATTAGAACTTTAAAACCTTCTGCCTGTTACAGTGGAAATGCTTTCTAACTAATAGGATTTTTCAGCATATTTTGAAAGTGGTCAGTTTCTGTATAAGGCTTATTTATCTAGAATTTGGAATGGAAACCGCTTGATAGAGAATTCATTACCTCTGTCTCTCACATGCTTCATCCTGCAGCTTTGTAATTTGCTTTGGCCGAGAGAAGCACAGATGTAACAGCTGGAGATGTGGATGCTGATGCAGCTGGGCCTGATCTGTTGATGGCTTTGGAGTCCAAGACCAAGTATTTAAAATGACAATGGAAATGTACTGGGAGCCAGTGGTGGGATTGAAGCACAGGTGTGGTATGCTCCTGCCATTTTGTCCCATCTAAGGAATGGGTGACTGCATTCTACTCAAACAACAGCTTCTGCTTTGTGCCCACCTCCTTGCCTATAGGCAGTGAGTTAAAATAATCCAATCTGGAGGTAGTGCACGCATGGAGGCAAAGTTTCCTAGCACGCTGCAGATGGAAGAGGCTTTTTCCCCAACTGATACTACCTGATCATCTAAACTAATGAATTAAACGCAATGATATACAAAAGGCTGTTGAGTACATACCGCCTGAAGAGTTAAAACTATATCAACCAGGTATTAAGGGCCTGATCCAAAGTGTATTAAAGTCAATAGAAAGGTTCGTATTGACTTCAGTGGTCTTGAATCAGGTGCTAAATTGCTGGATTTTTAAAAATTTCTCCTCGGAGGTGCACTTGCTTTACTATTTACAAACTATCAAGGCTCTGATCCTGTGAACACATCTGCTTAGGAGTAACTGTACCCACGAGTTGTCCCAATTTCATGTACATAAAACTACTCACATCCTGAACTGTTTTCAGGATTGGGCTCAAGTTTTTACTCCTCGAGAACATCCATTTAATTCCTTCTCAGAGCATAATCCCAGTTAATAGAAATAATTATTACAAACAACAGTTCAGTTGTCCTCTTTGTTGGAAAGATGTGAATCACTTTCCACAATCCCGACAGTCTGTCTTCAAGGTGCAGCTAGCACAAGGCGTTCTTACTATCAGAGGATCAAAGTAGCATTGCATCCTTACAAGTCTTTAAAATGTACTGTAGCAAACAGCATAGAAAAGCACTTGTTTTTTTGCGGTGGGGGAAGGGAGTTCCCAGTCCAGGTAAAACATACTTTTATCTTAAGCATTCTTTCTTAGTCACTTTCTTGCAGAGTGTGGGGATTCTGCTTCCCATCCCTTGTTTGATAAACAATATAAGGCCCTTTTGCTACCTGGCTTCTCAGCTGTAATTCAAAGAGCAGGGCAAATCAGGCCTAACCTCAATTTCCTGTGTTGAATGTGCAGCTGCCTGATTGATGGCCTGATGAATTATTAATGAAAGGACCTTGTGTGCATATTCATGGAAACATCTCTTTATTAATTCATAAAGCAGCTGCTGCAAAGGCAGAGAGTGGAGGGCTCAGTCTCCTCCCACGTGAGGGCACATAAGAAGGGCCTCTTCACTAACCTCTGACAGATTCCTGCCCCTCCAGCAGCTCAGTGTCTTTTGTGCAACAACAGCAACTCTTCCCCTTTTTAAAAAAAAAATCCTACTTCTTTGCACCAGCAAAGGGACTGTGGTTGCCAGCCAGCCAGCAACCAGAGGGACCGAGAAGGTTCAGCACTAATTCCCAAATAACGTCACTTACGAAAACTAAAATGTAATGGGAGTAACTAGAGTCCATGGCTCATTTCAATTATTTTCTAATTGTTTTCAGATGCTGCACTGCATGCTTCATTTAGTTCTACAATAAACACTACATGCAGCATGGTGGTGTTTGTCACTGGAGACCAAGGAGAAATAGAAATATCCCATAGGAAATGATGCAAAATAATAAGATACATTTTTCAGTGAGATGAAACAGAAAACACAAGGGGCTGGAAGGAAAAAGTCTCTGTTTATAAACTACTGCTGATTGTTAGTGAAACTTTTTTTTTCTGACCAAAAAAAAAAGTTAAAAGCCACAAGAACTTCCAAAAAAACACGATTATGGAGGAACTACAGCATATCTGCCTGTGCATATGTGTAGCTCTCTTTTTCACTCTGAAAAGAATCTGAACATTTCATAGGCCTGTCTGACCCTCACTACACGTAATTTGCAAGTTGCATAGTCACAAAACCAGGGGATAAATTGCTTAGCTACAAAAAAGGATGACACATGATAAGCATGTCTGGGCCTAGTCAGTTCTTGAATAAGAAACCTCCAAGGAAAGCCCAGATGATGCAGAAAATGGGGTTGGTGATATAGCAGGTAGCACTCATCTCTCTTGGGCCCTGATCCTGTAAACACTTACGTGCTCGCTTAGTGTTGTGAACAGGAGTAGTCCCATTTTAGTTATATTAATAGATTCATACTCATAGATGTGAAGGCCAGAAGGGACCACTATATCATCTAGTCTGATCTCCTGTATAACACAGGTCATAGTATTTCATTCAGTTACCTCTGTGGGGAGTCCAAAAACTTGAATATAAGCTAGAGGTAGTTCATTTCCTCTAATTTTGCATACAACAGTTACCCTACCAAACATGTTAATTGTGCTTTAGGTAAACAGGAAACACTACCTCATTATTTGTAGTGTTCTCTGTATTTCCCTATACTTACTACAGGAAACAGCTAGGGAATACTGCAAATTCTGAGATAATGTTATTCAGTCGAGTAGAGCAATAAGCACATTTTTAAATGCGATCTACCTACCTTACCTTCTATTTATTGTTATAAACATGGCTATGAACGTCTTCAGGTATGTCTCACTATATTAAATAGGCAGTGCCTGCTATACAGTGGGGATAATAGTACACTACCAACTATCAGTAGTGTAAATATATACTCAAGTAGAGGTAGAACCTGGAAAAGTTGGACAGACTTGTCACAGGTATTTCAGTGCTTGCCTAACTTTAGCTGTCTGCTTATCACACTCATCACCACGACATCTGAGCTTTAGTACTGGAAGGCACCATGTTCAGCCTCTGACTTTTTAGTCCATTTTTTCCCTATTTACTTTTTCTGTCACTTCATAGCGAAATGTATCTATCCTCAGCGTGTGACCTCAATGCTCATTATTAAGCTAGAGCCAGCCATAGTAACATGGCTGAAACACAGCAAGCTCAACATAACACTGTTTGCTTAAACCATATACCTCTTGCCTGGCAGAGAACTTATTTTTACCCAATCCCTGCAGAAACCTGCTACAACTAGCAGACTGCGGTATGAATTATTTTCTCATCCTTCCTCAGGGAGTGTGCAAACATTTCTTCAGATTTGTGAAGAACAGCTCCAAGCAGGATATCTCTACAGACTATATATGACTGTACATTTGTGTTATTACCATCTGAATCTGCTTGTGATATGGGAAGAGAAATATAGGTCAGTGACAATTCATTCCCCAAAATAAAGGACAGGGAAATTTTACTGCATGATGAGGATAAAAAATACATCTGAATTTAAAGCTGCAGGTGAATATCTTTGCTCTTCACTGAAGTAGCTGTGTAAGTGAATGCTTTTGATAAAATTTCCATTTCCATGACACACTTTCCAAAAGCTCTCATGCAGTGGTGTTGTTTCCTGATACCCTATAGTATTTTACCACTGTCTGACAATCCAGATTATCTGCTCCCCTGATGTTTTTGAAGAAGAGGTAAAATTCTTTCTTGGGGGAACACCATGTTTTTCTGGTAGATTAAGGCCTGAACTAGAGCATGTTTTGGAGAAGGCTTGATCCTGACACTGCAACCTAAACCCATCTCTTGTTTGTCATAGGTATTAGACTTCAAATATATAACAGTATATCTGATTATATTAGCCTTGCATTCATCTGAACATGGGATTTTGAAACAATACACAGTTGATGCAATTATAATTTCCTTTCCATGTAATTAAAAATAAATGAGAACCCAAATATAGGCAAATAAACTCAGACAAAATAAGAACCAACTCAGACCTTCACCTAAACTGTGAACCTTGACCCAAAACTATTGGTACGTTACTTCAAGTTGCTGAAAGAGTGTCAAAATTCCACCAAAAATACTTCCAGCTATACCAGAGGAAAGTATTTTGAAGAGCTCGCAACCATGGTGCAGTCTTCATTGGTTGAAGATATACATCCACAACTGATCAATTCAGTCTGTAGTCAAGGAGTACTCTTGGATGCCTTGCTGATGCCAGGAAATACTGTCCCTTCCTAGCTGATGAAGACCCCGTCTTAGTTACTCACACCTTTGTCACCTCTCAGTTGAACTACAGCAGTCCAATATACTTGGGCATGAAGCCATCAGCACTCCAGGAGTCAGAACTCCAACTAGTTCAGAATGCTACAGAGTCTCCTCAGCACCACAGGCTCGTGCAAACACATCAAACCAGTCCTCTGCTCTCTATGCCAACTTCCCAGAGAATTTTGAATCAAGTTCAAGGACTTGGTTCTTATCTTCAGTGCACTCCATGGCCTGGGCCTAAGATATCTAAAAATCTACCTAAAGCTGTGGTGGACAACTTATCCCCTCTGGCATAATGGAACTCTCAATAATAAGAATAAAGCTAGTCTGTGTGGGAAACAGAACTTTCTCTAACTGCAGTCCAAGAACTCCTGCTAAGAGCTAAGGGCAATCACAAATGTCACCACTTTCTGCTTTGAGTGCAAAGCACATTTCTTTGACCTTGCCATCAATAATATAAACACATAGCAAAAGGTATATTTATATTTGAAAAAAAAATCAAAAAGAAACCAACCCACACTACCAAAACAAGAAACCTCCCTGCACATGCTTTTCCCTCTGGAGAGATGATGAGAGACCAAACATGACAGATGTGTAGCCACAGTTGCTTAACACACAGCTGGAAGTCACTCATATACTAAGATGTTGAACAAGGTGTAAGAATCTGAATAGAATAGAATAGAAGTCAGAACAACTGGAAATATTACAAGAAAGCCTGTTTTTGCTAGCTCTTCAACCATATTTTGTGGACTATAGAGTCTCAGACCATGAGGATAAACAACCGGATCCCACACAAATAAGCATCTGAACCAAACCCCTCAACCTGCTATAACTAAAACATGAGCCAAAAACTTCACTTTTATCTGACTCGCTGTTTAGATCCTTACAAAAGAGAAAATATGATCCCTTGTTGAAATCACATTCTCACTGTTTGACATGCCTGCTATTACCCGGACTCAGGCTAAGTTTTTATTTTCATACTAATGAAGGAAAATCTGTAGCATATGACAAATCCTCCACAAGTATTTTGCTTACTTCCTTGCATGTTAACCCTAGTGTGTAAACCTTTTATTCTATATTCCTAACAATAGCTCCTTTGTTGCCACTGTTTTTAATAATGATGCCCTCTGGTACTGTAGCAGCAAGACTGCAACACCTGTTTCCATGCTGATAGACTTCCATGCTGGTGCCAAGCTACTGATCTGGCAACATTCTCAGATCCAGAGTCTGACACACTTGTAGGTCCCCCCCCCTTTCTTTGTGTATGCAAATGATTAATGTAATTTTATATAGATATATGCCTATTTCCATGGATGTGCTTTTCAGGTATTCGGGGGGAGTGAAAGATACACTTGGCAGATGCTGTGTGATAAAGGTTAAATACTGTATTCACTATAAAACTGACTCAGATTGCAAAGAAGATATAGACATTTAGGTGAGGGATGGAGCAGGACAACTACTGTTTGATCTAAGTGATTCCCTTCCTTCTTTCTAATTGTAATTATATTGCTCTTGCAGATACTTGAAATGGTTTAAAGAGCAAGTTCTCCGCTCAAGTATATCTGCATAATTTCAATAGAGTCAGCTGAGTTAGTCTTGATTTATGTTGATGTACACAAGAGCAGAATTTGCTCCAGACTCTTATATTTTGGAAACGTTTTCCATGTTATAAAATAAAGCAGTTTATGTCTGAAACACTGAACTTCCTGTTTGTTTATGATACTAACAAAACGTAGATTGATTTGTTTTTATTATTTGAGATATGCCCTGTTTGTTGCTTAAACAAAGACAAATCAGAAAAAAAAAATCCCAGATATTTCAGCAGCACCCTCCAGCTTGATTTTAAAATTGTGTTTATACCTTTTCTAATGGAAATGGGAATGCTGTGGGTACATATTACCATTACATATTTAAATAAATAATCATAATATTTTTACTTTAAAAAAGCCACTCAGACAGATTCTGTCATCTGTATGTTGAGTAGCATCTGTGCAACTCACAGAATAAAGTGCTATTCAAAATGAGTAAGGGTGGAAAAATTGGGGCCTCAGCAAAGAAAAGTGGAGGGTTCTGCTCCACATGTTCTGAGAGCCTGTGCTTGAATTTGCTTCTAAGGGCTTGATTTTGCCATTCTTCTTCATAATGGGTAGTTCAGTGAGGTTACGTGCAGAGTAATTAAATATTCAGCATGAATAATGGTGACAGGATCTGGCCCTTATTATTCACATGGTCATAAAATGGATGAGCCCTTGAGATTTAGAGAAATGAAGCAGCATTTACTTACTTACCCTTTCCTTCATTTTTTTTTTTTTATTATTATTTCCTGTGGTCTTTGGGAGGAACAGAAATATTTAGTCAGAAAAAGTTCTATTAAGCCTGTGACTCCATTGATAAAATCATAGAATTCTAGATTCATAGAAATGTAAGGCTGATAAGAACCTCAAATGGTTATTTAGTGCATCCCAATGTGTTGAAGCAGAATTAAGTGTAACTAGACCATCCTTGACAGTGATTTGTCTAACCTCTTCTTAAAAACCTCCAATAACGGGAATAATGCAACCTCCCTAAGTAATGTGTTCCAGTGCTTAACTATCCATAGATACTATAATATACTATAGTATATATACTATATAATATAATAACACTCTTAATAAGCAACCAACGGTTCTGTGGATGCATAACATAGAATAATGGATGGGGGAAAAGAGGAAATATAACTCAGAAGTTTGCGACTTTCATATCTGAAAACTTTCTACAGGAACTAGTGAGATATAATCAGTAATCCCAAAACAACATTAGGAAACAATTAAGGTTGAAAGTGTGTAGCAATGAAGTCTGCTTGAGCCCAGAAAACACTGTCATTTTCAACAGAGTAAGCCTTCTACCTTAAAAAATCCCTCAAAAACGTGAAAATCTGGAAGAGAACAGTTAAGAGAGGCAACCACTTCGCCCTTATCACATTTTCCTTCTTCAGTTATCCCTTCTCCATGCAAGTCACCCCTGCCTACCAAACCTAACCTATGACTTCTGATGCTCCATAGTACTGTCAAGAAAGAGAAGTTACGTACCCTTTGTAAATGCAGTTCTTCAAGATGCATGTTCCTATCTATATTCCACTATGGGGCATGCATGTGCTTCATGCACCCAAGACTGGAGACTTCTTGTAAGTAGTGTCTGTTGGTCCACGCCCATGCCCTTGTTCTCTTTGTGCTCTCTGCCAAGGGTATAAAGGGCAGTGCAGATCAACCATCTCTCCGGTTGCTGCCTTGCAAATATCACTTTTGAAGTGATGCTACTGAGGTTGCTTGCAATCCTGTAGAGTGAGCCCATACCCCTTGGAGATGTACATCCGAAGAAGTGGGCTGTCGTCCACGAAAGCTTATGCTCTAATAAATTTGTTAGTCTCTAAAGTGCCACAAGTACTCCTATTCTTCTTTTTGATAAAGTAGGATAGATTCTGAGATCCATTTAGAGATCTGTCCTATGACTTGTTTAGCTATGGCAATACACAGTCTAGGTGACTTTCTGATTTGTTTTCTTCTCTGCAGGTAAAATGCCAATGCTCACCTTACACCGAGGGAATGAAGTCTCTTCTCTTCACTGGAAGCATGGGACTTCAGGGATAATAGAGGTAAGTGAATAGTCTGATTTTTATGAAACACCACGATTACCTTAGGAGTGAATTTTAGGTGTAGTCATAGCGAGACATTGTCTTTATGGAATACTGTGTATGGTGGGTCTTCCATTAGAGCTCTGACATCACCCACCTGCCTGGCCGAGGTGTTGGCAATGAGGCAACAAGAAAGGGACATTTATTGACAGGTGAAACATCAGACATGTAGCACATCAACATGTGGGATAGTCAGAGCTGAAAGTACTAAATTAAGCTCCCAGGGAGAGGCTGGTGTCATTACTAATGGAAAGGTTCTAAGCAAACCTTTTAAGAACCTAGATGTGGCTGGGTGAGTAAAGACAGAGTAATTGTCTGTTGGTGGAGCACAGGAGCTGATTGCTGCCAGGTAAACCCATAGTGAGCTAAGGGGCAGACTGTTCATCTTAAGGATAAGGAGGTAATCCAGGATGACAGGAATTCCTGCTGTCTTTGGAGACACATGATACTGCTGTGCCCAGATAGATAACATTTTCTGTTGGAATCCTTTCTGCTATTACTAAGAACAACGTCCACAGCTTTGTAGCAGTAACAGTCTAAGTCTGATGTCCATCCAAATACCAATCTGTGAGGTGAAGGGCACTTGGGCTTGGATGTCTGACCCTGCCATTCTCTTGAGTCAAGAGATCTGGGAAGGTTTGAATGCTGATGGTTGGATGGGTTGACATTTGTAGGAGACTCGGGAACCAGAATTGTCTGAGCCATTTGAGTGTGATGAAGATGTCTCATGCCCAAAACCAAGGTATCAGTGAGATAAGGATAAAAGACATAGTTGAAGTGGTCTGTCCAAAGAAATAGGAGGACAGAATCACCTCTGGAGTAATGGTCTTGAACTCCCTTGGAGCAGTATATATTTCACTTTCTGTTCACTTGGGGTCTGAACAGGTCCCAGGTGAGGGGTTCCCTACTAAGTGAAGATACTGTGCACCATTAAATTGTGTAAATTTCATGACTGATCAACAGCAAAGTGCCTGCTGAGGCTGTCAACCAGTGAATTCTGGATTGCTGGAAGATGCCCTGTCAATAGGGTGACGTGGTTCCTGATACACCAGTTCTGTAATTTGACCACTTCTACACACAGGGGAGTGGATCTCAACCCTCCCTGTTTTTTTATGTTAAATATAGTTATTATATTGTCTGACATTGAGGATATGATGAGATTGGATGAATAGTAGGAATGCTTTGCAGGCTTCTTGGACAATTCTGAGTTCCAGATGATTTATGTGCATCCTGGTTTCCCAGGACAGCTTGGTGCCTGTGCTGTGTGACCATCCATGTTAGCCCACAGCCTAACAGGGAGCTGTCTGTAATTATTGTCCTATCAGGTGTGGGTAATAGAAAAGGAGAACCCATACACACTTGTCCAGAATCTTTCCACCAAGTCACTCAGACCTTCACCTTGACTGAAACAGTTACTACGGTGTTCATGTCATGTTTACTTGATATATTTACTATCCGAAACCAAGCTTGTAGACAACAGAAGTGGAGTCCGGTGAATGGTGTTACACACATACATAATGCCATGTGCATTGGGAGAATAAGGCAAATTTGAACTAATGTTCAAGGGTTGAGCATAATGGGCTCTATCAAGTTACTCACGGTGTGAAATATGTCCATAGGGAGGCAAGCCCTTTTCCTGACCAAGTCTAAGGTCAGGACAAGAGCTTGTCTCCCTATGGACTGATTTATAAATTCTATAATTTGCATTAGTCAGGGTAGACTTTTTCTATGTTCAGTGATGAGGTTGATGTCAGGACTTATAGGCATGTTCTGCCTGTGAGAAGCCAATTGTCTACATACAAAAAGAAGGGCAAATCCTGAATGATGTTCTGGACTTCCTTGGGTAACCCTGAAGAGTGAAGCCTTGATTCCCCGCACATCACAATGGCAGTAGCCATTGATCTCATGAAGATTTTGAGATCTGCCCTGCTGGTGTAATTTGTCTTTAAAGTCTAGGAACTTATAATAATTTAGAAAATCACACTTAGCCTACAGTGCTTGATATTCTAAACTGGGGGCTAGCAGATTTAAACACCTTCCTCCCCAGCAGCTCAAGACACTTGGCCTCCTTATCTGTGGGGTAGCTTTTGGGTATTGCTATCTTGATTTTTCTGTGGTGACTGAACAACTGAAGGGTTAGGTGGAAGGTGGATAAATAGAAACTCTGCTCCCTTTACCGGGACAAAGTAATGCTTCTCTGCCCTCTCGGGAATAGGGGCACATGTTGCTGGTGTATGCCATACAGTGCTTGATGGTTCCAGTGTGACTTTGTTCACTGGGAGTGCTATTCAGCGGGAACCCATGGGTTGCATGATGTTCAGGAGCTTATGTTGTGTGTCCAGGACCTCTTCTAGGGAGATTTGGAGCTCTTCCGCTATCTTTAATAGTAGCTCCTGCAATTGCTTATGGTCATCTGGGGGAGTCGGCGAGGCTGGAGTGATTGCCTCATCAGGAGATGAGGAGGATACCCCTGTTGGTACTGGTGAAACCACTGTATCCAGCTCATACTTCATCTTCTATGAGCTCAGTAGAAAGTTCTGGTTGTTCTTTTGTAGGGAAAGAGTGGTATAACTCCCCATTAGATCACACAGACCCAGGTGGCCATGTGTATGGGTCCCATGGGCTTCGATAAGACCTGTATGAGGGGTCAAAACTGGATTGTGGGGGTCTCCAAGGAATGAGGTACCACTGATCACGAGGAAGGTGTACCAGGTTGGGTGGATGAGGCTGGTGCCAGGAAGGTCTTGATCTCCCATCTGAACTAATCTCCCTTGGTGGACGTGATGATGATTTCTCCTGTATTTGATTCTACTGATGCTGAAAAGATTGGTACCAGCTCAATCGGTGGTGCCATCAGTACCATTCACGGAAAGCTGCAGCTAGTAGGTGGGAGAGTGGATGGTCTTTTTCTCCCAGAACCCATGTCTCTGGACAGGATTAAAATTTTCCTACCAAAGTTCAGTTCCATCAACAAGGGACACTGTGGATCTAGGAAAACTAAAGTGTCCTCCTCAGAAGGCCAATATATAAGGGATCGTGGCCAGCAAATGAAGTTCTTATCAGATGCTCTTTGCCAGTACAAGGAATCTCAGTCCTTTGCCCTGGATGGTACCACAGATGGTAACCATTCCTGGTGTGGAGTCTGGTATCAGAGGATCCTTGCTCCTGAGCACCTTTTTATTATGACCCTGAGGTTTAAGACAGTCTGCATCCTTGGAAGGTGGGCGTGAAGTCTCACCTGACCTGGACAGAGTGAAGGAGGGATTCGGTCTCTTTGGAGTGGACTTAGTGGGGGATCTGCTTTTCTGCTTGGAACCCCGGTGAAGGGTCCCTGAGTTTTCTGCTTCCTGATTCTGCATCAGACCTCATGCTAAGAGGCAAGCCATTTGATGATTCTGGCAAGGGGTCTCCCTGGCCTGGGTCTGACTGTGGCCTCATTGCTTTCTCCATGAGGTGCTTCCTTGACTGGAGTTCTCATGCCTGCCAAGTCTGGTGGGAAAACAGCAGAGATATGAGCTTCTCTAAGAAAGTGCTGGTGGTCATTGCTGACCAAGAGGAACAGGGACAGGAGACACAGTTCTTAAAGCCTGACATTCTGGGAATAAAGGAAGTCCCATACCAGGGAGGCCAGGCAGTTCTATATAACTGTATAAAACAACAGTATAAAACCTTGAAATATTTAGGGATTTGAAGACAAAGAAGGCAGAAGGAACGGCTCCATACACTGGAGATTCTAATTCAGGCCATGCAGTGGTAAGATGGAACTGGAGAGGCATCAGTCCTCCCCACTCCAGAGCAAGAGAAGAGCCAGGGTGTGCGTGTGGACCAATGGACACTACTTGTAATAATTCTATGTGTCTGAGACCAGACTGCATGTGAGTTATTCACCTTGGAATATAAGTACGGAAGAGCCCTCAAAGAAGAACTGGTGAGTCTGTATGCATTTGCCCTCTACTGGCAAGAATCAGAACTGCTCAACTGTACACTAAAGCACGTACTTCCAGCACCTAAAAGAGAATCAAGTAATAGGAGCTTGTGCATTGGGGCAGGAGGATCTGAGATCAGCCACTGTTAACAGTGAAGTACCAAACAGCCTGAAGGTGAAGCACAGTGATCACTGAAGACCTAGATCAAGTGTTACAATTAAAATATGAATATTTTGCTAAGCCTGATAAAAGTAGATCATAATGAAAACAAACACTAGCTTAGCAAAGAAAAAAATCTTATTGGTAAATATTTTTGATGGACAAAATTGATCATATAAATTATTCACAGAACATTAATGAGGCACCTAATGAACTATTTTTTTTTTTTAAATCCTGACTAGCTAAAGATTCACCTGAGCAGTCTTCATTCTGAACATCTGCACACAGGAATTTACATTTAAAACATGGAGCCTCTTTGTAAATAGGAAAGGTTGAGACATTGGCTACAGCACTTTAATGGGTTTAAATTAGCTGCTGGTCCAAGTTTATTCTCCAGCACTTGACTTCCTGCAGTGGGCCCCTCCCGATCTTTCTGCTGTGACAGCAGCTTTAAGGGTTTAACAACACAGTGCCTTTTGATCTCATTTCAGCAGCTGTGATTAAATAGACACACATCACTTGCTGTGCCACTATGTGTGGAGCCCATGGTTCACCTTCACTGAATTAGTACCCGCTGAGCACTGCAAATATTTGAAATGTCAATCCATTTGATAATGTCAGAGAGGGCTGCAAATACCACAAAAAGGCACCAAGGAAACATTTAATACATGCAGTGGCATGTATAGCATCTCTTTACTTCTAGACAAAAATTAGAGTTAAATGGAAATGGCAAAACCCAGAAGAAGAGGTTAAGTTCAGCAGATCTAATAACCCAAAGTGGGACATGCTCTTGCAACTTACTACCTTAATACTGTAACGAGTGAGTGTGTGTGTGTGTGTGTGTGTGTGTATGTGTGTGTGTGTGTGTGTGATAGAGAGAGAGAGAGAGAGAGAGAGAGAGATGTAAACTCTCTACTGTTCTGGGGAATTAATTTCTATTGACAAAAGATTGGGGAATTCATAGCACAATATTCCAGCTGGTTCCATTAGCATTCTACACAGATTCACTACTGCAGCTCATCCCTAAATGGAGAATACAGCCTTATTGTGACATCTTTATTGCATTTTCCCAGCCAAGAGTCCCAAACCAGAGGAAGTACTTGGTCTGAGTAGTAGACAGTAAAGAAGCCATATTTTCAGACACTGGAGCCTCTATGAGCATAAAAGCTGGTGAAATTGGAAGCGATTGAGCTGATACTACATTGCAATCTGCTGTGTTTATATATATCTATATATACAAATGGAAGCAGGGAACCGCAAGTTAAACTTGTTGCTGGTGGCTGAATCGGAATGTCATCATCCTATAACTGTGTAGCAAAGCTGTGAGGTACTGCAACTAATCAGATGAGGTACAGTAATCAGGTTCATGAATTTAATTTTAAATTTATACTTTATTTACTAAATTACAATTTTAAATAACTCCTAAAAACTACTATTGCACACAGGATAAGACTCCGTTTAACTAAAGAGCTGCAGAATTGCCTAAGGCTTTGTCAGAAAAAGTAGAACCCAGGCAATAGCTGGTAGAGTATATATGTGCCATGCAGTCTATTTTGTGGGAGAAAAGGATGTTTGTTTCCTTTGTATTCTGATGAAGCCTAATGCTTCATTGAGTACAAATGTATCTAATTTGTAATTAGCAGAGTGAAACCTTAGCAGGAGAAGGTTTCAGTGAGACTTAGGCCTAGTCTACACTGGGGGGGGTGTCGATGTAAGATACGCAACTTCAGCTATGGGAATACCGTAGTTGAAGTCGACATATCTTATTCCGACTGACCTCCGGTCCTCACGGCGCGGGATCGATGGCCGCAGCTCCCCTGTCGACTCCGCTACCGCCGCTCGCTCCGATGGAGTTCCGGAGTCGACGGGGAGCGCGTTCGGGGATCGATATATCGCATCTTAACGAGACGCGATATATCAATCCCCGATAAATCGATCGCTACCCGCCGATACAGCGGGTAGTCTGGACGTACCCTTAGACTGTGTTGGATTTATCCCACTGTCCAATTATTTTCAAGAACATATATATAGATGTCTGTTTACTCTAAAGCAGTGGTTCTCAAACTTTTTTGTCTTGGTGACCCCTTTCACACAGCAAGCCTCTGAGTGAGATCCCCCCTTATAAATTAAAAATACTTTTAAAATATTTAACACTATCATAAATGCTGGAGGCAAAGCGGGATTTGGGGTGCAGGCTGACAGCTCGCGACCCCCACATAATAAGCTTGTGACCCCACTGCGGGGTCATGATCCTCAGTTTGAGAACCACTGCTCTAAAGAGTTATTTTTAATCCAAGTAGCAATGAAAATTACCAGACACTAGTATCTTGCAAACACTAGTGAGAGCAATGTTGACCACCAGCAGCAGTCCTGCTAACGTTGGGTTTGCAGAGTCAGGCCCTGATTTAGCTACAGGTCACCATTAGCTTTACCAATCTCTCTAACTATATTTCTTCCCTTCCCTGCATCATTTCAGAGAGAGAAGCAACCACCAGAGAAGAAGAAGAGGACAAGTTACTTTCACTTAATTATTTTTGGAGTTGTTTTGCGGGCTGGGGGCATGTGATGTCTCCAAAGTTACCTAAAGCTTTATCTTTATTGGCAGCTGTTCTGGATAAGGAGGAAGCGATGCTAACAGGGTGAAATGATGATGATGATTAATTATGTGTATTATAGTAGCAGCTAGGAGCCCTACTCATGGACCAGGAGCCCATTGTGCTAGACCCCATACTAGCATAAAAAAAAAGAGACCCTGTCTGAAGAGATTGCAATTTAAGTAGCAAATTGAACAAACTGCTGTGTCTTCATGGGAAGCTCCTCCGGGAGAGGGTTGCATTCTGGTGGAGATGAGGCCTCAATACTACTGTCACCCCACCCTACGTGTTTGCTGAGGAAAAGCTTTAAAATCCAGTTGGGGTCATTTGGAGCATCTTGGTGGAAGCTGCACTGGAGATGGCCTGATTCAGAGCAGACTTCCTCGCTCAGCCTCACCTGCTTTCTGGATTTCACAGAGTAAATCAGGCTTATAATGTTCCTGAAACATACTTAAAAATGGCTGTAACTGAAAAGGAAGATATATGGAGGTACAACGTTTAGCCAGCTTGTGTCATACTAAAGACGTAGGGTGAAAACCTGACCTTCCCTAAAACGTTGCTAATACCCAACAGCACCTATCTCTACCCCTGACCAAACTGTGTATAGTTGCATCCATTAACATTACCATATGTATCTTCGGGGAGAGGGAAGGGTCTAATGGGTCAGTAGCCAATCTGGCTAACACAATGATAATATAGGCAATCTGATTTTCCAATGACTGATACAATCAGACAACCTACTACCTAAGAATCGAGCTGAGTTTAGAGAACCATATTCCAGCAAAGCTCCCACTGCCTGACGGTAAAGGATATTTAATAGAAGTTTTGACATTTAGAAGATATTTCGTTGGTTGGATTTTTTACTTATTAATATTTTGCACCTTTTATCTATTATTAACAAATAGTAAATCACTGTATATTACAGAACAGTACAAATTGTTACAATTATTGTTTAGAATGCCAATCTGTTCTAAGTTGGTTCATATATTTATCTTTCCAGTCATTTACAATTAGTGAAAATGGTTTTATATTGATTACTTCCATTAGTCCATTGGGCACTATCTTTGGTCTATTATTTTTTCGTGCTTCTGTAACTTCATTGGCAGTATATGTATAAGTGCAGCAGATAACATTCAGGTCTGTTTTGCTGATGTCTTTATATCTGTCTCTGTCTACTAAATATGTACTTAATTGATCCTGAGCTATGAATCTTTGCTAAGAAACTGATCTTCAAAAACAAGCTTATCGATTATTGATTCCCATATGCTTTCATCTAGAAAGAGGAGGGTAAGATATTGCTGCCTAATATGTGCAGGTTGTGAAAAGCCTTTGCATTTTGCTGATTCCTGCTAATTTATCCTTTGATCAGGTTATTAGACAATTATGTTAGATATTCTTTTTCGTCTATCTAGTTTATCTGAAATCTGTGCTTTTCCCCCTAATCAGGATACTACTATGTGTCTGATTAATGCTTGTAACTTATTGATTGTTTTGGCAGAAAGCTTAGCTGAAAGCCAGAAATATGAATGGTGTTTCAGTGATACAAGGGCTTGAAATGCCCCTGTTCTAAAGAACTTCAAGTAAAGGTTTGTTTATTTGTCCCTTCCATCGTTTCCTATTTAAGATAGGATAGGGGCAATATTTTATTCCAAATTAGCCATCTTCCTGTTTCTGCTGTTTCCTTTCATGCCAGTTTTTTTTTTAAATACACATCTGCTGTTCACTACTCCCAGTGGCAAAGCTTATCTTTGATTTAAAAATGGTGGACAGGCTATTTATGAAATAGACCCATTCTTGATAATTAGGGAGTGGAACTAGTTCTAGTATATTAGGGCTGGTCTACACTGGGGGGGGGGGGAAATCGATCTAAGATACGCAACTTCAGCTACGTGAATAGTGTAGCTGAAGTTGAAGTATCTTAGATCGATTTACCTCGGGTCCTCACAGTGTGGGATCAACGGCCATGGCTCCCCTGTCAACTCCGCTACTGCCTCTCGCTCTGGTGGAGTTCCGGAGTTGATGGGGAGCGCGTTCGGGGATCGATTTATCGTGTCTAGATGAGATGCGATAAATCGATCCCCAATAGATCGATTACTACCTGCCGATCCCGCGGGTAGTGAAGACATACCCTTAGTTTGTGGCTCTGAAGGATTCCAGTTTAGATTTAGCTCTAAAGGAACAGGAGAATGCAGGCTACTTATGGCTTTGCGTGGTGGGAGTCATCAATATTTTGGGGTGAATTTGTTGTTTTAGTCACCTTAATACTCATTCTGTAACTTGCTGATGTTTTATTGAAATGAGCTCCACATAATTGATACCTAATCATCTGGAGAAATAGGCTATTACCTTATGCTCTGTACTCTTTGTCATGCAGGGTGTGTGTGTGTGTGTGTCATTTACTTTGAGTCTTAGGCCCAAGTTTGCCGAGTAAGCTTGAAGTGATATTTCTTTGAAACTCAGGTACTGTGTTGATTCAGGCTCAATTAGGTCTATGTTGCTTTAATAAATAAGGAGACTGACCCCTTGCTTGCAGGAGAGAAGCAGTCAGTCCATGCGTGATTCAGTCAAACTCCAAGAGATGTAAAAATGTATATGTATTAAGAATAATAGATAAGAAAAGAATTGCCTATGCACAAATTCTGGGAGCATAAGAAGCAAGCAAGAGCCAGGAGTGATACCAAATGGTGGAATCTATGACCTAGCAGCTATAAATGAAATATGGTAGGGCTGCCAGGACTGGAAGAGAGTGAGAACAAAAAATTATTAAAACAACATATAACTAAACTGCAGAGCATTGAACTAATGTGAGATGCATTATCATGAAATAGGTTCTTAATCTGTGCAGAAGTGAATTTGATGATGAAGAAACTGGAGTCTCCAGTGAGAGAAGCTATTCTGTCTCTACCATTAGTGAGGCTCTGTCGGAGAATTTGAGAGTGAGTACGGGAGTTCAGAATCAGTGAACAGCAGTTACTTGAAACTTGCACAGACAACAGAATTCAATAACATAGACAGGTATTAGATGTCAGAAAAAACAAATATTGCGAAGTTACTCACATAAGAAAGCATTAAAATCAACCCTTGAGGACAAAGGCTACATGGAACTCTAAAAGATATCACAACTAGGTTACAATAGACTCAGTTCCTTCAACCAAGAGGCTGTCCATAAATTATGTAACAGACTTTTGGGAGATTTTCAAGACCCACCCATCCCTTGCAACAATGAAATAAACACGCAAAGTTCAGGGCCCACTTATCCCCTATTGCATTACATAACTGATGGACAGCCCCAAAGGTATGTAAGAGTATAAGGACCAAATTCACAAAGGGATTTCGCTGCCTAACTCTTACAGTGCTGCACGCCTAAGTCCCTTTGTGGCTCTGGGCCCATGTAGTTTAATGATGGACTGTGCAAAACAGGGAGATTCCCCCTCACCTGGAAAAAAAGGGAACAAGATTACATAGGGCTAGATCCTGTGCTGCAGCTTCTGAAACATGCACAGCAGGTTAGGTAAGTATCAATTTTGTAGGGATGGGGAAACAGAGGCAAGGATTGTATCTTACTAAAGCTACATATGGAGTCAATGACAGGGCTGATATTAGAACCTAGGAGTTCCTGGTTACCAGTCCTGTGTTCAGACCAAACAGCCATGCCCTTCTCTTACCACCAACAATTACTTCAAAGTATAATTTGGCTCTGTGGATGAGGAGAAAGCAAAGTTATTCTTTGACTTTAGCAAAGCTTTTGATAGGGTCTCCCACAGTATTCTTGCCAGCAAGGTAAAGAGGTATGGGCTGGATGAATGGACTATAAGGTAGATAGAAATCTGGCTAGATCGTCGGGCTCAATGAGTAGTTTTCAATGGCTCCATGTCTAGTTGGCAGCTGGTATCAAGCGGAGTGCCCCAAGGGTCGGTCCTGGGACCGGTTTTGTTCAATATCTTAATTAATGATCTGGAAGATGGCGTGGACTGCACCCTCAGCAAGTTTGCAGATGACACTAAACTGGGAGGAGTGGTAGATACGCTGGAGGGTAGGGATAGGATAAAGAGGGACCTAGACAAATTAGAGGATTGGGCCAAAAGAAATCTGATGAGGTTCAATAAGGACAAGTGCAGAGTCCTGCACTTAGGACGGAAGAATCCCATGCACTGCTACAGACTAGGGACCGAGTGGCTAGGCAGCAGTTCTGCAGAAAAGGACCTAGGGGTTACAGTGGACGAGAAGCTGAATATGAGTCAACAGTGTGCCCTTGTTGCCAAGAAGGCTAATGGCTGTATAAGTAGGAGCACTGCCAGCAGATCGAGGGATGTGATCATTCCCCTCTATTCGACATTGGTGAGGCCTCATCTGGAGTACTGTGTCCAGTGTCCACACTACAAGAAGGATGTGAAAAAATTGGAAAGAATCCAGGGGAGGGCAACAAAAATGATTAGGGGGCTGGAGCAAATGACTTATGAGGAGAGGCTGAGGGAACTGGGATTGTTTAGTCTGCAGAAGAGAAGAATGAGAGGAGATTTGATAGCTGCTTTCAACTACCTGAAAGGGGGTTCCAAAGAGGATGGATCTAGACTGTTCTCAGTGGTAGCAGATGACAGAACAAGGAGTAATGCTCTCAAGTTGCAGTGGGGGAGCTTTAGGTTTGATATTAGAAAAACCTTTTTCACTAGGAGGGTGGTGAAGCACTTGAATGGGTTACGTAATGAGGTGGTGGAATCTCCTTCCTTAGAGGTTTTTAAGGTCAGGCTTGACAACGCCCTGGCTGGAATGATTTAGTTGGGGATTAGGTCCTGCTTTGAGCAAAGGGTTGGACTAGATGACCTCCTGAGGTCCCTTCCAACCCTATGATTCTATGATAATAGAGTAATGCAAACAAGTCAATTAAATTATTATCTTTTCCCCAAATACAGCTATACCTTCATTTGGCTATAATAACTTCACATATAATATGGAGTGATAAGTAGGTTTCTCTCTTCTTATTCAGACTAAAAAATAATGCTATGCGATTCTCAAATCCAAAATGCTGAATCTTAGTAAGTCCAGTTTACATAAAAAAGCTACCAATTCTGCCTTTTGACTGAATTCCAAACAATCTCATTGGGTTTTATCTTATATACTAGGGGGGGAAAATGAGCAAGATGAGGAAAAAATATGTGTACCCTCCCAATAGGATATGCCTAGAGAAATCTCAACTGCTCTGCATTATACAGCATGCTCTGCATTTCAACTCTTTCTCTGAAGTTATTCCATGCCAGCCTCCTGAATGTTCTGCCTATGGTACATTCCCAGGAGGGAAGGGAAGTAAGAGGAAATGGTCCTGACTTTGTACTTGAACTTGATCTTATAAACAGTAGGAGCAATGCCTTCAAGCTAAATAACAAATTACAGCTAGATGGAGGAAGGAGTAGAAATGACTAAAGCTGATTAAGCCATTGGGCCTGGCAGTTTTTGAGTACTAAGCATAGTGCTTCAGCTAAACCCTTTTAGCTGGAAAACTATTAACAAACAGCAACTACTGTGGTTTCTTTTATTGATAAAACAACATAGATAAAGATGCTGTCCTTCAACACTTGTAGTAATTTTCAGTGGGTATTGTCATGTAATTCTACATACAGCAAAAAAAAAAGTGAAATACAACAAAATAAAAAAAAACTCATCAAAACAACAACAGGCACCCTTTATCATTGTAGCTCTTTGTTACATATTTTGGAGATGTTCACTGTGCATTTGGGATGAAAGTTATTTCTGGGCGGGAGTCTGTCCATGTGGAGCTAACTGCATAATTGGGGTCTTTAATCAAAATTTGGAGTCCAGAAACAGGGCTGGATTTGTCCCTTAGGGCTAAATTTTAAAGCATTTGCTCCTTTAACTGCCACACTTCCAGGCCAAGTTAAGATGAGCAGGAAACTCATGACAAATTAATGAGTATGACTGATCAGATGGTCATGATGTAATGACTGATGATCTATCCAAAGGTTTTCTGTAACACCCACCACTGTAGTATGTGAGCACTGGAATTCCAATTTGAAAATGGAATTTTAAAAGATACAAATCAAGAATTATGAAATATGATAATCAGAAAATATGATACACTTTACCCTTTAAATTCTTATCCTGCAAACACTTCCACACATAACTTTTTTCATGTAACTAGTCCCACTGAGCTAACTGCATTAACTGAATGAAACTACTCCTGTTCATAAGTGTTTTCGAGATTGGGTGGGATTAATGAGTTTAATTATAATACTAAAAAAACCACAAATACTATTTTTTCCTAAGGAAAAAATATAGTCTGCTGAGTGCTGAATGCCCATAGCTCCTCCCAGTTCATTTGTGTAGAAATATCATAAAGATGTGTGTCCTGCATTACAAGGGTTAAATAATTACTCTCTATCTATTTCTACAAATGAATAAAGTGGACATTTGCCAATATCACATTTATGGGATGTGGAAGTAGGAAGTGTACATATTATACCAGAAATGAGCATTAAAAATGTTATAAGCTGTTAATTGATAAGACATGAGGACCTCACAACATACATCTAAGCAGGCTAAAGTACTGTAAGAAATTGAACAAATTTATATGGATCAAGAAAGATCCGTGAAGACTGGAAAATGGCCAGAATAAAGCTATTATTTAAAAAGAGACTCAGACGGAAATTTCCAAGATGCATAGTTTACTGCAGTGTGTAGAAAAGGTATGGGAATAGGGATTACTGAAACATTTGTAACTGATTAGTGAATTTAAGGAAGGAAATTCATGGCTTTATTGACTTGCAAGGCTTCAGCAAAGGTTATGAATTGAAAGGATTTGAAAAGTTTGCCAAACATGGGGGAGATTGAGGTATGGCATTGCCAGTCTTCTACTGAGGATCAGGCATACACCATCTACCTGACAATAATGGGCTGGACCCAGACCAGCTCAGAAGAATTGGCATAAAGGGGAGGGAAAAAAAGGCAGAAGACACATAAGACAGAACAAGATCCAATGGTTGCACCTTCCAATTCTCTGCATTGGAAGAATGTATCAAGGAATATGATGAATTCTGTGATGGATTTTTGCAGTCTTTAAGACAAATTAAAGTTTTGTTTGAGCTATAGCATATATTTTTGATGAAGAAATTACCGGATTGTGGTCTCTGGCCTGTGTTATGCAGGAGATCAAACTAGATGGTCATAAAGGCCTTCCGGCCTTTAAAATCTGAATCTATGAAAACATTCCATCTCATGATGGACTATAAAGGTGGATAGAAAGCTGGATAGATTGTCAGGCTTAATGGGTAGTGATCAATGGCTCCATGTCTAGTTGGCAGCCGGTATCAAGTGGAGTGCTCCAAGGGTCGGTCCTAGGGCTGGTTTTGTTCAATATCTTAATTAATGATCTGGAGGATGGCGTGGACTGCACCCTCAGCAAGTTTGCAGATGACACTAAACTGGGAGGAGTGGTAGATAGGCTGGAGGGTAGGGATAGGATACAGAGGGACCTAGGCAAATTAGAGGATTGGGCCAAAAGAAAGCTGATGAGGTTCAACAAGGACAAGTACAGAGTCCTGCACTTAGGATGGAAGAATCCCATGCACTGCTACAGACTAGGGACTGAATGGCTAGGCAGCAGTTCTGCAAAAAAGGACCTAGGGGTTACAGTGGATGAGAAGCTGGATATGAGTTGACAGTGTGCCCTTGTTGCCAGGAAGGCTAATGGCAGTTTGGGCTGTATAAGTAGGGGTATTGCCAGCAGATCGAGGGACGTGATCATTCCCCTCTATTCGACATTGGTGAGGCCTCATCTGGAGTACTGTGTCCAGTTTTGGGCCCCACACTACAAGAAGGATGTGGAAAAATTGGAAAGAGTCCAGGGGAGGGCAACAAAAATGATTAGGGAGCTGGAGTACATGACTTATGAGGAGAGGCTGAGGGAACTGGGATTGTTTAGTCTGCAGAAGAGAAGAATGAGGGGGGATTTGATAGCTGCTTTCAACTACCTGAAAGGGGGTTCCAAAGAGGATGGATCTAGACTGTTCTCAGTGCTACCAGGTGACAGAACAAGGAGTAATGGTCTCAAGTTGCAGTGGGGGAGGTTTAGGTTGGATATTAGAAAAACCTTTTTTACTAGGAGGGTGGTGAAGCACTTGAATGGGTTACCTAGTGAGGTGGTGGAATCTCCTTTCTTAGAGGTTTTTAAGGTCAGGCTTGACAAAGCCCTGGCGGGAATGATTTAGTTGGGGATTGGTCCTGCTTTGAGCAGGGAGTTGGACTAGATGACCTCCTGAGGTCCCTTCCAACCCTAATCTTCTATGATTCTGTACAACTTCTTGGGCATGCCATGACACTTCAGTTATTCCCTGACTACAAGACAGGCAACACCGTGATGTGATACCAGGTATAAAGGAACAATAAAATCCTCAAATTTATAAGAAAGAGCATATAGTTTAAAGTTAATACTTTATGCTATAATAAGCTTTATTTGAAAGCATTGTTCTCTTTAAAAAAAATCAATGATTTTTGTAGAAGAAATGAGTAGTTCTGTGTGCTGGCATTCTCCATTGAAGAATGGGTTTGAGAAGAGATCTGCATAATTGTTAATGTGCATTAATTGTCCAAGTGAGATTGCTTCCTAGATCTAGAGCGATCCCTCTGGCATGCATACCCTCCACAGTAAATGTAGGCATTTGGGTCTTCAGTTATGAGTACAAACTCCAATATTTTGATAATATTGGTATTCAGTTAAGTACAAAAAACCAAATCCTAAGTATTAAGTAGTTTAAAGGGGCAGCTTCAATCTAACTATGGTGACCAATGCACCATGTCATTCTTCAGTGCAATGTAATGCAATGTTTTTTGCTTGCTTAGCACCTGCTGACTCCAAAGGCCTAAGTCTACTCCTTTGAACACCTTCCCTCAGATAACCCAAACTGGCATTGCTTTTCCATGACTCTCTCGTCCTAGCACTTCTCATTCTTTCACTTTCACCTTTCCCTGTTCATAGTATTATTCGATATTTTCCAAATACCTGCAGCCATTTGGTGAATGCTGAAACAGTGATTCCATTCCTTTAAAATTTTCATCAGCAGAAACTTGCTCATTTTCCTTTTTGTCCAAAGCATTGTAAAACAAGCAATCAAGTATTTAATTTTATAGTCCAATTTATTTTATTTTGTCTTAGAGGATTTATCTTACTTCATAGGCACTATCACTATATTCTTTCAAATACTTAGTTTTGATATCTGGCCTGACAATAGCAGAATTTAATAACTGACACCAGGAGCGGTGGAAGTGACCTAAAAGAAGGGGGGGGGGGGCACAGGTGCCTGAATCATGGCCTCTGTGCCACCCCTTCCCCAGAGACCCTGCCCCTGCGCCACTCCTTCCCCCAAGACTCCCCTCCCACGCTGCCTCTTTCCCCCAAGAATCCACCCCTGCTCACTCCTCTTTGCCTCTCCCCACCCTCCATGTCTTGCCCTTATGGCCAGTAAAAAGAGAGAGGGCGATATCCCCCATCCTCCCCATTCCTGGGCCTCTGATTGACATTTTGTCCTTTCTGCTACGGATAGTAACTTCACCTGTTTATAGCGGTCACAGTAAGGTTCTTTGTTGCTGTGGCCCCAAAGACCTGCTTGTCTGCTGATATCACATCTCTGTAGTGTAATACTGCTGTATTTTTAAATAGCAAAATATGAATCAGCATCCCCCCAGTTTGAGGCTGATATGTAAATAACATTTTCTTTGTGTTCTTTAGATATTAAAGAACTGTTGATGCATACTCTGTGCTAACCAGAGCCTGCCTCTGAAGGCCCGTGAAAAATATTGAAACTAACTAGTTTTCTGTTTTCGAGTGTGTGCATCTTGAGACATCTGAGCAGTGAGAGTGTCTCTGGCTATATCCAGGCTGAATATTTTATGTCTGTGCGTACTGCATATAGCACAGAACAAACCACACAGTCTTGCGCAGAGGTAGCAATGGTTGCACAAGCATTGCATTTTCCACATCAAACAGCCATCATTGAAATCTTAATGCACAGACTCTGCAAAGTCAGAAATGTACATGTCCTTTACATAAAGGTAAAAAATGTCTATCTGTGTATATTATAGAATCATACATATGTAGGGCTGGAAGAGACTTCAAAGGTTCAGCTAGTCCATCCCTTTGTGCTAAGATAGAATTAAGTATACCTAGACAATCCCCAACAGATGTTTGTCTAATCTCAATGACAAGGATTCCACAGCTTCCCTTTTGTGTGTGTGTGCGCGCGCGCACGCATACACTTTATCTGAAAGTTTGGGACAGTAAACAGATTTCATGTTTACCGTATAATATCACAGAAACTGTATTGACAGCAAAGCCAAAGAAAACATATGATAAAGTTGAATGGAAAACACAGACATAGCTAGGAAAGATTTTTTGTTTGAAAATTTTTGAAAACTGACATCATTACACTGTAAACAGTAATACATATGATCATTGGCCCACCATGTCCAATATTCTGCTTCTGACAGGTGCCAATACTGATTCTGATGCTTCCAAGAAAGATTGGACAGTGTTGTGTATGGGGAAAAAATTCCATCCTAAACCTTGCAAACGATCAGTATAGGCCCCAAAGCATAACATTTGTTTTCCCTAAGCTTAATTGTTTGTCCTTGTATAATTATACATGTTCCATTGATTTATGTCCATCCCCAGTATTACAGTGTTGTCCCTTAACACGAGGCTTGCAATATATGTGTTGTTTTCCCTTTTAGTCCCCAGCTCCGTGAGTCAGGTGATTATATTCTTTCGTAAGATTTTAGCCCTTAGGGTTGTGGAGAAAAGCTTGAAAAAATTATGCAAAATAGCTCAGAACTCAGAAAGAAAATAAAAAGAACCCAACATTTATTATCTTTAAAATCTCATGATTTTTAAGCCAGTCTAATGATGTTTGAGTCCCAACTCATGATTTTTGAATGCTTGGGGTTGGGAACACTTGCTTAACGACCTCCAACAGCAGTGAATTCTAGACATTAACTGTATTAAATAGTATTGCCTTTAACTTGTTCCAAGTTGACCAGCTATTCTTTTCATTGAATTACCCTTGTTCATATAAAACACAGACATGTCAAGTCTTTGTGAGACTCACTCATTAGCATGCTATCTCACTCTCACACACATTACTAAGCTTATCTCACTCATTCTGAGTAAATATATAAAGATTTAAAATATTTTTACTTAAGCACTGAAAAAGACATAGGTTTGGTCACAAAGCAGGTTGTGCAGACGTTGGAAGAGCAAGGGGATATTAATCCTCTTGCAAATTGGATGTTCTTTTGTGCAGGCAGAACATTCTATACTAGTGTAGCTAAGTATGCATGTGAGAGGCTACTTTTAATGGTGAAATGTTAAAGACGTCAGTATTTGTGAACTTTGATATCAGAGAAAACTGCACTTTTGAACAGGTTGAGCGCTTTGTTGACAGATACCAGCACATGTTTAGTCTTTCTCCAGCTGAGGTAGAGAAGCTGCAAGAGGAGTTTGTTGATTTGCAGTTGATGCAGAAGTCAGATATCCGTCCGTGGATTGAGGCAGCACTACATACTGACACAGATGACACTACTGTGCAGTACAGGATGGACACTCTGTGGGCATATCTTAGCAATGTCAAAAGCCCTAGTGGTCTTCTCAAGTTTCCATTGCTGGCCAGGGTTGCCGGCCTTGTCTTAGTTTTACTGCCACTCAAATGCAGAAGAGAGAATGTTCAGTCTTTTTCAAAAGAGTGAGGTACCATTCAGACCAAACGTTGGACTAGATTGGACGCTGTGCTCCATTATCTAAGCAAGGCTGGCAAATCCTGAGCCATGTTTCAAGACTGAGCCACAAAAAGAAGTTATAAAAACAGCAAAGGGGCCCATACGGCAATATAACAAAGCACATGAATAAAACGTGAATACAAATTAGATATTAAAAGCAATGTGGAATCTGAATCCTTTATCTATGGTTTGTTAGCTTCAAATTAATTACACTTAATTTAATTACTTTATTTATTTTTACATTCATTTAATGTATTGTTTGGTTGTGTTGTATTTTAATTAATTAATACATTTGTTTAATTTGCTTTGCACTTATTTGTTTTGGAATCTAATTATTTTAGTTTGCTATAGATGTAATATGAGCAATAATATACAAACCAAATAATTGTACTATAAAGTGTTTGGGGTTTTTTTGTTTTTTTCAAACTGATGATTACTATGAGAAGGTGATAGGCAAAAAAAATGTTGTACTGATAAAAGTTTGCTTTTTAGTTAGGTTTATATAAAAACAGTTTATTTTTTAAATATTTCTCTTGTTCTGCCCACTGATTGTATGTGCTTAAACTAAGGTTTATTAACTCTGGTCCTCGGGGATCTCCAACCGTCCAGGTTTTTGTTCCAACTAGCAAATAATTGTTTTTATTAAAATCCATTGGTTTGTACTGAATACAGAATTCTCACGTGCCCTAGACTTTAGTATGCATTAGGACATTTAAGTGTTTCATATACAATATTAAGCAGTGTATATTTGAAAACAAACTATTAAGTGCTGGTTGGATTAAAAACCTGTATTATTGGATGTTGCCAAGGACCAAAGATGAGAGCCCTAATATCCTCCCCTCCCCCCTGAAATTCTCACTCTTTGGCCTTGAATCTCTCTCTTTGAGGCTATAAATCTCATTCTTATGGACCGCCAATCCTTGGCATCTCTGATAACGTGATAGGGTAAATGAAAAAATGGATCACACTTCAATATATCCTTCATAATTTTGGATCCCTTTAATTGTTCTCAAACAGGACTGACCATATGTGTTGTATACTGTATCTAGTTCACTGAAAGTGAAGGGAAACAAATACAAAGTTTAGTTGTTTCCAAGTTTTTTCTAAGTGCCCTGTACACATTTTTCATTTCTCTGTAAGAGCTTTTGCAAACTGCTATTAGTTTTTGTACAGGATCACTAGTGGAGGGCTTTGCCTATGTCATGAATAAAAATGCACCACATGTGGCAGCTAGTCAATATCTGTCTCAATTCAAACTGCCACTTTTCAGCAGAAGTAGTATGCATGGGATGTTGTATATCCCCTGGGGAAGCCATATGGAATACTCACCTATGATTAACCCAGTCAGCTTCTTGATAGGTAAACTGAAATGACTTTATTAAACATAAGATAGCAGCTCTTAAACACTGATGCATGAACTCCAGGTTCAGTTCACAAGAACTTCCTGTGGTTTTCCCTGCCTCTCTATGAGCCTTGCCCCTTACCCTGGCCTCTGCTGAGCTCTCATCAGTTACTTTCCCATAAGGGGAGAAAGGGGCTATGACTGGATGGTGACTGGGAGAAATAAATCTGAGAGCTTACCGTAGAGCGCTGACTAACTCCTTTGGGATTTTAAGAAATGCTAAGTACTTACAACTCCCATTGAAGTCAAAAGGGACTGTGGGGTTCTGCACCTTGTGAAAATCCAGTCCTTGGCTCTTAAGACCATAAAATATTATGTAAGAACTTAAAACATACAAGTAAATTGTAATTAGCAAGACAATAACTTCTTGGCTAGAAAACGGACTGGAGGGGGTGGGGGTGGAATTCAGTAAATGGGTTCAAGCAAATTGGCAAATGTAATTAGCAGAGCAGCCCAGAGCTTGATCCTTGGACCAATACTATTTAATATTGATATAAATAACCTTGGAGAAAGCAATACATTATATGATACTGTAATTTCCTCACGTCACCAGGAGGAAGAATAGTGGATACTGCTGAGGACAAACTACAGCTACAGGAAGATAGGAACAGATGAGAGGTAAGGGAGGGAATAGTAGCAGATAGTAATTTAATATTAGAAAAGATAAGATCACACATTTGGCAAGAATAAAGAGACACGGTGGGTGGAAGACAGTAATAGAGATGAATAGGAATTTAATAGAATTGTCCTGGCATAAACTAAAAAGGAAAGAAATCAAAGAACTGAGGGTAATGTGAAGGTTAGAGCATAATATAAGGTAGCTATTATACAAGGGGGTTAACTACTGAAAAAAAATCTAAGATGAACATATTGGGAACATGGGAAGATTACAGACAAAATTGACAGGTTTCAAGTGTGTACAGCTCTTTGTCCCTCTCTAGTAAGTAGACCATTAAGAGATTAGAGTCTGCTACTACCTCCAAGGCAATGGTAAAGGTAAACAGTAGAGGTTCCACCGGTCCTGGAAGATGGCTCATGCAGGGGATTGACTTCTATGGTAGAGAGAGAGCTTCTCTAAGCCCTAATGGTATAAGCATGATATTTACATTTCAATTTGTTTGGTTGGGCAGTGGATCATGGATTCTACAGTCCTGCTGCTGGACAAAGATAGGGGTTACTACACTGGGTTGTATAACGAGATTATAGAAACAGGTTGTGTCATGGAGAGAACTTTGTGAGGCCTGATAGGGAGCGGCTGCTGGCAAAAAAAGAAGTCATGCAGGAGAGTAGCCAACTACAGGACTTAAGGCGGTAGATATATTTTGTTTTCTAGTTTCATTTTTTAAATTACTTTTTTTCTTGTATATATATTTATCCAGAATAACCTGAAATATGAACCTTCTTGAAACAAACCATATGTCCTGAATATTAAAACCAATGGCCCACACAAGTGCTGCAACATGTCAAGGTGCAATGATTTCTCTCACTGCAGGAGATGCTGTCCATAGCCAAACTGCTTCAGTGCGGCATGCTGAGGCTTGTCAATGGAACGGGACATGCAGAGGAGACAGATGACTGGTACAAGAGAAGATGAGAGAGAGACAAGGAGGCCTGCTGAAATTGTGAAAAAAGATAAAAATCAGAGATAGAGGGGATGGAAGAAAAGATTCAGTTTTGGGGATTGAGAGAAAAAAGACAATGGAGAGTGGGTGAGAAATAATGGAAAAAGGAGAGCAAATAAAAACAATGCACAGGGAAAAGGAGTGAAAAAGAAGATGTAGATAAGAAGAGGAAAGGTAAGGATAATATTTATCCCAACAGAAAAATCTCATGTCAGTTGCATAGCCATTAGAAAAGCCAGCTTAGCTTCTGGGAAGTGGCAACAATTGCAGTAATTGAGACCCAGTGTACCCAAATTAAGGCAGGAGAACTGAGGGAAACCCGAAAAAGAAAAAGGGGGGAAAATAAGAAAAGGTGTTCCTGAACTACATCTTCTCCTCAGAGAGTTCTCCAGGAAGGTAATCTAACCCCTCCTTATATCTAGAGTTTCAAATCCTACAACAAATTGAACTGCCCTCTTCTATCTTCTTTCCTCCCTCCTCCCAGTTCATTACATTCTGCAACAGTAACGACAGTGTCTGCCTTGATTTCCCGATCTCAGCTGTCTTGCTAGACCTTATGGGGCCTATGAAGCATCCACTTTATGCTGTTATGCTTAAAAGAAGCACATGGGATCTTTTTCAGGGGAAAAGGCAATACACCATGTTTATTGAAGATACAACAATTAGCATATGCATTCAATCACACCACACACACACACACACTGTCCTGCCAGTCGATGTTATAGTTACCAGTCCAGAGTCCGGATCAATCTAGTGGCCAGCTAGGTTGATCACAGGTAGGTAGGAGCCGGGTTCTGTTGGTCATGACACGATGATCCAGGGAAGTCTTGGCAGGGCGAACCCATGGCAAGGCACCCTGTTAATATAGTGATTTTCCTTCATTGGGACCAATGAGTTTTGCACTGTCATGCTGTAATCAATTGTTGTTTGACGAGTGCTTGTTTTCTTAAATTGTCCTTCTCATCCTTTATCTTGTTCTTTCATCAAGTCTCTCAGGGAATTATCTCATGCTGGTTTTGATCACAGCTACCTTATCCCCATTGATAGGTGCCTGTCTCATCTTTAGTGTCGTCAATCTGCCCTCCTCTGACATTACAATAGGGGTATGTTGCAGCCTTCTGGCACCCTTGCGTCTGTCTCCAGTTCCTCCCTAGAACATCTGGTTCAGTAATGGCCTTCACTCTTATCTCTTAACACACATTCCTCATTCACACACAAAACAGAATTAATTTACACAGAACATTTTGAACAGGAACATCAAATTGCAATGCAAAAGAAAAACAATCACGGCTTACTTATTTTAAAATGCTAAACCTACAACAAAGTGGAGACCCTCAAAGGCCTGATACTGCCTTGAAATCAGTCCAGACATAAAGAAATTCTGGCTAATGCATCTCTACCAATGACACATTAGGCCATTCCTTTCTGCTACTCAAAAAGGGTGGCTGGCAAGATATGGTTAAATCATACATCAATGCATTTAATACATGCTACATTATTATCTTATTATTCTTTATCCTGCATTCTAAATTATACAAAATACAAAAATAAAATCCTACTACTACAATGCACATTCAGAAAAGAAAACAACCTTTTGTTATATAGCCCTGTCCATTCCCTGATATGTCAGCCTCTGTGCATCATGGAGTTAAATTCTTGCAAAACTGAGGTAATCTCATTGTAAGTGGTTTTAAATTGCTCAACTACAATAGCAGGATACCCGCAAAGGGGCTATCTGATCCAAACCCCATTGATGTCAATGGGAGTCTGAATCAGGCCTTAAGTCATGTGAACATTACAAATTATTTTGATATATGTATAATAAATGTAATGGACTATTGATACAGAGTGTCTTACATAGTAAGATTTTTTTTTTATTTGCAAAACCAACCAGCAACATAGATAGTGTATAGGATTAAATCCAAGCAGTGTCAAAGTTTAGAATAAAACTAGTAAATTTACAGATAAACAGTATAAATAATGACAGCGGTACGCCAATGTAAATAGACTGACTAGGAGCATTTAGCCTTGCTTTTATTACATGGTATTACCAACATCAATCTCATCTTAAATTTCCTCTCTTGAATAATCAATACACAATACAGTGCAATAATACCAGCTAATACTGCACAGAATCTTCATAAATGTTCCTCAAAAGCCTCTTGGACAAATTGTTCCATTTGCTGTATGCATCAGTTTGCTTCAATTTAATTTACTTACCTCCAGTTGCTCCTTGTTTCGCAGAAGAATTAATGGTTACCGGAGTTCAGTAGTTTTGTGCCCTTGCTAGTTATCACTGTGCTGTAGACAGGGCTCATCCTTCTGGGTTTCTTCAGGGTCCTTGAAATCCTTTCTTCCCTTTACAACTCCAAGTAAGGGCTGGTCTACACTACTGCTTAAGTCGATGTAACTTATGTCGCTCAGGGGTGTAGAAAAGACACCCCCCTGAGTGACACAAGTTACATCGACTTAAGCGCTGTCTACACTGGCACTATGTCGGCAGGAGGTGCTCTCCTGCCAACATAGTTTCTGCCTCTCGCGGATTTGGAGTAATTATGCCAACAGGAGAGTGCTTTCCCTTTGGCATAGCGCGTCTTTACTAGACGTGCTACAGCAGCACAACTGTGCCAATGTAGTGCTGTAGTGTAGACTTAAAGGCACACTGACAAGTTTGAGAGGCCCACGTTTCAACTCCTGCTATACACTTTTTCTCCCCTAACTCCACCCCCACTACTTTCATTATCTCTTCATCCCAAACAATGGGCTTAGTTCCTTGTTGAACTCAGATTCATTTTCATCCCTCAGCTTCACTCAGGGGCTATAACATAAAGCTACAAAATTATAAAACTTCCAGTTCCCTCACTGGAGGTGAAACATTAGTGCTGGCTTTATTTGCTATGGTTAATACGTATCAAGCTTATGCCCTGCCTGCCGACGTACACTTTTTAACTGGTATGGTAAGATACCAAATTTTAAAATAATCCTCATTTGATTTTTTTGAACTGGATCATAGATCTTCTGAAAGGTGCTGGTCTCAGATTGTTCAAAATGAAATGGTCTCGTATAGGTAGCAACTACGACTCAGATTTAGAAGCCTAATCCTTTGAGGATCTGGATCTTTGTGACCAATTCTCACTTGAAAGAAGCCCTTCAACCAGTGAGAGGATACATTGGAATCTATATCCATTCAGTCATGAGCTCTTTACTCAAAATACCAAGAACAATGTGCCCTGTGAAGATATGTTTTGTAATGTGATATGTTCACTACTAGTAATTGAGACCAGTCATTTTCCAAAGGCCACTCAACAACTATGGTATGGTAGCAATTTCTAGTCACTATGAGCCTGAACTGGATTTGAGTCGGCTACCTCTCACCTACACCCAGAAAAACAAAAGTAAAATGTGTCCTTCCCCCAATACACTTTAATATTAAATATGTATACACAGTGCATTCGCCTTATTAGCCTTCATCCTACGAACTCCTGTTGATTAAAGTATTCCCATTAACTTCAATGTGACTATACATGTGATTAAGTATTACATAAGGATTTGCAAAACTGAATCCTTACTTTGTACATTTGGTGAGTGACAACGGTTCCATGTAATAATTTCTCATACATTTAAAAAAAAAGTTGGCTCTGAGCTGCAAGACAAACTTATGAACGTCTCCCATGTATACATAGACTGTATCTTTGATTGTGAGAAATATATCACATAGACTTTTAAAAAGTGTATGGGATGGATGCTGAGCTTCTATAAACTAGCACAGGTCCAGTGATTTCAAAGGAACTACATAGATTTAGCTAAGGATCTAGCCCTCTATGTCTTTGGGTGCGTCTACACTTCGAGCTGGGGTTGTGTGAACTCACGGAGACATATTTGCACTAGCTCTCATTGAGCAAGCATGCTAAAAATAGAATGTAGCCAAGGCACAGATGGGCATTTACTTGGGAGGGCTAGCCCATTGCACTGCCATGGCTACATTAGCTCAATGATAGCTAGCTTGAATATGGCTTCTTGAGCTGGGAATCAGAGCTGGGGTATAAATGCAGACATATCCTTTGAGTCAAAGTTAAAGTAGTTTTAAAAATGGGTGAGGTGAATTTTTGCATGTCGATACTGTGGTTAAATAAATATATGAACCACAAATATAATGGAATATATAAATTATCTTAAAACTAATCCGTTCCATGTTTTAATGCTCAAGGCTTTGTCACAGTGTAACTTTATTATGTAGCTTGTTGGGTTATATGAATTACTGGACAACATCTTTGATAAATTGCCAGAGACTTTGGCATGGGAATTTAATTAGGGCCAGATTCTGTCACCTTTATTCAGATTGAATAGTCCCACTGGTTTCAGTGGGACTACTTGAAGTGTGAAGTATTATTTAAGCTGGATAAGGAAGGCAGAATCAAGTTCCTAATGTTTGTATATATCATTTGAAAATAACACATGATGATAAAGTACTAGGTATGTCAGTAATAGTACTGGGTTTATGGTTTATTACCACAATCTGTAATCCACTAACCCCCTATTTGTGCCCTATGACTACCAGGGCTGCCCAGAGGATTCAGGGGGTCTGGGGACAAAGCAATTTCGGGGCCCCTTCCATAAAAAAAAGTTGCAATATTATAGAATACTATATTCTCATGGGGGCCCCTCCGGGGTCAGGGGCCTGGGGCAAATTGCCCCACTTGCCCCCCCCCTCTGGGCAGCCCTGATGACTACGGAGATATTAATGGGCCACTCTACCTTGAATGGTCCCTTAGAATATGTGTTAACTACTTATAGTAAAGTTTCAGAGTAACAGCCGTGTTAGTCTGTATCCGCAAAAAGAAGAACAGGAGTACTTGTGGCACCTTAGAGACTAACAAATTTATTAGAGCATAAGCTTTCGTGGACTACAGCCCACTTCTTCAGATGCATATAGAATGGAACATATAATGAGGAGATATATATACACACATACAGAGAGAGCATAAACAGGTGGGAGTTGTCTTACCAACTCTGAGAGGCCAATTAATTAAGAAAAAAAAAAAAAAAAAAAAAAAAAACTTTTGAAGTGATAATCAAGCTAGCCGAGTACAGACAGTGTGATAAGAAGTGTGAGAGTACTTACAAGGGGAGATAGTCAACGTTTGTAATGGCTCAGCCATTCCCAGTCCTTATTCAAACCGGAGTTGATTGTGTCTAGTTTGCATATCAATTCTAGCTCTGTAGTCTCTCTTTGGAGTCTGTTTTTGAAGTTTTTCTGTTGTAATATAGCCACCCGCAGGTCTGTCACTGAATGACCAGACAGGTTAAAGTGTTCTCCCACTGGTTTTTGAGTATTTTGATTCCTGATGTCAGATTTGTGTCCATTAATTCTTTTGCGTAGAGACTGTCCGGTTTGGCCAATGTACATGGCAGAGGGGCATTGCTGGCACATGATGGCATAGATCACATTGGTAGATGTGCAGGTGAACGAGCCCCTGATGGTATGGCTGATGTGATTAGGTCCTATGATGATGTCACTTGAATAGATATGTGGACAGAGTTGGCATCGGGGTTTGTTACAAGGATAGGTTCCTGGGTTAGTGGTTTTGTTCAGTGATGTGTGGTTGCTGGTGAGTATTTGCTTTAGGTTGGGGGGTTGTCTGTAAGCGAGGACAGGTCTGTCTCCCAAGATCTGTGAGAGTAAAGGATCATCTTTCAGGATAGGTTGTAGATCTCTGATGATGCGCTGGAGAGGTTTTAGTTGGGGGCTGAAGGTGACAGCTAGTGGTGTTCTGTTATTTTCTTTGTTGGGCCTGTCTTGTAGGAGGTGACTTCTGGGTACTCGTCTGGCTCTGTCAATCTGTTTTTTCACTTCAGCAGGTGGGTATTGTAGTTTTAAGAATGCTTGATAGAGATCTTGTAGGTGCTTGTCTCTATCCGAGGGATTGGAGCAAATGCGGTTATATCTTAGAGCTTGGCTGTAGACAATGGATCGTGTGGTGTGTCCTGGATGGAAGCTGGAGGCATGTAGGTAAGTGTAGCGGTCAGTAGGTTTCCGGTATAGGGTGGTATTGATGTGACCATCGCTTATTAGCACAGTAGTGTCCAGGAAATGGACCGCTTGTGTGGATTAATCTAGGCTGAGGTTGATCAGCATCCTATACAGCAAACAGGGAAAGATTAAGAATGAGCTCTCAGAACTGGATACTCTCATAAGAAACCAACCTTCCACACAAACTTCCTCATGGATAGACTTTACAAAAACTAGACAAGCCATTTACAAGACAAACTTTGCCTCTCTACAAAGGAAAAAGGACACTAAACTATCTAAACTGCTACATGCCACAAGCAGCCACAACAGTAGTTCCCTTAACCCACCCAGCAATATTGTTAATCTTTCCAGCTATACTCTTAGCCCAGCAGAAGAGTCTGTCCTATCTCGGGGCCTCTCCTTTTGTCCCTCCAGACCCATGAATATGATACAGTTCTGCGGTGACCTAGAATCCTACTTTCGACGTCTCCGACTCAAAGAATATTTCCAACATACCTCTGAACAGCATACTAACCCACAGAATCCTCCCTACCAGCACTACAAAAAAAAGGATTCTGCATGGACTCCTCCGGACGGTCGAAACAACAGACTGGATTTCTACATAGATTGCTTCCGTCGACGTGCAAAGGCTGAAATTGTGGAAAAGCAACATCACTTGCCACATAACCTCAGCCATGCTGAACACAACGCCATCTACAGCCTCAGAAACAACCCTGACATCATAATCAAAAAGGCTGACAAAGGAGGTGCTGTCGTCATCATGAATAAATTGGAATATGACCAGGAGGCTGCTAGACAGCTCTCTAACACCACATTCTACAGGCCATTATCCTCTGATCCCACTGAGGATTACCTAAAGAAACTACACCATCTGCTAAAAAAACTCCCTGACAAAGCACAGGAACAAATCTGTACAGACACATGCCTAGAACCCCGACCAGGGGTATTCTATTTGCTACCCAAGATCCATAAACCTGGATATCCTGGACGCCCCATCATCTCAGGCATTGGCACCCTAACATCAGGCTTGTCTGGTTATGTAGACTCTGTCCTAAGACCCTACGCTACCAGCACTCCCAGCTATCTTCGAGACACCACTGACTTCCTGAGGAAACTACAATCCATCGGTGATCTTCCAGAAAACACCATCCTGGCCACTATGGACGTAGAAGCCCTCTACACCAATATTCCACACAAAGATGGACTACAAGCTATCAGGAACAGTATCCCTGATAATGTCACAGCTAACCTGGTGGCTGAACTTTGTGATTTTGTCCTCACCCACAACTATTTCACATTTGGGGACAATATATACCTTCAAGTCAGCGGCACTGCTATGGGTACCCGCATGGCCCCACAATATGCCAACATTTTTATGGCTGACTTAGAACAACGCTTCCTTAGCTCTCGTCCCCTAACGCCCCTACTCTACTTGCGCTACATTGATGACATCTTCATCATCTGGACCCATGGAAAAGAAGCCCTTGAGGAATTTCACCATGATTTCAATAATTTCCATCCCACCATCAACCTCAGCCTAGATCAATCCACACAAGCGGTCCATTTCCTGGACACTACCGTGCTAATAAGCGATGGTCACATCAATACCACCCTATACCGGAAACCTACTGACCGCTACACTTACCTACATGCCTCCAGCTTCCATCCAGGACACACCACACGATCCATTGTCTACAGCCAAGCTCTAAGATATAACCGCATTTGCTCCAATCCCTCGGATAGAGACAAGCACCTACAAGATCTCTATCAAGCATTCTTAAAACTACAATACCCACCTGCTGAAGTGAAAAAACAGATTGACAGAGCCAGACGAGTACCCAGAAGTCACCTCCTACAAGACAGGCCCAACAAAGAAAATAACAGAACACCACTAGCTGTCACCTTCAGCCCCCAACTAAAACCTCTCCAGCGCATCATCAGAGATCTACAACCTATCCTGAAAGATGATCCTTTACTCTCACAGATCTTGGGAGACAGACCTGTCCTCGCTTACAGACAACCCCCCAACCTAAAGCAAATACTCACCAGCAACCACACATCACTGAACAAAACCACTAACCCAGGAACCTATCCTTGTAACAAACCCCGATGCCAACTCTGTCCACATATCTATTCAAGTGACATCATCATAGGACCTAATCACATCAGCCATACCATCAGGGGCTCGTTCACCTGCACATCTACCAATGTGATCTATGCCATCATGTGCCAGCAATGCCCCTCTGCCATGTACATTGGCCAAACCGGACAGTCTCTACGCAAAAGAATTAATGGACACAAATCTGACATCAGGAATCAAAATACTCAAAAACCAGTGGGAGAACACTTTAACCTGTCTGGTCATTCAGTGACAGACCTGCGGGTGGCTATATTCCAACAGAAAAACTTCAAAAACAGACTCCAAAGAGAGACTACAGAGCTAGAATTGATATGCAAACTAGACACAATCAACTCCGGTTTGAATAAGGACTGGGAATGGCTGAGCCATTACAAACGTTGACTATCTCCCCTTGTAAGTACTCTCACACTTCTTATCACACTGTCTGTACTCGGCTAGCTTGATTATCACTTCAAAAGTTTTTTTTTTTTTTTTTTTTTTTTTTTTTTTTTCTTAATTAATTGGCCTCTCAGAGTTGGTAAGACAACTCCCACCTGTTTATGCTCTCTCTGTATGTGTGTATATATATCTCCTCATTATATGTTCCATTCTATATGCATCCGAAGAAGTGGGCTGTAGTCCACGAAAGCTTATGCTCTAATAAATTTGTTAGTCTCTAAGGTGCCACAAGTACTCCTGTTCTTCTTTTTACTTATAGTAAACAATCTGTTCCACATCACATTTAGCTGTGATGCTCAGAGCACCTTTCCCAGACCTGAAGAAAAGCTCTGTGTGGCTGAAAAGCTTGTCTCTCTTACCAACAGAAGTTGGTCCAATAAAGAATATTACCTCACCCACCTTGTCTTAGTAATAGTACTTGGTATTTACATAGTACTTTTCATCTGTGGGTCTCAAAGCACTTGGTAAACATTATTTTTCATCACAACCTTGTCATAAATACTATTATCCCCAGATGGAGAAACTGAAGCATGGAGTGGTTATGATTACAAAGCAACTTGGTGGTACATCCAGGAAGAGAAACCAGTTTTAGTGCTTATTGGTACTATTTAGTTGCTCTTTTTTTGTTGTTGTTGTTGCTCTAATTCATTCTCCCTCTTGTTTTTTCTCAACATACATTTCACTTCAGTAATCATACTCTCTCTTGATAGTCCCAGTTTCTTTCTTCTCAATTTAACTTTTCCTCCTACAGTAAAAACTACTGTTTTTCTATGTCTCTTAAAGTTTTCTTCTATTCATTTTCCTTTTATTTTTATGAAAAGTGGTGCTTACCAGCAGTTAATGACCAGTCAATTATTTAATGACCTTAAGCAAAAGGAAAAGGAGGTTAATGTGCTAACAAATTAGCCATTCACTAAAGTAATGATGGATTTTCAAGTGATTATTGGTATTTCACAGCTGTAAATGATGTTTTATTTTTCTTTTAATGTAGCAGCTACAGTGGATGTGGGTATTATTTGAATGTTAATAATTTCCTAGTGACTAACAATTGATTTCACAACAATCAAATCTCAGAACATGCTCTCTTAAAGTAATAATTTAAAGACTAATATTTCATTTGGGATCTTTAATTAAAGGTTTAAACCTTTAAATTAAAGTTTCCCAAAGAACCCAAACCACAGTCTATATTTTTGGGTTTCTAAATCAAAAATACCATGCTTAATCCTGGAAGAAATGAATTATTATTCAGTAGGACTATTTTATGGTTAGCATTTGTAATAAAAATTTTACAAGAATAGGAGGGGACATTTCTACATGGTCTATAACCTTGCTAAGAGTTCTTACAAAATCACATTAAGACTCATAACTCAGCCGTGCCAGTTATACTATAACTATGCCAAAACTCTCATCCATGCCTTTATCTCCTCATGTCGGATTATTGCAATAGACTGTGAAGAAGACTTCCTGAAAGAATTATAAATCATTCTAATGGGACAAACCAATGTGCATCTATTCCAGCTCTGTGAGTGAGATGCACATTTTATGTTATAAATGCTTCTCTCACAAAGAACTCTTCAAAACTACATTTTTAAAATGTTGTGAATACTATATGTTTTCCAGTCTCAGGCTGATAATCTTATCATTGTGTCACAATTTTCAGACTTTATAAGAAGAGCCAAAACAATATTCTTGATTAGTTAAGAGATGCCAGAGCATGTCCATTGATATGTACAGGAGACTACCTGGTTTTCAGGTTATTCTAATATAGCCACTTAGTGATATTTGACTGTAAATAAGTTTGAACCATATGCCATTACTATTTTGGTGTGAGGAGAGCTAGTGAGGAAACAGAGGCTGCAGTGTATCAGTTATATTGATGATACCCAATTTTACATGTTCATCATATTGGACCTGGCTGGTAAAGTGAAAGGAAAACCAAAATCCAGCAGTGAGGAAGTGCTGGCTGAAACTGAGACAGACAAGACTGAAGTGATTTGGGGAAAAGCAACCGGACAATTGGCAAGAGTGATATCTGTACCCCTGCTTGTGGTATGTCCATCGTTTATGACTCAGATTCACAATCTTGACATCTTATTATATATGGTGCTGTCCTTGAAAAACCATGTAGCAGGGGTAGCCAAAGAAACACATTTTCTCATTTCAATCTAGCTGAGAGACCTATCATGTCAGATGAAGACATCGATTGCATCATCCATGTCTGTCATTTCAAAACTAAGCTGTTCTGGTGTGTTGTGGATGGGTCGACACAATGCGAACCCTTGGAAACTCAAACTAGTGTAGAATGCAGCCATCCATCTAATGAGTGGTACAGAATGCACAGAACATAGAGTACGGGTAATCCAAGTGCTGCAACATTTCCCCACACGTTTCTGGATAAAGTTGAATGTGTTGGCTTTAACATAAACAGCCCTACACAGTCTGAGATCTTATCTGAGATACTTCCTGTTGTCCCATGCTGTATTGTCACAGTCATCATCAGCAGACATTCTCAAGTGGGATCCCCTCAATTTAAGGAGAAGGGGAAGTTTTTCTCCCGCATGGTGGGGTACTGACTCTGGAATTTGTTTTCCTTTTTGGTCCACCAGAGTTTGACCAATATATTAACCTTTCAGGCAGGTTACAAATCCCATCTTTTTTCATTGACATTCAAGGCTGTTGTGATTTTTCTAGGTGGACTAGCTGGTGTCTGAATGCAGGGTTTAGCTGGACTTTTATCTGATTATATTCATATGACTTTGAGTTATCTCTCTCCTATCATTTTCTTTACCTCCTAGAATTTTACTTTACTGATGAACTTAATGAGATTTCTTTTAAGAGACACTAGGTGGAATTCTGGCCCCATTAAAGTCAGTGGCAAAACTCCCCCTGACTTCAATGGGTATGTCTAAGCAGCAGCTGGGACCATACCTCCCGACCCAGGTAGACAGACTCATGCTAGCTAAGCTCAGCTTAGTGCACCAAAAATAGCAGTGTAGACAGTGTGGAACAGGTGGTGGCTTGGGCTAGCCACCCAACCCCAAGCCCACCTTATTCCCTGGGTCCTAGCTCAGGCGGCTAACAAGAGATACCTATGCTGCTATGTCCACATTGCTCAAATTACCAAGCTAAAAAAAAACAGCAGAGCTAATGCAAGGCTGGCAAGCATGATCCCAACTCCAATGTAGACATATCCAATGGGGCCAAGATTTCTCCTACTGTACAGGTGTGACTATACTGTAAACATTTATATTTTACAAGTGTTATTTTACACACATTCATGCAGTAATGCTGCCAGGATCTTTGAGACCATTTCAATTAAAGTTAGGCCTGAGACTGCCAGTGCATGTGAATTCACAAAAGATAATTTAAAGCACTGACTTATCATGCTGTTCCTCAGAGAAAATGACACTCATTGATCATGTAATAAATTATTTTATGGCCTGTTGTTCAGAACCATAATTCCACTTTGCCACAAGTAAGATGGAGCTCCAAGTCATTCTACTCATCTACCATTAAGGTATATATTGCATTCCCAGCCCATGTACTGTGAATACAAACCTGACAGACTCTCAGCTGCAGATGACAGAAGACTTCTAAAACTGTTGAACTCAGTAAGCTGGTTTTGTATCTGACTACTCAGATACAAGAGCTTGTTTGAGTAAAAAGGGAAATATGCTGATCATGTTTGGTTAGTATATGAATCTCTTCCCATGGGGCTTTGTGGCTTTATTTGTTCCTTCAGACATGCTAGTTAATGCTTTGAAAACACAGCTTATTTGGGATTAAGAGCATCCCTTTTGTAATTCAAGAACATATTTAATATCTTGATTATGAAATAGCAAATGTTTTTCCAGTGGTCTCTCCATCTCTCAATACAATAATTTGCTGATATGTCTCTTTAAATAGGTACAGATTTTCTCATTTAGTGAGGAATATGGAACAATCCTATTTATAGCTGCTCAGAGAATCCTGGCTTAGAACAGAGTAAATGTTTCTATAGATAAAGAGCACTTTCATATCTTTTGTGCAGAGCAGCCATTAAAGGAGTTATGAGGAGGGTTAGCAGGATCAGGCTTATAGTTTGTAGAAAACTCTGAGATTCTTTTGGATAAGTATCTATATATTGTATATGTAAAACATTATTTGGCTGAACATCAAATTCCAGTAAACAGAATATAAAGGAGTGTTAAATGCAGATAGTGTACCAAGCAGTTGTGTGAAAGTGAAGATGATCAAGTGCAAACTCACAAGATGAATATACAAACTATAAAAATGGATGTCAAGTATCAGGGGGTAGCCGTGTTAGTCTGTATCTACAAAAACAACAAGGAGTCTGGTGGCACTTTAAAGACTAACAGATTTATTTGGGCATAAGCTTTCGTGAGTAAAAACCTCACTTCTTTGGGTGGCATCCGAAGAAGTGAGGTTTTTACTCACGAAAGCTTATGCCCAAATAAATCTGTTAGTCTTTAAGGTGCCACCAGACTCCTTGTTGTTTTTATAAAAATGGATGAAACTCATGCTTAACATATGCTTAGAAAAGTAGCTTATACACCCCAGAAATACAACAGAACATTGTTTTAGGGTTTGGTTAATTTTGTTGAAGCTGGTAGATGTAACGGCTGCCTTTTGTTCAGGATAAGTGTAAAAAGCAACTGAGCTTCCTAATGGAACCCAGTAAGTTGAAACAATAGGGGTGCCACCTCTAGCACAGGCAATTGGCAAAGATTGCATAGAAGCTGAACAATGTGGCCCAAGGGGGTTCCCTAGAGAAACATGTAGAAACACAGGAGCTGGGCATTGATTGGTGGAAGAGAGTGTGTGTGAAACAGACAGACTAAGCAAAAGGCCAAGGAGACACTCCGAACAAGTGAAAAGATCATCTGCTTGATATGGGGAAGAGGGTATGAAGATGTTCCAAGAGGTGCTTCAGGGAGCTCCTGGGGTGGAAAAAGCATATGCCTTAAGGGGGGAGATTTTAACTGCCATTTGTGCCTTGAAAAGTCTCCCTCTAAATAATTTAACACATGAAAATAACTCTCCACATAGAACATTAAAAATTATTTTTAAAATCATGTTGTAGTAGTATAGTGGGTACGGTTAAAGGTGGGAAACTGTAGGCCTTCACATGGCATATCACCAATTAGAACTGAATAAACAAATAATGGGATAAGTATTGTTGGACAGTTCACTATACCATCCCTAAAAGAAGCACTCGAGTATGTAGGCAGCAGAAAATGACCTGAAGAAAATGTAAAGGAAAATCAAATGCTTGATTTATTTATTTTTAACAAGTTTTCACAAAGAAGGCTCTTTTACTGAGACAAATATGTGGTTTATTAAAAATCCAGCCTAAGCATACAGGACTTCTCCCTTGCTGCTATTAGGACCACCATATACCAGCTACGTTAAATCATCTCAGTGCTATTTAAAAGCTTGATAAAGTATTCTTAAAGATCAATTAGGAGAACTTTAAATGTTAAAAGTTACCAAAACTGGCAGATGTATACATGTCTGGAAGTGTTTTAAATGTAAATACCCCCAAACATAATTACCTTTCATGTGCAGTCTTATCCTACGCTGTTTGTCAAAGATGAAGCCATCCTGCAAGAGGTAACAGTTACTTTTTAGTATTCTAATCACAAAGAAATGTTGTATACACACAGAGGTTCACATCGCTGTGCTGCCCTTCACTGTGCTGCAGCCGTGTTCAAATGATTCAGGAAGAACTGGGAAGAATGACGTATGCAGGGAGCCCAATGGCCAGCTTACTGAAGGTATGAACAGAGGTGGGTTGTGGAGGAGAACAGAAACACTCCTATTTTAGAAGGCTCATGAGAAATTTGCTTAGGTTTTTAAAAGCTGAATGTATTTTTCCCAACTCAGCATTTTCATACCATGTTCACAAGGCAAACAAAGTTGGAGAAGTTGAGAATTTTGGGACACTTCTAATATTGCAACCCTTTTCTGAGTTCTGAGAATTGCATTTTGCCTTGCATTTTGGGGAATTTGATTACAAATCCATAGTACCCATGACCACTTCCAGCATGGATACCTTCACAGATGTGCCATTGCCCAGCTCCCAGTTTTTGCTATATAATGAATTGAAAACCTTTCTAATATAAGGAGAGTTAAGTACTGGAATAGGTTATCAGATGAAGTTATGGAAACCCCATCACTGGAGATTTTCAATGACAGGTTAGACAAACACCCATCAGGGATTCTCTAGGTATACTTGGTCCTGCCTCAGCGTGGGGGCCCTTGACTAGATGAACTCCTGAAGTCAATTCCACATCTACATTTCTATAAGTCTATGAAACAGAAGGGCACCAGGCTGCATGAAAATGAAGAGACGATGGCAGATGATTCATAGATTCTAAGGCCAAAAGGGATAGCTGTGATCATCTACTCTGACCTCTCTTGTATACACAAGGTATATAATTTCTCCTAAACGTTGGATTAAAACATGTCTTTTAGAAAGATACTGTATCTAATCTCATTTTAAAGACTACAAACAATGGTGAGTCCACCATCTGCCTGGCGAGCTGTTCCATTATTAATTATCCTTACTATGTCTGATTTCAAAGTTGAATTTGTTCAACTTCCAATCATTATATCTTGTTTGCTCTGCCTTTGTGTACAGGAATGAAAGACACCCAGGTCTCCCTCTCCCAGCTATTAGATATCTTTTTCCCTGGGTAAGGAGCTACACACAATGATCAACCTTTTCTTCAGTAAGCGAACTGGACAGAGCCTCATATTGTATGGCTTGTTTTTCAACCCCGGATCATTTTTGTGCCCCTCCTTTGAATTCTCTCCAGGATTTCCACATTCTTCTTCAAGTGTGGACACCAGAGCTGGGCACAGTATTTTAGTAGCAGTCTCAGCAATGTTGTGTCAAGGCAAAACTTCCCTACTTCTACTCGACAGTCCCCTTTTTATATAGCCATGGATCACATTAACTCCTTTTGGTGCAGGTATCTATCAAGACACCTAAGTCCTTCTCTGACTTGCTGCTTTCCAAGACAGTCTCCTATCCTGTAAGCATGGTCTACATTCTTTGTTCCCAGCTGTGTTACCTTGCATTTGGCTGTATTAAAACACAGCTTGTTGGAGTGTGACTATTAACCAGGTGATTCAGGTCACTCTAACAGTACCTTGTCCTCCCACCAAACTTTATTTCATGTGAAGACTTTACAGCAAAGGTTTTATATCATCATCTAGATCATTGATAAAAATATTGAATAGTATTGGACCAAGAATTGATTCTTCGAAGCCCCCGCTTGTAATAGCTCCACTCATTGATATCTCCCCATTAACAACTACATTTTGAGATTTGTCAGTGAGCTAATGTGTGCCCCATTATTTCCATATAATGCAAATGTATAATACCACATTAAATGCCTTTATTAGCAAGGTCTGAAATCTTGTCACAATAAAATAAAAATAGGAGTCTGCTCTCCATGAAACCATATTGATTGGCATTAATTATAGTTTTAGCCTCTAATTCGTTGCTTAGAGAGCCCCAAATTTACTGTCCCATTATTTTGCCCTGGAGTGATGGCAGGATAATTGATCTGTGATCATGAAATCTTTTCTCATGGAGGACCCTATTCAGCAAACCGTCCCTTTTCAGGAAAGCATATGCTTAAAGTAAAACACATATTTAAGTTTCATTGACTTTAATAGGCTGTAAACATATATTTAAAGCATGTGCTTCAGTGCTTTGAGGAGGGATGGATTTAAGCACCTGCTTAAGTACTTTGCTGAATAACAGTTTAAAAGACGGCACTGATATATAGCTTTGCCCAGTTAAGAGGCCCAAGATTTTTGGGCATTACCAGTGCCTAATCACAGGTGGATTGCAGTTTTATGACCAAAAGTTACTCAAAGTATTGGTGGAAAAGGCAGCTTTGAGGATCGTGATAGAAGGTACTTCCTAAAGGGAATGTCTCAATAATGTAGGCTATGATTTTATTATTTTGTGAGGTGTTTGGCCTGACATTAAAGAGCCAGTCTACCTGTATGTGAGCTACAATTCCTGTGGACAAGAGACTTGCTATTTATTTGTTGATGATGATAACCACCTCATGACTCACTTGCTTCTTGTAGGCAAGCCAACAATTGGGGCTTGTGAGAAGATATCATTTCTCAAATACAGTCCAAACACATGTAGAGTTCAAACTCCTACTCACTCTAGAGTTTGGTTTTTATTAACACTAATTAATACTGCAACATACATTTTAACTCACAATTTCTTTGGCTGCTGGTAGTGATCCTACAATGGGACTATTCAGCCCACGCCCTAGATCCTCCCTCTCTTTCTGAAGCATGCCTCAAACCTGTTTTATATTCAGGTTGGGGGTAATGAGCCACTTGCCTCAGTGAATCAGCAAAATCCATTTAGCACTTTCCCAGCAGGATACTGTCACAGCATTCCTGGTCTCTTTAAGGGGTGTCTGGGCCCAGGCTACCCAGGACAAGCTACCTTAAAGGGAATGAGCCCATCTAGGTAGCTGGTAGAAAAACAATCATCTAAGCCTGATAAAAAGGCCATCATGGCTCAGTTGTTGGGGGTACTCACAGAGAAAGAAAAGCTTTCCTGAGGGAGAGGAGCTCCAAGGGGAACGCAGGCCCCAAGGAGGAATACTGTGCAACCCATCTGAACCCAAGGGGAGAGACTTTATTTCAAGTTTATTTGGCTTTAATAAAAAAGAAACCCAGCAGGGTAATTTACACCCTTTTGACTTTCTTAAGAAGCCCTGGGGGAAGGGAAATTAAGGCAGGGAGTGCCTGGAGTACCACACTAGGTCAGCAGGGGATGCTACAGGGCAAGCTTACTAATAGACTGGGGAGTTTCAGCAAATACTTCAGGCCTATCACAGGGATAGCATGGTACAAGGATTCCAGATAGTTTGGCTGGTCCCTTACTCTCAAATGTGGAAAAGTAAAAAATGGCCACCATATGGGTGAGAATGAGCATGTCAGAGGAGACATCGACTTATGTACAACCCTCAGGATATAAACGGGGTGATTAGATAGGTTTTCCTATCTTTGGCATATTCCTGCTACTTGGTGGCTGTATATCAATGCTCCCAGTCTTGATCATTGTTCTTCATCTTCCACTTTTCTGCACAGCAGTCTGCCCCTGCACTATCAGGCTTGTGTCATTTGTGTGTGAAGACAAGGCAATTTTAATTCATTATCTGACTTGAGTTCTGTTGAATATAGGCTGTTCTATCACGCTCATCATCATATTACCTCAGCACCTATCAGAAGTTCATTAAGCAATGGAATTAATATATCTCATGCACATGAAGCAAGTGCAGTGGAGTGTCTTGTTTTGATAGGTTTTAAACACAGACACACTGATATATGCTCATGTTAGAGAGGCAAGGTTAAAGAAATGCACTGTGCACTCAGAACAGAAGTTGGTGAGGTTTGGGATGGTCCTTAACTCTTGGAGGAGTTCATTCTAGTTTCAGATTGAGCACCAAGAAAATTCTAGTTTTCTGCACAGATGGGCTTTACCCTTTTGGCAGAGAGTTCCATCGTGCCAGAGGAGCATAGTTGTTGACCTGGAGCTTTAGGCAGACTTTTAGATACCCTGGTCCCAGGTCATAGAGCACCATGAAATTAAGGACCGAGACCTTGAATTTGAGTTGAAAGTCTATCATCAACAAAGTCACAATAACAGGTTTCAGAGTAGCACAATAGACAATAGACAAAAGTCACAATAGACATCAATAATTCTCAATGCTGGTAAACCAAACCGTTTGCACATTTGTCTCACTGCCTCTTCACTGTATCCAGGAATCATATGTAGTGGCCATTTCTCTTTGTCAACGATGAAGAACTGCTTCAACAGATTGGCATACTGACTCTTCCTTAGTATTAATGCCATCATTTGTATAATTTGATAAGATAGGGCAGCATAAACAGGCATTCATTTTATTGCTCCAACTTGCAGAAATTGTTTTCCCATTCATTTTTACAAGATTGTTTTCAGTGTGATGGTCTTGAACTTCCATTCTTTAACTGCATATTGGCCTCAAGCATCTTTGTGCTGAGTTTTAAGTTTTAACTTTTCTTTCATAGAATCCAGAATGTGGATGGTATTGTACCTCAGTTTATCTCCATACATCACCAAAGCACCACAATGCCGAAGCAGTTCACAAAGACAGCTCAAACAATGCAATATACATTATTCCAAGATCAATCAAGAATTTAGGTGACTGAATTCTTTTCAACAGCCCAAGAAACATAGACTGCTCTTTGTTGTCCCTTTGCATATCATGAGATGCAACCTCAAACTGAAGGCACAGTGACTAAAAATGATCTCAGACAGCAGAGATGGTTCAATATGAACTAATGGATTCCAAAAACACTCCCAATATTTCTTAGCTGCTCATCCACATCTTTGGCACATTGTTTTAGTTTTTCCTTGATTTTAGGTGAATGGCTATAAAGTGTATACAGTTTATCAAAGAAGATTTCAAAGTGATTTACAGCTGTTAACAATTGCTGTTGTGATAAATGAAGTAATTCTAACCTGTGGTTCAAACAGGGCCCCACTATAATGTTTGAGTAGTTCTTCACAATATAGCTAGCTGCATCAAATTTCTTGCAAAGCATAACATTAGCACCTTCACATGCAAATGCCACAAGATTTCTAGAGGTAATTGTCATCAAAATTGTACTTATTGAGGCATTTCTGCACACAAGCCATAATAGTTGAAGTAGTCTTATCTGCAGATTCAATCAGGTCAAGAAACATGAAGTGAGGATCATCATCCTTTGAGGTCTCACAAATTAGATAGATCATAAGTGTTGTTTCATTGCTCAAAGTAGTCCATTCATCAATGGTAATGGATATTTTTCCTTCACTCTCCTGATCTGAGCAAATGCTTTTCAGCACATTTCAGATGAGATATGGTCTATAATGTTTATAGCACTGAACTGTGAATGCAGACCTATTCCAATAAGTACACTATTTAGTATCTGTAGCTCAATCAAATCAGGACGGTTGGAGTAGGGTCTGTCATTTTTAGCAATGTAATATGCCATTCTCATTACTTTCACAGTTGCTTCGACCTCTGATTTTCTCATATTGTCAATCTTTTTTTTAAATTGAGGCTTCATTTGAAATTTGTACTGCTAACTTACATGCACTTGAAACCTTGTGTTCCTTTATTTTCTTTAAAGAATGTAGAGAAGTTAATTTGGACTTTTGACTATATCCATAAGGAGAAACTGAAAACCGATACCATTCTACTATTATGGAAAGGCCTTAATACTTGTATACTGATAGAGATGAACCTTTGCTACAGATAACACATCAAAACTTACCATCATGGAAGGACAACCAAGAATAATTCCTTTTCTTCACAGTCCACATATCTGTCGACCAGACTTCAAGCCAGTTAGTCTTTGGCAGTTGATCAGAAACAGACATCTTCTTTTGAAGAATTATCTTCATGTTTCACTGTAACTACGGTAGGCACTTCACTGTATTCCATTTGTGTTTACAGTTAGACTCGAAGTCAATGCACTACTGCTGCTGTCTTCCTCAGCATTTTTAGTCTTATTAAAGAAATAGGTAGTAATAGAAGAATTTCCTAATTCTTTTTTTCATTGCATTACAGGACTACTGACTTATTGTTCATTTGCTAAAATGAGGTCACCTTGGAACAGTCCCTAAGCTGCTAAGTCAATTGACTGGACCTTTACTGAAATCCAGGAGCCAGTGGGAGGGAAAGAGGCCATTTTCTTGAATCCAATGGCAGCTGCAGGAAAGAAATTAGAACTAGAAATTCAAGGTTTGGTCCAAAAAAGGTGAGACAGAGCGTTGGGCTGGACAACTCTTGGCAAAGTTTCAGTCTGACATACACCAGGACCAACATGGATCTACTGTAAAGGAAAGTAAATGTTTTTATAAGGGAATTCATATGTTTGAGCCAATATCATATTTCCATTCACCAAGGCCGGACCAGCCAATGCATACATAGATTCAACATCAATATGAACTCATCAGCTTTCGAATTGATAACATTGGAAGAGGTTTTCTGATCAGAACTATTTACAAACATGCCCACAGACTAGGATCAAACAACACAAATTACCTATGAGCAGAACAACATACAATTCACCAGGATAGGCTTGTTCTAGTGAGAGGATGAGCAAGAGGACAAACTACATGTCACCAATAGTCATGTCACAAATAATGCACTACTGGAAGGTATCCAGGTAATGTGGTGATAAGACTGATACCATTAGAATCTATATAGTATAGATTCTTATTGTAAAGACACGTGACATTTTGCGGATCACTCAGACCAGTAAGGGGTTCAGTCATCACCTGCCCTGTAACCTTGGGTGCCTTAATGCTATGCTGCTATGGTTCATAGCCCTGAATAGTAGCCAGCCTAAAGCATAAAAGTTTTACCCCAGCTGCAACCAGCCTAGTTACTCCTTGCAAGTTGACACCAACTGCCCATCCAGTCCCAAGTTTCCCCAGATCCCTGTACCTCAAGTTCTTAACTACCAGGCACTCAGACTTTTCCTCTCTGGATCATTATCGCTGAAGGAATGAAATCTGATCCCCAAGTTATCAGCTCACTTTGGCACATGCACTGGACACAGTTTGCACAACAGAATCCTGCTTGGGGTAAAAATACCATATATTTATTTCATAGAAAGAAAAAACAGATTCAAAAGTGAGATAGTAAGGAAAAGCAAACACAAATTACACAGAAAATAAACAAAGATGCAAACTCAGGCTTTATATTTCTATATTAGCTAAATTCCCTTTTCCAAAGCAAGTGACTTATTGTCTCTGAACAATTTGCCAGAATGCCCTCTGTCCTAGAAAAGTTTCAGTGTTTCATGGACATGCTGGCTCTCCATTTCTGGATAAAACACCCAGACCCAAGCTTGTTCTTAAAAAATTCTCTCTTTTTTATTGTTTAACTTTCTTCTCCTAGCATAATAACTCATGGCCACTCAGAGTATGGGAAACATCCTTTCTTAGGTCTTGTCTACACTATAGGGGTAGGTCGATGTATGTTGCCTTGTATCAACCTAGCTGTGGAAGTGTCTTAACTTAAATTTGGCTTTCACAGATGTAAGTGCTTCTCTATGCCAATTTAGCAACACTGTGGCATAGAGTCACGGTCAACATAATCAGGTCAATACAGTGTCAGTGTAGACCAGGGGACAGCAACCTTTCAGAAGTGGTGTGCCGAGTCTTCATTTATTCACTCTAATTTCAGGTTTCGCGTGCCAGTAATACATTTTAATGTTTTTAGAAGGTCTCTTTCTATAAGTCTATAATATATAACTAAACTATTGTTGTATGTAAAGTAAATAAGGTTTTTAAAATGTTTAAGAAGCTTCATTTAAAATTAAATTAAAATGCAGAGCCCCTCGAACAGGGGGCCAGGACCCAGGCAGTGTGAGTGCCACTGAAAATCATCTTGCGTGCCCCCTTTGGCACGTGTGCCATAGGTTTCCTACCCCTGGTGTAGACACTGCATTGCTACTCTCTAGCAAAAGCCAATCTTATCAATGCCAACTATAGCAGAAAACATTGGAAATTAGAAAATATTAGATTGTATCGCTTTCTGAGGTAGAAAATAGATTCTTTTTGACCCATTCTGTGTATTGAATTATCAGGATTCCTGTTTCACTTATTTATAAGTAGTATTTAATACAGTTTTGGAAGGAATTTACATTTCTGTTTCAATTATTGTAGATATTAAGGTGTCTTCAAAGATAGATTGAGAGCTGTTGTGGTATCTATATTGTGTTTCAAATGTCAATGTTCAAATGTTAAACTGAAATAATATTCTGATAAATAATGTACAATTCAGGAATTTTATATAGATATAGATACAGATATAGATGTAAATATGGGGGGAAGGAGTGGGTAGTACCCTATCCTTTGGCAAGTGGAGAGGACTCAGCTCCAGCATTTTTCAGTGGGAGACACAAAGGAGTGGACGACATAAATACATGTCTTCATTCCTTTCTCCTAGGAATGCCTGTAAATTTCTTCCACCAGAACTGGGCCTCTATAGAATTTTGGGGCAGGCCAAGGCAAACATGGAACAAGAATGTGATGGGGCGCATCACTCACCACTGGACTAGCGCCTCCTCCTGGTCACTCTAGGGATTAGCTCAAGGCCAGCACCTTCTGCACATGGCTTGCACACTGTTATTGCGTCTGCCTGCAACCCCTCTCACAGCCTCAGGAACTATAGCAACCTCTTCGCAACTCAGCCTTCTGGCAGTTTCACCATCTGTGTTCCCCACTTCAGGGGGTTAATATCTCAGTCTAATAATCATGCCACTTCCCCAGTGGTGAGTGGGGGAGAGTGGGACTTGGGCCTCCCCAGTACTTTGGATCCCAGCCCCAGGACCCTATGGATAGCAGCCTCTTGTTGCACCTCTACTTCCTCTGACCACTGCTACGATCCCTTGGGCCACTTCCCCAAGGCCCCAGCACCTTCTTTGCCACTGTTTCAGGGCTCTCAGCTGCTCAATCCCTGCTACCAGCCAGGAGTTCTCTCTTGCTCCCCCAGACCCTGCCAGCAACTGACCTATCCGTGGTGCTAGCTTTCTTTCAGCCTGCTAGGGACACAGTCCTCACCCCTTGGGCTCCCTGCAACAACTGACCTCTGCTCTGCCCTGCAGCTTCTTTTATGTGAGCCCATTGGGCCCTGATTGGTTGCTTCTTACAGCCTCTCTCTGATTGACTGCACCCCACACAGCCTCTCTGGGACTCATTTCCACTGCTTCCTGCTGAGATTAACCCTTTCTACACCTGTGTGGGTCCAACGCTCCATCACAAGGAGACCAGCCACATTCTGCAGTATGATAACCTCCTTACCCAACCGATTTCCAAGTGGAAATGCATTCAGAAGTTATTGCCACTTGAAGCAACATTATCTCATGTTTGCTTCCCACAGCAGTTGAGAAGTAATAGGGGCTCGGGGAAAATCATTAGAACAGTGAGGATTGACAATTTTTTTGTGGACTTCTGCATCTGGGAAAGAGTTGGGCTTTCTTTCGCACTTAACTTCAGGTTCCATGGGATCAAGAGACCGTGAATCCTCCTCTCCCCACTACCACCACCCCCGACTCCCAACTGGCAGGATATAGGGCCAGGGGTTGACAACGTGGAATCTCAGCAAGATCAACATTGTGAGTTCCTGGACTCTCTGCCCTTACGTCCTGCAGACTTCTCCACAGATGGAGCTAACCTATCCCCCATTTCTTCACATAAGGATCCTCAAGGGCTGAATAAAGCATTTATCAAACAAGATACAGCAATCAGCTAAAAGCCTGATCAAACAGGTAAGTCTTGAGCAAACATTTCAAATGGCTTTGGGATGGATTTCCAACTTTTTTTTTTTTAGTATAACATCTGAATGTCTTCCTTTCTACAGCACACAATCAATCCTTGGAGAAATAGAATCAGATCTCAAATGCAAAAAACAGAGACACCTCAACAAGACTGGGAAGCAAGGGACTGGAATGCAAAATTCCATTGTTCAACAGTGCAAGGAGTACAACTTTACCATAGTCTGTCTATCTAACTGAGACAATTAGAAAAATCTGGTTGGTTAAAGGAAAATGTGAATATATGCCCGATTTCATGAAGTGAATAGTAAATGTAAGTCCTGTTCAGGAATGTTTTAAATTTTGGTGTATTAAACATGTCACAACACTGTGTTAGTTCTTTTCAGGTTCATTTTGAGAAAAAGAAAATAGTGGGAGGAAAAATAATAGAACACTATTTTTCACTACTTCTATAAAATCTGAGCTCCTATATGTAGCCAATTCCAGTGGATGCCAGTGAAATATTAGTCTGAGGCATAGAGTGTGAAATTTTGATTTAATAATGTTCTCTTCATTAGTTCAGAGACAAAAATAATCCCTTGACTTTTCCCCTTTAAGGATATGCCACTTTATTTATTTATATTCATACAAGCTCTTTTGAGGATGGGAAATGTAGACTCTGAAATAAACTGAAAAAGAATGGCACCTTTTAAATTTTTTTTTTTACATAAACAGAGGATATATTGAATAGAGCTTCATTTATTACAGTTAGTTGGTGCTAGTAACCATTTTAACTACTGATGCACCAGATTATTCAATGGAAATTCCAATAATATCAAAGGCTATCTACATCCAGCAAATTATGGGCCCATACTAATCAGAGAGACAAGGTGGTTGAAGTAATATCTCTTATTGGAAAAGAGGCAAGCTTATGAGCTACAGAGCTCTTCATCAGGGCTGGGAAAGGTGATACGACTATGTCTACAGTACAGTTTGTGTTGCATAATTTATATTGCTCAGGGAGAGGGGTGAATAAATTACCACCCTGAGTGACATAAATTACACCGACATAAGCACCGGTGTAAACAGCTCTATGTCGGCAACAGAGCTTCTCCCACCACTATAGCTTCTGCCACTCGTGTAAGCTGGAGTAGTTAAGCCGACAGGAGAGCTATTAGAGAGCTTACAACAGCGTAGCTGCATTAGTTCAGCTGCACTGCTGTAAACACTTTAGTATAGCTGTGCCCTCAGAATGTCACAGCTAAATTCCAGGTTGAACAGATTGTTTAGCATAAGCAGTTTACACATATTGCAAGGGACTATTCAAGGTGAAGTGTCCCATTAATACCTCTGCAAACATAGGACAAAAAAGGGGGGTTAAGGGGTTACAGATTGTTGCGATAAGCCATAAATCCAGTGTCTTTATTACGACTGTGGTTTTTTTAGTGCCTAACAAAGTTATGAATTTAAGCTCCCAGGCTTGCATTTTGAAGGTATTGTGGAGGCTATGGAGACCTTTCAGTCTTTAGACTCAAAGCAAAGGTTGCAGCTGTGATGCTGTAACATTTCAAGTGTAGACATACCCTGAGTACCTTTCCCAAGGCCCTAAGAAGAGTTTTGTGTAGTTAGAAAGCTTGTGTCTTTCACCAACAGAAATTGGTCCAACAAAAGATATTGTCTCACCCAGCAAGTTACATAGGTCTACTCATCCTTTGCAACCCATGCATTAAAATGAAATATGAAACAGGAAAGAGGTTAGGCTAGTTCTCAGGGTGTGATATAGTTCACTATCCAAAAGTGAAACATCAAGAACTCTCTCTCTCAAGAAAGCAAACTTGAAGTGATTTTTAACTTGAACAACTATTAGACACTAGGTAGAGAAGATTGATCATACCTGGTTGCATAGTAGCTCTAGAGATTGTAGATATTACATCTCACTGGAAAATGCCTGTGTTGTAAGTTTTAACGGAGTATATGGAACGAGATATATTTGTGGAAACTTCATTTCCCCTCCGTTTACGTGCAATTACTCACAAATCAAATGAAAATGAAGAAAGGCAAATAAAGACAAAAAGAAAGGATGTTATTAGATTTAAAGCACTGGACTAGAGCTCAGGGAATCTGTGTTCAATTCTTGGCTATTCCACTTCTTTGTGACTTTGGGCAAAACACTTAATCTCTCAATACTTCAGTTCCTCATAATAAAATGGGGCTCTTATTACAATAATTGCATGCTTTTTGAGGCACTGCCAGGGACCACAGGTCTTGAATGCTGGTCCACAAAGCTTTTAAGATTTAGGCAGTCCTAACCTGCCACCCACACCCCTAAAATAGCAGCTGAACTCTGACACATGATTCCAATCCTGGGATCTGATTGGTGGAAGCTTAGGGTCCTGATTGGTTTCCAGTTTTAAACACAGGAATAGGACGTTATCCATGTAGCTTTGTTCTCACAGCTCAGGATGCTTCCTCGGGAATACCTGCTCCTGCTGCCTGCTGTTCATTTCCTGGTAACCAGACTCTGCTTGCCTCCTGACCCCTAACTCTCAGTTTGCCCTCTGGCATGTGACCTGGCCTGACTCGTAACTTTTTCTCTGAGCATTTGGACAGACCACTCACATCCCAATCATGACAGGCATGGACTTTCTCTTACTATGTGTTTGTACAGTGCCGAGGACAACTGGGTTGTGAGGACTCTAGGTGCTACCACAATGGAAATACTAAGAAAATCGAGGGAGAAATCAGCCTTTGGATGTGATATGGTAGCTCACTATTATGGTGCATGCTCACCACCAGAGAACCACCTTTCACCAGGGCATGATGTTACAGCAGGGGTTGGCAACGTTCGGCACGCAGCTCACCAGGGTAAGCACCCTGGCAGGCCAGGCCAGTTTATTTACCTGCTGACGTGGCAGGTTCGGCCGATCGCGGCCCCCACTGGCCACGGTTTGCTTTCCTGGGCCAATGGGGGCGGCGGGAAGTGGCGCAGGATGTGCTGGCCGTGGCTTCCTGCCACCCCCATTGGCCCGGGACGGCGAACCACGGCCAGTGGGGGCCGCGATCGGTCGAACCTGCTGTGTTCGGGGAGCCACGTGCCAAAAGTTGCCGACCCCTGTGTTACAGGAATCTGCAGCTCTAGAACCACCTGCAGGTCATCTGCCTCTCCGCACATTTCAGCCCTCTAGCTGAGCAGCATCTAAGTCCAACACAAGCTCAAATTAGCAGTCAGAGTCTCTCAACATATCTACCCTCCTCTTGGCTCCATCTTCAATCTCCTTCTTCATCTACTGAGGAGTCTTCACCCCCAACTCTAGTACTGAGTACTGGCCTCTCAGAATGAGTGTCTCTGAGGTCTCTGCTTGCTTTACAGCCTCTGCTCCCTATGTTTTCTCTCTTCAACCTGAATTCTCTGCCCATTTTACAAGACCCAGGTGTCCATTAAGTTATCACCTGATGCCTCCCTGTCCCACACCTGTGGCTGAGATGCAATTAATTAGGTATATCTATCTATACATATTGAGCGGCGAACAGCAGAGGCTAACAGCGGGAGTTTGCCTGGGAGCTGTCCGAGAGGAGGTACGCTAAGTGCTGCATTAGGGGGGCTGTGTTGGTGAGTATCTGAGTGTCTGCTGCTGGGACAGTTGGTCAGTTTGACCGTGTGCTTGATTGCTTGCTTGTTTGTTTGAAAAGTGTGAATTGGGAGTGCTTTGTTCCAGCTGGGCCTTGAGTGGGCCTGACTGGTATATAAGGGCAGTCAGCAGCGAACCAGCTGAGCGGCGAACAGCAGAGGCTAACAGCGGGAGTTTGCCTGGGAGCTGTCCGAGAGGAGGTACGCTAAGTGCTGCATTAGGGGGGCTGTGTTGGTGAGTATCTGAGTGTCTGCTGCTGGGACAGTTGGTCAGTTTGACCGTGTGCTTGATTGCTTGCTTGTTTGTTTGAAAAGTGTGAATTGGGAGTGCTTTGTTCCAGCTGGGCCTTGAGTGGGCCTGACTGGTATATAAGGGCAGTCAGCAGCGAACCAGCTGAGCGGCGAACAGCAGAGGCTAACAGCGGGAGTTTGCCTGGGAGCTGTCCGAGAGGAGGTACGCTAAGTGCTGCATTAGGGGGGCTGTGTTGGTGAGTATCTGAGTGTCTGCTGCTGGGACAGTTGGTCAGTTTGACCGTGTGCTTGATTGCTTGCTTGTTTGTTTGAAAAGTGTGAATTGGGAGTGCTTTGTTCCAGCTGGGCCTTGAGTGGGCCTGACTGGTATATAAGGGCAGTCAGCAGCGAACCAGCTGAGCGGCGAACAGCAGAGGCTAACAGCGGGAGTTTGCCTGGGAGCTGTCCGAGAGGAGGTACGCTAAGTGCTGCATTAGGCGGGCTGTGTTGGTGAGTATCTGAGTGTCTGCTGCTGGGACAGTTGGTCAGTTTGACCGTGTGCTTGATTGTTTGCTTGTTTGTTTGAAAAGTGTGAATTGGGAGTGCTTTGTTCCAGCTGGGCCTTGAGTGGGCCTGACTGGTATATAAGGGCAGTCAGCAGCGAACCAGCTGAGCGGCGAACAGCAGAGGCTAACAGCGGGAGTTTGCCTGGGAGCTGTCCGAGAGGAGGTACGCTAAGTGCTGCATTAGGCGGGCTGTGTTGGTGAGTATCTGAGTGTCTGCTGCTGGGACAGTTGGTCAGTTTGACCGTGTGCTTGATTGCTTGCTTGTTTGTTTGAAAAGTGTGAATTGGGAGTGCTTTGTTCCAGCTGGGCCTTGAGTGGGCCTGACTGGTATATAAGGGCAGTCAGCAGCGAACCAGCTGAGCGGCGAACAGCAGAGGCTAATAGAGGGAGTTTGCCTGGGAGTTCGCCTAGGGAGAGCGCACTGAGGCTTTCATCTGCAGGTTTCTCCGAGTAGTTCCTGCAACAGTTGAGGAAGTTCTTAAGAGGAAGGTGATATGGAAGGTGAGCGATCAGCTGTTGTAACCTGCACAGGTTGTGCCATGTTTGTCTTTCTTCCGCAGGACAGAAGCGACTTTGTCTGCACAAAGTGCAAGCTGGTCTCCATATTGGAGGAGAAGGTTCGAGGGCTGGAGAAACAAGTATCAACTCTGCGTTGCATAAGGGAAAATGAAGATTTCCTGGACAGACGTCAGGAGATGCTTCTACGGCCACAATGTTCTGAAGATTCAGAGCAGGCGCAGCAGGGACAGAAGGATTGTGAGGAGGTTTGGCAGCATGTGACCTCCAGAAGAAGAAAGAGGAGCGTCCATGCACCAGCAATGGAGATACAGGTGAGGAATCGTTTCCATGTTCTCTCTACAGGTGCTAATGCGGAGAGTATACTAGATGGCCCATCTGAGGGAAGGGAGCAGAAGGAGACTCCACCGATTGGAAGGCAAAAGATGCACTGTCCTAGGGATGGGGGTTCCACGACCACCACTCCCAAGAGGAGGAGGAGGGTGGTGGTGGTCGGGGACTCCCTCCTCAGGGGGACTGAGTCATCTATCTGCCGCCCTGACCGGGAAAACCGAGAGGTCTGCTGCTTGCCAGGAGCTAGGATACACGATGTGACGGAGAGACTGCCGAGACTCATCAAGCCCTCGGATCGCTACCCCTTCCTGCTTCTCCACGTGGGCACCAATGATACTGCCAAGAATGACCTTGAGCGGATCACTGCAGACTACGTGGCTCTGGGAAGAAGGATAAAGGAGTTTGAGGCGCAAGTGGTGTTCTCGTCCATCCTCCCTGTGCAAGGAAAAGGCCGGGGTAGAGACCGTCGAATCGTGGAAGTCAACGAATGGCTACGCAGGTGGTGTCGGAGAGAAGGCTTTGGATTCTTCGACCATGGGATGGTGTTCCAAGAAGAAGGAGTGCTAGGCAGAGACGGGCTTCACCTAACGAAGAGAGGGAAGAGCATCTTCGCCAGCAGGCTGGCTAACCTAGTGAGGAGGGCTTTAAACTAGGTTCACCGGGGGAAGGAGACCAAAGCCCTGAGGTAAGTGGGGAAATGGGATCCTGGGAGGAAGCACAAGCAGGAGAGCGCAACAGGGGAGGACTCCTGTCTCATGCTGAGAAAGAGGGACGATCGTTGAGTTATCTTAAGTGCCTATACACAAATGCAAGAAGCCTGGGAAACAAGCAGGGAGAACTGGAAGTCCTGGCACAGTCAGGGAACTATGATGTGATTGGAATAACAGAGACTTGGTGGGATAACTCACATGACTGGAGTACTGTCATGGATGGATATAAACTGTTCAGGAAGGACAGGCAGGGCAGAAAAGGTGGGGGAGTTGCGTTGTATGTAAGAGAGGAGTATGACTGCTCAGAGCTCCGGTATGATACTGCAGAAAAACCTGAGAGTCTCTGGATAAAGTTGAGAAGTGTGAGCAACAAGGGTGATGTCGTGGTTGGAGTCTGCTATAGACCGCCAGACCAGGGGGACGAGGTGGACGAGGCTTTCTTCTGGCAACTAGCAGAAGTTGCTAGATCACAGGCCCTGGTTCTCATGGGAGATTTTAATCACTCTGATATCTGCTGGGAGAGCAATACAGCGGTGCACAGGCAATCCAGGAAATTTTTGAAAAGTGTAGGGGACAATTTCCTGGTGCAAGTGCTGGAGGAACCAACTAGGGGCAAAGCTTTTCTTGACCTGCTGCTCACAAACAGGGAAGAACTAGTAGGGGAAGCAAAAGTGGATGGGAACCTGGGAGGCAGTGACCATGAGATGGTCGAGTTCAGGATCCTGACACAAGGAAGAAAGGAGAGCAGCAGAATACGGACCTTGGACTTCAGAAAAGCAGACTTTGACTCCCTCAGGGAACAGATGGGCAGGGAGAATAACATGAAGGGCAAAGGGGTCCAGGAGAGCTGGCTGTATTTTAAAGAATCCTTATTGAGGTTGCAGGAACAAACCATCCCGATGTGTAGAAAGAATAGTAAATATGGCAGGCGACCAGCTTGGCTAAACAGTGTAATCCTTGCTGATCTTAAACGCAAAAAAGAGGCTTATAAGGAGTGGAAGATTGGACAAATGACCAGGGAGGAGTATAAAAATATTGCTCAGGCGTGCAGGAGTGAAATCAGGAAGGCCAAATCACACTTGGAGTTGCAGTTAGCAAGAGATGTTAAGAGTAACAAGAAGGGTTTCTTCAGGTATGTTAGCAACAAGAAGAAAATCAAGGAAAGTGTGGGCCCCTTACTGAATGAGGGAGGCAACCTAGTGACCGAGGATGTGGAAAAAGCTAATGTACTCAATGATTTTTTTGCCTCTGTCTTCACGCACAAGGTCAGCTCCCAGATTGCTGCACTGGGCAGTACAGCATGGGGAGAAGGTGGCCAACCCTCTGTGGAGAAAGAAGTGGTGCGGGACTATTTAGAAAAACTGGACGTGCACAAGTCCATGGGGCCGGATGCGCTGCATCCGAGGGTGCTAAAGGAGTTGGCGGGTGAGATTGCAGAGCCATTAGCCATTATTTTTGAAAACTCATGGCGATCGGGGGAGGTCCCAGATGACTGGAAAAAGGCTAATGTAGTGCCCATCTTTAAAAAAGGGAAGAAGGAGGATCCGGGGAACTACAGGCCAGTCAGCCTCACCTCAGTCCCTGGAAAAATCATGGAGCAGGTCCTCAAGGAATCAATTATGAAACATTTAGAGGAGAGGAAAGTGATCAGGAACAGTCAGCATGGATTCACGAAGGGGAAGTCGTGCCTGACTAACCTAATTGCCTTCTATGATGAGATAACTGGCTCTGTGGATGAGGGGAAAGCAGTGGATGTGTTATTTCTTGACTTTAGCAAAGCTTTTGATACTGTCTCCCACAGTATTCTTGCCACCAAGTTAAAGAAGTATGGGCTGGATGAATGGACTGTAAGGTGGATAGAAAGCTGGCTAGATCGTCGGGCTCAACGGGTAGTGATCAATGGCTCCATGTCTAGTTGGCAGCCGGTTTCAAGTGGAGTGCCCCAAGGGTCGGTCCTGGGGCCGGTTTTGTTTAATATCTTTATTAATGATCTGGAGGATGGTGTGGACTGCACTCTCAGCAAGTTTGCAGATGACACTAAACTAGGAGGCGTGGTAGATACACTAGAGGGTAGGGATCGGATACAGAGGGACCTAGACAAATTAGAGGATTGGGCAGAAAAAAACCTGATGAGGTTCAACAAGGACAAGTGCAGAGTCCTGCACTTAGGACGGAAGAATCCCATGCACTGCTACAGACTAGGGACCGAATGGCTAGGTAGCAGTTCTGCTGAAAAGGACCTAGGGGTCACAGTGGACGAGAAGCTGGATATGAGTCAACAGTGTGCTCTTGTTGCCAAGAAGGCTAACGGCATTTTGGGCTGTATAAGTAGGGGCATTGCCAGCCGATCGAGGAACGTGATCGTTCCCCTTTATTCGACATTGGTGAGGCCTCATCTGGAATACTGTGTCCAGTTTTGGTCCCCACACTACAAGAAGGATGTGGAAATATTGGAAAGAGTCCAGCGGAGGGCAACAAAAATGATTAGGGGTCTGGAGCACATGACTTATGAGGAGAGGCTGAGAGAACTGGGATTGTTTAGTCTCCAGAAGAGAAGAATGAGGGGGGATTTGATAGCAGCCTTCAACTACCTGAAGGGGGGTTCCAAAGAGGATGGAGCTCGGCTGTTCTCAGTGGTGGCAGATGACAGAACAAGGAGCAATGGTCTCAAGTTGCAGTGGGGGAGGTCCAGGTTGGATATCAGGAAAAACTATTTCACTAGGAGGGTGGTGAAACACTGGAATGCGTTACCTAGGGAGGTGGTGGAGTCTCCTTCCTTGGAGGTTTTTAAGGCCCGGCTTGACAAAGCCCTGGCTGGGATGATTTAGCTGGGAATTGGTCCTGCTTTGAGCAGGGGGTTGGACTAGATGACCTCTTGAGGTCCCTTCCAACTCTGATATTCTATGATTCTATGATCCATCTCCAATCAAAACAACTCGATTGTGACTATTGAAAATATTCCCAGGTGATACACTGCAAATAACTTCAAACAACAAATACATGTAAGAAAACTGCTATCTGCTTACAGACAATGCATTATAATTAATTGGAGCATCTAATTAATTTGCTAATAATCCCTTTCCAGGCTATAATGGGGTTTCACCCTACCCCCCTGTCTTTCCCCAAACTGCAACTACTGTCTCTACACATAAAGATCCTTTTACTTCTCCTAGGGTACGTCTATACTCCGGGTTCGGCGGTAAGCAATCTATCTTCTGGGATCGATTTATCGCGTCTTGTCTAGACACGATAAATCGATCCCGGAAGTGCTTGCCGTCGACGCTGGTACTCCTGCTCCGTGAGAGGAGAAAGTGGAGTTGACGGGGGAGCCTGCCTGCCGCATGTGGACCTGTGGTAAGTACCTTGTAGTTCGAACTAAGGTACTTCGACTTCAGCTACGTTATTCACGTAGCTGAAGTTGCGTATCTAAGTTCGAACTGGGGGGTTAGTGTGGACCAGCCCCTAGTGTATCTGATGTTGCTATTTCTCTGTGTCTAATGCAACACACCCACCAAGAGAATTCTCACAGATGCATATGCTGCTAATACTAGCAGAGTGACTATTGCAAAAAAATGTCCCTGAGGATCATTTGAATTTTTTAAGAAACAGTCTGCTTTCCTTGTGTTCATTTGCAGTGAAATACTGTAGCAGAAACAAGGATCTTGAAAACAACGAGGAGTCTGGTGGATCTTGAAGCAAATACTAGGGAATATTCAGGGAAAGTCAATTATGAATCAATATCTTGAGAGAAACTTCTTGTTGTTTTTTTTCCCTTAGGCACACTCATCGAATCAGAGAACAAAAAAAATATCATATGACCCATGTCCAATCAAAACAACTTGATTGTGAATATTCAAAATATTCTCAAGTGATGTACTGCAAATAACTTCAAACAACAAATACATGTACAAACTTATATGCTTACAGACAAAGCACAAACAAAAATTAGGTGAAATTTATCCAATTTCCCCACTCTTCCCATAGTACATCAGACTTATAAAAGAAGTTAGAACTAAAAGTATGAAGAAAATTGTGTTTTTCCCCCTATTCCTCCATACTCAAGACTGAAGTCTGCTGCAAAGAGACAGAACTAACTCTAGTGTCTGTGGATGATGTGTGAAATATTACAGAATTATCCAGCCTCTTTACATATGCAAAAAAGTATTTAAGAATAATAACTTCTAACTGTGTGCTTGAATTACTGCTGACAGCCCCAAAACTATAGGATTATGTGAAGTAGTATTACAATGACATATATGCCTTTCAAATATATGCATAGGTGTTAAGAGAAACAAGAGTTCATTATGAGCTTCCGCATTTTTGTAAACCATATATGCTTCAAAAAATAATAATAATAATAAAAAAACTCTTGCATTTACTGCAGTGGGATTTTTAACTATCTCAAAATGGCAGAAGGCAGCTGACAACAAGGTTGAGAGGATTCAAAAGATGAAAACAAAGGGGGAAAATTGAGGTCAGAGGAACTGTAATAAGGGAAACTAAAGCCCAGATCATTTTTTAAATCCCTGAATTGTTATCCATTTAAAGCTCATCGTTCTTTCAGTGTTTGTTGCCACTGATTGTTCCAAATAGAATCCAGTTTATTTTCCCATGAACATTGGATGTGATAGGTTTCATTAAAATGGCATAACTTGTGCAATTCCTTGGGAAATCTTTCAGATACCTGAATGACTATGAAATCTATTAAATTATAGATATATAGCCTTGATGATAAGTTCACTTTCACAAACTCTAACCATTTTTGTCCCATGACACGAAAACTCTGCTTAAGGCACTTGGAGTTAACACAATGGAAAAATAATGGAATTCATATAATGTAGCAATAGATTACTGTTGGCTGGGCGGGGGTGGAGGGAAGCAAGGAATGTTCCACAGGGATACATAAGCATGCTCCATTTCACAGACTAACAAAGAAATAGGAGAAGTATTTGGGGGAAGCAGAGAAAAAGGAACTGTGAGGATAAGAGACGGTTATGCAATGACAGTATAAAAGACAAAATCACAATGTTATAAAAATTATTAGGATTAGTTATGTTATTATGGAAGGCATATGCTTATGGATGGAAAATCCCCTTCTATCTGTGAAGAAATGCTTTAGTATGTACTCATCTGGCAACTACAGATGAAGGTGTAATGAAAAACAGGATAACTTATAGAGCCCTTGATGTCTTGCAGAGAGAGGTCAGGTTCAAACAACAGGCTAGCTAAATGCAAAGTGCAGAGCTCTTATGTTTACTTCTCTTTGATTTTTTCTCTGTGATACAGTCAGAAAAAAAGTCAGTTTTTCTGGCTAGGATTCTTCAAAGAAGCCTAAGGGAGTTTGGTACCCAAATCCCCCTTTGACATTCAAAGAGAGTCTCTCTTAGGCTCCTTTGAAAATCCAAGCTCCATCTGTTACATTGCTGCTCTGAAATCTAGAGCTCCACCTACTGTTAGGGTTTTGGAAGGTGAACCAACATGCACGTAGTAAACCAGTGATCTCAGGACAGTTTCCGAGGGTCAGGAGCCCATATACATATCGCTGTCCTATCTGACCTGGCATCTTTGTTGGCAGTCTTAGCAAAGAGGTCAAAGACCAAATGGGCATGAAGATCATGCTACCTTTTCGTTTTTCTAGGTGGTTTCTCCAGATCAGGGTTCAGGCTCTTTAGTGGGGTAATGTACGGAAACTTGCATTACAGCTGTCTATATGGTACCTCTGCTCTGAATAAAGGCAATACTTCATTCCGCAAGGCTGCCCTTCTGACATGGTTCCATTATTAAAGTCATTTTTAAAACAAGTATTTTGCAGGTTTCCTGAGCCATACAGCACTCCAGGTCATAGTCCTTTAAAACTGTACTCATTTAAAAGTTTTACTGTGTTTTAATGAGAGCTTCACACTCCCTTTCTGTTTCCAAGGAAATACCTCTAACATCTGGTTAAAAACATGGAGGAAAAATGCATATTGCATCAAAAACACTTTTGTGGTTTTCATTTAGATTTAAAATTTTGGAAAATATTGACTAGATCTGACAACTATATGCTGGTTTCCATAAACAAAAACAGAGATAAAGGTTTACTTATTTACAGACTTTTCAATGATACTCATCAACATAGTATCTGATCAGTTGACTTAATTAATTTATCCTCATAATTCCCCTTTCTGATAGGAAAGAATGAATATCTTCTTGTTCTGTGCCATGTTGTAGCTAATAATATATTTATATAATTATGTAATGTATGCGTAATAGATTAGATTTGAGTTGTAGGTTTAAGTGGTAAAGTATAAATAGGATTACACCGCAGAGGTATAGGAATAAGTATGTATCACTGATGAATGTGCATTAGATATATTATTAAGAGAAGACTGTAAAGCAAGACCTACAGACCTTAGGTCTGTAAGATATGAAGCTTGGCTATAGAAGGCCTCAGGTCAGAAAAAGGTTAGCGTGACTAGTTGACTGAGAGATAACCATGTACCAGTAAAGTGTGAGATTACAGTAAAAGATGTGTTAAGTTCTGATGGAAACTATGCAGCAATACACTGGAAAATATGCCACAATATACTAGTTCATACCACAAAATGCCCAATAGTAACATTTTTGGGGATTCTGTAATAACCTCAATTTGCTATGGTAACTCATTAACATAGATGTTAATGAGACAAAGGAAAACAAAGGGGGTAGCCTATAAGAAATGGGACACCCTAAAATTCATGGGGTGTGGCAGTGCAAATAAGGAAAAAGGGTTATATATAGGTATGAGTCTTAGTAGGTGTAAACAATAAAAGGTGTTGGCCAGTCTGTGTGCTTGGGGGAGAGATGCCAGGATGACAACCACAGGTGGTGATGAGGAGGAGGAGGAGGAGGAAAATGAGTGACACCTCAGGGTCTCCCAGCAGGAGATATGAAATGTAAGATGTAAGTGATGCCAGTCATAAGGCTAAACACTTTACGCTCTCTATGTCTAGCTTCTATTGTATTTTAGTGTTTGTGGGATAGTTTACCTGCCTAGTAAATTTAATAAAGGGACTTGTGATAAATTGCAGTTGTTTCTCATGTGTTTCTAGGGTCTCTTATTTTAATGACATTGATAATATTTCTGCAGCTGTAGACCGCAGAAGGCCAAACCTTTGTTGAACTGTGGTCTAAAAGATTATCAAAATCAATACACCAATCCATCAATAAGGCTACAATGGCAAAGTTAGATACAGACTGAGACTTACTCAATATCACAGAGTTCACAGCTTAATTGCACTTCCCCATACACATCTTCTGAGCAGGACTGTGCAAATAACTGACTATTCAGTTTACTGGCAGTTCTGAAAAATGTTTAAGAATTTTTAATTCAAGTTGACCCAAATATGGAATTTTTGGCAAATCCAAACATTGGAAAAAATCATTTTGGGTTGAACATGTTTTATTTTGGATCATTTTAATACAAGCAAAGGAAATGAAGGGCTAGATTCATAACTGCAGCATTATAAAAGTGAGCCCAGTGCTTAGGGCATTTGCCTAGCATGCGGGATACCTCTACTGTGCCTGATATGGAGCTCACCAGAACATGTGTCTCCCCACTCCCACTTAAGCGTGCTAAGCTATGGGATATTCTGTTGTGGGGCTCCTCAGTCTCTCCTGTTGTTCCACTGTTTCATTGCAATTGGAATATGGGTGCCTCCCCTCCCAAGTGAATGCCTTACTCACCAGGTTATAATGTTTTCTGGGATGGGTCTCTCCGAATGTTTCCTGTTGAAGCTGTTCCACTTTACATAACATGCTTGAATAGTCAGTGGGCCAGAAGGAGAATGAGAATTACTATAGTCTGGTAGTTAGGGCCCTCATTTGGGAGGCAGGACCCTGGATTTCAGTTCCTGCTCCAATGAATATTTCAGTAGTTATAAAAAGTAGAACAGCTTCATCAGGAGACATTCAGAGAGATACACCCCAGAATAGCCTACTGGTTAGGGTACTCAGCTAAGAGAAGAAAACCTGGGTCTCTCAAATCCCAGGGGAGTGCTCTAACTACTGGGGTATTAAATATAAGGGGGGCAGTAAAAACTCCCTCTGGTTTTGTGAATGATACTTAAATCCCCTTCTGAATCTATTCTGAAAAATTGAAATGTTCTGTATTGATAACAGAGAGACCAGGTGGGTGAGGTAGTATATTTTATTGGACCAGCTGCTGGCGGTGAAAGTGATATAGCTAACTAGCTTACTCCGAGATCTACTTCAGACATGGGAAAGGTACTCAGAGCGTCACAGCTAAATACAAAATGGAACAGATAAGGACTTAACTGCTCACCTCACCTTAAATAGTCTCTTGCAATGAGTTAGCACCACTACAGTTGCAGAACAAATGAGGATTAGTGGGTTACAGATTTTGTAATGATCCATAAAACCAGTGTCTCTATTGAATCCATGATTTTTGATGTCTAGCAGAGTTCTTAACTTAAATTCTCAGGCTCATGTTTTGCAGGTATGTTTTGAGGCTAGGAACAGAGAGGTCAGATATGGAGTAATCGTTTTGTGAAAAAATGTGTGCCCAGGGGTGATATGGTGTTTCTGTGTTTTACCACTTTTCTGTATAAGTTCATTCAAGTAGTAATTGTCTCATTTCACCCACATAGTTGTTACTGGGGCATTTAGTGCACTAGGTGAGGTACACCACATATTGTGATAGGCATGTGTAGGAGCCATGGATCTTGAAAAGTATGATGGTATCATTGTAGTGGTGGAGATATAGTTTTCAGATTTTGGATCTGTTGTTCTAGGAGGATCTGGTACTGCTTTGAGTTGGTGTGTCCTGGTCTGTGGGGAGCTTGCTTCTGATAAGCTAGATGAGGTTGGGGAGGGGGGTTGAATGCCAGAATAGGGGGTTCAGGAAAAAAATCTTTCAGTATGTGGTCCCCATCAAGTATGGGTTATAATTGTTTAATGATACCCTGTATGGGTTCCAATCTCTGCTGGTAGGTGACAAGTAGGTGTGTGTGGTCGGAGGTTTATTCCTGCTATATTGAAGCAGGCTATCTCAGGGTATTTGTATGATTCATTTCATGATGCAATCTACTTCTTGGTGGAGTGTCCTTGCTTGATAAATTTGGCTTTAAGTGTGTTAAGGTGTGTAACCTGGACGTTATCCTTGGAGTATATTCTGTTGTATTTGAGTGCCTGCCTGTGGATAACAGATTTCTTGATGGGTTTGGGGTGGTTACTGAGTCTGTGAAGGTAATTGTGGTGCTCTGTAGGTTTCTTGTATATAGTTGTCTGTAGGGTACCAGAGTTGAAGCTGATTGTGGTGTCCAGGAAGTTGAGGCTGGTGTGGGAGTATTCTTTGATGGGTAGGTGGTGGTTGTTGAAGTTGTGGTGGAAATCTATGAGGGAGTTCAGGTCATCTGTCCAGAGAATGAAAATTTCATTGATGTATCTTAGGATATAATTGGTTCCATGCTGCATTTTTCCAGAAACTCATTCTTGAGGTGACCTACAAAGAGGTTGGCATATTGGACAGCCATCCTAGTAGCCATGGCTGTTCCCATGGTTTGAACAAAATGTTTGTTATTAAATGTGAAGTTGTTATTGACTGTGACAAGAAGTTTCTGTAGGTAAGGATTAAGTGGCTGAGTTCCATGATGTGTTTGGGTGGATATCTCAGTGTTGTCCATTGTCTTGTATATATTTGAGAAAGACTCCTATTCTGTCATTATGAGGGATATTGGTGTATGGGGGGTGACATCCATGGTGGCAAGGATAGTGTTCTGAGGGAGGTTGTTAATGTTCTGGAGTTTCTGGAGGAAATCTCTCACTCTTCATCCTCAAAGGAAACCTGTACAACACCTTCAAAAGATGAGTCTCGGAACTTAAATTTGTTCAGTAAATGATACTACCTCACCTCTAATAGCCTGAGAACAACATGGCTACAAAAACACTGCAAACAATGGAATATATTGTTTTGTTAATGTTTAATGGTTTGTTTAGACATTTTCAAATGTTTTTATTTTTTTTCATTCTGACTGAAAGAAGTCACAGAAATGGACACAAATTTACAAAATGTTTTGGTCTGCCCAAATCTGAATTGTTTTTCTCCCCCCAAAAAAATCTCATCCAAAGATTTTTGCCCAGTTTGCAAGTCACAAGACCGGTATATCAACCATGAGACAGTTTTTATAGTAAATGCCTGAGGCCTAAGGCTGAAGAATTTATGTGCCAAGATTTTATTAATATTGAATTTTTAAAAGTACCCTAAAATTCCTGGGCCAGCTCCTCTGCTGGTGTAAATTGACACAGCTCCATTTAAATAAAATGGTTCTACGCGAACCAAATTGGGTCACCTGCTGAAAGGTAAATTACTTATCGGAAAATTTTAAAACTTGTTTGATCCTTTCTTTCCTCATCATCTTATCTCCACTCCAAGACTTCCTTCTCCTGTCAATGTTATGTATTTTCCATGACTTGTCCCTTTCTTTCCCGCAACTCAGTAAAGCGCTCCCCAGAAGAACAGAGATATATTTAGTTTTTAACTGAATTATGGATGAGATAATTGATATGAACACAAATCTGACAGCTATTGTGGGTACAGTTGCCTTACAGCCCTCTAGGGAAGGAGAAGGACAAGAGAAATAAACTAATCTGGATTGTAATGCAGCCCATGGCAAAACGTCCACTGACTTCAGTGGGATCAGAACTGGGCTGGAATGAGGGAAATGAGTTATGAGAAATGCTTTTAAATATTGAAGGTGGGGGAAAACACAACAATCTCTGTCAGCAATCTGACAGGCTTTGTCAGAGAGGGGAATATTATTTTTCCTTCACTTTCATGCAACATTATGAGTTGTTGTTTTTTGCTTTAGTCATAGGGTAAAAAAAAAAAATTAATGGAGATATTGTATCTCCTAGAACTGGAAGGGACCTTGAAAGGTCATTGAGTCCAGCTTCCTGCCTTCACTAGCAGGACCAAATACTGATTTTGCCCCAGATCCCTAAGTGGCCCCCTCAAGGATTGAACTCACAACCCTGGGTTTAGCAGGCCAGTGCCCAAACCACTGAGCTATCTCTGAGGTAGGAAAGGCTGAGGCAGCATCTGTTGCTGACAAACAGGTTGAAAATTCTAAAAGAGCTAATCAGAGCATAGGGATTATATTGTCAAAGCAGAGTAGAGAGAATTGCATAGTCACATTATAGGTATAGATTAGACAACACCTCACACCCTGGCTAATAATGTCTGCCACCCAATCATAATGTTGGAATACGTGTATTGTATATTTAGATAAAGCATCAGTGGTTATACGTATGATACACCTAGAACTGATGAAAGTGCAAGAACTACATAATTGAGAGAAACACCCAGGTTATGCTTCAGTAACTGTACAGGATCTTTACACTGTGGCTCAGGCAATTTCACATAAGTATAAATTGGTATAATATTATTTGGTGGATAAGTCCCTTCTCGCTTTTATAACTGACATTCTTTTCAGTGATACAGCATATATCATACATACAAATGACTGGCTGCCATTAAAAAGGCAGCATTTACAACAGCTACCAGACATTCATATGAGATACCAAATTTCTTATTCAAAGTACATAAAAAAAACGGTTACCTCCAATATTGGCATGATAATTGTTGGCAATTTTTGATTTGCTTTTTTATAATGATACTGTATATATTTTTAATTGCAGATATTATGTGGCCACATATTTTTGGTTTATAGGGTCCTTGAATGAGTATAGTAGTGAGTTGACATGATATTATAAATGGGTTATAATAATGAGAAATATTATAATCCAAACTTTTTACAAGTAAAGTCAGCTGCAGAACTGCATAAATGGATTCTAAAACATTAATGAATTCCACAGGCAGTCTACAGTGCCTTTACAAAGACTGAGTGGGAAGTTAATGTAATTAGGTATGATGCAATATTATATATAAAAGGAGATTAATATTTAGATAAATCAAAAAACCTAAAGTGGAGGAACTAATTACGTAATTAGAACTGACTGTGACACACACGCTACAGACCAAAGCTGCAAAGAGTAGTTTAAGTAGAATCCGAATATAGGAAAAGAAAATTTAAAAAATCCTCATTGGAATTGTGTCTCTCAGGTTTACTGTAATAAAAATATCGGTGCTTCCTCTGTGTTAACCCCATTTACTGACAAAGTAGAATGCAGCTTTCTTCCAAATACTCAAAACTAAAATGTTTGTATTTATTTTTGTTGAACTTGTGAAAAAGAGCTGTCTCACAATTTACAAATCAGGTTTGTCAGCTGGTAGCAAACAAGTAACTATGATAGAGACAACATATAAATGTCAGCTTTTCTGAAAGGTGATGTGAAACTTTTCAGTCTTCAGGTTCTCCCAGAAAATAGTGCTATATGAAGTGCCAACTGTCATATGAAATCATAATCTGGGGCCACTATATGTTCAAAATGAGAACACCACTGCTGTGATCAAAATACCTTCTGTGAATTAAAATTACATAATACTAAGGTCCAAATTCGGAGTCTACATGCAGCTACCATTGACTTCAATGGAAGCTAGACAAGTATATCGGTGGGCAGATTTTGAGCCTATTGCTGGACACTGCCACTGATTTTAGCTGAACTCCTGATGTCACAGTGGGCATAAGAACAACCCAAAATATTTTCACTCTTCATTGACTTGATGTCAATGGATTTGCAAAAGTATAATTATTGGCAGAATTTTGCCCAGTAAGTCTAGCTCACTTGTAGCAGGTTATTCAGTCATTTCTCTTGAAGCACTGGTATATTATAGTAATCTGTCAAATACATTAACCAAGACCCAGTCCTGCAATTTCTGAGTACTCCTAACTTCCACTGTAAGGTTTAAGTTTTTGCTTTTGTTTCTTAAAATAAATAAACAGACTTGCTGATCATTTAATATTTGGTAGAAGGTGTCAGATCACCAAATAAAAGAAATTCAATTCTGCTCCTGATATAAAGAATTCAAAATAACTTCAGTGATACCATTAAATCTTTGAATAGTTTTTGTAAAAGTTAAAGTAGATGCACAATACATGATGGAAAGTCTGCTTGTCTCCTAGGGTGCTGTGGATAATGTTTTATAGAATTTACAGTGTTTGGACAGAAATATTTTGAATGTGAAATTATATTCTTCAGTGCTCGGATTTTACTTCTTTCCTGTGTTTATTCAGTGGTTATTTCAACATTGCACTTGAAAATAACTCTGAAGCAATATATCATCTTAGCAAAATATAATACTTCACTGGTACAAGGATGGGTGGGAAATTATTCAATAATCTATTCACAACATTTAAGACAATCTTCTCTGTAGTTTCCTAGCAACTGTGCTAAGGTTTATGGGGCTTCACTAAGTCACTGCTCAAGATGGCTTGCTGAGAAGGGGAGCAAGGGAGTTCTTCCCACTCCTGCTGCATTGTTGCACAGGGAGATTCATTCACAACTTCCAGAACATCTTTCATGTTTGGGATAATGTGTATGGGATGTTATTTTTTCTCTCTCTGTTGTTTGGTGGTATAAGAGGAATTCTGTTTGCTATCCTTTGAAAATTATTGCAGATATATTGATGGGAATTTGCAAAGCCATGTGCAGAAAAGCAGTTATCTATACATCAAATATTGTTCTTTTAGATGTGTTATACTCATAAAACATTCCACTGTGGGTGTATGTGCACCCAATTTACTCATGTCAGACACTTTTGCCAGTCATATCAGTAGGCAGCACATGCATCTCTTGCTTTCCTCAGGCACCAAATCAAGGATATAAAGGGGCCTGGTCACCACCTCCCTCTCACTTCCTTCATACTCCCAATAAGCTAACCAAAGCAGCAGGGAAGGTGGGAGGCTCATGGAATATATATATTCACAACACATCTCGAAGAACAACAAAGTAAGTAACTATTTTTCTGCTTCAGGTGATTGGCCACCTATACATTCCACTGCAGGTGACTCGCCAGCTATTTCTATACAGGTGGAGGGACTTTAGACCTCTTGAAGAGAGATTTCCTAAAGCTGGCATCATCCTGGAAAGCCTGAGTAATAGTATAGTGTCTGGAGAAGATATGTACCAAAGACCACGTTGCAATCTTACAAATGTCCACTATCAGAACGATGCTCAAGAAAGCTGACAAAGTGGAATGAACTGTAGTGGACTGGGTTGTTATCCTCAGTGGAGGAGAGACCTTTGCTAGATCATAACAGAGTTTGATGCAGTCCAAAACCCAATGTGAAATATGCTGGGCTATAACAGATTGCCCTTTAATACTCTCAGTGCAGTCAACAGTCTGGGAGAGAATCTGTGTGGTCCAGGTCAAAATACCAGAGCCCACTGAACATCCATGGATGGAAGTTTCTCTTCAGCCTTAGAAGAATGAGTCTTTGGGAAGAATATAGGAAGATGAATAGTCTGGTTGAGATGGAATGCGGAAACCAATTTTGGCATAAAATTAAGGGGGGTGGGTAGAATCCTGTGAAATGAGGGTCTACTAGAAATTCTTGGAACTCTGACAACATCCTCACAGAGGTAATTGCTACTAGAAATGCTGTTTTCATTTAAATTAGTAGGAGAGGTGTTGTTGCCAAAGATGCAAAGAGGGAACCTAGTAAATAAGAAAACACCAAATTCAGGTTCCATGAAGGTACTAGATAATGTGTTGGGGGGTTACATATGGGCATGACCTTTCAAACCATCTAGAAACCAAAGGCTGTGAAAATAATAAATAATAATAATATTATTAATAATAAAAACTACTGTGGGAGTACTGCAGAAATGGCTGCTAAATGGACTCTCACTGAACTGATAGAAAGACCAGAGGATTTCAGGTTTAATAGGTAGTATGGTAAGTGTATAATCTCTGTACAGTATGGTGATCACTGATAAAATTCTGTCCAGATGAGAACATCTTCCATTGGCTCCATATGTAGTTCTGGTGGAATCCTTTCTGCTGCTCACTAGAATGGTTTGGACTGCTTGGGAGCAGGCTCTTTCTTTGCTGCTCAGCCAGAGATCAACCATGGCTTGATGAGAAGAGATTGTCGGTTGTGTGCACTGTTTTGCCTTGGTTTTGAGGATAGAGATATAGGCAGTTGAATGAGAAGTCGATGTAGGTCCATGCACAAATACTGCCTTGCCCGGGCAGGTGCTATGAGGGTTATGGTTACCTTATCCCTCTTTAGTTTCCTTGGAACCAAAGAGACAAAAGGGAATGTAAACAGAAAATAGGTTGACCGAGGAGGAAGAAAGGCATCCGTATGGAACCTGGGCTGCAACTTTCTCTGGAACAGAGCCCCTTGCATTTGTTGTTTAGGTTGGTTCAGAAGAATTCTATTATCGATTATCCCCACTGATGAAAGATCTGCTACAGAATGTCCCTCTTTATTGACCACTCAAGATGGTCTATGACAAGTCGGCAACCTTCAGCACACGGCCCATCAGGGTAATCTGCTGGCAGGCCACAAGATGTTTTGTTTACATTGACTGTCTGCAGGCATAGCCCCCTTCAGCTCCCAGTGGCCACTGTTCGCTGTTCCCAGGAGCTGTGGAGGGCCGTGCCTGTGGACAGTCAACATAAACAAAACATCTTGCGGCCTGCCAGCATATTACTGTATCATCAGGTTATATCTTAGAGAAATATTTATTGTTAGCAGTGGTGTAATTCTATTTACAAGATGAGTGTATATATCAGTTAAATATTTTCTCTCTGACTGGAATTATTCCAAAGAATCATTATTAAGTGCAGAGCTACTGCTTGCAGTATATACCTATGCAAGTGAACCAAAACATTGCATGATTCCAAAATCTTATTTAGCCCTTTCTTTCTCTCTTCCTTGTTTACTCTTCACCTTCTGTTCTTACTTGTAACTTAATCTTCTCTTTTTAGTTTACCCATATCCCTTTCTACTTCATAAGAGTTCAATCCCCAATCTTTTTCAGTTCAACCACCTTGGCAAATACTTGTGAAGCCCCTTGCTACATGTATGTCCTCAATTTTACCCACTGCCATTCTCCAGTCTCTCTCCCCCCCCCCCCCATCATCTAATTTAATTCCATTTTGCTACTTTTCACTTATACATTCTGCTCAGTTGCTTGTCTTCTGATTCCAGTTCAATACAGTTAATTTCTCTTCTTTTTTAGGTCAACCCCAAATACCTGAGAGTAAACTGAAATTGGTGAGATCTCAAATGACAAAGAAATGCATTTTTCATTAGCAATAAACTAGGATGGGAAATGGAAATGAGAGTTTGGGGTTGAACTATTAACTAGGAATGAGTTGGATGGAATGATGAGTTGAATGGATAGCAAAGGGGGACAAATGCATGAACTGGGAGTGGGAGAAAGATTACACTAAATTACAAAAGGGAAATAAGATTAAGTAAGAAAAAAGGAAAAATACACTGGGCACAAAGAAATAAGTTAGTAAGGAAGAAACCTACAGGTAGCAGAAAGGAAGAGGGGACTAAACTAGGCTAGATGGCAAAGGAATGAACAATAAATAGAGTAAGAGGAAACTGAACAAGCTAAATTTAAAGAGAAATCCAAATGGAAAGTAAAACAAGTTTTAACAATTGTAACTGGGAAATGCACATGATGAAGACAGTTCTAGGACTATATTATTTACATGGTTATGATGAAAAAAGCTGAAAAGGACATTGCATTAAGGTATTGGTGTTACTCTGACTTATTTAAGTGTTGTTGCAGTGATGTAGGATTGGTGATGTAAGATTAGTTTTTAACTTGGAGGTCACGATGGATCCCCTGCTGTCACTGGATTCTCAGGAAGCAGCAGTTGTCAAAGGGGCTTCTTATCACCTGCACTTAGCAAAGAGATTGTGCCTTTTACCTCTGAATACAGAACTCACTATGGGTCTCCATGTCTCTGTTGCCTCAAATGGAGATTATTGCAATATGCTCTATATGGGGCTGCACCTTCAAACTACTTAGAAACTGTAGACAGTGTAGAACATCCCAGCCCACTTGTTAAGTGGAGTTTCACACAGAGAGCTGTTTGTTTTGACCTTTTAAACTCTTTTTAAAATGATGTGGGACCCAGCTAGTCAAGAAGCTGCCTCTTCCCCCCCTCCCGTGTTTCCTTGACAGCTGAAGTCACTGGAGGTGCTCGAGCTAAAATCCCCTTCATGGTACAAACAAACAGGAGGAGACTGGTGGCAGAGTGTTCCCTGTATGAGGTCTTTGACTTTGTATCAAGCTTTCTGACTTGATCCATCAGAGACTAGATTTGATACCTCAGGAAATGCTATGAGATCGACCTGTTCTGGAGAATTAGAGAGGTACTGGGGTGGGGGTGGGGGGTGCTGTTGAGGGAAAAATTATGTTAGGATTTGAAATGTGTGTTTAGAGCTGGGCACTGGCCAGAGGTGTCTTGGTATGGATAGAAATGTCTGAGATTATGAAGGAAAGTGGTATGTTGTGAAGAATGAAGATATTCATCTGTGAAGTGTTTGACCTTGCAGCATTTTCAGCATTCAGCATCCAAAGCATTCAATGGGTGATCTGTATAACTCAAATATAAATAAAGACATAGTTTCTAGGATAGTTCTAATATGAAGTGGATGTGCTGGACAATATAAAAAACATATGCATGACTTGTCAGTTGCTTCCCAAGTAAATATACTTTTTGTTAAAACAATTTTCAGAGGGAGTAAGAATCTCACCATTGTTCAATTATATTTTTCAACACCTGACATGGAAAGAAGTTTTTATTGTTTGGTTAACGGTTTAGACATCAAAAGAGCATGATTCCTCATGCATGATGATAATGTGTCCACCAGAGACTGTCAATGGAAGAAAGTAGTAAAAGCAGACCAAGCTTAGGTGATCACCTCTCTGACAAAAGAGCACACAGAGAGAAATGAGACAGCTTACTGATGTCCCTGTGGAATGAAAGAAGAGAAATGTTCTTGACAATGGAGGCCATGGGATTTTTCTTTGTCAATGAAAGTGACATCAACTGACAGTCAGCAGCCTTGAGTAAGTGGCATGAATGAAAATTGTATTGTAGGGTAAATAAGCCATGGGGAAGGAATGCTTTGCACAGATTCGGAGGATAATTTTAAGAAGTTTAATTTCAAATTAATTGGATGGATTACTTGATGATTACCTATCCTAGTCATTCCCTCTGAAGCATCTGGCATTGGCCACTGTCAGAAGACAGGATACTGGGCTAGACAGACCTTTGGTCTGACCCAGTATTACTGTTCTTATGTTATTATGTAAATGGAATAGTAGCTTTTAATGTCCCTTCCTAAGGATTCATGGCCTTCCATTTTGCAGGCTAGATGAAGGGAGGTAGAGATGCGACACATCACGCAACTTTATTCCCCGAAAATGGGAATGAAATAAAAATTTTTTTATTGCCTTACATTTTGTCTGATTGTTTATATGGCTTTTTGTTACTTGAAAATATGCTCGGAGTCAATGGAAAAAACCAAAACCATACTTGTTTGTGAATTTATTTATGAATACTTAGTACTAGCCTCAGCTTCAGCATTAATAATTTTCATACGATTAATATTAGCAGCACTTTGCTATGACCATCATGCTACTGACGGAACAGAACTCGGTTATTTCCCTGTGAACATATTTGCACTACAACATAAAAGGGAATTCTGTTTCAAAAGGCAAAAAATCAATTTTATTTATTAGCAACAAGTACTATAAAGTTGTCAGGCAAAGAAATATTTATTCTGCAAGTTTGAATAACATACCATGTAGCTTCCTTGGAAAACCATGGCTTTATAAAGAGAACAAACTGATTCCAAAAATAGATGGAGATGCCCTATAATTTTTACTGCTAAGGAAGGAAGAGGTGGTTTTGAGATGAAATTACTGGACTGGGACTCAGGAGATCTCTGTTCTATCCCCAGTACTGTCTCAGACACTTAGTTTAATTTCTCTGTGGCTCATTCCACATGTCTACAAGTGCAAGACTTCTCTATCTCACAAGGTTGTTGTGAGAATACATTAATTAGTGATTGTGAGGTGCTGAGAATCTATAGTGATGTGGGTTATATAAGTGCTTACATAGTTATTATGGTCAAAAGCTATAATGACTGTATTAACTTTTCAACATTTTAATGGATTTTATGAGCTTTCATTAAAAATTGAACATATTAATATACATATAAATTACACACACACACACACACACACACACACACACACACACACACAAACAAAACTTAAGGTTCAAAGTTGTGAACTGGCAAGAATTGTCTGGCCAATTATTCAATTTCACGTTGACCCCAAAATATTGTAAATTTAACCCTGATAGTTTTGGTCAAAAGAAATTTGGCGGGGCTAGAGTCATAAGGGTTGTGATAGGGTGTTTGGAGGGACAGACAGCCTAGCAGTTAGTGCACCTGACTTCTACCCCCTGGCTTTTCTGACTGGGCAGCAAAGGTGCCTGGTTTCTGACCTTAGTGTGGGAATCTTTTGGTCTTCCCTCACATAAGGGCCTCAGCCCTTAACAGGGTGTGATAGGAAGACCCGGGCCCTCTCTCTACACCAAGTCCTAGTCCTGAGCCCTGTGGGAAACAACATTGACAGGGTCCCCAAGCACAGAATCTATGTACGCTGCACTGGGCTACTTCCTATGTCCCTTCAGTTTGGGGCATGGACCTTACAGTCCAAATAGTCTTTACTGACTCACCTGGCGTAGCAGCCCCTTTTGGACTTTTGAGGCATCCTTCTGAGGTCTCAGGGCCTTCTGGTCAGGAGCAGATGTAAAGATGGAGACGGCTTAACCCACAATGTTCTTAGCTAAATAGTAAAGTTCACTCACTGCTGGGTGCTCCTCAGTCTCCTCAACAGTGTCTAGGTAAGGGACACAGTGCTTCTCCCCTGGTGGCTGTCCTGACTGGCAGACTGTAGTTATGCTCCACTCCTGTAGAGAGACAGAGAAACCTCCTGCCTCTTCACCAGTCAGCCCTGCACTGAGCCAGGTTCTCTCCTTCTCTTCCCTCTCCAGGCCTGGCATTGGCAACCGACATAGTTAAGCTCTGGAATAGGCTTCTAAAGGAGTTTGTGGAATCCCCTCATTGCAGGTTTTAAAAAACAAATTAGACAACCACCTGTCTAGGCTTGATCCAGAATCAGTGCAGGGGGCCGGACTAGATTACTCCTTGAGGTTCCTTTCAGCCATACATTTCTATGATCATATACTATTTTATCCACAGGACCCCAGCTTAATTCAATGCAGTGGACTCACTCAATAAGCAGCTATTCAATAATTTAATTTTTCTCATTGTTCATTGTGTGGGCTCACGTCTTTTTACTGCACATTATTCTGGTTTCTGAATTATTAATCTCCTCATAGGCTTTTCTATGGCACCCATCACTAAGGTATCTGAGTGCTTCAAAAACATGAAAGAGTATATTTTCACAATAGCCATGTGAGATGGGGAACAGATGCAACAAAATATCAAGGTTAAAATATCTACTAATTTTGGGTACCCAATTTGAGAAGCCCAGAACCTGATATTTCAGAGTACTGAGCATTATAGAACACTTCATATGTTCAAAGAGCAACTTCCATTGACTTCATTGAGAGTGCTCATCACTTCTGCAAATCTGGCCTCAAGTTGGGGATCCATAAAATAAGGAACTCACAATTAGTGGCCATCTATGAAAAGTTTGGTTTAAGCAACTTGCCCAGCCTCATGGAGGAACTCTGTGGCAGAGGCAGGAATAGAATCCAATTCTCCAGGGCAATATTCAGCTGTTTTAAACATAAAACTGTTCTTTCTCTTCTTGTAATCCCCTGCCTCATTCATGACGCACCTTCCAATTTCACTTGTATAAACTTTACGAGCCTGTTGTGAAAAGTCTAAACTTAGGTCCCACATATCAAACTGTAGCCAACATACAGGAGAGCTCTAAGTTGATCATTTCAATTTTGTCTAGATTTTACTTTGGGCACATGAAATGACTGTAAATCTTTAGCAAGTAGTGGACTTCAAAGCATCGGAGAGCAGTCACATAGCTATCATAATAGGTAATATATACAGTAAGAACAATAAGTCACAATATCTATATGACCTCATGAAATCACTTTTACTTATATACAATAAATGTATGAGCAATAAATATGCACTTTTCCATATAACTCTTGCTTGGTATTGAATTATTTACCAGCAAATTAAACCATATACTAACACATACATATAGTGAGATGTGGTTTAAACATGGGATGGGTAATGAATGAGTCAAACTCTGCAATTCACTACAGTAGCGCTGCATCAATTTAAATTAGCAGTAATTTTGGCTGTGCTTATTTTTTCATTCCACTGTTAATATTTCTCATACTACTTCTGGAATCCATCCAGCTCACATTTCCTGCTAGAACAGTTACACAACTTTTTAAAATCTTCCCTCGGCATTTGTCTAAACCCCAAATGTATTTGGTTATTCACTGTTTCTTTCGTTAAGACAAACTTAAAACATCAGTTTCAAAGCTGACTTCTCCATTACTGATGGCATGAATTGGCCCACTGTTCCCATATTTGCCTGGAGGTTTGATTACAGGCAGCATATTCATAAACAGAAATCCTTACAGCAGGGCATAAGCACCACTGATTGCCTCTTTGGTTTCAGTTATGCAATATGAATTGGTTTGTAGAGTAATGTGACTAGAAAAATCTAATTTTCTGTCCATTTCTGGCTGAACTGAATTGTAAGCTTTTTTTCCCCTGCTATGTGAAAGAGTGTAAAACCCTGCAGTCTGGCCCCTCCTCTTCAGCCTTCTCTCATCAGATGAACTGAGTTACCTGAACAAAGGTGAACTGAAGCCTGAAATTTACCAGCATGCTTACTTTAGACCACAAGAAATTGCATTAGATGCAATGTGGAAGGCTGAAGTATCAGGCTTCATTGCATAGCACTGCACAATACATCACACACAATGTATTAATGCACTGTGTAAAAAAATAAGGATACAAGAAAAAAAAGTGATCCAGTTTATATCAAGATTTATTCACTCTTAAATTGTCAAGTGCACACATCAACCCTGTCCTGCATTGCTGCAATACCATTTTAATACGTTTTCGTGCCGGGAAATGTCCCTCTGGCAGTGGAAAACTTCCAAACCAGTGCACAGTGACAAAGTGTTTCAGACAAATAAAAAACAATAAGTGGTTCCAGCAAATATACTGCCAAATGAATACATTTCCTACCATAGTCTCCTGACCCTCCAGTCAAAGAAATCCCAACTGAAATGCTGCGTTGCCTTTCTGTCTTCAAAAATCCACTGTCTCCTCAACAAAACATGAAATGCTTTGCAAAGCAGTTGCATCTGCCCTTGAAGATCCTAAACAAGAGGGTAGATCTGGAAAACTAAGTATTAAATTATGTATAAGAAGACAATGTTAGGCAAGTAGCTTATTTTTATTCACCATTTTATCTCTTTATTTCTATGAGGTGCCTTATGTTTGTAATATTCCAGGGACATAAAAATAAACACACTGATGAGGACAAGGCTTTTGAAGTTTTGCGTTACTCAACGAGATTATCTGGTTGACTTTATATACAGAAGAATTCTCAGGAGGATGTTCCACTCTTTGCTCAAACTCCATTAACATAGTAAGAAAGAAATATTTGTTCATTTTGTAAAGTACAAAAATCTGATTTTTAAGACAACGAGGTGAAGAATTGCCATTAACCTCTTTTTCCTCTGCAGATTACAGATAAATGCCCAGGGGTTAAGAACACACGGCACTTGTATAGCACTGTACAGGGCACAGCAGATGTATTTTTGCCAAGTGACTTAACATTCTGTTTAATGCATCGGTTACCCATGATTTCTTAATCTGAATTCAAAGAACCCTTCCTGAATAGCAGAGTGAATAATTCCCCCTCCTCCCCACACACACTTCCCCATGTGTACTAAACCAGAGTTTGTGGGCAGGGGCGAGAGGAGAAGAAAAAGTCACTGCTGCTGTGACAGCAAGTATAGGTTTCAGTCAAATAGGATAAGTGGATTTAACAATTCTGAAGTAGTGTTTTGTAACTGCTCTTGGCTCTGGTACATCAGAAATGTGGACCTGCCCCTAACTTATACACTCAGTAGCCTTGCTTTTAGGTATTGAAAATGCAGCTAGCATTTAAGCCATGTAGCTATTTGAACACATTGGGCCTGCTTCCCTCCTCACTTACAGCAGTGTAAATTGCACAGTAAAAGAGAGCCCCTGCTGTCAAGATTTCAGAATTTAACTAGAGAAAGCGAGGGGAAGGGAGAGAGAGGTATTATCCCCATTTTGCAGATGGGGAACTAAGGCACAGATCAATTAAAAACAAGATTATATAAGAAGTCATTGGAAAAGCTGGGAATTCAACCCCAATTGCTAAAGTCCTAGTCCAATACCTTAACCAGAACATACTTCCTCCAGTGCAGAGCTAGATCAAAACTTCCCCAGAATTCAACAGTGATATTATCAGGGTTTGGGGTCTGGCCCACCTCTGAAATATCATATCTTTTCAAAGGTCACCTGCCTGAGCTATTTCAATACAGCTTTGAAAATATTTTTGGAAGTTTTGCTTTTACAACCTCCTAACCAACCAAACTATCTGCGTCTCTTGAATCTGTTGGGAGGGAGCAGCCTGTGACACTTATCAAGCTGGTGTTGGAGACGAGGACTAGTGATTAGAGCAGGGAGTTAGTAGCCAGGAATAGAGACCCAGGGTCAGAGGCCAGATGCCAGAGCCAAGGGTTAACGCTGAAGTAAGGAAACCGAAAGGAGGGTCTGAGCCAAGTTACCTGGAGTGCAGCAAGGCAGGGGCAAGGCTGGAACTAGGCAGGAGCAAAGCTGGGAACAAGGAACACAGGAGCTATCACAGCCATGGGCAAATGCTTTGAGGAGCCACCAAACTGCTGCTGCTTCCGGGCTTAAGAGCTGGTCTGCTGACTCTTCCAACCAGTCAGGGGGTGAAGCCTGTCAGACAGCCTACTATAGGCCAGCTGTGTTCATTAGGTTGCCCACAGACTGGCTGTGCTCCAGGCCCTCTTCCTGATCGTTATTGTTTAGCACATGTCCCATCTGTTTCTTACCTGAGAGTCTGAAAACAAGAGTAGACTCAGCAAATGCTGCTGAATGTCAAACATGTATTGAAACTAAAATATTGAACGCTATGAGACCAGTTCAGGGAAGTGCTGAGTGACTTCTGCAAATAGCTGAGCATCCTCATTTCCCATCAAAATCAATGGGATTTGTGGATACTCTGCACTATAGAGGGACCCAAAAAAAAAAAAAAGTTGTGGGGGGATTCCAAAATTTGAAAAATTGTGACTAGCTCTATTTAGCACCTCATAGGCTCTAGAACTCTCATAGCAATTTAAAATTATTGGCTCTGATTCAACTCCAGTTTTATGTCAGTCTAGCTCCATGGACTTCAATGGAGTCACCGTAGTGTGAAACTTATGTAACGCAGTAGTGAACCTGGCTCCTCCATTTCCCCACCCCCTTCTGTTTACTAAACTTCTCTACTAAGGTCAAGAGAAGTTTTGCTCTGGGGCCAGGATTTCACCCCCAGATTCCAATTAACTACTGCTTAAGAACAGCAGGATTGCACATTTACCTTTTGAAGTTAGAGTTGGGTCAGATTCTACCTAATTTTTTAAGAGGGGAAAAAAAACCAAAAAGCCAAACATACCTGAGGTTTTCTTTTAAGGAATATTATTTAAATCTTTATTTTTCTTTACAACAAAATCACCTTGGGCTGTGATCTCATTGGATCTCAGACTATGCAGACTTCAGCCAGGCTAGTACTTTGTCGAGAAACCTCTAAGGAAAATCAAAGATGCTACAGGAATTTATTCTGGAAATGAACTTCTCTGCTGCATTTCAGTCACAACTGCAGGTGCCTCAAGAAGATATAAGAACTGATGAACGTAAGCATTTTGGTTGAGATTTAAATGCCTAATTTTCACTGGGAATTGGGTGTCCGAATCCCCTAAGTGTCTTTGGAAAATATTAACATGACAAAACAACATTTAAAGAAGCAAAGCCTCAGGTGTATTGCCCTACATTTGATGCCAATTATTATACTATATTTCCATTTTCCCCACCATTTCCAGGGTTAAAACACCTCATTTGACCCATACTTTTTGGAAATGAACGTGACAGGAGGCATTTTATTCCCTACTCAAAAATGTAATAAAATGTGTGTGTGTGTGTGTGTGTGTGTGTGTGTGTGTGTGTGAGAGAGAGAGAGAGAGAGAGACTATACTCAATTATGAGCTTGTGATTTTCTTGCAAAACGTTTATGAATGAATGCTTTTCTGCTTATCCCTTTTATACTTTCATAGAGAATGAACACAACACATTTTACAAAAAAAATTACATTCTGTCCTGATGAAAATACAGCAGATGGCATGATGGATACTGCACAGTGCTATCCCCATGGCATGCTTTGGACTTAACTATCTTGAGTAATTTTGCACTGACACTACTTTTGGCACATCTATTTCTGGAAAGGAAGGGGTATTTACCATAGAAAGCTAGAGAGGTCCAGATAGAGTCATTGTTCATTTAATATGCTGATCTATAGCATTTGATGTGTTAATTGTGACTATTGCAAATGTTGAATGGAAGAAAATAGAAAGAAGTACAAACTCTGGCAAGTCAAGTGTAAAAGTATAATTAGGAAGGTCAAAAAAGAATTTGAAGTTTATCTAGTAGAAGACTCAAAAACTAACAGCATTTTTTTTAAGTACATAAGAATCAGGAAGCCTATCAAATAATCTGTGGATCCACTGGAAGGTTGAGGTACTAAAGGAGGACTCAAGGAAGATGAGGCCATTGCAGAAAAGCTACATGAATTCTCTGCATTGGTCTTCACTACAGAGGATGTAAAGGAGATTGCCACACCTGAGAAACTCCTTTTAGGTTTCTGAATCTGAGGAACTGTCCCTGATGGAGATGTCAATAGACAGATTAAACAGTAATAAGTCACCAGGGCCATACGGTATTCACCCAAGAGTTCTAAAGGAACTAAAATATGAAATTGCAGAACTACTAACTGTGATATTTAACATATCATTTAAATCACCTTCTGTACCAGGTGACTGGAGGTTAGCAATGTGACACTATTTTTTGGGCAATTACAGGACAGTAAGCCTAACTTCAATACCACACAAATTGGTTTAAATTATATTAAAGAACACCTATATATCTGATAATTCTGAATACGATTTCTCGTAAAGAGAAATCATGCCTGACCAATCTCTTAGAATTCTTAGAGGACAAGAGTGATCCAGTGGATATAAAGTATCAGGGGGTAGCCGTGTTAGTCTGTATCTACAAAAACAACAAGGAGTCTGGTGGCACCTTAAAGACTAACAGATTTATTTGGGCATAAGCTTTCGTGAGTAAAAACCTCACTTCTTCGGATGCATAGAGTGAAAGTTACAGATGCAGGCATTATATACTGACACATGGAGAGCAGGGAGTTACTTCACAAGTGGAGAACCAGTGTTGACAGGGCCAATTCAATCAGGGTGGATGTAGTCCTCTGATGGACCAAACCACATCAGCCACACCATCAGGGGCTCATTCACCTGCACATCCACTAATGTCATATATGCCATCATGTGCCAGCAATGCCCCTCTGCCATGTACATTGGCCAAACCGGACAGTCCCTCCGCAAAAGAATAAATGGACACAAATCAGACATCAGGAATGGTAACATACACAAGCCAGTAAGTGAACACTTCAATCTCCCTGGTCATTCTATTACAGATTTAAAAGTCACTATCATTGAACAAAAAAACTTCAGAAACAGACTTCAAAGAGAAACAGCAGAACTAAAATTCATTTGCAAATTCAACACCATTAATCTGGGTTTGAATAGGGACTGGGAGTGGCTGGCTCACTACAGAAGCAGCTTTTCTTCTCCTGGAATTGACACCTCCTCATCTATTATTGGGAGTGGACTACATCCACCCTGATTGAATTGGCCCTGTCAACACTGGTTCTCCACTTGTGAAGTAACTCCCTGCTCTCCATGTGTCAGTATATAATGCCTGCATCTGTAACTTTCACTCTATGCATCCGAAGAAGTGAGGTTTTTACTCACGAAAGCTTATGCCCAAATAAATCTGTTAGTCTTTAAGGTGCCAGTGGATATAGTGTACTTGAACTTTCAGAAAGCCTTTGACAAAGTCCCTCACCATAGGCTCTTAATGAAAGTAAGCAGTCATGGGATAAGAAGGAAGCTCCTCTCATGAATCAGCAACTGGCTAAAAAATAGGAAGCAAAGAGTAGGAATAAATGGTCCATTTTCAGAATAGAGAGAGGTAAATAGTGGTGGCCCCCAGGAATCTGTAGTGAGACAGTGCAACATATTCATAAATGATCTGGGAAAAGGGGGTAAACAGTGATGTGGTGAAATTTGTAGACAATACAAAATTACTCAAGATAGTTAAGTCCAAAGCAGACTGTGGAGAGTTACAAGGGATCTCACTAAACTGTGTGATTGAATAACAAAATGGCAGGTGAAATTCAGTGTTGATAAATACAAAGTAATGCACATTTGAAAATATACTCCCTACTATATATACAAAATGATGCAATCTAAATTAGCTGTTATCACTCAAGAAAAAGAGGTCTTGGAGTCATTGTGGATAGTTTTCCGAAAACATCCACTCAATGTGCAGTGGCAGTCAAAAAAGCTAATAGAATGTTAGGAACCAATAGGAAAGGGGTAGATAACAAGACAGAAAATATCATAATGCCACTATATAAATGCATGGTATGCCTGCACCTTGAATAGTGCGTGCAATTCTGGTCACCCCATCTCAAAAAAGATATATTTGAATTGGAAAAGGCACAGAGAAGGGCAACAAAAATGATTAGGGGTATGGAACAGCTTCCGCATGAGGAGAGATTAAAAAGACGGACTTTTCAGCTTGGAAAAGAGACGACTAAGGGCGCATATGATAGAGGTCTATCAAATCATAAATGGCATGGAGAAAGGGAATAAAGAAGTGTTATTTACTCCTTCACATAACACAAAAAACAAGGATCATTCAATGACCTTAATAGGCAACAAGTTTAAAACAAATAAAAGGAAGTATTTCTTCACACAATGTACAGTCAACCTCTGGAACTCATTGTCAGGAGATGATGTGAAGGCCAAAATTATAACTGGGTTCAAAAATGAATTAGAAAAATTTAGGGAGGATAGGTCCATCAATGGCTATTAGCCAAGAGGGTTAGGGATGCAACCCCATGCTCTGGGTGTCTCTAGCCTCTGACTGCCAGACATTGGGATTGGACGACAGGAGCTGGATCACTCGATAATTGTGTGTTCTGTTCATTCCCTGTGGGGCACCTGGCACTGGCCACTGCTGGAAGACAGAATACTGGGCAAGATGGGTCATTGGTCTGACCCAGTATAGCCATTATGTAGTTCTGCTAAAATTCCCCAATGTAACCGTAATATGCAATCCATAAAACCAAAATGTATTTTTTAAACTGCACTGTCAACAGAGAATAATTATGTTTTCATCTGTGTAATTTTATGAATTTTATTAACATTTCTACATCCCATAGTAGGTAGGCCAGATAAATATCAAAGTTCAATCAAACTAAGCTAGTTTCATTATTCCATTTTAATAAGTGCCTTGCCCATATGATTTTTCCTTTAAGTAACTGGTAGATACTTACCACTTTAACTCTCGTTTAGCCAAGTTTGTTACCTGGAAACATATTAGATTATCACCATATTTAAATGTTTGCCTATGTGTTTCATAGGCCCCAATTTTCAAAAGCATCCCTATTCCGGAATGCACTTAAGCACATAAAGTCAATTGAGTTAATGGATGTGATTAAAGATACTCACGTGCTTAAGTGATTTCCTGAATAGAGTTGTATTTAAGCACATGCTAAAGTGCTTTCCTGAATCAGAGTCTTAGACAGTAAGTTTTCCAGGGTAGAAATTGAAGGAGGAAAGGGTAGTGGCCATATACATTAGTCCAGGAAAGGCATTCCATGAGTAGGGGCAGTCTGGAGGAGAGAACAAACATATCTATGGGACAACAGGAAGGTTGAACCTAGTGTTGTTGATGGTTGGGACAATGTGAAAGGACAAGAGTGCAACTTGTGAACTTTACCTTTGATATTCTTGTAAACACAGTTGGCAGTGAATTCAGCACCTTACCTGCTATCCCAGCAAGAAAATGTCTTAGCTCCATGGCTGTAACATTTCCATTAGCAGTCATCTGCCTTCAGGAGGGAACCAGAAGGATATCCTAATGCCTGCATGGAACCACTCAAACTTTATAATGCAAACATTAGACACCAAGTCTATTTTTCTCCTACCTTCCCCAAAAACGTTTTAATAGGATTTTGTTGTTTTGTTTTCACATCAAATAGATTTCTATAGTCTCCTGTGCCACTTGCAATCCCCCAGGGAGACTCTCTCCTCCAGGTTTTGGTATGAGAGGAGGTGATCCCAGACTATTGTCTAGAAAACTCCATGCACAACGCTTAAAATCCTGGGGGAGGGGAGGATGATATGTTAATTTCAGCCATTCTGAATAAAAGGATACTAAAATAAATGAATGCTAAAAGCCCAGCCAAAGCTGTATAATGAACGTTCCTGTAAGTAGTGTGAGAACCAACATAAATCCATATTTTCTATCTAAAATAATCCATCTCTATTGATCTTTTAACTTAATTTTCTCTGACTAAGAATCAATTTCGAAACCTAGTAAAGCACAACTTTGTTTGATGTTATTAGATCTTGTTAAGTTCTTCGCAGACTCAAGGTATTTAATTTACCCCTAATATATATTTTTTAAACTTCTTAGACTTTTCAGCACTGGCTGCAAACTAGAGAGAAGACAAATTGATTGTGATTTGTACTGCTCAGTATTGTATAGAGATCAGACTTGAAGATGACAGAGAGAATTAAATACAAGTCCTCCCTACAATACAAAACCCTAGTGTCCTTTATAGACGTATTTGGTGTCGGTTAGTGTTGCTACAAGATTCTTGCAGAGTATGATAGCTGCTGCATTAGACTTAGATGGATAGCATGTGGTTTAGAATTTAGTGCTCACTTTCTAATGCAACCCACCTAGAGTGCCAAATCCTTTAAACTTCCACTTCCTAGGTTTTTTTCCTGAGCAAGGATTGGTTCATTGGGTCATTTCAAAGATTCCAGAAATTCAGGTGAGCAATTGTCTGCAAAAGTGGAATTCCTACTCAGGAATAAGGATTTCTTTCTTTTTCTGAGACACTTTTTGTCGTTAATAAATTCATTTAATCTTTTTTTCATTAATCTTTTTTTTTCAATATTGGAATCTTTTTTTTTAATGGATCCCCTCTCCCCTCCCAAAAAAGAAGAAGCAAGAAACCTAGCAAAACACACCCAAAGAACTGAGTGATTCTTGGGAATGTGCAAAGGAACAAAGAACATTTCCTCTGGAGGTTGTTAGTTTGGATCCAGGTCAGTTGTGGCCAAAAGTCATCATTATATGATGGGTGTTTAACCTACGCATAATGAGCCAGTAGTCTCAAAGCAGAGCCAAGTAATACTGAAAAACCTGTGACAGTAATTGGCATCCCTGTAGACAGACTTAGAAGAGAAGCCAAAGATTGAATGAGCAAGGAAAGTGAACAACACTCACCAGTAGACGTGTCCCTCCAGTGCAAGTCTGAGAGCAGTATTGCAGGACTACTTGAGGAAGCTCACACTGCTGCTGTGTTTGTTCTGTGCATAAAGCAAGGAGTGTGAGTGCCAGGACTCTCAATTCAGCACTTTCTCAGACCCTAAATTTGTGAGAAAATTGTAAAAAAAAATAAAAATAATCAGAAGAAATGGAACCTGGCTCTTTCTGGGAAAAGCAACACCAGAGCTCATCTCTTGTTCACAATGATTGGCTCAACCCTAGAGCTGGATAAAATAATCCCAGCCCTGGCATGAATTCAATAAATGTATACAACCTGATTAAAAGAAAAGCTCTCTCTCTCCTTAGATGCCCAGAAGCACTGAGTGGGTGTTAACACAGTTAATGCTTTTTCTGTGAAAACATTTAAACATAGTCACAATAAGCTTCAGGTAAGCACCATATTTCGGACTAAATTCAGCCTTGTGCAGAGTGCCAGTAGGGGTATGTCTACACTGCAGCAAGGAGCAAGCCACCCAGCCTAGGTAGAGACACTCACACTAGGGTCCTTGAGCTAGCATGCTAAAAATAGTAGTGTGGACGCCACAGAGACATGGGCTAGAGTTCAGACTTTGAAGGTCAGGTTCGCTTAAGAGCCCAAGTTACCACCCAGGCTGCTAGGCATACTGCTATTTTAGCATGTGAGCTTGAGCCCTGCTAGTGCGAGTCTGTCTGCGTTGTAATACTTCGGTCTCGTTTCCAGTGTTGGGTTTAGTGTGCGGGTGCAGGGGGGTATTGGTGGCCTGTGATGTACAGGAGATCAGACTTGATGATCTAGTGGTCCCTGCTGGCCTTAAACTCTTTGACTCTACCCAGGCTTGCTCCCAGCTGCAGCGTAGACACATACTATAAGGCCTATGCTTTAGTGAGAAGTGACCAAACACACATCTTACAACACTTTACACCTCATTCTTCAGAGCTTAGAACCAAACATCATATAGGACTCACAGAATCATAGAACTGCAAGAGACCTTGAGAGGTCATCTAGTCCAGTCCCCTGCACTCATGGCAGGATTAAGTGTTATCTAGACCATCCCTGACAGATGTTTGTCCAACCTGCTCTTAAAAATCCCCAATGATGGTGATTCCACCACCTCCCTAGGCAATTTATTGCAGTGCTTAACCACCCTGGCAGTTAGGAATTTTTTTCCTAATGTTCAAACTAAACCTCTCTTGCTGCAATGTAAGCCCATTTCTTCTTAGCCTATCGTCAGAACTTAAGAAGAACCATTTTTCTCCCTTCTCCTTGTAACAACATTTTATGTACTTGAAAACTGTTATTTCCCATCTTAGTCTTCTCTTTTCCAGACTAAACAAACCCATTTTTTTCAATCTTCCCTCATAGATCATGCTTTCTAGACCTTTAATAATTTTTGTTGCTCTTCTCTGGACTTTCTCCAATTTGTCCACATCTTTCCTAAAATGTGGTGCCCTGAATTGGACACAAAACTTCAGCTGAGGCCTAATCAGCATGGAGTAGAGGGGAAGAATTACTTCTCATGTCTTGCTGACAACACTCAAGCTAATACATCCCAGAATGCTGTTTCTTTCTTTCTTTCTTTCTTTTTTTGAAACAGTATTGCACTGTTCACTCATACTTAGCTTGTGGTCCACTTGTGATCTCTTTCCACAGTACTCCTTCCTAGGCAGTCATTTCCCATTTTGTATGTGTGCAACTGATTGTTCCTTTCTAAGTGGACTACTTTGCATTTGTCCTTATTGAATTTCATCCTATTTACTTCGGACCATTTCTCCATTTGTCCAGATCATTTTGAATTTTAATCCTATCCTTCAAAGCACTTGCAACCCCTCCCAGCTTGGTATTGTCCACAAACTTTATAAGTGTACTTTCTATGCCATTATCTAAATCATTGTTTTATAAAGTGGTAGTTCAGTTGCACTTGAATGTACTCCTTAAGGACCAAATCCCCAACGTACTACATGTAAGTTTCCTCTTTTCACATGTACAAAAACAATGGCTAACAATGTACACAGAGTTCTTTTAAACCTAATTCTTTTTAGTTTCTTTAATCCCCCTCTAAACCTGCACAAAATCAACATGTCACCACAAAGGGCTCATTACTCCTTATTCTTTTAAAACCATACTAACAGTGTCCAATAATTGTGCAATAAATCATAAAAGTCTTGATCCAAACCCCTCTGAAGTCAGTAGGAGTCTTCCTATTGACTTCAATGGATTCTGGATCAGGCTCAAGTATTATCGTGTGTCTATAAGCCCAGAGGAGGTCATACTCGTCCTCCATTTACTAGTTTGCTTTCATTTTCTGGTATTTTTTGGCTCTAGAACTCTGATTATTTTCTTGAGACCTGTACACAATTATATTTGCCCTTTAACTACTGCTTTTGAGCTCAGATCTTGCCAGCACAGATGTTTTGTGATGGGATGTATGAAAATAATTATTATTTCAGGAATAAGATCTAAAAGCAGGTATTATCAGGTGGTAATTGACTAAATCCAGTATTCTGACAGCAACCAGATACCACCTTACTAACTGATGAGAATTATCAAGTTAGGGCTTATCACTAGAGCTACTCATTTCAATAATTAACTTAGCAGAAGAGAAAGGTTAAGATAATGACAAAATACACTAAATGCAAGAAGCCTGGGAAACAAGCAGAGAAAACTGGAAGTCCTGGCACAGTCAAGGAACTATGATGTCATTGGAATAACAGAGACTTGGTGGGATAACTCACATGGAGTACTGTCATGGATGGATATAAACTGTTCAGGAAGGACAGGCAGGGCAGAAAAGGTGGGGAAGTTGCATTGTATATAAGAGAGGAGTATGACTGCTCAGAGCTCAGGTATGAAACTGCAGAAAAACCTGAGAGACTCTGGATTAAGTTTAGAAGTGTGAACAACAAGGGTGATGTCATGGTGGGAGTCTGCTATAAACCACCAGACCAGGGGGATGAGGTGGACAAGGCTTTCTTCCAGCAACTAGCAGAAGTTACTAGATCGCAGGCCTCGGTTCTCATGGGAGACTTTAATCACCCTGATATATGCTGGGAGAGCAATACAGCGGTGCACAGACAATCCAGGAAGGTTTTGGAAAGCGTAGGGGACAATTTCCTGGTGCAAGTGCTGGAGGAACCAACTAGGGGCAGAACTCTTCTAGACCTGCTGCTCACAAACCGAGAAGAATTCGTAGGGGAAGCAAAAGTGGATGGGAACCTGGGAGGCAGTGACTATTAGATGGTCGAGTTCAGGATCCTGACACAAGGAAGAAAGGAGAGCAGCAGAATACGGACCCTGGACTTCAGAAAAGCAGACTTTGACTCCCTCAGGGAACTGATGGGCAGGATCCCCTGGGAGAATAACATGAGGGGGAAAGGAGTCCAGGAGAGCTGGCTGTATTTTAAAGAATCATTATTGAGGTTGCAGGAAAAAAAATCCCAATGTGTAGAAAGAACAGCAAATATGGCAGGCAACCAGCTTGGCTTAACAGTGAAATCCTTGCTGACCTTAAACACAAAAAAGAAGCTTACAAGAAGTGGAAGATTGGACAAATGACCAGGGAGATGTATAAAAATATTGCTCAGGCATGCAGGAGTGAAATCAGGAAGGCCAAATCATACTTGGAGTTGCAGCTAGCAAGAGATGTTAAGAGTAACAAGAAGGGTTTCTTCAGGTATGTTAGCAACAAGAACATAAGAACGGCCGTACTGGGTCAGATCAAAGGTCCATCTAGCCCAGTATCCTGTCTACCAACAGTGGTCAATGCCAGGTGCCCCAGAGGGAGTGGACCAACAGGCAATGATCAAGTGATCTCTCTCCTGCCATCCATCTCCATCCTCTGACAAACAGAGACTAGGGACACCATTCCTTACCCATCCTGGCTAATAGCCATTCATGGACTTCAAGTATCAGAGGGGTAGCCGTGTTAGTCTGAATCTGTAAAAAGCAACAGAGGGTCCTGTGGCACCTTTGAGACTAACAGAAGTACTGGGAGCATAAGCTTTCGTGGGTAAGAACCTCACTTCTTCAGATGCAAGTAATGGAAATCTCCAGAGGCAGGTATATATCAGTGTGGAGATAACGAGGTTAGTTCAGTCAGGGTGGGTGAGGTGCTCTGCTAGCAGTTGAGGTGTGAACACCAAGGGAGGAGAAACTGTTTCTGTAGTTCTGTGGCCATCGCTTATTTGTACAGATTAACACCACCCTATACCGAAAACCCACCGACCGCTACGCCTACCTTCATGCCTCCAGCTTCCACCCCGGTCACACCACACGATCCATCGTCTACAGCCAAGCACTGAGGTACAATCGCATCTGCTCCAACCCCTCAGACAGAGACCAACACCTACAAGATCTTCACCAAGCATTCTCAAAACTACGATACCCACACAAGGAAATAAAGAAACAAATCAACAGAGCCAGACGTGTACCCAGAAGCCTCCTGCTACAAGACAGGCCCAGAAGAGAAACCAACAGAACTCCACTGGCCATCACCTACAGTCCTCAGCTTAAACCTCTCCAACGCATCATCAGTGATCTACAACCCATCCTGGACAATGATCCCTCACTTTCACAGACCTTGGGAGGCAGGCCAGTCCTCGCCCACAGACAACCTGCCAACCTTAAGCATATTCTCACCAGCAACCACGCACCGCACCATAACAACTCTAACTCAGGAACCAACCCATGCAACAAACCTCGATGCCAACTCTGCCCACATATCTACACCAGCAACACCATCACTGGACCTAACCAGATCAGCTACAACATCACCGGCTCATTCACCTGCACGTCCACCAATGTTATATATGCCATCATATGCCAGCAATGCCCCTCTGCTATGTACATTGGCCAAACTGGACAGTCACTACGCAAGAGGATAAATGGACACAAGTCAGATATCAGGAATGGCAATATACAAAAACCTGTAGGAGAACACTTCAACCTCCCTGGCCACACAATAGCAGATGTAAAGGTAGCCATCTTACAGCAAAAAAACTTCAGGACCAGACTCCAAAGAGAAACTGCTGAGCTCCAATTCATTTGCAAATTTGACTCCATCAGATCAGGATTAAACAAAGACTGTGAATGGCTATCCAACTACAGAAACAGTTTCTCCTCCCTTGGTGTTCACACCTCAACTGCTAGCAGAGCACCTCACCCACCCTGACTGAACTAACCTCGTTATCTCCACACTGATATATACCTGCCTCTGGAGATTTCCATTACTTGCATCTGAAGAAGTGAGGTTCTTACCCACGAAAGCTTATGCTCCCAGTACTTCTGTTAGTCTCAAAGGTGCCACAGGACCCTCTGTTGCTGATTAATGGACGTAACCACCGTGAATTTATCCAGTTCTCTTTTAAATGCTGTTATAGTCCTAGCCTTCACAACCTCCTCAGGTAAGGAGTTCCACAAGTTGACTGTGCGCTGCGTGAAGAAGAACTTCCTTGTATTTGTTTTAAACCTGCTGCCTATTAATTTCATTTGGTGACCCCTAGTTCTTGTATTATGGGAATAAGTAAATAACTTTTCCTTATTCACTTTCTCCACATCACTCATGATTTTATATACCTCTATCATATCCCCCCTTAGTCTCCTCTTTTCCAAGCTGAAGGTTCCTGCCTCTTTAATCTCTCCTCATATGGGGCCCGTACCAAACCCCTAATCATTTTAGTTACCCTTTTCTGAACTTTTCTAGTGCCAGTATATATTCTTTTAGATGAGGAGACCACATCTGTACGCAGTATTCGAGATGTGGGAGTACCATCGAAGAAGAAAGTCAAGGAAAGTGTGGGCCCCTTACTGAATGAGGGAGGCAACCTAGTAACAGAGGATGTGGGAAAAGCTAATGTACTCAATGATTTTTTTGGCTCTGTCCTCACGAACAAGGTCAGCTCCCAGACTGCTGCACTGGGCAGCACAGTATGGGGAGAAGGTGACCAGCCCTCTGTGGAGAAAGAAGTGGTTCGGGATTATTTAGAAAAACTGGATGAGCACAAGTCCATGGGGCCAGATGCGCTGCATCCAAGGGTGCTAAAGGAGTTGGCGGATGTGATTGCAGAGCTATTGGCCATTATCTTTGAAAACTCATGGCGATCGGGGGAGGTCCTGGATGACTGGAAAAAGGCTAATGTAGTGTCCATCTTTAAAAAAGGGAAGAAGGAGAATCCAGGGAACTACAGGCCAGTCAGCCTCACCTCAGTCCCTGGAAAAATCATGGAGCAGGTCCTCAAGGAATCAATTCTGAAGCTCTTAGAGGAGAGGAAAGTGATCAGGAACAGTCAGCATGGATTCACCAAGGGCAAGTCATGCCTGACTAACCTAACTGCCTTCTATGAGGAGATAACTGTGTCTGTGGATGAGGGGAAAGCAGTGGATGTGTTATTCCTTGACTTTAGCAAAGCTTTTGATACAATCTCCCACAGTATTCTTGCCAGCAAGTTAAAGAAGTTTGGGCTGGATGAATGGACTATAAGGTGGATAGAAAGCTGGTTAGATCATTGGGCTCAATGGGTAGTAATCAACGGCTCCACGTCTAGTTGGCAGCCGGTTTCAAGTGGAGTGCCCCAGAGGTCGGTCTTGGGGCCGGTTTTGTTCAATATCTTCATTAATGATCTGGAGGATGGCGTGGACTGCATTCTCAGCAAGTTTGCAGATGACACTAAACTGGAAGGAGTGGTAGATACGCTGGAAGGTAGGGACAGGATACAGAGGGGCCTAGACAAATTAGAGGATTGGGCCAAAAGAAACCTGATGAGGTTCAACAAGGACAAGTGCAGAGTCCTGCACTTAGGATGGAAGAATACCATGCATTGTTACAGACTAGGGACCGAATGGCTAGGAAGCATTCTGCAGAAAAGGACCTAGGGGTTACAGTGGAGGAGAAGCTGTATATGAGTCACCAGTGTGCCCTTGTTGTCAAGAAGGCTAACGGCATTTTTGGCTGTATAAGTAGGGGCATTTCCAGCAGATCGAGGGATGTGATCATTCCCCTCTATTCAACATTGGTGAGGCCTCATCTGGAGTACTGTGTCCAGTTTTGGGCCCCACACTACAAGAAGGATATGGAAAAATTTGAAAGAGTCCAGCGGAGGGCAACAAAAATGATTAGGGGGCTGGAGCACATGACTTATGAGGAGAGGCTGAGGGAACTAGGATTATTTAGAAGAGAAGAATGAGGGGGGATTTGCTAGCTGCTTTCAACTACCTGAAAGGGGGTTCCAAAGAGGATGGATCTAGACTTGTACCTGATGACAGAACAAGGAGCAATGGTCTCAAGTTGCAGTTGGGGAGGTTTAGATTGGATATTAGGAAAAAAAAATTACTAGGAGGGTGGTAAAGTACTGGAATGGGTTACCCAGGGAGGAGGAATCTCCTTCCTTAGGGGTTTTTAAGGTCAGGCTTGACAAAGTCCTAGCTGGGATGATTTAGTTGGGAATTGATCCTGCTTTGAGCAGGGGGTTGGACTAGATGACCTCCTGAGGTCCCTTCCAACCCTGATATTCTATGATTCTAAGATAACTAACCCTATTGATGTCTCTGGGTGGGACATAGGGCCCTAACATAAAATGAAATAAACACGCTTGTGGCCCTGTTCTGTTCCTGTCTTGTCTAGTTAGATTGCAAGCTCTTCGGGGTAGAGCCTCTCTGCTACTTTGTGTTTGGTACTGTACAGACACAATGGGTACCCATCCTTTGCAGGTTCTGAGGAATTGTTATAATAAATATAATCAATAAGAATCGTCCTGATCCCAATGAAATCAAAGTCAAAACTTCCATTGATTTCAACTGGAAAAGAATTGGGTTTTTAAAGAGTTTTCATTAAGGGAAACAGTGTATTCTTCATACCAAGTACAAACTTACATCTATCTGTCATGTGGGATGTGGGCCCCTCAACTGTAGTATCTGAGCTTGCTAGAGAGGTGCTTGGAGCTCTCTCTTCCAAGCCACTCAACAGTATCAAAGCTGCTCAAAGGACACTATAGTGACGGCAGCTTTTGCATAGTACATTCACCCTGTACGTGGGATCGTCCAGTAGATTTGCAAAGTTGTGGATCCCTGGGCCCTACCCCCCCAACCCAGATACCCTATTTAGCACTGGGGAAGGAGCTCTTGTGAAGCAGAGCTCTGAAACATGCAAGAGATGCTGACCACATGTAAGGACTGCTGTCATTCTGCATTTCTTTCACACAAGGGAACCTCAGTGGTTCCTCTATCTTTAGGGTCGTCTATGTTTGCAGACAGGGGGAAGTGTTTCCCACTCAATCTTATAGACATTACTGCTTGGACCAGTAGCAAAAGCATGGCATGGCAGGGGCCCTGTTTTAACATACAATTTCTTATGGGAAAAAATGGCATCTTTTACTAAATAGATGCCTAAAGTTTGGGAATTCACATTCTTCACCCACGGAGTCACAAATATGCCAGGCCTAGGGTTAACCAAAATATCCAAGGACAATGAAATGGTTAAAAAGGGGGAAGTAATAGCGCAGTAGAGAAGTGATGAAGAAGAATGGAAACAAGTTTGATTATCTGACTTTAAAATGTTGTTGGAAAGGTAATGAAATCAAAACGTATCCTAACAAAAACACAACTTTAAATACATTTAATTTCCAGATTAAATATAGATAATGTAGCCTTCCTGAAAACTATTTCCTTGGGAAACTGAGAGAGTAGCACAATGCAGGGAAAACATTTTATATTTAAAAATATCCTTAGAGATATGTATTATTAGGATAAAAATATATAGCTTAATCTTTCAGCTTACTAAAATGTAAACAATCTACTATTATTTCAGTTATTTTACCATTATTTTAGTTGCTGTGCATTTTGAGAATAGTCTTGAAAAATCTCTTTGTGATTAAAATAGCTCAGCAGATCATCTCTGTGTGATAACACGTATGTTGTACATCTTTGAAATACAAATCAATTATTTTCGACCTAACACTAGCCAGAGGCTGTACTACTAATTAACAAGTTGAACTAGAGGATCCCTCTGCTGCTGCTCATTAAAGAATTCATTGCAACTGTTAAAAATCTCAAGATAACAGAACACTGCAAAATACAGAAGAAAGCAGATGTCCATATGACAATGATTATTCAGACTGTTGTATGAACATAGAATCATAGATTTTAAGGTCAGAAGGAACCATAATGATCGTCTAGTCTGACCTCCTGCACAACGCAGGCCACAGAATCTCACCCACCCACTCCTATATCAAACCCCTAACCTATGTCTGAGCTATTGAAGTCCTCAGATCGTGCTTTAAAGACTTCAAGGTGCAGAGAATCCCCCAGCAAGTGACCTGTGCCCCATGCTGCAGAGGAAGGCAAAAAATCCCCAGGGCCTCTGCCAATCTGCCCTGGAGGAAAATTCCTTCCCGACCCCAAATATAGTGATCAGCTAAACCCTGAGCATGTGGGCAAGACTCACCAGCCAGCACCCAGGAAAGAATTCTCTGTAGTAACTCAGATCCCACCCCATCTAACATCCCATCACAGGTCACTGGGCATATTTACCGCTAATAGTCAAAGATCAATTTATTGCCAAAATTAGGCTATCCCGTCATACAATATGAGATAGAAGTTTTACTGGCTCCAGACCACCTTACTGATTCATGGAAGCCCATTATTGTTTTTATAGGAGCTTAGTGTCTCACTGTATTAATTAAAAATTCAACGGTTCATTCATGAATTCCCTTCTCACAGATCTTCTGATACTCAGACATGGTACAAACAATTAATGGAAAAGGTACGAGGGTGGGAGCAGGCAGTATATCAGTCAATCAGTAATGGAAGGCAAGAAAAAGGAAGCAGATATTAGGGACAGTTTTCCATGTGGAGATGGAGAAAGCATGATGGATGGTAGCCAGTAAGCTGTTCCAAACAGTGGTGGTCAGGAAATGTTTTCTTTTCCCCTAGGGAAATGTTTTGCTGAAAATGAAAAAAAAAAAAAAAAATCAGCTTCAAAATCTGAAAACTATTTGGATTTACAATTTGTGTTGAAATTTTTTTTCTAGAAAACAGACTTTCCATAAAAATATTGTTGTATGATTAAGGCTATGCTTTAGTCACGGATATTTTTAGTAGAAGTCATGGACAGGTCACAGGCAGTAAACAAAAATTCACAGCCTGTGACCTGTCCATGACTTGCTATATACCTCTAACTAAAACTTGGGCCAGAGGACCGTGGGTGCTCGGGGGGAGAAGGGGCAGGCCGGGGGACTGTGGGTGCTGGGGAGAGGGGTGGCCCGGGACCCCTGCTTGTGCTTGGAGGGCAGACCAGGACCTCTGCTGGTGCTGGGAAGGTGGCCAGGCAGCAGCACGTGGCCCGGGACCCCTGCTGGTGCTGGGAGCAGGGCCAGCTCCAGCTTTTTTGCTGCCTCAAGGGGCGAAGAGAGGGGAAAAAAAAAGCCGCGATCGGCGGCGCTTCAGCGGCTGCTCTACCGCACCACTTCATTCTTTGGTGGCAATTCAGCAGCCGGTCCTTCCCTCCAAGAGGGACTGAGGGACCCGCCGCCAAATTGCCACCGAAGACCCGGACGTGCTGCCCCTTTCCATTGGCCGCCCCAAGCACCAGCTTGCTGCGCTGGTGCCTGGAGCCAGCCGTGGCTGGGAGGTGGGCTGGGCAGCAGCGTGCGGCCCAGGACCCCTGCTGGTGCTGAGAGGGGGGCTGGGCAGCGGTGCACGGCAGGGGGGTGGCGGCGCACAGCCAGCTCCTGCAGTCCCCCACCCTGTCCCTGAGCACTCGAGGTCCCCCGGCCCAACTTTGAGTTAGGGGAATATAGTAGAATTGAATACCTGTCACTAAAACATAGCCTTATTTTTAGTGTACTAGCTCAATGAGAACTAGCACAAGTATTTCTACCTGAGCTGGGAAGCACACCCATAGGTCCAAGTGTAAACGTAGCCAAAGAGCTAGGTCTTCAGCTGATGTAAACTTATTTATGCCAGCTGGCAATCTGGCCTTTCCATGCCAGGAAATAAAAAGACATGATGACTATATTGAAAGCCTGTAGTTTTCTGCTTCCTTTATAAATTCCCACTCTTGAAGTAGAACTGTCAACAAAACTCAAAGATGAGATTGATGGAGGTAGATGGGACGCAGAGGATGATAATGTTTATGAGTGGGAACCACTATGTCAGGGGTTCTCAACCTGGGAGTTATAACCTCCCTTCCCTTCCCATATTTCTAACCAGAAGGTGGGAGTTTCAGCTAGACTGGGAAGGGATTCCAGGGGTTTCCTGGTATGGAAAAGGGGACTGTGGTATGGAAAAAGTTGAGAATCACTGCACTAAATAATGGAGGCACATGTGAAGGCAACAGTCCTAATTAATGCCAACCTTGCTGATGGCCCTTCCCCAGTCATCACCATCATAAAGAGCTTATATTTTAGAATGTGATGGGACATGCCCCCATCCCACTCACAGCCAACCTAAGGAGCATCCCTGCACTCAGGTAGTGCCAATTAGGTGCACTTGCAGAACATGTGCTGCCCGGAGAGGAGGAGTTTAAAATGGTGAAGCTGGCCATAGAGCAGGGGGAAAGTTTGCCCAAGGGCTGCTGGAGACTGCTAGGGAGCCAAGTAGCCAGGGGAGCCCAGCCCAAGGCTGTGACTAGCCTTCCCCCAGTCTCTTTTCTTAGGGCAGACAGAAACTGCAGCTGTGAGAAGGACTCTGGACATCTTCTCTCCATCAGTGACCTGAAGGAGGGTGTCTGAAGAGCAGCACCAGGGAGGTGCTGAGCCGGCAGACTCAGGCATTGTCTACACTGGCAAGTTTCTGTGCTGTAAAGCAGCTTTCTGTGTTGTAACTCCCAAGGTGTACACACTGCCAAGCCACGCAGTGCCCAGAAACTGTGCAGTTGCAACGCTCTAAAAAAAAAAAAAAAACACCCCAACAAGAGGTGTACAGCTCTCTGCACCGGGGATCTGCCTCAGAGATCTCCACGAAACTCTCATGGAGATACTGGGCAATCCACTGCCGCAGGTTCTTTGGCAGAGCTGCTTTGTTTCTTGCCCCATTAAGGGTAACTTTCCTGCACCACTCTGCCGTCACTGGGGAAGAGGGGGACCATTGCTGCACACAAGCGAGCTGCATAAGGGCCAGGGCGGAAGCCGCAGTCTTGCAGAAAACCATCCCTTGATTCCCTGCTCACCCTCAGCAAGGAGATATCTTCCATAATGATCACAGCCTGTGGAAAATGTGGGACAGGAATGATTATAAGCCCCCGCCCCCCAACAGTGCTGGCTCTCCCCGAGAGCCACGTGCCCAGTGTACAGTACGGTCCTGGAACACTGATTTCCCTGTTCCTGCGGTTACTCACCATTTTGGGGGTCTTCTGGCTCATGTGTGCTTGCCTGGGGTCAGCCAATTAGTGACAGGTGTGAGAGTACTGGCTGTGTTTTAAATCACTGAATCAGTGTTCTCTGTGTTGCAAACAATACTGCTTCTGTAAAATGTTGCATTTTGGCTTCACAGATATGATCTAGGGAGCCCAGCCTCCCTCTTTGTTATTGCCAGCCGAACAGCTGCACAGAATTAGAAAGTGGCCACGAAGAACTAAAGAGGACTTTATGTGTGATGTCATGATGCACTACGCAGCTGAAAAACAAGAATTGAAATTGTGGTGGGACAGCGAGAAGAGGGACCGAAAGGAGAATGCGGCATGCCAGAATGAAGCCACGTAGCAGCGTTATGGAGCGCCAAGTGGACACGTTCCAGGTGATACTAGCACTGCAAACCAGGCAGCTCTGTGCCTGCCCTCCCCTGCAGCCGCTCTTGCAAAACTATTTCCCATGTGCCCCCCAGACACTGCCAACACACTCTTATCAACCTCCTGGCTCCAGTCCATACCCACAGCATTCCACGCCTCCCTCCTCACAGTCCAGCCCTGTGGACTCCCAGTACCCACTGCACTCAACACCCATCCCTCTGAGGTTTAGCCCTGCTGAAGTACAGTACCCACTGCACTGTACTCCAAAGAAGAAGGTTGGATATGATACCTGGACATACACAAATCTTTATCAGTCCTGGGACCGCACTTTCTCCTGGAACCCTCTCTTCCCCTATCCCCCACAGTGCTGATGCACTTTTTCCATTTCACTCTCTCCTCCGGTTGTTGTTTTTTAATAAAAGGATTGTGTTGGTTTGAAAGCAATCTTTATTCCATTAATTGAAAGCAAACAAAGCCCTACAAAGCAACAGGCAATTTTCTTACACCTTCATAGTGCATTGTCTGCACTAATCACAATCACCTCCTAGCATTACAAGCACTGCACTCCCGAGCATAACAACAAATTTTAGTGGCTTTCAGCTTCAAATTGCTGCCTCAAAGCATCCCTGATCCTTATGACCCCACGCTGTGCAACTCTAACAGCCCTGGTCTCTGGCTGTTCAAACTCAGCCTCTAGTCGCTGAGCCTCAGTGGTCCAGCTGTGAGTGAAGCTTTCACCCTTCCCTTTACAAATATTATGGAGCGTACAGCACACGGCTATAAGCATAGGAATATTGTCATCGGCCAAGTCCAGCCTCCCATATAGGCAGTGCCAGCAGGCCTTTAAATGGCCAAAAGCACACTCAACAGCCTTTCTGCACTTGCTCAGCCTATTGTTCAACTGCTCCTTGCAGCTCTCAAGGTGCCCCATGTATGGCTTCATAAGCCACGGCATTAAGGGGTAGGCGGGTCTCCCAGGATCACAATAGGCATTTTGACTTCCCTATGGTGATCTTCTGGTCCGGGAAGAAAGTCATTGCTTGGAGCTTCCTGAACAGGTCGGTGCTCCGAAAGATGCGTGTGTCATGCACTTTTCTGGACCAGCCTGCGTTAACGTCCATGAAATGCCCACAGTGATCCATAAGCGCCTGGAGAATCATTGAGAAATACCCCTTCCAATTAATATACTCGGTGGCTAGGTGGTCTGGTGCCAGAATTGGAATATGTGTGCCATCTATCACCCCTCCACAGTTAGGGGAGCCCATTTGTGCAAAGCCATCCACAATGTCACACACGTTGCCCAGAGTCACGGTCTTTCAGAGCAGGATGCGATTAATGGCCCTGCACACTTCTGTCAACACAAGTCCAACGGTCGACTTTCCCACTCCGAACTGGTCAGCGACTGATCAGTAGAGTCTGGAGTAGCCAGCTTCCACAGTGCAATCACCATGCGCTTCTCCAACGACAGGGCAGCTCTCATTCTTGTGTCCTTGCGCCGAAGGGCTGGGGTGAGCTCATCACACAGTCCCATGAACAGAGGCGGCTCCAGGCACCAGCGCATCAAGCGGGTGCCTGGGGTGGCAAGCCGCAGGGGGCGGCCTGCCAGTAGCCGTGAGGGCGGCAGTCATTTTTTCCAGTGTCTTGATGATCCATGATGTCCTATTTGTGTTTACTGAAATATGAGAGGTATTCTAGCCACCACAACAATGATGAGACATCTCCCATGCAAGCATCCAAATTAAATAATGGTCTCTGCTCCTTTAGATGATCTATCTCTTACTCCCACTGCTGACTGGCAACATTGTGGTAGTTATTACAATCATGTTAATTGATTTTCCAACAGAACAGCAGTGCAAATGCCATTGGTCATATGAAAGAGAAAATTACTTGGCAGCACAGTTTTTGGTGAAATACAGATACTAAATTCACACTCACTGTTGCTATCCAGGAACTTCAACATTTACAAATAGGATTGAACTATGCCAGTTCCAATAAATCACTACTCCTGACAACTATGCTCCATTAATCAGTGAAACGTAAATTAATCTAATGGAGTTTGTTTTGATTTCTTCTAGTTTAAAATAAGAGTATGTACCACAGTGAATGATACACTCCATGCTATTTCAAGTAGAGAGACCCGAGATCATATGACTCTTGTTTCCAAATGATCATTGGGTGTATGCTACTCCCTAACCTGCATCAGCTCCACTCTTTGGTGCAGAAGGGATACTAAGCCATAGTCTGCTCTCATGTTGCCATTCTCTACCCCCTTTGGAGAGACCTGCTGATTCAGGTGATGTCCTGAAATTTCTGTCATTTTGTATTGAAATCTGGCAAGATGGATTCACCAAATTTAATCCCCATTTAACCTGACTCCTAGCCCTGATTTTGCTAGGAATCTGAGCAGGGGATTTGAATCTCACACACTCAAATGCCCATACTGAAATTCAATGGGGTGAGGTTTTAATTTGAACTTCTGATTCTGAACCACCTCTAGTGATAATCAAATATATATACAGTAAATATTTTACAGAAATAGAGATTACACCAACTTCCAGTAGCATGGCTAGTATCAGCAACATTTTAAATGCTTATGTAAAAAAGAAAAAAAAATCAAAAACAAACAAAAAAGCAAGGCTGCTATTTCAGCTTAGAATGTAAGGGCTTGTTTCATCATACATTACTCCAGGTTTATATTGGTGTAACTCCATTGATCTCAATGAGGTTACAATGGTGTAAAAGTGCAATAATACAGTGGTGATTCAGGTCTCTTTAGTGTATATTTTGTTGAAACAGGTTTCAAGAAGAACATTAGTTTAAAAAAGTCAAACCTTTGCAGCCAAAGAAAGACAGAGCCTTTGTTACCCTCTGCAAATTAAGAGATAAGATGCCACTTAGATAGAGTACAGAATGAACTACAACTGCAAAGCCGATATTATTATGCTGAATGTTTAGGAGTTCACTAGAATGTGTCAGGCATCAACACAAGTTCAATAAGCATCCAAACGAGAAAATATCTGTGTCACTGGTTATAAAATAAACAGAGATATAGCAAAAGCAGTCACTAGAGAAAACACTGAATGGAAAGTAAAAAGAATTTCACAAACACGTGTGGCAAGAAACCTATTGAACAAAACAAATGAACCTATTCCTGCTTTGAAACTACAGAACCATTCACAGTGAAAAATGGTGTACAAAACAGTTGCAGTCTGATATAGAAAAACCGATACCTGAAATTATGTCTCTACACTTTCCAATGACTTCAAACTCTAGAGAGAAAGTTCTAAAGAAATAAGACAGAGGCTTTGCTGTATCGAGCATCCACATACAAACAAAATCAGTTAAAACATCTAAATCTTTCTTGTTATACAATTTAGTCCAAGAATTACATAAACACACTAGTATGCTATATTTGTTTAAACAATGTCATCCCTCTAGATTTAGATTAAAAAGTCATTCAGGCCCAGTTGCACTGGAGAACTCCAGTAAGTTTATTGGACCTACATCATGAGCCAGAAGAAGTTACATTGCACTGTTACAGTGGTTTTTCATTCATAGATCTCAAAGTAATTTTCAAGGGCAAACATGCATATTACTCCCACTTCACAGATAGGGTATTTGAGGCATAGACTTCAAAGATATTTAGGATCAATGGAAGTTAGGAGCCTAAATATCTTTGAGAATCTGGTTAGATGACTTGCCCATAGTTACAGAGTAAGTCAGTGGCGGCTTTACAGGACTGGGAGTCTGTTACTAATCAGTCTGCAGGTGCCACCTTGTAAATGCTAATTTGCTGTACTGTTCAGTGAAAGTACTTCTGTCATTGCACTCCATGGGAAAAGACTCCATGACAAAAGTTATTAGATTTACATGTCTTAATAAAAAAGAAGCATTTCTTATGCTGGGAAGTAATTGGTCTTATTTCCTAAAAATGAATTCAACATTTATAATAAAGTGATTTTAATTATAGCAGCAATGACCCATTTTGATTAGAAGTTGGAGATCAGCTGTTTTTTATGATAAGTCTGAGCTCTGGAAGATGTATATTTTTCCAGAATATTTAAGCAATTCCTCAAATAAGTTTGAGTCTTCAATTAGGAAAGAGGCACTTACACAGGCTAGGGGGAAAAGGCACTTACTCAGTAGTTTCAATTTTACTTTGCTAGACAATGATATAAACCGCAACACATTACAGAAGATAATGAGCTTCTAGCTTTCACCAAAACCTCATGAGCTTAAATCAGATCTTAGTGTCTCTACCCACATCTTAACTTTCCACTGGAAGTAAAGAAAATTGCTTAAAGACAAAGAGAGATAGGCAGAGAGCTTTTAAAAATGGTCATAATACAGACACATATCATGCTGCAGGCTTTGATGTGCCTCTCAGAATACTAAAGTCTTGTCCAGCCCATTGTAGGTAGCCATCTGAAAAAAAAAAAAAGTTGCTATTATTAAGAACTAATGCATTGTGTCTGGGATTATATCATTATTCTGGGCTTTGAATGGATATTTACAGTGTTTCTGTACCATTATCACAAATAAGGTATTGTGAAATGTTTTATATGAGAAACAAACAAAAAATCCTCAGATTTCATTTTGTCTCCAGAAAAGGAAAACAATTTTCTATGTTTTCAGTTTCACTTGGTTTTTTTTCCCCTTCAGTTTCCACCAGATGTTCTGCACTTGTTTGTGCACCGAGCAAAAACAAAGGCCCCAGTCCCACAGTTTGTTCCATGTGAAGTCCAGTTAAAGTCAATGGGGCATCAGACAGGCACAGGGATCTCTTCTGTCATTGTACTAAAATAAGAAAGAGGTCAAAGATGTGTATCACCACCATGTGTCCATACATCTGCATCCTCCCGAACAAATATTTTGAATTATTATTTTAACAATATGGACCCAATTTGGCACTTTTTGGTCAAGCACAACCCCAAAAGGAAGGTGAAGGCGCTAGCTCAGAATACAGAAGATATGGGTTCCATTCCCTGCTCCACTACTAACTTCCTGTGTGACTTTCGGCATGGCGATTAGGGTAAAATTTTGAAAACCAGCTCAATCTAATTTTAAAAAGTGATTTAGACACTTAGGCACCAAAATCCCACTGACTTTGAATGAGTCACTTTTGAAAATGGGACTTCGGCACTTTTGAAAATGATATCCTAAGTCTCGCTGAAAGTAAATAAGAGTCAGGCTACTTGTGCCTATGTCATTTAAGGACATATCCTCAAATGTATTTTATGTGCCTTTTAGGATTTGGGCTTTAGGTGCTTTTGAAAATTTCACTTTTCATCTCTTTGAGCTTCTGTTCTGCATCCATAAAATGGGGATAGCAGCACTTCCCTACTTCCCAGGGGAGTTGTGAAGATAAATATATTAAAGATTGTGAGGTGCTCAGATACTACAGTACTGGGGACTCTACAGATACATTAGATACACTGACTTTAAGGGGATTTGGTTTAAGGAGTACAAGATAGAACTTCAGTTTTTGTGAGAAATTTGTCAGTATAACAGATTTCTACAGACATGTTATGGTAAGCAAGCTGTCAATATTAACATGTAGTTACCTGATTCATTTGGTCCTATTGAAAATGGAATATTAGTTTGTGAGTGAGCTCATGCCACCCTAACACATGGACAAAAATAGAGGCAGACAAGAGGCATATAGGAGCATCAAAAGTATTTTCCAATTCCTTTTCAGGAATATGCTGGTTAAAGGGGATATATTTTCAATTTAATCCAGACAGCTAAATTAACTGAAATGACCATGTACATTGAGTTTTAATGTGTAGTTTAATGTGAATCAACAGAAAAAGTAATGCACCTGATTTCTGTATTACCTGTCAAACACCACCACACACAGCACATTGTGCATTACACTCTAATTATACCTGAAACAAGGTATTTTTGTGTTATGCATCTCTGGGCGATAGCTATGGAATGAATGCGATATTGAGCTTCCAAGCACAGGCAGTTTAAATTTGGCCCTGTTAATTCCATTTACTCCACACACATCAATAAGATCAGAAAATTTGTGGACAAAGCTATAGAAAAAAAAAAAAAGAGAATCAGAAGCAACCCAATGTGATGGCCCCAAGTCATTAAAAGCTGAGTACAGTGGTTTCTTCCTAATGTATCCTTCTTAAAGCGCAAACAATGTCTTTACATCACTTGCTGAGAGAATGCAGGTGTATGAAACAAGTTGTCATGAAACAAACTTACCTGTCTTTGGAAAACACTTTAATGAGTGCCATTCAATGACATAGAAAAAGGAAAACATTCTCTCTGCCCCAAGGACCTTACAGACTAGATCAGACAACATCATATGGAGTATGAAGAAGACCAAGCCTTCAATCCTGTGGGCCTCTGCAATCAAAAATAAAATGCATTAACACTATAGTGGTGGCGTTAGCACAATCTTATTCAATCCACAGTGTAAGGGAGAAATTGTCACTAGATTCAAACACTGGTTTCTTTAACAAACATTTGTTAAAGCGTCACTTCTTTTTCCTTCATGAAAATACATTGCATCTCCTAGAATATGAATGGCTTTCCAAATACATATGAGTGTAAAAAGGAAAGAATCAAGACTGATAATAGCAGCAACAGAAATAGCAGTAGTAACAGCATATTTAACTGTCTGTCTGCAAATAAAGCTAATGAAATCCCTCCTAATACACATTGGCAAAAGTGTAATAAATTAATGAAAACCTATAAAGAATCTCATCATACCATCACTGTATGTATAGGCAATGAAAGTAGGACAAGAAGCAATCAGATGAACTGTAGCAAGAGAGATTTAGGTTAAATGTTAGAAAAAAAAATTCTAACTCTAAGGATTGTTAACTACTAAAATAGTCTACAAAGGGAGACTGTGTAATCCCCATCATTGGAGGTTTCTAAGAACAGGTTAGACAAATGCCTTTCAGGGATGGTCTAGGTTTACTTGATCCTTCCTCAGTGTGGGGGATGGACTAGATGATCTTTCAAGGCACTTTCCAGCCCTACATTTCTGTGATTTTATATTGTACTGTACTTGGCTAAATTTTGTCCTCACACTTCATTGAATAGCTTGGCTTCCAGAGAGGATATTTCATTGTTTTCTGTAGTATAGGCTTACCACCTGTGATGGGGTGGACTAGGTCTTGAGGCCCCCTGCTGGAGGCCTTGTGGCTTTACCACATCCCGCCCCAGAAAAGGGCAGTAGCGGCTGTGAGGGAAGCAGCCAATCAGGGCCCAGCAGTCTCATATAAGCGCTGAAGGGCCAGTTCCTTGCTTGAGCTGGAGGAGAGTGGATGGTACTCTGGGTTGGCTGTTGGGACTCCACCAAGATAAGACCCTGAGATAAGGGTGAAGAATGTGCTGGAGCCATGGGGAAGTGGCCCAGGGAATGCAGCAATGCAGTTTATTTAAAGGGAGATGGCAGATGGCTGCTATCTATAGGGTCCCTGGGCTGGAACCCAGAGTAGAGGGTGGGCCTGGCTCCCCCCTTCTCCAGCCACTGGGAAAATGGTCTTGACTTTGAGACACTCCAGAAGGGGAACTGAACTGTAGTGGCCCAGCTGAAGAGCTGGGGCCAGAAAGGCCCTGAGAGGGTGAAGACCCTGCCTCCAGGGAAGGAGACCTGGGGCACTGCTCTATTCTAGATCAGGGACAAACAGAGAGACATCAGAGGGCACTGAGAGAGGCCTTGCTTGACTTGTACCCTGAAAGGGGTTTGCATTGCTTTTATCTCACAGGCAGACTGTGTATGACTTGGCCGGAGGGCTGAGCCACCGAAGACCCACCACAAACAGAGAGTGCAGGCACATGCACTTGACCAGGAGGTGCTTGTGAGAGGTGAGTGCGACCCCATTACACCATCCAACATTTCACTCTATTTGCACACAGGACTCAGAATGTAGACAAGGGCTTGTAATGGTCAAAATAAAGTGAACCCAAATTCCTAGCTTCTGCAAAGAGCAACATTGGCATATCCAAATAACAGAAGAAGTAGATGTTGTTCTATTGCTTAAAGTAAAGATCTCCCATAATTTATTTTAATGCCAATTCCTTTTCATTAAAGTAGTTTTACATATTATTGGGTATGCAAGACAAAACAAAGAAAACATGTGTGATTGGTAGCCCTGAGTTGAACTCACTGATTGATGGCTCACAATAACATCTGTTGCAAAAAGGCCCCAGGGTGGAAGCATAATGGGAATTTAATAGTTGCAAAGTCTCAGCCATGTGGTACTTTCCTCATGAGTTCATATGGATAGGTGTGGGCTGAATATTTTCACTGAAGAACTGAAATGTTTCAAGATAAATCAAATGAGGTGGCAAACCAACAAATTGTTGTAGTTTGGTGGAAATTATCAGGTTACATAGATGGTAATAGAGTGGGAAAATATTAGTATTAAGCAGATCAGCTAACATATGATGTTTTAAAAGAAAAAAAAAACAAGTGCGTAGTGAAAGAGGATAAATGGACACAAGTCAGATATCAGGAATGGCAATATACAAAAACCTGTAGAAGAATACTTCAGCCTCCCTGGCCACACAATAGCAGATGTAAAGGTAGCCATCTTACAGCAAAAAAACTTCAGGACCAGACTCCAAAGAGAAACTGCTGAGCTCCAGTTCATTTGCAAATTTGACACCATCAGATCAGGATTAAACAAAGACTGTGAATGGCTATCCAACTACAGAAGCAGTTTCTCCTCCCTTGGTGTTCACACCTCAACTGCTAGCAGAGCACCTCACCCTCCCTGATTGAACTAACCTTGTTATCTCCATACTGATTTCTACCTGCCTCTGGAAATTTCCATTACTTGCATCTGAAGAAGTGAGGTTCTTACCCACGAAAGCGTACGGTCCCAATACTTCTGTTAGTCTTAACAGTGCCACAGGACCCTCTGTTGCTTTTTACAGATTCAGACTAACACGGCTACCCCTCTGATAATTGATAAGAATGGGTGACAGGCATATGGTGGAGGTGAGCAAGACCTGGCCAAATTATGCTCCAATTCAGACTGGTGTTGATCCAGTGGAACTCTATGAAGTATTGAGTTATTTGACAAATCAGCTCTCAACACAAGTGCTTTTGCCAATGTTACAAACAATAATTTGGGTTGGTTTGTTTGTTTTTTAATGCAGTGCTACTAAAATAGCAAGCCTAGGACAATGTCGTATGAGGGTAATTGCTTCCAAACACGAGTAAATCAGCATTATTGGCAAACCCAGAAAATACTAATCCATAGTAATGGTGGAACTGTGAATTCCTTCTCCAGGTGTCTCAGAGAAGCATATTAATGAACTGTCAAGTGGATAATATAAAAATATTGTACCTTATGTGCAGAATGTTATTGTTAAAGGATTGAGGCAGCAACAAGACCCCTTATAGAACAATGGAGACCAAAAAGAGGAGCTTGAAGAAAAGTTGTGATAGCCTGTATCACAGCTGATGACCAATTGGCAGACTCTCTCTGGAGAGACATAGAGCCAGAGGACAATGAATTGATTTTTCCAGGGTTAAAACCCAATTTCAACCACAGACAGCACATTTCGTATTTCTCCCTTACCACCACCCACTAGGCAGAAATCATTAACTTTCTCAGCCATGAACTTTCAGGTCTAACTGCAAACATTTTCCAGTATACGAGCTTTGCAACACTGCAGCCTCTCTTTCACTGGTTTAGTTACAGTCACAGTGAGTGCACCACAGCACTGTAGAATAATGGGTTTTAGAAGAACAGAGCCTGAGAAGGCCACCTGGCAAGCAAATAACCTTGTCAGAGTACAAGTGCAAAGGAAATTAAAGTCATGAGAGATTCTCTCCCTTCTCCTTCATGCTTAATACAAAAAGCCTTCTTGGTGCTTCCTGTAGGCCTACTCTTTTCCCATCCTGCATGGTGTTGATTGGCTTCCACCACCATTGAAGTCAGCTTTCAGGAAGTGGTCAGCATTTTCCAAGATCAAGCTCTGTCTTTTTAAATGAAAAGGCAGCCTGAGCTCATTTTCCAAGGCATGTGAAGATGTGCACCATCAGTTGCTCAGGGGTAGGTCAAACTATCAGTCTCTGAAATTCAAGCCTCAGTTCTCACTCCCTCACATAATCTCCAAGACCGATGAACCAATGTTACTGTAAAATGGCTTCTTTTTGAATTTTACTCTTCTTTCATAAACTGCTTTTTGTTCCTGATCCTAGGAAAGTTTGACATTTTTCAGCTTCACAAAGGCCAAATTTTCCAAATGCAAGAGCTTAAGCTGCATCTGCAAAATCTGTGTATACATGTAGTGCATACAGACAACCTGCATCTGTAGTAAATTGTGTAATTACAAATGTAAATAGTACTTGCACATGCAATTACCAGATTGCCATGTGCATATGAAGGCTCTGCAGGTGTAAATCATCTGTATTCTGAAGGTTTAGTATTATGGATTTATTTTAAATGGACAAGAACAGTAAGACTGAAAAAAATCATGGAGGCAAGGAAGTACAGCTGATGTTTGGCCTTTATTCAGAGCTGTGGGCAAACTACACATCATTTGAGAGGTACTAATAGCCAAACACCATGAGATGAGGTAAAATGAGATAAAGGTACAGTACCTGAGTCCTTCCCAGATTTTGTGTGATTAAGGCAGTCCCTCATTATTTGTAATAGCTTTTTGTATTGAGATTGTTGCTTACCACAGATGGACATTTTAATGAATAATTACATGATTAAAAGGTAACTTCAGTGCTGTATTTATTATTCATTAGCTAGCACTGTACTATATTTGTTCATTAGTAGTCAGAAAGAACTATGCAGTAAATGTGTCCTAATCAATGGATGGAATTATAGCTAAAATAGTAACTTTATCAAAAGGATAACAGGCTTATGCTCTAACAACCATGCATTATGTGCAAGATACTGAATGTTCACCTGTGAGCTTTTAATTTCAGTAGAAGGTTTCTTGAACTATGTAATTAGCTCATTAATCACATACTCTCCTCTGAGAATCCCTCCTTGTACCTAGCCAGCTCCCCTTCTGTTTAGGGCAGAGCTGGGCAAACTACGGCCCGCGGACTACATCCGGTCCACGGGACCCTCCTGCCTGGCCCCTGAGCTCCTGGCCCGGGAGGCTAGCCTCTGGCCCCTCCTCTACTGTTCCCCTTCCCCAGCAGCCTCAGCTCACTGCACCGCCAGCGGCTCTCGCCGGGCAGCGCAGCTGCAGAGCCGCGGCTTGACCCAGTGCTCTGTGCTGCGCAGTGGCTTGGCTGGCTCCAGCCGAGCAGCACGGCTGCCTGTCCTAGTGCTCTGGGCGGCGTGGCTGTAGCGCCACCAGCCACTGGTGCTCCAGGCAGTGTGGTAAGGGGGCAGGGAGCAGGGGAGGTTGGATAGAGGGCAGAGGAGTTCGGGGTAGTGGTGATCAGGAGGTGAGGGGTTTGGATGGGCTCAGGGTGGTCAGAGGGTGGGGAACAGGGGGGTTGAATGGGGGCAGGAGTCCCAGGGGGGCAGTCAGGAAGGAGAGGGGGGTTGGATGGGGCAGCAGGGTTTCAGGGGCAGCCAGGGAGAAGTGGGGAGTTGGATGGGGCAGGGGTCCCAGGGGGGCAGTCAAGAATGAGAGGAGGGCTTGGATGGGGCAGTGGGGGGCAGTCAGGGGCAGGGAATCCGGGGGCAGTCAGGGAACAGGGAGGGTCGATGGGGCAGGAGTCCCAGGGGGGATTGGATGGGTCAGGAGTCCCGGAGGAGCCTTCAGGGGGTGAGAAGCAGGAGGGGTTGGCCAGGGTGTGGGGGCTGGGCCGCGCCTGGTTGTTTGGGGAGGCACAGCCCTCCATACAATTTCAGAAACCCGATGTGGCCCTCGGGCCAAAAAGTTTGCCCGCCCTGGTGACTGCAGAGCTCCTCCCTACAGTCTCTCCTCCTCACCACTCCAATTTCCTCTCTTTATAAACCTATCCCCAGCTCGTCTCCCAGCTGGGCTTCATCCACCATTAGGCCTTATCATTCCCTGCCCTCCTACAGGTACAGCCCATAAGGTTAATTGGCCTGTTTTACTTCTTCACTCCATCACAAGCTCCTCAGGGCTAGACCCAGAAAGGAATTTAAACACCCTAACTGCCGCTTTAGGTACCTAAGTCCAAAATTTAGCTACTCAAAAGCCCTGCTCAGCTGCCATCTAACCCTGCAGAGATATAAATTTCGTAGGCACCCAAGTTTCTGCTAATAAAGTCCCCTAGGTTCCTAAAGATCTTCCAGCCACCTCAGTGCTAACACCTAACTTGCACCAAAAAGCCTGTCAAAAAGCCAATGTGGTCTTCAAACTAAGTCTCCTGCCTATCGCATCTGAGAGTCCCGATCCAGTAGGCATGCTCTGAGGTTGCCTAACTGATTGGGGTTCAACTCAAAACAGTGTTGCTGCTATTATAATATTTATCCCAGCTGTATGTAGAGCATACAGGCAGGATGTGGGAGACTCGGGCTCAAACCCCTTGCTGCCTGATGTGGATCAGGCATTTTAACCACCATTTCTCAGGAGAGTACCTAACCACTGGACTATGGTATATCCATAGTCCATATATACCCATATATGAGGAAGGAATCATTACTGTTGAAACTGTTCCACTTTGTACACTGCTATTAAATTGCAATGTAGACATTCAGGCTCAGGCTGGAGGGGGGAAGATCCTTGAACCCAGGCTCCAGTCTGAGCCCCAAAGTCTACACTGCAATTAAGCAACCCCATAGCCCAAGCCCAGCAAGTACAAAACAGGCCAGCCCGGGATATTTAATTGCTATGTCGATGTCCAACTCATTTTTCAAAATGGGACTCATGTGCTTTTGTAAAATTTACCATAAGTGATTTGCCCAAGGTCAAAAGGCTAAATTACTGGCAGAGCTAGAAATAGAACCCGGGGTCCTGAATCCCAGCCCTGCCTCTTCTCAACTTTCTGTTATCTTGAGGCCTATGGGTTTGGAGAATTCCTCACAGGCATGATCCTTCTCCTGCAAATACTTAAATATGTGTGTCACTTTACTCATATAAGTAGAGCCAAATTATATATGTGTATAAGGTTCATCCATTTCAATTTTAAATGCATTTAGAGAATGGCTTCCACCATTTTTCTAAAGAGAATGGCTACACCAAAGGGACTAATGGTAACTTTTTTCCACCATAAGTTTTTCCAATCACGATACTTGAAGCATGCTTATAATGGATCATGGAAATGAAAATCAAGAGAAAAAGGGTCCCTTTTCCCCCCTCCTCTGCTTCCCCATAACCATCTTCTCTCCTTTATCAGTAAGTTCCATCTGTCAGCATGAATGAATGCACTTGCGCATAGGAGAAACATATGACTTTATTTCTATTGTATTCATTATGAATATGCAGCAAGACTTCTCTGACATGATATGACATTTGGGAAACATGCAATAAATACAAATACAAATGAAGATGACTACTTAATCTGAAAAGACAAATACAGATACTGAATCCCACTTGTGTTTCTGCTTGACATTTAAGTGTGTTAGTGATGTGCAAATTTTTCACTATGCCAGAAAAATCTTCTGTTAAAGGTTTCTCAACATACAGAGAAAGCAGGGCAGTTTGTAAAGTCCAAATTACATAATCTATTTTAAGTGTGCAAGATCCCCATGAAACAATCCAACTGAAATAACCAAGGCAGCAGTTCACAAGCACTGTGACATATAATTCATGAATAATGATACAACATACTTTGGTCAGAGGCAGAAACTGGGTTTTAGGATGCATGATGAATTTGTTGACTCATTAAATGTGGGGAAATTAACAGGCTTAACAAACAATATTATTTTAAATATTTATTTTATACATATTTCCATATGTATCTACAAAATGCAGTAGGCTAATTCTCGCTTACACTAAGGCCACTTTACACTGCTCTGACTGTGCAGAGAACTTAAAGCGGATACAAATGTGAAATGTGTCAATGAGAATTAGTCCCAATGTCTCCCATGTCCTGGATTCCCACTATCTGGTCAAGCAATATATGGAATGAGGTAAAAAAAAAAAAAAAAAAGCTGAAGTATATGCAATTATGGCAGATGAGACCAGGGACTTCAGCAGGGGAACATAATGTATTGAATATAAACAACTTTGCTTCTATTAAATGGTTTTATGCTTCGTCTATGAAAAGTGATTAATTGTCCAGGCATCAGCATTTTAATTCAAACACACTCTGGTAAAGTCTTGACTCTCTTTGGGAAACCTTGCAGGTGTTGCCTTTAAGACACTGAGTTTTAAGACCGTGCATCTGATATAAGCAGCAGTTCTGGTGAAAGGGTACAGAATATGCTTTTTTTTTTTTTGCAGGGGACCCTTTTTTATTTTCACATATCTATCCTAATTTAATTCTTGTCTTGGCAGTAGACACCTCAAAGCCTACAGCAGTGGCAACAGGATTTTTCTTATCTATAGTCCCTGAAGGTTCTCTTGTCAACATGTGCGGGTAGTGCATTGTTCAGAAAAAAAATGCAGAAAGAGAAACATCTTTTAAAGGAAGCAGTAGAACTTAAAAGAATTGTTGCTGCATGATGTGTTTGCCAATGCAATGCTATTTACAGTTGGAATGTCAGCATAGATTACATACTAGCCTTTCTTCAGAAACAGTTGTTTCCTCATAGACAAGACAAGAGTGTTTACTGTGGCTTTACATTCTCTAAAGATGTTTAAAATTTAAATGGATGAACCCAAGAAGCTTCAGAGTCGTTGGACCAGAGCCTCTATATCTCCTGCTCCCACCCATGAATGGTTAGGGGATGTCCCTGGGAGTACTGGAGCCATGGCAGCAAGGTTGCAGCAAGAGCATATAGGCAGAGCAAGTTCCTTGGGGATGCTCTAGTCAGTTGTAATCTAGAGCAGGCTTGAGTAGTCCCATTGATTTGAATGGGATTACTCATCTGTTTAAACTTAATCATGTGCTTAAGTGCTCTGGGTCTAAATTATATCAGATAAATCCTGCTGATGAAAATACTACAACTACCTTTCTTGAAAAATTCAATCACTTTCCATTCCAGTCCCTGTAAAACCCAGAAATGCAAGAACTGAAAGATAATGGAAGAAAAAAATTAACGGGGTATTCCAGAGCCAGCCAAAAGATTTCATTCACTTACTAGAAAAGGGCAAAAGTTTGAGGTTTTCCAGAACTATTTCTCCTATCCCTATTTAAAGTAGACTAGAGAATACATCATAAGGAACAGTTTTTCATATATAAGGAGATAAACCTGAAGACCTATACCTTGTGTTACAAGTAAATACCGTAACCTTTAATTTCCTGGCTTTTTCATACTTGTGTTTTGCAGGCTTTGCCTTCCCCACTCCACCCCCTTAAGTAATAGTTATATAGATAATCTATGTTCCCTAGAATCCTTGCAAAGCTTCACAGATGCATTGCTGAAGCTGATTAGTCTATTTGCAAAGCCTGGGCAATAGACAATTTGCAAACTTCTCCAGGGTGGGAGACATTAGAAGTCAACAGCATACAAATGAGGTGTCAGACCCCTAAAGCAGCAGTGAATATCTTTAAAAAATATGTAGAACTGTCTCTGGGAGGCAATAGGTCAAGCTAATGTATACAACATTTGAAGGTTCTAGATTAAACAATTTCTGAGATATGATGCCACAAAAAATAAGAATTTCTCTAATATGAAATACAACCATATCTCAGAAATGGTACAGCCAATTCATTGAAGGAAAGATGTGGTGGTATGGAGCTGGTTCTGTCTGTAATATGCCACTCCAGCTTGCCCTTTTAGGGATGTTTTGCATTGTCCAAGCAGTGCAAAGCAGCCACAAGTGGGACAGCCTACACCTCTGCCTATATGCATTCTAACCAAGCTTCCATTAAAACATACTGTTTTCTATGCAAGTGCTGAATTAGTCTTAGGTGACTGCTTCAGCTGACTGTCTCCTATTTCAAAGCCCTGCTCCTTCATTTCCCCCCTTCTTTCGATGCTGGTCACCTTCACTTGTCCCAAGTTCTTAAGATTTAAGTGATCACAGTGTCTGCAAACTCTGACAGTGCTCCAGAGTTCTCCTATCTCTTGAGCTCAGCAGGAATAAATCTCTGCTCCTGCTGAGCTGAATTATTACACAATGCGGGAATGAAGTACTTGTGAATTAGCATGGGGAGCATCAGAAGGAGATGGGGGATGATCATGAGAAAAGATGTGGCTCCTCAGGGAATAGAGAAACAGGACAGGAGATCCACTGAGGCAGCAAAGGATACAGAAAATACAACTTACTATATAATATATATATATAGCTTTTCCTAATGAAAAATGACAATAGTCAAGCGTCACTATACAGACATTCTTGTACCTGTTGATTACATACTGGTGCTACTGAAGCAACAACATCCATTGTGTAAAATGAGAGTTTGATGTTTGTCTTTTATTCTCAGTCTAGAAATGTTGCTGTTAATTTCTTTCCCCTGTGTTTTGGATTTCTATGAAAAATTTCAAACTGTCAAGTAATATTTCACTCAAATGCAAAACTTTGAATGTGAAGTAATGTTTACATCCCAGCATGAAAAAAAGCATATTTAACTTTTAGAGGTAAAACAACTACAGAAGAATTTATTGACCAAGTTACAGGGTATCTGAAAACTGGATTTATTTATTGGCTATAGACTGTAACCCCTTCTATGGGGCTATTATTATTATCTTATTATTGAAACACACAGGGAACCTAGTTGCAATTAAACCCACACTTTGTACAATGCCAGCAAACACAAGATGAAAGTTTCCCATCCTGATAACCATGCAATCTAAGTCAAGAACGTATGTAAGAACTGATGGAAGGGGAAGGGAGTAGGAAGGCAACAGTCATAGGAAAACTACCAACCAGCTCTATAATATTTGGATTAATTATCTTTCAGTGGTGGGTTTGTCTTTAGTAGCATACATTCCTGTGATTCTTTAATAATCATCTATTATCTGTAAAAGCCAGAGTCTCATTCTACCATGTGAAAACTCTTATGATTATTTTACCGGTTGTGGCATTTGAGAAACTGCCACATAAAAAGAAAAAAAAATGGCATATGATTGCCAATCTGCGTTAGATTTAAATAGTAGAAAGAATTTGACTGAGCAAACCATTTCATTTTTTATAGTTAGCAGTACGGAAACCAGGAACTCAGTTGGGCTGAAACTGCAGAAATGGCAAAGATACTTGATGGATCTGTTGTGGTTGCTGAAAATATGCTCCAGGAGGCAGCTGCTACAAATTTTTTTGTAGCTCTCAGAAAAGAAAGAAAAAGAAGAGGGGGGCAGGGAGACACTTACCCTATTGGCTTCAAGATGAGACTCTTTTGGTAATGACAGCTGTAGGAAATTGTAATATCAAGCTACACATCCCTTCCAATAACCCTGCCTATTGCTACATAAGTGCATTTCATAATTTTAGCCAACATGTTAGGGGAAATAGATCATTATTTTATAGTACTCACTGTGAATTGTCCAAGTCTATTCAACCATACAGATGGCAAAGCATGATCATCAGTGACAGCACTGCAACAAACAGTTTTTATTTTTCAAACCCATTTGAACAGCAGCAGACAATGGAGAGAGTAGATTGTTACACAGATGCTAAGTGAGGAACAAGATGTAAGTGTCTTAGTATTGCTGGGTCCATAGAATCTGCATAGTCTCTCCCCTAAACAGTCTTCGTGGACCTTCAGTTTTTCCATGAATTTGTTTCCCTTTTGCACCGAAGGGGAACATATGGATTTATACTAGTAAAAATCATTGTCATTTCCAGCCAAATATTAGAGTGGTTTGTATCATTATGACCACCAATATTTCATATTTAAATAAAGCTGCATTCTGTATACAGTTTAACTACATTGGTTCTTGGCAATGTGAGCTCTAAAGATATTGGGCCATTTCCAATCCCATTCTAAATCCAGAATAATTCCATTAAACTCTTTACTTCACTGGAGTTACTCTGGATTTTGACAGGTGTAACAAATATCAGAATTTTTCCCATTGGCTTAACCTTTTCAGTTAAGGAACTGTATCAGCAATAACAAAAGGGCAAAGGATCCAAATCCTACAGAATATATTTCAGATTAGTTATTACATGTTAGCAAGCACCGGATCTAGACCTGAAGGCTGAGTGCTCACTCAGTGCAACAAGGAGCTGTCTGCCAGTCCCCAGCTGGTATTCTCTAAATATAGCAAGTGAAAGACTGTAGCCTTAAGAAAGCTCTATTCAACTAATATTCATTTCCATGACTACGGATGACACAAATATTTCATTTTGATTCAGTTGCTTGCATTAGATCTTAAAAACATATGGACCTATATAGCTCTAAAGCCGCCGGAGAGGTCACTTGTGACAATCCTTTGAAATTAGCAAGTGTCTATATCTCCCTGCACCACAAAAGAAGAGAGAAGATATTTAAGGAAAATCCTACAGTACATTTTAACCCTCCAGCTGTTGACAATGCCTATGACGTTCTTCCTTCCACATGTTTGTGACAAGCAAAGTCTGAAGGCTATAATAAGAACCGCTGTTTACTAGAAATATTATTTTATGTAAACTAATCTGTTGCCTATTTTAAATGGCATTCACTATAATCATACCCCTTTTCAGTCTACTGGCAATACCACCCCTGTATTTTGAAGAAAACATAATCATCATCAAATAAATAGGTATTAAGGAGATAAAACAAAAATGCTGTACATTAGCTTTGGCCAGTAATGTTTTCTCAGTCACAATTTATTCTTTTAATGAGCTTCATCCAATTCTCTGAGCATAGCTCTTCCTCACAACCAGGAGGGTCTATAGTTTAAGTACAATGTATTCTTTGTGTACCTTCATCCCTTCCATTCATTCCCAGCACAATAACCCATACAGTGCACTCCAGAGACAGGTTATTATAACTCAGTAATTATCTTCTAAGCTTCATAATCATATTATTTTGTTTATTTACAAGAATTCCTTAGGATAAGGGAAAAAAACACTGGTCATTGAGAAAGGGTAGCGAACAGTTAAAACATCGGTGTTACTCCTTAATGGGTTCCTGTAAGAAAATAAAATATCCATCCTAACGCTTTGTAGCTATAAGATTATTTGAATAATATTTTTTTCTGATGAATGCTCTCTGTTTCACTGATGCTTCTTGTAGTAGGCTAGCAGTGGTCCCTCCCACGCTGGCACAGTGGGAGGCCAATCCACCTCACTATGTCAGTGGATGTCACCCATAAGGAATTAACAGAGCACTGATGAGTCTTTGGTTCTGGCCTGCAGTCAGGGCTGAGCCACAAAAAAGGCTCTGAGCCCAGGCCCTCAGGCAGGACAGGGCACCAAAGAGTCTGACTCTGGCCGGCAGTCAAGGCAGGGCAGCAAACAGGGGCTGTGGCCTGCAGTTAGGGCAGAGCAGCAAAAGGTCTATTGTCCTAGCTCTGGCAGATGGCCAACAAATGCAGGCCTCTTGGCGTAGAGAGCAGAGGCTGCCACCCCAGAGGTGGGGGGGATAGGGGCACTCAGGACCCCCAAACTCCACCGTGACCCAGCCCAGGGCCCTAACAGTGGTGGAGTGCTCCACCACTGGGTCAGCGGGGAATCCAGCCGCAACACACTGACCACCTTTTAGGCAGCAATGCAGCCAGACTGGGGTCAGCTACCCCTGAACCACTTCCTATCCCTCTCCTAAAGGTGTACCTTGATCTGGGGGTGTCCTCCAGCTCCTCAGGGTAGGTAGCTAGTGGGAGTCCCAGCAACTCCTTAGTGTCTTGGTTTACTGGTGACTCCAGCCACTCTGGTCAGTCCTCAGCTTGGTGGAGCTCCCCTTCGGTCTCCAGGCTCAGGAGTGGGCAGAAGGCATCTGACTCCTCTGGTGGCTGCAGCCCAATTGAGCTCTAGCACCCACCCTTTATATTCCCTGTCCAGAATCTTGACTTCTAATGGGAGGGGTGAGCATGACCTGGCTCTGCCCACCTGGGTTTATTAGAGAGTGGTCCCTCCCCACTCTGGCTCAGTGGGAGGCCACTCCGCCTCATTACACTTCAATATAAAAGGTTTTCACAAAAATTCTGTCTGAGCTGTCCTTTTAAATAGTTATTTTTTTCTTCAAAGTTTAAATACTGTAGCTGTTAATAGCTGAATAGGTTTGCAACTCTCATGTGGTGGCCTCTACGTAGAACTAGTGTATTGCCAACAATCAAGGACTACACAGATTGTAGTGGCAAATCAGAGTCACATAATCAATGGTACAAAAGTTTGTCAGGTTTCCACCTCAATAAATCTCAGTATTTCATCCAGATCAGATTTAAAACATACAATTGTCCACATACCAGTAAAGGTATTTTCCAAGTCCTTGAAGCAATTTTTCAATCCAACTCTATTGCTAAAATCTTGTTCAAGTCTAGTCCAGTCTAAAATAGTCTGTTCAATTTCTCATCATGTGCCCATCACCATAGTATCCATATCAGAACCTCCTCCCCAATCTAACCTCTTTCTCCTCTAGCATAATCAAATTGCTACTGCAAATCCTTTCACTGACTTCCTTTCTCCCTCTGCATCCAGTTCAAGCTTTAGTCTAACCTACAAGATCCTGCAATACTTTTCCTCCATTTTATCCTACACCGCCTCTCCTGCTCCTTACATTAGTTCATTTCCTTTGTCTCCTCCTTCACTGTTTCACATCTGTTTGCAAGCCACTCCCTATAGCCCTGATCCTGCAGATGCTTTCACGAGTAAAGTTACCGATCAGACCCTGAGAGGAGAATTTGGCCCTCTGTATTGTATCCATATCAAGCCTTCAATATATCTTTTATCAATAGACCAATAGCATTTTACCTGTGTATTTTCAGGGAAGTGTACTAATGGGTAAATGTTAATATAATGGTGGTATAAGGCTTGTACATACATCCCTATCTACTTCTATAGTATTAATATTAATTGATAGGTACTACACACCTTTCTGACCAGGCAGTTTCTCCTCTCTAAACAGCTATAACTTCCCTTTATAGACTTATAGGAGTTTTATCCTTATACTGAGATTCAAATCTATCCCTTTTTTTAAAATCGTAAAATGTAAGACAGTGAGTCTGAAAGTTGAGTAGAAATACTGCAAGCATCATAGCTTATTTTCTAATTTGTCATCATCAGGTAACAATAAATTCTAAGGAGAAAACACATTGCAAGACTAAACTCTGACTCAATACTGTATTGATAAATGGGTGTCAGACTGGTTTTTCAGCCTGAGAAGCCTTCAATGAAATGTTTTAACAGCAAAAAGAGAGCAGCTGTCTTTGACTGAATGTGTCTGTACTTCCCAGCTACACTCAAAATGTTTCATTCTGGACATTTGAGAGACATCTAGCAGAAACAAATCTACAACGTATTTTCCATTGCTGTATTCTGAAGACTTTGTATCTTGCAATCCCTCTACATTTGCCATACCTGAATTGAAAGGATGGCTATATTCCAACATGTACTCAAAGCTATGACAAGTTTTTCATTTTGGATGTCAAGAATAACAAATGAAAAAAAAAAAACAGATGAAGAATGAAATAAGTGAACTGATGGATTAGGTGGGAGAGAGATAAACACAACCAGGCTGAATGTTGAATTAGATGTATAAAGATTTATTATTAAATTATTTGTGTGTTTTAACAAGCTATGAACAAATCTTAATGTGAACTAAGAACTAATAATTCCAGACCTGCAGCTCCTTAGTGACAAAAGATCTTCTCTCCCGCAGGGCAGCAATGTAGTTCCTATGAAACTGCTTACTCTACCACCACCCAAGAGAGTGAAGCCCAGGACCCTTCTGGTGTGATTGCCATATATGGCATCAGAGATGCTAGGGGATGACATGTGTAAGTGGGAGTAGGTGCTTTCTCAGAGAACGACAACTGGGAAGGTTGAATGGGTCAGCATGGCCCAAAGCCAGCGGTCCCAAGTGAGAGCTCCTGAATACCATCTGTCAGCCAGAAGGGAAAGGATAATTTATTGCTTACCAATACATTATAGAAAATCTAGTCCCAGTTGCTTCTCTCCTTCTCCATCTGCTCCAGGGTAACTAATGGGACTTTGTCTGAGAAAGGCCTGGGTTAAAAACTGAATGAGGAACTCCAGATTTTGCCCCATATTTGTGGCATGCTTGTATTTGATAGCCAAGAATTCAGGAGCAAATGGGTTAATGCTGTTCTAATGTTATGATAGAGGGTCTATGAAGCCTTCAGTTTTCCTTCTCAGTGAGTATCTTGATATTGATACATTTAGCTATAGGAGTCTACATGGGGAAAGTCCTTCACATTTATTGTAACCCTAATCTGAACATTGAGCCAGCTGTTCCCTCAGCTACACTGACCACAGGGCTTTGTTGTACTGAGTCCTCCTGAGCCAATTCAAACTTGACATTTTGCACCCTCTAATTAAAATGCAAATGAAAGGATAAATTATGTAAAAAGCAGAGTATGCAGGTTAATTAAAATGAAAACATACCTAGACCCTGAGTTTACTGTTAAGTGGAATGTAAATATAACCTGCTGACATGGTTGAATATGGAGAACGAACTCAGTATGCTTCTGTAGGGGGAAGACCCTTTATCTGTAGCAAATGAAGTGAGCTTCCCAAAGACAACAAATGCATCATTATTCATCTGCTTTTAGAAAACAGAGAAGTTAGCAAAGGTACGGGTGCTTCTGTTCTGCATTAACAATCCTACCTTACCCTTCTGATTCTAGCATATACACTATGACAAACTTCCTGTATGCAAATCTGGTGTGCCATGGCAATGCCATAAATAATGCAGCCAAGAGCTTGGAGTCTTCAGGGAATCTTCTCTGTTAATAATTCCCAGTTTTAATAATTAGAGGTGAGCTTCTGGCTGCACAGAAGACATTTGGGGTGCTCCTCAGAGCTTTGTCCCTCCTCTGGAGGAAAAGAGGAACAAAGCCAAAAGGAAGCAGAGTAGAATGACCTTGCCTGTTTGTATATACTGGCAGTAGGAAGGAGGGACTATGAAGGATAGTGTTGAAAACTTGGAGAGGAATGAAAGGAAATTGAATGTATATGAAATGAAGAGCTTTGGCAGCCCTTTTTCAAGATAGCATTTTACAGGCTTTGAACCAATTCCTCTGTGAGCACCACACATGTCACATTTAATTTTTAAATATACATTTGTAATGATGCTGCTCTGGTTTGGATAAGCAAATGCAATTAAGATATTTTAAATTATTTATAACATTCAATTCTCTAGAAAACATTCAAATAAATACATAAAATAGAAACTAAGTACAAGAGTAGGAGAAGCTAAACAGGACTTAGAAATACAAAGGGAAGAGAGGAAAGATGTCTTGTTGTTAAAGCACTGGACTGGGATTTAAGATATTAATCCTTAACTCAAACAGAATTACTGTATAAACCTTTGGGAAAGTCACTTTAGGCCTTATTTTTAAAGTTATTTAGGCACCTAAAGATGCCGATAGGTACTTTTGAAAATTCCACTAGATACCTAGCTGTGTCTTTAGCTGCCTAAATGCCTTTACAAATCTGACCCTCTGTCTTTCTGTTCAGCCCCCTCCATTCCCCCCCCCCCCCAATCTGTAAAATGGGGAATAATCAGACTTCTTTTCTTCTACCTTTTTTCATTATTTATTTAGACCAGAAACTTTTTGGGCTAGAGACTCTCTTATGATGTGTACATACAGCATCTAACACAGCAGAGCCCGAGTTTGGGCTGGGGTCTCTAGGCTCTACAGTGATATAAAGCATTTTCTTCTCAGTGAAGATGAGCAACACTTTATTTGCAGCAAGATTTACTTATCGGGGAAGAATATGTATTTCCTTGCCACATACAAAAACATATTGATGCATTGAACATTCTTGAGTGCTTTTATCCCAAGACTTCAACGCATTTACTAGCTGAATCTCACGTCATCCACTTGCAATAGGGTAAAAACTTACAAAAATAACAATGAATTTAAAAATCTCTAATTTTTGTTTGTTTTTTTTGACCATGACACATTGGGAGAACATAACTTGAGGTTACAGCAGAAAGTGGACATCACAATTTTATTAAATTAACTAGATAATATCACTTACAACACAAACTATGCAGAAGAAACATGTTCAGTTCTGATTGAATAACCCTCCCTTATAAGGGCCAGGGGAAGGTTCTTAATTAGAGGGGGAAGCTATTTTTAGCCTCCCTTTTACCAATCAAAAATTGGGTTTGTCCTGCTTCCAGCATCCCTTGTTATCCCTCCACTATGGAACAGGGAAGGAGCCCAGACAAAGATAATTCAATTTCTACAAGCACAAGTTAAAACCTGCTCCATGCTGTGCATATAATTACAACCCAGCTCTCAATTCTCCTGACCACTTTCAGGCTAGAGGTCTGCAAACTGGGCCTCATAACCCCAATCGGCACTGAACTCCTGCCAGAGTTTGACAAAGCAAAATTTGCAATTAACATGCAAACCCTTCTGGGTGCTGAGAGCAAGTCTAAAAATCCATGGGTCGTCTGTCAATTGTGACTGGTGGGAAAATGCCTTCCTAACCCCAAATGGCAATTCATCGAAAGATCACAGCAATTCATGAGATTCTTCAACAAACAACACATGTAAACTACGCAAAACAACAGTGATGAGAGTGGAGCAGGAGCAGCCACTGAGATGAAAAAAGGGAAGAGCATTGTCTCCTAGCTCGTTCAAGGGGAGACAGAATAGTCAATTAAATCCATCACACCCCTTAACACTGGCCAGTCAGTGGCTAGTGAGGGTGGGAAAGTCACAGGTGCAGCTGCATTTCCCACATTGAACATGTGGGGGACAGGAAGCCTCCACCACCTCACTTATCTCCTTCTCTTCTGGTCAGTTGAAATGCCAGATCAGTCGGACAAGCAAAGTGGGCATTTACAATAGAATTTTAAAAAAATCTGAATTTTCAATTTTTGAAAAAAATTGACCAGCTTTACTTGGGTGCCTATTGTTTAAACTAAGGTGATCAACCTAGAATCACAGAGTAAATCACTGACAAATTCAGAAGTAGAAACCACAAATTCAGACTTTGTACTCACTATACCACAATCCTCTGCAACCAAGCGTCGATTTTTGCTACAACAATCTGAAAGCAGTGAGGGAAAAGGTGGAGATTTGCAAATTCTTTCAAATAGTCTAGCAACATGGAATCCTGAGCATACACTCTGACACTCATCTGCACTATGCTCATGATGCCAATAAGACAAATAATGACATTAATTCTGTCAATATAAAACAACAGTAACACTGAAAAGCATTTAAGAATATTGATCCCTCACAGCCTCATATAATCTAAAGCCGCTGTTGATTAGCCATTATCACACCTGGCAGGAAAAACATTTTGCACTCTCAGGTTTCAGAGCATTATCATCTGGCTACAGGGGTTGCTGCTACTGTTAATATGGTATTAAATACCTGAATTCTACTGTGGGAATGAGAAGTTTTTTTAGAAATTCCATTTAATTTTGTAAATGTAAGAAGTAGAATTTTCTGCAAGGAGGAAATAGTCCTATTGTGTATCTCTAACAGGATCATCTTACTAGTCCTGAAGTGCTTTAGTATGCACAACATCTATCAAACGATTCCTAATATGACTGTGATGGACTGTCACCTCTTCCCCCCACCTCTGTAGTGTATCTGTATGGTAAACAAGCAGTCTCCTTCCTTTCCTACCATATCACCAGCATTTCCTATGGTGGGGGGGAGGGGTGTGAGGCTTCTTTTCCAGAAGCTCTATTCCCAGATGCCCATGGCCTTTTCATCCATGTTGCTCAATTCCTTGACAAGTAGCATCCCTGGCAAGCATCTGCTTCTAGTCAGTTACTGTACAAGAATCATAGATTATTAGGGTTGGAAGTGACCTCAAGAGATCATCTAATCCAACCCCCCTCTCAAAGGGCCAGTCCCCAACTAAATCCCCAAATGGCCCCCTCAAGGATTGAACTCATAACCCTGGATTTAGCAGGCCAATGCTCAAACCACTTAGCTACCCCTCCCCCTGTACTGACATACTCACACAAGAGCAGTGGCTTTAATCAAGGAGTGAAATGAGCACAGACTGCCTTACATACTGCTGTAGCATACATGAGAATAAACTCAGAGAATAAACCATCTTAAATAGTACTGAAACCTCATTAGAATCATATTCTGTCTACTTCATCTCATCTGATGAACTTCTCATTTGACATCAGTGGGGGTTCTGTGCTAAAATGAGAGCCAAATGAGGCTCAGAAGTGTTCAATAGCTGGAAAAAAGAGTTATTGCTGAAAATCAGTTCTGTTACACACAGGGGAAGACCACAAGAGAGAGATTTGGCTTCCAATGTATTTATCGGAGACATTAAGTGAGAAAAGAATTACTGTTGCCTTTAAATGGGCAGTTCCTTCTTGCTTGCAGTACTCTGGTTTCCAGTAATAAAGTTCCTTCTCAGAACAACTAAAGAGTTCACTTTTGTAGAGAAGAATATTTGGCATGCCCTGAGTGCTTATTGTTCTAACACATTAGTCTTATCATTACTAATGACAACTTAGACATACTGGGAATCCAGCATTTTCATACAAAAAAAGGAATGTGACTTTATTAATACCCTGGGTCACCCAGAATCTCTGTGGCTTATGATTCAGAGAACCACAAGAAAATGACTGTGTGTAAGTGGATCCATTCTGTGGCTAACTGAGTCCTGAAGCCATACTATAGTACTGTGCAGTAATTAAAGAATATAAATGAACTCAGTGTTCAGCAGTTTCTTTTCTATCGCTCAAAGTCTTCTTTAAACATAACCAAATATCTCACTCATTTCATCAAGGATATCAGAAAGATGATCTGACAGAGGAGGAGAAGAGGCCACATTACATTAACTGGGGTACAAGAGAAGGAAAAATGCTTTGATTCTCATAGCAGGACTCTTTGTAACAGCAATCACAGAGAGATTTAAGGAAGCCTTTGGTGAACAAAAATATAATCTTTTGGGCTGAGATTTTAAAAAATGCTTCGGGAAATTAGGCTTTGAAATCCCAATGAAACACATCGGGAGCTGGGTGTCTAATGCCCATAGGCACTTTTGAAAATCTCAGCCATAATTTATTTTAAAAAATAGAAGCCAGTAGGATTGCAAGGTTCAGAAGTCTACTTGTTTCACTTACCCACTAGCTATACAAATCTTAACTTCCTGCACTCTCGCAGCAGCTAGAGCATTCTAGAGACAATGAGCAAGATAACCCTGGAATGTAAAGATCAGGTTAGATATGGACAGCACATGGAGAAAGGATGTTGTACAGGGATTGGTTCCTGAAAAGTAACCAAGCCAATAATGAAGCATATGATGCAAGGTATATTTAAGAATGCATATGTTATTAGTGTTAGTAAAAATGGATATAAGGTAAAGTTTTGATGTGTAACTCTGGGTATGGATATGCCCCATACCCACCCCTACATTTCAATCTGATCAACTCAACATAGCTTTGCGGTATGCCAGATAAAGGAACCTGAGTGATGAGACTGGAGTTGAATTGAGTTCTTGGGGAACCAAGTAGAAGAGGTGTCAGCAGAATCCCAATATGTGTATATGTTATGATCCAGCAATTGATTACTTGATCACATGATATTTTTTCTATGGGGCCTCTGCTTCATTCTGTGCACAGAATGGACAGTGTTCACTTAATGAGTAGGGAGATGATATTTTTTTCCTCATAGTTCAATGTGTGGTTCCATGCCATATTTACTTCACGCTAGTCAAACCCTTTTTAGTAGACAGAATTATTGATTTCTTCTTGGGTTTTTCTATGGCACTTATCACTAAGTTATGTGAGTGCTCCACAAATATTAATGAATTTATTTTCAAAATACCATTGTGAGATGAGGGGGTGATACTATTCCCATTTAACAGATAAGGAACTGAGGCACACAGAAATTAAAGTCAAAAGTATCCATTAATTTTAGGTACCCAATTTAATAAACCTAACACTTCATTTTTCAGAGTGCTTAGCAATATTATACTTTATATGCTCAGTTGAAGCTGTGAGTGTTTCTGCAAATCAGACCCTGCGCCTCAAGTCAGGAACCCCAATTAGTGATCACTGAAAAAGTAAGATTTAAGTAACTTGACTAGTATCACATAGGAATTCTGGGGCAGAGGCAAGGATAGAATCCCTTTCTCTGGGGCAGCTGTCAACTGCCTCAGTCATGAAATCACCTTCCGCTCTTGCAATCCCCTGTCTTCTTCACTACACACTTTCCTATCTGTGGAGAGAAAGAGACCCTGATTCACGTCTACGTAGGGTTTGTCAGATTGCAGCCCTTCTTCCGGCTCCTCCAAAACCTCTTACTGAGGTTCTTGCTGCACTTTTCCCCACTCCTGCTAATTCATGCACTTCCCATTTGCAGCACCACAAAGTCATGGCCACCTCCTCATCAACCTCCTCCTGGTGCTGGCCAAGATAGTCATCCACCATACCAGAAAACTGGAAGGGGGTGGGGTGCTCTGCAAGTATGGGGCTACTTTATTCCCCATACTTACCTAATTCTGGTCTCCAGGCAGAGTTCCTCTCAGTGGTGTCAAGTGAGTCCTTAGACGTCTTTGTGAAGAAGCAAGCACTATCTGGGGTTCTCTGCTGAATCCCTGATTTTTAACCTAAACTCCCATCTCTGCTTTTGTTGTCCCCAGTGCTTACTTGTGGCCTGGGTCCAATAGCTCGGTCAAAGGGGCAGAACTCTATCTTTGGGCAAGCCTAGGCCCACCTGTCCAAGTACCCACCAATAGTACACACCTTCCAACTTCTGCACCAGGTGAGGCAGGGCTCCTGGAGAAAACAGACTCCTTCACTACACAGCCCTCATCCCTAGGTGTTTAATTTAATACTGTATCATAACTCATACCCATGAAGGGGCCAAATTAAGTTTGCACAAGTAACCTTAATTCTGTCATTTCCTAACTTTTGACTGCTTGACTCTGCAATCTTAATCATGCTTTTGAACTTAGCAGGGGGCACAAGTGTGTGTAATGGTATCTATAGCTAGCATAGGTTTTTAATCAAGCAAACTGAAAAAAATGAAATTTCACCATGTGGCATCATATTGACACCCACATGGGTCATTAATGGGATTGGAACCTTCAGATGCACTGCACAGGCCTTTACCACCTGCACTAACAAAGTAATTGATAGCAATAGTACATTCGTCTATGTGGATCAGCACTAGAGGAGGATGGGACCCGATTTTCCAATGGGTTTCACAGATATTTGCTAACAGCAGAGGAATGATGAGACTCAGAAATCTTGGGTTCCATTCCAGGCTCTGGAGCTGGGGGTGGAGAGGAGGGAAGTGTGCTTTCATGGGCAAAGACTCTTTTGCCCATTCCCCACCAGCTTGACCGTTTCTGCTCCTGCCTATTTCTGTATCAGTCCTGTCTCTTTCCCTTCCCCAGCTTCTTGTCCCAGTCCCATTTCCCTTGCCTACCTAGTGGCAGTCCGCACTCCTGAGGCTTTTCATCGCAGTTCCAATCACTTTGCCCAACTAGTCCTAATCTCCTCGTCCCAGCTCATTGTCTGAGGTCCAGTGTCCAGTCTTCTTGCCCAGCCAGTCCCAGTCTCAGTCACACCCACCTCCAGTCCTGTTCTCCCCATATTCTGTCATAATCCCCTCCTTCCCATCTTCCCTGATCTGGCTTTTGGACCCTCTGCATTCAAAATAGACAACTTGCTCCTCCACACAGCCTGGGTGCCAACAGAGGGGGTCATTGAGAGCATAGGTGAGACAGGTTCCTTACTCCCAGTTCCAGTGCCCAGCCCCACATCAGCTGGATGCATGCTTAGTCACTTTGTGGGGATGGTGCCTGTGCAGTCTGGTTAGCTGTGAGAGGCTATGGCATGCTCAGTGGGAATGGAATTTTCAGAGATTTTAGCTGCTAATATCAAAGAAGATTCTACTGAGCATGTGAGAACAGCAGTTTTTGAAAGGCTTTTAACTTGGCCAAATTTGGGTCAGTCTTCACAGGGATTGCAAAAGCAAGAGGGACATCCCTGACACAAAAGCCATCAACCTTCCAAATTTCAAGTCCCTGCTCTAAAGCACAAGGGCAGTAGAGCTGTTCAAAGAAAAGGTCACCATAACTTTTAAGATGGAAAAAACAATATATATTTTCCCTACCTTTGTTCTTAGAAATATCTGAACTGTTCTGGCTGGAATTTAAAAAAAAATGAGCCTGAGACAGACACGAGGTGTGTAAAATTTTAGTCCAAAGAGGTAAACTTTTGCAAAGTTATAAGCAACTGAAAACAGGCAAGTCTTGGGCAACCTTTATGATAGGCAGTGCTACCTGCTCACCTATGATATAGATACATCCCAATCCCTATGCTTACCTGGCTTCAGCCTTCTGTTTATAGTCAAATCATTGGGACACTGTGCTCTCTAGTTTCAGACTATTCTGACGTGGAAGGAACTTGCACTACAGCTAAAAGTTGGGCCTGCTCTCTGTCTTCTGTTTGATACATCAAACCAACCTTCATCCAGTGACTTTCAACTTATTTCAAACAGGACATAGGAACTGCCATACTGGCTCACCCAAGGTCCATCTACTTCAGTATGCTGTCTCAAACAATGGCCAGTACCAGAGGCTTCAGAGTAAAGTTGAAGAACCCAGTAGCAGGCAGACATTATCTGTCCTCCCATATTAGGTCTCATTCTGGTTTTTGATATTTATAAGTTTGCCTTAAGCCTTGAAGCATGAGGTTTGATATCCTCTTCTTTTTTTTAGCATTAATTATAACAACTCTGAATAGTCTTTTTATCCATATAAATGTCCAATCCTTTTCTGAATCTTGCTAAATCCTTAGTGGCAACAATTTCCTTTGGCAATGCATTCCAAGGACTAACTACAGGTTGTACATGAAAATATTTCCTTTTATGGGTTTTTAATTTGACAACATTTCATATAATTGAATGTCTTCTTGTTCTTGTGTCATGAGACAGGGAGAACAAAAGTTCCCAGTCTACCTTCAGTAGATATTTCTTGTTGAAGTAGAACAGCCCCTCATTCAAGATACAAGTAAAAAGCAATTAAGTTGCCTTATGGAATAGATAGCTGAAACAATAGGAGTCACCACCCCAAATGCTGGCCACCTGAAAGGCTGGAAAAAGAGTTGAGCCACGCAGCCTGAGTGGTTTTCATTGGAGTCGGAATGCAAACACAGGGGCCTGGGTATTGTTTGATGGAGCTTCATATGACACAGTGTGTGCTTGTGTGACTGAGAGAGAGAGAAGGGGCAGAAAACACCATAGAAGTACACGGAGAAGGCAGCAAGGAAGTCCTAGAGACAATCAGACAAGCACTTTTAGCATAACTCTGAGAAATACTTCTCACTTATCTTTACTGAACTTCATCTTGCTGATTTCAGATCAATTCTCCAATTTGTCAAGGTTATTTTGAATTCTAATCCTGTCCTCCAAAATGCTGGAAAACCTTCCCAGCTTGGTGTCATCTGCAAATTTTGTAAGCACTCTCTCCAATTCATGACCCAAGTCATTAAGGAAAGTTTTGAGTAGTACCAGGCCCAGGACAGACCCCTGAGGGCCCCACTAGATACACTCCTGCAATTTGACAGCAAACCATTCATAACTATTCTTTTGGTATAGTCTTTCAAGCGTCCGTGCACCCATCTTATAATAATTTCAGTTAGACCACATTTTCCAAGTTTGCTTATGAAAATGTCATGTGGGACTGCTAAAAGTCTTACTAAAAATCAAGATATATCACATCTACAGCTTCTTGACAAATGCATGCTGGATAGTCGTTATAACTCTGTTATCCTCCAGGTGCTCACAAATGGATTGTGCAATAATTTGTTCCAATATCTTTCCAGGTATCCAAGTTAGGCTGACTGGCCTATAATTTCCTATAATTTTTTGTTCTCCCTTTTAAAGATAGGTACCATGTTTGCCCTACTCCAGTGCTGTGATACCTCCCCAGCACTTCCTTGAGTAGTACCAGGTCCAGGAGTTCTCAAAAATAATCGTTAACAGTTCTGAGATTGCTTCTGCTTGTTCTTTAAGTACCCTAGGCTGAATTTCATCAGGCCCTGATGACATAAATACATCTAAATCATCTAAATATTTTAAAACTTTTTCTTTCCCTATTTTGGCTTACATTCCTTCTCCCTTGTTTTTAATATAAATTGTATTGTGCATCGGATCACCATTAACCTTTTAGTGAAGACTGAAGCAAAATAAGCATTGAACACCTCAACCCTCTTGGTGTCATTCATTATTAGCTCTCGTTTTCCACTAAGAACAGGACTTACACTTTACTTAAACTTTCTCTTGCTCCTACTGTATGTAAAGAATCTCTATTTATTGCCTTTTATGTCCCTTGCTAGATAATACATTTTGTGCCTTGGCATTAATGATTTTGTGTCGGCCTGCCTGTGTTGTTCCTTTGTTCTCCTCCTTAGTAATTTTTCCATGTTTCCCCTTTTTATAGGATTCCTTTTTGATTTTCAAGTCATTAAGAAGCTCCTGAATGAGCCCTATTCACTTCTTCCTATTTTTCCTTCACATCAGAATAGTTGGCAGTTGTGCCTTTAATATTGTCTCCTGGAGAAATTGCCAGGTCTCTTGAACTTCCATTTCCCTTAGATTTTCTTCCCATGGAACATTATCTACCAGATCTCTGAGTTTGTTACCGTTGTTTCTCCTTGTTCTGCTGCTCTCACTCCTTCCTTTCCTTAAAATCAGGAAATCTATCATTTCATCAGCACTTTCACCGAAATTGCCTTCCACCTTCATATTTGCTACCAATTCCTCCCTGTTGGTCAGAATCAAGTCTAAAATGGCTGTTACCTGGTTCCTTCCTTCACTTCCTGAAACAAAAAGTTGTGCCCAACAAAGTTCAAGAACTTATTAAAAAAACACAAAATGTGAAATATTACTTTTCTAACAATGTCTGGTAGTTAAAATTCCCCATTACTACCAGCCCTACCATTACTACCAGGTCTTGTGTTTTGGATATTTCTATCATTTGTTCTAGAAATGCCTCATTCACCTCTTCCTCCTGATTTGGTGGTCTCTAGTAGACCCCTACTATGACATTGGTCCAGCTTTTTTCTCTTTTATCTTCAGAGATTTCACCTCCCTTTCATTTCTTTCTGGACTGCAAAACAAGTGTTATATTCTTGATGAACAAAGCAGCTCCTCCTCCCTTCCCCCACAGCCTGTACTTCCTGAACAAGCTATAGCCCTCTATACCAATATTCTAGTCATTAGATTTATCCCACTAAGAATCTGTGATGCCAAGTCATAATTATGACCATGGATTAATACGTCCAGTTCTTTATTCTCCATACTCCTTGCATTTGTGCATTGTCATCTTAGATATTAAGCAAGTTCACCCACTGTTTTCCCTCTTGCAGCTCCTATGACCCTTCTGTAATTTTCCAGCTCCCCCAAATGTTTAGCCCTGTTTGTCAGACAGGGATGTGTACAGTCTTGCCTAGTGGTTAGAGCAGGAGTCAGTAGCCAGGAATAGAAGCCCAGGGTCCGAGCTGGAGTCAGAGGACAGATACCAGAGCCGAAGATCAGACTCAAAATCAGAAGACAGGAATCAGAGCTGATGGTCAATGGAGTGAGGCAAGGTAGGAGTGGGGCTGGGTCCAGTGCAGAAGCAGAACTAAGAACAAGCAAATGCAGGAACTAGCACAGCCATCGGCAAATTCTTTGAGCAGCCAGTGCCCTGCTGCTGGTGGTCTTAAGAGCAGGTCTGCTGATCTCCTCAGCCAATCAGGAGGTCTGGCCAATCAGGTGATTCAGCTGTGAGTCCTCTGTTCCTCCCTAAGGAGGTGGAGCTACTTGGTCCCAAGCTCAGCTGCAAGCTCTAATTCCTGACACTGTGGTGGTCACATGGTGAGTCCACCTAGTCTGGTGAGTCCACCTGTGAAGATGCTCTTCCCCTTCTTGGTCAGGGTCATACTTGGCAATATCAGTAGTGCCCAGGTGGATAATTTTCAGGGAGTAGTGGTCAGGAGAGGGGCAGATGAGCCTCAGCAATCTTTCTGTAATGTCTCAAATGAGGGCTCCAGTGGGCCGTGCACATCCTAGGACATCAGGTCAAGTTTCCAGATGGATGCGTCTGTCCGCACACAATGTAGTCCCCAATCATCACCACCCTATACCCCTCCTCTTGGGTGTAGTGGCATCCCAGCCTTGGGGGAAAGGTGGCTTCTCTTCCTCAGCCATTGAAGTCTGTTCCTCTTTTCCGGTAGAGCATACTGGCTTATCTTCCATGTACACTCTTTGTAAATAAACAGTGTTGCATCAAAGAAATGCCTAACTCCATCATTGGTTTCTCATCCAGTTAAAACAACTCACAAGACCAAAATATTGGAGTCAAAAGAGGTAACAATATACATTTATCATCTTCCCTCTTATTTGTCTACTTTCTAAGGTAAACAAACCCAATCTTTTCAATCTCTCTTCATGTGATGGTTTTTCCTTGACCTTCTCTGAACTCTCTCTAGTTCTGCTATAACTGTTGTGAGAGGAGGTGACCAGTAATTTACAGAGTATTTCAGATGAACATAAACCTAACACGTAACTGGAAGGGGTATATATTGATGGTTGAACCTCAACATGATCCTAATCTTGCAGCTCTTATTCATAAGACTAGCCCCACTGAAGTGAGAGACCCCAAACTGGGCCCCAGATTCTGGATTTATAACATGTTTCAGTGACCAGATGTAAAAAGGGAACAGAAATTGTATGTGAGTGAGTGGAGAGAGGGAATATTTTAAGTATAATGGAGGAGGCAAAGGAAAAGAACATTCTGGAAGATGAAATTTTAACTAAAGACAGACAGTTTAAAATATAACAAAAAACAAAACAGTCTTTGTGTTGGACTCTATGCTGTTGAAGGATTCCTTTAGGCAGAATAAATAACCTGACATTGTACAGCTAACTTGTCTGAAGTCATCATTAACTCTGCTTAGTTTTTATCATTATTTTAAGCAGAGACGTCATATGCTACAAGTTCAGGTTCAGTTTAGATTAGACTCCAAAAGTTCAAAGGCTTTCCCAATGCTTCTCCAAACTCTCTACCCCTCCTCAGTCTGCAAAACTGATCCTGAAACCTCCATAAGAAAAACTCATGAATTTCCTGCTTCTCCCTGGTTCTAGCAAAGCCAGTAATGACACAAAAAAGTTTCCCACAACATTTCAGCACTTCATTCTATGAGATTTTTTCAGCCAAAATGTGCCACTGTGAAACCGTCTCAATTTTGCCCTACTCCAGTTCCAAATGAACTCAATAGCAAAACTCCCTTTGATGTCAGTGGGAGTTGAAACAAGTTCATAAAAGTAAATTCTGCCGCGACACCCTGCAAGTTCCCAGACAATGGAGTGTGGTGAAGAATTTGGGTGGCTATACAGCTGATGCGCACTACCAGCACTGCATGGAACCCACACTACAAGGACTCTCTACCAGCAGCACAGGGAACCAAACATTGCATAGATCCTCTAGTCCTCCACTCCAGGTGTGAGTGTATGTGTGTTTGGGAGGGTGTCCATAAGTTACCCCTATGCATCTGTTTTTCTCATCTTAGGAACTTATACAGTCCCATTATTGAGGTATCTGAGCACCTCATGATCTTTAATACTATCCTTATAACACTCCTGTGAAGAATGGCAGTGCTGTTAATATTATTCCCATTTTACAGATGGTGAACTGAGGCAGGTAGGTGCTGGGTGGGATTTTGAAAAGCATCTCAATGGGAGTTAGGCACATAGGTGCTTTTGAAAACCCACCTCATAAGTGTCTAGCTATCTAGCCTTGCCAAAGATTATATAGGAAGTCATTAGCAGCACAGGGAATGGAACCTACATCCCAAGCTAATGCCTTAATCTCTGGACCAGCCACCTTTCCAGTTCTCTGGTATCTCTCACACACATTTTTCCCAGCACTCAGCCTAGCTTTTTCCAAAACTGAGCTTGTGCAAACCATTATACAAATAGATTTTATCCATACATAAAATAGACTTATCCAACGTCTCTAAATGCATATGCATGAATACAGCACGTTAATTAAATTAAAAAACAACAATTAACTTACACGATGTCAGCAAAGGGACTCTCACCAAAACTTAATTAGAAAACTTAGCTCCCCATTCTATGCAAACTGTCCCTGTTCCTCCATAGTGAGATTTATACAGAGAGAAAACCCAACCTGGTCTATGAGATACAGTTGAAGAACCAACTCTACACTAGCACATCTGTTCATTAAGTACCTTGGGAAAAACATCAGCTATAATATTCCCAAGTGCGAAAAATACAACACACACACTGAGGTCACGTTTTCTGAAATATTTCATTACATTGAACACATCTTCCTGATTAAGTCCTTTAATACAATGTGAGTGTTTCTACATGTCTGTGTAGGTATGAACATAAACATTTGCTTGTAAACCCTCACCGACTCCTCAACCTTTTTTTCCATTTGCCATACACTCTTAAAGCCTGCCTTGCCTAATCGAAATGTAAGATTTCATAAACGCTGCAGCTGAACAGAACAAAATTACAGCACTCCCTAATATCGCAAACATAATTAACTTTGAATTATGTGAATTAACCGTGCCTGACAAATTATCATTCAGCTCTGAAATTAAATTCTTTCGTACCATTAGATTTGTTTGTTAATCTCAAGTAGGCAAAAGTAGTATTTAAGAAAGTAATAATGATGTTTTGCTGAGAGTGCCTTTGAGAGAGATATGGATTTATCCAAAATAAATCATGGAAGTGCTATTATTAGCTCATTTGCAAATACTATATACTATTGGATCTGCATAATAAAATTATGAAAAAATGTCTGAGGCAGCTATGGGCTACTCTATGGCTATTAAAGTAAACTTTTTCTAATCACTTCTTTAACTTTTTCTTTTTATGTGCCTATTTAGCAATGCACCCTACGCATAATATAAATATATTTAACACTTGGTATAGTTTTCATGCCAATTATAGCTAATGTGTCAGCATTTCTTAAAAAAAAGAAAAAACACCCTAATTTCAGAGATGTCAAACTCAGCTGAATATTTCTACCAAGCCTTTCTTAGGAAAAGAATGTTTGGACTTTTCTCAGATAGAGCACAAATATATAGAAACTCGAACAGAAAAAAATTAATGGACATTAGAGAGAGATAAGATCTGTTAGGCTACTTCATCCAATTCATTCAGAATTATTTCTTGCAGTACATTCTCCCATGTATGCTTTATGCAATTTAGTTTTAGATAACACAAGCCAAGGGACTTCTACCACTTCACTAGGAGATATTCCACAGACTAATAGATCTTCCTTATTAAGAACTTTCTTCTAACATTTAGCCTAACTTTTTCTGTGCCCAGTTCTCCTTCATTAAGGCCTTGAATTGGTGAGGCTCTTAAGCACATGTATAATTTTAAGCATATGAGTAACCCCATTTAAATCAGTGGAGCTACTCACATGCTCAAAGTTAGGCACAGGCTAAATTACTATGTTGAACTGAGATGGTTGGGCCACACTCAAACATTTCTATCCCTCCCTTTATCATTCAAATACTATCAATGGGTACCATGTCTCTCCCAAATTGTTGCTTAGCTAAGATCTATATATTTAATCCTTCAGATTGTATCATAAATCAGTGCAGACCCTTAATCATTCACCTTTTCAGTCAGAGAAAAGTTTGTCTCCTTTGTTTGTGACACAATCTGGGAACTACTGACATTAGATATGAAAAAGATTTATTTGGTCACCTAATGTATCTCCTTGCCAATTGGACTGTAATTTTCCAAACAATGGCTATCTGATACTCTGGTTAGCCAGGGATGAATGGTCTAAGAATTCCAGCAGAATTTAGGGGTTCTGCAGGTCTTTCCAGGGCTGATACTAAGATTTTAAAGAGCTCCTAAGATTGGCCAGAGTGGAACTTCTTTGCAGCTCCTCAGAATCTTAGCTTCAGCCCTACACAACAGAAGACGTTGAGAAACTAAAAGCTCCCAAATATCTGATGTCTTGGTTTTATGAACATTTGCAAACAACCAAATATCTGAATTTTACACACACACACACACACACACACACACCAACATGTATCAACTAACATTAGAAAACAAGAAACATGTTTTAAATATTAAAAGCAGATGTTTATGAATTAACTGAACTAATCTATAAAGTCCTAAACATTGAAAAAACAGAATAGTGAGAGATGAGAAGAATAAGTAGTAATGGAAATATATAAAAATTACACACAAAGACTGTGTTTTTACCATGTCAGAGTCAGAACTCACAACCACATGTACTCCAGGGCATGATCTGATTGTCAATGTCTAGCAGTAATCACTACTCCAGATAACAAAATATTTGCAGAACTGGGCTGTAAAGAACATTGGTTGGGGTTTTCAGAAGTATTCAGTTTTGGCCTAACTCTGCTCTCTGTGAAGTCAGTGGTAAAACCCCATTAGATCAACTCAATGAAACTACTAGTGTTAACACAAAGAAACCCTTTTCTTTCACCCTTGACCAGCAGTAGGGCACAACCCTCCCATACAAGCCAGTGTTGACAGCATTTGAAAATCCCATCTAATCCCACCTTTGTTTTAACAGATAAGAAGAGAAAAAGGAGAATAGAGGGAAACAAGAGATACATATTAATTCTATGATCACAATCCTGAACAGCCTATGGGACACAGGTCAATGGGACTTCTCATAGGGCATAAACATGAGCACATGCAAAAGTCTTTGCAGATTGGGGCCTATTAGAGCGGTCAAAAATGATTATTGTTTTACAAAAAAACTCCCACTAATTTTCATTCCCCCCCCCAAAATTGCAAATTTTTGCTAAACAAGTTTGGGTGTTTGATTACAAAAATTGACCCCTCCTTTTTTTTTTCTTGTTCATCCTTTTTTTTCTTACCTCTTCTCCCTCCCCAACTTTTTTTTCAAGTGTCAAAAATGGACAGAAAAAATGAGAGGTAAAAGGAAAAAAGTGGGGAGGTAGAAAGGGAGAGAAACAGGGGGAAGGAAATAAATGAATCAGTTTTCCATCAAAACAGTAAATTTCAAATGAAACATTTTCATGAAGAAAAAAAGGCAATTTTTCTTGAAAAATGTTTGTGAATGATGATTTTTGACTAGCTCTAATTTCTATAGTTCCAGGATAACCGAGTTCTATGGGAGATCCTCTTTTACATCTGTCATAGTTACCCCTTATTCATCATTTTTTTTACTTTAATTTCTTTTGGGCTCAATTGTGCCTTTAATGGAGAGTCCCAGAAAGGAGACAATGTGGAGCCACATCACCCTAGGGGGAGCTCTCTAAGGAATTTTGACTCAGGGAGGGCTAAGCTCCTTCTGGACCTCTCCTAGCATGCAAGGGGCACACTCTCACTGTGATACTCCACCAGGGACTGTGGGATATTTACTCCTGAGCAATTGGTCAGTGCAGTTGGTACTTAAGGGGAGGAGCAAAGGCCATCTCTACTCTTTTGTGAATCAGGAGTGTACGGAGTGACTGCAGTCGTGCCCCACTGTGGCTCAGGGCTGCAGATGTTCATGTGGGTGAACTCCTTACACCTTCATAACATTATTAATGCAGCTGCAGCAAAAGCACTCAAAGTGTATGGCTGTCATGCAGGGCAAGATACAGGGAGAGTGCTCTTCATTATAGTGTATTGCGCAGGACTGAAAATCTGCTATAGTTTTGACACTATTTGATCTTTCCAGGTGTTATGAAGAAGGACCTTTTTTGAAGAAGCAATAATAAAGGACTGGCTGTGCCTTTCATTTGAGAGTTTGGACCCTATCATTTTTTACTTGGTGCAGTAATGAGAAGGGAAAGCTACTGTGCAATTTAACAGTGAAATCACTGTCGTTTTCATTACACATTTTTTCTCTATCAGATAACCCCTGAATACTGTTCCAGATTTTCCTTTTGTTCTGAGCCTGTAGATAATGACTCAAATCATACTGAGGAAACTGCCTTAATCACAAAGACAGACATAAAACTGGTGAAAACCTTGCAGCATATTATCAAAAAATTTCCGACAAAACAATTGTATTTTTTAAGACTGCCACTGACACAGACCTTTAAGAGGATTATGTTTTTTAAAAGCCATTATACAAACCACTCATGTTGTGCATGTATTTCACTAAGAGAAGCTATTGGTATAGAAAACAATCTGCTCTGTTTCATGTTTCTTTGTAATCACAAACTGGAAATAGTGTCAGTGCAGTCTATTATCATTTCCATTGCATGAGAATAAGTATTTGCACCTTCTCAGATTTTCATTTGCAGAATTTAGTAGGTGGGTGGAGGCTATGGAATGCATAACCGCAACTAATATTTTTTGTCCTGTAAGGATAGCAATTATATTAGAGTATAAAGAGCAAGAGCTACTATAAGCCACGTACACGAGATGGGTACAGATATATAGCAGAATTTCAAACAAGCAAACAAAAGTTTCTACATACAGGATATGTTCTTGCCCATTTTAAAGTTTAACACTGATTGCTTTTTCGCTGAATCTAGGGACAGTTTGTGGTCATGAGCAAAATTTAAGCAAACCACTGCAAGTGAATGATCACTATCCTTGCTGGATTTATAGCTAACGTAAAATCCACTCACACTAACCAATTTTTTTTTTCTTTTTTTTTTTAGAAAAAACAAATAAGCAAATCTAAAACTTGTCTGTTTCCAGCAGGGATGGAAGAAAGAGATATAGAGACATTACTGTTGCTATTTTGGAAGTTGTTCAGATACTGCAGTGATGGGGAGCAATATAAAAAGATTAAGTTAGATAAATAGGCATGTTGTTTAAACTTGAACCAAACCAGATTCTAAGTTCTTTTGTGATTTGATTTACATACTCCTAATGAGATCTATTAGCCACCAGATACTATTCAGCACAAGTCTCAAACACACTCAGATGATGGCTACACATCCTGAAACAGATTAAACAGATAAGAATTTTTATCCTTCTAATATTGTGTCTTAAGTGAGAAAAAGTAAAAAGGCTAGGAGCACTTGCAGGAACACTCCTCAGTACTAATGCTGAAACAAAACACAACCCACAGAGTGCTACAGAGCACATGCCAGACAGAAACAGAACTTTAATATCCTAAATCTAAGTATAACTAGAATAGCCTAACAATGATCCAAAGGGTGGCTTCTTGAAGATATTTATTAAAATTTCTCAAATTATACTACATATTTACTTAATGTATATTCCAAAGATGGCTGCCAGACACTGACTTACTGCAACACTGATAGTGCCAGGTATGTCTTAGTACAAGTATTGCAGTAGCATGGGAATTTTTTTATCATCAAATGGTACAGGACTATTGATTTATTTTTTTTGGTTCTCTGGTGTTTCATTTCCTTGTTTAATAAAAATCCACTGTAGCTGGCTAGAATCCAAAGCTGCTGGGAGTTCAATTTCTTCATAAAAGAATGGAAAACCTGAGCTTTCCTATATAGTAGGAGAGCTTTTTAAATCCTTGCTTAACTTGCTTCTCTAAAGCAACTTGTTGCCCTTACAGTACCAAGACATAATGAAATGAGTTAAAGTACAGTGGTGTGCTTTAATTTTCTTTGCTTGTATTGGTTTATGTCACGATTGTAATGTTATTAGAAGTGGAGGGAGGAGGGGGGAAGAGCACAGTGTTATTTCGCAATTTCAGTTCAAAATGGGTTTGTGAATTTGTCAGGAAGGTAGCCAAACTAGTTTGTGTAGGTGTGCAGGCCAGAAATTAAAAGGGGTTTTGTATTTCCCATGAGTCAAAACCAAGTGGACAGATTATCTGACTTCCTTTGCTCTCCTTGTGCCATTCAGCTGGTGCAAAGGCTAGGCTTAACTCCCCACCTTGTCATAATAACCTCGGTGTGGTGGAGTTCCCAGCAGTGTAGGGCCACAGTAGCTAGATCCTACATCTCCTTTTGGCACAACGGCTTGGCTGTGAGTGCCGAGCGTTTTGGTTACCTCGGGTGGTGGATGCTTCCTTTGCAAGAGTTAAATCAGCCTTCAGGCTATTCAAACATGAGTCCCGGCTGAGACAGTGAATCAGGAAGCCATAACCAGCTCCCTGACAGACCCCACTTGCGCAGTCCAGCAGAAACCGACAGTGGCAGAGAATTTGGGTCAAGGTGTGGATTCAACAGAATCTTATATGTCTACACAGGTTTGTGTAGGTTAGCATGAGTCTACTGCTTTGCAAGAAACTGAAGCAGTCCTGGTGGTCACAACTGAAAATAGTAGAAATGTTAGGAAAACAGAATTTCCATCCCAATGGAAATTCTTATATTTTGAAATCTGTTTCCATCACAAATTGAGACAAAATTCAAAATGTTAATTTTTTTATGGACTGGAAATTAAAAAAAAATCATTTTGAAGACTTCAAAATGACGTAATCATTACATTTCATTTAAATTATGTCAACACATAATATAAAAAAACTGTACTGCATGTAATAATTATTGGACATAACATTAAAATAATATGCTTTAATACAGAAGTCAAAATGAGAAAGAATGAAATGGGAAATTTGGAACAAAGTGCAATGATAACAAAACCAAATACTCCATTTCAACTGTGAATCATTAAAAAAAAACCATTGATAATTTCATGGAAATGACACATTCCTGTGAAAATTTCAATGTTGCCAAAACAGCATTTGCTGACAGAAAACTGTTTCATCAGAAAGTTTTCAGCCAGCTGTTGAAGATACCATGTAATTTGCCCCTTGTGATTATTCCCAAGAGCACACAGTTAAACCCCCAAATTAAACTGGTGAACAAGGGCTTTGGAATACATACAGTGCAAACGCCTTCATTGACACAAATGAAGCTGCAATGAATTATAACTGGTTCATGGACAGCAGCCAAGCTCCAGCCAGGGTTAATTTTGAGTACTTTTTTGGTTTGAATAGAGCATTTCACACATTTCTAGTTTTTGTCCAATGGTAGTTTATTTTTAAATGACCCCTCAAATGGTAGTAAGTAGTGTATATGTCAGTCCACAAAATAGAACAAAACACCGTGTGCATACGGGTGTTAATGAACTATAATTACATAATTATTAGTATTATGAAAAACAGAAAGGCAGATGTCTCCATCCATCCTCTGCCCCTCCCATAAGCAAGTGGTTGGAAAGGCAATGTAATCTAATCTGATATGACACACAGCCCAATACATTTCACACGCAGCTCAAAACAAGCCACAGCAACAGTTGCAGTATTTTTCCTCTTAAGGTAATTGTGGTGGGGCGATTACCCCACACTTGGAGAGACTGGGCTGCGGCAGGCCTAGGCGCCTGCGCAGACACGCGGCCAATCAAGAGAGGGCTTACTGGGAGCCAATAAGGAGACAGATTGGAGCCAGCCAATCAGGGCCCGGCTTAGCCATATAAAAGGCTGCCCAGAGCAGGAGCAGTCAGTCTGTCCCAGGCCTTCAGAGGGGAAGGGCCATCTCCAGAGCTGGGAGGCCAGCACCATGGACAGCGCAGTGCAGGCCAGCCTGAGAGAGTGGGAGAAGGCCCTACTCCATAGCCTGCTAGGCGGCAGGCCTGGGAGGAGGAGGCCTAGCGTAGTAAAGGGCTGTTGGGGAAGCGGTCCAGAGGGATAGTCAGAGGAGGAAGGAGAAGGAAGACAGTGAGACTGTCACACGAGGGCCTCTGGACCGGGACTCAGAGTAGTGGGCGGGCCTGAGTCCCCCTCCCCCCTTTTTTCCCCCTTTGTTTGCTGTGCTACACCACGCACAGCCACAGGCCGCAGGGAGTGGCCGGTCAGAACCACACCAGATCCTAGATGGTGAGGATCGGACTTGAAGGTGTGGGGCTGTTGTTTACCCCAAACCCCCGGAAGGGGGTGTGATTGGACAGAGGGACACTGTCGGAGGGCAGTGTTCCAGAAGAGGATGCCGACGTCGGGAGCAACGCAAGTCCGTGCACCCCACAGAGGCGAGACGACAGGCGGAACGCCACCCAAAGAGGGTGCTCTACGGGCGCAAAACTAATTCCCCGAAGTGGCCAGGAGGAGGCGCCACAGCGGTGAGCTACCGACCCTGTCACAGTAATGAAAAAAGATGTGGATGGTTAAAGGAGATTTATCTAAACTTTTACCTCCAGAGGGCCAGACTCCAGAGGACAAAATGATTGGAAGACCATGATTCAGGCTGTACATTTGTCACAGACATAATTTTCATGATAAAATAATATGATGTTTAACGGACGTTCATAAAACCCAGGGGAGCATTTTGACCAGTATGATGCAGGTGTGTTCTGCCACTAACCAGAAGCCAATGAAATGGTGAAGGGAGAATCTGGCTCACTGTCATCTGTTCACTACTGAGCAAAATTAATCCATAATTTAGAATAGGTTTGGCTCAGCGTGTGTCCAATCTATGCTTTTTTATTTCATATTTTTAACTACTAGGGCCACATTCACTGGGACTACTTGAGGGATAAGATACTATTCAACTGAAGTAAGCGTGGCAGAATCTGGCTCTAAATATTATTAAATGTTTTTAAACAACTTATTGTAAGAGAAAAGATATTTGAATTTGCCCAAAAGCTCCCCGTGATAAATGTATTTAATTTTAATATTGTGTATCACTTCTTTTCCTTTTTTAAATGTCTGCAATGAATAATACAAGTTTTTGCAATGATATAATCATGATTTTCCCAATTTTGCTATGACAGTCTGCTTTATCTGTAATTTCCTAATTTAATTTATATTCTGACAAAAGGGTATAGAATATCTCCATGTTCCCCCACCAAGAAGTTGAAAATGTACACACAACACTTAAGCAATTTGACAGTACCCCGACCCACCTGTGGGAGTGGAAGTTGGGTTGTGGGAGCCTGGGACTGGCAGGAGAAGGAGACTGGGACTGAAAAACAGTACAGAGTAAAGGGAGAGGAGACAGATCTGATGAGGAGCCTTAATGCAGGGGAGAACTGGGACTAGCTGGGCAAAAAGACTGTAACAAGGAATGGGGGGTAGGGGACACTGAGATTGGATGCAAAGCCCTGTGAGGGAAATTAGTATTGGAAGCCAGTGAAGAGGGGGAACTTGGGTGGGGGAAGCAACGGGAGGCCAGAAAGAGGGGGTGGGGAAGACAGAGAGATCACTTGAGTAGCTGACAGGGATTGGGATTGGCTGGGGAAGGGGAATGGGACTGAATGTGGGTGCAAGACTGTGACGGGGAGTTTGGAGGAGCATCACTAGGAATTCTTGATAAGGAGACTGGGATTGGGGTAAGAAGCCTGAAGAATGGAATCTGGGACTGGCTAGGTGAAGAGAATGGGACTGGGACAAGGAGCCAGGTGCAAAGAAGAGACAGGACGGTGACAGTGGCATGTTGGAGGGGATGGAATAGGAGCCATCACATTGGGAAGGAATGGACAGAAGAATCTGTGCCCACTGAAGCACACTCCCCTCCTGATTCCAAAATGGAAACCCAAGATCCCTGAGTCTCACCATTCCTCTGCTGTCATCAAATATCTGTGAAAACCCACTGACAAACTATGTTGCATCCTCTTACAGTGCTAATCCACATAAAGGATGACAACCTACTACTGCTATCAATTATTTTGTTAGCTCAAGTAGCAGAGCTATGTTAAAAAAATTCACATTGCAAAGTCAAGCAGGCAAAAGCTAGGAAGAGATAGTATGAAGGTTGTCTTTGACTATATGAGTTGAGGATTATGCTTTTAATTTCCTAATTGTTCTATAGACCTACACACTTAAATCTTAAACCTATACATTCTTAAACTGCTATTTCAGAACTCTATTTACTTCTGACACTGAAATTTCCTAGTGGGTTTATTTGCAGAGTATTTTAACTGTAAATAAGTAGAGGTTTCCCAGAGGGTTTACTTCCACAGTATTTCAAATGTGAAATGTGTTAATTGACCTATCAATAATGTATTCTCACTCATCTAATGAAGAAGAAATCCCAGTGTTAAACAATTGGCTCATTTTGTAATAACCCACTCCCTTTAAAATGCCTAACAGATTGTGCATATTCATTTTGCTTAAAAACTGCATTTTCAATGTGTTTGAGAGACCAACATATCTTTTATACATCCTTTCACAACAAGCAGAGGAAATACCAGCAAAAGGAGGAATCTCCCGAAACTGAAATAACCCTGCTAAATATTACCAAAATACAAATTTCAAAGATTTCAAAGATTTAATAAATGTTCTATTTAAATCCAGCTCATCTTTTTAGAAGATAAACATCAAGGGCGGGCTCATTGATTTCAACTGGAGTTTTGTCATTGACTTCAGTGGGTTCAGAATTTCACCCCAAATAGATAATGATCTAAAAGCATTTGCCCAGTAGCAAAATTTCAGATCAGGACAAGAAAGGCTACTTTTTGCTTTTGGATTTGAAACAGTAAACCTGGGGGTCTCTTTCCCTGCCAGATAAAATCTTTGACCATTTAACTGATTTTATTTTTAAAAACATTATGAATTCAAATCATTCAGAGCAGTGAAAAAGTAACAGCACACTCATGGGAATACTGTCATATTTCACATTTATTCTCCCTAATCAATTTATTAAAAGGTGCTTCCAATTAAAGCCATCTGAGATTCGATTCAGTAATAGGATATAATTAGCTTCATATAAAGATTCAACAGTGGGAATCAATATGATCCCTAAATACTTTATTCTGTTATTTGAAACTAGAAAAAGACATTCTTTAATCAAGCATTCCTTCATTATATTATATTTTGTCACTATGGTGCAGAGGATTATTTCCATTAATCTTGAACCAGAGATCAGTCCATACTCTTCAAGAACACTTACGATTAGAGGGATCGGATTTATTTAAACCAGGAAAAAAAAAAAAAAAAAAAAGGAACATCCTCTGTCATCTAGTGATAGAGTGATCATTCTTTTCAGTTCTAACCAGTTTCATTTTTGCAATTATTGCTAATATACATGTGTATGGCTCAAGTGAGAAGTCAAATAGAAATGGAGAATGTGGGCAATCCTGCTTTGTTTCTGGTGTGAAAAAGAAAGTCTTAGACTTCTCTCTATTCATTAGCATAATATTTTAATGTACATTTACCAGTTGGGAATGTTGAGATCTTAATTTATTTCTATGACTATGATATGAAGCTCAGACTAGATTAACATAATGGCCTATTCTGGGTTTAAAATATAAAAATGTTTTTTTTTACTTATTTTTCCTTCCATTAGGAAGATGGATTTGTTCCTTATTAATGCTTTAGATGGATTTCAAAGATGAAATAGATCAGTTGGTAAATCATTTGTTGCTAAAAAAAAAAAATCAGGAGAAACTCCTAATTTATATATTATTACAACCTGTTTATTTCAACATAGTAATTTGTTGGCTTTTCATTTAAATTGCTTCTTACAAATGAGGCCCAGTTTTATTTTCAACTTGGAGCATGATCTGACAATGTGAATTCCATATTGCAGTTCGAGATTTGTTCTGCATCCTTTCAATTTTATATATATATACACACTCTTAGATGCATTATGAGGCATAGAGAAAAAAGCATAAATACCTTGGTTGAGAATTTTTATGCTCCCAGGAATCTATTAATCTCATCCTAAAAGTGTTTCAATAATGCCCTTGAACTCAGGAGTAAATATGCTAGAGGCCCAGATTTGCCTTCTGAACACAGCACACTGTTAAGACGACACACAGTTTTCATACTATTTGAATAGGAAGGTAATTCCAAGAAAGTATTTCTAAAAAAAAAAAGGGAGGGACGGAGGGTGTGTGTGTGTGTATGTGTGAGAGAGCGAGAGCCCCCCCCCCCCCCCAACCCCCATACCTCCACCCACCCATCAGGAGAGATATGGTTATCAGGGATCAATCACTGTCTCACAGTAGTTACAAATATTTGACTTAAATATGATATAACATGTAATGACTCCATATAACTTTAACAGACACAAAAGCAAATATATTGGGGTGTGATGTTTACGGGAAAATGAGGAATTTCATTTATATTTGTGCTTCCTGGTTATTTAGTAATATTGTACGTTATAAAGTTGATCTTTCTTTTTGGATTTACTGTATTTTTAAAGTATTTGTTAGAGGCACTTCAAGTGTTCAGACTGAAAAAAATAAACATATGGTGGGTTTTAGTTGTAAGAATATTTGTGCCCAATATTCTTACAAATAAAACCCACCATATGTTTAATTTTGCTGCTTTTCAATTTCATTGACTGTCTCCTTGTTCTTATATTATGGCAAAGGCTGTATAGACATTCCTTCTCTATTTTGTACACATTTAACATGTTCCCCTTCACTCACCCCTCTGTAAGGGTACATCTACACTGCAGCTATACCTCTATAGAGTAGACGGTTCCCACATTGAGGAAAGGATTTTTCTCCTGTCACAGTCAATCCAACTTTCCAAGAGGTGGTAAGGTTGATAGAAGAATTTTTCTATCGAGCTAACTGCATCTTCAGTGAGGCTAGGTTGACCTAACTACATTGCACAGGGCACAATTTTTTTCACAGCCCCAGCTATATAATTTAGTTTATCTAATTTTGAAGGTGTAGATCAGCCCTAACCCGAACAAGCTGAGTCTTTTCAGTCTTTCTTCAAACAAAAATCTTTCCATATCTCTAAATCCCTTTTTTCTCTGAACATCTATTTCTGCTACTTTTTTTTTTTTTTTGAGACATGCTGACCAAAACGTAACACATTATTCCAGTGGAGAGGCATACTATTGATTTATACAACATACAATTTCCATATTTTATTTAAAAGCACATTTTCTTTACTTCCTTTTTAACTGCGGCTCCATAATGATAAGTTTTTACTTGGCTGTCTACAGTGAAACCCAAGTTTTCCTAGGTGATTAGTTAGTTTAGAGCATTGTAAGGTTTAAGATTAGTTCAAAGTGATTTCTTTCAATGCCCCCTGCAGCCTCAGAGGCAAGTGGGCTTTTGACTGGACTGGCAGGGGGGAAAAAGAGTTGTAGCTCCTTTAAGGGATGTCTTCCCTTATCCCCCACTGACCATTGCTTCCTGTTCTCTGTTTTCTATTTTAGCCAGTTACTCGGTATCTCACTCCATAACTATTTAGTTTCTTTAGTAACTTCTGTAATGGCAAAATTCTGATCTCCTTATTCAACTGAATAGTATCTTAGTCCCACTGGCTTAAATGGGATTAGTTGCAGAAGAAAGTATTACTAAGAATGAGTAAGGATAGCAGAATCAGGCTCTAAACATTCACCAGTTTTCACATGAGAATTGCTCTCATGTATTTTAGTATTGGCACAACAGATTAATTGAACAATTGTCAATTTGTGGCTCCACCCTCTCTTTCCCCTCTCTGCCCTATTGTACATGAGGAGGTAAGGGTTTTATTGGGCATCCATCCTCTGCTCCCCTATATTATGACAGTGCTCTAGAAAAGACATGTCTGTATATATGCAAATAGTTACTAAAAAGAATGCCATCTGCTGGCATAAATTAGGAGGCTGAATAAAGTAATTGTTGTTAAACACTTGAAATGGCTTCCTGTGAGCAGCTTTTAACATTCAGCTAACAAAACTAAAATGGCTGCAGAGTAACATAAGAGGGGCTTTATTTCCCCACAGGACCATGTAGCTGGAGTACACAACTGAGCCTAGAATTCCGTCCTTCATAAATTTGGTAAGTGAAGAAAATGCTTTCCAAACAAAGTGCCATAGCAATCGCTGACCACTGCTAACATTCGAGTACTTGATTAGAACAAGGCAGCCTAAGCTTAGTTCAAAACTCTTTTATTTCCTGCCTCTCCCATACCTTCCAAATACTGATAAGAGGTGACTTTTTTTTTTTTTGGCCTAGCATGCAGAAATTGGAAAGGGAAAGTATATAGAAGTGCAATGTCTGATCTCTATGCCAGTGCTAGAAATCAAACACAAAACCATGCCCAGAGCTAAGCCACCATGCTGGCAGCTAATTGAAGAGGTGGGTGGCTGCTATAACACACAGAGTACATGAACAAAGTTGACTAAACGCTACACATTTTAAATGTCATCTTACTGACAATATTAATGTAATTCCTCTTGTCTTTTCTTCCTCCTGTCTTTCCTCTGATATGGGACACATTTTCATGTGGCTTAAGTAACGTGGGGCGTTAGCAGCGTATTATTTGTGAACTGATTTTTTTGTGATTTTTTTTTCTACTATTACTGCAGCAATTGTGATTTTCTTCTATCTTCAGTTTAAGTGGCTTTTGAATATAAGTGACCAATTCTGGTTGTATGCTACTCTAAACAAATGCTGCTTTATATTTGGCTGCAAAGAGTTAATGACTGAAGACATTAAGTCATTACATAAACAGATCTCTGCTTATGGTACCATGGTAAAGGCGCATGCAAGATATGCAATGTGACGTAGATACAAAAGTGATTATATAATGATCCCTACTTGCAACTTCCCTATGATGAAATAGCAAAAACTGTAAATTAAATAGTAACAAAATATGATTAGCCATTTCATTGTGTATGGGGCCCCCAGCCACAACTTCAAGTTGCCCTCCCTTACAGCAAACTGCTCTGTGATTCAGCGACCCGCTGGTACCAACTGGCAAATGACACAGGGGCTGCATATAGTTTTTGCAGGCTCCCAGGGTCAGATCTATGCATAATAGTTAACCAAGGGGTGGCATATGAGGTCTCTACTGAGAGCCAGTAGCTCACTGGTTGTCAGAATCATTGTGAATGTATGTATGGGTATTATTTGAGGAGTTTGGTACCTATACTGAAAATTATGTTAAGGCCTTTAGAGTTAAGGCAAGTCACCAGGAGGAATGTTCCTTTTATACAGGAAGTAGCAGACAAACATCTCCCTGTCTGGTCATTTGCATATTGTATGCCTCACAATGTATGTCTTTTTGCTTACTGAGCCAGGACCTGACTGAGCAATTCATAAATCTATATGAGAAAATCTACAGTAAGAAAAAAACAGGGTGGGAGTGGGGGTGGGGGTCGGAGTGGGACTGTCCTATTTATAATAATGGCAAAGGATTGATTGGTATATCTTGAAATGCAAGGAGACACACTGAATCCTTCACTGAGGAGGCAAACTGATAGCATGCTTGACTCTTGAACAGACACCCTAGTTTTTTGTGATTAAAAAAAAAACAAAATTCTCTGACAGAAAAACATAAAAATCCCTCCCTCCCCCTCCCCATCAAAACAATGTGCGGAAATCTACATGAATTTGCAAAATGTTTCAGTCAACCTGAATCGGCATACACAAATCTATTTTTTTTGACAAACAAGGTTGCTCGGTGAAAATTTTTACCCAGCTCTACATAGGAGTGAATCTGACTTTAAAAGCAAGTTGTTGCTCCTAATTAGCATATGCTGAAAATGCACTGCACTCTTCAATCCTTAACCTCACCTTCCAAGCTTGCTCAATTACCTTTCTCCTTTGCTTGGGTGTTAGACCATTAGGTGTGTCCTACCCTAAGTACTGCTGCCTGAAAATGTAATTAAATGTACAATGGCTATCTGTCTGCACAATTATCCATTTTACATGAACAACTACCTCGTAGGCTTATTGTGTTACAAAGTATGCACTTAACAGAAAAACCACAAAGACAAACTATTTAATTGCCATACTGCTAGGTAAGGAATAAAATTGTGGCATTTTTAATTAATATCTGTCTAGAAATTCAGCAGTTGGCATATAAATAACAAAGAACATGAATCTTTGATTTACCTTTATGTAATATGTATTTTTAATACAGCAATAAGGGCATTTAATACAGATTCATAGGTTTAAGGCCAGAAGCAATCATTGTGATCATCTAAGATGGCCTCCAACATAACAGAGACCAAAGAACCTCACCCAGTCATATCTGAATTAAGTCCTCAATGTTTGTTTGAGCTATTCAAGTCTTGATTCAAATACATCAAGTGATGCAGAACCCACCACATCCCTAGGTAACATAATGGAGCATAGCCCTGCAAAATGAACAACAAAACAAAACAAAAACATGCATCCGGGTTTTTGTTTTTTATAGACTGCCCTCCTGTTTGCTCCTGATCTGATTTTCGCTGACACAAACAAATCAAAGTGCTTAATTCTGCCACTATAAATCATGTATGTAGCTTTCTGCTCTTCAAATAGTGCCATTGAAATTATTGGAATTATTCATGTAATAAGTGGCATAACTGGTCCATTAATGTATATCTAAACCCAAGGCAGTGAATCTGAAAGATACCAGCCTGCATCTAGGAGAAATCACTGCCCTTTTATTGTTTTATCTTTAACAAAAACTCATATGTGACCTTAAGTTTTTTCTAATATGATTCCTCCAAGAAGACTATTCATGCTTCCTCGTACATGTAGTAGACAAGCTCACATGAAAGCACCATCTTGATTTGTCAGAGTAGCAGTTTAACACTAAAAAAGTGAAAGGATCGCTCTTTAGCCTTCAAAGTTGAAAGCATTTCCTCTGCAACATTCCCAGGCTTTGTCAGATCACACAGGAAGAGAATTTTCAGGTATCATTGTAGACTGTTAAACTGATCCATGTTCTTCTTCCTTTTGAAGAAATGTTGTATTGCAATGACTGCAGTACTTTTCCTTGTCAACTACCACAATGACATCCATGACTCCAGGTTTACTGGAGGTCTGTGCCAGACAGCATATTTTGGTACTACAATACAGCTAATCATTATGCAAAAATTCTTGATTTTTGTCATGGTGGCGGGGAGGGGGAGGTCATATTTTTAGTTTTCAATCATGGCACAATACTGTATTTAAATAAGTTGTTTGTAATGAAAATTATAAGACAGTCAAATATCCTCTATTTTTCAATTAAACTGTTCTAACCCGTTTGAGTTTATTTACCTAATAATTTAAAATAATCAAAAACCTCCTATGCCACTACATTAGGGGTGTGTGTGTGTATAGATAGATAGATAAATTGTGGGAATTCTTGGAGGATATTTGCTTAGGAGAAAGTGGCTATTTTTACAAAGTTATGAAAAATAATAATCCCTGACTATCACTGGTTTGATGATGGAAGTCAGCTCTAGGACAAACTTATGGTCTTATTGATAAAGCAACCTTCAATAAAGGCTAAAAGGGGACCTGTAATATACTGCTTATACAGATATTCTCAAAAAAAATTACAGATGGTTACATTTCCACTAGGATACTTCAAAAGTTGAAGAGATCAAATTACTTACTCAATATTTCCGTGTCAACATCTTGCATCCCAAGGAATCATTGCAAGGATTTTACTTGACACATTTGACATTTTCAGGTCTTCTGCATGAAAACGTTTGAGAAATTGCACCAAGTTTCAAGTTTGATTCAAGAATGACAGGTTTTGACAAATTCTTATCTAATCTGTTGGTTCATCATTTTTTCTTGAAACAGAAAACATTTTTAAAGATAGTTATACAAGGCAGTTCTTCCTATAGGTAGAGAAGAAAATGGCTTTGCCTATAAAAATTAGCCACCATTGAGTCTCACTCTATTTCTTGTTTATTCTTATAAATAAAAAAAAATATTTCAGGTAACTAATACACAGTAGCTATTTTTATCCATCGTTACATCTACCTCACTTAACTGATCAGTAAACAGACTGCATACACTGGGCTTTTCATTTTAATTTCAATATTGTGTAATAATTTCTTAAAAGAACTTTGTTCCATTTTTAACTTGGCATCAGGACAGATTAATATTCGCATGGCTGAATTTGATTGACAAGTTTGATTAGATTTAGGGTTTTGTTTTTGTTAATTCAGAGCTATGCTAACTGTTAAATACTGAATCCAGAATTAACGACAACATGAAATGCATCTGACTATATTTTCACATCTAACATCTTTGTAATAAAACTGCTCTTTCAATAAATAAAAACGGGGAGATTCATTGCTGTGTTGTGTTTTCAGAACTGCGGCCTCTCCCTGAACTCTGAAGCACAAACCCTCTACAGGGGGAGGAATGCTGTCATTTTAGCTATAGCATTATTTTCATATTGTGCCTCCAAAATGTGTAAAAATAAAATTGACTGTCACTCTCATTTATATTTAACATCTTTTTTTAAACTTGTCACAATATGTCCTTATCCTCTGGCTGGCATATAATGCTCTAATTAAAATGAATATATCATCCTGAAATACAAGCGATTCTATACCTCACAAGAATAAAACTTGAATTTTAAATATAGTTAGTATGAAAGTCAATGCAATGTGGCAAAAACTGGAATCAGCTGCAGTACTTTAATTTGGTGTTTGGTAGCAAGGGATGAACCTGAGCAGTAAATTTGCCTGTGATAGAAAATGAGGGATAAAAATTTCCTAAAAAAGGTGCATGGGGAAACAATGAAATATAGTACACACCACTGAATCAGAATGCACTTAACAGGGAAATCTGTTTAAGTGAAATTGGTTCCCTGGGAAACATCTAAGCCTAATGGTACATCATGGCCATACTGCTGTTTAATGGGGATGATAATTCTGTTTAATAGGGATACCATCAAGTGATTAAGTGGTGCTTAAGTCTTTCTGTGTATCTCATTTTCCCAGTACTATCTGTTTCCTCCTCTCACAACACATTACACTACCTCCCTTAGCTGGATACATACAGAAAGTGTGCAAAGTAGGTATGAACTCAAGCAACAAAGTTTAGATCCAGACCCAAAGTATTCCAAAATTTGAGGGCATACAAATTTAGTGTTCCTATTTAGGGCCAATTTATAATATGAAGTGATTTATTCATGGTCCTAGACTCCAGTTTGCTTGCTCAGTCTGTGTGTATATATACATACTGAGGTGCTAAGCCAGTGGTGGGCAACCTGTGGCCCACATGCGGCCCATCAGGGTAATCAGCTGGCGGGCCGCCAATTTGTTTACATTTGCATGGCTGCCCGCGGCTCCCAGTGGCCGCGGTTCACCGGTCCCGGCCAATCGGCACTGTGGGAAGTGGCGCGGGCCGCAGAGACGTGCTGGCCACCGCTTCCCGCAGCTCCCATTGGCTGGGAATGGCAAACCGCGGCCACTGGGAGCTGCGAGCAGCTGTGTAAATATAAATAAACTGGTGGCCCGCTAGCGGATTACCCTGACAGGCCGCATGCAGCCCATGTGCTGCAGGTTACCCACTACTGCCGAAGATCATCTGAAACTCCTAGAGATATTTCTCATAACTACAATATTCACAGCAATGGGCATAATCTATGTCTGAGAGGGAGAGAAAAAGTAAAAGGTGCAACTGTGAGTCCAAAGGAATTTAGAATGTTCACAAGCTATAATTCTGCAGGGAAGAGTGTGATGACATAATTCATTGATTCAGGCAACAAGACATTATAAGAAACAAAGGGGATCTACTACACAGCATTCAACTTATGAAGATCAAGAATGAAAAATTTCTAGGCTAGCTTTTATAGCAGTCAGGACAGAAAATAAATTCACCAATATTTTAAACACCCAGATATCTACTGAGTAACCAATACAGCCAAACACAAAATAAGGAGGCTTCTAAATAGAGCTAGGTAAACAATTGAATGAAAACAATTTATTCAACAAATTTAGCTCTTTTTATTCTGCTTGAGCTATCCACAAAGAGACTTTCTTGTTTATGCAAATCATTTCAGGAACAGTTCCGAGGAACATATTCCATCTTATGGATTGCTTGCAAACTGTTCATTACAAATATTTCACCTCTGATATAGATCACCTGAGTTATATAGTACAGTATTGTATCTGGTCCTTGACTGAACGATTCCCAGTAATTTGGGTCTCCTTCAGCGGGGCTTAATTATGGGTTGTGCTAGGCTCCTTGGGCTTGTCGCCTTCCGGACTGGTGGAGGGAAAAAGTGGCAGTATCTCTCAAATAACACCTACTTGTTCCACCAAAATGATAAGTTACTCACAGTAAATTGGTAGATCTGTGACCATCCCTCTCCTTCCTTACATCAGGAATGACAGGTAATAATGCTGACATTGACATTAGCTCAGATGCCCAATGATTATAACACAACATTGTGATGAATGGGAGAGTTCACACCTCTCAGAGCTACTGTTACTAAGTTTTTTTGCAGACTCACATAGGTATTTTTGCATCAGTTACACTCGGTTCCCACTCTTGCAACCATAACAGCTGGAAACTTACTTTTATAATGAAAACTGGGATTCTGGAGATTAAGATGGCAGCTTGAGATAGGCATGAGTATGGCATACCACTGCATAGTGGCTGTGATGTGTCATCACAGTACATTTATTGCTTTCCTGCACAGGAAGGAGAACACAACCCCTGTACCCCAAATACTGGGATCTGCCAGATGCATAACCCCCTCCCCCCTGCCTCCCATCGGGGGACTTTGTGCCCCCTTATCCTTCTGAATGGGCTAAAAGGGCAAGGGAAAATCCTGTCCTAGGTTATGACTAGCAAGAGAAATAAACAGTTTTCAGAAGTATCAGGGTAAACAAGAAATTAGGTTCAATGATAAATGAGGAAGGGGATGTAATGTGACAATACATCAAATGGAGAATAATCAGAGGAAGGAAACAAAAATGAACAGCAGGCTGGAAGACATGACTTACCATGCTATACATATTTAGCTCTTCTAATCTTTACTTATAAGAGACAACTAAGAACGGGGCCACAGGTAGCTGAGCAAAAATGAGGAGGCTTTGGTGAACTATGGAAAGGCAACAGAAAAAGTTAAGTGAGGGATTCAGAAATGTTATCCCTAAAAGTCTCTGAATATCCATATGCGACTTTTTAATAGATTTTTGTTTTGATATGCCTTAAAATGCAGCATATACAAGGAGCAATTCTACCAGGTATTTATCTAGAATAATGTATAAGAATAGTTTGCCAACAGCAATTTATGTTTTGTTAAACTACTGGCAAATGCTTCATCCCAAAACCAAACAGCCCCAAATACCCCTTGTGTATTTCCCAACAGATGTACACATTACCAGATATAAGCATATTGTAAAAATATAAGCAGATAATCATAGAAATGTAGGGCTGGAAGGCACCTGTGTTTTTTTTTTTTAAAAAAACCCTCCAATGTTGGGGATTCCACAGCCTCCCTTGGAAGCCTATTCCAGAGCTTAACTACACTTCTAGTTAGAAAGATTTTTTCCTAATATCTAACCTAAATCCATTATTGGTTGTTCTACCTTCAGTGGACATGGAGAACAATTGATCACCATCCTCTTATAACAACCCTTAACATGTTGAGAACTGATACAAGGTCCCTCCTCAGTCTTCTTTTCTCAAGAATAAGCATGCCCAATTTTGGTGTGTGTGTTTTTTTTTTTTTTAACTTATAGGTCAGGTTTTCTAAATGTTATTATTTTGTTGCTCTCCTCTGAAATTTCTTCAATTTGTCCATATCTTTCCTAAACTGTGTCACCCAGAATTGAAGACTGTATTCCTGGTGATGCCTCACCAGTGCCAAGCAGAGGGACAGAGTTACCTCTCGTGTCTTATGTACAACACTTCTGTTAATATATCCCAGAATAATATTAGCCTTTTTTTCACAACTGTATCACTCTGTTGACTCACATTCAATTTGTGATCCACTATAACTCCAAGACCCCTTCAGCAGTACTACCATCTAGCCACTTATTCCCTATTTTGTAGTTCTGCATTTGATTTTTCCTTTCTAAGTGAAGTACTTAGCATGTGTCTTTATTTAATTTCATCTTGTTGAATACAGACCAGTTTGTCAAGATTGTGTTGAATTTTAACCCTGTCCTGCAACATGCTTGCAACCCCTGTTCGGTGTCATCTGCAAATTTTATTATAATAATCTCCATTCCATTCTTAAATCATTAATGAAAATATAGATTAGTAGTGAACCCAGGACTGACTTCTGTGGGAACCCCCTAGACACATCCTCCCACTTTGATAGCAAATCATAGATAACTACTCTAAGTGTGATCTTTCAACTGGTTATAAGCCTACCTTTATAGCAATCTCATCTAGGCTACATTTGCTTATGAGAATATCATGGGGGACTGTGTCAAAAGCCTTACTACAAATCAGGATATATCCTATCTACTGCTTCTCCCCTATACACTAGGCAAGTAACCCTGTCAAAGGAGCAAATTAGGTTAGCTTGCAATGATTTAGTCTTGACAAATCCATGTTGGATATTCGTTATAACCCTGTTGTCCTCCAGGTGCTTATAAATGGATTGTTAAATTATTTGTTCCAGTATCTTTCCAGGTATCCAAGTTAGGCTGACTGGTCTATCATTTCCCGGCTCTTTTCTGTTCTCCTTTGTAAATACAGTATAGGTACAGTGTTGCCCTTCTCCAGTGCTCTGGAACCTCACCTGTCCTCCAGGAACTTTCAAAGATAATTGCTAACAGTTCTGAGATTGCTTCTGCTAGTTCTTTAAGTACTCTAGGGTGAATTTTGTCAGACCCTAATGACTTGAATACATCTAACTTACTTAATATTTTAAACCATTTCTTTCTCTATTTCGGCTTACATGTCTTCCACCTTATTCTTAATATTAATAGTATTGAGTATCTGGTCACCATTAACTTTTTAGTGAAGACTGAAGCAAAATAGGCATTGAACACCTCAGCCCTCTTGATGTCATCCATTATTAACTCTACTTCCCCGCTAAGTAGAGGACCTACAGTTTCCTTTGTCTTTCTCTTGCTCCTAATGTATATAAAGAATATCAGGTCTTATGTACCTTGTGTTATGTAACTCGTTTTGTGTCTTAACATTTCTGATTTTGTGCCTACATGCTTGTGCTATTTTTTTGTACTCCCCCTTAGTAATTTGTCCATGGTTTCCAGTTTTTGTAGTATTCCTTTTTGATTTTCAGGTCATTAAAGAGCTGATGGAGCCATATTGGCCTTTTCCTATATTTCCTTCACATCAGGATAGTTGGCAGTTGTGCTTTTAATATTGTCTCTTTGAGAAACTGTCACCTCTCCTGAACTCCCATGCCCCTTAGATTTTCTTCCCATGGAACCTTAGCTACTTTTCCTCTCAGCCTGTTGAAGTCTGTTTTCTTTTAATATCTATTTTTAAACAGGTCTGTTGTCCTTATTCTGCTGTTCTTAGAATCAGGAAAGTGAACATGAAAGGATCACTTTCACCACATTGCCTTGTATCTGACCTTCAGTTTTGCAACCAAGTCCTCCCTGTTGATCATAATCAAGTTTAAAATGGCTACCCCCCTGGTAACTTCCTCTAGTTTCTGGAACAAAACCATTGACCCCAATACATTCCAAGAACTTATTGGTAATTTTCTGTTTTGCTGTATTACTTTTTCAACACATGTCTGGTTAGTTAATCGCTAATTCTTATATTGAACATATTACATTTCTAAGGGCCTCTGTAGCGGGGTGGTCACCCACTCCCGGCTGGAAAGGGTTAAATGCCAGCCCTTGGAGAGGGCTGGGGCTGGGAGCCTTAGGCTGGGCTGATTGGGGAGGCAGCCTCAGCTGTGGCCACGCCCCAGACAGATCCAGCTGGCCCTATAAAAGCCAGGGAAGCCAGGAACAGACACACAGTCTTTCTCTGGCTGTACAGGGAGACGGGGCTGGCTGCCGGGGAGCTAGAGAAGGTATCAAGAGTGGAGCAGGGCTGGGGGAAGGCCAAGGGAGCTGGGGAGCAAACAGCCTGGAAACCCCGCCCCCCTCCAAGCTACAAAAGTATGTATTGGATGAATGGACTATAAGGTGGACAGAAATCTGGCTAGATCATCAAGCTCAATGGGTAATGATCAGCGGCTTGATGTCTAGTTGGCAGCCGGTATCAAGCAGAGTGCGCCGGGGGTCAGTCCTGGGGCCAATTTTGTTCAACATCTTCGTTAATGAAATGGATGATGGGATGGATTATACCCTCAGCAAGTTCGCGAATGACACTAAGCTTGGGGGATACACTGGAGGGTAGGGATAGGGTCCAGAGTGATCTAGACAAATTGGAGGATTGGGCCAAAAGAAATCTGAGGTTCAACAAGGACAAGTGCAGAGTCCTGCACTTAGGACAGAAGAATCCCATGCACTGTTACAGACCGACTGGCTAAGCAGCAGTTCTGCGGAAAAGGACCTGGGGATTACAGTGGACGAGAATCTGGATATGAGTCGACAGTGTGGTGTCATAGGTTTCACCCCCACTCTGAACTTTAGGGTACAGATGTGGGGACCTGCATGAGAACCCCTAAGCTTAATTACCAGCTTAGATCAGTAGGCTGCCACCACCAAATCGTTTAAACAACCGTTTGAGTCATTTGGGAACTCTGTCTTCCCCCCAAAATATCTCCCTCCCAAATACTATAACCCTTCCCTGGGTAACCTTGAGAGACTTCTCCACCAATTTCCTAGTGAACACCAATCCAAACCCCTTGGATCTTAAAACAAGGAAAAATCAATCAGGTTCTTAAAACAAAGACTTTTAATTAAAGAAAAGGGGTAAAAGGAATACCTCTGTGAGATTAGCATGCAAGCTACTCTCACAGACAACAGATTCGAAACACAAAGGATGTTCCCCTGGGCAAAACCTTAGTTACACAAAAGAAAACCCAATTTGATTATTCCTCTATGCAAAAAGAAAAAGTCACAAAAGGAAATAAACATAAGCAAATTCATTCCTTCTCTAATATTCACTACCCTGGTTGATTCCTGGATCTTTTCGCTCTGGCACAGAACTTAATGAATGAACAAAAGAACTTCTCTCCTTCCTCTTGAAACATCTTGTCCCCCAATTGGTTCCTCTGGTCATGTGTCAGCTAGGCTATGTGAACTTCTTAACCCTTTACAGGTAAAAGAGGAATTAACCCTTAACTGTCTGTTTATGACATGTGCCCTTGTTGCCAAGAAGGCTAACAGCATATTGGGCTGCATTAGTAGGAGCATTGCCAGCAGATTGAAGGAAGTGATTATTCCCCTCTATTCAGCACTGGTGAGGCCACATCTGGAGTACTGCGTCCAGTTTTGGGGCCCCCCACTACAGAAAAGTTGTGGACACATTGGAGAGAGTCCAGTGGGGGGCAATGAAAATGATTGATTAGGGGTCTGGGGCACACGACTTATGTGGAGAGGCTGAGGGAACTAGTCTTATTTAGTCTGTAGAAGAGACAAGTGAGGGGGGATTTGATAGCAGCCTTCAACTACCTGAAGGGTGGTTCCAAAGAGGATGGAGCTAGGCTATTCTCAGTGGTGGCAGATGACAGAACAAGGAGCAATGGTCTAAAATTGCAGTGGGGGAGGTCTAGGTTGGATATTAGGAAACACTATTTCACTAGGAGGGTGACAAAGCACTGGAATGGGTTACCTAGGGATGTGGTGGAATCTCCTTCCTTAGAGGATTTTAAGGCCCAGCTTGACAAAGCCCTGGCTGAAATGATTTAGTTGGTGTTGGTCCTGCTTTGAGCAGGGGGTTGGACTAGATGACCTCTTGAGGTCTCTTCCAACCCTAATCTTCTATGATTCTATGAAGGTACCTGGAAGCTCGGGCAGGCAATTTCAGAGGGAGGGCTTTCAGAGTGTGAGAAAAGCAGCTTCACATAGCAGCTTTAGTGCTCAGTAGGCATTGGCATTGGCTCAAGTAACTGACTGAAGGGACATGGAGCCAGTCTCTCCCACCTTGTGCTGATGGACCTGACTAACAGGGCCATGATAACAGTCTAAAAATACTTGAGACGTGTAAACAACAAGGAGGGAGAGAGGTTTTTTTTTTTTTTTTTTTTTTAGTTTGGTACAAGGAGCTAGAACCTGGAGTAATGAAACACAATTAAGAAAGGCAAAATATAGGATAGATATTGGAAAGCTTTGACTTCCTGAGAGTGTGGGCAGAGGTGAAAGGAAGCTGGTATGCCCTGGTACGGCATACCGGCAAGAGCCAGTTTGCCGTTCTGGGGCGACCCAGCTTCCCCAGGGGCAATTTAAAGGGCCACCGGAGCCCCACTGCTGGAGCCCTGGGGTAGGGCTACGGGGCTCTGGGCACTATTTTAAAAGTCCGAGGCTCCCACTGCTTCTACTGCCCCGGCCCATGAAATAGCCGCCAGAGCCCCACTGCCACTACTCCAGGGCTCTGGTGGCAATTTAAAGGGCCGGGGCAGTAGAAGTAGGGGAGCCCCGAGCCCTTTAAATAGCCCCTGGTGCCCAGGAGTAGCGGGGGGCGGGGGGCTCCATGGACTATTTAAAGGTCCCGGGGCTCCAGCTGCTTCTGCCGCCCCAGTCCTTTAAATAGTCGTGGGAGTCCTGCCGCTATTTAAAGGGCTGGGGCAGTAGAAGCAGGGGAGCTGTGGGCCCTTTAAATAGGCCCCGGAGCCCAAGGGTAGCGGGGGGCTCCCGCGGCTATTTAAAGGACCGGGGTTCCAGCTGCCTCTGCCGCCCCGTCCTTTAAATATCCGCCGGAGCCCCGCCGCTTCCCCAGGGCTCCCGCGGCTATTTACAGGGCCGGGGCGGTAGAAGCAGGGGAGCCCTGGGCCCTTTAAATAGCCCCTGGAGCCCCAGGCTGCTGCTGCTACCCGGGTCGGGGGGGAGAGGGGGGCACTTACCTTACAGGATGGGCTGGGGCTGGCTCTGACTCCCTCAGCCACACCCCTTCCACCCTAGGCCCCGCTCCTTCCGGGGGCCAGAGCTGGCCCCTGTGTACCAGTAAGTCACTGGACTTACTTTCACCCCTGAGTATGGGTGATTAAGCTGTTGAATTGCCTCCAAGGAGAAGTAGTGGAAACATGATTATTCCGGGTGTTTAACATTACATTGGACAAAACACTACTGGTCAGATTTTGTCATAGTGCGAAAGTGTACTTAACACAGAGACATAGCCAATGGTGAATTCCCCATACACAGGGAAACTGCTGGTGGAAACAGATCTGCCACCTCTTGCACCAGCCACCCTACTCACACTCAGCATGTGGGATTGGGTGGGCATTCCACCAATGAGGTGGGGTGGAACAAAGCAGAATTTTGCTACACGTGATCCTTCCACCGATGTAAAGTCACTGATAGACCTTACATCTGTAATATAAATTAGAGCTGCTCCTTGCAGCTCTAACTTGTACGGGAGCCAGGCAGCTTGGGAAGAGAGGCATAATGGGTTTCCTGATGGCTGTCCCTATAAAGTGTAATAAAGGGTGTATTCCTACTTTGGATAATGAACGTTGGATTGGATGAACTCAGATGTCTTTTCCATCTCTCTGGGATCTCTGTAATTGAATCTGAGACATTTGCAAACCAATCAGACTATCTTGCACCTACAAAACTAGCAGAACTCTAAAACTGTCATTATGTTCTTTGCCCTAACTTTAAATTGCAACACACATCTATGATGCTGACAAATTATTCATATATAACTTAAGAATAAAAAAACTGGTGTGACACTTGATATGGTTTTTAAATCCAGGAAAACTGAATAAAAGATTCTTAACTATTTTATAGTGGTGGATTTAGCAACTGAACCATTAAAAAAGAAAACGATTCCTTGGAGACTAAAAAGAACCAATCAACATAAATTTGTCTTATCAGAATTAAGTTTCAGAAAATCTAAGGACATCACTTTATACATCATATCACCTACAGGAAGATTACAGCAGTAGGTATAATGTTGCTTCAGTGCATACCAATATATTATTAAGTGTAATTTGCAAAATGCAAAAAATCCCAGCAGTCATCAATTCTCATCTGTGTGTAATTACCTGTAAAAGATCCAGATAAGTTTGAATCATTCAAGCCACTGGTGTTCTCCAGGACCAGCAGCTTCTAATAAACATACATGATCAGTATGAGTTCTGCTTTCTTAAAACTGAGCTTTTAGAAATATCTGCAGAGACAAAAGCTGTAACAGAGAGAAAATAAAGTATACCCTGTGGAGTATTACAAGGCAGTACATTCATTAAGCAGTTCTTATGACACCATAAATGCTTTAGTCATAAGAACTCAACATACAATTACTGCCTAATACTCCAATGGGGACTACTTTGCTTTTTATAATATATGGACTTTCCTTGCACAAAAAATAAAAAGTACTAGTAGTTTATTTCTTTACAATTTGAGAGTGACTTCCCCTTTTGAAAGATACTCAAAATGTTTTGAAGTGGAACTATGTAATATGTAAAGTGTCATTCTCACTAATGTCCTATTTAAAGATCTATCCTATGAGGACAATAGTGAATGATATATAGAAACACTTTTAACTATAACCAGTGACTAATATTACAATTGCTTATATGATGTTTGTATGAACACACAATGTAGCAATAGTTTGCAGTTAGCAATGGCGCAGTTTGACAGAAACGCCCAGCTGGTTAGCCAGTGTTGCTGCTAGCATGAAAGTGTTACATGGGTTCTGAGGCAGGTGGCTTGTTACCCCAACTTGAGGTGGTGAGTGGTTCCGGAGATAGTGGCTCTAGAGTGTGAGCTCAGTAATGTATAAGGAGGAGCCAAACAGGGAAAGAAGGGTTGAGCTGATTTTGTCTTTTCTTTTCTTCGTTAATTAAGCTATACCACAGGAAGGGGAATGCGTTTGGACTTTACCTAGTGGGTATACGTACACTAGACTTTTACATATCTAATTAATTCATTGTCAATTAACTCAAAGTATGTAATGCTTTTATAGAGACCAGTGTGGACACTCACCACTTTGTTCTGTGCAGGGGGTGTAGGCGTGTAACTACTGCCAAGGAAAGTTCCTGCACTCAGGATCCACTTACTGCTGTGTGCCCATGGAGGCCTGAGTTCTCTGGCTGAGCTCTGTGCTTTCAAAGTGGTAGGATTTGGGCCACTGATTCACTGACCATTTTGCCTCAGTAAGGTCTGAGGAATCAGACCCCAAAGTTATTTCTTTACCTGCATTCAAACTTCTGTGCTGCAGTTGTGGACATGTATGTTTTCTGTTCAGATACAGTTAGGGAGAGGCGAATGCTTGTTGTTGTGATTTCTATTGTAAATACTTGGGAGGTGCTCAGTTCCTACAGATGAAAGCCCTATAAATATCTGGATAGATTAAACAGAAAAGCATCTGGACCTAGTAACTGTCTAGCAAAATGCAGGAAGTCTATAATGCCGTCGTTTAACCTTGAAGTTTAATCCAATCAGGAATCCAAACTCAGATTGAACTCAGAGAATAGTTTATTCTGTGAGAATGCTTTGGGGTATTTTGTGGAGGGTATTCAAACAAAAAATACCTCAGCAATGTGAGAAAGTGGAGATGCTGCTAGAAAACAGAGCAAGTATTTGTTTTGTGCTTGATTTTACCAGAATATGAAATAAGCAGCAATATAGAAGTAAATAAATACAGAAGCAGTATGTTAGTGAAGCCTAAATAGTCAGTCAAGACTATTAAAAAGTTGTCAGTCCACAGATTTGGACATTTAAAAAAAATAACAGAAGTGACTGTAGTGATGGATTTTGTTGTAGCATTTGGCAATTTACAAGTGCACCTAAATGGCTCAGGATGAAGTAAGACTGACTGAGGAAACATTATAGCAGTCACAGTACATGGCCGTCTTTTTGATGGATAAGAAGTTGTAAGGACAAGATGATAGTGCAGAATGAATTAAATTGATTAACAAGGACATGGGAGGGAATGAAAGAATTTACCATCCTATCAGGAAAATGATCAAAAGGAAAAAAAATGCAGAGGTTACAAGATCAAAATAAACAAACAACTTAGAATGAAATCAGAACACCAAGGAAAAGGATGGGGGGAGTAACATTTCCTGAGTTTGGTTAAGATTTGGGAAGGCATTTGTCCAACACTAACAGATGAGAAAAGTGAGATGGAGGAAAACTAAAAACACGGTGTTATCCTTAAAGCAAAATCGAACAATGGAGTTTATTATGGGCAGAGCTATGTATACTTAGTTGCCTGATACATTCCATTGTAAGAATCTGTTTTCAGTGTTTTTAACTTTTCTAAATGTTAACTGTTCAGGCTGAAATTTCCCATGCCAGCAGTCAGTGTCAGGCTGAATTTTTTTTAGAAAGTTTCTGGGGGGGAAATGGTTAGCTGTTTGAGAATGAGGTTTGACAAAACAGTTTTCTGTATGTTAAACATCTCTTGCAACCATTTCACTAAGAACTTCTAATCCATCTGTGCTTTGGAACAGGAACTTGAAATTTGACATAGGAAATTTGGCCTTTGTGTTAGGGATGTGCCTTTTGCTAGTCTCATGAAAAAATGCCTAAATTTGGCCAAATTATAGAAAAAAATCAGTTTTCACCTGCCAAGTAGAGATTTCTCAGTTTGTCAGCCAACAACACATATGTAAAGATGGGTTCTAAATTAAGTGTTAGCACCCAAGAAAGAAATCTTGGCATCATTGTGGCAAGTTCTCTGAAAACTTCATCTTAATGCACAGCAGTGATTTAAAAAAAGCTAATAGAATGTTAGGAATTATTAAGAAAGAGATACTAATGCCACTGTATAAACCTATGGTGTGGCCACACCTTGAATCCTGTGTCCAGTTCTAGTCACTGTGGCCAGGTGCTGCTAGAGAGGCCTTAATCAGCTCCTGCCGCTCCAGTCCCGATCAGGGATATAGCCTGATGTTTGCCTGCCTGTAACTAACCACATATGCCAGCCTCATTAGCAGGAGCTAATAAGGCTGGGAGGAAGTTAGAGGAGGAAGAGGGAGGGGCAGGAAGGTCAGGCTCAGAGGGAGGTGAGAGTCTTCTAGTCTGTTGCTGGCCAGGCGTGTGATAGGCCAAGCTGTTGTAAAAATCCTGTATATAGTTGGAAGCTGGTGGTGGGGACCTGATCACAAATAAAGAGCACAGTGTTGCACCAGCCTGAAGTGTCCCTGAGTAGAGAGGGAGAAGGGCTGAACCGGAGGGGCATGGCTTGTGCCCCCTTACAGTCACCTCAAAAAAGATATAGTGAAACTGGAAAAGATTCAGAGTGGGCAACAGATATGATCAGCTTCCATACAAGAAAAGCCTAAAAAGATTAGGGCTGTCCAAGAGACAATTAATGGGTGGATACAATAGAGGTCTATAAAATCAAGAATGGTGTGGTGAAAAAGTATTATTTTCTCTAGGGCTGTTGATTAATTGCAGTTAACTCAGGTGATGCATCACGATTAATTTTTTTAATCACATTTTTGAGTTAATTGCAGTTTTAATTGCACTGTTAAACAATATAATACCAATTAAAATTTATTAAATATCTTTGGATATTTTTCTTTTTCAAATATTGATTTCAATTACAACACAGAATACAAAATTACAGTGCTCGGTTTATATTTTTATTACAAATATTTGCACTGTAAAAATAAGGAAAATATTATTTTTCAATTCACCTCATCCAAGTACTGTAGTGTACTTTTACAATAAAGAGATCACATCTTACAAATGTAGATTTTTTTTATGTTACATAACAGCACTCAAAAACAAAACAATATAAAACTTGAGAGCCTACAAGTCCACTCAGTTCTACTTCTTTTTCAGTCAGTTACTAAGACAAACAAGTTGTTTACATTTAGGGGAGATAATTTACAATGTCACCTGAAAGTGAGAACAGGCGTTCGCATGGCACTTTTGTAGCCAGCGTTGCAAGGTGTTTAAATGCCAAATATGCTAAACATTCATATGTCCCTTCATGCTTCGGCCACCATTCCATAGGACATGCTTCCATGCTGATGACGCTTGTTTAAAAAAATGTGTTAATTAAATTTGTGACTGATCTCCTTGGGAGAGAATTTTATGTTTCTTGTTCTGTTTTACCTGCATTCTGCCATATATATAATGTTATATCAGTCTTAGATGATGACCCTGCATATCTTCATTTTAAGAACACTTTCACTGCAGATTTGACAAAACGCAAAGAAGGTACCTATGTGAGATTTCTAAAGATAGCCACAGCACTCAGCCCAAGGTTTAAAAATCTGAAGTGCCTTCCAAAATCTGAGTGGGACAAGGTGTGGAGCATGCTTTTATGAGTCTTAAAAGAGCAACACTCTGATGCAGAAACTACAGAATCCAACCCACCAAAAAAGAAAAAACAACCTTCTGCTGGTGGCATCTGTCTCAGATGATGAAAATGAACATGCATTGGTCCGCACTGCTTTAGATAGTTATCGAGCAGAACCCATCTTCTTGTTTGTCTGAGTGATTGTTTGAACAAGAAGTAGGACTGACTGGACTTGTAGGCTGTACCTTTTTACATTGTTCTTTTTTAATGCAGTTATTTTTGTACATAATTCTACATTTGTAAGTTCAACTTTTATGATAAAGAGATTGCACTACAGAACTTGTATACAGTAAATTGAAAAAATATTATTTTTTCAGTGTAAATATTTGTAATAAAAATAAATATAAAGTGAGCACTGTGCATATTGTATTCTGTGTTGTAACTGAAATCAATATGTTTGAAAATGTAGAAAACATCCAAAAATATTTAAATAAATGGTATTCTATTATTGCAATAATTTTTTTAATCACACCATTAATCAAGATTGTTTTAATCTCCTGACAGCCTTAATTTTCTCTTTTCCACAATACAGAAACCAGGAGTCACCCAATGAAATTAATAGGCAGCAGGTTTAATACAAACAAGAGGACGCACTTTTTTCCTCACACAACACACAATGAGCCTATGGAACTCATTGCTATAGGATGTTGTGATGGCTAAAAAAGAATTAGAGAAATTCATGGAGAATAGGTCTATCAATGGCTATTAGTCAAGATGGTCAGGGTTGTAACACACACACACACAGCTCTGTTTTCTGTTTTTTCAGTTTGCTTTTTTAAAAAATAGGAAATTACATTAACAAAAAATCATAAAAGAATGCTAAGGTTGCAAAGTGAAGTAGACAAAAGTAAGGAAATGATGGAATTTAGGATTGCCTGTGTATTTAGTGTATATGTAAGGGGGCTATTATCCCCTTACTAACATTCAGTGAGGGTGTTTTGGTTGCTAGCTCCCAGTATCAAAAGGGGAAGGGTCGATGGGAAATCAGGACCCTGAGACTGATAGTCCCCAGGAACAATGGGGAGAGGCCAACACTCCAGGTCAGCCTGACTGGCAGGGCGGGCAGGCTAATCAAGGAGTCAGGATGCCGGGGGGTCCCGTCCTCCCTGTGAGCTGGAATTGCCTGGGTCGGACAGAATGGGGCCAAGCTAAAGCTCAAGCTAAGCTGCTGGGAGCAGAGCTGCAGCCCCAGAGCCAGAGGGGCCAGAAAAGCAGCCCAGGGAGCAGGTCAGAGCTGGGAGCAGAGTCACAGAAGCAGCCTGCAGAGCAGACCTGTCCTGGGGGCAGAGCTGTAGCAACCAGAGCCAGAGGGGGCAGAGAAGCAGCCCAGGGAACTGGAGGCAGAGCAGCAGCAGCTGTGCTGAGGCAGAGTGGAGCAGTTCGGAACCGGGTATGGTGAACAGCTGGGGAAAGTGAGGGGGACCCTGGGCAGTGGGCCCAGCACAGGGAAACGCTTCAGCCAAGAGGCTCTGCAGGCCGGACTTGGAGGGGGATCGTAACTCTGACAGGGCGGGAGCGACGCTGGGAAGAAGGGTTCTGCCACCTAGAGCCTGAGAGAGTGTGGCCACCGCCAGAGCAAGTGTCCAACCCACAGCGTCCCTGCAGCACAGCCAGGGTCTGAGAAGGAGACCTGGGACCTACAAGAAACAGACTGAACTGCCCTAACATTCCAGAGACACTGTTTGTGATGTTCCCTGTCACAGAGCAGGGTGATGTGTTTCCTTTAACCTTTCCCATTTTTCCTTATTCTTTTTTTAAATTAATTGTTAATTAAATAAACTGTATTGCTTTAAATCATATGTAATGATCAGTGGGTCAGGAAAGCATCCAGTGTAGAGAGAGTACCCCAGAGTGGGGACACCCTAGCCCCTGACATAGGTGACCACAGTAAGGTTGAGGGTCGAGCCCCCCAGGAATCCTGGGCCCAGCCTTTTCAGGGTTATGAGGACTCTGCCAGACAGGAGAGTGCAAGGGGAGTCCTCGAGGTCAGGCAGGCCTCTGGGTAAAAGAAGTGGGAGCGAGGACTCAGATCCTTCCGCTAGTCCATTTCACCGGGGTAGTGCAGAAGCCAGGAAAGTTCCCCACAATAGCAGGACCATTCCCCCGCTTACATATAGACTGGAACATGCTGTGGGGAGGAATCAGACTGGTTGGTGAAAGAGTCTGTTATCTCTAGGATGCCTGTGTCATTTGTTGCAGAAGTTGAAAGGTGTGTAGGGAAGGAGGCAAGAGGCTGCAGAAAGAGAAAGGATGGTCTCGGTGCTTCAATTCGCCATCTGTAAAACAGGAATAAAAACACCACCTATTCTCACAGGGGTGTTGGGAAAATAAATTAATTAATGTTTGCGAAGCACTCGGATACTATAGTGATGAGCACCACAGAAAAATCCCATGATGAGGAAATTAGTAATTCTGTCTTAATAGCAGGGTTTGAAAAGTGTGCAGTAAATAAAGCCTGGGGCCACACACTGAACAACATGGAGAAAACAAAGTATGGAACAGCTGCTCATTAAGTGAGCACTGTTCATTCTGTGCACTGAATGAGGCATGGGTCCTGGAAAAAATATTATGTGATCATGTAATTAAAGAATGTATCATAATACATATGCACAATGGGAGCAAATTAAAATTGCATGCGCATATTAATTCTGACATTTCCTAACTTTTAAGTGCTTGACTTTGCCAACAATGTTCTTTTAATGTAGTTTTTATGCAGTTATTTATACATTATACCTAAAGTTAAGCTTTTGTCACAGTTATTTTTAGTAAAAGTGAGGGACAGATCATGGGCAATAAATAAAAATTCATAGAAGCCTATGACCTGGCTGTGACTTTTATTAAAAATAATGTGGCAGGGGAGGCTGATAGTGAACGATTGCTGGAGGGTATAGGAGGATCCAGCACCTGCCATGGTGGTGGCTGACAGCACCTTGGGATTCAAGGCCCTCTGACTGCCTGCAGTGGCTGGGAGCTGCAGGGTCAGGAATTAGTGACCTCCGTGACATAATCTTATCCTTAATTAAACCATTAATGTAAACAGTGCTTTACAGAAATCAATGAAACCAACCCAAAAATCAAGTCAGATAGATCATGGCCCCAGAAAAAAAAAATTAAATTCCAATCCTGCTGCCAGCACCCTTATTATGCTTCGGTCATCTCTCACCTCCAGTATAGCAGCCTCTGGTCTCTTTGCTCCCAACCTTTTGACAGAGTCTGCATTAATTCCACACATTTGTTATGGGGATGATATGACAAATAGCAGCTCTCTGTCTCAGACATGCCTCCACCCAGCCCAGACCACCACTCTCCAGCCCACAATCTCTGGAACCTGGGCTGGTGCTGTGATGGGCACCATCCACAAGCAATCCCAAGCAGAAGTGAGAATGTAGTGCCTAAAATTTTAGGGGGAGTGAGTTTGGCATCTTAAGTTTCACTTTCTGTAGCGAATACACTGTTAATACCTGCTAGTGATAATCTTTGATTAAATAATTCTAATTGAGACTGTTATTCAACCATCTTGAGTCATCCTTAACTCAGACATGGAACAACTGACAATAGACCTCTGTGAGTTTTATCTTCAGCTGCTGGCATTGCAGCGTTCAGGGTCTCTCCCTCCACCATCATGGAACACCTGAACCAGATAAGGAGGAGAAAAAAAAAATAAAGAGGACTCAGGATGACATAGAATCATAGAATATCAGATTTGGAAGGGACCTCAGGAGGTCATCCAGTCCAACCGACTGCTCAGAGCAGGACCAATTCCCAACTAAATTATCCCAACCAGGGCTTTCTCAAGCCAGGCCTTAGAAACCTCTAAGGATGGAGATTCCACCACCTCCCTACCTAACCATTCCAGTGCTTCGCCACACTCCTAGTGAAATAGTTTTTCCTAATATCCGACCTAGACCTCCCCTACTGCAACTTGAGACCATTGCTCCTTGTTCTGTCATCTGCCAGTACTGAGAACAGCCAAGCTCCATCCTTTTTGGAACCCCTGCTCAGGTAGTTAAAGGCTGCTATCAAATCCCCCCTCACTCTTCTCTTCTGCAGACTAAATAAGCCAGGTTCCCTCAGCCTCTCCTCATAAGTCATGTGCCCCAGCCTCCTAATCAGTCATTTTCATTGCCCTCCGCTGGACTCTCCAATGTGTCCACATCTTTTCTGTAGTGGGGGGGCCCAAAACTGGATGCAGTACTCCAGATGTGGCCTCACCAGTGCTGAATAGAGGGGAATAATCACTTTCCTCAGGATCCTGGAAATGCTTCTACTAATGCAGCCCAATATGCCGTTAGCCTTCTTGGCAACAAGGGCACACTGTTGGCTCATATCCAGCTTCCCGTCCAGTGTAACCCCCAGGTTCTTTTCTGCAGAACTGCTGCTTAGCCATTCGGTTCCCAGCCTGTAGCAGTGCATGGGATACTTCCGTCCTAAGTGCAGGACTCTGCACTTGTCCTTGTTTAATCTCATCAGATTTCTTTTGGCCCAATCCTCCAATTTGTCTAGGTCACTCTGGACCCTATCCCTACCCTCTAGCGTATCTCTCTCTCCCCCAAGTTTAGTGTCATTTGTGAACTTGCTGAGGATGCAATCCATCTCCTCGTCCATGTTCAATGAGATCCTGCAAGCCAGTGCTGCATCGAACTGTGAGCACAGGGCCTGGAGGATGAACACTGCAGACAGCTAGGAGAAGGAAAGAGTGGAGAGGAGAAAGGCCAGGAGATCCAGCAGGAAAAGGAGAGGGAGATGCACCAGGACATAATAGGGCTTCTCAGGTTGCAAACAAATGCTTCAGACTTTGGTGGTCCTGCAGGTTCAACAATCTCAGGATTGCCTACCTCTACAGACCATTGAGAACTCAGTATCAGGACCTCCCTATACCCCCTTCAAGTATCCCCATGGCATCAGGGGTTGCTGCCCTACCCCTACCACTCCACCAAAGGGGACATTAAAAACCACCAAAGCTTCACTGGCACTTACCAGCGAAAATCACTGTTGGTGTATGTGTAGCTAGAAGGGACATGAATGGTCTTTCCCCTCCATAAATTCTATTTGATTTATTAAGGTTTTTTTACGTATTTGTTTTAAAATTGCCTCCTTTTTTGCATTGATTTGTTACAGAACAAAATTCTATTATAAATTCATCTTTATTAGTTCAGAACATATGGTGCTGAGTGCCTAGCAGTTCTGAAAGCAACCAATTACCTGTTACTGCGCAATGTCACACATATCATAGGATCATTCACAAACAAAATAAATAGGTCCATTGACCATGTTATATTCCTACACGCACAGCAATCACCACACTTTTCCTACCTGGCCACAAAAGAGTGAGGCCAGGAAGAGCACACCATAACACCACACACACGTCTGGCTCACTGTTAAACTGAGCAAGGGATAGACTGGGTCACCCAGGATCACTATTGGCATTTCAACATTCACAGTGGTAATCCACCAATCGGAAAAGAAAGTCTCTGCTTGGACAGTCCTGTGTTCTTAAAGATGTGAGTATCATGCATCTTCCCTGACCAGCTCACATGGATGTCAGTGAAGAACCCCCATTGATCCACCAAGACTTGCATAACCATAGATAAGTAGCCCTTTCAGTTGACGTACTCTGTGACAAGGTGGTCTGGTGCCAAAATAGAGATATGCATGCCGTCTATCACTCCATCATAGTTCAGGAACCCCTTAGTTGCCCTGCACATTGCTGAGAGTCACAGTCCTGCATAGCACTTGCATGACAATGGCTCCCATGGTCAGTTTCCTGACTTCAAATTGATTCCTGACTGGTAGCAATCTGGCATGTCAAGGTTCCACAGTGTGAACGCCACTCACTTCTCCACTGTCAGTGCAGCTGTCATTCTGGTATTCCTGCACTGGAGGCCTGGGGTGAGCTCAGCACACGGATCCAAGAATGTGGCTTTGTGCATCTGAAAGTTCTGCAGCCACTGCTCTTCATCTCAAACCTGCATTTTGATGTGATCCCACCAGTCAGTGCTTGTTTCTTGGGCCCAGAAGCAGCATTTCATCTTCTGCAGCTGCTCTGTGAATGCCACCAAGAACCTTGAATTGGTTCTTGCTATGTCCCACAGCAACCTGCTCTTCCAAGGAATCACCATGTTCCCAATTCATTCCATTCTTCTTGCAGCTCTGAAAAAACTGCAGGATCATGTGCCCTGTACTTGTAATTCTCATAACAAAAGTGCAGAGCTATGCGGGCTTAGACAGAAAGGATGGCCACGTGTGTTTGTGGGATTTTGAACAAAGGCACAAAAATTATGGGATACAGCTACCATTATGGGATGGAGACTGTTACAAACTGGGAAGTTGATCCCATGCTGCCAGTCACTCCTGCACAAATTGTTTCTGCCCAACATGCTTTGCCAAAACTTCCCAACAGTGCACTGGACCATTGGCAAGTTGCACGTTGGGAAGTCTACATGTGGTGCATCGCATTTTGCAGCAACACAAGCACTTCTGGTAAGTATGCACACTGCCAACACAAGAAGCCAAGTATGCACTCACACAAGCAATGTACTAACTGTGGTGGCTAAATGCCAGCATAAATTGAGTTGACATAAGGCAAAGTCTACACTACAAACTTCAGTGAAAAACTGAGAGGCTGTCTGGCCCCTCTCTGCCCCCCCCCCCCCAGCTAGTCCTTTGGGGCACATTGCCCTATGGGAATGCAAGGCTGACCCTGGGGTCCCATCTGCATGTAATTGCTACTCAGACAGATGTAGGGTAACCAGATAGAAAGTGTGAAAATTCAGGAGATGGGGGGTAATAGGCACCTATATAAGAAAAAGCCCTGAATATCGGGACTGTCCCTATAAAATCGAGACATCTGGTCACCCTAGACAGAGGCAAAGGCAGTGATTAAAAAAAAAAGAAGCATCTGCACTCTGAAGGCAACTCCTTTCCAAATGTCTTGTGTCTATCTGATGTCCAGGACACTGGGAAGGAGTGTGGGCATGGCAACAGAAGAAATTAATAAATGTGGGTGGAAGGAGAAGTGAGATAGAAATCGCCATGTTCCCAACCTACTGCCAAAGTGCTACCTACGTAGGGTTGAAGCGAGGGAGCAGAAAGAGATTGGGGGCTCCTTTTAAGCAGCCTTCCCATTTTCTCTGTATATTGTATTTACAGATATGTGTACAAACAGAATCCATTTTCTCTACTGCCACAGGGGCATACAGTAGTAGTACAGAAGCACTAGGAGATTCTTCCCTATCCACATAGAACAGATCCTATCAGAGGTGCTGGAACTAGGGGTGTTGCCTCACCTCCTGGCTTAAAGTGGTTTCCATCATATGCAACTTTTACATTTTGGTTCAATGGCTCTCAGCTTCCCCACTATACAAATTGTTCCAGCACCCCTGGATCCTATAGGTAAGTGGGACAAGGGAAAAAGAAAGGAAGTCAACATGTGAGAAAATGAAGAGAAAGAGAGAGAGAGAGAGAGAGAATGAAGAAAACCGTGGGGGTAAGGAACTGAAAGAGCAAGGAGTGAGAGAAAGGAAGAGAACAGTGAAAGAAGAAATGGAAGAGAGAGAATGAGGCAGGTGTGTGAGAAATGAGGGAAGAGAGAAATGCTTATTCATAATTGACTTTTTTAGCATTATTTTCATATTAACGTGTCAGGGAGAAGAAACAATAGGTTAGCAACACCTCATCAAGAATAGCAAATAGTAAAACTGAAGAGTTTGCCAACAACTCAGAGGCTGAAAATTTGCCCCAACTTCGGCAAATATGAATAATGGCTACATCCACAGAAATCAAGAAAGGTCTGTGAATGATTCCTAAGCCAAATAGAAGACTCAGGCTTAAGTTCATCTAATTTTTTTGTTTGATGAATCCTATTTAACCAGCTCTAAGGAGGAAAGAACCCAATTTGACTTTGTGAGTTCAGTCTGTTTGTAGAGTAAAGGATTGGTAAATACTGGAGGGAATTTTTTTTATTACTACTTGCAGAGTAAGCAAATTTGAACTGGAAATCACTGAGACAATAAACGTGAAACCCCCACAATGCCATTTCTTACAAAATCACTTTTAAGATTAGAACCACACTTCAAGGAAGCCTGCAATCCTCACTGAAAACTCACAGAAATCATGCTTCAATAGTAACATAAAAACGAATGGTGTTATAATGAATCGCAACATTGAAAGTTCACATATACAGCATAGTGCCAGAAGGAGGAGACAAGAAGGACATTTAGGTATGTCTGCTCAAAGGTAGTAAGCAACCACTTTTTAAAAAAAAAAAACACACACACACACAAAAAGGAGGCCTGGATTTCCCAGAAGGGAAGTCTGATTCACCTACTGTGGACAGCTTCTCCAATTTATGTTGCAACAGGCCAAATGCACTCTGACATTTCCCCCCCCCCCACACTCCTCTGTTGTTTATTGACAGTGATGCTCATGTTGAAAGGGCCCAATTTCCATTCATAGACAAGGCCAGGCAAAATTAAATAGCTCACCACTGGCCATGACCTGCCATCAGAGTTTTGATTTCCAAAGCGCACACCCGAATACACCCGACTTATTTATTTATTTTAATAATATTAGAAGCTAATATTTCTTGAGGGACAAGTGACAGCAGGCACTAAAGCTGAAAGTAATGTGACAAACATTGCAGCACACAATGGTGAAAACAACTCAACCTTGTAATTAATTTCTATCTTTAAATTCCCATCAATAAAGTTTAGCTGGATGAATCTAGCAGGGTGAGGCTTTCTAGCAGCACATTTCCTGTTGTAAAGGTTACAATACTGTTTGCATATTTACTGTGGAGGACATGAGAAAATGATGCAGAACAATGAGCAAGGAAAACTTTAATAGATCTGAGTTTTAAAGAATCTTGACAACATTAGTATGCATTATAAAAGGTATAGTATATTACTAAGGTAGAAATAACCTTTGCATTTCAATTCAAAGGAAAGCAGAAATTTCATCCTGTAGTAGCCTACTCATGGGAATAGCCAGAATCCATTAACAGGGGGGCATTAAAGTCCTTTTGGTGACTTCTGTTGAGATTCTTGTTTGTGAATAAATTAGATTAATGAAGTCTAACAATGCCCAACCTTCATGTAATCCATTAAGAATGTTCTTTGGCTAACATTTCTCACCTGTTTTAATCAGCGAAAGATACCAAACTGAAGTTAGTTTCGACTCCATGCAATTCCTCCTTTCTCAAAAAAAGTTTTAGGTTACTTCAAAGTATCTAGTCATCTCTTGTTTTAAGAGACATTTCATTTAGCTGACCCATTATAGTTTGAACTGCATGTCAACTAATGGAGTTTCTAATTAGAGCTGGATAAATTATCAGAAGTCTTTCTATAAATATCCATTAAAAAAAATTGAGGGTCAAATCCTCAACTATGGCTGAGGAGTTCTTGGCAGAAATGGGAAAGAGGGATAGAAAGGCAATACTAAACAATCTTTGAGCTTCTGTGGTCCTGGGGCCACTCTGCTCTGGCTGGTTTCCCCAAAACAAATTAGAGAACTCCCTGTCTACACTAGGGGTGTGGGGGTGGGATCGATCTAAGTTGAATGAATAACGTAGCTGAAGTCAACGTACTTAGATCGACTTACCGTGGTGTCTTCACCATGGTGAGTCGACTGCTGCCGCTCCCGCGTCGACTCTGCCTGCTCCTCTCGCGGCACTGGAGTACAGGAGTTGACGGGAGAGGGCTCGGGGGTCGATAAATCGATCCCCACTGATTGATCGCTGCCCGCCGATCCAACAGGTATTGTGGACATACTGCAAGAGGATTGCTCTAAATAGCACTGGCTGTCTATGGACCAAAAGAGCTGTTACAGAAGCCAGAAATTAGCAAGGTGCAGGGATGGCACAGCCACACCCCTGTGCTGGTCACAGGGAGGAGGACTGCCTTGGAGCCATTATTGTGACTGTACACCACTGTACTGAGGGCTTCCTAGTAAGAACTGATGAAAACACTGGCACAAAGGAAGCCATCTGTAGCGCACAACAAATTTTATTGATCCAAGAAAACTCAGAAGTTATACTTCATATTCCTGAGCACCATCTATTGGCATCATATCTGTAAAATGAGGATAATGGTACTGACCTCCTCTGAGATCTACTGATAGAAAGAACTAAATAATATAGCAGTACCTACCTCTTTACATATACACAGCTGTAAAACATCCTTGTGACATCTCATACTGTGTCTGACTAATTTGACTCTAGGGTACCTTTATGCTAAGGGACCAGTGGAAAGCTGTTCTAATAGAGTTGAGAATCTGGCCCAAAATGGGGAATGGCTATGTTAGCAAGGATGTGTACAATCATCTTTAATCCATAACTATCAAGAGAGAAGCAGAAAATTAGTTTCTCTATATCCTGTTCTGCTAGCATGTAGCAGAATTTATCATTCATTTTATACTACCTGTGAAGCTGGCAGTGTAATCAAGTAGTTAATTTTATCATTTAATTGTGTTATCCATTGTTGTGGCTAACTCACATGTAATTTCATATGTAATCAATGTGTGATTAATAGACTTAAGTTGGAGGTATAGATGTAAGTAGGATAGGGTTACAGGAGTATAAGATTGACAAGTATTTATGAATGATGAGTGTAGTAAAGTAAAGCTTTAATGCAAGGCCTACAGGTTAAGGGCTGCAAGATTTCAGCTTAGCCACAGCAGGCCTCTGGCTTAAGGACGGTTGACATAAGCAGGTGACCTAGGAATAACCCTGCACCAGTAAAGTTAGGTGAATGTAAAGAATGTGCCTGTAGGTGATGTTCGGGAAAATATGCCACAATGTACCCATCTAGACTACAAGACCCCTGATTGTGACATGGAAAGTTTCGCTCTCAATACAGGTTACCGTGGGAACATGTTTACATAGATGTTAACGAGATGCTAATGAGAATAAGGGGAACTAGGGGCTTGTCTCCACTTACTGGGGGATCGATGCACGGCGATCGATCCACCAGGGGTCGTTTTAGCGGATCTAGTGAAGACACCGTAAGTCAACCTAAGATACATCGACTCCAGCTACTTTATTCATGTAGCTGGAGCACTGTAACTTAGGTCAACTTAGCCCCATAATGTAGACCTGCCCTAAAAGAACAACCTATGAGAAGTGGAGCAACCCCAAAGTCTATGGGGGGGGTGGAAGTACAGATAAGAAAAAGGGGGTTGGAACCATATGCATAAGATAGTAGACATGGTCATAATAGGAAAAGAAGTGTTCCTGATATGGATAGGGAGAGAAGACCCCACCAGGGACAACTCCGAGGGAAGACCCATCAGAAAAGACCCATTAGGGGAGGAACCAAGTCAGGAAGACCCCATGGGAAGAACCCCTCTATTGGTGACAATTGTTGAGAGATCCACCTAACTCTATGATATCTGGGTATGTGATATGAATACACTGTAATACAGTATGGGTTCTCTTTCAGGTTGCATATACCTGTTTGTGGTTGTAACCTTAATTATCTGCTTAGTTAAACTTATAATACAAACAAGATGCTTTATTTGTAACAGTGTTTGTGGGCACTGTATTTGTTCTTCGTATACTCCTAGAGTCTCCCAACCTAAGAGAATCACTATGGGTGACCTTCACTCTGTTAATCTTAAAACTGTTGCAACAGGAGCCAGACTCATTCACTAGGGATACTGTGGTTTAACACAGAACTATCAATTCAATTTTAGACAAGGCTACAGAAGCTTCAATTTAAAGGGCACATTAGTAAGAACACCTTGCCCCTTTGAAAAGGTTTCTGTTCAAAGAGGTATAGTTTATTTCAGAGAAACAAATATTAAATACTTTACCAACTGTGAATGAAATTATTATTCCAGCTTTATAGCAAGAAGAGCTACATGCATGCCAAAATTGCTAATCTCAAACTGTTGACAAGGCTAGTTACAATTTGATCTTAAATAGTACTGTAATAATAGTTGGCACTGCTCTAAAAGAACAGACAAGAATCGTATATTTTTAAAATCTCCCCATCAAAATTCCTAATACCACCTTGATTTATTAAAATTGAAGTAAACATAAGTACTTAATTTGCTCCTCATTATTTTTTGCTGTTTCTTTCTTTCATTTCACGCTGCTGTGACAATGAATCTAGACTGGCCAATTTTTAGTCAGTTTTACATCTCGGTTCTTATGCACTAGACTGTGAAACTGCACAGTGTGAGCTGCAAAACCATTTTGATGATTTTTTAAAAATAATCATTACCTCTCTGTTAATATTTGGTTTTGTAAAACCATCTCATTACTAGAGAGAGACTCACAGTAAGCCTTCAGGGCAGGGATTGTCTCTTTTCTGTGATTGTGTAGCACTCAGCACAATGGGGCCCCAATCCTGACTGGAAACTGAGTGTTATCATAGTATACCTATTTACTACTACTACGTATGTCAAATCCAGGACACTTCCTGCAGCTCAGTTACAAAGCCCCAAGCATATGTATCTGAGTTCCAAGGGTGAAGAAATACTTGTTCATCATTCCTCCATTTTTGTTCACCCACATTCACCATGAACTTTTGTCTGTATTTTAGCTACACTGAAACTGATTTCCTGTGAACTTCGGTCTGTATTTTAGCAATGTTGTCATCCTCCTATGTGTATTTATCTGGGTAATACTGCAAGTGGGGGTGTATATACATATGTTTATTTCTCTCACAGTTCTATTATATATAGCTATGATTTTAGCTCTTGTCTCTCAAACTAAAGCAAAGAAAACTAGAACTGTGTATTCTATTCTTTCTTTCCATAGGGTGCAAATTCAAAGCCAAAAAATCAAGCGTAGTTTTTATTTGACCTTTGTTTATTTGAGGTCACAAAAATTGAGTTAGAGCTGGGGATGAACTCGGCCCAAGACTTTGCCTTTATGTAAGTTAACTTAAAGCACATAGGTCAGAGGAACGAACTCAGTTATACATAGGAAGACTGTTTTAAATTGAGAAATCAAGATGTATATGTCTCTCCTTCACTCCCCTCACTTCAAGTAATGCATTCTATAAATGTACACTATGCTACTCAGTAGTCCCAGCCATTGATTTAAGCCTAATTTATCCTTAAGCAGGCATCTTGCTGCTTCTGAGGCCGTTGATGACTGTGAGCCACACACAGCACAGAGGGATATGTAGATGGTTTGATTAATTTAGTGCTGCTGAGTATTTTTTTGAACTTGTAATTGTATTTTTTGTATGTTTAACTAATTTGTAATTCTGATTTATAGCCATGCTGGCAGGATCACCTTAACATGAAATGATGTATCGTAGTGGAATTTTAACCTATACATAAACCAAAGGCAATTAATGAACTAGATTTGTGTTCTGTCCTAAGAGAATGACTAAGGTATATTACATCGCATGCAAATACCCTATTTGAATGCAAATGCAGCATAGATTAATTTATTTAACCCCAACATGATTTCTTTTTGCCTATATTTTATTAATTTTTTGAATACAGACACCATAAATAAAAAGGGAAGAGAAGAGGTAAAAAGATGTACAATGGCTAAGTGCACTGTCGTAGGATTTGCCTTTCCTGTAGCATCTCCTGCTGAGTTAGCCTGGTGCTGCATGTACTCCCTGCCTCACTTTCCCTTCTGAGGAAGCCAATAATTCCACTTCTGGCACTCTTGACTCAATACTGAAAGGTTGCCGACTGCTGCTCTAGGTTCTGTTCCTGCTACCCTCGGGGTTATCTCTCAGTCTCTGTCGTCTCCTTGTGATAGGAGCCCCAGCTCTCCTCCTGGAGCTGAGTAATTCAAGCAATGATTACCCCTCTCCTTACCAGGAGTCCCCAGCTCTCCTCTTAGAACAGGGTTGCCGTTCAGCTCTTTCAGCTGGTCTCACTTAATCCTCAGGCTCAGAGAATTTGGTAGCCTTCTCCTGCTGCTATCTGCTCCCTACTAACTCAGGGCCCTGAGGGAATCTTCTTACTGCCTTCACTGTCTGCAGGCATCTGCCTTCCTATGAGGTAGGAGGCAGCATTTATGCTGGTCCCCTTCCCTCAGCTCATTCCCAATTGGTTGGGAGAGAGCAGAGACTTGCCCTGTCCTCTCTGCAAGGCTCTTGGCCCCAGACCCTTCAAGAAACATTACCGGGTTTTCTCTTCCAATCTCTGCCAGGTCCTTGTATCTGTAATCGGACCTTACAACCTTACAACCATTAAAGAGCCATGCCAGGTGGCAGAGTGGACTGACCAGTAGGCAGTATTGCCCTTGAGGGGCAGACCACCCCATTAATGCATCTATACTTGCATGTCAAATCCAGGACACTTCCTGCAGCTCAGGTGTAGATGTTTGGGTTCAGGCTAGAGCTTGGGATCCGAAGCTTGCCTGCCTGCCTGCCAAAGCTTTAGAGTCCGAGCTTCAGCTTGTGTTGCCATGTCTACATTGCCCTTTTAAGTGCCATAGCAGAAGCTGGTGTTTAGAGACCACAAGTTTTAAAATGCAGTGTAGATATACGTTAAGTTTCTCCGTTTCCCTGCTGGTGATATGAAGAAAAATTACTAAGCTACATTCACCTTAAATCCTGTTTGGTTTTATTTCATTTAAGGTAAATTTTACACAATGAAAGATTATTTGAGCTGTAATATACTGCTATAATTTTAACAAGAGGTTGCCTCAGAAATGTTCAGCTGTTGATATACATAACTGTTCTTAGATAAAATAATTCTTTCATCTTTTTCTTTCCCCCACACCCCAAAGAATCCATCCATTCCAAACTGTCCATAGCAAAATAAATTCATACATAAATGAATGCATGTCTCAGCCCCATACTTTACCACAGGGGTCGGCAACTTTTCAGAAGTGGTGTGCCGTGTCTTCATTTATTCACTCTAATTTAAGGTTTCGCGTGCCAGTAATACGTTTTTAGAAGGTCTTTTTCTATGTCTATAATATATAACTAAACTATTGTTGTATGTATAGTAAATAAGGTTTTTAAAATGTTTAAGAAGCTTAATTGAAAATTAAATTAAAATGCAGAGCCCCCCGGACAGGTGGCCAGGACCTGAGCAGTGTGAGTGCCACTGAAAATTAGCTCGCGTGATGCCAGTGGCACACATGCCATAGGTTGCCTACCCCTGCTCTACCACAAAAATCCATCAGTCCTCTCCTGCTTCTTCTCCTCAGCACCTTACAGTATTTTATAGGTGGCTTCCCTACCTGGCAGCTATTTCTCACACTAGTAGTGAGGGTGGCAGGCAGGTGGGCCGTGGTCTTGGGTTTTTGCATGGTAGGTCATTTGCAAAGGCTCCCCTTTTGCTCCTGAGATGGCAAGGTCTCCATTGATAGCTGATTTTTGCCACTAACTGGTATGAAGGGTCTGGTAGTAGAGCAGCACTCACTGGGCTGAAGTATGGGGGGGGACAGGGATGAGGGGTGGTTGAGAGGGTTTATGGAAGGTTATGAGGAGATGCTCTATCCTAGTACTACTTTTCAAACTCTGTGTGGGGGAAGCAGACACAGTCAGAGAGAGAAAAGTGCTACAGAAGCTGCAAGACTCTTACTCAGGAAAATAGCTTGACTATGCCTACTCTTCCTTATACAATGCTTCAGCAGCCAATGGGGGGTGATGGAATGATCTAGTGCCTCCCACATATTCTTCTTGTAGCACTGGTGGGAGATCCAGGAGAGGTTTCTCCTTGTAACAATTGCTAAGCCAAAGCAGGTGCACCTGTGGAGAAGCTGGCTGATTTTCCAGCTTATTTGATTTATTATTCCTGAATAAGTAGAAACTGGTTCAGTCCCAGCCTCAGAGAAGGCTGGAAACGTTAACAAGCAGAGCTGTAGTCAGCATTTTGGGGCAAACCTTAAAATAACTTTTGCCAATTTGCCAACTTTTGTAACCAATTCCCATTCATCATTTTAACCACACTGCACACAAGATCAACCTGAGGCCTAGTAAAATGACTCTTTAGAGTACATCCCAAACTTAACTGACTCATTTTATATTAAGAAATGTATGTGGCAGAGGGGGGAATTAAGGCTGGCAGGGAATCTTTAAGTCCCTCTTAGCTTCCTGCTGCAGAAATGGAGCCTGGCTTCTTGCTTCTTTCAATTTTAGCAATTGCTTCACAAAGGATAATAACTTAAAAAAAAAAGGGTGATATCTTTGTTTCAAACACTTTCTCCATTAGGAAAGGGTTCACGTGAGCCCCTACCTCTTCATCAGTGGTCTGGCAGGGACTCCCCTCTCTCCTAGGTTGTTCCAAACTCTTATAACATTTGGGGAGGCAAGAATTCATGCTGTAATTGCTCCAACACAGAGATTATATCCCACTGCCTTTACTAATATGGACAGAACAATATCATTGAAGACAACAGTCAGTATGAGTAAGACATTATCCTAAGATGCCTAAAAGGCACTTTGTCTCCCTTAGTCACAGTCCCACCAGCCCCTCAAGCCTCAACTCCTTAGATCCAGATTAAAGCACCTCCTTCTGTCTGGGCAGGACTGATTTTTATGGATGATGCAGGCTCATAGAGACAAAACACTCATGCTGCTCCCTGGGCTGACCTCTCAGTCTTGCACTCAGACCTCAGTATACTGTGTCCCTGCAATGGCAGCACATGGCCCCTCCTGCCACCTGTGCCGTTCCTTCCATAATAGAATCCAAATCCTGCAATCAGATGAGAGCTAGCAGTGGGAAGTAGGGGAAATGTTTCCTGCTAGATCTCCAGCCAACCAGGCCTTGGTGGTAATGGGGAGGAGTGGAGATGCCAGCTTCTTCTGTCTTCGCATTCCCAGCCAATCAGGGACATGCAGGCAGGGCCAGTCTTCAAAGGGCTGCTGCTGAGCTGTGGAGTGGGGAGGTCTACAGGTGATATTGCTCATTGAAGAAGAAAATGTTTGAAGGAACCACTTGTTAAAATTGGAGCTGCCACTGTACTTCCCTATATATACCCCGACTGCTTTTTCTCTTTTGTTCAAGCATAATTAAATAACTTATCAAAAGAAAGCTATGAAGAGATTTTTGGGTAGGGGAGAGGAGGTTAGAAGGATGAATTACAAGTCCCCTGGCAGATGGGAGCCGAGTTTCCTTCTCCAGTAAGTGCTGAGGATATTGTAGTAGTGTTTAGCAACAAAGGAAGAAGTCCTATTGTTTGTTTCTTCTTTCCTTGTTTAAAGAGGTAATAATTTATATCACCTGCAATCCAGAGAGAACTTGTAAGAGCAGACCCTGAGGTCTTGAGGAGGAGAGAGGGCACAAGGGTGGCTTTATACCAGTTTGATCTTCTAGAGGCTGTTACAGCAGGTAGAAATCATCAGGAACAGAGAAGCCCCAGTCATGCTCCTTTACCCCAGGCATGCCTCGAGTACCAGTCATAGAGAGGTGTAGAGCTGTCATGTCAGCCATTCTAGTCCTTCTCCCCACAATAATCCCAATACACAAGGTGATCCTCCTGTGGGCATTTAAGCTATAGTTAGGGCAGTTGTGTGCCAGTGATGCAGGACAACATGCAAGGCAATACGGTCCATGCTGTCAAATTGGCCTTGTAGAAAAGGGAACCAGATTGCCTAATTCTTCCTGGCGCAAAAGGAGAAAACATTTGGCTCCGGGGGAAAGTGGGAGGGACGTCCTCTGAAACCAAATGACGTTCTAAAAAAATTTCAAAACTATTCTGAAAACAGTTTGAAAAATGAAAAATGTAATGCAATATTTCTTTCCATTGTTTCAGGCTGTCTGCAGACTAAAGTATTATCTATACAGAAAGATACACCAGTTTAACTAAATGTGTATTTAAAATGGTTTAGTTAAGTCAGTGAAACCTGTGTGGAGATTAAAATTGGTCAATGTTTGCATTCCGGAGAGGGAGGATTGCATTGATTTAACTAGCATGGTTTCTAAACCAATGTACTTAAATCAGTGCACAAATTGTGTAGACAAGCCCTCAGACAGGCATCAGAGACACTGGGTTACACGTTCAAGCTTTACTTTGCAACCATGAAGGCTAGAAACACTAAAATAACTGAGATTCTGACCTCATCCTGTAACCCCAGGAGCTGGAGCTCTAGGCATGAGTCTATAGTCCTGCCCTCAGTAAGTGCTCAAAAACCTGACCCAAAGAACTGAAGTTGAAAAATACTCTTTCCATTGTACTTCTCTATAGTACATAAGAGTTTGTTTCAATACCACCTGCTTAAAAAATACTGAATGTGACATCTTATTCAGTACCCACTAGCCTTTAAAAATCAGAAATGCATTTCAACTTTAAGATTAATTTGTGTTTGAAAACCTCAAAATGGCAGAACATTATTTTAAGCCATGTGTATGTATATAAACAGAATTCTTGAGATACTGCCACTGTGCAAGGTCTCTTTTCTCTCTATTAGATTTACTATCCAACGCTCTTCCTCACTTTATGCCATGTTGTGTTTGACAAAATATCTGAGCAGCCTATCCTGTCTTCTGTATCTGAAATATGTGCTGATATTAGGGGGGGGGGGGGAAATCAAGTTGATTAAAATTCTAATAAATGCAGAAGTGATTGTTTTCATATCTGCTTTCCCCCAAATGTATTATTCGTTCCCCGAAGAAAGAGCCTTGCAAGAACACGCTTGGGGAGTCGTATTTTTATTCCAGCTCTTTAAGCCACTTGGCAATTTCTACACTCTGGTGTTTGAATGACTCAATATTATCTCTTAGGCTATGTGATCTTGTTCTGCAATCAGAGCCTTTATGTAACAAGCTAGTGAAATTAGAAATAGGATTAGAAAATGTGACTATATTATCTAAAACTTACACATACTTTTGTATTGCTTCAGCTTTTCAAGTCTCAAGGGAGCTGACAATGATTAGGATCTATTTCTAGTGAAGTTACAATTGGGAATAAGGGTCTTTTGAATAAGTGAATCAACGTTATTATGACAGAGGCTCCAATAAAGATGTGCATTAGAGTATATCGGGTCCTGCTTTTGAAACCACATGAAATCTTTGCATAAGAATTCACACTGCAGCATACATTAACCAAAAGTAATATTAAAAGACAAACTCCACGACCCCTCCCCTCACCAAAAAACCCTACTACATCAAAGTAATGCCAAGCCCACAGGAATAGGGGAATTCAAAGCTGAGTTTGATACATAGCAGTACATTTGCAGAAGGGGGGTTTTCTGTTTGCACGTATAAATCAGACTGACATAGTGTGGTCTCCCACTGATGTAAACATCCAAATACGCAAAAGTTAACAAGCAAACTAACTCTAAGACCTGCCTTGTGTGGGGCATAATAAGCTGTTCAAGAACTGTAATAATTTCCCAGGCTGCAAGAAGAAGTCAAATAAAGGTTGTCCTTTTTTCAGGGTTTATCCAAAGTCTTCTAAAATAAAATGAACCGCATGAGTGAAGGAATCAGGAGATGAACATGCACACACACTTTCTCTACCAGTTAAAACTTGCCTGCCTTTGGACCTGGTTCAAGCAAGTCTTGGTTCTGATTCCATCTGTATCTGGCTAGAATGGAAAAGTGTTCTGCCCAAAAGTGACAGAATTTCATGTTTTGTTTCTTTTGTTTTGCCCCACCCTCCTTTTCTGTTACATATGACTCAGCCAAGGTGACATGCATACGGAACTGTTTTCACATGTTTACATAACAAGGTGGAGGGAAAAAGTGATGTAGGTGAGGGAGGCATTCCAGTTCTGCAGTTTCACGTTGGAGTCTGTTTTTCAAGTTTTTTTGTTGAAGAATTGCCACTTTTAGGTCTGTTATTGAGTGACCAGAGAGGTTGAACTGTTGTCCTACTGGTTTTTGAATGTTATGATTCCTGATGTCAGATTTGTGTCCATTTGTTCTTTTGCATAGAGACTGTCCGGTTTGGCCAATGTACACATCATTGGAGCATTGCTGGCACATGATGGGCATATATCACATTGGTAGATGTGCAGGTGAACGAGCCCTGGATGGTGTGGTTGATTTGGTTAGATCCTATGATGGTGTCCCTTGAATAGATATGTAGACAGAGTTGGCACCAGGGTTTGTAGCAGGGTTCAGCCTGCTCCAGTATTTTGCACTTCATGCATCTGATGAAGTGGGCTTTAGCCCACGAAAGCTTATGCCCAAATAAATTTGTTAGTCTCTAAGGTGCCACAAGGACTTCTTGTTCTTAAATCATAGTGTTCTTTCTGTCTCTAAGTGGCCCTGCTCTGGTGATGCTTTACTGCTTGGCTGACAGTGCTGAGGATTCCTGTGCACTGTGTTAAAGGGTATGCTAATTCCACAGAGTACCTATCACAGCTGCTCCGTACAGTAATTCTACTAGGAAGGGTAGTCTCGTGCTGAAACACCTTGTGTGCTATGTACCCCATGGACAACTGCATCCCAGGCTTGTAGGTGGTCATGGCGGGAAGATTTCTGTCACAGCTATGTTAATTGGCACCTACCAAAGCTGACAGTGTATAGTTCAGATCTGGTTTGGCCATCTGACTATATGTGATAAGGTGTAGGGTGGGTCTTGTTAATTTTGAGCAGGTCACACACTTCTTGGGGCAACAGTAACTCAAAGTTTCACCCTTGGTACAAGGAGTGAGGTGTTCTGTACCAGCATACAAAGTGCTCAACAAATACCTTAGCGACTGTCTGTGCCTTTTGGCCAGGCAGCAGATGAGCCTCCGCCCACTTGGAAAAGTAGTCTGCTATCAGAAGGATATATTGACTGCCTTTCTCAGTGACTGATAGGGGGTCCCAGAATGTACATAGCTACCCTCTCAAAAGATCAGCTCATCCAGGTGGTAACCATAGGTGCTCTGGGTGTAGTATGCACTGTTTTATGGGCTTTACCCAGTCTTTAACAGACCTGTGCCAGGTCAGAAGTAACAGCTTTGAACCCTTTAGGTAAGCTTCTCTATCCCCAAATATCCCCCAGTCTTGCTGCTATGTAACACCTTCAAAATCTCAGGGACTGATCCCCTTGGGAGCACTAGTTGAGTATAATGGTCCATGTTCTTGACTGCCTTTGAAGGCCTAACTTGCTCTAAGTGTAAATAAGGCCAGGTTCTCTGTATTGGCATATACCTTGGTCTACCTGTGCCTCTTTCTTTCTTCCTGCACATTAGCTGGGAAACTATTGGGTCAGTGGCTTGTGCTTCCTTCAACGTTGTGACTTCTTCAACATTTTCTTTTAAATACAACTATTTTTTTTTGCAGCAGAAGAAGCCTCAGATGATATTGGTAATGTTTTTGCACACACTGAGCCTGATCAATTATTTTTATGAAGTAATAAACTGAAAAATAGACCCTTAAGTACTGTAGTGCTTTATTTCATACTTCTCACCCCTCTGAGAATATCTGATGTACAGAATCCCTGAGAATCTGAGTAAGATATGACCCAAGCATATTGTAGTTATGAGAAATAGATGCCATTTTAAACATAGGCTACATGTTCAAACTTAGGCAACTAAATCTGAACATTCAGAAGTCCTGTGAATTCACAGCTTCCACTGATTTCATTAGGATCTCTGGATACTCAGCAGCTATGAATATTGGGTCATTTTAATTTAGGTGCCTAATATATTTTAAAAATTGGGTCATTAATAGTACTTTGGGTGGCTTACCTGTAGTATATGGTATGACAAACAATATTATAGCGTATTTATTTAGATGCATTTTTCCTACACATTAAAGGGAGGAAAGGCTTGTATATTTCAGTATTCATGTGCAGTTTATTTTACACATTCTTTTAACACTTTTCCTTTTTTTAATTCTAAAACAGTCATAAATATGGAGTATTCCCTTGAATATTCCAGGTAGTACTCATTCATGATGTAGTTTCCTTATCGTGTTTCCCAGCAATATCGTTGTCCCCGTTCTTCACATAAGATGTTTCTTGTCAGTTCCCCCAAATGTTGTAAAGCTGTTCTAAAAGTTACAGAACTGCAGGAAGTGGAAATGATACATTTCTACCTGCAGTATGCCACTCAAAACCCTGAATACAGCCAATATTTTTCTGTTCAGTCTGTCTATAAATCCCACTTTCCTGTGGCTTCCATTGTGACATGGAGCCTCTGCACAGATAAGGGAAAGAGTGTATGAAACTAGATGACAATGATCTCCAAATGCACAGGTTTCTCAGGCAGTCTATGGTAATTGGATTACTTGAGAACTTTAATGTTATCTTCATTCCTTACAACCAGTCTACACTTTCCATCTCCTAGATTGTTTATTACCTTATTTTTATTTCCACCTTCAATTTTTATTTTATCTTCAGTCTTCCCCCCTCAATTCCCCCCACCCTTTTAGAATAACTGCTGCTCCCCAGGATGGATGGTTTTCTCCTTACCATTCCTAACACCAACCTCAAAATGTATATTCCATTAAAAATTAAAAGAAATACTGTAATACCTCAAGAAAATTTGAACATAATATAAAAATCAGGGGTTTTACAATGTCTTATAAATGCAATCCTATTAGCAAAAAGAAAAAAAATCCAGCAAAAGTATTTCAATCATGTGGAGAAAGTGGACCAAATTAAAAAGGCAATTAGAAATGTTGAACTTCCATCTTGTCAAGGAGCTTCCTGGTAGATAATATGATAATAAAAACAGGTTCATTTGCACTGTTTTAGAACAGTGTTATATGCCCTTCTTCTAATGCTGTTCTTCTTTAATGCATCTTGTACTATTCCTATTAATCTGCATAATCTCAGCAAATGCAGGTACCAGAGCAAGGTAGTTTTGGCAGAAGAACAAAGGGCACTTTGCCTCAACTAGTAACAAATCGCTTTCATTAAATGCATTTTTCTGCTTTATAGTCTTCACAAGATGTCAAGCCCACATGGTAACCCAGTTAGTTCTCCACGAACAATAAGATAAAGTCTAGATCCAGGCAAGTATAGTTACTTGGAATGGATGTGTTGGTGGCTCACTGATAAAGTTAGCCTTTTTATGGAGAATCACACATTCTCCAGTCTATAAATAACCAGGTGGATAACACTACAACCTTTACCATCACTGCATTGGAGTTATAAAAGTTATAAAAGGTAACAGAAGGAAAACTGATTGGCTAAAGTACAGTCATATTTAGCATAATCCAAAATTTTTTTCTAGAGGTGCTTTAAATAATGCCTTTTGAGATATTTAAAGATACTGTACAGCAGCCAGTGACTATGCTATGGTAAAAGGTTTGTCAGCATTCCCAGTACAATCTAAAGTTTTCAGGAATTTAAAATATAGCTCAAAATTTTAAGACCCTCCCAAAGAGTCTATAAATGGTGCTCAGCTGATATGCAAACTCTATTTCTGGTATATAAAATGGGGTAAATGTCATTGTACAATTATGAAACAATTTTTAGTCGTTTCTAATTCCCTTATCTCTGTTTTTAAGATTTAGATAAAGCTGAGTAAGTTTAAAAATGAGAAGATACTGTCATATTTTAATATATGTGGATTTGTGATATTTTGATTTAGAAATACTCAGATACTGTGTGCAATATTTGAAAAATAGCTCCTGATCATGTCCACTGGCTACTGTTTATAACATTATTTTATTACTTTTATTACCACCTTAGATCGTCACTATGCATTTATAAATATCAATAGTGAGAGTTCAATATCTTAGCTGCATAAAATAGCTTCAGGTGATAATCCTGGATGCAAATGGTGTCTGACAAATAAGGTGAAAATTGGTTAAGCTAGGGCATTTTAAACTCTTATTACCTCTACCCTATACATCTGTATACAAGTACTGTAGAAAGAGGGGGTCATCAACAATACTGAGGGGGCTTTAGGGAGGGAGAACTCAGACTGGCAGATTCAGCAACATCAAAGGCTATAAATTCGCATTCTGCCAACACTAGATCTCTAGAAAAAATTAGAAAAGAGATAGTATGGCATACAGCAATGTACGCTGTTCAGGCTTCCAATCCTGGCTTAGCTGATTTACATCACATAACCTAGGATTAAATCTGTGTATTTTAAATGAGTTTCACTCTTATACTTATTGTTTCCCATATTCATGCATAATACTATATTTCATATACCTTATTAATGAACTAGGCAAAAACAAAAACAATCAGTCATGTTGTCAGGATAGAGGGAAACAAAGTACTTACTTCATGAGAGGAAAAGGAAAAAATAACGCAGTCACCAAGTTGTCGGTGTTAAATCTTGAGTCTGCAGATTAGAGGTAGGGTAGGTATTTTTTTTTTCCTACAAGTGACATTTAACCCTCTATTGAAAAGGCAAATGTTAAAAATGGCATAGAAGTTTACCAGAAAATACAGTGGTATAAACCCTATGATCAGAAACTCCAGAGGGGAAAGAGCCTTCTACTCATCTATTGAGAAAAAGGCAAAAGTGTTGCCATAGAGTTTCATTTGCATAGGCTACCTACCCACAATTCCTGTAGTGACACTTGGTGAATCATCATAACTATATATGAACTTGGAGTTTCAGGAGTAGTGGACTCTTAGGGAGGCTTAAAGAGGGCAAAATGCGTGTGGCAAAATGCTAATTTCCAAACAGCCAGGATTCTGCTTAATAATCCTAAAAGCTCTTGGGTCCCCTCTCCTGGGGCCTTCACACCAAGAGACAACACAGACTAAAGACTTCACGGAAAGAGATGGCACAGAGATTTCCAATGAGACAATACACAGAGCAGCTGAATGGAATCTGGTGAGGCCCTGCCTGCCCATCACCTTAAAAAAAATGCTGAATCACTAAGATGGGGTTAGGTGGCAACACCTCCAGGGAGGACGAGGCAAGCAGCTTCCTTGACAGGAGATAGACATTCAAAGAGACTCCTGGACTACTGCTACTTGCTGATCCAAGCTATCAGTGGGGATGGGTGAGCTAGTGAGGACAATGAACTGTTACCTTTGGGAGATTGTCACCAGTAGAAAGAGACTCAGTGGACTACTCCCAGCATTACTGGAAGAAGGGTATTTTATTCTTTATTTGCATATATATTCTATTGCTGTGTTTTCTCAAGTTTATGACTGTGTTCCCTTTCCCCTAATAAAGATTCCCTTGTTTGCACACAGACTGGGGGCTTGAGAGAGGGGGAAGTTTTGCCTGTTATGAGTTCCCACGGATGTAAGTGGAACTTAAAGACTGTATAGGTTTTCTGCTAGTTTTCTGAAACCAATAAAGGTAGGAAGAATTAAATCTAAATATATACTTGTAATTTTGTGGGTATTTTTGTTATGTTTATTGCCACCTGGTGGCCAATGTGGGAATAGCTATTTATTGTTAAAAGCCCTAAGGCTGTACTGGGCATGCTCCACAGGGTTGTGGGAGTGAGGAAGTTTTTCAAGATGGACTTGTAGGCCTGGCTTGTCATGAGTGATTAAAATAATGTAAATAAGACAGGCTATTAATGTTCTATAAAGGTGCCAAAAAGCTGTGTGCTTTAAAAACAAAGACTAATCCGGTACCAAAAAGAATTTAAAAATATGAAAACTAAAGCTTAACCATTAAAAATGTTATCCAAAAGTTATGTTTAACTGTTGTATAAAGTAAATATTATTAAAAATAAAAACCTATAAAATAATGTTTTATAAATAAAAGGTTATATTAAAACTAAGCAATTATATAAAATTAAAATGCCTTAAATTAAAAAGAAATCCAACCAATAACTTAAAATTAAATCTCTTAAAATATTGTTTAATATTTATACGCTAAATGTTATTAAATTTTACCAATTTGCATTTGCCTAAAATTTAATAAAATATAATTTAAAAAGTTTAATTTTAAATGCATAAGCCTGCCAAACGAACACAGTAACAAAACAAAAAAAAGCTTAATAAAACTGGCATAAAAGCTAGGCTATTTAAAACTAGTATGTCGCTATAAAACAAAGCTAACAAAAATGCTATAAGAACATAACCAAACATTTCAATAAAAAATAGCAGCAAACATATTGCATCCTTTAAATAAGCAAAACCAAAAAATATTAATAAATCTTTGTTAACTATATATATTACAATAATTTTAAGTATAAAATTAAGTCAGTATGTTCTAATATGTTTAGAATATAAAAATACTTGTTATACAAACTAAAAGCAGCCTTAATTAATATAAAGCAAAAAGCTTGCCGTCTTTTATCACCACAAAAAATAAATATTTAGTACAAAAAGTAATACCAGTTAATACAAAGTAAAAAAAAAAAAAATTAACGAGAGTCCAATACCATAACATTTATTAAAAAACCTAAAACCTTTGCAAGATGTTACCAGTAAAAGTACTAAAAAGCATTACAGCTCAGACAATGTTAAAAAAAATGTTTTTCCTTCTTAAATACCATTGTAAAACAATGTAAAACAATGCTGTTTGCACCTGGGAAAGACTTACATGGGCAAGTGTAAAGTGTTCCTAACAAAGTTGCCAGCATGTGAGTTCGCTTTAAAAAAAAAGTTTCTAAGTTGCACAGTACAGTTAAAGCACTAAAATGTTAATAAAGTAAAAACTGCCTATACAACAAGTATTGTGTGGTAGCTAAAAAAAATACACTTGTAGCATAAACCCCAAAAATGTTATATCGGTTAGCTTATATTTCCTACTATAGGAAGTTAAAATGTATTGTACCAATTTTTATAATGTAATTAAAATAAAAACAAAGTTAAAATTACAAAAAAGCTTTAAAAACAAAACAAGCTTAGGATATAAAATTACACCCTAGTAAATTATACCAAAAAGTAAGGTTGAACTCTGAAGTTCATACTTTAAGCCTAGTATTAATAATAACTCAAATAATTACAACTGCTGTAGCTTTAAAATATGTTGCCAAGTAATAAACTAAAAAACAAAAACAAAATATAATACAAATAAAACAAATGTTAATGTTAAGAAAAAATATAGCAGTGTAATGTAGGCATGGCTTGACATGATTTATGAGGCCTCATTTTTTGGGAGATAAATGGGAAGGTAAATGGATCAGCAGGCTAGAAATAGAATATATGTGCTAACTAAGGTAAGTAAATGGGTCACTAAGCTAAGAGACAAAATGTCTGTCCTAGCTAAGATAATGGGGAATACCCAGGGGATGATTTACAATGGGCAAAATAAGCCTAGAATGTATGAGGTACAGAATAAGTTGTAAATGGACAGAGCATGCTGTAGATTATTTGGGTCCTACAAAGTAACCAAGCCAATCCCAAAACTTTTTATGCAATATATAGTAAAGGCAATGTAATATGATGTATATATCGGAATGCTGGACATGCACATGATGCTTACAACTCTTTAGCTTATTTTCTGTGTCATTTTACAGGTGTGGTACACCCAACACCCACCCCCTGCACTTGAGTCTAATCAACTCAGCATAGCTTTGCTGTGTGCCGAATAAAGATACCTGAGGCCTGGTCTACACTGGGAGGGAGGGGGCGAGCTAAGTCAGTCTAAGTTACTCAACTTCTGCTACGAAAATAGCGTAGCTGAAGTCGACATACTTAAAGCTACTTCCTGCGGTGTCTTCACTGCGGTAGGTTGACTGCTGATGCTCCCCCGTCGACTCCCCCTATGCTTCTCGTTCTGGTAGAGTACTGGAGTCGACGGAAGAGCGTTCGGTGGTTGATTTATCGCATCTTCACTAGACGCGATAAATCGACCCCCGCTGGATTGATTGCTCTGGAGGTAAGTGTAGACATGCCCTCCGTGACAAAGAGAATACAAAGTGTATATCAACACACACTGAACAGAAAACACAGACCAGACACATGGGTCTTTCTGCATGACACATGTGGCAGGGCTCACACACTAAGGTATTGCCAGGAGGAGCAAATTCCATGGGTGAAATCCTGCCACCATTGAAATCAGTGTTAAACTTCTGTTGACTTCATTGGTGCCTATATTCCTCCCCATAGCTAGATCCTGCTACTGAAAACCCACCAGGCCCTGCAAGCTGAAGCCTGAGGAAAGGAAAGTGTATCAGGTCCATATGTCCCACCCGCTGTGATGGGACATAGCGTGAGAGGTGATCTCTAAGATAAGTGGGTCCTAGTCCACTTAGTAATTTACAGGTAATCAGCACCTTAATTGTGAATTAACAGCTAGCTTAAAGTCTGGAGCACAAGTATAATATTCTCTCATCTGTCTGGCCTCTGGAGAATGTGCCTAGCCACATTCAACATTAGTTGAGATGGGTGGCCTTCAAGGCCACCCATCAAGTATTAGAGCAGCTCCTGGACATATCAAAAAGTATGACTAATTATAATATAAATATAATTATTCTGCATGCTAACTTTGAGAGGAAAGGACATATTTCCTTGTGTGACAACAAAAAAAAAAAAATCTTTCTACTACTTTTACGTGGTCTCCAAGGGGGAGACGTGAATCCAGTAAGAGCCGAAGATTGCATAACAATTGACATCAGTTGACATGCTTTTTCGCTGAGGGTGCAGTCACTTTCCTTGCCAATTCCTCAAACCGTTTTCCCCTGCCAACAAGTGTAATCTCCATTTTATGAGGATTGAGTTTAATCCAGCTACCTTTTACCCAAGCCCTTAATTCTGTTATACACTGGAAAAGAAGGGACGTGATGCAACTTTGCTGGGGTTCACCAGTGAGAGCTCTCAGGGTGAACGCTCAATTATTAATCATAACCCTGCCAAAAAGGAAAAAGAATAGAACTGTCCCAGCCAGGTTTCTGCCGGTGAGATGATTATTTCATGATCTGCCATACTGAAGACTACTGATAAATGTGCCATCAGTTCATTGCCTTCAGGTGACCATATACCAGTGAGTACAACTATTTCTTCATGTCAGCCCAAGTCTGAAACCTGACTGACTGGAATTCAGGAGATAAAGAGATTAGATGCTTCTGGAGCTAACCTGTTGACACTTTCTTGATAAACTCAAAACAGGAAGGATAGAGACAGAAGTAATTGAATAGATGTGTTCTATCGAGTTTTTTTTCCTTTTGCTTTCAGCAACAAATGGACCACTATGTTTAAAGGTCACCAGAATATTGTCTATCTGAGGGACACATTTATACTAGGGATGTTTTTATTTCATTGTACTTATTTGCCTATCTGGAAAAGGTAATTAATACCAATGGGGGGTTATGAAGATAACTCTTCTATTTACCATTATTCCCTCAGGTCAACAATTCTAACCTCTTGACAGGGGTCAGCTTGGGAATAAAAATTATTGGTACTCTTCCAAGCTCTGCCCATATGACACATCACTCACAGCATCTTCTGCAAATGTTGAAAATAGGATCACATATGCTGCCTGGGCTACTTGGGTTTGGCCCCCATTAGGTCCAAATACACCCATTTGATGGGCCTTTTTTCACACTTTGGCAACACATAGCTTGGCATGCCAATGATGTCTCATTGAATTTGAACCACTTAGTACTTGTACATCACTTTGCAGATAAAGCTTTTAGATTTCTTCTGCTGTAATTGACTTCAGTAGGGCTACACTAGGGATGAATATGGTCTACTGAGCACTAAGTAAGTGCCACGTATTATTATTATTTATTAAATGGTATTCTGTCAGACTTGGTCAGTGGTGAGAAGCCCAGTGTGAGCTTCTAATGAGCCTATTTTTTACATAAATCTTGCCATCCTGAATTTCAGGTTTTAACAAATGGCACTGTGACAGGGTATACCAAGCTCACACTGGGCTGGAAGGGGTTAACCCCATGCTATGGGCTGAGGAAGCCAATCTCCTCTCACCTCTGCTGTGCATGCTTTAACTGGAACCACAGTGTAAGAGGGAGCAACTCAATTCAGTCTGGGTTGACGGAGGAGGATAGCAGACTTGTGCTGCAGGTTCCTGCCATGAAGCTGCTGGAGCCCCGGGTTGCAGAGGCTGATTGTACTGAGGCCCCTGTGGACACCCAGTTGACCACTGAGGGTGACAGAGTTTGCTGATGCTGGGAGACTACTAATGCTGGAAGTGAGGCTAGGAAGCAACCCGGGAATCCAACGGTTGCAGAGAGAGACTGAGCCTAAATACAGGAGACTCGCTTCCTCAGGGCCCTGGGTCAGGACCTAGTGGAGTAGGGTGGGCCAGAACCCTCCTACCCCACATTGTACCCACCACTTGGTGCGGTCGCCACCCAAAGGAGTGGGCCACGCTGCTTTGGACCCAAGGGCAGCTGCATAGGCTCTGGCCATTCCACCCTGAGACGAAGGGTGGCCACCTAGACTTTGGCCACTGGCCCTTATTGTCCTGTACCCCAGGACAACCTGACTGACCCTGGCCATTGGACCATACTGTCCCAAAAAGGAGAGCTACTACCTAGCCTTTAGCCAGTAAGTGTTATGGTCCAGAACCCCAGGCCTGCCCTGGTGACTCAAGCCATGGGCTGCCTATGTATATCTTCACCACAACAGGCACAAATTCCCTTTCAAGCAACCATTTTATTCCTGTATAGATAGGAACTACTGAATAATCATAATCTTAAATAAATCAATATGTTTCACCACCTTTCCCCAGCACTTGGCCCCATAATTGTAATGTGGTAGTAAGTGAAGTAAATGAATATTTAGTAGATATTTATGGGTACAATGGGCTCCATTTGAAAAAAAAATCAATATTTATTGTATTGTATTCTTATATAAATAAAACGAAAGTCTGGAAATACCACTCCAAATAATGTAACTTTCCTCTTGGTAGATATCTTTTACTGGTGCTCACTGTACAGCACAAAAAGCAACTGTTTCCAAGATGTTTTACATGATAAAACTACAGGTCTAGGCAGCCACAGGAAAAGAGTTTGCCCTCATTACATGATATATATTCTAACACAGCTGCATCAATGTGATCTAGGAACTCCTCTTGATATCTCCATCTGTTTTAATCCCACAAAGGGTATCTTTCGATGTCCAGATCCATCTGTCTGGGTCTGGCCTTCTCACAGCATGCCCATTTGTGTGTATGACTCTGTGTTCTGCCATGCAAGTTCCACCAAGACTGCCTTTGTGACTTCCTTGCCAGCCAGAGTAATTCTAATCTGAAAACTGTTGGACTCTGATAGCAGAGTGCTCGTGCCTGTGTGGAAGGATTATGCAACATTAACTGGGGCTATATAAATGATTCTGTGTACATCCAATGCTGCCTTATCACAGGCAACACTAAGAAATAACTTGGCACGAGCAAGAAGTGCTGCTGGAGACAGATCCATATGGAGAATGGTTATCCGGAAGATGTGGTTAGTCCACAGTTATGCTTAAGACTGATGAGAATGCCACCTATGTGCTGCATAAATATGACATTGTTTTTCTGTCCTCCCTGCTTGTAATAGAGACAGATTCCTTTTATCCCTGAAGAAAGGGATAATATGGATTCATACATTGCAAAAGGTAGCTGGGATGTTACGAAAGGCAAAGCCTGTTACAAAAAATTAAGCTGGTCTTTTACTGTTCCTGTAACAGGTAGGCAGACTTCAAAGTGGAGCCACAATTGAGTGATATCTACATCCAATTTATTTGATGGACATGGTTGGCATTGTACAACTTGCTTTCTAGTACACTAATGATTTCTTATGCTAATGCATGAGTTTCCTTTTGTTAAAATGCTACTATCCTTCTATACACATCAACAGCATGGCACAAAAATAAAATAATAAAAGAAAACAAATAGTGAGTCTCATTGAACCAGAAACTTTAGCTTAGATCTGGCTGGCTACCTGGGCTTGGCACCCAGGGAACGAGTCAGGTGATGTTATGCTGCCAATGGGGGACTTGGAGTTTGTCTGAACTTACTCCACTTCTCCCTGGCAAGGTGTCCTGTGCAATGTCTCTCAACGCTGAGCATGGGTATGCTCACCATATTCAAAGGAAAACAGGAGTACTTGTGGCACCTTAGAGACTAACAAATTTATTAGAGCATAAGCTTTCGTGGACTACAGCCCACATATGCATCCGAAGAAGTGGGCTGTAGTCCACGAAAGCTTATGCTCTAATAAATTTGTTAGTCTCTAAGGTGCCACAAGTACTCCTGTTCTTCTTTTTGCGGATACAGACTAACACGGCTGTTACTCTGAAACTTGTCATATTCAAAGGAAGTACACAAAGCCCCCGGGGGGAGTTCTGTGATAACAGTGAATCTGATGACATTATTATTTATTCTGAGAAAGACAGCAGCAGCTCTCTGAGCCAATAAGTTGTCAGGGAAAATGTTGACATCTAAGGTACAGTATTATAAAAAATGTAGAAGGAGGAAAACATGTGCATATTGATCAGACAATCTTTGATCAAAAATGGATACGTTGGTGCAATGCAACTTGGCTTGCAAAGAAATAAGGAACTAGATTATGAGTTTTACCAGCTGGGCGGTTATCAGTTGCACCTGTCAGCAATCACAGGCTGTTAATGTGATCTTGAGTTAGAGTAACATTGTCAAAATAAAACAAACAAAAATATCAACAACCATGGGAATAGAGCTTCAGGGGCTGCAGGTATCAGGCAGAAACTGTTCAGAGCAGAAGAGATTTCTCAATATGATCCATCCATTCTTTTTGGTCTCTATGCTTCTGCAGAATATGTGGTAAGTTGGGGGTGGACAAGTTAATTAATTGCCGAGCCAAGATGTGAAATTTTCACAGATTTATATGGCTGGGGAGGCAAGATGTCACTCTGAATGAACAGAGAATCATTACATTAATATTAGGGATGGACAAACTATCATATATACTCGATCATGAGCCGGTTCGTTTATAAGCCAACCCCCCGAAGATGGATAAGTAAAAATGGAAATTTTTTATTACTCGTTCATAAACCGACCCTATAATTCAGGGGTCAGCAAACTTTGGCTCCCGGGCCATCAGGATAAGCAACTAGTGGGCCGAGATGGTTTGTTTACCTTGAGTGTCCGCAGGCACAGAGGTAAACCTAAGTAAACAAAGTGTCCCGGCGTGCCAGCTGCTTACCCTGACGGGCCGGGACAGCAACTGGTGGGGAAATTTTTTTGGGGGGAGAAGCTGGGAGTCAGGGGATTAACCCCTGTGACTACCCCCCACATGACCCCACCCCTAGCCCGGGACCCCCACACTCTCCCCATCCCATCCCTTCCCACCTTATCTGGGAAGGGCCAGGGGAGGATGTCTCTGGCCTCACTGGAGCTGCTCCAGCAGGCTGGGCAGCGCGGCTGCAGCCTGCTCTGGGGGGTGGGGCCGAGCAGCACGGCTGCAGCCTGCCAGCCCCGGAGCTGCAGCTGCTTCGGAGACTGGGGGGAGAGCAGCGTGGCCAGAAGTGGAGAGACTCTGGCCCTGCCTCTTCCCTTCTGGCTCTGCTGGCTGTGCTGCCTCTCCTTGCTCCCTCTGTTGGGGGGAGGAGCTGTGTCCCACCTCTCCCTCTCTATCCCCGTTCATAAACCGACCCCCTTCTCTGGTGCTTCCTTTTTTTACTAAAAAAATTTGGCTTATGAACGAGTATATACGGCAGTTTGGAAAAAAACTAAATGACCTGAAACTTAGTTCAGAACAAGCAGAAACTTTTTAAAGATTTGAAAAAAAAAAAAAAATTTATTTCCTCATCTTTACCTTTAATTTTCATTCACTTCTATTTCCTGGTTTCAGCTGGAACTGAGAAAAAAGGGTGCTACAACAGTGTCAGGGGGTGTGCTCAAGACATTTTCAACAGAGTTCTGAACACCCAAGAATTCAGATGAGTTTTGTGTAAGCACCCAAAATTTAGGTTGCCTGATTATTTGAACCAATTTGCTGAACCATGTGCAGTTCCCTGGTCATTAGTTAATATTTCTTTTCATTACACTATTACAATAATTGGTAATGGAATATTAAATTAGCAGGTCCTTTCTGTACAATACTGTTATCATTGATATTTTGTTCTCATATTCCCAGCAAGTCCTATTCTTTCAAGACATTTATAACAGAAATCTTTATAATGTAAAAGTTGTTCATGCTGCATTAGCATAAACAAATTTGAACACAATACAATGCTAGTAAGATATGAGTAAACATTCTTAATATGCAAAGATTTTCATATAAATTCCGTTCCACCAGGCTCATGAAGAATTTTAATTTAACTTAAGAAAACAGAATTGTTCCCTCTCCTCTATTCTTAGCTGTTGTTATTAGGACTATCAAGCTTTGTTTGATAGCAGGCTCTCATACCTTTTATTCTTGGCAGAAGTACCTTACTTACTGGTCACTTTGCTAACAATTGGCTCCCTATGTACAGGATTCTTGCATGTCCTCAGTAAGGTTCTACAACAATGCTCTCCATGCCCCAGAAATAAAAGTTTCATTTGTTGTTTTCAGTAAAAAACAATGTGCATATAATATCTGTTTAGCAACAACTAGAGGCTTCTGCCCAGTATTCTGTTTCTTGTTGTTTTTTTGCAGATCAGACATCTATAAACACTCTCCCATTCACACTGTAGCTTTTATAACACCATGTTAGTCTGAACACAATAAGCCATTTTTTTCCTTAGTATAACTGAGTTTGGTAGAGTTAAACCTGGGATCAATGTGACTTAAAAGCCAAGTTAATAATCTTTCATGGCTGAGCATGCTGGAATTTTTATTTAATGGTAAATATAATGTTGCTTCTGAAAGTTTGCATAAATATGCCAATAAGGTTTCTCCCATCCCTATTCTACTAGATGGGTTGGATAATGCACTTTTCTAATTCAGTTAGTAGAAGAGTTCAAATTGAATTGGACTTGCTCCCAACATCCATTTACTATTAGCACCTTTTCTTCCCTAACACCCTATTCCTTCCTCTTTCCCCTTCCCATACCAGCACACATCTAGGCAAACAATCAAGACCTTTGAAACGCTACAGAAGATTGCCCACCATAGAAGCAGACCTAAACAACATCTACCTGTGACATTTCTGCTTCTCAGAAGCTTGACTTGCCTGCAATATAAGATTAAATAAAGAGTTGAGATTAAAACCAAATACATGGACTGTTTAAAGGTCATTTTGGAAATCCTCATATATTTTAATACTGAGGACAGGGTGAATATTAGCCACACTTTAAGGAAAAGGCTAGTATTAAAAAAAATCTAGATATAAAGAATTCATGTCAAGCTGAAAAGGTCCATGTAAAATGAACTGATGACACCTGCATTTCATCCAATGCTATGTTGCTATAAACAAGAAAAATGTCATTAGATATCACCCTCCTTTGGGCTCATAGGATTACATACATATTGCATCACCTAGCAACAGAATCATCTATTAAAGATACAATGAAGATCATTTTTTAAAACATGTCTCAAATCCCCTAGGATAGATAGATACATATGAACTTCCATAGAAAAACACCTTGTTTGCAGGGCAGTTTGTTTGTCCTTGATATAGCAGTGATTTTCCTATTGAAAGGCTTTGGCCTTTTGCTGGCAGAACTGAAAAACAGTCTTAGTTTTGGTTTTGTTTTTTCAAAATGAGACTGTGTACTAGAAGCTTCTCTTACTGTTCATGACAGCACTGAAACAGAGCCCGGCAATCACATTATAGGTCTCACAAACAATGTAAATGCCTCTTTTTTCCAAAAATAGATTGACTTGGTCTGTATTTCACTACTCAATATATTTATACGGGCTCTCCCTGCCGGTTTCACATTTGATGATAAAGTTTCCCATTCTCAGTTTGGGCAAGGAAATAATTCATCTGTGACTTGCAGCATTTGAGCACTGCACTTTTTGGGGCCCTGAAGTTCTGGAGTGACTGTGCAAGCTCCAGGCCTGTCCATTGTCTGCTTTTGTCAGAGGGACCAGATGAAGAAGAAACTCAATGTTTGATCCTGCTTCTGCCATGCTGCCCTCAGCAACTGATGGCCTGCTCTTGCTTAGTGAACTCCAGATATCATATAAGGCCAGATTTCAGTACTCTTACTCACTCTGAATAGTCTGATTGACAGAGGAAAAAAGATGATCCTGTACTTAAATTACAGGGCTGGGATTCAGGAGGTCTTGGTTCAATTCCTGGTGCTGTCTTGGGAAAATCACATAGGGTGGAATCCACAAAGGCTCATAGGTGCCTAAACCTCAGACTTTGAAACCACTTGGAAGAGACAGGTGCCCAAGTCTGCGCCCTAAGAGAGGGGCAGAGTTCAGCACACAACATGCCCCTGTTGGTGGCAACTCTGATTTGCTAGCTTAGGTGGCTTCCCACTCAGCATGCTGGCCTTAGTGAATAGCATTCTTAGATACCTATCTCTCCCCATTTATTGTATAGGGAATGTAGGCACGGGATTCAGCTCTGTGGATTGCAGTGTTTTTCCTGTAATTTTCTAGGTGCCTACAAGTTAGCTCAGTATTGTAACACCTAAGTCTCACCCATATTCCCTTTGTGCTTAGTTCCCATCTGGAATTTGGGAATTATAATCCTTTGTCTATTTAGAGGCAAATTTTCAAATGCATAAATGGGAGCTAGATGCCCAACTCATGGACAAAACTCCCATTTGTGCCTTTGAAAATCTTCCCCTTGGAGTGTGACTTCTTTGGGGCAAGAACGGTCTATCATTGTGTATGTACCCAGTGCCCAGTACAATCTATTGGAGCGGTTACTCTCCTGAAACATAAATAATAATAAATTTACTAATCAACATGAGTACGAGCAGCAGATTCTGGCCCACAGTGAGCCTTGGCAATTTACTGTACTTTGTATCACTAATTTTCAATGCTTTGTATTACTGTTTAGAGATGTTCGTAGGAAAAGGGGATTACTAGCCACCTATCAAATTGCCAGTTTGCCTTTAAAACAGCAGTCTAGTAGAACAAAATTTCAGGGAACTAGCCCTGCTATTTACAAATACATATAAACTACAACAGTAATTCTCAGTCTGGAGGACACAATCACCTTCCCCTTCCCCCCTTGCTTAAGGAGAGGAAGGCCTGGCTAAATCCTGTCTAGATAGGAGAAAGTGTCTGGGGCAGAAGAGAAGAAGACATCCCAGTACGGAAAAGGGAATCGTAGTATGGAAAAGATTAAAAACTAGTTAATAAGCTAAACCAGAGGCACTTGCTTGATTTAAAAAAAAAAAAAACAGAGAAAAAACAGTATCTTATGTTCTTATGTTATCTTTTGTTTCTGCTGGACTACCCTTTCTGGGGAGAAGAAAGATAGTAGAAATCAAGGTTTGTATTGAGGACATAGACTGTATCTCAATGGGAGTCTCCCTTTGCTGTTTTAATCACTCATTTGAGATGATCCAAATGAATAGGGGACTAGTTGTATTACCTTTTTATGGGATGACCCAAAACGGTAAGGGTTGCTAGTGAAGCTACTCAAGTTTCAATTACTAATACACTGGTATATACATGATGACCAGGATCCACCTACAATGTGGCTGTTATCCAAACAGCAGTTTCCAACTGAACCAATTGCTCTTAAGTATTAGCAATATCTCACTCATTAAGGGCTAGCATCTGCGTTAACATTACACAGATGTGCAGTGTGGGGAAGTAGAAAGGAACCTCCTTGTAATGGGGTATAAAAACCCCACACTGGGATGGAAGGAGTTAAAAGACAGTCCTGGGCCCAGCTAGCCCCACCCTTCCAACCTGCAGAGCATGCTCCAGCTGGAGACAGGGTTGAAAAAGGAGCAACCCAGCTCAGAAGGCTAGAGCAGAGTACATGTCTACCCTGCAGGTTCCTGCCAAAAGGGGCTCGAGACGTCTCCGTGAAGTAACAGGACTGTATGTGGAGTCTGGTTGGGACTGGTAGTTTGGTTTCCTTTTTATTTTTTCTTTTGCCTTATCTGGGCCCAGAAGTGGAGAGAGCAGTGGTAGAAAGTGACCCAAGAGGGGTAACCCTCCTAGGGCAATGAGTTGGAGCATGGTGGAGAGGACAGGTCTAGGCTTTCCTACCACTGCCCCGCGGCTGAGTGGACACTAACTACTAGGCCACTCAATCCACCGAGGACCCTACTACACTCCCACACACTTTCTGTGGCACTTCTAAGGTCTTGGCAGAATTGTAGTTGCTATTATCAGCGAGCAAATGGGTTGCTTAGTGCCCCAAAAGGGTTAGGAAGGGAAAGTAGGTGAAGCTATGGCTCTGCACTGCCCAGGCTGGCAAGGGAGAGTATGCTGTGCTCCTTAAAAAGGATGTAGCAGTGGATACATTTTTCCTGCTCGTGTCAGAGCACCAGAGCAGAATTTCCCTCGAGCCTCACTGTCCATTAGAGGGCTATGCCTAAGTAGCACAATCTAGCTTTGAGTTAGGCAACCCTTGGAAGTTCTGTTATTCCTCCCCCCCCCCCCTCCCCACCAAGTACAGGGGTTCTCAACCTTTTTCTTTCTGAGACCCTCCCCCCCCCAACATGCTATAAAAACTCCATGGCCCACCTGTGCCATAATAACTGTTGTTGTTGGGGGTTTTTTTGTGTACAAAAGCCAGGCATCAAAGGGTAGAAAGCAGGGCAATTGCATGGGGACCCTGCAAACCTACATTGCTCAGGCTTCGGTTTCAACCCTGGGTGGCAGGGCTCAGGGCCCCAGGCTTCAGCCCCATGTGGTGGGGCTTCGGCTTTCTGCCTTGGGTCCCAGTGAATCTAATGCTGGTCCTGGTTGGCGTAACCCCTGAAACCTGCTCGTGGCCCCCTAGGGGGCCCCAGACCCCTGGTTGAAAACCACCACTATAGTAAGGATTTTCATACTTAATCTTGGCAATACTTATCACATTCATTCTCACTGCCAGAGGGCCTGTAACATTGGCTCAGTCTTCTTCAAAATATTTTTTTTCTTTTCTTGGAGCTTGTTTCTGGAGTGGGTCTTCTAGAAAAGAGTGTGGTCTCTTGATAGTTACTGAAGAGATTAGGCCTTTTCTTTCCTAAGAAAGTCTTGGAGTCTGCTTGTGAGTAGTTATTGCGCTTCTTTAAGGCCAAATGTGTTCTGTTTATGAGTGATAGTCTGGGTAGTCTGATCACAGGTTGCAATATCCTTCTTCATGCAACAAACAAAGGCTTGATTTGATTGGGAGTCAGAGCTTAACCCTGTGTCCAGAAAATGGAGGCCTGGGACATTTTTTATTTTATGTCCGTTTCTTTTAGTAGCTTGGCATCCACCAAGCGGTGTCCTTCAATATTGCATGATACCCCCATGCTTAGACAGACATTTCCTTCTAGGATGTCTCATGCAAATGCAGGACAAGTCAGGTATATTATTTATTTGTTTGTTCCCTTCATTGTATAATGTGTTTCAGTTTCTTAAAATGAAAGTTTTTGAAAATAATTTAACATTCTGGAGTCTTCAGAGATTAATTTGTCTTTTTTATCTTCCTTTTTTTAAAATTCTTCCTGATGAATATAAATTTTCATTATTTTTTTCTAATCTTTCTGGTTTTACTGGTCTTTTGCTGAAAAAGTCTAATATTCAGTCCAATGCAGTTCTTTTCTTCTTGGAATTTTCATAAACTCTGTGACTTAAGTAGCTCATGGAAAGCCTGGTTAGCATAAAACCCACAACTTTTAGGATTATAGATAATTTCCAGAGAGACTTGGTCAGGGATGAATACATGCTACTGTACATTTGTTTTGGGGGAAACAGGGAAGCACCTTGTAATTTTGAGTGTGATTCCTCGTCTCAATCTAAGTTAGTGCTGTTACACACTGCCTGTCCCATACACAGGATTTATAGCAGACACACTGAACTGACACCTCAGAAAGCAAAATTGTGATTACTTCATTAATCATAAAATGATGGCACATATCTTTTATATTAAGCTTCACACTCACAGAATGCTTCATTATTGAAACAAGCAGGACTAGATATTTAAATAATCTATAAATAAATCAGCAGGATTAGCAAATTTCTCAAAGAAATGTTGGTAGAAAGAGAAAATAAAACAGCGAGACATTTAACAAATGCCTTGATGAGGTACCCAGAAAGCAAAATGTTCCTTAGCACACCACAAAGCAGCATTAATGTGTCTATGTTGAGTGAGCCCTTTAAGAACATGAAACTAGCTGTATACATGTTTTAATTGTATTGATATTATCATACACTTGAAAATAAATAGAAAATTTGCACAGGTTTTAAATAAATGAATAGTTTGGATGATATATGAGGGCAAGAGAAAAACACTTGGGAGGCCACAGACCACAGAAAAGATCTTCCAACCTGAAATTTGGAGGACCAGAGGACCTCAGATAGGCACCAGTGCTTGTATCTTACACAAGCAACACCGATCCAGAGAAATGTTTCCAAAGGAAAGATAATTGACATTCACCAGGGTTGATTTTGCAGCATTCTGGGCATTGTTTGAGGCTGCCCATGCACTGTTATCTGCTGCCTCAACGGGCACCTCTATTTATCCTTATCTTGGGCTGTCTCTCATTTTACGAAAGAATCATGCCCCCATTTAACTTGTTGTTTAACTCATCCTGAAGCCAGCTGCGATAGTGGATTCATTTTTCATTCTATACTTGATAATGAAATGATAACTAAGCAGCCATAATTGTTTTTACAACATTACTCATCACTAAGACCATGTGTTGCTGTGGCTGCATAAAGTCCTGGAGTAATTCACATTGATTGATTGGAACTATTATTATATTCATTGTCCCTAAATATTCTCTCCCCAGTCTCAGAGTGAACGACAATAGCTAATAGACATGCTGTCTGACGAGTATATGATCGAAGACTAGCTTTTAGCAACAGAAATAAATGGAAGTATAAGCTTTCTAGTGCCTTTTAGAGGCACTTAACATAGGTCTACAAAGAGTATAGAAATAAAGGAATTAATGGTGGAAAAGATGTATTGAATCTTTTTGTCCATTCCCCTGACAATGCAGGATGCCTACGATACAGTGTGTTCTAAAGTGTCATGTCCAGTTCTAAGTAATTCAACTGAGGGGGTTTCTGTCACATCACTCAGCTCTATGAGAGTGTCTTGATATTTAGTCTAAATCTTTCTTTGCTCTGTTTTGTCCCATTATTCCATTATTATAGTTATATTCTTTACAATACCATAAACATTTTTTGTCTCTTTAGCGCTTGTACTTGTCAGATACTTGCAGAGAATTAGCTGTTTTTTAGTCAAGCTAAACTTGTATGATCATTGCCCTTGAACCATTGCTCTGTGATATAACGCTGTATTTGCATACAACAATCATATTTTTGCACCATAGTGCATTGCAAGCTCATAGCTAATTTACTGCTCACCACCTTTTCTAGGTCTTTATTGGCATTACTTCTTTTATATTTATATTAAAGACACTCCTTTATGGATTTTGTTTTTTTCATCCCAGTGAGTAACTCCATCTGGCACTTCTTCCTTGCAGCCAGGTCTTAGCTGAACAAAGAAAACCCTGAATTTCCCAATATGAGTAAACAATGAGCAAAGGATATTGGAGCTCCGTATACTATAAATTTTGTATTAGCAACACCAACTTCCAAGGCAGTCACCGCTGGAAGGACTCTTGGAGACATCCCAGGTCTGGACACTAGCACCAACAGAATTTAATAGTCACTCACAGACTATTGTTGTTTTCTATACTCACAGTTTTTACAATCCAGACTGTGACACAAATCGTGAATATGTATGCTACAAAATAAAAAGCTTTCACTATGGAAATTCTATTATACCAAACAAAGCTGTTCCCCACATATTAGCATCAACAACACAAAAGACCAAGGAAGTTGTCCCCAATTCACTGCAAATCTTAGAGAAGTTATGTCATTGCTTGCATCTCCCCTGAATGTTGATGTGGCATGCAACACACTCAGAATGAATATCCAGATAACTGCAACCTTAGCTTTAGGTTAAAAAAAAAACCTGTACAAGATAAAGACTGGTTTGCAGCATATTCTGAAAAAAATGCTTCCATTTATTGCAGCAAAACACACAGCATATCTTTTTTACAATATGAACCCCTCTCCTGAGACATGTCCTAACTTTACATTGACCAAAAGTGCATTGCAATGAACAGCAAGACAGTGTGCTCGATCATACTGGCTCGATCTGTGCAAGAAGATACAAACATCCTATGAGAAGGTGTGTAGGATGGAATCAAGAAAGCAACAGATCCTTCAGCCAAGAAAATTGCCCTATTCAAATCTCTCAATGGAGACCTCATCCCTGACAGAAGTAACCAATGCAGTGCTGGGTGGAACACTATCACAAACGTTATTCACATGAAATCACTGTTTCTGAGGCAGCACTAAATGTGGTTCCCAGGCTCCAGACTATCAAAGAGATTCATATATATGTACTTGTAAGTGAACTTGAAAAGGCAATAGCCTCCCTTGCACCACAAATGGCTACAGGAAAATATGGAATTCCAGCTGAAGTGCTGAAACAAGGAGGCTAGGTTTTTCTGAAACATCTGCACAATGTCTTGCTTGCCTGCTGGAGGGATGCCACAAATCATGAAGGATGCCAGCATCATAACATACAAAACCAAAGGAGATCAGAGTGACTGCAACAACTACAGAAGAATCTCTCTCCTTAGTGTTGCTGGCAAGGCATTTGCTCAGATCATTCTCAACAGACTATAAGTTCTTGTGGTAAGTGTATATCCAGAAAGTCAGTGCAGTTTCATGTCAATAGATCAGCTACCAACATGGTCTTCACACAAAGGCAATTTCAAGAAAAGTGTCAAGAACAAAGTAAACTTCTCTACGTCGCCTTTGTAGATTTTACAAAGGTTTTTTGATCTGGCCTTCAAAAGGGGCCATTTCCATTTGCTAGAGAGACTGGGTTGCCCCCCAATCATCCTCAGTCTGATTCAATCCTTCTGTGATGGCAGGAAGGCTACAGTCCAATGTGTTTGTGATCAATCTGACAATTTTGAAATCTGCAGTAATATCCAACAGGGATATCTTTTGGCACCAAAAGTCTTTGCTGTCTTCTCTCTGCTTCTTTGTCATGCATTTTCATCTAACACTGATGGGTTACACTCCATACAAGATCAGATGCAAAACTTCAACACTGCATGTCTAAGAGCAAAAAGCAATGTCAAACACCTGCTGATAAAATAATTTATTTTCACCAGTGATGCAGTGGTCATTGCACATAGTGAAGAAGAGCTCCAGGAACTTTGTAATAGCTTTGCTCTAGCTTGTGATGAGTTTTGACTAACCATCAGTCTAAAGAAGACAATGATTATGGCACAAAGTGTGTTGATTGCACCAGAAGTTTTAATAGTTAGCACCTTGCTAAAAGTTTTGCCTAAATTCTACTATCTAGGATAAATTGTAGCAAATAAGCTCATAATCTAGATATAAGTTAATTATCTCATTGGAATGGCAGCCACCACATCCAGCCAGCTGACCAAGCATGTATTGGTTAACATGAAACTGATATTGAACACCAAGCTAGTGGTCTACCAAATGTGCATTTGAGCATTCCACTGTATGGTGGTGAGACCTGGATTACCTATAACAGGCATGAAAGAAGGTCTGTAGAGCAAACTCATTAATATCTCTCTCTCTCTCTCCCCCTCTGAGTGGTCTTGGTGCCACTAGATGAGACACAACACCACACCCAGAAGGTGTGTGGGTTACACAGGCACCTAACAAGGCTCTGAAGCTGTCCTACCTGAGTGCCCAACTTCATAGCATGTGCCAGCAGACACCTAACACAGTATCTAATCTCCTTGGGCCTACATTCTTTAGTACATGTAAGACTTAGTTCCAGATGAGCATGTTGTTCATCCCTTTGCATGTGCACAAGATGATTTTCAACATCTGTGTATCTATCTCAGGCATTCCTTTACTGGGAGTCTTATTATAGGCACTCATTTGCCTGTGCAAAGGACTGCATATGCACAAACCCATCTTCTGTAAAAGGTCAAGATGCAACAGTCTGGCCGCTACATCTAATGGAGCTCTTCACTGTAAATAATGTGTTCATTTTATTTCTGCTCTTGAGTGGCTGCAGAATCAGAGTCTGGAGGCTACATTAGCAGCCACTGGGTGACTCTGCTGTTGTTCTTGAGTCTGTGTTTGAGGCTTCTTCCTCCACCTCTGGACCTCCTCAACATGCAAGCCACTTATTCAGCTTATGTACGGGGAATAAAATGTAAGAAAAAATTCTCTCTAGAGATCCATCCCCTTTGTCCCACAAAGGAGGTGCAAAGGGGAAAGAGACTGACCACAGCTGAATATTTCCCAGGTGTAGGAGAACCTTCTACTGGTATACATGTGCCGAATATGAGTCCTGCACATGAGGACCAACTCCTTTCTGAGAGAAGGAGGCATATTGGGGGCATGGCAGAGGTCCACTGTGGTTCCACTGTAGTTCGCTAATCCTCCACTGGCATAGGGCCCATTACAAATTTCCTCGGTGCCACAACTTAAATTTGGCCAGCAGCTGCTCCAAATAGCATGGGATAGAGCAGGCCATCAGAATCAGGGAACTGAACCTGTTTTTCTGATGTCTTCCAACCCTCTCTTTGCTGTGCCAAGCAGAGCACTGACAGAAGAAAGATTCTTGTCCTTGCTCCTAAATTGTGCATTATGCATATTGGTGGGAAGGGGCAGGGAGAATAGATTTTTTCCTGATTCCATCCGATTAGTTCATGCCTTGAAACAGCTGGAACCTTATCATTAGAAGGTCCCTCACAGGCCACCATCACCAGAAGAACGAAAATGGTTTAAAAATATGAGCTGTAGAAACTATGTTGTTCAGCAAATATATTATATTGGAAACCAAAAACTGCATATTTTTATATACTCAGATAATGCTGCTGCGTTTATAAGAACTCCAACTTTTTTCTCAGGCTAGAGTCTATTAACATCATTCAAGATATACAGCTTATGTGGAACATTAGGGAAGATCAAACGCACACAGGAAACATGGAAATCTCTCTTTAAAAGCCCACTTTTCTTCATGTAGAGAAATCTTTATAAATAGAATATGCAGCCCTTATAATCCAAACATGTGAAAAGTGCTAGGTAAAGTGTACACATAGCAATTTGAAGTCTCTTTAATAAAGTCAATTTACCTTGTTGGTTCAAAGATTTCAGCTATCTTCCAAGCTCTCCATTTACAAGATTTTTCACATCAGCACTTAATATGCTTAACATCCACTTGTTGAGCTACAGACTGAATATAATCTTCTGCAGCTGCAATGAACAGTCCTGGGCTGCATCTTTTTTTTAACCCACTATGTGCAGGCTAATGCCATTTTACAGAAGAAAAAAAACTACGTAAAGAGAGTTTTTGCTCTGTTTGACGCCAATAGAGCTACACCAGTTTATACTATATGAAGTTCTGATCTGATGTCTTGCTTAATAATCATTAGAAAACAGAAATTATCCATCTTATTTTGTAGCACAAGCACCCAGGAAGTACATACATAGAGCTAAATTACACCCCCCTCCCTTTTGTGAGTCCTTTAGTAGGGAGAAAGGATAAAGGGAAAGGCATCTGCCAACTCTAATCTGACTCCCAGACCTGGGAAAAGAGGCTGGCTAGAGAATTAGTAGCCCTAGAGAAGGTGTTCTGGGGAGTGGCGGGATTATGAATGCACTCCTGTGTTGCAGCAATGAGCGCTGTTCCAGACACCATGGAGCTGCAGATTCATCTCTCTCCCCTCCCCAGCACAGCACAAGTTCATAAGAGCCATAACTGAGCCCACAGTAAAGTTGGTCATTGTTGACTATGTATTATGGTTGTAGCTGCAATGATGTTGCATAGGATTTTCCCATCACACCATCCCATCCCATAATCTGTGAAGGTCATTATTTCCCTGGTGCTATATTATCCCATAACGGCCTGCTACAGGGTATTTTAAAAGCGCTCTGGTACTGACCACGTCTGGATCTAGAGTACTGGACTAGATGGATACAGATCTGACTCAGTACAATAATTCCTGTGTTCCTGGGATGTTCATCTAGTGAGAAATTTAGGCAGCGATTCCTTTCAAAATGTTGCACTACCGTGAATTATTCAAAGACTGCGGAAAGCAAAACAGAATCCAAGAAAACAAAGCCATTCCACTGATAGAGCCAGAGGAAATGCTGACACTTTGTATTGGTAGTACAAAGCCATAGGAAGCTGAACCTACTCCATCCTCTGGTGTAGGATCTCTGATCCCTGTGCATGGAAGTGTATTTAAAGAAAGGAAGAGAAGTGAACAGCAGCTCGGATCATTTTTTTTTTTTTTTTGACTATTTTTGTTCAGCATTCAAAACCAAAATTTTCACATTTCATATACATTTGAATAATCAGACAGGTAATGAATTCCTCTCCCCTAATTTGACTTTTTTGCATTTTTGCAATCTTGCTATTCTTTTTGTCTCACACTTCTATTCAAAACCTATGCCACTTTGACAGAGATTCTTCAGTACACACTTGCTATCAGAAAAATATGCCCAGCTGTTTTTGCTTGAGTGTGGAGGAGGAGAACAAGTTACTTACTGCCTTAAGTATCCATCTTCCGAAAACTGACAAGCCCACCATGTAGCTGAATCATGGATATTTTTTTTAGATAGTGCAGCATATTTCTAGTAAGAATAATGCAATGCAGTGCAAGGTATCACAAAGAAAGCGTGATAGTGAGTACAAAGATTAGGACTGCATGCCCTTGCACTTCCTAATTCCATCCCTCACCTCCAAGGACATAGAGGCTTATACACCAAACCAAAATTAACTCAGATGGCACCAGAAATCCAACAAAGATGGAGAAATGGTTTATGTAATAGATAGGAAGTAGACAACATTGGATAGTCAAGGGATGCAGCAGGGTACTATGGTATTGCCTTGGATAGATTGTGGCATGTTACCAGGGAGCAAAGGAGAATGAAATGCTGAATTAAAAAAAGGCAAAATAGTGAAGAGTATCGAGGAAGGACATAAAACTGGGGCAACAGTATGAAGAGATGGAATAGCATATGCAATATGGAGGAAGGCAATGCAATATGTACAGAATGAAATAGGACATTAGAATAAAGGCAGAGGGATCAAGAGTTATCTGTTACAGCTTTATGCTGCCTTTACTCATTTTGGCACCAGACTAGAAGATGCTGCTGTTGTGTTCCTGAGACTTCAATATGGTGGAGAATTTTCAGGGAAGCATAGACTAGATGCAGTCAAAAAGCCTGCACACAACCCATAGACTGGTTCACTTTACATATTAGAATTAATGCCTCAAAATCCCCAAGCTAGTGCTTAAGGTATTGCTTAAAAAAAGAAATCACATTCCACACTCCAAATGAGCCAGCTTTGCTCCCAGCATAAGTGAGAGGAGTTTGTTCACCTCCTGCTCAACAGCTCACGTCTTCCATGGAGGCACGTGCAGGGTTTATTAAGCATTCCTTAGGAGGCAAGCTGATTGCAGAGAAGGCAAGACACCTGTTTATTAACTGCATAAACACTCTACTGAGTTTGTCCAGGATCCTGGAAACATCTAGGTGATTCTGAGTATGTCCAAGAGCTTAATACAGTTATCAGCAAAGTCATTCATATACTCATATTGTCTTATTTGTACAGCTACTCCTATACAAGTAATAACTGGATATCTCCAGGATAAACCAGGAATATGGCTGCTAGGTGACTAATGGTGTATCTTCTAAAAAGAACAAAATGCACCAATTAAGGGAAAGACGAACATGTTAGAAAGGAGAGTAAGAATCAGATGATGGACTTTCAAAAAAGATTCTTAACAAGCATTCTAGCCATTTAGGTGGGCTTGCTTCTCTTTTGATTCTAGCTACTGCTGTCACTGAATTACACACACACACACACACACACACAGTGCCTAGCACAATAGAGCCATGATCCCTGATTGTGGCCTCTACATATTATCATAATAATAAATAATAATTGTAAAGTCTTCTAAATTTGTGTTGCAGTGCTTGAAAGAAAGGACCCAGTAAATCAAAGATGTCTCTTGACTCACAATAATTCTCCTCATTTAACACATGGCCATGATGAAATTATAGATTTGTTTGAAATCAAAGAAGTGCCAATATTTTTATCTCATAGTAAAGAGAATGATATCAGAGGGCCATTTATATAGGGTAGACCCTAAACTATGGAGCATGCAAGAATGTTGGGGGGGGGAATGCAGTGGGGCACGGGCCAGCCCCCACAGGGAGTGGAGAGAGAGTGCCACCCAGTCCTGTGTTGAAACAGGTTTTTAATGGCCCACAGCAGGGCAGATTGTTACCAGGACCAGTGAAAGACTCGGGTACAGTATGCTTAATGCACCGACATTTATTTGAGAAAGAATCACACAAGCAGTTAAGGTCACATAGTACATATCTTTTCCAATAAGCCTCCACTCCCCAAGCATAAACCCTCAGTAACTATGTCAGTTTTACACAGTAGTCTGACTGGCAGACAAAGCAGGTATAGCTACCAATCCTAGATGGAGACTTCTTCTCTTCTCTTTCCCTCTCAGGTACTTCGTCTGTCAAGGGTCCCCAAAAGCAGGGTCTAGGTCATGGGTCAGCAACCTTTCAGAAGTGGTGTGCTGAGTCTAATTTAAGGTTTTGCGTGCCAGTAATACATTTTAACGTTTTTAGAAGGGCTCTTTCTATAAGTCTATAATATATAACTAAACTATTGTTGTATGTTGTGATACAGGAGGGCTAGGGAGAGTGGGAGAGGGGAAGTATATAAACCCTAGGCTAATTAAGGCAGTGGTCCCCTGTAGACTAGGGAGGGTTGCTGCAGGTTAATTGGAGCACCTATAGTCAATTAAGGCCCTGTTAGGAACCTAATAAAACCCCCTGCTTCAGGCAGTCATGAGAGAAGGAGGAAGGAAAAAGGATTGGAGATGTGCTGTGAGACTTGAAAGATCAGAAAACTGGAGTAAGGGAGACTCCCTCCCCCAGTGTTTAAGGACTGAAGGTTCCCCTCCCAAGGGGGAAGAGGGTAAGAACCTGCAGGGGCTGGGGCTCAGAGTAAGGCGCAAACCCGGACCCTTCCCCTGCTTCCCTCCTTTACCACCTTCCTGAGCCACTAGCAGGGCTCTCAGTGCCCCAAGAGCAGGGGCAAGGGGTGGCATCTTAGCTCCCTGCCAAGAAAAGCACAGGACCCACCATACTGTATCGGCCATCTTGTCACAATGTAAAGTAAATAAGGTTTTTAAAGTGTTTAAGAAGCTTCATTTAAAATGAAAATGCAGAGCCCCTGGACCGGTGGCCAGGACCCGGGCAGTGTGAGTGCCACTGAAAATCAGCTCATGTGCTGCCTTTGGCACATGTACCATAGGTTGCCTACCCCTGGTCTAGGTCACCTTGAACTCTTCTGGTTCTAGAATCCCACAAAGGTCCCTTGAAGTGGGGTCTAGGTTACCCCAAGGACTTCTGTCTCATGGTCTCAAACTTCTTCACACAGTTTTGAACTTTAATTGGGGAACTAACTTAAATAATTTACATTGCTTAGCATTTATACCTTTTGTTCTCAAAGGAGTAATGTCCAGAAATATGCCCCATGGGTGTTCATCACTGATTTTTTTTTTCTCCTCATATTTTAGAAGGGACTGCAAAGCAGACACAGACCAAAGTTCAATCAGTGTTTAACCTCTCACAAATCATTCACTTAAGCTCTTAGCGTGATGCCATCCAGAGTGGTCAATTTGACCCAGGTCAGCTTCCACCAAGCCCACTGATAGCATGATTTTACATCATCTTTACTTTGTGAGCTGGTTCCCTGGCTGATATTCCAACTTTCAAGGTTGAAACATACACGCAGTTTGAGCCATTATTAACCATTCCAGTGCAGTTTCAGCACTTCCAGTAATTTTCCACATTTATCTAATGCTAAGAGATTCTGCTCTCTGAATTCTCTATCAGATTCAGACATACCAAGTCATACCAAACTCATGCTTGCCACATTTATTCAAATCAGTCACAACAATTCATAATAATTTGGCACTGTCTCAACACCCCGCTTTGCCCATAGCTCTGCTGCGACCCACACCCAGCTACGACCCAAGCCTTGGCCCCTGGCTCTTGGCCCGGCCATGGCTCCACACCTGGCCTGACCCTGGCTGCTGGCCCTGACCATGTCTCTCCTCCCATCCCCAGCTGCTGGCGCCAACAGCGGCTGCACTTCCAGTCCCGGACCGAGCCCCAGCCCTGACCCCAACCTCGGCCTTGGCTTTGCTCTTGGTCCTGGCCAAAGACCCACCCCCAGCTGCAGCCCTGGCTTTGGCCCCTGTCTCCCTGCCCAGCCGCAGCTCCAGCCCTAGCCTTGGCCCCCTTATCCCATTCATGCCCCCCTCCCCGGGAACTGCAGTTCCACTCCTGGACCCGGATTCCAGCTGTGGCTTTTGGAGGGGGGCATAGACTGGGGTAAAGAGGGGGCAATGTGACAAATGTGGGGACCACTGGGGCACAGTAAACAACTTTTATATACCATAGTGCTAGACTTCTTGTGGTGTCAGATGTTATCTCTCTGAGCGATACAATGTAGCATGACATCTTGCACACCATAGCACTGAGTAACCTCACCAGCAGTGACTAGCTTGCTTCCACAGGATGCAATGAAATCTGAAAGTGGTTCATTATCTTACAGTAATGTGAAGGTTTATGTATCATACTGGTACGATGTTCAGGTTTACAGGAGATCAGTCTGAGTGCAAATCAGACATCACTGTCAATGAGAAGTGACCTTCTTACCTCATCATAGCTGGTTACACTGTTCATACGATTGCCTCATCACACCCACATATATTCTCTGTTTCTTGCACTGATGATTAATGTCATAACTTTCCTTTCTATCAGGAATGCACACTACTACATATGTTCTTGGTCTGTCTCCTTTTCTTTCCTGTCTGCCTCAGAATGTCAAGAGTGACTAGGCAGCATCTGGTGGAGTCTCGACGGAATTCAGCTACAATAAGCAGATTAATTCTAATGCTAGGACAAGCACAAACTTCAGTGAGTTTTGAGTGAATAGAGAAGTGGCTCTAAAATTGTAGGACCAGATTGTGGAGCTCTCTCTGGGGAACACTTACGCAAGTAATCTCAGGGACTTCACTGAGATTGCTCATGAAGTAAGGGACTATTCACCATAATCAAGGGTATCAGAATTTGACCCACAGGTATAATCTGGGACACATTGTATAACTAGAAGCTCTTGTATGGCTACAAGGCAGCAAAGCCTTGCTCACTTGGGGCCAGACTGTATGTTGCCCTTGGCCATGCAGAGCAAGAAGACTCTCCATTTGTCTAGCTGCTCAGGAGCTACTGCTACTTGAGCTACTGTTCATCCCTGCTCCCCTCAAAGAGCCAGGTAGCAAACCAGGGGCAGGCCATGTCTCCCCTCCACACCAGTTTGCAGAATAGTGCTGGTGCACTGTGTGGAACATTCTGCCCAGCTCCTGTGTAGGGAGCAGTATTACCACAATCCTCCTGGAGCTCTTCCTAGAGTGGTGTGGCTGTGCACCCCTCCCTAATCAAGGGGGTGGCTGAATGCCAGTCTAGTCCTTGGAGTGTTTTTAGATTCTCTCAGCTCTAGCCAGAATAATAAGTATTTGCTTCCTAAAAAGTCACAAGTAAAAAAGCACATGATGGCTTAACACAGTTTTTCAACAAAGAGAAGAAGTTATATGCCTCATGCAATTGCCCTTACAGGGCTCCTCCATCCTTGCCGATTCTCCTCAGTCTTGCCCTATGGTGTCCGTACTATTCCAACGAGGTGCAGCTTTTTGCTCATTAACATTATAATCCCAGCTCTACAAATAAATAAATCAAATCAAAATTACTGTTGATTTAACTATGTATTTTACAAGGATAAGATTAGTGAATGACACTGTGCTTTCGATATATACAAAAGCCACATGAACTGAATACACCAAAAGTAGAACTCTGGGAAACAAGAAGACATAGGCAGTCCACTGGTACTTGCACTGTGACAAGATCAGAGATCATTCAGTTATCTTAATCTGTGAAGATCCTGTGAAGATCCTGAAGATTCTTTGTTGCCCTGCATTTTGCATAGTCTTTTCCACAGGTACAAAGGGAATGCGAAAGGGGCATAAAACATCCTCAAATCAGTTTGGTGTATTCTACATCCATTTTGCATTTACTTTTTACTGGCATAAGTAACCTAAGGACTCAGGGCACTGATTATTCAGGCCCCAAAACTGTAGTGGCTAAACACCTTAAAGTATGCTAGGGAGAAGAAAAAGGAAGAAGAAACAGAGAACAGGTTCTAGTAAAACCATATTTTTTCCTAGATCTTGTTCTGTGTGCAAATATTTAAGTATTAACTATTCGCTGATTAAAGATTTGAAAACTAAAGTCTAGTAAATCCATCCATCTTTAATCAAATGTTAATATTGGATTAGAGTGTTGAAAATTAATGAACAATGTGCAGATGCTTTATTTTAAGTATGGTATTAGGCCCAGATGAAATCAGTGAGAGCTAGGTACCTACATTCCTTTGAGAATTTGAGCTAGTGTCTAACTTGACAGTTACAAAAAAAAAATAAGTTGATTATCTATGTCTGGATCTATGTTTAGCTAGAGATCGGAACATAAGTAGCTAGATAGAGCTGGTTAAAATGTGAAAATTCTTTTTTTAGATTTTTAAAAATTTCAGAATTAAAAAAATCACTGCTGAGCTCTAGAGCTGCTTGAAATTTCCCAGCTTTAGAGTTTTCAATGAGAGCTTGAGTTTGCAGGGCTGGCATTGGTGCTCTACAAATAGCTGTGTAGACAGTGCTTTGAATTTGTGGCTTGGGCTCTGAAGCCCACCCTTCCCTAGACTTCAGAGCCTAAGCTCCAGCACAAGCTGCAACTTCAAAGTGCTGTGCACACAAATATTTTTGGAGCATGAGTCCCGCTACCCCAAGTCCCTTGACCCAGGCTGGGAGGTTCCTTCCTGCTTGCTCCAAAATGCTATGTGGACATACGGAGCATTGTGTGTACTGTTATACTCCTTCACAGGGTGCAGCATATGCCCGTCTCCCCACTCCCTCATGCCAGGGCTCTGTCCTTTTTGGATCACTGTGCACCTTCAGGGAGAGAGCAGTCCTTGTTCCATTGTGGACAGGGACTAGAATTCTGCCTGGCTCTTTTGTGTGCTGTGTAAAGGTAAAGAGAAGCTCCTTACTCCCTCCCCTCCCAAGCACACCCAGGTAAGGTCCAGACAGTGTCTGGTCATATGTGTATGTATGGTGCCCTACACAATAGGGTCTACCGGTACTCATAATACAAAATCATTGTGGGAGTAATACTGAATGTAATTTTGTTTGAGTCCTGCATGACCTTCTGCCTGGGAAATATGTGCACGGGCTGGCATTTTTCAACCCTGCTGCTCTTTCAAGTTTTATGGCTCACTGATAAGTCAGGGTAGCAAGTAAGTCACTACTGGAGATCTGTGGTACAAACACACTTCACTTTAATTTTTGACTCTGTGATAATGGTAAAGAATCCTCAAATAGCAGAAATTATGAATTAATGGCTTCTGCAGTTGTCTTTTGCCATTGTTGCTGTTGCATAATCTGCTTTTTGTTGCAATATGCCTGGGCCTACCCAAAGAAAAGACATATCAGCATTGTGAAGGTCATAACTCATCTTCAACAAAGGGATAGCATTTAATTATTTCTATACATGTCTGAAAAGTGCATTGCATTTGAGAGGTCCTTAGACTATGCAGCCCTGACCTTCAGAATACCATTCATCATTATGGTTCTATATTTAGAGGCTTGTACTGAGAAACCAAAAGCAGTTGATTTATCATCTCTTTAAATCACTCCATCTCTTTTTTGCTCATTTTCCTGAATTTTACTTGACACAAAGTGAAACTCAGGTGTTTTGGTTACTTGCCTTGTTTTGAGTGTAACTACAAACCAAAATCTCTGCTTAAGGTCATGAAATGTTCTTAAATCTCTGAACATTTTGATGAACCTGGAATGAGTTCTGAACTTGGTTGAACTTTCACATCATTTTGAGCTAGTTTATGGTTTTGGATGCAAACCCTGTGAATAAATGTATTTGACTGATTTAAATGTTGAGTTCAATTAAAAATTGATATTCAAAGGGGTGCAAACAAGCTTGGAACAAAACCTGAAAAACAGGGTTTGCATGAACTCGTGGGAATCAGAATCACAGATATTCTCACAGGTTCTAACAGAAACCCAGGGTGAAATCCTGCCCCCACTGAAGTCAGTGGTAGCTTTGCCACTGACTGATGGGGACTAGATTTCGTCCCAAATTTCCATCAGTGACATCCCTTGAACAATCATGCCTAATGGTGAGACATGAAGCCCAATATGAGAGGAAAAAGCAGGGGAAGAAGCAGAGATAGAATTATAGGACTGGAAGAGACCTTAAGAGGTCATCTAGTGCAGTCCCCTGCACTCATGGCAGGTGTGGTGGTCCACGCCCCCCAAGGGTACAAGTGGCGTGGACTATCTGCCACCGTCCGAAAAATAGCCCTTTGGTTCAGGGCAGTGTGGCCTAGCGGCCAGAGTCCCTAAAGCAACCCTCGGGTGGAGGGTAGCATGGCCTAGCGGCCAGAGTCTATGGTGTGTAACAGCCCTGGTGTGGGGGGAGACCCCGACCCGGGGCCCTAACAGTGGCATAGTGGCTCGCCACCAACTCAGCAGGGGGGTTCTGACCGAAACACACTGAGTTTCCCCGGGGGGGGGGGGGGTACCACTCTGTTACCCTCCTGGGGTCACTTCCTACCAGGCTCTCCGATGGGGTCTCCCAGAAGTCATCAGGTCCTCGGTACTCTGCGGATCCCCCCGGGTCTCCTCCAATCGCCGGGGTGCAGGCGGGCCGTGGATGGCGTCGCTTCCTGGTGTAGTCAGCGGCTGTGCCTGGCCCTCCGCAGGAGCTCCCCCGGTAGGTCCTTCTCCTACGGACTCCAGTCCAGAAGGAGCTGGTCTCCCTCCCTTTATACTCCTGTAGCACTTGGAGCATGCCCAGTCTTCCCAGGGAGGCGGGACTTCTGCTGCCAGTCCCTGGGGCTTAACTCTGTCTGGGTTAAGGCGGGGTGGCCTGACCCTGCCACAGCAGGACTAAGTATCATCTAGACCATTCCTGACAGGTATTTGTCTAACGTGCTCTTAAAAATCTCCAATGATGGAGATTCCACAACCTCCCTAGACAATTTATTCCAGTGCTTAACCATCCTGACAGTTAGGAATTTTTTCCTAATGTCTAACCTAAACCTCCCTTACTGCAATTTAAGTCCATTGCTTCTTGTCCTATCCTCAGATGAAGAACAATTCTTCTCCTTCCTCCTTGTAACAACCTTTTATGTACTTGAAAACTGTTATCATGTCCCCTCTCAGTCTTCTCTTTTCAATCTTCCCTCACAGGTCACGTTTTCTAGACCCTTAATCATTTTTTGTTCCTCTTTTCTAGACCTTCTCCAATTTGTCCACATCTTTCCTCAAATGTGGTGCCCAGAACTGGATACAATACTCCAGTTGAGGCCTAATCAGCGTGGAGTAGAACGGAAGAATTACTACTTGTATCTTGCTTACAACGTTCCTGCTAATACATCCCAGAATGATGTTCACTTTTTTCCAGTAGTGTTACACTGTTGACTCATATTTAGCTTGTGGTCCACTATGATCCCCAGATCCCTTTCCGCAGTACTCCTGTGAAATGTATTTTGGATTTGAATTTGTGAGAAATGGCTTCCTTTCATTTCAATATTTTTCTTCCTTCCTCCCCACTCCCCGCTTTTTGTTATCATTAATGGAGTGAAAGAACTCAGAAGTTTGGATTCAGGTTCCGTTATTGGTCACATGATCTGCACTACCAAACCATCTTCCACGTCTCTGCAGTTTGAGATGAAAAGCAGATAACCTCACCCTCCCATGTATAGACCATCCTTGGAGTGCAGTAATTTCAGAGCTCTTTTTGTGTGGCTATGAAAAAGCTCTTCCGATTTCTCGGTGTGCTTACCACTGCTATGATAGTTGTAGCAAAGAACTTGGACCTACTCTCTTCTGTGCTGTAAGCATGGTCTCCTGGAGCACAGGCTCTGCTGAGCCAAACTCCAACAATGTTAGTTTCAGAGCCACTTTGTCCCCAAATCCAGAAATGGAGGGGACCCATAGTCCTTCCATATTCAGCATCCACCCTTCCCAGGGCTCTGTACTTGCTCTACAAAGGGAGGAGAAGGAGGGAACTATGTGCTAGTCCTGATTTCCCAAACACCAATGTACTTCTCTAGTTATGAAAGATAAGGTAAACTAATTTGACAAAGGCATGGTATCTATGCACAGGAGAACATTTAGACACCCACAGGTAAAGCAGATTTGGGTTGAGTCAGCATCACCCATGTTTGAAGGTGCTATCTTGCTTCTTCCCCTTAACAAAGCTTCTGAAAAAGACACAAAAGTGTTAGATACTGAGTGGCTGACAACATCCTAAAAGTGTTTAGATTGTAGGAATGATTTGATGAATAATAAATCCCAGGGATTCAGAGCAGCTTTGAAAAGAGCATTTGTTTGGAAATTATCCTTGACACCCCCAGTTAATGTTTGCAGAGCCAATGTTTGCAGAGTCCTACTTTGTAGTCCAGAGATGATATGCTAAGACTGTTTGGTAGCTATACTTTATCTTTTATCGCTGCAGCTCCCACATAAAAGATAGCACCAATCTTGTATATATTAAAGAAATAACAGATTTACTGTTTTGTTTTACTCTTAATTGTTAATTAAATCACAGTGTGGTTGTGTTTATTAGTCATAATTACACCTTTTGGGCAAGAGCAAGTTCTGAAGTGGAACATATTTGCTTAATTTTTTTCTTTCCCATCTGCCTAAGGAGATGATATAATTAAATGTAACAAGGGAAAAAGCAAGTGTAGGTGAATAAAGTAAGTAACTTTTTAAAAGAGGTTTTTCTATAGACGGACACACTCTTCTGATTGTAAAGCTAACAACTCCTAACACAGGAGTTTAAAGAGTCAAAGCTAATTCCAGAAGCTCAGGATTATAGACAATATGTGACACTCCCATTGCCTTCAAAGGAGCCAAGTTTTCACCCTGTACCTTTCCACTGCATACAATAGATGAAAACTTTGATATTAATTCTTTGAAACGATCAAAATATAATATTAATTTCACTATGAAACTGTCAAAGAAACAGCCATGGCCCCCTTGCTGTGCACTGTGGGGAAAATCCATCAATGCTCTGTGGGGAAAATCCAACCTCTGATCCATGGGGGTTTAAAACTTCCCTGCGTTTCAGCCCACAGACTGCAGCACTGTTTTCCCCCGCCTTGGCCTCTCTGGCATATTTCCAGAGCACTGACCCTCAGTCTGATACCTCTTCACAGAAATGGAGCCTTTCATCTCATCTGCCTTAGGCCCCCAAGTCCAATGATGACCTTCAAGATACCCCAGCAGTTTAACACAGACCCTCTCCCAGAATCCCACTGAAGGTGTGAGACTTCTGGGTGTCAGTTTAATTTTCTCAGACAGAAACCTATAAGTGCATCATATACTTAGGTTTGGCAGAATTCAATTGATATATCATTTTGATGAACAATATCAATGTTTATTTTTTAGAATTTTTTTCAATTTGTATTGATTTAAATGTTCATAGTTGAAGGAAATTGTGTGGGCTAAAGAACAGAGGGTCAGACAATAATTATTTAATGACAGCAGCTGTTGAGATTCAAATTAAACCTTCTAACCATATAAACACAAGTTGCTATCATCACATGAAAATATACAAAAGTAAATATTCTTATATCAAACTCTAGTAAGTTCTCAAGCAGCATTTTTCTTATTTTGCCTTTCCGTATATTTCAATTATCATTGATGGAAATATTTTTGTGTTTGCAATAGGTGTTTACTGGCTTTTTTTAATCCTTCAAAAACCTACATATAACTCACACAGAGGATGCCTACAGGATTCCAACATCACTACTCTTTTACTTAACATATAAAGCACAAGAGAGTACAGACTACTTAGAAAATATCCTCATTAGCTCACCTTCCTTTGGGAATCCATCTGTATTCAGGAAGATGACGTGTTGCCTGATTAGGCAGGGCTCCTCTTCTCACCATGAGAGGGTGGGAAAAGGCTGAAGAAGGGAGAGAAAAGAGCAGTTTCTGTCCTTTACAATATTCCCACCCTTCTGGCAGGTGACCTCCTGAACAACCTCCCTTGGTGTCCCAAGACCCCTACCAGCTGACTTCATTGCTAGGTGACCTCTCCTCTGATAAGCCAGTTCTCTTGTTTAGAAATATTCTATTTGAATAGGAGAGCATTTTAAGTCAACAATCCTCATTTGTTATCTCTTTTATCACCAGCTCTTGGAATTTCCATGCAACACAGAAGCCAACAGGTAGCAGGAAGGCAAAGACCGGTCCCACGGTCAAAATGGAGATTGCAGGTTGACTGATCTCATGCAGAATTCATAAATTGTGCAGACAGATTCCTCAAATCATCACCAACTTACAAACCATGAACACTTACATATTTTAAGTCTTGCATGTGTGCTCATATGTCGTGATTTTCAAATCAAACTAGGGGATTTAGACATACGATCACAGAATCATATTGCCATATTGGATCAGACTCAAGATCCATCTATTATGGCATTCTGTCTCTGACAGAGGCTAATACCAGACCTTTCAGGGGAAGGTGCAAGTATCCCTTTGTTGTCACATGGGCTAATATTAAGTTGATGTGGGATAAAATTGAAAGGGATATTAACTATAGTGAGCCTGATTCACCACTGCACTATTCCAGTTTTGGGCCACAGATACTCCCTCTCCTATTCCAGTCATTACTGGAGCTTCCTTTGGCAGCTCAGCCCCCTGCCTCTCTCTGCTGGTCCTACACCGTGGACCCTCCAAATCTCCAGGTAAATTCCAACAGCCATTGTGCTAGTATCCTTATCCTGATCTCCTGTACTCCCCAGACTTCTCCCCCATATATGCATGCCCTGTGGGGGCCCAGAAATGTCCCACCCCATCACCAGACACTCCAGAATCCCTGCTGTATTGTCCTTCTCCAAATCATGGCAGAGCCCCACAAGAGGCACACTGCTTGTTCTCTCTCTCTCTCTCTCTCTCTCTCTCTCTCTCACCTCTAATTCCCCTGAGCTTCTTCTAGCACCCTTTTCTCAATGGTTTCTCTCGACTCCTACCATGTGATACCTGGGCATTGTGCCCACCTATAGAGTGAGATGTTTAGCAAAAGCAAATGAACACTTGGTTGCAGAGCCCCCAGACTCTTCTACCATCAACTTCCTCCCAGGTAAAGGATATGCAATAACTGAGAGGCCAATTAACCCACCTGGCTGTACCAGGAGGGTGGGACAAGCAGGTAATTAAAGAGGGAGCCTAACTGGGGAGGAGTTGGATGGTACTATAAGCAGAGGATGTCTGGAGAAGAAGGGAGTTTGAAACTATTTAATCTAACTTTCTGGGCCAAAGTTAATGGGAATTGTAATGATGAAATATGAGGATTGTTCAGAATTTGATAGGTGAACTATCACACATGATGTTAGAAATTCATATGCCATTCGAGTTGGTGTCGGTGCAGAAGTTGAAAGACAAGGAAAAGCTAAATAATGTCAAAACTTTTAGTCATAGGATAATTAGTTATGGATGGAAAGTAACTTCCTGTTTGGGCATGCAAGATTTTTTTTTTATAAACTTAAGCGTAAAAAAGAGACAGTAGATACTAAAAATGAAGTGTACTAGTATATAGATGGAAAGTAGAGTCAATTTCATCAAATATATACAGATGAGTCCAAAAAAAAGAAAAATCAAGTAGAGTAGGGACAGCATATTGTATACCAAAATCTGGAATCAGTACATCAAAAAGACTATCGGATTTTGTAGCTGTCAAGACAGCTGACCTAGTAGTAATTATGCTAGCACTAAATTGGATCTGGGACGTACGCCCAGCAGAGGTGGTCATTTTTTAAATTCAATCTGAGGCCTTATGGCAATAAAAAAGGGTGTCCAAGTATGTCAAAGTGATTTAATCAATGAAATTATATTTCTAATAACAGTTAGTACAGATGAAGATACATGTAGCATTAGCCTGAATCCTAGTGCACATCAGGATAACAGGGAATGAAATGGTGGACCAAGCAGCTAAAACACTGTAAGAACTGAAAAGACTGACTTAGAAATACCCTTAAGTAAATAGCATTTAAAAAATCTAGTACAGAAAAAATTAAAAGAGAAATGTCAAAAAAATTGGATTAATGAAAAAAGAGAGATTTTTTTGAATTGTGCCCTAGAGTTGAGGATACCATACTTCAGGACCAGGACAGAAAAAATAAAGTGACTTGGTTTAGATTACTAATTGGCCATTGTGGTTTAAACAAATATTTTTTTCAAATAAATAGACACAAAAATGGATTATGTGCACTCAGGACCAGATTTAGGGGCAAACGGCCCAAGTGACCACCTGGGGTGCCGAGTTTGGGAAGCATCAGGCTTGGGGTGCTGTTTTTGTTGTTAGCAACAAAAGGGAAAATAGAATGTTTGAAGTAAAATGATTCAGGTATTCTATATGTGGATTCATTTTTCACTAACATCCTAGAATGTTCTGGACTTTTGTAGAATCTTGTGGAACCTTCCAGACTTTCTAAGAACTACATTTTCCTTGAACCTCCTAGAATGTTGTCAGCCATGCCCTCACATAAGGGGCAGGGCAGTCGCCAGTCAGTGAGATATAAGAATGAAGTGAGAGCCAGCTGCAATATTGTGAACCTTGTTTTGTTGTGTAATTGTGAAAGTGTACTTGTGTTTTAAGACTTGAAGAGTGTAAGTAGGACATATTTAATGAGACACCAGAGATCTATCAACCCCCATCTATGCAACAATATCAAAGAAATACTGTTACTACTTTTGCCATACTTAACACACAGTATTTGATGAAGACTGCATAACATAGACTTTTGTCTGTTTTTCTCTGTAGAAAATAAAAGATGCCCCTGAAGAAGACTTCAGAAGCTCATTATAGGAAGCGAAAAGCTCGATTGTAATCTAGTTTGCAGCAAGGGGCAAATTTGATGGGAAAATATCTGAAACAGAACAACATAGACCAGGCTTTAGGTAGTAGCGATTGTCTCAATTCAAAAGAAATTGAGGCACGAAGAGTAAATGATGGAAGTTATTACTAAGGAATTAACAGATTTACCTGACAATAAGGAATGGAAATGTGAGGAAAGTGATGGAATATTGTCCAGTTTTCCTGGTGGCATAAAGGAGAGTAATGATAAAGAAGAATGTGGCTCACATGAAAAGGAGAGTAATGACAAAGAAAAATTAGTTTACATGAAAAAGAGAAACAATAAAGAGGAATCAGATGTTTCCAGTAAATTATCAGAAGCGACACTTCTGAAAGTCACACAGCGAAAGAGTGCTCAAGAATGGTGAGAAACTGAATCAGAGTTGGCTTGTTTACCCAAAATTGGCTGACAACGTTTTCTGGTTTTGTTGCAAAATATTTGACAAGAACGCCAAACCGTTGCTTGCATTTTCTGGGTACATAATTTAGCTGATGCTCTAAAGCAACATGAAAAGTCACCCGGCCATTTTACCGCCTACTCCAAATGGAGTCCAGGCTCAAGCTGAATAAATGCATAGACACAGAAAACCAGTGCATTATTAAATGTGTAAAAACCCAGCATTGGAGAAATGTGCTCAAACATCTGATCTCAATGATTCTCTTCCTTGCAAAGGATAATCTGGCATTCCAGGGCTTGTCAGATAAGTTGTTCACTGAACATAATGGTAATTTCCTCAGTTTGTTAGAGCTCCTTGGGAAATAGGACAATGTCATGCATGAGCACCTAAATCAAGTAGTTTGTCAGGAAGCCATGGAGCAGCAAAACAATTCAAAACAAATTATTTGACCTTTTGGCAAAGAAGGTGCTTGATAACATATTGATGTGGCTCTGGAAAGCGAAGTACTATGCCGTAATAATGGACCGCACTCCCGTCATTAGTCACAGAGAAAACGTGTCATTTACAGTAAGATTTTTTTTTTACAACAAGGATTGCTGTATCCAAGCAAAGGAACACTTTATCTTTTTCTGGTCTGTAGACAACTCTATTGGCAAAGGCCTAACCAAAGTGTTCATGAACATTTTGAATGAGAATAAAATAAAACTTCAGGACTTCTGCAGCCGAGGCTATGAGAATGGTGTGAATATGAAGGGAAGAAACAGAGGTGTCCAGGCAAGGATCCTTGCACTGAAGCCCAGAACTTTCTTCATGCCTTGTGGCTGCCATTCCCTCAACCTGGTTGTGTTAGATGCATCATCATCTTCTTTAGATTCAGTATCTCTCTTGAGTACTGAAAAGGATATACTTCCTGTTTTCAGCATCAACTATCAGGTGGAAGATCCTCACGGACAATTTTACAAATCTGCCCATGAAGCCACTAAATGACACTCGCTGGGAGAGCCACATTGAAAGCACAAGGCAAGTGAGGTACCAAGTCACTGAGGTTTACAAGGCCCTGATGCTGGTGCAGTCGAGTAAAACTGAGACTGGAATCCAACACAAGGCACAACAGCCAGGCAAACCAGATCACTGACTTCAAATTTATGGTCTCAGTTGTGGTTCGGAACAACTGTTCCAAATCAATGTTGTAAGCAAGGCATTACAAATTCAGTTGATGAACATCATGACTGCTATTACTTTGATGATAAGCTGCCTTGATTTCGTTGTGGCCTACAGAGACAGCGTATTTTAAGATGCCATCACTGCTGCCAAAGAAATGGCATAGAATGAGTGTCTTCAAGAAAACTTGTATTCATTGGAAGAAGATACAGTTTGGTTACAAGGGCAGAATTGCGGTGATGGGAAGCTCAGTAGAAAAATTCAAGAGGAAGGTTTTTTGCTTGCTCATTGATGCTGCTCGAGTGTCCATCAAAAAAAGGTTTGGACAAATGAAGCACCATGAAAGGACCTGGGGGGTGACCTCAGTAAGCTGCCGGTGAGCAGGAAAACACTCCTGAACCATTGTATGGACCTTCACTGGATGCTGACACATCAAGAATGTTCAGACATCCATGATAAAGACCTCTATGTCGAATTGGACAACATCCATCACATCTTGCAACATGGGAAGCACTCATTCTCCACTCCAAGTTCTCCAATTCATTCATGATGCAGAGCTAAAGGGCACTTTTCCTAATGTGCGGATAATTTTGAGAATTTTGCTCATGCTGTCAGTCATGAGTAGTGAGCACAGCTCTTCAAATCTCAGGCTCATTAAAACATCTTTGATCGACAACAGCCAATGAGAGACTGACATCGCTTGCTATTTTATCACTTCAAAATGCAACTGGCCAGTCTTTGGATCACTCTGATGCTGTGCTTCAGTTCATGAGGGCAAAGGGGAGGAAAAGTGACCTTTCGAACTACTGTTGTGGTTCATGGTGGGCACTACCTTGCATGCTGAGGCTGCCTTGCCATAGAATGATAGGAAAAGAAAAAGAAAGAAGGGAGTTTTAGGCAGAAAGGCAAAGAACTTTGCAGTTCCTCTTGACACTAGAGTGCAGTAAGATTGAGTTTGAAGAAAAAACCCAGGGGGACAGTTGATGTTGGAATCTTCTTCTGAGTAGAGAAGTAAAAGACCAGCAGAGACATGGAGTTGCTACCAGTCAGAGCAAGCAAGTCCTTATAAAAATGTGGGCACCATACTTCCAGGGAGAGAACTCTGAGAGGTATTTAATTGAGGAATAGAGTAGGAGAAACTTAAGAGGAATGAAAGGAGAGACCCTGAGGAGGGCAGAAATTGGTTTAAATTTTGTAATTTTGGGATTGGGATTTTGCTGACGGATTCCTGGCCCTGAAAGAGGGGTGAACTTAGAAAGGCTGTGGGGATAAATCCTAGGGGAGAAGGGAATCTATGGTAGGAAGAAGTCCAAGAAAACAGAAGCAAAGAGTCTGAGAGGACAGACCTAAGCTGCTGGTACCGGGTTCCTGGACTTGAATCCAGGGTAGTGGAGAACCAGGGTTTCCCTACCAGCTATTTGGAAAGTGGTGTCAAGCCCCCTGGCATAAAGATGACCTGCCTCAGACAAGGGTGTAATGACCATGGGGCTGAGAGTTGGAGCAGAACACCAGATATAAGGATTGAGATTATTTGTTTGACTTTGTGTCCACCTTGAAGAAGCAGGTGGGAGGGACTAAAACGTAACCTGGATGGAGGGCTGAGTTGTGAGAAGAGAGACCATCACAGGACCAGAGCAACTGTCAGAAAGGGGTTCTATGCCATGCCCAGCTATCAGGGAGTTCTCCAGCAGTGAATCCAGTCTTCCACCATCTTGAGATGTTATTAAAAAGAATAAGCCATTGTATGTGGTTTTGTTCAACTCCTCCATGAATATTACTAAATCAAACCAAGTCAAATAGAATGGGCCAAGTCTGCATTCCCCTACATACGTGCACTTTTGCTCTAGTGTTTCTTTTCAAGTTCCTCTCAGATCTCCCTGTCGACACATGGAGTCAGGGAATGTTCTATAAAGCAGCTGTTTTAATTCCATTGAGAGTCAGCTGAATCCTATGACTTTGTAGAAATAATGAAAATGACTGATTCAAATGATTTCAGTGGTGTAAATATCCAAGTTAGAAACAGCAATTTAAATTAATGGTTTAGAACTGCTTACAGGAACAAAGTCAAGTGGGAGAGCCTACATGTGATTTTTACCAAATTATTTCAATAGGAAACAGAAGTGCATGTTGTGCAGTGTACCAATGACTTGTCTATGTTTAGTATTCAGCCATTGGTGGATATCAGTCAGTGCAGGGCTAAGCTTAACCAGTGCAAATCATGGCTTTCCTTTTCTATAACAGAGGATTGCACCAGTGTGTCTCAATTGATCCCTAAAGGCTAAATCAGGGTTAATCCCAGATATAGACAAAATCTGACTTTCCACTGCCTAGCACCATGAGTAGTGATTGACACGTGTTCATGGTAACCACAGAGAGAGTAAATTGCTCCAAAACCAAAATTCTCCACTCCAGGGATAGGGTTTTTTGGAGTTGTTTTTACATTTGCTTTTCACAAGTAAAAGACCTGCAAAGCAGCTCTACTCAGAAAAGCACTTGAGCACATGCTTAAACTTAAATTGAATAGGGGCTTTAATGACCACACAAGGAGGAATAACACAACTACAGGGGAGAGGAACAAATACAGAGGCAAAACATGGAGAAGGGGATTAAAATCAAATAAAGACAAGACTATAATTGGTGGAGTGGTCAAAACAGGGAGAGAGGTCAGAAAGAAATAGAGTGGGAAATAAAACAGGGAAAACAAGGGGACACAATTACCTGCAATTGGGAATGGAAAAGTCTGAGATTTTCCTGGCTGATCCTTACATCCCTCCACCCACTGGTGGGTTGCTTTTCCTTCTTTCTTTCTTTGCCATTTTCATTACATGAAATGATTTAAATGAAAAATAACATTTTTCCTTATTTTTAAACAAATCCTGATAATTCTGGGTTTCGAGCTGTCTTTGTAGCCTGCTTGGATGGAACGCATCTCCCTATTCCTCCTCTAATCTATGTATTGTTGCTCTTATGGTTGCACTGCCAAAATCCCTGGGACTTTAGATGCAGTTCTGAATGCCTGAGGTATCACCCCAAAAGCCTTTGTCTTTGGCCAAAAATGAGGCTAGGCAGGGATGAGGAGAAGGAAGGCTAAAAAGGCAGGGGAAAGCAAAAATAGGGTTAAAGCTGAGAGGGAGGGAGAGAGAGAGAAAAAAAGTGGCTGGAAAAAGAGTAAGAAAGGGAAGGCAAGTGTTGAGGCGAGGACAAATGTAGAAACTAAAGCCAAGTAGGTCAGAGGCAAGGAAGAGGAGAAGCACCAAGGGAGGCTGTCTGAGACAAGAAACTGGAGTGTCCTCTCCACATAGGGATCATCTCATGAGGGTTCAAGAGAAACATGGATGCTAGCTAGCAGGCTATGCACTGTACTGTGCTAGTGATTTCTTCTAGTGTGTGTCCACAAATTGGGCAGTAACAAACATGAATCCTAAGGAGTAACATTCACAGATTGTATCCAATGGAGGGTGGTTTAGGGGCAGCTTCCAACAACTACCTAAACTGTCTCTAAGCCTGGCAGTCTTGAGTTTGATGAGCATCACCACGTCTGCTCCAGGCAGCAAGTATCTGCTTTTAACTTTTAAAATAGATTTTGGTGTTTGTTTTTAGGCAGACCGGAGTTTGCAACATGTAATCAGGTCAATGTCATAGCTGAGTGAGACTTCATTCTCTGACCCTGTTTTATAAATTACACTAACTCTTCTCTTTTGTTTCCTTCCAGATTCCTGAGACAGTAATACTGATGACCAAGGTGGGGGGCAGCAGGTACCCCCCTATTGCCTTTCTAAATTGACATGGGCATTCCCCAGTGCCCACTAGAATACTTCTTGTGTGACACAGAAATAGCTCCAGGTGGATTGGAGAGGATCTGGCTAGATTGATGATATATTGAAAGTTTTATAAGAGACCACTTTATTAGGCAACCCCTCATCTTAAGAGAGCTCTGGAGTATGTCTTAATCTAGTGCGGTGGGGGGCAGCAGGTACCCCCCTATTGCCTTTCTAAATTGACATGGGCATTCCCCAGTGCCCACTAGAATACCTCTTGTGTGACACAGAAATAGCTCCAGGTGGATTGGAGAGGATCTGGCTAGATTGATGATATATTGAAAGTTTTATAAGAGACCACTTTATTAGGCAACCCCTCATCTTAAGAGAGCTCTGGATTATGTCTTAATCTAGTGTGGTCAGTTCTGCTCCCCCTGTATTAAAAGCCCACCCTTGTTAAGCAGCTGAGTAGAGTGCTTGGCTACATCACATTTTACTGTTCTGTGTTTGTACATCCTAGTGACAGCATTACTTGTTCAGGGAGCTGTGATCTACCTAGAAATGTTGTCAAGTATCAGAGGGGTAGCCGTGTTAGTCTGAATCTGTAAAAAGCAACAGAGGGTCTTGTGGCACCTTTAAGACTAACAGAAGTATTGGGAGCATAAGCTTTTGTGGGTAAGAACCTCACTTCTTCAGATGCAAGACTGAAGAAGTGAGGTTCTTACCCATGAAAGCTTATGCTCCCAATACTTCTGTTAGTCTTAAAGGTGCCACAGGACCCTCTGTTGCTAGAAATGTTGGTTTCAAAGGTATAGTCCTGTGGGGCAGAGTTAGTTTCCATAATGGCAACTTATAGTTAAGCTCTCTTTGTCCTATTAGTGTCATTTCCACAGGTTTCTGAAATACTTCATAATTCTCAGTCACTAGTGCTACAAGTTATTTCCTTCAACTCAGCTCTGTCATATAGGATCACAGCTTAAGCTTTTACTGTTACTTCCCCTCCCTGGCTTTGAGTCAAATTTTCTCCCCTTCTGTCGAGCAGAGTAGTGGGGATTAGGCTGACATAAGTAACAAAGCCCGGTGATTCCCAGTGTTAAACCTGCAACTCCTTTAGTTCTTATCTCAACAAGTTCTTATATTTGTGTCTATTCATTAGAGCAGGAAGCGAGCGTGCATCCTTCAACAGTGTTGCTGATTTTTATTAGGTTGGAAGGTGTAGTAAGCGCAACACACAATGCATTGTCGTTATCTGGGCAATACTGTACATTTTTAGCACTGGGTCTGTACCTACGGTTTTACAAGTAAAGTGAAACTAGCAGATGAGGTGTTTTGCTTTTGAAAAAGGCTGAGGAAAAAAAAAACACAGTAATCATTTAAGCCTTTTTTAATACACAAATGTAGGTTGGGAATGATAGTGAAAGTGGAAAATTGCCAAATAGGCAAAGTAATGCAGAACTCATTACACTTGAATGAAACAGATGAAATTTGAGACCCCCTGAAGCATTTTTTCCATTTAGTCAGTGAAACTGGACTTAATGGCCTCTCAAAGGATTAATGAAAATTGGGTGGGGGCGGGGGGGGGGACAAGAAGAGGAATTCTAACCAGCTTCACTAAGAATAATCAGGCTTGTACTTCTATGCATTTGTAATGAACTAGACTGCTACCTACATGTTCACTAGCTCCCAACTCCTTTTGGTATAGCTACACTTGAAAATCAAATATTCTTGTATTAAAGTCAATGATTACCTGTAACCTTAAAGTCAGTCAAAGTCAATAACTGTTGCAAATATTTGTCAAGAGATCTTTGGGGACATGGAGTAAGGAGTAGATTGGAAGAAAGGATGTTTCATATCCTATAAGTTCACTTGTTTGTTTTTTAATTATATTGTCACTTATGACTTCAATAAATCATTTTTAATATAAATTAAAAATTTTAAAGGAAAAATGTAAGGACAAAATTCAGTTAATTTTAAAACAATAGCAGTCTCAGTGGTTACATGACAATATGTTTGGCCATAGACAAAAATCTTCCTATATTTCTACGGAATTCAAATCAGATCTGTCCTAGCTGCTTTATAGGAAATATGCATTGTTTGCAAGTCTGGAAGAAAATTCTTCAGAACTCCGGAGTTCATATTCTTCTCTCTAAAGTGTTTGGACACCATCTGAAAGAATCTGGATGTTGAATGCAAGACTGTTTGTCTATTCTGCTCCAACCCCTGTTGGTCTTTAATAAATGATGAGCAGATTAAGCATATATTAGGCCTTCCCAACCTCGGTGCAAACACATATGCACAGCATTTAGTCATCCTTCCAGCACTGATACTTCCAGAAATACCCCTATGATGACTTTCAATCCTGTTTCAGGCCTGGATTCAGCAAGGTACTTAAAGGATATTATTAACTTTAAGCAGTTGGTTAAGTGCTTGGTACATTGGGGCCTGAATTATGGATATAAATTAGAATATTTGTATCTGTCAATACTGGGACAAGATCTTAAACCCTTTCTTTTAAAAGGGATAGTTCTGTTTCTACAGTCCTGAATTCTGATCCAAAAGAACACTTACATCATCACGCTAATTGTTCCTTGTATTCCAAAGTCAGGTGCATGACCCAAAATGTGCACTGTTCTCACAAACCTCTACTTTTTCATGTGTAAATTTGTGGTGGATGGGCACAGCAGCTAGTCCATACCCCACCAGTCTAGTTTATAATACTCATTTCTCTTAAGACATATGTAAAATGCTGAACCTAGGTTCTAGATATGAAAAAATAGCCTTTGAATACAAGAAGAGTCTCTTTTAAAAGCCAGTAGTTTGAATCCTTTGGCTTTGAGTCTAGTAAGTATTTCAATACTTGGTGTTTCAATTAAGTTTCTTATGCTGCAGTCAGGAAGCTTGTTTCTTTCCTGACCTCACAAGCAGCCCTTGTAGCACACAACTGTAGACAAGTAAATAGCTATGAAAGACTGTTCTCCTGAAAAATTAGTGACTTGAATGAACTGGCACTGAAACAAGGTTATTTTCTTGCAGACTTTTGGGATTGTAAAGGGCTGTATCAGACACCAAAATATAATTTGTATCTTAGCACCATGACAAGGTGGGGAAATTGGCCTTTGCATCTGCAGAACATTGTTTTGTTTTAAATTACTCATTCTAGGAAGTATTTATTAATGGACAATATTCACCATTAAATCTATTCTAACAGTTTTGCAATATTGCAAAATAAAATTGACTTGTGATCTCTGGTGTAATCAATATTCTACTTTTTATTGAATGTTGTTTTTCAAATAAATGTAAAAATCTATACCGTCTTCCCCAAGTTTTTCTACTCTGTTAAACCTTGTAACATCTATTAATGTGAAATGTTAAAAGAAACCCTGAAATAGATAAATGTACTAAGTAAACAGGTATTCTAAACTAGCTCCTACAATAATACAGCATAGGGGCTAGGAATGTTCCAGAGGGAATACAAATTCTAGTGTGAGCCAGCAGACAGGGAGTTGCAGTTGCACATAAAATAAAAACTAGAACATTTGCTCGAACATTTGCAACCTGGACCTTCACTGAATATTAGATGTGTAAATGTCTAAATTTCTTTCCCCAACCCTGTTTTCAATGTTGATCTTCTGGTTCTGGCCCAAATTAAAACTATATGTGTTTAAAATACCATGGATGTGGGGGGGTCTTTTATTTCTAGTTTAACTGATAGAGAGTTGACTGTAAAATCTGACTTAAAAGCCCATTCCCATGAGCTTTATAGCCCCATTCTGTAGTTCCAAGAAGTTTGGGTTATTCAGTTATGGTTTGGATAAGATATAATTCTGCTGTTGGTTATAGTAGTGAAATAACTTTATTTAAGTAGGTGGAATTCTTCCAAATATGTCCTGGTGAGAACATAATTTAGCCCCTTAACCTCCACTTGTTCAGGTGTGCCATCCACTAGTGCATAATACAAAACAGAAAACTGTCTTTATTTTGCAGAACTCAAGCAGATGCAAGCAAAAATCACTCTTACGTTTCAAATTATATTACAACACTATGACAGGCTTTGAAGTGAGAGCTGATTTAACCTCCATCAGTTCTATTCCATATATTACTAGAACAAAGGCCAAAGACTGTAAATGTTTCATGGTAATGCAAAATATCTATATTTCCCAGGTTTACGCTTCTTTTATCTCATTTTCATAATGCAAAAATGATAGTTAGATCTGTAAAAAACAACCTCCCTGTCTCAGAACATCTGTGTACTTTTCCTTTATGAGATTATCCCATATTTTCCTGATCCACAAAGTAGTATCAGGGGACTCCTTCCTCCTCCAAAATCTCCCACAGAACACCCTGATACTAAGAGGCTTGAGAGTAATTTTGCATTATGAAATGGATAGATCTTTTACTCCAGCACAGCCAAAAGCACTACCAGTGGACCACTTGCTAATTTCACCTTAGTTAAATTGACTATGAGGTTTAAAATCCTGGGCCAATATTCCTGTGTGTTGAGAAACTATCCCACTACATCTAGAAAAGGTGTTTTTGTTTTTTTTTCTAAATTCTCTGTAGCAATTGTATAGATATATTTTTAATCAGGTGTCAGGTACCAATGAAATAGTAATTTGAATTATCATGAACTCAATAAAGACACTGGATTAATGGCTCATTACAACAATCTCTAATCCATTAACACTCCTTTGTCCTATGACTGCCGAGATGTTAACTGCCCACTTCACCTTGAATGGTCTCTTGCAAGGTGTGTTAACTCTTTATACTTGACAATCTGTTTCACCTTGTATTTAGCTGTGACCTTTCCCAGAGCTGTAAGAAGAGCTCTGTAATCTTGAAACCTTGTCCAGATCTACATTACAAATTTATATTGGCATAACTACATCACTCAGGGGTGTGAAAACTCCATACCCCTGAGTGACATAGTTATACCAGTCTAACCCCCATGTAGACAGTGCTATGTTAATGGGAGAGTTTCTCCCATAATCATAGTTACTGCCTCTCAGGGAGGTGGATTAACTACGCTCGCCTTTTGGCATAGTAGCATCTTCACTAAAGTTCTACTGCCGCGCTGTACGTGAAGACAAGCCCCTTGTCTCTTTCACCAACAAAAGTTGATCCAATAAAGATGTTACCTCACTCACCATTGTATCTTTAATTTAGAATGGATTTCTTTTGCTGCTGCACAGATGGAAGAAGAAGCTTCCCAATGCCAAATAATGGACCAAAGTTCTAGGGCAGGGATCGGCAACCTTTGGCAGGTAGCCAGTCAGGGAAATCCTCTGGCATGCCAGGTTGGTTTATTTACCTGCAGTGTCTGCAGGTTCGGCCAATCGCAGCTCCCACTGGACACGGTTTGTTGTTCCAAGCCAATGGGGGCTGCGGGAAGCAAACAAACCGGCCTAGCCCACCAGCGGATTTCCCTGACAGGCCACATGCCAAAGATTGCCGATCCCTGTTCTAGGGTAATCTCCTTATCTTGAGTCTTTTCCCCCAATTAATGTATTTAATTAAAGTTGTCTGCCACATAAAGTTTAATAAATTCACTATCTATTTTAAAATCACACCAGAAACCTCCAGACTAGAGTTCATTATTTCCTTTTCTCTGTTAGTGGTCTCTTGAAGCCTGCCATTACTATATCTATAATCTTATTTTTATCCCTAAATATCTCCACTAATTGTTGGCCTAAGGGTTTACCTGCCTGGTATCAGTTAATTTCAGAAACCCCAGTGGCAAGTATCTGGACATCCTTATTTATTAGGGAAATGCCTCCATAAGAAAGAGGCACAATCAATTTTGTCTTTGGCTCATTGATTCTGGAATTTGAGAGCATTCTGGGAAACTATTAAACTAGCATGTTTGGGGCTCAGTTCCTCTGCTAAAGCTATATAACATTCACATGATAACCCATCAGGGCCTGATGATTTGACTGTAGGTGTCCATTTAATTACATTATAGACCTCTCTTGCATCAGTGATTCTGTACAATCCCTCACCTTGTTCCTTGGTAAGACTAGGTAAATTTTCATTTTCAATATTCTATTCTCTGTCCTTTCACTCATATGTAAATAGATGTAAACAAAGCTTCAAACATCTTACCTATGGCGTCTTGGTCAATAGTCATTATTGCACCTTTTTTTACAATTGTTTTTATTTTGCTTAGCTTACTTCAGTTTATAATAATATCTGAGTTTTATTATTCTTTTACAATAAACTCCTTTAGCCAACGAAGTGCTGTCACTTATCTCTGAATAAAACTTAAAATTGCTCCAGGAGTAAGATCAATTTAAAACATTCTATTTTTGTGATATTTAATGTTTTCTTTCAACCTCTCCTTCTGTTTTGCCCAATGGCTCTTGCAGTCAGTTTACTCCAAAGCACTGTGAGAGACACTCTGCATATGATATGGTTTTAAGATATTGGGGAAACAATTTCAAGATTTTTTAAGGTATTTAGTTGGGTAAAGATGCTTATGAAAATCTCACCAGATACCTAGGTGCTGAACATCCATTGATTTCAATAGTAGTTAGGTGCCTCTTCATCTTTAGGTGCCTAAACATCTTTCAAAAATCTGGCTCTTAAGTACTTCTGAAAGTTTTACTCTTCCCAATGTTCATTCATTGAAAAACAATCTGTAATCACATTTTTAAAGTTTTTTTAATTTTCATGTTTCTTGGGTTCACTACTGGTCCAATCTCAGAATAATGCCATCTTTATGGTTGGACCATTTTATAGTAACTTCAACAAGAAAGGGCTTCTGAGAAGATGTAGCCATTACTGTATGTGGTCATTTTCAACCTATAATTGATAGGGGTAAAGAGGAGGTAATCTCTTAACGTTGGAATAGTTTTCCCACCCAGAATGAAGAATGTTCACTTTCAAACATCATTTAGTTGGGGCCAGTACAGCACATCTACCTATGTGAATATTTGCTGTATCTGGTCTTCTACCATAAGTATATCTTTAGATGGAAAGCCAGATTCCCACCCCTACCAGGTGATTTCTTTGCCTACATGGTCACCCCTTATTATGCACCTACATGTTTTGTCTCTTGACAGGTTTGACTTCAAATTGTAATGATTTAGAAATCAATATAGAAACATTCTGGTTTTAAAGTTCTGGATGCATAAAATTCTTGCCTGCACCCAGTCATAGGCTAACATTTTTTCTTTCCCTTTTATAATGAGTTTGTTTAATTTCTGGCTGCATTTTCTTAAATTCAGACATTCAGGCCTCTGCCATTTAAGCTAAGATGCTAACTTTTATCTAAGTCTGGTTTTGTTCAGATGCCATAACCTCTTTTTCTTGCAGTGTTGTTGTAGCCATGTTTGTCCTAGGATATTAGAAAGACACAGTTCATCCCACACTAGACTAGAAGAAGTTAATGAGGCTGAGAAGGCACCAGTTAACCAGATAGGTCGATGCTGAATGGAATTAGGTGGCTTATGTTACCCCTGAATGATAAGGGGTAACAGCTGAGAAGGAACAGGTGGGGCTAGAATGAAGCCAAGATGCTGGCATCAGAAGGGGCTGAAGTGAAGGAGCCTGCAGCCACTTTCTGGACATTAGAGAGGGAAAGAGGAAAACCTAGGGTAAGAAGGTGTAGGAAAAAGCCTCAGGGAAACGGCAGCAAGGTCTAAGGTGCAGACCTCAGCTGCTGATTAAAGTACCCCTAAGCTGGAACCTGGAGTAGCGCGAGGATGTTCCCCTACCAGCTACTGGGGAAGTGGCACAGTCTAGGCAGTGAATGGGAAGACACTCTGGGACAGTTCCTATGGGATTTTGATACCCCTAGAAGGGGAAAACACATAGGGATCTGGCCAGAGGGCCAAGCCATGAAGAGAGAGCATCCTGACTTGCAGAGGGAGCGAGTGAGAGAGAGGCTATGGGGCAGGTGAATGATCAATAGAAGGGGCATCAGATGTAGAAGGAGCTAATTCCCAGAGCAGCCGAGAGGAGGTTCCCTACCAGTTAGTGAACACTGTTACAGTGAGTGAAGTACTATCTGTTATTGGACCAACTTCTGTTGGTGAAAGAGACAAGCTTCGAGCTACACAGAGTTCTTCAGATCTGGAAAAGGTAATCAGAGTGTTGCAGTTAAATACAAGGTGGAACAGATTGTTTTGCATGAGTAGTTAACACCTATTGTAAGAGACCATTCAAAGCGAAGTGCCTGTTAACAAATTTGAAGGCATAGGACAAAAAGGGGTGGGGGAGGGGTTTTAGTGGTTTAAAGATTGTTGTATTAACGATAAATCCAGTGTCTTAATTAAGACTATGAATGTTAGTGTCCAGTGAAGTTATGAATTTAAGCTCCCAGGCTCGTGAAGATCTGCAGAAGAATTTCAGAAAAACTGAGAAATATCCTGGGACAAACACGGCTAGAACAGCACTGCAAACAATGAAAGATATTAATTTTTGCCATCTGAAATGGAAACTCCACAACATGAAGAAAAAGGAAGCAAAGCTTAACAGTGAGGTGTACTTCCTGAGCAAATGCAAGAAACAAAACATCATCCCCAGAGGACTCATCATCTGTAACCATCTGACCACTACATACAACTCCAAATATGCTGATCAGCTCTGCTGATGGACTTCAAAAAAACTAAGGAACCATCTCCTGTACCTCACCCACGCCAGAAGGGAGCACCAAGGAATCATCACATATTCCCATTCACTGGAAGGAAAAAATCAGGAAGCCTACCTGCAAATCATTCAAGAAACCCAAAACAACTATTTTTTAAAAAAACTGATGACAGCAATGCAACACAAAAACAAAAAATTGAACCAACTTCACAACCCACAGAATACCACCTCTGGGAAAAAACATGACCAGTACTCGCTACATAGACACTACACTACTCCCCTACATACCAATTTATCAAGACTGCCCTTACTGGAGCTGAAATATCTGTACTTTCCAAGAGATTGAACATATTTGATCATTACATTGATTGCTTCACAAAAAACATTGACAGCGAAATCCTTAACAAACATCACATCCATCACAGTCTCTTCACCACTGAAGGACAGCTATACAGTCCATGAAATCAAACCACCAGATAGTGATCAAACCAGCAGACAAAGGGGGTGCCATTGTAGGTCTCAACTGTGATGACTGCGTTAACAAGACCAACTGACAACTCTCTGACACCAAAAACAACTTTGTGGGTGAAACCAGACAATCACTATGCTCTTTTCTGTGAGAGTTCATTCAAATGCTAAAAGACAAAAACACCATATCACCCATGGACAAATACTTATACAAAATTATCACTCCATATCTTGTCCTCAAAGGAAACCCGCACAACACCTGCAAAAGACGAGCTTGGGAGCTTAAATTCATAACTTTGCTAGACACTCAAAATCATGGTCTTAACAAAGACACTGGATTTATGGCTTACTGCAACAATCTGTAAACCACTAATTTCCTCCCCTCCTCCCCCCCCCCCCCCCCCCCCACAAACTTTATGTTTTGCTCTATGCCTTCAAAGGGTTTAACAGGCACTTCACTTGCAATGGTCTCTTACAATCTGTGTTAACTATTTATGCCAAACAATCTGTTCCACCTTCTATATAGCTGTGATACTCTGAGTACCTTTCCCAGACCTGAAGAAGAGCTCTGTGTAACTTGAAAGCTTGTCTCTCTCACCAACAGAAGTTGGTCCGATAAAATATATTACCTTGCCCACAGTAGCATAGCTAGGGAGGGAGCAGGGGGAGCGGCTTTTGGCGCCTTTTTAATTTTTACTTTGAACGGGGGGGACAGACATAAAAAAAGGCGCCACCCACTGCAGCGCTTGTACTCACCGGGCGGCGCTCTGGGTCTTTGGCGGCACTTCGGCCGCGGGTCCTTTATTCGCTCCGGGTCTTCGGCAGCATTTTGGCAGCAGGTCCGCGCCCCCTGTTTGCTCCACCTGGCTACGCCAATAACTCTTTTTTCTCAAACGTACAGTTACTGTCATTGCTGTTCTTCTCTGATTGGTGCTAAGCCAATTAGCATTCCTACATTCAGACCCAAGCATATTTTTAATGGTTTTGTTCCATAAAGTCTCAAATTCTCTTTCCTTCTCCTTTTGCCTCCCCTCTTCTTACCCCATTCTGCCAATCCTTCACAGAAGATCCATCTCTTCTCTATGTAGTCGGGAAGGAGTATCCAGTCATGCCAACAGTGGTCCACCAATGTTGTAAACTGGTTAGAAGTCCACTTTTCTCCTTGATTCTCAAAATGTGCTATTATTTCTAGTCAAAACAGATATAAATAGGAGCCTACTCTGACACATCCAATACATCTTTTTTTATAGTTTAAAAAAATCAAAGTCCAAACAGAAAATTTAATGATCATGGTAAGTATTTAATGGTATAACTCCATCCTGTCCTGAGTTAAAATTAATGAATTGAAAAATATCTCTAAATACTTTCATCAGTAAGCTATTTAACCAGCGCTCTAAGAAGTTGTCAAATATGGAAATAGCTAGAACTCTCCCCATAGAGATGCCTTCCCAATCACCACCCCAAGCTTGGTGAAAAACATACTGCTGGGTATAATCAATTTAAATTAAAGCAATAAAAGCTCTCATATTCCATCCCTCCAGAGTAGATTGACTTACATGTGTCCCCAGCCTTACATTCTTTCCAGATGATGAGAAAACACCTAACATTCTTGCTATCCTCACCTTTTACATAGTTTTTGCTCTATAATATATTAAACCAGTCATGCACTAACACAACTTCTAATAACCAAATATAAACTGGAAAGCTTCAGAGCTAAACATGTCCTAGAAACCCTTGATCTCTTTGATTACTTACTCAGCCCTCTCTTTTCTACTCATACGCCTCTTCCTCATTCTGTTCATCACCATATGTTCTCTTTGGAAGACGTCTATTCTGGTTATGGGCCCTCTGGGATTTGACCTGCTGCCACATGAATGGAGATCTGCTGCTAGTCTCATTTTCTCCTCCTGGTGCTCTGTCTTAACGTGTAATTTTAACTCTTTTTAGAGAATGTTCACCCTCACCCACAGCTCTGATATTACAATAATACCCAAATGGGAAGTTTCAGTGGTGTTTTATATTGGCCTAGATCAATACTTCATTGATTGTTCTTCTTAATGTGAGGCCAAATCTTGAAAAACAACCACTTTTTGTATGTGCACTTATAATACAGCATTTCATTCTCTGACTTGCAGTAAGGTATACTTGTATTCACAGTAGTGCAGCCAGATAATCATACTCCTAAAACAAATTCTGTGTGCTTATATAACATATATGAGCTGCTTCTTCCTTCCCTCTGAGTTCTCTTAGCAGGGTCTCCAGATAGTTATTTTGGCATTCCTCCTTTTTTTATCTCCCATGGAAGTCCTTTCAGATTTGTATTGTTCCTTCTTATTCTGTTCTCCATATAATGTATTCCTAGCTGGCAACCAATCTGAAGTTTCTTCTCTGCATCACTTTGTATATCCTTTAAGCCTGTCTCAACTTCACTCACTCTCAGCAAGTTCTACTATCTTTTTTATTATTCCCTGAAGGAGACTCGCATCTCAGGTTTCATTGATTTCATTTCAGATATAATTCTCTAATGTCTGCCTTTATGGCAGACACATTCCTATCCTTCTCCAAGGTTCTTTTTTTTTCTTGTTTATGAATAGAATGTTGACCCATAGGGAGTGTGACGAAGTGTCCCGCTGCTTCTCTCTGGGGATTTGAAAAGAAATAACATCTTATTTTTATTACTATTATTTCACTAGCACACACTTGGTTTGGGGGTTCTCAGAAACTTGTTAGTTGAGCTTTCAAGTTCTGTAACAGAGAGATTGTAGCCCACCCCACATAGCTGGACAGAGAGTGAAGGAGAGTAAGACTCCCTCTACTGGCAAGGGCTGCTACCATGCTCTCCATGTGTCAGTATATAATGACTGCATCTGTAACTTTCACTCTATGCATCCGAAGAAGTGAGGTTTTTACTCACGAAAGCTTATGCCCAAATAAATCTGTTAGTCTTTAAGGTGCCACCAGACTCCTTGTTGTTTTTATTAAACAATACAGCGGCACATCTGCATCAACGTAGCTGTGTCGATGCAGCATTTTAAGTAGACCTGCCCTTAGATTTTGCTGGTTAAAAGGAGAAAAAAAACCTTTTGATCTTTGAACACAGTGCCTCTTAGTGTCTGCATATGAGCTCTTACAAACTGACTAGTTCTTAAAGCAATTACCAAAGGACTGACTTGTGTCTTAAGGTGTGATCTTTAACTTCTAGTATTGCAAATTCCCCGAAAATCAAAAATCATGAGTCAGACCATCATGATTGGTCCAAAAAGCATTGTTAAAGACAAGGTGATGTCATCGTGTTGGTTTTTTTAGTTTTTAAACTCCCCTCACTCATCGTGTGTGTGAGTACACAGTTACTGTATATATGTTTGTAAAGTAAGGTGAATTTGTCCTCTACTGCTGGAGCTTTTGCTGGAAGACCCAGTGAGATCAAATTACAGAGATCTGTACAAAATGCTGCCAGAGGGTGCAGAGCTCTCAGCTTCTCCGCCAGCCCCAAAGCTTTAATTAATTAATTCTGTCTCCTCCCAGCCCAGCAATTCATTATGCACATCTGTTCTGCCCCCTGTCAGTCATCTGCCCCTTGTTCCTCTGTACACCTCTGCCCTTCCTGCGGCTGTGGGGACTCTTCACCTCCTCATAGGCTTGGGACTCCAGGGCTGGAAAAGGGAAGGAGGTGAACCCATGAGGTATTAACCTGTTGATGACATGGAGAGGGGAGAAGAGGGAACACAACCATCCTCAGTAGAATCATAGAATCATAGAAAATTAGGGTTTGAAAAGACCTCAGGAAGTCATCTGGTCCAACCCCCAGCTCAAAGTAGGACCAACCCCAACTAAATCATCCTAGCCAGGCCTTTGCCAGCCTCTAAGGATGGAGATTCCACCACCTCCATAGGTAACCCATTCCAGTGCTTCACCACCCTCCTAGTGAAATAGTGTTTCCTAATATCCAACCTAGATTTCCCTCACTGCAATTTGAGACTCTTGCTCCTTGTTCTGTCATCTGCCACCACTGAGAACAGCCGAGCTCCATCCTCTTTGGAACCCCCCTTCAGGTAGTTAATGGCTGTTATCAAAACCCCTCTCACTCTTCTCTTCTGCAGACTAAACAAGCCCAGTTCCCTCAGCCTCTCCTCATAAGTCATGTGCCCCAGCCCCCTGATCATTTCTGTTGCCCTATGTTGGACTCTCTCCAATTTGTCCACAATCTTTCTGTAGTGGGGGGGTCCAAAATGGAACACAATACTCCAGATGTGGCCTCACCAGTGCTGAATAGAGGGGAATAATCACTTCCCTCGATCTGCTGGTAATGCTCCTACAAATGCAGCCCAATATGCCATTAGCCTTCTTAGCAACAAGGGCACACTGCTGGCTTCTCATCCACTGTAATCCCCAGGTCCTTTTCTGCAGAACTGCTGCATAGCCAGTTGGTCCCCAGCCTGTAGCAGTGCATGGGATTCTTCCTTCCTAAATGCAGGACTCTGCACTTGTCCTTGTTGAACCTTATCAGATTTCTTTTGGCCCAATCCTCCAATTTGTCTATGTCACTCTTGACTCTATCCCTACTCTCCAGCGTATCTACTTCTCCCCGCAGCTTAGTGTCATCCATGAACTTGCTGAGGGTGCAATCCATCCCATCATCCATTTCAATAATGAAGATGTTTAACAAAACCGGCCCCAGGACAGACCCCTTGGGCATGCCGCTTGATACTGGCTGCCATCTAGACATTGAGTTGTCAATCACTACCCATTGAACCCAACAACCTAGCCAGATTTCTATACATTTTATAGTCCATTCATCCAATGCATACTTTTTTAACTTGTTGGCAAGAATACTGTGGTAGACTGTATCAAAATCTTTGCTAAATTCAAGGTATATCATGTCCACTGCTTTCCACAGAGCCAGTTATCTCATCATAGAAGGCAATCAGGTTGGTCAGGCATGACTTGCCCTTGGTGAATCCATGTTGACTGTTCCTGATCAACTTCCTCTCCTCCAACTGCTTCCAAAATGGTTTCCATGATTTTTCCAGGGACTGAGGGGAGGCTCACCAGGCTGTTGTTCCCCGGATTCTCCTTCTTCCCTTTTTTAAAGATGGGCACTATATTTGCCTTTTTCCAATCATCTGGGCTCTTCCCCGATCGCCACAAATTTTCAAAGATAATGGCCAATGGCTCTGCAATCACATCAGCCAATTCCCTCAGCACCCTGGGATGCATTAGAACTGGACCCATGGACTTGTGCATGTCCAGCTTTTCTAAATAGTCCTTAACCTGTTCTTTCATCACTGAGGGCTGCTCACCTCCTCCCCATACTGTGTTGCCCAGTGCTGCAGTCTGGGAGCTGACCTTGTCTGTGAAGACCAAGGCAAAAAAAAACATTGAGTACTTCAGCTTTTTCCACATCATCTGTCACTATGTTGCCTCCCCCATTCAGTAAGGATCCCACACTTTCCCTGACTTTTTCTTGTTGCTAACATACCTGTAGAAATTCTGCTTGTTACTCTACACATCCCTTGTTAGCTGCAACTCCAGTTGTGTTTTGGCCTTCCTGATTACAACCCTGCATGCTCGAGCAATATTTTTATACTCCTCCCTAGTCATCTGTCCAAGTTTCCACTTCTTGTAAGCTTCCTTTTTGTGTTTAAGCTCACCGAAGATTTCAGTGTTAAGCCAAGCTGATGGCCTTCCATAGTTGCTATTCTTTCTGCACATTGGGATGGTTTGTTCCTGCGCCCTCAATAAGGCTTCTTTAAAATAGAGCCAGCTTTCCTGGACTCCTTTCCCCCTCATATTAGCCTGCCAGGGGATCCTGCCCATCAAATCCCTAAGGGAGTCAAAGTCTGCTTTTCTGAAATCCATGGTCTGTATTTTGCTACTCTCCTTTCTTCCTTTTTGTCAGGATCCTTAACTCAATCATCTCATGGTCACTGCTGCCCAGGTTGCCACCCACTTCTACTTCCCCAACCAATTCTTCCCTGTTTGTAAGCAGCAGGTCAAGAGGAGAATGGCCCCTGGTTGGTTCCTCCAGTAGTTGCACCAGGAAGTTGTCCCCAACACTCTCCAAAAACTTCCTGGATTTTCTGTGCACTGCTGTATTGCTCTCCCAGAAGATGTCAGGGTGATTTAAGTCCCCCATTAGAACCTGGCCCTGTGTTCTGGAAACTTCTGTTGTCTGAAGAAAGCCTCGTCTACTTCATCCTACTGGTCCGGTGGCCTATAGCACATGCACACCACAACATCACCCTTGTTGCTTTCACTTCTAAACTTAACCCAAAGACTCTCAACAAGTTTTTCTCCAGTTTCATACTGGAGCGCTGAGCAATCATATTGCTCTCTTACATACAGTGCAACTCCTCCACCTTTTCTTCCCCGCCTGTCCTTCCTGAACAGTTTATACCCATCCATGACAGTGCTCCAGTCATGTGAGTTACCCCCAAGTCTCTATTATTCCAATCACATCATAGTTCATTGACTGTGTCAGGACTTCCATTTCTTCCTGCTTGTTTCCCAGGCTTCTTGCGTTCGTGTACATGCACCTAAGATAACTAGCCAATTGCCCTACTTTCTCAGTATGAATCAGGAGCCCTCCACCCTCCCTCACCCTGTTGCAGTAGCTGGACTCTTTCTGCTTCCTCCTGTGAAAATAGTATACACTTCTTTCCTCCCTCCCTCCCCAGGAGCCAAAAAGGAGATTGTGCAGAGGGGAGGGGGAAATCTCTGCTTCCCTCCTGGAGAAGCTCTGATTGGCTGCTCTTACCCAGAACATGAGAAAGTGGGCAACCAATCCAAGGGCATTTATGCATAAGCAGGGCTCAAAATTGCTTGAGATCTGTACCCTTTTCTGTCTAGCTTCAGCAGGGCTAAAATCCTGTTATTTCCAATTAAATCTAGAACTGATAACACTGGGCTTCTATCTTCCAGAAAAATCTCTCCACAGCTATGAACATGAGACAAATGGCAACATGGCCACCATGTGAATGGACTTGGTGGGCACCATAGTATATAGAGAATATTGTGGTAGGCCCTACAACCACTTTTCCCATAATTTCACCTGGGATCAAGGTGCATGCACACTCTGTCCCTTTTGCATGACTTCTAATCCCTCTGCCAATACTTTTTATGTTGAACCATGGTGAAGATTTGCATAAATTTCCTTGGAAGATGATATTTTGAATCTGGCTGTTCAGTCTTCCAGGTACTTACATTCGGTTGTCTGCTTTCAACATTAAACCAGGGAGTAAGGTTTAATAGGTACTTACTATAAAATAAACTCTAATATTAGGAAAAGTTATGGCTACATTTGAAACATATTTCAGTGCTCACATTTCTGTATTCCTGCTTCTACACTAACCGAAGTGAGCACTTTCAATAAGATATGTTTATAGTGATTCTTGGAAGTGATGCAGCTATAAAAGGGTAATATTATTTGGGCCATTCAAAATTTACTCTGTGATATCTCCTCACTATATTATAGAATTAGTTACAGCTGTAATACAACCAAGATATGATTTGAGTTTAAATGAGAAGAGTTGAACAGAGTAGCTTACTCCATTCCATCCCACACAGTGTCTTGGTAGGATCTCCTCTGAGGGAATCTCAGACAAGAGTGTTACCATATAACATAAATGTAATGAATTCAGACTTTTCAAGAATCGCTTCCGTCACCTCTTGGGTGGAACACAGCAGCTATTTAACAATGCCTAATGCAGTTTAAGAGAGGAAATGAAGAATATCTTCTGATTTGAAATTAAAGGGGTGGTAGGGTAGATAGAACATAAACATCAGATATTGCCCTGGACAACATTCTTACACTTTCATGGGATATTTAAGTTCCACGAGGACATTGTTTTTACATAAATGATTCACTTTCATAAGCTAAATGTTTTCCCTGTTCAGATAAACCACGGGGCCTGATTTTCCACTGTGCTGCTCTTGTTGTACACCAGCATAGCCCCACTACAGTCAGTGGAGTTCCACCAGCATAAAACTGGTGTAGAAGTGGAGAATTAGGCCAACAGTGTTTGAACATTGGTTCAATACTATCTCTGAGGGAATATCACCTAATGAACTACCAGCCCCACTTTTTGTAACACTTCGGGTCACATCCTCAGCTGGGGTACGCAAGCAAATGTACATCATCAGATCTGGCCCTCCATGTTTCCCATGGTGGTCTCCTATGCAGGTACTGATTAGATCCAAACTTTCTTAGCTTGTGAAAGCTGATGAGATCATAGCCTAAGAGGGTCTGGCTGCAGGTCATCAATAAATACTATTTACACTGATTACATGGTCATCAGGTTTAGTATCATTTTCATAATCATGACTATACTGGAACTCAATAACTTAATCATATGTTTTCAGAAAAATGTGTGTCCAGTTGTGTGGTCATCTGCATGTGCAATTACTGCAACTGGGCAATCAGACAAGGTACATGTGGTACACATTTTTTTTTCTGTAAATGTAGGCCTTGGCATCCTTCACAAAGCATTTAATATAATCCTTGATGAAGGCACCATAATTTGAAAATGAGATTGAACAGACAAATTCTGTTCATTATTAGGCTAGATTTGCTTTTGACAAGTTTCACTGTTATGGTAGGTTTCTACCCTCGTGTAAACCTTATGAACCATTACAAGATCTACATACTCATCTGCTTTTATCCAGCAGGAATATTATTGGGAGGACCTGAAAGTGATGCACTCCTTTGACAGAGACTGAGTGGCTTCATAGAGAGTTTGGTTTCTCTGATGTTGCAAGACAAATTACAGGATTTTGTTTTCATTTAGATGTTCTTTTCTGAATTTAGTGATGGAAATTAATAGTGGACAAGCAAAACAAAAAACAAAAAAATCCACCAAACAGACATATACATTTTGAGCTGAATTCTCTGCTTGTGTGAACTGATGCAGCTCCAGGCATTTGGCCCTTTGTTTTTATGTAGCAATTATATTATATAAAGCTCGGTGTAAATATGTTCCTACTTTTTTTTTTCTTTTTGGCACAAAGACAATATTAAGCTGACTTAGGGCAAGCTACAACTCTATGGCAATCTAAATGGGATATGTAAATAAAACATGATTCTGAATCTTATACAGTCTTTACTTTTTATGTTTGAGTGTCATTATTATGTTTATGGGAAATGGGTGTATTAAAACACTGTGAAGATAAAAAAAATCTGCTACCATTTTTCATATATTTGTTATGATACTGCTCTTGGTTTCCTCTAAACTTGGTACATTTGTTTAATATCTTTATTAATGATCTGGAGGATGGTGTGGACTGCACTCTCAGCAAGTTTGCAGATGACACTAAACTAGGAGGCGTGGTAGATACACTAGAGGGTAGGGATCAGATACAGAGGGACCTAGACAAATTAGAGGATTGGGCCAAAAAAAACCTGATGAGGTTCAACAAGGACAAGTGCAGAGTCCTGCACTTAGGACGGAAGAATCCCATGCACTGCTACAGACTAGGGACCGAATGGCTAGGTAGCAGTTCTGCAGAAAAGGACCTACGGGTCACAGTGGACGAGAAGCTGGATATGAGTCAACAATGTGCTCTTGTTGCCAAGAAGGCTAACGGCATTTTGGGCTGTATAAGTAGGGGCATTGCCCGCAGATCGAGGAACGTGATCGTTCCCCTTTATTTGACATTGGTGAGGCCTCATCTGGAACACTGTGTCCAGTTTTGGGCCCCACACTACAAGAAGGATGTGGAAAAATTGGAAAGAGTCCAATGGAGGGCAACAAAAATGATTAGGGGTCTGGAGCACATGACTTATGAGGAGAGGCTGAGGGAACTGGGATTGTTTAGTCTCCAGAAGAGAAGAATGAGGGGGGATTTGATAGCAGCCTTCAACTACCTGAAGGGGGGTTCCAAAGAGGATGGAGCTCGGCTGTTCTCAGTGGTGGCAGATGACAGAACAAGGAGCAATGGTCTCAAGTTGCAGTGGGGGAGGTCCAGGTTGGATATTAGGAAAAACTATTTCACTAGGAGGGTGGTAAAACACTAGAATGCGTTACCTAGGGAGGTGGTGGAGTCTCCTTCCTTGGAGGTTTTTAAGGCCCGGCTTGACAAAGCCCTGGCTGGGATGATTTAGTTGGGAATTGGTCTTGCTTTGAGCAGGGGGTTGGACTAGATGACCTCTTGAGGTCCCTTCCAACCCTGATATTCTATGATTCTATGATTCATGTGTATACGCTAACTGAAGCTATTACATTCTTACTGTACCTTGATCATACTATTTCAGTACAAATAAATGTGGGAAGGAGAGAAGGAAAGATAGGGTTTTACTGAGATGAGATATAGGGTGCAAAAATTACTTCAGAAGCATGAGAAAGCGATCTAGATTAAACAAAGGAATGCAAGTGAGAGAGTCCTTCCACCCCCATTTTAACTGTGGTGTCTCCTGGGGAAGGGTACTGAGAAGGGCAATATTGGAGGTGTGGATTTAGCAGGCTTTGTTAGAGAGGCAGTCTTAGTAGTTGTACTTCCCTTGCTTCCAGGTTTTCTTGGTAAAAGTAACAGCACAGCATGTACAGACCTGTAATAGCTTTCAAAGGCTCCATTGTTTATGACTCATCTGAGAAAGGATGAGCAGCTTCTGAAGGGAACCACAAAATGAATATCTTAAAATTGTAATGGGATGGCCTGTACCATTTCTTCTCTTCGTTACTGGCTGCCAGGAGAGTAGATTAATGTTAGCTTATTTTCTACTCTTGTTACAATCTTTGCTATAATAATAAAATATCAGAATTTGAATGTCTAGTATGTCCTTGGAGTCTGGTAGCATTTGACATTTTCACGTTTAGTACTTAGCCATTCCTTGCCTTCCTCAGAAATGGGTAAAGCTTAAATAGGAAGGAATAGGATGACTAGCCAACCAAAATAAAGAATATTATAAAGGTCAAAATAATTTACCACTACCATTCTTAACATATTGTGTTCTAGGCATTAAATTCTGATACTTCATTCCCTTCACAAAGTCTGTTACAAGAAAATAGCACCGTTTTTCTTGACAAAGATGATGCTGATGCTAGCAAATAGAGGAAAATCAACCCACTTTCCTTACAGTCAATAGATTGTAATCATATAGTCTTTTTTGGATACAGTGCTGGAGAACAGCTTCCATTTCCTTTATATGCTAGCAGTTTCAGATGTGGAACACAGCTGAATGATATTTAAGTCACACAAAAGCATCCAAAGTTAAAGACCTGGGACTGGAAATCCTGATAAAACAAAGCTATTCTGTCTGCAGCACTTCATTTTAATATTGCAGGGGGTGTTTAGTTTTTATTTGTTTGCTTCACACAGCATCAGAATGGAAAGTTTAATGTAACTGCAGCATCCCAAGGAGGAATGTAGAAATGATATTTGTCAAGCTCGCAAAAAAACCGTTGCAGAGAACTTGTGTAGGTTCCCACAAACTCAGTGGTGATATTTGCCATAAACTGGATTGAATCCAAACTGTTACATATAGTTTTAATGACAAAATGCTAACCACTCCTTAAAGCTTACGCAAAAGCATGATTGCCTAAAACATTTTGTTCTCATCAAACCAGACGAAACAGCTAGATGTCTCTGGACAAAGCTTTTTATTACTTGATCTAATCTGTCTACCCATTCCACATTCATTGCTGTGCTGCCTGAGCAGTCCAAAATGGTTTGAGACAGATTTTTTTTTATAATAGAAGTGTTTATTGACACACAGGACTGGGAAAAGCCTTTAAAAACAGTGTGCGATTGCAAAAGAGAGCCATACTTCAGATAAGGTGTGGATCATTGAAGTTCCCACTTTGACATTCTCCTGCAAAGAGAAAATCTCAGTCTTGGTATGCTATGATTTTAGACTATGCAACAAATAAAAATTGAAAGTCAGCTCATCCCCCCCACCCCAGCCCCACTATTACAATTAACTTACCAAACCATTTCCAAAGCCAACAATGTATTTCTTAAAGAATATTAAATATTTGATATGAGGCCTTAGGATATATGGTACCTGTGATGGGGTGAATAAGACCCTGAGGCCCCTTGCTAGAGGCCTTGTGGCCTTACCACGCCCTGCCCCAGAAAAGGACAGTAGAGAGGTCCTCCAAGCTGGCAAGAGTTGCTGTGTGGGAAGCAGCCAATCAGGGCCCAGTAGGTCTGTATAAGAAGAGCTGCAAGGCCAGAGTGAGTTTAGTTCCTTTGTGGAGCTGGAGGAGAGTGGATGGTTGGCTGAGGGAGTTGCAGGTCCTTGGTTGAGGTAGTGCTGCCAGAAGCCAGGGAGAGTGGGAAGGAGCCCTGAGCTGGTTGTGGGGACTCCATGAGGACAAGGCCCTGCCCGAGGTAAGGGTGAAGACAGTACAGGGCTGTGGGGAAGTGGCCCCGGGAATTAGAGCAGCAGTGTGATTTAGATAAAGGGACCCAGCAGACAGCTGCTATCTACAGGGGCCCTAGGCTGGGACCTGGAGTAGTGGGTGGGCCTGGGTCCCTCCCTGTGCCCCTTCATTAGTTACAGTGGGGAAGTGGCTGGAACATTGAGGCACACCCAGAGCGGGGGGGAACTGAACTGTAGTGGCCCAGCTGGAGAGTTGTGGCCAGAGAGGCCCTAAGATGGTGAAGATATTGCCTCCAGGGAAGAAGCCCTGGGGCACTTCTCTAGTCTGGAGCAGGGACAAACTGAGGGAGACATTACAGAGGGCACGTAGAGGCCCCTGTTGGACTTGTACCCCAAAAGGGGTTTGCTTTGCTTTTATCACATACAGACTGTATGACTTGGCCAGAGAGCTGAGTCAGCAGAGACCCACCACAAACTGGTAGAGAGAGAGTGAAGGCACGTGCACACACACCACCAGGGGTTGCTCGTGAGAGGTGAATGCACCCCTGTTACAATAACATTCTGAGCTGTGCTCAACTGTACATACTAACAACCTTTTAAAATTAAGAACTAAAGCCCATTTATCTTTTTACAACAAAAAATGGTCTTACTATACAATATTTAGTGATTTATCTCATTAATGTTCCACTGAGAATAGACTGAGTAGGTTTTTATTAAGTTTATACAAAGGTTGAATTGTTTTAGATGTGAATAACAACCTCAGACAATATTATACAGGTTCAGGCCCAACTTTCTGCTAGATCATGTCTTTGCTTTAATTGAGCAGTGTTCCATTCAAAATTGGTATAGAAGACAATGCTAGCAAATTTAATTTGTGTTTATACAAATAAGACTTTGTGGAGGTCAGATAATTATTGCAAACAAATATTACCTAAATAAATGATTGTTGTGTTGTGGAGAGAGGATGCAAAAGAGTCCAATTTAGCACCAGTTTTGTGCTGTCCAGGCATGTGAGAGAACAGGTAACTGTCCAGAGAGGTCATTTTGAAACATCTAACATATTCCCTATTAAAAGCCATGAAAGGATTTGGCATAGGGATAAAAAATATAGACCCTTTCTCAAGAGAAAACATATGATACTGTACTACCAATTGCCCTGTACTGTAATTCATAGACCTTCATTAAGATTGTGTATGAACAATAAAATGTTCATACATCTGTTGTGACCAAAATTACAAATACCTACATAAGTGTATGTAAATTGGGGAACTGTATTCCTTAGCTGCCTGTCTGAATCTACAGTTCCTATATATGTGTGCAATCAGTGAAGGATTTCCAGGAACAAACAACTTATCTAAAATTTGATAGCCTTGCTCTTCTGAGCCTCGCAAGATGTTTTTATGGAAACAAAGTACATGCGTTCCAGTCCTTAGAGGCATTTTGTTTGTGGAGCACACAGGCAAGCATAATGCTTCTGCAGCACTGGAATGATTATGTTCAGAGATGGCTTCACCATTTCCTTTCTTTGAAAGCGTAGCATGTGTCCCCATTGATATGACTATACTCCACCATAATTTTGCAAGTCTTCTATTACCCATGGGATATTAGTGACAGGTGCTAGTATTGACACCCCTCTAGCCTTTGAGTTGAAGGAGGATGAGGACCAGGAGAATTGCTTTCTTGTTCCAGTTCTCCCTAATTGAATGAACACCCATGCAGAATCTATCCTTAAAGAAATAGAAGCTTGTGAAGGAAATGGTCGTTTTGTGTCCAACTTATTAACATCTGAGTTCAGGTCACCAGGTTTCGTGTAATGGTTGCGACATTAAAATGGCCTGATCCAACTCCCACTGAAGTCATTGGAAGGACTCCTATTGACTTTAGTGGGAACTGGATCAGGACCAAACATCTCATTCAGTGCAAAGAACTATTTCCTGTGTTCTTTCCACAGGCTCTCGTTGTCTTCAGGTGTAGCAAAGAAAATATAGAAGCCTGAGGGCTGAACTCAAGACTTTGAAGGTCAGTGAACAGATGGAAGTCAACCTTAAACAATTTGATTTGCAAATTTATATTCAATTAAAGTGTAGTTGTAGCCATGTGGGTTCTAGGGCACTAGAGAGACAAGGTAGTTGAAGGTAACTTCTGTTGGTGTGAGAGAGACTAGCTTTCAAGTTACACAGAGCTCTTCCTCAGGTCTGGGAAAGGTCTTCTCAGCAACATGGCAGGTAGAACAGATTGTTTAGCATAAGTAGTTAGTACGTATTGTAAGGGACTATTCAAAGTAGAATGGTCTGTTAACAGACACTAGATTTATATCTTATTACAACAGTCTGTAACCCTATGTAACCTTTTTCTCCTATGACTGCAGAGGTGTTAACCTTGCATTTTGCTGTGATGTTGGGAATACCTTTTCCAGACCTGAAAAAGAGCTCTGTGCAGCTTGAAAGCTTGTGTCTCGTACCAACAGAAGTTGATATAATAAAAAATGCTACCTCACCCACCTTGTCTATTCAATTGAATATATTCAATTTTTTAAAAATATTAACATGAAATGCAAATATAAATAATACAGTATTAAAACACATATTTGGGTTTCTGGGAAAAAAATCATGTATGTAAACGTAACATGCTTACCATCTATTCTGGACCGAGATGGAGCCAATCTGAACTCCCCAAAGTACAAGGCCTAGTGCTCAGCTCCAAGGGTTAGGTTAGTCCCATTATAGAAGTAGGATGCACACCTCAAAGTTTTGATCACCTCATATTTTAGAGCCTTCCATAATTAGGTGAAAACATTGTGCTTAAACCATATAATCAAGCATTAAACTATAGTATGACCAAAAGAAAACTATAATACATAAAACATTTGGTAGGGAAAGACTTTATATAAAGTATGTTCTTCAAGTCTCAGCCTTAGTCAGGATGGCAAAACCTCAACCGATGTCTAAACTACTAATGTTGGCAAAACTTGTGTTGCTTAGGGGTGTGAATATTCCATCCCCCTCAGCAACATAAGTTACACTAGCAAAAGTGCTAGTGTGCACAGCACTATGTTGGCAGAAGTGTCTCCTGCTGACATAGTTTCCGCTGCTTGTGGTGGTGGGGTTTTTATACCATACACATTTATGGGAGACCTTTCTCCTGTTGGCATAGTGTCTTCACCACATGTGCTGCAGTAGCGCAGCTGTACCAGTACAACTACACCACTGAGCACTGTAAGTGTAGACATGTCCTTAGACTGAGTAGTACCTTACTATGTGGTTGATCACACATTTAATGACAAAACTCCCATTGGTGCAGAATCAGAGCCTGTGTGAGGAGACCTAATGGGACTACTTACAGAATAAGACCCTACTCCATGTGAATAAAGGTGACAAAATTGGATCTTCAAGGATTTGGGATCTACAATTGTCTTTATTTACACATTTAGTTTTGTAAAGTATTTTAGTTCCTTAAGTAGGATGGTGGTCAGCAAAAAGTAGCAGGTATGGGTAGGAAGAAGCATAAAAAATATGGGAAGGAGTTCCAGCTCTATCATATCTTCTCCTTGATCCCAAGCCTTGTGGAAGAAGGGCCAAGGAATATATTTGCTTTCTGGAACATCCACTCATCCTCAAACCTGCAGGAATACTGAAGTTAATGTTGATCCTGCCACTTCTTACCTACCGGGGTTCCCCCGCAACAAGGTTCAATGTCCATACCTGAAGAGATTTTCAGAGGTAGTGGCTTGCAGAAATATTCATTTGAACATGTCTTCTGCAGAAACCATGCTGCCATGAGTCTAAAAAGCAGTGTGAAAGCACAGGAGTCATGTGACATTCTCCTCAGGGCAGCCCAGAACAGTAATCCACTGTTAACCAACTGCCTTAGAAAGAGTGAACTTTGCTAGAGATTACATTGTGTCAGCTCCCTGCCACACCAGTCTATCTGCTTCACCAGCAAACTCCTCAAGACTGTGAGTCTTAACCTGGCCTTGCAGGTAACAATCTGTGAACCCCTGTTTCCCAGAGATGTCTCTGCAGTGTCCAGTCCTTCTCACTGGACACTCACAGAAATAATTAGGTTCGCTGCTTCCAAAGAGGCTGCAGTGTGTCTATCGGGTTAAACTGAGGACTTGCACTTAATTCAATATAATAGCACTGAGATGGTTTATAGTAAAACAAAAAAAGGTTTATTAGGAACATAAATGTAAGTGACAGTAAGCAGAGATTGTAACCAATTTCTGTTTCTGCTAACAAAATAAAACGCTTTCCAGTGCCTATGACTTAACTTTAGCAAGATTTGCCTAAGTGGCTTTCTCACTTACATCAAGACACCAGCACCTACAGCCCTTCCAGCAAGAGGATCCAGTACTCACAGAATGAGGGTGCTATCCCCTCAATGATGGATAACTGTGGGTGTCTCTCTCCTTATTTTTTATAATCCAGTAAACCTTTGAAATGTAGTCTCTGCAAAGTAGACCTAGACAAAGTTCCTCTCCCCTGCTGGGAAGTAGAGGCCATTCTGTCTTCCTCATCCTCTGGTCACTTTGCCTTTTTGATTACCTTAGTCAGTCTTTTTACCTTGGATATAAATGTACTTCCACTGTCTCTGGCCACACCTTGCTTAAGTTACATTGGAGACACAGGCAAACAGATAAACAAATTTTTCAACAAAGGAATGTTGTTTCATCTGCTCTACTCAGATTGCTTGGTCAGAACATATTTTAAGAACACGATTCTTTATACAATGACCATACATTCATTGTGCAATAATCTTAATTATCAGTGTGTCTGTATTTTTATACGATACCTTACAAGACACTGTTTGGCTAAATATCTGTAGTCCTGTCATGAATGCAGGGACCTGGACTAGATGACCTCTCAAGGTCCTTTCCAGTCCTATGATTCTATGACTCTATATTCTGATAACAGAATATGTGCTGTGCTGGGTGTGCCCTTTTCCAGTTGGCATAAAAGGGGCTCTTAGGATCAGAGTCCAATACAGATGATCCTAGCATTTAAACATGAGGGGAGGGTAAATTTAGCTTGTCCAAGGGAATGATCAACTTAAAATCCTGTGAATCCAAATTCATCATTTTAATGGACCATAGGAAGAAATAGCCCATGCTGGTAGGGGACAGTTTGTCTCCTAGTTTGAGTGATTTAGTATCCTTTGGTGTGAAAATAAAACTGTAAAAAATAATTATTATTCATTACTATTACATTCTATGCTATCACATTTTCCTTTCCCAAAGAGCATAGTGATGGCTATGTTGGTATTTCTTTCACTAATCTGCCCCCTTTCAGGGGCTACAAATGGAGAATTACAGAATTTGGGAGACTCGGGAATTAATGTATAAACACTTTTCTCTTTCTCTCTCTCAGCTCTAGAGAGGGGTACACAGACATCTTTCTTAATATACTTTGATTAATTCTGTGCCATACTCCTTTATATTGATCTTCCTATTTGTGCATAATAGTAGGATGCAATTTGTAATGTTCTTTGTATATGACAAGAGTAGAGTTTTGGAGTGTAAACCACTCATAGTTCCTTTATTGAAAAGGGAAGGGGCAGAAGGTAAGCTTTTTTGTTTTTTCCTCCGCCTCTCTCTCTCCCCCATCCCCTGTCCCTTTTTTTCCCTTTCTTTCTCTTTTTCTATTGCCTACTGTTGTACATAGTCCTTGGTATTTTCCTACAGCAGAGATGTTTAAATGTGGTAATTGTGTTTCTGAAGTCAGGATATATCACTTTCTGCTTAAGATGCAGAGAGGATCTGGGAGATAAGTAGTCATAAATGGATATTTCATTTCTTTTATTTGAAATCCTGATAGGCTCTTCTTTTTGACAACCTTGCTAATGGCTTTTTGGATGCAAGGGGGGGAACCTTACTTTTAATATCATCCATACCTACTGAAGGTTGACATAATCTGCACTCTTTCAGCCTGCAATGTACTGTGCTGCTTACAATAGCAGTGTGATATTTAAAAAATGTTACCCCTGCCACATTTTGGATAAGCATTTAAAAAATGGTTTTTTGTTTTGCTGACATGAAAGGAAGAGAGAAATTACAGGAGGGTGATGACTGAGGACAGAGGATATGTTTATATAACTTCTCATTGTGGTCAGATTTTCCTTCACCTCTTCATAGATGCTGGAAGGAGGTACAGGAGAAGGGCTTCTTCATTTGGATAAGCAATCTACTTTAACCACATCTTTAGCTAGAAGAGAAGAGTTTGCAGCATCAACCAAGCAGGAAGGGAAGCTGCAAAGAGGTGCTGTTGATTTTAGCCCAGGAAAGGAAGAGGAGCTCTTCTCCTTTAAGCAGAAATCAACTCTCCCATTTCCCTTTACTTTAACCCTCTTGCTATCAGTGAAGGCACCAGACTATAACATTTCTTTTTTCGTCTTGTCTAACCAAAAATTGTACATTGAGTTGGCTGGCACTACTGAGAAGACAAAACAATGAAATGAATCCAATCTACTAGACTAATTTACAGTTACAATAGGAATTCTCAATCAAATATGGGCTATCAAGTAAGATAATTTATACTACAGTATTTTGCTTGTCTATTAACAATGGCCTGGATACACACTACTGGGGATTTGTACGGGGAGAGCAACATGACAGTTGAAGTGACAGTAGTAGTCAGAGTTCTCCACTATTTGGAGCATTTTGTCAGGGATTTAGATTCTATTTCAGACTCTGCCATTGATTGCACTGTCTGACGCTAGTCATGTCACTTTAATTCTCTGTGCCTCGATTTTTCCTTTTCTCAACAGGAGGTAATAGCTATCCACCTTCATAAACCACATTGAGATCCTCAGATGAAAAGAGCTGTACAATTATAGAGTATTATATATTTAGACTATTGATTCTGTTTACCAATATTCATACAAAATCACATCTTTAAAGATAGCAGTGAAACAAAACTTGTGAAACAACTGAATTTGGCCCCTAATGAATCAGTAGCCAATTTGTTTCTTGTGTTTGATTTATGGTTACAGTGATACAGGGCTCCTTGGGAGGAGTCTAACAATTTTTTTCTATAATGATTTTAGCAGGGCCAGCAGCAATTCGGCGGCAGGTCCTTCCCTCCAAGAGGGGCAGAGGGACCCGCCGCCAAAGAGCTGGACGTGCTGCCCCTTTCCATTGGCCGCCCCAAGCACCTGCTTGCTGCACTGGTGCCTGGAGCCAGTTCTGGATTTCAGACAACTTGGGGGAAATGACATTGGATTGCAGCCTTACGCAGTACTGTTTGCTGTTCCCCCCTCCCCCCAATTGCATCCTCCCAATTTCCTCTCTGTTCCCTGTCATCTTTGTAGTAAATAACACCAGTTCAGATCCCTAACTACCCCCTCTTACCCCTCTACAATTTTGTTTTGGAAAGATATAAAAGTTTGTGTAACAAATTATGGGCCAGTTTCTGACTCTCTACTCATGCTCATGAAACAAAAAGGGATACTCATGGAATAAGGCTCTACACAATGAAAGAATGAGTGGAAGAACTGGGATTTTCAAAAAGTACAGTGCTGGCCTTAGTCTGCTCTCTTTGACATCAACAGTAAAATTGCCCCTGACATAAAAAGCAGTTAGGCCATTGCTGAACATTCTGATCCCACCCTAATGTTTACTAGTAATAAGTCAAATGTATTTAAAAAAAAAAATCAGGTCCCCGATCAGTTGGTTTTTTTTAATAGTGAATGGTGCCATTATGGTTCAGGTATCATCCTGCACTTACTATAACACAAAATAGCAATTCTTCATATGACAATGTAGTACCACAAACCTGGATTTTTTTTCAGTTAAATGGTTTTTTATTGAAAAATTCTGATTCATCAAATCCAAAACTGTACAGTAAAGGGTTGGTTTCTGACCAATTTTTTCAATTTGAAAAAAAGTTTTGAAATTGAAATGTTTCATTTCAACATTTTCTGAATGAAAAAAAATCACTTTGGAGGTTGTTTTTAAATTTCAGCTTTTTATGGTCAAACATATTACAAAATATAAATCATCAAAACAAAACATTTCAACTCATCTCAACTTTTTTTTTCAATTTTCAGTTCATAGAAATGTAAAAGATTTTGACTTTTCAGCCCAATTTGGGATGACAAAAATGCTTTACATTGAAAATATTCATGGAAGGAGAAAAATGTATCCTATCCAGCTATAATGTTATGCATGAGAATATACTGCAGTACTACAGATATTCTTATTACTTATACTGACTTTTAAATGACAACCTACTGCACTTAAATAGGCAGGCATTCTGACCACGGCTACTTAGTATGTCTAAAATTCTTGGAAGATATGGATCCAGTGGTCTCAGCGGGTAATGGATATTAAATATTTTGATTATGTCTAGTACTCTAGGCCTGTGGGTTCTCCCAAGTTCTCACCTATCATCACTAATGACACCATAATTATGAAATGCTCTCCTTGATTCTAACTTAGAGTATCACCTCATCACTGACTGGGGGAAAATGGCTTTAGCGATTGAAAAGTTGACCTGCTCCTGAAAATATTATATAAAAAAATCATAGAAACTGCTGGCTTTCTCTCCCCCCTCCCCCCCCCCCAGCCCCAAAACATGGAGCAAGATCAGTAAGTCTCAGGCCTTTTGTTTCTCTTGCACTTTGGATGATACCCAGTACCACATCACATGCTTTTCTATCATGCATGCTAAGCACCTGTGTATTCTACTGAACCTTTTGTCTTCTCCCTTTTTTTTTTAACATGCTGATAATCAGAACAAATTGATTTTTGTTTCTTGGATTGCTAAAATCCTCCCAACACTTTCTTCAGCACCAGTGCTGAATAAATCATTGTAATGTTCCCCTGAAGTGAATTGAAAATTAATTTACACAGCCAAGATGATCCTCCTAATAACAGGGTACATGGAATGGGGAAATTGGAAATCATTACCCAGCAAACATTATCTGCATTATTTTTGTAGCTGCTTTAGATTGCATTGTAATAGAAAATTAGGAGACTGGCTGTGAAGAAGTTTAAGAGGGTCCCCTGAAGAGCTTCTGCTTCAAAATTGATTCTTTAAGAAAGCATTAAAAAGCTATTGGAATTGATTGTCTGCTAATATAAAGGAAAAACTCTTTGCCACCATTTGAGTTAAAAAAGAGCATCTTCATTCATGCATGTTATTAAAACTACTGGCCTGAAAGCCCCTGTAGAAAGATAAAGGATATGGATGAGATATTAAAACAGCAATCTTTACCTTATCTGGGATTTAAAGTTAATATGTCGCTTTTATTAATTTAGCAGGAACCATTAGTTAGGATGTCAAAGAGTGGATTTACAATTAAAATGCCATAGGATAGACGTGTCTTTAATAAACAATGGACCAAGAATTCTTCATTAATCTTCCAAGCATGAGGTACACCCCTGCAAAGAATAAATCCTGAATTTACAGTTTTCTTTATTGCTAAGTTTGCTATGCAGCAGCAATAAAAGTCATAGCTGATAACACCCCTGATCAGCTCTAGCAGCTTCCAGTGAAATGGGATGATGGCCAATCAGATTGTCAGCAAGCGGCAAGATGGGGAAACAACGTTCCCTGGTTTAAGGGGAAGTCAGATGAATGACCTTTAGAAGATGTCACTGTATTTAACATGGGTGCTATTGTTTTTAAAAATAAATATAGAAATGTAATTGTTTCCTGACATTAGACTATTTCAAGTTTGTCTTTCTGCTTTCAAACACATTTGGAACAAAATTGCCTTGTCTCTTTTTTAATTTGTGATAAAGGTGAATATTTAAGAGCAATGAATAATGAGCAGGAAGAACAATAGTGGCCCTATTTTTAATAATATTTTAGTAGCTTTCATACTTTAAAAAAATTACCGAACACAGCAATTTAGCTGCATATGTTCTTTTCAAAACTTCTTTAAATTGAGAGAGATGGTGGGTGTGGGATTGTGGGTTGAGAAATTTCCCCAAGATAATTAAGAGGTGAAATCTACTTAGGTAATACTGCAACAGGCTACAAGTTGATGAAACTTCATGTTAATTGCAGATGTGGGCAGAGAGGGGATGGAAAAACAAGAACGACAGACTAAATGAGCAGACAATATGGAGATAAAAGCACCCAGTTGATAAGCCAGTGTTTTGTTTATTTTGGATTTTAAATGCCAATGAATGAGAAAATAATCTAATGAAATAAAGGAAAAGACACAGGATGAACTAGCTAAAATAGGGGAAAAGAAGAAGAATCAGGGCAGATATTGTTTCAGTATACAGTAGCAATGGCAGCATTATACTTCTCATACATGGTGTTAACCCATACCATATATGTGGGAGCAGGCACTACTCTACAGTTCTTTCCTCCTCTGGGCAGTAGTAACTCTTCCACTGAGTAGCGCCAAAGAGGGAAACAAGAAGGTTAAGAGGGTCTATAGAGGGTGAAAGCATCTGTAACTTCAGCTGAAGTCAGTGGGAGCCGTTGGTGCTCAGCACTTCTGAACATCTGGTCCCATATAAATGGAGAGTGAAAAAAGAGATATAATTGAAATGCTGTGTGACTGAATGGATATGTTTAGAACATGGCATAGTAGTTATTGGGACTGGTTAAAATTCAGAATTTCCATCCTGAAATTCTGAGATCTCAAAACTTGGTTTCATCCTGAATTGGGACAAAAGTCAATCTTGGAATTTTTCACAAAATTAAATATTTATTTAATTTTCATCTGAATGAAATGCTTCATTTCAATAGCCAAAATGAAATTTTTCAACCTTTATATAAACATTTTGATAATTTTGACAATCTGTTTCCATAAAACGTTTCAAATTTGTCAAATCAGCACTCTGATGAAAAACTGTTCAGTCTGAAAATTTTTATCTGGCTCTAGTAGTTACATTATTTTTATTCACCATTTATTTTTCATTTTTTTTCTTATATTTCTCAGAAGGGAGAACTGCAGCTTATAGGAGCTGAGGAAGGGATATGTTATAAGGAGGGAATTGAAGGAAGAGGTATATTGAGGCCTAATAGAGACAGGGAAAGCCTTCTATACCCAAAGTGGCCAAAAAAGAAACTGCCAGTCCTGAATCTTAAATGGTCAAGGACTATGTGCAAGAGCTGTGTTATCCCCTACAACATTATAAATACTGCTCTATTGGCAGGACCAGAGGCAGATACAGCCAGTTCTGAACATTCTTAAAATGTAACAAAATAGCTGCTCACCCTCAAGCACTTAATCTAAGCGTTTTTTTTCCAGTGCTGAGGTGGCTGTCACTGACTGAAGGATTCACCTGTTACGACTAATGTTAAAAAACTGACATTCATTGATTAGCAAACATGTTACCTGCAGGATACACCTTGAGGTGAGCTTGCCATTCACAAATGTGGAGTAGGATGACAATGAGGAAAAGGCAGGCTCTCTGTCACCCATGATAGTTACAAATTAAAAATAGTAGCTAATCATCTGGCCACCAGTTTTTTGTAGCATTTGCTGTGTAAATATGGATAGGGAGACCAAATTGCTGGGTTTGTTTTGTTTTTAAATTCTGAACCTGTTGTATTTCCTGTTTAAAACAAACACTTAGATGTTATAAACAGTGGGCAGTAAATCAAGTAGCTTTCGAGTAAAAAGAAACTGGGTAGTGTGTTATATTGTTAACAGGTGATACAGTATAATAAATACCTAGAGTCCCCAACCACGAATGGGGCTCTGGTATGCTAGGCACAGTGAGAAACAGTTCCTGCCCCAAACACTTACACTGTAAAGAGAAAAAACTACTTTTCTTCTATCCTTGGTTTTATCGTTCCCATTTTACAGATGGGGGAACTGATTCAAAGAGATTAAATTACTTGCCCAGGGACACACATGAAGTCTGTCACAGAGCTGGGTCTTAAATCCAGATCTGTTGACTTCCAGATCTCCAGTGTATTAACCACAAGACCATTCTTTCTCTCCTCACATGTACAGCTCCCTTTAACATACATCCTCAGCAGGTGTGCTATAAATTTGCCCTAGCAGGTTCACTTTGGACAATACTGTAATTCTGTGATGGTCCTGTATTTAATGTTGAAAAGTTAATTAAATTGATGGTCACAAGTATGTCCAAGTTCAAGGACATCATAAGATCATTTTTCAGAGTAACAGCCGTGTTAGTCTGTATCCGCAAAAAGAAGAACAGGAGTACTTGTGGCACCTTAGAGACTAACAAATTTATTAGAGCATAAGCTTTCGTGGACTACAGCCCACTTCTTCGGATGCATATAGAATGGAACATATAATGAGGAGATATATATACACACATACAGAGAGCATAAACAGGTGGGAGTTGTCTTACTAACTCTGAGAGGCCAATTAATTAAGAGAAAAAAAGAAAAAAAAAAAAAAAAAAAACTTTTGAAGTGATAATCAAGCTAGCCGAGTACAGACAGTGTGATAAGAAGTGTGAGAGTACTTACAAGGGGAGATAGTCAACGTTTGTAATGGCTCAGCCATTCCGGGTTTAGGGACACTACCTGGTCCCTTATGAACAAGTGGTTAATTCTGGATCAGCTTTCCTCTGCAAGCAAGAGGATGCTACATCAGTATGTGAACTGCAAGTGGAATATGACTATTTCCAGTGTATATTTCAAATATTAATACTATGCAATGTTAATCCAAAATTTACAATTGTATCTGCACAGACACTTCAATGAGAGTTGGTGTGGGCACAGGTCTTATCCCACATAGATCATATTGCATGGTTAGGGCTGTTTTTGTAACATCCCTACGTTTAGTCATATTTGTATAAAAAGAATTAAGTTTCTGATTGTTCTGGGTTGCTAGTAGAATTAGTGCATATTGAAACTTAGGTGACTAAAATTATGGGTGTGGTTTTGTTCTGGTCATGTAAAGAGCCACTGCACTGGGGCAAAGATTGTTCCCTAATACCTTGCCTATGGTCAGCATGCATATTTTCCTGATACATATTTGGTTGGTATTCTGTAAATCAACAGTAAAATGCCCAAACAACTGCAAGAACTTGCAAAACAACCCAACATAATACCATTCTTTTTCTTTAAATCAGGCCCCAGGCATCTACTACATTTGCTATTGTTTTATGGCATTGGGGGGAGGGGAACTTTTAAACACTTAGTATCTGTATATTTTCTCTTACCCCCCCCCCCCCCTCCTGTGTTTAAAAAAATCTTTTTTATCACAAAGTCATCTGTGTTAAGTTATTATGGCATATACCCTAGGAAAGTGATTTTACAGCTTTCTGCTTCCCTTCCTGTGTCTTTTATTCTTGTGGCTTAGTTAACTTGGTGGAGGTGGATCTAGGTCTTCCAAAATTATAGGAAGAAGTCATCACTGTTCTCTTCTCCTCCTCTGTTTGGGGTGTCTAAACAGCCCTCTTGTTGGCAGCCTCCACGTCTATTGAAAACTTACATCCAGAGTGTCTTTCCATGCATATCTTGGACTTTCAACAACAATGTAGCTTTGCAATTACAAAGCAAATCAGCACCCCCATGTAATTAAAATAATAACATAGCATTGCCTCTTGCTGGTTCCTAATGCCTATCTCTCTCTTTCTCGCTTCCTCTTTTTTTCTTCAGTTATCACTGTGAACAGCTGTGGTCATACATAGGATACACCTGGCAGCTATAAGTATCCAGATGCCAAGCTCATCTTCCCAGCTCTGGCATTCATTTCTGAGTGTAACTGTTATTCAGAGTGGGGGTTTTGCCTAGGAAAAATGCTTCAAGAGTTGATGGTGGGAGAGGGGGCTTTGCAGGAATAACTAATGTCCCATGTGGAATCTATTTGTGAGAAGTGACAGGTGTCCTGATTAAAAGTGCATGTGAATTATTGGACTAAGGGATTCCTTGCCTCTCTGGAATCCACTAATGAAGTCTTTATTAGTTAGCATAGTTCACTTGAGAGAATCTTCAAGCTGAGTTTTATTCCTCTTCCCAACAAACAGAAATGACACCCTGATCAAATCTTTACTGGTGGTCAATAGGTAGGAGTGGAATAACTGAAGAGGTAATAATAATGTTTTCTTTTCCATAGCATTTTCCTTCTTAAGGCACTTTTAAGCCTCATAACACTTCTGTGGGGTAGATAGATATTACCCCATTTCTATTTAGAGAGAGAAGTAGGCAAAGAGAAGTTAAGTTCCTTGCCCATGGACACAGAGGAAGCCTATGGCAGAGGTAGAAATAAAACATACATTTCCTAACACCCAACCTGTGCGTGGCCACAGGACCATTCAACAAAACTCAAACTTCATATAATTTAGCAATGAGGAGAACATGACAGTAAGTGTTCTGTGCACCACTAAAACCAGGAAGTTTTGCACCTCTTGAGCCAAAAATGACAGTATCTAATAAGTAGCTGAGTAGTTCTGAAATTTTTGAATAGTTCTGAAATTCTTCAGTTTTATAGCTATCAAGCACTGCTCATTAATACATTATATAAAATTATATATGTACTGTATGACTGAAGAATTGAACAATATGTAAACTGCAAAGATATAGTTCAAGTTGTTTATAATGGCTATGAACTTCATGATTGAATTATAGCAAAAGTATGGTATATATAATCTAATGACTGTGGTGTGCATTTTTCTTCTGGCCAGCTTACATCTGATTTTTCCCTGTGAGATATCCTAATTTTAGCAAAAAAGAGAATGTAGTCCATTCAAATTATGTCACCTTCAAGAACATGGTGTTCATTCACAGGAACTCTGCACAGAAAATGGTCGGGGTGCACCCATTGATTTATTGAAGTGGATTATAAAACTATTAAAAGTAACTTGTCCAAAAGAAAGGCAGACAGTGACTTTTATCCCCCAGGTTTCCCAGAGGACTTTAAAAAGTAAAGCTAAGCAAAATTCCCCTTTATTGCTTTAAAAATATCAGAAACTTTCATGAAAAATTATGACTGATGATGACATCATGACAGGGCAACTTTCTGCACTATCTGTATATTAAGTGTGTGAATGGTTTATGTATTATGGTCCAGGGATTTTATGCAGTCCATGTGTGGGGAGGGTTACCACAGCTCCTCCAGGAAGTGAAGGATCATTTAGGCAAATCACTCGGGTTATAACTGCTCCAGAGAGAGCTGTTATATTCTGGCTCATATATGATTCTCTGTAGGCTAGCAGACAAAAAGAGGACTTTTGGATAAATAACCCAAGCTTTAACTGACTTGGGGTCTTTGTCCTGGTTTCTGCTTTAAACACTTATATGAAATTGTAACCACAAGGAAAACCTAGGTGTGGGTTATGAAGGACTGATGCCTTCCAGAGCTCGAAGTTCGGAGTGATCTCTGATAATCTTTTTAGCATGTGTATAGGTTCTTTTACTGTTTCTATGTGCTTTCTCTGTAATGCTTTAACCTTAAGGATAAATGTGCTTCCTTAGAAGGAACTGTGTGAAGGAGCCTTATAACTACAGGCAATACACTGGTCATAGACCCTGGAGTGAAAGCAAACTACAGGTACTGGCCTTTTATGCAGATGGCTTGCTGAGGTTATCGCAGTATAAGGCAGGGAGTTGTGCAGCCTTTAAATTCCTGGTCAGAAGGAGTGAGACTTGCGTTTATGCTGGGAAGAGGTGATGGCTAGGAGCCAGAAAACTTTGAGTGTCCTTGAGGGGCCATGGAGGAGGAAAAGGTGACAGACATTGCCTTTAATTCTCTTTCCCATCATCTCTTACACATTTTACCTAACTGTCAGAAGACAAATATGGGGCTGTGACTTCTTTGCACCTCATCTGCCTGCCAACATAAGGGAGCCATAAAGCCAGCAGTCCAGCAGCAGGGGAAATCCCTGAGAGTAAGAGGAGTATCTGGATGATGTAGAACTATCTTAACAGCTCTATGCCATGTTTTATAGTAGCCATTGCAATAGAGATGTCAGAAGCTTTCCCAGGGAAATAGGACATGGCTGGAGTAATGGGCTATAGACAGATGGGTGCAAGTTAGGGCAGTGCTGCAGTTACTCTAAACTACACCCAGGAACATACTGGGCCCCAGTCACTCCTAAAATAGGAGAGGGGCAAATGTGGCATGAAGCAACCTTTGTACCCCTGCTACATCTCTCTAGAGCCCTGGCACTTGCATCATGCTCAGCTTGGGAGCAGAGATGAACCTGGCCCAGAATAGGAGGATTTGTAAGCCTGGCTCTAAATAAATAAAACTCCTTCTCTGAAGGCCTCTTTCTAGGATTTTACCTTGCCCTTTTTGAAGCCTACAACTACCTGACAGGGCACACTGGGATATCTTTCCAGCTGGTATTCTTCCAGGGATATTCCAGCAACTAATCCAACCTCCGGTCAAAAAGACAGCTCACCACAGGAGAGGGTTTAGCTGCATTGTGTTCCATCTATTCCAATGGAATGTACAAGTTGTAGGCTTCATATTCTGCTGAATGGGAATATGTCATCACTGCTTGAAGACTAAGGTCAACTCCTGTGGTAGACAGCTGCTAAGGGTCGTGCACTATGTTTCCAACTCTCATGAATTTATTTGAGCCTTGTAATATTTGATGTGCTCCTTCTCCCACAATTAATGTTTTTGCAATAGATTTCGTGCTGGGTGTATGAAGTACAGAATGTCTCCTGGGACTGGCTGTTGTGGAATTTTATGCTCACAAAAGATGAGGGGATGCTGAAGACAAATGTCACTATTTTTGCCAATTAAATGTTGACATTGCGCCATAAACCGATTCAGGCAAAAAATGTGTATTTCACCAGAAGAATTTTGTTCAAACAAAAATGGGGGATTCTGCATAACTGTAAGTAACTCATTGCTTTTTTTAAAAACCCTTCAGTAAGGGAGGTGCTGTAGAAGACCAAATTCTGTTCTAATTCTTCAGGCCAGCTCCTCCCCTTTAAAACTTTTTTTCCCAAACTTCTGGTGATGTTTACTTTCGGCATGCCCCATGCAAGGTTCTGGACTGTTTTTCATATGGGAAAGAATGTATGTGTAATTTGAATGATGGCTAAATTGTTAGATATATGTGTGTGTGTGTGTGTATTCATTTTCAGTTGTATGTCAGATTCTAAGCTAAGCCACACAGAAAGAAACACTAACATTTTTGCTGTAATGAAGCTTGGCATTTGACTGCCATTATAAAATATGTGAACTGTAATGCCTATATGCCATATTTGTCCCTCTAATAGTGCCTCTAGACATTTTTACCTTGTGAATCTGGCATTGATATAGCAGATTACTAGAGCTCTTGCTGACCTTGGTAGCTCTGAAGGGTACATACTGTATTTTCATTTAGCTGAGTTGATTTTAAAAAATATCCCACCTATGCACATCCATATCAGGGCAAAGTTCAGCATGGCTCCTGCCATTATGATAAGGGGTTTAATCGGAATTTCATTATGCTTTCACAAAAGCAGATTTGCAAGGGTGTGACATTAGCCAGCAATTCTGTTTAAATGCCCTATGTTACAAACCTGCAAACACTTACAGCATGTCAGTACTTTAGGCACATTGTTGGGTTCATTGGGACTATTCGTGTGAGTAACTTGCTGCATGTACTTAAGGGATGACAAAAAAAATTAACTTGCTCTAAAAAATAAAAAAAAAATGTTAACCAGGTTTTGCTCATTGAGCATGTATAATTCTGACTGCCAAGCACAGAATGCGCTTTCTAGTCAGTTCATTACCTGAAATTATGACCATCTTCTTGATATGGAATAGTGTTCACAGCTGAGGATTCCCCCTAATACAAGAGAATCTTCAAATAATGCAAAGTTGGCATTCCTGCTGTACTACCCATCCTCTCCTCTCTCCTCAGAAGGGTTATGTGAGGGTGAGGAGACAGGGAGGAGATGTGCTAGAGGTGGGAGGAGGCAGGTCAGAATGCACAGTTCTCACCAGATTCTAGGCCTCTGGGAAAGTAACTTAGAGCAGCCCTAAGGCTATTTAATTACACTGGAGACATTTTTGGCCCTTGGCCAGCCCAGAATTGGAGGAGTAGAAAGGTAGCTTAGAGCCATTTACTCCCCATCTGTCTTCTCAGCTATACCAAAAGCCTGAAGCTTCACTGTTTGCTAACACCACCCACTGGTGTCCAAGATACCACAGTTTTTCTCTATCCTAAGAATAAGAAAGAAATGTAACTGCATGAGATCTGTGTGAAATAAATGTTTTATTATTCAATGGCAATCAATGTAGCACTATCTGAAGCAAATGTGTTTTTCTGCTCAAGGACTAATCTCCCAATGGCTAACCCAAAAAACCCTAGGCCATATTTTGCAGAAATTTCACATATGACAGGTAGATCAAATATTCCTAATTCTTTTGCTGGATCCTGAAATGTCATGTTTACTGACCTCAAAGAAATAGACTCAAAAAGAAATTGATAGGAGTTGCAAACTTTTATAATATGCATGTCAAAATATAAAGACTGCCACATGCCTGCATAGTAGCTGTGGCATGTAACCATGATGTGCTGTGTCAGTGATGCCAAAGCTGAAAGGCAGCTATTTGACATGCCTTTCAATTCAACAGCAGGCATGTTACATGCTGCAAAATGCTGTAGTCATCCTCCTTACTCCCCTCACACTGTAGATAAGTCATTCCATCCTATTTTGATTTGCACATGAAGTTACCTCTTGGAAGTAAATTTGCACCTATTTCTCTAATCTGTCTAATGTATAACATTTCAAAGGATGCCAGTTTCTTTTCATACATATTTTCAAGTTTATGCATGCTAAGTGACGGTTCTGATCTTTTGTGACTTCAGAATGTTTTTCTCAGGCAACTTTAGACATAATTAATCACACAGGAGTGTGATAATATGTTTAATAACTTTATTTGATTTTTTTATCACTCAAATCCTCCAGAGATTGCCCTATTTTCAGTTTAGAAACATTTTACATAGGAAAACTTCTTATATTAGTGCAAACACATAGTCATCCAGCTCCATAACACAGAAGAATGGAATGTAGCTCCACTGAAGCACACTTCAATTGAGCAGGTTTTAGATGATAGCAAACAGAATCACTCATTCCATTTCTAACACCTCATTAAGGCTCAACTACACTATATTGCTAGAGAGAAGCATGCAGTGTGCCTAATTCATAGTGTACCAAACGGTATTTACAGTGACCATAAAAAGACAAAATTTAGCCTTTATCTATGTCTGTCCTTTTGCCCATCCCCAGCCTCCTTCAGAAGTTCTTTGTTCTTGAGGAGCTCCGAGTACGTATTCTTGCAATTCCTGTTAAATTGACACATCTGGAGCTCTGCTTTCATGCTCTCTACATAGAATCATAGAAGATTAGGGTTGGAAGAGACCTCAGGAGGTCATCTAGTCCAATCCCCTGCTCAAAGCAGGACCAATTCCCAACTAAATCAGCCCAGCCAGGGCTTTGTCAACCCGGGCCTTAAAAACCTCTAAGGATGGAGATTCCACCATCTTCCTAGGTAACCCATTCCAGTGCTTCACCACCCTCCTACTGAAATGATGTTTCCTAATATGCAACCTAGACCTCCTCCACTGCAATTGATACCATTGTTGCTTGTTCTGTCATCTGCAACCACTGAGAACAGCCGAGCTCTGACCTCTTCAGGTAGTTGAAGGCTGCTATCAAATTCCCCCCTCACTCTTCTGCAGACTAGATAACCCCAGTTCCCTCAGCCTCTCCTCCTAAGTCATGTGCCCCAACCCCCTAATCATTTTCGTTGCCCTACGCTGGACTCTCTCCAATTTGTCCATATCCCTCCAGTATTGAGGAGACCAAAACTGGACACAATACTCCAGGTGTGGCCTCACCAGTGCCGAATAGAGGGGAATAATCACTTCCCTTGATCTGCTGGCAATGCTCATACTAATACAGCCGAATATGCCATTGGCCTTCTTGGCAACAAGGGAACAATGCTAATTCATATCCAGCTTCTCATCCACTGTAATCCCCAGGTCCTTTTTTGCACAACTGCTGCTTAGCCGGTTGGTCCCCAGCCTGTAGCAGTGCATGTGATTCTTCCTTCCTAAATGCAGGACTCTGCACTTGTCCTTGTTGAACCTCATCAGATTTCTTTTGGCCCAATCCTCCAATTTGTCTATGTCACTCTTGACTCTATCCCTACTCTCCAGCGTATCTACTTCTCTCACCTCTAAACTTAACCCAAAGACTCTCAGCAGGCTTTTCTCCAGTTTCATACTGGAGCTCTGAGCATACAATGCAACTCTTCCACCTTTCCTCCTGTACCTGTCCTTCCTGAACAGTTTATACCCATCCATGACAGTGCTTCAGTCATGTGAACTGCCCCACCAAGTTTCTGTTGTTCCAATCACATCATAGTTCCTTGAATGTGCCAGGACTTCCAATTCTACCTGCTTGTTTCCCAGGCTTCTGGCCTATTTTTTTTCATTTCTCCAAATTGTGGTCATCGGAGAGAAAACCTTCTTTGTGTGAGTAGTGCTGCACATTATTGAAAAGGTGTAAGAGCTGATTGTCTTGAAGTTGCCCTGTGCTTTGGTGAAAATTTTCAGGTACCTCTCCTCATTAGTCAGGCAATCCTTTAATGTAGGAGAAGAGATTGGGCTTTTTACAGTGCCAGATTCTTCATAGAGTTCATCCATGTCCACTTCTTTCATGCTGCAAGCATGAACAGCTTCAGAAACTTTTCAAAGCTGATGGGCTTTTCAAGAGTTGACTTGGACACTTTGCAGTGTGAAAGTTGTCTTCAGAGAAGTCATACTTGTCATGAAGATACTTCTTTGCTTTTTCATAAAAGGTCACAAAGTCCTTTTTTTACTTTCCAGCAATACCCTGAGAGAATTTCCTGAGTTTACAATTCACGGTGTATCCAAAGGACTTGCCCCTAATCCTTCTCTCCTGTTTCATAGTCAGTCCATTCATGAGCTCACTTACTGACAGAACGCTATAGCACATGGCTTCCAAAGCCTCAATACAATCCATGAGTAGCTTCAGAGCTTGGCTCTTTGGGGGAATAGGCCTGGCTGGCCTCCCTTGCACCGATCAGAACATCGGCGAAGACTCGTCATATAGGCCTGCCCTGCAGGCCACAAGCCTGAACTAGGCTAAGTGACACAGCCTCCTGCCAAACTCAGTCAAGGGTCATGACCAGAGGAGGCGGGGGGGGGGGGAGGGTAAGGAGGGAAAGAATAAAAAGTCCCACCAGCAGCACTAATGAAATAAATATGATAACCGCTTGTGTGAAGAAATTAGTTCTAGCTAAATGTTAACTTCTCCTGTAATTCCAGCTAAATGCAAAACTAGCCAATTAGATACCTTCTTTAGGCGTCCTGTCAACCCCTCCCTGGTACACTGATCATAACGCCCCAGAAGGTACCATGCACTCTTCCGAGAATGTACCCTAGCTGGTGCCAAGTTTTGACCACATCAGATTTCTCAAGAAGCCCCCCCCCACACACACCCAATACGCACCCAATTCTTGGAAAAATAATGAGGAAGGTACTGAGAAAGGGAACAGACCCCAACTCTTTTATTTTTGTAAATGACGTACTATGTTTGCGGTTTGTAAGAATAAAGGCAGCCTGCGAGCTGTGATCGGGTGTGGTAGTTTTCAGACTTACTCCAACACGTTGGTATGTATTGCAATAAACGGGCCTTAGGCTTGAGTTTGTGAACTAAAATTAATGCGCGGATGACTTTTTCCACAACAGTTCAGAAAGAGAAAATATAGTTCAGTCATCTCACTGGCAGTCCCCTCATCCCCCAAAGTATTTTCAAATTACTTTTGGATACTCTTCCTTTCCTAAACTTCTGAAATAGCTAATTAGTCATTTCTAGAACTTCAGTAACCTATTGATTTCTGGAAAAAGCAACACCGACTTGGTAACATGTCTCAACGGATGATACTCTTCTACCTCAAGGAACTCACAAATTTCCTTTAATTGTTCTATTCCGGAAGCAGAAACACTAAGGTGGGAATAAATCTTTAGAATTAAATATTCTACATCAAGTTTCCCTGTAGCATACTTCATTGTGTTATGAAGAACATGTGCTAACCAATTGGTTACTATGATGTCTCTGGCATTTTTAGGCTTCTGGCAAACACTGTTATGCTTCCTGTAATTTACACTGGCATAATCAGCTGTATCTCCAAACTAAGGTCACAAGCCTTGAGTTTCCCAAGCATTTCCATGGGAATGACTTGCACATTTTCCTGACCATCACTGTAAGAAACCAAGAGAAAGTGCTGAATCTCTTTTTCAAAATGTAAAGACCTTAAGACTAATGGAAAACACTTTTTTGCTTCCTTATTTGAAGCATCAATAGCCAAAGAGAAATACTGATAATTATCCTTAATATAGTCTATGCGTTTCTGAACTGAATATGGGACTAAAACATTCTCACTCAATGTTTTTGCCTTGGTTTCTCTGCAAGTCTTTAGCCACAGATGAGTCATAGTAAATATTCTTATCAATATTTATGCTACATTTGATGCTTCAGTAAGAATGTTGATGTGTAACAGCATGGAATACGTTGCAAAGTTCCGCAGCAGTCACATTATTGTCATGAGGCAACACACTAGCTTTGAAGAAATTCTGTATATTAATTGAAGTATCTGCACTGAATTCTGTTTGTGCTTTTCAGAAGAAACATGCTGATTCAAATCCCGTTTTCTACATTACATATATACCGGCTGCAGAATGCATGGTGCTCTCCTTTCCTACTTTTATCAATGAACTCATATTCTTTTGACCTTTCGGGATTGAACAATGTCTTGCATTTTTATAATCATGGTGACTATAAACAAATTCCAATACGATGTTGACTTTATAGAATCATAGGACTGGAAGAGACCTTGAGAGGTCATCTACTCCAGTCCCTGCACTCAAGACAGGACTAAGTATTATCTAGACCATTCCTGACAGGCGTTTGTCTAACCTGCTCTTAAAAATCTCCAACGATGGACATTCCACAACCTCCCTGGACAATTTATTCCAGTGCTTAACTATCCTGACAGTTAGGAAGTTTTTCCTAATGTCCAACCTAAACTGCCCTGGCTGCAATTTAAGCCCCTTGTTTCTTGTCCTGTCCTCAGAGGTTAAGGAGAACAATTTTTCTCCCTCCTCCTTGTAACAGCCTTTTATCAGTCACAGTGTAGAATAGTTTTATCACGGTTTGAGGGAACACTGTATGAGAAGTGGTGTAATCCTGAATGAGAAAAGTACTGGTACTTCTAGAACAGCATAGGGCTGCTCTGGCCTGTGAGATCCCAAGCCTGCTGGAGTGACCTCAGAGGACGTCATTTTGCAAAGGTTTAACATTCCTATCCAATAATAGTGAGGGGGAGAGAGAGGCATGAGTAATCACTGGCAGTGGCTAAGTACTCATACTCTTATGGAGGAAAAAGCACGTCCTTTTAAGACTACACATTTGGACGAAGAGAAATTATTTAATGAAATAAACGGCTCTAACTAGAAACAAAGGGGTTAAGCTAAGGAAGAGAGAAGCTAGACTGAATATCTAGAATAGGTGACCTTAAGTCTCTTCCATCTCTAGATTTTATGGTCCTATACCCAAAACGAATAAAAATGCTTTTTCAAACCGTTGCAATCTCACATGCAGCCCCCATGCTCCTTTTATTTGCAAATGCTCCACTTTGAAATGAAACCACAAAAGTGTTAATATCACCCACACTGAGGTGTAAATTTCTTCTGATAAAAGATTACTATCCACAGCCACAATTACTCACTTAGTGGCCCAGTTCTATAGTCCTCATTCATGGGGTTAGACCTGCATTGAAGTTTGACTTTGTTAGGGATTGCAGGATGTCATTTGTGGAGGAAGTAATTTTGTTTTTCCAGGTTGTTATATGTAGCAGTTTAGCTTTCCACTAACTTATCATAGAATTCTACAGACCACATGTCATCTATGTATTTTGCAGATCTTTGGAAAACCTTCTGCATGTTTTCAGATGGTGTTTGGCACTCTGTACCTCAGAGTAGCATCCTGGCACCCCCATATTCACCATAGTGATATGATCATTATATGGTTTGTACAAAGTATGCCTTGGGAGGTATCGTTTTAAAAGTCTTGATCTATTGAACATTAATATCCTGTTGGTTTGTATGGGCTGTCATTGTACGTGGAGTTATGAAGTTTTGCTATGTGTGTTTTACTGAAATATGTGGTGAGGTTGGACCTGCACAACTAGCCTTTCAGGTACAACAATGGAGTAACCAGACATGCTGATAGCCCATTAAAGAGAATCCACTATCCCAGGAACTGTATACAATGGACACTTTTCATAGAGGGCATGTAGACAGTGGAGCCTGCTTGACCCACATCATAGCAAAAGATCTTTCCAGCCAGCTGGAAGAAATCTCACTCCCCCCACAACTCAACCCCTGGAAAGACATCTGGAGGACAAAGATTTTGAACTGGGATGAGTGGTCCCAGGCTGGAGGAGAGTTCCAATCTGTCTATTGAAGATTTGTGACCTGTTTGTGCTATCTATCAGGGTGAAACACTGCTTGATACAAATCCTGTTTAGTTTATAGGACTCAGATTGCACATTTAATTTAATTTCTTAGGTAACCAACTTCGCTCTCTATGCCTGCTACTTATAATCACTTAAAATCTATCTTTCTGTAGTATATGCATCTGTTTTATATTTTACCTAAAACAGTGTGTTTTGGTTGAAGAGCTTGAGAAATCTCACCTCAGTGTATGAAAGCTAATGTGTGTCCTCTCCACATCAATGGAGTGGTGGACTGGGTAATGAACTTACACTGGTCCAGCTTCTGATCAGGGCAAGATGGTATATTCTGGGGATGCAAGTCTGGAGAGCTGGGGGAATTGGCTGGAGCTTCTCTATTGTTGGTTCATAAGTGGCTGGGAGAAGCATTCATGTAACTCAGTTGGGTGTGTCCCTGCCTGTGGATGTCTGTGTACATGCAGTACCTGCCAGAGGTTTGTAGCTTGTCACAGCATCACACCATCGGAGGATTACCCCAGGTTGGTGGGACAGAGGGTTCAGTGGTCCCACAGTTCAGGTTGCACCCTGTAAGCCCCTCCACAGTGTGGATGTTATGGATGGCAGCACACCAAGAAGAATTTTAGGCTTGTGGTTTTGAGGCTGTTTTTATCATTTAGTATGATTTCCCCCCCCCCACACACACACACTTTCTGGCCCCTTAGTCACGTGGGAGCCTAAGACCTATAAATCACACTTCTGAAATAAGCATGGGACAATCTAACACAATGTTGACTTAGTTAATTTGGGCCTTAAAGGGGAGCACAGTAAACTGGGTACCATGGGAGATATATGAAAAATCATTGTATCATTTTAAAATTTATTTTTTTCAGCAAGAACACCTAAATACTCTTTAGAAACAGTGACAACATAATGGATTAATTTCCCACGTGATTTGGTTACTGTGACCAACTCCTGCCTTTCCTAAAAAAAAAAAAAAATTCTTCCCATCATGAAGTTCTTTAAGTCTCACACACATGAACTTAAAAGGGTGTGGGTGTGAGAGAGAGAGAGGAGGACTTTGTCTTTACATCTTAATTACAGCTGACTTTTTCTTCTCAGCTCTGAGCCAAGCTATACCTAGAGAGTGGGGAGATAAATGTGTGAGCTGTAAGTTTGACGTCTAATATCTGCTACTGAAGTTTTGGGATTTGATTTAGTGCCTCTATTGGAGGGTTTGAAAAACCTAAGTCTTTCATCTTCTTTTAATAAATTCATTTTCAGCTGCACAATTTACCTTTTTGGCAGTTTTATGATTTACAACAATGGGCTTTTTTTAGTTGTATAAGTTTTTTGGAGCTGTTTCCCTTTTCTTTCACATTTATAAACACCATGCTGCTGTTCAGTAATTTGCAGAGTGGTGAAGCAGGAGTCATTCAGAGCTCCCAAGTCGAGTAAGTGCCACCATGATTCCTGATTACAGTGAAGGAGACTATTTGACTTTTTGAATGTGATAAATTGCAACTTGAGCATTACCCAGTCACATTATATTATATGTAATATACTTCTACTACATACTGAAGTTTCTTTAGAATTACTAGTTGTAGAATTATGTATTGTTGTACTGTAAAAGGTATAGCACTAAAGAACTGGCAATAGAGAGAAGGTAGAAACTCTCTAAAGAGGAATAATGAAGTATGACTTTACCTTTATTCAAAAATAATTTAAAAATAAGAGGCCTTGAGCAGGAAACACAAACCTCATGAACAGAGAATTTACTTCTATTATTTAATGGAATGAGCGTTTAATGAGACTGGTGTCAATCTACCTACAGCAAAATATACCAAGAGTCTATACTATAACTTTTTGTCAACACCTGGGTATATCAAAGGAAATGTATCTTTCTGACAGCCAAGCATAATTCAGAAAAGGTATCAGCTTATCTTGATTTCAAATATTTCAGATTCTTTAATTAGTCAGTTACCTTCATGTTTTGCAAGCTGTTGCAAGTTGAAGGAAGCTGGTTTTATCTAGGATGCACTCACTCCTTTGTTCTTCCAAGGCTAGACCTATTCAGGTACTTCCGTGTCTCTCTCTATTCTACAGTAGGCTGGAATCTGGATTCTGAAAACGTCTTGTTACCTTTAGATACCACAAAACAAGTGTGGTCAAGAGTGGTGCATATCAAGTAGTGTACACCCATAGTCACAGATCTGGTCAAGCTTCCCATTCTGGACCATCACCTGACTGCTGTGTTTGGGTCCTACACACTTGACCTGTGTGCTTTTAAGCTTTCTTGAGTCAGAGCAGAGTCCAGGTATTGCCTTTAGCTCTGGGTTTCTAGGCACATTCTCTTTCTAATACCTCCTGAGAACTGAGACCCCCATGGTCCAACTGCTTAAACTATTGTGGATTCCCATGACTCCCCCTGTCGCTTAAGCTGTACTTAAAGTACTGCACAGGATCTTTTCAGGGTCTCATCTTGTCAACATGGGAGCATCGATCCGGATCGGCAGAAGCCCGGCTCCACCCCCTCCCCCATCTAACTCACCTGGCCAGTAAAGTTAAGGGGAGCAACTAATTGGTAACAACAAGACGGAATGGGTTTGTGTGTGAGTGTAAGTGTAATATATTATATGCATATAATACAGTGTTAATGAATACATGTATTACTAATAAATGTGGCGTTTTGTCTTATTCCCCCTGAAAAGATCCTGTGCAGTACTTTAAGTACAACAAAGCAAACCCTTCCAAATTGCCCACAGAACTGGAATACGAGGTTTACGGTTTACCCCATCAGGGATACATGATAGTTGAAGCAAATAGACATAGGCTTTGAAAAATGGGTTTCTAAAACAATTACTCTTTACTGTAGACAGCAGAGATATGGAAATCTAGGTAAAAAAACAACACTTATATGCTAACCCCTTGCCTCAGTTTGCCCTCAAGTCTTAAGTGTTCTTTGGGATTTGGTCAAAGTCTTGGAGGTCCAGGATGCACCTCCTGAAGCTTATGGCTTCTCCTCTGACCATACGAAGTCTGTCTCTCTCGTGCAGCCAGCTTCCTTCAAAATGTCTCCTTTCCCTCCAAAAGCCTGTCCCTTTGTTCTTCTCTCCTGCCCCAAGCTTCCTTTGTCTCCGTGACCCACCCAGTCTCTGTGTTTAAAGGGCTGTACTAATATCTCCTCCTCTTGTTCCCTCTTCTGGGAGAATTCCGTTCCTTAACCCTAGAACTCTGCAGAGAAGTTGGAAGAAGCTGGTTTTACTAGGATGAATTTACTCCTTTGTTCTGCCAGGGCAAGATCTAATAAGATGCTGATAGTCCTTTAATAATTATCTTATTCATAGATGGCCACTCCAGCACCAGTGCCCCAATCCCACCCCTTCACACAAGGAATGTGAGATAAGAATAGAGTGAAAGACAAACATAAGGATATAGAAAGTTCATAAAATCAAACTGGAATTCATAATTGATACCTAGACAGATTCCCTAAATTGTCACACACAATCTGTGTTTAAAAAAGAGTTGTTTGACCCAGAAACTAAGAATTAACAATTGCTTCTGAAACACCTCAGTGTGAACTAATGTGATATCTTTTAGCCTCTTTCCTCTGAACATGTTGTGCACATGGTATATCTAATCATTATACATTGTTGTTGTTTTTTAAAAGATAAACTGTAAAGGAAGAGGAAATGGTCTTTATTCTGTACTACTACTTTATGGTATATAAAGATAATGTCATGTATTCTCTTTCCTCACAACCAAAAGAAAACAAAAAAACTACTGGGCCTGATTAGATGAATCAAATCGAAATAACAGAACACCATAGTGAACCAGGAACCTTATGTTTGCTTGCTATACTAGAAATTTCAAACTCTGGGTACTCTATTGCTAGAGGACACTTCCCAGGACTTTGATGAGCATTGATGATGTTACTTTAGGTTGAAACCTTCCCTTCAACTTCAGTCTTCTATTAAGCTTTACATAGTCCAAAACACCTTTAAATGTCTATATTCTCTGTGGTTTCAAAACAAGAAGATTTTTAGTTAGAGTGAATGTGTGTGTGTGTGTGTGTGTGTGTGTGTGTGTGTGTGTGTGTGTTTATGAGGAGGAATTATCTTCAGTGTAAAAGAACTAGTGGTGGGAATAAAACTCTGATATTTTTTTTAAATTCAAATTGCCTGTGGGCCCATGAATCGAATGTATCACTAACTATAAAATGGATTTATTTCTAGAGATCATTTTAGTTTTAGCTGGAGGAATTTTGGAATGATACAGTGCTTAGCAAAAGCTAAATCAAATCATGTTTCATATAATAAAACATTTCTCTGCACTTTTCTCACATTTCTACTGTAGTTCACCACATATGTAGCAGGGCAGCATAATCACACTCATATTTAAGGTTCTATTCATTAACAATTAGACTTAGGGTAGTATTTTGACCTTCAGTTTTTGTACTAGGCTTCCATTATAGTAAATGACACCACCACAGGGCATCCATGGGTGAAATTAAGAACTCACTATACAAATATTTCTCAACTAATAAGAGTGGAAGATTTACTCCTGTCTAAAAAATAATCTAATTCTAAGCAACATAATGAGGACTTTTAGGGGTCTACTCTCCAGTCAATGCACATGCATAATTCCAGTAAATGTTATTGGGAAATATGTACTCAGACTGGAGAATAGGTCCTTTAATCTTAGAGAACATTGCCCTTTTAGATGAATGAAAACTTTTTTAAAAAATCACCTTTAAGTTTATCCCACAGCAGCTATTTTCTCTTTAACCACATATTTGAAGCTATTTTAGGCTTAGGTACTGTAGGAGAAATAAAATCTAGGCACAAAATTCCCTACTGAATTTGAATCTCAAGTTTAAAGAATATCCTGAAAGTAATTGATAGACATGTAACTATTTCTGTGTTGTTCCATGCATACTGATGTAAAGTAGATTGCATGGATGTAACAGAGGACAGAGTTTGACCCATTATGCTCCCTAACATAACTTCACACAGGTATGCTCTGGGAGAAAAAGGGCTGGCAGAAATGTAGGAAGTATTTTTATCCCTTTGTTTTCTAAAGTGCCTCTTCATGTTTAAGAATTAATCTACATATTGTTTCCATGTCTGTGTTTTATCTTATTTTCCTAAATAAATAAAATAAAAACAACAAATCTATATCCAGGGGAGTGAGTGAGAAAAGAGGCATGTATAGAAGCTTGGAAATGAGCCACTTTTCTTCTCTTATGAGAGAGGATTCCTAGCTTAGCAAACTGCGTACTGCAACAATCTCAAAAAACTATTTCATTAGCTTACATCCCTCATATCAAGTGACAAGGAAAATAAAATGAGGTTTTGCAGCCTCAGCAATTTTTGTGGGCAAAATGGTATGCCTCCCTCATAATATACCATCATGCAGTCCTGCTCGCAAAAACACTTTAAGCAGGAAAGTGCTAGAAGGCCAATTAAGTTCCATACCTCTGTGTAGCTAGCACGTTCTGAACATTTCTCTCTTCTATGCTGGTAGAATACATAGATATTTGTAGCTTACTGCATACACTTGAAGGCCATTGAGTTAAAAAAAGACACATTTCTGCACATACCCAGAGAGACTTTTCATTGATTAGATACTAGACTCTGTAATTCAATTGTGTATTTACAGTTCAATATCTCTTGTATAGCTCTGTATGGAGTCTGTTATCTCTTCACTAAAAATAAATGTGCCAAATGCTGATAGAATATCATATTCTATAGAAAGTTTGCTGAGAAAAGAAAGTGATTGAATAATGGGAGTGAAGGCTAGAAAGGCTAATATACTCTATAGTCGTCTTCCAGAAACAAGGGTCTGAGCCAAAGCCCACTGAAGCCAATAGGAGTTATTCAGACAGTTAAGTTTTGTTTGTTTTTTAGTTTGTTTGTTTTTTTTAAGGCCAGAAGGGAATAGATAATCTATTTGTACATCACAGGCCATTAATTTTTCATTCACTTTCCCTTGTGTTGAGCCCAATAATTTGTATTTGAAAAAAAGTATATCTTCAAGAAAGGCATCCAGTCTTGATCTGAAGACATCAAGAGATGAAGAATCCACCACTTTTCATGGCAGTTTGTTCCAATGATTAATCACCCTCACTGTTAAAACATTGTTTCTGATTTCTAATTTGAATTTGTCTGGATTCAGCTTCCAGCCATTGGTTCTTGTTATGCCTTTCTCTGTTATATTAATCTCTTCATGAAGTGACTTATACATTGAATGATGACTGGATTACAATCCTCTTTTTCCTAAACTAAACAGAATGAGCTCTTTGAGGCTCTCACTGTAAGGCATTTTCTCCCTCCTTCAGATCATTTTTGTGTCTCTTTTCTGCCCCCCGCTACAATTTTATCAATTTCCTTTTTATAATGTGTACACCAGCGCTGTACTCAGTAATCCAGTAGTGGTCTCGTGAATGCTGCATTCAGAGGTGGAATCACCTCCCTACTCCTCCTTACTGCTCCCCTTTTTAAACATTCAATTAATGCATTAGCCGTTTTTGCCACAGCGTCACACTGGGAGCTCATGTTCAGTTATTTGTTCACTAAGGCCACCAAACTCATTTTCAGAGTCACTGCTTCCCAGAATATAGGGCCCCACTCTGTAGGAGTGGCCTGAATTCCTTGTTCCTAGATGTACGAACTTGCAATTGGCTGTATTGAAACACATTTTGTTTGAATAGGTTCAGCTTTCCATGAAATCCGGGTTGCTCTGTACAATTGGGCTTTGGATCAGGCCAACTACATTTCTCAGTAACAGTCCAAGTGCTGGTACTGTGGACATTATTTACTGATATTCTTGTCTCGCTCTCCTTAGCTTAAAGATTAATCTGTGTCAGACCCTAATGTCCTATTAGCACCAGATCTGAGCTCCACTGGAAGTCAGAGAGCACACAGCTGGAAGGAAATAAGGACAATTGGCTGGCACAGCTGGGTTTAAGTCTAGTACAGTTGTGTAAAAATTAGGGCTCTCACGCTGTTAAAGAGCAATAGAATATCATTTATTTAAAATATTTTGGATGTTTACTACATTTTCAAATATATTAATTTCAATTGTAACACAGAATACAAAATGTACAGTGCTCACTTTATATTTTTTATTACAAATATTTGCACTGTAAAAAATTTTTTTTTTCCAATCACCTAATACAAGTACTATAGTGTGATCTCTTTATCATGAAACTTGAACTTACAAATGTAGAATTATGTACAAAAACCCCTGCATTCACAAATAAAACAATGTAAAACTTTGGAGCCTACAAGTTCACTCAGTCCTACTTCTTGGTCAGCCAATCACTCAGATAAGCAAGCTTGGTTATAATTTGCAGGAGATAATACTCCCTGCTTCTTGTTTACAATGTCACCTGAAAGTGAGAACAGGCATTCTCATGACACTGTTGTAGCTGGCATTGCAAGATATTTATGTGCCAGATGCGGTAAAGATTCACATGTCCCTTCATGCTTCAACCACCATTCCAGAGGACATGCTTCCATGCTGATGATGGGTTCTGCTTGATAACGATCCAAAGCAGTGCGGACTGATCCATGTTCATTATCATTACCTGAGTCAAATGCCATCAGCAGAAGGTTGATTTTCTTTTTTGGTGATTTGGGTTCTGTAGTTTCTGCACCAGAATGTTGCTCTTTTAAGACTTCTAAAAGCCTGCTCCACACCTCATCCCTCTCAGATTTTGGACAGCACTTCAGATTTTTAAATCTTCGGTCGTCTTCTTTGTGTTTTGTCATGTCTGCTGTGAAAGTGTTCTTAAAACGAGCAACATGTGCTTAGTCATCATCCGAGACTGTTATAACATGAAATATATGCAGAATGTGGGTAAAAGAGCAGGAGACATATAATTCTCCCCTCAAGAAGTACAGTCACAAATTTAATTGACGCATTATTTTTTTTAACGATCATCATCAGCATGGAAGGATGTCCTCTGGAATGGTGGCCGAAGCATGAAGGGGTATACGAATGTTTAGCATATCTGGCATGTAAATGCCTTGCAACGCCGGCTACAAAAGTGCCATGCAAACGCCAGTTCTCACTTTCAGGTGACATTGTAAATAAGAAGCAGGCAGCCATATTTCCCATCAATGTAAACAAACTTGTTTATCTTAGCATTGGGCAGAATTAGAAGTGGGACTGAGTAGACGTGTAGGCTCTAATGTTTTACACTGTTTTGTTTTTGAGTGCAGTTATGTAATAAAAAAATCTGCATTTGTAAGTTACTTTCACAATAAAGAGATTGCACTTCTGTACTTGTATGAGGTGAATTGAAAAATATTATTTCTTTTTATCATTTTTACAGTGCATATATTTGTAATAAGAAATAATATAAAGTGAGCACTGAGCACTTTGTATTCTGTGTTGTAATTGAAATCAATATTGTAAATGTAGAAAAACATCCAAAAATATTTAATAAATTTCCATTGGTGTTCTATTGTTATAAGTGTGATTAACCGCGATTAATTTTTTGAGTTAATTGCATGAGTTAACTGCAATTAATTGACAGCCCTACTAAAAATATTAAGAAGCAATGTAGTAAATGATATATTACTTCATTGTCAAATGTACAGTGCCAGCAGCAGCTGGGAAGAGAACAGGGTTCTAATTACAGATTTCGTCGGTCTGTGCTAAGCAGAAGCAAGCCTCATTCCCAGCTTTGAGAGCTGCAGCTTGTTTGGAAGAACATAATGAATTAGGGTGGCAGCAAGACATTATATGATGCAAGCAGATGTTGCACGTTAAGGCGTTCATCAAATGCACTTTAGCTTTTGACATGTTCATGTGGAAACATCAAAACTTTGAATCTCTAGTGTGACTTTTCACAGAGCGATGCATGTGCATAATCAGACTTGTCTTTACTTGGCATGTATAACCTATAGGAAGAATCTCTCAGTTCTCATCTTCCTTCCTCTGTAGAATTATTAGGATTTTAGACTAGATACTGCTTTTTTAAAGGAGTGATAAGCATACCTTTTTGCACTCGGTTACAAACCAAAAAATGACTGGTATATACCAAGTGAAAGTGTAAGATTGGAATATTAGCAATTTATTTGTTACAATCCATAACATTCTTCTTGATTGCTTGTCTATATTTAAAAGACCATATTTTGGGGGATGGGAGGGTTATACAAATTCTGGTATCCATAGGTGGAGCCCCAAGAAAAGGCAACACTATTTTAGTTTCTTGTCCTGATCTGGAAATTCCTCTTTTCCTCTCTACTGAGGACCTGTTCTGTTGTTTTACCTGATGGGCCATGGAAATAATAAGCATCACCGTTAGGCAGCCCTAACCTTCCACAAAGTTTAAGGTGTTATAATACAAAGCTTTTGTTCAAGTCCATCTCTAATTATTGTTTTATTGTTGCTACTGCTCTAGCATCATCACATGATATCTCTGAGAAATTCAGATTTTTCATCAGTTTTTAGAAGTTTCCACAAAAGCCCATCTACTCTTCTCTAAGTGATATATAAAATCAATCCAGGAGGTAAGGTGGAAGTTGTCTCCTTTTCCATTACCTTGCTTCCATTGTTTTAAAGCTTAATGCAGGTATGTGTGTCTCAGTGCTACTGGTGAACATCTCCAGGTGTTCTATAGTCTATGCACAGTTTTGACTGCTGGTAGCCAGGCAGATGTTTTAGGAGTATAGGACCAGATTCTTAAGCCAGATTACAACCCTTTCACTCCCGTCAGATGATGTAAATGGGACATATGCAATAAGAACTGCCTAGCAGAAAGTATAAATAGCATGAGGACTGGCCTACGGAATCAGAGATAAATTAAATAAGTTTAAATTAAAATTTAAACTTTTTTTATAAATAAATAAATTGTTTTTATAATTTATAATCAGAGATCCATAATCATTTCCTCTCTCTCCTGTGCGGAGTGGAGCTCTGCTGCAAGGGAGAGTCTGTCTCATAGACCATATGAAGCATTTCCTGCTTGTTTAGTTTGTAAATTAAATTGTTTTTGGAGTAATAAAGCGTAGCACACAAAACATGAAGACCTCTTGCTTGCTGTGTTCTGTGGGAGGAGCTGGAAGGAAGCAGAGAACATCTTAGTTGCCATATTAGAATCGGTTTGTGATGCAAGACTATCTGCCATGGTCCATGATTAATATGCCTTCTCTTTCAGGAGAAAAGATTTTTTAAATAAGGAGTCATAACTTAAAAATCAAATTTAAAAGTTACAAACAAAACCTTTAAAAATAAAACATTTAAAAATATTTGGAAACAAAAGCCCTTAGAGTGGTTTTATGGTGCACTGTAGATGCTGTATAAAAACCTCTTTTTTTTAATCCGAGACAATGCAGATGAACACTGAATGCTCTAACCACCTATTAGTTTCTTCGGCAATTACAGGCAGCTATCTATCTATTCCTTGTAGAACAGTCTGAGTCGTGGAGTGCTCCTCTAGCTACTAATAACAAATTCCCAGGGTGCCTCCTGATACTGCACTTGCAGGTTACAGATGGGGGGAAAAAAACTAATTAATGAAAATCAAATTGATATAGTTTTTTTTAAAGAGATGGTTCCTGAATCTTTATTAAAGAAACAAAACAAGAAGAAAAACCCTAAGACGATGCATCCAGTATTTGCTGTTTCTTGGGATTCATGTACCAAACAATTGCTTTAGTGTATTTTGAGATGGAGATACTTAAAAGCTGTGCTGTTCAGATGCATGTAGATTTTGATTAACAAGGATTTTTTTAATTTAAATAAGTGTAACGTGTTTATCCTTGGAGTTGGGTGAAACTAGTTCAGTGACATTAGTTTATTTATGGTCTGACTGCCCCTTCTGTAGAAATAACCAGGAAATACCAAGGAAAACTCTGAGGATTACTCTGTGGAGGTCTGCTAGGATCATTATATTGGAGGAGGAGGATTTGCCCACCCCTAACTATTCCTAGTATGGGCAATGGATTTGAGCTGCAAGACGCACAGGAGGCCCTGTGTGTCCCTGATGGCTCTAGGGCCCACTGTTTACCACACACAAACACCTGCTCCCCAGCAGCATGGCTGTATCCTTACAGATGGTCCCCAGGTGTGTTCTTTTCCTTATTGAGTCATGGAGAGCTTGTATTTAATGCTAAAATTATTTTTATTTAAACACTACATAACTCAAGCAATAAGAGAATGGTGGTGACGCCAGTTTGCATACCAGAGATCTGCCATCCAAAAATGGAGGATGATCCTTTGTCCCTGAAGCCACCTCCAACCCCCTTACATAAAAATAACAGCTACTTTATAGAATCATAGAAATGTAGGACTGGACGGGAACTCAATAGATCATCTAGTCCAGTTCCCTGCAGGACTAAGTATTTTCTAGACCATCCCTGACAGGTGTTTGTCTAACCTGCTCTTAAAAACCTCCAGTGATAGAGAGTCCACAACCTCCCTAGGTAATTTGTTCTGGTGCTTAACCACCCTTACAGTTAGGAAGATTTTCCTAATGTCTAACCTAAACCTTCCTTGCTTCAATTTATGCTCGTTGCTTCCTTTCCAGTCCTCAGTACTTAAGGAGAACAATTTATCACCCTCCTCTTTATAATAACTGTTTACATACTTGAAGACTTTATGTCCCCCCCCCCTCAGTCGTCTCCAGACTAAACAAACCCAATGTTTTCAATCTTTCCTCATAGGTCACGTTTTCTAGACCTTTAATTATTTTTGTTGCTCTACTCTGGACTTTCTCTAAATCTTTCCTGAAAGTGTGATGCCCAGAACTGGACACAGTACTGCTGTTGAGGCCTTATCAGTGCTGAGTAGAGAATTACTTCTCATGTCTTGCTTACAACACTTCTGCTAATACATCCCAGAATGATGCTCACTATTTTTGGGAACAGTATTACACTGACTCAAATTTAGTTTGCGATCCACTATAATCCCCAGATACTTTTCTGCACTGCTCCTTACTAGGCCCTCATTTTGTATTTGTGTAGTACTTTGCATTTTTCCTTATTGAATTTCATCCCATTTATTTCAGACCATTTCTTCAGTTTGTCAAGATCATTTTGAATTCTAATCACTGTCCCTTGGCTAGTGCACACAGCTCAGCGAGAGTCCCAAATATGGTGAGTTCGACTGCAGAGGAGGAGGGTTGGGAAGGGGGAATGAGCAAGAAGGGACAAAGGGTCTGGGTGGTTTGTGAAGAGGGTCACAGCAGAGCCTAGGGAGAATATTCTGAATATTGGAAATCTTTTCCACAGGCTGGGGTAACTGAACCCAATATCTCACTCCTGAGGGTAACCCAGGATTCAAGGGTGCATCTCCTGCATGTGTGTGGCTTCAGATCGGGTCTATATGCTGCTTGCCTGTGTACCGCTTTGGGCCTTGCAGAAATAATTGTTGGTTGGCATGGCAAAGTTTACTACAGTGGGGGGAAGAAACAAGGCAGCTCTGCCAAGGAACAGAGGATTGCAGAGTACCTACATGAAAGTTTCCTAGAGATCTCTATGGAGCATTCCCAGATCATCCTGGTGTACATTAACAAACTTTTCTGCAATATCAATATGCAATATCAAAGCAAAATGCCTGCTTACCAGAGTTTACCTCTCCTGCTTCACGTGTGCCAGAGCCAGAGTGCTGGAACTGGCTAGACCCCTCTAAAGTCAAAAATAGGTCTTAGCTTGCCATACCACTAGACGACCCTGTCACATGTCCCACATCCTCCTTCAACTCCATTTCCTCATCCACCAATTGGCCCTCAGGGTTGACTCCACTGGTCACTGCCTCCAGTCCCCCCCCCAAAGTATCTACGGAGCTCTTGGTGGTGTGGTCACTGCCAAGGATTGTGTGCAGCTCCTCATAGAAATGGCATGTCTTTGGTGCCACATAGAGTGACGGTTGGCTTCCCTTGCCTTCTGGTATGCTTGCCTCAGCTCCCTGATTTTAGCATGGCATTGCCGTGTGTCCCTTTCACGTCCTTCCTGCTGCATGCCACAGACCCAGCAGATCTAACAACTCTGGTGTGCTCCACGTGGGAGAGCGTCTGCTGCGGAAAGCTGGCATGGATAACTAGGAAGATGCTGTGTGAACAGTCCATGTCAAGCAAACAGGAAGAGGAATTTCAAAAATTCCCAGGCCTTTAAACGTGGAAGGGCCACATACCTGTGTACCTGCATGGCACCAGAGTTCAAACTGTTGACCAAAGTGGTCACGATGGGCATTGTGGGATACCTCCTGAAGGCTATTTAGGGTGACATAGAATCATAGAATATCAGGGTTGGAAGGGACCTCAGGAGGTCATCTAGTCCAACCCCCTGCTCAAAGCAGGACCACACAGTCTACACCGATGCTGCCTCACTCTACTACATCACAAAAATCTCTATGCTGAGATTGTCGAGGTGGTTTTATTTTGTCAGCATAGCAGGGGAGTTACATTAGTGGGAGGAGCATTTCAGTGTGTACACCTCCCCTGTTTTGTTGATGAAAGCTGAATTTTGTCAGCAAAACTGTGTAGTGTAGACAAGGCTTTATTCTTGTGGGAACGTGGGGAGGGACTACATAAGGTGAGTCTTTCCCTCCCCATTCACACAGTCTGGACAGGGGTCAGGAAAAATTGCAGTCCCAGCACTTGGACGAGCACAGACACTTCTCCCACTGGGGCTCTTTACTGTCACTGTGGTGGGAGTAGGATGGTTTAGGCTGCCCTGTCCCTCCATGCAGCATGGAGCTTGGATGGATCATGTCTACCTGAGGCTCATTCCCTCACGAAATGTTCCCTGAGGCAATGTGACTCCATCCTGCTCTCTTTACAGCAGAGTTCCTAAAAGGCATGATCTACCTCTGGAAATTTGTCTTCTTCCTCTAGCTGCTGTAACTTATCTTACAAAGCCTATCTCTCTTTATTCCTTTCTGCAAATTCTCCTTTTGTCTACTATTAGTTTATTTTCTGTCCTTTTTCACAGTCTTGTCACCCTTGATACAAGAGCCTTCTCCACTGTGGCCACCCCCGTCAGGAACAATATTCTTCTTTATCAGCTCCTCATCTATTTTCATACCTTATCTAAAACCATCTCTCTTTTCCATTCTCTATTCTACTTAGGGTAATCTCCCCGCCCACCTGCCCTCAACCCATGTTATGCTTGGTTTTCCAATTGTTTGACTGAGTTCTGTTTACCGCTGTGGAACTCTTTAGGTTTCAGCGTGCGTTAAAGATGCAATGCAAAATAACATTTCATTGTACTAGATTTTCAATGTTATTTGTTGCCTGCCTTCTTATGTCAAACTTGTCCCTTTTTAAAAGCAGCTAATCCAGTAACCCTCTAGTCAAGAGGGTTTCTTGTTCTGCCAACCTTATAGCAGCAATGCCTGGTTGCACAACTCTACTTAAAGGTCAGTCAGTATTTCCATTATAAATCCCATTTTTCTTGTAACTCAACCATTTCAAATAGCATTGGGCTGAAACTTGGCACACAAGTACTGGCCCACTTGCATTTGTTTTATTCATTTATAAAAGGAACATATTTAAGGAGTTCTCATTATTCCAAAGCCAAATAAAAGACTGACACAGTAATGGCTAGATACCAGCTGTTACCTGCCACTGCTCTCCTTTCCTATACAAAGATATTACTATTCCACATAACAAGCACTGTTTGGAAACCTCATCCTTAATTCAGAACTGCCTAGAATTTGTAATCTTAAGTCAGATTCCACATTATTTTTATGCACCTTTTTTTTTTTTTTTTGTATTTAACGACAAGACAATCCATTGTGCTGGAGAGAAGTAAACAAGCTCACTGCAAGATGCCAGTTGGGAATCGCAATGGGAAATAACTGATCTCTAGTGTGACATTAACTAAAATGATGTGTCCTACAGCCAACCTTGAGACTTGGTAAAACAATGTTTTGTGACAGATTATCACACATGAAAGCATATTACTATAATACAAACTGCAGCAAAAACTCATACATCATCAGATGATCCGTATTTTAAAACAAGTTTAATTTGTTTTTTCAAACAAGCAAGCATATGTAACTATTCATAAATATGTGTGTGTAATATATGAAAAGTACAACACTCAACCCAGCATTAACTATAGAGCTGCAACAGGTGCATTGGTTAATTTAGAGAGAATATACAGGGCCAAATTCACCAGTATGCTCTGATGGCTTTTAAGTCTGACAATATAAAACAGCTACAAATGAGATTGTGTCCATCTTTTGTTTGCAGATGAAAAGGTATAAGAAAAATACCTCTGCTTAAATTTAATAGCCAACAAACTAAGCTATTTAAGCTTTGTTGTTTTTGTTTTCTCAGGCTGTAGAGGAGGGATACAAAGATAATGCAACACAGGCAAAACAAAATAAGAAAGAACCCTGACTTATAGTGTCTGAGTAACAGTTCTCGTGTAAATAGGTTAGTTGGGGTCTGTTGATTCACCAGTAAATTGCACTTTCTTCAGCAGATAGGAATTGCTAAATTTTTGGAATTGCTAAGTTTCAGCCCTATGCAATTTGAAATGGTAGCATTGCAAGAAAAATGGGATTTATAATGGTTATTGTGGACAGATGCATTGCTAAGGAGGAGTGCAAAAAATAACACAAACATGTAGGGACAAAATTAGAAAGGGTAAGGCACAAAATGAGTTGCACCTAGCAAGGGACATAAAGGGGAATAATAGGAGGCTCTTTAAATACTTGAAGTGGTAGTGGAGCACCAGGTAGCAGCCTGACTTTACTGTCTCTGACACTGATTTATACAAGAATAAGGTCAGGATCAGGCTCTTGACCCTGCTTATTTGCCAGAATGAACCATTCTGATTAGCACATTTTTTTCACATAGCTCCAGACCAAAGGCAGTGCCATATACTCTGCCGTCATGTTACATGTATATAACTCCACTGAGTCCAATGATTCCTTCAATCTGTATCAGTAATAAGCGTTCCCTTTCACCCTTGCATGCGCTACCCACTTCACAGATTACAGTGTGGGAGAGAAAACGGGCTGTGTGAGGCCTCTACCTGCCCATATGGGCAGTTGAACAAACAGGGCAAGGGAATGGGTAGGGCAAGCACAGCTGCATCAGTACAGAGGGAAAAGTAATCTGTGCCAGACAACGGGCTAACACAGATTACTTCCCACAGCAGCCAGGGAGAAACCAGCAGCCTGGCCTGCTCTTGGGACAGCACAACTATTCACCACCTCTTACCGAGGTCTTGTGGTAACTCCACAGTTGAGGACTGTGTTGCTGTTGTTTTCCTCCAGTAGTGCTCAAAATATGGCAGACTCTGAATGAACATAGAGGAAGGAGCTGCCCCTTATGCCACTGTATGCTGAGGTTTTCTTTCTTCACTAGCTCACATCAGTCCCATCAGTTTGGGGCAATGGTGTAAAAATAATGTTGCTAATGGAGCAGTGTGATCCCACAAGGCTCTGAAGACCCCAGCCAGACACAAAAAACCTTCTTTCATCCAACAATCTTTAAAAGAAATCGGTGTCCCCCAACCTCATTATTTTATATGAAGTAATCACATATGCTTTACATGTAAATTATTAGCTGGGACACATCATGGGAAGTATCAGAGGGGTAGCCGTGTTAGTCCTGGATCTGTAAAAAGCAACAGTGGGTCCTGTGGCACCTTTAAGACTAACAGATGTATTGGAGCATAAGCTTTCGTGGGTGAATACCCACTTCGTCAGACGCATGTCATGGGTAGTATTGCTTACTTTCCATTACTGAGCTTCTATTTGGAGGGAAGGAGAGGTTCATTACCCTCTTCTGTGTCTTATACACTGAATGATGTATGCTGAGAAAAGAAGGGGTGTAAAGTGTATATCTGTACATTCATGAGTTCCAATGATATTAAGAGTGCTGCAGCAAAATGCCCTGGCTATTGAGTGCTCACACTATCTAACCGCTTAGAGTTAATCCAGCAAACTCTTAAAACCAAACTGAAGTTCAGAGGAGAGTCTTTGAAATAGGAGATTCCTGGTAAAAAATGCAAGGATTTGCATGGTTCAAGTCAAGCATTGTAATAAAATAAGGTCAAATAATGCTGAGAACTGTTATTGACCTTTCGGTGGTTTCTCTGAGTAAGCACTGGGTAGCTCACAGGAGCTGGTAATTAAAGTTTGTACATATTGTACAGCTTTCCAATATCAATATGATTTTCCTTTTTCTGCTCAGTTACAGCCAGAGGCAGCATGTTAAAGGTTGTATCTACCTTACATTTGAACTTATCAGTAAATATTTGCACTTGAGCAGGTTATGGGACTGGCAGCCTTGTAATAAGTGGGCTTTTCCCCCCCTCACTGAATACAAGTCACATATTGTACAGAGGAGCCAGCCAGAGTTCAAGCTCATATCCAACCTAACTCTGGCATATTGCTGTTATCTGATCTGAAGGACTATCTGACTCATTTGTATATTGCTTGAGCGAGGGCTTTCCCTCAGCAGATACTCGAGTACTTCCAATTGTCCTGATCATTCAGATGGTATTTGTGGTATTTTTGTGCCATGATAAGGACTATTGTAAATATTGCACACTGCCAACACCCCTGGCCCATTTCTCTTGAGCTGCTAAATATAATCACACCAGGAAGCAGAGGGACATGACCACTCTTCTTGTTCCCAACGATATCATATCTCAAGTTGTTGTAGTAGTAATATGTGGTAATGCCTAAGAGGTATGATTACACTGATGCTGGTAGTGTACCACCCAGCCCCCATAGACACCCACTCACTCTGCTGGAGCTAGCATATTAAAACTAGCAGTGTGGATGTTGCGGCCTGGGTAGAGGCACGGGCTAGCTGCCCAAGTACGAGCTCGCCTGACCTCCTGGGTCTGTACTCAGCCAGTTAGCCCAGGCCACCACCTGTGCTGCAGCATCCACACTGCTAGTTTTAGTGCTCTGGCTCGAGCAGAGCTAGCTTATGTCTGTCTGTCCACCCTGGGAGGCACGCTCCCAGCTGCAGCATAGACGTTCTCTTAAGTCTCTAATCAGGGCCTCAATGTGCTAGGCACTGTACAGACGCATAATAAAAAAGTCAGACACAACCCCAACGAGCTTGCATTGTAAACATATGATGAGGGAAAAAAAAAACAGGTAGAGAAATGCAACAAACAGAAGAGGCAAACGGTGAAATAATTACGTCTGGTAGGGAAAGCAGCAGTCCTGGCACACACACTGCCCAATGAAGTACATTTCAACAGTGTTTCTAGTGGTTAGATTAACAAAGGCGAAATGAGAAAAGGAGCATATAGTTGGGATTCAATTGTGTTTTAAATCTGTCTTGCCTCATTGCATAGCTTTGGACCAGTCACTTCCGGTCTCTACCTCCCTTCCCCCATCTGCTAAGTGTGGATAATAATAGTTACCTTACTTCAGAAGAGTGATATTAAAAACAAGCTAATTGATATCTATATTGCACTTTAAGAAACTTAAGAATGGGAATTCCAGGAACAGGTAGGTACAGCAATGCTGAAGTGAAAGTAGGCAATTATATTCAGTCTAGGGGAGGGAAATCAATTCCCACATGATAGGGAAGAAGCAACACTCCTCTGGGTCTGATTCTAATCTGCTTTACATGAGTATAACAAAAGCATAATTACATTTACTTCAGTGGAGTTACTCCTAAATTATGCCAGTCTATGTGAGAGCATATTCGGGCCTAATGAGTCCATGACCAGGAGTGGCGCCAGGGTTTTTGCCACCCTAGGCGGCAGCGCTCCTCCTCAAAGCATTTGGCGACGGGGGTCCTTCCGCTCCGTGTCTTCGGGGCGCTTCGGCGGCAGGTCCCGGAGATAGTGAAGGACCCACCGCCGAAGCACCCCAAATACACGGAGCGGAAGGACCCCCACCGCTGAATTGCCGCCCCCCAAATCCTGCCGCCCTAGGCGACCGCCTAGGGTCACCTAGTGGAAGCGCCGGCTCTGTCCATGACTATGTGGATCCACTAGTTAAAATACTCTATCTGGGGTGGGAAGAGACAGTGGACGATGGCAATCGATACGGAGTTAGTAGCATCTGAACTGGTACTCTATATCTTGTAATGGGAAGAATTTTAGTCCTCCCCTTTCCCATGTTTCATTGGATTTCTAACAAAGATCCACAATTGTACTTTCAGGACAGATGTGTGTAAAAATTTCACCACAAAACTGAAAATACTGACAATGTGAGTGTGTTGCATTTCATTACAGAATCCAAATTTGCCCAGCTTTTGGACCAGCTCCTGAAGCATTCTCTCAGTCATTGACTTCTGTTAAAGTTCTGCCTGAATAAAAACAGACTAGAAATGCATAAATTGGCCTTTCAAAAACAATTCATAGATTTTTCACTGGAAAATAGGTTTTTTGTTTGTTTTGTTTTGTTTTTTTCAGGGAAAGTGTACTTATTTTGTGGCAAAAAGTGTAGAATTCACTTTGATTCTATTTTGAAAAAATCTAAGACCCATGCAAAAGCAAAGGCAGATTTGCAATGAAACATGCAAAAACTGTGGATTCCACATTTTTTATGGGAGTGGGAAGATATCTCTGACATTTTATGAAAATTCATATTTTTGCAAATATGAAATTGTCTAAAATGAAATTCAATCTGGACTTATTTTCATTGATAAGGCCCACTTTTTCAGTCCATTTCAGTTTCTTTGTTTCACTCTGGATGTACAAAGGGGCTGAAAAGCTGTTTTAACCAGCCAGTTGAAGATTCTCTTCACATGGAGGGATACATTGTGGCAGGTATGGTGATCCATGGTTGGAGAAGCCCTAAAGCAGTGGTCCCCAATGCGGCGCCTGCCGGTGCCATGGTGCCCGTTGGGACATTGATGTGTGCCCGCCTAGTGCCCTGCAGGGGAGAGAAGCCCCGGCCCCGCACCTGACGGGGACAAAGAACTCTGGGGCTGCAGGCTGCGGGCACCGGTGTCTTCGGTCCCTGGCAGGCGCAGGACCACAGCTTAAGCTGGAGAGACGCCAAGGCCCCGTGCCTGCCAGGGACAGAGAACTCCGGGGTTGCAGTCTGTGGGCGCCAGTGTTCTCGGTCCCTGGCAGGCGTGGGGCTGCGGCTTAAGCTGGAGAGAAGACGCGGTCCCGCGCCTGCTGGGGACAGAGACCTCTGGGGCTGTGGGCGCCAGTGTTCTCTGTCCTCGTGGCTTCTCTCTGGATTCATATATTATGTAATATTAAATATGAAGTTTTTTGTATTATTTAATGTACAAATACAAAATAAGCCTTAAAAAATTGTTGGCGCCCGCCACACTCTTCTGAAAACATGAATGTGCTACTGGCCACAAAAAGTTTGGGGACCACTGCCCTAAAGCATATGGTCATCTTTGCTCCTCTCAGATCTTGTGCCAAACACATCTCATCTGGACCCATGAATTGGGCCTATGCTGTTCAACATACAGTATTACTATTAACAGATTTCTTCATGGATAAAGGTGCGTACAAAGCTGTGTGCACGTATGTTCTGACAAACAAGGCTATGGGAATTACTAGATATTACTTCATGTCAAGGCCAACACAAGAAAAAAGATCCATTCTCAAATTTAATCTGATCACTAACAGGATCTGTGGACCTGCACCAATAATGAAATAACACATTGTAAATGTGTTAGAATGCAGGTAATAGTATGACAGGATAAAAAGAGGCTACTCATTTAATGTAAATGATCTTTTGATTTCATTGTGAATAATCTAACTGAGATTTCTATTTTGTTGCTTCTCCTTTTGCTGTTGTTGGATACCAGGACTTGCAATTAAATGTTAAGTGAAAGTTTTTGTTTATTTTGCAGCAGTGTTCTTAAATATTTATGACAAATCTTAAGTCTACCTTGCCTTGAGGAAATATAGATGAATTAATAATGTATGTGGTTGCTTTACAGAAAATTAAAGGGTAGAAGCACATGTTTAAAAATTAAATCAACCACAATCTAAGATAGCAGATGTTATTTAGTTAAAATCTTGCAGACAAAAAAGGACCATGAAGTGTGTTCTTCTCCGTGGTCCAAGTGAAATCTTAATGAGTCATTACAATTGCACAGATTCTAAAGCGTGAGGGTAGCTAATGTTGGGATAATAAAGAGGAACTTTCATTACACAGTTAGAACGTTTTGCTGTTTGTTTGCTTGTTGGTCCCTTCATTGAGGGAGCCTGTGAATCTGAACATTAGAATATTGACTTGTAAAATGTTGCAGCAAGTAAAAATCCTTTTGCATGTTTCAGTAGAACTCCTGGATTGGAAACCTTTCCTATGAAAGCGTGTGTGTCTGTATGTGTGTTTTAGAAAGAAAAATATATCTAGATTGTTATTGATGCTTTTATTAGTATTAAATTATGTATTTGTATTGCAGTGGCAGTCAAAGGCCCCCATCGGTTTCAGGGTCCCTTTGTGCTAGATCCTATTCTAATCTACGGGAGGACATGGTTACTGTCCTAAAGAGCTTCCAATCTAATCTGAAATAAGATTGAACAAGACAATGTACCAAGCAATAGGAGGGAAGATTATAAAGTCATGCAGATACGTAGCCTAACAGTCTATATAGTGTGATGGTTCTGAATTATTTTTAAGGTATTTTTTTACTTTTATAAACGTCCGTTATCTCTGATTCCCACTCAGCCCAGAGTCATTAGTGATAGATTATTTGTGGGTGCCACAAATCAAGAGACTATGCAGGTTGGCCTTCATGCTACGTCTCTAGTGCATAATGGCTTTCCTTTTTTGGTGAAAAACTCTGGTTCTGGACCTGTATAGCAGATATGTTAACAAAATCCGCTTTTATGTGCATCCCCATTGAAGTCAAAGCTGAACAGGTGTAAATAAGAACAAAATGTGTCTCACTTCAATTAAGTTCTGCTATGCAGTCCTATGTCTTTTGGGATTCTTGTTTAGGGTAAAATTTTCTTCACAACCACAGTGCAGATTTCTGAATCACAGTCTAGATCTCTATTCCATACTATATTTGTTCCCTATATAAAACGTCTATTAAGATCAGTGGAAAACACATACACAATGAGTTCACAGTATTTAGTAGAGATCCAGTCTGCAGATAAGAGTTCCACCAGAGGATCTAAGCAGAGATTTTTGCTCTAAACAAGGATCCAAAGAGACCAAGGGCAGAATTCTCCTCTCATTTTGACCCATGGTATCTTGACTCTCTCTCAATTGCGTGTGTAACATGTGGGCACTCTAGCAATGTAGAAAGAGCAGAGTATCCGTTTATAACCACAGTGCAGGTCTAAGAGGAGAATGTGACACTGCATGTAAGAGTCTGCACCATGGATCATCTGAGAGAATTTTGTGCTTATATTCCATCTAATGAGAATCCAAAAGAGTCAGGTTTTTACCGTCATTTGTAAAGTAAGTTAAACAGCAATATCAGGTTAAATGAAAAGTGCATCCTACGAAGAGTAAAATCACTAAGGGGTGCTCTTTCAAAGTACTGTGCAGCAATTTAGCTATGCGATTCCCATCACGTGAATAGAAGCAGAGGGTGGGTCTATACTGCAATTAAAATCCTGCGACTGGCCCCTGCCAGCTGACTTGGGCTCGCAGGACTTGGGCTAAGGGACTCTTTAATTGTAGATGTTTGGGTTTGGGCTGCAGCCCACCTTGCAGAGTCCTAGAGCCTGGGCTCCAGCCTGAGCTTGAATGTCTACACGGCAGTTAAACAGACCCTTAGCCTGAGCCCTGCGAGCCTGATTGGGTATCTAATTGCAGTGTAGAAATATTCAGAGTGTCTAAATCTCTGTGTGTTGCTTTGATAACATAATTCAGTTCAGCAGTTTCTTTCTGTTGCAGAGAAGCCAAGTATTGGCAATTCATCTATGCTGATACTAAATTACAGTTGGTTATAGAAACTGAAGATTGTAATTGCAGAGTAGTAATATATGGAAAACTTTACACAGAGACTACATATATAGCAGTATATACACTCAGTCAGTTCTATTTTCTTTCTAAATATTCAGCTTCAATTAAGGGTCACAGTTGGGGAAATTGATCTTTTTTGTTTGTCCTGTTCAGTTTATAAGTTGCTGTTTATGGGATTGGATGTTCTTGGTGATTTCAGAGGGATTTAGCACACACATTTTAATAATACGGCAGCACCACTCTGCACAACCTGAGTGATTGAAAGTAGAATTAGTTTTCTAAATATTAAGTGCAAGGGACATAATGTGCAGATTGATTTGATAGTTTTAGGAGCTCATGTCTGGTGGAATTCTCTAAATGTGCATTTCCATATATGTGATCTTTCCTTTTCTTAATGTTCTTTTGTGGGGCAAATCAATCCAACATTCCTACTTCTAGAATTCTTTTAATCATTTATGGTGGCACTGTTCTCAACACAGCCAAAACATGAATCTAATATCTTGTTTGTAAAGGTCCATTATGTGATGTAAACATTTTGTCCTTCCTTTTCAGACTCAAACTGCAATTTATGCATATAATCAAGTTCTAGATGCTCCCTGTGCAATGCAATACAACACTGTGACAAGTACTGGTTTTATATAGTAAATTAAATAACCAGATATGGCATCAAAACAGATGGCCTGATTCATCACTACATTATTCCATTTTTATGCCAGGGTAACTGTATTGATTACAGAAGAGTTAGACCATTATAAAACCGGAGTAAACCTGGCCAAAGACCAAATCTTCTATTAGTGTAGAGTGTTGTGGTTCCATGACTTCAATGGTGCTATACCCATTCAGACCTGCTGAAGATCTTGTGCTCAGAGCCTCCATAAAAAGAAGAGTTTCATATTTAATTATCATGAATTGAAAATGTTTTAACACTACATCCTAGAAAAGTAAGGATGTCTCAGTTCTAGCAATGTTTTGAAAAGTTTATAACATTCCTGTCAATACTTTACTTTCCAAATGATTCAGAATTCACAAACAGCTGGCTTGCATACTATCTACCAGCATTTCAGATTAGATACAAGCTATCACATTAGACAAGGGTAGCCAATCTGAAAATGTGTTCTCCTTTACATTTTAGCAGTCATGTCTCATTACACAGTTAATGTTCTCTTAACTCTGTCTAATGTAACATGACATGAGTGGTAAAATTTGAGAAAGAAAACAATTTTTCATATTAGATACCCACTCTCAGTTTTGGTAGCAGATTCCATTCCATACTGAATGCACCAAACAGTAGCTTTGCCTAAATCATCTGCATGTGTGAGCTAGCTAACATAGTAGCTAGCTTATTAATGGGACAAAAACTGAACAGCTTGGCACATCACTTTTTTTAATAAGTGCATGACATATGATGTTTTATTGCTTTCAAACTACTTTGAAAGACTCTTATTCTAGAATACCAGTTTTTTCCCCCATTGTTTATATATTCCACCACCTACATGCAGAAAATATAATCAGGTTGTTCTTATTTAATTAAGATACCTATTCATCACATAGATATTAAGGAAAACATGTTGCAAAGATTGATTCTCTTTATAAACAAGTCAAATGCTGAAAGGTGAGTTCAAATGGAAGTACCCCAGCCTGTTATATGTTAAATGCATGGGTCCAAATTCTGTGGTCCTTAGTCAAATAAAACTCTCATTCTCTTCAACAAGAGATGTACTTGAGTAAAGACTGCAAAATTTGCCCCATAATGAACGTGTGGGGGGGGGGTTACCACAATTTGGGAAGTGCTATGAACTAAGTAAATCGCAAGGTTACAAGTAAGCATAATGGGCCAGATACTCAGCTGGTATAATTTGAGGTAGCTTATTAATTTCAACAGATCTATTGTGCTTTCCATCAGTAGTGGATCTGGCCCAATTTCTTATTTATGTCTTCTAATGAATGGTTTTTGACAGGTTTTTACTCCTGCTTGCACTGCACAGCCAGTGGCTCCAGCCCTAAGCATGAGAAATGCTCATGGGGTTGGGTCTACAAGTTTTCTAATTGATCACAGCAATTTCCTATTCTACACAGGTCTCGTAGATAGAAAAGTTATCTATTTATTTATAAACTCAGCCACTTTGATATGGGAGTTGTTCTCAATGACAGACAAACACAGAACCCCATAGTGCTGTGTTTTAGAGTAACTTTTCAGTGTAACTAAACATTAATGACCCAGAAGTAGGCCTTTCCCAGAATATTTCCTATACCTGCAACCACTATGGCATAATGCTTTGTGTAGCATGGGAGAGTATGCTCATAATCTCAAGGTAGCCCCTTCTGACTCTGGTCAGTTACTACAGTAGGTAAAGAGGAGATCACATGATTAGTCATGGCTAATCACAAGTACCTATTATTTACCATTGTCACCTGCCAATGAAGCAAAAGTAGGAGCAGTAGCCCCCTTTCAAAAGTAGATTCCAATAAGTAAGGCAAACATAGATATGGCTAGATATTAAAATGTCATGCCCTGATAAGAAAAGCACCAGCAGTACTCATCTACAGTTTTCAGAGAACAGCAGCTGTTAACAACAGTGTTCCATGCCCACAACAGAGTTCTGTTTCAGGGCTTTATAGTCTATACCAAAATGGATTTATGCCTAATACCTCCTCCTCGCATTATTTATTTGTCTACTAACACAGCATCAGTCACAAGCATTTGGAGGCTTGGTTGGATGACACTTGGGCAACATCATTTAGTGTGTGAGAAGCCAGTTTGGATTTGGTGTATTAAAATTGCTCAGTGGTTAGAGTGGGGCACAACCTCTCTCTTTCCATATACATGTTAAATCCTGAAGAATTTGGAAATTATTGGTAGTAAAATAAGAACACATTTCTTTTCTTATTGATTGACTTTTTTGTTGGTGGCGGGAGGTGGTTCTTTGCTCCACACTTCTTCCCCTGTCTATCAATCAATGATTGTCTCGCTTCTCTGTTTAAGAAATGCAGTTCAAAGGGTGGAGACAGTTTTCCACCTTAAGTGTATCCCATGGCTCACTATGCTAATTGCTGTGTTTTTGTTTTTAGAGGAACTATCATTACACCCCGCCTCCGCTGCATAATTAGATACCCAGAGGAAAGCCACTCATGTCCCAGTCCTACAATGAGTGCCACATAAGCTGACTTCTTCATGTTCCTATTGACTTCACAGTGGCTCCACATGGTTGCAAAATCTGCCCGCTCACAGCCTTAGTCTTATGCTAACTCTCTCTACTCACAAAAAATATATATATTTTTTCTGTTACTAAAACATCCCTTCCCTCCTCTTACAGGATACTAAATTGAAACAAAATGCATGGGAAAACAGAAAAAGCTAGGAAATTTCACACTGTGCCTTCATTTTCATATTCAGCTTTTATTGCATGTTTTCTCATCCACTTTAGAATATATATTTTAAATAACTATTACTAGAACATACATTGTTCTTGCACCACATTCTAGGAAAGCTTTATTTATTGATCTTCGTATTCATTGCCTTGTTAGAAAAACAAAATGTAGGGTGCCTTCCAATATCTTCTATGTAAAGACTATTTTTCAGTGGATCAAAATGACCTTTTCAGTAAGGCAACAGATATGACTGCATACTGTAAATACACAGTATTTTAATAGCTAGAAGGCTGTCAACCTTTCTAAGATGTCAGGTTCAATATACTGTACTTCACAAAATTATTACTCAATTGTACATTTTGATGAAAAATAGGGGAAGAGTCATACCAATCAGATGAGTCTTAATCAGGAGCGTAGTTAATATTTTATATGCAAAATGATACTCGCTTCTATTGAGTGCCCATATATAAACAGCTAATAACAAGAAGTCATGTTTCTAGACTTTGCCTTTCTGTAAATATGTGTCATCTTTCACTTTTAACAAATTTTTCACACAGGAAAGTTGCCTATCTACATGTAATGTGTCTTTTCACACTTAAAATAGAGAAGAAAATAAATAGCATCATTGGCAGAAACTTTTATAAGTCACCCTGCAACCTTGTTAGTTTGGGGGAAATATGGGAGGGGTGAGGAGAGAAGAAAGAAAGAAAAGAGAGAAAGTTTGATGGTTGTTATGCCTAAAGTATTCTCTTTAGCAATGTGTGACAGGGTGACTTGCCCCATGGCCTAGAGATCCTGGGTCTAAACCATAGAATCATAGAATATCAGGATTGGAAGGGACCTCAGGAGGTCATCTAGTCCAGTCCCCTGCTCAAAGCAGAACTAATCCCCAACTAAATCATCCCAGCCAAGGCTTTGTCAAGCCTGACCTTAAAAACCTCTAAGGGAGGAAATTCCACCACCTCCCTAAGTAACCCATTCCAGTACTTCACTAACCCTCCTAGTGAAAAAGGTTTTCCTAATACCCAACTTAAACCTCCCCCACTGCAACTTGAGACCATTACTCCTTGTTCTGTCATCTGCTACCACTGAGAACAGTTTAGATCCATCGTCTTTGGAACCCCCTTTCAGGTTGAACGCAGCTATCAAATCCCCTCTCATTCTTCTCTTCTGCAGACTAAATAAGCACAGATCCCTCAGCCTCTCCTCAAAAGTCAGGTGCTCCAGTCCCCTAATCATTGTTGTTGCCCTCTGCTGGACTCTTTCCAATTTTTCCACATCCTTCTTGCAGTGTGGGGCCCAAAACTGGACACAGTACTCCAGATGAGGCCTCACCAATGCCGAATAGAGGGGAATGATCACATCCCTCGATTTGCTGGCAATGCTCCTAATTATACAGCCCAAAATGCTGTTAGCCTTCTTGGCAACAAGGGCACACTGTTGATTCATATCCAGCTTCTCGTCCACTGTAACCCCTAGGTCCTTTTCTGCAGAACTGCTGCCTAGCCACTCGGTCCCTAGTCGGTAGCAGTGCATGGGATTCTTCTGTCCTAAGTGCAGGACTCTGCACTTGTCCTTGTTGAACCTCATCAGATTTCTTTTGGCCCAATTCTCTAATTTGTCTAGGTCCCTCTCTATCTTATCCCTACCCTCCAGCGTATCTACCACTCCTCCCAGTTTAGTGTCATCTGCAAACTTGCTGAGGTTGCAATCCACGCCATCCTCCAGATCATTTAATGAAGATATTGAACAAAACCGGCCACAGGACCTGCCCTTGGGGCACTCAGCTTGATATCGGCTGCCAACTAGGCATGGCGCCATTGATCACTACCCATTAAGCCCGATGATCTAGCCAGCTTTCTATCCACCTTATAGTCCATTCATCCAGCCCATGGTGTTTTAACTTACTGGCAAGAATACAGTGGGAGACCATATCAAAATCTTTGCTAAAGTCAAGGAATAACACATCCACTGCTTTCCTCTCATCCACAGAGCCAGTTATCTCCTCATAGAAGGCAGTTAGGTTAGTCAGGCATGATTTGCCCTTGGTGAATCCATGCTGACTGTTCCTAATCACTTTCCTCTCCTCAAATTGCTTCAAAATTGACTCCTTGAGGACCTGCTCCATGATTTTTCCAGGGACTGAGGAGAGGCTCACCGAGCTGTAGTTCCTCCTCCTCCTTTTTAAAGATGGGCACTACATTAGCCTTTTTCCAGTCATCTGGGACCTCCCCCAATCGTCATGAGTTTTCAGAGATAATGGCCAATGGCTCTGCAATCACATCAGCCAACTCCTGTAGCAACCTCAGTTGCAGTGCATCCGGCCCATGGACTTGTGCTCGTCCAGCTTTTTTAAATAGTTAAGCCGAGCTGGTCGCCTGCCATATTTACTATTCTTTCTATGCATCGGGATGGCTTGCTCCTGCAACCTCAATAAGGATTCTTTAAAATACAGCCAGCTCTCCTGGAGTTCTTTCCAGGGCCGGCTCCAGGCACCAGCTTACCAAGCAGGTGCTTGGGGCGGCCACTTCAGAGAAGGGCGGCAGATCCAGCTGTTCGGCGGCAATTCGGCGGACGGTCCCTCACTCCTGCTCGGAGTGAAGGACCTTCTGCCGAATTGCCGCTGCAGATCGTGATCGCGGCTTTTGTTTGTTTGTTTTGTTTGGCTGCTTGGAGCGGCCAAAACCCTGGAGCCGGCCCTGCTCCTTTCCCCCTAATGTTATTCTCCCAGGGGATCCTGCCCATCAGTTCCCCGAGGGAGTCAAAGTCTGCTTTTCTGAAGTCTGGGGTCCATATTCTGCTGCTCTCCTGTCTTCCTTTTGTCAGGATTCTGAACTCGACCATCTCATGGTCACTGCCTCCCAGGTTTCCATCCACTTTTGCTTCCCCTACTAATTCTTCCCTGTTTGTGAGCAGCAGGTCAAGAAGAACTCTGCCCCTCGTTGGATCCTCCAGCACTTGCACCAGGAAATTGTCCCCTACGCTTTCCAAAAACTTCCTGATTTGTCTGTACACTGCTGTATTGCTCTCCCAGGAGCTATCAGGACGATTGAAGTCCCCCTTGAGAACCAGGGCCTGCGATCTAGTAACTTCTGTTAGTTGCTTGAAGAAAGCCTCGTACACCTCATCCCCCTGGTCTGGTGGTTTATACCAACTTTGAGCCTCACCTAAGAGGAAGCACTATAAAAAGAGCAGGAAGTTGCAGTGAAGGGGGAAAGCTCAGGAAGTTGTGGCAGAGTCTGCAGAGAGTGAGGAAAGCTCTCTGGGAACGGAGTAGGGTGAGCAGACGTCCCGATATTTAGATGTTTGTCCCACGAAGATCGGTCAGGACGCAATTTGTCCTGATATTTCGCTCTGGCAGCACTCCGTTTTTTGTTGTTGTTTTTTTTGGTTTTGGGGGGGGGGGTTGTTTGTTTTTTGCTCTGCTGGCAGCACTCGGCTGTTTTTTTTTTTTTTTTTGTTCCGCCGGCGACCCCCACCACCACCACCCCATGTGTCCCAATATTTTCTTCCTCTCATCAGGTCACCCTACCAGGGAGTCCTGGGAGAGACCCTGTCTGCACAGGAGAGAGACTGCAAAGGAATGGAGGCCAAGGAGGAGAAGGAGAAACCTTGGGTTGTGTGGATTTATGAATGGACTTTGTTTTGGTGTTTTAAGTTTAATTTACAATTTATTTATATTAATAAACCCAGTCCCCAAGGAGAGGTCTTTTTGACCAGAAAAAACTTGAATTAAAATATATTTGAACAGTCCAAAGGGGGAAATTGAAGCAGGCTGCCTGTAGTGTGAACCTGGACTATGAGGGTGACCAAAGGAGTCATCTGGCCCAGTTAGGCAATGGAAGAAGCCTTCTTTACTTAGCCATTGATATACACTATAAAGTTTCACATAACCAAATAATAGTGACGAGAACTGGTCAAATAAATAAATAAATAAATTACATTAAATTACTTTTGCTCTGCTGGCTTTTTGAAACTGACCAATTTTCTATTTTTCTAAACTTTCTATAGATTTTTAAATTTGTTTTCCTACTTTTGATCATCATTTTTGAAAATGGAATTTTTCCATTTCAGAATCTAACCTCTGACATTTTTACATTTGGAAAAATCCTACCCACTGGCTAAACCTGAGAAATCAAAATCGGTAATAGGAACAATCAACCCAAAAGAACTCTCAAACCTGGAAAATGAAAACAAAAAAGTTTGGAAAAGAAAGTACTTTGAAAAATTTAAAATGACTATCTTAAACATAAGTTTTGTTTTCAACTGCTTCCTAAGGGTTGCAGAATCAGATCTGAAATTAGGAGGACTGTTGGAAATGAAACTGTCTGTTAGCTGAAGAACTTGTCTACACTGGGAATTTGCCCCAGTTCCAGCAATTGTAGCTACTAATGCAGTTGCACAAATCCCAAGCCTAGTCAAGGAAAGATGAATGCTGACCCTCTGAAAATCAAGCCCATATTTCAAGTTGGGCACCCAAAAATTGAGGCATCCAAAATCACTACTCGCTTTTGTAAATCTTGGCCTTTATCTGTTTTTTTTTTCATCTCAAAGTGCAGAATTCAATATCCCAATAAGACTGCTGTTAGTCTCCTAAAAATGTACACACACGGACAATGGGTTCTTTACAAATGACAAGAAGATGTCTGTTCCTCAAATCAGTGGAGAGCAGGCACATGGTGGAGTTATTAAAGCACAACCTGTTTGGTACAAGACGTTCTGATCACTCCAATCTTTCAGCTTCGCCTGTTGGTCCATACATGGCATGGCATGAAGCTGTGCTTTTTGCCCTCACAGATTTTGGGCAGGAAATCTATTATAGGGGGAACTTGCAAGAGAAATAGAAGCAAATGAGTGTGAAAAGGCATTTTCAGATGGAGTGATAATCACTGCAGTTCACTGGGGAGTGTTATCATCAGAAACTTTTTTTTCTTTAAAAAGAAACTTTTATCTTCAATCTTTTTGGATCCATTTCTCTATTTTTACCTTCCTCTTCCAGAAACAGTCATAGAGTTAAAGGCCAGAAGGTACCCCTAAATCATCTAAATTGACCACCTGCATCGCTCATACCACCAACACACCCAGTACCAGCACACTAACTCAACAACCAAAATGAATTATTACAGCTCCAGTAGCCTTGTGCATTTACCAATTTCATATTTCTTATTCTTAATAGCTTTCTAACCTCATAGATTTAGTTATTTCAAACATTCTAACACTGAAGAAAATATCCTTGACATGGTGTCAGTGTGCCAGCTGAACAGTATTCATTCTTTGGAGCCAGGACTGTTACAATGAAATTGTCTCCACTTGTGATCTCACATTATAAAGCGTTCTGCAGCTCTAACAATTCATGACATTATGATATACTCCTCTTACACTGTTAAAGCAGACAGGGAGAGCAGAGTTCTCTGTAGAGCATAAGTAAAGATTTATAGACATGGCAAAAGAACACTTCCCCAGCTCCCTTCTTTAAATAATTATGGCTTTACATGAATCTCTTTCTAAATCAAGTGCAGAATGACAAAGATCTGGGCCAAAAAAATAAGCCACCAATATCATTCACAGTAAGCTGCAGCAGATTTTTTTTCCCAGCAGCACAATACCAAATCCTATGTTGAAAATTCTGTGTATAATTCACTATGGAAGACATCCTGTACCTTTATATGTAAAGTATGTAATTATTGGGCCTCCAATTATGCTTCAAATACCTTCTTCTTGTATCTAAAGCCTTCAATTCCTATAACACAAGTGTCTGACCTCTATGAACCACCCAAAGAGTGCATAGGGGTAAAATGATGGACAGCCAGGCAAAAAAAGGGAATTGTATTATGCAATGTAAACCTAATATACTGAGAGCTTTCAAAAGTTATTAAGAAGCACTCATTTTTTTTTTAAAAATGTCACTTAAATCAATATAGCCCTTAATTTCAAAGAGACATTTGATTATTAGTTCACTCTAGAAGAAAAAGCTATTGTGTCTGACCTGTCAGCAGCAGTGGTGCTATGCAGCAAGAAAACATGGATAGGTAGCAACATCCATATTTTGGAGTACCCCAATTTTTTAGAATCCATTTTATAATAATATATATTTATTATAAATGTACATGCCATTTCAAGGGTCCCCTATTGTATTATCAACTTAACATACTGGGAACATGGCAGAGATTCTATAGTGGCTTTTCATTCTAAGTCCTATTTTGATTCCCTCTCCTCCAACTTCCTCAAAATTATTCCTTTCTGCCTGAAATCTGGCAAGCTGGGACTCTGGTCTCTAATTAGGGTACAATCACAGATGATAAATATCCTAGAGAGTAGACTTTGAAATATGAGGTACCATTAATTCATTTTGGAAAAGCCTTCAAACATTATTTTCACAAATTGGCATTTCAAAAAGAGTTCATCTTGAACTCTTAGACTTGTTTGGTACATGAATCTTTTATAAGGACATTATTTTGAAAGATAGGCGTCACATATTAGGAATTATCTGATACTTTAATCCCAAAATGCTGGATCAAGACTAGGCCCAATTTACACCGTTTGCCAAACATTTAGAAGCTCTGCTTGCATATGATTATTCCAACTGCACTTGTAAACCTGGTCATACTTTCTGGAATGGCTCACAACTGAGAGTGCCAATCTCTGGTCAAAAAGAACGAGGAGTACTTGTGGCACCTTAGAGATTAACAAATTTATTTGAGCATAAACTTTCTGGGGCTTAAACACACTTCATCAGATGCATGCATCCTGATTATGACTACAAAAGTGTTTTCCTCCTGCTGATAATAGCCAACCTTAATTGATTACTCTCATTACAGTTGGTATGGCAACACCCATTTTTTTCATGTTCTCTGTGTATATATATCTTCCTACTGTATTTTCCACTGCATGCATCTGATGAACTGGGTTTAAGCCCATGAAAGCTTATGCTCAAATAAATTTGTTAGTCTCTAAGGTGACACAAGTACTCCTCATTCTTTTTGCTGATATAGACTAACACAGCTGCCACTCTGAAACCAATCTCAGGTCAGATTGTCAGAAAACGGGGCAGAAACCCCAAACTGGTGGTATATTCGTTAATTATATTTCACCAAGCCAGTAATAAATATGAACTCCTGGATCATTAAATCAATCTTAGCATGGAGTCACAGATAGGCCCCTTAGGCTCCAGCCTATCTTGCCACCCAGACAAACAGGACTTAGTGATTATTGTCACATAAACCAAAAATCACACCACATCTGATTGCTCCCAGTCCTAAAGGACTAGCCATGTATGCCAGATCAATTGGTACAATGCTGGTAGCCAATTCTATAGTAAACTAACTACAGATTTATTAGCTAAGAAAAGGAAATGAGTTATTGAGAGGTTAAAGCAGGTAAATTTTATATGCACAGATGAGTCACAGTTTGTAATTCCAAATGGTAACATTGCTCCCTATTTACCAAAAGTCATTCAAGGTACCTAGATTGTCTCTGGAGATCTCAGCTTTGTATCTGGTACCTTCCTTGTAAGAGTCCAAGCAGTCAGAGAGGATGGATCACTTCTTGAATCCATATTTATAGCTCCTTTACACAGAAAGCAAGCTGACAGTGTCTGTACCCATGTGGGTTCTTTCTCTGATGATGGATAGTGAGGAATGCACTTAGAGTCTTTGACCTTGACCATCACACACAATGACCATTTGCTTTGAAATTAGCATTTTCTGTTAAAATCCTTCATTAACACTTCACGGGAGTTCTTTGATGGGTAATTTAGTTACAGGCTATGGACAATATGGATGTTTGCTGTTACATTATAATATGAATAGATATGTAATAACAATGCAAGTAATAACCCATTAGTTTTAATGAACTTTAAACATCTGAATACACACTTATACATTAACAATCACTTTGATCTACATTAACACAAGTGAATTGGCTTGTGGCCCTGAATGGACCTGGTGTGCAAGCATCACAAACCCTATCTGCTGAGTCACTCAGTTGCTAGGAAGTTGTGGGCTCTGCTGGCCCACAGCTGGCCTGGCAGAGGTTTGTAAACTTTATCAGCAGAACTACTCAGCTCCAAAGAGGTTGCAACTGCTGGCACATTTTTGGCTGTAGTACATTCTGGAAATAACAAAAAAGACTATACTACAGAAAAAAGTTCTACAAATACCATCCTCAAATATAAGATCCACCTGTCTCAACACAAACTCTCCTTTAATACTTGATATTGACAACAAATTCCTGTACCAATATTCCTTCACCTTTTATCCCTCCATAAACAATCCAGAAACACTTGTCTCATAAAAAGCCTCACTTGCCTTACATTCACCACTAACATACAGCTTCAGGGATGGAACATACCCACTGTCTGGAATTGCACAGGAATACTACACAGCAGCTTAGAGTAAGGAGTAAAGAAGAATACTGCAACCAACTGAAATAGCCGGGGGGAATTAAGGTAGACAGAATAGTTGCCCAGAATGCATTTTGGCCTATATCTTGAAGATCACTTCTCCATCCTTGAAAAAACTGTCATGGGATCTTTAAGGACCGTTAAATGGTCAGGACAATGCCCATTTTACATCTACCCAAACACTCAGCACCTCTACCACACAAGCGATGTAATTGTCAATCAATTCCTTTTATAACTTTAGTTGTACTTTCTAAGGGCACATCTTCACTACCCGCCGGATCGGCGGGTAGCAATCGATCTATTGGGGATCAACTTATCGCGTCTAGTGAAGACGCAATAAAATCGATCCCCAATGGCTCTGCCGTCGACTCCGGAAATCCACCGCAGCAAGAGGCGGAAGCAGAGTTGATGGCGGCGCGGCAGCGGTCAACTCGCTGCCGTCCTCACAGCCAGGTAAGTCAACCTAAAATACGCAACTTCAGCTACGCTATTCACGTAGCTGAAGTTGCGTATCTTAGGTCGATCCCCCCCCCCAGTGTAGACCTAGCCTTAGTGGCCTTTCTGAATTGTGGGGGTTTAAAATACTGTTGTTTATTTAGGGCCCATGCTCTCTCCAAAGTGTGACACTCTTTGTGACATCTGCAGGCCTCCTGTGTTTTGCAGTACTGGAGAAGATTTGGAATCTTAAGTGACCTGCTGCCCCTTCATCAATTGTTATTTGACTACTTAAAACCCAGCCACCCCTTCTCCTTGTACAGTAGTCATGATGCCAGTGAATGCTGATGAGTAAGAGTGTTTCTTCTGAAGTCCCAGCTGAGGAGATGAGAACTCTCCAGCTGAGTAAGAGACAGGAAGATACTACACAGACTGAAGTTTGAAATGGAATAGTGAGTCAGGAAAGAGGGGACATAGAACCACTTTCCTCCCTATGCCACAAGGCAATGAAGGGGGAAGGCTGATTCATACTTGAAGCACCAGGAGGACAAAATCAAAGAGGGAAAAAGGGTTGAGCCCCTGTGTGAGACTGCACCCCATATTCATCATAGTAATATTATTATGATTTGATTATAGCATTTCCAGTGTTTATGTACCTGAGAAACAGACACAACAGTAATTCATTTCTTGTGTATATGCAATCAACTAAAAGTGCAGTACCCAAAGGATGCTGAACTGCAAATTTAAAGTGATTTGAGTAAAACACTAGTCCAAAGCATCACAACAACAATTGTCCCATAGTGCTAGTTTACATGTAAGGCCACACGTTTTCCTAAGAAAGAACTGTGAAATTTCATGAAATTCAACCCACAAGACTTCAACGGTCTCTATTGCAAAAAGTTTGTAGTTTAAATTCCATTTCTTCCTGGCAAGTGTTTGGGCCAATTTCTCTTTTGTTATACTCACTTTGGCAGGGTGGAGAAGGAGAGGAGGAAGGAGGACACAGATTGGAAGTCTGAATAAGCCAATGCTGATCTGATGTGGGGAAACCTTGCAAGGGAATAATGCTTAAGAAAGCAATTCCCAGATTTGCAAAGCATGAGATGTGCAAAGATTCTGCACAAGGGTTTTGGTGAAAACAGAAGAAGGCAAGGTATGCCCTGTTGACTTGATATCCTTTTACTCACTCGCTTCGAACAATATTTGCAGCAAAGAAGCTGGTTTCTTGGTCCTTTCATACACTCTGTGGCAAATAAATAAATGGAAGGAAGATTCTGGACCATTGTCTTGATTGTAAATACCATAAAATCCATCTAGTCGATGCATGGATTATTGCAGCACATTAACATGTGTTGGTTCTCACAAGTAGTTTCAAGTGTTTGGGGGAGCATGGCTTTTTAATATTAAAATGTTGATTAACTATCCTCTTAGCATTTAATTGTCCTTTTGTAGTTTTATCGCTTGTCACTAGAACTTGTTGGAAAATGGAATTTCTGTCCCACAGGAAATTCAGACATTTCAAAATTTCTTTTCATACTAAATCAGGACAAATATCACAATATTTAGCAGAATAGAAATTCTGAAATATTTCAATTCAGAAACATTAAAGCAATCATCAAAATATTTTGGTTCAATAATGTTGAAACATATTAAATTGATAAATATAAAACAATAACTAGCATATACAGATACTTTAATATTAAAAATAATATACTGTAGTATGAAATATAAGTAGAAAACCGAAATAAATCATTTCAAATTTTTTATTTCAAAATCAACATGTTCCCATGAAACATTTTAATTTCATGGAAACAGCTATACATATAGTTAAAATATGAAGAAATGTTGCCGTGCATGAATACACAATCTGTAATTATATTTCACATAAACTTAATTGAGTTTATTTATTTATTGTTCCATAGTACATCTCAGTGTAATTTTATTTTCTCAGATGGCTTCATTGCATTACTAATGTTAATTTTTACTTCCTTCTGGGATGCACTACTGTAAGAATTATATCACACTCAATCAAATCAGATAAATGTATAGTAAGCATGCTTTACCAAAGGAAATCTTTTATGCACCTTTGATCCAATTCTATTTAGACTTACTGATGTATGACAGATATAAAGTACCCCTAAATGCATGCCCAGTGCTAATAATTATACATATTTTACCATAATTTATAAATCTGAAGCTATATATAAAGATTTTACTACTGAATAAACATAACTGTTAATAATTGTCACTTTTCTTTCAACAAAGTGACATTGTACTAAATATGTGATCAGAGGCCTCATTGTAGGCATCCATAAATGAAAACATAAAGTACCCTGGGCCAAATTCATCCCTGGATTAGCTCCTTTGATTTCAGTGGAGTTGCATCAGCTATGACTTTTGCCCATTGTACAAAATGAATTCTCTACACATTTATAATGGCAGCAATAAGGCTGACCCCAGGAGAAAAGGAAAAACAAAGTCTCCATTTTTGTCCATTCCCTTTTTCAGCAAAAGTTAATTTTAGTTTATTTTCAGAGAACGCATCAACTTTTGCATAGATTTACTCTTAAAATGCAGACTTGTACTTCCCCTTTGATATTTTACTCATTCATATGCAGGCTTAGGGTAGTCTTCTAGCACATTTTCTACTATGTTCCATATTAAATTCACAACACATGACTCTGATGGCTTTTGTGTAATTAAACTTGCTACTCTTGACACTCATGCAGAACCCATTCAAATTTTAATGGTAAGTGTTGTGTGGATGAAAAAGACCTATTTGTCATCATTCATTATGTCAATTCAGACATAATAAATTAATAGGGATGGAGTATTCTCCATATTTCCACTATACCGTCCAGAACTCCCACACTTAAGCTCTACAACTAGCATGTTGAGAAATGGTGCTCTTTAGGGAAATGGTGTGTATAATGTGGGAATACTTAAAAGCACTTTGCAATCTGGTGCCAGAGTGGCAATGATCTGACTCATCTTCATGTCAACTTTGTTTGGGATGGGACTAATATGCAATTTTGTTTTGAAATGAATCAGCAAAACTTACACCTGTAACAATGCATATTTAGGTTAGGCATGAAAATATTTATCTCATTGTGAAACACAAGTATGTTAAGCTACAAAAGAAATTTTGGACTAAACAAAAAATAAACTTGGTGATTTAGTTAATTTATATTATTGTGTACAAAACCAAGAGTGCAACATACACAATTGTTTTAATAAACCATTCCAAAACTTTGGCACTGGTTGCTTTTGTTTACAAACAAGTCCATTCCCACAATAAACATTGATTTTAATTAGGTTGATATTTTTCTTGTATTCAATATAGGATATGGAAAAATTATTCCATTAAACAAAAGAAATAGTATTTTAAGCCTATGCTAAGGTTATGTGATTGATCATTTGCAGGTGTAATCTTAACCCTGCCAGCATGTGAAGATCCATTATGATAGTCTTCAAAAGCATGACCACTACTATTTTTCAAATACAATTTTGTAGTACTGTATCTACCACACGTTTCATAAAAGCCAGCTAATAACAAAATGCATAATGAATTAGTGAAAGGACGCCATGTAAGATTTGCCTGATTCATTTGCCAATGCATTGTACAGGACTTTGGAGAAAAGTTTTATGAGATTAATACATATTGTATGAGAGCTTTAGAGAGGCAACAATCTATTTCCATGCAAGATTACAGCTACCTACAGGTGCTTCAGTGATAGAACTCTTAAAAAAAGGCAAGATTTTTGTCTGTTTGTTTTTGTTTATTAAATAATATGAGGTAAATGGCTTTTTCTTCCCTCATTCCTCTCTCTTCATATCCAGGAATGGCTGGATTGTTTTTGTTCACATTTTCAAAAACAAAATTTCCTCTTTGGGTAGAAACCATGAGTGAAATCGTGGTTGCCATTGACTTAAACAGATGTTGAGAGTTCACCCTAGATCTGGAAAATTTCAGCCCTGAAAGGTAACATTTTCAATAAATTATGAACAGTTGAAGATGGGGCTTTAGAATGGACAAGTTTAGGCAATCTTAGATTCACAGATTTTAAGGCAAGAAGGGATCATTAGGATCATCTAATTTGAACTGCTGTATAACACAGGCCATATACTTGTGCTAGCTAACTAACAACTTTTAGTACAGTTCTTAACTATAGTTGTGATAGCATTCTCATTATAAACATTGGCTACCATTGTGTCCCCATGGGAAATTATTCTAAGGCTTTTTCTCATCCAGAAATTGAATATAATCTTCAAAATGTTCTACAGGGTTCTAAATTGGAGAGTTCATGAAGTTATCAGTGATTCTTAATTACGAATTTGTCCTGAATATTAAGGAACTGAACCCAGATCCTTGGTGATGTATTTACATATGTGAAGGTGAAGATTGAATGCCTAGCCTATAGGGACCAATTCGAGGGAGATGTGGGGTGAATCTGTTAGGATTCAACATTGCAGAAGATCACTTTACACTGCATGTTGGATCACACTTTATAATAAGGGTACTGTGATTACAGCATAGTTACATTGTAATTAAACTGTGATTATGGCTTTATTTTTTATACCTGTGACGTCATGTAACCAGAAAGTTCACTACATGATTGAGAATAATTCTAGTGTAAATATAATGCTGTTAATATATATGGGTTCCAAAAGCATATATGAGAAGAAGAATATTAAAGCAGCAATAACTAAATCAGTCATGTAGTTAATCTTCCTAGTGTATGAATTAGTGGTAATTATATAGTGAAAATCAAAAACACATTGTAACTACTCTGAAATTTCAGTATAATACAATGTGCCTATATTTATTAGCAATTATAAAAAATAATTTGTTACATAAATATTTTTAGACATTTGCTTGAATAAAATTTCCTGGTTTCTATAGGGTCTCTACTATTTTTATCTAGACGATTTCCTGAAATGTTGGCATAGTACTAAACTATTTATTATTTCTAGAGAATGCATATTTTAAGTGTTTGAATTGTATTAGATGTTCATGTCTCATCTGTGGCCTCACTGTAAAAGCAATTCTATTTCCCACATGTTCAAGATAATAGGATACTACCAGAGTTGCTTTAAAGAATAGGGCGTTAAATGCTGTATTTGAGTGACAACACCACAGTATCAAGGATATAAAATGTGTCTCTGTACTATTAGATAAGAATACTTGTAGAAAATAGAAATGTTTCCGATTCTGTGCAAAGGTTATTAATTTTAAGTAAGGTGATCTATTCTCCTGATTCAAAGTATAATCAACAGCCAACTTACACTTGTGAAAATTTCTATACTAGTAGTAGATCCTTTGTAGATCCAAGGGCCAGATTGGCAAGCATGAAACCTAAGGCCTGAGTCTAATTTGCACATGTACATGTTAACTAGTGACAATTTTAATTAGAGATAAATATGGACTTTTATTTTATCTATACAGTGCTGTGACTACATACAGTACAATACAAAATGTACAGAAGGACAGAATATGTTTTAAGGGCTTCGGAGAAATAATATCACTTCGAAGACAGGCACGGGTTTCCAGAGACCAGCTTCTCTATGGGTATGTCTACACTGCGAATACAGGTTGTGCTGTTAATTCTAGAAACATTCATAAACTTGGGTTAAAATAGCAGTGAAGACAGGACAACCCAGCTTTTAATTCAGGTTAGCTGCTCGAGTTCAACTCCAGGCTCTCCTATGGGCTTTAACTCAAGGAAAAAGGTGAGCCGCCCTGTTTGTACCTGAGTTAGCTAACCCTGAGTTAAGAGCACACATTTTTTTTCGCAAGGCAGATATAACGTCAGTCCAGTTTTATCTCTGATGTGTCCACATACATAATAGAGCATAGGTTTGAGTATATGAGGTGATTGTGGGTGTTTTGACTTGTTTGGATTCATTATAGAAATGGTCTACTAAAAATATACCGTAAGTACTTTTTAATAGATGGTAACAAATAGCAGCCCTCTTATGTAACTCTATCAGTGATTTTCAACCCAGGGGCCGCAGGCCACTTGTGGCCAATCAGCACACAGTTGCAGCCCATGTGACATCATGAGAGCCATACGGTTAGTATATATATTGTGTGGATGAGGCCCACATAATACATAGAGACTGCATATGCGTCCCAAAATGATAAATAGATAATGAGATGTACCATTGCGAGATGTATAACTCAGCATGCATGTATAGAAATTCAATGTTTCCTTCACAATGCCTTGTAGCCCCTTGGTCTGTAGATCCCATTGTGGAGTCTCTGCTTTTTCAGGTTCAGTGGAAAATGAGTCTGCAAATAACTGGACCATTTTTTTCTTGATGTTGTTCCTTTGAAAGCCTCTGAACACTTAATCTAGCAAAAGAAGTTTCTTGATCCATTCAGCAAGCATAGTCACACTTTTCTATTTCTTTAGTATTTGTTCTGAGTCAGAAAATAGGAAAGGTCACAAGGTTACAGTCACAAGCAAAAACTTCTACCCCTAGCAGTTATAAGCAAAGATTTAAACTCTCCCTACCTCCACTGGTATCTGAAAACAGAGGTCTACCCCCTGAATATTTTTAAATACATAAAAATAATACACCTCTACCCTGATACAACGGTGTCCTTGGGACCCAAAAAATCTTACCATGTTATAGGTGAAACCGCTTTATATTGAACTTGCTTTGATCCGCCAGAGTGCGCAGCCCCACCTCCCCAGAGCGCTGCTTTACCGCGTTATATCTTAATTCGTGTTATATCGGGTTGCATTATATTGGGGTAGAGGTGTAATTTGGCAACTATCAAGAGTGAAGAAGTGATTTCAGATTTGTCAAGAGTGGAGATTTTACAGATCTTTGCAGCGAATAGTGAGTCTTGCAGAGCTCATTATAAAATGAGCCCTCAACAAACTTCTGAGGAGCAGACCATTCCAGAATTTAGATCTTTCACAATCCCTTGAAGCTCTAGCAACCAATTAGGGGTCTAGGTCTAAGGTACAGATAAGCCGAGATTTAAAGCCTGATTTTCCAGAAAGTCAGCTCTCAAAGCCAAGAGCTCACTGGTAATATAATTACAAAATATATTATATATGTCCACTAAGATCATTACAGTATGTGTATAACTCCCACTTCCGGAAGCTTGATCAATAAATCTCCTAATCTTGAAAGGAAGAGGAAATCTGCAAGATAGTTTCTATTTCCTTAAATATTCTTTTGACTTTAGTAGAAGTAACACAGAAGTTAGATAAACTTGAAGAATTTAGGTATAAAAAACCTCAACACTTCACCAATATTTTCATATTCTTCTTTTGCTATTCTTCAAAGCCTTTATGTTTCGTATGGGCTTTGTCTGCTTCAGTCTGCGGTTAACTCCTAATCTTAAATTTATAAGATAAAACTGTTGCTATGTAAATTTTGATGATGTCTTAGTTCCACCAACATGCTTCTACTGACATATCAAAATGGGCTGTGAACTAGATGCCTACTTTAAAGCCCAAATACTAATTCGTATTTACATAGCTTCAAAAGTGTGCCTGGTGCTTCACAAACAAATAGGAATGCCCTAAAAAGTTTATAATCCTACAAGATGAAGACTGTCTTCTGCATGCTGCTCAGCATCTTCAAATCCCATTGAAGTCAATGGGTAACTCACAGAAGTAAGCTTCAAATAGCAGACTCTTTATAAATTACTGTATATACTCGTTCATAAGCCAAATTTTTTTAGTAAAAAAGGGAAGCACCGGGCTTATGAACAGGTATAGAGAGGGTGAGGTGGGACACAGCCCCTCCCCCCAACAGAGGGAGCAAGGAGAGGCACCACAGCCAGAAGGGAAGAGGCAGGGCCAGAGTCTCTCTGCTTCTGGCCACTCTGCTCTCCCCACAACTTCCGAAGTAGCTGCAGCCGTGCCACTTGGCCCCGCCCCTCAGAGCAGGCTGTGGCTGCGCCGCCCGGCCCACCGGAGCACGCTGTGGCCATGCCGCCCGGCCCAGCCCACTGGAACATGCTGGGGCCGCGCTGCCTGGTCTAGCCCACCAGAGCAAGCTGTGGCCGCGCTGCCCAGCCTGCCGAAGCAGCTCCAGCCAGGCCAGAGACATCCTCCCTTGGCCCTCCCCAGATAAGGTGGGAAGGGATGGGATGGGGAGAGTGTGGGGGTCCCATGCTAGGGGTGGGGTCATGTGGGGGGTGGTCACAGGGGTTAATCCCCTGACTCCCAGCTTCTCCCCTCCCAAAAAAATTTCCCCACCAGTTGCTGTCCCGGCCCATCAGGGTAAGTAGCTGGCACGCCGGGACACTTTGTTTACTTAGGTTTACCTCCATGCCTACAGACTCTTGAGGTAAACAAACCATCTCCGCCCACCAGTGGCTTATTCTGATGGCCCAGGAGCCAAAGTTTGCTGACCCCTGAATTATAGGGTCGGCTTATGAACAGGTTATAAAATATTTCCATTTTTACTTCTCCATCTTGGGGGGGTCGGCTTATAAATGAACCGGCTTATGATCAAGTATATATGTATACACTGAAAACTATGTTAAAAGAACAATAAGGTTGCAAAGTCAAGCACACTGCAGTTAGGAAAAGCCAGAATTAAGATTAACCTTAATTCAACCCCATTTGTGCATATGGATTTGTGACACTGGCAGACTAGGTACCAGCTCATGCCAGGGCTCCTAGGTCTCAACTGAACACTAACAAATACATAGCTGGAGACCAGTCCGCTCACCTGTGAGTTAGCATTGTTAAGAGGTATTAAAGTTATAAAAATATGTTTAGTGTTTAGACTTTATGAAACACTTGTAGGATGCTGCATGTATTGATCTTACTTTTAACATCTGTATCCTCTTTAATTAATCCTCTATAATTGTGTAAGTCATCAAACAGGAAAGAAACATTAATTAATGCAAAATGCGGACTTACTACAGAAAGTATTAGGTCTTGCCCACCAAGAAGTCCCACAGAAATCAAATGAGACATTGTGAAACATCAAAGAACAAACACTTTGTTAATTGCACTTCTTCCCCGCTCACAAACAGAGTGTGTGTGTGTGTGTGTGTGTGTGTCTGTGTGAGAGAGTGATTGAAAGAGAGAGAGAATTCATCCCATCAGCTTGAAAAAACTGTATCTCTATGCTGCTTTGACTTCGGGAGGGCAAGATTTTTAAGCATAAGCAAGGGGGCCCCAGTTGCCTTGGCTGGCTTAGCCCTAAAGGACAGATAGAACTTGCATATTACAGCAGCTTCTATCACCTGTTGAAGCATAAGAAAATAACTCATTTGTGTGTGTATGTTCACCTGTTTTAACCTTATACATTTCCTTTTCCTAGTTAATACATCTTAGATAGTTTATTATAGGATTGGCTACAGTGTTGGCTTTGGCATGAGATCTAAGGTGCAATTGACCTGGGGTAAGTGACAGGTCCTTTGGGATTGGGAGTAACCTGAATATTGTTGTGATTTTTGGTGTAAGGGACCATCTATCACAAAAGCAAAGTTACGTGGGTGGCAAGATAGACCCGAGTAAACAAGGGGACTGTTGGTGACTCCATGTTAAGGCTCCATGTTATAGTTCTCAAGGAGTTCACACTTGATACTTGGTTGGTGAAATCTTAGTATATAATTCACAAGCAGTTTGGGGTTTGTGCCCTGCTTCGTGACAGTCTGCCCTGCGGATGGCACTCATGATCTTGAACCAGTGCAGGCCAGCTTGACTGTATTATGATACAGTCTTTAATTAAATGATCTCATGCCCACCTTGAACATCCCCTTTTGTGTTCTCCAGGAGTTGAGGGCAGCCTTGCCTCCTGCTTCTCTTGCTTTTCTCAAGCAGGCCCTGCCGGGTGATGCTTCCCACCCACACCTCACCCCGGCCCTCCACAACTCTGCATCAGGCCCTGCCCTGTGAGCCTCCCTGGCAACCCATGACATGCCACCTGAGACAGCTTCATAACATCCAGCCAGTCAGCCTCTGAACTGCATGCCAAGAACATCTGTATGCATTGGTGCTTCATACCATCTACCTTCTCATCCTTGTGACCTGCCCCAACACCAAGTGGTGGGATCTGTCACCATCTGCGGAGGGTGAGGAACCCTGGTGGGCCAGTCTGTACTTTACGCTGGTTCCATGGCCCACCAGGGATATTAGTTGGTGGCTCCTCCATGGAGCTGTGAGCACAGGCACGTACCTGGCGCAGTTCATGAACTCCTCCAACACCTCTCCCTTTTGCACTGAGGAGGCCTTGGTGCGCCTTTTCTGGCTCCTCCAGGACCTCTTAATGAGATTCTGGCTGCACTTCTTCCCCATCCCCTAATTCTTGCACTCCCCCATCCATAGCCACACAAAGTCACAGAACCCCCTCGTCAACCTCCTCCCGGTGCTGGCCAAGATGGCCATCCATCATATCTGGAGGAAGCTGAATGGGGATAGCTCTGCAACTGTAGGGCCTATTTCCAGTCCCTCGTCTGATCGTGCCTTCTGGGCAGCGTCCAGTGACTCCTTAGCCACCTTTGAGGAGGCATGGGTGCTGCTGGGGGTTCTCTGCTCAATGTCCCCCTCTGCCTTCCTTATTTTTAACCTTTGACCTCATTCCCATTCCTGTTTTCTCTTTCAGTGTCCCGCATACTCAATTGAGGAACCGTGGGCTTAGTGGTTCCTCCCCCGAAGTTGAGGGGGTGGAAGCATGGCCAGTGCTACCATTAAGGCAAACTAGGCAGTTACCTAGGGCGCCAAGATTTGGGGGTGCCAAAAAGCAGTGCCCCCAATTTTTTTTTACAGCGTTCCTGGGCTGGGCTGCCGGCGGTGCGCTGACTCGTGCGGCTCAGACTCCCTCTCTCAGCGCAGTGGCCGCTGCACTTCTCCCACCTCCCAGGCTTGCGGCGCCAATCAGCTGTTTGGCGCCGCAAGCCTGGGAGGGGAGGAGAATTAGAGTGGGGGCGGCGTGCTCGGGGGGAGATGGAGCAGAGGTGAGCTGGGGTGGGGAGCTGCCGCACGGCTCCCCGGGCGGGGGGGAACTGCCACGGGGGGTGGGGCTCAGGGCGGGGGAGGGGGAGCTGCCGCAGGGGAGGCGCCTCAGGGCAGAGGAGGGGGAGAGAGAGCTGGGGGGGGCGCAAGGTGGAAGTTTAGCCTAGGGCGCCAGTCCTGCCAATAGTACACACCTTCCAAATTCTGTAACAAATGATACAGGGGTCCTACAGAAAACAGTTTCCTTAATTACACATTCCCAATTCATCCTCAGATCACCATCCATCTTGAGCATTGAATGACATAGGAAAAAATAGTAGTGATCATGTAATTAAAGACTTTATCATAATGCAGGTGCACAGACAACCTGAATTCTGGCATTTCCTAACTTCTGAGTGCTTGACTTTGCAACCTTAATAATGTTCTTTTAATGTTGTGTGTTTTATGTGTAATTTTCTAGGTTTTTAATAAAGAAGACTGGAAAAATCAGAAATTCCATCATATGGCATCATATTGACACCCACATGGGTCATCTGCAGAGTTGACATCATTAAATCCACAGCACATACCCCTGCCACTTGAGCTAACAGAGTAATTTACAGAAGTTGTAGGTGTCTCACACTGTGTGGACCAGTAGTTGAGGGGAATGAGACACATCCTTTAACAACTGGTTTCACAGATATTTGCTTGCAGCAGAGGAATGGTTGCATAGGTTAAATTCCAGGTTCTGGAAGTTAATGTGCTCTGTGAGTACAGACTCTTCGGTTCCTGTTCCCCACAATCATGACCTCTTCTGTCCCATCTTTTCCAGCCTGTTTCTGTCCCAGTCCTGTCTTTTCCCACCTAGGGCTTAGCCCAGTAATGGTCTCTCTATCAGCTTCTCATCTCAGTCCCTATCTCTGCACCGAGCCAGTCACAGTCTCCACCCCCCCAGATGCCTCTTCCTAGTCCATGTCTCTTTGCCCAACCATCCCTAGTCTCCCTCTTGGGGCTTCTCATCTGAGTTCTAGTTTTCCATCAACCTTGGCTTCCAGGCCAGGTCAACCTCCTCAGGTTCCTCATCCCAGTCTCTGCCTTTGTATCCTTGACCACCCTGCCCTCCCAGTCTCCTTGCCCAATCATTCTCAGTCCATTCCCTCAATTCCTCATCCAATCTTAGCATCCTCTCCCCCTGCCCCAACTCCCAGTCCCAGTCTCTTTGCCTGTTCCATCCTAGTCTCTCTCTACCACCACAGCACCTGGTCCCTGTGTCTTTCTCCCTGATCCTTCACCACTTCCTTGTCCCAGTCTTTCTCTCCACACACACCCAGGTCTTGTTCTTGTCCACACTGCATTTGAGTCAGGCAGCTGCCTGGATGACAGCTTGTGAAGCACTGAAAGCACAGGAAAGACAGGCTCCATGTTCTCAGTCCCTATGCTCCACAGAGGCTAGCAGCAATCTGGAGTAACAATTGCAGGGAAAAACTTTCTTAAAGCCCCTGCAGCCCCAGATTGGAGCATACTGAGGGTAGATGGAATCTTTGGAGAATTCTACAAAACTCTAACCAGTCTCAGAGCATGTGAGAACTGAGATTTTTTCAAAGGCTTATATTTGGGTGAATTTTCATGAGGATGGCAAAAGGCCCTTCCTTGATGCAAAGGCCACCATCCTGCCAAATTCAAGTATGTGCCTCAATGCATGGAGTTCCTAGAGCTTTAAAAAAAACACAACCAATTTAACATGAGCAAAGCAATGTATTTCCCCCTAATCTTGTTCTGAGAAGCAGTTGGATCATTTGTGTTGAGCTTTCCAAAAATATTCAGCCTGAGGCAAACACCTGGCATGGAAAATTTCAGTCCAAACATTTTATGTGTAGCAAAAATATAAGCAACTGACAATAGGGTCTTATCATGGGAAGTGTCAGGCAGTCTTCAATATAGGTGCTATCTGTGCCATTCATAAGGAAGTGAAATACATTGAAATTTTATATACATCTTGTTAGATATATACACACACACACACAAGCTATTTTTTATACTTATTTGAGGAAAGGACTAGGGTTTGTAGGCTTCATACAATAGTTTGACATTTAGTAAAGAATTTAGAAAATCATAAATACATGTAAAGGGCAAGTGGATCTGTGTTTAATGGCCAAATTCTGCCATTGGGTACACACAGATGGGGGATCCCATTAAAGTCAGCATTAAGTCTCTGCACATCTGATTTTTCTCCAAGTTGGAGCCATTTATGGACACCTGAGGGCAGAATTTGGTCCAAAGCCTAATACCTTTGAAAGTTTTTTTTTTATCCCCAATATGAAACTCTCTCTTTAACATGCTAGTCACATTTCACCATGGTTTTAAATTAACTAGTCCTCCACCTATTATAGTGTAGCATAGTTGTTTTCCTATATTTTTAAAAAGAGTTTTCAGAACTCCCAGGTGTTGTAGATGAACTTGGAAAGCACAGTCTCAAAAGGATAAAGAAATACATGCTGTAAAATGTATGAATGTAAGATTACCCTTTTTGCTTTATAGTATGTCTAGGATTTGAATTGATTTTTTTTCTAGTACCCAAACAAAAAATAAGGGAGAAGCCAGAAAAGTCGATAATATACAGACAGCTCAAAAATATATTATTTACCAGTTTCACTGAAGCATGTTGTTAGCCAGTTATGACGGCAAGTTCTAACCAAACAGAAGTATATTAGCTAGGTTAATTATGAATTATAGCTAATTTTATAATTTTATATAATAGCTTAAAGAATCCTTTAGGATCATAAAGCACCTTGCTAAACAAATAGAAATAAATACTGATTTTTGTGAAGTTCTTTAGGGACACCCAAAACTTTTGTAAATAGAGATAGATTCTATTGTATGCTATAGACTAATATCAGGGCTGGGTGCATGGAGATGTTTTGGATTAAACAGAATTTCACAATTGTAATATTGATGTATAAAAACCCACCTCTGTGATGGAGCAGGTGTTTAACAGAACACAGCAGTACTGCACAGCAGTCACCAAAACTGTTAAGAAAAATACAATGTCAAACTGAAAATTCAGGAAGTCTTTAAAGTAGGCAATGTAATTACCCACACAGGCCTTTTTGCCAGTACAGAGGAGCTATCACTTCTACTTGTGCAAAAAGTGTCTTGAATCTTTAAAGATCATAGTTCAGATACACCCAGATTTTCAAAGGTACATAGGCACCTAAGTCTGGGGTTTAGGTGCCTAAGTCCCAGCTTTAGGATCCGCAGAACTCCTGCCAAACCCTGTAGGTGCCTAACTCTCGGGGTACGTCTTCACTACCCGCCGTATCGGCGGGTAGCAATCGATTTATCCGGGATCAATATATCGCGTCTCGTTAAGATGCAATATATCGATCCCGATATATTGCAATATATTGCAACTTCAGCTATTCGCGTAGCTGAAGTTGCGTATCTTAGATTGATTTCCCCCCCCCCCCCCCAGTGTAGACCAGCCCTCAGAGTAAAAGCTCCTTGTGTTTTGCCTATGGACTTGTGTTCTGTTGCCTCGCTCTAGGCATCCAGACACAATCCACAACCACATCCAGCGCAATCCACAAACAGGGGAAAGATAGGCATTTGCCTGCCTATCTTGCCTCCAGGGCCCAATCCAGCTGGCATGCTCAAAGGTTGTCAACAAGCTCACATTCAAAATCCAGCATGCGTAGGAGGTGAGGCCCACCTTATAGCTTTTAAAACCACTGATTAGAGCATTCACTGGGTTGCAAACCCAGGTTCAATTCCCTCTCTGCCTGATGGGAATTTGAACAGGGGTCTCCCACCTCTCAAGAGCATGCACCAACAACTGAGCCATGTTGTAGATGGGGGAGTCCCTCAATCTCTCCTACTGAAGTGATTCCACTTTGGATTAAATACTTAAAGTCATTGGGCCAGAAAGAAAGAGTGTGTGAGTGAGAATGATTCTGTACCCTTGTGGTTAGGGCACCCATTGGGAAATTGGGAGACCCAGGGTCCAATTTCCCTCCTACAATTGCTATTTAATTATTTATCCATAGTGGAACAGCTTCAACAGGAGAGACTGAAGGAATGCTATATAAGAAAATTCCATAGTGCCATGGTTAACACACTCTCCCAAGAGAGAGAGATGTCTATTTAAATCCTTGCTCCTCCACAAGCAAAGGGCCTGTCACAGAGTAGCTGGTCCCTGTGGATACACAAACCCATCACCCCTGGACCACAGCAGGTGAGTCCAATCCAGCCAATTAAATAGGACTGGGCTACACCTGGGCCTAGAAAGGGCTGTGAGTGGGCAGCTAGAGAAGGAATTGATTGTGTGCTGGGGAGGGAAAGCCCCATGGCAGTAGAGCTAACTTATGCAGTGGGTCACAAGGGGGAAAGGTTCTTGAGATGGCCCTGAGGCTGCTGCCCCATAGAAGGAGCAGAACTGGAAGCTTGCTAGAGGTTCCTGAGAGGGATAGAGCTAGAGCCTGAAAGTAAGGACTGAATTAAGACTTTTTGTGTGTGTGTTTACGTGTTTTTTATAAAGAAAATATTTCTTCTTGAAAGAAACTGGGTTTGTCAGTGCATACTTTGGAGGTGGCGAGAAGTGCAGGTGGGAATTGAACCTGGGTCTCCCACATTGTAGGTGAGTTCTCTAACTCCTGAGCTAAAAGTTACATGTATGGCACCATGTCTCCTTTGGCTATGCTGTGTGGTGTGAGCCAAAAACTGATTTAGGCATCTTAGCACTAGTTCCAGGAGAGGCTTTCTAGTTGTGCAGTGCTAAGCAGAGCTAGGCTCCTCTCTGTAGCTGGCACTTAAGTGCCTAACTCTATGAAAGGGATGGGGCATAGGCCACACCCCTTTTGTCAGCAGCTCCCATTGACTAGCTCAGATGGGGAGCCATGTTGCATGCTGGCTTTTGTGGATTACATTCTTAGGTATCCATTTCTTTCCATGCTTTGTATAGGAAGCTTAGGTGCCTAACTCAGGCTTTGTAGATCATGTTGTGTCTGTGATTTTCTAGGTGCCTAAAAAGTTAGGTGTTACAATATTCAGTGTGTCAATGCCTAAGTCAATTTGTGGTTCTGGGAACTCAATTTCACCCCAGATGCCATTATTCAGGTTACAGTGTGCCTGCCTTCTCACCATGGTGGGGCATTTGTTCCTTACTGTTTCAGAGGCAACAGTAGTAACTGCTTAGTCACCAGCACCATTTTCTGACTCTCCTATCAAATATAGCTCAACCCTGCTTAGCTTGAAAGAGCCAATGTTTCATAAGCCAAGATAGCTTTGTTGCAGACATTATCAAAATACGTGGTTTTAAATATAGTTCCTTTAAACAAACAAATACTAGGCATGTAGTATTTGTATGTGGGGTGCAAGATTTTTAGGTGAAATAGTTAAAAATGAGTAACCAATACAAATCTTTATAAAATGGGATGTTCCAATATGAAGATATTCAGAGGAAAACTTAAAATTCCACATTTTATTTTCTTAAAACAATCCAAGGCTACCAAATACCAGCTGTTTTTTGTTTGTTTTTTGTTTTACCAGATGGCAGATAAAGAATCTGAATAGCCAGTGACATCACAATCTTGCATTACCAAGTAACAATGTGATGCCATACAGAACAAATGTGCTTTTGTAACGCTGACAGACCCTGGTCATCAGTGGGCAGGATTGAACCGGGGACCTCTGGAGCTTAGTGCATGAGCCTCTATAGTAGGGGTAGGCAACCTATGGCACACATGCCAAAGGCAGCACATGAGCTGATTTTCAGTGGCACTCACACTGCCCAGGTCCTGGCCATCAGTCCGGGGAGCTCTGCATTTTAATTTAATTTTAAATGAAGCTTCTTAAACATTTTAAAAACCTTATTTACTTTACACACAACAATAGTTTAGTTATATATTATAGACTTATAGAAAGAGATCTTCTTAAAACGTTCAAATGTATTACTGGCACGCAAAACCTTAAATCAGAGTGAATAAATGAAGACTCAGCACACCACTTCTGAAAGGTTGCCGACCCCTGCTCTATAGCATGAGCTAAATGCTAACTGTCTGTTAGCTAAGGCTGTAGAGCAGACTCATTTAACTCTCTCCAAGTGGTCTCGGTGCCACTAGATGGGACAGAACACCACACCCGAGAGGTGTGTGGGTTACACTTCCACCAGTAAACAAGGATACCAGAGTACAGGAGGAAAGTCAGCTAACTTGAAGCCTCTTCAAGTGCAGAAATACTTATGACTTATTGAAGGTCTTATGATAAAGAAAGCAGCCAAGTGAAATTTGCTGGTGTCCATTTGAAAATGGTGATGTATTTCTATAAACTACAAGCTCTTCCTTACTTTATTACTAATGGCTGTTTTTTCTCCAGAAAGATCAATAGATAACAAGGTAACTTTCTCACAATGATGATTTGCACCTATTGTCCCATTCCAGCTGTCTACCCTTCAACCAAATGTCCCACCTTTAACCAACTAATGCTCTCCCTGGACCTTGATCTGTACACTACAGTAATGTAGAATATTTATTTATTGTGTTACATTTGCAACTGGAGGCCACAACTGAGACTGGGGCCCCATTGTGCTGGCTGTTGTACTAACACATAGTAAAAGATAGTCCCCATATGCCTAGACCTTAAATTCAAAAAGAGAAAACAGATGGGGGGGGGGAGAGAGACTAGCTATGAAGGTTGGGTGGACATGTCCTGGTTTGACCAGTAGAGATTCATACCTGAATTCAGTTCTCCTGAATCCCAATCCAGTGTGTAAATGGACTATAAAATCTCCCAGGCAAGCACCATCATCTCTTTTATGCAATGTCTAGCACAAATAGGCTCTGGACTCAAGGTGCTACTCTAGTACAAATAATAAACAATAACAGTGCCTGAGCCATGTGACCATCTTAATCTTTGTAGAATCTTTGTGGTTTTCTTTGTCTTCCTGTCAGTAGAGTCAAAACAATCATAGTCATTCTTGCTGATGTGTGCACTATTTCTACTCTGTAGCATTCCTGGGTTCTTTCCTTTCCTGTCTCTAATTGCAATATAATGTATCAGTAAAACTCCCATTCGTATTTAGAATTGTCTTTCAAATTGAAGGCCAAATCCTGGACCGATGTTACATAGGGATAAGAAGCAGCCTTATTCCTGTTTTTGTTACAGCTTTTCACTAGTTTGAGCGATCCTGAGGACATTCAATATAGTACCTGGACCTCTAGAACTGTGCTCTGACACAAGAAACTTATGCAAATCAGATCACTGGGCATCCATGGACTTTGGTCCATCTCTCCCTCTGGGCAAAGGCCACCAAGTTAATTGCAGTTTTAAAGTTGCATTAATCCTCTCGGAAAGGTGAGTTAGGGAATAGCAGGTCGAAGGGTGAAGACAGGTCCCTAAGAATTTTCCAAAACTAGAAAATACTTTTGCAGACAGATGTCCCAGAGATTTTGATGGATGTCATCATTGTCGTGCCTCCTGTTACCTGTCTGCTCTGTGTTCTTGGGGAATCAGGGTGAAGTATCCAGCCTGTCTGACTCACGAAGGACACCCCCTCTCCCCCAGCCTCTGCTTGAACCAAAGCCAATCAGAAGAAAGACTTACAAAAAGCAATGAAAAGCCAGGGAGAGACACACTTAAACCCCTCTGGACAAGGATGACAGGATTAAGGCAACTCCCCTAGCCTCATTTGCATCAAAGATGGGACAAGGAGACATCTCTATTAACATACGGAATGGAGAACAGGGATTCCAAGGCAAGAACCACACTGAACTATGGGACCAGAGAAGCACTGCATGATGTGGGATCTCTGCTCAAGATGTTAATGAACCCATGCCTGCACACACCCAACTTAGTAGTTATCAGACCAATTCTAGTAAAATCTTTTATTGGTATCCAAAATACTGAAGCTGCCTAATTGCATTGTGAGCTATCTCGAAGGAACACCGCCCATAGCCAGGAATGATCAGTTCCTATTGTCTAGCCTGAACAAAACAACTTTGGTATACTCTCTTGAGCCATCAGTTTGCCCATAAACAAATCTAGTGTCCTCCCTTGAACCATTGTTGTTTTCCTACAAAAATCCCTACCCATACTCAAGTAAGTGTTCTGATGCCTGGATCCAAAATCTGCATCAGTTCCATTGGGACTTCATCTTCTCCTGACTGTGCACAGGGCTCTGCCTGTCTCCAGCATTCTGGACCCTCAGCTACCACCACCACCTGGGAACCCTGACCGGCTCAAGCTTCTCAGAGTTGTGAGAACCCAACTCTCTCTCATTTTTTTTTCTACTCTAGGTATAGCTTTCTAACCCTGACTTGTGTGATCAGGTATAGTTTTCTAAACCTGACTTTTGTAATCAAATTTAAGCTAGATTTAATATTGTAACTTTTTTGTTTGTCTCTCCTTATGTGGTTACCTGGCGATAAATAACGTTTTTATGGTTAAGCTGGTTGCTTCCCTCCCTCCCTTTCTCTTGTGTTTTGGCTTCCCCATTTGCTCTGCAGCAACACTCATCTTACCTAAGCAAAAGATCCCTGTAGTGCCCAAAAATCCTGTGGAGTTTGCTCATCAAGTGGGTTACTACCAGAACAATTGTAACGTGAAAGTGGGGATAGGGACATGCTCAATCTGTGGCATAGGAGGGTGCTGCTTGACCCAGCCTGCTGAGTCTAGGGGAATATAAGGGTGGCACCTTGGAAGTGCTGCTCGACCCAGCCTGCTCAGTTGTACTGTATTCCAGTGTGGTGCCCATGGCATATGAGTGTGGCAGCTGGGAAGTGCTGATTGACCCTGTTCACTCAGACACGGTATGTGTGTGGGTTTGTGTGTGTTCATCTGATTCTGGGGCTGGAGGAACCCAGCCCTGGGGAACCTAGGTCCTGCAGGATAGCTCCATTGGGAGGGAACTTGCAGAAGGGAGAAGTAGAGCTCCATATGAAAACACAAGTGACACAAGCAGTACATTGATATAATTACAGACATTCCCCCTCCCCAGAAGAGTAACCCTAATAAATCCATGTACCCCAAAATAATGGGCAAATCTGGTAACACTCCCCAGTGTTCTTCCTCATATTTTTTTCTCCTGTTTTACTTAAATGCAATCCCAAGGGGCCTGTAAGGGAGGAAAATTATTCACACATCTGTAGCACCCACTGAGCAGTGGGAGGGGTTTGGCAGTACATGGCTACACCTGGGAAAAGCCCCTCTCTTAGGATTTGATCAAATGTTCAGAAAAGATTCCAGATGTCTCCAATGAGAGCGATGGAATTTGCCCATTAGAATACAGACCTTCTAAGATGGACACTTCAATCCATGACAGCCATGTTTGGATGGAGACATAGTATCCCTATCAATGATTTTTTCCTTAAGTCCAGACACCAATTTGTTACTGTTGTGTTGAGTGCTGTACTTCTAGTACTGATTATTCTTACTTATTCGGGGGGGGCGGGGAGAAATCTTTGAAGTATATGAATAACATTCTCTGTGTGTGCAATATAATAGATATGGAATAAAAAGAAAGGTAGTGAGGGAAAAATAGATACATGTTCTATTTGCATATTTTAATTAGCAAAACGTTTTCTACCACATTGGGCTTCATTTCATATCTCTGTATAAACAGAACTACAAATAAAACTGATAACATAAATATAAGTTTTAGCGCTGAATATTAAATTAGCTAAAAGGTTTGATGTAAAGTATGAATTTTTCATACACTATCATTCACCTTTGCTGAATATATTATCATATCGGACAAGCAATATTTTTTTTATCCCTGGGAAACAGTGTAAACTACTAACATCATTTGTTCAGAAAAATGCACTGTATTCCTTCCTTATTGCTGGTATTGTTAAAGGCTTCTCTTAATCTGTTATGCGTGGATTTTAGTGAAGGGAAAAAAAAAAAGACTTGTCTTTAAAATATAAGAATTTGATTGTGTGCTATTGTTGCCTGCCAACAATGAGCTAAAGAGGTTAATGGATCATAGATTTGGCAAACAGCCACATTTCTTCCTGCTCAGTACATTTAACAACATAATTTTGTTTAACTTTTAGCATTGAAGGAGTTGTTGGTAAATAGAAATCGGATTTTTATACAATTTTTCCCAGAAATCCTGCAGCTTTTTCAGTCATTCATGGTGAACATTTGAGTCCTATAGTTGGATGGGTGAGGAATGAAAAAATAGCAGGCTCCTGATTCTCTTGTGCCCAGCACCTTGTGTAGTCTTACACTTGTGTAAAGTGGATATAAATTGTTATAAATCTGAATGGTAGCAGGCTCTTGCTGTTTTTCATTTATCATTCTTCATACTCTGGGACTCATGTCACTATGAATGGCAAATATATATGCATTGTAGCAGACTGGTAGCATTTTTACAACCACTTTCTACTGGTGCAAATAACTATACAAGTAAAGGACCAGGAAGAATCAGGCCCTCAGTTGGTATTTTCTGCTACTTGAGTTACTTTGGGCCCAATTCTTTCCTCAGTGAAGTGATTGGCCACCAGCCTGCTCACATATGTATGAACCAGTTCATACCTGGAACTATTCTTCATGAGACCACTTTCTAACTTTTCATTTGCAAGTATCCAGTTTACCCTAGTTCCCTTCACCTTCCCTCAGAGACAATAGTTGAAGCTCCTAAATGTTGTAGTATTTAAAAAAAAAAAACAAAACAAAACAAAAAAAGCTCAGCAATTCAATCTGAAACTTGCATTCAAAAGCCCAACCCCTTCCCAATCTCAAGGGTGGGACACCTTTAGAGCAGGTCTTCTGGCGAAAACTCCAGTTAGACCAGGTATAGCTGCCTCTCTCCAGCCTGGTATATCCGCTGGGGAACACTAGTGAGACTCCACAATAGGACAGGCAGCAGCAGTCGAGCTTAAAATGCAAATCAACAAGGAAACAACTTGACGGTGGCTATTTTTTCCTCTCCTGAGAACGGGGGTGGCTGGGGTTTTTAATGTGTCAGTAAGTAAATCATGGCACCTAACTCCCGAGCCGATCATTCCGTTTGGGAAGAAGGTGAGCTGGGGGTGGGGGGACGGTGCAGGCATCAAATCAGGTATTGCAAAGCTGTCTCGGCGATGCTGCTGCTGCTTCCTTACTCTGCAGTGGAAATATCCGGCAACAGTTCAGAGAAGCAAGCAGCAGCGCCCCGGCCGCTCCTTCCCCGCCTGCTGAGCCGCGCTCCCCTCCCCGCTCGGGTCCCCTAGGGCATCCTTGCACCTTCCACATGATGCCCAGTGCGTGGCTGAGCCAGGCCGGGGCCCCGCGGTGGCGGCCCGGTGCTCAGAGGGACCCTGCTGCTCTTAGGCTGTGTATCTGCGCAGGGGACACCTGCGCTGCGCTTCCCAGCCCGGGCGGCTGCGACCTCGGGGCGGGGCGGGGGGCTTCTCCGTGCTCCCGGCAAAGAGACTCTCGCGCGCAGCTGGGCACATCCCCAGGCGGCAGCAGCTGCGGGGCGCTCCGCACTGGCAGGAGGGAGGGGGGCGCTCCGGGAGCGGGAGCGGCGCCGTGTCTCTCCCTCACAGCCACCGAGGCTGGACCTCCTCTGCTAGTCCGGCCTCCCGCAGCAGCAGGGGGAAGGCAGGGGAGTGGGGCTCTTCTGTGGGAAGCGACTCCTAGCTCGCAGCTGGGGAGCGCGAGAGAGTTTGTGTGTGAGACACTGGAGGGGGCGGGGGTGCATCTGCTGCTGCCGCTCCCGGGCACAGGGGACTGGCAGTGCAGGGACTGGGGCTGCTGCTGCTGCTGTGCCCGCGCCGCGGGAGCGCGCCCTGCTGCACCTGGCCCCAGCCTCTCTGGGATGTGCAGAAAACGCGTCCTGAACTCCGCGACTTCTCCCCGTCTCCAGCAGTGCGTGTGAGTCTCTCTCCCACACGCAGCAGATCCACTCACTCTAGGGTCTCCTGCGCGGGGCTGAGCCGCCCTGGCTGCTGAACGGCGAAACCCGACCCGCTGCCCCCGCCTCACCCCTCCTGCTTTTCAGGATGCCCGGTAAGTGGTGGTGACGATCAGGAAGTCTGCCCGTGCCATCATCTGCTGGGCTAGCGATAGCAGTGCCCGGTCTTACCGCACGCGCGGCGAGGCGGAGGGGGAGAGGAAGCGGCTGATGTGATGCTAAGGTGAAGCTTTAGAGAAGGACTTTTCAGCTGCCGGGCTGGATCTCTCTGATATCGCTCCGGGTACAGTAGGAGGGTTTTTCTGTGCATTGCTGGGGCTCCTGCTGTGAGGATTGTGCATTTCTTTGGGGACACTTTGGGGTTTCTGTGAGCGTGCTACCTGCCACACCACAGTGAGTGCAGTGTGGGGGCTACTCTGTTCGTTGCTGAGGGGCTTCCCTGCTTGTTCTGGGTACAGTGGGGGCATTGTGGGAGTTGCCCGGGTGCAGTTTTTTTGGGGGGGTTGGTTCTGTGCATTGCTCTGGTACAGGTGTAGGGGGACTGAGTTGCTGAAGACTCTGTGCCTTGCTCTGGTACAGTTGTGGGGATGGTCTTATGCATCAGGGTACAGTTGGGGGTGGGGTTGGTTCCGTGCATTGCTGAAGGGTTGGTTCTGTGCCTTGCTGGGGTAAGGCTGGAGCTGGGCACGGGGTTCTGTATTGCTGAGGGCACGGTGGAGTTGTTGCTAGAAATTAGCCCATATCTGGCTGTCAGAGGCTCGTCGTTTATACGTTACTGTTAAAGTGGCCCCTATTTAGTGATGATGCGATTCAGGGGTGTAGAAGGGGAGTGAGAGGGTCTGTTCTCCCGCCAGCCGCTGTAACCTGCGGTGGGAGAAGCTCCGCTAATGGGGTAGGTGGCATCGCGCCTCCTGTCGCCTGAATCCCAGCTTGGGTCTTCCCCACTCCCACCACGGGCAATTCAGCTCTTACTCAAGGAAGCCGCCTATGGAGTTGATCAACTACTATCCCTTCTTCCTGCCAGCCCATCTCTTTTCATCATGTGCTTCATAGAGGGTTCTGGCTGCAAAAATATTGTTCCCGTAGGGGAGGTTTAATATTTGCAAAATGGTTGATATAAAATTAGTGCATGGCTGCATTGAACTAGAGATTTGTGCCTGGTGACTCCTCTCAGATGGCTGGTACCTCCGGCTGTCAGATGTCAGACTCTCTAGAGCAAGGGGGCTGTTTGTTCTTTCCCACAAATCAGGCAAAGCAGTGGGAAACAGATAAAGCTGGTGATTGCTGGAGAGTTTTAAATGAATTTTTGCTACACGATTTCAACATTTTTCCTGGTTTTAGAGGCACACTATGACGAGCATATCTTGTCTCCGTTTATTTGAAATGCTGGGTCTGATCCTGCTCCCATTGAAGTCAATGGCAAAACTCCCATTGACTTCAGTGAAAGAAGGGTAGGGGTCATATTGAATTCTGGTCAAAGGAAAAGGATAAGAGAGAGCAGGCTGAAAGAGGTACAGTAGCAGAGATTAGTGAAAGAAGTTCATTCTAAGAAGATAAGAATAGCTGTTACCAAAGAGATTTTTAGCTGCATTGTGTCAGAATTATCTTGTAGATTTCCATTTGGACTGAGCGAAGAAAAATCTAAATGATTGTCTTCTCTTCAAATGTTTGCTAACAAAAGAAAGACCGAGTCACTTTATACACAGACTTCCTCAAAATATCCAGGGGGTCAGAATGGTGTGGGTTTTTTTTTCTAGTGCTCTACTTTCCCCTGCCCTTCCCCTACTATAAAGTTGTTAACCAGAGAGGGGGGCCTGATCCAAAGCCCACTGAGCTCAGTGCAAAGGCTCCCATTGACTTCAATAGCCTATGGATCAGACCCTAAGAGTAAGCAGTGGGAACAGGAGATTAACAAGAGAAATGTAATATCCATAAGGAAAGGTGTTGCATAATATTCAATTCATGAACAGTTCCCCCTTCCCCTTGGGAAAACATAGTACATGTTGTATATTTTTTATTTCTTCTTCCATTTTAAGAACTCCTGCACAACATACACACAAAGAAAAATGAACAGGAGTATGCATCCGAAGAAGTGGGCTGTAGTTCACGAAAGCTTATGCTCTAATAAATTTGTTAGTCTCTAAGGTGCCACAAGTACTCCTGTTCTTTTTGCGGATACAGACTAACACGGCTGCTACTCTGAAACAAAGAAAAATGCATCTTAATAATTAAAATGAACATCATATAGATTACAAAGCATATTTTATGCAAAAAATAGTAGATGGAAGTTTTAGTTCATAGAATGTTGTCTGCATCATGGAGTATCAGGGTTAGAAGCAGTTCAATATAGTAATGGGACCCCAAATCTTTAATAAACCTTTAAGGAAAAAACCTCTCATTTGCATATTCTGACCACTTTTTAATCCTCTCCACCTACTCTAAAAGGATAGAATGTTATTTGTACTTTATAGATATATTTGTCAATTCTCATCCAAAAGAATAATTTGCGCAAGCTCTGTAAATAGTGACCTTACTAACTTTTCTACAAAACGTTAAAAAAACTCCAAAACACTTAATATCCTTATACAAATATCTAAGTACTACTATCAGGGTCATGCCAGTAATCCAATATGCTTACAGATATTTAATTGTTAGAAATAGGATGCTTCATAGCAAAGAATAATAATAATAAAAAAGTCACGTCAATATGTGCTGTACATACAATTCAAGGTACTGGACCTAGCTGTCAGTTTTTTTCTATGCTTCCAGCAGAATTGCTGTTAAATTGAATGTGTCCATAATATTTATTTATGGACAGATGTTCCTATTAGAGCTGAGAGTGGGGGGAAAACAAGGCTTTAAAGAAGATAAATGCTTTTCTTTTTATCACTTTTTCTCCTTTCTCTTGCAACCTTCATATTATGGGGAGGAGGGTCAGACTTAAATGTCACACTGCAGTTTCTACCCCTAACTTTACTGAAACATCCTGAATTTAAATTGTTTTAAATCAGGTACTATAAATTTGGGGCTCAGTTAGACAGAATTTTGTTGAGGTTTTTCTTGTCTTATCTAATAGTTACTGATAGGCATCATAATAAGCTATTTTTACTATTTTACTTTTCATTTAGATAATGAATATTTTTCCATATTAAAAACTTTGGCCTGATTTTTTCCCCCAAAGCTGCCAAGCAACTGCAGTTTCTGTTGATTTCATCTGGAGTTGTGGATATTCCGCAACTCTGAAAACAAGGACATTTATTTGCACAAATCTTAGCATAAGCCCTGTAAGCCATCAGCTATGCTGTGTTGTACACCTTTTTAGATTTTGTCCCAATGACTTCTCACATATACATTAAGAAATAGAAGTGGGCTGTAGTCCACGAAAGCTTATGCTCTAATAAATTTGTTAGTCTCTAAGGTGCCACAAGTACTCCTGTTCTTCTTTTTGTGAAACATTTGTGTATTCTGAAATTAGAAAGTGTATACTCATTGTTGGCATTTTAGTTTATCTATAAATGAAGTGTGTGTGATTTGGGGAGCAGGGATGGGGGGATAGGGGTTCCTAGATCAGAGATTGTAGGGAGTGGGAAAGGAAATTAACAAATGAAGAATCTACATTTGAACCTCCTTTAATCATTTTTAACCTTCTTGTCAGTATGATCTGCTGAGGAAAAAGAGTTGCTTGATCCAGATATTATTCTTGTCTAAATTTTTCATTTAGGCTTCTGAAAATGTACTATAAAGTATGTTAATTTGAAACGTATTTATAAAGTCTTGTAATCTTCCAGTGTGTTTATCATACGAATGATACTGACAGATTACTGGGCTCATAATTAGACTGTTCTTACCAGGATTCCAGCAAACAGACCCTTGACTTTTTTCTGACTTCTTGTCGTGTTTATATTTTAAAATCAATTGTATGGTGTCATATCTTAATCTGTAGAGCAAATTCTTAGAAATAGAAGAATATAGTTCTTAACTCATAACCCATCAATTTAAGAACAAAAACATCCATAGTAGCTCAAATCCATCAAAATATTGTATTCAGGTTATGCATTCTACATATGGAATATGACATGTAAAACAGATGGTATATAAAATTATGCATAGCATGGCTGGAGAATTACATTATCTAAATTCAGTGCAACAGAACAAGGAAGGACTGTCATATGTAACTTAACGTTTTAGTGGCTTGTGTGTACTGGCTTAGTGTTTATTCCTGGTTTAATTCATGAATTTTGTTTTCCTTTGTTTTAATCATGACTCTCTAGAGACAACAATCTGGGTAGCCGCATTAGTTTGTATCCACAAAAACAACAAGGAGTCTGGTGTCACCTTAAAGACTAACAAATTTATTTGGGCATAAGCTTTCATGAGTCCACTTCTTCAGATGCATCCGAAGAAGTGGTTTTTTTACTCATGAAAGCTTATGCCCAAATAAATCTGTTAGTCTTTAAGGTGACACCGGATTCCCTGTTGTTTTTTTAGAGAGAACAATCTCTCTTAGAAATGCATGAGTTTACCACATAATAGAGTCTAGTGTCTAAATAACATGAAAACATACATCAAGGGAAATACTGTTATATCAACTTTGGTCCAAAATGTAAATTATGTAAAGACAAGCTTTCACAAAATTCAAGATTAATAGAAACACTCTTGCGTATTTAAAAAAACAACAACAGTTTTTTAACCAAATAAACTGCCCCTGCAATATTGCAACCCAGATAATGTTTACTTGGAATTTTGTTACTCATCCATACTGTTTACCTAACAAAGTAGCTGGCAATGGATGACTAATGAAGTCATTTTGGTCTGTGTAAATACTGTGCTAGTACCAAATCCTAGCTTTCTTTCTCAGGCATTGGGAGTTTTGCCTCAGTAAAGACTGCAGGATTTGGCCCTGAATCAAGGGTTTGTAACTATGCAAAATAGTGCTTATTTTAAAATCAAATAAAATGGTTATAGCAGAAAGACTCACATTCAGGAAAACACTAAGCCCATACATATTTTTAAGCATGTACTTAAGTTCCATTGAAGTCACTGGGACTTAGGCATGTTCTTAAGAGCTTTGCTGGATAGGGACATTTTCTTGAAGCAGGGCCACAAATATCAACAGTGGTTGGGCTATACTATGTAATGACTGCTTGATACATTTTATTAACTTTTGGGGGGGGGGTAGAGGGGGGAAGCACCTTAAACAAAAATCTACCTTTTTTTTTTAGTTATGAATCTTTTTTTTAAATGTTCAAATGCATTTTAATTACATAAAACTATATAATGATTCTGTAGAGCTGAGACATCTTATGCTAAAACCTAAGTGAATTTTCAAAGATGAAGTATGAAAGAACAGACTTTATAATTAAAGTAACACAAGATGAACTTTAGTAATACTAACAGACACCAATTTAACATAATACAAAACAATCTTGTTTAAAGCTTATAAGATCCAGCTATTATTGAATAGGTAAATTAAGGAAAGGTGCCACACTTAAACTATTTAATAACCCAGAGACCCTTTAAGATATTTGGGGTGACACACTATGCTTCACATTGCAAAAACGGATAATGTTAGCTCACTGGTACCTGTGGTCATGATGCATCTTGTTGCTAGCAATGGGATGCTTCTTGAGAAGATCTGACTTTCTATTCAGAGGGATTAAGATAACATGTCTGTCATGGTGTGGTATATAACAGTAGTGTCCAATCCATTTTTTTTCTGCATGATATCAAGTTTATCTATTCAAGTTGCTGTACTAATACAGTATCTTGTATTATTATGTCTTGAATAATCTTGATTGTGTGCATTTGTTAGAGTCTCCAAAGGACTATCATAAATAAAACTGTTAGCCTGCATTATAGTAGAGACTTTTGGAGACTACCAATGGATAATTGAATATTACACTTAGGCAAACTTATTTAAAAAACAGGAGTACTTGTGGCACCTTAGAGACTAACAAATTTACTAGAGCATAAGCTTTCGTGGACTACAGCCCACTTCTTCGGATGCATACAGAGTGGAGAAGTGGGCTGTAGTCCACGAAAGCTTATGCTCTAATAAATTTGTTAGTCTCTAAGGTGCCACAAGTACTCCTGTTCTTTTTGCGGACACAGACTAACACGGCTGTTACTCTGAAACCTGTCATTATTTTAAAAAGAAAACTAAATACCAAAATGATTGGTTAGAAGTCTTTATGGTCTTTGACTCAATGTATAAACAAAGGGTATATACTCTTGCTTTTAAAAGTCATAAAGGCAATGCCAATATTGGTTTAATCCTGCATAGAATTAACTGTGACATGAGTTGAAGAATAGGAGTTTGTCCTCCAAAGCAGGTGCTTAAACTTGCTCAGTAGATATATAAGCTTTCTGCACAAGCTGGATTTAGTGTACATCCACAATGCCTCCCACTAACTAGCTTCGCTACTATGATGATACCTTAAAAAGTGACATCTCTGACAACTACAGTGGGCTTGTCTTAATGGCAATAGCCTTGTACAGCATCCTGGGTCTTGTGCAAATGGGCAACTTTTGTTTTTTGGTCTTACGGCTATTATGTTATACATAATACATAAAAACAAATAGCACAGAATTTGTTTAAATAAACAAACCCAAACCATTTGCCAGTATTTTTCAACTTGAGACAGATGCTGTTTTAATAGAAGTTTACTTAGTGGAATAACATGAGACAACAGAACAGGCCACTTTAGTCTACTACTCTCTTACTCCTGCTTCTCAGAACTAAATTTACAACAGATTTGGGATTGACTAACACAGGAAAAACAAGCAGAAATGTATGAGGATGCACTTTCTCTTCAGACAGAGATAAAGTTTGTTCTCTTAAGTCTTGATAGGACTATTCACATGTGTAGAATTATGCATTTGCTTAAGACTTTTCAGGATCAGGGCCTTCCTAGATACAATTTTGCAGAACTTTCACTGTTTCATTGGATAGATAACACTTTCTGACCATGCATCAGTGACTATACTTTTTGTTTTGTGAATTCACAAAACACCAGACCAATACATTTTTTTATTTTGTTTGTATTTATTTAACAATAAGATCCAGTCTGTGTCTATACCTTGCTGCTGTTGCTTCCTACATTACAACTAAGATCTATCTTTCCTCTCTATCCACACATCTAAAACTTTCATCCCGTTTCTCAACTACTGCAACCTCCTCCTCTCTGGCTCTGACAAATCCCATCTTGTTCCACTGAATCCATCCAAAAAGTTGCTGCAAGGATCCTTTTTAATAGCTCACCACTTGAGCCGTGTCACTCCTCTCTTTGTGTCCCTCCATCGTCTCCTTTTTGCCACTGCATCAAACAAACTCCTTGTCTTCATTTTCAAGGCATTTTCAGAGTCTATCCCCATCCTACCCTATCATCTCTAAAACATTTAATTGACACGTCGACAACAATGCCAAACTTTATTGCCTACAGTATGTGGTAAACTTTCAAACAAGCATCTTCATCCTTTGTCCCATGCTGCCCATTATGGAGTACCTCATAAACATGTGCAAAGCCACCTTCTTCATTCTACTTTAAATTCTCCTCTGCCATGATGCCTACAATATCCTGACAATGGTTTGACAGTTGCTTTTCTGAGACCCCCCTGCTTATTACCCTGGCAAGTATGACCTTACTGTTTCCTTGTGCTCCTGGGTCTGTTTGTTCTGTCCACCGCGTGCCTCTGATTTTATACACAGATTATAAGATTGTTCAGGAAGGAATCATTTATGTGTTTATACAGCACAATGGGGCTCTGGTCCACGATTAAACCCTCTAGACACTAATTTAATAATAACATTTAATAAATGTGCTGGGCATTTCACAGTGCAGTCTAGAATAGAGAGAAAGGCAAGATGCACTGGGAGAGACAGAAAATGGTTACCTTAAATATCTATATATAAATTTCTGAACTAATTATTTTTCAGTTATGTTGAGTGTAGACCACACAGAAGTGATGGTGAAATCCTCGTCCCCTTGAAGTCAATGGGAATTTAGCCACTAGCATTGATGGGGCCAGGATTTCACACTCCTTTAGGAATTATGTAGAGGAGGAGAAGATTGGTGACCTAGCAAACTCAGCTTTGGAGGTAGATCTTTGCTTAGGGATCAACACTGCAGAAGGTTTGGAGAAAGGAGTGTGGGAGAAGGAAACAAAGGAGGTGTTGATGCTAGCAACACTGGCAGACCAAGAGGGTGAGTGGAACATGATGTATGTAGGCCAGAGGTAAATTGTACTGGGCCTCAAAGGTGAGACCAAGAATTTTAAAAATGATAGTGACGGGAAGCCAATAGAGCTAATAGAGCTATTCAAAGAGCATTTGATATTGTTTGACTATCAAGGAAGATAACTTTGGCTGTGACACTCTGGATTAGCAGGAAAAGGGTTTGGGGAAGGATTTTGATTAAGGGTTTTGGGAAGACCTGAAGTTAAATAGTTGAGATGGCAAATAATAAGGGCATGGACAAGAGTTTTTGCTTCCAGGACAAAAGAAGGCTTCATGGGGGGTGAGGAGGGGCTTGTTTTTTTGTTTTGTTTTTTAATCTTGTAGAAAAGAAGTGAAAAGGTTTAGCGATGGCCTGGATATGAGGCAAGAATGAGAGGAAGGAGTCAAACATGATTCTGAGATTGTAAACCTGAGAGATGCAGAAGATTAAATGAAGCTGATACTTTCTTACTAACAAATGAACTCCCTAATACTGATGTTAATCCATGGGACACAATGAAACCTGTATCAAAAGGCAAATGAATATTAATTGTCTTGTCTTGCTTTAAAAAAAAACACTTTAAGAACAGCTAAGATTATAGTTAGGAGCTTTGCTACTACAGCATAAACTATATAAAAATGAGAATAATCAGGATGAAATAAATTTAACTGAGATCAACAAAACAATACAAAAGTTATCTAAAATGTTTCTACTGTTAAGTAAACAATAAATCTGATGCATTGCTGGAATGAATGCTTAAAAGAATAAAGTTAGAAGGGACAATTAGTGGATTAAAAATCCAGATTGACAGTAATTAACACAGATTATATTTTTAAAGTATTTTTTGTATCAAAATCTAAAATGGTTTCTACTTTGACCCTTTCTGGTTTCCCTGTCACTAGTAGGGATCTGTTTATTGTCAGACAGGAAAAACAATGAAGATAAAGGAAGATATGACAGCACAATAAATAATTTACTATAACTTTTTCCTGAAGGTAAAACAAAACAGCAGGGCCCAGTGGTTTTTCTGAAGAATGTTTTAAACCTATAACCAGAAATTAGTTCCTGTACTGACAAACTGTAGATTGACAAAAGGGAAAAAAAATCCTTCACCTCAGAGTTTGAGGCAAACATTGTATTATATCCTAAAGAAGAGAAGCCTGAAGGTTGTTTTGTCAGCAACAAACCGATGTCACTATCATATCATTAAAAATCCTGCCAGTAAGACTTGGATCAGCAACCCCATATCTTATACCTAAGCACCAGGGGCCTGATCCAAAGATTAGTGAACTCAGTGAAAAGACTCTCACTGAATTCAGTAGGGTTGAGTCAGATCCCGGGCCCTGGGGTAATGTCCATAGAGCATTAGGAGTGAGACGTTTGATGAAACCATCAGATAAACTGCATCTAATATAGCCTCTTGATGCTGAAAAGGTAGTTGACTGGATCGAGTGGATCCTTTCTTTGGCAAGATGTCCTAAATGGAATTTACTTGGAATTTATTTTAGCTGAATCATTGCCATTCATTCTCATCTACGTGCTGCTATAAAATTATTAAGCATGGTAGAAGATGGGGTGGTAAGCATTTTCTACCACTTAATTTCGTATTAGTGCCTGTAGCAAAAGGATTGATATCAAGTGCAAAATCAGATTTGTAATTGACACTCTACATTTCCATCTATCCAAACAACAAACATGCTTTAATTTATACTCTAGGCAGAAGAGTCTGTTCCAGAATTATGATTCAAAATCGAATTTCAAAGCAAATATTAAAATACCTGCTGTTGTGAATTTTGCAAATTATTCTGAAAAATAAAAAAAAAAAGTCTGAGTGTGGCTTTCAAATATTCCAAAGAGGTTACACCTAAGCAGAAGAGACTTTGAGTAAATCCTGCCTCATTGAAGTCGGTGGCAAAACTCCCATTGACTGCAGTGGGGCCAGATAACTGTTGTAATAAACTGTATCTAGCAGGTGACATCACTGGCCCACATTTAAAAACTATTAATTGGTTTGCTTCTTCTCCAAGGGAGGAATTCACTCCACTGGCATGAAGTGCAACTGTCCAGGCTCCATGTGGGTGGAGTGCAGAGCTTGGGCAGATGAAATCTACTCTACCTCCAACCCTGGATCAGAATGTGGGGCTGCTGTTTAAACCCAACCTCCTTTTCTAAACTGGAAGAAAAAATCCAATAGGGGAAAAAAGGAATATTTTGTTTTTTCATTACAAACATTTAGTTTATTTGAAAAACTGCAGTTTTGAATGAAATTTTCCATATATTTTAGGTTTCTTTTTGAAATAAAACTAGTCTTTTGAAAAACTTTTGACCAGGTATAATGGCATGCATTAAAGCTGAACAGGAATTTTTGACTAAACATTTCTTTGTTGGAAAGTGCTGGTTGTCAAAACCAAAACTGTTCCCTTGTTGAAAATTTTTGCCATATCCTGTTTGAGGTTTTTTGTTTGTTTGTTTGTTTGGTTGGTTGGTTGGTTGGTTGGTTGGTTGGTTGTTTTTTTAAGAAAATGTTTTTGTTTAAAAAAAATAAATTTAAAATTAATGTATAGTAAAAGATATGAATGTTTCATTTTAAAGTTATGAAAACAACATGTTACAGTTGACCTAATCTAAATTATTTTTTTTAGATTATCAATCCATGAACATTTGAGAGAAACTTTTTGTTTCAATTCATGATTGGAAAATTGTCATGGGATGGGGAAAATGTTTCCCACCAAGCTCTACTAAGCACCTAGTGACAGAGCATATGAGCTCTTCCCAATTCCTTACTGAGGTATAATTTTATCCTAAGTCTTCCTCCATAACAGAAAGGAAGAAGTGGATGCTTGGGGCCCCACACAACAGCTGGGGAAAGAGGAATAACTAAACGATCCCTCTAGGTTGCTTTTTGGCTGCATATGAGTTGATTAATCCTTTCACTTGGCTCTGTTTCTGACCAACTTTCAAAGCCAGAGGGTGAGTGGACTTCTTATTGCTGAACTGGATTTAATCTATGGGAAGGCAAGACCTGATGCTAAATGGTAATTGGAAGGTAGCTTGAATGGAGCCAGGGTAACTTACTCTTCCAACAGTACAAGATGTAATATTTTTTCTTTGTTTGTCTCTGTCCTTAGGGTGCACCAATAAGAGCTGTCCATGAACTAGACATCTTGCCTTCTGGATTCTGTTACCCAGAACCCACAAGGCATGGTATATGCCCCACAATCAGTGCATTGGATCAATATGGAAAGTTAAGAATCAAGTTACAATAATATCCAAATATGCCGTAAAACTGTAGCTGTCCAGTCATTGCTGGTGACTCTAGCCATTGGGGATAAAATCCACGAGAAAGAGGACCTGCAGGAATTGTTTTCTTATTTCAACAGATAATCATAGCTTAATGTGTGCCCTAATTCTAAGGTCTGATCTGCACTGAAGTTCTGTACTGGTACAAATATACTGATTAGGGATGTGATTTTTTTTTTTAACCAATATACCAATAAAACCCATTACAGTGGATGCAGTTCTACTAGTGTAAAGCTGCCATATCCTGGGATCCACATTAGTTGTGGGGTAGTACTGCTATAACTATGCTGCTGCCATTAAAGCAGCCCAACTCTCGTGAGTAGACCAGCCCTAATTGTCTGAAACCAAACAGCGTTCTGAAAATGTGAGCCATTCATAGAGGATTGCTGATGAAGATATACAAAAACAGTAGTCATTTCTTGCCCATTTTTCAATACCTACAGTTATGTTGTTCAGTGAATGCAACAAAGGTCAGTCTGCACTAACTGTTAAAATCCTAGGACTGTTTATTTACAAGTTCATTTTCAAGGGTTTATAAATAATTGAAATCTGTATTAAAATAAAGGGCACGAGTTCCAACATTTGTGCTCAGATAGAATGCAAACATGTACATACATAATCTTATATGGTGAAATGTATTTTGACACACATGGTACTGAACATGTCAGGGTTTTGTCTTAGTTCATACTCCTGCAAACTTTCCAGGTACATAAATCTACACTGAGGCCTGGTCTACACTAGGCGTTTATGTCGAAGTTAGTGCCGTTACATCGAATTAACCCTGCACCCGTCTACACCGCGAAGGTATTTAGTTCGACATAGAGGTCTCTTTAATTCGACTTCTGTACTCCTCCCCGACGAGGGGAGTAGCGCTAAATTCGACATGGCCATGTCGAATTAGGCTAGGTGTGGATGGAAATCGACGCTAATAGCTCCGGGAGCTATCCCACAGTGCACCACTCTGTTGATGCTCTGGACAGCAGTACGAGCTCGGATGCTCTGAACTGCCACACAGGAAAAGCCCCGGGAAAATTTGAATTTGAATTCCTTTTCCTGTCTGGCCAGTTTGAATCTCATTTCCTGTCTGGACATCGTGGCGAGCTCAGCAGCACTGGCAACGATGCAGAGCTCTCCAGCAGTGATGGCCGTGCAATCTCAGAATAGAAAGAGGGCCCCAGCATGGACTGATCGGGAAGTCTTGGATCTCATCGCTGTGTGGGGCGATGAGTCCGTGCTTTCCGAGCTGCGATCCAAAAGACGGAATGCAAAGATCTACGAGAAGATCTCTAAAGACATGGCAGAGAGAGGATACAGCCGGGATGTAACGCAGTGCCGCGTGAAAATCAAGGAGCTGAGACAAGGCTACCAGAAGACCAAAGAGGCAAACGGACGCTCCGGATCCCATCCCCAGACATCCCGTTTCTACGAGGCACTGCATTCCATCCTCGGTGCGGCCGCCACCACTACCCCACCAGTGACCGTGGACTCTGAGGATGGGATAGTGTCCACGGCTGGATCCTCGGACATGTTAGCGGACGGGGAAGATGAGGAAGGAGATGAGGAGGACGAGGCAGTCGACAGCGCTCACAACGCTGATTTCCCCGACAGCCAGGATCTCTTCATCACCCTTACAGAGATCCCCTACCAACCCTCCCCAGCCGTTACCCCGGACACAGAATCTGGGGAAGGATCAGCCAGTAAGTGTTGTAAAAATCTAAACATTTATTTGTAACAGAACAGGAATATTAACAATTTAAAAAATGGGTTTCTCATGATTAGTTTGATTAGCTTAACGGTTCAGTCATGGGCAGTGCAACTATTGAAAAAAAATCTAGCAATGTCCGGTTTTGCATGATTGTCCTGCCCAAGCCGCTCTACTGGTTAGTCACTGCTACAGCAGCTACAGTAAAATGCGGTCTATATGTCCGGGGATGGAGCAGAAATCCTCCTGTGACATCTCGAGGAAGCTCTCCTGGAGGTAATTGGAAATCCGCTGCATTAGGTTCTTGGGGAGAGCGGCCTTATTGGGTCCTCCGTAGTAGGACACGTTGCCACGCCATGAGACAAGCAAGTACTCTGGAATCATTGCTCTGCACAGCATGGCGGCATACGGCCCTGGTCTTTGGAGGCTTTCCCGGAGCATTCGCTCTTTCTCGCTGTCAGAGATCCTCATGAGGGTGATGTCGCTCATGATGACCTGCTTTGAATGAGGTAGGGGAATGTTAGTGTTGGGACTACTTTGCCGTTCCTTTACAGAACTGTAACCGCTGGTTTGCAGCCACGCGGTGGAGGCGGGAGAGGGGCAGCCGAAAGGGATCGTTCCCGGGGACAGCCGCGAGGGTGTGGGACAGGAGCAGACTTCCTGCTTGCCGAATTGCTGGCAGCAGGGACCGACATTGATTTCAATGTGAAATGAGGCCATTGCTAATATTAAAGTTTTAAGCTGCCACAAGTCTACGGCTTACCATGTCTGCCTGCAACAGAAATTCCGTTCTCCTGAGAGTCTTCTCAAATGTGCTGTAGAAGACCCCAGGCACTGAATGCGAAGGCCGAGAATTCGACCTTGTGCTGAGTGCGCATGTGATAGGTGCTGTGCATGGTCTTGTTCACAGAGAAAGACTATGTTCTTTGTTCACAACTACATTTATCTTTCTGAGGAATTCACTCCCTTTTTCCCATTCCCACAGCCCCATCTGCGACTGTCTCACAACCTAGCCTGTCATCACACTCCCAGAGGCTAGCGCGGATTAGGCATAAGAAGAAGAGGACACGGGAGGACATGTTCTCGGAGCTTATAGCCTGCTCCAGAGCCCAGGCAGCACAGCAGACCCAGTGGCGGGAGAACTTGACCCGAATGCACCAAGCCAACATGGATCGGGAGGAGAGGTGGCGTCAGGAAGACCAGCAGGCGACTCAAACCCTGCTTGGACTAATGAGGGAGCAAACGGACACGCTCCGGCGCCTTGTGGATGTTCTGCAGGAACGGAGGCAGGAGGACAGAGCCCCGCTGCAGTCCATCTCTAACCGCCCTCCCCCGCCACCAAGTCCCATACTCCCCTCACCCAAAGTGCACAGAAGGAGAGGCGGCAGAGTCCCTGCTAACTCTCACTCCACCCCTGCAGAGAGCTCGAGCAGCAGAAGGCTCTCATTCCCCAAAATTTGACAAGTTCTTTCCTTCCCGCCTGACACAAGCCCCCGTCCAAGTTTCACTTTCCCAGTTCCATGTTTGGTTGATAATAAAAAATACGTTTCTGTTAACTACTGTTTCCATCATGTTCTTTTGGAGGAGGGGGGGATAGGGGGTTGGTAATTCGACAGGACAGTCACCTTTGGCAGGGTATATAGTCGGGGGCAGGCACAGCAGCAGGGCACATACATAGTGCAGTGATGCAGTGACTAGTTACCCTGGTTAGTCTGGGAGGTTGTTTTCATGTTATGTGGTGGGGGGTGGGTTGCTCTGTGACTTTGTGGCAGGGGAGGGCAGTTACAGATCTTAAGCGGCGGTCCTTAGGCAGGATCACAGAGCCACACAGCAGGGGATCTGTAACCGTCCTCCCCCTGCCACAAAGTCACATAGACCCCCCCATACACACAGTCCCTATCAGGAGGGGTGACAGGCTCCGTTGAAACAACCATCCCACCGCAGCGGAGCCTGTCAATCCTTGAGTTTAGAAGCTGCATTCGCGCCACTACAGTACACCCGCTCCGCACCACAGTCTGCGTCCCAGTTTTAAAAAATTCCCGCGAATACAGTATTAAAGAAAACGGTGTGCTTTAACAAAGTAGAACTATTTTTATTTTGAAACGTGTGTTGGAAGTGGGGTGAAGGGGGTATGTAACTGGATAGGATAGTCAACATTAACTGGGTAAAGAAACGGGGGCAGGTTTAGCTTCTCAATACACAAACTTTAAAGTCACAGGTTACCCTGCTCACTCAGGAACTTTGCTTTCAAAGCCTTCCGGATGCACAGCGCTTCCCGCTGGTCTCTTCTAATCGCCCGGCTGTCTGGCTGTGAGTAATCAGCAGCCAGGCTATTTTCCTCAACCTCCCACCCCGCCATAAAGGTCTCCCCCTTGCTCTCACAGAGATTGTGGAGCACACAGCAAGCTGCAATAACAATGGGGATATTGGTTTCGCTGAGATCACAGCGAGTCAGTAAGCTTCTCCATCTCCCCTTGAGACGTCCAAAAGCACACTCCACCACCATTCTGCACTTGCTCAGCCGGTAGTTGAAGAGTTCTTTTTCAGTGTCCAGGGCGCCAGTATAGGGCTTCATGAGCCAGGGCATTAGCGTGTAGGCTGGGTCCCCGAGGATGACTATAGGCATCTCCACATCCCCAAGAGTTATTTTGTGGTCCGGGAAGTAAATACCTTGCTGCAGCTGTCTAAACAGACCAGAGTTCCTGAAAACACGAGCGTCATGAACCTTGCCCGGCCATCCCACGTAGATGTTGGTAAAACGTCCCCTGTGGTCCACCAGTGCTTGCAGCACCATGGAAAAGTATCCCTTTCTGTTAATGTACTGGCTGGCCTGGTGTTCCGGTGCCAGGATAGGGATGTGAGTTCCATCTATGGCCCCACCGCAGTTTGGGAATCCCATCGCTGCGAAGCCATCTATGATGGCCTCCACGTTTCCCAGGGTCACTACCTTTGGCAGCAGTACATCAACGATTGCCTTGGCTACTTGCATCACAACAACCCCCACGGTAGATTTGCCCACCCCAAACTGGTTCGCGACTGACCGGTAGCTGTCTGGCGTTGCAAGCTTCCACAGGGCTATGGCCACTCGCTTCTGGACAGTCAGGGCTGCTCGCATCCGGGTGTCATTGCACTTCAGGGCAGGGGACAGCAACTCACAAAGTTCCAGGAAAGTTCCCTTCCGCATGCGAAAGTTTCGCAGCCACTGGGATTCATCCCAGACCTGCAGCACTATGCGGTCCCACCACTCAGTGCTTGTTTCCCGTGCCCAGAATCTCCTTTCCACGGCATCAACATGACCCATTGCCACCGTGATGTTCTCGGCGCTGGGTCCCCTGCTTTCTGAGAGGTCTGTGCTACTCTCAGACTTCAGGCCATCACCGCGTTGACGTAGCCTCCTCGCCTGACTTTTCTGCATCTGCCTCAGGGAAAGGTGTATGATAAGTTGCGAGGCGTTGAGAGCGGCCACAACTGCAGTGATGGTTGCAGCAGGCTCCATGCTCGCAGTGCTGTGGCGTCCGCGCTGTCACTGACTAGAAAAGTGCGCGAACTGATTTCCCGCCGGCGCTTTCAGGGAGGGAGGGCGGGAGTGATGGACGGATGACGACAGTTACCCAAAAGCACCCTGGACACATTTTTTTTACCCAGAAGGCATTTGCGGCTCCACCCAGAATTCCAATGGGCAGCGGGGACTGCGGGAACTGTGGGATAGCTGACCACAGTGCACCACTTCCAATGTCGACGCTTTCCCCGTTAGTGTGGACTCACAAAGTCGAATTACTGTCCTTAGTGTGGACACACACGTTCGACTTTGCAATATCGATTCCAAAAATTCGATTTAAGTAAAATCGAACTACTCTCGTAGTGTAGACAAGGCCTGAGATTATTAGAAATTCCGCTTTTATAAGGTTGGCAGAATGGACTCATAATAGGAATATACATAACACTGGGCTGATTGTTTATATTACACAAAGATCTTTCAGCTCATCATCATGGGGAAGAAGAAATGTGTTCAATTATGATGTTATTATATATGAGGTGTCAATTTTGGGTATTGTTTAAAGTTAGCATCAATGAACTTGTAGCTTCTATTTCTCTTTGGAGCTTATCTACAAATTCTAATGGTGAGCTATTACCAGGGTCTTTAATCATCCCATTCAGACTGACAGAAACACTCTACAAGTGAAAATGAATGGCTACCTAGGATTTGGTTAATAAGAACATATACAAACGCGTGTTATGTATGAAATGTATATAAACTATAGGAATGGTTCTGCTTCCCACTCTAATCCTTGTACACTGCTCTAGTGACTTATAAGGTCTGTAAAAAAGATGGCAAAATGATTGGGGAGAATTCCCCTGGCACAGGCCTTATGCTGGGTTGTCTTAAGAAGCCCTGCACTGTCCATCTTCACAAACTGGCATAGGGATTGGGTTCTGGGAGGGCCAGGAGTGGGGCCATAGAGAATGTTGGGGTGGATGCCCTTACTTGGAGCAATCCCTTTAAGTTAGACTGGTTTCAGCCCCTTTAGCAGGAACCTTTGCCCTACCTTTCTTTGCACTCTACTTTCTGACCATGCCACTGTTTATACACACATGGAAAGAACTAGGATGGGCCCAAGGTGCAAAATTTAGATCTGACTCTGAACTTCCCCAAATTTGGACAGGATGTGAAGTCTGGCTGTGGTGGAGGGAAGCATTTGTTGGAAAATTCCAGACTTTATTCAGTACAGGGGTGTCTGGAGTTCCCTCTAGATAGTGCAGGCTGAGATGAAGGCTGACATAAAAGAAGTTCAATCAGACCCATTCTTGTAAAACTGAGCATTGCCTGTTATAACTCATCATGTTTGCAAAATAATGTGCAGTGTGCTAGACCAGACCATAGTCATGTATAATAGATGTTACAAGACATTTGAGAATAATCTGAGAATGGTATTGAGTGATCAATATATTATATACCTCCATGTATAGATTTCTAATTTGTTCTATTAATTTTATATTACATGCACTTTCCCCACAGTGTATATTTGAGTTTATTTTGAAAAGTATAAACATAAGGAAAAATTATGCTGCAAAGCTGAACTACTGTATTATTATAAATAACTATATATAAAAATAAATAACTCTGAACCTATCCTTATAGTTCCTTTCATGTGAGGGAAGCATATTAACTAACAAGTTACACAATTGGGGTATGGGGCAGGGGAGAATCTTATTCCTACTCTGGAATCATGCATGCCTCTGCCCCATCATACTTTCCCCCTGTTCCTGACTGTTTTGTGGATTTTATTAGATTTACTAGTATCTTTTGATGCCATGAGTCCACTACAGGGCATGATATCCAGAAGTACAAGGAAATTGCTCAGCCACTGTAAACTTGTGGCCAACCTCAAATCTGGTGACTTCTGCACAATTCACACAAACTGGGATAGTAAGTGTTCTTCCGATGGTTTACAAACCTTCCGTCACAGACTCCAGTCTCAGATGGTCTCAACTTCTTATCTGGTCAAGATTTAGCCATATGCAAACTAAATCTTTAATAGGTCTCCAAAGTTATGTCATAGTGCTGCAAAACTCTCTGCAGCTTGTCTTGATTTTAAAACATTGTCCATTGTGGTGAACTATGCACATCAATTAAATCATAGAAATGTAGGGCTAGAAGGGACTTCAAAGTCATCAAGTCCAACCTCTGCCCTGAGGAAGGACCAAGTAAACCAAGGCCATCCCAACAAGCATTTGTCCAACTTATTCTTAAAAACCTCCAATGATGGAGATTCAACAACCATCTTTGGAAGCCTATTCCAGACCTTAGCTATCCTTATAGTTAGAAAGTTTTTCCCAATAACTAACCTAAATCTCCCTTCCTACAGATTAAACCCATTACTACTTGTCCTACCTTCAATAGTTGTGGAGAACAATTGATCACAGTTCTCTTTACAACAGCCCTTAACATATTTGAGGACTATTATCAGGTCCCTCCTCACTCTTCTATTCTCAAGACTAAACATGCCCCTTTTTTAACCTTTCCTCATTAAATCACGTTTTCTAAACCTTATCACTTTTGTTGCTCTTCTCTGGACTCTCTCCAATTTGTCCACATCTTTCCTAAAGTGTGGCACCCAGACTTGGACACACTACTCCAGCTGAAAGTCTCACCAGTGTCAAGTAGATCAGCACAGTTACATTCTGTGTCTTACATACAACACTTCAATAAAGATTTCAGACTAACTCTCTAACTTGTCGAGGTCATTTTGAATTATAATCTTGTTCTTCCAAAGTGTTTGCAAACCCTTCCAGCTTGATGTCATCTACAAAGTTTTATAAGCATACTGTCCCCTCTTTATCCAAGTCACTAATGAAAATGTTGAATAATACTGGATGCAGGACTGGATGGGGAGGAGGGATAGCTCAGTGGTTTGAACATTGGCCTGCTAAACCCAGGGTTGTGAATTCAATCCTTGATGGGGCCATTTAGGGATCTGGGGCAAAAATCAGTACTTGGTCCTGCTAGTGAAGGCAGGGGGCTGTACTCAATGACCTTTCAGGGTCCCTTCCAGCTCTATGAGATAGGTATATTTACATATGCCCTCCAGTTTGACAGCAAACCATTGACAACTCTGCTCTGAGCATGGGTTTTTCAACCAGTTAAGGCATTCATGTTATGTTAATGTTCTGGCCACTGTTTCATCTTCCTCTCTCTACTGCTTTCCGTGTGCAGTAGGCCTGACAGTGACCTCAGTTAACTAACCTTGTGGCTTCTCCTGTACCATCTATTAGCCAAATTCTAAAATAATCTGGGAACAACTTTGCAAAGTTGCTTCAGCCTGCGTGTTTCAAATGTGTAGAAGGAGTCTTGGGCATCAGTGGCACCTGGGTGTCCCTGTAGCAATTTCTCCTGAAGACTGAAATGCTTTAGTGTATCTCAAGTCAGCGGTATCTGGATTAAATTTAATGGAGGTCAGACCTGATGATCTGATGGTTCCTTCTGGCCTTCAACTTTACGAAATTATGGAGTGTTGAAAAATGGTAGCATTAACCCTTTCCATCTACTTATCTCTGTGCTTCAGCATATCAATGTCCACTTCAATATGTTTCATGAGATGCCATCTTACTCTACTAGTATTTTAGTCTGTGGGTCCCTGGGGTCAGGTAAAATGTTACAGTAAAGCTCAATTTACTTCCTGATATTCTGGACAATCACCTGCATTTTAAATGGTGCATCCTCATAAAGCCAAATTTTAGAAACATGATACCTAATTTTGCACCCACAATTTTGGGTTCAGTCACAATTGTGTTTATAACTTGAGTCTGCACTTAACTGTGAAATCTAGGGGCCAGATTTTTTCAAATGATGGGAAAATGGCATAGCTCCATTGACTTAAATGCAGGTACGCTGATTTCTACCAACTACAGATCTGGCCAGTGGATAACAAACTATCTGATATTTGGGCTCAGTCTGCTAGTTAGAAGTGCTAACTGTGACTTCTTGGACACCTTAAGTGTGCCTTTAACTGGACTTACATTTGACTGCTGACCCAATATCCTAGGGTGTTTGGAAGCCATTACAGAAAATGTCCAACTTCAGACTGTAAGGGGAAAAACTGAAAAGTGCACACCCATATTCCCACACAATGGTACTTCCTCATTTGTTCATAGGTATTCAGGAAGGAAGCAAGGTTACCTCCCTCTAGCACAAGGAAAACAATTTAGAATATTCTCACTACCCTTTGCATAATACCAATGGCACAGCTGCTTTGGTTACAGCTTTTGTTGCTTCTCCTGCTGCTTTAGTATGATGATGATGATGCTTCTCATTGTGCTGCCCCTGCTCTTCATGCTACACTCCCTGCTTTGGCTGCTTCTCATACTTCAGCTTCTTCCATTCCAGGATTCAGTGCAATACTGGGTTGTCTGGCCTGACCTGTCTGTTTCCTCAGGCCCTCTGCCTTGTCATCTAATTTGATGTTGTCTTTACCCTCTGATTCTCTCCAACCTACAGATTGCAGTGGGCACCCAGCCATGGAATGGAACCAGCTACTGGGCACAGAATATACCCCACTGCTTCTGGGCATGGATTGCAACCCATTAGCCATCTGTTTGCCTGATCATTATGAATAAAGGTTGCCCTGAGCTAGTCCTTAGCAAGGCCTTTAACATCCTTACCTCTGTCTTCGCACAGCCTTACTAACAGAGCTTTCCTGAACTCCCTGCAATTAATTGGCACTGTGCCACTCTGAATTTAACCTTACTTATCTTGAAACTAGATTTTGAAAGGAACTAAACAGTTCTTTGTTCATCGAACATCTTCTGGTTCAGTCTGACTGCTCTTTTTGTATGTGTGTCAGAGAGCAGGGTGTATGTGGGGGATACATTCTCTAGTCCACCAGCTGCCACTAAGTGTATCACTTCTCTCTTGGGCATCACAAATCCATGCCAGTTCAGCGTTCACCCCATTGAGACAGCCTGATATGCAAAACCACATGTTTTGTTTCACTTGAACTTAAAATGAAGAGATTGGCATAGGTTGATGGTGCTCTGATGCAAACACTGTTCTTTTTATCTCACCTAATGAAGGCTGATATAACTGACATGTTTTGGGAACATGTTTTTAAGAGATGTACACTACAGGCAAAGAGCGCTACAATACAATCATAGGGTGAAATCCTACACTATGCTATGTGTGAGTACTCAAGGTGAAGAAGCCACCTCTTCTCTCTCTCCCATGTAAGCAAAAGGGAAGGGTCTCTGCATAGCATACTAGTAAGCAGTTGAAAGAGGGCCTATCACCAACACTCCCATCACACTGTAGAAGAGGCATAGTCTACTAACTAGAGTGTGTCTCCAGCCCTTTAGCCAGCTAGCACATGCTACTGCTGCTCCTGTTAACATCACTGCTCCTTTTAAAATAAGCTGTCAAGTGTGCCTGGCAGTATTTTCTCCTAGCCAACCGTGAGCTACTCAGTCCTGCAGCTGTAGGATGGTTTTTGTGCTAGATGCATGTTTGCTCCATCTGGAGCCCTCTGACTCCACTCTTTGACTAAAATAATGGCAGGATGTTGTCATTAGAATTTATTTTATTGTACAAACTTAGATTGTCAGCTCTTTGGACCAGGGACTTTTTTGTTCTTGTACAGTGCATTGCACAGTTGGGCCCTGGTCTATGATGGGGATGGGGGAAGGCTTCCAAGTGCTATCGCAGTACAAAAAATAAATGATTATTTTACAATAGTTGCAGGCCAAAATCTTAGTGGAAACATGAAGATAATTCATTTACGTATGTAAATTTGTTTGATTTGAATGAATGTATTAAAAGGTTTTGTTAATGCCCACAAATGTTTTCCTAAAAGATAAGTAAAGATGTATTTATTAAACTTACATGGTGTCAAGTATCAGGAGGTAGCCGTTTTAGTCTGTATCCACAAAAACAACAAAGAGTCCGGTGGAGGTGCTACCGGACTCCTTGTTGTTTTTATTAAACTTAGTTTCTTTTGAGATCACATCCAGCCCACTGTTTCCAGAGATCAGGTCCTTCATGTGGGAAACTACATAAAGACACCCTTTAAGTCTATTCTGCTTAATTAGTTGTCCATTACCTTGTCTTGTGACCCACCCTTAATGCAATAAGGATCAAAGTGACACTTAATTGGAGAGAAGGGCTCTTCCTTCCTGCTGGGAGTTGCATGTGGACTGTATCACTCTTGCAGTGACTGCAAATGTTGTTCAATAGATTAAGGCCTTGCCTTAATGAAGGACTATATTACTAGCTCTCCTCACTTTGAGTGATCCCTCTCAATTCTTTGCTTAGTCCAACCTCTCAAGGATAAAGATAAAGCATAAGCCATGCTGCAAACTCTCTCTCCCTAGTTTCACTTGGAATTTCATAAGAAGAAAATAACAAAATTACAAGTAATTCCATGCAAAAATATTCACCCTATCACAAATTGGTCTGTTACAGCATACAATCACCCATCTCAAAATTAGATACATCAGTAACTTGGTATTTGTTCCATTCATAGTGGGGAAACCCTGACTAATTACAAAGTGAAATATTGCCCTTTTTGTGACTGAAATTTGCAAATACTAATGAGATTATATAATTGTGCTGTCAATTAATTAACAACTGTTTATGTATGGTTTTTGGCATGTATTTAGAGAGATGTTGCAGTGTCACTATGAGTCTGTTAGAATTCTGACTGAGTTTGGCTAATTAACTCAAATCCACTCGAACCTCACATAAAATGCACTTGAGTACAAAATTTAAAACTGTTGCTTGACAGACAGAGAAGCCATTCTGACACCATTGTTGCCCCTCTGCTAAGCAGTAGCAGAAGACTAGGACATTGCAGGTTAGAGTCCCAATTGTAAAGAAATGAGTGGCACTGAGCCACAGTGTATTCTAAATGTAACTTGTTTTTATTTACGTGTGTATATCAATCCTAGAACAGAGATGGTCAAACAGCATTCGTGGCAATATATCCTTTTGGGAATCTCAGCACAACAATGCCTGGGTCACAATGAGCAACTCTTCCTTGACAATTGACTCTAATCAGACAGCAAACTCTCCTGCTACTCATGCAGCTACTCCTTTCAAGGACCACTGCCTCTACATAGTTTTTGCTGTATAAAGCCATGTCTTCTCAAGACAGAACATACACGCTAAGAGACCATGGAATGCTGTATCACAATGCCACCTGATAACACCTACCATAATATTGGTTCAGCTAAATTCAAATATATGTTCTACCTCTGTCTTCCATGGTTTGTAACTTTCTGAAACATTGACCTGCTGGACTGAAATTTTCCAAGCTTGGTCTCTGCCTGAAGGAGAGCTTGGTTGGAAAGTTTGACGAAAAATGATCAAGTCATTACTTTTAGTATAAGGAGAATTGAAAATGTTTTTGCTCACTATAAAAATAAAATACTTCCAACCTTTTTTAATAGGAGTTCCATCTCTGAAAAAACTAGGACATCTGGAATGATCCTGAGCCCATAAAACTAGCCATCTGACAGTGTTTAATGAGCACCCTTACAAATTTCCCAGGAGAGCTACCTCAAAAAAGGGACAATCCTGGGGAAATCTGGATAGGTAGCAACCCTTTTTTTTTTTTTTTTTTGAATAGGCATGTAACCAGAATGTCTGGGTATAGAAAGCTGAAATTTGGTATCCAAATAATCCTCACTTGAAGTGCTTTTGAGTAGTCTAGTGAAATCTTGGTTTTGGTTTGACTGAGTTATGACCTGTAAAAAGCTCCTTGTCATTTCATTCCTTTTCCCCATATTTTTTTTTCTTTTTTTAACAAACATACAAACAAAGAAACAAAAAAAACACCTAGGAAATCCCATATAAAATCTGTTAGAAGGTTAAGGTCCTGATCTTGCAAAGCCTTATGCATAGGAAGAATAATTCCCTCTACTGAAGGAATTACTGTTTGAAATTCTGCGGTCTTTGTTATGCAGAGGTCAGACTAGATTACGGTCCTTTCTTCTGTCCTTAGAATCTATTAATCTATGTATTTAGCTTTCAGCACATGAGGAATCCCCATTGAAATCCAGCACCTGGCATCTCTCCACCACCTCTCTGAAACTACTATCGTGTTCTCCAGAATTTCATCTTTTATTTAAATAGAAAAAGTAAATCTCTAGCCATTATGATTTTGACAAAAACCTCAAATGTGAATGAAGGGTATGTCTTCACTGCAGTGTGATAGGCACTTGGGCTAGCCTAGCTCAGATGTGAGCAGCTGCAGTGTAGAGCCACCCCTGACCGCTTTCACATTGTGTCTGTACTCATCTGTGTGAGGTGGTAGGACTTTTGCAGGCATGTCCCATGGTTTTTAGCACTCCATGTTTTTCCCAGTGGATTGTGGGAGAACTTGTCTCTCCTGGGCATGCAGGGGAACTGTGGGAAGGCATTGGAGGGTTATCCTCACTGGAGTGATTTACATGTGTCCTCACAAAGGGGGTGGGTTACAGCACTTGGGCTTTAACATGTAGGCCAGGACAGGACAGTTAGCCTGGGTTGAAAGCACTGATGCATCTGGGAAAGGCTTTGTTTGTGGATGGGTGTCAGCTTAGCAGCATGGTCTGGGTTGACTGAAGTGAAGATAAGCCCTGAGTGTAGCCAATACAGGGATATCTATGTGACTCTGCCAGGAGCCTACAGCAATATCTCGGAGGGGTGAGAATTGCACCATTCATCACAGTGAGGTGTTGTTTCAGATGCCCAGTGATGACTTACATTTGACACTTAACGGTTTCATTCTTTGTGTAATAAAGGAAAGGGTAAGTCACACTTCTATACAGTTTACTGTGAGGTCTCATTTTTTTAGTGTCAAGAGTAGGTGGTGGTTGTGTAAGCTTAATCACTTGTCTTTTCCCCAACTGAGGAGTCGAGTCCAAAGAACATAGCAGAGCCCATGGATATACACCTCTACCCCGATATAACGCGGGCCTCGGGAGACAAAAAATCTCACTGTGTTATAGGTGAGACTGTTATATCAAACTTCCTTTGGCCCTCCCTGTTCCTTGTTCCTGACTGTCCCCTCCAAAGACCCCCATCCCTAATTACCCCCAGGACCCCAACCCCTACCCAACCCCCCTGCTCCCGGTCCCCTGACTGCTCCAAGCCCTATCCACACACCCCACCCGCTGACAGGCACTCACCGGCAGTGGCGGGAAGCAGAGCGACGTGGCCCCAGCCTGCTCCACTTTCCTTGCCCCAGCCCCAGCCGTGTCGCTTGGGTGGGGGGGGGCGCTGGGGAAAGGTCCTTCACTCACCTGCGGCGGGAAGCGGAGCACTGGGACTGGGAGCTGGCAGAGTGGAGCTGGCTGGAGCTGGGCTGCTCCGCTTTCTGCCACCGGTGAGTGCAGAGAAGTTGGGGAAAGGCCCCCCCCACTCCCCCGCATTCACCTGCAGCGGGAAGCGGAGCGATGCGGCCCCAGCCCGCTCCACTCTGCCAGCTCCTAGCCGCGGCGCTCCACTTCCCGCCACAGGTGAGTGTGGGGAGGTTGGGGAAAGGACGGCCCCCGTACTCACCTGCGGCAGGAAGCGGAGCGCCATGGCTGGAAGGTTGCAGAGTGGAGCTGGCTGGGGCTGGGCTGCTCCGCTTCCGCTGCTGCCAGTGAGTGCGGGGGGGAGATCCCTTCCCCCAAATCCCCTCCCCCAAACGACACGGCTGGGGAAGCAGAGCAGGCTGCTCCCAGCCCCCCGCTAATTCCCAGGGTCCACTCTGGGACTGCGAGGCCCCCAAAAGTGCCCCCCACACAGCTCTTGCCTCCCAGACTCTGTCGGGGGAGCCCCTGACTGCCCCAGAGACCCTCTACCCCTTATCCAACCCCTCGGCCCTGGCCTGGCCCGGCACCCTTAACACGCTGTTCAGAGCAGCGTGTCAGAGCTTTGCCGCCTTGTATGCAAACCCACATTATATCGGGTCGCGTTATATCGGGGTAGAGGTATTCAGGTCCCATCAAGGGGAAGTCCAGTAAAGCTCAGAATATGGATGATGATCTTTGTGCAAATAATCAAATCTACAGAGAGTGGTGTATTGTGTTAGAAATGTGGGTGGTGCTTATTTTGGGATGGAACTTGGAAGAGGACCACCACCTTTCCTCTGCCCCCAGTCTGAGTCTGTCTAGAAGGAATGTTAAAATAAAGTTTTTGGGAAGCCCTGATCTGGACCACAATAAAACTATAATGTTCAAGAAAAAAGGGGGATGGCAGGAAATACCTGATTTTTTTTTCAATTTATTTTTTAACTGATTATTTTCATATTTGTGCATCTGAAAGGACTGATATTTGGAAGAGGAACTCTTTAGGGACAGTTCCTTAGGTCAGATATAATGTAGAAATATTTCCCAGGTCTGGAAACTTCTGCGGATGAGCTGGGGCAAAATCTTGGATATAATATTTCAGATTTTGTACTAAGAACCATGATACAACTTTATAAAGTGCTCCCTAAATTTAATCCAGAAAATAATTTAGTATGTGGAATGGCTGGGATCTTCCCACCTTTTCCCTTATTTAAATACCATTAATCTGGCCTACCTCATTTTCTGGCAATGATGCATGAATGCAACTAGCTGGAGCCTGTCAATATATCTTCAGAGTTGCTGAGTCTGTTAATTAGTTTGACTTTAAAATAGGAACTTTAAGTATTCCCAGTGTATGACCTTTTCTTTGGAACCCTTTTGCTAACTAATGGCTGGTTTGTTATATTTCAAAGTTTCCATCTGGTTAAAACTTATTGAATTATATGTTACTTTTGAGTGTTTATATGAAGTATCTAATAGTAATCTAATAACATTATTTTTTTTCCTGTCCTTTATGTCCATAACTTTCCTTTATTTGGAATGTCTACCATTTCCCATGATTTGCAACAAGACATAAGTTGCCTAGTGGGATTGAAGGTGTTCATGTCTTGGGTAAAAAATCAACATTACATCAATAGTAGGAAGGAGAAATCCCCACTAGAGATGGCTGCTGTCTCCTGATGTTTTTAATGGGACTGAAGCCACAGGCTTCCCTCTGAGAAGATGGATACCAGTTCACACAGCCATCCTCAAACCTACCAACATGTGACACAAGCGATTGAAATGTGTGAGCAGTGATTAAAATGTGGAACACCTGTTTTTTGTTGTGCATAGCATAGTAATTGACAAAGTATAAAGTGTTAAGGATTTTGTTCACAATGTGAATTAAATCTTTTTTTATTAAAGAAAACTGGAAAAACAGGGACTTTATCATCCAACATTAAGGACCCCACATTCCCCAGGTCATCCACAGGACTCCTCAGCCCAGGCATATACTGCTTGAGGAATAACCATTAACCCTCCTGTAGACTAGCCATTAGAATGGGATGCACACTTAGTTGTTTACTAGACAACAGTAGGACACCAGATCTCACGTTTGTTTTCCAGCTCTGGGGGAGGAGTGTGGTGTAGTGATTATAGCAAGGTGGTGGGTCCTATTCCTGGCTTTTGGAGGAGAGTATGGTCTAGAAGTGTCCCATAGCTTGGCATTTCCTTGCCATTTTAGACTTTGCATTTGACATCACGCTTAGCCAATCTTATTTCTTTTAAAATGAAGCTTTTGTTTATAGGAAATAGGTTATTTTGTGTGTGTAATATTTCCCTGACAGATCCACCAACTGACTCTTTAAGGATCTATAAGCATACTTGAGTAACTTCTCACATGTGGGTAGTCCTTCTTAGTCACTTGGGTGAGTGTTTGCAGTATCAGGCACTAATTTTGTAATACATGTATGACTTCTGATTATCATTTAAATGTATATTTATAATTAAACATGACTATTAATAAATAATAATTTGTTATGATAGTGCCTAAGCACCACCCAAGGATGGGGTCCCATTGTGCTAGGCACTGTACAAACAGTAGTAGATGGTCCCAAAAGCTTATAATCTAAATAGGCAAGACAGACACAGGGTAGGTGAAGGGATAGAACACACCAACAGAATGTGATGGTGGTAAGCATCATGTTAGTTTCATGATTTAATTGATTTCCTGGTTTAGTTCGGAGGGGATCAGCTAATGGAGAGGGAAGGGTGACAGGTCAGGGGAGACAAGGATAGAAGGGGCAGGTGTGGAGTAAAGAGATTGAGGAAGGGGGAGGGGAAAGGTTGGAACAAACAGCCAATCAGCATGGGGAGGAGAAAATCCTGTTCTATTAATCTGACATACCATTAAATTTGATATTTTAACTATGACCAACCCATGAAATATAATTATATCAAAATATTGTCCCTGTCATTCTGTATAAAGAAGAAATATACATGCCCACTTACATATTAACCATGATAAATTTATTAGGAGAGATCATAAACCATCACATTACATTTTGGTTTAGTGGTCTTCTTCACAGCATAACAGGAGTAATTTAAAGGGAGTTCTGAAGCTGTCAGTTGAATCACTTAGTAAACTAATTTTGGTTCTCTTAATCTTTTTTTGTATTGTGTTTAAATAAATATTTCTTTTTTTTTACAGTGATGTGAAGTACAAAACATTTTATTAAATACTTTGCCAGTTGTGCTACCTGCTTGTCTCCGTAATGTAAGCATTTCAGCCAAATTTTCAGAAGCACTTTGTAAGTGCTCAAACCTCAGTTAGGCACCCAAAAATTGAGGTAACCAAGATCAGTGTCCATTATTTGAAACTCTTGACTTGTCTTTTAACTAAACTCGAAGAAAGTGTTTATGTAATTCTTATTGTACAGGGGGAAATATAGCTACATTAAAAGAAAATTGTCAGGGTTGCTAAGTAAAGACCTCAAAAGTTAGGAAACGCCAACATATAGGTTACCTGTGCAACATTAATTTGCCCCCCTGGTGCACATGCATCATTATACAGTTTTTAATCAGATAATCACATACTGTTTTTCCCCCATAGGCCCCCTGCCTCGTTCAGTGCATAGAATAGACAGTGCTCTATTAATGAGCATCTCTTCAGTATTTTGTTTTCTTCTTTGAGTTGGTGGCCTCATGTCTTATTTACTTCACACTATTCTAAGCTGTGAAGACAGAATTATTAATTTCCTCCTGAGCTTCTCCATGGCACTTCTCATTATAGTATTTCAGTGCTTCATGAAAATTAATGAATTTATTTTCACAGAACCTGTGAATGTGGGGGTGCTTATTATCCCTGTTCTTACAGTTTGGAACTGAGGCAGAGGGATATTAAGCTCAAAAGTACACCCTGATTTTGGGTGTCTAATTTGAATACCTATTAGAGGGTCACAGAAGAGGAAGTTGGAGAAGGGTGATTTGAGCCTGTTGGTTTATGTAGGAAGGAGGAAGCCCATTATCAGAACCATTCCATAGTTTTGTAAGCTCAGGTCCAGTGCAGTGATGGGGTTCACTTTCAAGCTGATGATTTTTTATTAAGAACAAAAACAAATAACTGGTTTGCCTATCTTTGCCACAAACCAAGAATGAACTATGACTCTCTCTGGCAGGGTGTGAATGGCAGAAAAGTTGAAGGGCACTTCTTTCATAATGTCACAACCAGTCCAGTAAATCTGTTTTTATATATATCCCGTTAGTTATACTTAAACTTCTGTAAAGCATTTGACTAGGTAAGGCACTACATTTTGATGAAAAAATTAGAATATGAAATTAATATTGTACACATTACGTGGTTTAAAAACCAGCTACGTGATATACCTATCTCATAGGGCTGGAAGGGACCCTGAAAAGTCATTGAGTCCAGCTCCCTGCCTTCACTAGCAGGACCAAGTACTGATTTTGCCCTAGATCCCTAAGTGGCCCCCCTCAAGGATTGAACTCATAACTCTAGATGTAGTAGGCCAATGCTCAAACCCCTGAGCTATCCCTCCCCAATCTCAAAATATAACTGTAAATGGGGAATCGTCATCAAGCATGTGTTTCCCGCAGGGATTGATTCTTGGTCCTATGCTATTTAACATTTTGTCAATGACCTGGAAGAAGACATAAAATAATCACTGAAAGCTTGCAGATGACCTAGAAATTGGGTGAGTGGTAGATAATGAAGAGGAAAGTTCACTGAGAGCAATCTGGATCACTTGATAAACTGGGCACAAGCAACCAACTTGTGGTTTTAATATGGTTAAATGTATACAGCCCATACTTATAGGATGGGGGGGGCTCTATCCTGGGAAGCAGTGACTCTGAAAAAGATTTGGGAGTCATGGTGAATAATCAGCAGAATATGAGCTCCGGGTGCAACACTTTGGCCAAAAGAGCTACTGGGATGCATACATGGGAATCTCAAGTAGTAGTAGAGAGGTTATTTTACTGCTTTATTTGGTACTGGTGCAACTGCTGCTGGAGTACTGTGTCCAGTTCTGGTGCCCACAAATCAAGAGGATGTTGATATATTGTAGAGGGGGGCAGAAAAGAGCTGTGAGAATGATTTAAAGGATTTAAAAACATGCCTTATAGCGAGAGCTTGAGCTCTTCAACCTATTTAGCTTAACAAAAAGAAGGCTAAGGGGTGACTTGATTAATCTAGAAGTATCTACATGAGGAACAAATATTTAATAATGGGATCTTTAATTTAGTAGAGAAAGGTGTAACATGATCCAATAGTTGGAAGTTGAAGTGAAGCAAATTCAGGCTGGCAATAAGCACTACATTTTTAGCATTGAGGGTAATTAACGATTAGATCAACTTACCAAGGGTCGTGGTGGATTCTTCATCTCTAACCATTTTAAAATAGAGATTGGATCTCTTTCTAAAAGATGTGCTCTGGGAAACATTTTGGGGAAGTCCTATTGCCTGTGTTACACAGGAGGGCACACTAGATGATCCCAGTGGTCCCTTCTGACTTTGGAATGTATGAATCTAAGAAGTGGTAGCATAATGTTTTAAAATATGGATTGAGTCATTTAATTTTCTGACTTACTGCGAGTCCATAAAAGTCATAACTAAAGAACTTGCCATGATAAAGTATATCAAAGCAAATATGTCCATCACCAATCTTTGTCATGTTTTATTTTCATATTAGTGACATGGCTTAGAGGTTATCTATGGAGTAGATGTAATCACTTCTCTGCTACCAAGGAGCCCAGGTCCCACTGTCTCTTATCTCTTTCTCACTTCTGTCTAGATCAGGGGTCAGCAACGTTTGGCACGCAGCTGGCGGGCCGGGCCAGTTTTATTTACCCGCTGACGCGGCAGGTTCAGCCGATCGCGGCCCCCACTGGCCGTGGTTCGCTGTCCCGGACCAATGGGGGCGGCAGGAAGCGGCGCGGGCGAGCGATGTGCTGGCCGCGGCTTCTCGCCGTCCCCATTGGCCCGGGACGGCAAACCGCGGCCAATGGGGGCCGCGATCGGCCGAACCTGCCACGTCAACAGGTAAATAAAACTGGCCCGGCCCGCCAGGGTGCTTACCCTGGCGAGCTGCGTGCCGAACGTTGCCGACCCCTGGTCTAGATTCATTGGTCTCTTATTAGTCATCCGGTTTGCAAGGAGTGTCCCTCTTGGTTTACAGTAGTGACAGCCTAGATATTAAGAGAGCTATACTTCTCCATTCTCTAACATGCTTTAGGCACCTTGAATATTCAAATTTCTTTCCAAAATTTGGTGTTTCGACGGAGGCTGTAGCTAGCTTCCGCTCTCCCTGCTGCAGGAAACTTCCTTGTCAGTGATAGTGGTCCTTAGCCTGTTTCCCTCAGCTTTCCTTGCTCCCCCATTATCCTTTGTCATGTCATAAGTAACAAGTATTTCTACTCCTAACAATAAAATAGCATTACATTTTTATTATTCAACTTAAGGGGAACCTGAGTGACTGTTTCAGATACAATGCCACCAAAGAAACCTGGCTGAGAGTAAATTAACTCCTGTCATGTATGGAGTATGATTAGTTTCCCAGGTTCAGCTTCCTTCATCCAGCCCACCTGGTCACTCCATGGTATAAAATGTTACAATCTCAATGTTCTTTAAAATGTTTGCAATACTTTTTTCCTTCTTCATACGTTGAAGGAGTATCTCCTTGATGCAATTCATGATTACAATAAACATTTTATAATTTTTGTCTCCATATGTTGTTTCATTGAAATAGCTATTGTATTAATCCTTTCCACCCTAAAATGTACTTGGCCTTCATGGAGCATTTTATCATACTATTTTAATTTCCAGTTATTACTCGCTTTTCTTCTAATTCAGAATTCAAAAATAGATGCTGCAAAAAGTTTAATGGTGATAGTTCAATATGTGGCATTTTTTGGTTTTGGTTTTAAACGGGCATTGAATCAATATATACTAGTTGTATGGTACTTTATGTCACTGCTTAGCCTGAAGTGCTGGCTTTTGGTTGGGGCACTAAATTGAAACTAAGGTTCTGACCTCTTAATTTCATTGGAAAAAAGATGGTATGGCACTCTTTGCAAGGGTAGGGATGTTAATTCCGGTGTCCTGGCCAGATTTCAATTTGAATAAATATATTCTGCCTACAATTCCTGCTGAAGTTTCAAATGAAGAAATTATTGCTTTACTTCCCCTCCTAAGAACTGTTGTACAGTGTTGTAGGCACAGAATGAGTGCTGCATGGCACCTCACAGAAGACACCTTTGTGTGTTGGGAGCTTGATCCTGTACTTTGTACTGTCAGTAAAGCACTTCATGATCTTTGGGGATGAAAGCAACTGTATAAACATCATATTATTTGGTCACAAGACTGGGGTAATTCGTTGAGTAATATTGGCCAGTTGGAAGATGCATAGGATGCAGTAGTGCATGATCAGTTCAGGTGTGAATTGCACCCTCAGAGCTAAGATGTGTGGGTTGCTATTATTAGTGTCCTCAATTACTGAAGTATGCAAGCAAGAGATGACTAAAAATCATGCTACAAATTTTTTTGGCCTTTGGTTGCCACTGTCTCGAAGAAGATAAATAAAATGGTATTTGATGTAAAAAGCCAAAATGTCAGTATGGTGGAAATATATAAATAATTTCCAGTAGACAGACACCCCAACCTATACTGACCCCATGTAAGAGCCAGGAACAATCACAGTACTTGAGTACTGATGAGGTTAGTGATTAGGTGGGGAGGAAACCGCAGAGCTGGCCAGTGCAGATGAGAACACATGCTACTTTCTCTGAAAGGGTGTCACAATAGTCACATTGTGTCTGTGTGATATGGAGCTCTGAGAGGCATTATGTCTGACACACAATGCTTCCCAGAGCTGGCACTTGGTTAGTGTACCTTTGGACTGCCCCAAGGCAGGGCAGCAATTCCAGAATACAAGCCAAACCCATGAGTTAGGCTGATATACTTCTTATTGCTTTACAATCAAAGGAGTCTGTTAGTTACCAATGTACAAGTAGAGCTCAGATTTAAAAGAAAAAAAACAGATTTATTTTATTTTGTATTGTAGGAGACAACAAAGAATAGGTGCACCTTCAAAAAAAAGTAAGTGGTCCTCTTCTTTTACACATAATTGTTCAATGTAAATATGCATTCATTTAATTGTGATAAATTTTAAGGTTGTTGTTGGACCAAAAGTGTATTTTCAGTTATTGGCACTTATTCTGGGATGCAAGTGGGAGGTAGGCATCCATGGGAGCTTTAGAGGGGCACTGGCAAAATGTGATTGAGCATGCAAATGGGTTAGGTTCTGGTTGTAGTGCTAGGGGATAGGTGCTTTCAGCTTATTTTCAGAATTGTGCAAAGTGCAACCATGCCCAAATAATCAGGGCCATCTCGAGTGAGAGCGAGGTGGTGTGAGGAGTAAGATAGTGGGGGCACTGGCCTCACCCATGCCTAGTGGGTTTGGATGGGGATCAGATTGGGGTACCCTCACCAGTCAGTGTGGCGTTCTGGGCTTTTTAGCAGAGGACGAGGACAAGGAATCCTATCACTTTTTATAGTCAAGTCATGCTGTTGCAGCCTGTTATGCTTTTTAGTGGGTGTTTTTGTGCCTGTAGGACCAATTAGAATATACTAATACGAGAGCAGATGGTGAGGCCATGCAGCCTAGGGCTTCCTGCTTCTTGGTTTTGAGAATTACTTTCTCAAATGGCCCTACTGGTTTGTCTGATTCATCTCCAAATGCAAAAAGATTATTTTTAAATCATCATTATGCAAGCCCAGGGTCCTTCCAGCTCACCTATGTTAGCACAAACAATTACATGGCCTCCAACTCATCCTCCAGCTCCCCTCGGAACCACCCCAAACCCCCGTCAGTTTTACTCTTACCCCTTTCACTAAACATCCCCTAAAGAAATGTCATTTGCAGGACAGCGGCTTGCTGGAGAAAGAAAGAAAGGTAAGGAAATCAGGACATGGCATGGTACCAAAGCTCACCAGGAGCTAATTGCTGCTCTTATTGGAAAATGAAACCTAGAGTCAGTTGGGAAAGGTATAGGTTGTTTCATAGAACAGCTCTGGGTTTTTAATGTTTTTGTGTTGCTCTGGAGGGTGGGGAAGCCATACTAGTGCAGCAAAACTGGCCTCACTGAGCACCACCATATTTGTTCTGGTCATGATATAGTTAACAGTCAGGGTGCAAGGTGCCCAGCATTCTACACACCCATTGCCTGCAACAGCTGACTGGGACTAGCCTCCAAAGCAGCGCTCATGAACAGCACAGTTAAGAACATGTTTCACATACAGTATACTGTTCTTTGAAAGGAGGGTTCAATTGCAACAACTGTCTTGGCTTTTATCTCCCTCCCTTCCTTCTGTCAGGATAGGAAAATGCTCTGCAATGTGCTCCTCTAGCATAGTTCTGAGGACCCTATGCAGTCCAAACTTGATATAGTCACTGGTATAGCTGATCCAGCTGATTCACAGCTCAAGGGTATCAACAGGAATGATGGTGGGTGGTGTCTACACAGGGTCCTCATTCAGATCACAGAACCTATTTGACTAGCATGAGAAATAATGTGTTATAACATGACTGGGTCCTGGTCCCCATTAATCTTTTTCTCCCCCCAAATAAAACACAATAATTACAGTTGAAGTTCAAAAAGCATATTTAATATAATTTTCAGGCATAGTTAGATTGTAAGCTCTTTGGGGATCTCCCCTTTTATGTGTTGCTGTAATGCGTATATGTTCACCTAGTATTCTCTTGGGCACTGTAATCCAATAACTGATACCGGTATCACTGTGCAGCAGCCATGGCTCGTTGTCTAGTTTGGAACTCAGGGCCTTATCTATGGGAGTAGTAGTAAAAGAAATTCAGTATAATATAGCCAACACTTACAGCCTGACCCAGCCCACTGAGGACCCTGCTACAGGGTAAATAACCCTTCCTTATTGATTTTCTCCACACCATTCATGATTTTATAGACCTCTATAATCTCTCCTCAGTTGTTTTTATTCCATCAAGACCCAGAAAAACTGACTACCATTTTGAAGGTTAATAACATACACATTTATAATATCCTTTTTCATATTATGCCTAGTTTATAGGAATCTCATAAGTAGTTTTAATAGTAAGTAGGATCACTTTATTGCATTATGTATTCAGTAACTGTTATGGATTATTGTGTGCTGAATAACTTAAATCTGAATGATGCATTATGAAAGTACTTAATATGAAGCAAATAAAATTGTAGATGCGCTCATGTACCCTTTCAGGTTAATCTGTGACAGGGTAATCTACAAAACAATTCTAAGACACTTGACAAATTTGAGTACCCGGTATATTACTTCACTTCTTACACCTATGTAAAGTTTGGATCTTTGTTTTTACAGAATTTCCCCTCATTTCAAAAACAAAAACCCTGCTGTGTAATGGCCTCTCTATCCAAATATGAATTTTAAAAGTGGGCAGAGAAGTTCCTCCTCTTTCTGAATGGATACAACGACTGTTTGAAACTTAACGCTGTACTCTGCATTCATCAATAGAAAAGCAAGCTCTATCATTTTGTAACGAACAGGAGCAGATTGGTTAAAAACCATAGTAAGGTCAGAATTTGTTACAATGTAGAATGATTTCATTAGCTCTCCATTTTCTCTTGTATAATTATGGAGTGTAAAAAGGAAAGCACTCTAGTTCTTCCACTGTTTAGACACCAAGAAGTGAGGATGAGTAGTGAAGCATGTGGATCTGTATTGGCAATGTACAAGAGCTAGACTTACTGATAAGTATCCTTCTTTCTCTTAGTAATACTGTCAGAACAGATCTGCATTCTAGGGTGATAGCCTGAGTGAATCAAACTTTCTTTACAGATCTGTTGTAACCTTGCTGGTATCACAGTACTTGAAGATTGAGCACAGCCTACCATCATCAAAGTAGCTTCTACAGTGTGTTTCGGGAATGTTTGCATTATTGAGATATGCAAAGCTGCTGTCTCGGACTTTATTCACACAATTACAAAGTTATTTCTTGACTTGGCTTCTTGACCAAATACCTGTTCAATCCTGCTATCTAACATCCCAACTATGGATCTTCACACGCTAGATGTGAAAAACATATTTTCTTTCTGAAAAGTTGGTCTCTCTGATGTAACAAGACATTAATCACTAGAAATTGCTTTATATTACTGCTGTCTTGAAGACTGATTTTTTTTTAATAACAACAAAGAGGTACTGCTTCTATGGTTAATGCATAAGATTGGAGTGAAGGAAACCTGGGTTTAGTTCCCAGCTGTACCACAGACTTCCTGTTTGACCCTGGGAAAATACTTTTCTCTTTCCCTTTTGTCTTGTGTATTTAGATGTTTAAGATCTTCAGGGCAGTGACTGTCTCTGGCTGTGTGTTTGTACAGTGCTTGGCACAATGGGGTCCCTATCTTAGCTCTAGATGCTTTGGTAATATCATATTATAGATATAGCAAGGAATGTTAAGTTTAACTAGCGAACTTAGCTGAAACTTAATACCTATCAAAGGTTTTTTTGTGTTGGTGAAAATCCATTATTTTTTAAATAACAGGACATAGCTGTATTTGTTTTTAGTGCATTATATTACAAAGTCTGCTGGAGGTACTGCAGATCTTTGAAGGTTCAAATGAATGCTGCTTCCAATGAGCTTATAATAAATTATGCATGGCCAGTGGTGCTGTTTATAAAGTGTGTATTGTTCCTTTGGTAGTTCCTAAAGACTTTGAAGAGTGCACACCGGAGAGGCAAGGCGTGAATTGGTGAGGCTGTAGAACTAAGTTGGGGAAGACTGCTTTGGAGCTAGGGAACAAAGACACTTACAGGGCTCCCTGCTTCCCAGTGCCCTTTGGAGTTTAAGCTCTCTGCATGATCCTCTTATTTCATTGCTGCTCCCTTTAATTAGCACGCCTGTGTACATACTGAAGTCTGTAGAACAATGCCTTCAGTCTGAACTGGGTCCAGCAAAACTTTCACTTTTTACAAAGTGAGCATGATTGGTCATTATTACTGTAAACTTTAAGAAATCCGCCAGGATGGCAATTTTTTCAGGAGAATCACAAGCCATGGGGCTAGAAATAAAGTGGGAAGCTGTGAAATTGGAAAGACTGATTGGGAGCTAAAGGGCAAGGGATTTTGCAGGCCTATGTCTTGATTTTCAGTAGAGCTAAGCCATTGAAGTCAATGGGAACTGTGGGTGCCCAGTATCTTTGAAAATCAGGCTATATGAGCTCAGGAGGGTTCCTTTCTTCTCTTCTTCTCCTGGTCCCCAGTGCCATGCAGACCTCAAGCTCCACAGGGTCTCTGTTTGCCTCCCACTAGTTCTTGGTGTCTTATGCACTTTCTCCTCCTGAAATGTGCATTCTCACTGGTTTGGACTTTTCCTCATTTAGTGGTGGTGTGTAAGCAGCTGCTGTTGAGTTTATCCAGCAACTTGCACATGTCTGTACAAACTTCAGCCTCCTTCATTCAGCATCTTGAAATGCTTATGAAAAACTTTAACAGATGCAGCATAACTGCTGTGCCAGCTCCAGAAAGCCATGCTTGCTCCACTCACTGTTTGCGTGGAAAAGATTCTTTGAACATTTTATCCAGCATCTGTTATTTCTTCTGTTGGTTAGAATGGTGACAATTTATGCGTGAATTAAGAATTTTGGGCCAGATTAACTTGTTGTTTAAGATTTATTTATGGCTGCTTTGCTTCACCAGAGTGACTCAAAGCAATTGAAGCATACCAGTGAATCTGGCCCATTCCTAATCATTTATTTGCTTTTTTGTTTTTTGCTAGAAATGATTTTTGTTCACCAAGTTGTAATGGAGATTAAGTAAGTGTGATCCTATTTTGAATAATGACTGTATAAATAATGTCTCCAAACTCAACAGACTTTCTCTTTGTTTGCATTCAGAGTCACATCAGTTTACTTGATTAACAAAATTAAGTTTCAACTACTTTTTACTTCTGCTAGTTCTTCAGAGCCAACAGCTGATATTGAATTAGCTGGATTCTGTGTCTACTTTGTTCATCACCAACAGAACTGTTTATTTAAGTTCCAGTCAATTGCACCTCAGCAGTCCCATTGAGGGCTTCATTTAAAGACGGTGGGGTGCCACACTATTAACTGAGGGCTTCATTTGGTCTTCAGAATATCTACTATTGGTGGTGATGTGTGAAAAGGAAACACAGCTTGGCTTTCAGATCCAAAAAAAGGTTTGGAAAGAGAAAGGTGTATGGAAGGCTGTTTTGCTAAACTATATGACATATGTTTTAGAGGTAGCATAGTGGAACCAAGATATAGTTTATTTTGCAGATGATAAAAGGAAAACCTTTTTACATTTATTCTTTCCACAAATGAATCTTATCTTACAATTGTGGCAAATTGTTGAGTGTCTGTGAAGAAACCTCTCAAAAGCCACAGTGTGAAATTCCTGTTTTTTTTTTTTTCTTAAAACAAACATATCTACATTTTAATAGGTTGAAAAAATTCTTAATATAAAGCAAAAAAAAAAAGTTTAAATGAATGTTCCCCATGAAAAAGTAGAAAGAAGTTCAACATTTTTGTTTAAAACAAATAATTTTAAAAAATAATTCTATTCCTTAAAGTGATATCTACAGCAGACTCTTTAACTTATTGTACTTTAGAAAAATCAGCTGTTACAGTCCTGTTAAAGAGCAGCTTTCCTATGAAACCATTTTATGCTTGTCTCCTGAGTGGTCACTTATTGCACATATACATTCATTCAATAAAGATGTGCCATCTAGTTGAAAATGTGTCAATATTTTACAGCTTCCCTTCTTCACTTCTACCTAGTACTGTGAAACTATTTAATAATTTCCGGTATATTGTTTTGCAGGGCCGCCCAGAGGATTCAGGGGGCCTGGGGTCTTCGGCGGTGGGGGTCCTTCTGCTCCGGGTCTTCGGTGCACTTTGGCGGCAGGTCCTTCAGTGCTGCTGAACACACCTGGAGCGTTTGAAGGACCTGCCACCGAAGACCCACTGAAAACTCTCGTGGGGGGCCCTGAAAACTGTCATGCGGGGCCCGGGGCCTGGGGCAAATTGCCCCACTTGCCCCACCCTCTGGTCGGCCCTGTTGTTTTGTCACTTTGTATGACTTGACAGTATCTAGACATACATCCCACACTACCTCTTTTTCCCTCTTTGCAGTGGATGGGAGCAAGTCAATTACGTATCAGGATACTGTCATGTTTAATTCTTGTGGATATTTAGCATCATGCTATGTTAAGGTCTCCTTCCTTGGAGGGTTTTAAGGCCCGGCTTGACAAAGCCCTGGCTGGGATGATTTAGCTGGGAATTGGTCCTGCTTTGAGCAGGGGGTTGGACTAGATGACCTCTTGAGGTCCCTTCCAACTCTGATATTCTATGATTCTATGATTCTAAGGTCTTCCATAGATGGTAGGTAGGTAATATATTGGTAAGAATCATAGACGTGACTCAAATTTGAATCTGAGAGGGCCCTAATGCAGGGACTGGCAATCTTTGGCACACGGCTCGTCAGGGAAATCCGCTGGTGGGCCGGGACAGTTTGTTTACCAGCAGCGTCCGCAGGTTCGGCTGATCGCTGCTCCCACTGGCCACGGTTCGCCGTTCCAGGCCAATGGGGGCTGCGGGAAGTGGCGGCCAGCACATCCCTTGGCCCTCTTAGGGCTTGTCTACATGGGGAAATTATACCAGTATAAGTTAGGATGTGAATTTAAACAGCTGTAACTCCCTATGTGGACACTCTCTTATTCTGGTATAAGAGTTTGTCTAAACAATAAGTTACTGCATGGCAAGCCAGGAATGTGAATGTACAAAGCACAAGCTTCATGCACAGTAAAATCCCATGTGGACACTGCTACAGCACAGTAAAAGTCCCAGAGTGCAGCTTGTCAGTTACTTCTTGGAAGTGTAATAAGACAAGCCTCACTTCAGGGACTTTTATTGCACTGTAGCAGTATCCACATTGTGCTGTGGGTTCACATCCTGGCTTAATACCCAATGACTCACTGTATAGACAAGCTCTCAGAGTATCTTTTTCCAGTGCAGCTTCTGTTGCTTAGAAAGTGGGTTAAACTAAGCTGAAAAAAGCTACTCTTATTCCAGAATAAGTGTCCACACAGAGGAGTCATACTGATATAAATATAGCAGTTTAACTATACCAGTGTAATGATAGTGGTATAACTGGATAAATTTCCTGCTGGTACTGTATGTATTTGAGGAGGAGTTCCATCTTGCTGTCTAGCCCTGATCCATTAGGAGGTGTTTCTTGGGCAGTGGCTGATAAGAACTCCTGGCATTTTGGCCCACTGAAGCACGCTGGAAGTTGTTGTATTAATTTAGATGGAATATATGGGCTAAAGATTTTAATATAACCCAGTCACTGCCCAACATTAAACAGTGTTGAACAAGGTTTGGGGTTTGATTTACGGAGACTGTAGCCTGCTTAGTACCCTGGCAAACATAGTTTTTAATAAAGGGTTGAAAGGATTTTTAAGGATACAGAAAAGAAGGAAAAATAGTTAAAGCATTTGCAATGTAAAGTATTAAAAAAGGCTTTTATTTTAACACCCCTTGTTCCCTTTCCCGTTAGCTGGAGAGAGTTTTAAGTAACATGCTCTACCCCAGTTTGACAGTCTCTTTGATACATCTAAGATGGTAAAAACTGTCCCTCTGGCTCCCAGGTGGAGGGGTGGCCAGGGGACTCAGCACTGCCACCGCCTGCAGGCGTTGCCCCTGCAGCTCCCATTGGCTGTGTTTCCTGGCCAATGGGAGCTGCAGAGCTGGCGCTTGGGGTGGCGCCTGCAGACGGATGCAGCACGAGGAACCGCCTGGCCACCCCTCTGCTTAGCTGCTTCCTGGGAGCCACGTGGTGCTGGGCACGGAGCCTGCCTGCCTGCCCCGCTGGCACTGCGGCCAACTGGACTTTTAGTGGCCCACTCAGATGTGCTGACCAGAGCTGCCAGGGTCCCTTTTTGACTGGGCATTCTGATTGGAAACTGGATGACTGGCAACCCTAGGTGGCAGCGTCATCTGGCTCCCTCTCTCTGATGGTCAGGACATCTCTCAAGGTCCCAGGAAATGGTTGGGGTGGCAGCCATGATGTATCCTCTCTGTTCTTCCCTATTTTCTCCCCCAAAGTCTTTCTATAAGGACCCACAAAGGGAATGTGGAATAGCCCATCCTCTCCTTTTGTCTGTCAATTATGCCTAGTTTCCAACACACCAATTTTGATTCTTTAGTTTTTGGTTCCAATCTTCTGCTTCTACCAAGCATGATTTCAGCATAGTCCTCAGACTATATTAGTAGGCCTTTCTGTTTAAACTACTTCAGTCTGTCTCTTTTGTATCTCTTCCTATCAATGTTTGTTGCTATAGGTTATTGTGGCATCATGTGGAAGTTAACACATTTACAGTTGATCTTACAATTAGGGTAAATATGCCAACCCAATTATCACAAGTGTGTGTGGATTTAGAATTAACATGGAGGCACAGCAGATCCAGCTAGTCCTCTAAGATTTGCATATAGGTCAGGGGAACCAAAAATGTTGGGGTATAAACCTAGTGCTCCTTCCATGGACTATAGGAGGGAAGAAAAGTCTTACACATGACAGAGTGATGTGGTATAAATCCAATAAAGGTCATTTATTAAGTTCTCTCTTCTAGCTGTCTCCTGCACATTTTTTCTGTGAGGGGTGGGAAAATGACCTTCAGCTGAGCCCTGTCCCTTAATGCTAGTTGGGAATTTGACTATCATTACCAAACATTGAAACGTTCATATATTTTTTAGTGGACCTATTCTTTGCAATCCAACACCTAAACATATAGCAGATTCCTCCCACCTTCATCCTTATTTCACCTGTTTTCACTGTGTTAACTCTTTTATGTATGATAATGTTTCCTACAGAGGTAGTTATTGATTACTAAAGTTACTAACAGCATGATTCCAAAATATTATTGTTACTAATCTAGCAACCCAGCGAGTCTGAGGAACTTATTCTTGGACACATTGGAGATTTCTTCAAGTAATGAGAATTGCTGAAGTTAAAAATGTGTATGTATTAATCTGAGATGGAAGGTTGGCTTACCTCTAACTCTATTGCACAGAAGAATAGCTGTACAAACATCAGATATCTGCTATGTTGGTGCTGGCTAGAAAAACGGAGAACAGAAGTCTTGCAGCAGCCAGTGTTATGTCTTGGCCTGTGGTGCTTTTATTAGTCAGTAGACTGAATTCATGAGATCAGACCACAAGAGGAGACTGCTCTGATTCTCTCATTCTTGTGGATAAAAAAAAGTTAAGGAAGTCCAGGTAGGTGCTTGTGACTTTTTTCAGTACACAATAGTAGGCCTATTTTTTTTTTTCAGATTAACCTGAACTTTTTATACTGCATTATGGCACACTTAATTGCAGAATAGTGCTTTCTGTGGCAGTTGTTTAGGAAGGTACACTTGCTATTAAACACAAATGTGTTCCTATTTGTGCAGTCAGTCTGCAAAGGCAGTTACCCTATAATTGCACACACAAGTAGCCATTTCTACATCCAGCTGATCATTTTCTGCATGCACTTTCTGTGATTAAGCTATTTTGTCAACTGGGTTTTGGCTCTTTAAGCAAGTTCTTAAACTGCTTTTGAAAGAAACAATAGTTAAGCCCTTGCCTAAGAATTCATCACTTAACATTAGGAATCCCAGCTAATTATCATCCATCTGTACCTCCTTCTTTTGAAAGGGAAGCTTATAGAATGAGTGGTGGTGAGGCAAACTTGGCAATAACTGAGTTCTTAGGTTTATTTAAAATTTGTCAAATGGTTTTAGAACTTGGAATGGCACTTGGCACAGATGCTGCACCTGTCTTAATAACTGATCTTCCTGTGAATGATGATCAAATGCCCATGCTGGTGAGGGGCTTGTGTGTGTGGTTTTTTTTACAGCTTTTGCCATTTGATATTGTTAATCATGAGATTTTTCACATGGCTATGAACCCTCATGAGATTGCTCTTGTGTGGCTCGGCTGTTCTCTGAGAGGACTTAGAGAATACTGTTAAATGATCATCCACTGTAAATACTATTGAGGGGCAACACCTAAGAACAAAACTGTCCGTTGATACTAATACCTCTCTCTTCCTATTGTATTTTTTCTCATTTACACTTGAACACAGGGGTTGCAAAAGTCTGCCATAACTGATATGCCAATTGCTACTAAGGTGAAAAGTGAATGCAAAACTGGTTGTAAAATGCTGTTATATCAGAACGGCAGACTTTTGCAACCACTTTGCTCTAGATTGCTTGGTAAACTGGGCAAACAAACAATATGCATTTTTAATATGGCTAAAGGTATACACCCAGGCCAACATTCTTTGTTCCTTACTTACAAAATGGGGGACTGTATCCTCTGAAGCCACGACTGAAAAAGATTTGGGGTTGTGGTGGATAATCAATTTGAACATGAGCTCCCAGGGCAACACTGTCAAGAAGGCAAATACGATCCTCGGATGCATAGAGGGGAATCTTGAGTAGAAATAGAGATATTATTTTACCCTTGTATTTGTTATTAGTGCAGTTTCTGCTGGAATACTGTGCTTCCCCCTTCTTTGTGTCTATAGTCGCTTATGCCCCCTCCCCACAATTACATATACCGCCACCAAGCTCTGAAGGCAGACCAGAGAGCAGCAGCGGCTGCTGGCTGGGCGCCCAGCTCTGAAGGCTGTGCCGCATAGGGTTGCCAATTTTCTAATTGCACAAAACAAACACCCTTGCCCTGCCCCTTCCTTGAGGCTCTGCCCCTGCCCTGCTCCTTCCTGGAGGCCTCGCCCCCCTGCTCAGTCCCTCCCTTCTCCCTCTGTTGCTCACTCTCCCCCACCCTCACTCACTTGCTCAGTTTCAACAGGCTGGGGCAGGGGGTTGGCATGTGGGAGGGGGTGAGGGCTCTGGCTGGGGGTGCCAACTCCGGGGTGGGGCCAGAAATGAGGGGTTCAGGGTGCTGGAGGAGTCTTGGGTTCCAGGGGGGTGAGGGCTCTGGCTGAGGGCATGGGCTCTGGGGTGGGGCCAAGGATGAGGGGTTTGGGGTGCAGGAGGGGCCTCCGGGCTGGGGTAGAGGGTTGGGGCATGGGAGGTGGTGAGGGGTGTGGGTTCTGGGCTACGTATACCTTGGGTGGCTCCCTGGAAGTGGCAACATGTCCCTTGGCTTCAAGGTGGAGGCATCGCCAGGCAGCTCTGTGTGGTGCGCACTGCCTCCGCCCACCAGGGCCGGCTCCAGGCACCAGCCCACCAAGCTTGTGCTTGGGGCGGCACCTAGAGTGGGGCGGCGTGGCGCTCCGGCTTCTGCCACTGGGGAGAGCGGAGCCGCAGTGGGCTCACCGCCCTCCCCGCCGCGTTCTGGCCGCCGGGGAGAGCGGAGCCCCGGCCGGGCTCTCCGCCTTCCTCCTGGGGCTCCGGCCACCAGCGGAGCTGTGGCAGGCTCGCCGCCCTCCCCACGGCACTCCGGCTGGTCGGGGAGAGCGGCCCGCGGCTGGGCTCGGCGCTCTCCCCTGCCGCGCTCCGGAGAGGGAGGGGGCTGTGCGCGGCGGGAGGCTTTTTTGCCTTGGGCTGCAAAAAAGCCAGAGCCGGCCCTGCCACCCACAGGCACAGCCCCCGCAGCTCCCATTGTCCAAGGGACATGCCTCCGCTTCCAGGGAGTCGCGCAAAGCCATGGCAGGCAGGCAGCCTGCCTTAGCCCCACTGTGCTGCTGACTGGACTTTTAACGGCCTGATCAGTGGTGCTACTGAGAACTACCAGGGTCCCTTTTCGACACCTGACAACTCTAGCACCACCAGCAACAGCGCAGAAGTAAGGGTGACAATGTGAAAAGTGAAATTTGTCAATATAACTTTTCACAGCAGATTTAGCATGCACCTCATTGCCTCCCTTACTTCTGTGCTGCTGCTGCCATCCCATGGCTGACAGCTGGAGCCCTGGTGCCTCCTCCTGGTGAGGAATTGGTGTGGGGGGAGAGCCTGAGAGTGGGGCTCTGCTGTTAGCTCCAGGGAGACAGGGATCCAGCAGTCCCCTTTATCCCATCTCCCGAATGTGCATGGCCAAGCTCCAACTGCCTGGGACTGATGGCCAGATTCTTTTTAAAAAACAAACAACAAAAAGTCAACCCCCCCACCCCATATAGCTTGTGCCTCCCTTGACACATTCCCACACATCTCTTGGGAGGCTCACCCCATAGTTTGAGAACCACTGCCTTATAGTGATAGACACAAGGAGCTCAGTCTATTTAGCTTAAGAAAGAGAAGGTTAAGAGGGACTTGATTACAGTCTTATAAGTACCTAGATGCAGAACAAATATTTGATGGGCTCTTCAATCTAGCAGAGAAAGGTATAACATGATCCAATGGCTGTAAATTGAAGTTAGACAAAATGACAGGAAATAAGCTGTAAAATTTTAAATAGAATTGGAACAGTTTACCAAGGGTCATGGTGGATTCTCTGGCAATTAATTACTGGTAATTTTTAAATCAAGATTAAAGCATCTCTTTGAAAAACCTCCAGAAGTTATTCTGGGGAAGTTCTATGGCCAGTTAAGCAGCAGGTCAGACTAGATGATTGCAGTGGTCCCTCCTGGCCTTGGAATCTATGAATCTATTAAATTCATCTTATTTCTTTTGGGCATCCTATGGAATGAGAGCAAATGTTTATCTGTAGAAGTGCACATATAAGTATTACATATATCATTACCCACTGATGAATGGAGAGTTAAAGCAGAAATTTGTTATAGTTCGACTCTTTAATCTTATTGCAGAAAATATTTACAGGGTTTTTTTTTTTTTTTGTTTTTTGATGAACATTACTAGATGGTTAATATATCAGATGCTGGCTCCTGGTAGTTAGGCCTAATGATTGGAGTGGAAGTCTAAGCCGGATGCAGGGTTGGGACTGGGCTGAGGGCAGCACTGAAACCAGGATTTGGGGACAGGCCGGGGTCAGAACCAAGATCAGTCTGTAGACAAGCCAAATCAATACAGTAGCTGGAGTCCAGGTGCAGGTTGAAGCCAGGTGGTCAGAATCTGAGGGCCCAGGGAGTTGGGAGGCAGGGAAGGAGCATGTCTGTAATTGGGCTGGAGCAAGGTCAGAGTAGGACAAGCCTGGAGCAGGAACCAGATCATGAGCAGAGTGGGAGTCTTGAGAGCCTGATATGCTGTGAGGCAGTAGGAAGGTTCCTGGCTTCATAGTGCTGATGCACAGACTGACTTGCAGCTCTGCTGAAGTTGAGGAGATGCTGAGCTTAGGGCTCATTTGATCCAGTCTCTGCTTGGGGATAGGCTTCTGCCACATGGCTAAAGTCTGAGTCACTGGAGGTGTAACACATGCTTGCTTGGTGTGGTGCTATGTCTCCTTCTAGTGGCACTTAGCCTAGCTAGAGATTGAGTCTGCTACAGCCTTTAGCTAGCAGCCCTGGGGCTTTTAACTCATGCAGTAGCAGCTCATACACTATTCTGGAGGTCCCAGCTTCAATCCCACCCACAGGCGCCAAACTTTTTTCTGTGCCGGTGGGTGCTCATGCCCCCCGCTCCACCTGACTCCGCCCCTCCCTGCCCCTATAGGACCCCTCCCCAAATCCCTGCCCTGGCCCCACCTCCTCCCCCAAGCACCCGCATTCCCCTTTCTACCCCCTCCCTCCCAGGCTTGTTGCATGAAACAGCTGTTTTGCGGTGCAAGCGCTGGGAGGGAGTGGGGAGAAGCAGGATGCGGCGGCACGCTCAGGGGAGGAAGCGGAGGTGAGCTGGGGCGGGGAGCTGCTGGTGGGTGCAGAGTGCCCACCAATTTTTCCCCGCAGGTGCTCCAGCCCCAGAGCACCCACGGAGTCAGCGCCTATGATCCCACCCACCAGCAGAGTTACACAGGCTCTGTTAGAAGGGTAAGTCCCTCAAGATTTTCTAAAGTGAGGCACCTTAAAAGATACACTACTCACTTTTTGCATGCCCACCTTGAAATATCATTCCGAATGTGACATTTCAGAAAATGCCAAGTATTCACCCTCTAAAAATAGAGCTCCTTTAAGGTGTTTCAGTTTAGGCACCCAAAATCATTTATCACTTTTGAAAATCTGGAGCTATAAATGCAAAAAGAGTTTGTCCCAAGTAAAGAAGATTATATTTCTGCTTTTTTGTCATGCAAAGTTTAAAGTGCTCTAACTTCTGGTCATAATTTCAATCTTGGTTCAGGGCTTTTAACATCCCTGAAAAGAAGTCCCTTCTTCAATATTAAAAATACTGCAATCTTATCTACTTTTGAAAACTACAGACCTACTAGCATGAGCAAACTTCACTTTCCTCTTGATATGTACAATGCATGAAGTGTGCAGCTGGTGCTCCAAGGGGACATTAAGAGCATATCATATGCTTTAAAATGCCTGCTTTATTCATTTATTTATGGATGTAAATGACTTATTTTTATAGCAGTGTTTATTAATTTAAAGTGAAGATGTACATGTTGTGCTGTACTAGCTCTGACAGTTCTTTCTGAATCCCTACAGAAGTTATTGCATATTTCATTACTTAAGCCACTCCACTTCTCTTCTGTTCAATGTTCCCCCATCAGTCTGAGAATTCATGATGTCTCTGGTGTATTAACTTGAATACAGGAATCTTTTTCTCTAAAGGGGGTCTTCTCCGCCTTTTCTTGCTGATCACAAATATGGGCCCAACTCCAGAACTGGTGTAAAGTAGCCCCATTGAAATCAATGGAGCCAGGCCAAGTTACACCAGCTGAGGATCTGACTCGTGATTTTTCCTGTTCACCACAGTTTCATCTTTAATAAGTACAAACAAATCCATCAGTTAACCCCCTTCCAACCAAAATCCATTGTAAGTTTGGATAATTAAATAAACAATACCACCTAGATGATGATGAGAAGGTAAAGATACCTTTTTCCCCTCCCTCTCATTTGCCAAAACGCTTCCTTGTGCATGCTTCTGAACCCTTACCCCTTTCCGACCCTTGTCACCCTTCCCACTGAGTTTTGTTTTTCACTTTGACATTCTGGATATGCTGTCTCTATGTGACCTTTGCAGCTCCGGCTTATCTCTGCTCCATAGCAGCAGACAAGCTAATTTGTTTGTTTCCATTTTCAGTTGCTTAGGCTGTTATAATGTTCTAGATTTGATAGTCAAAAGCCTGAATTTTACTGAATTCAAAATGAGCAATGGACAGTGTTTGTAGGGATTCTAAATAGTAGCACTGATTAAAATGTTGTTTGTTCAGTGCCTTCATTGTTTAAGTATCAATCTTTTATAAGGTATTTAAAATAAACTGCAGTTCTTGGTAAAATGCAAATTCATTTTTGTTTTTAAATATAAATGCAAATTTCTTCTTTCCACTTACCTAAGAGGGCAACTTAACATGTGATTGTTACCTACAAGCCTTCCATCACCTGTTGTCTTTGTCTACGCAGGAATGTTGCACCGATGTAACTTAGTGTGAATTTGAACTGATATCATTAAACTGATATACATGCCTATGTGGACACTGATTTCAAGTTTGAGTGGCTTTTTGTCAGCTTAGCTGAAGTCCATTTGGAACAGGTTTTAAGTCAAACTAAAATAAGCTGCTCCTACATAGATGTAAGGCCATGTTCACACTGCAAACTTATGTTGACCTAAGTTATGTTGGCAAACAGCACAGTTAGTAAATCACTTGTGCATGTGCATACTTGGCTCCTATATGCATCCGAAGAAGTGGGCTGTAGTCCACGAAAGCTTATGCTCTAATAAATTTGTTAGTCTCTAAGGTGCCACAAGTACTCCTGTTCTTCTTTTGGCTCCTTGTGTTGGTGGTGTGTGTACTCACCAGGATCACTTGCATGATGCAGAGCGCAGTGCATCATGGGTAGGTATCCCACAGTGCAACTCACCACTATCCAACGCAGTCTCTTTTGGGAAGCTTCTTTGCAATGCCTGACAGGGCCAAAACAAGTGTCACAAGGATGACTTGGGAGCATGGGGTCCGTTTCCCATAATAAAGTGATCTCCATCCCATAATTTCATCTGCATCCCATAATTTTCACTCCTTTTTAAAATCCCACAAACCCACGCACCCCTCCTTGCTGTTCGCCATCTGTGACAGAAGCACGGAGCCTGTATAGCTCAGCACGGTTGTCATGAACATTGCAAGCACAGAGTGCATGGTCCTGCAGTACTGGCAGAGGCACAAGAGGAGCTGCAGGGAACATGAGGATTCCTTGGAGGCCATTTTGCTACGGGGCATAGAAAGAAACTATTCATGGCTGTTGTTGTTCACGGAACAGCTGGAGATGGTGGAGCACTGGTTCTGGGCCTGAGAAACAAGCAGTGTCTGGTGGGATCACGGCATCATGCACGTTTGGAAGGATGAGCAGTATCTGCAGAAGTTTCGGATGCACAAGGCCACATTCCTGAATCTGTAGCAAACTCGTCCAGGCCCTCCAGTGCAGGGACAGCAAATGAGAGCTGCACTGGCAGTGGAGAAGTGGCAATTGGACTGTGGAAACTTGCAATGCCAGATTGCTACCAGTCAGTCAGGAATCATTTTGGAGTTGAGAAATCCACTGTGGGGGGCCATTGTCGTGCAAGTGTGCAGAGACATTAATTGCCTCGTGCTGTGCAGGACTGTGACCCTCAGCAATGTGCAGAACGTAGTAGATGAATTTGCAACAGTGGGGTTCCCAACCTATGGTGGGGTGATGAATGGCACAGGGGTAAGGGGGTAATGGGGCTGAGGCTGGGGCCATAGCTGGGGGTGGGAATGGAGCCTCGGCTGGGGCCCCCAGGCATGGGATGGGTGGCCGGGGGCCATGGAGCTGGGCGGCGCTCCTTCCCTGCCCCTTCCCTGGAGGCTAGCCTGAGTCCCAGCTGCGCTCCCTGTGAACGTTCCTCTGCACCCCCGTAAGGGACCTCGAACATTAGTGGCAGCACACTCTCTCCTGTTCTCTTCCTGTAGCACATACAAACTTCGTCTTCAGATGACTGAAATACTTTAATCTAACACAAGTTATTGGGCTCAACATAGGGTGAAGTGTAATGATCTGCTATACAGAAAGTCAAATTGGTCTAACTGTCCCCTCTGGCTTTAAACTATATACAATATGAGACCAAATAGGTAGCAACATAACAGTGAGTGGGTAACCTGAGTCGCATTTTAATAAAAGTAATACAAAAAATGTTCCCATTGTCCAGTGATACAATTCAAGGAAGGTATAGATTTTTAAAACGTGTGAGAATTATGTCCTCTTTAATTCAAATTACATAAAATTTAACTGCAAGATAATTTGTGAGCCCAAGTAAAGGTAAAACATAACCCTTAATCTCTTAAGAATGTTTTCAACAGTTTAATGGTATATTCTGCCCTCTACTATTTCTGCTCATCCAAATACTTAACCTGCTTTTTGGCCATATTCATCAATTTTATAATAATGGTAATGGCGGCCGGGGGTGGGGGGGGCTGTCCTTTTTATTGTTGGGTACTGAGCTATTAGTCTTGTAAAAAGCCAAGATGCCACTACTATAGAAAGACTTTTTTAAATCATATTGATGTACTTTTCATATAATACGGTACTCAGAAATTATTTTTGGCTGGTTGCATCACCAGGAAAAAAAATGCTCAGATATAAACATGCAGAAGTGAACTGCTGATCATCTTTTAAGATCAGTCATCTTAGACCAAAGAAGTGGAAAAGAAGTCACAAGCTCAACCTGTTCAAAGCAACTACAGTTTTTGAGATGACAAGAAAAAAGGTCTTACATAGAGGTCAATAGGACTTTTGTGATCAGACAGCCATAATTTGGAAGGATACAATTCACCAGTTGAACCTTTTTCTCATGGACTACTCAATTTATGGTAACCTCTTTTTACTGTTCAAAGGTAGTAAAGTCTGTCATTGCAAAATACTTACATGTTTCTCAACTTTTAACCATGATATTACTGGGTAATGGGGCAGATCATTAGTTTCAAAGGAGGCAGTCTGATTTTCTAAGAAGTCATCTGATTTATGGCACCACTACTTATGGTTTCTTACTTTCCAACTTATGTAAGTGTAAAAATTCTTGTAGCTCACATAGTGGTGAGATCAATTGACTTTCAAGACACCAATGTGATATAAGACATCACGACACATCTGTTACTTCAGTTTACTCAATGGGCATTGCACACAACAGATCACGATACCGTGTATCATATTATGAAATAACTTGGAAGTTATGCTTTTGGGATTCGCCACTTTACCACATGCTAAAAAACATCCCTATACTTGATTAGTCACTAGACGGCATTAATTAGTAAATAACTGGAAATGTATCCCTGCCAGGTATGGAAAGGAGGGACATAATTAGGACAAGGTGCCCATTCCTTTTGAAATGTTTTTCTGATTTCTGCTGTGGACTACCATTACATACCTGATGCCTTGAAGTTTTGAAATATATATACTTTACAACCTTAATGTTCTTTTAATGTAGTTTTGTGTAATTTTACAGATTTTGCAGTTTGTTTTGTTCCTAAATTTTTAATTCTATCACATGGTATTATATTGACACTCACATGGTTCATCAGCAGGGCAGGAACCTTTAGATCCCTCATCTAGACTTTTGCCACTAGAGCTAACAGAGTAATTGATAGCAGTAGTAGGTTGCCATCCTCTGTGGACCAGCACTGGAGGGGGGATAGGACACAGTTTGCCAGTGGGTTTCACAGATATTTGCTGATAGCAGAAGAATGATGACTCAGGATTCCTGGGTTCCATTTCAGGCTGTAGGGGCACAAATAGTTCTGCCCATTCCACCTCCCCTCCCTCCCACAAGCTTGACCCCTTTTGTCCCATTCCCTCCAGTTCTGTCACTTCCCCACCTGTGGCAGCTCCTCCAGTCTGATTCTCCTCACTTAGGGTACATCTACACTACCCGCCGGATTGGCGGGTAGTGATCAATCTATCGGGGATCGACTTATCCTGTCTAGTGTAGACGCGATAAATCGATCCCCAATCGCTCTGCCGTCAACTCCTGTACTGCTCCGCAGCGAGAGGTGGAAGCAGAGTCGATGGGGGAGCGGCAGCAGTCGATCCCACGCCGTGAGGACGCGAGGTAAGTCGACCTAAGATACGTCGATTTCAGATACGCTATTCTCGTAGCTGAAGTTGCGTATCTTAGGTTGATTTCCGCCCCCCCCCTCCAGTGTAGACCAGGCCTTAGACAGTCCCAGTGCTCCCTCCCTCACAAACTCCTAGCTCCTTGTTACCAGTTTCCTTGCCAAGTCCCAGTACCCCCCCAGTCTCAGTTCTTCATCCTATCTGCCTCTCTCTCACACTCTCTCTCACATTCACTCTCTCACACACTCTTTCTGTCTGTGCCCACATTACCTGGCTACTAGCATTGTAGGAGTATAGGCCCACATTAGACCTAGATGAATTATGATTTTAAACTGAGTTTGGATGTTAATATGAGTGATAGGCCCAAAGCATGTGACCAAAAAGAATGAGATCATTAGAAAGGGGGATTGTTTGTTTTAAACTTGTGATGAACCTGGAAATACCAGTGTTATCTCATTTTAGGTTTGGGTTTAAGAAACAGAAATAAAGAATGGTTAATTGGGCACCAGGTGCAATAAATAATTGGTTTGTTTAATGTGTAGTGAGATAGTTTAAGATAAATATGGCCAAATAAGATCAGTGACTGGGCCTCTCTTCAAGATTTCCTTATCTTGTCTTGACTTGGCAGAGGGCATGGTTCAACCCTGGCTGCTTCATCTGGCCTTAGCTAAGGTCTGACAACAAACAGGTGATGTCATTGTTAGTTACAGTGTAGAAGAAAGCAAGATTTCCTAGGTGGTCTTTGTCAGAGATCTTCCTTACTCCTCTGGAGAATGCCATGATACCTCCTGTTGGTTAGTAAGATACCTCCTGGCCATGATCCTGTTGTTAATATTCTGGCCAGTACGTATAAATATATTGCTATTGGGTATAGAATATAGGTATATATGCTCATGTTTGTACATTGTGTGTAATTATCACCAAGAGGCCTTTGAATTAATAAGGGAATGCTTGTGTGGAAACTGAGTCATGGTAAACTTAAACTTATTAGGAAAATAATTTCCAACAGATTTTCAGTTGCCATCCTGGGCTCCTCTTCCATCTCTGCCTGGCTCCTTGTCCTAGTCCCTTTGTCCAGCCAATCCCAGTTCTACTACTAATAGATCTGTCTCCCCTCCCCCTCATATTGTTTTCCCCCCACCCTATTGGTACTCAGACTCCTTGCCCAGACTGTCCCAGTCCCCACCCCTCCAGCTACTCATCCAAGCTCAGTCTCCACTACACCTTCTGACTCCCAGTTGACTCCTCCACCAATTTTGCCCTGTGCCTGCCAGTCTCCTTGCCCAGTCAGTCCCTGGTCTCCCCTGTGGCTCCCAGAGCCAGTTTCCTTTTTCACCCAGTCCCACCCTCCTGGTCTGGTTCTTGTCCCCTTCTGCATTTGAATTAGGCAGCTTCCTCCTCCATGCTACTTGGGTGCAACAAGAGCGTTTTGAGACACAGAAGAGTCTCCCTGCTCTCGGTTCAGGAGTGTAGCCCAGCTCCAGCATGGCTCTCAGCAGCCAGGAACTGGAGTAATCCTTGGAGAACTTAGCTGCTAAAATCCAATATCTCTACTGAGCATGTGTGAATTGAGACTTTTCCAAAAGCTTATAACTTGCCCAAATTTGAGCAGATTTCCATGGGGTCAGGAAAAGGCAAAATCCTTGACACAAAAACCATGCGTCTGCCAAATTTCAAGTTTCTGTTCCAAAGCATGGGGGCACTAGAGTTTTCAAAGAAAAGGTCACCAGAATTTTTTAACATGGGCAAAACAGTATATTTTCCCCTAGCCTTGTTCATGGAAATGACTGAACCATTGTGGCAGAAATTAACCAAAACAATTCAGCCTGAGACACTTGCCCTGGATGGAAAATTAAATGGTCTTATAATGGGAAATGTCAGACACCCTTAATAAATAGATGGTGTTACCAGCCCTGCCCATAATATTGTTGTGTGACCTCTAACTACTGTAAAAGGATAGAGGCAGCTCCCCTCTGGCTACAGGTGCTGCTGCCCAAGCCCTTCTCTCCCCCAGCCAGGAAGCATATCCTCTGATCTTCCTGTCGGGTTACTTCCTAACTCTAGAGTTGTCCTCATCTGGGAGGAGCTATGTTCTTTAGGGCCTCACTGGATGTGCCCCCCACACAATTAGCCAGCCCTGGGACCCCGTTACAATGTTCTGCTAGAAGAGAAATCACATATTCTTTATTTTTCTCCTACCTGCCCCCATCCACAACAAGGATATCTGTGAAAAGTTCTCTTTTGTTTTTAAGAATTCATCTGTTCCTGGTCTTTTTCTTCACTCTCTAACTTAATGAATAATATTATGTTTGGAATATCACAATGTAATTTGTTGCCATAAAAATGACTATGATATCACAAATGAAGAGCTGTGATTTCAAGCAAAAGATAAGCAATAGCAACAGAGAACAAAAGTGTCTCTCTTTCAAAGACTGAAAATATGGAGGCTGTGTGTGTGTGTGTGTATAATTGATTACAAATGATTTATAAAATATAAATGGACATGATTTGTCATCTCCTGGCTGATCAATAATACCTTATTGCTTGTCCTTTTGGTGACACTCTTAATAGCCAAAAGACACTAAACTGCATCCATTAATGTTTATATATGAGGACCATTGTTTCATAGCTGCATGACCAATTTGGCATTCAGAAATGACTTTTGGATATACAGTACTGCTGAAACAATGACTTCAGTATTCAAAGTAGCATTAAGTGATCAAATTTGTTTCACCTGCAAAATAAGTCAGTCATATAAAGATTTGCTATCAAGAAAAACAGTCAAGTTAGAAATGGATTAGCTATTTAAGCAAGACGCAATTAAGGCTAAATTGGAGGTTCTTCTATAGTTCATCAACCCACATGCAAGAGCTATGAATTGGAGAGTGGGTGATCAAATTAGTACTGATTTCATCATCTTTAGCTTAAACATCTAAAATCTAACTCTTTCATAATCTGGCTGGTTTTTATAACTTTTCCAGCCCATAATCATGTTGAGTGCCTCAGTTGTTGGAATTGCTAACCGCCTTACTTTCTGAAACTCAGGGCCTGTGCAGGGTGTACCATTGTGCCCAAAAATCAGTCTCTTTTAATGCTCTTAGCCTTCATTTTTATTCAAATGAATAGTTCTTCTAGACTGGCTTTTTTAACATCTGAAGGTATATGTTGTCCACTCCATTACACTTGTCTTATACCAGTGAAACTCCAGTGAGTAGAATCAAACTGGAGTAAATCTATTCAAGAATCAGGCTCAAATATTTTTGATTCTTTTTTCTTAAAGATGAAGTACAAATTAATTATGATTCTGTTATCCAATGGTTGGTAAAAGTTAGAAATCTAAATAAAAACAAAGGACTAACCAGAATGGCAGAAAATTGTAGCACTAAAAATCATATATCAGATATTTTTCTATTTTGTTCATATAAAATTCTAACAAATTGTTAATGTATATGTAATCATAGAAATGAAGCGCTGAAAGGCACTTCAAGAGGTCATCTAATCCAGCCCCCTGTCCTGAGGCAAGATGATTAAGTCTACCTAACCATCCCTGACAAGTGTTTGTGTAATCTGTTTTTAAAAACCTCCAATGATGGGAATTCTACAACCACTGGCAACTTATTCTAATGTTTAATGTTATAGTTAGTTTTTTCCCTAATATCTAACCTAATCTCCTTTGCTGCAGATTTAGCCTATTACTTCTTATTGTACCTTCAGTGGACATGGAAAACAATTGATCACCATCATCTTTATAACAGCCCTGAACATGTTATCGGGTCTCCCCTCAGTCATCTTTTCTCAGGGCTAAACATACCCTTTTGCATTCTTTGTTTATTTTGGGGAGCAGGGGCATAGGTGCTGACTTTTATTTTTACCTGAGGGTGCTCCACACCCCAAGGCCCTGCCCCCACTCTGCACCCTCCCCTGAGGCTCCGCCCTCACTCCACTCCCTACGCAAGGCCCCCACCCACATGCCGCTCGCTGTTCTCCGACCTCCCCCAAGCTCCTCCTGCAGCCGCCGAACAGTTGTTCTGGCAAGGCCCCACCGAACAGCTGTAGCTGATGGGTGCTGAGCACCCACTTTTTTTTGTTTTTTGTTTTTTGTTTTTTGGTGGATGCTCCAGCCCTGGAGCACCCATGGAGTCGGCGCCTATGGACAGCGGGGCTAAGTTTAGAATTTGTTAGGTGCATCTGACTCTCACAATCCCTCTCTCTAAACTGCCTTGTAACACTTCCCTGTTTGCTAGCTCCTCTGGTTGATTAAGAGCTGACTCTTTAATCACATGTTCTACCTGATTTAGCCTCACTCTTTTGTCAAGGAATCTTAAAGGCATTAAGAATCAAAGGATAGCAGGCTAGATCCTTGTTAGGAAGCTATCGGCCTAGCCTAGCCTAGCAGGCCAGGTAGGTCAGCGCACAGCCCCCAGAACACACCACACTATACATTTGACAGGCAAGCAAGCACACAACAAACTCCTCACCCCAACGATCACTTAGGGTACATCTACACTACGGGGGGGAGTCGATTTAAGATACGCAAATTCAGCTACGTGAATAGCGTATCTGAATTCGACGTATCGCAGCCGACTTACCCCGCTGTGAGGACGGCGGCAAAATCGACTTCTGCGGCTTTCTGTCGACGGCGCTTACTCCCACCTCCGCTGGTGGAGTAAGAGCGTCGATTCGGAGATCGATTGTCGCGTCCCCATGGGACGCGATAAATCGATCCCCGAGAGGTCGATTTCTACCCGCCGATTCCAGCGGGTAGTGTAGACCTAGCCTTAGTCGCTCATCCTTAACCTGAAGAACTCCGTTACAAAACTCCTGTTTGCTGCGCCTGTTCACAAGTATGCTCTCCATTGTTCCACTCCATTGCTGCATGTCTGAATTCATTATGACTCAAGATTGTCAAATAACAGGGTCCATTAAATAAATGGAATTATTTAATCAAAGATTTTCAATCAGACATTAGTACATCACTATACAGAAAGAATAGATATATTACTACCCTTTGATGTGGCGGTGTGGTGGTGGTGATTATGATGATAAAGAGCTGGCTCTGTGTGTGTGTGTGTGTGTGTGTGTGTGTGTGTGCACATACATATAGGGTTTTCAAACAAAGAAAACTTCTTTCCCACAAAAAACATGTTTTGATGTCATTTCTATACATTCTCAGTTTACCTGATTTATATGTGAAGGCATGATTATCTACAACTGAGAGGAATAACAAGATATATTTCAGTGGGTCTTTCTTCCCCCATAATTATTATTTTCTACCTGCTGTAATAATTATCCCTTATCAGTTTCCCAGGTTTATATATGCATATGTAAGCAATATATATATATATATATATATATATATATATATATATATATATATATATATATATATATTTCTGGGAATGGTTTCCCAGATTCTCTGGAGTTCTATGGACATAGAGCCACCCAGGATTATTAAATACAGTCAAACACACAATTTCTGAATAGGGTTCTTATCAGTCAAGGACCAGTCTCCGGGGCCTTAGAATTCCACATACTCTTTGTTAATATCCTAAAGATTCTAAAGAACAGTTAATATATAAATGAATCAAATATACAGAAGGTAAAGAACTAAAAGGGTTAATATTTACTAACAGGTACTAACACCATTATCCAGGTAATTAATGAAAATGTTAAATAGTACTGGAACCAACACAGACCGCTGCAGGACCCCACTAAATACCTCCTTCCAGTTTGACAGGGAATCTTTGAGAACTACGCTTGGAGTATGGTCTTTCAACCAGTCCTGCACCCATCTTATACTAATTCTGTCTAGACCAGTGGTTCTCAACCAGGGGTACGTGTACCTATGGGGGTATGCAGAGGTCTTCCAGGAGATACATCAACTCATCTAGATATTTGGCTAGGTTTACAGCAGGCTACATAAAAAGCACTAGCAAAGTCAGAACAAACTAAAATTTCATATGGACAATGACTTGTTGATACTCCTCTATATACTATACACTGAAATATAAGTACAATATTTATATTGCAAATAATTATATAATTATATGGTAAAAATGAGAAAGTAAGCAATTTTTCAGTAATAGTGTGCTGCAACATGTCTTTTTATGTCAGATTTTGTAAGCAAGTAGTTTTTAAGTGTGGTGTAACCTGGGGGAACGCGAGACAAATCAGACTCCTGAAAAGAGTACAGATGTCTGAAAAGGTTGAAAGCCACTGTTCCAGACCACATTTCCCTAGTTTGCTTATGAGAACATCATGTGGAACAGTGTTAAAAGCTAAGTTCCCTGTAAGCTGCGCAGCTGGGTGGCCACCCAGCAGGCTATTAAGTGCTGCACAGTTCAGGTGTCCCTCTCCCCACTGCCATTTGCTGCTTCTGCCCTGTGCCTTGGAGCTGCTCCTGGGAGAGTTGGGGGGCAGGGGTGCTGATGTCAAGGTGTCCCCATCCCCAGAGCAGAGGCGGAGGGGACACGACAGTGCTCAGGACAGAGGGAGTTTGCTGGCAGCTGCTGCTATGTCTGAACTTGCTGATCTACTTAAAAGGGCAGCGTACTTAAAGTGGGATCAGTGTACTTAAAGGGGAAACGCACACCTCTGTCTCTCTCACACACACACACAGTCTTGTTTGTTATTTCTTGATACTTCTTTCAACATGTTTTAGTTTTTTGACTGATCTATGCATTTCATAATTTTTATTTCTCTCTTATGCTTAAATTTAATTCTTTGAGTAGTGAGTTCTAAAATGCCTAACCTGTCCAGGCTGGAGTAATTATCCCTATGGTAACTTTTAAAAGATATATATTATATCTAGGTTTTTGGTATCCACTGGTGATGCACATCTGCACATTATCTCCATATGGTGCACATAACAAAATTCATTCCACACATGGATGGAAAAAATTAGAGGGAACACTGGTCAAAAGCCTTACTAAACTCAAGATAACTCATGTCTACTGTTCCCCACCTCCCCACCCACTAGGCTAGTAATATTACGTATATACTCATTCATAAGCCGAATTTTTTTAGTAAAAAAGGGAAGCACCAGAGAAGGGGGTCAGCTTATGAACGGGGATAGAGAGGGAGAGGTGGGACACAGCCCCTCCCCCCAACAGAGGGAGCAAGGAGAGGCAGCACAGCCAGCAGAGCCAGAAGGGAAGAGGCGGGGCCAGAGTCTCTCCGCTTCTGGCCACGCTGCTTTCCCCCAGCCTTGGAAGCAGCTGCAGCTCCAGGGCTGGCAGGCTGCAGCCATGCTGCTTGGCCCCGCCCCCCAGAGCAGGCTGTGGCCGTGCCCCACTGCCCGGCCCGCCGGCCCAGCCCACTGGAACATGCTGTGGCCGCACCACTCGATCTGGCCCGCCGGAGCAAGCTGCGGCCACGCTGCCCAGCCTGCCGGACATCCTCCCCTGGCCCTCCCCAGATAAGGGGGGGAAGAGATGGGATGGGGAGAGTGTGGGGGTCCCGGGTTAGGGGTGGGGTCATGTGGGGGTGGTCACAGGGGTTACTCCCCTGACTCCCAGCTTCTCCCCCTCCAAAAAATTTCCCCACTAGTTGCTGTCCCAGCCCATCAGGGTAAGCAGCTGTCGCACCAGGACACTTTGTTTACTTAGGTTTACCTCCGTGCCTGCAGACGCTTGAGGTAAACAAACCATCTCGGCCCGCCAGTGGCTTATCCTTATAGAGTTTGCTGACCTCTGAATTATAGGGTCGGCTTATGAATGGGTTATAAAATTTTTCCATTTTTACTTATCCATCTTGGGGGGGTCGGCTTATAAACGAACCGGCTTATGATCGAGTATATATGGTAGATAAGGCTGACAGAACATACCTAGAAGTTGCATCCATTCCAGACTGAATCAACCTCCATCCAGAGCAGAACAGCTAGATGAAAATACATCCCTGGCTCCTCATTCAGTCAAGGATCCAATTCTTTCTCCTTTTCCAAGCCATCAAAAAATGCTGCCTCCTTTCCACTGTCAGTAGAGCATTATGACCAACAGGTATAATAAAGCTGTTAGTGCCAGGGAAACTGATAGCACTAGAGACCAGGTTTAATTGCTGAAGGGTATGTTCCTGGAATTCTGACAGGGAAAATCAGAATGATCTCATGTCTCCTTCAAGGTGCAGTACTAGGGTTACCATATTTTGTGCCTCCAAAAGGAGGACACTCCACGGGGCCCTGAGCTATCCCTCCCCCTTAGTAAAAGTGGCCACACAGACTCTGAAACAAAAAAAATATCTTTGAGTGAGCAGTCACCAAAGGGTGAGAACTTAGTTCTAACCACAACCAGGCTGAGAATTCCTGTATGTGGTGCCAAGATACTACAGCAAATGGCATGATATATTTATGTAGATAAAATGAGAGACTGGTGATCATGGGGAAATTGTACTCAAGGCATTTTCTCACAATATGATAAGCCAGGCTTTATTAGTGATTGTTTTGTTTGTTGCTTAAATCCTCAGGGGAAATATATAATGTGACAAAAATGTCATTACAATTTAAAGATTCAGTTCATAAATGTATTCATTTACCATTATTTTATTAAGCTTTTTTTTATACTGAAAAGATTAAAATCTGTCTCTGATGTATGACTTGCTCGCCAAGCCCCATGTTGCCTAACAATTTCATGAACTGAAATCCAAAAGCTAAACTCTACTCATGGATGTTCATATGGCTCCCACTGAATTCAAAGGGAGCTACCCGCCTACATCCAAGGGCCAAGTTTTACTATGTGTTTACCATTCATTAACCAAAGGATTGTTCCATTTATTTAATCTAATTTAAAATGCACAAAAACATCAAACAATGGAAGATCATCTTACTGGGAATAGTGTTAATTTATAGGTTCATTTAATAGGAGTACCCAACAGGATATCAATGCATGCCTCTGTTTGCTCCATAAGATTTAAACAACTATTAATATCTTTCAAAGGAAACTTGACTTTGTGTTTCATGCTGTCACTCTTTTTCTAGAAGACTATTGAGAATTTGCAAAAGTAATGATACTCAGTAATTCTGACTAACTGGTTTAGAAATAAAAATGGATTACCAATGAGCCTGTACAACGAAAGAAAGCTTTCACATTCGTTAAGATACACCATATGGCATTAGTTAAGGGATGCCATCTGGCACTGCGAATACCTTTAATTATTAAAATGAAGTGCCAGGTACATTTTTCATAGGTTTATAGATGTACAGCCATGTATATCAGTGAGGTATTCAACAGACTGGCTTAAAAGAAATCCTTTCATGCTTACTGTCTCCTATCTGATACATTCTAGTAAGAGGAACACGGTCCAGTTTTCCACTGCTATTGAGGTGAAATGTATAATTTGTAGAAGTTACTTAGAATGTGACTTTATTCACATAATAGTGCTTTTATAATTATGTCTAGAAAAAGCTCTGAATCCTCCTTTTTAAATGTAATCAACTGCTCATTATTCTGAGGCTGCAAAAAGAACAATGAATTGAACTATTTGTCTTTTTAAGCTTGCAGTACTGTATGCAGTAGTGATTGTATTTGGTACATTGGACACTTTTAAAAGCTGATTCATGCTGTGTTTAGTGCATCTTTCAGGACATTTTTTGTATGATAATTAGTGTGAATCTAAAATTTACTAGTAATAGCAAATTTCAGGAGAAATTATATGCATTTTTTTCATCATGTTGAGAGTGTAGACATGTATGCAAGAGAGAAGGGCAGGAATGGAAAAGTGAAGGATGATTTGCATTTAGCTATTGTATTTCAGTAACAAAGGTTTTTTAATAAGATCAAAAGCCACACTCTGCTACGCTGAAATTATGTAATCATAGTGACTTTATCAAGAAGTTTATCATTTATCTTTTTTAACATAAGTACTGAGATCTTTGCAACTTCGAAGTGATAGCCAAAAGTCTGTCTGTTCTGAGCACAAACTAATGAAAATAGCAAATTTTGAGTTTTACAAAAGGAATTCAAAAGCTCAGGAGAAGAACAGGAAATTTCAGTTGTAGTCCATTTAGTCTAATACTCATATTTAATTCAGCTAGCTCTTGGCTAGTTACTACTTGCAAAAGAGGTCATTTTGTTCTAGTACAGTGAGCTCAGCAGCATGACTAGACTCTGGTGGACTAAGGAGGAAATGCTTTCCATGGTTAAGGGCCCCTCTCCAAGAATTTCTTGCTGCTTTTCACTCTTACTTTCAGCTAATTCCAACTGTTGCAGTATTTCACAAGAAAGTAGTAGTCTTGAAGTAGCCAGGACCCAAACTACTTATTTCCTTAAAGTCCAAACTAAGCCCCTTGAACTTCACCCAGAAGTCAACTAGTAGCTTGCGAAATTATGGCGCCTGGAGATATTATGGTTCCTATAGGAAGTACCACTTTAGAGACTGTCAGCCGCTTGCTGTACTGGCTGCATTTTCGGAGTTATTTTAAGATGTAGCCCAGCGTTGGGGCACATTACAATAATCCATGCTAGAGAATTTCATTTGAATCAAATGCAATTAAAGTTTCAAAAGTCTTTGACACTTTTTTGGCTCATTCAGACAGAATGCTAGGCTTGATTATTATTACTACTCTCCAATATAGCTGAAATAAAAAAAAAAGTCCCAGCAGTCTGAGTAAGAAGGATATCTACAGGGATATTCAGGGAATTATGAAACTGTAGAAGTAAAAGGTTTGGAAGACACTAGAATAAAGAAAAAAGAGGAGGTGTCATCTATTAATTATTAATACTCACTCAAGGGGTAACTTTCCCTTTAAATTCCAGTTCTGCTTCAGTTGAACATATTGGGAGCAGGACCTGAAGGCGTGATTTCATTGTATTGAAGATCACTGGTTTATAGTTGAGTCAAATCCTGAACTCCCCTCTGTCTTTAGTTACACAAAATTCCTATTGGCTTCAGCGTGAGTTTTGCCTGAATGAAAACTAAGTAAAGACTTCCAGATCTGGCCCATGGTTCGTGAAACAAAAATCATCACTACAGGTAGTTGTCTGATGTTGCTATTTGATAATACTATACTGGTGTTTTTAATGTGTGACAGAGCATATGTTAAAGTCTTCAAAACTCTTCATACTGCTTTCCTATGGTATCCCATCATATTTTATGACTGTATTGTGTTTGTCAGTGCAAGAATGTGGGTCTATTTTAATATTTCAAGTTGTCAATACTAATACGAGTTGTATTGGTCAATATGTTTATTAATGACCAGATGAACAGGGAGTTGATACTGAATTTTTTGACAAGAGTTTGTGATGAACACCAGTCAAAAAGATTGACAGTATAATTAGAGGCAGTGCAACATAGACACTTGTTTGCTCTTTTTGCATGGGTGAAGGGTATGGGAGCATCCCACCCATAAATATATTCAAATGACACTATATATAATTTGTGATATCTTATAACCTTGAATCATGTTCAGTTTTGATTATCAGAAATAACACACTATAAGAGAGTGGAAATGTACAATTTTCTAAGAAGAGCAGCACAAATTAATGGTAGTAGGGGTAGGTGGAGGGTACGTAGGGATGAGCCTCTATATGAAATATTTAAAAGTTCAGGACTATTTTATTTGGGGGGACCGGGGAGTGTAGGAGGAGATATAATAGAGGTGTGCATAATGTTAGATGATACAGACATGGTCATTTGGACGCTCCTAGTTACAGTTTTCCATATTAAAAGAAGAAAAGGGCAATTGGTAAAATCAAAAGGCAATAAATTTTGAGTGGGAAGCAGAATACTCTTTTAAAGATAGAAAATCTGTGCAACTCATTGCTACAGGATTTTATTGAAGCAGATACCCTAATGAGAATCCAAAAATAGACACAATAATATCTATTTACACCAGCTAAAATAAAATTACCAGGGCTATCATTCTGATGATTTTAGGCATAAAGTAATCCAAAGCTCAAGGTGTGAAGAGGAAATGTATCCTGTATTATTGCACAAGAATGCATTGTTGAAGTCTAATATCTTCCTCCTAAGTATTTAGGATTGATCACTATCTAGGATACTGATCTGTTCCAGTACAGCAGCTCCTATCAGTATGTTCTTAGAAAGCACATTGATGGTTTGAGTTGGACGGTTTCTGTTGTTTGTGTTCACTTCCTAAGTATTACTATAGAGGGTACAGCAGTCCAAATACTGCTATTTTTTTCTACTGAAAAGACAAAACATCACTTATCTAGTCTCTTATCAGAGATACCTGGTATATAGAGATGACTTGAGACTTGTCTGATGGTGTATAACTCCAGTCATTAATGACCCCTAACATCCTCTCCAGAAAAACATCTTGATCTCTTTTTCTGTGACTCAGGTTCTTATTCCAATCTCCAGAAGTAAGATGCAAGGAGTTAAGATCAAGATTTCTAAGACTTTCTTTCTACATTAGATCATATAATTTATTTGTTCTTTGTTGTTGGTGAAGTTAAAGTCTAGCCATCATAAAGTCTAATTTTGTTCCTCTTTGTTTTTGGCTGCCCTCTCTCTCAGGTCATTATTTTGATTTTTAGATATCTGTCACAGGTTACAAAACAAGAAAGAAAATACAAAATTATTTGTAGTATTTGACAGAATAGTAAGTTGTGCTGTAGTACTAGCCATGGTGGAAAATTCTTTCAATACCTGGAAAACAATTCTTGGAGGGTGGTGCTTTTGGAGGTACATTTTCCTTTTTTTTTCTCCCCTGCACATTCAGATCACAGTTCAGAGAAAAAAGCAAAACAACTAAAAATACATAGAATTTTCTTTTTGATTTTCCTGTCACTTGGATATTCAGTAACAAACGGTACTGTCTTTACCACTGCTCACTTCTCAATACTCATATAACTTACAGAGATGAGTCACAGTGGAATGTGGAATGCAGACAGTTCTGTGTAGTGTTTATGGCGGAAGGAGTTGTAGGAAAAAAGGGCTGGAATAATAAGAAACCCCAGGAGAAGCAATTTGACTTCCTTGTTGATCCTGTTCACTTGTTACAATTTATTTAATTTGGTATATACAAATGAGATTTAAATTAAATTACCTGTAGCCTGAAGCAATAAGCATTTATTTTAATTAGTAAAAGGGTAAACCATATTTGGCTGTCTGCTTAGTGCTGTATTATCTGATTTTTGGTAAAGTATTGACTGATGAAAGCATTTCAATCCATTTTAGTCCTCCCCGCTCCATCCCTTTTCTTTACTGCAGGTCCCCAGCTTCCCCCTTCTAACCTGGCTAGGGCTAAAATAATATCAAGCATTTTACCTTGTTTTCAAAATCTAATCTATGGTTCAGTGTTCACTAGCTGCATATAGAAAATTGCCTATTGGTGATTTGCTTTGTAATTTAGTTTCTACAAGCTAAGTCCCAATTACACTAGAGAAGTCTAGTTTGCAACTGTCAGGAATTTGGATTGATATTCTGCTTACAAAAATGATGTGGACATGATTTACTTCATTTTGGAATAGAAAGCAACAATATATTACCATCCAAGAAGGCAGTAATACAGAAGTAAAGTTGCATATTTGTTCCAGTGAAAGAGAGACTAGAGCTATTGTTGTGACATAGAATCATAGAATATCAGGGTTGGAAGGGACCTCAGGAGGTCATCTAGTCCAACCCCCTGCTCAAAGCAGGACCAATCCCCAGCTAAATCATCCCAGCCAGGGCTTTGTCAAGCCTGACCTTAAAAACCTCTAAGGAAGGAGATTCCACCACCTCCCTAGGTAACCCATTCCAGTGCTTCACCACTCTCCTAATGAAAACGTTTTTTCCTAATATCTAACCTAAACCTCCCCCACTGCAACTTGAAACCATTACTCCTTGTTCTGTCATCTGCTACCACTGAGAACAGTCTAGATCCATCCTCTTTGGAACCCCCTTTCAGGTAATTGAAAGCAGCTATCAAATCCTCCCTCATTCTTCTCTTCTGCAGACTAAACAATATCAGTTCCCTCCGCCGCTCCTCATAAGTCATGTGCTCCAGCCCCCTAATCATTTTTGTTGCCCTCCGCTGGACTCTTTCCAATTTTTCCATATCCTTCTTGTAGTGTGGGGCCCAAAACTGGAGACACTACTCCAGCTACTTAAGGGGGGAGGGATAGCTCAGTGGTTTGAGCATTGGCCTGCTAAACCCAGGGTTGTGAGTTCAATCCTTGAGGGGGCCACTTAGGGATCTGGGGCAAAATCAGTACTTGGTCCTGCTAGTGAAGGCAGGGGGCTGGACTCAAGGTCCCTTCCAGTTCTAGGAGATGGGATATCTCCATTAATTTAATTTAGATGAGGCCTCACCAATGTCAAATAGAGGGGAATGATCATGTCCCTTGATCTGCTGGCAATGCCCTTACTTATACAGCCCAAATGCTGTTAGCCTTCTTGGCAACAAAGGCACACTGTCGACTCATATCCAGCTTCTCGTCCACTGTAAGCCCTGGACAGAATGCTGTAGGTTCTCAGTATTCTACTAAGATAGTGAGCAACCTATTGGTGCTTGACATGCTCTATTCAAAGAAAAGGAGAGCTCCTTCATGGAGGCAAGAAAAAAATATGTGCCTACATGTCCATAGGATACTAAATACAAATTTGTAAAAGTTCATCATAACTAAATATACAATGCACTTCTAATTATTTAGAGGAAATACACTGTAGGACACAAGGCAGAAGCTTACAAGTATTGTAAGAAACAAGGAGCAATAATGGAGACTTCATACTCTACTACACAATGTAGTAGGTAGTAGAACTCTGAACTGTTCAACTTAAATTTCAAGTACACAAAATCAGCCTATGTTTACATATAAAATGCTGCCATAAACAAGCAGTGGTTTGCTCATATTTGTTTAGTGTGCCCAATGTAGGCCCCAATCAGCCAAAACTCTTGACCATATGTATAACTTTCAGCACATAAAAAGCCCTACTGAAGACATATGAACAGTTCACAAAACTCTACTACCTTCTATACTGCCTCTATCAACTGCCTGCAAATACCATACTCCTCCTACTTACTCTTGCATTTTTACCAACCATCGTCCTGCTGCTCATGACCTTGAAGTAGTGGACAGAGAAAAGCTGTGAATCTGCTACTCAGCAGGTTCATTACTAGAGTTGGTCAACATTTTTTCATCATAATTTTTTCCCCTTTTTGCCCAAAATGCATATTTTTATGGCAAAATATTGTTTTTGGGGAAAAATCAGTAAAAATGTTCAGTTTTTGGTTGAAAAGAATCATTTTTTGAAAATAAAACCCAAAAACTCTTACTGAAATGCTTTCAGTTTCCAGTTTTTCAACAAAATTAATCAGCATGTCCAAGCAGATATGTTCTGAAGACCACAACTATAACAAGGTTCAAAAAATCAAACACCTCTCCGTCAAGGATCTAAAAAGCTTTGCCTCAGAGGTCCCAATCATGCAATTAGTTTATGTGATAGTCTTCATGGATTATTTTATATAACTAAAATTCCTCAGATGTTTCTGTGTCAGAGAATCATCAAGATGCAATGCCTGAAAGTAGCAGTTACAAAGATTCAAACTGAAAATAAGCCACAACTTTTGAAAAGGTAATCAAGTGTTAGACCAGATTACCAAGATAAGTGGGTAGTTGAGCATTGGACCAATATTGCATCTCTCTCTAAAATATATACTCTAATTATCTCACATGTTATTGAGCTTGATCATGTTCATGTGACTAGTAGGGAAGAATAATTCCCTCCACTGGAAAAATCTGGGCTTGGGTGGTGTGGAGGAGGAATGAGTTGAGGACCCCTAATATAGAACACTCTGCCAGCAGGCCCCTTCACCATAAACTGAGGAGAATTGAACATCTTAGCTCAGGGGTGGGCAAACTTTTTGGCTCGAGGGCCACATCTGGGTGGGGAAATTGCATGCAGGGCCATGAATGTAGAGTTGGGGCAGGGGGTTGGGGTGCGGGAGGGAGGGAGTGCGGGGTATGGAAGGGAGTGCAGTGTGCAGGAAGGGGCTCAGGGCAAGGGATTGGGGCAGAGGAGGGGTGCGGGGTGTATGAGGGGGCTCAGGGCAGGGGGTCGGGGTGCAGGAGGGGGTGCAAAGTTTGGGAGGAGGCTCAAGGCAGGGGGTTGGGGTGCAGGAGGGGTGCGGGGTGTGGCAGGGGGCTCAGGGCAGGGAGTTGAGGTGCAGGAGGGGTGAGGAGGGGGTTGGGGTGCAGGAGGGGTGCAAGATGAGTGCGGCAGGGGGTTCAGGGCAGGGGATTGGGGTGTGGGATGCAGGAGGGGTTCGGAGTGCAGGCTCCGGCTCTCGGCGCTGCTTACTTGGAGTGGCTCCGGGATGGCAGTGGTGCGCAGCAAGGCTAAGGCAGGCTCCCTGCCTGCCCTGGCCCCGCTCTGCTCCCGGAAGCGGCCAGCACCACGTCCCTGTGGTCCCCCTCTGCGCGCTGACGTCCCCTGTGGGTACCTCCCTCGAAGCTCCCATTGCCCACAGTTTCCCCCCCCCCGTCCCCAGGAGCTGAAGGGACGTGGTGCCAGCCACTTCCGACAGCAGTGCGGGGCCTGCAGCACCATGGGGGTGGCAATCCTGCGGGCCGGATCCAAAACCCTGATGGGCTAGCCACAGGCCGTAGTTTGCTCATGCTGTCTTAGCTGATCACAGCTGTTATGGAGGGAGAAAGGCAGTTTCTCTAGTAATCTAGCCCCAAACCTTTTTAAAGCTTTAAGAGTTAAAACCAACATCTTCAGATTCGATGCAGAAACTAACAGGCAGCCAGTGCAGACTATCACTGTTATGTAATGACACTGCATCACCACATAAAATGAGGGAAGCAACATTATGCACTTAGTTCAGCTTCCAACTGTTCTCAAGATGTAGTCCCACATAGAGTACATTGTGGCAGGCCACTCTCAAGATGACAAAGGCATGGATAACTGCAGCAGAGCTCACATTTGAAAGAAAATTTTGCCCTTTCCTCACCAGGCAAAGATGGAAAAAAGTGTTCTCAGCTAGTTACCTTTGCTGCCACCTGAGCACTTAGGAGCAGTAAAAGGTCTAAAAAGATCCCCTGAGTTGCAAATGTATGTTATAAATGAGAGCTGCACAACCAGAGAGTGCAGATATTATGTTAGTCAACTCTTCCCGTTGCTTCCTCCATTCTACCAACATTACTTCAGGCTAGCCTAGCCCTCATCCAAGACCCAATTTCCAGAATCCCTAGATCATCATCCATGTTATGGTCACAGCATACAAACAGAGAAATTAGATAAAAACATAAAATATCCTTTCTGGAAGACTGCAACATTAAACTACTTTATATTTTAGAATCCAGCACTTCGATAAACCTCAGGTACATATGTGCTAGAACTAAGGATGCAGGGGATGCTGCAGCACCCCTTAACTTGAAGTGGTTTCCATTATATACAGGGTTTACAATTTGATTCAATGGCTCTCAGTATCCCCACTATAAAAACTGTTCCAGCACCCCTGCTCATATATACTTTGAACAGGAGGGGAACTCAATTTATAGTGGAGGTTCTACAACTAACTTTAAGGTTGATTTTACCATATTATTAAGACACCCTTCATCTATATCCCTAAATTATTTTTACATCCATGCTCCTGTACCTCTTCAGCATTTCCAATATAAGCTACATACCCAGAACACAATTCTGCAGTCTACATACTAATGTACAAAACCACAAACCTTCTGATTTACCTTCCCTTTATAAGTTAGCTACACTAACATCACCTCTGATTCTCCATACACCCATGGAAGATCTACTCCTTCCTTATTACAATATCCCCAGCAGTCAATACACCATAGCGTTCTCACAGTTTACCCACTACATATAATCCACCATCAACACTTTCCCCTATCAACTATGTTATTACAAGCCACAAAGTCCTATTTATCTCACTGTGTCTACAGACTAAAAATGTCTACAGACTATTCTCATCTTAATCACACTTCCAAAGCAATTCTCAGATTACAGGCAGGTGGGTCATCAGCTAAAGGCATGTCATCTATCCACATTGAGCCAGCCCATTTGACAATTATGAGCTGCAAATCCCATAGTATTTCCTTCTTCAAAGCAGGATAGATAGGCTATGAACTTGTCTGTGCCACATACAGAACAGAGAGAAATTGATGTGAAAACAAAATATGGCTGTTTTGACTGCTGTTAATAAACAACAGAAAGTCATAATACTTAACGTACTGTCCCATTTCTGGATTGTGCAGTGTAGAAAAGTAGTAGTGGGCAGAGTTAAGGTTGTTTGTGGAGATTTGAGACCGATCCTTAACTGGTACAAATTGTCATGGCTCCTTTGGAGTCAATGGTGCTGAGGACCTGCCTCTTTAAGTCTGAGTGTCAAATATTTGGGGGGAAATTTTGAATCACAATATTTTAATAATATTCTTTGTGCCTCATCCAGAGCTCACTGAAGTCTTGGAATGTTTAGCTGTTGCCTGCAATGTGCTTTGGATCAGACCCTTCATATTTAAGTTATTTACACTGCAATTCAAACCATAACTCTCTCATAATGAAGGTTTTTGTTTGGAAATATACCAGGTTCTAGGATGTACAAAGAGATGCTGCTGATAGACATATGAACATATAAGATGATGTAAAATCTGTTAGAGACTTTCTCAAATGTCCTCATCTAGCTTTCAAAACGTTGGTATCACCTTACTCAAACCTTGTTACTTTTCTGGTCACCATTTTTGATAGAAAATGCCTATTTTTCCTTTCTATCTAATACTGTGCCAGTATTTTGTTGACAACTCCTCCAGTTTCTTCAGTGAAGATGCTAATTGATATACTTCTATTTTTTTTTTTTTGCTGTGTTTTCAGTAACATGGCATATTGGTAATACATAGTTGTGTCTCACTGGGAGGAAAATAAAGCATAAGGCTCCCTGCGGGATTTCCCATCCTGCCTGGGTTATGGATTGTGGGAAAGACCTAGCATAACAAGATCAGTTCTTTCTACATCCCTCTTGCATTTCTACTGATAACAGAGTTAAAAGTCTGCCCCTCCTGGAAAGGGCGGGGAGTTGCGGGGGAAGGGTTTATTGCACTGAGCTGTTTAAAGGCTGCCTAGACCTCTGCTTTGGTCTTTCAGGGAGACTATTTACCCTTTTGTTGACAACTTTTAAAAACATATTAAACTATAAAAGTGCAATATAAAAGCTAGCCATAGTGCCACTTCTGAAATGTGGTTGTATTTTGTATATAATATAAAGGTTTGGGACTAATTTCTAAGGCTGTCAATTAATTGCAGTTAACTCACGTGATTAAATCAAGAAAATTATCTGTGATTAAAAAAATTAATCGTGATTAATCACACTGTTAAACAATAGAATACCAATTGAAATTTATTCAACTATTATTTTTGGATGTTTTCTACATTTTAAAATATTGATTTCTATTATAACACAGAATAAAATGTGTACAGTGCTCACTTTATATTATTTTGATTACTAATATTTGCACTATAAAAATGATAAACAAAAGAAATACTATTTTTCAATTCACTTCATACAAGTACTGCAGTGCAATCTCTTTATCGTGAAAGTGTAACTTTAAATGTACTTTTTTGTTATATAACTGCACTCAGAAACAAAACAATGTAAAACTTTAGAGCCTACAAGTCCACTCAGTCCTACTTCTTGTTCAGCCAATTGCTAAGACAAATAAGTTTGTTTACATTTATGGGAGATACTGCTGACTGCTTCTTATTTACAATGTTAGGCGTTCACATGGCACTTTCGTAGCTGGCATTGCAAGGTATTTATGTGCAAGATATGATAAACATTCATATGCCCCTTCATGCTTTGGCCACCATTCCAGAGGACATGCTTCCATGCTGATGATGCTCGTTTAAAAAAAATGTGTTAATTAAATTTGTGACTGAACTCCTTGTGGGAGAATTATATGTCTCCTGTTCCGTTTTACCCACATTCTGCCAAATATTTAATGTTATAGCAGTCTCGGATGATGCGCCAGCACATATTCGTTTTAAGAACACTTTCACAGCAGATTTGACGAAACGCAAAGAAGGTAGCAATGTCAGATTTCTAAGGATAGATACAGCACTCGAACCAAGGTTTAAGAATCTGAAGTGCCATCCAAAATCTGAGATGGATGAGGTGTGGAGAATGCTTTCAGCTGTCTTAATAAAGCAACACTCAAATGCGGAAACTACAGAATTCAAACCACCAAAAAAGAAAATCAACCTTCTGCTGGTGGTATCTGACTCAGAGGATGAAAATGATCATGCATCGGTCTGCTCTGCTTTGGATCGTTATTGAGCAAAACTCATCATCAGCATGGACACATGTCCCCTGCAATGGTGGTTGAAGCATGAAGAGACATATGAATCTTTAGCACATCTGGCACATAGATATCTTACGATGTCGGCTACAACAGTGCCATGTGAAAGCCTGTTCTCACTTTCAGATGACATTTTAAACAAGATGTGGACAGCATTATCTCCTGCAAATTGTAACCAAACTTGTTTGTCTGAGCAATTAGCTGAAGAAGGACTGAGTGGACTTATAGGTTCTAAAGTTTTACATTGTTTTATTTTTGAAAGCAGTTATTTTTTGTACATAATTCTACATTTGTAAGTTCAACTTTCATTATAAAGAAACTGCACTACAGTACTTGTATTAGTTTGTAATAAATAAATATAAAATGAGCAATGTACACTTTATATTCTGTTTTCTAATTGAATCAATATATTTGAAAATGTAGAAAATATCCAAAAATATTTAAATAAATGGTATTCTATTATTGTTTAACAGTGCAATTAATCACTATTAATTTTTTTAATTGCTTGACAGCCATACTAATTTCATAATAAGTATCTGAGTAATAAAATGAACCGAACTGGAGCTTATTAATGCTGATACATTTTTAAACTTAGCATGAAGGTGACACTGACACTTATATTAGAAGTGGTTGCAAACTACTCTCTTAACATTATTTCAGTTATTGCCAAATTTAATATGAATTAAGGCTTTTAGAACTTCAAAAAGCAACTCTGAAAAGTCCCTCTTCTGATAAAGGAAATCTACTGTGGCAGCTGTGATTGTCCTCTGAACCAGCTTTGAAACTAGAATATCTTCAGTGTTATTTCTAAAAAAACCTCTTTGAGTATAAAGAAAAGAGAACATTTGAAGTTTCTAAACTCAGTGGGACTCTTCACATCCACAGAGGTTTTCAGGAGTGGGGTGATAGTCTACCCTTGAGGTAGGATTGTGAAGTAAGTCTGCTATAGTTGCCTGATTTCAGCATACTGGTAAAATTCTGTGTTTCAGAAGTAACATTTGTAGGCAATTCTGCTTAGTTGTACACTGCTTTAAATAGAGCTTGACCGTTTGTAACCCATAGTTTATTGACCCACATGGCAATATTTTTCAAATACATTCTTTGACTTTTTCCCACTCTGATTCACCCAATTTTAAAGAACATTATTTAATTTGAAAATATGTTCATTGAATACATGGGGAAAGAGACAGGAAACAATAGTCCTTGTTCCCAGTGCATTTTCTCTTTTGGTATTAAGTAAGGCATAGCATAAATTCTACAGGTAGGAACATAACCTCATCCTCGTTATGTTCAATCCAAAAGGAATCCTCATAAATTGATCTGACCCATTGGTAGTCCTTGGTATTGCCTGCAGGAGACCAGATGTGATTTTCTTTCCTGGGCACTCAGTCCTTGTACCAACAGAGTTTGGTGGTTTCCTCAGCCCATACAGAATGAATTATGCTTTTAACAATACCCTTTTCAACTCTTTAAGATGATGAGTTACCAGGCTTTGAAGGAATTTCAATCTAGTCCCTCTTAGCTGGAAGGACTGAAAGGAGGAGGGCAGGCACTGAGAGTGTGATAAGTGAATGGGGGGGTAGCTCCCTTTTATAGACACCCAAATAGGCAGTTAACTATATAGTCTCTTTTGGTGGCTGTTCTCTGCTTGCTTTGTTAACTCTTTGCAGGTAAAGTCCCCCAGGTAAAGGAAAAGGAGTGGGCACCTGACCAAAAGAGCCAACGGGAGGGCTAGAACTTTTTAAAATTGGAGGGAAAACTTCCCTTTGTCTGTGTGTTGTGGTTCTCTGGGAAAGAGAGGAGTCACAGAGCAGCAATGCTGTAAGCAGCTTTAAAACAAGGTATGAAACCCCAAATATGTAAGTAATCAGGGAATGTCTAGGAAGACGCTATGAGGGTTATTTCTTATTGACTTGTGGACTCCTCTGTGCTATCCCCAGATGCTTTTGTTTGTTTGTAACCTTTAAGCTAAACCCCCAAGAAAGTTATTTTGGGTGCTTAATTTTTAGAATTGCTCTTTTAAAATCTAGCAAAAGCCTAAGTTCCAGATGTATTTCCTTTTTTCCCTCCCATTTTTAATAAAACTTACCTTTTTTTAAGAACAGGATTGGATTTTTGGTGTCCTAAGAGGTTTGTGCATATGTTGTTTAATTACCTGGTGACAATAGCTAATTTCCTTTGTTTTCTTTCTCATCTCTTCCCCGAAGGGGGGCGTGAAAGGGCTTATGGGTACCCCACAGGAAGGAATTTCCAAGTGCATCTTCCTGGGTACTAAAAGGGTTTTTGCATTTGGGTGGTGGCAGCGTTTACCAAGCCAAGGTCAGAGAGAAGCTGTAACCTTGGGAGTTTAATACAAGCCTGGAGTAGCAAGTATTAATTTTTAAAATCCTTGCGGGCCCCTGCCTTCTGTACTCAAAGTGCCAGAGTGGGGAATCAGCCTTGACAGAGAGTGATGGGTATGACATCAGGGTAAACCTGAAAGATCTTTAATACTCCAACTGGGGGACACAAGACAATCTCTCCCGTGCCTAAATCTGCCTACTCCAGGAGAAGAGGAACCACCAGAATTATGGCTGTGATTTTCAGAAATCGGTCCAGAGACTGATTTGAGCCAGCCACTCTAACCTATGCCATCTGGCTACAGTCTCCACGGAATTGTATACAAGCTGGAGACTGCCAAAGTACTACGACCACGTCCCCTTCCCTCCAGCATGCCCCCTTAAACCAGTGGCTGCAGAAGGATTTGGGAGAAGGTGTAAGTGTTAGCTCTGTGTTAGTGAGCTAAGGACTCTGTCTTACTGGGGAAATCCTCAACGGGGGGTTTCTCTTCACGTTGTCCACCAGTAGTGGTGCAAAGATAGTGAAGGGGAAGGGACAACAAATATGGCCCTGGATGTCTTTTACAATATTTGACAATCTCAGTATCATCAAAACCGTAGCCCAACACAGTTCAAATCTGGGATTTATCCTTTGCACTCTTGCCAGTTTAGCAGTTAACACAGGATCAAAGCAGAGTCACTGTGCTGTTTGTTTTGCCAAATGTTAGAAATCTGATCCCCTAGCTAAACCTGAGATCCCATTACTATTCAAACCCTGTATGTATGATTTTTCTCATGCCTTGATCCTCTGAGTTTCGCAATGCAAGAATAAGGGGAATAATTGCTTTTGTGTATTTCCTGAATGAGCAGCTTCATATTCTAACATTCTAGCATATGCAATCTGATTTCCATTTCACCTGATAGTAATGTGTGAAAACTAGCAAGGGGATATAACCATTCCATACTCCTCCTCATCATTATACACAACACTACATACTCTGCAGTAAAGAGTAGGGCTAGATTTTGATCCCTGAGGGGTGATTCATAAGCTGCTCCTCCTGAGAGGCATTTCTGCTTCCTCCTTGGAGGTGAGAATTAGGAAGTATTTACTACTGGGAGGTTAGTTCTTCCTCCCTTGCATGGGTCCATAGCTCAATTACAATCTAACCCCAATTATGGTAAAAATTTTCCTACACAGAGGAAACTGCAACTTCTTCTTTCATATGGCAAGAGAGGTGATGAGCAACGTTCAAATAGTCAAATCCAGATTAGTAAAATAATGGGTAGTTTTGGAAGTGTCTTGGCATAAGCCTGAGATGCCACTGGCAAATGAAACCATGCCTCAACAATCTATTAGAATCCTTTGAGGGTGTCAACAAGCATGTGGATGCGGGTGATAGTGTACTTGGACTTTCAGAAAGCTTTTGACAGGGTCTCACATCAAAGGCTCTTAGGCAAAGTAAGCAGTCATGGGATAAGAGGGAAGGTCCTCTCATGGATCAATACCTAGTTAAAAGATAGGAAACAAAGGATAGGAATAAAGGTCAGCTTTCACAATGGAGAGAGGTAAACAGCAGAGTCCCCCATGGATCTGTACTGGGACCAGTGCTGTTCAACATATTCATAAATCGTCTGGACAAGGGGGTAAACTGTGCGGTGGCAAAGTTTGCAGACAATATTATATTTCTCAAGATAACGTCCAAAGTTGACTGCTCAGAGTTACGAAGGGATCTCACAAAACTGGTTGACTGCGCAAAAAAATGGCAGATGAAATTCAGTGCTGATAAATGCAAAGTAATGCATGTTGGGAAAAAATAATCCCAATGATATATATAAAATGATGTATTTAATTTAGCTGTTACCATCACAGATAGTTCTCTGAAAACATCTGCTCAATGTGCAGCAGCAGTCAAAAAAGCTAACCAAATGTTAGGAACCATTAGGAAAGGGGTAGCTAATAAGACTAAAAATACCATAATGCCACTATATAAATGCATGGTATGCCCACATCTTCAATACTGCATGCAGTTCTGGTTGGCCTATATCAGAAGAGATTTATTAGAATTGGAAAAGGTAGCGAGAAGGGCAAGAAAAATGATTAGGGGAATGGAACAGCCTCCAAATGTGAAGAGATTAAAAAGACTGGAACTGTTCATCTTAGAGAAGAGATGACTAAATTGGGGGGAGGGGAGGAGAGAGATACAATAGAGGTCTCTAAAATCATGAATAGTGTGGAGAAAGTGAATTAGGAAGTGTTGTTTACCCCTTCACGTAGCACAAGAACCTGGGATCACACAATGACCTTAATAGGCACCGGGTTTAAAAAAAAAATACAAAATTACTTCTTCACACAATGCACAGTCAACCTATAGAACTCTTTGCCAGGGGATGTCTGAAGGCCAAAAGGATAACTGTGTTCAGAAAAGAATTAGGTAAGTTAGTGAAGGATAAGTACATCAATGGCTATTTTCCAAGATGGTCTGGGACAAAACCCTATGCTCTGGGTGTCTCTAAGCCTCTGAATGCCAGAAGCTAGGACTGGATGAAAGGGGATAGATTACTTGATAATTGCCCCATTCGGTTCATTCCCTCTGAAGCATCTGGCACTGGCTATTGTTAGGACACAGGATACTGGGCTAATTAAATGGACCATTGGTCTGAGCCAGTATGGACATTTTTATGTTCTTATGTCATTATACATTTTTGGAGGCATTGGGATGGAGCTTCCAATATTGAAAGTACAGATACTCCCCGGGTTACGCAAATCCGACATACGCAAATCCGCACTTACGGAAAAAGTTTTGTAAGCTTTTTTTTTTTTTTTTTTGCGTAATTGTCGGGTATACGTTCCCAACTTACGCAAAATTTGACTTACGCAAGGCGTTCCGGAACAGAACGCTTGCGTAAGTTGGGGAGCATCTGTATTCCACCATTACCTTCATGTTGGTGAAGAGGATGTTGCTGATGGTCAAAGTCTGTGCTTTGTACTGCAAAAGCAATGTTATCAATGACAAGCAAAAATGTGTCAGATGAGTCACTAATGCAGGTGTTGAATAATGAAGGAACCAGCACAGATCCTTGAGAAAAATAATTGAACATATCTGCTCATTCAAAGTCTCCGTATCTGTTTGGTTGCTCAGCATTGTGGCCAGGAGTCGTGTAGTGCTACCACATTTGATGCCTTGAGCAATAGCCCATATCTCTATACCCTGTCACAGGCAGTGGATAATTCTGTCAATAATGTTCCATTTTTTAGATTTCACTGGAAGCCAGCCTCAATGTGGCTGCAACTAAAGCTGCAGTACGCAAAATGGGGGGAGAAAATTGGTAGCAAGTCTCCACCATGGCAACACATGCATTTTGCCCTGAATTGGAGGGCACTAGTTTAAAAGGGGCATAACTGACTTTGAAAGTAGCAAGGGTGTATGCTACCACTCAGAGCAATACTAATTAGAGGTTTGTGAGTAACTGATTTTTCAACTCTTTGTCTGTTCTGAAAAATTGGTTTGGGTCAATAATGAATAATTAAATATTAACTGTCTCAAGGACTGGAACCTAGAGAGGTATATGAGGTATCCCTGATCAGTACCCTAATCACATGAGTCATTTTCATGCTCTCTGGCCCAATGAATACTGTAGTACAGCTTGAACAGGCTGCAAGACACCCACCTTGGAATACCCTATAACCTGGTGGTTAGAACAGTGTAATGAAGTTAGCCGGATCTCATCTCTCTCTGGGGCGGCAGGGACCCCCCACCGCCTCACTAAGTTCAGGAGGAGGTCTAGCAGGGAATTAGTCTGGCCACAGGAGTCTTCCTCCATGGCCTTTGTGAGGGCAAAAACAACACAGTTAGTCATCAGCCAGGGCCCTAGATCAGGGCGGGGCAATGGTGAGTCAGGTGCTCAGGCCCTCAAGCAGGGGTGGAACAAGAACAGTATATACACAGTGGGCCCAGGCCCTGGGTCCGAAGGCCTGGGAGAGGAGGAGACTGTCACCTGCAAGTTGGGTGGCAGGGGGGACGCAGGCCCTCCCACTTCACTCCATCCCAGCCCAGAGCCCTAGCATCAGCAGAAGACCTGCTGCGGTATCAGTGGGGATCCTGGCCGCAACACATTGACATGGGTTCTGGCAATGCTGCAGCCAGACTAGGGTCAGCTGCCCCTGGCTACTTTGACTCCCCCTCTTGAGGTACCTGGGTCAGGGTGGTGTCCTCAAGGGGCTCCAACACCATGGGTTCCTTGGGATAGCTGGCATAGGGCAAGCTCGGCAACTCCTCTGGGTAGCTGGTCTGGGGTAGGCCCGGCCAGCCCTTGGGTCCACAGGTGGTCACTGGGGTTTCCCAACCAGGAGGTAGACCAGAGGCGTCTGGTCTTCCTGGCAGCTGCTCTCTCAGTGAGCTCTGGGGTTGGGCCTTTATATTTCCTGTGCCATGCCTGACCCCCTGGGGGGAAGATTCAAAGCTCCCTGGCTCCACCCACTCTGGTGTCTGGAGGGACTCATCTCTCTCTGGAGCGGCGGGGACCCATGCTGCCTCACTACAGGCAGTCACCCAGGAAAGAGTAGACTGGTTCAAGTCCCTGCTCCAGAAGAGGGATTCAAACGCAGGTCTCCTCCACCCCAGGTGAGCAACCTAACTAGTGAACTAAAGATTATAACGGGGTCACCACTTCCTGCTCTGCCAGTGGTTTTGTGATGGTGCCTAAATCCCCTTGGGATCCTAGGCTGAAAAATCAAAATATTTCAGTTTGGTAATGTCCAAATGGTTTGATTCAACATTTCCAACATTTCTTTCTTTTTTCGTTTTGGTGGAGACAATTAGCTGAAATCAGCATGAATTCACAAAATGTTTCAGTCAACCTGAACCCACATCTTTCAGGGGGTTAGGGTGGGGGAATGGTTTGCCTGAAAAAATTTCTCCCAGCCGAAGTGCTAGTCAGGCTCAGCAGCACTGATGTGTTCCACAAGAGAGCAACAGCAACCTGCGCCCCACTGAGCCTGCCCCATGCTGTGGCACCTGCCCAGTGACACTATATTCGCTCGGTTAGTACATCTGTGCATTTGCTGCTGCTTGTGACATGTGACTGCTTTTGCTGATGGCTGGAATTTTCTGAGGTGGTGTATTCTCAAAATACTTTAGGATGGTGTTTCAAGACAAGGGGCCATGTAAATAAGCTTGGTCTCTGATACAGGTTTCATTGTAATTAACTGTTCATTATCCCAAAAACAGTCAGATTGTGGTACTCTCCCATTTCATACCTCTCTTTCTCCTCCTCTTCTTATGGGTAAAAGAAGCAAATTAAATGTCAAACAAAATATATTTTTGCAGTAACTTTTGGCTTTGTTACAAGCTGTGAGCTTTTTCCATGACTGCTAAGCTACTGGCGAGCTATTTGGATTGCCTTGTTCTCTGCAGGCTGTTTCCTATTTCTTCACCTTTCATTTTGAGAAATATGAAAACTTCCATCTGTTTCTTGAACAGAATCCTTCTGAGAGGTATGTATGCAAGAGCTTTCATGCTGAAGAGGCATGTTTCCCAAGACCATGCCTTTTTTATGTAAATGTGTTTTGACATTAACTCTCTACCTCCATATATTCATCCCACCTGAACATAGTGGGGTATTTTTGGTGCCACTCAATGAAATCATGAAGTTTCTATAGTGTTTATAATTCCAGTTGACAGCAATGTTACGCACTAGTGAGAGCAGAGCTGATCAACAATAAAATCTCAGGTTGCTGTATTCAACCAAGGCAAGACTCCATAGCAGATGTTTCTGCCTTTAAGGCAATTGCAGTACTGGGTTATTTGAAAGGCAGATTATTCCACATGAACAACTAAAATTATCATTAATTCTACTTTCAACTTTTCAAGATTGTTTTTGCCATTGACAATAAACAAACCAAAATTCCTAAAAGTGAAATCTATAGATATTTATATCATTCTTTGTTCATCTGATAGCCTTTCAGTAGTATTAAAGCAATTCACACAGCAGAAAGTGACTGGCTGGGTGATTATTAAATGGCCCTATCAGGTAGTATGTGAGATAGGAAACTGAAGACTTTATTTTAAAACTCAGGAAATTCAAGTCTAACATATATCACTCCAGAAATATGCTGCTTAGAAAATCTTCTTGTTGTTCTCTCTCCCTCTGTATCCCCCAGACTGAGATTAGCTTGATTCTCTTTTTTTTTTTTTTTTTTTCTCTGCACAATGAGGTTCTGAATTGAGGGACAAGATCTTCTTAGTTCAGGGACCCTGTCCACGGAATTCCCATTCTGGGCTTGTCTGCCAAATACCCTCTGTAGCTGTCTTAGGGTATGTGTTAACTCAGGTTAACTCAGGTGGTCAGCACCCAGGTCTGATTATCCAGGTTCTCCTGCCTCAGGTCTGAACAGCCTCCCTGCCAAGGCATACCCGAGTTATCGTGTCCTCACTGGTGCTGTACTCACCCATGTGTGTTGCTAGGACTTCTGGGACCATATCCCATGTTGTTTTGTGCTGCAGTAAGCTGAGCTGTCCTATGACTTTTCCTAGTGAATTACAGGAAAACTTCCCTGTCCTTCTGGCACATGAGGGAATTGTGGGAAGTCATTGGAGGGTTTATCAGCATTTGTATGGTTTAGCCTACATCCTCATTGCAAAGTGGGTGCATTACCATCCTGAGTGAAAACCTCATTTGGGCTTTGGCCTATATCATCAGAAGAGCTAACTAACCTGGGTTTAAAGCACCACCACTTTGGGTGAGATGGTTTTGTGTGGACACATGCAGGGTTAGAATCATAGAATGTCTATTCAGTTAGTCCAACCCCCTGCTCAGAGCAGGACCAATCCCCAGACAGATTTTTGCCCCAGATCCCTAAATGGCCTTCTCAAGAATTGAACTCACAATGCCAGGTTTAGCAAGCCAATGCTCAAACCACTGAGCTATCCCTCCCCCGCAACTAAGGGACAACACCCAACTAAGGATGTGTCTACACTGCAACTGGGCGGTTTAACTCCCAGCTCGGGTAGACATACATGTGCTAACTCTGACTGAGCTAACATACTCAAAATAGACATGGCCACACTGCTATTTTTAGTGTCCTAGTTCTATCAGAGTTACCATGTGTACATTTATATGAGCTGGAAATTACACTTCCCCGCTGCAGTGTAGACATATCCTCAAAGCCTGGATTAACTCTGCAGAGAAGACACTTAAAGGCTTGATGCCAGGCACTTCTATTCAGGTCTGCACGTTTGTCAACATTTATCTGTTCATTTTCACAAGTTCTGTCCTTTTGGATTATTTTCTTTTTTGTCTAGTTTTAGGGATTAGAGTGACCTTTTTTTCTTTTTAAGGGCTATTGGGCCAATCTAAGCTTAATTATTATTTTAAATTTTGTACAGAAAACCAGATGGGCCTAGGATGGGCATGTTAGAAACTTACTCTCACTCACTGGGTAATGTCTACAGATTAGACTGTTAGCACCTCAGGGCAGGGATCATGTTATTTTTTTTTCCTGTGAGGTGCATAATACAGTTGCAGATATGAGCTTTTATGCTTCAGGGCATAAACCAAATGCTAATTGACAGTGATTAGAAAAAAACTTACTGTATGAGAAGGTTATCCCATAAGTGTCCCCTATCTGGAATTTATTTTTTGCATGTCCCTCTGTATCATTCAGTACTGCCCACTGTCAGAGATAGGATATCAAAATAGATGGTATGGCACTTCCTATGCTCCTTTGTACTCTGCTGATCAGTGTTTCAGTAACTAGTAGTAATAATACTAAAGGAAAAACTCTGATTAGAGCATTTACTGGATATTAACATGGGAGTGAAAAGAGTGGCAGTCAGTCCAGAGGTCCTGTTTACGTCCTGCGTTCTGAAAATATTTCAGATACAACTTTTGAAACACTATGTAATAACACAGTTTATTCTTCACTCAGCCTGGACCAGAGGAATGCAAAATTAAAATCTTTGCAGCAAATTTGGATGTTTTGACCTGAATGGGGTGGGTAGGTGGAGAATTAGCTTTTGTCACTATCTCACCTTAGGATACTATTGCAAAAGAAGAATACCTCATAGCCCTCAATTCTGTGATCTTCATATAAGCCTATGTGCAGCTTTACAGGGATGAGCAGCAACCTCCAACCTCCTTGCTTGGCTGTATATAACTGCTCCTATGTCCCCTGGAACAAAAGGGCTGCTTGCTCCTGCCAGGGAGCTCCTGCCAGGGAATGTTGCCATACCTCATGATTTTGTGTATGATATTTGGTGTGGGGTTTTTTCCCACTTAAGTTCCTGAATCTAGAATTAAGTGAGTTTCTCAGTTTTCACTTAAAAAAAAAAAAAAAAGTTTGTAGCTCTCATGGTTGCAAAGAAAAGCTTGGAAAAGCCTGAGTGCACCCTAAAGGCTAAACCCCAGGAGTTAAATTATTTTTTTTTAATGTCACAATTTTTAATCCTGTCCGAGGATTTTGGGGGCCTGACTCATGATTTTTTGAACATTTGAGATTGGCAATGCTGAAAGTTCTCCTAAAGGACACTGGAAGGAGGTAGGGTCATGGACCTGCCTCTCGCTGAACTGGCCTGGAGTGAGGCTAGCACATACCAGGGGGAGCAATATGCTTTATTGAACAGATGCTGTAGATTGCACCCACCTCTACCCCCGTGAAAGGAGCAGCACTGGGAAAGATTGTGCTTCGCAGTCTTGGAGCACTACATCTACACATCAACTCTCTTGCTCATAGGCTTTAAGGCCAGAAGAGACCATCATGATCAGGAGCGTCGCCAGCTTTTCTGCTGCCCTAGGTGGCAGAAGATCCCGCCCCAAAATGCCGCCCCCCACAGACGCGGCGGAAGGTCCCTCCGCCGAAATACCGCCGCGGTCACCGCCCCCCAAATTGTAGTGCCCTAGGCGACCGCCTAGGTCGCCTAATGGGTTGCGCCAGCCCTGATCATGATAATCTAGTCCAGGGATCGACAACCTTCGGCACCTGGCCCATCAGGGTAATCTGCTGGCGGGCCATGAGACAGTTTGTTTACATTGACCGTCCGCAGGCACAGCCCCCCGCAGCTCCCAGTGGCCATGGTTCGCCCTTCCTGGCCAATGGGAGCTGCGGGAAGTGGCGCGGGTCACAGGGACGTGCTGGACGCCGCTTCCCGCAGCCCCCATTGGCCGGGAATGGCAAACCGTGGCCACTGGGAGCAGCAGGGGGCCATGTCTACAGATGGTCAACATAAATAAAATGCCTTGCAGCCCGCCAGTGGATTACCCTGATGGGCCGCGTGCCAAAGGTTGCCGACCCCTGATCTGTTCTGACCTCCTACACATTGCAGGCCACAGAACCTCACCCACCCACTCCTATAATAGACCCCTAACCTCTGGCTGAGTTACCGAAGTCCTCAAATCCTGATTTAAAGACTTCAAAATACAGAGAATCCACCATTTACACTAGTTTAAACCTACAAGAGACCTGCACCCCATGCTGCAGAGGCAGGTGAAAATCTCCCAAGGTCTCAGCCCTGGCTCAGAACTCCCATTCACTTTAGAAAGCCTTTTGCGTGGGTAAAGAAGAAACTAAATAAATATTCCACAAGTTTACACTGAAGTGTAGTTAAATATATTTCTTCACGTTTCACTGTATTCTTTGTTATGTAGGAGAATGAGGTTTCATGCCACACAATTCATCACTACAATAAGTTGTTTTCTCACTCTTTGGCTTGAATGACAGATCATTGCTCTCAAATAATAACATAAATGCTATTTTTTTTACAATGATTATCTCCAACGCATAGTAAATAATTTATACCTAATTTAGAATGGCATATTTAATCTAATGAAGTATCTGAGGGGGACTAACCCAGGAACCTAGTTGATATACAGCATACTTCCAAACAGGGCAATTTAAGCTTCAGGTCTTGAAATTGATTCTTCTTTTGCTGGGTCAGCAGGGGCTAGTGTGCTGCAGAGTCTGAAAAAGCAGCCTCTAAGGAAGGTAGAAAACTTTACTTATGCTGACAACAGGAGCAATTGCTCCGCATGACCTAAAATTGATTGATGTAAAAGTCTAACTGTTTTCTTGCTCCAATTTTTTACAATGTAAGCATTCCTGAAAAATCTATGCTTTGGAGCAAAGCTACATTTTTGAATTATGAAAAAAGATATTTTTGTCTTCTGCAGCCAAAGCATAAAACCTCATGGACCATCATGGAAACATAAGTGGAATATAGCTGTTTCTGAGACACATGTATATGTTTTAATTTTTTTTCATCTTTCACAGTGATTACTGATGAAACTTTATGTCTAAAGGCTATAGGAAGGGGTAAAAAATACAAATACATTATCAGGTGTTAGTCCAACTTTTTTGTGTGTGTCAAACATGTCTGCTCACAGATGTGTTGTACATCTTTAGCTGCCCTCGCTAGTAGGGGATTTCGTCCCAATATGTACAAATAAGGGGAAAAGCAATTAATTTATAGGACATAGCTAATGTTATGCTGGCCACAGCTTCCTTCCTCTCTGTCAACTTTATTGTAGACTAGAAGTTAACAAGGAGACTGAAAGGGAAAAAAGAAGCAAAAGTATTTTTTGAAAATGGGACCTGCGTGTCTGTTCATCTGTAAGCCTGGAAGTGAAAATTACACCATATTTTATTAAATTTGTGCTGTAGAGAACAAAGCAGAAAATGTCATACTTAAATCAACCAAAGTATATCACTCAGAACACTTTAGAACAGTCTAATAGTCTTTGCTTTCTATTTTAGAAACCTGCTGTGACAGCCCATGGGCTAATCCACTAAAGCATCCATTTGCCCAAATGAAATCTGTAATAATAAAATGAATGATTTTCAATCCTTAGGAGCTGAAATGCAGAAAAGAGTGTATGGACTCCTTTCATAGAATCATAGCTAAACATTGTAAACGCTATGTTTTGAGAGCAGCAATTTGACCTTTGGGTTTCTTGTTTATTTCTCTTATTTTTGATTTTCCTTTCTTTATTTTGGCTTATATTAAATGCTTTGACAAAAACATCCTGTGCAGAATACATTGGGAACAGTATTGGGTAAAATTGACAGGTATTCCAAAATCACTTACTCCACTCCAAGTCATATTTTCCTCACTGCTGTTATGTCTATTAAAAAATTGAATACCATAGGTGGCATTTCATAACTAATAATGAACCTTCTTCACAGGTATATAAACTGTCAAAAATGGAAGAACATTATACAAAATCTCTACCTATTTAATATTTCTAACCCTGCCAGATTCCATCAACTTTTGACATTCAGTCATGTTATGTCAATTTTAATGTTGTTGAACATGGTGGAGAGTTTCCCTTGGCACTGATGAACACAGCACATGCTTTCTCTGTTTCTGAGTCAACTTTTCTATAAAATAAAGAGTTAGAAAGATGTTTATATATTTTGTAGCTTACTCTTTTTACCTTTTTGTTGTTCAGATCCAGGTTAATTTTTGACCACGTTTTCCCTCTCATTTCATAGTTATTCATTCAGGGTGGGGAGGAATTAAATTTCATTTGAATTTAAAATTTTACATGGACAAGATCCAAATTAGCTTGGACAGAAACAAGATTGAGCCCCAATTCAACAAAGTCCTTGAGAATGAGCTTAATTTTAAGCATGTACTCAAGTTTCATTGACTTGGGTTTGCTTTTCAGGATTCTTTTAGAATTTGACCCCAATTCAGCAAAGCACTTAAGCGTGTGCTTAACTTTAGACATTACCCAAGTCTGCAATATTGTCAACCCTGCATGTTCAAAAAATCATTAGTCAGGCTCACAAAAATCATGAGATTAAAACAAACAAATACATTTGAGGTTCTTTATGTCTTCTTGTTTCTGAGCCTTTAGGATATACTGAGCATACTGTCTCAGTTGTTTCAGTATGTTTCTAGCCCTCATGGTTGTGGAGAAAGTTCAGATTCTCTTGTTATCACATGCTTCCGGCATGGGAACTTTAAGGAAAATATCAAATAAAATGAGACTCACAATAAAATCATGAGTTGTCAACACAGTCCCATTATGTAATTTGAGGGAAGTACTTATAGCTGCATTGGGACCAAGTCTAATAGCACAGTGAACATGTGAATGTTTTACTTGTGCTACTTTTAGTTAAACATACTAGTCTCACCAAACTATTCTAGGCTTCCTGAATCTTCCATTAGTACAAATTAGAGAGGTTTGAACGCAGTGAACCTGGAGTATATTCAAATTGTAAAATTTAGTAACCCACAACGTGTCTTTAATGGAGCGCAAAGAGGGTCTGTTTACACACTACTACAGCATGCTCCAGCAGCACCCTAAGTTTGCTTCTCTTTTATTTTAAAATGGGTGAAAAATCACCATGGTCAGCAGCCTTACAAATGGCTAATATCTTGCTGCTATCTCACAATCCTCAGACCCACCACTGCAATATCTTGCCTTAAATGTATAGTACAGTATATGTTATACCCTATGTATATACAGAAGAAAAGAAAATGATATGATGTTGCACACACCTATACTTAAAGTTGCAGGGGGAAAAACCTGTATAGTATATTGTATTCATTGAGAAATATGTGTGATCATGTAATTAAGGACTAGTGGTCATGGATATTCACCAGGAGAAGGAGTTAAGCTTAAGCATTTATCCTAACCTTTCATATTTCCTGATTTTTGAACACTTAAATTCATAACCTGAAACTTCCAACAGCTTTTTTCATATTAATTTCCCCGTTTGATGTTGATGCTAATTTATTTTATAATGTTCAAGCTGTGCTAAGCATCTGAGATTACAGATATGAAAATAGATAGTTTATAGTCCGGGGCTCAGATCCTGCAATGATTTACACATGTGCTTAGCTTTAGCCACTGTAATGGTCTCATTGATTTCAAAGTCTTTTCAGGTCAGGGCCTAATTTCAGACTAAATGCAACAAAGGAGTGACAAAAGCCGGAGCTGGGGGGATAACTGATTTTTTGTTTTGTTTTGTTGGTTTGCTGCTAGTTCCAAAAAAATAAAATATAAAAAAATTGTGCAAACCAAAAGTGACCTTTTTTAAAAAAAAATCCATTGAATCAAAAAAGTTGGGGGGAAAAGTTTGGGATCAAACAAAACATTTTGTGGCCAGGTATATGTACCTTTTTAAAATAAAATCAAAGGGCCAGATTCTCTAGACAGGTGGTGTCTCCCCTAGAGCCCCTTGGCTAGGGCACTCTCCTGGGAGAGGGAGACCCAAATAGAAGTGCCTCAAATTACTGTTTAATTACTTATACAACATAGAACAGCTTCAGCAGGAGAGATTGAGAGAGACCCACCCCAGAACACCCTATAACCTGGGGTGGTCAACACACTCACTTGGGAGGAGGAAGATCCAAGTTCAAGCCCTTCTCCACAGTGATGATTTAACTCTGGTACGCTCACCACTCTGCTATAGAGAGTAAGGTGTGTTGCTGTCACTGCTACAGTTTTGTGTATCTAGACCCACCCAAAAAATCATCCAAAACTATTTGGTCAATTTGTGTTGAATTTGCTAATAGTTTTGGTCACCCCAAAACTGGAATTTTTGGCAAATAAACTATCTGTCAAAAAATTTCACCCCCCAGTTCCAGTGGGGAGGGATTAGAAAGGATGGAAAAGAAACACAGCAGTGAGCTTGTGCTGCACACAGGAGAAAAGGCTAGAAATAACCAAAAATCAGGCATGTTAACAAGCTTGGGCTCATATTAGCTCCTCTCAGCTCAGCAGTATCTAACAGTCCAATGATATATAGGTTGCTACATAATGCATGATATTGACATATGTTCATACAGTTAATATGTGGTAGTAAGAAACTGAAGCCTGGTCTACATTAAGAATTTACTTGGGTACACCTCTCAGGCATGTGGATGAAAATTCTTCTGTTGACTTATCTACTGCCTCTTGGGGAAGCGTAGTATCTATGCCGGTGGGAAAAGCCCTCCCGTTGGCATAGGTAGTGTCTACACTGAAGTGCTACACTGGCGCAGCTGTGCCACTGAAGCATTTTAAGTGTAGACAAGCCTCAAGTATGGCTCCAGGGACTTCTAAACTAAGGCTGAGGTGCTCTTAATATCACTTTCATTCATTTGAATTTCCAGGGTTAACTTTAATTAATAGTTTCTAACAGAAAATGTTTTGGTATCAAATTTACAGACTTTTCTTTTGCATGTTAAATTGATTGTCTCTCTGTCATCAAAGACTAAGGCCTTGCTAGTACCCATAATTTGTACTACTTTTACTATCCAAGTAGCTAATTTCTATAGCGTGGAAGGCACCTTTGTACTCCTATTACTGTGTTCATGTTATCACACTCTTATTCAAAATAATTATACTGGTACAAAATCTCTGAGTAGACCTGGCTTAATAAACTAGAGTGATTATTAAATTCAGTATTTTTGTTTTTCTTTCCCCCAGCCTAAACCAGTTTATCAGTTTATAACTCACCTCCTTCCATCAAATGGTCTTTCAAAATGAGGTTTTACTCATGCTGATTATTGTTCAACTAACAGCTGTAAGGTTATTCTGATACACCTCCCTTTGCATGGCTACTACTTTGAAGATCAGACCTCTTCACCTGGGGCTAGAAGATCTAAGAACGTCCTGCTGTTCCAGCTGTAATTTGGAGCTCGGGCAGCAGCAGGCATAAAGCTAGAGCCCTGCTTGCAGCACACTTTTTACACTAACCCAAATAGATTGAGTTGGCTCTGCTGATCCTATCTTTTGTACTGCTTATCTCTGATTCTGTTAAATAGCTGTTCCTCATCTTCTCCTGGGTAGCATTACATTAAATTGTAACTCACACCTCCCATCATGCACCCACGCACACACACAAACATGCTCACCAGCACACGATTCTGTTCTTGCATCTAGGAATAAAGCTGTGTCAGTCAGACTGACCTAATCGGTAACCACCATACACATCACTTTTAATGTAATTCATGATGGCGGTTTCTGTTTGCCAGGAATATGTGTTTTTATTATAGGTGCATTCACTGTTTCTGTCAGCAGTGAGACATATGCCTGGTGACCAACAGTGAACTGCATCAGTTTGGTTGAAATGTAAAGACATCATCTCCAGCTGTTGTAAAATGGCACTTTTTCAGCTTTTTTGCCTAATAGTTGTCAGTTTAGCAGGTACAAAGATTTAACAAAAGTGTTTTTTGACAGTTCAGCTGAGTTTGAAAGCATCAAGCACCAGCACTTAGATAATGACATTGGGAATGTTTTTTATTGCACTAGATGCCAATGAAATTACTGATTTCATAATTATAAATCAGCATATTACAGTAAATAATTAATGTTTTCATACTCAAGCTGAATTGCTGTACATAAGCATAAGTCTTTCCTCTGTTGATTTGCTAATTCAGGAACTAGAAAACACTGCACACCATTTTAATTTTTTTATATCTTTAAGGACTTCAACAGTTTATACACACAGCAAAAGCAACCCATGCTGTTAGATCTGACTAGCTAAGCCAGATTGGGCTGAGTCAGTATTTGGATAGGACACAATGACCTCCAGTGAGAACTGTTAATGTAAGGTTAAGGTTGCAGTTTTAAATACTCCCAAGTAAGGAAATGCAAAAGTCTCATTGTAACCTCAACTTGCCATATTAGACACAAAGGGCCCATATAACAATGAAAAATGTCTGGAAAGCCAATGCAACTGGAATGTGTTGGGTTGGGAACAAAGGGGCGCTCTCCAATGTGCTGTGGCTGTTCCCAGCTGTAGTGCCATGGTCAGTCAACATAAGGCTGCTGTAAAATATGCCAGAGTTGGTGTAGAACTGGCACCAGGATAAGGTTCCTGCCTAAGCCCTTTTGGTGTCCCCCGACTCACTCATCATATTGAGCACATTTGAAGACTGAGCCCATGAAGTATTTTTTGGTGGCCAATTATACTGCTAAATATATGCAGAACCTTAATATACAACAGAGGGCAAATTCAGCAGTGAGATTTGCATCCCCAGCTCCAGTTGACTTTAGTGGAAATTCATAGATGTAGCTGAGGGCAGAATTGGATCCAATATATAAATCCATACTTTCTATTTCTTGGGTCTCAGAGTGGAGGGTCCAAATAGCCATAATGTAATTTTACTGATATCTGGTCAGACTGAATCAAAGAATCAAAGCAAACACATTTTTTTTTTAATTTCAAATCACAATTCTGTTCTGTTGATCCTGCCCATGTATTGGAGCAAAAGACATCCAAAAAACTTCTCACGGTAATTTTTTCTTCATCATCTACAACTCCCAGTGCAGTGACCTTGCACCTTTCCTTGCTACTTCATTCCCTGCTTCCCCTCTCAGATCCTCTGCTCCTTTTTTTAAAGGTACAGTGCTAATATGATCACTCTAGGATACCTGCATTGTGAACAAATGTAAGATTGTGAGAGATTTTTTGGGGTGTTTAAAATTATGATCCAAATTCTTTGCTGCTGTAAACTGGCACTGCTCCATTGACATCTTTTTATACCAGCAGAGAATATGACTCTGAACACTAAAAAAATTAACTTTAAAAAACATATTTATAGGCAAACAAGGTTAGCATACCACAAATGTAATAGTGGAAAGTGGGATCTAATTAATCAAATTCTCCTCTTTTTACACCAGTCAGCGCAAATCTGAAGAAAAGCCATCAACATCAAAATAATTACTCCAGGTTTACACTGGTGTAAATTAGAGCAAAATGTGGCGCAGTATGTTTAAAACTATACTTCTTCATGGTGAAAGGCCATGAGTTTGAAGAGGCAAAGAGTGAAATTAGATCTGGTCAGAAAAATTTCATTAACAATGTTTTTGATGAATAAAATAGGGAAAACACCTTGATTCTTTTTGTGAAAAATCTTTCTATGTTTTTTTGACTAGCTGTAATGGAGAGTGAGCTCTGATACCTCAAGTTTTGAGTGAACAAAGAGGACAAAATGTCCATACCTCTAGTCTCAATTACACCATAGTTTTGATTTTCAAAATAATACAGCTTTAAATATACTTTTTGGACACTTCCACTTTTTCTACATGCCTTTAATGGTTCTGCAGCCTAGCAGCTTTAATTTTTAAAATCAAACCCATTGTTGGGTAGTGAAGCAAAAACAGCATTGAAAACTATTCTCTCTGTATAAATATGTATATACAACCGATGTTAATCAGTTCAGTGTTCTGGAATTATCTGACTTGTTTACCTTGGTGTATAGCCAATTAGCAAGAAACCAGGGTTTCCATTATTTGACAGCTGGAAAGAGATCCCTAACTCTGCAGCATAAGGTCTTCCATGTTATACAAAACTGTGAGCTGATAGTATTGGTGAATTAATATTTCTTATTACAATTTTCATCAGTAATCTGTCTATTTTTAATAAGCAACATTTATTGACGGAACCTTGAAAAGAACTGTGTTCCCCAAATTAGCATTTATTTAAGTCTCCAAAACCAGGTTGCTCTTTAACATTTCACTTCGGTAGGGATGAGCTGAAATGATTCCAAATAACTTGGAGAGTGTTTGGAGGCCTGTGCTTAGGGGGAAAAATGGGGTGGAAGGAATGTTAAGGAATTTTAACTATCCACCAATTTCTTTTTCAAAAAATCCTTTAAAATGGATCACATGGCTTGTTCAAATGGCTAAATCTAAATTTTAGAGAGAAATACCAAGATTTTTAGTCTCAGATTTTTATTTTTTCTTAATATAGTTGAATTTGAGGCTCAAAGTAGATTTAAAAAAAAAATCAGTGATAAATATGATGATTGTCCATTTTTATTTTGTAACAGAAATATATGTACATTTGTGCTGTCCATTGACATAGCTGGTGTTGCAGAGGAGCACAATTTTCTTCTCTTAAGATTTAAAATAATTCCAGTTAGTTGTTTGTGGTTTTTTACTTTTTTTATTTCTCCCAAATCTATTTGTACTTGAAAAACTGAATAAACAAAGCAAAACAAAATCACCAAATGGGATCAGAAAGTTAAGCCCCGCAAGAGTAAGCAACACTGAAGTGATATTACTTATTTACAGTTGTTAACATTATTCTGTCTTTAAGAATGGTAGCACTTAGCACTCTTGAAGTCACTAGCATGATTCAGTAACAGCAGCCAATCAGAACATAAGACGGATGATACAATTGAAATGATAAGTAACAGCTCTGTTAGAATTACACACCAACATTTCAGATTAGTATTGATCTACTTTTTCATTACTTACAGTTGCCTTTGAGTCTGTGTGCATAGTTATAATGGAGCTAGCTACATTAGGATACAAGCTAAATATCGTATTAGGGGCTCCCCCAGGGAGAAAAAGCTTTTTGAGGAGAGCACTAATGACAAGCACATAGCTAAGGAGCGCTAAACACTGCTGCATCACCTCACATGTTGTCTGCCATTTGGACTAATTCATAACTGAGTAAAGTAATAGTTAAGTGTTGATAAAATACAAGTGTAAGTCATATATTGTAGTTGATAGAATAAAATAAACATCGGGTATGTAAAAGTTTTAATCATTGATTAATGTGTGTTTGAGGAATAATAGAATTTGCTGCAAAGTTTCTCTGGAAGAAGAAAAAAGTGTAGCAGGAGAGAATGTCCTTCCATGTTTCACTAGCTAAATAAGCTAACACCAGTGGAGATCTGTTGAAGGGCAGTGTAAAAATCCTGCTGTTATCATCAAGGATCGTACTCAATATCACAGAAGTTGTCATATGCTGCCTGAGGGTGAAGCTGAGAAAAGGGGAATCTGGAATCTGGAATAAATGTATCTGTCAAGAAAGAAGAGCTATCAGTGAGCTGGAAGATTTTGAAATTTGTACATCCCTTGTTTGTGGTCTGGCAGGTTGAATATCAGTTCAGTCCTGTGACCAGAACTGCTAAATGTCAGCATATGCGCTGAGGGAGCTACAAAAAAGAGAGATACCGCATAAAAATAATAGACTCTGCTGTAGGTAAAAGAGAAAAATGTGCCATGGAATGACTAGGTGCTTGGATGCAGCTGACCTTCACGCAGTGCAAGTCAGAGGTGCGTGTACAAGGGAGGCTTACAGCATAGCTTTTCAGTCCCCTGATCCTGGTGCAGACTGTACAGGGCTATTCCCCCTGCAGCAAAATGCAGTCAAAGGTCAAAGGCATGGCACAGGCATCCCAGTTATGTCCCCTTCTAGCCACACTGTGTTTTTTCCTGCTATGCCAGTAGCAAGGAGGGGGAGTGGAATAAGAGCTCTTACACTGGCTCTGTACCATCAGAAGACCTTCCTTACATGGGAATAATATTCTCCAGGCCTATTATGTTGGGTTTAGGGACAGGTTCTGCTGGTGATACAGTGCAACACGGCCAGAGCGTACCAGAGAATCTAGCCTACTAAGTTGATATATTGGAAAAAACTCAAATTTACTAGGTAGATCTATGAGACTAATTAGCATGGGTTTATTAAAATTCTTTAATAACAGATCATTAGTGAATAATTAAGTGAGATACAAAATATAGTGCAATTATTAGCAGTACATTTTATGGCAGCAGCATCATAATGCCAGTGAAAGTTATCTGAAACAAATAGAACCTTGTTTTATTACAGAGGGTATATCTACACTACAGGATTAATCTGAATTTATATAATTCGAATTTTGGAAACAGATTGTATAAAGTCGAATGTATGTTGCCACACTAAGCACATTAATTCGGTGGTGTGCATCCATGTACCGGGGCTAGCTTCGATTTCCGGAGTGTTGCACTGTGGGTAGCAATCCCATAGCTATCCCATAGTTCCCACAGTCTTTCCCGCCCATTGGAATTCTGGCTTGAGATCCCAGTGCTTGATGGGGCAAAAAACATTGTCGCAGGTGGTTCTGGGTACAGCCTCACCCCTCCCTCCATGAAAGCAACGGCAGACAACCATTTTGCGCCTTTTTTCCTGGGTGAACACTGCAGACTCCATACCACGGCAAGCATGGAGCCCGCTCAGCTCAAGACAGCAGTCATGAACATTGTAAACACCTCGCGCGTTCTCGTGTAGTTTATGCTGAGCCAGGACCAGAAAAACGAGGCGAGGAGGCGGCGGCGATGGCAGCGCAGCGACAAGCGTGATAAGGACATGGACATGGACACAGAATTCTCTGAAACTGCGGGCCCCGGTGCTTTGGAGACCATGTTGTTAATGAGGCAGGTTTTATCCGTGGAATGCCAGTTCTGGGCCCGGGAAACAAGCCCAGACTGGTGGGACCGCATAGTGTTGCAGGTGTGGGACGATTCCCAGTGGCTGCGAATCTTTCACATGCATAAGGGCACTTTTATGGAACTTTGTGACTTGCTGTCCCCTGCCCTGAAACGCCAGAATACCAAGATGAGAGCAGCCCTCACAGTTGAGAAGCGAGTGGCTATAACCCTGTGGAAGCTTGCAACTCCAGACAGCTACTGGTCAGTCGGGAATCAATTTGGAGTGGGCAAATCTACTGTGGGGGCTGCTGTGATGCAAGTAGCCAAAGCAATCACTGAGGTGCTGCTACGAAAGATAGTGACTCTGGGAAATGTGCAGGTCATAGTGGATGGCTTTGCTGCAATGGGATTCCCTAACTGTGGTGGGGCGATAGATGGAACCCATATCCCTATCTTGGCACCGGAGCACCAGGGTACCCAGTACATAAACCGCAAGGAGTACTTTTCAATGGTGCTGCAAGCACTTGTGGATCACAAGGGACGTTTCACCAACATCAACGTGGGCTGGCTGGGAAGGGTTCATGATGCTCGCGTCTTCAGGAACATTCCTCTGTTTAAATGGCTGCAGCAAGGGACTTATTCCGGGACCAGAAAATAACCATTGGGGATGTTGAAATGCCAATAGTTATTCTTGGGGACCCAGCCTACCCCTTAATGCCATGGCTCATGAAGCCATACACAGGCAGCCTGGACAGTAGTCAGGAGCTGTTCAACTACAGGCTGAGAAAGTGCAGAATGGTGGTAGAATGTGCATTTGGCCGTTTAAAAGGTCGCTAGCGATCGTTACTGACTCGCTCAGACCTCAGCCAAACCAATATCCCCATTGTTATTTCTGGTTGCTGTGTGCTCCACAATCTCTGTGAAAGTAAGGGGGAGACCTTTATGGCGGGGTGGGAGGCTGAGGCAAATCGCCTGGCTGCTGATTACATGCAGCCAGACACCAGGGCGATTAGAAGAGCACACCAGGAAGCGCTGTGCATCAGAGAAGCTTTGAAAACCAGTTTCATGACTGGCCAGGCTACAGTGTGAAATTTCTGTTTGTTTCTCCTTCATGAAAACCCGCCCCATTTATTGACTCATTCTCTGTAAGGAACCCACCCTCCCCCTTCCCCCAGCTTGCTTTCAAAGGAATTAAAGTCACTATCGTTTAAAAATTATTTATTCTTTATTAATTGATTATAAAAAGAGGGAGAGAACCCGGGTGGGGTTTGGGAGGAGGATTGGCGGGAAGGAAAAGACCACTAAAAAAGGTTAAAAAAATGACAGACTTTTGCTTGGGCTGTCCACTGGGGTGGAAGGGAGGGTGTACGGAGCCTCCCTCCCTATGTTCTTACACGTCTGGGTGAGGAGGCTATGGAACATGGTGGGGAGGAGGGGCGTTATACAGGAGCTGTAGTGGCACTCTGTTATCCTGCTGCCGTTCCTGAAGCTCCAGCAGACGCTGGAGCATGTCTGTTTGCTCACGCAGCAGCCCCAGTGTTGCATCCTGCCTCCTCTGATCTTCCTGCCGCCACCTCTCATCTCGAGCGTCTTTCCTCTCCTCACGTTAGTCCCTCCTGTCCTCACGTTTGTCCCTCATGTCCTCACATTGGTCCCTCCTGTCCTCACGTTCACTGGCTTCTTTCCTATACTTTGAAACTGTGTCCTTCCACTCATTCAGATGAGCTCTTTCACTGCGGGTGGATTCCATGATTTCTGCGAACATCTCGTCTTGCATCTTCTTTTTCCAACGCCTTATCTGAGATAGCCTTCGGGACGGAGGAGGGAGGCTTGAAGAATTTGCAGCTGCTGGAGGGAGGGAAAAAAAGAGAGAATTTTTTTAAAAGATACATTTTGCAGAACAATGCTTATACTCTTTCACGGTGAACAACACTATTCACATTACATAGCACATGTGATTTCTGTGCAAGGTCGCATTTTGCCTCTTAATATTGAGTGCCTGGATTTGCTGCTAGAGATCAGATGCAGGACCGGGCAACAGAATTCGGCTTGCATGCGGGCATGGTAAGCCATTGTTTTTCGGTTTCTGCGCCCTCCTTTCCCACATACCAAGCAAAGCCCGTTGAGTGCTGCGGTTTTCCTGTTAACCTTCAGCAGCAGAAAACAAACTAACCCTCCTCATCCAATTCTCTGGATGATCGCTTTATCCCTCCCCCCACCACATGGCTGGTATCAGGGAAGATCCCTGCAGGAACCAAACTAACACCCCTCACCCCGCCATGAATTCTCTGGGATGATCGCTTTACCCACTCCCCCCACCACGTGGCTGGTATCGGGGAAGATCCCTGCTAGCCAAACGCGAAAAGCTCTGGGCCAATTCCCCCTCCCGCGCTTGGCTAACTGCAGGGAAGGATTTCTTTTCCGCCACAGGCAAACAGCCCAGTAGGAACAGCCACCTCTATCCCCTTAATTAAATTCCTGTATTTCAACCAGGTTACCATGAGCGATATCACTCTCCTGAGGATTACACAGCGAGATAAAGAACGGATGTTGCTTGAATGCCAGCAAACACCGGGACCATACGCTGCCAGGCTTTGTCATGCAATGATACCAGATTACTTGCTGCAAGCATGGCGGGGTCAAGTGTCCTACCATGGAGGACGGAATAAGGCTGCACTGCCCAGAAACCTTGTGGCAAGGCTTTTGGAGTACCTCCAGGAGAGCTTCATGGAGATGTCCCTGGAGGATTTCCGCTCCATCCCCAGACACGTTAACAGACTTTTCCAGTAGCTGTACTGGCCACGAATACATCCCAAGTCCTCAGGGCAAAGTAATCATTAAAAAACGCTTGCTTTTAAAACTAAGTTTTATATTTTAAATGGTAAACTCACCTGAGGTCCCTTCCATGGGGTCGTGGTCTTGGATACTGGCTTGGGAGGGTTGGGAGGGCACTTCAGTTAGGGTGAGAAAAAGATCCTGGCTGTTGGGGAGAATGGAGTGCTGGGTGCTCTCCGCAAGCTCGTACTCCTCCTCCTCCTCCTCTTCCCCATCCACAGAATCCTCAGGTGTAGCTGATGAGATTATCCCCGCCTCGGAATCCACGGTCAGAGGTGGGGTAGTGGTGGCAGCCCCCCCTAGAACTGCATGCAGCTCGGTATAGAAGCGGCATGTCCGTGGCTCTGACCCGGAGCGACCGTTTGCCTCCTTTGTTTTTTGATAGGCTTGTCTGAGCTCCTTGACTTTCATGCGGCACTGATCTGAGTCCTTATTGTGGCCTCTTTCCATCATGCCCTTGGAGATTTTTTCAAAAGTTTTGGCATTTCATCTTTTTGAACGAAGTTCTGCTAGCACTGAATCCTCTCCCCATATAACGATCAGATCCAGTACCTCCCGTATGGTCCATGCTGGTGCTCTTTTTCGATTATCGGCCTGCATGGTTACCTGTGCTGATGAGCTGTCTGTGGTCACCTGTGCTCTTCACCCTGGGCAAACAGGAAATAAAATTCAAATGTTCGCAGGGGTTTTCCTGTCTACCTGGCCAGTGATTCCGAGTTCAGATTGCTGTCCAGAGCGGTCACAATGGTGCACTGTGGGATAGCTCCCGGAGGCCAATACCATCGAATTGCAGCCACACTAACCCTAATTCGAAATGACAATATCAATTTTGGCGCTACTCCGCTCGTCGGGGTGGAGTACAGAAATCGATTTTAAGAGCCCTTTATTTCGAAATAAATGGCTTCGTTGTGTGGACGGGTGCAGGGTTAATTCGATTTAACGCTGCTAAATCCGAATTAAACTCATAGTGTAGACCAGGCCAGAGATATTGATATGATGCGGGGAGGGGAGGGAAGAAAGAGCAAAACGTAAGTTTCAAGATGTTCTTTATTTTGATCCAAAGTAGGGCACTCTGAATGCATATGGAACCTATGTATTTGTCAAATTAGGGGTTCTAGTCAACATGTGGGCATTCATGTTGGCACTTATATGTCTAAACACAGAGCTGGGCATCCAGATGAGGGATTCTGATATTTTATTACATTACCAACCTTTGAAATGTGTGTTCCTTGTGTCATTTTGTTTTCTCTTCATGCCCATTTTTAAGTACTCATTTGTTTTTCAGCAGTTGAGTATTTAAGATCTCTGCAATATCAAGCTCTCTCACATCATGAGAGGTCAGACCATAGACTTGTGAGAAGTCAAGTGTCCCTCTATACTGCTTTCAAGCAACATAGACAATGACTCAAGCAAGTGAAAAAAATCAATATTTTAAGCCTGGAAAATTGTGACAATCAATCTGAATTCTAACAGAAATTCAGGGAAGCATTTTCAGCAGTTACAGAAGCTTCAGTAGGTGTTGAGTATCAGGAGGTAGCCATGTTAGTCTGTAGCCACAAAAATAACAAGGAGTCCAGTGGCACCTTAAAGACTAACAGATTTATTTGGGCATAAGTTTTTGTGGGTAAAAAGCCCACTTCTTCAGATGCAACATGCAGGTGTTGAGACAGCCTCGAAACATTTTCAGGACACAACATATAACAGGGCTGTTTAAGTTCTCAGCTTCGTTAAGAGGAAATATCAGGACTGGTTTGGTGAGAATGAGCCTGAAATATGTCAGCAGTTGAACTCACTTCATGCTATCCATCGAGCCTACAGAGCAGACAAGGATTCAGCAGCTAGGAAGGCTTCATATCATCAAGCAAAGCAGATGGATCAAACCAGACTTCAGCAAATGAAAAAATAGTGATGGGAAAAGAAAGTAGCAGATTACTCCTGGCCGCAGACTGCAAAGAAACCAAAAGCTTTTTTGCTGGACTTCATGCTGTGTATAGGATAATCTCTGTATGCATATTGGACAGCAATTGACTCTTCATTGACAAAAAAGAAATATTTGACTGACGGATGGAACATTTTAGTTTGCTTCTTAATCACTCTTACATTTCTGAGAAATCAATTAATGTTCTTTCACAGCATCCTTTAAAAAGAAAACTTGCACTAGACCCCTTCTTATGTGAGACCATAACAGCAATCAGGTAGATGTGACAAGGGAAAGCACCTGGACCAGATGGCATTCCAGTGGAGATCTATAAGTATGGTGGCTACCACACCACAAGGCGCCTCACCTGGCTCATCTCCATTATCTGAGAGCAAGAATCAGTGCCACAGGATTTCAAGGATGCCAACATTGTTCACCTCTATAAATGTATGAATGATAGAGCGAAGTGTAACAATCACCACAGCATTTCCCTGCTCTCTGTCGCTGGGAAAATTCTTGAACGGGTCATATTGAATAGGTATTAAGTCTGTCTTATGGAAACTGTCCTCCCTGAGGCTAGGTCTATACTACCCGCCTGAATTGGCGGGTAGAAATCGACCTCTCGGGGATCGATTTATCGCGTCCCGTCGGGACGCGACAATCGATCCCCGAATCGGCGCTCTAACTCCACCAGCGGAGGTGGTAGTAAGCGCCGCCGACAAAAAGCCGCAGAAGTCGATTTTGCCGCCGTCCTCACAACGGGGTAAGTCGGCTGCAATACGTCGAATTCAGCTATGCTATTCACGTAGCTGAATTTGCGTATCTTAAATCGACTCCCCCCGGTAGTGTAGATGTACCCTAGGTCTCAATGTGAAATTCAATCTAGACAGGACTCTATAGACGTGATCTTTGTAGGACATCAGCACCAGGAAAAGTGATGGGAGTAAAAGCAAGGCCTTTGCATGATGTTTGTTGGCAAAGGTTTTTGTGAAGGATTCTGGAAATTTTGGATGCCCTGCAAAGTTTATTTCTATTATTTGCTCTTTCCATGATGGGATGATAGCCAGTGCAATGGAAAATGGTGGGATATTGGACCCCCAAACAAGGTTACGTGCTGGCTCCCATGCTGTTTTCCATCTTATTTTTTTTTTCATCTGTGCTTATGGATGCATTTCATGACATTGACAGAGTAGTATTTTCCAATTCCTCATTGAAAGGAAGTTGATCAATCTGCAACACTTCCATGCTCGCACAAAAGTGGCAGATTTACTCATTAAGAAACTTTTGCTGATGACTGTGCACTGGTTGCTCACTTGATTGATGACATTCAATTTATAATTGATCGCTTTGCTCATGCCATCAATTGTTTTGTTTTCATAGTCAGCCTAAGAAAACTGAAATACTGTTCCAACCTGTGCCAGTACATGCTTATCTCTAACCAAATATTAAGATCAACAATGCTCCTCTCAAGTCCGTAGAGAAGTTTTGCTACCTAGGGAGTATGCTTTCACAGAATACCAAAATTGATTATGAGATTACCCATCACACAGCCAAGGCCAGTTTGTGTTTTAACGGCTATAAAGCTTTCACTTTTTGAATCTCAGTGTTTACTGTCATTGAATAATTATTGTCTGACCCCCACACCATAATTTCCCATAATTTTGAACATTTAAATAGAAAAAATGCTTGAAAATAAATATTGATATTATCTGTTGAAATTATAAAAAATTATAAACATTTTGCCAAGCCTAACCTTAATTTATCCACTTCTCTTCTGTGCTGTGGAAACTTGCCTGAGGCTGGGGTATCTCTAGCAATGACGCTCTTAAAGGAGAGCCGCATTGCTAGGAAACCAGAAAGGGCTAAGGCAAATGGAAACATGGGAGCCCACAGGTCTAGGAGAATTACTGGTTTAGGGAGCTGAACTCCCTTCTTTCTTATGTGGGCAAACCAACCAACAATATAAGTACAAAGAGGAAACTCCATGAGATGAAATTCTCTTGGGAATAGCCCTATAATGGGCAAGCACTCTGGAGAGAACCATGACTCCTGTTTGGCAGGAATAGCTGAAAATCGTTAAAATGGCCACTATGCATAACACTTGCGTTCTCTGGATTGGAATTAAAGCACTGATGCTATTACTACCCTCTGTCTTTATTGGTCACACTCACTTTTCCCCAGGGGTGAAAGTAAGTTAAAGGACTTACTAGTATGCTGGAGTCCTGAGCAGGGGCATGGCCTCAACCGGAAGAGGCGGGGCCTTTAAATCACCCCTGGAGCTAGCAGCTGCAGAGGCTCCAGGCCCTTTAAATCACTGATAGAGCCCTGTCGCTGCTACCCCAGGTCTCCGGCAGTGGGGCTCGAGAGGCAATTTAATGGGCCCTGGGCTCCAGCCGCTCTGGGGAGCCCTGAGCCCTTTAAATCGCCAGCCTGGGGAAGCTGGTCCAGCACGGCATACCGGCTCTTGCTGGTATGCCGTACCAGACTGTACCGGCTTACTTTCACCTCTGCTTTTGCCTCTTCTCAGTACTCAGCTCACTGAAGGTATGGAGGTTTGCTTAAATTGCTGAGCACCACTGTACACATTTTTTCTGCACTGTGTAGTATTTTCTCTGAACAGATGCTGAGCAGTCACTGCATTAACATTGTTAGCACTCTGACTCTGTATTTCTTTCAGCAGCACTCAGACATCTGTAGGGTTGAACCTGTAGTCTTGCTTTTCATGTAGATCCCCCCATTTAACCCCAAAGTCAGCACTGTATATCGGAGGAATATTGCTCATATGTTCAGATTATAGAGATGAGTAACTTCACTGTTACTTGGAGAAAAAAGATGATAAAAAAAGATGATCCACAAAAATATTAATTTAATTTTATCCAATTTCTAACATGCACTTACACACACGCACAGACACACACACAGTGTCGGCACAATGGTAAGTGATCTGCTCTTTTGGAATGAAGCAGAGAAGTATATGAAGTATTGTATACTTTCAGTTAAGTACATCCTCTGCTAGCTTTTCTGCTATATTTATTGTTTTCTAAACACGTATCAACTGTTAAAGTATAATCCACGGGAGGGCTATCCTGGAGTCCTCATGAAAAGCAAAATTCTCATGGAAGTCTGTTTTGTTTTGTTTTGTTTTGTTTTGAATTTTGTCTAGGTAGCTCTCCAAGCTCTCAGGTTTGAAAAAGCTGAATATGTCAAGGAGGTCATACTGCTTAGATTATTAACTGTCACCAAAGATTTTTTAGATTTCTTTGTATAAGATACTAAGCTGTCAATTCCATAGAAATGCTTTGAGGATTGCATTTGGAAATGCTTAGAGGTCAGACTAGATGATCATAAAGGTCCCTTCTGGCATGAAAATCTATGCATTCCTTTCTATGCATTATTGATAGACAAACAAAGGAAAGGAAAGATAGAAGAAGCTGTCTACTACCTAGTACTATTAAGTCTGCCTACTAAAGGGTTTCTGTGTACAATTAGACCATACTGTTCAAAAAAATCAAATAAATGAATAGATACGTAAATAAAAAAAACGTGGGTTATGCTATTTATTTATTTATTTATGAGAAAAGTTGCTTCTGGTTTGTTTGGAGGGGGAAAAAAAGAAAAGATTTGATCATAGAAGATATGAATTATTTTATTACTCGGTTTTTGTCCTGCGTACAAAAGTAGAATCGAGCAAAGACCGAGCCTGTAAAATCAGCACATTGCACCAGCAGCTGTGTTCTGAACTAAGCGTTTCCTCTGGGGAAAGGATCCTATATCTTTGGGCACAGAATGTAATTATGAATGCATCTGCTCTACCTGTGCTTCACACCCTCATCCCCCCAGCCCTACCTTGTGTTTGAGCCCCCATGTAGCTTTGCCTCCCACCATGCAGCTGGGTGTCCAACCCCTGCCCAGCTTCCTAAATCCTGTTTTCTTTTGTGCTGTAGAACTAGCCTTAAGACCTCAGACACAGCAGAGGTGAATTCCTGGCCCTTTGGAATTCTGTGGCAATATTTCATTGACTAAGACCAAGATTTCACCCAAAATTTGCTCTTATTGGTGATACGGATGAAATGGTTTCTAGTTTAGGCCAGCTTAAGTGTCGGATAGAGCAGATGAATGTGTTAACAGAATGCACCATGGGCATTAGCTGATATCTCACTACCAGTTGCATTTCACAACTATAAGCCTGATATGATGAATTCCCAGATCATAAGCCCTTCCAGATAAAAGGTCAGTATTTTTCATGATGCAAGGAGCTGTGCAAACTAGAATACTGTTTCTTCACTGCTTATCTACCTTCTAAAAATATGGATGCTTGTCCAGAGAATACATAATAGAAGTAGATAAAAGTGTGAATGTTATTATAGAAGTATCATAAGAAAAGGAAAGAGAGTAAATCAGTAAATGTTTATCTGCCCACCCGATCAGGCCAGCAAACAACTTTGAAGAAAGTTTTAACTTTTCTAGCCTTTAACTCTCCCAGAAAGATTCATCACAGCCTTAAAAACTTTGTCCTCTGGAGGAGGTTAGGTATAAAAAAGACACTGAAACAGTTTTAGAGATGAGGTCTTTTCTCTTTTGAGTAATATAATTTTGATATTAAAAACCAAACAAAATACAAAACTAAAACCCCCCAAAACTGTTTAAGAAAGTGAAACAGCTCTCCTTAAAAGCTATGAATCACCACAGAAACCTATTGTATTGCTTATTACAAGCGGTTTCGGGATGATTCACAGCTTTGACTATTCAGTCCATTGATATCAAAACCATTCTGGTGCAAATGCTTCTGTGCTCCTTGACAATGTGTGAAGACCCTGTTACCCGACTTTGAGGATGCTGCACTTTGTGAGTTTTGAACATTCCTAGCTCCAGTCATTTGTGTCATCGATAAATTTCATAAACCAATAAATGCTTCAAGATGAGTTTGTGGAGTTTCAGACACCGTTAGTGTGGAAAATGACAATCGTTTAGTGGCTTTTAGCTTTAAAATAGTACTTTTGGCTAGCTATCACTGAAAACGACAATTACACTTCTTCTGTGTTTACAATCTGGCTACTTTAGAAAATGGCTATAATTACATAGAAAAGAAAGTGAAAATTATATGGCGGCCTTTTTATGTTTTAAAACTATAAAAAATATAATAGTAACATTATATGTCTGAATTACCCCCAATTTGCTTTAAGGGTTTAAGACTACATTTCTGACCTTAATTCAGCCTCCTGTGTGTCTTGCTGTTTGTGGAACATGTAAGATCAGCCACTTAAACTGTGTAAGGGGCTTGCAGCTGAGTCTAGGACCAGGTAGCTCCATCTCCCTAGTGAGCAACAGAGGACTCGCAGCTGAATCATCTGATTGGAGGAGCCAACAGGCATGCTCTTAAGTCCAGAAGCAGCAGTAAGCCAACAGCTGCTCAAAGCATTTGTCCTTGGGTGTGTTAGCTCCTAATTTGTTCCTGCTTTGCTTCATTCCACTAGGCATGATCCCCACCACCTGATCTCTGACAAACCCTTCAGTATCTATGTACATAACACATGGGGTTAATCTAGGGACAGAACTGGAATGAAAATAACAATAATTGGGATGTGAGCTCCTTCTATGAAGAGCTCTAAATAAATGCCCAAATCTAAATTCTGGAACACTAAAATTTGTCCTAATCCACATCCGTGGTACTACAAGATATGGGCAGATCTGACCACCTGCTAGTGGATTCAAATAAGCAGCACCTTTTCAGCATTAATCAAGAAAGACACAAGCATAAGCAAATGCTATATTTGTGTGCATTTATTTTGTACTTTTGAAGTGTTACATGTACTGTATATACTAACTAAATTAGCTTTTGCACTTCTGGCAAGTTGTCAATGTGCCCTTTGCTGTTATAAAGTTCAGGCACCTGTGATATTGAGACAAAGAACCTTAATTAAATGGTGACTCATTGGATTTAACTGCAGGGCTTGATGCTGGTAAAAACTGTGTGGGGCCCCCAAATTAGCCAAGGAGCAGGAGTAAGTCTAAAGGGTGAAGTGTGTAGTGAAATGTCTTGTGAATACTGAGGATCACACTTAATCCTGTGATTTATAGGAATGCTAGTTTCCCACCCTTTTTTATCCTGTGTCTTTGAGAATAAAGGAAAAAGTGCACAAAGAGATGGAGACTTTGTTCTGCTGAGTGTGGGGGACTATGCCTGGTATTTAAACTTATTGCTACAACCTGGTGAACTCTGCTGTATACCCTGCAAGGGCTTCTGGATACAGGATAATCATTAATTATATAATTTTAAGTAACTTATTTGTCATCATGTAGACAATGAGCCATTTGTTTGTAAAACAGAATTTAAAAAAAAATGCTACTTAAGAAGAAAATTACACTCCCAAAAAGTTCTCTTTATGGAAATCTTGTCTTAAACCTCTTTCTCGTCACCAGCTTGATTTTCCCCTTAAATAGAGAGTTCAACATTTTACAGGGCAGGGAACCCACAGAAAAGCCTCTTTCCTAATGTTAAACTAATCTTTTAAACATAAAGCCCAGAGGATAATGATATGAATACTATTGCAGAAACTGGGACACCAGCCACTCGGTTTAAAAAAATTTGTACGCCATGCCTCTAATCTTCTATCAGAAGCATATTTGTAGGTTTGAAAGAAGCAAAATATCCATGCTAGAGCAGCAAGTTATGTTATAAATTGTGTTAATTGTGCCCATCTCCTTGCTACATAAAACATTTTCTCCTAAAAGCATCCTTTATTTGCTGGCAAATCTGGGCATTAATGTGAAAGTTCTTCTTCTAACCAGGGGCCAGTTTATTCCCATCCACAGGGCTTTCTATGAGAGGGAGTAAAATGCATTGATAGCTCTTCTGCTTGTACCCTGGCAGAGTCAAAAGAGCACCTATCCTCTTTCCCTAGACCTTGTTGCCCAACAGGAAATCAGCCAGAGCAGCTTCTCCATAGCTCTCCCCGATCTCAGGGACTCAGACTGTTCTTTTCCCTAGTGTGGGATGCACAAGGGAAGACGCCCTATGCCAGGGGCGGGCAAACTTTTTGGCCTGAGGGCTGCATTTTGGAAATTGTATGGAGGGCCGGTTAGGGGAGGGGGGCGTGGCCCCCTCATCCCCCCCGCCCAGCTTCTGGCCCCCTGGCGACCCCCCCCCGGACCCCTGCCCCATCCACCCTCCCTGTCCCCTGCCCCTCCCCCCGGAACTCCTGCCCCTGACTGCCCTGCGCCGCCCCATCCAACTCCTTCTCTCCTTCCTGACTGCCCGCTGGGACCCCTGCCCCATCCAACCACCCCTTCTCCCTGACTGCCCCCAGAACCCCTGACCCTGACTGCCCCCCGCCGCCCCATCCAATACCCCCTCCTTCCTGACTGCCCCCCCCCCCGGGACCCCTGCCCCCCTTCAACCCCCCTGTTCCTCCCGACCCCTATCCACACCCCTGCCCCCTGACCAACACCCCAAACTCCCCTGCCCTCTATCCAACACCCCCTGCCCCATGCTCCCCGAAACCTTACCACACTGCTTGAAGCACTGGTGGCTGGCAGCGCTGCAGCCGCGCTGCCCGACTGGAGCCAGCCACGCCACGGCGCAGCACAGAGCACCGGGTCAGGCCGAGCTCTGCAGCTGCACTGCCCCAGGAGCTCGCTGCCCTGCCGCCCAGAGCATTGCACCGGCATCGCAATGAGCTGAGGCTGCGGGGGAGGGGCCGGGGGCAAGCCTCCCGGGCCAGGAGCTCAGGGGCCAGGCAGGAGGGTCCAACGGGCTGGATGTGGCCCACGAGCCGTAGTTTGCCCCCCTCTGCCCTATGCTCTCCTTCCTGCCTATGCACAGTCTGGACCAATGCTTATATTTTGAGTTAATTTAAAGACAAATTTGATTTCTCTGGCACCACATATAAATGAAGAGAAAAGAGAATAAATAGCTTTGGCAATCAAATATTCAATTATTTTGTGTCCTCATGCCACATTCTGGATCTCCAGCTGGTGTAAATCAACATCTTTCTATTGACTTCAGCTGAGGATCTGTCCCTAGCTGTACTGCTGATATTTGCATTCATAAGTCTTAGTCACTGAATATATTAATAGCATACTCTTTCTTGTACAGCTATTCTACAGTATGTTTTATTATGGTTGTTCTTTTTGGATTGCTTAATTAGCATTACTAAGCAAAAACTGATTTAAACACAGATGGGAAACTGTTTCACTCACAACCACTTTGCACATTTTTAAGTGAATATACACCTCTACCCCGGTATAACGCGACCCGATATAACACGAATTCGGATATAACGCAGTAAAACAGTGCTCCGGTGGGGGCGGGGGGGCGGGGCTGCGCACTTTGGTGGATCAAAGCAAGTTTGATATAACGCGGTTTCACCTATAACGTGGCAAGATTTTTTGGCTCCCGAGGACATTGTTATATCGGGATAGAGGTGTATGTGATCACAGATTCATTGCTTTCAAAAATTAATTAAATGACCACATCTGTTCCATGTGAATTTTGGGATTTGAAAGTCTGTTTAGCACATTTTCATTTTAGTATATTTACAATGAAGGTTATTCTTCTGGCTTTTAAGCAAGGCTAGTTGGACAAACTTGAACAAAGTTGAAATTTTGACAAATGGAAAAAAAACTTCTCCTGAAAAGCTTGTCCTCTCTTTCACCATCTCTGCTTTTAAGTTTATTTCAATTATGATCATTATTTAGCCTGTAAGTCACTGTGTGGGTTTGCAGCAGGAGAGCAAAGTTGTTGTGCTCTGCTGCAAGCATGAGTGGAGGCTGTGTCTGCATCAAGTAGAAATCATTCTCACGCCCCTTGCACACCCTTTCCCTTAACTATTGAGAGAGCAGAGGGCAGAGTATGAGCATGTCTGGCAGGCATTGTTTAAGTGTGATCTTCACCATGCAACTGAGAGTACTTGGCTAACTTTTTTGCAACTAGGCAGGAATATCTTGGCAGCTGATTACTTTTTAGCATTTTCTTAGACGTGCATGAGTCTCCACCTAGGCTTTGCAAGATGAAGCCAAATGTAGCCTTATATATCATAAGATTGTTCTTAATTTTCCAACCACTGCCATAGACATAAGAATGGTCTTCCTGGGTCAGACTAGTGGTCCATCAAGCCCAGTATCCTGTCTTCCGACAGCAGATGATGTCAGATGTTTCAGAGGGAACAAACAGGGTAATTTATTGAGTTGCCCCATCTCCTCCTGCCCCCCCGCTTCCCTTAATTGTTCAGTCTCAACTTCTGTCTGTCAGAGGTTTAGAGACACTCAGAGCATGGGGTTGCAATCTGACCATCTTGGTAATAGCCACTGATGGACCTAGCTTCCAGGAATTTATTTAATTCTTTTTTAATCCAATTATACTTCTGGCCTTCACTACATTCTGGCCTTCACTACATTCCCAGTTCCACAGATTAACTGTGCATTGTATGAAGAATTTCTTCCTTATATCTCTTTCAAATTTACTACCTATTAATTTCATTGGGTGATCCCTGGTTCTTGTGTTATGTGAAAGGGTAAATAACACTTCTTTTTTTCCATACCATTTGTGATTTCATAGATCTCTATTATATTTCTCCTCAGTCGTCTCTTTTCCAAACTGAACAATGCCAATCTTTTTAATGTCTCCTCATATGGAAGCTGTTCCATACCCCTAATCATTTTTCTTGCCATTCTCTGTACTTTTTCCCAATTGTTATGTATCTTTTTTGAGATGAGGTGACCTGAATTGCACACAGTATTCAAGGTGTGGGCGTACCATAGATTTATATTGTGGCATTATGGGTTTTTTTTCTGTCTTATCTATCTCTTTCCTAATGGTTCCTAACATTCTGTTAGCTTTTTTGACTGCTGCTGCACACTGATCAGATGTTTTCAGAGAACTATCTACAATGACTCCCAGATCTCTGTCTTGAGTGGTAACAGCTAAATAAGACCCCATCATTTTGTATATCTAGTTGGAATTATATTTTCCAGTGTTCATTACTTTGCAATTATCAACATTGAATTTTGTCTGCTATTTTCTTTCCCAGTCACCCAGTTTTGTGAGATCCCTTTGTAACTCTGCACAGTCAGCTTTGGACTTTATCTTGAGTAATTTAATATCATCTACAGACTTTGCCACCTCACTGTTTACCCTTTTTCCAGATCATTTATGAATATGTTGAACAGCAATAATCCATAGGGGACCCTGCAATTTACCTCTCACCAATGTGAAAACTGACTTGTATTCTTACCCTTTGCTTCCTGTCTTTTAACTAGTTATTGATCTATGAGAGGACCTTGTCTCTTATCCCGTGACTGCTTACTTTGCTTAAGAGCCTTTGGTGTGGGACCTTGTCAAAGGCTTTCTGAAAGTCCAAGTACATTATATGCACTGGATCACCCTTGTCCACGTGTTCGTTGACCTCCCTCAAAGAATTTTTAGTAGATTGGTGAGGCATTGATAGCACCAGTGTAGCTCTATCAGTTGCTAGCAAAGATGGAAACAGTCCTCTTTTGGGCGAATGTTCCTCATCCAGTACTGAGACAAAAGTGGGACATGGTTTTGTCTGGTTTCAGACAGGGGATGCCATTTTGTAGAGTGTGCCATTCCAGCCCTGCAACATTGCATGTGGTGTATGTGTAAGATCATGCTGGCATGGGCCCTGCCAGGTACTCTTCAAAATGGTGTCCTCCATGTGTCATGATCTCATGTCATGCCAGTGCGGGTGGGGTCACACGAATGGGAGCATGCCCATGCCATTCCTGGAAGTACTAGAATGCCTGCTATTTGGGGAATGTGTGAGTGGCCACCCTAAAGGTCACCGACTCCTGTATTATGCCAGGGCGTACTGTGGGCTTTAGGATTTGGGGAATAGCCAGTGAGATGTTTTTCCAGGACACCTGTTGTGACAGATTTACCCTAATCTGTCAATTCATATCTGATACAGAGGAGAAGAGGGTTAAGAGGGAATTGTAGGAGAATATGAGTGCTGTCTAGCTTACTGCCTGCTTTAGAAAGACTGTGTTGTTGCTGGTGCATTGTCATTCTCGTGATTTCATTGTGAGACTCATGACATTTGTTTTTTCTTAAAGCTGTGGAATGAAATGATTACATTGAGATACTCAGCTTTCATTAAAAAAAAGTGAATTTCTAAACCTTAGAATTGCAGAGAATAGCTTGCCCTGAATGCACGTAAGGGGTCAGAAACCAGAAGACAAATAAAAAGAACTCATATAAAATCGTGTTTGAACACTTAGTGCTGGCAATACTGATTTTTTTTTTTTTTTTTTTTGTCTCTCATCCTGGTCCCTAGTAAACTTGTTATGTTTTATTCTGCAAGCTCTCTGTGTGCAGAATTCCCATTTATTTCAATGCAAGTCCTGTACCTGAAGAGCCTCTGAAGGATTGGGCTCCAAGAGTATCAAGTCCACAATATGCTCCACAGTTTGGCATAATAATTGACAGTTTTTCGACAGCTGAGATCCAGAGCTGTAGGAACAGACTTATGAACAGAGTTTTTTGCTGGGGAGGTCTTGTACACAGTACGCCAATGCAATATTCCTATCCGCTGTTAATTCAGTGTACTTACAGTCCAGCCCAGTTGTAGTCAGGCTTTTATACTGTGATGATCACCATGGTAGTTGAGCACATTCCAATAGTGTATTAAATTAAATTACAAATCTACCATATATGAAAAATAATATGGTAATTCATTAGCACCAAATAGTTTACATTAACCCAGAAACTGCTCCCAGTAATGCTGGCCTTGACTATTTTCAAGGGAAGAATGCAAATAACATTTGTCAAGGGGAAGGCAACTGTTTCTTCAGTTATCCATCTTCCTTCCTCAACAAGGAGGCTTCTGTTACTCACCTAGCTCCACATGACACTCTGACAGTTCTCCTTCCTTTTATTGTCTTCCTATGAAAAAAAACAATTGCTTCCCTTTCAATTCCAGAAGTCTGCAGGGTGACAGAATGCCACAGGTAGGAGATGTCAAGTTGTGGACAGATTCTTTTCAAATCCCTTTGTTGTGACTAGCACAAGTCAAAAAAATGGGGGGAGGAGGAGATCATGGAAAAAATCCAAAATTTTAAAGATGTTTCCATTTTCCAGGTTTTTTTTAAATCTTCATTTTTCTTAGATCAAAACATTACCTACTTTTTTAAGAGCTGAAAATGTTAATTCCCATAATTTTAATGATTATTCATAAATGTTTATTTTATCATTTTAAGAAGTCATAAACATAAAAAACTGGAAGTTAAATAGTTTTTCATGAAAACTTTCCTCTATCAAAAAAGATATTTTTTCAGTGGAAAAACCTTTTTTACTTGGAAAAAAAAACCTGACCAGCTCTAGTTTTGTCTCTAGTTCCTGATCAGAACTGTAAAAGTAATCATTGGGACTAATTCTGACATCTCACTGGTTTTAAAGTGATCTCATTCTACTGAACACAGTGGTTGTACACTCAATTAGTTGAAAGCAGAATCAAGCCTACTCTGGACATAGGATGTTATATGAAAAATTCATTAGCAATGTCTCTTTAATGGGCTTAAGTAAAATATGCTCTTGGGGAGTAGCTTGTGTAGTTGACTCAGCCTGATTCTGAACTTACATACACCTGGGTAAATCGAGAGTAATTCTACTGAAGTCAGTGCAGTTACACCTCTGTAAATCTGGTGAGAGATCAGAATAAGGCACGGTAGGTATCTCTATAAAGCAATAGTGAAACATTTCAACAGGGATTGTCATGCCTTTGTATCTCTGCAAGAAATCAATCAATGCTCATATTTTAGGTAGATGAATACAAGAAATGGTGTCCAACTTTAATTAGCCAGTGCTGAGTTAATGAATGTAATGTGACAGGAGAATACTATGAAACTTCAGCCTGGCTGTTTGCAACTGGAATAGATACTTTGGCTCTGGAAAAGGACTAAGTTTTCAAAATCTGCTGTTAGAGTAATTATGGTTGGCAGTATTTGGGCAGATATGAGATTACGACAAAAGCAAACTGGAGGTAGAGATGATTGTGCTGACTCAAACACTGCTGTTACATAGTAAAGAGCAATGCTTCTTTTGGGAAAAAAACAGGAAACAGCTAGTTAATTTTTTTAGCATGGGTATAACTTATTTGCAATCTCAGTAGCCAGGAATTTTTTAGAGACACAAGACAGGTGAGGCAATATCTTTTATTGGATCAACTTCTGCTGGTGAGAAGGAGACAAACTTTGGAACTCTTCTTCTGTGTAAGCTCCAAAGCTGGTCTCTCTCACCAACAGATCCAATAAAAGGTCTTACTTCACCCACCTTGTCTCTCTAATATCCTGGGACTGACATGGCTACATCAAACTACATACAGGGGTTTTTAGTTCCTATTGCAGTTCAGAAATTTTTGTTTAGAATGCTGAGGACACCGAGTAGTTAGTGATAAACTAATTCCATGTGTTATGGATGTAATGCACCCACAATGCTACCACATGTACCTGGTAGTTTTTCTTTGAAATTCCTGACATGCCAATGGAAAACACCAATGCCAACAAGTATTACCATAGCAAAGGTTTTCTGTAGCAGTCAATAGGGCAGTAGTTAATACATAAGTGGTTGAGATCAAAAGATGGAGTTTTGCTTTAGAGTGAATAGAATTGTCTGACCCCATGAGATTCTAGATAGGATTAGGTTCTACTATCTGCCTGCATGAGAAATGTAGTAAAGCCTTTCTCAGTCAGCTACTCTGACCAGATGTGAAGCTGCGGAAACAAAGGCTAAAAGAAATAATAAAATAAACAGAGAAATTAGAGTTGGAAAAGGAGTATTTCATCAGTATTAGAGTCTTCCGTAAGGTACATTTTTTAATGTTTCCTTCAGTCTACTCTTAAATATCCCAATTCATGGGAGCTTCCAAAACTTCCATGAAAGAGATAGGAACAGGAGGTGAAAGTTAACATAAGGCTGTGCCTGAGTTCTCAAACAGAAAAATTAAAAAAAAGTTATTTCTTTTAGGCTTGCCTATATTGCTGATGTTCAGGGTTTGGGGGTGCAGGAGCCTGGATGCCCATGGCATGGGGGCAAAGAGGCCTGCTTATACAAGTTCCGTAGCTCATCTTTTTAGCCTACAGGCTGTAAGATTTGGTAAGATGGGCTGGGTTGAATGGGTAGCTGATATTTATCTTTATGCATCTCCAGAGGCAAAATGTGAACAGCCCATGCATATAACAGTAAATACAAATATTATCCTCTGTGCACAGCCTAGAAAGCATTTAGGAAGTATGACTATATGGGTGAAATCACTTATTATGGATCCTACAAAAAGGACTACATTTTTTTAATATAGACATATAAATTGCATTCTCAAAATACTTTGGGCCAGATTGTCAGTTTGCAATCAAGCGTCAGTTAAGGGGCAGTGTGGTAGTGTGCGTTGGTGAGTCACTGTCCCTTCTGATCTTCAGAACAAGATTGGGCCTTGTATTCCTAAATATGTAAGTACTGTTCAATCATCAGACTTCTGCTTGCTTGAATTTTGGATTGTTTGAAATCCACTTTGGCCCTTGAATCAAAATTTAATTTAGACACTGAAATTAATTTATCCAAACCTCAGATTAGCAGAAGGTTTCACATGTTCCTGAGACATATGGATAATCAGTTTACCTGTACATCATACATAGCATATACCACATATGTGATGTGCTTAATGGGACACTATTTCACTTACCATACAGTAAGTGTGATTCTTTGAGATGTGTTATCCACATAGATTCCACTCTTGGTGTACATGTGGCCCTATGTGCACAAGATCTTTCTTTGGCCAGCAGTGTGTAGGGCGAAGACGTGGCCCCATAGATGTCCTTGCACGTCCCCATCCAAGGACATAAAAGGTGAGTGAGCCCTATCATCCCTCAATTCTTTGGCCTATACTGAATCCCAGAGAACTCTGTTGTAGCAGAGAACAAGGGTGAGTTGTGGAATTCATGTGAACAGCTCAAAGAATCACACTTCCTGTAGGGTAAGTAGCCATTCTTTCTTCTTCGAGTGATTGTCCATATGGACTCCAGTTTTGGAAATGAGCAAATAATGTCTGTTTCCTTGGAGATGGGTACTAGGAGTCCTACTTAAACAATGACAGCAGGACAGCCCTACCAAAATGGACATTCCATCTGGAAGCCTCTAGCAATGATTGTATAAATGTGTAGTCTGAGCTCTACATGGCTGCCCTACAAATTTCAGAAATAGGGACATTCTTCAAACAGGCAGCGGAGGCTGCCTATGTGCTACTGCGATGAGTTCTAATGTGGCTAGTTGGTCTAACCTGGCTGGCTGATAACATGTTCTTATGCAGTGGGAGACCAATTCTGATAATCTCTGAGGCTACAGCCTGAAGCTTAACCCTCTCTGCAAAGGTCATGAATAGCCCAGGTGTACTCTTGAATGGTTTTGTCCTGTCAGCTTTGTAAATCAATCTAATAGAGATTTTTCTGTTTTGAGAGCTGTCATGAACTTCAGCAGAACAGCTTCAGCACAATCCAGGCTTCCTACGCCCTGGGTTCAGGTAACTACTGCCACTACTAAGCTTTGCACTTGGAAATTTTATACCATGTCACCCTCACTCTGCTCCCTTCTTCCAGTGACCCTGTCCCCAGGAGTGGGTGTTGCCTAGGAAAGGTACCTAGTAACAAAGTAACATTAATGCTAATACCCTGTGGAGTGGCAGGTTCCATCTCACTGCTGTAAGAAAGAACTGAGGGATGGTTGGGGCCGCTCTACCTTTCATGTCCCTTGGTTAGGTTGTGTGTGAGGGTATCTAGGGCACAGGTGTGATACCAAAGGACACTGCTGTCCAAAATCATGCACCTGGGGTGCAAGAGTGGAATCCATGTGGTTGGTCACTCATATCTTTTGTATTTCTTGAATTTAAAAATAAATTAAATATACATTCTTCATTAACAGGAGACTTATTTTTTTCATATAATAGGTATCATTTTGATTGTTACAAAGACATTGTTTATTTTTACTTACATATATTGATATGCTTCTGCATACCTTTCAGATGCTGAATTGTGGCTTTTATTGGTGTAATATATTGTCATGATAGTATGTCTCTAAATTTCATCTTGATGATAACTATCATAAACAGGAACAGAAATTCTATTCACTCTATCACTTATGAGAAGAATCTATCGTGGGCACAGTACATCAGCACTTCTTTCAGAACTGAACAGCACACAACTAATAGGAAAGTTTGCATAGATGCATATAGTTAGTATGATATTAATATTGATTAGTTTCAATATATTTAGTAGGAAACTGGTTCATCCTCCAAATAGAGTCCTTGAAGTCATAGTAACCCCACAGCACCATTATTCTCATATATGAAGCGGGGACGGATCCCCTTATTGTTGTCTTGGAAAGCTTTAAATTACTCACTCCATACTTCTTTTAATCTCCTTATGGGGGCCCACTATTTCAGAACTGCATGTCCCGTTTTCCTACATATCACATCAGATGTGAATACCCTTCGTCCAGTGCTTTCCATTCCCTTCTCCATCTCCGTGATGAAAGAATAACAACACAACCTTTTGTATTCTTTGCTACCAGTTTACATAGAACCTTGTCCTTTTTTGTCTCTCAACATATACCTTGTACGTGATGAGATAAGACCCTTAGGGCCACATCCTAAGGTTTAGCACATCCAGTTCTCTTATCATTCCCTTGTCTCACATATGTGTAGGGCCCTACCAAATTCATGGTCCATTTTGGTCAATTTCAGGGTCATCGGATTTTTAAAATAATAAATTTCATGGTTTTAGATACTTAAATCTGAAATTTCATGGTATTGTAACTGGGTGGGGTCCCGACCCAAAATGGGATTGTGGATGGGAGGTCGCAAGGCTATTGTAGTGGGTTCACAGTACTTCCACCCTTACTTTTGTGCTGCTGCCTTCAGAGCTGGGCGGCTGGAGAGAGGCGGCTGCTGGCTGGGCACCCAGCTCTGAAGGCAGCGCCACCACCAGCAGTAGCACAGAAGTAAAGGTGGCAATACCATACCATGTCACCCTCACTTCTGCACTGCTGCTGGCAGTGACCCTGCCTTCAGAGGTGGGATCCCGGACAGCAGCTGGCACTCTCTGGCTGCCCAACTCTGTGAAATCTGATCTCCCCTAAATAGCCAGATTTTATGGGGGGAGATCAGATTTCATGGTCTGTGATGCGTTTTTCACGGCCGTGAATTTGCTAGGACCCTACATGTATGCTAGTTCAAATACTGTTTTGGGTCTGATCCTGCGCTCTTTACCTGTAGTCTGTGTATAACTATTGTTAAAGTCAATGTGAATCAGCCCCTCATTATTTCTGGGGTAATCTTCATTAGTCTGAGATGAATTTACCTCTTTTCTTCTAGCCCATGTCTAGATGTGAACATGTGTATTAACTTCCATTAGTGTTCAATAACAAGTTTTCACAGAAGCAATAAGTCTCCACAAAGCAATAAATGAAATGGGTTTTATTAGATGTTTATTCTGAAACATTTACAGTGTGGAAAAAACAGAGCTTTTGGGACATTAACAGTCTAATGCATGAGATTCAATTATTATATCCATATAATATATGGCCTTGTGTCCTTTTTCATTGATTTGCCTACATTTTTAAAATGCTCAATCTAAAACCATTTATCTGCTGAATTATTAATAAATAAATGTTTCTGATGAAAAAAGACATTCAATATTGTAAGCCATATATCAAATAAACAATAGCATAACAGCCAGAAATAAACTATTATAGATCCATGTGTAAGTGATTTATGTAGCGTAGATAAAAGGATTTTAATAAACACTTTTCATTGCAAATAAAAGATGGAGAATAGCTCACCAAGTGGTGTTCTGTTGTCCATTGCTTCATGAGTTCTAATCTGTATTTTTCCAGTATCAGATTCAGGGATGTCTGTGTTGTACCGAGGACAGTTTACATAAAATCGACTAGTCTACTATTTTATGTTTGTAGTGATAAAAGCAAGTGGTATTTCTTGGGTGCTGTTAGGTTCCTCTGACCAGAAGGATGAAAGGAACTCTAGCAGACAGACACTTCTTGATGTTGCTGAAGCAATGCCTTTCAATTTAACTTTCGTTCTGAACTCAGAACTTGTTCTTCCCTGACAAGCTTATTGTTTTGGCAGCTGACGTTGGCATTGATGGTTTTTGAGGGCTTTGCTGTATTCCAGAGCACATGGGGCTTGATTTGCTTTGAAAGAAAGTGGCTGTGTTCATGCCCAAAGCTAGGAATGGTAATATAGGGGTTGCAATTAGATGCCATATTCATATTCACATCTGTGTTACAGTTCTTGGATATGGATGCCTGGCTACATTTATAAATATGCATGATTTATTGAGGAGAGAACAGAAAAAGACAAGGATAGTCAAACAACCCCCTGTATGTTTTATCAGCCTTTACTCTAGATAAGCATCTGACATGGTAATCCCATTGTAAATGCTGGGTTCTTTTCTAGGAGTTATAAAATGGCTAAAAAACACTCTTTCTGGCTAGTGTTCGGTGCGGAAGACAACACATACAGGCATAGTCAGAAGGAGGTGCCTCCCTCCGCATTGGATCTAGAGTCATGAGCCCTCTCCTGGAGCTGGGGGAAAAAAAGTGGAACTTCCCCTCCTCCCTCACTGTACCCAATAGCCCAATGGTTAGAACACTCAACCGGGATGTGTGAGACCTGGGTTTAGATCCCCGGCTCTGCCTGGTTTGGAGCAGGGACTTGTACACAAGCCTCCTGTATCCCAGGATAGTGTTCTAGCTGCTGGGCTATGTGGTGTTGCAGAGGGGAGGGGAGCTCTCTCAGTCTCTTCTGTTAGAGCTGTTCTACTTTGTGTAAAGTACTGAAATATTACATGGATCAGGGACTGGAACCCAGTTCACCTCTTTCCTACCCCCGAGGTGAGTGCTCTAACCACTAGGTAGTAGAGTCATTCTCGCTCTCTCTGGCTCAGTCACTATTTAAGTATTTCATACAAAGTGCAACAGCTCCGACAGCAGAGACTGAGAACAGCCTGCCCCCCAAATACCTTATAGCCTAGTGGCTAGGGCATGCCCCTGACATGGGGGAGACTTGGGTTCAAGTTCTATTTCCCCATTAAGCAGAGGAGGGATTTGAACCTGAGCGCCTCACATCCCAGGTGAGTATTCTAAATAGTGGCCTATTGTGAAAAAGAGGGCGCTGCCATCTCAGTGCAGGGCCTGATCCAGTAGGCATGCTTCTAGGCGGCCTCTGAAAATGCCTGCCAGACTGGGCTTCACAGGTGAGAATCTGAGGGAGCCTAGTTTGTGAAGACTACCAGAGCTTAGGCATGAGTTAGGCACTAAGCAGTTTGACTTAATTGGCTTTGTGCTGCCCACACTTAGATTTTTAGGGCATTTTATTAGTTGGAAACTTAGGTGCCCAGGGAATGCAGGCACATACCAGGTTAGCTGGCAGCTGAGGGGTTTTTTGAGGAGCTAAAGTTTGGACTTAGGCACCTGAAGTAGTAGCTAGGTGCTTAAATTGCTTTTGTGGATATTAGCCTTCTGTGTTTCAATAGAACGTCTGAGATTTTTTAAAAGGGTGCATGAGGTTGCTCTAAGTAGTAACCCTGTGATGGAGTGGGCTCTGTTGTAAAGTATTTGTTCTCAGATTTGAACAGTAATCTTTCTTTTCAGAATTTTGCAAACGGCTTTTCTCTGTTTTTCAGAGTCAACAAGTTGCATACCATTGCAGCAGAGATGTCTGATTTTCCCATCTGCATATCTGGAATCGCTTTATCACTTGGTTAGTCTCATTAGTAAGCACTGAAGACTTCTGGGTATTGAAGACAGATGAATTAAATCCTCTTTGAATGTTCATGATCTAAGGTAGATGTATTGGATTCTCTGGATGTGCATAAGGACACGAAGGTTGGTGAACTCTCTAAAAGCCTGAAGTTTCCAAATTTAATGTAACCATTACTAATATAGAGTATATTAGTTATATACAGTGGTGATTAATATTCAGCATGTAAATATTTGAGAATATTGAAAAATCTAGCCAGATTTATGTTGCCACAAAACACAGTGAACCAAATTTACCACTAGGTTAAGCAGGTACTCCTTCATTAGATTAAATGGAACTCCACATGCTCACTCAGCAATGAATTTGGTCCATCTAGATAATGTGAGATATCACACTTCAATGAAAAATTGGCCACATTTCTCCCAAATGGAAGTACGTTATCTGTATAATAAGCTAGCCAAAGTACAGAGAAAACAGTTAAATGTGGTAGAAGAACTGAATTCATTATGAATTGCATTTATTCATTTCTCTGGAAGCTCTGTGATGATAATCAGAATTTAATTAAATATTTGTACAATACATGAATTCTAGATGATCAACACCCAATTCAGGAAATCATCCCTATTCTGGACAGCACTTTAACTCATGTTCAAATGCAATCCTGATTACAGATGGAATTAAGTACGTGTTTAAGTGCCTTTCTGAATAGGACCCTCAGTTGCTTAGAACAATTCAATTTAGCTTTTTTCCAACCCAGCTGCAGAGAATCATAGAAATAAAAAAGTCCTATTTGGTCAAGTATTCCATCTCCCTGCCTGTGCAGGACTGCTCCACACAAGTGCCTTGTCCAGTCCAGTTTTAGGTATTCCAAACAAGGGAGCTTCCAGTTCTTCCCTTGGAGAACAATTGAAGTCGGTCAGGATGAAAGTGTATTGGCAGGGTTTGAGCAAACCATCACAGATACATTCCTACCTATTCAATGGTTCAGCTGCTATCTAATTTGTAAGCAATAGTCTGAAGTATATGTGCAAAAATCTACATTTATGAACACTGACCATTTAGCTCTTCATGTGTGCATGAAAATGACTATTTGTGGGATCCTGCAGTAGCAATAGGTGCATATGCATCCTTGCAGGGCCAAACAGTAATGAGCTATTTAAATCTTTCATGGTGCTCCCAGCACAAGTCATAATATCATAAATAAAGGACAATTAAATTCCACAGCAGTTTTCCACTGAATTGGAAACACTGCTGAATGTAACAGAGAGAAGGAGTAGATGATTCTGACCTTGACTGTGTCTGTGATTGCCTTCATTTTTTTCCTTCTTTTGCCGAAAGTTCTGTAGGAATTTTCGGCAAAATTATTTTCTCCAACTTCAGATAAAAATACTCGATGGACCACAATCTATTTACCCTGGCTGTTTTCCTAAATAAATAATTTTGTGAATAATATCTGTTCTTCTTCTTCTCCATATGCTGTTACAATGGTTAGGGGGAGGCATATTGATTAATAAAGATACAGCTCAAACTTAGCGTTGTGATGACATTGTAAACTATATGGATTGAGCTTTCCTTTCATTGCAGATGATATCACCAGGCTACCTCAACTGAATTACAGCCTTGTAATCAATCTCTCTGTCTGTTACTTTGTCTATGACTACTGCATGCATACTGCATATCCATGCTCTGTATACAAAGATGCACCGAAAATAGGAGACAGAAAACAAGCAATCCTTTGTCAAAGGAGAGTGCATCCCATTGGCACTAATTACCTATTCCAAATATAAAAATAAATGGAGAAATATAAAAATGCAGCCAAGTTCAAAGTATACTTCCAGTCATGTTCTAATGAAGTCAGAGTTTTGTTATTGTGTTCAATGGCAGCAGGATGAAGTATGTATATAAATATTAATATCAGTTTGGGGAAGAGAAGGGAGAGGATTGCAACATTTTGCAAAAGTCCTCCTCTTCCTTCCCTACCCGTTTTAATTAAGATTTTGTCAAATTTTTGAAATTTGATGTTGCCTAGTTCTATAACTGGTCATAAAAACAACCATTTAGAAATAGCGTAGTTAAAATTAGGGGGCGGGCGTGTTTGAAATTTAACATTCAGCAAGCTCTAATATAGAACTTTAAAGCTGATTATTTGATACAAATATTCATGATGACTATCATAGCTTGTTGACTGGCAGATTGTTTTGCAAAACAATGTGAATTCCTGTAAATGATTGTAGTCTGCCATGAGAATTCTCTCATGCTAAAGGGGACTAAAGATGAAGTTCCTTGTCATAGAGACTTGTCCCTAGTTGTCCCAAACTTTATATCAGGTTGTGAGGCCAGAATCTAAACTCTGGAGTCTGTTGTGGGTCCATTCTGGAGACAGAAGGACAGAGCAGCAGTCTGTTAAGCCTTAGATTTTTTTTCATAGAGTCTATCACACACATATGAATGTTTGCAGAAAACTAATAAAGGATTATGGAGAACATCCAAGTAAAATAGCAGTTTCTATTCAAACAAGAGGTTTGTGAACACTTTTTTGTGTAGTATTTGCCCAGCTCTATTCTGCAGTATGTGGTGCCCTGGTATTTCTAACCTCCAGTCTTTCATATCTCTCCAACTATTCATTTTTTGCTTAATCCTGGTGTCCTCTCTAAGGCAAAAATCTCACTGAAGTGAATGGGAATCTTCCCTAAGTAAGGAATGGGTAAGGACTTTAAGATTTGACCCAATATCAGGAACCACCAGATTAATCTGATTAGGTATTTGCATGGTGAAATGGTCTCTCTTCGTTCAATACCTGCACAGAAGAGGAGAGGGAAAAAAGCCAAATGGCATCAGTCTGAGGCATTCTACAGTGTGCGTGGTGCAAACACAGGCAAAATCCCTAGAGTGTTGGAGCCAGCAGGATCCCCAGCACCCAACCACTACCTCTCCTGTGAAAAGGTGTAGCACACAACCTTCTGTGATGTCAGTGAACAGCAGGTTTCTGAGAGGTGCCACTCCAAGGCTGGAAACATCTTTTTTTTTTTTTTTTTTTAAGGGATTCGAGCACTACTGTCCACATCAACTATCCCCTTTCCTATTCACCCTACAAAGCATTTGCCTTGGTCCATACCCACGTGAACAAAGGATGGGCAGGAAGATGATCTCTATGCTTGCCTCCCCTTCCCTTGCACACCAATGTGGGAAGCACTGCAGTTTGCCCCACCACACGTATTACTTGAAGAAAGTAACAGAAAACAATTGTTAGGCAATTTCAGTTCTCTCCAAAGCTTAGTAATCCTCAGGCTTTTTTACTTATACCCTCTCCCATTATTCTCTTAGCTAAAGGATTTGAATGGATAAAACTATTTTCCACTTTTTTGTTGGTGAAGATCATTTTCTTTCTGTTGGCCAGTTCATGGTCTTTTTCTTTATTTACATGATCTTTTCAATACACTATTGCCATATATATTTGGGTTTACTGATGTGTGCTGTATCATAACTGCTAACCACTTCAGGGTAACTATTCAGATTACATTTTCCCTTTATACAGACTAAAATACTCTTGCAAACATTCAACTTATTTCAATGTCAAGGCAATAATTTAACAAAGAAGTTTATGATAAGTTTCACATGTACCACCTATTAAATAATGAAGACCATAGGGGGGAATCCCAAACTAATTCTATGTAGTATTGTTATAGCTGTGTAGATCCCAGAATATTACAGAGGTAAGGTGGATGAGGTAATATCTTTTATTGGACCAAATTCTGTTAGTGAGAGAGAGACAAACTTTTGAGCTTACATAGAGCTCTTCTTCAGACAACAGTGTATTAAAAAGATCATATAAATAAAGAAAAAGACCATGAACTGGTGAACAGCAAGGTCTCTGAAAAAGACCCCTGTGTAAGCTCTAAAACTTGTCTCTCTCACCAACAGAAGTTGGTCCAATAAAAGATTTTTACTTCACCCACTTTGTGCCTCGAACAAATTCTAGTTTTTGTAGATACAGACTAATATGGCTACCCTCTGACACTTGAAACAAATTCTAGTCATTTGTCCCTAACTGTCAATAAAATGTGGACATCAAACAGTTTTCACTTAAAAAGGGATGATAAGCAGCTTTCACTGTCTTAGTAATTTAACCATATATGATTTTAAAGTTCTTTGATTTAAAGAAATGTGGAAATTTTCACTTGGTTTAAAAAAAAAAAAACAGCAGCATTTTAAACAGCAGGACACAATTTCAGACTATTTGCTGTCAAGAGGTTACTGCTGAGCAAAATGCTCATTCAATTTAGGAATGCAGATTATAATAATTTTCCTATCTCCCTCACAGCAGGATTCCTGCCATCATTTTTCAGACTCATAAGTTGCAGCACAATATAACTAGCTAACTTCACTTCCAGGTAACACACACTTCAAGCATATTCTCATTAGCTCAACTTAGTTATAATGCAAAGCTGCTTAGTTTCACCAAGTGAAATGGGATACACTTAAATGACCTCATCTAATGTAATACTCGTTTTCAATACATGCAAAGTGGTTTATTATGGCAAAGCTTGTAGAGCATGAAAATTGGTGGGAAGGGGGAAACTAGGTTTTCGGACAACCTCTCAAGAAGGAGTCATTTTATACCACTTCTATTTAAAGAAGCAGAACAGAGAAAAAAGCAAAAAGAGAAATAATCTGTCTAGAAAAATGCAAATTTAATACATTAACCTTTCTAACACACCACGAGAAAAGTATTAAATAGAGAAGTTATACTCTGAATATTGTCCTTTTCATGTAAGTAAAATGAAAATGTTTAAAAATGTCAGTTGGCCAAAATTCACTGGAGAAAGAAACAATTTTTGTTTTTCTGTTATCTGTACTGAGATGTGGGATTGCGGTAGCACTAAGACTGTTTTATTGTGCATTAATTTTCCACTTACTAGTACCATTAATTCAGGTTGTTCCTGGTTATACTAGTTCACAAGGATTTTTTGTTCTTTCGGTCACTGAGGAGAAGATTTTTTGTTTTTGTTTTTCTCCCAACACTGAATGCATCTGGCCTGGTCTTGCAGTCCTTCCACACAAAAACTGATTCCAAAAGAACCCAGAGAACAGTGGTGGGTAAATTGCTCCTCCTCCCCATTAGCTTCTACCTGCAGTATCCCACGGGTGATCTACCATTTCTCCTCCCCCGCCCTCCTTTTTTTTCCCTAATCCTTACAGGAGACTGCTTGGAGAGGTGGTGAATGCTTCTGTTGATTACTATATATGTAATTTTCCACAGATTAAATCAGAGCCTTCACAATATGTAGAGGAGAACAGCTCCTGGAAGAACCTCTAGCTCAAACTGATTCTGGACAAGACCCTGATCATATTAGGGAAATGCTTGTTTCCTGATTCAGCAAGGCTTAGGTATGTGCCTAGCTTTAAGCACATATCCTTAATTAGACTATGCGCATACATAAAATTGGGTACCTGCTTAAGAACCTTGCTGAATTGTGGCCTCACTAGAACCCTTCTCTCCAGGGCTTAAATTCTCATAGATTATATCCCGGAGTCCCCCTTTCCCTCCCTCCCTCCCCCAAATACACACATAACAATTCAAGGCTTCAGCTGGGGAGGGGGGGTCTCAGGCCTTTCACCCCATGAGGAGGGGTGTGACGGGGCTTGGAGTTTCAACCCCGTGGGACCCTGCAGATCCCCTGAAACCAGCTCGTGGTCCCCGCTAGGGGGTTAAAAATATTTACCAGAGCTCCGCTCCAGACAGCTATGGTTGAATCCCCTTCCACTAAAGGCATCTGAGCCTTGTTCAGCAAAGTAATCCGAAGCCTTGCAGTCTTTTCAGCTTTTCGTTAAGCCTAGATAATGAGGCAGTAACACTGGTGAATAAAGCCTTCTTCCATTATAACTCACTAGGCAGTTTCATCATTTTCTCCCAGAGGAGGATCTAGCCTCAGTGAACTATGCATTCTCCACACAGGATCATTGCAATTCACTATAACTAGAGCTGAAGGTGGATGCAAGGTAGAGACTCCAGCTTTTACACATCACACCCCACCCCCTCCATAAAACAGGATATTGTCGATTAGTTCCTGACCATTGGCTTTGGAGAACCGGACCAATGTCCAGTTGCCATTTATTCACTGAGCCTGAATGGATCTCAACCTATCTATATCCTTATTTGTCACATGCATAGGCAGCTGCTCTCCTGAGACAGCATATCTTACAGAACCAGGATGAAGTATGTGACAACTAGAGGTGTAAGAACATTCTCTGTGGGTGGTTGGTTATAAAAGAAGTTTCTGGGGGAAATCAGACTAATGCAGAATCTGATCACCTTCTGAGTACAGTACCAGAGCCCCCTTTCATAAGGTATTTTGACATAACTGCCATGATGTTGATTTGTACCTATATTGATATGTATGTACCCCGAGTAGAGCCTTTTTTACCTGGGAGGAGAAGAGCAGGTGACCCAATGAAGTCATTTAGAGACCTCACCATACAGATGTAATTTACCCTGGAAGTCTTAGCTATAGTGACGAATGCTGTAGAAAACTGATGCATGGTTAGGAAAGTTGGAATTGAGTATGCATAAGGACTTAGATTTTATAATTATATATGAAGACATATATATCTCATAGAACTGGAAGGGACCCCCTGAAAGATCATTGAGTCCAGCCCCCTGCCTTCACTAGCAGGACCAAGTACTGATTTTGCCCCAGATCCCTAAGTGGCCCCCTCAAGGATTGAACTCATAAACCTGGGTTTAGCAGGCCATGCTCAAACCACTGAGCTATCCCTCCCCCCTTGCCAATCATACTTTTGGGGGAGCCAGGGTTTGCCCCTTTTTGAGGAACAGACTGTATATCCTGCCTACAAACTCTAAGAAGAAACCATCTTCATGGAGGACCAGTGTCTACACAGCTGTTCTGGCTCTCATCCTGTGCACAGTCCCTTGCAGAGTGGCTCCACTGAACAATGAGTGAAGGACATTTTGAAGGCACAGCTATCTCTCTGATAGTGTCCAAGAGGTCTGTGTGGAATAAGGCCATGTCTATACTGCAAGTTTCAGTTGATGCAGATTATGTCAGCATAAAGCTGCTATAGTTAGTATATCATTTGTGAACATGCATACTTGGCTACTTGCATTGGTGCTGCATATACTCACCAGAAGATGCACAGTACAGTGCTCCATGGATTGGTATCCCAGTATGCAAACTGTCACTGTCCAGCACTGTCTTTTGGGAAGTTTTGGTAATGCAGGGTGGGCAGAAATGAGTCCTGCAGGGGTGACTGGGAGCAAGGTGTCAACTTCCCAGCATTCAACTGTCTTAAACCCATAATACCATTTATATCCATAATTTTTGCATGTTTTTAAAATATCCCATGAATCCATGTGGCCCTCCTCACTGTCTGCCACCTCTGATGGAAGCATGGAGCCTGCACAGCTCTGTACTATTGTCATAAGCATTGCAAACACAGGATGCATGATCCTCTGGTATTTGCAAAGCCATAAGAAGAACCAAATTAGTGCAGAACATGATGATTTCTTGGTGGATGGATTGCTGTGGGACATAGTGAGAACAAATGCAAGATTGTTGCTGATGCTCGCGGAGCAGCTGCAGATGGTGGAGCACTAATTCTGGCCCAGCAAACAAGCACTGACTTGTAGGATTGCATCATAGTGCAGGCTGGGAATGATTAGCAGTGGCTGCAGAACTTCTGGATGTACAGGCATGAGGCTGGATCTGTGTGCTGCACTCACCCAGGCCCTCGCACTCAGGGACACCAAAATGAAAGCTGCACTGACAGTGGAGAAGCAAGTGGTGATTGCACTGTGGAAACTTGCAATTCTGGATTGCTACTGGTCAGTGGGAAAAGCTTTTGGAATAAGAAAAGCCACTGTGTGGCCATTGTTATGCAAGTGTGCAGGGCCTTAAGTAGTCTTCTACTACACAGGACTGTGACTCTCAGCAACCTTCAGGATGTAGTGAATGGATTTGCATAAATGGGGTTCCTGAACTGTGGTGAAGCAATGGATGGCCCTCTTTTGGCACCAGACCACCTTGCTACACAGTACATCCACAGAAAGGGTTACTATTCTGTGGTTATGCACGTGATGGTGGATCACTAGGGATACTTCACCAAGATCCATGTTGTCTGGTCAGGAAAGGAATATGAGGCTTGGATCTTTAATAACACAGGGCTATTCAGAAATCTACAAGCAGGGACTTCCTTTCCCAACTATGGATTACCATTGGCAATGTTGAAATGCCAATAAGTGATTGTGGGAGATCCCACATATCCCTTGCCCCACTGGCTCATGAAGCCATACACCTGCCACCTCGACAGCACCAAGAAAAGATTCAATTTCAGCAGGTGTAGAATGACAGTTGAATGCCCTTTTGTCAGACTGATGGGATGCTGGTGGTGTTTACTCACAAGATTAGCAGGTTAGTAGCAATTGGATGTCTAACATAGTGAATGCCAGTGGAAATGAGGCAGGATCTGGGGCTAAAATAGGGAAGAAACACGTTGAAAAATATCTAGAACAGTTAGATATCTTCAAGTCACCAGAGCCTGATGAAATATATCCTAGAACACTCAAGGAACTGACTCAGGAGATATCTGAGCCATTAGCGATTATCTTTGAAAAGTCATGGAAGATGGGAGAGATTCCAGAAGACTGAAAAGGGGCAAAAACAGTGCCAATCTATAAAAAAGGAAAGAAGAACACCCTGGGAATTACAGACTGGTCAGCTTAACTTCAGTACCCAGAAAGATAATGGAGCAAATAATTAAGCAATCAATTTGCAAACACGTAGAAGATAATGTCACAAGTAACAGTCAGCATGGATTTGTCAACCTAGTAGCTTTCTTTGACAGGGTAACAAGCCTCGTGGATGGGGGGAAGTGGTAGATATGGTATAACTTGACTTTAGTAAGGCTTTTGATACTGTCTTGCATGACCTCATAAACAAACTAGGGAAATACAACCTAGATGGAACTATTATAAGGTGGGTGCATAACTGGTTGGAAACCCATTCCCAGAGAGACAGTGGTTCACAGTCAAGCTGGAAGAGCATATCAAATGGGGTCCCGCAAGGATCAGTTCTGGGTCTGGTTCTGTTCAATATCTTCATCAATGATTTAGATAATGGCATAGAGAGTACACTTATAAAGTTTGTAGATGATACCAAGCTGGGAGGGGTTGCAAGTGCTTTGGAGGATTAAAATTCAAGATTATCTGGAGAAATGGTCTGAAGTAAATAGGATTAAATTCAATAAGGATAAATGCAAAGTACTCCTCTTAGAAAGGAACAATCAGTTGCACACCTACAAAATGGGAAATGACTGCCTAGGAAGGAGTTCTTCAGAAAGGGATCTGGGAGTCATAGTGGATCACAGGCTAAATATGAGTGAACAGTGTAACACTGTTGCAAAAAAAAAAAGCATTCTGGAAGGTATTAGCAGGAGTTTTGTAAGCAAGACATGAGAAGCAATTCTTCCACTGTACTCCATGCTGACACAGCCTCAACTGGAGTATTGTGTCCTGTTCTGGGCACCACATTTCAGGAAAGATGTGAACAAATTGGAGAATGTCCAGAGAAGTGCAACAAAAATGATGAAAGGTCTAGAAAACATGACCTATAAGGGAAGATTGAAAAAAACTGGGTTTGTTTAGTCTGGATAAGAGGGAACATGATAACAGTTTTCAAATGCAAAAAATGTTGTTACAAGGAAAAGGGAGAAAAATTATTCTCATTAACCTCTGAAGATAGGACAAGAAACAATGACCTTAAATTTCCAGCAAGGGTGGTTTAGGTTGGACATTAGGAAAAATTTCCTTAATGTCAGGGTGGTTAAGCACTGAAATATATTGCCTAGGGAAGTTGTGGCATCATTGGAGATCTTTAAGAGCAGGTTAGACAAATATCTGTCAGGGATGATCTAGATGATACTTAGTCCTGCCTGAGTCCAGGGGACTGGACTAGATGGGCTCTCGAGATCCGTTCCAGTCCTATGAGTCTATGATTTTAAGATTGGATCTCAGTGAAAAAAAACATCCTAATGCTCATAGCTGCCTGCTGCATCCTGCATAATATCTCTGAAGCAAAGGAGGAAAAGATGCCACCAGGGTAGAGGGCAAGAAGCTGTCTGTTGAGTTTGAACAGCCAGACACAGGGGCTATTAGAAGAGCTCAACACGGAGCTATATGACTTAGGGACTCTTTGAAAGAGCACTTTAACAGTGAGCCACAGTAGTGCGTTATGGTGTACTGTGCTGTACCTGACCTTATGGTTTCGAGGCTGTTAGGAATTGTGTGGCACTTGGTGTATGTCTATGAATATAACACTGCCAATGCACATATTAATTTTGTGGTGCTTGCTCTACTTTTATGATTATTACAGTGTGTTTGTCACTGGTCCTATGAGTTGCCACACTGTATAGTAACAAGTGGGTGCTTTCTAAATGCTAGGCACTTTGCAGCATATGTTGTGAACTAATAAAGAAGAATTGTTTTCCAGATAAAATAATTCTATTCGGTAACAAAACCAGTGAGGGGAAATCACCTGTGCAATTTAAAAGCAACTACATTAAACACTAACATATATTTATGGAACAGAACTTAACAAGGGGAAAGAACATTCATATCCATTTATCTACACATACAGCAACCATGGCTCTCACAAATCAGTGTATGTGAAGCTATGGTTGTCCTTAATGTTCTGTAGGGTGGAGTGGTAGACGTAGGAATGCCAGCCCTTGTTGCCATATGGTATGTTGAGGTGGGGTGTAGGAAGGTACTATAATGGAGTTCTTCATGGACTGCAAATGGAGACAAGCCTGTGATTATTGAATCTGTAGGCCCACAAAAGTTTGCAGCATCTGTTTTTGCTGCTGGAGAAGCTTCATTATATCCTGGGTGCATCTCACTCTCCTTTTCCTACTGGGACTCCTGGGCCTTTCTCCTCTCTGCTCTTTCCTTCTCCAGGTAGTCTGCAATATTCACTGCAGCATCTGCAGCACTGGCTTGCAGATTTCATTGAGCATGTCATCCCGAGTCAGTGGTGCCGGAACAATTTGTATAATGGGGGTGCTGAGAGCTATTGAACCAAACTGTAAATCCTGTATATGATGGAAACCATTTCAAGCCAGGGGGTGTGGTAGCACCCCTGCACCCATAGTTCCAGCACCTATGTCCCGAGTCCTTTTAGTTCTCCTCCTTATCCGGCTCAGGCATTCCACAGGTGTGGAGAGGGAACTCCTCAAGGCTGCAGTGGCACCAGCTGCCAATAAAACACAGAGATACCATTGTTGGTATATTCACAATGGAAAGCAGAACTTAAGATTCAGAACTTCCTTCCCTTGCTCCCTTAAAGTTTTAATTAAGACATGCTTATTGCCATTTCTGCTTGGGAGTGCTTGTGCACAGCACCAGACATAGTGAATATTGCCCACCTGGGGTGAGGGAAATGAGGGAATTGCTCAGTTGCATGAAACTATGGATGTAGGGCAATGGCATTGGATACTGGCACTGGTTTCCACAGGATATCTCACTCCTGAGGGTAGCAAAGGCAGAGAAAGCACAGCTGCTGCTGGCATCCCAAAGCCACCAGGCCCATATGCCAGTAGGCTGTGTACTTCAATGGTGCCTGCCGAAGTTATCGCCAACTGACATGGGAAAGCGTCCTACCATGGAGGAAGAAATAGGAATGGCAGCCATAGAAACCTTCGGGAGAGGATTGCAAAGGACCTCCATGGAAGTTTCATCGAGATCTTTCAGGAGAATTCAAGGGACAGCCCTATGTACATAAAAAAACTGCTCCACATGGTCCCACCTGCCTAACTCTACAGGGGAATGAAAAGCAGATAATACTAATCTCCTTGATGTACCTCTACCTCTTCTAGTACAAGTAAACTAATGAAAAGGTAATAACTGTGTCCTGTTTGGGGTACCATCATTATAACGGGAAATACAATTACACACTTACACAAGGTTCCTTCCTCTCTGTTGGGCTCACCCAGTCTCGACTGTCTGGACTGTGATGGAGTCTCAAATTGGTCCTGGCTCATGGCATAGCTGGACCCCCCCTTCCTGCCACATGTCTCCCATCCTCCTCCCATTCATCTTCACTGTTCACACCCTGTGGCTCAGGCTACTCAGAGGTATACACGGTGGTGTGGGGGTGGGGAGGGGTCTCCACCAAGTATAGTGTGCAGCTCATTGTAAAAGCAGCAGGTCTGTGGCTTGGCACTGGATCGACTGTTGGCCTCCTGGCATTCTAGTATGCCTGACATGGTTCTTTCATTTTCATGCAGCACTGCTGCTAGTCTCTTTCATAATCCCTCTTCTGCATTCCCCAATGCAATCTGCATTTCTATGACTGGTTGGTAGCTGTGCTTGCACAGCTTCTTCTCTCCACAGGCTCAGGGAGATCCAATATCTCTGGTCTGTTCCAAGCTGGAGCATGCCTGGAGCCAGCATGGTCAGCTGGGCACTTGCGCACAATAATGGAGATCTGTTAGATGTGCTCACCAAGATGAACAATCAGGAAAAGCCATTTCAAAAATTCTTGGGGCTTTAACGGGGTGGGGGCCTTCAGGTCTCTGTGACCCCTGGACAATGCAGTTCACAACTGTGACCAGAATGGTCAGTGTCAAGCATTGTGGGACAGCTATTGGAGGACTATTAGGGTCAACATAAGTAATGCAGTGTCTACACTTGCACTGTGTTGACCTCAGTATATTGACCGTGGCTCAATGCCACTCAGAGTGGTGGTGCTACTGCATCGCTGTAACAGGGTCCTTACATTGGTGGAAGACCGATTTAAGGGTAGACACATGCACAGCTAGGTTGATGCAAGGTGACTTACATTGACCTAACTTTGTAGTATAGACTAGGCCTAGAATTAAATGATCTTCTAAATGGACTCTCCATATAGAGCACATACACAATCCCTTGGAGCACTTCTAGATGGTTCAGCAGACCAGAATGTGAACTCAGTAGGACATCTACATTTCAGTGTCTGTACTATATGCCATTTACATTTTAAGAATGTCTCAGCAAAAATTTGAATATCTATCATTACCTGACCTGCCTGGCTTACAAATGATTGAATACTGTAGATTTTGGTATTTATTAGAAAACCTTCTGTCCCAAACCTAGGTATTTTCAGGATGATGTACAGGTATTGCATTTATTTTACCATGTGCAGCTCATTCAACTTAATTGGAGCCACACATCTACCAGTTTATCTTCTATTCCTGTTCCATCCTAACGTCTCTGCATCTTCTCACATACTGTTCATAGCAGCATCTCACCCTTTTATGAAAGATTTTTAAAAAAACTACTTCCATTAAAAGCAGGGCCTAGTTCTGAACAGCATCAGTTTGTGAGGTGGAGTTAGGAAGATGTAGCTATTGGGAGGAATGTTTTGGGTCTTCTTATAAACTGTTTTAAACAGTTGGTATGTGTGCTGTGATAATATTGTTGTTGGAGTCAGGAGTAAAACATTTGCTTTCCCAGTCTGCATGTCTATTCCTAGGATGTGTATTTAAGGGAGAAAGTTTTCCTGAAGAGGGCTTGTTATGTAATGCATGAAAACAATATAAATTTTCACAATTTTACCTTTTGTACTTAAATCCTATCCTAATCCCTATACATAGCTTGTAGCTGAAAGGCACTGTCACCATGTACAAGGACTTCAGTGTTTTGAGTATTTCTCCCCACCTCGCCTCCATGGGATGGAATCGTTTGTTAATCCATGTAGTTCTGTATCTGCTTGCCTCAGCCTTGGTTGTCTCTAGTCCCAGAGCGCTTCTGCATGAGGCCACAAGGAGTCCGAAGCAGAGCATAGTTCCATGAAACGAGGGGGCAGTGAACATCATAGAATGTTGTCTCCCCAATCTGTAGTGCAACCAGTCATTCCATTGCTGTCAGAGCTCTGCAGGAGTTGGAACCTGAGCATCCACCCCTATACTTTTTGGTTGGTTTACTTGGCAATAGCATGCTTTGGTTTGCTGGAAAGTTGTAGAAGCCATTCTCTACTCTGGGATGATTCTTAACTCTTGGACATGGCTCTAAAATGATGGGGGTTTTTGTTTTTATGTTTTAAATCTAAATCTGCCTCCTTCCCAGATATGAAGTTACAAACTTAGACCATCTCAGCTGCCATATTTATAATTCTAATTAATGGAGATATCCCATCTCCTAGAACTGGAAGGGACCTTGAAAGGTCATCGAGTCCAGCCCCCTGCCTGTCTAGACAAGACGCGATAAATCGATCCGAGAAGATCGATTGCTTACTGCCGGACCCGGAGGTAAGTATACACGTACCCACAATGTGACTTCCCAAGGTCTATTATACTTTTGATGAAATCCTGGCCCTACTGGAGTCCATGAGATTTTTGCCATTGACTCCAGTGGAGCCAAAATTTCACCCTAAGCCTTGGTTCAGATCTAAATTTCATGGCAGGATTTTTAATGTTTGAAAATAAGGACATATGGAAATACCATGACAGTCATAACTGCAACAGTTCAAATGTGTCCACTGTAACATGTATCAGGCTTGCAGCTTTGCCGTAAGAACGGAATGATGCATTATTCAGTGAGTACAAGAGAGGTCTTTTTCTTTGAAACTTCAGTGGATGCTCTCTCAGCAAAGATTAACAATATTGTATACATAGCTCTTTGTCAGTGTCACAAAGGCTTGTTTACAAACACTTCAGGCTCACACCATGCAAATAAAAATTGACAGGCAACATTATAATTGAAGGTACATGATGTGGTGTTTTTATGTGCGCAGCATTGTGTTGGGCTGTGCCAAATGCGGTGCAGAGAAGGGACCATTGCAATCATTTTAACAAGTCGCTTGGCTGCATGCACGATGTAATTTACTCCTGGGCCTAGCCGATGCATTCAGCTTTATTTGTTAACCTAGCAGAACATTATTTATTAATGAGTTCTTCATGCTTTATTAAGCCTAATGTCAAAACACCTCTGTGGGACTCTAGGCATGTTCTTTCTTTGTGTTAAAGCCTTCTAAAGAAAATGAAAAAATATGCAACAAAGCTGCAGATAAAACCCAGAAGATATCAGTTCAATTACTCTTGATCTTGGCAGATGATGTTTCTGAATATTTGTGAAAGAACAACATCTGATTGTGTGCTGGCTTCAATTAAAGAATTCTGCACTCTGAAATGTACATAATTAGGGTGCCTTAGAAACCTAAGAAGGCTACTCCGGTCTCAAAAAGCTGTGTGGAATTCTCAGATAGCAAAGCCTGACAAGTTTGGCATGGAAGTATAATCATGCTTTTTTTCCATACTGCTCTTTTATAATGGGGAGGGAAGTTTCTGTGTGAGAACATTAAAATGATTGAACGTGATAACACAAGGCATTAACTGCAATTTTCTGTTACTCAATAGAACTAATGTTGCTCAGGAAACCAATACTGGAGTTCAATAAACTTCACCAGTGATCTGACTGAACAGCCTCTCTCTGGCATTGACATGTAATTCAAATCCATTCATTCTTGGGCAGTTTCTAGGCTGTAGAGTTTGCTCTGATATGCTTTTGAGTCTATTAGGTTTTCAACCGTGTCTCAGTGATGCTAGCTTTAACATCACAAAAACAATGACAATGAATTCAATACTTGATTTTATTCAGTGGAAAAATATCTAATATTCTAGGGAATTAATGTTTTCCCTGGCTTTGCACACTGAACCAATTAATCCTAGTAATATTTACAAAAATGGGAAGCATGTCAAAATGGCTAGTTTGATATCTGCTTATGTTTTGTGTTTGAAAATGTGTGCTATAATGAAAGGATTCCAGTACCAGGCCTGAAAATGGCCAATCAGAATGGCTTGATTCATCATAACAAATACATGTAGTTCTGTAAGGATCAGAAACAGTTTAACTTGGGTACAAGTCAGTTCACTTTGTGAGCGTATGAAGGAGCATATTTACCATCTGGCAAATAGCAATTTAACTTTTACAGTTTACAGGCTGAGGTATTTTGGACTTAATCGTGCTCCCACTGAAGTCAGAAGAAGTTTTGTCATTGGCTTCAGTGGAAGCGGAAGTGGACCCACAATCAGGTTCCCTTAGCAATATTTCATCACATGAGTCTATGTTTATTGGTTTTTCTGGGCTTTTTAGTATTGACTAGTTAGATAATAAAGGTTTCTTCATCCACAGTTTTTTCCCAGCCTAACCTTGAAAGCAGATGCTAGAATAGCCTAATGTGAACAATAGTCTCTATAGACAGCAATTAAGTTACCAACTTTAAAAACAAAAAAAGAGTTTTTGTTCACAGAGGGGCAAATTCTTCAACCTTGACTCATGTTGATTAGTGCTTACTCACATAGTAGTCCCATTTGACTTCAATAAGACTACTCAGGCAATTACTTACATTGAGTAGTACTGACAAAGGTGGCAGACAGAATCTGGCCAATAATTAAGGTCCAAGGGATTTTTTTCCCACCCCAAACTATTGCAACAAAAATCCGTGCAGAAAAATACTTGACGGGTGTTACAGATGGATGGCTTTGGTGCTTCATAATTTCTTCTGCTAATATGGAATTTCTGTTTCCTATTTTCTGTTTATAATTACTATCAGTAATGAATATTTTATCTAAGCTTGTTTTTCAGCCTTTCCATTTTCTTTCATCTTACCTCTTTCATCCCACTTCTCAACATTTGACAGATCAATCAGAGGCAATGAAATGGCTGAGGACCATATTGTAGAGACACCATGTCACAATGAACATAAATAATTGGAGGGCCAGATCCTTAGCTGGTGTAGATAAGTACAGTGGAACCATGCTGCATTACTCCAGCTGAGGATCTATCTCAGAGACTTGCAGCCATAAAAGATGTTACCTTATTTTACTATCTGACTATTTTCTCTCTCTAAATGCCTTTGATTAGGGATGGTAAATCTAAGGTATAGGGTCCATAAGATTCTATGAACTCCCAATGAGAGTTTTCCACTGACTTCAATGGGCACAGTATCTGGCCCATAAAGTGATACAGAACTGTCACTGATCACAGTGCTTTGTTTTTAGGCTTGGAAGGATTCAGTTTTTAATGGTAAATGTCAATTTCAACACACACACACACACACAGACAAATTGTATTTGTGATAATCAAGTTGCCTATCTGGAACTTAATCCAAGATTTCTGCATTAAGGCTTGTTACAAATGGATTAGTGATTGAATAGTAAAAACAGGTCTGATGGATTGATTTAAGGATGTTTACTTTATATGTTTTAACATGTGATATTTGTTTTCTAACAGTTTATAAAACTTTAACTTTTTGAATCTCAGTGTCTGTCATTAAGAAATTGTCTGACACCTCCCCCCAGTAGGTGGGAGTTTAGAGTGGGAAATTGAGTCACATCCACTCAATTTAGGCTTACTACCACTTCAGTTTTGCCTTTAATACAATTTCAGACATAATTATTGTCATTTATAGAGTCTGGACATACATTTATGCCAAACAAGACAGATCAGTAAATGGGCGCACGTTACTGCATTCCAGGGTGCCAAGAAGTCAGTCCTTCCTCCATGGTGGTCATCCCCTCCCCAATCTCTTGGTCTAGTCTCATTTGTCAGTTTCTGATCCGGCATTTCTCCAGCTTTGGAGTCATTTTTTACATGTATTCGTCTACATTTTCACATTCTCCAGTACTTAATTTTCCTCAAATCAGAATTTATCCACTGAATTTTACATAATGCAAATATTACTCATGCACAAGCTTTAATCACCCAATCTGTACAATTATCTTTCTGAATTTACAGTTTCTGGGTCATGTTACCCTGGGTCATGTTACCCTAGGTCACCCTGTTTCTAAGTTTCCTAGAAAAACAGAATTTTTGTTTATCATTTTTACTTCTTACTTACATTTTCCAACACAACACATTACTTATCTTGCCAACAATAATATTTTAAACAAAGCAGAAAACTATGTCAAAGAAATTAACAAAAATACCCTCATGCCAGGCAAAGTCTTGGCCTGCGTGTTACCTTATCTAATACTGTCTCAATATCCATAATTGCAATTTATTAAAAATATAGCTAACAACGCTGTTAATGTTATCATTAGCAATCCTTCATTTCAATGTTATAGATCAGTATGTGTATATCATAAGTATATTATCCTCACCCATCTATTAGAAGGGGAATTTTAGGGCACATACTATGATTCCTTAATGTCAACATTTCTTAGCTTCTGCAAGGGGATTTTTATTTAACTCAAAGTCCAAACACTTTGTACTTTCATATAGCTAAATCTTATTGTTTTTCCTGTTACAAAACTTGAGGTGCTCTGGTTTTTAGGCCATGGTTTTTGGACAATTTTAATGGTACCCCAACACACATGACAGTTTAAATTGATAAAACTGAAAAATATGCTTAAAAATAAACCTCTATATTAACCATCAAAATTATAATAATTCTGCCAAACCTAACTCTTTTGCATATCAATGATTCATGCAATGATTCTGCTGTTTTACAGCTATTATTTGCAATTTTTCTAGCCAAGCCTGTCTTAGGCTCACACTAATAATTAAGTGGGTTGCAAAGAAGCAATCACAATGTGTTTTTTTTCTTGATTTTTTTTTTCAATATTAAAAGGACACAAAAAATTTAATTAAGAAGCACGTACTTGCCCCTATCTCTACTTTAGCATAATTTAACATTCACAGTTCTGGTCCCCCCATCTCCCCAAAAAGATATATTAGAATTGGGAAAAGTACAGAGAAGGCAACAAAAATGATTAGTGGTAGGGAACAGTTTCCTTAAGAAGAGATTAAAAAATTGGGAGTATTCATTTTAGAAAAGAAGATCAAGGGGGAATATGATAGACACCAATAAAATAATGAATAGTGGGGGGTGAAGAAAAAAGTGTTATTTACCCTTTCACATAACTGGAACTGGGGTCACCCAATCAAATTAATAAGCAGCAGGTAGAAAACAAGCATACGGAAGTACTTCTTCCCACAATACACAGTCAACCTGTGGAACTCATTGCCAGAGGATGTTATGAAGGCCAAAAGTATAACTGGGTTCAAGAAAGAATTAAATAAGCACATGGAGGATAGGTCCATCAATTGTTATTAACCAAGATGGTCATAGATGCAACCCCTTGCTCTGGGTGTCCCTAAATCTCTGGCTGCCAGAAACAGGGACTGGATAATAGGTGATGGATTATTCGATAATTGCCCTGTTTTGTTCATTCCCTCTGAAGCCTCTGGCACTGGCCACTGTCAGAAGACAGGATATTGGACTATATAGATCATTGGTCTGACCCAACATGTCCATTCTTATGTTCTTAACACTGAGCAGAGACCAGCAACTCTGCAGCGGCTTGCCCAAGTCTAAGGGAAATGGTTGAAAGCCTGCTAGGTCTCTAGAGATTATAGAGAAGCCAAGGGAGCTTGCCTTGTGTCCTCTTGGGAAGACCGCATGATCAAACATCATTAATTCAGCAACCACTTTATAGGCTTTTGTTTTTAATTAAGCCCTTTGAGACAAACAACAACTTACTGTATTAATCTGTTCTTGGCCAGAATACTGTACCTACACAGCTTCATCAACAGAGTTTGTGTCACCTCCTATCTCGCTTGTCATACTTTCTCCTTTAGGATTTACTGTCAAGTTGGCAATCATAAGTGGAGGGTCACCTAACTCTGGTACTTCAGTACAAATGTATTTTATTGTAAATGCTGTTTTTATTTTAATTTTTAATGTATTCTGGCACTGTGACTTCAGCTATTTAGGCATGTGCAAAATATGTATTTTGCACTAAATACTTCATTTCTGCAAAATGCATGTGGTACATTTGCAAACTAATTGTGGTTTTGAATTTATAGCTAACAACAACAACGAAAAGCCAAAATTGTGCTCTGTTACAGTACAACATAACAAATAGGGAATAAATCCAGTGATTTCAATGGGCTTTCTCTGAGGACAATGGACTTACTCCTAGCTTAAATAGATATATCCGAGCTAAATTTTTGCCCAGAATGAACTCTATTTGTTTGCACCATTTCTCTGCCTTTCTGTATTCTTTGAGAGTTCTTAGAGAATTATCTGATTTCTACATAATGCTTTGTTCTTCTGCAGCACTCACTGTACATGAAACTGTGATCCTAATTCTAGGGCCCAATGTGGGTGCAGGTTTCTACCCACACGTGAGCTTTCAGGATCCAGGCCGAGCGGCCTAATCCCATGTCAGGAAAGTTAGTGGGAGATTTGTCTTTCACTTCAGAGCAGGAGCAAGCCCTAAGACCCTGGAATGCTATTCAATCTGTTCTGAAGATAAGGTAATTGTACTTAAAGATACAGGGTGTCTCACCAAAGGCTCTTACATGGGATAAAAGGGAAGGTCCTTTCATGGATTGAGAACTGGTTAAAAGACTGGGAACAAAGGGTAGGAATTAATGGTAAATTCTCAGAATGGAGAGAGGTAACTAGTGGTGTTCCCCAAGGGTCAGTCCTCGGACCAATCCTATTCAACTTATCCATAAAGATCTGGAGAAAGGAGTAAACAGTGAGGTGGCAAAGTTTGCAGATGATACTAAACTGCTCAAGATAGTTAAGACCAAAGCAGACTGTGACGAACTTCAAAAAGATCTCACAAAACTAAGTGATTGGGCAACAAAATGGCAAATGAAATTTAATGTGGATAAATGTAAAGTAATGCACATTGGAAAAAATAACCCCAACTATACATACAATATGATGGGGGCTAATTTAGCTACAACAAGTCAGGAGAAAGATCTTGGAGTCATCGTGGATAGTTCTCTGAAGATGTCCACGCAGTGTGCAGAGGCGGTCAAAAAAGCAAACAGGATGTTAGGAATCTTTAAAAAGGGGATAGAGAATAAGACTGAGAATATATTATTGCCCTTATATAAATCGATGGTACGCCCACATCTCGAATACTGCGTACAGATGTGGTCTCCTCATCTCAAAAAAGATATTGGCACTAGAAAAGGTTCAGAAAAGGGCAACTAAAATGAATAGGGGTTTGGAATGGGTCCGATATGAGGAGAGATTAAAGAGGCAGGACTCTTCAGCTTGGAAAAGAGGAGACTAAGGGGGGATATGATAGAGGTATATAAAATCATGAGTGATGTGGAGAAAGTGGATAAGGAAAAGTTATTTACTTATTCCCATAATACAAGAACTAGGGGTCACCAAATGAAATTAATAGGCAGCAGGTTTAAAACAAATACAAGGAAGTTCTTCTTCATGCAGCGCACAGTCAACTTGTGGAACTCCTTACCTGGGGAGGTTGTGAAGGCTAGGACTAGAACAGCATTTAAAAAAGAACTGGATAAATTCATGGTGGTTAAGTCCATTAATGGCTATTATCCAGGATGGGTAAGGAATGGTGTCCCTAGCCTCTGTTTGTCAGAGGATGGAGATGGATGGCAGGAGAGAGATCACTTGATCATTGCCTGTTAGGTCCACTCCCTCTGGGGCACCTGGCATTGGCCACTGTCGGTAGACAGGATACTGGGCTAGATGGACCTTTGGTCTGACCCAGTACGGCCATTCTTATGTTCTTATGTGTAACTTTTGCTTTTCATTATGTACAAGAAACCCTCTAAGAAAGCAGACCACGATCTAAAATCTTCTGCAAATTACGATCTGCAGATGGGGTTGCCAGATGTTTGGTTTTCGACCAGAACACCTGGTTGAAAAGGGATCCTGGTGGCTTCGGTCAGCACTGCTGACTGGGCTGTTAAAAGACTAGTTGTCTGCCTGCGGCGGGAAGCTGCCGGCATCACCCTCTGGCTCCTAGGTGTTAGGATGGCCATGGGGGCTCCAGGCGCTGCCACCACCCTGAGCACCAGCTCCACAGCTCCCATGCCCCAAACCCTGCCCCAGACCGAAGCCCCCAGCCCGGAGCCTTCTCCTGCTCTCTGAACTCCTCATTTCTGGCCCCACCCCAGAGCCTGTACTCCCAGCCCAGAGCCTATACTCCCTCCCATACCCCAACCTGCTGCCCCAGCCCGAAGCTCCCTCCTGTAGCCCAAACCATTAATTTCCAGCCCCACCTCAGAGCCCTCACCCCCTCTCACACCGCAACTCCCTGCCCCAGCCCGGTTACAATGAGCAAGTGAGCAAGGGTGGGGGAGAGGGAGCGACGGTAGGAAGCAGGATGGAGTGAGTGGGGAGCAGGGCCTCAGAGAAGGGAGGGACAGAGACATGGCCTCAGAGAAAGAGGCAGAGCAGGGGTGGGGCAAGGGTCTTCCATTTTGGTTTTCTGAAAATAAAAAATTGACAACGCTACCCGTAGATGTAGATAACATAGAAAAAAAAAACTGATTGTCACATGACCAACTCAGTGGAGTTTTGCTCAGCTTTGCTTATTTAGATGAGGAAAAACAGCATGTACAGAAGGCTCCTCTCATTTCTTCATGACTACTGCCCTAGGATATTTGCTCTGCTGTAATAATTCTCACAAATCCATAGAAGAGAATGGCCCTTTCTTGGGACTGCAGCTTTGTTGAGTATTTCCGCAACAGCGCAGTGATGATTTTATTGTGTGATGATGTATTCTAATAGTCAATTATAATGCTAACTGAATTTTTATAAGATGGGCTTAGGAACTTCTGAAGACTAGCTGGTTAAAAGTACTCAGAGCCTGTTCTGATAATCACTACCACTGCACTATTCAAAACTAAATTTTAAAAAAATCAAACCTCATTACAATAGAAATAGTGAGCCAGTAAAATATGTAATAAAAGAAGCCCATTGTTGGATTGTCTCATTCTGCTCTGTCTGTGTCTCCTTCCCCTTTTCTTTATCCTCTATCTCCCCCCCTCCCCCCGTCTCTAGTTTCTTTTGTCTGCTTTTGCCTAACTTCATTCTGTTTTCTCTCTCTTTCATCTGTCATCTACTAATAATAAATGCCACATTGCCTTGTGTGAGGAGGGGTTGAGGGTGATAACAAGTCCTGTAGCCAGGTTTCAGGGGCATCACACTTTTAAAAAAAAATAAATGTGGTTACAGCCTGCAGGTAAGAATGAATAAAATTAACAAGATAGACTGTTTGTGTATGTATGTAAGTAATATATTCACAGAGAAGCATGCCTTTTGAAAGAACCTTGAGTCACTCCAGCTCCTTGATAGCTCAGTGTTGCTGAGTCCCATGATTTTATCTCAAGTCTCATGATATTTGGGATAGCTGTTGGAATCAGTGGATGCAAATCTCAGCTTTCATTTAGTACATTTCTATTCTCTTGCAGAGAAATGCTTGAAAACACCAAGCAAGCGAATACTAACGACTCAGAAACTAAAATGCAAATAAAGGGAATGCACATTTATTATTTGTGTATAGATATCATGATTTTTGAGAATAGACTCATGGTTTGGGGGGGTATGGAAATACTCATGGTTAAACCAGACTGACTGCACTCAGTGGTGTATGTAGTTCCCTAGCACTGTTCTTCCCTAATTAGAAGAAGCTCCTCCCTCACTATATAAATGGATTGTTCTCCATTTTGGATTATTTTCACAAACCAAATTCATCTGCTGATGCACACAGCAGCTAACGTTAATTACAGTGTAAGACACCAGGGAACAAAATATCAAAGGGAGAAGTGAGATGGCCAATGTTGAGTCTGAAGGAGTGTACTTGCGTCTGGGCCTGGCATAGAGTTCCCCAACGGCCTCCCCATTCCAGCAGCCAGTCTGGCCCTGGCATGGTCTCTCATCCCAGAGCTCAGTCTTCCATCCAGGTCACGCTTTGTTTCCACCGCTTCTGGGAGTAACAAAGTCCAATAAAACAAAAGGTACCATTGTCCTCACAAAAGGTCTTTGGCCTCATCTCTGGGCCCCAGGGTCCTCACCCTTCTCTCAGAGCTTCAAGTGTCATTATTCTTTTGGTGAGAAATGGGCTTCACACCACCTTTTTGGGGGTCTAGTAGTAGAACCCAAGCTTTCCTGCTACACTGGTTCCAGCCCAGGGACTCTATAACCAGCAGACATGGTCTGCTCTACAAAACTCCTTGCTGCTACCTCCCTGGTCTTCTTCTTATCCTGCCTTCTCAGGCCTTCTCCCCACCAACATCTCAAAGTTCACCATTCTTTCAGAGCCAGGGCACTCCCCTGGAATCCCCAACAAATATAAACTGTGACAGACCCAGACCAGTGGGGTACAGGAGTCTGGTAAAGGGCAAATATACTGGTCACTGGATGAGTAGTTTTCTGTTCCCTGAGTGACTAGAGCAGGGGCTGTACTAGAGTAATCAGGAACCTGCTAGAACCAGTTAAGGCAGGCAGGCTAATTAGAACACCTGGAGCCAATTAAGAAGAAGCTGCTAGAATCAATTAAGGCAGGCTAATCAGGGCACCTGTGTTTTAAAAGGAGCTCACTTCAATTTGTGGTGAGAGTGTGAGGAGCTGGGAGCAAGAGGTGCAAGGAGAGGGTATAGGTATACTGCTGGAGGACTGAGGAGCACAAGCGTTATCAGACACCAGGAGGAAGGTGCTGTGGTGAGAATAAGGAAGGTGTTTGGAGGAGGCCATGGGGAAATAGCCTAGGGAGTTGCAGCTGTTACAGGAGGCACTATAGACAGCTACAGTCCACAGGACCCTGGGCTGGAACCTGGAGTAGAGGGTGGGCCTGGGTTTCCCCCCAAACCTCCCAATTGACCTGGACTGTGGGTTCTTCCAGAAGGGAAGGTCTCTGGGCTGTTCCCCAACCCACATGGTGAATCTCTGAGGCAAGAAAATCTGCCAATAAGCGCAGGACCCACCAAGATGGAGGAGGAACTTTGTCACAAAACATAAACACACTTCCACCCTCCTTGGGCTTGACTTTATATCCTTCTCACCTTTCCCTGGATTTGTCCCCAGTTAAATGCTTCCCAGGGCTCTCTTTCCCTGGAAGTACAGTTCTTGCCTTTCTTTCAGGGCACATCAATAGAGACTGTGCCACCTTAGTAGCTGATCTGTCTCTCTTTTGGTTGCTTGCTAGTCTTCTCTGCTTATGAGAGGATCCCAGGGCTTATTCTCCTCTTTAGCTTCCTCCTTGATCTTCTCAATTTCTCTACTCTGTACTCCCAGAGAGGAACTGCAGGGTTCCTTCCTCTCCTCCCTATGGCCTCCTTTTTGTTTCTTTTCCTCTTATTTTATGATGCAGCAGCCTCAGCATGTGGTCTATAACCAGCACCTATTGCAGTTTTCATATAAGCAAAAATATTCATCCTCTCACCCAGTCCCTTAGCCTCAAAAATAGCAAAATAATGCTTTTTTAATGCTACCACACTTTCCTGGTACTCTCGCCAATCCTTTCAGCCTATATTCTTTCACCTTGAGGCATCTCAGTTCTTCATAAAGAATCTTTCTTTCTCTGTAATTCTCCCTGCATTGCCACTGCAGATGCTCAACTGTTTCATGGACTTTGTGTGTGGTGCACAAACTATCTTTGCGCTTGTCTAGTAAACACACACTACCATTCAGGTCACAGTGACCTGTTATCCTTCTAAATATAATTACTCCGCTTCTTCTATCATAGCTATTAAGGATACCATTATCCTCCAAGTTTAGGACACATTGCAGAGAACTTTTGTCCTTTTCTCTTTGGTCCATGGTTCTTGCCATTTTTCTTAAGATCTCTCAACCAAACTTTTGAAGTCCTTCCTATTCAGAGGGATATTTATATCAACCTCCTCATTTTCTATGGCATTTTTCTCTGCTTTGTCTGCCATTTCATTGCCTGGTATCCTGACATGCACCAGAATCCACACTATTGTTATATGTATACCTAACTATACTATTTGTGTAATCAAGAACAGCATTTAATTTATTAAGTCATTCCTGCTTTCCTAGGCTCTCTTTCTAATTCCTGTTATACCTGGTAAAGAATCAGATGAGCTAGCTGTCATAATTGGGCATATACCCCTTATTCAGGTCAACTAGATACTCATAGATGTCTTAATCCCAAATTCAGGGATACAAAAGGTCATTCCCACTGGGCCTGTGTTGTTATCTCTAGGGCCATCAGTATAGATTTGGCAATGCTGACAAAATTTGCCCTGTATAAACTCATAAATCTTAGTTGTCATATTTAATGGTTCCGCTCTTCCCTCTGTTTTATTATATAATTCCAGATCCACATCTGGAGAGACATCCATCCAGTTATAGTCTGATTTTCCATGACTAAAGATTTTAATTTCTTCCAACTTTCCTTTTCACCCAAGCCTCTTACCAACTTTTTGACCCTGTTAACATGTGGGAGTTTGTGGCATCCAGTTACTTTTTGTCTACTTAATTTCCAGCAGTCCTCGTATATTTATTTAGTACTCTTCTCTTCACAATTTCCATTACTTAGCCCAAGAAGCTAGATCTAACAATTTCCTCAAATTTATTAGCATTTTTCTGGTTGCTATCCGCAGCATACATAAGAGTCATAATACTTTCACCACATGCGAGTCACAGAACTTAGCTTCGATTAGGTCTAATGTTTTAAATGTTGATTTAGATGCTGAATTAACGACGTGGCATCCATAATGTATAGCTGGTCTTATTAGTACCCTATAAAGCAGGGATCAGCAATGTTTGGCACGCAGCCCACCAGGATAACCACCCTGGCGGGCCATGCCAGTTTGTTTACCTGTTGCATCCACAGGTTTGGCCAATCGTGGCTCGCACTAGCCACGGTTCACTGCTCCAGGCCAATGGGAGCTGTGGGAAGCAGTGGCCAGCACATCTGTCAGCCCGTGCCGCTTCCCGACGCCCCCATTGGCCTGGAGCAGTGAACCACAGCCAGTGGGAACCGCGATCAGCCAAACCTGCGGATGCAGCAGGTAAACAAACTGGCCTGGCCCGCCAGGGTGCTTACCCTAGTGGGCCGCATGCCAAAGGTTGCCGATTCCTGCTATAAAGTATCAGCAATATATTCTTATCTGCACCCAATTGTTGCTAGCAATCCTTTTAAGCAGCTTCAACCTATCTTTACATTTAGTCTTGATATCATCTATATGACCCTTCAAAGTTAGTTTATCAAACATACTCCTAAAAATGTAAAATCTTTGAACTATCTGCATTTTTTTTCTTGTATAGAGAGATATAGGTTCCATTCTTCATTACGGTGAAGATCATTCCTTTTTTAAGCTAGTGAGAACTTAAATCCCCAACTATCTGTGACAGGATACCTTGTGCTCATACCCTACACACTACTGTAATAATTTTGATTTAAGTTATATATCTTATGTTATGCCTTGTAAGATATGAAAAATTTGCTGGTCAGTGTTGTGCTGATAAAATGTGTGGCAATACTGTATGTGAAGTTAACATTTCCTTGTATGATGCTATTAATACATGTTCCAAATCCTACAGCCCCGACAAAACTGAGGTTGGCAAAGAGGTCTGTCCTAAACAAGGAACGTATGTTCTGCTTAATTTGCATTTAAGCAGTAAAAGAGTCATCAAGCAGGGAGGGAAACAAAAAAAGTTCAAATAGGTGAGAAAAAAGCAGCAGGAAACATCTTTCCACATAGACTTTGTCTTCTGGTGCCCAGCTGGAAATGTTTTCTGAGAGAGGGACTGAAACTATGAAAAGGAGGGATAAACACCCCAAACCTCCCCCCACCTCCTTGCCCATTGTATTCACAGACCCTGAAGCGACAAAGGAAGGAAACAGTTGTCGGACTCTGGGAGAAAGGGTCCTGACCTACAGGGTTTGGTCAGTAAGACTGCTGAAAGCATGTGATGAAAATTTTGCTTGAATCTGATATAGTTTAAGTTGGGTATTAGTAGACATCTTTTTTTCTTGTAACTATTTCTGACCTTTATCTCTCATTACTTATACTCACTTAGAATCTCTTTGTAATTGTTTTATCTATTATTTATCCAGTGTGTTTAAATCAAAGTGTCTGAGAAACTCCATTTGGTGTGACAAGGTGTATGCATAAGTCATGGCATGCAGCCCTCTTCACCAGACTGGCGCTTCCTCCTGGTCATTCTGGGGATTAGCTCAAGGCAGACGCCTATGTCCAGGGTCTGCACACTGGCACAGGCCATTGCTCTTCTCTTAGCTCCCAGAACCGCAGTGTCCTCTTCTCAACTCAGCCCTCTGGCTAGGTCGTCATCTGTATTTCCCCCTTCTGAGGGAGGGTATCTCTATCCAACAATCCAGCCACTTCCTCACTGACAAGTATGGGTGTGAGGGAGTCACCCAAGCCCACCCACTACTCTGGTCCCCAGCCAAGGACCCTGTAAATAGCAGCCTCCTGTTTCCCCTCTGTCAATGCTGCTCTATTTCCCTGCTCTATTTCCCCCTTGGCCCCAGCACCTTTTTCAGCTTATCTCAGGGCCTCAGTTGCTCAGTGCCAGGAGCCAGCCACTGCTCTGTTCAAGGTATTTACAGTTCTCACAGCCCTGCACGGATGCAGTTCTTAATCCCTGAGCTCTTATCAGTGAGTGATCCTACTCTGCCCTGCAGCTCCCTTTTATCTGAGCCTGCTGGGCCCAGATTGGTTGCTCCCTGCAACTCCTTCCTGATTGGTTGTGCTTCACTCAGCCTCTCTGGGCTGCTTGGAGGACTCCACTCCATCGCTCCTTCCAGGACAGGGCATGATTAAGCACTTCTAATCCTGTGTGGGGTAGGCACCCTATCAGAACATATTATTACTTTTAAAGAAATAACTGACTTAATGTAACTTGTATTGTCCAGGAGAGGGCTGGGCAGCAAAGGATATACATTTCTGGGGGGTAAATCTAAGACTGGGGGTGTATTGGGGTCACCTTGCTGTATAACTAAGGCTGGTGGGAGCCAGAGTGTAACCCAAATGTGGTTGACAAGCTGGCAGGCTACAGACACTCAGGGTATAGCTTGCATGCTGGAAGACTGTTTGTGAGTGGCCCAGGTGGGAGCTACTTCAGCAAGGCATTGTAAGGCACCCAAGGCTGCAGGGCAGGGGTGGTATGTCACAATCTCCCCTTTCTGAAATCCTCCAAAGTGCCTCATTGGTTCTCTCCACAGCTATCTTAAGTCTTTGGTGTTTGGCCCATATTGCCCTGTCGTCCGCATATACTCTCCGGGAGATTATTAATCATGACATTAAACACAGCTCGGCTGAGAACACTCACATTTGCAGTGCCATCAGTATATTTTAAAATATTCAACAAAGCCACCCCCCACACCATGCCTTGTATGCCTTAAGAGTCTCTTATTCCAATTGTAGTTATTTTATACAGCAAGACCTACAGTGCATGTCATTCACTTTTTCAACGTCCAAAAAGACAGCTATCATAAACTCTCTCTTCCCCAGGGTTTTTGTATTTTGTATTACAATATGATCCACTCTGCATCTTCCTTTTCTGACACAACTTTGTACACAGTTTATAATTTCACTTCCGAGTGTGCTACTAATCTTTCATTTATCAGTCTTTCCATAATTTTGCTCACACACAATGTGAGGGCAATAAGCCTCCATGCATCTGGTCTTGGTTCCATTCTGCCTGTAGTATTCCTTTTCCCCATTTATTATTACATAATTTCAACAAACCTCTTAAACTGCCCTCTGGTAGATGCTTGAGCATTGCAGTACATAGGCTATCTTTACCTGGGGCTGTGTTTTTACTTTTGTCTATAGCTTTTTTTTGAGTTCTTGTATGCTGAAATTTTCATTTAATAAATCATCTTTATATTCTACCTAGCCATATAAGAGCTCACAATTTTCTTCAGCAAACATTCATTTTTTGTTCACAAAACCTTTACTTTGATTTGTATTGCTCCTACTAATTTTTTGGAGCTCTTTTGCTAAAATGTTTCCTTTGCTAAGTTAAAGTAGAAAGTTCTATCATTCCATTATAAGACCAGGTATACATTTTATTTTTACTCTGTATCCCATTGATTTTAACTTGTTTATATATCTCTAAATCTTTAGAATCTTTGTTCATTTTCCCATAATACTTTCTCTAACTCTTTCTTTGCCTTAATAATTCTTTGTGAATTTAAATCTCTTATAGTTCATTGAGTTGATGCTATGCATTGTACGTTTTGCTTATTTGTATGCTTAACAATTTTCATTCCACCAGGAAACTGGATTTCTGAGTTTGTGGTCATTTGATGTCCTAAGTGCAACAGCAGCCAATCTAGCTATAACTCCCTTTATTATATTATCATGAAATTCCTCTGGATTATCGCTTATGCAATTGGTACTTAGATATTCAGCACATTTACTCTTAAAGATTCCTCATTTTGCTTTTCTAAGGCTCGTGGTAGGAATTCCTTCAGTGTTTTCAAGTGATCACTTCCAATTACATCTTTATAGATCTCCCAACTGCATTTACAGTCAAAGCTGTGTTATCCGGCATTTTACCAACCGGAAAGCTCTATCCGGCATTTCTGATCTTCATTGAAAGTCTGGTTTATAGTCCAGTTGGTGCCGGACTAGCAGGCTTCCTTTCTGGCTCCGCATGGCTCCCTGGAAGTGGCGACAGATCCCTGCTGCTCCTAGATGGTGGAATGACCACAAGGGGTTTGACATGCAGGAGGGAGTGCAGGAGGTGGGTTCTTGGAGGGAGTTTGGGTGCAGGAAGAGGTTCAGGGCAGGAGGTTAGGGCTCAGGAGGGCGTGTGCGGTGCCGGATCCGGGTGGCGGTCACTTTGGGCGGCTCCCTGCAAGTAGCGACATGTCCTGGCTTCTTCTAGGTGGAGGTGCAGCAGGAGGTTCTGCACACTGCCTCCGCCTGCAGGTGCCGCCCCCGCAACTCCCATTGGCCACCATTCTTGGCCAATGGGAGCTGTGGAGCCAGCGCTCAGGGCAGGGCAGGGGCAGCACATAGAGCCGCCTAGCCGTGCCTCTGCCTAGGAGTAGCAGGGACATGTCACCACTTGTGGGGAGCCGCCCGAGGTGAGTGCCATCCGGATCTGGCACCCTGCACCCTAACCCCCAGCCCCCGTGCCCCCTCCCACGCCCTAATTCCCTCCCTCTTAGTTAACCGGAATTTTTTACTTACTGGCACCCCCCCTATTCCTCCAACATGCCAGATAACAAAGCTTTTACTGCACTTGCTATATTACTTGTTGCAATTTCCAGATCTAAACATGAAAAGGTTTCACGCACCAAATTCAACCTAGTAGGTGCTCCAGTATTGAGCAATAACAGGTTGTGCATGTCAATGAACTGTTCCAAATATTTGCCATTATAATCCCTTTTCCTGCTTCCCCATAATTCATTGTGGCTATAAAGGTCTCAACAAATATACAGGCCTTTGACACACTTAGCTAACTCTTCCAATTCTAGATTGTCTAGATTTTTACATGGGTTGTAAAATTATAGATCCATCTAAAGGTGCTATTATTCTCCAAAGGAATCTCAACAGTGTTTTACTTAAAACTTAAGTCCTGTACATCTATTTCAACATAACTAAGACAGTCTTTTATAAATATACAGACCCCTCCTCCTCTTGTTATTTCTATCAGGCCTGATTACATCATATCTTGGAAGTCTAAACATAAATTTCTTGGTAACCATGTTTCTTGTACCCATCACATCAGGTTTATTTTCCACTTCAAAAACAGTTTTCTCTAATTCTTGACCATGTGTTATTAAACAAAGTGCATTCCAGAAAAAATATTAGAACCATGTTATTTAAGCTGCATTATTATGTACATTTAAAATTGCATGAATGTGGTCTATTAAGAAATTGCCTATATACAAATATTTTTCTGATGCTTTTGTTATAATTTGTATTCTTTTGCTTCCCTGTCTGTAAAGTGCAATTATTTGTATGATTAATACTGTAAATTTCTCTTTGCCTACAAGCAGTACATCTTCATCTATTCCCCTTATATTATCTTTCCTGCCCTTAACTGTGTGGTGTTGTACCAGTGGTTCTTTTCCCTTAGTGGCATTTTTCATCTTCTCCACATTCTGCTGTGACTATCTTTTGATTGGTTCTGCATAGGAAATTTTATGGATAGCTTTAATTGTCTGCATCTCTCTAGCTTGTTCTGCTGTCACACACCCTTTGTATGCTGCACTATGCTTGTCCCAACAATTGCTGCATTTTAGTTCTCTTCCTTCAGAACAGTCCTCATATGAGTGCTCTCCTCCACATTCACCACTTACATTCATTTTCCGCTTACAGACAGACATCACATGGTCAAATCTTTGACATCTATAGCATCTCAAAGGTACTAGTATATATGGTATAACACAGAAGAGCTGATATCCTATATTAACCCTATTGGGTAGCATTGTATCATTAAATGTTACTCAGATTGCTGTGGGTGGTGTTTCTTCCCCACTCCTGCTAATCAGTTGCTTAACAAACAGCACTTGGTTCTCACCTATACCCCTTTTAAATTTTATCCTTAGTCATGCCTAGTGGAACCCCATCTGTTACTCATCTTGCTTCTGTCATAAATTTAGGTAATGGCAAATTACTTTTATTTTCCCTACAGTTGTTTAAGACATTTCCCATCCTGTTCTTTATGTGTATATTCCATTAATAAATCTCCACCCTGAATTCTTTTAGCTCCTAATATATCTGTGATAATTCACCTAATCCATTCCACTGTTTTCAGGGGATTAACATCTCCTATCTTTACATCTTCAGCTAGTGATTTGATAATTATAAGATGTCGGTCCTTTTCCTTACACTTTTTTTTCCATCCTTGTCTGCTCCCTTTTCTTCAGATACAGATATTTTTATGATTTTTTTTCATCTTCTTCTTCTTCCTACTCTGAAGCCATTCCTTATCCCTTGCTCCTTCTCTCTCATTTGCCAACATAATTCCAGTCTCGCTCTCTCAGCCTGTATTTCCAGCTCTGTTCAGCCAACCAGCTGCCAGCCAAAACTGCCTCTGAGTTCCAAGCCCCAGCTCTGTCTCTCCCAGCCTGCATACCGCAGGCTGACCAGCTCGGTTAGTTAGCCAGCCCCAGCCCAGCCTCCTCCTTTTTTCTTTTTATTTTCTTTTTTTTAATGGCAAATCAGACTTGGCTGAGTACTCTATAGGTGCCACCAAGTGTAATTCTTCAATATTTAGCTGTTTTTATCCTCTCACTCTGCCCTGTGTCTTTCAAGTAATGTAACAGCACCTTTCTAATACCCCATTTTCCTGATGTTTTTACTAAATAAGGTAAAACAAATTACATTATGTTAAAGACATTCAAATTAATCAAAAAGCTTTTCTTTCTTTATCAAAGCCCTTACATACCCATACAAGATAATCAATTTTCTTCCATCTTACAGTGTACATAGCCCATCTTTGTGTCTATTGATTTGAAAAAGATTTTTGCTTAAGCCACAATGACCAGTAAGTACTCTAAACAAAAGCACTTCATTTGTCCTATCCAGGCCCTGAAGTATGTCATAATCCTCAACTGTAGGGCACAATTCAAAACATCTTCCTCATTTTTCAGTCGTCCACATTTTCTGCCATTCTCTTTTAAATTTTTTCTGTACTAGGCTTTTGAATTCCTGTTTACTCAAGGGTATTTCTATGTCAATCCTTCCAATTTTTACAGTGTTTTTTGCTGCTTTGTCCACCATTTCATTCCCTATTATCCCAATATGCTCTGGGATCCAGGCTAATGCTACATGTATCCCCCATCTGTACTAACTTATTAGAAATATAATTTCATTGATTAAATCACTTCTACTTACTGAGACACCCTTTTTTATCACCATAAGGCCTGAGATTGAATCTGAAAAAATGACTGTTTCTGCTGGGTGTATATCCCAGATCCAGTTTAATGTTAGCATAATTCCTATTAGTTCGGCTGTCATGACAGCTGTATAGTCAGATTCTTTGATGTACTGATTCCCAATTTTGGTGTACAATATGCCATCCTTATTCTTCTTGGTTTTGGTGTTTTCTTTTTTGAAACCATCTGTACATACTTGACAAAACTGACTCCACTTTTCACCTATATACTGGTACACTTAATTTTTAATATGTACTGTCTTTTTTACCCTTAAATTTATAAAATGAATCTAAATCCATGTTTGGACATGTGACTTTGAATGAAGCCAAAACTGTTAGTCATGGGAAAATTAGTTTTGGGTGCAGTTTTACCTTGTCCTTCAATTCCTGCATCCACACTTTAACGCGAACGGTATGTGGAGTTCTAACATTGTGTGCTATAGTTCGCCTATCAAATTCCCAACAGAAATCCCCAGAAATGTGTCTGGTACTTTCATCATTGCAGTTCCCACTAACTTTGGCTCAGAATGTTAGGTCCAATAGTTTCATGTGTAGTATAATTGGCATTTCACTAGAAGCTACCTGTAATGTGCACAGAGGTGTTGCAATAAATGCACCACATGCACTTCGTAGTGCCTGGTCTTGTATTAAATGTAATTTTGTAAATTCTGATTTTTGTCCCAAAAGCTGGCCAGCCAGAGTCAATAACTTGTCTGATTATGGCTCTGTATACCATCAGCAATGTTTTCTTATTTGCTCCCCACCCCCCAATTAGTCCCAGGAAGACTTAAGCAGGTTAATCCTTCCTGTACATTTCTCTTTAACCTACTTTATATGATCTTTCCAAAGTAATTTACCCCTAAGAATTTCAACCTTTTAACTATATCTATTTGTTCTCCTTACAGATTCAGTTTACATTCCTTTGTAATTTTCCTTTTTGTAAGATCAGTCCTTTGGCTTTAGCAATGGAGAACTTGAAACCCCATGCATTTCCCCAGTCAGAGGTCTCTCATAACACTTTGTCAATTCTTTTTTCTGCCATCTCAATATTCCTGCTCATAACCCACAGAGCACAATCATCTGCAATTAGTAACACCTACCCAGGCACTTACTTGTTTTGAGAGATCATTTATCATAATATTAAATAAGGTTGGGCTGGTAACACTTCCCTGTCGTGTACCATTTTTAATATTATACATATTTCACATAATTTTTCCAATTCTGACCTGTACAGTCCTTTTTACTCAAAAATTCTCTAATCCACCCATAGATTCTTCCCCTTATCCCTAGTGTGTCTACTTTCTACAATAAGCCTTGCATCCATAATATGTCATACACCTTTTCAGTATCTAGAAAGACAGCTATTAACATGAAACCCTTTCACCTCACTCTTTTTTATTTGTTTCTAATTTAGCGATGTGATCAATGTTGCATCTTCCCCGCCTAAAACTGCTCTGGACTTTATCTGTAATTCCACTATTTTCTAAATAGGCAACCAATTTTTCATTCACCATTCTCTCCATAATTTTACCCAGACAGGACATAAGGATGTCTTTACAGGAATCCGCATATGTGGATAGTTTGCCTGGTTTTCGTATTTGAATTACTACTTCATGTTTCTGCCCTACCGGTATCATTCCTTTTTTCCATACAGGGATAATTCGAAGGTCTCTCTCTGAAAGAAGTTTGAGGGTTATTTAAACATTATTACATGTATTATCTTTACCTGGAGATGTATTCTTGCTGATATCAATAGCTTTCTCAAGTTTTCACATACAAAACCATTCAGTATAGTATCTTCATGTTTACCCCGACTGCATAGTAGATCATGATTCCCTTCAACGAATTGTCTATTAATCAGATGGAAAACTTCACTTAGGTTTTCATCATTACTCACCCATCAGAAAGATGCTGCTAAAACTTCTTTCTCTTTATCCAAACTTCTAACTATGTTGTCAGTCCCAATAAGACCTGGGATGTGGCTACTCTTAGTCTGAATTCCATTCATTCTTCTAATTGGCCTGTGTATTTCTGATGTCTTGATATCTTTGTTTGTCCACTCATGGTACTTCCTCCAACTTTTTTTTATATATATATATATATATATAATTCCTTGTGTTATTGCCTTACTTCTATAGATCTTCACTATTCATGGTATTTTTTCCTTGTTGTAGGCATTGTTCATTTCTTTAACTGCTATTTTGCACAACGAATTCCATCATGGAGGTGAGTTTTTAGTTTTGGGGTACTTCAGTATGCTATGAATCCCTTTATTATATTCTCATTGAAATTCTCGGTCATCATTCACACAATGATTATTCAAAAATTCAGTACATTTACTTGTAAATAGCCAGCTAGCTTTCTTCAAATTCCAAATGGGTAATTTTCCATTACCTTCAACCTTACTTTGCCCTTGAAAAGTAATAAGGATAGGAAAATGATCACTCTCCATTCCTTCTTCTTTATATATTTCCCAGTTGCATTTACTTGCAATATCTGCTATTATAATTCCCAGGTCTAAGCAGGAAAAACTATCTTCTGCTGTATTAAATCTACCTGGAGTACCATCATTTAAAATCACTAAATTGTTTTCATCAATGAACTTTTCTAAGCATGTACCATTTTTATCAGTCGTCTTAATTTCCACAATTTCTTATGACTGTTTAGGTCAGCACATATATATTCTTTTAGCATTCTTTACTATTTCTTGTATCTCCAAACTTTGTAATTTCCCACATGGGTTATAGATATTATAAATCCTTAAAGAAATATTACTCCTCTGCATTGGGATCTCAACAACCTTCCTTAGCATTTTAATTTTTAGCAGCATATCCGCTTGCTCTTTGTTTTTTACATTCAAATAAAAAATCACCATCTTGCAGCCTCCTAGCTCTTACATTGTCCCCTAGGATTTCTTTTAATCCAGTCAGTTACTTTCACTGGGTTAACATCACCTAATCTTATCTCTTCAGCTAGGGATTTTACAACATTCCTCAGCTATGCTTTTTGCTTATATATCAAATCCATCATCATAATCATCATCTGATTCTGCTTTCCCTGCCCCCCTTGGTATCCATTCTACCTCTCTCATAGACTCTTCTTCAGTTTCTAGAGTGACTTCATTTCGGGGTCAGAAAATCCTCCATCTCCCACCAGCCCAGCTCTCTGGCCTTCTGCTCTCGACTTTCTGCCTCCATAGCAGCCACCCAGCTTCTCCCTCAGCTGGGACTCCTCTTTAATTGGGGCTTGTCCGCCCTACAAGTGCAGCCAGGTATGTTAGTTGACTTCTCAGGCTCACATGAGACAGGAGACAACCCATTCCTTGTCTCTCAGGCAATGCCTCCCAGTAATCAGGCCTACTAGTTGGAATGGAGGTCAAAGCTGGATGTAGAGTCAAGATTAGTGCTGAAATCAAGATCTGGGGACAGGTCAGGATCAGAACCAAGATCAGAATACATAGAGAAGCCAGGGGTTGAAGCTGGGTGATCAATCAGAGGGCCAGGAAGCAGAGGCAGGGCTGGAGCAAAATTAGGGTAGGGCAGGGATTGGGAACCTTTGGCACACGGCCCATCAGGGAAATCTACTGACGGGCCAGGACAGTTTGTTTTCCTGCAGCGTCCACAGGTTCGGCCAATCGCAGTTCCCACTGGCTGCGGTTCGCTGTTCCAGGCCAATGGGGGCTGTGGGAAGCTGCGTGGGCCAAGGGATGTGGCTGGCCGCCGCTTCCCACAGCCCCCATTGGCCTGGAATGGCGAACTGCGGCCAGTGGGAGCTGCAGTCGGCCGAACCTGTGGACGTTGCAGGTAAACAAACCGTCCCAGCCCACCAGCAGATTTCCCTGACGGGCCGCGTGCCAAAGATTGCCGATCCCTGGGATAGGGCAAGGACAAGACTTGGGCATGGCTGGGGAACGAAACTGGATCAAGAGCAGGTTAGGAGTCTGAGAACCTGATCACACTGTGAGGCAGCAGAAGAGTTCCTGGCTGGGTAGTGCTGTTGCACAGACTGATCTCCAGCTCTGGTGGGATTGGGGAAATACCTGAACCTGGGGGGGGGGGGGGGGGGCTCAGTTAAGGGATAGGCTGCTGCCACATTCCTGAGGGCTGAGTCACTGCAGACTCTGTTGGAAGGATAAGTCAGTGCAGCTGAGTTGTTGCTACATGCTTGAGTGGGGACACACCTCAGCTTTGTTAGAGTAGCATGTATTGAGGCTCTGGGGATGGGTGGGTGAAAGTCTGTCCACAGCTAAAGCCCTTCAGCCTAAGGGGAGGAGTTACCAGACCCAGTCTCAAATGATTTGGGGGGACAACAATTAAAAAAAACAGGGATGGGAGTGAAGGTCACAGGGACAAAATCAGGAATCCGGAAGGGGATCTGTTAGAGGAGCAGCTGAGCCAGCAGCCCTGGTTTGGCTGTGGGTTTGCCTCACATTGTCTGTAAGAGGTACACATCTCATCACACTGAGACAGGCGCTGTTATCTGGTTGTGCTCAACATCAGTCTGGAGATTGGGAGTGGTATATTCAAATTAATACTTAATAATAATTAATAAGTAACATTTTAATTTCCTCTCCATCCTTCCAACTCCCTCACTTCTCTTTTTCTCCTCTTCTTTTGTTCCTATACCTCCTCCCTAGGTTTCTGTATCCCCACCTGCACATACCTCTGTCCTGCCCCTATAGCTCCCACTCCTATCCTTCCTCTTCCCTAGGTTCTTATCTGTCCTTCCCCTCTTCCTTTGGGCTCCTGCCCTTGTCCCCCATCCTCTGTCTCTGCCCACACACACAGTTCCTCACCCCTCTGCATTCTAGTCAGGGAGCTTCTTCCTCCTCTAAGCTGCCTGGGCACCAGCATGGGGAGCATTGAGAACCCAGGGTAGACTGTGTTTCCCCACTCTCTGTTCCTATGCCTCGTGACACAGCTGCCCCTGACACTTAGGAAGCACAATTTCAGGAAAATCTTGCACAGCCCATGCAGTTCAGAGTTGGAGCGTGCTCATTTGGTGTGCAGGGACAGCATGTGCACAGTCTGGTCACATGTATGAGTTGTGAGGGGCTGGAGCATGCTCAGGGTAGATGGAGAATTTAGCTGCCAATTGCTAGCAAGTCATTACTGAGCATGTGGAAACTTAAATGTGTTAGAAGCTTATAATGTGGCCAAATTTGGGTCAGTTTTTCATACACGCAGCAAAAGGCACATCTCTAATGCCAAATTTCAACTCCTGCTCCAGAAACACTAAAGATTCACAAAGAAATGCTTGTGAGATTTTTTTTTTTTTTAAATCTGGGTATAACATTTTTTCTGTAACCACATTCTCAGAAATGGCTGAACCGTGTTGGCTGAAAATTTCCAAAAAATAATTCAGCCTAAGTCAGACATCTGGCATAGAAAACTTGGACTGGAAGAGTTAAAGTTTTGGAAAGTTATAAGCAACTGAAATCAGGGTCTTAAAATGGAAAGTGTCAGGCTACCCTAACCATAGCCATAGCTACCTGAGCTGTTTGTAACTGGGTGTGGACAAGGAAGCTGGAGTATATAGCAAACTTTGCTACATATAACTTCACTTAATATTTTTCACTAACAGCCGTTAAATAAATGGTAACTAGGAACTTACAGTAAATATTTACAATGTATCAAATTCATAACACTATGGAATAGTATTATACTACATTGAAATAATGATATGCATAATATTAATAAGAAGTAAGGATCTCTCCCAGGTTGCATTCCAAATGAATTGTATTCAGATCCACAGACTTTTTTTTTTTTTTACTCATCACTGAAGCTACCAGGACTCAGATATTCACATGATTTGTTACATCCCTGATGCCATCATGAACATTTTATGACTCACCACAATACTTATGGTCTTTTCCACAGAAAGCTGTTTTCTGTGGATATTGTTTCATTACTTGAAATTTGGGCCATTAAGTCAATTCTTCTGGTTCATCTTAAGACCCAATTCTGCAAAAACTTGCATGCTTCATTTTGTACAGTGTGAATAGCTCCATTAACTTCAGTGTGGCTATTCACAGTAAGTAAAATGCAGCATATGAGTTGGTCTCTGTAAGATCAGAAACTATATCTGGATAATTTGGATCCCTTTTGTCTGATAAAATAAGCCATGTGCAATCTAGTATGCAAATCTAGAACACACTTTTAATCCAGAGCTATTTACTTTTGCAGGTGTCATCAGCACTTTCCCTTGTCCATGTTATGATAATGTCCTTTGTGTCTATAAGGCCTTCCCCTACAAAGTGGTAACAATGTAATATAGCAAAAAGAACAGGAGTACTTGTACTCCTGTTCTTTTTGCGGATACAGACTAACACGGCTGCTACTCTGAAATGTAATATAGCAGTGTACCACCAGATATTTTGTGGGATCGTGTTCATAATATTAAATATGTACTTCAATTGCTCCATACAGGAAGTATGCCGCATGCTTTACAATCAGACTTTGTAACCATGATAACTATGGAGAATGAGAAAGTTGTGGAAAAGCTATAATTAGGAAACTCAACATTCAAAACACAAACAAATCCTTAGAGGACAGTAAGACTGCTGTATGAGGGAATAATAATAATTTTAGCCCTTTGAGAAGACAAGGGCAGACTGAACTGCAGACACTACTCCCCTTTCTAATTCTATTGCCTCTTGCCTTCTGACTCTGCACAGTGTATCAATGAAAGTGAATAACACTTTTAGACTCCTATATTTTTAGTATTTTTGTAGTGGCATAGTTATGATATTAATGTGCATTTTTAAGTTTCAAGACACACAAAACTGAGTGGCTTATATGAGAGACTATAGAAAATAAAGACAGAAATAACTGAGGGAACAGACAAGGGCAGGGCTGGAAGCCAAGGGGGGATAGGAGTAGGATTTGGGGTGGGGGAGAGTTGGTGGGATAGCAGCAGGAAAGGGGACAGGGTCAGAAGCTAGGATAGGGGGACAGGGAAGCAATGGGGAACAAAGGCATAAGGGTCCACAGCAAACTCCCTTAGAGAACCAGGAACTGCACCTATTATTCCTCAGTCTCAACAGTTTTTGCTCTTCAGCAGCTAGTTGTGAAACCCCCTTGTAAAGTGTGTGTCTCATTCTCCCCCGCTCCTCCTCTATTGACAAGTCCACAAAGAAGATTAGAGCCTTCTATTGCTATTGGTTGCTCCATTCACCCCATGCATCCGAAGAAGTGAGGTTTATACACACGAAAGCTTATGCCCAAATAAATCTGTTAGTCTTTAAGGTGCCACCAGACTCTTTGTTGTTTTTGTAGATACAGACTAACACGGCTACCCCCTGATACATTCACCCCAGTGCTTAGAGGACTGTCCTGTGGATCTATAGGTCTCAATCCTGCTGCTGAACAATGTGGGTGGCCTGTATGGTTCCACGTGATGCAATTTTTTTTCAATGTTTACAATTAACAAATTATATATATAAAAAACTATGTTAAAAGAAAATTAAGGTTGCAAATCCAAGCACTCAAAAGCTAGGAAATGCTAGAAATAAGGTTGCTCATGCAACCTTAATTCATGTCTCTTGTGAATAAGCATTATAATACAGTTTTCAGTTACATGATCACATACTATTTTTACCACAAGGCCCCTGCCTCATTCACTGCACAGGATGGTCAGTGCTCTCTGAATTAATGAGATTAGTATAGTGAAGGATGTTGTCGTCTGTAGAACCCAGGCTTCTTCTGTTGTAGAAGCTGGAAAGTGTGTGGTGAGGCAGGGAACTGCAGGAAGACAAAGGAATGTCTCATGGTTAAGTTACTTTATTGTATCCCAAAGAGTTCCTGTGTGATGCTGTGCAGGTCATATGTACCAACATTTTTATAGGTAGCCACTAACCGTGTCCCTAGTTTCCTAGATTACCGATTTGAGATGCTTGATTGGGGTCAGACTTGCAGAAGTTGCAGCTGCAACTGACATTAGTGGGAGCTCAGCTCTGAACATATAAAATACTAAGTACCATAAAAAAAATTAGGTCCTAGTCTCTGTGATTCAGTTTCCCATGCTTAAAATGGGGTTAATACCACCACCTTGCTTCCCAAGGTTGTTGTGGAGATAAATTCATTAATGTTTATAAAGAACAAAGATACTATGATGCAAATACAATAGAAATGCCCATGAAGAAATTAATGATTCTATATTCAGTGCAGGGTTTGGATGTTGTGCAGTAAATAAGGGCTGGGCCACACGTTGAGTGACGAGGACAAAAAGAAATACAGAATAGCTACACATTCAGTGAGCACTGCCCATCCTGTGCACTGAGTGAGGCATGACCCCCTGGAAAAAATAGTATATGATCATGTAATTAAAGACTGTATCATAATGCATATGCACAAGGGCACAGGCAATCTTAATCCTGCCATTTTCTAACTTTTGAATGCTTGATTTTGAAATGTTAATGTTCTCTTTCATCATTTTTTGCAGTCTAATAGATAATATAGGTTTTAAGATAACTTTCCTCTTCTTTTAGAGATACAGAATGGAATACATTTGAACTATCATGCCACATTGCTTGATTTTATCTTTGTCTTGTACTTATGAAATCCTTCAACATGACTAAAAATAAAGTTTAAAACAAGCCACCCATTATAACTTGATTCTTGAATAGGAATTATCCTTGTCACATTTTCACTCTCTCTTAGTATGTGAATGAAAGGACAGAAAGGTCTGTCTTTATTCTCTCAGATTTTTTTTCCTCAATATTCCAGAGTGTTTCACTGTCTGTTGTGTTCCCTGCACTGCTTATCATTATTCTGTCAGCCATATGTAGTGTTGATTAGGAAATTGATATAGTTACTAACAAGCCATATTTCACATGCAAGAATCCAGTCATTGAGACACATTTTTCTGGGTACACATTGAGCTGATGATGTAATAACGCACAATAAATTAATATTTTGGAAATTTGCTTTTTAGTGCCTAAAAGGGTCATCATAGTTATTTATGTTCATGTGATCCAAAATCAATACAGTGAAAAAAACAAGTACCATCCATTTGGCCATTCTTGTGTGCTCTAAGAAGTGATTCTATGTTTGTGATGAAGAAGCCGTACTACTAAATATCTCCTATTGATATGCTGTTGGCATCCTTGCGTCTGCGAGAGACGGTGGGAATTACAATCTATGATATAGATGGTTTGCAATGTCTCGTGTGACTGAATAGTCCAATCCGAGGTTTACATGATCTTTGACAGTTATTACAAATGCAGTATCTTGGTTGGGAGCTGCTTGCTTCCTACGGGCTCTTTTCAGGCTGTAGGAGTCAGCTTCTGTCATGGACTTTGATACCCCGATGAAGACAATGGTGCCACTTGTTATGATCACTTGCCAAGATTTCCTATTGGTCAGGATCAATTCCAAATTCCTTCATCGCTCGCTTGCATGTGTCTTTATAGCGAAGGTTGGGACATCGTGTTGTTCTTGTTCCCTCTGATAGCTCCCTATACAGCATGTGCTTGGGTATGCATCCATCTTCCAACCTACTCAGATGGCCCAACCAGCACAGTCATCTTTCCTTGAGCAGGGCCTATTGATAGTGCCAACAGCAAATTGGAAGAAGTCCAGGTCTTCCTCATTTTAAAAACATTGCTGAGTTTCTTTGTGTCTGAATATATGAATATATATATTGTGCTTATTTGAGCAGGGAATGTTTTTTTCAGTTGACTGTGCCTTCTTTTTATAGTACTTATTTGTTCAGAGGTAGATCAGAGTTTACCACATGCACTGAGGTGGATGTGAGGGGAGAGGAGAAGGTCTTTTGTGCTTAACAAAAGCACAGATTGTAGAGACCTAATATTTTGTTTTTGTTTTGGGGGAGTTTTCCGGAATGTATTTTGTAATTTGAAAAAAATAGGCAACAACTAGATGCTATGTTATTTGAAGTGGATTCTTGTTTAAACTGGAATGCAGATTATTGAACTATGTAATGTATCCGTAAAAAGCCTTGGAATGCATTTCTGAACTAAAGACCCTGCTTGTATAAGTAGGGACAGATGAATAAGATAAGGATACAGGCTCTTGGCTAGGGATGTATGTAGGGGAGAGCCTTTGGTCCCTATGTTTATCTGCCTCTTAGGTAACATTCTCTCTGCTATGTGACTGGGACATGGGCATTCAGGCCTAGTGATTGGAACAGGAGTCAGTAGCCAGGAACCAGTGGCCAGAGCCAAGGGTCACAGCCAAAGTGAGAAGTCAGGGAATCATCATAGAGGGTCAGAATTGGGTTACTTGGGGTGAGGCAAGGCAGGGGTGAGGCTGGAACAAAGCTGGATCAGGACTAGGACCAAGCAGGCAGGTGCAGGAGCTATCCCAGCAATAGACAAATGCTTTGAGGAGCTGCTGAACTGCTGTAAGTGAGCCCATCTGCTGATCATATCTATCAGGTATCATAGACAATCTGTCAGCCTACTACAGGCCAGCTGAGCTTACTAGTTTGCCCAGAGACTGGCTCTGCGGCAAGTCCTGATTTCTGACATTCTCCTTTCCCTCTGATTCTGCAGAAGCCCCTTCCCCACAGGGTTTTTTCAAGGTTTGGGGTCTGCTGATCTCAATCAGGCAGAAGAGAGAAAGCAACTAAGGCTCTTCCAGATTTTGCTCCCCACCAAACATGCAGAGAAAGCCAGTGTATGTCAGTTCTTCAGTTAGAAGGTACATGGGTTGACTTTTCATGTACCCACTGAGGAATAAAGGACTCTGACCCAGGGACTCCTTGGTGCCAACTGGCAGAGGGCACCGAGGGTGCATATGGTTATACAGGGATCCTCTGGGTCAAATATATACATAACAGTTCACCGAAGGGGTAGCATGTGAGGTCTATACTGAGAGCCAGTAGCTTACTGGTTGTCATAATCATTGTGATAGGTGTATATGGATAATATATAAGGAGTTACATAGCTATACCTAATATTATTCTCTTAAGGTCTTGGAGTTAAGGCCGGTCACCAGGAGGTGCTTATCTCATGAAAGGAGGTTCACAGCTAGACTGGCTGTAAGGTGCTGCAAAGATTTGTGGTGAACAATACTTTACAAGACATGGGAGTATCTAGTTAATTAAGTCTAGGGTCTAGAGTGTCTGTGTTAAGATTTAATTTTTATATGTATCCCTTTGTTTCCAATACTTATGCTAGCTGCTACTTGAATCTCTATGTTCTGTTAAATAAACTTGTATTTGATTTCACTATAAACATATCAAAGTGCTGTGTGTTAAATGTAGTGGTGATCTGAGGAGGAACTGGCAAGCTGGGTTATACTGTTTTTTTGGAAGCAGCAAATCTGTGAATACTGTGACTGTCCAGTAGACTAGGGGCTGGCCACTGTGAGGACTAGAGGAGTGTTTGTGTTGCCTGTGGTCAGTGGAGTTGGAAGGCAGGCACAGACAAGGCTTCCTCACACTAAAGGTAGATGGTAGATAGGTCCCTCATAGCCCTGGGTACCCCCAGGAAGCATCAGAGGCTCATCAAGTTTCAGCCTTTCTTATCTTTCAGATATTTCCACTCTTAAGCACAAAACTCTGCAAGATTTCAGAGGATGGAGTGCTAAGAATGGTATTTGTATTGTAAAACATGTCAGTACACTTGGATTTAGCAGGATCTAGACTGTGGGGGGATGTAAGCTGAAGACATGCATGGAGTTGAAAATGGAGAAACTGAATTTGCCACAAATTTTCTGGGTGGGAAAGAAGCTGTTTTTTTCCCTCCCAGCCAATGAGCTATCATTCACATACGGAAACTAGAAAGTGACATTTATGAGCAATAGAAACCAAAGAGGAGGAAGTAAATAGGTTGAAATCTGGCCCCAGATTTGAAGCATATGCATATTGGCTGTGTGTTTAACAATTTTATTGCTTAGGGAGGAGGATTTCACTGAGATAAAAGGCAATAAGCACAGAAAGATCTCTGGGCAAATGTGAGTCTTTGCTGTGACCCGAGAAAGCTCAATTTTATTGTGATGCATGTTAACAAAATGTTGAGCCTATAAGCCTAGTAATAATAAGCAATTAATGCAAAGTGGGGGCAGTCGTCATCTCATGGAATCCAAAGAAAACGCAGTCTTGTAGGCAATTAATTTAGAAAAACATATTGAAAAGCATTTGTGTAAAAATGCATAAAGACCTTTTTAATAGGCGGTTAATAAGTAAGTCATGAAATAAATATAATGGTTGTGATCTATGTAGAACAAGCAAGAGCTTATGGGGTTATAATTCTGAGTATGACAGAACACTTGATGTAATGACTACAGAGCTGCTGTAGTGACTCCGTAGTTGAAGTTTAAGTTGTCTCAGAAGTATGAAACTGATTTCCAACCTCTCCCCTACCATGCCTCCAATTTTTCCAAGAAGAAAACTGTCTTTCTGAAAAATGACCTGGTCTGGGAACGTCAGATGTGTTTTGGTCTTTTGACCATGCTGAAGAGAAGTGCCTTTTAGTATTTTTCAGGTAAGTCAGTGTATTGAAAGAGAGGCTTAAATTTTCAAAAGTGACTAATGATTTTGGGTGTCTCTGTTTTTGGTTACTCAATCTGAGATACCTTCAATGGGCATCATTTTCAAAATGTGCAGTTACTGATCAAGATCAGGCTCTTTTAAGGCCTATGAAATTAGGCACCCAAAATCATTAGTCACATTTGATAATTTAGGCATAAGCATTATTAGTTTTTACATGAGTAAAATGAATCATTTCACCTATTGACATGCAAAATATTCATTATGGTTGAGATTTCAGAAGGAGCCTTAAGAAGTTAAGTACTGATCTGACATTGAATTTCAATAGGAGTTGACTACCTCACTCCCTTAGGTTCCTTTGAAAATCTTCTTTTCTATCATTGTCTTATAAAAGACAATAATATACCTTATCATAGTGCTGGTCAGAAAATGATGATGACTCAAATGACTTTTTGATCAAAAAATTGACAGAAAATTCTGTTTTTTTCCCCATAATATGCTCTGTTCTCTCAGTCATTATCTATACTCAATACAAACTGTTAGAATGTGGTATTGGGTTTGCTGTTATTGTATGGGTCACTAATGGAGAAATAAAGGCTAGCTGGGTTTTAAAGTGCAGGATAATTTAGAGAATGAGAGGAGGTGGGTTGTAAGGGAAAGAACACCTACTTTTTTTATAATAATTTAATATTGAATTGCTCCTTTATGAAGCAGCTGCTATCACTCGATAGTTGAGACTGAAGCCAAATCATCATCTTCTCAAAGAAGAAACTGATCTTCCTAAAAGTTTTCATACCACTTTCATCCCAGACTAGTTATTCTTGGAAGTTTGGTAAAAAAACAAAAACAAAGTTTTTAAATTAAGGCACTTAGAAGTTGCAGTTGTAGTTTACTTTTTGAAAATGATTTGAATGCATTTTTGAGCTGACCATACTTCTGAAACTCCGAATTTGCTTTGTTTTGGAGGCCTTGCTAAAATGATGGGCCTTCTAGAATTCTGAGGAAGGTTGGCCACAGTGCTGGTTTGAAATGTATAGACAACTTTTATATCATAAACATTTTGAACATAAACTGACCTTCTAGTTCCAGCTGTTGGGGTGGGTTAAGGGTGAGGAATAAGAGCCCTCAGATAAATGTTGTGTGGTAGGAATTTGCAAAGGATTGTGGAATAGGGTATGAAAGGGGGGACATGGGCCAAGTGGGACATAGGTTGGAGGGAAAGAGATTGGAGTGCATGTGGAAAGACAGCGTGAAGACATGCTTCCCAGTCTTGGAATGATGGTGGCTTCTGAGGGAGGCAGGTGGATCACAGGGAAGCGGTAGAACACTAGTGAAACATGCATGGAGGGATGAAGGATGGGTAGAGGGGACCCAAGGAACATATAAAAGTGGGCATTGAAGGGCAAGGAATAGGTTAGGGGAGAGGGAGCTGAAGAAGGTATATAGGTGTATGTGCAACAGATTTGGAGGAAATATATAAAGTCTGTAGACCCCTGCTTTGGCAAACCTTATGAGGGCCATGAAGCCGGAGCTTCCTTCCTCCAAATGTTAGCAAGTCCATAGAAAGAGGATGTATGTAGCAGGAGTTATACATGATAAAGTATGGAGGTAGAAGAGGAGATGGGGAGGCTTTTGTTTACATAGCCTGGAACCGTCTGCTTTTTTAACCAGGAGAGGATTCCACCATTTAAAAACAAATTTGTGCAGTTTAACAGCTGTTCATTTGATGTATTCAACTGCCTCTTCTTTCAGAGGACAAAATAACTACACATCCCAACCCTGCCCAATACATTCTGCTTAGCTATATAACACATCATGTGGAAAATCCAGGTTCTATTATCCACTGAGCTCGATACAAAGAGGAAGATTAGTTAACTAATCTAGTCTGTTTTATGTACTTCCTGGTTCATGTCCTCAAACTCTTTTGTTGCATAGACAAATAGCTTTATTCTAAACAAAATCTGAAGGGATTTTTTCTATATTTCAACATTCAAAACAAAAGCCATATTTAGTTAATCCCTAGTAGTTCCACCTGATTAAGAAGAGATTATTGCTAACATGATTTAAGCTTGGGTAAAATGTTGGTTACCATAATAGATGGTCTCAAATTATGTATACTTTACAGGCAGCTTGCTAAATGGACAATGCTAGAAAACTACCCCACAAACAGAGATCTCGCTGAATTAAACTGTAACAGCATTTTAAAAGGTCACATGTTTTGTAGAGGCATATTTGCCCTCCAAAACTTTTATTATTGACTAGAATAGTATAGAACAAGAGGAAACCATTTGTGAACTAAAGTATAAACTTTCCTGTTTGCAGTATTGTCTCTCTAAACACTCCTTAATTTGTTCCATCTCAATTATTATGTTGCTCTTAAAACTGTTTTCTGTCTTTGTCTTTCATGATAGCCCCTGCATACCAGTGAAGGTGAGAAAATGTATGTTCATGAGCTTTCCTGGGGAAATATTTCAAAAAGTTTTAAAAGCAATAGATTTCCAAGAAGATGAAGGAACAATGAAGACAGAAGATTAAAAAAACAAAATAATTTATTTTAAATATTATCACCTAAAGTGCCAGTGCTAATCCTTAAACAGAGTGATAGTTGTATTAAATGATTTATATAAGTAACAGAAAAATTGTTTCACATTCCTTTGTGAAGGAAAATGTCTTCTGTGCTAGCCACTTTTCTCTTAATCATGATTCCAGGAAACCTGCTGCTATGACATTTTTCTAAATAGGGCCTTTAAGTAGAGGTTTGAAAAGTTTCATAACATTAGCAAGCTGTTTCTTAAAAACATATAATGTATTCTTTTTCATAATCAATCATACAGCTGTGGGTGAGATACTATTCCATTTCAGAGATAAGCTAAGTGGATCAAGCAGATCCTAAAAGTGAGGATTTTACTGATAGAGTAATTGATTATATCTGAAATTATTGTAAATTTCACACACACACACACTCACTCACTCTAGAGGGTATTTTCCTTTTACCTCTCTCACCCCCACCCCCACCCCACATGTTGTAGGACTTCTAAAAGATTGATTTCTCACACTCTAACAGTTGAAGGGATTTTTTTAATATAAATTTTTGCACAGCCCTTCCAGTATTAGATTTCCCTGAACTCTGCATGGCCACTATGTCAGCTTTATACCTCATACAGGCTGACACCTCTCAGGGTTGGGACAGTTGCTTTGGGTCAGGAATCTGAGCCCTGGTTATCTGGGAAGATGGGTCAGTCTTGTACCGCTGTGAATGTTGTAATGTTTTCTTTGCATAACCTTATTTTTGCTGCATGTTTTTATTTAACTTTTGTTCAGTACTGACAAAGTGCTCGGCACTTCAGTAGACAGAAAAATAATCACAGCTCCTGCTCTAAAAGGCAGATACAGAGAAAACAGGATGCATTGGGAAATCCAGAGGTGGAAATATAGGAATCATGTCACCATGACTCTCCTCCAGCTCTTGGCTGAGTTGAGCTGTCTCTGGGGCTCTGCTATTTAATACCACTCCTGATCAGCCAACAGACATGAACTTTCACACCCCTCGCCAGCTTCAGAAGCAAAACAGTGGGTTCAGTTCAGCCCTGATGTAAGTCAGTGCAGCATCACTGCCCTTATCATGGGTAAATTTGTCTCCCTGACTCCAAGATATGGATCAGGGTCTTTCACTAGATAGTACTTAGCATTATCTCTAGATCGCTACCCTGGTCCTTTAAAAGCTCACTTGATCCTGAGATTATTGTGACTGTTTAGCAAATACATGAGACAGGTTTACGGCTCTTTCTGAAGACTACTGGCTGGTTGCATTTTATTTGGGAGACTTGAGTAGCAAATAATTTGAAATGGTTGTTAGGTATAACTCAGCCACTGTTCAACCTAAAGAGATTCCCACTGCAGTTTCACAATTATATAAATATAAGAAAATGTTACTGCTGCTCTGCTGTGTTCTTACATATCATGTTTACCTGTGTCTGTTCCATATATAAAACTTTCCAACTGGAAGCTAATAAAATTCAAATTTTAATGATCTGTCAGCCTCGTGGAGTGATTAGGAATGCACAAATAAAGTGTAAACTGAAACATGGCATCAAAAGAGACTTCTGTCTGAAAATAGTTATCCATTCGATCATCATTTTTTATTATATTTACTGTGATCAAATTTGAACAAACAGCTGGTGCTGAAATAATCTGACATACTCTGGATACTGTACATATCTAGGTGGTCAGACAGATATATTAAAAATGACAATAAATCAAAAGCTCTTTCATGGAATATGTTAATACTAACTAGCATTTTTCAACCATTATTCCCTACAACACTTGCATTAGAGTGGTAGGTGATCATTATTATAATACATACTTTATATGTGTGGAAATTGAGGCACACACATTTTTTAAACCTCTCCATTAATTTTTAACATCTCAGTATTTGGGTGCCCAACTTTAGACCCCGTAAGACTGCTTTTCAGAAGACCTGACCAACTGCAGCTACCATTGAGTCCAACTAGAGTTGTGAGCACTCAGCATTATAAGAGTGTTCTATATAGAGAGATTCTGCATATAAATGAATAGATTATGTACTAGTAGATGACACATGAGAATATGCAGTTGCTCCTGGATTTTGTAGCACCAGTAAAACTTCATTATGCATTGCAAATGGCACACTGGGTGAAACTCTTTTTATGTAACTCAACACCCAGCACCTCTGAAAGTTGGTTCGTAGGTGTCTGAAGTTGGGCACACTAACACAGAAGTTCCCCCAAACTAGTGGACACATTTGAAAATAATTTGCCCATGGAGTGACTTCCAAACCAGCATTAGAACTCAGGAGTTCCTGGCTCCCCCTCCTAAGTTCAGACCCCACACTCTGCCTGTCTCTGAACAAGAACGTAAGCAAAAATTATACAAACTGAATATTTAATATTTTAAAAGGAGAGGGGGAGACCACACACACGCAGCCTGAGATCACTCACTGTGCCAGTCCCTATTACAGATCCAGATTAAAGACATTTGTTTGTTTGCACTGTTCCTTGATCTCCTACACATCTCCTCGTTATTTTACCCAGAAAGCACAGTCTTTCTAAAAGCATATTTAAAAAAACATTCAAATCTGATTTGAAATCAAGTTACTTTGAAAAAAAAAATAAAGAAATTTGTTTCACTGTGCTCCAAGCTTGGACAGAAGAAGTAACAAATGCCTCTGACCATTGGAAAAATGGGTTCTTGTCAAATGTGCTAACTGTCCTAATACTGTGATGATATGGCTGTCTCTCTGCTAGACTCAGCTATAGAAACAGCATAATTATGAGAGTAGGACAATTTCCTTATCTATTATGAACACTTGCTGCTTAACTGCGTTTCAGTGTGTTGAAGATTGAAGCAGAGAATTAAAATTTAAACCTAGTTTTTCCAGAAGTAGTTTTCACACATTCTAAAATCTGCTAAAATAGACCAGGAGTGGGTGATGTTTTGGGGTCTTTGAGTTGTTATTGCCAAAGGCATGTCATTTGCTCATTTTAAATATTGTTTACTTCTTCAGAAGAGTTCTGCTCTAGTCCTGCTTACTTTCTATTATATTCAGTTTCTGATATGACACTGATCATCATATTTTCAGACATTAAAAAACTGATGAATCATTTTAAAATGATAGACTCAGTCACATTTTTCAGTTCCATCAGCCTTCATCACACAGGCATACACATTAGCTTTCAAGTATTATTGGTAAATCAACACAGACATACTCCCATTAAAATCAATGACATTGTTGCTGTTGGCATCAATATCAGTTTGATTAGACCCCAAGGTCCTGGTCCTGACACCACAAAAGCCAATGGGACTGTTTCCCCTGACTTCAGTGGGCTTTGCATTAGGCCCAAAATGAGGCTATTACAGTAATAATGGAGCAGCTGCTAACCCACCAGAACCACAAAATACCAACATTCGGATTATTTTGTAAAATCATAATCTACAACAATGAGGCAATGAATCCAGATTTATTATAAATTAGCCAGTTTGGACAAAGAGAAAATCTACTACCATAAACACAGGGAGCAGTTACTTTTAAAACATTCTCATAAAACTACTAGAGGAAGGAAGAATTTTGAGAGAGGAAAAAAAAATACTTGTGGCTAGTGTCTGGAGGACTGGTGACAATCCTACCAAGAATGTTAGCCTAGATGCAGTGTAGATTGAGCAGCCAAATTATAATCATTATAGTTTTTTTCCTCAATGCACAGTTGATTAACATTTCCAAAACAAATGGAAATTTCCATACTACAATCATTGTAGTTGTCTAATTCTGCTGCATATTAGCTTCTTGGAGCATTACGATAGTGTCTAATATAAACAGATTATTGTAGAAAATCACTACATGAAAACAGCAGAGGCCACATTTCTATCTAAGCCTTTTGATGATCAAAGCTTTAATATACGGTATATGCTGTCTTAATAAATAATGAATGTGAAATAGCTGTGGTAGTAATATCAAGCCTTACATAATGATTATTTTAAAATTAAATATAAACAAGCATATTTAAAATAACTATTTTCATTAAGTACAAAGCCCAGGCAGCCAACCACAAAGAGTAGAAATAGCTAGGATGAGATTTATCATCCTTAAGTCATTTGTACTAAGTCCTTTCCTGCACTAAAATAAAGGGCTAAAAGTATCTCATAAAAGTGGCATTTAGTAAAAGATAACTATTTCTCAGGTCATGATTTCCAATTTGCTGCTGAGCTTCAGAAGGAATCTGCTAGCACTAGAATTTTTTGCTTGGATTTAGTTTTTTGCTGGTCTTACTTAAACTGTACTCCACCAGCCCTGTGAAAACCAAAGAGATTCTGTTGACTACAATGTTATCAGCAGTTCAAAGCATCTTTTTTAAAACGTTGCTGTCTTATTAGAGTATATGTTTGGCGTTTTTTTTACATCACATAACTTGTGTTCACATTAATATAAACAAGTTAGATAAACTGAAATTTTAAATGTACATATGACATCTAAGATTGCATACTCAAGTCATCCACTTTGTCTTTACCTGAAAAGAAAAGAAAATTAGGATTTTCAATGTGTTGCAAAATAATTGCATGTGAAGGTTCAACTATGTTAATCATCCCTGCCTCAATAATGCGAAATTAATACTCAAATCATCTGTATTTTATATAGTATGCATTCAGTAGTGTCAGTTGAAACTTAAACCTACAAGAATTATTGGACCTCTCAAGAGCATATTGATCTGATTCTTGCAGTACGATGACACTGTCAATGTCTTTATCCTTTAGAAGATAACATGATGAGTAGGCACGTTATAAAAACAAGAAATTATAGTGGAATCTTCTTAAATTGACAGAATGTATTTTCTGTTTGCAACTGGTTCAGATTTGAAACTAAAAACATTATAGCTTTTCCTATGGGAAAATGAATAAACAACTTTTATATGTCAACTTTAACTTATTGAGGAACATTAAATTAAGCTATAATTAAAATACAATCCTATATTTCAATATTACAAGATGGGATTAAAACCAGGAACCATATCCTATTGTTGACCTTTCTGCAAATCTATTGACATAAATGAACAAGGATGGAATATGACTACATGTTATCTGCTGGTTATTTGATTCTCTTGGCATAATCAAAGAGATTCAAAGAGAGAGAGAGAGAGATTTGTTAAATGCAACTTAGTTTGAAACTGACTAGAAATGCTCTTTAGCACATTTTTCTGCAGTGGTAAGACCTGAGCAAATTGAAAGCTGTACTTTCTGGGAATAAGTGTTACCATATAATGAATGTTGAAGCACCCTCATGAGCCTAGCATTTTAACTGTTCATAAAAAGGTCATATTCTTTTGATTCCTATGGCTAAAACTCTTGTTCAGGCTCTATTCATTTTTCCCCTTTAGATACTGTGACCTACTCATTGCTGGCCTCCCTGACATCTTCCCCCTCAAGTTCATACAAAATGCTATCACTAAGATCATCTTTCCATGTCAGCCCCTTTGAATCACTCAACTGTCTTCCTTCTTCCTCTGCATGAAGTTCAGTCTTCTTGTCACTACCTTTATGTTCCTCTCCATGTTCCTAAAGACCCACTTTTGCCATGATGGCTAAAAGACATTTCCTGACATAATTAATATACCTAATAACATAATTGTGTCAACATAATTTAGATGTAGCCAATCTCTATCTTGACCATTCTGCTTATATATTAGATCCCTTTTTCCTACCTGCTGACTGTGTGTCTTTACTGTGAGCTGTTTAGGTAAGCACCATACCTTCCTATCTGTTTGGTAAGTTCCTCTCACATTGTGTGTGCTACCAAATAATCATAATAATAGGAATGAGTCAAATACATTGGGACTCCAGTGAAGTTCCTTTTTTACCTGAAGTATCTGACAACCTAGTAAACTTTAGTGTTGCCAGTAATTTCAGGAGATGTGCCATGAAAATATGTTTTGACTAGATTTTTCCTCATACACAAGTCTGGCTACCCTGAGAACCTGTGGACCACAACAGGAGTACATGACTGAAGCTGACTACCACAACTGTGTTATAGACAGATGGCTCTCCATTTCCTTTGTGAATGGGACCACAGAAGGGCGTAATGGGGGCATAACTACAGAAATTGAGTGTGGTCTGCCTATATGTGGAAATGCACAAGCAATTGACCTGGCCAAGGACTGTTCTACTTAGAGCACCTGCAGAAATTATTTTTACTATTATTGGAAGTAAAATGGTTGAGGCAGCTGTGCATGAGGTCGATCTCAGGCAACGTATGATCTCATAATGCTATTTTTACCTCAAATGCGTGTGCCCTTTCTGGGGGGTGAGGAAGGAAGGTGTTGCCACTTTCCCTACTTTTTAGCTAAAATGTGTCAGTATGAGGACTAAGTTATTCAAAAGTATTTTACATAGAAGAACATCAAAGGATGTTGGCCTTTATTGTCAGTTGTGCCAGGGAATAAATAGGGTTACTATTCTATATATTATTTGAGTTGTTTTATATACTCCTATATATCTTGTCATAGTTATACCACACAGCTGGTAACTTTCTGTGGCACAGTATATCTCAATCAGCATTTAAAGGTACCATTCTAGCCAAAAATTAAGATGGCAAAGCACTGGGAGTTATTATGAGGGGGAGATTACTCAGTGGGTCTCCTTTTCCTCTAGAGAAAGTACATCTAAGATTCTGTTCCAAAAACAGCTGGAACACAAAAAGATCAAGCATGCTACAAGATATATGATCAGGGAATACATATGGTGATAGTGGCGACAGGCTAGCTATTTATCTGTTTAAGTCCATAAAAGCACAGATGCTAAATATTAATGTAGACATACATCTGGGATTTCATTACATTTCTACTAGAAACCCCATCCTTATCTTCTATTTTATCTGCTTGCCCACCACAGACAGACAGACACTCTCACTCTCTCTACAAATTTAAAACAAAATAAGTATCACTACAGCTGGTGGATGTCTCAATTCTTCTAGTGACCTTTATGCTACTTAGAAAGACACAACAGCTGCTTTCTATACTCAAGTAGGATTGGTAAGAATGATTGATGTTGATAATCTTCTTAGAGTCCTGTAGGGGGCAACCTGGAGAACACCCACACATCTTAGAAAGTGAGTGAATTTAGCTAGCTGCATGTAAATATTTTAAATAAGTGACCAAAGGACTAAACTGTTTGGGGGGGGGGAAGAATGTGGTATAACTGACAGTACCGGAAGGAAGACATATCAGACCTTCCATGGTCAGGTTATTGGAGACCACAAAGTGAAAATTGATTCAGGAAGCTGTAATTCGTAGGCAGCAACTCTGCACCTAAGTCAAAGAGTCTCAGACAGTAAGCAAAGGTGTAGTGCTCCAGCTATAAGATAAAGACTGGTGAACCTGTTTAGACTTAAGCTTTTCCTGAGTTGTAGCTTGTCCGATAATTTTTGGCTTTTATGGATAATTGGTAGAAGTCAACACTGAAAATAGATAATGAAACTTTAGAAGCTGAGTAGCTGATGCCAAGTCATCCATTGTATATTCCTGTATTCCATCATAGTAAAATATGGGTCTCCTTTATGCTTGTTGACTTATTTACTAGCTCACGTTTCACATTCTCTACTGTTTTTTTATTTATTTATTTATTTATTTGCCCACTTAATAGTGGATATCAGATGCTAGATGGAAATTGTACTGGAAATTGTAGTCTGATACCATCTTCTCAAGTATTCTGTCAGGCAAAGATGCCTTTATGCTTACCAATTATTGTGGAGGGTTTTGTGTTTCTCAATCTCTCCTTTTCTAAAGAATGATTGTAATAGTCCATTACAAGCATGTTTTTTGTTATTCAGTGTGAAAAGTCTGGTGCTACCTTTTGTCAAGGGCAAGCTGCATGTCATATGGGATCATGGGCTCCTTAGAGTTTGACATGTGATGTTGTGAGCAAATCAGACAGTTTAGAACCTCTTCTTCAATTTGCACATTAATTCCAGGCCAAAATAACAAGTCTCTAGCCCGATGTTTGCACTTCTCTCTTCCCAGGCGTCCCAAATGAATTAACTTTGTCATTTCTGATCTTAGTGATCATGGCACCACATCTTTCAACTTCAAAATTAGGTCATCTATAACTGTTAGTTCCTCATGAATGACTGTGACTCTGCCTTTGGGGAAGACACAAACATTTTTCTTTTGGCCAACCAGCAGTGATTGTTCCCAGCAAGATGGATAACTTAGGATCCTATTTATTTACAGAACTTAGTTCTGTCAGTTTCTTGTCTGACACATGTAAACTGGTCCTGACTAAATGAACTTGTGCCTCAAATGACTCTGCGATACTGTCATCTCTGCCAGGTATCATCTGCTTAAGTGTACCAGTGACTGGTACATTCTTTTCTGGCTGCATTTGACCACAATATTGCATTTCTGCCAGTACAATATAATTCTTTATAGCCTTGGTGATGCTGCCACAAGATTTTTTTTTCTGATTGCCTCCAAAGGCTTATGTGTCAGTGGCTTTCCTCCCATATGCATATTAATAGAAGTGCTCACAGTCAAATACTATTGCATACGTCACTTTTTCAGTCCGCGTATTGTTAATTTCCATGGATGTGAGAAACTTCAGTGTATAAACGACTGACTTCTTTTCTTGCAGTGGCACAGTCCTAAGTCCTTACTTGGATGAATCTGTATGAACTTTTACCTCTTTATTTATATCATAGTATGCCAATAAGTCTACACTGACTAATAGCTGCTTCGTTTTGGTGAAGGTAGAATATTGCCAGACAGCCCATTAAAATACAGAGTCTTTCTTTATAACGTTCAGTGGTTCCAAAACTTCTGCAAGGTGTGATATAAGCATAATCTGTGATATCTTTTCTAGCTCAGCATCATGACCTGGAAATCCCATTTTAGCGATTGCTGCCACTTTAGCAGAGTTGGGCTTGATAAGCCTGATAGAATATAGCCAAAATACTTTACTTTGGCTGCTATGAAGATTCAGTTGACCAGGTTTAACTTCTGCTTGTGGAACATGTCATATAGCTTGGCATCATTATCTTACATGAAGTTCTAAATATACATATATATAATCATCCACAAAATCTGCAATTTCACATAGCGTGCAATATGTTTCATCCACTTTAATTTGAAACACTTGTTGGGCTGAATGTATTCTAAAGGGCTACATGGGTGAATCTGTACCTCCTTTGTGAGGTATTGAATGTGGTTATCAATAAAATTTCTGTGTCCATTTTTATTTCACAGGCCACTCGGGTCTGGCATCAAAGACACTAAACAACTGGGAATCTGTCAGTTTAAACCCAGATCTTGTGCATGCCTCCCTCTATGCAGGCATCCCCAGTGAAGTCAGTGCAGCTTTTATATGGGATCTAGGCACAGTTGTAGCTCTCTAGTTTGTGGTTTCTTTCCTACCACTGTGAGGTTTAATTACTTCATAGGATCATCTCTTTGACAATTGTGTCTAGATTTTCTAATCACAAAATCTCTTTAGCCAATCAGCCTTGCACTGCAAATGGGATTTTCTGTGAAGTATGTATTTTGGGGTATTAAGTGCTACCATCTTTAATATTTTATTGTCCAGAAAACTGCCTTAGTCCATTAACTATAGCTTTGTGTTCCTTTATTAGGTCATCTGTCTTGTTTTGTCTTCATGGAAATGGAATTGGGATGTCTCCTTCAGACATTACTGATTTGATTAAAATAATATCCAGATATGTTCAGAGACTGAATTTAAAGTCTGGACCTTTTAATGTTTACAATGTTCATTCTCTGTTGCGCTTATACATTGCAGAGTATGTACTTTGTACACCCAGTGGCTTGTCTCCTTTCTTTTCTGATTGGTGTGTGCAAGAGATGGTTTTGAGAGCATTAAATGTTCACACAGTTTTGACAGTATTACGCTGACTTGTGCACTAATCTCCAGTGTGCTGATATTTCTCCCCAAGGATAACCTTTGTGAACACTTGGTATAGTTGGGCCGCTGAATCATAATTCACTACTGCTCCTTATTTTGCATGGATGAAGGCTCCCACTAACCTGTCATCTGTGCTGTATTGTGGCTGCTTAACCACTCCCTCTATTCTTTTGAAGTTGCATAATTTTGCATAATGATTTTTTTACATTTGTGACAGAGCTGCCCTTTGTTGGCATTATATGACTTTTCTCTGCTCCCACTTTTGCCACAGACCCTCCTTCTGTTTACAGGTTTGTATCCTGCCTGCTTGTGTGCACTGCAATTTTTTTTTCTTTGTGGCTGTCTGAAATCATTTACTACTGCACTGACTGCCTCCTTTTTCTACGCTCATTTTGGCTGAGCTTGCCATTTCATATGTTCTAACAATGGGAAATGGTTTATTTCAATATAGCCTCCCACATTTATCAACCTTTCATGGATTTTTGGTGAGTTTGCTGCAAACACTATGCTGGCCATAATCAGTTTGCTCATATAATTAAGTGCACAGTCTTTAGCCAGCAACTCTGTCACAAACTGTTCACCTGCACCTCTTCGTAAAATTGATAGTATGCAACCCATGACGCTAGCTCTTGGAGGACATATGCCTCAAATTTATTAAAATATGCCCTCAGCTCTTTCTCATCTTCATCTGACACATCTATCCAGTATTGTAAGTGCCTGTACCTTCTTTTCCACTCAGATTAGCCGACAACAGCATTTTTCTTCCTCGTCTTTGTATTTTAGGGGACCCTTGAAAATGAGCTCTGTGTGCTGCTTGAACCTCTTCCGCTCCTCAAGAAAGTTCGTGCTTTCCCAGTTAGCCTGGGCAACTGGACTTCAGCAGATCCCATAATCCTGGCCAGCTGTTCTCTTTGGAGCTCTAAAAATCCACCTCTCCTGCAAAAATGGACTTTTCTTAACAGTGACTCAGTGTTATTCAATGGAATGCACTCAGCCAGGCAGGAAATGCTCTATAGAACAATGGGATTTTAAGGATCCGGGACATTGTATAACATCCCAGGCCTTTTTCATTAGCAGATAGCATCATTTTGAGTCTGTTTCGAAACAGTCCACATACAAGTAGCTAAAGTGAAGTTTGGGTTTTCTTTTGAAAGGGTAATGTGTGTATCTTCGTACAATACAGTATGTCAAATTCGATAGTTGCCATAGCTGATATCCAGTTTTAACTTTGCAGGTTTTTGATGGAAAAAAAGTCTGAGTTCAATCAGTCATTAATCGTATGCTTCAGTGATTACCAGAATGACAACTTTTTCCTACAAGAATGTGAGTGACAATAGTTGCTATGGATTTCCTAGCTCACCTAATCTGATTTCTTCAGAGCTGTATAATTATTAAGTCATTAGACTGAACTTCAAATGGTATGACAGATTTATTTTGAAATTAAAAGAATGTCCAACAGGATTTTATTTCTCTGTTATTTCTTTTACACATCTGTGCTGAGATGCACTAGAAGCAAAACAGTGCAAAATTGTTGAGAGGTCAGTGTGATATTTGGAAATGGGCTGGTTGACCTAGTTCTTGGCAGTGGCTCAGAAAAGAAAGCCCACTAAGGGAGGATATGAGAAGCGTCTCCTTTTGTTATGTTTTTCAGGGTTGAGGTGAATGTGGTGGGGAAGAGCAGGCATAGCTTTGCAATTATATAAAATAGCTGCTCATCTATTTAGGTTGTTAAGTACACAAAAGGATTATCATTGCATAGGAAGGGTTGGTTCACAAAAGGAGGAGAATAAGGAGATAGGCAGCACCTGCAGAACAAACAAAGGCATGCAAACAGCATGAAACTTTAAAAGGCATGTTATTCGTGTATGTGTAACCATAGGAATTCAGAATACTACTCTTTGTCCAGGTAAAATCTCTGTCCTTTCTTAGACACTCTGCTGTGCTTTGGAATTACTCAGTTATTATGAAACTGCAAGAATTTGCCTAGAAAAGCAATCCTAATGTCATTTGCTACATGGGTGTAATCTGTGGTTATGATATTGGTGCTCTCCAGGATGTTTAAAAGGTTCAGGTGACGCAGTTAGGCATTTTACACTGCAAATCCATTTTGATTTGTTTTAAAGATAAAATCTGTTAGTCTGGTTTAAGGATAAACATGTAAAACAAACACAGGAGGTGTTTCTCACTTTAAGCTGCTTTTAAAAATTGTGTACTCACTTTGCATCAGTTGATGGGGAAATGGCTGATACATATGCACACAGTAACTGCTTAATGATTTTCAACATGCTACATGCCAATACATTTTGATAAAAGTGTCTAAAGACACATTAACATAATAGATTTTAAGACCCAGCAGGTGCTCAATAAATGATAAGAAGAGGCTAAGGGGGAGGGGTGGCTGCAAAGGAGGTCTTTGCAGCTCCCTAATTCTGGGATGCATTCTGGCCCAATCCCCAGCACAGTACAGAGCAACCTCAGTGCTCCTCTAAACTCTGCCACCAGGATATGATCCTGGGGGCCAGAATGGGCAACTGGGACTTTTTGGAACACCACAGTGCTCTAGCCACAACTCCTTTGTGACCAGTGCCTGTGCAGTGAGCCAGGAGGAGACTCCTTGTGCCTTCCTTGCTTACGGTCCCTTCTCTCTCCTTTGTGCACACATGCAATAGCGCCCACAGTTTTATCCCAAGTAGCTAATTATGCTGGTCCAAGTGAGCAAGTTAAAGGCAGCGTGCTATATCACATCATCTATTTCTAAGCAGATACTTCTAAACTTCCCACTGGGTTCAATGAGGAGTTCCACTTCAATATAGATGGAACAATATGGCACAGAGTTGCGGTCTTCACCTTGAATTTTCTTGTTTTTGTTTTGTTGCTGTTGGTTTTGGGGTGCTGTTGTTTTTTTCTCCAGTTTTTGCCACAGTCTTAAAGAGGGACTTTCATATTGGGGGAAAGGTGAAGACTGAACATTCAGCAGCAACTTTCTGAATTCCTATTCCCATTTTAATAGGGTTACCATTCGTCCGGATTCCCCCGGACATGTCCGGCTTTTTTCAGTTAAAAATAGCGTCCGGGGGGAATTTGTCAATGTCCGGACTTCCCCCCCATGCAGAGCGTGCGGGGCTTACAGGGCAGCCGGCCGGATGGTGCCACTTGCACGGGGCTCCGGCAGCCTGAGCCCTTCCTTCACTTCCCCCTCCTCTCCCCTGCAACTTGACACCACTCCCCTCCTCTCTCTCCCTCCCTCCCCCTCCCGCTCCCTGCATTCACAGATCGCCCGCCGGCCGTTCGCCTCAGCCTCCGGCAGTCTGGAGCTCCGACCCTGCTCCCCTCCCCCGCTGTCGAGCACGCTGCTCTGCAGCACAGTAAGGGGGCCGGGGGTCAGAGAAGCGGCAGGGAGGTTCTGGGGGGGGGGTAGTCAAGAGACAGGGAGCAGGGGGGAGGGTTGGATGGGTCAGGAGTTCGGGGGGGGCTGTCTGGGGGTTGGAGGTGTAAGGTTTTGGGCAGTCAGAGTACAGGTGGGGGGGGTCTCAGGATGGGGCAGTTAGGGGACAAGGCACAGAGAGGCTTAGGTAGGGGGTGGGGTTCTGGAGGGCAGTTAGGAGCAGGGGTCTCAGGAGGGGGCAGTCAGGGGACAGGGAGCAGAGGGGTTTAGATGGGTCGGGAGTTTTGAGGGGGGGCTGTCAGGGGGTGGGGAGTGGTTGGATGGGGCGTGGGAGTCCCAGGGGTCTGTCTGGGGGTGGGGGTGTGGATAAGGGTTGGGGCAGTCAGGGGACAGGTAGGGGGTAGAGTCCTAGGGGGCCAGTTAGGATGTGGGGAAGGTCTCAGGAGGGGGCAGTCAGGGGACAAGGAGCAGGGCAGGACAGGGGCGGGGCTAGGGCGGGGCTCCTCCCGTCCTCTTTTTTGATTGTTGAAATATGGTAACCCTAATTTTAAGATCTTGGTATTTAAATAAGAGCATTCTGCCACACAGCCCTAATCTCTCTTTCTCCTGGAATGAGAGCTGAAGTCTGAGCCTGTGTTTATAACACTATGGGCTGTTCTCATGGACAACAGTGACTCAATTTATCATAAACCGTGACTTCAAAGCAGGAACAATGGGAGCAAAGACAACAGTTGTTTAAACACAAATGTCCTTGATATATATCTAGAGGAAATGTCAATGAATGTTATGAAACGAATAAGGGAAATAGAAACTGATACATTATTAGTATCCTATATCAGTTTTCTTCAATCTGAATGCCCCACCCTAATGTTACTAAACCTATTCTTTCATTGTGTTACTTGAAGCATACTGTAGTCTCCAATTTTAGTTTATCAATTTAGAATTAGTAAAACTATTTATAATATAGAACACACAGCAAGTTCTGTTATACAATTCCTGCTGCTTTGAAACAGAATTCCTTATTACGTTCTTCAGCTATTTGGCACACAGGAATATCTTCAAAGTTTGATAGTAATTTATGTTGTCAGTCCATTAAGTTGATTTTACGACAGCCAACACAACCATTGCCCATTTATGTGAAACCTGAAGACTACTTCAGGTCTCTGTGAAGGCCGTTTGATACCAGCACCCTCATTTATGGCTGACCTTGAGGGGAGTTCAGTTTGGTAATTTATGGCAAACCCCATCTAGGAAGACCCATTTGCAAGATTCACTGTCATTTAGCGCTAAACGATTGTTCCTGACTCCGAAGACAATCTGAGTCCTGACAGGGCAATCCCATAAAAAATATTGCCTGGCCGCCCAGGTGTCTTTTCCAATTATCTGGAGTAGAAATTAATACTTTTAAAAGCTGCTAGTTTTTGAAAGGTTATTACAATTTATTCCAGGGGTTTCTTTTGCACATTATGATGAATTGGTTTATTATGCAGTTATTTTCTATGTCAGCTTTTTAGAAGATTGAACCATAATGTTGAAACATTAGAGTGAATGCCAAACATATTATTTTACAACTGAGTAATATATATCCTCTAGAAAAGTGTGCTCTGTTTTTAATAACAGGTAATTTTATGTTTATGTTCCCTAATGCTGTTGTCACACATTATTTATTTCTGTGTAGTAAGGACCAGAGAACTTTATTTTAAAATGTTACTGGATAGCGTGGACAGATTTTAGTGCAATATGCTAAGAATATATTCGTTAAAAGTACAATAATATAAATTGTGAATGATGCTTTCTAAAAGCAAAGAATTTCTATGGCTTTCTCAATATCAGTTTAATATATGCAGCAATTCCAGGGAGAATAAAAGTCAACCTTACTTCCCCCCACACACCTAAATTTAGAAGCAAGAAAAAAATTGGTTCGCTAATAATCAGTATGTTTTCTTCTATGACATTTTTCGGGAATAATCTCTGGATGTTAATTTTGTTCCCAAAGTCTTCTCCAGCTGATCTATAAAAGGACAGTAATTAGCATTTTAATGGAAATAGTTGAATGTTTGCCTACTGTGAGCATATTCCTCCTATTTGTGTGTAGCTCAACAATACTAAAAGACATAAGGCATTGAATGTTTCATTTCATTTTTGGGGGCAATCAGATTAAGACTCCGGTCCTCCAGTACTGCATGGCAGGGATCGCTGTGCCCAGGCAAAGCCGCATTGAAGTCAGTGATGCTCCCTTTGGGCACAGCATTCATCTACTCTCATGCTCTCTATTGCAAGATATTGGAGTATCTCCTGCTAACAGAAAGTGGCTTGCCAAGAAACAAAGGGAAAATATGAGTTTTGCCTATTTGGTGAGCTCTGCATAGTAGTATAGTGGTCTACTCTAACTAGTTTTAACATAGCTTCCGCACTTCTGGCTCTCTGACATCAATCCTGCAGGTGGTTAACTACCCTCAATTCACATTGACTTCTTTTGCAGCGTTAGAGAATAATATGGCTTCCAACCTCAGGTGCAGTGCCCTGAATAGTTTTTAACTGGAGCAGTTATCTTAAAATGGTTTAGTATCTGGTATTATTTCAAAAAGACAATTTCCTGTGAGTAAATGGTGTTTATTTCAAAAATAGCAGGTTAGTGCTAATGAGTGCTTGACACTATTTTTCAAACAAGCCGAAGCAGGGATAAAGATTTGGCATTAAGCCCAAATGTTTTAAACATGTTTTTAAGTGACTAAAGCTGGAAAGTAGAGATAAAGGCACTTTAAAATATTCTCTCCTCAGAGCAAAAAATCCTTAAAATTTTCTGTCAGCACCCTATCATCAAAGTATCTGAGTACCTCACAAACATTACTGCATTTAATCCTTCATTCCATTATGCTGGAGAAACAGGCCCTCATGAACTTACCCTCAGAACACCACTTGTGAGACAGGGTAATAACATACTGATTTTCAAGGCATATACTACTTTGACTCCCAGTTCCGTGTCTTAATCACAAGACCTGTATGATGCAATAGGATAGTTTTGTGGATAAGGCAGAGAACTAGGATTTAGGAGATCTGAGTACAGTTGCTGACTCTCGAACAGGCTTACTTTGTCACTTTGGACTAATCACTAAAGTTTTGTGAACAATTCTGACTCATGGTTTAAGTCAGTAAAATTCTATTATTTAACAAATGAGAGGTCAGTAATACTGAGGCTTGCAACAATGTTAACCAATCTAATCACGCATACAAATAAGTCTGATTGGCTGTACTGTATTCTGTTTTTTCTGGACTTCGGATATTTTCTCCACCATACGCCTTTACTCTTAAAGGAAAAACTGTCACACTTCTGTAATTCATTCTCATAATGGAGAGATTTCCAGATATTTTTGATAAAAACATTCACAATGTATGTAACAATGCTTTTGTTTTGGTGAACATCAAGGTTTATTGTCCCTCAAGATAAATATTGACCTGAGCTTTAACTGGGTCAATATTAATCTCTCGGTTCAATAAATCCAGGTGTTCTCTTCGACGTAAATCAATCCCTACTTAATATATAATATTACTGAGTAAAATTAATACATTAATTTCCTTTTGGAGATTTTCATAAGTGGCAAACAAGTCCAGGTTATTGGGGTTCTACAAAAAGGTTTCACATCATAATTAGTACATATTAACATTAGGACATTGCTGTGTAGTGCATTAAATAAATTACTGTATTGCTAAGAGAGTTACAATAAAGTCTATTAAGTACTTATTTCAAGGCTTGGCAAAAGTGAACAACAATAAATAATTCAAGTAGCACCTCTAATCTTGTTTGCTTTCTTCTTAATTGGTTTTACAGCATTGTTTTGACATTTACCCTTGAATTAAAAAAAATTACTTACAAAGAAGAAAATGCATGCTGTGCACTAATCCAGCCGCCAATAAGATACTTGCATATTGATGCATCAGAGCACAAGATTTACAGTCTGTCTTCATGGCTGGCGAGGTCTGTTACTGGTATGAAGTAGCATGGATTTATAGCCTTGCACATATACTGAATTAAAGAACTCTGTTTGTACACATGCATGAATTCTATTTAAGAATTCTGTTTGATATATAAACACTACATCCCCTCCTTAGGGTGAGATAAAGGATTCCTTCTCCAGAGTTAAGAAGGTATGTTATAATTCACCATTAGTGGCAAAGGCAGGGGTTTTATACAATTATATAGCTTTATTTTTATTCTGGTTTTTTTTTCAACTAGAAGTGTTAGGATTGTTTGTATCACACAATATCTCTGTCGTATTAATTTTCTGTATAAAACATTTGTGTGTGTGTGTCACTGTGCCTCAACTGCTAAGAAATAGGGCAGATTTACACAAGCCAGTAACTAAAGTAAGTATCTGTCTCACCACACTAGTTAGCAAGAAGTCAAAAATGCAGTCTCCTTAGGCATTCCAGCGCTTGTTTCACCACCCAGACACTAGACTTTATGATGAGTGGTTATTGAAAACCAATTTCATCAAACAAAGGGTTCTTCTGATCTCAAGAGATCAACCACATATCCAGGTCAATATATAACTCTGGTCTTACCTAATAATCATACTGCTGTCAATCTGTTAGTAACTAAAATCTAAAGATTTATTAATAAAGAAAAGGAGAGAGTTAAAATGGTTAATAGATCATATATATACAATAATGGTAGTGTTCTTATATGAGGTTTGTAGCACTGATGTTATAGACTGCTGGCTTGTAAAGTCTGCGGTAACTTCCCAATGATTGGAAGGTCCTCAGTCCTTAATTCAATCTGGTCCTTTTAGTTGTAAATCCACAGTACAGAGAATCAGAGCAGGAAAGAGGCAGCAAGGGTCTTTTATATTGTCTGCCATGTACTTAGAATTCTAATATCCCAAACAAAGCTCACAGCACAGTTTGTAGAAAATTACTGGCACAAGATGGACTCCAGGGTCATATGAGCATGTCACATGCCCATACATGGCTTGCTGACTCACTTGGGCAGCCATTGGCCACTTGGAGGCTAAGGCATCTGCAAGAAGAGCTGTCTGGGCAGAATGAGTTTCTTCTATGGATCATTGTGAGAGCTGTGTCTTTGATGGGCCATCAACTTGAATAGTCTATTCACAATGAGTAGGCTAGACTGGATGTAAACTACCTTGTGGGTGTTACCCCAGGAACAAACACAATGGTGATACAGGTATAAAGTCAATATTCATAACTTTAGATACAAAAATGATACATGTATATAAATAGGATAATCATACTTAGCAGATCATAACTTTTCCATTGACAACGTACATGGTATATTTTGAACAAAATTTGTTGCAATTGTCTAACAGTGGCAATATCATTGATATAAATGCTCATATTTCAATCATACAGCATCACAGTATGAGTGAGAGAGAGAGAGGCGTATTCCATTAGTGAAATATGGGCAGTTTCCATATGTAAGTATTTCTCACTGTTATCATTACATTAGTCTATGAGGAAGAGGGGGTTAAGCTAAGATTATGAATATGCTTCATATAACTATGGTGAAGAGAGTCTTATCAACACCTTGACAGATAGTTAGAAAGTACGCAGACTTGTTTAAAATGTATTTGCATTCATTGAATTATAACTATTTTCTGTGGATGAATTCCATAGCAGGTTCAAATTATATGATTTAGGCACAACCCTGACCCACAGCGGGCAGCTACACTGGAGGGAGAATTCACTATTTATAATAAGAGCTCCACAAATAGAAGCTGCCCAAGGAGGGGAGAGGCCGTAAATCAGTATTTCTCCTAGCCAGCCTGCCCCCAAGCCCTCAGATGCATAGGTAGGTAAGATCCCATGGGAAGCAAGTCTAGGGGGAAAAACAGGTCAAGAGAGTTGGCAGTTTTTCAAAGAGACATTATTAAAGGCACAAGAGCAAACTATCCCACTGTGTAGGAAAGATAGAAAGTATGGCAAGCAACCACCCAGGAGATCTTCAATTATCTGAAACTCAAAAAAGAGTCCTACAAAAAGTAGAAACTCAGTCAAATTACAAAGTATGACTACAAACAAATAACATAAGTATATAGGGATAAAATTAGAAAGGCCGAGGCACAAGAATTGAGATTAAATTAGCTAGACATAAAGGGCAACAAGAAAACATTCTACAAATACATTAGAAGAAAGAGGAAGACCAAGGACAGGGTAGGGGAACAATAACAGAACATGTGGCAATTGCAGAAGTGCTAAATGACGTTTTTGTTTCAGTTTTCATCAGAAAAGTTAGTAGTGATTGGATATCTAACATAGTGAATGCCAGTGAAAATGCTGTAGGATCAGATGAAATACATCATAGAATACTCAAGGAGCTGACTGAGGAGGTATCAGAGCCTGTAGTGATTATCTTCGAAAAGTCATGGAAAACGAGAGAACTGGAAAATGGCAAAAATAGTGCCCATCTATAAAAAGGAAAATAAGGATAACCCAAGGAATTACAAAAAAACCAGGAGTACTTGTGGCACCTTAGAGATTAACAAATTTATTAGAGCATAAGCTTTTGTGGGCTACAGCCCACTTCTTCGGATGCATATAGCTTTTATGCATATGCATCCGAAGAAGTGGGCTGTAGTCCACGAAAGCTTATGCTCTAATAAATTTGTTAGCCTCTAAGGTGCCACAAGTACTCCTGTTCTTTTTGCGGATACAGACTAACACAGCTGCTACTCTGAAACCAAGGAATTACTTCTAACTTCAGTACCCTGAAATATAATGGAACAAATAATTATGCAATCAGTGCTGACACCCAGAAGATAATAAGTGATAAGTAACAGTCAGCATGGATTTGTCAAGAATAAATTGTGTCAAACCAACTTAATAGCTTTATTTGACAGGGTAACAAGTCTTGTGGATAGGGGGAAGTGGTAGATGTGGTATATCATGGCTTTAGTAAGTCTTTTGATACTGTCTCGCATGATCTTCTCATAAACAAACTATGAAAATACAACCTAGATGAAGCTACTATCAGGTGGGTGCATAATTGCTTAGAAACCTGTTTCCACAAAGTAGTTATCAGTGGTTCACAGTCAGGCTGGAGGGGCATAACGAGTGGAGTTCCACAGGGATCAGTTCTGAATCCAGTTCAATATCTTCATGAATGATTTAGATAATGGCATAGAGGGTACATTTACAAAGTTTGTGGACGATGACAAGTTGGGAGGGGTTGGAAGTGCTTTGGAGGATAGGATTAAAATTCAAAACGATCTGGACAAACTGGAGAAATGGTCTGAAGTAAATAGGATAAAATTCAATAAGGACAAATACAAAGTACTCCACGTAGGAAGGAACAATCAATTGCACACATACAAAATTTAAAATGATTGCCTAGAAAGGACTAGTTTGAAAAGGGATTTGAGGGTCATAGTCGGTGACAAGCTAAATATGAGTCAACAGTATAATACTGTTAGGGTTGCCAGGTGTCTGGTTTCTGACTGGAACGCCTGGTTGAAAAGGGACCCTGGAGGCTCCAGTCAGCACCTCTGACCGGGCCGCTAAAAGTCTGGTTGGCGACACAGCAGGGCTAAGGCAGGCAGGTTCCCTGCCTCCCCTGGTTCTGCGAGACTCCCAGAAGTGGCTGGCATGTCTGGCTCCTAGGCATAGGGGTGCTCACAGGGGCTCACTGCCCGTGCCCCAAGCACCAGCTCTGCAGCTCCCATTGGCCGGGAACTGTGGCCATTGGGAGCTGTGGGGGCAGCACCTGCGGGTGCAGGCAGTGCACAGAGCCCCCTGACCTGTCCGCCTAGGAGCCGGACATGCTGGCCACTTCCAGGATGGCCTTTTTTTAAGTTTTGTTCTACAGATTATATATAAATAGATAAATTTCTCCTAGAAAAATAACTGGTATTTTCCAACCAGTTTTAGTTTCATGATTTATTTGTATAATTCCAAAGGAAACAGTTTAAAATAACTCACAAAACATTCTTGCATTACGCTAGGGCATGAAAACCGGACAGTGAAACTGACTCAAACTTGACCATTAATAAACATAAAACTAAACAATATATTTTTATTGTCCAAGCAGAGAGAAATGGGAAAAGGCCCTTTACTTCCCCACCAATTCCAAGCTCTTCTATACCTTCCCCCTGACAGTATGGCTCCATTGCAAGTGTGCTAGCAGGGGCATCCTTTTAGCCAGAGCCCCTGAAACACGTCCTTAAATAGGAGTTCTCCTGAGTGAAAGAAGGGGCGGGGGGTGTTCTATAGTGTGTGGAGTTTGGATGAGTGATGCTACATATTCCCACCCACAACACAGCAACTGGTCTACTCCTTCCTGTTGCCTGGTCCCTGGCAGATCTTGGACCCCAAAAGATGTTCATCCAACTCCCTGTTCACATGTGCCTTTGTGAAGTTTAATATAATTCACCGCATGTTTAATTCCTTCATATATGTGCTCTTTATTTTTTGTACTTCATTCAGCACGAAACATGAAAATAGATTAGTCAGTTTCAGTTTTGCTTTAGTCAATTATTATTATTTATTTTTGTTGCAGTAGTTTTTAGATGCCAGGGCCCCATTGTGCTTGGCACTGTGCAAACATATAACAAAGAGTTCTTGCTTAATGGCTCTTATGCACAAGCACAATTCTGTAGTGCTTGTTAGACTGGAGAAACAGCTGAAAAATGTGTGTGCGCACACAATTATTTTCCTTGAAATTAAAATGAAGACTATAAGAAAGCATTTCTGGTATTATTAGGCTGTGTAAAACATTTTATTTTGTGTGTGTGATGTACCTGTTACTAATCCTTTAATACATAGCAGACTTTGTCTGGGTAGTAAAATCCCTCATCAGTAATGTAACTAAAACAAGTACTACCCCATGGCTTAATCTCTATTATATTGCTGAAGTTTTTTACTCTGGTTTATTTGTTAACATGTGTGTAATTCAAGGGTTTGCAGAACATCTCTGAAAGGAAATAAAATCAAATAGTATTGATCTAATTTTGCACTCCAGCCTCCATCCCAAGAAACCAAATAATTCCAGGGGAATGGGGGAGCGGGGGAGGAGGAGGTGAGAGTGGAGGGGGTGTCATATCACATAGTTTAGCCATAGCTCTTGACATCTTAATTCCATAAAAATATAGATTGACCTCAAATTGACTTTGAAACTTGCAAGCTCGAGGGAACAGTTATGTAACCAGAGCAACTACTACCTGAGAGAGCAAAACCCGTCAGCCTGGCAGATACCGTATAGTTAGAACCAACTGAATCATAAAGCGATAGTTTTTGATTGCATTTTCAAATGAAATCACTCCAGTTTTACACTGCAGTCACACTCCATGTACAGGTGGGCGGGGGCAATTTTGTCTTTGGGGTTTTAGATTCACAATAAACAATCTAGCACTTCTGTTTTTTTAGTTGGAGGGGTGAGTTGATATCTTGGCAAAACAAGACATTGAAAGGATGGTTCTCTCCAAAGGCCTAATTCAGCAACTATTAAAGTCCATTGACTTAGGAGGAAGCTGGATCAGGGCATATATTCTCAGTTAGCAAATCAATATAACATTTCCTGAAAGAAAAAATGCCAAAATGTAATTCACAGTAAATCTATCAGAATTTACAGTTATAAGAATTACATAGCCTAAATGCCTTGGTTCTTCTATCGGTGGAAAAGATGGTACACTCATTTTTATATGTGAACATTATATACATAAACACTAATATATTTCGGCCAGAGTACATGTGATTTGGTAGCACTTTTATGGATCATATTGAAAGTAATTCAAATATTTCATGTACAATACAAGATCACAATATTAAAGATTGTGTAACTTAATTGTATATTGCACTTCATTCTGTGATCCATCTCTTGTTTTATTTTAATTAGTTTTTATTTATGGTTCATTTGTTGTAGATCAATCCTGATTGTTTATATATAGGTCAGAATCTCCAGTACAATCTGGCCTCTTTGTACCACTCAGGCAGCTCAAAGTCTCTGGATTCTGACCATAAGGGGCCATCAGAGAATTCCCATTGCAGAGAACAACTCCCCATTGGCATAAACCTGGAACGGGTGGTACTCTGCACTACCTGCCCTTCCACACCTCCACCACAGAGACAGCAGAGCTTCACTACACAAGGTCCTCTGTCTCTTGGCTGCTCAAATAGATGCCAGGGTCATTGCAGAATCAGGGAGCCATAACTGTCTCATTGATGACTTGCCCCCTGCCCCTTTGTTGTGCTGGTGGGTGCTTGGTTCCAGGGGAGAACTGAGACTTCTGTATTTGCATATATTACTTGACCAAATTATATTAATAAAGAGACGATTGAGTGGTGCCTTGATTACAGTCTATAAGTGGGAACAAATATTTAATAATGGGCTCTTCAATCTAACACGATCCAATGGCTGGATGGAAATATGGCATAAATTTCTAACAGTCAGGGCAATTAACCATTGGAACAATTTAACAAGGGTCGTGGTGGATTTTTAAATCAAGTTTGGATGATTTCCTAAAAGATCTGCTCTGGTCATTATTTTGGGGAAGTTCTATGGCCTGTGTTATATAGGAGCAATATGTAGAATCTGTGTTTGTAATGTGCACTAAAAATCAACAAAAAGATGTATTGCTCACTATGGAGGGGAGGACATGTTCTTTAAAAAGGAACCAGGCCTGAACTTTGACTTCACCCTTGCACTGATTAACAAAATGTTTGGAAGGTTGGAAGAAGTTCAATTATGAACCCCAGCTACCTACTTCTTTTTACCTCCAGAAGCAAATCCTCTGTGGAGGGGGAGGTGTGTGCACACATCCTACCCATCTGCCTCCAGCAGGGAGTTTCCCCTCACTCTTGTATTTACAGGTTGAGCCAGTGCCTATTTCTTCACACACAAATCTTGGGTCTTCAGGAGCATTGTGCTCTGTACACTGCAATCTTGCTTCTTCCAGGGGCAGCCAGATGGCTAACTCACCTCTTTCCAATTAAACAGGACACAAACTTCTCTCAGTTGGACATTCAGATCACAGGGGCTTGGGCTTTAACATTTGAAAAGCACTTGATGGCTTTCCTATACTGTAACTAACCCCCCATCAGGGTGTGGCTGTGAGTGCTATTGTATGCCAGTCCCCTCTAGATATCTGGTAGAATGTTCTGAGACCGTGAGCTCGGAGCCAGGTAATGTAGGCACTCCAGGCACTGGGCTTTAGGGGATCTAGCCCTTGTTGGGTTCCCATAAACACTCATACATTTTAAATAAGCGAGGAGGATTCCTTTACTAAGGTTGCCAGAGCTTGTCTCCCTGGGGAATTTTCACCAGTCACTCTGATAGTTATACAGGTATAGCCTCCCCAGGTGGATACTCTTATTCCATTATAAAAGAGGCTTTTTTCTGTTTAGCTTAAGCCCCTTACCAAGTGGCATAAGCTAAACTGAAAAAGTCCCTCTTATAGAGAAACAAGATTGTCCACCCAGGGTGTTATATCCATATAACTAGATCAATTTGAATTCACACCTTAAATTATACCAAAATATGTGGCCTCCGTGGCTATGTCTACATTTATGGCATCATGTAGGTTACAGGCTCAACACATGTAGCTACACACCACAGTGAAAAGCAGGCTGCATCCCACTTTTCACTCTGGTGTGTAGCTACACATGGCAGTGAAAGGCTCTGGCAGCAGGAAGACAGCAGGACACTGCACTACTAAAAATAGCAGTGCAGGTGTGGCAGGGCTTGGCCTTTTAGAGAGACATGTAGAGTATGTAACCTAGGGGCTTAAGCATTTGGGGCACTCTACCCCGCTAAGCTGTACTTCACTGTCTAATGCTGCTATGTATACCCATGCTAGCTGGGCATGCAGTGTCCGTACGCCACACACTGCTGTAAGCGTAGATATATCCACTGTTGTGAGTTCTCCTACCTCAGAGTATTGTGAAATTTGAAAGTAGTAGGAAAGGTGGACACAATATTGGGGGGATTTGGTCCTGCTGTTTTTGGGTGGGGAGCAAACTACCTTCCCTTCTCTCTCTAACAAGATAATAGAGGTGTGACTGGGGTCCCAGCTGTGGTCACTCAATTAGGGTGAACTGCAAAGAATGGGGCAAACAATCCTCAAAAAGCTGGTGGATATTCCAATACTTAGGCCTGGTCTACACTGGGGGAGGGAGGGGTCGATCTAAGTTACACAACTTCAGCTCTATGAATAAAGTAGCTGAAGTCGATGTACTCAGACCTACTCACCACAGTGTCTTCACTGCGGTGAGTCAACTGCTGCCGCTCCCCCGTCAACTCCGCCTGCGCCTATCGTGGCGATGGAGTACAGGAGTCGACGGGAGAGTGCTCAGGAGTCGATTTATTGCATCTAGACTAGATGCGATAAATCGACCCCCACTGGATCGATCACTGCCTGCCGATCACAAACCCTTAGTTTTACCAAGCCAGCAAAAAACAGCTTCTTTATTACCTTACTGGTTACTCAGAAGTCCAAATAACCCCAGTTCCCTTAAAAACAATGAGGAGTCCTTGTGGCACCTTAGAGACTAACAAATGTATTTGGGCATAAGCTTTCATGGGCTATAACCCACTTCATCAGATGCATGGACTGGAAAATACAGTAAGCAGGTATAAATATACAGCACATGGAAGTTGCTTTACCAAGTGGGGGGTCACTGCTAACGAGGCCAATTCAATTAGGGTGGATGTGGCCCATTCCCAACAATTGACAAGAAGGGGTGAGTATCAACAGAGGGAAAATTATTTTTTGTAGTGACCCAGTGACTCCCAGTCTTTATTCAGACCTAATTTGATGGTGTCAAGTTTGCAAATTAATTCCAGTTCTGCAGTTTCTCATTGAAGTCGGTTTTTGAAGTTTTTTTGTTGAAGAATGGTGACTTTTAAGTCTGTTATTGAGTGTCCGGGGAGATTCGAGTGCTTTCCTACTGGTTTTTGAATGTTACAATTCTTGATGTCTGATTTGTGTCCATTTATTCTTTTGGGTAGAGACTGTCCAGTTTGGCCAATGTACATGGCAGAGGGAGTTAGGAAGAGTTCTTTCAGAACTAGTCCATAGGTTATAGGCCAATTTTTGTATTTCAGGGCGATCCAGTTAGAACTGGGATCTCAGTCCTTGTGGCTTAGGCATCCCCTGCAAGAAACCTTAAGCAGATCTGAGATGAAAAAATCAGGATGCAAAGATATTTTATACAGTGTTCTAGCATTCACTTGACCATACAATCCTGGGTAAATAATAGGTTTTTGATGTAACCTTTTGCTTTCTAAACACCACCAGTAATTAGCTACACAAATTAACATAGGGCAATTTATCCGTTAGGCAGTCTATTACAAATTTCAAAGAGACATATAGACAATGACATTATTTTATCCAAGATTCATCTAAATGTTAATATTCCTTTTGATCTCTGAATTAAGTTATAGTGACAGACAGGAACTGTCTGTTTACATGCTAGCATCAAAGATACACACAATTAGTATCACTTCTAACTTCTAACAATACAGGTTTGCATTTCAAAGTTCTAGCCTACTTAGCATGAATGGCCCTAATTACCATTCACATACCTTTCTAACATGTCTTTAAAACGTCGACGTTTTAAATGTCTTTAAAGGTCACTTTGGGTTAGTTAGCCTGCAAGCTGTTTAACCCTTTCTGGCCATGAGTTATATTTTGTATAAGATTTGCTGCACTTATATAGCAGTGATAGCAATAATGATTTTCATGATTATCTTTTAATCAGACAATGTCACAAGAGGAATTAAAGAGCTGGCTTTGTTGGGGATCATGCGGTGAAAGGGTAAAGCCTGTGTCAGGGCTCCCAACGTGTTTTAAAACTTTTGGATAAAAAATCCAAATGATCAAGTTGTTTAAAAAAAAAAAAGAAAATATGAAAGATAACAGCAAGGAAGCTAACATAGGGAATAATATATTAGTTACTGAAAAAGCACACAGATCACTCAGGTGGGTCCCTGCAGGAAGCCATTACAACAACAAAACTCTTCAAGTTACAATTCAATCTAGCAGACTTTAATCAAAAGCACCATGAACCTTAGGATGCTTCTTCCACCATTGCTGTGATTAATGTAATTTTTTCTTTCAAGCAGTCAAGTAAATAAATAAAATAGGCTTAAATGCTCTTGTCTCGTAATGTGAGAAATATGCCCTGCCAGCTTCCTGCAGAACAAGAGAACCTTCCCTGCAGGGCCCGAGCAATCATGGTGGACTAACCTCAAAAGGTGTCGAGATTTGTTTCAGTTTATATCTGCATCTAAAAGTTTGGAATCCTACACATTTGCTTATTAGAGTCAAACAATACTGGAATACTAGCTTATCTGTCTCTACACAGTCAATAAGCATTAGCTATCCATGTCCATTGGTACAGTCTAGAATAGTGAAATACTTTGCTTTGTACATCACTGAAACATATTAACATAGATCCCATAAATTATTTATTCTGATTTTACTTAACGTTCATCCAATAAACCATGAGCCAAAATCATGTTCCTTGCCCTCCGCTACTGCCCGTTGTTTCATGTAGGTGGTTTGTTTCACACACTGCTGTGGTAACTGGCTACTTTGTCACATTCTGCTCACGTCACCCTCTCCTTGAGTCCTCGCATTTGTTTCCAATATCCCTGTGCTTCAGATTCAAACGTCTCATTTTCAGGGCTCTGGGTAAAATCCTATCTCCACTGAAATCCACAGCAAATCTACCATTGTCTTCAATTGGATCCTGATTTCACCCTATCTTTACAGCGCTGTCTATGCCTGCATCTCATCTCCTAATACTTCCCCACTTGCCCTACCAACACTGCCAACTTGACACATCTTGACAATCCTTTGGTCTCCTCCCATAAGCAATTTTAAGCCTTCTCTTCTGCTGTCCATATACCTAGAATGCTTTCACGGGTCTGTAAACTCTGCATTCAGTTAACCCTCCAAAACTACAGCTTTTGCACCTGCGACCTCATCTTTCCTCTCAGACATTTCTCCTTTAATATAATATATTCATGGTCATTAAAAAATGACCAGTGCAAATTGTGACAGATACAGCAATTTCCTGCAATATCTTTGGGAGATCTTACTGAATTACATTTCATTGTGGCCAGGGATTGTATACAATTCCATGGGGGAGGGTGACCACAACCCTCCAAGAACTAATAACAATATGTGGGGGTGGTGATTAGGTAAATTTATTCAGGTTGTAACACTTGCAGAGAAGTACCACTACTTGGAGAGGCTCTTATATATTCAAACTGATTCTCTGGGGACCAACAGACAAAGAAGGGTCGTTTGGATAAACAGTCTGAGTTGAAACTGACTCGGGGTCTTCTTTCTGATCCAGCAAATGGACAGAACCTTAGGGAAGGGTTTGAAGGACTGACTGCTGCCAGAGCCCCTGCTGAAAGTGGGTTGTGGGGAGGGGCTAATCGCTGGTTTTTAGTATATGTGTGTAGGTTCTTGTATTGTTTTTAATGTTTTCTGTGAAATGTTTTCACTTTAAGAATAAATGTGCTTGCTTTGAAAGATCTGTGTGGTAACTTGTAACTGTTGGCTTACATTGTTCATAGACTTTCAAGAGTAAGCAAAGTGCAGGCGCTGGCTGTTAGGCAGTCTGGCTTGCTGGGGAACTTATGCTATATGCAGGGAACTATGCAGCCTCAAAAAACCATGGTCAGGAAGGGGAGAGAGACATTGCTGAGGAGCCAGGAGTCTAGAGTGGGTACCCTTGCTGGACTACAAAGGGAGAATACCGATGCAGTTACCCTGAACTGTGACGCAAATCATTAAGAAAAAACAAAAATGTGTAACAAAAGCATATCTCATGAACTATTACTGTATTCCATATCCAGTCCTTTCCCTGCAACATGACTCTGTCATCTGTTATTAACCTAATATAGGGTGTGATACTTCAAAGTGATGAATACTCTGAGTTCCCATTGATGTTTCTGACCTCATGGGGGCAACACCTGGCAGGATTGACCCCTTAGAGAGTAAACTCTAGTATAAAATTCCATGCACAATGATGGCATTGTAGAAATAATCATAAGAAATAATATAATACATTTAATGTATCTGCTGGTGTGTTGAGGAATGCTTTGAAGTAATTGTCTAACGGAAAATAAAACCAGAAAATATTTGAATTGTTTGAATTTATTTATGCTATTTTATATATAAAATTAATATTTTCAGATTTCTAAAATAATGTCTCACACCATTATATGCCTGGGTTAAAATAAAAATCATTAGAAGCAGCAGTGATGATGAGAAAGTCAAGGTTTAGTTGTGATTTTAATCTTTCATTATCCTCTTTAGAATGATAGTTGTTGGGCTGCAACAGTACATCTGAAACCTTTTTCAAACCAAATCTCTCTGTGCCACAAAGATGAACAGATGGCAAGCACAGTGCAGGTGGAGCGTTCGGCAGTCTCTCGTTTGAAAAACGTGCACATTTTAAAATGCTCAGGAAGTCCCAAGTCTGCAGTGACATTTCCCATGAGCTATTCCTATTCTTCCCCTCTTTTGACAAGTCATAGGTTTGCATTGTGTGTCATGCCTAATGGCGATTCCAACTCCTTGTAGGTAGTGGCAGCCAGTGTTTAAAAAAAATATTTCAAAGTATCGCCAGTGTAGCTCCCGTGATTTCAGTGTTTTAGAGCATTAATCAAGAAAAAACTTTAATACTAAGAAAACATTTTCATGTTAGTAACTTTAAAATAATATTAAATGGAACGTTCCACTTCTTTGTATATAATGTATGTATTCAACTCACTTCACAGAGACTTCTTTTGAAGATTTTTATCCCCTGTCTCACATACAAACTATGAAACACAAGCAAAGCTAATAGACACAACTGAAAATGGCTCAGGTTTTCTTGGTAAATATTGCAAGATTGTGTGTGTATGTGCGTGTTTTGAAGTAAAATGAAATAATTATCCTTATAGCTATATGAGTTATATAGTTGCACAAATCCAAAAATTTGTAAAACTTAATATCTGTCAATGAAAAAGCAAAGAATATTTTATCGAGTTGCTACATATTGGGCATAATTCCGAAAGAACTGACTCATGCTTAAGGGTGTAAACCAACATCTAATTCTTGTTGGTTAGGAAGAAACTTTCCTGGGGGCATGGCAAGGCTGTCCCTACCCATATGCAAAATATGCAGCTGCGTAGGGCACCAGGAAATCTGGGGCACCAAATTTCCTGGTGCCCTATGCAGCTGCTTGCTGCTTCAGCCCCTGCTCCGCCTCTTCCCACCCCTGCTCCGCCCCAGCCCCGCCCCCAGCCCACCACTTCCCCAAAGCCCCGCCCCTGCTCTGCCCTCCAACCTGCCTCTTCCTGCCCCTGCTCCACCCCAACTCCATCCCCACGCCATCCAGCTCTTCCCCTGAGGACTGCAGGAGGGGTCGGGCTCCCTGCACTCACCAGTGGCGGTAAGTAGAGCGACCCGTCCCCAGCCTGCTCCGTTGGGAGCCAGGGGAGCAGAGCAGGTTGCGGTCGGGTCACTCCACTTCTTGCAGGGACATGGTATCTAATAATTGATGAATTCAGCATTTCTTGTACCTTCACTGCAACCCAGACAAAATACTGGATTGGATAGACCACTGGTCTGAGCCATTATTGCAGTTCCTGGGTTGCCAATTTTGGTTGGATGTATTCCTGGAGGTTTCATCAATCTTTATTTAATGAAGATTATTTTTTTTCATTCCTGGAGACTCCAGGGAAATCCTGGAGGGTTGGCAACCCTATATTTCCCTGTGTTCCTAATGCATAATACCTAGGTTCACTTTGTCCTATAACCTGAAAAATATGTTGTTATATTCCCCACACATAAAAAAGCAACCATATACCTTTAGGCTGCATGACTCAAGTTAAAAGACCAACAAAAACAATAAAGAGCAAAAGTAAGCTCTTTGGGGCAGGAACTGTGTTTTAATGATGTGTCTGTCCATTGCCTCGCATAATGAAGGCTGCATTCCAGAGTGGGGTGTCTAGGCACTCTCACAATATAGATGTGCGGAAGAAACAATTTGATTGCATTGTCTCAAATTGAATTAAAAATAATAAGATAATTACACCCTGTTGGGTTTTTTCCCCCCTTTTGCAGCAGTGTGTCACCTGTGGTACCAATTTGATAAAAGACTGTGCCTGCATGGATTCATTTACCAGCCTCATGTTGCACCATAGTGATGGCAGCCATAACATCACTGTTAATTTTCAATTTTTGAGTTCACAGAACTGTCCTTCTAGATTCAGTGTAGATGTTTTTTTCCTATTTATAACTGAGGACAGATTTCAAATTCACTGTTACCTAAATTGTCTTCCCAAAGCACACAGCTTTCAATTATTAAAACATTCACAGGCAGCTCTGTTTAAGCAGCTGTTGTGGCTAACAATTTCTCTTTTGACAAGCCCTAATATTTGTCTGAAAAGGGAAGAGCAGTTTATTCATGAACATTAGTTCTCAAAGTGAAAATTTAGCAAATTGAATAGTTTTTAAGTCAATGTGAATGCTCTCTGGGAAGCTTCTTTTTTAACTCAAAGGCTCAATTATTACCAGTTAGGAAAAAGGCTTCATTTCTTTTGAGATTCAATTTTGTAAATTTTAAAAATTTTCAATTTGCTTCTTGTTATCTTATCTGAATTAGAGCTTCCTGCATTTCACCAATATCTGTGGTGTATGTGTTTAAGGGACCACCTGATACAAGTTATACAAACCCTGTACATTAACAAAAAATATTTTTGAATTCACAAATGCTCCTACGAGTCCATAAATTCCAAATAGCACCTGAATCTAAATCACTACTCTATAATTGTCTGCCCTCTTAAGATAGACAATATTTTAAAAATTTATCTGGTACAATAAGATGCAATCAGATTAACAAAAGCATTGTGTTTTGCACAAATAGTGAACGTGTTGGAAAGCAAGACTAGATGTTAGGCATGCCCCATCCATGCCTTAGTTAGATTTGTGATGAGGTAATTTCAATATACTGTACATGGAAGACTAGATGTTCACTAGAGATGGTCAGAAATTAAATTAAAAATTAACATGAAAAACAGGACATTTTTGCTGAAAATGTCTCCATTTTCCCATATTTTTTTGATCAGTTGTAATGCTATACCAGAAAAATGTAATGAACATAAAACAAGAAATCTTAGGTTAGTATACATACCTTTTTTTTTTGTACTTTTTTTTTGTTCTATCAGTTAGAATCCAATATAGTTATAGTAGTACAAAAAATGGATAGGCAAGCCCTGGAGAAGGGGAAAAGAAAAATCTCTGTTAATGTCTGAACTTAATGTCTTCAGGTAATCCTACAAACATTAACTAGCTGGTCAAACATTTTTGAAATTCACAACTTCAACAATTTTTTGGAGAATTTTCAAATTTTGATGAAAGAAAGTGTTAACATTTTCAACATTTTCAATAAAATGTTTACAAAAACTTTGAAATTTAATTTTTTATTTTTTTCATGAAAATTTTAAATAAAAAAATTAGGGAACAGTCTTTTGTGAAAATTTAAATTCTGGTTTAGACCAGCTCTAATATTAATTATAGGCAAAATCTACACTTGTCAAGGATTCATGTTAGGTGCAGGACCAGAGGGGTAGTACCATACATGGGAGAAACGTGTAGAGATGTTTTTTTTCTGCTCTTCTCCCATATTGAACTGACACTTCCATGCAAGTTTAGAGCCTGAGAAACTAACAACTAAAACAGTCTCTGCTTACAAAGCACTTTTCAATGGCAGATATAAATAATATTGCATCCATTAAAACTATGTTAAAAGAATGTTAAGGTTGCAAACTCAACTCAGGAAGTGCCAGAACTGAGGTTGCCTGTGAATTAATCCAATTCTCCAGAGTGATATTCAGCTTCTTAACCAGACCACTGTTTCTCTTCCTCTATAGTCCTCTGCCACATTCACTGCACACTTTCCAACTTTGGCAACAAATGAGGCAGAAGGCCTACAGACAATAGCCACATTCACTACACAACTAGAGCTAGTCAAGGATTTTCTAGTAAAGAGTTTTTACATCAAAAAATGCAAATTCATCTAAACCGAAACTGTTCATGGGAAAGGGTTGGTTTTGATGATCTCCTTATTCAAAATAAATAAATAAATTGGTTTTGAAATTGTCAAAACATTCCATTTTGTCATTTTCAAAACAAAAAGTTTTGTGTTTTGCTTCAACATGAGTTTTTGTTTCAAAATTGTTAATTATACTAACTTTTTTTTAATGTTGAAATCAAAATGCAAAGCTTTGAAAGTATTAAAATAAAACATTTTGATTGAACTGATTCCCCCAAAATTTTCAGATTATCTGTTCATGAACATTTTCAAGATTTCAACTTTTCGTCCCAGCTTGGGATGGTGTGTTGTTTTGTTTTGTTTTTTTGTTTTTTAATATTGAACATTCTGGCAGGATAAGAAAAAACATTTCCTATCCAGCTCTGTGCACAACACTGATTCATTCTATGCGCACCATCTGTCCTGTGCCCTGAATGAGGAAGGGATCCTGTGGAAAAAAGAGCATGTGATCATGTAATTAAAGACTGTATCATAATGCATACGCACAAGGAGGTCAAATTAAGGTTGTATGGTCAACCTTAATTCTGGCATATCCTAACTTTGAAGTGCTCGAATCCCAGTTCTAGAGTCCTTTGCAACCTTAATGTTCTTTCAACAGTAATATTAATGCAGTTTCCTAATTAAAATAAATTGAATTTTGTTCACCTGGAACTATATTAACCCCCAACTTGGGTCATCAGCCTAGTTCAGACCCTTATGTCTACCACTTGTACTAATGCAGTAATTGGTGGCTGCAGAAGGCTGTTATCCTGTATGTTGACCATTCACTAGAGAAGAGATGACACATATTTTGCGAGCTGATTTCACAGCTATTTGCTGACAGCAAAGGAATGTAGAGACTGAGGACTAATACATTCTGTAAGGGAGTGCTCTCTGGAGATTATAGACACTCCTGTCCATGCCCCTAGCCTGTCTCTCTCTCTCTCTCTGCTCCAATCCATACAACCTCCATCCCAGTTCTTGCCTTCCTCCTCCTGTGCATCTATTCACCCCCTCCCTCACAGCTCCTCCTCCCCCCCCTCCCTTATCCTACCCACTGGCTTCTGCATCCCCTTTTCACCCTGCTCCCCCACCCGCACCCCCCAACACACACACACACACACACACATTTTACAGGAAGGAAACCAAGGATGAAATCCTGGCTACATTGAAGTCAAAGGCAAAACTCCTGTTGATTTCCATGGTGTCAGGATTTCTTTCAGAGAGATCACAGGATCCTGAAAGATGCTGAGTGATCTCTAGTCCCACTGACTTCAGTAGGAGCTGAAGGGATAAAACACCCCTTATCTAACCAGAGGCAGGAGTCCCTGGTGTGGGCATGGTGGAAGACAGCTGTAATTCTGTCTCTCACAGACACCTTTGCAAGACCTGGTGTAGGGGGTATGCCCAGAGTGGGGCTGGGGGCAAGAGAGACCATAACATATAATACTGAGGAGACACCAGTCAGTGTGGCAGCCCATAGGGACAGACCCCCAGGGATGTCTAACTTATCTCGAGGCATCTCCACCCCAGGGGAAACAGCCCAGAATCAGGAGGGCACAAAGATGGCGTATAGCCACCTTAGCTGTGGGCACAGCAAAGCATTTCACTCGTCGTCAGCCTGAATCTTGTTCCCATATGTATGTGAAGCTGCAATTTTGCATGTGCACAAGTGGATCCAGTTCTTTCTCTCCTACAATACAAATACATCGTATGACTGTACTATATCCCTTATTCCGATAGGTTTAAGATATCGTTTATTTTCTAGTCCCTGTCTTTGCATTTTAGTAACAAACATAAGTTATAATGCAGAGTTTATTTCTCTGACAAATACTAGATTACTTCTTTTTTGGTAGAAAAAAAATATTCTAAGTTTGCATAAGCTCAGGCAGCTGAAATTTTGAAAAATGTGAAGGAGTTTTACAGACCAAATAGTCTGACTTATCACTCAGCTGTAAAAGGTAATTTGAAACAGAAAGTTGCATACATTATTTAAAGTTTTATAGATTTGTTGTTTCCTAAGACCATTCTAATTTCACATATTTCAGGATGCCTTGCTGTTTGCAGGAATTTTCTCAATGCCAAAGTCTTATGGATTTGTTAAAAATATTACACAAATAGTAAAAACTGAAGAAATTGATATGGGAAAGTCAGAGGATTCTGGGCTGGTAGGGAAAAATGGTGGGGATCAGTTGCACTAAACAAAGGCAGACTTTAATTTCTGTAGACTTCAAAAATATGTCAGAGGTTTGAACTATTGTATTGTCTTTGAAGTCTAAGAAAAGTCTGTCAATCACAATTTTAATTCAAAACTGGTCCTTATAAAATAACAGTGTAAGGCCAGGTGACTTTAAAGCTTCAGATACCACTTTTTTATTTTTTTACATAAAATGTAACACATTTAATTTTGATTTTAGATTCTCTATTCCTGTGAGCTCCAGTACATTTTCCCTTAATCAAGCATCTTCTAAATGATGATAAGGAGGTTTTTCAGTTCAGGGGATTGTTTTTTGTTCTGAATATAATAAGTAAAGCCCTGAATGCACCACTGATATAGTGGGGCATAGGAATACCATTATTACTATTTATTTGTATTAAGTCGCACACAGAGGCCCCAAACACCATCAAGACCCCAACATGCAAGATGCTGTACAAAATCATAGTAAAAGTTCTTGCCCTCAATAATTTACAGTCTAAGGTTCTGCTATATCCTGCAGAAACTTTCACATGTAATTAACTTTTGACTTCAGTGGAATTGCTCACATGCAAAAGCCTTTGCACGATCAGAGTCTAAATAGACAACAAAAGTATCATCATCCCATTTTACAGATAGGGAATAATTTACCCAAGCGAACACAGAAAGACTGTGACAGAGCCAGGAATTCAACAGAGTATCTGTGAGTCACACGTCAATGCCTTTACCTCTCAATGCCATCCTTTCTCTCAATGCAAAAAGGGAACATACAGTCAAATAAAGATTCATAGTGATTTTTTTTTTAATTCCTCAGCTAATAGGAAGTACAATTGCCATAAAAGTGACCTTCATCTTCCAGGGCATAATACTGTTCCAATACCAGAGTGGCCTCCATAGGAAAGTATTAGGTCGTGCCCTGGACACAATAGAGTCAAGAACTAGAAGGCTTTTGCAAAGGACCTGTATTATAATATAGAAGTCAGAATGAAGCACAGTATACTTTTAATATCAGTGGTTAGTATGAAGATCATTGGAGATAATGAACTCATTTGTGAGCTGGTGTATACACTCATGTAGAGATGTAAGGGGGCAAAAGGTGTCCTTCTCACTGATTGCTGGAAACACTCAATGTGAGTCACATTGCCAGGATGGTTGGGGAGAATGGCTCCCAAAGACCATTACTCCCTCTCCTGCACTGGTGAGCAAGAAGTGGGTGGGTTGGTGGGTAGGGGCAGGAAGTGGGTGGAGCCTTGGCTTCATTCCCCCAAACAAACTGGCAGCACAGCTCAGCTCAGGGGGGTTCAGGGAGAAGTAAGGTGGGCCAAGGAAGGGCTAGTGGAACTTACTTCCCCTGTGGCGTGAAGCGATAGCAGAGTAGATTGCAGGGTGCAAATTTAGCCCGGTGTGATTTGGTAGTAAGTTTTATTTCATTAGGCCTGGGGATTCCTCACTGTCCTTAGTAGCATGTGTGTCGATTTTCATAGCTGCTTCCTTTTTTTTTTTTTTTTTTTTTTTTTTTTTTAAAGAAGTTTTCTGCCTTGAGCTTTTTTGATTGGAAAATGTCAATCTTTCCCCAGCAATGTCACTGGGGATCTAAAATGACCTTGATAAAACATGTTAGCATCAGGTGAATAATTCTTTTCCTTTGGCTTTCAAACTTATATATACTTTTTCTGCTTGCCTGTAGATACTAGAATCTCCTCTAAAAAGCTTTTCCCCTGGAAAAACCCATTCATTCCCCCAAAAGATGGCTCCAGAATACACACCAAGGTACTGATTCTCCTCTCACATTGGTTTTTAACAAAGGTATCTTCATTGATTTCAACCGAGTTGCTCCTAACTTACACGAGCATTAGAGCTGAATCATGTACCTAACATTATGTTTATGCCTTTTTGTAAATTCTTTATCTAAACATGTTTTCAATAAAAAGCGGAGGAAAGTTACTGATAAAAATGTTCATGATTGTTTTTCATATAAACTTGGTCTTGTCGTGTTTATTTACACTTTCTCTCTGCTCTTAGACAAGAGGTGGTAAAAAAAACAATATTTTCCATTTTAAAAAATGAAAAATATGTTTTTTCAAAATTTTCATGGATTTTTTTTAAATCTCAATAAATAAGTAAATAAATAAACAAATAAATAAAAGGGTATTGGTTTTCGTCAAAAAAGCAGTAAATTTCAAATGAAACAAAAATTTTCCATAAAACTTTTCATTTAGAAAAAAGGCCATTTTTCATCAAAAAAATTGAATAACTTTTTTTCTCCTGTTCTAGTCCAAATATCTACCTGTGTACAAGGATGTAGGAGATATTGCTCAAAAATACACTTACCTGTCCCACAAAGCAGATAAGTGCACCCAGGTACTTATGCAAATATTTCATCTCATATTTGAAATAGTTTGCTTTTGTTCTGTGAGCAATGCATTTAGCATAGAGTGATAATGAGGATGCTTTGCATGTGGATCTTAGCCCCTTTTCACCAAATTATGACCACCGCCATACCTTTTCCCCCCTTATGCCTCAATCTCACTTGCAGATGTTGGTTTCTGCTGTCTTTTTCCCAGTCACATCACAGTAATTGTTTGGTATGTAGTAGTTTTCTGGTGTGTTGTCATATATCTATTTGAACTTCCTTCAAAAATTTGGCCCCATTTCTCTGTGTGTGTGTGTGTGTGTGTGTGTGTGTGTGTGTGTGTGTGTGTGTGTGTATGTATGTGTGTAAATACAACAAATAAAAATTGCATCAAGACTTACACTGACTGAACAATAAAGGTTTGATTTATTGTTCTATCTTATTAAAAGCTTTCACTTTTTCTTCAGTAACAGGTAGGAAAATGCTATGCATTTTAGCTTACTAACAAAAGATAGCTGCTTACAGTTAATGAAAGGCATAGGATCAACTCAACAGTGCTGTTAGGTTCAGAGCATGAAAGATCATAAATCATCCTAACCTATCTAACCTTCCCTGTACTAAATGACAAACTGCTGGAAATAGCCTTTGGGTCAGGTCACATATGCACTAAAATACTTGTCCTTCAGCTGAGGACTCTGTTAAACCCATATATCATTTAGCATCCTAAATCACAGAGACTCGCACAAATGCTAAATACTAATTAGGATTATAAAATTTGGTGAAAGATAATGTCCATGAAACAGGTCAAATCAAAGGTTAATTGTTTAGAATTTTTTTAGGTGACCTTAGGAAGAGTTCAATATGCAACTTTCTTAGAATGTTTTATGTTGCTGAAGTATTTTATATTGCAACTAGAAGTTTCACCTTTAGATTACATTCAAACTGCAGTTTCTTGGTTTCTGGATTTCAAGTTGATCATTTCAAGACACAGCATAAGGTAACATGGCTGTGGTGCGGTCTGATGGATGAGAGGGTTTGGTTTGGTTTCCTTCTCTAGCTTTCAGAGTAGCAGCTGTGTTAGTCTGTATCTGCAAAAAGAACAGGAGTACTTGTGGCACCTTAGAGACTAACAAATTTATTAGAGCATAAGCTTTCGTGGACTACAGCCCACTTCTTCGGATGCATACAGAGAGCATGAACAGGTGGGAGTTGTCTTGGCCTCTCAGAGTTGGTAAGACAACTCCCACCTGTTCATGCTCTCTATATGTGTGTATATATATCTCCTCAATATATGTTTCACTCTATATGCATCCGAAGAAGTGGGCTGTAGTCCACGAAAGCTTATGCTCTAATAAATTTGTTAGTCTCTAAGGTGCCGCAAGTACTCCTATTCTTTTTTCTCTAGCTTTGTTAATGGTTTTCAGCAAATAGTTCTAAACACTTTTTTTTCCACACAAGACAGCAGCTGTTGGAACCTAAAAATCTTCAAGAAGTAATGTGCAAACCTATTTCAGAGTGTACCAGATATTGTGGATGGGACCTTATATGCTTCAGTAAAATATAGTTGATATTATTTCAGTAGTGCTCATGGTGTGATAGGCACTTTCCAAACACTCAAGAAGGATAGTGTCTGCTTTGAGAAGCAGACAGTCTAAGGAGACTGTGACATTTCTTAGGGCACCTAAAACAGTGACAGTGAGTCACGTTCTTACTCCCTGCTGCTAGCAAGAGGTAACCTTGCTCATGGTGGCTGGGTGTTTATCTCCCTAATGCTATAAACCTTACAGCCATGCAAACACTCTCCTCTGGGCTATGCCAGCTCTTCTTCACCTAGCAGGTTAACAATAGGTGTACCCCAATCCCCATGGCCCTTTGCAGCATTCCTCTGTGATATCGAGTCCCTGACACTGGCTACTCACAGAAATCCCCAACACTCTGCACCCAAAGGGGCAGTGTACACCAGTTTACTAGTTTTATGTTAAACCACCACTCCTGTGAACCATATAGCACTTGTGAGTACTTACAATAAAACAAAAGTAGGTTTATTTAAGAAAGAATATTCCACCAGAAACAAGTGATGGAAACACTCCACAAGATGAACAGGAGTACTTGTGGCACCTTAGAGACTAACAAATAAGGTGCCACAAGTACTCCTGTTCTTTTTACTGATACAGACTAACACGGCTGCTACTCTGAAACTCCACAAGATGTTTCCTCAGTGAATGCATCCAGAGTGCTTCTGCTTTCTCTGTGTTATACTGAAACAGCCCTTTGTCTTCTTTGATAGATGGGTGATCCCCTGTCTGTTATAATGTTCCATTTTTACCTCCACATGGTTTCAATTGTTTGTAGGTGTCTTTGATGATTTTTCATTGATAGTCTTGGGATGGAACAATTGAGCCTTGCATAAGGTCACTGGCTCACCAGGGAGGGGTGACAACTTCCTCCTGCTTGAATGGGCTATCACCGAGACATATTCGCCCCTGGTGACTAATTATTACTCCAAGTTCAAAAAGCATACTTCCAATATACTGACATTATTCCTTAAATATTACCTGTACATGCATCTCCCAATGATTGAGCCTTGATAAGATATAAGCTTTCTATAGATACCTTACATGTTACCCTTTATGGATAAATACTCTGCAAGACAGGTTTTTGGTGTAGCGTGTTTGTTGGGTCTGAAAGAAGAGTTGTTTGCAAAGAACAGTGGATCCTTTGCCAAGGGGCCTCTGTGACACAGGTAAACAGACAAGAAAACAGAGGCCAAGGGAACAACAACAACAACAGGCAGTTTATCTGTAAAGCCAACTCAATTCCTGGTAAATAGCACAGCAAAAGTGGATTTTTAAGAGGAACAGGATAGAATGGAGGCTTGTAGATATGGTCAGGGAGGTCATGTCATGAATAGGGGACTGCACAGAAAAAGGGAGCCAGATGATTGTAAGAAGCAGCTTTCATACAAATTGTACTGCCGAACTGAATAACACAAGACAGTGGAGAGTCTGTGGTATAAATTATGGAAAACAGAAGAGAAAAAACATTGTTTGATATAAAAAGCAAATAAGGCATTGAGTCATGATGCCAGTAATGGGGGGACAGATGAGTTCATTAAGAGGACTAGACAAGGGAGAAAAGACATGTTTTGAGATTGGATCTGAGTAGTGGCAAATGAGATATGGAAAATTGTTCCAGATGAAGCTGCAGAGAAGACTCATACCTCAGAAGAATGACTGGAGAGGAGAGTACAGAGAGAGAAGATGTGAGAGATACAGCAGGCTGGAAGAAGTGAGGGGAGAGTTATATAAACACGGAAAGCAATTTTGAACTGGATCCCAAAATAAATGGAGCAGTTAGTGAGTATATGTGAAAATAAAAGTGAGAAATGGTTTTCTCTGTCCTGTTGCTGTGGAATAGACCCACACAAAGAAAGGATTAAAAGGCTAATTAATTGACCATAAAATGGAAACAGTGAAATTCAGACAGTGCAAAAGGAACAAAAACCAGCTGCAACCAGCTGGTTGGGAATTCTTCTGACAAAGGAGAGTTCCCCCAGGGCCATTCACACAGTATAGCTAGCTCTGTCTTCACCTCCGCCATCCTTTGCTAGAAGCACAGCTGGAACTAGGGTGACCAGATGTCCCAATTTTATAGGGACAGTCCCGATTTTTGGGTCTTTTTCTTATATAGGCTCCTATTACACATCACCCCCTGTCCCGATTTTTCACACTTGCTGTCTGGTCACCCTAGCTGGAACATGTGTCATGAAAGTGGTCACATGCCTCTCTATGCCTGCTCTGATGTGACTTTGTTACTGCTCTTAGGGTACTACACGTAGGACAGCGTGCAGAGTGCATATACTGCTCGCCCCGCTAGCACAGGTGTCAATAGAAGTATAGGCAATGAGTAACAGCTTAAGTAAGTAGAATGCTTTACATGCCTGAACCCTACATCGCTCTCTACACACCCAAGCAGTGCCTCCCCTGTATACGCTGCCATTTGTAGCTATGTAGTGTCCTGCTGCTTCCTCCCACCAGAGCCTTCCCCGCCCCCAGTGAAAGGCTCCAGCAGCAGAGAGGCAATGGGGAAAGGGTCTGGCAGTGGAGACTTTCCTGGCTGCCTCCCTGCTGCAGGAATTTTTCACTGCCACATGTAACTACACATCACAGTGACAGGTGTGGATGCAGGAGCGGCGCCAGGGTTTTTGCCGTCCTAGGCAGCAGTGCTCCTTCTCTGAGCATTCGGCGGCGGGGGTCCTTCCGCTCCGCGTCTTCGGGGCACTTTGGCGGCAGGTCCCAGAGCGAGTGAAGGACCCGCCGCCGAATTTCCGCTGAAGACCCGGAGCAGAAGGACCCTCCGCCGCTGAATTTCCGCCGAGGGCGGCGAAATGCCACCCCCCAAATCCTGCCGTCCTAGGAGACCGCCTACGGTCACCTAGTGGAAGCGCCGGCCCTGTGTGGATGCAACCTGCCTTTCGCTACACACCACAGTAACAAGTGTAGAGGCAGCCTGCCTTTCACTGCATATGTAGTTCCTATACTCAACATGCTGCCATAAGTGTAGGAATAGTATGAGCTTGTGAGACTCGCTGTTTAGCTCACACTAGAATGGCATACACTTTTGTTCTGGAGGTCCCTGGTTCAAGCCCTTGTGTCAGCCCAGATGGCAACTGTTAAACATTCAGTACTCTTGTAGTTCCTAGGAGACTGCTACAAGCTAGTGGAGATTAGAGTAGCTCCCAAGTCATTCTAAACTCTGTTCTTGATGTGGTTGGTACAGGAACACACCACAGACCAAAACGCTATGACCAACACTATGATACCCCCCCTTTTGTTGTACGGAGTGCAGCAGAGAATCTAGGCCAGTCTTTGTTCCTTCAATCTCCTTACATTACAATGATTAAGTGTGATTTTTAATGATAGGAGGTAAAAGAAATTCAGAGACGTGTGATTTTTAGGTTGCAATGTCTCCTTATACTGGGCTTTTCCTGTAATTATTTGTACAGCAGAATGATTGCAGTACACAATTTCCTTGTATCAGCATAACAATCTAATCATGTCTGTATAACTTATGACCTGCTTTATTTAATTGGTTTTGAAACAGCCCCTGAATATAAAAAATAGCCTGGAGTGATTACACATTCATTATTCTCTCTCTGAGTCAGAAAACAAGGAACAGGTTAATCAAATCCATCCCAATCTCTAGCCTTTCCCATAAGTAGCTATTGTTGCTTTTACTGAGAAGAAAATCACTCCTACTCTTTCCCCAAATGATTGCACAATATTGATCTCAAAATGTTGACATGGAAGACCTACAGTATGCTACCTCAGACTTTGTGGATAGGAATTAATGCATAGCAGATGCTCTAAGTTTCATGACATATGTGTCCTTACATAATGAAAATAATTATTTAAATAACAAGCATGCTATTCTCTCCCTCTCTTCGCCCACTCCCTCGCAGTTCTATCCTTTTGACTCGGACCACTGTGCGTTTTGCCTTGTGGTAAGAAATGGTGATCATTAACATTTAAAACATTATGCTAATCAAATAATGTAGATGAGGGTCAAGGAAGCCTGTGTCTTTAAATACTAAGAACATCCAGTAAATACCATCGACCAGCTCCTCAACTGGGGTAAATCAGTATCACTCCATTGCAGACAATGGTACCGGGTAAGTTTACACCAGCTGAGGATCTGGCCCATGTCTTTAATAGGAAAGAGAAGACTATATATAGTATTTGGTTTGTTTCAAACACTTTAGTATATATGTACACTGTCAACATTACTGTATATTGAGCATTATACTTATTACTAGTAGCAATATTTAGTGCCTCCTACTTAGATCAGGGCCTGGTTATGCTCAACACTGTACACTATAAGAAAGCCCCTGTCCTGAAAACCTTACAATTTAAATAGATGAGGGGAAGAAAGAAAGTACTTTTATTATCCTCACTTTCTTGATGGGTAAAATAGGCAGAGAGAGATTAACTGACTTGCCCAAAATCACAGGGGAAGTCTGCTGAAAAATGGGAAATTGAATTCAGCTCTCCCGAGTCCTATTGCAGTGCCTTCACCATATGGCCACCTTCCCCAAAAACGTCCTTAGTGTTCTGGTATTTCCTGTTGCAGTTCGGTTTTATGCAGTGCTGTACATCATTTATTCAGGCCAGGTATACACTGGACAGACACTGGTACCAGAAGATAAAGTCTTCATTAAGAAATCAGATGAGGACAGACACTAATATTAAACTATTTACCTTAAAATGTCTGTCAAAACAATACCTCATATAGGCCCAAATCAGGCTTAAATTTGGAGTGTTCTATGGGCATCAGGTGGGATTAAATGCTGCCCCGAGGCTACAGAGCCATTCCTCAGTGGTTGTCCATAGCCACCACCACCACCACCACCACCCTCTTATGCTGGGGTGTTGCCAATGGATCAGTGTAGCTGTGCATACACTGACCATTCTGCATTCCTCCGCCCTCATTCTCAGTCTGCAGATTGGAGTTGTCCTCTGTGTCATACAGAGGTTAGGGGGCCCTCTGTATAACTGGTCCCCACTCTGCTGCTTTCCCCATTGCAGAAACCTGCCAACTCTGTCATAGTTTTGGCCATCTGCATGGCTTTCTCATGCCAGAGGATTTGCTTGAAACCAGTGCTGCCAACCACAAGGGTTCAGAAATCAAGAGTCCGGCCCCCAAAATCATGAGTGGCTTAAAAATCATAAGCTATTTTTAAAATAAATTTGGGAAGAGCTTTTTAGTTGCAAGCTGTTTTTGAGCCTTTAGGATGCATGTGAGTCAAGGTTGTACATTTTTCTCCACAACCATGAAGGCTAGGATCCTCCTTCCTTCATTCATTTATTTTATTTAATGAAGGTTGAGATTCTCTCAAGATCCCATGAATCTGAGAGCTGTGGCTTTAAGAAAAGTGCCAAATATCATGAGACTCATGATAAAATCATGAGAGTTGGCTACACTGTAATAGACAGTCCTTATTGGAGTTAATGGAAGTTTTGCCCCTATAAGGGCGGCGGGATCAGGCACAGTGTAGGCATATCCCTAATTCTGGAATGTGATCTTACTTTTTAAAACTGCTGTAGCCTTTATTTTGGACACACAAATATGAATTATTTCTCTGTACAATTGATAATGGACAAAGAGCAGGTTTTCTGCTGTATTGTATCCAAAGACCGTCCATCTGTTCTATCAAAATAAGCACAAAAAGAATGGCACAGAACATGGTTTCCATGTCATGTTAGTAGAACCCCATTATGTCTCACTTGTTATATGGACATCTTTTGTCAATGCAGTTAATAATGCATGAAAGCTAGAGTCCAGAAAATGCATATTCTTCACTGTAATTTGGACGTTCAATTAGGGTGAGTATGTGTTATGTTGGAAAGTACAAGGAAAGATAATGGCTGGAGAGGCAGAAGGAAAAAGTGGACAAGAGGTGCAATGCTGAAAAATTTAAAGAAAATAGAATGCACTTCTTGTCATGATGTTATCAAAAGCCAAGAATTTGGCCTACTATATTCCTTCTAATGAGATTTTTTTAAAATGTGTGGCTTTTTAAATCACTTAAAATATGAAGACGCAAATGTCACAGGTTGAAATCTTCTAGCAGGACTCGAATAGAGTTCCTCACCTAAAATCAAATAAAAGAGCTCTGATCTTAGGTTATTTAATAGGTATAATAATTATCATAGCAATTTTATTAATTAAATATATTGATTAAGCCCACTACATCAGAGTTTATTATTATGTGTATTTGGGGATAATGTGCTTTCAGAAGCAGCCTTTACAGATACATCCATATGCTTTTGAAAGCAAAAAAATTAAACCACAATCTATGTGTGACAGAGTGCAGGGAGCAAACAGGTGAGCTGCACTCTGATCACTTAGAGGCCAAATATTTCCCCAGAGAAAGCTGATTGAGGTAATTAGATAATCAGGCTAGTGGTCTGGGTGGGATAAAGCGCTAATTAGTTCATCAGCAGAGCCCAGTCACACAGGGTAGGTTTACACTGCAATTAAAAACCCTGGGCTTGCAGGGCTCTGGCTAAGGGGCTGTCTAACTGCAGTGTAGATGTTTGGGCTCAGGCTAGAGCCTGGGCTCTAGGACCCGCAAGTTGGGACTCCCAGAGCTCAGGCTTCAGCCCATGCCTGAATGTTTACACTGCAATTAAACAGCCTTGCAGCCCAAGCCCCACAAGCCTGCACCAATTGGCATGGGCCAGCTGCAGGTGTCTAATTGCAGTATAGACATACCCACAGAGGCCTCAGGGAAGGAAGACATGTTTGCCTCAGGGACTGATAAGAGGGCCAAAAGCAGCAAGGATATTATAAACAGACTGTTGCATGGGGACGGTAGTGGTAGAGGGAACTCAAAATAAATGGCATTGTGAAAGTACAACTGATAGAGTCTGGGCAGTTTCTGTGGGACAAGAAGAAGGCGGATCCCTGTTACTCCACAGTATGCCTGATGTGGGGCTTTGTGAACTCTGAGTGAGTGGGCAACATCCTGCAGAGCGGCTGCGTTACACCTGGCACACTTGTGCACCTCTCCATCAGCGTAAGTGGAGGGGGGCAGAGGACATGTCATCTATGTTTTCTACAGCAGAGGGCATATTAGTAAATAAATTATAGTAACCTTAAAAAAAATCAGAATGATCAGTGGCCTTTTGAGCTGCAACAAGTTGCAGGTCCAGTGTCAGTTCCACAGTCGGCCGACCCGTTCATCAAATGCAGGCTCATAGAAACCTCTTTTTTTAAAAAAATGTTCAGTCCCTGGGTTTTGACAACAAAGAGTTGTGTAGAGATGGAGAGCCTACCCAAGCTTCCGACCACCACATATACTTAAACCAATTCCTCTATGGCAAAGAAAATTGTGTTTTCCCTAATCCACTCCCACTTGTGGAAAAAGTAAGGAATTTAAAGCCAGTGCTTGGACTCTGAAGAGAGGATGTCAGATGCATTCTGTCCTGTACTCCGCAGGGACCTATTACTCAGGGTTGGTTTCTTGATTGTTGATGTCCAACCTAGAGTTCTTCATACTGTATGGCTTTTAAAGGCTTTTCCTGTCTGTTAAATTAGCCGAAGCCCCCTATAAATCCTGCAGTACATCCCCTGAGATCCCGATAGATACATAGATAGATTAGATAGACACTATTATGTAAATAGTATGTAAACGTATTTGTTACCTTTCTTTAAACTTTAAAACTTACCAATTTTACCTTCAATAAGTAGATGTAGTTACCTCATCAGACAGAGCACCTGCAATATTCATTTGAATCTATCGATCTTGCCCTCCTACCATAGTGTCTCAGGGACAGATTTTTAAAGATATTTAGGTGAAATCAGTGGTATTTAGGCACCTAGGTGCTTTTGAAAATCACAGTAGGCACTTATCTGTATCTTTAGGTGCCTAAATACCTTTAAAATCTGGTTTTGTCAATGTCTTGCCCTTACTATAAGAAATACTTGGAGCTGCAAATACCAAGGCAAAGTTATGCAGCCAATTGGCAAGTTTTTAAGGGTGACCATAGTACATACAATATTTAAAAAAAAAAAAAAAAAAAAACTTGCCTCAGAAAAGTAGCCTTCCTTGCTATTACAACCATGATCTCTCCCTCCTTAGGCCTCAGTTGGCCTAAACTTCTGAGTTGTTCAAATCCAGTGCTTCAGTTGACCCACTAGAGAGATGGAGCCAAATGCAAAATTTCATTCCAAGTTCAACTTCACCAAAATTCAGGGCTGTTCAAAAATGTGTTTTCGGTTTGGCCCATTTCTGCTTTTGTGCTAGGGTCAGATTGGCTGCCATGTATGTTTTATGAGATGATTCTCTTCTATTTCAGTTGCATGCTAATGAAAGCAAAAACTGACTTAATCCTACTGTTATTGTAGGATGTTGAATCAGCTGAATTAGGAGTAAATAATTAGCCTATGGAACTCTCTGTCACAATATACATTGAGGTCAAGAGCTGAGTAGGATTTAAAAAAAATTGACATTTCTAACAAAAATGAGAACTGTTAATATTACATTAAGTAGGATTTTAAAGTACAATAGGGATTAAACCTTCATACTCCAGGTCATAATCCAGCAACTAACTGAAGGGGTTAGGGTAGGTTATTCCATAACTGTCCACTTCAGTTATACCCTTATTACAAGCAGCTGCTATTTGCTATTTTTAGAGCCAGGGTACTGGATTAGGTAGATCACTAGTCTGAACCAGTATGGCACTCTCTCTGTTCCTGTCAAATATGATTTTTTTTTAAATATGAAGAATTTTAATAATAACCCTGATTCTTCTCTCACTTATGCCAGTACAAATTTGGAGTAACTTTTTTGAAGTTAATGGAGTTATATCCATGTAAAACTGGTGTAAGCAAAAGAACAAGCTGGTCCACTTATTTATTTTTTATTATTTTAAACAGTTCACATTAAACAGAACCTAATTCCAAAGTCAGTGATCAGCAAATGCTGTACAAGTTAATTCATATATATCTAATAATGATTTTAAAGCATATTCATAGGAAATGTTGGTGAAAGAGACAAGCATTTTTGCTACACAGAACTCTTCTTGAGACCTTTCAAGATCATGGATACTACACATGCTTATCACGTGTTGTGTACCTCACCCAGTGCATCAAATGCCCCAACAGCAGCTGTATGGGTGAAATTAGACAATCACTATGCTCTTGCATGAACTCACACAGAAAAATGATAAAAGACAAAAACACCTCATCACCTGTGGGCAAACACTTTTCACAAAATGATCCCTCTATATCTGAACTCTCAGTTCTCATCCTCCAAGGAAACCTTCCCAACATCTTCAAAAGGTGCGCCTGGGAGCTTAAATTCATGACTCTGTCAGACACCAAAAATCAGGGACTAAATAGAGACACTGGTTTTTGTGTCTCATTACAAACCCTATAAAATATTAACTCTTCTTTGTCCAAAGACTGCAGATATTAATTGCCCACTTCAATTTAAGTGATTTTTTGCAACATATGTTATCCCTTAGGTTTAACAATATGTTCCATCTTGTATTTAGGTGGTTACCTTTTGTAGACCTGAAGAGGAGCTTAGTGTAGGTTAAAAACTTGTCTCTCTCACCAACAGAAGTTGGTCCAATAAAATATGTTACCTCACCTACCTGGTCTCTCTCATATCCAACAACAACACTGCAAACATTCATAGAAAATGATGAGAGGATCAACAAGCATGTGGACAAGGAGATCCAGTGGATATAGTGTACTTAGATTTTCAGAAATCCTTTGACAAGGTCCTTCAGCAAAGGCTCTTAAGCAAAGTAAGCAGTCATGGGATAAGAGGAAAGGTCCTCTCCTGGACTGGTAACTTGTTAAAAGATAGGAAACAAAGGGTAGGAATAAATGGTCAGTTTTCAGAATCGAGAGGTACATAGTGATGTCCCCCAGGGGTTTGTACTGGGACCAGTACTATTCAACATATTCATAAATGATATGGAAAAAGGGGTGTGACGGGTTGGATCACAGAAACCCCCTTGAGAGCTGCCACGTGATATACCAAGACTACTCTGCTCCTGTTTTCCCTGCCAGCTCAGAACTCCAGCACCCTGTCTTGCTGAGCCAGACACTCCCGTCTGCTCCAACACAGACCCAGGGTCTGAATTACTTGCCCCAAAGATGCAGGTTTACCTGAAAACAGCTCACAGAAGTATGCTTGTCTTTAGCACTCAGATGCCCAACTCCCAATGGGGTCTAAACCCAAATAAATCCATTTTACCCTGTATAAAGCATATGCAGGGCAAACTCCTAAATTGTTCACCCTCTATAACACTGATAGAGTGATATGCACAGTTGTTTGCTCCCCCAGGTATTAATACATACTCTGAGTTAATTAATAAGGAAAAAGTGATTTTATTAAATACAGAAAGTAGGATTTAAGTGGTTTCAAGTAGTAACAGACAGAACAAAGTAAATCACCAAGCAAAATAAAATAAAATGCGCAAATGTATATCTGATTAAACTAAATACAGATAAGATCCTCACCAGTTCCAGAATGCTCCCTTTTACAGGCTAATCTTCTTTTAGCCTGGGTCCAGCAATCACTCACACCCCCTGTAGTTACTGTCCTTTGTTTCAGTTTCCTTTAAGTATCCTGGGGGAAATGGAGAGACTCCTTCTTTAACCAAAAAAAGAAGAACAGGAGTACTTGTGGCACCTTAGAGACTAACAAATTTATTAGAGCATAAGCTTTCGTGGACTACAGCCCACTTCTTCGGATGCATATAGAATGGAACATATAATGAGGAGATATATATACACACATACAGAGAGCATAAACAGGTGGGAGTTGTCTTACCAACTCTGAGAGGCCAATTAATTAAGAGAAAAAAAAAAAAAAAAAAAAAAACTTTTGAAGTGATAATCAAGCTAGCCGAGTACAGACAGTGTGATAAGAAGTGTGAGAGTACTTACAAGGGGAGATAGTCAACGTTTGTAATGGCTCAGCCATTCCCAGTCCTTATTCAAACCGGAGTTGATTGTGTCTAGTTTGCATATCAATTCTAGCTCTGCAATCTCTCTTTGGAGTCTGTTTTTGAAGTTTTTCTGTTGTAATATAGCCACCCGCAGGTCTGTCACTGAATGACCAGACAGGTTAAAGTGTTCTCCCACTGGTTTCTGAGTATTTTGATTCCTGATGTCAGATTTGTGTCCATTAATTCTTTTGCGTAGAGACTGTCCGGTTTGGCCAATGTACATGGCAGAGGGGCATTGCTGGCACATGATGGCATAGATCACATTGGTAGATGTGCAGGTGAACGAGCCCCTGATGGTATGGCTGATGTGATTAGGTCCTATGATGATGTCACTTGAATAGATATGTGGACAGAGTTGGCATCGGGGTTTGTTACAAGGATAGGTTCCTGGGTTAGTGGTTTTGTTCAGTGATGTGTGGTTGCTGGTGAGTATTTGCTTTAGGTTGGGGGGTTGTCTGTAAGCAAGGACAGGTCTGTCTCCCAAGATCTGTGAGAGTAAAGGATCATCTTTCAGGATAGGTTGTAGATCTCTGATGATGCGCTGGAGAGGTTTTAGTTGGGGGCTGAAGGTGACAGCTAGTGGTGTTCTGTTATTTTCTTTGTTGGGCCTGTCTTGTAGGAGGTGACTTCTGGGTACTCGTCTGGCTCTGTCAATCTGTTTTTTCACTTCAGCAGGTGGGTATTGTAGTTTTAAGAATGCTTGATAGAGATCTTGTAGGTGCTTGTCTCTATCCGAGGGATTGGAGCAAATGCGGTTATATACTCTCACACTTCTTATCACACTGTCTGTACTCGGCTAGCTTGATTATCACTTCAAAAGTTTTTTTTTTTTTTTTTTTTTTTTTTTTTTTTTTTTTCTCTTAATTAATTGGCCTCTCAGAGTTGGTAAGACAACTCCCACCTGTTTATGCTCTCTGTATGTGTGTATATATATCTCCTCATTATATGTTCCATTCTATATGCATCCGAAGAAGTGGGCTGTAGTCCACGAAAGCTTATGCTCTAATAAATTTGTTAGTCTCTAAGGTGCCACAAGTACTCCTGTTCTTCTTTTTGCGGATACAGACTAACACGGCTGTTACTCTGAAACTTCTTTAACCAGCTGAAGACAAAATGGAGGGGTCTCCCAGGGGTTTAAATAGACTCTCTCTTGTGGGTGGAGACCCACTCCTCACCCTGTGTAGAATCCAGTCACAAAATGGAGATTCGGAATCACATGGGCAAGTCACATGCCCATGCATGACTCAGGACTTGCAGGTAGCAGCCATTACCCACATGCTACCTTAAACATCCTCAGGTAGACTTCTTATGTGGATTGGCGTCTTCCAAGCTCTTTTGTCTGTTAAGTGCTCCCTGATTGAGCACCTAATTTGCACATTCCTTTCCCAAGAAGTGACCAAATATTCTAACTAAGGCTACTTAGAAATCAAGCAATTATACAGCCAATGTTCATAACTTTGAACACACAAATGGTGCCTGCATACAACTGGGATGAACATAACCAGTAGATCATAACCTTTACATAGATATGTTACATGGCATATGTAGCAAAACCCTATTCCAGTTATATCATACATACATTTATAAGCACCCCCCCATAAAGCCCTATGGGGTACACTGTCACAAGGGGTAAACTGTGAGGTGGCAAAATTTGCAGATGATACAAAACTTCTCAAGACAGTTAAGTCCCAGGTAGACTGCGAAGGGCTACAAAAGGATCTCTCAAAATTGGGTGACTGAGCAACAAAATGGCAGATGAAATTCAATGCTGATAAATGCAAAGTAATGCTCATTGGAAAACATAATCCCAACTATACATATAAAATGATGGGGTCTAAATTAGCTGTTACCACTCAAGAAAGAGATCTTGGAGTCATTGTGGATAGTTCTCTGAAAACATCTTTGTTTTCAGAGAACATTCAGTCAAAAAAACAAACAGAATGTTAGGAATAATTAAGAAATGGATAGATAACAAGACAGAAAATAGCATATTGCCTCTATATAAATCCATGGTACACCCACATCTTGAATACTGCGTGCGGACAGGGCCGGCTCCAGGCACCAGCCGACCAAGCACATGCTTGGGCAGCATCTTGTAAGGGGCGGCCAATCTTGGGATGGCAGGGCAGCGCTCAGGTTTTTTTTGTTTTTGTTTGTTTGTTTGTTTTGTTTCAGCGGGGCAGCGCTCGGGGGTATTTTTTTCTTTCTGTTTTTGGTTCGGCAGGGCGGCGCTCAGGGGGGGTTGTTTTTATTTTTGGTTTGGTGGGGCGGCGCTCGGGGGGGTTGTTTTTGGTTCGGCGAGGCGGCGCTCAGGGGGGGTTGTTTTTATTTTTGGTTTGGTGGGGCGGCGCTCGGGGGGGTTGTTTTTGGTTCGGCGGGGCGGCGCTGGGGGGGGTTGGTTTTGGTTCGACGAGGCGGCGCTCAGGGGGGTTGGTTTTGGTTTGGCGGGGCGGCGCTGGGGGGGTTGTTACGGCAGGGCAGCTTTTTTTTTTTTTTGTTTTTGCTTGGGGTGGCAAAAAAGTTAGAGCCGGCCCTGCGTGCAGATGTGGTCGCCCCATCTCTAAAAACATATATTGGAATTGGAAAAAGTTCAGAAAAGGGCAACAGAAATGATTAGGGGTATGGAATGGCTTCCATATGAGGAGAGATTAATAAGACTAGGAGTTTTTATCTTTGAAGAGAGACTCGGCGGGATATGACTGAGGTCTATAATATCATGAGTGGTATGGAGAAAGTAAATAAGGAAGTGTTATTTACTCCTTCTCATAACACAAGAATTAGGGCTCACCAAATGAAATTAATAGGCAGCAGGTTTAAAACAAACAAAAGGAAGTATTTCTTCACACAATGTACAGTTAACCTATGGAACTCTTTGCCAGAAGATATTGTGAAGGCCAAGACTATAACAGGGTTCAAAAAAGAACTAGGTAAATTCATGGAGGATAAGTCCATCAATGGCTATTAGCCAGAATGGGCAGGGGTGGTGTCCCTAGCCTCTGTTTGCCAGAAGCTGGATATGGGGGGGATAGGGAATGGATCACTTGATGATTACCTGTTCTCTTCATTCCCTCTGGAGCACTTGGCATTGGCCACTGTCGGAGGACAGGATACCGAGCTAGATGGACTTTTGGTCTGACCCCGTATGGGCCATTCTTATGTTCTTATTTTATATTCTAGTATATTTCCAATAGTTGTATAAAATCTCAAGGAAGACTGGGCTGGCCAACAGTAGAACCAAATTTTGCACCTTAACTTGGTTTTGTTCTATAATAGAAATGTGCTGCTGGATGTGTACTGTTCAAATTTTTTATTGCTTATTAAAAATAGACTAAAAATTTTAAAAGGGTATAGTTTGGGGGTATAGTACATCAGAATATATTTTTTCTCATACTGTTGGTGGCACTGAAAAGTATTTTTATTAATGGAAAGTGAATGTTTTATTTATTTGATAGAATCAAATATGTTGATAACTTGGTGTTGTACAATTCTGTGTGGCTGTATATTGCTTGTAACTTTGTATTTTTAACTATATTGGATACCAGCTAACTTCTTGTGGGCCAGATTCACAATGTGACATAAAGCATCAGTAAACCCATTTTACCTGGTATTGTCTGAGCAGCATGAAACAGCTGGAGTGTACTGGTAAATCTGACTGTTGGTGGTTTTGTAGTGAGATATGCTGTACTGTGTGTATAAATGTTATAATCTTTTGGGAATGGGTCCCTTGCACAGGGAATCTGATTTTACAATCTCCGAATTTACTTATAATTTGAGATTTTCATATATTTTTGCAAGTTTTAGAGAACAAAGTTTAGTGGGGTGGGTATTGTAAAACAGGCCAGGTGACTGAGTGGCGAAGAATTGTATGGCACAGAGGAAATGACTGAATCTCGTTCCAGACTCTCTAATGTTTAGGGTTTGGTTTATTTTTTGAAGGTAAACATTTTTGGACAGAGAGAAGGTGGGAAGGTGTTAGCTGAAAGATACTGTCTCGTTGAACTCTTTTTTGATAAACGTTTGTTTTTGAGTGTAGGTAATATTTCCTCTTCGTTCTGACTCACACATACTAATATTATTATCTATAAAAAGATATTAGCGGTAGGCAAGTACACTTTTGAATGGACACTTATATTCACTTTCTTCCACTTCAGTGTTATAGTCTGGTTTAAAAAACAACTGAATGTGAATTTCTGGAAAGCTTTGGCAAATTTTCTTTGTGAATTTCCTTGAAAGCACGTCTTTATCATTTTTACCACTTTTATGTCTTCCAATGGGAAAAACACGTTGTCCTGTAACTCTAAACTCCTGAAAGACCAAGGTCAAGAAAACTTGAACTATTAAATAAAATTGATTTGCACAGTGTGAGACTGAGAGCTGCTTCATATAATATGGGCCAATCAATTGAAATTTTGCTAAAGCCACAAACAACTACATCTGTATATAGAGGAAAATGCTCACAGCCTATTTTATAAATGCCTTCCTTCTATGGGATGCTAATTTTATCCTTTGAAAGTAATAAACTCCTTAAATCGTGACATGAACCTTGGCTTATACTGTGAAAAGTGTAATTCTTTTGTTTAATAATATGATAGGGAAAACAATGGCTCCATGCTCACCAATGGGCACTTTGTGTTATTATGCATAGTTCTATGATTATATGTAAGGATAAGATTTTGTCACAGAGAGACCTCTGTGACATTTTCAGCTTCAGCTTCAGCCCCGGGGCAGCGGGGGCCCTGCAGCTGCCAGTCCCCACACCAGGTGGTCAGCCCTGCTGCCTTCCCCCGTTATTTTTAGTAAAAGTCACAGTCAAGTCACGGGCTTCTGTGAATTTTTGTTTATTGCCCGTGACCTGTCCCTGACTTTTACTAAAAATAACTGACAAAATCTTAACCTTTATTAAATGTATCCATTTAGATAGTTAAGATATAGCCAGTTATGGGCCTGATATTGTGAGTGCTGAGTTGCATTTGGCACAGGACCAAAAAAGGACAATGGGGGCCAAGATGACTCTAGTCTATGCCATCCTTCTGGCTCCCATATCCTGGGGTAAGTCTGGTCCCCAGTGAAATTCAGAAAAAGTCCCAAAGCTGTTCTGTCTTACACCCAGCTGCCCACAGACCCAAGGGATGCTCCATCAGCCAGCGATAGGCAGAGCAGTGAGTTACTCTGTCACATCCCAGATCTCTTTTTCAAATCCCGAGAATTCTCCCTTCATCTGGAGCTGGGGCAGAGGAGGCATTAAGCTGCTACACTCGGCTCTGTGCCATCCAGGGATTCCCTTTGTGCAAGGAGAATCCCCAACGAGGCCATAAAGCCAGGCTTCAAGCTGCTTTATATCACCTGAGTGGTGCAGAGCAGTCAAAAGATGGGGCTAGAATCTGGTCAGGCATCTCTAAAATGTACTTTAAATAAATAGTCATGATGGACCATTTCATGTATCAGGCTTCACTAGAAGTTTACGCTTAGTGAAAACCAATTCTAAGATATCACATTCAACTAATCGATAGTCTGGACTCTTGTATCCAATGGTTCATACACTCCTTTAGTGTGAAAAATCCCTGTGGCGGCTTCATGAACTACAAAGGCATTGACAGCATATTTAAGTACTTGTTAAAAAATTAATGATTTATTGAGCAAATGCATACTTGTTTATCATTTGGATAACATTATTGGCTTGGTATTTGTTTTGTATTTGTACTTGTTACTCAAGTAAGGTTTGTCAATGTATCTGGAACACAAGGTGTCAGCTGAACATGTCTGTCCCCAACTGAACTATGAAGACAAGTTAAATGAAACTAAAGAGTTGATAAAGCCGCACAAGTTGGAGAAACTACCTGGCCCCTTGATCCCTTCTGTAGATTTTAGACTGAAGGGGAAAAGCATAATTTGAGTGCATTTGCGCTTTCAATGGAAGTAACAGATGTGAGATGATGTGGATGCCATACCTCTTTGGTGGAACTTCAGTAAAGACACCACCATGTTCTGTCTAGCATGCAAGCAACAAAAATTCACTAATAGCACATCAGCAACATGATAAAGCACCCAATGAATATCTGGCATGGTTTCAGCTTTAAAGGCCATGTACTGTATGTTTTGAAACTAAATCTTTCTTCTTCCTATTGACTTCTTGCCCTCTAGAACATTGAGTCGACTGCTTCAAACACTTTCACTAAGTACAAAGTCAATTGACTGTAAGTAGTGATGAAGAAAATATCATGTGATTAATGCTACAGTTCAAGCTCTTCTGATCAGTCACAGAAAGAACAGTTAAGTAAATTCAAACTTCCTTCCCAAGAATCACAGTGTGTTAATGGTGGATAGTCGGCCTGCAGCCCAGTGGAAAAAACAAGCCACTCAAGGCAAATCTCTCATCTTTTACATAGAACAAACTAGTTGAGCAGTGTTAAAAGCTGGCTATTGATTTGTGCCCAGACTGAAAGCCAGGCGCTGATGTAAATGAAAATGTGTCAAGAGTCAGTATTGATTTTTAAAAAAAAAAAAAACAAGGCCGTCCCATGGGAAATACTGCTAGCCATACGGCTATGCTTGTCAGTGAGTGAAATAAGACCTTTTTCCACAAGGCTACACATGTCCAGACATAAAATTTCCTTCTTTAACTGAGGTAATATGGACACCATGCTGCGTGCAGCTGATGTTGACAATTTCTTCTTTGAGAAAATTGGTCAACGGGAAAAGGCCATGGTAGAGACAGGGAATCAAATGTTAAAGAAGACAAATTTGCAGAGCTGAGCTTGTATTCTTAAATGTATTTTAAAAAATTCAAGCACAACAAAACTCTGTTACAATATAAGCTCAATTTTACAAGAACTGGGGGGGGCGGCGAAGGAGGGAGGGAGGGAGGAAAGAATGGGGAGGGGATCAAGCCCTGCTGCCCATAAAGAAGTACCATTGATGGGGTCAAAGGAGTTCCTCCAAAAGGAAGATGGTCATAAAACAAGCTTTGAGAGCAAGGAAAGGGCTAACAGAATAGAAATCAGAGCATCTTGGGGGCTACTCTGTATATGCTAGTTATTGTGTTTGCATAGTTAGTAACTAGTAACGTGGAAGACGGTTCAGAAGAATATAAGAACTGGCCTAAACTTTCTTCCATCATGGAATTAAATCCAAACCTGAACTATTTTTCAAGCTCAGACTCAATTTAACTCTTCATCTCTCTATCTGATTCCAAACATCAAGAGGGCTCTTTGACTCATTCTCTTCCTCTCTCTGCTACTGTGGATAATGCAATCATCCCAGACCTGACAAAGACCCATACCATTACTTATAATCTCTAAAAGACTAATAGAGGCCCCGATCTGCACTATGTCATCTCGTGTCCCTTCGTTAAAAGTGGCAATAGGACTTAATGGAATAGTGGAAGAGACTATTGTAGCTCAGACCCTCAAGATAAGAAGAGAATGGGATGAACTTTCCTGGATGACAAATAAGGTTTATATTTAGCCTGAAAGCTGGGTGAAGTTTCAGGAAGGTTCTTATCATAGATCTGGTTTCATTAAAACATCTCTGTGAATGACTTTTTGTGAGCACTTTCTTAAGGGCTTCATTTATTTTCACATCTTTTTTGCTCCCTGTTAGAGTCACTAGAGCTGTGCATCCTCAGACTGCTAGCTGTGAGAGTGACATCACTCCTTCTGTGAGAATGGCTTCTCTGTTTCAGATCCCTACACACAATCACTGTGCCCTTCTACCACTATCTGCTACTTGTTCTCCATGAACGGCAGAAAACCCCTGTAGCCCCTGATGTCCTCCTGTCTCCATGTGGGCTGGGAAATACTCCTCAACCCCAGCTGGAGTTTCCTGGGGGGGAGGCATGAGTTATTTCATTTCACGTACAAAAACTTGGAAATGAAAATATTAAAAATATCGCTGTAACAGGCCTGGCACCCAGAACATTACATCAGCCTGGCAGCACTTCTACTTCCAGTGCCACTGTGCCAACTGCAAAGCTTGGCCCTCTACGAAACTTGCCGGGACAATCCAGGAGCCTGATCCTAAACCTAAACTATTAAAGTCAATGAAAAGACTCCTGTTAACTTCATTGAGATTTGGATCAAGCCCCAGGTGTGTAAAGAGCAGCTGCTGCCATAGTGGGAACTGTAAGCACAGTTATTTCCTTTTTAAAGAGGGAAAAAAGCAAAACAAGGACATCTCAGACATGAATGAGACTTGAATACCATTATGGTTCTCATGCAATCCGACAAAAGGAAAGGAAAGCACAGTTAAGATGAAAATGTACCTTGCTATCTTAATATCCTGCCTGATATCGCATGCAGCTTTTTTTTTTTCAATTTTGTATCACAACTTTGCAGCATTAATATTACTAAAATTCAGAGTTTCTTATAAAGGGGAAAACTAAAATTACTCCACCACTAGCTTCTGTACATAATCCTCAGAGATACTCGTTCAATGAAGTTATCGAGAAATATGAAATGCAAAACGCTTACAACTGATACATTTTATAAGTCCTCTGAAAAATACATAAATGGCAAAAAAAATGTACAAAAGACATTAACTATTTATCGTGCACTTTACTTGCCTCACAATAATGTTTTTGCATACACAATTTTAGTTTGTCTACACCAGTTTCCAGCACTGTCTCATACTTCTCTCTGGCAATAACGGGGAGTCACAGAAATGACTTGAGCCGAACTAGGAACAAAAAACATTCTGCTTATATACCTGATGAACAGGTACAGTGTTGGGAGGAGGCATACGGGATATATAGCCACCCCAAAATTTGCCTTAGCCTCTTCCCTCCCCCGTAGCCGCTGCTGCTCTCTGGCTGCCCAGCTCTGAACATAAGAATTAGGGTGGGATCCATGAAGGTAGCTGGGTCTTTAAGTCCCATTTTGAAGCACCACTGCAATACACAAACCCCCCATTTGCCTGCCCCCAACTCTGTGTGCTCCTAACCTCACTCGGCATCTAAGAATTTTCCTCTGGGCATGCATACTACAGCCTCTCTCTAGGCTCCCAGGCTCGTATCTCCTGCCAGACCATGCACACTACTGCCTCCTGATAGGCATCTGGAAGCCTATCTCCTGCCTAAGCCTCAGAGTGCGTCACAAACCAGGAAAGATAGGCATTCAGCGATACAAGTCACGTGCAGAAGCATGATCCAGTAGGTGACATATGAGCACGTACACTGGATCAGGCCCTTCACAAAAGGGGTTCACACAAAAGGCCTGGCCTGGGGAGAGGAGGACCTTACCTTTAACCTAGTGGATAGGGTATAACTACCTACCCTGATTCAAATCTCCCCGCCACCAGGGATCTGCCACCTTTTAGGTGAGTACCCGAACCATTAGGCTATGGAACATTTCGATAGGGGGCGCCCTCAATCTCTCCTACTGAAGTTGTTCCACTTTCAATGAATAATTAAATATATATTGGGTCATTGAAAGAGTTAGAATGACTCTATAGCATAGTGGTTAGGACATTCACCTAGCGTGCTGGCTTTGCAGATAGTAGTCTAAGGCACTATCTCTTACCAAGCATTGTATTGGGAGTTGAGACACCTAACTCCACTCTCAGTGTTGTTCCTGTGATTTTCTAGGTGCCTAAAAGGTAGGCACCATGTTGCTTAGCCTACATCCTTCGTGGATCTGGGCCTTAGGCCTTAGATCTGGTAGCATCCCACTTTGCATGATATACATGAGTATATAAGGGACTGGGGAATGGTTAATAAACCCTGGGATATCTATTTTTAAAATGTCAGGCTACAAAAGGTTAGCTGCTTAAATGGTTGTAATAAACAAAAACACAATTAAGGTTCACCTAAGGTTCACAAACAACCTTTCCACCACAGCTCATAAGCTCACACACTGAAGCTCTAAAGATTATTTTCTGCAACTGCTCCCAAGGGTAATACCATGTATAGCCCCAGTGAGTTCAGTGAAACTGCTCATGACAATAAGCACTATTTGTTAATTATTATTATTTGTCTTGCAGTAGCATCTAAGGGCCTCAGTCACCCATCAGGGTCCCATTGTGCTAGGTGCTGTACAAACATAGAACACAAAAATGGTGCCTGATCTCAAGAGTTCACAGTCTAAGATGGAAGACAACCAGTGGATACAATAAACAGATTGGGGAGCACAAGGAAACAGTGAGGTAATACTGGTCACAGCATCCCAGCTGCTGACCCACTGAGAAGAGTTTTAAGGAGTGTCTTGAAGGAAGACAGTGAGGCAGCCTTGTGGCCGGTAGTGTGGTGTTGGACCCCAAATAAGTAATGGGGGAAACCAAGTTATCTCTGAGGTGTCTTGTTTAGATTAATCATTCAAATGATCCAGCATGGCCACTTTTCTAGGCAACACATCTTTATGTGCCAGTAACTTGTCTCTTTTGAAAAGGAAAGGCTTTGAATCCAGGACAATGGTTGGTGCCTTCTGTAGGCACAAGGCAAAGAGAACAAACATAATAGTCTATCTGCTTTTATTACAAACAGAAACTATTTAAAAAGTCTTCAAGATACCTCATTCATATATTTCTCTTTTTTTTTTGTATCAGTTGTCTTGAGAAAACTGCCCAGCAGCTTCATTTCATTAAGCAAAATCTTTGGTAAAAACAAAAACAATTGTTTCTCTTAATGTTTAACATCTTTTAGGTTATGTTCAGGAGAGAATGCAAAAGAGGAGCAGCCATCTGACTTGGAGGAACTAAAAAGAAAAGGTGGCTGACAGTGTGGGGAGAGGTGGTGAAGAGAAATATACTGTTCAGGCTCTTCCTATTTCAGGCCTCAAGTCAGTAAAGCTTTTCAGCACATGCCCAAGAGCTATTAAAGTCAATGTGCCACTTGCAACAATATGAAAGTGCTAGGAGATACATTCAGTTTCCTGAGGTAACTATTTGGAACATTTGGGGAGCAGCCTGAGAAACCATGTTGTAAAGCACCCACAATAATGCTGGAGGTTGTTAATTAACCCTATGTCAGAGTGAGATCTTACATGGCAAGTGATCCAGCCACAACAAAGCATAAAACAGCACTGGGTCTTCACCTGTTCCATCCATACTTGGGAGGAGGGAAAAATGAGTGTCAGACCTATTATCTTGGGGGCATGGGCAGAAGTGACTGGAGAGGAGGAAGAGATTTATGTGATAGGTAAAGGAGAAAGAGAAAGAAGCTGTAGAGATGGTGATGGATAGGAAAGGAGATATTGTGGGGGGGGAGGGAAAGAGTATTCAGTTGAGTAACCCACCACAAACTCTTCTCCCCATAAAATTTTTCTGTCTTTGATCCCAGCCTTCTCTCTGTGTGTGCTCAGCAATATAAATATGTAGCCCATGAAAGAATTGGTCCAGGACCAGTCCCCATTTCCTCCCCTATCCTGCTCATATCATAACAAGAAGCTGCTTGGAAAAGGAGAGTTCATGAAATGTATTTGGGCTACAAATACAGGAATAGTTTTCTGTTAACATTCATACAAACAAAACTTCACCTGTGTGACTATTTGGAAAAAGACAAATAGAAACATAGAGTGACCATGGTTAAAATTTGGTTTCTAAATCACTGAAATGTTGAGGAACATGTATTAACCCCATTCATCTTGCTCTACACGATTCTTGTAATCTTGTGAATTGGTAAGAATCTAAGCAATGTAAATACCTGTGCCTTATTGTCCTTTACCCATGGAACTCTGAATCCCTTCTACTCAAAGAGTACTAGGGTAGCTAACTGGTTTATTTACTTTATAGATTATATTACTGTTGTGGTTGCTTTTTTATGTGCTAAAATTTCTCTTGACCATGTATAATAAGCATAATGCTTCTTTCCATATGTACATGCAGCATAAATAATTACACCAAAATGACTTACAGCTAAGCATGGAGCAGAATCCGAACTACTGGCAACCTACTGCAAATGTCTACAGCAGTGGCTTTTCACTGCTTCTTGTGATCTATGGCATGGAGTGTAATGAAACTCAAGGAATAGTCTATTATTGGACATGGGTCTGAGGACGGCATCAGTCTAATGGAATAATTAACTCAACCATTCTGCAACTCTTGATCTGCAGAATTTTGTTTTAAGATTAGAATGACAAGGTGAAGATTAACACCTCTGGGTCAGTGGGGCTGATGAGACATGACTTATTAATCCACAAAGAAAACTTTAATTGGACACTGGAGCACACTCCTTGCTTCATTGTTAAACACTGCCAACTCTCTGGGTAATTAGAGTAGATGGTGCATATGATAGAGATTGTTATTGTAATTAGACACACCAAAACTAAGGCAATGACTTTTTTTCCTCTAGGAAAAGCATATGTCATTTTCTCTAAATAACCCAAGGTTGATATTTGTGAACAACTAAAACATCCAGTATAAATAGCCAATGAATAGCCAAATTACTAGCATGAGGGAACAGGGAATAGGATTCATCAGAAAGAATCCCTTGATTTAGAGGAATTGTCTTAAATTCTGAGCTTCAGTGCACAGAGAATTTAATCTGCCACCAGGTTCATGTAAATGTTGATTTATTCTTAGTATTTACCTGTTGTTGCTCACTCTTTCATCAGGCTCTTTCCATAAGGAGGCACCAATTTCCAACAAGAAGGGCTTATTTAATGAGTTTGATATGTTTTGAATTCAAATATTGGAAATATATTCTTTTGAAGGGGATTTCTTTTCACAGACAGTTTTATCGCAGCACACTGCTAAAAAGTGGAGAAGAGGCTTACAGTTCCAGATACTGTAGTCAGTGCTCCAAAACTGACAAAATAGGATTTGAGGATTCATTAGTATCTTGGTAAAGTGCAGAGCTCATGAAATACGTTAACATTTTCATTAAGGGGTTGGACCAATCATTTGGGAAAAAAAGCATCTTTATTACTTTCTATGACACAGTAAACAATGCATACCCTCAATCAATTGGGATAATCATTGTCAGCATCTTACATAGTTACAAAGCAAACAAATAAGCCAGATTGTTGCATTATGTCAATCATGTCTAAACATCAACACACAAATTGCCTTAGGCAAATGGGAAACTTGTAAAAAGCCCAGATAGTCAATATAGTGTAAACAGCACATAGTCTGACTTATTGATTTAGCACTGTTATTAAGGAGAATCTGTTGTGGTCCCCCACAGATTTCTATGAAGTTGGATCAGCTACAATATTAAAATAGTTTTAAAGAAACTTCAACATGTGGGGAGTTGAGGTAGGAGAAGCCCTAACTTTTAAATATTAGCTCCTGGCTCTCTCTCACCACCTTCCTCCACAACCAAACCACCATACTTGCATCTCAGTTCTCTCCCTATTCCCTTTGCTAGTGCCCACAGGAGTTATTGCAGCCTAAAGGTAGGAGTGACTTCCATAAGTCTCCAGCAAAGGAGAGAGGCAGGAAAAGGGACCAACTCCTTTCAGGTTTTTTCTAGAATGATAAAGGTAAATCTTACACCAGATATCACTGAGGAACCCTCTCCCTCAGCTTTGATATTTGGGGTAGAATGTTTTGCCCAGTGGTCCCAAATTTGCTTCCTGAGTGACAACTGCAGTTCACAATTGTCATAAGGCAGATATCTTCAGGCTATACAGTCCATTCAGTGACTGGCAGCTTACCAGCTGGGGAGGGACCTGCCTGTGATTGGACATTGCTGAGAACCTCTTGTGATGTCATCCCCAAAGTCTCAGCTGGTATATAAGGTACAAAAAGAGCAGGAAAGTGCAGAATGAGTCTAAGAATATCCAAAATAGAATAAAGTGAAGATAACACAAGAAGATAAGACATATTTCAGCTACAGAAAGAATAAAAGGTCCATTAAATTAATCAATAGGGCTTTTAAGGCAGTAAGGATAATTCAGTCAAAGAAGATGTAGGCTATGAAGAAAGATTGTAATGAATTCTTTACCTCATTCACAAGGAAGGATGGGGGAATGCACTAGTGACAGATATACATGGTCTTGGATGCAAAAAAACCCAACAACCCTTATGGCCAGCTCTTCAGTGAATGTAAATCATGCAGCTCCTCTGATGGCAATGGTGCTACAACAATTTACAGTGGCTGAGAATCACCTTCCTCAACTCAGAGTCACACCAGTGAGCTTGAATAAGAGAGGTGGAACATTAGTAAGCACTGAAGCTGATTTATCTCTGCTTCAGAATTCTGAAGGAGGTGGCAAGAGGGAGCTATATGTGGTATCATTCACCAGAGATTTTTCACAGTTTGCTGGGAACTTAGGGAGTTCCTGTAGAGTAGAAAGAAATTAATGTTCCAACCATATTTTTTTAAAAATTGCTTACTCAGGATAGCAGAGCTCAGCTGCAGTATCTGTTTTATAATGGAATTCTGCCTTTTCTTTTTAACTCACAAGGGCAAGTGACTTGTCCAAAGTCACCTACAACCTGATCCTGAGAAATGCTGAGCAGGCACATACCTAATTAATTTCAGAGCTGCTTCCTACTGATTATGACTAATTACCATTTGGTTTGGTAGTTTATTTTATTTTCCATTATTAGTAAGTGAGGCAGGGTTTCAGGGAGGCTGTCCTAAAGGGAAAAAATACCTAATAGTTTAGGGGTGATCTTTTCTGTACCACTATTGCCTTTCTCATAATCATTACTGTCAGAGACAGCTCCCCATGGACCCATTGTCATTATGTTTGGGATTTCTTTATTTATTGTGGTATAATCTGTGAGGATCTGGCCTTTCTCTGCTTACTGCTGTCTAGAAACACATAATTTTGAGGTCACATAGTCACAACTTTCTTCTCCCTAATCCACCTCTGAAACAGATTTGAGCTAGCAAAGACCTGGTAATTTGGAGCCTCTGACTTTTTTAAAAGTCTTCCATGCCGCTGTAAAGGAATCAGCCCCACTGTTACCAGTGTCATCTTCCCAAGTGCCTAATTGCCATTTCCTTCATACAGGCACCTGTTGCTTACCAATGCTGCTAACAACTTGGGGGCTGAGAGAGTCAGCTGCAACAAGATAACCTATTAGATTAACCCAGGCAAACAAAATGGCTGGGGATGGATAAATAAATGAACCTTATTCTTTTCCTGTCTGAGTGGAGCACCTTTGTATAAATTAAAAGCTGAATTAGCAATTTGGGCTCTTTGACATCCACTTACAATATTGCAGAGCTAGAAAGGGGGAGCCAGAAGAACTTAATCTGTCATTCTGCAGAGAGGAGGTGGTTCTTCCTCTTTACAATATGGAATAGCCTTTGCAGAGCTGGAATTTAGGAGGCCCACAAGGTCCTTGGAGAGCCAATAAATTCATTGAGAATCTTTCTTTCAGCACAGCATTGCGATAAACTTCTATGGGATCATGAATCTACCACTGAAATTCTAATTAAAAATAGTTTCCTTTTTTTAAAAACAGAAATTTGATGAAAAAAACTGTTTATTTTCAAAGTCTCCCCCTGCCCCTGAAGGGTGGGTATTGGGAAACAGATATTTTTTATGAAAAAATATACACATCACTTGATTTTTTTAAAGTAAATTAGACATCATGTTTGGGTTTTGTTTTGTTTTTGTTGTTTGCTTTGTGTACTGTTCGCCGAAACTGAATTACACTTTCCCTATGAATTTCAATCAGATCTGCTGTTGGGGAGTGGAAATATCACTGCTGGTTGGCATAGCTCAGTGGACTGCTGGTACTAGCTAAGGATTCAACTCAATCATTTGTGTTGTCTGGGTGGGAGAGAGGTGCTGGTCTATTTTTCTTGGTGGTGAGATGGCAGTTACCCCTGACAAGAGGAAATAAATGTTATTGGAGTGATTTTGTTATCCAAGCTGATATGTGTGTAGTCTGAGAAACAGCCATTGACACAAGGCACTGAAAATGGAAAACTTTGGGGGAAATGTACAGGAAATACATATTATAACAGATAATGAATGCATTGGAATTCACATTAGTGAACTGGTATCAAATATACTCATCCACATTTTAATTTAAAGCATTAGACATCTCTCTGAACTGACCGTCCTTTGCCAAAAGCAAACTCAATTGCATTATCTTCTGTTTGTGCAAAGGATCAGCATAACAGCTGTTATTGTTATGTAACATTTATAGTCAATCCTTTACAAAAGAAAATAATAACAATGATTGTCTTACTCTGGTGGGAATAGCCCTTTCTATAACTTCTACAATAACAATGCACAGAAATGTGCAATGAAATCACTACGGTTTTTTATGCTATAAACAAAATATTACTCTTCAGAAATGCTGCCCGTAAATATTGAACTCAGACAATATATTTCAAAGGCAAGCATTCTGTGATTGTTGGAGATGGAAAGAAGCTGTTACAGTTCTAAGAGATGAAAGAGTCAGATCATTTTCTTGCCTGGTGCATCAAGAAGTACAAACTCACTGCTAGCTGTATGGCTGCTTTTGCATGTGTGTGTTGATAGGAGCTGTAAGAATGCAGGAAAAATGTTTTGTTTTGTTTTGTTTTTAAATAAGTCTAGTTCCCCAGGCTTGCAGATGTGGGTGTGCATAAAGTGAGAGGCAGGGCACAATCAGAATTGGCGCTATTTGTTAGCAGTCTCAGCTATTGAACTATTATTTATTATTACATTACTGCCTATGGACTGTACGCACTGGTCAGAGCCAAGTTACCCTAGACACTGTAGAAACAAATAACACAGACAGCCCCTGACCCAGAGATCTCACATTCTAAGATTTAGACAAAATGGAGCAAGTGAGTCAACAGAAAGATGGTGGAAAGGGCAGTGGCAGGACAAAGTAACAGTAGAGGCAGGTGAGTTTGCATAACATTGTAGTCACAGGTATCAGAGGGGTAGCCGTGTTAGTCTGAATCTGTAAAAAGCAACAGACGGTCCTGTGGCACCTTTGAGACTAACAGAAGTATTGGGAGCATAAGCTTTCGTGGGTAAGAACTTCACTTCTTCAGATGCAAGTCACAGGTCTCTCAATTCTAGAGGCGGTCCTTTTAGGGCAGGTTTGAGGTACATTGGGGAAGTAGTTTGGGGAAGCTTGTACTGGAGCTGTCTGGGTTGTACCTTGTGTGCAGCCAGGGATATGATATCTACATCTTTCACAAGCACTAAACTCCCGCCCCTCCACCCCCCCCCCCAAAAAACAATAAGGGAGGTGGGAAGCAAAGTGAAAAGGAAAGGCATATTTAAAGGTGTAGAGTGAGCCTTAAAAAATGCAATTTGTGTTTTCTGTGTTTAAAATCCCAACTCAGTCCTAACTTTGTGTCAATGTATATATTACACGTGCATTCATTTTTAAACACAAGATGACAACTCCATTAGCACACCTAAAACATTGCCATGGTGTCACTTTAATGTATTCTGAGAGCTGAATATTAATGGCCAGCCTTAAGACCGGTAACCTGGAGGTGAAAGACTCCCTATGCCATTAGCAATTCTCTAGAGGCCAGATTCCATTGATGACAGTGGGAGCTTTGCCATTGACTTTAGCGGTGCCAGGATTTCACCTTAGGTTCTTAACCCCTTACTCATGACGAGTAGCACTCAGTCAAAAATAGCTCTATTGATTTTAGTGGTGTTACTCACAAAAGTAAGTACAACTTGTCATGAGTAAAGGATGCAAAAGTGGGCTTTGACTTATCTGTGTACCCAGAAAACATCATTATTTCTAATGGAAAAATAAAATAGATAGGAAATAGCCACAATTTGCATGGAGAGATGAGGAGAGAAACAACTTCAGAGGCTGAAATATAGATAGATCTAAAGACCTGTATAGAAGACAAAGGAAATAATTTACCTGAGGCCATTAGTACTAACAAAGTTTCAGGCAGTGTAGTGATTATTGCTGCTCTATTTAGGTCATGACGCTACACTTGCAGAGAATGAGGTCTGCTGTGTAGATGTAAGGTAAATGGCCCATCTGAGTAGAAGGCATTGCTGCCTATAATGTGTACTGACAGCTGCCTCCAGTGAGAAACACAGTCCGCTGCTGCTATGGGACAGGAGTAACTCTCTCCAGCACATTCCATTCCAGCAAAGCTCTTAAGCATGTTTGTAGCTTCAAACATAAGAAAAGTCCCTTTAAAGTCAATGAGATTTCACACACATTTAAAGTTATGCACATGCTTTAGTGCTTCATTGGATCTGGGCCTCGGTGCCTCATCATGAGCTAAGGACAGGTAAACCCGAATCAGACACAGATCACCCACTCTCCAGCTACCACCCTTTCTCCTCTTTCACAGGAGGACTCCAGATTGGGGTGTGCCGGGGCAGGGGTGGAATGCCTGTGCCCCCAGGTGGGCACTTCCACAAGTGTGAGCAGGCTGGTCTGCATCAGCAGAACTCTGAGCCCCTTTCTGCAGCATACAAGACGAAGCTGAATCAGGCCGCTGCTGCAATACATCAGCCTGTTATTTTAGATGCAAAACTACAAATGCATGTTTTTTAAATGGAAATCTCCAGCAGCCACTGGTAACTCGAAATTATATTGGTGTCAGTGATAGAGCAAGAGGAAGAGGGAAGAGGAAGAGGGAAGAGACATAGCTACAGCACGAGAGTAATAGGGGAGGAAATCAACCAGAATAAACAAGATTTTCTCAAGAATATTTTTTATTTATCGGAGTGAGAAACAACGAGGTGCCTCTTTCCCATGCTTTAAGAGGAAGTAATTGAGAAACAGTTCTATTCAGATACCCCTGAGACTGGGGTGCCCTGAGTGGAACTGCTTCAAAAATTACCTTCAAGGAGAAGCCTGTTCTAAATTTACCAGCACATCATTCAGTGAAGCACTAATGACAATTTTATGATGTGGAAAAAACCTATTTCCCACCCGATCCCTCTTTAAAAAAAAATGGAAAAGAGAAATATTTCTTATATAAACTTTAGTTACATATTCCAATGAAACTGCAAGATTAAAAGAGTAATTAAGATTCAGGGTCAGAATGAAATTCAGTTCACATCTCAGTCCTTAACACATCGTTCTGCTAAATGAGAGCGCTGAACAGAGGAAGAATTAACTGATTTCTTTTAAGTTTAGTAATTGCAAATGCAGAGTGAATATCATTCTGCAGACATGGTGCCAGAGGACAACTCAAGCTAACGAAATAATGGTAGCTATAATAAATAATGTATGCACAATATCAAAAGCAGAATGAGATAAAGAAATGGAGAGCCCATTTGAAAATTTGGAATTTGCTCAGAGCTGTTCCTGCAATGATTCCCAAGATGATGAGTAGAGATCAGTAATAAACTCTGTGACTGTGTATAATTCATAAACTTTCCTTCTGTTTTATTTTCAGCATTTATACTTTGTGGTTAACAAAGGAACAAAGAGCAAAACAATCCTGATAGATAGAAGTAGATAAGCTAGTAGTTTTCTTTCCACTCAGTCTTTTTATAAAGGATGTCTATTTCCCCCAAAATTACAAACATATCTCCCATTAAACCTAGCACACTGAAGGGAGAACAAACTCCAGTGCTCACATCCACAGGCCTCCTTATATTTTTATTACAGCTGTTATACTCTGAGATAATAATACAACATAAGCAATTCTTTTGATTTTTATTAATGGCAGTCTGCTGTTGCTGATGGTTATTGTTCAGGTTGGATTTGCTATGGCTTTGTTGAGTGGCGGCAAGGCAAACTGAAAGCAAACCAGTGAAATATTTTCTATAGTTGTGGCATATTTTTACAAATCTCAGAATGCAAGTGAATTTTTCCCCTCCACACCCACGTTTAAAGAAGATGCTGTTAAATTAAACAAACCTAAACATTATTTTTTAAAAAGATTGTCATTGGAGTTGGTACACACTAACAAACCTGAGAACACGTGCAATGAGAGGAGAGGGTGGCAAGGATTTATTTACCTTTGAATATGGGTGCTTTCTAACCACTACAAGAATCAATTTCATAACCGAACTTGCAAGATATGTTGTAGATCTTATTAGCTTGTTGATGTACCCGTTGAAGGCTTTAAATTCTACAGCTGCAAAATGAAATGTGTTTTTATTTTCATACGCAGCAACTTCTTATCAAAGATATTTTTCAGAGAGGATTTTGTTTTACTTGCCTAGAAATATGGGACCAGATCCTGTAGCTTACTGAGCCAAAACCTTTGCCTCATAGTTCCCCACCTTTCATGGGTATCTAAGACCCAAAATGCAGTGACCAACTTCAGCTCAGCTGTACTGGAGGACAGGAGTAGAATTCAAGGTGATCCTGATAAATTGGAGAAGGTCTGAAATCCGTAAGATTAAATTCAACAAAGACAAGTGCAAAGCACTGCACTTAGGGAAGAAAAATCAATGCACAAATATAAAATGGGTAGTAACTGGCTAGACAGGAGTACTGTATCTGGGGGTTATAATGGATCACAGAATGAATGTGAATCAATGGTGTGATGCAGTTGCAAAAAAAAGAAAAGAAAATGTCATTCTGTGGTTTATTAACAGGAGTGGGGAACTGATAACAGTCTTCAAATATGTTAAGAACTGTTATAAAGAGGATGGTGATTAATTGTTCTCCATGTCCACTGAAGGTAGGACAAGAAGTAATGGGCTCAATTTGCAGAAAGGGAGATTTAGGTTAGCTATCAGGAGAAAAACTTTCTAACTGCAAGGGTAGTTAAACACTGGAATAGGATACCAAGGGAGGTTGTGGAATCCCGGTCATTGAAGGTTTTTAAGAACAGGTTAGACAAACACCTGTCAGGGATAATCTAAGTGTATTTGATTCTGACTCAGCACGGGGGGTGAACTAGATGAACTCTTGAGGTCACTTCCAGCCCTATTTTCCTAGGATTCTCTGACTGAAGTGTTGGCGACTGAGTCATGGGTGGTTTGATGTACTGGTTGGAGCAAGATTCCAGCTATCCATTAGAGCTGAATCCTGATGTGTCCAGGAGCAAACCAAGGATCATAGCTTGGTGTCAGAAACCAATGCCTAAGCTGAAGGCTAAACTGGACTCACAGTCAGAAGGTGTAGTGGCGGTTCGAAGGTGGGAGTCAGAAATTAGGAAGAAGCTGGGGGCTGGAGCAGGAGCAGTTACAGGGTGGGGCAAGGCTGGCGATGGTGTAGGCAGAGACAGGACCATGCACAGCTGTAAAGCAGGAGTATATTGAGAAGTCTCTCAACTGCTGCTTCTACTATCAGCCTGCTGACTTCTGCAATCAAGCAGGTGGTGCAGGCCCACAGAACTGCTTCTATCAGGGCCAACTGCTCTCAGTGGGCTGTTGGCACACTGAGGGCATGTCTACACTATAGATTTAAGTCGACCTATGTTAGGTTGACTTACAGCCCCTGCTGTAATTACTGCTGTGGCTGATGTCCACACTACTCTCCTTCTCCTGGCAGTGCGTGTCCTCGCCAGGAACACTTCCACCGACTAAAGAGGGGCAGTGTGAGGGGGCTGAGAGCCGGGGCTCTCAGCTAGGCTCAGCTTGCTGCTCCCAGGAGTGGGGGGAGAGCAGCCACCTGGGCTTCTTGCCTCCCATTCCTCCCTGGGAGTGAAGGGGCAGCCATCCAGGCTTCTCGCCTCCCTGCTGGGAGATGGAAGCAGCCGCCTGGGCTTCTTGCCTCCCTGAGTTGGGAGCCAGGCAGGTGCAGCCTGGCTGGGAGCAGGAAGCTGGGGACAGGCAGGCTCTAGCTGCCCAGCTTTCTTGTCAATTTCAGGATTCCAGCATGGAGCCCTGAAATTGACAAGACAGCCAACAGCCACAGCAAGTAATGCAGTATCTGCACAGACACTGCCTCACCCTAACTACACTGACACAAGCCCTAGGCCTCTCGTGGAGATGGGGTTATTATGTCGCTGTAGTAGGGCACTTACATCGGCTGGACCAAGCTGTGGTGTAGACACTGACATAATTAGGTTGATGTAGCTGCCTTATATCCATCTAAATGTGTCGTGTAGATCAGGTCTGACTCTGCTGCAGGGTAGGCCCCTGACAAAAGATGTTAAGACACTGAGTGTACATCTAGATAGCAATTGGAGCGAGGCCCCCAGCCCAGGTCGACAGACTCAGGCTAACGGGGCTTGTGCTAGGGCTCAAAAAATATCTGTATAGACAGCGCTTTGAAGCTGCGGCTCAGGCTGGAGCTTGGGCTCTTGCCTAGGGAGGGGGGTTGGCTTCCGAAGCCTGAGCTCCAGCCTGAGCCACAACTTCAAAGCCGTGTCCATACAACTATTTTTACAGTGCTAGCGTGAGCCCACTAACCCAAGTCTGTCAACCTGGGCTAGGAACCTTGCTCCAAAATGCTGTCTAGTTGTTCCCTGGGAAGCTGCACGGGGCCTCTGTAACTACAGTGTTCTGCGGAATACGGCTATGTGCTAGCATGCTCTAGAGACCTGATGCAATGACACTGAAATCAGTGAGTCCTGCTATTCACTTAAATGGGTGTTGGCTCAGGTGCCAACCTTGCATAGGTAATGGGGGAACTGGAAGAGGTGGTGTGGCCACATAAGTTCCTAACAGCTACATAGATCCATTGACCCAAACCCTCACATGCTGGGACAAAAGGAATGGATGCTACTGTACTAACCATAAGCTATAGTAGAAGCTGAAAAACAGCTGCTCCGTTTGTTGCTCCACAGCCTGCCACCAAGTTGGGGAGAGAATTCCATGTCCTCAGCTCCTGTGTTGGTGCCCTGGTTAGCTGTCTCTGACTGAATATAGTTTATTTCATTAATTTCCAGCCCTCCCCCCGCTGTCATCAAATGATGAATAAATTATTCACAAGTAAACTGATAAATTATTCTCCCAGCTCTATTGATGGTTGAATAATATTGACCTGATAAATAATTCACAATCCTTTTCCCCCCTCAACTGGCAAATAAATTATTTGTGAATGTTCTTTTATCATTTCTAGACCAGCTCTTCCATCTGTTGAGACATGTACAGGGTATTGAGCATCATGGTATCTAAACACCACATATCTAGAACCCTTGCACAAATCTACTTTTTCAGGGGAAACAGGATTTGGCCCTAATTAAGGATTTAGGGTTGTGCTTTTATTCCATATTTACTGAAAGTATAAGTGTCCATTTGGATATGAGTATTATATAAAGATGTCTGCATGTAGCTCAAAGACAATGAAAATTAAACTTTTAATTAATGTTGTGTTGATTCCGATTTTCATCCACACTCCTCTCTCTTACAACATAATCATTACTAAGGCCATCCCATAAGCCCAAAAGGAACTAGGATTTGGGTTCTGTAATGCACATGAGCCAGGAGCAGACAAAGCCAGACCAGATGGATAACTTGACTGATGTCCACTGCAAACACAGACTGCATAGCTCCAAGGTTATTCCAAGTTCCTGCATAAATTATATGAGTTTTACAACTAGAGCCACTCTGTCTTTTTCTTTTAACTGGCTCACTGCTAACTCATGCATCTTGTGTTTGATGACCATTGAGCATGGTATCGTATTCCACAGTGGCAACTGTCAGCAGGAAAGAGGATGAAGGAACTAAACTGAGCTGAAGAAATTAAATATAACAAATCGCTGTGTAAATCAAGTTGTGTCACAAGCTAGCAATTCTCTTAATTCCACCAGCATCAATTGGGAGTAACGCCATTGTAATCAATGTAAAACTGGTGTCAGAGACGAATCAGGTCCAGTTAATTTAAAGGTGTCACATGCTGATGACAGGAGAAGGATGCTTTCTTCCAATGGGGGTACATTCCCTAATGGTTTTTTAAGTGTGGCTCCCACTATCACAGTTGATCAGGAGCAGAAGAAATGACCCCTTCTGGCCTCTGTTGCCAACAGGTTTGTTCACTTTTTCATTTAACACAGGCACAGGAGCACATCTGTCTCTCCTCCAAGCTGGAGCCGTGTAAGAGAGATGATAAAGCCCAAGGCTGTAGTAACTTTGGCAGCCTGCTCTACCGCAATGGGAGAACGACAAATGGCTCAAGAATGGGAAGGAGTACTGCTCAGGGAACAGAGAGCTCATTTGTAAGAGCTCTCGGGCACCATGCAGTTCGGTAACACCAAGCTGCAGAGATGAGCTCCCCCTCTCCCCCTCTTGTTTTCCTCTTGCATGGGGCCTGAGAGCTGTCACTTGAACAGTCTGGCCCAGTGAATAAGTGTGTTCCTGGCTTCCAGAGCTTATACACAGGGCCGGCTCCAGGCACCAGGCACCCAAGCACATGCTTCGGGTGGCACCTGGTAAGGGGCGGCGGGGGGAGCGCGGCGCGGCATTCCGCGGGGAGGGGGCGGGCGCTCCGGCGGCGCGGCAGTCGGCAGGGGGCGGGCTCTGGCGGCGTGGGGGGGTGTTCCGGCGGCGCTCGGCGGGGGGGGCGGGGGGCGGGCTCCGGTGGCGCTGTGCGGCGCTCGGTGGGGGGGGCAGCGCGGGGCTCGGCGCTCGGGGGGGGCAGGTTCTGGCGGCGCTCGGCACGGGGGGGCGGGCTCCGGCATGCGGCGCTCGTTGGGGGGGTGTTCCGGTGGCGCTTGGCGCAGGGGAGGGGGTGGCCTCCGGCGCTCGGCGGGGGGGGTGGCGCGGGGGAGGCGGTGCTCTGGGGGGGGTTCTGGCGGCGCTCGGCTAGGGGGGCGGCGCGGTGCTCAGCTGGGGGGGGCGGCGCGGCGCTCGGCTGAGGGGCTTGTGGGGGTTCGGGGGACGGCGCTTTTTTTTGCTGCTTGGGGCAGCAAAAAAGCTAGAGCCGGCCCTGCTTATACACCACAGAATGTCACAGATCTTTGAGTTTCAAATAGCGCTCTGAAGAGGTCTTCTCCATAGGCACCGACTTCATGGGTACTCTGGGGCTGGAGCACCCATGGGGAAAAAATAGTGGGTGCTCAGCAATCAGCTTCTCCCCCCCCCCCAGTGCCTCCCACCTGCTGGTGAGTCCTGCCAATCAGCTCCTCCCCCTCCCCCTCAGAGCCTCCCATCCACCCGTGATCAGCTGTTCAGCAGTATGCAGGAAGCGCTGGGGGTGAGGAGAGGAGCGGGGACAGGAATAGGCAGAGGGAGGGCGGGGTGTGCTCAGGGGAGGAGGCAGAATCGGGCAGGAACATGTGGGGTGAGGCCTTGGGGGAAGGAGTGCAGTGGGTGCAGAGCCCGGGGCAGAGCAGGGGTTGATCACCTCCGGGAAAACCAGAAAGTTGGCGCCTCTTGTTCTCTATGGAGGGGTTGGTGACAACACCATAGCTAAAAAAAAAAAAAAAAAAAAAAAAAAAATAATGGAGATATCCCATCTCCTAGAACTGGAAGGGACCTTGAAAGGTCATCAAGTCCAGCCCCCTGCCTTCACTAGCAGGACCAAGTACTGATTTTGCCCCAGATTCCCAAGTGGCCCCCTCAAGGATTGAACTCACAACCCTGGGTTTAGCAGGCCAATGCTCAAACCACTGAGCTAGCCCTCCCCCCTAAATGGACTCCGCACTCCTCCTTGTTTCCATAGCTAAAGTTGCTTTGAAATTTTCACTTAACAGAGAAATAAAATCCCTAAAAAATGGCTGGCATTAGCTGGAGAAGGGTTGTGGTCAGGAATTACCAGGGATACTATGGCGGGCCCTCTGCATAAGCACCATTACCCAAAGCTTATTCAGTTCATTAGGTTGTGGATGAAGCCCTTAAAGCTGGTCTTCCCAGAAGAAACCCCTGGGAGCAGTGGCAATAGAAGTACTGCCCATCTTGGTCTGTTGGTCACATCCCCCTGTGCATAACAAGCTAATTTGGTACAAGGATATTAAGGTTGGGATTGTCCGTGCAACCTAAGAGAGTTAAGTGCCCAACTCCCACTAAATTTCAATGGGAATTGGGCATCTAAATCCCCTGGCACCAATGAAAATCCCAGCCTACCTTTGCCCATCCCTTCACGAGCAGGGTGAACATGTCTTGTCACATGCAGTTTTTATTTGTCTGATCCATAGGTGATATTTTATTTCCTGAGTTTTGCTCGTTTATAATTTTTAATGAGGGAAAAACACAGTTAGCCTGGAGAAATAATTATATTTGTCTGCAAAAAAAAAAGTGTGTAAGTGAGTGAGCAAGTTATTTATAGACAGAAATATCTGATTTGCCTTGTCATGCCTTCATTTTTCCATGTTTGGCAGATATATTTCTTTAAATGCACCATGTGAGCAGTGAAAGAGTCATTCTGAATGATTATGTGCAGGTTATAAGCTGATTCCACACTTCAAATCCACCCTGACTGAGCAGAAGTATTTACTGGTTTGTGTTGATAAAAAAGAGGCCACTTCCTCATCATTGTAGTGCGTTGGAGCCCCAGTCCCATTATACTAGGTGCAGGATAGACACAGAACAAACAAATGGTCCCTGCCCCCAAAGAACTTACAATCTAAATATAAGACACGAGACAACAGATGGATACAGACAGATGGGGGAACACAAGGAAGCAGCGAGACAACATTGGTCAGCAGGATAGGCGGTGGTATCAGCACAGCAACAGCCTAGCCACTCTCAACCTTTTGTAGGCATCGCTGCATAAGACAGTTTGAAGGAGGGATCTGAAGGTGGGTAACGAGGTAGATTTGCAAATGCTTGCAGGTAGCTCCTTCCAAGTGTGAGGTGCAGCATGGGAGAAGACACAAAGATTCTTGTTTGAAAATTTAACAAGTGGACGACGAAGGTTGGCGTCATTGGCAAATGGGAAGCAAGTGTTGACATCTTGAAAGTGAATGAGAGATGATAGGCTGGATGGAGATAGGCCATGAAGAGCCTTGAAAAAGAAGACAAGGAGTTTATGTTTGATAACATAGAGAAGGGGGCAATGCAAGGAAGGGTGACATGGTCAAAACGATGGGCTAGTAGAATTATCTTTGCAGCAGCATTCTAAATGGATATGAGATGCAAGATTACATTTGTCAAGGCCAGAGAACAGGATGTTGTAGTAATTGAGATACGAGATGATGAGAGCAGGGATGAGAGTTTTAGTTGTCTGGATCTGGGTAGGAAAGGCTATATCTTAGAGATGTTATGTAGAAAGGAACAGCAAGATTTAAACATAGCCTGGATATGAGAACCTAGATGGAGGTCCAAGTTGCAGATGAAGCACAGGTTATGGGTCTGAATGACAGACAGCATGGTGGTGTTGTCTATAGTAGTCAAGAAAGCAGGCGAGGTGGGGTGAGATTAAAAACTCTGTTTTAACCATGTTGAGTTTGAGCTGATGGCTAGACATCCATGAGGAGATGTCAGAGAGACAGGCTGAGATTTTAGTTTGGACAGGAGACAAGTCTGGAGTACAGAGGTAGATCTGTGAGTCGTCAACATACAGATGATAGTTAAATTTGTGCTTGTGGGTGAGATTACCCAAAGATAAGGTGTAAAGAATAAAGATAAGAGGAAGAGCAGAAGGAAACCAAGGAAGAGAAGGGGAACTCCTACAGGAAGCTGAAGAGTATGAGGAGGATCCTCCAAAGGACATGCTGAAGGTGCAGTTAGAGAGGTAGGAGGAGACCCAGGAGAGGACAGAGTCAAGCCAAGGAAGGATAAGATTTCAAGAAGAGCATGGTAAAGACTTGTCTGCAGTGGGTTTTTTGCATAGGGCAGCTACACTGATATAAATGCACCGATGCAAACCCCAACTTGCTGCACTGCTCCAAAAAAGTGGCTTGTACCAATGTGGCTTACCTTGGTTTAAAAACTGGGGTAAAGCCACACCGGTGCAAGTCACTTTTTATACTGTTGCAGTACATCTACAACAGGGGTTCTCAGCAGTGCAGCTACATTACTGTAGCTATGCCAGTGCAAAAAGCCCAGTGTAAACAATGTCTGAGATTAGGTTGCAAAGACAGCATCAGATTTACCAATCTTCTTTTGTGCAGCATGCTTCCACATGCATGAGTCTGTGTAAATAAATAAATAAATAAATACTCCCATAGCCTGGAATTTTTACACATTGATAAAGCAGCACAGGGAAAATCTACTTGTAAATTTCAACTGGGAGTGTAGTCTACTGGCAAAACATATTTCCAGCATGAATGGTGATGCTGATGGTTTCTACATCAATGCTTCTAACTGCTTTTAATATTTTGAATTCCAGTGAATGCCAAGCTCTCTCCTTATTTAGATAAAATGGGCTTCACCGTCTTCAAAATAGCTAAGAGGGTGGTTAGTTTAAATATTTTCCAAAGATTTAATTAATAGAAGAGCATCTAAGTTTCAGCAAAGAAGTCTTATTTCAGATATGAAAATATTATTCAGGGATAGGCAGCTTTGACAGAAAAAAATAATTTTAGAGCAGTTATCTATGCACATTGTTCAAAGCAATGGGAGAAAACTATTTTTTTAATTTCAAAAATTGCTAATGAGGTGCTATGTTCTGACACCTTTAATCACACTAAGTAGTACCTTATTCAGCAAGTAGTCCCTATTGAGACCATTCATGAAGTAACTATCAACATAGAATCATACAAAAGTAGGACTGGAAGGGACCATGACAGGTTATCTACTCCAATCCCCTGCACTCAGGGAGGACTAAATATTTCCTAGTCCATCACTCGTCCCCTAGTGCCCCTCCTCTACTTGCGCTACATTGATGACATCTTCATCATATGGACCCATGGAAAGGAGGCCCTTGAAGAATTCCACCTGGACTTCAACAATTTCCACCCCACCATCAACCTCAGCCTGGACCAGTCCACACAAGAGATCCACTTCCTGGACACTACCGTGCAAATAAGTGATGGTCACATAAACACCACCCTATACCGGAAACCTACTGACCGCTATACATACCTACATGCCTCCAGCTTCCATCCAAGACACATCACACAATCCATTGTCTACAGACAAGCCCTAAGATACAACCGAATTTGCTCCAACCCCTCAGACAGAGACAAACACCTACAAGATCTTTATCAAGCATTCGTAAACCTACAATACCCACTTGGGGAAGTAAGTAAACAGATTGACAGAGCAAGACGTGTACCCAGAAATCACCTACTACAGGACAGGCCCAATAAGGACAATATCAGAACACCACTGGCCATCACATACAGCCCCCAGCTAAAACCTCTCCAGCGCATTATCCACGATCTACAACCTATCCTGGAAAATGATCCCTCACTCTCACAGACCTTGGGAGGCAGGCCAGTCCTCGCTTACAGACAACCCCCCAACCTGAAGCAAATACTCACCAGCAACTACACACCACACCACAGAAACACAAGCCCAGGAACCAATCCCTGTAGCAAACCTCGTTGCCTACTCTGTCCCCATATCTACTCTGGCGACACCATCAGAGGACCCAACCACATCAGCCACAGCATCAAGGGCTCATTCACCTGCACATCCACTAATGTTATATATGCCATCATGTGCCAGCAATGTCCCTCTGCCATGTACATTGGCCAAACCGGACAGTCCCTCCGCAAAAGAATAAATGGACACAAATCGGACATCAGGAATGGTAACATACATAAGCCAGTAAGTGAACACTTCAATCTCCCTGGTCATTCTATTACAGATTTAAAAGTCACTATCATTGAACAAAAAAACTTCAGAAACAGACTTCAAAAAGAAACAGCAGAACTAAAATTCATTTGCAAATTCAACACCATTAATCTGGGCTTAAATAGGGACTGGGAGTGGCTGGCTCATTACAGAAGCAGCTTTTCCTCTCCTGGAATTGACACCTCCTCGTCTATTATTGGGAGTGGACTACATCCACCCTGATTGAATTGACCCTGTCAACACTGGTTCTTCACTTGCGAAGTAACTCCCTGCTCTTCATGTGTCAGTATATAATGCCTGCATCTGTAACTTTCACTCTATGCATCCGAAGATGTGAGGTTTTTACCCATGAAAGCTTATGCCCAAATAAATCTGTTAGTCTTTAAGGTGCCACCAGACTCCTAGGTGTTTACCTAACCTGTTCTTAAAAATCTCCAGTGATGGAGATTCCACAACTTCTGTAGGTAATTTGTTCCAGCATTTAACTATCCTTACAATTAGGAAGTTTTTCCTAATGTCTAACCTAAATCTCCATTTCTGCAATTTAAGCCCATTACTTCTTGTCCTGTCCTCAGTGAATAAAAAGATTTAATCACCCTCCTCTTTGTAAAACTTTTTACATACAGTCTTCTGTTGTCCAGACTAAACAATTTTTTTTTCCAGTCTTTCCTCATAGGCCATGTTCTCTGGACTTTAATCATTTTGTGGTTCTCCTCTGGACTTTTTCCAGTTTGTCCACATCTTTCCTGAAGTGTGGTGCTCAGAACTGGACACAGTACTCCAGCTGAGGCCTTATAGGCGTTGAGTAGAGTGGAAAAATTATTTTTCATGTCTTGCTTACATCACTCCTTCTAATATATTGATGAATGATGTTCATGGAGGCTAGGTCCATCAATGACAATTAGCCAAGATAGTCAGGGATGCAACCCCATGCTCTGGGTGTCCCTAAACCTCTGACTGCCAGAAGCTGGGAGTGGACAACAGGGGATGGATCACTCAATAATTGTCCTATTCTGTTCATTCCCACTGATGCATCTGGCCACTGTCAGAAGACAAGATACTGGGCTAGATGGACCATTGTTCTGACCCAGTATGGCCGTTCTTATGTTCTTATTAACTGCCCTTTGATGAAAAATACTGTTACTACTCATCATATGTGTAGTAGTTCTCTGTTAATGCAATTCACCAGCTTCAGTAATGTTGCTGTAGTTTAATTGCTCAGACATGGGCACCTGTGGAGAATGCTACACTTGCTGCTCAGCTTGATTCCATACTAGATCTGCTTACCAGCCACTCAGCACAAAGTGGGTGTTTAGAGTAGGCCAAGGGAGGGGCAGGCCATAGCTAGTGTGTCTGCCATTATGTGTCTCCAGGGACCACAGACCCTCATATAGGAAGGGTTGCAGACACTATTCCAACCCAGGCCATGAAGGGGATCAAAAACTGTTCTACAGCATGCGCACATATGGGGGGAGTGGGTTCTTTCCCTTTCCGGCCACCATATAGCTCCTCCCACAAAACCAATCTACTTGAGGTGTATGAATTTTACTCACAGTGAACAACTAGCGGAGCTGTGTGTCTTTATAATTAAAAAAACACAGAAAGTGAAAGGAGAGAGAGAAAGGTATTGAGGACTTTGTTCCATTTCTTATTAAACACATTTTAAACTATCAATAGATTCAAAGATCTGTCTGTAATATATGCGTGCAGTGTTATTATAGCCATGTTGGTCCCAGGATATTACCTCACCCACCTCGTCTCTGTAATATATGTAGGCAGATATTTATTGGTCAACGGATGACCTCTGCTGGTGTGCAAAAAATCTGTTTTAGCTAATATATAAATTTGATACAAAGAAATCCTTTAACAATAATAGTAAAATTTCTTTCATGCTTTCATCATGAAAAATGCTGATGTTTTTTCATTACATATTTTGAAATTTTATATCACTTTTTATGTGTGACATGACTGTTTCATGAAAATCCAGTGAATGCCTTTGCTTATTTCATTGTGATTAAATCCATCTCTCTGCATATCTCTCTAAATATATGGGTATGTCTATACTATAATAGCCTATATGAATATATGCAATAATATCATACAGAAGGGTAAGGGCTTGGTCTGTAAGTATAATTTCGTCGTGTTCAAACTTGCCTTTGGCACAAATTCTTGAGCTCAGTTTTATCTAAGGCCTTACACTGTGCCATCAACATAATATCTAAGACCTCACAAGATTTTAAATACTAAACACAAAACCTCTCTCTTCCATTCCCAATAGGTAGGAGTAGTTTGCTTGGATTTTAATGTCCTCAAAATGATTAAAGAAGGCTAATCTGCAGCAATGGGATTTGCATTTAGTTCTGAAACTGCTGAGGTTCTCTCTTGTGATAGAAAGTTCCCCACTCATGGTCCAGTTGCTGGGAAATTCTGTCTGTTACATTCATGTGTCTCTTCTAGTTGTAAACAGTTCCATTCTCTCACTGTAATGTAGCTGTGATGGGATTTTATGGTCACAGCGGGAGAGTGCTCCTTCAGGTGAACATGGATAGGGAGGGCTTTGATTATAAAGGTATTTCCCCAACATCCTCTGTGATAAAGACTGATGTAGAAAAATCATTTAACTTCTCCACAAAGTTCTTATTTGTTCCCTTTACTTCTTGGGGGAACCACCACTTTTCTTGCAGGTTTCCTGTTTCTGATATATTTAACCCACTTATTATTAGTTGTTTTTATGACATCGGTTGATTTCTCTTCAAGATCCTGCTGAGCCTTGCTAATTTATATTTTAATTGTCACAATTTATGCTTCTTTCTGTAGCTTCCAGTAACAAATTCTGAAAGACACTTCTTTGGTTCAAATACCCACTTTGCCATATCTCCTTTCTTATCTTCCTGTTTTCTTTTTAGTTGAGGGTGTGCATACTTTAAGTATCAGAGGGGTAGCCGTGTTAGTCTGAATCTGTAAAAAGCAACAGAGGGTCCTGTGGCACCTTTAAGACTAACAGAAGTATTGGGAGCATAAGCATAAGACATCTTGCATCTGAAGAAGTGAGGTTCTTACCCACGAAAGCTTATGCTCCCAATACTTCTGTTAGTCTTAAAGGTGCCACAGGACCCTCTGTTGCTTTTTGCATACTTTTAAAATTATGCAGCTTCCATGGAATCTGAGGGTTTTAATTTCTTCACTTTCAAAAGTTAAGTGCTGCTATATTAAGTTTTTGTAACATTCCTGTCTGAAGGATTTTTTTACCTTAATTGTATTTCGGTTGGTATTACTTAGTGATTTAACTCTAATTAATTCTTGAACCCATTCCTCTGTTGCATAGGACTGCAAATAACTTTTATATGCTTAGAACTAGTTATTCCAAGATGCAGTCATTTCAGATGTCAAGAAATTACTTCTCTAAACCTTGTTCCATTGTAAAAATCATGGTGGTGATATTTATTTAACTACTTCCCAGTACTTTTTTCTGGTGTAACTGTAATTTTATGGAGGGGGTTTTAGAAGTCTAATCCAAGCCTCACTGCATTCAAGTCAGCATCAGTAGTCTTTGAATCAGGCTCAGAAAGTGCTAACATACTGCTGAACTAGTCACCCGCAGAGGGAGAATAGAACTCAAGACTACTTGGTCTATGCTTCTGAGCTACGTGAGGTTTAAGGGGCTACAAGGGCTTTCATTACCATCACTATCCAGGGCTTCCTGATGTACTTACAAGACAAGGTTTATAAATTAATTATTCATTCTTTTTTCCATACTAACAATGATCTTCACACTATTAAAAAAAGTAATAAATAAAGATGTGCTTCCTGTTCAAATGAATTTGTGAGCCAAAAGGCAGACAAAGATTAGACAGCAATGCACCATTCAGAGGAAGGTAATAACTTTGAAATTATTTTTAAAAATAAATGGAAGTTCTGATGGTGTCATGTGAGTTAGCATTTTCAGGCATTGCTAGAAGAGGGGTTTTAGGGCTTTAAGGGGCAAATGATCTCTGCTCTAACTCTACTGATGTCAAGGGAGTTACAGCAGGAATTAATTTGGCCTTCAACGTTTTTGAAAATTTATATTATGCCTGATTGCTTCACAGTGCTCCTAATATTCAAAGCTACAGTACACTGAGCAGAAAGACCTAATAACAAAGACTGTTATGCTTGTGTTCTCTCCTCCCCCTGCAAGTTTCTAAGCTGCTGATTGAGCAAAGAAACATAAAAGACGAAACTGTTACTCATGCGCAAAAAGGTCAGCTCTTATAACTTCAAAACTACTGAACCAATTTCCTTCAAATTTGTCTGGTTCCTTTGGTCTGAAGGAGATCTGCAAAAAAACAAATCAAGTATGAGCAAAACTCATTCTACTCTTTAGATAGGCATGTACCGCATTTCTGATCAAAATATATGCAGGAAGTGGGATTTTTGTTTTAATACATGCAAAACTCAAAACTGGCTGGACAAATTTTCATGAAACACTAAAAATAAATCACCTCTGAGCTGAAAAAAATTCACCCCAAAGGAATTTGTTTGCAAACGTTATGAGTAATTCATAAGTGGTGGAATGGGAAATGGGGTGTATGTGTGAAATGTAAATACGTAAGCTGCCATTATATTTCACCCTGGTTGGTAATGGTTGCAACCGTTTCCTCTATAACTCTCTCTTGCACAAACACATAAAACTGGTACAAACATTTTAAAGAAATTGTGAATCCCAATAAGCCTATATATATATATGTTAAGGACAACATGATTACTGAGAGAATGAGACCCTATGGAATCTATGTTCAGGAGCCAAGTTATCTGTAATTTCATTTCACTATGTCCTGCATATCTCCATAATCACGGAAAGGCCTGCAGATATGACTTAACATGACTAATCCATTGGGATCCAAGTGGCTAGACAAGGGAGGACATTTGGACTATGTTTTATTCTCATATGGAGAGGATTGTGTATGTTTCTTGAGAGCTGAAATTTAGAACCAATTACTGTAATACTGAAACCTTTCTTTTATCTTCAGAAAGCAGCAGTGTAGGATTTAAGACTGTAAACCTATGGAAATTTGCTCTCATTATCATTATCATTTCTTGCCCCTTCCCTATTTCTTAATTAAAGGAATTTAATTAAAGTAGTAATTAGTAATAATGTATCTACACAGAGCTGTAATATCGTATATTTTTTCCTCACTTTTAAATTGTTCACATATTAAGCTCCAGCTATGGGTTGTCTGCACTGCTTAAAATCTAAAATTCGTTATTTTGGGAGCATTTTTGTGTTTAACTTTGAAAGGCTAGGAAAAAATATAATAATAAAGAAAAAGGAAAGAGGAAAGATGGTTTTGTGGATACGACACTAGGCAGCAACTCAAACTTCAGTTCAATTCCCATCTGTGCTATAGATTTCTTCTGTGACCTTGGGCAACTCAGTGAATCTCTCTGTACTGTTGTTCCCCATCTCTTTTTTCCCTAAGAGAACAATAATGCTTCCTTTGTAAACTCTTCAGGACAGGGACTCGCTCTTACTCTGTGTTTGTGCCATGCCTAGCACTATACAGCCATGATCTTGGGACTATTATTGTGGGGCTCCTGTCATATAAATAAGAAAGAATTCAGTACTACAGGCTAAATGAAGGCTTGGAGCCATGATCTGCTCCTATATCTTTACCAGACATTATTATTATTATTTATTAGCATTACAGAAGCACCTTAAGGTATGTCTACACAGCCCACATCAGCGAACCTCCCAGCCTGGGCTGACTGACTCAGGGCAGTGGGACTTGTTCCAGCACACTAAGTTTAGCTCTATAGGCAGCACTTTGAACATACTGCTTGGGCTGGAGGCTGGGGCTTGAAGCCCACCCCCTTCCCTAGCATTCAAAGCCCGAGCTCCAGCCTGAGCCAAAACTTCAAAGCTCTGTCTATTTTAAGAGTGGTAGTGCAAACCTTGCTGCCCCAAGTCTGTCGGCCCAGGTTGGGAGGCTGACTGCCACAAGCTGTGCAGATGTACCAGTAGACGCTTCAATCAGGATCAGGTGCCCATTGTAATAGGCTGTGTACAGACACTTAATGAGAGATAGTCTGTGCCCCCAAAGGGTTTACCAGCTAAACAGACGAGACAAGCAAAGAGTGGGAAGGGAAACAAGATATATAGGGAGAAGAAGTGACTTGCTTTCCTGACTCCCAATCCCCAGATTCTAGCCACTGGACACTGCCTCTCCGAGTAATGGTGGACATAGTTAAACTGGCTCTTAAATAATAAGTTTCACTTCCTAGATACGTTGCTTGGCTTTATTATGAGTGGCAGAAAAAGAGCAAAATAAACAAGGTTTATCTAATACCAATGCCGCTTGAAAAGATTTTTGCAAGTGAGGCTTAATCACTTGTAAGAATTGATTGCCTGCCTGTTAATAAACATTAGCCAGTGTATTGCCACTTGCTGATGAGTGGTTTATGTGTTCTGGTCCCTGCAGACTGAAGAAGTCCTGAAGATTGATGGAGGGCCATGCTATTCAAACAGCAGGCGTTGCTGAGACAGAAGCTCTTTGTGCTAGGCAGCCTTGCTATTGGAAGTCTCCTATATCTAGTTGCCAGAGTTGGGAGCTTGGATAGGTAAGTAATTAAACAACCAGGTATAAGTCACAGTCTTAGTTATAAATGGATCTGGATTTATTAATTATAACAGGGGTTTTTTTCTCCTCTTTTGCTTAAAATGTATAGTTCTCCATGGTTTTTTTTTTCCTACTGATGTATAGAAAGACTATCCACCTTAATACTGATTTTCATTATTTCTTCCTCCTTTTTGTGGGGAGGAAGTGGGAGAAGGGAGAAGGGTGCTGCTTGTCCAAGTCAAAGTATTTCTATCTGTCTATTTGTATTCTGTGTGCATTGGTGCTTGTTTTCAGAGGAGGAATAAAGCAGCATACAGTACAAATGTCATTACAGTAGCTCATTTCTGTATGTGTGCATCTGTGCGTTGACCTCTAGTCTCAGCAAAACAGTTATGATGTATTTATGTATCTTCTTTTCTAAATTTACGGAAAAGCAATTAATGTGCGACAGGGATAGTTAAAATTATGTATGAGCCTGCAGAGTAGCTTATCGAGTTTTGAATCCTATTGCACTTGAAAGATTGCTGCGGGGTTTGAGAATTTTAACTATGTTAATTAGCCATGATGTTCTGGAGCTGAATGCACCAGACAAGGAGGTTGTGTCTGCAAGTGATTTCCTTGAGAGCAGTGGAAAATCCACAGAGAGGAATTTAGAGAGTATTTGGCACTCTTGACCAGGCACACCCTTGAGAAACTATTTGGGAAGTAACAGACCTATCCCTAACAGCTGATAATGTCTTTGAGACCTAAGAATGATGTGGGATTGCTTTGATATATGCCAGCTTTGGAAGCATGACTGAAAACAGAGTTTGGGGTTCCCTGTGGGTAAGGCCTAGGTCTGAACAGCTTGGGGTTGTGTACACATGTCTATGCCAATGACCCTGCTCACCCCACCCTGGGAAAATATGGCCGAAGTGTAAAACTGTGACACGCTTCTATTCAAAGTAGCTAGAGCATGTAAAACTGCATAAGAACAACATGGGAACTGCAATATCAAATCAGACTACTGGCCAACCTGGGCCCCATCCCTATGTGGTGTTGATGCCTTCCAAGGTGATTAGGTCCCTTCCTCTTCCATTCACTTCAGTCCCACTATTGAGGAAGGCATTCAATGCTATCAGGTAGACTCAGTGCCTCACAGGATCAGACCCCTAAACTGGTATCTTGCCTTCAGCTGTGACCAATGCTTGATGCTTCAGAGGAGGTTAAAACTATAGATAGCCAATTATGTGATTCTGTAGGTGGGGTAAAAATTCCTTCTTGACTCCTTCAGGAGTTTATCTTATGCCCTGAGGCATGAAATGTAATTAACAAACCTGAGCCATTCTTTTGGGGTGACAGATCTGAGGAACTGTCCGAAATTGAGGTGTCATTAGAGGAGGTTTTGAAACAAATTGATAAACTAAACAGTAATAAGTCTCCAGGACCTGATGGTATTCACTCAAGAGGTCTGAAGGAACTCAAATGTGAAATTGCAGGACTACTAACTGTCATTTGTAACCTATCATTTATATCAGCTTCTGTACCAAATGACTGGAGGATAGCTAATGTGATGACAATTTTGAAGAAGGGCTCCCAAGGTGACCCTGGCAACTACAGGCCACTAAGACTCACTTCAGTACTGGTCAAATTGATTGAAACTATCGTAAAGAACAAAATTGTCAGACACATAGGTGAACATAATTTGTTGGGAAATAGTCAACATGGTTTTTCTAAAGGGAAATCATGCCTCACCAATCTACTTGAATTCTTTGAGGGGGTCAACAAGTATGCGGACAAAGGAGATCCAGTGGTATAGTGTATTTAGATTTTCAGAAAGCCTTTGACAAGGTCCCTCACCAAAGGCTCTTAAGCAAAATAAGCAGTCATGGGATAAGAGGTGGTTCTTTCATGGATTGGTAACTGGTTAAAAGATAGGAAACAAAGGGTAGGAATAAATGGTCAGTTTTCAGAATGAGGAGAGGTAAATAGTGGTGTCTCCCAGGGATCTGTGCTGGGCCCAGTCCTATTTAACATATTCATAAATGATCTGGAAAAAGGGGTAAACAGTGAGGTGGAAAAATTTGCAGATGATACAAAACTACTCAAGATAGGTAGACTGCGAAGAGATACAAAAGGATCTCACAAAACTGGGTGACTGGGCAACAAAAGGGCAGATGAAATTTAATGTTGATAAATGCAAAGTAATGCACATTGGAAAACATAATCTAACTATACATATACAATGATGGGGTCTAAATTAGCTGTTACCCCTCAAGGAAGAGATTTTGGAGTTATTGTGGATAGTTCTCTGAAATCATCCACTCAGTGTGCAGCGGCAGTCAAAAAAGCGAACAGAATGTTGGGAATCATCAAGAAAGGGATAGGTAAGACAGAAAATATCATATTGCCTCTATATAAATCCATGGTATGCCCACACCTTGAATACTGCGTGCAGATGTGGTCGCCTCATCTCAAAAAAGATATATTGGAATTACCCCAGTAGTGAAGATAAGCCGAGAGAGACAAGCTTGTGCACACCAGAATGTGCATGAATCATCCCCACAGAGGATTTGAGCATGCTCCAGCCTAGGCTACAGGGAGAACTGGATTTTCCCTGTAATGGCTGCTCCCAGGTGCTCCAGGCAATGGTGGAGCCAGACATCAGACCTGAAATCAGGGAGCCTGTCCTTCCTGTGCACTCAATGACACCCCCCTCCCACCTACTGGCATCCAGGCAGCATGGAGGAGGATGGACTAGATGACCTCCTGAGGTCCTAATCTTCTATGATTCTGATCTTATTCAAATGCAGAGGTAACAAAAGCTGGACCGGGGGTGGGAAAGGAGTAGATTGGGAGAAGGAGTGTGGTGAGACTCGGACTCGAGGGGGAAGAGAAATTTGGACTGGGGCTGACTGGACAAGGATGTTGGGGCTGGGAGTTGGGGGGAGTAGAGGAGTGCCTAGGTCTGGTTGGGCAGGGAGGCTGGGACTGGAAGCCAGTGAGAGAAATGGTGGGAGACTGGGAGCCAGGTGGTTGGGGGGCAACACAGATCTGACACGGAGCTGGGGTGTGAGGGACAACTGGGACTGGCTGGACAAAGAGTCTGGAACAAGGAGCAGGGAGCAGGAAGACTGGGACAAGGATCTGGGGAGGGAATGTGGGGGAGACTGAGAAGGAGAGAGAGGAGTAACTGAGACTGTCTGGGCAAGGAGGTTGGGGACTGAGCATGTGGAGGGGGTCAAACTTAGATTGGGAGAGATATTGGGACTTGAACAGAGAGCCCAAAGGGGAAAACTAGGACTGGGACTGAGACTGAGACAAGAACCCTGATGAATAGAGACTGGGACTGGATAGGGTGGGAAAGAGACAAGACTGGTACACAAACAGGCTGGAGGGAACAGGACAGAAGGAGTCAAGCTTGGGGCAAAAACACAAGAGTCTGCTCATTAGAGCACATATCCCAACAGAGACTGGAATAGAACGCAGGATTACTGAGTTTTACTATTCCTCTGCTGTCAGCAAATATCTGTGAAATCTACTGGCAAACTGTGCTGTCTCTTCCTCAAGTGCTGATCCACATGGAGGATGACAACATACTACTGCTATTAGACCCTCTATTACTTCAAATGATAAAAGTCTCTGCAGTGATTCTAAAGGTTCCAATTCTGCAGATGAACCATGTGGGTGTCAATTTGATGCCACATGATGGAAATTCTGCTTTTTCAGTTTTCTTTTTAATAAAAACCTAGTAAATCACACACACACATTCCATTATTAGCAGTGTGTAAAATATTATATAAACATATAAATAATGACTGTATCATAATGCGCACACACTTAATTCTGGCATTTCCTAACTTTTCAGTGCTTAACCTTGCAACCTTAAGATTGCTCTTTTAATATGGGGGTTGCGGGGGTGTAATACTCATCTATAGATATAGATAGATATTATGTGCAAACTTGAGCATTAGTGTTTTCAGGGATTGTGATGGATTCTGTAGCATGGAATCCTGACAATTGTCTCATTATTCCATATCTTAGGTTATTAATAGCATTTTGAAAGCATAAATACCTTAAATGGCAAGATATTATTTCCAAAAATAGTACTACACATCAGAATTCTGGAATCAGTTTGTTTGTTTCAGGATTTTCTACTAAAAGCACATTGCCCAGATCTGTCAAATATCTAGTTGTAAAGCAGGTGCTAATATGACCCAGGCCATTTGTTTTTCTTATGCTGTGAACATGCTGCTATCAATTAAGAGCTTGATTAATAGGAATTTGGAAGAATATTAAAAATGCCACAGATTGTCTGCCCCATTTAATAAAGGGTGGATTAAAATAAAATTTGCAAACAGATGTTCATTACGCTTTACAACAGGACAAAAATCTCATCTGTTTTGTTGATTTCAGGCTGCAGCCCATTTGTCCCGTTGATGGTCGATTTCGACCCCATGGCCAAGACGAGATCCCATTCCGAGCTCTGCAGTTCAAGCGTGGGCTGCTCCATGAGTTCCGTAAGGGCAACGCCACTAAAGAGCAAATCCGGCTTCACAATTTGGTTCAGCAGCTCCCTAAGGCCATTATAATTGGGGTGAGGAAAGGAGGCACCCGTGCACTGCTTGAGATGTTGAACCTCCATCCTGCAGTGGTCAAAGCTTCTCAAGAAATTCACTTCTTTGATAACGACGAGAACTATGCCAAGGGTATTGAATGGTACAGGAAAAAAATGCCTTTTTCTTACCCTCATCAAATAACAATTGAGAAAAGCCCTGCATATTTTATCACAGAGGAAGTACCTGAAAGGATTTATAAAATGAACTCATCCATCAAATTACTGATCATTGTCAGGGAACCCACAACAAGAGCTATTTCTGATTACACTCAGGTGCTGGAGGGGAAGGAAAGAAAGAATAAAACCTACTACAAATTTGAGAAGCTGGCTATTGATCCTAATACCTGCGAAGTGAACACTAAGTATAAGGCAGTGAGAACCAGCATCTACACAAAACATCTGGAGAGATGGTTAAAATACTTTCCAATTGAGCAGTTTCATATTGTAGATGGAGATCGGCTCATTACAGAACCACTGCCAGAACTGCAACTGGTGGAGAAGTTCCTAAATCTTCCTCCAAGGATAAGTCAGTACAATTTATACTTCAATGCCACCAGAGGGTTTTACTGCTTGCGATTTAACATTGTCTTTAACAAGTGCCTGGCGGGTAGCAAGGGACGCATTCATCCAGAGGTGGATTCCTCTGTCATTACCAAATTGCGCAAATTCTTTCACCCTTTTAATCAAAAATTTTACCAGATCACTGGGAGGACATTTAACTGGCCCTAAACTAAATTTCATACGACACTATGTGTTGCACCTGGAGACAAGCAGCAATGTCTCTTCTAGAGTAAAAATATGCACTTTTCATAGACACAACTATCAAACTAACTTTTTTTCATGCATACGTGTACATATGCAGTGTGTGACCAAATATAAGGTGGGATCAATTTTTCTACAGAGTAGTAACTAACATAACTTTACTCTCTACATAGTTGCATCATTTTAAGCTATACAAATAAAGGACAAGGTAGTATTTAGGGGAATAAATTCAGATACTGTGCAAAAGGGTCAGTGTTCCTCTTGCTCAATAAAATTTCTTATGTGACACATTTATAGACCCAGACAGAATGTTAGTTTAGAACATGCAAATTCACCTTGGAATTGTGTGTAGCTGTGAGGGTATATTGGAAAGTATAACGTTCAGGCTATATTAAGTATGCACCTTGCTAAAGGAATACTGACACTTTAAATACAATGATGAATTGTTACAGTGAAACTGAATAATACTATTTTCTTATTATTTGAAAAGAATATCCTATCTCGTACAAACAAAATTGGTTCAAAGTTCCTGTGGTGAGTTTGCACTATTGTTTTATTGTATGGACCATAGTGTCACTTGTAGCATGTCAATCATGTGTCAAAAAAATCAAATAATTTTTTCTTCTATGCTTGTGTGTCAACAAAGAGAAACATGTATATAGTGTATATTGTTTGTAAATACTGGTTTCACACTAAGTAATTCTATTTTGTAAACTGAATATGGCTATTTAATTTATTGTGAAAATTAAATTTATTGTGGTATTTAAAAATGGAATGGATTAAAATTACTATATGTGCAACTATTTTCCACCTTCTGCTGTCTGATGTATATTGGTGTGATCCCAGAGGCAAAAATGTGTGTGTGTGTGTGTGTGTGTGAGAGAGAGAGAGAGTGACTTGCACTTGTAAACCTGATTTTCTGGACAGTTGAGAAAACTGATATATGAGTTGAAGTTGAGTTTATTAAAAAACTCACCCATCTGGAAATCTGGTGTAATACACACCTCAAAGAACATTATTGCTGTTCAGTTACAGCGCTTTGCAATAATTAATTCAGTTGCAGTTGCCCATGAGGGTGAAAGATGTCTATAACCAGGTATATCAGAAGAGCAAAGCAGTCATTAAAAAATGAAATGACAGAGAGACAAACAGGCTTAGAAGAAATCAAAGAAAACATTTGTGGTATTTCTGCTTTTAAGTGAAAATATATAGGTTTGCCTAGAAACAAACAAGCCATAGAGCTGCTACCACTCACATAAACATATAGCTCAAGTGTTCATTCAGGAAATGAAGGACAATTAGCTCTGAATTGGGTATCTTCATATTATATATATACTATACTGCTCTTAAGCATTTATAAGAAAAACTAAGGCAATTAAAAATAGTATTTTTTTAAAAAGAGAGCTTTTTAGAACCATTGTGTGAACGATGTATAGGGACAGCTATTTTGGAAGGTATCCAGAGTATTAAATCTTGTGAGTTCCAGCAGTGGTGTATTTGGTAGCTCAGTTCATAATAAGCTAAAGTTTTCCCCATGGGCTGTTTATCCTGCTCAGTGATGTGAATGAATCAGTTTTCTAAACAAGTGATTTTTAAATCTTCTGTGAGCGATTGCAAACTGTCTCACCATACCTTTTGCGTATTTCTCACCAATCATATGCGCTAGTGTTGTAAACAACATACACTTTCTTCCCAAGCTGATTGGGCAGTCTTCTGAGAAGGCCGGATGGGTGCAAGGTTTAAACAGCAAAAGCACTCAATGCTTTATCTAATGAACTATCTCACTTGCCCAGGTACTGAAGCAGAATTAGGGGTATGTAAACAATCCAGCAGATTAGATACATAATGCTCTATCCATTTTAAAATTTACAAGGCCTTTTTAGAGGTGCAAGCAGGTCCCAGAAGGCCTCGTATGGGGGCTGCTCATTGGCCTGGCCTAGTCAGGAGGCAGGTTGCTGTTGCCCTGATGCAAAAAGGCAAAGAGAAGAGATCCGTTTGTGCCTGGGAGTTACTGCTCTGCTGAAGCACTGGGATGATCATGTAATGAAGCAACTGTGTCACCCCCAAACTAGTCCTACATGGCCTCCTCTGAACAGGAAATACACTCTTGAAATACAGAGCATTCTTGTGGCTGCATTCCCCAGGAAGCTCACAGACAGGGTTGGCTACTTACCTTGGGCTACTAAGACACTTAACTTCAATGAGCTTTGGATCAGGCCCCTCATTTACAAATCTAGAACAAGTTCTTGGGCAAAACTGGTTCAAAAGAGCATGCATGGATGAGGGCTGTGATGTCCAAAGGAGCCTGAAATAGTAGGGCACCCAAAGCCCAGCTGAGAACATTAACACAACTGAATTGTTGGCATTGGCTAGTTAAAAGTAAAACAGCAGAACTCGTTCTTTAAAAAAAAAAAATCCATAACTCAAACCCCTATTTTAATTGAAGATTGTGCTGAAATATTCATAACTGGTTTGAGCAGCTCTGACCTTATGGTATTTACCTCTTCAGAACCAAGGTGTGAATAATTCATTTTGGCCACTTCGATCTGTTCCCAAAGTTCTGGGTGAATCATTTCTATTCAAATTGATCATGAGTGTTCATCCTGGAAAGAGCGCTTTTTGTTGTAGCTTATGATTGCAACGTGATGTACAGTTAAATGAAGCTGCAGCTGCTAACTCACTGCACTGGAGTCCCCTAGAGAAACTGTATAGTTCATATTTTCTAAAAGGCTGTAAAATTGAAGGCTAAACAATCCATAAAACAAAAATTCAGATTAAAACTTCTAATGTAGTTGTGCACTTTTAACAAGATTGTCCCCGCTCCTGTAGACTCTACCCAGCAAAACAATTTGCAACATAAAAAAAAGACTTTAACTATGTACGTATCCCTGTCTGAAAATGTAAATTAAACATTTTAACACTTTGAGTGCATTGAGTCATTTAACATTACACATTTGCACTATCTTTTGGGTGGTGTGGGGATGCAAAAACAGTCTCTAAACTCACCAGACTGAAGACACGCCATTCATGTTTAGCTTGGGCTGCTGCACCCTTTTCAACTGAATGATAGGTATGTCTAAGTTGTCGATCATGGTCTGATAATCATTACTAAAATAAATCTTCAGGAGGCCCTTGTACCTCTCTCCCTCTCTCTATCCTCAGTACAAGTCTAGGGGCCTCGAATTTACCTGGTTGATATTGACAATTGATAATGAGTCATCTTTCTATCATCCTGAACACCCAAAGGTACTGAGGCTCAAGTAGGGAAAGTGCAAGGCTCCTCTAAAAACATTGGTTGGAGGTTTGGGCTTTTTCTCCCCAAATTTTTGTAGTCTACACAATTTTATTCTTAAATTTTCATGTGTTTAGGAGTTCAGTTTTAGGGCCCAGAAAGTTTGTGAATTGTAAGACTGTGAGTCCACTCACCTGTACCCATACATTTTAAATTGATTCTATATACCCAATTTTCAAACTTGGGTGCCTAAATCCCACACTCAGATCAATATATCAGATTAGTTCACAGGCAAGATTGCTCAGATTTGAGTGGTTTGTCTCGGTGGTAGCAAAGCTGAGAGTTAGAGAGAACAAAAACAAAGTCCCACGTTGTGTGAGTTTTTGCTGGGGTCATGCACTATTGTTTTGGAAGGGCTGGGAGTTGTGCCAGCTGTCATATATCTGCTTGGCTTATTAATGCCAGTGAGTCTTGGATCCATTATTGGAGTGTATTGTCAATACTGCCTTGAAAAAGGGCAAGACCCCAGCTTCTCCATTGGAGCAGTGAGTACCAAGAACCCATCTTTTGACAATGACAATCTCACAAATTATTGCCCTGTCTTGAACTTTCCCATAGCTCTGATGAGCTGGAGGAGGTCTCTTGTTAACAGAGTCAGATTCTGAGTTCTGTACAGATGAACTGCAGCTTTCATTTTTAAAATATAATACATTTCTGTCCCTTTTCCTTGTGAAAATAGCCATGCAAATGTTAACTAGTAAAAACTGATTTAAACTGATTGCCAAGACAGTGAGGGGTAGGCAGCTGGGCTTCTACAGCTAGAGTTTGGAGGCGCTAACGAGCCACTACATCAGCTCACAAACAATTTGCATGTGAAATGAGCCAATTGAGTTTGGGTTGTGTCCCCGAGGAATCATCTCAGTCACTCTCCCCAAAACCAGTGTTGAATATTGTGGTGTGATAATCATGAACAGGACCTGTTTTTTAGCAAGGTGAAGCTTTTTTCACAACCCACTCAAAAATGCTAAGGCGAGCTCTGCTTGGTTAGTTCCTTCCCAAGATGGTGGTTTCTTCCTCTCAAAGACTCTAGCAGCATCTGTAGCCCTTCAAACTGCAACACTCTGAATGGAACTGACTGACCCAACTGTCTCTGCTGGCTAAGAATGTTGATAAATGGAAGCATGAATATAAAATAATTGGAATGTGTTTGTTTTTATCTTCTTTAATAAAGAGTTTGTTTAGGGTCAATGTATAAAGGGAAAGGGGCTTCAACTGGGCACTCAGTGAAGCTAGTTATAACAAAAGATGTAACTTTTTAATTACATTTAGAATTTAAATTCACCTAAGCTTGGGCCTTGTAGAGTTGTTTTTACTACTACAGGCCCTGCCCCTGACTTTTAAGAGCTTCTTTTATAACTGCACTGTAGTAGCACAAGTAGTTTTTAGCCTTTTGATTGTTTATTTAAAGGAGAAGCACTGGCTCATGGACTGGGTAGCGGGCTACAGTGTCTTTTTCTTCTCTGTCACTCATTCAAAGCCAGCCCAGGTCAGCAATGACTGAAAGTTATGTTCTGATGGCTGTGTGTTCAGTGGTCAATGTAAAATGAGTTCATGGTCCTAGTCCAATTATGCTGTCATACTTCATGCATGCAAAATAGACTTCAGCTGGCTGAATACCACATTTTTTCTTCTGTTTCTTGCAAATTGGCTTGGAAGCTAGTTCTGCAGTAAGAACTATGCACCAGGAAAGTTCTGACTTGTAAAGTCAAGCTGCTGTTGTGACTGCAACAATGGTGTTCTTTTTATAGCAGAAAAATTACACATTTTCACTGTTATACCCTAAAATATTAGGAGTCGGTGTAGGGAGACCTGCTTCATAATGGAGAAAATAGAATGAAATCATTATATAAAATAGCTGCTACAGGAGTAATGTGTTCTCATAATGAACTTCATGATGCTACTGAAGATCCAAGCATGTTATTAAATGTTAAGGTAGACATTGCAATGGGAGTCCCTAACTATTATTGCTAGCTATTGTTAGATTTTTCCTTTGCATAGAAATTCTATCCGTATTATAAATCATTCTGCATTTCTATAACCTGATCAACATCTTGCTGTTTTGTATGTTGCCTGAATTCTGATCAATATCATGACCCCTTTCAGACAAGCATTTGCAACCAGCTTTAGGAAGTACCAATCATTGCTAAGTGTATTTATTTTTTATAGGCGGAAACCTTCTATGACCTTCTGCAATATTACACTCATAAAAATAAACCCTTTAGAGAACATGCACATGTTATCAGTCTGGGTACCTGCCTTTTTCCTAAGGGTTAGATTGAACAGAGCAAGAAAAAATGCAGGAAAGGCAGAACTTCCAACATCCATCTGCTGCACTCTGCTTAACATATGGTAAGTAAGATCACCTGGTGTTCAGAGGCCCCTGCTAAAGTTGGCCCAGTGGCATGACTTTAGGACAGAGAGTTGTCATAATGTCAAGCTCAGTTTCATTTTATCAATTAATTCTATTTAATTTTGTTTTAATGAAAATTTTCTCCAGCTGACCAAAGCTTTCTTTGAAATGTATACCCTCTGAGACAACAAAGGAGGCAGTAGTTTAAATAGCCAGACTTTCTGCTTGCGTTGTGGGTTCAGATCCTGATGCCGTGGAATAGAGCAATATTTTTTGCCTGTTGAATGGCTTTATATTTTATTGAGTCCATGTTTTAAAAATACATGCACCCAACACTGGTCAGTGTGTCCGATGACCTGTTGCTAACACCTGTCTGAATGGTGTATAGATATCAATCAAGATTCAGGCAATGTCTAAAATATCTAGATTTGGATCAGGTCCTAGAAACCCAGTATGGAATATCAGATTACATAACAGTAAAACAATAAAACTTCAAATCTTTTCATTTTATTCCTAAAGCTGATTAAATAAGCAAAATTAACAGTGACAGAGATTTACACACATCTTATTTCAGGCCTTAATTGCAAAGAACTGTCTTTTAATGTATGAAACTCTTGACATTCAATTCCTTGACTGATTTTCTAATGATGAGAGACTTTCCCCTTCATTGAACTGTGAAGGTACCATCTCTAGCCCTAGCCCTTGGAGAAATATAAGAATTAATGTGCAACAACTTCAGTATATGAAAAAGGAGATAGAAGTGTCACAACGGGTGGGACGAGCCATGACAGTGCCTGTAACTTCATCTTCAAAAAACAATCCAGCTGACACAAGACCTTCTGTGCAGGCCAGTAATAATGCAGCATGAGGAAGCAAAACATTATTCACATGGAATGTCTCTGGTAGACTGCAGTTGCTCATAAAGAACCATTCCACTCTACTGGAGAGATGATACACAGATTTTTATTTTCAAGGAGGAACGGTAGTTTCAGATTTACCACAGTAACTGAAATGGCCGGGATCTAGCTGGGAAATCATCTTTATTTTATACTTTATTTTCTTTAAAAAAAAAGAATATAAAATGTTAAAATTCTGCCCCAAGATATGTAATTCTCATTGACATCAGTATGAGTTGCATATGCATATCTAAAGACACAGCGCTCTTTTTGAGGTCATGACCAAAAATGAGAAAAGCCAGAAAAAATAAAATTGTTTGTTGAAGTAGCTTAGGACCAAAATGCAAGTTTTGTTACCAAAATGCAATGTTGGAAACACAAGCACAGCAGCACTGTGCTAATGCATAACAATGGGAAAGTGAAAACAATTATAAACAGAAATAAAACGGACCTGTTCGGTTTCATTGTCCAAAGCGGGTGAAGTGCAAAAGTTAATAATCAGCTTCAATAGTGAAAGGTAAATTAGATTTATTTTAATTCTTTCCATTTTAATAATAATAAAAAAGTTTGTCGCTACCAAGATAGGGAAACAAAATATGATTTTAATCTTGAATGTTAATGGTACATTCTTTTGGTTACATATTCTATCTAATCAACCTCCTAAGAATGGAGTTATCCAATGATAATAGGGAATTGGGGCTAAGGAATTCTGAGGGAAGGATTCCTACTTAGGTGAATCAGGTTAGCCCGCTTGATGCTATTAATTGTATAGCCACTTTCAGAATGAAATATTTAATATTCACTTTTCTAAAAGTCCACTGAGCTGGCACACAATATACATAATATGATACACTCATACATTGGCTACACTTGGTTACACAGAAATAGTAACATCATTTATGAATTCCATCTCATGGGACATTAATTTTACTTTCTCAAAGCCATTTAATCTGAAGGTCCACCAGATTAATGAGAGAAAAAACTACCATTGTCTTGTATCAGAGGGGTAGCCATGTTAGTCTGGATCTGTAAAAAGCAATGAGTCCTGTGGCACCTTATAGACTAACAGATGTATTGGAGCATGAGCTTTCGTGGTTGAATGCCCACTTCATCAGACGCATGTAAACCATTGTCTTCAGAATCTGGTAAAAATGTTGAAAAATGTCCATCCTGGAGGATAGTAGAATTGCCAAGAGCAGCACTTGTGAGGCAACCTCCCCCGGCTTGTATGATTGGCCCCATCAGACTATCTATTTGTGAAACAGAAGATAAACCATTCAAATTATTTCCTAGATTCCCACTATGTCTGAGGTACTGGTAATACTTCCTTTGTAAATCTTCATACCAATACTTTTGTCTAAGCATCTGTCTGTGCTGCCAAAAAAGATGCGTTTGTAACCCGTGTTAGCTAACCTCAGTTAAAAGAGCAGCAAAGATTCAGCAACTCAGCTTTTAACTCAGGTTAGCAGCCCAGGTTCAATCCCAAACTCCCCTATAGGCTTTAACTCGAGCTGCTAACCCAAGTTTAAAAGCCAAGTTGCTGTGTCTTCACTGTTGTTTTAATTCGGGCTAGTTAACCCAAATAAAAACACACCAGGTTTTTTGCAGTGTAGACATACCTTAAGCTGGTCCAGGCTAGAGCAAGCTATTGTTGAGTACATAGTAGCTGACATGTTTTCTTCCAGCACTAATAATTAACTATAAAGCCCCTGGAGTATGTGAATGTAATAGGAAACCAAAGGCTGTGCCTTTAAGCAGAGTAAGCATGGTCAGTAGAAGTTGGCAGCCAGTATGAATTGAAGAACATCCTGAATACAACTATGTGCAGCAGCCGTGCCAGGAAATCTAGCTACTTTTATATCAGGGAGGGAGTGTGGACCAGGTACGCTTCTGCAGTACAGGATCTCTCTGTATTGAACGGCAGTGTCAGCACTGTGTAAGATCCTGGATCCTACTGTAAAACCTGACTGCTTTGGCCCTGCTGGTCAAGAGGCAGAACTGCCATGTTACCAGGTCTGAAGATTGCTCACTGATAATGCATTATAAAATAAGCATTAGTGCTTATTCAAGTCACCCTGGCGCTCTCATTTCATTTTCTTAACTGCTCTTTATTAGTTACAACTCAGCAGACGCGATGCCCTTTTAACTCTCACAGCTTTTCATGTAATCAAGTTGGAGGTGCAGTAGCACTTTGTGTTCAATTAATTCCATATATTTTGCAGTCACTACTGGGAAACCCATTTCAAACAACTGAAATAAATTTCTCTCCCCCTCCCCCAGTAAATAAAAAAATTCCCCTGTGGGATGGAAGTAGAGCCCATGGGAATAAAATATAGTGTTCTTAACTTAACAGAGGCTATGGTGGAAGGAGGGGCCACTGAAAAGTGTTCTCTAATAATAATAATCTCCATGGAACCTGCATAGGGCCACAGTGGGTACTAATGCGCTGCATCCCTCCCAGCCTCATATCCAGTCTGCTCATTCCTTTCTCCAGTTCACCTCACCAATTCTGCCTCTAGCTTGGGCCCCAGACTTATGAAGAAGCCTCCACAGGATCTGTAGAAAGGGGAGGGACGGTGCCACAGAGGGGGCTGAGCCCCATTCTATTTATGTGGGTGGAGGTCTGCACAGATCTTGGGGTGACAATCCATGTCCAAATGATTAGAGAAGCTGGGAGCATGGCAAAAGGTTCCTAGAACTGAACAAGGATTAGCTAAGAAGGATCACATTGTATGATATGCATATTGAATTGGATCCACAAAGGGTCTTAGTTGTTGTGATGCTATTATTAGTAGAGCTATTAAGGCACTCCCCTACCAGACTATCTCATAGCTTAGTGGTTAAGGACACACACCTGAAAGGTGGTAGATCCCTGTTCAAATCCCTCCTGCAGAGGAGGCTCCTAAATCTGGAGATTAGGCAACTAAGTGCATTTGAGCCATTTCTAGGAACTGTTTACTAAAAGGAGGTTGTCACAGGGTAGAATGGGCCCTTTAAGGGGGAACAGGTTCAGTCCACCTATGCCTCATTAACAGCCTTGTGATAGAGCCTGATAGAGGGCAGCTGGTCTCCATAAAGATCCAGAGAAAAAGCTTTGGTGGAGGGAGTTAGAAGGTTGCTCAGAGAACAGAAGGCTACAGGGGAAGCAGACTCCAGCCAGCTAGGGCTAGGAGTGGTCTGCCAAAATCAGAGGATTGAATTGGCCTCTGTGGACTTTAGTTTGGGACTTCGAGTTTTGCTTGCAACTTTGCTATTAATAAGCCCAGGGGTAATCGGAAGCACACATCAACTTTTCAATGCTGAAGGAGAGATGGTAGGCAGGGTGGGAATAGGTTGTGATTGTGCCACTCATAGGCTCCAAACCATTTTACAAGTCAAGCCAGTTGCAGAAGGAAACTGAATTGGATTGATCAGTTTCATCCTGCAGCTATAACCCTCAGGTGTCAAACACTTCTGCACCTGAGCATAGTAGCGGCAACAAAAATAAGATCCTGAAGAGAAACGGGAATAAAATAAAAAAGAATAAAAAATATGTAATAGAAACAGCAAAAGTGAGGTGGGGACCAAACAAGAACATACAGTCAGTTAGTGCTTGTAGGGAAAAGATAAGGACAGTAGAACAAGTTAATACTAGCCAAAGGGACTAAGAAGAAGAAGTCAGGCTTTTACAGATATGTCAGGGGGAAAGGAAATACTAAAAAAAAAAAAAAAAAAAACTCATCATGACTTTTACATTGATGAGGTGCTGAACTTTTTTTAAATCTGTCTTTAATGAGAACCATAAAAAATATGATAAAGTACGTGTTCACACACACACATTTGAGTCTGCATGTTTCTGTTAGCTGCTCTTCCTTCTGTACTCCCCTTCCTGCCTGTTGCTATGTAACTTATACAGGTCTGACTCTCTACTTCTGTGTATACCAATGGTGGGCAACCTGCAGCCCACAGGTAATCCTCTGGCAGGCCCGTCAGGGTAATCCGCTGGCGGGCCGTGAAACAGTGTTTACATTGACCATCAGCAGGCACGGCCGCCCGCAGCTCCCAGTAGCCACAGTTCGCCATTCCTGGGCAATGGGAGCTGTTGGAAGCGGCGCAGGCCACAGGGATATTCTGGCTGCTGCTTCCCGCAGATCCCATTGGCTGGGTACAGCGAACCGCAGCCACTGAGAGCTGCGTAAACACTGTCTTGCCAGCCTGCCAGCAGAGTACCCTGACAGGCCGCGTGCAGCCCGTGGGCTGCAGGTTGCCCACCACTGGTGTACATAGTGCAGTGAATGCAAAATGCTATCAAATTTGATTGGTAGCAATTTATACTAATGTTGCACTGGTGTAAATGAATCCATAGGGCCCAGCCTGAATACCAAATGGATGTAGGCTAATTTCTCTGGGCTTGTGTACATGGTGCTGCAGTGTGCACTGCAAGCCTCAATCTGGGACAGTTCCTCAGATTTGTCATTAAAAAGAATGGTTCAAGTGTGGGACTCTCTCTCACATCCTCGGCAGTGATGACCAATTCAAAGAATTCATTTAGCTTCATCTCAACATCCCTGTCTTCCCTTGGTGCTCCTTTAGCACTTTGATCATCCAGTGGCCCCACTGATTTGGCAGGCTTCCTGCTTCTGATGTATTTAAAAAAATGTTTGCTGTTAGTTTGAGTCTTCTAGTTGCTGTTCAAATTCTTTTTTGGCCTGCCTGATTATACTTTTACATTTGACTTACCAGAGTTTATGCTCCTTTCCATTTTCCTCCGTAAGATTTAACTTCCAATTTTTAAAGGATGCCTTTAACTACTTCTTTTACATTGTTATTTAATCATTGTGGCACTTCTTTGGTCCTCTTACTATGGTTTTTAATTTGGAGTATTCATTTTATTTGAAACTCTTATGGTGTTTTTAAAAAGCTTCCATGCAGCTTGCAGGCATTTCACTCTGTTTTTAATTTCCATTTAAATAGCTTCCTTGCTTTTGTATCATTTCCCTTTTTGAAGTTTAATGCTGCTGTGGTGTGCTTCTTTGGTGTTTTTTCCCTTACAAGGGTGTTAAATTTAATTATATTATGGTCACTACTATTGAGCGGTTCAGCTAGATTCACCTCTTGGACCAAATCCTGTCTTCCACCTTGGACTAAGTCACAAATTGCCTTGTGGGTTCCAGGACTAGCTGCTCCAAGAAGCAGTCATTAATGGTGTCTAGAAACTTTATCTTAGCATCCCGTCCTGAGGTGACATGTACCCAGATAATATGAGGATAGTTGAAATCCCCCATTATTATGGAGTTTCCTATTTTTATAGCCACTCTCATCTCCTGGAGCATTTCACAATCACCATCATCTTCCTAGCCAGGTGGTCAGTAGTGTATTCTATATTCTTATTATTCAAGCATGGAATTTCTATCCATAGAGATTCTATGGTACATTTTAATTCATTTAAGGTTTTTACTATATTTGACTCTATGCTTTCTTTCACATACCGTGCCACTCCCCCGCCAGCACAATCTACTCTGTCATTCCTATATATTTTGTACCCTATTATTACCATGCCACATTGATTAGCATCATTCCACCAAGTTTCTGTGATGCCTATTATATCAGTATCCTCATTTAATACCAGGTTCATTCATCTTAGTATTTAGATTTCTTGCATTTGTATACAAGCACATATAGTGGTAGATACGCTGGAGGGTAGGGATAGGACAAAGAGGGACTTAGACAAATTAGAGGATTGGGCCAAAAGAAACCTGATGAGGTTCAACAAGGACAAGTGCAGAGTCCTGCACTTAGGACGGAAGAATCCCATTCACTGTTACAGACTAGGGACCAAATGGGTAGGAAGCAGTTCTGCAGAAAAGGACCTAGGGTTTACAGTGGACGAGAAGCTGGATATGAGTCAACAGTGTGCCCTTGTTGCCAAGAAGGCTAACGGCATTTTGGGCTATATAAGTAGGGGCATTGCCAGCAGATCGAGGTACGTGATCGTTCCCCTCTGTTCGACATTGGTGAGGCTTCATCTGGAGTACTATGTCCAGTTTTGGGCCCCACACTACAAGAAGGATGTGGAAAAATTAGACAGAGTCCAGCGGAGGGCAACAAAAATGATTAGGGGTCTGGAGCAAATGACTTATGAGGAGAGGCTGAGGGAACTGGGATTGTTTAGTCTGCAGAAGAGAAGAATGAGGGGGGATTTGATAGCTGCTTTCAACTACCTGAAAGGGGGTTCCAAAGAAGATGAATTTAGACTGTTCTCAGTGGTACCAGATGACAGAACAAGGAGTAATGGTCTCAAGTTGCAGTGAGGTAGGTTTAGGTTGGATATTAGGAAAAACTTTTTCACTAGGAGGGTAGTGAAGCACTGGAATGGGTTACCTAGGGAGATGATGGAATCTCCTTCCTTAGAGGTTTTTAAGGTCAGGCTTGACAAAGCCCTGGCTGGGATGATTTAGTTGGGAATTGGTCCTGCTTTGAGCAGGGGGTTGGACTAGATAACCTCCTGAGGTCCCTTCCAACCCTGATATTCCATGACTCTATGATAAAATGTGTCACCTTTTTAGCTGTCTGCCTTTACGTGATGTAATTGAATTGTATTCCTTTTCATCTGACTGTTCTCTTCAGTTCCTACCTGTTCTTTAACAACTTCTATCTTCTCTATAGAGAATCCCAGTTAATAGATCTTCCACTAAGGGATGTTTTTGTCCGAACCATGTGCCCCTCTGCACCTGTCAGCTTTCCCCCAGCCCTTAGTTTACACCTAAAGAGCCTGAGCGTTCTCTCACTTGCAGCTGCATAAATCAGAACTAACTCCATTGGTGCTGATGGAGCTATGTTGGTGTGAAAGGAGAATTGGGCCCAGTTGTAACTAATAGAACTGTTTATATCCCCATTGATTCTGATGTTGTAGGATTAACCTCCTCAATGTAACCATCCTTGCGGGCTTACAGAGAGGAAGGATGGTCCACTGGTTAAGACACTAGCTTAGGATTTGGGAGACGGTAGTTCCTGTTGCTGTGTGACCTTGGGCAAGTCTCTTAGCCTCAGTTTCCTATCTGTAAAATGGGATAACTATAATTCCCTACCTCACAGGGATTTGTGAGGATAAATACACTAAAGATTGGCAGGTGTTTGGGTACTACAGTAATACATATAAGTAACTTAGATAGGAGTGACAATGACGTCATTACACGGCCCAAAGTGAATGGTGGTGAGTATATGCCACCGATCTATTTAAAAGCCAAAGTGTGTACTAAGTGATGGAGGCATGGGACATGATGTTCTACAAATATTTAAAGAATGTAAAACAAAAGGAGGAGAGAAAAGAAGCATTTAGCATGTTACTTTAAAAAAAGAGAGGGGAAATTTAGGCAAACTGTCAGGACACAAAAAGTCTCGTTAATAACATTTATAATGTTTGAAACCACAGGAAAGAGCACAGGGAAATCTTATGTAAAAATTACTAAAAACAATGTAATTTGCCTTTTCCAACTTCTCTCAGGCAGTGGGGTTTTATGAAATCAGCTTGGGAATACAGACATGAATACAAATTCTGAAGTTATTCCCAGCAGATAACACGTTCTGCAAAGAAGTCATAGTTTGCTCTGATTAGGTTTTGGGGGAAGCTTCAAAAGTAGCCAGCTAAATAATTTCTTTTCTTTGCACTATTCCGACATCTTCAATCATAATTTCCATCTGCAACCAATTCTGCTTCTGTTTTTCATGCTTGCTCTGTGCCTCAGGTGAATTTTTCCACAACATTTCAGCAAAAATAGTTCAGCCACTTCTAAGAGTGAAATGTAGGGGCAAATAGGTAGTTTTGCCAATATTAGTTTTTCCCTTAGCTGTTTCTTTGAAGAGCAGTAGTGCCTCCAGAATTTGAAGCAGGAACTCCAAATTTTTCAGCAGATAGTTTTTGGATGAAAGATGCCTGTTACTACCCCTATAAAAATGAACCAATATTTGGATAATTTATAAACCTCTGAAAAATTGTCAGCTGAACATGTCCAGTAAATCTTTTTAGAGGGTAAAATCACTCTGCACATTCCATTTGCATAGAGCGTCCTTTAATTGACCAGCACGAATTATTGGACAAAACACTTGTTTATTTTTTAGTGAGGTTTTACAGCTTTGGTGCTGTTTTCACTCTTGGATATGTGCCCAAAATATGAAGAATGAATCTTCTGAGCCACCTGTGCCTACTACCCAGCCATGATCATAATATAAGGCGATGGAGGGCATTAAGCATGGTTCCAAAGGTAGCGGAAAAAGTAATGAATTTTAAAAAGCACACATTGAAGGAATGTGAAGTCAGATGAAGAAAATGGATTGTAATCAATTATTTTATTTTCCTCTAATCCATCTTTGAGTGACGTGTTTCCAGTTCTGTTGTTATGAGAGTGGCTGCACCAACCTTTGTAAAGTGCTTTCTCTCGCTATTCTACCTTGCAGTGTGCAGCATTTTCTGATGCTTCGTATGAAGGATGCTATGTAAAAATAAATTCATATTATGTGCGGGTGTGTAGATATTTATGTATGTATATCCATATCCACACAACAGAATATAGGGAGAGAGCAATTGTATATGGTTAGGGAAAACATGGAAAATGGGAGGATTGTGTAAATTATTCATTCTATTTAACTAGCTTAGGGTTTTCTATAGTTCACATCACCATGGTATCTAAGTGTTTCCCAGGCAAATAGAATTGTCATGATGAAGGCCCTAGCTGATCCAAAAAAATGAAGTGATAGCAATCTGAAGGGTGAAAGCGAGAAGTAAGATGTTAATTATTGTGGCATTGAAAGAGAAGTTATATCCATTTGTGCAAGCAGAGATGGTAGGAAGTGTTTTTCCCTTGATCAGAAAATACTTTTACAGACAGGGAATCACTAAGTGCACCCAAACTGTGATTTTTTTTTTCATGTGAGTATAAGGCCAATCCTTGGCCCTGGCATGTTAGGACCTCCATAGTTCACTTGTGTTTTGCAGTCATGGAGGCCTTCTCTGAGCCTGAGAGAAAAGAAACCCTGCCTCTCCTTGCACTCTCAACCCCCTGCCTCTCTGTCTCTCTTCTCTTCCTTACCTCACCTGCCCACCCACCCCATAGCTAAGTAGTGACAATGTGGCTACTCAACCTCTCCCTTCTCAAGGGATAGTGTCTGTCTTCACCCTGCACCACCACCACCTCTCCCTCACCATTATTCCCATATACAATATGGGAATTAGGTCTCTGGAGATGACATTAGGAGAAATAGTCCCTGCTTCTTGACATCCCAGCAAGCAGGCAGAATTCCAAGGATAGCTTGAAAGATTGGTCACCAAGTGAAATTAATAGGCAGCAGGTTTAAAACAAACAAAATGAAGTATTTCTTCACACAATGCATAGTCAACCTGTGGAACTCTTTGCCAGAAGATGTTATGAAGGCCAAGACTATAAGAGAATTCAAAAAAAGAACTAGATAAGCTCATGGAGGATAGGTCCATCAATAGCTATTATCCAGGATGGACAGGAATGTAAAACCATGCTCTGAAGTGCCCCTAGCCTCTGTTTGCCAGAAGCTGGGAATGGGTGACGGGTGATGGATCACTTGATGATTGTCTGTCTGTTCTGTTCATTCCCTTTGAAGCACCTGGCATTGGCCACTGTTGGAAGACAGGATACTGGGCTAGATGGACCATTGGTCTTACTGAGTATGGCTGTTGTTAAGGTCTGATGTTCGTACTGAATGAACCAGCATGGCCCACAGAGATTTCTCAACTGATACGTCTGAAACAGAGAAGTCAGGTAGAGATGCAAGACTAGGAATGTAACTAGGATGAAGACACTTTAGCAAAAGGGGATCTATGAGGAAATAGGACAGAGCCCAACCTAAATAATTAAATATTCAAGACCCCACTCTCCGACCTCATCCCCAAAACTCTATTATGGAAATGTCCTATAAAACTTAATAGAAAATAATCATATTTATATTAGTGCTCATCAAAAATCTGAAGTTTTTTATTGAAAACTTGATTTTTATAAAAATTACTCCTTTTCCAGAATTTTTTTCAATTAATATCTTAATTTTTAATTTAATATTTTAATTTTTCAAATGTTGACAGGGAAAATGAAATATTTTTGGTGTTTTCAAATTTTTGAAATTCTGGGGAAATGCGCACCTTCTTTTTCTCTCTTTTCCCCCCTGTAAAAAGGAAGAGGGTACGTTGGTTTATTTGAATCTGGAGACATAACAGAGGCAAGACCATGAGCTGCATTGTCTGATCAGTGAACCAGGAACCAATTTGCATTATTTCTTGATTCCCCTCACCCTACCCCACCCCACTCCACCAATGAGCACTGCTCTACCATCCACCCACGACTGTGTTTGAGTACCTTATACACCAAACCAATCATCTGCACAATCAGTGAGCTTGATGCAAAGCCAGTTTTTATGACTGGCTGCGGCTAGTACTTCCCACAGTGCTTCATAAATAGACCTTAGGATTTGTCTCTTAGTGCTCATGAAAGACACTGGCTTGGCAGCCCCAGAGACTGAAATCCTCTGTTAAGCTGCAAAATAGATATAGCATGCGCATCAGCAGTACAGGTGTCCCCATAGCCAACCAGTAGGAATCAAACCTGGCCCAGATCCAATTAGGGCAAGAGGCTATTTTGACCTCCGCACCCATTCATTCTTTTGCTTCCCTGCTGATTTGTGTGATGTCGACACCTGTGAACAAAGAGTTTTATTTTATCAAATAAATCTGGTGTAAGGACCTAACCTACCTCCATATCCAAGGATTCTGATTGTGAAGGATATTATTAACTGGAGAAAAAAATAGCTACAATTTTAAAAGGATCACTTAATGTAAGTTCAACAGAGACCCCTGAAGGTAGGAAATTGGCTAGCTAAATGTCATAATTAAAAGAAGTCCTGTGGGTACTCCAGAAGATTATAGCCCAATTAGTTCAACTTTAATTTTAGAAAAAATATTAAGCACTGAGTTTTTTAGAGATCATTTGGGAACACTAGCAAAAAAGGAAATGGAGGGGAGTCTTGATTAAGGAATGGTAGCCATGTTGCAGAGAAGCATGGTCATGTTTCACTAATGGCGATAATAAGAGAGGTCATTTGAAGATATTAAAGCTGGGGTGGACAAAAGGGATGCAACTAGAATTATAATTAAATTCTCATGAAGTATATAAAGAAGTTTTACATTAGTGGTGAAGGTCTAAAGGGCAGTCAGAGAAATATGTCTTGGCAATGAGTGATGTCTTAACATGTGACAAATGCATAGCTGTCAGTGGTTTGTTGTTTTTTTTCAGTCTGGAAAACTAGCAAGGGAGTACAAAATCAGTATTGGTACCACAGCTATTTTTAAAACTATAAATAAAGAAGTTGTAACACTATTTTGACAGGTGCCTTTCCTAGTTATTACACTAAGAACGTAATATTACATTATTACATAATACTACATTCAAAAATCAATGAAGTCTCACTTGCAGGGTCTCGTCTGAACATTAAACTGCTTAGATAAGTACCTAAATATGGACGTTTCTAATTTTAGACACCCAAGTTAGGCCTGTCTTGCAGTTAAGGCTCTGCATGGAGACTCAGGAGATGTGGATTAAATTCCTGGCTCTGCCATATTCTCCCTAGGTGACCTTGGGCAAGTCACTTAATCTCTCTGTGCCTTAGCTCCTCATCTGAAAAATGGGGATAACACTTTCATACATTTTGGGGTTTTGCCAAGGTAAATTCATTAATATTTATGTTTGAATACTGAAGTAATGAGAAGCATATAACAAACTAGACAGATATCAGAACAGTTTGCTAGTGGTTATAAAAGTCTGTGTTAGTTTAAGAGAAAAGCACTTTCATAAATACTTTCTTTCCCTGAAATTTAGAATTACTGCACTTATACCAAATGGCAAAATGTCTGTAAGCTTCAAAGTATTATATTTATCCTGATAAGGTAGCAGATGCCATGTTAGAGATGGCCCCTGTTCTGCATCTTTTCTGAATTAGGTAATTATTTATAATAAAACTCATACAATCCAAAAGTCAAACCATCACCTCCATCAACATCTTGACCTAACTGTGGCAGTGAATCAGTTGAATTTCATTCACTTCTAAGTGTATCTTCTCTACCAAATTAAACTTATATTAATTCTATCTTCCTTACTAATATATCAGCTGATAATTTGGATGGAACTATTGCATTTCCACACAATGGATTGGGGTCATATGGTTAAATCTCATAAATTCAAGAGGTCACAAGGTCGGACAGACAAACATATAGCTGAAAGGCTAAAAAGTCATGTAAGCCAGAAACTGGTATCACCAAAAAGCAGATATGAGTGTTTCTGCTAGTTAAGAAAAGGTTGAGGAAGTTGATAATGACCCATTAGCAAGCTAGAAACCAAGATGGAAGCTTCTTTCCCATCTTGCAGACCCAGAATTGTATGTCGATTAAGTATAGAGCAGGGGTGGCCAAACTGTGGCCCGTGAGCCACATGCAGCTCTTTCAACATAAAAGTGCGGCTTGCGGAGCCCCCCTACCCCATTGTCCACCTATCAGAGTGGCGGGGGAGGGAGAGGCGGAGTTCAGGACCTCTGCCTTGCAGCAGGCTGGTGAGGTAGAGGCTTCTGCCCAGCGGGGAGAGGAGTCTCGGGGCTTCAGCCCTGTGGGGTGCACCTGCCAGGGCTCTGGGCTTCAGCAGAATCAGGGCTGAACCCCAAACCCCATCAGGTGCCTCCCACAGGGCTGAAGCCTCAACAGATTCGCCCCGACTCTAGAACTTTTGAAGATTTTTGTATGCAGCTCAGAGGGGCAGTAAGTTTGGCCACTCCTGATATAAAGTTCATTTTGCAAATCAGAATGACTGTATACAGAATACTTTGCAGTGGCATGCTACCTCTCCTCCCTCTTCTCTGAGCCAGCAGATACCTTTCTGCTGCCTTTTCAGTGGGGTAAGCTTTCCGACTTTTTGACTCTTTTGCAATGAAACCTTTTCAGCCTTTTTCTCTCCTGTTGATGTTTATAAGGGTCTTGCTGGCAAGCGAGAAATTGATTTTTGATAACAGTGAAACTGACTATAAAATTGGCCTTGCACTTACGCTGTTATGGTGAAAGGTGCAAATGGCTTGCACAATAGGGTTCACTGAGATATAAACACCACAAACTTGTTAAGGAGATTGAGTGGGATAAAGTACTCTTCTCTGTCCAGCAGTTAAACCCCTTTGTATTGCAAACAACAACAGTATGCTTAGCAAAGGTCTGCAGCACCAAGTGTCTAATCACATGATGCGTTGTTTAAGTAACTTTCACCTCCATAGAAGAGTATCAGAAGTATGCAGGTTTGATAAAGTTGCACTTTTGTATATACTCTTACCTTCTGACTCCATGGTCCTTCATTGCTGAGGCTGCTAAACAATTCTCCTTAAGATGTCTGGCTGGCAGCACCCATTTGACAGCTTACTGCATAGGTAGATTTAGTCATCCACTATTTCCATAGTTTGTTGCGAAGCACAGATGTCTTGTATCACAACTTTTGCACCAACACTCTGGATATTTGTTTTTGCCCAAGAAACTCTTAGTCCAAAGACAGCTGTCTCATGTTGGAAACTCTCCAGTGCATCTTTGAGATTGTTCGCATCCTAACCAAAGAGGACAACATTATCCTCAAAACCCAGGTTGGTAAAAGAGGTTGAATTGACAGTTATACTGACAGTTATACTGATATTTACAGAGAGTTGTTTTACTGGTTGGGGCCAGGATACATCCCTACTTTACCCCGGATCTAGTATGAAGCCTGTCAGACCCCTAGGTCCCCCAGTGCGCCCCTGCCCATGAGTCTTCGTGTAGATCTGGAATTAGCCTCAGAAGGGTGTTGGAAACACCAGTGCCCTGTAAAAAGAACAGGAGTACTTGTGGCACCTTAGAGACTAACAAATTTATTTGAGCATAAGCTTTCGTGGGCTACAGCCCACTTCATCAGATGTATAGAATGGAACATATAGTAAGAAGATACATACAGAGAACATGAAAAGGTGGAAGTTGCCATACAAAGTCTAGAGGTTAATTAATTAAGATGAGCTATTATCAACAGGAGGAAAAAAAACTTTTGTAGTGATAAAGTAGAGCCTTCTACAGGACAGCTCTATTGACAGAATTTAAGGCTGCCTTTAGGTCTATATATGCTTCTGTCAAAGGCTGATTAAATTCCCCATTTCTCAGATCTCAGATAAAAGACAGAGCGAGTATAGCATCCATTGTAGATCACCTGCCAGTGGAAACCAATAGCTCTGGGTGATGGCATTTCACAAAGAGAGGCTGGAGACAGGTGAGTAGGACATATGTGAAGACTTTTCCAGGGACAGATAGCAGAGTTATTGGCCTATTGCCTAAAACTACCACACTCAGTGGGCCTTTCCCTTTATAGAGCAGGATAACTATCCCTTCTTTCCACTCTGCTGGTACCTTCCCAGTTTTGCAAAGCAGCTGCCGAAAGGTGAGCTGATGCTGAGACTCATCTATGAAGTCCATGTGGTCCTAGCAGAGAAGTTTTGGGCTATAGGATTTCCCAGGAGTAAAGATGATGGGTTGGGGCACAGGCTTATTTCTAGCAGCAAAGGCGCTGCAAAGCAAGAAACAGATTACAGATACAGACCAAGGAGTTTAAGAGAGGTTTTAAGACACAGACCAAGGTTTAGCTTGAGTCTGTGTGCTGGGGAAAAAGAGCCAGCAGCTAAAGTAATAAAAGTATAGAAAGTTTCACAGAGGGATTCTTACCAGTCCCCAAGGCAGCAGCAAAGGCAGAAGCAGCAACAGCATCAGAAGAAGCAAGGAGGGCTCGGTATGGTCTTGATAATCAGGAGGTCTCTCGGGCAGCAATTCGTTCTTCGTGGGGGGGGGGTTAAAAACGGGGGTATGCTCAAAAATAAAACAAGAGCGGAGAAAGGACCCCCCAGAACCCCTGGCTGATCAGACCAGGTAGCAATGCAGGAACCTTTCTGATGTTTGTTTCAAAAATGCCTGTTCTTAAAGGCAATCTCAGGCAGTTTCCCCACCTGTCCCTGATAGGCTCCTTCTGTCACAGGGGAGGAGATAAAGGGAAAAACTGCAGGTGAGCATAGAGACGTGCCTGGGCAGAGTTCTGGACCATAGGCGTGAGTTCACACCTCAGGACTCAAAAGCACATGAGGCCTATGACTCATGCCCAGGATCTCAAAAACACATTAGGTCTTGCAGCTCTGGACATTGCTTACCCTACACGGAGTCCAGGTTTAACAAGGTGATAACAGGACCAACCCTTTGAACAGAGTAGTGGTCCCACTTAGCACGCAGCACAAGTGGCCATCCCTTTGAGAAGGGCAATGGCTCTTGGTAAACAACTTAACAGCCAGGGAGGGGCGGCCACAGGAGGAGAACAAAAACAAAATGGAGTAAGGGGACAGCTGTAAGAAACAAAATGGAATAGGGGGAAAGCTGTAACAGACAATAACCATAAAGATCTTCAGCAATTTAAATCAATTAAACCTTTATTCTCATTGGACACTAGCACGGAACTCACACTGGGTTAATTGAAGCTCTTGTTTATGTACTTCTTTAAATTGGAAAGAGTGGACAACATGAAGTCAAATAAATTCTACACTTGCAAAGAACACAGAATGACAGAGCCACTAGACACGACTAAAGGCAGTACAGAGATTCAGATTGCATATTATTTTTGTGCGTATTTATTTAGAAGGCATATTTGGAAAGGCTGTGCATAAGCTAAGGAAAGTTGACTTGTTACATGCAAGCTAGAGGTTCTTCCAAGCAACTCATTGGCATTTTTAGAGAATATTCTTTTTCTGCATGCTGCTTCTTCAGTGGCCTTCCCCCTGGCACTTTTCTTTTACTGGAGCTCCCCCACAAGGAATACAATGGAAAGTTAGCTTTATGATAAACAAAACAGATTTCCCATTTTGAGTAGAACAATAGCCATTTCTTTATATAGAACTCTCAGATTTTCTGCAAAGCATTCACTCATTTTTGGCTGATTTCCAAACATGATGAGTGCTTATGTATCCCACACACCTCCAGGGTCTGGTGTTCTGTCCCCTCTAGTGGTACCGAGACCACTGAAAGATTAATGAATTTGCTCTATAGCCTTAGCTAAAAGCTCATGCATTTACCTTCAGAGATCCCAAGTTTGATCCTGTCCGCCGACGACCGGGGTCTGTCAGTGTTATACTTACGCTCAGAAGTGGAAAGCTGTACCTGAGTAAAGAAACCTAGGCTAGAGAGGATTACTGCATTGATATGAGTAGCTTTCTATGCATGAATGTAATGTTGCTTGAGGAATTTTAGGGTAAGAAGAAAAATAATTAACGTATCATATGTGCACTGATCTGCTCCAGCACATGGACTCCTTCTTTTGGGCCCAATGCTGCCCTTCTTGCTTGAGCAAATCTCCCATTGACTTCAATGGGAATTTTGCCTGAATGGGAATCATAAGATTGGTCGCTACTATCAGAAACTTTTAATTCTGATACCTCCTCATTGACCTTAGTTTTAGATTAGCACTAATGTATTTAGGTTAATGTATCCCAAGCAAAGGAGATATGGGGCTGCAGCAGAACCCAAGCTGTGGGCCATCAGTAGCAAAGTTTTTCAGGAGAGGGGAGTAGAGCGGCACAAGCCACCTGCACCCACAAGTCTGTCAGGGAGTCTAGAGCAACCCAAAAAGTGAGTGGGGTTGGCTGGGAGAGGTGCTGGTTCAGTGAACTTAAATCTTCTCTCCTTTAGTGAACTTACATTCTTCCTTCTCTGAGCAACAGACTTTCATAGAAGTTGTTCCAAGACTGTGGAATGAACTCCCACAGCATCTAAGGCTCATCGCAAACCTCACCACTTTCCACTTCAAGTGCAAGGCACATTTCTTGGACTTGCCTTCTGTCACAAAACACATAGCTGTGAGTACATTAAAAAAAAATCAAAAGAAAACAATGCCCCTACCAAAATAAAACGCTACACAGCATACACAATTCTCCCCCTGGGTATAAGATGAGAGAAAGACCAGTGCTACAAAGTTCTTCAAGAAGCGTAAAGATGCCACACTTGCAGTACCCTCTAAATCAGGGATCGGCAACCTTTGGCATACAGCCCGCCAGTGAAATCGGAGCTGTGATTGGCCGAACCTGCGGACACTGCAGATAAACAAATCGTCCCGGCCCGCCAGCAGTTTTCCCTGATGGGCCGCATGCCAAAGGTTGCCGATCCCTGCTCTAGATACAGTCTTTGGTTTCCTTGGACACACCTCCTGCTGGGGAAGAGAAACAAAGCAGCCCAGGACAGGGCAGGCACAGACTGCAGCTACACAGAATAGTGGAAAGTTTTGGTACCTTTGTCTGTACATCTCTTCTGTTCATAATAATGGGTTTATATTGAAACCAGTCTCCTCATTAGAAGATACTAGAAGAATAAGCCACATGTGACAGATGCTAGTCACATTGCCTAATGCACTGCTGGAAGGCATTCAGATACTATGATAATGAGGGGAGAATACAGAGCTGGCACTAGACATAAGCAAAGTAAGCAATTGCTTATGGCCCCGAGCAGCTCAAGGGAGCCCCCCCATGCACTTTTTATTATGTGTTGGGGGGTGGAATATTCATGCTTAGAGCTCCCAAAGGGCTAGCACTGCCACTAGGAGTCTATAAGATCTATACAGAGTAGAATAGACAGTGTGAATCCCCACTCATGAGCAGCCACCAATGTGGGCATCACCAGGCAGTACACCAGGATCGCTGGGTATGGGAGAAAGAAGGTCAGGATTGGCAGAGACATGGTGAAGGAATATGCAAACTCTCTTTCATGGGCTTCCTGATCCTTTTTTGGGCCTCCAGGTCCAAACCTCACTCTCTTACACCTACTTGACTGTCCTCAGGATTGGTCAGGCAACTGTGTAGCTACCTTTTAAAGAAGTAGAAGGTCTCCATGCCCCTTAGGATTTGGTCCCACACTCTCCAGTGCTTGAATCCTGTATCTACAGTGATTTGTGATTTGCACAAGAAAGCCACACAGATGTAACCTAAGGTGTGAATATAAACCTAGAGAGTTAAATTGCTGCAAACCTATGTGTAAACACTCTTATTTACATATAGGAGTGTCTTTTCCTTGGTTTAGTTTAAGTCAATTGGGAACTGTTTTAAGCTAAACCAAAATAAGTCACTCCTAAACTGATATAAGAGTGTTCACACAAATTTGAGTTAAACCAGTGCAACTTTCTTGTGTAGACAAGGCTTCAGTGTGCTTTGTTATTATAATACAGTACTTATAATGATAAAGAAATACTCTGCTTGTCTGTTTCTCTCAAGGATTAGCTTACTACCCACACTTAACAAAGCAAGGGCTTGTCTTCGCTGTGTGATTAACTTGAGTTCTTACTCGGGTGTTGCCTCTAACCTGGCTCCCGTCCAAACACAAAACCCTCCGGCCTGCATGTTCTGGAGCTTCACAACCAGTCTAGCTGGCCCACCGTGGCCTATAGGCTAAAGTTAGAATGCTACAGACACTCGGGCTGTTAACCTGCTCACATTGCAGTATGGGTGTAAGCTAAACCACTTGAGTCCTGATAAACTCAAAATGCTTTCCCACAATTCCCCCCAGGTGCCCTGAAGGACAGACAGGTTCTCCCACAATTCAGTGGAAAAGTTGCTGTGTTAAGATCCCTGGGATATGATTACAGAAGTTCTAGCACCTCACATGGGTAAGTACAGCACTAGTATTGGTGCAGTAATTCAAGTCTGGCATTGGAGCGTGGCTGCTCATGCCTGAGTTAGGCCAACCCAGGTTCTCAGACCTGAGTTAAATCTGAAGTGAAGACATACCCTAAGGGTCAAATTCACCTTTACTCATATTGAAAAGTACTTTACTCTGGACTTTTTATGATGTGACGTACTCCCCGGCAAAAGGGTATCAGAATCTGGCCTTAATACAGTAGCATAACTAGCACATACCAACATTTTAAAAACCTTTTTTTCTTAACATTTGTAACAAAAAAAATTATATTTATTTTTTCTCCTTTTTCCCTGTTGGCAAAGTTTAAGTGAAATCTTTCTCCTGTCTCATCAATAGATTTAGGCCCTGGGGAAATATAATCTACAGAATTCTCAAACACTTTTGTTTCATTATCTTGACACTGCTGCCACCATTTTCTCATTGCTGATTGCCTCCATTTGATTGGTCACTAACAATGCAATGACAACGTAAACATGTAATACTGATCTTCATTTGGCATTCCTATTCATGCCTAGATGTATCATGGTGTGTACTGTGCACACAGCAATTCAAATAGCTTTGTGGTTTAGGAAGGCAGTTTTGTTATCATGGACTGTTTAGAAAAGAAAGAAGGAACACAACGTGTACTTCTGCCACAACTGCACCCAGCTGAAATGAGCACTTTTCATTTGTCTTTGTAATTACAGTGAGGATTCTGGAGGAATATGTGCAAGGGAGGGTCCCTGAATGATGATTAAAGCTTTCACCTCTCTCCAGATCTCTCCTGAGGAGGGATGGATGAATTCTGCTGAATCCATAAATGGGGCAAGGGAGATATTCCATATGATTCTGGTTACCTTTATGTTGGAGATCATAAAGAAATCTGTCTGAAACTTGACTTCAGTGGGAGTTATTCAAGTAGTAAAAGGGAATTTTGGGTCCAGGATCCAGGGCCGGCTCCAGGCACCAGCTTAACAAGCAGGTGCTTGGGGCGGCCAAGGGAGAGGGGCGGCATGTGCGGCAATTCGGGGGTGGCAGGTCCCTCACTCCCTCTAGGAGCGAAGGACCTGCCACCGCCGATCGCGGCTTTTTTTATTTATTTTTTTTCCCCCAATTGCCGCCACTGGTCGCGATTGCAATCGCGGCTTTATTTATTTATTTGTTTGTTTGCTTGGGGTGGCAGAAATGCTGGAGCCGGCCTTGCCAGGATCTAACTCACTGCAAGAAAAAAGGGACACAGAACACAGTGTTAATTTTATTTTTTAAGCCTTATGTTTGTCTTATGTTTGTAAGTCTGTTCTAGAAACAGGATCATCTATTCTGTTAAAAACAATTCGTAATCTTTTCTCTAACATCCCAGAAGCTGCTGTTGGTGTATTGTAAACTAACAAACAACAGAGAGACACTCTACAGACAACAGAAAAGCTTATTTTAACTGCAGACCATATGCTCAGCTATCACCTATCTTTCCATATTGGTAACTAAACTACTGACATCATTTTGATTTGTTGAATAAACAGATTAATTAATCTAAGTGGGACATGTTATGGATCCCTATTATCCTCCATACTATGCACAAAAAAGAGCAATCACTACATGCATTTAAATTAAATTTTGTCAGTAAAATATGCTTTTTTTGATCTTGCAGGCATTTGTATTTTATATACTTCAATTACTATCTGCAAATGGTAATTTAATCATTCAATAAACAATACTAAAAAGAGCAAACAATTAAGATTGGAGACATTTTTAATACAATGAATAATTTTTGTTCTATTTTCTGAAGGTTTCAAGTGCAGCCAGTAATAAAAAGGATAATCAATTAAAGCTAGCAAACAATAAAGAAAGTTGTAGATATGGCTCTGGCATGGTGGCTGACCAAGGGGATTATAAATACCCAAAGAACGTCTTTTCCTATATTTTACTACACAATAAAGTACAAAGCATTATTTATGGATGGAGCGGGCCACATTGGGGACTGTGCAGGGTGCATGAGCCGAGCAGAAGTTCCTGCAAGCCTTGTACTCCAAGCAGGTACAATGTCTCCTGTAGTGCAACATCCTTTAAAAGGCTGCAGCACTTATGGTCAATTCAGGAAAGCAACCATATTGGTATTAAGGACAGCATGTAAGCACATGCATAACTAAGTTAACTGGGGGGACATATCTAGTGGGGTCCTGCTGGGGAGTGTCTTCAGTCTGGTACTAGTCAATATTTTTAATTAATGGATAATGGAGTGAAGAGTATGCTTATAAAATTTGGAGATGACCCCAATCTGGGAGGGCTGCAACCACTTTCAAGGACAGGATTAGAATTCAAAATGACTTTGACAAATTAAAGAATTGGTCTGAAATCAACAAGTTGTAATTCAATAAAGACAAGTGCAAATAAAGACATTTAGGAAGGAAAAGTCATATGTGCAACTACAAAATAGGAAATAACTACCTACATGGTAGTACTGCTGAAAAGGAGGTTACAGTAAATCACAAATTGAAATATGAGCCTACAATGTGATGCAGTTGTGAACAAGGCTAATATTCTGGGATGCATTTCTAGCAGTGTTGTATATAAGACACGGAAGGTAATTGTTCCTGTCTAGTTGGTACTGATGAGGCCTCAATTGGAGTAGTGTGTCCAATTCTGGCCCTATATTTTAAAGAAAGATGTGGACAAATTGGAGAGAGTCCAGAGGAGAGTGCTAAAAATAATAAAAAGTTCAGAAAACTTGACCTCTGAGGAAAGGTTAAAAAACTGAATGTGTTTAGTCTTGAGAAAACTTGCGAAGACTGAGAGGGCACCTGATAACAATCTTCCAATATGGTAAGGGCTGCAGGGCCGGCCCTAGACCAAATGGTGCCCCAAGCAAAGAGTGTCTTCAGCACCTGCCCCCCCGTCCATTTGTTAAACTTTGGAATACCTTATTTTTATTGCATTTGTAGCTCATTTCACAACTTTGATGTATGATTTTCATGCATAATTTATCCCTGTCATATAAGATGATAAATGTGCATGATAGGATCTGTAAATCTGTATTTATTCATGCCATATATAAGCAAATAAAAATTAGTTTCCTCTAAGCTTATAGAAACTTCTTAAATTTTAAGAATAACTTAACCAATTCCATCAGGGCGTTGTAAACCTCAGTCACTTGGTACCTGTCAATCCAGCTCTCCCAGTGAATGTCACTTAGTGGCTTCATGGTCAGATTTGTAACATTGTCCATGAGGATCTTCAGCCTGATAGTTGATGCTGAAAACCGGGCATATGTCCTCTGAATCTAATGAAGATGACTTTGCATCTGACACAACCAGGTTGAGGGAATGGCAGCTACAAGGCACGAAGAAAGCTCTTGGATTTAGTACAAGGATCCTTGCCTGAATGTCATTGTTTCTTCCCTTCGTGTTCACACAGTTGTCATAGCCTTGGCCGCAACAGTCCTAAAGCTTTATTTTATTCTCATTTAAAACATTCATAAACAGTTATTTTAGACCTTTTCCAGTAAAGTCGTTCACAGACTGGAAACAAGTAAAGTGTTTCTTTGCTTGGATTCAGCCATCCTTGTCGTCAGCAAATCTTACTATAAATGACACCTTTTCACTCTGCCTAATGTTGGAAGTGCAGTCCATTATTATGGCATAGTACTTCGCTTTGCTGATCTACATCAACATGTTATCAAGCACCTTCCTTGCTATAAAGTTGTTTTGACTTGTTTTGCTACAGTACAACATAACATAACATAGACGCGCTCTCTATATTGCAGTGACAAAATCCCTTGGACCTGACCTAGATGGACCATCTCTCAGCAGGAGAGAGTGGGTCATTTTCCATGTTGATTCAATGCCTGGTCTGTGTGCTAAACTGCCAATACGGTGGCCAATGGTCATGGTGTTTTATTCTGTATTTGGAATGTTCTTCACCTCTTTTAGTTTTGTCTGTGAGGTGGTGGCAAAAAGCTACCGTTTTCATTTGTGTCCGTTTTTTCCCAATTATTTATTTGAAAACTGAAAAATCAGTATTTCACTCGGCTCTACAAATGACTCTCTAAGCTGGACTGAAAAGCAACCTGGAGCAAGGGAGGCAGCTGAAATCCTGTGGTTATGGTGACATGTGATTGTGGCTTACTTGTGAGCAGTTTGGCAGTTTAAAAAAGCAGAAGCCGCGTGTGACTTGAAGAAGGCAGTGGTCAGTCCAAAACAAGGGTGTAATCTCCACTCCACCCCGGTATGTCCAATTTCAGCCAAAAAGCAAGGGACTAGAGTAAATTAGCATACCTCTGTTGAAGTCGACGGAGCCATGCCAGTTTATACCTGCTGAGGATTTGCCCCAAAATTTGGAATGTAGCTGTCTTTATGGTCCAATCCATAAACCAGCTAGGAAGTCATGGTTGCTATGGCAGCTTTAGGGTGACCAGATGTTCCTATTTTATAGGGACAGTCCAGATATTTGGGGCTTTTTCTTAAATAGGTGCCTATTACCAGGGCCGTCTCTAGGTTTTTTGCTGCCCCAAGCAAAAAAAATTTTGGCTGCCCCCCCCCGGCCCTGAGCTTCCCCCCCGCCCACCAGTGCCCCCCCCCGCACCCCCTGTCACCCCAGCACTGGGCTCTCTCTTACCCCCCCCCCCCCGCACCTCCTGCCACCGCAGCACTGGGCTCCCCCACAAATGTGGGATCTGCTACCAGCACACTGTGGCCAAGCCCTGGCCCAGCCGTGACTCTGTCCCCATGCGAGTGGAGCTGCTGGGCGGTGTGGAGCGGGAGTACTTCCAGGTGGCGATGCGGCTGTGGGGCGGCACAGAGAACACGGCCCTCTCCCTGGGCTTCGCAGCGCTGCTGGTGGCCAAGGTGGATCAGTTCACGCTCACCGCCCTCACCCCTGACATGCTGGCAGCCAAGGACCTGGAGAGCCCCCCGGACCTGCTGCTCTTCAGCCTCACCGTGCCCTGGCCCAGCCCCGGCGGGCGAGAAGGCGAGGATCTCCAGCTGCGGGGCTACCTGCTCAGCACCAACGAGTCCAGCCAGCCGCTCACCTCTTCACACACTCTGGGAGCCCCTCTCGCCGCCGCCGCAGCCCGGGCTCAGCTCCAGCTTCCCTCCCTACCCAGCTCCTCACACACTCTGGGCAGGGCTGCCCAGAGAATTCAGGGGGCCTGGGGCAAAGCAATTTCGGGGGCCCCTTCCATAAAAAAAAGTTGCAATACTATAGTAACATTGTTTGGAAATGTAAAAAAAAAACTAGTGAAATACATTCAAAAATTAATTTGTAATAATTTGAAAATACACTAAATCCATTATTTAAAAACATTAAATGCTTTAATGGTATGTATACATTTGCAATTACATAATGGGCTGTTGCTGGGTGATGGTGATGGTTGGTGCCGGGGGGGCTGTGGGGGTAATGGGGCCGGGGGATGTCCGGCTCAGAGGGGCTGGGCTCCGAGCTGGTGGTCAGGGCTATGAGGGGGATGGGGTCGGGGGGTGCCCAGCTCAGACGGGCTGGGCTCAGAGCTGGGGGGTCAGGGCTGTGGGGAGGATGGGCTCGGGGAGTGTCCGGCTCAGAGGGGCTGGGCTCGGAGCTGGGGGTCAGGGCTGTGGGGAGGATGGGCTCGGGGGGTGTCTGGCTCAGAGGGGCTGGGCTCGGAGCTGGGGGTCAGGGCTGTGGGGGTAATGGGGTCGGGGGGGGTGCCTGGCTCAGAGGGGCTGGGCTCGGAGCTGGGGGTCAGGGCTGTGGGGAATGCCGCTTACCCCCTCTCCCAAACATCACTGCAGCCGCCTGCTGTCTCCACCGGGCCTGAGCTCCCATGGCTCAGCCACAGCTCGCAGCCCCGCCCCCTTACCGGCTGAGACGCCGAGGGATGGGGGAAGATGGAGGCGGGGGGGAGCCTTGGACATACAAATTGGCAAATTGCCCCACTTGCCTCTTCCCCCCACATACCCGCCTGGGCCGGCCCTGACTCTGGGAGCGCCTCTCGCCACCGCCGCAGTCCAGGCTTGGCTCCAGGGGACTCCGCTTCTCTCCCTCCACACTCCTCACACACTCCGGGAGCCTCTCTTGCCGCCACCGCAGCCTGGGCTGCAGCGGCCATGACAGGGGCTCCCGGAGTGTGTGAAGAGCCGGGGGGGTGGCGGGATGCAGGGAGGGAGATGGGGTCCTGCTGCCGTTGCCGCGCCGAGTCTCCCGGCAATGCCGCCCCAAGCAAAAAAATAAAAAATACAAATAAAAAAGGGGGGCCAAAGTGCCGCCTCTTAGAAAGTGCCGCCCCAAGCACATGCTTGGAGGGCTGAGGCCTAGAGCTGGCCCTGCCTATTACCCCCGACCCTCTGTTCCGATTTTTCACACTTGCTATCTGGTCACCCTAGGCGGCTTGGAAATCCTGAACTAACCAAAACAAGTCATCAACTATTTGGACACAGAAGTCATCCAAAACAATGCATTTGGGCAACTCCAGCAGCACTGTGGAGGGATACTCAGTTCCCCTCAAAGCAGCTGTGCTGTGGTACAGCAGGGAGACCTGTGCACACCATCACCACCAGAGCCATCTACCTACCAGCCCAGCACTCATACACCTCAGACAGAACAAAACATTGGTGGAGTAAATAAATGAATTAAGAAACTACATTTTAAGATCTTAAGCATGTATGCACTAGTTTACTGTTAGAGAATTTTATCCACTGAATGATACTTTGAGACATTTTAACAGGCATGTGTATTCCTAGCTATCCCATGTGCCACCCGGAAGGGTGAGATAGCCCACTGCTATTCTCTGCACCGCCTCATTACAGACTCTCCAAACAATTCTAACAGGCCCCTGCTTTAAAGCCAGCTGAGCCAAAAGATCACAAACAGCAGTTTCTCTAGAAAGCCATACACAAGCCAAGGCGTTCTGTTGGTAAAAATAGTAGCATGTGGCATTTGGATCCTGCCAAGCTCACATCCCATGAAAGATGACAGGCAAAAAGCTCTTAAATAGATGAACAATGAGGACAAAGGACAAAGCCAAGAAAATAGTACATGCTGCCCTTCTCTCAGGTGAGGGGAAAATGCTGCCTTTATGTTATCTTGCTGTCTGTGGGGTTTTTTTGATTTTGGGGGGTTTTTTTTACTTAGAAATGTGAGTGCAAGTACAGGGTTACTCAGTCAGAAGAAAAAATTAGGCTATGATTGCTGCTTCAGCTACTGTAAATCAAACACTTGTTTTATCGTGTGAGACTAAAGGAAAATGTAAAGTAAAAGGGAATCATTTGGGGGTCAAAGACAGAAAGAAAAAGAGCTGATGGCTATACAATGATAGAAATAAATATAAAAGTAAAACGGCAGCACTGGAATGCTCACGCATATTCCCTCTATACATTTTGCATGAAAAGGGGACTTAAAAAAAGGTCAAAAGAAAATTAGGTTCATTGACAACTGATCACATTCTCACTTCTGATAACAAGTAGGCTAAGCCTCTACTAATAGACATTCAGTAACTTATTCTGTTGGTTAAGGTTTGCTGATTTACAGGGCCAAATTCATCTCTGGCATAAGGAATTAAGGGTGTTACACTAGGGGTAAACTTAGCCCATTATGTTTACAATGCTCCAATTTACCAAATTTTCAAATACATATTCTATCATGCTTTCATTAAGTAGGAAATATAAACTGAAATAGTATTTTGTGTTTGTGTTCATGTTCTTGGAAACGTATAGTGAAATATTGTGCATGAGCAAACAGGATGTATGCACCACTGAAAAAGCATTGATAAGAAGTGGAAATGTTTCCTATGGTTACCCCTACAAAAATATATATTACAATATTCTTCTGCAATTATTCTAAATGCTACAGTCGTAGGTTCCATCATGCATTCCTTACTCTTTCCTCATTTGGGCAAAACTCACAGAGAAGCTGAACAGAATGGCAAGATTTGTCCCAGAATGCTTTGGGTAACTACTGTAGAATTCCTAAGGGTTCCTAGTGGTTGCTCCAGTATACAGCGTGATAATGGAAGAGAATCTGGACCTGATTAACCACCATTATACCAATTTAATCCTGCTGTAATTACATTCATGACAGTAGAGTTAAGCTGGCATAGAACTGGAGTGATATAGTGGCAAATCAAACCCTCTGCCTTTATTTTGCTAAAGGCTTGGGCCTGATTCTTCTCTCACTAATATCAGGTGCAACTTCATAGGGATTAACCTGGTGTAAAACTGGTATACATAAAAAAAGAATCAGGCTCTTGGTCTGCATTATTGGGCCTTTTCATTTAGTGCCAAATTCAGCTTCCAGTTATACCAGACAAAATACAGAGTAACTTCATTGATGTCAATTAAATTACTACAGATTTAGACTGGTGTAAATGGGAGCAGAATTTGGTGCTTTAGTAATTTGACCACTCTTTTGAAGACACCATTGTCTCTATGACACCATCTATCAAAGTCATAGGATATTTATTTATTTATTTATAATACATTGTAAGGTAGTTTCCTAATTGGACCAATAATACATCCTCTGAAGTCCTTTTATTATCATGTTCAAAACTGCCTAAAACAAATGCTGAAGCTTTAAAACAATCAACTTTGCCAGCTGTTTCAGTCGCATCACTGCCCTTGGCATCATTCCAAAGTCTACCACAGACTCAATTCAGTTCAGATTGCCTTCATTCCCTGAATTCCAAAAGAAAAGGGGAAAGAAGGAAACATTTTGGAACAGGGCTTAGTGGGTGATAAAAAAAAAGGTTTGTGATCTACAGAAAGAGCTGACTGCCCAAGGAAAGACTGTTACAGAAGTCTCATAGAAAACTAAACTTGTAGAGTCAGATTTGACATTAAGGACAACAAAGAGAATAAAAAATAATGGAGAAGTTTTTCTTCCTCCAGATGAAAAGGAAGGCAAGAGAACTTTAGAATTTTCTTCTTAAAATGGCTTTCAGAAACTCTAAGAATATGTGGTCTTGCATCCATGACATTTCCACTTTCAGAAGCACCAGAACTATAGCATTGTACCTCTTTGTCTAATTACATTGTCAAGGCAGCAAAAAAACGCTTATGATATTATGTGAGTGTAAGGCTGAAAACGAATAAAATTATGGCTCAGCTGTTCCCCAGACAAAAGGAGTTAGAAGAAGATAAACTAAGACTGAGGATCTCTGTTTGGATTTTGTTCTGTTAGAGCCAAATCCTAAACTATGCTGTGTTATCACAGAATGCCCAAAGTGGAATAGATTCTACTGTAAAAATTGGTCCTGTAGTGACCACATAAGGCAGTTTTTGTGTGTGCCTACATAGGAAGCAGAAAGTTTGAATAGAGGAGTTCCACACATCCTTATTTAATGGGAGGGCAGAGCTGTATGGTGACTCCCCACACTGCAAAGAGAGACGGGCCTATTGGAGCGTGGCCAATGGCTCAAAGCATACAATCTCACCAACCTTCTAAATGTTATTGAGAGTCTCACAATATTAGATGTTTTATGTGAAGCCCCAGTTCCTGGAGACAATTGATTATGTGAGAATCTCAGCTTTTATTTTTTAATAAAAAGTAAGTTTCTTGTCCTCATAGTAGCAGAGAAAAGTTTGAAAATTTCACCCGAGTGCATCCTAAAGACATAAAAACCATTAGATAAATAAAAAGAACCCAACATTTACTATTTCTTTAAAAAATCTCGTAATTTTTAAGCCAATCTCATGGGGATTTTGGGACCTTACTCATGATTTTTTTTAATATTTGGGGTTGGCAATACCATATACACCTCTACCCCAATATAATGCGACCCGATATAACACGAATTCGGATATAACGCGGTAAAGCAATGCTCTGGGGGGGCGGGGCTGCGGGCTCCGGCGGATCAAAGCAAGTTCGATATAACGCGGTTTCACCTATAAAGCAGTAAGATTTTTTGGGTCCCGAGGACAGCGTTATATCGGGGTAGAGGTGTATATGTGTATTCAGATTCCCTTGTGGGAGAGTTGACCCACAAGAGCATACATGATCATATGTACAATCTACTGGGAGTAGCATCTCACATCGGAGGAATTTAAAGGACTATCACTACCTTTCTTTTGTCCAATGTCACCTCTCGGTAAGAGAAGATATTTAACCAAACAGATATTTAAAAAGCTAACAAATGTTCATGAATGCTATTTTTGCTCTAGTTGCCCACTTCCACCAACTGTTACAAAAACTTTTACTCACTTAAGGACAAATCCTCCAGGTTTAATGCGAACAAAACTCCCAGGGCAAAATTCTGCTTTCATTTACACCCATCCAACCTCATTGAAGTCACTAGGGTTGCACAGATATAACTGAGCCTCATTGCTGTTGAAGAGAGAAGAAGCACAGAATTTCTTTAGAATTCTTCTTTGGGAGCTGTAGTTCGACCCTCATCTCCCTCAGAAGAAGCCAGGGGTTCCATCCAATTAACTTGCAGATTCCCTCAGGACCTGCAGAAGCCATCCACACAAATACATATTGCCTCTGTTCTGCCTGCCTACCCTTGAACAGCATGGCAGCTGCAGGAACTGTGTAGCGATTTCCTGACACATAGCTTACCCCAGAACTCTGCCCTCTCACCACCAAGGGCTTGTCTACACTAACAAGTCACGCTGCATTGGAACATGATCCTGAGGAGTCCTTGTGACTGATACGATGATAAATATGACTTAACACTTGGTTTATTTAACATTGTATCTGATCATAGTTTAACCATGATCAGATGACATGATATAAAGCAAGTGAAGTGTAATTTTCACCCACTATTTTACATCCACATTAAGAGCCCTTTACATGCCAGACCAGTAAGCCAGGGCCTGAGTGTAAATTAGAATTGGGCCCTAGGTGTCTTATTGTTTGTTGCATTCTAACACAATTATATTTTCCAGAATCGACACCCCCCAAAAAGGGGTATACAGTACAGATGGGAAAGTTGATTTCCCCCAAGGTTTGTGGCGGCCTGTCATTTCTTACAACTGTGCGACACTGCAATGTCTGGAGTCTCCAGGAGTGGTTTCTAAAGGGTTCAGGAGGGCATGTGGATGGGGGGGGGGGGGGACGGGGGGCGTCAGGGATGAGACAGCATCATGTTCAGATAGAACCCTCTTCTTTTTCAGGTGTAGCATCCAGGGCCGGCTCCAGCATTTCTGCCGCCCCAAGCAAAAAAAAATAAAAAATAAAAAATAAAAAAATAAAGCTGCGATCGGCGGCGGCAGTTCAGCGGCAGGTCCTTCACTCCTAGAGGGAGTGAGGGACCTGCCGCCCCTGAATTGCCGCAGGTGCCGCCCCCTCCCTTGGCCGCCCCAAGCACCTGCTTGTTAAGCTGGTGCCTGGAGCCGGCCCTGGCAGCATCGTCTTCGTGTGCAGACCTGAAGGGGTGCATGGGACCCTGAATAAGGATTGCACTATTGGGCTCAATGAGTAGCTTCAACCAGTTAACATGTTGAATGTTGTCCTTATGTTCTGTAGTTAAGAAGGTGAATCAGCTAATTGTCTCTGTTCCTCTGACACTTCTGAAGTGTTTCTGCTTTGTGTTTTGTCAGGGACATATGTACACAGAGTTCTTCCTGTAGTCCAGAATATAGTCTGCATACTAAAACGGGGCTTAAAACAAAACAAAAACAAAAAAAACCCATCCTGTTCATTATTTAAATTTCCATTGTCTCTATCCACTTGATGTAGAAAACATTCCACATGGAGAGTCACTTCAAAGCTTAGAATAGCTGCTTGAAACAAGACTGACCTTGTCTTTATGTACCAAATGAATGTGAAAGAAATGGAATTTTCTCTAAAAACCCTTCAAGGAAAAGTGCTTTGCTGTTTTTCTCTCTTCTTTCACAAAAGGTAAAACAACATTCTGGTACAAGGCTCTGCCGATCTCTGTCAACCATCAAAAGTTGGACAATGTAGAGAAGCTGCGCACTATTTAGAGTGGCATAGACATGCCATTTGCTATACATAGCTGTTAAATTAACTCTCTGTTCTCTATAATATTATAAAAAAAGTTAGCTGTTTGCAAATATTTCTTTCCCCACAGATTTTGTCATTAGCCACTTATCAGACAAATCCATTGGTATTTCTCCCAGACCTTTGTAATGAGGAGTGGCCAGAATTGCTCCATCAAATGGTTCTCTGGTTCAAAAATGTGCCCTTTTGTGATGTGAAATCATAGTATTACCACACTGTGATGTAGCATTGTCACGTTACATACTAAGCAGTCGATGTCAAATTCTGCTCTGACTGGGACTATGTAGCGTGTAAATCAGTGCAGATTTTGGCCCTCTGGCTATGTATGGTGGAATAAAAAGAGATTTAGTTATGCTCTCATCAAGAAAGTGTTTAAGTGGCAATGTTGAAAATAGATATGAGACAATTTTTAGTGTTTACAGTTTAGGTCAAAGGTAAAGTCTTTGTGATGGGTTATTATGATGGGGTGTTCACCCCACACTTGCCATGGAAGAGTTAATGAAGATTAAGAAGGGGCCTAATTAACTCAACAGGCCACCGCTGAGGGGAATCAGATGGCTAAGTAATCCCCTGACTGAATGAGGAAACCTAGCTGAGGAGGAACAAGCTGGGCTGGGACTACAAACAGGAAATTGGCAGCAGAAATGGGGCTGCTGGGAAAATCTGCATCACTCCCTGGGAGAGTGTGGGTGTGTCGTGGGAAAGTACCTGGGGACTCCAAGATGAGGCAATGGCTGGACTGTATAGACTCTAGAAGCTTAAAACACCTGGGAATCCAGAAGCTGGGACCTCCCACAGTAATCTGGTGAGTGGTAGAGAAGAAGCACTCAACTCAACCAGATTTGCGACTGACCCTATCACAGTTCAGGGATGGCTGTACCTCTGTCCTCTCTTCTGAGTGGATCTCCTTCAGGTTTTAGGCTTTAAGCTGTCACCCCTCTGAGTCAGAATCCCATGATTCTCTGACTTTTAGACTAGGGCTACAGTACCTTGTGTACCAACCGTGATTTCTCAGACATTAGGTTCACAGCAGATATACAGAGTTAGAAATTATATATTACTGAAGGACCCAGATCACTTCCCTACACAGCCCTCCAACCTGCAACCAAGACCAGGAAACCTGTTGCCACTTAAAGTGATAGCTTGTAATTTTCATACAGTTTTCAGTACACCGCATCACCAGGTCTGACAGGGCTTGGCAACATGCAGTTCTTCAGTTCAGACGCTGTGACCCTTCAACAGCCTTTTTAAAATAAAATATTGTTTAATTATACCAGTAGAAACACAGCATAGAATTAGAGAAAAGGATTCTAAAAGCACTAAACAGTCCATCTGTGTATCCATCTGACCTAAAGGCTTATGTATGCCTATCTTACCCCAGGGTCCCAACCGCCAATCTGGGAGTCAGATTATTCCCAACATTCTTTGCCTCCGTCTCCTCCTGGCCTCCTTGAAAGAGTGTCTCTGTCTTCAAACCCTTCTGGAGCTTTGCTCTTCCTCTCCTTTCCCCCTTCACAAGGCTGAGCTGTTCCTGGAGAAACCTATTTAGCAAGTCCAATAGGAGGTTGAGCCAGCACCTCACAACCCATGGCTCCAGCATTGTGCTTCAAGTGTTGGAGGAGAGGAGTAAATCAGGATTCACCTCCTCCTCCTGGAGTATGTATCCTGACAATATTGCTAATAAATTATCACAATATCTGCATATGGTACACAATACAATAACCCAGTCAAGATGCAGTGTTCATAAATTATTACCCGCAGCTGCACAGCTCATAAGGCCAAAGAGGTTAGCTAGGCATCTCATTTGCATGCTGCTCATCTCCTGGGACACATCCGTTCTCTGCCCACTCTCCTCTTCTACCTTGCTCTAATTCAATTAAATTAGAGGGCAGCAGTCTTGCCCTCCCCACTGTGAACTATCTACAGACTCAAGGGATTCATGTATTTTAGTTTACCTTGTAGTGGCAATTTACTGAATCACATAGGAAATTTGAACTGATATACTTCAGTTGGCTACATGAGTGAGCTGCATCAGTTTAATTTAAACCAGTTTTACAATTGATGCAAATGACTCCGTGGACAGTCTCTTATTTCAGTTCAGCTTAAGTCACTTGAGAATCAGTTCATATTAAAGCTAAATATGCCACTCTCTGACATTAAGCCAGGAAGGGTTAAGCAACTAGCAGACTAAATGACCCAAATTCAACCTTTAGAGACATGTTAGAAAAGTGTGTAAATGGTAGTTAGGGCAACTTCATGTTAGATAGGCTAGAGCTTGGAAATGTAAACTTGTATTGTTAGAGAATTGGAAGAAGATAGTGATTGCATTGGTCTGTGTTTACATTGTTAATCTCTAATAAGCTATAGGTAATCAGATGATTCCTGTCTGTTACTATATCTATTGATTCAGAGATCCAAAGGGAATATTAACAATTAGATGAAACTTGGGTGTAATAGTGTCATTGTTTATATTTCTCTTTGAAGATTGTAGTAAATGGTCTATGAGCTGCTTATGCTAATGAATGCAACTAGTTACCTGTGTATACATTGGAAATAGGTAATTCTACTTCAAAGGGACTATTCTTCATCCAAGGAATACCTGCTGTCAAGAGGCTATCATAGCCTGCCAGTGATCTATAAAAGAAACTCTTGGGCTCTGATCCTGTTACCTCAGATATGCTTACGCTTCATCAGGGGAAGTTTGAGTCACAAGTCCAGTTCCATTCTGGATCGCCCCGATATTGGTCTAATTCTGAAAGGACTTTTTGCAACTCTAAAGCTCACCATCGCTACTATGAAACTGACCTAAGAACTTTATTCATATATGTAAGTATAATGATCTTTTAACCCATACTCTTTTCTTTTTTAATATATTTTAGTTTGGTTAATAAGAATTAGCTGTAAAAGGTGTATTTGGGTAAGATCTAAAATATTCATTAACCTGGTGGGTAATGTGTCGGATCCTTTGGGATTGGTATAACTTTTTATATGATGAACAAGATTTTCAGTAATCCTCATCATATTTGACTTGGTTATCTGAGTGGGAGCTCAAGGCTGGGTTGCTTTAAGGGAGCTGTGTTTTGTTTTTTCTGGGTAACCAGTAAGGTATTGTAGAAACTGTTTTGTTGCTGGATTGGTGAATCTAAATATTAGAATAACCACCAGTTTGGGGGATTGTCTGCGCCATTCTTTGCAGTTTTCCCTGACTGAGCAATCTCAGTGTGGACCCCTGGGATTCTGGTCACACACTCTTAAATGGAAGTAAGTGTCCACACTGGGGTTTGCACCAATTTAATTACATTGATTTAAAAACTGATAAGTTAAACTGGCCAATGAGTTTCTGATTTATTTCATTTTACATTTAACCCACTGTTGATTGGTCAAGGAACCAAGAGTTGATCAGAAATCAGGAGGAAAAGTGGCTTTGTTAAGATCATGCAGTCAGTCAAACATAGAGTCAGGCCCATAGTGTTTCCTGTGCTGAGATTTGCTCAGTGCAAGAGCAGAGGGCAGGCCATGCAGATGCTAGTTACCGCTACCTTATCCTCTGGGCTCATCTAAGTCCCAGTCCTTGCAAAGACTAGAGCAGCTGTTACTACTGGCAATGTTCCCCAAAGGACTATCCTCCAGCTGAGAATTGCTGGAGAGTGGTGCTGTGGCTAGTCTCCCCTCGTATCCCTGCCATGCCCCTTACACTCCAGGCTCCTTGTAAGGGGCATGGGAACAACTACACTAGCTTTCTGCCCACTGGTTGCTTTCTGCCACTGGGAAAGTTACCTGCTACAACAGTGGTTCTCAAACTTATTTGATCACCCCCATGCCCTTCTTTGCGTCTGTAGTCATCTGTGCCCCCCCCCCACACACACACACAAGCACATATACCACCACCCAGCTCTGAAGGCAGAGCATAGAGCAGCGGATGCTGGCCAGATGCCCAGCTCTGAAGGCAGCACCGTGCCAGGAGCAGCACAGAAGTAAGGATGGCAATGTGAAAAGTTGGCTTTGTCAATATCACTTTTCACAGCAGACTTAGCGCCCCATTGCCAGCCTTACTTCTGTGCTGCCACCCCGGTGCTGACAGCCAGAACCCTGTCGCCTCCTGGAGAGGGATTGGGGCCAGGGGAAGAAAGCACGAATGGCGGGGCTCTGGTTGTCAGCCCAGGGGAAGTGGGGCTCCAGCTGTCCCCTTTATGCCCACCTTGCAGGTGTGCATGAGCCCCAGCCACCCTGGGCTGACAGCACACAGCTCATGCCTCCCCTGGACACATTCCTGCACCGCCCTTGGAAGGCTCACCTCATTGTTTGAGAACCACTGCGCTAGACAGATATAGCCAGTGTCTAGCAGCTTTGTGTAAAGGGGTCTGATCTGGGAAGAGAATCTGGTCCTCTGTCTCATAGTGGTTTAAAATCAAGTTATTTCTAATTGCTGGGCTTTTACATCTATGGGTATGTCTACACTACAAACTTAAGTCGACTTCAGGTAAGTCAAAATTCAGCCGCTGCAGTAATTAAGTGAGTAGTGCATGTCCACAGCACACTCCTTGTATCGATGGAGCGCATCCTCACTAGCAGCACTTGCATCAATGCAGACAGTAGTGCACCATGTGTAGCTATCCCATGGTGCAACTCACTTCAGGGGGTTTTGGGAAGGGCTTGCAATGCCTCATGGGACCAAAACATTCTCACAGGGGGGACTGGGAACATGACTTCAACGTCCCATGATGCAGTTTTCTCCCTCCCTCTCCTGCTTTCAGCTGCTGCAACCCATAATATTTTGGGCCTTTTTTCAAAAGGCTGGCATAGCTGCACGTATGCCATACCCCAAGAAGCATGGACCCTGCTAAGCTGTGCACTATTGCTGTGAGCATTACAAACACCGCACACCGTATCCTGCAATATTTCCAGAGCCATGAGAGGAGCTGCCATGCATAACAAGTCAGTGTCCTTCAAGCAGCCCTGCTGGAAGCCATAGAATGTAACAATTCCCGATTGCTCCTGGCAGTCGCGCAGCAGCTGAACACGGTGGAGCACTATTTCTGGTCCCAAGAAACAAGCACTGACTGGTGGGATCGCGCAGTTATGGGATGACGATCAGTGGTTGCAGAACTTTCAAATGTGCAAGGCCACTTTCCAGGAACTGTGAGCAGTGCTCTCCCCTGCCCTGCAGCACAGCGACACTAAAATGAGACCTGCTCTGACAGTGGAGGAGTGAGTGGCGATCGCTCCATGGAAGCTTGCTGTTTTAGTAATGACCCATAGTAAAGTGTGCTGCTTCTCTGTATTGTGCCTTCCCATCGTGTGCACCTTGCTGTGCCCGCTGGGTTTTTGTCTCCAGCACATCCCCTTCATTGCCTGTGTCCCTGTCTGTCCTCTCTCTCCTCCCATTTTAAATTAATAAAGATTTAATTCTCACGACATGGACTTTTATCACACAAACATACTGAAATTTGATTATCACTTCAAAAAATTTTTTTCTCTTACTTAATTGGCCTCTCAGAGTTGGTAAGACTACTCCCACCTGTTCATGCTCTCTGTATATGTGTATATATATCTCCTCAATATATGTTCCACTGTATATGCATCCGAAGAAGTGGGCAGTAGTCCACGAAACTTATGCTCTAATAAATTTGTTAGTCTCTAATGTGCCACAAGTACTCCTGTTCTTTTTGCGGATACAGACTAACACGGCTGCTACTCTGAAACCTAAAATTTTAAAAACACAAATAGAATTTAACCTTGGATACATGGTAGAATAAAATTGGGAGAGGAAAAACACATTCATCTTGTCTTTAAAAGCACAGTGACCTTGCCTGTCACATTTCATCATAGGTGTGGCTTTTATTCTTAGGACCCTCCCCTGGGGTTGAGTGGAAGAGACATTGAATTCCCTCCTCCCCCACCTCGCCTCCTGGAATGTTTGGTAGAGGGGGAATACGGTGATGTTGGAATGCCGTTCTGCGGGGGCTGCAGAGGGAGTCAAGCCTCAAGATGTTTCTCCTGAAGTTCAACCAGCAGCCTCAATATGTCTATTTGTTCCTTCAGAATCCCCAGCATCTCCTGCTGCTTGCAACACTCATGATTCCGGGCTGCTCTTCTGCTCACAATGTCCATGTCCCGTTTTTCAGAGAGAGAAGTCCTCCATGCTCTCTGCTTGGTGTCTGCTGCCCCAGAGGTGTTCATAATCTTATTAAATTTGTCATCACATGTTCTCTCATGCCTTCTTTTTATCTAGGACAGCCTCTCCACTGGTGTGGAGGAAGAGCTGAAGGCCACGCTTTCAGCTGTAAGCCATGGAAAGCACAAAGCAACCATTGTCAGTGCAGACCCAGGGTCTAGTGCAGTGATGCTATATAAAAATCACTCCCCTTGTTTCACAGAAGTACAAGGAAGAACATTTTCATTTACACAAGGTATTCATTGAACCGGTTTGCTGTACCAGGCACGGTAAGTATGGCCCTGGGGGTTGGGTGCCCGACCATCAGCAACAGTGGGTGGGCAGCCCACGGCTGTAACATGGACATTGTCTGGAGATCAGGGACCAGCATTGACCATCCCAAACTGCAAGCCTTGGCAGAGGCTGCGCTGGAGAGGCAGGGTTGCTTGCAGCAGCAAGCGGGCACCACAAAATTTCCCTTTCCCGCCCCGCCCCCTATCCCAGTGTCACTGCTGCTAGCTGTCACCCGAGGCTTGCAGTTACAAAGGTCAATAGTGATCCCTCCCATCCAAACTACAGCCATGTTTTGGAAACCATGGGTGAAGGGGCAAAAAAGCACAATGGCACTATTGTTTGAGATCTGAACAGTTGAAATGAAAACTACCACCATCTCCCCTAGGTGACCCTAACTCATATTACTCTCCTAAGGGTAACAGAGGGGGTAAGGGAATAGATCGGGGTAGGCAACCTATGGCTCACGTGCTGAAGGTGGCACGCGAGCTGATTTTCAGTGGCACTTACACTACCTGGCTCATGGCCACTGGTCCGGGGGGCTCTGCATTTTAATTTAATTTTCAATTAAGCTTCTTAAACATTTTTAAAACCTTATTTACTTTACATACAACAATAGTTTAGTTATATATTATAGACTTATAGAAAGAGACCTTCTAAAAATGTTAAAATGTATTACTGGCACGCGAAACCTTAAATTAGAGTGAATAAATGAAGACTCGGCACACCACTTCTGAAAGGTTGCCGACCCTTGGAATAGATGCTGCAAGAATCCAGGTACAGACCAAGTTGTTATGCTGTGTACTGCAAGGATGCCAGCTGAATTAATATGGGAGTGGCATGGGAAAGTGTCCTACCATGGTGGAAGAAATAAGGCAGCCCTCCCCAGAAACTTTCTGCAATGGATTCCAGAGTATCTCCAGGAACGTTTCCTGGAGATCTCTCTGGATGATTCCCAGGCCATCCCTGTGTACATAAACAGTCTTTTTTGTGGGGCACCCTCTGCCTAGCTGGTGTGGCCACTGGGGAGCAAATAGCCACACCACCTGACCTTGTTAATTTTAATTTAAAAATAGAATATAAGGACACATGACCCCAAAATATTACTTGGAATTGCATACTCACACGATGTTCCTTCCCCGGAATCATACTCGGACAAGTGGCTGTTCTGCAACTGGGTGGACTGCTCCAGGGTTACAAACAGCTTCTGGCTCTCCGGGACAATGGATCCCCGCTCACCTGTCTCCCATTCTCCTCCTCCTCCTCCTCTTCTTTCTTGTCCAAGACCACCTCCTCAGCATTGCTTGTGCTAGTCCAGGATTCCGAATCCTCAGAGGTATCCACACTGCTCTTGGGGATTCTGGTGGGGTTGCCACTGAAAAATTCCATGCAACTTCTTATAGGGCTGTTCACCTCCCTTGCCTTCTGGTACACCTGCCGAAGTTCCTTGATTTTTTTCACGTGGCACTGCTGCATGTCCCTGGTATAGATGTCTATGTTTCTACAGCTGGATTGGAGCTGTGCCTGCCCAGCCTCTTCTCCCCACAGACCAGTGAGATCCACCATCTCCTGTGTACTCCAGGTTAGAGCACATTTGGAGTGTGGAGCCGCCATGATCAACTGGGAAAGCAAGCTCTCCATGATGAAAAATCAGGAAATGAAAATTCAAAAGTTCACGGTCCTTTAACAGGGGAGGGGCTGTTTATTGTGTATCTGGCTGCTGTGCAGCAGAGTTGAAAACATTTACCAGAACAGTCACAGTGAAGCATTGTGGGACGAAACCTGGAGGCCAGTAAAGTTGAAGTAATCAATGCAGTGTCTCCGCTGCCTCTATGTTGACCTAACAACATCAAATTAAGCACTGCACCTCTTGTGGAGGTGAATCAATCAACATAGCAGGTGAGTAATGTTGGCGGAGGGACCTGGTAGTGTAGACACATTCATTATTAGGTCAATGTAAGGCAGTTTATGTCAACCTAACTGTAGTCTATGTCAACCTAACTGTGTAGGGGAATGACAGGGGAAATAACAGAACAGAATTTTAGTCCCTGGGCCAGAGCTTTGGGTTCAGCAAAGCCGTGCATTGCACAACACCCAAGGTTTTAGGGCCACCTTTTTATTCTCTCAATCCTGAGGGCCGGTTCATCTGCTAGTACAAGTTTCAGCAGCCTAAGGGCTGCTCTAACTTTTACCCGCTGTAATGACCCCTTGGGGCTGTTAATCAATTGGAGATTGCTGGAACACAAGGTGCTCCAACCAGTGACAAATCTCTTTCACTGTGGGGCTGAGAACAGAGGCTGTAGAGCTGACATATCCCCAACTGCCTTGTTAGGACAGTATAGCGGCCCCTTTGTAGTGCGGTCAGAGCAGAGGCCAAGGTTCTGCCTTTGTGTTCATAAATCTGGTGAGATTTAGAAGATAGGGTTGAAAGCAATAAAAGTATTGTCTGCTCACAATGGACTTCTGTCCTTCATGATGGTTATTAGTAAGAAGTTGAACTTGTATGTCTTTCCTTAGGGCCAAATCTGACTCCATTTAGTTAGAAACAGGAATGCCAAATACAAATCCAGACAAACTGGATGGAGATAGTTAATGGTTCAAAACATTTCCTCCCATTAAAAATCAAAACTTCCAATGTCTAGTCTTACTTGCCTGCCTTTCAACCTCTTTCAGAAAGTTAGCTGCCTGCTCAGAAAACTATCATCTAACACTAGTGATTGTCAGGTAGTGGATTTTTGGAAATTTGGTTTTTACATTGAGATGATCAGTCTGGCCGTTTTCCCACAAGTTCATGTCCCTTAGTCTATTTTTCCCCAAATCTGGTATATAGCTTGAGAATAGATAAAACAAAGCAAAAACAGAAATAATAGACAACATAACAAGCTTTATATGATGATCTCAGGCTCTGGGAAAGAGATGTTATCTGATGGATAGTTACTTTTTTAGATCTTTCAAATCACACCCATCTGCAAGGCTTCCTAATTTAAAAACATGCCTACCTTTTCCCTGAGGCATCGTCAGACATAATATCATTCATTCATCTTGTTGAAAGCCAGCATAATTTATAGCCATCTTCTTTTGCAATCAAGTAAACCATCTTGGAAGATTTAAAAATATGGGACACTCAGATAGTTATTGAGAGCCATTATTTTCAACCTCAAAAGCCAGCAAGACCCATATAAGTCCTTATGAAAGTGACTGTGCCCCATTTACTAATGGACTGCTGAAGTTTTCTGAAGTCATTTGAGGAGACAAATTACAATACCCTGATTATTACTATAGTGTAACTTTATCATCTTCGTTTTTCAAATCCCACCTGTCTGTTGGATCTCTTGTCTATTCACTTTAATATTAATTTTAAAATGGTACTTATTAGTGATCGCTATGCTTTTTAAAACACTTATGCTGAAAGAGCAAAAAAAAGATGCATCAGGGCTTTTGCAAACTATTTCACTGCTCTGTATAAACACAATCTCTGAACTGTGCTGTACACTGCACACAGACTTTTCTAGGCCATCAGACAGTCAGACACACAAATGTATAGGGAACTGGCTTCAGGCAATTACAGGAGCAATTCAAGGGGCAGATATTGTGGCCCCTAGCAAAATATACTGTTGATGTATCATGTTGCCATACACAAGCAAAAACCACCAGGAAATATTAGATATGTAAAGGAATATACTAGCCTACCCTCAAAGAGAAATCATTGAAATCCTCACCATTGACACAAGAATTATGTGTTCTGTTAGCGCCTGCATTTGCACTAAGCTATTGTTACAGTATTAAAATAACGTAAGACATACTTTCAGATTGTGACTAAGGGATAAGACCCAACAGACCAGTCTCTTATTAATTCAATAAAAATGGTAGAAAGTACTGTATTTACAGAAAAGACAAAACTAACATGCAGGACTTTATCCTTTATAATTTTTCTAATGACTGTTCCTCTGACTTTTGATATTCAATATGTAATGACTTCATTGGGGAAATGGCTGTACAATGAAGGCCTCATTTCCTCTTCATGGGACCAGTTTCTGTTATCACTGGCCCCATAGTCCTATTAAGAGAGGACCATTTGTTTTCCAGTGTTCTCCTACAGTCCGATCTATGCATTGTTACTTCCCATTTCCTTTGCTGCCAGTCTGTCCCCTGCCCTGGGAGAAGGTTGACAACACTGTGATCTCAGGCCCTGGCTACACTACAAACTTTGGTCCATGCAAGTTGCATCTGCATAAAGCTGCTGCAGTTAGTACATCGCTTGTGCATGTGCATACTTGGCTTCTGGTGTCGGTGGTGCACATATTCACCAGGAGTGCTTGTATCAATGCACAGTGCAGTTCATGATGGATAGGTATCCCATCCAGTGCACTGTCTTTTTGGGTAGTGCATGGCGGGGCTGAAAAGAATCAAACAGGGACGACAGGGAGCAAGGGGTCATCTTCCCAGTGTACAACAATCTCCATCCCATAATGTCATCTCTAGCACATAATTTTTTTGCACCTTTTTTTCAAAATCCCACAAACCCATGCGGCCCTCCTCGCTGCCCTCCTCTGATAGAAGTGTGGCGCCTGCAGAGCTCTGCACTATTTGTCATAAGGGTTGCAAGCACAGGACTCACGATCCTCAGGTATTTGCAGAACTGCAACAAGACCCGAATCAGCAAGGGAACGGAAGGACGGAATGCTGTGGGACATAGCGAGTACCAATTCAAGGTGGCTTTCAGGGAGCAGCTGCAGATGGTGGAGCACTAATTCTGGTCCCAAGGAAGGAGTACTGACTGGTGGGATTGCATCATAATGCAGGCTTAGGATGATGAGCAGTGGCTGCAGAACTTCCAGGTGCGCAAGACCACGTTCCTGGATCTGTGCATTGAGCTCACCCCAGCTCTCCAATGCAGGGACACCAAAATGAGAGCTGCACTTACAGTGGAGAAGCGAACGGTGATCGCACTGTGGAAAGGTGCAACACCAGATTGCTACTGTGGAAAATCATTTTGGAGTTTGAAAATCCACTGTGGGGACTGTTGTCATGCAAGTATGCAGGGCTCTTAATTGTCTTCTGCTACACAAGACTGTGACTCTCAGCAATGTGCAGGACATAATGGATGGACTTTCAGCAGTGGGGTTCCTGAACAGTGGGGGAGCAATAAATGGTGCACACACATCCCTATTTTGGCACCAGACCACCTTGCCACAGAGTATGTCAACAAAAAGGGTTATTTTTCTGTGGTTACACAAGTATTGATGGATCACTGGGGATGCTTCATCAATATCAATGTGGGCTGGTCAGGGAAGATGCATGATGCTCACATCATTAAGAACACAGGACTTTTCAGAAAGCTACAAGTAGGGACTTTCTTTCCTGATCGGTGGATTACCATTAGGAATGTTGAAATGCCAATAGTGTTCCTGGGGGACCCAGCCTACCCTTTGCTTCCCTTGCTCTTGAAGCCATACACCAGACACCTCGACAGCACCAAGGAGAGATTCATCTGCCAACTCAGCAGGTGCAGAATGACCATTTAACATGCTTTTCGTGATTAGAAGGGATGGTGGCATTGTTCACTCACAGGACTGGATCTCAGTGAGAAAAATATTACAACCATTATAGCTGCCTGTGGTATCCTGCATAATATCTGTGAAACAAAGGGGGAAAAGTTGCTGCTAAGATGGAGGTGGAGAGGCTGTCTGAGTTTGAACAGCCAAACACAAGAGCTCAACACGGAGCAATACAGCTCAGGGAAGCTTTGAAAGAGCACTTTAACAGTCACAGTAATGCATCATGGTGTACTGTGCTCTGTCTAGCCCTGTTGCTTTGAGGCCTATTAGGAACTATGTAATGTTTGGTGTACATGTATCACTATAACACTGTCAATACAGCTATTAATTTTGTGGAACTTGCTGTACATTTATGATTATTACTATGTCACTGATCCTATGAGTTGTCACACTGTACAGTAACAAGTAAAGTGGGTAATTTCAGAACGGCTAGGCACTCTACAGCATATGTTGTGAACTAATAAAGATAAATTATGTTCCAAATAATAGAATTTTATTCTGTAACAAAATCAGTGAAAAGAAAAAAGTATGCAATTTTAAGCTAATCCATTACAAATTCAATAAATTAATAGAACAGAACTTATGAAAGGAAAAGGACATTTATGTCCATTTTAGCTACACATACACCCACATGTGAAAACCATGGTTGATGTCTGTGAAGCTGTGGTTGTCTTTAATGTCCCCTGGGGTGTAGGGGTAGGGCAGTAACCCCTGATGCCATGTGGAATGTTGAGCAGGAATGTAGGCAGGTCCCACAATGGAGTTCTCCAGGGACTGCAGAGGGAGGTGAATCCTGGATTGTTCAACCACTAGGTCCACAAGAGTCTGTAGCATTTGCTGGCTGCTGGAAAAGTCACATTATGTTCTGGTGCATCTCCCTCTCCTTTTCCTGCTGGGACTCCTGTGCCTTTCTCCTCTCTGCTCTTTCCTTCTCCAGGGTATCTGCAATATTCACTCTCCAGGCCCTTTGCTCATGGTTTGATGCAGCACTAGTTTGCAGGATCTCATTGAACAGGTCATCCCAGGTCCTTTTCTTTCTCCTTATCTGGCACGGGTGTGGAGCGGGAATCCCGCAAGGCCACAATGGCAGAAGCTGTATATAAAACACACAGAGGTACCATTGCCTGTATAGTCACATCACAAAGTGAAAGTTAAGATTCAGAAGCTCCTTCCCTTGTTCCCCTAAAGTTTTAAACAAGACATGCTTATTGACACTTCCGCTGCAGAGTGCTTGAGCACAGCACCATTCACAGCATAAGCCATGGTGAGAATGGGCTGCCGGGGTGAGGGAAATGAGGAGGGAATTGCTCGGTTGTGTGAAATGAGTATAGGGCAATGGCATGGGATACTGGTGCCATATGCAATAGTGATTTTACCTGAAATCTGACTCCTGAGGGTAAGAAAGGCAGAGAGAGCACAGCTTCTGCTCATGTCTGTATACTATCATGGTGCCTGCCAAAGTTATCACTGACTGGCCTGGGAAAGTGTCCTTCCACAGAGGAAGAAATAAGACTGCCATCCCTAGAAACCTTCAGGAAAGGATTGCAGAGTACCTCCAGGGAAGTTTCTTGAGATCTCTCAGGAGGATTCAAGGGACATCCCAGTGTACATAAAAAAACTGCTCCTCATGGCCCCCTTTGCCTAACTCCACAGTGCAATGAAAAGCAGATAACTCTACTTCTCTGTGTTATGCTGCTACTTCCTCTAGTACAAGTAAATTAATGAAAAGTCAATTGTTGTGTCCTGTTGAGTTGGGGGTGCCATCACTGTAATGGGAAATGTACACACTTATGAGTATCCTTTCCCTGCATCAGGCTCATCCATGCTCGACTGCTGCAACTGACTGGAATGTGGTGGAGTATCATACAGGTCCTGGCTCGCAGCATAGCTGGACCCTCTGGTTGCATGTCCCCCATCCTCCTCCTCCTCCTTATCCTCATTGTTTTTGCCTGTGGCCTGTGGCTTGGGCTCCTCAGAGGTATTCACAGTAGTTTGCCGAGTAGTGGTGGATGTGACACCCTAGTACCCCAATATTCACCACTGTCATGTAATTAGGATAGATTTTGAACAAAGTATGCCTTGTGAGGTATCATTCTAAAAGTCTTGATCTGTTAGACATTAATATCCTATTGGATTGTATGTGTTATCATTATATGTGACGTTATGAATTTTGCCTATGTATGCGTTACTGAAACATGTTGTGAGGCTGAAAACTCCCACAAGCAGCCTTTTGGGTACAACAGTAAAAAGGCCAAACAATGTTAATGGCTTATTGGGGAAATGCACACAAGCACAAGGATTATCCCAGGAACTGTGTACAAGAGAAACCTCTCAGAGATAGCACTACACAAAGGAAACTGTTTGACCCAGGTCACAGCTCTTTTGCTGTGGGAAGAAGATATAAAAGAGGGGAAATGACATCATGATGGGACCTCACTCTCCCTACATCAACACACCTGGAAACACCTGAGGAATAAAGACTGAACGGGGGCAAGTGATGGTCCCAGGCTACGGGATTGCTAGCCTGTGTACGAAAACCCAAGCTGCAAAGCCAAGGCAGCTTGTGCCTTAAGAATCTGCTAGCCTGTTTATCACTCAGGGTGAGAATTTACCAATACGTATCTTACCTATGTAGTATGTTAAGCTCAGTTTGCGGTTTTGTTTATTTACTAGGTAATCTGCTTTGATCTGTTTGCTATCACTTAAAATCTATCTTTTTAGTTAATAAACTTATTTTATGTTTTAATCCCAATCAGTGTGCATTTGACTAAAGGGTCTGGGGAAAATCTCAGCTTGGTTACCACAAGTGTGCATGGTCCTCTTCATGTTGAGGGAGAGGCGGACCGGGTGTTTAACTCATATACTGTACTGGCCAGATTTGACCAGGGCAGGACAGTATTTGACCAGGGCAGGTCCTAGACTGGGAGGCTGCTGGTTAGAGAGCCTGCATGTGACTTCAGCTGGGGGTATCCCTACCTGTGTGAATGCTAGTGAAAGAGCAAACTTGGAGCGCTTTGCAACTTGTCACAGCAGCACAGTGTGAGAGAAAGCCCAGCCTGATGGGTCAAAGAGCTCAGTGGTACCCCAGTTCCAGGTGGCATCCCAGGGCGAACCCATCACAGTGGGGTCTCCACCAAGTATGCATGCAGTTCTTTATAAAAGGGGCAGGTCTGTGGCCCAGCACTGGATCAACTGTTGGCCTGCCTGGTCTTCTGGAATGACTGACATAGTCCTTCAATTTCACTCAGCATTGCTACTGGTCCCTGTTATACCTCTTTTCCTGCATCCCCTGTGCAATCTGTTCGTAGATGTCCACATTTCTATGAGTGATCGGTAGCTCTGCTTGCACAGACTCTTCTCCCCACAGGCTCAGGAGATCCAATATCTACTGTCTCTTCCAAGCCAGAGTGTATGTGAAGCATGTAGCCAGCATGGTAAGCTGGGCAGTTACACACAATGATGGAGAGCTGCTAGGTGTGCTCGCCAAGCTGGGCAATCGGGAAAAGACATTTCAAAAACTCATGGGGCTTTAAAGGGCAGAGGGACCTTCTGGTCTACATGACCCCTGGAAAGTCAAGGTCACAATTATGACCAGAGCGGTCAGTGTCAGGTATTCTGGGAATGCTGCTGAAGGACTGTTAGGGTAAATATAGATAACACAGTGTCTATAGTCCTGCTGTGTCGACATCAGTACATCAGTCCATTAACCAGGGCTGAATGGTGCTTGGGAAGGTGGTGTTACTGCGTCACTGTAATGGGGTACTTATATTGGTGGGAGACAAATTTAACTGTAGACACATGCGCAACTAAGTTGACACAAGGTGGCTTACATCAACCTACCTGCTGTAGACCAGGCATAAGGGGGTCATTTCAGTACTTCTTCCTTTAACTTCCCTTGTTTTCTGTGTTTACAGTATGTGGGTGTGAGTGAGCCTGTTAGGTAGCACCTGAAGAGAGGTGATATCCACCCCCGGTACAAAGGGAATCTGTGGAAAAAGCTAGGATTAGTGGAGGAGGTAAGAGACATTTAGGGGCCCTTTAAAACCATTCCCCCACCACACTCCCCCAAAACAGTCAGTGTGTAGAAGATAAAATGATTTCTGTATAACAGGGGAAGTTTGGGGGGCAAGCCAGGAAAGAGGTTTGGGGTTTGATTATGGATTAGTTTTATTTTAAAAGTAATTCCACTATGGCCTGGGAATAGGTCCACAGGCTCACTCTGGCTCCTGCTAGTTTGTGGACTGTTATCCTTAACAGTGACAGTGGGCAGCTCTGTTTACAGGTGGTGATGGTGGTGGAAGGGGGTGTTATCAGGGCCGGCGTAACCCATTAGGCGACCTAGGCGGTCACCTAGGGCACTACAATTTGGGGGGCGGCGACCACGGCGGTATTTCAACAGCGGGACCTTCCGCCACGTCTGTGGGGGGTGGCATTTCGGGGCGGGACCTTCCGCCACCTAGGGCGGCAGAAAAGCTGGCGGCGCTCCTGGGTGTTATATTGATTTAGCTTAATCTGGTCAGCTACTGAATTCAGATACATTGATTTAAGGCAGCTGTAAACAGTTTTAAGTGTCTATCCAGGGGTTTGCATCATTTAAGTAAAGGATTGGCTAACTAGTGGCTGGCTTTCTGGATGTTTTTCCACTACTGTAAGAGGTTGAGGGGGAGAAGAAGGAGATCTGCCTATAGAATATACATGAAGTCTGACTTTTGTGGCATATATTTTTTGCATTCTTCTTTGATGTAATTGGGCCTAAATCCAACAATTTATCCACAATGTTTTCAATTTTCTACTTCTGGTTATTGTCGGGGCTGACCTCTGATTTTTTTTCAAACAAAATCAGAATTTGTTTTTCATCAAAGAAAGGAAAAGCTTGAAAAGCCCAGTGTTTCTGGAAGATTTTTTCCAGTTTACTTGGAGCATTCATGACCATTGTGCCTTAGGTGAAACTTTTCACGTCACTCCCGCACTCCCTGTTGTGAAACTGACTAGAAGCAGCATGAAGCTGGAAGCCAGGAATACATTTATTTTTGCCAACAAATATAGGCTTAAAGCTAGTGTAAAATCTGTTACTATAAACATCCTAGCACAATGAAACACTCTGGAAACAATGATAGTGTTAATACAAAAATATGATGAAATGAGGAAAACATTGTAAGAGACTTTGTTAATAATAACTGCTATCCAGTTAACGGGTAGTAGACTAGAGGTAGAGCATAAATTAAAACCTACTGTATGCTATTGTATCCCCATATAATCACATACTGACATAACAGAATGGCCACCTTACCCATTTAATTGCACAGAGTACAATTTTCCTGTTAGAATTGCAGAGTGGATCTCAGATACCACAGCTGAAACTGTGACTTGTCTGTGTTTCTAATGGGGAAAAAAAAAGGGGACCCTTCCCCATCTTTCACGTAATCAGTTTGACTTTATGGCAGCTTCACTACACGTAACATAACATGTTGGGACAAAAGCTTTAGGAGAAGAAGATATGATGTCTCAAAAGCAGGTAAGATTTTACCTGAATGATTCCCCAAATCTTAATATTTCAGACCTGGCTGAAATAAAGATAATATCCAGCACCAAGGCTGTCCTCTCTATAAAATAGAATAATTGGTGCGCAAAAAGTCAATGGGAAGCCCCTATGGAGATACAGCTGTATAAAATACTATTAAAGCAGAAGAGTAACATTTTATACCAACACTCACTCACTTCTCTAAGATGTAAATAAATACACAGGTTGCAAAGCATCAAAAAATTGGGCCCGAAGAGGTATTGCCATGAAACAGGGAGACTGAGGGTTTGTGTATATGGGAATATAGTGGTGTAAGGTACAATGTGAATTTAAACTGATATAGTTATACAACTATAACTCTCAATGTGGACACTCTTGTGTCACTTTGGAAGGGGGTTATACTAAATGAAAAGAAGCCACTCTTATTATGGCGGAAGAGTGCCCACACAGCAAATTACATTGGTCTGTGTAGCTAAGCCTGTTTTGACTGCATACAGCTTGGGGTGTACCAGAAAGCCCCACACAGTAGAGGTAAAAGTACTCCTTACAGCAAACCACTGATTCAGCAATAGTCAGTTACTGTGCACTATTGTTACATTCATGATTGTTGATAGAAACACAGTGTGTATATCAGGCAATTATTGAACCAAATAATTGTCTCCTAGACTCATTCACATATGCTTCTGACATGGAACTTTAAAGGGATCTGTGACAAAATACATGTTAATAATGTGATCTGTGCTGTGTTTTTAGGTGACACAAGGCACGGTCTGTCCACATAGGCATCCAGGACTATTCCCTAATGGCCTGTGCTGGTATGAATGGATCCTAAGCTGGAATGGAAGAAGCAGAGCAGTGGGAATTACGAATGATCACAGGCTTCATTTTCTCATTGGGGAGGAGTTGCACTGTATGTAAGAGAGCAGAATGACTGTTCAGAGCTCCAGTATGAAACTCCAGAAAAACCTGAAAGTCTCTGGATTAAGTTTAGAAGTGTGAGCAACAAGGGTGATGTCGTGGTGGGAATCTGCTATAGATCAGCAGACCAGGGGGATGAGGTGGACGAGGCTTTCTTCAGGCAACTAACAGAAGTTACTAGATCACAGGCCCTTGTTCACATGGGGGACTTCAATCACCCCGATATCTGCTGGGAGAGCAATATAGCAGTGCACAGACAATCCAGGAAGTTTTTGGAAAGTGTAGGGGACAATTTCCTAGTGCAAGTGCTGGAGGAACCAATTAGGGGCAGAGCTCTTCTTGACCTGCTGCTCACAAACAGGGAAGAATTAGTAGGAGAAGCAAAAGTGGATGGGAACCTGGGAGGCAGTGACCATGAGATGGTCAAGTTCAGGATCCTGACACAAGGAAGAAAGGAGAGCAGCAGAATAAGGACCCTGGACTTCAGAAAAGCAGACTTTGACTCCCTCAGGGAACTGATGGGCAGGATCCCCTGGGAGAATAACATGAGGGGGAAAGGAGTCCAGGAGAGCTGGCTGTATTTTAAAGAATCCTTATTGAGGTTGCAGGAACAAACCACCCCAATGTGTAGAAAGAACAGTAAATATGGCAGGCAACCAGCTTGGCTTAACAGTGAAATCCTTGCTGATCTTAAACACAAAAAAGAAGCTTACAAGAAGTGAAAGACTGGACAAATGACCAGGGAGAAATATAAAAATATTGCTCAGGCATGCAGGAGTGAAATCAGGAAGGCCAAATCACACCTGGAGTTGCAGGTAGCAAGGGATGTTAAGAGTAACAAGAAGGGTTTCTACAGGTATGTTAGCAACAAGAAGGTGGTCAGGGAAAGTGTGGGCCCCTTACTGAATGGGGGAGGCAACCTAGTGACAGAGGATGTGGAAAAAGCTCATGTACTCAATGTTTTTTTCACCTCTGTCTTCATGAACAAGGTCAGCTCCCAGACTACTGCACCGGGCAGCACAGTATGGGGAGGAGGTGACCAGCCCTCTGTGGCGAAAGAAGTGGTTCAGGACTATTTAGAAAAGCTGGATGAGCACAAATCCATGGGGCCATGCACTGCATGCACTCCATGCACTGCATCCGAGGGTGCTAAAGTAGTTGGCGGATGTGATTGCAGAACCATTGGCCATTATCTTTGAAAACTCATGGTGATTGGGCGAGGATCCAGATGATTGGAAAAAAGCTAGTGTTGTCCCCATCTTTAAAAAAAGGAAGAAGGAGGATCTGGGGAACTATAGGCCAGTCAGCCTCACCTCAGTCCCTGGAAAAATCATGGAGCAGGTCCTCAAGGAATCAATTCTGAAGCACTTAGAGGAGAGGAATGTGATCAGGAACAGTCAGCATGGATTCACCAAGGGCAAGTCATGCCTGACTAACCAAATTGCCTTCTATGAGGAGATAACTGGCTCTGTGGATGAGGGGAAAGCAGTGGACGTGTTATTCCTTGACTTTAGTAAAGCTTTTGATATGTCTCCCACAATATTCTTGCCAGCATGTTAAAGAGGTATGGGCTGGATGGATGGACTATAAGGTGGATAGAAAGCTGGCTAGATCGTCGGGCTCAACGGGTAGTGATCAATGGCTCCATGTCTAGTTGGCAGCCGGTATCAAGCGGAGTGCCCCAAGGGTCAGTCCTGGGGCCGCTTTTGTTCAATATCTTCATTAATGATCTGGAGGATGGCGTGGATTGCACCCTCAGCAAGTTTGCAGATGACACTAAACTGGGAGGAGTGGTAGATACGTTGAAGGGTAGGGATAGGATACAGAGGGACCTAGACAAATTAGAGGATTGGGCAAAAAGAAATCTGATGAACTTCAACAAGGACAAGTGCAGAGTCCTGCACTTAGGATGGAAGAATCCCATGCATTGCTACAGACTAGGGACCGAGTGGCTAGGCAGCAGTTCTGCAGAAAAGGACCTAGGGGTTACAGTGGATGAGAAAGTGGATATGAGTCAACAGTGTGCCCTTGTTGCCAAGAAGGCTAACAGCATTTTGGGCTGTATAAGTAGGAACATTGCCAGCAGATTGAGGGATGTGATCATTCCTCTCTATTCGGCATTGGTGAGGCCTCATCTGGAGTACCATGTCCAGTTTTGGGCCCCACACTACAAGAAGGATGTGGAAAAATTGGAAAGAGTCCAACGGAGGACAACAAAAATGATTAGGGGGCTGGAGCACATGATTTACGAGGCGAAGCTGAGGGAACTAGGGTTATTTAGTCTGCAGAAGAGAATAATGAGGGGGGGATTTGATAGCTGCTTTCAACTACCTGAAAGGGGGTTCCAAAGAGTATTCTCTACCCAGATCACATTTAATTAGATATAGGGCCATGCATTGTTTATATGGCAAATATGAGGCATACAGCATTTGACCATGGAATGACACATTGTGTTTCCTTTTTCTACAGCATGAAGTAAAAAAATCCAGGCCCCACTTCTACCCCAGTGTGCCTTAGGTTTATATTTAACATACATCTACAGTGAGGAACTTTTGTTAGAGAATGCTGTTTATATAACATGGCTGGTGGTTCATAATATTTTTATGTTGTAACTGGTTTGCATACATTATGGACAGCTATCTTTTGGTGAACAAGACCTAACTAGGCCTCTGTATGGATAAATGAGATTTAACTAGGGTAACTGTAGCGAGTCGGTTTGGTTCCCCACCGCCCTGGAGGGGGAAGAGCCCATCCGGAGGCTAGAGTGGGCGGAGCTAGGGAGCTCAGAGCCCGCCCCCCCAGAGGGTCAGGCAGCGACCCGGAAGTATAAAGGCTCGACCCCAGTCTGTCTGCAAAACTGCCAGAGCCTATGTCAGTGTGTTGCGGCCAGGATCCCCACTGACTAAGCAGTGGGTCTTCTGCCGCTGTTAGGGCCCTGGGCTGGGATACAGTGGAGAGGGAGGGCCTGCGTCCCCCCTGCCACCCGACCCGTGGGTGGCAGTCTCCCCCTCTCCCAGGCCTTTTGAGGCTTGGAGCCTACTATTGTTGCTCAGCCCTGACTGAGGGCCTGAGCTCCTGACCCAGAGTTTGTTGCCCCGCCCCAACCTAAGACCTGGTCTTAATACTTAGTGCTCGTTTCTTGCTCAGTCCTGACTGAGGGCCTGAGCTACGGACTTCACATTATTGCCCACCCTGAGCAGGGCCGGGCTTACCGTGTTCTTCTGGTTACAGCAAAAGCTGCCGAGGAAGACCCCATGGCCGGATGAATTTCCCTAGCTCACCAGTGTGTAGCAAGCCGGTGTGGCTCCCCGCCACCCCGGAGAGGGTCGAGCCCCGGCAAACTCTTGTACAGTAACACTAAGATCTTATTTCTATTTGAAAAGCTATACATTTTGGTGGGTGATGCGTCATGTAAGTATCCATGCAGGTGCCTTTTTAGGTACTGTTGGCATCTGAGAATTACATTGTGTTCGTTTGGATTACAGAATATTTCTGGTACCTGTTCTGTGTCTAATAAATAAATCAAGAAACCCTGACAAATAACTTTAAAACTGGCTGCCTAAATTTAGGATCTTAAATCCTTATTTAGGCTCAAGATCTATGGCCAAATTTTCAAAAGTGCTGAGCACTCAGCAGCTCCTATTGACAGCAATGGGTGTTCAGCACTTCAGAAATTCAGGCTCCTCATTTTGGTGACTAATATGAACTCTTAAGTTTGGATTCTTAAATTTAGTCACCAATGCTCAGATCCACAAAGGGACTCAGTGTCACGACACCTAACTTTTAGGCATCTAGAAGGGGGATTTGGGCTTGAGCCTGAGTCTGGCTTACATTGCAGTATAGACCAACCTTTAGGAGCCTAAGACACACCTGGTTATTATCTGCTTAGGCAGAGAATGGCTTTTTATGGCTCTCATTCTTAGGCACTTATCTCTCACCATTCATTGTATAGGAAGCCTGGACGCCTAACTCAGGCTTTGTGAATCATTGTGATTCACAAAGTGGAGTATCTTAAATCCAGTCCCTCTCCTGGAGATAGGCTCCTAAAGGTATGCCTACATTGCAATGTCATTTCAGGCTCAAGCCCAAATCCCCCTTCTGTGTGTACACAAGTCTGTCAGACTCATGCCAATATGCCCTCAGGACCCGGTGGGGAGAGGTCTGAACCCAAATCCCACTGGGACTCAGGCCAAACTCCATGTTAGTGTAGATGTAGCTCGGGCCCAGGTCCCAAGACTTGTGTCCTGAGAGTCTGCCAATGCTATTCCAAGGAGCCAGTGTTCCTTGCCATTTCTATCCCAATACTGGCCAATCGACTCTCAGGAAATGGAAGCAACTCCCTGGTTCAAGTTCAGCTGCTCAGTATGTAACCTTTCCATTTTATTCTACCACTGAAGTGCAAGCAGAATGAACCTTCTCCTGAGTTGGCTATGTCCACCGACAAGAAGTTCTTTGCGACGCATGCTGCTACTTGGTCATGGGACTACAGGCAGATACCGGTAAATCTTTGGTGTGAGGTGAGCAAAATGTCCAACTTTGGTAAGAGTAAAAATTACCTGTGTAACAAGAAACAGCCGACAAGCTAGCAGCATTGGGAATTAAATGGACTGGTGATCAGTGCATGGAGCAAATTATGTGGCTCAAGAGTGACAATCGGAAAGCCAGGGATGAGAACCACACCTCTGGGAACTCCCTGTCATCCTGCCTCTTTTATGAGGACTTTGCCCAGGTGCTGGGTACTGCACTGAGCCAACAACAGTTCACAATAGCCTGATCAACCAGGATCAACCTTCTAACCCCCAAATCTAATACACCACAGTGGAGCCAGCAGCTGCTGGATCAGGCTAGCAAAGTGACTGGTGCTGATGCCAATGAAACTTTACCACTGGAGCAGCTGCAGCCCGTCCTGGGTCCGTACATAGAGGAGCTGTTTGATGACCATCCTCCTCCAGAACAGAAACCCACTGCAGAACCACCAGGAGAAACAGAAGAATCAGAAGTAGTCCTGGAAGCTGATAAGTTTCTGGCTCCATGTCCAGTGTTATTAATACATGAATAAGAGGGATTTCCGGTTTATGACCCAATGCAATTTTGTTTACATACCACCATAGCAGCGTGTAGCCGCTCATGGCAGAATGCATGCTAGCGCCTTTACATCTCCCACCCACCCCCAACACGATGTCGAATTCAAAATGGAGACCGGGAAGCGCAAACAGCAGTAACACAATCATATACAATGACATGTTTACTAGATACTCTCACATTCTTACAAAGATGTGCTTTGGTGTTAAAAGTAAGAACTTTTATATTGCTTTCTCTTATAGTAAGCTGCACTGTACAAATTGATCAAGCTACACTGTAACCTGTATGGGGGAGGGGAAATCCTGTCTGAAATATGGCAGGGAGGGTTGTATGCAGTCCAGAAATGTGCTGGCAAAGGGGGGAGGGGCGGTGATGGCTGTTCTCTGAGAGTCTGTATTGTCCCGTGTGTGTTTGTGGTCCATAGGTAGATATAGTCTGAGCAGGTGATATCATAAGCCATAGCTGCACCCGGGTAACTGCATGAACCCAGAGAGACTTCAGCAGCTTACAGGGAGGCAGTAAACCATGTGGATGCTAGCACAACACCCTGTTAATCCCCCCAGGAATTTTGACCCAATGCTGGGTGCTGATAGCTGCAAACTTTTTCCCAGAGTAGGCACTCCAGATGGGTAGTAGCATTTTGGGAAAGAGCATGTCTTCCGGGCCTCCATCCGTAAGTCACCAGCCATTCCATTTGTAGATATGTTGCTCAGTTACCAGGAGCTTGGAAACATCTTTGGTATACATGGGTGGGTTGCTCCTATGCCCCTTTGCAGTCAGGAACCTCCAGGATTGTTATGTCCTCCAGAATGTGGCATGCCTGAAAAGATTAAGAAACCAAGGGTAGTAAACCACAGCAACTGCATCGCCCCAAGCTAAAATGGTCTGCAATTTTTAAACAATATCACTTGTAAATTTCATCTTGGCATTATGTGTGAAGGCTGTTTATTCTGCTTAACTCTCAGTCCAGGGAACAGGAGTCCTATATTCATGGCCCTGGCGCAGGTAAGAAACTCCATTCACGCAAAACCATCAGTTATTTCAGGGATATTGTCTATGCTCACCACCTTTGGGTAAATCACATGCCTGAACACCTCAGAAATCTCCACCATCACAGCCCCCACCCTCAATTTGCCAACACCAAGCTGGTTAGCAACAGACCTGTAGTGGTCAGGAGTGATAAGCTCCTAGATGGCTACAGCAACCTGCTTCTGGACCTCTATGGCCACCCTACTGTGTGTCCTGTCACCAGAGGATTGGGGCAAGTTGATCACAAAGTTCCAGAAATGGAAAATGTGGCCGTTTCGATCTTGGCTGTGCAACGTTTTACTTTGTAAAATCATGCCTACTGTGCATACAAGTAGGGATCGTGCTTTTCCTAGGTATAAGAGACATTTATATGCTCTTAAATGGGAATAACAGCAGTGTCAATTACAATTATCATATCAAACAGCTTTTATGATAGCGTTAAATGCACTCTGAATGGAAAAGCATAAAGCACCCCTCTGCCTACGTGCAGTTATCATACCTGGAAAAATGTTAGCTAATACACTACTCTGAATGAAAGAACCCCTTAATGCTTTCTTATATAAAATCATCACATGTAATTTCATGTGGCATGGTATAAGCAGGGCACCCTCATGAGTAATTATTCTTGCTGGAAAACATGTAAAATAGTGACATTCATGAAAGTGAAAAATATTCACATGTTGAAACTGAAGTGTTTTCATGAATTCACAATAACAGTATATTTCAAAAGAGAACCACTCATGCATTTTGGAAAGGGACACTGCAGATACAGCTTGTGACAGTCACTGAAGTAAAACTTATACTGAGATTTTTATTTTATTTCTTTGTTAATTCCCTAGAGTATCCTTTACCACTTGTGTGCATATATATATATATATATATGCACACATCTATTGATGGCTGATGTTACACACTAAGGTCATCTGAGTAAAGTTAAGCACAGCTCATAGGCGCCAACTCTGCGCATGCTCCAGCCCAGTAGCACTCACGGGGAACAAAGTGGTGGGTACTGAGCACCCCTTGCAACCCCCTTATCAGCTCACCTCTTCCCCCCCCCACCCCCCCGGTGCCTTCCACCCACCTGCCTGGCTGATCAGTACTTCCCCCTCTCATCCGCCACAATCAGCTGTTTCGTGGCATGCAGGAAGCTGTGGGGTTGGGGGGAAGAGGGAGGAGAAAGGACAAGGTGTGCTTGGGGGCAGAACAGGGCAGAAGGAAGGGGGGCTTGGGAGAAGGGGTGGGGTGGGGGCATGAAGAGGGAGGGTGGAGCTGGGGGTGGGAAGAGGTGGGGGGTCAACCACCCTCCAACACGTTGGAAAGTCGGTGCCTGTGGCAGAGCTGTAAACCTTTTGCCAGACTTAATGACCAGTCTGTACAACAAGTCACTCTGAAGTAAATGCAGTGGTGCATGTACAGCTGTTTTGGAGATAGCAAGTGTTGCGTATCCCTAGTGCAGCAGTTCTCAAACTGTGAGTTAGGACCCCAAAGTGGAGCATGATCCTATTTTAATGGGGTTGCTAGGGCTGCCATTAGACTTGCTGGGGCCTAGGCCTGAAGACCAGGCCCCACCACCCAGGCCCAAGGGCTTCAGCCTTGGGCGGTGGAGCTCAGGTTACAGGCCCCCTGCCCGGGGCTGAAATCTTTGGCTTTACCACACCCGTCCTGGGGGCGGCCCCGCTTCACCCCATCCCAACCCAGGGGCTGTGTTTTGCTGCCGACCCGCACGGCTGGTGCCAGCCCAGATCTCAGGGGGTGGCTCTGCCTCCCGCCGACGGGCCGGGGCGGGGTAGGCAGGGAGCTGGACCGTGTAGCACATTGTTCCAGCAGCTCTGTCTACCGGGGCCACCTGCACCCCGAGGGGTTGGTGGGGCCCAGCCTGGGGGGGCGCTAGACGCGGGCTGCGGAGCTCTGAGTGCAGCGGGGCAGCCGGCGGGCGATACGCAGACCCCGCCTCCTCCTGGAGCACGAGATGCGATTCAAGCCGATGGCCGTAGGGGGGGCTTCGCGCATGCGCCAGAGCAGAGGCTGTCCTCATTGTGGGGAGGGGGAGAGCGCGCGTCGGCCGCTACCTCGCGCAGTCAGGCGGGCTGTACCACTGTGTAACACGGAGGGTGGAGCCCTATAACCATTTCCTTTGTAACGGGGGCGCCTTCCACCGCCTCCCGCTCGGGCCAGGTGGGGGGCTCTCTCCGCGCGGCTTCGCGTCCAGCGCTGGAGGGCGGCGGGCGAACGGAGCGAGGGACGCGGAGCGAGGGGACGCGCACCAACCCCCTCCCCCCGGCCCAGCCGCAGAGTGGGCGCGCCCCCCTTCCCCGCTGTTGATGGTCGGGTCGATGCGTTGCTGCTGCCGCTGCCCCCGGCGTCGCGAGTTCACGCTCGCTCAGCTCCCTCCCGCCCGGCCCGGCCTCAGCCTCCCGGCGGCCCCATGGCGTACAGTCAGGGCGGCGGCAAGAAGAAAGTCTGTTATTACTATGACGGTGAGCGGCGGGGCCGGGGGGAGCGGCGGCACCACGAGCCGAGGGACGCTGGTTCCCCGGCTCCCCGCGGGTTCTCCGTCTCGATCGCAGCCCCTGCCCCCCCCCCCCCGGGAGCTCTCCCGCCCCCCACCAGCCCCGGCGCGGGGTGTTTGGCTCCAGGCACTGCTGGGTCTGGACGGCTGGTGGCGGCTCCGCCTAGGGACGGCGGCTGCGGGCTGTTGGGGCCGAGCGCAGCCCCCGTTATCGAGGCGACGCTCTTACCGCCTGGTGTAGCAGCTGGGGAGCCTCCCGCTGGGGGCCTCCGTGTCTCATACGGAGAAGCGGGTGGCTGAGGGCGATGGACCGCAGCGGCTGCCCCTTGTGTTGTGGCAGCCTCCCGGCCGCGGAAAAACACCATCGCGCGCACGACCGTTTGCTGATGTGTCTGCACATCTTGGCTCGGGGTGCTCCCATACTCATCGATTCCGCAAACCACGTCTTGTGACTTATCTGACCAATAATACATAGCTAAGCCATGTTTGAAATTTGGGCTGCTTTGCATGGAGTTTCATGTATTTACAGCACACCGTAAGGTGGAAACCTCCCTGTCTGCCACCCCCAAAAAATCCCCACTCTACACAGAGCAGGAAAGTTCCCTTTGCTCGCTGATTTTCTGCTCACAGCGTGAGGCTAAAGTTATTGGTCCGATTACTTGCTTGGGGCTAAATTTCTGCATAAATAAAGATGCATGGGGTAGGTTTTACTCTTGACGGTTGAGAATGGGTGGCATGGATGGGGAATTTTGATGTTTGAGGTAGTGAAGAAAGGTGATGAGACTGCTTTGTAGTTCCTATTATATGCATTGTCATAATTTGAGATATGGAGAGCAGTGTCTCCAGCCTAGGATGCCAAAGGTGCTGCTACTGTGGTAGATTGGTTGGTCAGAAATCCCAGACCTGAAGAAGAGCTCTATGTGGCTCAAAAGCTCTCTTTCACCAATAGAAGTTGGTCCAACAAAAGAGATTTCCTCACCTACCTTGTCTATTCAGAAAAATGGCAGATTTCTTGGGGCCTAGTCAGGGTTTCTAACATACTGCCAAGTCAGGCAGAGTTGTGTGGTTGCCGCCCCCTTCTCTTTGTCCTTCTCTCTGCTTCTTTGTTCAGCATAAGGGGGAAAGGAGGCCCCTATTAAGGAGAATTTTGCTGAAACTGGGATCTGACTTTTCTCTGGTAGAAGAGTAGGCACTGTTAGTCTTGCTTAAGGGAAGATTGCATTGATATTTGTTTATATTTGCCTGTCTTGCAACTAAAAATGTAGGTATACAGTTGTGCCAATGTATCAGAAAAAGCAAAGTCTATTTGATAAATATAGGTACCATTTCATTAGAGTGCAGTACTCTGGCATTTTAATAGTAGCATAAGAATTGTAAGCACCATTGCTTGGATCCCTACATAGCTGAAAAATTGCACAGGGGAGGGGGAAGAAAAAAGCACTGGGTTAAGGAACAGTTCTGTGTTGGCAGGGTGATGAACTAGTGATCAAATTGATCTCAACCACCTCAGATTTCCATGAAAATGGATGTTCCTGTGGTCAGTTGGAGACTCAGTATTTTTCTCCGTGACAGTTCAGACTCCTCATTTTTTAACATTTTTCTGGCTCTGTCAGAATATTTTTCCCATTGTCTACTGTGATCATCAATATTCCTAGTATTCATCTGGGTTAGAACGTTTCAGAAGACTTTTAAAAAAAAAAAAAATATATATATATATATATATATATGAAACCAACATTGAATAAAGTGCCAAAGTTAATGGTTATTTTAGACTTTCTTTCCAAATGTAATAGGTCAAAACTGCACACTTAGGAATTAGCAAAGCTCATCAGAGAAATTTTTAAAACTAATTCTCATACCTCTGGGAAAAGTTCCTAATCCACTTACAATTCATTCAGCATTTCTTCTAATTTCTATGCTGTGTTGTACCCACAGAGGTTTGTAAATATTCCTCCTACTCTATATAAAGGGAAAAGGGCTCACAACCTTAAATGATATAAAAGTTGTAATATGAAAATACTACAACAGATAGGGAAGTACATCTGTGGGTGGATGCAAACTTACACATAACTGACAACATCAAACTGGAGTTCATTAAAGATTTCTTCGTAGTTTGTTGTGTCAAAGACTTTTGTATAGAAACATGGCTCCTTCATTTAAGTTTTGCTTCTAATTTTCAATTAGTTTCTCTGAAAATATGTAGAAGTCAAGAAGTGTACACTAAAAATTCCAGTATAAAAGAGGCACTGTAATTCAATGTAGTGTGTTTTAAGTTGTAATCTAGTACCTTCCCTGCTTTGTAATAATTTTAGTATGGTTATTGGCAGAGAAAAGTTACTATTTCAAATCAGCATTTCACTTTGAAAATCTGCTTACTGTATGTATTGAAATTAACATCTGCCTGTCTTATTGACAGTTTTGGTACCTTTAAGTCTTGTTAGTACGGCAAAACTCAGCAATGGGAGAACTAGCTTGATTTTACTCCAATTTATGCTTGTAACAGAGTTGTTAACTAAGTCCATGTTGCAGAATTTTTATTGCTGGTGGTGATGTGTTGAGCTAGAAAGAACCCTAGCTTGACTTTCAAATCTAAGGCTAACTGCAGTGAAGGGAACATTATTTTACTTGAACTGAGGAAGTATGTTACAGAAATTCTGAGATAAATGCACAAACCCATGATGCTATTTTTAGAGTAAATTTATTCTATTGCCAGCCTTCAGAATTGGTATGTGTGGGCTTTAAGGGTATGTTCACACTGCATTGTAAACTCATGTCTATGGGACCTGTTCTTGTTCAATGTTCCCAAGCCTGTGTTTAAACATATACCTTATATTGTAAACTTGGCCTGACAGTTGCTGGACCTGGATCTCACAGCCATGCTAACGTGTCCATGCTGCCCCATGCAGACCTTCAGACTTGGTTCTGTGGGTTCAGTTGCATCCACAGTGCAAATACGGTGAGGCTTGGGCTCTGACTCACTCCAGCATGGTCTTGTTGACCTGAGTCAGACTGATTTGTGTGTGGAGGGAAAGGAGGTGGAGGGCTCAAACATGAATCAGAGCCGGGGAATAGCGTGTGATGTAGACAATATAGTATATTAAAATGGTATTTTGTTGGTTTATAAGTGTCTCTTACGTCCTTGTTTACGTTGATAGAACAGTGCTTAGATACAGTTTTGTAGAACCATATTGTACAGTTTTCTAACAATACTGTAACTAGCAGAGTTGCAGCTGATGAGTAGATTCATAGACTCCAAGATAAAAAGGGACCCTCATGCAGTCTGACCTGCATAATCCAGGTCATAGAAGTTCCCCAAAATAATTCTTAAAGCATAGTTTAGAAAAACATCAGTCTTGATTTAAAATTGCCAGTGACCGTTGGTAAACTGTTCCAATGGTTAATTACCCTGTTAAAAATTCACATCTTAATTTTCTTTTTGAATTTGTCTAGCTTCAACTTCCAGCCATTGGATCTTGTTATATCTTTGCTAGATTGAAGAGTCCTTTAGAATATTTGTTCCCCATGTAGGTACCTATAGACTATAATGAAGTCACCCTTTAACCTTCTCTTTGTTAACCTAAATAAATTGAGCTCATTGAGTCTCTTACTGAAGGTATGGTATGTTTTCTAATCCTTTGATTTTTTGGCTCTTCTCTGAACCCTCTCCAATTTATTAACATCCTTCCTGAAATGTAGATATCAGAACTCGATGCAGTACTCCAGCAGCTGTTGCACCAGTGCCAAATACAAGAGGAAAATAACCTCTAATCCTACTTGTGTTAGCCTTTTTGGCCACAGCGTTGCAATGGGAGCGCACATTGAGCTGATTATTCCCAATTTTTTTTTGAGTCACTGCTTCCTAGAATAGAGTCCCCCATCTTGTACACACTCAGGAACAAGGAATATATGCTATACTTTGTTTTAATATGGCTAAAAGTAAATCTTACATTGTTGGCTTGCCTCCCAGTTTACCAAGCAATCCGATCACTCTGTCAGTGACCTGTCCTCTTTACTATTTACCACTCCCCCAATTCTTTTGTCAGCTTCAAACTTTATCAGAGATGATTTTGTTTTCTTCCAGGTCATTGATATATTGTAGGCAAACATATTACAAGTATTTTTAGATTATCTTTCTTATATATATCTTGCATAATTTAATATGGATGTTTAAAAGATCCCTTCTGCACTGATATTGTAGAGATCTAGGCTGGAATATGTTCCACATAGGCAAGACTAAACCCGTTTGAATTATGAGCAGGGCACTACTGTGCTCAAATGCTGTTTAAATACAGTAACATTTGTAATGTAAATCAGCCACAGTTCAGCATGTTATAGGCATATGTAAAGTTTTCTAAAACTGAAAACTATTTCATACATGTTTCCAAGTCTTGCGCCTAATAGTCTGGAAACCCATACATCAGCCTCCGTGCTGTGTTTCTATAATGGTACTAGGCTGGTCTTCGATTGTAGTAGTGACTATGCTGGCAAGTTTGACATGCTAAGAAAAAACTTTGGACACACAACTAGTAGAAAAGACTGAAGTGAATGTGCAGATCTTAGGATTGGCTGACTACCTTTCCAAATATTGCACCATGAATTTATCCACTGCTTTCTAGATACATTTGTGATTACTTTAGTAGAAACCATAACATTTTCACATAGAATTGAATGTGTGGGAGTAAATTATCACTTGGAAAAAACAGAGTAATAGTTGCACAGTTACTTCAAGTGTAATGTTTTGGAAGTACGTTATGGTAATGTAGTGGTCAAATTTTTATTTCAGTTGAGCAGATGTGTATTGCCTTGTGTTGTGTTGTGCATGCATAATAACTTTTTTTATATGTAGCTTAATTTACAAAATGTGGTATACTCACTTTGGCTCTGATCCTACTAGTGTAAGACTGACTTCTTAATTGTACTTGTTACTGAACTGACTTGAAAAACTTTATGCTACTGCTATAAAAATGCTTTCTAAAGATGCAGCCTATTGAAGTGCTTCTACAGGCACTTGGCTGTTTTGTAAGCTTGCTAGTAGCTACTGAATATGCAAGCTACATTTTTTTTTTTTAAGCTTGATTTTTTTTATTTTTTTTATAGTTAACAGTAGTAGATCCCATTGAATTCAATGGGAGCTATGGGTATTTAATACTTACAGTGAAGTAAAGAGTTAATCTAAAAAAACCCCAAAACCTGTGCATACCTGTTAATTGTGGCTAACTCTTCTTTTAAATTCAGAACCATATCTACTCCAAAGAGAGCATTGTAGTAGGCAAGTATAATGTGCAGTTTAAAGTAAATACATCAGAGTTCAGAATGTGGCAATATACATATAGTAACTTTTTGTAAGTTTTGAAATATTTTAATTTCCGTTAATGCTGTGAAACAAACTGGGAGAAGCAAAAAAAAAAGGTTGCTAGGACGTCTGATCTCCATTGGTATTCCATTTGTATAGCATAACATGAGGACAATGCAGGGGCAGAAAACAAACCTTATTTTTGAATTTCTATTTGGTTTGTCTCAGTTTATGCTTAAAAGAACTCTTGTGTATGACAGTGTCTCAGTGTTAGTGCAGTTATTTGTGACTGACAACCATATAATTGATATTGGCCAGACTTGGAAGCAATTGCTCGGTATCTTTCTTTGCTGAAACGCTCTTGTGATTAAAGTGGTGGATTTTCCTCTTGAGCCCCTTATGCCTTCTCCCAGAAATTGCTATCTTATTTTTTGTCAATTCGCTTTTATTTTACTGTCTCTGTACTTTTTTTTCACTTATCTTTTTTTCTCCTCTTGATTTTCTTACTCTCTTTCCTTCCCCTCTATAGTTTTCTCCAGCTTACCAGAGAAAACTCATTTTGCCTACACTGGCAAAAATCAGATGTGCACAATTCATCAGAGTAGTTGTGATAGAATATGTGGTCTTAGGGTAGTCATCAAGTTATATGTACATTTACAGCAGCGTGTAGAGTACAGAAACTTTTACGCCCAGCTATGATGGGTATAAATAGCAATGAAGATTGTGCAGCTTGGCTTTGATGAATAAAGTGCCCTGCACACCTAAACGCTAAGGTAAATACCTTACACTCTCTCTACACACCTAAGCAGTGGCTCCCATTTCTACACTGCTATTTTCAGCAGCGTAGTGTCCTGCTGCCTGCCCCTGCCAAGCAGTTACTCGCTTCTCTGGAGCCTTTTCACACTGCCTCCCACATTGCTACAATCTTTTGCTGCCATGGGTAGCCACGCTTGTCACTGAAATGTGTAAGTGCAGCTGACTTACTGCAGGCATGGAGCTACACATGTAATGCCTATGCTCTAGATCAGTGGTTCTCAAAGCTGGTCCACCGCTTGTTCAGGGAAAGCCCCTGGCGGGTCAGGCCGGTTTGTTTACCTGCCGCGTCCGCTGGTTCGGCTGATCGCAGCTCCCACTGGCTGTGGTTTGCCACTCCAGGCCAATGGGGGCTGTGGGAAGGGCGGCCAGCACATCCCTCGGCCCATGCCGCTTCCCACAGCCCCCATTGGCCTGGAGCGGTGAACCGTGGCCAGTGGGAGCCGCGATCAGCCGAACCTGCGGACGCAGCAGGTAAACAAACTGGCCTGACCTGCCAGGGGCTTTCCCTGAACAAGCGGCAGACCGGCTTTGAGAACCACTGCTCTAGATGCCACTGTAAATGTAGACGAGGACTCAGGTATTTGTCCCCTTGCAGTTTCTAATGCTGTTCTTTTATCTCTAAAAGGAAAATGCCATTATATTCCTATTAGTCAAATATGCAAACTGCTTACATTTCACATATAGGTGCTTAAACTGACTTTGTAAAATTTATTATAAATATTTTCAAGGAAAGGAGGACTTCCTTGCAAATTAAAGTAAAGGTTGATAGATGTGATGAATACATCTATGGCGGATACCAGGACAAGTTTTTAAAATGAAAACTTATATATTTATCTTGACTAAGTTTCATGAAGTTTTCATAAGTTTTCATGATGTGTGATCAAAAAGGTGTTTCTGCTTGCTGTTTTGTCGTGCATTTCTGAAATATCCCAGGTTTCTTAAACACATCCTTCTCAGAAGGACTTGAACGCTGAAAATATATTTAAAAGTTGTTTCTGTTACAGAAAGAACAGGAGTACTTGTGGCACCTTAGAGACTAACAAATTTATTAGAGCATGCATCCGAAGAAGTGGGCTGTAGTCCACGAAAGCTTATGCTCTAATAAATTTGTTAGTCTCTAAGGTGCCACAAGTACTCCTGTTCTTTTTGCGGATACAGACTAACACGGCTGCTACTCTGAAATCTGTTACAGAGGCTTTTAAAAAAAAAAAAAATTAGGTGACTGAGTAAAAATACTTAATTTTACTCAATGACTTGGAATGCTGCTTTTAATTCTGTTTGTCTCTTTTGGGGGGGAAAAAATCAGTAATACGGTCTCTATTTTAAACACTGCCCTAGTTACTAATCTCCGAAATGTTGTTTTTAAGTTAGAAGATTGGTAGGAAATGTAAACTCTTTTTATTATGCATAAGTAACATTCCAAAATGCATTTTTTAACACTTGGAGAAAATATACTATTCAAAGGCTTTATTGTGCAATAATTTGGCTCCTTAAGTGCCAGACTGTATTGCTGGCCCAGAGCCTTATGATTTAGTGGTTCAGCAGTAGTTTCATAAAACTAAATGCTTACCTGCTTGGGTTTTCCACCTATACTTTCAGCAGCATATATTGCTCTGGAGGATGCTTGCCTGATTACCAAATGATACCATATTTGGTAAGGTGTGTTAGCCAACTCCAGCAACATCAGACTGTCTAAAGTATCTGATAACCCAATCAAGCTTCAGGCCTGGATATGATTGCAGTGGTGGTTGATCTTTTACCAGTGGAAAAATTTTTTATTAAAATGATATTGCATTGTTATTGGTAGACTTTGACACTGATTATGATGTGGTGTTTAGTTGTAGGACTTAGTATAAGTGGAATGGTTTGCTTTAAGGTGATTATATTCAGTCTTCTCAGACAACCTATAGGGTGGCGATGTGCAACTGTTTATTTTCCCTTGGGGCTCTTGCTAGCGTAATCCTTGGTACATGGTTATGTCATCAATATGGTAGTAACATACTTAGGCAGTTCACCGAGCCATCCCAATACCTGCGTACTTGTCTGTATGTACATCAACACATACAGTGGCATGTAGAGTACAGACACTGCACGCCCAGTTAGTTCATGCATAAATATCAGTTTAGACAGTGAGACTTAAGCAAGTAGAGTGCTCTCCATGCCTGAACCCTAAGGTATATATCCTACACGACTCTACATGCACAAATAGCGTCTCTCATGTCTACACTGCTATTTTTATGCCAGTTTGGTACAATTTCCTGAAAATGATTCCTATCTCCAATACAGACCTAGTCACAATAATATCTAAGTTTGTCACCTATCAACTGTGGGGGTGTTCTTTACCTGGGGGCTGGCTGGGAGCCATTGGAGGACTGACCTGGCACAGAATGTGTCTGCCTCCTCCTCAGTGGAATAGTCTGAGCTTGTTATTTTGGCACTCCATAGTTGCAGTGCCTCTTCTCTTTTGCTAAATATTCAAAGTGTTGGGTGTCATCTGGTAAGCAATAACTGCATTATAAACCATATATGTCCAAGATTAGAATTTTCTCTATGCCCTGCCATGGTCTCTAGTCTGCAAGTGCACAAATTGTCAATTACTAAAAAAAAATCTGGTGCCATTGGAAGCAAGCCATTCTCCACTGTGGATTGTTGTTGCTTTTGCAGTTGCTCCCACTGGCTACTTTCTAAGGTTCACAACTGGCAACAGTTGCACAAGAGACAAGCCAACACTTTTTCAGGTTAAGTATAAATAGTTTTCCACCCAGTCTTCACCTACTCCTGCCAAAAAAAATGCCTGTGGACCATCAAATAGGTTTCTTGTCCTTGATAATAAAGTGGCATATCTTTTTTGTGCTAAATGCCAAAATATGAGAACTAAAAATATATGTAATAGAGTGCTTACTATAACTATTAAATTTGAATTATCATTAGTCAGTGGTCTCAAAATGGTTGAGGGAGTCGATGGTCCACAGTACAGAAAGTTTTGAGAGGGGAGACGGGTCCATGGGGTTCTTTCTTACTAAGTGGCCTGTGAAATGTGAAAGTGGGAAAATTATTGATCTTAACTTCTGTCCAGTGTTAGTCTGATCTGCAGTCAGAACTAAGGTGGTGACCTTCATATAAGAGAATTATCTATCTAGATCCTTAAGAGCTAAAGAAATTATCTAACTTTTCTTTATCCATTAAACTTGTTGAGTAAAAACCCTATTAATTTTATGTAATGCCCTAGTTACCTGAGTAACGGTAGTATGCTTATACAGATGCTCCCTGGGTTATGCAAACCCGACTTACGGAAATCCGGACTTACGGAAAAAGTCCCGTAAGTTTCATAAGCTGCTTTTTTGAGGGGTGGGGGAGGGGGTAGTTGTCGGAGATACGTTCCTGACTTACTCAAAATTCGACTTATGCAAGGCGTTCCGGAATGGAATGCTTGCATAAGTCAGGGAGCTTCTGTATTTTCAAAAGCTGATCTGTGTATTGAACTAAAGGAAGGTGGTAACACAAAGGGTAGTCCTATCCAGTCAGTGAGCTGCTCACGTGCTAATATTAAGGTGAAACTTCGTACAGCTGAGAAGTCCAAAAGAAGCTTGATTCTGAAGGTGAAATGACACACTAATTAGAGAAAATAAAAACATTAATTTTACTTTTTTTAAAGAAATAGCTTCTGAAAAAATAAGCAATGTGCAGGGGAATGTTTCTGAATGCAACAGACCATATGTAAAATATGCATCCTAATGGGCACTTTGTGACAGACTTTTTTTCTCAAATAGCTCTATCTCATGTCTTTTCAGGAATGATTTTTAGGATGCACTCTGAAACTTCTAATTGGCACCCCAAGGCTATTCACTTAAGGGTGTCTTAAATATTTGACAAAGGGGCCCCCTACACATTAGAATTGAATAAATTAAATCAAAACTAGTTTCTAACATTTGTAACATTTCCTCTATCTTCTGTCAGTGAGAATCAAAAGCCTCAAAAATAAAATGGAATCCAAGGTTATAGGCATAACATTTATTTTACACAATGGACAGGGCAAAAATATTATAGAAAACATGAAACAAAAATAGGTGATACAGAAAATTCATTACGCAGAACTATCGGGTTTATTACCTTATGATAGCAAGGTTACAAAGAAAAGAAAACAACTTTAACAAAGCTTAAATTTGGAGTTCTCAGGAACTGTAAGTCATCTGACAATTAAAGATCCAACTCCCTTCCTGTTTCAGGCAGTAACTGACTGTGTATCTCTTTCTAATTCAAGCAACAAGTTCATGTAAAATGATCTTGCCTGTTTGGCTTAGCTGAGTTACAGTAATTGAATCACAACATAATAGGAAGACTAAATCACCAGTGGAGTCCTCTTCAGAGTTTCCTGTCTCCCCTTATTCCTCCGTTTGGGCCTGTTAGTTTCTTCCCATTCTGTTTCAGTCCACAGCTATGGCCACCTTCTTTCCCCACTCAGCTTTCACATGAGGGTTCCTGGCTCTGGCTACCTTTCTCCCTCTGCTTCTGAAGTAGTTCCCTTGTTTTTTTATAGGGTGACTAGATGTCCCGATAAAATCAGGACTGTCCCGATATTCAGTTGTTTGTCCCGCGTCCCGACGGATGTATGGTCGGGGCATCTTTTGTCCCGATGGCTTGGGGCACTTTTTTTGCTTTGGCGGCACTCCACCTTTTTTTTTTCGCTTGGGCCCTGCCCCCCCATGTGTCCTGATATTTTGTTCTTGTCATCTGGTCACCCTAGTTCTTTGTGGGGTGGATTGATTTAAATCACCAAGCAGAAATCCTAGATTTAAGTAATTGATTTTAATCAATTTTTCTGTTTGTATTTCAGTATTGTCTAAACAAATGTATGTTCTTATTGATGATTGGTATGACCATTAAAACATGTTCATTTACAGCTAAATAGAACCTTTACACTAGATTTGGTACATCATTTTGCTACCTGGGAGGGTACACTACAGCAATACACATTTATTTTAGCAATTATGTATCTTTAATATTTTCAGATTCATATGAATTGTACATTTTAGTATGTTAGAAAATGGTAAATGATGTATTGCTTGTTTACGAAATTTACTTTTTGCTCATAATTTGTGTCAAGCTGCATAAGGACGGTAACTGGAATTCAATTAAATGCACAAAACAACATAGAAATTTTGTTATTAAAACAGCCCTTAATACAGTACGTGGCCTATTATGCCATATTTATAAAGCTTGAGCTCAAAAGTTAGTTTCCTCTGATTCTTTCTTTATATAGAAAAGCAGCCTTTAATTCAAAAGTTTTTGATAGGGCTTGTGGATTCAGTATATTTATTTTTTATTTAGATGTTTTAAGAGATTATATGATAAAGCCTTAACATATTTTGTATTAAATTCAGATTTAAATTTAAGCAGGCTTATTTTTTAAAAGAAAAACTTAAAATAATTTAAACAGAATAAAAAATGTCCGCCGCGCCCCCCCCCCCCCCCTCAAGAAATCCGATTTGTATCTATCCAGTTGCCTTTGACCCAGTGGCTGGTTCTCTGCGGGTTCCTCTGGCTGCTGGCCTTGGCAGTATTGATGGTAGTCTCTTTGACAGCACCAGTAGCTACGGTTGTAGATAGTTGCCACCATAGGAGCCTATCTGGAATGGTAGTGGGTCTCTCAGGTGGCAGCTGCCACCGGTAAGTTTCCTTGGCAGTTGCTTTGGGAGTGGCTGCTTCTGGAAGGAGACAGACCCTCTTATGGAACTTTGCCCCTGATGAAAGCTCCATATCCATCTTTTCCGGTGCCCCCAGTGGACCCAGTAACATCATGTGGCTGCCCAGCTCTTTTGCATGTCATGCTGTAAAACGTCTGTGTTAAACAATAGTTTTGACAAGATAATTGAAGATTCTGATCATACCTCATACACAGTGACCCCCTCCCAAATCTGGTTGGAGAAATTTTAAAAATGAACCCTTTTATGTCTATCTGCAACTAGAAGAAATAATTAACAAATAAATATGGGGGATGGGAATGCTGTGAAAATTTATATCTTATAATATTAATTACATATAATTGTTTATCATTTATAGGTGATATTGGAAACTATTATTATGGGCAGGGCCATCCCATGAAACCTCATAGGATCCGTATGACTCACAACTTGTTGCTAAATTATGGCTTGTACAGAAAAATGGAAATTTATGTGAGTATAAGCAGCAGTCTGGACACTGAAAATGTTGAAACTACTTTTAAAAGATACAGCAATTTTTAACCTTCTTCTCCCCCCCCAACCCCCATTACAGATGAGGAATTATTTCTAGAAGCTGATATTTTCCTCTTCTATGTGGGAAACATTAATTAATCTTCATTCTTTCCCCCCAGTCTTTGGTAACTTAAAATGAAGCAGAACTTTTCAACTTACACAGGAGCCACAGCTTGCTACCCATATGTGGCAGAAAAGCTGGGTTAGGCCCATGGGGGTAGGGTGGGTAGTTTGTTTTTTGTTTTTGTTTCAGGGTAATATATAATATTTCTGCCATCATTAATTATGTCAGCACAACAATTGGCAAAACATAATGGAGGCTGCACTAAAAATATTTTGCATGTTAATTTTATTAATGGAGTTGTAGCCACTTTTGCTTTCTACCCAAGTATGCTTAGAATACAGAGTTTTTCCAGTGTCTGTTTATAACCCCTTTAAGGTAGATCAGATTGGTTGCATGAATTTTGTCTCTGATTTAATCTGATTTCTTAAAACTAAGATTTGTTGCAACATTGTTTTTTTGTTAAAGTAAAATTAATTTTACTTTCTTGTTTACAGCGACCCCATAAAGCTACAGCTGAAGAAATGACCAAGTATCACAGTGATGAATACATCAAATTTCTTCGATCAATAAGGCCAGACAATATGTCTGAATATAGCAAGCAGATGCAGAGATGTAAGTCTCCAAATTGGACTATGTCTACATTATTTATTCATGTACTGGATTGTTAAGTACTCCATTATATATAAAGTGAACATGCATTGGTTGTCTAAATATTTAACAGTGAGTTCATGGCATTGTTTCTCCTTTACGTCAGTCTATAAAGAGCTTCTAGTTTTTGTCTCAAGACTACTCGGAACACCAAATGCTCTTCAAGTATACAGTTATTAGTATGGGGTCAAATTCTCCCCAATACAAAGCCTGAGGAAGGCCTACACCCCATTCTGAGAACTTAAGTGGGAGGTAAGTGCTGTGTGTAGGTCCATTGTACTCTGGCACATTTCACTCCTAACGATTGTCGGTTCTTAGTTGCTTGTAAAAATTAAAACACATTCTAAGATAAGAGCTTTACGAATAGAGCAGAGGTTCTCAAATTGTGGTCCATGAGCGCCATTCAGGTGATCTGTAAATAGTTCCCTCTAAGGTGCGCGCATGGGTGGCCGCATACAAGAGAATGAAGGACCGCTCACCTAATTAGTGGAGCCATGCAGGCGTGGCTCCGCTAATTAGGTGCCTGGACCCTGGAGAAGATGCACATGTAAGGTGATGTGGTGGCCTTGGGGGGAATTGGGGTGAGAAGATGGATTGGGGGAAATTTGGGACGTGCAGGGCTGCGGTGGCCAGAGAAAGAGGTGACTTCCCCCAGCTCCAGGGCTGCAGCTGCAGGGGAAAGACAGTCCTCTTTCCCAGCCTCAGCTCTGTGGCTGCTGTGGGGGGGAGGGGAGGGAGGGAGAGACAGGGAGAGATCCTCCTCTTTCCCAGCCCGGGGGCTGCCGTGGTGGGGGAGAGAGGGAACATCCATCGCATTAGAAAGGTAAGACTACTGATATGAAAATATGAGCTGTGTGCTTTTATTTGTAGAACAAAAAAAGTTTATTATTAAGGGGTTTTTATATATAGTGCTTTTATCCAAAGCGCTTTACAATAGTTAGCTAACAGTACAAACAACATTTGGAAAGATCATTAAGTGGTCTGCTGAGCCCCTGAGCAATCTTCAAGTGGTCGGTGGCAAAAAAAAAAAAAATTTGAGAACCACTGGATTAGAGAAATGTTACTTCCCCTGCCTTTGAAGAAGCATTACAGAAATGAGTGGGAGAAGTAAAAACTACTGGGTGAAAAGAAGACTGAGCTGATTATTAGAATTGGCCTTTATTAGCTGGAGGGAAGTTGGCTAAGATTAAGAATTAATTTGAGGGAAATAGGCACATCACAAAGTGCATATGAAATTGTTCAATAAATAAACTACAATATTTGAAGGTGTCATAATTCTCTACAAAGAGGGTATAGTACATGGGATGGCAAAACTGTTATTATACATGTATTTAGTCAAAGCTCTTCCTAGAAGTGTAAAAGATTACTCCATCTGACTTGTGTGTAAAATTTTAAATACCTTAAGCAACAGTTCAGGTTCACTCATCTACAAGCAGTTCTGGTCCCTAAAAGTACATCTATATGCTGAAAATGTCAAGTTTCAGTATAATGTAACTTTGAACAGTTGAATCACTAAACTGCTAAAAACATGGAATGCAGTGAAAATGTCAACTGAACTTGAACTATAACCATACTACTGGTTACATTTGAGTGTTTTTGAGTAATATGTTTGTAATACCTCTGCACATATTAGGACTGTGTACTTGAAAACTAACAACATTTTTCTTACAAAGTTAATGTTGGAGAAGATTGTCCTGTGTTTGATGGACTGTTTGAGTTCTGCCAGCTGTCAACAGGAGGCTCTGTTGGTAGGTATATGATGATTACCTGGGCTTTGTGGTTTTCTTAATTTTTTTTTTAAATATATTAAAATGGCAGTAGCAATTAAAACCAATCAGTACAATGCTTTAGTCGTAAGCAGCCTTGTTTTAGCCATGTCAGTCCCAGGCTAGTAGAAAGACCAGGTGGGTGAGGTAATATCTTTTATTGGACCATAGTCAGTTGATGAGAGAGACAAGCTTTCGAGCGCTTGATCATAGTAATGTGTGTGGTATGTGGCTTTGTGTGAAGCATCAAATCTGTCCGATTGTTTAATACCAAATATGGTAATATTTTAAAGTTTTTAAAAATTACAAGTCCAAAATAGACTTGAAAGACATGGCATAAAGAGGTAATCTTGTTACAAGAAATGTTATCAGTTTTTCTTCCAGTACTTTCAAAGACATTTAACTTTTTTTCTTAATGATTTTAGCTGGGGCAGTAAAATTAAATAGACAACAGACTGACATGGCTGTTAATTGGGCTGGAGGACTCCATCATGCTAAGAAGTCAGAGGCATCTGGTTTCTGTTACGTCAATGATATTGTGCTTGCTATCCTAGAGCTGCTGAAGTAAGTTTACCCTTGTGATCTAAAGATGTCAGAAAACTTGGTGTTAAGATGTTTAAAGGTTACTATGAAATGCACAATAATCAAGGTGGCTTGAATTTTCATAGCATATATTGAACCAGCACAATATGAATTTAAAAAAAATTCTGTCCCCATTTGGGTTACAAGAAATCCATACTAAATCACATACAAGCAAGGAAAATAAAAGTTTAAGCAGGGCTTAATTTAGAGGTACTAAGCCGACAGGGACACCTACCTTTTCCTGTAAAGTGACTTTCTCAGTTTGAAGTTGACCATATTTTAAAAAATACAATTTTCCTACTAGCGCATATTTCCTGAGATTAAAAAAAAAAAAAATACAAGGTTCTTCTTCCATGATCCTTTTTAAAATAAGGATCTTTTGTGGGAGCATGAGGTCAACACCACTACACATAATCGGGACACTCCCCCCTCCTTTGATTTCTCTCTCTCTGCATGCCTGCTTGCTGCCTCTTTGGTTCCAGCTTTGCTGCTGCTATTGGTGGGCACTCTCTTGGAGAAGATCACACAGTTAATCCCCTACAACAGTACAGGAGTAATGTAAGTGACCGTTAACAAAACAGCGAAAGTGACTGCGCAGAGTGCTGTCCAACATACAAATAAACAGACTGGGAAAAAAGGAAAAATAGAGATAAAATTACCTTTCACTTACCAGTAGCCTTTGGGGTTACTTGTAACAACACTAAGTACAGAATTTTCAGATGGAAGTATATAGATATATTTTTAAGTTGACTCTGTCCCTTTATTTAAAATCTAAACAACATCTTTTAGGAAAGTTAACCTCTAGGTACTTGATTGTCTTTCTTCAACTCAGAGGGCCTCAATCTGCCAGGCACATCAAGCTGAGATGGAAAGGGAAAGCTGTAATCCAGGGATCTCAAACTCAAATCACCACGAGGACCACAAGAGGACTAGTACATTGGCCCGAGGGCTGCATCACTGACACCTTTTCATGTAAAGATACAGAAGCCCGCCCCCAGCCCCGCCCCCACTCCACCCCTTCCATGAGGCCCCGCCTCTTCCCACTCCTTCTCCATCCCCATTCCAACCCCTTCTGCAAAGTCCCCACCCCAACTCCGCTCCCCCCCTACCCCAAATCCCCACCCCTGCCCCGCTCTTCTCTGCCTCCTCCCCAGAGCGTGCGGATCCCCGCTTCTTCCCCCCCCCCCCCCCGTCCCTCCTGGAAAGTGCTAAGCGCCTCCAAACAGCTGTTTGGCGGCAGGAAGCACCTGGAGGTAGGCAGAGGAGAGGGGATGCGGTGCGCTGGGGGGGAAGGAGGGCGGGGGAGGGGAGCTCAGGGGCTGCAGGAAATAACTCCGGGGGGGGCGGGGAGCTTGGCGGGCCGCAGCAAATAACTCCATAGGCCGCGTGTTTGAGACCCCTGCTGTAATCTGTGAGAACACAGTAAAAGAGTGTTTAAAAAAATTAAGGAGAATGCAAAGAGGATATCCAATATCCAAACCTCCCACTCTGCTGAATCCTTCACATGCACCCAGGACATGAGCCCTGCATTCCAGCCCCAGCAATAACCTGGGCTCCAATCATCATCTCATGTGACTGAGCAAAGTAATCTTGTTCATTATACCCATAATGAAAGGAAACTTTGCTTTGTGCCTATTCATAGGAAGCTTCAGTATATAGCTTCTCAGATATCACTAATTTACATTATTCCACAACAATATTATAAAAAGTTGTGTCCCCAAGGGTTGAGAAATATTAGGTTATTTGAAACTCTATTAGTAGGTTTAAACAGGTTTCCAGTTGTATAATATTTTATGTATTAAGTTAAATGAACTTGGAAGTATAAACACTTCATATTTGAGGATGTGGGGAAAGGGAGACGAAGTACAAGATTAGGAGTTCACAGGAACTGTATCGTTTGAACTAAAGTAATTCTCTACATTTACTGGCAGTGTGTTCTTGGAAAATTCCTTTAGCTCATGCACCATGAGAGGAGCTTTCTATTGTAAAATCCATGCTTATTGAGGAGATTGAAAGAAAATGTCTGAGATTGACAGAGTGAACAAAATAGATTATGACTATGAAAAGGAAAGGGAGAAGGAGGGGCTGGAACAGATCTCAGTAAGAGAGAGAGAGAGAGAGAAAAGCAGGGGGAAAGGGCAGATGAGTGTATTAATTTAGATGGAATATATGGGCCCAAAGAATCAAGGATGTTAACATAACCCATATGACCCTGTTACTGTCCAACATTAAACAGTGTTAAGCAAGGTTCAGGGTTTGGTATACAGAGACTCAGCCTGCTTAGTATCATGGCAAACACACCATTAAACATCATTTTAACTTTTTATTCAAAATACAGAAAGGAGGAAAAAGTTAAAGCATTTGAAATGTAAAACATTAAGGCTTTCTCTGACGTTCCCCTCTGGTGTTAACCTTGACTCTGGGAACCAGCCTTATCCGGCTCTGCTGTGAGAACCCCCACTCCTGGGCTGTTCACGCACAGCCTCTGGCATGTAAGCTGCTCCTTGGATTGTGCAACCAAATGACACTAGCCAATATCTTTGGTCCCAGACACAGCCCTAGGAACCTCCGTCTTGCAGTGTCCAGTTATGCCCACTTTTATCATGTCCTTTCTTCCCTCTTGGCTTTGCTCTCACCCCTTCCCCCTCTCCCCCTTCAGAGTCAGGTGAGCATACTACATCGTAATTCCAAACTGACCAAAGGATGCGGGGGTGACTCCCTCGAGAGTCTGACAGGTTCTTTTGTTGCTGCCTAGGCCAGTGCCCTTTGTTCCTGTGAGACTGGGCTGGGTTTGTCCCATCCACGCCCTGATGAGTTGTGAACTGCCCCTCTGCTTCTGGAGAGTTTTTGTCTGAGCTTGCTTTAAGTCATGAGGATACATTTTCAGCATCATAACTATATAAATGAAATTATAACCTATAACAATACTATACCAACAATGCTCAATACATCATGAGCCTTCTGAAGACACCTGATGTGACAAACTTTGCATTGAATACCACACAATCATTTTACAAGGATGAACATGGGGGTTCTGGGGGTTCCTCCAAGGTACAGGGCGTCACACTTTCATGTTAGCAACATCCCTTGTTCCCTTTCCTTTTAGCAGGAGAGTTTTTAGAAAGGAAAAAAAAACTTTTGTCTGACAGTCTGTTAGATAGTATTAAAGATGTTAATAACTGTCCTTTTTGGGGAAAGAGAAATAGTTACTTGGGATGGCCTCGAGTTGTCGCTGCTGCTACTGTAAAAGCCCAATCCCATTTCCAAAGAAGACACAAGTGCATACAAAAGGAGGCGGGGTGGAGGGGGAGAACAGGAAAGAAGGAAATGCAGCTTTTGTCTCTCGTGTTTACTTTTATGTACAACCTCACTGCTCGAAAAACACAGGCATGGCACGCAGTCTAATCAGCCACTCCAGGCCATGGCAAATTTGTGCTAGCATCATGTTTTTTGGGCTTTGCATTTATTTGCCTTTTTCTGGTCACAAGTGTGCAGTGGTGTTGCAACATTATAATCTTGCCCAGCTAATCTAGACTTTTATTAGAGGGATAAGAAAGAAAAGAAATAAGGTGGGAAAGGAAAAGGACCTGGAGGGACAACATGCAAGAGACCGTCTCCCTTCCAGGTGGTGGCCGGGATTCCACAGGAGGTAGTGATGTCATCTGGGTCCCTGTCTCAGTCCCAGTCTTATCACGACATTTCTCAGGATTATGCCAAAGGAGGTCCAGGGTCTCAGGAAATTGTGGGGGAGGCAGCCTCTCGTTTTTCAGTTAGTGTCACAATAGTGTGCTTCGAAGCCTACTCCAGCCAAAGTCTCTTTTTGAGGACTCCAGAAGGGAGTAGTGGGTGTCCTCTGATTATTTTGTTCACCAACTAGGCCTAGTTTCCAAGCTACCAATTTTTGTTCACTGAATTCTGGTTCCACACTTTTCTTGCTTATCAATACTTGAGTTACATCAATAAGCTTGTTTTGTTTGCACTAAGTCAGTCTTTCTATCTTGCTTTTGCACCTTTTCCCATCAACATTTGTTATCAGTTATTGTGATACTTATTCTCTCTTTACAGTTGAGCTCACAATTTGGGTAAATTTGTAGGCCCAGTTATCACAACAGTGGTGATGATTGGGCGGGGGAGGAGTGAGAGGGGAGGAATGTGGGAAGAGAATGCAAAATGTAGATTCTTACTGGGTGACAGTGAGGCTAAATATAGAATGCTTTTGGTGTTGAAGAAATGAATCTATCTTTGTTTTTACATTTATTTTCTTTGAATGGATATGGTAGCTTCAGTTATTATCATGCTTTTGGTTAGATAGTTAAGATTTCATTTTCCTGTGCTATATTTACATTCTGATTGCTGAATGTCATAGCACTGACTTAAATCACGCCACTTTTTCTTGCATCCTTTTTTCACATGTATGTGTGTGGTTTTTCCAGATATCACCAAAGAGTGTTGTACATTGACATTGACATCCATCATGGTGATGGTGTTGAAGAAGCATTTTATACAACGGACCGTGTCATGACAGTATCATTCCATAAATATGGTGAATATTTTCCAGGCACAGGGGACTTAAGGGTAAGGTCAAATGTGAATTTATGACTTGATTAAACTAGCTTTTACTTCTCCTTTTCTTGCAGATGTTCATTTTTAGTGTTTGGTCATAATTCCTTCTTCTCACAATAATTAAATTTGGGGGGGGAAATGCCATATTCTGTGGACTAATCAGCTCCCTGGGAAATCTTCAGGACTTTTTTAGCAAATTAACTCAACACCTATGGAAATGGACAAGCTGCTTACTAAATAGATCAGTTTAAAATATAACTGACTTAAATCATCTAGACTTTGGCACTTGTGTAGGAAAAAGATGTAGTGTATTTGATGGCCTCTGCATTGTCAACCATGTTTCATATAGTAGGAAAAATAAGTGCTCTTTGCAGATAACGTTTTTTGACATGTGAACATCTTTTATCTGTCACAATCAAAATTTCATATTTACAATACTATGTGTATCTGAAAAATGCCAGCTGTGTTGGAAGATATTTCTCATGTTGCTTAGTGTTAATGCTTTGCATTTTTATAGTGCCCCCCATTTAAGGGTACCAAAACGCTTCATAGATATTCACATATTAAGCCTTGCACTCCTGTGAGGTTGGTAAATACAGATAGAGAACACAGGCACAGAGATTGTACATTGCCCAAGAGGTCACAGAATCTATTGCAGAGCTGGGATTAGGAACCTGATCTCCTGGCCCTGCATGTTCACTTACTAAACAAACCAACAACAACAAAAACTTAATCTATACTTTCTAGGCTTGGTCTAGTCTAGAAAATTAGCTTGTTTAACTATGTCAGTCAGGTGTGAAAAATCCACACCCTTGAGTAGCAAAATTAAGTCGACCAAAGTACCCATGTAGACAGCTCTAGGTCGATGGAAGAATTTCTGTCTGGTTTCTAATGTAAACTATATACTGTAAAAATGCAAGCATTAACACTTAATTCTTCTGTTGACCTAGCTACAACCTCTCGGGGAGGTAGGATTACCTATGCTGATGGGAGAATCCCTCCCATCCACAGAGGTGGTTTCTACACTTTAGTCTTAAGTGTAGACATACAAATCTAACAAGTTTAGGGGTGAATGATCTGAAAAGGTGTCCCTTTTTAACTCTAGAAATGTATGCTGAATACCTACAGTAGTAAGACTATAGTATATTGGCTGTAAACTGTTTAATATGCAGATTAATTATGGATCAGTTTCTTGCTCTGACACCCCAGTGTGTGCTATGTCAGTGACATCAGCTGTGTTTGTGGAGTTAATTGTGACTTTCAAAAGGGCATAAAATAGTTCTGAAAGTTTTCAGAACTACACAAAACGTTGTGAAAGGTAGGTAGGCACCATTATTTTCTTGCCACCTTTGCAATGCCTCCTGGAGATCTTGTTATGTGATGCAACATCACCAGTATTCCCAGGGTGGAGCTGGGAGTAAGAGTTGATTATTCACGGTGATATTGTGGAGACTAATAGTTAAATGTTGTCACTAATGCGCTGACTGTCCATCTCAGTCTGGCTGTTGGCGGCAATTCCGCAGATAGAGTTGCTTGGTTTTGTTAAATTCCTTCTATATCACTTGTTATAAAAATCAGAGGTGTGTATTTTTGTGACATAACTTGACTGGCCACAAGGTGGTACTGTTGATTCAAACAAAAAGCAGCTAAAACGGGATTATTGTAATGGCAAAATGCTATCATTATTTAACGAAGGCACATTTCTTCTGAAGGCTTGGGTAGTTTGCAGTTGTCGGTGAGAAGTCACTTCTCATGAAGTTTCCTGTATTCTTTAGCTAGCCACCTTGAAGACAAAAGGACTTAAATGCTTTAGATGGCTGAAATAAAATAAAACAAACTGAAACGTATCTTCTCTGTTCTTAGTATTTTTTATGGTGAACCTTCAGAATGACAAATGATACCTCAACTGTAATAGACTTCCATCCCACAGTCATAATCACTGCTTGTAAATAGTCTTTTGGAGTGAACTGTAATGTATATGGATGCAGATGTTTTCTTAAGAGTTCTCCTTTAGCTATCAGATCCCAATTAGAAAAGAATGTCAGGCTTTCACTTGTTCTGTTAAGAGTCTGAAAGGCTAACACAGAAGGAAGGCTTAAGGAAGCATTAACCAACATTCCCCTTCGAGTCAGGATTCTGTGCTGGAGCTGGCTGCTTAGTATAGCACCACCTTGTATATTTCTCTTAGCCCCCCACAGACTGCATCAAAAAACAGTCAGCTTCTGTTTGTCAATGTCCATGGGCTCTGCTCAGGTTTTAATTCCCTCTGACATATTCTCTCTAGTTAATTTCCAAAATTGAGGTGGTGTCTCCATTGCAACGTAGAACAAAGCTTGTGTAGGGTTACCATATTTGAACATTGAAAAAAGAGGACACTCCATGGGGCCCCGGCCCCGCCCCAACTCCGCCCCTTCCCCTCCCCCGGTCCCACCCCTTTCCCCACCCCCGGCCCCGCCCAACTCCGCCCCTTCCCTGTCCCCATTCCAACCCCTTCCCCAAAGTCTCCGCCCCCTCCCCTGAGCACCCCACATTCCCCCTCCTCCCTCCCAGCCACACGAAACAGCTGCACCAATTCTAAAGTCAGGCACTCCACTAGTATAGACTCCCATGACTTTAATGAAGCTGCTCAGTGGAGGATCTGCCCCGGCCCTCAGTTTTTGGGAGCGGTCAGGACACGCAGCTCACACTGTTCTGTTTCCCAGCTCCCCAGATGCCTTGGAGCACCCAGTTCTCCTCCCTGCCCGGTAAAATCCCGGACATTTTGAGCTATTTAATTCTTTAATTCTAAAACGTAATTCTTTATATGTAGTGAACTTTGTATTTTCGTTTTGGCATTGTGTTTGCTCCTAGGATCAGGGGCAGCCAGGGTCTCCACGTGCTTGGCCCGCCACAAGCCAAGCTCAGAGGCTCCCATTGGCTGGGAAAAGCTCCAATGGGAGCTGTCGGAGCCAGCCCCTGCAAGCCCTGCCCCCGCAGCTCTGATTGGGCAGGTATTTCGCAGTGATCCACCACACTGCTGTGTCTCATCACAAATGGGGAGCTGAGTGCCATACAGCACACCCCAGCCCCAGGAGCTCTGATCCACTTGCAGGCAAGGCAGCCCGATGCCCATCGCAGCCAGAGCTCTGATCCCTCTGCACACTCCTGCCTTTCTCACACTGCCCTCCCCTCCTCCCCCACCACAGTCAGTGCTTTTTGGCGACTCCCCGGAGCAGCTCCCCCAGCGCTGCCCCCCACCTGTGCAATCAGCGGCGCATGGTACTCCCAGCTTTGCTGCTCCCTGACTCTTCGGCTCTGTTTAAGAGCCAAGCTGCCCTAGTGCTACCAGCTTCAGGCACTTCTCCTACCTGGGCTCCACCTGAGCTGCTCCTCCCAGCTCAGACTGTAAGAGCCGAGCTGCTGGCTTCTGGCAGCCCTCCCCTACCTCAGGACCCAGAGCTGGCTGGACACGTCCCTTCCCCCGGCTCCAACTGAGCTGCTCGGCTCCGCCCCCTCAGACTTACAGAGCAGAGCTGCAGGAGCCAGCGTTACCGGCTTCAGGCAGCACCCCCCCTGCCTCGGGACCTTGCACCGTGGGAGCAGCTCAGCTGGAGCCGGGTAGGAGAAGTGCCTGGCTGGGGGCTCGGGGTCCGGAGGCGGGGGGGGGGGTGCTGCCTGAAGCCAGTAGCGCTTGCTCGGGCAGCTTGGCTCTGTAAATCTGAGAGAGGAGGAGTGGAGCAGAGCCACAGGGGGAGAGGAAGTGCCGGCCATTTTCCCGGACATGTGTGGCTTTTCAGCAATTCCCCCCGGACGGGGGTTTGATTGCTGAAAAGCCGGACATGTCCGGGAAAAAGAGGACGTATGGTAACCCTAAGCTTGTGTCTATCAGAAAAAACATCTTTCTACTTTAGATGCCCTCTCTGTAGAGCTGTGCAAATAATTGATTGTTTTTGTTGTTGTCTGATATCTGAATGAAAATCTTGAAGAGAAATTTGGTTCATCCAAAACAAAACAAAAATTTCAGTTTATTCAACTGAACAAAAAACTGGGAAAAAAATATTTCAGGTTGACCAAAACACTTTGTTCAACACACAATATTTCATTTTGATTGCTGGCATTTTAACTGCTTTTTTATTAAAAGCAAAGGAAGCTTGAAAATGCCATTCACAAAACCACTGAAGGAGGTGTTGCCCCCTTTATACCCAGTAGTTAAGGCACTTACCTAAGATGTGAGAGGCTTATGTTCCAATCCCTGCTCTGCCTGATGTGTGACAGGAACTTGAACCCAGGTCTCCCACCTCCCAAGTGAGTGCTTTAACTACTGGTTGAACAGCTTTAAGGGGGGAATGAGAGAGACTCATCCCAGAATATCCTATAGCTAAGCCCCTTCATTTTCTGTTTAAACTAATTTTTACTGAAAAATTCCCAGGTTTTGCAAAAAAAAAAAAAAAAAAAAAAATCCCTTTTTTCCAATTTTCACCCTACTTCTGTATCATTCAAATATATAAAAAATAACTTGTTTTATTAGGAAAATACATTGCATAAGATTAATCGATCTCTTTCTCTCTATATAGAGAGCGATATTACGATAATACATTAGTCTGTGTGTATATGCAAAGCTGCCTGTTGGAGTAAGGCTATGTATTAGTCTAGAAGATGCACACAATAAACAAACAGACACCCATGCAAGCTCTGAAGTGCATGTGCATCTGAATGGACTGATGAATCTCATGCCCACCACATACACGTTTCAAGCTGTTAGCAGATAACGGTTTAAAGATTTGATACACATTTTCATTTTCTACTCATTTTAGTGTATCAGAATATGTTTCAGAACATGAAGTATTTGAAAGTTTAAAAAAAACAAAAACAGGAGAAAAGGATGAAGTTGAGTGTATGCTCTGCAAATGATGTGGCCCAATTATTGAATGTAAATATTTGAGCTAATAGTTCTGAGTCTACAACAGTAAACTGTTTATTCAAATGAAAAGTTTTATTTGGGGATTAGAGAGAGAGAGTTTTTTTTTTTTAAACTCAGAAGTGGCATTCTGTTTTAGTTCTGCAGCAAACCACATTGATGAATGGAATTCAAAGCATTAATCTACTGAATGCTTTTTTTTCCCCCCTGTCTTTCCATCCACCAAAATAAACCGTGATATTTACCCAGAAAAAATAGGTTTTTTTGCACTGATTTTTCACCTGTTTTTGTTGTTGTGGTAATAAACACTGATAAATTCCTGGGAAAAACTGAAAACTAAGGGCCCTACCTATAGCTCAGTGGTTGGGGAATTTACCTGCAGTGTGAAAGACTCCAGTTCCACATCAGGCCAAATGGGGATTTGAACTGGTCTCCCATAGCTTGGGTGAATTCTCTCACCACTTGGCTATTGGGTAAAATCAGTACCTCCTGTTCAGATTGACCCAAAACTGCATTATTTTGATGAATAAACTTTCTATCCAGAAAACTCCTCCCAGTTCTGTTCTCCAGCTTTTTGAATTCTTGAGGCTTCTAGTTCAGCCACATCAGCTCCCTTGGGGTTAAGCCTACTTGAGCTTCTGTTCAACTTGGCAGATGCCTGCGTAGACCCTCTTGTTTCACAGTGTGCCTTGATAAATCAGTTGAGAATCTACCTAGTGCTGCATACACACACAGATGCACATATTTGTGACTTAGGCTGATGCAGTTGAAAAAGATGGTAGCTTTTAGTATTTTCAGTGTATACCAACATAGCCCTCTGAAAATGTTAGTCTGACAGTCACCAAAATGAAAATGTGTGTATTGGGTGCCATGGACAATATTGTCTAGATGTCGGTATCCTCAGAACTATTTATATAAATAGTTGAACTATTGATTTTTTTCAGACTTTTTTAACCTGCTTTTTTAGATGATTTGTTCTTGTGACTTAATCATGCATGCAAGATGCTTACTTATCACTTCAAGTTTAATAGTGTAATTAAAGCTTGGGGAAATCAAAAGGGAAATTCATGCTGATGGTGAAAGAGAGTGGGGGAGGGGTTGAGAATCATTTACCACTTAATATTCTATGAGTTCACCTCATAGTTTTTGGCTCTTACTTAAAAAATAGGCAGTTTCTCCAGGTGACAGATTGCTATCGTACTACCAATAAAACTGCTCAATTACAAAAAACTGGAAAATACTCAAATTGGCTTACTGTAAAATTTGCCATGTGTGCAGCAACAGTGTTTTTTCAATTAACCCAGTAAAATTTGGACCTGGGTCAACATACTTAAAATAATAACTGATTGCTGTATTCTGCTCTCCAGTAATTGACCAGTGTTAAGCTAGTTACAAAAATCCTCTGGCTTATTATGGTTTTCTGACCTATTAGTAAACTTCCTTTTATTTTGGAATAAAAGAATTCACCACTTTTTACCTCCTTAATTAATTGAAAGCATTTGTTTAGGGGAAAGGAAGCATCTATTTCTTGTTGCTCATATCAATCACTTAATAGACCGTTATGGCACATTTTATATCTATGTGAATGTATGGCTTATTTTTAAAGGTTTCATTGTTACTCCATGCATCAGCCAACCAGGGGATTGGGGCGGGAGAGGAGGGGGATTACTGGCCATATGGCTAGTTACTCCCTTCCAATCTGCAAGTACAGTTTCTCTTCTATTTTAAAAGCTTCCATTTCTATGGAGGAACATATAAAGGTACTTTTGCTCTCTTAATCATTAAATTTTTTTAAAAAATCAATATATTGGGGATGGTACACTTTTTCTCCATTTTAGTTTTGGCATATACATTTTATGCTTCAGCGTGATCTTGTAGAAGAATAGGGAATTAAGCAAGCTGCTTTTTTTGTTCTGAATAATAGCACATATTTTAAGACACGTGGTTTACTATGATTTGGTAAGCATTCTCTTCTTTAGTAATAGTGTATTTGTCAACTTCCTTTGTAGGACATTGGAGCTGGGAAAGGCAAATACTATGCGGTTAATTTTCCAATGAGAGATGGTATAGATGATGAATCATATGGGCAGATATTCAAGCCAGTGAGTATTGTCTAAACCCTATTTGAAAAGTTGCCTGGTTGTTGTGAGGTTGAATTTAAGATTTGCTATTTTATATTGTTTATATATAGATCATATCCAAAGTGATGGAAATGTACCAGCCCAGTGCCGTGGTATTGCAGTGTGGAGCAGATTCATTATCTGGTGACAGGTTGGGGTGTTTTAATCTTACTGTCAAAGGTAAACAATAGAGAAAATGCTCACAGATGCACAATAATGCCTGTTCGGTAGAATGCATGGGTTTGATTAACTTTCCTTTAGGAGAAGGGAGCCTTCATTCTCCAAATCACTATCAAATAATATGTTTGAGGGAGAGAGGTTGAAGTTGGCAAGTTAAGTCGGATATTCGTTCTCTTCTGGCCACCAGTCAAATTCACCGCCTGTCATCATGAATGAGACTGGTAGCCAAAGAGATCGAGACACAGTTGTTTTTCTCTCCCACCCATATCCATTTACTAAAATTAAGCATCTTGCATTTCCGCCTTTTCCATAACCATTTCTTCTTTAGATTTTGTGCATTATCTTATTCTTCCTAGTCTCATTTCTTCCTCCATTTTTGTTTTTTCATTATCTCTTTAGTTCCTTTTGGTTTGGAATTCCTTGGGCTTCCCTCGTTTTTGCATAGCTGTGCAGCTCAGTTTTAGATTGTGGGGTAATACATCAAATGTATGATTTCCACAATCTTATGCTGGATTTAAATTTCTGTAATGTACATAGTCTATAACCGTGGGGTCACTTTGTGATTTAACTGTGAATACTTTTTCAGTATGCCAAATTACCCATCTTCTTGAATTGACAATATTAGTTGCAGCACTGAATTTGCTAGTAAACTAAGATGTGCTGTGCCTTCCTTACTTTAATATTCGTCCACATTATTAAATTTCCCAGAACTCTCTTGATTTTAATAATTTAAAAAAAATCTTCCTCAATCTGTACAACTAAAATTATATGTTAGTATTAGCCAAATGGGGAGGAGAAGTAACATTCTTTTGATACTTACTGAATTCTGTCAGTACGCTTTTCTAAAGAAAGAAAAAAAAATACATTGACGACTGTTTCATTGTAATAGAAGTCACTAACATATTCTTCAAACTTGTTTGAATCATCACAGTTTTCTTTAAGGTGACAATTCTTAAAGGTTTAGCTAGAAACGTACTTAGGAACACAAGTTCCCTTGAAAGATGTAAGTCTCTTAAATCGGGGGTTCTTAACCTTCTCTTTCTGAGGCCCCTCAACATGCTATAAAAACTCCAGGGCCCAGCGGGGGATGGGGTAACTCGGGGGTGGGGCTGGAGGGGGAGCGCCTCGGACATAGGCATAGTTTGACTATTTGGGGGTGGGGGCAGAGCTTGAGTAAGAAACGACACCTTCAACCCCTGACTCACCTCAGCAGGCCACCCCACCCATTGGGGTTTTGGCGGGGGGTGGGGGGGAAGCAACCAAAAATTATAACTCAGATGGGGGGAGCTCAGCTCAAAGAGTTTGAAAACTGCTCAGGGTGCAGGCAGGAGGTAGCTAAGTGCTGTGTGCAGGCAGGGTGCAGGGAGAGGGGTAGCTGGGACTGTGTGCAGGCAGAGTGGTTGCTAGGGGCTGTGTGCTGGCAGGGTCCCCCCACTTGTGGTCACTGCTCCATGAGGACTCTGTCAGCCCTGGAGCTGGGTCCCCCCACCTGGTTGGCTATTACTGGCTGCCCGAGCAGTGAAAGGGAGCTGAGGAGCGGCCACAACCCCAGGGACCAGGAGATGGGACCGTCATGGCTGCCCACTCCATGGCACCCGCCAGAGCAGCAGACGCCCTGAACTGCCCAGCTCCAGTTTCCAACCTCTGACTTGGCCAGGAGACAGGTGGAGAGAAGGTGGGCGGGGCATGGAGCTGCCCCTGGAACTTGACCTCTCTAGGTATGGTACTGTAGTTTGTGGGGTGGGGCATTGCCCTCCCAACTCTGCCCACTGGGTTTGGGGTTTCTGCCCCACGGGAGCACCGCGGCTTCAGCCCCGCAGCTCCCAGCTTTAGTCCCGTGGGGGGCACTGAGGTTCGAACCCCATGGTGGCACTGGATTGTTGGGGCTCCAAGATTCAGCCCCGCAGCTCCCAGGTTCAGCCTTGTGGGGGCGCCAGGGCTTGGGGGCACTGGGCTCCCTCCCACCCCACCAAAATGGCTCTGCAGCAGACCCCTGGTTGAGAACCATTTTCTTAGATGCTTTTGAAAATCCCACCGCAAGTGACTTATCTAAGGTCATACATAAAGTTTTCAGGAGAGCTGGAAACTGAGCCCCCATCTCCCAATTCCCAGTCCAATACCCTAACCACAAGACGGTTCTCAAAATAATCACTGAGTGAAGGCCAGATCCTGAACTGTGATGTGGTCCATTCTGTGACATTCCAGCAGCACAAAAGATGTAGAAACTAGCTCTCTCTCCCTAGATGGAGATTTTGTCCCCATAACTAATGCTCTCTCACTGCCATATGGCTCATTGAGGATCTAATCAGCTAGTATACTCCAGAGCAGCTCAAGGGCTGCTCTAAAGTGTGCTGAGGTCAACATGGAACCAGGGAAGATTGGGTAGCTGCAGCCTGTTCCATTCTGGCTCCTGCACTGCGCTGATCCAAGAATCTGGCCCAATATTTGTCCTTGTATGCCTATGTAAGTTATAAAAAAGACAACATTTTGGAAAAGAGAGAATTGCGAAGGCGTTAATGCAAAGTAAGAGAAAATGTTAAGATGGAAATATTGTGCCTCGGGTTCTGTCCATTTCTCATTTACCAATCCTGACATCTGTTTTTGTTCAAATGAGATTAATTCAGTTAAGAACTAAAAGTGCTGTGCTGAAGCTTAATTCTAGCACTTTCATTTTAATTAGGTTCATCTGACTTTTTGAATAGAAATTAATAGTTTATTTATTTTTTAATTTGCTTTTAAATCTTTTTGGTAGGTCATGCTAAATGTGTGGAGGTTGTAAAGACTTTTAACTTGCCACTGCTGATGCTAGGAGGAGGAGGATATACGATTCGTAATGTTGCTCGATGTTGGACATACGAGACTGCTGTTGCCTTAGATTGTGAAATTCCTAATGGTAAATATTAATTCTGAAATATATTCTTCTGTCTAAACTCTCATAAAGATTCTGAAGTTGCTTTTTATCGCATGTTATCAGAACCAAACTTGCTCTTAAACTTATTAGTCCAGTTCATGGTGGATGGGTCGCAAATAAATTTGTCATCCCCTAAAATCCAACATCCCTCAGGAACTTAATATAGTTCTGGTATGTGCAACTTTGTTTTAATCTCTTAGACCTTGAGTCTTTGTCAACAGGGGGTATGCATACCCCTGGGGATATGCAGTGGTCTTCCGGGGGTACAGCAACTCATCTAGATATCTGCCTATTTTTACAACAGGCTACATAAAAATCACTAGTGAAGTCAGTACAAACTAAAATTGCATACAGGCAGTGAGTTGTTCATACTGCTCTATATACTATACACTGAAATGTAAATACTATATTTATATTCAATTGATAATTATATGGTAAAAATGAGAGTAATTTTTCAATAATAATGTGCTGTGACACTTGTATTTTTATGTCTGATTTTGTAAGCAAGTAGTTTTTAAGTGAAACTTGGGGGTACCCAAGACAAATCAGACTCCTAAAAGGGGTACAGTAATCTGGAAAGGTTGAGAGCCACTGGTGTAAACAAATATGCTGTTTTTCACTTTAGTTAAATTAAGCTACCTTTGACCTTAAACCATAAATTTCTTGATTGCAACTCTTCCATTGTACCCAATTTTTGAATACGTAAGTCCCTATTAGGGACTTTACTGTTAGTATTGATTTTTCATGGAAGGCACTCAGATACTATGGTGATGGGCGGCAGTATAAAACCCTGAGATACACACTCCAGAAGTTTCAACAGTCTTGACTTGGGACAATATATCTTTTCAGACCACATTTGAAATGGCTTATAGTAAAATTCTAAAATTATGTGTTGGCTTGGTCGTTTGCCTTTTTCCTCTCAGTTTTTGGAAGATTTTGCTAATTCCAACATTTTTCTTACTAGACACTAGATTCTCTCATCTCTGTTCACTGTCTTCAGTAGAATTATTCTTGACTTAGTTATTCCTGAAAGCAGATTCTGTCCTGTATCTTCTGAAGCCTCTAGGAAACGCACTTTACATCCTACTCTTCCTCTGTGTCATCCTCGGTTACTCAAAAGCAACTGAAGGAACAGAATGATTACTGTTCTCTACCGTTTGAGATTTTTTGTTGTATTGTCTCGGCGTGTGAAGTGATCCCATTCAGCCAGTATAGGCAATGCAGTCTTCCTTCACATTGCTCTTAGCTTTTTTTGACATTTGTAGTCCTCAGGTTCTTTTCACCTCAACTTTTCTTTGCAGGTTAATGCTTTTCTAAATGCTGTAATAGTGAATCTTTTTCCTTTTGGTAGAAAAGGTAGTACCACTACAGAAAATATATGCAACCTTACCCACACTATCAGAAGAGTTAAAGGAATGATGCATGTGTACACAGCTCTGAGTTCCCCTTTTACAGACTCTAGGAGCCCAAAATGCATCCTATCCACTATCTCCTTCAACCTTGTCCTTAAAAAGATTTGCTTTCTCCCCTCAAGCTTCCCAAACACACTCATGCCCCTTTGTTCCCTTTCTACGCAAACAGAAACAATTGATTTCAATGCTTTTCATTCTTAAGTGTTCTGTGTTTCATTCTGTGCTAACTCTCGTTGCCCAGACAACAGTGATTCCTACGCTGCGGGGTTGTAGATTCATTGTCTGGCCATGCTGGAAGAAAAGCAGAAGGCAAGGGATGTGGTTTAATTAGGTTGCAACTTTATTCACTTAAAATATCTGGGATTACTAACAAATAAATTGTACAGTGCAAGATCATAATAGTTTTCCTAATCATTGCTGCATAAGCCTCAGCCTGGTTCCAGCTGTCCTCCCTTGTAAGAGGGTTAAAGGGGTAAGAGCAGGAGAGGGAATTGGGTCCCTGCTGTAACATGTAGGAGCTCCAACCCCCACCTCAGCTCCCTTAAGGGATGCTTTCCTTTACATCCTTTTCCATTCCCTTTTATACAATGATTGTACCCCTTTCATAACAAGTTCCTGCACTGGACATGTGCAAGTTATGCTTGGCTACCTCCTCCAACCTCTGGCAGGTTCCTAGATATTCACTGATTCCTTCCTTAATATTGGACAAAAATAAATCTGCCTTCCAATTGGATAGGTGTACCCCATCCTCCCTGAATCACATGGGCTCCCAGTAAGATATGTCCAGATGTGGAATAACCAAAGGGGCTTGTTCATGTATGAATTTAGCCACCTTCTTACTAAGGGTATGTCTACACTACGAAATTAGGTCGAATTTATAGAAGCCGGTTTTAGAGAAATCGGTTTTATACAGTCGATTGTGTGTGTCCCCACATAAAATGCTCTAAGTGCATTAAGTCGGCGGACCGCATCCACAGTACCGAGGCTAGCGTCGACTTCTGGAGCGTTGCACTGTGGGTAGCTATCCCACAGTTCCTGCAGTCTCCGCCGTCCATTGGAATTCTGGGTTGAGATCCCAATGCCTGATGAGGCAAAAACAGTGTCGCGGGGGGTCTGGGTACATGTCGTCAGGCCCCTCCCCCTCTGTCATAGCAACAGCAGACAATCGATTCGCGCTTTTTTACGTGGGTTACCTGTGCAGACAACATACCACGGCAAGCATGGAGCCCGCTCAGCTCAGCTCACAGTCACCATATGTCATCTGGGTGCTGGCAGACGTGGTGCTGCATTGCTACATAGCAGCAGCTAATTGCCTTTTGGCAGTAGATGGTGTATTACGATTGATATCCGTCATCGTCATATTCCTCAGTGAGTTCGGTCAGAGGCACCTGGGCAGACATGTTTTGTCTCCTGGAGACTCGGTCCTGCCAGCAGTCCTATTGAACCGTCTTGACGATGATGGCTAGCAGTCGTAGTACAGCATCTTCTGCCAAGCACCCAGAAGATGCCGATGGCTATCAGTCATGCTGCACAATCTGCTGCCAGCTTAAGATCTAAAAAATAGATGGACTAGATTTGTTCTGTATTCATTTGCTTCCCCCTCCCTCCGTGAAATCAATGGCCTGCTAAACCCAGGGTTTTGAGTTCAATCTTTGGGGGGGCCATTCTGTGTGACAGTTGTTTGTGTTTCTCCCTGATGCACAGCCACCTTTGCTGATTTTAATTCCCTGTACCTGTAAGCCATGTCGTCACTTGCCCTGCCCTCCGTCCGTCAGACAATAGTTTCGCACCTTTTTTCAGCCCAGACGCTATAGCACTGGATTCATGGAGCCCGCTCAGATCACCGCAGCAATTATGAGCACTATGAACACCACGCGCATTGTCCTGGAGTATGCAGAGCCAGAACATGCCAAAGCAAAACCAGCCGAGGAGGCGATTGCAGCGCGGCAACGAGAGTGATGAGGAAATTGACATGGACATAGACCTCTCACAAAGTACAGGTCCCAGCAATGTGCAAATGGTGTTACTGGAGCACGTTCATGCCATGGAATGCTGATTCTGGGCCCGGGAAACAAGCACAGACTGGTGGGACCGCATCGTGTTGCAGGTGTGGGACGATTCCCAGTGGCTGCGAAACTTTCGCATGTGTAAGGGCACTTTCATGGAACTTTGTGACTTGCTTTCCCCTGCCCTGAAGCTCCAGAATACCAGGATGAGAACAGCCCTCATGATTGAGAAGCGAGTGGCGATAGCCCTGTGGAAGCTTGCAAAGCCAGACAGCTACCAGTAAGTCGGGAATCAATTTGGAGTGGGCAAATCTACTGTGGGCGCTGCTGTGATCCAAGTAGCCAACGCAATCAAAGACCTGCTGATATCAAGGGTAGTGACTCTGGGGAAATGTGCAGGTCATAGTGGATGGCTTTGCTGCAATGGGATTCCCAAACTGTGGTGGGGAGATAGGGATATGGGTTCCGTCTATCTTGTCACCGGAGCACCAAGCCACCGAGTACATAAACCGCAAGGGGTACTTTTCAGTGCTGCTGCAAGCCCTGGTGGATCACAAGGGACGTTTCACTAACATCAACGTGGGATGGCCAGGAAAGGTACATGATGCTCGCCTCTTCAGGAACTCGGGTCTGTTTCAAAAGCTGGAGGAAGGGACTTTCTTCCCGGACCAGAAAATAACCGTTGGGGATGTTGAAATGCCTATCGTTATCCTTGGGGACCCAGCCTACCCCTTAATGCCATGGCTCATGAAGCCTTACACAGGCAGCCTGGACAGTAGTCAGGACCGTTCAACTATAGGCTGAGCAAGTGCCGAATGGTGGTGGAATGTGCATTTGGAGGTTTAAAAGCGCGCTGGTGCAGTTTACTGACTCGGATAGACCTCAGCGAAGCCAATATTCCAATTGTTATTGCTGCTTGCTGTGCGCTCCACAATATCTGTGAGAGTAAGGGAGAGACATTTATAGCGGGGTGGGAGGTTGAGGCAAATCACCTGGCCGCTAATTACGCGCAGCCAGACACCAGGGCAGTTAGAAGAGTACAGCAGGGTGCGGTGCATATCAGAGAAGCTTTGAAAACGAGTTTTGTGACTGGCCAGGCTATGGTGTGAAACTTCTGTTTGTTTCTCCTAGATGAACCCTTCGCCCTCCCGGTTCACTCTACTTCCCTATAAACTAACCACCCTCCCCTTCCCCCCTTAGCACCGCTTGCAGAGGCAATAAAGTCATTGTTACTTCACATTCATGCATTCTTTATTAATTCATCACACAACTAGGGGGATAACTGCCAAGGTAGCCCGGGAGGGGTGGGGGAGGAGGGAAGGAAAAGGACACACTGCTGTTTAAAACTTCAACACTATTGAAGGCCAGCCTTCTGATGCTTGAGCAATCATCTGGGGTGGAGTGACTGGGTGGCCGGAGGCCCCCCCACCATGTTCTTGGGTGTCTGGGTGAGGAGGCTATGGAACTTGGGGAGGAGGGCTGTTCATTATACAGGGGCTGTAGCGGCGGTCTCTGCTCCTGCTGCCTTTCCTGCAGCTCAGCCATACGCTGGAGCATATCAGTTTGATGCTCCAGCAGCCGGAGCATCGACTCTTGCCTTCTGTCAGCAAGCTGACGCCACCTATCCTCTTCAGCCCGCCACTTGCTCTCTTCAGCCTGCGATTCAGCCCGCCACCTCTTCTCTCTTCTCGTTCAGATTGTGCTTTTTTGCACTCTGACATTGACTGCCTCTACGCATTCTGCTGTGCTCTGTCAGTGTGGGAGGACATCTGGAGCTCCGAGAACATATCATCCCAAGTCCTCTGTTTTCTCCTTCTAATCTTCACTAGCTTCTGTGAAGGAGAAACATTTGCAGCTGGTGGAGAAGGGAGAGGTGGTTAAAAAAGACACATTTTAGAGAACAATGGGTATACTCTTTCACGTTAAATTTTGCTGTTCACATTACACAGCACATGTGCTTTCGTTACAAGCAGTAGCCCCAACTTCGTAAGCCCATTTCTTAAAACTATAACAAATTGGTATGTTATGCGGGGCCGTCCATCCCCATGAATAAAGAGGAGCCTGTCTCCAACTGGTCTCATTGCTATACAGTTCCTTCAGTGCTTCTACTAGGCAAATCTTTGCCTCACTGCCCTTCTGTAGCATTATGGATTCTCCTTGCCTGCTCAGATCTGTTTTTGACATCCTCAAGGTTTGAATGACCTTTCACACCTCCTCCTGTAAATCCTTTCATTCAAAATCCTTCGTGTAGTATCCCTCACTGACTCAGGCACTCATTTTCTCACTAAAAGCTCAAAAAACAACAACCCACCACTAGGAATTCAGCCTTGAACAAGGCCACCTCCTGTCCATTTTTGCATATTTTGTTGAGAACTTGCCCCAAATCTCTTAAGTGTCTGAATAGTGATGTCTTGAGACCACCCCATTAAAAACCTCTGAAATCAGAATCCATCACAAAGATTTGGGTAATCCCTAATCCTACTGGCAAATATAAGGCCTGAGAGGTGACTGGAGATGGTAGATGATGTCAAACCACAGGTTGCCAATGACCCCATGTACTGAAGTATCTGGTCCTCTAGAATGTGCCATATCCTAGACAGGCCCTCCCTCCTCTGAAATTGCACAAAACTGCTAAAACACCTGTCATAAAGCCCTAAATGTTCGTTGCGCTACCGATCTTCGTACACCCCAAGAGTATCATACACCACAGTACCAGAGTGCTACCAGCATCTGCGCAGGTACCTTGTGGGCTCCCAGTGGCAGGTCCGAAAGTTAGGACAGCGAGTCTGCTATACCATTGTCAATCTCAGGTACGTGTTTTGCAGCATGTTAGAATTTAAGCACTAGTATAAACCTTTAGACTCGTAACCCTGGACGATGTAGGGGACTGGTGTTTGCTATGTACCTCTGCCATGTTGCCGCTCCACTTTTGGAGAAACAGTTTGTAAAATCCATTCCCCAAAGAGCACTGCCACTGAAATGGGAAAGAATTCAAGGAATGTTGTATCGTTTACTATTCCAGTTTGTGTCCAACTGGGGGGATGTTTGTGGGCACAGCACCTGCGTTGGTAAAATACCCCGAAGTCTATTCCTCCCGGTGCATCTGAGTGAACCTTTAAATCTGCCCCTATTATCCATTCCTCCCTCCAAAGAGACACTCTGTTAAAATTACTCAAGCTTTTCCCGCACACCTAAATACTCCATCATTTTATTAACTCTTATAAAACTGTTAGCTTTTGATATTCTTATGGGGTCCGCTGACAGATGCAAAATGCCTGCCCTGAGGCCACCGCTCAGCATGCAGAATTAAGATGCCCATTAACAGATTGCAGCTCCCACAGTGTAACCTTCCTGGCTATTCTTGCCTTAACAATCAATCCCAGAAGTTCCCTCCACTTATCTTAGGTGAGTCTGCATATACCATAGTCCACATATCTAACTCAGGCCCCAGGTGGGTCAGCTTAGTAGAGGGGTCCCTCTTTTTTCAGCTCCAGAGGTACCCTCGGTTTATTAGCCAGGGTCTAGAATGTGGCCAGCAGGCTAGTGCACAATCAGAATTTGCCCTGCCTGCAAACAAAAAGTTATCTAAGTAGTATATCACATGCTGTAAATCAGGCTCCCGTGCAATCACCCATTCCAATATTGTGCTGAAATTTTTTAAATGCCAAGCATGGAACATCCCATAGGGAGCTACTTACCAAAATAAAACTTACTCAGAGCAAAATCCAAAAGGTGCATTTTTCCCATTATAACTAGTAGCAATAGAAAAGGTGACTTGATGTCAGTTTGCTGACAGCAACTCCTGTGCCACAAGTCCTAACCATGTGCACAGCCTCATCATAAGGGAAATAGTGTACTGAACATAATCTGTCACTTCATTAACTGAACTACCCTATGGATGTGACAGGTGATGAATCAAGTGATATTCTCTAAGTATCTTCTTGGGAACCAAGCCCAGGGGAAGACCGTAAGGGTTTCTCAGATGAATGAATGAATGGCCCTGCAACTCTATTAGAACTTATTTGCTTTGTGGTCTTTTTCTTTATAATGTGACCCAACTCATCTGTGGACTTCAAATTTTTGGACATTACATGACTTCTTAGCCCATATATGGAATATTAAACAGCAAATACTCTTCCATCTGTCCTGTTAGGGTAATCCCCAAGGAGAGTACCCTTAATGATTCAAGCCTAACTGAAAACCAAGCTTTTTCCAACACCCCACTGTCATCTGCTCTGCTCTCTTTTCCTGGTCCATCACTTTGCCCTCTGTTCCTGGACCCGGAGGTACGTAAGGCGAGCCCAACTTACCCCCAGTCTTTTGCCATACTGGGGATTTCCCTGTAACTTGTACCAGTTGCAGGCCTTGGGGGCCTGAAGCACATCTTGCAAGCATGTCTAAATTTGCAGATGTTCAGAAAACAACTGTTTTCATTAAATGCCCGGCAAATGTTATTACAAGGCTGGGGTCTCTGGGCTTTCAGAGGACTAAATAGGCCACTGTCAGTTTGAACCCCTGTCCTCTGTGGTGTCATCCCCTCTAACCACAGTGTATGATGTGGTATGTCCAACCAGATTCCTGTCTGCATTGCAGCCCTCAGTCCAAGCTGCTCATCCCAGTTAAAACAAGCTATACCCCCAAATATATTAAATGCCTTTCAGATTAAGTCCATATATTTGAATAACAGTAGGCTTTTTCCAGATATGTCTCCTAAATAACACCTGCACAGATTTTTAAAAAAGCAACTTCCCAATTTTCCCAGGTACTAGCATTCCCTTGGCCATTCAGATTTCTCAGTGCCATGCTTGTCCTGTCCCTACTTACTTTCTGTCAGAGCTTCCCTGTAGCAGTGATGTGTCAGTATATTCACCTCTCAATATCTTTTCTTTAATAGTGTAGAGCTGATGAACTCCCATGGGTTCCAACACTCCTGCATAATCAGACTCTGAACTAATTACTGTGGAATCCTCAATGTCCTGAGGCCACCTGGATACCTCTGGATGCTGTTCCTATCTGATGAATTTACATTCTCTGTCGGGGTTTTGGGAGGAGGTTGTATTTTTAATGTCCCCACTCCCCCACATTAATGCACACTCCATGCAATGGGGTAGGAGTCATTATCTGATTATCTTCTGTATCCCAAACCTAAACCTATGCCTGGTAACTGAGACTACCTCTACCAGAAGCACCCAACTTCTGTAACAACTGAAGTTAACCTGCAACAGTTGTGTACAGCAGTTGACCTCTGCTGTACACATGTTTACACTGGACCCAACCCCCCAAAGAGCAGATATTTCCCTCTCCCCCTTCTGAGCCTTGTGGCTAAATCTGCTGGCCCACTTATTTCAGTAGCTCCTGCTGCTAGCCTGATGCCTGGAATCAATCTGAGGGGTTCTTTACCCAGAGCTTTCTTCCAAGAATCGGTCCCAAGGATTTGATTCTCATGAAGCAATCAAGGGCATTGGGAGATAGCATACTGCTTCATTCCTAAATAGGTCTCTTATGTACTTAACGTAGTTAATACAAGAAAATGTGACCATTGTACACAGCAAATAGAATGCATCGTACTTTCTTGGTATTCAAGACTTCACCTGCTTCTATGGAGGCGCCTGGGCAATAAGTTCTCAAGAATATGAATTAAATTACCCATCAGGAGACCTTTTAGTTTTCACAGTAAACCATTCCCTGTTACTGATGCTGTGGGTTGATACCCATGTTAATCAAGTTGTGATCTTATGAGCAGAAAAATCTCTGCTATGTGCTTGGTTGAGAGCACTCTCTGATATAGAATCATAGACTTTAAGGTCAGAAGGGACCATTATGATCGTCTAGTCTGACCTCCTGCACAACACAGGCCAAAGAATCTCACCCACCCACTCTTGTATCAAACCGCTAACCTATGTCTGAGCTATTGAAGTCCTCGAATCATGGCTTAAAGACTTCAAGGTGCAGAGAATCCACCAGCAAGTGACCCGTGCCCCACGCTGCAGAGGAAGGCGAAAAACCCCCAGGGCCTCTGCCAGTGTCCCCGGAGAAAAATTCCTTCCCGATCCCAAATATGGCCATCAGCTAAACCCTGAGCATGTGGGCAAGACTCAACAGCCAGACACCCAGGAAAAAATTCTCTGTAGTAACTCAGATCCCACCCCATCTAACATCCCATCACAGGCCATTGGGCATATTTACCGTTAATAGTCAAAGGCCAATTAATTGCCAAAATTAGTCTATCCCATCATACCATCCCCTCCATAAACTTATCAAGCTGAGTCTTGAAGTCAGATATGTCTTTTGCCCCCATTGCTCCCCTTGGAAGGCTGTTCCAGAACTTCACTCCTCTGATGGTTAGAAACTTTCATCTAATTTCAAGTCTAAACTTCCTGATGGTCAGTTTATATCCATTTGTTCTTGTGTCCACATTGGTACTGAGCTTAAATAATTCCTCTCCTTCTCTGGTATTTATTCCTCTGATACATTTATAGAGAGCAATCATATCTCCCCTCAGTCTTCTTTTGGCTAGGCTAAACAAGCCAAGCTCTTTGAGTCTCCTTTCATAAGACAGGTTTTCCATTCCTCGGATCATACTAGTAGCCCTTCTCTGTACCAGTTCCAGTTTGAATTAATCCTTCTTAAACATGAGAGACCAGAACTGCACACAGTATTCCAGATGAGGTCTCACCAGTGCCTTGTATAACATCTCCTTATCTCTACTGGAAATACCTCGCCTGATGCATCCCAAGACCGCATTAGCTTTTTTTCACGGCCATATCACATTGGTGGCTCATAATCATCCTGTGATCAACCAATACTCTGAGGTCCTTCTCCACCTCTGTTACTTCCAACTGATACGTCCCCAACTTATAACAAAAATTCTTGTTATTAATCTCTAAATGCATGACCTTGCACTTTTCACTATTAAATTTCATCCTATTACTATTACTCCAGTTTACAAGGTTTTCCAGATCTTCCTGTATGATATCCCGGTCCTTCTCTGTATTGGCAATACCTCCCAGCATTGTGTCATCCACAAACTTTATTAGCACATTCCCACTTCTTGTGCTAAGGTCAGTAATAAAAAGATTAAATAAGATTGGTCCCAAAACCAATCCCTGAGGAACTCCACTGGTAACCTCCCTCCAGCCTGACAGTTCGCCTTTGACTTTGACTTTAACTATAGTGAAGATGACTAATGGGAAGTTGACCTCAGTTAATCACCTCTTTCCTCCCAACAATGGGAATTTTAAGCATTTTTTCTGTAAAATATTACCTCATGTTGCAATGTTCTAATATTTGTTTCCTATCTTACGGCTAAAGAAATCAAATCTCATTTTGTCCATGGAGATTTCCTATACTGCATTCACTCGGATTGAAATCATTCTCTGCTGAGTCTCATTACCCAGACATCAGTGTTTCTTATGCCTGGGATGCAGATTCAATCTCGGATTCTCCACCAGCAGACTTTAGTTCATCCGTCGTCTTTGTTGAGCAACTTGACGGGAAAACACTATATAGTGGTTTTCTACTATACTTAAAAGCGTTCTAAGTTGTATATTCATCCAATATATGAAGTTTGCCAGTATGTTTGACCTGTTGTGCAGCCTATGAGTTGTATAAAAAGCTGTCTAAAAACGAGCTTTTTAGGTGGCTGAAATCTTTTTTATTTTTTTTATTTTATTTTATTTTTTAAATAGAGTTGCCATACAATGACTACTTTGAGTATTTCGGACCAGACTTCAAACTGCATATTAGTCCATCAAATATGACAAACCAGAACACACCAGAGTATATGGAGAAGATCAAGTAAGTAGTTGTTCCCTACCTTGAGAATGGAAACTCTGAACATCATAGTCTTTTGTTGGTGAAAATACTTTATAAATTTCCTACCTAATCAAACCTCATCTTTATCTCCTTTTATTTATATAGTGTACTGTTTTAGGATCACAGTGTTTGCAGTGATGGTGGTTTTAATTACTTAGGGGGAAATAGATTTGCTTTGCCTTCTTTTTGAAGCATAGATTCAGTTTAAAGGCAAAGTAGTGAGTAGTCTTTATCAATAAGATTTTGATTTTAAAGAGTAAGTACCATTAGTCTTGATTGTTTTTGACAAGACTTGTGCCAGCATGAAACATGAGTTGCAGACACTGCTGAGAACTGCATTCAAATCCTATTGCTCTCCACTTCTGGTGCAGAGCTGTTTTATTTCCATTAACATGAGGCCTTTCATGCTTGAACTTAGAGGGAAGATTTGCTATGAAAGGTATAAAAATGTAGGAAAAGCTTAACTGCCGTGACGTGAATTCAGGGTTCTGTTTCTATGACGCCAAACAAGTGTAAGCAGAGTAAAGTAGAACTGCTTTAGGAATTTGTAATGTCCATTCTAGCAGAAGAAACCCAGAACACTGAATTAATCATAGAATAGGAAGAGAAATATTTTCAAATATTATTCTAAAACGTATTTGTAATTTTAAGTCTAGCCATGGTCTGCAAATGGGATGTTAAAAGTAGTTGTAAAGCACCTTAGGTCAGTGTTAAAGGGCTTATGTTTGTATTCATAGGAAACATCCAGCATTTTATTCTGAGTAACAAACCTGCAGAAGTGTCTTTTTGTGACATTCAAATAATTCATGTTATGTGTAAGGATTTATGAGTCATTAATGTTTTGTTCTTAATTCAACGATAATGGCAAAACAATTTAAATATCTGTAAGAATGAAAAAGTCACCTCCATTCTGTATAAGAAATCAGTAAGTGTTGGTTTTCCTTCTTGAAAGGTAGTTGAGCTAAACTTTTTGTGTACGTTGTTGGGACAAACTAATAACTGTGAACATGAGAACATGTTTCTTATGACCCCTCCACAGAGCAGGTGGTGTTATGATGTAGCGGAATGTTAACATCTGAAATCTGTCTGGTGGTGGCCATAGTTTCAAGAATTAAACTTTTGTGTAAAACATCCTTTGTTGCAATGAGTAAACAGTATGGTATGAATTTACCACTTTTCTGGCCAGCCTGTTATAAATGGAGCCTTGCTCCCCTCTTAAAAGAGAAACCTCACTCTTTCCACAATAGAACTGGTTTAACCAGAAGAATTATAGAAAAATGTCAACTTTAAAATTGTTGCATTTATGATTAAATATCCAGAAACAGCAGGAAAAGCTACATCTCTCCCTATATTTAACAACTTTTCCATCGGCTACTTCACTTGCAGACAGCGTTTATTTGAGAACTTGCGTATGTTGCCTCATGCACCTGGAGTACAGATGCAAGCCATTCCTGAGGATGCTGTTCATGAAGACAGTGGAGATGAAGATGGAGAAGATCCAGACAAACGCATTTCTAGTAGGAAATGTTATCTTCAGGTGTTATGTTAGAATATGCCCCCAGAATAAGGCCACGTTAAACATAATGGGCCAGATCCTCACCTCTGGTTAGCTGTTTTCTGCCACTCCAGTTGAAAGATCCAGCCCATAGAGATTTCCTTCCGGTAGCTGAATGGGGAGGACATGTCCAGAACAGCGTGTTTCTATTGTCTGGCAATCCCCAGATGCTGACATATGACCCTTTGGGCCTATAGGTAACTGGTTACAAGTTGAGCTCAATAGGCTGTTCTGATGTATGCCAGAGCCTAGGCTAACCTGACTTCTAGCTGGATCAACAATCTGGAGCATCGAGGAGGCTCCCTTTTATTCTAAATTTGCCACAAGAACAGTTTGGCCAGGCTGGGACATCTGGCCCCAGAAGTCTCCCCAGAACAACAGCAAACCCAAAGGAAACATGGGTTACAGCCTCTTAAAAATTTGAATGCCATGTCCTTTCAGAAACATTATTATTAAGTGAATCAATATAGCTCCTGCAGTGAAATGAGAGATCATTTTTCAAAAATCTAAAAAATTCTTGGATACTTGGTAGATATGAGATGGGTGGCCAGAGCACTTCCTTAATTAATCACAACAGGTTTAACTTGTTTTTTATTATAAGGTTTAAGTTGTATGGCTCATATGATTGTAAGGACTGATATTTATTATTTCTAAACCATACCTAAGAGACAACTGCGTCATTTAACCTTCCATGATATCAGTAGTGGTAGCTGCACAGCTTCTTCTTGGCATCTTAATCTGTTGCCTAACTGTTGTAATCAGAACACTTTTCCCTGCTGCAGTTAATCACCTTGCTTCAGAATTTGTTCGGTCCTTACTAAGCAATACCAAATAACTGGATTTTAACTTGTCTTTGTAACATTTCTTTATAATTATGTTTTAAGAAGTAACCCCAGAGTCTCCTCAAATGTTTTGGGCATAGTTCTGTTTCCCCTGATTAGAGGACAAATTGCTGTTGGTCTCCTAACCAGTTGCTCAAAACCAGTTTCACTGTAATTCCTTTTTGAAAGACCTATTGCAGTAAAACTGAGTTCCTTTAGTCTCTTTTTAAATACTAGTTCGAGCATCTGATAAGCGAATAGCCTGTGATGAAGAATTCTCTGATTCTGAGGATGAAGGTGAGGGTGGACGACGAAACGTTGCGGATCATAAGAAAGGAGCAAAGAAAGCCAGAATAGAAGAAGACAAGAAAGAGACAGAGGACAAAAAAACTGGTAAGAGCGTAATTTCGTATATGACTGTGTTCTCCCATTAACTCATTATAGGATTGCACCTTTCTTAAAGTGAATTTTGTTAGCAGTGAGATACCTTACAACCATTAGCACAGAGAGTTAATGTGCTGTTGAAACGTTTGTTCTTCTTCGAGTGTTTGCTCATGTCGATTCCATTCTAGGTGTGCACACATCCATGTGTGCGGCTGTCAGAGATTTTTGTCTTAGCGGTACCCATAGGGCTGGCTGTGGTGCCCTCTAAATCAGGCTCCGCCGGCCCTGCGCCCTCTCAGTTCCTTCTTACCGCCCAGGGTGGTCAGTCAGATCGCCTTTCTTGCTTAGCAAGAGCGACACCCCAGTCAGTCAAACGGATCCTACCCACCTTTTCCTCAACGACCTCTCTCCCTACAGCTTGGCCTGGTCGCAGGTTACATCGGACCACTGGACATAGTAGCTTGGGGCTAGACCCTATAATTCTTGGCCGTCTCTCCTTCCCATCTCTCCACCTTCCCGTCCCGCTTCAGGGACCCTTCTCACAAACAACTCCTGATTCAGGAGGTTGAGTAGCTCCTGGGCTTGGGGGCTGTGGAGGAGGTTCCTCGGGACATGGAAGGAAGAAGATTCAGACCCATCCTGGACCTGCATTGCCTCAACAAGTCTTCAAGAAGTTGAGGTTCTGCATGATCTCCCTGGCCTCCATCGTTCCTTCCCTGGATCCAGGGGACTGGTATGCCGCTCTCGACTTAAAGGATGCTTATTTTCATGTCTCCATATTCCCGGGGCACAGGCATTTCCTGCATTTCATAGTGGCCGGGCACCACTTCTGGTTCACGCTGCTAACCTTTGGACTGTCCTCAGCTCCCAGCGTGTTCATGAAATGCGTGGCACCATAGCAGCTTTCCTGAGACGTCGAGGGGTCCAGATCTTCCCGTGTACCGATGACTGGCTCATCAAGGGCAGGTCTCCAGAGGAGCCTCAATCTGATGTGGTCCATCTGCAACGATCTGGGCCTGTTAATAAACAGAGAAGTGCACATTAACGCCAGTTCAACGCATAGAGTTTATCAGAGTGGTTCTTGACTCCACACAGGCCAGGGCCTTCCTTCCAGAAGCACATTTTCAGGCCATGTCGGACTTGATCACCCACATAAAGAGCCATCCGCTCACCATGGCCCACGCATGCCTGCGACTGATGGGCCACATGGCCGCGTGCACATACCTGGTCAGTCATGCCCGACTTCATCTGCGGCCTCTGCAGGCATGGCTGGCCTCAGTCTATATCCCCAGCAGGCATGCCCTGGACTGAGTGATCACAGTACTAAGCCACGTCCTCTCATCCTTGGACCAGTGGCTGGATCCCGAGTCAGTGCTGGAGGGGGTTCCCTTCGTGACCCTGTCTCCCTCCCCTGGTCTCGGACACTTCGGACCTGGGCTGGGGAGCCCACTTGGGCAAGCTCAGCACCCAGGGCCGGTGGCTACAAAACGATCTAGCCCTTCATATCAAGGGAGCTCAGAGTGGTTCGCCTGGCCTGCCAGGCTGCTTGCCCCACCTGAAAGGTGGTGCAGGTTCCGACGGACAATACAGCCGCGATGTAGTACTTGAACAGGCAGGGCGGCGGCAGATCTTCGGCCCTTTGTCGGGAGGCGCTCAGCCTCTGGGACTTTTGTGTGTGGCATGGCGTTCATCTGGTAGCCACCCACCTGCCTGGAACCAGGATTGTCCTGGCAGATCGTCTCAGCAGGACCTTCTCATCTCACCTTGAATAGTCGCTTCATCCGGAGGTGGTCAGCCTAATCTTCCACAGATGGGGGACACCCCAGGTTGATCTGTTTGCATCTAGGCAGAACAGAAAGTGCCACGTGTTCTGTTCTCTGCAGAACAGGGACAAGGGCTCCCTGTCCAACGCCTTCCTGATCCCATGGTCAGGAGCGCTGATGTATGCCTTCCCGCTGGTACCTTGATCCACAAGATGCTGCTAAAGGTGAAGCAAGACAAAGCATCTGTTATCCTCATAGCCCCAGCGTGGCCCCGTCAACACTGATTCAGTATGCTGCTGAGCCTTTCGGCAGCCATCCCGTTGCAGCTACCTCTTCGGCCGGATCTGCTGTCCCAGAACTACGGCAACCTGCTGCACCCAAACCTGTCATCGCTGCACTTGACAGCTTGGCTGCTGCTTGGACAAACAGGAGTGCTCCGCTAGTGTCCAGCAGAAAACCTTCCACCAGGGCTACCTATGTGGCAAAGTGGAAGCGGTTCATGTGTTGGGCCTCAGACTGACACATTCGTGCGGAAGAGGCCCCGCTGCAGGACATCCTGGACTATTTACTACACCTTAAGCTCCAGGGCCTGTCACTCTCTTCGATCAAGGTACATCTGGCGGCCGTTTCGGCATTCCACCCTCCATTTCAAGGCCGGTCGATTTTCGCCCATCCCATGACGGCATGGTTCCTGAAAGGCCTGGAGCACCTTTACCCGCATGTCCAGGATCCAGTTCACCCTTGGGACCTGAATCTTGTGCTGTTGTGGCTCAAGGGTCCCCCCTTCGAACCCTTGGCTTCCTGCTCCCTCCTGGTTCTCTCTGGAAGGTTTCCTTCTTGGTTGCTATAACTTGGGCTCGTAGGGTGTCTGAAATCAGGGTGCTCATGTTGGAGCCGCCCTATACAGTCTTCAATAAGGACAAGGTCCAGCTGTGTCCGCACCCGCCTTTCTGCCTAAGATCATTTCCCAGTTCCACATTGGTCAAGACATTTACTTACCAGTCCTTTGCCCAAAGCCTCATGTGACAGATGAGGAATGCAGGCTGCGAACCCTGGATGTCAGACGGGCTCTGGCCTTCTACATTGATAGAACAAAGCCGTTCCATAAGTCAACACAGTTGTTCATTGCTGTTGTAGACAGGATGAAATGTTGTGTGATGTCAGCACAGAGACTAGTCTTGCATCACAGCCTGCAATCCACTACTGCTGTGAGCTTGCAAAGGTGCCCCTGCCAGCAGTCGTGACGGCTCATTCGACTAGGGTGCAGGCATCATCAGCAGCCTTCCTGGCGCAGGTGCTGATCCAAGAGATCTATCAGTCTTCCCCCGGTCGTCCGTCCACACGTTCGCGTCTCACTACGTGCTGACCCAGCAGGCTCAAGACGATGCTGGCTTTGGCAGAGTAGTGCTGCAAGACTGTGAACTCTGAGCCCACCTACGTTGATTCTGCTGGTGAATCACTTATAATGAAATTGACATGAGCAAGCACTCGAAGAAAAAACGGCTACCTACCTTTCGTTAACTGTTGTTCTTCAGGATGTGTTCCTCGTGTCCATAACATTACCCGCCCTCCTGTCCCTCTGTCGGAGTTGTCGGCAAGAAGGAACTGAAAGGGCGTAGGGCCGGCAGCACCTGAGCACGGTACTCCAGAGGGCGCCACAACCGGCCCTGCGGGTATCACTAAGGCAAAAATATCCGGCTGCACACATGGGCGTGCGTACACCAAGAATGGAATGGACCTAAGCAACACATCTCGCAACTGTTTTTTTTCCATCACACTGAAGAAAAAAATCGAATAAAATCTAAAGTTCATGTTTGTATAGCTACTGAAACAAAACTTACAGTCCAGGAGTGGTGTTCTAAATGCAGATCTTTGCCACTGTGGTTTCAAATCCTGAAGCCAGTAATTTGTATAGGTCTAATGAAGTGTGAATGAAAAAAGTTCTGTGTAGCTGATGGCATAAGGTATGATATGTTGTTTATTTAATAAGATATAATTTGCAAATAAGCAGCCTAGGTTCCTGATTCCTTTCACTCCCCACCCCCAGTCTTAAAATTATTTTAGATTGTGTTTCTGGAGTCTTCAAATAATTCATGTGTGACACTGTTTTTCCTTCTTAATTGCTTTTAGATGTTAAGGAGGAAGATAAATCCAAGGACAGCAGTGTTGAAAAGACAGACACCAAAGGGTAAACCCCTCAATATTAAACTATAAAATGTTTGTGCTTTGGAGAACATTCATTAACTTTCAGTGCTTTTCCACAATTAACGTATCTTCTGTACAGATGGCTATGTATCCATGTGAGTTATAAATCAGTGTCCGGAGTTACTAAAATACTTCAAAGGCTTAAAATGTGTGATGGGTAGCTCTAATTGTATCTTTATCAACAGCTAGTCTGAGACACACTCTCAAAATGAAATTATGCCCTGTTTAATAGTTTACATTTTTTGCCTTTGAACAGAGCGAAATCAGAACTGCTCAGCAATCCTTGAATTAAAGATGGCCTCACACCAATTACAGAACACAATACTAGAGTGGGAAAATACTAAAAGAAGAAAAGAGTTTTTTCATGCTGAGAGAGACTGTTGATTTCATTTTGTACTATTTGGCATGGACTGTATTTATTTTCATTCGGCTTTGTTTTGGTTTTTGGCAAGTTGTATTGTGAGTTTTCTAATTATGAAGCAGAAATTCCTTTCTTCACCATGCTTTATGTAATAGTATTTAAAATGGATGTGAGTTATTATGTTAAATGTCTAAACTGATCTATTAAAGTAATTTGCCTTTCCTGAGCTGATTTTACCTTTTTGTAATTATATCTTTATTAAAAAAAAATGTACTTGTTTCTCTTTTGTCCATCATTGCATTATATAGAAAGCACTTCCATCTAAAGTAAAGATACAGTCAGTTGCTGGGGGATTTAAGAGGACAGTCTGTATGTACATGCTCTGATCTGTGCACGTTGTAATGACTCATAGTACATGGACTGTGAAACAGTGACTGATGTACCTCTTATACTTTTCCATTATTTCCTGTATGGGGACATTGTGCCTGGATGTATGAGCATATTTGGAAGCAGAAGGTTAAAACTCTGAACCTCCTGGTTGGATTGTATAACAGGACAAATACCTTATACTCTAGCAGCAGAGTATATAAGGTATTTGTCCTGTTATGGATTAATTTGATAACCAGCAACTAAGTCCTGGAGATAGGATTGGGTGTACTGCAAAATCCATTCTGGCCCTTAGAACTTCAAGCTGCAAAGAACCATATCCCTTTTTAGAACAAAATCTTTTTTTTTTTTCTTCTCCCCCCTCCTTTTGAACAATTAGTCAACCCTGGCATCTGAATTTGAGATCCTGTTTTATAGGTTCCTCATTCTAGATGAATAATCTCCATACCAGCCAACTTGAGAGAAATGTGGTGAAACTGTATGGACACTTTATTCACTAAGAGTAGCGTTATCCTTTCTTGCAAGGAAATACTCATTATTAGTGTTGGTCTTTTCTTTTCTTTCCTTTCCTTTTCCCCATTTCTTCCCTCTCATGTACAAAAAAAAAGTGCAGTTAAACTGTGTGGTCTCTTTCCTGTTGATTCAGAGTTCAAGGATTTCCACTAATAAGAATTATGCATTAGTCCCTCTTCATATTCATGGCATCTTTAGAAAGTTTATAGTAAAGACAATATGACCAAGTAATCTATCTCCTTTCCTTGGCACTAACGAGAAAGCTGAGAATTTTTGAAGGTTTGAGGGTAAAAGGGTTGAGGCTGTCTCCAAGACTGGAGTACTATAATAAAAGGGCTCATATTAATCCGTATTTTCCTAAAAAACTCTTCAGCTTAGTACTGTGGTTAGTAATTCCACTTTGAGCATTTGTACACAGTGGGCCAAAATTTAACCTGATGACATGGAGATGAAACTGCAGAAAAAATATTTGTATAGTAAGTATAGTTTAGCAAATAGGATGAGCTGTTATATGGGAGAACTCAGAGAAACTGATTTACTGTTTTTACTGGTATTTGTAAATGCTTTCTTGCATTTAGCTACAAGAGGGTGAATTTCTAGATATTTGTCAATTATTTTCTATTAACTTCTGGACCTATTGTGATTTAAAAAAAATACTATAACAATGTTACCAGGATGCTTGTATTAAGTGGACAAATTAATCTATAGATGATAACTTGATACTTTGTTCCTAGAATCTGTTTTACTTAAACTTGGCATAAGTATAATGGGTTTGGTCTCATCTTTGTTTTCAAAGGGACTCCATTGTCCAAGTTCTTGGCACTGGTTGTCCCCCTTGTGGTCCAACAAGGGCACCCATTCTAGGGTCCAAGGTCCTCAATCATCACCTCTTGGGTGGATACCCGCATCTCTCTGTCCTGGGGGGAGGTTTCCAGGTTGCATAGCTCCCTGTTTATATTGTGATCTCCCCAGCAAAGGCACACTGCCTAGACAGTCTGCTTAACTTTTTCTCCTCAGAGATTGTACACAGTGTAACTGCCACAGTTAAATTACCTAAATGTGCTTGCTTAGAAAGAACTGTTTTTCTTAAAGTAAAAGCTGTACAGAGAAAACATGTTAAAACAATAAAGAACCTACACCCATGCTAACAAGCTTATCAGGGATTACCCCCTGACTTCAGTAAGGCTCTAGTTAGAGGTTTTCCTGTGGCCACATTCATCACAGCTTCAGCTCAGAACCAGCCCTCTTATGATTAATGGAGCTAAGACAAATTACGCCAGCTGAGGATCTGGCCCCTGAGGTTTATCAGATAAACTTGGTTAGTGAAACTGAGGAAGTTCAATGTAATTGTATTTGCTAAAATATACAGGCAGCAAAGCCATTACAATGGAGCCAGATTTTCTGTAAATTTCCAATCTGTCATTTAACTACAAAAGTAAAGCATCAATCAGTGGAAGAAATAGTGAACTGCGGTAATATTGCCAAAAAGTCAGGGACAGTGATTAAAAATCTAGGATGCTACCTCCTAGGTCAGCATTAGGTCTGCTTTTGCAAAGTGTGTCAAATCTATCTTCATGTACCACCAGTGATAGGAGCTATGCTGGCCAAGAGGAAGTCACTTGTGGTACTCGGAAGTCTAGTGCTAACAGTAGTCTTACACAAAATTGCTCCAAGAGTGTAGAGTGAGATGATATTCTTTGTGTGTTGCAGGGTGCAAAGTTTTTGTTCCTCGTCTGTCCAACCTTTTATACCCACTTGTGACGGGTTGGATCACAGAAACCCCCTTGGGAGCTGCCACCTGATGTGCAAAGACTACCCCTGCTTCTGTTTTCCCTGCCAGCTCAGGACTCCAGCACCCTGTCTTGCTGAGCCAGACACTCCCGTCTGGCTCCAGACACAGACCCAGGGTCTGAATCACTTGTCCCAAAGCTGCAAGTTTACCTGAAAACAGCTCGCAGTAGCGTGCTTGTCTTTAGCACTCAGATGCCCAACTCCCAATGGGGTCTAAACCCAGATAAATCCGTTTTGCCCTGCATAAAGTTTATGCAGGGCAAACTCATAAATTGTTCGCCCTCTATAACACTGATAGAGAGAGATGCACAGTTGTTTGCTCCCCCAGGTATTAATACATACTCTGAGTGAATTACTAAATAGAAAGTGATTTTATTAAATACAGACAGTAGGATTTAAGTGGTTCAAAGTAGTAACAGACAGAACAAAGTAAGTCACAAGCAAAATAAAATAAAATGCGCAAATCTATGCCTAATCAAACTGAATACAGATAATCTCACCCTCAGAGATGCTTCAGTAAGTTTTTCTCAGACTGGACACCTTCCAGGCCTGGGCACAATTCTTTCCCCTGGTGCAGCTCTTGTTGCAGCTCAGGTGATAGCTAGGGGATTCTTCATGATGGCTCCTCTCCCTCTCTGTTCTCTTCCCCCCTTTATATATCTTTTGCATAAGGCGGGAACTCTTTGTCTCTCTGGGTTTCCACCCCCCCTCACTGGAAAAGCACCAGGTTAAAGATGGATTCCAGTTCAGGTGACATGATCACATGTCACTGCAAGACTTCATTACTCACTTGCCAGCACACACATATACAGGAAGACTCACAGGTAAATACAGTCATCTGCAGACAATGGGAGTCATCAAGATTCAAACCATCATTAATGGTCCACACTTTACACAATTACAATAGGCCCTCAGAGTTACATTTTATATTTCTAGTTTTAGATACAAGAGTGGTACATTTATACAAATCAGATGATCACACTCAGTAGATTATAAGCTTTGTAATGATACCTTACAAGAGACCTTTTGCATGAGGCATATCCCAGTTACTTACATTCACTTATTACCGTATTTTCTCTAAAACTATCTGTTACATTATATTGACTTATTATCAAGTTTTTATAAAACCATATAGACTGCACAACGTCACACCACTAGTATAACAGAAGTTGCTGGAAGTAATGACAGCAATACGTTGACCAACTCACCAAGTGTCAGCAAATGCCATTCATTTTTTCCTTGGGATGAGAGTAAAGGAGATTCTATTTTTAATATACAAACTGCAGATGGAAGTAATCCAATACGGGAAGCAGTTCAAGAGAGCTATAAATGTATAAATAGCTCTCCTGAGAGCATAGGCTGTCTTGTGCTGAACACCCGTTTCTGCTCACCTGTATAATATATATCTGTCTTGTATCTGCTGGAGAACCATGTTGAGTAAATGAGCAATTAGAGCTCCCTCATGTGAAAATGCAGCTATTTGGCACTGAAAGATACTATTAGGATCACTCAACCCTCAACATGCCATGTTGCTATCTAAACAGTATATTCTTGCATATACTGATACTATACTCAGTCTTCCTACTGTAGACATACGGGGCACATAAACCCCAGACGTAAAAATGTGCTGAATTTGTGAAATGGTTGCAATATATGCACAGATACAATTAGAATACACAGTAGATGGAAGAACTAGAATGATTTGTATATATTGCTGGGTTCTAAATTAACTGTCCCCACTTGGGGGAAAAACAGGTTATTACTGTAGACAGACCAGTTAGGCAACGGCAGTGGCAGTCAAGCAAACACAACACGGGGTTCTCAGGACTTCCAAGCTTCCTGTGGAGCCAGGGAAGTGGAAACCTTGGGGACTGCAAAGGCTTCCATCCATCTGGAAGGGAGCCTAAAAGCTCAGGGAACCATGGATGAGCTTGGATCCCAGGTTGAATTTAATTTTTGAAATGAAATATTTTGAAACAATTTTTTTTTCCTTCAAATTTCCCTTCCCGGGGAAATTTCAAAAATTCTATTTTTGTTCCAAAAAACTTTTTTTTTTTTTTAATTTCTTGCAGAATGGAAATTCTGAGTTTGGACCAGCTCTAAAGCAGACGTACAAACTTTTGCCTTCTAGCCTGTAAAAGGCCCACTCTTAGCCAGCATGGGTTTCACAAACACAGTCACGGAAAAAATCATGGGCCCATCTCTAGTCTTCAGAAGCATGGTCTAGTGATCTATGCACATGAATGAAAGGCAGGCATTCTGAATTCTAATCATGGCTCTTACTGACTTCTTTCGTGGCCTGGAGCAAATTACTTCATCTTTCTGCCTCAATGTTCCCATCTGTTAGTCATACTCGTCTAGTGAAGATTAATGTCTGAAAAGTTAAAGATTAAATATAATGAGTAAGTGGTGTCCTGTGTTTGTCTTCTATAATGCTTCTGTATTTGTTTGAAATTTTACTCTAGTCTGCAAGCATTGTGAACATGAAGAATTTTTTCTTTTAAAAGCTGTTGCCTCTTGCTCAGATTTCTGTAGCTTGCCCAACTATACATTTTAGTGCTTTACTAGCTTCTCTGGTCTCATCTGTAAAGTCATTGCCCAAAGGTTTTACCTCATTCTTAATGTTTATGCCTAAGGGAAGAAAGAAACTTCCCCACCCCTTTAGCTTTCAGAGATTCAGCCTAATTCATGACTTGCTCAATTTGGCTTTTAGTTCTACCTGACTGAGAAATAATTAGTTTTTTCCTAAAATACCTAAAAATATTTTCACAAAATACCAATTATCCCCCCCCCCCAAAAGCTTCATTTCTTTAAAAAAAAAAAAAAAAAAAAAAAAACCCAAAACCATACAACTAATTTGGCTGATGTTATACTTTCACTAACTCCAAGCCCGTGCTTATGGTGATTTCTCTCTTAGCTTCTCTGCTACCCTGTTTCCCCGAAAATAAGACATCCTCCGAAAATAAGGCCTACTTACAGTTTTGCCTCTCGTTGTAATATAAGGCATCCCCCCGATAATAAGACCTCCCCGATAATAAGGCATCCACCGATGATAAGGCATTTTTCATTTCTGAAAAATGACATCCCCTGAAAATAAGACCTAGTGCATCTTTGGGAGCAAAAATTAATATAAGACACTGTCTTATTTTCGGGAAAACAGGGTACAACTCAGATGGCATATTTTAAACCCTGCTTTGTTAGTAAAGAATGTGAGAGTCTGATTGTGAGGATTGAACTCAGTTCTGATCAGTTCTTATAGCTGACGATTAATATTTTGCAAAATGCACTACACAACTTTTTGTGGCATTAATGTGGACAGATTAAGTTATGCCTGTAAAATATAAAATATTTCTATGCTGTAAACAGCAGATCCTACAACTGAACACCCTCTGAAGTTCAGTTTTCTGCCACAGCTCTATTTAGTGGTAAAATTCTCGCATATATTCTGTTTTTTTGATAGATCCTGCTGATGACACAGCAATTGAATCCAGTGTTCTTGCTAATATTTTGCATTTACATTGCTTTACATTTGTTTTGTATGATCAGACAAATTAAATAGTTCCCCTTTAGCTGTCGTATAGCACCCTAACTTAAGCCCAAGAAAGAACAGCACACATTTAGGAAGAAAAGTCCGACTTCACCAGTAGGAAAAACAATTATTTTAAATGGTACATGGGAAATAATGCCCATCAAGTTCAGTATTCTGCTTCTGGTGATAGCTAATACCTGATTTTTTTTAATAGAAGACCAAAACCAAAAAAATCTTAATTGTACAATGGAGGTTGGTGGGGGTGTGATTTTTGTGTTTAGCTTTACTTAACTTGCAGGTACTCTACAAGGAGGAACTCATAATGGGAGGGAAACCAGCACATTGCCAACCACACTGCTAGCTCCCTGCGCCTTTAGTGCCACACACCAGACAGGCATCCTGACCCTGGAGGCTTCCACTTAGGCACTGGTTATGACTTGCTGGGAATGTGGACATGCAACCACCCAGTATGAAAGGTGTCTGCTAGTGGAGTCTCTTAGAAAGCAGGTAAGAGCTGTAGGTTGAGGTGGCTCATCTGTGTAGCATGCAGATGTCTTCAACAGGACACACACAGCAACATCTGGGAGGAGGACGCTAGATTACAGATGACTACAGCAGTACCAGAGGAGGACGGAGAACTGGCTGCTTTTCAGGGAGAAGATTGGTTGCTAACCACTTCAGGCAGTAGACAGTGCTACACCGCCACCCAGGTGCCCCATTCATGAGGTCAAGAACAAGCACACTGTACACTGGTTGCAGGAAGTGAGAAGGAGGAGCTACCAGCCATAAGGCTGGGAGGCTCACTGTCACCACACTTGAGGAGGCGGTGAAGGGTAGTGGTGGCGGTCAAGGACTCCCTTCTGAGGGGAATGAAGGCATTCATCTACCAACTTGACATGATGTTCTGGGTGGTATGCTTCCTGGAGCCTGCAGCTGAGATGTTAAAAGTTGCCAAGGCTCATGGGTCACTCTGATGACTACTCCATGATATTCATCCACTTGAGCACTAATGATACTGCTTGAGCAGATCACCAGTGACTACAATGCTCTGGAAGTGAGGGTGAAAAGCTTGCGGGGGCAGGTTGTGTTCTCGTCCATCCTTCCAATTGAGTGTAAGGGCCCAGCCAGGAACACATGCATCCTGGAAATTAATCCATGGATGCACAGATGGTGTCTAGAGGAGGACTTTGGCTTCGCTGACCATGGCATGCTGTTCCAGGAACAAGGTCTGCTTGGAAGAGATGGGCTCCATCTGACCAAGAAGGGGAAAGGCATCTTCATGCACTGTCTCACCAACCTAGTGAAGAAGGTTTTAAACTAGGTTCAAAGGGGGCAGGTGACCAAAGCTCAGAGATAAGCATTAAAAAAGATGACCTTAATAGAGGGCTAGAACTTGGGGAGGGGCTGGAGGGAGGAGAGACCTGGAAATTGCAATAGGGTCATAGAAGCAACAAGAGGGAAATTTGTGTGGGAATCTGCACAGCATCTTAAATGCCTCTACATAAAGGCAAGGAGTATGGGGACTATAAACAGGAAGATCTAGAAATATTCATACATAAGCTAAATCATGACTTAATTGGTATCACAGAGACTTGATGTCATAAATCTCATGACTGAAATATTGGTGTAGAGGGGTATAGCTTGTTCAGTATGGGCAGGCAGGAAAAAAAGGAAGGAGGTGTATTATATGTCAAGAATATATGTAGACTTGTTCTGAGGTTCAGAAGGAGGTGGGAGGCTGAAAGGCTCTGGGTAAAGATAAAGGGGGAAATTGGGGTGATGTCTTGTTAGGTGTCTACTATAGACCACCAAATCAGGAAGAGCAGGTGGCTGAAGCATTTCTAGAACAAATAGTACTGTCCAAAACACAGGACCTGGCAATAATTGGGGACTTTAATTACCCAGACATCTGTTTGGAAAAATAATATGGCAAAACACAAAAGTTATTGGAGTGTATTGAGGACAATTTTTTCTTTCAAAAAGTGGAGGAAGTAATCTGGGGACAGCCTTTTTAGACTTGATTCTGACCAACAGGCAGGAATTGGTAATGAAGGTGAAAGACCATTTGGATGAAAGTGATCATGACATGATAAATTTCATGATTCTAAGGAAAGAAAGAGGTAAGAGCAGCAGAATAAGTAAAATGGATTTTAAAAAAGCAGCCTTTAACAATTTCAGAGAACTGGTAAGTAAGGTCCCATGGAAAGAAAATTTAAGGTAAAATGTAGTTCAGGAGAGCTGGCAGTTTCTCAAGGAGACAGTATGAAATGTACAACTGCAAACTACACAATACAAAGGAAAGATAGGAAGACTAAAAAAGGCCAATATAGCTCCATGAGGAGTGCTTCAATGACCTGAAAATCTAAAAGGAATCCTCCAAAAAGTTGAAACGTGGACAGCGAACCAGCTGAGTGGCAAACAGCAGAGGCTAACAGAGGGAGTTTGCCTGGGAGCTGTCCGAGAGGAGGTACGCTAAGTGCTGCATTGGGGGGCTGTGTTGGTGAGTATCTGAGTGTCTGTTGCAGGGACAATTTGTCAGTTTGGCCATGTGCTTGATTGTTTGAAAAGTGTGAATTGGGTGTGCTTTGTTCCAGGTGGGCCTTGAGTGAGCCTGACTGTTATAAAAAGGTAGTCAGCTGTGAACCAGCTGAGCAGCAAACAGCGGAGGCTAACAGAGGGAGTTTGCCTGGGAGTTCGCCTGGGTAGAACGCACTGAGGCTTTCATCTTGCAGGCTTCTCTGAGTAGTTACTGCAACAGCTGAGGAAGCTCTTAAAAAGCAGGAAATATGGATGGTGAGCGTTCAGCTGTTGTTACCTGCACAGGATGTGCCATGTTTGTCTTTCTTCCACAGGACAGAAATGACTGTCTGTATAAAGTGCAAACTGACCTCCATATTGGAAGAGACGGTTCGAGGTCTGGAGAAACAAGTATCGACCCTGCATTGCAGAAGAGAAAATGAAGATTTCCTGGAGAGATGTCAGGATATGCTTCTAGAGGCACAATGTTGTGAAGAATCAGAGCAGGCTGCGCAGTGGGGACAGAAGGATGGTGAAGAAATTTGGCAGCATGTGACCTCCAGAAGAAGAAACAGGAGCATTCATGTACCAGCAACGCAAATACAGATGAGCAACCGTTTTCATGTTCTCTCCACAGATACTAATGCAGAGAGTGGACTGATGATACATCTGAGAGAAGGGAGCAGAAGGAGACTCCACCGATTGGAAGGCATGAGATGCACTGTCCTAGGGATGGGGGTTCCACGACCACCGCTCCCAAGAGAAGGAGGCGGGTGGTGGTGGTCGGGAACTCCCTCCTCAGGGGGACTGAGTCATCTATCTGCCGCCCTGACTGGGAAAACCGAGAGGTCTGCTGCTTGCCAGGAGCTAGGATTCACGATGTGATGGAGAGACTGCCGAGATTCATCAAGCCCTCAGACCACTACCCCTTCCTGCTTCTCCACGTGGGCACCAATGATGCTGCCAAGAATGACCTTGAGCAGATCACTGCAGACTACGTGGCTCTGGGAAGAAGGATAAAGGAGTTTGAGGCGCAAGTGGTGTTTTCGTCCATTCTCCCTGTGGAAAGAAAAGTCCTGGGTAGAGACCGTTGAATCGTGGAAGTCCATGAATGGCTACACAGGTGGTGTCGGAGAGAAGGCTTTGGATTCTTTGACCATAGGATGGTGTTCCAAGAAGGAGGAGTGCTAGGCAGAGACAGGCTCCACCTAACAAAGAGAGGGAAGAGCATCTTTGCAAGCAGGCTGGCTAACCTAGTGAGGGGAACTACAGGCCAGTCAGCCTCACCTCAGTCCCTGGAAAAACCATGGAGCAGGTCCTCAAGGAATCAATTCTGAAGCACTTAGAGGAGAGGAAAGTGATGAGGAACAGTCAGCATGGATTCACCAAGGGCAAGTCATGCCTGACTAACCTAATTGCCTTCTATGAGGAGATAACTGGCTCTGTGGATGAGGGGAAAGCAGTGGATGTGTTATTACTTGACTTTAGCAAAGCTTTTGATACGGTCTCCCACAGTATTCTTGCCAGCAAGTTAAAGTATGGGCTTGATGAATGGACTATAAGATGGATAGAAAGCTGGCTAGATCGTCGGGCTCAACGGGTAGTGATCAATGTCTCCATGTCTAGTTGGCAGCCGGTATCAAGTGGAGTGTCCCAAGGGTCAGTCCTGGGGCCGCTTTTGTTCAATATCTTCATTAATGATCTGGAGGATGGCGTGGACTGCACCCTCAGCAAGTTTACAGAGGACACTAAACTGGGAGGAGTGGTAGATATGCTGGAGGATAAGGATAGGATACAGAGGGACCTAGACAAATTAAAGGATTGGGCCAAAAGAAATCTGAAGATGGTCAACAAGGACAAGTGCAGAGTCCTACGCTTAAGACTGAAGAATCCCAAGCACTGCTACAGACTAGGGACCGAGTGGCTAGGCAGCAGTTCTGCAGAAAAGGACCTAGGGGTTACAGTGGATGATAAGCTGGATATGAGTCGACAGTGTGCCCTTGTTGCCAAGAAGGCTAACAGCATTTTGGGCTGTATAAGTAGGGGTATTGCCAGCAGATCGAGGGACGTGATCATTCTCCTCTATTCGACATTGGTGAGGCCTCATCTGGAGTACTGTGTCCAGTTTTGAGCCCCACACTACCAGAAGGATGTGGAAAAATTGGAGAGAGTCCAGCGGAGGGCAACAAAAATGATTAGGGGGCTGGAGCACATGACTTATGAGGAGAGGCTGAGGGAACTGGGATTGTTTAGTCTGCAGAAGAGAAGAATGAGGGGGAATTTGATAGCTGCTTTCAACTACCTGAAAGTGGGTTCCAAACAGGATGGATCTAGACCAGTGGTTCTCAAACTTTTGTACTGGTGACCCCTTTCACATAGCAAGCCCCTGTGGGCGACCCCCTTATACATTAAAAACACTTTTTTAAAATATATTTAACACCATTATAAATGCTGGAGGCAAAGCAAGGTTTGAGGTGGAGGCTGACGGCTCGCGACACCCCCCCCATGTAATAACCTCCCAACCCCCTGAGGGGTCCTCACCCCCAGTTTGAGAACCCCTGATCTAGACTGTTCTCAGTGGTACCAGACAACAGAACAAGGAGTAATGTTGCAGGGGAAGGTTTAGGTTGGTTATTAGGAAAAACTTTTTCACTAGGAGGATGGTGAAGCACTGGAATGGGTAACCTAGGGAGGTGGTGGAATTTCCTTCCTTAGAGGTTTTTTAAGGTCAGGCTTGACAGAGCCCTGGCTGGGATGATTTAGTTGGGGATTGGTCCTGCTTTGAGCGGGGGGTTGGACTAGATGACCTCCTGAGGTCCCTTCCAACCCTGATATTCTATGATTTTATGAAATTGTTAAGGAGGAGTACAAAAGAATAGCACAAGAAGTTAGGGACAAAATCAGAATGGTTAAGGCCCAAAATGAGTTACATCTAGAAAGGGACATAAAGAATCTCTTTTTATTGCCTTTTAAGTACATAAAGAGCAAGAAAAAGATGAAGGAAAGTGTAGGACCGCTACTTAGTAGGGAAGGAGAGCTAATAACTGATGACATCAAGAAGCCTAAGGTGTTTAATGCCTATCTGCTTCAGTTTTCACTAACAGAGTTAATGGTAATCAGATACTCAACACAATTAATATTAACAACAAGGGCGAAGGAATGCAAGCCAAAATAGGGAAAGAACAGATTAAAGAAATATTTAGATAATTTGGATGTATTCAGATTGGCGGGGCCTGATGAAATTCATCCTAGGGTATTTAAGGAACTAACTGAAGCAATCTCAGAACAGTTAGCAATTATCTTTGGGAATTCTTGGAGGATGAGGATGACCCAAAGGATTAGGGAAGGGCAAACACAGTAGCTAGCTTTAAAAGGGGAAACAAAGAGCACCTGGGCAGTTATAGGTCTGTCAGCCTAACTTTGATGCCTAGAAAGATACTGGAACAAAGTATTAAACAATCAGTTGGTAAGCACATAAAGGATAATAGCATTATAAGGAACAGTCGACATGGATTTGTTAAGAACAAACCAACCTAATTTCCTCCTTTGACAAGGTTACTGGCCTCGTGAATAGGGGGCAAGCAGTAGATGTGATATATTTTGATTTTAGTAAGATTCTTGACACAGTCCCACATTGAGCAGGGGGTTGGACTAGATGACCTCCTGAGGTCCCTTCCAACCCTGATATTCTATGATTCTATGACATTCTCAGAAGCAAACTAGGGAAATGTGGTCTAAATGAAATTGCTGTAAGGTGGGTGCACAACTGGTTGAAAGACACCCAGAGTAGTTATTAATAGTTCATTGTCAAATTGGAGGATGTATCTAGTGGGGTCCTGCAAGGGTCAGTTGTGGGTGCAGTACTAGTCAATATTTTCATTAATGTCTAGGGAATAGAGTGGAGAGCATACTTACAAAACTTGCAGATGACACCAAGCTGGAAGCAGTTGCTAGCACTCTGGAGGACAGGATTAGAATTCAAAATGATCTAGAAAAATTGGAGAATTGGTCTGAAAGCAACAAGATGAAATTCAGTAAAGACAAGGGCAGGGTGCTTCACTTAAGAAGGAAAAATCAAATGCACAGCTACAAAATGGGGAATAATTGGCTAGACAGTAGTATTACTGAAAAGGATCTGGGGGTTACAGTGGATCACAACTGAATACAAGTCAACAGTTTGATGCAGTGGTGAGAGAAGGTAATATTCTGGGACATATTAACATGAGTGTTGTATATCAGACATGAGAAGTAATTGTCCCACTCTACTTGGCACTGGTGAGGCCTCAGCTGGAGTACTGTGGCTTTAGGAAAGAAATGGACAAACTAGAGCATCCAGAGGAGAGCAATAAAATGATAAAAGGTTTAGAAAATCTGACATATGAGGAATGTTTAGACTTGAGAAAAGGGGACTAAGGAGAAAAGGGTAATAGTCTTCAAATATGTTAAGGCCTGTTATAAAGAGAATGGGAATCAATTGTTCTCCAGGTCCACTGAAGGTAACACAAGAAATAATGGTCTTAATCTGTAGCAAAGGAGATTTAGGTTAGATATTAGGAAAAACTTGCTTCTTCTAAGGATAGTTCAGCTCATTTATCTGAGGGGTAGTCGTGTTAGTCTAGATCTGTAAAAAGCGACAGAGTCCTGTGGCACCTTATAGACTAACAGAAGTGGCCCGCATCATGCGGGAGGTCAGACTAGATGATCATAATGGTCCCTTCTGACCTTAGAGTCCATGAGTCTATGAGAAGTATTGAAGCATAAGCTTTCGTGGGTGAATACCCACTTCGTCAGACGTCTATAAAGTGCCACAGGACTCTTTGTCGCTTTTTTCAAAGCTCATTGTGTCACTTTGCTGAAGTTGGGAAGTGTCTCTTGATGACTGTTCCAAAAAGCAAGCATATAGAGTTTCACATTGTCAGGGTAGGTATGTTCATATAAGTAGTAAATTCCCCTTTCGGATTTGAAATTTCATCTTTAGTGGCAAATGGTTGAAACACTCTGGCATAACGGTTGTAGTCTGCTGCAAAAATTCACCTTGAGGAATGGGTGCAACACCTGGATGATATTCCAAAAAGGATATTTGGCACCAAACACTTCAGGTTCAGATTACGGACCACGGTCATCTCCCATTTTTCACTGAACATTGTGTTGAAGATTTTGAATGCTTTTTTGGTTCTCTCGATTTCTGGGGTTCGAAGAATTTCCAGAACCAGCTGGGTTTTCTTGTCATGTTTCTCCTGCAGCTTTTGTGCTCAATTCAGCTGAGATTTTGGCTGTCAGGAAACATCTGTATTGGAAAATGTGTTGGCAGTAGTCAGAGAAAACTCCAGTGTTTTCTGTGTGTCCTACAGTGATTCCAAGTTTCCAACAATGAACATTACTTTGGTGTGCAGAATCTGGTGGTCATTTTGGTTATTTGCCATTCTCTTCAGAGTTTCGGTTTTAGAACCAACAAGTTCTGGTTGATCTAAAAGACACATTAGCACAGTCCACATATTATTTACATGTGAAGTACAAGCTCATCCACCGGTGTGGCACAACAGGGGTAGATAATGAGCACTCAGCTCTGCACTCATGCACAAAGCCTTCAGCTTGTTTGCATGCTTGAAAATGGCCCTGAATCCAATGATGCAAGATTTCACATCTTCCATTTCTTCTGCTGACAACACAATGTTAGTCAGATGACCAGGACAAGTAATACATAGCAGCTCTGGTTTCCGACTGAGTTTAATCTCCTGTGAAAACTTAGCTATGTAGGCAACAGAATCTGTGTTAGTTGTGGCCACATTTTCCCAAGTTAGTTGGTACATCTCAAACATATCAGTCATTACTGTGTTGACAAAACGGGTGTCAGCAGAGGGGATGAATGTCTCATCAGCACAAAACAATGCGGGTTTGAAATAAAAAAACAAAAGGCCAAGAATTGGATGGTCCAAAGCATCAGGAGACTTGTCAGACTAGACACCACATTTCCATCAATTCATTCCATCAGTTTAGATACTAAAGCATTGCCATTTTCTTTCAGATGCTTATGAGTGAGGTTGTCTGCATTAGGAAGGGTTTTTACTGCTGGATAGTATTGTCGCACAAAATCACCAATACACCCCTCTGCAATTAACAGCGGTTGTCTGGCAAAACAAAGAGCACCCACAAATTCATTGACATAATCGTGCTGTGTCCTCTCTTTCATTAAAGCCCTGGTGCAAGTTCCTGACTGTTTATCCCAAAGTTCACTTTGCTCTTTAAGCTTCTTGTGTTGCTTGCTTTCGACATGCTCTTTGATTCTGTCAGTGCGAGCCCTGGCCTCGATGCTGCAGTACTTGCAGCGCAATGCGTCCTCTTCATTCCCATCTTTATTTTTCTTGAAAATTTCTAAGCACTGATTTTTTTTGTTGGCATTCAGGCATAGATTTCTTTTTACCTTATCTTTATCTGTGGAGCATTGATTGTTTAAATTCAGTACCGCACTAAATGGACTCAAAGAAATAGGCAGGCAGCATCTCCTTGTGAGTCAATCATAGCACGATATTAATGTTTCATTTTCCGATCTCCACCATATGTGCATTCTTTGTTTTACAATGCAGAACTGCTTCAGTCTCAGAGCTGCCGGACACAACAATAGCATAAAGCATTAATGTTTAACAAAAATAAGTACCTGAAAAAAATAGTGGATTGATAAACAAGTGTTAATCAGTAAAAAAACAAACTCCTTAAATTACTAGATTTTTTTAATTAATCAGTGAAAATCTGTAAAAACTGGAATGCTATAGATACTATAATATTTTAATGACCACATAGTAGATTTAATACACACCAAAACTAACTTAGACCAGGTAGAATTTACATGCACAAACCCCAGTGCTTTTTTGCACAGGTTTTAAAATCTGTGTTCACAATTGTTAGTGCTTGAGAAGAGTGATAGGTTATTTGAATCTGCACCAATGGGCCATATCTAGTTCAGTTTTTTGGAGTCACACTTTATATTAACTTTATATTTATAAATGGTTCTAAAGGGTTAATAAATGGTTAAGAGCTGTTATAAGCATGTTACAAACATGAGTAATATGTGTTACAGCTGGCTATAAGCACATCAGTAAAAGGCGTTATTGATGGTTATAAGCCACAGTTATAAGTAACCTGTTGAACTGTATAACAAATTATTACAACTGATTAACCATTTAAAAAAAAAATCAGCCATTTATTCATCCTTTATAAACAGAACCAATATAAATTGTAACTATTTTTGGTCCTATCATAATTCAAGTGTTTGCCTTGACTTGAATTAATTAACACAATTGTAAATGCAAATATAGACACTCCACTAACGTTTCTTTCAAGACGCACACATTTGTTACTGGTCCTGGCTGAAACACAATCAGAAACAAACCGCTGTAGACTGTCTGTTTGCATTTACAAGTGTGTTAGCTCGAGTTAACTGGCAATCATATTGAGTTACAACGCAGCCAAAAACTCTAGTCTAGTTAGGGCTAGGGATGTCACTACTGATGCCCTCTGTGACATTGTGGGGTACAATCCAGACCTGTGAGTGGCTGTGTCACCACCTGCCTTTCAACTGGCAGTGTCTCATGATGCTTTGCTACTGTAAGTGCCAACCTGGGCCCCTCACAAACGGCACGGCCGTCACACCCTGAGTATCTGTATATAGCTGCAGCCTGCCAGCACACTCCAGTCACATTCTAGTTTCTACCAGCCTTGGTTACCACTGTCATAACTATAAAGGGAAGGGTAATAGCTGTCCTGTGTACAGTACTATAAATCCCTCCTGGCCAGAGACTCCAAAATCCTTTTCCCTGTAAAGGGTTAAGAAGCTCAGGTAACCTGGCTGGCATCTGACCTAAAGGACCAATAAGGGGACAAGATACTTTCAAATCTTGGGGGGGGAAGGCTTTTGTTTGTGTTCTTTGTTTGGGAGTGTGTTCGTTCTCGGGGACTGAGAGGGACCAGACATCAATCCAGGTTCTCCACATCTTTCTAAACAAGCCTCTCCTATTTCAAACTTGTAAGTAAATAGCCAGGCAAGGCGTGTTAGTTTTCCTTTGTTTTTCTCAACTTGTAAATGTACCTTTTACTAGAGTGTTTCTCTTTGTTTGCTGTACTTTGAACCTGAGACTAGAGGGGAGTCCTCTGAGCTCTTTAAGTTTGATTACCCTGTAAGGTTGATTTCCATACTGATTTTACAGAGATGATTTTTACCTTTTTCTTTAATTAAAAACCTTCTTTTTAAGAACCTGATTGATTTTTTCCTTGTTTTAGATCCAAAGGGGTTTTGGATCTTGATTCACCAGGAGTCGGTGGGAGGAAGGAGGGGAATGGTTAATTTCCCCTTGTTTTAAATCCAAGGGGTTGGATTTGTTTTCACCAGGGATTTGGTGAAGGTTTTTCAAGGTTTCCCAGGGAGGGAATCCATTGAAAATGGTGGCAGCCAAACCAGAGCTAAGCTGGTAATTAAGCTTAGAAGTTTTTATGCAGGCCCCTACATTTGTACCCTAAAGTTCAAAGTGGGGATCTCAGTCCTGACATGGTGAATAGCGGTGGGATTATTTTAAACCCAAAAGCCAGTGATTTTTTTTTTCCTTCTAGCTGCTTGGAAAGCCGAGCTGGAAGTAGATAGATGCATATCTTATCTCTCCTTGCCTGAAGGCAGAGGTGTTAAGTTTTTTTTTACAGGTCCTTTGTTAAGAGAAGGGTTCAATTAGCAAATGACTGGTAAAAGGTATTTACAAGCTGAATTGTTTTTTTTTTTTCTTTTTACATCCTCTGGAGTAGCTAGTTAGAAAGTTACTGTTAACTCTGCAGCAGCCAGAGCTGAGAGCTTCCCAGTTTGTCAACTGCAAAGGGGGTTACCCAGCACAAGAAAACAGGAAAATGACTACCAAAGAAGTAGCTAACAAAATAGAACTGGCCAAACTAGAAGCAGAAGAAAATGAAAGAAAACATCAGAGACTGCTTCAATTAACAAAACTCGAGACAGAGCAGAGAGAAAGAGAAGAAAAAGCCAAAAAGGAGGCCCATGAAAGAGAGATGGAGCTGGAAAAAGCCAAAGAGGAGGCTCACAAGAGAACTATGGAGCTGAAAGAGAAAGAGATGGAGGAGAGAGAAAAAGAAAGGAAGCATGAACTGGAAGTAGCAAAGGCTAAGCAGGATGCACCAGCCAATGCTAACAACCCCCCTCCAGGTACCACTTCCCATCCCAGAAAATTCCCCATCTACAAGGCAGGCGATGATACTGAGGCCTTCTTAGAAAATTTTGAAAGGGCCTGCCTTGGATACAGCATCACTGCAGACCAGTACATGGTAGAGCTGAGGCCGCAGCTCAGTGGACCCTTAGCAGAGGTGGCGGCTGAAATGCCTAAGGAACACATGAACAGTTATGAACTTTTTAAAAACAAGGCCAGACTCAGAATGGGGCTAACACCCGAGCATGCCCGTCGGCGGTTCAGAGCCCTAAAGTGGAAACCGGATGTGTCATTTACCCGTCATGCCTACCACATTGCCAAAAATTGTGATGCCTGGGTATCAGGAGCAAATGTTAAATCTCTGGAAGATCTGCTTTCCCTAGTAAAAATGGAGCAGTTTTTAGAGGGTGTTCCTGAGGAAATAGAAAGGTACATCCTAGATAGGAAGCCCAAAACTGTAACTGAGGCGGGGGAGATTGGAGCCCAATGGGTGGAGGTGGCAGAAAAGAAAAAAACTAGTAGCAGTTGGAGCGAATATCAGAAGGGGCAAGCCGAAACAAAACCTTACCACCGGGGACAACCCAAGGCCCCACCCACATCCCAAGGGAAACCCCAGACGCCTTCTCACCCCACCACACCAGTCTCCACCAACCAACCTCGTCCCGGTGATACCTTAGCAGGGCGATGTTTTAAATGTAATGGACTGGGACATATAAAGGCTCACTGCCCCAAGAACCCCAACCGATTACAGTTCATTACACCCCAATCACACCAAAGATCCCCAAACCCAGATGCCTCTCTCATACCCTCGGAGCGAAGGGAAACCTTGAGAGTGGGCGGAAGGAAGGTTACCGCTTGGAGGGACACTGGGGCTCAAGTGTCAACTATCCACCAATCCCTAGTGGACCCCAAACTCATCAACCCAGAGGCTACAGTGACAATTCAACCCTTCGTGTCACAATCTGTAACCTTGCCTACAGCCACGTTGCATGTCCAGTACAAGGGCTGGTCAGGAATGTGGACTTTTGCAGTCTATGACAATTATCCCATTCCCATGCTGCTGGGGGAAGATTTGGCCAACCATGTGAAGGTAGCCAAGAGGGTGGGAATAGTCACCCGCAGCCAGGCTAAGCAAGCTTTCACCCCCATCCCTGTTCCTGAGCCGTCCACCAGGGCCCCGTCTGTGTTACCGGAGACCCAGACAAAGGTGGTGGAACTGGATCCCCTGCCAACGACTGCAACAGCCGTAGTGGATCCAATCCCAGAGACCCAGCCAAAGCCAGTCCCAGAATCGGAACTGGCAACGCAACCAGCACCAAAACCATTGCCAGCCCTAAGTCCAGCGCTTGCAAACCCGTCTACAACTCCAACGCCAGAGGGCACCAGCGAGCCTGAACTGGCAGAAGCAGCAGATAACCCTACCCAAGAGGCTCAGCCAGAGCCTGAGATACCACATAGTGCACCAGCGGACAGCGGTTCACAGTCAATGGAAACAGCCCCAGCACCTGCATCGCTTCCAGAGGGACCAAGCCCCAGTCCACAGTCCAAGGAGGAACTGATGTCTCCAGCATCAAGGGAACAGTTCCAGGCCGAGCAGGAAGCAGATGACAGCCTTCAGAAAGCTTGGGCGGCGGCGCGGAGCACCCCACCGCCTCTCAGCTCTTCTAACCGATCCCGGTTTGTTGTAGAACAAGGACTTTTATACAAGGAGACTCTTTCTGGTGGGCACCAGGAAGACTGGCATCCTCAAAGGCAGTTGGTAGTTCCCACTAAGTATCGGGTAAAGCTCTTGAGCTTAGCCCATGATCATCCCAGTGGCCATTCTGGGGTGAACAGAACCAAAGACCGGTTGGGGAAGTCCTTCCACTGGGAGGGAATGGGCAAGGACGTTGCTAATTATGTCCGGTCTTGTGAGGTGTGCCAACGAGTGGGAAAACCCCAAGACCAGGTTAAAGCCCCTCTCCAGCCACTACCCATAATTGAGGTCCCATTTCAGCGCGTAGCTGTGGATATTCTGGGTCCTTTCCCAAAGAAGACACCCAGAGGAAAGCAGTACGTACTGACTTTCATGGATTTTGCTACCCGATGGCCGGAAGCAGTACCCTTAAGCAACACCAGGGCTAAAGGTGTGTGCCAGGCATTAACAGACATTTTTGCCAGGGTAGGTTGGCCCTCCGACATCCTTACAGATTCGGGAACTAACTTCCTGGCAGGAACCATGGAAAACTTGTGGGAAGCTCATGGGGTGAATCACTTGGTTGCCACCCCTTACCACCATGAAACCAATGGCCTGGTGGAGAGGTTTAATGGAACTTTGGGGGCCATGATACGTAAATTTGTAAATGAACACTCCAATGATTGGGACCTAGTGTTGCAGCAGTTGCTTTTTGCCTACAGGGCTGTACCACATCCCAGTTTAGGGTTTTCACCATTTGAACTTGTGTATGGCCGTGAGGTTAAGGGGCCATTACAGTTGGTGAAGCAACAATGGGAGGGGTTTACTCCTTCTCCAGGAACAAACATTCTAGACTTTGTAAGCAACCTACAAAACACCCTCCGACATTCTTTGGCCCTTGCTAAAGAAAACCTAAAGGATGCTCAGGAAGAGCAAAAGGCCTGGTATGATAAACATTCCAGAGAACGGTCCTTCAAAGTAGGAGACCAAGTCATGGTCTTAAAGGCAATCCAGGCCCATAAAATGGAAGCGTCGTGGGAAGGACCATTCACGGTCCAGGAGCGCCTAGGAGCTGTTAACTATCTCATAACCTCCCCCACCTCCAACATAAAGCCTAAAGTATACCATGTTAATTCTCTTAAGCCCTTTTATTCCAGAGAATTAAACGTTTGCCAGTTTACAGCCCAGGAAACAGATGACGCGGAGTGGCCTGAAGGTGTCTACTACGAAGGAAAAAAGGATGGTGGCGTGGAAGAGGTGAACCTCTCCATGACCCTTGGACGTCTGCAGCGACAGCAGATCAAGGAGCTGTGCACAAGCTTTGCACCAATTTTCTCAGCCACTCCAGGATGGACCGAACGGGCATACCACTCCATTGACACAGGTAATGCTCACCCTATTAGAACCCCACCCTACCGGGAGTCACCTCATGCCAAAACTGCTATACAAAGGGAGATCCAGGACATGCTACAGATGGGTATAATCCGCCCCTCTAAGAGTGCATGGGCATCTCCAGTGGTTCTAGTTCCCAAACCAGATGGGGAAATACGCTTTTGCGTGGACTACCGTAAGCTAAATGCTGTAACTCGTCCTGACAACTATCCAATGCCACGCACAGATGAGCTATTGGAGAAATTGGGACATGCCCAATTCATCTCTACTTTAGACTTAACCAAGGGGTACTGGCAAGTACCACTAGATGAACCCGCTAAGGAAAGGTCAGCCTTCGTCACCCAGGCAGGGGTGTATGAATTCAATGTACTCCCTTTCGGGTTGCGAAATGCACCCGCCACCTTCCAAAGACTTGTAGATGGTCTCCTAGCGGGATTGGGAGAATCTGCAGTTGCCTACCTCGATGATGTGGCCATTTTTTCTGATTCATGGGCAGAGCACATGGAGCACCTGGAAAAAGTTTTTGAGCGCATCCAGCAGGCAGGACTAACTGTTAAGGCTAAAAAGTGTCAAATAGGCCAAAACAGAGTGACTTACCTGGGGCACCAGGTGGGTCAAGGAACTATAAATCCCATACAGGCCAAAGTGGATGCTATCCAAAAGTGGCCGGTTCCAAAGTCTAAGAAACAGGTCCAATCCTTCTTAGGCTTGGCTGGATATTATAGGCGATTTGTACCCCACTACAGCCAAATCGCCGCCCCGCTGACAGACCTAACCAGAAAGAAACAGCCAAATGCAGTTCAGTGGACTAATGAGTGTCAAAAGGCCTTTAACCAGCTTAAGGCAACACTCATGTCTGACCCTGTGCTAAGGGCCCCAGACTTTGACAAACCGTTCCAAGTAACCACAGATGCGTCCGAGCGAGGCGTGGGAGCAGTTTTAATGCAGGAAGGACCGGATCAAGAATTCCATCCTGTCGTATTTCTCAGTAAGAAACTGTCTGAGAGGGAAAGCCATTGGTCAATCAGCGAAAAGGAATGCTATGCCATTGTGTATGCGCTGGAAAAGCTACGCCCATATGTTTGGGGACGGCGTTTCCAACTACAAACAGACCATGGTGCGCTACAGTGGCTTCATACCGCCAAGGGAAATAACAAAAAACTTCTTCGGTGGAGTTTAGCTCTCCAAAATTTTGATTTTGAAATACAACACATTTCGGGAGCTTCTAACAAAGTGGCTGATGCACTCTCCCGGGAAAGTTTCCCAGAGTTAACTGGTTAACAATTGTTTTTGAAATAAAACATATTGTTAGTTTTTATATAATCAGTAGTATGTCTAAAGGTACATGTGTCTTATTAACTCTGTTTTCTCCTAGAACTCCAGGAAGAAATCACAGCCAGTGTGGAACCGAACATCCAACACTATCTGTGATTTGGGGGGCGTGTCATAACTATAAAGGGAAGGGTAATAGCTGTCCTGTGTACAGTACTATAAATCCCTCCTGGCCAGAGACTCCAAAATCCTTTTCCCTGTAAAGGGTTAAGAAGCTCAGGTAACCTGGCTGGCATCTGACCTAAAGGACCAATAAGGGGACAAGATACTTTCAAATCTTGGGGGGGGGAAGGCTTTTGTTTGTGTTCTTTGTTTGGGAGTGTGTTCGTTCTCGGGGACTGAGAGGGACCAGACATCAATCCAGGTTCTCCACATCTTTCTAAACAAGCCTCTCCTATTTCAAACTTGTAAGTAAATAGCCAGGCAAGGCGTGTTAGTTTTCCTTTGTTTTTCTCAACTTGTAAATGTACCTTTTACTAGAGTGTTTCTCTTTGTTTGCTGTACTTTGAACCTGAGACTAGAGGGGAGTCCTCTGAGCTCTTTAAGTTTGATTACCCTGTAAGGTTGATTTCCATACTGATTTTACAGAGATGATTTTTACCTTTTTCTTTAATTAAAAACCTTCTTTTTAAGAACCTGATTGATTTTTTCCTTGTTTTAGATCCAAAGGGGTTTTGGATCTTGATTCACCAGGAGTCGGTGGGAGGAAGGAGGGGAATGGTTAATTTCCCCTTGTTTTAAATCCAAGGGGTTGGATTTGTTTTCACCAGGGATTTGGTGAAGGTTTTTCAAGGTTTCCCAGGGAGGGAATCCATTGAAAATGGTGGCAGCCGAACCAGAGCTAAGCTGGTAATTAAGCTTAGAAGTTTTTATGCAGGCCCCTACATTTGTACCCTAAAGTTCAAAGTGGGGATCTCAGTCCTGACAACCACTTACAGGATGACCCTAACACACTCCCTGTCCCAAATTTTCCACAAAAACGTGTGTTCCACACTTGTCAACCACTCTCCTGGACAGTTCAGAGATTTTAGGTCCATTGCCCTCTAAGGGGATCAATATGCAACAGTTTACTACTTTAAATGGAGTTACTCATGTTGGAGCGCACTGCTAAGCCTTTCCCTGTCAAGGCAATAGTGCCCCTTTGCGGGTTCCTCCTGCTACCCACCTGGTTTGATATCCAAATTCTCGAGTCCTCAGTGAGTATTTTAAATAATAAACTTTATTAAATAAATGCAAGTAAAACCATAAGCCCTGGAGCTCTGTTGGTCAGGCAGAGTCACAGTGAGACAAACACACACATCCTTAGCTAGATTGCCTGCCAGCTTGCCAAAAAACTGGTAACAATGTACAATATATACAGATTATCAATTGACCAAGCAATACAGAGAAACAGGTTATCAAATCAGAAACTCTTACTGGGTAAGGTAAGAAACTGGTGCTAGGCAGAGAAGGGCTAGTAACCTTCCTTGAGTCACAATCACAACAGGACCTGGGGCCCGCGCTCCTCCAGCCAGGAGTCCCTTCTACATATGTGCAAATAGGCAAAGGCAACCCAGTGGACACCTTGATTGACAGCCCCTAGGCTGCACTCGCTATACTGGCCCTATGCTGTAAACACAGTCTACAACCCACACAAATCTGGATTAGTTAGAGAAAGAGCTTTTAAGTGAGTACCAATATAAGCCATTAAAGTCAGAAATGGTTACAAGAGAAATAAAGATAAAATATTTTTTGTTCTGTAGCCCCTTTGGGGTTTAGAGAACATGGCCCTTTAAATTTTTTTTTAAGGGGAAGGGGGAGAATAAAAAAAAAGGAGGGAAACTTTAGGGGGCAGCACTGGAGCTTTAAGGAGAGGGAGGGGCAGCCTGCAAGCCCTGGAAAAGTGAAGGAAAAAGAACCTGCCCGAGGCCTGAGACAAACGGGGCCAATTAGGGACATCCCAGGACAGAAGCGAGGAGGAGCACTGTGCCAGGGAGGAATTGCTGAGAAGGACAGGCCGGAGCTGGAACCAGTATCACTGCTGCCCAGAGCTGCATGGGGCTGTGAGTACTGGGGCTTTTAACTTTGCATTGGGAACAAGGAGGGAGGTTGCTAGATAGTTAAGTGGGGAGGTGGTTGCTTTGTGTGGCTTTGCAGAGAGCAGCAGAAGAGGGCACCGGAGGGGTTTGTTGGGAAAAAGTTTACTGGCGCCAAAGACGACCAAGGGCACCCAAGACTTACCACTGAACTTTTGCTTAGGACATTTGAACTTTGTGTGCAGACACGTTGCTTAGTGTTTTCCCTTTTAGACTGTGCTACCACTGGGCCTGTGGGGCCTTGACTTGGATGCAGCCCTGTTTTACTGCTCCCCCTATATTTCCACTTCTTGTTTTTCTCCTCTCATCCCTCTATAAATAAATATGTCCCTTGTAATATCCACCGTACTTTTCCTGTGGGTGTGTGTGTTCACTCTGGGGGGTTTGGAACAGGTGCCCCTGGCGTGGAAGGAATTTCTCCTGCTGCATTCCTGCCTGCGCCATCTCTTGGCCAGAGCTGCCTGCAGAGCAGACTCCATCTTGGCCACGACGGCGCTAAAGTTACAGTTCTAAAACTTAACAAACTAGATTTGGTTCAAGGTGAAAGCCCTTATCACATGTTCCTAGTAACATTACTAACCAAATTCTCATGTCAGGGTCTGCTCCCAAAGTCCATAGGCTCTTTCTTTTGTTTTGAGTTGAAGGAGAGGGGGAGGTGGATAGGGAGAGAGAACTTGGGATGTGTTTGCCCCCTCACTTTTATAGTTCAGTCACCCTTTGAAATGCATTTTCCTGAGGATTACCCCTAGATAAAGTTCATTCTTGCCATGAGGACAGAGACAAAATGTCTTGTGGTGAAAGAGGTTCCATGCTGTTTGCTGAGATGCAGATCTGTTTGTTCCTGCCCCACTTCCTTGCCAAAGAATGGCCACTTGACAAGTGATTGCCCATCAGCTTTGCTGATACCTGGCTAGAGACGTCAGTTTGTCCTTTGCCTTTAACAAACAGGTTTACCCACTCCCCAGACTTATCTGGTAAACACACCTCAGTCATGATTTCTGTTCATGTTCATAACTTTATGTATAGTGTTGCTACACACATTTCACCATGATATTATTAACCAGTGAGTTATTAGTTTTCAAATGATATTTCACAAGGCATATTTTGTACTAAGATTACTACAATCGTATGTAGGGTGTGAATACAGGGCTGCATTCAGTTACAACCTCCTATGACAATTTCAGAATTTTACCGCAAAGCATTTCTAATAATAATATAATAATAATACAGGGTTTTTTATTTAATTTTCACTCCTGCTTAATTACATTGGCTTAATTGTATGTGCAGATGAGAAGACAAGTGCAGATGGCACCATTAAAAGCTGGATATTTACCACCTGCGGTACTTAAATTTACTGCAGTACTTGACATATTTTTAGTTTAACTCTAGGGAATGCTATATATTTTTAATGGCATTCACTGTACATTGATGTGCTGGCAGAACTAGATAGCTGAGCTGGCCAACAGCGGGCAGCAATAAAAATGTAACTTCCCAGATTGGAAATATGAATTAATAATAGTCTAGGCCTAACAGTCCATGATTGCACTGCCAAAAAACAAAATGTGAGTGAGCTATGGGCAAGCTTCTAGTAATTCCATGTCACATTCACCAAACCATCTCTACATGGATCATTCGTATGCTGCATTGCTCCCTGATTTTAAATCTACTTTAAAGGCTTTTTGTACGTGATGCTGGTTTTGTCAGTCTTTGATTCTATAAAATGTCCCCCAGGACTTACTTGGTAGACGAAAAGATTCTATATCACTATGGATTGTATTGTACAGCACTGCTTTATTATGCCTACTACAAAATAGAGCCAATATTTTAAGCCCAGACTTTTTTTCATGTTGGCAACCAACTGAAGGCAGACAAATCACCGTTCTGGGAGTAAAGGAACAGCTCAGAGAAAGAGAGATGATGAGTCAGGCAAGTACTCTGCTGTGGTGTGATAGATTGAGAAATTATGGAAATTTCACAGATTTTGAATATTAACAAGCACCGTAGCAACATTATTTTAAAATGCTATGAATCAGCTATTTTTATTTTTATTTTTTTTTCATTAGCACGTGTTTGGCTGGTGATTTGAAATCGTGACTCAAAAGTCTGACAACAGCTCAAATAGAAGCACAAAAGACTCCAGCACCTTGGATTTTAAAATGCCAGCCTTTTTTCATTATTATTATTTTCAGGTACTGATATGCTTTTTAACCTTTCAGGATATGAGTGGAAGGACGGTTGAGCTGAAATGGACATGACTGTGTAGGGATGTTCCGTTTCTGGCAGTTTTATTCCAAGGTCAGCGAATGGTAACAGGTTTAAAGAATCCTTGAAAGGACAGTGCTACTGGGATTGTGCAGATACGGAATTGCAGATAGACCCGTTATCAGCATAACAGACTGTGATATAGACATAAATGTCAAAAACATTGGCCGTTGTTTAAAAAAGGTAAACAGCATCGAGGGTACAGCATGCGGAATTTGTTTGCATTTCACACATTCCTTGTATCTAAATTGAGAAAGGTTTCAGAAAAAATTATGAATGTGCCACAGGATGGATTCTAGCGACTGGCAACAATAAAAATAATAGATGCATTTTGCACCTGTGCCCTGCCTCTTATGTGGACTGCTCAAGGGCTAACTACACCAGCAACAAACACTGTACATCTCGAGTATAAATAAATTAATCAATCCATTTGTGAGCAAACCCTTAAAACATCAGCTTTCTATTTTACTTTGTCTTGCTGGATGTTTTTCATTCCCAAGTCAACAGCAAAGCCTAGTGTAGCCTACTTCTTCAAAAGGGATCTTGGATGCTCATCCTGAAACTGTTTTAAAGGGGCCTGATTTTCAGAGAGTTGGGTGCTCAGCTGTTCTGAAAATCAGGTCCCCCTGGTCTCTCAGCTTGGACAACCCAGATCACAAGTCACTCTTGAAAATTTAGGATGAGATCTGCAAAGGGGCCGAAGGGAGGTAGGTGATGTGGGCAGCCTTAGTCTATTCTAGCTGTGTGTTGCTTCCTTAATTTGCATAAGGAGACTATGAAAGGTTTTCTAAAAACAAAGTTTGTTTACATTAAAAATATCTATATATTTTAATGTGATTAAAATAATGTGTTTAGCTAGTGCTCTGTGTGCATGAACACTGCCTATGAGGGGACTCTGGAGAGTGGTGGGGGTTTTCTTATTGCAGGCTTTCAGGGGTTGTTGCAAGATTAGTTGGGAGACCTTTGCAAGTTCTCTTTCCCTTCTTTTAGCTAACCCCTTTCCTTCCCAGAGAATAAACCAGAGGTCCCAAATCTGTGCCCCCATCCCCGCATGGAGGAACGTCTGTGGGGGTGCAGCAGAGCCCAGGCCAGTCCCCACAGGGGGCGGGAGGGAGCACCACCCTGCCCCTCCCCATCCCCAGCCACATCCTTGGCCCCATCCCCAGCCTTGGTGTGGCTCTGCTCCTGCCCCAAATTCCACCGCTGCCATGGTTCCATTCCTGGCCCAGGTCAAGGCTGGGGTTGGGGCTGGGAGCAGAGCTGCACCTGGCCATAGGCCTGGCTGCTGGCCCCCACCATGGCCCAGCTGCAGCTCTGACCCCCCTCTCCTCCCACCTCGGCCCCTGGTCATAGCTCGCTCCCAACCCCAGCCCTACTCCCCAGTTGCGGCCCCAGCCTCAGCTCCCTTACCCCTGTCTGTGTGCCCTCCCCCGAAGCCCTGGTTAGACTCATAGACTCTAAGGTCAAAAGGGACCATTATGATCATCTAGTCTGACCTCCCGCATGATTCTGACTGTGTGTGTGTGTGGTGTGTGTGCGCGCACAGAAAGGGGTAAGGAAGGGTGCAACCCTCAAAAGTTTGGGGACCACTGGAATAAACTGTTTGTTCTATGTGGTCTTTGACTTGCTGTATTATCTTAAAGGTCATAGAATTGTTAGCCCTTTGTTCACCCAGCTGCTAGGTGGAGGCTCCAGTTGCTAGGATCCCAGGGCCTAAGGAGGGGGTGGGGGGCAGAGAGGCCCTGAGGCAGGAGGAACAAAGGACACTATCACCCTTGGGAATAAGGGGTGCTCTTGGAGGTGGCACATTAGGAATATCTCAAACTCCTCCTTCCACCATCTTCTACATAAAACAAACATTTCCCCTTCCAACCCATCTTCTGATTTAAAAGTCCAGGAAAACAGCCAGCCCTGTCAGGCTGCCTTATATGGATATGTCTATCGTGAATTGTAACCCCGGACTCAGACTCAGCCCAAGCCCTCCTACCGTCCATACACACATCTGTCTGACTCAGGCCAGCAAACACTCAGGACCCACCCAGGGGGGTGGATCTTAGCCTGCATCCAGATGAATGATGCCAGGGCATCTCTCTGTGATACGTTGGATCAGTCCTTTGTTCTTCATCTGTAAACAGGGTTCACACACACACACACACACACACACACACACACACACACACACACACACTCAAAAGTGGAGACTTTTGCAGCGTGGACGCAGCTCAAGCTGCAAACCTAAGTCAGAAATTCTGGATAGTGCAGTATGGATGCATTACCGCAGTTATGAGACCTGGGTTCAGCAATCGTAAACCCAAGTTTTACAATGTGGTGCAGCATGGGCTTAGAAACACTGAATCCACAAGGTGGGACCCACAGACCCCGGTTTACAATGCAGCGTAGACATTCCCTACGTGAACATAATTGGGCTGTACAGAGCCAAACTTGGAAATGAGTTTCAGAGGACACCCTTTTAAACACAGAACTGAAAATTACTCTCCAATTGTAAATATGGCTATTTGTAAATAGTACAATTCATAAGAGAGTGTAGATGGGATTCTGACCAAAATGGGACTAATGACACTTTTCACGTATATTATAGGCGGCACAGGTAGCAATGCCTATACCTGTTTTCAGTTTCTTATAACTTTGTCAAATTTGAATCATTCAGGCTGAAATTTTCCAGGCTTCTGAGTGCTTAACATTACAATCTTAGTGTTTTTAACATATATTTTATGTAATATGATATAGCTATTCAAGGCCTAGGCCTATTGGATGGGTGTGACCCAAGGACCTCTTGATGCCAAAAAGTGTCATATAAGGTTTCTAATGAAAACCTATGTCACACTGATCATCTTAATCTTTGGGAAATGTATATGCAGATAATATGTAAGGATATATATATATAGAGAGAGAGGAAATTATGTTCTTAAAGCCTTGAAGTTAAAGTTAAAGGCAGGTCATCCAGGGATGGTATATCTTAAGACAGGTTCCACCAGACAGGAGGTTCAAGACATTTATGTCCCTAGCTGTCCATTGTATATGGTGTGTCTTACATTGAAAGTCTATTAGCATGCTGAGTCAAATGCTAATGAAGAGATTGCAGGGACTTTAGGAGAAGAAATTAACAGGAAGAGGTGAACAGTGTGTGTGTGGTGGGGGGAGAACCCTGTTTACAAATGAAGAACAAGGAACTGGCCTAATGTATCACAGAAAGATGCCCTGGCATCATTCATCTGGGGGAGAGAAGCTGCCAGTGGGTTTGATCTCATGAAAAGAAGCTTGGCCTTCGCCATCCTGGTTGAAAAATGCTGTCAGAAGGACTTTGGGTGAGCAATGCCTTCTTAGACAAGAGGTCATCTTGCTAGTGAAGTCTAGGCTCTAGAATGCATGTAATGATTTTATTTTATATGTAACCCTTTGTTTCCAATATTGCCGCTTCCTATCATTTGAATCTGTTTTTCATTAAATAAACTTATACTTGTTTTCTCCATAAACAAATCTCAGCCCTGGTCTACACTGGGGGGGAGGCGTCGATCTAAGATACACAACTTCATCTACGTGAATAGCGTAGCTGAAGTCGGTGTATCTTAGGTCGACTTACCTGGCCGTGAGGATGGTGGTGAGTCAACCGCTGCCGCTCCTCCGTCGACTCCGCTTCTGCCTCTCGCGAGCTGGAGTTCCAGAGTCGACGGGGAGTGCGTTCGGGGATCAATTTATCTGCGTCTAGATGAGACGTGATAAATCAATCCCTGATAGATCAATCTCTACGTGCTGCATGTTAAGCATTGCTGGAGTCTAAAGGGTAACTAGTAAATTGTGGTGTACTGTTGCTTTGGGGACAGCAGCTCTGGTGATTCTGTGAGCGTCCAGTGGATAAAGGGGTGGACACCACAGGATGCTTAGAGCCTATGTACACTGAGAGAGGAGTACTCGAGCTTGTGGGGTATCAGGGAGCTGAGCAGGGCCTGCACACACAAGGCTTCTTCACAGTAAGGACAGGTGGTAGCGAGGTGCCTCACAACCCTGGGTACACCTGGAAAGCATCACAATGAAGTTACAGGTATCTAAAATTGGAGAACCCAAAAATCATTTAAAGAGAGAGAGAGAATGAAAATCTTCCCCTGTATTTTTAAAAGAAGCCCTTCTCCTTCCCCTATCACACCAACACTGCTGTTTGGATGATGCAGGACTCCAAGAAGGCCACTATGCCAAGGCAACCCTAGCAGAACAAATCAGATAATACAGTAGCGGGGAAAGGGATAGTTTAAAGCTGGCCGCTAGTGTAACCCATGCGACTAATGGGGAGATCTCTCTTTAAGAGATCTATTGAGAAGTGGGAAGGGGATAGGAATGAGTTGTGTCTGGGTCATTGTTGCTAGGCAGATGCACAATTAGTGCTCCACATCCAGAAGTTTCTATAATTGGGTGTGGTAGTTTTGGGCAAATAGGTTTCCTGTAACTAGACTCGGACTCTACTGAGGGCAAGTAGTCAGAGCAGCTGCTTTACGTGGGTTGGGAGAAGCTGAGGCACGGGAACAAAAACTAGGTGGTTTCCCCCTAACTCTGAAGCATTTTGCAGCAGGTTAGTAATATTGTTAACCTTTCAACAGGGATGCCCTAGCAGTGTTAATTATAGAAAGGGAAAATTGGAAGGGAAAACTGTTTTATTTCATTTTAATCATATACTTTGAATATTGTTTGATTTTAGCCAATCTGTTTTAGTTAAATTTGTTTCAACCAGTATGGTTCACCAATGCTTTTTTTTATTTAAATCTGATGATGGGGAAAAAGTCATTTATATTTTGCTGTTAGGGAAATACTACCTAGATGGAGCTACTATAAGGTGGATGCATACCTGGTTGGAAAACTGTTCCCAGAGAGTAATCAGTGGTTCATAGTCATGCTGGAAGGGCACACTGAATGGGGTCCCGCAGGGATCAGTTCTGGGTCCAGTTCTGTTCAAAATCTTCATTAATGATTTAGATAATGGCATAGAAAGTACACTTATAAAGTTTGCAGATGATACCAAGCTGGGAGGGGTTGCAAGTGCTTTGGAGGATAGGATTAAAATTTCAAAATGATCTGGACAAACTGGAGAAATGGTCTGAAGTAAATAGGATGAAATTCAATAAGGACAAATGCAAAGTACTTCACTTAGGAAGGAACAATCCGTTGCACATATACAAAATGAGAAATGACTGCCTAGGACCACAAGCAATGTCGGATCTGGGGGGTCATAGTGGATCATGAGTCAACAGTGTAACACTGTTGTATTAGCAGGAGTGTTGTAAGTAAGACACAAGAAGTAATTCTTCTGCTCTAGTCCGCGTTGATTAGGCCTCAACTGGAGTATTGTGTCCAGTTCAGGGCAACACATTTCAGGAAGGATGTGGACAAATTGGAAAGAGTCCAGAGAAGAGCGACAAAAATGATTAAAGGTCTAGAAAACATGACCTATGAGGGAAGATTGAAAAAATCCGGTTTGTTTAGTCTGGAAAAGAGAAGACTGAGAGGGGACATGATAATGGTTTTCAAATATGTAAAAGGTTGTTACAAGGAGGAGGGAGAAAAATTGTTTTTCTTAACCTCTGAGGATAGGACAAGAAGTAATGGGCTTAAATTGCAGCAAGGGGGGTTTAGGTTGGACATTAGGAAAAGCTTCCTAACTGTCAGGGTGGTTAAACACTGGAATAAATTGCCTGGGGAGGTTGTGGAATCTCCATCATTGGAGATTTTTAAGAGCAGGTTAGACAAACACCTGTCAGGAATAGTCTAGCTAATACTTAGTCCTGCCATGAGTGCAGGGGACTGGACTAGATGACCTTTCAAGGTCCCTTCCAGTCCTATGATTCTATGATTTTCAGGCTTGTATTTTTCTTGTAACGGGTTTTTTTATTTATATACTTAATCTGAGTGGCTTACTTAGTTGACTAGTTAACTGAGTGATTTCAGCAGAGGAGGAGAAAGAGTCTGCATGGAATCCAGTTGGAGATTTCTGCAAGCAAGAGGAGGGAAGATATTGTTGCAGCCTTGTTATTGTAGACATTAGGTTATTGTTATGTTTCTTCATCAATATAAGATTTTATAAAGTTGGTACTTAAGAATTAAGTTAATTCCTTTTGTTTTGGACTTGATTGTGGGGAGACTAACCCGTGCAATCCTTGTTGAAAATGCTCAGTGATTGTATGTTGGGTCTCCATGTGCTTTTCTATGGGAGTAGTTTTTAGGCACTAGCAGCAGGGCAATGAAGTAAACTCTAGCCCACTGAAAGGTTACACAACTGTTCACATAAGTATGTTACTTAACAACACCTTTGATTTCCTATTGTGACATTCACCTTGTCTGTGATACTATTGTCAAGATAATTTCCACCACTAATTGTGTTGTGGAGACTGAAATAGTTAGGGAAATTGAGGAACGTGCCCATATAGTTTCAAATTCAATTACTGCATAAAACAGTGCTTAAAGTATGTTCAACTGTTAAGAGTGACATACAGTTAGGGATGGAGGGAGTCTAAAATAACTAGGCTTGGCAGTATTCAATTGTTTTATTGTTAAATGTTGGTAAATATCAATTTCATGGTATACAAACAAACCCACACACAAAATATTTTCACCAATAATTAGGCATGACAATATTAGATATTTATTGGTAAATGCTGACTTCACTGTTGGCACACAAACCAACTAAAAATGTTTCCATAAATAATAATTGAAATTTACAGCGAGGTGAAGCAAGAAAAATGCTGCTTGAAAGCTTGTTAGAATTTGATGTAAGCATATTTACTTCATATATTTTGACATGTGATCTTGACAATTTGTTTAATTATAATTATTAAACAATTATTACAAAGCTTTAACTTTTTAAATCTGTGTCTATTATCATTAAATAATTATTGACTATCACCTCCCATGATTTCCCACAACTGTGGAAATTTAAATCAATCAATAAAAATTTTTTTAAACCCATCATTTTGAGCAACTGTGAAAGTAAAAATTGATAAAAATTGGAAAAATGCTTGAAATAAACATTGGTATTTCCACTGATACTATAAAAAATTAAAAATCAAATTCTACCAAGCCTAAAATAACCACAGTTACTGGTGCAGAGTGGGGGTGGGGGCCAGACCTCAAACTTAGAGTATTATAAGAGAGTTACCGTGCTGGCTTTGTCTGCATGTGACACATCCACAAACAGCCCCTAAACTTTGGATGTGGCTCCCTAGGTGGGAAAGTTTCCCCTCTCAGGAAGTAACCCTGAAAAGAGTTTCAGGGTGTGGATGTGCTGCTTCCTGCCTGGCAGAGAAGGTGGAAATGGTTTTGAATCAGCAGCAGCAGTGAGGAGCAGCCTCTGTACCCACTTTTAATATATGCTCTGTCACTGCGTTCATGCCAGTGTGGTCATTCCAAGGATTCTGCCTGCTGTGTTAGTCCACCAATATAGAGACCAAAAGGCCATACAACAGTATTTTGTGGCTATGAAAGACCATAGTCCAGGCCTGTCAACAATGACAGTTTATATTAATAAACAATGGCTAATACAAAAGATGTATAAGACCTCTCTAAAATTAGTCACCAAATAACATTGTGCAACTAAAACCAAATGCACCATTAAACAGTATTTGAACAGGAAAATCCTAATTTGGGAACTAAAGTGGGCACATAGCTAATAAACCCAGCCTAGTGTTTACTCAACCAGCTAACACTTGTTTCTGACTGCCTTGTCTAAGCTAGGATTTTAATTGAATCACAGCCCACAGAAGGACGACTGGGAGGCCCTCAAACCAAGGAGAAGAAGTGTGTGAGTCCAAGGAGGGCTCCATGATGCTGGATACTGGTGGTGTGGTGAAGCCAACAGGAGAGCACTCTCCCATTAACTTGATTGCTCCACCTCAACAAGAGGCAGAAGCTATTTCAGCGGGAGAGTGTCTCCTGCTGAGACAGCGTGGTGTAGACACCGCTTTAAGTCAATGTAAGTTACGTCACTCAGGGGGATGGTTTTTTTCACACCCCTGAGCAACCTAACTTACATCGACTTAAGCGGAAGTGTAGATAAGTTCCTAGTGTAACCTCACTAGAAATGGGGGGGAGGAGACAGTTTTTCCACCTTCTGAAACTTTCTGTGATTTTTTTTTTTTTTTTTTTTAATTTTCCCATTCTGCATCAGGATGAAACTGAGACCCTCTCAAGTTTTTCACAAAAAAATCAGAGAGACCCACTCGCCCCACAGTAGCCAATAGTTTGGCAGTTAGGGCACTCACCTGGCATATGGAAGACGCAGCTTCAAGTATCTGCTTGGAATTGGGCACACCCGTGACACATTCCAAGTGAGCATCTTGACCACCAGGCAGTTTTGGGCTTCGTGTCTCTATGAATTAGACCAGAAGTTCCATGATCCTGGACCTGAGAATCCTCTCCTGACAACAATCAAAACCATATGTTCCCACAAAAAGTTGTGGTTTTTGACAAATTGGCATTTGCTGATGAAACATTTTGTTGAAAAATTCTTGATCAGCTCTAAACCTCATATCCTCTAACTTTCCTACTCAGACTCCCTCAGTCAAACTCCCTTCTCTTCTAATTTTCCCCCAGGCAGATCTCCAGTAGCCAGATTCAAAACTTATTTTACTATGAATCCATAAATACCTAATCCTATTACATTCTAAAATAAATGTGTGCAAAAAGGAGAAAAATTTGTGTGTGGTACTTCAAACGTTATGTTTTGTTATTTTTAAGAAAGTGGTATGCAAACCAATAAAGTTTGGGAATCTGCCCTATTTTATAGAATCCCCAGTTTTGTGGTACCTTCAGTATTGCAGCCTTTCTGCTTAGAGCATTGTCTACAGATTTGATACCAGATGGTGGGGCTGTTGATATGTTGTTGTAGATTCCTTACAGCGTAACTACGGTATTAGTTTCCAGTTGCTTTTGTTGCAGGCAGAGAAACATTAGTTGTGGTTAGCTGTTGTTGTGATCTAGTTACTATGCGTGGTTCTGTTCATCACCTCTGGTCTCACTTCTGCCTGTACATTTTTTGTGGGAAGAGGGCTGATTCAGTTTTTGTTGTTTCTGTGTACTGTTCCATCATTGTATATGCTTTGATTTTCTCATGTTGGTGAGGTCTATAGTTGGTTTCCTTCAGTATTTTCCTTTGCCAGAAACTGAGATGTTTTTCAAATGTCCTATTGTCTCAGACTTTGCAGTGGTGATTCTGTGGCATGTTTGCTTATTTATGAATTTTCCATCCTCTCTTTTTTTTCTTTCCCATCATGTAATGTTCTTTCCTGAATCTTTATGGGTTCCCCAATATAACAGAGAAGTGTGCAGTATTACCTGCTTCCTCTTCTCTATACACACCTTATCTTTAGTTGCACTGCTGATTTACTAGATCTAGTGATAAGACCTAGTACTTGAATTTTTACAAAATCTCTGTGAGTTAGGTAAGTTTCCCAATGGGCAAAGTGAGGCATAAAGCTTAAAAGCCTGATTCAATACTCATTAAAGCAAATCTCTTGATTTTTCTATCAAATTCAGTATTTTAACAGTGGCACTCTTTTTCTAGCTTGTTCCTCACGGCACCACTATGACTCTCATTCACGGTTAAAAACAGTCCACAGAAAAAGATCCTAAAGAAAATGGTTTTGGCCATGATATTAAATTCCAGACACTGAAAGACAATGCACAATGTGGGACAAAATATTAACAACTGATACATTTACAGTGAGGTTCTTTCTTTACATTTTTGAAAATTATTTTTAACGCCTCAACATGAGGCTCAATAATTTCTGCCAGTCTCGTTCCCTGAAAGCAAATAAGTCAGTTACAGCAAAATCAGCTCCTGGATGGCTGCTGGAGTTTGCAGGCTGAGGCCCTGAGGCAAGGGCAAAGAGGATGCTGGGGCCACGAGGAAGTGGCCAGACAATTCACTGCAGTAGCCACTAAGGGGAGTGGCTGCACAGCAGACTGCAGCTCCCCGGGAAGGGAGGAGCACAGTATGTGGCACAGCTGGAGGGCTGTGTCACTGAAGAGGATGCTGCAGTCCTTGGAGAGACCTGGGTCCTAGAGCAGGAGTGACAGTGGTGAAGCACCACCCAAAGAGGGCACACTAACACACAGAGCTAATTCCCAAGACAGCCAACAAGAGGTGCCAGAGTGGTGAGTGAACCGTCTCACATCAAGATATAAGTCAACAATTTATTAAGTCATATCTAGACCAGGAAAAAAGGGAATGTTTAAAAATGTGTTAGCTAACACAGTTCAAGTAATGTGCATCTGACTACTAATGTTGATAGATTTTAAAGATGTTAAATCCTGTTAGTTCGTTGAGGTCAACCCTAGACTCATTCTAGGGTTAACCATGAGTGGCTAACATATTTTTAAAGGTGTTAAACCCTATTGGCATTGAGGTTTTAACTTGATCTGTTTTCCTAGTTTAGACAGGGACATAGTTATGCTACATTTAGAAGTTAAATCCACCCATACAGGCTATATACTATTTTCAATATGCCTAACTTAACTGATCACTTTTGAAATTGTTTGACTGTCTTTTTCTGGACTATTCACTGTGAACAATCTGTTCAAAATAAAACAGAAGAGTAATAAAGAAACTACAACAAAACCGATCTCACTTTGAAGATCGGAACCTTTATTAACATGAGAATGTGCCTCAGTTCAGGACGTAAGGTTAAATGCACACGGGAAAGAAGTCTGTGAAGAAGATTGTCCATTTGTGTAAATCAGCAGAGCTCCATTGAAGTAAGTGGATCTGCAACAATTTACACCAGGTGAGATTTGGCCCAATATCTGCTGCAGACTTTTACACTGGAGATGAGGGATAGAGAGGTGATGTGGACGAGAAATGTTTGCACAGAAATTTCCAGCGCAATCTTTATATTTACATGTTGAAGACCAACATCTTGGAAAAAAATAAGAACTTTATCACTGGTAAAATGTACATATAATTTGATATTGTCTCTACTGGAGAACACTACACTCTTAGTAAAGAAGGTGTGTATTTTTGAGACACAATACCTGCTTGGACATTTTTCATTTATCTTCATGGTGATTCATTAGAATGATATGGGATTTCCAAGGGATGTGAGATTTGCAGTTGAAATAACATTTTCCTACAGGGCTGCGACCTCTCCAATGGAAGTGACAGAAAGAGCTTCTGTATTTATAGTTAGCCTATCTTCCTGCTCCACGTTGAAGAACACATTTCTGGAAAATAGTTGCACGCCAAGCTTAACACAGAAGGAGAAGCACTACTTTTTATGCCATTGTACCCTTCAAATGACGAAGCCACTGCTGGATGTACAATGGCTGTACAGTGGAGATGCTGGAGGAATTCAGTGGAGCAACTCATGCCTAACTAATGTAAGGCAGTGGTGATGGAAGTATCAAAAATGGCTTGGGCCCTATGGCTGCAACCAGAACTCCATCCCTCTCTATAAAACAATTCAATTACCAAAGCTACATTCTAACGAGGACTGAAACGACTTTCTGCTCATGTCATGTTATCAGGAGAGTACAGGCAGGAGGGGGTGATATACAATAATTAGAAAAGTAATGATTGATTAATCAATCGATCCTCATGACCTGCCGGCACACATAACCAAGAATGGGAAAGGGCAATGGAGATGGTGAAGATGAATGATTGTCATTCTGGCCTGGATTATAGTTGACTCTTTCTGAAAGTTACCTAGTGCCACAGTGAACAAGGAAGAGCATCCCTGGGCAGCATGAACATGAAACCAAAAAAAGCCATATGGGAAAATGGGGCCAAGTATTAATATTTGTCCCTGTAGGATTCTTTGTAAAGGCCATAGGCCACATCCTCACCTGCTGCAGATTGATGTGAACATTGTTTTGTTCCTTGTAACCATATTACAACTATTATAAAACCACCATAACAATGATGGCCATCAACTGTTTTTTACCTGCAGGGTTGAGAGGGCCTGTAAAAGCCATAACTCGGCAAAAGAGGTAGTGGTGATCCTGATTCAACAGCATCCCAGTGCTGTACATTTCTGATTATGAATATAGGAACCTAAGTAGTATTAGTAACAAAGAGAGGCCTTCTGGTCCAAAATGCCTGCCTAACAGTCTAGACATATTTTTAGTCTATTCACTGCTAAAATGAACACTGTTAATGTTGAGCATCACCACACTAATTTTTAGGTGCCTAGGAAATCACTGGGATTCACAAAGCCTGAGTTAGTTGCCTAGGCCCACCTATACAATGAATGGGGAGAGATACACAAAAGCCAACATGCAAGGTGGCTCCCTGCCTAAACTAGGCAATGGGATGTGCCCAGGTGAGGGGTGTGTCCTAAGCCCTGATCCTCTCAGGGAGTTCAGTACCTAAGACCCAGCTGTAGGGAGGAATCTTCTCTGCTAGCGATTCACAGCTGCAAACCCTCTCTTGGCATTAGGTGCCTATGACATTTTAGCAAGGAGGTAGTTAGGGGTGGGAGGAGGACGACAATGACCTAATTTGCAACTTTTAGCCCAGTGATTAGGGTACTCACCTGGGATGTGAGAGCCCCCCCAGTTCAAGTCCCCCCTTCACCTAAGCGGGGAATGGAATTTGAACAAGGAGCTGTCACCTCTCAAGTACATGCCCTAGCTACTGAGCTATGGACTATTGTGAGGTTGGGCTCGCTGTGTCTGCTGTTGAAGCTGTTCCATTCTGAAAGAATCATTTGGGCAAGAGAGCAAGAACATGAGCACAAGAATGGTGCTGCAGCCTGGTGGTTGAAGCATTTACCCAGTATGTGGGAGACCCAGTATCCACTCTCTTTGCTCCAATGAGGCGAACTTGAACCAGGGGTCTCCCACATGCCAGGTGAATACCATAACCATTTGATTAAAAGTTACGAGAGAGCACCTGCTAGCTTGCTTAAAAAGGCCCAATCCAGTAGGCAAACTCTGAGCATGCTGTCCAGATTGGGCTGCCTCCTCCCCAGGCGAGTTAAGTGGAGAAATACCTATCTTTCCCTGGTTTGTGCGTTACTCTGGGGGCTTAAGTGTCCAGATGCCTAAGTGAGGCTGCAGTGTGCAGAGGAAGAAACATGGGCACCTAGGGAATTTTTACTGCAAAAATTTAGATGCTGAGTTAATTTAGGCACCTACAGGTTCAGTGGTAGCGGAGCAGGGCTCTTGTGAATCCCAGTGGGGTCTGATGCTGGGATTTAGGTGACTAATATGGCAGTTAGGTGCCTGAGTCCTTTTGTGATTCTAGCCCTATGTTGTTTAGTTTCCCCTTCTCTGAAATAGAGATTATAATACTTACACAAGTGAATTGTGAAGATTTAATTACGTAACAGTATATAAGGAGTTAGTAGTAGTTTGCAGACCATATTAAAGTTTATGAAGGACTCAGTGACCAAACTACTCTTTGAGGTCTTCAAACTGTTTAATTAGGGAATATATATGGTACAAAATGAGAGGGAGTTATAGATTATCCAGTAATAAGAACGAGTCACGTTCTGCTCTCATATTAGTGTAAAAGCAGAGGAACTCCACTAAAAACTATGGACCAAATTCTCAGAGGACATAATTAGGCAAACTCTAATGACTTCCATTGAACTGCACCCATTTAGATCAGCTGAGGATCTGGTTCAAAGGAGTTCCTGGATCTGACTCATTACTCTCTTGTCAAAGATATAATATATTAGATAGATCATTATACTTCTTTCCCTCCGAGAATGAAATGCCATCCTCCATGAGCTTCCATAAGCACAGAGATTAAAAAAATGAAACCTATGCTTAAGGCTTCAACAACTCCTTAAGATAGTGTACAGCACTTAAAATTCTAACAGCTAGTCTCGAGAATCCTCCTTATATTTGTGACCAATAATTAAGCATTTAAACTACACATACAGACCATCCATTGTGAGAATAGTACAACAGAGTTTTTTGTGGAAAGATTTCCAGATATAAGTGGCTGGAATCTTCCCCCCTCTCTGCAAAAACAGCAGAGTAAGACTTTAGAGATTTCAGTAACTATTAAGTTTCCCTCAGTGGTGGTCTTTAGAATGTCAGAACTCCCTGACCTGGCTGAAAGCTGAGATCATTAAGGCTGGACACACAAAGGGATGGTTCTTCCATGCAGGAGACAAAAGACTGGTGTCCTCTCTCTGGCTTTTTCACTCAGAAACTGAAGCAGTTCATATTTCATGAAGTATGTCCTATTGGATTAAAACCATTCCACTTTGGAGCCACATGAACAACAGACTGAGATTTACATGCCCAAAGAGTTCTGAGAGGGCTTTTATTTTCTTTAATTCCAGCCGTGCACATATAGAGGTCGGTGAGGCCACCACTACTTGAAGAAATGGCTTAGTTCCAAAGCGGGCATAGTTCAAGAAGCTACATTATTGCAAGAGGCCCATAAGAAGCCTGCTTGTTGTCAGGAACTGCCACTGCATACATTTCAGCCTGTTTTTATATCTTTCTGTCTGTAATTCCCAGAAAGGGATGGTAATTAGCCATAACAATAACACCCAGCAAATGATGTCTCCCACAGAGGAAAACAATCTGGACAAAGTCCTGATAACATCCATGTCAGGTCATTCTCAAGGCCTCTAGCTCCACTCCAGTACAGCACAGAAATTCCCTAGCATGGATCTTTTATTTAGGCATCCATTTTATGAAACAATATTGATTTTTTTTTTTTTTAGGTTTCTCTAACACAGAGTTCCAGAGCTTCAAAGAAAAATCCTCATGGAAGCAAATCAAAATACCATGGGTTTTTAAAAAATGTTATTGTTGAAACATAAAATATAAGAATGCTCTGGAAGGGAAGTTGTCATTTTAAATCACATTTTCTAAAATCACATTTATGCAGGGCTTTCAGCATATTCAGCCATGCTTAAGAATGGCTTAAACTTGGATATGGCTGAACCAGTTTCTAACTCAGTTTAGCTGGGCAGTACGGAGAGAGACAACATATATAACTAGGTTAAAAAAACATGTCTCTTTAATTTGTGTATTCTGCTACAGAATAAAAGTGACAAGGTTGGGAGGTAATAGCTTTTACTGGACCAACTTCTGCTGGTGAAGGAGACAAGCTTTTAAGCATACACATTTCTTCTTCAGCTCTATGTAAGCTCGAAAACTTGTCTCTCTCATCAGCAGAAGTTGGTCCAGTAAAAGCTATTACCTCCCCACTTTGTCTCTCTAATATCCTGAGGCCGACACAGCTATAACAACACTGCATACAGAATAGAAGTGACTCTTGGAATTGCAAGCAGCCTTGCAAGCATCTACCCTGCTTGTAACATACCTCCACATGCAGCAAGGCTCACCTCCATTGTATCCTCAGATCATTCTGTGCCAGTGCACAGAAAGTGAGGTAATTGCAGCAGCCCTGTTGACAGGGATCCCCCCAGCACACCACCACAAATGCTTCTGCAACCCTTCAACAATTATTCTGTGCAATTTGCAACATCTCCTTTACCGATTATTTTCTGTCTTTGAATAACTCCAACCTGTAATTTCATGGGATAGGTATTAGGGTTACCATATTTCAACAAGCAAAAAAGAGGACGGGAGGAGCCCCGCCCCTGCCCCTCCCACTTCCCGCCCCCCCAGAACCCCCAACCCTCCCCCCGTTCCTTGTCCCCTGACTGCCCCCTGCTGGGACCCCTGCCCCTAACTGCCCCCCGGGACTCCACTCCCTATCTAAGCCTCCTTGCCTCTTGTCCCCTGACTGCCCCAATCCTTATCCACACCCCCACCCCCAGACAGACCCCTGGGACTCCCACGCCCCATCCAACCACTCCCCACCCCCTGACAGCCCCCCCCAGAACTCCCAACCCATCTAAACCCCTCTGCTCCCTGTCCCCTGACTGCTCCGATCCCTCTCCCCACCCCTGCCCCCTGACAGCCCCCCCCAGAACGCCCAACCCATCTAAACCCCTCTGCTCCCTGTCCCCTGACTGCTCCGATCCCTCTCCCCACTCCTGCCCCCTGACAGCTCCCCCCCAGAACTCCTAGTCCCCTACCCCCCGCTCCTTGTCCCCTGACTGCCCCCTCCTGGGACCCCTGCTCCTAACTGCCCTCCAGAACCCCACCCCCTACCTAAGACTCCCTGTTCCTTGTCCCCTAACTGCCCCCTTCTAAGACCCCCCCCCAACTGCCCCCCAGGACCCTACCCCCTACCTGTACCCTGACTGCCCAAAACTTTCTCCACTCCCCTCCAAAAGCCCCCACCCGTTTCTTGACTGCCCCATCCAGAACCTCCCTGTCCCTTCTCCTGCCCCCCCTTACCCTGCTGCTCAGAACAGGGTGTTGGGCTCTGTGCCAGCCGGACACATGGCTGAGCTCCCCAGCACAACACAAAACCCGGTCCCTGGCCCTGCACAGGGCTGCCGGAGCGGGCTGCAGGAGGAGGAGCTGCCGGCCGGCTCAGAATGCAGGGAGGGGGGGGTGGGAGGAGGAAGCTGCTCCGGAGTCCAGCCCGGGACTTTCCTGCAGCCCTCCCAGCCGCTCGCTCTGCCGGGGGAGGGGGAAATCCCGGACATTGTGAGTGCTTTACAAATTCCCCCCGGACGCTATTTTTAGCACACAAAAGGAGGACATGTCAAAAAGATTTTAAACTAGCCAGCAGGACTAGTGTGGATGCACTTTCCACTACAGGTCACAGTGGTTCAAATAATGATGAAATTCTCTGCTGTAGAGAACACAATGAAGTCAATGTGAGTTATTTGTATTGTGCAGTGGGAGAGTCAGGTCCTTGGGATAACATACATTATTAACCCTGTACCAACAGTTTGGCTCCATCCATGCTGGTAGGCCAAACTTTGTTAGAACCCTGTTGGGACACAACCATGTTTGAAGCATGCTTAAGTATTGTTAAATGTAGCTACCAGCACTATGTAGACAGGCCTAAGTTGCAAATGTCAAACTTCAATAGTTAGTGAACATTATGAAGCTTTCTTTTTAATGTGCATTAATGATCACTGGCAGAAATAGTTGCCACAGTCAACAGTCTGTTAATGGATGTGTGCTGACAAGTCTGGCAGACTGACAGTTGACAAACAGGAGCTTGGAGGTCAAGGTAAAATAGTGAGTCAACACCAGAGCTGGAAAAATTATAGAGTTCCAGTGGTTGGGGAGAAAAAATGAAATCAGTCAAAACCCAACTGTATGTGATGACAGAGTGCTTTTCTCACTACCCTCTGGTGACATGACATCTCGTTCTAGGGGAAATCAGAATATTTAATCATCATAGGCATACTAACCCTAAAATATATTTAACTTTTAATTCTGCCTGTTGTGAAGGATGAGTAATAGGTATTTTGGGGACACAATGCTCCCGTTTGGTATTTACTATTGAAGACAATCTGCATTCAGGAATTTTCAGAGGTGAGGTGAGGATTCTGAATGAAAACACTGTATTGCGACCTCTATCATATTTAATGACATGCATTAAAGCTTTAACTTTTTGTCATTTCCGTCACTAGCCATATAAGAAACTCCGTATTATGGATGAGGTTTTAGGCATCTGCATTTACAAATTAATACTATCCAAACACAGTAGAATTGTAAATGTCAACTTCAAAACATTATATTGTTATGAGAAAACCCTTTAGGTGAGCAAGCTCATGTTTTGGGAGTGGAAAGCAGGGGGGAAGCTGAAATAGAGTATTACATTATCAGATGTCAGTCTGGAACCTTTCTCAAGCACTAAATTAACATGAAAATCACTTGCTGATTTGATATTTGTAACTGGTATACCTCATGAATTGAACCTTCTCCTACAGGGTTAGTTTGGGTGCTCTGTCCACTGTCCAGCAGTGATAGAAATGCTGAAGCTGGAGCTCTGAGAATATAGTACTTTTATTTCCCAGTTTGAGAATACAGTTATAGAGCTAGATCATAGGACTGTACCTTTAAGGGTGATATTTCTTATGAGCCTATAGAATCATAGAAGTATAGGACTGGAAGGGACCTCGAGAAGTCATCTAGTCCAGTCTCCTGCACTCCAGGCAGGACTAAGTATTATCTAGATCATCCCTGACAGGTGTTTGTCTAACCTGCTCTTAAAAATTTCCAATGATGGAGATTTCATAACCTCCCTAGACAATTTATTCCAGTGCTTAACCACCCTGACAGTTAGGAAGTCTTTCCTAATGTCCAACCTAAACCACCCTTGCTGCATTTTAAGCCCAATGCTTTTTGTCCTATCCTCAGAAGTTAAGGAGAACAATTTTTCTCCCTCTCCTTGTAACAACCTTTTATGTACTTGAAAACTGACCTGTCCCACCTCAGTCTTCTCTTCTTCACACTAAACAAACCCAATTTGTTCAATCTTCCCTCAGAGGTCATGTTTTTTAGACCTTTCATCATTTTTGTTGCTCTTATCTGTACTTTCTCCTATTTGTCCACATCTTTCCTGAAATGTGGCACCCAGAACTGGACACAATACTCAAGTTGAGGCCTAATCAGTACAGAGTACAGCAGAAGAATTATTTCTTATGTCTTGCTTACAATGCTCCTACTAGTACGTCCCAGAATGATGTTCTCTTTTTTTTTTTTTTTTTTTTTTTTTTTGCAACAGTGTTACACTGTTGACTCATAATTGCTTGTGATGCACTATGACCTCCAGATCCCTTTCTGGGGTACTCCTTTCTAGACAGTCATTTCCTATTTTGTATGTGTGCAACTGATTGTTCCTTCCTAAGTGGAGTACTTTGCATTTGTCTTTATTGACTTTCATCCTACTTACTTCAGACCATTTCTCCAGTTCGTCCAGATCATTTTGAATTTTAATCCTATCCTCCAAAGCACTTGCAACCCCTCCATCTTAGTATCATTCACAAACTTTAAGTGTACTCTCTATGCCATTATCTAAAACATTGATGAAGATTTTGAACAAAACTGGACCCAGAACTGATCCCTGCGGGACCTCACTTGATATGCCCTTCCAGCTTGGCTGTGAACCACTGATAACTACTCTCTGGTAATGGTTTTCCAATCAGTTTTACACCCACCTTATAGTTGCTTCATCTAGGTTGTATTTCCCTAGTTTGTTTATGAGAAGGTCATGCAAGACTGTATCAAAAGCCTTACTAAAGTCAAGATATACCACATCTACCACTCTTCTCTCCCACCCCCACCCCCCCCGGTTCCCCCCATTCACAAGGCTTTACCCTGTCAAAGAAAACTATTAGATTGGTTTGACATGATTTGTTCTTGACAAATCCATGTTGACACTTATCACCTTATTATCTTCTAGGTGTTTGAAAATTGATTGCTATTTATGTGCTCCATTATCTTTCTGGGTACTGAAGTTAAGCTGACTGGTCTGTAATTCCCCGGGTTGTCCTTATTTCCCTTTTTATGGACTGGGACTAGCTTTGCCCTTTTCCAGTTCTCTGGAATCTCTCCTGTTGTCCATGACTTTTTGATGATAGTCACTAATGAGTCAGATATCTCCTCAGTCAGCTCCTTGATATGCCTATTAAAATAGGTATGTGAATTTAGTGCTTGTGAAAGGAAGCTGCTATGCTCTGTCTATCTACAGAACATTTATAAAAGAGATAGGTTGGCATGGAGCAATTGCCACTGAACTCTAATTTGAAGAGACTGGGCCCAATTCTTGGGACCACTTAGGTGTTTTTTGCTGCTCCAGCATTGGGAAAAAAATGGGTCACCAGCTTCTAGTTGTGCAAGGGGACCCCCAGGCAGTATAGATCCCACATGGCAGCACTACACCTCTCCTCTTGTCCCCAGAGAAGGGAGCATTCTTAGGAGAAAGGGATAATGGCTTGAGTGTCCACACCCCAGTGATCTGCAAGCATTTGTCTCCTGGGGAAAAGTACAAAAGAATAAAAAAAAAAAGGGGGGGGGGGGGAGGGGAGGCGTGGAGAGAAATCACAAGCTCCCCATCTCTCCCCAAGAAGCCAGTACAGAGAAATGATCACAGTTATGTTAACCACTTACAATGATATAACAATTTGTTTTAAATCAGAAATATTTATTGTAACTGAAAGTTAATTTATCTCAGAAATTACTAACCATAGAACTAAAAAAATTTGATGGATGGCAGTTCTCAGCTTAAGGAAGGCTAGAGGAGACCATTAGGCTAAATACACGGTCAGTAATTAGAAACTGCATTATATACCCAGTTCTGTAAAAATTTCCCCACAGTTGCCACAACTGGTTCATCTTCACTGGTGCCAGCAAGAGCCTGTGTTGGTGTACACACAACTGCAGGCAGCCGCCAGTATTTTAATTATGCACCTGATCAAAAATCTATTGAAGACAATGGAAAGACTCCCACTGACTTCAGAGGGTTCTGGATCAGGCCCTAAATTGGCTATTTCTGCTCAGGAGGCTTTTTGTTCCATGCTGCTTAAAGCCCTGGTAGAACCAGAGCACTGCCTACACTAGTGGGTCCGCTATTGCTATTGGAAGTGGAGTGAAGCTGGAGGTTGCAAAGCTAGCAAATTTCAGCCTAGTGTAAACAAGGTCCAAGAATGAACCCAGAGATTATCCAGGGCTTCTTAACCCTGGTCTACACTACGAGGTTAGGTCGAATTTACCCGCGTTAGGTCGATTTTATAAGCAGTGTGTCTACACAACCAACCCCGTTCCTTCGACCTAAAGGGCTCTTAAAATCGACTGCTGTACTCCTCCCCGGCGAGGGGAGTAGCGCTAAAATCGACCTTGCTGGGTTGAATTTGGGGTAGTGCGGATGCAATTCGATGGTATTGGCCTCCAGGAGCTATCCCAGAGTGCTCCAATGTGACCGCTCTGGACAGCACTTTCAACTCTGAGGCACTAGCCAGATACACAGGAAAAGCTCCGGGAACTTTTGAATTTCATTTCCTGTTTGGTCAGCATGGCGAGCTCAGCAGCACAGGTGACCATGCGGTCCCCCCAGAATCACAAACGAACTCCAGCATGAACCAAATGGGAGACACTGGCTCTGATTGCTGTATGGGGAGAAGAATCTGTGCAGGCTGAACTCCGATCAAAAAGAAGAAATGCTAATATATATGCCAAAATCGCACAGGGCATGGTGGAGAGAGGCTACAACAGGGACACACAGCAGTGCCATGTGAAAGTCAAGGAGATCAGGCAAGCCTACCAAAAGACAAAGGAGGCAAACGGTCGCTCCGGGTCAGAGCCCCATACATGCTGCTTCTATCATCAGCTGCATGGCATTCTGGGGGGGACCCTACCACTACCCCACCACTGTCTGTGGACACCTGCAACGGGGGAGTCTCATGCAACATGGAGGAGCATTTTGTGGATAAGGAAGAGGAAGAGAAGGAGGAGAATGCGCAGCAGGCAAGCGATGAATCTGTTCTCCCCGGCAGCCAGGATCTTTTCATCATCCTGGAGCCAATACCGTCCCAAAGCGGGTTCCCGGACCCTGAAGCCAGAGAAGGCACCTCTGGTGAGTGCACATTTGTAACTACACTACAGGGTTTAAAAGCAATTGTGTTTAATGTTTGATTTGCCCTGAAGACTTGGGATGCATTCGCGGCCAGTACAGCTACTGGAAAAGTCTGTTAATGTGTCTGGGGATGGAGCGGGAATCCTCCAGGGACATCTCCATGAAGCTCTCCTGGAGGTACTCTGAAAGCCTTTGCAGAAGGTTTCTGGGGAGGGTTGCCTTATTTCATCCTCCACAGTAGGACACTTTACCACGCCAAAGTAGTCTGGAATCATTGCAGCACAAAGCATGGCAACTAATGGTCCTGGGTTTTGGTCGCATTCAGGCAATATTCAGTCTATATCTTTCTGTGTTAGCCTCAGGAGAGTGATATCATTCATGGTCACCTGGTTGAAATAGGGGAATTTTTGTAAGGGAACAGTAAAATGACCCTGTTCATGCTGGGCTGTTTGCGCTTGGCTAAAAGGGATCATCCCTGAGAATAGCCACGTGGTGGGGTGGGGGAGGTGTGTGCTGCACATCCACCTGAAAACCACAGCCCGTCCTTTTAAATGGCAAACCCAACTGGCATTGCTTACTATGGGAAAGGAGGGTGCTGCCGTTTGAAACCATTCCCACATGTTATGAAGGCGTTAGAAACCAAACCCGCGTACCCTTTGGCTTACCATAGCTCCCTAGAAACCGAATTCTGTTGCCCAGTCATGTGTGATGTCACTATACCAGCAGGCGCTCAATATAAAAGGCAAAATGCAACGTTGTACCTAAAGCACATGTGCTGTCTGCTGTGAATTGCTTGATTCGCTGTGAAAGAGTCTTCCTTTTGTTCTCAGAAATGTCTTCTTAAATTCTACTCTTCCTTTTTATCCCCCCACAGGTGCAAATGTTTCTATCCTCCCCCTATCATCTCCGTCCCAGAGGCTATCGCAGATTAGAAGGCAAAAAAACGCACTCGCGATGACATGTTTTCTGAGCTCATGCAGTCCTCCCGCACTGATAGGGCACAGCTGAATGCATGGAGACAAACAGTGACAGAGGCCAGGAAAGCATGCAGTGAGAGCGATGAGAAGAGCAGGAGGCGATGCTGAGGCTAATGGGGGAGCAAACGGACATGCTCAGGCATCTGGTGGAGCTGCAGGAAAGGCAACAAGAGCACAGACCACCGCTGTATCCACTGTATAACCGCCTGCCCTCCTCCCCAAGTTCTATATCCGCCTTACCCAGATGCCCAAGAACACGGGGAGGGAGGCTCTGGGCACACAGCCACATCCAGAGGATGGCCCAAGCAACAGAAGGCTGTCATTCAAACAGTTTTGATTTGTAGTGTGGCTACAATAAGCAATGTGGCCTTGTCTTTCCCTCCTCCCCCACCCGGGCTACCTTGTCAGTTGTCTCACTTTTTTTTAATTAATAAAGAAAGAATGCATACTTTCAAAACAATAATGACTTTATTTCCTTTGCCAGCTGTGATCAAATGGGGAAGGGTGGTTGGCTTACAAGGAATTAAACAAAGGAGGCAGGTTTGCATCAAGGAGAAACACACACAACTGTCACACCATAGCCTGGCCAGTCATGAAACTGGTTTTCAAAGCCTCTCTGATGCGCAGTGCACCTAGCTGTGCTCTTCTAATCACCCTGGTGTCTGGCTGCTCAAAATTGGCCGCCAGGCGATTTGCCTCAACCTCCCACCCCACCATAAATGTCTCCCCTTTACTCTCACAGATATTATGGAGCACACAGCAAGCAGCAATAACAATGGGAATATTGGTTGCACTGAGGTCTAACCTGGTCAGCCATCAGTGCTAGCGAGCTTTTAAATGTCCAAAGGCACATTCTACCACCATTCTGCACTTGCTCAGCCTATAGTTGAACTGCTCCTTACTACTGTCCAGGCTGCCTGTATATGACTTCATGAGAAAGGGGTAGGCTGGGTCTCCAAGGATAACTATAGGCATTTCAACATCCCCAACAGTAATTTTCTGGTCTGGGAAGTAAGTCCCTTCTTGCAGCTGTTCAAACAGCCCAGAGTTTCTAAAGATGTGAGCGTCATGCACCTTTCCTGGCCATTCCACATTGATGTCGGTGAAACATCTCTTGTGATCCACCAGTGCTTGCAGCACCATTGAGAAGTACCCCTTGCGGTTTACATACTGGTTGGCAAGGTGCTCTGGTGCCAAGATAGGGATATGCGCTCCGTCTATCGCCCCACCACAGTTAGGGAATCCCATTGCAGCAAAGCCATCCAGTATGACCTGCACATTTCCCAGAGTCACTACCCTTGATAGCAGAAAGTTAGTGATTGCCTTGGCTATTTGGATCACAGCAGCCCCCACAGTATATTTGCCCACTCCAAATTGATTCCTGACTGACCGGTAGCAGTCAGGTGCTGCAAGCTTCCACAGTCCTATCGCCACTCACTTCTCAACTGTCAGGGCAGCTCTCATCTTGGTATTCCTGCGCTTCAGGGTGGGGGAAAGCAAATCACAAAGTTTCAGGAAAGTGGCCTTACGCATGCGAAAGTTTCGCAGCCACTGGGAATCATCCCATACCTGCAACACTATGCGGTCCCACCAGTCTGTGCTAGTTGTCCAGGCCCAGAATTGGCGTTCCACTGTCTCAACCTGCCCCACTGCTGCCATGATGTCCCAATTGCCACATCCCATGGTTTCAGGAACGTCTGTGTCCATGTCATCCTCACAATCATCCTCGTGCTGCCGTCTCTTAGTCGGGTTCTGCACATACTGCAGGATAATGCACGAGGTGTTTACAATGCTCACAACAGCAGCGGTGAGCTGAGAGGGCTCCATGCTTGCCATGCTATGGTGTCTGCACGGGTAATCCAGGAAAAAAGGTGCGAAATGATTGTCTGCCATTGCTTTCATGGAGGGGGCGAGGGAGAGAAGGAGGGAGGGGAGACTGATGACATGTACCCCAAACCACCCGCGACAATGTTTTTGCCCCATCAGGCTTAACCCAGAATTCCAATGGGCAGTGGAGACTGTGGGATAGCTACCCACAGTGCACCGCTCTGTGACTCGATGCTAGCCATGGTATTGAGGATGCACTTCGCCGACTTAATGCGCTTAGTGGGGACATACACAATCGACTGTATAAAATCGCTTTCTAAAGATTGACGTCTATAAAATCGACCTAATTTCATAGTATAGACATACGTTTTGGGGCACTATTCAGTATTGAATTTCTATCATCAAATGAGTAAGTATCTATTCAGAATCAGGGGCCAGATTCTCACCTAGTGTAAAATGGTGTAATTTTATTAATTCCAAGCTGCACTGTCGCCTAGTCATTACCCTTACATGCACCCAGCCCAGCCTCTGGAGCAACGCTACCAGTGATTCCCGCTGGTTTTACCTTCCCCTGCAAGTCAGTAGTGTGGGGGAAGAGGGGTGGTGGAAAAAGTACAGTGCCAGACTTTTTTTTTTCTTCCCCTCTTGGGACTCCTCATGTGACTGGAGGGGACAATGGGCAAACCACTCTTGTTCCCAGTTAACTCAGTTTCTGCCACTCCTCCAGCATGGAATGCTGGGCGTGGGAACAGATAGTATGCAGTCCTCCACTCCTTGAGTGTGGTCTTGAGCATTTGGGCAATACAATGTGCATTGCAAAGTAAACTACACACATCCAGTTGCTTTTGAAAGTCTGTTGTCCTTTTAACATTGTTCTGATATAGCTTCTCTCTGTAACTGCCATAAAACTGCACTTCAAGATTCCCCCCGCTTTAAATGTTAACTGTGATTGAGCATCCAAGTCAAAAATCCCTGTAGAGAAGTAAGACAGCATAGCTTAACCAATGCCAGTCAGAGAATTCTGCATGTCTGGTTAGTGAATCCTATGAGGAGGCAGAATGGTGCATTAAACTTTCTTGGACTGAGCCAGTGTTTGCTGACAAAGAGTACTTAATTCATTGTAAATAAACTGGAATCTTACCATCAGGGGAAAAACATGAAGAGGGGCATTTGAGCAGAATGTTCCTCTCCATATATATATGTTGGTTAAGTTTAGTCTATGACTTGCTTGAAAAAAAAAACTCCTTTGAGAAATCGTCTGTGAAAAGCAAGCTTACGTGAGCAATGTTTTAATTCTGAAATATGTATAAATACTCACCCTGCAGAATACCAGTTACAAATAACTCAGTCAAAAAAAGGGTAATCTGTTCAAAACCAAAATACATATTAGCTATTTACACTTTTAAAACATGTAATCCTATTTATGTGGCACATCCTTGCAAATGAGAATATCAGGCTATGACATACGTACCCAACTGCATAAGATTAAATACTTTATCTGAGTTTTCTCTTACCAAACATAGTAGTGAAATGGTTAATAATTTTAGCATTTACATTGTCACCACCAGACTTCATTGCTAGCATCCCGCTGAGATGAATGAAGACAGCTTACTTCTAGTGTTATTGTTTCCATGTGTTTGGCTCTAGACTTAACCCAGCATTCCATTATTTACATTCTAAAGGTTATCTTCAGAACCAGAAGGGATAGAAACTTTATGTAAATACATATATAGCTAAAGAGAGGGAGAAAGAAAGAGGGGCAGGTTAACCCAAAATATATAACCCCTGATTAATTCAGGCAATGTATGGACAATTGTATTAAATGGAATTTTGTTTATACAAAACTCTGCATGTCCCAAATGCCCCTCACAACATCTGACTATTCAGATTTAACTTGTACTAGATATGTAGGAAACAATAATGTAATCAATAGTTGTGGAATGCTCTGTTTTATTAATTTCCAGCATCATAGAACAATGACTGAAGCATCCTGTAACAATAAGTAACAGACCATACAACAAGGAAAAAAGGAAGAGAAGGAATAACATTTGTCCATTGTTTGCAGGGAAGATGTGAACAATTATACCGAATGTAAAAGACAAAGCTGTTAACAGTGTAGGTCTAAAGAGAACACATACAGAGAATGAAAGCACATCGGTCAGTTTCATCTTCACCACATGGCTCTGGCCAGAGTCTGTGTTTAGTTTCCTTTTTTCAATAGTAATGGACTTCTGAAGTTTCTGGTCTGAGGGCACATAAACTAGAAAAGCCTTGTTATTGTACATTACTCAGAGCTTCTTTGGAAACAGGCTGGATGTGGAAATACCTTTTTATTTAAACTCACTGAAAATTATCCTCCTTTGCTAAGTCGCAAGGCTCAAAACAGGAATGAAGTGTTTCTCTTTACCCTAGAGATTAGTAAGAGTGGCAAACAAAGAATCTCTGGCAACAGATTTACTTCTTTTTTTAAAGCTTTTTGCAGAATCCGATAGCCTCTTCCAACACATGCAGTATCATCCTTGATATCCAGACACAACATAGCATGGACTTTTCTACAGTATCCAGCAACAACTCAGTATCTTTCCTCTCTGGCCTGTGAGATTTTTGGTTTTGAAATTGTTTTATTTACCATACTACAGTCTCTCTTTTACCAACATCCTTTTAATTGCCTAGGTCTGCATCTTGTCACTTCCCCCCATCTCAGGTACGGTTGATGGACATTGTTTATGGGGCCCAGAAATTCTACAAGGTTTACCTTGCAAAGTATCCTTGAAATTCTCCTCTTAGGTGGGAGTGTTAATGGGCTGTTGGGGAGTAGAGGGATGCTTCCTACTAATCACATTGATACCTGGGAATCTCCAGGGAATGGAACCTCCACTTCTTTGGATGGACTGCCCCTCACTCCTGGTAACATGAGCCAATACTGTCAGTGGATAGGCTACCCACTCCCATGCAAAACCGCTCTCAGTGAAATGCAAGTTTGATTTAGACAATGAAGCCAAATCTACAGACACAGCTGGGCCCTATTCTGGTTAAAACATTCCTGCAATGTTTTCTGGTTGTGCTCCAGTGCTATGAGCTATATTGTGGCATGTCACAGGTTCCTTCTTCTATAAAGAGGAAAATCTCCATAAACTCTTATCCTAATTCTCTCCACAAATGCATAAACCAGTTCTGGAGAAAAACTGGAATTTTTCATTTAAAAAAATGTCAAAGTTTTACACCTTTTTTCAAAAAATGTGTTGTTGAAAAAATTGTCAAAACTGACCCTGTCCTGCAAAAAGTCCCTGTTTTGACAAATGGGCATTTTCCAGAGAAAAAATGTTTTGTCAAAAAATTCCTGACCAACTCTGGTGGACTGTAGAGCTGGCCAGGCATGCTGGGGAGCAGAGCATCGTCAGTCGTTCTCCCACAAACAGAGAATGATGTGAGGGATAATACTTCCCAATGCCAGGGGAATGATTTTGGGGGCTTTTTCTTATATAGGCACCTATTACCCCCTACCGCCTGTCCTGATTTTTCACACACGCCCTCTCATCACTAGGGAATGAGGAGATATTTCAGGCATATGACCTGCATTATTAAAGCTTCAAACTGTGGCAACTTTAAGTGCAGACATTTGGCAAGGAAGAGGAGAATCATGCAGAGAGACGCTCCACCTTCGCTCCATCTCCAAAATCCTGCAGAAAGCCTAGGGGTGTCTTCCATGGAATCTAGAAAGCAGGGAAAGATCACAAATGATTTGGAATATATGTTTTTATCATATGTCATGATCTTAATAAGCTGGAGAAATAAGCTGAAATCAGTCAAATGTAAAACTGTTATAGGCAAATCTAGAGGTATTCACAAAGGAAGGAATAGTCAAATGCACAAAGGTCAAAAGAAGGTGAGTACTGTATCATATGGAAGGATCTGGAGTTACAGTGGAAATGATCCTCAATGGAGTTATACTGGAAAGAAAAGTTTCATCTGGTACCTTGACTGTAAGGCTAGGTCTACACTACGGGGGTGGGGGGGGGGGGATCAACCTAAGATACGCAACTTCAGCTACGTGAATAGCGTAGCTGAAGTTGCGTATTTTAAGTTGACTTACCTGGCTGTGAGGATGGCGGCGAGTCGACCGCTGCCACACCGCCATCGACTCCGCTTCCGCCTCTTGCCACGGTGGATTTCCGGAGTCGACGGCAGAGCCATCGGGGATTGATTTTATCGCGTCTTCACTAGACGCGATAAGTCGATCCCCAATAGATCGATTGCTACCCGCCGATCCGGTGGGTAGTGAAGACGTGCCCTAAGTCAGTAGTGTAACACTGTGAGGCAAACTCTACAGTACATTTTGGCTGTGTTAATAGGAACATCTATTATTCCCTTATGTGGTACTGGCCAGACCTGAAGTAGTGTGCTACATTCAGCATTGGGCACTGTCTTTTAAAAATTATATTCACTATTTAGACACAAATTCAGAAGAAAGAGGGGCGGGGAAGAAAAATAAATAAATTGGGAACTTTTAAAATTTTTTTACCAGTCAAGAAGCTTTAAGAGAACTGGATGGGTTCAGTCTAAAGAAAGGAAGACTGGAGAGAAATATAACTTATGTAAACATATAAGAGGCTGTTACAGAGATAGTGACTCGATTGTTAAAGTTATGTTGTGATTTCCACTTTTAAAAGGCCCTTCTTTTCACAATTTGCTGACTGAATTTAGTCCCCAAACTTACCCTAATAACTCTTGAAGGGTCAGTTGAATTCCCCATGTTTACTAACTTTTTGCAGAAGAAATATTTTTCAATTGTCCAATTTTGAAAATTTTCTGTTTTTTCTTGCATAACTTTGGGTTGCTCTAGCTACATAATCAAAGCTCCACAAATCCCAACCTTCACATACACAGACATTCTGATAATATCACGCACAAAGGTCACTTTTGAAATTTCAAAATTAAATACATACGGCCAAGTCCCCATCTAGTGTAAGCTGGTATTGAAGCAACACTGATTTACACTAGAATACATTCCTTAAAGAGTTATTCCTTTATTGGGGGTAGTTTAATTGAATCTTTCTCAGAAAAAAAACCTGTTCAGATCCATCAACTTCCATTTTCCAATGCCATCTGCTAGACAACGGGCTTAAACAACAACCATCAAGTAAAACTGTACTGCATGCATGAATCATGTACTTCAACATAATACTAATTCAACAGACCACACAAATAAAAACATCCACTCCACATTGTTAAAATTATAAGGTGTTTTTTTGTGGAGATGGAAAGAGGAAGTTTGTGAGCTATAGGTTGTAGAAGAGGATGAGGTAATGTGGAGAAGACAAAATCATGGTTGCAGGTTACAAGGAGTGGTTGAGCACTTAACTACAGATTTTCTTGCTTTTTATGATTGTTTTGGTGGAATATTTGCTTGAGCAACCTTAACTGGTTTTTAATGAAGGTTCTTCTTTTTTGAACTAGACAGAGAATAGTTCAAGAGCAAATCATTCTCATTAGTCAATGACAACAAAACAAGAAATAATGAGCTTAAACTGTAGCAGAGAAAAGTAAGTTAAATGTTAAGGGGAATCTTTATAAGAACAGTTACACAATAAGAGAAATTCCATTGGAAATTCTGGAATCACTTTCATTAGAACAGTAAGGCTTAGATAAGATACCCATCTATTGAAGATGGTTCAGAAATAATGAAATCATGATCAATGCAATACAGGATGCACTAACTGACCCATCAGGTATCCCTCCCAATCCATGTTTTTCTATGTATTTCTATTTGATTGTCCTTGATTGAATGGCCTCCCACAAGGATCAGTATTATCTCCAACATTATTCAATTTATATTCAAATGACCTACCATATACCGGGTCTCACAAGTTTATTTATGCAGATGTCATGCCTCAGGACTCAGTCACACTCCCTTGACTACTTGAGAGTGTTCTGAATGCAGATATGGCAGCTATGGCTGATTATTGTTATCAGTGGTGCCTGATACCAAGTGGAAGTAAGATTGTATCGAGTGTCTTCCACTTACATCATGCACAAACAGGCAGAGAGCTGAACATAGTTCTCAATGGTCAGCAAAAAAGCATGATTCACACCCTGTCTATCTAGGCGTTACATTGAATAGAATTCTCACATATTGTGACCAATTTACAAGGTCAAAATGTGCAGCCACCTGCTTGGAAAACTGGCTGGAATGATATGGGATACCAACGCCCAAAAGTTACGCGCTTCAGCCTTGGCACTCTGTTATTCAGTGGTGGAATAGTCTGTAGCTCTCTATCATATCCTCCCTCAGTCACCTCTTTTCTAAAATGAATAATCCCAGTCTTTTTAATCTTATCATTTTTGTTTCCCTTCTCTGTACTTTTTCCAGTTCTATATATGCATATTTTTTAAATGGGCAATAAGAATTGCACACAGTATTCAAGTTGTGGGTGCACCATTGATTTATATAATGGCATTAGAATATTTTCTGTCTTATTACTGGTCCCTTTCCTAATGGTTCCTAGCATTCTATTAGCCTTTTTGACTGCCAGTGCACATTGAGCAAATGTTTTCTGAGCGCTATCCATGATGACTCTGAGATCTCTTTCTTGAGTAGTGACAACTAATTGAAATCCCATCATTTTGTATGTGTAGTTGGAATTATATTTTCAAATGTACATTACTTTGCATTTATAAACATTGAATTTCATCTGCCATTTTGTTGCCCAGTCACCCAGTTTAATGAGATCCTTTTGTAACTCTTTGCAGTCAGCTTTAACTTAACTATCTTGAGTAATTTTGTATCATCTGCAGACTTTGCCACCTCACTGTCCATTTTTCCAGAGCATTTATGAATATGTCAAACCACACTGGCTTCACTACAGATCTTTGGGGGACAGTGCTATTTACCTCTCTCCAATGTGAAAACTGACCATTTATTCCTACCCTTTATTTCCTATCTTTTAACCAGTTTTCATGAAAGTACCTTCCTTCTTATACCATGACAGCTTACTTTGCTTGAGAGCCTTTGGTTAGGGATCTTGTCAAAGGATTTTGCAAGTCCATGACCACTAAATCCACTGGATCACCCTTGTCCATTTGTTTGTTGGCCCCCTGTGATTGGATGTTCATCCCCACAGGAGGCAGAGCAGGGTAAATTAGATTAATTAACCAGATCGCCTGCACCTGGGAGAGAGCCAGGGATTGAAAGGTTGGTTGATGAAGTAGCCCATCTGATAAGAAACAGGTAGGGTCAGGAAGTTGGCAGCAGACAAGGATTGCAGTGAGGGAGCCTGTAACTACTCTCTGGTCATTAGAGAGGGAAAGAGGGAAACCTATGGGAGAGGGTGTTGAAAAAGGCTGAGGGAAACAGCAGCAAGGTTTAAAATGGTGCAAGGCCTTGGCTGCTGATTAGAGGATCCCTGAACTGGAATGTGGAATAGAGGGTAGGCCAGGATTCCCATAATAGCTACTGGATGAGTGGCACAGTCAAAGCAGTGAAGGAAAGACTGCCCTTTCGTATGGAGAAACTTTGATATGCTGAGAAGAGAGAGCACCCTGAGTCACTGAGAGAGAGAGGTGGTAGGGTACACAAGCAAGTGACAGAATGGGGCAATGCACCTGGAAGGAGCTAATTTTAAGAACAGCTGGGAGGAGGCTCCCTAGCAGTGAGTTGACCCCCTTACATCCCCTCAGAGAATTATAATAGGTTGGTGAGGCATGATTTCCCTCTAGCAATGCTGTATTGACTCTTCCCCAACATATTGTGTTCATCTTTGTCTGATAAATCTATTCTTTCCTATAGTTTCAACCAATTTGCCTGGTACTGAAGTTAGGCTTACTGACTTGTAATTGCCAGGATCACCTCTGAAGCCTTCTTTTAAAAATCAGGGTCTGACAGGCAGCCGCATGGCTCCTGATTGGCTCCCCACCCTATATAAATCCAAGTGGTGTTCCAGGAAATATCCAAGTAACAGTGTGGCTTCTCTGTAACTGCCATGACCATTCCCGCTTTATGCTCTTGAACTCCTGGTTTCAACCTTGCCTTGATTTGTACCTCGTCTTCTGAGCTGGATCCTGAAATCTAGCTTGGACTCTGATCTTTTGTATCAACCTGGCTTAGAACCGGACTATGGACTCCTCTGCTACTCTCAATCTCTGGTTTGATCCTGCTCTGACCATTGGTCATGAGTGTCCTTTTCAGGATCCTGACAAGTTATGAGTGTAATAGTAATTAAGTAATACTTCTGAAGTTATGTATGAGGGAAATCTTTTTGTATCTCTCCTGCCCTTAGGCCTCAGGTACTCCTTTAGACGTACATACCAAACAAAAGTATATTCCCAATGAGATTATGAGCACAATAATTGCAGCCTCTGAACTGCAAGGGCTTCTCTATCTCTACATCCCTAGGGACCTATGACCTGATGCCCCAGAGAAGACCGTGAAGGACGAAGAGGAGGTAGAGCCATAGACCCTACCCTCTCCATACTGGCCCTTAGAGGAGGAAGGCTGCACAAATGGGCATAGGGAGCACTCCGTAATGGCAGTAGTAGGGGAGCTTGGAGAAGGACCTTGCCTGTCTGAGGGTACATCCATGTTAGGAAAAAAGGTAAGTTCTTGCTTTGTGTTACTTAACATGGTAGCTAATGAAGTAAAATCCTACTGAAGACAAGGCAGTTTGTAGTTATCACTCATGTTAACAGATTGAGGTAAACATTAGAGGAAGCCTAAGGTTTACCTTTGCCAGCCAGCAACATGTATTAATACTACAGCTGTCTTGTCTTCACTCGGATTTTATCTCATATTAGCTAACCTGAGGTAAGAGCACACCTTTTTACCTAATGAAGACAAGGCCTGAGGCTGAATGCCTCTGGTCTTCCCTGAGATGCTACAACTTGCCACTATTTCTGGCCTAGTATAATTTTCCATCATGTTTTCTTTTGGTAAACAGCTGTCCTCCTTTCAACACATATTTTGCAGGTACTTCTTTTCTACCAGACTGGCTAACAGAATTCAAAACTCTGGTGAATAGTATGTTGCCATTCTTATGTGTCCTGACATTTATGGGGAAAAACAGTATATTTTAAAATTCAATTAATGGCTGCTGATGGTGTGGGGACCTTTCAGTCTAGAGGGAAAGGAACTGCCATGGAAGCATCAACACTGGGAGCCTTTGCAAACCCCTTCTTCCCCTGTCAGGCCTAGGAAGGAGGGAAAATGATAGCCTCCTCAGTTCTCAGGCCTGGGGGAGCAGGCAGGAATCTGGTCACACAACCTGGCCTGGGTTTTAAGGGATGGAGTGGGAGTTATGCCTGGTCCATTTATTAAGGGAGGAAAAAACCCTCAGCAGATGCAGCAGCTCTGATTGGCTGCTTTTTCCCAGGAAGCAGGTAAAGGGAGAAGGCAGCTAATCAAAGGGCATTTCCTCATAAACTGAAGAGTTTTCCTCACTGACTGTACAAAATCTGAAAACCCACTTTTTACTGGCCAATCTCTAGTATTGACAGCCTTATATGTTCTTGATTCATTTCCCATGAAAATCAATAGTCTTTCCATGGACTTTAATGAGAGTGGGTTGGGCCCATATTCAGTAGTGAGCCCTCTCCTGTGGGTGATGGGCAGGCTATGGTGCTATCATGGGGTGTATAAACCCCTCACTAACTAACCATGTGTTAACAGGAGCCTGAGCCCAATTAGACCACTTGGTGACACTTGAAGGGAGTGTTAGGCATAATTGGTGATCAAACCCAGCTCGGTAGGAACTGGGTCTTCATGAGGGATGGAGCACAGATAATGGAAAAAAGGCCAGAGAGGAGACCCAGCAGAGAGATAACTAGGTGTTTCCTCTCTTGGGCTAAAGGGAGTAGAAGCCTGGAGCCGGAGTCAGAACCAGGAGGTCCTGAGCTAGCAGCAAGCCTCAGAGGCAGGGGGCAGTGAAGCATAGTGTCAGAGGCAGGTTGTTCAGAACCAGAGGTAGTAAAGCCTAAAAGGCAGTGATGGTAAAGCCTCAGAGGTGTTTCGAATGAAGTCTGAGGGGCTGCAGGGAGACAGGGAAGAACTCTGCAGTCTCTCTCTTGATAGCAGAAACTGGAGAGAATTGTGGGAAAACTGCAGAAAGGCTCCTGCAGGGCAAAGGGGAAACCAACGGGGAGTGGGGTGGGGAGGGGTGGTGGAATACCTGGAAGACACAGGATTGGAGAAAGTTCCTGTGACTGATCCTGATGCAAGGCAGGAACCAGACCTCTGGGGGGGGAAGCCCTGGGAGGCGTTGTTTGTTACAAAGGGCCTGGGGAAAAGGTCTGAAGAATACCTGACCAGCTACTGGGAAGGTACATGAAGCCACCCTGATGTAGTTGGATAAGGATGATTTAAAACCTGGAGAGAAGGGTGGGAGGATCATGGGGCCAGGAGTTGGTGCTAAAGACCAAATATAAGGATTGGAACGATTATTATTTGTTGGACTTCCTGTTTCCCTGGAAGGGGTAGAACTAAAATAAGCCCTGACAAGAGGACTAAGTCGTAAAAAGGCTACCACAGAACTGGAGCTACTGTCGATAGAGAGTGCTAGAGAGGAAAGATTTGCTATGCCACGCCCAGCCACCGTGGGGCACACACCACTCTTCTACAGGTGCCACTCCCCTTATCTTGGGCCAGCCAGCCATTAGGCCAGATCCTGACAGATTGTGACACTGGCTAACTGTCTCAAGGTGCCATTATATAAGCAGGGTTTCACTAGGGTTGATCCAGCTGGTCTATGCCATCTGCACTAGTGGAATAAAACCCATATATGAGGCTCCCCCTGGATGACGCCATTGGCTGGCTAGACTAGGTGTAATTACACAAGGGAAATGAGACTAATCTATCATAGAGCACCCCAGCATCTGACCCACTGTTTTTTTTCTGGCTTAGATAACACCTTTTATCTGTAATTCTTTTTTTTTTAAACACCCTCCATTTATAATTTATGCTCTAGTTGTTGTTTTTTATGTGAGAAGAACACCGTTATAGCTCCCTTTAGATTTTGTTGCTTATAAATTATAAGTATGCTCTTCAAAATAATGGAGCGAAGTCCTTATTACTTTGTGAGCTGTCATATATCCTGTATGGAGGGAGACAGTTTGACTGCTTTGGCTTGTTAAGCTTTACATAATTAGAAATCAGAAAGGTTTGACCCTCCCCCTTCTAGAATGTCCAATGTGGGGAGACTGATAGAGTTGGAGTCCAGTGAGTATTTGTGTCAGTAAAGCTGTTAATTTGTTGATTGCTTGGCTCTTATGCACACAGTTTTCAAAGCATCACATAAAATTCCTTTTGCTGTGTTGTTCCCTTAATATCTAAAATGTTAATAAAATTCAATACCTCTCTGGGGAAGGGTAATTACTTCAGTAGATTTTCTGTATCACAAGACCTAATAACTCATAAGCACATTACTTACTCATTTTAGCATAATGAAAGAATGACAGTATCTACACTTCAAAGGTCAGAGTTGTATTGTATACATTTTTATTCAAACTTGTTAGACACTACATTTTATTATTGTACAATAAAAATATCAATAGTTATATCATCTTTAGCAACAAATCCCATTTTGGTGTTTTTGTTTTCCCTTGTCCTAAGAGCCTGATTCACCCTTGCATTCCTGATTTTCAATGATGTAAACTCCATTCAGAGGACAAGCCAGACCTTCTGGCTTACATTTTCAAAGGTAACTAGTGATTTTGAGTGCCTCCATTTTTGGGGTGCTCAACTTGAGATATGTTTAAAGGGGCTTGATTTTCAGAAGACGGTGCTCAGGACTTCTTGAAAATCAAGCCCCATAAGATATCTTATATGCTGTTACATGTGTATAAACCCATTTGCTGAGTGGATGTAACTGACAGCAGAAAATAGTTCAGTGTTTTTAAGTGGGGGCGTAGAAAGTGTGGTTTGGGGAAAAAAAACATGTATTTAAAAAAGGAACTAAAATCAGTTTCTGCTGATGCTTCCTAATCTGTGCGGACAGAATGTTATGAATTTTCCATATTACAGTTTCACTTCCGCATAGATAGTGTTCTGTGATCAGCACAACAAAAGTTAAAAGCCTTAGTAAAGATTTCTGGATGTTTTATAGACAAGACATTCCCTCTAAGTCTTCATTTAGACAACACTAAAAACAAAAGGAGCTAAAGAATTAAACAGCAATAGAAAGGTCTTATGGCTGTTGTAGTTATCACTGAAAAATATTCCCAATTTATTTTTTTCATAAATGACTCATCATAGAATCATAAAAGATAAGGGTTGGAAGAGACCTCAGGAGGTCTCGTTCATTTTAGGGTGGTGGTTGTTGTTGTTGTTGTTTTTTAAAGGTTTTGGTTTATTTGAAAGAAATATCAAGCACAATTTTTGTCAATTTTACTGATAAATCAGGTATTCTAGACATCCACTGACCCCTTTTGCACTTTGAAAGGTGTTTGGTTTATATCACTAGCTTGTTAATCCATACAATGTCCAGTTCAATTGTTTTCTTTAGAGCAGAATGATAGTGCCACTATAATTAAGGCTGCATCAAGACATCTGTTTAAAGGTTAAAATTGACATGTGTAGTTGGATTTCTTTTAAATTTGGTGCACCACAGGAGGGTGCATGTAAGGTTTAGTGACCCAGATTTTAGGTCATATGAACTAAGGATTCCAGAGATGATAAGCTGGGGAAAATAACCATTTAAAAAAGTTTCTGGTGGAGTGTGGGTTTTTTTGTTTTTGTTTTTTCATGGAGCTAGAGATCAAGCTATTGATGTGATGTGGCTCAAAATGGTCTCAAATTGGTCAGCACCCACTAAATCTTTGGAGGACCCAAATTGAGAACTGCATTTAAGAAAATGTACATTTCCTACAGAGCACATGTGCCAATACAGGAAAAAGGCTAGAGGGTTTCCATTCCTGCTATTTTATATGCTTTAAATTTGACCCTTGTAAATGCTCTAAAACTCTAATGGTTAATCAGATTGCTTTGAAATTTGGTGTGTCTCATGGGATGTGGGGGTAATGTTAGTCCAAATTTGGAGTCATTTGACCCAGTGTTTCCTGAGGGCAAGTCTACACTATAAAACTAAGTCAATCTAAGAACCGCTAAATTCTCTAGAGCTGCTAAATTGCTTGCCAGTGGATCGATCTCAGAGCGTCAATCCCGGCTATAGTGTAGACCTGTCCTCAGTGTAAGTAATGCAGTGTCTACACTGACACTGTCTCAACCTAACTACATTGACTTAAGTGCTATGCATCTCATGGAGGTGGAGTTATTAAGTTGGTGTAATGGGCGACTTACATTGGTGGGAGCTACATTTTAGTGTAGACACTTATAGAGTTAGGTCGACATAAGATGCCTTACTCTGTAGTGTAGACCAGGCCTGAGTTTTGTACAGGCTTTCAACACCCCGCCCCTCCCCCCGCCACACACACACACACACTGTTTCCTTCCACTGCCTTGTACTGTTAAATTGTGAGGTACTAATGATTGGATGGATCACAGGTTTCTGGATGGCCTTGAACTCGCCCTTCACTTTAACATAACTAAAGATAAGTTAATCACAGACTTATGCCCACTATGACCACATAAGACAAAAGGAGTTTTGGACTCAGGGTGTGGAGGTCGGTATAATTTGTGAGTGACAATTTTTTTTGGGTGGAATGTAATAAAAGTCCATGGGAGGGAAATTAGACATGTGAATGCCTCTGGGAGGAGAGAGGTGTGTGAGGAATAGGAGGAGAGGGTCTGGGGCTGGAGTGAGGGGAGGAGGTTATGAGGAGGGGGATACATAGGTTGGGGGCTCAGATAAGGGAGGCCTGGCACCCCCAGCTCTGAAAATGCACCCTAACCCCACTGGACTCCACAGCTCTGCTTCTTGAGAAGGGACTTGCTTGATTTTACAAAAGCATTTGATAGTATCCACAGCAAAGCCCTCTAGAAGAGTCCAGCAAAGATTGTGAATTGGATAAAAAGCTTTGTGTGAAGAGTTTGTGTGCTGCATCAGGACAGAGAGCGGAGACATGGAGGGGCATTCTATTCCAGCTTCTCTTCTTCATTGTCATAGACTTTGTGATAAGGAAAGGGATGACTACTGCCAAGGACACTGGTATTGTTTGTTTGGGGAAAGAGAGAGGCTGCAAGACTTAGGCCTGATGAAAATTTAAAAATTAAATTGACTTAGCTACTTCACTCAGTGCTGTGTTTTTTGTTTTGTTTTGTTTGTTTTTTTAATCATGCCCTGAATGCTGTAGTGCATTGCATGGGATGTGTGTGATGGGTTCCCCTGGGGTGCCACCTGGAACTGGGGTACTACTGAGCCCTCTGATCCATCAGCCTGGGCTCCCTCTCACACTCTGCTGCTGTGACAAGCTGCAGACATGCTCCTGGTCTTACACTTCTACCTGCATACACACAGGTAGAGATGCACCCAGTTGCAGTTACATGCAGGCTCTCTGACTAACCACTGCACAAACCAACAGTCGAAAGGCTAAAGCCAAGATAACTCTCAGTTCCCCAGGCATACACCCCTTCTGGAGCATAAACCTAAAATTATACCCACTGGCGTTGCACAGAGAACTGTATAATGTAAGCTCATAGAGTTCATGCCTCTCCCCCTCCCCCCCCCCCAGTGTGGAGAGGGATATGCAACAGCCCATCTGAGCTAAGATTCCCACACACTTCACTCCAAACTCACTGGTTTAGATAAAGCAAAAATAAGTTAGATTTTAAGCGCTTACCCAGTAAAACAAAAAACACAAACTCAGTCTAAGATACTAGAAAGATAGGATATGAATTAGCAAATTCTCACCCTGGCTGATGATACAAGCAGGCTGCAGATTCTTAAGGGACATGCTGCACTTGCTTTACAGCTTGGAATCCCCAGGTCTTTCATTCACAGGCTAGAAATTCCTTTAGTCTGGGTCTAGCACTTCCCCTAGTTCAGTCTTTGTTCCTGAGGGGTTTCCAGGTGTCTTCTTATGTGAAGAGTGAAGAACAACCAATGATGTCACTCCCTGCCTTATAAACATCACAATTATGCTATAATCATATCATCATCATATCACTATGAAGAATATGGGGTGCAGTGTCACAGGGTGTGGGTGCCTAACCCCACCACTGCTCTGAAGGATATAAGTAGTCATGGAATAGGAGGGAAGGTCCTCTCATGGATCAGTAACTGGTTAAAAGACAGGAAAGAAAGAGTAGGAATAAATGGACAGTTTTCAGAATGGAGAGAGGTAAATAGTGGTGTCCCCCAGGGATCTCTACTGGGATCAGTGTTGATCAACATTTCCTGGTCCTCTGCCCCAGATGGCCTCATTTCTGAGGCACAGATTTCCATTTGTTAATTGGATGGATGGATGGAATGATATGGAAAAGGGGGTTAACGGTGAGGTGTCAAAGTTTGCACATGATGGAAAATTACAAGAAACACAAGGTGGGTGAAGTAATAGTGTTTATTGGACCAAATTCTGCTGGAGGAAAGTAATAGCTGTTGAACTACATAGAACTCTTCTTCTGGTCGAGGGAAGGAAGCGGGGAAGCAACCCTGAAGAACTTTGTGTAGCTTGAAAGCTTGTACATTCCACCAGCTGAAGTTGATCCAATAAACATTACCTCATCTACCTTGCCCCTCTCATATCCTGGACCAATATGGCTACACTAACTGCAAACAAAAGTTATTCAAGATATTTAAGTTCAAAGTTGGCTGTGAAGAGTTACAGGGGGATCTTACAAAACTGGGTGACTGGGAAACAAAATGGCAGATGAAATTCAACATTGATAAGTAATCTACAATGGAAAAAATAATCCCAACTACCCATCCATAATCATAGAATTGTAGGACAGGAAGAGACCTCGAGAAGTCATCTAATCCAGTCCCTTGCACTTAAGGCAGGACTAAGTATTATCTAGACCATCCCTGCACAGGTGTTTGTATAACCTGCTCTTAAAAATCTCCAATGATGGAGATTCCACGACCTTCCTGGACAATTTATTCCAGTGCTTAACTACCCTGACCGTTAGGAAGTTTTTCCTAATGTCCAAACTAAACTGTCCTTGCTGCAATTTAAGCCTACTGCTTCTTGTCCTATGCTCAAAGGTTAAGGAGAATAATTTTTTTCCCTCCTCCTTGTAACAACCTTTTATGTAGTACTTGAAAACTGTTGTTATGTCCCCTCTCAGTCTTCTTTTCTCCAGACTAAACAAGCCCAATTTTTCCTCACAGGTCATGTTTTCTAGACCTTTAATCATTTTTGTTGCTCTTCTCTGGACTTTCTCCAATTTCTCTGTCTTTCCTGAAATGTGGTATCCAGAACTGGACATAGTACTCCAGTTGAGGCCATATCAGCGCAGATAGAGGAGAAGAATTTCTTCTTATCTCTTGCTTACAACGCTCCTGCTAAGACATCCTAGAATGATGTTTGCTTTTTTTGCTACAATGTTACACTGTTGACGGAGAAGGTCATGCGAGATAGTAATAAAAGCATTACCAAAGTCCAGATGTACCACATCTACCGCTTCCCCTCTATCCACAAGTCGTGTTACCCTGTCAAAGAAGGCTATTAGGTTGGTTTGACATGATTTGTTCTTGACAAATGATGGATTCTAAATTAACTGTTACTGTTACCACTCAAGAAACAAATCTTGGAGTCATCATGGATATTTCTCTGAAAACTTCAGCTCAATGCTCAGCAGTGGTCCAAAACGGCTACCAAAGGTTAGGAACCACTAGGAGTTGGACAGAAAATATTAATATGCCACTATATAAATTCATAGTGTGCCCTCTCCTTGGATACTGTGTGCAGTTCTGGTCGTCCCATCTCTAAAAGGATATAGTGAAACTGGAAAAGGTTCAGAGAAGGGCAACAAAGATGATCCAGGGTATGGAACAGCTTCCATACAAGACGAAACTAAAAAGATTAGGGCTGTTCAGCTTGGAAAAGAGATGATTGGGGTGGGGGAAGGGATGTGATATAGAGCTGTAAAATCATGAATGGCGTGGGAAAAGTAAATAGAGAAGTGTTTACCTTTTCCCACAATAGGAAAATTATGGGTCACCTGATGAAATTAAAGGCAGCATGTTTAATACAAACAAGAGGAAGTATTTTTTCTCACACAAAGTACAATTATCCTTTGGAATTCACTGCCATGGGATTTTGTGCTGGCCAAAAGTATGAATGGGATCCAAAAAAAATTAGATAAATTCACAGACGATAGGTCCACCAATGGCTACTAGCCAAGATGGTCAGGGGTGCATTTCCATATTTGGGGCAACCCTACTTCTGACTGCCAGAAGTCAGGAAGGGAAAACAAGGTGGATCACTCTAACTGCACTGTTCTGTAGAGTCCCCAAGAAGCTCCAGTACTGGCCACTGTCAGAGACAGTACTGGGTTAGATGGACTATTGATCTGACCCAGTATGTCCATTCTTATGTTCTCTGTCATTACTTTAAGTGGAAGCTGGTGTTGGTGGATAAATTAAGAATTTTGAGCCACTGAAGAAAGACAGAATTATTGTTATGTGTTCACCCGAATCAGCTAGCTATTCATTTGACACCCCTGAAAATATAAGCAAATGTATTTCTGTGGTTCAAAGGTGTTTCCTGCTAAATAGCTCAGTGGGGCAAAATAACCTTACGCAAATTTCCATGAGTAATTTTTGCTGACTAAAGTAAATAATTCAAACATGAAAATAATTATATGAAAATATAAGTAGATGATTTCTCTCCCCCCCATATGTGTCTAATATCCACTCCTGAAGTATGTTTTTAAGAGGTTTTGTAATAAACAGAGCTGATCAAGTAATGGGAAAACATGTTCATTAGCTCGTTTGCTACATCTAACTTCTTGTGATTGGATTTGGCAGTATTTGTGCTCCTTTTGATTGTTTTGAGTTCATTCAGATGACCAGTTTCTGTTCATATGAATGTTTGTGGACACACTACTTATTCAGCTATGGGGTTTTGTGTGGAAACAATCATGTTTACACAGAGTCATAGCTGTTCAATCCAAAAGTGTATGCCTGCCCACTGATCAGGATGACATAAAACAGAGACCAGTGGATTTTTAATCCATGCACTGAACAGATATAAATAGTGTGCTACTGTTTGTCGAATGTGCGAATTCACAGCAGTTCCCCCAAACCCAAGGCAAGAGTGCTGACACTCCTGCAATTAATCAAATGTGATGTACAAAGATAATTGTTCGCATCCTTCCCAAATAGGATAGATTATGCATAGGTGACTACTGAGTTATTAATTAGGGGAGAACACCAAACTGAGTACTATACACCCTCCTAGATATACGGTTATATATGCTGTGGAACACCTAATACAACAGTAAGACAGTGTTCCTCAAAAAGAGAGACCTTCCTCAGTTAATGTGTATGTTAATACTTTTTCCGTGTAGAGCTGCACATGTACTTCTGATTAAGGATTCTGAGGTGAATGGAACTGTTCTTCAGTGGTTGAGGACCCTCCTGGAAGGGAGGTCTCAAAAGGGGATTATAAGTACTTGCTTGTCTTTGCCCATGAGTTTCTAACTCTGATTTGTCCTCTCTGACTTTCAGCATGTTAGTGAATATCGGCTGTAACAATACTCAGCTATATACCACCTTTACTACAGATAGATTGTAGACTGTTCTAGATGGTTGACTTTCTGGCAGACATTTTTGTTTGAATGAGAGACATTTGGTTTGATCTCAACCTGTAAATGACTGAGGTGATATTCATAGCATAGCGTTAATTCCATCTCTGTAAATGAGGGTGATAACACTTGTATTCTCCAATACTTTTATCCATCTTGTCTTTTTAGATTAAGGCTCTGTAAAGCAGGGATTGGCTCATGCTATGTGTATATTCAGTTCCTAGCACAATGGGGCCCCAGTCTTGGTCAGGGATTCTACCTGTGACCATATTAAAATAATAAATTATATTAACATTTTATAATAGTGCTAAAATCAAATTTCTTATTGCCAAATTCCATCCTTTGATGTATGTTTGGGGTTCCTCATTGTTCCAAGTTAGCTACATGAATGAGCACACTCAAGAACCAAATCTGGCACTATTAATGGTATGTGTATATGGAACAGGTGACAAGGTAAATTATGTACAACTACTATTAGATAACCTTTCCTGCACCTCAGTTTAACTTTTGCTGAAGAATTTCTGTCCTTTCGGGACTTCTTGGAAAGCATAGGAGAGTCAGAACCCTGAATGTAGGTGTCAGAGAATACTACACAATTGCTTAGGATACAAGCATTGACATCTGATGCACACAAACACATTGTAAATAATATTTTAAATATTTCTAACATAACTTTTTAAACCACAACCATTAGATAGTAAATCTACTAATGTTTCTTCCTATACAGAATTCCACAACTCTGTTGCAATTGTTACACACGTTCATGATTGTTTTTTTAACATCTGCATTACAACATAGTGTTTTAGCATAGCACTAACACTTCTGTATTTTATTGAACACATTCAAACACATTCTTTCCCCTCTGATCTTCTTTCTGAGATGATTTCTCAGTCTGTAATGTGACCTAAAATGTAGTATGTGTCACCTGAATTTCTTCAGGGCTTGAAAGGAAAGGACAGCATCTCAGTCAGAAATCTAAGTGCTAGTCTTGTCAGCAAAAGTCTGATATCTCCTTAATGCTGGCAACTTTCAGTTGTTTAGTTAATAGGTGACTTGCTCTCATCAGCCTGTAGTCAGATAAGAAATCTGTAGCTAAAATGTTACAGGTGCTGAGATCCGGCTGACAGCAAACACCTCTCTTGGTCTTGCATTGATTACCCAAGTATATAGAACTTTCTTCAGCTCCTCTATTTATAGCCTCCTTACCCTTCAGTTGTGATTGGCTCAGCTCTCAAGTTATGATTATGTGAGACATGCAAAACTGCTTACCCATAATACTCACTTTCTATAAAGTTTCAGGAAAATTTCAATTGGATGTTTCTGGGACCTTCTGCCTCAGTTGCCCTGATCTGCTCTCTGGGTGTGTGTAGACACACAGATAGTTCGAACCACTTTGAATCACCAGTCCAAACTATGCTTCCTCCCCACTGCTCTTCTCCCTTTCTTTAGATATACTTCAGCATTTTATTGTTTTTATAAAGCAGATATGGCTTATCTACATATATGTGTGTAGGTGACAGCCATGCAATAAATTGCACAGCTATGTGATAAATGTACCTTTCACTGCCTCACCTGCCTTTTCCCCTCTAATCCATTTCCCAGGCATTTACTCTTAGAGTCCAAACCTAGAAGCAGCTTTAAATTGCTGCTGGTTATTTTTAAAATCAACCTGCCAGAGAAAAAATTCTTCCTTCCACCAAATGTAGAATTTCCCCTCAGAGAAACAGGCCCTACATGTAGCCCACATTTTTCGTATGTTCTTTTTTTTTTTTTTGCAAAGTATAGTTCTTTATATATGTGATTTATTTTCAAAGCAAATTCTTTCTGACTGTCTTTCTTTTTCTGGTGGGGAAAAATGTCTGTCACCTGGAGATTATTAAAAATCCCTGACCTGATATTGTGTTTACTTTAAGATTTTCAGCTTTGTTAAACAATGTGTGTCAAACATAGCTCTTCATGCTCCCTCTACAAAAGTGTCCCACTGTTGTGGATAGACAACTCCAACACACTTTGCAGCAAAGCATGCTAAATACCTCAAGGGCTGATAGGCACAGCCAATCATGACAATTTTAGGAAAATGCTCCCCTGTTGCTCTCCAATTATAGTAACAAAACCGAAAGGATTAATATACATCAGCCACCAGCATTTTTACCACTAGAGCAGGCTTAGACAAAACATGGTGGTAGAAATGCCATCAGACAGCCTACACTACCACTCCTACCATTGCTAGCATCAGAGGAACTTTATCTTAGTGGTGCAAGAGCGGTGGTGGGAGAATTTCTTAAAATTGTTACTATGGATAAGACCATTCTGTCAGAGTCCAGTATGGTTTGCTAGAACCAGTGTCTAACTCAGCTAATTGTCTAAACAGGTGGGACCATCATTTTCAATATCACGTGAAATGGAGCAGTGAGGATAGCTATGTTCCATGCTTGATTATCAGATATGGCTGAAAAGCCTAGTGTGGCAACAGTCTAACAAACTAAAGGTCATGTATGCATAATAAATAGCTGAGAAAGCATGTTTATAAAAAAAATTCACTTTCATATTTCCAGGAAGCTTTTACAACAGCTATATATATACACACACATACGGCATGGTGGCTGAGTAGTTTTGGTGCTCATCTACAATCCCAGGGTCATGGGTTTGCATTTCACTTGATCTCACACAGAAAGGCCACTTAGATGCAAATGGGTACCTAATCCATTAGGTTAGGGAGTCAAAGATGGTGCTAGCCACATCGTTCCATTGTGTATCATTGGCTATGGAAACTGAGGTGCCTTAATCATTTCAGCCTGATAAGCCAAATGCAGCTCAGGGATGACTTTGATATCTATAACATGAAAAATGCCTTGATAGTATCCTTTTAAAACCCCAAATCATGTTACATCTTCAGTTCAGTTGTAGAGGGGTTGAGTAGTTGTGTCTGAAGCAACTTCAGTTGTGTCCCCAGCAAATTCTGTTGCTTTTTATAATGTGTTGGTTAGAATAGATATTTAAAGCAAGCATGTGTCAGAGAAAAAGCATAACTTGAACTCACCAGACTAGACATTACTGTTCACGGCTAAGGGTGAAAATTTTTCAGGGAACCAATTAGATCCTTAAAACACCTTTTTAATCAGGAAAAAAAGAGAGGAAAAATCTCACCTTCCAACATGTACCTTTTTAATACTACATCTTTCAATCAACTGATTGTATCATCATCAGGTAGCTAAAACATTTTTCTAAAAAGGAAAGGTTATATCTCTACATACAAAAGAATCCCTCTGAACCAAAATAAACAAAAAACACTGATCATATTAATTTCTGATTGATAGTGTGTGAAGCAGACAGATTTAAAAGTAAAATTTATTTCAATTGCGTTACATCAAAGTGGCCTCATAGTGTCACTAAAGAGCTTTCAATAACGTGTTTTTTTCCCCCTTCATTTTAAGGGTTTCCCCTCAATGGCCAATTCCAATTTAATCTTATCTGTTTCTATCATGTTCATCACTGTTGAATCTATGAAAACATCCATGGCTATCCATGCACTGAGTAACTCTGATGATACAGTCTTTTGGATCATGGTTCAACCTTTATGAAGATAAGCAGCATTAGGTATGAAAAGAAAGGTGCAAGCCAGTCTCACATAGTGCTTAAAAAAATGGAAATGGATAGCAGAACCCCCTCTAAATCACAATCAAGCTATAACACAAACAGGAACTGGTGACTTTAACAATAGTAGGAAGTGAAATAGACTGACCTTTCTGCATTCAGATTGCAAGCCATCCAGGGCAGGGATTGTCTGTTTTCTGTGCTTCTGCAGCAGCCAGCAAAATAAGGCCTTACAGTTGATTTGGGCGTTTGGGACACTACAATAATATAGGTATTTTCAAATAATCACTTTTAAGAGAGTGGAGATGACTAGGCTGGTTTCAGAGCCAACCCTTTCAGATGAGCCAGTGTTCAGTTGCCTTCCACTACCACACCCTCACCATTAATCCGCTTTAAGAATTGGGGATCTGACCACCATTCACTGATTTATTATCTTCATTTTTAAACTATCTCATCATTACAATGTGAATATTCCAATGAGTCGATTCAAGATGTAAGAATCTCACTTGCAACTGGTCCGCCCATCACCCCTTTGCATCTCTGCTCCATGCCATGGGAAATGTCTAGCATTCAAGTCTTCCTCCGGTGATACCCTTGTTATGCTTTGCACTAAGCTGTGAAATTTGAACCAGTTGCTTCTTCTTAAACAGGGTAACTCCGGCTACCTGTGCTCCTCATCCCAGCCATGCCACAAATATAAACAACTATATTATTTCTCCTGAAATCCCAGGACCTCTTTGGCATCTCCCATATTTAGAGCCATAAATGATACTTCCTGCACTTGGTTGCTCTGGAATATACATAGTAAGTGAATTATAAAGAAGTTTTTTATGGGACAAACTTCTAAAGAATGATTTTCAATAGGATCTACACGCCTACATGCCTAAGCATACACCTACACAGCAAAACAAACAAACAAACAAAATAACCCATGGCAGTAGTCTCCAAACCTGGATCAACTGACTTGAACTAGCACTGCAGAACTAAAAATAGCAGTGTAGACATTCGGGTTTGGGCCCAGGCTCTAAGTCCCTCCCCCTTCACCGAGTCTCAGAGCCTGGGCCAGAGCCCAAATGTCTACCCTGCTATTTTTAGCCTTGCTGCGTGAGCCCAAGTCAGTTGGCCCAGGCTCCAAGACTTGCACTGTGGGTTTGTTGGTTTTTGTTGTTGTTTTTTTCTGCTGTGTAGACGTACCCTTAGTCATTTTGAAAAATGAGACTTAGGGTGTGTCTACACAATAGGCGCTCCACCTCCCCAAGTGATGATAGCTAGGTTGACAGAAGCATTCTTCTGTTTATCTTGCTGTGTCGATACTGGGTGTTGGGTGCCATAGCTATGTCAGCCTAGGTGTGTGGATTTTTCACACCCCTCAGCACTGTAGCTATATCAACCTAAATGTTAAGTGTAGACTGAGCCTTAGGTTCTTTAATTAGTTTAGGCATTGCAATGTTGAGCAGATCAATGCCTAAATCTGGGTTTAAGTGACTATCATAGCTTTGGTATAACATAAGTGCTATGAAGTCAGAAGTCCTTCTTCAAGCTTCTTTAGATTATATCATGTTTACTTTGGGGATTCTAAACAACAGACTGGGTAGACTTGAACTCCTTCCTTTTGGACTGGAGGGGAGTGTTGACAATGCTGCTCTGTCTTTGGAAAGGTGACTTTCCCTAGCTTTACAATAAAATTGGTGGTTTCACCTATAATCCTGAAATAATATGGTGTCACTTCTCTCTACACCGGTAGCATATAGGCAAGAAAGTATATAATTTTGGAGGGAATTTCTAGACATTCTATTTTAGAAGGTTAGATTCAATTAAATATCAGCAATTTATTAAAATTTAACTTATTTTATGTAAAATATACCTAATTGCTCTGGCAAGTTATTATAGGGTTGTTTTTTTTTAAGATACTGTACTTTAGTCTACAGCATTGTCAAGCACTAAATTCATTTAACACAGGGAAAAATATAGGAATATCTGGCAGTGTCTTGTGACCCCAGATGCCGGTTCTAACCTTCACCCCTGGTCCTGTTGTAGGAATGAGTGTAAATTTTCATTTTCCTTACCAAATGGCCTTGTAACAGCAGCGTGTGAAATTGCCCATTTAATGTCACTGCTTTGGTTGTGTGTGTCACGGTTTGTCAATTTACTCACATAGAATCATTTTCTCACATATTATATGAATGCCAAGATGTGCTGGTATATATCTATTAACACAAATTTAATTTTTATTTTAGCTCTAGAACTATTTAGGGTGGGATTTTTAAAAGCAGAGAAGAATTAGGCCAACAATGAGTGCTTTGGAAAATCCTACCTGTAAATTATTATACCTTTATTTGACATTCCAATAATACTTTATCTCTATCCAGCATTCAGTAATCTGGGGTATTAAACAGCCAGAAGTTCAGATGGTGAGATGTTAAAACAAAATTCTACTAATCTGCAGCAGTATCCATAGAAATAGTTTCAAAGGGTTTAGGAAGTGTTCTTTTCTCTATTTTTGCAAGTTTTCCACCTGGACTTTGATTAGGAACTGAACTTGTATATAGAGTGTTGAAAAGACATAAGAATGGGACCCAGTTCCTCTATTCACTATAGGGGGAAAAACACTCTTGTTCATTTATCTTTTATAATTTCTATCCCATTGTTATACCACTGTGTAAGATTATGGAGAGATACCTAGTGGACTTTATTTGGTGCCCAATTTACTTGAAAAGGCAGTATTTACCAAAGCTTTCTAACAGGCTCCTGAATTACATAAACTGGTAAAGCAACTGTCTGGTCCAAATATTTTTCTTAATCTTAGTCAATTTTGGATTTTGCTTCTGCACTTACTTTCTAATGGGCTTCAAATAGGCATTGTAGAGGAGGCTCTGTGTCTTGTATTAAAATTGTAGTTTTCCTAGAGAAAAAGCGGTGGCTTCATGCCTAACAAATTATGGTTTCTCTTTTCTACTCTGGTTCTAGCTGCTTAATCAGAGGGAAATCTAGTTTTCTTCAAAGGCTTTGTGTACCTTTTACCTTTGTGTATCAAAGTGCTCTCTCTTCCAAAGGGAAGCCTACTATTAACCGTCAGTTACTAAATGGACTTTGTTTCCTGGATCCTATAAATTACCTTTTCAGAGTATCTTTTCAGTTATCAAATGTAAATGCTTAGCCTGGTCTACACACAATTTGCACCGAGCTAACTAAATTGGTTTATGCTAGCAAGAGTCACTTTTTGCAGTTATTGCAACCACTGATCTAGCATGACTTTCCTGACCAATGTATTAACATACCCCCCTCCCCAAGAACTATGTTATAAAAATTAAGCTATGAACTTTTTTGTCTATAGCATCATTTGGCTAGTGCAGTTATCAAAAACAAACCTCCGTTCACACTGTCTCTACATCCACACTAGCAACATGTATTAAACGTATATTGTTATCAAGGTGTCTGATGTAGTGTGAAAAAGGCTTTAAGAAACTGTACTGATGGGCTCCAAAATGGGCTCCACTTTTCTAGCTCTCCTCAGGTGGAGGCTAGGACATGCACAGCCATGTGAGTGAGTGTAAGGGACTGAGGAAGAAAATAAATAAAAATTGGCGTGGAATGCATTCACAACCCCACCACAGTGCAAGAAAAAAAAATGGTGCCCGTGTCACTCAGTAGGTTCAAAGAAGAACAGGAATTTTCTGTTTCCAAGTTAGCTCCACTCATACACAGAGATATGTGATAACTTAAGTGAGGTCTGGGATAAGTGATATAATAGCTAACCCTAGTAACTTTAATACCTCACTTCTGCAGGTTGCAACCCCTCTCTTGCTAAAACTGTTAAGCTTTCCTCTAGGAAAATTACACTGAATCTGCGTTTCTTAGGCAAAATTGTCATTGTCTCCTATATCCATTTTGCCTGAGTAATGATTTGACCTCTTTAAAGTTCTATTTAAGCTTAGGGAGCTGATCTTCCATGGATCATATTTGTGTCTTTACTACATGGTAGTTTAATAGAAAAGTCCTGTTCTGGCCAGTCATGTTATCCCTTAACATGAAGATGGAGTAAAAACTGTATAAATAATATTTATAGTACCTTCTGTAACAGGATTTCAAAGCATTCTGAAAAGATTAACCTTCACATCACCCTTGTTCGTTATCATTATCCCCATATTATCACAGGCACTTTGACGTGAAGCCTCTTGCTCATTTTCACACAGCAGACCCAGGAAATGGAAAAACCCAAATCTCCTGACTCCCAGTTCTGCGCTTTAACAGGCTTTAGGTTCTCTTCTGTTCAAACTTTATGTGCCTTTTTATCCTGCAGCTGTACCACACAGATATCTGTAGCTAATTGCTTTGCCACTTGACTAAGAAGAAACAGTTGTCTGGGTAAACTGTTCATGCTAGAGCTGCCTTTTTCAGATCTTCAAATATGAACAGCCACTGGATATTCATAGTGCAGTGCCACCTTAACTTCTCCAAAGGCTAGCTAATGCAGATATGACATTAACTGCAGCAATGACCTATGGGTGGTCCAATGGTGGCTTACAGGCCAGTTTCATGCAGCCCCCAAACACTTCCACCCTCCCCAGTTGCAGATCTGGTCTATAAAATAGCATCCTCCACAGTGCTCATGATGTCACACTGCACGGAGGCTGCCATTTTTGGAACATGTATTTCTGTATGTGGTCCAGAGGTGCCCCGCCACTAGCATCTGTCCCATAGGACCAAAAAGGTTGGACCACCTGTAGTAGCCAGTAGCACCACCTCCTAAATTACTTTTTCAAGGTACACTGAGCTGCATATTCCACCAAGCATGTTCCATTTAGACTACTTATAGCTGCAAGAGTTCACACTAATTAGGTGAACTCCTTTGAACTGTAGGTGATCAACACGTCAACCCTTCTGCCTACCGTTCATTATAAAAAACATACTATTTCCACCTGCTGCCTACTTCATAAAACTAAAATATACTCCATTCTACCTTGATGAATTAAGTGGTAAAAAATAGTCATAACCTACAGCAAAGCTGCTTCCAATGACTGCATACTCGTATACGAAATTCATAGTACTCAATCTCTTAAAAATTGATTTTCAACCAACATTTGAATTGTGGATCTTGAAAGAGGACATTTTGCCACCCTCACTGCAGTACATGTTACTATGCACTGAATTCGGTTACTATTGCTTGGAGGTGTTATTATAAGGGCAGCAGTCAAGCCTACAGTTGTATTCTCAAGTTAAAAGCAGGGCTGTAAAAAATACCTCACTTCAAAAATAAAACCTTTGTTGAACTTAGAATGCTACTTGAGTTTTACTTCCAGAACAGCCATTTAGAATAAGCCTGTTATTAAAGTTTTTGCCTTTAAACCGTTTGGAAACAAATCTTCCCCCTCACAGAATGAAGGCATAAACTTAAGAGAATGTTTACAACCTATAGGAGGAGGGTTTTTTAGTGAGGGCCTAAGTGCAACAGCAGAAATGTTTATGAGCATTACTGATTTCCAGAAAACAATTGTATACATTTACATAGGAAGATGGACCTACTCTAATGGAGGACACAGCTTAAATTACATTTCTTCCCTCCCTCCCACCTGTTTTATTTTATGTGAAATCAAATGAATTAAGTCATTACACTTTCCCATTCATGAACTGGGGATAAATACTCAACTTGGATCACTTCACTAGAAATGTTGCTATTATGGAGACTTTAAAATGCAGCTTAGACATGACATTAGAATTTGAAGGGGGTTTTGGTAATGAGTTTTTAACCATGAGTAAGAAAGCCCACTCATCTTAATCCAATAAGAAATGTAAGGGGCTGAATCTTGAAGTCCTTGTTCAAGCAAAGCTGATTTTAGTAAGAATTTTGCCTAAGAAAAAAGCATTGTAATTTAGCCTAATAGAACTGTTTAACTATGTCAGAATATGTTTCCAACAGCTCTTGCAAGTCTCAAAAAGGTATCTAAATTTCAAGATTTCAAATGGATTTGAACTGCAATGAAACAGTTACAGTAGCTATTACTGAAGAGCAATATTAACATTTTTAATTGAAACATCGCAATAGTTACACAGTAATAAACTGCTTTCTTGGTAAACAGTTTAAAAACCACATTCACCAAGTATTGACTATTGCTCTGTGAAGGGAACTCAGTGATTTGGTTCTTCCTGACAACTTGACAATAAAATAAAAATAAAAAAACACCTCAGACTTTTCTAAAAACAAAATACTTGGATTTAAATATAAATGAATGTATTAAAAAAAAAATGACTGAATATAGGGCCAAGACATCAAATGTCTTGAACAGTTTTTTTTTTTTTTTTTTTTTTTTTTAAAAAACAACCATATTATAAAAACCCTGAGTAAAATGGTTATAAAATGAACACCTTCAATAGATGTACTCCAAGAATGACACTGGTGTGGAGGATCTCATTTTACATCCATTTATTTCATCCCATGGCCATTACAGCATAATATTCAATACATATCTAAAACTATAGAGAAATACCAGGGTAACTAGTGTACATACAAGCCAAAATTAAAATGGTAGACAGCTGAATAAAAATAAGTATGCATTCAGCAGGAATCCATTGCAGTTAATTCAGTTCTTTTGGGAACCAGGTGCTAATGTGCCATTTTCTCATAAAATGAATCATAATTACTTCCAAAGAAAGCTTCTGCTGAAAATTGATGGAAGTGTAATACTAAACTTTCTCCTATAAACTTAGGAGAAAGTTTCTTGAATCAATTTCCACCCTCTGAACACCACTACTACTTTTACATAAGCCTACTGTTTTATTAAGGCATAACATGCCCTGAGCAATATGTTGGAAATTAGCCAAACATCCAAACAATTAAAGGCAAGCACCAAGTGACTATTTTTATAGACAAATTTAGCAATCCCCTTTGTAACTCATTTGTAATAGGGAGTAACATGTTTGAGAAAAATATTGCTTTTAAATGCTCAGCAGACTGCAAGAAAACACAAATGTTTTTACGCTACATATATTTCAACCTGGTTGTCTAAAACTAGACAAGTAGAAGTGGCATAACAAAACAAATGGACCATTTATTTCAGTGCCTAATTTTAGGCAACCAGTTTAGAAAAGTTTGGCCTAAGACCATATTCTAAACACCCTACCCAATATAATCCAAGTCAAATATTAACTTTAAGAGGTAGGAATTGAGTCTGCTGTATACAACTGGTCTTAAACCAAGATGGAACCTGGGCAACGGCAGTCTTACTATGCCATCATGTTCTCAGATTGGCTTCCAGTCTTTTGTTCAAAAAAGCAGATGCCATAAGCCATCTGGAGATATTGCTTATAAATTTCTTCATAATAAAGACTTGGAATATTACTGAATCCAAAATTCTAAACCACTTCTAAAGATAGCATTAATGGCACACAAGATCCTTCTCTATGCAAGTTTAAGCCACACTTGCTAGTCCATTTATAGCTGTCAGAGGATCCATAAAAGAAACACAACCAAATTATACATTTTATTCACATTTATTTTTCGCTTTTAGTGTGCTCACAGAAAATTAGAACACCTTAAGCAGGAGTTTAATAGCAATTTTTGTAAGCAAAGTTACATTCCATCTCTAAGTCAAATTGGTCAAAGCTTCTCCAGTATTTACAAAAACATGATAGACAAGATGCTACACAAAAACCATTGCATCTGAAGAGTTTTCTTTTATTTTCAAAGACAACTGGAAAAGAAAGCATTGTCTGCTGTAATCAAAAACATACCACAGTATAAACAGTAACCATTCCACTTATCACAGCTTGATTGAGTTTAAAATTTGTGTTTAAAAGGTCCAAGATGACTGCAGTTTTACAAAAATGGGCAGGGTGGAAAGAGTTGCAAACTTCATGTGCTTCTGGATATCAAGATTTGTTTTTATACAATAGTCACAGTTAAAAACACCCTGCTGGTAATACATAATTACACTTTATTAAGGTCATAAACCAGCAATAAACAATAAAGCCTATACAACTTGTATTTCTACTTAATCACTGACTGGTACAGCTAACATGAGATAAGTGAAAAGTTCCTATGGTTTAAATGAATTCCTAAGACTATGATCTTTTTTTCTGGGTATTGATTTTTTTCCTTTCCTTCTTAGTCAAGACTTGTAGTGTTGTAAACCTTATAGAACATCTGCCTCACAAAATACATTGTAATAACTTTCTTTTAAAAAAGACTAACCCCTTACATCGTTTCTTGTGGCACATTCTCTTGGCAATTATGTGCATCACTAATTCCTCATTGTGGCCCCTATCACTTCATTTGATATCCCTTATTGACCCCACCCATCTCCTTCATATATGGGCATGTCCATAGATTGACAAAGAAAGTTTACATTTTGAATAAAAGATGCAAAGTATGCAAAAACATTAATACTGATGCAAAAAAAGAAAAAAAAAGGAACAAGGCAGAGGGAGGTGTTTAGTCTCCCCTCTACCTGTTGGAATGGTGGTAACAGAATTATTTGAGATGGGATCTGTGGGGAGAGAAAAAAAGAGAAAGACATCTTTTAAATCAATCCCTGGTTGTAGACAAGTTCTCCAAAACCAGTACCTGGCACCACTCCAACAAACAAACAGGGGGAGAAAAGTTCTTCGATTATCTCAAAATTGCCATGTTTACTCTGCCGATTCAGCTGGTGGGGCTTCTGGACTAGACTCAGATGGGGCTTCCTGTGTAGGAAGTGCTGCCTCTTCTACTTTGGGGGCCTCTTGTTCAGTTGAGGTGGCCTCAGTTGTAGCACTAGGGGCAGAGGCAGCTGGTGCCTCTTCTGGTTTATCCTCAGGCTTTTGCTCTTCAACAGGCTTGGCCTCTTCTCCCGCAGGCTTCTCTGGTGCAGTCTCTTCTGATTTTGCTTCCTGAGAGTCACCAGTCTCCTCCTTTGTTTCCTCTGTGCCACTAGCTGCAGCAGCACAGGACTCCTCCTGGGCAGGTTTACCCTCCTCATTGCTTGTCGCTTCTGGGGCAGTAGCTGCTTCATCTTTCCCTCCCTCTGCGGAGGCAGCTGCACCTTCGTTCTCTGCTCCTTCCCCAGCCTCCTTTTTGTTCTTTTTAAAGGAGAAGCCACTTAGCTTAAAGGACTTTTTGAAGGAAAAGCGCTTCTTTTTTTTTTTCGGGGTCTCATTGCTGGAAGAAGGGGTAGCTCCCTCCTCTGCCTTCGAGGAGGGCTCTCCCTCAGCAGGCGAGGCTGGCTCAGTACTCTCTGCTTCTGTTCCCTCCTTCTCAGAGGCAGGCTCAGAAGAGGCTTGCTCTTCCTTCGCTGTCTCTTCAGCAGGTGCACTGCCATTTGCTTGGACCTCCTCCTTGCCTGCCTCAGCAGCTGCTGGAGAGGCATCGCCATTCACCTTTACATGGCCATTTTCCTGGAAGAAAACAACTCAGTGTTATTGGAGAAAGATCTGCTTCTCAGCCATATCCCAAGCTCAATAGGGTCAGCTGACGGGTAACAGTTCATTTCCCTTAACCAGAGTCTGCAGGTAGACAAAATTGGATGGATCAGACACTACGGACTGTTTTAAGAATACTTGCCATTTTATGCCAATACTAGGGCATGATTTGAACAATTATACCAGTCAGAGGATATGATCAGATCAAGTGATTAACTGCAGAAACGGGGGGGGGGGGGTCATAAGCCAGCAGTTGCAATGAGCAGACTCGCCATTGCTCCTCTCGAGAGAAGAAGGCAGCACTGAGCATTTTCAAAATTCAAATCCCTGCCTTCTCCCCAGCCCAGGCTTCGGGAGCGCAGTCCATTGGTGCTGCACTGGAAATGCAGAACCAAGCCACGCCCCCGCCCGCTTTCTTAAGGTACGCTGGGGACTCCTGGGTGGTTGAAAAAGCCAACGCATCAGCAAGGCACTGCAGGGCAGTGAGCTACCCCTCCCACCCTCCCATCATCGCAGCTCCGGCGGGACTAAGGCGGGACAGCGGTTCTCCGCCAGCAGAGGGCAATGTGACTCCAGCTTGCAGAGCCGGGCTGGAGAAGGCCGGAGAGGAGGGGGCAGGGAAGAAGAGGAGAGCAGCTGGCGGGCTGCGGGGCTCACGCACGCCTTGTCCAGCAGCAGCGCAGCTGAGGAGAAAGGCTAACAAAGCTCGCCTCGGTCCTTGCGTCCGTTTCACGCCCCCATCCCCCGCCCCCTTCAGCCAGCAAAAAAAAAAAAAAAAAAAATCAAAATAAAGACGTGGCTTCCCTCCCCCTGCTGGCTGGTTAAGAGGCGCCCCCGCCTCTCGCTGTATTTGCATTTTTAACGAGTCTAAAGCCTCTCCGGAGGACGACGGAGTCCGGCTGGCTCCAGCAGCAGCTGCTCCGAGGCGTGGCGGGGGTGCCCGGTGTTTAGATGCAGGCGCCACTGGACTCTAGCGCAGCCCAGGCGGTGCGCCCAGCGCCGCTACCCCTGTTGCACGGGGGGCGGGGAAGGCAGAGACGAGGGTCACGTTAGTGCAACGCCAAGAGTCACCCCCATCCCCCCAAGTCCAGACTGTGTTGAAACAGGCAGAGTGACGCGAAAAGCCTCCCAGAGCAAGTCAGCCCCCCCATGGTTTAAATCGTAGGTTGAGCCCAGATCCGTAGAGGAGTAGGGGCGAGGCAGGCATGCAACAATATGGAGAAGAGCGTGCTTCGCTGCCCCTTCCCTTCTCCAGCCAGCCATCTCCCAGACGCACAGCACTCTCCCCAACAGAGTACCCCTGGGCATGCCACTTCCCTCCCCTAACCTCACCCCTGCCAGTTTGCACCGCAGAGAGCAAATTTCATACTACTATCTACCAATCCACCTTCCATCGGGGCATTTTTTGGCTAGTCACAGACAAACGTCTTCAGGAGAAAAAGCTAACGCACGGAGGAGATTGAATGGACAGAAAAGCCAACCCAGTATCACATTCCTCAGTTTACTAGCAGCTTGCACCCCATTCAAATAACGCACCAGTGATTTTTATCTGCTTCACTCCATTAAAAAAAATCGGGTCTATAGAACCCTTCCCCCCTCCCCCCCCCCCCAATAAAACAGTGAAAAAGCCATTCCTTTGCATTAAGTTTTCAAGATAAAAGCTTTGGCCATATTCTCCATCTAATATGCCCAAGGCACCTCGAAGGGGGAGGAAAAATTAAACAGGATGCAAGAAAAAAAAAGTCCAAGTTTTGCCTTAAAAAAAAAATCGGGTAGGTTGGGGGGGGGTTACCTGTCCATTCGCCTTGGAAGGAGATGCAGCCACTGCTTCCCCAGGTTTCTCAGCAACGGCGTCGCCTTTTGCAGCGGTCTTGGAGAACTGGGCACCCATGCTGTCTTATTCAACAAAGAAACTCAAGAGATCCAAAAGGAGGGGAAACAAAGAGCGTTGGATTGGTATAAATACTGGGCGAGCAGCAGCAGCAACACACACACACACACCAGAGGGGGGGGAAAGAGAAGAGAGAACAGAACCGATTTATATGCACTCCTTTTTAAAAAATTAAGTTGAAGAGATCAAAAAGCAGCAGCACAGGAGAAAGGGGGGAAAAGGAGGGAAAAAAGTCGAGTAAAAAAAAAAAGAGCCCAAGTTTAGTAAAAAGAAGTAATAAAAAAATCCCAGATTTGTAGCCGTACTGTAGACAAGGGGAAAATGGAGAAATCTCCCTGGTTGCTAATAAGATGCGGAGTCCAACGCCCAAGTGCACAGATGAATGGGCTTTCCGAGCGCTGACGGCAACCCCCCGCCCGTCGCCGACCAATCACGGCGCCGCCAGACAAAGGAGGGGGTGGGGCTTCCAATTGGAGCGAACAATGGAGCCGCGATTGCAATAATTTGAAATCAGCCTTTGACTGATAATTAATACCCCGAAAATAAATAAAGTAATGGAAAAATGCATGCACTCCTTTTTCTTCACTTAAAATTATGATGCATGGGTTTATTGCCCTTTCTTTTCGGAGGTGAATTAACACTGTAAGGGGATTTCATTTGACTTGCAGTGGCTCTGTTTGTGTGTCTCTGTCTCTCTCCCCCATTTGCTTCTGTGTTAAATTAGAGACAATGGTTTGACTTGTGTGTTTGTGATTTCATCCTCTTTCCCCTCCTCCACCCTCTGCTGTAGAAGATCAACAGATACTGTGCGAGGTTTGAGTTTTTAATTTAATTGGTTGCAATTGTTCTATCGCTCCAATTTGGAAGGTATTTAAATCACGTAGATCGAGTTCGAGTTTTGCCAAACGAGATCACGAGTTGAAATTAGTAGGTCTGTAGGCCAGATGTTGAAAATGGTAAAAGCAGCCGCGGTCGCCGCCGAAAAAGCAGAATCAAACCCCTCCCCCTAGCAATATTGGCTTGAAATAAAATATTCTGTAATTAGTGTACGGGTCTAATTAAATTCTGCTGTCTGATTATCATTGATTTGTATTTTTAAAAACTGTTTTCTGAGGCGGCTACCACTTAGATTTTTCATGCATTAAATTAATGGACGAAGCGACGTTATCAGGAATATATTTGTGCTTCCCCAAATTATAAAATGTAATTTGAGACTAATTCGCTTGAAATAATATTGCTGCTAAGTACATGAGTAGCAGCAATGATTTGCGTGAAATACAAAGGATCTGAATCTCTTTTTAGGGGGTGCGGAGGAGTGGCTTTTTGCATGTCTGGCAGCCTAGGTCTACATGGACTGGTGTTTGTTTTTTTCAGTTGCAATGTATAAATTATACTGATGGGAAAAGCTACCTAAACCTCTGTTGAAAGAGCAGTAATGAGGAAAACTGATGGAATTACTTTTTAAAAAAAGATCAAATCTCAAAATGTCCGATTTGTTTATAAACAAGAACGTTACAACCATTAAAATAATCAAGGGTTCAGGATTTCAAGACACCCGTCCAAACCGCCCACCTCTCTGACCCCAAAGATCGCATTGTGCTGCAGAATCTGATGATCTTTGTATGTTCGCTGCATTTCAATAACCCTAATATGAACAATCCTTTATTTGTAGCAAGAGGAGAATCAGTCAAGGGAATATTTCATTTCTTGGGGGCAAAACACACGAAGGGGCATTTGTTTTTTAGAATGTTCTGATTCTCCCTTGTGCTGCATTTCAAATACAACTTCCCTCCTGCATTTCAAGGAAAACGGATCGCATCGTGGAAAACGCTTAGTACCAGCCTCGATTTCTTTGGTTTAATCATTATCTTTCTTTTCGAAACCAAGCTGAAAAGCGTCTGTAACGATTTGGTTTTATACACACGGCTTCGGTTTGATGCCTTATTCAATCACCAAGTTATATTTCCCCAGAGCTGATGTAAATAGTTTTTTGCAGAAGTGCATCTTGCCAGCAAACATATCTTATCGCCCTTAAGGGAAAAGACGCTGGCCAGGCTATCGGCAGTGATGGTTGAAGGAAGCCAACCCCTTTGTGTAAATGGGAAAGTCCCAAACAGAAACGTAATCTGGACAAATCCAGTAACATCCAGGCGTTTGTGAAATGCACTTTGGAGGAGGCTGTTGATTTTCTTCACCAGAAAAGCTGGAAAAAATACCCTCCATCTGCACTTTTTGTGGTTGCTGTGTTAAATTGCTGTGGATCCTAGCTATGTGGCAAGACGCGTCTCCTCCAATATATACACAGAGAGCAAAAGGACTTGAGATGTTTCTGCAGAACCCCGGGGGGGGGGGGGGCTTCTTTGTTACCCGGCTGCATTGCTTTTGCAGGGTGCCCATTTACTGGGTATCGGCTGGTTTCCGTAGCGACGGCCGGCGAAGATTCGGAGCGTTTGGGGAGGGGGGGCGCGCGGAGGAGGAGTGAGAAAGCGGGTGGTGGGAGGGAGGGAGCGAGAGACAGAGCGGAGCAGATGGACCCTACCCTGGAGGGGGCGGTGGACGGGGGGAAAGAGAAGTAGTTGGCGCTCTGGCTGTAGCTGCTGGGGGGGGGGGGGTTGAGATGGGAGTGGTGGCTGCAGGGGCGGGATTCCACAGCTGAGATCGAGAAGGTGTTTCCATGCCTTTGCAGCTAACCCGAATTGCGATCCTAGGAGTGCGGCTGACTTGGAGCAGGGGCATGGAAAAGCAAGCGGGGGAGGGGGCTGATTCCGTGCCAGGGCTTCCAGAGGAAGCATGTGAAAGGGCAGCTGGACTAGTCTGAGAGGAGGGCGGAACGCAGGGGACAGACACGAGGTATTTCCAACACGGAAAACAAATGAATGAGAGGAAAAGACGTGAATACCAGGGGAGGGGAGGGAGGAAGGAGTGGGGAGGGAGCAGGGAAGTGGGAAGAGGGGTGTTGGAGTTTGTTTCTCTTACATCTAAGCCAGGAAAGGAAGGCAAGAGAGAGTTTATTGCAGTGTTGTTGTAGCTGTGTTGGTCTCAAGATATTAGAGAGACAAGGTGGGGGAGGCAATATCTTTTATTGGATCAACTTCTGATGGTGAGAGAGACAAGCTTTCCAGAGCATAGGAAGAACAAGGGACCTGATAATCAAGCTGACTAGTATAACCCCACCCATGTACTTATTCGCTATGCTGATACTGACTTGGACTCTTAATACATTCCATGGGTGGCGTACCCGAGCCCACTTATCCACTGACGCTTTAAAAACTCCCGCACCCCAATCCGGGTCTATGCTGGTTATGTGATATGTATGTATCTCGTGATCCTTGTAACCAATACGTGTAATCCCTCATAACTCAAGCCTGATCCCAGAGGTACAGTACCTTCCCTCTTAACTTGTGTATATTTAATTTTAAACATCAACTTTAATAAAAATTTCAATTCTCTCTGCTTGTTTCCTTTTGTCTCCCCCATCTATTTGTTGCAGCCACCTGTTGTCTTTGGTATCAGACTGTAAGCTCTGTGAGGCAGGGGGCTGTTTCTTTGTTGTGTGTTTGTACAGCACCTAGCACAAAGGGGCCCTGGTCCAGCTGAGGTCCCTAAGCATTAACACAGCACATGAATAACAGTGACAAAGAGAAAGCTGTTCAGGAGTGTTCATTGTCATCACTGGGGAAATAAAACCTGTTGGGAATGTATATCTGGGAAGTAAAACCTGTTGGGAGTGTTACACAGCAGAGACAATTTGTCATGAAAAAGAACCTTGGAGGTCTCCCACTAAATCTTATATCCCTGTAGCGAAAGCAACATAATGCCGGGGTAGTTTGCCAGGTTCCTTGTGGTGCTAGTCCTGTTTGCAAAGAAATTTTAGCCTTTTATAGATCCCTTTTTGTTTGGATTTTAATTAGATCATTTTTATTTGTTTGGATTAGTATATCACCTGATGTCATATTGCCTGAAGAGTAAGCCAGAATTGCAAAATCAGTGTAAAAATCCATGTGTTCCCTTGTCCTGGCATAGTGGTAAACCTTTATTCCATATGCCAGCTGATCTGAATTTCAGAGTAATGTCACAAAAGTATTTTACAGAATGATTGTAGGAGTCATGATGGAGTATGTATTGTAATCCCAATATGTTTTCCAGGCATCAGTCATCTCAGTATTTTATAGCTCTACAGTAAAACAAGACAGCATTACTTATACAAATTCTTCCGTACAGATGGTACGTGCTGATCAACCAGTTGTACAACAATCCAATTAAATAACTCAAAAGTACACATACACTCCCTCTCACAAGTTCCCAGCAAACCCTGCAGATAACCTAAATTCTGAGCTGGAAGAATGAAATTTAACCCCTTAGCCAAGCCACTTCCAGCTAGTCTTCTGGCTGTCCACCATCACACATTGCCTCTTCTGCTCCCAACACACACATATGTTTTAGGGTAGATTCTTTATTCTTCTAAACTGTTGGCAATTAGCAATTTACATGACTAAATGAAAAATAAATAAAATACACCCGTCTATTGATCAACAATTGTATTCTTCCAGCCTGAGCAGCACTAATCACTTTCAAAGGTGCAATAAATTCAATTCATATACAGTCCCTTTCATCCTAAATCATCCCGAAGTGCTTCACTAATCAATATACAAACTATACACAGGGATCATTTAGGCTCTCTAATGGCACCAATGTACAGTTTAGGAGATAAAGCGAATAAGGATGCTGTAATATCAGATTCAAATTGAAAGAGAAATTCAGGGAAGGCATCATGTATTTAACAAAGTATGGAGTTTGCCGGGCACAAAGGTTACGACCGTTACTTTTATGAAAACCTACAGGTTTTATGTTTCATCTAAAAGACAGCACTCCCAACAATACACATATACCATAGTGTATTCTCATAGACTTTAAGGTCAGAAGGGCCCATCATTATCATCTAGTCCAGGGATCGGCAACCTTTGGCACACGGTCCATCAGGGAAATCTGCTGGTGGGTCAGGATGGTTTGTTTACCTGCCACGTCTGCAGGTTCGGCCGATTGCAGCTCTCACTGGCCGCGGTTCACCGTCCCAGGCCAACGGGGGATGCGGGAAGCAGCGGCCAGTACATCCCTTGGCCAACACATTGCAAGCTGCAGAATCTCATCTCACCTCAACTATGACTACCACATCACTTCCTGTAACATCTTAGGACAAATCTAAATTAGAAAAGCTTTTCTGATAAACCAGCAAAGCGCTCCTAGTGTGTACGACCCTTATTGTCAGCGTAACTGTGCTTGAACTGGCATCCTTTTTTCCAGCCCCATCTCAAGTGAAGTAAGCTATACTGCTGGCAAAAAACAGTTTTGCCAGTATAATTGCATCTATACTAGGGGGGTTGTTGGCACAGCTATGTGGGTCACAAATCACATGCCTAACTGACATGGCTATTCAGCAAAAGTTTGTAGAGTAGGCCTAGCCTCAGTTTCTGTTGCTTGGAGGTTTCTCATCTGAATACTGAGATAGCTTTTCTTTCTTTAGCTTGGGAGATCAGTTGAGACAACACTAGATGGTGTGGGTTTAAACAGTTAGGCCTGGTCCCCACTAACGCCCCACTTCGGACTAAGGTACGCAAATTCAGCTACGTTAATAACGTAGCTGAATTTGAAGTACCTTAGTTCGAACTTACCGCGGGTCCAGACGTGGCAGGGAGGCTCCCCCATCGATGCCGCGTACTCCTCTCGCCGAGCTGGAGTACCGGCGTCGACGGCGAGCACTTCCGGGATCGATTTATCGCGTCTAAACCAGATGCGATAAATCGATCCCAGAACATCGATTGTCTGCCGCCGGACCCTCCGGTAAGTGTAGACGTACCCTTACACACTAATAACACACTGCATATAGTGCCTTTCATCCAAGGATATGAAAATTAATATTACATTAGCATCTACAGGCCACAATTGAGATTGGGGTCCAATTGAGCTAAGCATGGTAAAAACACATAGGGCTTGTATACTGGTATAGTAAAAGTGACAATAACCCACCCCAAAACAACCAAAACGCTCCCACCCCTAATGTGGATGCACTTATACCCGTAATACAGTAGTTATACTGATATAGCCTATTCTGGTTTGGGTACATAAATTATACCATGATATGATACCTTTTATTGATATAACTACATCTACAGTAGGTCTTTTACTTGTATAACTATGTCAGCAATAAATAAAATCACATCCCTAACCAACATAGTTATACTGGTAACACTTTTAAGTGTAGACCAGCCCCTATTTAGAGACTATCCTTGCTCTGAAGAGCCTACAAACAAAATAGATAAGACAGGAAGGGGAGGCAGAGAGTTGAAGTGGTGACTTACCCAAGACCATACAGTAGGTCAGAGGCAGAGCCAGCGATGGCAGAGCGAGGTCTCCTGACTTCCAAGCCAATGCTCTATCCATGGAGCCACATTGCCTTGCCTAAAACACTTTAGAAATAGACTCACAACACTCTTGTTGTGAATTTATTTTCATTATCTTCATTTCACAGAGATGGAAACTGAGGTAGAGATAGATGAAATGACTTAGCCAAGGTCACAGAACAAATGATATGTGCACCAGACTTTGAGCTATAAACCTTCAGTCTCATTCTCTAACCGGTAGTGATCTTCCTTCTCAGTAATACTTGATATTTACATGTTGCAAGTGTTGTTGTAGCTGTATTGCTTCCAGGCTATTAGAGAGACAAAGTATGTGAGGTAATATCTCTAAGGGTACGTCTATACTTACCTCCAGGTCCGGCGGTAAGCAATCCATCTTCTGGGATCGATTTATCGCGTCTAGACAAGACACGATAAATCGATCCCGGATTGATCCCGGAAGTGCTCGCCGTCGACGCCGGTACTCCTGCTCCACGAGAGGAGTACGCGGAGTCAACTGGGGAGCCTGCCTGCCGCGTGTGGACCCGCGGTAAGTTTGAACTAAGATAGTTCGACTTCAGCTACGTGAATAATGTAGCTGAAGTTGCATATCTTAGTTCAAAGTGGGGGGTTAGTGTGGACCAGCCCTTATTGGACCAACTTCTGCTGGTGAGAGACACAAGCTTAGGCAGAGCTCTTCTTCAGGTCTGGGAAAGGTAATCAGAGTGTCACAGCTAAATAAAAGCTGGAACAGATAATGAATTAGTCCACGTTGCTACAGATTGTTATAATAAACAATAAATCCAGTTTCTTTATTAAGTTGTGGTGTCTAGCAAAGTTATGAATTTAAGCTCCAAGGCTCATCTTTTGAAGGTATGGATTCCTTTAAGAATGAGGACTGAGAAGTCAGATACAGAGTTATAGTTTTGTGAAAAATGTTCACCAACAGGTGATATCATTTTTTTGTGTGTGCATTCACTTGAGAAAATAGTGATTGTCTTGTTTCATCCACATGTTGGGACATTTAGTTCACTGGATGAGGTAGATCATGTGGTGATAGACATATGTAGGAACCATAGATCTTGAAAGATGTGTGGTGCGGGTGTTGATCATTGTAGCAGTGGAGATATGTCTGCAGGTTTTGCATTTGTTGTTACAGCAGAGTCTGGTGCCACTTTGAGTTGGTGTGTCCTGATCTGTGGGGAGCTTGCTTCTGATGATAAGTTTGGTGAGGTTATGGGGGTTGTTTGAAGGCGAGAAGAGGGGGTTCAGGAAAGATTTCTTTCAGGACGTGGTCTTCATGGAGTATGGGTTGTGATTGTTCAATAATACCCCATATGAGTTCCAGTATGGGGTGTCAGGTGACAACAAGGGCTGTGTGGTTGGAGAGTTATTGTTTTTTCTTTATTGAAGCAGGTTCTCTTGGAATATTTGGGAGGCCTGTACCATAATACAATCTATTTCTCTGGTGGAGTGTCCTTGTTTGCTGAAGGCATTTTTAAGTGTGTTAAAGGGTGTATCCTGGACTTTCTCCTCAGAGCATATTCTGTGGTAGTTGAGTGCCTGGCTGTAGGTAACAGATTTCTTGGGGTGCTTGGGGGTGGCTAGTGGATCTAATATTTTTATCTTCATTTGACATATGGATAAGCTGAGAGAAAGGATAAATAATTTGTCCAAGCCCACACAACAAGCAAAAAGCCAGAATTAGCTCTCAAAATTCCAGCAGACCACATAAATGGCAGTGACTTTTGGGGTTAGACCAGGATAAAAGATATATTTTTTAAAAATATATTAATGAACATGATTTAATTAAGATGTTAAACTTCTTACCTTTTTTTTTTTTATGTTTCAACTTGTCACATGTAGACAGAGCTAGTTGTATTTTAACACATTATCTGGTTGAGAAGAATGTGTTAAAATACAACTTACCCTGTCAACACTAGGGTTTTAAAACATGTTAATTAAAAGAGTTCACTAACACATTTTTCAAAGAAACCTTTTGTTCCAGCCTAGACAAGCCCTTAGAAAACAACAAATTCAAGAAAACTATGGAAGCTGAAAATGGGGGGAAAGCATTACAGAAACTGTGAACCAATGTGGGCTGCTTGGTGTGCTCCGTTGAATGTCATTTCCCAGAATGCCCTTCCAATAGTTATCTAAACTCAGAGAACACACTGAAAAGTCTGCTTGTGTTTTGAGATGCACAGAGAACTTTCTTGTATGTAAAGAAAGCAACAAACAAACAAAAAGATAATCAAAGTTTACATTGAGAGAGAATGTTCTCTGTGCATCAGCCTCCCCTGAAGCCATTTCTTCTATTGTCTTCCTTGTTACACAGTATCAATGTAGCATATGCATAAGAAAGAAAACATCTTGCCTTCCCAGGGAACATTCAGTCTGACAGGATAAAGCAATTTCAGTCATGTTTTAACCATACATATTTTCTGATACTGAGAAACAGGACTATAATCTGGATAATATAAGTCTCAAATTCTAAAACTAAATTAAGATTTATAAAATGGTTTCAAAATTTTGCTCCTGATTTCAAGAGATGCACATTTCATGATGTCCCAACTCTCAGCATTGTGATTTCTTAATGATCTATCAATTGTTTGTTTCTTCAAGCTTTCTTTCAGCTTCATACAGTGCAATTTCTAGTGCAGCTATTGCAGCCTGGGCCAAGCCTTTTACTAATATTTGCCAAACTTTTATTAAGTAAATAAATCCAACAGTGTTTGCTAAATCAGATCTAAACTGTTTGTATGTCCAGTATGCTAGAAAGACGGGAACTAAACAAGATTCAGATTTTTTTATAGGCATTGTAGAGTGTCTTGTCTTTCTAGACCAACCACCACAAACTTCTCCAGTAACTCAAGATAGTTTTTTTGTTTTGCAATATACCAACAAACTAAAATAAAATCCCCTTCCCCAAAAAACCCAACCCCAAAACAAACAACTGCTCAGACTGAAAGCATAAACATGCACAAATATATATTAGTAAAATACCTTTTCATAGGCCAGTTACTGTATATGGCTCAAGCAGTGAAGTTTTAACTGTGTTATTTATACACCTCTACCCCGATATAACGTGACCCGATATAACATGAATTCGGATATAACGCCATAAAGCAGTGCTCCAGGGATGCGGAACTGTACACTTCGGCGGATCAAAGCGAGTTCGATACAACGCGGTTTCACCTATAACGCAGTAAGATTTTTTGGCTCCCGAGGACTGCGTTATATTGGGGTAGAGGTATATTTTAGCAGTAAAAGTCAGGATTGGGTAGCCATTACACTAAGCAATGTATGAACAAAAGCAAAGACAAGGTTCCTGCCCTAAGAGAGTTTTACTTTATCTTCAGGTTTCAGAGCGGTAGCCATGTTAGTCTGTATCAGCAAAAAGAACAGGAGTACTTGTGGCATCTTAGAGACTAACAAATTTATTTGGGCATAAGCTTTCGTGGGCTAAAACCCACTTCATCAGATGCATTTTAGCCCACGAAAGCTTATACCCAAATACATTTGTTAGTCTTTAAAGTGCCACAAGTACTCCTCATGCTTTTTACTTTATCTACTTTACTCATAAGGGAAACACTTATTTGGCCTTGTCTTTATTCAGAGTTGCAGTGATTTAACTAGAGGTGTAAACTGATTTAGGACAGGTCTACACTGAAAACACTGCAGAGGTGTAGATGCAGCACTTCAATGACGACACTACTATGCCAGTGTGGGAGAGTTTCTCCAATTGGCGTAGTTAATCCACCTCCGCAAGAAAAGAGAAGCCCTCCCGTCGACATAGTGCTGTCTATATTGGGAATTAGGTTGGTATAACTATGTCACTCAGGGATGGCGATTTGTTAAACCATTGCGAAACCCTATGCAGACATTCTTACATTGGTTTCAATTTGGTTTACATCAGTTTAGCTTACCGCTGGGGTAGAGAAATACATCTGTAACTATATCTCAATATAATATAATCCAGGGGTAGGCAATCTATGGCATGCGTGCCGAGCTGATTTTCAGTGGCACTCACACTGCCTGGGTCCTGGCCACCAGTCCGGGGGGGTCTGCATTTTATTTAATTTTAAATGAAGCTTCTTAAACATTTTAAAAACCTTATTTACTTACATACAACAATAGTTTAGTTATATATTATAGACTTAAAGAAAGAAACCTTCTAAAAACGTTAAAATGTATTACTGGCACTCAAAACCTTAAATTAGAGTGAATAAATGAAGACTCGGCACACCACTTCTGAAAGGTTGCCGACCCCTGATATAATCTATACCTTTAAAATATATTTCAAAGCTTATAGTTATTTTTTTTTACTTAGCTGAAGTCAGTAAAACACTGAGTTCAGCTAAATTGAATAGGAGACCCTTAATCTGAAAAAAAGGAGTGTCCGCACATGGATTTGCACTGAAATATTAAAAAAAAAAAGAACTAAAATGGAAGTGGTCATTTAGTTCCAAGCTTTTTGTTGTTTTGTTTTTGTTTTGTTAGTTCTTTGTTTGTTTGTTTGTTTGTTTGTTTTGCAGACCAGCCCTTGGCTCATCATAATTCATCCTAAATAATTCAGATTTACCTCTCCTTTGTATTGTTGGAGCAATGTGAAACAGCTGGCTCTTATAATTGTTCTCTCCTCTATTTGTTTGATTTCCTTCAAATTTTAATGTTTTTATTGTATTGTATTATATTTTCAGGCTAATGTACAGCACCCGCATGTCCTGGTTTCAAGATTTATTATTTGTCATTATCTATGTAGCATCTGATCCTACAAACTCTTAGATGAGTAATCCTTATGTATGTAAGAAGTCCAGTTGCCATGTGAGTATGGCTTTTGCAGGCCCAGACTCACAATGTTCTCCTTCATATTCACAAATAACTTAAATTATTATTAGTGGGTGTTGTGGCTGCAATGGGGGGCAGGGGAGCAAATAGAATTATTTGTGTCAGAAATGTGTGACAGAGATGTAGATGCTCTAACGCTCTGGGATTCGTAAATTAAGAGTTGATTGAGGATTTATTTTTGTGTGCGATGAAGTGAAGACATTTAAAAAGTATTAGAGAGGATGAAGGAGCCAGTGGTTAAGGCACTGGACTGGCACTCAAGAGATCTGGGGTCACTTCCTGGCTTTGATGTAGATTACTTAATCTCTCTGTACCTCAATTCCTCATCTGTCAAATGGAGATAATACTGCCTTTGCCAGCCATTTTGAATTCTGTTGAGCAAGGACTGTCTCTTACCATTTGCTTGTGGAGTGTCTAGCATCAGGGGGCTGTGATCTTTGGTGTTGCCTCTAGGTCAGTGTTTCCCAAACTTGGGATGCTGCTTGTGTAGGGAAAGCCCCTGGCAGGCCGGGACAGTTTGTTTACCTGCCACATCCACAGGTCTGGCTGATCGCGAGTCCCACGGACCATGATTCACTGCTCCCAGGCCAATGGGAGCTGCTAGAAGAGGCGGCCAGTACGTCCCTCAGCCCGCGCCGCTTCCAGCAGCTCCCATTGGCCTGGAGCGGTGAACCGCAGCCACCGGGAGCCACGATCGGCCGGACCTGCGGACGTGGCAGGTAAACAAACCGTCCCGGCCCACCAGGGGCTTTCCCTACACAAGCGGCACCCAAGCTTGGGAAACATTGCTCTAGGTGTAACTGTAAATAATAATACTTTTTTTTTTCCTTTCTCCTTTCCCCCTTGTGACTGGAGAGGAGTTAACAGGCTTGAATGGTCCCTTGAAATATGTTAACTACTTATGCTAAACAATCTGTTCCACCTTGTATTTAGCTGCAGCGCTCTGAGGGCTTGTCTACACTTGAACCGCTACAGCAGCACAGCAACTGCGCTGCCATGGTGCTTCACTGTAGACACTAGCTACGCCGATGGGAGGGGCTCTCTCATTAGTGCAGGTAATCCACCTCCTGAGAGATGATAGCTAGGTCAACAGAAAAATCCTTCCATCGACCCAACACTGTCTACAACCGGGGGTTAAGTTTGCTTTACTATGTTGCCCGGGGATATGGATTTTTCACACCCCTGAGCAAGGGTTTGGGAGTGGGTGAGGGCTCCGGCTGGGGGTGCGGGCTCTGGAGTGGGGCCAGGGATGAGGGGTTTGGGATACAGAAAGGGACTCCAGGCTGGGGCTGAGATTTTCAGAGTGTGGGAGGGGCTTAGGGCTGGGGCAGTGGGCTGGGGTGCGGATGGGGTAAGGGTTCCGGCTGGGGGTGAGGGCTCTGGAGTGGGGACGAGGGCTCTGGGGTGGGTCAAGGATGAGGAGTTTGGGGTGCAGCAGGGGGCTCTGGGATGGGGCTGAGGGGTTCAGAGTGCAGGAGGGGGCTCAAGGCTAGGGCTGGGGATTGAGGTGCAGAAGGGGTGTTTGAGTGTGCGCTCCAGGCGGCCCTGGGAAGCAGCCCCACAGCTCCCATTGGCCCCCTGGCTGCCTCTTTGCCTAGAAGTCAGAGGGACATGCTGGCCGCTGCAGCCAAATGTACTTTTAGTGACCTGGTCAGTGGTGCTGACTGGAGCTGCCAGGGTCCCTTTTCAACCAGGCGTTCTGGTTGAAAACTGGACACCTGTCAAACCTAGCAATGTAGCCTGGTTGATCTAACTTTTTAGTGTAGACCAGGCCTAAGTACATTTCCCAGACCTGAAGAAGAACTCTGTGTAAGCTTGAAAGCTTGTTTCTCTCATCAATAGTAGTTGGTCCTTAAAAAGGTATTACCTCACTCACCTTATCTCTCTAATAATAAATTAGTTATGTTAGCCAAGCAATTAAATAAATGGGATTTATTACTGTTAAAACATATATCCTAGATTTTTCTTGTGCATGCACATCCACTTCTTATAATTAAAAAAATCTTTATCCTTTAAAAAAATGATTATAAATTACACAATTCCAAAATATTGAGGTCTGGTGCCTGATCCAGAGCCCACTGAAATAAACTGAAACTTTTTCATTGACTTCAGTATGTTTCAGATCCGGCCCTAGAATTTGATCTCCAAGGGTATGTCTACACTGCAATTAAAAACCTGCAGCTAGCCCTCGGGCTCATGGGGCTGTTCAATTGCTCTGTAGATGTTCAGGATCAGGCTGCAGCCTGAGCTCTGGGACCTTCTAGAGCAGGGAGCGGCACGCGAGCTGATTTTCAGTGGCACTCACACTGCCCGGGTCCTGGCTACCGGTCCGGGGGGGGGTCTGCATTTTAATTTATTTTTAAATGAAGCTTATTAAACATTTAAAAAACCTTATTTACTTTACAGACAACAATAGTTTAGTTATATATTATAGACTTATAGAAAGAGACCTTCTAAAAACGTTAAAATGTATTACTTGCACGCGAAACCTTAAATTAGAGTGAATAAATGAAGACTCGGCACACCACTTCTGAAAGGTTGCCGACCTCTCTTCTAGAGCCTGAGCCTACATGTCTACACCTCAATTAAACAGCCTCTTACTCTGATCCCTGAGAGCCCCAGTCAGTTGGCACGGGCCAGCTCCAGTTTTTTAATTGCAGTGTAGACATACCTCAAGTCTACAATTATAGATAGAGAGTAATTCTGTTGGGTTAACAGAGTAACAGGATTCTGTCTGAACCACTGAGATTTACACCAGTACTAAATCAGTGTCTGGGTCTATATTAAGGAAGGAAGGAAGAAAGAAAAGAGTTTCTGATCATTAGTAGACTAGATTCATTATGATGATTGTTGTGGGGAAAAAAGGATGATGTATTAAATGATGTATTTGGGAAGGAGAATCATCACTGTCCTTTTTTGTGTACAGTAGTAATGGCATTTAACTGTGAGAAAACAATACCTGAGATAATCTTGTTGAAAGGAGTCCCTAGGAAGCTATGAAAATCATAAGTTTAATGTAGACACCTGCCTTAAAATTTTTTATCCCCTCTGTATAAAAATCTGTATAGAATAGAATATGTCATGGTAATTTTTGTTTATTCCTTTTAAATTATATTTTCTCACACTTTAGCTGCGATCCCCCACTTTCTTTCTACTGTGCTGTAAATGGCTTGCTTAAGTTTAATGCTCAAGCAACAAATGTGGCATTTTATTGACAAAGACAGATGGCAATTTCCCCTATAGTCAGTTTTCTTTTCACCAGATGACATATAAAACATTCAGTATGCTACCGAATGCTATACCAAGGCACCTTACTAGCCTCACGAGTAGCCCAATGATTTGGTAAAGCTTAAACCTTCCTGGCCTATGAATGTACTGGATAGCTGTTGCCTATTACACATTTGGTTTAGATCTGTTTTCATTATCTATATAATCTATATCCTTTTTTTTTAACCCATATAAATATCCTTTTTCATATTTGCTGTTTGTCTAGTTTACAAGCTGCTTATTTCCACATTCACATATTTTTTAAGCCAGTCTCTTTCCATCTTTTGGGAATTCAGCAATAAGCTGAGGTTAAACAAATGGTGAAATCCTGGTCCCTCTTTCAGTCAGCCAATAATGCGCAGGCACTTGTTAAGATTTCAAACAAGCACCTTTGTGCTTTCTCCCATTCTGCTTCTTACACTTAGGAGGAACTTCCACTAAGCACCCACAAAGCCAGCTCCTTATCCACCTTCAAATTCCTCCTTAAAACTCTCCTTTGTTGCGATGCCATGAAACATTAACAACAGTTAGTTTATTGGTGCTTTGATACCACTGTCGTCTCTTGTAAGCTCTTTGGGGCAGAGACTATTTTTGTTCCATTTGTACAGCACCTAGCACAATGGGGTCCTGACCCATAACTAGGGCTGCTAAACACTATGGTAATAGTAATACTATTGAAGGCAATGGCAATGTGTCTACTTTTTGCTCCTTTGACAGTACTCCCCTTCTTGAATCTTCATTGCCTTTGCTTGGAGTGTTTCCCAATCATTTGGCTGGCATGCATAAAACCTTGAGAGAAACTTGAAACAGTTGGTTGTCATGACACAGGCAAAAATCCCTATTTCTTTCTTAGTCCAATATACATCATGTACATTTTCTTCTTTTTCATGATTTTTAGATTACTTTGCAGATGGCTACACTCCTACAGTAACATTTTTTTGGTTTCAGAAACATGTCCATTTAAAGCTTTAATGTACTTACCATGACAAATTCCCAGAAACAGACCAACATTTGATTGGACTCATTTAAATATTTTGAAATCTAAAATTACAAACACGTTGAAAAAACACAACAACATTTAAACAAAAAAAAATTTAAAAATGAATTTCAAGTAACATAAATAATACCTTACATTCATATACTCCAGTTCCTGGCATTCTCAAGCACCGTGCATCTTGTATATGCAAAAGCACTAAGATGCAGCTGCCCGTAGCGTGGAAAGCTGCAACCATCCAGCCTACAGCATATGCACACTAATTATGGCAGGAGAAATTTTGGCCAAAGCCATTGAGGAAAATCACAACTCTTGCCAAAGGTGCTGTAGAATTTTCAATGTCCAGACAGAGCAGGTAGAGCCATGGTTTTTAAGATCCCTCCCAGGGCTCTACACATTTGACAACATGCTGGAACTAAATTCTGCTGCAAACCCCACAGTTTCTGTGATACTCTGATGCACAGTCGGCTGGAAATTCAGCCTCAGGGCAATTAAAAAAATGTACATTTGTACGGAATTAAATATGAAAATGAAGAATTCAGTAAGAAAAGTTCTCCTTGCATTGTTTATGCTGATAGTAAATGCAGTTTATTTTACTCTGCTCTAAATGTTCACTTTTCCAAGGGATGCAGATTTTTGTATTGTATTGTATTGTTTTGTATTGTAAATGCACAATTTAATTATCGGAATTGGCTGGGAGCCTGAGGGTTTTGGAAACCAGCATTAGAGTTCTTTTGGGACCGTGGGATAATCATGTTTCTGCTAAGAGATGTAAATTGCCTTCGTTAGTCTTCAGAATCTGCAAATGAGTGAGAAGAAGAGGAATGTTTGCATCTCTTTTTGAGCTATTGTTTCAGGTTGTCTCCAGACTCAGGAAGACAACACTGCATTAGTTATTCTTGGTTTAGGCCATGTCTACATGTACAGCGCTGCTGTGGTGCAGCTGTACCAATGCAGCTGCGCTGCTGCAGCGTGTGTGATGAAGAGCTCTCCCATCGGCATAATAAAACCACCTCCATGAAATGCAGAAGCGCTTATGTCTGTGTAACTTACGTCGCTAAAGGGGGTGGTTTATTCACTCCCCTGAGCGACATAATTTATGCTGACGTAGGCTGTACTGTAGACATAGCCTAAGTTTGGAAGGATGTCTTCACAAACACAAGGGCAAGACACACAGAACAAAAAGACACCCTCAAATTCTGGAGCAAAATTTGCAGCAGGAGATGGATTCTCTGGTCATTTGCACAGGTCCATTTTTAGTATATGTGCTGCCAAAGCAAGCACCTAATACACAGTGAACTGATCTCATTGGGAAGATTCCCCATAGAATGATGCCTGCCACAGTCCACCCTATATAACTACTTTTCAAAGTTTGCCTAGACAATGTTGGGTGAAGATCTGTGATTCCTTCAAGTCTATGAATCCCAAAATTCACACTGAGACTAATGAAACTGTCCTCAGCTCTTGATATAGAGAAGATGTACTCTAGATATGCTGCTGGTTGACATTAATTTCTATTGGCCAGATGCAGTATGCTGGTGCCCTGGTGGTGGATAATCCAAGGCAGCACTGGTGGGTGGAGAGAGCACAGGAGTCAACAGATAGACCACCCATATTTGATCACATACCAGTGAGAGGAACTTCTTTGGTTTTATTATAATTTTCTTAGTTTAAGTTGTTTAGAAATCTCTCCATATAAACGTTTCTCCCTTTAATTTTATTTATTACATAACATTCACCTTTAGGCGAGCTATAAAAATGCTATATACTTGTCATACAGTGACAATTCCATTTGAACAGTTACTGTGTTCTTCAAGCAAGCTAACAGCAATATATCATTTAGAAGCATTCCCTGGGGCTGTATTTCTTAATTAATGTAATTATTAATTAATGGGTTATAGGTTAACTCGGAGATACAGAACGACATTCAACCACTTCCAGCTTTTCCCTTAAAAGAATTTTCTTTGCACATCCAAAAGTAGGGATTTTGTATGTCTGTGTCTATACCCATGTATATCTGTTATGCGCTGACCCACTAACCCATTTATCTTACACAAATAATTTTCCAAGTAATACAAACTTTCTGCAGCTCTAAGTGATAAGGGCAAATAAACAAGGTCTGCCTCTAAATCTGTATGACTCAACGTGTATTTACATATCTTTACTGCAGATGAGGTTTCTTAAATGCATTCTTGGTAACAATCACTAAATATTTGTTAGATTATTCCTTTCATTTACATACATGAAGAAATAGTTTGGTATTTACTAAATCATAAACAATTGAAGCAGCACATGTGTAAGATTAAAGCCAAAACTTGCATTCCTTGCATTACAAAGCTGCCACTGGTATGTGGGTGCATTAGAAATGGAAAATCAACCCCTAATAGATCTAGGTCCTGCCCCTCCTGACAATGAAGCCAATGGCAAAACTCATCAGTAAGGGCTGGACCACAGCCCTGTGCTTTTATCAGGTCTATTCATGTTGCTAGGTAGGTTTGTATTGTTATCTTTTTCAAATGTCCTTCATAGTGCTAGTATCTCAAGTGATGGAATGCTTTGAGTTCTGATTAATTGTGAGAGTAGTAGTTAGCAAAGTACACCTGGCCTATGTAGTCAAGGAGTGCTTTTCTGAGAACTGTGTTGTAACTATGCCATAAAACCCTGATAGAGAACCTAAGGTCCCATCTAAACTTCCACTCTCGTTATGTTGGTGAGCCAGTTAAATGCTGCTTGTCTTCTTACTGGGTTACAAATATTACTATTTGTATTTATTAGTAGCATTATGGTGACATGGTTCCCAGCCAACATATAATGAGAGACAGTCCCATCGTGAAGAGCTTACAGTGCAAATAGATAAGATGGACAAAGGAAGCATTCTTACCCTCACTTTAAAAATGGGGAGCTGAGGCACAAAGAGACAAAGTGACTTACCCAAGATCTCTCTGAATCCTCCCACTCAAGTGCCTTAAGCTTAAAAGCATCTTTTCTCTCTGCAGCAGTGGTACCAATACTGGGAAAATTCGGGGGGGGAGGGAGGGGAGGGAGGAGAGATTAATGTAGCCAGGACACACTGCACTCAGAACAGTTCATGAAAAGCTCTTTAATCAGAGCTCAACTTCTACATAGCAATTCTGCAACATGACAGACTGTGGTGATATATACAGCTTAAGCATAGATGTTATATTTGATTGAAAAAAATGGATGAAAAAAGTCCTGACTCTGTTTTTACTCTGTCTAGGTAGTTTTATGCCCTTCACCCCCATACTACCTCTATATTGCTAATGTATTTATCCTCATAAATCTCCTGTGAAGTAGGAAGTATTATCCCCATTTTACAGAGGAGGAACTGAGGCATTCATGATACATAGAAGCCAATGATGAGGCATAGAGCTTATGTGTTATTGGCCTTGGCATTCTGTGGAACCCCCATGTTAAAAACAGCCACATCAAAACTGGAACTGTTCAAAGAATATTGGAAGAGGTAGCAAGTGGCAGTCTTATTTCCCTTCCAACAGCGCTGTTATTAGTATATTTAAGTGGCCACAAAAGGCAGATACATCTAAAGATCTCTTCTGAACAGACAATGGTTGAGATTTTCAAAGCTGAGTGAGGGATATAGCCACACAATTCCCATGAGTTTCAATGGGAATTGTGTGTCTAAATCCCCTACTCATTTTTGAAAATCTCAATCTTCTAAATGGGATATGTGCTGGAGAAATTTCCTAAAAGTTCCTACCAGAGAGAACCACAGTGTGACAGGGATCTAGAAGCCTTCGTCATTTAAATACCTTGTTTGTTTGTTTGTTTGTTTGCTGGATCTATCTAACTTTTCCCAAAGTTCAGATGCATGCAGATCTGAGGCTTGAGATCAGGCCTAACCTCAATCACAGAGATGGACCAGAGAATGTAAACAAGTGACATAAGGGCACAGACCTTAGCTAGGAAAGTTCTGTGGAACCCCCATGATCTGCAGGATTCTCACAAGATCTGCAGGATGTGAGGGAGGAACCTCTTGTTTTTCCTGGCCACTCCCAGTCAATTTGGGGGAACATACCAGACACTTTCATTGTTTTTTTGTTGGGAGGGGCGCTTTCCTCTAGCACATTCCTTGGCCCACGCCGCTTCCCGCAGCCCCTATTGGCCTGGAACGGCGAACCGCGGCCAGTGGGAGCTGCAGGTAAACAAACTGTCCCGGCCCTGATGGGCCGCGTGCCAAAGATTGCTAATCCCCGCTCTATTCTATAAGGATCCTCTTTTTATGAACTATCATCCATTGTGGGCCCCGTGTGTTTTAATTGCAGTGGGCGACAGACTGAAAATGTGTCATTCTGTGTTTCTTTCCATGAAGTGCAAGATGTTGTTCTATGTTATTCCTTTCACTGCAGTGGAGAAATGGTTTTGAATATAAATTACACTCAGGTAGTTGGTCCTACTGGCAGATAAAAATGGGATCGGAATTAGGTGATGTTTCTATTTCTTTGCAGTCACAAAGAGAGTCATACATAGAAATGAGAGCATAACACCATCTAATCACAACCCGCTCGCCTCTGGGAGTACAATAACTACCTGAGGACAGCATCCGTTCGCAAACATTTCTGCACTGCCAGTGCAGCCAGTGTAGTACAATCAAGTGTAATCAATATTGTTATCACAGGAAAGAATGCATAACAACACATTAGCAGCCTCACATTCTGGAATTAAGAAAACCCAGGAGTGTAAATATTGCTAGGTACTGTGGATTAATAATAAATAAATAAATAAATCACAGCCTCCAAAAATTTATACACATTAGCAAAGGCTACCCTGTGGGTTTGGGACAGAATTAGAGATATGTCCTTTTCCCTTGCCATTGCAAATTATCCAGATTTTAGCCCCTATTACTAACCAGAGAGGGCCATGGAATACTAATGGTTGACCAACTTTAGTAAAGAAACGTTTCCAACCGATCTGGAGATCAAAACTAATTTTATCTGGCCCACTCTCCCTTAGTACCAGTCCTTTCAAGTTACGCATTATGTTTTTCAACTTTCTAGAGAAGCTGTTTTATGCAGAAAGTTAACTTTAATAGAAGCAATGACATCTGGTCAGTTGGGAACAAACAAACAAAACTTAGTTATATAAATTTTTGCAGGCAACTTTCCCAACCAAAAATGTCAATATATGACATTGGAAAAAAGGATCTGGATAGATAAATTACTCCAGAAGATTGGTGTTTGATCTGGAAAAAAGGTCCAGCAACCTAAGTCTGTAGCACATGAACAGAAAATTTATTTAAAATACTGTTTGAATGGTACTTCACACCAGTCAGGTTAAAAAAACAAATAGATTGAATGGGGATAAATGCTAGAGAAGTTGTGATGAAAGAGGAGATTTTGTGCATATATGGTGGATGTGTCCAGACATAAGAGAGTACTGGGATGCAATTTGGAACCAAGTGTCACAAATTGTTGGATATTTATTACCAAATGATCCTTTGGTTATCCTCCTGGGGCTTCTTAGTGGAAATGCTCACACAAAAGTGAAGAGTTAATCTCTTATCTGCTAATAGCTGCTAGCCTCTCATTGGAAATAGAAAAATAGTCCAATTAAAAGGAATGGCTAAAAAAAATATGGGGATTTTTTGTTATGGAAAGGTTAAAACATTAATTATGTACCCAGCAAAATAGTCAGGGGATGGATAGATACTTGAATAAATGGTAACTAAATATCTAATTCTCACAAAAAGTACATTCACCTGCAAGCGAGTCAGCAAACCCGTCCAATTTTTTTTAATATTAACATTTGATAGACATGCCTGTCTTGTTAAATATGTATAAGCAGAGATTACACCCCATTTAATAAAAGAACTAGAAATGTCCTGTCATGGGCAGTGTAAAGATGTTCACTATGTAAGCTGATAACACCCTGTTAAATAAAGAGATCTGATAATTATGTGTATAATGTTTCTCTAAAGAAAACGTCACTGTTGTAATAAGTCATAGATTCCAAGGGCAGAAAGGACCATTGTGATCATCTACTCTGACCTCCTGTGTAACACAGGCCAGAGAAATTTCCCTAAATAATTGCTAGAGTATCTTTTAGAAAAATATTAAATCTCCATTTAAAAATTGGAAGTGATGGAGAATCCGCTGCAAACCTTGATAAGTTGTTCCAATGGTTAATTACTCTCACTGTTAAAAATGTATGCTGTATTTCCAGTCTGGATCTGTCTGGGTTCAGCTTCAAGCCATTAAATCATGTTAGATCTTTCTCTGCTAGCCCATTATTAAATATTTGTTCCCCATGTAGGTACTTATAGACTGTGTTCTTCTTTTTGTTAAGCTAAATAGATTGAACTCCTTAAATCTATCACTATAAGGCATGTTATCTTATCATTCAATCATTCTCATGTCTCTTTTCTGAACCTTTTCCAATTTTATCACTATCTTTCTTGAATTGTGGACACTGGAACTGGAGACGGTACTCCAGCAGCAGTTGAACCGGAGCCAAATACAGAGGTAAAACAACCTTTCTACTCCAAGGATTCCATTAGTTCTTCTGGCTACAGTATAATACTGGGAGCTCATGTTCAGCAGATCTTCCACTATGACCCCCCAAATCTTTTTCAGAGGCTTTGCTTCCGAGGATAGAGTCCCCCATCTTGTAAGTGTGACCTACATTCCTTGATCCTAGATGTATATATTTACATTTAGCCATATTAAAATGCATATTGTTTGCTTGTGTCCATGGGCGGCAGGTATCAAAGGTCAGGGCAGGCTAAGCCTCCCCTGACCCATGCTGTGGCCCCACCCATGTTGTGCTCTGAGGCCCCACCCTCCCTCTTTCTCTTCCCTTAAGCTGCTGGGGGCTTAGCTCCGGCCAGCGACTAAGGACTGGAGTGGCCCGGGGTGGTGCTGGGTCCCGCCTAGGCGTGGGTCGGGCCAGCAGCCTGGGGCAGCGCTGTGGTTGGCCGGGCCAGGGCTCCTCTGGCCTTGGCAGGGGGTAGAAGGAGCTCGGGACTCCGGGGGGCAAAGGCAGTGTCTTGGGGTTCTGGTGGGCCGGACCGGGGCCTCAGGTGGAAGGGGTGGGGCTGGCGGCTAGCCTTTCCTAAGGTGGGGCTCACCCACCACCCATGCTCATGACTAGCTGTGTCAGTGACCTGTCCTCTTCTTTATTTACCACTCCCCAGATTTTTGTGGCATCCGCAAACTTTATCAGCAATGATTTTATGCTTTTTTTCCAGGTCATTAATAGAAATGTTACATAGCGTAGGGCCAAGAACTGATCCCTGCAGGACCCCACTGGAAGCACACCTATTCGAGGGTGATTCCCTATTTACAATTATATCTTGAGACCTCTCAGTTAGCTTATTGTTATTAGATTCAGTTCTGACTCTGATGTTTACATTGTAAGGATTTGTAAACCTGTTAAAATTTCCTAAATAAATAGCTAAAAACAAACAAACAAAACCAGACCACATAGAGGAAAAATAAGTTTAATAGGGTGACCCTGACTGGGAGTGCCCTCAGTTTCTGCTCTCAGGCAGTCCAAGGATTCTACACCAAGCAACATTGCTTGAATAATAGCCCTCCTGGAAAACAGTTTATTACAAAAAAGTAGTGCAAGCAGTCTGTAACAAAAGTCCCTATACATTGTCCATGTCATCCCCAGTGCACGTAGTCCTGAAAACCCTGCTCTTCCCAGCGGGAACCCACATAGCCTCTCTGCTGGGGAATCATTCCCACCAGGGGTCGGCAACATTCGGCACATGGCTCGCCAGGGTAAGTACCCTGGCGGGCCGGGCCAGTTTATTTACCTGCTGACGCAGCAGGTTCGGCCGATCGCGGCCCCCACTTGCCGCGGTTCGCCGTCCCGGTCCAATGGGGGCGGCGGGAAGCAGCACGGGCCGAGGGATGTGCTGGCCGCGGCTTCCCGCCGCTCCCATTGGCCCGGGACGATGAACCGCGGCCAGTGGGGGCCGCGATCTGCCGAACCTGCCACGTCAGCAGGTAAATAAACTGGCCCGGCCCGCTAGGGTGCTTACCCTGACGAGCCGCGTGCTGAACGTTGCCAACCCCTGCTCTGGTGTCTTCTGCCAAAACTAGGTTCCTTGTCCATCCCCCTGCCAGGACAGTCACGCCAGCCTTTCCAGATGGAGTGCAACACTACTCTCCCCAGTGGGAACTCCCACAGCCCCTCTGCTGCAAAATCATCTGTACCATGGGAGCACCCCTCACTCCTCCTGCCCCACTCACTATTCCTCTGAGTACAGCCCTCCATCCTTGGAGATGTCAGCACATAAGCCCCTCCACTGCTCTCCCACCTTCAGCCTTTGTCAGGGGCTGCCTGCAGCAGAGCCAGTCTCCTGACAACCTAATGAGCACAGCTGGGCTTGATGGAAGCTGTCTGACTGCATCACCAGGTTGGTTGCAGAAGTCAGCAAACTGAAACTTAAGCTCAACAGCAGGCCAATGGTTGCTCAATATGCTCCTTGCCTGTCCCAGCTCCTGTTGTTTCTAGCCCTGCTCCAGTCCAGGCCTGTACTTGCCCCAGTTCCATCCTGGCTCTGATTCTTGGCTATGCTTTCTGATTGTGACTCTGGCTTATCCTTCCACTTAGGCTTTGGGCTCTGACCCATGGCTTTGCTCTAGGACCAATGCCATCTGGATTCAGCTGTAACTGGTAGGCTGGACTCTTGCTCCAACCACAAGACTTCCCATGACTTGGTCACTGACAGCCCTCTTCAGCTCCCATGCTTAGAGCCAGCAGGCACCTCCTTCTGTTGCTTCTCCTTGGCCTTCAGCCCTCTACAGCCCTGGCTTGGGGATGCCAGGCAGCAAATCCCTCTTGCTACTTTCCAGCCTTCAGCCTTCTGAGCCCTTGTCAGCCTCCCAGCACTGGCTTTGATTCCTGAAAGTCAGAAAGCTAACTCCTCTTTCTGTTATCCTTGCCTACAGCCTCATTCACTGGGACTCCCTTCCCCTCATCAAGTCTCTTCCTGTATCTGAATTCTGATCCTGGCTTATCCTTTATATCACCAGGTGCTGCTGCCCCACTCTCTTAGCTGGCCACATGGGGAGCACCAACTTCATTAAAGGAGCCAGACACCCTCTGACACCATAAATAGTTTGGATGGGATCTATGAAAGTGCTTAGGCACTTAAGTCCCTGTTTTGGCTCCATTGAGATCCACAAAACTCCTGCTGAACCCTGAGGTGACTAAACTCAGTTGATGCCTAAGTTTTCAGAGTGAAAGATCCCTGTGTTTCTGCTTCTGACCATGCAACAGCTGCCTCCCTCTAGATGTCTGGCACCTATCTCCTAGAGTGATTCACAAACCAAGGAAAGATGGGCATTAGGCCCCCTAAGTTGTGTATGGGGACCGGTCTGGTAGCCATGCTCAGAGGCAACCTACTGAATTGGGTTCCAACCAAAATCCAGCCCGCGGAGAAGGAGCTGACCTTATAATTTTTAGCCTAATTGATTGAGAACGCATTTAGGATGTTGGAGACCCAGGTTCAATTCCCCCCTTTCCTCTGCCTGAGGGTGGGGAGAGGATTTAACCAGGGGCCTCCTACCTTTCAAGAGAGTGCTCTACTTACTAAGCAATGAGATAATGTGATGTGGGGCTTTCTCAGTCTACTGTCTGAGCTGTTGCATTCTGGATAAATAATGAAGGAGTGATTGGAGCAGGGGGACTGGACCCAGGGTCTCCCATCTCCAAGGTGGGTGCCATAATTACTGAACTACAGAGTCTTACGCTCTCTCTTTCTCTGGCCCAATGACTAATCCACTGAGGATAACTACTAAAACAGTCATTGGGCCAGTGAGAGAGAGAGAGAGAGAATGGGAATGACTCTATATCCAGTGGTTAGGGCACTTTCCTATGAAGTGGGAGACCCAGGGTCCGTTCCCCCTGCTCCAGTGTCTTTTTCATTCTTCATCCACAGTGGAACAGTGTGGTGTTTAGATGCTGCATGTGATTATTAGAACTGGGAGCACTGGCTGTTGGGAGTCTGAAAGGACAGGAAACAGGAAGGAGGGGGGAGGAGTTGAGGAGGCTGGGTGAGAGTTACAGAGTGTGCAGTTACAGCTTGGTAAAGAGATTTCCACTGTAAATAAAGTTCTGTTGAAGTTTGTTAATACCTTGCCTGGGTGATACAACATTTTGGCGACGAGGATGGATCTTCTGCCTCTGAACCCACCTGCACCCTTTCTGCAAAGCCCAGGAGAGCCTCCAATTGCTTTTACTGTCTGGATCCGTATGTTTGAGACTTATCTGCTTGCAATCAGTGCTACAGAGATTTCTGAAGTAAGAAAGCGTGCTCTGCTAATCCACTGCCTTGGAGCAGAAGGGCAGCATATATTTTACACTTTTCCCCTTGCAGATGATAAATATGAGACTGCACTCACTGCATTAGAGAACTTTTTTGTGCCAAAAATGAATGTAGTAGCTAATCGCTACAGATTTCACCAGCGTGAGCAGAAACCAGGGGAGACTATAATGCAGTATATTGCTTCCCTGAGGAGTCTGATTGTAACTTGTGACTTTGGGAATATGGCAGATGAGATGATTAGAGACCAGCTCATTGAGAAAACAACCATGCTTTGTGTAAGAGAACTCTTACTTCTAGAACCACAACTTACACTAGAAAAAGCAATAACCATTGCTACTCAGATTGAGTCAGCTACAGCTGAAGCCAAAATAATGAGCCAGGGTACTGGAGGCCCAGTCCAGGCTGTGACTCCTTTGCAGAAAAGTTCACTATCACTGCAGACAAACAATTGCAAAAGGAAAACTAATGAAAAGCCACTGAATCAGCAAATGCAAAATACAGTAAAAGCATGCTTTCGCTGTGGATCCTCACAACATCTTGCAAGCTACACAGGATGTCCAGCAAAAGTAGCTCAGTGCAATCATTGCAAAAAGACTGGGCATTTTGCTAAAGTATGTCGCAGTAGCCAGTTCAATCAACAGGTGCATGCAGTTACAATACCAGATGTTACTGTGCTGAGTGTGGACAAAATCACTACTGCACATATTCCAAAACAGATAAAGTGCACTGTAAATGTTTCTGCCATACCCTCAGGCAAATCACACTCTATTCAGCTAATGTTGGACACTGGCTCAGCAGTATCTATACTACCTGATTCCAGCTATTTGCGTTACTTTAAAGATGTGCCTCTTACTGAACCCAAACTTCACTTGGTGTGCTATTTGAAAAACCATATTCCAGTACATGGCTGCCTGCCAGCAATAGTTACTTTTGGTGATTGCTGTGTAACTGCGGAGTTCTACATTGTCCACAAAGGCACTGCTATCCTTGGCAGAGATTTATTAGCTGCTTTAAATCTCAAGTTAATGGACGAATTGATCTTCCTCAGCAAAGCACTCTTGCGGTACACACACCAATTTCAGCTGGGACCCAACTCCAGGTTGAGGAGAAACTCGGCTGTGCTTATGGGTTTCTGCATAAAGTTAAAATGCGGAATAATGTGATGCCTGTACGACAGAAATTACGGCTCTTACCATTTTCAGTCAGGGAAGCTGTTTCAGAGGAACTTAGAAAACTTGTTCAAAAGGACATTATTGAAGAGATTAACTCCTCGGAATGGGTTTCACCTATAGTAGTGACGCAGAAGAAGGGTGGAGACATTCGCCTTTGCGTGGACTTAAGGGAGCCAAATAAAGCTATTGTGATTGACAGCCATCCTCTTCCTTACATAGAAGAAGTATTTGCAGAACTCCGTGGAACAAAGATGTTTTCTACTCTTGATTTACAGAATGCATACCACCAGGTTATGTTGCATGAAGATAGAGACCTCACAGTATTTATTACACATGAGGGACTATTTTGTTTTAAACGTGTTCCATATGGTCTCGCATCAGCCCCAAGTGCCTTCCAAAAAATGATGTTATTGATTCTGAAGAATCAACATGGAGTTCAGTGCTATTTGGATGATATTATTGTGTTTGGAAATACTACTGAGGAGCATGACAATAACCTGCAGTCTGTACTAAACTTCATCAGCAAAGCAGGTTTCAAGCTCAATAGGTACAAATGCAAATTTAGACCAACTGAACTCTCCTTTCTGGGGCATACAATTTCACAGGCTGGACTAAAACCTGAACCAGATCATATCTTGGCAATTTCAAATGCTCCTCCTTCAACAGATTTGCAAACCTTATGTTCCTTCTTGGGTCTTACCTCCTGGCATGCAAAATTCATTCCCAGTTATGCTTCTGTCATTGAACTGTTACGAAAATTACTATGGAGAAGTTCAACCTTAGTGTGGACAACGGATGCACAAGCTAGTTTCGAAAGGGTGAAAGACTTGATTGTACATAGTCCAGTACTTGCACTATTCAGTCCCAAATTGCCCACAATTGTAACTACTGATGCTTCTGATTATGGACTTGGGGCTGTCCTCACACAATTTCATGAGGACAACACTGAGAGGACTGTTGCATTTGCTTCAAGGACACTAAGTAATGCTGAGAGAAAATATTCTACAGTTGAAAAAGAAGCACTTGCTTGTGTCTGGGCTACTGAAAAATGGAGAACTTACCTGTGGGGCCGCATGTTCAAGTTGCGCACAGACCACAGCCCTTTGATGACCTTGCTCACCACAAAAGGACTGGGAAGAGCAGGATATCGTATTGCTAGATGGTCTGCAAGACTACTCTCTTTCAATTATGAACTGGAATATAAGCCTGGAAACGAAAATGTGGTAGCTGATTGCCTTTCTTGCCTGCCTTTGCCTTCACCAGATGGTCCACCAGAGGATGAGGATGTAGTAGTTGCGCTTATTACAAGCACTGTTACTGCAGTTACAAGAGAACAATTTCAAGCTGCTTGTTCAGCGTGTCCAATTCAACAAAAACGACGGGAATTTCTGGCAAAGAGATGGCCCAGTAACCCTAAAAACCTTGACCCAGTTTTGCTGCCTTATTTTAGAGTTCGGGATGAACTTTTCTTGCTCGATGGCTGTGTGCTACGAGGTACACACCGGCTACTTGTGCCAGAAGAATTCCAGTCAAAACTCAGACACCTGGCGCATGATACTCATCAAGGAATTGTCAGAACCAAACAATGACTTTGGGATCTTTATTGGTGGCCAGGGATGGACTCTCAAACTGAAGCACTCATAAAATCCTGTGTCACTTGCCAAATGCATGATAAGACAGCAGTGACATGTAACCCTCCATTACAGCCTGTTCCTCTTCCTGAATCTGCATGGGAAAAAGTGGCAATTGACATTGTAGAACCCTTTGATACTGCTCCAACTGACTGTCGTTATGCCATCACTTTAATAGACTATTTCAGCAAATGGCCTGAGATAGCGTTTACATCACAAATTTCTTCTGCTACAGTAATTAAGTTTCTCTCTTCAGTTTTTAGCCGGGAAGGTAACCCCAAAGAACTGGTTTCAGATAATGGTAGTCAATTTACTTCCCTGGAGTTTGAAACTTTTCTAGCAGAGAGGAACATTTTACACAGGAGGTCATCCTTATATTACCCTCAAGCCAATGGGGAAATCGAACGGTTTAACAGAAGTTTGAAAGAGAGTTTGCAAACAGCTAAACTGGAAGGGCGATTGTGGATACCCTTCACTACTGATTTCTTGCAAGCATACCGGGCTACACAACATGCCACAACGCAAAGATCACCCGCAGAGTTACTGCATGGGAAACAGCTGAATACTAAACTGAACATTGCTGGATTGTTAAAGGCACAACCTGATGCACCGAACAAGGATGATGTGAGAAAGACAGTTGAACAGAACCAAGCAAAGTCTAAGGCTTTCACAGACAAACGGTGGGGTGCCAAGGAACCAAAGTTTGAGTGTGGTTCCTTTGTTAGAATACAAAAACCTGGAATCTTACGCAAAGGGGACCATAAATTCACAGCTCCTCTTAAAATCATAGAGAAGAAGGGCCTTTACACCTATCAACTTTCTGATGGGCGGGTATGGAATGCTTCTTATCTTGCACCTGCCTATGCACCAAGAGGAGATTATGCCAACACCCAGTCTGCATTGGATGACTTCACAGTAGAACCAACACCACAAGACATTGCACTGGAACCAGGGCTTGAGAGACGGCCTGTCAGACTCAGACGACCACCTGCCTGGACTAGAGACTATGTTATGTAGTATCTACAGTGTTTTCAGTGTAATATTCCTGCCAACAGTATAGTGTCTTGTTTCATATTTGTTCCTGGGGTTAGAACAACAATGTTTATTTTAATTTGGAAAGTTTCTTAAGAGAGGAGGGAATGCGGTGTTTAGATGCTGCATGTGATTATTAGAACTGGGAGCACTGGCTGTTGGGAGTCTGAAAGAACAGGAAACAACAGGAAGGAGGGCGAAGGAGTTGAGGAGGTTGGGTGAGAGTTACAGAGTGTGCAGCTACAACTTGGTAAAGAGATTTCCACTGTAAATAAAGTTCTGTTGAAGTTTGTTAATACCTTGCCTGGGTGATACAACAAACATCTTCAAAAGGAGAGACTCAGAGAGCCCTGAATCAGAATAGCCCATAGCTCAATGGTACTAGCATCTTCCTGAGAGGTGGGAGATCCTTGTGCACATTCTTTCCCCCCCTCAGGCAAAGAGAGGAATTGAACCTGGGTCTCCCACATCCAGGGCCGGCTCCAGCATTTCTGCCGCCCCAAGCAAAAAAAAACAACAACAACAACAAAAAAACCGCGATCGCAATCGCGACCGGCGGCGGCAATTGGGGGGGGGCGGGGGAAACGCGATCGGTGGCGGCAGTTCGGTGGCAGGTCCTTCGCTCCTAGAGGGAGCGAGGGACCTGCCGCCCCCGAATTGCTGCACATGCTGCCCCTCTCCCTTGGCCGCCCCAAGCTCCTGCTTGTTAAGCTGGTGCCTGGAGGCGGCCCTGCCCACATCCCAGGTGAGTGCTCTAACCACTAGGGTAAAAGTTATAAGGTGAGCACTGCCTCCTCCAGACCATATGTGTGGAGTGAGGCAGGCACGTAACTCATTCTCACAAGAAGTGCATAAGGTGCCTAACTTGAGGTGTCTGGTTCCTGTTCATGGATTGCTAACCGAGATAGGCACCCCCCTGCAGCCTAAGGCACCTATCTCTGAGAGAGGGGCAGGGTTTAGCACACACCTTTGTGATTGGCATCTCCCATTGGCTAGCTTAGGCAGGGAGCCACTTGGCACGCTGGCTTTTGTAGGTCACATTCTTAGGTGCCTATCTCCCCCCATTCATTGTTTAGGCACTTAACTCAGCTTTGTGGATCGTAGTGTTGTTCCTGTGTTTTTCTGTCTCGTCTAATGAAATTTAGCTTTCCCAAAGTCCTTGTAGCATCTTCCAACCAGGTAGGCTATGACCCTTCTTTCATACAACACAACATGCTGGCAGTTCGTCACCTTGGTGAAGTTTACTGGCTCGCTCCTTGGAACCCCAGAAATTTCAAAATAGTCCTTTGATTTTTTTAACACCCCCTCATCTCCCCACTGCATGTTCCTTTTTAAAGATTTTGCAATCTTTTGTCAATGTTGCAATCTTGATTAGTTGGTGTCTCCGTATGCAAACAGATTTCCAGTCTGAGACACAATACACACCTGACTAGACACAGAGACAAAAGCATCTCCTATTGCCTGCCTGAACATAAACTGTCCAAGGCCTCTCACCTCCTGGTGACCTGCTTTTAACTTCAAGGCTTTATGAACATAATTTCCAGTATAGATACTTAACTCCTTCAATATCATCTGTACATACATCTCACAGTGATTAGGACAAACAATGCGTTACTGGCTGTTGGTAGAGATCTCCCATGCCACCCTTTGGCACACTATTATGTAGACATCAGACCTAGGGATCCCTGTAAACTCCTATGCACCTCTTATGCTCTCTGCCAGTTGGCACCAATGTCACAGGATTTTTGGTTTGCAAGCCAGGATAAATATGTGAAATCTAAGCAACAGGACTTTTATCTTTTTCAGAAAAACAAAAGGTTCCTTTTTAAACCTATTCCCTATCCTATTCCTTGCAAGCAAACTCCAAATACAATGTTCTAATCAACAAGCCAAAATTGTGATGCTATTACAGCAGGCATGTACTTTCATCATTTTTTATGATTAAAAAGTATACACGGTATTCAGATCCCTTCCTCCTCCCCCTCAGAGTAGTCTTTTGCACCCTTGATATAATAATAGAGGATGACAAGTCTCTAAGTAAAAATGCAGTATGGGCATAATAATATATATGGTTCCATTCTCCAAGAAATATGTTCACAACAAGGAATATCCATTAGATCTAGCTGAGAAATTATTCTTTTCCCTCTGACAATTTTTTGACAAAAACAAATAGTTATTCATTTTCATCAAACTTTTTCAGTTTTCATAAGGATAAGAAACAAACCTTGAAGAAAAAAATTCCATGAACACTGTATTTTGTGGAACAATAATTTTCCATTGAAAAAAACATTTTGACAGAAAATTTTCAACCAGTGCTGTTACCTATTCATTGGTTCCACAGCTGTTTTACACAACTTTGAGCCAAATGCTTTGCTGCTTCTGATGGTGTGCATGCTAATGGATCTGTGTGAGTGAGCACAGACCAATAAGAGGAAAAACCATCTCACTCTAAACTGCCAACAACCCCACTGGATAAACAGCATATGTATAGGGGGATGTGGAATTTCAGGGTGGGTGCTTGGCTCTGGCCAGTAGGACAATCTCTGTCTCAGAGTATGTCTACACTACAGCGGCTCCAGCAGCACAGCTACAGCAGTGCAGCTGTAGTGTAGACGCTTCCTACATCGATGAAAGGTGTTCATCTGCTGATGTAAGTAATACACCTCTTCAAGAGGTGGTAGCTAGGTCAACAGAAGAATTCTAGTCTACACGTAGCTGCGTCTACAGTTGGGTCTAACTAAACGGTACAGGGTGCAAAATATTTCATAGCACTGAGTGATGTACCTAGGTCAGTCTAATTTTCAGGCATAGACCTGACTTTGGTTTACTCATCTGTATTGGAGTGTATTTACCTTGCTCACAGGAGTGTTTTGAGGAATAACCAGTTAATGTGTAAAGAGTACTTTGAAGATGAAAGTGATAATTTATTATTTATGATTCCCTAAAATAGCTTCTTACCTTGTTCTATGATTTAAACTAACGAAGCTATAATTTCCTAATATGTTGCCCTTTCAAATTTTCCTAGCATCATGGATCTGTCTGGAAATAAGAAAGCATTTAGAATCTTTTCTAATTTCTGCTAAATTTTAGAACATTCCTAGCTAAGGTCTGTGCCCTTATGTCACTTGTTTACATTCTCTGGTCCATCTCTGTGATTGAGGTTAGGCCTGATCTCAAGCCTCAGATCAGCATGCATCTGAACTTTGGGAAAAGTTAGATAGATCCAGCAAACAAACAAACAAACAAACAAACAAAAAGGGTATTTAAATGACGAAGGCTTCTAGATCCCTGTCACACTATGGTTCTCACCTAACTCTGGTAGGAACTTTTAGGAAATTTCTCCAGCACATATCCCATTTAGAAGATTGAGATTTTCAAAAATGACTAGGAGATTTAGACACACAATTCCCATTGAAACTCATGGGAATTGTGTGGCTATATCCCTCACTCAGCTTTGAAAATCTCAACCATTGTCTGTTCAGAAGAGATCTTTAGATGTATCTGCCTTTTGTGGCCACTTAAATATACTAATAACAGCGCTGCTGGAAGGGAAATAAGACTGCCACTTGCTACCTCTTCCAATATTCCTTGAACAGTTCCAGTTTTGATGTGGCTGTCCAAACTATCTGTTAGGAGCACAGCTCCTAGCCTGTCACTAGACAACCCTTTCCGCTCCTGTCTTGTCTGCCTCTCTGTCCTGCTCCTGCCTCTGGTTCCGACCTTTGTCTTGGCACTCTCAACACTGACTTTGGCTTACCTTTGGTTTGGTGTCCTGATCCTGACTCCAGTTCTCACCCTGGGCTTGGCTCATTGACCCTAATTCTGGCTTTACCCTCAGTCTAGTACCTGACTCCTGGATATATTCTCACCACCGGGGCTGGATTTCCAATTAGGCACAGTAGGCACGTGCCTAGGGGTGCCAGCATTCTAGGGGTGCCTAAAAGTTAAAAGTGGGTTAAAAGTTTAAAAGTTAATACAATAGAACCTCAGAGTTACAGACACCTCGGGAATGGAGGTTGTCCATAACTCTGAAATGTTTTGTAACTCTGAAGAAAAGATTACAAACTTCAGCCACATGGGGGGTTGAGGCTGTAGCTGCAGGGGAGGGTCAGGGCTCTAGGTGTGTGTATGTGTGTGGGAGTTGGAGCTTCTGACTCTCAGGGTGCCAGGGTTCCAGGCGGGGGGCTCAGGGCTTCTGCCTCACGGGAGCACCAGGGCTCAACGTTTTAGACCTGGGGCGAGTGCAGCTCCGTTCCTGGTTTGAGCCGTGGGGGGTCGCTGAAGCTTGGGGCTCCCCACAGCTGCGCTCCCTGCTTGGGGGGTGAGGTGCAGGGGGAGGCTGGGGCTGAAACCAGCATTCCTCTTGAAGCTAAAGCTCTGAGCTCTGGTGCCCCTCACAGGCTGAAGGTGTGAACAGGGCTGCGGGGCTGAAGCCTTTGGTGCCAGGGGGAGACCAAAGATTCTGCTCCTAGGGGTGCATAAAGTGTAAATCCGGTCCTGCCCACCACTACTCCAACTGCCACCACAACTGCTAAACAAGGTCCAGCTCCAACCACTCCGTAGGCTGCCCATGCCCTGCCAGCTTACACTATCATAAATTCACAGAGTTTAAGGCCAGAGGGATCATCCAGTCTGAACTCCTGTATATCACAGGTCATTACATTTCACCCAGATACCCCTGTAATGACCACAATAATCATAGAATCATAGAAGATTAGGGTGGGAAGAGACCTCAGGAGGTCATTTAGTTCAATCCCCTGCTCAAAGCAGGACCAACCCTAACTAAATCATCCCAGCCAGGGCTTTGTCAAGCCGGGCCTTAAAAACCTCTAAGGATGGAGATTCCACCACCTCCCTAGGTAACCCATTCCAGTGCTTCACCACCCTCCTAGTGAAAAAGTTTTCCTAATATCCAACCTAGACCTCCCCCACTGCAACTTGAGACCATTACTCCTTGTTCTGTCATCTGCCACCACTGAGAACAGCCGAGCTCCATCCTCTTTGGAACCTCCTTCAGGTAGTTGAAGGCTGCTATCAAATCCCCCCTCATTCTTCTCTTCTGCAGACTAAATAAGCCCAGTTCCCTCAGCCTCTCCTCATAAGTCATAACTTGTGTTTGACTAAAGCATATCATCCAGAAAGGCATCCAGTCTTGATTTGAAGACTTCAAGAGGTGGAGAGTCCACCACGTCCCTTGGTAGTTTGTGCCAATGGTTAAGCACCGTCGCTATTAAGAAAAAAGTGTGCCTTATTTCCAATTTGAATTTGTCTGGGTACAGCTTCCATCCATTTGTTCTTTTTATGCCTTTCTCTGCTAGATTAGAGCACACTTTAGCATTTATTATATTCTCCCCAAGAAGGTACTCATACATTGCCATCAAGTTACCTCTCAATTTTCATTTTGATAAATTAAACAGATTGGGCTCTTTAGCGCTTTCTCACTGTAAGGCATTTTCTCCAGCTCTCATCACTTTTTATGGCTATTTTCTCCACCCTCTAGTTTTTCAACATCCTTTCCTAAATGTGGACGCCAGACCTGTATGCCGTATTCCAGTATCACCAATGCTGTATACAGAGGTAAAAAAACCCACCGTTTGCATGAAGAAGATAATCTTCTGGTTTATGCAGAGCAAACCAGGCTGATCTGTATTAATGGAGTCTGACAGAACATTTTCCTACTTGCTCGCCAAAATTTTGATGAGGATTTTATTGCCAACAGTAAGAAGTGATATAAAACATATAACACAGAGACCTTCTTATGTAAGTGAATTATATATGACTAACATAGTTGTTTGTCTCCTGAGAACTCAGAAATTCAGCCCTTCTCAAAGTACAGCCTTTATGGCTGAGTTCTAATGAGAAGTTGTCAGGTCCTGGAGACTTGTTCAAGGACAGCTGTTGGATAATATTCTTCATCTCTGTAAATTCAAAAGCCCAACAGCTGAACTATCTCTAGTGGTATCTTCAGTTGTGTTTAACCCTCTAGAGGGACTGTAAAATGATCACTTGAGACTTACCCGCTGCAGCAGGTACTGCATGTCAGATTCTGCTGGAAAGCAGTGAACAATAGCATTTGAATATTGATTATTTCCTTTGTCTGAGTAAGTCCCATTTCATTGCAAGCCGGACTGGAAGAGTTCCTTTTTACTGTCCAAAGACTTTCTTTTTAACTCCAATATTTTTTTTGTTATCTTTTGCATCAACCTCCAGAGTGAGGCTTTCAAATACCATCATATTATGATAGCAACTCCCTGGATATTCAGCCACTTCTATCTGATTTATTGGATCTGGATTGTTTCCTAGGACTCAGTCCAGAATAGATTCTGATTGTGATGCTTGCACAATGTTCAAGGGAAACAATCCCGTATTATATTCAGAGGGATGCACCCTTATTTGATCATATCCCAACTCTAATTCTAGCTATGTCTAGGCTGTTAAAATCCCCTGTGGATAATATTTTACTCTTTTTACGTAAATCCTTATGTGAACAAACATTCTCTCAGGCTGCCCTGGAGATGCATAACAGTTTCTTCACGTTTTTCTTTTTGGTACATTTCTCTCTTGCAGTGCATTCTAAATTGTCTATTCTGTAAAGCTAATCTGCATTTCTATTCAGCTCTTTAGACTTCTCCAACCACAGCCATATTTCAACACTCCCTCACAACCAGGTTTATGTGTCTAAAGATTTGTCTAGACTAGACTTGCCATTTTTTTAAGGTTGTTACCACTGGTTGAGCTCCATCAGTGGTAGGAACAGTGGACGAGCCACTGGCATTTTCACAGGTGTGCTAAGTGGATTGTCTCTGAGCAGGGTTAGGGGACACAGTGGGAAAAATATTGGCAGCCAGTCTACCCTAGCATACAGTAGTTGTTGCTTAATTGGGAGTAGAAATAGTGTGAAATCTTTGGTTAAAAAGCTCAGTGCAGACACAGCCTCAATTACCCCAGGGACTTTTTAACCCAGTTGACACAACTACATCCCATATTATATATACAAATACTGTTCCCCTGCATCTTTGCAATCTAACTGTGTGAGCACTTGATTATTACAAAATCTATTTAGTTTACACTTATGTTTGTTTCTTTAAGACATTATCACTCTCTCAGTATTATTCTCTCCCTTTTTTGACTAAATGTCACAATTTTTACTACAAATAGTTTAAACTCATAGAACTGAACAATGGATCAGGGCTATTTTCTGCAATGGAGTTTTGTAAATTCAGTGGTAGGGCCTTGGGTGTGTGTGTGTATTATAGGCAGAGCTGGTGGCCATTAGTTAAGGGTGTCCAACACTTCCATTTATAACACCTTGTTTTCAGTTGCTTATAACCTAGCCTGAATGGTTCAGATTTGGAAGAAATTCTCCATGCCAGGTGTCTGCCTCAGACAGACTTGTTTTGGAAGGTTTAAGCTGAAATGGTTAAGCCATTTCCAAGAATTAAATTAGAGAAAAAAATGTTAACAAAATTCTTACAACCATTTAGCTGAGAAGCTCTAGTGCTTCCATGTTGTGCAGCCGGTCCTTGAAGTTTGGCGGTTGAGTGGCCTTTGTGTTAGGGATGTGATGTGCCTTTCGCTGCGTCGTGAAAATGTGCACAAATTTGTCCATTCCTTTTCAGTCCACTCATTCTTGGGGAGTTCCCTCATGGATCACTCCTTCTCTTTACAGTCATTTTGGGGGCTTACCTTTATTCTTCTCCTTGTCATGTCTCTCTATTGTCCTTCTGATCTTTTTACCCATATTTTTTCCCCTGTGGCTCACCTGCCTCTGCTGCTGTCTGATGTCAGAATGTTTTGGGGGCTGCCAGGCAGCAACGGGGCATGAGCTGCTGAGATCAGAGCATTGTTGCATCATCTCCTGTGAGCTGCTCTTAAACACGAACTGTTTTTTCCATTGTGCCCCTGCCTCATTAAAGGCACAGGAGGGATGGGTCTCAGTAAATGAGACAGCTGTTCAATATTTCTTTTTATACTCATCTTTCATATACCACTGATGGAAACCAAATAGACTAGACTGTGTGGACTTAGGTCTTATTTATTGCACCCTATATAAACCCTTCACTGAATGCAGAATCCTGGGAGCATTGTACAACTCAGGAGCACTTTTTTCCTTCTCTCTCTTTTCTCAGTGTGGGGCAAACATTTCCCCACCCTGACCACCACCACAGGCACTGATACATTAGTATCTCAAGGCATCAAGTCTTTGATGTAGCTGGTGTGTGTTCTACAGAAACCTTTCCCAGATGGACTTCAGTACTGAGAGAGATTTTAAATTCCATCCTATGTAAATGGACAAATATGGTTTGAGGAAGAATTAAAACAGAAAAATGTGAATGATAATTGGGAATAGTTTAAAAAACACTGTATCCAATGCCCAAATAGCCATAATACCACAATCAAGAAAGAAGGCCATATTAGCTAAAAAATATGACCTGGTTTAGTGGGGAAGTGAAGGCAGCTATACAAAATTATGTATAAAATAAACAGAAGGGGAAGTTGATAATAATGAACATAAATCAGAAACTAGGAATTGTAGGAAATTGATAAGGGAAGCAAAGGGACACAAGGAGAATGAGATGGCCAGCAGCGTTAAGGACAATAAAAAGGAGTTTTTAAAATATATTAAGAACAAAAAGAATACTGACAATGCTATTGGTCCGTTACAAGATGGAGATGGTAGAATTATCAATAATAATGCAAAAAAGGCAGAAAGTGTTAAACAAATATTTCTGTTCCATATTTGGGGGAAAACAGATGATATGGTCTCATCATATAGTGATGGTAACACACTTTCCATTCCACTAGTATTTCTGGAGGATGTTAAACAAAAGCCACTGAAGACAGACATTTTTAAATCAGGAGGTCCAGATAACTTGCATCCAAGAGTTTTAAAAGACGCGGCCGACAAGCTCACCGGACCATTAATGTTGATTTTCTATAAGTCTTGGAGCACTGGGGAAGTTGCAGAAGACTGGAAGAAAGCTAATGTGCCAGTTTTTTATAAGGGTAAACAGGATATCTTGGCTAATTATAGGCTTGTCAGCCTGACATCATTCCTGGGCAAGATAGGGAGCGGCTGATGCAGGACTTAATTAATACAGAATTAAAGGAGGGTAATGTAATTAATGGAAATCAACATAGGTTTATGGAAAACAGGTGCTGTCAAACTAGATTTTTTTTATGAGATTACATATTTGGTTGATAAAAGTAAGAGATCTGATGTAATATACTTAGACTTTTGTAAAACGTTTGAGTTGGTACCATACAACGTTTTGATTAAAAACTCGAATGATATAAAATTAGCATAAAATGGATACACATAAAATGGAAAAAAAAAATGGCAGTTAGGACTCACAATGTAATTGTAAATGGGGACTTGTAAGTATCTCATGGGGTCCTGCAGGGATTGGTCTTGGCCCTATGCTATTTAACATTTTTATCAATGACCTGGAAGAAAACATGAAATATTCACATGGAAAGTTTGCAAATGACACAAAAATTGGGGGAGTGGTATTGTCACTCACTGAGGTGCATCTGGTGCGACCTATTGGTCTGATAAGGAGTCTGGCCTATTGATTGTTGCAGAATCAGAGAGCAGAAATGGAGGTGTGGTTAGGAGGCAAGATGCGGTTTGAAGCCAGGAGTCAGAACAGAACTAAAGGGCAGAGCCAGAATTGTGATCAGACGACAAGCCAGTGGTCAGAACCAGGAGTTAGGAATCAGGAGTTCAGAGGCAGGCAGAGACTAGGACTGGAGTGGAGCAGGCAAGGGGAAGAGCAAACACTGGACAGGAAGCAGATCTGGCCCATCTGCGGTCATTGAGCAGCCACTGTTCTGCTCCTGCTCAAGGGCTAAAATGGTGATCTGATGGCTTTTCTAACCAATCAGGGAGCAAAGTCACTTACTGCCTAGCAAGACAACCAAGCCCAGAGGCAGCTGAGTTCCTGACAGTATCCCATCACCTTCAGGGGTTCTCTTTTTCTAGATGATATATATTATGAATTGACTATGGTGAATGGAAAGCAGCTTGTGACATGAAATAGAAAAAAAACCTCCTAGAGTATCCTCTTCAGCATTATGAGAAATATGAAATATCTTCCTTCAAGGAATGAACTTGACTTTGCAACATTAATAACGTTCTTTCAGTATAGTTTGTGTGTGTGTAATATATATATATTACTAATTAAGCTTAAGCACTTCCTGTGCAGTGCTTGACTCCATGATGGCTCCCTGTGTGGGGGCATGTTAGGACCACAAGGACTGCTGCAATCACTGAGCTGTGACAGCTGTGAGTTCATGGCTTATAGGAGCGGAATCCTTTCTGCTGGCTCCCAGGGCACAACCCAACACGCAGGGTGTATGCTGAAAGGGAGGATTTGGGCCTGAGGGCTCTTTTCGAAGCCCTTTGAAGTCAGTGAGAGTCATTCCATTGATTTCAAAGAGTTTGGGATTAGGCTCTTAGAGAATAAACTAGTTTTCACTTAAAATGTAAAAAGTTAAAAAAGCAACTCATTCAAATGTAATCTGTGTGCTTTCTGTACTTAGAAATGAAAACCTAAAGCTGAATAAGAAATGAAAACTCAGCTTCCATTTTTGCATTTTACCATATTTCTATTTGGTATTCAGTCATAGCTTGGCTAAAATAATACAGTGCAGTAATTGCAGTTCATTGTGTAATTAATATGGACGACACCAGTGTTTCAAAGATGCAGATCAAAAGACATATTTAACACGGTAAATGTGTTCTAATAAAAGCCCAAATGCACAGTTCCATTATATTAAAGATTTACTACTAATACACATCCAACTTTCTATGAGAAATAAAAATGGAATTAACAATGAAAAAGTGCTGTGTTTAAGTAATATTAAAATTCCTCTCCTATAAGCCAGAATTTTACAAGTCCATAGTTACTCTCCATCCTTAACTGAGAGTTGGTTGCCCTAACGCTGTACATTAATAAATAGGCTGGACTGATCAATTTAACTTTGAACCTCCTGATTTTTTAGGTTTGGGTCATAATCTTATTTCACTTTTTTATTTGTTTGCATGTCTTTTTATTACTGGATATTTTCTGAGCAGCTTCTCTGTGTAGTTTCTTTGATCTCTGTTTCTTTTGCCTTCTGCATTAATTTATTACAAAAAAAATAATACTCCTACCCTTTACTTCCAGGAGGATGGATACATGTAACAGATTTTCTCCATCTCTGACCACTACAATTCAAGATCTTACTCTAATCCTGTAATTCTATCTCCTGTTAAGGCTGATGGGGGTTACATGGATCAGAGAAGAGATCTTTCACCATCAGAAGAAGTAGCTCATTTCTTCTGAGCTTGCTTAGTTAGCTCTACCATAAAATTCTGTTTCTCCCTCAAATAGTTTCACTTATCCACAAATCCCTGTTAGGTTGCCACCTACACCTCTGGCTTTAGGGACTTGCAGTAACATTGGTTGCAGGATGACTAAGTATCAGGGACTGCAGGTCTTGAATGCTGGTTCATGGCACTCTTAGGAGCTAGAGAATCCCAACCTGCCACCCAGTGACCTGCTAAAAGATGCTATAATACCAGCTGAACTCTGACAGAAGACTCCAGTCCTGGGATCTGATTGGTGGAACCCTGGGAATCCTGATTGGTCCCTAGCCTTTATTTAACCAAGCACAGGAAAAGGAAGTTGTCTATGCAACTGGGTTCCCCCAGCTCAGGAGTGCTCCCGCTGCAATACCTGCTCCTACTGATCTTGTGGTAACCTGACTCTGAGTTTGCCCCCTCCCGTGTATTGGACTCTGACCTCCTGGAATGTATCTAGTGGTCTCAGTGTAGTGAGTTAAATGATGCTAAAGTGTGGCCAAAGCTGCAATAAATCTCCAACCCCCCCAGTCTGGATTTGAGGTGACTGGTGGTATATTGATCTCAAGGGCTGAAAGAGTTATAGGTGTTTATAAACTCTTTCACTGTCCAACATTAAAACAATGATACTTAAGTTCAGGATTTTATTCTACAGAGGCATGGTTTACTCAGTTTCTTGGCAAACACCCAAAAGCATTCATTCTAAAGTTGAAAGTTTATTGATCAAACACAAGCGAGAACAAGAAATTAAAACAAGTATTTGTACTGCAACTGGAATTGCAAACTTAATTAGAACTTATTAAAGTCAGGTTTTTTTTGGAGGCAAACCATCAGTCTTTTTTGTTTAAGCAACCTTTTTAGTGAAAAGGAAATGGTTAATTTTACACTGGGTCCTGATGTATCAAGGGTATTTACTTCTGTTTTTAACATGCAGGCAGACAGACACAAGGTGGAGGAGAAACAGGATATAAAAGATGGGGGAAATAAGACTTTTAGGAACACTTTTTGGAATGGCTGGGTCCATTACAAATGGATGCTTTGTCAACCATGACACCTGTTGCTTGGACCCTATTTCACATTCTGGTAAGGGACATCATGTGGTTGGGTCTTTTCTCCTTAGACAGGGCAGGATTGTGGTCATCTCAGTGCTATGCTGATGCAGTGCAATTGATTTCAAGAATTTGATCAAATGCTGAGAGAGTGAGAGAGAGGATAGGAGGAAGGCATAGGGGAAGCATAAAAGTAATACAAAAGGAAGGCAGACAGAACAGGATCTTATATGTCTCTGTGGTGCTGGCAATTGGGTATCCCCACTGACAGGCTGAGAAGAGGATGTCATCATGATGATTTTTTAAGAAAAACAAAGTTCCTTAAACAAAAGCAAGGTCTAATGGCTTTCCTCTCAGGAAGAAAGTCTTTCAGTCTCGTCTGCTCCTTCTGTGTTGGCGTCAGGAAAGATGAGCTGTGTCTCTTTTTAAATCTCTTTTTAAGAACCCCAAAAAGGGAAAAAGAGGGCAACTCAGTTCATCCCCTCATTATTTTGTCCACCAGTTAGGCCTAATATTTGCCACACCAATTTTAGTTCATTAATTTGTGGCTCCACATCTTCTGTTTTTACCAACAATGATTTCAACAGTCATTGAACCATATGAGCAGCCCCTTTTTGTTTGGACTAATTCAGTTTTTGTCTGGTTTTCATGAACAGTATTATTTACTACTGAAAATAACTTGACCTATTTTCCATTAACATTTGTTGGTACAGTTTATTGTAACAGCTTATTAATTTTCACACACTTTTTACAACTGGACTTAAGGTAAACTTTTAGGTCCAAAAATCACAACAGTGGTAACCAAACAATGGATCACGTGATGGCAGTTTTGAGGCTGACCAAAAGGGTTACCTGCCAGAGGGGGCTGGAAGTTGTAAAAGGACAAAGTCTGCTCTTAGTGGCTGGGTCTCCAGACAGAACAAGGCAAGACTATGTTGGAGGAAGGAAAGAGAAATAGGGTCCTGGGACCCCTGAAGGCACTCACTAAAACCCAAAGGCTACTCAAAAGTGGTGAGGATTCAGAGGGTATGTCTACATTGCAATTGAAAAACCCACTGCAGGAAATCTCAGAGCCCAGGTCAGCTGACTCGGGCTCACAGGGCTCAGGCTGCAGAGCTTAACATAGCAGTGTAGCCCTTTGGGCTCTGGCTGGAGCCTAGGCTTGGAGACCCTCACCCTGCATGCGGTTTCAGAGCCCAGACAGCAGCCTGACCTGAACATTTACCACTTTAATATTATAGCCCAATAGCCCGAGCCCTGCAAACCTAAATCATTTGACCTGGGCCAGCTGTGGCTGTTCCATAGGTCTTTTACTGCAGCGTAGACATAGCCAGAAAAGGAATTGTGTACAGATATTTATTATTTTGCCCAGAGCTGTGTGTCTCTAGTGATTTGTCCATGAGGTAAAGTGTTTGGTTTAGAAATCCCTCTGCAAAGTCTGTGTTACTTGCTTCAACCAGCACTTGTCCTGAAGGGACAAACTGTAAACTGGAGCAGCCATAAGGGTGGAGATCTGGGGAAGGTGGATTTACGCTACTGGGGAGACTTGGGGGGCATTGGTCCTCATGGGCATCCACAAAGGGGAGCTCAGTCAGGACTCTGACACTGAGATCTCCTTGCTACCTAAGCACTTTGAGTACATAAATGGGAACTGGGTGTCCACATTCCCTAGGTGGCTCTGAAAATCCAAGCCTAAATCTAATTCTGACTTAATTCATCTTGCTTGACAGCTCCTGTGTCAGCACCAAATATCTGTACAGCAGTACAAGCTGAAAGCCTCTGAATCTTCTCTTGTCCAGGCTCCAGATAAGGTGTGTATTTGATCAGCTGTGTCATAACTGAATCTAATATTCTCTGACTCCGAGTGACTCAGGTTTTATCATTGAACCCACCACTGTCTGTCAGTTGTTCACAGTGGACAAAATGCTGAAGATAGAATGTCAGAGTGGTGCAAGTTTAGACACAGGGCTCAGTCCTCTGATGCACCCAGTCATTGCTGGGTGCAGCACAAGTAGAGGAGCAGTATTTGTTCTCATCCCTCATGACCCCTCTTCTTTCTCAGCATGGTCCCTCACAGTCCCCTCCTCCTCCACAGGTCTCTTGTGACTTGGCTCACTGTGTAGATTAGAGCAGACTTTAGGCTACTCTGCACTCTGCTCCAGCTGCCCTAGCCCTCACAGGGCCATCCACCAGTGGGGAATTGTTCAGTGCAGTGCACAACAGTTCTGTCCCTATCAATGGGATGGCTGCCTCCAGAGCACCTCTCTGTGGCCTGAGGTAGCTCTGCAGGTGTCCTTCCTCAGTTTCCCTATTCTGCTCAGGGCTCCTTAAATCAAACTCTCAATCAGCTCTTCTTTGGTTCAGCAACACCCCTTACCCCCTTGGACTGGATTTATTAAAACAACAAAATCAATCCCAAAACAAAGTTCTGAACATCCCCATCAAGTCCATACTCCCAGTTATTCCTGGTGGGGGGATTCTCAGGCCTTCTCTACCTGAGGCGTTTTCCCTGACTGGAGCCTACTTACTCACAGCAGTCAATTCCCATGCAACCCCTTAGGGTCTCCTGCTGGTGCCTACTCACTCCCAGCACCCATTTCCTGTTTGGCAGGCCTCTACTGAAGTCTCACTCTAGCTCACTTTCTTTCTCTGAATACTGCATTCCTTGCCTGCAGCTTCCTGCTGCTTTTATAGGAGAATCAGGTCCTCCATACCCAGCTGGTTCTACTAATTAAACCCTCACATCCCATTCCAGATGTGGCAGGCAGGGTTAATTGTTCAAGTCTGGCCAGCTCCAGGCCTCTGCCCCTTCAAGGGACAGGCCACTCCATTACAGTTCCCCCGGTACATACAGGTTTAGAAGAGGGCTTGCATAGGTTTGGCTATGGCTCCTACACCAGAGGAATCCACGGCTGGCTGTTTAAGCCAACTGTTGTCCCCTTTGTACCATAAGAGTGGCCTAAGGGGCTCTATTGAGCCCAGAGTGTACACCAGGGGTTCTCAAACTTCATTGCACCGCAACCCCCTTCTGACAACAAAAATTACTACATGACCCCAGGAGCGGAGACCGAAGCCTGAGCCTGCCCAAGCCCTGTTGCCCTGGGTAGGGCAAACCCTGAGCAGGGGGCCAAAGCCCAAGAGCTTCAGCCCCAGGTGGGGGGCCTGTAACCAGAGCCCCACCACCCGGGGCTGAAGCATTTGGGCTTTGGCTTGGGCCCCAGGCGGTGGGGTTTGGGCTTGGGCTTCAGCCCTGGGCCCCAGCAATTCTAATGACAGCCCCGATAACTCCATTAAAATGGGGTTGTGACTCACTTTGGGGTCCCAGCCCACAGTATGAGAACCACTGGTGTATACCATAGGTGCCCTGGAACCTGTAAACTGGAAGTAGGATCCTGCAGTGCAAGTATAAAAAATTGTATCATGTTGAACTGTAGCTCAAACTAAGCATAAATTGCAGATGACCCAATGTAGCAATATATAGTACACTGGGTGGAAAACTTTAATGGGAAACATTTAAAATTTTAATATGCCCCAATATGTTTGCTATTATTTAGGAAAACAATAGATAATAACCAAATGAGGGTGAGATCGCTTATTTTACATGGTACAGGTTAATTCAACCTTGAAATAAGATGCAATTTTCTGCCAGAGGGTAATTAAACATTGAAACAGCTTAGCAGGGGAGGTGGTGGACTTGCTATCACTCCGAGCCTTTAAAACGAGATTAGATCGTTTTCTAAAAGACAAGCTTTAATACAGGTTCTGGGAGAAATTCTATCACCTGTGTGAGCAGTGGGTTGGGTTGAATGGTTTGTGGTGGCCTGGCTGTTCTGACCTTGGAATCTGCTAATCTATCAATCCCCTTGTTCATTCCCTTCCTTGCAGCTGTGTTAAACCATGTTTGGAATTAAATCTCATGCTTTAGGGCTTTAGCTGGGCAGCTGAAGGGGTCAGGAAGGATTTACCCCTTCCCCCAATATGCAGTTGACCAGATGTATTTGCCGGAGAGGAGTTGCCTTCCCTTCAAGCATTGGGGATTGGCCACAGCTGGAGATGGGACATTGGGCAAGATGGACCAGTGCTCTGAGGTAGTAGTGAGAATCCTCTTTATTGGGTGCTTGGCTGGTGTGCCTTGCTCACATATTCAGGGTCAAACAGGTTACCAGATCTGGCGTTGAGAGGAAAGTTCCCCTCAGGTCAGATTGGCCAGGACCTTGGGATTTTTTCACCTTCCTCTGAAGCATGGAGTACAGATTGCCTCCTAAAACCATCGAGGCTTATTTCACCTGATCAATGTCCTGCCATTGCAGGGACCTTAGGCATAGGTCCTGTTCTCTGCATGTGGAATGGAGTTTAGTCTCCTGAGGACTGAAATGTTTTGCCCTAACTAAAGTCATTGAGCTAAATATAGAGGTATATGGGTGAAATTTCATTGCTTGTGACAAGAGGTTAGACTTGAGGATCTAACCTAAAGTCCCATCTGGCCTTAAACTCTATGAAACAATGTTCAGTTAATAATTTATCAATCTGTAGGAGATGAAAACTGAAGAGGAGGAGGGAGCAAAGAGAATAGAAGACAGTGAAACACGGAAAGGAAGTGAGAGGGGGTGGTTATAGCAAGTGAGGAACTTCTAGCCTGGGCAACAAGGATCTACACTACAATATGATCACCTGTGCAAACTCCTAGTGAAAAATAATAGAATTTTGGGCCAGAAGAGACTGTTGTGTTCACTTAGTTGCTTGACACAAGCCATAGCATCTCATCCAGTGATTCCTGCATCAAACCCATACTTCTGGTTGAGCTAAAGCATCTCTTTTGAAAGATGTCCAGACTTCATTTATAGATGTGCTGTGCTGTACTCCTGAAAGACAGGGCCTTTCCTGTGTCTTCCTAGGGGAAGTTATTGGGTAGGTCACGTGCAGTGGCATTTACATAATTATGAATTCCCTAGACAAGACAAGGCTCTATAGAAGGTGTTATTTTCATTTGAGGCTAACTCTGACATTGTAATGGAGCAGATACACATCCTTCCCAATAATTTTGGCCTGAATTATCCCTTCCCATGGCAATACCTGTGGGAGGGGTATCAAAGCTGTGAAGTCTGCGTGAGGATCCCCTCTGAGTCACTCTTCAGTCACTCCAGTTTCTGCTCACCCTAGAATTAGGTGAGTGTAGGCACACTCAAGCCCTATGGATCTTTAGGGATCAGCATGAATCCTACGGAATCTGCAAGAGGGCAGACATAGAGGTCCAGGGCCTCTCCACCAGCTCTAGCCCCTGTGCCTCCCCAACTTCTTACCTGTAGCTGCCCCATACCACCCAGATGGGGGACCTCAGGAGAAAAGGTCCAGCCTATCCCATCTTTCCAGGAGTCTCTATGGGTCTAGAGGAGTTCAGTGTTCTCCTTGGCCTTCCCCTCCTCCAGCTCAAACACTGTACCTAAAGAGAGACCTCTGTAGGGCCCAGAGTAGTGGGGATAGGCCAGTACATTGGAGCACTTGACCACTGTCCTCCTTTCACAAGTGTTGAGACATGCAGCTAGCTAGTGGTTTCAGGGACATTTAAATACACAAATGCAATTGAAAACTTTTTTAAAAACTCTGCTGTCCAACCACTCTGTTTTAACAAAATAAGTTGGTCAGTATCTCTCTAAGCATAGCAGCCATTTGCAGACATAGGTTACAATAAGTGGGAAAGAAACACCTCCTTTTGTAACAAACATTTAGAGCCAGACTGATGTGACTTTGCTGTAAATCTGGGGATAATTCCATTGATCTCAACAGATTTACACTAGTGACTAGTGTAACTGAGACCAGTTGTCCTCCTAGTCTAGATTCTGCTCCCCTTTACAACTGGGAACTCCAGAGCATCAATCAAAGGCACCTAATAACTGCAAATAACAGCTGACTTATTTTTAACTGTGTGAAAGCCAGAGATTTTTATCTTCGTTCCAGAAGCTCATCCACTTTTTCTTCCTTCCTTCCATTAATTTGATAAATCTTTGTGAGCCTGAGTTATGCAAAGGATAGTTCTTTTCACAAGCTTTTTCTTCTGCAGTCAGATTTAGTGCCTGCTGAAGTGATTTGTATAGCAAGAGTGGGCCATTTTGCAGCACTAGAATAATTCCATTGTACTGTATTTCTGGAGAGTGGTAAAGCTCATGGATATTTCTGTTAAATAGATTTGAGCAGGAATCCTAGGCTATATAAATAGCTTAGTACATAATTCTAAATGAAAATAACATACTAATGTGCAAGTGATTTACACCAATGTCAGCTGTCTATGAGAGAAGTTAGTGTTTGTTCTCATGCTTTCATTTTCCTAGATGGGAGATTAACTGCACATATATTTGCTGATGTCTGTCTTGAAGTGGTTTCATATTAGAATCAGGATGTCAGATTTCTGTTCCCACATTTTCCCTCTGACAAGGATTAGACGGATGTAACAATGTTTTTGAAACGTATTTCACATTTATTGAATTTGTTATTCAAAACATTGCTAATGTTCACACACTGGTATAATATTTCAGGCATATTTTTCTCTAAGGTATAAGCAACACTCCTTTTAGTTCACTCATATAGCTTTATAATGAATGACACATTTTGAGTAGGCTACCTTTCGGTGCTAAAGACAGCTAAGTTCCATTCTAAGGGCCAAATTTTGCTCTCAGTTATGCTGCTATGAATCCCGAATGAGTGGATTTACTCTGTATTCAAATAGGCATAACTGAGAGCAAAATTTGGCCCTTACTAAAGACTGGTTTTGGTGCCATACTTCAAGAGATATAGGGCAATTTATTTTTCAAAAGCCCCAAAGTGATTTAGGAGCCTAAGTCAAAAAGGTGCTTTTCAAAATTTTATTCATCTGCAGGCCCCAATCCACGAAAACACTCAGTATGTGCTGAACATTAAGCACTTGCTTAAAGTCTTACTGATGAAGCAATTTTTCAAATAGGGATGCTATCCTCAATGGGGAGGCTTTGATTGAAAGCTCTCCGGGGCAGGGATTGTGTCTTTGTATGTGTTTGTACTGCACCTAGCACAATAGGGTCCTAATCTTGATTAAATCACATAATGAAATATCAGAGTGGTGCTTATTCATTCTTTTTTTTCCCCATGGTATTTGAAGGGACATGGTCAATAAGGTTAGTTGTAAATGTAGGTTTTTGTTTTTAGTGTTTTTTAATCTTCCTTTCATTTCACCAAGTTGGTTCTTTCTTATACTTTCTTTGCCTAAAAATATATCTTCTCTTGTCATTTCCCTGCTGCAGCAGGGGGACACACATTCTCCCTCACATTCTCATACGTGTGTGAACCTAGTGACTGCACACAGACTGTTCATATCAGAAGCACTTCCTGTTCTGCTGCAGTGAAAGTAGAGACATGAATTCTTGAATTACTGGTTGTATAGGTCCCTTGGGGAACCAAAAAAATTGCTGCTGCGACCAAGTGTGCGTATGAGTTGTCCTACTAACCTTCCAATGCCATTGGGATAGAAGGGAAGAGAAGGCCCTTGACCTGCCCCACAACCCTTATTTCCCCTCAATCCCCACAAAAGAGGATCTTCTCATGGTGATGGGAAAGTTCCTCAGAAATGAGCTGGGATGGAGGGAGACAGATCAGACTTTTTAGTTTTCTGGGGAGGTGATAAAGGCGACAGATCTGGGTAAGGGAGTGATACAGAGGTGAGGTTAGCAAGTGTATGCGGGAGTGCAAGCTTTGGATGGGTATGGGGCATGGGGAAAAACAGAGTGGGATTGGAAGAGGGTCTTTAGCCTAGATATTGGCAGAGGGGTTCTTGTGGGGCTGGTAACTGGACTAGAATTCTGCTGCTTGGTTGCAAAGCATTTTCTGGGCAGTATGGGAGGGGAGAGGTGGTGACTGTCAGTGGAAAGAAGGATACATAAAAACAGTAGGAAATGTCGAGACATTTAATCATCATTTTTGTTAACACTGATATAGATAGTAGTAAATAACACACTTATTTACATTCAGTTCTCTGAGCACGCAGATGCTGTTTGAGTCTGTTAAACACTATTCCTTTAATGAATCGATACAAGAGAGTGCACAGGTGTCCCGAGCATTACAAGAGCATGTTGACATAGCAATTGCTACTGAATATGAACCAGGATGTTAGCAGACTTGCCTCAACTTTCACAAATATTTGATAACCATAATTCCTTCTCATGTCACCAGAAATAAACAAACTCTTGCCAATGGGGGAGGACCCCTGTGGTTGGAAAACACAGTTTAGTTTTTTGTATTCTTCACAGAAAGAGTGACAAAGCCATTGAAATAGGAATATAGACAAGCAAAAGGTCTATAGGACTATACTAGCTGTAACCCAGTTTCAAATCAATAATTAGCAAGATTTGTACCATCTGGGACCGGCGGACCTCCCGCAGGCACGCCACCGAAGGCAGCCTGACTGCCACCCTCACAGCAACCGGCAGGCCACCTCCCCGCGGCTTGCCACCCCAGGCACGCGCTTGGTATGCTGGTGTATGGAGCCGCCCCTGATTTCAGTCCAGGTCTGTTGATCATGCACATTTCAGGGGTACTGCATCTACACACACACAAACAAACTTGATTTTTTAAAAATAAACTCCTTAAAAGTGTGGCTAGCTTTAAACATCCTTTTACACTTCACTTCTTCTGTACTAGCCAAACAGATAGCAGTGTTCTTATAAAGTGGGAGCAGGTACAGCAAGCACAAAGTGCTGCATCAGAATTTTTCAGTAGAAGTGAATCTGTCACCACTAGTGTTCTAGTGATGACGATACGTCTATTAGTCAAGGAATACATTTTTGTGACATTGAATTTTATTTTCTAAGCGTTTGTCATCTCAATTTCGTAATGTTTGAGCACAGACAGTCTGAGGAGACAGTTAAGCCTTGTCTACACTATGAAAATAACAAAACTTAACACTTTTTAAAATTGGAGTGCAGCTCAACCATGTTAAAGCACTGGTGAACCCAGTCTCTGTGGATGGAGCAAAACAACTTTACAAGAGGTTATAAAAAAATGCCCTATTCTAAAACTCTAAAGCATAGCTGCACCAAAACAAATTATAACACAGGGGAGTTACAAATGAATTTAACTAACAGCCACTGTTAATTAAAACATAGATGGACACCACATTCATATAAGGTCAGACCTTCAGAAGGTGTAAGTTTGCTTGGTTCCACTTCAGTTCATGGAGCTACTGTGAATTACACCAGGTGAGGATCTGGCCCTTGTCTACTTTTTTCAACAACTTAATGTTTTTGATAGTGCTGCTAATTCAGTTTATGAACTACAGCGGAGCAGTTTTGGGCCAGATTTTCCAAGGCTTTTTGGTGCCTAAAGATGCAGATAAGTGCCTAGTGGGATTTTCAAAAGCACCTAGGTATCTGCTGTTGATTTCAATGGTGATAAAGTACCCAGGCTCTTTTGGAAATCCCAATAGGTGTTTTTTCAGAATCTTTAGGCATCTGAACACCTTTAAAAATCTGACTCTTGCTTGCTGTCTTTTATTTGAGGAGCAGGCTTCCATCTTAGAAGCATTATGTAGTGCTTACTGGAGCAGTATTAGAACAGAAAATTGGACAGTTCTATCCACTTTGTTTGTTTACAGGTTTAAATTTAAATGAAATTGTTGTGTAGAGAAGAAAAGAATTTGGCAGTAATGCAGTTTGTAATAGCAAGGAGAGTTGCTACTGAAATAATTAAGTAATAAAAAGGTGCTGTAGATAATTTTACTGCTGGAGAAAACTGATTCCTAAGAGTAAAAATATGTTTGCCATTCTGAATATGACATGCTTTACTGCCATTTAACTGTATTACAGTGATCAAAGAAGAAAAAAAACACTTTAGAAAGGCAAATCTCTTGTAGTTCATTTCTTGAAGGAAGATATATTTGATAATACTGAAGAGGATATTTTAAGTTTCTTTCTGGTTCATGGGACAAATTGCTTTCTATTCACAATAGCCAAGTCATTATATATATATAGTCACCAAAGTGACAACTCCAGTTGGTTGCTTCACCTTGTACTGAACCTTTACTCCCCTCCTTGTGGAAGCATATTCTTTGCTGAAGTATAAAAAAGATTTTCTTCTTTAAATAAGGATCTCTGAGAAACTCTTACAGAGGTCTAAGCTGTCATCCTTGGAAAGTTTTCAGAGTCTTCAATACTTCCTCTGGCCATTGTGTATCTTTTTTACCCATCAGCTATCATCTCTGAGTGTAGAGTTAAAAGTGTTGGATCCTTACATTTTTACAGTATTTTAAATAAGAAAATATTTTAAATGTTTGTCATTATTCCTAAAACTATGCTGTGGGCCATTTTTTTTACCACATCATAGTTTTCCTCCGCCTCCTCTTTCTTAAATGCAATTAAAAGCTCCAGATGTTTTTCCTGCAGCATCTGGCTCCTTGGCACACCCCTCAGAAGTAGTGTTTGGAGCCTTCCAGTTACGTCTTGGACTGTTACATAGTTTGCTGATGAGCTGTTAGAATCACTTGGGCTGAGAGACACTAGTTTGCACTGACAACTCTTGGTCTAAAGCATAACATTACTTAGCAGGACCCGCATGGCTCCATACAGCAAATTCAGAGAGAGAAAAAGAGATCAGAAAGTTTGGCAAAGGTGGGTAGAGGAAGAAAAAAGGAAAGATGAGTGAAAAGTAAGTCAATATCGGAAATAGGTGTGGGAGAGACCATGAGCCTGTCTGTGTCCAGTCTATACTAGTCAAAAAGACACTGCAACAAAATGTTGGTTGGTTGGAATCCTGTTAGCTTGCAATACTAGCTGTTTGTCTATACCAGGGGTAGGCAACCTATGGCACGTGTGCCGAAGGCGGCACGTGAGCTGATTTTCAGTGGCACTCACACTGCCCGGGTCCTGGCCACCGGTCCGGGGGGGGGGGTCTGCATTTTAATTTAATTTTAAATGAAGCTTCTTAAACATTTTAAAAACCTTATTTACTTTACATACAACAATAGTTTAGTTATATATTATAGACTTATAGAAAGAGAGCGTCTAAAAACATTAAAATGTATTACTGGCACGCGAAACCTTAAATTGGAGTGAATAAATGAAGACTCGGCACACCACTTCTGAAAGGTTTCTGACCCCGGGTCTATACAACAATTACTATACGCACAATAGCCATTTGTTTAATGTATTTTAATGCCTGAGGCCAGGTGCCTGATTCTCCAGTGCCCTGCCCCTTGTGTAGTCACAGAATGCTAAAATCCATGTAAGTAGAGAATTTTGTTTAATGGTGTTAAACACTCACTTTGCACAGTTGTACATGACCAAACAAGGTGCTGACCAGTGGAGAATGAAGATACAGGCCCAAAGTATTTATTTGAGGTCTGGCTTTGTGTCTTACTATGCTCAGGCCCTTCTATTTCTTCTCTTTCAAGAAATCTATGACGTTGGTGCTGCACAGGGTAGGCCCAATATGATGTTGAGGGGCCCAGGTGCCACTGGCCAAGCACGCAGATGGGTCTGGTTGATCTGTATGTTTCACAATAGTGGTGATACCTTTAACTTCAGACTTAAGGCTTATCTACACTTTAAATGCTACAATGGCACAGAATTCTTCTGTCAACCTAACTCTGTCTACATGGGGACTTAGGTTGGCTTCACTGTGCCGCTTAGGGGTGTTGATTTTTCACACCCCTGACCAACTTAGTTAAACCAACTTAATTTTCCACCTTCTAGTTTGGAGGTGATGGATCTAAATGTGGCTATATACCTGTCTCATGGATCCTGTGGCCAGCTGGGGCACAATTAAGAGTAGCCAAGTGGCTACTTCGGTAGCCAGGGATTGACAACATCTTTAGCTCAGCCACACCCCATACACACACCTCTGTGCCACCTGGGAATTCCCCTGGCTGAGGGAATACTCTGCTGTTTAAACAGAACAGGACGCCTAGGATTTGGCCCCTAGTTCTATATCTGATATTGCAGAGCTATGACACTGTATTGAGCTCATGTGTATCTGTGCAGTTGTGCTACTGTGGAGGTGGCCTGGATGTTTTGAGTGCATGGAGTTAATAGTAAATATGAGTGCATGTTGTAGTGTATACCCTTTGCTACTGTGGATCTGAGAGGCCAATTAACCCCCTTAGCTGCACCTGGAGGGTGTGCCAGGCCTAATTAAAGATGAAAACGAGCTTGCGGAGGAGCTGAATAGTGACTAAAGAAGGGAATCACAGATTAGAAGGGGGCTGCAGGGAGAGAGGGAAGAATGCTGCAGTCCTTCTCTTGGCACAGAGAATGGAGAGAGTGGGAGGGTTCAGAAGGAAGTCCAGGGAAAAGCTGGCCCTGAGATCCTCTCCTAATTAGAGGAGTCTGGCAGGAGGCCTGGAGAGATGTGGAGCAGGCTCTGGTGATGAGGAACCCTAATAAAAGGGCAGGATCTGGAGTTCCAAGCCCTGGGAGGTATTAAGTGGATGAATGGAGCAAGGGGAACTTGAGAGGCACAAAAGGTCAAGACCAAGAAGAGCAGAAGTTGATTTAAGCTTGTATTTGTAGTTTGAGATGTAACGGGGAGGGATTCCAGGGAAGAGCCATGTGTGTCCTGGCCCTGAAAGAAGAATTAACTTAGAAAGACTGTGGGAGAGGCCTGCTGGCAGCTTATGGTAAGAAGAAGACCAAAGAGGCAACAGCAAGGAGTCTGAAGGAGCAGACCTTGTCTGCTAGTTATAGGCAGGGCCAGCTCCAGGCACCAGCCCAGCAAGCAGGTGCTTGGGGCAGCCAACGGAAAGGGGCGGCACATCCAGCTCTTCGGCGGCAATTCGGCAGCGGGTCCCTCAGTCCCTCTCGGAGCGAAGGACCTGCTGCCAAATTGCCGCTGAAGACTGAAGCGGCGGCGGTAGAGCTGATTGTGATTGCGCCTTTTTTTTTTTCTTTTTTCTTTTTGCTGCTTGGGGCAGCAAAATCCCTGGAGCTGGCCCTAGTTATAGGGTTCCTGGACTGGAACCCTGTAGAGTGGGAGGACCTGGGTCTCCCTATCAGCCACTGGGAAGGAGGTGTGAAGATCCATGATAGAAGGGGATAAAGATGACTAAGAGCCCTGAGAGAAGGGTGAAAGGATCATGGGGGGAGGCACAGCGAGGGCCAAAGACCTTTTGAAAGGACCCTGGACTGTTGGACCTTCTGTTACCCTGGAAGGAGTAGGGCTGAAGCACAACCTGGCTGGAAGGCTGAGTCATGAGAAGAAGTGGAACAAAGCAGGACCAGTGCAACTGTAAGTAAGATACACCATGAGGAGATTCTCCTATGCCATGCCCAACCTCAAAGGGACATGCCAGTGGTGAGTTGACTCTTCTACAGTGTGTTCTACCCAATTTTGATAAGGCCAGTCCCCTTATATTGTGGGCATTGATCATGTGGCAGTATGGGAGAAGGGTGTCCTTGTCACAGTAGCTTTATCTACACTACAGAATATTTCCCCCAACTTCTCACCGACACTAAAGCCACTTCAGCTGAATCAGTGTTAGCAACATTGGACCCTAAAGTAGACAGCTCTCGTGCACCATCAGCCTTTCTCAGAACTGTGTCAATTAGACTCCTCTGTTCTGAGCACATTTCTAACTATGGCTGGAGAGATGTCTGCTGTAGAGCTCCCTATGTTGCTAACAGTGGTGCAGCTGGTCAATAGAAAAGGTAAGTGGGAAAGTCTTGGGACTATTTTTAAAGTTTGAATACCAATCGCCAATATCAGATACTTCACAAATAATCCACAGGTTGCCTATTGTTTTTCTGTGATGTTCACACAATAGTTAAATAAAGTAAAGTTACAGTTAATGGAACTGGTTTGTGAATGTTTTGTAACGTTAAAAACATTCAAAATTCACTGAATAGTATTTGACAAATACTATTTGACCAGCTCTACTAAAAGGAAAAAAAAAAAATTGACATTTGCATGTACTGCCACGATGCATCGAAAAACCCTGCAGAGCAATCCAGCATATATACTCTGTCAAACCAAGGAGAAATAAAGGTCTGTTGTTAATTCAGACAAATGGTCAGCAGCTGCAAAATAGTTTCCACGAGAAACAGCAAAACCTTCTCAGTTCTGGATAAAATATTTTACTGATTCTAATAGTTTTCTGATGCTTTTGCCAGGACAAAAATAAGTTTCTCCTTCTCCACAACATTTATTCATGTTAACTACTAATTCAGCACTGCAAGCTTTAGTTACTGTTAGTAACAAACAAGTCAATTTTTAATAGCAAAAATCATTATTTTTATACAGTTCCCCAGTATTCCACATGAATTGGCTGGCATAGATCTGTCATTATAGAAGGTTCAATGGCCTCAATAGTGAAACTAACTGTTTTGATTATATAGTCTTTTTAAAGGAATGAAGTTGTATTGATCTACATATATATACTTTTCAGTGTACTGTACTGCCCTAATTGTAGTGTGTAAATGTATTAAGGCAGTTTGGCATTACAGTCAAGTGTACCTGTCATTCCAATTTTAACACAACTACCAATATACCATTCTCCACAGAGTAATTTTTGTGCATGCATTACTATAATATGTTACTTCCGGGAGTGCTTTCTTTAAGAATATTAGGGTTTTTAATAGTTCAACTCCAAAATATGCTAGGAAAGCAAAACATAATACAAGCCACAATCTTTATTATTGTCGGGCTAAATTTACACCTGCTAATGCAGGGAATTGTAAATTGCGCCACACTGCACCAAATCAACCCTTTTATATAATAATATATGGAGATATACCTATCTCATAGAACTGGAAAGGACCTCAGAAGGTCCTTGAGTCCAGTCCCCTGTCTTCACTAGCAGGACCAAGTACTGATTTTTACCCTAGATCCTTAAGTGGCCCCCTCAAGGATTGAATTCTCAACCTTGGGTTTAGCAGGCCAATGCTTGAACCACTGAGCTATCCCTCCGCCCGCTGGATTAATTCTTTGCATTTCCACCAAGAGAGAAGAGTTTTAATCTCTGCTGGTGGTTTCACAGACGCTCCCTGGTAGAGGCTGGCAGAGAGGAGACTGAGTTATATGTTCTCTTCCAAACTAGTGTTGTCCACTTTGGGACTGTCCTGACTTTTTTATAGATTCTCTGATGGCGAGGAAGCTCAGGGCACCTTATACCACTGCAAACCCCTCTTCCTGGTAGATTTTCTAGACAAGGGCCCTGCTCCAAGTTCTGTAACAGCTTCCACCAACACAGTACCTCTAGCAAGCTGAAGATTACTTTTCAAGATATACTGAGCCAACTTCATCCCACGTGTAACTTCAATAAATTTAGCCTATTGACCAGGAGAAAGATAAATGTCTGTTGGATTATGACAGGGATTGGCAAACTTTGGCACTCTGCCCACCAGGGTAAGCACCCTGGCGGGCCGGGCCAGTTTGTTTACCTGCTGCGTCCGCAGGTTCGGCCAATCGCAGCTCCCACTGGCCGCAGTTCGCCGCTCCAGGCCAATGGGGGCAGCGGGCAGCGGTGGCCAGCACATCCTTCTAATCAGGGAGGTTAGAATAGTAAAGCAAACTACATTTGGGGCATAGCATAAACATCTGCTATGGTAAGGCTTCCATCATACTGGTTAGGTGAAGTACATTGTGCTCATCTTCATTCCAGTCAGAGCTCATGTCATAAGGTTAAAACAGTTTCATGGGATTTCCCCATCAAAATCTCGCCACTCTCCCCCATCCCACCCCCAAAGGTGAAGGTAGTGGCAACATCTGACATTACAAGAATGAGAGGACACACATATATACGGGTGAGGGAGATGGACTGACATGTTTGCACCCAAGACCTTCTTCTGTGTCTAATTTGTATGAGAGTTGAATGCTGAAGCCACAAGTTAGGAAAGGCCTTGCATTCTAATATAGGGTAAATCAGCATGGTGTTTTATCCCTACTTGTGTTCATTTGGCACAAATGTAAATGACTACACAAGGTGGAAGCAGTGGAGAATCTTTTCTCACAGTAAAAAAGTGACATTAGACTGTGCCTTTCTCAGACTAAAAAAGGGGGTTATAGATACAATAATGTCTAATAATCTAACAGAGACAAAATGGGTAAAGTAATATCTTGTATTGGACCACCTTCTCTTGGCGAAAATAAATAAATAAAAAATATTACCTCACCCATCTTGTGTGTCTAATATTCTGGGACTGACATAACTACAATAACACTGCATATCATAATCCAGGGATCAGCAACCTTTGGCCCACAGCCCGCCAGGGTAAGCACCCTGGCGGGCCGGGTCAGTTTGTTTACCTGCTGCATCTGCAGGTTTGGCTGATTGCGGCTACCGCTGTGTCTTAAAGAGAAGTCTTCTTAAAAGTATGCGTCTCCAAGATAGATGCTACTTAGGTGACAGGCACCTTATCGAGATGGCAACTGCTAAGGTAGGGTCAGAGGTACCTTTATGCACCATTTTCCAAGGATTTATATAACTCAGGCATGACAAATGATTGTGGCCTTGTTTCAATTTTATCCATGCCAAATCAAATATGAGTTTATATATAATGTATGTCTAGGGAGAGAACAAAAATTCATGATTAAAGTACAGATTTCCTACATTTCAGACTGTGACAGGGTGTTAGGTACTGGGACCCTGCTCAGAGATATATAACTATACTGGTCATTCACCCTGGCAGCCAGATCAGGTTGGTCCTATTAGTGACAACCTAGGAGTAGAAAAGTATTTGAGGTCCTTTCTGAGGCAGAGGGGAAAATCAGGCAGGCAGAAATCCTAGGGACAGTCAAATTCAGGAGAAAACGAAGACTGGGGATTGTTTATCATTTAAGTTAATAATAGAGGCAAACAGCATGGAAGGGGTAAGTTTGGGTACTTCGTTAGAAAAAAAGATTGGAATGCCATCTGTTTATAGAGCCTAGAGTGCTATCAGTAGACCACCTTTCTGGCATTATTGAGTACTTTTAATATGCATAATATATGTATTACAGATATATTAATTGAAGGACTTTTTGCAGCTATGTGTGTATGTGTGTTAATATATATACATATATATGGATTATTGCATGTTTACAGAAAAAGACTATTTTAAAAAAGACCTAAATATGTATTTACCCATTAGACCAGAACAGCTCTGAAACAGCTGACTGCATCTATATACAACTTGTGGTATTTAGCACGGGGAGCTTGAATGGCACAGTGCGATCTTGTGCCACATGACTTACACATGGGTTTGTCCAATTTGATCTAGCACTTTTGAATGAGAATCAGCTGTGAAAGGCTATGGACTGACCTGGGGGCAGAATGGTTTCATGGAGTGTTTTGAGATTTCAAAATTTGTTTTTGTTCTGATTTGGGAAATTTTAAAATTCTCCACAAAACAAAAATCTGGAAAACTATCATTTTGGAAACATTAAAATATTTCATGTTGATAATTTTGACCCGTTTTGTGTTGAAAGGTCAATATGCAATTTTTTAAACATTTCGACCTGGAACAGAACATAGATTAGTGGCCATTTTGATTAGAATTTTCATTTACTCAGGGGCCAGGCAGGGAAGGGTGAGAGGAGGATGTGAGTGGGCATGATTAGTAGTGACTGGCTGACATATATATACTAATACATAATACTAATACATATAGTGTCCTGCATGCCCCTGCCCCAAACTCTGTGGGGCAATGAAAAGCAGATATTTACCCTTCTTTGTTGTACTGCTACCTCTTCTTGTAAGAGTAAATTAGTGAGAAGTCAATAGCTGTGTCTTGCTAAGTTGGGGGTGCCATCCGTATATCACTATAATGGGAAATACTTACCCAAGTTTCCTTCTCCTGCATCGGGCTCACCTGTGCTCAACTGATGGGACTGTAGTGGAGTCTCAAACAGGTGCTGGCTCGTGTCTTAGCTTGACCCTCCCACACCCCCAGTCACATGTCCCCTGTCTTCCTCCTCATTCTTACTGCTCATAAAAGGGTCCGTGCTCCTCGGCGGTATCCACGGTGGTGTGCGGGTGGTGGTGGGGTCTCAGCCAAGCATGGCATACAGCTCTTTATAAAAATGGCAGGGCTGCAGCTCAGCACTGGATTGACTGTTTGGCCTCCCTGGCCTTCTGGCATGCCTGCCGCAGGTCCTTTGCTTTCATGTGGCATTGCTGCTGGTCCCTGTCATAACCCTTCTCTTGCATCCCCTGTGCAATCTGTTTGATGATATCCACATTTCTGTGGCTGATCTGTAGCTGTGCTTGTGCAGCCTCTTCTCCTCACAGCCCAGGTGATCCAATATTTACTGTCTAATCCAGGCCGGAGCACATCTGGAGTGTGTAACCAGCATGGTCAACTGGGCACTTGCGCACAACAGTGGAGAGCTGCTAGGTGTTCTCGCCAAACTGGGCAATCAGGAAAAGGCATTTCAACAATTTGTGGGATTTTAATGGAAGGAGTGGGAAGGGGCTTCCAGCCTCTGTGACCTGTAGGTAGTGGAGTTCAAAATTGTGACCGAAGCAGTCAGTGTCAGTCATTGTGGGACAGGTGCTGGAGGACTGTTAGGATGACATAGGTAATGTAGTATCTATACTCTCATTGCGTCACCCTCAGTACATCAACCATGGCTCAACACCACTCAGGGAGGTGGTGTTATTGCATTGACGTAATGTGGTGCTTACATCGGTGGGAGACAAATTGAAGTGTCGACACATGCAAAACAAGTTTGATGCAAGGTGGCTTAGGCTGACCTATTTTTGTAGTGTAGACCAGGCCTATGTCTACACTTAAAACACTTCAGCAGCACAACTGTAGCACTTCAGTGTAGACACTACTTATGCAGATGGGAGGGGTTCTCCCATCGGTGTAGGTAATCCACCTTCCTGAGAAGCAGTAGATAGGTTGATGGAAAAATTCTTCAGTCAACCTAGCACTGGCTACACTAGGATTTAGGCTGGCGGTAGCTATGCTACTGTAACTTGTGAGTGTAGACCAACCCTTAAGGTATATCTACTCTACAACAGCACAACTGCACCACTGTAGCTACACCACAGTAGTGCTGTAGTATAAAAACTTGCTACAGTGATGGAAGGTTTGTTTTGTTTTGTTTTGTTTTGTTTTGTTTTGTTTTGTTTTGTTGCTGTAGTCCATCTCTCCCCTTGAGAAACCAATATGTAGGTTGATGGAAGAATTCTTCTGTTGACCTAGCTGTGTCTATACCAGGGCTTAGGTTGTTTTAACTACATTTATTAGAGGTGTAACAGGTTGACCTAAGTTTTAGGTGTAAGCCAGGCATTTGGTATTCATCTTTCATTACTTTCAGAGATATAACAGGATTATCATTATAAACGCACCAATAGAAGTCTCCCATATATTTTACTTTCCCATCTGATACTAAATACTTTCCTTGACGTCATCGTAAGATGGTACAATATCAATGAATATCCCATAGCCCTGTGAAGAAGTTGAAAAGTCCCATTTGCTTGTCATTGCATGGTACTTAGTCTGTAATGTCTCAGAAAAACAAAAGGCTCTTCTGAAGTCAGTGGAAATGCTGAAGGAGTGGAAGCAATCTGGTTTTGTAAAAAGCTTTGCGAATAAAAGGAAATTATACTGCCCTTATTTTAAAAAAAATACAAAATATGCTCTGTTCTAGGAATTATTCTGAGGAAGTCCTATAGCCTGTGTTATAGATGATCAGTGGTTCCTTCTGGCCTTGGAATCATGAAAATGAGGGTCATATAACTGTTGAAACATGCCTGCATTAATTAAGGAGTTTTGCATGTGACTGAGGGCATCTGGCCCTAACTATGTTAAATAGCATGAAGCATGTGATTTAAACCTACAAAATTCAAGAAATTCAGCTAAGGATGCTGCCCACTCATACACGATTCAGATTCAGTAGAAGGCAGGATGCTCTTTACTCTTCAGCAACCAGTCTGGAGAACAGAGAAGGAAGACAGCAGCAGTATATGAAGTAAGTAGGGAAATCTGCAGCATATCTCTGTTGGATGAGAAACTGAAATCTCCTGTCAAAAGTAGTGGATTTGGTCAATATAAATATTTTGCATTTCCAGTATTGTACATACCTGCATTATGTCTGTGGTTCGTTTTGTAATGTGACTGTTTTCTTGTGCAGTTTAAGTACATTCGTGTGCTAGCACCATGTATTGCAATGCTACAAATGCACTTGATGTGATAGCATTTCTTTACAGTCAGAATATAAATGTGGGCCATTCCTGAAACTGTGCATGTTTGTGGAATTATATTTTAGAGCTAAGATGGAATATTGAGTAACAAATGTAAAAAGAAGTGGTTTAAATTCACATTTAAGAACAATGAGACTATACAGTACATTGTACATCCAAATTGGTTAACATTGGACTGGATGGACAAAATAGCGAAGCATTAATGTTGTTGGTGTGTGTGTGTTTTAAGTAAACTGAAGCTGGAGGAGATAATCTTGAACCAAGAGTTGTTGTCTCTTGTCTTATACTCTACTTAGATTGTACACTCTCCGACAGAGACTGTCTCTTTGTTCTGTGTTAGTACAGCACCTAGCACGATGGGGTCCTAATCCATGACTAGGGCTCCTAAATGCTACAGTAATACTATTACTAATCACTAAATATTATAGTTCAAGCAATTAAAAATGTCATATGTAGATGTGGGACAAGTATGAACTAGTTATACAGCTTTAAGGTAAAGAGAGCATACAAGAGTTTGGAAGCAGAAATCTTATCTGTTTACCACTGGTTTTAGCAGTTTGGAACTTACCAGTTGCAAACATGTTGTGGGGACTTGATCCTACAAGGTGTGGAGTGCTCTGGCCCTATTCCAGCAAAACATTTAAGCACATGCTTAATTGTAAAGACATGAGTAGTTCCAAGATAAGCATGTACCAGGGGCTAGAGTGGATCAGGATCAGAGTGCCCAGCACCTTGCAGGATCAAACCTAGGATAACAACACTGAACAAATGAGGGCCCTTCACAGAAGCTGTGCATGACAATCTAACAAATGCTTAATTCACTGCAGAACAACTTAAACAAAAACTTATTGAGCCATAGGACATATCTCTTGTTTGCTGTTTTTTTGTTCCATATGAAATTACCTATATGCTTTTGAGTCAAAGACGGTTCTAAGCTGATCAATTTCTTCTGTGGTATTTCAGTTTTTCACACTTCATGCTGTTAATCTTTCCAGTACCAGTGCTGTGCGTCGAAGTGTGAAGTGTACAACTATAAAGTTTAGGCATAAATACATCTCGCAAAAGACATTTTCTATAGCGTATATCATTTTATAGAATATACAGAATCATTTTATAGAATAAAGAATCAATGGTAAAGCCACATTGATTCTTTATTTATTTTAAGAGTGCAGGGTGACAGAGCTCAAAATCACACTGTATTGATGAGGTAAGCAGATTAAAAACACGTTCTGTGCTGAGTGTTTAAAACACACAATTAGTTGCAAAAGCAAATGAAAAAAATCATGACCCTGTGTTTTATTGACTTGATTTAGCTGATAGCTTTCTCCTCTATTTTAACAAAGAGTGAATTGCTATAGGAAACAGGTTAAAAATGTGAAGAGAACATATGGTCATGATGACTTACACAATTAATTAATTAAATGCAAGATAACACTTGCCAGTTTGTATAAAGACAAATTTTTCTAACTAAGGGCTTGTCTTTATTAAGAAAACATGTTGTGCCAATGCAAACACCTAATGCAGATATGGGGCACTGAATCAAGCTATGTTGAGGTAAGCCCCACTGTGCACACTGGACATTTGCATTGGCATAATTACATCTATGTATTTAAACTGATATGTTTTCTTAGGCCATGTGTATATTAGAAAACTTGCACTTGTGTAATTCAACTTGATCTAGTGCAAACTCCTAATACAGACACTAACTGATTTAAGTGCAGCTATATTAGGGTTTTACTCCACTGTAACTAGACTGATTTTAATTATACTGGTGCACATTTTCTAATATAGACAAGGCCTCTGTAAAGACAAGCCTTTAAAAAGCTCAGAACAAAAGTGCCATAAATAGTTTCATGCCTATTTACTGGTTGACATAAATTTAGTCTAGCATGGAGACTATGTGTTCGATTCCTTATGCTCCTTCATAGACTGTAGCAGTGGTGACATTTTTCATATAGTGCATTCCACCACTATTTTTCCATCCATCAATTTTCATTTTATTGGGATCTCTTTGCCATCCCACATTTGCACCTGAACCATTGATCCATTGTTTCTTGTTATTACACTTCTTGTTTTTCCTGCTATCTGGTGTGGTTCTCTCAAAATTCCTTAAAATCCCAGTCCTGAAATTAAATCTGTGCAGGGGGGGAGTCACACAGACTTTGGGGGGACATAGCATGGGTGTATGGGTTCTCTTGTGCAGTTCCTGCAGGACTGGGGCCTTAAACAATATTTGCGTGTGTTAGATGCATAGTATTAATAGAATAAAATTGAGAGTATATGTTGCTGAGGACTGGAAAGTACACACACTCTCTATTTGATACACAAGGAGCAATTGCTCTACACATATGCTCCACAAAATACGAAGCATAAAGAATTTCATTTTTAATTACAAAGTAAAATATCACTCCAAAATTGTGTAATTGATGGGTGGGTCACTTTAGCAAAGCAGAGAACATAAGGGAACCTGGCATTAAATGTTTGATATGCTGCCATGACATTTGCTGAATTTTATTTTTATGCTGTAGTTAAACCATAAACTCTGCTAAATTTGATTCTTTGCAGAATAAGGCAAAATAATGCAATTCTACTATTCTATTTATAAAATAGAAAAATAGAATAAAATAGAATAGAAAAGAATGTGGATCTGTGCATGTGGCTACATATTAAATTATATAATTCTGATTCTGGAAAATGATCAAATAAGCCTTAAGCTTTAGCTGTTTCGCTTTGCTTTGATGTTCTTCTGCATGTGGAAATTTAAATGTCTTTCTTTAAGAATAACAGGATTATTTGAAAGTGAAATCCTTTAAGTCTCCTTAATATTCTACATTTTAATTCTTGACTCATCGATGTATTCATTGTTTCTATTTACGAAGGCCATGTCTACACTATAAACGTAGGTTGGTGCAAGGTATATTGGCATAAAGCTGCCGCAGTTAGTTTATTGCTTGTGCATGTGCATTCTTGGATCCTTGCATTGATGCTGCGGGTACTCACCTGGAGCGCTCGTGTCGATGCATAGTGCAGTGCGCTGTCGGTTGATATCCCAGTGAGCAACCCACCACCGTCCTGCATACAGTCTTTTGGGCAGTTTAGGCAAAGCATGGTGGAGCAGAAACAAGCAGGGGTGACTGGAAGGAAAGGGTTTCAACTTACCACTGTGTAGCTGACCCTGATCCATAATGTCATCTATATCTCATAATTTTCAGGCCTTTTTTAAAAAAAATCTCATCTCTGACGGAAGCATGGGGCCTGTACAGCTCTGCACTATTGTTGTAAGTGTTGCAAGCACATGGCGCACGATCCTCCAGTATATGCAGAGTTGTAAGAAGAACCAAATCAGTGGGGACCATGAGGATTTCTTGGAGGACAGATTGCTGTGTTCTAGTGTTCACAGAGCAGCTGCAGATGGTGGAGTGTCACTTCTGGGCCTGAGAAATAAGCACTTATTGGTGGGATTGCAGCATAATGCAGGCTTGGGATGACAAACAGTGGCTGCAGAATGTATTGTGTTTTACCTGGCCCCCTGCTGATTTGGGGCCTGTTCAGAATTCTGTGGTGTTTGATGTACATTTCTGATTATTACACTTTGTCACTGATCCTAAATTGTGTCACACTGCACAGTAACAAGTGGGTGCTTTCAGAACTGCTAGGCACTCTGCAGCATATGTTGTGGAACTAATAAAGATGAATTGTTTTCCAAATAATTTTATTCGTTAACAAAATGAACGTAAAGAAAAATCTGCACAATTTAAAAGCAACTACATTTAAAAACTTAATAAATTAATGAAGCAGAACTTTACAAGGGGAAAGAACATTCATGTTCATTTTGGCTACACATTCAGCAACTGTGGCTTTTACAGGTCTGTGTATGGGAAGCTGTGGTTGTCCTTAATGTTCCCTCAGGGTGGAGTGGTCAAGGTAGGGATATAGCCCCTGATGCCATGTGGAATGTTGGATGGGGTTGGGGGTGGGGATGGGGGTAGGTAGATGCAGTAATGGAGTTCTCCGTGTACTGCAAAGAGAGGTGACCCGGGATTGTTGAACCTGAAGCTTCACAGAAGTCTGCAGCATCTGTGTTTGCTGCTGGAGAGGCCCTATTGTGTCCTGGGTGCATCTCCCTCTCCTTTTCCTCATGGGCCTTTCTCCTCTCCACTCTTTCCTTTTCCAAGCTGTCTGCAGTGTTCACCCTCCATGCCCTCCGCTCACAGTCTGAGTCAGGATCTCATTGAACATGTCATATTGAGTCCTCTTCTATCCCCTCCTTATCTAGCTCAGGCATTCCATGGGTGTGGGGGGCAGCAGCTTCAGATAAAACACACATTGTGAGTGTAGTCACAACGAAAAGTTAAAATTCAGAACCCCATTCCCTTGCTCCCCTAAAGTTTTAAATAAGATGTGCTTCTTGACACTTCCATTTTGGAGTACTTGTGCACAGCACCACTCACAGCACTACCCAGGGGTGAGAGAAATGAGGAAGGAATTGCTCGGTTGCATGAACCTATGAATCTAGGGCAATGGCACTGAATAGTGGCACCACTTTCTACAGACGGTGGTGATTTTAGCTGATATCTCACTCCTGCAGGTAACAAAGGCAGAGAAAGCACAGCTGCTGCTGGCGTCCCGCAGCTGCCCAAGTCCATATGCTGCTAGTCTGTGTGCGGCAATGGTGCCTGCTGAAGTTATCATGGACTGGCACAGGAAAGTGACCTACCTCAGAGGCAGGGGCGGCTCCAAGCACCAGTGCACCAAGCATGTGCCTAGGGCTGGAAGCCGCGGGGGGCGGCCTGCTGGTCGCTGTGAGGGCGGCAGTCAGGCTCTCTTTGGCGGCATGCCTGTGGGAGGTCCGCCGGTCCTGCGGTTTCAGCGGCCAGGGCCGGCTTTAGGCCGATTCAGGCGATTCCCCTGAATCGGGCCCAGCGCCTAAGAGGGCCCCGTGCCCTTGCCGCCACCGGTATGCCATATTGGGGCAGCCGGCTTCCCCAGGGGGCAATTTAAAGAGCCTGGGGCTCCCAGCAGGGGCTGGAGCCCCAGGCCCTTTAAATTGCCACCAGAGCCCCACTTCTGGAGCCCTGGGGTAGGGCTGCGGGGCTCTGGGGGCTATTTAAAAAGTCCGGGGCTCCCCTTGCTTCTACCGCCCCAGCCCTTTAAATAGCCGCTGGAGCCCCGCTGCTTCCCCAGGGCTCCCTCGGCTATTTAAAGGGCCGGGGCGATAGAAGTAGGAGAGCCTCTGCCCTGCCCACATCCAGCCCCTGCTACACCCCCTGCCCGCACCAGTCCCGCCCCCTTGCCCTGCCCGTACCAGCCCCTGTCTCCAGCCAGCCCCGCACCCCCTGCCCTGCCCGCAGTCAGCCCCGCACCCCTTGCCCTGCCTTCAGCCAGACTTTACCTCCAGTCAGCCCCTGCCCTGCCCCTGCCCTGCCTCCAGCCAGCAATGTACGTACTATATAATTTTGTTATTATTTATATAGTTATGAAAAGTAAATAATACATGGAAAAAATGAAAGGGGTTTTTTTATGGTTTTTTTTTTTTTTAGTCATCCCTGCCGGGGCCCCGCCAAAAATGTTCGAATTGGGCCCCACACTGCCTATAGCCGGCCACAGGCATGCCACCAAATCTGCGTTACCAGCGGACTTCCCACAGGCACGCCGCGGAAGGATGCCTCACTGCCGTGATTGGGGCGGCAAAATACGTAGAGCCGCCCCTGCTCAGAGGAAGTAATAAGGCTGCTATCTCTAGAAAACTTAAGGAGAGGATTGCAGAGTAGCAGTGTGTACTGTGCCACTGGTAAATTACACATCCTGGTCTTGTCAGTATAGATGTATATATGTGAACTACATACATTTCTAACAACTGGTGGGAACCATGCCCCCCCGCCCCCCGATCCTTCTGAACCATGGTGGTTGAAATTTTTTGGCCACTGGTGTGCACAGTCATAGTGTTCATACCCCCATTACAGAAAGGATGCTAGACCCCACAAGGGACCCCACTATTCACGGGAAAAGACCTTACAAGGAGGAACATCAAACAAATATAACAGAAATTCTGAATGAACTGATTGATAGCCTTGATTGGTTGGTCTATCCTAGCACCAAGTGCCTTCCATTCAGGGTTGTCTTTACCTTTGCTTTTTGGGGCACTTCAGAGTGGATGGTTTGACCATTTGACCATGCCTGTTGAGTCCAGGGAAACTACGGAGCCTAGCTCAGTTTAATGCATATATTTCCTAGGACTTTCATTAGCATGGTCATAATTCCTTGGTTGTGGAGTGTTGCTAACAATCCTATTGCTGTTCTTATGGCTAGGAAATACATTCCCTGGCCAGATAAGAATTTTGCATGAGATCATAATAGGGTGGCTCTAGATCTAGGTCCCATTGTTATAATGGGCTTTTCTATGCTGAGGGGGTGCATACCCCTATGATCTCTTGGTTATACTATTGTGATTTCAAGGTTTAGTGTTAATGTGGGGAGCTGAGGTTGAAGAATTCATTGGTTTATTTATTATTATTATTATTATTAGCAGTATTCCTTTTTGGAGGGAGGTTTAGGTGTCCCTGAAAGCAGGGGTTCTCAAACTGGGGGTCAGGACCCTAACGGGGTTGTGAGGTTATTACATGGAGGTCACGAGCTGTCAGCCTCCACCCCAAATTCTGCTTTGCCTCCAGCATTTATAATGGTGTTAAATATATAAAAAAGTATTTTTAATTTATAAGGCGGGGGGTCGCACTCAGAGGCTTGCTATGTGAAAGGGGTCACCAGTCAAAAAGTTTGAGAGCCACTGCCTCCCAATTTCAGGAACTCTGTTAGCATTTAAGGAGGAAATAGTAACCATTGTATTGAGGTTAGGATCATATTCCACCCACCAAATAGCTCATCTAGGAGACATGCTAGGCATAAGCATGGGCATTTCTTGCTTGTGCTACTTTTATACTAGAAGAAGGTGTAAAGTGTGTTAGCTAATATAAATCCTAGTGTAGACAAGACAGTTTAGTGTTAATACAGTGAGTTGGCTGAGGTAAACTCTAGGGGAAAACCTAGGGTTTTACTTTGACTTACTAACTTGTTGAAACTACAACTTGTCTTGTCCATGCTAGTTAAAATACACCTTTTTTTCCCTAGTGAATTCAAGGCCTTGATGTCAGTTAGGTAAGAAGCCTGTGGCTTGAGACATAGTAAATTTAAGATGGGTTTAGAAGGCAGTCAGGACTTTCATCTACTGGGGCTTCTTGCCAGGGGACTTGGAGGGTTAGGCAAGGGCTTTATGTTTAACTGCAATAAAGTTGCAGCCTCTGAGCAAAAATGCATTTACAACATCTGTGTGCTCACTCAGGCAGGCCCTCTGCAAATAAGATTCCACCCTTTTTCTACTGTGCACCTCACCTCCCCAGATAACCAACATACACTGATGTCTTGCTTATCTTTGCAGAAGATCTCCAGACAAAGGTTAGTTAGACAGTAATTATGTCAACCCTAACACCAGCACCCCATTCATTTCAATGAAGCATTAATTTCAAAGACTAATTGGGACCCATTTAAATGCTAACATTATTAAATACAAATAATCAAGAAACATTCAGCTGACATCAGGGCACCTCTTAAAAGCTAAATGGGTCCCTGATGTAACTGGATTTAAAAACATAGATTACACCAGGGATCAATTTGGCCCATTGCCTTTATTCTCCCCATGCCTCCTTCCCCACCCCTCCCCCCAAGGAATCTGGGTAGGCTCTTTGTTCACTCATCATTCAAAGAAGTACCACGCTGCCTAAACTGGACGGAGATTGGGTTTTACTCTGCCCTTACATTCTTGGGATTTTTCTTTCTTCTATTTTTCTCTTTCTTCTTTTATGTAGCAATTGCAAAGCTGCTGGCTTCACTGGGGGCAGGATTTCTGTGTTTGTACAGCATCTGATGCCTAGCACAATGGGGTCCTGCTCCATGACTGGGACTCCGAGACGTTACTGCAGTACAAACAATAAATAATAATTAATAGTGGCTGCAACTTCAAGCTGCAACATGGATCACCTAGGGGTGCTATTGAATCACAAAACACTCATTCTGGAGACTCAGCGATATATATGCTCTGTCCTGGGAGTAGATGTCTAAATAATAACCATCTGGCTCCAAGTGTGAATCTTCTCCTACTTCTTATACACAGCCATTGGCGCTCCTGGCATTTCACAGAGAGAATACAGCATATATATCAATAAAAATAAGAACCCAAGGGGCTCCCCACTTAACTCAGGGAGAATTTTGTCAACTTTGTGTGAGATATAGTTAACCAGAAGGGTACATTCTTCAGAGCATAGTGAGTGCAAATACTGGGATGACTAGCTACATGAATTGCATGTGGAAAACTGAGAGTGCAATTTTGCAAGCACAATTTGTGTCCACAAAAAAGCCCAGCTAAAAATTGATGTGGTTAGATGGGCTGGGTTACCGTTGAAGACATCTTCTTCCCCCCATTACAGCTCATTGACATAAAACTTTTGCACTGGTTTAACTAAATTTACCAACACAAGCTAACCTGCTCAAAACACTTTTAAATTGGTATAGGTGTGTCCACTTTAGGAGGTTGCAATGATTTAACTGAATTGTTATTTAAAGTGATTTAGTGAAATAAGTACAAAAACTATGTGGACAAGCTCTAACCCATTGTTTGATCCATTGTCAATACAGGACAGGCTTCTCCTTTATTGCTGGAAAAATACTGATTGAGTAATGTAATCCCCTGTGATAAAGTAAATACATTCCTTTGCAATTAGGATTAAAAAGAAATTCTAACTATAAAGGATTTGTTGTTTTAATTTGTAACAGAATGCTAAATGCAGCAAGTAGATTTTATTTTAGGAACACCAACATTGAATGAAGGCTTATGTATCCTATGTAGGGCTAGATATTTTTAGTTTTTTTTTTAACAAGAAATTGTAATATGTTAGCGGAGGATGGGGTATTTGGCTGTTGTTGGGTTTTTTTATTGCATTTTTAAAACACAGATGTTAGAAGAATGGGTTAGGTCTCAATTAGAAGAACTATCCCTATTGGCTTTAAAAAAACCCTCTAGGTTTGTCAGGTAGAAAGGATGATCTAGTGGATAGGACACTGGATTGCAACTTGGGCTCAGGCACAGACAATTTATGTGACCTTGCGCAAGTCACTACCCTGTGCCTCAGTTCCCCCATCCACAAAATGGGGACAGTACTTCTGTATCTTATCAGAATGTTGTGAGGATAAAATCCACTCCTGAGTGTGAGATACTGAGATGCCAGATTGATGAGGGCCACAGGAATACCTAGATACGTCTTTTTTTTTTTATCCACATATCATCCTCAGTATCACAGTTAAAATTGATAACAAAGGCATTGTAGAAGCATTTGTTGGAGCAAACAGAGGTTTCCTTACAGAAGACAGTTACATTGTGACTCCAGTCCCATTTCTTCTTGATCAAATTGTTAAGTCTTTTTCCTTTTGCTGGGACCAAAAATAAAGACCTACTTCAGTGGATGCTGCAAGTGCTCAGGAACTCTGAAAATTACTCCATTTATTTTAGTTTCTATATATAGAATTAGGTGCCCAACTTCAGGCACCCGAGTTTGAAGATTTTGGCCTTGCTTGTATGTTACACTTGTATCTTACAAACAATCCTCAGGCAGTGCTTATCTTTGCTGAGTTTACTAGAAAACAAAATGAATCTACCTTAGCCAGAAGTCAGGATTTCACTAAAAAATGTGTATGCAACAGACACAAATTATGATTTTCATGGTATTTGGCCTCTAGTCTGAAATCTTGATTTAACAGACCTATGGACAAAAATTATTCTTTACCATAGGAAAGCTGAAATTGGATGGAAATAAATGGGGTTACACTGTAGGAACATCTCTGGTTGGCTTATAGGCATGGAGTGATCATAGGGAGCCAGTCAAAGATGGGGGCTAAGAGTCCAATGGGCTAACATTTCTGGAATGTTTCAAAGCATAGTCCAGAGAGGTTGTTCATATTTTGTAGTCATGGTCTGCTACTATTCCTCTTCCCCCTATAATAATCAGGTAATTGTTTATATAAAGAATATACCATACTTTCTGAACCCAATAGTTATAGGAGAGTGGTAATGGATTTCTCCATGCACACTTACTCTAATGCTTTTGGCAGTCTGAAAGAGGATCCATGTGAATCTTTGTAAATTCCCATTCTCCTCGAGTATAAGATTGCTTAAACCCACTGTAACTCTGCAGATTGCAATGTTATTCCAGGCATGTTTATAATTAATCTCATTATTTTAATAATAATTTCTCGTATCCACTTATTTTAAGGCAACAGAAAAATATATGCTGTAAGGTGCTATCCTTATCACAATCTCTCCAACAGTTTCATTGGAAAAATTTCCACTGTGCACAATTTGTCTGGAGCAAAGTAGAATCTGTAAAGTGTGTATTATGGAGCCTCCATAAGATTAAATCCAAATGGAGTTACTGTTTGTATAATAAAATATCTGTCCACTGCTCATCTACCTCTCAATTGATGCCAAAAGCTTTTTCCTACCATCTACCATATATTTCATAGCTATCCCTGTTTAAATTGTGTAACCTTCTCTAAATATTTCCTTTAGTACCAATGCATTACTTATGTCTCTAAGATTTGCTGTGCACCTTGTCAACAGAACTGTTTTCCCCCTTGAACAGCAAAACTTCTTAAGTGAAAGAACAAATAATAATAAAAATGATTAGAAACCGAGCATAGACCTTAAACTATCAGAGCCAATAAAATTCCTACTCACATAAAAGAGCTGAGAAGACTAGCATACAGTTTGTGTTTTGGTTACTGTGACAGGGCGTGCTTGCCCCGCACGGTTACTGCAAGGGTTAACTCTACTCTTTGGGCCAAGAAGGCCATGCCCCCTCAGCCCTGCTGGGCATGCGCTGGCTGGAGACCAGGTATAAAAGGGATCAGCCCGGCTCATTTGGGGCTGATTGCCAAGCAGGGAGGATGCCCGCTGCAGGCTCAAGCCCGGGAACTGCTGAGGCCCCAGACGGCAGAAGTTAGAGACGCCAAGACCCAGGTGAACAACCAAGCTCCTGCAGGCACCCAAGAAGTGATGGAGCTGCTGAGAGCCACACAGGCTGAGGAGCCTATGGACTTCAGAGACGCCAGGACCACTATGCCAGGGACAGGGTAGGAAGTAGCTCAGGGGGACGAGGCATTGTACCAAGTGGTGTCAGCATGTTTCAGATGGATTCCATGCTGACCCAGTGGCGAGCATACTGGCTGCTATCAGGGCCCTGAGCTGGGATCCGGTAAAGCAGGGAGGGCCTGGGTCCTCCTACTTGGCTGCCACCCCTTCCCCAGGTGACAGCCCTCTCCCCTGATCCGCTGCCAGGCCAAACAACCCTACTGAAGAGGGCCATTATACTGCCACGGGTCATTGGGGCACACAGCCCTGAAAGAGGACAGATAGACTGGCTCTGGCCATTGGGCCATGCAGCCTTGAGAGGGTAACTATACAGACTCTGGCCTCTAGGTCACACAGCCCTGCGGAACAGAGTAGCCCTACTGACTCTGTCCGCTAGGTCACATAGCCCTGAGAAAGGGCAGCCATATTGACTTTTACCCCTAGGCCAAGCTATCCCAAGACAAGGGGTGATGGTATCAATTCAGCTGCAGGGCCATAACTATCCTCACCGCTTGCCCCATGACAGTTACCATGAATCTAAGCCTGCTGGAGTAAAGCCCTATGGAGTAACTGTAGATGAGTAAGGGGAAATACGTGATTAATATGTAATATTTTCCCTAATCGGGAACCATATATATAACTAAGGTACCATATATTATTGGTTGGGTTCTGGGCTTGATTGTTCACCTGGATCTTTGCTGGGAGAGGACCCTCTCTGAGCAGATCTTCCTAATCCACATGGAAAAGGGGAGCCAGTTGTTTCTTCAAGAGCAAACCCTCCACTGTTTCTCGGGACCTTGTAGGAGGTCCCAGATGCATAGGGCAGGATATATTGTAGGAGGGGGCGGGCTGTGGGTGGGACTAGGACATACATCATTCATTCTAGGCTAGGTCCTGAACATCTGCAGAATTTTGTGTTTGTGAAAATGGTCTTACTACTGCTAAATGTCTTGTGACAAGGAGGAAAAAATCCCATGGAAGGCATAATTTTCACTAGAAAAAGAGAGAAAGAAATAGAGCGGTGGCAAAAAGGCATATGCATTTGTGTTGCAAATTAAAATGCAGTCCAAGTTATGTTTATTTTTGAGACAGACTCCATTAGTCAGTGAAATCAGTACAGAAATGGCAACAGCTAGCCTGTTAGTTACTAGTACCAGTGGCTGTGTCAGGCCAGCTAAATGGCAGCTGGTTCTAATTCTCTTAGGTTTCACGTGGGTGGGTAGAAGAGGCTTATTTTATTTCCTGCTGCATTCTTCCAGTCATGATTGCTTTTTTTTTTTTTAAAGTGGTCTGTACACATCAAAACGTAGTTATGACTTTTGTACAACCAATGGAAATGAACACTTCCCACACCCCTGTTAATATAAAATTCATTGTGCTATCACACGACATTATTGTCCTCTTTCCTTACTATTGAATTGAATTTTTAAAAAACATTGGACCTGAATTCTGCTCTTGCTTGCACTGATGCAAATCAGCTAACTCCACTGAAGAGTGTAAAACTACTATAAATGAGGAGAGAATTATGCTCGTTATGTTCAAGAAACCATAATGCTTCCAAATTGGAATACCAAGGCCTACATTCATAAAACATAATGTTACTGTTGAAAGCTAAGGATAAGAGTGAACCTGGTGTGACAGAGTATACTGTCACATAGGGTGAGAAAAATAAAACAAAACAAAACAAAACCCCCAAAGCTGACTCCAGTTAAGCAGTTGTCTCAGAGGCTGTAGGGAGTGGGAGTGATCTGGGCCTATATAAACCTGCCCCAGATTATTCAAAAGGAGAGAGATGGATGAGGCAGCACTCTAGACTGGGAGGCTGAAGCAGTGCTGTGGGAGAGGGGAGAAACAACTCTAAAGAGAAGCAGGAAAAGAGACCTGCTGGGAAAAAGGTACTGAGTTTGGGGAGAGTTGGGCACAGGCTGGGGCCTGCCTCCTGAGGAAACTGACTTGCCATAGAGGAAGAGACTTATGGGGAAATAGCATTAAAATCTTTGTGCAAAAATGATGATAAACTAAATACAGGTACACCCTTCTGTAACGATTACTACATATGTTATGGCTCTGGGATTTTTTCTGCCTCCCCTCCCCTTATTTTTTTTTCTCCTGTGGCAATCAGGCCATCCTGGCTCACCATGGGCTAGCTTAGTGACATTCATTCTTAGTGGTGGGCTTATCTGGGGAGGGGAGACATGAGCCAGGAGAGGGAGACAAGCTGTCTCCTTAAAGTTCAGGAGACCAGATTGGAATCCTCTCTTTAGAAGTTTAGAAGAAGACTCAGGAGAAGAAACTGAGGGTCTGGCCACTCCTAGATTTGAAACCAGTCTTGGCAGGAGACCAATGTCTCCAAGGCCTGGTCTACACTAGGCGTTTATGTCGAAGTTAGCGCCGTTACATCGAATTAACCCTGCACCCGTCCACACCGCGAAGGTATTTAGTTCGATATAGAGGTCTCTTTAATTCGACTTCTGTACTCCTCCCCGACGAGGGGAGTAGCGCTAAATTCGACATGGCCATGTCGAATTAGGCTAGGTGTGGATGGAAATCGACGCTAATAGCTCCGGGAGCTATCCCACAGTGCACCACTCTGTTGACGCTCTGGACAGCAGTACGAGCTCGGATGCTCTGAACAGCCACACAGGAAAAGCCCCGGGAAAATTTGAATTTGAATTCCTTTTCCTGTCTGGCCAGTTTGAATCTCATTTCCTGTCTGGACATTGTGGCGAGCTCAGCAGCACTGGCAATGATGCAGAGCTCTCCAGCAGTGATGGCCGTGCAATCTCAGAATAGAAAGAGGGCCCCAGCATGGACTGATCGGGAAGTCTTGGATCTCATCGCTGTGTGGGGTGATGAGTCCGTGCTTTCCGAGCTGCGCTCCAAGAAACGGAATGCAAAGATCTACGAGAAGATCTCTAAAGACATGTCAGAGAGAGGATACAGCCGGGATGCAACGCAGTGCCGCGTGAAAATCAAGGAGCTGAGACAAGGCTACCAGAAGACCAAAGAGGCAAACGGACGCTCCGGATCCCATCCCCAGACATCCCGTTTCTACGAGGCACTGCATTCCATCCTAGGTGCGGCCGCCACCACTACCCCACCAGTGACCGTGGACTCTGAGGATGGGATATTGTCCACGGCCGGATCCTCGGACATGTTAGCGGACGGGGAAGATGAGGAAGGAGAAGAGGTGGACGAGGCAGTCGACAGCACTCACAACGCTGGTTTCCCCGACAGCCAGGATCTCTTCATCACCCTTACAGAGATCCCCTACCAACCGTCCCCAGCCGTTACCCCGGACACAGAATCTGGGGAAGGATCAGCCAGTAAGTGTTGTAAACATCTAAACATTTATTTTTAACAGAACAGGAATATTAACAATTAAAAAAATGGGTTTCTCATGATTAGTTTGCCCTAGGCGCTTAACGGTTCAGTCATGGGCAGTGCAACTATTGAAAAAAAAATCTAGCAATGTCCAGTTTTGCATGATTGTCCTGCCCAAGCCGCTCTACTGTTTAGTCACTGCTACAGCAGCTAGAGTAAAATGCGGTCTATATGTCCGGGGATGGAGCAGAAATCCTCCTGTGACATCTCAAGGAAGCTCTCCTGGAGGTAATTGGAAATCCGTTGCATTAGGTTCCTGGGGAGAGCGGCCTTATTGGGTCCTCCGTAGTACGACACGTTGCCGCGCCACGAGACAAGCAAGTACTCGGGAATCATTGCTCTGCACAGCAGGGCGGCATACGGCCCTGGTCTTTGGAGGCTTTCCCGGAGCATTCTCTCTTTCTCGCTGTCAGAGATCCTCATGAGGGTGATGTCGCTCATGGTGACCTGCTTTGAATGAGGTAGGGGAATGTTAGTGTTGGGACTGCTTTACCGTTCCTTTACAGAACTGTAACCGCTGGTTTGCAGCCACGCGGTGGAGGCGGGAGAGGGGCAGCCGAAAGGGATCGTTCCCGGGGACAGCCGCGAGGGTGTGGGACAAGAGCAGAGTTCCTGCTTGCCGGATTGCTGGCAGCAGGGACCGACATTGATTTCAATGTGAAATGAGGCCATTGCTAATATTAAAGTTTTAAGCTGCCACGAGTCTACGGCTTACCATGTCTGCCTGCAACAGAAATTCCGTTGTCCTGACACGGTTCTCAAATGTGCTGTGCAAGACCCCAGGCACTGAATGCGAAGGCCGAGAATTCGACCTTGTGCTGAGTGCGCATGTGATAGGTGCTGTGCATGGTCTTGTTCACAGAGAAAGACTATGTTCTTTGTTCACAACTACATTTATCTTTCTGAGGAATTCACTCCCTTTTTCCCATTCCCACAGCCCCATCTGTGACTGTCTCACAACCTAGCCTGGCATCACACTCCCAGAGGCTAGCGAGGATTAGGCATAGGAAGAAGAGGACACGGGAGGACATGTTCTCAGAGCTTATGGCCTGCTCCCGAGCCCAGGCAGCACAGCAGACCCAGTGGCGGGAGAACTTGTCCCAAATGCAGCAAGCAAACATGGATCGGGAGGAGAGGTGGCGGCAGGAAGACCAGCAGGCGACTCAAACCCTGCTTGGACTACTGAGGGAGCAAACGGACACGCTCCGGCGCCTTGTGGATGTTCTGCAGGAGGACAGAGCCCCACTGCAGTCCATCTCTAACCGCCCTCCCCCGCCACCAAGTCCCATACCCCCCTCACCCAAAGTGCACAGAAGGAGAGGCGGCAGAGTCCACGCCAACTCTCACTCCACCCCTGCAGAGAGCTCTAGTAGCAGAAGGCTCTCATTCCCCAAAATTTGACAAGTTCTTTCCTTCCCGCCTGACACAAGCCCCCGTCCAAGTTTCACCTCCCAGTTCCATGTGTAGTTGATAATAAAAAATATGTTTCTGTTAACTAATGTTTCCATCATGTTCTTTTGGAGGAGGGGGGGAAAGGGGGATGGTAATTGGACAGGACAGTCACCTTTGGCAGGGTACATAGGCGGGGGCAGGTACAGCAGCAGGGCACATACACAGTGCAGTGACTAGTTGCCCTGGTCAGTTTGGGAGGTGGTTTTCATGTTCTGTAGTGGGGGGTGGGTTGCTCTGTGACTTTGTGGCGGGGGAGGGCAGTTACAGATCTTAAGCGGCGGTCCTTATGCAGGATCACAGAGCCACACAGCAGGAGATCTGTAACCGTCCTCCCCCTGCCACAAAGTCACATAGCCCCCCCATACACACAGTCCCGATCAGGAGGGGTGACAGGCTCCGTTGAAAGAACCAGCCCACCACAGCGGAGCCTGTCAATCCTTGAGTTTAGAAGCTTTCTTTGCGTCACTACACTACACCCGCTCCGCACCACAATCCGCGTCCCAGTTTTAAAAAATTCCCGCGAAAACAGTAGTAAAGAAAACGGTGTTCATTAACAAAGTAGAACTGATTTTATTTCGAAACGTGTGTTGGAAGGGGGGGAGAAGGGGGTATGTAACTGGAGAGGATAGTTAACATTAACTGGGTAAAGAAACGGGGGCAGGTTCGGCTTCTCTGTACACAAACTTTACAGTCACAGGTTACCCTGCTCACTCAGGAACCTAGCTTTCAAAGCCTCCCGGATGCACAGCGCGTCCCGCTGGTCTCTTCTAATCGCCCGGCTGTCTGGCTGTGCGTAATCAGAAGCCAGGCTATTTTCCTCAACCTCCCACCCCGCCATAAAGGTCTCCCCCTTGCTCTCACAGAGATTGTGGAGCACACAGCAAGCTGCTATAACAATGGGGATATTGGTTTCGCTGAGATCACAGCGAGTCAGCAAGCTTCTCCATCTCCCCTTGAGACGGCCAAAAGCACACTCCACCACCATTCTGCACTTGCTCAGTCGGTAGTTGAAGAGTTCTTTTTCACTGTCCAGGGCGCCAGTATAGGGCTTCATGAGCCAGGGCATTAGCGGGTAGGCTGGGTCCCCGAGGATGACTATAGGCATCTCCACATCCCCAACAGTTATTTTGTGGTCTGGGAAGTAAATACCTTGCTGCAGCCGTCTAAACAGACCAGAGTTCCTGAAAACACGAGCGTCATGAACCTTGCCCGGCCATCCGACGTAGATGTTTGTAAAACGTCCCCTGTGGTCCACCAGTGCTTGCAGCACCATGGAAAAGTAGCCCTTTCTGTTAATGTACTGGCTGGCCTGGTGGTCCGGTGCCAGGATAGGGATGTGAGTTCCATCTATGGCCCCACCGCAGTTTGGGAATCCCATCGCTGCGAAGCCATCTATGATCGCCTCCACGTTTCCCAGGGTCACTACCTTTGGCAGCAGTACATCAACGATTGCCTTGGCTACTTGCATCACAACAACCCCCACAGTAGATTTGCCCACCCCAAACTGGTTCGCGACTGATCGGTAGCTGTCTGGCGTTGCAAGCTTCCAGAGGGCTATGGCCACTCGCTTCTGGACAGTCAGGGCTACTCGCATCCGGGTGTCATTGCGCTTCAGGGCAGGGGACAGCAACTCACAAAGTTCCAGGAAAGTTCCCTTCCGCATGCGAAAGTTTCGCAGCCACTGGGATTCATCCCAGACCTGCAGCACTATGCGGTCCCACCACTCAGTGCTTGTTTCCCGTGCCCAGAATCGCCGTTCCACGGCATCAACATGACCCATTGCGACCGTGATGTCCTCGGCGCTGGGTCCCCTGCTTTCTGAGAGGTCTGTGCTACTCTCAGACTTCAGGCCATCACCGCGGTGACGTAGCCTCCTCGCCTGACTTATCTGCATCTGCCTCAGGGAAAGGTGTATGATAAGCTGCGAGGCGTTGAGAGCGGCCACAACTGCAGCGATGGTCGCAGTGTGCTCCATGCTCGCAGTGCTGTGGCGTCCGCGCTGTCACTGACTAGAAAAGTGCGCGAACTGATTTCCCGCCGGCGCTTTCAGGGAGGGAGGGCGGGAGTGATGGACGGATGATGACAGTTACCCAAAAGCACCCTGGACACATTTTTTTTACCCAGAAGGCATTTGCGGCTCCACCCAGAATTCCAATGGGCAGCGGGGACTCCGGGAACTGTGGGATAGCTGCCCACAGTGCACAGCTTCCAATGTCGACGCTTTCCCCGTTAGTGTGGACTCACAAAGTCGAATTACTGTCCTTAGTGTGGACACACACGTTCGACTTTGCAATATCGATTCCAAAAATTCGATTTAAGTAAAATCGAACTACTCTCGTAGTGTAGACAAGGCCCAAGAGTCAAAGAATCTACTTCTGATTTGAGCATCCTGCTCCAGCTATTTCTGAGTTGTCAGGAAAAGAGGAATAAAAAGATGGAGGCCCAATCAGGGGAGTTACAGGCCCAGTTTAGAAAAATGAAACAATCCTTTGTTTGTTTGGTCCATTCAGATACCAAAAGGAAGGGCTGGTAGGAGTTCCCAAAATGCAGATAGGGCAGCATCAGCCTCCACACCAAGACCCTGGGCAAGACAATGTCAGTTTGGAGGACTGAGGGACTCTGCTGGGAGGATGGAGCATAAAGAGAGCCAAAATTACCCCTGTATGTTGAAGGGGAGGATCTAGGACCATTTATCTCCAGGCTTGAATGAATGACGACATGTGGCTGGCCACAGGAGGATTGGGTTGTTTATTTGGCTCCACTGTTGGCAGGAAAGGCTGTGAATACATAGGATCTGGTAGATAATTAGGCAGAAATGACGAGGACAATTGGCGAAAATACCAAATTAGTGAGAAGACATATCAACAGCAGTTCAGGGCTGCTGAGATAGTGATATTCCTCGGGGTACAATCTGGAATGTTGAACAGCTGCGTCCCTGTAATTCTCTAGCCTGGGGTGCCTTTTACACTGCACTGTTGTCAGAACATCCACTCCTGGCCTGCTCACATAGTCTTTGGTATGCAAATTCACTCCCAGCTAAATACATGAGCACTCTGACCAGTCACTCATGAATTACATATACGGCCACACCGGCAAATTCTTAGTCCCAGCCTCGTTCCACCAGAAATGTGTATCTTGTACTGTCCAGCACACTACTGAACAATGCAAACTCATAGAAAGTCCGTCATTTCATCAAAGGAAAATTATGTATGCCCCAGTCTTGTTATCCCAAATAGTTTCCCCACATACTTTAATCCAAACGCACTGGTTGAGATAAAACAATAAGATACGTTTATCAACTAGAGAAAGATAAAATTTAAATGATTACAAGTGATGATGCATAAAAGTCAGGATTGTTTATAAAAGGAAAATAAAAGAGTAAAACACAAGCTAATACCTAACTTAACAAGCAAAGTGAACTTAAAAGCAAAAAGTTTTGTCTTACCATATGCTGTGGTAAAATTTCACAGGCTGGGTCTCCTTTCAGCTTGGGACCATACCCCTTAGTTCAGTGTTTTGAGAGTCACTGATGTCATGAGCAGAGAGATGGGAGGAGAGTAGATGAAGTGGAGGCCACTGTTTCCCATATTTATACCACTCTCCCCTCTTTGAGGGTTACCCCCAGCTGGGGTGCAGGCGACAACTAGTCTCTTGTGGATATGAGGGTATGGTTGCCAACTTTCTAATCGCATAAAACCAAACACCCATGCCCTGCTCCTTCTCCGATAAGAGGAGAGGAATTTATCTCAACCCTAGAGTTGAGTAAGGTTTATTGACAAGTTCCTTTGTCACAAGGATCAAAGAATGAAGCTGTATCTAAACCCCCTGTGGCGCTGTATCAATTCACTGTCCTTCCATTTGGACTACATGGAGCTCCAGCCATGTTTGAGTGACTAATGGACAGTCTTTTAAAAGGATGTGAGGGATATGCCACTGCATACTTGGGTGATGTGGTTATCTATAGTGTCACTTGGAGGAAGCATCTAGAACATCTAGAGGAAGTGCTCCAATGGAGCTAAGAAGCTGGTTTAACCATAAACCCTGGCAAATGTGAATGGACTCAGAAAGAAATCAAATATGAGGGTTTGTATTAGCGAAAGACTTGTGACAATCTCAAATAGAGAGAGTGCAAGCTATTCAGTGAGTCCAACCCCAAGGACCAAGAAGCAGTAAGATCCTCTTTAGGATCCTCATAGGATGGCATAGAAGGTTTATGCTTCATTTTTCCATACTTGCGGCACTCCTAACAAAGCAGAACAAACAAACTAAGGTGAACTGGACAAATGAATGTGAAAAGGCCTTCCAGGCACTGAAGAAAACAATCTGTGAGTATCCAGTAGTTCAGAGCCTGATTTTTCTGTTGAATTTATAGTCTATAGTATGAATTTATATGGGAGTTGGCCTGGAAGCAGTTGTACTGCAAGGAAAAGAAGGGATACACCATCCAATGGCACATGTGAGCAGGAAACTGTTTCCATGAGAGACAAAATATGCTACTGTAGAAAAGGAATGTCTGTTTATAAAATGGAGAGTGGAGATCCTAAAGTACTATCTATATGGAAGGCCTTTATTTTTTTTTTCTTAAAATTGACCATAAAGATGTACAATGTCTGCAGATTATTCAGGATCATAATTCCAGAATAACTAGATGGTACCTCTCATAGCAGTCATATGACATCACCATTTGACATAAACTGGGACATAAATATTTACTGGCAGATGACTTATCTCGATTTACCTCTATACTTACCCTTAAAGGAGAGAGGAGAAAAAATGTGACACATTGTACTGTCAAACAGAGGGAGAGAAAACAAAACACAAAAAGGAGCTTAATCCAATTACGCAGTCCTTTTATAGGTTGCTGGGAGTGGGAGGGGTTTGGGTGTATATAAGCCAGACAGGGTTCATTCCAGAGGAGAGAGAAGGATGAGGCACCACTGTAGAAGACTGGGAGGCTGATGAGAAAACAGCTCCAGAAAGGGGCAGGAGAAGAGACAAACACCTGTTGGGTAAAAGGTATTGAGTTTGGGGAGAGTTGGGCACAGACTGGGATCTGCCTCCCCGGAAACTGTGGCCTTCCCATAGAGGTAAGAGAACATTGGGGAAATAGGACTGGAGACTTGGGTGTAGTTTTATAATTATTGCTACATATTCTCTGTCTTGGTTTTTTTTGTCCCCCTCCCTGCCTTTTTTTTTTTTTTTATGGTGGTCAATTTATCCTGGTCCACCAGGCGATAGCTTGGTGACACTTGGCATTCATACAGTCTGTAGATAACAACTTGTGTCTGAGTCTTTTACAGGGCTCATTATACTGCACATACCACATGTATTTAATGGCTTTGATTTCTATTGCAACCTTGCAAGACTATTTGAAGAGGTGTGAACAATTAGTTAATGAAGAGCACAGTATGTCTAGACAGAGCTAACTGTTAGCAGATGATCACTATTTATATTTATCAGTGAGCGGAGTGACATGAACAGGATAGATTTTCACCAGGAATAGAGATCAGTCAATCTGAAGTTATTCAACTTCTCTTTTGGGGGCGGAGGGGAAAGAGGAGGATGGGGCACTGCAATGGATTTGGAGCCCAGACCGAGGCCTACTGGCAAAGGGACATCATCCCCCTGGACTATAGCGGTCAAACTCAGTGTCTAGATCTCCTCAAAGATGGCTCGGAGATACCTGCCTGCCAAAAGGGAGCCCTCCCCATCTGCAACTGAGGTGAGTACCACCTAGGGTGACCAGATGTCCCGATTTTATGGGGGCAGTCCCGATTTTTGGGTCTTTTTCTTATATAGGCTCCTATAACCCCGCACCCCCTGTCTCGATTTTTCACATTTGCTGTCTGGTCACCCTACTACCACCTTGGCACCAAGGGGAAGGAATGGATGAGAGAAAAGTGGAGAGGGAGTTTCCCGTGCGGTCTCCTCTGTGAGTGACTTCTTGAAATGGGTGGCGTACCCTCCCTGTGCTGCAAGAGCTTCCTTGCCCAGCTCCACCCACTGGACTCTTTCAAGAGGCATAGATGCAGGCCCAGCGGCGCCCTCTCTAGATGCCTGACAGGAATCTTCCCCTTCTCAAGAGGGAGGTGCTGGGCCTGCGCCTTATGCTTGCTATGCTTAACCCCTGTTGCTAGTACTCAACCCTTGGATGGATGGCCAGTGCAAGGGACTTCTTCTGGTGGTTTCTTAGTGTCAATAATACAGTTCTTGCTGAAACCCAGAATCATCATTTCCACTGTAATAAAGAGACAAGATGGTCAGTGTTCTGAAATATTTATTCTTCTGCATGGATTCTCTTCATCTGTTCTCGATTTGTTAAAATAAAAATAATAGTATGTTCCTCTTCTCACCTGCCAGGGCCATGATTAGCTTTAGGAGTCAGTGCTTAAATACTATAGTGAAAGCGCTATAGAAAAAAACAGAGCTAGGACCTGAGAAAGAATGGTCCATTGGTTAGTCTGCTAAGATGAGGACTCTGGACGTGAGACTGAGGTTCAGTTCAGACTTCCTGTTGGACTTTGGGCAAGTCACTTTGCTTAGTGTCTCTGGCTTAGATCCTCAAAGATATTGGGAAATCAGTGGAAGTCAGGTGCCTAAATATCTTTGAGGATCTGGGTCTTCGTGCTTTGGTTCCTCATTTTTAAAATGTAGATAATATTTTCCTACCTCACAGCGGTGTTGTGAGGATAAATACATTAGACTGTGGGGTGCTCAGCTGCTGCAGTAAATGGGGGCTATGTTAATATTTTTTTTTCCATTTTGACTGTTTATTAATTTTTTAAAACTGTTTATTATTTTTTAAACAAACCTGCTCCAGCCCCTTGGTGCCTTAAAAACTCAACCTTCCTATTTCAAACTGCAGAGGAGGGAGAGGAGGAGGGATGGATGGGGTATGTTTCTATCGATGAACTCGTGTGATTCTTGTAACACATTTCCCTCCCCCCGTTTAAATAATGATTTTGTGTCAGCAAGATGTAGGCATAAATGAAGGCATGAGTAATAACTTTTTGTTCATTTCATTCGGTTTTGCTGCAGGCAAGGTCAAAGAGTCAGACAATTTTGCGGATATACAAGTGTAAAACAATATTTAAGTTAATGGTCAAGAAACCAGACATCTGTAACTATTTTAATCATAGCAACTAATAAAAGCCATTAAAATACCTATGTTCTAGAATTATGCTTTTAGGTTAAAAGAAGAAAATGATGATTCATTCCAGCTTAAACTTGATAGAATCAATAGTAATGTTTTTAAAAGGATTAATATTAGGAAACTATTTTGTTTGTCTGTCCAAACACACACACATATACACTAGGCTCAATTTGCCAGTAAGCTTTGCATCAATGGAGAGCAGATCCACCATAACAAACTGGTTAAGCAGGATTTATGGCTGCTTTGCTTTGCCAAATCGGTACCACGAAGTTGGAGCATGCTGCGGAATCAGACCCACTATCAAGGCCAGTATTGCAATCCTAACTCATACAGAACCCCTGTTGACTTCAGTGGCGCTAATCTCCTCACATATACACAGGTTTCAGGTTCAGGCTCTATCTATTTTTTTATATATATCTTTATCCATGCATAGATTTAGATGCAAAGTTTGTTTGTTACAGCTGGCCAGAAAATGCACATCCCTTTGCTTTTTTTGGAAAAAACTTATCCAGACCTGAATCAAGAGGAAAAGTCAAAAACATGAAATTTTCCATGGGAAGAGATTTCCTGAAAAAATCCATTTCAGGAGTACCAAAGTAGATTTTTATGGCCTCCTGGTTGGCTTCCTGGAAGGCTCTGATCAATTGCCCAAGGAAATTTTAATTTTGCAAAAAGTGCATTTTCTGTTGGAAAATCATTCTGATGGAAAATTCCCAACCAGCTCTAATGCGACATTAAGTTAACAAAGTTAAAATCCCAGAGCTGACAAATGAAAATTTAAGGTTCCAAGAGCAGTATTAGTTCAGATATAATACACACACTGTATGTTTTAACAACATAAATAGGTAATAAATATAACATTTAAAAGGAGCAAGAGAAGTTATATCTGTGCAACCTTAACATTGCATTATCTGCACAGGCTTTTGCATAGCTATCTATCTATTAATCTGTCAGGCTGTGTATCTGTTTGGTAATGATCTCTGCAGAATGGAAAGTCAAAATAGTATGTCATAGGTACCTAACCAGAAATAGATCCTCTAATTTCTAAGATGGCTGGATTCAATCAAGACTGACTATCAAATTGATAGTGAGTGGAAGTTATTATTTTTTTTTATGCTATTCAGTTGTATTTGAAGTTAGCTGGTGATATTATGATGTCCTAGTGGACATATGTCCTCAGCATAAAACCACCTCCACAACTGACACTGGCTTGTATCTTTTGTTGGGCAGTCTCAGCAGAGAGGCGAAGGACAGGGAGATTAAACTATTTTCTCTCACCCCTAGAGATGGTAAGTGTTGTGGTGCATTGGGGAGGCAGTGGGTTGATGCTTTCACTGCTGCTTGCCATCCTGATCTTGTTGTGTTGATACAATGTCCTGTTTCCAGGCCTGCCAATCTGGCCCCATTAAAGGAACATTGAATTAATTAACTTTATTTTTAAAAAAATAAAAGAATGAATCATTTTAAATATTTTTAGATGCTTAAGAATAATGTGACTGTCTCTCTCTCTCTCTCTCTCTCTTTTTAATCCATTTAGCTCTCGCATTGCTCCATAAACGAACAATGTATCATACAGGGGACTAAATTCAAAGCCTTACAACTGGGCAAGTCAACTACTACAAATACCTGGTTGCAGTAATAGAGGAATTCAGTCTTAATGGCTCAAAATACTTGTGAGGAAACAAGAGAATCCTTTTTTATAGATCAAGCAGTTTTTCTTCAGGGCGTTTAATCGATAAATCTCAGCCTGACCTGGAGGAACTGGCTTTTATGAAGCCTGCCAATTTTGCACACTGCGAAGGGGTCAACTAAAGCTCACTAGGAAATGAGTGAAAAACCACTAGATTGACTTTACTGAGGAATCCCTTATAGATATTTAATCAGAATGATTTTCTCTTCAATCCGGTCAAGGCTGATGAAAAGGCGAAGCCATCCATCTTTGCTATTAAAGGCTTGAGATTTGGAGAGCACTGCAGACTAAATAAAATGAGCACTCATTATTTGTATTTATGTAACATACACAAAAGGCTATTTTTAGCTTTCATTTTGTATTCCTAGCATGTTCATAAGTACAGAAATGGAACCTGGGAATAATTTGTCTGAGCTGGATGCCTGCAGTGGCGTGTTCTTTGAACTAACAATGAAGTGAATGTGTCATTGACCACACATTGGGGGAAAAAAAGGCAAACAGTGGAAAGATGCAGGGAAATGCTAAAGCAGTAATGCTAATGTCAGTGTACAGTGCATCTCTCACTCCCCACTCTACCCTAAGATTAAGTGATCGCTAGTGTGTTAGAGGAAGTCTTGTGTTGCTATGGAGCAAGCTGAGATTTGGGCTTAACCTAAAGCCCTTGAGTTGGAAATAATTCATTCTTCATTGCTCGGTTGGTGTCTGGTGCTCTGACAGTTTTGTTGGCTTCCCCCCCACCCCCCTTTAAATGCACAGTCTTCATTTACTGGGGAAATCAGTTCATTAGGTTACCTCCCTAAATGAGCTGCTCTCTGTTCTTCCTGGCTCATAATGTAATGGATTTCAGTGTTTTCAATCAATACAGGATGTGTTTTTTGTGCAGCATTTTTATATGCTAACCCCATCAGGCACAAGCCTAGGCTGAAAATGTGTGGCAATGCAGTGTGCTCATATCCTGTAAATACATTTGGATTAAAAAATAGAGGGCCAGATTCAACACTGGAGTAACTCCATTGGCTTCAGTGAAGTTATATGGTGGGTGGATTTGGCCCACAGTTAGTGGGTTTCTTTATGAGGAAGAGTTTGAATAAATGTGTGTCACTTAGATATTTTATCAAGCCCCTCTAGCAGAGACCAAAATGAATTTTTTTTTTTTTTAGTAATCTCACCACACTCGTCCACATTAGATTCAAATGCTGACTGCCTGGCTTACATAAAAAATTGCGTGATTACATATAATAAATGAAGCATCAATAAATTGGAGTGCATCCCGATGCTAAAGGGAAAATGTAGCATAATATCAAAGACAGTCTAATCACTATCAGTGGAGTTCACAAAAGTGCTAATATGAGTGACATCAAGGGAGGGAATATTGTCTGAACAAGGATTGCAGGATTGCGTTTGAGACATAGGAAATGCTGCAAAGCATCTGAATATATGAGAAAGGCAGGGGGCTTTCACAGTTTTCTCTTTGTGGTCTTTTTATTTAGTTAGACATTTAACAGCTACTCTTGGTGCCCATCACATAAAGACCCTGTTAAAATAACAGTATAACAATAAGTAGTGCTGCTTCACACCTCGACATCCACTGAAATGTCTGCTGGCTAATGAAGATGTTAAAATAAGCCCCAACCCCAACAACCCTCAGCCCATTCCCTCCCCAATGAAGATGACCTTTGCAGCAAATCTGGGCTCTGCTGACCCAGCTGGCGTTGTGAATTCAATAGTGAAGGACTCCTCTTGGAGAATGCCCTGCTAGCATCTCCTTCCATTTCAATTTGAGTGCCTCTGCTGATCGCAACGGTGGTAATATGGCGTGGAGAGAGAAGCAGTCTCTCAGGTAACTAGCAAAACTCCAGGAAAATATATAACTAAAGTAGGCTACAATGGGAAGACACATAGCTATTGTAAGGCTCCTTCTGAAAAGCTTAGATGTTCCAAGTAAAAACAATCAAAGACATCAAATGCGGAATAATTGGGCTTTACAAACCTGCTTTTAACCCCCTACAGGTGTGTGTGTGTTTGGGGGGGGCAAACTGTGAGGTGTTGAGCACCCTCAACTCCCATTGACGTTAAAGAGCAGGTGAAGGTGCTCAGAATCTCACCAAATTAGGCCCTCACCTCCTCCCAGTTCACTGCTATATTACAAAAGAAAATAGTATATAATGGAAGGTGTACACGGGAGGGGGGGGGCGGGGAGGGGAGACCAGTCCGGTTCCTTGGGAAGGTGAGTTCATCTGTTTTAACACAGCCAAATGCAAAGTCGTCTATGAACAAAGAATGTAGATCACACTTACAAGATGGGAAACTGCATCTTGGAAATTAGAGACACTAAAAAGGATTTAGGAGTAATGGTAGATAACCAGTTAAACATGAACTCCCAATGCAATGCTATAACTGAGAAAGTGAACCGATCTTTGAATGCATAAGCAAGGAAATATCACATAGGAGTAGGTAGGTGGTACTACCTCTTTATATGGTATTAGTGTGACCATTACTGGAACACTGTGTACAGTTCTGGAGTCCACACTTCAAAAAGGATGTTGAAATATTGGAAAGGGTTCAGAGAAGAGCTACAAAAATCATTTGAGGCCTAGAAAACCTGCCTTCTAGTGAGAGACTTAAGAAGCTCAATCAATTTAGTTAATGCAGGCGAAAGTTAAGAGTGACAACTTGATCACCATATACAAGTACATAGATGGGGAAGAGATTGGGATGCAGGTGTCTTTTTTAATCTAACAGAGAAAAGCATAGCGAGATCCAATGGTTGTAAAATGAAGCTAAATTGATTCTGACAAGATCTAAGACACCAAATTTTAACATTGAGGATAATTAACCATTGGAACAACTTACCTAGGGATGTGGTGGATTTTTTTTTTTTTTTTATCACTTCAAGTCTTAAAATAGAGACTGGATATTTTTCTAAATATATACTATAGCCCAAGCCCAAACTGTAGTTTGATGCTTGATGAAGAAATTACTGGGTGAGGTCCTAAGGTGGATGTTATGCAGGAGGTCAGACTGAATGAACATAATGGCACCTTCTGCCCTTTAAAATCTCTCAAAATAATCATAATTAAGTACTTGATACAAAGCCCATTGAAGTCAATGGGATTTTTTCAGACCCATAAATTCCAGTCCTGTACCCACTGCAGCCAATGGGAGTTATACAAGTCACTGGAAGAAAGGTTAATCACTCTGCTGAATAAATGTCAGGACAGCAATTATCAGTGCTGTCATCTGCGTGATCTTAATGTTGCCTTAATATTGAAATTACCTTAGAGTGACAAGCTTTGGTATCACTAAGCTATTTGCCTTTGCCTCTTGCTTTTATGCCTTTGCAATCAGTTAATAACATTTACTTTAAAATAACGAAGTAAGTAACAAATACTGGTCTTGCCTGTGGGTAGCTTTTGGTGTGTGTGTGTTTTTTGTTTTTTTTTGTTTTTTTAAAGCTCTTACTGTGTGTTCAGACTAGCCTCTGCATGAAAGACTTAGGGGGGAAAAGAAAATGAGCTGGAGTGCTCTTATGAAATTGGTGAATAAAACACAGCAATATTGACACGCAATTTGCTTTTTAATTATCCAGACCAAACCAAATGCAAAGTGCTTTCATCGTGTTCTCCAGCTTTTCTCTTTGGTTACCATTGGTTGCTCATCTTCACTGTATACTAAAACAATCTTAATGAAAGAAAGAAAGTAAACATGTGAATTTCCTCTGAGCCAAAATAATGATTTACATGTAAAAGGTTTAAAAACTAACAGTTGGGAAGTGATGAGAATGCTGCCTAAATTATCCATTTTAGGCAAACCGTGAACTGCACCAGAGTGTTTAGTTCTGGTGAACAAGCCCCTTCAAGCTCTCTGCAATTCACCCTTAGCTTTGCTCATTGGTGGCCTGGCTTTACCATATAGGCAGGCAGGAATAGATGACAACAGGGGCATTGGGATATCTGTCTCAGGAGAGAGGTAGGTTGACCATACATCCCGTTTTGGCCGGAACAGTCCCTTTTTTAAGCCCTGTCCTGGCCGTCCTGACTTTTTTTGGCACAAGTGGGCATTTGTGCCATTTGCTTTTGCTGACTTGATCAGTAGGCAAGAGCAAACAGGACAAATGCCCATTTTTGTCCAAAAAATGGGGTGAGGTGCAGAGGAATGTGTGTGTGGAAGGGAAGAGCAGTGATGCCAGCCCTGTGCAGGGGGAGAGGCAGGGCTCAGGTGAGCAGCGACACCAGCCCAGCCTTGTGGGGCTGGGGGGGAGAGCAGGCAGAGCTCGGATGAGAGGCTCAGGCCAGCCCCATGCAGGGGGCGGGGGGTGCCTTTGGGCCAGCCCTGCGCGATGTCCCATTTTCCCTTTAGGAAATATGGTCACCCTAGACAGAGAGCCAGTTTCCACAGAAGTCTGGGATAGCCTGGTACAAATAGTTTGACTCAAACTTTAGAAGTATTCAAAATCAGTCTTAGGCTATGTCTACACTACGCAACTTTTAGCGACACGGCTGTGTCACTACAGCCATGTCGCTAAAAGGCGCACAGTGTAGCCGCTGTTTGTCAGTTCTCCTGCCGACAAAAAACTTCCACCCACGGTGAGCAGCATAAGCATTGTCGGCAGAAAAGTGCTCCTGACAACAACTCACTGTTCACACTGGTGCTTGTCGTCAGCAAAACTTTTGTCTTTCGGGGTGCGTGTGTGCGTGTGTGTGTTAACACCTCTGAAAGACAAAAGTTTTGTTGTTCAGTTGCCAAAGTAGACATGGCCTTAGTCTGAGGCCTGGTCTACACTATGAGTTTAGGTCGAATTTAGCAGTGTTAAATCGAATTAAGCCTGGACACGTTCACACGGCTAAGTCCCTTTTTTCGGCTTAAAGGGCCCTTTAAATAGGTTTCTTTACTCCACCTCCGACGAGGGGATTAGCGATAAAATCGGCCTTAGCGGGTCGGAATTGGGGTAGTGTGAACGGAATTCAACGTTATTGGCCTCTGAGAGCTATCCCACAGTGCTTCATTGTGACCGCTCTGGACAGCACTCTCAACTCAGATGCACTGACCAGGTAGACAGGAAAAGCCCCGTGAACGTTTGAATTTCATTTCCTGTTTGCCCAGCATGGAGAGCACAGGTGACCATGCAGAGCTCATCAGCACAGGTAACCATGCTGGAGTCCCAGGATCGCAAAAGAGCTCCAGCATGGACAGAACGGGAGGTACGGGATCTGCTCGCCATATGGGGAGACGAATCAGTGCTAGCTGAACTCCTTAGCAGTAAACGAAATGGCAAAATATTAGAAAAGGTCTCAAAGGCCATGAAGGACAGAGGCCATAACAGGAACGCATAGCAGTGCCACGTGAAAATTAAGGAGCTAAGGCAAGCCTACCACAAAGCCAGAGAGGCAAACGGAAGGTCTGGGGCAGAGCTGCAAACATGCCGCTTCTACGCGGAGCTGCATGCCATGCTAGGGGGTGCAGCCACCACTACCCCAACCGTGTGCTTTGACTCCTTCAATGGAGAAACACACAGGGAAGTGGGTTGAGGGTACAAGGAAGATGAGGATGAAGATAATGTAGATAGTTCACAGCAGCAAGGAAGCGGAGAAACCGGTTTCCCCAACAGCCAGGATATGTTTATCACCCTGGACCTGGAACCAGTAACCCCCGAACTCACCCAAGGCGTGCTCCCAGATCCTGAGGGCACACAGGGGACCTCTGGTGAGTGTACCTTTGTAAATATTACATATGGTTTAAAAGCAAGCGTGTTTAATGATTAATGATTAATTTGCCCTGGCAATCGCGGCCAGTACAGCTACTGGAAAAGTCTGTTAACGTGTATGGGGATGGAGCGGAAATCCTCCAGGGACATCTCCAGAAAGCTCTCCTTCATGTACTTCCAAAGCCTTTGCAAAAGGTTTCTGGGGAGGGCTGCCTTATCCTGTCCGCCATGGTAGGACACTTTACCACGCCAGGCCAGTAGCACGTAGTCTGGAATCATTGCATAACAAAGCATGGCAGCGTATGGTCCTGGTGTTTGCTGGCATGCAGACAACATCCATTCCTTATCACTCTTTGTTATTCTCAGGAGAGTGATATCATTCACGGTCACCTGGTTGAAATGGGGTGATTTTATTAAGGGGACATTCAGAGGTGCCCGTTCCTGCTCTGCTGAACAGAAATGTTCCCCGCTGTTAGCCACGCGGTGGGGGGAGGAGTGAAGTGATCATCCCCAAGAATTGGGTGTGGGGGGGGAGAGGGGGGTTAGTTGGGTTTGTGCTGCATGTTAACCCGGAAACCTCAGCCCCTCCTTTTACATTAAGAAAGCTTATGCTCTAATAAATTTGTTAGTCTCTAAGGTGCCACAAGTACTCCTGTTCTTTTTGCGGATACAGACAAACATGGCTGCTACTCTGAAACCTGTCCTTTTACATTGCAAACCCATTTTAAATGGCCAACCCAATGGGTGCTTGGTATGGGAAATGAGGGCGCTACTGTTTGAAACAATTCCCACATGTTAAGAAGGTTAAAAAAGCCAAAAGACTGTGGCTTACCATGGCTGCCTGCATGCCGAAATCTGTTGCCTGGCACTGCCTGAGTGATCTCTCACACCAAACTGGCAGGTCCTCAATATAAGAGGAAAAATGCAACCTTGTAACGAAAGCACATGTGCTGTGTAATGTGAACAGCAAAATTTAACGTGAAAGAGCGTACCCATTGTTCTCTAAAATGTGTCTTTTTTAACCACCTCTCCCTTCTCCTCCACCAGCTGCAAATGTTTCTCCTTCACAGAGTCTAGTGAAGATTAGAAGGCAAAAACGGCGGACTCGGGATGATATGTTCTCGGAGCTCCAGATATCCTCCCACGCTGACAGAGCACAGCAGAATGCGTGGAGGCAGTCAATGTCAGACTACAGAAAAGCACAAGATGAATGAGAGGAGAGGTGGCAGGCTGAATCGCGGGATGAACAGAGCAAGTGGCGGGCTGAAGATGATAGGTGGCGTCAGCTTGCAGACAGAAGGCAAGAGTCAATGCTCCTGCTGTTGGAGCATCAAACTGATATGCTCCAGCGTATGGTTCTATTTTTTACATCTTAAGCTGGCAGACGATGGTGCAGCATGACTGATAGCCCTCGGCATCTTCTGGGTGCTTGGCAGAAAATAGCATACTACGACTGATAGCCATCATCGTCATTGGGAAGGCAGTATGACGATGATGGATACCAGTTGTAATATACCATCTTCTACCAAAAGGTAAGGGACTGCTGCTGTGTAGCAATGCAGCCCCACATCTGCCAGCCCCACGTCTGCCAGCACCCAGATCGCCGATGAAGGCTACCAGTCATACTGCACCGTCTACTGCCAAAAGGCAATTAGCTGCTGCTGTGTAGCAATGCAGTGCCACGTCTGCCGGCACCCAGATGACATATGGTGACGGTGAGCTGAGCTGAGTGGGCTCCATGCTTGGCGTGGTATGTTGTCTGCACAGGTAACCCAAGTAAAAAGGCACGAATCGATTGTCTGCCGTTGCTCTGATGTAGGGGGAGGGGCCTGACGACATGTACTCAGAACCCCCTGCGACACTGTTTTGCATCATTCAGGCATTGGGATCTCAACCCAGAATTCCAATGGGCGGCGGAGACTGCGGGAACTGTGGGATAGCTACCCATAGTGCAACGCTCCGGAAGTCGACGCTAGCCTCGGTACTGTGGATGCGGTCCGCCGACTTAATGCACTTACAGCATTTTATGTGGGGACACACACAATCGGGTGTATACAACCAATTTCTATAAAACTGGCTTCTATAAATTCAACCTAATTTTGTAGTGTAGACATACCCTGAGATTGAACTTTTTGAACCATCTGTGGTCTATTCAAATTGTCGTTGCGTAAGTCTGCTCAGTAGCACTTCTAGTTCCAAATCTTAGGAAGGATACTGTTGATTTTAGCCCTACGCATGCTCATTAATTACAGACACTTTTGGAAAAGCCCCTCAATGCTGTGGCTTCCAGGCTGTGTTCACTGAAGTCCTGATTCTGTTGCTGCTTTGCAGTTCCCTAAAGGAATATACAGAAGAAACAGGTTATACCTACAGCTATTTTTTAAACCTAGTTGCATTGACACGTGATTCTAGTAGTAGAGCTGGTCTGGAATTTTTTGACAAAATGTTTTTTCATTATAAAATGATTTGTCGAAACCCAAATTGGTTATGGAAAGGGTCTGTTCTGATGAATTTCCCATTGAGAAAAATTATTGAAAAAAGTTTTGAAATTGTTAAAATGTGTCATTTTTACCTTTTGGAGAAAAAAGTCTGTTTTTCACTTTAGAAACACAATTTTGTTTTTGAAATTTAATTTATAGAACATAAATATAATGTTGAATTTTACACAACAGTTGGATTGACCTAATGAATTTCTTAGTTCTGATTTTTGCTTCACTAAAATTTTTGAGATTTCAACTTCCTCCTGAGTCATGTCAGGAAATTATTTGAAATCTCAGAAATTCTTGTGAGATGGGAAAACCATTTTCTGTCTAGCTCTACCTACTTGCATCACAGCATTAGTGAATGGAGACAATCCTTTTGAGAAGAAACAGTAGTCTACGCCTTTTATGTTTGATAATCCAAGTGAATTAACTGGACCAAAGCCAGAAGATAACCATATCTGAATGAGTGATAAAACCGGTGACTTGACTGGATTTTTGTTAATTATTGCTAAGGATCTGTCATACAGGGTGTATGATGTGGGGGAGGGCTGGAAATGTACATGTGTAAGAGGGAATTTGAGGATAAAAGTACTGTTTCTTTAAACTTTAGCAGGAAACCAGGCAAGAGTGGGCCCATGGAAAGTAGAAGCTCTCTTGTGAAGTAGAGAGATGGAATGGTTCTAAGGCATACTGTTTCCCATATTCTAGTATTAACTTCTTAGTTCAGTGTTAGAAGAAAGTCACTAGTTCTGTGTTTCCTTTACCATTGTTATGTGACAGGGTAACCCTGGAAACAGGTTTTGCTCTTGGTCCTCTTTAGCTTTAATTCACCGCGGTAATCAAAACTGGTTATCAACCTTTGCAGTACATTTAGAGTTTAAGCCTACAGGTCTCAAAACCAGGCACTCAAAATCGTAGGCCACTTTTGTAAATATTAGCCTCTTGCGTCAGCTGGGAGAGTGGGCATTTTCCAGTTGACTAGGGCAGCCCACAATCCTAGAACTGAACATCAGCTCCTGAGACTGAACGTGCCTCTTGAGACTAAAATGAAGCATGAGGTTTAAAATAAAAGGTAAAAAAAATGGAGCTCCAACAGCTCTTTATTTCTATTCTTTTCAAATAATTAAAGCTGTAGGTCCACCTGTGATTAGTCCAGGTATTTCGGTGTGTGGCTCTGTGAAGAGGTATTTGCAGTGCGCGCTGGCGGATTGCTCATTGTAAGCTCACTTCTTTGTGTTCTCATGTTCAATTAGGAAACCATAAGACTGGGGCCAAATTCAGGCCAGTTTTCTCCCTCCCATGGGAAATCTGCACTAGGGACTTGGGGAGGCTTTTTGTTTTGGGAGGGGTAGACTTCTCCCTTCCACAGAATGGCAAGAGGTTCAACTTCGGTAATTAAGGAATCTTTGAGATACATTAGAGCCAGGACCATCTGTATGGGCCTCCAGGCTCTTTGCCTTTCCAGCAACCTGAGAATGCACGAACTCCATTAGAGCTGTATTGCCAGGGAGTTCCCCATCTGCTACTTCCCCTGGAGCCCTCCCTCAAATGGGATTCCACAAGACAGAAGGACTCTGCAGAAATACAAACTCAGGCTGCATTCACATTTCACTGGATTTCCTAGGGAATTGGTGTTGGGAAGATATGTATAATGCACTGTCACCCCATGCACAAATCCTTGGCACATGGTCTCTGGGAAGTGGGGAATGGTGCTTCTGACCTCTTCCTTTCATAGAGGGGAGATCTGTGGGTGGAGGGTCTGACACAGGTGAGGTTTCTGATCTTTGTTACACTGGTGTAAGTATAGAGTAATTCCACTGAAATAAATGGAGTTCATATGACCCTCAGTACTCTTCCTCAGCTTCATTAAAGGGGGGTGGTGTGGGGGAAGGAAAGTTGTGGAAATTAGGCAGTAGCTATGTTCAGGCTTTTTCTTGGGTATCTGAAAAGCCCTTGTGATAGTAGCAATAATTTATTTTAGCCCCTAGCTGTACATGTGTTTACAGACTTTTTACCAGAGGCATGGCTCTTTCAAATAATGCCAAACATATGTCGAACCTCTGCAACCTCTGACCTTTAATAAGCAAAGCTGTAGCTGCATATTATGTCAGAGATCAGGATTCAAGCAGAGAGGCCATTGCCCATGTTTGCAGGCTCATATATAGTGTATTTAACTTCAGGAAGTGTACAGAAAAAATAGTACTCAGACTACGCTGCAGATGACTCGCCGACTGCAGATACTGACAGGGATGCTAGGCCACCGCCAGCTGAGGAGATGCCTGGGATGCAATTTGTGGTAGGAAGTGACCCAGGGGATGTAATAGAAGCTGATGCTTAAACCATTAGCAGTGAAGTCCCCCGGCTTCCTAGGGCCCTGGGTTGGAACCCAGTAGAGCTGGAGGGACTAGGTTCCCCTACCACACCCCACAAACCACTAGGCATGGCTGATGTTTGCTGTCAGTCCCAGCATAGAGTCCAGTCTCCAGTCCCCTGCTATTATAGGCAATCTCATCATATAATCCTGTTAATAAATATATCAACATCCATCTTAAAACTAGTTAGGTTGTGTACCCTGACTACTCCTACTGGAAGGCTGTTCCAGAACCTCACTCCTCTGATGGTTAGAAACTACTTTCTAATTTCCAACCTAAATTTATTCATGGCCAATTACCTGTAGTGTGATAATGCTAGGTACTGGGCACCTCTTCTGAGATGCTGAGAACCCTCAACTTAAGGGTCAGGAGGAGTTGAGAGCACACACCACCTTGTAGATTGAGTCTTGGTAGTTGTCATTTTATCTCAGCTGTTAAAACGTGGGGAATACTCTAGTTAACAATTCCCAGCCCCTTGTTGGAAAGCTGATATGCAGCACTGGGATTTTGTTTGCCAGCACAATCACATCTGGAGCCACACATTGTTTTCTGAGATGTTATGAGAAGTAGGAAAGATTCAGATATTTGCTATCCCTAGAAGCAGATTTCAAGATAAAACCTATAGCCACCTTAATGTCAGGAATGTACACATGTAGCACTTCATCGATAAGGCAAAGTATGGTATGTGAACTGTTTTAAGTCTGCAAAGTTTTAAGTCTGCAAAGAGGAACACAAAACAGAACCAGGATGATGACAGAATTTGCTGTAGCTCTGAAAGCCCCACTTACCATGAACGTGTGTAAACACATGCATGCTCTCATTCCCATGCTGAAAGGGCATTAACATTGTTGCTACAATCACAGCAGCCACTTGTACACACTCTAAATCTGTGGTGGGTAACTGTCAGGGTAATCTACTGGTGGGCCGCGAGACAGTTTGTTTACATTGACTGTCCACAGGCACGGCCGTCCGCAGCTCCCAGGTTGCCCACCACTGCTCTAGATCTATAACTTCAGACAATAATCCATGCTACAGACTGGTCATGTAATAAGAGACAAATCCCAAACTGAAAGGCAAAGTCCAATCTGTCACGTTATCACCAGCTGTGTTGCCCCGGGCAGGGGTCATGTAGCTTGTTTTGTTGTTCACTTACACAGAAATCAACCAAACTGAGTGAGGTGTTACTGAACAATGTTATTAAAGACCTCCCTTGATAGCAAGTGGAAATACTTGCTGTGTTCTGTTGGATTCATAACTGCCATATCACTACACCCAGAAGTGCCAGATGCCAATTTGCTTTGGTTTTAGTTATTTTATTAGTGTATATGGGCGGGATCAAAGGTCTGATGCTTTAGTTCTTCCAACATCTATTCATTATTTTATAACCTTGCTTTTAGATTGTAAAACTTATTGACATAAGGTGTAATTTCCCTGCATGCACCTAATCAGGACTTTGAAATAAGAGAGTGCCCCCAAATGCTTCCCAGGTTCTAGATGAAATTAAGATCTTGGCTACCTTGAAATGCCACAGCTGCATTGCTGCAGCTGTGCTGCTGCAGTGCTTCAGTGTAGACACTACCTATGCTGACAGGAGGGGTTCTCTTGTCGGCACAGGTAATCCACCTCCCCGAGAGGCAATAGCTAGGTTGATGGAAGAATTCTTGCATTGACACAGCACTGTCTACACCTGGGGCTAGGTTGGTACATGTATTGCTCAGGGGTGTGGATATTTCACACCCCTGAGCAATGTAACTGGGTTGACCTAACTTTTTAGTGTAGACCAGGCCTAAGTGAAAGCTGGGACAGGATCTTTTGAGAGTGTTTAGTTAATTCTATGGAAGAGAAAAAAACCTGAGTTCCCAGTGGCCTGGCATCCAATCCTGAGTACAGTAGCTGTAGCAGGACATTTGCGATGCTGTGTGTCATCTTATACTAAGGGTGATGTCTGATTGGAGGTTTGTACCATGTAACAGTTGGTTTATTTTCTGACCCTTCTGCAGGAGGACTTGCCTTTTATTTTCTGCACATTTTAATTCTGCTGTGTGATAAGATTACAAAGGTGCAGATTTTGGTACCATGCTGAACTGTGCAGAAACAACAATAACATATATGTGAGCTCCTATATTGTCCTACTTAACCTCTGTCTCTCCAACAACCACATGAAAGAAAAAGAAAAGTCACTTGGCTAGAGTCTTAGTTGGCATAAATTGGCACCACTCAGTTGAAGTAAATGGACCCTCAGAAGATCTGGATCACTGTTTTTACCATCGCTAATTTATTAAAATTCACGAAACAGGGCAAAACAGAAAACATCGTTTGCTACTAAATATTCACAAAAAACTTACAAGTTTCTTTAGTCTCCATAAAGCCACTTTAGTCTCCATAAAGCCTCTCCTTCAAAATCCTTCTCCAGATCCACTTCCTCTGACACTTTAAAGAAAATGTCTAACTAATAATGGATTGATTGGTTGTCAACCAATAACTCAATATCTCTCTATGTATATAATATAAATTGTCCATTTCTCTCACCCACCATACATTGCTTGTTTTCTTAGGCTTAGCATAAACTCCTTTAGCTTTTAGGCAAAAAAATATGTGTTTTTTGTTTTTTCAATCAGAAGTTGAAATTTCCCCGGGAGGGAGGGGAGAGGGGAGAAAGCAAAATATTTACCCAATAGCTCTGCATAAAAGTCTACGATTGACAATAATGGGTTCTTCTGTTCAGAACCACTGTCACAGCATCTGGTCCTGTAGTTTTCTCACTTTTGGAAATGTGGAAAATGAAGTGTTTTTAATTCCCTTGCTGCAGGAACTGATGGAAGCAAAAAATGCTTCTGATTAGAGCTGAGTGGGCAAAGGTCTTCCCATCCTGTGAAGATTTTGGAGAATTTTCCCATCCTGAATTGGGATAAACAGTCAATATCAAAACATTTTGGAAACCAAAAAAGTCACTCTGTCCCCACCCCTCAAAAAATTGGTTTTGGTCAATTGAAATGTTTCTTTGTGTCCTCTGAAAATATTCTATGATTCTACATTTCATTTTGATAATCTTTTGTAATCTTTTGTTTAGAATTTGACCATTTACAAAAAAAAAAAAATACTATAGTTTAAATTTCTAAACAAAAAGCTGTTTTAAACTGCAAAATAGAAAATTTTCTTTTTGAAAATGTCAAAATGGGTTGTTTCATAACTTTTGACTAATTTATCAGCTTGAAAAAATGTTTTAAAAACTGATCCTTCCCCACTAAAAGTTTCAGGTTAGACCAATCAGAATTTACAGGTGGAAAAAGGTTTTGTTGAAAAATTCCTGATCTACTCTATTTCAGAATTATAGGTGCTCCGACACTAAAACATAGGTTTCAGCCAAAAAATTTCAGTTTTGCGGGCTTCCACTGGAAATTTTTTTTATTTTTTATCTTTTTTGAGGAAGGTAGAACTTCCTGAAAAGATTTTTGCATAGTCGAAAACCTAAATTTATGTTTTTTTTTTTAAAAAGGTAAATTTTTGATCAGCCCTATTTTTAAATTTCATATAGGTACCAAAACAAGACGAGCCCTTTTCAGGTATCAGGAGAACAACGTTAGCCAATCTGGCTGTGACAGCAGAGTGCCAGGTTATTGTACTCCCTCCCAATCCCATGACTAGCCCCATCATGGGCTCAATCCTGTGTGGTGCTGAGCAGTTAACTGGATAAAACCCTAACATTAATTTTTTTCCAATAAACTAAGACTTTTTCTTCATTTATACCTTCCTTGTGGTGAGATTTATCACTCACTTCAGAACTGAATTGACCACATCTTTGGACAAACTTGGTGTTATCTATAAATTGTATACAATGATTTGTTCCTATAAATTGTATAGATTGTCCAAAGCAAAATTCTAATGGGGAAGTTTTGATCTATATTTGAACTTTATCACTACTGCAGAAATGCTGAGTCTTGAAACAGAAGTCAGTGAAACAATGATAAATTACTGTAATTACCTGCACTCTCTCTTCCTTGTCTGCTTAGTTTTTGTTGTGTTCCTCATTCTGAATTTTTTTTTTAAATGCCAGGGCAGACATTTGACCAAAAATAGGTTTTTTGATTTACAAATCCCTAAACAGACGGGCACTTAAATAGATGAGACCACCTCTCTCCCTGTGCCATTCATTATGTCACAGTGGAATCAGAAGGGATGTGAGATGTAGCCCCACTTATATATAGGGGGAAGCATCTGGCAGGGGATTTGCAGTGAGGATCCCTTTGCTTTGGAGCTCAGTTTCCACTCTGCTCAAAAATAGTCCTACTGTATCGACCTTCAGGGCAAACTGAAAGGGATAGACCACACTGGATGCCTATAAGATCTCTTCTAATGGCAATAAACCTCTTTCCCTCTGAGTGCTTCACTCTAATCAGTGGCTAATCAGTTTTCTATGCACTACTATTAAATACAGACCCTGGTTTCCAGCAGGATGGCAGTTGCTTGGCAGGCCAAATCATTTCTTTACAACAAAGCCTGTCATTGTGTTGCTTATGCAGCCCCTTTTAGCATGTGTGCAAACTTATTTCCATCCTCTGATGTGCTGAATGCAATAATCACCAGACAACCATGTTAACTTGGTATCACCCTGGTCTGTGGCTGCACTTAGTCTAACATGGACTGATAGGCATATCTGGCAGCTGGGTAGGGTGACCAGATGTCCAGATTTTATAGGGACACTCCCGATATTCAAGGCTTTGTCTTATATAGGCGCCTATTACCCCCACCCCCACCCCCGTCCCGATTTTTCACACTTGTTGTCTGGTCACCCTACAGCTGGGTTGTGTGTGTAGTGGGGGGAAGGCAGTTCCTGGGTTTTTTTGGGGTGGGGGTGGGGAAGGGATGTTAGAAATGATTGAAGGAGAAGTGACAAGGTGTCAGTGTCTTCACTGCCTCAGCTGCTTATTGGGGCATTACAGCTGCACAGCTGGATGTCTAGAGGACCAAATGGAAGTTTTGCTCTTGGCTACTTTCCAACTGGCTCCAAATACACTTGAGAAAGTTCCATGGGATAGTTAATGTAGCACCTGCTCAACAAACAAAAAGTAAGTTTCCCCTCCTCCATTATACCGTACATCTGTTATTTTGCTGACATGGAAACTAGCGTAACAATTAGATGCATTTCTTGCCCACTAAGTTGATTCCAGCTAAAATGAAAAGACCTCAGTGTGTTCACTCAATGATTGTTTAGACTATAGTACAATTTAGGAAATCTTCTCTACAAAGAGATCTTTTATACATAGCAATTGAACTTGGATATATATATCTGGATAGACATGTTTGTATTAGAGGTGTGCCAGAGATGCAACATTTTATTTTCCAGATACAGATTCCAAGACCTGACAGTTTAGGACTGTTCAAATTTGGAGTTTTGGTTAAAGTCCATCTCTAATTATGGATCAGAGAAAGAGAGAAAACAAATGTGTGGTAATGGTAGTCATGTGAGAAACATCATTTATCAGACACCTTTAACTGCTTCACCTGCACTCTGCCCACTAATCAGTCTCTAACATTCCAAACTTCTGATCAGCTTCAAACAGCTGCCTTTAAAAAAACAAAACAAACCAATCTGCCAGAGAATGTTTCCTTCTTTTAATGCCAATGTGGATCTTCTCTCTCAACATTACACTAGTTCAAAGTCAGGACAGTCAATAGTCAGCTTTGAACCAGTGACAGGTCTAAGGTCCAATGTATCTGTTATTTATTATAGATGAGTTACTGTCTTAAGCCCACATGCTGGGAAGACTTGAACCTACTACAATTATGCCTGTATTTAAAGTTAAGCATGAGTATAAGTAGGTCTTTCCAGGATTGGAGCCTAAGAAAATGATTATGAGAAACCTGGGCCTATTTTTGATCCCACTTTCATTGGTTTTATATTGGTGTAAATTCATTGACTTTTGCTGAGTTACTCCTGATTTACACTGGCTTAACCAAGAGAAAATTAGACCTTCCCACTATCTAGATATTCCTGAACTTTGGAGATAGTAGGGATGGGATCTAAACCAAAACCCCAGTGAATTTTGGATGATTATATTGTGTTTTGGATGATTACCTAGAAAATATATTTTCCTGAAGCAAACATTTTACAGAAAACAATATGCATCATATTTTGTCCAGCAGATGAGAAGAGATGGAAGGTAAGGAGACTTCAAAGTGGTTTCTCTTTTTTATTTTATTTTTTTTATTTTGCATCTCTGTCTAGACTAGTCTGGTATATAGAGCCATTTCGAACTGTGCTTTCATCAAGGAAGTACCACAAAAATACCCTTTTAAAAGAAAATAAATATACTATTACAAGCTGTATAACAGAAGAGGGAGTTTCAACAAGAACTGCTCCTCATTCTACATTGAACTTTGACCCAGGCAACCACATTCCTTTCCCCTTCTTGCTTCCTTTGGTTAGACTGAGCCCAGCGTGAACAGGAAGTTTGAATTTTTGCCCAAAAGTTTGACTAGATCGTCCTTCAAGCTCATAAGCTGAAACCATTTACCCAGGCTGTAACAGAGTCGTGTACAGTATATATTGTTAATGAACAAAGTATGAAACCACCTTCCTACAAAGCTTCATTTATAATGAACAAGTTCTATTTGATTTGGAATTGACATTTGTTTGACACGCTGAGACCTGCTGGCCCATACATTCACACAATTTATGCACACCATACTGACCTTTTCTGGGGCAGACCTTCACTTGCAGGGCAGAGAAACTACTTTTATTGCCCTTTTGTTAGATAACTTACTGCCAGATGCAAATCTTCAGGGATTCAAATTAGGTTTGCAGCACCAAGTGTCAATTCTTTCCTTATTGCTCCGTGCCACTTAGGGCATGGGGGGGAAGTGGAGCAATAGGAGATGAACAGAGGGCCTAAGGCCTATCCTGCCAGTGCAGCGAAGAATGACTCCATGGGAAACTTGCTCAGGCATGCTCCTACTGCTGTTGCAAAAAGAATCAGTGTGTGCTGCCGACCCCTTTTTCAGTCCCTACCCCCACACCTGCCATTCACTTGGGAGCCAAGTAGGTCAGGTTTATCTTCAAAACATCAGACCATACCCCCTTGGGGCTGTGGCGTGTTGTGAAGCATGTTAGTTGGGCCCCACTGCCTAGCTAGGGCTCCGCAAATCCTGCTGAGTTAGAATCCCGCCCCACTGCTGTGTGGATGCATGCTGTTCTTACCAGTGTCACCAGCCCATAGGGTAGTGGCTTGTCCTATATCTTTTCTGTCTGGAAGGTTGATGATTCAGCTCAGTAACCCACGGTTATATGGAGACAGGGTGGTGCGAGAGGAAACCTGGTGATGCATGCTCTTTATGCAAAGGTGGATACATAGTCCACAAGTAGGAGAGCTCACGTGTCTGCCTCACTGCAGAAATATAACCTACTGAGTGTAACGGGGAGTACCAGCAGTTTCAGTTAGAGGGTATTTGAGTAATCAAGTGTTTTTACTGGGGATATGGGGCTTAGTTATTGAATAAAAAACATGATACAGCTTAGTGAATAGCATAACTGTTGAGGTTCTTTTCAGAGGTTAATTTGTTACATAGATTATCTGCTCAAATACTGTACATTCCCCTACCTTGAGGCTTAGGGGTTTATTAAATGAAACATGTAGTGCAAAAGCACAGTCTTTTTCCTAATACAGTTTTTAAGCTTCCTGGCAGTTTTGCTCAAAATATCCTCCCCATCATCTCCGTAATGTGCAGTCTTCCAAAAGGGACCCAGTGTGCATCTGTCATAAGCTTTTCCAGTGTCACTAGTAATAAGGATTAACCTCCGTATGTCTATCTACTGTGCATGAGCTTTATAAGGAGACATGAAAAATTGACCGGGGGCGGAAGGCAGAATATTGTTGGTGGAGGGTCCTTAGCTCTGGAATTCACATCACCCATTCATTTGACAGACTGAATTTGTTGACCTTCAAGGCATGGTAAAAGGCCAGTCTATTTACTCAGCTTTTTGCCTGAAGGGGCTAACTGCAGGAATTGGAAACATACTGTATTAAGCAGCACTCAAGGGTGGGAATCTATCTAGGTTGACGTTTTGTCAATTAACTATGTAAATTGTTTTAAAGTTTTCTGTGTGCAGAGAGTGTCATGGGTGCATTTTACAAATCCCACAATAAATAAATAATATTACATCTTCTAAAGGCTGAGGCTAGAGGCAGTGAACTCCTGCTGAACTGTTTGAAAACCAGTGGAGCGCTATCATTTATTAATAAGCAGCACATAAAACTCAACCTCTTCAGATGCATTATCATAACATACCATGCAGTATTTACAGTGGGCTATATTCAACCCCACTGGCACAGGGAGCTGCAAATGCCGACAGAAACCACACTCTGATTCAGCACATCTCCACTGCTTGGGCTATACCTCATCCCCACTCAGCACCACACGCTTCTTTTTCCAGCGGTGCTGAATGGTTGTGGGTCCTAATGGAAGACACCTCATGGTGGACTATCTACTACCAGATGCCTTCTGGAAGGTCCGTCAGAGTAGACCCTAGAGTGAACTAGGCCTCTTGTCGGTGACGGACTCGTTCACTCATATGCCCTTTTAACTCACTAAGAGCTGAAGTGTGTTTAGTCCTTATGGGGATGTGCAGTGGAGGGAGAAAGAAAAAAGAGCCTCCCCTAAACTTGCATGGCCCAAGACCAGGACAAGCATAATTGCAATCCTTATGCTTAGAGGAGCACAGGGCCTGCTGCCTCGCTACTGCTTTCAGAGTGCACAGCCTTTCCAAGGAGAAGGAGGGCTATGGCTCCAGTGGAGCTGGCCAGCCACACAGGGATGGGGTGGGAGGATGCTGTACCCCGTGAAGGAGTGTAGCAGTGTGTGCATTCCCACTGGGCAGCAGAGAGCCCAGGAGGCATTTTGCACCATCCCCAACTCTGGGCTGAGCCTAAATGGCACAACTGAGCCCTAACAGAATACTACACAATGTAGCACGATTTGATTTACTCATATTTTTATTCTTTCTTCCTAATCCCCTGTTGCATGCACATATGGAACAGACTGTGGCATATACAGTGTGCATATGTGATCACAGCATATGCAGCATGCTGAGCTGGTCTATGACTATGTATGAGAAAATATAATGTATGCTGTGCATACACAAGCCTCAGTGCATAAGGAGCCACTGACACTCCCTAGAAAATTTGCAGAAACATCAAAGTTAGATTTTTGTTTACATGTATTTTCTCTCCCTTATGTTTCTGTTTTTGGGGACCCTTTTGGGGAAACAATGCAGGTGGGCTGAAGCCAGTTTGGTAAACTCTGGCAAGGCTGTAATTTCACAATAGTGTTAACTCTTGGCACCTTACTAATGGCAACATTTGGCCAATTCCAGCTGTAGAACTTTGCAATCCATTAACTACATTTTGATCATGTGATGGGTATTGTAGATTTAACACCTGTGCCCAAGCTTTTGATTTTTCTCAAATTAATCACTCAACAGGCACGTATCTTCTCTGTGAACATAACAAAACATGCTATTGTCATCACTGCATTTATTATGATTGAAGCCCAAAGACAGTGACTTTTCCATCTCCTCTTGCTTATGATAACATTATTCAGCTTCAAGACTGAGATAGTCCCCTCTCCAAAAACAAAATAGCTTGAGTATGCCAAACTTCTTTTTTTTTTCATGCAACAATGTATATCTGTGTAATTTTTAATCAACTGAAAGTTAGTGAATATGGAAGTCTTTAGTACTTGACATTAACTTGTGTGAATCAATACCTGTTCAGTTACCGTTGTGCAAATAGATTCAAGCACCCCTAATGATAGAATTATTTTGCATACCTGGATACGTGGAGCCCTTTCTTTTACTAAACTGGTTGAATAACAGCTTTGTTAGCCTTAGTGCTGTGTGCTTTTGAGAGTACACAAGTTATATGTCTACTGCGAAGTCTCAGATTGCATTGATTTCTTGCCAAGATGGCAGGCAGCTGTCAGTGTGGACACAAGCAAACACAGATGGAGCAAGTAATTCAGGAGAGGATGAGCTATATGCCAATTCAGGCTTCTAAGGGGCTTAGCAGGTTGGCAGCCACCACAGCCCCAAGTCTTCTTAGTCTTTTAGATCAGCATAGCGAATCACACCCAGGAGACCAAGTTAATCCTTTCGATGGACCGTAGACCCTTCTGAATTTTCCTTTCTTTAGCCTTTTGTTTTTTCTTGCTTTGTCCTGAAAGTTAACTGCGACAGCAGAATGTATTAGCCTAAGGAATACTGTCTCCATTACATCCCTGCCTACTGGCACATGGCAACTGCAGCACAAGTAAGGAATAGCTCCATTGCTGGGAGTGGGTTGAGATTTTACAGAAAAAATAGAAGTTTGGGATGCTGTTGTCAAGGTCTGAGGTTAAATATTATTCTATAGTTCTAAGCCACATTTTATTGAATTCTGCTGTTTGCCAACAGGCTTCAGAGTCTGCCCCTGTTAATCTGGAGAGTTATCACTTTCTCCATATGTACTTCCCCAAAGCAAGCCCCCAGAAACAGAGTGGTGGCCTTCCCCAGCTGGTAGAGTAAAACGTTCATTCCCCTCAATAGCCACCATGAATGCCCTTTTCTACAGTCAGTCAGAGGGAGACATGCATAGAAAGGTAAAGTCCACCAGACTGCTAGCCTGGGGACTTATTCTCTATTCCCTCCCCACACCGCCCCAGGATACAAACAACTCTCATTGTATCCTGAGGGGTGGAGGCCTGACCTGGAGCCCTGAAGATTGATCCTATCCCCCCCAAGACACAGGGATAGCTTAGGGGTTTGAGCATTGGTCTGCTAAACTCAGGGTTCTGAGTTCAATTCTTGAGGGGGCCATTTAGGGATCTGGGGCAAAATCAGTACTTGGTCCTGCTAGTGAAGGCAGGGGGCTGGACTCAATGACCTTTCAGGGTCCCTTCCAGTTCTAGGAGATATCTCCATTAATTTATTTATCTGTTCTCCACGAGACCAAAGGAAGGGAGCCCCAGTGTGCCCCTTGCTTCTTAGGTTTTCACAGAGCAGCACAAGTCTCGCCTGCCCTTCACTTACTTTTCACATCTGACTTTTGTAGAGATTTCGGCCAGCTAAGTGGTGTTACAAATAGGGGCAGTGTTGGAGCTTTAATTCAGACATATATTGCACATCCTCATAAAGGTTTCAGCAGTTTGCGATTGATGTTAGAATTTAAATTGCTGGGAGTCAAAGGGTCATGGTTACTGTACTTTATGTGTTTTAATATAAGCAACAGCTTGGCTTTCAATTCAACTTTCAGAGCGGGGACACTCCAGTGTAAAAATAAATAAATAAATTCCCCAGGGACAACACCCTTGAATCTCCTGTCCATGAGAGAGATTCAGAATTCCTAAATTAAAGCCAGATTTTTGTTCTTGATTTGAATGATTCTGTAAAGGCAAACGGCCATTTTCAGCCCTGATATAAAGCTAGGGCAGCTGTTACCTTCAATAGAATGTCATCTACTTGCACCAGGGCGAGAGTTGGCTGAAAATACTGAATTCACGTTGGTCATTAGCCGGCACAACTTTCCTTCATTTCAAAGGGAATTGTACCCATTTATAGTAGGCTGAATTGGGTCCAAAGTATCCAATAACCAGGAAACATCTGTTTTCCCTACTAAAATAGTAAGTAGGTAAAGGCCTTCTGCTCTGAGCCTTAGATTATGTGAACTGTGCTTGTTTTCAGAAACAATACTATATAATCCGTATAACACCTGTTACACAGAGGTGCCAAAATTCTTCTCTGCTAATTAGTATATGATATACATGTAGGATCTGTAGTTTAGAATATGACTTACATATAGCATCTCTAGATCTGGGAAGGTGAGGTGAAGAAGGCTACAATGGCCAAGTTATAGGGAAAGTGATTGAATAAAATGGTACTGGAAGGCTTGGAGTAACGTTTAGTTGGATTAGTTTTCCAAAAAGAATAGAAGCCATAGATGAGGGAGAAGAGATGACTCTGTGGTATTCTAAGTTAAGAATGATTTCGGTGTGTGACCAAGAGTTTAGCAAAGAAAAATTAACCACAGCAAATAATTTAAGTAAATAAAAGTAAATATAATCTTCTTGAACAGATTTATTGTATTACTGCAGTAGCTCTCATATTGGTACATACCTGCTAGTCTTGTTTCATTTACTGTTGGACAATTATCCTTTTAGATGACCTCTGCTGCAATTTTTGAAGGTTTCCTACTAGTGCAAATATGTTAGTCATTAGCAAATCATTAAATATGCTTATTTCAACTACTAATTTATACAGCACCATACGTGTATGAATGCCTTTTAAATTAGTACAGTATTCTTTTCCCTTTCAGAGACATTACTTTACAATGTGTACCTGCTCCGAAATTTGCTAAGCCTGAGGGGAAATAGCTGGTTAAGGGAAGAAGTTTTAAGGTAGATTCCAGAAGACAGAGGCAGATTAAAATGTATGGGACCGAGCAAAAAAAAAACATTTAGGCCCCCTACACCCAGAACCTGGAGGCGTGGGGACATGGGCTGGGTGCTGATCTCAGGTCCCCTGGCCCCCATGCAGGGCAGGTGGAGGGTCCTGGGCTCCTCACAGTAGCCTGGGCTCCCAGGGTGGCTCTTACCACTGCCCGGTTCCGGCTTCTGGCCTGGCCAGGAGGTGGTGCCCCAGTGGAAGAAGAGGAGCAGAGAGCAGGGCCACAGTTCCGGCAGCTATGGCCTCCCCACTTTTACCCAGGTTTTGGCGCTCCTGTGCAGGCCCCCAAATTGGCCAGGGTCCCTGAGCACAGGCCCCATAGGCCCATGCATTAATCCTCCACTGCCAGAAGGGGGTGTTAATTGAGATTTGGAGGGTGTCAGAGAAGACATCAGTGGGCAGGTAATGTGGGATGGGATCTATGAAGGGCCTTAGGGATTGCAACTCTGAACATAATGAACCTAAGTCATAGGCATCTAGAAAATCACAGGAACAAACAATTCTGCTATCCATAAAGCTGAGTCAGGTGCATAGGCTCCCTATACAATGAATGGGGAGAGATGGGCACCTTAGATTGCCATCCACAAAGCCAGCAGGGTGGGTGGAGAGCCGTTAAAGTGGGAAGAAGGGTCACTAAGTCCTTTAACAATTTCCAACACACAAAATTGGGCCTTAGTACTCTGGAGGGATAAGTGCCTACTAAATTTGGTGCATTATCAGTCATTATAAATTATTTTACATTGAGTCTGGTGAAATTTTCAAATCTCATGGTGGATATTCAGAGAAAACTGGGCCTGATTATGTATTCACTCTACATGCAGAATTCCCATTGGAGCCAATAGGATTTTCATACATAGTACAGCAGCAGAATAAGATTCACAGACAATGAGAGATTGCATCTACGTCAAGACATCAACCGCCCTGAGCAATAAGAGAGCTTTTCACAAATGGCAACATGTTACAACACTGCAAGAGAAAGGGAAGAGAATTGTGAGCCCCGACATGTGTATCTAGGACAGCACACCTACAAAGCCTGTTTCCTACAATCCACTGCTTAGCGTTTTGTGACGGAGGGGAGAGTTTGTGCATTTGTTTCATGCGGCATGCGGCTCACCTCTTATTTGGGGTTAAATGGCCTTATGCTGTTCCCACTGTAGCCCATGGAAGTTTTGCAGTTGTCTTTGATATGTGCAGGATCAGGTCCTTTGATGTGTCTATCATCACTGTTCCTGGGCTTACTTGCCAGGCTCTTTCAAGTGGTCAGTGTGCTTCTCTCCCTCTCTGCTCACTGCCTGTATTAGTCAGATATCCCCCAACACGGGTTCTTCACTGCTTTGAATACCCCGTTATTTTCGTATGGGTACGACCCTATAAATATTCCTGAGATTATTGGACTTAATTAATCAGAAAGGTATTTACAGGCACTTACGAAGCCTAGTACATGCCAGTATGTAGACAACAGCACCATTCAATACTAATATACTAACCTATACATTTTGAAGTCCACATGATTATCAAAGATCTGTAATTATTCATTCAACGTGTAAAGTAGACAGGTCTGATTCTCAGAGGATCTGAGAACCCACGGGTCCAGCTGATGGGAACCTGAAGGCACTCACAGCTTTGAAAATCAGATCCACAGTGACTAGCAAAACCATTGATCATTACACTTGAAAGCACAAATATATATACTTTCCTTTTGATGAATCCAGCCCTGTGTTTGAAAGGAGATCTAGGCAGTGAAAGCACTGGGTGGAGTCAGGTGATTTTTTTCCCAGGTTTTATCTAAGATCATCTCATACTTGGTGATATAGCACAAAAGGAGGTTACTTCTATTGCTGATACTTGGAGTTATTCATTGCAATGTCAGCAGAATGAAGGAAAACATTTCTTCATTCATTCAAATCGGGTTTTTTTCTTTCCTAACATTAGAAGAACATCAAGGATGTCAGAAATTTGGATTTTACTAGTTTCTCTTACATAATTTATTTGCCCCCCCGCACCCAAAAGAAAACCCCTCATGACATGGAAAACAGAGCATGTATCAGACTGACAGAAATAGTGCTTTACTTTGCTCTTATGTCAGAAATAGATCTTGATAGCTTTGTTTTCAATATTTGCAAAGGGTTAACTAGTGTTTCTGTTCTACTCTCAATCCACTTCATATAATTACCTGCTGAATCATATAATAGAATTACTTGGTATACTTAGGATATTTTTGATTAAGACAAAGGAAATACCACTTCTACTGAAGTCTAATCAATTCAATAGGAGGGTTCTGAAGATCTGTACAACTTAAGAGAACAGATCAATAAATACTTATTTTTCTGATGGGCTCAAATGATCATATGGACTACAGTTACAAGTAGATTACCAATATAAAGATACACTTGAGCTATAAAATGAAAGTTATGCAAACAATACTGACTAATTGTGGTTTTTATATTTTATATGTGCAAACTGGCATACCAAATCAATACTGATTTCTAGTGGGGCGTAACAGACAAGATCCTAGAGTTCTCTAGGAGTGATATCCTCCTACTGTTACATTAAAATGATTACTCATGCCAAACGTTGTTGAACCACTCAGATCTTTTTGGGGAATGGCTGAGAAAACAGTGTAGTTGTTGAAAGCTGGCTGTGTGCCAAAACTGAAGAGATAAAGGTAACATCATAGAGAAGGTTTTGGTTGGATATTCACTGCAGATGCTCTATCTCAAATTCACTAGAAGGATATAGCAGACTTTCTCACCAGGGAGCCTTTCTCTACATCGAATGGAAAGCCTCTAAAAACAGATTATAAACCAGCCCAATAATACTGCACGAGCCATTTTACAGTTGTCTTTGTGAAGTGCACAGACGGAAAGACAATACAGCATCGGATAGATCGCATGGGATTATTGTCTCTCCTTTTAGATCTTCACTCTGCTGTTTTACAAAACGTAGGCTATAGAGGATGAGGGATGATAATTCGGAACAGAGATTTTGGGAAAGCACTGCAACAGCCCTAATGATATAGGGCAGATTCTGGCCAGACCTTGGTACACAGGGATGCTGGTGCAAAAAGTCACCCATTTTTTGTGTCCTTGCACAAACATAGGCCAGACCCTGGTTGTGAGTATAATGCCTGCTTCCTCTGAGTGTCCCAGAATTCCTACTGGGAGGCTCCAGCAGCAACACGTTCCTTCCTCGCCTTGTCCCAATGAGTGTCTAATGCATGAGTAGCACCTTGCCTATAACATTGTTTTAAGTTAATGAATCAGTCAGTAGGTGTAACTATTAAATCCATTTCCTGCCCTCAAACAGGTAAGCATTTGCCAGGTTCATTGTGATTGGCATGTCTAGACAATGCCAGTCACTGATTGGATGATTTCACAGGTGAGGGGCTGTAGTATAAAGCTGCCATCTTAGAGTAGGACTACTATTCATTTTATGCTGGCATTAGAAGCAGCTTCTTTTCCTTTTGATCCAAGCTTTCTGATTATGCCTATGACATCAGACAGGTATAGATGATTTTGTTCCGTAAATGGCTGGGTATGGCCTTTTTGCATAATATTTTAAAATTTCCATTTCTGAATAATGATAGCAATAATAAATTCCAGGAAGTACATTTCTGGGAAATTACTGCATTTGCCTGGCAGTTAAAATCACTTGGATTTAACCCTCTTTCCTCACTACACATCTGCAGGATACATTGCTCCTTTCCCTACAGCCTAGAAATCACTGACTATTGATTTTTCCTGCTTTGAGCAGGGGGTTGGACTAGATGACCTCCTGAGGTCCCTTCCAACCCTGATATTCTATGTCTATGATTTGTACTGGTATGATGAAAATGGATAGTGGACTGTCTGGCATTCTGACTAGTTGACAGATTTGGCTTACAAATTATATCTGACAAGGCTGGCTTAGACTTCAGGTCATCACTTTATTACAAAGATCTGGCAGCCTTCTCTGATTACAGTTCTAACTACTTGCCTGGCCAATTAGACAATGTTAGTTGAAAATCTCCTAATATATGTGTATTGTAAAAATGTTGTAGCCACTGCTTTGTAGCTTTATGTTTTAGAAGCTCCAGAATGGGATGTTAAAAACCTTTGAGCTTAGCCTCAGGCCCTTAGTTTTTTCTCAGGTGACCTTTGAGAGACAAGGAACTCTTTTTTCATAGCTTGCCTTGTATAGCTCTGTAAATGATTTATTTGGTAATCCTAGCTGAAGCGGACACACCTGAAGGAGCACACAACAGAGGTAGTTTAATGAAAAGTGGTAGGAAGGCTGCAGCTTTATTGAATTAAAGAGGTCAAAATTTTCATGATCATTATAGACAGACACCATGGTGAAAAGCAGTTTAAAACAGAGAGAGGCCTTCAGCAACACCTTTCAGATTAAGGCCCAGGCTGTGCTTTTAACTCATGACCTGAATTCTGGTGGAAGGTACAGTTAGTAGGAGTCAGGATGTAGAGGGATTGTCCTGGAGAATCAGAAGCTCTGATGAAGCACTTGTTGGAGCTCCCTCTACCTTTAAAATGCTCACGGGTACTGGCTTAGATTTGCTAGCTGGCTCTCTCTTGACTTTTGCCTCCACACAGGGCTAGCCATAGTCTCCTGTATGTCGACCCTTCATCATTCTGTAATTGGATCTTCATCAGCCTAGATGCCAGACGTGTTATCTCTGCTACACCAATCACTTATGTCTTGTGCTGAGGAATTTGGTATTCCAAGGAGGGGAACCACTGCTGGCAATGCTAGTGATTCCCACCTGCCCCCCCATCGGCAGGAGTTAAAAAATTTCCCCCTCTCCAGTAATTGGATTAGAGCATAAATAAATTTCCATTCCTCTTTCACCATGTCCTGCAAGAGCACTTAAGCCCCCTGCAAAGATTATCCATTGCAGAAACAAAAAAATCGCAACTAAAGTATCACGTACATCTTGTTCATAATGAAGTATAAAAGTAATGAGCTTGCTACAGATATCAGAATGACTCATCAAACCTCAAAGCATATGGAGAACACAGTTAAGCCATAGTAAATAGCAGCATGTATACAGCGGTCAAAAGGAAAATGACTGATTTACGTACTTTAAATTCAGCCCAGGAGAGAAACTGCATATAGATGAGTGAAAGTTAGGTGAGCAAGAAGTAGTAAGCCATCCCTTGCAGCTATATAGAAAAGCTGACCCTTCAAAGTTCCTTTGTAAGATGGTGACACAGTAAGTGTTGGTGCAGGGACTCTGCTGACAAGATTCCTGCAAAAACTTTATCCTACCATCTGGGTTCCCAAAACATACCCTGTCCTTAGGGCTAGAGTGAATGCTAGAGAATCCCCCTGAATACACATTTATCCGGTGTAATGTACTGCAAGGTTGTGGGAAGGTGGCAATATAATTGAATTAAACAGGTGACATTATTCACTATAGTAATTAAGATAGATCACCTTACAAACCAGGAAATAATTCTTGCAATAGAAGCATATTGTAGGTCCCCATGGGACTTCATCTTATAATTGGATCTCATGTTGCTTAGATGTCTCTCAATCTATGTTGTACTGGCTGGATGTTCTTCATGCTCAGGAACTGGGCACCTGTAATAGGAGAAATCACCCCAATGCCTGTCGATTTCAATTCCTGTGGTACTACTTGATTGTAACACCTGGGAGTTAAATGTTTTTCCCTTTCCAACCCCACTAACTGGATTAGAGTTTAAATAAATCTCTGCCCGCTCTCGTTTCCCAGATGGGCATTTAATCTAATTCCTCTGTGGTGATTATCCAATACCCATCACAGATGAAGCTAACAGTTTAGTTGCCAAAAATTCCCTAAGACAAGAATGAATGCCTAGGTTGAACATATCCCACCACAACTGAGATGCGAACCATCAGGCTGGTAGAATCCAGGATTAGTATTTGCAGGTGTGCTCTACTCCCAAGGGCTCATATAAGTATTCTCAATTCCTGGGTAGTATTTTTCCTGGCCTGATCCACGACAGGATTGGGAGGAAGTGACAGGAGGATGAAACAATAACAGGCAGTAACTCTATTCAATCCCTTTTGATTCTGATTAGAAGTCCTTCGACCCTTATTCTTCCAATAATTTTTCACTAAAGAGCACAAGGACTGTGTCCTGGGGAGCCAAAATGTATTTTCCAGTCTCAAACCAGAGATGAGGGAGGAGCAGGTCTGTGCCATGTGCCAGCAGAGGCATAAAAATATCCAAACTAAAGCCCACCTGGGATTCCTGAGTTCTAACAATGCCCAGCCTAAAAGAAGGATAAACACGACAAAATGCGGTGGCAGCATGCTCAATGAGAACCAGGGCCCGACGTCGTGTATCCTGACATGGACTAATCTATAACAAGAAACATTGAGGACACCAATGGTGTTCACTTGAACTGTTGAGGTGGTCTCTGATCTGAAAAAAACAAAACAAAACCCCAAACCCACCATTTTTTTGAGGGATAAACACAGGAATGTTAACACCTTTGTGGATCCTGCATGTGAATTGTTCAAAAGATTTCCATCCCATGCAAGTATAGCAACCCCTCCCACCTAGGGAACAATGTAAGCTAGGCCCACACTGCATGAAATGCACACTGTAGCTCAGTGTGACACTGCCAAAGCCATATGATTAGCCTACCCCCATTGACACAATTCTAGTTGATCATAGTTCAGCCACAGGTCATGTCAATGTGCCTGGGGTACCCCTACTGTCTGGGCCTGTGGCTGTATAGCCGTCTTGATAAGTAATTATGAAAGTATCTTTAAACAGGAGGTAACAGTACCATTGTTAACAACCCTATGTATGATGCCTAGCTTTGATCTTGGTTTCTGTTCACCAAACAGTATTAATAGAGATGATTCTCCTATTACTTTGAATCCTCTAATAATGCTCCTGTTGCAGGAGTGGCAAGATTCTCCAAAATACCACTACCTTTGGATTTAGGAACCAGTCTATCTACTCTGTTCTGGTTCTTACACTGCACCCATCTCCATGGTATCGGAATGCCTGACTGGCTTGCTCATTGGCTACTGGTTTGGACTGTGCTGGATTTCATCTTCCTGAACCAAGGGTGCCAACTGGTGGTCAGTGCTTGGCAGAGGGAAAGTGGGGAAGTATGGAACATTCCCTCCACACTCAGGCCATGAAGAGGAGGAAGCTATGGCAGCTGGTGTGGCTTGTCCAGCCACTTGCTTGTAGTACATGTGGTGAATCCTAGACACCATATTAACAGCCAGTGCCCTGTACCAGAGAAAGGGAGCCAAATAAAGAGGTTGCCCAGAGCTCCTGCAAATCGGACCAGGAACACAACAGAGGTGCTGGCAGTATGAGCATGGATAGGAGCATTACAACATCAGAGGGAATTCTGCTGCCTTATCCTTAAACTACTCCTCATACCACTTCAGACAGAGTCCTGCAGCAATTTAGCCACTGTAGAAGAGGAGGCTGGCCTGGAGGTGGAAGAACATCAGACACCAGAGGTGTTCCAGTGTAAGGAGGATCTATGCAAACAAGGTCTCCAGCACTTCATCACCAAGTCAGGATCAAGTTCAAAGCTTTGTGCTAGGGAAGCGTCAGCAAGAAGCCATGTCTAGTCCCTCAGTCAATCAAATCATTTCAGGTCAGTGACCTGACCAAATCTGAGCTGAATCTTATAAAATGGATATAGCGGAATAGTGAACAAAGAATCATACTGTTGGAGAAGAGCAGTTTGAAAAGAAAATGCAGCTGGGTGGGGTATAGATCTACATAGATTAGTGACAGGTTCTTATAATGTTAAAAAGTGAATAGCTCTGAAGAATTAACCAAAACTGAGGACAAAATTCTCGTAGTTCAACTGCTTGCAGAATACAAAACATAATTTCCTTAAGCAAGGAAATATTTCTTATCAATTTATTTTTAAAGACATTTCTTGATAAGAAGTGATAACTTTTTAACTGGTCAAACGTCTCCAGATTAGCTGACTAAAACAGCTTTTCAGAAAACCTTAAGGAAACTTATTCCTTTCCCTCTGCCAAACTAAAACAAAAGTATCTCTATTTACTGGGCACCAAATCTGTTGGTATTTAGCTGAATGTTGTACATTTGCATAGAAATGTGGTTACAAAACAAATGCAAATGACTATAAGCCTTTACAGAGTCCATTGGAGCTGGGTCTTCTACATTGCAAAGCAATAGGGCTTGAACCTTGGATCCTGGCTTGATTCAGACCACCCACCCTCATGAAGTCCTAGGACCCTGGGTCAGTGTGATTTGTATGTAGATGGAAGGGGGGTTAGGCTTGAACATCAGTTTGAACTCTGGGTTTATATAGCAGTGTAGACATACCCACTTGAGCCTTGCAAGCCTGAGTTCTCTGACCCAAGCCAGCCACAGATGTGCTGTGAGTCTTTTATTGCAGTGTAGATGTACCCTCACATTATTATAGAACCTCAGGGTTAGGAGGGACAGCCAGGCTCATACTAACCCCCCACCAAGATGCAGGATTTGTTGTGTCTTTAAACTATCCGAGACAGATGGCTTCACTGTTTCAATATAGTTTAAACTCTCCATTGGTTTAAGTCTGACTGCACTCCATTTATACTACGGATGAATTTGACCATATTACTGCATTGAAAAGTATAATAACATGTCTTCTGCTTACTTTGATGCAAGTCCACTGAGATCATTTTCGAATAAGCATGTTATCTTGTTACGCAGATGATTACTAGGGAGCATATTGAAACTTGAATACATAATAGCATTTGCCATTGTAGAATCATAGCAATTAGAAAAGAGAAAGACCTATTAGGCCATCTCATCCATCCTCTTAACAGTACAGGATTGTTCCCTACAATGTACACTTTATTGCAGTTCATGCAGTCTAGTTTTAAACGTCTCCAGGGTTGTAAGTAAAATTGCAAATTAACAAAACATTGGAGGTTTTCATCATCTTTTATTGTCACTCACCAGTACATCTTTGACTTTGATCTCGTTCAGAATTTTCCCATTGCGATTGATGAAAAGTCAGATGATAACAGGAAGTGACTGAATTATCCATTCGCTATGCAGAAAGCAGTTAACCACAATTGAAAACAGAAAAGATAGAAGCCCGAGGGGTAAAATTCCCCAGTGGTAAGTGCTGGGGCTCCACCCCACTAAGAGGTTTTGCCATAAAGCCTTGATCCAAAGCCCACTGAATTCAGTAGAAAACCTCTCATTGACTTCAGTGAGTTTTGGATTAGGCCCTCAGTGAGTAAGTATGTTTTTGGATCATTTTAAAAATATGTAATTAGAGCTTGTCAAAATTTTGACACTTTTTTTTTTTTTTTAAATTCCAAATGTTCACTGTTTTTGACCAGTTGTGCAAAGAGTATTTATTAGGGCTGGTTGGAAATTTTCTATCAACATTTTTTGACAGAAAATTGGGTTTTCAACCAAACAATTTTTCTTGTGAGGAAAAGTGTCTACTTTCTGCATATTGTTTTTTTCATATTTTGTAGAAAAAATAAAAGTCACAAAAGAGGAACGTTTTTGATGTTGGGTTTCGATATTTCACTGAAAAGCCAACATTTTCTCCAGAATGTTTTGATGAAAACCAAAAAAGTGTGTGCTTGTCAGAATTCTTCAAGGGGAGGGGGGAACAGTTTTCTGAACAGCTCTGATATTACTTATTAGACAGTGCAAATTAGTATTAGACCATTCTTTAAGAGGTGGACTTTCGGTCCAATACATTTTACTATATTAAAAATGTGTGGCATATTGATGAGAGCATTGAACTGGGACACAGGAAATCTAGGTTCCATTCCTAGCTCTGGCACTGACCTGCTGGATGAATATGGCAAAGTCAGTTTCCTACTCTTTGTGTCTTTGTTTTGCTTCCTGTAAATTGGTCTTCTTAGTAAAGTGCTTTGAGATCTATGAAAGAAAAGTGCTATTTAAGAACTAGGTGCTCTTATTAACAGCTTCTGTCAATCCACAGCATGGAGATCAGAGACACTGACATAGGAATAAAAAACGCTTGCAGGGTCTCTTAGGCCCTGATCTTGCCCATATAGAGTCACTTGTGGGATCATTGACTAAATCCATTCCATTTCCACTCTGGGATAGTCCACAGAGCATACTCTTGGGTGCTTTTACAGTCTAATTTTAAATGACTGCTACAATAATGGGGCTCCCACCGTTCTCTTTGGCATCAGAAGAATGCACCAAAAAAAAAAAAAAAAAAAAAAAGTGACTGAAAAGGCACCAAGAAATCCATAAATAAAAAGTTAGAAAAAGTGCATATTGGAAGCAAAGTCAGGAGGGGGAAGGAAAATGGGGATGAGAGTTAGAGAGGAAATTAATGTAATTTAAAAATCAAATGGTTATTAGGGGCTACAGTAGTTTCCAATGAGTCCTTGGTGTAAGGGGCTTTCTTTTGTAGATAAACACCATTTTATAACAATGAAATAAACCACTTTGTGGGTATATGGTTGTGGTAACATCCATCATTCATTATACACATGATCAAATAACTCATAGGATAGCGAGTAATGCTACACCCTGTCATAAGTTATTCTTTACATACTTATTTCCCAGTAGTTTGTCTGAATTAAAGTTAAAACCAGGCAGTAATATTTGCTTACAAAACCCTCAAGGGGCCAGGATACACTAGTGGAACGCTATTGAAATGATATGTAAGGAGGTAAAAGTTAGAGATTTGTACACTAATTATACACAATTATATTTCCTAATACCTGCCTACTCTACAAAGGCATAAGGGAGTCTTCACTTCTGGGTAGAAGAAGTAGTCAGTAAAACTAGCGCAACTTCTTACACCACTTTCTTCTGGCTTCTTGGAGTATAAATTACCCCAATTTAAACATCTTTATGCACTGTTAGAGTGGATGTAAGCAGGTCTAAGGGAGTCTAACTGCATGCAGGGATTCTAAGGACTTGATCTAACCCCTACTGACTTCAGTGAAAGTTGAATGAAGGCTCTGTGTAGTGTAAGGGATCTACTTAAAGTCACACCCCTTTACGCAGAACTTCAGAATTTGGTCTGTTACTTAGCTTTGTAACAAAACTGGAAATCAGAAGAAGCAACAACAAAATTGGAACAAAACCAGACAAGAAAAAAGAAAATTCAAAATAGCTAAAATGGGTTCTTTTCAGTACTTAATTTATAATGAACAGAAAAAAAAATAGAACCCCACAATGTTCTGAATTGTGAAAAATTGGTTTTGATAGTTTTCTTATATATATATAAAGGTTTCAGTTTTAACCAAGAAAACTACCAAAACCAGTTTTTCACAATTCAGAACATTGTGGGGTTCTATTTTGTTTTTCTGTTCATTATAAATTAAGTACTGAATATAAATATAAAATATTGTTCCCCCTTCAATTCCCTGCCACCCCTATCCCCAAAACCCTTAGTAATTCTGCAGGCCCTTGTCAGGCTGCTGATGGCTTTAAAAGGTAAAAATATCTGAACTTTAAAGTTCATTATTACTTCAGCTGGGGGGAAAAATAACAAAATGGAACATTCTACTAATGAGGTTTGGCACAGTATTACTTTTTTCACTTGTGTTGAGGAGAGAGTTCATTTTAGTTAATATTATTTCCATATTTATGTATGTATACAGTAGCATTTATGCTCTGCTCTCTCAGGACCTGATTCTTCAACCCCTACAATAGTACTACTTGGGAAGTTACCATTTAGCAAGTTACCATATTGCATATCTATCTGGCTGTCATAAATGTTATTGTCTGAGGCAGAAACTAAACAAGTTATTAAAAATGTCTTCTGCTGAAATGCATTTTTATAATCAAATGCAGTGACACTATATACTTCATACACTATACATTATTTAGTAATATTAATCAATTGTAGGAGCTCTAAGGAACAAAGATGATGCTTGCTTTAGGGAGTACAGGAAATTCAGTGAAACCAGACAACCTACAGTAAATTATGCTCTAACATTTGTTGCTTTTGTTATCCATATACCTGATAGATTCAGAGGGTAAGTAATGACGTGGGTTTAGGCAAGTATCCAGATATGAAAATATGTTCATGAGGAAAACACATTAAAAGGGTTTGGTTCCATTTTGACAGCTATAATTTATAGAATATATAAGGGTTTAAACTGCCTGTAACTGCCGTTATTGAGCTGCTATATTTGTCTAGATTCTGATCTCACTTACACCAGTGGAGATCCAAATTAACTATTAATAGCAGATAGCTGAGTGAGATCGTGAGGCGCTCTCTTCTTTATTGTTTCTGGTCTCTAGACCATGGAAATCAAAGTTAACTCAGGCATTCCATATCATTGCCCCATGAATTCAACGAAATATTCGGAGAGAGGGGCACACATTTTGAATATGATATTTGTTTTCATTTTATTTTGCTTCTCTCTCCCTTTTATATTATCCCTCTTCTGTGCTCCTACCTCCTCTACAGAATACTTAGGGCCAGATACTGATATCCTTACTCAGGTTGAATAATACCTAACCCTGTGAGTAGACTAATTGAAATCAACAGAGCATCTAATAAGTAAAGTGCTACTCAGCATAAGTAAAGGTGGCAAAATCTGGCCCTAAGTACATGAAGAAATACTGTCCTATGCACCGTTCTTTATGCACAAGACATTCAGGGAGATGCAGTTGTCTCCCAGTTCAGAAGGATACGATTTGTGCCTGTCAAAGGTGGGGAATGGGAAGCAATCTAAGAATGGTTTAATTTAAAATCCATGACCGTTCAAAGAGTAGACTTTGGTTCCACTTGTTCATACCAGGATCTCACTACATAGTTAAGAGTGTGATCTGAGAGCATGGGAGCATGCAGTATGGTTTTGAGCAACTGTCCTACAACTTTTGCATTGTTTTATTTGCTCACTGTGATATATTTTTCTTTGTCAATCTGGTGATGGAGACACTCAGATACTACAGTGATGGGGCCATATTGTTACATAGACAGAAAAATAAAGATATAGAAGTTTTGTAATGATGTTGCTAACAACTTAGTTGTGTTATTTTGGTACTAAATTTTCCTCATGGAGAGTCATTAATTAGGTCACAGTACAATAAAGAGACGTACATTTTATCTTGTTTTTAGACCTTAACTTGTATCCCTGGGCTAGAAATCTCATTGGCATTGTTGACCCTGAACTTTCTTTTTCCTCAGACATCTCTCCCTGGTTTGTCTATCACCATGACTGGAACATTGCCAGAGTTTGCCCTCTCCTTGACCCTGCCTCTCATGAAATAGCTGTTTGTTGTCTTACTCACTCCTCATCTCAGCAATTGCAATCCCCTCTTTTAAATTCCCTCTTTGATGGTCTCTTTAAATTCTCCGGGCTTGATTCAATGCTGCAGTGGAACACATGCTGCAAATTCCTGTTGTGGCAAGTTTATTTTGGGATGCAGAGGTGCAAGCTGCCTGCATGCTCTAGTCTAGTCTGTTCAGGACTCTGTCACCATCAGAAAGAGGGGTGGAGCTATCAGAGGACCCATGGCATCTGGGAGATACATTGATTCAGCACTTCTCCAAGGCAGCTTCCAGTCGCAAAGCTCCTATGGAGCCCCAAGCCTAAATTAAAGCTCACCTGGTAGAGTTACTACTGCCTACCTTCTCCCAACAATGTATCTCCCCTCAGATGCAGCTGCCCCACTAGGATCCAGAATGTCGTGTCCAGGCCACTTGCTATTTCCATCGAACAGGATCATGTCACCTCATGTTCTGTCTAATCAAGTCTATCTACTCAATGAGTCTGCGTATAGGAATTGCTGAGCAGTAGTTCTCCATGGAAGAAGAGACTGGAATCTCCATTTGAATGCATTGTCTCTGCCATAGGGATCATGGCAAAGGCCTTGTGTTTAAACAGCCATAATACTATGCAAATTAATCATACTTCTAAGGTGCCTTCTGTTCTGGTCTACATTAAGAACATAAAAACAGCCATACTGGGTCAGCCCAAAGGTCCATCTAGCCCAGTATCCTGTCTTCTGCCAGTGGTCAATGCCAGGTGCTTCAGAGGGAATAAACTGAACAGGCAATCATCAAGTGATCCATCCCATGTCACCCATTTCCATCTTCTGGTGAACATAGGCTAAGGACACCATCCTTGCCCTTCCTGGCTAATAGCCATTGATGGACCTATCCTCTACGAATTTATCTAGTTCCTCTTTGAACCCTGTTTAGTCATGGCCTTCACAATAACCTCTGGCAAGGAGTTCCACAGGTTGACTGTGCGTAGGCCTATCATCTTCAGTGACTTGGTAGTTATACAGCTGTCTGCTTAGATATTTCTTGTGTTGCATGAAAGATTTCAATGTACCACATTTATCAAATGATGTTCTATAAAAATCATCTGTTCTCATCCGTCCATGATTTAAAAGATCCTCAGGATGACTCCATGGATTGGCAATAGGAAATTGAGTCTCTTGGTTTGTCACTGGTTCAGTGCTGACCTAGGTCATTAGCATCTAAAAGCTATTTCCATTGGTGACCTATGCATAATGAATTGGTGCTCTGAATCCAGCTCCTCATGCATAAGTGTCCAAATAAATAAAACTACCAATACAATTGTTATCAGTTTTGTCAGTGCTAGCAGAAAAGCCAGGGACTGAATGAGCAAAGGAGCAGAACTGCCCTTTCATACTCATAGAGATGCCCCAGAACAGGATTGCGGACCAGGACTGTGAGAATGTGAGGAAGCTTCTGTTGACTTTGATGTTCTTTTCCTGTTGATAATCAAGGGCTCTAGTCTTCATGGGCTGTCAAGCTGGCTCCTTTCAGAAGCAATCATTCTTATTTTTTAAAATAGTTCTTGCACATTTAATGTCAAAATCCTTTTAAAAGTCTTTTTAAAATGTATAAAATTGTCATGATTGCTTTGCTTTGACTCTCTTCTTGTTACTTAATTCTAGTTCTGATATAGGATATCATTGTACTTTGGCTCTTAACTCCACTGTCGCCTCCCTCTCCCCACCCCCACCCTCACACATACAGTACAGTGTAACAATATTACAGCAGTGGGGGAGCAGCATGACCCAGAGGATGGATGACACATGGATTCTATTCCCAGGTCTGTCATCCTCTGTAGGATCTTGATCAAGTCACATTGCCTCTCTGTGCTTCAGTTTCCCCATCTGCAAAGTGAGGCTAATGGAACTTTCTAAAGTGCTTTGAGATCTATGGAGAGAAAGTATTATGTAGTAGCTAAGTATTTATTTATCATTATTATATCAGGAGAGTCCACGCTTTTCTCTGTGGCGCAGGGTATGTTCAGTGAATGACTAATTCTGGTGGATGAAATAGTCAGAAATGCCTGAAGCCCCTCAAACACCTCTAAATCAGTTCTCAAATAGTCTGACACTGGTTTTCAGAGATAGTGGGGAAATGTGTGCAGATAACAGGCTGGATGTTGATCTCAATTACAGACATGAAAATCCAGAGTAACTGATATCAGAATATGATTTAATATTTGCAATAATGTTACTGTGATCAAATCTCAGTCTACCGTTGGCATCCAGTCTGGAGCAGAGAGAGATGACTAGATGGAAAAGTACTTCTGGGACATATGAAAACTACTACTATTAATACATATTAACTCTATTAAAACAACACCAGGTCCATATCCTGCTTTGCATAAAGGGAGTTTTGCCCACTGAAACTATAATCTAGATTTGGTCCCAAACCTGAACTCCTGATTTGAATCCCTTTGAATCTTTGAAGAAGTTTGAATTTGATTCCGATTCTTCACAGCTTGGATCTGTCTCTGTTCCATTGTGAATGTGATGAGTTAATTTAGAGCCAATAAAATACTTTACGAGTTTAAGTTGTATTCAAAAGGTGCATTGTTGTAACACAGTTTCTTTAACAAAAAACCCATCCATTGTGTAAGCAACTTCCCTATTGTTTTATTTCCAGAGTAAAAACAAACAGGGACGTATGTAAATATTGACTTAAGAAAAGATCTGTTACAGAAAAGTGCTCCTGACTAGTTTGGTTAAAATACAGTACAAAGATGACTTCATCACGCTTTCAGTTCTTTCTTTTTGTCTCTCTTTCACTGATTTCTGAAAAGCACTGTCTCATTCTGAAGCTACATGCTACTAAATTCATCCAGCTGGAGGAATTTTGCTCTCGAAGCTGCCAAGAATCAAAGCAGGTAGGACAGAAAAATTAGAGGAAATTAAAAGGATTATGTAATCTCAGGAATAGGTATCTCAGGGATAGGATGTAGGTATTCTCTATTATAGCCAGCAAAAGTGTAGAGCTTTCCAAAAATGTATTTTACTTTGCATGAAAATATTTGAAGAAAACCATTTTTTTTTTCCATTTGGAAACTATTTGAGTTTCAACTACGGAAAAAAAGAAACAATTTCAGTTTTTGAAAATTTTAGGTTTTTGAAGACTTTTGGGGTGAAAATTTGCCCCCCCTCAAAAAAAAAAAAAAAAAAAAAAAAAAACAGTGGTGGCAAAACTCCAAAATTTGAGGGCATCAATTTAATTTTTAGACAACTTAGACAAAAACATGTTTCTGAGAAAATTGCAAATGCCATTTTTGTCTCCCTACCCTCAAAAAATAACAAGATTTATTATATGAAAAACTTTCAACCAACTCAATCAAAGTGGCTTCTTGAGTGCAAGGTGCACACCTATTGACTCTTCAGGGAGGTATGGGAGCACTGTTCTCTACAGAACTTTGCTTATTGTGCTGTTAAAAGTCAGTGCCAACGTGAGCATAAGCAAGTTTTCTGTTGTAACATATTTATTGTAGCACTGCTGTAGTTTGTTGAATAATATTAGCTGTTTTAGCACTAAAACTTTCAAAAGCATGTATTGTTTGTACTATTACATGGTAGGAGGAACAAATATCATACATTGACCCTTCCTGAGCTCCCCGGCACACAGAGGCTGAGTGACTGCTATTACAACATCCCTTTGTGGTGCATCTTACTGAACCAGTTTTGCCTGGCTCTTCACACAGGGGTTGGAGGGGTAATATTCCTTATGTCTTTCCCCTACATTGCATAAAAATCTGTATCCAAGTAATGGCTTCAGGATTTGGCCCAACCTGAATATCTCTGCAGTGGTTGAGCAATTTGCAGAGTGCAGGTTAAGCAGAATAAAGCAGTTGGATTTACTCACTGTAGGAACGTCAGGAGGTCAAACCTTTTCAGAGCCATGGGTAGGATGCTAATTGTATGGGGACACCTCTGCAGGCCACATATTGTCAGGGGCCTAGCCTCTAGCACAGCCAATCTCCTGGCAATCCAATGAGTGCAGCTGGCCCTGACAGAAGTAGGCTGATAGGTAAGCTCAGGAGCTGTCCAGTGGCTGCTCAACCCATTCCTAACTGCACCCAGATCCTTCCTGACCTCTGACTACCACCTTCTGACTGTGACCCTGCTACCCTTCGGCTTAGGCTTTGGTCTCTGACTCCCATCCATGACCCTTAGCTTCACTCCTGCATTCCTCCAGGCTGCATTTAGCTCTAACTGGTAGGCTGAACTCTTGCTCCAACCATTAGGCCACACTGCCCACTACTCAGCTGCTGACACATACAGAAATATGTGCTCTATAAAATGGTGTTCTCTTATGCAGCATGACCCCAAACGTACAGTGGATGCCATTGTGCCCTATGAAATGGATCACCCTGGTCCAGAGCATCACCTCCTGTAGAAATGCTTATATTAAATGACCTGGGGGAAGGCCATGAATTTTTCTTGCCAGATTTAAATTGAAAAAAAAAATAATCTTATTGTATTCCACCACTTCAACAAATGCAACCATCTTGGGTTGCAGCTTTTCCACCTTTCACACACATTTGTGTGTGTGTGTGTGTGTGTGTGTGTTCGTGTTCAATATTAGATTAAACACACCAGACCTTGATTTTTTTTTCAGTGAGATGGTATAAAGCTCAGGTCCCTCCAAGTTCTAGGGCCTGCAGACCTCAAATTGGTCTCAAATGGATCAAAGAACTGCACTTGTATGGTTTTCAGACTCAGTGAATTGGCTATTATTTGTGCTTGGCATATTTAAAATACATTGTGGAAAGAGCAAGTATGGATTGGCTTTTGCAGACGACAGGTTCAGAATTTCTTCAGCACGAAGATTTGATTTTCATTTTGACATTATTTTACGGTTTTTGTTTGTTTTTGTTTTCTTTTTTTGGTTGCTTTGCTGGCAGTCGGTGGATTAGTTGTTGGCTTTAGCTTTGGTCACTCTGAATACCTATTATTTCTCTTATCTATCCAGTGGTATCCTCTCCATCTGTTCAGTAAGCACTAGCCATTTTCAGCCTTATCTTTTAAGCTATCTCCAGGAGCAGTTTTGCAAATGTTTTCCTAAAATTACTTGGCACTCATAAAGTCCAGCTGCACAACCATTTAATTGAGATTGCATATATTCACTTTCCAGTCTCTTTGGGCTCACTGAAATTTCTACCTTTTTATATCAAATATTCTTTACCATTTTCACTCAGTTTTAATCCCTCTCTTTGTGGAAAAAGAAGAGATTTGGAAAGCCTGGAAAGTTGGTGACAAAACTAAATCTGTAACTTTAAATGAAGTGCACCATACTGAATTAGCTTCATCAATAGTTTTGTAAGCAATTCCAGCACAGTGCACTGGACAATTTAAAGGTGATCTATAGGTCTTTAATATAAATATTTTTATAAGCAGCAGAAGTGCTGTATAAATATGAATGAGCATTTCATGCTCTTCATAATCCTTTCTCTTTTCTCCCCTATTTTTTACCAGGTCCCTAAAATTCTGGTCATCCCTGATGTCTGGCATTCTGAATGTGCTAGCATGTATTGATACCACAGCTAAAAACATACTTTCTATCTATGAGAACACTAATAAATAGTAATTAATCATTCACTTAATCTGCTGGCTCACTACTGGGTATCTTGCTCACCCTGAATAAACTGGGGGGAAAGATATGACAATAGAGGTTGATGTGTTACCCAAAGCAACAGCAATCCAGTAGGGGACTCCATAATTCTTAGAATAGGAAAGAAAAAATTATGAGAGCTGGTCAAAAATAAAATTTTCCATCCCATATGTCGCTTTGAAAGTGTAAAATTTGTTTGCCTCGCAAACTGGGATAAAACATTATAATAGCGTATTTTGTCTCCCAACAGAAAATTCTGAAAAACTTCAATTCAGTAATGTCTAAACACTTTGTTTCAGTTTGATTTGACATTAACCAGTGTCCCCTTTAACTGCCACAGTACCTCATGTTAGTTGTAGTTTAGGTACCCCATGCCCCAATCTCTTCTATGGGACAGGCGCCCAAGCAGGATTATATCTCCCATGATGCATCATGGTCATGTCTCCCACAATGCGCATTAGCAGTTCAACCAGAGCGGAGATTGGAGGTACATCATAGGAGATGCAGTGCAGCCAGGGAGCTCAGCTCTTACAGAATAACGGGGGCAGGAGACATCTAAACTACAGCTTCCATTATGCCAATTCAGGTGCACACAGATTAACATTGAACTGACCTAAAAATAAATGTTTCAATTCAGATCAACCTGAACCAAAATGAAATATTTTGTTTAGATTTTCTGGATGGAAAATAAATTTAAAAAATCAGCAAAACTAAAATTTTTCCATGGGGAAAATAAAATGTCAATAGGAAATTCCTATCTAGCTCTAGAAATAATATCCTCAGAGGCGAGGAAGAATAGTGCAATGAACATTCTAGCTCAGTGGTTCCCAAACTTGTTCCGCCGCTTGTTTACCTGACATACTGGTTGCCGCTTCCAGCAGCTCCCATTGGCCTGGAGCAGTGAACCGCGGCCACTGGGGGCCGCGATCGGCCAAACCTGCAGACGCGGCCGGTAAACAAACCAGCCCAGCCTGCCAGGGACTTTCCCTGCACAAGCGGCGGAACAAGTTTGGGAACTATTGTTCTAGTTTATTACTAAAATATTGTAATTAGATATTCTATAGAATATCTTTCATCATCAATGTGCTTTATAAACACTAATTCATCTTTACAATATATCCTAAGTAAGTAAGATATTCTGGCATTCCATATCATTGCCCCATAAATTCAACACTGAATGGTGAAAACTGAGGTAGAGAGGTTAAGGCCTGCATTTTCCTCTAACTTTGAGAGCTTCAACTTTTGGGTACCCAAACTGACACAATTTGGTCTTGATTTTCAGTGGTTCAGACCATCTGTGGCTCTCACGAATGAACTGAATAATCAGGCACAAGTTGGGCATCTGAAAATGAAGGCAACCCCAAATAGTTGATGCCTTGAAAATTTATGCCCAATTGACTTCTCTAAGGCCATTGAAAGTCAGTGGTTTGAGCCAACATCAAGCTTAGATTTCTCAAGTGCTTCATGGTTATTTAAGCCTTTTTTCTTTGTTGTTAAAATCCAATAATTTAAAAAGAGAAGTACACTGGATCACACAATATACTTTTAGACAACTATAATGTAATTTTAATTTACACTGTATTTCATAATATAGTATAGTAGCAATGGCCACACTCTCTAAATATGGCCACTTTCTCTTTGCAGATAATTATATGCATATATAGTATCATTTTTGTGTGCAAAAATGATAACATTTGTACATGCAAAAAACCTTTGTTTATATAAAAGACCAATTTTCATGCCCAAATGCTATTATTTGCAAGTATCTGCAAATCAATATGTGCAAAGTTAAAGGCTCTTGAAGGCCCCTTTGAAAATTTGACCTCCAAATTTTCTTTTGCAATCATGACAAAGACTGAGAAATTAGACCTCTCTATAGTACTCTGCTTTCCAAACTTTGCTCTAGTTTTTGTGCTAACGATCAGGCTTTATGGATTAGGGGAAGAGAGAAGTAGCAAGGTTTTCCTGCAATATATTACAATGCAGGAGCACAGTGGGTCAATTTCACAAAGGGGAAGTCTGGGGTCAGAGGAAACTGCTCTTAAATTTTTGGCTTAAGTTATGGTTGAGCATGTTCATTGTCTCACAGAATGCTCAGTAGCTGGTAGGAGCAGGCCCTAATATAGCCACATTTTAATTTCATTGAGTGAGATAGATATATGCACAACTGATTTTTCTTCATTAGGCGGGAACAAGAATAATCATATGATTACATGTGAAATTTATACATGAGCTTGTTCAATATAATACTAGAAAACACCAATCTTTCCACACCAGGGAGTCAAAAGACAGCTAAGGGAAAAAATTCAAAAGCAGATGTGCTTTAAATTGTCTTTGCTGTTATCGTCCATTCTCAAATATAGCTTTATGCATTAAGTCCTTGATCCTGAAAGTCGTCAGCATACTGATAAGTGTGAGTGTAGGCTCTGCATGTACACAAGTAAAGTTGAGTGCTAGGCATAGACTTATATACCTCTGCCTTGAGAAGAAATAAGTGTTAAGGACCTGTACATGACTGTTCCCTCATTCTTAGAGTACGGGGTGGCTGGAAAACAAGAATTCAATTTCACAAAACTTTTTGAAGTTTTGACATTTCTTTCTGTTCTGCTGCAGAATGAAACAAAGACCTTTCAAATTCTTTTCTGGAACCCCCACCCCAAGAATGTTCTGAATTCTGATATGAGAGAGAGAGAGAGAGAGAAGTCCCTACTCTGCCTCTTTCGGAGCATGGACTTGAACCCCGGGTCTCTCCCACATCCCCCATGAGTGCCCGAACTACTTTGCTATTGGTTATTCTACACTCTCTCTCTCTCTCTTTCTTCCTCCCATGAAATTCCAACCTGGACCCGAGACACCTTCCCGTCGAACGTTTTGTCAAACCTGATACCTTTCAACCAAAAGTTTGGGTTTCTGTGAATCAGCATTTTCCATTTAAAAAAAAAATTGTCAAAATGTTCCCAGCCACCCATAATCAAGAGCAAAAGTTAAAATGGGGTGGGGTGCAGCTGAGGAATGGGTATGTCTGAAGAGAGAGAGGTTTATGTTTCATGGAAGAAAGGTCTGACACACAGGAGTGCAGGTAAGAAACAGCTCTTTATTTTCTGGTCCCAGTCACTTGATGTAGGTCAATGTTACAAAAGATAATTTTATCACAGGAGTCAGTAAACACTGACTCCAGTTACTCTCAACATGCAAATGAGGGGCTTAACTAGGCATGCGTAACTTCTTGGCCTCACAGCAGCTCTCTCATTAATGCGGGATTGGGTTCCTTTGCACTGGCTGTTCAGCTTATTACTTCTTACTTTTTGTATCACGCCACAGCCTGTGCAGTGCAGGACTAAGCCCCGAAGATATTCATGTGTGGGGGAGGCAAGAGGAAAAAGAGGAGGCTATTACAATGTTGCCAATCCAAATGTCCAAGAATCCCCCAAAGCCAGGAGGGTTGTTTAAAAATCATGAGATTTAAAAAAAACAATTGGGTGCTCTTTTTATTTACTTTCTGGTTTTTGAGCCTGTAGGCTGAAGTGAGGTCACATGTTCATGATTTTCTCCAAAGCAATGAGGGCTAGAAACTTACTTTAATGAATAAATACATTGAATAAATGAAAGTGGAGATTGCCCATATTCCCAGGACTTTAGCACTTGGGGCTTTAAAACCCCCCATCAAATATTTCAAAACTTATGATTAATAAACTCAAAAATTGGCAACACCGTAAGGAAAACAGTAAGGGTGCAGGACAAAAACGGGGTGAGAGAAATAATAGCCATAGAGATTAGCCTCCTCTGTACTCCCTATAGGAGGTGCATCCACCATTTCAAGGTTGACATACATTGGCTGGGTTCTGTGGAAAATGTTGCACTGTTAATCTCTATTCTTGTGGAGAAACAGAAGACTTTATTCTCCAAATCATTCTAGCCAACATCTTTCACCAGCATTAAATTCACTACAAAATAATGAGATAATGAGCAATAATATCCATCATTATATGTTTTCCGATGGCAAATATGTGTTTACACATTTCCTCTTGTTTCTGTTTTTTTAAGAAGTCTTTTCGAATCTTATACCTGGTAATGGGGATTGCTATTCAGACTCAGGCACTCTGGATAATGAATTCTAAAGGACAGTAAACAGAAGAATATTCAATTCCAAACAGATGTCAAATTGTACTGATTATATATTGGTGTGATGTGAAAGTGTATTAATTTATATAAATGTACACACTCACAGTCCCTATCCTAACTAGGTGTGTCTTACAAAATAGTTGTCCAAAATGCTGTGTATTTTGCTAGAAAACAAGACTGTACCAAGTCCATCTTAATGAAGGAAGAAAGATCTTCTGCTAACTCTTTCCAATGCCAAGGCAGCACCAGTCAATGCCCTCCATTACCTTGCCCATTGATATCTCTTCCTTTTCCCAGGAAAACCTGGGAAAACAGGTGGGTCTTGTGGTGTATGTGTTGAGGGTCACTAAATTTGGGCTCTAGCAGACCAAAGAGTCTCCAGTGGTTTTGCTGAGCCTGCCAAACTCACTACACTTATGCTATAAATGTTTCCGTTGGGAAAATAAATCTGATTGAGGACATTACATTCTGCTGTGTCCTATGTTGTTTACATAATTCCATTTGCAATTTAAACGTTTCCTTAGACTAAATCATTTTCTATGTTGTAGGCAGGAAATAATCCTATTCAAATTACTCCCTCACCATAAAGAGGTGGGAGTATGGTGTAGCGGTTGCAATATCAGTTTGGCAACAGGGATTCTGGATTCTCTTCTTGAGTCTGCCACTGATTCATTGAGTGAACTTGGGTAAACCACAAAACTTTTGGTGTCTTCTTAGTGTGTATGTGTGTATAATAAAGTGCTTTGAATATTTAGCTGAATGGTGCTATATAAATGCAAATTATGGAATAATGGACTACACATGCACCGAAACCTGAAGGGTTGATTTGCAGAAGGGTAACAGAACCTTTGAATAATAGAGCTTGATCCTGCAGAGGGTAGCTTCTGTGCTGGCCCACAGAAGCTTTGCAGACCACCCCAAATGCTATGGTTGATTGTGAAGACTATTCAGTAGGGTTACCATTCATCCGGATTCCCCTGGACATGTCCGGCTTTTTTCAGTTAAAAATAGCGTCCGGGGGGAATTTGTCAATGTCCGGACTTCCCCCGCCCCCCATGCAGAGCGTGCAGGGCTTACAGGGCAGCCGGCCAGATGGTGCCACTCGCACGGGCTCTGGCAGCCAGAGCCCTTCCTTCACTTCCCCCTCCTCTCCCCTGAAACTTGAGACCACTCCCCTCCTCTCCCTCCCTCCCCCTGCCCTGCATTCACAGATCGCTGGCCTCCGGCAGTCTGGAGCTCCAACCCTGCTCCCCTCCCCCGCTGCCGAGCGCGCTGCTCTGCAGCACAGTAAGGGGGCCGGGGGTCAGAGAAACGGCAGGGAGGTTCTGGGGGGGGGGTAGTCAAGAGACAGGGAACAGGGTTGGATGGGTCAGGAGTTCAGGGGGGGGCTGTCTGGGGGTTGGGGGTGTAAGGTTTTGGGCAGTCAGAGTACAGGTGGGGGGGTCTCAGGAGGGGGCAGTTAGGGGACAAGACACAGGTAGGGGGTGGGGTTCTGGAGGGCAGTTAGGAGCAGGGGTCCCAGGAGGGGGCAGTCAGGGGACAGGGAGCAGAGGGGTTTAGATGGGTCGGGAGTTTTGGGGGGGGGCTGTCAGGGGGTGGGGAGTGGTTGGATGGGGCGTGGGAGTCCCAGGGGTCTGTCTGGGGGTGGGGGTGTGGATAAGGGTTGGGGCAGTCAGGGGACAGTAGGGGGTAGAGTCCTAGGGGGCCAGTTAGGATGTGGGGAAGGTCTTAGGAGGGGGCAGTCAGGGGACAAGGAGCAGGGAGGCTTAAGTAGGGGGTGGAGTCCTGGGGGGCAGTTAGGGGCAGGGGTCCCAGGAGGGGGCAGTCAGGGGACAAGGAGTGGGGGGGAGGGTTGGGGGTTCTGAGGGGGCAGGAAGTGGGAGGGAGTGGAAGGGGCAGGGGCGGGGCTAGGGCAGGACAGGGGTGGGGCTAGGGCGGGGCTCCTCCCGTCCTCTTTTTTGATTGTTGAAATATGGTAACCCTATATTCAGAAAAGAGCTATTCCCCTGCTAGCAGCAGTGCAATACTGGATTAGGTATTATGCAGCTGCCCTCTTTCCTGAGGTGGAGTGTGTGACTCCATTTGTGGAGATGTACTGGTAAGAACCACTCTATTAAGTTTTAAGTGAATTTCAGAATGCCTCAAAGAGTCTTTGAGATTTATTTTTACATGAATCATTGGAGACCGGTTAGATAACAGAAGAGAGAGCCTTTTCATTCCTGGCTAACTCATCAAAGTGGTCTGTGGAAATTTAGCCACATGACTTCCACTGACGTAAGTTGTACAGTTAAATCCATGTGCATTGCTTTGGAAATTCTATGATTCTCGACCGCAACTGAGTAGCTCTCAGACATAATGGAGGAAAAAGGCTCGCTACTCTGAATCCCAATTGGCATTGGCTCTGTGAGTTCTGTAACATTAAGCAAGCCTGATTTTGAGGCAAGCTACTACCTCTATTACTGCTACTTCTAGAATCACTGTGGAATGTCTAGAAGAAGAGCACATTCAAAGCCTATTGAAGTCAATGGGAGTCTTTCCATTGACTTCAGTGGGCTGTGGATTAGGCCCTTTTTGAAGAACAGAAGTGCAAGTGCAATCTCAGGGATGCTTTGTCTTTTTGATTAGTAAGGAAAACAAGAAAAATAAAAGGTTCAGAGTCCTTTCTTCTATATTGTTATCCATCGAAGGCACTACAAAGAGATCAAAGGTGTACGTAGGGTTACCATACGTCCGTTTTTCCCCGGACACTCTAGAGGTGATCCCGGCAATTACAGACCGGTAAGTCTAACATCTGTACCGGGCAAACTAGTCGAAACAATAGTTAAGAATAAAATTGTCCGACACATAGAAAAACATAAACTGTTGAGTAATAGTCAACATGGTTTCTGTAAAGGGAAATCGTGTCTTACTAATCTATTAGAATTCTTTGAAGGGGTCAACAAACGTGGACAAGGGGGATCCAGTGGACATAGTGTACTGAGATTTCCAGAAAGCCTTTGACAAGGTCCCTCACCAAAGGCTGTTATGTAAATTAAGCTGCCATGGGATAAAAGGGAAGGTCCTTTCATGGATTGAGAACTGGTTAAAAGATAGGGAACAAAGGGTAGGAATTAATGGTAAATTCTCAGAATGGAGAGGGGTAACTAGTGGTGTTCCCCAAGGGTCAGTCCTCGGACCGATCCTATTCAACTTATTCATAAATGATCTGGAGAAAGGGGTAAACAGTGAGGTGGCAAAGTTTGCAGCTGATCCTAAACTGCTAAAGATAGTTAAGTCCAAAGCAGACTGTGAAGAACTTCAAAAAGATCTCACAAAACTAAGTGATTGGGCAGCAAAATGGCAAATGAAATTTAATGTGGATAAATGTAAAGTAATGCACATTGGAAAAAATAACCCCAACTATACATACAATATGATGGGGGCTAATTTAGCTACAATAAGTCAGGAAAAAGATCTTGGAGTCATCGTGGATAGTTCTCTGAAAATGTCCACGCAGTGTGCAGAGGCGGTCAAAAAAGCAAACAGGATGTTAGGAATCATTAAAAAGGGGATAGAGAATAAGACTGAGAATATATTATTGCCCTTATATAAATCGATGGTACGCCCTCATCTTGAATACTGCGTACAGATGTGGTCTCCTCATCTCAAAAAAGATATACTGGAACTAGAAAAGGTTCAGAAAAGGGCAACTAAAATGATTAAGAGTTTGGAACGGGTCCCATATGAGGAGAGATTAAAGAGGCTAGGACTCTTCAGCTTGGAAAAGAGAAGACTGAGGGGGAATATGATAGAGGTATATAAAATCATGAGTGATGTGGAGAAAGTGGATAAGGAAAAGTTATTTACTTATTCCCATAATACAAGAACTAGGGGTCATCAAATGAAATTAATAGGCAGCAGGTTTAAAACAAATAAAAGGAAGTTCTTCTTCACGCAGCGCAGAGTCAACTTGTGGACCTCCTTACCTGAGGAGGTTGTGAAGGCTAGGACTATAACAGAGTTTAAAAGAGAACTGGATAAATTTATGGTGGTTAAGTCCACTAATGGCTATTAGCCAGGACGGGTAAGGAATGGTGTACCTAGCCTCTGTCTGTCAGAGGGTGGAGATGGATGGCAGGAGAGAGATCACTTGATCATTGCTTGTTAGGTTCACTCCCTCTGGGGCACCTGGTATTGGCCACTGTCGGTAGACAGGATACTAGGCTAGATGGACCTTTGGTCTGACCCGGTACGGCCTTTCTTATGTTCTTATGGCTTTTTCGTACTCAAATCCCCATCCGGGGGGGGATTGCCAAAAAGCCGAACATGTCCGGGAAAATACTCACTCCCCCGCCCCCAGTCCCCTGCTTACCTTGGCTCTGGCAGGCTGTGAGCTGCAGGCAGATTCCCCCGCGGCGGTGGCTGCTCCCCCCAGACACCTCAGCTCTGTGTAGCTGAAGAGTGGAGCTGCCCCAGCGGCTTCACAGTTTGCCGGGCAGTCCCCAGATCTCCAGACCCTGTGCCCCCAGGCGGGCGCTTCCCCAGCGTAGCCGGAGCCCGGGAGGGGAAGTGCCCGGCTGGGGGCACAGGGTCTGGAGGTCTGGGGGCTGCCCGGCAAACTGTGAAGCCGGTAGCGCTCGGGCAGCTCAACTCTTCAGCTGCACAGAGCTGAGGTGTCTGGGGGGAGCAACAGCAGCCGCCGCCCCGGGGGGAATCTGCCTGCAGCTCCCCACCGCAGCTCCTCACCGCAGTGCTAGCAATGGCAAATAAAGCTTTCTATAGATAGGAATCATTCAGCCACTACTATGGTGTTTTTTCCAAGGGAAGAGAGCTTTAATTTCTAGTCAGGGCTGTAGAGGAGCCGTGCTGGCAGAGGCTATCCAGGGGATACACTACAGCAGTATATCCCCAACTTTTCCTGGGCATGTTTCCCTCCTCCACCAGCACCATCCACTTTTGGGGGTGCTCTGACCCTCGTCAGCTTCCTGGTGGAGTGGGGATTCCATGGGCACTTCTTCCACCATTAACTCCCTCTGTCACTCCTGCATCTTCAGTTATGCTTGTGAAATCTGGCATTACTTACGATTAAACTGAGCCTGCAGTATGCAAAATACATTGGGAACCTTCTGGGTGAAAGCCATTTCGTGCCAGCATCTCTAGCTACTGCTCATAATGTTTTTTTTCCCCCACTTACCCTCCTAAGAATAACTTATCTAATGAATTTAGGTCAGCCAGAATGTAATTACCAGTCTGGAGTTTGGCCAGGACACTGGCGTTAACAACACTTGATTGTTGTGAAAAGCTTAGTGATCTCCATTTATTTCCTGTCATTGTTATCTAGAAATTGCTGTTGCTGTAGCTACTGCTATAGATGAATATAGCTTCTGATACTGATTGCACAAGGTATGGAGTAGACTCACAGAGTTTAAGGCCAGAAAGCAACAGAGGGTCCTGTGGCACCTTTGAGACTAACAGAAGTACTGGGAGCATAAGCTTTCGTGGGGAAGAACCTCACTTCTTCAGATGCAAGATGACTTTTTTCTTACCCACGAAAAGCTTATGCTCCCAGTACTTCTGTTAGTCTCAAAGGTGCCACAGGACCCTCTGTTGCTTTTTACAGATTCAGACTAACACGGCTACCCCTCTGATACTTAAGGCCAGAAAGGACCATCATGATCATCTAGTCTGACCTCTTGCACATTACAGGCCACAGAACCTCACCCTCCCACTTCTGCAGTAGGCCTCTAATCTCTGGCTGAGTTACTGAAGTTCTCAGATCTTGATTTAAAGACTTCAAGGTATATAGAATCCAGCATTTTCTTTAGTTCAAACCAGCAAGTGGCCCATGCCCCATGCTGCAGAGAAAGGAGTAACCTCCCCCTCCCTCAGCTTTATTACCTCACTAGTAGAGACAAGACCTTAATTTGGTTTCTTCCTTCTGGTGGAAGACATTTTAATCATGGCTGGAGTGTGGTTGGGGATGGGAGAAAATAGAAGTTTATTGATGAAATAGGAATGGGGAGTGGTGCTGTGAAGGTGACATAGGGTTTTTAGAATTCCTCACAGGAATATCAAATACCATGTGACCAGCATACAAAAGCATGCTTCATATTTCATTGTGCTGGTGTTGGAAGGTTGATAGACTTGAGCTCTCCTACAATCTGTACATAATGGTTAAGTGTTATGTCTTTTTGTGGCTGATCCCCAGTGGACAAGAATTACTAGCTAACAAAGTTACTCCTTTAACTCAAGTGGTAGAGGCCTGTGCTTTTGGTGCTGAAGGTCCCAGGTTTAACCCGTGCTGGGCATAGGCAACTAGTGAAGCTTCCCCTTGGGGAGGCTAGCCTCCTGCCCCATCTCTTCTGGCTGAGGCCACGCCCCCGCTTGCTGCCCTCAGCCATGTTGCTGAGGGGAGGAATCATTACAAAACTGGGGAGGAAGAATGGTCCAGTGATTATGGTTTTAGCCTGAGACCTGGGTTCAAATCCCGGTTCCACTACAGGAACCTGTGTAACCTTAGACAAATTACTTCGCCTGTGGCTCAGTATCCCCCATCTGTAAAATGGGGATAATAATATTTTCCTAACTCAAGAGGGTATTGTGAGGATAAATACAATAATGTTTCTGAGGCACTCAGATGCTATGATAAGGGGGAGAAGTGGATGGAGGAGATGAGATCGATGTAACACAGAAAGTGGTGGCCATATGGGGAGTTGATCCACTGTAGCTCACATATGCATGGGACAAACTTCCTCTGACAGGGGAGTATGTAACACACTGGGTAAATGTGTTCTACCCCCTCTAGTGACTGATGCACATAGGGGATAAGAAGCTAGGACTGCTACCCGATAACAGAGTTACTCTTAGTTCAAGTGATAGAGACCTATGCTGATGGGCTGGGGTTTAACCGCTGGTGAGCCACTACAGGGATCATTACAAACATCTGTTCCTCACAAAGGATTTCTTTTAGATTAGATGGTCTATAATGAAATCCTTCTCCTTAACTGCTGGAACTGTTCTTTTTTGCCATGTCCAAGAATAAGATGTTCCATCTATTGGTCTAAGCTTATTGGTCACTGCTGTAGTGAAGCATAAGTAATGCAGCAGCTCTTGTTTTGAGAGATACTGTGCTAGAAATAGAGATACTGAAACTATGACCTTGCATACAAACCCTCCTCCTCCAACTGCATTGAAAATGCATTTTAAAAATATACAATATGCATGTATTTATTTAATACATGTTAATTCAGCTATCAATAACTTTCGAGCTAAGCACTGATATTTTTTTCTTTAAATCACTTGTGAAGTTAAAATCAATGCATAATATCTCATCTTGTCAGACCCTTTGCCTTTGCTTTCGGTGCGAAGCCATGTGTTGGTAAATATACTTCTGTTACAGACACCTCTTGATCCATTGAAATGTAAAACATACGAGGCTATTATCAAAGCAAAAAACTGGTGATGCAGCTAGATCAATATAAACAGAGATGACAGTAGCTTGGAGCTGCGTGCAGTAGCCTAAGTAAACGGAGTGACTGGATGACTTTTGAAAACAAGCCTGTCAGGTTTAAGTTTGTTATCAGCTCTCATGACAACCATTTTCCTGTCTGCCAACTACTGACTTAATGAGTACATTAATGCAGGCGTGTCCACACGTCATCCTACCTTAGCATCCTGCCCCCCCCCACCAAAGAACTCAGCAGCATTGTGCCCTTACTGTAAGGTAGTAATTTGATTTACATAACATTAAATTAATTAGTTAAAGATTCCTTTTTGGTAGTTTCCAAACTGATTTGCTTTTATTTCCAGAGCCAGCAATTGGGGGTGTGAAGGAGGGAAACAGGAAGTACTCATGATACTGCTTTTATTGTATCACACATAGGGTTACCATATTTCCACAAGCAAAAAAGAGGACACTGGGGGGGAGGGGGAGGAGGCCCGCTCTAGCCCCGCCCCTGCCCCACCCCCATCCACTCCCTCCCACTTCCCACCCTCTGATTGCCCCCCTCAGAACCCCCAACCCCTCCTGCTCCTTGTCCCCTGACTGCCCCCTCCTGGGAACCCTGCCACTAACTGCCCCCTAGGACCCCACCACTTATCTAAGCCGCCCTGCTTCTTGTCCCCTGACTGCCCCCTCCTGAGAACGCCCTATGACCCTATCTGTCCCCTGACTGCCCCAACCCTTATCCACACCCCCACCCCATATTCACACCCCCACCCCCAGACAGACCCCCGGGGACTCCCATGCCTTATCCAACTGCTCCCCACCCCTGACAGGACTCCCAGAACTCCTGACCCATCCAACCTCCTCTGCTACCTGCTTGCCTCGACCCCTCTCCACACCCCTGCCCCCTGACAGCCCCCCCAGAAACCCAGACCCATCTAACCCCCCCTGCTCCCTGTCCCTGCCTGCCTCGACCCCTCTCCACACCCCTGCCCCCTGACAGCCCCCCCAGAAACCCAGACCCATCTAACCCCCTCCGCTCCCTGTCCCTGACTGTCCCAACCCCTCTCCACACCCCTGCCCCCCTGACAGCCCCCCCAAACTCCCGATGCATCCAACCCCCCCTCCCTGTCCCCTGACCAGGGCCGGCTTTAAAGAGCCCAGGAATCGGGCTGCGCTCTGGCCGGGGTTGCGGGGCTTGGGGCCGGGCCGGAGGTGCTTGGCCGGCGCTACTGGGGCCCGAGCCAGGCCGGGGGTGCTGGGGCCCGAGCCGGGCCGGGTCCGAGCCGGGGGTGCTGGGGCCCGAGCCGGGCCGGGTCCGGGCTGGGGGTGCTGGGGCCCGAGCCGGGCTGGCGCTGCTGGGGCCCGAGCCGAGCCGGACCGGGTCCGGGCTGGGGGTGCTGGGGCCCGAGCTGGGTCGGAGCCGCTGGGGCAGCCGGGCGCCACTCAGCCCGGGCCAGAGGGAGCCGCTCGCCAAGGCCGTGCCTCTCCGGAGCTCTCCTCCTCGCGCCCCCCCGCCCCAGCTTACCTGCTGCCTCCCGCTTGCCCCTGCTTCTTTTCAGACTTCCCGCAAAGATCTGATTCGCGGGAAGCAGGGGAGGGGGAGGAGCAGGGGGCGGAGCGTTCAGGGGAAGGGAGGAGGGGGAAGACAGCTGCGGGCCGGACAGCGTGGTAAGGCTGCAGGGGATGGGGGGAGCCGGGAAGGGGCTTTGGGTGCCCAGCGGCGCTTGGCCGCCGCTTTTCTATCTATAAATAGCCGACCGGGGGGAAATCCCGGACATTTTTAGATTTTTAAAAATCCCCCCCGGACGGCTATTTATAGACCGAAAAGCAGGACATGTCCGGGGAAATCTGGACATATGGTAGCCCTAATCACACAGTACTACAAAACAAACAGACTGTGCCAGCAGGCAGGCCAGACCATGCCAATGAAGCAAACCAGAAACCATTTCCAAACAGAAATGCTTGATACCAAAGATTTGAATTCCTCACCCATATGTAAAGCGATGAGTTCCTACCCCACAACTACAGGCAGTGCTCTGTGTAAGGCGTGTCCCAAGTGCCCATAACATAAGTTATGAGCTTCAAAAATGGCTTTGCCTGGCCATGCTTCCAGTGCCAAAAGACACACGTGTTAATTGCTCACTTGGTGCCTGTAGCATTGCTTCTGTTAAATTAAAAATCTACAGAGTATTCTGTTAGTTGCACTTCAAAATATTAGCTCCAGACCTAGAGCTCCATGTCAGCCCCATACCAATTGTGATTGGAATAACCTCAGGAGCTCTTACCATGGTATCATTCCTAATAATAACCACCTTTGATCTGCCATTCCCCCATGAACATTTGTGATGTTACTAGTCTAAGGCTTGATTTTCCAGTTTTTCTTAATAATCTTGATACCTTATGGGCTTTCTCCCTCTACAGGGCAGGTGGTAGAGCACATCTTCAGTAAAAGCTGATTTTACATCCCATGCCTTCTTCCCATTGGCTTCAAGTGAGATAGCTTCCTCCTAAATTCCCAATCAAGTACAGGCAGTACTGATTGTAGAGTAGCCTTTATCTGCCTAATATGTGTTCACAAATTCATACCTTTTCTGGTAGCTCCTCTCTGGGAGTACAGAAGTAAATGACGTGACATCCTGTCACAGCTTAACTTTGTGCCCTGATTCCTGAACCTTCCCTGCTAATTTGTCTGAGACTGCAGGGAAATCCATCTGTGTGTGTACCAAATCCTAAAAAGAGGTGGGTGTGACAAATACTAAAGTGCAACTTGCTAAATAATACACAAGTTCAAATTTCAGCTCCATTGTATGACTCTCAATAAACCTGTTTGAATATTGTATTTAATTGATTATTTCCCCCCGCCCCCAAAAGAAAACTATCCAAAGTCACCATTTGTGTATATATATTCTCAGGGAATTAGAATTTTCCATGTCAGGTTGGAAAAAGTCCCCTGAGCTAAGTCACCCCTTATGGAAAACGATATCCTCCTATCAACGGAGATGATAGCATCCTGAACATTTTCAGAATTACCCTGATTGGTTGCAGATCCTAAATAATTTGAAAATTATGAACTCAGCCAGATTGAGTTGATGACAAACTCAACTACGTTGCTCCCACCACATCTGTCAGCAGAACTCTAGGCATCCAATGCGTGCATCTGTTGCTGTTCGCTTCTGCAACTTTTCTCCCATCGTGATACTCTCAACAACATTACATCTTCTATTAAAATAGGCCACTTAGCTGGGAGAATTCTCAGTACTGCATGATCTTTCAGCTGCATAACTCCCATTGATTATTGCTGGACATTGTGTGCCTGAGCCTTGGGCAATGCTTTGAAACTTAGGGGCTATTGTCCAACTATTATATCTGTGTAAAGAGATAAAATTAGACCAGTTCTTGGAATAAGTCCTCCAGGTGCACTAAGCAGCTGCCTTTCAAAGCAAACTTCCTTCTTTTGATAAACAATAAAACAGATGTATCTGGGTTTGGACACATCCATCCATTACCTTGGAGTTCTAGTAACCTGAAATCAGATTGCTCAAAACAAAGTGTATTAGCAATTAGATTAACATTGTCTCCAGCACACGCTTTAACCTAAAGCTATATAAATTTACTAACTGTGACAGCCCTGCTCAAACAAAGATGACTGTGCTGGCTGGGCCATCTGAGTAGGTTGGAAGATGGATGCATACCCAATGACACGCTATACAGGGAGTTATCAGAGGGAACAAGAAGAACAGGACGTCCCAAGCTTCACTATAAAAACACCTGCAAGCGAGATGTGAAGGAATTTGGAATTGATCCTGACCAATGGGAAATCTTGACAAGTGATCATAACAAGTGGCACCATTGTCTCTATCAGGGTATGAAAGGAGCTGGCTCCTACAGCTTGAAGAGTGAAGAGCCCGTAGGAAGCAAGCAGCTCCCAACCAAGATACATGCATTTGCAATAACTGTCAAAGATCATGTATCAGGAGGTAGCTGTGTTAGTCTGTATCCACAAAAACAACAAGGAGTCCGGTGGCACCTTACAGACTAACAGATTTATTTGGGCATAAGCTTTCGTGGGTAAAAAACCTCACTTCTTCAAATGCACTTTGCCTCCAGCACACGCATCTGAAGAAGTGAGGTTTTTTACCCACGAAAGCTTATGCCCAAATAAATCTGTTAGTCTTTAAGGTGCCACCGGACTCCTTGTTTTTGCCAAAGATCATGCAGATCTCACATTGGACTATTCAGTCACATGAGACATTGCAAATCATCGACATAGATTCATAGATTCTAGGACTGGAAGGGACCTCGAGAGGTCATCGAGTCCAGTCCCCTGCCCGCATGGCAGGACCAAATACTGTCTAGACTATCCCTGATAGACATTTATCTAACCTACTCTTAAATATCTCCAGAAATGGAGATTCCACAACCTCCCTAGGCAGTTTATTCCAGTGTTTAACCACCCTGACAGTTAGGAACTTTTTCCTAATGTCCAACCTAAACCTACCTTGCTGCAGTTTAAGCCCATTGCTTCTTGTTCTATCCTTAGAGGCTAAGGTGAACAAGTTTTCTCCCTCCTCCTTATGACACCCTTTTAGATATCTGAAAACTGCTATCATGTCCCCTCTCAGTCTTCTCTTTTCCAAACTAAACAAACCCAATTCTTTCAGCCTTCCTTCACAGGTCATGTTCTCAAGACCTTTAATCATTCTTGTTGCTCTTCTCTGGACCCTTTCCAATTTCTCCACATCTTTCTTGAAATGCGGTGCCTAGAACTGGACACAATACTCCAGTTGAGGCCTAAGCAGCGCAGAGTAGAGCGGAAGAATGACTTCTCATGTCTTGCTCACAACACACCTGTTAATATATCCCAGAATCATGTTTGCTTTTTTTGCAACAGCATCACACTGTTGACTCATATTTAGCTTGTGGTCAACTATAACCCCTAGATCCCTTTCTGCCGTACTCCTTCCTAGACAGTCTCTTCCCATTCTATATGTGTGAAACTGATTATTCCTTCCTAAATGGAGCACTTTGCATTTGTCTTTGTTAAACTTCATCCTGTTTACCTCAGACCATTTCTCCAATTTGTCCAGATCATTTTGAATTATGACCCTGTCCTCCAAAGCAGTTGCAATCGCTCCCAGTTTGATATCATCTGCAAACTTAATAAGCGTACTTTCTATGCCAATATCTAAGTTGTTAATGAAGATATTGAACAGAGCCGGTCCCAAAACAGACCCTCGCGGAACCCCACTTGTTATGCCTTTCCATCAGGATTGGGAACCATTAATAACAACTCTCTGAGTACGGTTATTCAGCCAGATATGCACCCACCTTATAGTAGCCCCATCTAAATTGTATTTGCCTAGTTTATCGATAAGAATATCATGCGAGACCGTATCAAATGCCTTACTAAAGTCTAGGTATACCATATCCACAGCTTCTCCCTTATCCACAAGGCTCGTTATCCTATCAAAGAAAGTTATCAGATTGGTTTGACATGATTTGTTCTTTACAAATCCATGCTGGCTATTCTCTATCACCTTACCACCTTCCAAGTGTTTGCAGATGATTTCCTTAATTACTTGCTCCATATCTTCCCTGGCACAGAAGTTAAACTAACTGGTCTGTAGTTTCCTGGGTTGTTTTTATTTCCCTTTTTATAGATGGGCACTATATTTGCCCTTTTCCAGTCTTCTGGAATCTCTCCCGTCTCCCATGATTTTCCAAAGATAATAGCGAGGCTCAGATACCTCCTCTATTAGCTCCTTGAGTATTCTAGGATTCATTTAAATTATAAATTAATGGAGATATCCCATCTCCTAGAACTGGAAGGAACCTTGAAAGGTCATCAAGTCCAGCCCCCTGCCTTCACTAGCAGGGCCAAGTACTGATTTTGCCCCTGATCCCTAAGTGGCCCCCTCAAGGATTGAATTTACAACCCTGGGTTTAGCAGGCCAATGCTCAAACCACTGAGCTATCCCTCCCCCAGCCCTGGTGACTTGCAGGCATTTAACTTTTCTAAGTGATTTTTAACTTGTTCTTTTTTTGTTTTATCTGCAAACCTACCCCCTTCCCATTAGCATTCACTAGGTTAGGCATTCCTTCAGACTTCTCGGTGAAGACCGAAACAAAGAAGTCATTAAGCATCTCTGCCATTTCCAAGTTTTCTGTTACTGTTTCTCCCTCTTCACTGAGCAATGGGCCTACCCTGTCTTTGGTCTTCCTCTTGCTTCTAATGTATTGATAAAAAGTCTTCTTGTTTCCCTTTATTCCCATAGCTAGTTTGAGCTCATTTTGTGCCTTTGCCTTTCTAATCTTGCCCCTGCATTCCTGTGTTTGCCTATATTCATCCTTTGTAATTTGTCCTCGTTTCCATTTTTTATATGACTACTTTTTATTTTTTAGATCATGCAAGATCTCGTGGTTAAGCCAAGGTGGTCTTTTGCCACATTTTCTATCTTTCCTAACCAGCGGAATAGCTTGCTTTTGGGCCCTTAATAGTGTCCCTTTGAAAAACTGCCAGCTCTCCTCAGTTGTTTTTCCCCTCAGTCTTGATTCCCATGGGACCTTACCTATTAGCTCTCTGAGCTTACCAAAATCCACCTTCCTGAAATCCATTGTCTCTATTTTGCTGTACTCCCTTCTACCCTTCCTTAGAATTTCAAACTCTATGATTTCATAATCACTTTCACCCAAGCTGCCTTCTACTTTCAAATTCTCAATGAGTTCCTCCCTATTTGTTAAAATCAAGTCTAGAACAGCTTCCCCCCTACTAGCTTTTTCAACCTTCTGAAATAAAAAATTGTCTGCAATGCAGTCCAAGAATTTGTTGGATAGTCTGTGCCCCACTGTGTTATTTTCCCAACATATATTTGGATAGTTGAAGTCCCCCATCACTACCAAATCTTGGGCTTTGGATGATTTTGTTAGTTGTTTAAAAAAAGCCTCATCCACCTCTTCCACCTGGTTAGGTGGCTTGTAGTAGACTCCTAGCATGACATCACCCTTGTTTTTTACCCCTTTTAGTCTAACCCAGAGACTCTCAACACTTCCGTCTCTTATGTCCATCTCCACCTCAGTCCAAGTGTGTACATTTTTAATATATAAGGCAACACCTCCTCCCTTTTCCCCCATCTATCCTTCCTGAGCAAGCTGTACCCATCCACACCAACATTCCAATCATGTGTATTATCCCACCAAGTTTCAGTAATGCCAACAATGTCATAGTTGTATTTATTTATTAGCACTTCCAGTTCTTCCTGCTTACTACCCATACTTCTTGCATTTGTATATAGACATCTAAGATACTGGTTCGATCTTGTCTCCCAGTTTTGCCCTGACCCTCCTTTCTCTCTGCCATTATAGCCCACGCTCCCTCTTGTTTCCGACCCATCTCCCAGGTCTCCATGTTCCCCACTTACCTGTGGGCTTTGCTCACCTGTCCCCGTCGAACCTAGTTTAAAGCCCTCCTCACTAGGTTAGCCAGTCTGTGCTCAGATAGGGTCTTTCCCCTCCTCGAAAGGTGAACGCCATCTCTGCCTAGCAGTCCTTCCTCGAATAGCATCCCGTGGTCGAGGAAGCCAAAGCCCTCCTGGCGACACCATCTTCGCAGCCAGGCATTCACCTCCATGATGCATCTGTCTCTGCCCGGGCCCCTACCTTTGAAGAATCGAAGAGAATACCACCTGCGCTCCAAACTCCTTCACCCGTACTCCCAGAGCCCTGTAGTCACTCTTGATCCGCTCAGTGTCACACCTCGCAGTATCATTTGTGCCCACATGGATGAGTAGCATGGGGTAGTAGTCAGAGGGCTGGATAATCCTCGACAATGCCTCCGTAACATTTCAGATTTGGGCCCCCGGCAGGCAGCATACCTCCCAAGATGAAATGTCAGGGCGACAGATGGGCGCCTCCGTCCCCCTCAGCAGAGTCTCCGACCACCACGTTTCCTATTCGCAGTGGTGGAAGCAGACCTCCCAGCCTTAGGGGTACGAGGCTTCTCCTCCTTTACTGCAGGGGGTGATTCCTTCTCTCCTGTATCAAGAAGAGCATAACAGTTACCTATTACCACGGCGGGAGGGTTCGGAGCAGGGGTGGAGTCAGAAGTAACCACCTGCCAGTGTCCACTCTGAGCCATCTCCTCCACCACCAGTGGTGTATCAGCAGTCCTGTGTACTGGGACAGCTACCTCAGCTGTCTCCACATGGACACTGTCCAGGAATTGGTCATGGATTCGGATGCTCCTCAACCTAGCCACCTCCTCCTGTAGCTCTCCCACCTGCTGCCTGAGAGATTCCACCAGCAGGCACCTTTCACATTGGATGGTCCCCCCAGCCTGGATATCAGTAAGTGGAAATTGCAAGTTACAGTCTCTGCAAAAACCACACCAGGATCTGGGTAGAAGCATCCATGCTCAGGCGCTCTGTCTGGCTACAGGTGCAAGTGGAGGAGACAGAAGCAGTGCTGGCACAGGTGTTGCGGGTCTTCCTATCCTAACCATCATAAGCCTCCTTCTGTCAAACTTCATCTCAAACTCCCCTGTCTGCAGCCCCCTGTCCGCTGCAAGGGTTGTTTAAGCAAGAAGTTTTGAATGTAGTTGGTTTATAGGTTTTAAGGGGAATAAAGGGAAAACAGATAGAACCGGCAAGGGACCCTTGCTCCCTTCCCACTCTCTTTCCAAACTCCCTTGCGAAACTCCCTGTTAGCAGCCCCTGTTCGCAAAAGCTCGCTGGTCACTTGTGCATCATAGGCTGCAATTCCCACCATCTCTCGCAGATGAAAGGATGCCAACAAACAAACAAAAATATATTAAGTAGGTTTAATCAGATGATTCCCTGTTACTCACTAGCAAAAAAACCCAAACCCTTCATACTTCATGGCCAAAGTTTAGTCAACAACTGAGACATGTTACACAACCTAGGGCCATAGAAAATTCTAGTTCTAAAGTGCTCTCTATGACTGATACCCTCCCTCTTCCACACTTTGGACCAACTTCCTGCACACAAGAAATTTAAGAAATTTAAGATCCAAAAATGTTTATCTCTTAATAAACCTGTAAATAACTTTATTCCTATTAGACACTGAGTAACAGGCAAATCCCTGTGTCATTAAAATGCATTGGAAAGTCAGCCTGACCTGCAAAAAGCTATCTTGGCATAAGCACTTTTATACCAATAGAACTGTATCTATCTACATTATAGGGTTTTGCTGACATAGATTCATTGCCAAACCTGCTTAGTGTAGACAAAGTCTTTGATTCACCTCTGGATCCATTCCTAAGTGTGTTACAGTACAGTCAGTAAGGAAAACTTCAGTGGAAGTAGTTGTCAAACACCAGTAGAAGCAAGTTAAATGAAGGAAATTTTAGACGGAATTCCAGCATTGCAGAATAAGACCAGAATGACTGAGGCAAAATAATGGTGTGCATTGGTTCTATTTTTTTTTTTTTGGGCGGGGGGGGGGAGGGCTTCTTTTGTTTTTTTCCTATCATTCTGGAATTCTTTTTAGTAAGAAAAAATATCCTTTTAAAATCAAAGTAAAAAATATTCAACTTCTTGACACTGATTTAACCGAAGTCCCTCTTGGTGTGAAAGGATCAAGTGTTAATGGGTTTTATACTTCTATTCCTGCAGTTGACTGGCTAATTTGTATGAGTTTTAACCAGGTGGTGCAAGTAGATTTCATTTCTTACCAGTACGCTGCACTCATGGGAGGGACACAAAGGGGGGAACCCCCACGTGAGTCCTCCCTGCCCCCAGCCTGGGGCCTCCGCGCTCTCCCTGTCCCCTCGCCATGATCCATCCCACATTACCTGTGGGGCGGGCTCTGTCCTCCTCCACTGCGTCAGAGACTTCTGAACCACAGGGCTCTCCAGAACCGCAGCGGAGAGGGGAGCACGGCCCCACACCGGCAGCTCCTCTGGCATGGCTGTACTGCCCCTAGCCCCACCTCCAGCCCTGTCCTCCAGCGGGACTGCTGTACAGAGAGGACATGCAGCTGCATGGAAGGGCTGGGGGTGGGCTGGGGGGCGGTACAGTCACACCGGAGGCGCTGCCAATGTCGAGCCGCCCGGTGGCCCCACCTCCTGCTCCTTCTGTGTCTTTCTGTACGGTGTACCGGCTATAAATATCTTACTGGTGCTGGTGGTACTGGCGTACCATACCGCTGTATTGCACCACTGGTTTTAACTCTCACACCCAGCACCTCAGAATGTCCATTGCTGGCCATGGACCCAATGCCAGGCAAGTCTGACTCCCTGTGAAAATTAAACTAATTATTATCAGCTCAGTAGTTGTAATCTGTGAACTTGAATACTCCTGTGTCACACACCAAGACCGTTTCTCTAATAATCCCTGTTTCTGATTTTTATTTTAAAGCTTGGGGACTTTGCATCTGCTGCTTGGACTACACGTGAGGTGCTATTGCCAGGAGACTAGAGCTGAGATGTGAGCATCGGAATGAACAGGGTATTTTAAAATATTTACACATAGACACAACACAAACATCTCTGAGTAACAGGGCCAGTTAACTCCAACTCAAAAGGAAAGCTGACACAAGCTTTCTCTGACACAGGCTGTGCTGGAAGTAGAAGGCCAGCAAACCTGCAAAGAGTCCTGCTTGCTTGCTTTCCTGACAGCTAATGCCCCTTGAGTTTAAGTGGTGCAACTAAACAGATTGTAAAACTGGGCGCCTTTGAATTACCCCAGTCAAAATGTCTCTCAATCTCCAGCATTATGATCAGCCATTTCTTGCTGTAAACAGTCTTAGAAAACATACTGGCTTTTACTCTGTTTGGTCCCAGTTGTCTAGCAGACGTACCCAAACACCAAGTAGGTATTTTTCAGAGGGCCTAATAGCAGTGTATCATCACTGAACAATAAGCTCCAGCTCCAGTCTTTCATTTTAAACGTGATCTCCTGGCTGTATCAGCAAACTTTTCTGGTTGGCACAGTGGTTTTATGATTCATTAGGCACACTGTTTGACCTTGTGCACTGCACTTTGGACTGCGAGTTAGAATTCTCAGGTTGCTGACTTGCTGTGGTCGTGGGCAAGATATATTGGCTATGTTCTCAAAAGTGTCAACTACATTTTGGGTTGCATTTAACTATTTTGTGCTCCTCCTCTCACTTAACAGTGGAGGAAACCATCTAAAAGGGACTCTTCAAGGGTAGCTGCTGTTGGGGATTCACTGACGCTGTGTCTCCAACTGACAGAGAGGACATGGAAAGTGGTGACTTCTTTGGTTTTTCTGCATGGAACCACTGGCATTATGCAGGGAGCAACCTCTGCCCCATTTACAGCTTCCTAGAAAAGCTTTGCAAGGGCCTGGATCCTCATGGATTTCTCACTCTCCAGCTACCCAGACCAACTTCCACAAATATTGCTGGGGAAGGGGATGATCTGGCCCAAAAGTGACAAGCTGACACTGATCATTGCTGAGTCTTTGGTCACAGTCCTGTGCCGCGGTTCTCAAACTCTCAGGGTCCCACAGCTCAGGTTCCAGCACAAGCCCAAATGTTTATACAGCAATTTTTCAGCCCCAGGCCAGCCGCAGGTTTTTTGTTCCCATACAGACATACCCTCAATGTTGAAATGATTCAAAATCAACTTCAAGCATGTGCTTAAATCCCAAGCACCCAAGTGCTGTTCTGAGTAGTTATGGATTTAAGCATGTGCTTAAATGCTTTTCTGAATCAGGGCTTGTTACTGTTTCCATCCTCAATGTCTGATATTATTGCAGAAATACTATTATTGTTCACTACTTGTTAAGGATTGACAGTGTGCTTGACATTGTACAAAACACAAAGTGAAAGATGGTTCCTGCCCTGGAGGACAGGAACATATTCTGCATTCATGTCTATTTTCAGAGTCTCCTCACAAGCTCCCATGCCAAAGGGTATTTGGCAGACACCATATATTGATATATTCAGCAACAGTTCCATTTCTTTGTTGGTGCGAAGTTACAGAAAAGTGAGTTTTGTCTAAGACAGGGCTTGGCAACATTTGGCACGCGGCTCACCAGGGTAAGCACCCTAGCGGGCCGGGCCAGTTTATTTACCTGCAGACGCGGCAGGTTCGGCCGATCGCGGCCCCCACTGGCCGCGGTTCGCCGTCCCGGGCCAATGGGGGCGGCAGGAAGCCGCAGCAAGCTCATCCCTAGCCTGCGCCGCTTCCCGCCGCCCCCATTGGCCCGAGACGGCGAACCGCAGCCAGTGGGGGCCGCAATCGGCCGAACCTGCCGCGTCAGCAGGTAAATAAACTGGTCCAGCCCGCTAAGGTGCTTACCCTGGTGAGCCGCGTGCCGAACGTTGCTGACCCCTGGTCTAAGAGTAGAGAGCTTGGAACCAGTAGAAACTGGTTGCATGAGCACCATCAGCATAAGCAGAATGGATGGAGATGCTTCTTCTCCTCCTCATCTCAAAACCAATATTTTCCTTTAATCCAAGTACCCACAAATCCACTCCATTTGTATGTTGAGGGTGTGTGGGTACTACTGGTGAAAGGTTGTATGTGGAGAGTATATGTTCTGCTAGAGAGAGACTTGAAGCAAAACCTTTGCTTCATTGATCCTCAAACATTGCTGGTGGTTCAGAATTCAAATCCAGTTCCATACTGGAATTTTGCCACTTGTCCTGGTCTTTTTACTGATGTGAGGCAAACTCACAGCCAAACCAAGGCTGCTTGCTCAGCTGCTGTGGTGAGTCTGCCTTTGAGAAGCAGTAGTTCTCTGCTTGATGTCCTCCTCTGGATCCCTGATTTTGACTCTGTGACCCTCACTCCCATCCCTGTTTTTTCATTAGTTGTCCCCAATGATCATTTGATGCCTGGGTCCAGTGGCTCCTCCCCTTCAGCTGGGGGATGCCCACCCTTCCCTGGTGATTTGATAGGTGCTGTGGTCAGTCAGCTCTCAGGTAGCAACAACCTAGCTGCACTGACTTACCGCTCCACCAGAGCCTGCAGTGGCTCCGCCCTCAGGCATGCATCAGCAACCTATTGCTAAGCAGAGCTTGGGTCAGATGACCGCCCCGGGGTCAGGTACTTTCACAATCCCACCAAGCTGCAGATCAGTCTGAGTAACAGCACAAGGAACTCTCCTGTTGCCTCACCACGCAACAGACTCTTGAGACTCCCAGTCTGCTCCTTCCCCAGCCTTGCCTGAGCCCTGTCACAGTATCGTCCCTACCCTACTCCAGCCTCGCTCCAGCCCCATCACCAACGCACTCCAGCCTTGCCTCCACTTACTGATCCTTCCCAAACCCTCAGACTCTGACTACTCAGCTTTGACCTCTGGCCTACACCTGGACTCTGGCTATGGTTCTGATTCTGGTTTATCAGTGGACTTCTGATCTCAGTTTTGACCCCAGCCTGTCCTTGGGTCTCAATTCCAGTGCCACCCTTGGCCCAACCCAATTCCTTTCTGTGACCTACGCTTCAACCACTAGGCATGATTACCGAAGTCAGCACCTGCTAAACTGGCTGATCCAAACTCTGATTGGCCACAAAATTTGCGGTGTTTGAAATCCAGATTTGGATTTGAATTTTGCAACTGGAGCCCATTGCTGTATTGCACTCATGTGTTTGCATTGTTCTTTATAATATCATGTGTAGGAATCCCCTAGGGGCCATAGTGGAAACTCTCAGACATAGCCCTCCCCTCAAGGGTAGCACACATCCATGCGTAATGGTTAAAGTGGGAAATAACATGTATAATTTATTATGCCCCCATGCTGCAAGGAAGGAGCAGACGTGAGAAAGTATGATATATAATAGCCCAGGTGTCCATAATTTATGTGCAGGTACCACAGATTATGCATGTGCAATTATGAAAATTCAAGCTGATGTGTGCATTAATACAGAGGTGCTGACTCCTTCTTGGGGGAACGGGCCCATCTTCTCTAAAAGCAAGTCTACAGTAACTCGTGAACTGATTATGCAGAATTGTTTGTGACTATTTGCAGTACTCTTCAATAGAAAGAACAAGGAGATACTATAGCAAACAGAGCATCATTGCTGGCACATAAAGTATGTTGTCTCAGAGGTAAAGACATTAATGCTAAGGTCTCGCTTTAACTACCCATCTTCATATACATGCTGTAAATTCTTGTCCATTACATTGATTAAGGTGTTGGTTTTACAATAAGGGGCCATTTCTCAAATGTTACCGTTAATGCTTGGTTAACTGCTCTACTTGGATCATATCCTTTCCTACATATCCCTTCAATATATCATAAAACTTCAGCTTTTTTTGAATAATAAAACAATTTGAAAAGGTGTCTGAAAGAAGAGGGCTAGGGAAAGAAAGGAGAAGTAGGAGCAGTAGCTGAAGAGCTAGATATTTATAAAACCAGCTTACTTCTGCTGCTGCTTTTTAATTACTGTTGTGCAGATGCAGGAAAAATAGTGGTCACTGTTACTCATTAAAAAATGTCTTGTGTGAATTGATGGGCCCTTCTATGGAGGACCAGGGCCCTCATTCATCTACGTACTTGTTTAGACTCCACCTTGCTGCTATGGAATCACATGTTAGAGCCACATGCCAAATCTTGACTCGGTTATTCTTCTCTCCTAGGGCGTGCCTACACTTCAAATGCTACAGTGGCATAGCTGCAGCTGTGCTGCTGTGCGGCTTCAGTGTAGATACTCTCATTACCTATGCTGACAGAAATGGTTCTCCTGTTTGTGTGGGAAATCCATCTCCCCAGAAGGCGGAAGCTAGGTCAAGGGAAGAATTCTTCTGTCCATGTAGCATTGTCTATGCCAGGGATTAGGTTGGTTTAACTACGCCACTCAGGGGTGTGGATTTTTCATACTCCTGAGCAACATATCTGGTCGACGTAACGTTCTAGTGTAGACCAGACCCCAGTATGTGTGTTCTGTGCCAGTAGGGAGAGCAGAATATGGGAGCTGAGCTCTGCTGTGTAAACCTAAGAGGAGAATTTTGCTCTAAGTCTGGATACAGTGCTCGCCAATTCCCCCATAAAACCCCTCTGGGCTTAGGATGGTGTGCTCCTAGCAGGAAGACATTTAGATGAATCCAGCCCAGCTGGTGTTTACATCCCAAATTTATGGATTTGGGATGTAAACTATAAACCTGATTAAGCAGCTATGTTTGGCTTCATATACTTCTTCACCTGAGATGGAATAAAGCCACAAAGTCTGGATTTGGATCTGAAAGTCCTCAGGGTTCAAGGAGTTTGGGTTATGGTGTTCTGGTTCAAATCCTAATCAGGGTCCAAAGTGTCAGGGGGTTCAGAATCTATGTTCCTGATTGGACTCATCTTTACACTGAGCCCTTTGAGCCTGGTTCTGATCTCACTTAAATCAGGAATAACCCACTAAAGTATATGGAGATAACTAGTAAAACTAGCCTACATGAGATCAGCATCAGGGTCCTTTTTTTGGAATTAGTGTCAATGCCAATTATTTTGGCATATTTCAGGTATCTTTTCCAAACATAGGGATGGTCAGAGACATGCAGACAGGTGAGGAAATTTTCTGCTTGCACTCTTCACTTTTCTCTTCCCTCCACATCTCATTTTCCTACTCATTTTTTGGTCTTTGTTTACTTTTTTACTACAGGTTTTTGTCTGATGGTGGCAAAGCACTTTGCAGACATTAGTTAACTAAGCTTCACAACTTGCCTGTGAGGTAGGTAAAGCAATCACTGCAGCCAATTCTTGGGTGAGAGACAGCAACTCTATATAATAATTTAGGGTATGCACTGTATAATATGGTGGAAACTTCAGCGAATATTTAGTTACGCACTTTGTATCTACCTGCTTTGGAATTTGGCCAAGACACTGTGGGTAATACCCCTCCTCTTGTGAAAAGTGCCCTGGGATCTTTAATTATCACAAGTGGCCAAGAGCTTGGTTTCACAGATGATTCAAGTTCCTCTTATATCTCTTCCAGCTGCTGCTGAGTCAGGAATCCACAGTGCTGAACTAGCTTTCTGAGATGCGCCACCTTCTTCCAGTGCATGAGTCAGTGAGATTTTCCATGGTGCTACTTCAGTCTCGTGGCAGGGTAGTGGCCTAGCAGCTCTTAATAGATGTATTTAAAGTCAACAACGAGCTGGAAAATGCGAGTATGGGAAATTACAGGACTTTTTGTCTTTGAGCCCACAATTTTCTGGCCACCCTCCTCCTGGTTTTGTTTCCCTCTCTGTTTAGTGACACTGGCTCACAATGTGCACAGTAAATGGAAACATGTTCTAACTCCTCTAGACTACAGACTGCTGCTGCCTGTATTTCCTTTCCACTCTTTCTTTGGCTCTGCTGGCTCTGGACTTTGGTTCTGAAGTGGAGCCAGCACAGCTGATGACAGCAGGACCAGATTAGTCACCAAGTAGAACAGATCCAGGCATAGAATCCCTGGCTCTGCAGTCTCTAGTATCACTACGGAGCTCTGCTGAGGGGTGGCCCTCCTGCCACCCAGGAAATGACTGTTTCGGGGGGGGGGGGCGGGGTGTCTTTTGCTGCCAACACCTCCACTCTGGCAGGAAGCCCTCCAGCACAGAACACTGTGCTGGGGAGCTTGTGGTTGGAACCTGGCAGAAGGGGCACCCACCCACAGGATCCTTTGCTAGATAGGCAAGAGGTCCCTGACTCCTAAGAATCCTCTAGTTGGCAAGAGGGATCTCCCCCACAGTATCCTTTGATGGACTGGATATGCTGAAACTTCCTTCTGGACAGGGACACCAGCATTCCTGAAGTCAGGAAGTACTTCACTGAAGACGAGGAAGACCCCATAGAGGAACAACTTTTGGGTCTTTTGTGCAACTGTAACACTGAAGGCATGCTTTTTTTTCATTTAATATTTTATTTATAGTATTTTCTTTAGCAGTTGCAGACTTGTAGTGAATGATGTATAATACAGTCAGGGATTCAGGATTTTTTCCTTTTCACGGAATATCAGGGTTGGAAGGGACCTCAGGAGGTCATCTAGTCCAACCCCCTGCTCAAAGCAGGACCAATCCCCAGACAGATTTTTGCCTCACATCCCTAAGTGGCCCCCTCAAGGATTGAACTCACAATCCTGGGTTTAGCAGGCCAATGCTCAAACCACTGAGCTCCTTTAGAATTGTCTGCAAACCAAACTGCTCAAGATAGTTAAGTCAAAAGCAGACTGTGAAGAACTTCAAAAAGATCTCACAAAACTAAGAGTTTGGACAACAAAATGGCAAATTTAATGTGGATAAATGTAAAGTAATGCACATTGGAAAAAATAATCCCAGCTATACATACAATATGATGGGGGCTAATTTAGCTACAACTAATCAGGAAAGAGATCTTGGAGTCATCGTGGATAGTTCTCTGAAGACATCCATGCAGTGTGCAGCAGCAGTCAAAAAAGCAAACAGGATGTTAGGAATCATTAAAAAAGGGATAGAGAATAAGACAGATAATATCTTATTGCCCTTATATTAATCCATGGTACGCCCACATCTTGAATACTGCGTACAGATATGGTCTCCTCATCTCAAAAAAGCTATACTGGCATTAGAAAAGGTTCAGAGAAGGGCAACTAAAATGATTAGGGGTTTGGAATGGGTCCCCTATGAGGAGAGATTAAAGAGGCTAGGACTTTTCAGCTTGGAAAAGAGGAGACTAGGGGGGGATATGATAGAGGTATATGAAATCATGAGTGGTGTGAAGAAAGTGAACAAGGAAAAGTTATTTACTTGTTCCCATAATGCAAGAACTAGGGGCCACAAAATGAAATTAATGGGCAGCAGGGTTAAAACAAATAAAAGGAAGTTCTTCTTCACACAGCGCACAGTGAACTCCTTACCTGAGGAGGTTGTGAAGGCTAGAAGTATAACAGGGTTTAAAAGAGAACTAGATAAATTCATGTAGGTTAAGTCCTCTAATGGCTATTAGCCAGGATTGGTAAGGAATGGTGTCCCTAGCTTCTGTCTGTCAGAGGGTGGAGAGGGATGGCAGGAGAGAGATCACTTGATCATTACCTGTTAGGTTTACTCCCTTTGGGGTACCTGGCATTGGCTACTGTCAGCAGACAGGATACTGGGCTGGATGGACCTTTGATCTGACCCAATATGGCTATTCTTATGTTCTTATGTACCTTTTGTTTTGTTTTGAGGGATGGGAAGAAGCCAGACAAGGGATAAAGTACTTTTTGGCATCTTTATATAATGCCATAAAGCACTTATTTTCTTATTCATTTTTCATCTCTGGCATACTGTACATATTTCTGAATATTTAGGACTGGAAATCTCCATGGTATTTGTAGTTCTGCCATTCTGTAGTTGGGCCCCTCAGAAATGCTTTCATGTTTAAGATGTTAGATCAGTGGAAGTTAGTTGTAAGAATTCTCTGTCAATCCTACAATAGGCATTTTGTTCTTCTTCGAGAGATGTCCCTGTGGGTGCTCCACTGTAGGTGCTGGTGCGTCCCTGCGCCTTCGCCCGGAGATTTTTACAGCAGTACTCATAGCGGCCACGCATGCTCAGAAGCTGCCCCCCCGGTGTGCCTCTAGGTTAATAGTATGCATGCGTGGCCGGTCTCCTCAGTTCCTTCTCAACCGTCCCCGGCCTGAGACAGAGCTCAGCAGACTCATTAGCAAATCCTTCACTCTTACCTTTTAGTAACCAGTTCTTGTCAGTTTTTTTCTGTTAGTATAGTTACTTACCCAGTTCATCTGTTAAAAAAAAAAAATTTTCTGTCAGCCGCGGCTATGCCGGGCTCCACAGGTTTCAAACGCTGCGCTACCTGCAAGGAAGCTATCCCGTTGTCGGACGGACATTCAAAGTGCATAAAATGTTTGGGGGAAGCTCACATTCCCCAAAAATGTGCCCACTGCTCTAAACTCAGCTCCAGGGCACGGAAAGACAGGGAGCTTAAACTCAAACTGCTCCTGCTTCAAAAATCTATTGGGTCAGTTTCAGACCCAGGCATTGAAGCCGGCTCCGCTACCCGACACAGCCCCCCCCCTCAAAAAAGCTCAAGAAGTCTATGAAGAAGGGGCACCTTTCCTCACCGAGCAAGACTATGAGGCATAAAGTCTCTCCAGGCAGATCCACAATCTCTCTGCCTGTGATCCCTCGCCTCAGCAATTTCCATGAGCCAGGCTCCTCCGGAACAGCGCAAAAGCCGCCTGAGGCTTCAGCGCCGCCGAGAAGCTCCGGTGCCGAGGCATCAGGCTTCCAGTTGCCTGCCTCAGGGACGGCACCGTTCGGCACCGCGAATGAGACGGTGCCGACATTCCACAGCACGCCTCACCCGAGGCAGCCCGACATTTCTCGCCCGGCACCGACCGTGGCACCGACGCCTGCGGGGCATTCTGACACACAGATCACAGCCAGAAGCCCCGATCGCAGGAATGCTCTTGTGCAGCAGCCTCTATCGGCTCAGCTTTCATCTCCCGCAGGAGCTTCATTCACTCATTTTACCCAGACAGCTGATCTTCTAGTATCACCTACCTTGCAGTCTCCGCTCATGAATGCATATTCTTTTTCAATGCATGAGTCAGGATCTGAGCAGTTTTCCTCCAGTGAGGAGGAAGCAGATCCACAGGGAGTTTTTTCCCCATATCATGACTCCCAGCCCCGGACCCAGAGCAATAAGGGTTATGGAAATACTACCTCATCCCACTCTCAGGACCCTGCCCCTTGGGGGATGAACCCCTGGATGGCACCACCTATGCCCTACCCGCCACCATGGCAATACTGGACACCATGGGCATCATACCCTCGGGAACACATGCCCCGTGGCCACTCGACCAGGCGCAACACTGATCCAGCGCCGTCCCCTAATGCATATGCTAGTGACACGAGACGCCTGGCAACACAGCCACGTTCCCAGGATAAACCTAGCCCTTCTCCTGGTCCAACAGACCCGGAGTTAGCACCTGAGGAAGCATTACTTCCCCTTCCTCCCACTCCCTCTGATGAATATACAAAATTCCAGGACCTCTTTAAGAGAGTTGCTAGTGACCTGAACATTAACCTGGACGTGGTTCCCGAACAACAGCATGAGCTAATGAACATCCTACAGCCCCCTTCTTCCTCCAGAGTGGCACTCCCAATTAACGCAGCCCTTTTAGAACCCGCTAAGTCCATCTGGCTGGCTCCAGCGACAAGCCTACCTACCTGCAAGCAAGCGGACAAGAAGTATTTTATTTCTCCAAAGGACTCTGAATTCCTTTTTACCCACCCAGCACCAAACTCATTGGTAGTAGACGCTGCGAACCAGAGGGCTAGACAACAGTATTCTCGTTCTGCCCCACCTAACAAGGATAGCAAACGACTGGACCTGTTTGGTCGCAAGGTCTATGCATCCTCCACCCTCCAATTTCGTATAGCTAATTATACTGCAGTCCTGGCAAAATACGACCATAAAAACTATAATAAGTTAATGGACTTTATTGATGACATTCCAGAACAAAGAAAGCAACAGTTCAGAGCTATTGTTTCTGAGGGCCAAGCCATTTCACGCACCGCTCTCCAAGCAGCCCTCGATGTAGCCAACACAGCGGCAAGATCTACCGCTACAGCGATAGTCATGCGACGGGGCTCATGGCTCTCCTCTTCCTTTTTTCCTCGCGAAGTTCAGAACACAATTGAAGATCTTCCCTTCGACGGTGACAAACTCTTTGCTTCTAACACAAATGAAGTGCTTCATTCAATGAAAGACTCCAGAACAACCCTCCGGTCTCTAGGTCTCCAGGCACCTACGGCAAGAAGACGACAATATCGATACCAACCATACCACCGGCCACGTTATCCCGCATTTACACAACCTTCCCATAGACCGCAGGAACAGCAACAGCCGCAACGTCCATGACCAAGATTCCAGCGACGTCGCCCAAACTCTACAGGGGCGCCTCAACCCCCACCAGCTAATAGGCAGATTTGAAGACTTGGTCGAGGGTTTAGAAAGCAACGCCCTCACTTCAGCCGGCACACCAATCTTTGGACACCGCCTACGACCTTTTTTCCAACAATGGAGGATGATTACCTCCGACAAGTGGGTCTTAGAGGTAGTTACAATTGGATACGTCATCCCCTTCCTCTCCTTACCTCCCACCCACCCACCCTCCCCGTCCCTCTTCAGGGACCCTTCTCACGAGCAGCTACTCCTCCAAGAAGTGCAACATCTCCTTCATCTGGGAGCAGTAGAAATCGTGCCAGAGCGACACAGAGGGAAGGGTTTTTACTCCCATTATTTCTTAACGGAGAAGAAAAATGGGGGATGGCGACCGATCCTCGATCTCAGGCGGCTCAACAGATTCATCAAAAAGCAAAAGTTCAAGATGGTGACCCTCACTACCATAATCCCAGCGCTGGAGCAGGGCGACTGGTTTTCTGCCCTCGACCTACAAGATGCCTATTTCCACGTCACTATACATCCGGCCCACAGACGTTTCCTCCGATTTACCCTTGGTTCCACACATTTCCAATACAGGGTACTCCCCTTCGGACTATCTACAGCCCCCCGTGCTTTTTCCAAACTTCTAGCTGTAGTCACTGCTCACCTCAGGAGACAAGGGGTAGTAATATTCCCTTACCTCGACGATTGCCTCCTCAAAGCTTCAACATTCGACGAGGCGCTCCGGTTCACACGGCTCACAGTCGAGTGCTTTCTTTCTCTCGGCCTACAAATAAACAGAGACAAATCCACATTACGCCCCACCCAGCACCTGCAGTTCATAGGCGCAGATCTCGACTCTCGGACGGGGCTAGCATCGCTCCCACCCGATCGCTTCAATTCCATACACCAACTGGCCACAGTTATTCGCAACAGCCCTCAGGTAACTGCCCGAGACTGCCTGCAACTACTAGGTCACATGGCCTCGTGCACTTTTGTCGTCCAGAATGCACGCCTACATATGAGGTGCTTCCAAGCGTGGCTGGCAACAGTTTACAAACCGAATATGCATTCTTTAAACAAGACTCTCTCCCTGCCTACTCCAGTCAAAGATTCGCTACATTGGTGGACCGTCCACTCCAACCTCTGTTCTGGAGTCCCGTTTCTTCAACAGGCTCCATCACGCATTCTGACCACCGATGCATCTATGACAGGGTGGGGTGCACATATGTCTCATCACACAGTGCAGGGACTATGGTCACCAACCGAGACCTCCCTGCACATAAATATTCTAGAACTTCGAGCCATTCGCAACGCGTGCCGTCACTTCCTGCCACTAATCAAACATCATCACGTACGCATAATGACGGACAACATTGCATGCATGTTTTACGTGAACAGGCAGGGCGGAGCTCGTTCCCATTCGCTGTGCACAGAGGCTATGAAGCTCTGGAATTGGTGTATTGCGAACAACATCCGGGTATCAGCAGCCTATCTTCCCGGAATCATGAACACCACAGCAGACGAACTGAGCAGACGCTTCCCATGGGACCACGAGTGGGAGATAGACGAGAAAACCATTCACGATGTATTCAACACCTGGGGTTACCCAACCGTAGACTTGTTTGCAACTGCAAAAAACAAGAAATGTCTCAATTTCTGCTCCAGAGCAGGACTGGGCAAACATTCCCTGGGGGACGCATTCATGATCTCATGGCACCAAAACCTATTTTATGCGTTTCCCCCGATACCAGTTCTCAACAGGGTCCTGATAAAAATACGAACGGATCGAGCCAAGGTGATCCTCATTGCCCCATCGTGGCCCAGACAACCATGGTTTCCCTTCCTCACCAGAATGTCAATCCAACCACCAATCTCCCTACCGCTTATTCCGAACCTTCTATCTCAACAGCACGGCCGTTTTCTCCACCCCAACCTGCCCATCCTTCACCTCAAGGCCTGGTTCCTACGTGGTTCTCCCAACGCGAATTAGATTGCTCCAAACAAGTTCAGGAGGTACTCCTACATAGTAGAACGCTATCTACTCGCAAGACCTATCTTCAAAAGTGGAAACGGTTCACACATTGGTGTTCTGCTCAACATCTTTGTCCTACCTCGGTACCTCTTTCATTTATATTGGACTATCTCTTGGGCCTTAAGCAATCTGGCCTTTCCTTCAGCTCCATCAGGGTCCATTTAGCTGCTATTACGACTTTCCACGACAGAATTGATGATACGTCTGTCTTTGCTCACGCTACTACGAAGCGTTTCCTCAAGGGTCTACAAACCTTATATCCAGACATTAAACCACCGACCACCCCGTGGGACCTTCATCTGGTATTATCTGCCCTAACTCAACAACCTTTTGACCCCTAGCCACATGCTCCCTCTTACACCTCTCGATGAAAACAGCGTTTCTGGTGGCAATTACTTCTGCTAGACGGGCAGGAGAAATAGCAGCTCTCATGGCACACCCACCATATACGATATTTTTTAAAGACAAGGTTACCCTCAGATTACATCCCAAATTTCTTCCGAAGGTCCACTCGTCATTCCATATTAATGAACCCATACACCTACCGACTTTTTTTCCGAAACCACATGCGAACTCCTTTGAAACCTCCATGCATACACTAGATGTACGCAGAGCCTTGTCATTTTATTTGGATAGAACCAAACCTTTTAGAGCTTCCTCCAGACTTTTTGTCTCTATCGCTGACCGCTCTAAAGGCACGCCTATTTCCACCCAGAGACTCTCGAACTGGATCTCCCAGTGTATCCGACTGCGCTATCACTTGAAAGAGATTACACCTCCAGACGGCATTAGAACACACTCCACTAGATCTCTGGCTGCCTCAGTCGCGTTCTTACACAAAGTTCCCTTGGCTGACATTTGTAAAGCAGCCACCTGGTCCTCGGACCACACTTTTGTTAAACATTATGCCCTTACTCAAGGCCCTCTCTCTGACATACGCTTGGGCAGAGCGGTACTTTCAACGGCGTTCCTGCCAGATCCGAAGTCCCTACCTCCTTAAGATACACAGCTTTTAAGTCACCTACAGTGGAGCACCCACAGGGACATCTCTCGAAGAAGAAGAGGAGGTTACTCACCCTGTGCAGTAACTGACGTTCTTCGAGATGAGTGTCCCTGTGGGTGCTCCAATACCCACCCTCCTCCCCTCTACTTCGGAGTTGGGGGCCTCCGTGGTAGAGAAGGAACTGAGGAGACCGGCCACACATGCGTACTATTAACCTAGAGGCACACCGGGGGGGCAGCTTCTGAGCATGCGTGGCCGCTATGAGTACTGCTGTAAAAATCTCCGGGCGAAGGCGCAGGGACGCACCAGCACCTACAGTGGAGCACCCACAGGGACACTCATCTCGAAGAACGTCAGTTACTGCACAGGGTGAGTAACCTCCTCTTTCCATTCCAACCAATAAAAATAAATATCTTAGGACTTCATGATTTAGTTGTGGTTTAGGTCCTGCTTTGAGCAGGGGGTTGGACTAGATGACCTCCTGATGTCCCTTCCAACCCTGATATTCTAGGATTCTATGATTCAGAATACTTCTCACTGGACAAAGCTTTAATTAATTATTGCAGGCCCATGAGGGGAAGAAAGCACTTTTAACAAAGAGGATCCACGTTTAAAAGAAGAAAACAGGTTCATGCTATGTAATATGACCTGCTATAATACAGATGTTAAATAAAGCCACATCTGGGCTGAGTCTACACTGAGGCCGTGGCTACATTCGAAACTTCAAAGCGCTGCCACGGGAGTGCTCCCGCGGCAACGCTTTGAAGTGTGAGTGTGGTCGCACACCAGTGCTGGGAGAGAGCTCTCCCAGCACTGCAGATACTCCACCTCCACGAGGGGCATAGCTACCAGTGCTGGGAGCGCGGCTACCAGTGCTGGGGCACTGTTTACACTGGCACGTTACAGCGTTGTAACTTGCTGCACTCGGGGGGGTGTTTTTTCACACCCCTGAGTGAGAAAGTTGCAGCGCTGTAAAGCGCCAGTGTAGCCAAGCCCTGACTATTTTAGAGATGTCTCCTCCTATTAAACTCGGATTGTTTACCACTTTGCTGGCTAAACCTGCTCAGAGTAGTTCTCAAATGAAAGTAAATTAATTAAATTCGTAAATTAAAACAAACAAAACATAGCGCCAAAACCCAAATCTTTGAAGTTACAATTTAATTTGAAGAAAGAAAGGAGAAGCTCTCTTAGATTCTCAGTCCATAGGCATTTTGGGCCAAATTCAACCCTCAGACACACAACCAAAATCCCCATTAACTACAGCAGGGCCTGCAACTACGCAGCAGAAGGTGTTCTGTAGCATTAGTTAAGTCCCCTAGACGTGTCTTTTACAGCATGTTATTCATGGCTCTATGAAGAGGAAGCAGGATGCTTACAGATCCCACAAGAATGGAGTATCAGAGTGATTTTTCCCCCCCTTATCAGCCCATAACTTCAAATGCATGTTGGTCTAATCCAAATCGTGAGTGATTACTGGGGATTTTAAATGAAGTATTCAAACAACTTTATCTGTTTCAGTCAGTGATTGTGCTTTTGATAGGTTAATAGTGACAGACAATATTCCTTCTACAAAGGATCTAAGCCACATGCCAGGGAAAGAGAGAGGGATAGCTACTGGCAACTAGTATATTGTGCTGATACCTAGTATCAGAAATGTGGTGTAATATATTTTAGTCTGCTTATATCTGCAATTAAAGGTGAGGCACTAAATGCAGAGCTCTTGTTTGAAGTGAACTTCCCTCTTTAGATAAACATTATAGCATTGAGTATAATGTACAGTGGCATTTATTGAGGGTTTTGCAAACATTAATGTACTCTTGTAAAACTAGTTTAGCGATGTGCTGTGCTTCAGTTCATACAGTGTTTATAGATTTTCTCTGTCTTTGTTTGATCAGGTAACACGTATATTGGGGTGTGTGTGTGAGGAAATAATTGTGTGTGTTGTGTATATCCCCTACCCCCAGAAGATGGGAGAAATTGTGAAACAATATGTAATCCAATATCACTCTGATTAGCCAAATATGTGTGACTGAGATATTTTCCCTTTTACTGGGGGAGGGAGGGAAAGGGGTCATACTTGATTTAAAGAAACATTTATATGCATATAAATAAATATATCTGCAAGCTCCTATCTTCAAACACTCAAGCACATGCTTAACTTTAAACACACGAACAGTCCCGTTGGAGTAAAGTTAAGCATATCCATAAGTATTGGAGGGTCAGGGATTATAGCTATAGTTATGGCTACATGAATGAGTTTGAATATATAGACGGATTACATAAACATGTGTGTGCACAGTATGTAATACTGTATTTTTTTAAAGGTTACCAACTGTGCTTTCTGAAAGGTTTCCACTGACCTAAATAGAAGCTGGATTAGGTCCCTAATATATTTTGTTTAGTGGTCTCTCAGGTCTTTTCCCCTGTCTTGTAAGGAATTACTAAAATAAATCATTAAATATATACAGAACACTCAATTTCTTGCCTGTCTCAATTGCTTTAATTTGGGGGGAACTGTATTAGGGATGATGCTAACAACACATCTGGCCTAGTGTAATACAAATTTAAACATCAGAATTTTTCAAATTTAAAGTGAGACAGAATAATATAAGGGGATTAATCTTTATGGAAACTCTTAACCAAAAGGCCCAGTTTCATTCCCAGCCATACTGCTAGGAACTAGAGTAAGTCATGACATTTGGGCAGAAGTGTCATAAGGCCAGAACCAATAATAATAAAAGAGTATATAATTAGTAAGACATAAATATAATTACAAATACATCTATATATTTTAGGACCTCCCATCTCAAAGTATTCAACATTCTGTACATCAGCAATAAAATATCAAGGAAAAAAATTAAAAAATATATGAAAGTTTAAAACCAATATCTTGAATAGGGATTAAAAGGCAAGCACTGCAATTATTTATACAAATGAGTGTAATCCTACAGTTGTTCTTATGGGACAACTTCCACTAAAGCTCATGGAAGTTGGATCCAGTCCTGAGAAAGCACTGCAGAATTTGGCTGGGTGGTATTTGTTGTTCAGAGGAAGGATACTATAGTGTTACATGCTAACCCTAAGGGTAAAATCAAATGAATATTACAAAGAAGGCCAGTTTGACTTTTCTGTTTACACTCTCCTATAATACAAAAACAAAGACGCTGGATTAAAAATAATAAAACTTTGCACTGATAGAATGTTTTTCATCTGATCATCTTAAAGCACTTTACAAACATTACATAATTATATATTATTACTGCAATGCTTATCTGAATGTATGGAGGCACCTCCATCCAAACCACACTACCCATTTTTTGGTCTCACACACCATCACCCCTCCCCTGGAGCAGGCCCGAAACCTCTTCATCTCATATTAGCCTGCTACCTCCCTCAGGTGGCAGCCAGATAACTTTCTTCCCACTTGTATGCATATTTTGTAGGCCCACATCCCCCACTGGGGGCTTCCAGTGGTAGAAATTTCCTCTTAAGGGAAACTGGTAGGACTGCTCTCCTTTAGATGATAGGAGTGGCTATCGCCCATTCTCTTCTTTTGGCAGGTCTGCTCTCCTAAATTTCCAGTTCCTGAGGCCTATCAAACAACTAGTGTGAGGGGCAGTGCCTGCTACCTGCTTCAGGAACACCCTGGGTGGGAACTGGGCCTGGTGGCTGCTCCTGGAATATCCCAGAGGTCAGTAGCAAGTTTTTTTGCACTTGGCATCAAAGTAATAATGGGTGGTAGGGTAAAGGGATGACAAGACTTGTTTCCTAGCGGGAAGAGGGACATATTTAAGCCCAGAAATTTTTGGAGATTTTTGTTGGGTAGGGTACCAACCTTTACAAATTCTGCTTTATCACTGGCACTTAACAACTATGACTAAGTATTTACTTAAAAAAAAATTATCTCCCTTTGCAAAGTGTTAGTACTCACCGTGCCTTCTCTTAAAATCACAGCAGCTAGAGTTTATGCCACAAGTTGGCAACAAAGATTATCTCTCTGGCTACAAGATGAACCACACTTGCCTGTTCAGAGTAGCAGGTTCAAAGCACTAGCCCAGCTGTGGAGAGTTAATTCCCCACAGAATGCTATAGAAGAGGGGAGTGCTGTGAAGAATTTTGGCTATGTCGGAGAGGGAAGAACCCATGGACGGTGGTGGCTCTGCTTGGGATGTTCTGTGGAATTTGGCAGGAATAAGCTATACTTTAGACTTGACTGAAGCAAGTAATGCCTTATATCTTTAGGCTCAGAGAGGAGCCATAACAAGCCAGGGCAAGATCCAGGAAGCATGATCTTTCCATTGCAGCTCTTGGTCCTTGCCTTTGTATGAGGGGTGGAAAGTTCTTTGTATGCTTTCCTCACCTTACTGTTCCCCAATACCAATATACTCACACTTGCCTTTGATTTGGATTTTGGCTGAGAGGAAACCCTGTTATATTTTTGTTTGGCCCAGAAGGGGCATGATATTCTTTTAATGTTTACTCTTCTCTTTTACAATGAAGCACATAATAAAAATGTTTAAACTCCAGTAAAGAATGCAAAATCTCTTCTGTTCAAACTGGTCTCTCACACATGGGAAAGACCTGTCAGCTTAGTCTAGCCCCTTCCCCTCTGCCCCTCGTTAACACAGGACTATCCTTCACAGGGTATTTTCTATTGCTTTGTTCAGTCTAATTTTTATAAATGTCTAAAAGATCTCAATGCTGGCAAGTCTCACTTTAATGTCATTCCACTAATGCATAATACAGAATACTGGCTCAAACAATGGTAGACTTTACAAATTGAAATGGCATGCCCTTTGTTTTCCTCTTATCTGTAGTTGTTAAGACATTGATTCTTATCCTTGCCTTAGCTTCATTGATTAGTAAAGTTATTAGAAGCTAAGCCAAATGAACTTTGGCCCAGATCCACAAAGGGACTTAGGTGCCTAAGTCTCGAGCCCAGGTGCCTAAGTCCCAGTTTTGGCTTTACTGCGATCCACAAAACTCTTGCTAAACCCAGTAGGTACTGTCCTAAACTCACTTGATGCCTAAATTTTCAGGGGTAAAAGTTCCCTTGGTGCCTATATTTCTGCCTCTGAGCATGTGGGCTCCTTCTAGGCACCCAGATGCTTATCTCCTCCCTAAGCCCCAAAGCAATCCAGGAACCAGGGAAAGATAGGCACTCAGCTGCCTAAATTGCAGGCATGGCCCACTCTGGGGGGTGGCCTCTGAGCAGATTTACCAGAGTGCAGCTCCCATCCACAATCCAGCTGGAGGGGGTACCCACCTTGTAACTTTCAGCCCACGGGTTAGACCACTCACCTGGGATGTGGGAGAGTCAAGTTCAATTCTCCTCTCTGCCAGAGGGAGAGAAAGGATTTGACCAGGGGGTCTCCCACCTCTAAGGAGAGGGCTCTAAACACGAGGCTAAAACTCATATGATGGGCACCCCCTCCTCCTTCTCTGGTCATTTTGTGTGGAGTGAGGGAGGATCTAACTCATTTCTGTAAGATATGTCTTAGGCTCCTAAACTGCCTTATGTTCACACATGGCTAAGCAGAGATAGGCTCTTCCTTCCAGCCTAGATATAAGCACTTATCTGAAAGAGAGGGGAGGTGATTAGCAATCACCCCTGTCATTGGCATCTTCTTGATTAGCTTAGGCAGCTCTGGGCCGTGTGTACTAACTTTTTGTGGATTGCATTCTTAGGTGCATCCTTATCAGCAGAAGGGAATGGAAAGCAAAGGCACAAAGAAATGACATGCTAAACTAAACACATATAAATCCATACATGCACCAAAATTCCACTCAGCATTAAGTTTCTTATGCACGAGGAACAACAAAGCCAAGGGAACAGGCTGACCTATCCCAGCCCCTGTTGGTTAGGCCCTTAAAGAAAATACTAATTTCTATGTGTCTATGTTAATGTGATCAGCGCTTATAAAAAGTTGTGTTAACAAAACAACCCTCCCACAGCAAAACGAAAAACAATAAACCCGTGTAACCATCATAATGCGTGCACTGTTCACCCAAGTGGCCATACTATGTCATTGTCTTTACTTTTATCTTCCCCAACCCACGCAGCACAATCCTGCACATGTCATTCAGGTAAAACTCTTGGTGAACTCAGTGGCGAGTTTTGCCTGCTGCCTGCATCAAATGTGCAGGATTGGGTCTTGTGTTGTCATCTCCAGTTTTTTTCTTGTAATTTAGGGCCAATTTGTTATTACTGTACTTAGAACTGTTCTATGTCTTCCCCAAGCAGCAGAGTGATTGTATGGCCTGTATATCCTCTAGGACAATGCAGCTTTCTCCCGTGGTGAGCTAAGCCTGCGTGTCAAACTGGCGGGTAGGAATGTGTATGAGGAACTGCCTATTTCCTACTACTTATCACCACTTTTGGGGTGCTGTATTTCTTGGGGACACATGAAGGCAGCAATTCCTACACTGAATGCAGGGACTGCAACTGCGGGTAGCCCTTAAGCAGATGTTGTAAAGAAGGAGAAGGCTCCTTGCATCCTGCCCTGCTGCCAGAGTGAGTTACAGTCTGTCCTTTATATGGTAATCTCTTTGGAGCAGGGACTCTCTTTTTATTTGTTTTGAAATTAAGTAAAACACCATGGAAATAATTGGCACTATATAAGCAATGCATGATAAAAGCACTATGCTAAGGCAGTGGATCAATACAGATCAGCTATGTAATTCAACAACCCCACCTCTGGTTACAACATTACATTTCCTTCAGCACTTTCCCATTCAAGTACTTCACAGGCCCTACTTAGTTTATCTGGCCTGATTAGATCTTAAATGAGTATGGCTACTTAGCATATGTGGTATAGTCACAGCTCAAAGAAGTTTGACTGCAGACTAGGTTGTATTATTGCATCACTGTTATTTGTTGCTATTCTTATCCTTTGTGTAGTTAGGTGAGCTGACTCAATTAGATGCTCATGGTACCTTGTGAGTTATTACACTAACATGTAAATATATATGCACACCCTTCCTTTATTTAGGGCAGGGGTAGGCAACCTATGGCATGTGTGCCGAAGGCGGCACGTGCGCTGATTTTCAGTGGCACTCACACTGCCCGGGTCCTGGCCGCCGGTCCGGGGGGCTCTGCATTTTAATGTAATTTTAAATGAAGCTTCTTAAACATTTTAAAACCTTATTTACTTTACACACAACAATAGTTTAGTTTTATATTATAGACTTATAGAAAGAGACCTTCTACAAACGTTAAAATGTATTACTGGCACGCGAAACCTTAAATTAGAGTGAATAAATGAAGACTCGGCACACCACTTCTGAAAGGTTGCTGACCCCTGCTATGGACCTTACAGCTGTGCCACTGTGCCGCTGCAGCTGTGCCACTGCAAGATCTCCTGTGTAGCCGCTCTATGCCGGTGGGAGAGCACTCTCCCGCCAGCATAATTAAACCACCCCCAATGAGTGGTTGTAATTATGTTGGCGGAGACACTCTCCTGCTGACATAGTGCTGTCCACAACAGTACTTTTGTCAGTGAAACTAATGTCGGTCAGGGGTGTGGTTTTTTCACACCCCTGACTGACAAAACTTGCTGACAAAAGTGCCAGTGTACACAAAGCCTTAGTTTCATTTCTCATTTCACCTTTGTCCTCCACTCAGCACAATCCTGCATGTTATTCAGACAAAACGCTTGTTGAAGTCAGTCTACCAATAACAAGAACATCAAGACAAAAAGTGAAATCCTGGTCGTATTGAATTAAATCACAAAATTCTCATTAACTTTAATTGAACTAGGATTTCACCTAATGTGTAAAAAGCATTAAGGAGGGCTGTTTGTCATGACAAAATCATAAAGCTATTTTATAGATATCTTTTTTTCTTAGCCATTACTAAGTACCTCAGTGCATTTTAGGCTTTAGTGTCATTACAAAATGTAAATTAATTTTAAGTTAAACTTCCAAGAAAAACAGACCAAAATATAATTAGAGACAGGCAAAAAGGATAGCTAATATAATAGGTCTAATGCTTTGAGACAGCCACCTAATAAACATGTATTTTATCAATAGTCATTTTAATAATGTATTGTGCTCCTGGCATAATCCATCTGTTTTATAATAGGAAAAAATAACTACAAGTACCTGGTCTAAAATATGAACATTTTAATACAGAGTCATTTTCAATAGCAGCTGTCTAAGTCTGTGAAAATACATTTTTGCACATTATATTTAGAATATGAATTGTGTTTTGCGTTCTAAATTATACAGTGTGAATCATTGATCAGGGTCAGCTAACTCGCATTAGCTAACTTGGGTTAAAAAAGCAGAGAAGACATAGCAACTCAGCTTTTTATTTGGGTTAGCACATTGAGTTCAACGCCATAATGCCTACTGGCTTTAACTCAAGCTGTTAACACGAGTTGCTGTGACTTTACTGCTATTTTAGCCTGCATTAGCTAATGCAGATTAGCTAACCTGAGTTAAGAAGACTATTTATTCTTTGTAAATTTGTATGGTCACAATGCTCTGTCTCTGGCTCATAACTTGCAGGATCGGGGCATATATTAAAGTCTCCATATGTTACTTGACAAGGGAGTTTTAGAAATATAGATTCTTTAACCAGATTTCTTACTGTCATGAGCATCTGAATGATTTTTCTGAACAGAGCTAATATGGTCTATTTAGGAAATGTTATTGTGTGGTGGCAAGCCCCATGGAATTGTTGGATCAATATTTTAGGACCATAATTGGCCTTGACTGGGATTTTCAATAGGGGCCTAAGAAGATTGGGTCCATTGGGTGCCTAACTTAGGGTATGTTCCCACATAAAATGCTACAGCGGCACTGCCACAGCTATGCTGCTGTAGCCCTTTAGTGTAGACATTACCTACAGTGACAGGATAGGTTCTCCAGTCAGCATAGGTAATCCACTTCCCCAAGAGGCTGTAGCTAGATTGACGGAAGAATTCTTCCATTAACCCAGCATGATCCACACGAGGACTTAGGTCAGCTTAATTACGCAGCTCATGGCTGTGGATTTATCATGCTCCCAAGCAATGGAATTCTGCAATTCAAATTTTTTAGTGTAGACCAGGACTTCCTTAAGTCCTTTTGAAAATCCATACCTTTAGCTTGATATGCACTCATTATTCGAAAGGATTTTAGAAGGTTCTCCTTAGAACTACACAAAATGAAGCAGTTGCCTCATTAGAGCCCCCTGTTGGAATGTTCCTTTGTGCACTGGAGTATCTGCCCAGTCCTGGCGGCACCATCTGGCAGAGCTATTCCATTAAATTAACAGCAGTGAAGGGCACATGGAATCCACATTATGCAAAAATGGTTGGGAAACCTTTCAGTTTAAACAATTAAGCTGCTTTGAGTTGTGTTACATGAGGATTACAAAAACCTTCAAACTCCTGCACCTTGTTCTGAAACAATCTTTTTTTTTATTATTGTTGGAGTCATGTTTAATAACAGATTTTTTGTTATGATGTAAAGAAATATGCAGTATACTCCCATTTACCCAAAACATTATCTGAACCACTGCATTATCCTAATCCCTTCCTTGTCCTCCAACATGAGATACATGGGTTACATGCTGCAGAGGGCATGTATATCATGGTGGGGGACAAGGAAGGGATTCAAATACTGTAATCATAGAATCATAAAGATTAAGGTTGGAAAAGACCTCAGGAAGTCATCTAATCCAATCCCCTGCTCAAAGCAGGACCAACTAGGGCATTCTCAACCCAGGCCTTAAAAAACCTCTAAGGATGGAGATTCTACCACCTCCCTAGGTAACCCATTCCAGTGCTTCATCACCCTCCTAGTGAAATCGTTTTTTCTAATATCCAACCTAGACCTCACCCAATGCAACTTGAGACCATTGCTCCTTGTTCTGTCCTCTGCCACCACTGATAACAGCCTAGCTCCATCCTCTTTGGAACCCCCCTTCAGGTAGTTGAAGGCTGCTATCAAATCCCCCCTCATCTTCTCTTCTGCAGACTAAATAAACCCAGTTCCTTCAGCCTCTCCTCATAAGTCATGTGCCCCCGCCCTCTAATCATTTTCATTGCCCTCCGCTGGACTCTCTCCAATGTATTCACATCCCTTCTGTAGTGGGGGGACCAAAACTGGACTCCATACTCCAGGTGTGGCCTCACCAGTGCTGAATAGAGGGGAATAATCACTTCCCTCAATCTGCTGGCAATGTTCCTACTAATACAGCCCAATATGCCGTTGACCTTCTTGGCAACAAGGGCACACTGCTGACTCATATCCAGCTTCTTGTCCACTGTAATCCCCAGGTCCTTTTCTGCAGAACTGCTGCTTAGCCAGTCGGTCCCCAGCCTGTAGTGATGCATGGGACTCTTCCTTCCTAAGTGCAGGACTCTGCACTTGTCCTTGTTGAACCTCATCAGATTTCTTTTGGCCCAATCCTCCAATTTGTCTAAATCACTCTGAATTCTATTCCTACCCGCCAGCATATCTACCTCTCCCCCCAGCTTAGTGTCATCTGTGAACTTACTGAGGGTGCACTTCATCCCATCATCCAGATCATTAATAAAGATGTTGAACAAAACTGGCCCAAGGACAGACCCTTGGAGCACTCCGCTTGATACCGGCTGCCAACTAGACATTGAGCCCGATGATCTAGCCAGCTTTCTATCCACCTTTAATCCGTTTATCCAATCCATACTTCTTTAACTTGCTGGCAAGAATACTGTGGGAGACCATAACAAAAGCTTTGCTAAAGTCAAGGTAGATCACATCCACCAGTTTCCCCGTATCCACAAAGCCAATTATCTCATCATAGAAGGCATTTGGGTTGGTCAGGCATGACTTGCCCTTGGTGAATCCATATTGGCTGTTCCTGATTCCTTCCCCTACTCCAAGTGCTTCAAAATGGCTTCCTTAAGGACCCGCTCCATGATTTTTCTGGGGACTGAGGTGAGGCTGACTGTTCTGTAGTTCCCTGGATTCTCCATCTTCCCTTTTTTAAAGATGGGCACTATATTTGCCTTTTTCCAATCATCTGGGACCTCCTCCAATCGCCATGAATTTTCAAAGATAATGGCCAATGGCTCTGCAATCATATCATCCAACTCAGATGCACTGCATCCGGCCCCATGGACTTGTGCATGTCCAGCATTTCTAAATAGTCCTTAACCTGGTCTTTCACCATTGAGGGCTGCTCACCTCCTCCCCATACTGTATTGCCCAGTGCAGCAGTCTGGGAGCTGACCTTGGCTGTGAAGCTGAGGCAAAAAAAGCATTGAGTACTTCAGCTTTTTCCACTTCATCTGTTACTAGGTTGCCTCCCCCTTCACTAAGGGTCCCACTCTTTCCCTCACTTCTTCTTGTAGCTAGCATACCTGTAGAAACCCTTCTTGTTATCTTTCACAACCGTTGCTAGATGAAACTCCAATTGTGCTTTGGCCTTCCTGATTACACCCCTGCATGCTCAAGGAATATTTTTATACTCCTCCCTAGTCATCTGTCCAAATTTCCACTTCTTGTAAGCTTTCTTTTTATGTTTAAGCTCACCGAAGATTTTTCTGTTAAGCCAAATTGGTCGCCTGCCATATTTGCTATTCTTTCTGCACATCAGGATGGTTTGTTCCTGTGCCCTCAATAAGGCTTCTTTAAAATATAGCCAGTTCTCCTTGACTCCTTTCCCCCTGATATTAGCCTCTCAGGGGATCCTGCCCATCAATTCCCTGAGGGAGTCAAAGTCTGCTTTTCTGAAGTCCAGGGTCCAAATTCTGCTGCTCTCCTTTCTTCCTTTTGTCAGTATCCTGAACTCAACCATCTCATGGTCACTGCTGCCCAGGTTGCCATCTACTTCTACGTCCCCTACCAGTTCTTCCCTGTTTGTTAGCAGCAGGTCAAGATGAGCACAGTCCCTAGTTGGTTCCTCCAGCACTTGTACCAGAAAGTTGTCCCCAACACTCTCCAAAAAGCTCCTGGATTGTCTGTGCACTGCTGTATTGCTCTCCCAGCAGATGTCAGGGTAACTGAAGTCCCCCAGGAGAACCAGGTCCTGTGATCTGGAAACTTCTGTTAGTTGTCTGAAGAAAGTCTTTCTACCTCATCCTCCTGGTCTGGTGCTCTATCGCAGACGCCCACCATAACATCACCCTTGTTGCTCTCACCTCTAAACTTAACCCAAAGACTCTCAACAGGCTTTTCTCCAGTTTCATACTGGGCCTCTGAGCAATCATACTGCTCTCTTACATACAGTGCAACTCATCCACCTTTTCTCCCCCACCTGTCCTTCCTGAACAGTTTATACCCATTTATGACAGTGCTCCAGACATGTGAGTTACCCCATCAAGTCTCTGTTATTCCAATCACATCATAGTTCCTTGACTGTGCCAGGACTTCCAGTTCTTCCTGCTTGTTTCCCAGGCTTCTTGCATTTGTGTATGAATCAGGAGGCATCCCCTGTTGCACCCTCCTCCTTGTGTTTCCTTCTGGTATCCCACTTCCCCACGTACCTCAGGGCTTGGGTACCTAGGTACCTAGGGCCTGGCGAACCTAGTTTATAGCCCTCCTCACTAGGTTAGCAAGCCTGCCTGCAAAGATGCTCTTCCCTCTCTTCGTTAAGTTGATCCCATCTCTTCCTAGCAATCCTTCTTCCTGGAACAACATCCCATCTCCTAGGTGCTACGATAATTAGGGTTACCATACGTCCTCTTTTTCCCGGACATGTCCGGCTTTTTGGCACTCAAACCCCCGTCTGGTGGGAATTGCCACAAAGCCAAACATGTCCGGGAAAATGGCGGCTCTGCTCCTCCCCTGACTCTTCGGCTCTGTTTAAGAGCCAAGCTGCCCGAGCACTATGGGCTTCAGGCAGCCCCCTTGCCTCTGGACCCCAGCCGCCAGCTGGGCACTTCCCCTCCTGGGCTCCGGCGGCGCAGGGTCCAGAGGCATGGGGGCTGCCCGAAGCCGGTAGCGCTCGGGCAGCCCGGCTCTTAAACAGAGCCAAAGAGGAGCAGAGCCTCCAGCCGCGGCGGATCTGCTCCTCCCTGACTCTTCGGCTCTGTTTAAGAGCCGGGCTGCCCGAGCGCTACCGGCTTCGGGCAGCCTCCAGACCCTGCACGCCCGGCTGGGCGCTTCCCCTCCCGGGCTTCAGCTGCGCTGGGGAAGCGCTGGCCGGGGGTGCAGGGTCTGGGGGCTGCCCGGCAAACCGTGAAGCCGGTAGCGCTCGGGCAGCCCTTTCCGCGTGGCTGGGAGTGGGAGGGAGGAGGGGGTGGAGTTAGGGCAGGGAAGGGGCGGAGTTGGGGTGGGGCTGGGGTGGGGAAATGGCCCATGGAGGGTCCTCTTTTTTAATTTATTAGATATGGTAACCCTACGATAATACAAATTAATACAAAACAAAATTACTACTACTAGTACTAATTGTTATTTAAATTTCAGAGTGGGTGAGGGAGAAGAGAAAAATGCAGACAGTGATGGATGGGGAAAGGGGAGAATGAAAGACTAAAAACCTCACATAACTGGAAAGTACCAATGAAGACCCATAGAAAACAATAAAATTTAATTTACTAATAACCAACCCCTGCAATGTTTTTATTATCAAAGAGCATGTGGGATAAAGAAATGATAGCAGAGACAGGTGCAGAATTAGCATCCATACAGGTAAAGGCAGATGAGGCAGAAATAGCAGAGCCAGAGACAGATGCTGAAATGGCAGCAGTAGCATCTCTTCAGTCCACACACTGAAACCACACATTAGGAGATTGGGTTTTGCTCCAGGCTCCTTTCTGTAACATTCCATCATCTCTCATTTGCTGCAAGTTAGTCACCAAGCTGTGGAACATCCCTGCTGCATACTGGGTGAGGAAAAGAGCAAAGCCAGAGAGGAAAAAAGGCTTTTTTGTGACTTTCCCTTTCTGAACTTTGTTAGAGATGGAGACTGAGCTCTGTCACAGATTAGTGGCCTGTGACAGCGGTTTGGGAGATGAACATTCTCTGAGATACAGAGCACTAAGATATAAAAGGAAAGAAAAAAAGGAGCTGTAGTCGATTGGGATAAGGAAAATTATGTATCTGCCTTGACAGAATAATAAAAACAGGACAATATCCATTTTAATTGAGGTTGTCACCTGCCCCAATTTCAGGAGACAGCCCTGATTTGGTTTTAGTGTTTCCTGCAAGAAGGATTTTAAAGCCAGCCTGAAGTAAAAAAGAAATAGCTCTTTTCTCCCAAAGGATCCCAAAGTGTTTTACTTCCCAAACAGGCTATACATTTCATCCTCCACTGAAGTGCAGCTATTTCTGGTGTGGAATCATTACATCTGTTTACAGTTCACAGCAAGACTATAGGACTGTTCAACACAGGAAGTGAATAACACCATATTCAACTGAAACCGCAGGGGGCTTTTGTGTAGGCAGAATATAATTATTCAGATTAGAATACTGGAAGGGTTATTCCCATGGCTAAGAGTTATCTGTCCCTTAACAAAAAAGCAATGTTAATATCTTTGCTATTACAAAAAGTGCCATGAGATATTTTAATTATCTCAAGTGGTCAGGATCTTGGTTTTAGATCAAGTCTGATCTAAGACATCTTCAGGACTGATGCAGGATACTCAGCTTGAAAAGTTGTGTTGTGATATGATGCAATGTCACAATTCAATGATAGAATCAAGAAGTTGCAGTGCAACATCATGACTAGAGCTGTCCAAAACATGCACATTCAAACCCCAAATAACAAGACATTCACCTGGTTTGGATTACAAACTCAAAATTCACACCTGGCTCCTCATCAATATACTATGAAAGGTGTGGACATCTGTGAAGCTCTAGGCCAGGGAGGAGCTCTAAATCAGGGCTGGGGCTGGCCCTGAGAATCAGAAAGTTATTGCAGTCAGCTCCCTGACACTCCCATCTTTTCTATTGTCCTGAGAGGAGCTTTGGTACAAGATAAAATCAAGTCCATGGTCTGTAGTTAGCACTAGAGATGGAACTGAATGGCTCAGCTTGGATCAGTAAGTGAATGCCCCAAAGTTTAGGTGTATTCTGATCTGTGGTTTTTGGTTCAGGCTGATGTCATTAGCTATACATACACATACTATGCTTTGCATTCCATTCATACCTCTTCATCTGTGACCTACCCACATGATAATGAAACTAATGAACCTGCATTAGGATAGCTACACATTTACACCTGAAACAGATGCATTTCACTAGCAGGATGGATATTCTCAAAGAGCTGCAAATCATTGATCTCCTCAGCCCCTCATGCTTTCTTTTGATATATTCCTTCTTTCAAGAACAGTGGTTGCTGAATGGCGAGGAATGATAATTGATCCAATGTTGCACTGAACAGCCAAATGTCCAATGATTTCTGCAAAGTCAAAAATGGTTTGTCATGTTATTTGATTACTAATGGGCATTTTTAGTGATTTTAGGATAAGCATAGGCATTCAAAAGTTTATGCTTATCCTAATTTATTAGAACTTCTCTGATTTGGAAATTGTGCTGGATAATTCATAAGATCATATTTTTCCAATATATTAAATATTTCTGAGTTTCAGGCATTTCAGAAATGTTCTTTCACTTGTTATGATGGTATTTCTGTTTCTGGTCCTTACCAAAATCAAAATGTTAATGAAAGTCATTGAAGAACCAAAGCACAAGAAAAGTTACACAATTTCTTTGAAATTGATCTAGTGAAATTCCAATTTGATTTGATTTTTTAATTAAGGTTTGGTTCAATTTTTATTTTATTGGGGTTGATTTATGCATCCCTAAATTCCAAGGAGTATGAGACATTTTAAAATCTGTTACACTTATTTTGATCAGTCATCTTTCAGAAGTAAAGGAGTGCTTAGGAACCTAACATTTTATTAGTTTTGTATTTATTCATTCTTCTGTACAGTTACTTCTGTTTCCATCTGGGAATGGGAAAAAAAATTGTAATAATCTTGATTCAAGCAAAACAGTATGTTTTTGGTTAAGATTTGTTATTACTTAGCTCCACGTGGTAGAAACCAAGGCTTGCCAAAGTTTTTCTTTCTTTAATAGTTTAACACAGTTAGCCAAAGTCAATCATGGTGTAACTTCATTAACATTAATGAAATTACGTTAGGAATCAATTTGGCCCAATTTGTGCAGTAAATTGTCCATAAGAAACACATTCTTATATTTTGCATGTAGCTTAATTTAACAAAACCAGCAACAACCATTTCTGCAGCTCAGTATTATCAAAAGTATCATTGTGGGTCATTCTGAGAATGAACATACTACAGAAACAGCAACAATATAAAAAGATATTTAAAGTCAGCATTCCTGTGGCATTAAAAAGAATGTGGCTGAGGAAAATGGCAGAAATAATTGATTTAAAAAAAGCAAAGTTTAGCAAATTTATGGATATTATAATTTCTAAGTGTTTTACTGTACTCTGTAGTTAAATTAGGTTCCAAGTGGATGGAGGGAAAATAGGACCAATGCCGTCCCTACCCATACGCAAAATACACAGCAGCGTAGGGCACCAGGAAATTTGGGGCACCAAATTTTTGGTGCCCTACACAGCTGTATGCTGCTTCAGCCCCTGCTCTGCCTCTTCCACATGGCCCCCGCCTCTGCTCCACCTCTTCCCACCTCTGCCCCCAGCCCCACCCCCATTCCAGCCAGCCTTTCCCTGAGGACTGCAGGAGGAGTTGGGCTCCCTGCACTCACTGCATGGTAAGTAGAATGACCCAGCCCCAGCCTGCTCCGCTCCCAGCCTGCTCCGCTCCCCTGGCTCCCAGCCGCACCGCCGGCGAGTGCTGGGGGTGTGTGGTTCCTCCCTCCCCCAAGGCTGGGAGCCAGGGGAGCAGAGCAGGCTGGGGCTGGGTCGCTCCACTTCCCGCAGGAAGTGGCCAGCCCCCCTTCCTCTCCCCCATAGAGGCCCAGGGGGTGCTGCGTAGGACACCAAAATGGCTAGGGATGGGCCTGAATAGGACCATTTGAGAAAAGACAATCTAACCAATTAGAAATCAAAGAGGGAAAAATGACCCTGGGACCCTCACTCCCTAGAACAATACTGTGACACTAGTCACCTTTTAGGTAACACAGACAAGACCATCTTAAAAACACCACCCTTAGACAACCCCAGTGATGCCTAGCCAAAGAATTTTTATTGGGGTTTGTGGATACAGTCACTAAACCAGCAGCCTATGTATTGTGGATGCAGTCACTAGACCAGCAGGCATATATTGACCACACAGCACATTGACTACCCATGTAATTTCCTGGTCCCCAGTAATCTCTGGGCTGGAACTGGTCTAAGACATACAGCATTATCCACTTAAGGCCTGATCCAGTTCAAGGAGAGCATGCCCTAGTATAGTGTCCTACCTACTGAATCTCATTCATTTGTTCCTATTCAGTTTAGAATTCTTTTCTTTGGTCCTCTGCAGAACATTATACAAGCTCTTACTGTGTGGTTGATTATTCTCAGGCCCAATCAGGAGATCAGTAATAATCACTTCCAACTCATTCAACTGCTCAAATATCTGGGAGGCAATATTTTGGCAAAACTAAGACGCTGAGACAATCCCAAAGGGAAGATGCTTAAACATACGTCTACTCAACGGGCAGCTGAAAGTGCAGAGTTTCAAACTTTCTGCATTTAATCAGACCTGCCAAGAACAGTGGCTTCCATCCAAAACTGAAAATGCCCTTGTGTTTTGAAGTCTAGACATGGCCTCACCATCTGTTCTTGTAGAGAAGCACTCATATTTGATATCAAAAATGTTGGATCTATACATAGCCTTGGTTTTATTATGGTGACCATATTGTTAAGCCAGTTAGTCTGTGTCAGAATTTGCTCAGTAACATGCAGTTTTGACATTCTATCAAGTTCAACTTTTTATCTACTATACATCAGAGCTTGTGATGGTTCTTGAGGCACCCAGGACTGTGAGTTACCTTGTTACACCCTCTTCCTATTACATGAAGGAGTTTTGGCTGTGCTTGACTGGGAGTCAACTCCCTAACACCACCAACCTTTGAGCCACTCAAGCACTCTCTCCTCGGCTATGCCAGGCCTGTCTTTGCCTTGCACTCAGTCCCCAAGTCACTTTGAAGTGCCCACTGTGGTATCCAGCACCTGACACTGGCTACTCACAGAAATCCCAGAGCCTCTGCCCCCAAAGGGCCAGTGTACTTCAGTTTACCAATTTTACCTTCAACCACCACTTTTGTAAACCACACAGCACTTGTGAGCACTTCTAATGAAACAAAAGTAGGGTTATTTAAGGAAAAAATAAAGATGTAACTAGAAACGAGAGAAAGTGATGGAAACAAATGATTACAATTCAAAACAAAACCATAATGCACACACCTGGGTTTATATTTACTAATAGTTTCCTTTACTATCTAATAAAGCAGGTCCCCCTCAGTCTGTTGCAGAGCTGGCTGCTTTTACAAGAACCATAAGGATTTAATCAGAAAACACCCCTGCTTCACAAGGGGGCTCATCAGTGAATGAAGCCAGGGGGTCTCTCCCTCTTCTGTGTTATAGTCAAAACAGTCTTTTGCTCCTATTCCTAGACAGGGCAAACCCCTAATGTTCCTTTTTTCTAATGTTCCATTTTTCCAGGGGCCACAGGTATCGTAGGCTGGGGGAGGCTGTGCTTTCCCAAACAGCCTCCCGTGGCCCTGCCCCCAGGCCAGCGTGCCTCCTGCAGGGACTTGGGGCCACCGGGGAAGCTGGTGCTGAGCCGTGCTGCCTGCCTGGTGCTCTGAGGCTGGCCACCCGAGCACCTGGACAGGGGGCCACCTGGAGATGGGGGCGTGGCAACCACACTGCCCAGACGCCCAGAGCCCCAGGGCTGGGGGCACAGCAGCCAAGCTGCCCGACCACCTGGAGCCCAGAGCTGTGGGTGCTGTGGCCGCGCTGCCCAGGGGCTGTGGGCGCTGAGGCTGCGATGCACTGGGGCTGGGGCCTTGTCCTCTAGCTGGCCGGCGCTGGGGCTGGAGCCTATGGTGGGGATGCTTTGGGCTCCTGCGGGGAAAGGGGGGCAGAAGGGGAGGGGAGGGGTCTCGGGCACAAGGGGAGGAGCCAGAGGTTAGCCTCCAACGTGGCTGCTCATGCTTTTTTCCTCTTACTGGTTTTAGTTGTTTGCAATTGCATCTGATGATTTTCCCTTGAAAATCTTAGTATTGCATAAAGCTAAACAATTGAACCTTGTATTGAATCATTGGCTAAAAAGGGTGGGGTGACAACTCCCTCTGCATGAGTGGACCATCACTGAGATAGATTGTCACCTGGTGATTAAGTTTTACTCCAAGTCCATAAAGCATATTTCAGTATAAATACATTATTCCTTAAATATTACCTGTACATATAGCTTGCAATGATTATGAATCTTGACACATTATGAGCTTTCTGAACATACCTACATATTACTCTTTATGGATAAATATCCTGTAAGATGTGTTTGGTGTAATGAGTTTGTCAGGTCTGAGGTAAGAGTTGTTTGCAAAGAACAGGAGGACCTTTGCCTAGAAATCTCTGTCACAGAGCTATTGAGACTTCTATGGTGGATGTATTTTTGGTGGTACACTAAGATTTACATATTACTGTTATGTAGTATAACCGTAATGCACTCTGAGATGTTAAACATGGGCCTGATCAAATTCTTTTACTCCCTGTTCATTAGATAAGTTATAAACCTGCTTAATATCTGCATTTGTCAATTGCTTTTCAAATCGAGCATACATCAGACTTGAGTGGTATCTCTCCTTCTACAGATGTGCCAATGTGACTTTACTACCTGGGCACTTTTTGTGTTTACTATATAAAAGTGTGTGGGTTTTTTAAATACAGACCAGTGACATTTTTTCTATATGCTTCCTGAGCACCTATATCTATTTGAAATTTACTTTTTATTCATTTATTTCCAGTGTCACAAAACAATCTGTTGTAGAACTTTGTTGTGTAAATGTACTAAGAGATCCAAGAAAGATGTCATGCATGGCTTGATTCTGCATCATAATCAGAGCCTTGTCCTGCAGTTGTATGTTAATGAATGTGTTTTTATTTTAATTTCTTTACAGTTTGTGCAGAGAGTGACACATTTTTGCAAACTGGTTGCATGTAGTACAGGCTGGACACCTTTAAGTTGTGATTGCCTCCACATTTATTGCATTTACTACTCTTGTCTATGCCATGTGTTTTCCTTTGCTTCTGACTTTATGCCTTCACATGCATTCTTAATTAGATTCACTTCTTTCACTATTTGCTAATACTTCTATTTCAAGCTCAGTTTTCACCAGCTCTTTATATATTCAGTGATTTTTGCAGTCAAATCCATTCCTCACAATGACCTTACTTTGACATTACTATCAATTATACCTCACATATTTTGGTCTCTAATTTGTGGACATGGTCAGGAATTTTCTGGCAAAAAATATTTTCCTTTGGAAAATGCCTATTCATTGAAGTGAAATTGTTTGTGGGAAAGGACTGGTTGAGATAAATCTCCCCAATTCAATTTTTTAATGTTTTTTTGCAATTATCAAAACATTCCATTGTGACTTTTTTTTTTTTCAGAATCAAAATCTTAATTTGTAGGTTTGAAACAACTCGTTCTGAAATTTTTGATGATTGATACTAAAATAGTGGGGAAGGGGGGTTTAAGTCAGAATTGGAAATGAGCATTTCCAAATTATCAAAGCCAAATGTTTTGATTGACCTGATCCACTCTCCTCCCCTCCACCAGATTATCATTTCCCCAAAAAGTTTGATATTTCTACTCACTGGGGACAGGAGAATTTTTTGATATCTTGAAAATTAGCCCATCTGTTAACTGTTCAAGTTAATTTAGCTTTATTATGTAGGTCTGTAACATAATGAGCAATGGCCTCCCGTGGCTACTGTTTGCTTGTAAACAAAATGTGCCTTTCCTATTTGACGTTACTGTGAGGATTGTAGAATTTTTTTAAATTTCTGAATGACTTTATTTAGCAGTTTGAGATCTCCAGTGTCTCTGTATCACTATGAGGGATTTCACCCCATTTTCTCATCAATAAAATTTGCATCCAGGAAAATTTCAAAGTGTTGGAACCATCTATTCTGTACTCTCTCGGATTCCCTCCCAGATGAGTGATTCATGAGGTTGTTTTGACTCCGTTCTTGTCAAAAAGACTCAATTTTCTTATAGCACCATGCTATAAAGATTGATGAATGGGAGTGCTACTAAGAGACTGTTCTTTACTGCATGGCCTTAGTCACCTGATATGGGTCAGGATTACAGAAGCTTAATACCCCTGGTCACATGACCAGGGTCAGTATTCACTGAGTCAAGTGGCTACTTGTAACAAGAAGTCTAGTTTAATTTAGCTGTTGGCAATATTTTATTACAAGCAGTGGAAAATCATGCTCAGTTATTTATTGTTATTTATTGTTAGGGCCCTACAAAATTCACAGCCATGAAAAATGCATCACGGAACGTAAAATCTGGTCTCCCCTCATGAAATCTGGTCTTTTGTGTGCTTTTACCCTATACTATACAGATTTCATGGGAAAGACCAGTGTTTCTCTAATTGGGGGTCCTGACGCAAAAGGGAGTTTCTGGGGGTTTGCAAGATTATTTTAGGGGGGTCGTGGTATTGCCACCCTTACTTCTGTGCTGCCTTCAGAGCTGGGCAATGGAGAGGGGCGGTCGTTGGCCGGGCGCCCAGCTCTGAAGGCAGCAGCTCACCAGCAGCAGTGCAGAAGGGTAGCAATACCATATCATGTCACCCTTACTTCTGCACTGCTGCTTTCAGAGCTGGGTGGCTGGAGAGTGGCGGCTGCTGACTGAGGGCCCAGCTCTGAAGGCAGCAGTGCAGACGTAAGGGTAGCAGCACTGCAACCCCCCCTACAATAACCTTGCAATCCCTCCCCCCCCCCCCACACACAACTCTTTTTTGAGTCAGGACCCCAACAATTACAACATCATGGAATTTCAGATTTAAATAGCTGAAATCATGAAATTTATGTTTTTTAAAACCCTATGACCGTGAAATTGACCAAAATGGACCGTGAATTTGGTAGGGTTCTATTCATTGTACATTCATTAATGTGGTATCCATTAATTTTTTTCTTTCATTGTAGTTTTATGGAACTCCATCACAATTTAATACTAATTAATATCCACTTACAACAAAGTGTTGACAATAACTTTCTAAAATTGTGAATTTGACATTTAGCAGCATAATTTAGCAGAACTGGAGGAGCTTTCCAAGGTACAGCTGAAAGCAAATTAACATTTACATAAATATTTATAACTCTCGTCACTTACTGAGTGGCCAAGGAAGGTTTTTTATTTATTTATTTATTTATTTATTTATTACTCCTGAAGACTTCCACACTGATGACATGGAATACTTCCTCCACTGTTACCATGCCAGACATTATGCTGTGATTAAAGTATTTCTGTTTAAAATGCCCATTCTTTTAGACTTCGTTGCTGGAACTCCAATTTTCTGTAGTTTGGCCTGTCCTGCTGGTATATCCTTTTTATTACAGAGCCTTTAAAAAAAAACCCAACTGATTAATCAAATATTAGTCATGGCTTTCTAAGCATAGCTACATTGCCGAAAGAAGTATTGGAAGATTGTGGATTTTGACCTGATGGCAGGTAACCAATGCCCCAGACTTTGTAACCATTTTATTTAACAATAAAGCCTTATTCAGCAGGAGATCTCAAAGTGCTTTACAAAGAAGGTCAGTATCATTCTCTCTCTTTTGCAGGTGGGGAAATTGAGGTACAGGGAGGTGAAGTAACTTGCCCAAGGTGACCCAACAGGTAAGTAGCAAAGCTGGGACTAGAATCCATGTGGTCTGAGGCTTATTCCAGTGCCCCACCCACTAGGCCACACTGCCTCTGCTAAGCAAGTCTTGGTTGAGCTGATTTACTGTAATAACTGTCATCCTTGATATGTGAGTCAACTGATAATTTAATAAGATATTCTCACTCTGATATAAATGTTTTATGCAATCACAATTGGGGAGATGAACTCTGCAATCAATTCTCTAAAGCAGGGGTCAGCAACCTTTCAGAAGTGGTGTGCCGAGTCTTCATTTATTCGCTCTAATTTAAGGTTTCGCGTGCCAATAATACATTTTAACATTTTTAGAAGGTCTCTTTCAATAAGTCTATAATATATAACTAAACTATTGTTGTATGTAAAGTAAATAAGGTTTTTAAAATGTTTCAGAAGCTTCATTTAAAATTAAATTAAAATGCAGAGCCCCCCGGACCAGTGGCCAGGACCTGGGTTGTGTGAGTGCCACTGAAAATCAGCTCGCATGCCGCCTTCGGCACACGTGCCATAGGTTGCCTACCCCTGCTCCAAAGAATCATTTAAAATGACATCTGCCTGAGTTAGGAAGAGCTGGAGGGTGTCTCCAGTTTGCTTTTCAAGGAATTCTTTTTTTTGGAAAGGGGATTTTATCCTTTTCGCAGGCTGAGTGACTGGCCCCTTCCTACCACATTCCAGGGAGAGCAGCAGATATTTGTTTTCCCCTTCCCAGCAGTATTTGAAGAGGTTAGAGGAAATAATTGTGCCATTATGACATTCCTTGGTTGTCAGTCAACAAGGGAAGAGCCATATCCACCCTAAACTAAGTGAGTAGGCAACTCCCAGCACTTCTTTTGTGGAATCCCCCAGGTCATTGTTAAGAAAATATGTATTTGGCAATCCAGCGAGTAGGTGGAGTGTATGTGCATCTTCAAAAAGACCTCTGTGAAATTCCATCTTTTCTATTTTCAGCAGACCAATTTGTGAAGTTCTTCCAGGTGCAAAATTCCCCATGTTTCCAAATCCTGAGAGCTGCTGGATGCCCGAGAAACAGCCACACCAGCCAGAAACTGGCCGATGTTTGTAAGGACTGAGTGAAACATGAGTATCAGCTTCAGGATTTGGCCCGGTCATTTTTTAGGGGTATGCTGTTTGTTGCAGTTTAAAACACTTTCATCCTGGGAGAAATCAGTTAAAAGGGGGAATTTTCAGCAGATAGCATTTACTTGAATCTTCTCCTTTAGTCAACATCTGCTCCACACTGGTTAGACAATAGAGTGTGACACAGAGGTGTGCTAAATACCTCACCTCCTCCTCTATGCTGCAGAGTTCATTAGCTCTCTTCCATGAAGGGCCTGTTTAGCCAGATTAAAGAGACTGACATTTTATTATGAACTCATGGCCCTTTAACGGTGGGATGTGGGGATGTATAACAACATAGGATTTGTCTGCCAGCTTTACTTCCCTGGATTTTTTTCTTTTATACCTGTAAATCTGTCCCTCCCTCCTCACTCCCTGGAATCTAGTCAAATCATTCATTTTGTAAACTTTTATACAATCCCCAGAGTTCATGATTTACTGCTTTGTAGTTACAGGAAGGCTAAGAGCTGTTTGCAAACATGAAATGAGAATTATTTAAGAGTTACAAAATGCAACACTTATTTTCTTTTCCGTTTTTTACTAATTTTCCTCTCCCAAGTTGTACGTGCAGTTTTTCTTAGGTGTGCTTTTAACAGCAAGATTTCTCCATAATCCATTTGCCTGAAATCAGATTGTAAGTTTTTTGCTGAGGCTTGTAATTCTGATTGTACTAGAAACACATCCCCCAGGTAAGGCTGTATGCCCGGCCAGTGCTTTCTGTGATGCTGCAGAGTTGGCTATTTAGGATCAAAGGAATGAAAAGAATTTTATCAACAAAATAGTTGATCTTTAAACTGTATCTGGGGATATCTAAATGAGTGTGTTCTGGTGAACGTTAGGCACGTATCTCATATGCAGTGTGCTTCACCAATAATACATTTGGCTGCTGTCCTCAATAGGATTCTTTGAACAAAGTAGTGTTTGTTGACTTTCCAAGAAGATGCTTGTTTGACAAATATTTCAGTAACTCTGTTGCCTCACATAGGTTATCAGAGCTGTTAAGATATCACTGAATAATCAGGTGGAAGAAGACTGATGGATTTAAGTCCAATTTTTGTGGAAATTAGTGAAGGAAATATACATTATTTATACATTGAAGGCAGATAAGGCCTGAGGTATTTATTCTTTCCTTTTATGCATATCAACTATAGCTTACGTGAAGAAACATGTTTATCTAGTTACAGAAGAATAATCCTTCCTTAATCTGTCCTACCTACTCTCTCTCTCTTTCTCTCTCTCTTTCACTTTACCTCTTTTTTTCCTCTTCATTTGTTGTATTATTTATGTTTTTGGAGCACAAATATGTGTGTATATAGCTGCATATTCTCTAATTCGCATATACAACCAGGCCTCTGCAAGTTATTTATGGATGCAACTGGCCATTTGTACACAGTTACACAGTTTGCTTACGTATTCATGATAATTCTGGACAAATGATCCATGCAATTGTTCGCACAATTTGCATATGCATTTGCAATCTAAATTTTACAATCAGGCCCATTCTTCTTATTCTTCTCTCTGTCTCTCTCTCCATACTTTAATTTAAAAAACAAGTGTGTAATCATATCATATGATCAGCGAGAGGTAGTGTGACCAGATCACAAGAGTAAAATATCAGGACACATGGGGGGGAGGGCGCGAGGAAGGGACGGTGCCATAGTCCTGACCAGAGCCACGGGGAAGGGAGGCGCACAGCCCTAAGAAGCTGCGAGGGGGGCGTACGGCCCCTGCTGCAGCCCCCGTCACAATCCAGAGGGCAGGGATTCATAGCTCCAGTTCCAGCCCCCGGCAGAAGCCATGGGGCAGGGGCGCATGATTCCAGTTTCAACCCCAGCCTTGCTGATGGCTCAGCCCAGTTGATAGTCACCTCACCTCCCAGCAGGGCCGGTGAGTGCGGCCAGGGGAGGGGGCAGGACATGGGGGAGTGAGTGTCTGGGAAGTCTGGGGTGGGGGGTGGGTTGCTGGTCTATGAAGGGGTGGAGGGTGCTGGGCAATGGGAGAGGTTTGTGTGCTTCGGGGTGCTAGGCAGTGGGGGGTCTGTTGGGAGAGAGCTCTGTGTATCAGAGCACTGGGCAGTAGTAGTCTGTGTGGGGCACCATGTAGTTGTGGTAGTGGGGCTCTGGGGAAGTGCACTGGGTAGTGGAGGAGGGGGAGATCTGTGTGTGTTGGGGAACTAGGGAATGGGAGGTTGTGTGTGGACTGTTGGGCATTTGTGGTGGGGCTGTGGGCAGGGGTGGTGGTGTGCAGGGCACTGTCCGTTTGTTGTGGTGGAGTTGTGCAGGGGGACACTGGACATAGCAGGGTGCTGGGTGAGGGAGCTGTGTGGTGCTGCATGGGCCCGCCCACAACAGGAAGGGGCACGCTGGCAGCACAGGGCCAGGCAGACCAATGTGTGTCTGGCCATGCCATGCATGCCCCATTGACCCTGGCTGTCCCCCCACCTGCTGCTCGCCTCCTTACCTGAGGGCTGGTGCAGGGAGAGGAGGTGCAGGGTCAGGGTCTGGGTGGCGCTTACCTGGGGCAGCTCCCGGAAGCGGCTGGCAGGTCCATCTGGCATCTAGGGTTGGGGCGGCTGGGGAGTCTCCGCGGGCTGTGCCCACCACATGCACTGGATCAGCAGCTCCCATTGGCTGGGAACTGCAGCCAATGAGAGCTGCAGGGCAGGGCCTGTGAGCATGAGCAGTGCACACAGCCCCCTGGTTGCCCCAACCCTAGGAGCCAGAGGGACCTGCTTGGGTTTGGGGGCGGGGTCCCGCTTGGGTTTGGGGGCGGGGTCCCGGCAGCACTTACCTTGGATGGCTCCCAGGAAGTGGTGGGCAAGTCCCTCTGGCTCCTAGGGTCAGGGGCAGCCAGGGGGGTCTGTGCGCTGCTTGCGCCCATAGGCCCTGCCCCCACAGCTCCCATTGTGGAGCTGGTGTTCATGGCGGGCACAGCTCACGGAGACCCCCCTGGCCGCCTCTCAGCCTAGGGGCCGCAGGGTCCTGCTGGTCGCTTCCCCACCAGCTAGTGTGACCAATCCAGCCCCATAACAAATATTGGGACAAACGACTCCCGACCGTACATCGGTCAGGATGTGGGACAAACAGCTAAATATCGTGACAGTCCCAATTTTATTGGGACCCGTGGTCACCCTAGCGAGAGAACTAATGCCTATATATATAGTAAGCATTAGAACTTATTTAAAAAAAATCAGACAACTTATTCAACGATGCTCTTGATGAATTTATAATATAAACATATTTTAATTTAAAAAATAGTTGTGCATTCATATAGTTATTTTAAATTAAAATATGATCTTATTATAAATTAGTGAATAGCCTCCTTGATTAAGTCATCTGACTCTTTGAATATATTTTAGTGCCTACTATAGATTTAGGCATTAGTCTTCTCGCTGATTATACCTTCACCCATTTGACTTTTGAACTGTTCCTACCATATTGGTCTGAGTTGAAATGCAAGCTTTTGAGGGAAAGGACCTTGCTTTTTCTTAGTGGTGGCCTCAAGGCTATGTGATTTAGGCAGCTGGCCCTGCTCATTCTAGGACCCATGCATACATACCTTCTAAACAGGTTGTAAGAGGCTTGCCACAATGTGAGGGATGTCACAGGCAGGAAGCATCTGGTGGGGTTATTATTACTCTGCAGAGGGGAACCTAGATGGGCCTTGCATATGATGTTTTGACTAGAGCCCTAAAAATGCTCTAACTATCTAAGATACTTATATGGCCCCCATCAGTGTAGCATCTGAGCGCCTCACAATCTTTAATGTATTTATCCTTTTATCAGCCTGGGAGGTTAGGGAATTGCTATTATCTCCATTTTACACATAGGAAACTGAGGCAGTATATGCATGAGGGTGAGGGGGGGGGGGATGAATGAATGTTAATGTGTGTAGGTCTATCAAACTTTGTGTGCATTTTGCAAAGAACTGCTTTTTTCCCAGGCTTTTGTGGAGGGAGTTTAGCTGAGGGTTCATTACATATGCTATGTGTGCGGGGGTAGGGGGGGGAAGATTCTGATTATATTTGCTGGTGCATATTTATGTGTTTTTTTTGAATGGGATGTATAGTCCACTTTTGGATATTATAATTTGTATTGTGAATGTTAATTCATGTAATTGGTGCCCAGAACATGGGAAGTGAACCTACTGAGAATTTTCTATACTGTAGTGTGTGTGTGTGTGTGTTTGTGTGTGTGTACACACTCAAACACTGCATATATATATCTATTTAACGAAAAATCTAAAATTATGAATTGTTCTTGCAGGAGACAAAGCAGCAGCTACTGCAATACATTCTAACCATTAAACAGAAGCCCAGCTGTCATGACGGTTTTGTGAGCCCTGTCTGAGATCAGGGTCCCACATGGACATCTGCAGCTTCAAAGAATCCCAATGACCTAGATTCAGTTGTAGATTACTGTCTGGTCTGGCCTTTGCTGCTATCACTGCAGTAGGAGCCTGATTTCAGTTACACAGGCTGACTTGCTCACTGCTCTGACCCATTTTCCCATGGCAACCTGGTTTGCTGTACCAGGAGCTAGAAAAATACACAGTTGACTTTTTAAGGATTCCAAGATTAAGTTTACTCTTTGCCTTTTTTTAAAAAAAATGTACTTAGCAGATATGCAGAAGAAGAGTTGACACTTTGCAACAGCATTGGAAGCCAGGGAGAGATTTAGGCCAGGTATTATTTACTTACTTCTAAATCACTGCATGTCTGGATGAGGTTTTTATTTTCTTATCTCTTTGCAAAAATAGCCAATTGGCTTTCCTTCCCCCCAACCACCTCATCCCTGCTTCATCCCCCCAACCCATTGCCTTATAATAAATGTATTTTACATTGTACTAAGTCTTGATTTTTTGGTCACACATGAATATATGCATTCACACTGAGGAATAAAGTTGACCCTGCCTTGACACATTAGCTGCTGTCTGTAGGTCTCTGTGTGTGTGTTAGGAACAGGAGGAAACATTTCAGAGCTAGTTCCTCTCAATCACAGGTTTAGCTTCTGCATTTTGTACATAAATTTGATTGGAGAGAAAAGAAAAGTGTGTCCCTAAAAGGAAGAAGAATGAAAAAGTCTGACAATAGAAGTTAGGAAAATCAGATGGTGACTATTTTTCAAGCAATCAACTTCTCATTTATTTTCTTTCTTTTCCTCATTTGAAGAATGGGCCTAGGGCTGCTAGGTTGTCCTATACATTTATTATGCATTTTTATCTGTAACCATTTACAAAACATAAGAAATTACAGGATATCTTTTGGGGGCGAAGGGAAAGAAGATAGAGGCAGTGTGAGAGAAATGATCTAATCTCTCTATGCTGCATTTCCCATCCCCTGAGATGCTATCTTTGCCAGCAGGTTAAATTTAAGTCAATGGAAGCTGCAGACACTCAGCACTTTACAGGAGCAGGTAGGGTGACCAGATATCCCAATTTTATAGGGACAGTCCCAATATTTGGGGCTTTTTCTTATATAGGCTCCTATTACCTCCCACCCCTGTCCCAATTTTTCACACTTGTTGTCTGGTCACCCTAGGAGCAGGACTCAGGTGAGAGTGGGAGAAACCCCAGGTGGATTTAGTTTTGCAAAACTTTGTTAATTGGGATTTAGTTTTGCAAATTCAAACTCAATTTAAATTCAGGTTCCAGTTATTCATACCTCACAGTGTTGGTTTTTGTTTTGTTTTGTTTGTTTGAGGGTGCTGGTGAAAGGATACCTCTGGGTAATTAGTTTTGTTTGGTCCTATTACCATTGTAGACAGGTAAAACTGGAAAATGGGGGGAAGTCAAGCTTGCTTTTATTTCTGTAAAACCTCAATGACTGGCTCTACGTTTGAAAAATCAAAGCCAGAATTGAATTACATTCAGGTTCCCCAAAATACAGGTGTATAAATGTTTTTGATTTGTTTTGAGTTTTACAAAATACATCTCTCAGAGTTCTCTGTGCACATGAACTGCCACCAGCTCCCAAATATTTAACCAGGTGGGATGTTAGGCTGAATATCTCCCCTGATCTCAACATTCAGGATAGAACACAAGGAGAGAGCATCTTTTTCAGGGATGTTAGAGGCCAAACTTTATAGGGGTTTATAGGTGAAGACCAGCACCTAGAGTTGCATCTGGAAACAATATGGAAGTCAGAGCAGACTGTGGAGCACAGGTGTGTACCTCCTTGTGAGAAACACAGCCAAGTGGTTAGAAAGCAGCTTTCTACATTAACTGAGTTTTCAAGAGGTCTCCAGGTGTAACCTCAAGTAAATCATGCTGCAGTAATCCAATCTGGAGAGGTAAAAAAAAGCCAAGAATGAAAGTGGCAAGATCTAAATCCAAAGAATTGTAGTCTCCTTGCCAAAAAGAGAAAAAAAATTCTGTTAGCTTCTACTACTAATCATCTTAAAAAAAAAAAAAAGGCAGCAAGGGATCCTAGACTATGATCTTTACTGAACAAAACTCTGTGTTAAAGAAGGAAATATTAACTTCAGTGACTCATCTCAACTTCTGGATGTTTCCTCTATTCTAATAACATCACTTCAGCCTGTTTGGATTGAACTTCAGCCAGCTAGCTCTCATCCAGACCCAGGATTAGTTAGACACTGGGAAAGGTAAAGGGCTGCATAGTTCAGAGAAAACGAAGAAGAGACACACAGCTGAGTGTCATGACTGTACTGATGGTAGTGTGTCACACTGTCTGGGGTGGCTCACAACTGTGAGTGCCTATCTCAGTGCAGACTGTCAGAGAACAGGGCAGATTCACCAAGCTGGTGATGTGTTCTATAAGTAGATTTGATCAAACCAGTAACAAATGTGAACTCCGGGATCACTATATCAGTTTTACCATGGAGTCACAGACAGTCCCCTTAGATTTCCCAGTCTGTCTTACCACCCAGACAAACTGGACTTTGTGATAAAAGGTTATTTAAACCAAAAATCACACTACATTAGGTTTCTCCCAGTGCCAAGAGACTAGCCACTTACCCCAGATAAATTGTACCCTAGATCTTACATGAAAGACCATGCTGGCAGCCAATTCTATAGTAAACTAATTATACATGTATTAGGTATGAAAAAGAAATGAGAGTTATTGAGAGGTTAAAGCAGGTAAAATATATTAACAGATAAGTAAGTCATAGTTTGTAATTCCAAACGGTGGCAGTGATGTAATGAACTGCCAGTTTCCAAAAAGTCTTTCAGGGTAACACAGATTGTCTCTGGGGATCTCAGGTTTGCATCTGGTACCTTCCCTGTAAGAGTCCAAACAGTCGAAGGTAAAGGATCTTTCCATGAATCCAAATGTATAGTTTCTTCACACAGAAAGCAAGTTGACAGTGTTTCTACCCATCTGTGCTTTTCCTTTGATGACAGTGAGTGAGGAACTCACTCACTCTTTTGACTTTAGACCCTCCTACTTAATAGTCACTTGCTTTGAATTTAGCATTTTCTGTTAAAGTCCTTAAGTACTTCATTAGTATTTCACAAGATTTCTTTGATGGATTATTCAGTTACAGGAGTATACACAATGTAAATGTTTGCCATTACATTATAACAGGAACAAATGAGTGACAACAATACAAGTAACATTCCACTAATTTTCATGAAGTTTAAACATCTGAATACACTGCTACATTTACACTCATTTTGATCTATACTAATACACACGTGAATTGGCCTGTGGCCCTGATCTGACCTGGGCTGTCAGCATCACACAGCATAATGCAAACTGCTTCATTGTCTTCCCTGCTGACCTCACATACGTACTGAACAGCAAGGCGGAAAGAATAGGAAATTGTAGCATCCCCCCTGAGAAAACCTATCAGACACAAGAACTTTGGAATCTTCCAGAGAGAAAAGATAGCTCACCTCTATGTGTAACTTTATTTTCCCAAGGTCGGGTTTGAGTGTCATTGAGCAAGACAACTTATCAGGCTTCCTGTAGCACTACAAGCAAAATGTTACTATGCGTAGGGAAAGGCATTATCTTTGATAACTTTTACTGACTTATTTCTTTCAGGTCCTTTGCTGTTTCTAGTTTAATAGGATTCACTATCCAGCCAAACACTATCTTGTATCTGGAATCACCTTAGTGAATTGACCAATACTTTAGTGCTGCCTGTGGTCAGACTCTTACAGACGGACATTACCAGCCCACTTCTGAAAGAGATGACAAGCTACCAAAGCTACAATTTGCTCAGGTCTTTGTCTGCTATAGTGATTATTTTAATGGAAGAAAGTTAATGTAACACTGAGTAGAATTTTTGTGGGACATCATCATGAAGGCCTTAATCATAAGGATGTCCCTGTGTGCCTGTGTCCACCCCACACAAGGCAAAGCAGATTGTTAGGACAATTAACCTGACAGGCTGCACCTGTGGAAGAGTCAGGGCCTCAGAGGCTAATTGATGACAAAGGCCTGCTGTGCAGGGACATGCTGAGCTTGTAAAAAGGCTGCAGGCTGAGAGAAGCAGGGGCTTTAGGGAAGTAGCTGGTAGTCACTCCCTCAGAGAAGGGGCTACAGAGTCTGGCAAGAAGTCAAAGAGAGAGGTAGCCTATAGTTACCCATGTGAGGAGGGAAATTAGGCTGGTAAAACCCATGTAGGGAGGTAGACGATAGGGCAAGGAAGTAAGAAGGAGTCCAGGGAAATAGTGACAGGGCCTGGGTGTAAGCAGACCATAGTTACTAGACATAGAGTCACTGGAATGCAACCTGGAGTAGTGGGCAGGCTTGGATTCCTTCACCTGACACTGTCACAGGACCTGGCTTTGGACTGGAAGATGGTCTGAAATGGCATGTGGACAGTAGATCCAGTGGGACTTTGATACCCCAGAAGGGGAAAACTATAAAGAGCTGGCCGGAGGGCCAAGCCATGAAGAGAGCACTGAGAGTCCTGTAGAGTGAGGAGGGATGAGGTGTTTTGGAAAGGGGTATGTGACTTGAAAGCTAATCCTCAGACCCCGCCACAGTGAGAGGTGCAACAGTGAGTGGACCCTATGACTGTGCCTCATAAAAATAAAAATATTGTAAACAGCCATCTTTCTTTCTTTCTGTCCTTTATCAGGTAATAATGCTTATTTCCCTTGTCAGAACAATATTTTTGCTTATTAACTACGATCAGTTCATAGGAAAGATTTCAGAAGCCAAGTGATGCAAAAGGCTTAGGAAAGATGGCTTTTTCACTTAAAGGGTCATATATTGGGACCCAATCCAGCAACTCTGGCAATATAAAACAGCCTGAAAGCTGGCACAGCCAACCCCTGAGTGGAAAACCTCAGGTGGCATAGAGCTTCTCTGGAATTCAAGGAAGTGTGGTGATGTACATGGGAGATACAGGATGTTGATGCTGGTGTCATTGTCAGAAACCAGGGACAGCATAATAAGATCAGACTAAAAAAAATGTGCTCTCAGACCTTTCTCTGCAGACTGAAATCAGTCCTTATTATGACTTGCTGTTCATTTTACCATTAGGGCTAAATCGTAAACCAGGGATGCTAATCTACAGTCAACCTTCACCCATTGCAGACCCCCAGTGCAGTCTGCTTTCTTCAGTGCATGTCACCTTTGGTCCCTACCAGTCCTTTAACTAAGCCTACTGCTGCCAATTGATCATCAGAAGCTGGTGAAGCTAACACCAGCAAGAACTTCTGCGTTATTATTTATAATACCCGAACACATATAGGTCCTAACTAAGACCAAATCTTGGCAAATGTCACATTAATATTTTTAGGGTGGTTATATACTGGGGATGAATAGGTTGTCGGGGTTTCTTTTTTAATACATGTCTATAATGAGGTAGGGGTGGGGTGAGAAAGGAAACAAGAAGGGATTAGTTAATTGGAAAGACACAAGGACTGAGTAGAGGGCTTTACATTTTTTGCCTTCCTTCTATCCCATGTAGAGTATTGTGATCAGGGGAAGTAGATTTGGCAGATAATGGCCTGTAAGGGAGAGGCTGGGAAGGTGGATGGAGCACAGAGCTAATACGCAGAGGAAAAGAGTATCCAGAGTGAAAACTGCAGCTAATTAGATGACACCACTGGTATCCAGGGGCTGTGAGGATGTGCTGCTGGTTCCTCTATACAGCCAGGCTGGCTCTTCCCTGGGAAATATTTCTGCTCCTGAGACCACATGACCTGGTGCTTCACCTATACAGTTGCATGTCCAGAGATGTATTGAAGAGGGGAAGCCCGAGCTAAGCCTCATTTCCTCCCTCCCACTGTGGCCCAGCTGCTGTGGGCAAGTTTCTAAGCACTGGGAATTTCTTCCTCCCATGAGCTGGATGTAGGAGGTTTGGGCCTGCACGTGGCCTCGCTGTGGAGATGTGGGGTGCACCCAGGAGGGGGGTTGCACACAATAATTGCTGGTGCTGAGAAGAGAGGAAGCCCTCTCTGGGGTTCATTTCTTGCCCAGCTTTGCGCTGCTGCTGGAGGCATCATTTCTTTGTCCAAAGATTAAGATGTATTTTCTGTTCTTCCAAATTCTGATGCACTGTGGCTGGTTCTGCTGTAGCCTTCCGGCAGCCATGCACAGCAGGTGCAACTGCAGACTGTTACACTGAAGTGTAACACGGGTAACATGGTGTGCATCTCATGTTCATCCCTTCAGAGCCTGAGCATATTGCCTGACCACCAGGGCCGGCCTATTGTTAAAGTGTCCTTTTGCACTGTAGAGCTATAGTTCTAGTATTAGATGACTCGTTGGTTAGTAATTGTATACACTCTTAGTTTGTTAGTGTAAAATGAAGGTGTGTGTGTGTGCTGTTGGAATGTCAGGGCTGTATTGCCACTGCCCCATCTCTTAAAAGCTGTGTACTTGAGTTAGGCTTCAATGCCATGTTACTGTTTGAATCAGGGAAAGGAGGCAAGGGGGTTGCTAAAAGTTGCCAGGAGCCAGGTTTGGCTGGAAGAGTCAGGAGGCAGAAGAGGAGGTTATGGAGATGTGGTTAAAGAGGAGAAATGGAGGCAATAGGGACAAGCTTTTTTGCATTCCTGGGGAGAGAAGAAAGGAGGAAAGGAGTTCTCTACTATGGCAAGCTGATAATAATGAGTGAAATTGCAGAACCATATGATCGGTGGATTTATCATAGAACTTTGAACGCTTCATGGGCCCTCTGCTAACTAATCAATCTCTCCTGGGATTTATTTTAACATTCCAAATCCCTGAACAGCTTCAGGCAGCTGGCACTAAATAAATAAAATAGAACTAAATCCACGCACCAGAGAAATGTTTCCTTCTTCCTCCAGATGTGGATTTTCTCCTCACATTACCCCTACGTTCTGCCCAAGAGGGGCAAAATTCAGTCCTACACCATCAATAAAAACATTGCAGCTATATTGTCTTATTTCATGTCTTGCAGAGGTAGGAGGTATTGGATTTGCATTAGTGAGCAGAGATTCTCAGCTTCCCAGAGCTGAATGGCGCTTGCGTCTAGTGCTAGAAACTTCCAAGATGATGGACTTTAAAACTGTGACCTTTTTAATTACAGAAAATCTATTTATAGCTGCTGCTGAACTCTGTAACCCCCTGCTCATGTTAATTATGGCATCTGGCATTACAGGGAAGGGATGTGATGCTTTATAAAGATTCTTGCAGAACTCACATACATGGCCCTAATATGTAGATTTGTACAGGTACTGCATGTATGTACATATAGATAGGCAGTTATTTGTTCACCTCACAACCAACAAATCTGACAAAATCAACCTATTTGTCACTGTTTGTGTGGCTATTTTCACATGCATACAATGAAAGACACCAAATAAGGACATCAAATTACATTTTAGAGTAAGATTATTGATCAGTTATGGACTCTCTTTCATAGGACAGTTTTCCAATTCTATACTCATGTGTACAGTGAGTGTGCATGAAACTGTTGGCGTATAAAACTCATTCAGTGATCCCTTGTCAGTGCACATCAAAGAGTCTGCCTTGTGATAGATGAGAGTAGGTAGTTCAATATTTATCAATGACTCATAAAATTCAGGTAAGATATTTGAATCCATTGTAGATGTAATAAAAGCTATCAGGCATATACAGAATATATAAAAAAGCTCCATATCTTGCTAGTTACGTGACCTAGAATCTCTTGCAGTTTAATGCAAGGTACAAATTAACTAGCAGATTTCTTCAAGAAAAGTTTATAGCACTGGCATCCACTGAATAAACTGGTATCATTTGAGACGTCTGATATGTTCTTCTGGGTGATCCTCCTCAAGTCAGTGGTCTGTCTCTAGAGATGATTGGATTCTAATGATGGTCAGTCATCAGTGAGTCATCCTTTGAACACAGGGTGTCAGAAAAAAGGATGCTCTTATTTTCAGCTGCCTCTCCAGAGATGTTAGAATGCATCAAATTTTAAAAATCACATGACCTGAGGAAATAATGGTGCTCAGAACGAATGAAGGCTAAAACCAAAATTAGGGATATAAAAATGTTTTTGCAACTTAGTAAGGGTAAAATTTCACCCTTACCAACTTCCACTTCATGCTGGTCCATCAGCCCTAAAGTATTTAGGTTTGTACCATTGAAAAGGCTGCTTCTGATTCAGATAAAGGGGTGGGGCTCCTGTTGATTTTAATGGTATTTGGATGAGGGTACGTGAGAAAAGAAATAGAGGAATTGGTCCTAAAATAATGAAGCCCATTACAGAATTCCATGTCCATTTTTCTTGTTAGTCTCTCTATGTATGGTGCTGTGTTACCACAGCATCAGCTTGTGCTGCCTTCATGAAACATCTTGTCTCCAGCTGCATATGACTGTAGGCACAATCAAAAACACTTGGAGGCTGCAAAGAGCTTCTGACTGGTTAGTTAAGAGTCCTGGGGATACAGACGTGCTGAAATCTGAAGTCTTTTTCTGTCATGCTCAAATGGCAACAAATAGCCAAGATATAAAAATGGCCAATACAGGAACACTAGTCTTTGACAAGAAAGAAAAAACTAAGGGTATGTCTACACTATGAAATTAGGTTGATTTTTATACAGTCGATTGTGTATGTCCCCACTAAGCGCATTAAGTCGGCGGAGTGCGTCCTCACTACCGTGGCTAGCATCGACTCACGGAGCAGTGCACTGTGGGAAGCTATCCCACAGTTCTTGCAGTCTCAGCTGCCCATTGGAATTCTGGGTTAAGCTCCCAATCCCTGAAGGGGCAAAAGCATTGTTGCAGGTGGGTTTGGGTACATGTCGTCAGTCTCCCCTCCCTCCTTCCCTCTGTGAAAGCAACTGCAGACAATCATTTTGCACCTTGTTTCCTGGGTTACTCATGCAGACGCCATAGCACGGCAAGCATGGAGCCCGCTCAGCTCACCGCTGTTGTTGTGAGCATTGTAAACACCTCGCGCATTATACTGCCGTATGTGCAGAATCCAGCTAAGAGACAGCAGCACGAGGATGATTGTGAGGAGGACATGGACACAGATGTTCCTGAAAGCACGGGATGTGGCAATTGGGACATCATGGCGGCGGTGGGGCTGGTTGATACAGTGGAATGCTGATTCTGGGACCGGCAAACAAGCACAGACTGGTGGGACCGCATAGTATTGCAGGTATGGGATGATTCCCAGTGACTGAGAAACTTTTGCATGTGTAAGGCCACTTTCCTGGAACTTTATGAGTTGCTTTCCCGCACCCTGAAGTACAGGAATACTAAGATGAGAGCTGCCTTGACAGTTAAGAAGCAAGTGGCGATAGCCCTGTGGAAGCTTGCAACACCTGACTGCTACCGGTCAGTCAGTAATCAATTTGGAGTGGGCAAAACTGCTGTGATCCAAGTAGCCAATGCAATCATTGATGTTCTGCTATCAAGGGTAGTGACTCTGGGAAATGTGCAGGTCATAGTGGATGGCTTTGCTGCAATGGGGTTCCCTAACTGTGGTGGGGTGATAGACCGAACACATATTCCTATCTTGGCACCGGGCCACCTTGCCAACCAGTACGTAAACCGCAAGGGGTACTTCTCAATGGTGCTGCAAGCACTGGTGGATCACAAGAGACATTACACCGACATCAACGTGGGATGGCAGGGAAAAGTGCATGATGCTTGCATCTTTAGGAACTGTGGGCTGTTTGAGCAGCTGCAAGAAGGGACTTACTTCCCAGACCAGAAAATTAATGTTGGGGATGCTGAAATGCCAATAGTTATCCTTGGAGACCCAGCCTACCCCTTGCTCCCATGGCTCATGAAGCCATACACAGGCAGCCTGGAATTAATAAGGAGCAGTTCAGCTATAGGCTGAACAAGTGCAGAATGGTGGTAAATTGTGCCTTTGGACGTTTAAAAGTTTGCTGGCGCTGTTTGATGACAAGGTTAGACCTCAGTGCAACCAATATTCCCATTGTTATTACTGCTTGCTGTGTGCTCCATAATATCTGTGAGAGTAAGGGGAAGATGTTTATGGCGGGGTGGGAGGTTGAGGCAAATCGCCTGGCTGCCAATTTTGTTGATTTTAATTCCCTGAAGGCCAACCACCCTCCCCGCTTCGATCAGAGCTGGCAAAGGAAATAAAGTCACTATTGTTTTGAAACCATGCATTCTTTCTTTATTAATAAAAAAAAAAAAGTGAGATAACTGATAAGGTAGCCCAGGTGGGGTAGAGGAGGAGGGAAGGACAAGGCCACATTGCTTATTGTAGCCACACCACAAATCAAAACAGTTTGAATTACAGCCTTGTGTTGCTTGGGCCATCCTGTGGAGTGGAGTGGCTGGGTGCCCGGAGCCTCCCCCATGCGTTCTTGGGCATATGGGTGAGGAGGATATGGAACTTGGGGAGGAGGGCAGGCAGTTGTACAGTGGATGCAGTGGCGTTCTGTGCTCTTGTTGGCTTTCCTCCAGCTCCGCCAGATGCCTGAGCATGTCCGTTTGCTCCCCCATTAGCCTCAGCATTGCATCCTGCCTCTTCTCATCATGATCACTTAATGCTTTCCTGATCTCTGCCACTGAATGCCTCCATGCATTCCGCTGTGCCCTGTCAGTGCGGGAGGACTGCATGAGCTCGGAAAACATGTCATCGCAAGTGCTTTTTTTTGCCTTCTAATCTGTGATAACCTCAGGGACGGAGATGATAGGGGGAGTATAGAAACATTTGCACCTGCGGGGGGTAAAAAGGGAGAGTAAATTTTAAGATGATACATTTCTGAGAACAAAAGGGAGACTCTTTCACAGTGAATCAAGAAATTCACAGCAGACAGCACATGTGCTTTAGGTACAAGGTTGCATTTTGCCTTATATTGAGCACCTGCTGGTATGGTAACACATCACAGACAGCTGGGCAACAGAATTCAGTTTCCAGGCAGCCATGGTAAGCCAAAGGGTATGCGGGTTTGGCTTCTAATGCCTTCATAACATGTGGGAATGTTTTCAAACTGCAGCGCCCTCCTTTCCCATAGCAAGCAATGCTGGTTGGGTTTGCCATTTAAAAAGAGGGGTTGCATTTTTTGGGTGGATGTGCAGCATATTTCTCCCCCAACCCCTCCGCGTGGCTATTTGAGATGATCCCTTCACCCCTCCCCCCACCGCATGGCTATTCTCAAGGATGATCCCTTTTAGCCAAGCGCAAACAGCCCTGCATGAATGGGGTCCTTTTACTGTTCCCTTACAAAAATTCCCGTATTTCAACAAGGTGACCATTAATGATATCACTCTCCTGAGGCTAACACAGAAAGATATAGCCTGAATGTTGCTTGAATGCGACCAAAACCCAGGACCATTCGCTGCCATGCTTTGTGCTGCAATAATTCCAGACTACTTGCTACTGGATTGGTGTGATAAAGTGTCCTACCATGAAGGACAAAATAAGGCAGCCCTCCACAGAAACCTTCTGCAAAGGCTTTCAGAGTACCTCCAAGAGAGCTTCATGGAGATGTCCCTGGAGGATTCCCTCTCCATCCCCAGACATGTTAACAGACTTTTCCAGTAGCTGTACTGGCCGCAAATGCATCCCAAGCCTTCATGGGCAAATCAAACATTAAGCACTATTGCTTTTAAACCCTGTACTGTAGTTACAAAGGTGCACTCGCCAGAGGTGTCTTCTCTGTCTTCAGGGTCAGGGATCCCCGCCTTGGGAGGGTATTGGCTCCAGAGTGATGAAAAAGTCCTGGCTGCCGGGGAGAACAGATTCATTGCTTGCCTGCTGCACATTCTCCTCCTTATCTTCCTCTTCCTCATCCACAAAATGCTCCTCCACGTTGCATGAGACTCCCCCCTTGCAGGTGTCCACGGACAGTGGTGGGGTAGTGGTAATGTCCCCCCCAGAATGCCATGCAGCTGATGATAGAAGCGGCATATATGGGGCTCTGACCCAGAGCGACCGTTTGCCTCCTTTGTCTTTTGGTAGGCTTGCCTGAGATCCTTGACTTTCACACTGCACTGCTGTGTGTCCCTGTTGTAGCCTCTGTCCATCATGCCCTGTGTGATTTTGGCATATATATTAGCATTTCTTCTTTTTGATCAGCATTCAGCCTGCACAGATTCTTCTCCCCATACAGCAATCAGAGCCAGTGTCTCCCGTTCGCTCCATGCTGGAGCTCGTTTGCGATTCTGGGGGGACTGCATGGTTACCTGTGCTGCTGAGCTTGCCACGCTGACCAAATAGGAAATGAAATTCAAAAGTTCCTGGGGCTTTTCCTGTGTACCTGGCTAGTGCATCAGAGTTGAAAGTGCTGTCCAGAGCGGTCACATTGGAGCACTCTGGGATAGCTTCCGGAGGCCAATAACATTGATTTGCATCCGCACTACCCCAGATTTGACCCAGTAAGGTCTATTTTAGCGCTACTCCCCTCGCCGGGGAGGAGTACAGAAATTGATTTTAAGAGCCCTTTAGGTCGATGGAATGGGGTTGCTTGTGTAGACGCATTGCTTATAAAATCCACCTAAGTGGCTAAATTCGACCTAACCTCGTAGTGTAGACTAGGGCTAAGGATGACTCATGTGATGTAACCAGAACATAACATATAAATAAAAAGCTCCAGTTATGTCTACTTAATATCTAGCCCTAACAGAGATCATTGATCTATTGCTCATCAATATCTTTAACAATAAATGCAATCCATAAAGTTTCCTGTATGAAGTACAAACTTCATATTTATTTAGAATTTAACTGTATTCCTTTAAAATATTAATCTCAGTAAATAATAAAACATGAGTTTTCAGTGTGGGCCACCAAATAAAAATTCTAGATATTTTTTTCTTCCTCCTTAGAGACTTTCAGACTACCATGGTGTCTGTGGAAAGAAACAGGCTAATATAACTAATTGATTCTATGGACACCGATTTATTTATCAATGTCATTTGGAAACAGGAAGATGGGAGTAAATCTTTTAGGATAATCCCCTATAAGTAACTACCATTGGAATAAGAGACCTCCCATGGACTATTCTTCCAAAAGCTTCAATAATGGACTCATTCAATGGTTATTCATGCAACATATCTGCAAACATTAGAGGACTCCTACAATGGTACCCTTCTTGCACGGTCTTCTTATAGTATATTTTGGATCAATAGGGTTGAGGGAGGGGTGTTTTCTTAACCTCGGTTACACTCTGAGTTTACAGCCCATTATTCACACATGATCTGTCATTTAGTGTTATGTATACATTTTTAAATTGATACCATAGCTGTTTATTTTACCCATTGTCAGTAAATATAATTAGATACAGTATCAATATTACAGTTAACATTCTTTCTCTCTGTATGCAGTGTACAGTAGTTGTAGCTACATCAGTCCCAGGATATTAGAGTGACAGTATGGGTGAGAGATAATACCTTTTTTTGGACCAACTTCTGTTGGTGAGAGAGACAAGCTTTCAAGCCACACAGAGCTCTTCATCACAGCTGTGATGCTTTGAGTACCTTTCCCAGATCTGAAGAAGAGCTGTGTGTGGCTTGAAAGCTTGTCTCTCTCTCGCCAATAGAAGTTGGTCTGATAAAACTCATTTTGTCTCTAATACTTCACCTATCTATAGATACACTGGCCCACTTACCCTTTTCACATACTCTGGTCCATTTCTCCAGCACATTCATCCATGTCACCTCCAAATTTCTCTCGCTCTTTTTAATTTTATCGTTCTCCTTGTTTGGTTCTCTTTGCCTATAAGCCATTTTGTCTTATTCCTTCTCAGTCTTCCCCCTCCCCCCTATTTGAATATGTTAATTTTCTTCCCTTTCTTGTCTCCTTACCTGTTCCCTAGGTCTTTTCCTCTTTCCCTGCACACTTGTATCTCATCATTCCTCTTTACTCTCCTTCTCACTTTTTCCTAATCTCTTACTAACTTTTATCCCTGCTTTCTGCTCTTCTTTTCCCTCCTATCATCCTATTGGCTGTCTGCCTATATGTTCTACTTGTCTCTCCAGTTTAGTACAGCATGTCTAGATTAGGAAAAGAGGTCAAGATTAGATCAAAGTAGCCTAGCATGTAATAGCTAACTGGGACTTATCCTGACCTATTCCTTAGTGTACACATAGATTAAAACCTTTTACTTCAATTTATCTGGACACATTCAACCCTAGGTTAGCCCCCCACTTATGTTATTTATTTACAGGCTCTAGATAGCTTGTTGAAGCTAGACATCCTTTTTTAAGAAGACATTTCTTTTGTGCTAACATTCTTTTATTTCCTTTGGTAAACATGACAGGGATGGTCTCGATAATACTTAGTCTTGCCAGGAGTGCAGGGCTCTGAACTAGATGACCTCTCGAGGTCCCTTCCAATCCTCTGATTGTTATTTGTCTGGATTGTTTGCCCTCCCATCCTCCACAATTGCTTTCTGGAAAACCCGGCTAAACCATCTGTGGGTGATAAGTTGAACCAAATGTACACTCTCCAGCATTCTTCTTTTTCTTCTGAATTCAGAAGTTGTTTCAGTTCTCTTTGGCACACACCAAAATATTATAAAATGTTTTCTCACATCCATTTTTTTGTTTTTTGAAACTTTTTATTAAAGTCTTATTTTAACTTTTCTTTAACATAATGCATTGTACTTATTTATTCAGGATAAGGTTAATAGTCAAAGAACCTGGCTCAGGCCACTTCTTTAACCCAGCCAATGACACCCATCAACAACCCAGGATAAGTGATGAGAAGTGGATCTCACATCTCAAGAACTCTAGTGTCTCTTTAGAATCAGTGCTACCTAAGGTCCCAATTGTGTGAGTTAGATCTGTGTAGGTGCAGCTCTGTTCTCAGTGAGGCCCACTTATGCTGATCCAGCAGCATCTTCTTTTACATCAGCATCCTAATCTTAGAGTACGAACAAGAAAAAAGCTTTCTCTCAGGGCAGGCCTTCACTACCCGCTGGATCGGCGGGTAGTGATCGATCTATCGGGGGTCGATTTATCGTGTCTAGTGTAGACGCGATAAAATCGATCTCCGATCGCGCTCCCTGTCGACCCCGGAACTCCAGCTCATGAGAGGCGGAAGCGGAGTTGACGGGGGAGCGGCAGCGGTTGACTCGCTGCCGTCCTCGCGGCCAGGTAAGTCGTCTTAAGATACGCCGACTTCAGCTACGTTACTTGTGTAGCTGAAGTTGCGTATCTTAGGTCGACCCCCCCCACCCCCCGCTAGTGTAGACCTGGGCTTAGTAACTCAGGTACAAGGAAAAGTCTGGTATGCAGGGTTATTGGTAGTTTGGCTCCCCACCCACCCTGGAATTCAAGTTAAAAATGGTGCTAAATAATGCAACAGTTTTGCAGGAAAGTTTAAAACCTTATTTTTAATTCTAGAATGAATTCCTCCCTCCCCCATTGTTTATGTAAAAGCTGATCATGTGTACAAGGAGCTTTTAAACACTAGACTAGAATAAGTAGCTATGAGCCATCACCAGCCTCTTTAGTGTCTGTTCCATCATGCTGAAGAATTGGGGAATTACTCATTGGTAAATAACAATATTTACATACAATACAGGAGTTCAGGTGGTTCTAGCAGATCTCTGCTGGCAAGGAGTGAGGAGAGACTCTCAAGTAGTTCCATTGTTGTGATGATGATGTTGGTAGCCGAAGATACTTGTCTAAATGGTGGATGAAAGTCATCAATGAACAGTTGAGCCAAATGTGAAATGGCACAAAGTTCTTTGCAAACAAATGAGGTAAAATTGCAACCTGCCACATAAGGACACTTTTAGAGAATAGTTTTTGCTAGGTTACCCCCATACACCTTTGACAATTAGGATTAATGTTATCCCCTCTACCTCCCAGGTCTAACAAAGTGCTGGGCAACAGCAACTGATCCAGCACTCTGGTCACTGCAAGTCTAATTTTTCCAGAGCAGATGTCATTAAGAAGAGCTGTGCCTAATTGATGGGCTGAGGAGAACTAAAAGGCTAACTAGGCCATTAGGAAGATGATACAAAATACACAGGAAATAAGTGGGAAAGGGGGAAGCAGAATGAGAGAGGGTGAGAGAGGTTTCTCTTCCTGGCTTGCCTCAGGAACTGATGGCTCCCAAGGACTGAGGAGTGAGGCTTAGAGTGTAAAAGGATGGTGGAAATCAATATTGTAAATAAACTGCACTGGATGTCTTACCAGCAAATAAGGTCTCTGAGCTCTTTGTGGACTTGAGCAGAGGCAGGAGCAAACAGGACCTACCACATCCAGGTTTAACCTTAAAATCAGAGGCTTGATTGTCTGTTGCTGTGCATCTTGTGACTTCATTTACATCAGTGCAAAGTGGGAGGTAAAATACTAATGAAACGGAATAGTAGTGTGTTACATCCACTTTGCATTCAATTTACTTTGGTTCAAATTATTACACAAAGCATAGGGATATAGGCAATCAGTTTCTGAGTCCTTGAGTGAAATCCTGGCCTCTTTGAAGTTAATGCTGAAACTCCCATGGACTTCCCTGGGGTGAGAATTTCACCCTCTACTTACATCCTATTGATGTAGCTATACTGTGTTATCTCATCTCACCAAGTTTTGACAATATTCCTCAAATATCCCAGGCCTCATAACCAGTGATAACTATAGCTCTCCTGTTGGATTCTCAACTCCTAGGGGCTGGACTCTTCATTGCATAACACCAGTTTGCCATTGGAGTAACTCCTCTGAAACTGCTGGAGTTACTCTGAGCATTAAGGTAAATAGATGCAAGTTTCGTCTTCTTCAGGTGTCTCAGCCCCCGTGACTGACATTGTCACTATTTCCAGTGAATGGCTGTCATCTTTCCTGAAAGGTTTAAAAGAAGGAAGGCTTGTTTATTAGTTTTTTTAACCTCTTTGTTGCTTGCTTTTAAGGTGAGAATGGGGGAACAGGTAGCGGAAACCTTTGATAGACTCAAACATTGAAACAGAATAGTGTCCATAATGAACTATGTGAGGGAAAAGATGCTACCTATTAAAGTAATAATCAAGTCATCTTAAAGAAGGGGTGGGGGAGGACAATCTTTCCCTCAGGACTTCTGTCTCCCCCTTCCCCCGCCATTCCCTCCTCTTCCCCCATCCTTTCTATATGAACACTGAAAACTGTTCATGGCTTTAGCAGCAGGCTTTTGGGGGTTTTGTGTGCGTGTGCTTTTCATATGATAATTGGTAGACTCTATGGCAACCATTGAAAAAAGAAGGCCTGAAAACAAAAGCTGCAGCAGGAGAGGATCAGTGCATATGCACTGAGTCTGTAGGAATAACGACAGCGACTCACTCTTCAGAAAGGTATCTGGTGGCAGGTTGTCAAAAGGTTTTTTGTTTTAACTCGAGCAGAGTTTATAATTAATGCAGAGGTTTTATGAGTCCAAATTTTACTCCAAGCTTTTATTTTTTTAAAAAAATATCTAAATTAAGTATCTGCAACCAGCCTGCTTTATTTCTAATGTGGTCACACTTTCTAGTAGCTAATTGGAATGGAAGAGATAAAGAATAGATTTAGAGTAACATCCTGCTTGCCTTATTCATGATCAGCTATATTTATTTCAAAGGGGCTACACAGATGACTAAAGTGAGCAGGATGTGGCTCTTGGAGTGCTAATGTCGTGTGTAATTAGTCTTTCATTGGAGGATTTATTTATCCATTTCTCTGAAACAGAATTTTGATCTGAGCTAACGGAGTTATTAAATATCCTGCCCTGTTTGTGGAACTGTAAATTAATATTTTGTAGGCTGTGCTTTTCCTGCAGTGGTAGGTTGAAGTATCACATCGTGCAGTGTCTTGTATAGTGATAGGACAACAAAGACATTTCTATTATTGTTTCCTCAGCCAATAAGTACAGCTCAAGTCTGACTTTACTAGAAAATAAAACATAAATTCACACTCCTGACATACAAAGAACAACATAAATATTAAAAGGAAAAAAATGATCAAACTTACTATATGCACATAGCTTCCTGATGTTACAATTTTGATATCACACCTCTACCCCGATATAACGCTGTCCTTGGGAGCCAAAAATCTTACTGAATTATAGGTGAAACCGCGTTATATCGAACTTGCTTTGATCCGCTGGAGTGTGCTGCCCTGCCCCCCCAGAGCACTGCTTTACCGCGTTATATCTGAATTCGTGTTATATCGGGTCATGTTATATCAGGGTAGAGGTGTACTTGGAGCCAGCTACAATTCATTGAAAATGTTGTATCGGAGACTGCATGTAGTCTCACTAATCTTCTTGTTTCTATAGTCATTTTCCCCCCCATGATCATTACTTAGATTTTTAGCAAATGACATTAACATTAATCATTTATTTTTGTGCCTATAAGAAATTGTGCTACACACATTACAATGTTTTCTCTGAATGAACATTGGAGCTTTCATTACCACAACTTCACCAAGACTCAGTTTATAATGATGTATAGTAATAATACCAAAGGGGTTAAAAATGATTTGTCACTTTGTTGCATAGGATTGGCCTCCGTAACTTTAAGAGTTGTGTTTTACAAAACTATCTTTATATACTTTAAGGGGACTATACACATCAGACTAATATAATAAAAAACCTTCCTGGTTTGGGCAACTGTGGTCATTCTAATCATGCTGTAGAAACTGGGCTAAAAGAAAGAGGAAGAGTTGAAACTATGAAGAAGAACCAGGACCCGAATAATAATAATATTCTGTAAACAAGGAAGGATGATTCTTTCAGGCTGCAGGTTCCTTTCTATACATAAAGCAGTTTATTTTTTTCCCCTTTTGCTCGGTGTTCTCATAACAAGGTATGTTCTGGCTTAGCATTTATGTCAAAAAGCGTCCATTGGAATCAGACCATTGTAAAACTGGTGTAACAGACTGGTACTCACAGTTCAATACAATATAACTAATTTGCCATAGTACCAACTGCTTTTATTTTCCCTTCCCATGTCATCTCTCAATCTTCCTTCCTCTTCTTTTTGCTGTCCCACCTCCTCCATTCTTTCTTTTTGTGGGTGTGTGTGTAGATGATGATGTGCAGCTGAGGCTAAATTATTACAAAAATGACTTAGAAGATTCACAGTTGAGGGATTGATGGTGAGTTAGGGTGCTTTAAAATCACTTCACAGAGAGAGCTTCAAATGCTTGGAGACTCAACTGAATGCAGTGTCAGAGAGTCACATTAAAAAGTAAACCAAGATGCAAAATAATTCTGTGCTACTGATGAACAAGTTGAAAAGACTTTAAGTCATATTTGAACGTCAGACTGGAAATTCCAAATTCTCCATTATTCCATTTTCATGTGGATAACTGGATCAGCCCTACTGTGTCTCTGAAATGCAGGTGCTTGTACTTCAAAGCAGAAACTATGAGGTATGCCTATTAGTCAGAATGTAGGCTGTTTACAAAGGGATGGGCTATTGTTTATTGTTTACTATGATTTAACGGTGTGATTCAGAAATCAATGAAGACTGCCCAGAAACCCATTCTGTTTTGTGAAAACCTTTCATTCCACAGCAGAAACAAGAGCTCACCACAGAATAGCCCAATGCTTAGAGCACTCACATGAGATATAGCAGATCCAGCTTCAAGTCCCGGCAAACCACCTGGCTAATGGTTGTTTTGGGTGTGGTCTCTCTGTGAACAATAATTCCCTGCTAGACATCAGAAAATTTCCATCAAAACCAATACGTTTCCATGAAACATTTCAGTTTCAACAAATGGCATTTTTGGATGGAAAAAGTTTCATTGAAAATATTTTGACTAGCTTTAGCTTTGGAGACAACTTTCAAAGTAACACAAGTGACTTAAGATCACGCAGTGAAAGACCAGGGAACAGGACTAAGGCTCCAAAGTGTGTACGTCACTTTTGAAAATGTTACTCTTTGCCTTATTTGAGAACAAGAGCGTTCCAATGTACCAAGGTGACCATATGTTGTAAACCAAATCCAGGCCAGTGTATTAGTGAACAGTTTTACACTTGGATGGCTTCAGGAAGAAGCCCTCTCACTAAGGGGGGGAAATAACCTTATTTAATTCAATTTTAAAAGGGAATATTCCTGGGTTAAAAGGGAGAGGTATGTGCGGGGTGAAGGGAAGCCAGCCTGCAGGAAAATATTATCTGGCCAGCAAAAAGAAAAAAATATATAACCAAAAAAAAACCAAAACAAAAAGGGGAAAGTTTTCCTATTCACATGGCAGGTTACTTCAGGCTTATAGTGTTAGTTAGTCCCTACTTGCTTTCTGAGGGAGACTGCAGGCAAGGAGATTATGAGGCTAATGTTTTTCAAAAAATGAAGGTTGACATCACCTCTAAGAGATCAGCATTACTACTGGGAGGGGAAAAATCCACTGCAGTCAAAACATAGTACAGAGGATGATGGGTGATTTCAAGTAGAAGGGGTTCATAATCATTAAGGTCTATGACCATAATATAAGAAGAATATAATCTGCTCTTTCTTATATATCTCATTTATACAGTGCATCCCAAGGCACGGTACAACCCATAAAAAGAAGCCCAGAAAATAAAATCGCTCATGAACTGGATAAGCCATAGAAAACCAAAATATATCTTATGCCTTGTTTTAAAATCAGCAATATTATGTCTTTCAGACCAGACTGAGAGAGAGAGAGAGAGTACTGCAGACTTGAAGGGCAAGATAGCTGGAGGCTGAAAAAGCCTACTGTGAGTCATCATAAAGCTTACATCACTGTACCTCAGAGCCCAAGGCTATCTCTAAAGAGCCAGGAAATCACAAAAGTGCAGTGTAATTGTTTTTCAGGCAATGTGCTTGGAAATCCCATCCTGCTTCCATTTTAAATAAAGGATCGCTAAACCTTGTGTCTTTTGACCTAGAATAGTTAGTTTGAAAGAGTTCAAAAACCCATTAGATAATCGTGTCTTATGCGTGCTGTGGATAAAAACACATACAATCTCTCTGTTGGCTTTTGGGTTTGCATTTTATTTATTGAATGTACTATGGGTCTATATCTCCATGCTAATGTAACTATTCAGCACTCTGGAACAATAAGGGCAATGGTTTCTTGGGGATTTGTTGCTCAAATGGGTTCACCTTGGTCTTTTCCCTGGACTCAAAGGGAGAAGCAGATCTGAAAACCAAGTGAAAATGGCAATTTATTGTCTAATCTTTATGATAAAAATTGTGTGGGGACAGCATCCTAGCAAAAAGGAAAAACAATCTTGTAAGCATAAAAAAACCACATCTGTATGCAATGTCCTATTGCAGAATTTACTTCGGCTTGCGTGCTGTCCTCAGGCCCCAATGTAGCAAAGTACTTAAGCATGTGCTTAACTTTAAGCATACGATTAGTTCTTCTGTTGTCAGTGGGGCTCTTCATTTACGTTTAAGCACATGCCTACATGCTTTGCTGGTTGAGGGCAGTAGTGATTTGGCAGCTGATTTCTGCATCAACCCAATTGGCAGTCCTAAGTCCCCCAGTCTAGGACAGATGCCCAGAGTACAGGGCTTGAGTGTATAGTCAACTGACCATATCTTTGTCCTGAGCGAAATCTCGATCCCATTGAAATCAATGGAAATTTATTTCAGTGGGTTAAGATTTCTCTCTCTGTATTCTTAAGGATTGTGGTGGGTGAAAAGCGGAGAAGGAGAAAATGGAAAGCAAAGCTAAGCCACTTTCCAGGTCTCCCACATTGAGATTTTGGCTGCCGGGCTGCTGACAACATCCATTCAATTTAATCCTAATGTCAAGAGAAAGAGACCCAGTATAAGCGATGGTCGAACAAATTATCACCAATCAGCAGCAAGTGGATAAGTAAAATGGCACCTCTCCTTCAGTGCCTCTGCTTACCTCAGTGACAAACCCAAGCTTTACTAACATAGCACTACAGAGCCAATACAACTGAGGATCAGGGAGCAGATTTTTTTCTGCCTTGCACATCATGGTAGAAAAGATGTTTTTTTAAGAACAGATTAAGACAAACACCTGTCAGGGAAGGTCTAAGGAGACTTGGTCCTGCCTCAGTGCCAGGAGCTGAACTAAATGACCTCTTGTGGTCCCTTCCAGCCCTACATTTCTAGATCAGCACTATTGCTAATGAAGTACCAATAGCTGAATCTTTACTATGGATTATGACAATGTGCCAGAAGAAAACCAGTTTGACACTCAGATCCCAATATTAGTTTGCAGGGCTGACAGTTAGAAAATCCATCTTTTTACTCATAAACTGAGCAAATGTGGGCTGGCTGTCACTAAGGCTGAAAACATGTTTCAGTAGAGTCCAGCTACCATCCCACAGCAATATTACAATGCTATTCTGTTGCTTTGCCTGTGTATACAAGCATGTGAGATTAAAATTCATTTTCTGCATTTTCATGCCAGGGAAACTTGATGGAGTGTTTGGGGGAAAGGGGCATGAACACAGTAGAAGCAAATTCATTTTCAAATTCAAATGAATATTCATTAAATCTTCTCCCACCCCACGCCTAGTATTCTCCAAGCTCTAGATAATGCCATTTTAATGGCAAGGCTTCACATTTTTGGACTCTTATAATTGCTGTTACCAGTACACATGCTGCTACAGAGAAGTTCCCTGTGGATTATTTCCTAATTGTTATGTCTATTTTTGGAACCTTAAAAATCCTTTTAGAGATGTATGCTTTGAATGTTGTCTCTACACTTTAATGCTCCATCCCCTTGAATAAGATTTGGGGGCCAATATAAGGGATTATTGTAACCCATCTTAGTCTACGGATTGGAATAGGGAGTTTGCTATTTGAATAACATTATCAGATTCTGCTTATCTGTTGTTTTAACTGGTATTGACATTTTTCAGTCTTTAGCACTGAAACTGTCACATAGCCAACACAGGAGCAATTTCCTATTTGGAGTGATCCATTACTTACCTATAAGGATGAGGATGGATTGGGCAAGCAGTTCCATGGAGATTTGCAACAAGTGCAAGAGCAACAAAGCTAGAGATTTTTATATAAAACAAAACCATGAAAAAGATTGAAATACATGAAGAGAAACAGAACCAAAGGAAGAGAAACTGTAAAAGCACTGCATGCCTCATCCCACCACCATTGAAGTTGATGAGTATCTTTCTAGTGATTTTAATGGGATTTGGACTGGACCCTATGTGCTGTATATGCTAGGAGAGAACTGTGAATTGCCAGGGAATGTTATATAATAGTATAATAGGCTTGGTCTACACTAAACCCCCAAATCGAACTAAGGTACGCAACTTCAGCTACGTGAATAACGTAGCTGAAGTTCGAAGTACCTTAGTTCGAACTTACCTCGGTCCACACGCGGCAGGCAGGCTCCTCCGTCGACTCCGCGGTACTCCTCTCACCGAGCTGGAGTACCGCAGTCGACGGCGAGCACTTCCGGGTTCGACTTATCGCGTCCAGACAAGACGCGATAAGTCGAACCCAGAAGTTCGATTGCCAGCCGCCGAACTAGCGGCTGGGTATAGACGTACCCATAGATGCATAACAATGTACATTGAACAATCCAAGAGCAATGCCTAGTAGGAAGGCTTCCAGACCTTCATGGACCCTAACCAAAGCCCTCAGTCCAAGAGTGGCGGTGGAGGACTATTGGAAGTTTGTAGGGATGGAGCAAGGGGGACTTGGAGGGTTTGACCACTGTATGTGCTGGTCAAAAACTACAAACATTTTCATGAAAAAAATTGACATTTTTTGCAAGAAAAATTTCCATCAACATTTTGCAGATTTTGGAGCAGCTCAGCATTCTGTACATTCCCTTGCAAAATGGAATTTTGTGGTCAGGGCAGGGCCAGCTCCAGGCACCAACGCAGCAAGCTGGTGCTTGGGGCAGCCCATGGAAGGGGGCGGCACGTCCGGGTCTTCGGTGGCACTTCAGCGGCAGGTCCCTCAGTCCCTCGCGGAGGGCAGGACATAAGAACTTAAGAACGGCCGTACCGGGTCAGACCAAAGGTTCATCTAGCCCAGTATCCTGTCTACCGACAGTGGCCAATGCCAGGTGCCCCAGAGGGAGTGGACCAACAGGCAATGATCAAGTGATCTCTCTCCTGCCATTCATCTCCATCCTCTGACAAACAGAGGCTAGGGACACCATTCCTTACCCATCCTGGCTAATAGCCATTAATGGACTTAACCACCATGAATTTATCCAGTTCTCTTTTAAATGCTGTTATAGTCCTAGCCTTCACAACCTCCTCAGGTAAGGAGTTCCACAAGTTGACTGTGCGCTGAGTGAAGAAGAACTTCCTTGTATTTGTTTTAAACCTGCTGCCTATTAATTTCATTTGGTGACCCCTAGTTCTTGTATTATGGGAATAAGTAAATAACTTTTCCTTATCCACTTTCTCCACATCACTCATGATTTTATATACCTCTATCATATCCCCCCTCCAGTCTCCTCTTTTCCAAGCTGAAGAGTCCTAGCCTCTTTAATCTCTCCTCATATGGGATCCATTCTAAACCCCTAATCATTTTAGTTGCCCTTTTCTGAACCTTTTCTAGTGCCAATATATCTTTTTTTAGGTGAGGAGACCACATCTGTACGCAGTATTCGAGATGTGGGCGTACCATCGATTTATATAACGGCAATAATATATTCTCAGTCTTATTCTATATCCCCTTTTTAATGATCCCTAACATCCTGTTTGCTTTTTTGACTGCCTCTGAACACTGCGTGGACATCTTCAGAGAACTATCCACGATGACTCCAAGATCTTTTTCCTGACTTGTTGTAGCTAAATTAGCCCCCATCATATTGTATGTATAGTTGGGGTTATTTTTTCAAATGTGCATTACTTTACATTTATCCACATTAAATTTAATTTGCCATTTTGTTGCCCAATCACTTAGTTTTGTGAGATCTTTTTGAAGTTCATAACAGTCTGCTTTGGTCTTAACTATCTTGAGCAGTTTAGTATCAGCTGCAAACTTTGCCACCTCACTGTTTACCCCTTTCTCCAGATCATTTATAAATAAGTTGAATAGGATTGGTCTGAGGACTGACCCTTGGGGAACACCACTAGTTACCCCTCTCCATTCTGAGAATTTACCATTAATTCATACCCTTTGTTCCCTGTCTTTTAACCAATTCTCAGTCCATGAAAGGACCTTCCCTTTTATCCCATGACAACTTACTTTACTTAAGAGCCTTTGGTGAGGGACCTTGTCAAAGGCTTCTGGAAATCTAAGTACACTATGTCCACTGGATCCCCCTTGTCCACATGTTTGTTGACCCCTTCAAAGAACTCTAATAGATTAGTAAGACACGATTTCCCTTTACAGAAACCATGTTGACTATTGCTCAACAGTTTGTTTTTCTAAGTGTCTGACAATTTTATTCGTAACTATTGTTTCGATTAATTTGCCCGGTACCGACGTTAGACTTACCGGTCTGTAATTGCCGGGATCACCTCTAGAGCCCTTTTTAAATATTGGCGTTACATTAGCTAACTTCCAGTCATTGAGTAGCCGATTTAAAGGACAGGTTACAAACCTTAGTTAATAGTTCCGCAACTTCACATTTGAGTTCTTTCAGAACTCTTGGTTGAATGCCATCTGGTCCTGGCAGGTCCAGACACTTCAATCTGTGACAGTTCCTCAGATTTGTCACCTACAAAAGCCGGCTCAGGTTTGGGAATCTCCCTAACATCCTCAGCCGTGAAGACTGAAGCAAAGAATCCATTTAGTTTCTCCGCAATGACTTTATTGTCTTTAAGCGCTCCTTTTGTATCTCGATCATCAAGGGGCCCCACTGGTTGTTTAGCAGGCTTCCTGCTTCTGATATACTTAAAAACATTTTGTTATTACCTTTGGAGTTTTTGGCTAGCCGTTCTTCAAACTCCTCTTTGGCTTTTCTTATTACATTCTTGCACTTAATTTGGCAGGGTTTATGCTCCTTTCTATTTGCCTCACTAGGATTTGACTTCCACTTTTTAAAGGAAGTCTTTTTATCTCTCACTGCTTCTTTTACATGGTTGTTAAGCCACGGTGGCTCTTTTTTAGTTCTTTTACTGTATTTCTTAATTTGGGGTATACATTGAAGTTGGGCTTCTATTATGGTGTCTTTAAAAAGCGCCCATGCAGCTTGCAGGGATTTCACTTTAGTCACTGTACTTTTTAACTTCTGTTTAACTAACCCCCTCATTTTTGCATAGTTCCCCCTTTTGAAATTAAATGCCACAGTTTTGGGCTGTTGAGATGTTCTTCCCACCACAGGGATGTTGAATGCTCTTGTATTATGGTCACTATTTCCAAGCGGTCCTATTATAGTTACCTCTTGGACCAGCTCCTGCGCTCCACTCAGGACTAAATCTAGAGTTGCCTCTCCCCTTGTGGGTTCCTGTACCAGCTGCTCCATGAAGCAGTCATTTAAAGTATCGAGAAGTTTTATCTCTGCATTTCGTCCTGAAGTGAAATGTTCCCAGTGAATATGGGGATAACTGAAATCCCCCACTATTACTGGGTTCTTAATTTTGATAGCCTCTCTAATTTCCCTTAGCATTTCATCATCACTATCACTGTCCTGGTCAGGTGGTCTATAATAGATCCCTAATGTTATATTCTTATTAGAGCATGAAATTTCTATCCATAGAGATTCTATGGAACATGTGGATTCACTTAAGATTTTTATTTCATTTGATTCTACATTTTCTTTCACATATAGTGCCACTCCCCCACTGCACGACCTGTTCTGTCCTTCCAATATATTTTGTACCCCGGAATGATTGTGTCCCATTGATTGCTCTCAGTCCACCAGGTTTCTGTGATGCCTATTATATCAATATCCTCCTTTATCACGAGGCACTCTAGTTCACCCATCTTATTATTTAGACTTCTAGCATTTGTGTACAAGCACTTTAAAAATTTGTCATTGTTTATTTGTCTTTCCTTTTCTGATGTGTTAGATTCTTTTTTATGTGAATGTTTATCATCTGATCTGGCCCTTATATTATCCTCCTCCATCCTCTGTTCCTGACTATAACCTGGAGATTCTCTATCATTAGACTGTCTCCTAAGAGAAGTCTCTGTCCGATCCACATGCTCCTCTGCAGTCGGCTTTCCCCCATCTCCTAGTTTAAAAACTGCTCTACAACCTTTTTAATGTTTAGTGCCAGCAGTCTGGTTCCATTTTGGTTTAGGTGGAACCCATCTCTCCTGTATAGGCTCCCCCCATCCCAAAAGTTTCCCCAGTTCCTAATGAATGTAAACCCCTCCACTCTACACCGTCGTCTCATCCACGCATTGAGACTCTGAAGCTCTGCCTGCCTACCTGGCCCTGCGTGTGGAACTGGGAGCATTTCTGAGAATGCCACCATAGAGGTCCTGGATTTCAGTCTCTTCCCTAGCAGCCAAAATTTGGCCTTCAGGACATCTCTCCTACCCTTCCCTATATCATTGGTACCTACATGTACCACGACCACCTACACATAAGTCTGTCTAGATGCCTCGAGAGATCCGCAACCTTCGCACCAGGCTGCCAAATTGCCGCCGAAGAATGAAGCGGCGCGGTACAGCAGCCGCCAAAGTGCCGCTGAAAAAAGCTGGAGACGGCCCTGTGTCAGGATAGTCTCACACACTTTGGCTAGCCTAGTTTAAAGTGCCTCAATCATTGAAGCTCTTTCCGTTGCTCTTGAGAGGCTATTTCACAGTTCAAATAGACCTGATTGCTGAAAATGTTTCCTGGTATCTAGCCTAAAGCTTCCTCCATTTATTTCACTACACTGTTTTGCAACTAAGAAATTCTGGCATCCCTTAAAATAACAATAATAAAATATGGAACATTATTGAATAAGTAATATAGCTCAAACATTAATCTATTTTATCAACATACCAATTATAAATTGGTGCATTTATTTCCCATGAATGTGAAAGGACAGACCCCAGGGAGTTATTTTGCAAATTTCCACTCTCATCCTTTCCAATACAGATCTAACCTGCAGTATGCTAGTGGTCCAGTTTTTGACTTTACCTCAATGAAGACTGTATGTAATTGACTTTTTATAAGTTATTAACTTCCCCGTGAGTCCAGTCTATTAAACCCAGTGTGTTTTTAAAAGATATCATTTACTGATTAGCACTTCCTAGTTACTTTTCAGTCTCTGTATACACACAGTTATGCAATTCAGATAACTTCATAAAACACAGCAAAATCAAACTTTTCAATTTATGGAAGGAGTTTATTTTAATTATTTTTCCCCGTGTACTTTGTCCAGATTAATATGAATCATTCTGATGACAGATAATTTAGTGTTATGGGCCAAAGTATACTCCCTAAGGGTGGGTGTGTGCGTCAGTGGGGGAGGGAAAAGATAGCCTTCATACACCCATCCAAGAGAATACAGGCTGTACGTGGCTGCAACTCAAGTCTCTGCAATTGGCAGTGCCGGGAAAGGGGGCCTGCTAGCTCTGCTTGCTGCACTGACTGGCCCCAGAGGAGGCCTTTGGGGGCAGGTTGTGGGAGTGGCCATGCTCCTTTCCCCGTTTGCTAGGGTGGCTATGCTGGGAGGACCATTTGTTCCATCGCTTTCAAGGTGCAGCTAGACTGCATCTGCTCTATGTTTCTGCCAATGCACCAGAGGCACTATGCCTAGCGGAGTCATAATGTGTCTTGACATTTGTTCCCTAATATAGCTTAGTCTCATAGGAATCCAACATGGGGAGTGCAATGTTAAATACACTGCAGTTCCTTCAACCACCTTCCCTTCTGTAATCTGTGAGCACAATATCCTACCCTGAAGGCAGCTTATCTCTACTGTACTGCTTGGCTTCCATGTGAGTTGAGAGCGAATCCTCTGGTGGTTGGGCTACTGGGTTGGGTTTGCCAGGAGGGCACTTAAAAAGTCACACACAGTTAGGCAATTGGGGCAAGTTTTACCTAAGAAGATATTGACACTCTGTTGGGACTGGTAATGGCAGTAGTTCAGGGAAGGCTGGTCCAGCTGCAACAGCATGGCTAAAGCATGGAAGAGACAACAGAGGAGAAGAGGGTGGGGAGAATTGGGGAGCATAGAAAATGAGAAGAGAGGCAATTTTATATACCACACACTGAATCTATGTGTGGGGGAGGGATAGCTCAGTGGCTTGAGTATTGGCCTACTTAAACCCACGGTTGTGAGCTCAATCCTTGAGGGGGCCATTTAAGGATCTGGGGCAAAAATTTGTCTGCGGATTGGTTCCCCCTTCAAACAGGGAGTTGGACTAAATGACCTCCTGAGGTCCCTTCCAACCCTGATATTCTATGAAAACACACACACCATAAAAATGGGAGCATTTTGATGATGGGGCTGTAATTCCAATGCAAGACTGTGGTGACTATAAAACCTGGGGCTGTCAATTAACACAAGCAATTAAGGCAAAACTAATTAACTAAATTAAAAAAATAGTCACAATTAATTGCAGTTTTAATTGCACTGTTAAACAATGCTAGAATGCCAATTTAAATTTATTATGAATATTTCGGATGTTTTTCTACATTTTCAAATATATTGATTTCAATTACAACACAGAATACAAAGTGTATAGTGCTCACTTTATATTATAACTTTTATTACAAATATTTGCAGCATAAAAAGATAAAATAAATAGTATTTTTCAATTCACCTCATATAAGTATTGTAATGCAATCTCTTTATTGTGAAAGTGCAACTTACAAATATTATTATTTTTTACATAACTGCACTCCAAGAAAAAAAAAAAAAGGGAAAACTTTAGAGCCTGCAAGTTGACTCAGGCCTACTGCTTTTCTAATCAATCGCTAAGACAAACAAGTTTGTTTACATTTATGGGAGATAATGCTACCCACTTCTTATTTACGTCACCTGAAAATGAGAACAGGAGTTTGCATGGCACTTTTATAGCCAGTGATGCAAGGTATTTACGTGCCAGGTATGCTAAACATTCATATGCCCCTTCATGCTCTCGCGATTAATTGTGATTATTTTTTTTAATCATAGAATCATAGAATATTAGGGTTGGAAGAGATTACAGGAGGTAATCTAGTCCAATCCCCTACTCAAAGCAGGACCAACACCAACTAAATCATCCCATACAGGGCTTTGTCAAGCCGAGCCTTAAAAACTTCTAAGGATGGAGATTCCACCACCTCCCTAGGTAACCCATTCCAGTGCTTCACCACCCTCCTAGTGAAATAGTGTTTCCTAATATCCAACCTAGACCCCCCCCCCCTGCAACTTGAGACCATTGCTTCTTGTTCTGTCATCTGCCACCGCTAAGAACAGCCGAGCTCCATCCTCTTTGGAACCCCCCTTCAGGTAGTTGAAGGCTGCTATCAAATCCCCCCCTCACGCGTCTCTTCTCCAGACTAAATAAGCCCAGTTCCCTCAGCCTCTCCTCATAAGTCATGTGCCCCAGCCTCTTAATCATTTTTGTTGCCCTCTGCTGGACTCTCTCTAATTTGTTCACATCCCTTCTGTAGTGGGGGGACCAAAACTGGACTCAGTACTCCAGGTGTGGCCTAACCAGTGCCAAATAGAGCGGAATAATCACTTCCCTCGATCTACTGGCAATGCTCCTACTAATACAGCCCAATATCCCATTGGCCTTCTTGGCAATAAGGGCACACTGATGACTTGTATCCAGCTTCTTGTCTGCTGTAATCCCCAGGTTCTTTTCTGCAGAAGTGCTGCTTAGCCAGTCGGTCCCCAGCCTGTAGCGGTGCATGGGATTCTTCCTTCCTATGTGCAGGATTCTGCACTTGTCCTTGTTGAACCTCATCAGATTTCTTTTGGCCCAATCCTCCAATTTGTCTAAGTCACTCTGGACCCTATCCCTACTCTCCAGCACATCTATCTCTCTCCCCAGCTTATTGTCATCTGCAAACTTGCTGAGGGTGCAATTCATCCCATCATCCAGATAATTAATAAAGATGTTGAACAAAACCGGCCCCAGGACAGACCCCTGGGGCACTCCGATTCATACTGGCTGTCAACTAGACATTGAGCCATTGATCACTACCCATTGAGCCCAACAATCTAAGCAGCTTTCTATCCACCTTATAGTCCATTCATTCAATCCATACTTCTTGAACTTGCTGACAAGAATACTGTGGGAGACTGTATCAAAAGCTTTGCTGAAGTCAAGATATATCACATCCACCACTTTTCCCAGATCCACAGAGCCAGTTATCTCATCATAGAAGGCAATCAGGTTGGTCAGGTATGACTGACCCTTGGTGAATCCATGTTGACTGTTCCTGATTACCTTCCTCTCCTCCAAGTGCTTCAAAATGGTTTCCCTGAGGACCTGCTCCATGATTTTGCCAGGGACTGAAGTGAGGCTGACCGGTCTGTAGTTCCCTGGGTTCTCCTTCTTCCCTTTTTTATTTATGGGCACTATATTTGCCTTTTTCCAATCATCCAGGACCTCCCCCAATCACCATGAATTTTCAAAAATAATGGCCAATGGCTCTGCAATCACATCAGTCAACTCCCTCAGCACCCTCGGATGCATTAGATCTGAACCTATGGACTTGTGCATGTCCAGCTTTTCTAAATGAGCCTTAACCTGTTCTTTCACCACTGCGGGCTGCTCACATCTTCCCCATACTGTGTTGCTCAGTGCAGCAGTCTGGGAGCTGACCTTGTCTGTGAAGACTGAGGCAAAAAAAGCATTTAGTACTTCACCTTTTTCCACATCATGTATCATTAGGTTGCCTCCCCCATTCAGTAAGGGTCCCACACTTTCTCTGACCTTCTTCTTGTTGCTAACATACCTGTAGAAACCCTTCTTGTTACACTTCACATCCCTTGTTAGTTGAAACGCTAATTGTGCCTTGGCCTTCCTGATTACACCCCCACATACTCAAGCAATATCTTTATACTCCTCCCTAGTCATCTGTCCAAATTTCCACTTCTTGTAAGCTTCCTTTTTGAGTTTAAGCTCACCAAGGATTTCTCTGTTAAGCCAAGTTGGTCACCTGCCATATTTGCTATTCTTTCTGCACAGCGGGATGGTTTTGTTCCTGTGCCATCAATAAGGCTTCTTTAAAATACAGCCAACTCTCCTGGACTCCTTTCCCCCTCATATTAGCCTCCCAGGGGATCCTGCCCATAGTTCCCTAAGAAGGTCAAAGTCTGCGTTTGTGAAGTCCAGGGTCCTTATTTTGCTACTCTCCTTTCTTCCTTTTGTGAAGATCCTGAACTCAACCATCTCATGGTCACTGCTGCCCAGGTTGCCACCCACTTCTACTTCCTCTACCAATTCTTCCCTGTTTGTAAGCAGCAGGTCAAGAGGAGCATGGCGCCTAGTTGGTTCCTTCAGCACTTGTACCAGGAAGTTGTCCCCAACACTCTCCAAAAACTTCCTGGATTGTCTGTGCATTGCTGTATTGCTCTTCCAGCAGATGTCAGGGTGATTGAAGTCCCCCATTAGAACCAGGGCCTGTGATCTGGAAACTTCTGTTAGTTGTCCAAAGAAAGCCTCATCTACCTCATCCTTCTGATCCTATTAATCATAGACTTTTAGGTCAGAAGGGACCATTATGATCATCTAGTCTGACCTCTTGCATAACGCAGGCCACAGAATCTCACCCACCCACTCCTGTAACAAACCCCTAACCTATGTCTGAGCTACTGAAGTCCTCAAATCATGGTTTAAAGACTTCAAGGTGCAGAGAATTGTCCAGCAAGTTACCTGTGCCCCATGCTGAAGAGGAAGGCGAAAAATCCCCAGGACCTCTGCCAGTCTGCTCTGGAGGAAAATTCCTTCCCAGTCCTAAATATGGTGATCAGCTAAACCCTGAGCATGTGGGCAAGACTCCGGTGGTCTATAGCACACATTCACTACAACATCACCCTTGTTGCTCTCACCTCTAAATTTAACCCAAAGACTCTCAACAGACTTTTCTCCAATTTCCTTCTGGAGCTCTGAGCAATCATACCGCTCTCTTACATACAATGCAACCCCTCCACCTTTCCTCCCTTACCTGTCCTTCCTGAACAGTTTAGATCCATCCATGACAGTGCTCCAGTCATGTGAACTGCCCCATCTAGTTTCTGTTATTCCAACCAAATCATAGTTCCTTGATTGTGCCAGGACTTCCAGTTCTTCCTGCTCGTTTCCCAGGCTTCTTGCATTCGTGTATATGCACCTAGATAACTAGCCAATTGCCCTACTTTCTCGGTATGAATCAGGAGGTTCCCATCTTGTACCTTCCTCCTTGTGTTTCCTCCTGGTATCCCCCTTCCCCACTTACCTCTGGCTTAGGTCACCGTCCCCCAGCGAACCTAGTTTAAAGCCCTCCTCGTTTGACAGTTCTAATAAAAACCATTTGAGCTTTGCTTTCATAACTTCTAATTCTAGCCAGAGGTCTGTGATGAGATAACAGCATCACAGTTCACAGTCGTGTATAACATATTCTATATTCTATATCAGAAAATCCTCATAAATCAAATAATGTACTTTGTTGCATCATAGAAATTATGTAGGTAAAATATTGCAATAGATGTTGACACTGAAAACAAACTTTTGATATATTTTCCTCTAAAACATAATGTTCTTTTTTTTGTACTGATAAATTAATATTACACATCAAATGTATAGGAATTTTGACATGCCTAGCTCATTCTGCCTATAATTACCAGAACATTGAAATATCCATCAGTATGTTGGACAATCCATTGCAATACGTTTCATTTCCATAAAGACCAAAGGAGATTTTATTAATGGTTAAGCTAGAACAGTGAGAGATGGCAGGTTTTCATCCTGGGAGAAAGCCTGTTCTGAGAGGAGATCTAAGTCTCTCTTGGATATTTTATGATACAACTTAAAACAGAGAGCATGCCAGTTATTTGACTGTTGGGGTTCAGGGACTGAAAACAGGGAGTTGTCATGGAAACCATTTTACAACCCTAACTTTAGCATTACTACTGTAACACAAACCAGGGTTTATGAAATTGGTGCATTCTGGTAGATCTGAAAAGAAATAAGAACATTAAATCAGTAATATAAATATATATATTGTACAGATTGCGTGAATAAACTGTGGATTACAAGTCTTTTTTTTTTTTTTTTTTAAATACCTAATCTCATGCCGCATCTGAATTATAGCAGTAGATCCACTTCACTACCTGGCCAGCCATTATCAGCAGCAGTGTTCTGTAGACATGTTGTGACAATTGGGCCTATAACTTTTTTGGCTGCTTGGGAATTTACAATGAAAAGTAGATCAAGATATTTTTAATATGGATGTTACAGACAGGTAGAAGAAAACCACACAGAAAAACTGAATTAGTCCAAACAATACTGTATAATTTAGACTGTGTGAAATAGTTCTTGGCAAACAAAAAAATGTGTCCAGAAATTAATACCCCAAAATTAGTGTGTCAAAAACGTAGGCCTAATTTGGTGGGCAAAATAATAAAGGGACTTTGGGGAGAAAAATTGGCTACTGGAGTGAGCTTCACCACCATGGCTGCCACCCTCACTCTCTCCTGGGACCCTGGGCTTTTGTCAACCTGATCCTAAAAAATTTCCTGACCTGACCAGGCCAAAGAGAGGGACCCAGATAACATCACCACCTCTACTGGTTCCTGCTCAATCCCAAACACTACCTGGAATGAAATGGGATCGGACTTTAACAACCACAGCTCCAGCCCATTTTAACTACTCTTTTCCCCCAAAAGCAGAGTTATTATCATCTTTGCTACAGTACCATCTAAGAGACTATCAAACAAGGAATTTTTTTCCTTCTAACAACTCTCTCCAGCAACAAGGGATGAAAGCCTTATTTACTACTTTACATTTCAAATACTTTAACTGTTTTTCCTTCTTTTCTGTTTTGTAAATAAAGGGTTAAAAGCATATTTGCCATGGCACTAAGCAGGCTGAGATCTCTGTATACCAAACCCTGAATCCTGTTTAACACTGTTTACTATTGGACTGTGACTGGGTTATGTTAACACCTTTGAGTCCCTATATTCCATCTAAACTAACACAACTGACTCTATGGGGCGGGGGGGGGGAGGGGAGCAGGGGTGGATTTGAAAGATGACAGGGTAATGGATTTAGGGATTAGTTTAGTATAGAATTGCTATATTGGAACAGATCAGGGTCCATCTAAGCACATAGTATGTCAGCAACAGGGGCCAGTAGTAGTTGCTTCAGAGAACAAAATAAAAAACCCTGCAGTAGGCAATTATGAAATAACTTGACCTAATGGAAAGTTTCCTCTTAACTCCCAATAGTTAGAAATTGATTTACGTCCTGAATCATGAGCATGAGAACCACTTTTGGGCCTTTTCTTTATTTTTACTATTTACTATTGTAATGCTACATATTCTTGTTACACTGGTCTACAATTTTTGAGAAGTCATCTGCTTCAGAGATAAAATGTGCTATTTATTATGTATTTTGATGTGCTGAATTCAAATATGACAATTAAAACAACTGATTGGCTACTGTTTCTAAGATATTTAAGTTTTTATATTTTATGTCTATGTATATTGTGTAGATAGTAGAGTTTTAATCATAAATTGTAAACCTAGGTCTTTTCATGTGTTTATGGTTGCTTTACATGATAATATTTCACCTGTCCTGTTTATGTAACACTTTAAAAATCAGCAAAAGGGTTATATAAATAAAATTTATTATGAAACAAAAGGCAAAAAACTATTATGTACATAGTTTAGTCCTATTCAGTGTCTACTCGGCGCTTCTTGGCTTGTCTCTTGTATTCATTAAATGGAGCATCTCTTGTCACTGTCCAGCAATAGTCTGCAAGCATTGATGGGCTCCATTTGCCCTGATAGCGTTTCTCCATTGTTGCAATGTCCTGGTGAAATCGCTCGCCGTGCTCGTCGCTCACTGCTCCGCAGTTCAGTGGAAAAAAATCTAGATGAGAGTGCAAAAAATGTATCTTTAGTGACATGTTGCAACCAAGGCTTCTGTATGCCTTGAGGAGGTTTTCCACCAACAACCTGTAGTTGTCTGCCTTGTTGTTTCCGAGAAAATTTATTGCCACTAATTGGAAGGCTTTCCATGCCATCTTTTCCTTGCCACGCAGTGCATGGTCAAATGCATCATCTCGAAGAAGTTCACGAATCTGAGAACCAACAAAGACACCTTTCTTTATCTTTGCTTCACTTAAGCTTGGAAATTTTCCACGGAGGTACTTGAAAGCTGCTTATGTTTTGTCAATGGCCTTGACAAAGTTCTTCATCAGACCCAGCTTGATGTGTAAGGGTGGTAACAAAATCTTCCTTGATTCAACAAGTGGTGGATGCTGAACACTTTTCCTCCCAGGCTCCAATGACTGTCGGAGTGGCCAATCTTTCTTGATGTAGTGGGAATCTCTTGCACGACTATCCCATTCGCAGAGAAAACAGCAGTACTTTGTGTATCCAGTCTGCAGACCAAGCAAGAGAGCAACAACCTTCAAATCGCCACAAAGCTGCCACTGATATTGGTCATAGTTTATGCACCTCAAAAGTTGTTTCATGTTGTCATAGGTTTCCTTCATATGGACTGCATGACCAACTGGAATTGATGGCAAAACATTGCCATTATGCAGTAAAACAGCTTTAAGACTCGTCTTTGATGAATCAATGAACAGTCTCTGCTCATCTGGATCGTGAACGATGTTGAGGGCTGCCATTACACCATCGATGTTGTTGCAGGCTACAAGATCACCTTCCATGAAGAAGAATGGGACAAGATGCTTTTGATGGTCACGGAACATGGAAACCCTAACATCACCTGCCAGGAGATTCCACTGCTGTAGTCTGGAGCCCAACAGCTCTGCCTTATTCTTGGGTAGTTCCAAATCCCTGACAAGGTCATTCAGTTCACCTTGTATTATGAGGTGTAGTTCAGAGGAGGAGGATGGGAGAAAATGTGGGTCCTGTGACATTGATGGTTCAGGACCAGAAGTTTCATCCTCTTCCTCTTCCTCATCTGACTCAAGTGAGAATGATTCTGGTGCATCAGGAACTGGCAGTCCTTCTCCGTGGGGTACTGGGCGTATAGCTGATGGAATGTTTGGATAATGCACAGTCCACTTTTTCTTCTTTGACACACCTTTCCCAACTGGAGGCACCATGCAGAAGTAACAATTGCTGGTATGATCTGTTGGCTCTCTCCAAATCATTGGCACTGCAAAAGGCATAGATTTCCTTTTCCTGTTCAACCACTGGTGAAGATTTGTTGCACAAGTGTTGCAGCATATGTGTGGGGCCCACCTCTTGTCCTGATCTCCAATTTTGCAGCCAAAATAAAGGTGATAGGCTTTCTTAACCATAGTGGTTATACTGCGCTTTTGTGATGCAAAAGTCACTACACCACAAACATAGCAGAAGTTATCTGCACTGTTCACACAAGTACAAGGCATCTCTGCTCACTTTGGCTAAACAGAAATGTGTCCCTTTGCAAAATCAAACACTGACAAATAAAAGAGCACGACACTGTATGATTTCTAGAGCTGATATAGGGCAATTTGTTCAGCAGAGTGATGTAAGCTTTGTTATGATTGCATCATCCATGACTTCTAGGAATAACATGATGCAATTCATATAATGTATGACGCAATACCAGCTTCAGATTGCATCATTCATTGTTTTGCCTAAAAAGTAAGTACTGTCCAAACCCAGTCATAGATTTATTCATAGATCCAGTCAAAGATGTATTTTAGTCATTTCTGGTTTAAATTGAGATCCCTTCCCTTTATAACTCACTTATCCTCCGCCATTCCCAAGTCAAGGGTCGTATATACTGACCCAATAGCATATCTTGAAAACTAGAGCCAATCAACAATTTTAAGCATCATTTTCATTCTCAGTGACCCAGAATTAGTAAAGTTTGACTACATTTATTTCAGAAGCATTTTGGCTGTAGAGCAGTGTTATCCATATAAATTGCTGATCCTTTTTTAAAGTTCTTAGCCTCGATGGTGTTACCAGATTTGCCCATTACTTTTGGGTATGCTCATTTATTAGGCTTACTCTTCTGGGGGGCTGGGGAGTGGGTTCTGTATTTCTATCAATGTACTGCTTGTGTCACTTGTGTTCTCATATGGGGCTCTATTTCTCCCTGCTGGAAGTTCCCTCCCAATGGAGCTATCCTGCAGGACCTAGGTTCCCCAGGGCTGGGTTCTTCCAGCCCCAGAATCAGGCGCGTGCGTGCGCGCACACTCACACTAGAGTGCATCTGAGAGGACCGGGATAATCAGCACTCCCAATTTGACCCCTTATATGTCCCTGGACTCAGTAGGCTGGGTCAAGCAGCATTTCCAAGCTGTCACCTTCATAGGCCTTTGGATTCAGCAGGCAGGGTCAAACAGCACCTCCAAGCTGTCACCCTCATGTGCCATGGGCACCGCACCGGAATAGAGTATTCCTGAGCAGGCTGGGTCGAACAGCACTTTCAATCTGCCACCCTCATATGCCCCTGGACTCAGCAGACTGGGTCGAGCAGCACTTCCAAGCTGCCACCATCATATGTGCCAGGTTCAGCACATCCCTATCCCCACTTTCACATTACAATTGTTCTGGTAGTAACCCACTTGATGGGCAAACCCCACAAGATTTTTGGGCACTGCAGGGATCTTTTAGCTTAGGTACAAGGAGCGTTGCTGCAGAGCAAATGAGGAAATCAAAAAATACCCACGAGGTGGAGGGAGAGAGAGAGAGAAGCAACCAGCTTAACCATGAAAGTTATTTATTGTCAGGTAATAACCATATTGGAGCCAAACAAACAAAACAGTTATAATATTAAATCTAACTTAAATTTGATTATAAAAGTCAGGTTTAGAAAACTATAACTGATCACACAAGTCAGGGTCAGAAGGCTATACTGAGAGAGAGAGAGAGAGAGAGAGAGAGAAATGGGTTCTCACCCCTCTGTGAAGCTTGAATCTACTGGGGATTCTAGGTGGTGGTGTGTCTGACGAAGTGGGTATTCACCCACGAAAGCTTATGGTCCAATATGTCTGTTAGTCTATAAGGTGCCACAGGACTTTTTGTTGCTTTTTATAGGTGGTGGTGGTAGCTGAGGGTCCAGAGTGCTGGATAGAGGGCCCCCCTGCCCCCAGCACGATCAGTCAGGAGAAGATGAAGTCCCAATGGAACCGATGCAGATTTTGGATCCAAGCACCAGAACTTAGTTGAATATGGGTAGGAGTTTTTGTAGAGAAACAACATTGGTTCAAGGGAGAACATTAGATTTGTTTATGTGTAAACTGATGGCTCAAGGGAGTATACCAAAGTTGTTTTGTTCAGGCTAGACAATAGGAACTGATCATTCCTGGCTATGGGCGATGTTCCTTGGAGGGAGCTCACAGTGCAATTAGGCAGCTTCAGTATTTTGGATACCAGTAAAGGATTTCTTACTAGAATTGGTCTGATAACTAAGCTGGGTGTGTGCAGGCGTGAGTTCATTAACATCTGGAGCAGAGATCCCCCATCATGCAGTGCTTCCCTGCTTTTCTGGTCCCAGAGTTCCATGCGGTTCTTGCCTTGGAATCTCTATTCTCCATTCTGTATGCTAATGGCCATGCCTCCTTGTTCCATCTTCGATGCAAATGAATCTAGGGGAGTTTCCTTAATCCTGTCACCCTTATCCCGGGGGTTAGGTGTGTCTCCCATGGCCTTTTCATTGCTTTTTGTAATTCTTTCTTCTGATCAGTTTTGGTTCAAGCAGAGGTTGGACAGGAGGAGAAGATCTTTCGTGATTCAGACAGGCTGGGTGCTGTGCCCTGTTTCCTCAAGAACACAGAGCTACTGGGTAACAATGGCAATGAATTTTATGAGAATTTTCTTTTATCTGTTTTGAATTTGCTACCTTTTGATTTCATTCTCATGATGAGCAAGGGGGAATAAAATGCCTCACTTACCTTCCCTATAGCATTCATTGTTTTGTATTCTCTTATCATGTCATCTCATTCATCTCTCTCTCTCTAAGCTAAACAGTCCCAGTCTTCTCAATCTCTTTTTGCATGAGAGCTTTCTCATTGTCCCTCTGATTTTGCAATATCCTTTTGAGATGGCCTGCACATGGTATTCCAGATGAGGCAGCATCACTGACAGAATGGCATTATAATTTTGTGCATGTTATTCTCCATCCCATTCCTTATACATCCTAACATCTTGCTTGCTTATTTGACTGCAGCTGCACATTGAGCAGAGATCCTCATTGAACTGTCCACAACCACACCTGCATTACCTTTCCTGACTTGATACAATTAATTTACAACCGTGTAAGGTGTATGTGATTATTCCCTCCAATGTGTATTACTTTGAATGTATGAACAATGATTTTCATTACCATCAAACTGCTAATTCACCTAGCTTAGCTTGGTTCCTCACTTCCATTTTTTGAAGACTATCTCTTTGGCTCAACTCACCAGTTGAATCCTGCCATTCAGTGGATGTTCCATGCATAACAATTTTGATGGAAGGTAGGATAAGGCTTTGATGGCAGCACCAGGCAAACAGATAGATATCCATGAAAAAATTCAGCCACAGTGCTTAAGGTATGGAAAAGTTAAAAGCAATCGGAAACAAGGTCTTATAAAGGGAATCTCATTTAAAAACTTAACTATAGGTGGCTCTATCAGTGCCACAAATGCTGAAGTCAAGAAAACAAATATGGAAATAAATGTCAAGTATCAGGGGGTAGCCGTGTTAGTCTGTATCTACAAAAACAACAAAGAGTCTGGTGGCACCTTAAAGACTAACAGATTTATTTGGGCATAAGCTTTCGTGAGTAAAAACCTCACTTCTTCGGATGCATAGCTATGCATCCGAAGAAGTGAGGTTTTTACTCACGAAAGCTTATGCCCAAATAAATCTGTTAGTCTTTAAGGTGCCACCAGACTCTTTGTTGTTATGGAAATAAATGTTAGCTATTTTGGTGTATTGCTTGAATTAACTACTTCTTTTAACTTTTTCTTGCTTTATTAAATATATTTTTCTACTGAGATCTCTTGTAGGAAGTTGTCCCCTCAGACTATGTGACAGCAAGATTTCCTCATATGTCTGCTTCTCTGCAGAAGAGCTCTGTGTAAGCTCAAAAACTTGTCTCTTTCACCAACAGAAACTGGTCAAGTAAAAGATATTTCCTCACCCACTGTGTCTCTCTAGTTCTTATACCACATTCTTTTTACAGTGGTTCTCAAACTTTAGCAACCCGAGGATGCCCATTTTGATTTAAAAAATTTTGTGGATCCCCAAACCCTCCCGCTCAGCCCCAGGCCCCACCCCTTCCTGCTCTCACTCCACCCCTGCCCCTCCTCTTCCCCACCTCTTTCCATCCCCTCCCCTGAGTGCTCCCCGTCCCCATTCCTTCTCCTCCCTCCCAGTGCCTCCTGCATGCTGCTGAACAGCTGTTCTCTGGCATGCAAGAGGCACTGGGAGGGAGGGGGAGGACTAGGAGTTGAGGGAGGGAGGGGAAGGAGTTGATCAGCAGGGCCCGCAGACCCCATGGAGTACCCTCAGAGATCACCTAGGGTCTGCAGACCCCAGTTTGAGAAACGCTGCTTTATTATATTATTATTATTATTAATCTATCTTGCTGACAAGCTGATATCTAGAGCTGATTGAAAAATGATCATTATTTATTGCTGGAAATTATAATTCTTTTTATTTTCATCAAATTTTCTGCAAAAATATTCTTTCTTTTACAAAATCCTGAAACTTGAACATTTTGACTAAAAGATTGTGGGAAATCATTTTTAGTTTGCAGGAAAGATTTTAATATCCCCTGTAATTTTTCCATTAAAAGTTTCATTTGATTAGCCATTTTTCACTGAAATTACTTTTCAATAAAAAAATGCAACCAGCTTTACTCCTATTTAACTCATTAATTTGAAAAGGGGAAATTATAAAAAAAAAAAAAAATGCCAACGCACTATTCCCCAGTACGTTAGGTTATTAGTTCTGAAACATTCTGAAATAAACATTGCTTATTTCTGATCCATTAGAAACCACCAAATAAGCTCACATTATTAATGCTATTTACTTGTCATATGGTTTCATCTAACACAACTCTGTATTCTCTTCTGGGACCTACGTGAGGACACCCCTGTGTCCAATTTCCATTCACCAACAACCAGCAATTTGTTTTTATTTATATAGGAAAGTTAATTGAAGTTTTCTTAAGAAAATACCACATTTTTAGAAATGTTTTTCTTTTTGTGACATGACCTTTTAGGGAATCTCCTAAGGTTGCTCCACCCGAGAAGAGCAAATGTTAATTTACAGTCTTCATTTATGTATTTATTTTATAGCTACAAGCTATTTACATCTTTAATGCCCAGATTTTCCTTTCTGTTTCTTTGTTTCTTTGCTCTCCCCATTGACCTGGGATGGCTGAACTAATAGTGGTGGAGTGGGGAGTATTAATCAAGATATTTTTCAAAAAAATATGAAAAAAAATCTATTGGATTTGTCATTATGCTAATTTTTGTATCATTTGAATCCTACTCTCTGATCACTTTTTCTTTAACATGCTGCATTTTTTAGAGTGGCTTATTACTATACCAGTTCATCATTTAAAATGCAGAAAGTGTCACACAAAAGAAGTCTCATCTTCAGACATTAAAGAAGAAAAACATCTGGAAAACGATACCAAGCTGGATGTAACAGTGAAGATGTAGTCCACAAACTTTGAAAAAATAATTTTCTTCTTCTTTCCTTCCTCAGATCTGCGTGCTGCTGTTGCAGCTGCATTGTGCCTTGTCTGCGGATGTGTGACACAGCTCAAAGGGTGACACAATGCTGGGAAACCAGAGGAAAAGCGAATGGAACTGTAAAGTTCTCCCTCCCCCCCTTTGTTCAGCAGGGAGTCCTCTGAATTAACTTCAACTGAGAGGAACTCATTTTGGGTTTTCCCTAAACAAAGCAACAGAGCATGGTTGTCCATTGTTCTTATACACTGGAGTCTAATACCTCTTCTCCTTTTGTCTGTCTTTTTAAAAAAAATCACTCTGCTAGAGTGAATATTGTACAGTTTCTTATCCCATGAATACAGACAAAGCCTCCACTCTTCTTGCTTCCTACAGGGCATCTCCATGGAGGATTCCATAGCAGTGCTGTAATATATTGGTATTAATGAGCACATCATTCAGTCCCCTATTCCGGCTTTTTCAACAAGCCCATACTCACAAACAAACTTTCAGGACAGTATTTATCTGTTTCAAACTGAAACTGCAGAAGTAATTAAAAGCTAGGTGATGGCAGGTCTGTATGTCCAGCTAGCCTTATTTTCTCTTGCACATTCACAATTTTGTAATTGGCCACTGGATCGCTAACCTTTTCATGATTGGCCCTAGATTGCCCTCCTACTATTCAGTGTTCATAACTGTTAATGGGAATTCTGCATATAGCCTGAAAAAGTACGTAATAGCCTGAATCGATGGCTATATGTTTATTATCCTCTCTTTGCACAGGGCTTCAGCATTGCTCTCTACAGTTATGAAACTTCATCTTTAAAGTACTGAAAGAATAGAGCTACAGGGTAAAACTGTACTGAAAATGTCTTATAAATGACCAGTGTTTGTATTTTTAATTTAAAAAAAAGTGAATACAAATATTAAAGAAACTCCTTAGCATCTGTGCTGTGTTTCTTATGGGGGTATGTGTCATTGTAGCATTGTTCATTTAGTCACATGACCAGGTTAAGGTATCTATGGTGAAAGCTTCTCACCAATGCAGATGTCAATAGTAGGTACTAACATGTTAACCAACCAATCCCAGCTATAATCCTAGTCCTGAAGGAGGTGGAACTAGTATGAAAGATTATTCAAAAAGGTGAAAGCCTTTTGTTCTCTTCATGAAGGGTCAAGCTGCAAAGTACCCTGCACCTATAATTATAACTTTATTAGCAATGTAGATACACTTTATCTGCCATGTTTCAGAGTAGCAGCCGTGTTAGTCTGTATCCGCAAAAAGAAGAACAGGAGTACTTGTGGCACCTTAGAGACTAACAAATTTATTAGAGCATAAGCTTTCGTGGACTACAGCCCACTTCTTCGGATGCATCTAATAAATTTGTTAGTCTCTAAGGTGCCACAAGTATTCCTGTTCTTCTTTTTATCTGCCATATTCACAACCAGCATCAAACCCGCAAACAGCAGAAATGGTGCCTAGAAGAATTCAGCCAAATCATATTGACCAGTTTGTGTGATAGGCAGAGACAGCTGATGCTATGTATTGTCTGATGGGAAAAAAAATCAAAGAATTTGGAGCCATCAAGTTGTGCTCTTGGAGCCTGATCCAAAGCCCAGTGAGGTCAATAGAAAACTCCTACTGACTCCGCTGGGTGTTAGATCAAGCTTATAGGAATGCTTTTAAAGAGTGCAATTCTTTCAAGGACTGCAATGCAACATTAATTATAAAAAGAACAGGAGTACTTGTGGCACCTTAGACACTAACAAATTTGTTAGTCTCTAAGGTGCCACAAGTACTCCTGTTCTTTTTGTGGATACAGACTAACACGGCTGCTACTCTGAAACCATTGATTATAAAGCGGTTATTGCCAAACCACACATACTTATTATTAATATTTATTTTATGCCAAACAATCCAGTCTAAAGTTAAGTTCTTGTAAAATTTATTGAACATTGATGGAACTCTGTGTTATACTCTAGCAATTAATTTTACAGATTAAGATATTTATCTTTAATTAAGGAGAATATTTACAAATCAAGATAGATGCCTCAATAACTCTAACCAAGCTTTTCTGTCTGTGAACATAGAAAAGAAGCCAAAACTATTGGATATTGCTGATCATGCAGTGATCAGTGGATGTCTGGGTATCTTAGTACATATACCATATCAGCATACAGCAGTTGTAAAACATTAGGAAATGATATTCTCTGTCTACTACATTTGTCTTCTAAATACATTCATGGATGTTTGTGGGATCCCTGTCTACCAGTACCTGGAAAATATGGGTTAGCAGCTTTAGTATTCAGACCAATTATCTTATACTGCATTCATTAGCTTGAACCAGTTTATCATTGTTTCATTAACATTCAGCGCTACTTTCGCAACAGGACACCTAAGCGATGCATCAAAGGACATGTTATGAGAAAGGGATCAAAAGAGTTCAGTGAGGAGAGAAGCAAAGTTATGCCTCTATTATTATTTATCGAGTGCCACAGCGGTGCATGGTGCTTGCAAGCAAACAAGGTTTAAGCTACAAACTTATTAATAACTAAGTTAGCCAGAAAAGACATTCCAACAGGGCCTCGGAGGGCATGAGAAGGGAGAGGGAAGACAAAAAAGGGTAGCACTTTATGCCAGTGCTAGCATAAAGCCCATCTCATAAATCACTTAAGCACATGCATAACTTTAAAAACATGATTAATTCAATTAAACTCAGTCACACTACCCACATGTTTAAAGTTACAAACATTTCTGATCATTCATGGCCCTAGTGGTTAAAACACAGGACTGTCCAGACTTCTGGATTCTGCTACTAAAGGCATGGCTACACTACAAACTTTTGTCTCCACAAGTTATGTCAGTGTAAAGCTTCTGCAGTTAGTATGTCGCTTGTGTGCGTGCATGCTTGACTCCTTGTGTCAGTGCTGTTGAGTTGACATAAGTAATGCAGTGTCTACAGTCACACTTCGTTGACCTCAGTACATCACCATGGCTCACCACCGCTCAGTGAAGTGGTGTAACTGTAATGGGGAACTTACATAGGTGGGAGACAAATTGACGAATAGACACATGCACAGCTAGGTTGACGCAAGGCGGCTAATGTCATCCTAACTTTGTAGTGTAGACCAGGCCAAGACTCGCAGTGTGATATTGGGTAAGTCACTTAACCTCTCTGGGCCAGGTTTACCAGAGAGTAAAATGGGTACCGGCTTATCTCACAGGGGATGTTCTGAATTGTTTGTAAAATATGTTGCGATCATATAATGAAAATTTGCTAGGTACAGTGTTTAAGTGTGAAGTATATTGTATATATACTAGCTAGAAGCCACATTATTTTGGGAGATTATCCACAATTTTGGGAGATTATCTAATCCTTCCGAGTAATAGGTTCAAAGCTCATACTATTGCCACTACTTCTATTTCTCCCTATGTTCCCTACCCCATCCTCCATAGACTGTCACTCTCAGATTCTCTATCCCACTCTGCAACTGGGTAGGGGATTTTTTTGGCTGGAATTAGATAGGCACAGATGGTACCAGGATAGTACTGCGGAAATGAACACTTGCTGTAAATCCTGGAGTTTTTGTTGTTATCCCCACAACAGCCCTTTTAACAGCCTGTGCAGTGGAAGAGGCGGGAGAAGTGAGAGACAGTGAGTTCTTGGTGTTACTAATATTAGTAATCCTCACTTTCTCCTTTAAATATTCTGTAGTTTTCAGTGTCCTGGCAGCTTTCTCAAGAATATTAAGAGGAAACCTCAGAATAAATGTGAAATGACACTTTCCCCTAGTAGAAAATGGTGAAATAACTCATGAGAAAGGAAACTTGAAGTCAGTAAGATCTTTCTCCAAGGGCTGGTGCTGATAACAAGAAAATAAAATAATCAGAACGTAAAGAGAAAATCTTCCTAGCTTGGGAACCAAGTCCAATTCCACGGGGTATGGGGCTCTGCTGTCCCAAAGTCATTTTCCCTCTCTGTTTCTCAAGCAATGACTCTTTGGCGATTACCCTCCCGGAGGATAATAAGGATCTGACACAAAGCACGAACCTGGAACTTACTTCCTAGCCCAGTCACATGCCCTGGGTCAGGATTCCAAAGGTGGTGCATCCTGGGTCATTATCCACTGACTCCTGTGGCTACGATCAGATGAAATTCACCTCTGTGTACATGGCCAACAAAAGAGCTATGCATTACTTAATCCCTCAAAATAGAGCCACCAATTCCTCCCTTCTCCCTAAGCTGTGCTGAGTGCATCTGAGCTGCAGATGAGGATCTAACCCATTGCTCTAGTTATTAATAATTTATATTGCAAAAATCCCCTACAGCCCTAGTCCGGGACCCACTGTGCTAGGCGCTGTACAAAGACATAGTAGAACACAGTTCTTGCCATGAGGACTTGCCCACTTTAATTGCATGTTGTACCTCCTTTCCTCATGATTTGCCAGTCTTTGCTCTTTACTAAATAGACAGTACAGACAAATGGAGAAGCAAAGAGCTACAATGTATAAGCAAAGTAGAGGGAATGATGGTAAGGATCGGTCATGTTTCATGTTGATTCTGTTGTAATGCAATGGAACAGGAAAAGGAAAGAAGGGAGAAGAGAAATTGGAGTAGAGTTGAAGGAAGGAAGGATGGTGAGAAACGTGCTGGGTAGGGAAGGGGAGGCTGGCAGTAGTGGAGACTGAGCGGGAAGGGGCAGCTCAGAAGTCAGAACAAATCACCAGTTAGCAGAGAGGAATGAATGTCATGAATTCACATTAAAAATAAAAGAGAGAGAAAGAGAGAGAGAGAGACTCTAGTGACATTACAGGTGTCCATAAAATATATTGTCTGAAATTTACTTTTTAACCAATCAAAATAGCAGTTTTTAACTAAAAAAAGCTCTTCATATATACATACAGTCAGGAGTCACATATTCATTACTTTTATATGCATCGAGCTCAGGCACAGTATTTGATCCAATGCTGCAAAGCAGCTGTTATCCTGTTGAGTTTTACTGTAAATATCCACTACTTGTTCATCCTCATATTTTGGGGGCATGTGCTATAACATGAATTCTAAAGTTATTTAGTTATCCACCTAACATGAAAAATAGTGGCTGTGGTTATATGCCTGGAGTACATACCCTTAAAGTACGCATTAGAAGTTAAATGGACTCTCTGCCTGATATTTAGCTAAAATATATTTCATTGGGACAAAATAAAAGAAAACAGAACAAAAAAAAAGTCACTACCATGGTTGAGAACTTATTGCTATTAAAAAGTAAGCAACAGTAAAAAGTAACTTTTTAGTTACTCAAAATTTGCTGTGGTTGAATTACAATTGAAAAGCTCTTTTTATTCCCTCTTTTTTTCACATGATGATTCAGTTATCCACCCTACATGATGGACATGGAAAGGTCTAGGTATCTGAGTTGTTCTTCATTATCTAATCTAATCTATCTATCTATCTATCGCTGTATAACATCCTGGAGCCTCCATGTTGTTCAATTTAACGGTACTTCAAACCCTCCCACTAAAGCAGCAAAACAGCAATTTTGTTCTAGTTCACATTTACAATGTATCACTTAAAAATATCTAGTTCTAGCAGAGTTTTGTTTTAATTGTAAATCAAAGAACCTGGAACCTTCTCATACAAAGGCTCAGAGGGGTCAGACTGCTTTTTATCAATTCTTTCCTGGGCACTGCTTCAACTAACCCTTATACTCTCCAGCGTAATCTTTGCTCATGGGAGTAATCCTATTAAATCACTGGGCCTACTTCCATGACTAACAGTTACTTACATGATTAAGTGCTGCAATATCAGGCCCTTAGTTTCTAGTCTGGTGAAGTTTAAATTACATGATGATTTCGATCTTGTGCTACCCTGCTAACTAACTGGCTGACCCAGTACTGGTATTAGCTATGAAAAAGAATCAATAGGCAATTTGACCAAAAGGCAACTGATAGGTCTTGAATGAGGGGAGGAGAGGTAGCAAAAGGTACTGAGCCCCTGGCCATTGTCCTCAAGGCATGACACTACTGTTGTGTCCTGGAAGCATTGCTATAGGCTGGCATGAGAACAGGCTACTCTTTAACCTCATTTGAGGAGTACCAGAGAAGTTGATCAAAGGGAATGAAAGAAGTCTTCAAACAATATGGAATGGCATTAGGAATGCTGTTAAAAACTACAACCCACCTTGAAATCTTACTCAATGCATTCAATAAGTCCACTAATAAAAGAGTAAAAATATTCAGCTTTCTCTGTTTAAATAAAATAAAGGACCAACCTGAAGTTTTACAGACAACTTAAGGTGAACACTTTGTCATTTAAATTAAATACACAAATAGTGACACAAAATGAAACAGAGTCTGGCTTTATATTTCTTTCTTACACAACTATGTTCTTCTTGGGCCCTTTTAGGATTGAAGGCTGCAATGCACACAAAAACAAAGTCATAGGAAAAACTGTTCTAGAGACATTTCTGCCTTAACCAGATGCAGGAAGTACTGAATATCTCACTGGAAAGCCTGTTTTTCTGAGATTTCCAGCCCAATTTTACAGACCCAAGATATATATAAACATCTGAATTCTTGAGGGCTTACTTGGACTTTTGTTTATCAATGTAAGCTTCTTATATTATTTAGTGCATATGCACCAACCATAGGAATTGTCCAACTGGAGGAAATTAATTCATAATTAAATAAGAGGAGCTCATTTGGGACATTTTAGTAATCAAGACAGGTTAAAAATACGCTGCGGTTGCCAAAGAGGAAATATGTACACTGGGCATGGGAATAATGCCCACATTTTCCTGGCTCCAGAAAGTTATTTCAGAGGAGCTAACCTCACTTCTGTGCTAAGCATTTCAGAAGCAATCAATAGGGAATGACAATGATAGACATTTCTTTTTATTGAAAAATAAAAACCAAAGACTCAACTCAATTATAACAATTGAAATAATTCATGGAAATTCCAGGATTTCTCGTCAGTTCATTTATGTTTAATTTGGAGTAGTGTTTGTATATTTAATATAGGAAGACATTGAAGCTAAGTTACCTGGATATATAATGGCACATGGCTAGACTGTAAAAGTATATATATATGTAGCAGAGTAGGATGAATGTGGAGAAGTTTGAGTTCAGCTATTGCCCATGTAGTTCAGCCAAACCAGAGCTGAACTTCTCCTCTCTGAGGACTGCCCTGTAGAGCACTAGGGTCTTTTGGACTGGCTACAGTAGCTTCCAGGCTTCACCATCACAATGCAACAGGCAACTTGTGTTGTGAGGCAACCTTGCAAAGTGGAGACAGTATGTTGTGAGCCATCACTGCACACAAAATCTGTTAATTTCCTTCCCATGGTAAATTCCAATATTTCAGTATTTATTCTTGTCTTGAACTGGGAGAAAAGATTAACTATGGAAATTTTCATGAAATGAAAAAGTCTGAAAAATGTTGAGTCAGAGAGGTCAACATGAAAGAGTTCAGCATTCTGATCAAAATAAAATATTTCAACGTTCCTGGATTGGAACATTTCATTTCATATTGTCAACCTGAAGCAGCGTAGTCACAGGCACCGACCATGGTGGATTACAAGAACTACAGTCTCTCTGTGTTTGGGACCTATTGGGTAGAATAGGGACATGAGGGATCCAGAAGTATCACTTCCAAAGACACCAGGGTAAGTCACGAAGACATAAAGATTAATGTTGACCCAAACCAAAATGACACATCAATAAACTAAAAGTGAAACATTTTGCATTGTTTTTCCTGACAGAAAATTCCACCAAAATATGGCAGAAAATTTTAATTTTCCAATGGGGACATGTTCTATCAAATAGATTTTGATGAGCCTTTGTTTTAATAGACTTGAACCACGATAGTTAAGGCCTGTTTAAAGGTCTGTCCTTCCAGCCATAAAAGTTACTTAAACAATCAAAACAAAAGAATCCTTATCTAGCCGTACATTTTCACATGAGTAATTATAGACCGTTCTTGTAAATCATTCCCCAAATTTTCAGTTCCACAAATACATGTTTCTATATAGATAATAACTTTCACAGATAAAATTTCAGAATGGTTTCCATTATAAACTTCTGTTTTCATTCAGTCATAAATTTCTCAGAGATTCCTCTTTGGGCCTGAAGCCTTTTAGACTTCGAGCCAGATCCCTGGCTGGTGTAAATCTCTGAAGTGATGCCAGTTTACACCAGCTGAGGTTCTGGCTCTTTGCTTCCTTCCTACAGTGATTTTTTTTCAAAGGCTGAAGAAAATCTTATCAGTACTTTTAGAATGCTAATGGCATATGCACTTCCACCATTTTATTAAATCCTCCCTACAAAGTTTGAACAAGGCTCTGTAAAACTAGCAGTGCTATGGAAGTAGAAAGTTGACAAGGACATAGCCCTTAGTAAGGAACACGTGCTCTGAAAAAAATAGGTGATGATTTATTAAAGTTACCAGGGCTGGAATGTTATCATATATCCCTCTTTGATCAAGCCTGTGAAAACCCACCGAAAGAATTCCAACCATTAAAAAGAGAGCTTTGACAACTCATTGTTTCTCGTGAGAACACAGTACAGTCTGTCCTAACTGGTTGTCTCTCTAATATCCTGGGACTGACACGGCTACAACTACAGTGCATACAAACCATTTGTAGTCAAACAACATTATTTCTTAACACGTGGGTGCATTAAAAGTTAAACATTAAAAGCAAATGCTCATTCTTTCCCTTTCACATGCCTATGGAATGGATCATTTCTATACAACCCAGCTTGCTTTTGATGAGAATATTTCCTGTTATTGTCAAAGAGTCATCTGCCCACTTCCATTTAAGCTTTGTGGGGCGGTGGTAGTGCAAATGTTTTTTCAGGTGTAACGTCACCATCGACCACACTGAAAATTCACACAGGACACAAATGGCTTCTTCAGCCTGGTTCAGTTTGTTTGCTCAGTAACAGACCTAACCAGCCTTTCTATGTGTAGCAGTGATGCAGCTGGGAAGTGGGAAAGGAAGCTCCCAAACACCTTCCCACCTCAATAGGAAATGTTCAGAAAACCTGACATTTTACTTTCTGTGTTTATTGTAGATCAGCTATGATGTACAGAGAGGGGTGAGAGACTGTGAGGTCAAGGACTGTATGATAGAAAAAACTTTCCTGCCACTAAAAGAATGCGACTGAATGTACACTTTAAGAAGATTTATCCTGTTTTGATTTCAAGGACCCTGAAAAAGTCAGCATTAGTGAACCACCCACACAAAATAGAAGGGTAACAGCTGCACAACAACATCATGGTTAATGGCTGTAAATACAGCGTAGTAGTATGAAAAGGTCACTGTTAGAGGGTATCCTGCTGTGCTATAGTATATGCAGGTGCTATGAGTGTATTCATAATAATATCATATCGTTAATGGTAGGGAATTATTAGGTCAATCTAGTCCAGCCTTCTGTGTCAACCAGGATGAAATCCTGTATTTCATAAACTTATCTACCCCTGACTTAAATGCCCACAGTACTGAGTTCACTATAGCTACCTCACTAGGCAGAAAATTGTTCTGCTGTCTGACTGTTCTTCGTGTGAGAAGGATTTTTTTCCTATTAATTTTCCAAGAAGAAATTGTCCTTTTTAAACAAGCCTATTTTGTATATTTTACCACTTGTATGCAAGATAGAGAGTCCAAAACCCTCCTTCTATTAGGATATATGTAGGGATGATTGCAAATACCATGGTAACATTCACTCATTTCAAAGGAAGATTGTAATGATGTACAGGGTGGAAAGGTCCTCTCTGGGCTGTTTATAAGCCTAGTCAAAGCCCACCTAGAACCCTCCTCTAGCTAGATACGGTCACAAGTATACATACATGAATGTTTATATCCGGGATGAGGAGTAGGACTAGAAACTATTATAGTACGAATAAGGGGGATGGGTTTTTTTTGTTTTGTTCATACTAGTAAAAGCTCAACCATTTTACAAAGTGCAGGATCAAGTTGTTGTTTTTTAATGGTAGCAAAAGGTGTTAACATACAATGCTGGTGTTTGGGCTAAAGAAGCCCAAGGTCAACAATTCTTAAATTAAATAAGTGAATAAATAAATGAAATTAAAATACTTAGCTTTCTTGGGGTTTTTAGTGTTATATGTTTGTACTTCTTTGGGGGTCCTTTCACTGAGGACTTTGACTAAGACAGGATTGAACAGATTGTGTGCTCCAGGCTCTGAATGCTGAAGGGGGCATTGGATTGTCTAATTGTGGGCCATGCTCTCTGTTGAAGCAAATGGAGCTCTGTATATTTACACCATTGGATAATTTGGTCCTTTGTGTCTTGACCCCCTGACTCTGCCAAAAAATACCCTAACCAGGACAGATTTTGAAACTCCCTTCCCTCCTGTCTCCCAAATATATGTCAGCCAACTTGGGATCCTGCTCTCAGGTTTTGCAATATCACCACCCTCAAAACAGGAGAAGCCCAACATTTGTGCTTGATCTGGGCAATATTTAGTTTTGTTCCCTGTCTTCTGACATTCACCCTGGTGGCTAGCTCTGAGTGGGTGTACAAAGTGAAGGGAGTGGGTGTAAGGAATTTTCCTTCCCCTTTGTGCTCCTGTGCATGGTCCAACCATAATCTCATCCTCCCAAATTGGGATGGATGGAGGTATTCCACCTTGTTCCAACTGCAGGCTTGATGAGGCGCAGTTGCAGGTAGGTTTGGCAACTCTTCCCTAGTACAACGTGACTGGGAAACCTAATGTTGTCTGCACTGAAAATGAAAACAATTATCTACATTTGTTCATTTTAAATAAATGCTTCAAGGACTGGCTCCTCTTCTTGCTGATAATCCAATTGTTTGCCCTTTATTTCATTCTTTAACTTAAGCAATATTGAAAGATGAAACAGGGATTTCTTTTTCCTGTAGATTTGTTGGAAACATGTCTTAAGTCAGTCTAGACAGAAGATTGAACATTTTACAATAAATATTGTTAGGCAACTTTTGGAAATGGGAAATGAAATGGATGTTTGATGTGTTTCTAATATTTCTTAACTTTTTTTCTCTAGCTTCAAACCTACGTTTGTACAAGTGGCACTAGTACATTCATTCATTTGAATGGCACATTAGCTCCAATGAGTGAATCTGGTAAAAAAAAAAAAAAAAAAAAAAAAGCGGGGGTGTCACATTTTTTCCTTGCTCTTTCCCTTTAAATTTTGAAATATTGGAAAATTTTAACCAGCTCTGTGGCTGGTTGAAAAATGGGGGGAGGAGGAAGAGTGCAAAAATGTTGTCAAAATTCACCTCTTCCCCTTTTTAGCAATTTCTAAATTTTGTCAACATTTAAAAATTCAAAACATTTCAACAGGCTGCACTGAAGGAATAAACATCCTTGGTTCTTTATTTGGCGAATCAGGAAAAGGAATCAGTTCTGATACATTAATTATGAGATCACACACACACATGGGCATACACATAAAAATCTCTGCTTTTAGCACTAGTTGGAAATTCTTGTGAAATAAATATAGGAGAAAACTCATAAAGTGAATTGATTGTATTGCACTCACCATATAATGCCACACTATTTATTTTATACTTTTTCTTTCATACAAATTTATCACAAAATGCTTCAAAGCCAGTTAATCTACGCATGCCCTTAGAGTACAATTAAGTTAACAGGAAGCATCTGTAGGTGTATAGGGAAAGGGGTGAAGAGGGAAATAATGGCCAAGTTTTAGGGAGAATGATTAAGTACAGGGAAAACGAGACGTTCAGACCCTGGGGTATGATTATTTATTTAGGCTGATGAAGAGGCATAGCCCATTGAGCCACAGATGGATCTTGTATGGGATTTAAAATACCTGTGATTAAAACATAGCCTTACTTACAATATCTATCTGACACCCACTGCAGAAAGATATTGACAGTCAAAAGATGATATCTAAGGAGAGAGAATAGGATGGTAAAGATTAAAAAAAGATCAAATTGGGCTTTGGACATCAGTAAACTGAATATATTTGTCTCATTCTATTGATTAGTGTACTCTTGTCATGATCAGTTTGTCACAAAATTTGACATGATTTGAGAAATAGCATTCTCTATTTAGGAATGAGCAAACACTGGAATATAACAATAATGATATATATAGAGCCTGATTCTAGAAAAGCTTTATGTACAATAACTAATTCAAACAGAGGAGTGATATTACTGGTATCTGTTTAACTGTATTGTTAAAAACATACACAAAAGCTTATATTTTGGCTGCCTTCATTTTATCTGCCTCTAGCCAGTGTTAAGGGTAACTATATACACAACGTAGTCCAGATTTTCAGAAGTGCTGAAAATATACAACTCCAGATTGCCCTGAACTTCAAAATAGCTCTGTGAAGTTTGTCCACTGCTTTGATTTTGATGTTTGAATCAGATGGACCAAATCCTATAGTTCTTACTTCAGAAAATCTCCCAGTGGGTCTTCATGTTTTTTCCAAACATCACCCTCTCTCATATCAGCATTTAGTTGTCATTTTTTCCTCTCCCTCTAATCTTTTATAGAGTTTCCCTTGGCTACAAGTGGTCTCCTTCTCAATGAAGGTCTTTTAGTGTTTGTGATTCTTTATTCTGGGCTCATCATGTACACTTAAGGTCTATACTAGTGGTCCCCAAACTTGTTCTGCCGCTTGTGCAGGGAAAGCCCCTGGCTGGCCGGGCCGGTTTGTTTACCAGGTTCAGCCGATCGCGGCTCCCAGTGGCCGCGGTTCGCTACTCCAGGCCAACGGGAGCTGCTGGAAGCGGCGCGGGCCAAGGGACATGCTGGCCGCCGCTTCCAGCAGCTCCCGTTGGCCTGGAGTAGCGAACCGCGGCCACTGGGAGCCACGATCGGCCGAACCTGCGGACGCAGCAGGTAAACAAACCGGCCCAGCCCGCCAGGGGCTTTCCCTGCACAAGCAGCAGAACAAGTTTGGGAACCACTGGTCTATACAATAGGCCAAAAAATTCCAATTTGGGTGCCTAGAGATAGGCACTGACATCCATAAATGACCTGATTTTTTAGAAATGCTTTGCAATTTACAGTGAAATCAATGGGAGCTATGGGTATTCAGAACCTCTGAAAATCAGCACCCCAATTGGGTGCCTAAATGTAGAAATAGGTGCCTCATCTTAGATACTTGGGTTTGAATATTTTGGACTTAATATCCAGCTGTGGATGAAAAAAAGAGAAACAAAATAAAACTTCAAGGAAAACTGACTTCAAGAGACTTTTGTGTCCTCTCTTTTTTATTTGTTATGAGTTCAGGAATGCAGGCAGCAGTTACAACAGTCTCTTGTTCTCAATAGCTGTGGTTGGCTACAGGCAGCAATCAAGGGATATTATCACATTGCTGAGTCTATGGACATGTTTATGGTTTTAGAATGAGTAAATTATCGCTCACTTGTGTTTAAATAAGTGAGGAGTTTGCAATTTGAGGCTGGAATGATAAATTGGATTTCCAGTTATCTGTCAGAAAACAGATGGTCACATTTCAAAGCACTTCGTTGACAGCTCTGTAACTTGCCGGGTCACATAGTATTCTGAATTGGGATGGGATCCTATTGTTTTCAGTGTCTGCTTGCTAACTAAGAGCTGTATCCTGCACATTACTTACATGGAATCCCCAGTGACTGTATGGACATATTCTAAATATTTTGTAACTTTGAAGTTAGTGATAATCTCCTATATTCATTTCTTTATTGTCAAATGCAGTCACATCCTCCAAAAGGAATTTCTTGAAGTGCAGTACTAGCTCAGGCTAACAAAGCTGTGACCACCTTAACACACGTCTATTATAGTTTTGTTCAAGCAATTCCTGCTTATTAGTCTCTTTATCTGATGGCCAAACCAAGGCCAGTGTTGCAAATTATTAGCTATTCATTCACATCTGAAACCTAGAACTTGTTAGAAAGGAAAAAGAACAAGCTAGGGTGTTGTCTTCTTCTACCGCATAGCTGACTCCATCCTATCACCCTTATCTTCATCCACCCAGACATTTCCAGTATTTAAAAATGAAGATTTACATACTAACAGAGAAGTTAGAGATCAAGAAACTATTTCACAGATTGATTTATACAGCCTAAATTTCTACTTGCTTGTTTCCACTCCATTTCTCTAGTTATATTGCTCAGATCACTCTAAATGATTCCTCTCTCCCCTAGATGTTTACACCTTCAAATACTTGTGGCTGGTTATCATAGTGCGCTTTGTCACTGTTGGTCTTTTTGGTTCTCTTCACATTGCTCCTCTGATCAAGGCCTAAGTGTGGGCTTTTAGGGCCTCTTGTTGTTTTTTTCCTCTCCTTGACCTTCAGTTGTTTGCTCAATGAAAATTCAAATAAACATGAAAAAAATCATTCAGCACTTTGAAAGCATCTGTGAACACAAAGCTACAGCTGTCATGTCTTCCTTTCGCCAGCCTTTCCTTGCATTCTCTTTAATTGATATGTACACACAGAAAACAAATGAGAAGTGAATGAAAATGTAGCCGCCAAAAGGCTGAGTCTTTTGGGACAGAGACACAACTGGGCTTGATGCTCAGTATATTCTAAAGGAGCTAGCTTCTGTGCACTTCAAAACCCTTCTAAGAAAAGTTAATTTCTACTAAAACAACAAAGAGTCTGGTGGCACCTTAAAGACTAACAGATTTATTTGGGCATAAGCTTTCGTGAGTAAAAACCTCACTTCTTCGGCAGCATCACTTGTTCTACTTAGGAGGCAGCCATGCTGGCACCCTCTTTACTATGTGACCTTAGTCACACACAAGTAGAGTACCATTGTCGTCACTGCTAGAGGAAGTGCTTGCACTAACTAGAGCAGGTGGAATTCTGACAGCTCACCCTCCTTTCCACCCCATTTGTCTCTTTATCATTCTCTCACCCTGTCTCCGTTGTTCAAAGACAGAAGCTGCTTTGCTATCCTGTTGTGCTGGCTTTTCTACATCTGTTATGTGCTGACAGCAGCTTCTTCATAGACCCTCTGTTGTTTTCTTTAAGGAACATAGTTGCAATTTGGCAATCTTTTTCTCAGGTGTCTCATCATTTATCACTGGGCAAGGGTTACAGTTTGGCCCCCTCAAGGTGTAACTTCTGTAGGCAACTGTAGCCAAATAAGGATCTTGATTATCTTCTCTTGTTTTCTTAGTTTGAACAATACATTCTGTTAGCCCATTTGGATTTTGCAGTGTTTGGGATTTTGCATTAGTGTTTTGTGGACTGAGAAACAATTGGAGCATGATTATCCATTGCCTTGCACTTCATGGAATCATTTGCACTTGTTCAGATGGAGTGTAAAGTTACTATAAAATGTTATTACAGGTGTAAGTGAGTGGAGAATTATACATTCTTTGAACAGATACAAATGACCACACGAGGCACAAGGGAATGAAGAATCAAGCCCTGGATCAGAAATTCTATATTTTTCAGAAATAAATTTTAAATGATGAATCATGTTTTCAGTCAGGGTATCTTCAAATAGACTCAACCAAGAGTAGCTTGAATATGAGTCAACTCCCACTATAGAAGTCAGCCAGTACATTTTGCCAACATCTTTCTGGGTTCTTGCTGTAGTCTGTTGTAAGCAATACACGTGACACCCTGAACATCTGAAAATTATATCATCAACCTATGTGTTTATTCCAGGACTATAAAATATTTCTCTGGCTCTTTTTTTGCATAATTCTATGCCCAGATGTTTTTCATGAATGCAACATTTCTTACTTCCTGCTTAATGGAATGATTTTTTTCTTTATTTATCATTAGGAGATTCTTCTTCTTCTTTGTTTGCAGCTCACATTGCACAATACTCAAAAATACAGGCAGACACTGGCCTGATGAGCTTAAAGTCTAAAAATTCTTAGATTCATAGATTCCAAAGCCAGAAGGGACCATTGTGATCATCTTGTCTGACCTCCTGTATAACACAAGCCATAGAACTTACCTAAAATCATTCCTAGAGCAGATCTTTTAGAAAAAACATCCAGTCTTCATTTAAAAATTGTCAGTGATGGAGAATTCACCCTGACTCTTGATAAGTTGTTCCAAGGGTTAATTACTCTCACTGTTAAAAATGTACACTTTGTTTCCAGTCTGAAAGTGAAGAGACCAGAGGGAGTTCTGAACTGCTGCTCTGATGTTTAGAAGGACCAGAGGGTGTACCCAGGCGTAGGCACACTGCCTTGTACAGATGTGCATAGAACGTTTCTATAGCTCAAAGATAATGCTGTGCAGTCTCCAAAAGCCAGAGCCCTCCAGAGGGTATCAAACTCCAGTGCAGTGCTGAGGCTTATCCCAAAAGTGGTGAGCTGCAGTGACAAATGAAAATGAGACATTAGAAGTCCATGACCCTGATCCCACAAAAGGATTCAAAAACACAGATCCCTATCTCTGGGCAGAGTCCCATTGCTGCCCCCACAGAGTTCCACTGAAGCCAGTGAGACTCCATGTACAATGAAGGATTCATAGATTCATAGATTCTAGGACTGGAAGGGACCTCGAGAGGTCATCGAGTCCAGTCCCCTGCCCGCATGGCAGGACCAAATACTGTCTAGACCATCTGTGATAGACATTCATTTAATCTACTCTTAAATATCTCCAGAGATGGAGATTCCACAACCTCCCTAGGCAGTTTATTCCAGTGTTTAACCACCCTGACAGTTAGGAACTTTTTCCTAATGTCCAACCTAAACCTACCTTGCTGCAGTTTAAGCCCATTGCTTCTTGTTCTATCCTTTGAGGCTAAGGTGAACAAGTTTTCTCCCTCCTCCTTATGACATCCTTTTAGATACCTGAAAATTGCTATCATGTCCACTCTCAGTCTTCTCTTTTCCAAACTAAACAAACCCAATTCCTTCAGCCTTCCTTCATAGGTCATGTTCTCAAGACCTTTAATCATTCTTGTTGCTCTTCTCTGGACCCTTTTCAATTTCTCCACATCTTTCTTGAAATGCGATGCCCAGAACTGGACACAATACTCCAGTTGAGGCCTAACCAGAGCAGAGTAGAGCGGAAGAATGACTTCTCCTGTCTTGCTCACAACACACCGTTAATACATCCCAGAATCATGTTTGCTTTTTTTGCAACAGCATCACACTGTTGACTCATATTTAGCTTGTGGTCCACTATAACCTTTAGATCCCTTTCTGCCGTACTCCTTCCTAGACAGTCTCTTCCCATTCTGTATGTGTGAAACTGATTTTTTCTTCCTAAGTGGAGCACTTTGCATTTGTCTTTGTTAAACTTCATTCTGTTTAACTCAGACCATTTCTCCAATTTGTCCAGATCATTTTGAATTATGACCCTGTCCTCCAAAGCAGTTGCAATCCCTCCCAGTTTGGTATCATCCGCAAACTTAATAAGCATACTTTCTAAGCCAATATCTAAGTCGTTAATGAAGATATTGAACAGAGCCAGTCCCAAAACAGACCCCTGCGGAACCCCTTTCCAGCAGGATTGGGAACCATTAATAACAACTCTCTGAGTACGGTTATCCAGCCAGTTATACACCCACCTTATAGTAGCCCCATCTAAATTGTATTTGCCTAGTTTATCAATAAGAATATCATGTGAGACCATATCAAATGCTTTACTAAAGGCATTTGATCTGCATCTGTAACTCCTTCTGAAGGATCAGACTCTGTATTTGTCTGTAAATTTACAGTAAAGTATATTTACCTGAGAGTTAATTTTGAGGCACAGCCATATGTCAGAAGGAGTTACTAGCTGGCCATCATTTATTCTTCTTTCCTTAAACATTCTGAACATATTGACCAAACATTCTGAGCTACTACCCTCTTCACATGGTGCACATCCACTGCTTGGCTAAATCTGCAATATCATCTTAGGTAATACCTCAGCTTTTTCACCGTCTTTAAGATTTTCTTCCTCTTTATCCCATTTTAAGACTCATCAGATTTGATACGATCATCCCAAAGGCAATCCATTTGGTTTTGTACTACTAAATTTTCTTAGCTAAAACAGGTATTAAGCTCTATGCATTGACCACATTTCCTTATTAACATCTCTATCAGCCTTCTCCAACATCCAGTGAAGTCTATGGAAAGACTCCCATTTTTTTCCCATTGTGCATTGGTTCAAATACTTAGGTAGTAATTAAAGTAATGTAAAAATAAAGATGAAATTCTGAAATGCACTGTTCCAGAGTTTTCCCTTACATCTGTGCTGTTTAAGATTCAGAAACCTTATGGAAATTTGCTTCTACATATTGGAAGTTCCAGAGTGAAATAATTTTTAGTTACTAATTACTAATTTATTGAATTATTGCTCAATTGATTGATAAAGCACTTTCCACAAATTGCTCTTGCTATTTACAAAGTGTTGCCTTTTGCATTCTAATACTGAGATTAACAGTAGTGACGTGAGCTCACTTCCAAACTTTGCTTTCATTTACACCTGTGCACTAAGGAACAGATTTACAAAGTGCAGATAGGTGCATAGGGGGATTTTCAAAAGTGTTTCAGAAATTTAAGCATAGAACCTGCTTAGGTGCTTTTGAAATCAATGGGAGTTAGGTGCCTGCTTCCTTAGGTGCCTCTTTAAATCCCACTAAGCACTTATCTGCATCTTTAGGAGCCTAAATACCTTTGAAAAACTGACTCTAAATTCAATGAGGGTGCATGCATATAAAAAAGAACTGATTTTGACCCACTCTTTATATAGGACCAAACATGACAGGGAATTTTGGATATTGTCCTGACAATACTAGGTAAGAAGAGTCTCATTCTCCTCTTTTACACTACTTTCACTCCAGTGAGTTATTTCAATGGCTTTACTCCTGATTTACACTGCGGTGAGAGGAGAAGAAAACAGGCCCATGAACTTTCCTCTTTTATAGTTCAATCCAGATAGAGTCATTTTTACACCACATATGAAAACTCATTGTGACAAATGTTCTATTTTTTTTTAAATTGTAATCCAAACAGGAACTTTTTTATTTTGGCGTTGTTCTTTTTGTGTGAGGAGCAAGACATATACTAAATTAGGGAGGGTGACTGTTTTGAGTAGTGGTGTCTAATGAATTGTCTGGGAGACCAGATATCTTCTGTTTAGTTATAGCAATGAATTATGAGCATCTTGCATTATTTACACGTTAAATCAAAACGTATTAATGGATAAAGCCTTATAGAAATAGCTAGGCTTTTTTTTTTTTTCAATAAAAAGATTAATAGAGCATTTACATCTGGGTTTATATCCACTAACTTTTTATTATGTTTCTTATCTGTAAACTGCATTTATTTGGGCAAGAAGAAACTAATTTCTAAAGCATGTGTACATTATCTGTTTAAAAGAAATCCATTATTTCACCCGACCTTTAAAATTCCATTGCAGCAAATTCGGAGTGTATAACCAATGAAAATGTTGTCTTTTAACACTGCCAGAATAGTAGCCCAGCTGAAAAAGATGAGGTCAATCGCTCTGAGCTAATTTTGAAATCAGTTCCCCTTTGTACCCACTGCACACAAAATCTCGCATTTTCAGTTCCGCACAGCTATTTAACCCCATGACTTTTCTATCAACACGGACTAAAACACCACATGCTGCTTATAATTTTTTCTTTGCTTGTTTCTTTCTTATATTGAATTCAGTGCTTGTGTATAGTGCTGGGTTGATAACCTTGGAAACTGTCGTCTTCTCTTTAGGCCCAGGATCGGCACATGTTGGGCAGTGGTGAGTCACAACCCTCTACAGGGCCGGCTCTAGCATTTTTGCTGCCCCAAGCAGCAAAAAAAAAAAAAGCCGCGATTGCGATCGGCGGCAGCTCTACCGCCACTTCACTCTATGGCGGCAATTCGGCGGCAGGTCCTTCGCTCCGAGAGGGAGTGACAGCCCCGCCACCGAATTGCCGCCGAACGGCGGACATGCTGCCCCCCTCTTCATTGGCCACCCCAGGCACCTGCTTGCTATACTGGTGCATGGAGCCGGCCCTGACCCTCTACTATCTGTCCAATCTATCTGATCTATGTCATCATCTCAAGTCCCAAGGGACTCCCTCTAGCGGTAAAAAGGTTGGTCAGTCTCTGTGTTTATTAAAAGCTCAGTTATGGTGTCATGAGCCAGTGGACCACTAGGGTAGAGGAAACGGGTTTGGAAATGTAGTGGTTGTAGGCATTATGTCCTTATAAGCCACACTGCTTCCAGGGGGGCCGAGTGAGGCAAGCTAAATGCGGACACGTCTGATGCCTAAGAAAGGGCGGCATGTGCTCTCCTATGTGCTCTCATCACAATACTAGTTGACACACTCTTGCATTGCCAGCAACACTTTCCTCTTGTGCTCTGGGAATACAACCAGCTGCAGCATGGCTGCCTTCCGCACAGGTGTATTTGGGGCATGGGCTACCTGCATACTACAATCCTGTGTATGGGTAGTCAAAATTTAGCCCTAAATGCTTTGGCTTTCTGCTAAGACCAGTGCTTAATTTGTGCCAGGGCTTGCCAGGGCTGAGCCCTGCCACCTCTAGGCTCGGCAGTTCATACCCCAGCACCTCTGGACTTGCTGCATCAGTTATGAATAGAAAAAAATTGTTTGAGCCCTGCCACCTCTTTCATTACAAATTAAGCACTGGCTTAGGCTTCACCAAAATAGTGTCGGTGCCAATTGTGATAGACGATTTTTGTGATCCAATGGCATCAGGCTCAACGTTACAAACTATATATGTAACCTCCCCCACCCCACTGAAATGGAGCCACATGCAGAGTGGCACTCTGACATACGACATCCTTTGAACAAGAGAGGTTAGGTGGGAGATTTAGGCTAAGGAACAAGCCCTTCCTCATATGAAACTGCCAATGGGCTCTTTAATGTCTAAGGGCTAGTCTACACTGGCAACCCTAAAGCACTGCTGCAGAAGCACTGCCGTGGCAGCGTTTAACGTGTCTTGTATGGTCGTGGCAGAGCGCTGGTGCACTGTCCATTAGGGGCGTAACTACGTGTGCTGGGAGCGCGGCTCCCAGCGCTGGTGCACTGTCTACACTAGCGCTTTACAGCGCCGAAACTTGCTGTGCTCAGGGGGAGTGTTTTTTCACACCCCTGAGCAAGAAAGTTGCAGCATTGTAAATTGCCAGTGTAGACAAGCCCTAAGTGGCATACACAGGAATTCAATTTTTAAGGTCTTCTTCTAAAGGCCAACACACAATAAGCTACATGGACTATAACTTAATCAACCCCCGAGCCGTGAAGGACTGGGATGATTCTGCCAGGATTTGAACAGTGCATCCTTGGAGGCTTAGCTTTTCAAATCCTTTCCTTAGTCTGATCATTCATCCCATCTGGCCACTTCTCACCTTCAAGGTAATGCTATTGGGAGTTAGGTGTTAAACCAAGAGGAAAATATACCTGTTAGCACACTACATTTTAAATTTTAATAATGGGAAGGATTTGATCCTTGGTCATATTTCTTGTCTGCCCCTGGAATTATGTAACATGACTATTCCAAACAAATGAAGGTTTAGTTTGGCAAGTGGCAACCAGACTTTGCAAAATATTGTCCAGTGTGTGTGTGGAAATTGCCGGCATGACAGATTCGAAAGCTTAACATACCTGACACTTTTTGCTGAAAAATGGTAGTTTAGGGGAATTGAAATAGGGTGCCTTAAAAATGGGTGCTTGGGATTTTGATTCTAGAGATGTTGAAGGATTTAAATTGCACTTCCAAAAAAACAAAAACGAGAGAGTTTCCTTTTCAGATCTTCAACATATTCATTGCATGAGACGTCTGCTGTAGTGGTAAGTTTGGTTTCTTTTATACATCAAAGGATAGTTGTAACCGGGTCTGCAAGTGGGTTAACATGTGATAATTAAGTGACTTTAAATATTAATCATTCTATTTAAATGTAGCACTGGCAAGGAAAGAGACCTCTAATGAGAAGTAAAACTACATTATAAACACTGTGCTGTAAAAAGGGACCTAGTCAAGTATTTCCTTTGAAGCCAAATAAGAACTTATCTAAGGCTGAACATATTCCCAGGATGCCTTGAGGAAACTGAACTCTTTTCACAATCATTTGACAAACTTCTTCCAAAACACTCAGCATACAGATTTAAAATGCATTTTTCATGTGATCTATGTGTGAGTGAATACAGCATGTGTTTTGGTCTGAACTCCCCTCATCTAAATAACTTCAGGAGCAGGCTCCATGTTTCAGTTAACTGTTTCCTGTCAAGCAGCCAACACATGTTCATGCAGAGGAAGCTAAAATTACAAAACTATTTTAAGGTAAACAAGCCTGTGGCTGAGATTTCATTTCCTCAGGGTCCAGAGTATTTTTGTTTTTGTTGCTGTTTGCATCTGGATACAAAGGGACAGATTAGATATTGCAACTGTTAGCTTCTGCTCTTCTGAGGAAAATAAAGACAGACTTCGAATTGCAAGCCCCTACATAATTCAAAGGCTAAACTAAGCCTGAAGGCAGTGATCAACTTAAAGATCCGCCCGACAGTAGCGTATTGCTGTTAAAGTTAAAATTGGGGCAGATGTGGCTGAGTGATACAGAGTTACTTGGAGTCACATTCTGCAAAGAGATTCTGGAGACAGATAAAAAGGCCTTAAGACTTTTAAAAACTATTCACTCTTCTGCAATTCAATTTCACAACGTTTAAGTAACACGGGAACATCATTATATGATGTAATATTCACTATATATGTATTAACAAAAGTCCACCCTCATGTTAGGTGTGCAAACAGCAGTATTGGCTATTTAAAAGTACATTGGTTGGAGTGATCTTATTTACTCTCAGAAGTCTCTTCTAGGAATAAAAACAATTGGTCAGATGCTGGAGAACTTACTCAGGGTCAGATTCTGTTGCCTTTATGCTGAGTAACGTTTACTCAATTAAATGGATGTAGAATTTGGCCCTCTGTTTTTACTTAGGCATTCCTCAGGTAAAGTACCCACTGGCTTCAACAAAAGCTTTGCATGACAAAGGACTGAATAAAAAATGAGTAAAAGATTCAGCACTTAGCGCAATACTGTATTCTACCAAGTCCACAGAACACAAGTTATTTGAGACCATTAACTCTTACAGAATGCACGATCACAGTTCAAAATACTGTGTATAATAAAATAAAGAGAGAATGTGAGGTAATATAGACCCAGAATGTGATTTACCTTAAATTTGTTAATTGGTGCGCTCACTGCATGGAAGAAGTCAAGGATATGTGATGGAGTATAATTAGACTATAACTTTATTAGTCAAATTACATCCAAGGTTACTGTCAGGGGACAGCCCAATGAAGTCACTCACACCCAGCTGATCCTCTGCCCATTCTTGGGGGTGCTCCCACTGCAGGGGGAGCCAATTAGCACACTAGGAAGTTCTCAGGGAGCCTCCAGCTGCCCATTAGCATCCCTCCCCTTTTGGGGGGTGAGAGGACTTCAACCCCTTCCCCACAGTCAACACCCCTGTAATGAGCTTTGGCAGGGGTGCCCCCCCCCAAGGGGCAGTGTCCTGGCACCTGGTTGCATTTACCCCCAGAGAGTTAGACACATAAGGAGCTGCCCTCCGGATGCCCACTATGTTACCTTTCTTTTTTGGATCTGGAGTCTAAATCAGTGAATTCCTGCACTGGGCACCTGTGAAAAGTTGCCACAACTAAACAACTCTAACAGAGGTCCAAACTGTGCCCTCTGGGTAAGAAAGAATCCCAGCCCTCTGGTTCTATAAAAAAACCAACCCCTAGGTTTCACTGCAAGGATGGTGAAAACCCAAGCAAACTTGACCAATCGGGTAACACAAGGAAACATTCCTTCCCTGCCCCGTTGCAGCAACTAACATAGCCCACAGCGACCTAGACTAGGGAGGGAATGTGGGGTGACTACTGGACAAACCAGGAAACAGGAAGGGGCCCTGAATGCAGGGCTCCTTTTACGGCTCCCAATCACTTGCCAAATCCTGCAAGAGCTCCAGCCCATCACGTGGAGGCTGGAAATCTCCCGGGACCTGGTCTGCCCTGTCCTTTAAGCCCTTTCCCATTCCAGGAGCCACCAAACTCACCCCTCGCTAAGCTCAGGGCCCTCAGTGAATGGTTGGGGATATCTTCCGGGCATCCCACAACCACCAAGTTCTAATAATAATACAAGTCTAGCAAACACATGCCTATTGCTTTTTATCATTTTGAACCCTGTCATAGAGCTATACAGGCAGTAGAGAGACAATGAGTTAACTAAACACCTCTTTCTCAGAGTTGTGCTGACATTGCTGATGATTCCAACAATGAGGTGTGGTTGAGTGGCTTGGGCTAGATTAGAAGCTCCATAGGGGGCAAGTTTGCCAAAAGGAAAAAGTCAACACTAGAAATGTTGGTCCAGATTCACTTCTGCACCAAGATCTGCTCCTTGTGGTGATAGAGTTGGTGGAGCAGTGAAGGAGCCATTTATAACTCTCTGTTCTCAAGCTGCCCTCACCCTATCCCCAGCATGAGTCCATAGGCTGCCCTTACTTGCTCCAGCTGGCTATGGTCTGCAAGGGAGAGTCAGTGGTGCGCAGGCAAGCCCCACCCCAAAGAACCCCCTTCCACCCTTGACATGACATCAGTCAAGATATGGGGGGCTGACTACACCACTTTATGATATATTAGAGCTCCTTTATGCTAGAAAAATTCTTACCTGGCCTGTAAGGCCAGATTCCACCACTTTGTGCCACCTGACAGTTAAAGAAGGGGAGAATCTGGCCCATTATATTTAAACAGATGGGATGGAAGTCTTAGTCCTAAAGTTTGCAGGGTTAGAGCAGGTGTAGCCTGATGGTCAAATTCTCTGCTGGAGTAAATGGGTGCAGCTCTACTGACTTTAGTGAAGTTTCACCCATTTATACTGGCAGGGAACTGGGTCTATTATCTTTACCTTTGCACTGCTAGTGTTAACTAAATAGCCTTTCTCTTGAGCTGAGACAGGTCAAAGATTTGCCCTCCTTTTAAAAATATCATATAGGCTGCTTTTGTTATTAACAAGAGTACTTGGCTCAGTTCCATGACTGGACTTTAATTGTTTAATTTGATTTTGATTTTTAGTTAGCACAGTTCAACTGGAGTTTTCAGTGTCTTTTGTGTGTGTGTGTGTGTGTGTGTGTGTGTGTGTGTGTGTGAGGCACCAAAATCTTACAGCAGATAGACAACAGAAAAATAAAACTTTATATTATTATAAGAATCATTTCTAAACAAAATGTTCCTCAAAAACTTCCAGAAGGCATCAGCAGCAATTTAAAGAGTAACAGCCTACAAAAATGTTATTCTACACAGTTAAGCAGACTTTGGTCTAAAGCTGTACAAACAAGCATCTGAATCCTTGTCATTTTCAGGGACTGTTTTCTTGTATGTGCTGGTCTATAAATCAAAAACAATTGGAACAATTTAAAAAAATGTTTTAAAAAATAAACACAAAGGGTCTATCTTCCTTCTCTTTTTCCTGTAAATCAGAATTAACTCCAGGGAAGACAATGCAGTTACACTGATGTGAAACTGGGGTATGCGAGAAGAGATGAGGCTCAAATATGGTCTGAACCAAAGACCAATGAAGTCAGTGGAAAGATTCTGGTTGACTTCAATGGGTTTTGGATCAGGCCCTATGTTCTCTGTTTGGGCAGACCACCTTGCTGCCACTTAATTTTGAAACAGACAATCCCTAAACCAATGTAAAAGTTGGTTAATAATAAACAAAGAAGCCAACAAACTTATGACAACACCAGCAGGATCTGCTATAAGTAATGTCACGTAACGAAACTACATGTAATATCGCATAAACACATCGACTTAAACTGTAAAGACTTCTGCATAGCACTGATGTGAAAGTTACTGAAACATGATAGTTGTAAATGCCACACGAATGTTGCAATATGTTGTGGGGAAACACTTACAAACCACAGAGCTCATAGTGAGTCTGATCCTGCTATTATTAAAATCAGTGGCAGAACTCCCAGAGACTGATTGGGAAGGGGCAAGGAGAATAATACATTTGCTCTAAGAAGCTACACTAAGAGTTCCAACATTCTATGCTGATTGTTCATCACTCACGGCTGAGCTCTGGATGGGTGGCTAGGAATAAAAATACTGTACTAGCAAGGAACTTAAATGCTGGAGCACAGATGAAGATGGCATTCCCCTGTGATAATACTCCCAGTGAAGGGAATTTTTCTCCCCAGGAGTCACTTAAAGAACAAATGAATGACTAAGTGGTTCTGATTGTTCTTTTAAATCAGATGAAGCTGATTATTTTGAAAACTATCCAGTGTGCTCATTTAACCAGCTGTACTTTTTATAATTTCTGAACAGTACTAACAACATAAGAAGAGTGGAACTGCCAAACTGGCTCAGAACAGTGGACCATTCCAGTTCCTGTCCTCAGTTCTGACTAGTATCAGCTGATTCCAGGGAAGACAGAGGAAACCCTGCAATAGACTGTTACTGGCCTGCCCATAGGGAAAATTTCTTCTTAGTTTTCATTAATTAGAGGCTGGCTTATGGCCTTAAGCCTGAGGGATTTTAGTCTTGATCCACAGCCCATTGATCTCAATGGAAGTTTTCCCATTGATTTCAATGGTCTTTGGATCAAGCTTTATCATCCTTCCAAAATTGGTGGGATCTTGGGGGTACAACAGGACACAAAAGCCTCCGTGCAAGTCAGGAAGGGGTTAATGGGCTACTGAAGGCCCAGTTAGCCCAAATTCAGACCCCTGGAGTAGGGAAGCAGGCCTCCATGGTGGGGTTTAAAAAGAAGAGCCCTGCTCAGTTGGAGGGAGCAGGCAGAAAGAGAGAGCTGAGGTGGAGTGCTTTCTGTGGGAGAAAAAATAGGCCCAGGCCTGGCTGGTGCTTAGCAGATGTCCTGGAGGCATGGGAAGAGTTTATGTTGCTTTATACTTGTTTTGAACTTTGAGTGCCCCAGAAGGGGTAGGACTGTAAGAGATCTAGCTGGAAGGCTAAGACTCTGCAACCCAGAAGGCACTGGGAGCTGAGCAGAGCCGAGGAAGAGAGCTGGGAAACTGAGGCTGTGCGGCTGCTGCACAGAACAATGCAGAAAGGAGGTGCTCTTGTATGGATGTGCATTGACATAGGGCGGATGAGAGTTTGTGTATTTTTTTCTAACCCCTTTCTGTTGTAACACTGCACGTTCGTGTTATCTGGATAGATACCTGATGCCAGATATAACAAATGAGTTAAAACAGCTCTGTTTATTATTATTTGTATTGCAGTTGTACCCACAGGCCCCAGCCAGGAGCAGAACCCCATTGATCGAATGTGAGATTTGAAACTTACAAGAACAATCAGTGTTCATCATGCTCGCTTATTCGCTATGGGTTTCAAGGCACAGTTCAGCATTCTGCCTTCGGCACTGAGTTTTCGGGACTAAAAACGCGCCCAGGCTGTAATGTCTAATTAGATCTCCTTGTTCTGAATCAGTTAGAGGTTCCTTTTTATTTCCTTCCCAATGATGAAGAAAAGTTGTGTCTGGGTGAATATGAGACATATGCAACTGAGTGTGAGGTGCTGTCAATGTTTTAATGAGACTCTCACCAAAAAAAAAAAAAAACGTGCCCCTTCACCCTGTGATAAACCCTGTGTCTCATGGTTTTGTGTATAACAAGTGGATGGGTGAGTGAGTGGGTTCTCATTTACATAAAAGTGCTTTCTCATAACCATAACCAAGGAGTGCAGCCAGGAAACTCGGCAACCCAGTCCCTTCTGCCTTACACTATATACATCCCGCTGAAGATATGTATACATTGTTCCGGAAAAATATACTTGGGCAGATTCTCTCCTGAGCCAGAGCTCTGCATGATGTAGGAGAATGATATCTGGGGAAGGGAGCCAGATACAGCCCAATGGTTCTGAGGTCCAGTCCCAACATGTTTTGGAAATGCTGGCCATTTTATGCAATCTGGTTCAGTCAAGAAAATAAACTTGGTCATCTGAAGCACTTTTATGAGCCCCAGGGATGTAGTAGTGTCTTTGGTAAAGGCAGGGGAATCACTCCAATCCCTTAATGTGATGGTGGCATATTAATTGGGGACCACCAATTACCCCTGAGGGCCCCCTCCAGCACATCAGTGATGCAATGAGACCCATTCTGCATCTGTATCCCATTATGACTCCTTTTCTATTCACGAGGGTAGGTTGTCAGAGGTCAATTTGGGGTCAGGGGTCCTTCCACTCTAGAGCTGAATCTATTTTGCAAGCTTGACCAAACACCATGATATATGAGAGATAGTGAGGAGGAGAAACAAACCCAAAGACCTTTATGTGGGGACCACACCAATCATACATATTTTTAAAGATGAAATATTGATAACACATTCCCATATTGTTATGTGATTTCATGTCAGAACTTTTTCCAGCAATGAAAGTGGCACATGGAGCAGTTCAAAGGCTTCAGAAGCTGTAGGATGAAAATATGTATGTTTCTTTAGAAACATAAACAACTAACCCAATGGCTTTCCTTAAGCCAGGAAGCTACAAGCCCTATATCTTCAAAAGTTGTTTACGTGCTTCATATCTACAAGCCAGAAAATATAACCCGTAGAGCCGGACTTGTACCCATGACCTACTGACATTTTTGACATCTTGAGGTCAGGCATCCAAAGCATGCACAAGCAGGAAATGCAAAGCTTCTTCCAACCACATCCTGGTGTTACTGCAGTGTAAATTAGAGCTATGAAGGCTCTGGGAACATTCATCTGGCAAGCAAGCTAGTTCTGTTTCTTTTTTAAAATAAAAAGCTCATTAAGCATATGGGCTCAGGGTGAGTTTAATTAATGTCAATGACAGATTTAAAAGCAAAGGGAAAAATTGAGGGCAGCAATAAATAAATTGGTGGGGTTCAGGGGAATTCTATATCTTGAAAAAGTAGCAGCAGACTCCTGCTAGATGCAAAGGATTCATTTGAGAGATGAGATCTGACAAAGATAAGGGAACATTTTATAGAACTGCAATGAAGCAACATAAGAGCAAAAGAAGCTCACCATTTAAGCACAGATCATGATAACTCAAGACTGGATCATCACTTAATTACTTACAGGGATAGGATCAAGAAAACATCTTTCTTTGACCACTCAAGAAAAATCACAATTTCGTCCTAAAACAAACTATTTTTTTGCCATTAAAAAAAACTTATTTGGCATCAGAATGAATCTATCCCAGTCATATCCCTTTCATGAGGGATAAAGCTACTCTGGTGCAGTTGAATCTCTGTTGAAAGAATATTATTCTAAGGTATGGAAGCCTCTCAGATTGCTCTTGTTAAAAAAAACATTAGTCACTTTTTATTAGTGTTATGTGGAAAAACAAATAAACTAGAAAAATAATGCATAGAGGAAAATTAAGAGTATATCTAGTGAAAAGAACAAAAGGCAGTATGCAAGCAATGTACTGTAGCAGAATCAGCTAAGATGTAAAGTGGGCATGGTATTCCATACTTAGGTTCTGACACTGTGCCCATCACAACAGTATTTGACCTAAAGTTTCAGTGCACTGAGCTGAAGATAGAGCCCCTGCTTAATGGAGCATTCTTTGAATATCAAAAGAACATAAATGGGAGCCACAGAGGACATATAAATGACCAGTGCAAATGCTGAGCTCAGTTGTCATAATCTTAAATAAAGACAGGCAAGATGTTGTTTCTCTGTGCTGCCATCTTTGGTACATAAGAGTATGAAAAACACTGAGGTAAATCTCAGTGTGCTGCTAACAATATATGCCCCACGTAAAGTTAAATTAACACTGAGAAGCAAAGGTTAAATTTGTCTGGATGGTAAAGTTTACATGTTGTTGAGTGAATTCAGACACTAATTACATGGCCTAAAAAGCAGGCTACCATATTGAAATCAAACAAGAAAAGGATTTGTATACATCCAAAATATTTGAAATAACACCATAAAAGGTGAGTACTTCTCCAAGGGAAATGGTTGAGCAGGCCAGGTCTAGAATTCATTTTTAATTTTGGATACAAACCAAGGGTTGGATCAGCAGAGCTGTGTGGAGAATGGAAATTCTGTCTTGTAGAGGATGTTGAGATGTCAACATTTAGTTTCATTCTGATTAAGAACAAAATTTGAACACTTTGAAACTCAGCGAGAAAATTCTTAATTTTGTCATATTGGGTTGATCAAAATATTTTTAATTTCAACTTTTAAAATTTTATATTAAAATAAAAACAATTGAAACTAAAAGTCATTTTGAAAGGAAAAATTGACCTGTTTCATTCTGAAAATATCAAAGTAGGACATTTCAACATTGTCAGGACTTCCTACGTCCCCCTAATTTTCTTTCTCCAAATCAAAATTTCTGCAATATTTACATGGTTTTGTGATACATTTCAACTTTGATGGAACTGCATTTTTTGATGGAAAATGGTTCCATCAAAGTTTTTCCAAACAGCTCTGAAGACCAGGTCCAACTCAGTACAGAAAATGAAAATTCTGTGCTTTTGACAAGGCTAAGAACCTGAGATATAATTGCCCACATCTTTGGAGCTGGATGAGGTGGAAGTTATTATTGATGATCTAGGACAAAAATAATCAACAAAATGTCCTGTAGTGAGCCAACGTATAGGAACTTAAATTGAACAGGAGCAAGTGTCAGAATGGACTGAATGAGATTAGTTATGTAGAACACAAGTTCAGTAACAAACGCATAGTTTCTAATTACAGTCAGGTGAGTGGGGTCAGGAAACAAAGCTCAGTCTCTCTGCATCACTCCCGTGTGTCACTTTTCTTACATATAGAACTTCTATTGACTAGTCCAGAGTCTGGCAGTTTCTGTTGAAAACCCTAAGTGGAGCATGCCCTGCTACAGTGTCAATTGTTTGAAACTATCGTGCCTGTAAAATATATACAATTTATAAGGGCCTGGCATGCATACTCAAATATTTGCTCACTTATCTGCATGACATATAACATGTGGATAGGTTTGCAGTCGCTGCATTTCAAGGAACATGTTAAATTCAGTACAATATAGTAGAAATGTGGCAGGGGGTAGATTGGAACAGAGATTTAAAATGGTACCATAAATGGTTGGAACTATCAGGACAATGAGTCATTTGATGCTGCACATCAAAAAGGAGGGCCAGGAAGTTACCATAAGCCTTACCTCTTGGCCACTACAGTAATACTATTGAGGGAGACCATGGTCCAGCTTTGCTATCAGGTCTGTCTCCATCACAATGAGCTCTTTCCCTTGATATGACTGGCAATGCTTTAATGCTTTAACCACCTCCATGAGGGGCATAGCTACTAGCGCTGGTGCACTGTCTACACTGGTGCTTTACAGCGCTGAAACTTGCTGCGCTCAAGGGGGTGTTTTTTCACACCCCTGAGCAAGAAAGTTGCAGTGCTGTAAATTGCCAGTGTAGACAAGCCCTAAGTATCAAACAATCTTAGTGAGATATAGGTAATTTGAGTCTTCATCTTTTTGCTGGCACTCTATATCTCAGTTGATGCATTATATTTAGGTGGCACTTGAGGGTCCATATGCCTAGACAAGTCCTATGATTTCTACTTTTTATTATAAGACAAAGGACCTTGGACAGAATATGGCCAGGATGTGGTCTTAACAGGCCTATCCTACCAGTAGGGACTATACATATAGATATACCCTAAAGGCAGGATTTTGATTTGAGTCTCTCTGTCAGTGACTGGGGAGTCTAACCTGGACTTCCAAAACCTTTCCATGGAAAATTTAGACAAAATCAGTACGTTTTGGGGGGATGGGGTGGGGAAGGAGAATTGGCTTTGATGAAACAGCATTTTTGACACCCACCCTGCCCCCAAATCCTCAGCAATATTCCAACCGGCTCTAGACAAGATTTTTCAAAAGCTCCTAGAAATAGTCTGACTTTGCTTCCATTGAAGTGAATGGGGGATTTTACCAAGGAACAGCTCCATTTATTTAATTTATTTATTTATTGCTCCAAGATATTTTTTTTAAAAGCTTTTTTATAGTTGTTGTGTAGCCTCCCACAACGATACTTCCCCTTTGTTTGTTCTTTCATGTCTTTGTCTTTCTTCTTTCCAATCCTTTTCCCAGCAGCTCCTCCAAGTTTTGAGTGTTCAGGTTCCGTGCCAAAAAAATGTGCCATGTTTTGGGGATTTATGGTGTGTGCTGTCATTCTGGTAGCTATGTGTACTGCTACAGCCAGCCAGGGTGCTCTTTATTATTATGAACACTGGAGAAATGCTGAATTATCTGTGCTGTCTTGTATATGCCAGCCTCTTTCCAGAGACTAAATTCATCACTGGCATAAGGAGGCATGACAACATGACATCAGTGGCATCACACCTGCTTACTTCAATGGTGAATTTGATGCCCTGATCATGTTTTATGTGCTTTGAGGGTCAGGGAGTTGTCTTGTTCTTCCTGTCTGCTGATGAAGATAAAACAAAATAAATGTCTAAAGAAAGGCCCCTGATGGTGACCCTTGCTTTATGCCCACATGGGAGAGTAAGGGGCTTAACCCCCTACACTCACTATCTACCTCGCAGGTAGCAGTGTAGGGAGAAAGTAGCATCTGTGGATTTGGGTTGGGCAAGGTCTATGGATTGGAAAAGGGCACACATGGGTGGGACTGGATGAAGCATTGACTCTGCCTTCACAATGTGCTGGCTAGTGTGGCTGAGACGCTGCACCAGGAGATGTAACCTGCACCAGGTATTTGGTGGCAGTGTGGCTGGCACTATCTATTTTATCGTCTCTTGCAATGCTTGGTGTGTGTTCTTAAAGGCCCTGCTCCTGGACTCATGTAGTCATGTGAGAAACTCAACTTTCATTAAAATATAAAGCAAACAAATAGTTCTGCCCTCGTGGTTGTGAAGAAAAGCTTGACATCATGAACCCCAAAGGTTCATAATCCAGATGGCAAAAAAAGAGAACACAGAATGCAGTATTAGTTTTTTAACTCCTTGGGGTTTTTAGCCAGTCTCACGGTTTTGAGGGGCCTGAGTCATGATTGTTTTTTAATGCATGGGATTTGCAATACTGAGTGATACAGATTACTCCCCTCCCAACCTGCATGCCCTCCCCAGTGCAAAGGGAGAACTGAGGACCTGATTGGGACCAACAATTTGATTTTTCCCTGCTCCTGGGACAGCACAGTTATGTATCACTCCTCTTTCAGGGCTTGTAAATACCAGCGCAGTTACCCTCTTGATCTGCTGGATCAAGCCTCTGGGGTTCAGGTATTAGTTAATGGCAAACTTTATTTGATGGTACAATTTTGCAAAAGTTTTGTAACAATTTTATTCCTTAAAACAGTAAGAATCCAAACATTGCTACACTGTGCTCTGTAATAAAAGGAACTCAATTTACTAATCCTCCACACCCAAACACATACACACATTCATGATTTAGGTATATTTAATTCTGCCTCAATGCAGCTGGATGGACTAGGTGACCTTTTGAGGTTCCTTCCCACCCTACATTTCTCTGATGGCAGCATATGCCATTAGGGTTAAGTGCTAGTTGTAACATCATAGAAAAATGTCTTCATGAGATCCTAAATAAACAAAAGGCTATCTTAAAGTTAAGTATAGTCTCAATATTTTTATGAACCATGATATTTGGTTATTTTATTCAGCACATATTTAATATTAACTGAATTATTTATGGCTTCTTTAATAGCAAGGCTAACTTTTGTTATTTGATAAGTGTGAGTTGGCATTTGGAGTCTAAACTATTAAATAAGAGTCACATTACAATCTACCTAACTTCTGATTGCTTATTGAGAAAAAAATATTTGCTCTTTGTGTCTCAACTCTTTTATTTGTTTATTTTAAAATGAAATAACCTCACAATGAAAGAGCGTAGATCCTGTTACCAATCTGTCCCACCCAATAGAGTAGAGAGTAATTATCAGCGGTTCACAGTCATGCTGGAAGGGCAAAACAAGTGGGGTCCCGCAGGGATCAGTTCTGGTTCTGTTCAATATCTTTATCAATGATTTAGATAATGACATAGAGAATACACTTATAAAAAGTTTGCGGACGATATCAAGATGGGAGGGGTTGCAAGTGCTTTGGAGGATAGGATTAAAATTCAGGAAGGGCGGCCAGCACATCCCTCGGCCCGCATTGCTTCCCGCAGCCCCCATTGCCCTGGAGCGGCGAACTGTGGCCAGTGGGAGCTGCGATCAGCCAAACCTGCTGATGTGGCAGGTAAACAAACTGGCCCGGCCCGCCAGGGGCTTTCCCTGAACAAGCGGCGGACCAGCTTTGAGAACCACTGGACTACATGACCTCTCAAGGTCCCTTCCAGTCCTATAATTCTATGATTCTATGAATAATTAATGAAATGTCTGACACTTTAAACCAGCTTTAAATCACATTGCTGGATATTAGTCTTGTTTCTTAACTTCTGGTTTTTGTCGTATATATCAATATGTATGAATACAGCAGAGTCTGCTGGCTGTACTCAACTCCTCTTTGCTCATCCAAGAGGAGGGGCCCTTTTTTTGGCCTGTCTGATTAGTGACTTGGATGCAGTAAATGTGTAGGATGTGCATATGACCAGGTGGGGAACTTTGCTAATTAATTAAGTCTGCTCTAGTGTCCAAGCCCCAGTTGAGAGGCATAACAGCTGGGAACACAGTTCCCTGCTAGACACAAGCTTCCCTATCTCACTAGAAACTCATTTCTCTGTAAAATAATTGGCACATTACATAAACAAACTAACACAAATCTAAGTAACTTGAAGGTGATGAATTAGGATATTTCTACACTTAAATTGTAACAGTTAACTATGCCAATGGGATGGGTTCTCCCATCGGCGTAAGTAATCTACCTCCCCAAGAGGCGGTAGGGAGCTCAATGGAAGAATTCTTCCATCAACCAAGCGCTGTTTACACTGTGGTTAGGTTGGAATAGCTACACCTATAGCTATACAATGTAAGTTTCTAGTGCAGACCAGTCCTCAAACTGAACCGCTCCTCCTCCAAGGTAATTCAGAGTTGAGTTTACCAGTCTGTACTTACACCATGCTGAAGTGTCTAGGGCCTGGTCTGCACTAGAAAATCAGGTTGGCATAACAGCACTGCTCAAGGGCATGAAAAATCCACAACCCTGAGTGGCTCAGCTAAGCCGACCTAAATCTCCATGTAGACATTTCTAGGTCAATGAAAGAATTCTTCTGTCAACCTATCTCCTGCCCTCTGGGAGGTGGATTATCTATACTGACAGAAGAACATCTCCCATCAGCATCGGTAGTTTATACACCGAACCACTGCAGCTGTGCTGCTGTAGCATTTTAAGTGTAGACAAGTCCTAGGTGTTATAGTGATTTCTGATGGACACTTGCTTTCAAAATTGGGCTTGAACCACTATTTGAAATCCAGCATCCATTTCACCTTGGGCGATGATATGAGCAGAGTACATAAAATAAACAGGATTGGGTCTGGTTGATATTTATGCATCAGAGGAGACCTTGCATGCCACATTTCAGCCCTACGTCCCTGAGATGTGAATCTCTCTAGTGAAACTGTTGATTGATGCTTTACTCTGGTAGCATTACTGAGCATTGCTATAGTAAGTGATGGAATAGATTCCCATCTACATCTGAAAACCAATGGCTGCCAATCCATATCTGGGACCCAAGGTGAACCAATAAAAAACAATGTTTATTTTTAATTCAGTTTTAACTGGGCCAGATAGAAAAGGGTCAGCAAGCGAGGTGTTTTTCTCTTCCCCCCCCCCCCCCCCCGAGTCTACCATCTTTGCTCCTGTATCTAAGCTTATATTTAAAAAAAATAACTATATTTCTATAGTTGTAAACGCAACCTTCAAAAATGCAGCCAGCTGTAAATCAGATGTCTGCTGAGATCCTGGAACAATAGCTCTGAGAGAGGTTAGAGCTGCCCCATTCAGCTCAGGAGGTGTTGACTATTTCACTTCTGGTCAAAGAACACAAGCAATTAGCTGAATGTTGCTTTGTATCTCGAGGATCTCCATCTATTGTGCTTGGCATCTCATTTTAGGGTCACAAGTGAATGGAGCTTTAGTTTGTAGGAGATGCCCACTATTTTCCCTCACCCCTGTTTGACCTCCCAACTGTAAATAAAACAATCCCTTCATATTTATACATGGACTGTGAATGTACTGAAAACACAGTCTTTTACCCTTCCAATCCAGCAAAGTTGACAAATTCCACATGTCTAAATGGCCCTACCTATGGGTAAGCCTGAGGCCCAGACATCTTAATTTTGTTAGTCCTTTAACTAAATTCCTAAACTGAAAACATAAAAAGGTAGAATTGCAGGGGCTGAATGGCTCAGGGGCTTGGCAATAGGATAACAGAGCCTTTCACCCCTAGGTCACTGCCTTACATTTTGCCTAGTTTGGCACAGTAACTAAAATCCTTAACACACAGTAGCTGTCTGAAGGCTACTGTATATAAATGACTTGGTGGTGTCTACATCACAACTAGCCTTGCCGGCAGTTTTTAAATTGCCCTCTCAACCTTGGATCTGATCCCTTCAGGGTGGGACTAACGGCAGAGAAAATGTACCTGTATTGGTTACCTGTTCTGTGGATAAATACGTGACTTAAGCCTTCACTGCTGTCACCTTTCCTAACTACTCTATTCACTTAAAATATGCAGAGCTAGAATTGCAAGGTTATGGAACATATGAAAAAGCACATACTTTAAAACCTCATAATTTTCTAGGGTAGACCATTGAAAACAGTTTTTTTGTGGATTAAAGACTTACATTTTATATAATGCCAAAAAAGCTATTCAGCAGTATTATAAATAAAACATAAATTCCCTTCACTGTAATTACTGTGGTCGATTATGCTAAACCCAGCAAATAGCTTTTCTGCAAACATGTTGTTAGTGAGTCTAGAGGTCATTTGTACTAATTTCTTGGGATAGATGATTGGTTCTAATGAAATCAAAACAAATCTGAACCTTAAACCTGTTTAAGGTTAATTTCAGTGAAAACATTCACTGAGCAAGTTTGAGCAACTTTAATAACTTTTTGAGTTTTATCTGTCACTGGGATTTCCCTAGATTTCAATGATTTATGATGGTTCTTTTAATCAAAATGGTTAGGGGAAAATGTTCATAGGTGCCAACTAAATACATTTAAAACATCCTTTCTCTTTTGAAAAGGTCATGTTCTTGAGCCTGAGATAGGAGATCTTTTTTCCCACTTAACAATTGTTCCTAACAAGGATGGGCAAATTTGGTTCAGAAAAAAGTATGTAATATTTATATTAGGGTAGTGATCTGAAGCCCCTTCCAGGTGGAGGGCTCTATTGTGTTAGGCAACTCACACACACTAATAATACATCTACCCCCAAAATTTTACTACCAAAGTAGACCTTACTCTTGAACCAAGAATAAGCCCATGTCTTGAACGAAGCTTTTACCTTACTGTAAAGCTTGGAAAGATGCCCCATTATTGAATCCATCCACCCCATTTCCATCAATGAATTACTACAGCAGTAAATCCCCCACTGATTAACTTTTCAGTGAATAAGGAGTGAGCCCAGTTTTCAAGCTGTCGACTCCTAAATAGGACACCCATATTCCCCCATTCCCGTTGGCACTTATGCATCCTAAACAGTTATTTACATAACTAAATACTATTTTGAACATCACACACTGGAGATGAATGTCAAGTCAGAAAATAAAGATTCTCATTTCCTTCTGGCAGTTTAAAATATTTTGCCCTTCCATTCCGTGACCTCTACTGATAATGGATTCTTACAGAAGGTATCACAAATATCTAGGGCAGCTCTCCCCTTTCTGATATACATTGTGGATCTCTAGAGAGTATTTTGCACTCACTCTGTACCTGAAATGCTTTAGCCAGCAAGAGCATTCCTGTGTCCAGAACTTGTGTGAAAATGTAACAGAGATTTACACATGCAGTAAAGGGAAACCTAACTCAGTGATGAGAATTTGGCCTGCAGCTTTGAACTCTTATTCAAATGACAAGGAACCATGTACTAAAACTTCTAGACCATAGTCCCAATTTAGAGGAATTAGTCAACCCAAGACACAGCTTTATAATTATGCTATTTTAACCATAATTTATTTGTCATGGTAGAGGATTTAGCACAGATCATTCTCTGGATTATTGTGATTGTGTAATAGAGCTGAGTTTCTCCTTGCAACAGAGAAGGGGAACTGCCAGGAAAGGGAACTGCCAGGAAACCCTTTACAACTCCTTGTTACTCTACCTGGTCCCCTGCACAAGATAGAATGGCATAAGGGCCATGCTAACCTATGACCATTGGCTAGCTGAGGATAGATGAGGCACCAAATATTTATCACACTTACTTCCCTCCCCTCTCCTTGTACCCAGGACTACAAGGATGTTAGTAAAGAAACTGGGATAGATTGCTATATACCTGCTGGGGACTCTCTTAAACCAGACGAGATTCTGACCAGAGGGGTTTTTGCTCTCTTCACACCGTATAAGGCCATGTCTACACTACCCCTTATGTCAGCAATACTTACGTTGCTAAGGGGTGTGAAAAAACACATTCCTGAGCAACATACGCTTTCCCAGCATACGCGCTCATACGCACAGCGCTGTGTCGCTATGAGACGCTCTCCCGCTGACATACCTAGAACCGCTGGTTTAGGTGGTTTTATTATGTTGATGGGAGAGGTCTCTCCCATCAGCATAGAGTGGCTACACAAGCTTAGAGCTACACAACTGCATCAGTACAGCTGTGCCACTGTAAGTTTGCTAGTGTAGACATGGCCTAAGCAGAGCAAAGGTAGTGGAGTGGGGAGGAAAATCTGTCCTGCTGACTTCCAACCAGAACTAATTTGATACAGCTAAATGTCAAACATGTATACCAAATACTTTTAAATGAGCCTGAACTGGAGTATTTTAGTAGTTTAATATTTTGTCCTCTTTCTGAAATCACTTGCCCATAAAAACCTGAAATAACACCATTGAGGTCTATGGAGTTGCACTGGCATAGAACTCTGTAAATAGGATCAGAGCTGGGCCCATTTAAGTCATCCTTCTGAGCTCAAATTCAGTATCTTAAATGCAAATTTTTTAACTTGCTTATTTTCAGCATTCCTTAGTCTAGTGTCATTAAGTCACAATTAACTACACTACTACTTTCTGTTCAAGTTGCCACACATGAAATGTTGATTGGTTCCGGGTGTGGGATTTCAAGCTGATCCCTAAATGTGGAGTTCTTGAGCAGTCAAAGAACTACTATTGCCATTGGCTTCTCTGGGACCTGCTGAAGCATTTGATGTGGTCTGTTGTGGTTGTTATGCTAATAACTTGGGAGTATAGAAAACAGAGTAATTGACTACATAAATAACTGTCAAGAAAACAATGACCCAATAAGTATTTTAAATGAAAATGGGATACAAAAACTAAAATCCAGTTGGGAAAAAAACAAACCAACCAAACAAAAAAACAAAAACAAACCAAAAACTCCCCAAGAACAATGGGGTGGACTCTTGGATACAATTTTACATTTTGGACAGGCAAATGTTAAACTTGCTTTGCATATTTGCTTGAGTGATGCCATTGCAAAACCAAACAGCATAGCCATAAAACATTTTCCCTGTTGGAAGAGGAAGATTTGTTTGTAAGAAGTAAATTGCATAAAAACACACGGGATATCCCAAGAGTGTCAGTTGCATAACACAGTGGGGAGCTCTGAGTAGAAAATTCTTAGTTGAAGCTGAAAGCTGTACAAACCAACTAATATGAACATAAATAAAGTGTCTGCCTAATAAGTCTTTTAATAGTGGATTTTATTAGTTTTCTCATTAATTGGAAACAGGTCTCTTGTGCTATGCATTGTTGCATCTTAGATTCCTTGGCTCTACTTTTCATAATTTCATTCATAATCTGGCTTTTATTATTTTTGGGATATCTCCACACAGAAATATCTCTACTATCCTATGCTGATAAGATTACATTAGACCATACCTTTGTAGTATGAAGAATTTGATTATCGTAATTTATGCAAAATATTTTGCAGATATTTCATTTAAGTTAAAATGACCCCCCTCACACCCCAAATTTAGCAAAAATGAGTAGAGGGCAGATATTTATTACTTTAGTTTGGATTGGGAGGGTTTTATTTAGGCTAGAATTTTGAAAACATTTGTTTTGAACATGGAAGGATTTTGTTCTTATGAAACTGGAAAACTGGCCCTGGCTAGGAAGATGGAAACAAGGCTAAATTGACTTTAGGTACAGCCCTGAGCAAGGGGTGGTGCATAAGCTGAACTGACCCGTGAATAGGCCTAGGAGCCATTATGACTAAAACATGCCTCTGAATCACAGTTCCTCCCCTGCTTCCCCATTATTGGGTCTGCGTCCGGGTCCAGGGAGGTTGGTTCAGATTTATCTGGCTTCAACATCAATCAATTTGCCTAGAAGGGTAGAATCTTTGCCTGAATGGTAGCTTGACTGTGGAACTCTTTACCACCTGATATTTAAGACAGACCAGTTAAGTGGGCAAACTTTTTTTTTCCTGGGGGAGGCGGGGGCGGTTTGATAGAGAGCTTGTTAGCAATGTGGTACCCCTCTACCCCGATATAACGCGACCCGATATAACACAAATTCGGATATAACGCAGTAAAGCAGTGCTCTGGGGGGGCGGGTCAGCGCACTCCGGCGGATCAAAGCAAGTTCGATATAACGAGGTTTCACCTATAATGCATTAAGATTTTCTGGCTCCCGAAGACAGCGTTATATCGGGGTAGAGGTGTAGTTGGTTGCTGCATATTGCCAAGGTTTGATGTTAGTATTTTTCTTTCCTCTTGCCAAAATCATCCACCAATGAATACTGTGGGGGCAAATCTAGCCCCATCCCACCTGTGCAGTGGAATAGGTACAGTGCAAGAAGTAGGCTAGGGAGGCAAGATACAGGGCATATGTGGGCTAAAAGAGGGGCAGGACAAGAAGATCCACTGTTTCCCCTTCCACTGCATAAGGGCACATATAGGCTACTGCAGCCATTGAGCTTACACCATGCAATCATGTAGCAGTTGGTTCAGAGCCTGGGAGGGAAGACTGCTTCCCGCTGACCATCCACACTTCTGCCCAGCACCTACCCCAGATACTGGGTGCTGAGCATCAGATTTGGGGGTTGATTTCTGGTAATAGAAGTGGTATTCTGTGTCCTTCGGAGAGACCACCTTACCAGAAAACAATAATCAAAGGCCCTTTTTTCTTATGACCAGAACAGTAGTAACCATTATTGGTGAAATCCTGTAGCACATTGCTATTGACTTCAGTGAATGGCCAGGATTTAACCCCCTGTATCTAAAACTCAGGGCCAGATATTTTCAAATGGTGCATGGAGTTTTAGCTGCACAATCCTTTTTGAAATGAGTGGAACAATGAGTTCCTCTCCCCCCTCTCCCTCCCTCCCCACGCACCTACCCCCAAATATGAAGCAGACCTGTAGGGTATGGCTACGCGGCACATTCTGTACAGTGGTGTGTAGAGTACATACACTGCATGCCCCCTACCCCTACGAGTATAAACAGCAGTTTAGATGGTGAGGCACTGCTTCAGCAAGTAAATACATGCCAGAACCTTAGGGTATGCATCCTACACAGCTCTTTACAAAGCAAAGTAGCATGTTCCCTGGCTACGCTACTATTTTTAGCAGTGTAGAGTCCCACTGCCAGTGCCATTCCCTGCTGCAGAGAAAAATTCCAGCAGCTCCCCACTATCAGATTCATTCCCGGCTACCTTTCACTGCCACACGTTGTTACACACCGCAGTGTGTGGACGCAGCCTATTTTTCACTATGGCATGCAGCTACACATGTGTAGTCCCTGTATCCTACATGCCACAGACAGCATAGATGAGGCCATAGTTATGTGAGGAAGGAAAGGGTGTGGTGCAGCTCCTCTGTTCTGAATCCAGTGTTCAGAAAACCAAGTGTATTCCCTTTATTGGTCCTCTGTCTTGCTGCATAATTTTGTGGGTGTAACTTGTGAAACTTTTGCTTGTCTTGGATTCCAGCAGGCCTCTTTTAGATACAATGCATAATTGTATCACTTGAGTTCCTGTAGACATTGATGTATTTGATCTGCTGGCCCAAGATATGCAGTTTTCTCAGAAACCCTAATGTAAACACCAAAAGTAGTTTAAAGCTGCAAACTAGTATCCAATGCTAAGTGTTCCCTGGAGATTTAAGGCATGGAAGGAGGGCTCTGAAAGCTTATCCTGGATCAAGACCCCCTCAAGGTGGGTCTTTGCATTGTTTTAGCAGCATCTGCAATTAGATCTAATTTTAAAAAAGTTTCCTTTTTTTAAAAAAAGTTTAGTTTAGGTTTAACACAAGGACTAGCTTTTCTGCTGTGTGGACTCTCTCTCTCTCTTTTTTTTTTGTATGTCTTTGCAAACTTGGAACTAAGGGTGAGTCCTGCTGACAGGGTTTGATATGAGGAAGTTTTGCAACATAATTTACAACCAGTATAAAGCTTGTCAGTGGGTGTCAGAGGGTAAATGCAGCAATAAGCTAGTTAAGTTTCACTAAGTCTCTTATCCAAGCAAGTCTGGAATTTCTGCACCTCAAACAAATACTTTATTTAGTATCTCAGTTATTTGCTGGTATCCTACTCATTAGAAACTGTCCTTGGGCTTGCGTAGGCAGAAATGTATTTTGTTGAGTCAAACCAGCACATTAAAGATGTGAGATAGTGACAGCTGTCATGAATTGGAACAGGTTCCATGTGCCTAGACGCAGACTGCAAAGGAAAATAAATAAAAAATTTTCAAATAAACTTTTCCACTGTCCCAAAGTGAAATGTTAATGGAGCCACACTGAGCAACAGGAAATAGCATTTTTTATGGTAGGAGAAGGGAAAGCACAGACCTGGTTTTCTTATATTTTGCTAGCACATTCTACCTTGAATGGTAAGGCCATGAGGATTTGGGCAATAGATTAAAACACAGGGTTAGGCTGTGTCTACACTACAGCCTATGTCGGCAGAATTTATGTCGCTCGGGGGTGTGTGTGTGAAGAAACCACCCCCAAGCGACATAAGTTATACTGACATAAGTGCTAGTTCATTCAGCGCTATATTGATGGGAGCGCTTCTCCTACTGACATAGCTTCTGCTGCTCACAGAGGTGTTTATTTTATGCTGACAGGAGAGATCTCTCCCATCGGCATAAACCGTCTTCACCAAACACATTGCAGCAGTGCAGCTGCGCCACTGCAACATTGTACGTGGAGACGTGCCCTTAGATTTACAGCTGGTGAGACAGTGGGTCAGTGGCCAGGACACTGGACTGAGAGGTAGGAGACCTGCATTCAATTCCCAGCTCTGCCACTGACTTTTAGGCAAGACACTTCACCTCGGTGCCCTCTGTTTCCCTAGGGCAGGGATTGGCACGCGGCTCGCCAGGGTAAGCCTCCGGCGGGTCGGGCCAGTTCGTTTACTTGTCGCGTCCACAGGTTCGGCCGATTGCGGCTCCCACTGGCCGCAGTTTGCCGCTCCAGTCCAATGGGGGCTGCGGGAAGCGGCGCGGGCCGAGGGATGTGTTGGCCACTGCTTCCCGCAGCCCCCATTGGCCTGGAGCGGTGAACCGCGGCCAGTGGGAGCCGTGATCGGCCGAACCTGTGGACACGGCAGATAAACAAACTGGCCCAGCCTGCCAGGGGGCTTACCCTGGCGAGCCACGTGCCAAAGGCTGCCAATCCCTGACCTAAGCAATGTTGTCTATTTAGACTATAAGCTCTTTGGGGCAGAGACTATCTTTTCCCATGTACTTGTGCAGCACCTAGCACAATGGGACTCCAGCCTCAATTGGGATCTCTAGGCGCTATTGTAATGCATAGAATCATAGGATTAGAAGGGACTGCAAGGGGTTAGTCCAGGGGTTATCAACCTTCATTGCACCACGACCGGCTTGTGACATCAAAAAATATTACACGACCCCCAGGAGGAGGGTCCAAAGCCTGAGCCCGCCCGAGCCAGCCACCTCAGGCGGGGGGCCAAAGCTGAAGCCTGAGCCCCACCGTCCTGGGCAGGGGGCCCATAGCCAAAGCCTCAGGGCTTTAGCTCCGGGCTTCAGTCCTGGGTCCCAGCAAGTCTAATGCCAGTCCTGGTGACCCCATTAAAATGGGGTCGTGACCCACTTTGGGATCCCGACCCACAGTTTGAGAACCGCTGATCTAGTCTAAACCCCTACCAAGATGCAGGATTTGTTGTGTCTAAACCATCCAAGACAGATGGCTATCCAGCCTCCTTTTGAAAACCTCCAATGAAGGAGCTTCCACAACTTCCCCCGGCAGTCTGTTCCATTGTCCTACTGTTCTTACGGTTAGAAAGTTTTTTCTGAGATTTAATCTAAATCTGCTGTGCTGTAATTTGAACCCATTGCAAATAATAATGGCATAAACTGGTACGATGGAACGTTTTAATGTGCATATAATTATAAATGATCAGAAGTGTCTTCCTAATCTGTTTGGAAAGCATCAGCAGTACATTTGTTTTCTATTTAACTAACTTTAGAAGTCAATGTGAAACATTTCATGCCTTAGGTTCTGGTAGCAGTGTGTTGGCTTCTTCAGCCTGAGTCCTGCTAGCTTTGTCAGTAGGCAGTGTGAAACTGCTGCCACTTGGAATGAAGTCTGAATTTTGCAGAATGGATGGCATTTCAGGAAAACAAACAAACAAACAAAAATTTACTGATCAGAGCCAAATCTTGAAAATGGACGGGATAGATTTTCTACTCAGCATGAGGAGGTTCAGACATCAGCTTGAACACAGAAGAAAAAACTTTCAAAAATCATATCCAAAAGGTCAGCTGCTAAATCCATATTTAGGATCTAAATAAATAGTCAGATTTTCAAATGTGCTGAACACCACCTATCGATTTCAAGAGGAGCTGTTGGTTGTTCTATTTTTGAAAATCAGGGTATTTATTTTAGTTAAGTTTGGAAAGCATTTTAAAATATAATTATTAATGTTTTTGTGTGTCTATGCTTTTTCCCCATCAAAAGGTTGATATTACAGGAGATCCCTACATTTGGTTTTTGTGTGTGATTAGCAAGGTCCCAAACTAAATTTCTGCATTACTATCGAACAGCAAGGCATCATGTGTCCCCACTTATTAGCAGCCTGTACAATTCTAGAGGCCCAAATGCTTAGTCCTATTATAATTGCTTAGGATAAAGGAATTCCCAGCTGCAGCTGGTTCTCCTAACTGCACCACAAGTGTGGTTCTCATTTACTTATACATTTTTCTTAATATTTCTCTTAATTTCAGGCCTTTTATCTCTTGCCTTTTTATATTAAAACAAAAGAAAAGCACAATTATGACATGCATTATGTGACCATGCAGTGAATGAAGGCCCCCGTTCTTCCTTTCCTTCCCTGCATGACACATATTTTGAGTTGCAGTGTGGAGGGAAGAGTGGCCTCCATGGTGCTGGAAATGGGTGAAGCTTTGACTCTGCCCCTCTACATGCTAGCCACTACAGCTGATGGGGCATGAAGGGGAAGTGATTTGTGCCAGGTGTAGGGCTAATGCAGATTACTTCCCTCTGGACCAAAGGGGGAGCTAGGGCCTATATTGCGACTCCCTGCTTTGCTTCTGGAGCAGTGAAATTACATGTTGCCACTTTACTCATAGCTTGTTGTAAAACCAAAATCTAGTTCTTCATTGGATGACTCTGTGCTTTGTGAGGTGGCTGGTCAGAATACCTTCATTCACAATGCCATCCTTCATTAAGAATTGTTCCAGCTGTTGTCACAGATATCTGTTGCAATGCGCATGGACCTTGGAAGGAAGAGCACAGGTTGTAGGTGGGAAGAATTTGGAGAAGGCACCAGGTGGAGGTGTGCTCATGGCTGGAGTGTTGACTGCAGTTGTTGTATCGCTATTAAAGCAACTATTTAAAAAGCCCGCTTCTAAGCAAGCAGAGAGGCTAGTAAACAGGAGTGGCTAACAGGGGAGTTTTGCAAGGGAGTTTAGAGAAGGAGTATGAGTTTAACATCCTTTAAACTTAAAGCCAAAACTACCCCCTGACAAAAACAAAATATCAACAAAGGAACGAGCTGCAGGACTAAAAGGAGAATGCAGGCAGAAATCCAGCAACAGAGTGGGGGCTATCCAGTTTATTGCATCCAATTCAGCATGTATGATTATCCACCCTATGGGCAGGTGATGTATTTGTGCATTTGGTGCAAGGAGCTCCTGGCCCTGAGAGAGACCAGAGTGGCTGAACTGGAGGAGCTAAGGGAGAGAGAGAGATACAGCGATGAGACTTTCCAAGACATGGTAGAATGGTCCCACCCCCAGTCTGACAGCCAGGGAAGGAGAACATCCAACTGGAGCAGAGGGAAATGATCCCATAGTTGGGACTGTCCTTCTAGATGACGTGATATCCTCTCGCACTGAGGATATCCCTCCAGGGGAGGGAACTCCAGTTATTGGGAAGAGACAGGAAATAGTTATGGGGGATTCAATCATTAGAAACACAGATAGCTGGGTTTGTGATGACCGGGAGAACTGCATGGTGACTTGCCTGCCTGGTGCGAAGGTTGCAGATCTCTCAAGACATCTAGATAGACTTCTGTGTAGTGCTGGGAAGAAGCTGGTGGTTGTGGTACATGTAGGTACCAATGGCATAGGGAAGGATAGGTGAGAGGTCCTGGAGGCCAAATTTAGGCTTCTAGGTAAGAGGTGAAAGTCCAGGACCTCCATGGTAGCATTCTCTGAAACTCTTCCAGTTCCACGCGCAGGGCCTGTTAGACTGGCAGATCTGCAGGATCTCAATGCATGGATGGGACGATGGTATAGGGAGGAGGGTTTTGATTTATTAGGAACTGGGAAAACTTTTGTGAAATGGGGAGCCTATATAGGAAGGATGAGTGCCACTTAAACCAAAATGGAACCACATTGCTGGCTGGTAGAGCAGTTTTTAAACTAAGGGCTGGGGAAAAGCCAACAGGTGCGGAAGAGCACATGGTGCAGACAGAGACATCCCTTAGGGGAGGATCTAGTAATGGAGATTCTCTATATCCTAGAAAAGAGGAGAGGATGGAAGATGATAAAATATGGGTAGATCAAATGAGAAACAGTCAAATGAAAAAGAGTCTTATGGAATTACACCATGTAATGGCAGACAGCTAAAAAGTGACAAGTTTTTAAAAAGCGTATATACCAGGGGTCGGCAACCTTTGGCATGCAGCTCACCAGGATAAGCACCCTGATGGGCCAGGCCAGTTTGTTTACCTGCCGCATCCGCAGGTACAGCTGATCACAGCTCCCACTGGCTGCGGTTCGCCGCTCCAGGCCAATGGGGGATGTGGGAAGCGGCGCAGGCCGAAGGATGTGCTGGCTGCCGCTTCCTGGCACCCCTATTGGCCTGGGACAGCGAACTGCAGCATGTGGGAGCTGCGATCGGCCGAACCTGCAGATGCAGCAGGTAAACAAACTGGCCCGGCCCACCAGGGTGCTTACCCTGGTGAGCCGCATACCAAAGGTTGCTGACCCCTGGTATATACCTATGCTAGAAGTCTAAATAATAAGATGGGTGAACTAGAGTGCCTCATATTAAATGAGGATATTGATATAATGGGCATCACAGAAACTTGGTGGAATGAGGATAATCAATGGGACACAGTAATACCAGGGTACAAAATATATCGGAAGGACAGAACACGTCGTGCTGGTAGGGGAGTGGCACTGTATGTGAAATAAAAAGTAGAATCAAATGAAGCAAAAACCTTAAATTAACCAAACTGTACCATAGAATCTCTCTGGATAGTAATTCCATGCTCTAATAATAAGAATATAGCAGTAGAGATATATTACTGACCAGTTGACCAGGATGGTGATAGTGACTGTGAAATGCTCAGGGAGATTAGTGAGGGTATTAAAATAAAAAACTCAATAATAATGGTAATTTAAACTATCCCCATATTGACTGGGTACATGTCACCTCAGGACAGGATGCAGAGATAAAGTTTCTTGACACCTTAAATGACTGCTCCTTGGAGCAGCTAGTCCTGGAACCCACAAGAGGAGAGGCAATTCTTGATTTAGTCCTAAGTGGAGCACAGGAGCTGGTCCAAGAGGTGAATAGCTGGATCGCTTGGTAATAGTGACTATAATATAATTAAATTTAACATCCTGTGGCGCAGAAAACATCACAGCAGCTCAACACTGTAGCATTTAATTTCAGAAAGGGGAACTACACAAAAATGAGGAAGTTAGTGAAATAGAAATTAAAAGTTACAGTGCCAAAAGTGAAATCTCTGGAAGCTGCATGGAAACTTTTAAAAGACACCATAAAGAGGTTCAACTTAAGGGTATACCCCCAAATTAAAAAACATAGTAAGAGAACAAAAAAAAAGTGCAATCATAGCTAGGCAAGAAAGTAAAAGAAGCAGTAAGAGACAAAAATGCATTCTTTAAAAAGTGGAAGTTAAATCCTAGTGAGAAAAATAGAAGGGAGCATAAACTCTGGCAAATGAATTGTAAAAATATAATTAGGAAGGCCAAAAAAGAATTTGAAGAACAACTAGCCAAAAAGTCAAAAAGTAATAGCATTTTTTTTTAAGTACATCAGAAAGAGGAAGCCTGATAAACAACCAGTGGGGCCACTGGATGATCGAGACACTAAAGAAGCACTCAAAGACGATACGTCCATTGTGGAGAAACTAAATGAATTCTTTGCATTGGTCTTCACGACTGAGGATGTGAGGGAGATTCCCAAACCTGAGCCATTATTTTATCTGAGGAACTGTCCCTGATTGAGGTGTCATTAGAGAAGGTTTTGGAACAAATTGAAAAACTAAACAGTAATAAGTCACCAGGACAAGATGGTATTCACCCAAGAATTCTGAAGGCATTCAAATGTGAAATTGCAGGACTACTAATTGTAGTGTGTAACCTATCATTTAAATCAGCTTCTGTACCAAATGACTGGAGGATAGCTAATATGATGCCAATTTAAAAAAGAGCTCCAGAGGTGCTCTCAGCAATTACAGGTCGGTAAACCTGACTTCAGTACTGGGCAAACTGGTTGAAATATAGTAAAGAACAAAATTGTCAGACACATAGATGAACATAATTTATTGGGAAATAGTCAACATGGTTTTTGTAAAGGGAAATCATGCCTCACCAATCTACTAGAATTATTTGAGGGGGTCAACAAGCATGTGAATTAGGGGGATCTTGTGGACATAGTGGACTTAGATTTTCAGAAAGCCTTTGCCAAGGTCCCTCACCAAAGGCTCTTAAAGAAAATAAGCTGTCATGGGATAAGAGGGAAGGTTCGCTCATGGATTGGTAACTGGTTAAAAGGTAGCAAACAAAGAGTAGGAATAAATGGTCAGTTTTCAGAACAGAAAGAGGTAAAAGTGGTTCCCTAGGGGTCTGTTCTGGGACCATCCTATTCAACATATTCATAAATGATCTGGAAAAAGGGGTAAACAGTGAGGTAGCAAAATTTGCTGATCATACAAAACTACTCAAGATAGTTAAGTCCTAGGCAGAGTGCGAAGAGCTACAAAAGGATCTCACAAAACTGAGTGACTGGGCAACAAAATGGCAGATGAAAGTCAATCTTGATAAATGCAAATTAATGCACATTAGAAAACATAATCCCAACTATACATATAAAATGATGGGATCTAAATTAGCTATTACCACTCGAGAAAGAGATCTTGGAGTCGTTGTGGATAGTTCTCTGAAAACATCCACTCAATGTGCAGCGGCAGTCAAACAAGCAAACAGAATGTTTGGAATCATTAAGAAAGGGATAGATAATAAGACAGAAAATATCATATTGCCTCTATATAAATCCATGGTATGCCCACATCTTGAATACTGCATGCAGATGTGGTCGACCCATCTCAAAAAAGGTATATTGGAATTGGAAGAGGTTCAGAAAAGGGCAACAAAAATTATTAGGGTTATGGAACAGCTTCCATGTAAGGAGAGATTAATAATATTGGGACTTTTCAGCTTGGAAAAGAGATGACTAAGGGGGAATATGATAGAGGTCTATAAAATCATGACTGGTGTGGAGAAAGTAAATAAGGAAGTGTTTTTTACTCTTTCTGAAAACACAAGAACTAGGGGTCACCAAATGAAATTAATGGGCAGCAGATTTAAAACAAACAAAAGGACGTATTTTTTCACACAATGCACAATCAACATGTGGAACTCTTTGCCAGAGGATGTTGTGAAGTCCAAGACTATAAACAGGGTTCAAAAAAGAACTAGATAAGTTCATGGAGGATAGATCCATCAATGGCTATTAGCCAGGATGGGCAGAGATGGTGTCCTAGCCTCTGTTTGCCAGAAGCTAGGAATGGGCAACAGGGGTGGATCACTTGACGATTACCTGTTCTGTTCATTCCCTCTGTGGCACCTGGCACTGGCCACTGTCGGAAGACAGGATACTGGGCTAGATGGACCTTTGGTCTGACACAATATGGCTGTTCTTATGTTCAAAGAGCTAATTTAGTTTTACAGTCAGAGTGTTCTCTCATGTTATTACCCAGTCCTCAGCATATGGAAAAATGTCCATATATGAAAAACATGACAGTCATCCACACTCTCATTCCTGTACAATCCACAGGCAAATACTTGGGGAGCATTACAACTCAATAATCCCAGTAACCTAGGATATTTTTTCCCTTTATCAGCCATATTTTATACCATAGGAAGATATACTTGCTAAGAAAGGGCTGTAGACCAAAATATTTTTCTTATTGTAGCTTCTCATTCTTAGAACAAACATACTGCTGAATCATTAAATCTGCATGTAGAACATGATAAATTTAAGTATTACAAATATAGCTGGTCAGGAGATTTCTGACTACATTATTTTTAGAAATGTTGATTAGCTTAAACTGTTCACAAAGTGTTGGTTTCAATAAACCTCTGGATTAGTATTTTTGAGAAAAATTCTCAATCGTCAAAACATCCCATTTTGACACTTCCAAAGTGAAAAGTTTCACTTGCTGGTTTGCAATGAGTTTTCATCTTGAAATTTTAGTTTATTTATCGTTTAATTTTTTCATAACAGTTTAAACTGAATCAAAACATTTGAAAATTATCAAAACAAAATGTTCCGGTCAACCTGATGAGAATTTCTTTTCAATTATGTGAAAACTTTCAAGATTCTGACTTTTCATCCAGACGGGAAATTTTTAAATCTCATACTTGTGCAGGATAGGAAAACCACTTCCCACCAGCTCTAATGCTAAGCGCATGACTCACATGAACCTTATTGTGTGGGCTTTTTGGTTGTGAGGATAGAAATAAGTGTTTTAATAGTCTCTTTTGGCCACTCCCAGTACAAGCCTGAAATGAGAAGTATCATCTCAAAGATCCACCTGTTATGAGGCAGTAAAGTAAATAATCAAAATATGATATTTTAATCTCTATAGACATGGCATCACAGGGGCTGATTGAATAAATATTGCCCCTCGTGCCTATCATGGGATAGATGGTTTGGTCAACATCAACAAAAAATGGCCATATTCTGCCTTTTAGGTATAATCACACAAGCCCAGTGAAATATTAAGGAGGTTGTAGAAATGTAAATGAGGACAGAATTTGTCCGTTAGGTTATAAATCAAGGGACTCTTTACTCTTCTAGTCACCTCATCTCAACACTTCTAAGACCCAGTGGATGAAGCTGGGTTCCACTGATAAAAATGACTAATTACTATCATAGCAGGAAAGGTGACAAAGTCAAGCTAGCATGGTCATGGTAACCATCATTAAATAATGAGGTGGTGATTAGCCTTTTTTCAGTTTTTCAACAAAACTACACAAAGTCTTGAAAATGTCCACAAAAATTTCCATTTAGTTATAATGACATTTTTGGTTTAAAATGATTTTCATCAACATTTTTTTCACTAGCTGTAGTAATTTTTTGGTTTTTGTTTTTTCTCTGAAAGTAGGTGTCTTAACCTATTTCTACTCTTGCAGGCATAAATTGCACAGGTCTGTAGGCAAAAAAAAAAAAGTGTTTTTTTTTATTATTATGTAAAACTCCCTTGAAGAAGGAGAGGAAAAATTCCCAGCATTTTCATTATTTCAACTAATGAGAAAGGAAAAATAAAATTCCTAGTAGAAGAGGTAGTACTTCCACATTTTGTTATGACTCTATTTTCATAGCTACACAAAAATGTATAGATAGTAAATGTCATCTCCCTTTCAGTCAGTACCAAGATAGTATAGTACATTTAGGTAAAAATAGATTAACTGGGATTTATTTATTTATTTGCGGAGATGTAACACTTACTGTTTTTACACAATTAAGTGAGCTGGGGAACATGAAGAGCAGTATTTTGTAATCTAGGCACAAAGCCGAAACTTTCTTCCAACAGAAGAAATATTACACATCTTTTGATTCAAGAGACAATGTCAAGTACTTTTTCATATTTTGTAACTTCTATTTTTTTATTCTCCTTTGTTTGGGAGACTCACTTGGAAAACTGAGAATAACATTTCATTCTTTGCAAGGTTTGTCCTTTCAGTCAAAAGTCCCACATTTGGCAAAATTTGATTTCTCTCCCACCTATGCCTGCTGCTGTGATTTTTACGGAACATAAGCCAAGATGTCTCTATTTTATTTACTTCCTTGTTCATTTAACAGCTTCCTTGAGAGTGTCAAGTGCAGTTGTGGAACCATGGTTTAGTTAGATCACTTATCCTCCCCATGCTAACTAGCTCAGCAACAGTGTGGAAGAAAATGCTGGATTAAAGGAAAATAGATGTTACAGCTGAAATGTTCAGACATAAAGTTCCTAAGTACATTTTTATAAGCATTTGATTTATGCATAGAAGCTCATTGCTGAGTATGAACGAGTCTGCACACGCGTACAAGTATTCACATTAACCTAAACCCAGTCTGCACATGACTATGGGGATATTTTGATGCCAGACTGTGTGTGTAGAAAAGACTGGAAGCCATGACACCAGTTTGGACATCTAGGCTTTATGACCTAGACCAGGGATCGGCAAGGCCAGGCCAGTTTGTTTACCTGCCGCGTCCTTAGGTTCAGCCAACCGCTGCTCCCACTGGCTGCGGTTCGCCACTCCAGGTCCAATGGGGGTGGCAAGAAATGGCAGCCATCACATCCCTCGGCCTGCGCCGCTTCCTGCCACCCCCATTGGCCTGGAGCAGCGAACCCCGGCCAGTGGGAGCCGCAATCGGCTGAATCTGAGGATGCGGCAGGTAAACAAACTGGCCTGGCCCGCCAGGGTTTAAACTGCTTGCCATCATCTCCTTTAAAGCCCTGATAGTGAAGAAAATACAAAACATCAGGTTGTTAGATATTGTACTAAAATTGTGCAAAATACATGGGAGTGCTAGATATATTTAATCAAATGCTGTTTTACACTGCATACTGTGCTCTGTGGGAAGCCAATGCTCTTAATGTTGCGAAAGCTATGAAAGATGATTTCCTAGAGAATGTATTCAGACATGATCTGCTGAATTGTGGACAACAGGACCAGACATGCCAAACTCATGAAAAAAAAACGCAGAAATTGGGCTTGTTTTTGGCTTAATTGGCTTGTGAGTTGCTTGTTGGCTAGTTTTTGGCTTGTAGCTTGTTTTTTGTTTGGCTTGTAACTTGTTGCTTGTTGTAGCTTGTTGCTTCTTTTTTTTTTTTTTTTTTGATCGTCTCCCGGCAAGTAGGGGCAAGAGGGGGCAAAGGGCAAGCAGAGGCAAAGCGGGGAGAGAGTCGGGGTGCATAGCGGGCCCACCACAGTCCCAGATTGCACACCGGGGGGATCTAGTCACATAGAGTGTTGGGGTTCTTAGGAACTGGTTTGTTTTGGCCTTGTTTTGAAATGGGATTAGCTTGATTTTTGGCTTATTCTGAAAGTCGGGGTACTAATTTACCACATGAAAGTTGGCAACTGTGAACAGGACAACCAATGAACAGGATCAAAACCAAGGCTGTGTCAGTCCAAATAAGATGGAATTACTTTATAACACAGGGAAAGAAATAGAAAAGATGAATTACTGTTGCCATAGTATCAAACTCTGAGGGTGGCAAGATCTAAGTAAAGCCTTAAAATGATAGAAAGCAGATTTACAAAGCAAATAAGAATTTGCTGATCCACTGTGCATTGTGGATGAGCTTGCATAGTGCTCAAAACCCTCTTTTTTTTTTTTTTTTTTTACTTTTCTCATTCTTTCAGGAAACACAAGTGCCTCTTACAATAGAGAATATATAATGTGTATTGAGAAAAGAGATTATGTGGCTGTATTGAACATATAACAAAACTACATTTTGCATTTTTGTTCATTCATATTGGAAAAGGTTTATTTACAAAAGAGAGAGAGAAAATATTGGAGCATATAAGCCTTAAAAGTGACTCACCAGGGTATAATAAAGTAGCTTTTGTAATCAATTTCACCAACGTACACCAGCTGAAGAGCCTGCCCTATATATCCAATTGTATTTTGAATATTTTGCTTTATTGGTTAATTACCAAAGTCATACCTCCAGGGAATGTGACCTGAGTAACTAACCCAACCAGCAAAATTTTAACTTCAGATTTGGAAGATTTGTAATTAACTGTTTAGGAACGATTTGAAGATCAAGAATTATTCATTGAAGAAATTGGTGTAGCTCAACCAAAAGTTATGGGCTTGATACAGGAATTATTGGGTGAGGTTCTATGGTCTGTGTTTTGTAGCTGGTCGGACTAGATGATCACAATGGTCCTATCAGATCTTAAAATCTCTCCAATTTAAAATCTATGAAAATTGTGAATATCTTTGACTAGCAAATTAACGAATTCCCAAAGAGTTTATGATCAGTTTACAAGGAGGAAAAAATGCATAATTTTAAAGATACTTAGTTCTTTCAGTATTACAACCAGAAATAATATATGAAAGTATGGTGAGTGCTTGATGCTTATTCAAAGTTTCAATTTTCTGATCTAAAGAAAGAAATGATCTTTAGCCTTCCAAAGTCAATGTTTGGCCAAGCTGACATTTTAAAATGGACTCATTTACTCATTCGGGCATTATATTTGGTAGGTTGTCATCACAACTAAGGAAACAAACTGCAAAATTTTTCAAGAACTCCAAATAGAGTAGTCCTCAGCCTGTATGCTATGGGCCAGTTTTAGCACTTCAGGGATAGATTTTTCAAACACTCAGTACCCACAAGCAGGGCTAGATTTGCAAAAGAAGTGAGCATCCAGTAGCCCCCCTGGTGACACTGATGGCCATATTTCAGAGCAGCTTGGTCTCCAATGTATTTGAACTTTTGGAAAGCCAGCCTTGTACTCAGATTCACACCCCTGAGCCTGTCTGGTTAGTTGGGCTGGGGTGGGAGGATATTGCCTGACAGACTGTAACCTGTGTATGAATGCTTTCCCTAACATACCTTCTCTGGGAGGCGAACCATAATCTGAGGATTCATGCATCAGATCCTCTAGCCCTGCTCCCTCCAATGCTTCCCAAGTCTGCCCTCTCCATGTACCAGTGAGCTGAGCACTGTACAAGAGGTTGGTACCGCCTGCATGTCCATTTCCCCCCAATCTTGCCCTCAACACTGGTTAGGCTGAAAGGGAGCCTTTCACATGAAGGAGGTGGGAGTGGGAGAAAGTTAGGTGCAAGATTTGCACCTATGTGTAGATAGGAATTTGAGCTAGTACTTTTCCTTGTAGAGTGTTTCCAGGAGAGACATAGCTTTCACTGTGTTAAAGGAAACATTATCAGAAAGTTAAATAACTATTAATGAAACCCATCCACAGAGCAGTGCTACAGGTCAAGCTGAAAGCAAAGACTCAGAACAACCATAACAAGTTCAATGATGTAAAAGCAAGCAGTCCAGATAGTTAGAAGTAATAAAGCAAGTCATAGACTCTATCATTTGAAGTGTTTAGGTGACTTTCATTTACCAATGCCAACCCTGCACTAACAAGATAACGCAGGACCTCAGTGAAAGGGATTATATTGTGTGATCCGGACAATTATGACCTTCTCCAGAAATTTGGGGATTATTTGTTACATTTTCAGTGTCTTGGTATTAGTTTCAGTTTTCAGAAGTTCTTCGTTTTACTTTATGGATGATGGAAAATTTTACTTCTATTACTGATTTCATTTGAAGTTGGACATGTCAGTGTATTAGAATTTTTTGCCTGAACCTCCCCCAGGTTAAAACATGCCAACAGGACTTGATGTTGATGTTAGTGATGAATATCTATATCTGAATTTCTTTTCATTGCTTTTCATTCTTAGCTGAACTGCAGCTGATTGCTCTCGTTTTATAGGCCAGATTCATCTCTGCTGGTGCAGGCAGGGGCAATTTGCAAGGGCTATTATATCCCTAGATCTGCAAATTCACCTCCAAGAAGAAGCAGTCGGTGATCATAAGTTCTATTGGCACATCTGGACACTTTTGCTAGGGAATCTCTAACTTGGTACGGCCTAGATTCAAAGCCCATTGAAGTCAATGGAAAGTCTAACTTGTAATATAAGAGCAACCTCTTCCCCTGCTCCCACTATGGGCCTTTACTGACACTGGCAGGTGAGGGGGGAAGAGAAATTGAATCTTTCAGTATGGGGTCCTATAATCCACACAGATGCATACAGGGATCTCAGAGCTATTTGCACTGGCTTACAGAATGTGGTATTTATTAATAATTTGATAAGATGTATCCTTATAGCAAGTTTTTTTTTTTTTAAAAGAAAGTTCGTTTGTCACATCTGTGCCTCCAACCTAAGTCACAGATGACTGGGTTTACTAGTGCTGTGTTGCTATAGATTTCTGAGGACCACAGGATTCAGTTCAGTTTAAGGGTCATATCCTTCCCTTGATATGGAGTTTCACTGACTTCAGTGGGGCCAAGATTTGGCCCTAGTAGGACAGGTTCAAGATTCAGCCTGACTTACATTGATGTAAACCAAAGCACTTTCAGTAGAAACCAAAAGACTTGGGAGGAGGCAGCAGTGGCAACCCCAACCTGAAGGGAGACCACAAGGGAGCTAGTGAAGCCAGAAAAGTCAATGGTGTCCAATAAGGGGAGGGGACAAATGAAAGCTATCCACTCAGGGGCTGCAACCCCAGACAGGGTGGAGGCTGCTTCACTGACGCAGACCACGGCCAGTCTGGCTCAGTAGATGCGTAGGCTTGAAGAGGACAAATAAATAACGTCAAAAATGTGAAACATAGCTCCTCCTCCATTCCTGCCACGACTTGAGTCTCGAGTTCTGTGTTTAACCGGCAGGAATTGATACCATCACACACATCTACAATGTGAGGAATTCAGCTCCCTCACTGCCTGAGCTGTTTGTGAGGGGATCAGCTATTTCAAGGACATGCAGGTCTCTGATCTCAGGTTCTGGCAGAAAAAAGCCATTTGGTTTCTCATTCACAGTGTCGGTCTTTGTAACTTTTATACTTTAGACAGTACTGCTTTGGGTCCTCAAACAATTTTAAGTCTTCATGTGGCATTGTAGGCCCTGAGGGGAAAAACAAAACAAAACTGGAGTTCCCCAGTGCCACAAAAGGGTACAAAAAATTAGAATTACAAATTGAGTTTTAAGAAGAGAAAAATATCTCCAGCTGGGGTTAGGGTGGAAAAGTGTAAGTAAAATAGGTAAAAAGTAAAACAGTGTTGAAAGAGAGCTGAGCCCTGTACAGACATATTAGATAGTGCTGAATGACAAATGATAAAAAGATCAAGTTCATGTCCTTTCCAGTGCTGCAAGCAGAGGACTGAACATGCTGAGTCTGACCAAAAGCATCAGAGTACAGTAAGTCACAGGATAGTGTGAATCACTGGAGAATGATCCGCAAACAGCCCCTGCTTCCAACCCCCTTCTCCAAGAAAGCCAATTAATCAAAAGCAGGAGCTAAATTTAAGGCAGGGTGTGTGTATACAAAATCAACATGTAACATAGAAGAAATTGTGCAGGTGCTGTATGATTTGATTTGATTTGATTAAAGCTGGGCAAATGAATGATTTTTCAGTCAGTGGCAGCTCTGGAAGATAAAAAAATTGGTTCAACCCAAACCAAAACCCAAAATTCCAAAAAATGTTGGCAAATCAAAAAGGTCTGTTTTGAGTCAAACAAAACATCTTAAAACAAGGCAGACAAAGGATGGGAGAGGAAACAGAAGCTATGTCTATACTTACAGCTGTAGAATAAAGGCACTATAGGTAGCTACACACCACAGTGAAAGGCAAGCTGCATCCACAGTTGTCACTGCAAGTGTAATTACACCCTGCAGCGAGAGGCTCTGGTAGTGGGGAAAGGCTCTGTCAGGGGAGAGACAGCAGGGAAAGGCTCTGGCAGTAGGATCATACAGTGCTAAAACTAGCAGCATAGATATAGGAGGCACTGCTTGGGTGTGTAGAACCCGTGTAGGGTATGTAGCCTGGGGGGTTAGGCATGTAGGGCTCTCTGCTCTGCTTGCCTAAGCAGTGCCTCACCATCTATTTATACCTGTGCTAGCTGGGTGTACAGTGTCTGTACTCTACACAATGCCGGAAGTGTAGACACACCAAGAGGCACAGAGGAGTGAAGTAACTTGCCCAAAGTCATGCAGCAAGTGAGTGTCTGGGCCAGGAATAGCACCCAGTTCTCCTGACTCCCTGTCTAGTGGCCTAGCTCATTAGATCATGGGTTGTGGGTATCATAGGCTGGGGGAGGTTATGCCTCCCCAAACAGCCAGGCGGGCCCTGCCCACACTCCACCCTCAGGCCCTCCTCTGCAGCTTCCTCGTGTGGTAGCCCCAGTTGATGAGATTTAAACACAGTGAGGGATTGTCTACATAGGGACACTTGGAAAATTAATCCAAATTAATTAAAAGTGTTAATTTAAAGTGGAGTAGTTAAACCTCATTAAAGCCCTGTGTGGATGCTCACATTCAGAACTGAAGTGCCCCTAAGTGCCAGTTTATTTTATGTGCCTTCCAAAGGTGAATTAAGCTAAACCAAATTAAGGCCACTTTAACTGTGCATAAGAACATCCACACAGGGTTTTAATGTGGTTTAACTAATCTGCTTTAACAGGTAATCCAAATTAATTTCCCTAAGTGTCCTTGTGTAGACAAGCCATTACAGTTAATTTATTTAAAATCCCAATAAATGTTTTTTCCATATTCCACAATTCTATTGAAAATGACCCTTGTAAAACATGCTGCACTGGATGCACCGACTAAACAAAATTTTAAAAAAATCCCTGCATGTAACAAAGAGTTAGATCTAAGCAGCGGCACTGGGTACTTCAACTGTCTAATTCATCTAAAGAATCAGTGCATGTTTTAATTATTTCATAGCAGTAACATGCATCATGGTGTTTGTTTAGGCTGCAAAACTTTATTTTAAGATGTTCAGTAATCTTTCTAGAGGAGAATGCCAGAAGAAGAAGCAAGTTACTGTGGATAAGATTGAGTTCCAGGGTTGAGGAAGAGATTGTTGGAAAATACAGCAAATAGCAACATCTGTCTACTCTGGGATCATACTTAGTTTTTTCCAATACATAATTTCAGCCAGTATCAGTTGCCATTTAGTGCCATGGAACAGGAGTGGGGTTTGCTGTTGTGCTTTTACAGCTTATAGATTTCTTTTGATGAGTGCTATTATGCAAACAGTTATTTTATGGCTTGTGCCTCTGATAGGGAGGTTATTTAAATTTAACTACTACCCCAATGGGTACTTACTGGGGAGGAAATGCACCTGACTTTTGAGTTAGGCATGCCTCTTAGTCCTGCTCATTCTTTTAGTACCCATAACCTCTCTTTGTCTTTCTGTCTCTCAACCATCCTTCCCTTTCCCACAGTTGGCCAAGGCTGATTCAGATAATGTTGCTAAAACCTCAACCACAGTGGGTGCCAAGATTGTTGGTGCCCACCCCTCTAGGGACAGCTCAAAGTAATAATGAGATATCTACCATTCCAGCTTCGCTGACACCTGATGTGGGCTAGAAAGCTGCTTTGTGCTCACAGAGCTTTACAGAGATAACCTGAGACTAACCAGCTTGGACACATTCACAAAGGGATCAAAATCCATCCCCCATCCATTGAGAGAGAGTGTGATGGGGAGAGGGGCATGCCCTGAATCTTGAGCCTTGCTGATGAAGTCCTAATTGAATGGCTTTTCAGGGGCCTCAGTTTTGTCTGAACCAGCCCTGGAACTGGTATTTCTCAGGCTATGTCTACCTGTACCATTGCAGCTGTGCCGCTGTAAGGTCTCCCATGTAGCTGTTCTATGCCGGCAGGAGAGAGCTCTCCTATCAGCATAATTAAACCACCCCCAATGACCAGAGGTGGCTGTGTTGGTGGGAGAGCTGGCACTTTCATTGGTGAAACTTATGTTGGTTGGGGTGTGTTTTTTTTCATACCCCTGACCGACAAAAGTTTTACCGAAAAAAGTGCTAGTGTAGTCAAAGCCTAAGTAAGTGAGCTGTCATTTGTATGTCACAGAATACAAACAATTCAGCATGTAATGTATTTCCTGCAAACACAGGGTAAGAATACAACAGAATTCATGTAGACATCATAGCTGGACACGCCCTTAAAAACAGGATCTGCAGTCTAACTGCATAGAAACAAGTGACTAAGCCTCTGTGAAGGTGACCAATAGCTGACCTCCAATTGAGGCACAGCAGAGAAAAAGCTTAATTGTATTTTCAATATTTACTGTAGAATGAAGCAGCTTCAAAACCATATTTAGCTGCAAGATAAAGTCTTTCAAATGGTGTTCAGTGAAATCCCATTCCAACAGCAATTGATTCTGAAAATGTGATGTGCCATAACTGCAGTTACGCTGAGTCCCGAAGTGCTATGCTGAGCAGTTCTGTACTGAAGTGGAGAATGATTCGTTTACAGATTCCGTATTAAATTTGGAGCAGTGGAGAAAAATGTGGTCTAACAAACGCAAAAAAAAAAAAAAAAAAACACACCACAGGAGCCTTTTCTTTACACATTTTCTGTAGTGAAACCTCCACTTGAAGAGGACAAGGTGAGTCTTTGGTTGACGTTACTACACCAATACATTTGGGCCTGGATCCTGCTTTGTAATTGAAGATGCCATACCATAACTCTACCTCTGGCTCCATTCATGACCATACAGAAATCATTCAAACATCCAGATAATATTTATCTCCAAACCCCTGAGGTCCTTAATCCACCATCATTTTTGGCCTAAAAATTTACTGGGCCTGATTCTGATGTCAATGGCACTGGTGTAAATTGGGAGTAACTGCACTTAAGTTGGTAGGTTTTAAATTGATTCTCACTCGTGTAAGTACCACCTGAATCAAGCTCAATGAGTATAAAGAGGATTTCTCTATTTCCTATCATTTTATGCCACTGTAGATGCATGTTAACATCTAAACATAACTGTTCACCTTGCAGTCAATAGTCTCCCATTCATGTATATTGTTGAATTTGGGCCCTAATGTACAATCAAAATTAACAGATGTGTCTTGGGAGGAAAGGGAGAGCACTGCTCTGAGACAGGACTCCCTGCTGCTGGGCATTTACTATGACACATAACTTCCCCTGGGACTTGGTTTTGCTGTTTAACTGCTTCCTTACTGTAAATATCACTGAGGTTGGATGGTTTGGTTTGGTTTTTTCCCTTCCCACAGGAAGATATCTTTGACTGTGACTGTTTGGTTTAATGTGCCTTGTTCCACAGGGAAGTGGAGACAGAGAAAGCAAAAGGCTTTTGTTGAATACACCAACTAACCTCTGTTACTCGTTTTTTCCTCTGGGTTGTCTGGCCAAAGCTGACCCCTTGTGCTCCAGATATAACAACTGCTATTGAATCATAGAATCATAGAATATCAGGATTGGAAGGGACCTCAGGAGGTCATCTAGTCCAACCCCCTGCTCAAAGCAGGACCAATTCCCAACTAAATCATCCCAGCCAGGGCTTTGTCAAGCCGGGCCTTAAAAACCTCTAAGGAAGGAGATTCCACCACCTCCTTAGGTAACCCATTCCAGTGCTTCACCACCCTCCTAGTGAAATAGTGTTTCCTAATATCCAACCTAGACCTTACGCACTGCAAGTTGAGACCATTGCTCCTTGTTCTGTCATCTGCCACCATTGAGAACAGCCGAGCTCCATCCTCTTTGGAACCTTCCCTCAGGTAGTTGAAAGCAGCTATCAAATCCCCCCTCATTCTTCTCTTCTGGAGACTGAACAATCCCAGTTCCCTCCGCCTCTCTTCATAAGTCATGTGCTCCAGATCCCTAATCATTTTTGTTGCCTGGACACAGTACTCCAGATGAGGCCTCACCAATGTCGAATAAAGGGGAACGATCATGTTCCTCGATCTGCTGGCAATGCCCCTACGTATACAGCCCAAAATGCCGTTAGCCTTCTTGGCAACAAGAGCACACTGTTGACTCATATCCAGCTTCTCGTCCACTGTGACCCCTAGGTCCTTTTCTGCAGAACTGCTACCTAGCCATTCGGTCCCTAGTCTGTAGCTGTGCATGGGATTCTTCCGTCCTAAGTGCAGGACTCTGCACTTGTCCTTGTTGAACCTCATCAGGTTTTTTTTTTGGTCCAATCCTCTAATTTGTCTAGGTCCCTCTGTATCCGTTCCCTACCCTCTAATGTATCTACCACGCCTCCCAGTTTAGTGTCATCTGCAAACTTGCTGAGAGTGCAGTCCACACCATCCTCCAGCTCATTAATAAAGACATTAAACAAAACTGGCCCTAGGACCGACCCCTGGGGCACTCCGCTCGAAACCGGCTGCCAACTAGACATGGAGCCATTGATCACTACCCGTTGAGCCCGACGATCTAGCCAGCTTTCTATCCACCTTACAGTCTATTCATCCACCCCATCCTTCTTTAACTTGGTGGCAAGAATACTGTGGGAGACCGTATCAAAAGCTTTGCTAAAGTCAAGGAATAACACATCCACTGCTTTCCCCTCATCCACAGAGCCAGTTATCTCATCATAGAAGGCAATTAGGTTAGTCAGGCACGACTTCCCCTTGGTGAATCCATGCTGACTGTTCCTGATCACTTTCCTATCCTCTAAGTGTTTCATAATTGATTCCTTGAGGACCTGCTCAATGATTTTTCCAGGGACTGAGGTGAGGCTGAGTGGCACTAAGGTTACTATCAATATATTGTGGGCACAGAAGATTAGAGAGACTGTTACAAGGTCACCGGATGATACAGGAGAAGTGAAGATTTCTTTATGTAGAAGCATGGAGAGAATAGGAACAAATTCTTTCTTAAAAGATTGATTTGTAACATTGTCCTTTCAAAAAAACATGGCTTGCTTCTGCATAAAACTGCACAGAGCTCTGTATTGATTGAGAGGACTATAAATATACATGGGACTCATATAAGTTCTCTGCAAGCAGTAAAGTTTAAGGATGATGTTTGACAAATAAAAAATTGGCTAAATATAATTTGCGTGTACTATATTCCCCAAATATGCAAGAGAAAATCATCACATTAAAAAACAAACAGAGCATTTTCTAGAAATTGAGGGATTTTTCCTTCATTGAGATCCTGTTTATTTTCTCTCAGATAAGAAGAGTTACTTTACCTCTACAGACCATGCAACTCGGAACTGCAACTTAGAACATAATCAGAATGTATCTTGTTTGGATAATGAGGAACACTTTCCTAGTTAGTTTTGTGTTCTTGTGGGACTAGAACAGAATGTTAAAAATGCGTCAAAAGAATCACACCAAACTATTTGCAGATAAGAGGTGTGTGTGTGTTTTGTTTTTCTTTTTTGCCCTCTCCCTACCCCATGTTTCTCTTTGTCTACAAATTAGGGCATAAATTTCTAATGTATAAACAACACGTTCTGGCTCTAACAACTGAATGTGTGGCCTTATCTACACTACAAAATTTTGTCGGCAAAAGTTATGCTGCTTTAATTAAAGTGCTTTAATTAAAACCTCTGTTGCATGTACACACTAGCTCCTTGTGTCGGCAGAGTGCATCCACACTAGCAGCTCTTGCAGCGACACAAAGAGCAGTGCATTGTGGGTAGCGATCCCACTGTGCAACTGGCCGCAGGGTGCTTTGGGAAGGGTTTGCAATGCCTCATGGGGCAGGTACTGCGTCACATGATGCAGGTTTCTCAGTCTCATCATTCCAGGAGCATCCTAATGGATTGTCAGCCACTTTTTCAACGGAAGTGGCGAGAGAGTGGGAGGGAGAGGAGAGTGGTGTGTCTGGGGCGGGGAGACAGCAGTCTGACCAACCTATCTTGAGGCGGGGGGGGACACCCACCCCCACGTCAGACCCAAGAGGTCAAAACAGTGAACAGAGCAGTCACAGCAGGCATTGTGGATCCTGGCAGAAGCTAGTTATGTCAACAAAACAAACAGCAGTGTCTACACTGACGCTTTGTCACTTTAACTTTGCCACAAAAAGCTTTATGACTCTCGTTGAGGTGGTTTTATTTTGTCGGCATCTACTCTGACGCATCTGGATATTTCTTCCTCTTTTGCAAAAACTAATCATTCCAAAGGGCAGTGTCACTGATGAATGAATAAACATCTTGACTTTACAAATACAGAATTTATGGAGTAAAGCTTACAATTTTTATTTTTTCCCCTCTAATCCTTTGATATAACTTTCTAGTAAGTCAGACTTGGCACTTGGAAGCTGTGATGGATGAACCTTGCCCTTCTAAAGATTCCCTTCTCTCCTCCTCCTAGTTTCTCTCCAGTTTCAGTGTTGCTAACTTTCAGTTTTATCATGTCTCATTATGGTTGGTGTTTTTCGTAGAGCCTTAGCTCCTGTCAGGAGATCATGTAGAAATCCCAACTTCCATTATTTTTAAAAAAGGAAGCTTTTAGCCCTCATGATTATAGAGATGGACTCAAATAATGTGTCCCAAATGTATCTGAAATGCTCAAAAACCAGAAGACAACTAAAAAGAACCCCACATTTATTTTCTAAAGATCTCCTGATTTTAAATCAGTCTCATGATTTTGGGGACCTGACATCATTTTTTTTTTGTTTTTTGTTTGTTTTTAAAGACCCAGGGATGACCTTGAGTCTTCTCTGATGGGTCCCTGAGTCAATTCTTGTTGTACGCTCTCGCCCTTCAGTCAGAGCATATTGGCTGGCTGACAGACCCCTTCTACCTGAGCTCCAAAGATGAGTGTCCTGTATCATAGACCTACATATAAGGGGCCACATGTCTATAATCAAAGGGCAGCCCATAAAGGGCTTCAGTCTCCAGTCCAGGGTTCTCTAGTCTTCACTCTAGGTAATAATGGTATACAATATGGTGCATCTGTGAATTATCTGTCAACACAAATCTTTTTCCAGTTTCTAGGAACCCAGAATATCCAAGAATGGCATCAGCCACATCTCATTTGTTGTGTCAGCCAGTTTTGACAACTGAGGGATTGCAAAACTGACACAAAAATTAAACCTGAAACTGCTTAAGCAGGCAGCTTTGACAGAAATATCTCTTCAGTTCCTTTTTCCACTTCTTTGAAGTAAACACTTGTTCCAGCTGATGGCCACAATATTCTAAAAGAGTGTTTCTTTTTAGACAAAGTAGACTATGCTTCTGCCACTTTCTATGTGGCAGAAGAACTCCAAACCCAGGGCTTCTCACATTTGTTTCACCTCATTTCTGACAACTTGCCTCTCTTAGTTTAATAAACACTTCATTCATAAAAAGTATATTTTAAGCACCATTTCCCTGTCTTTATTATTTATTTATTTATTTCTTCTTCTTCTTCTTCTTATTATTATTATTATTATTATTTGTGAGACTAAGAGAAAGGTGAGGTCCTGTGAGCCAGTATTTTAGAATTTGTTTTACCATTAGACCTGCAGTGACGTATTTTGCCAGGATCATACCTTTTGAGTGAACCAACCTTCATCATCCCCCCAAAGTTTCCTCTTTATGTCATGTCTACTCTAAAGGCCTTACAGCAGCACAGATGTACCACTGCAATTGCACCACTGTAAGATTTCCGTGTAGCCACTCTATGCCAGTAGGAGAGAGTTCTCCCATCGGCATAATTAAACGACCCCAATGAGCGGCGGTAGTTATGTTGGCATGAGAGCATCTCCTGCTGACATAGCACTGTCCAAACTGGAGCTTTTGTTGGTGAAACTTATGTCGGTCAGGGGGGTGTTTTTTCACACCCCTGACCGACAAAAGTGTTACCAACAAAAGTGCGAGTGTAGACATAGCTTTAGTTTCCCACCCAGGAGACAAGTGGCTGCTGTTGCTATTTGTTACTCAGCACTAGACAGCCCTGGCCACAAATGGACCCATCAAATTGTTTCCACAAGCCACAGTCAGATGTGAAAATGTTTAAGAAATGGCGAAGACACATTGGCTTTTTATTTTGTGATATGAAATAGCTCTGTGAACTATGCTGATTATTATAAATAAAAATAATTGTTGGGTTGGAAGGGACCTCAGGAGATCATCTAATCCAACCCACTGCTCAAAGCAAGACCAACCCCTAGACAGATTTTTGCCCCAGATCCCTGGGTAGCTCTCTCAAGAATTAAACTCACAACGGTGGGTTTAGCAGGCCAATGCTCAAACCACTAAGCTATCCCTCTCCCTAGCTTAGATAAGCTTCTGTTATTTCTGATGAAGTCAAAGAGATCTATGTGGCTCCAAAAAGAGAATTTACAGTAAAGGCCACAAACCCAACCTCTCAGGGCAGTGTTTGATCCTTAGTAATTAAAAAAAAACATTCTCTTCCACTTCTAGAGAATTCCACTTGATTAAAAAGCAAATCCATTATTTTGAAAAATAAATATTTGGTGGTCCAGTGGATCACTGCATCGTGGGAGACCCAGATATTTGCACTAGTTTAAACCTCCATCTCTCCAGGTTGAAATGATAAGGTTGTGCTTTGGGTAGGAGTGTAATGGTAGCTCAAATGCCAGGTCCCTTCATCTCAGAGCAATGACCATGGAGCAATGGCCACCTCCCAAGCACATCTGGCATAATTCAGACATCAGTGTAGTTACTCTAGAAATGAATGTATTGAGTACACACTGCAGTACTTGATTCTCCTCTCATTTTTAAGTGTGTTACACTGATGTGTGTTTCCTGGAACCTCAGTGGAATGAGTTTTGATTTACCCCAGTGTAATTCAGGAAAATGAGGCTCCTCCTGTTAAAAGGAAAAATATTGTTCCCTATTTCCCTTCTCAACTAATGCTCCCATGAACAGGCACAAATATTTTCTTTCTCTCTGTCTCTCTCTCTCTGGAACTTTAAAATCCCACCTCACCCATGGAAAGCAAGTTTTTTGGTTTGTTTGCTTTAACTACATGAATACTATTCAATGGAATTCATTGCTTAAGGCAGGAAATAGTATAGAATACCTACTACAGAATTTTCGTCATATATACTGTGTACAAGAAAGAACGTGTGATGCTGTGGTATGAAGGTTTAATCAGCATATTTGGAATAGCTGTAATACTTACTCATGATAAAGCAAAGGAGTTGTAAAGATCAGGACATCTCTGAAGCCCAAATTTACACACTGAAAGATTCAGTTCAGATAGATTTTGGATAAGTATCCACCATTTGGGTGCTTCTTGGAACTGAAACAAACTTCCAGACAGTTTCAGACTAAGTCATTATTATCTCTCACATCTTTGGTTTTCACATGAAAATAAAGTATATTTATCCAGATTAAGGGATAGTGATTTTTGGCACTGCATTAAACCTGGTTAGCTTGCATGTGAGCCCATGGCATACTCTTCCCACAATGGCTAATGTACTGTCTAGCCTGGGCTTCAGTGAAGCACCATTGGTAATACATGGAAAAACAGTTATTTTGACAAAACAGAAAAAGTTGCAAATGCCTGCAAGTGTGACGTGAATACAAATAAAGGAAGATGTATGAAGCAATGCCAAGCCTGCAATCCTAATCCATGCTGTCTCCATAAAGCCCCATTAGTGGTTTCAGAAATTATTCTTACTATTTTAGTTCATTTTTAAAACGGGGGCCAAAGCTGCAGAAAAGAGCTCCAGTGCTCAGATTAATACATAAAATACAGTGTTGGTAAAAGAAACTATGTTAACAATGCATTTGTAAATTTATTTCTGTCTTTGAACTCTGTTTATACATCACTCTGGAACTCAGCTGCTAGCAGTTAGCTCCAGCATAACTCTGGCTTATCCAAATTTGACGCCAAGAAAAAAAATATGACTTCCTTTTCTCAGTGAGAGGTTTTAATGAGGGGGGAGGGGAAATAAAAAGAAAAACGGAAATGCTATTGTTGGATTTTCCTCACTTGCACATTTTTCACTGGGCTTTAAAGTGCCCACATATGCCGTTAGAAACAAAAGTGAAAGATTTCAGTGATTCATGGCAATACAGCATGTGAGTGGAATATCAGGAATCCTGTGATTCAGTGTGAGTTTTTCTAGTAATGAAAACCAACATGAAAATATTCCTGCTGCATCTGAGCTCAATAAAATGTCCTAATTTTCAAAGAAACATTCTCAAGAGAAAAAAATACAAAAATGCATTTCTCAAATGTCACTGCTTCATGGAGAACAGCAAATTCTTCTAGGATCCAGATCAACATTGCATTGAGTGAATTCACACTCAAATTCTTTGAAGTACTCATACAAAAACCAGCTGGGAGAAGTGTCCCGTGAAAAGAATTTGTTGAATTATTCATAGCGAATAATATCCATTGCGAATTTAGCTTTTATTTCTTTCAGGAGTCCACAATTCAGTCTTGATCTCTGAGAATGTATTTGTTCCATAAAAATATTTGAGAAACAGTTTTACATGAACAAATTTTACTTTATGGGTTGTTTGAGAACTATTACTTAGATTAATTGTATTTCACTAATCTTCATGGGTGAATTGATTACCTATCAGTAAATCACATAGTATTGTTTTAATTCACTGATGGGATGATTGAAACCTTTTAAACAGGAGAATAATGATTACAGAATGATGTGCTATTTAATGGCCGGTGTGAAATGAGTTGCTGGAATCAGTTAAGTTCTTAGTGGACAAATGTTCACAACACAGAAAAGCACAATCAACATTGATATTATTCTTGTTAGAAGTCTCAGCAGAGAAATCAAGGAACTAATCACCAGAGAGACTTTAGTGTCTTCCGATCAGCATTGATGAATATTAGTGGGATGGTATAAAGAAGTTTTCATTGCAGCTAGGCATGCTTTACTTGTTCTACGGATAAATGAAAAATATCAGTCTCTGTCGTTGTTAATTCAGCACTTTGCATGAGCCATAGAGAATGAAGGTGAACAAAGGAAAGCTCAAGTTCCTTTTTGAAGTGTCACCTGAAAAACTGTCATTACATATATTAACACTTTGATTAATTCAAGACACTGCCTAAGTTCACCTTTGCTATAAGCCTTATGTCAATGAGAATCAGAAACTTGGTCATATTGGAAATAAAAAATGTTGCTTGAATCATCTGTAAATTGATGTAACTTTTTTCAATAGTTTATCCATGGGTGGAGAACATATGTTTAATACCTATGAATATATTATATATATTTTAATATATGTTAGACATATGGGTGGACTGTTTTATATTAAGGGTCCATGGAGGACGGGAAAGATTCCAGAAGACTGGAAAAGGTTCCATCTTAATATAGTGCCCAGCTATAAAAAGGGAAATAAGGACAACTCGGGCAATTACAGACCAGTCAGCTTAACTTCTGTACCCGGAAAGATAATGGAGCAAATAATCAAGCAATCAATTTGTTAACACCTAGACGATAATAAGATGATAAGTAACAGTCAGCATGGGTTTTTCAAGAACAATTTATGTCAAACCAACCTAATAGCTCTCTTTGACAGGGTAACAAGCCTTGTGGAAAGGGGGAAAGCGGTCAATGTGGTATATCTTGATTTTAGTAAGTCTTTTGATACTGTCTCACATGACCTTCTCATAAACAAACTAGGGAAATGAAACCTAGATGGAGCTACTATAAGGTGAGTGCATGACCATAGGCAGTCATTGAACAGGCTATTGGAGGAAGCTAGCCCCCAGCCCCTCCCCTTCTGCCCAAGGCTCTGCCCCTCCCCCTTCTCTTCTGCTCCCCTCCCCAGCAGGTGTTCAGAGCACCCCTCCCCGTGGCCTCCAGTCTTCCTGCCCCAGCCCAGCCCCGCCCCGGAGTGCTGGGCAGTGCAGTCCCAGCACCCTGAGCGCTGGGCAGGTGGGGTGGCCCTGGCCCCAGTGCCAGCCACCCCAAGTCTTGGCGGCAAGCCGGCCCACCCCAGCCCCAGCCTGGAAGTTGGGAACTGCAGGAAGGTGCCAGGGGGTGGAGCATGGGCGGGGCAATGCCAGGTTGTTTGGGGAGGCACAGCCTCTCCTGGCCTATTACACCTGCCATTCATGTGCATAACTGGTTGGAAAACTGTTCCCAGGGAGTAGTTAACAGTGGTTCACAGTCAAGCTGGAAGTACATATCGAGTGGGATCCCGCAGGGATCAGTTCTGGGTCCAGTTTTGTTCAATATATTCATCAATGATTTAGATAATAGCATAGAGAGTACACTTATAAACTTTGTGGACAATACCAAGCTGGGAGGGGTTGCAAATGCTTTGCAGGATAGGATTAAAATTCAAAATGATCTGCACAAACTGGAGAAATGGTCTGAAGTAAATAGGATGGTATTCAATAAGGACAAATGCAAAGTACTCCACTTAGCAGGGAACAATCAGTTGCAAAATGGGAAATGACTGCTTCGGAAGGAGTACTGCAGAAAGGGATCTGGGACTCATAGTGGATCAGAAGCTAAATATGAGTCAACAGTGTAACACTGTTGCAAAAAAAGCAAACAGAATTCTGGGATGTTTTAGCAGAAGTGTTGTATGCAAGACACAAGAAGTAATTCTTCTGCTCTTTTTCATGCTGATTAGGTCTCAGCTGGAGTATTATGTCCAGTTCAGGGCACCACATTTTAGGAAAGATGTGGACAAATTAGAGAAAGTCCAGAGAAGAGCAACAAAAATTATTAAAGGTTTAGAAAATATGACCTCTGAGGGAAGATTGAAAAAAACTAGGTCTGTTTAGTCTGGAGAAGAGAAGACTGAGAGGGGACATGATAACAGTTTTCAAGTACAAAAAGGGTTGTCACAAGGAGGAGTGAAAAAAAAAATCTCTTTAAACTCTGAAGCTAGGACAAGAAGCAATGGGCTCAAATTGCAGCAAAGGCAGTTTAAGTTGGACACTTGGAAAAACTTCCTAACTGTCAGAATGGTTAAGAACTGGAATAAGTTGTCCAGGGAGGTTGTAGATCTCCGTAACTGGAGATTTTTAAGTACTAGTTAGACAAACACCTGTCAGGGATGGTCTAGTTAATACTTAGTCCTGCCATGAATGCAGGGGACTGGACTAGATGTCCTCTCAAGCTCCCATTCAGTCCTACAATTCTTTGACTTTATGCGTCATTTAAGTCCAATGAAACATGTAATTTATATGAAATTTTCATATATATGTTACATGTATGCTTGGTCACCATGAGAAGAGAACATTATTTAGGGAATTAACAGCTTCTGTTCTAGCATCAGAGTCTTCCATCTTCTTCTTCTGCACTAAGGCTGTATGAAGTCATAGGGACAAGAATATTGGATGATTTGAAAGAGAGCTAAGAACCTCACACTCACACTGCTGCACGTAGGTAGCCCTGGAGTAAAACTATTAATTACATGTGGGTGACACAACTAACTCAATCATTTGTTAAAATATTTCACAGTAAACAATGCTCACTGAAGAAACACACAGTTCTCTCTGAAAAATATCATTCACCACCTTACAAGTTTGAAGCATGATTTTGAGCATTATATTCACTTCTTGGGGGTAGATCATCCAATCCATCCCAGCTCTACTCAGGACCCGAAGTGGTGGGCAAAGTGGGATGTATGCCATTTTTATACCTTCTCCCCTAATCCTAAAGCAAGCTGGGACTCAGCTGTAGGTCTGTGCTTAACTTGTGCCCGGGTGCAAAAACTCAAAGGGGGCCATCCCAGCAGCCTAGGATTGTAAGAACTTGAGGGCAATCTTGCTGACATTACAAGACACAAACCAAGGGTCCTGGAGGAAGTGACATGGGTTTTGGCCAGCCTTACACTATTCTATAGCTATCTGACTAAGCTGACTTTGTGGTTGTCTTGTGCTTCTGGACTAGTGCAAAGCAGCCACAGGTTATGACTCATGTTCTTTGATATTGATACTGATGTGGTACATGCAGTGAAGGATACGCACTACCCTATGCTTTGTCTTCATTTAAACTTCTTGTCTTATATCTTCCAGGAGAGAGCTGGAACATCAGTAATACCGTTGGGGTATATAATGCTAAATACTATGGACATTTCAGCCTTGGTGAAACAAATAACCCAGAGAAAGACAGTAAAGAACTTGCCAGCATTTAACCTCAAATTGTTTTTTTTTATTTTATTTATTGGAACAACACTGATGATGTGCTTGAGCACAGAACATTCCTGTCCACAATATGTTGGAAGATAAGTAAGTTTAATGCTGTTCTGATCTCCATCCAATTGAATTTTACTGCTGTTTAACACTTAAATCCTCTCTGTCTGTGCATTTACACAAATCAAAAATGAGTGCACACTAGGTGTGAAATGCCACCACATCAGAATGGTAGTGTTTTACATCCACATTCTACTGATGTAAACGACTACATGAAGTACAAGGCCATGGTGAATTGGATCCTGTGCATACAGATAAAGGGATACTTAGTGGTGATTCTGACTGGCTGCTGAAAAGTCCTCTTTCAAATTCTCTTTCTCAGTTCAAGCTGTGTTCCCCCCCATTTCCCCTCAATTGCGCAGAAAGGACAGTCTCATGCATTCACATGTAAAGTAACTTCCATATCCATAGCTAAAGAACTGAAGCTGGAGCCCTTTTGATTTATCATCACCATTGCAAACACTTATTGGAAATATGGGGCCTAGATGTGGCATTTAGCAGTGGATCCAGGTTAGAGGTGCTACAGATCTGCGCTGCCCCAGGAGAGTTCAGGGTGGGGATTGTGCCTCAGGAGGTGCACTGGCACCAGGCCCCCAACCTGCAGAGCACATAGATGTGAAATGAGAGCTGAGGCCGTGGCTTTGCCTCCTCCTCATCCCTCCCTGTCCTGTTTGGTTTGATGACTGCCACCAGGGGAACACCAAAGGTCTGTAGCTATGTAGGTGCCAGTCACAGGCCCATCATATTCATAATTACTGCAAACATTACATTTACATTAGCCCAGAGCAGCACTACTTTGCTGCACTATCTAATGATATTGAGAGAGGCACATTAGAACCAAGCTTCAGCACTTACCTAGTAACTAATGTCTCCACAAGTAATGGGGGAAATATATTCCAAGGGGAGCATATTGCCCTAACCTTACATCTTGGAAGGTAAGTAAAGGAGAGTGACTTTCAAATACTTGGTTGTAAAATATATTTATTTCAATTTTTCAAGTCCCTATGATTTTCTGTATCTAAGTGGGAAGCTCAAACCAGATTTTATTTAAATGTTTCCATTGGCCATCAGCAGCCTGAATTAGTATATGAGCATTACATCCTAAACAGTACACTGCCAGAGGATAATGGAACAGATATGACCCAACAGTTCATGAAAGGTGATAAGTAGCAGGTGAAGTTATGAGAGTGAATAATACATAGTGAGAGAATAGTTTTGTTGTTTCTTTTATTTGTGACTGAAAGATAATCCTTCTCTAGGAGTTAGGCAATGAAACAATGAGGAAAAGCAGTAAATACTGCTACAAGTTGAGCTTTATTTCATTCTGGGAGTAAGGGGAAAGGGGACCCAAAACACTACAGATACAGTACATACACGCAAGTATCAAGGGGTAGTCGTGTTAGTCTGTATCCACAAAAACAACAAGGAGTCCGGTGGCACCTTAAAGACTAACAGATTTATTTGGGCATAAGCTTTCGTGGGTAAAAAACCCACTCCTTCAGATGCATGGAGTGAAAATTACAGATGCAGACATTATATAATGACACATGAAGAGAAGGGAGTTACCTCACAAGTGGAGAACCAGTGTTGACAGGGCCAATTTGATCAGGGTGGATGTAGTCCACTCCCAATAATAGATGAGGAGGTGTCAATTCCAGGAGAAGCAAAGCTGCTTTTGTAATGAGCCAGCCACTCCCAGTCCCTATTCAAACCCAAATTAATTGTGTTAAATTTGCAAATGCATTTTAGTTCTGCTGTTTCTCTTTGAAGTCTGTTTCTGAAATTTTTTTGTTCAAGTATAGCTACTTTTAAATCTGTTATAGATTGTCCAGGGAGATTGAAGTGTTCTCCTACTGGCTTTTGTATGTTACCATTTCTGATGTCCAATTTGTGTCCATTTATTCTTTTACGTAGGGACTGCCCGGTTTGGCCAATGTACATGGCAGAGGGGCATTGCTGGCACATGATGTCATATATAACATTAGTAGACGTGCAGGTGAATGAGCTCTTGATGGTGTGGCTGATGTGGTTGGGTCCTCTGATGGTGTTGCTAGAGTAGATATGGGGACAGAGTAGGTAATGGGATTTGTTACAGGGATTGGTTCCTGAGTTAGTGTTTCTGTGGTGTGTTTCTGTGTAGTTGCTGGTGAGTATTTGCTTCAGGTTGGGGGGCTGTCGGTAAGCGAGGACTGGCCTGCCTCTCAAGGTCTGTGAGAGTAAGGGATCATTTTCCAGGATAGGTTGTAGATCATTGATAATGTGCTAGAGATGTTTTAGCTGGAGGCTGTACGTGATGGCCAGTGATGTTCTGTTATTTTCCTTGTTGGGCCTATCCTGTAGTATGTGATTTCTGGGTACCAGTCTCGCTCTGTCAATCTGTTTCCTCACTTCCCCAGGGGGGTACTGTAGTTTTAAGAATGCTTGATAAAGATCTTGTAGGTGTTTGTCTCCATGTGAGGGACTGGAGCAAATTCGGTTGTATCTTAGGGCTTGGATGTAGACAATGGATCATGTGATATGTCCTGGATGGAAGCTCGAGGCATGTAGGTAAGTATAGCGGTCAGTAGGTTTCCGGTATAGGGTAGTGTTTATGTGATCATCACTTATTTGCACTGTAGTGTCCAGGAAGTGGATCTCTTGTGTGGACTGGTCCAGGCTGAGGTTGATGGTGGGGTGGAAATTGTTGAAATCCAGGTGGAATTCTTCAAGGGCCTCCTTCTGTGGGTCCATATGATGAAGATGTCATTAATGTAATGCAAGTAGAGGAGGGGCGCTAGGGGACGAGAGCTGAGGAAGCATTGTTCTAAGTCATCCATAAAAATGTTGGCATACTGTGGGGCCATGCGGGTACCAATAGCAGTGCCACTGATTTGAAGGTATAAGTTGTCCCCAATTCTGAAATGGTTGTAGGTGAGGACAAAGTCACAAAGCTCAGCCACCAGGTGTGCTGTGGCCTCATCAGGGATACTGTTCTTGACAGCTTGTAGTCCATCCTCATGTAGAATATTGGTGTAGAGGGCTTCTACATCCATGGTGGCCAGGATGGTGTTTTCAGGAAGATCACCAATGCATTGTAGTTTCTCAGGAAGTCGGTGGTGTCTCCAAGATAGCTAGGCGTGCTGGTAGCATAGGGTCTGAGGAGAGAGTCCAAATAACCAGATAATCATTCATACACTGTGAGTTTCATTATGTTTTTTTTTGTTACAGCCCTATTTTGGCCTAGGACTATAGTCCTGTCTCTACCCTCCACTATTTTAGGGGTTTCTTGTGCTTCAAGGTACCCCTGAGGAACAGTCCCTCACCTCACAGGAATGCTTGGATTGCAACTGTGGTTGGACTCTACATAAAGAGCTCAAGGTGGGAAGGACTTTTTGTGCCCTCTTTATTGCACAGTCTGCAGGGACTGTGTATATTCTGGCACTATGTGCATGTTGTGCAGGTAGTATTGCCAATCCCACACATTCAAAAACCATGAGTCAGGCCTCAAATATCATAATTGGCTTTAAAATCATGATATTCAAACAAAAATAATACACTTTAAAAAAATAATTGCCTTCTGGGTTTTAAGCCTTTAGAGTGCACTGGGGATACTTTTAAAGTTCTTCTTAGCAATAAAGAGGGCTAGAAATGTACTATTTTTGAAAAATGAAAGCTGAGAGTCTCAGGTAATCACATGACTCCCGAAATGGATCTTTAAGAAAAATTCAAATTGGTGAGATGCACAATAAAATTGAGCAGAATTGGCAAAACTGTGGAGAGAACATGATGTTGCTAAAGAATGTGTGTGTCCTCAAATGAAGATCTACCATAACTCCAAATAAACAGCATGAATATCTGGACTTTGCATTTCAAAATCTTTGGGAACAAAACAATGCAAATTTGGCACTATCGCTACTCCTGGGGGAATTCTATGCCACTAAGCAATGCAGAATTTGCACAGAATTAATGCTCTGTGCAGAATTTCATTTTTCCCCACAGAATTGGTGCTGGAGAGCTGCTGGCCACCACTAGGGGCCACCAGACCCAGCAGGGCCTGGCTCTCCAGCTGGCAAATACAGGACAATGCCAAGGAAAGGGGGAAGGCAAGGAGGGGCTGGAGAGATCCAGGGAGCTGCAGTTCCCGGCATGCTCTGAAAGAAGGAGTGGTCTTCAGGAAACTCCATTCAAACCATGACCCAGCCTCAGGCTGTTTCTCTTTCTGGATCCTTGGGCTCTGGGGGTGAGGGGTGTGGGTATCTGAGCTAGGGGGCACCATGTGGCTGGGCTCTTGGGAGTAGGGGATGTGGGTGTGTGGGCTTGGGGGTGCCCCATAGCTGGGCTCTGGAGGGAGAGGGTTAGGGTGTCAGTGCTAGTGGCTAGACTCTGGGGAGGAAGGGGGTATGGATGACTGAGACTGGAGGCAGAGTTTTTCCCCAAGGTGTGCCCAGCTGGCCCGTGTGACACACCCAGACTGAGGTGCTCAACAAAAGCATAACAGAGAAATAGGAACTGGGTTGTAATAGGGGTTTCTTTAACTCTCTTTAACTTTTTTGTTGCCTGTACTCTTACAGACATAGTTGCTGACAGGTATTTTGAAATACATTACCAAAATAATTGAAACTGTTGTGATTATATTGTGTTATTTTGATGAATAAAATATGAAGAATTTTAAAATATTGTGTGCAGAATTTTTAAATTTTTGGCATAGAATTTCCCCAGGAGTAACTATCTCTGAGTTTTGTACATTAACCACTTCATAGCACCTTTTAACCACGGATCTCAAGGGACTTTATGTACAGTCACAACAACTCTATGAGGTGGTGGTTTTATGTCCAGTGTGTGAGTAAATCTCTAGTTGATGAGTATCTAAAAATGCTCATTGAAATGCAGGGCTAAAAGGGACCTCTAAGGCAGGACCAAGTAAACTTTCCTAGACCATCCCTGACAGGTGTTTGTCCAAACTGTTAAAAACTTCCAGTGATGGGAATTCCACAGCCTACCTTAGAAGCCTATTTCAGAACTTCTCTACGCTTATAGTTTTTCCTAATATCTTACCTAAATCTGCCTTGCTGCAAATTAAGCCCATTGCTTTTTGTCCTACCGTCAGTGGACATGGAGAACAATTGATCACAATCCTCTTTATAACATCCCTTAACTTAGTTGAAGACTTATCAGCCCCCCGCCCTCCCCAGATGTCTTTTCTCAAAACTAAACATGCCAAGTTCTGTAAACTTTTCCTCCTATTTCAGGTTTTATAAACTTTTCATCATTTTTGTTGCTCTCCTCTGGACTGCTTCCAATTTGTCCACATCTTTCTTAGTGTTTGACACCAAGAATTGGACACAATACTCCAGCTGAAGCCTCATCAGTGCTGAGTAAAGTGAAACAATTACCTCCCATGTTTTACATCACTCCTATTAATACATCCCAGAATGATATTAGCCTTTTTTGCAACTGCATCATGCTGTTGACTCATATTTAATTTTCAATCCACTACAACCTAAGATCCTTTTCAGCAGTAATACCACCTAGCCACTTACTCCCCATTCCCCCCTAGGCCTTGTCTACACTGGCAAGTTTCTGCACAGTAAAGCAGCTTTCTGCATTGTAACTCCCGAGGTGTACACACTGCCAAGCTACTTAGTGCGCAGAAACTGCGCAGTTGCAGCGCTGTAAAAAACCCACTCTGACGAGAGATGTACAGCTTTCTGCACTGGTGGTACAGCGCCGCGGTGCCAGTGTAGACACCCTGGTTGATTACAGTGCTGCAATTGGTCTCCGGGAGGTGTCCCACAATGCCTGTTCTCACCTCGCTGGTCATTGGTTTGAACTCTACTGCCCTGCCCTCAGGTGACCATCCGTCATCCCCACCCCTTACATTTCTTGGGATTTTTGAAAGTCCCCTTCCTGTTTGCTCGGTGACACATGCAGTGATCTCAGTGCAACTTTCCAGGTGGCCAGGCCTGCTCCACGTACCAGGCAATTCCCCGCTTGGAGCAATGCCGAGCTGATGGACCTCATCAGCATTTGGGGAGAGGAGGTTGTGCAGTCCCAGCCGCGCTCCAGCCATAGGAATTATTATACCTATGGACAGATTTCATGATTCATAACAGAAAGGGGCCATGACCGGAACACACTGCAGTGCAGGATCAAAGTGAAGAAGTTGTGGAACGCCTACCACAAGGCACGGGAGGCTCTACAAAGAGCTGGACACGATACTCGGTGGCGACCGCACCTCCACTGTGAAGGCCACTGTGGATACTTCGTTGGCTCGTGTGCCAGTCGAGAGTGGACCAAGCCAGGAGGAGGAAAACTTGGACGAGGATGTGGAGGGGAAGGGGGGCCCAGAGGCAGAGGATGACTCGGAGATCAGAGATGTATGCAGCCAGGAGCTCTTCTCTACCCTGGAGGAGGCTAGCCAGTCACAGCTGTTGGATCTTGGTGAAGCCCAAACAGGAGAAGATGCCACTGGTAAGTGACTTTGATTTTAGGAATTGCTGAAGCAAGTTGTAGGTGGTAGGAGGGTTGCAGAAATGCAGGCTTGTGTCTGTATGATGCACGTACCACCACATGCCTAGTCTGAGTGGCGGAACAGGGTGTTGATTGACTCCCTCACTTCATGGGAATCTGCCTCAGAGATCTCTACGAAACTCTCATGGAGATACTGGGCAATCCACTGCTGCAGGTTCTTTGGCAGAGCTGCTTTGTTTCTTGACCCATTAAGGGTAACTTTCCCGCGCCACTCTGCCGTCACTGGGGGGGAGACCATTGTTCCACACAGGCGAGCTACATAAGGGCCAGGGCAGAAGCCGGATTCTTGGAGAAGACCCTCCCTTGATTTCTAGCAGCGAGATATCTTCCGTAATGAACACAGCCTTTTGAAAATGTGGGGACAGGAATGATTAGATGGTCCCCCCACAGTGCTGGTTCTCCCCAAGAGCCACGTGCCCAGTGTACAGTACAGTTCTGGAACACTGATTTTCCCTGCTTCTGCGGTTACTCACCATTTTGGGGGTCTTGTGGCTTGCTTGCCTGGGGTCAGCCAGTTAGTGACAGGTATGTGAATAGTGGCTGTGTTTTAAATCAGTGGTCACTGTTGAAAACAATACTGCTTTTGTAAAATGTTGCATTTTGGCTTCACAGATATGACCTTGGGAGCCCAGCCTTCCTCTTTGTTATTGACAGCTGAATGGCTGCGCAGAATTAGAAAGTGGCCATGAAGAACTAAAGAGGACTTTCTGTGTGAGGTCATGATGAACTCCACGGCTGAAATACAAGAATTGAAGGAGTGGCGGGACAGTGAGAAGAGGGACCAAAAGGAGAACGCGTTGCACCACTGCAAAGCCAGAGTGGCTCTTAAACGTTATGGAACACCAAGCGGATGTGGTCCAGGAGCTACTAGTACTGCAAACCAAGCAGCTCCATGCCCACCCTCCCCTGCAGCCACTGTCACAAAACTCTTTCCCATGCGCCCCCCAGACACACCAACACACTCTTATCAACTTCTGGTTCCAGTCTGTACCCCGTGACATTCCACTCCTCCCCCATCGCAGTCCAGCCCTGCGGACTCCCAGTACCCACTGCACTCAACATCCATCCCTCTGCAATTTAGCCCTGTGAAGTACAGTACCCACTGCAATGTACTCAAAAGGAGAAGGTTGGATATGAGACCTGGACATATACAAATCTATAACCGTCCTGGGACCCACCCCTCCCCCATCCCCCTCAGAGCTAATGTGTTTGTTGTTTTTTAATAAAATAATTGTGTTGGTTTAAAAGCAATCTTTATTCTATTAATTGAAAGCAAACAGAGCCCTGCAAAGCAACAGGCAATTTTCTTACAGCTTCAGAGTGCATTGTCTGCACCAATCACAATCACCTCCTAGCATTACAAACATTGCACTCCTCAGCATAGCAACAAATATTAGTGGCTTTCAGCTTCAAATTGCTGCCTCAAGGCATCCCTGATCCTTATGACCCCCACACTACACCCCTCTAATAGCCCTGATCTCTGACTGTTCAAATTCAGCCTCCAGGCACTGAGCCTCAGTGGTCCAGCCCTGAGTGAAGCTTTCACCCTTCCCTTCACAATGGGGCATACAGCACATGGCTATAAGCATAGGAATATTGTCATCGGCCAGATCCAGCCTCCCATATAGGCAGCACCAGCAGGCCTTTAAATGGCCAAAAGCACACTCAACAGCCTTTCTGCACTTGCTCAGCCTATTGTTCAACGGCTCCTTGCTGCTGTCAAGGTGCCCCATTAAGGGGTAGGCAGGGTCTCCCAGGATCACAATGGGCATTTTGACTTCCCCTACAATGATCTTCTGGTCCAGGAAGAAAGTCCCTGCTTGCAACTTCCTGAACTGGCCAGTGTTCCAAAAGATGCGTGCGTCATGCACCTTTCCGGACCAGCCTGCGTTAATGTCCGTGAAACACTTATAGTGATCCACAAGCGATCCCATGGAGAACCATAGAGAAATACCCCTTGTGATTAATGTACTCGGTGGCTAGGTGGTCTGGTGCCAGAATTGGAATATGTGTGCCATCTATTGCCCCTCCACAGTTAGGGGAGCCCATTTGTACAAAGCCATCCACAATGTCACACACATTGCCCATAGTCATGGTCTTTCGGAGCAGGATGAAACTAATGGCCCTGCAGACTTCTGTCAACAGTAGTCCAACGGTCAACTTTCCCACTCCGAACTGGTTAGCGACCAATCAGTAGCAGTCTGGAGTAGCCAGCTTCCACAGTACAATTACCACATGCTTCTCCAACGACAGGGCAGCTCTCATTCTCGTGTCCTTGCGCTGCAGGGCTGGGGTGAACTCATCACACAGTCCCATGAATGTGGCTTTCCTCATCCAAAAGTTCTGCAGCCACTGCTCATCATTCCAGACATGCATGACGATGTGATCCCACCATTCAGTGCTTGTTTCCCGAGCCCAAAAGTGGCGTTCCACTGTGGTCAGCACCTCTGTGAATGCCATAAGCAATCTCATGTCGTGTCTAGTACATGTGGTGAGATCAATGTTGCACTCCTCTTGCCTTTGTAGTTTAAGGAAAAACTCCACTTGTGACGTGTTAGTCAGAGCGAGCAGCATACTGGTCAATACGCATCATGCATCACGGGGCATTGGGACCCAAGATGCCCTGCAATCCCCTCCACCTTCTCCTCCTTTGCAATTTGTCCATGTTTAAACTTTTTGTAGGATTCCTTTTTAATTTTCAGGTCATTAAAGAGCTCCTGGTGGAGCGATATTGGCCTCTTCCTATCTTCCTATCTTCCCTTCACATCAGAATAGTTTTCAGAGGTGCCTTTAATATTGTCCTCTTGAGAAACTGCCAGGTTTCCTGTACTCCTTTTTCCTTTAGATTTTCTTACCACGTGTAGGGCCCTACCAAATTCACGGTCCATTTTGGTCAATTTCATGGTCATAGGATTTAAAAAATCATAAATTTCATGATGTCAGCTATTTAAATCTGAAATTTCATGGTGTTGTAATTGTAGGGTCCTGACCCAAAAAGGAGTTGTGGGAGGGTTGCAAGGTTATTGTAGGGGGGGTTGTGGTACTGCTACCCTTACTTCTGTGCTGCTGCTGGTGGTGGTGCTACCTTCAGAGCTGGGCAGCTGGAGAGTGGTGACTGCTGGCCAGGAGCCCAGCTCTGAAGGCAGAGCCGCTGCCAGCAGTAGTGCAGAAGTAAGGGTGCCATGGTATGATACTGCCACCCTTACTTCTGCGCTGCTGCTTGCAGCAGCACTGCCTTCAGAGCTGGGCAGCTAGCCAACAGCCACCCCTCTCCGGTCGTCCAGCTCTGAAGGCAGCCAAGAAGTAAGGGTGGCAATACTGCAAACCGGCTAAAATGACTTTGCGACCCTCCCCGCATCTCCCTTTTGGGTCAGGACCCCCAATTTGAGAAACGCTGGTCTCCCCTGTGAAATCTGCATAGTATAGAGTGAAAGCACACAAAAGACAAGATTTCACGGGGGGAGACTAGGTTTCATGGTCTGTGACGCATTTTTCATGGCCGTGAACTTAGTAGGGCCCTAACCATGGGACCATACCTACCTAAAGTCTGCTTTTGTGAAGTCCATTGTCCTTATTCTGTGTCTTTCACTCCTTCATTTCCCGAGAATCATGAAATCTCTCATTTCATTATCACTTTCACTCAAATTGATTTTTACCTTCAAATTCACTCATGCAGTGTGTCAGTACATTTCTACTGTTTCCTTCAGCAGAGATCAATAATCAAGGGAAAGATTATAAAGTAAAATACATTTAATAATAAGTAATAGCCTTCTTCTCAAACTCTTCCCTCATAGGTAAAGACTGGCCATAATTCCAGAATAGCTGGGTGTTTCTAGTTAAATGATTAGCAGAGAAATAGTTAACAGTGCTGGATCATCACCATGGTTTGTTTATTATATTTAGTCTGATTTACCAGAGAAGCTGCAAGAGCTGATTAAAAAAAGACTAAGGTAAAATGTATAACAAGAATATTTTATTCACTTTTTTCTCTTTGCTTGATTTGTTACTTTTCTTAGTCCCAGTGGGCCCTATCCAAAGCCCACTGAAGTCAATGGGAGTCTTTCCGCTGACTCAAATGTACATTGCATCTATCTCAGGGTACGTCTACACTACCCGCCGGATCGGCAGATAGTGATCAATCGATCCCCGATCGCTCTGCTGTTGACTCCGGAACTCCACCACGGTGAGAGGCGGAAGTGGAGTTGACGAGGGAGCGGCGGCCGTCGATCCAGCGCCGCGAGGACGTGAAGTAAGTGATTCTAAGTTGATCTAAGATACGTTGACTTCAGCTACGCTATTCTCATAGCTGAAGTTATGTATCTTAGATCGATCCCCTCCCCACCAGTATAGGCCAGACCTTAGTGTGCTGTGGATCAGAGGAATCATTGAGGTAGATGAAAGGGGATCTACTGCAAAAAGGGGGCCCTGAAATGCTACACAGCATTGTACTCCACCAACTGGACTCTTAAAAGCATTCACCTAATGGGGGACTGTTAGGTTTTTTCCATACACAGAAAACAACCATATATTTTCAGTTTGAATTACTTTTATTTTAAAGTAAAGGAAACTTAAGGCTCTGTAAGATGCTATAGCAAGGCTGCCTCACAGAATGGCCCTGACCTATGCAGGCAAGGAGATGCTTTTGAAATGTAAAGGTACAGTCAGAGAAAATAATAACGACAGCACCTGAGCTTATACACCATGCTCCTCCCTTGTAATTACAAAAAAAAGAAAAGTTTGTCTTGTGGATACCTGCTGTTCTTCTGGTTCCTTATCTACATTTCGAGGTTCACTTTGTAATGTAACATTTTCATTTATATCATCTTCAGGCCAGAAATTACATGGTCATCAGCCTCCATTTCAGTCTTTTCCATTCCTGACCTCTTATCTTGTATCAGCTGGTCTGTATATTTATCCACTTATTTCACAGGTAGTTTTTGTATCCTTTGCTTTCTTGTTTGTCCATCTTCTTGCATTTTTAAAAGTTTTATTGAATTTCTTCCTCAGTTTGTATAAGTAACTCTGCCTTATCCACTGTCTGTTTTTCCTGCTGGATATTTTCCAGATATTTGTCTGTCATGCATATTCTTAACAGGCAAAAATGGTCTGTATAAAGTCTACATGAGATTCAAGACAGAAGGTAAATTAGAAATCCCAACTGACTTTGTTAAATATCATTTGCTGAATACTTCTGTTCCTGGTTATGAGATCTTAACAGGATGTGCTTGATTGAATTTAGGATGGAAAAAAATAAAGTTCATCCACTGTGAGCTATTCAGAAATAAGGGATGAGAGAAAAAAGGAAGGTAGGTCAACACACACACACAAAAGGCAAGAGCATCTTTAGCCTCTTTCGCCCACTCCTTTTTATCTGGATTGTAAAGAACATCAAAAATTGCTACCTAGCTGTGTATACAAAACCTGGACAGCTCAGTGGTTTCCTTGGATTCATTTGTAACGCATAGATGCTATCTAAAGTAAACTAAGGTACAAATATACTAATACATTTTAATATGAATTGCATAATGCTGGAATAATTAGTAGATAGGCTCAATGTAACAAAAGAGAAGAGACTCCTTTAACTTTGGGCTGGGACAGTAAAAATTCTAATTTAATGAAGAAAAAAATAATTTAGCTTGTATAGGCGGTCACCTACCACCCTACACTGGAAGACATATGGAGGTTATGTCTAAACTGCGCACCTTACAACGGCGCGACTCTGCCGCTATAGCCATGCCATTGTAAGGCCCACAGTATAGCTGCTCTTTGTCGCCAGGAGAGAGCTCTCCCGATGAAAAAATAAAAGAACCCCCAAAGAGGGGCAGTAGCTTTGTGGGTGTGAGAGCATCTCCTACCGATGAAGCACTGTCCACACCAGCACTTTTTGTTGTTACAACTTTTGTCATTCAGGGGGGTATTTTTTCCACACTCCTGAGAGACAAAAGTTTTAATGATGAAAGTGCCAGTGTAGACAAAGCTGGAGTATCCTCAAACAACTAAAACCCGTATTTGATGGGGATCCCATCCTGAAAGTAATCTTTCCTGAACCCCCACTTCTGGCCTTCAAATAACCCCCCCAACCTCACCAAACATATCATCAGAAGCAAGCTCCCCACAGATCAGGATGCACCAACTCAAATTGACACCAGACCCTGCCAAAACAACAGATGCAAAACCTGCAGACATATCCACACTGCTACAATGATCAACAGCCCCCCACAACTAGGGTGACCCGATGTCCCGATTTTATAGGGACAGTCCCGATTTTGGGGGCTTTTTCTTATATAGGCACCTATTACCCCCCACCCCCTGTCCCGATTTTTCACAGTTGCTATCTGGTCACCCTACCCACAACACACCTCTCAAGATCCATGGGTCTTACACATGTCTATCACAACATGTGGTGTACCTCATCCAGTGCATTAAATGCTGCAATAACAACTAGTGGGTTAAATCAGACAATCATTATGCTCTCAAATGACACACAGGACAATGATAAAAGACAAAAACACCATATTACCTGTGAGCGAATACTTCAAAAAGTAATCACTCTATATCTAACCTATCCGTGCTCATCCTCCAAGGAAACCTGCACTACACCGTCAAAAGATAAGCCTGGGAGATTAAATTCATAACTCTGCTAGACAGAAAAAATCATGGACCGAATAGAGACTCTGGATTTCTGGTTTATTACAATTATAACCCAATAACACACACATGTGCGCGCACACACACACTCACACATAGAGCTTCTTTTTCCCTCCCTCAGACAGGAGGAGTGTTAATGGGCCACTTTACTTTGAATGGTCCCTTGAATCTGTTAACTATTTATGCTAAACAATCTGTTCCACCTTATATATAGCAGTAACACTCTCCGGCTATGTCTACACTATGTACCTTTTAGCGATGTCCACCCCTCAACGAGCGGCAGTAGCTTTGTCAGCAGAAGAGCGCATCTGCCGACAAAGTGCTGTTTTCACCGGCGCTTTTCGTCAGCTAAACTTTTGTCGTTCGGGGTGTGTGTATTTTTCACACTTCTGAAAGACGAAAGTTTTGTCGTTCAGGTTCCACTGTAGACAAAGCCTCAGTACATTTCCCAGACCAGAAGAAGAGCTGTGTAAGCTGGAAAGCTTGTTTCTTTCACCAACAGAAACTGGTCCAATAAAAGATGTTATCTCAGCCCTGTGTCTTTCTAATATGCTGGAGCCAACGAGGTCACAAAAACACTGCATACAAAATGAGACTTGTCACCTGAGGTGAGGCAAGTGTCAGGGCTAACTCAATTAATGCTTAGAACAATAGACATCCATGGAGATAGCACTTTGCATATTGTCTGGTCCAGGTGGAGACTTGAGTATTGACAAAGAAAAACTAACCCCAGGATGATTTGCTGAAGAGATCACCCCCTCCCGCACATCACCAGTACCCTCCCCCCACATCTAAAAGACAATAGCCTGTAACTGTATGGGAGCAGAAAAAATGGCACAGGTTGTTGTCCACTAGAGGAGGAGAATTCTCATGAAAAGTGGATCCTAGCTCTCTGGACTGTACCAGTGCTGCAAGGACTAACCTTTGTCTATGTACCTGATGGTGAGGAGTGTTAAACTAAGGTAAAACCTATGAACTGGGTGCTCTGCTTCCACAGAGGCATGGAGGATCAGTGTTGTACGTTACAGATGTCCAGAAAATAGGGGTCTGGGCACTTGAGTGTAACCAAGCAGGGTGTATAAATTGCTAGCCTGCATTGGGAAAGAGAAGGGAGCCTGGAGAGGAAAGCTTGTGTTGTCAGCAGCTGATGGCTGGGTTTGTTTCCCCAGGTGGGCAAGGAAAGGCTCCCTCCCATTGTGAGCCAGTGATGGTGATTCACTCTAGACACCTCGGGTGACCCTGAAAAGCTTCATACCCTCAATATTGTCCCTTTCAACCCTGAACCTCTTCTTATCATTCATGGATCCTTTAGGAACTGTAATGCCATTGGCTAGGCAACTAGTACCTGTACAAAAACACCCATCTCTGAGCCTGAGGTAATGTTGTTTCAAACAGGATGATCATCAGTGAGATTATCCCAGAGAGTGAGTATCTGGATCCTCTAGGGAGAATGCTACTGAGAATATCACAAGATGGGACCAATGAGGATTGTAAAGCTACTCTTCCCTGATAGAGCCTTTGAGGAAGGGTGGTGGTCCCCCTGCCTGCCTCTTGAGTGTGAAACAGAAATAGAAGGGGCAAGCAGTTTTTGCTCCCTGTGCCATGGCCTTTACCCTGCAGATTAAATACAAAGAGAAAGGTTGTGACTGGGACTTGCTCAGGTGCACAGCGTGAGGAGAAGAGCAAAGGAATTTTTCCTTAAACTGTAAACTTGCAAGGGCCTGGGCAATGCAGGCGTGGTGTCGTTCAGGTATTTGCCTGTGTGGCTTAGTCTAACTCAAAACAGTTTCCACTCCTGCATATGCCATTTTATGCCCAGCATTTTCATCATTTCTTATACGAGACTGAGTACCAACCCATGGGTGTCAAGTCTTTCATGTACATAGCTCTTGTTCCCTGACTGGTCCCACCTACTTATGTATGCCCTTGCTGCTTCTTGCCAATATATGGAAATATACCTATCTCGTAGAGCAGGAAGGGACCCTGAAAGGTCATTGAGTCCAGCCCCCTGCCTTCACTAGCAGGACCAAGTACTGATTTTGCACCAGATCCCTAAGTGGCCCCCTCAAGGATTGAACTCACAACCCTAGGTTTAGCAGGCCAATGCTCAAACCACTGAGCTATCCCAGGAGGAGGAAGAGGAGGAGGAGGAGGAGGAGGAGGAGAAGGGAGAATGGGTATAAGAGGAAGATTTGCAGGTAAAGACAAGCTTGTATTCCTTCTTAAAGAGGAATTTTATTACCCTGATGAATTGATACAACCTAGGTCTCACTGGATTCCTAGGACTGAATACTATTGGTGAGTTGTTCCTACATTCCATTGTCCCAGGGTAATTTTATTTCCTTTTTCCAGCTCTTTACACAATTCAGTGCTAAAGTAACTGTCTTCAGCAATTGAAGACTGAGGATTATAGAGTTTGATGGGTGATAATATTATACATATCTTTAAAATTCTCTACACCAATGAATTCCCCTCTTAAAAAAAAATCAAGAGTCTTTTTGGGGAGTGGAGGGATAGATAAGGAATTGGCTTGACCTCAACTCCACCCCCAAACATGGAAACCATGTTTAGAATTAATCGGGCTTCTCTTCTAGTGTGAGAATGCTAGAGAGCCTTAGATGGTGCCTAGCTACCATGCTAGTCATTATAAGGGTCTACTTCTCCTTGGCTTGTTGCAAAGACAGCTGCCGCAGGAAAGGGAGGGTTTCACTTACTATTCCCCCCCCCAATAAGACAACAGTAATTTGGGGGGGTTGGGGAGAGCATGGAAGGTTGTATATCTAATTAACATACCAATAAAGTTGGAACACATAGAAGAAGCTACCTGATTACCTTGAAAAGACCAGGAAGGGAACCACCTAGGGCAATGGTTCTCAACCTATTTATCATGGTGGGCTGCATCCACACAATATATATACTATCTATATGGCCCTGAGGATGTCACATGGGCTGCACATGTGTGCTGATTGGGCCTCAAGTGGCCCACAGGCTGCAGGTAGAGAACCACTGACCTAGGGGGTAGCAGATAAGGGGGAAAGGCAATAAGCTTGTCTTAAGACAGAGTCTAAAGGCATACAAGTGTGTGTGTGGAGAGGGGTTTGGGGTGGAAGTGGCTGAGGCCAAGTAAGTGGCTCATAGTGGGAAACAGTTAGGATTGTTCTTTTGGATTGAATTTGTTGAACCTGCAAGCAACCCTGAAGAGTGACCCAGAGACTATAAAGTGGACACTAGAGTTCTGTTTGCAAACACCATTGCAAACCACAGTGGTTGGCAGAGCTCTAATTGCCTTGTAGTGCTGCTACTGTTCACTCTTCTCTAATTCTCAGAGATATCCCAGCTCCTAGAACTGGAAGGGACCTTGAAAAGTCATTGAGTCCAGCCCCCTGCCTTCACTAGCAAGACCAAGTACTGATTTTGCCCCAGATCCCTAAGTGGCCCCCTCAAGAATTGAACTCACAATACTGGGTTTAGCAGGCCAATACTCAAACCATTGAGCTATCCCTCCCCCTGGGAATAGTGCCTTATGCTGTTTCCCTTTCTGCATTTGCTGATTTGCAAGTGGGCGAGGTTAGGGAGGAGAGGTAAGAGAATGGGCAGTCAAGCAGAGATTCTTACAGCTATAGGCATGGACTCTAAAGTCATTTCTATAGTTGTGGGGTTCTCATTACATTAAAGTTAGTTTGATTTTAAAGGAGAATGGCCAGGAGGACATATTCATTCAAATACTCTAATATCGGTAGAACTCTGTGAAACCATCAGGATTTGCACACATAGACACATTTACAAGATCAGGCCTAACGGTATTTCTTTTACTGGGTTTTAGCCCCAATCTTACAGTCCACACAGAAAAATCTCTGACTTTTAGGCCCAGATGAATTTACCTGGCTCAGGTGTGGGTCAGAGCACAGGTTCTGCTTCAACTCAGATTAGAGCCTGCACACTTGGTAGTCAGGATGCAAACTAAATAACTTGAGTACTGATAGTTCCTCAATGCCCTTCCTACAATCCCCCCACCCCCTCAATAACTCAGGTAGGGCTTTGCTATGAGGACGCTCACGCCCGAACTAGGCTAACCTGAGTTCTCAGAATCACCCGGTCTGACATAGTCTTAGCCCTGCTGTCAGGGCCGTCCCTAGCCATTTTGGTGCCCTACACAGCCAGCAGTGCAGAGCAGGTTGGAGCCGGGTTGCTTCACTTCCTGTCTCCCAGTGATTGCAGGGCGGGCCCGACCCTGCACTCACGGGGTGGCGGGCAGGAGCACAGCCAGCTTTTCTGCCGCCCTAGGCGGTGGAAGGTCCCGCCCAGAAATGCCGCTCCCCACAGAGGCAGCGGAAGGTCCCGCTACCGAAATACCACAGTGGTCACCGCCGCCCCAAATTATAGCACCCTAGGCAACTGCCTAGGTTACCTAATGGGTTGCGCTGGCCCTGGTGGCAGGAAGTGAAGTGACCTGGCCCCAGCCCGTTCCGCTCTGCTCCCATGGCTCCCAGCCTTGGGACTTGGGGGGCAGGAGGGAACTGCCCCCCAACAGTCACCGGTGGCGTGGCTGGGAGCCAGGGGAGTGGACAGGCTGGGGCCGGGTCACTCCACTTACCGCCGTTGGGTCAGGCCCTGCTGCAGTCCTCAGGGGAGTGGAGGCAGGGCTGGGACGGAGCAGGGGCGGGGCTTTGTGGAAGAGGTGGAGTGGGGGCAGGTCTGGGGTGGAGCAGGGGCGGGAGGAGGCAGAGCAGGGGCTGGAGCAGCATGCAGCTGCATAGGGCACCAGGAAATTTGGTGCCCCAAATTTCCTGGTGCCCTATACAGCTGCGCACTTTGCATATGGGTAGGGATGGCCCTGCCTGTTGTTACATTGCAAACATATGTTGGTATAACTACGTTGCTCAAGACAGGGTGTGGAAAATCCACACACCCGCAAGCAATGCAGTTATAGCAGCATAACTGTCGGTGTAGACAGTGCTATATCAATGGGAGAAAGTCTCCCGTTGGCATAGGTGACACCTTCACTAGGCACTACTGAAGCTTTGCTGCTGAAGCACTATAAGGCCTGGTCTACAGTACGAGGTTAGGTTGAATTTAGCAGCGTTAAATCGAATTAAGCCTGGACACATCCACACGACGAAGCCCTTTTTTTGGACTTAAAGGGTCCTTTAAACTGGTTTCTTTACTCCACCTCTGACGAGGGGATTAGCACTGAAATCGGCCTTTGCGGATCGGATTTGGGGTAGTGTGGACGGAATTCGATGTTATTGGCCTCCGGGAGCTATCCCACAGTGCTTCATTGTTTACCGCTCTGGACAGCACTCTCAACTCAGATGCACTGACCAGGTAGACAGGAAAAGCCCCGCGAACTTTTGAATTTCATTTCCTGTTTGCCCAGCGTGGAGAGCACAGGTGACCACGCAGAGCTCATCAGCACAGGTAACCATGATGGAGTCCCAGGATCACAAAAGAGCTCCAGCATGGACCAAATGGGAGGTACGGGATCTGCTCGCCATATGAGGAGACGAATCAGTGCTAGCTGAACTCCGTAGCAGTAAACGAAATTGCAAAATATTAGAAAAAGTCTCAAAGGTCATGAAGGACAGAGGCTATAACAGGGACGCACAGCAGTGCCATGTGAAAATTAAGGAGCTAAGGCAAGCCTACCACAAAGCCAGAGAGGCAAACGGAAGGTCAGGGGCAGAGCCGCAAACATGCCGATTCCACACGGAGCTGCATGCCATGCTAGGGGGTGCAGCCACCACTACCCCAACCGTGTGCTTTGACTCCATCAATAGAGAATCATGCAACAGGGAAGCGGGTTTGGGGTACGAGGAAGATGATGATGAAGACAATGAAGATAGCTCATAGCAAGGAAGCGGAGAAACCGGTTTCCCCAACAGCCAGGATATGTTTATCACCCTGGACCTAGAACCAGTATCCCCCAAACTCACCCAAGGCGTGCTCCCAGACCCTGAGGTCACACAAGGGACCTCTGGTTAGTGTACCTTTGTAAATATTACACATGGTTTAAAAGCAAGCCTTTTTAATGATTAATGATTAATTTGCCCTGGCAATCGCGGCCAGTACAGCTACTGGAAAAGTCTGTTAACGTGTATGGGGATGGAGCGGAAATCCTCCAGGGACATCTCCAGAAAGCTCTCCTTCATGTACTCCCAAGCCTTTGCAAAAGGTTTCTGGGGAGGGCTGCCTTATCCCATCCACTATGGTAAGACACTTTACCACGCCAGGTCAGTAGCATGTAGTCTGGAATCATTGCATAACAAAGCATGGCAGCGTATGGTCCTGGTGTTTGCTGGCATGCAGACAACATCCATTCCTTATCTCTCTTTGTTATCCTCAGGAGAGTGATATCATTCACGGTCACCTGGTTGAAATGGGGTGATTTTATTAAGGGGACATTCAGAGGTGCCCATTCCTGCTCGGCTGAACAGAAATGTTCCCCGCAGTTAGCCACCTGGTGTGGGGGAGGGGTGAAGTGATCATCCCAGAGAATTGGGTGTGTGTGTGGGGGGAGTAGTTGGGTTTGTGCTGCATGTTAACCCAGAAACTGCAGCCCCTCCTTTTACATTGCAAACCCATTTTAACGGGCCAACCCAACGGCTGCTTGGTATGGGAAATGAGGGCGCTACTGTTTGAAACCATTCCCACATGTTAAGAAGGTTAAAAAAGCCAAAAGACTGTGGCTTACCATGGCTGCCTGCAAGCCGAATTCTGTTGCCTGGCACTGCGTGAGTGATCTCTCACACCAAACCGGCAGGCCCTCAATATAAGAGGAAAAATGCGACCTTGTAATGAAAGCACATGTGCTGTGTAATATGAACAGCAAACTTTAATGTGAAAGGGTGTACCCATTGTTCTCTAAAATGTGTCTTTTTTTAACCACCTCTCCCTTCTCCTCCACCAGCTGCAAATGTTTCTCCTTCACAGAGGCTAGTGAAGATTAGAAGGAGAAAACAGCAGACTCAGGAAGATATGTTCTCAGAGCTCCAGATGTCCTCCCACACTGACAGAGCACAGCAGAATGTGTGGAGGCAGTCAATAGCAGAGTGCAAAAAAGCACAATATGAATGAGAGGAGAGGTGGTGGGCTGAATCACGGGCTGAAGAGAGCAAGTGGCGGGCTGAAGAGGATAGGTGGTGTCAGCTTGCTGACAGAAGGCAAGAGTCGATGCTCCGGCTGCTGGAGCATCAAACTGAAATGCTCCAGCGTATGGTTGAGCTGCAGGAAAGGCAGCTGGAGCAGAGACCACCACTACAGCCCCTGTGTAACCAACAGCCCCTTCCCAAGTTACATTGCCTCCTTACCCTGACGCCCGAGAACACGGTGGGGGGGCCTCCGGCCACCCAGCCACTCCACCCCAGATGATTGCCCAAGCATCAGAAGGCTGGCCTTCAATAAGTGTTAAAGTTTTAAAGTTTTAAACTGCAGTGTGTCCTTTTCCTTCCCTTCTCCTCCACCCCTCTCAGGCTACCTTGGCAGTTATCCCCCTAGTTGTGTGATGAATTAATAAAGAATACATGAATGTGAAGTAACAATGCCTTTATTGCCTCTGCAAGCGGTGCTCAAAGGGGGGAGGGTAAGGTGGTTAGTTTACAGGGAAGTCGAGTGAACCGGGGGTGGGGGGAAGGGTTCATCAAGGAGAAACAAACAGAAATTTCACACCGTAGCCTGGCCAGTCACAAAACTCGTTTTCAAAGCTTCTCTGATGTGCACCACGCCCTGCTGTACTCTTCTAACTGCCCTGGTGTCTGGCTGTGTGTAATCAGCGGCCAGGCGATTTGCCTCAACCTCCCACCCCGCCATAAATGTCTACCCCTTACTCTCACAGATATTGTGGAGTGCACAGCAAGCAGCAATAACAATTGGAATATTGGCTTCGCTGAGGTCTATCTGAGTCAGTAAACTGCGCCAGCGCGCTTTTAAACATCGAAATGCACATTCTACCACCATTTGGCACTTGCTCAGCCTATAGTTGAACAGGTCCTGACTACTGTCCAGGCTGCCTGTGTACGGCTTCATGAGCCATGGCATTAAGGGGTAGGCTGGGTCCCCAAGGATAACGATAGGCGTTTCAACATCCCCAACGGTTATTTTCTGGTCCAGGAAGAAAGTCCCTTTCTCCAGCTTTTGAAACAGACCAGAGTTCCTGAAGACGCGAGCATCATATACCTTTCCTGGCCATCCCACGTTGATGTTAGTGAAACGTCCCTTGTGATCCACCAGGGCTTGCAGCAGCATTGAAAAGTACCCCTTGCGGTTTATGTACTCGGTGGCTTGGTGCTCCGGTGACAAGATAGGGATACGGGTTCCGTCTATCGTCCCACCACAGTTTGGGAATCCCATTGTAGCAAAGCCATCCACTATGACCTGCACGTTTCCCAGAGTCACTACCCTTGATATCAGCAGGTCTTTGATTGCGTTGGCTACTTGGATCACAGCAGCCCCCACAGTAGATTTGCCCACTCCAAATTGATTCCTGACTGACCGGTAGCTGACTGGTGTTGCAAGCTTCAAAAGGGCTATCGCCACTCGCTTCTCAACTGTGAGGGCTGCTCTCATCCTGGTATTCTGGTGCTTCAGGGCAGGGGAAAGCAAGTCACAAAGTTCCATGAAAGTGCCCTTTCGTATGTGAAAGTTTCGCAGCCACTGGGAATCGTCCCACACCTGCAACACGATGCGGTCCCACCAGTCTGTGCTTGTTTCCCGGGCCCAGAATTGGCGTTCCATGCCATGAACCTGCCACATTAACACCATGATTTGCACATTGCTGGGGCCTGTACTTTGTGAGATGTCTATGGCCATGTCAATTTCCTCATCACTCTCGTCGCCACGCTGCAATCGCCTCCTCACCTGGTTTTGCTTTGGCATATTCTGGCTCTGCATATACTCCAGGACAATGCGCGTGGTGGTCATAGTGCTCATAATTGCCGCGGTGATCTGAGCGGGTTCCATGATCCCAGTGCTATGGCGTCTGGGCTGAAAAAAGGTGCAAAACTATTGTCTGATGGAGGGAGGGGAATTAAAATCAACAAAGGTGGCTGTGCATCAGGGAGAAACACAAACAACTGTCACAGAGAATGGCCCCCCCAAAGATTGAACTCAAAACCCTGGGTTTACCAGGCCGTTGATTTCACGGAGGGAGGGTGAAGCAAATGAATACAGAACAAATCTGGTCCATCTATTTTTTACATCTTAGGCTGGCAGCAGACGGTGCAGCATGACTGATAGCCATCGGCATCTTCTGGGTGCTTGGCAGAAGATGCTGTATTACGACTGCTAGCCATCATCGTCAAGACGGTTCAATAGGACTGCCGGCAGGACTGAGTCTCCAGGAGACAAAACATGTCTGCCCAGGTGCCTCTGACTGAACTCTCTGAGGAGTACGACGACGATGGATACCAGTCGTAATACACCATCCACTGCCAAAAGGCAAGGAGCTGATGTTGTATAGCAATGCAGACCCACGTCTGCCAGCACCCAGATAGCCGATGACGGCTACCAGTCATACTGCACTGTCTACTGCCAAAAGGCAATTATCTGCTGCTGTGTAGCAATGCAGTACCACGTCTGCTGGCACCCAGATGACATATGGTGACTGTGAGCTGAGCTGAGCTAAGCGGGCTCCGTGCTTGCCGTGGTATGTTGTCTGCACATGTAACCCAGGTAAAAAGGGGCGAATCAATTGTCTGCCGTTGCTCTGAAGGAGGGGCCTGACGACATGTACCTAGAACCCCCCGCGACACTGTTTTGCATCATCAGGCATTGGGATCTCAACCCAGAATTCCAATGGGCGGCAGAGACTGCAGGAACTGTGGGATAGCTACCCACAGTGCAACGCTCCGGAAGTCGACACTAGCCTCGGTACTGTGGACGCGGTCCGTCGACTTAATGCACTTAGAGCATTTTATGTGGGGACACACACAATCGACTGTATAAAACCAATTTCTATAAAACCGGCTTCTATAAATTCGACCTAATTTCGTAGTGTAGACAAGCCCTAAGTCACCAACCTAAATGTAAAATGTAAATTAATGTAAAATTAATGTGTATATTAAAAAAGTATTAAACATTGCTGTCCTCTGGATGGGATTCTGAACTGATCATTCAGCTACCCACTCTGCAAAAGTGTAAACAGGTACAGCTTTTCTGATTTTTTTGTTTATTGATTGCGTATTGCATTGCATTGCAATTAAATCCTTTCTCTCCCCCTCCCACACTCCAGCAAACCTACTGAGGATACGACAAAAAGCTATTTGGCAGCTAGCCACTTTGACAAGCTGTGTGATGTGTTCAGCAGTTTACTTGATTTACACTGTTTATACTGTTGGAAGTTGCCAAACTTTTTGTCATTTGGTGTAATATAGTGTTTGCGCCTTTAACGATTTTTTTCTTCCATAAAAAGATTTTTATTTTGCTCACTAGGGTTATAATTTGAAGGTATAATTAGCATCTTGTTAATTGTCAATAATTAAACATGTCATTCAGAGAGCTCTTGCACGGGGCATGTGATTCATTTACCAGAATTTCCTCAAGCCAGTGTTGGGAGATCCCTAATGAACGGAGAATAAAACAGGAATGGATGTAACGATATAAATTAAATATGTGAACACATATAAACAATCTAAATTTAAATCCAACAGACCACCACATAGGAATGCACTCTGCAACATGAAAAAAAAAAGCCTCTGATACCAAAAATCTCAGGATTGCGGCTCTCTGATGCTTCAAGCTTTGAATTCAATGTCTTTTGTCAATTTGGTGTAATAGTTAAAGCTTATGCCCAGTCTCAGAAATGTATAATGGGCAAAAAATTAATAACTATTCGTGTTGCAATGTTATATGTCATTGCGGTGTCACCCTATGTGGGTCTGCATATGGGCATAAGGATTTACTTTGCAGGTTTAGCACCACACACTGTAAAAACAGAGCGTTATCCTCAGCTACTCCTCACCCATGCTACATTTTTATGGGCCAAATTCACCACTGTTGTAACTCAGCATAAATCCTAGGTTGTGCAGTGCAAATGTATGTTCAGACCAGATGAATGCACAGTGAACTACTGTGATCTTGCTCACAAAGCATCAATGTATGTTTTCTTTATAAGGATGTCCACCTCAAAGTGTGGAACACTGCATTCAGATCTTGGGCCAGCTTCATAAGGTGGGGTATGGGGTATGGCTCCTTTGCACGGCTCAGGTGGTGCAAAGGTGAGTAAATATAGCAGCAAATGCCCAGCAGAGAATTCCCCTGACAGAGCAGAATTCCCTGTTGAGTGCATCTGCATTGCAACTGGTCTCTGCTGTGCCCTGCTCTTGGTGTTAAAAGTATGGTGAGGGGCCAAAGGCTGTTTCGGGAACAGACAGCAGGTATCTAAAAGAGGAATGTTAGAACATGGTGAGTTCAACCTGCTGTAGAAAAGATTATGCCCCAAACAATAGCAAATATTCAAACAGCCATTGGTTTATTTTTGAAACTGTGAATTGTGAACTTTTTTTGCAAATGTTAGCAAGAATTTATATTTGTCCACACATTCACAGCAAAAGATTAGTATGTGCTAATCATTATTCACTCATCTTCAGTTGTTATTCTCAGGTTTTAAATGGTTCAGTCATTAAAACATGGAGCGGGACCAGTGCCATGTGTCTTATGTGACTGATCACACGCCATGAATCATGAACTCTTAAAGTGAACAGTTCACCACCATTCTATAGGCTGGAATTTATGGATAAATAATACGCAAAGAGAAGAAGTGGCTAAATTCATTGGCCAATTTATTTGTCATGAAAAATTCAATCAGCTGTTTTCAAAGCTTAGAAAAAAATAGAAACTCCACTTTTCATAAATTTTTTTGTAGCAGAGATCTTAAAGTTCCAAAGGGACTTAAGAACAGAAAGCTCATTACTTTTAATAGTACTTGTGCTACTTAATCATTTAGGCACTTTTGAAAATCTCCATCTTTTTTTATTAGTTTTAAGGCTAAATATGGATTCTGATATGTTAATAGAAGATACTGAAATTTAAACCAGGATCTTTTAGAGCTTTTGGATTTCCTTCAGAAAAACTGGATTTGTAAGCATGGACTTAAACTTCAGTAAGGAATGGGATATTTGATGGTGAATAGCATTTTGATTATTTATTATGTATTTAAAGTTTTAAGCATCTGTTATCTTAATATGTAGGTGATATTTTAAAAAGAACAAACTTTGGGCCTGATCCTGCAATCCTTCTGTGGTGGAAAGAAGCTTCTTGAATATTTAAGAGTAATGAGTTTTGCTTGTTTGTGGTGACACAGAAAAGTGCTGGGTCACAATCGCACTTCGTTTTAAACCTCCTACACAGGAGAAATTCTGATCTGATTGAATCATGCATAGCGTATTAAGATGGCATCCCGGTTCATTGCAGCGTTTTACCGGAATCTGGCAAAAATACTCTGAGTTTAGTGACTCAGATGACCCATCTCCATAGTTCCCCAAAGGAACATCTTGCAATTTGCAGAGGTCTCTTCCTACACTACCACAATATCCATCCCTGGAATGTGCTAAACTATGTGTTTTTCCTGCTTTGACAAAACTCCCAGATTTTTATTGCCACATTGTTCATCCATTCTGATATGGTATCTCTCAGCCTGAAAAAACAGCATACTCCAGTGCTGTTGTTTGACAGAACCTGGACATGGGTGCCTGGAGATATCTGTAAACTGTTTAGAGCTTTCAAGACTAAGAAGCTCAAACTTGTTTATGCTTCATGGAATTTCTCACTAATCCCATAATCCACTCATGATCTAGTAAGCAAAGGAAGTGCCCTGGCCTGGCTTGCAGGAGTCTGCCTTCAGGCTTCCTGGAATGGTCAAGTCTGGGAAGGTGTGGGGATCTAGTAGCAGCAGGATCCCCTCCACAACATAGGACAAGTAAATCCAAATTGCAGGAGGTCCCTTAGGCTATGAGTCCCTCAGATGTGGTAGTAACAGAATGTCTGAGTTACTGGGTTGAACCGCCTAGAAGGATGGAAATTCTGAGTCCTTCTTATTAGGAAAGACAGGCTTCCTACAAAAAGAGGGTCAATCTGGGATGCCCATAGCAATGCAGTGCCCTGGACTCCTAGGTCTTTACTTCCAAAGATACCACAATGTCACCTATTGCAGATAGGATGTCTAGATTAGTATGTGCAATAAGCCGAAAGATTTTCAGGAGGAGGAGGAGAAAGAGGAGAAGGAAGTTTATAAAAAGAAGCAGACTCAAATTAAAAGTATAATTAGATGAGAAAAAATATGTTGAATTGCAAAAAATTTTCACCTGCTATGATACGATTCCTTATAAATACTAGCAGCAGCAAAAGAAATAGAGAAAACGGAACCTCTTGAAATGATAGAGGAAATAGAGACAGGGAGAAGGGAATGAAAAAAACTTGTAAAACTGAGATTTGAATAATTTAAGTGACTACGGAGTAAATAGAAAATAAATGTAAATGTAGACAGATGCAAAATAACAAACCTGCAGGGTGCATATTAAACAGAAATGTCAGGCAGCACAATAACCAAGAAAAGGATTCTGGGATAATTTTGGAAACACCCTCAAAACAAACCACCAACCCAATGTCTGACAGTAGTAATAATGGCAAAGATACTATAGGGAGGACTCAACATAGGAATAAAATGAAGAGAGGTAATATTATGATTTGACAAGGTCCTGGTTAAAAGGGCTTGGAACCATAGGTCCCAATCCAGCAAAGCACTTCAGCATGTGCTGCATACCTTCAATCATGTGTGTGACCAAACTGAAATCTTCTTAATGTGCACCTTCTAGTTTGATTTCTCAATGCCAACAATGTTATGCACGTACTTAAGTGCCTGGCTGGAGCATGGCCATGGGGTTGAATTTTGGTTACCTTTCTGCAAGAAGGAATACAAAGAAGGGGCAACCAGGATGGGTACAGGTTTAAGACTATTTCTTCAGAGGATGACTAAGCACACTAGTTGATTCTCACAATAAAGAGAGCTGATAGTGAAGAACGGGGCAAAGTGTTTCCAATGGCAAAGGATTTCAGTACTCAGAGGAAACAAGCTAAAACTCAGAAAACAACAATTGTTGTAATTATTATTCTCTATTTATTTGCAATAGCACCTACAATGTGCTAGGCTCTTTCTAGAAACTTAAGAAACATGGCCCCTGCTCTGTATATCACAGATCATTATATTTCACCCAATAACCCTAAGCTGAATACAATAACATGGATTAGACTAAAACATTTCAGCCCACAGGAGACTAAACTGATGTATGTCACAGGCAGAGAACAGGAAAGAACAAGGTGCCAAGGTACCAAGGGCCAAAGCCCCTGCAGTGGCAGGGACTTGATATGGTGTGGTATGCCCAGATGTTCCTGGCAGGTGATCAGTGCTACAAAGGAAGGTGAAACCTCTACAGATCTCTGCTAATCTGACATGAGGAAAAATTCCTACCCAGCCTGAATCTAGTGATCAGTTTGATCCTGAATATGAGAGCAAGACACTCCAGATAAGCACCCAAGAAAGAGGATTTTCTGTATCTCCTCAAAGCATTGGTCCACCCTGTCCGGTGTCCTATCTCCACCTGTGGCCAATCCCTGATGCTTCAGAGAAAGGAGAAAAGCAAAACCCCAGAATAAATCTGGCCAATTCCTTCCTGACCCCTGAAGGTGACCAGCTGAAGCCCTGAAGCCTGAGATTTGATTATAGTCACTGTCTTAATGCAGAGTAGCAAGTAAGCATGTGGAGGACGATGCAGGCAATCCTGTTCTCCCTATGCCTCAAGAAGAAAGGGAATGAACAAGAGGATTCATAGATTCACAGATTCATAGACACCAAGGACAGAAGGGCTCTCACAATCTAAGGAAGAGTAGATAAGGAAATTGGTGAGAACTATTTTATTTGAAGGAATAAACATATGGAAAAAGTTCCCCCAGTAAATGTCATCAGAGTAGACAGAATGATAAACTTAGGAGATAGTTAGACACTTTTATGAGGTGATTGAAGGATAAAGTGATAAAGAGGGCAGATGGGAATGAGACAGACCTAAAGGGGAGATCCTGTTGGGTCAAGTGTGTGTGTGTGTGTGTGTGTGTGTGTGTGTGTGTGTGTGTGTGTGTTTGAGTTTGAGAAAGAGAGAGAAGGATACTTAACTTTAGAGGACTTTTGTCAATTTCTTGCTTTTTCAGAGTCTTTCTCTTTCACAGCCTTATTTTGGGGGATGGGAGGAAGAAACATCTAGAAATGGGCTAAGCCAGTTTTGACACACGTGAATGAAAGGGCATCTGACTGCAGTATGTCTGGTAGATTGAATTGCTTTTCAAATCTAGTAATCAGAAAACTACCATGGAAATTGATTAATCACTTAAATGAGACAGCAAGAAAAGAAACTAGATAATCAATGGGAGAAAAATAAGGCTCACGTGAGAGGACCAATGAAGCAGACAAAAGATGTATGGGACCAAGCGGCATATTGCGAATCTTGATGAATTGATCTCAATGTAACCCTTCTGCCAGGTGGTTAACAGCAACAAAAAGGTTCAAAACATGTAGGATCTCTCTTGACAAATGATTCAACTGGCTGGACCCTCCACCCAGAAACCTGGGAAAACTAAATGCACCCTCCCTGGGTGCCCTTACAGGCACAATGTCCCACTCAGAAGCTCTCCAAGATTGTGTACAAACAGGGAAATCTTTATTAGTGGAGTAAATACAGTCACAAACTGGGGAAAACACAACAGAATATACATGGAAATAAAGAGTAAAATACCTACTCCCTACCAGTAACTTGGGGGTAGTCCATTTAACTTGTTCTCCTCTCCCCTCTCCCACACTGGTGAGAATTTCCCAAGGGTAATAAACCCTTGATTACACCACCTCACCCATCTACCAAACCCCACTCATGAGTTAGATGATTGAGTAGCAGTAGTTCAAGTGTATCTTTGCAGGTCCGTCTCCATTCCCACTTGTCTGGTCCCACCTGGAGGTACTATCCCTTAACTCAGCTTAGTGAGTTTGCTTTATTAAGATGTCAGATATTCCAGGTCTCACCAGGGACCACACATCTCTGCATCATTTCTCTTTACAGAGTCTGTGTTATCTCTCACCTCAAAGACCCTTCCAGAGTGGAGCCAAGAGCTCTTAGGACCCTTGAGTACAATCACAGCTGTTTAGAAATAATGCACTTTTTAAACCCCACCCCCAAGATAAGAACTCTCTCCTGCCCCCCCCCCCATGTTTAAACTTCTTTGGAAGCCTACAACCCCCACAAAATCCAAGTTCATGTACAGTTATGGTGACTCTCCAAGTGTCAATGCAGGAATTGTGGGTAGATAGCCTATGCAAATGAATCTTTTTATGGCAACACTTTCCCCTTTTCACCAAGTGTTCTTCATCCTCTAGAGCTGGCCATTATACCAGAGTTGTGGGGGGATTCAGATATGAAGCTTTGGTTTGGGCCACTTCCAACTCACTCAGGTAGGAGTTAGGCTCCTAACTCTCTTAGACCCCTTTGAAAATACCAGACTGAGATTAAGGTTTATGTACATGCTTAATTTTACCCATGTGAATAGCTTCACTGAGGTCAATAAGAGCAGATCAGTTTATGCATATGCAGCTTCTCAGTGCCATACTGTGGTTTTGGTCTTTCACTCTGAGGTGGGCGGAAAGGGGTTGTTTGTTTACATCTATAGAGGCAGGCAGTAAATATAAAAACATTTCCTTTCCGCCTTAAGAGTTACAGTAAGTAGGGTATAAAAACAATGACCTAAGCAAAGCTGAATTCAGTGGTTATCTATTTTATTTTAAGAGGTAAATCTGCCCAGCTTTCAGGGGAAAAATAAAAGAGAGAGAGAGGAATTCTAATTTATTAATGTTTCCCTGAGTATTTCACCCACAGACAAAGAAATGGTCCAATGTAAACAAGCTGGTGTGTGTGCTTAGTCATGTGAACTTCTGAACAACCTCTACATAAATCTAGTGCTTGTTGAACCAGAAAAACGTGTTGACCATTTAGGAGCCAAACATTAATTATCTCGTACTGCAAACACCACATGTTATGTCTGTCTCCCCCCCAGTCACACTGTACTTAAACTGTCCCCTTATTAATTCCAATATATATTTCTTTTAACACTTTACTTTGATCTACTCTCACTTATCATATTTTCGCAATGCCATCTCATCTCATACAAATGTGTAGCACTTTGGCATGATAATTAGATAACACACAGGCAAGATGAAGCCAGACAAACACATTGTTAAATGGCATTCCGGCTTAAGTGGGGTAAGGAAATAATTTAGGGTTATATGATGCCCTCACTGAAATTAATTTTGACTTTAACAAGAAATAATACAGAAAAGGTTTAAACAATTAAGAAGGAATGACAAGCCTTACAAATAATAATTGAGAAAGAGCTGAAAAAGGAATACTTGGAAAATTTCAAGATATGTAAACCCACAATGATCTAGATGATATACATCTTAGGGTATGAAGGGAATTATCTAACACCAAAGTTATTGTACCAATAACAATTATTTCTGAAATGTGGTGCACAACTGGACAAGCATCCAAAATACTGGAGAAATGCAAATCCATGCAAACCCAGACATCATAATATCCAAACACACTCAAAGACTCCACTGCTCTACAACAAACTTTCTTTCAATTCCAACATCTAGTCAACCACAGCATACACATCCAGTTGCTCAAATTCCTCAGAATCACACTGAGGGACACTCCCATAAGTCTGACCTCCTCAGAATTAAGACAGCTAATAACCGGTAGACATGTCTTTACTGTTAAAATCTATGTAATCTGTTGGTTCTGCAGAAGAGGATGTATGAGGTGTAAGAGTTAAGGTTGTGCATTTGATTTTGAAGAACTGGATCTGTGGCTTGTGGGAGATAATATGTTGGAACTAAAAGGGTGTTTGTTTTGGAGCTGAGGAGGGTGAGAGTGCTTTTGGGCAGTTTGACTTTTAGGCAGTAGGAGTGTGAACTGTGGTTGGTTAATGCCGGCTTAATTGGTAATTTCCTTGATGTGTAATGACTGTGGTGATAGAAAATGCACTTGAGCAACCTTAACTGTAAATACAGACATCCTGGTGTGTGGGAATTTCCTGGGTTTTTTTTAACAGAAAATAAAATTGTTTCCCCTCAGGTTCTATGCTCCTGCTTGTGACCTGCGATCTGCCTCTTTACTCACTGGGTTCTTCCCTCCTCTCCTTTCCTCCTAAGTCCCTTTCTTTACAACACTTTTAGCTCCCTACTTCCCCTGCACACTCTCTGTAGTTCCTGTTACTCATTAGCCCAGGACCTCTTTTCCTTATTTCCCTCCTTTGGCTCCCTCAGTGTCTCTCCTTGCTGCTGTTTTTCTCTTGTTCCTCAGTCCCTTTTAAATACATATCAATATAAACATTTACAGCATGTAGAAGAGGGATGGGGCAGGAGACTGAGGAAGAAGTGTAGGGAAAAGAGGTTGCAGTAGGGGACACATGGGAAATGGGAGAGGGAAGTAGGGAGGCACCCTGGTCAGGGGTAAACCATGCTGTTCCACCCAGACACAGCACAAATTGCTTCTTCATATGTTTTTGTTTGCTACATGGTGCTACCTCCTTCCATGGCTGCCATTATAAGAAGTCATTATTGTGCTAAATGGGGAAAAAAGGTGAATAGATTCTTCTGCCCCTCACCTCTCTGCCACACCATCCACTGCAGCACAGGCTAAGGGGGAGAACTTTTGGGGGAGAATACTGTTAAAATATTGGGAACACATCACTTCAGCTCACAAACAATGCTGAATAAGACTAAAGCTAGAAAAGAGAGGAGAAGGTGCAGGGCCAAGTTGTGTCTATCGTTGTGGAGGAGGGAAAGGAGAGGAGATTGAAGGGACCTTGCACTGGGCCTAGACACAGTCCCAGTCCTTGTGCTCAAGAAGTGTAAGGATGTCACGAATCTAAAATTGACAGAGGTACCACTCCAAAGAGGTAGAAAAAGGACAGGGATGGACTATGGTATGTGATGCTGCTTCAAGTAAAAGGGTGTAGCAGGGGCTGCTATGCCCCATGATTCCCTAGAGGCCCCAGAAGCATTGTGCTTCTGTTCAGAGGAATTTCCCCCGTAATGGCACAATCCAGTCTTCAGAATTTTAAGTATGGCGCTCCAGCTACCACTCTCCTGATCCCAATTCTATCCTTTAAGTTTAGGTATTCCAATACATATTATAAATGGAGAACCACTCATGCTCTAAGTTGGTGGGGAGTGGCTGTGGGTTCCTCATCTTTCGTGACTACATTTTAAAAGGGGTGTATAGTATTTTATCCATGTGACTCTCATTAAGCAATCCCAGAGCATAACCCTGAACATTGCTTTGAAAATTGTGGTTTAATATAACTTTAATGCAGACTTTAGTAGTTTAAGGTTTATGCTATTATAAATAAAAAAAGGAAAGAAAGAAACTCAATAGGACTCTTAAGAGTGGACCCACTAGACTAGTGTTTTTTATCTAATCTAATCTAATCTATCTATCTAGTCCAAGTGAGATTTTCAAGACATAAAAAGTAGTTAAGCATCAAAGTCCCATTGACTTTCTTCCCCAGTGTGTGTGTCTTATCTACCTATTTTAGGTTTTATTATTATTACACCCATCACCGTAGTTATGACATCCATTATTGTACCTTGTGGATCTATAGTATGTGTATACTACTACCCTATGTACTTTAACAGGATGTCAGTAAAGATATTCTACAGTCTGTGCTGGAGCAGCAAGCAATGTCAAAATATTACAAAATAATATGTTTTATAACTTTTTTTCTTAAAAGAAAAAATAAATAAAAAGTTCTCATTCACAATATGGACTAGAAATGTTAATTAAAAAAAAAACAGGAAATATGTTATTGAATTTTGCGACCAGGGCTACTAACAGGGGGTTTCACAAGGGAGTTCTCCAGGTGAAGGCGGAGCAAATACAGGACCCTTGAGGTAAGTGGCTGTCTGTAGTGTGTTTTTGGGGGTTACTTGCTGTGTGCTGAGCTTGTTTGTTTGTTTGTTTGAAGGACCGTGTCCTGTGGCTGGCAGTTGGAAGCTGTGAGCTTCAAAGTAAGGTTTGAAAGCTAGAAGCCTCTGTTTAATTGGCTGAGCCTTAGCCAGTGGGCGCAGCTATCAAGAAGGCCATGGCTTTATAAAGCCGTGAGCAAGCAACCAGGGAGCTTTGCGACCAGGGCTGCTAACAGGGAGTTTCGCAAGGGAGTTGGGAAGGCAGCAAGGTTCACTTGCTGTTCTTTAAAACCTGTAAACTAAACTATATTCAAAACTTATTGATTTAAACAATACCCTTTCATTAACTTAGGTAGCTGTAGGAGAGAATGCAGGCAGAAGCCCAGCAGCAGAGTGTGAGCTATCCAGTTTATTGTGCTGAGTGCAGCATGTATGATTACTTGCCCTGTGGGCTGGTGGCGTACATGTGCATTCGGTGCAAGGAGCTCCTAGCCCTCAGAGACCGCGTATGGGTTTTGGAGGCCCGGGTGATGGAACTGGAGGAGCTAAGGGCTCAGATATCGCCTCAGTCAGCTCCTTGAGTATTCTAGGATGCATGTCCTGGTGATTTAAAGACATCTAACTTGTCTAAGTAATTTTTGACTTGTTCTTTCCCTATTTTAGATTCTGATCCTACCACATTTTCACTGGCATTTCCTATTTTAGACGTCCATTTGCCACCAACCTTCTTGGTGAAAACCAGAACAAAGTCGTCATTAAGCACCTCTGCCGTTTGCACATTTTCTGTTATTGTCTTTCCCCCCTCATTGAGTAATGGACCTACTCTGTCCTTGGTCTTCCTCTTGCTTCTAATTTATTTGTAGAATATTTTCTTGCTTCCTTTTATGTCCCTAGCTAGTTTGATCTCGTTCTGTGCCTTGGCTTTTCTAATTTTGTTCCTACATACTTGTGTTATTTGTTTATATTCATGCTTTGTAATTTGACCGAGTTTCCATTTTTTGTAGGACTCTTTTTTGAGTTTTAGATCATTGAAGATCTCCTGGTTAAGCCAGGGTGGTCTCTTGTTGTACTTCCTATCTTTCCTACGCAATGGGATAGTTTGCTCTTGTGCCCTTAATAATGTCTCTTTGAAAAACTGCCAACTGTCTTCAATTGTTTTTCCCCTTAGGCTTGCTTCCCATAGGATATTACCTACTAACTTCCTAAGTTTGCTAAAGTCTGCCTTCTTGAAATCCATTGCCTTTATTGTGCTGTTCTCCCTCCTACCATTCCTTAGAATCATGAACTCTACCAGTTCATGATCACTTTCACCCAAGTTGTCTTCTCTTTCAAATTCTCAACCAGTTCTTCCCTATTTGTCAAAATCAAATCTAGAACAGCCTCCCCCCCAGTAGCTTTCTCTACCTTCTGAAATAAAAAATTGTCTCCAATACATTACAAGAGCTTGTTGGATAATCTGTACCCTGCTGTGTTATTTTCCCAACAGATGTCTGGGTAGTTGAAGTCCCCCATCACCGCCAAATCCTGTGCTTTGGATGATTTTGTTAGTTGTTTAAAAAAAAAAACACACCTCATCCACCTCTTCTTCCTGGTTTGATGGTCTGTAGTAGACCCCTATCATGACATTCCCTTGTTTTTTTACCCCTTTTATCCTTACCCAGAGACTTTCAACAAGTCTTTCTCTTATTTCTATCTCAACCTTAGTCCAAGTGTATACATTTTTAATATATAAGGCAACACCTCCTCCCTTTTTTCCCTGCCTGTCCTTCCTGAGCAAGCTGTACCCTTCTATACCAATATTCCAGTCATGTGTATTATCCCACCAAGTCTCCGTGATGCCAACTATGTCATAGTTGTGTTTATTTACTAGCATTTCAAGTTCTTCCTGCTTTTCCCCCCTACTTCTCACATTTGTATACAGACATCTAAGATACTGATTTGATTTCCCCCCACAGTTCTGCCTTGTCTCTCTGCTAAGTCAAAAACTCCCATAAAAGTGGTCTGTGATGGATTGGATCACAGAAACCGCCCTGGGAGCTGCCAACTGATGTGCCAAGACTACTTCTATTCCTATTTTCCCTGCCGGCACAGGACTCCAGCACCCTGTCTTGCTGAGCCAGACACTCCCGTCTGCTCCAACACAGATCCAGGGTCTGAATTACTTGCCCCAAAGCTGCAGGTTTACCTGAAAACAGCTCACAGAAGTGTGCTTGTCTTTAACACTCAGATGCCCAACTCCCAATGGGGTCTAAACAAATAAATCCATTTTACCCTGTATAAAGCTTATGTAGGGTAAACTCATAAATTGTTCGCCCTCTATAACACTGATAGAGAGATATGCACAGTTGTTTGCTCCCCCAGGTATTAATACATACTCTGAGTTAATTAATGATTTTATTAAATACAGAAAGTAGGATTTAAGTTGTTCCAAGTAGTAACAGACAGAACCAAGTAAGTCACCAAGCAAAATAAAATAAAATGTGCAAATCTATGTCTAATCAAACTAAATACAGATAAGATCCTCACCAGTTCCAGAATGCTCCCTTTTAGAGGCTAATCTCCTTTTAGCCTGGGTCCAGCAGTCACTCACACCCCCCTGTAGTTACTGTCCTTTGTTCCAGTTTCCTTCAAGTATCCTTCTTTAGCCAGCTGAAGACAAAATGGAGGGGGTCTCCCAGGGGTTTAAATAGACTCTCTCTTGTGGGTGGAGACCCCCTCCTCACCCGGTGTAGAATCCAGTCACAAAATAGAGATTTGGAATCACATGGGCAAGTCACATGCCCATGCATGACTCAGGACTTGAAGGTAGTAGCCATTACCCATATGCTACCTTGAAAGTCCTCAGGTAGACTTCTTATGTGGATTGGCGTCTTCCAAGCTCTTTTGTCTGTTAAGTGCTTCCTGATTGAGCTCTTAATTTGCACATTCCTTTCCCAAGAAGTGACCAAATGTTCTAACTAAGGCTACTTAGAAATCAAGCAATTATACAGCCAATGTTCATAACTTTGAACACACAAATGGTGCCTGCATACAACAAAGATGAACGTAACTAGTAGATCATAACCTTTACATAGATATGTTACATGGCATATGTAGCAAAACCCTATTCCAGTTATATCATACATACATTTATGAGCACCTCCACATAAAGCCTTATGGGGTACACTGTCACAGGGTCAATCTTGAAAACACATCCAACCTTTAAATATAGCTATGCCAGCAGGTATCGCTATAATTAAAGTATCTTCATTCTTTTAATCAGTATCTCTATCTATCTCTTATGTTCTGCTGCTTTGATCGCAAACAATGGAAGATGGATACAGTGGTTTTAGATATTTTTCCACTGCAGTCTAAAATGGTAGCAAAATCCCCCTGGACTAAAAGTTAGAAGCCACTGCTCTCTTAGAATCTGAAAAGGGAAGGACGGCTGTGCCCAGTGCATGTTTTTTTCATTTGATCTTTTAGCAAAGGAACTATTACAGAAGCAGGTCAGAATGACAGAAATGTGCTGTGAGCCTCTCTTAATGGACCATCTTCAAAGCTAAAAGGGAAAAAACAACCAAGGTGCATCTTTCTGAGCTGCATACTTACACATCCCCTTTAGAAATGCCAGAGCCTGATGGCTGGATAGGAAGCATGAGCTTTACAGCTGTTCTGACCACTTTTTTTTCCCGGGATGTGTATTAGCTCCAGTGCTTCCAGAAATACCATTGATCACAAATTTATATAAGTACGGAGAACAGGAATGCTGGAACAATTTCTTTGAGACCTTTGGGATATATGACTGGATAGGACATTGGAATTCAAAGCCAAACATATGCAAACACAGATCAAATTAGGCGTAATTGGAATTACAATGGCCAAAAAGTAGCTTGTTCAGCAATCAGTGGGCATAAGAGAAAGGGTTTAGTGTAAATTCATATTATTAAATACAATACTCCCCCTTTTCCTCCCATGTTTAAATAATGTTAAGGTTGTAACATAAACGAACAAAAGCCAGAAAATTCAACATTAAGCTGACATCCCGTCCCTTGCTCATAGCCTTGTGAAAAGAGGGGGTACATAGTAGGGCTATCAAGTGATTAAAAAAAGTAATTGTGATTAATCGCGTGATTATAAAATTTAATGCGATTAATCACATAATTAATCACACTGTTAAACAATAATAGAATACCATGCATGAAGGGGCATATGAATGTTTAGCATATCTGGCATGTAAATACCTTGCAACACTGGCTACAAAAGTGCCATGCAAACGCCTGTCCTCACTTTCTGGTGACATTGTAAATAAGAAGAGGGCAGCATTATCTCCCATAAATGTAAATAAACTTATTTGTCTTAGCGACTGGCTGTACAAGAAGTAGGACTGAGTGGACTTGTAGGTTATGAAGTTTTATATTGTTTTGTTTTTGAGTGCGGCTATGTAACAAAAAAAATCTACATTTGTAAGTTTCACTTTCATGACAAAGAGATTGGACTACAGTACTTGTATGAGGTGAATAGAAAAATACAATTTCTTTTGTTTAATGTTTTTACAGTGCAAATATTTGTAATAAAAAATAATATACACTTTGATTTCAATTACAACACAGAATACAATATATATGAAAATGTAGAAAAACATCCAAAATATTTTATAAATTTCAATTGGTATTCTATTGTTTAACGGTATGCTTAAAACTGCGATTAATCACAATTATTTTTTAAAAATTAATCATGTGAGTTAACTGACATTAATTGACAGCACTAAAAATATAATATAGAGTACTCTACACTTTGTATTCCGTGTGGTAATTGAAATCAATATATTTGAAAATGTAGAAAATATCCAAAAATGTTTAAATAAATAGTATTCTATTATTGTTTAATGGTGCGATTAAAACTGTGATTAATCACATTTTTTTTAATCTCGTGATTAATTATGATTAATTTTAAATCATTTGGCAGACCCAGTTTAAATAGCACTAGGAGTGTGCTACAAACTGATAAAAATCCAGGAAATTCTAAGCTAAGGCTGAGATTCTGTCTTCAGTTCATGCTGATTTGCTTATTTACTAGGGCTGTCGATGAATCGCAGTTAACTCACACGATTAACTAAAAAAAAATTTACTGTGATTAAAAAAATGAATATCAATTAATCACACTGTTAAAAATAGAATACTAATTGAAATGTATTAAATATTTTTGGATGTTTTTCTACATTTTCAAATATATTGATTTCTATTACAAAACAGAACACAAAGTGTACAGTGTTTACTTTATATTATTATTTTTTATTACCAATATTTGTACTGTAAAATTGACAAAAGCAATTCTATTTTTCAATTCATCTCATACAAGCACTGTAGTGCAATCTCTCTATCATGAAAGTGTAACTTACAAATGTAGATTTTTTTATGTTACATAACTGCACTCAAAAACAAAACAATGTAAAACTTTAGAGCTTGCAAGTCCACTCAGTCCTGCTTCTTGTTCAGCCAATCGCTAAGACAAAGAATTTTGTTTACATTTATGGGAGATAATGCTGCCCACTTCTTATTTACAGTCACCTGAAAGTGAGAACAGGCATTCACATGACACTGTTGTAGCCGGCGTCCCAAGGTATTTGCATGCCAGGTATGCTAAACATTGTATGCCCATTCAGGCTTCAACAACCATTCCAGAGAATATGCTGGATATAAAGTGAGCACTGTACACTTTGTATTCTGTGTTGTAACTGAAATCAATATATTAGAAAATGTAGAAAAAGCCCAAAATGTTTATAATACATTTCAATTGGTATTCTATTATTGTTTAACAGTGTGATTAAAACTGTGATTAATTGCGGTTAATTTTTTTAATCAAGTTAATTTGTTTTGAGTTTATCACTTGAGTTAACTGTGATTAATTGATAGCCCTAATTTAAACATAAGTTTTCTTGTAGTTTAATCGGAAGAAAAGAAAGACCAGATCTATGAAGCAAACATGTTCATTTTGCCCATGATATCAGAATGTTTCATACAAAGTTATTCCAGTCTCTCAGATAAGCATGTATTTAAGCGATTAAAAAAGTTGTTTATTATTTCCTTTGTAAGAATACTTGAAATATTCTATGAATATTTCTCAGCTGTTAATATCCATATTATTTACCAAATTGGCTCCTTTGGGCCAGTTATTATCAGGTAAATAAGTATTTTGGTACATTTCCAAAATTTATTATTTACTCATTACATTGTAAAGGCTCCTGCTGAACCAATATGGTCCGTTATGTAAATCTGTGTTAGTTCACAGATTCTTGACTTTATAGACTGTACCGGCTCCAATCTATTGTGCTAATCCAGCTGTCACACATGCACATTAAGGCCCATTAAAACTGTGTAATAAAAATCCTCAAGGAATTTGAAAATAAAATAACTCACTCATTCCCAATTTGTTCCTTCACCAGCCCCCTACACCAAATGCCTAAAGACTGTAGTCTAAACTATAAATGAAAAGCATGAAAAAAATGAAGGTTTCATTTAGTTATGGGAAAACAAAAAAAAATCATATTAACCCACAGAATTCACACATTATTGTTATACTCTCCAGATTAGAAAAAAATATACCTATCTCATAGAACTGGAAGGGATCCCAAAAAGTCATTGAGTCTAGCCCCCTACCTTCAGTAGCAGGACCAAGTACTGATTTTGCCACAGATCCCTAAGTGGACCCCTCAAGGATTAAACTCACAACCCTGGGTTTAGCAAGTCAATAAACAAACCACTGAGCTATCCCTCCCCCTCCTAAGTGTTGTTACTGACTAGGGGGTCGTGCATTCTGTTGTTACTGTAGGCTGACCCCACTACACACACCAAGGGCTCCTTGCATCCCTCCATTCCCCTCCACTACCCCACACAAGCTTCCTGTGTCCCACCCTCCCTTCCCTCTCTACGCAACCTTTTGACTCAGGTCTGTGGCATGAGCTCTGTTCACACTACAAAATGAAATGGCTTCGACCCAGGTCTCAGCAGGACTTGGGCTCCGAACCACCGCCTTAGCAGGGTCCTAGGACTCAGGTCCTAAGTGTTTGCTAACCCCACTCAGACTGATTGGTGTGTAGGCAGAAGGGGGGCTTGGGGTCAAACCTAAGTCAGAGCCCAGGTTTAGTGTGCAATGTAGACAGACTCTATAGATCTCTCATTCCCACTCCCTTCATACCAGGGTCTCTGTCTAATCCCAGTTGGTTGAAACCTAACCAAAACTGAGGTGATGCTGATAGGAAGACAAAAGCACTTTGAAAAACTTGCCTCTTCTGTAATATCCTTCATTCACCCTCAGATCGTCAATTGCTCCTCAGTCTCAAGGATCATTTACCTCTTCAATGCCCAGATAGTCATGATGGAAACTCCCATTCCCCTGTCCCCACCTCTCAGAAAAACCACATACAGCCCACTTACACGTATCAACTATATTGATCCTATAGAATATGGACCAGGACATGCTGATCTATGAAGTCATGACCTCCAGGACTAGTTATTGCCATAGAAGTGGCTCTGGCCCTCTGACAGACTGGCTCTCCCTCCACCTCTATGACCTCCCATGAGTGCTGCATACCACTGGAACAATTGAACTGTTGTTGACCAATATGGGGAGACTTCTATGTGTGGGGTACAGAACTTTCACTGGAGCAGAACCTAGACTGTGAAACATGCTACTGCCAAACAAAAGAATGGCCACCGTCCTCACCCCTATCTGAACTAAGTTCAAACGTCATTTCTTTAACTTTGCTTGCCCTCACAAAAATTGTTCACAGTGAAACAAATTTCAATAACTACATATTACAGGCTAAGAAAGAAGAGAGAGACTGTGAGCTATTCAAAGACTATGGTGATGGAGGCCACATACATAGGTAGCTAGAAAGAAACTGAGTGTGTTCTAGAATTTTAATAAAATGAGTGGTATCATTCATGTGTTACAACATCAGAACTGACCATTTTGTAACATTATGGTTTAAATGTTCTCTAGTATGGCATATACAATTGGGTTCACACAAGTTTCATTAGCTTTCCCATGGCATATTTCTGAAAATAAAAGGGTCTCAGGAATTTTGAAACATATCTTTGGTTGAGTTCAAACCACCACAGTGATAAGACTGAGGCTCTGCTTCACACTATACTGAGCACCCTGCACAGTAAGGACTTCCCTGCTACTGCTCTGGAAGTGAGACACATGCTGAGAAACGTTGATGTTTTTGATTTACATTAATGCTGCTGGGTGAACCTCAAATGCATGGAGACTGCAAGTGAGTTAGATCACCACCACGATACAATAAAGTTTTACAAGAACTGTTTGGGAAATGATATTTTTTTCCTACAAAAAAATTAACTAAATTTTTTTTTCAACTAAAGTGGACATTTTTTCATGGAAATTTTTCTTTTGTTCAAAAAATTCCCCTTATTTTGATGACAAGTTTTTGACTTGCCCTATTTTTTACATCAATGCCATGATGGAATTAAAAAGTAGTATTAGATAATTTAGGATTAATAGAAAGGAAGCAGCTCATCTGCTCCAGTGAGTACAGGGAACAAAAATATTTCTGGTCCATTCCTTAGCATGAGTAAAGAGTGATAGGCTATTAACACCTTTTCCCTTCCCAGTGCTCTCAGTTAAGGTTCCAGACAGAATCTGTCCCTTGCTGTGTAGGATGCTCAGTATAGCTTCAAGCAGAGTGTCTCAGCCTAAGTTGTCTTCATCTTTGGTTGTGAAATTTGCCTAGATAGTATCACAGACAGAAACCCAATTCTTTTTATAAGCTCAACAAAATAAGGCAAATATCACATACCTGCCAGCAACCTTCCTGGAGAATATATATAGATTTTGTTATCGGGATCTGGATTCGTTAATGAAGAGTAATTGAGAAGAGCTCTTGGGAGACTTTATTTGCAATTGCTTGATCACCTGTGATATCACTAATTTGATAGAAGAAAAAAAATTCCAGTATGACAAAGCCAGGATTTATCCCACCTCTCTCTTTCCTTTCTTTTTCATTTTCACCTGTTGATAACTATGTTTGTTATGACTGATAGACAATGAAAGAACAAAATGTACTCAGGCTGAGAGTCCTTTGAGATATATAGCAATGTTATTAGATTTTCCAACGCAGATCAAGACAAGTCTCAGCAGAAAGCAAGCTGAGCAAGTTATTTGGCAATGCATATAAAGAGAGCAAGAAAGACAGAAAAATTCTCTTCTGCAATCTACACTGTGGAATTCTATTACACATTCATTAGGGCTCTGATCTTGCAAAGACTTAAAAGGCTTAATATAAGCATATGAGTGGTCTCACTGACTTAAAATAATAATGACATTAGGGGAGAGGGAAGGGGAGCACACAGAGTCCATGTCATGGAGGGAAGGTGAAAAGAAGGGCCACATAGAGACTGAGGCCTGGTCTACGCTACAGAGTTAAGTTGAAGGAAGCCACATTAAGTTAACCTGTTAATGTATGTGTCTATACTACCGGGTCCTTTACGCTGATCTAAGTCGCCTTTGATGTCAACTTCTGTAAACCACCTCTGCGAGAGGAGTAGCGCTTAGTTCGATTTTCATGGGCCGACTGTGAGGTAGTGCAGTCGCAGAATTGTGTAATTCGACTTAATTGGCCTCCAGGTGGTGTCCCACAATGCTCATCTGTGACTGCTCTGGAGATCATTCTCAACTCTGCTGCACTGCAGCCAGGTACAGAGGAAACAGCCCCTCCCCTCCTAAAGACCCGGGAACTTTTGAATTCCCATTTCCTGTTTGATCAGCATTGGGAGCGTGCCAGCTTGAGCACAGGTGATAATGGAGACTACATGCCCCAAATGCGCTCCAGCCTGGTCTGCACAGGAGGTGGTGGTTCTCATCACTGTGTGGGGAAAAGAGTCTGTGCAGGCAAAGCTCCGATCCAGCAGAAGAAACGCTGACATCTGTGCAAAGATCAGTTGTGGAATGAGGGAGAAGTGCTACACGAGGAACACACAGCAGTGCCGTGTGAAAATAAAAGAACTTTGCCAAGCATACCAGAAGGCAAGAGAGGTGAACAGTCGTGCTGGTGCTGAACCCCACACATGCCAGTTCTACAATGAGCTGCATGCGATTCTCAGGGGTGACCCTACCAGCACCCCCACAAGCAATGTGGACACCTCACAGGTGTCTGAGTCTAGGGACAACAAGGAGGATTATATGGTGGATGAGAAGAAGGAGAATGGGAGAAGGAGAAGGTGAGCAGTGGATCCATTCTCCCTGAGAGCCTGGAAATATTTTTAACACTGGAGCCCTGTGGGTTTCAGGACAACACGGTGGCTGACCGTGATGCTGGGAAGGCACCGCTAGTGAGTATACAGTTAAAGTGAAAGTCCAGTTAAACTTTAGCGGGCACACACATGCGGTGTATAATTGCAGGTTTACTGTGCAGAAAAAGTGAGGTACTGTGGTTCTCTGCTTACAAGAGGCCGCTCCAGCTATGCAGAGGGTGGCCCCCGGAAAAGACTATTTTTGTGGACTGGGATAGCGCAGGAATCCTCCATGGATATCTCTAGGAAACTTTCATGGCGGTACTCTGCAATCCTTTGCGGAAGGTTTCTCGGCAGGGCAGTCTTATTTCTTCCACCATGGTAGGACAGGTTTCAGAGTAGCAGCCGTGTTAGTCTGTATCCGCAAAAAGAAGAACAGGAATACTTGTGGCACCTTAGAGACTAACAAATTTATTAGAGCATAAGCTTTTGTGGACTACTTCGGATGCATCCGAAGAAGTGGGCTGTAGTCCACGAAAGCTTATGCTTTAATAAATTTGTTAGTCTCTAAGGTGCCACAAGTACTCCTGTTCTTCTTTTTTCATGGTAGGACACTTTCCCACGCAACTCCTGAATTAATTCTCCTGGCATTATGGCAGTACACAGCATAACAGCATAAGGACCGTGTCTATACCCAGACGCTTGCAGTATCTCCTGCCTTTCCACCTTTGTTACCCTCAGGAGATTATCACATAGGGTCGCCTAGGGGAAATGGGTGAAATTCTCATTAAAAGTACTCTTACATGGAAAAAAAAGGGCATGTAGACCCTCCCCCCACCCCCACATTCCAGATTGCCAAACCACACAGCCACTAATGTGCCTTTACTGTGCTCGGCATCGGTCAGCAAGTAATTTAAAGTGGCTGATAGGGGTCAGGGGACCCACATGAGAGATTCCGCAATTTGGGAGTGAAAATGTTCTCCCCCCCCCGCCCTGTTCGTAAACAGCTTCCTTGGATGCTATGGGGAAGGACCATTGTTTGACTAGCTACCTCTGCTCCTGACATGAGCCTGCCATAAACTTCATTAAAAGTGCGGTCACCCATGACCCCGGGGAGCCTACTCACCATGGCTGGAGCAGCAAAACGGCACAGTGAATGGTTACAGATTCTGATTATGTTATGGCTTGCACCTAGTGTAATAAGTTTTTTTTTTTTTTAATGAAAATGGTCTTGCTATGGAAACATTTTATTCATGTACAATGGCTCCTTTATTTTTTTCCTCCTCACTGACAGCTGGAAATGTGTCCTTTTTTCACAGATATTATGGAGCACACGGCAGGCAGCTATAACAATAGGGATGTTCTCCTCACTAAGGTCCAACCTTGTTAGTAGACTTCTCCAGCACCCTTTCAAACGACCAAAGGCACATTCTACCACCATTCTGCACTTGTTGAGCCTATAGTTGAACCGTTCCTTACTGCTCTCCAGACAGCCGGTGTATGGCTTCATGAGCCATGGGAGCAAGGGGTAGGCTGGATCTCCCAGGATAACTATAGGTATCTCAATGTCATCAATGTTCATTTTGTGGTCTGGAAAGAAAGTCCCAGATTGCAGCTTTTTGAATAGACCCGAGTTCCTAAAGATGCACACGTCATGAACCTTTCCTGACCATCCTATGTTGATATGGGTGAAATGCCCCCTGTGATCCACCAGCGCTTGCAACACCACAGAAAAATATCCCTTTTAGTTTATGTACTCTCTGGCAAGGTGGTCTGGTGCCAAGATGGGGATATGCGTGCAATCTATTGGCCCACCGCAATTAGGGAACCCCATCATGGCAAAACCATCCACTATGTCCTACACATTTCCCAGACTCACTACCCTTCGTAGCAGAAGTCAATTAATGGCCCTGCACACTTGGAGCACAGCCGCTCCCACAATTGATTTACCTACTCCAAATTGATTCCCCACTGACCAGTAACTGTCTGGTGTTGCAAGCTTCCAAATAGTGATCGCCACTTGCTTCTCCACTGTCACAGCAGCTCTCATTTTTGTGTTGCTGAACTGCAGGGCAGGGGAAAGCTCTGCACAAAATTCCTGCAAGGTGGCCTTGTGCATTCGAATGTTCTGCAGCCACTCCTCATCATCCCATAGCTGCAAAACGATGCGGTCCCACCAGTCAGTGCTTGTTTCACAGGACCAGAAATGGCGCTCAACAGAGTGCAGCTTCTCTGTGACTGCCAGCAGCAACTGTGAATTGTTTTTTTCAAGGCTTGCAGCAGGGCTGCTTGCAGGACATCACTATGTTCCGCTGGTGGATCCTTTGGAAATAACTGCAGAAGAAGGCACGAGGTGTTTGAGATGCTCACAGCAAGAGTGCACAGCTGAGCAGGCACCAGGCTTCTGGTGTTATGGCATATGCATGGCAGTTTTAAGGCACGAAAACTACTGGGTTGTTTGCCATTGATGTTTGGGAGGGAGCATAGTGCATCATGGGATGTCAATGCAATGTTCCCATTCTCCCCTGCAACAATGTTTCGGTCCTGTGAGGCATTGCTCAAACTTCCCAAAACACACTGAGGTAAGTTGCACTTTAGGATAGCTACCCACGAAGCACTGCTTTGTGCATCAATGCAGGCACTGCTAGTGAGGACGCACCCCATTGAGACAATGAGCATGGTGTGGCCACGCACAATCGACTTAATTAATTCAGGGGCTCGAGGTCAAATTAGATAAAGTCAACTTAATTTTGTAGTGTAGACAAGCCCTGAGAAAGACGGGGGATGTTGTTTATTCAAAGAAGAATGTGTATTATTAAATAAAGTAAAAGTAGCTTCTCCAGAGATGCCTTGCATTGACTGACCATTTAGTGAGGCCAAAGTGGGTTTAATAATCCATAGGTGTTACTCAGCAACAGAAATTGGAAACTGGAAACAGCTGGCCCAAAGAACCCAACATGGCTACCCAATATGTAGCACTCCAGAGCCCCTCCTGCTCCAGCAGGAGAGAGTCAATCGGCTGGCCCATCATGACTTCTTTGCCCAATGGCAGCAGGAATGAGGTGGACCAGGTGCCAATGTCCAGACATGGAGTGAAATAGCCCACCCCTCTCCCACACACTTCCCTATGGCAGTGGCAAGGTGAAGAATGGTGGCAGGGAAAGGACTGAGAAAGAAGCTACACCTGCCCCATCTCTCATACCACACACACACACACACACACAGTAGACCATTGGAGTGGGAGCAGGTGTAGCACTGCCTTAGCTGCTCCTCACTGAGATCTCTCTGCTCCTCCTGGGGATGGAGGGGAGGTCTCAATTGCTCCTGGTCCCGTGCAACCCAGCCAGCAGAGTGAGCACTTGTTATCTAATGGATAATTTATTCATCTCTGCTTGCAGTTCTACTTTATTACAGCTCTGATTCAGCAAGGTACTTAAGTATGTGTAATGGGGCTCCTCATGTGTTTAAAGTTAAGCATGTGTTTCAGTTCCATGCTGTACTGGGGCCATAGTAAACAGGAATGTATCTGGAGTTACTGTTCCTACTGGCATATTGTTTCAATTGTTCCTTCAAGAATGAGGGGAGAAAACAGCAAGTGGCTCTCCGTTGGATGAGTAACAGATCTACTCTGTCAGGAGGGATTGCCTCAGGTCTCATAACCAGGGACATCCTGTTAATTTTTCTAGACACTGTCCAAAATATGTGATGCCCTGTTTTTCAGTATCACACCTTGTATCTGTGCTCCCTGGAAATATTTCAGACAGACACGCAACATTCCAAGCTGGTTGCTACAGAATGCCCTTAATCCTATCAAAATGAAGAATGATGGCAGCTCTTTCTTTGCAGTAAAATTAATGTCCCCCCAACACAGCACATGCAGGAAGACTGACACAAAGCTCAAATTACAAAGTGAATGCAAACATAATGAGACTCTTGCATGAGGAGGGAGAGTAGAATTAGGTTGATATTTAGCTACCTTTTCCAAAGGGCTTCACCCTGACCTCCAGATCTGAGCTTGTGATTTTACATGCATATGTACTTTTTCACATTCATTTTTATGCTTAAGCTGTCAATCCAATTTTAGAGCTTGCTCTTGGAAATGTAACCCGTTGAGCCCAAAGCATGCAGTACACAGAATACAAAATGGAAAGTTAAGTTTATATGTAGGTAAACTTTTAATATCCTTACCAGACATCATTTGTCACGACCATACATTGAAAATCAATACTGTTAAGACTGAAAACAATTCAGCGATGTATCACACGTTTTGACTAATTAAAAAATGATCATGCAAAGAAGATTACTTACAGTGTGTGAACACCAAACGTTCAAAATATGCCATGTAAGCAGGATTCAGAAAAAAGACCCTGTTATTAATAAGTGCAACTACCACACACTTCAGTTTGGAAAGAATTCATGAACCACGCAGGTTTTGGACAAACTTAGTAATGGAAAAATCTTATGTGGAATCTCTATACAAGTCCGTCCTATGCATTCAGACAGCCTTTTTCCTTGGGAAAGAAAGACAGACCTCATGTTGGTATTTATTTTATTTCTAATAAAATGCTGTCACACAAATTTATGCATATTATACAGACTGCAGCACTAAGTTAGGTGTAATGTGTTATAATGAGACAAATAATTACAAATAGGAAAACACAGAGGGGAGGGTCAAACCCCATCATCTTTACTCATTTCAACTCAGGTAAAAGTTACATTGACTTCAAGATATTGTGGGAAAAAATCCTGAGAGCCTTATTAAGGGCTATCTTGTGGCTTTGTCAGGAGTCCTGAGCAAAGGGCTGCACATTTTTGTGCTGCCCCAGGAGCAGACAGAGAGGCAACCTGTGATCACCCTGATTTCTCCCCTGCGGGGAGTGGGGAAGAACCCCTTTCCAGGTCTATGCTTGGTACAACATACTTCCCTGGTGAGCCAGTGCAGCTATGCTGGCGGATCTGTTGCATGCGGGAAGGGGAACAGAGACAGAGTCCATTCCCCATTCCATCACTCCCCATGCCTGCCAACATGTGCAGAAGGGAATGTAGTGGCTTATCAAAGGCTACTTCCCCTGCACTTGAACCTGCTCCTAGTGGGTAGGTAGCCCAGGAATACCTTATACTTTAATAGGCAGCAGGTTTAAAACAAAAAAAGGTAGTATTTCTTCACACAATGCACAGTCAACCTGTGGAACTCTTTGCCAGAGGATATTGTGAAGGCCAAGCCTATAACAGGGTTCAAAAAGGAACTAGATAAAATCAAGAAGGATAACTCCATCAGTGGCTATTAGCCAGGATGGGCAGGGACGCAACCCCATGCTCTGAAGTGTCCCTAGTCTTTTTTTTGCCAGAAGCTGGAAATGGGTGACAGGGGATGGATCACATGATGATTACCTGTTCTGTTCATTCCCCCTGGGGCATCTGGCATTGGCCACTGTTAGAAGACAGGATATTGGGCTAGATGGGGCATTGGTCTGAGACAGTATGGCTGTTCTTATGCTTCCCCTTTTCCCTGCGTCACTTGTGGCTGCCTCAGTTTCTGCATTAGTAGAATGGTGACAATGATGATTTCTTTCAGGTTCATGGATTAAAAGTCTTATATATCTTGGGTTTTCAGGACCACTTGGGCTCGTTGGTTCTGTTAAGCTGTGATCCAGGGTGGACTCTCACCCTCAAAAAGAGATGCAGCAGGAGCAGGAGGTGATTGTGAATCCTGAAGACTAGAGTCTGTTGAAAAATGTAGATGTTTTTACAAAAAATCTATATAACAAATTTGTCTGTTTTGTTTTTAAATGAAAAACTTCAAAATTTGGAATTTTCAACCAGCTCTACTGAAGACTCATGCTCCAAGGGTCCTGAAGCAATTAGAACTGAGGGCCCTGCCAGTGCAGAAGACCTGTGCTCCTAATTGGACTAGCTCTCACAGAACAAACTATGTAATCTCATCCAGGCAGAATTGGGGAAGGAGAGCGAGAGAGAAAACATGGGAAAGAAGATGAATGACAAGACATTAGGGTTCTAGGGAAAGAAGGAAGATGGGAGAAGAGTGTGGGGCCTGGATCTGCAGCATGCAGTGTCTGCTGCATGAAGCAGTGTGTGAAAGGTCAGAGAGCTTGTTTGTGGCTACCTAATCCTCACCTAATTTACACCAGTCCTGACTGAATTTGGTGTTCCCATCACTACCATAGGTGAACCTGCAACTCTATTTCAGATGAACAGAAGGATCGAGTCTAGAGCATGCTCTGTCTGGGTAAGATTTTCACCCCACTCCAGCCTCTACACACTAGGAAAAGGGCTGTAAAAGCCCCATAACTGACCAGGGGAGAATTCCCCTGGCACAGGAACTGAGGTAGAGGGTCACAGGCTGTATTCTAAGAACCTCCATGGAAATGCAAACCTGTGGGTAGGAAGTGAGAGGGGGTTGGGGCCACAGCATGTGCTCTGTAGAGATTCTCTCCCCCCAGATAGTCCCTGAGTTGTCTACATTAACCCGGGGACTGCTCTGGCCCCCAGATCAACCTACAGTAAGCCCTTAGCTCTAAGTCCTGCTGAGTTAAGAATTCTGTGCTGTGCCTCTCACTGCAGTAAAACACCCACGATTGGCCCATGGCAGCTGATTTGGGCTTGTGGGGCCCGGGCGGTGGGACTATAAAATTGCAGTGTAGACATTCAGGCTCAGGCTGGAGGCTGGGCTCTGAAACACGTCCCTCTTACAGTGTCTCAGAACCCAGGCTCCAGGCCAAGCTTGAATATCCACACTGCAATTTTATAGACCCACAGCCCAAGCCCCACAAGCCCAAGTCAGCTGACATTGGGCCAGCCATGGGTGTTTTATTGCAGTGTAGACATACCATTAGAGGTGTAGGCTGCAGCACCGAAACTGGTTTTATCCTGAAACATTTATTTGACTCTTTTCACATTTGACAGCTAACATGTGAATGGGGAATTGGATTGTTTTGCCCACTTCAGATGGAATCTGGCAACTCCCTAGTCCTTAAATGTAATCCTTGATGAATGAAAATTGGGCGATTTTATTAACCATCCTCACATAGCTTTGATGAGCAGCATGAAAAGTGGCAATTTCAGAACAAGCTGAGAGCATGCAATGCATCCCTCTCTGTAGTTTATATAGAATGACACATTCTTGCTTCACAGCATTGTGTTTCAAGACAAACATGTCAGCAGTGTGAATAAGCACTGCAAGACCCAGCCCTTTCTGAACTTCATGGCAAATCTAAAAAGTCTCATATCTCTTACATTCAGCTTACTCCATCCGCCAGATTTATGTCTGATGTCATGTACTTCAGGAGACAATTAAAGCGTCTTTTTATTATGCAAGCGAAAAACAAAGCGATTGCAGTTCAGAGCTAACTGGAGGTATGCTATAATGATGAGGAAACTGGCAATACCAAGTGTGCTTTCTCTTCTATGAGGCTCACTCTTTCGAAGCCATAAAATCTGGCTGGTGTAACAGAAGTGTTTGTAATTAGAGTTAATGGAGTTAGCGGAGACCACAGGAGGAGGAGAGTAGCTTTGATCCCAGGTGGCCCCATAAGAAGAAAGCTCACAGTGAGAGAACACTCTGAATTGGAAAATATTAGAAGCATTTTCTGTAAATCCAAGAAATCACTGCTGGAAAAGAAAAGACCTAAGAATATAATTTACAAGATGAGCTAATTTAGTTTTCCTTCTACATGCTTTCAACGCTTCTCTTTCAAATCACAACACTCAAAATAAAGATGTATTTTTGACTAAAATATTAATCAGTCATTATTTTTATAATATCCCTTTGTCAGGAAAGCAAAAGAGATGAACACCATCTCTACTAGATGCAATCTGCCAAATTGATATCGGAACATAGTCAAGTTCATTCTTAATAACTGTATAATAATCTTGTCACACAGTCTATTTTCACATTGTTCTTGCTTGTAGTTTTGTGAATTTTGTGTTATTCTGAACGACTTTGTTTTCATGTCACATTATTGATTGGCTACTTTTAGAATATCTGGGGAAAATATCATATTTTACAAGTGTCATATTGGGATTTCAGCTCATTTAAAAAATATTTAGAGTCTGTCTATGGTGTGATCATTCTTTTTGTGACAGGTTTTTGGCTCATCACCCAGGGGATTTAAAATTACTCAGTACTTAAAGCAATTGTGCTACATCAATAAACTCAGTGATAATTTCAGTTCAAACAGATGGGCATAATGCATTGCAGGAAACATTTTTCACTAAAAAAAATTATATGCAAACCCTGTTAAACACATTTTCACCCACACGCAAACTTCACAGGGTAAAGCATATTTAAAAACAAAGAGCATCCCAAATCACTTTATGGTTAAATAAAAAAAAAAAAATCACAGAGGGAGAGAGAAATTAAGACTTCAAAGGATAAAAGATAAGTTTTTAGCTGAGGATTGAAATGAAATGGGGAACTGATGAGGTGGGGAGATACACTGTGTTCCAAATGAGAAGAGCTGCCGAGGACAAGACCGATGCCAAGTGTGTGCGGAGGTCAGTACTAGAGAAAAGAAGAAATGGGAAAGGACACAGAGAGAGAGGAGCCTTTGAGATTCTGTAGGCTGCCTCAAGACCATGGAGGAATTTAAAAACAAGGAGCACAACTATTAGTCAGGTATTAAGGGATATAGGAAAAGGTGAGTGGGGATGATCAGGTCACACTTCCTTGCATTTGTGAAAAGGTAGGTTGCAAGCTGGGGAATGGAGAAGTCAGACTTGGGGAGGTTGCAGAGCGAAGAACTGCAGTAGTCCCAGTGAGACTAGACAAAGGCAAAGATGAGGATTTCAGCAGAGATGGCATCAAGGCCGAAGAGTACATGGCAATATTCTGGAAGTGAAGATCAGCAGAATTGCTGACAAAGCTTTGGAGGGAGGGAGAAGGCAAGTTTACAGTCATGGATGAATACACATGTACAGACACTTACCATGACAAAAGCATATGTAATAACTCTGATATTAGAGTATTCTTTAAAGAATAGGCTTTATAGAGGGTCATAAAAAGTGTATTGACAGTTTTCAATAATTGTTAGATCTTTAATAACCCAAAAGAAACCTACATTATGCTGATGTTTGTGAAGACATCCACTGTGAGCAAAATTCCTAATCCTCAGGAGATGCTTGGTGCCTTCGAGGGCCAAACTGCTATTGCTCATTACTAAATGCAATTTCTTATTTGGGGTGAGGGGTTGAGAGCAAAGGGAGTCTCAGTGCAGTTAAGTATAGCATCTGTGAGAAGTTCATTTCATTGTTATACAGACTGTTGTCAATCTCTTCTCATGCTTATGACCTCAATATCCTGCTTGAGCAATACTTGTTTAAGTTTAAATATTTCAGCTCTATGACCGAGCAGTGGAAAGGCACATGAAAAAGACAGCAAGCCGGTTGACCTCAGATCTCTGGTAAATGCTCAAAGCTCTCCTTTGACATTATACCACTACTGTCACATACGTACAAAGAGATTTATGTGTCCATCAAATCCTTAAACTGAATTTATTAAAGATGGTATTTCCGGCTTAGTAAAAGTGACTGCCAGTGCAATCCATTCCCACACATTAGCTATATTTGGCAAAGATAAAAATAAAATAATCAGTAAACTATTTTTTCTGTTTTTCTATGCATCTTCAATGCTGCTCCTTTTGTTTTGTGTTTGCTCATTTGTGGGTTTTTTTTTTTTTTTTTTTTTGGTCTCTCTCTCCCCCTTCCCCTCTCCCTAAATAAATTCATTCTCCATGGAAAACAATCACTTCCTTTCACTATGATTAAAATCAGCAGTGGAAAGGTAGGGAATGGGAGGAAGGAAAGAACCATCCTACTGCACTGAGGAAAGTCTGAGAATGATCAATTAAGCTTCTGTTTCAATCTGTAAACCATGCTAACGTGAGCAACATAGTCTTTATTTGTACAAATAAAATACACCAGTTACAGTTGATTGACCGAGTGCTGGGGTGGGGAGGGGTGGGGTGGGGTGGGCTGGAGGGGAGAGGTGGGAAAATTCCCATTAGTAGCTGGTCTAAAAAAGACAAACAATTCTAGGTATCAATAACAAATATCCTGGGAAATCAGATTCTTCAAACAGTTTCCTGGTACCCCATGCTTTGATTCCAGCAGCTCTCTTTCTCAGATCTTGACTTCAGTTATAACCCCCTCAGTTCAGGGACTGGCTTATTCTTTGTCCTATGGAGTGACAAGCACATTCTCTGGGTTTTAAAAATAATAAATAATCATTTTACAAGCCAAAAATGATGATGTGGTTGGATAGGTCTCAGGATATCTGGGTTTAATTGCTGGCAGTGCCAGAGATTTCCTACGTCACCTTGGGCAGTTCATTTAGTCACCTGGAGCCCCAGGTCTTCACCTATAAAATGGGGGCAATAATACTCTCTTTCAAAATAAGATTGTTGATAAATTCATTCATCTTTGTGAGGCACTTGGAAGCTACTGTGATGATAATTTTGATAATTGCTTTAGAAAAGCCTACACATCAATAAGGAGAATTGGGGTGGATTGGTAGGTTAATGGAGGATTTCCAAACAACACATAAATGCTTTGGGATATGCTTTTAGTGCTTGAGTAGGTGCCAGTTTTCCTCTGGAGCAGGGCCGGTTCCAGGCACCAGCACAGGAAGCAGGTGCTTGGGGCGGCAAATTGGAAAGGGGCGGCACATCCGGGTCTTCGGTGGCAATTCGGCAACGGGTCCCTCAGTCCCTCTCAGAGGGAAGGGCCGGCCATAGAGCAATCACCAAAATGCCACCGATCACGGCTTTTTTTTTTTTCTCTTCGCTGCTTGGGGTGGCAAAAAAGCTGGAGCCGGCCCTGCTCTGGAGTCAGTGTGGGAGGTGCTGACCCATGGATGAGACAATCGCACGGTTCTGACCCCTAGTGCTCATCAAAATTTCCAGGACACTTTTTTTTGTAAAAGCAGAGTTATTAACCTCCAGGGTCCTGGACAAATTCCACTCCATGTTGTTACGGTCTGCTCTGCTTAAGTCTGTGAACATTATCATGAAAGGTACTGAGCATATCAGCAAGGCACTGAGGTAAAAACGTTGCATGTGTTTTTTGCTCCTCATGCCATTAGTCCAGCATGGTCAATGGTGTATAGCTGTCTGCCAGCAGGGGATTCTCTATGATAAAGGAATCGTCAGCTGCCCTTTCAAGGCCATTTTAAGTCTCCTTTGCATTGATGGAGTAGCACAAAGGGAATCTATTTTGGCCAAGGATCTGGCCCATATGGTCCAATTATCCATAGATGAATTAGGGTAATAACTTTGGCCTCTCTTTTCCTTTCGGGCACAGCCCTGCAATGGGGGTAGCATCACTTCGGATGGGAACTTGGGCAGGCATTGTCTCAGAAGCAAGCAGAATAACCAGGGTTCCAGAGTGTATTGAAGGACTGCATCCATTGCACTAAGCATTGAAGAGACTCCAGCTCTCATTTCCTTCTGTGCCTGATCCCCCCCATTACCACTTACCCTAGCCTTTTTAAAGGGAAAGTCCTGAGTAGCTGTTGAGCTCCCTGAGCAAAAGAGCTCCCATTGGCTTCTTTCTATGCATGGAGGTGCAACGGGAGGGAGACACCTTGAAAACTAGATTTAGCAGTACTTTGCCATTTGAATTCAGAAGTATTATTATTAATAAGAAATAATCAACTATTTTCTATTTGTCTTTCAGTACAAAACCACAGAAGTTCCACTGAAGGTCTCAAAGCAGGCCCTAGGACATGTGCTAGCCTTGTGAACAGGAGAGAATTTCACCATTGTGTGATTGGCCAACTGCATTACATGGCATTGTTTCTACTTCATGACTGGATGGTTGATTTTTTTTAAAAAAACAGGAGAATAGCAAATGACAAATACTGAAAACAAAAGAACAAGTGAAGGATAATGTACTTCTGGTACATATTTTTGGACAAATATTTTGTGCCAAAATTTCTGAAGTTTGCAGATTTGAAGCTTTTCTTGAATGAATTCTCAGTCTCCTCAATATATGTGAATAAAGAATAATATGAGTCCACAAATAATAGCAGAGCAAACATGCCACATTAATCTATGAAAATATTTGCAAATTACTTAACCAGTTTTTGAAAGGGCTGAGAAAAACATCAAGATTTGGCCCATTATCATTATTGATAATCCAATATATTTAGCTTTATAAACATGAGTACTATGGCAAGTATTGGATAGAGAGGCAAGCAAGAATACTTCTTTTACAGACTCAAAGAAACAAAAAAAGTGCTGGGGCTGCAGTATAAAGAGAAAATCACATCATCCCGGTACCAGAGCGGTAGATAATAATGCAGTGTTATAGGTGGCATGGTCTATGGACTTGTGTCACTGTACCCATGAATGATGCACGCATAAAATTCTAATTTCCATTATCCACAAAACCGATTACATATTGAGTAATATTTAACATAATCATTATTTTATATGTAAATATTACTCTGTGTGTGTGTGTGTGTGTGTGTGTGTGTTAGTTGGGGGTGGGGATAAATGGAAATTCTCCCTACTTTCAGATGACCAGAAAATAGAAGAATATGCCTTCCCTAATCATTCTTCCCTTATATTAACACTCTGGGTTATAAGAACAGGAGTACTTGTGGCACCTTAGAGACTAACAAATTTATTTGAGCATAAGCTTTCGTGGGTTACAAACTTCGAAGAAGTAGGCTGTAGTCCACGAAAGCTTATGCTCTAATAAATTTGTTAGTCTCTAAGGTGCCACAAGTACTCCTGTTCTTTTTGTGGATACAGACTAACACGGCTGCTACTCAAACTCTGGGTTAAGAGGATACAGCATATGCTATTTCTCATTTCTTCTTTAGCAGCAATATTACATACAGCTGTATTTGGGGAAGTTTATTTTTCTTTTGAGGATAGAAAAAATTGCTCAGCTGAAGTGGGAACACCTCTTTTTTGGCTGGACTCTGCCAACATTTTAGTGGTTGCTGGGGAATTTCAATATATAAATTCTCAACTGGAAAAAAATAAGAATTACTGTATGATCTCTGTTTGGAGATGTGCTAAAAAATTCAGGGGCTATTTTTGTAGCTTTAAACAAAGTGGGAACCTATATTATCTCCTTATGCCTAACTTCCAAACTGCCCATTTCTACCCATCTTGGGTTGGCTATTTGAGTAATGAGAGATGCCATTCAGCTAACTTATGTGCTCATTTAAGGTAGCAAGAAAAGGCATTTGTGAAACAAGAAGGATATTTTAATTAAAAGTGATTCTTTTATGTTGGGTATTTAAGAATAGATATGACTATGTAGTTTGTGTGGAAGAGGTACAACACTGTTGGTGTTGGGAGAAACTTAAAGAAATACAGGTCCAGATCTTCAGCTGGTGCAAATTGGTATAGCTCATTTGAAGTAAATGGAGTTATGCTATTTTACACCAACTGGGTTTCTGGGATACTCAAATTATAATTCCTTTTACCTTATTAAATGCCATCTTCAGGTTAAATCAATTCTATGGTTAAGCTTTTAAACACATGCAAGCCAGGAGAATAAAACAATTCCCCCAAAATATCTAAAATTGGATATACCAGGCCACCATCTTCAAAGACATCACTATATTGTAATAAGTACCACCTTGGGAAGAGCTATAGTATAGTCTGGCATGACACTGTGAGATCAAAAGAAGTAGGGTTTCCGGAGAGATACAGTTAGAAATGCTTTTATTTGTTATGTTTCCATTCATTATTTATAACACAGTAGCACTTAAGGGCCTCTACTAAATGAGGGCCTCATCATGACAGGCATGGTGCCAACACAGAGAAAAAGAAAAGCTGCCCCAAAAAGCTTGGAATCAAAATAGACAAGACAGACAAAAGGTGGGGAAAAAAGGATTCTTATCCCCATTTAAGGAATGAGGAATTGAGGTAAACAGCGATTAAGTGTCCAAGTTCATATAGAATGTCTGTGGCAGGGCCAAGAACTGAATTCAAAAACCCCAAGTCCCTGTCCAATGCCTTAACCACAAGACAGTCCTTCTTTTACAGGCTGTAGTCATCTTGTCATTCAACAGCAAGGTGAGAAAGTCACATATATAATACACTCATTTAGCGGAGAACTTCTATATATTTTAAGTACACAAACATTTTGGATCTGGCAAGGCTATTCTAGTCCTTTAAATTCATAAATCAGCTCCTCCTCTAAATCAGTTCCTCCTCTGTAGTCATAAAAAAACAAACTTTTGGACTATTTACATAAATAAAAAGAAAGACTCTTTAGAGCTATATAAGAATAACAAGGACAAAGAAATAATGGTCACTTCTAGCACTAATTAAAAATGAAATGATATTTTTACAGCTCTGTTAACAGGCCACTTTTAAAAATCATTCTAGCGAGTCTAATGTGTCCTGGTAATCTGTTTCATGTGCTAAGAACATTGTAATAGAGGAACTAATTCCTGCATCTCTTAGAATAGTATAACTACATAAAGGAAATAACGCATTTTAAGCACTATATTAAAAAGATCTTTACTAACTGCACAACTTTCAAGTTTTCTAGAAAAGAAGCATATTTTTAAAAAATTGTGTTTTGATGTATATTTTCACAGAACATGCCAGTAATCCTGTATTTTTAATATTACTGACCACTATTTGGCATTAATCTTTTCTTCTTTTTCTTATTTCAAGGATGTAAGATTTAATATGCTTATGTCTAGTCTCTCTCTCTCTCACGCAGACACATATTCACAATTCAATCCATTCAGTGAGCACTGAAAAGCCTTGAACTTTAAAATCAACCAAGGAAAGAAAAAGGAAAGAAAAGACTTGAATTCTCATCTCTCGTCACACACTAGGAGGTAAATCCTGGCTCAGCACTGTCCAGCCTGCTCAGTAGTTTAGAAGATAATGCCAGCAATGGCAGTTAGCACAGACTCACTCTCCTATGGCAAGAAATCATGCTTTTTATGGCTAGTGAACTAATATGCTGTATTTAGAGGGTGCAGTAGAGGAGGCATTGCATTAGCTCACACCCTTATGGCAAGAAAACTTTTTTTTTCAGTTAGGACCTCTTCCAAATCCCATTGAAGTCAATTGGGAGACTTTCCTTTGACTTCAGGGGGATTTGCATCAGACTCATAATGAATTGCTATTTGGTAGAAGAGGGTGGGAGGTGAGAACAGTTACAATGGAAAAAAAGTTTTCAGAGGCCTTCCTATATCTGAATGGTGGCCAGATTGATTTATGATTATTGTTTTGGTCAACATAGAATCGTTTACAGAGAAACGGCAGGACCTGACAATCAGGGGAAATTTTAAATGTCATAATGTTACTAATTGTTTTACCATGTGTTTCTTTTACATATCTGAAAGCAAATGTCATTGAAGTTGTGGTTTCTGTGGCATGCCTGAAAATACAATCTAACAGTGAGGATAAAACTCCATGGAATATAATGTGGAGGAAAAGTAGTTCTACAAAAGTTAATGCTTTTACACTGTTTTACTGTTCTTCTGGAAATGTGTGAAAAGTGGCCATTGTAATTACACTCTGGGGCTTATTTTAGTGTTTATTGGATGAATAATACCCCCTTTAAATGTGTGTGCTGTAAAGTTTTTAACCCTTGTGAAAAAAAAATACAGAAAAAATCAAGAGAGTTCTATAGAATGTAATAGTTTTTTTATAGAAATTACTTTAAAAATCTATAGGACCTGATTTTCCACTGCCTTGCATCTTGTGGAGTCATTTACCAAATGTAAATGACTCCTCAAGAGGTAAGGCAATCAAGAATCAGGCTTATAGAGCTTAACAGAGAATAATAAAGACTTGGGATATTTAGTTGGCCTATTTAAATATTTTTTTTCTATTTTTGTTTCACTCTTCCTCTCTCTACTGTTTCTTATTATTATTGTTACACACACTTGTTGCATCTTGTCCTGCTTAGAATATGAGGGCAAGAACCTACTCTTACTTTAGGAGCCTTAAAATACCCAACACAATGGGGACTTAACCCTGACTGGGATCTACAGGTCCTATTTGAGGGCAAAGAAGAAATAATAATATCAAACCTATAAATTTCTGCAGCAGAAATATAATCCTCTATTAAATTGCATTGGATGGTTCAAAACCCTACAGAAAGATTATGTTTTACTCAATATTCACCTAAATGAATTTATTTATTATTCAATGAAAATTATAATATTGCTACTTTTTCTTTAAACTATAAATATCGCTAAATAACGCAGCTATATTTTATAATTTTGTTAAAGCAGAATTAAGTCAAGAAATTTAGAGTCTAGGCTGAAACCTCACCCTTCATTTGTGCCTAAATATTGCAGCAGTCTATGGGGATCTCAGATGCACAGGTTAGGGCTCTGTATTTCTTACTGTTTTCACAGATTTTATGGGTCTGATTCTTCACTCTCTTACACTGGCACAAAACATTAAAAAAAATCTGATTTGACATTTGGGGATTTGTGTGCTAGTGAGGAGATGTCTTGCTGCAGAGGAAAGGCAGTGCAATTGGAAAGAATAATACTTTCTTTAGAGAAACTCCAGTGCTTCCTGGTTTGTCTGGGTCAGAAATGTTGCAAAACATTCCATTCTCTGGCAGCATAGTAGTTCTGCTTCCTGTCCATTACATGCTGACTACTTCCTCAAACAGGGTGTAAACAATAAGCGGCAGAGACAGAGATTGTAAATCACAGCCCCCACAAACTTTACTGAGGAATATACATATGTAATCCATGTGACCCCTCATTGCTTGCAGACAGCTACTATCACACTGAAGATTAAATTCAGTAGAGAGTAAACAGTGGTGTAAGCGGTAAAGCAGTATAAATGTCCCTGATTTGACATTTAGCGTGTCTGCAAATAAAGTACAATATATACAGATGGAAGATGCTATAGCAGGAAAAGCAACTAATAAGAGTGTGTAAATTAAAGCAGACTCCCTCTATTTTGTCTTACATCCTCCTGTTAATAGATTTTCCTCCTACACCTTCAATCCTCTGACTCCTTGGTGCAAAGATTACATTTGAGTTGCACACCAACTGAACGCCAGAATTTGTACACTGGTTCATCACATTAGAATATTCTCATCTAGCAAAATGTACTATACATTGGTATCAAAGATTATCACATTTCCCCCTCATAGCTAGAATACAATGCATTGGTAGTAATTGTGTATCAATGGTTAGGAAACAGGGATTTTTAATGGCGACTGGTGAATGTGCAAACAATACTACTTAATTACTTACAAGGCAGGTGAAGAGCTGTGCGGAGGGCCCATATGTGAATGAGTCAGCCCTGCTGGAATGATTGGGGTGCACTAAACACAGAGTTTAGTTTGAATTAACTCTTAGGGTGAAATCCTGGCCCCACTGAAGTCAATGACAAAGATCCAAGTTACTTCAAGTTTTTACCCTGGATTTTACTCAGTTTCAGTCAGACCTTCAGCATTCTCTTAGTTAATCTTTTTTCTGCGTCAATATTACTTTTTGTATCTGTATGTACAATCAGTGATTATTATGTTGGTCAAACCCATCTACCTAGGCTAACTACTGAATCACTTTTCCTTTCTGAAACCTTGCAACTTTACACATGGCTTACACACTGGCTGGGCTAGATTGCACCAAGCTGGGAAGGAAAGCATCAGGGAGCCAGATCTGACTCTCTGCTTCTCAGGGTCAAACCTGACGTCTATGCAACTCAAAACTGTTGACAAGCAGATTTAAGTAGAGGGTCCTTAGTGCCTAAGCCAGTGCAGGACTGTAGTGTTGCTAACCCCAAGCATTCAAAAATCAAAAGCCAGGCCCCCTGAAAATCATGAGATTGAAAACAACACATTTTGAATTTGCTTTATTTGCATTCTAGTTTTGAGTTTTAGGGTTCACATTTTCAAGTTTTTCTTCCCAATAATGAAGGCGAGAAATTTGGAGTTAGTCACAAAAAGACTTAGGTGTCTATCTGCCACTTAAGGAGCCTAAATCCCAGAATCGGACCCACAAGGATCCACACTGCCACTGTACCCTGTAGGTGCCTAAGTCTACTCGGCTCCTAATTGTTTGCCATGAGAGTTCCCCAGGTGCCTGTGTTTCTGCCTCTGAGGATGTGCACCGCAGCCTACTCTAGGTGCCTAGACACCCAACTCCAGTGTGATGCACAAACTGGGGGAAGACAGGCATTCCTCTGCCTAACTCACCTGTGGGACCGGATCTTGTAAACATGTTCCGAGCTCACCTACTAGATCAGGCCCCCATATCTGAACTTACACACAAAAGCTGGGGAAGACCAACCCTCAACCAGTTTAAGTCCCCTCTCCACTGGAAGAGGAGAAAGGATTTAAGCAGGGATCTGCCACACCTCAGTTGAGTGTCTTAACCACTGAGCGATGGGATATTCTGATATGGGGCTCTGACAGTCTCTCCTGTTAAAACTTTTCCATTACAAATAAATAATGAAAGACTCAATGGGCCAGAGAGAGAGCCAGCATGAGAATGAGAGTAGCTTAGTGGTTAGATCAGTCAGGTGGGAGACCCAGGCTCCAGTCTTTCAGCTCCAATGTCTTTTCAAATTATTTTTCCACAGTGGAACAGCTTCAGCAAGAGAGTTTGAGGGAGGCTTCCACCTTTCCCCCATCAGAATATCTGTTAGCCCAGTGGCGAGGGCACTCACCTGAGAGAAGGCAGATCCCATTCAAATTCCTTCTCTCCATCAGGCAAAGGGCAGGGGGTCTAGAATTATGGATATCCCATATCCCAGGTGAGTACCCTAATCACTGGGCTAAAAGTTATGAGGGAGCCTTTAGCAAAGTCCCTAGCCTTTAGCAAAAACAGCATGGGTGCCTAATGCCAAGAGAGGCTCGCAGCTTAGAACCTCAGGCAGAGGGAAATGCCACCTTCCAGATGGGATTTAGGTGCCAAACCCCTCATAGGCACCTTGACACTTCCCATTGGTTAGCTTAGGCAAGGAGCTGCTAAGTGTATCTCACGTTGAGGTGCCTATCTCTCCATTCATTGTATAGGAAGCCTGGGTACCTAGCTCAGGCTTTTTGAATCCCAGTGATTTTCTAGGTGCCAAAAAGTTAGGGGTCATCAGGCCTAAGTTCCATTGTGAATCTAGCCCTTACTGTTTAAAATATGGAAGTTGTCATTCTCACATAATCACAGGACACCAGGAGCCTAAAGGAAAAGCCCCTATTCTGTCAGACTCATGATGAAATTTTGGCAGTTGGCAACATTGGAAGTGCCATGTTAGAGTAGAATATTGTCTCTTGTGAGGAGAAGGTTGAGTCTCAGGAGCCACACCAGCACATCTGTGCTAGCGGGGAGTTAGGTCCAATTCAGCTGGTGACACACAGGGGTTCCATATATTATGATGGAAAACCAGCTACAAGAGTATGCTCAGTGTGGACAATCTCAAATGTACAAAAGCTCCAAAAAATCATGAGACTGGCTGAGAAGCCATTAGATTTGTAGAAATAATACATCTTTAGTTATCTTCACTTGCCTTTTGATTTCTGAGCCTTTAGGGTTCATATGAGGGCTAGAAACATACTTTGTTTGATATGAAAGCTCATGATTCTCACATGATCATGGGACTCTAGAAGCTGGGTCTTTAAGAAAACACTATATGTTGTGAAAGTTATGATAAAATCATGAGAGATGGATGGTGACACAATGGCCTTGGCTACACTTGCAGCTGTACAGCGCTGTGAGGTAAATCTGTCTTCGTACAGCTGAGTAGGGAAAAGCGCTGCAGTCTGTCCACACTGACAGCTGCCAACGCAGTGGTGTGGCCACACTTGCAACATTTGCAGCTGTGTTGGGAGCGGTGCATTATGGGCAGCTATCCCAGCATTCATGTGGCTGCAACGTGCTTTTCAAAACAGGGGGGTGGGGAGGATTGTGACAGGAAGTGTGGAGGGGAGAGAGAGTGCTTTTTGGAGCATGTCAGCTCTCTATTTTGCAAGTTCCGAACTCCCGGCCCCCTGCTCATTCATTTACTCACTCAAAGCCAGCTGCAAACTGTTTGCTTTTCTCTGTGGTACGAGCTGTGATACTGGCACTTCCGCATTCCTGCAGCCGGTCACAACAATGGAGAGGATTGGTCACTTGACAAGGTGATTAATACAGCGCTGCAAGCATTTACACTCACACCCGTGAGTCGTAGCCAATCCGCTGCAGCTGTTATTCCTCTCGGAGATGCGGAGTACCTGCAGGGGTGTACCCAGGGAGATACAGCGCTGTAAGTGCCCTGCCAGTGTGGACGGGGAGTGAGTTATAGCGCTGGGGGAGGCTTTACAGCGCTGTAACTTGCAAGTGTAGCCAAGGCCAATGTTTCATTTCCTTACCTTGCATATCATGCTGTTTGATTATGATGTGGCCACAGCCTTAGGAAGCATTTTCAGCAAAGAAATAATGTGAGCCTTAAAATCTGCAAGCAACCAAAATGGTAGTGATGGTGGTGGGCAGTGCATTGGAGTGTATTTATTGGTTTATGATGTATTTTTCAACAACAGACAGATGAAAATTATATATAAAGTAATTGAATTGCTGAATAAATGTAATTGCTGCAGAATTTAATAGCACCACACCAGAAGACAGTAAATCTGAGTAACAATGCCCTGTTCACTGGGAAGCATTGGACAACATCTGGTATACATGGCTAGGATCTCTGCATACTCTCTCTCTAATTTATTTATTTTTTAGAAACTCCGCTAAATTATAACCTCTCAAAATGACCTGTGGGAAAATCCTAAGGACAAATGCCTGTTGCATACAGAAATAGCATTTTATTTATTTATTTTGAACAAACAGTATGATGGAAAATCCTAACTCACCTGAACATAAAGGGCCAGATAGTAATTCCTTTAGTGAAAATTAATCACAGGGGAGCAAGGTAGCACTCAGCTAGTAGTAGTGCTAGATGGCCACTGGTGGCAGGAAGAGATTCATAATCAGGCCTGTAGAGTTGAGGATTTAACAAACCAATTCTGGGGCCAGATTCTTACTTATGAGATGAATGGTGCTTTACTCCACCTTTTTTCCCATTGGTATTAATAGAACTGTTCTTGGAGTAAGGTTCTGATTAATATGAGAAAGGAAGGTGGAATCTAATGCTTGGAAAACAAAAGCTTCATCTTTTAGATAAAGTTCTCATTATTTGAGTTCAGAACTAAACATACGAACATTTTAATTCATGAATAGATTTGTATTTGTGCAGCAAATATGGATCATCTAGCCCTAGTCTTTAGTAGATTTTGTTTTGTGTTGATGCAGCTGATTATAATACCGTCTCTAACTACAACAGCTGGAGTGGAGAGTCCCATTTCAAATGATTAATGACACTGTTTGGACAATGGGGATTTAAACTCACAAGTACTGTAAAGACTGGGAAAAAAATCCTGCAAGTCTTTTTCAGTAGTTTTTTATTCCAGTAATTACAGAACAATAATGGAGTAGATTGTATGCTGCACTCTCATCTGTGAACTAGGACATAGGTCAAAGGGTCATTGTTGTTCAGAGGAAAAATAAAATATGAATGTGCTTATTCTGTTCTATTTAGTTTAGTTCTCCAACCTTTCTTGTTGTAAGGGGCTGTTATTAGGTAAGTCTGTCAAGTGACCCAGGAAATTAAAGATAAAAATGTTTTTTGTTTGATTAATGATGAAGACAATAGGGTATCTTCAATAAGCATACATAAAAAAAAACAACCCCCACCACCTAATTATCGGACGGTGCCACTTCTAAGATGGCTATCAGCACCTAGATATGTAAAAGTTGTGGTAGTTGTGTATTTTAATGAAGGCTTTAAGAGGGAGACAAAAGGTTTATATAGACATACAAGTCTCTTATGACAGTTAAATATGGAGACGAGGTGTACCACACTTTCATGTCAATTGCTGGTATTATAAATCACACAGAAATGACAGATAATGAAAGTGTCCTGAATCAAACTCCTGCGCTTTGGAACTGGTTATAAACTTTATATCTCTAAAACTGACAGAAGTAAAACCCAAGAGGTAGAATTTCCTGTGTTTGAAAGTTTAAAATCTCAAATTTCTCAAAATTTGGATTATTCAAAATCAAGCCACCCTATTTTGTGCTGGGCTTGAACTTGATAGACATGAATCCAAACCTTGGATTTTGTGTTTGGATTCAGGTTTTGGTAAGGGCTCATTGCTAGTGTAAATGTCCTAAAAACATTCAGTCATTTTCTCTAGAAATCACTATATAAACCCGAATGAATGTATTTGTTGAAGTGTGAATGAATATCATAAAAGCAAGCAGACTTTCCAGAGGCTATCGCATTTCTGGTATAATCACAAGTGATACTATTATTGAACACAATTGTATTGTGTGGGACAACAATGGAGCTAAAGACCCAAGTTTTATCTGAATTTAAGTACTATGGAATAGCTTGTTTCCTTAACTACATTCAACTTGACAGTTTCCATTCTCCTTAGCAATAGCAGACCTCTCTGATTTAGATTAATTTCTCCTGCAACATATAATATTGTGGAAATAAGTGTTTTAACTTTTTTGGACTATGATTTAAATGAGAAAACAACCTATATCTCCATTCCAACTGTGTAGGTGGTGAAGGAGAAAATATCTGTATTTTCACTGTAACATACACTGCCTTGCCCTAGAGCCCATTCTTAATTATCCTGTAAATGATGGATCTGTAGATGCAGCTGCACTATGTTCTCTAAGCATAGGGGTAGGGCATGGAAAGAGGTTTAGTAGTCTGCATGAGTAGTTGGATTGGGTAAAATATTTTCACTTTCCAACTTTGATAATATCCTATTCCCATGGAGAAACACTGCAGACTATGTGGCTCTGGGAAGAAGGATAAAGGAGTTTGAGGTGCAAGTCGTGTTCTCGTCCTTCCTCCCTGTTGAAGGAAAAGGCCCAGGTAGGGACCATCAGTTGTGAAAGTAAATGTGTGGTTATGTAGGTGGTGTTGGAGAGAGGGCTTTGGATTCGTTGACCATGGGATGTTGTTCCAGGAACAAGGATTGCTAGGAAGAGATGGGATCCACCTAACAAAGAGAGGGAAGAGCGTCTTCACAGGCAGCCTTGCTAACCTATTGAGGAGGGCTTTAAACTAGGTTTGCTGGGGGATGAAGACCTAAGCCCTGAGGTAAGTGGGATACCGGGAGGAAACACAAGGAGGAGACTGCAATTGTGGAGGCCTCCTGATTCATACTGAGAAAGTAGGGTAATTGGCTAGTTATCTTAGGTGCCTGTACATGAATGCAAGAAGCCTGGGAAACAAGCGGGAAGAATAGGAAGTCCTGGCACAGTCAAGGAACTATGATGTGATTGGAATAACAGAGACTTGGTGAGGTAACTCACATGACTGGAGCGCTGTCATGGATGGGTATAAACTGTTCAGGAAGGACAGGTGGGGGAGAAAAGATTTAGGAGTTGCACTGTATGTAAGAGAGCAGTATGATTGCTCAGAGCTCTGGTATGAAACTGGAGAAAAGCCTGTTGAGAGTTTTTGGGTTAAGTTTAGAGGCAAGAGCAAAAAGGGTGATTTCGTGGTGGGCACCTGCTATAGACCACAGACCAGGAGGATGAGGTAGACGAGGCTTTCTTCAGACAACTCACAGAAGTTTCCAGATCACAGGCCCGGATTCAGATACCCTGACATCTGCTGGGAGAGCAATACAGCAGTGCACAGACAATCCAGGAAGTTTTTGGAGAGTGTTGGGGACAACTTCCTTGTGTAAGTGCTAGAGGAACCAACTAGGGGCCATGATCCTCTTGACCTGCTGCTCATAAACAGGGAAGAATTGGTAGGGGAAGCAGAAGTGGGTGGCAACCTGGGCAGCAGTGACCATGAGATGGTCGAGTTCAGGATCCTGACAAAAGGAAGAAAGGAGAGCAGCAGAATATGGACCCTGGACTTCAGAAAAGCAGACTTCGACTTCCTCAGGGAACTGATGGGCAGGATCCCCTGCGAGGCTAATATGAGGAGGAAAGGAGTCAAGGAGAGCTGGCTGTATTTTGAAGAAGCTTTATTGAGGGCACAGGAACAAACCATCCCGATGTGCAGAAAGAATAGCAAATAGCAAATAGCAACGGAGGCGACCAACTTGGCTTAACAGAGAAATCTTTGGTGAGCTTCAACACCAAAAAGAAGTTTACAGACATGGAAATTTGGACAGATGACTAGGGAGGAGTATTAAAATATTGCTCGAGCATGCAGGGGTGTAATCAGGAAGGCCAAAGAACAATTGGAGTTGCAACTAGCAAGGGATGTGAAGGATAACAAGAAGAGTTTCTACTGGTATGTTAGCAACAAGAAGGTCAGAGAAAGTGTGGAACCCTTACTGAATGGAGGGAGGCAACCTAGTGATAGATGATGTGGAAAAAGCTGAAGTACTCAATGCTTTTTTTGCCTCAATCTTCACAGACAAGGTCAGCTCTCAGACTGCTGCGCTGGGCAGCACAATATGAGGAGGATGTGAAGAACCATCAGTGGTGAAAGAACAGGTTAAGGACTATTTAGAAATGCTGGGCATGCACAAGTCCATGGGGCCGGATATAATGCATCCGAGGGAGTTGACTGATGTGATTGCAGAGCCCTTTGAAAACTTGTGGCGATCGGGGAAGGTCCCAGATGATTGGAAAAAGGCAAATATAGTGTCCATCTTTAAAAAAGGGAAGAAGGAGAATCCGGGGAAGTAAAGACCAGTCAGTCTCACCTCAGTCCCCGGAAAAATGAAGCAGGTCCTCAAGGAATCCAGTTTGAAGCACTTAGAGGAGAGGAAGGTGATCAGGAACAGTCAACATGGATTCACCAAGGGCAAGTCATGCCTGACCAACCTGATTGCCTTCTATGATGAGATAACTGGCTCCGTGGATATGGGGAAAGCAGTGGATGTGATATACCTTGACTTTAGCAAAGCTTTTGATACGGTCTCCCACAGTATTCTTGCCAGCAAGTTAAAGTAGTATGGATTGGATAAATGGACTATACGGTGGATAGAAAGCTGGCTAGATCATCAGGCTAACAGGCTGGGGACCAACTGACCAAGCAGCAGTTCTGCAGAAAAGGAACTGGAGATTACTGTGGACAAGAAGGAATATGAGTCAACAGTGTGCCCTTGTTGCCAAAAAGGCTAACGGCATATTGGGCTGCATTTGTAGGAGCATTGCCAGCAGATCGAGGGAAGTGATTATTCCCTCCTATTCAGCAGTGGTGAGGCCACACCTGGAGTAGTGCATCCAGTTTTCTGTTTCCTACTACAGAAAGGATGAGAGAGTCCAGTGTAGGGCAATGAAAATGATTAGGGGGCTGGTGAACATGACTTATGAGGAGAAGCTCAGGGAACTGGGCTTATTTAATCTGCAGAAGAGAAGGGGGCAGGGATTTGATAGCAGCCTTCAACTACCTGAATGGAGGATGGGGAAGGAGTCCAAAAAGGATGGAGCTAGGCTGTTCTCAGTGGTGGCAGATGACAGAATGAGGAGCAGTGGTCTCAAGTTGCAGTGGGGGAGGTCTAGGTTGGATATTTGGAAAAAGTATTTCACTAGGAGGGTGGTGAAGCACTGGAATGGGTTACCTAGGGAGGTGGTGGAATCTCCATCCTTAGAGGTTTTTAAGGCTTGGCTTGACAAAGCCCTGGCTGGGATGCTTTAGTTGATGTTGGTCCTGCTTTGAGCAGGGGGTTGGACTAGATGACCTCCTGAGGTTTCTTCCAACCCTAATCTTCTATGATTCTATTCAGATTTTCATTGTGAGAAAGGGGACAGAACTGACTATACTAAGAAGACAATACATGGTATAAGCATATATTTAATACAGCAGAACACCCATTGAACTTGTTGAAAGAATACATTTTCTCTGGAGTAAACTAATCAATGTGTTGTAAGTTGGTCTGCAAAAGTCCCTTTTGGGACTTGGGGGAAGATGTAGGAGCCTTGTGGAATGGGTGGAGTGGTGGCAGGACCTGGAGCAGAGCACTGGGTTGAGCAGTGAGCACCCCACACCACATTGGGAAGTTAACATCTGTAGCTCCAGCCTCAGAGTCGGCGCCTATGCAAGGAGCCACATATTAACCTCTGAAGAGCTGCATGCGGCTCTGGAGCCACAGGTTCGCCTAACCTGAATCTGATTTTCAAATAATGACCCCACTGTCAATTCCTGGTGCTGATACGACACTATGCAATTCTTCTGGTTCCTTCCATCAACTGGCTAATGTTGTCTTTCCTGGATTGAGTCACAACCATCTACCCCTCATCCAAGTCCCAATTTCTAGGTCATTCATTCCATTGCACCAACAGGATTGGATATTTTAGAGAGACCAGGTGGGTGAGGTAATATCTTTTATTAGACTGACTTCTGACGATCAGAGAGATATTCTGGAGATATACAAAAGTGTTATCATCCACATATTGCAGAAACTGTAATCTGTGTGTCTTTCCTCACCTTCCTAGCTGTCTCAGGGGCACAATGAGCAAGAGAAGGACAAAGTAAAGCCCTGTGGTGTCTAGAATAAGAGTGCCCTAGAAGTGGAAACACTTGTCCAGAGTCATCTTCTGGGTTTTCTATACAAAAAAGGACCAAGCTACCTAGGTGGCTCCATCCAATCATATAGACTGCAAGCCTTGTCAACATCACCTCCTGCTGAACTGTATCAAAGACAGCTGACAGATCAAACATCAGAATGGATAAGCTATCCGTATTCATAGCCAGGAGATCAATATTACTAGTGCAGTTTCAGAGCCATAGCCAGTCTAAAACTAGATTGCCCAGGATCAAAGAAATCTACATATTGAAAATATGGCCATGGCTGTTTAGCCACTAACTGCACAACAATCTTCTCAAAAATGGGTATATGGAACTCCACTCTATAATTGGTGAGGTCACCATTAAGTTTCTTCTTGAGAATTCCTGGAATCCTAGTAATCGCTGTCACCACTGACTACATTGACTCACTGCTGGTCTTTAGAAGCCAAGGTGGACATAGGTCCAACAAATATACCAACTGTGACGCTGGCAGACCAGGTGCCAGCTCATGCCAAGTCCCCTGGGCCTCAGTGAACACTGACAAATGCATAGCTGGAAGTGTGTTAGTATTGTTAAACTAGATCTTAGAGTTATAAGAATGTGGTTAGTGCTTAGACTTTAGGAAATGCTTGTAGGATTCTACATATATTCATCTTAGTTATCATATTTGTATCACATATTATAAGGGAATATTTAAGTGCTTGCTCTGTAACTATAAAAATGTTTGCTTAGACTGTAAACCCCACCAGTCAGGAGAGACGCATTACCAAGTGTGAAATACTAGTTTACCACAAGAGCTGTCATCTCCTCCCCAATAAAAAAGGCCTGTGGATACCAGGCAAACCATTGTGGAACATCAGTGGACAAAAGACTTTGTTGATTACTTCTCCCACACCCATAAAGAGAGCTGTAGCAGGTCGGACTCACCCCTGCGGCAGCTCCTGCTGGTCTCTCAGGGAATTAGCTCAATTTCCAGCCCAGAGCGCCCTCTGTAGGCCAGTGATCCACTACCGCTTGGCTCCTGTGTCCCTCTCTGGACTCCAGTGCCCTGTTATCTGGTGTGCTGCCCCCTGGCAGTAACCCCTCAGTCTTAGGGTCCCCCCTCCCCAGGGAACCCCCACCTCACCTCAATATAAGGCTACTGCCAGTCATCTAGCCTCCATGCCCTGGGGCAGACTGCAGTATCAGCCTACTCATCACTGGCAAGGTTGGGTTTGTACCCACTGCCTTGGCCTACAGCTGGCTCCAGGCACCAGCCCAGCAAGCAGGTGCTTGGGGCGGCCAAGGGGAAGAGGTGGCATGTCGGGCTGTTCGGCGGCAATTTGGCAGTGGGTCCCTCTCGGAGGGAAGCACCTGCCACTGAATTCCCAGTGAAGAAGAAAGCAGCGCGGTGGAGCTACTGCCGGAGTACTGCTGATCGCAATTGCGATTGTGGCTTTTTCCTCTCCCCCCCCCCCCCGCTTTGGGCAGCAAAAACCCTGGAGCCGATCTTGCACTAGGCTGCCCTCTTCAACCCCCGCTACCTGTTGCTCCTCTGCCTTTCCCCAGCCCTGCTCCACTCAGGTACCCTGTCTCTAGCTCCCTGCAGCCAAGCCCATCTCCCTCTAGAAACAGAGAAAGAGACTCTGTCTGCCCCTGGCTTCCCTGCCTTTATAAGGCCAGCTGAGGCCTGATTAGGGTGTGGCCCAGCTGCGGCTGCTTCACCAATCAGCCTAGTAGCTTTTCCCCTGCCCCAGCACTCTCCCAGGGCTGTCTTTAAACCGCTCTGGGCAGAAGCAAGTAACCACCCAGCTACAAGGGTACAGGCACAAGTTCTCATCCCATCACAGCTTGAGTGCTGGGGGAAGGGAATAAAACATCCCTGCTAAAGAGAAATTATCAGCATTATGTTACCTGGAATTTGGAGAGGGCAATATTTCTAAGCTTAAGCAAGGGATCCCCAAGCTGCTTGGCTTGGCTTAGCACTAAGGTACTTAACAAAGCTTACATATTACAACAACTTCTATTATTATTTTTTTTTTAGATCTAAGTCTGTAGTTCATTTGTGTGTGTATCTTCACCTGCTTTAATCTAGCAAATAATTCATTTCTTTTCCCATGTTAATCAACCTTCAGATAGCTTGTTATAGGAATGGCTATAAGTGTTGCCTTTGGTGAGAGATCTAAGGTACAATTGACCTAGGATAATTGACCGGTCCTTTGGGACTGGGAGTAACCTGAATATTGTTCTGATTTTTGGTGTAAGAGCCCATCTATCACAAAGGCAGTTGGCAAGATAGACTGGAATACCCAAGGGGAATGTCTGTGACTCCATGGTTAGGCTGCTATAGTACTTGTGGAGTTCACACTTGATATTTTGTTGGTGAAATCTAAGTATGGAACTCACTCCCAGTTTGGGGTTTGTGGCCCTGCTTCTTGACAGTCTGCCCTGGGGTTGGCACTCATGGGCATGAGCACCTCCAGACATCCTGACACCAACAAAAGGCTAATGTGTCTTCAACATTTCCAGAAATTTCAACAGAGAAGACACTGCACTGTGAAAAGTGATATACAAGATCTAGGTATTATTGTCATTTATTATTATTATTACTATTATTGTTCTCTTACAACAGTGTATTACAAACTGTCTCTGAAACAAAGGGATTTTATCTTCAAAGCAAGCAGGATATTTCTCACAGCAAGAAACACATGACTATGTTTCCAGGTGACACAGCTTGGATGAATCAAACTGCCTACCACCCAGAAGAGTTCCACTACGTGAGTTTGCACATGCTGTGGTGGAGGCAAGTTGACAGCCACAGCATATGTCTTTAAAAAAAATGGATGTCACAATCCATCAGACTGAGAGCAGTACTTCCACCATGCTCAAGTCATCATGTTTTATCTGTTGAAAGACATCTATAAATCATGGTGACTGGGGGAAAGAACTCAGTAAGAAGGATATCTCTATATCAATAGCCATGGACAAAATATTTGCATAGTATCCCATCAAACCATTGACAAGACAATCCAATCTGCACTTGACTTTTCCCAGCCTAATCTATCTTAGATTTTGCAGTCTCTTATCCTATGTGAATCCTCTAACCATCTTTATTGCTCTTGTCTGAAATTTTCCCATCTCTCAGCAATATTTTTTCTGTAGGTGAAGTGGCCAAAACTAGACACAGTATTCCAAACGAGTAAGTAGTATTGTTCGATAGCATTACATCATAATTTAAAGGGCCTAAGCCAGAACCTTCTAGTTGAGTTCCCTTCACCTAAATTCTTGAGCTTTTGTAATTGATGTAAAATTAAACCTGGCTCTGAATCACCCCGATATGGATTTTTGCAAAACCAACCAGTTTGTTCTTGTTAAATGGAAATTTTTGATTCTAACCCATTCCCTGGCCTCTAGTGTTGGGGGTTTGGATGAAATGGAACCTTTATCCTGCTTATCTTCTGTTGTGGTTTGGTTTTGCAGAACTAAAACCCAGCATTCCTGGCCCATCTCTAAATAGAATGTTTTTGCTCTCATTTTCCATCACTTCTGCTTCTTCTGCAGCAAATAGCATTGCCCTGATATAAACTCCAGAGGACTAAGAGAGAAGGGAGAGAACACAGAAAATGGGAAGATGTTGTACTGATTCACTACTGCAGGGAAATTTGTAATCAGAACATGTTGTTCAAAAACAGAATTAAGGTGAGAATTAGGCTTTAAAAAGAGCCTTTGCTCTTTGTAAATTGACTGGAGGGGAATCTTACAACACTTATTGCCCATTGCCAGCCTCTTTGCTCATGAGCAACCAGTTAGAGGAAGCTAGCCTGGGAAGTTTGTCATATTTATTTATAGGAAAATGAAGTGCTCAATACAAGCTGAAGTAAGCAGGATTCTTCAATCTGTCAATGCCACTAGCCGTGATTGCACAGCACTCTGTATTCTCTGTGCACTGGGCTGTGATATTTTATTTCATACATCATTTCATATTCCAAGTTGTATAATCATATACCCAGCAAATTGCACTGCATAGCAGTGAACATGCTGTTTGAATCTATGGTGTGAAGTTGGCCAGTTAGGTAGGTAAAAGAACAGTTTGTGAAAGACCAGGTAGTTTCTCTTCTCTGACCTGCTGGTGGCAGGTGAAAAGGTTTACAATATACCAAACCTCTGTTCTGGTCTTTGAACACACCTGTGCTTAGCTGTCCCCAAAGTTCAGCAAACGAATTGTGCCTGTGCTGCTATTTCATCTTATTCCTTCTGCAAGATTACCTTAGCACATCTGGTAAAAATTAGATACACAGATTAGTTATGGTTCTATTTTTGGTTCATTTCTTGAAGCCTCTGCCCTCACCTCTCTAGCACATAAAAGACATACATTTCTTTCAGGAATAATTGTTCTCATTACTGGCCTTGGTTAGGGATTGCACAGCCACTGTCAAGTCTAATTAGATTTCAAGAACTCCAGGTCCATGATTTGTGACAATGAAAGTGCATGCTGATGATGCATCTCTACTGAGAGCACTGCTTGTCCAATAAAGAGGCACTCTCTAATCCACAGAAATATGTCACACACTTGCAGTTTTAATGAAACTGTAATCAGCCTACCCCAAGCTACACTTCATCTGCATTATGCTATATAAAATTAATCAGTGGCCTATAAAAAAAGGCAAGGTGCTTTTTAAAATTATTCAGGCATGACATTTTTCTTGGGTTTTAACTCCTTGCCTGCTCTCCTTTTTCCATTAAACCAGACACACAGAAGATACAGAGGGCCTGATATAGGTCAGCAACTAAAAATTAAAATACAAAATTCTCCCTTATACCTTGCACTTTATTGAAATGATATGCCTCACAAAAGACAGAGCGTCAAGGTAGTGAGTGTCTATCCAGAGTTGCCACCTGCTTTGAGCTGAAAAGGCCTGTTTCATATTTCAATTTCTGCCCTGTGTCTCACTGCTTCAATGACAAGACACTGCTGCCACTTTTTACTGAGAAAAAACAGGTAGCAACAGGAGCAAGGAAAACCTTCAACCTCCAGCCTGACAGCAAATAATGTCCTTTTGAACTAGGACATAGCTTCATTGATCATGGTTTGTATCACCTCAAGACAAGACTACTGTTACTCCCTCTACTTAGGACTTTTCATCATTGCCAGCCAGGAATTCCAGCTTGTACAACATGCAGCAGCCTGCCTTGTGAATGAAGCTAATTCTCGAAAGCACTTTGCACAGAACTCTGCCTTCCACTGGCTCCCCATTTGCTTCTGGGTCCAAATAATCCTTGGGACCCTCAATTATCTTGAATCAGGATAATCAGGATGCCCACTATTTATGATCCTGAACTCACAGGTGACACAGAAATTATCAATGCCTATAACAGTGTTTTCTACATTTTGGGACATGGTTCCCTAGAGGTGTGGGTGTGTGTATGCACGAAGGACTAGCAGGAGGGCCTGGATAGATCTCTTGACTGTTCTCCAAAGTCTCGGCTTTCACTTAAAAAGAAGACTCTTGTTGTGCTTGTGGGGAAAAAAAAAATTAAAATATGACCCAAGTGTAACCAATGCAGTGATGTCTGCAGGGAGCCTGGAACTATAGCTTTGAGGTATGAACTGCTCCACTCGCCTCAGTGGTTGCTAATTCAGATGCCAGTGATGATACCTTATATATCATTCCTTAGAATAAAATGTCTGGACACATTTTAACATTCAATTTAATTTCATCCAAATTCTAAAATATGGGAAAACTTTTAAAAACATGTGGTAGGGCCAAAGGGCGGGCTGGGGAGGTGCAGCAGGGAGGGTCACCTTCCAAAAGATTAAGGAATGCTGGCCTACAGTGAAACTATCATGAGCTGGCAGCAACAGGCCAAATTCACCTATTCATACAGCTTCATTGCCCTCAACAGAGTTTTGCCTATTTACACCAGCAGAGAATTTGGCTCAAGGTTCTCTCAGATTGGGGTTTATGGAATTCAGAGAAGATCAAACTACTCTCTAATATGACTGTGCTCCGTTCCCTGTGCATAACCCATCTGCTTCTCAGAAGTCTTAACTTGAATAGATGCCATGATACTCAAGCATTAACTATTTTTATAGGATTAATTAGTTAATCTATGTACACAGAGAAATGCAGGTAATTGCATGCATAAAATGTCCATTTTCAATCAAGGTGATGTGTGTTTTACACCCACAATTTTCTGTTTACTCCCATGTATATATATTTCATAGGAATAGGTAGGATAGGTACTTATTTAACTTTAATGTGGCCTTTAGAATTTTTGACATATTCAACCCGTGACACTGCTGCTACCCCTTGCCTTTATGTTTCAATATGATTAGCTTCACTTCAAAGCTTTATAACTGTGTACACTGGATAGGCACTAAAGCACTACAGATAATTATAATCATTACTAGTTCCTGAATTCTTTAGATGGCTAATATTTTTCCTGATTTCAGAAAATTTTCAGCTTCAGAAATAGAGCTCTTAGAGCCCTGCATATCAGATAGAAAAGGATAAATCCATTTAAGTAATTACCATCTTTATTAGGACCAAGGATTTGCTTTATGGCCTACTGTAGTTTGCTTGAATCCTAGCATATCATTTAATCTGATATTGACTGGTAGAAATATTATGAAATAGAACTATTCTATCGCTGCACTATCATTGACAAGTAAGTCCCTTTTTCACAATATTTCCACTGCAGGATTCTTTCTGGCCTTTTTACACCCGTCCAATTGGTCCTTTCTGTCACTCTTTTAAAGTTTGACCCCAGCATTGGCATCTGAAGGTCATACGACTGTGTCCGAGTTAAATAAACAACACATTTCTGTGTTAACATAAATGTCTCATCCCCACTGAGATGAATGTTCCAATGTCTGTCTTGTATGTGATCTGTGGTTCAGCTGATTTGCCTACATTCCAGAACAGGAAATTGGAGTAAGGAGAGAGAAAGTAACATAATCATTTATTCACCTCCCCATAAGTTTCTTTTCTTAAAATAAATAATGACATTTGACCTTTCGCTGAGACAGCATGGAAATTAAGACACATGATGATCTTTCTTACGGGTTTCCCTTGAGGCGACTGTGGTCATTTCTCACAATATGCTTTGACTTTCTTTCCCTCAGATAAAAAGCAAGTATAAAAGTAATAAACCTTCATGCCAGTTCTCAGAGTAGTTAACCAAAAGTCTAGCTAATTAGGGGTTTTCTTTTAGGGCCAGGAGAGAGTTTACAAATCCTTTGCCCAGGGAGTATGGATATCTAGTCCAGAAATGGCTTCTCTGCTCAGAGCACGTACATTTACAACAGTAGTGAGCAGCCTCACTGGCTGCAATGCTAATCGCTCCAGTTCTGTGTGTATTCAGTGCACACATTATCATACTGTACATAGCTCAGGAAAGGAAGGAGGTAAATGGAGGGAAAGAACCTGACTCAGCAGATAAGGAAGGTTTAAAAAAAATACAGAAGCAAAACATAAAACTATAAAGCACCTATATCTATAGTGACATTTGTTCGTTCTGAATATCTTCCAGCTGAAATTTGCAACAAATCTCAAGGATGAAGAGAGCTCTTGCCATCTGCAGGCAAATGCTCAGCTGTATTACAGACCATATCTTGTAGAAGGCTATAAGACACCAGAATGTTAGACTGTACCAATTCTGTCTGGTGACTGCTGAAGAAAGGACGCTTCCATTTTTCAAAGAGGTTATTTATAAACCAAAACCGACAAGAGGCCTAAGGGAGCATAAACCCATGTGTACCAGTGCATTAAATGTGCTATGATTTGAAAAATACATATGTATGGAACTGTTTCACAAACCAAAAAGGCAATAAAACAGAAGGGCTATAATTCTGATAATAAAAATGATCTGTATTGGGGGATCAGACCCCAGAGATTTTTGAACCATTATTTTGAACCATCTGTCAAACCCACCAGCTCCATTCTTAGTCCCACATTGATTCAGTCTGCTGGTTGGCATTAGTAGCTTCCTCATCTCTTACACAGATCATATGGTTTGGGAGTGATGCCTAATCCAGTATAGCACTGTGAAGAAGTCTGAAATTTGATAGACAGGCACTAATTCATAAATATGCATATTTTCTTCCTTGTTTGTTTTGTCCATCAAAAGTTCAGTGCAGCGATATCATGATCATATGTTTTGAAATATAATATGCAAAATACACACTGAAGTCAATGGGAGTTTAGAATGCTCAGAAACTGAAGGGGTCAAGCTTTAAAGCTACTAGAAAGGTACACTAGTAGACAGACCTCAGTGCACAACATACAATCACTAGGCTGATTTAATGTCAGGTATAATTCTATTTCACTGTAGTTACACCAGAGAAGAATTTGGCCCTTTGCATACCTATTCATTCCAAGAATGGTTTTCCCTAAAACAAACAATGGAGGTTGTTTTAACCACCCCGTCAAGCTAATGCTACTGACAATTCATTTTAAGGAAGAAAAAAACATACATAACATCTATCGAGTGAGGGGTTTTGGCCTGTGTTTTGCAGGAGGCCAGATCAGATAACCATAATTGTCCCTTCTGGCCTTAAAATCTATGGCGATGGAACTGTTCTCCCACATGACACAACACACACATTCTTAAAATAATGATAATTGCCTGGCTTCTCTATTTACGGTTTCCTGAAAACGTACTCTTCAGTAATGTAGACAAATGTAGATAACCTGAAAGCGAATTCTCAGTTTATAGGTTATCAAATAGACTTTTAAATAATCTTCTGCTACTAATCAGGCACAACTGTCAATGCTGGAGACAGCAGTTTTCATTACACAGCCTTGGGATTTTTGAATAAGTGGGGGTAAAAAAACCCTGACATTTCTTTCTTAACCAGACATTGAATTTACACCCACAGCTGGGGTGTTGAGGATTTAGATAGCTGAAAACCAAATTGACTATTTTTGTTTTCAGGATGAAGGCCCTGTCCCAAGAGATGCTGAGTTCCTTTCAGGAGATGCTACCTTCCTTCTTATGCTATAATACGTCTGTTAGTCTATAAGGTGCCACAGGACTCTTTGTTGCTTTTTACCTGCCCTCTAATTCTATTGGCATCAATAGAAGCACAGGGCCTCCCAGGAGGTGCTCAACAATTTGAGGTATTGGGCACAAAGAGAAGAGTGAAACGTTAGTTAAGGAATAGAGGTGAGGTAGCAAAATGAATTTCTAATGCATTGGCCTTTCACTTCTGGAAAGAAGGGCTCATATATGGCTTCATAATCTACAAAGTGAAAATTAATTATGGGGTCTCAAAATATCTTTGGAAAAAATATCAGAAAACTGACTGACAATCTGACTCACATGATGGTCTGTCTTCTGATCCTTAGTCATGAATAGAAATAGAAGGAGTGTGGTGGGTCAGGATCCAGTGGCATTTTTCTGTGTGCAGCTTTACATTTGGCCCTTCAGCATTCAGCAGATTGTAGCATTCCCCATTTCCTTCTGTCATGAGCAGCTCTGGCCTGCTTTTAAAAATTCCAAATGGGATGATTAATACTGCCACTTTTATTTCTTTCGTGTAGCCATTGGTTTTGTTTATAGGAGCTGCAGCAGTGCAAGTAGGGTGGTATGGTCCAGTACGCTGTACTAGCAAGATATTTATAGCTGATACAGCCTACCAGAAAGACACAAGAGGAGCAGAATGTGGGGTTGCTGGTTGGCCCCATGCCCGCAGCTCCTCCAGTACAGCTGTTCCACCCCCAGCCCTTCCATGCAGGGTGTCCTTCATCTGTACAATAGCAGCCCCACTGGAGGACAGGGCTGGAGGTGGGGCTGGGGGCGGTACAGCCATGCTGGAGGAGCTGCCAGTGTGGGACGCCCAGTGGCCCCATCTTCTGCTCCTTTCCCTCCTGTGGTTCTGAAGTCTCCGGTGCAGTGGGAGGAGGACGGAGCCATCCCCCTGTCCCCCAGGTAAGGGGGGTGGATCAAGGGGAGGGGATGGGGAGAGTGTGGGGTCCTGGGCTAGGTGCGGGGCAAGGAGGAGTCACATTGAGGGTCACGTGAGGAGGTCATGTCCCCCTGTTAGCTGCTCCCCCCTTCGGACCGGTAAGAAATGGATTCCACTTGCACCACTGAGGAACTTCATCCATCAGACAAAAGATCTTGTGGGTGATACTTCTTGACAAACTGGGACAGTGGGGTACAACATTCAGAAGCTGCCAAAAAATCTTAGACCTTCTACTTGTCTGTTATATAGCTTATGGTGATAGTACAGTGTCATTACACAGTTACAGATTGTAAAATTATTGTTTACTGAAAGGGCATTTTAGTTTTTCATATGTATCCCAACTGATTAATCCCTATGGTTTAAACTGAAACCCGTCCTTGAAAACAGTCCTTTAATAGACAAACATCTAAACAGCAGCAGCAGCTGATGCAAAGGAAATCATTGCATAGCCTTTGCACTGACACTTCCTAAGTTTGAGGGCTGCCTTATATTCATCATGACCTAAGTACAGTTACTCCTCACTTAAAGTTGTTCTGGTTAACATTGTTTTGTTGTTACGTTGCTGATCAATTAGGGAACTTGCTCATTTAAAGTTGTGCAATGCTCCCTTATAATGTTGTTTGGCAACCACCTGCTTTGTCTACTGCTTGCTGAAAGAGCAGCCCATTGCAGCTAGCTGGTGGGGGCTTGGAACCAGGGTGGACAAGCAGCCCCCCTATCAGCTCCCCGCTCACCTAAGTTCCCTGTGCAGCAGCCCCCCAGCAGGCTACCAATTGCCGGTAGTTCAGCTGTCCCTTCCCCCACTGCCATGTGCTGCTCCTGCCCTCTGCCTTGGAGCTGCTCCCGGGAGCTTCCTGCTTGCTGTGCAGGGAAGGGAGGAAGAGGAAGGCTAATGTCAGGGTGTCCCCCTCCTCCCTACTCCTGCCCCCCGATTACCCCTTCTCCATATAGAGCAGGGTGGGGAGAGCTTGCTGGCGGCAGCTGCTGTCTCAACTTCCTGATCTTTTTAAAGGCAATGTACTTAGAGTGGTGTCAGCGTACTTAAAGGGGCAATGCACATCTCTCTCTCTCTCCCATACACAGGGTGTGTCTCTCTGTCTGCCATGCTGTCTCCCCTCCCTCCCTCCGTGCTGCCTTGTAGAGTGTGAGGCTATATTAACAACAATGTGTTAACCCTTGATGGCTCAGCCCAATGCTAGTTTATCATTTAGAAGTAAGGCATTCCCTGGGACATATCCCATTCTCTGACTTCACCACCTCAACCAAGCTTCACAATCATCATTGCTGTGTACAGAATTAAACTTACTGAGAGAGAGAGAGTTTTTTGTCTGGTGAAATTTTTTTTCCTGGAACCTAACCCCCCCCCCCCCCCATTTACATTAATTCTGATGGGGAAATTGGATTCGCTTAACATCATTTTGCTTAAAGGCGCATTTTTCAGGAACATAACTACAACGTTAAGCGAGGAGTTACTGTAATGAAAATTGTTTTGACCTCAATGATGCACACGCCGATCACTAATAAAAAATTTACAACAGCCTTAAGTACTGAAAGACTTTCCAACACACTTTGCTTTTGTTTTGTTTGCAAATTCCATTTTTTCATTGATGCTACCTGGATATTTTCCTGACAAGGAAGAACCAGTCTATATCAGTCATGCTATTTTCCTCTTGTATGAGATGTCACATTCCCCTCAGATGTTTCAGTGATTTCAGCTGTGTTTGAGTTCCCTTCTCACAAAAGAAAGGGGAGTTCACTTCCCCAATCATTATGAGGTTGTTGTCAAGGAATGCTCTCTGAAGGGTGGTCCTTTTTAGAAAGGTCCAAGTGAGTGAATACAGCTAGTGAGCTCTTAAGCTATGTAATAAAATTTTCCTCTTCCAGCCAAAACTTCAAGAAACAAAGAGGGTTTCATCTATTTTGCAGAAGCCTTCCTGTTTATGCTCCACCACCCTCTTCTCTTCCATAAATTCTTTAACTTCCTTGAAAATGTCTAACCTGGGACAAATTCATAAAAATTCACAGTTTTGAATTTCATCATTTTTATAGTGAAATCTGTGCATCCTGAACATGCTAAAGTTTCACTCTGAAGTAAATGACCGAATTCTGGCAAGTATATCCCTTCTTGTCTGTGAACACTGACAAAGCTGAACTTGGCAGTTTTGCACAGCTCTAAGTCAACACATGAGAGTTTTCTGGCACATGAAGAGGTGAGAGACTGAATCCTTCAAAGCTAGATTTTCTGTTTTAGCCATGAGAAGCAAGCAAGAAAGAAAAAGTATTTTGGAATGATTCCATCTGGCAGTATGTCACTGTGTTGTGGAATAAAGGGAAAGGAAGGGGACACAGAATACTCTATAGGTTGAGTGAGGTATAAACATGTCTGGGACCAGAGCCTTTCATTCCATATTGCAGCTGGAAAAGGAGATTTAAGAAAAATTCTAAAATACTATTGCTAAATTACCTAAGCTAAACTGACTGATGGGAAACTTTAACTAACAAATCTCCTTTACTGAACTGATGGCTAATGTGATTTTGTATACAGAGTTTGTTCTCTTACTTGCAATAGTCAAAGGGCTAGGGTAAGTTAGGGATCTTTCTTCCCCCCCCCTTTCTCTGAGCTTGTATGTGAACCAGTGAGAAGAGAGTCAGAGGGGCAGCTGTGACATGAAGCAAAGGGCAAAGACTGGGAGGGAGGAGAACAGAGAGGTTGGAGCAAACAATCAACACAGTCTAGTTGACACTGTAGAAAGTTCTCTGAATGTCTGAAGGTCCCTGCTTTGGCTGATTCTGCAGCTGTTTCTACCAGCTGGAGTCTCTTGCTGGTTCTTCCCTGGCTTGTGGTGGGGATGATGATTAGGCACCTAGTTTCCCAAGAGAATGTTGTGGGAGGTGTCTCCCTTGCACAGTTCTGAGTTTGTAGGTGAAGGTGGCCATGGCCAGGCCCCATTTTATCCTGTCCCCCACAGTGCATCAAACCCTGCTTTGCAGTTGCTCCTGTCAGCTAGAGTATCTTCATTCCTCCAAATAAAATAGAGTATTCAGTGGCTAATATCTAATGTTTACTAACAGGTGATGTCTGCCAAAGAGCACAAATTAGCATGTCAATGGAGCTGTACTGTAATTTGGGTGGCCAAAAATGAAGAAGCACATACAAAAATCTAAAACTAAACCAAAATAAATTAGTAATGTGTTTGATGTTTTAAAATCAATTTAAAACACATTGTTTGATCTTGTTTGTCACCACATTTAAATACCCTTTTATATTTCACTTTCTCTACAGAGTCTCATGTATGGGATAAAGAGAAATGTTTCTTTCCTGAATATTTTGAAAACATCTGATAACAAAAGAGCTCAGATGCTTTTAAATCTTATTGGAATTGGGGTTCCTTTTACATAATGCTGGTTTTACATTATGAATACTGCTGATTTACACCGGCTTAAGGGAAAGGAGATTCAGAGCTATTGTTTTCACTACCATAATTAATTGAAATGTCCATATCTGTAGTTCTGCAGCAGTTCTAATATGTTCTATAAATATACCCTCTAGGCATTCACTTAATTACATCCTAAAATCTACATTGTGGCATGTTATAATAGGACAAACATACTATAGTAAGTGTCGCAAAAGCAGTAAGAGGAATCTAATACTAATATGTAGGGGGAAAATCTGCCCCATGTCATCACAGGTATGTAAGACAATCATACTGGTATGGTTCCACTGCTCAGGGGAAGGGGACAGAATATGAGAAGACACTGAAAAGGAATCTGCTCCGTCTCTGATGTGTGGAGCTGTAGAGCCCTGCAAATCCGTGGGTATCTGCTTTATATCCACGGACCATTTCTGCAGATAGCAGTGTGGATGCGGATACAAATTTTGTATCTGTGCAGGGTTCTGGCAGTAAGAGCCGGGTGGGCAGCTGTGAGGAAACTTGGCACAGATCCTCCACCTGCCCTGGGCGGGGATCCTGGCAGGCAGGGACACTGGGCGGGGGGTTGCTTGGGCCCCATGCCCAGGGCAGGTGGAGGGTCCACCGCGGCACCCCACAGCTGCCCACCCGGCTCTTACGGTGGCTGGGCTGCAGCTCCAAGCTGCCCCCCTGCCGGAGCCGGGTCCAGGAGAGCCGCGCATGCAGCTGTGGGAGCCTGGGTCTCTCCACATGCCCAGGGCGGGGGGCTGGGACACTGCCTGGGGGTTGCTTGGGCCACCAAGCAAGGTGTAAGGTCTGCCGCAGCTCCCCACAGCTGCCAGCACGGCTCTCCCCGACCCAGCTCTGGCCAAGGAGGGGAGCAGCTCTGAGCCGCAGCCTGGCCATGATAAGAGCCAGGCAGGCAGCTGCGGGGAGCCGTGGCGGACCCTACACCTTCCCTGGGCGGGGGTCCCAATCAGCCTCCGGGCAGCTCTACAGGTCTCCCTCGTCCCCCGGCCAAGTCAATGTGGAGCCCAGCATGGGAGCCATGGGAAGCCATGGCGAACCCTCCACCTGCCCACGCTACAGGGGGCAGGGCTGAGAGCAGCCCCCCCCGCCATGCCCTCACCCCCCAGGCTCCAAGCCCGGCCAAGGGCAGATGGAGGATCCGTGACTCCGCATGGGCTCCCCACAGCTGCCTGCAGCTCTCCCTGACCGGGGTCTGGCGGGGGGATGCCTCGAAGCCTCAACCCAGCCCCCAGTGTAGAGCCTGCAAATCTGCGGCTATGCAGATATTCACAGATAATTTTTGTGGATAGCGGATTGGATGCGCATATACATTTGTGTATCCACGCAGGACTCTATGGAGCTGTGTTCCACAGGGATTCATCCAGAGCAGCATAGAGGGATACTTTGGAGGAGCATAAGTTAAAACTGGGGGTGTGGCCAGGAGACCCAAGAGAGAAGGCCTAGCAGCCACAGATCCTATTGTCACCATGAGGCTACAGCAGCAGATGCAGAGTCACTCTACTGTCTTGAGATGCTTTTAAAAGGTGGAGTCTCTCCCCCAACCCATACATAACTTCCCAGCACACGGCCCACCTACTTGGTGTTTGATTTATTCAAGAGTTAACATCTTCATGGCTAATTAATCCTCACAACAGCCTGCACGGCAGGTAGGTGAGTACTGCATTCCTCATTCTGCAGATGTAGAAACTGTTTCACAAAGGAATAATGGGACACATTTTCAAAGATATTCGGGTGCCTAAAGACACAGGCAGGAGCCTTTGCAAGAGCACCATTACAAGTTAGGAACCTAACTCACCGTGATTTCAGTGGGAGCTAGGTGACTATCCTGCCTGTGCACTTTTAAAAATCCCAGTAATCACCTATCTGCAATTTTAAGTGCCCAAATACCTTTGAAAATCTGTCCCAAAGTCACTGGGTCATGGTCACATAGCAAGTCAGTGGCAGAATTTGGAAGTTATGGAGTCATGGAGGATAGGCCAATCATCATGGCGGATAGGTTCGTCAATGGCTATTAGCCAGGATGGACAGGGATGCAACTCCATGCTCTGAGTATCGCTAGCCTCTGTTTACCAAAAGCTGGGAGTGGATGACAGGGGATAGATCACTCAATGACTACCTGTTTTGTTCATTCCCTCTGAATCACCTGGCATTGGCCACTGTCAGAAGACAGGATACTGACCCAGGATGGCCGTTCTTATGTTCTTAAATTCTTGTCAAATAGTTCCACATCTAGGCCACAAGACCACGCAGACACGCTACTGTTTATGGTACACTTATGTTGAGTTCTAATAACAAGTATTATTCATCCCCAGTTTGTAGCAGAATAGATGAAAGAAATGTGATGAATGTTAATGACACTTAGTTGTCTGTCCTTTCACTCACTCTCTCACAAAACAATGTAACTGTCATATTTCTTATTGCATTCTTGTGTTAGTCATTCATTTAACAGGGCTCTACATAGAAAACATGGCACATTAGTTGTTTTAATTTTAACTGCCTTATTCATTAAACAAAATGTGTTTCAGATAAGTTTCTGTATTTTGCACAAAGGGAAGAAATTTTGCCTTGCACATTCTTCAAGAGAGGGAGTCTCTTGTTTTATGTTTCTCAGAAGTGTATTATTTTAACAATTACTCTTTTAAGCGGGCTGCAGTCCCTTGTCCCTTTGGAATTGTCTGAGGCAATGGATAATTTACTCTTCTAGAGTAATATGCTTTTTTCAACAGCTACTCAAAACTGAGTAGCTAAATAGTTATTAACTATTCATGAGTTACCAGAATGACCCAGTTCCAATCTTCACCTCTTATCTCATACTGAGCACAGCTTAAACACAGAGAGGCAAGGGCTATGGTGAATGGTCCACCTCCAACCTCTGCTAACCACAGACATTGCTACTTCTAACTGTTCCATGCTTTTGTTTCAGCTCCTGCCCACTATCCCATATGAAAGGGGCATATGTGAGGTAGTATGTTTCCAAGATGGTTCCTAAAGGCAGGCAAACTCAGAGACAACCAAAATTGATTAATCATAGATCGGAAGGAGGGAAGGAAGCAGGGGAAAGAAGATAATGCTAGTTGGAAAATGCCAGAAACCAGACATCAGCACTGTACCAACTTTTACATAAAAAGTCAACCAAACCATCATTGTGAAATTATTTTTACATGGCAAGTTTCTTCCCTCTCAGAACTGGAATCACTTTGGGAATTATCCATCTTCAGTTCCACTCCTTTTTGCTTTGAAACCTGTAATTCTTTCTGCATAAGAGTAGATTAAAAAAATAAGGAAAAAGAGAGAGATTTGAATTTCTGACCTTTTGACTACAGCATTCAGGCTTCTCTTCCACTTTCTCGACCAGATTAGTTGGCAATCTTTTTTACCAGCCCTTCAACAGATGCGATTGCAGGGAGAGGTAGTTGGCAAAATGACATTTTAAAAATACCATCAGCAGTTGCTGATGTGACAGTACTTAAAAAAAGAATGTGTTCTTTTCCTTCTCCTTCTCAGCTGGACAGATATTTGCCCTTTCATTATGTCTAAAAGTGTTCCAGCACATTATGCTTACATGATTCAGTTTTTCTAAGATCATGCTCAACTTCTTATTTTAGCCACTTTCCCCCACTTTTAAAACAAACCAACAAACATACCTGCAAAAGTTGTTCTCCCAATGGCCTATTCATATTTCAGAAGTTCTAGGCCAAGTTTTTCAAAAGTGATTATTGATTTGGGGTGCCTTTATTTTTAGGTGCTGAAACTAAGACACTTTGGATAACATTTTCATAAGGGCCCAACTCACTTATGATCATAAATCCCATTTTCAAAATTGCCTAAGTCACTTGGGAGCATAAGTCCCATTTCAATTTAGGTAATGTTGAAAGTTTTACTCCTTATGAAATAGCTGCTTTACAATGAGTAGGTGCTCGGCACTTTCTGAAAATCAGGCTCCTTTAAGACACATCTTTAAATTAGCCTCCTCAAAATGGATGCACCCCAAATCATTAGTCACTTTTGAAAACTTTGGCAAAGAACTTCAGAGGTAATCCCTTTTCAATTAAAAATGGTTTTATCGGATTAGATTTGGTAAATCAGTCAGATTCCTCTGTATCTTCATAGACAAATATGTATGAAACAATTAGGTATTAAATTTCCTTGGCAGGAAAGCTGGCAACATGGTCATAAAATGAGGTCACTTCAGTCTCCCATGTATTGGCCAATCAGTTACTATAGAGGTGATGAAAAGAAATTTAACTGAAAATTTCAAAGTAAATATAACTGGTAACTACACATGGAAGATTCATTTGTCAAGAATAATTGAGTTGAATAATTTTGTCTCTTTTCCTCTTTATGAACTATCCAGGAGTAAATTGTAAAATTCTCCTATTTATTTAGTTTTATTTGTAAATTTAGAAAAGAAAACAATTCTTTATCTGCCAGTCAGTCATGAACACTTCATTCCTTAACATCAAAAATGTGTGCTGTATTGGTTATTAACATAAGTCTTATGAACTTGTTTCTGTTTTGTGACTAGATGATTTATGTCAGAAACATCTGAACATAGGAATGCTAGCAGCAAAATGAGACTTTATTTCATTTCTCCAGTTCCATAATCTGGACCAGGGTTCCAAAAACAAATACTCATGGCATTGGCAGATGACAGTTGTCAGCATCCAATCACTCCAATGGTTACTGCTACAGCTCACTATTCAAAATGTGCACTATTGTTGGTTAATTCTGCCATTTGAAATTTGCTTTCAAGAAATGTTCAAGTATTCAAATTTATAAACAGTGGGGGAGGTTTCCTCTAATAGTAAGCTCATTAGCTACAATATTCATAGAAAGTGGGCAAAAATAAACAAACAAACAAGCAAGCAAATAAACAAATGAGCTAAAATAGTTGAAGCAAATACATTAAAAATATTGAACAGCTCTTTGTGGAAAATGCTTTGCTCAGCAATGAAGCTAATTCATTAATATTTCCAAGCTAGGAATATTTGTGGAAGAAGCCATTTGGTGGTGGTGGGGGGGGGGGGGGGGGGACAAGAATATATCAAACTAGTGGTCTTTAAACCTTCCAAGTCTTTTCAGACATTTGCCTTGGTTCATACATGTTCATTTATGCTGACTGTTGCTCCTTCTTTGGCAGTCCTGCTCTTCCCTAGTAGTTCGAGAAAGTGATGCTGCATAAAATTGCATCAGCTGTGGAGTTGGCCTGTCAGGTCTCCTACTGATTCTTGCTGAGTTCCCATCAATCTTTCAATATCTACTAATCTCATCAGGAGCTCTCTGAAGCTGTTCCCATAGAAGTCTCAATAATGTTTATTCAACTATTTAAACTACATTGACTTTTGAGTAGAGTTATTTAGTAAAATACCAGAGAAATATAGGGGTTAGGGACAATGGAGTCATATCATTTCACAACAAACAAGTTGTCATTGTATTTAACTGAGTACATTAAACTGTGGTAATATTTCATTGTGAGACATTTCATTCCTACTACAACATGTATAGTATGTACCTAGAAATCTGATATCCAAATCAGACATGTAAAAGTTGGCCTAAAATATCACTATGTTCAAATGTACAGCAATTTCTGCACAGTGAAATGAAACAGTTTTTAAAGTGAATAATAGTGCAATAGAGAGATTCAAACAGCCTAATTAATGACAATCAACATGGTTTTATGGAAAATATACCTTGTCCAACTTGATATCATTTTTTGAGGAGATCGCAGTTTGGTTGATAAATGTAACTGTGTTGACATAGTATACTTAGACTTCTATAAGGCATTTGACTTAGTACCATGTGACATTCTGATTTAAAAAATAGCACTATACATAATCAATGCAACACATATTAAATGTATTAAAAACTGGTTAACTGATAGAGCTTGAAGATAATTCTAAGTGGGGAATCATCATCCTATGAGGTGTTTTTAGGATGAGCCTCACACAGATCTGTTCTCAGCCCAATGCTATTCACTATCTCTATCAATGCTCTGGAACAGAACATAAGGTCATTGCAGTTAAAGATGGCAGATGGCACAAAAATTGGTGAAGTGAAGTGGTAAATAATTATAAGGACAGGTCAGTTCTACAAAGTACTCTGGATCACATGGTATGATGAGATCATTTAACAAAATGTATTTTAATACAGCTAAATACAAGGTTATACTCCTAGGAACCAAAAATGCAGGTCATGCTTATAAGATGGGAGATTGTACTTTGGAAAGCAGTAAAGTGAGGGGTCATGGTGAATATTCAACTGAACGTGAGCTCCCAATGCAACACGGTGGCTAAGTAAATGCAATCCTTGGATGTATAAGCAGTAGTAAATATTGAGGAGAAGCAGGAAGGTATTATTACCATTGTATACACACTTTAATAGGACCATTAAAAGAATACTCTGTCCAGTTCTGGTGTCCACACTTTACAAAGACGTTGACGAATTAGAAAAGGTTTAGAAATGACATAATATAATGATCAAAGGTCTGGAAAACCTGGCTTACACACCGTGAGATGAAAGTTCAATCCATTTAGCCTAACCAAAAGAAAACTAGAAGGGTACCTGAGCATGGTCTAAAAGCACTTATATGGGGAAAAGATTTCTGATAGTATCAGGCTCTTTAATATAGCAGAAAAAGGTATAACGCCATCCAATGGCTGAAAGCTGAAGCTAGACAAATTTAGACTGGAAATAATGTGCAAAATTTTGAAGACTAAGAGTAATTGACTATTGGAACAATTTAACTAAGGATATGGCAGGGGTAGGCAACCTATGGCTGATTTTCAGTGGCACTCACACTGCCCAGGTCCTGGTCCAGGGGGCTCTGCATTTTAGTTTAATTTTAAATTTTAAATGAAGCTTCTTAAACATTTTAAAAACCTTATTTACTTTACATACAACAATAGATTAGTTATATATTATACACTTATAGAAAGAGACCTTCTAAAAATGTTAAAATGTATTACTGACACGCGAAACCTTAAATTAGAGTGAATAAGTGAAGACTCAGCACACCACTTCTGAAAGGTTGCCGACCCCTTGGATATGGTTTTTTCTCCATCACTGGAAGTCTTTAAATGAAGATTGGATCTTTGAGCGGACCTTGAGCGGATCACTGCAGACTACGTGGCTCTGGGAAGAAGGATAAAGGAGTTTGAGGCGCAAGTGGTGTTCTCGTCCATCCTCCCTGTGCAAGGAAAAGGCCGGGGTAGAGACCGTCGAATCGTGGAAGTCAACGAATGGCTACGCAGGTGGTGTCGGAGAGAAGGCTTTGGATTCTTCGACCATGGGATGGTGTTCCAAGAAGAAGGAGTGCTAGGCAGAGACGGGCTCCACCTAACGAAGAGAGGGAAGAGCATCTTCGCCAGCAGGCTGGCTAACCTAGTGAGGAGGGCTTTAAACTAGGTTCACCGGGGGAAGGAGACCAAAGCCCTGAGGTAAGTGGGGAAATGGGATCCTGGGAGGAAGCACAAGCAGGAGAGCGCAAGAGGGGAGGACTCCTGTCTCATGCTGAGAAAGAGGGACGATCGTTGAGTTATCTTAAGTGCCTATACACAAATGCAAGAAGCCTGGGAAACAAGCAGGGAGAACTGGAAGTCCTGGCACAGTCAGGGAACTATGATGTGATTGGAATAACAGAGACTTGGTGGGATAACTCACATGACTGGAGTACGGTCATGGATGGATATAAACTGTTCAGGAAGGACAGGCAGGGCAGAAAAGGTGGGGGAGTTGCGTTGTATGTAAGAAAGGAGTATGACTGCTCAGAGCTCCGGTATGATACTGCAGAAAAACCTGAGAGTCTCTGGATAAAGTTGAGAAGTGTGAGCAACAAGGGTGATGTCGTGGTTGGAGTCTGCTATAGACCACCAGACCAGGGGGATGAGGTGGACGAGGCTTTCTTCTGGCAACTAGCAGAAGTTGCTAGATCACAGGCCCTGGTTCTCATGGGAGACTTTAATCACCCTGATATCTGCTGGGAGAGCAATACAGCGGTGCACAGGCAATCCAGGAAATTTTTGGAAAGTGTAGGGGACAATTTCCTGGTGCAAGTGCTGGAGGAACCAACTAGGGGCAAAGCTTTTCTTGACCTGCTGCTCACAAACAGGGAAGAACTAGTAGGGGAAGCAAAAGTGGATGGGAACCTGGGAGGCAGTGACCATGAGATGGTCGAGTTCAGGATCCTGACACAAGGAAGAAAGGAGAGCAGCAGAATACGGACCCTGGACTTCAGAAAAGCAGACTTTGACTCCCTCAGGGAACAGATGGGCAGGATCCCCTGGGAGAATAACATGAAGGGCAAAGGGGTCCAGGAGAGCTGGCTGTATTTTAAAGAATCCTTATTGAGGTTGCAGGAACAAACCATCCCGATGTGTAGAAAGAATAGTAAATATGGCAGGCGACCAGCTTGGCTAAACAGTGAAATCCTTGCTGATCTTAAACGCAAAAAAGAGGCTTATAAGGAGTGGAAGATTGGACAAATGACCAGGGAGGAGTATAAAAATATTGCTCAGGCGTGCAGGAGTGAAATCAGGAAGGCCAAATCACACTTGGAGTGGCAGTTAGCAAGAGATGTTAAGAGTAACAAGAAGGGTTTCTTCAGGTATGTTAGCAACAAGAAGAAAATCAAGGAAAGTGTGGGCCCCTTACTGAATGAAGGAGGCAACCTAGTGACCGAGGATGTGGAAAAAGCTAATGTACTCAATGATTTTTTTGCCTCTGTCTTCACGCACAAGGTCAGCTCCCAGATTGCTGCACTGGGCAGTACAGCATGGGGAGAAGGTGACCAACCCTCTGTGGAGAAAGAAGTGGTTCGGGACTATTTAGAAAAACTGGACGTGCACAAGTCCATGGGGCCGGATGCGCTGCATCCGAGGGTGCTAAAGGAGTTGGCGGGTGAGATTGCAGAGCCATTAGCCATTATTTTTGAAAACTCATGGCGATCGGGGGAGGTCCCAGATGACTGGAAAAAGGCTAATGTAGTGCCCATCTTTAAAAAAGGGAAGAAGGAGGATCCGGGGAACTACAGGCCAGTCAGCCTCACCTCAGTCCCTGGAAAAATCATGGAGCAGGTCCTCAAGGAATCAATTATGAAACATTTAGAGGAGAGGAAAGTGATCAGGAACAGTCAGCATGGATTCACGAAGGGGAAGTCGTGCCTGACTAACCTAATTGCCTTCTATGATGAGATAACTGGCTCTGTGGATGAGGGGAAAGCAGTGGATGTGTTATTTCTTGACTTTAGCAAAGCTTTTGATACTGTCTCCCACAGTATTCTTGCCACCAAGTTAAAGAAGTATGGGCTGGATGAATGGACCGTAAGGTGGATAGAAAGCTGGCTAGATCGTCGGGCTCAACGGGTAGTGATCAATGGCTCCATGTCTAGTTGGCAGCCGGTTTCAAGTGGAGTCCCCCAAGGGTCGGTCCTGGGGCCGGTTTTGTTTAATATCTTTATTAATGATCTGGAGGATGGTGTGGACTGCACTCTCAGCAAGTTTGCAGATGACACTAAACTAGGAGGCGTGGTAGATACACTAGAGGGTAGGGATCGGATACAGAGGGACCTAGACAAATTAGAGGATTGGGCAGAAAAAAACCTGATGAGGTTCAACAAGGACAAGTGCAGAGTCCTGCACTTAGGACGGAAGAATCCCATGCACTGCTACAGACTAGGGACCGAATGGCTAGGTAGCAGTTCTGCTGAAAAGGACCTAGGGGTCACAGTGGACGAGAAGCTGGATATGAGTCAACAGTGTGCTCTTGTTGCCAAGAAGGCTAACGGCATTTTGGGCTGTATTAGTAGGGGCATTGCCAGCAGATCAAGGAACGTGATCGTTCCCCTTTATTCGACATTGGTGAGGCCTCATCTGGAATACTGTGTTCAGTTTTGGTCCCCACACTACAAGAAGGATGTGGAAAAATTGGAAAGAGTCCAGCGGAGGGCAACAAAAATGATTAGGGGTCTGGAGCACATGACTTATGAGGAGAGGCTGAGAGAACTGGGATTGTTTAGTCTCCAGAAGAGAAGAATGAGGGGGGATTTGATAGCAGCCTTCAACTACCTGAAGGGGGGTTCCAAAGAGGATGGAGCTCGGCTGTTCTCAGTGGTGGCAGATGACAGAACAAGGAGCAATGGTCTCAAGTTGCAGTGGGGGAGGTCCAGGTTGGATATCAGGAAAAACTATTTCACTAGGAGGGTGGTGAAACACTGGAATGCGTTACCTAGGGAGGTGGTGGAGTCTCCTTCCTTGGAGGTTTTTAAGGCCCGGCTTGACAAAGCCCTGGCTGGGATGATTTAGCTGGGAATTGGTCCTGCTTTGAGCAGGGGGTTGGACTAGATGACCTCTTGAGGTCCCTTCCAACTCTGATATTCTATGATTCTATGGATGTCTTTCTGAAGGATATGCTATAGTTCAGCCATGAATTACAGGCTTGATACAGGAATCACTGGTGAGGTTCTATGGCCTCTATGTTATGTAGGAGGTCAAAGCAGATGATAATTACGTTCCTTTCTGGCGTTAAAATCTATTAATCTATTCTATACAAGCTACTGCTGTTAGACTATGGTGTTCTGGGTGAGCATAGTTATCCTAGTGCACAGTGAAATGTTCATTTATAGTACTATATAAACAAACACATTAATCATAGCACACGGGGGAGGGGGGCACCAACAAATATTCTGAATTCATTTTAACATGAAACTCCAGAGAAAACTCAAGGATCAAAACTAAACAAAATGTTTGCCCTAACCCCTTTGAGGCAAACTGCTTGGCTTTACATAGCCCCTGTACTGATTGCACAAGGAATACCATTAAATAAAGAGAAATTTAATTTTCCTGTGGCCACTGAAAATAATTAGAATCATGCAGTGGTTAGATTTACTACTTAAAGTCATTAAATATCAGAAACAACCTTGGACAGTAGCAGTGATAACAACAGTGCTGTCTTTATGGCCATAAACTATGCTTATAAAAGTATAATTATAGCAGTTCATAAATTAGGGCATTTATGCCCTTGGATTTAATTTATAATGATGTGAATAAGTATGGCCTGCAAAATGTTGCAAAATGCTAATTTTATCAGGGATGTCCATTCTGAATGGATTATTAAGTTCTTGAACTATTTTGGTCATGAAACACCTACTGCGAGAGCCAATAAATTTCATTAAAAGGCAAACAGAAAGGATGTAATGCGTATCACCTAAACCAAACAAATACAACAAACCTCAACTCCTTTTTCACTAATTAATAACGAAACCTCTCCTTCCAAACTCACTTTTGAGGAATTGATTTCAACATCTTTACCTCAATAAGTTTCTTATTACAATCTCAAACAACCTGGATTTGCAATTTGCAAAGCAATAAAGGGAAAATACACACCAGGTCTATTTTTCCCCTTGTTCTGACAGCAAAAAGTGGAATATGGCTTGTGTAAAACTCATGTCTTATAGTGTTGTATTAGCAACTAGTTTAGGAAATGATTACTTGTCTTAGATATATATGCTCTGCATATACATACGTAGACAGGACTGGCTAATGCCAAAGAAATCCAGCATAACCAGGACCAGACTCCAAAGAGAAACTGCTGAGCTCCAGTTCATTTGCAAATTTGACACCATCAGATCAGGATTAAACAAAGAATGTGAATGGCTATCCAACTACAGAAACAGTTTCTCCTCCCTTGGTGTTCACACCTCAATTGCTAGCAGAGCACCTCACCCTCCCTGATTGAACTAACCTCTTTATCTCCACACTGATATATTTACCTGCCTCTGGAGATTTCCATTACTTGCATCTGAAGAAGTGAGGTTCTTACCCACGAAAGCTTATGCTCCCAGTACTTCTGTTAGTCTCAAAGGTGCCACAGGACCCTCTGTTGCTTTTTACAGCGTAACCTTGTGGTGCATACAAACCAAGGGGGGTTTCTGAAAAAAAGTTTACACATGGGAAATTCAAATGATATCCCGCTACACCAGGAGATGTAGCTATACCGGTGCTGATTTAATGCACACACACACACACACACATACACAGAAAGAATATGTTCACATAATCTCTCCAGCCTTCTGTGTAAATGTGTAAACTGAGCCAACTGAATGAATATGAACAATCGCTTGCATTGAATTGTTTCAAGTTTCCTATCAAGTACTTGTTTTCCTCTTTCTAAAATGTGTTCAGATTTCTAGAACTGGATCTTTGATGTACTGTGGTAAACATTACAGGGTTCTTTTCTCCATTCAATTCCCTCTTTTTTACTTTGAACAGTAATTCAACAATTAGTTTTTGTCCACATTGTATTTTTAACTGTATTCATTTCAAAGGGTTTACTGATTTTTTAGAAAGGAAAGCGCTGGATTCCATTCAACAGAAACATATTCAGTGTTCTTGTAGAAACTGTGCAATCTCCTGTTCCACGTACAGCAAAATACCATGGCTACTTCAGGTATCTGGGGTTGTTGAATGTTGATTTTTGTATTGGTGTCCACAGTATAGAGCTTGATTCTCCTCCTACCTATGCTATTTTTACCACAATGTATTTTCTTTGGCTTCAAAGTTACTTGTAATTTACATGGGTGTAAGTAAGAGTATGAACAGGCAAGTAGCTGCTCATTAAAACTGTAGCTACAAAGGGCTGCTTTAATCATGTCTCACCTTAGGGACACTTGTTCTTGGCCTTTCTTGCTACCACTCTCCCTCTGGATCTAGATCCAGCCCAGCCCCAAGGAAGTCATGTCACTGGGATGAGCTGCACAAGAGATCTAGCTTGGGCTGTGCCTTCTGTGCTTGGCCGTTGCTGCTCTAATTGTCCATTTGGCACTCAGGAAGTGACATTGTTGAGGAACTAGTGAGGATTGCTGCTACCAAACCCTGCTAACCTGATATAGAGGATGCTGCAAGGAAGAATTAAAAGCCCCAGTCATTGCCAAGAGTGACTGGTTCCTGCTGTCATCAGACCTTCCCTACCTGACATGGAAGACTATATTTCATCTATTTATAACGAGATCCTTTTACATTGCCATGGCCAGGATCACCAGGTGGCTCTGTTACACATAGTTTTTCATGTTCTTTTTCTTAGCGTGCAAAAAATTTTTGACACTTGGGATGCCATACTGTGGGTATGTCTACACTTCAAGCTAGGAAGAAGTGAGGTTTTTACTCACGAAAGCTTATGCCCAAATAAATCTGTTAGTCTTTAAGGTGCCACCAGACTCCTTGTTGTTTTTGTAGATACAGACTAACACGGCTACCCCCTGATACATTACTAGCTTGAGGAGACATACTTGTGCTACATCTCAATGAGCTAGCACATTAAAAATAGAAGGAAGCTGTGGCAACATAAGCTGTGGGAGGGGCTAGCTGCCCCAGGTGCATGGCCATCAGAGAATTTGGGTTGAATTTGGTGAACAGTTTAAGCTGAACCCCCCACCCCCGAAAATAAAAATTTCAGAAACATCTAAACAGTTTGTTTTGAAAATGTCAAAATGGTTCAAAACAAAATATCGATTTGATATGACATTTTCAAAGTGAAATGTCAATTTGAAACAACATTCAAAATATTTCATTTGACCCAAACAATTTTTTTGTTTTGGCCAGAAAAAACAAAACCAAAACCAAAATAAAATAAAAAATCACTTTTAGTTCTAAATGAACCACATTTTTGTTCAGATTTTTCAGTTTGGCCACTGAACCAAAAATTCAATTATTCACCCCCTCTTCAACTGATACCGTCCTGTGTATTTCATACCCTTACAGAAAAAAAAAACATTCCCCAAACACTTCAATTTCTACTATTGCTAGAAGTGTAATGGATACTTTTGCAATTTCGTAGAATAAAGATTGAATAATAAATGAATTCTGGCAATGGAAAGGCAGTTTACAGTTTTGGAAGACTAAAATTTCAATTATCCCCGATTTTTCCGCAATAAATCATAACAGATGTTCAAAGGCACTTATCTTATACTTAAATTTCACCTCTCTCAGTTTCCAGACCACAGTGTTATTTCCCACCAAACTTCAGTTAAAAACAGAGGTTAAAAATTTATGGGCCACTCAAAGGTGACTAGTGTTATCCAGTGCCTCAATTTTGAATTGTTCAAGTTGGGACCTCTTAAAAGGGTCTGATTTCCAGAAATAAGTGCTCAGCACTTTTTGAAAACCAAATCCCTATAACAGGAGTGGCCAAACTTATTGACCCTCTGAGCCACATACAATAATCTTCAGAAGTTTTAGAGCCTCAAGACATGTACAACCTGCCTCATGGGGTGGCACCTGCTGGGGCATGGGACCCTGCTGCAAGGCAGAAGCCTTGAGCTCCCCCTCCCCAATCTGGTAGGAGGAGAATGGGGGGGGAGGGTATGGGGGGCCCCGTGAGCCACACTTTAACTGTAAAAGAACTGCGTGCAGCTCATGAGCCACAGTTTGGCCAACCCTGCCCTCTAAGGTGTCTTAGGCAGAGCACCCCAGAACTGAGGCACTCAAAATCACCAGTCACTTTTGAAATCCTTGGCAATAACTGTATTTTCTTGGATTATGCTAATTAAAGCTAATAACATGTTGCATCATGTTAAGGATATTAAAACCAGAATATTTTTTCTGAAAGGGATTCAGATGCTGAAATTCCTGCTCAGCCATTGCTTTCTGAATATTGATAGAGATTTAGGATACTTTATTGTTTTCTTTCCATACCATTCTTCTTTCTCTGCTGTTCTTTTTGATAACTGTTAGCTTAAAATTGCCATGTTATTTTTTGATCCATCTCTCGTGGGTTTATTTGATTTTTTTCTTTTGTGGCCTTTTTTGCACAGGGACTGATACTATGTTTTTACATATATAATATAATATGTGAAGTATTATTGACTCCTGCCATTTGTCATTATTTCAGAGGCTTAATTAATAATGAATAAGATTTAAACTTAAAGGAAAAACTCACATATTTTGTTCTTTGAAAAAAAATTACACATACTATTGTCAAAAAACTTGCCTTGTGCTGTAATTCAGTTTTTGTTAGAAAGGCAGCTGCTTGGACTATCATATAATCTACCCATAATTACAGTGCAATACCTGCCTATTACCTATGTCATTTGTGGTATCTCTAGTGCTGTGTTACCCCACGTCATGAGTGACTGCTAGTCAGCACACATTGAAACTAAAACAAGAATTGGGATCGCATTTGCACCTAAAAGCACATATTATGTGCATGTCATTGCCTGCCACTCAGTCAGTCAATTGTGGGGCTTTTTTTTATCCTGTTTTCATTCACTGATAACATTATGAATTTGCTTTCTTCTGCAGCAAGAATGCAGATTGTCAGAAATAAAAGGATGTACGAACATAGGAGTACCCAGCAGAGCAAATGAGAGCCTAGAAGAGATAGTTTGCTTTCCATGTGGCTTCCTGGAGCTAATCTCAGTACTCGGGAGCTGACATAAATAGCTAATGCTTGCTGATAATTCTTAAAGAAGATGAACGGGCATGAGACTTCCTTCTGACTGCCTCCCTCTCTCATCATCAGTGTGTGCTCTGTACTAAAAGGTCATGGGGATAATCTTGCACCTGCAGTCTAAGAGGGCTTGGCCTGCAGTTCTCAATGAGCTCTGCCATAATTGATGCTAATTGTTACTGAGCCAATGCATCCTTCCACAGAGGAGCAGGTGGGAGGCTTTATTGCTGTCAGGACTATTATACTAATAACAAGCTTAGAATTCTCTGCATAGACTTACAAGTACAAAGGCCCAAGCTATACTTTCAGGCTCTACTTAAAGGGTTTACCAAAATATCTCTTAGCTCTATGAAGTAAAAGTGCCTGTAAGTAAGGGGACAAGCCAAATATAAACTGCGCTACGTGGTGTCCATTAAAGTGGTGAATAAAGCCAGGAAATGGGACTTAGTAGGGCCTGAACTACACCTGACAAACTCTGTGCTGATGATGATATGTTGCACCCTGCTAGCTGTGCATGGAGTCAGGTTTAAACCTCTACCTCTGGGATCTGGAGAGATCTCTGGGGATTTTTCTTTGGAGCCGCCCATCTGTTTCCTTACAAGTTTTGTAATGGCCGGAGAGTCTCAGAAAGATGTCTGGAACAGAGAGGAAATGAAAGTGAAGTAGTCCAGCTGCTGATGCGATAATATTGGATTTTAGAAAGCAAAGAGTCAGTTAATGCTAAGTCTAAAGTGCCCTTTTTTCCTTTACATTGTAAGAGAAACATAGCCCTTTTACAGAGGACCAGATCCTCAGCTGATGGCAACCGGTATAGCTCAAATGTCTTCAGTTCAATACGAGCCGAACAGCTGGCCCACTATTCTGTAATCATGTTGATGGAATTCTAATTAATATTGGAACATTTAAAAGAAGGTTGGTCAAAGCACTGAAAAATACACAGTAAAGAAAAAAACACATTGGGAGGGGGATAGATTAGATTAAATTTAAAGATAGGCCTTTCCCATCTCTGATCTACAAATATGTGAATTACAACACAATCGGAGGATTTCATTGAAAAATTAATGGATGCTGCTTGAGGATGTCACATCCCAGATCAGCTGGTATGGATTACATTAGCTATTTGATGCAATTTAGTGTGATTGTTTTGCAAAGCCTGACACCGAGGTGTAGTTAAATTAAGCTCCTAATTTAATCATGTGCATTTTAGCTGTATGGGATCATTAGGTCTCGGAAAGTTGATATTCTGATCCATTAAAACACCAGTTATATCTTTAGCAATAAAAAAGGGTTCTTACAGATATTAGGTTAAAAGCAGAAATGGGAGAACTCATTTATGCCCATTCAAACATGATGGAGGAGACCCTTTCAGATACAGAGGCCAGGTTACTCAGCGGTCAGCAGTAGCAGCAGCATCACTTAGTCCGCTGAATACCTCCTTATATAGTACAAGAAATGTGGCCAACCCCAAGAATTCAAAGTCCTTGGATTTGGTCCAGGAAAAAAAAATCATGAGTTTCCAAATTATAAGATTTTTAAAAATAATGGATTTGGTGTTATTTTTATTTGCCTTCTGGTATTCAGGGTTCATGCTTTCCTGCAACAAGGAGGGTTTGAAACTTACTTTCCTTTTTTTTTTTAAGTGAAAGCTGAGAGTCTCATATAATCACAGAACTCCTAGAGCTGGGGCATTAAGAAAAACACTATAACAAGAGTCATAATAAAAATCTTGAGATTGGACAGCATTCTGTGCTGCTGATAGGAATGTATAATATGGAATCAATATTAATACCACTAAAAGGGGCTGTGATGGATTTGGAGCTGCCTGTGATAATTTATGAATGCTGTTTCTTGGTCACATCACTGTATTGGTTACTGGATGCATGTACTGTGTCAATTCACTATCAGGTTCGTCAGGAAATGCGCCCAGGAAAAGCTGTGGTTCCTGATATTCATATCTTCAGGCTGATGCTTGGAATATCTCTGAGGGTGTGATATTACCTGCAATCAGTTTCTTAATGTATTAGGCTTAGACTTGCGTGTTTTGTTTTATTTTGCTTGGTAACTTACTTTGTTCTGTCTGTTATTACTTGAAACCACTTAAATTCTACTTTTTATACTTAATAAAATCACTTTTGTTTATTAATAAATGCAGAGTAAGTGATTAATACCTGGGGGAGCAAACAGCTGTGCATATCTCTCTATCAGTGTTATAGAGGGCAGAAAATTTATTAATTTACCCTGTATAAGCTTTATACAGAGTAAAATGGATTTATTTGTGTTTTGGATCCCATTAGGAACTGGGTTTCTGGGTGCTAGAAACAGGTAACCTGCTGAGCTGTTTTCAATTAAGTCTGCAGCTTTGAGGGTGTGGACCAGATCCTGGGTCTGTGTTGCAGCAGGCGAGCGTGTCTGGCTCAATGAGACAGGGTTCTGGAAGTCCCAGTCTGGCAGGGAAATTGGCTCAGAGGTAATTTCAGCACATCAGGTGACAGTCCCAAGGGGATCTCTGTGACGAACCCATCATTGCGGTTTTGGGTCACTGTTCACAGCTGATCATAGCTCCCAGAGGGAAGAATTGGAGGTGCAGTAGCAGTTGGCACTGGGGGGCTCTAGCATAGTACCCTGGTCCAACTGTACGGGGTGATTTTGGCAAACCAGTAAAGTGCCTAAAACCACTATGGCTTATTGTTAAAAAGCAACCTAGTCAGCAAGCTGCAAATTGGCCATTCAGCAATCTCAGCTTGACCAAGGCAGGAGGGGAAGGGGTTTTGGGTGCTACGGAAAGGGCAGCTTGACCCTGTATCCTTCCTGATAAGAATTGCGTTGAAGTTGCTGATACATGCATTTTAAAAGAGCAGGAATGTCTATTGGGGTCTCAGCTGCAAACTCTGAAAAACCCACACCTGGTTAATCAATAATCAGAAGGAGCTTCTTGCTTGCCCATTGGAACTGCTTGCTTAACAAGTTTTCTTTAAGGGAAATGTCATTCTATTACTAATATATAAATAAGGGAAAAAGTTTGAGGTAGTTGGACTCATTTGGGGACTCTTTTGGACTCTCCCTCTGGATACATCTTGCGGTCCCCACCGGCAGATGGAAAATTTGGCCACTGGAAGTCTGTCGCTGTGTCACTCGAAAGCCACACTCAGCCTTGGTAATTATCAAGTGTTGGGGGTGTTTTACTAATCTTGTTGCGGATGTGTGTAAGTGCTTGAGACTAGTAAAGTTTAGCTTTAAGTGAAAGCACTCTTGTGTTGTCCTGTTTGTGCCAGCCATCTATCAGTCGGATGGCCGTGTCTCCCCTGATTTATTTCCTGACACCTCCTCGCACAGAATAAAGTTACCAAGAGCTTTGGGTTGAAAGAACCCAAGGTAACACAAGAGTGGGAGAATAACAGGATTTTAACTCAGTGAAGTAAAAGCACAAGCCTGAGACACTGAGAGGGGTGATCTCAGACACATACAGGGAGGGGATCAGAAGTACAGCTACTGCTGAAATACGGCGGGGAGATAGAAGGTAAATAGAATCCCAGAGTGATAAACTGGGTAAACTCTAGGTAACTATGCACTCATCTGCTGTAAAATTATCACAAGATTGTTTTACTGTCTTTTATTCATTTGCTAAGCCATCCCTGCAAAAATGTAACTTGTAAACAGTGAAAGGCAAAAGTTCCCCTTCCCAAATTAGTGCCTGTTAAAACAGTTTTCTTACAGAATTAATGAACGATAAATTCGAGCTCTCCACTTGCACATCAGATAGCAAACTGCAGTAAAATTCAATTCCTCTGAAGACCTTCTGGCCTACCAAGAGGCAGGTTGTATTTCAAAGAAAATCATATGCTTACATCTTTATCAAAACCAACTTCCATACTTGCTAGAGGAACAGAGCTGTGAAAATAATGAATTTTCCATGAACCAAATTGTAGAGTCGATAATAACCGAGCCTGACCCTCAAAGGAATTAATGAAAAGTTTGCAGGTCGAGGAGTCTGCACAGTGCATAATATAAGAGGAGTAGCAACTTAACACAAAGAGGAACATTTTCAAAATGTTCCATAGTGATTTAGCCACATGATTCCATTAACTATTTCACAGCCAGTTTTACACTCCACCTGTTGTATCAAGGCAGGATAGTATTTTCAGTCATAATTCTCAACCTATTATTATTATAATTATCATTATTTATTATGTTATTATAATTGCACCTAAGAGTCAGGACTCCAGTGTGCTAGGCTCTGCTGCACTGGACAGCATCCAGGAGTGGATCCGGGCCTGTCTGCCAGGAAGAGCAGTGGGGCCCCCTCAAGGATTGAGCTCACAACTGTGGGTTTAGAGTAGCAACCGTGTTAGTCTGTATCCACAAAAAGAACAGGAGTACTTGTGGCACCTTAGAGACTAACAAATTTATTAGAGCATAAGCTTTCATGGACTACAGCCCACTGCATCCGAAGAAGTGGGCTGTAGTCCATGAAAGCTTATGCTCTAATAAATTTGTTAGGTGCCACAAGTACACCTGTTCTTTTAACTGTGGGTTTAGCAGGTCAATGCGCAAATCACTGAGCTATCCCTCCCCCCTGAAACTCTGCTCTGGACTGGCTTTCAGAATGTAAACAATTGTAAAACTTTAAGAACCACCCACTAAATATTCTCACTTGGATGCAGTTAATCAGTCTCTTGATATATTTGGAGGTCAATTGGCTTCCTGGCTATAGGTTTAAATTGGTAAAATTTGTTCACCTTCTGCTTCAGCCATCTTGAACAGGAGAGACTCTCCCAAGCATGAGTGGCAGTGGGAAGAGAAAGAAAAAAGTCCAGTGTTCAAGCTCACAATCCTAAACCATGTGAGTGTTCAAGCTGCCAAATACTGAGTTAGTGGGGAAAGCTTGCTGGTGAGACAAGTCCAGAATCTTGAGTCTTCCATATTCAAACCCAAATGGAAGTTTCCTTTTATTAATTCTATTTATTTTCTTTCATAATGCGTGTGTAGTCTATGGGCAGGTCTACACGTAAAACGCTGCATCGGCGAAGCTGCACTGACGCAGCTGCACTGCTGTAGCACTTTAATGAAGACGCTCGATGACAATGGGAGAGACTTTCCTGTTGGCGTAGTTAATTCACCACTGCGAGAGGTGGTAGCTATGTCAAGTGGGAGAAACTCTCCCACCAGTACAGCGCTGTCTACACCGGTGCTTAGGGCTGCATAACTATGATTATTCACATTCCTGAGCAATGTACTTATACCAAAGTAAATCTGTAGTGTAGACCAGGGCTATCTGTCTGTGGCTGGGTAATTCCCTGGGAATACAAGTAGGCTGACCATGATTCTTTGATCAATACAGGACTTGCCAACTCCAATCCCATTAACTTTAATGGGATTTGAATTGGGCCCTTACAGAGTAAACCACTTTTGCAGTAAACCACAGATTGCAGTAGTCAAATGTTATGGCAGCAAAAAGGGGGCCTAAAATACCATTAACACCCCATAATTAGTGAATACCAAAAAGACTGAAGCACCATTTCTACCCAGAGGTGTTCCTTCTGATTTGAAGACAAAAGCTGCTGAACTACGTGAGGAAACTTGAACTGTCTAATGTGGTTAAAGAAAAGACTTCATTTCCCCAGTGCTGTCATTCTGACACCTTTATGAGCACTCACATTTTTACTTAAAATATATACCCCGTTAGCCAAGTATTCTGGTTTATATTTGTCTATGGTCAGTCAGACTATTCATGTGCATAACAGCTGTGGGATCAGGCCCATAATTTGGACTATCTTTTTGATAAAATGTAGCAATAGAAGAGTTGGAGTTATTCAGAAACAAGAGGCCATTTTGTTACATCACATAAGGCTAATAATTCATTCCTGACAGTATACCTTTAATTGTTAGTGCTAATATTGTTATTGTAAAACCATTTAATGTGAATGTTATTATAGATCATGAAACTGGAAGGAGGACAATGCCAAACCAGATATTTGAATCTGCCATAAATAAATCATTCTATAGATACAGAAATAGATATGTGTTCACCCACAAGGTAAAGTTTAAACTTCTCATCCCCATGTTCAGGGCCCAGCAGAACTCTGCACTGGTCTGTATCTCATTTTTCGTCTTCTCCCATTCTGATGCCACCACCTTAGATTTCCTTTAAATTTACTTCTCCCATTCCTATCCTAGTTCCTTTTTCCATGCAGCACACTCCAGGTGGAATAAATTCCCATTTTCTGTGTCCCAGGACTTCCACTAGAATGGGTGGAGAAAAAAATATTCCCCCACAAAAAACATTCAACAATCTCCCCCTGCCCTCCAAAAAAAACCCCACATTAATTTAAATTGGTCTTTTCTTGCAAAAATTTCTTTTCAGACAAAAAAAGCTGCTTTGATGGAAAGTATTTGACCAGAACTTGCCCCCATCATTACTTCGTTCAGGCTATGATTCAACAAAGTATTTAAGCCTAGGCTTAACTTCCCATTGAAATCAACAGGCCAAATTTGCATTAAGTTAAACATGTGCTTAGATGCTTTACAAAATCAGGGCCTAGGATCCCACATTTCTTCCACAATGTCCACAAACATAATACATGTTAAAATTACCAACTTAAGATGGGGAAATAAATATTATTTAAACCTGTGGTTCTCAAACTTTTGTACTGGTGACCCCTTTCACATAGGAAGCCTTTGAGTGCGACCTCCCCTTATAAATTAAAAACACTTTTTTATATATTTAACACCATTATAAATGCTGGAGGCGAAGTGGGGTTTAGGGTGGAGGCTGACAGCTCGCGACCCCCCATGTAATAACCTCGTGACCCCCTGAGGGGTCCTGACCCTCAGTTTGAGAACCCCTGATCTAAACTGAGGCTTCCTCTGGGTCTGCCAATGTAACTTGCCTTTCTCTGTTAGTCTTTCTAAGCTTTCCAAGAAAGAGGCTGTCTTGATTCAGACCAGATTGTCATTTGATGTAAATCAGCATAGCTCCATTGACTCCAATGTCCTCTACAAGACACAAGGGTCAGACTCTCTGGGTATGTCTACACTGCAGTTGGGAGCAAGCCTCCCAGCCTGGGTAGATAGCCTCACACTAGCGCTGCTTGAGCTAGCATGCTAAAAATAGCAGGATGGATGTTGCGCTACAGGCAGCTGCTTGGGCTCGCTGTCCAAGCTCAGACCCAAGGTCCTGGATATGTTTGGACTTGGGAAGCTAGCCTGAACTGCTGCCGATGCCATAATGTCTACACTGCTATTTTTAGCATGTTAGTTTGACCACAGCAACTGTGAATCTGTCTACTCAGGCTGGGAGACACTGTCCCACTTGCAGTGTAAACATGCCCGTTGCTGGTGAAAGTTGCATAGTTCTACTAAACTCAGTGGAGGTATGCTGAACAACCAGTGCGGCCACTGGAAGATTGAGACGCTAAAGGAGCCCACAAGGATGGTAAGGCCATTGCGAAGAAACTAAATTAATTCTTTGCATCAATCTTCACAGTTGAGGATGTGAGGAAGATTCCCAAACCTGAGTCATTTTCTTTAGGTGACAAATCTGAGGAACTGCCCCAGACTGAGGTGTCATTAGAGGAGGTTTTGGAAAAAATTGATAAACTAAACAGTAATAAGTCACCAGGACCAGATGGTATTCACCCAAGAGTTCTGAAGGAACTCAAATGTGAAATTGCAGGACTACTAACTGTCATCTGTAACCTATCATTTAAATCAACTTCTGTACTAAATGACTGGAGGATAGCTAATGTGACGCAAATTTTTAAAAAGGGCTCCAAAGGTGACCCTGGCAATTATAGGCCAGTAAGCCTGACTTCAGTACCAGGCAAACTGGTTGAAACTATAGTAAAGAACAAAATTGTTAGACACATAGATGAACATAATTTGTTAGGGAAGAGTCAACATGGTTTTTGTAAAGGGAAATCATGCCTCACTAATCTATTAGAATTTTTTGAGGGGGTCAACAAGCATGTGGACAAGGGGGATCCAGTGGATATAGTGTATTTTGATTTTCAGAAAGCCTTTGACAAGGTCGCTCTCCAAAGACTCTTAAGCAAAGTAAGCTGTCATGGGATAAGAGGGAAGGTTCTCTTATGGTTTGGTAACTGGTTAAAAGATAGGAAACAAAGGGTAGGAATAAATGGTCAGTTTTCAGAATGGAGAGAGGTAAATAGTGGTGTCCCCCAGGGGTTAGTACTGGGCCCAGTCCTATTTAACATATTCATAAATGATCTGGAAAAAGGGGTAATCAGTGAGGTGACAAAATTTGCAGATGATACAAAACTACTCAAGATAGTTAAGTCCCAAGCAGATTACAAAGAGATACAAAAGGATCTCACAAAACCAGTGACTGGCAACAAAAGGGCAGCTAAAAAAATTCAGTGTTGATAAATGCAAAGTAATGCACATTGGAAAACATAATCCCAACTATACATATAAAATGATGGGGTCTAAATTAGCTGTTACCACTCAAGAAAGAGATCGTGGAGTCATTGTGAATAGTTCTCTGAAAACATCCACTCAATGTGCAGCTGCAGTCAAAAAAGCAAACAAAATGTTGGGAATCATTAAGAAAGGGATAGACAGACAGAAAATATCATATTGCCGCTATATAAATCCATGGTATGCTCACATCTTGAATACTGGTGCAGATGTGGTAGTTCCATCTCTAAAAAGATATATTGGAATTGGAAAAGGTTCAGAAAAGGGCAACAAAAATGATTAGGGGTATGGAACAGCTCCCGTATGAGGAGAGATTAATAAGACTGGGACTTTTCAGTTCAGAAAAGAGACGACTAAGGGGGGATATGATAGAGGTCTATAAAATGATGACTGGTGTGATTAAAATAAATAAGGAAGTGTTATTTACTGCTTCTCATAACACAAGAACTAGAGGCCACCAAATGAAATTAATAGGCAGCAGGTTTAAAACAAACAAAAGGAAGTATTTTTTCACACAACACACAGTCAACCTGTGGAACTCCTTGCCAGAGGATGTTGTGAAGGCCAAGACTATAATAGGGTTCTAAAAATAACTAGATAAATTCATGAAGAATAGGTCTGTTAATGGCTATTAGCCAGGATGGGAAGGGATGGTGTTCCTAGCCTGTTTGCCAGAAGCTGGGAATGGGCGACAGGGGATGGATCACTTGATGATTACCTGTTCTGTTCAATCTCACTGGGGCACCTGGCATTGGCCACTGTCAGAAGATACTGGGCTAAATGGACCTTTTGTCTGACCCAGTATGGCCGTTTTTATGTTCTTATGATTTATGCTATATGATGATGTGGCCTGTTGTGTCTTGTACAACACAGACAATAATAGAATTTGACAAAGGCTCAATAATAACAACATTGGTTGCCTGTGCAAAGCAAACATACAGCAGAGATATGAAGAGTTACAGAGTTATTGTAGAATAGTCAATGATTAGAGGTCTAATATAGAAGACCTTATAGAATTAAGTGTCTTTGGCCTGGTCTACACTACGACTTTAATTCGGATTTATCAGCTTTAATTCGAATTAACCCTGTAACCGTCCACACAACGACGCCATTTAATTCGATGTAAAGGGCCCTTTAAATCGATTTCTGTACTCCACCCCAACGAGCGGAGTAGCGCCAAAATCGATTTTAGCAATTCGAATTAGGGTTAGTGTGGCCGCAATTCGATGGTATTGGCCTCCGGGAGCTATCCCACAGTGCATCATTGTGACCGCTCTGGACAGCAATCCGAACTCGGATGCACTGGCCAGGTAGACAGGAAAAGCCCCGCGAACATTTGAACTTCATTTCCTGTTTGCCCAGCGTGGAGAGCACAGGTGACCACAGATACCTCATCAGCACAGGTAACCATGCAGGCTGATAATCGAAAAAGAGCACCAGCATGGACCGTGAGGGAGGTACTGGATCTGATCGCTGTATGGGGAGAGGATTCAGTGCTTGCAGAACTTCGTTCTAAAAGACGAAATGCAAAAACTTTTGAAAAAATTTCCAAGGGCATGATGGAGAGAGGCCACAATAGGGACTCTGAGCAGTGCCGCGTGAAGGTCAAGGAGCTCAGACAAGCCTATCAAAAAACAAAGGAGGCAAACGGTCGCTCCGGGTCAGAGCCGCGGACATGCCGCTACTACGCCGAGCTGCATGCAATTCTAGGGGGGGCTGCCACCACTACCCCACCTTTGTTCGTGGATTCTGGGTCGGGGATAGTCTCGACGCCTGAGGATTCTGCCGATGGGGTAGAGGAGGAGGAGGAGGAGGAGCTTGCAGAGAGCACACAGCACTCCATTCTCCCCAACAGCCAGGATCTTTTTATCACCCTGACTGAAGTACCCTCCCAAGCCTCCCAAGCCAGTACCCAAGACTCTGACCCCATGGAAGGGACCTCAGGTGAGTTTACCTTTTAAAATATAAAACTTGTTTTAAAAGCAAACGGTTTTTAATGATTACTTTGGCTGACTTTGCATTCGCGGTCAGTTCAGCTACTGGAAAAGTCTGTAGCTACTGGAAAAGTCTGTTAACGTGTATGGGGATGGAGCGGAAATCCTCCAGGGACATCTCCATGAAGCTCTCCTGGAGGTACTCCGAAAGCCTTGCCAGAAGGTTTCTGGGCAGTGCATCCTTATTCCTTCCTCCATGGTAGGACACTTGACCACGCCATGCTTGCAGCAAGTAATCTGGTATCATTGCCTGACAAAGCCTGGCAGCGTATGGTCCCGGTGTTTGCTGGCATTCAAGCAACATCCGTTCTTTATCTTGTTGTGTAATCCTCAGGAGAGTGATATCACTCCTGGTAACCTGGTTGAAATACGGGAACTTAATTAAGGGGACAGAGGTGGCCGTTCCTACTGGGCTGTTTGCCTGTGGCGGAAAATAAATCCTTCCCTGCAGTTAGCCAAGCGCAGATGGGAAATTGGCCCTGAGTTTTTCGCATTTGGCTAGCAGGGATCTTCCCTGTTACCAGCCACGCGGTGGGGGGAGGGTACCGTGATCATCCCAGAGAATTCATGGCGAGGGGGGGGTCGGCGGTGGGGGGGGGTAGTTTGGTGCCTGCAGGGATCTTCCCTGATACCAGCCACGCAGTGGGGGGAGGGGTACCGTGATCATCCCAGAGAATTCATGGCGGGGGGGGGGGGTTAGTTTGTTTTCTGGTGCTGCTGAATGTTAACAGAAAAACCGCAGCACTCTACTTGCCTGAAGGGGCCCAGACAAGCCCCCCTAGACTGCCCCCCCCCAACTGGCTGAGATTGGCCAGGCTTCTGCAGCACTCTACAGGCTATGCTTGGTATGTGGGAAAGGAGAGTGCAGAAGCTGTAAAACAATGGCTTACCATGGCCGCATGCAAGCTGAATTCTGTTGCCCAGACCTGTGATCTCTAGCAGCAAAGCCACAGGCACTCAGCATTAAGAGGCAAAATGCGACCTTGCACAGAAATCACATGTGCTATGTAATGTGAACAGTGTTGGTCACCGTGAAAGAGTATAAGCATTGTTCTGCAAAATGTAGCTTTTAAAACAATTCTCTCTTTTTTCCCCTCCCTACAGCAGCTGCAAATTCCTCAAGCCTCCCTCCTCCATCCCGAAGGTTATCACAGATAAGGCGTCGTAAGAAGAAGACGCGGGAGGACATGTTTTCTGAAATTATGCAATCCAGCAGGAGTGACAGAGCTCATCTGAATGAGTGGGAGGAAACAGTTTCAAAGTATAGGAAAGAAGTCAGTGAACGTGAGGAGAGGAGGGACCAACGTGAGGAGAGGAGGGACCAACGTGAGGAGAGGAGAGACGATCGAGATGAGAGATGGCGGCAGGAAGACCAGAGGATGAAGGATGCAACGCTGGGGCTGCTCCGGCGTCTGGTGGAGGTTCAGGAACGGCTGCTGGAAAACAGACTGCCGCTTCAGCCCCTGTTCCACCCTCCCCCCTCCCCATGTTCCGTATCCTCCTCACCCAGACGTGTAAGAACGCGGGGGGGGGGAGGCTCCGTACACCTTCCCATTCCACCCCAGTAGACAGCCCAAGCAAAAGGCTGTCATTTTTTTAACCTTTTCTTTGTGGCTTTTTCCTTCCCAGCAATCCTCCTCCCAAATACCACCCGGGTTCCCTCCCTCTTTTTCTAATCTATTAATAAAGAATAAATGATTTTTAAATGATAGTGACTTTATTTGGTTTGAAAGAAAGATGGGGGAAGGGGCAGGGTGGGTTCCTTACAGAAAATCAGTCAGTAAAGGGGGAGGGTTTTCATGAAGGAGAAACAAACAGATATTTCACACGGTAGCCTGGCCAGCCATGAAACTGGTTTTCAAAGCTTCTCTGATGCACAGCGCTTCATGGTGTGCTCTTCTAATAGCCCTGGTGTCTGGCTGCGCGTAATCAGCAGCCAGGCGATTTGCCTCAGCCTCCCACCCCGCCATAAAGGTCTCCCCCTTACTTTCACAGAGATTGTGGAGCACACAGCAAGCAGAAATAACAATGGGGAGATTTCTTTGGCTGAGGTCAGAGCGAGTCAATAATGAACGCCAGCGACCTTTTAAACGGCTAAATGCACATTCTACCACCATTCTGCACTTGCTTAGCCTGTAGTTAAACAGCTCCTGACTCCTGTCCAGGCTGCCTGTGTATGGCTTCATAAGCCATGGCATTAAGGGGTAGGCTGGGTCCCCAAGAATAACTATGGGCATTTCAACATCCCCAACGGTTATTTTCTGGTCCGGAAAGTAAGTCCCTTGCTGCAGCCCTTTAAACAGAGTAGTGTTCCTGAAGACGCGAGCGTCATGAACCCTTCCCGCCCAGCCCGCGTTGATGTTCGTGAAACGTCCCTTGTGATCCACAAGTGCTTGCAGCACCATTGAAAAGTACCCCTTGCGGTTTATGTACTCGGTGGCTTGGTGCTCCGGTGCCAAGATAGGGATATGGGTTCCGTCTATTGCCCCACCACAGTTAGGGAATCCCATTGCAGCAAAACCATCCACTATAGCCTGCACATTTCCCAGAGTCACTAACTTTCGTAGCAGCACCTGAGTGATTGCTTTGGCTACTTGCATCACAGCAGCCCCCACAGTAGATTTGCCCACTCCAAATTGATTCCCGACTGACCGGTAGCTGTCTGGCGTTGCAAGCTTCCACAGGGCTATCGCCACGTGCTTCTCAACTGTGAGGGCTGCTCTCATCTTGGTATTCTGGCGTTTCAGGGCAGGAGACAGCAAGTCACAAAGTTCCATGAAAGTGCCCTTACGCATGCGAAAGTTCCGCAGCCACTGGGAATCGTCCCAGACCTGCAACACTATGCGGTCCCACCAGTCTGTGCTTGTTTCCCTTGCCCAGAATCGGCGTTCCATGGATAGAATCTGCCCCATTAACAACATGATCTCCAAAGCACCGGGGCCTGTGGTTTCACTGAATTCTGTGTCCGTGTCCGTGTCCATGTCCTCATCATGCTTGTCGCTGCGCTGCCGCCGCCGCTGCCTCCTCGCCTCGTTTTTCTGGTCCTGGCTGAGCATAAACTCCACGAGAACGCGCGAGGTGTTTGCAATATTCATGAGTGCTGTCTTGACCTCAGCGGGCTCCATGCTTGCCGTGGTATGGAGTCTGCAGTGTTCACCCACCCAGGAAAAAAGGCGCGAAAATGGTTGTCTGCCGTCCGTTGCTTTCATGCAGGGAGGGAGGAAGGGAGGAAGGGAGGCTGTACCCAGAACCACCTGCGACGATGTTTTTTGTCCCATCAGGCACTGGGATCTTAACCCACAATCCCAATGGGCGCGGGAGACTGCGGGAACTATGGGATAGCTATGGAATTGCTACCCACAGTGCAACGGTGCAGAAATCGACGCTAGCCCCGGTACTTGGACGCACACCACCGAATTACTGTGCTAGTGTGGCCGCACTCATTTCGACTTTATACAACCTGTTTCTCAAATCCGAATTATCTAAATTCGGATTAATCCCGTAGTGTAGACATACCCTTTGTGTTCCATTGTATTAAATTAATGGTTTATGTATGATTGTGGGCTGGGATTGTAAGTAACCTCTCTGGGGTAGATGTGATGTGAGGCCTATATGATCCAAGGACTATGTTGAACAATGTGCCAGACAAAAATAGACTTTTGGTACAAAAAGAATTAAGTGGTTTTCCTTGGGAATTCCTAGAGGGAGGTGAATGAAAATTCCCCACCTCTGGTTTTGCAAAAAACCAGTCTTTTGAAGCTATACTCTGAGGGGAGGTTTTTGTCTGCTGATTACCTGTTACTGAAGGCCAAAATCAAAGGCCTGAGTATAACAAAATGGCTGCTCTGCCCAACCTGGATTCTGGTCAGAATCCAAGACAGTTATGAATTTCTAAAGAAAATCCAGTTTGGGGTCTTGAAGGACTGACACCTACCAGAGCCCAAGGTTGGAGTTGGTGGGGACCTCTAGTGAACTTTTTAGTGAGCATGTAGGTTCTTTTATCATTTTTAATATGTTTTCTCTGTAATGTTTTCACCTTAAGAAAAAATGTATTTGCTTATAAAGAGCTGTGAGGTAATTTATAACTGTGAGCAACTATGCTGTTTATAGCCTCTGGAGAGAAAGCAAAGTGCAGACACTGGCTTGTTTAGGCAGTCTGAATTGCTTGGAATGTCACAGCGTAGACAGGCAACTGTGCAGCCTAGAAAACCCTTGCAAAGAGGGAGAGAAACACAGGTCTCTGCCCAAGATAAGTGAGGTCTGAGGAGCCAGGATCCTAGAGTGGGTGCTTTTGAGGGACTATGGAGGAGTAATACAGGTGCAGTTGCCCTGAATTTTGACAACTCTATTACATTAGAACAGGTTTCAGAGTAGCAGCCATGTTAGTCTGTATCCGCAAAAAGAACAGGAGTACTTGTGGCACTTTAGAGACTAACAAATTTATTAGAGCATATGCATCCGAAGAAGTGGGCTGTAGTCCACGAAAGCTTATGCTCTAATAAATTTGTTAGTCTCTAAGGTGCCACAAGTACTCCTGTTCTTATTACATTAGAAGGTACTGTATTACAAGTAAAATGTAATCTTATAAAAGTAGTAATAAAATATTGTAAATTACAGGAACTATGCAATTTACATAGACCAACTTTAAAGTCATGTCAGTGTAACCTAAATATTTCAGTCATTTGCAGAAAAATGTATGAAATATTCATATATATTTTTAATTCATCAAGAATAAATAACCATATAAACAAAAAATAGCTAAGAAAAGACCAACAGTACACCATCTGCACCAACTCATGCCAGTTACGTATACAAGTCAAAGATGTAGCATTAAGAGTTTCAGATTTGCTTTATATACATATATAGTTCTGGACAAATAATGTTAGAACTACACAGACAAATGAGTCTCTGAAGCTAAGGGAAGGTACAGTGACACAGCAAGACAAATAAAATCAGGAGGAAATTTATGTTCAATATGAAATAATCCAATGCACTGGGAATTATATCATTGTGAAGAAGACAGTTGAGAAATGAAGGCTTCCAAAGTTTTTAGTTTTTTCTGCAAAGTTCAGTAATGACTCCTGGATACTGTAGTATTGTAACTTTTATTTTTTTCAGTAGGATTTGTTTTTAAATGCCAACGTATTCTTGATTTTCTGAACCAGATATCCCGGGAATATATATGGATGTAGAGATTTCCAATTTGCCACTGAAATCATCTGGCCTCTTCTTTCAAGGGAAGAATACACTGTTTGCTCAATGGTAAAAGCCCTTCTTTCCTATCTCATTCCCTCTGCATATATTTTTATATCAAGTCCATCACTGTATTATGTCAGCCTACTCCATGGGCAAATCTGGATTTAATTACTACATATGTATAAAGTTACTTGCATATTTGCACTTCTTGCAGCCGAAGTCAAATGGCCAGATATAGAGCTATGTCTGTTTACATGAGCGGAAGAGTGACCTAAAATCTAATTGATTCATATAGTAAAATGTCCTTAGGCCTTGTCTGTTCTAGAAAGGTTTTGCTGGTATAGCACTTGGAAACTCAGACTTTTGCTGGTATAGCTTATAGTAGTTCCCTGAACTAAATAAGATATACACGCAAAAGGACTCTTGCTAATATAACAGTGTCTAGTATTTTCCTGTCATAGTCAAGTGGAGTGTGAATCCCCCCCGCCCCCCAGTTACACTGGCAAAATTTTTAATTGTAGACCAGGCCTTAGAACTCAGTTGGGAACTAACACTCCCCTTACATGGGCAAACCATATCACAGATAGTGACCATGACATGCTCACTGCATGACTGGGTGAGCAGCCTCAGTGGGACCACTGTTGCTTCTCCCATGCAGGTGAGTGAGTGAGTAGTGGCTCAACATCTAATTGATTCACATGGTACAACTTCTTTAGGCTTTGTCTATACTAGAAAGGGTTTGCTGCACTGCCCCAGAACAGGCAGGTGTGAGGAGTGGGCAGAGCATTGGGGCCACCCTCACAAGGGGAAGCCCAGTTGCTGCACTTCCTCCAAGGCACCAGAAATTCTCTTCCACCTCCTGCACTAGCCTTTCTATATTGTCTTCAACGATCGTAAATGTAGCATCCAAGCTCACAGAGACTCTTAGACCTGCATGTGCCTTCCTCCAACTCAACATTTATTACTGTGTTTTAATCATTTTGTTTAACTGACTATAAAATACCAGAGACACTTTTATACTGCAGCACAGCATAAAGGAGAAACTTGACTTAATACCGTAAGTAAAAGAATCCAAGAGATGGGATTTTTAACTGGGATTGCAGGGAATTTTTATGGGATAATAAACAATGGACCCAATAAAAAACACTCCACACAGCATCAGTCCATATTTTCTATGTATATGAAAGAGTGTGAATGAGAAAGAGAAAATGCAAGAGTATAAAAACAACTTATTATGAAATTATTAACATACGTACAATTTTTATACAGTCCACATTAATAAAACAAAGTTTATTGTAGAGTTGCCATCCAAATCATTGGGATAGACTCAATATGTAGGTTTTTGTGTCCTGTCCTACAATAAGCAAAAACTAAACTTAATTTTGATCAGAAAAGTTGTAAGCCAATATCATTGGATCACAAAATAAAATGATAACTTATGCTGTAATACTGAAATTGGACTACACAGATCTGACTGCAAAATCAAGGCCTTAGTGACAGCACTGCATCGGGACATGCACGCATGGCATCATGTCACAATTTTCACCCCATACAACAATCTAGGAAAAATATCAACTAAAGCTAGGAAATTTTTTCATGATTTTTTTTCCCAGTGAAAAATGGGGTTTGAGCTAAACAGAATTTTTCATGAGACAATTACAGTTTTTAATTGATTTTTTCAGCAAATTGAACTGATCTTTTTATTATTATTTATTTTATTTGAAAACCAAATCACCAAAAATGTTTCTCGTTTGGGTTTTTTTAGGAAAACTTGAACCCCCCCCCACAATTTATATTAAAAGAGTCTGCATTTGCTTTGAAACTTTTAATGGAAACTAAAACACATTTTTTGACTAGCTCTAGTAGCTAGTATTTTAAAACTTGTAGTAAAATAATTATACCAGAAGAAAATGGTGTGTTTGGTTTTCTTTGGGTATAATCTGATCTTTTCTAACTAATGACATGTTGCAATATACAGCAAAGATATATTGAAGGTAAAGTACTGCCATGACACAATCTTCTCCCATAACTCATCTCACCTTCTCAGGCTCATTAAGCTTTCCTTGTGTCTACACTGGCCTGTGCTAGCTTCTTACAGCGTCTTTGGGAATGGGCATCATAGTTCCCTTGCTTTTGACCCAATGCTCAAGCAATTGTCTCTATTCTCATTTTGAAATCAGAGATTCCATTCTCTTATTATTATTTATTATTTCTATTATCATAGCACCTAGGAACCTCAGTTAGGACCTGGACCCCATTGTGCTAGGTGCTGTACAAACGTAGAACAAAAAGACAGTCCCTGCTGCAAAGAGTTTACAAGCCAAGTACAAGAAAAGAGACAACAGATGGATACAGACAGACCAATTGGGGAATAGAAGAAAACAATGAGACAATATTGGTCAGCTTGATAGGGAGTAGTCTCTGCACATCAGCAGCCTAGACACTGTCAAGTTTTAGGCATCCTTACAAAGGAGAATTTTGAGGAGGGATTTGAAGATGAATAATGAAGTGGCTTTGTGGATGTTTATGGGGAGTTTCTCTCAAGCATGATAAGAAGAATGAAAGAAAACATGAAGGTGCTTACTTGAAAATGTAATAAGTGGGAGATGGAGGCTGGCATCATTGGCTGATCAGAGACAGGAGTTGACAATCTCGACAGTGAAAGACAGAGGATAGGTAGGGTGAGGATAGGCCATGAAAGGCCTTGGGTACTTCCAATAGTTGTTATCACCAGCAGAGTAATCACAACAATCCAGTTCATGGTATCTTAGTTAAAAGTTGGTTTATTAGAGAAAACTATTTTTAAAAAACCCTATAAATATGCTTCCAAATAATATTGCTAAAAAGCACTGAGCAGGATAACATCTCTATCTCTTGCAAATATTTGTACATTTACTTCACTGTTCAAACATTTGTACTTACATGCTTTCTTGGTTTTCCATGTGTGTGTGTGTGTGTGTGTGTACACCCAGTACTGAGTAGCCAGGTGGGTGAGGTAATATCTTTTAACAATGATGTTCCTAGTACACAAATTTCTCTCTTGATAGAGCAAGATCATTTTTTGGTGGGGGAAAACAGAGTCAATGCTCCATGGTAAGGAGGGATGGTGGTATCATGGCTGTTCCTTGTCTCTCCCCTGCTCCCTTTGGTGTGGCTTGTGCTGGAGGAGAGATTAGGACGTACCTGGAACTGTGCTTATGGAAAGCCGTGGACTGCTGTTCAACCAAAGAGTGCAACAGAAGACAAGCTTTTTTGTGCCCTTGCCTCCCCTTGAATTCCCTTGAACTAGCTGGTCACAATAGAGCCATTGAGAAAGAGCCTTCCTTGCGGAGATTGCAGTAGATTCCATTAAGATCCTATAGCTTGCCACTATTGGCATCTACTGGTCTCTGTTGATTTGTACTAGCCTCTGCTGCTTTGTTGCCCCCCAAGAAGCAGTGGAGCAACAGGCCCTTTCCAAAATCTATTTGTCAAATATTCAACATTTTTCATCTGGAATTTCCACTTAAGCTATGGACATCTTTCTGGACACATACCCCTTAGATCTTACCTAAAAAGGTCATGACCCTGAGCACATCTACAAGAATTCTCAGGAAAGGACTGTGTAGCAAAGTTTTATTTTTAAAGCCTTAAATAATGTAGGAGCATTGCATTCTGCGGAACTTTCTCTCGTGCCATCATGGATATGAAATTGGTGAACCAGTCGTATAATCTACTAGGGTCAGTGACTCTGGCACACTCTTGCTTTTTTCACCACAAACCACATTTGTGACATCTTTTTGGGCAGGGCTGGCTCCAGGCACCACCTTAACAAGCAGGTGCTGGGGCGGCCAAGGGAGAGGAGCGGCATGTGTGGCAATTTGGGGGCAGCAGGTCCCTCACTCCCTCTAGGAGTGAAGGGCCTGCTGCCGAACTGCCGCTGCCGATTGCGGCTTTTTTTTTCACCCCCAATTGCCGCCGCCGGAGTCACGATTGCGATCGCGGCTTTTTTTTTTTGCTTGGGGCGGCAGAAATGCTAGAGCCGGCCCTGTTTTTGGGTGAGCCCCAAGACATTTTGTATCCTTTTTAGCTTTATGTTTCTGAGGTGTTTTGGTTTAGTTATTGCATCTCTGGAGATGGATTGCAGAAAGGGTTGGGTATTTTTTTAAAATCATTTTTACACTGGCTTTAGTATTTATTTATCAGGCCATTTCATCCTTGGTTTTGTTTAAGGTATATCTCTATATTTTGTTATAGAGTCTGTTGTGTTAGGTGCCCAGAGGCCTTTGAGCACTGTGTGCTCTATAAATAAAAATGTATTATTATGTATTATTAAGCAGGAACTGCAAGAACCCACTTTATCACTGCCGCAGAGCCGCCTGTCTTTCCCAACCAGATACATTTGTGAAAGTCATATAATCTCCTCCCCTGGTAATTATGCAACCTAAAAATGCTTAAAACAGGCCAGATTTAGGGCATGATCCTGATGCTGGTTTCTGAGAGATGCTGAAGGCTTACAGTTCCCATTGACTTCAATGGGATTTCAAGGTGTTGAGCACCACTCAGGGAAGCACTCAGCTCTTTGCAAGGTTGGGTCATTAACACTACACACAAATCGCCTATACAATAAAAATATTAAACAAAAGACATGCAAGCAGATTTATGCCAAGTGTAAAATGGTCAGCAACAATAGCAGGATAAGTCATGTGTGTGACACAAAAGAAGGGGGAGTGGGGAGGCACAAAACCACGTTTTTAACATTTTCAGCCTAATTACTATTTCTTTAGGATATTTTAACAACAAACATTCCATCACAGCTAATGTCAATATGGTCATATTATTCATCTCAGTTCTAGTGTGTTTTGCTTATGAACCATGAAAGAATCAGCCCTATTCAAACCCAAGTTAATTGAATTCCAAAACAAGAAAGAGTCTTTCCTAACTTCCTACCCTTCCTGAAGAACTAGAAAAGGGTCAAACAGATTTAAGAAGTCATTTAAGAGTATGTTTTCATTTATCTCAGCTCTACTCAGGGGAACTCTGTTCCAGATGGTAACCTTAACCCTTTCCAAAAACCTGTCTGTTGTTGGACCCCTTTCAATTAGATCCAGATCTGTTTGATATTTTGGTGGTCAGGAATTTCCTGGTATCATACCACCTATGTTTTGCACAAGTTTCTTTGAATTTGTTTTATAGCAGGGGAAATGAAGTTAATTACAACTTCTTTGCATTGGCCATAACTTTAATTTGGAAGACCTTCATTTTGGTATTATGATTTGATTATCATGAATATTTTGATTCCTCAAGATAAATATTATCATATCATTTAAAATACTATTTTAAATATTGGCCTTCCATTTGCACTTGCAATTTCTGGCCACAGAAAATTCATAAAGAAATTTTGTTCTTGCAATTACTTGTGGGTATATTTAATGTCACGAATATGTCTAAGAACCTGATTTATGTGCACAGATAGGTACCAAGATATTCATGTGACATTAACTGTGCCTGCAATTATCTGTGCCTGTGATTATGTAGGCACAGAAAAAGAGGGTAGATTAACACTAGAGTCCTAAAAGCTATAAGAATTGAGTCCTAAAGGCTCAAAATTAATTAGTTACCACATTTAACTTGTAAGAATAATATTTGATTCTTTTATGGAACATTCCTTATTCTAGGTAGATCCTGAATTTTTGCTCTTATCATATCATTCCCTAATAATTACAGCTTTACAGTGTTGGTTCATTGGGTTTCACTGTCTCTGCAGTGATGCCCTAGCTACGTATATCATTGGAAGACATTCCACTTCCACACAATTGGCATAGAATTGACATATATTCATGCCTTTGCCGTTAAGTTATATACCGCTCTTTCCCATTTTAGAACATCAAATAACTCCTTTATGAAGCTGCACTTAATGAAAACTTCATTCCACTAGTAAATTAGTTATGGAATCAACATACCTTGAATATAGATGGATCAGATGAGTTAAAAAAAGTAACAGCTCTTGCATCACAAACCTCACTTCAATTCATTACCAAGCTTTGTTTCTCTCAATATTTTTCTTATAGGAAAAATGGTTTTGTTTAACATTACAAGCATATTGAAAATGTGGTGTATTATTTCACTCACATCTCTTCTTTACTGCCTGACATTTTTTAAATTCATAAATAAATAATCACTAAACACTTTTAGTTTAGATCATCGCCTTTAAGATGAGCGGAGGCCATGTCAGCTAAATTTCTTTACTGTCGTATCGATGCATATACAGGCATATGTCCTGTATAACAGCACCCGTAAGGGTCTATGGACATGTGCAATTAATAAATAGATAATAGTCCATTAGCCCCAAAACATCGCACTCAGGATCAAGGCCTTCTTGTGCTCAGTGCTATACAAACAAGTCAAAGTCTCTACTCTGAAGAGCCTATAATCTAAGCAGACGACAGAAAAAACAGTAATAGGCACTATGTGAGAAAAAAATCAAATATCTTTGTTAGTATTGTATCTATTTTTAGTTGTTATTGACCCAATTTTCCCTTCTTTGTGAATTAAGATCTTATATAGGCTCGTGGATGGATCTAAATGTAGAGGGTATGTTTTCCCTCAATGGACTGTGCATCAGATAATTTTTGCTGTTTTGAGTAAGTAACAGGAAAAGTGATCATGGAGGCCGGGGGGAGCTAATATTTCTGAGCTGTGCACAGTTTATGCTGCGGATTTAGTCTAATTTGTATACATTTCATTTAAAATATGAACAGATGCACAATTTAAGACAGAAGATTTAACAGGATTACAAAAATAATATAATTTATTCTTAAAACATTTTCAGATTATCACATCCTTCACTGGAGTCCTTGGGATGGTACATTAAGTCTGATTTTATCATCTCCTTCTCTCCTCTCATTTCTGAATACCTGGTGCATTCAGTTTTCCTCTTCCTTTTCTGGACACCTGGAGCCAGTTCCTCAGGTGGTGTAAATTGGCATAGCTCTGTTGACTTTAATTGCATTACGACAATTTGCACCACCTGAGGAGCTGGCCCCTGGGGCCTGATTCTTCCCTTATACCATTGTAAATCCAGAGTAAATTCATTAAGTCAGTGGACAATGGAGGAGAAAGAGGTCTCTTGCATCCACTTCCCTCATTTTGGCTTGGTCATTTTGTAGTTCTGTAAAGTTTATATTCCATACAGACCATTACACCAATGATAGTTCATCCAGTGTCATTTCTCTTAACACATAGTGTCTTTATAATTAATACATCCTATTTAAAATATCTGCTAAATTTTGTCCAGCTCTCAAGCTTATGCAATATGAAAATATTTTACAGTAACAAACATTCATCTTTGTAGCTTCCTTTGCATTTTAGACAAGTCAGACTTTTTCTTTGTTAGGCACTAACATTTCCCAAGAGATCCACCCTTGATAAACTGCTCTCAGTTTGGAATAAATAAAATACATTGTGACTGAAAATTCTATGCTGATGACATTAGCTACAACTCAAAAGACGCAGACGTCAAAGCACAAAAAGAACAATTTAGTTTTTAAGAAGTCTCTCCTACTGCAGTAGTGAACTCTTATATTTCCCAAGCTTAACTCTTCTCTCACACTATTTTTATGTAGTTACTCCTACCACTGTGGGAGGAGAATCTGGCCCATAATTTTCTTTGTACCATACTGTCACCCCGAAAATAATTCCTTAACTTTACCAGCTCTTTAGAATATAATTAGGACCCTACAAAATTAACGGCCATGAAAAACATGTCATGGAACATGAAATCTGGTCTCTCCCCGTGAAATCTGGTGTTTTCTGTGGGAGTTGGGAGAAGGAGTTGCAGGGGGGTCACAAGGTTATTTTAGGGGGGATCGCGGTATTGCCATCCTTCTGTGTTGCTCTCAGAGCCGCATGTCTGGAGAGCAGTGGCTGACGGCCAGGTGCCCCACTCTGAAGGCAGTGCTCCATCAGCAGCAGCACAGAAGTAAGGGTGGCAATACCATACCATGCCACCCTTACTTCCGCGCTGCTACTGGCGGCAGCTCTGCATTCAGAGCTGGGCTCCCAGACAGCAGCTGCTGCTCTCCAGCTGCTCAGCTCTGAAGGCAGCACCACTGCCAGCAGCAGCGCAGAAGGAAGGGTAGCAGTACTGCAACCTTGTGACCCCCCACCACAGCTCCTTTTTGGGTCAGGACTCTACAATTACAACACTGTGAAATTTCAGATTTAAAGAGCTGAAATCATGACATTTATTATTTTTAAAATCCTATGACTGTGAAATTGACCAAAATAGACCATGAATTTGGTTAGGCCCTAAATATAATATATATTTTGAAAGAATTTAAAAGAGCTGTTTGTTTTGGGTACTTTAAATCATTCTTCTTTCTTCCTCTTTCCTTCTGTCAAGGGAAGTTTTGGATACACAAGGAATGCTGTGTTGGGCACTGAGTATGTGGGGAAAATGAGCAGAAGTAGCATCTAGCACAAGGAATCATAGAATCATAGAATCGCAGGACTGGAAGGTTTCCTTGAGAGGTCATCTAGTCCAGTCCCCTGAACTTATGACAGGACTAAGTATTATCTAGACAACTCCTGACAGGTGTTTGTCTAACCGGCTCTTAAAAATCCTCAATGACAGAGATTCCACAATCTCCCTAGGCAATTTATCCCAGTGCTTAACCGCCCTGACAGTTAGGAAGCTTTTCCTAATGTCCAACCTAAACCACCCTTGCTGTAATTTAAGCCCATTGCTCCTTGTCCTATACTCAAAGGTTAACAAGAACAATTTACCTCCCTTCTCCTTGTAAAAACCTTTATGTATTTGAAAACCGTTATCATGTCCCCTCTCAGTCATCTCTTCTCCAGACTAAACAAACCCAATTTTTTTCAATCTTCCCTCAGAGGTCATGTTTTCTAGACCTTTAATCATTTTTGTCGCTCTTCTCTGGACTTTCTCCTATTTGTCCACATCTTTCCAGAAATGTGGCACCCAGAACTAGACACAAGACTTCAGTTGATGCTTAATCAGCCCGGAGTAGAATGGAAGAATGATTTCTTGTGTCTTGCTTACAACACTCCTGCTAATACAGCCCAGAATGATGTTCGCTTTTTTGCAACAGTATTACGCTGTTGACTAAGATTTAGCTTGTGATTCACTATGACCCCCAGATCCTTTCCACAGTACTCCTTCCTAGGCAGTCATTTCCCATTTTGTATGCGTGCAACGGATTGTTCCTTCCTAAGTGGAGTACTTTGCATTATTGAATTTCATCCTGTTTACTTCAGACCATTTCTCTAGTTTGTCCATGTCATTTTGAATTTTAATCTTATCTTCCAAAGCACTTGCAACCCCTCCCAGCTTGGTATCGTCCACAAACTTTATAAGTGTACTCTCTATGCCATTATCTGAATAACTGATGAAGATATTGAACAGAACTGGACCCAGAACTGATCCCTGCAGGTCCCCACTTGATATGCCCTTCCAACTTGACTGTGAACTGCTGATAACTACTCTCTGGGAATGGTTTTCCAACCAGTTATGCACCCACCTTATAGTAGCTCCATCTAGGTTGTAATTCCCTGGTTTGTTTATGAGTATAAAGCTCAAACTGAAAACCTTGGGAAAGACTTTACCATTAAAGGTGTTGCAGTGACTCTCCAAAGAATCATGGGACAACATCTTGACATTCCAAGATGATGATAGTGGTGTGGTATTTCCTCATTATGAAACAACATCACACAACAGAGACTGCCTCATACAAGACATTATATTGATTATTTGGTGACTCTTTGCAACTCCGTTGAACTCTGTCTGATATCTCTTCTTCCTGCACTTTCCTGTGGGCTGGAAAGGACAAGGGTATTTGTCTTCTCTCCTCCTCTTTGGTATACTAGAAAGAAAAAGGGGCATTTCTTCTCTCTCTTTTCTTTTATTCTATTCTCCACCCACCCACCCACCCTCAACATTCAATTTTCCTGTTACATGGAAGGCTATTGCTTAGCACTCCCCGCGTAACCCTGTGTTAGACAGTGCTGGATGAAGCCAGATGAGAGCTACTTACAAAGACCCAAGGAGCTGCACATGGCTCTAGAGCCATAGCTGGAACTTTGCAGATTGGGTTCATCTTTTCCAAAATCCTGACATAAGTTCCTACATTGGGACACCCTGACACTAGGAAAGTTTGGCTCCAGATCTGAACTTGTTGGACTGAAACAATGTCTAGAGTGAACAGTTTATTGCTAAAAAGCAACAGAGGGTCCTGTGGCACCTTTGAGACTAACAGAAGTACTGGGAGCATAAGCTTTCATGGGTAAGAACCTCACTTCTTCAGATGCAGCTAGTTTACCAAGAATATAAATGCAAAGGCTGTGATATTTAACCATCACATTTTTTTCCCCGTAATGTTCTACATTTATTTTAGCTTGTTGTTAGTTTAGTTTTTATGTGAGAAATAGTGCCGTTTTAATTTTGTTAATGGCTTCCTCTAGATCAGACAATCAGGGCACATTTTCAGTTCAGTGCTCTTAATTTCTTATGCTGGAAACATGCATCTCCTTTTCTTTATCATTTGATATATGAAAAAAAATAGGAAAAACATCATAGTAATTTTCTATTAGAAAATCAGTAGCTGAGTAAAGCATGACTTTAGTGGTTTTGTTAAATGCAGTAATTCAACTGTGAATCTGCATCAATGATTCAAAACTCATCATGATTGACATTACGTGCCTTGTATTGCAATAAGCAAAAGCAATGCCCAGGGAATGATGCTCACAGGCAGGGAGCCCTAATGCTAATATATCTTAGCATGTTTAATCAAGCATTTTTAAAAGTAGAAAAACTCACTTAAATCTACACCCAAATGCGTGGAACAGTTTTTAGGTGGCTTCAAATATATTTTTAGCAGTAAAATAGGCTGGGAAGTACCTAATTCTCTCACAGATCTTTCTGCACAATCTCTTTTAAGTTAGTCATGTCACACTAGGGATGAATTTATCACACTGCTTTTATACATCGGTATAAATAAAATGAAACTACTCTAAAAATGTTGGGCATGATCTTCAGCTTGTACAAATCAGCATAGCGCCATTGAAGTTGTACACTGAAGTTTACACCAGCTGAGGATCTGGCATGCAGAGTTTATTCTATAGTCATCACCATATATCCTTTTTAAATACAATAAACTACTGAATTTAGCATTAGCCAGTATATGCATGTCACCCAATTGTACCATAATATCCAGGATAGTATTTCTATTTTTTACCTTTTATATTGTGTAAAATAAATATCAAAGAGTTTGTTTTTAAAAATATAGCTATTTAGAATAATTATTATCACCACTGCTTTTACAGAGAATAATTCCTTATCAGTCTGAAACTGACAACTCTCTCCTTAGCAGTATTATTCATTTCCATAATGCACAGTTTGTTTATTGGGGGGTTAATGCTAGTCAGCTAACTTTTATTTATTTTTATTTTTTAGGGCAAAGAGAGCATTAGAAGATATGAATATCAGACATTTTCAGAATGGAAATGTCCATCTGGCTCTTCAAGCCTACCTTCTCCATTCCCCTTTTATCTTTAGCTTAATCCCATTTTCCTGCTTTTTCACCACACCCTCAATGCCTTTATTTTCCAACAACAAATAAAGGTATCGCTTAAATTCACTGAATCTGGATTTGTGCTGAAAACACGCACACCTGGAAGGCCTGATGCAAAGCCCATTGCATTTGATAAAGAGTCTGTCCATTCACTTCAGTGGAGTTTGGATCAGATCCATAAAGAATTCAATAGATTCACAGACAGATACAAGAAGATGAAATTGTTCAAAATGTATGTTTACCAGCCTTGACAGTGTGGCTGTATACATTTTGGCACAGAAAATAGATTACGTGTATTATCATTATTTCTGATGACATAATGCTGACGTGCAATCTGCAAATATGTGTTTTGCCACTCTCCAGGCTACTCTGGAACACGACATAGATTTGCTTGAAGTTTAAAATATTTATCCAGAAGATCTATGACTCTCAAATTGTCAGAGCAATCAGAGCTTAGTGTAATAACTTGACTCCATTTATTTATTGCATTAAAAACAAAAATACAAAATCAATCCTATTTGCAAGATGGTTGTGTGATTACTGGATTTCCAACCCCCTAGAAAATACAACATGCTTGTAGCAGTGTATACATACCTACATATTTTTTTCAGATGCTCAGAGGTGCACAGAACTTAAATTATTACACTGTATTTGAGGATTGATCTGGCTTTTGTGTTCAAGAGTGAGAAGAAAGCAGGGCCTGGGAAACAAGGCACAGTTTCTAGTCAGAGGCTAGTTTCTGGAAAACAACTTCCTATAAGAGGGAAGTAACTCTCCACCCTCACCCACACTCCTTGCCCAGAAAGATTTTTCTATCAGGTGAGGTTTTTTTTCCTGCTACCAACATATTGCAATTCAATATGGGTCTGGATAGTAAACCTCATTTATTACCCCTTTGTGACAACTCTACTTACATAAGAGTGCAGGCCTAATTATAACCCAATTCTGCTTTCCTGGCCTCTGGGGTTACTATATAGCTTTTCATTTACCACATACCGATTTAATCCTGTATTGTTTGGTTCTGGTAGCATTGGCAGCCTGTGAAATGTGATGTATGCAGTATTCTGTGTTCGGATGGAGCAGCAATTGTGCTATGCTTAGAGATCCTATTGTTGAACAAACAAACAAACTAGACAATGCCAAATATGCAGCTTGCCCTAACATTTTCAATGTAGTCATCCAACATTTTAGCTGCTGATTAGTTAAGCCCACAATTTTTCAAGAACTGAAAGATAAATCTGTGTGAATTTTTACTTTTCCCATGGTTAAAGTACATAGGGAGCAGCAGAAGTTTAATGGAAGAATGTTACAAATCAAATAGACCAGACTGCTTTGTCCTTGCTATCACTCCTATTCAGGGCCAGCTCCAGGCACCATCTTAACAAGCAGGTGCTTGGGGCGGCCAAGGGAGAGGGGCGGCATGTGCGGCAATTCGGGGGCGGCAGGTCCCTCACTCCCTCTAGGAGCGAAGGACCTGCCGCCGAACTGCCGCCGCTGATCACGGCTTTTTTTTTTTTCCCCCCCAATTGCTGCCGCCGGTCGCAATTGCGATCGCACCTTTTTTTTTTTTTTTTTTTGCTTGGGGTGGCAGAAATGCTGGAGCTGGCCCTGCTCCTATTGAATCAACATTGTTTTAAAAAACAGAACATTAGAACGTTTCAGAATGCTGTTTGGAAGCATAAGATTGCTGGAACTGGTACTATAATGTAATGATGCTACAGAGCACCAGAAGTGCCATGTTTCAGATTAAATCCTAGGTCCGCTCACTTGTGGTAATTAAGATTTCTTGGCACTTTTCCCCTTTAGTTAACCCATGTGTTCTGGTCCAATTCCAACTGCACTAATAAAAAGAATATTGAAAGGGAGATAAAACTTTATGTTTCTGGTCTTAAATCAATCTCTAACTTTTTGGTATCAGGATGAGTCCTTTATGGAGGGCAGATTATCTCACATCTGCCTACTGAGGGTTTCTTTTTCCTTCTTCTGAAGCATCTGCTGTTCACTGCTGTCAGAGACAGGGTACTAGACCAGATACAGGGACTGCTCCAGTATGGCAGTACCTGAATCCTCCCTTAGTTTTACTTAATGCAATATGTTTTGTTCCTCCAATGAACACCACTGTTATTTAATCTACACTGTTAAACTGCTCCTGCTTTGCACCCGAGGTACGGCTGCATTGCAGTGCTGGTGATCTGAGTAATCCTTATATATCTGGTTATTTCTTTTTCAAATTTGTGAATGATTTGGGACCACTCAAAGTACTACATAAAATATAAAGCATAAAATATTGTTATTGTTACTAAAATGACATTCATTATAAGGCACCCTTCGAGAACAAATGGTTCAATGAATTGGAAATGGGACATGGAATCTTTCACCTTTAGGTCATCAGTTCAAGTGGACCTAGGTTGGCTTTGATTGAAAAGAGGATAGGGACAAGAACAATTGATATCAAGTTTCATGAAATTCCCCTCTTAGAATTTAGAGAAGACTCCATCCCTCATGTTTTTAGAAAACAGAGAGAGAGAGAGAGAGAGAGAGAGAGAATGTTCATTTCAGATTATGATGGTTGAATTATTAAAGTATGCCTCAATAGCATGATTAGAGCAACTTTAAAAAAAGGACGAACTAGACTGTAAACCCTTGGGAGCATCATTTCATTTTTACACACACACACACATACACACACACACACACACACAGGCTAGCACAATGATCCTTGCTTTCTAACTGAGGTCCCTAGCCTAGGCACTTCCACAACACAATTAATAAATAATAAGTTATTTTTGTTGATTGTACTGGGCTTTACTGTGAATTAGAAGAGAAAGCACAGCCATGAGAATATGGACAGATAAAGTATAAGAAGTTCAAGTTATGGAGCCAGATCCTCAGCTGCTGTAAATTGTCATTGCTCTATTGACTTGAACTGAGCTACAACAATTTATCTAGGTTGAGATTTTGTCCTCGAATTTTATTACACTGTGTAGCCATCATACACAAGAATTGAATGCCGACTGATAACATTTGAGTGCAGGATTGTTCTGCAGTTAGTCATTTGTGCTGATCAGGTTAAAATTAAGAAGAGGCATGTTTAAACTAAAACCTTTTGTGAAGATTATTGCTATGCTTCCTTACTAAACCGTCCTGAAACAGAGACGTCACTCTTGATTTTGCCTCTGGTCCTATGGAGTCTGTGGGAGTTTTGTCTGTGTGAGGCATACAGGATCAGGTCTCATGTGGAGAAGGGCATCATGTCCCCCCTGGTCTGGCCTATGGACACTGTAATTCCAGGATGGCCTGGCTCCACTGATTGGTCCAGCTATGCCATTTCACGCAGGAGGAGGAACCAGAAGTTTGTCTAAGCAACAAAGTGGTTTCCTGTGGTGGTTGCATCCTGGACCCAACTCTGTTTTTATTCCTGTTTTGTTCCTGGCTCCTGCTTAACACCTGCCTTCCCTCCTGTTCAACTGTGCTCCTGTTCCATGCTTGATGCTTGGCTCTCCTCCAGTTCCTGCCCTTACATCTTGGCTCCAATCCTTAGTTACCAGTCCTGGCTCCAAGCCTGGCCTCTGACTCTGACTCTTGGTTCTAGCATTTGGCATCTGACCATGGATCTGACCCTCAGCTTCAATTCCTGATTCTGACTCTGGTTTGACCGCTGGCTCTGGTAACTGGCAGTTGACTCTGGTGCCGCCCCTTGGCTTCCCCAACCTGGACACCTGCTCTGCCCCCTAGACCTGACTCCTACTCTCAGTACTAGGTAAACCTGCCTACATTCTGGTCCATAACAGAAGCTGGTGGTGGATGGTGAAGATGTAGAAATGTGACAGCAAAGAACCTCGGCATGGAATCCTTTTACCTCTAGTGTATTCCACTGATTTGAGGGAATGGACTACCAGGCTCTTGTACAGAAGGAGCTAAGCCAGTTCTACCAGCCCCGAAATGGAAGAACCTGATGGAACCTCCATTAGCTGAAACTCCCAATGTTTCTACTTCTTTAATCAATTTATTCCCATCTCTCAGTATACTGGTTTGGTGTGATTTTGTGTATGTCCCATTTTACTCCTGGGGAAATTCTGCACTACTGCACAATGCAGAATTTTTCAGAATTGCCTGTTTTCCCTGCAGAATTTCTGGTCACCACTTGGGGCTGCTGGACTCTGTAGAGCCCAACTGACAGTGAGCAGAGCGCCCAGCCTGGCGGGCTGGAGGCTGCATGCTCTTTGATCCTCATTCTCCCAGGGATGGGAGAGGGCCTGGGAGACCCAGCCAGCTCTGGCAAAGGGTGGGGAAGGGCAGGGCCCCTCCACACCATGTCCCCCCATGGGACAGTAAAGAAGGTAGGTGAAGTAAAGGTTCTGGAGGGGCGGGAGTCTGGGCTGTGGCTGGGCTCTGTAGCGAGGGGGGTGCTAGTGTCTGGAGGGTGCCCCGCAGCTGGGCTCTGTGGGGAGAGGGACTGTTGTTTGTATTGTTGACATACTTGCTGACAGGTATTTTGAAATAAATTACCAAAATAATTGAAACGGGAGTGATTATATAGTGCTATTTTGATAAATAAAATATGCAGAATTTTAAAATATTGTGTGCAGATTTTTTAAATTTTTTGGCACAGAATTCCCCCAGGGTTACTGTTTATACTATTTGCAAACCATTCCTTTAAGGACAAATTCTGAGTCTCCGATACCCATGGGAGTTGTGCATGAATATCTAATCCAAGGGCAGAATCTGGCTCTTGACAAATAAGATTTATCCAATTAAAATAAGCATTCTGTTGTTGAACAGTTTGCATTTAATAATCATGTTAAGTGAGTGAACACACATGCAGACACACACACATGGGTAGTCATGCCCAGACTCTTTCCCTCCCCCTCTCCCGACTCCTTTTGGAGGTTGTAGCAGCAGTAGTCCTTGTGCTCAGAGGGAGTGCTTGGACTACAGCTGTGGAGAGCCTCTGAGCTGGAATGCAAGGGAGAGAAGCTACTTGCCCCTGCCCACCCCTCTTGAACACCAGAGAGCTGAGCCTGCTCCTGAAATAAATAGCTTTGGCCCAGATCCTCCAAAGGTATTTAGGCACCTAACTCCCATTGTAATCAATGAGAGTTAACAAGTGCCTAAATACCTTTGAAAATCTAGGCCTTTGTCCTTTAATTCAGTGGAATCACTTACAGAGAGGCTGGCCACAATCTGGCCATTGGTTATTAACTGTTCTCTTTCCCCGTATGATTTTCTATCTTTTCATTTTAATAAACCTTGAGCTTTACACAGAAATAATTGCATGATGCTGTGTGTGGGGCTGGTTACACTAAGAAGTTTGAAAAAAGTCACCAAGCTCTGATCCCTGAAGTGGATACTGCATGGATAGGAGATATGAAATATGCCTCTTTCTTTTATTCTAGGTAACAAAACTACACATGGGTTAGATCAGTGGTACTCCAACTTAGTTGACCATGCCCCTTCCTTGTGTCTGTAATAGGTTAGGCCTCCCTGTCCCGCCACACAAGTACATATACCGATAAAAAATCAACATGCAACTCTCACAAAATATTAAAAACAGTAAGACATTGATTCAAACAAAGCCAATGATCCATTTTAATAAGAACAAAGTAAAACTGTGACTGTGGTCGATGCTTACAGTTAAATGTGAACACTGCGTCCTAGCAGACGGATTCACGTACAGATGGCAACGACTTTGTATAATGTTATGCAAAGCTTAACAGAAATCCGTCAACATGCACAGTGCCATCTAGAGTCTAAGGCCTGGTCCACACTAAGCCCCCACTTCGAACTAAGGTACGCAAATTCAGCTACATTAATAATGTAGCTGAATTCAAATTACCTTAGTTCGAACTTACCGCAGGTCCAGACGCGGCAGGCAGGCTCCCCCATCGATGCCGCGTACTCCTCTCGCCGAGCTGGAGTACCGGCGTCGACGGCAAGCACTTCCAGGATCAATTCGGGATCGATTTATCGCGTCTAGACAAAACGCGATAAATCGATCCCAGAAGATCGATTGCTTACCGCCGGACCCGGAGGTAAGTGTAGACCTACCCAAATGCACAGTTCCATCTGAGGACCTGATATGTTTGGAGGAAACAGCATTGCTAGTAATTGATTGCTGTGGGTAAAATATGTGTACTATGTTTTTTCCCCCCAAAGCTTCTCATGCCCCCCGCAGAACACATTCCGCACCCCTACCCCCCGGGCAGCCTTCCCCCCCAGTTTAAAAAGCTCTAGGTTACATAATCAGGCAAATTAAATTACTTGGGTAATAAAACTAAATTTGAGGTGCCCAATATTTCCCCTCACTCTGCCCAAGGTAAGGGTTTGATCAACTGGACGGTTGGCCATAACACATTAAATGTGTGAGTATCTAGCAATGATTTCTTGTTACAGCAGAGTGGATGTTTAGTAATGAATCATTTGACAGCATTGCTCACGTGGCACACTGACTTGTGTTTCTCCCAACAGAGATCATTAGATGTAATATACCAACCAGCACTAGCTCCTTTTGAGCCTCCTATTTTATGAGGTTGCTAAAGAGGAATAACTTAGTGTCCTTTGTTTTATGAATGTCTAAGGCCCTAAAACAACTATGTTTGCTGACATGGCTTCTGTTGACTTGGATTTTTCATGTACTTAATTAACTTCTTTAAAATCAGGAGTACTAAAAGATGGCACTGGATAAAGGTACATTTGAGGTCATTACAAAATGGTAATTTGTTGAAGGGATTCAAAGCCACTAATATACTTTTCAGGAAATGGGTAGACAGAATTCAGCGCTTCAGTACTTCAGGGTTTATAATACATTATTTAAATGTTAAAGGCCATATTCCGTCCTTGAATGTGTGCAGAGTTACCATCAAAATCAATGGGAGGTAAACCATCCACAGACAACATTTGGACCTAATAAGTAGTTGTTATTTTATATTTTAGAAATTTAGTGTAACTATTTTTGGGGTGCACCACACACACAAAGGAGTGCAGAAAGATGGAAAGTAGGCAGGGCTATGACTGTGGTCCTTCCCTGCATGCCTCCCAATTGAATAGGGGACAGAATGCAGCATTCCTCAAAGGCAGCTCTTGGAGGCAGACTACTTCCAGTGCTTCCCTTCGGAAGACGCGGCTTCATATTGCTCCCAATGTGGGAATGTGGAGTGGGTGCTTATAGAGAGGTGATTGGGAATTTACTGCTGAAATGTTTTTCATCAGAAAATGCCACTTCATCAAAACAAAAACTTTCTGTGGGAAATGGGTGGTTTTGACTAATGTCCTCTGCTCCTCCCCTTCCCGAAGCCCCCCCCCCCGCACCCTCTTCTCTGAGGGCCCACCCTCTGCTCACTCCATTCCTCCCTCCCTCCGTTGCTCACTCTTCTCCACCCTCACTCATCACTGGGCAGGGGCAGGGGGTTGGGGTGTGCGGCAGGAGGGCTCTGGCTGGGCTCTGGGGTGTGTCTGGGGATGTGGAGTTTGGAATGCAGGAGGGGGCTCCAGGCTGGGGCAGGGGGTTGGGGTGCGGGAGATGGTGCAGGCTTTGGCTTGGGGTGTAGGCTCTGGGGTGGGGCTGGGGATGAGGGGTTTGGAGTGTGGTAGGGAACTCTGAGCTGGGGAAGGGGTTTGGGGTGGGGTGGGGGGTGCGGGGTCCCGATGGTGCTTACTGCAGCTCCCAAGAAGTGACTGCCAGGTCCCTGCAGCTTCTAGGTGCATGGGTTGCCAGGGAGGCTCCTTGCACAGCCCTCACACCTGCAGGTGCCTCCCCTGAAGCTCCCATTGGTTGCAGTTCCCGGCCAATGGGAGCTGCAGAGCCGGCACTAGGGACTGCCTGGTCAGCGGTGCTGACCAGAGCCACCAGGGTCCCTTTTCAACCAGGTGTTCTGGTCGAAAACCGGACGCCTGGCAACCCTAGTAGTAATGGCTGATATTGGCCGTAATTCTGCCACCTTTACTCCGATGCAATGGTACCATGAGTGTGGAATAGTCCAATGTGTTTCTGAATATCTGCTATACTAGGTATACAGACTAGGAGAATGTGTATTAAGCAGTGTTGAATCTGTTTATGTGAACTTGCAATTATGTTTTTAAGCAGTTGATTATGCTGACTTTGTTGTTATACAGGGGTTTTTCTTCTGTCTCTTCAATACAAGAGTCAGCCAGCCATCATGACTCCAAGAACCTTCTATGCATCAGATAGCAAAGCAATTTATGACAGTGCTAGCAGCCCCAGAGCAGGGGAGAGGGTGACGTGACGGGGGAGAGGAGTCTGCTACAACTGTGAGTGCGCAGAACTACTAACCTAACAACAGCAAGGTGAAATGGCATGCTATATTGGAAAAATGAAGGCCTTTGACAGTGCCATGGAGGACTGGCCCACATATATGGAGTGGCTAGAGCAGTATTTTGAAGTAAATGAGATTTCCCCCAGAAAAACATGTAGCAGCATTACTGAGTGTGATGGGAGGGAAAACGTACAGTTTAGTATGCAGCCTCATTGCTCCAGAGAAGCCAGAAAGCAAAACCTTTAAAGAGATCATGCAAATTTTTCAAGAGCACTTGTCACCCGAGCCTCTGATTATAGCAGAAAGGTTCAGGTTTCATAAGCAGACTCAACTTGAAGGTGAATCTATTGCCTGCTTTGTGACAGAGTTAAAAAGATTATCAGAACATGGTGCGTTTAAGGATGGGCTTAAAGAGGCCCTAAGAGATAGATTTGTGTGTAGACTGCTTAATGAAAGCATACAGAAGAGGCTCTTAACTGAGGAAAACCTTACCTTTAAACCTGCAGTAGCAATTGGTGTACGATAGATAGACAGTGTGAGCAAAAAATGACAGGTCAACAATCTGGTTGACACCCCAGGTGGCAGGAAAAATGCTCAAAATGAAATTGGACATAGACTCTGCAGTGTTTGTCATTTCATCTTTGGAATATGAAGAAAAAAAATGGAAGGAGACACCAATGTTGCTAAAAACATATATGGGAGAAAAGATGGTGCCCATTTAAGTGATCCAAATGAATGTGGAGTAGAACAATAAGCACTGTTTATTAGATTTATATGTTGTGGAGAAGGGGAGACCGATTCCTCTGGATTGGAATCTATAAAGATGCTGCAGTTGGTTTCAGCAGATCCCACTAACACTGTCTGGGGCATTTCACCCCGTATTCTTCATAGTAATATTATTATGATATGATTATGGCATAACTATGATGTATTTTATGCAAGATAGATCATGTAAGGTATCATTGGAAAGGATATGAATCACTAAATATGATTATCCTACTCCACTACCTCAATATAACGCGACCCGATATAACACGAATTTGGATATAATGCGGTAAAGCAGTGCTCCGGTGGGGCGGGGCTACGCACTCCGGTGGATCAAAGCAAATTCAATATAACGCGGTTTCACTTATAATGCGGTAAGATTTTTTTGGCTCCCAAGGACAGCATTATATCGAGGTAGAGGTGTATTTGTATGCATGTATCATTTTGGTATCTAAATTTAGGAATATTGTCTATATATCTATTACAAATGTGTTTACACTTGGGGAACGCCTACTAAACAGAATGCAATCAGTCTAGATGGCTGACTGGAAAGGGCCATTAGGGAGAATGATAGGCCTTAGAAGAAGCTAATCTCCCATCAGGGAGCCTTCCTGAGGATGCTACAATTAGCCTCCAGTCATGGCTGCTGTGACACTACAGAGTCATGAGACTAGATACTGGACTCCATCTTGGAATACCAATGTTCATCCACTTAAAGGCATGGGAACCAAGCTTGGAGACAAAGGGTTCCTACTATATGCAAAAGCTATTTTAGGCAGGGGAGTGACATCATCTTTGTGGTTCTTCACTCCCCGCCCAAATAGACTCCTGCAAAAACCTGAGGAACAAGGACTGAACTGGGGGAGAAGGGCTGCACCCAGGCAGAGGGATTTCTAGCCTGTGAAAGGAATACCTAGGGTTTTAAGCTGCAAGCAAGAGCAGCTTGCCCTTTAAGAATCTCTGCAACCGGTTTAACTAATCATTTAGGGTGAGAATTTGCTACTCATATCCAATCTCTTTAGTATATTAAGCTTAGATTGCATTTTTTTTTTATTTATGAGGTAATCTGTGTTGATCTGTTTGCTATCTTTTATAATAATTTAAAATCTATCTTTTGTAGTTAATACACTTGTTTTTGTTTTGTCTAAAACCAGTGTGTGGAAATCATAACTTGGGGCAAAAATCTGTTGCATATCTCTTTCCACACTGAGGGAGAGGGTGAATTATATGAGCTTATGCTGTTAAGTTCTCTGTGCAGTGCAAGATAATATAATTTTGGGTTTACCCTCCAGAGGGGGTGTACACCTGAGAAGCTGGTAAGTGCCCTAGCTGTATACCCTTTCCATGCAGGGGCTGGTCAAAAAGCCTGTCTGCATGTTACTACATCTGGGTGTGTCCCTATCTGTGTGCTGGTGATAGTGTGAGGGCAGGTCTTCACTACGGTGGTGGGGGGGGGTCGATTTAAGATACGCAAATTCAGCTACAGGAATAGCCTAGCTGAATTCGACGTATCAGAGCCGACTTACCCCGCTGTGAGGATGGTGGCAAAATCGACTTCCGTGGCTCCCCGTCGACAGCGCTTACTCCCACCTCCGCTGGTGGAGTAAGAGCGTCGATTCGGGGATCGATTGTCACGTCCCGACGAGACGCGATAATTCGATCCCCGAGAGATTGATTTCTACCCGCCGATTCAGGTGGGTAGTGTAGACCTAGCCTGAGACCAGGAGCATATTTGCAGCTTGTCACAGCATTACAGGGTGAGTGGGAGCCCAGGCCGGTGTCAGGGGGCTCAGTGGTACCCCAGTTCCTGGGGGAACCTGTCACACTCTCTAACAACAATGGGAAGTATTCAAGGAGGCCATAGAAACTCTAAAACATATGAAGGCTAAAATAAGAAGGCACAGCCCAAGTTTCACAAAGCTTGACCTGTCCTTTACAGTATCCACTGGAAGGTAGACACTGAATTGGAACATCTGGAAAGAGAGGACATACTTTCAGAAGTGGTGAGTGGGGAACCCCTGTCAATCCAATTGTAAGAAAATGTGATACAATAAAGGTCTGTGGAGATTTTAAGGTCAACATAAACCCAGTACTGACAGTGAAAAATACGCCCTGCCTTACATTTAAGAATACAAATGTGAACATAAAGATATCACATTATGTCAAGTGGGGAATTTGTGTTATTATACCTAGTAAATGGTGCACAAGTCTTAATGTTCCACGTAGGACACTGGGGGTAGTAAAAATGAAGGTACTTGACAGAAGTTTTCTATGGTGGCCAGGCATTGACCAACAAATAGAGCAGCTTGCTAAGGAAAATTCAGAATGCCAACAGGTACAGCCCATGCCTCAACCAGCACCATTACACCTTTTAGATGGTCATCAGTTCCCTGGCAATGTCTGCATATTGATTTTTCAGGACCATTTTTGGGAATAATGTACTAAAGAATGGGTGGACGCCCATTCCAAATGGATGGACATTTTTTTTTTTAATGAAAACCACGACAGCTGCACAGACAGTAGAAAAACTTCAAAGTTTGTTTGCAAGAACTGGACAGCCAGGACAAGTTGTGAGTGACAACAGTCCTCGGTTTAGTTCAGAAGAGTTTAGGAGGTTTATGAAGAAAAATAGTATTAGACATATCACCTCACCACTATCTCACATAGCCAAAAACGTCTTGGTTAAAAGTTTTGTACATATTTTCAATCCCTGTAATCCATGACAGATGGGAAGGAGTCATTACATCAGAAACTTGCATGATTCTTGCGAGCATATAGAAATGTGATACCTGCCATAAAGAACCAAACACTGCAATGATGTTTATGAATCAAAATCTCAGGTCATGCTTGGATTTATTAAAGCCCTATCTATGTCTACAAGTCAGAAATAGTCAAATAAGACAAGCTCCGGTGAAAGGATCCGGTTCATCTCATCAGGGTCAAACAGTTTTGACACAATCTTCCAGCAATTATTAGCACACAAAAGATTCCTCTGTCCTATATTGTAAAAGTGGCACCCAAAACCTTTTGGCGCCACCACATAGACCAATTACAAGATTCTGAGGTGACTCCATGGCTGACAAAGAAGCAAAGTTCAGGGAGCCACAAGTAGTTCCAACAACAGTGCCCCAGCTTGAACCAACAACATTATACCAGAAAGCAGATGTGCTGAGCTACCAGCATCACATGAGGAAACATCTGCGTCAGACATTACTGCAGACACGCCACTTAGGGAAGTTTTCAAAAGGTTGGCAGATGCTATCCAAAAAGCAAATGCAAGCCACTTGAAAGATTTGACTTGTAACTGGACCTTGGGTTGTTCCCCCACAATTACTTCTGAGGGTGTTGTGCCCATTTCATTTCAAGGGGGAGGACAGTTATGATACATTTGAATGTATTGAGCAGAGGGTTGAATCTATTTATATGAATTTGCAGTTATAGTTTCTTAACCAGTTGTGTATGCTGAATCTGTTGTTATATGGGGATGACTGTGTTTTTCTTCTCTCTGTGCAATATAAGAATCAGCTAGCCATCATGGCTCCAACTATATGTACGTGTCTGTGTTTTTAGTCTGGGATTTGTGCTATATCTGCCACACACAACTGAGATAAGGGCATAGGTTTAAGCTTGACTGCAATTTCCTTGCTGTTGTTGATCTGGGACAGCACTTTGCATTCTGGTATTTTGAAAATAGTTAAGATGTTTGCCTGATAAGCAACAGCTATGGCCTATCCTGTAAATACTGTACATTTTTAGGGTCTTTAAAAATTGTTTATAGCTCTGCACAGGTAGTAAAAAGCATGAACTCCCTATTTGCTGTCACATGGTTTGAAATGTGGCAGCTTTTTTTTTCAAAATACCGAAGTAAATTCACCCTGGCTAGACTCTGACTTAGCCAACATAGCCAGGCAATGCAATAAAAACTACCCACACATCCCTCTGCGGGTTGCTAGCATTATGGTATGGACATGCTGGGGATAGCGGGTGCCGCACGCATGCCCACTATTCCCAGCACCCCTCCTCCCAAGCCAATGTTTAGGGAGGGAGGAAAGGAGAGGGAGTGGATGGACCTTTGGCTCTGTCCCCAGCATGCCAGCCAGGACAGCTGAGTCAGAGTGGGGTAGAATTGTAAATAGCTGCTGGTATACCCCACAGAGAGTAGCTCTGCCCCTTTGTCCCTCACCCAGAACAAGGGAGAAGCAGGGAAGAAGTTGTGCCTCGTAGAGCTCTTCCTCAGAATTTCATCCCAGCTACAACCCACTTCATATATAGGACTTATGGCAAAGCCACAATCTGAAACCTATATAAATGTGATCACTTGCCAAAGGTATGGATTTTTGTTTTAATCACATGAGTTTGACTTATAAAATGCTCCTTAAGCTGGGTCGGGTTCAATTTCTTGAAAGATATGCATTTTATTAGAAAATATGAGTGGGTGGGAGTTAAATGGACTTTCTAGTGAAAATATGTAAACCACTTCAATTGCAGTGATGCTAACTGGTGTCACTAATGTAGTGCATGTTTATTTTTATGACAGTTACAGTATGACAATTTAAAATAAGTGATAAATGGAGGATGGTAGTGAGGAGTAATGGCAGAAACATTGCTTTGTAAAAAACAAGCCACAACTCTTCCTTCAGTCAATCTCTTTCTATTTTGTAAATAAGTAAATCCATTCATTCGTGTCTGAATATCAGTGACATTACAGCACAATTTTCTAAAGCCTTCACGATCGATTGCTGACTTTGAACATTCAGCAGCTGACGTCCCAGTGATCTGCTACTCACCATCCACACATCGCCTTGCTGATTATTCCCTCCCACAGTGATGATATCGCTCATTTCATTACGAAGAGTTATCGTGGACCTCAGTGTCTCACATTCTGAAAGCAAATGAAACACTACTAGCACACTGGAATACTGTTTCTTACACGCCTCTAAGTGTTGGGATCAGGGGATTCTTCTCCAGAGTGAAGGCACACAGCAGGAGAGTAATTGTCGATCTAATGTTAGGTGGCTCTCTTGGTAAGATGGTGTTCTAAGTCATTTACACTGTAATGATTCCTTCCCTTCATTGTGTGAAGCGTACAGCTGCTTCATTAAAATCACGGATCATCAGATGAAGTAGTACAGGCTTTGTTGAAAATCTGAAGGCTGCTTCTGACTGCACATATTTCCATGCATTTGTTTCTAAGCAACATCACCTCCAGCAATTTACCAGTGTTGGAACAGTTCATTAACAAAGACACCTCAAATAACTTTGTAAATGGCAGTGACTGCAACTTGGATTATATCCCCTCCTATAAGGCATTTTACAGGCCACTTGCTATTCAGAAAGAAGAATGAAAGCATCTACTGCCCTTTTAAAATTGAAAAGTCCATCATAATACCTTTAATACTAAACGTAAGGACCATAACTTTCAGCACATAATACAGATATAATAAATTCAACATGTGGCTAACCCCAGCATTTATGTTGAACTACTATATTTACTACTTGACTCATGGCAGTAAAATCATCTCCCTGCCTCCTCAATCATCTCCTTAAAACTGTTGAATATCTGTAATTGTTTGATATTTGTGAAGATCTTTCCCCTCCCCCTCCTCCCGTCATTAGTGATGATGATCTCTGCAAGATATCTATACATTCCTGAGCTTTTTCTGTCACCGGCTATATTATTATACTATACGGTATATGGCATAGAGAATAAACTTACAAAGTTTGCAGATGATACAGAGCTAGGAGGGGTTGCAAGTGCTTTGGAGGACATGATTGAAATTCAAAATGATCTGGACAAGCTTGAGAAATGGTCTGAAGTAAATAGGATGAAATTCAATAATGCAAAGTGCTCTACTTAGGAAGGAACAATCAGTTGCGCACACACAAAATGGGAAATGACTGCCTAAGAAGGAGTACTGCGGAAAGGGATCTGGGGATCATAGTGGACCACAAGCTAAATATGAGTCAACAATGTAAAACTGTTGCAAAAAAGCAAACATCATTCTGGGATATATTAGCAGGAGTGTTGTAAGAAAGACTGAAGAAGTAACTCTTCTGCGCTGATTAGGCCTCAACTGGAGTATTGGTGTCCAATTCTGGGCACCACACTTCAGGAAAGATGTGGACAAATTGGACAAAGTCCAGAGAAGAGCAAAGAAAATGATTAAATGTCTAGAAAACATGACCCTCGAAGGTTGAAAAAAAGGGGTTGTTTAGTCTGGAGAAGAGAAGACTGAGGGGGGACATAATAACAATTTTCAAGTACATAAAAGATTGTTACAAGGAGGAGGCAGAAAAAATTGTTCTCTTTAACCTCTGAGAATAGGACAAGAAGCAATGGTTTAAATTGCAGCAAAAGCAGTTTGGACATTAGGAGAGACTTCTTAACTGTCAGGGTGGTTAAGCACTGGATGAATTGCCCATGGAGGTTGTGGAGTCTCCATCATTGGAGATTTTTAAGAGCAGGTTAGACAAACACCTATCAGGATGGTCTAGATAATGCTTAGTCCTGCCTCGAGTGCAGGGGATTGGACAAGAAGACCTCTCAATGCCCCTTCCAGTTCTATGATTCTATGTTTTTTTTCAGAAGTGACCAGTGATTTTGGGTGTTAGACTTGATCCTGTGCACCTAACATCTGAAAATCTTCTGAGGCACGCAAAATTCACATCATTTTTGAAACTTTAAGCATATGTGTCTGAACTATTCAGCTTAGTTTTAGATTAGATTGTTAACCCCTTGGGGCAAGTTCTGAGTATACAAGTTTTCACCATGCCAAGCACCTGGAAGGATGGCCCAGTGGTTTAGGGTACTGGCATGGGACTTAGGAAACCAAGACTCAATACTCTGCCACAGACTTCCATATGACCTTGGGCAAATCACTTAGTTCTATGCCTCAGTTTCCTATTTGTAAAATGGGAATATATAATACTGCCCTATATCACAAGGGTATTGGGAGGTTGACTATATTAAAGAATCAAGAGGTGCTCAGATACAATGGTGATGGGGCCAATATAAGTACCTTAGATAGATTAGTATTCCATAAATAACAATAAAAAACCTCCAAATGAATTCAGAGGAAGAACTTGAATTTAACGTGTTCTCCAGCCAGATCAAATGATAATATTTGCCCTCCATGTGCCATAGGGAATATATTATGCTTCCAAGTCACATGAGGGAAAGCTCTCATGGTGATGCCCAGGCAGAGATGCTGACTCTGTCGGTGCTCTGGAGCTCACGGTGAAAAAATAGTGGGTGCTCAGCACCCACCAGCAGCCCTGCAGATCAGTTCCTCCCCCTTCCTTCCAGCACCTCCTGCCTGCCGTGAACAGCTGTTCAGCAGTGTGCAGGAGCTGCTGCAGTGGAGGGGGATGAGCAGGGTGGGAAGAGGTGGGGCGGGGACTTGAGGGAAAGGGTGGAGTGGGGGCGGTGCCTGGGGTGGAGCGGGGGTCAAGCAACCCCTCCCCGGCAAATGAGATGTCAGCGCCTGGGTGCCTAGGGTGTTCTGCAAGAAAACAAAACCAAATCATGTTGGAAACTTTATTTTTAAAAATAGTGAAAAGTGCCAGGCACAGATCCAAAAAAAGGTATTAAGTTTCCAAACTCCCATGAAATCCATGGGAGTTAGGCACCCAAATGTCTTTGAGGATTTGGGCCCTAGTTGTCTGCACAGTGTTTTTGGACAGTGGTCGTTTTCATTGTATTCAGTGGTGCTTTATGTTTCTCTTAATTTATTAGAGCTTTTATTTCACAATCATTGACCCAGAAAATGATTCAGAAATATCAAAAGGAGAAAACTTCCCATCATACATTATAAATGCACTAAAAATGTGCATATTTGGAGGCTCTCAAGGAAATACCTGTGACACACTGTTAACATTACAGGGCAAGAAAAGTGTCTATCTTTCTATGTAATATTTCCATAGTAATCTGCTTGCAGTCTTCTACTCATGCTGTTTTCAGATGACTGTCAGGCTGAATTATAAAGCTGCACTAAAAATAGAATGTGACAAAAGAAATACAACTGTTTGCACTGAGATCATTTCCCACTAATACTAGTGATTATTGTGCCAATTTATGCAGTTTAAGATTGCTATAGTCTGGTTCCTAAAGTCTCTGCAAACCCCTTTATGAACTCCCTCCTTATAACACACACATCACTATAATTTACAGAGGGCTTGGCTCCTACAATAACTTAGTAAAAAGGATACCTTCTGCTCCCATGATAGCAGCACGTTGCACTACTGATGATTTATTGCTAAAGTTATTTTCAGTCACTCTTGTGCAACTTTTGTTCAACGTATGCCTATAAGACAGACTTGTACAAATGATAATGAACTTCTGAAAAAATTATTCCAAGCAATGCATTAAAAAAAGGCATTGTCCTATTACCTGGAAACTGAAGAAGAGATTGCATCCATTTTATTGAACTGTGGGATTGATTTTGCCCTCTATGATTTAAATAGGAAATAAAATACTTCTTAACCAGCACAAGATGAGCATACCAAAAGCTGCAGTTCTCTGTTTGAAAGATCACTTTGGGATAATGTACAAACTCAGTATTTATGATTTTGGAGACTGTCTCCTATCTCTTCCACTATATTTCACACACAATACTAACATTAGGGTATGACGACACTTCAAGTTGGAGATGTGAATGGGATCATACTCAGAGCAGCTGGCCCCTTCTGCTACTCATGCTACTGCTGCTAAACTCATTAGCATGTTTACTCCATCAGAACTACTGTGGGTATGTCTCCTTGAGCTGAAATGTATAACCCCAACAGGAAGAGTAGACATATCCTAAGTGTAAAGCTAAGAAATACCGGTAGGAGAATGATGTGTAATGATATACTATACTGGATTTATTAGGGAAAAAAATCCCTTGCTTACCTTCCTTCTACCACAGTCTTATATTGTTGTTATTATTATTATTATTTGTATTGTGGGAGTGCCTATGAGCTCCAGTCAAGAACCAGGGCTCCTCTTTGCAAGACGCAACTACAGAACCAAAGATGGTGCCTTCCCCAAAGAGTTTACAATCGAAGTGTAAGGTACATAAATATAGACAGATGAAGGAGTGTAAGGAATCATAGACACAATACTGGTCGGCATGACAGGTTGTGGTAATGGCACATCAGGGGCCTAACTGTTGTCAAGATTTTTGTACACATCACAGCAAAGAAGAGTTTTAAGGAAGGATTTGACGGAGAAAAATGAGGTGGCTTTGCAGATGTTTATGAGAAGCTCCTCCGAAGCATGAGGGAAAAAAGTACAAGGGTGTTTGTTTGAAAATTTAACAACTGGATGATGGAAGTTGGAATTATTGACTGACCTGAGATGGAATCAACATCCAACCCATTGAACCCCTCCTCTCATTCCTGATGGCCTCCCCAGGACCCCTGCCCCATCTAATTACCCCTTCTCCCTGTCCCCTGACTGCCCTCAGAACTCCTGCCCCGATTGCCCCCTGCTGCTCCATCCAACCCCCACTTCTTCCTGACTGCCCCTCCGGGATCCCTGCCCCCATTCAACCCCGTTCCCCCCCGATCACTCCAACCCCTATCCACACCTCTGCCCCCGACCACCACCCCGAACTCCCCTGCCCTCTATCCAACCCCCCCGCTCTGTTGCCCCTTACCGCGCTGCCTGGAGCACCGGTGGCTGGTGGCACTACAGCCGTGACGCCTGGCTAGAGCCGGGCCACGCTGCCGCTGCCACCACCACACAGAATAGAGACCAGGTCAGGCCGAGCTCTGCAGCTGTGCTGCTCCAGGAGCTCACAGCCCCACCGCCCAGAGCATTGCGCCGGTGGCGGAGCGAGCGAGCTGAGGCTGCGGGTGAGGGGGGTCAGCGGGGGAGGGGTTGGGGCTAGCCTCCCATGCCAGGAGCTCGGGAGCCGGGGAGGACAGTCCCACGAGCCGGATGTGGCCCATGGGCCGTAGTTTGCCCACCTCTGGGCTAGGGGAATGATCTTTGTAGCAGTATTCTGAATAGATATGCATGGGGCAAGATTGCACCGGTCCAAGCCAGAGAAATGGATGCTGCGGTAATTGAAATGTGAGATAATGAGAGTCTTATTTAGATCTATAACTGCCTTTTTCATAATACAGATATTTTATTTTGCTTTAACTGGTTTAGCTAGTTATAGTGCTCCAAGGATTTGTAATTCTCCTTTGATTTTCAGAAGAAGATAAAACCGTTGCCTGAGACTTTGGGAGACGAAATAAGTAGAACCTCAGGCTCCCAGAAATATTATCTCTGTAGACTGAAAAGTTTCTATTTAAAGTTTTAATTTTCTTCTTTGCTACTTAGTAAGGCCTTGGAGATGCATTTCCTGAAACCTTGGAGTACTTTCCAGGGGCAGGGTGGGAGGGATTGGTTATTTTCAAAGTTCTTTAAAAGTTTTTGTTGCAAGTTAAATTCTCCTTTACATGAAACAATAAAATTCTCCCCCACGTGAGAAAATTATCACAGTGAAGGAAGTTTTAGCCCTTGTTTTAATAATGAATCTGCTCTACATCAGATACTTTGCCTAAAAATCTGCAAAGAATGAGCCTGCAATCAATGACACAAAGATACAATTTTGCTCAAAATGTGCATAATATAATTTTACCATTGGAAATTTTTTTGCTGGGTTGATAGTCCTGTAAACCAAAGTCCTCTGTTTGTCCACAGAACAAATGCACCCAGGCTTCAGAAATAAACTTCCTTCCCACTTCCCTACCAACGTTCCTCAATCCTAATATGGAAGAATTATTTCTATGGGTGAAATAGTACCCCATTTAGCCCTCAGCCTCTCTGACAAATTTCCTAACTAAGACATCAACTGGATTTAGTGCTTTTTAGTGAGGGGGAACCTTGCCGTTTCACGAAAGCCACCAAAGAGCCATAACATGGTAATAACTTTCAGCCACCATTGACTGTGGGTCAAAATCAAAGCTGTAGATGAAATGGTCCATTTCCCAATTCCTTGCGTCATCGGCTACCTCAAAAATACATTTGAAAAGAAACACTGCTCTCTCCATTTTAGAGATTGCATGGATACATCTCCCCAGTCCACTAACTCCAGTGAGGAATTAGTTCCAGTTGTGGTCAATGCGTCATTTTAAGCTAAACCAGAAAACTCTGGTTTTTGGAGAGAGAACATCAATCCTCCTAGCATCTGAGGAATTCAGAGAAGTTTGGCAGAATGCAGAAGGAAAACAGGGCTTGAATCAGGAATCACTTAGATAAATTCTATGCCCTGAATGATGCAGGAGGTCAGGCTAGCAGGCAGCGAGTTAACTCTCTGCTCAACTTTGCTGCAAGCAGCGGCCAGAAAAGTGTGTAGGAAAAGGTAATGAATGAGACTTTTGGTCCAATAAAGAGCTCACTATTAAACAAGGAAATTCCACAGATATTGCTCAATGTAAATTAGGCAAGAGGGTAATCTCTGAGATTATGATGGCAGCTAAAGCACGGTGTATTTCCTTTTGCAATTCCTCCCCAGCCCTTTTTTTAAGGGGAGGGGTATATAGCAACCCTTTCATTTTTGTTTTGTTAAAATTACATACGTAATAGTGATGGGCTACAGTACAAAACCATCAGGTAACTGCTTTGGAGATAAAAGGAGGGTGTGGGATGTTTCCTTTGACTCTGAATTCACCAACTCTCTGGATACTACATCAGCCTTATCAGAGATGGCATACCCCAGGGGTTCATCAAATTATTGCGGAGGCTGTTTATTTCTCCTTTTGGAAGAAACAGATCACAAGTGTCAAGTACTTTTAAACAAAGTTAATCAGTTCATCATATGTCTTTACCCCCATAGATACCCCATTTCAAATTATATAAGTCAAATACTGCACTATCCATCAGTATACTTAGTATGATTTCTAGGAGCACAGTATAAATATTTCCAGCAAAGTGTGCTGAATGGAGGAAGTTTGATTGTTAGGTAGTGTTGCTTCTTTTCTTGGTTATGGTTACAGCTATGAGAAATCATTTTTTGCTTCATTGGAAAACCACTGGATCTCACCCCTTCCACTTTGCAAACACACACAGCCATGATACAAGGCATTTATCATGAGTCAAAGGGAATCTTTTTTTGAGAGTCCCTTGTAAGAATATTGGTAGAACAATATCTGTTTTTTCCTTCTTCTAGACACTTTGGAGATACTGTCAAACCATCTATTCTCATACTATTTTGGAACTTCTGATTCTGGTCCAGGCAAGAAACAGAAAGTATATGAAAACATAAGATTTCCAGAGCGTCTACTTATTGGAAGTGGCTTATCCATCCCTACAAATCACCAACTAGGTGATTTCCAAACCTCTTACAATTTTTGTTGCTGCCCTGAGGACTCTCCCATTTACTCACACCACTCTTAAAGTGTGGTGCCCACAACTGGACACAGTACTTCAGCTGAGGTCTCACCACTGCCAAGTAGAGCAGAACAATTACCTCTTATATCTTACATATGACACTCCTGTTAGTACATCCCAGAATGACATTTGCTTTTTTGAGTTCAGCATTGCACTGATGATACATATTCACTCCCAGATCCTTTTCTGCAATACTGCTGCCTAGCGAGTTATTCCCCATTTTGTATCTGTGAATTTGATTTTTCCTTCTTAAGTGTATCATTTTGCATTTGTCAATATTAAATTTAATCTTACTGATTTCAGACCAATTCTCCAATTTATCAAGATCATTCTGAATTTTATCCTGCCTTCCAAAGTGCTTGCAACCCCTCAAAGCTTGAATCTCATCTGTGGAGTTTATAAGCATACTGTCCACTTCCTCATCCAAGTCATTAGTGAAAATATTGATTAGTGCTGGATCCAAGACAGACCCTCGTAGGACCCCACTTGATATGTCCTCCCAGTTTGACAGTGAACCATTGATAGCTGTTCTTTGAGTATTGTCTTTCAACCAGTTGAGCACCCACCTTATAGTAATTTAATCTAGACCATATTTCCCTAGTCTCCTTATGAAAAAGTCAATGTCAAAATGTTATCGAAGATTGCATATATCACATCTACTGCTTCTCCTCTATCGACTAGGCCAGTTATCCTGTCAAAGAAGGAAATTGGATTGGTTTGGCCTAGTGGTTCAAAGGCAAAGCATAATTTCCAGTCTCTCAGGAATACTCATCACCTGAATTACTTCACATTTCCTCATGGGCTAATTTTCCCATATGAAGGTCACATTCATAGCTCTGCTTAACTTCATCAGGGTCACTCATTCTAGAGTAGGATCACTACACATTTATTGTCTTTTTGTCTTTTTGATTTCTTATATTTCTTGAAAATCAGAATTGATTCAATCTCACATAAACAAGAGTGCCAAACATGGATGATATGTATGATAATGACTGTGAGTTTGTAATTTAGGCCTAGATCTGCCCACACCCACTTGGAGGTCAGAGGGGAATGAAAATTTCATGAATTTGAACTTATAGAATGTCAATAAATTCTCCCCAAGTTAAAGGGGCCTGGTGGGCGAGATGGGGTGGGGGAGTACATAAAGTGCCTGTGGTAAGGGTCTTCTCAACCTCTTCATCTCCAGGAAATCTGCGAAGGAGGGAAGATCTGCAAAGGCAGGAGCCATTCTTTTTTATGGGATACCTCTCTGCACAACATAGGTTCTTTAGGTGATGTGCTTCTATTGTCTGAGTTATCTTGCAGCAAGTCAGTAATATCTCATGGAAGTGGAAGAGATACTCTAGGCTCTGGTTTTCAAATAAGGGAATCAGGGTAATACAATCATAAAATTACTCAGAATGCAATGATTTATTCAGAATTGTAATGGATGTATATTATATTAAACACTGATAATTTTGTTAATTAAGAAAGGACTTCAGTACTCTTGTGAAGATTTGAATGTCATCCAGAAACAATCTGTGGAGTTGACTCTCAGTAACTTAATTATGAAACATTTCCGTAATTGCTCAGAAATAACATGCTAACATTTGATCAAGTTAATTCTTAATTGAATATACAGCATGCTAGGACAGATGCTTCCTCCAATCTATGTAGCATAACAAAAATCCTAACATGAAAATTGAATAGAAATTGCAAGTGCTTGCTTCCAATTGCTCATTTGTTATTTGTTAAGGATAATGTGATCTCTTTTTGGGACTATTGTAACGGAGTTGTAATGCAGATATTAAGTCATGGAAAAGAACCAACCTGCTATGATTATTTCACTCCTGGTGATACTACTGTCACCCAAATTAACAGAGAGAAATGTAACTGCATTTTTTAAACATGTGGAGAAGAGCCACATATCCTTGGAATGCCTTTCCAATCTGGGTTTGCATTCTCCTCTAATCATCTGAGCTCTGTTTAAATTTTTCCATTGAAAGCTCAGATGGTTCAGATCTGTTTCTGTTTTTAAGAACAGGCACAACTGTAATGAATTACAATCTTGGTCATGATTAAATTTATGTGCATACAGAAGTACATTTTGTGCCACCAAAAATTTCTACAGAACGAAGGTGCTGGAAATAACAAACAGCATTTACTTTTATTATTTTTTGTTAAATACTAAAGTTAATCCTCATTAATTTATTATTATTATTATTACTATTATTATTAAGATTTCCAGGTACCTTATGTAGTATATTTGTATAGTATGGGACTGATAGCTTGGCCACAAAAGTTAAATTTGGCTGATGGTTCTCAGTTACTTTAACCTAGAGGCTAATGAGACTTTTTTCCTCTTAAAAAATCAGGAAAATATATTTTACTATTTAAAAATAATACAAATATTTTAGATGTTTGGCTTATATTTTCAAAGGTGATGTGGTTTTTGTTGCCTCAGTGTTTGGGCACACAACTTAAAACACCTTAAGGGCCTGATTTTGAGAGCACGTGCTCCTCTTTTTCTGAAAATCTGACCCCCGTTAAGGTGTTAGCCACCCTAACGCTGCAGAGATAAACCACTAGTCACTTTTGAAAATGAAAGTCTTTTGTTTTTCTCATCCTTCTTTCATTTGTACAACTTTAATTGCAGAATTTTCAAAAATGACCAAGTGACTTAGAAGCACAAGTCTCACAGACTTTCAATGTAAATTGTGCTGCTAAACCTCTTAGGTGCTTTGGAAAAATCCCACCCTAGATGGTTAGTTCAGAATGTGTTTTTATTCCTGTCTCTATTTTAGAAATAAAGATGTAATTGATACTGGTGCAACACAGAATGATTCCAGTCTTGATCCCACAGAAGTCAATAGGCCAAATTCCTTGATTATGCCACCCTTACTTACCCTGAGTATATAAGTAGTCTGATTTTCAAAAGTGCCAACCAACAAGAAGATCTTATTGAAGTCCTTATTAGAGTCCTTTGGTGTTCAGCACCTCTGATAGGCCACTTCAGGAGTCTAAATTCAGATTTCAGAGCCTAACTTCAGGCTTCTTTTTTTGAAAATCTTTGCCCAAAATTTTGTATACACATATTGGAATTTTTATTTTACTAGATACCACTATATCTAACCATTGTCCTATGAACTTCAGCCAGTTTCGCAGCTCCCATTGGCCAGGGAGCTGTGGGGGCAATGCCTGTGGTTGCAGGTGGTGCCTGTGGCCGGGGGCCACATGCAAAGCCCTCTGGCTGCCCCTCTGCCTAGGAGCCGGAGGGACATGCTGCCGCTTCCTGGGAGCTGTGCAGACTTCCTCCGTCCCTGGGAAATGCCAGGGCCACCTGAGATCAGTGCTGCCCGGAGCCCACATTCTGAATGCCTTCCCACTCCGCAGTCCCCTACTCCAGCCCTGAGCCTCCTCCTGCACTCTGAATCCCTTGGCCCCAGATTGGAGCCCCCTTCTGCACCCCAAACATCTCATCCCAGAGCCCATACCCCCAGCTGGATCCCTCACCTACTCCCACAACACAAACTTCTGCCCCAGCCGAGTGAAAGTGAGTGAAAGTGAGTGAGGGTGGGGGACAGTGAGCAACGGGGTGGGGGGAGATGGAGTGAGCAGGGGTGGGGCCTTGGAGAAGGGGTGGAGCAGGTGCAGGGCAAGGGTATTCAGTTTTCTGAACTTAGAAAATTGGCAACCCTATGCACAGTACATAACACAATCACGCCCAAATCTTGACCGGGGCCTCTGTGCACTCTTGTAATACAAAAGTTAAATAAAACTATATTATGAAATCTACAAAATCCAGGATAATGAATAACCCGTTAAAGTGATCAGATACTATGATCATAAGCAAAGTATAATTCTAGGTAAATAGACAGGTTCTTCTTTAATTCTCTCCTTCATTCTTTTGAAATTAGATACTGGAGATGTAGGTCCTGATCCAACAATTGACTTGAGAATATGCTCAATTTAAAACATGTGAATAATCTCAATCAATTCCATAAGATTACTTCCATGGTAAAATGCTCTGAAGGATCGAGGCCTTAATCCTTGATGGTTCATTTCCTGTGGTGTGTTTGTATTAGAGTTTAAGGTTGAAGTATGACATGTCCAGACTATCTTAATTCCATACAACCTGCCTCAGAAAAATCCTCCATATCTTTTGGCTCAGAACAATCTCAAACCAAGATCTATTGACACAGTGCAGCCAAGAGGATATGAGCACCATCATTGCCAAGAGGCTTTGGAGATGGACAGGCCATGTGCTTCGGATGGAAACTGATCCCCTCACCAGAGTAGCAATAAGATGGACACCTGAGGGCAAGTGAAAATGAGGCTGCCGGAAAACAACATGGCTAAGAGCTGTGGAAGCCAAGCTGGAAAATCTGGGGCACAGCTGGGGAACCATTGAAACTTGCCAGAAACAGACAGGAGTGGAGAAGCTTCGTTGCTGCCCTAAACACCAGAGGCATAATGGGAACATGATGATGACTTATATATACAAAACATACATATATACATAGATCTTACATTAAAAGATCCTATGGAACAATATGAACAACCACATGTGAGATCATGTCAAAAAATTGTATAATCAGAAGTTACAGAATGTTCTCTTGCAAGTCTCCAAGCTGTGAGTACAGAGCCATGCAATGTTGCTGCTGACTCCAGGCTGAACATTTATCAATTGTATTTTGCAAAAGATTCTTCATGTAGTTCAGCTCTTGCTCAAAGCAGATTCAATAAGCTATCTCTTCTGAAATTGTCATCCCTCTCACTCTCTTAGTACTTAAATAGCCCCTATCACTGTAGTATCTCAGCATCCTTCTGTTGGGTCAAACTGGTTACTTTGCTGGTTTGGAGCCAGAGTTTTCAGCTTCTTGCAGAACACCCTAAAAGAACTCAATTCATATAGCTTTTCTAAACAATGATTATGTCAATGTATCACCTGAAGGAAAGAGGCATGATAACAGACAACACATAATTAAAGGGTGTAAACACCCAGGAATGGTTGAATTATTTAATATAGTATATAGAGTTAGAAGTATGGCTAATAAGATGATATTAAGAAAGGGAAAAATTGGGCTGAATATCAAGAAAAGCTTCCTGATAGAGCTAGTTGGCTGTGAAATAATCACCCAAGGGAGACTATGTGCATGCATTGTAAACTCTCTGGGGCAGGCAATGTGTGACTGGGTGCATGGATGGTGACTAATATATTGTGTGTACTACTGGAATAAAAACTATTAATAAATAAATAAATCATAATAATAAATAATAAATAAACATAAATAATCATAATTATTATCATAAAGTGGTGGAAGACTCCCCCATTAGGTCCTGCCATGCGGGCAGGGGACTGGACTCGATGACCTTTCGAGGTCCCTTCCAGTCCTAGAGTCTATGAATTAGGATATTTAACAGTAGGCTGCATAAAACACTACAGTAGGAAAAGTTCCTGCTCTTCGGCAGGAAGATGAGCTCATAGATCTTTTCCATCACTGATGTCTATATGTCTGAAAGATAGTTTCATACCCTTCTCAAGCATGCAGTATCTAATATTAATAGTGCATGGGGAACTTTTTCCTTAATCACTTTCAGTCAGTAAATGTGGCAGATAATTTAGATGTTTATGTAATTGATGCAAGAAAGCAGCCAGATGTAGTTCTGTTATCTAAAATAGGGACCCAAACCTAACATTTTTCTGTATTAAATACCATGTCTGGATTAAGTTACAGTCATACATGATAGGCTATACATTTCAGAAAAAGAAACAGAGTCTGAGCCAGAAGGCGCAAGCTACCCAAAATGTAGGAAGTGCACTTATCTGCTTCCTACAATGAACTATCATTGTCCTCCATTTCCCCTATACAAAAAAGAAGTGATACAGTTCTGGTTGAAAGACTATACTCAAAGAGCAGTATCCCTGGTTCCCTGCCAAACTGGGAGGATGGATTTAGTGGGGTCCCACGGGTCAGTCCTGGGTCTGGTACTATTCAGTATTTTCATTAATGACTAGAGTAATGGAACAGAGAGTATGCTTATAAATTCATGGATGACACCAAGTGGAAAGCACTTTGGAGGACAGAATTAGAAGTCAAAACAATTTTGATCAGTTGGAGAATTGGTCTGAAATCAACAACATGAAATTCAATAAAAGCAAGTGCAGAGTATTTCACTTAGGAAGGAAAAAATCAAAACACACAACTATAAAATTGGGAATAATTAGATAGGCAGTAGTACTGCTGAACAGTATCTGGGGATTATTGAGGGTGCAGGAACAAACCATCCTGATGTGCAGAAAGAATAGCAAATATGGCAGGTGATCAACTTGTCATAACAGAGAAATCTTTGGTGAGCTTAAACACAAAAAGGAAGCTTACAAGAGTGGAAAATTGGACAGATGACTAGGGAGGAGTAAAAAAATGTTGCCTGAGCATGCAGGAGTGTAATCGGGAAAGCCAAAGCACAATTGGAGTTGCAGCTAGAAAGGGATGTGGAGGATAACAAGAAGGGTTTCTACAGGTATGTTAGCAACAAGAAGAAGGTCAGGGAAAGTCCCACACCAGCATCAACTTCCTGGATACTACAGTTAGCTTGTAAAATTGAACCCTACAAATGACTATATACAAGGAACCCACCAATCACCACACTTACTTTCACAGATCCAGTAACCATCCCAGACACACCAAAAAATCTGTTATCTACACCCAGGCACTCAGATACCACAGAATTTGCTCTAAAGAAAAAGTCTGGGATATACTATATTTGATGGGGATCACATCCTGAAAGAAATATTTCCGGAAGCTCCTCTGTTGGCCTTAAACAACCACCCAACCTTGCCAAGCTAATCATCAGAAGCAAGCACCACACAGACCAGAACACACCAACTCAAAGTGGCACCAGATGCTGCCAGAACAATGGATGATAAACCTGATGCTATGTTTCCACTGCTAATATTATCAATACCCCCCCCACCCCAACACACCTTTCAATATTCATAGATACTACTCATGAATATCACAACATGTGGTATATTTCATCCAGTGGCCCAATAACTACTATGTGCATGAAACCAGACAATCAATACGCTCTCAAATAAACTCATACAGAAAAAATGATAAAAGACAAAAATACCATATCAATCATGGGCAAACATTTTTCACAAAGTGATCACTCTGATCTTTCAATACTTTTCCTCAAAGGAAACTTAGCCAACACCTTCAAAAGGTGAGCCTCAGAACATAAATTCATCACTCTGCTAGAAACCAAAACCACAGTATTAATATGGACACTGGTTTTATGACTCATTACAACAATTTGTAATATACTGACTGATACCCTTAATTGTTCACTTCAAATCCTTTATGCATAGAAATCTAACCCTCAATTGCCCAGTTTATTTCTAGTGACCACTTCCAACATGTGCTTCCGCTTAACAATCTGTCCCAATTTATATTTAGCTCTACTTACTTCCCCAGACCTGAAGAAGAGCTCTGTGTAACTCAAAAGCATGTCCCTTCCACCAACAAAAATTGATCCAACAAAAGATATTATCTCATCCACCTTGTCTCTCTCATATCCTGGGACTAACATGTCTACAACAATACTGTAAACAAATATATTGAGGTCTGTTATAAAGAGGATGGTGATCAATTGTTTTCCATGTTCACTTTCGGTAGGACAAAATAGTGGTCTTAATTTGCAACAAGGGAGATTTAGAATTTCCTAATATCTAACCTTTCTAACTATAAGGATAGCTCAGCTCTGGAATAGACTTCTAAGGGAAGTTGTGGAATGCGCATCGTTGGAAGTTTTTAAGAACAGGTTGGACAAACACCTGTAAGGGATGGTCCTGTCTCAATGCAGGGGACTTGACTCAATGATTTCTTCAGATCCCTTCCAGCCCTACATTTCTATGATTCTATATTCTTCTGCAGAAAGAAACAGCTCATTGAACACACAATGGGTTATATATATATATTCAAAGTGGTGCTTTAGCCATATTATTCTCACTGAAGATAATGAGAACCACGTGGCTAGATCCCTGCTTACAACTCGGAAAACTTTCCCCAGTGGTTCCACATACCATGAAAAAAATGTTAAATATTAAAACATTGTGGCTTTAAGCCTAAGCATAAAACACATCCCAGTCAAGTAAAGTTTTTCAAAGCAATCAATACAAATACTATGGGCAGGTCTTCACTACCTGCTGGATCGGTGGGTAGTGATCAATCTATCGGGGGTCGATTTATTGCATCTAGTGTAGATAAAATCGATCCCCGATCGTGCTCCCCGTCGACTCCGGAACTCCAGCTCATGAGAGGCGGAAGCAGAGTCGATGGGGGAGCAGCAGTGGTTGACTCGCCGCCATCCTCACGGCCAGGTAAGTCAATCTAAGATACGCCGACTTCAGTTAAGCTATTCGTGTAGCTGAAGTTGTGTATCTTAGGTCGACCCCCCCCCCCCGCTACTGTAGACCTAAGCTATAACTGTGTAAATTTTCTTCTTTGGCTATCCCTCAATGTGAGGATGATGTCTGCCAAGGGGGTTCATTGGTGGGTTTTTAAGTAGGTGAGAATCCAATTTGTGCCCTGCAGATTTTCCCACAGAAGTGACAGGTGTAATCTTGGAGGAGACATAGCTGTTGGCTGGACTGTTGTGCCCTTTTTTTCCTCCTTTGTCACTTCTCTGTCTCATGAGCATGTCTGTTCTCCTCAAAGTGAGCTGCAGCTTGGTGTATGATGTGGTGCCGCTGTGTTCTGCTCCGCGCCGAGTCCTCCCAGTTTGTTGGGTTGATGCCTCCCTTTTTAAGGTGTACTTTCAGTATGTCTTTGAAGTACTTCCACTACCCTCCATGAGCCCTTCTTCCCTGACTTAATTGAGAGAAAAGTACTTGCTTTGGGAGGCGAGTGTCAGGCTGTGGCGGGGTGAAGACTCACTGGTACGGCACCTCCTGCTGGTCGTCTAGGGAATTAGCTCTTCTCAGCCCAGAGCACCCTCTGCACCCCAGTGCCCTTTGCCCAGGGGATCTGCCCCAGCAGTAACCTACAATCTGGGTCTCCCACCCAGGGGAACCCCCAACCCTCTATCCCCACCTTGCCTCAGTGGCTACTACCAGTCACCATCTAGCCCCCCACTCACTGGGGCAGACTGCAGTCTGTAAACCACTCATCATCGGCAACGGGGGTTGGACCTGCTGCCTCTGCCTATTCCTAGGCTGCCCCTCTGCAGCCCTAGTACTCTTTTGTGGGCCCTTAACTCAGCCTGCAGCCTGGGGCTTTGCTAGGCTGGAGCTCCCCAGTTCCCTTTGCCCTTCCCCAGCACTGCTCCAGTCTAGGTAGCCCCTCAGCTTCCCAGGCAGCCAGGTCCTTCTCTCTCTACAGAGCTAGAGAGTGTCCTAGTCTCTGGCCCTCAGCCCCCTTATAGGGCCAGCTGTTTGGGGCATGGCCCCATCTGTGGCTGCTTTCCTCCAATAAGCCTAGCTTTTCCCTGTGCCACAGCCCTCTCCAGGGCTGCTTTTAACCCCTCTTTATTGGAGAGGGGCAGCCGCCCCACTACACAGGCATACATACACAGTGGCCAGCCCAGCAGAGTTGATGTTTCATGACCTGCACTTCTGTACTGCTGATGTTGGCTGCAGACTTTGACTCTCTCAGGGAACAGATGGGCAGGATCCCCTGGGAGAATAACATGAAGGGCAAAGGGGTCCAGGAGAGCTGGCTGTATTTTAAAGAATCCTTATTGTGGTTGCAGGAACAAACCATCCCGATGTGTAGAAAGAATAGTAAATATGGCAGGCGACCAGCTTGGCTAAACAGTGAAATCCTTGCTGATCTTAAACGCAAAAAAGAAGCTTACAAGAAGTGGAAGATTGGACAAATGACCAGGGAGGAGTATAAAAATATTGCTCAGGCATGCAGGAGTGAAATCAGGAAGGCCAAATCACACTTGGAGTTGCAGCTAGCAAGAGATGTTAAGAGTAACAAGAAGGGTTTCTTCAGGTATGTTAACAACAAGAAGAAAGTCAAGGAAAGTGTGGGCCCCTTACTGAATGAGGGAGGCAACCTAGTGACCGAGGATGTGGAAAAAGCTAATGTACTCAATGATTTTTTTGCCTCTGTCTTCACGAACAAGGTCAGCTCCCAGACTGCTGCACTGGGCAGCACAATATGGGGCACAGGTGACCAGCCCTCTGTGGAGAAAGAAGTGGTTCGTGACTATTTAGAAAAACTGGACGTGTACAAGTCCATGGGGCCGGATGTGCTGCATCTGAGGGTGCTAAAGGAGTTGGCGGATGAGATTGCAGAGCCATTGGCCATTATTTTTGAAAACTCATGGTGATCGGGGAGGTCCCGGATGACTGGAAAAAAGCTAATGTAGTGCCCATCTTTAAAAAAGGGAAGAAGGAGGATCCGGGGAACTACAGGCCAGTCAGTCTCACTTCAGTCCCTGGAAGAATTATGGAGCAGGTCCTCAAGGAATCAATTATGAAACACTGAGAGGAGAGGAAAGTGATCAGGAACAGTCAGCATGGATTCACCAAGGGGAAGTCCTGCCTGACTAACCTAATTGCCTTCTATGATGAGATAACTGGCTCTGTGGATGAGGGGAAAGCAGTGGATGTGTTATGCCTTGACTTTAGCAAAGCTTTTGATACGGTCTCCCACAGTATTCTTGCCAGCAAGTTAAAGAAGTATGGGCTGGATGAATGGACTGTAAGGTCGATAGAAAGCTGGCTAGATCATCAGGCTCAACAGGTAGTGCTCAATGGCTCCATGTCTAATTGGCAGCCGGTTTCAAGCGGAGTGCCCCAACGGTTGGTCTTGGGGTCGGTTTTGTTTAATATCTTTATTAATGATCTGGAAGATGGTGTGGACTGCACTCTCAGCAAGTTTGCAGATGACACTAAACTAGGAGGCGTGGTAGATACACTAGAGGGTAGGGATCGGATACAGAGGGACCTAGACAAATTAGAGGATTGGGCCAAAAAAAAAACCTGATCAGGTTCAACAAGGACAAGTGCAGAGTCCTGCACTTAGGACGGAAGAATCCCATGCACTGCTACAGACTAGGGACCGAATGGCTAGGTAGCAGTTCTGCAGAAAAGGACCTAGGGGTCACAGTGGACGAGAAGCTGGATATGAGTCAACAGTGTGCTCTTGTTGCCAAGAAGGCTAACGGCATTTTGGCCTGTATAAGTAGGGGCATTGCCAGTAGATCGAGGAACGTGATCGTTCCTCTTTATTCGACATTGGTGAGGCCTCATCTGGAGTACTGTGTCCAGTTTTGGGCCCCACACTACAAGAAGGATGTGGAAAAATTGGAAGGAGTCCAGTGGAGGGCAACAAAAATGATTAGGGGTCTGGAGCACATGACTTATGAGGAGAGGCTGAGGGAACTGGGATTGTTTAGTCTCCAGAAGAGAAGAATGAGGGGGGATTTGATAGCAGCCTTCAACTACCTGAAGGGGGGTTTCAAAGAGGATGGAGTTCGGCTGTTCTCAGTAGTGGCAGATGAGAGAACAAGGAGAAATGGTCTCAAGTTGCAGTGGGGGAGGTCTAGGTTGAATATTAGGAAACACTATTTCACTAGGAGGGTGGTGAAGCACTGGAATGCGTTACCTAGGGAGGTGGTGGAGTCTCCTTCCTTGAAGGTTTTTAAGGCCCAGCTTGACAAAGCCCTGGCTGGGATGATTTAGTTGGGAATTGGTCCTGCTTTGAGCAGGGGGTTGGACTAGATGACCTCTTGAGGTCCCTTCCAACCCTGATATTCTATGATTCTATGATTCTATAGAACACTGATGCAAGTGCATTGGTCTTCCCAGCTGATCCTGAGAATCCCCCTGAGGCAGTCCTGCTGGAACCACTCCAGCCACTTGAGATGTCCTCATAGGTTACCCAGGTGTCACACCCATACAGGAGGGTGGGGATGAAAATTGCCTTGTAAACCAATATCTTGGTGCCTATTTGCAGATCCCTATCATTGAAAACTCGTTTGAGTAGTCTTCCAAAGGATGAGCTGGCACAGCAGATCCTGTATTCAATTTCTGTGTCAATGCTGGCTGTTTGGAAGAGGTGGTTGCCAAGGTATTGAAAATGGTCCACATTTTCCAAGGGTTCTCTGCTGATGGTGATTTGTGGAGTACGAAGAGTAGTTTGTGCAGGTGAAGGTTAGTAGAGTACCTTGGTTTTCCCGATATTGAGAGAGAGACCCAGGCTGTGATAGGAATCTGCAGAAAGGTTTAGGGTACTTTGCAGATCTGCCTCTGTGTGTGTGAGAATGACACAGTCATCTGCATAGTGAAGGTAGTGATGCCAATTTTCGTGACCTTAGAGTTTGTTTGGAGATGTTGGAGATTGAAAAGTTGACTGGCTCTGGGAGGGGGCTCAGGTCTGGGGGTTAGGGTGTGGCCTCCTGCCGAGCAGCACTTACCTCCAGCAGCTCCCGGTCCGTGGGAGAGTGTGACTGCTGCTAAAGCAGGCTCCCTGCCTACCCTGGCCCCATGCCATTCCTGGACAGTGCCAACACGCCCTTGCGGCTCCTGGGTGGCGCAAGAGGCTCGTGGTGCCACATGCTGCCCCTCCCTGCAAGCACCACCTCTGCAGCACCCGTTGGTCACAGCTCCCTGTTCCCGACCAATGGGAGCTGCGGGGGCTGTGCTTTCTGGCAGGAGCAGCGCACTGAGGGAGACCCCTCCCCACCCCAGGGGCCACAGGGCCATGATGGCCACCTCTATGAGCAGTGTGGGGCTCGGGCAGGCAGGGACCCTGTCTTAGCAGTAGCCCCTACTGCACTGCTGGAAATTGCGATTGACTGGGAGATCCTCTAAGATCGACCAATCGATCGTGATCGACTGGTTAGTGACTACTGCTCTAAGCCATTGCACAGAATGGTGTCTGTCATCCCATCATGGAGCAGTCTGATGATGGAAATGAATTTCTGTGGATAGTCAAACCAACACAGCACCTTCCATTGGGCCTCACGATTGATAGAGTCAAAGGCCTTCGTTAGATCGATGAATGCTATGAACAGTTCCTGCTGTTGCTCTCTGCACTTCTCCTGAATCTGTCGGGCCATGAATATCATGTCAGTTGTGCCTCGGGATGGCCTGAAGCCTCACTGTGATTTGGGGAAGAGTTCCTCAGCAAGGCACTGTGTAAATATACCATTGCAAACTGATGGAAACAGTAACAAACATCTATTGTTATCTTAATTTAGAGACATGCTACCTTCCTATTGTGCGTGCGTTACTCAGCCAAGACACAAGATGGTCTGTCTTACATCAATCTCCCATGCCTATTCGCTTTATCTTATAGTACTGAAAAGCACAGTATTCAAATAGTAATTGAGACTATAGGAGTTAGAAAGGGAAAATATCATCCAGTTTTTTACTTTACATAGGTAGCACCTTTTTCCTCAGGATGGGACATACCAGATAAAAAGAACAAAGTGAGACAACCTGGCCTTCATATGGATATTTAGAGAAATGAAGGAGATGCGCATAAATCCATATTCTAGGGGAGATGTACATATTGGTGGAGGGAGATCAGTGGATGCAACATGAATCTACCTCTCATTGCGATGTGAAGAGGTATCTTTTGGTGACCTCATCGTATATGGTGAATATATTGGGTTGTATTACACACTTTAAATCTCACTGTTCTTAAGGCCCTGGAAGGGAAAGACACCTGGGAACCTCCTCTCTGCTTTGCACTTTCCCCCTTCCATTGTAGAATGTAACAAATACATAGGTCAAAACAGATGACCAAGCTTAATGTGATTAAAACAAATTATTTAAACACAGTTATATATTCCACCTAAAGCCAGTTTGTAGTGTGGCATTTGAGCCATTCAAAAGGGAAGAATAAAAGACAACAATAAAGTCTGAAATAGAGAAGGCAGAAATAAACCTCAAAATTTCAGTACGGAAATCTGCCATACAGTCTGAAGATACCAAAAGAGACACAAAGGCCTGGTCTACACTGGGGGGTGAGGGGGGGGAATTGACCTAAGATACGCAATTTCAGCTACAAGAATAGTGTAGCTGAAGTCAACGTATCTTAGGTCAACTTTACCTCACGTCCTCACGGCGCAGGATCAACTGCCGCCACTCCCCCATCGACTCTGCTTCCACTTCTCGCCGTGGTGGAGTACAGGAGTCGACAGGGAGTTCGATCGGGGAGCGATTTATCGCATCTACACTAAACGCGATAAATCGATCCCTGATAGATCAATCACTACCTGCCAATCTGGCAGGTAGTGTAGACCTACCCAAAATGAAACTGGATGATTCTTTTGCAACAAAACTTGAAAACTGAATGAATTCCCATGATGTTGAGTTTCATTGTAAATTCAAACCTCAGACCTGGTTTACTAAGGTTCACGAACTATCAGTGAATCTAGACTGAGTTTTAGGTTAGCCAAGGTTAAGTTTGGAATGTATGGATTGGATGGTTTTGAATGGAAATTCAGTGTTTTCCCATAGGTTTGACCTAAAATCAGGCATGACATGGTGGCTGGTTTTTGCTGTGTTTGTCTTGATTTCGGTTGAATCTGAAAATCAAAGAGAAACTTGTACTGCATATCCACATGATTCAGAACCATGAAAAGATCACACAAAGTTCTGCAAATCAAACAGTTGCATTCTATAAAGCTTTACCAAAGAATTCAAAGTCCTGTGTTTAAAAATCAGGCCTTCATTGTACATCCTATTTTCTATATACACTTCATGTATATGTTTGCAAAGCAGGCTTCTGGATATGCACATGGACAAACAGATGTTTTTCTGGTCTTGTGTATGTGTATACAAATGCTTGATTTGTGTGCACTAATTTGGTACGAGTAACAGAGAGTCCTGTGGCACCTTTAAGACTAACAGATGTATTGGAGCATAAGCTTTCGTGGGTGAAGTGGGTATTAGTTAGTCTTAAAGGTGCCACAGGACTCTCTGTTGCTTTTTACAGATCCAGACTAACACGGCTACCTTCTGATACTTGGTATGAGTGTGCACCAAAAGCATACATAGATCTTGAATATATACTTTATGGACCCAAAGACAATGGGACTCTGGGTTGGAGTTCTCTTTGCAGGATAAGCTCCCTGAAATTTTCACCTGTTAGTGGATATGAATTAACATTTTTGCAGAATAGTGCAACTGTTGGCTATCAGTCATTCCTTTCAGTGACATCTTAATGAACTAAAAGTTTAATTTTCATATGTATATGGACTCAATACATCATTTGAAAAGCTTTATTCACATATTTAATGCACATCTGACTGTACAAAGGTTTGTAATCCCCTTGCAGCATAGTGTTCACAATATAAACCACAAGTGATGCTTTAGTGATTTGCCATGTAATGTTATCAGAGAGCTATGCTGAATTGTCTACGTCCAGGTGAGTGCGTTTTATTTTTTGCAATTCCCTTTGTTTAAAATTTAATGATCTCCATGCATCTGTGTCCTACTACTATGCTATTCCCTCCCTGCTTTGGTTTGGAAAGGAAAACTGCCTGTTGATCAATCCTTTTGCTGGCTCTTATTAATAAATGTGCTGGCTTTTAATTTTGAGTTCAAAATAAATGAATTTAGGAGTTTACAGTTTTAAAAATAGCACACTAAGTTTAAAAGTCTATGCAGCTGTATACTGAGAGATGTGGCAGGATGTGCTTTGATTTAACCACTGAGTTTTTACAGGCTTATTACACCACGGTGCACATGTAGTTTCTCATAATTACCACTACCGATTGTAAAATGCAGGTCTTTGTTCTGAAATTAGGCTTTTACAATGCATGTAATATAGGACATGAAATTAAACTGTACAGAAATTGGAGTCAGAGTTCTTTGAATTCTTGGTACATGCAATAAACTGGCATTCTGCAAAAAAGAATGAAAAAGTCCACTTAGGCACCAAGTTAATGTCATGGGCTATGTACGTCTACACTACAAAAAATAGCTATGGGGCTAAAAAATAGCATTTAAGATGTTCAGGCTCGGCCTGGATCCTGGGCTTTGAGACTCATCCCCATTGCTGGGTTTCAGAGCCTGTGCTCCAGTCTGAGCCTGAATGTTTACACTGCTATTTTTATCCTCGCAGTGCAAGCCCCGCAAGAGCGAGTCAGTTGACCAAAGCTCTGAGACTCACTGCCACTGTTTTCTTTTTTGCAGTATAGACATAATGGAGACAACTCAGCCAAGTAAACAAATATAGTTATATTCATTTATTATTTGTGGGAGGGCTAGAAGTCAGTTCTGTTTCAGTACTATAGGTGGAATCCACCTTCACTCTCCTTCAATACATAGTTTAAAAACTCCTAGCGAGCTAAAACTGGAAACATCCATGTATTTATATCTATTTGAGGGGGGAAGAGAGCAGGGGATAAACTTTTCCTATACATTCCCCCAGTGGTGTCAGCTGCTTCTTTTGAAAAGAATCCACCCCCCTTCTAGGAATCCAAAAAACTGTCTCATTCTCTCTCTCTCTGACATTTGGGGACTGCAGAAACAGTACTTGTGGGGGTGGGAGGGGAAGGGAACGTAATCAGATACTCAAAGAACCCAAAATATTCTTCCCTTGGAGGGACTTATTATGACTATGAAAAGGCAGGGTTGTGCGTGTATGTGTCCGTGTCTTAATCTCTATGGATCTTGAGAAATCATGTTCAAGTCCAATATACCCTAGGGTATCCAGAAGATTGCTACAGCTAACTCATCCATTATGTTTTTGCTATCATTTGCTCCCCAGAAATAGATTAATAGATTTTAAGGTCAGAAGTGACCATTATGATCTTCTAATGTGACCTCCTGCATAACATAGGCCATACAATTTTTATATACAATCCCATGCTCTGGATTTCCCTAAAATGCCAACTGTCAAAAGCTGGGGCTGGGCAACAGGGTACGGATCATTCAAAATTACCCTATTCTGTCCATACTCTGAAGCATCTGGCACAAGACAGGATGCTGGGCTAGATGGACCATTGGTCTGACCCAGTATGTTCTAAATATAGTTGTTCATTATTCCTTTTTACTTAAGGGTAGGAGTAGGAATTGAGGTATGGGAGTTAATAAAGCAAGGAGAAGAAATTTATTCTATAGATTTCAGATGGGAAATCTTCTGGTTGTTGAGGGAAGCATGCACTGCAATATGTTCATCCTCCACTCCAGATCAACACACATCATGAAGGCCTAAAGACCACCACAATGTATGCTCATATGAGCTGTTCTGCACTAGCTTCTTAGATTCGTAGATTCAAAGGACAGAAGGAACTGCTGTGTTCATGTAGTCTAACCTCCTGTGTAACGCAGGTTATAGAAATTTCCCCAAATAATTTATGTTTCAACTATAACATCTCTTTTATAATAAAGATTGGCAACTTAAACAAAAATCCAGTGATGGAGAATCTACCAGGACCCTTGGTAAATTGTTCCAATGTTTAATTACCCTCACTGTTAAAAATGTATATTGTATCTACAGCTATTCGTCTAGCTACAATTTCCAACCACTGGATCTTGTTATACTTTTCTCTGTTACACTGAAGAGACCATTATCAAGTATTTGTCCTCCCTGCAGATACTTATAAACTGTGATCAAGTCACCCCTTAATCTTCTCTTGTGCTAAATAAATTGAGCACCTTGAGTATATCACTATAAGGCAGTGGTGGACAACCTCCCGCCTGTGAGCCGCACGTGGCACATCAGAGTAATCCGCTGGTGGGTCACGAGACAGTGTTTACATTGACCGCCTGCAGCTCCCAGTGGCTGGGAACAGCGAACCGCAACCACTGGGAGCTGTGGGTGGCTGTGCCTGTGGACAGTCAATGTAAACACTGTCTCGCAGCCCGCCAGCAGAGTACCCTGACATGGCGTGTGTGGCCCACGGGCCACAGGTTACCCACCACTGCTATAAGTCATATTTTCCGATCCTTTAATCATTCTTGTGGCTCTTCTCTCAACCCTCACGAGTTATCGACGTCCTGGTGGACACCAGAACTGGACACAGTATTCCAGTAGCAGTCATGCCATTCCATATAGAATTAATATAACCTAATTACTCCTACTTGAGATTTCCCTGTTTATGCATCCAAGGACTGCACTAGGCCTTTTGACAACAGCATCACACAGGGAGCACAATTAACCACCATGACCCCCAAATCTTTCCAGAGTCACTATTTCCTAGGATACTATCCCCCTTCCTGGAAGTATGACCTAGATTCTTTGTTCCTAGATGTAGACATTTACATTTGTCCATGTTAAAAACATATTGTTTGTTTGTGCCCAGCTCTCTAAGCGATCTGGATCACACTGTACAGTGACCTGTCCTCATCATTATTTACCAGTTGCCCAGACATTGTGGCATCTGTAAACTTCTTCAGTGGTGATTTTGTTTACTTCCAGGTCACTGATACAAAATTGTAAACAGCATAGTGCTAGGAATCAATCCCTGTGGGACCCCACTAGAAACACACCCACTCGATGAGGATTCCCCATTTACAATTACTTTTTGAGACCCAGTTAGCCAGTTTTTAATCTATTTAATGTAAGCCATATTAATTTTGTATTGTTCTAATTTTAATCAAAATATTTTACAGTACCAAGTCAAATGCCTTACAGAAAATTAAGTATATAACATCAGCCCTATTTTATATTACCATCTTTAAATTTTTTATTAATCAGGTTCCATATTAGCTTCTCAGTGTTCTTGCTTGGGATCGTGGTCAGCCATATACTTACTTGGGTTGTCCCCTTTATTCTTTTAAAATATTGACACAGTATTAGTTTTATTCCAGTCTTCTGAAACTTCTACAATGTTCTAAGAGTCATTTAAAGGAATTAACATTAACAGTCTAACAAACTTCTTGGCCAGCTCTTTTAAAACTCTTGAATGCAAATTATCCAGACTTCCCAATTTTAAAAATGTCTAATTGGGACATTGGTGGGAAAATGGAGGATACTCTGCCTAAACACCGTTCCTTTCACTAATTTGTGGAACTTTCTATGAACGTGTCTGCTCCTTTTCTTCCCTTCACATAGTACTATAGAAGACAGAGTTTACCCAGAGTTATTTGGCACATGCATTTTTGTAGACACAGTTTTGAAAATGTGGCCCTTTCCCTGCAGGTAAGATTAATGGATTTCCTTTGTGTAGTTTTCTGGAAGTAAGGATTCAAAGCAATCAGGAAAATGCAGAGGGTTACCCCTGTACAGTTTTGTAGGTCATCACCTGTACAGATAGGACTTAGAATCAGTTTAGAATTTTTTTTTTTTTTTTAAATCTGGCTCATGTAGTTTGAAAAACTCAAAAACAGAAGAAAAATTGTTTTATTCCTGAACAGACCATTTTTTTATACAGAGGTCCTACATCAACTACATATCTGATCCCTAAGGGTTGGCCAGAAGATCATGGGGAAAAATGGGAAGGGGGGTTAGTTTAAAAATATAATTTAGGCCAGGGAGTTCTAATCCACTAGACCAAGGATTAGCAACCTTTGTCACGCGGCACGCCAGGGAAATCCACTGATGGGCCGGGATGGTTTGTTTACCTGTAGCATCCGCAGGTTCAGCCGATCGCAGCTCCCAGTGGCTGCTGTTCACTGTTCCCGGCCAATGGGGACTGTGGGAATTGGCAGCCAGCACATCCCTCGGCCCGTGCCACTTCCTGCAGCCCCCATTGGCCGGGAACGGCAAATCGCGTCCAGTGGGAGCTGCGATCGGCCGAACCTCCGGATGCTGCAGGTAAGCAAACCATCCCAGCCCATCAGTGGATTTCCCTGATGGGCCGCATGCCAAAGGTTGCTGATCCCTGCACTAGACCCAGGTGTGGAGAGGTCCTCAGCACATGGTCTTTCCTATTCTACATGGAAAAATGTTCCACCTCCATGGTGCTGCCTCTCTCCACCATTCCACCAGAGTCCTCAGACACCTACCTTAGCAGTTGGAGGAAAGGATAGACATGGGGTAGGAATGAGATTATGCAGAACTTAGTCAGGAAAGATACAGATCGTTGTTTCTATATTTCTGCATACTCCTCTCCCACAACAGGTCCTGGCGACACCTTCAACAGGGTACTCCCTGCATAACACAGCTTCAGTGATGCCATGATGCCAGCAGTCATAACCACTGTGGCAGCACAGGTCTTCTGTAGGTTAGGGGAAGACCCCTAAACCCTTTTTATTGGGGGGCAAATTCTGATGGGGGCGGGGATCTCCATGAGGGAGCGGATGATCTGACTCACTGCTGTTAATATGACCTCCAATATGGACAATTAAATATTTGACTGGATTTGACCTTTTTGTTCTAAACAGTTATCCCTGAATCTTATGGTACCTATTTGTGGGTCAGATCCAGTAAGGCAGGTGGAATTAGGTGACATTTTATATAACAGAACAAAATATGAAGTTTATCTATATAAGCTATACATATTTTATTATATTGCCCTCCTCCCAGCTACCATATGACTCTAGTTGTCTTAAGTCCTGATATTGCAATTTATAACACATAGGCAAACTGAGGCTCCCATTCACTTCAGTGGGGCTCCAGTTGGGCATAGCAGTCTGCATACATTTCACAACTTTCAGGATTATGGCTTTAGATTGCCAGCTCTTTGGGCAGGGCTCATAGAATCATAGGATATCAGGGTTGGAAGGGACCTCAGGAGGTCATCTAGTTCAACCCCCTGCTCAAAGCAGGACCTAATCTCCAACTAAATCATCCCAGCCAGGGCTTTGTCAAGCCTGACCTTAAAAACCTCTAAGGAAGGAGATTCCATCACCTCTGTAGGTAACCCATTCCAGTGCTTCACCACCCTCCTAGTGAAAAAGTTTTTCCTAATATCCAATCTAAACCTCCCCCACTGCAACTTGAAACCATTACTCCTTGTTCTGTCATCTGGTACCACTGAGAACAGTCTAGATCCATCCTCTTTGGAACCTCCCTTCAGGTAGTTAAAAGCAGATCTCAAATCCCCTCTCATTCTTCTCTTCTGCAGACTAAACAATCCCAGTTCCCTCAGCCTCTTCTCATAAGTCATGTGCTCCAGCCCCCTAATCATTTTAGTTGCCCACTGCTGGACTCTTTCCAATTTTTCCACATCCTTCTTGTAGTGTGGGGCCCAAAACTGGACACAGTACTCCAGATGAGGCCTCACCAATGTCCAATAGAGGGAAATGATTACGTCCCTCGATCTGCCGGCAATGCCCCTACTTATACAGCCCAAAATGCCATTAGCCTTCTTGGCAACAAGGGCACAATGTTGACTCATATCCAGCTTCTCTTCTACTGTAACCCCTAGGTCCTTTTCTGCAGAACTAGCCATTCAGTCCTTAGTCTGTAGCAGTGCATGGGATTCTTCTGTCCTAAGTGCAGGATTCTGCACTTGTCCTTGTTGAACCTCATCAGGTTTCTTTTGGCCCAATCCTCTAATTTGTCTAGGTCCCTCTGTATCCTATCCCTATCCTCCAGTGTATCTACCACTCCGCCCAGTTTAGTGTCATCTGCAAACTTGCTGAGAGTGCAGTCCACGCCATCCTCCAGATTATTAATGAAGATATTGAACAAAACCAGCCCCAGGACCAACTCTTGGGGCACTGCGCTTGATACCGGCTGCCAACTAGACATGGAGCCATTGATCACTACCTGTTGAGCCCGACGATCTAGCCAGCTTTCTATCCACCTTATAGTTCATTCATCCAGCCCATACTTCTTTAAATTGCCGGCAAGAATACTGTGGGAGACTATCAAAAGCTTTGCTAAAGTCAAGGAATAACACACCCACTGCTTTCCCCTCATCCACAGAGCCAGTTATCTCCTCATAGAAGGTAATTAGGTTAGTCAGGCATGACTTGCCCTTGGTGAATCCATGCTGACTGTTCCTGATCTCTTTCCTCTCCTCTAAGTGCTCCAGAATTGATTCCTTGAGGACCTGCTCCATGATTTTTCATGACTGTGTGTTTTTGCACAGCACTTGTCATAGTGGGACTGCAATCCCATTTGGTGCCTCTGGGAGCTAATGCAATATAAAGCTTAAAATAGTAATGATCATCATAATAGGGAAGGCAGGAGGAACTGGGCAGCCCAAAAGAGGGAGAAACTTACAGTTGTTTTTTGTAAATATATTGATATTATTGTTAACTTAGTTTGGATGGGCACTGAGGAAGAAGTCAGCCATTTGAATGAGAAGGGAATGCTTGGATTTGAAGACCATCCATTGTGGCCGTGGAGTGACAAAGAAATTTGAAACCCCCATAAGTTATGAAGTTCTGGTGGAGAATGGCAGTTAGTAGAATTCTAAAACAGACAGAAAGTGATTTAAATAAACAAGGCACCAGTCTTGCAACTGGTTCTTAGTGTGAGTCCTCTGCCCCCATAGTGTCATTTATAGTTGCAGAATTGGGGTCTAAGTGTTCTCTAGTCCTTGAAAAAAATGGAACAGCCTCAGATTTCTCTTCTGCTCACGTTATGTTAGCAGTTATACACAGAGACTGCAAAGTAGAAACAGATAAACGTATCATGCACATTTGTTACATGGGAAAGAAGAGGAGCAAGGGCTAAAATAGCCATGTAATTAGTGACTAGGCAGACATCCTGGTTCCCTGACTTTGAAAGTTATTTTAATATGCAGGCATGTCACTAAATCAGATTTTGTCTCCTGTAAGATTTTCTGGAATGAGTTTTCAATTGGGGCACAGGAAAAATAACTGACTTTTTTCTGATTCTCAAAGGCAGATGAAGCCAAATGTGCACAGCAATTCCAGTGCAGTACTGGGCCTGATTCTCCTCTAATTTCTTTCATTGTAATTCATGAGCAACTCCACTCAAGTCAGTTCAGTTACACAAATGTAAGCAAGAGAAGAATCAGGCCATTTGAGTCTGCATGAGCTGGGAAGGTTCTAAATAAGTAAATTCAGGGTAGTAATCTCCAAACAAAACCAAAGTGTGGTACAGATGTGATAGGAGAGGTGTTAATTGTTTCTACAGCAAGTCTAAATGTAAGGAAGCAGAATAAAATGTGGAGGCTGTCATGTGTTATTTTTAGCAACAAGAATAGATCATAACATGCCAGGAGAAAAAATATATATAATCATGCTGGAAAATCTATAATTGTTCCTTACAGAAGTGGATCATGGAAAGATAAGGTTCCACTAAAATTAGAGAAAAACCTTATATTCCGAAATGGTGAAGTAATAGACTGACTGTGTCAGTGGGTGTGGTGTTATAGCATTCACCACTAGAAAATGCTGGGATTAAGTTCCAATTTCTTTCCTAAATCCCTTCCTTCCCATTCCCATCCTGTCCTTCTCAAGTGGAGATAACTTTTCTGAAATCTAGTTCAGTTATCTGTGTATTAAGGAAACATTTATGAATAGTTTATAATGGGCTAATAAATGAGTAAAAGATGTTTCAATGAATGGTTATAGAGTCCAACAAGTCAATATGTTGTCTATACACAGTATTTATAAATAAAGTGTATCCTTAATATAAAGTATGACCCCAAATTCTTTGTTCTCAGATTTAAGATGAATTATTGCTAAAGTTTGAGCATAATCAATTCAGGCATTTGAGTTATCAAAAAGGGGGGAAAGGGGTGGAGCTTTTTCCCCATAAGTCCTAAATTGCAAATATGTGTTTCTATATTGTTCAAAGAGACAAAACTAGAAACTGCAAGTCTAGAGTGGCTTGTCTCATATTTCTCAATGAGAAAAGAAAAGCAATCAAAGTTTGAAAACTATCAGTTGGATGTTTATAATTTTGATCATTCAAATGTGTGATTTACTAGAGAGTTTGCTATTAATTTTTTCTGTTTTTTAAATAGTCCCCTTGAAGCTAGATGAGTTTAGAACATAGTGCCTGCAAAGTCGAGGCACTCTCAAACAAAGCAGCTGAGTTAAGAATGCTCTCACTATGGTATCCCGAGTTAAGGAATTCAATTAATATCACTATAGTTGAGACTGTTTTAGTTTAGGACACATCAGGTAAGGTGTTCAGAATTATCAACCACCGTCATCAGGGTAATACTCAGTGCTCCTGTGCAGTTGTGACTCTTCTGAAAGATATTGTTGCCAGCAAAAAGGGCCAAGTTCTATTTTCTAGGAGTTTCCTCTGAAAATTTAAATGATACCAGCTCAAACCCCTACCCAGAAACCTGGTAAGCTATATACACACACACCACCCAGAGCACCCTTTTTTGGGCAATGCTTCTCAACTCACAAGCACTGAATCCAGGGGTTTAAAACAAGGAACTTTATTAGGACGGAAAAGGAGGGGACAACAGAATGAATTTAGGACAGTCAGCAATTGATAACTTAACAATATCTATTAGGTAAGACTCCCACCCCCAGGGTATCTCACAGTAGTTCCAACCCAGTTCTCCTTTTGCAGTTGTGAGTGGCTAATGCACTCTATCCACTTCCCTTCTCCCCACCTCCTCCACTCACAGTTTGTTGTGGTATCCAAGAATTCAGGTGTGTCAGCCTCCAGCCCCAAAGCTGGGTCAGGTGGTAGAGGCTCCAGAGCAACCCAGACAGCACTAAGGTGATTTCAGCTTTGATAGCTAAGTAGGGAGGCCTGCACAGAGTCCCTCAGGAAGGCATTGCTCTCTGAGATTTCAGCCCAAGCCACCTCAGCACTGTCCATCATCTGGAAGCCTCCTCAGCTCCACACTACCTGTCACCTTGAATCTGCCTCAACTCTGCACCATCTGCTGCCTCTGCACCATATCTACTGTCTGAGAGCTGCCTCAGCTCAGCTCTTCAAAGAGCAATTCGAGACGTGCAGGACCCTGAACAGAGTTCTTACCATCAGAAAGGCCCTCTCAGCAGAAAGTAGGAGCCACTTCTCTTTCTAGCCCTGTCCAGGCTCCCTAACCCTGACTGCAGTATCTGTCAAGGGGATCCAGGCACATTTGGAGGGACACTCTTGCACTTTCATTTCCCAATAGGGTGAGTAGCATTGTATTGCCCCCAACTCAAAATGTAACTGTATTTTAAACAAAATGCCCCCAACTGTCACATAACTGCACTGTAAATGAGGCCTGGCTCATCCACAGGTTTCCCTTTGCTCACCAACAGGCCCTTCCTCTCCCATGGAGCCCCTGTCTAGCTGGAGTTCTCAAGCAGCTCTTTTTGCCTGCTCACCAACAGGTGCCCCATAGCAAGCTCCTTACTCTCTAGAGCATCAGGCCATAGGGGCTTACAGGATATTTTTGTATTTCCTAGTCTGTGTGGTCCTGGGCTGCTCAAGTGATTCCATGATGCTAAGCCAGCCAATGCTAAAGAAAAGTATTATTACTAAAAGTGCTGTAGCTGGGCTGAGTCCCCTTTACATTCCTTTTGCATTATGTTTCTTTTTCCCTTTATGTTCTGATCTTCATATCTGCTTTCTTGTTGTCTTTTTTAAAAAGTGGGAAATTTCATGGAAAAAACAAATATTCAATAGAAAGGAATTGAATAAGTCAGGGATCATCAACCTTTGTCCCGCGGCCCGCCAGGGTAAGCACCTGTACATGCAGGCAAGCTCCCTGGCGGGTCAGGCCGGTTTGTTTACTGGCCGCGTCCGCAGGTTCAGCCGATCGTGGCTCCCACTGGCCGCAGTTCGCCGCTCCAGGCCAATGGGGGCTGCGGGAAGCGGTGGCTAGTACATCCTTCGGCCCGTGTCACTTCCCGCAGCCCCCATTGGCCTGGAGTGGCGAACCGCGGCCAGTGGGAGCCACGATTGGCCGAACCTGCGGACACGGCAGGTAAACAAACCGGCCTGGCCTGCCGCGTGCCAAAGGTTGCTGATCCCTGGAATAAGTTATGGTTTCTAAAAAAAATTAAAAAATACAAATAAAAAAAAACACAATTACCTCAGCTGTGTTGCACACATTTATAGGGAGCATTTTCTATTCATGTCCTTCTTGTTAAAATAAATGCCTCTGTTTATGATGTTTCTGGGGAGAATCATCCCCTCCCATAGCAGGGAGGAAAGATCAATGGGAGGGGATTTCAGGGACAAAAGCAGGATGGTTCAGGAGATTGAGGACAGTAGCACTGGGAAGGGGGTGGAAAGCCTGTTGGTAGCAGGACTCATGATTCTCCATACTACCATACTCCTCAGGGCCATGGAGTGCCATCAGGCACAGCAGCTAGGCCTCCTAACTAATGCTCACAGAAGAGCTTTGGGAGGTCTGAATCCTGCCCTGCTCCCCCAATGATACATGTTACCCTACACCTTCTTCCCCTCACAGTGTCCTCTCCCCTAATACACAAGAAAGGCCAGACATTTTCCCTCTATATAACTGCAGGTGTTGCACCCCTCCTCACACACACAAATCCTACTGGTTTATAGGAAAGCTATTTTAATTAAATAACCATGTATTTGTGTTGAAAAAATGCTTCCTGGAAAGAGAGTGTTTTGTCTGTAAATATAAAGTCTCATTTTCCCTAAACTGCATGTACAGTAGTTGCCTGCCTGCAGAAAGGGTGGGTTGAGGGGACTGAAAGGGCAAAGTAAAATTGCTTCATTGGCATCCGGTGGGCTTTTATGTCTGTGTTTAGGCTATTACTGCAAAGCATTGTTTGTATTCTCTGGGCATTGGGTAGGCAGAATTGAATTCACTTCCAGCTTTTTGAGCACCTAATTTCATTTCAGTACATCACAACATGCTCTCACTATAAGCTTGTAATTTCAATTCTTCATACTTTCTGTTCTGTGTTTCATGTTTCGGTATAATTTCAACCGCTTTTCCCAGCCCGTTGAAATAGTATGCATGGGTTTTGATGCTGATCTCACACTACACTGGCTTTACACCAATGTAACTCTACAGTAGAATTTCTCCCAGTTTATGCTGTTGCATGCAAAAATCAAAAGCAGGCTCCCGGTCTGTGACAAATGTCAACTATAATGAAAAAGAAAACCACAGAAGAGAGAGTTGGCTGTAGGCACTCAAATCAGACCTCCTGAGGTTCATCACCCAAATAGAAGTTGGAAAGCCAAGCTACCACCACTTCCTCTACTTTATCCAATGTGTCTGAAGTATCATCCATCAAAAGAACACTTCCTACCAAAGAACAATTCTAGTGCTGGTTACCAACATTTGAAGTAGTTTCACTGTTGTCCATCCCATTATCCTCCTCCTGCTCCACCAAACAAGCTGTCAAAGCACCCAGATTGACAGCCTTTACAGTGTTATCAGAAATTAAAAGGTTTATAGATACTTTCCTGCTACCTACTTGCTTCATGTTTAACTCCAGTCTAAGCTACTACAGAACTGCTTACCTTTCTGAGAAACAAACTTAAATTTTATTTTTCTTGAAGTTCTATAGTTGGCAGCTTCTTGACTCATGGAACACACAAAATATTCGTTATTCAAATGTGCAAAAAACATGAAAAATAGCTAAGCTTGCTAAAGGCAAATAGCAAGCAACTCCAAACCTCAATCTTCAAGAAATACAGAGTAAAGTCATACAATTACAAAATCATCTCACACATACACATCCCTAGCCACTTGCAAACACATAGACATATAGACTTTAAGGTCAGAAGGGAACATCCTGATCATCTAATCTGACCTTCTGCACATTGCAGGCCACAAAACCTCACCCACTCATTCCTGTAATAGACCCAGAACCTCGGGCTGAGTTACTGAAGGCCTCAAATCATGGTTTTAAAACTTCGAAGTTACAGAAAATTCACCATTTACACTAGTTTAAAGCTGCAAGTGATCTGTGTCCCATGCTGCAGAGGAAGATGAAAACCTTGAAGGGTCTCTGCCAATCTGACCTGGGGGAAAATTCCTTCTCAACCCCAAATATGGCCATCAGTTAGACCCTGAGCATGTGGGCAAGACCTACCAGCCAGACACACGGGAAAGAATTCTCCTTTGTAACTCAGAGCCCTCCCCATCTAGTGTCCCTGGCTGTTGGAGATTTTTGCTACTGGCAGTGGCCGATGGGCCACATGCCATCATAGGCAGTGCCAACATACCATCCCTTCCATAAACTTATCAATTTCAGTCTTGAACCTAGTTGAGTGTTTTGCCCACTGCTCCCCTTGGAAGGCTGTTCCAGAAATCCACTCCTCTGACGGTTAGAAATCTTCATCTAATTTCAAGCGAAAACTTATTGATGGCCAGTTTATATCCATTTGTTCTTGTGTCCATACTGATGTTTAAATAAATCCTCTCCCTGGTATTTATCCCGCTGATGTATTTATAGATTATATATGCAATCATATCTCCCCATAATCTTCTTTTGGTTGGGCTAAACAAGCAATCCCTACCCAGGAAAAATCAATAGTCTACCATAGTCATCAAGGTGACCCCCCACCCAAGACATCCTTAATTTTGCTTTCGGTTAGATGACCATGTTCCTACAGGATGATTCTGTATTTCCTCATTTTCTGTGTTTCTGATTTGAGCATTATTTACTCTTTGGGATTTTAATGGTTTAAGGGTTTTTTTATGATGCTGGATTATACAATTCCATGCTATTAATAAGTACAAACCACTCAACAATATATCAACACTAGAGTATTTATTGTTTCTTAGGCAAGGGAGCTACAGTAAATTTGTGTGGCATATCACATAGGGCAGAGTTAAGGTTGTCTGAGTATCACCTTGATATTGAAACAATTAAAATACTTAACTGTTCTTTTGAGTTTAGTTTTAAAATAGTTTGTGACAAAGCAGAACCCTTAAGCACACCGCCTTGCAGCACATGGTGGTCTGGCAAGAATTCTGTCTCAATTCCACCCACCCCCCATTCTGCAGCCTACACAGCCATAATATCAGCTTAGCTCTCTGGCCAAATGATCGTGAAGCACTAAATCCTTTGTGGGGCTGAAGGCGTCCTTCAAAACAGGGTCCTAAAAGATACAAAACAAAGGAATCTTCCACCCAGCCAGGATCTACCTTCAGCCCCTTTTCCTGTACATAATTGTCAGTCATTACATTCTGGCTCCACACATCTCACTCGGATAATTAGACACTATCTTTATGGTTTAAGCTTTCCTTCCAGCAATTAACTCTGGTGTACTCATGGTCTCCAGACAGTTCCTTGCCTTCCAGAAGGCTACTTGGTCTTATCAGAAGTAGCCCATCTACTCTTTTCCTCTCTTTTAGCCTGACCTGCTTGACTTTCCCTTTTTAAGACCAAAACCATCACAGGTGTGGCTAACTGAGCCCAACTCTGCCCATTAACCCTTTCCAGCTCTTGACAGGGTCTCACCCCATCACAGTTACATTGATTGGCATGGTAGTCATATGGTACCACATAATCCTCAATGTAATTTTGTGTCTTGTTACCTGGAGACCTTGTGCCATGTTAACTGTCATTGGAGTTGGATCAAATGATAAGTATATTACACAAGCTATTTTAAAAGAACCAAACATTTTTTCCATTTTGTTCATGATGATTTTTTTTTTTTTGATAATTTGATGATTTTTTTTTTTGATAATTTTCTTTTCATTTTGGTGGGGGGAAACACTTTTTTTTACATATTTCCACCTTTTTTTCCCACTGGAAAGAAAGGGAAGGAATAATAGCTTCAAAAGCGAGAGCAATTTAGATTTCCCCCACAAAATGAAAAGTTTCAAAAGGTGTTGAAATTTTTCATTTTGAAAATTTTCATAAGAAAAAGATGAAAATGGTTTTTTTTGGATGAAAAGTCATTTTTTATTTTAAAAATTCACAAAATTTCAATCAATCAGCTCTAATTGTTACACCTGAAATTCTCTGTCACATTAACTTTCCTGCTCAAAACCTATTGTACTAATTGCTCAGCTGGAAACTCTTTTTTGAATTAACTGCTAAGAACTCTGTCAGATTACCTGAGGCAGCCAGTAAGTCAAAGCAAAGGAAAAGTCTCTTTCCTCCCCTCCCCTGGGAAAGTGCTCTCAGCCTTCCCTGAAACACTGTCAAACAAAAGGCTTTTGCAGTGTGCCCAGAAGGTTACCAAGTTCTAGAAAATTCAGACCGAGGTCTAGAGTCTCTGGTCCTTCTGAAACTACATTTAGGATATACAAGGGGACAGGTGTATTTTGTAATATACATATTGCAAAACACATCTGCCCCCTAATGTATTTACTGGCTGGTTGTGAAAATGGCAAAGAATGTGATAGTGACGTAGAGTCTGGGAGACGGAGCAAAGGTATTTGCCATAAAATTCCACAAAACAACCAAACTGTTAAGTATAGATGAGGGATCGGCAACCTTTGGCACATTGCTTCTCAGGGAAATCTGCTGGTGGGCCAGGAAGGTTTGTTTACCTGCAGCGTCCGCAGGTTCAGCCGACTGCAGCTCCCACTGGTCACGGTTCACCGTTCCAGGCCCATGGGGGCTGCAGGAAGTGGCGGCCAGCACATCCCTTGGCCCACGCTGCTTCCTGCAGCCCTCATTGGCCTGGAACGGCGAACTGCGGCCCATGGGTGCTGCGATCAGCCAAAGCTGCTGACACTGCAGGTAAACAAACCATCCTGGCCCGCCAGTGGATTTCCCTGATGGGCTGCTTGCCAAAGGTTACCGATCCCTGGTATAGATCATATTAAGTATATAATAAAACGGTCCAATGGGTACTTTTATAGACTCTGTGCTGTAACCCTGAATCAACCAGCTGTGTGATGTTTTATCCTTGTTCTATACTGTTTTGCTTTTCTGGGATTTTGACCACTGAGCTTACATAAACAATGGCGTGCTGGGGATACTCCATGCAATATAAAGAACATTAATTCTCCACTGAGCTTTATTTTTTTAAATCTTTTAGTTAGGGCATGGCTGCAGGAGCATCTAGATATTATGATCTCTGTTCGGTAGTTTCTCAATATTATATACAGTTTTTGTTTTGTTTTGTTTAAATGAAGTGGAGTTCAGCATTAGTAACTTGGATGCTGTGTGTCAGAAAATCCAAGAATTCAAAACTAAAGCTGACATTAACTGGTTAACGTTTGAAGAGCATTTCAAAAGCCCCTAAATATTAATCATTTATTAATATTATTGTTGCATATACCAATCCCTAACTTTAAAACGGTGTTTACATGATTGGATGAGGAATCTACAATAATACTATTACAGGAGGCTAAAATCTCCGTGGATCTATGTTTTTTTCTGCTTGCCTAAATCTGGGCCCAGAGTACATGAGTCAGAGTATCCACCACAAGAAAGTTTGCAGAGCAGAATATGGCATGTGATGATTGATTTAGAATGCCCCCCTCAACCAGTCACTACTGGTCAGGCTTCTTTGGAGTCTTGGCTATAATCTGAAGCTGCCTTTCTTTCCTCCCCATGGGATTGTTAGCAGGCATGAGATTGTTAGCCAGACTGCATTCCCTTGTCATAGATAAGGCTGCTACATAGCATCACCTATGGGGCCAAGCATGGTGCTGCAAGTGTAACCCACACACCTACTGGGTGTGGTGCTCTGTCCTCTTCTAGTGGCACCAAGACCAACTAGAGATTAATGAGTCTGCTACAGCCTTAGCTAAGAGCCATGTGGCTTTTAGCTCATGCAGTAGAGGCTCATACACTAAGCTCTAAAGCTCCCAGGTTCAATCCCACCTGCTGACGACCTGGGTCTGTCAGTGTTATACAGGTACTCCCTGCTTTTGACCACACACTGTGGCGGGCCACATGGAGCAGGGTGGCCCTTGCCATAAGCTTAGTATCAGTCTCCAAACAGTTAACTAAAGATAACAAAACTCAGAATTTGACCATCTGCGCATTTAAACAACAACAAAATACTTCTTACAGAGCAAGGCCTTGGTTTGTCTGTGGAGTTCTGGGCTAGCACTGAGGAACTCCTCCTCCATGCCAGTCTCATCCAATACCCCTTAAGAAGAAGCAGGCAAGCCTGCTTAACTGGCCTACTGGCTCCCGATTGGTCAGTGTCTCCTCCTGGTCCTTCTAGGCCTCTGGAGGACTAAGTATTGTTTGTATCCTGGTCTGAGTGGGTTTTCTTTGAGCAGGGCACTGTCAGGGTGCTGATGCCTCCATCAGGGGACAGAGAAGGCCTGCTTGACCCCATCACAACCATCGTCAGAGTTGATACCCCAAGGGATAAGCTACAGCTGAGAGGTGGAAGTTACATTTCACCCTGCGTACTACTGGGGAGTACATTTTCAACAAAAATAAGCATGAGCAATGGGGGAAAATATTTGGTTTTGTTTAGATTTCATAGTTTTGTTGGGTCGTATCATCACAATCACAGCGGAGTTCAAGGAGAGGCTGTATTCTCTATGAAATATTAATAATGTACTGGAGTATCATTGATTTTTAAGATATTATATAATAAAAATACATTTTACACAATTCAGTAGACAAGAAAGCTAATTGTTAAGCTAGGAGCAATAGACAAATAAATGGGACATATCAGCTGCAGGTTAGCAAAAAAGCACTTTCTTTATTAATTTCTTCTACAGAGATAAAAATTGAAGAAGATACCGTCATCCCATTATTCCAAATGTCAACTTCTGTGGCCAGATTTGCCCTTTCTTACTCATGCCAAGTAGTACCTTACAGTACGAGTAGTCCCATGGAAATAGTTGGGACCACTCATTAAGGAAGGTGCAGTTTAATTTGAGTAAGGGCATCTATCTCTGGGACTTACGATGTGCTATTCATTCAATGGGAAATCACACACTATAACAGGATAGTATACGTAAAATATAATATGGATTCCTAACCATTCATCTAGAGACTGCCAGCTGCCATGAGATGATCTGAGTAAAATGGCCAGTAGTTATACCAGAAGTAACAGAACATGAGGCCAAATGCTGAGGTCCTTATTCTGGCAAACTGACAGGGAAGTTGCCTGAGTTTGGACTGAGAAAAAATGGAGTACGGGCATCAATATTTGCCCTCATTGTCTTTCAACTCCTGTATGAATGTTGGCCATTTCACTCAGCCCCTCTCATGACTGTTATCTTTAAACTGCTTTTAGGAGTTGCACCATCATATGTTATTTTGCAAAATGCTTGGGGAATTAGGCCTGCATTATTCAGCATTGCTGGGGGTACTTATTTACTTTAAGTCTGGAAGTCAGAAAACCAGAAGTAATCCACATTCTGAATTATCTTCAGGAAGCAGCACAAACAAACAAGACCTTCTGTCCTGATACTTTCATATGTTCGTAATTTTGTAAATTACAGTTTTTATTAACATGCATTAGTCATCATTTGTGAATCTGTTTTTTTTTAAATGAACCTTTCTCAAGATGCTGTAGAGCTTTTTCATCACATCATAAATATTTAGTTCTGTTTTATTATACAACACAAGACATATTTTCTGCTATATCTTTCTGTGCTACATGCCAAATATCTTTCAGGAAAAATAAGGTTTGACATCAGAATTAAATTGCAAACAGCATTATCTACAAGTAGATAATGGATCTTTTATAAAGAGGCAGAATTTCTTTTTTTCTTTAGACTTACAGAGATTAAGGTCACATCACAGTATGTTAAAGTACATAAACCTCCATAATCTTTGGCAGATTTATTACCTACCACACACTTGCAGTACCCTGAGAATCTTTGTAATTCTTAACATGAACAGCTGGCAGTAAATAACCATATATAAAGCATCTGATGGTGAAAAAAGGATGATTTGTAAGGAAGGTGATGATCCCAAAGACAACATTTAACTTGTTTTTGCAGATGTCTCGACATTTAATCTCTAATTTAAGGTGTGAATATTTCAGTAAATCAGCAAATACTGGGATCTGCACTTGATGAAATTTACCAGGGAGTTGCAGTTCTTCTAAAAAAAAACAACCACATCCAGTTTAGTAAAGCCTGCCACTTACAAAGACTCCCATCAGCTGGTTGGTATGGGGGAAAGCATTTAAAGGGGATGAAAAAAGGAGGAAGAAACTGCTAACAATATTTGACACTTTAAACATTGTTTTGCTCTGAGAGTACCAGGGTTGGTACTAAAGTGTTTTTAAAGGAGGATCTCTGTTAGCTGCAGAGAACAATACAAAATGATTACTACTGTGTGAGATGTAGTTTGTGAACAGTCATCATTCCATTGCCTTTGAGTCTTCAAGACTTGACATCTATGGCACTGCTCCTATCAGTAACTGCCCACCAGTGTGAGTAGGGTGTTCACAATGTCACCCTAAGAATGCACATTGGTCATCGACTGATTTCATTGTGTCATCACAAACCGCACAGAAGGCAAAGTAAATTAAAAGTATTTTGTCTTTGGTTTTATGATTTTTGGCACATAAAGGGGCAGGCTGTGTCTGGCCCTGGACGAATAGGTGGAAGGGGATGTTAACAGTCTAGTCTTTGCCTTCTATGCAGAGTCCAACCATAATTGCAATACCTGTGCTCTCTTTTATGCAGGGACTTTTCCGTGTTACCCTATAGGATTCAAGGCAGCTAAAAAAGGCTGGGAAATATGTGGAACCATAGTCATGAAGAGTTTGCAGCCATGGTGCAGTCTCTTTTGGCTGAAACGGCACATCCATGATGGGTCAGTGTAGCTGTAGTTTAGGAGTGCTCTTGGGTTCCTCTCTGACACTAAGCTCTCACATAGCAGCATCTGCGAGTAAAGCTGGCTAGACGATTCTGTCCCATTCTGATGGATGATGACCGGGCCTCAGTTATACATGTCTTTGTCATCTTCTATCTGGTCTACAGCAATAACCACAAATCATCAGCCCTTCGGAAATTGTAGCTCAGGCCACTGCAGCACATCTCCCCTGCAACACAGGCCACTGCAAGCACATCACACTTGTCCCCTGTTCTCTGCACTGGCTTTCCATAGAACAGAGGTGGCCAACCTGTGGCTCTTTGCATAGGTGCTGACTCCAAGGCTGGAGCTACAGATGCTAACTTTCCAATGTACTGTGCGGTTCTCACTGCTCAACCCCCTGCTCTGCCCCAGGTCCTGCCACCACTCCACCCCTTCCCCTAAGGCCCCTGCCCCGGGCCTGCCATGCCCTTGCTCCTCCCCCGTCCCCAACAGAGCCTCCTATGCACTGCAAACAATTGATTGCGGTGGGCAGGAGGCCTGGGGAGGGAGGGGGAGGTGCTGATTGGTGGGGCTGCCGGTGGGCGGGAGGTGCTGGGGGCTGGAGGGGGGTAGCAGATGGGAGGCTGCTGACATATAACTGTGGCTCTTTGGCAATGTTCATTGGTAAATTCTGGCTCCTTCTCAGGCTCAGGTTGACCACCCCTGCCATAGAATATGAAATAAAATTCAAGGCCTCAGTCATTATCCTCAAGCCATTTGATGGCTTGGACTCAGAGTATCTAAAAAAATCAACTAAAGCTGTTGGGGGGATGAAGACTGGGCGAACCAGCTACACTCCTTTGACACGATGGAACTCTCCACAATCCAGGAAAAGCTTTTACCTGTGCTGGAATTTTCTCAGGTGCCAGCCTGCAGTGGGGTTACAAACCCCCTACTGAGCACTGGCAGTAGGGAGAGAAGAATCTTCCCTGCTGACAGGCAATCAGGCTGACCTCACCTCAGCACAGCTGGCAGAACTGCTGGTCATGGAGACATAGAAAGCACCAAAGAGACAGAGGAGGTTGGGATAGAGGAGAGACAACAGCCCTTCACCACGTTGCCTCTGAAAAACAGACAGGGAGATAAACTCCAGGGCTTGCAATCTTCCTTTATGGGCTGATTGACTCATTTAGGTAAAGTTGATGGAGTGGGCTAACTGGAAATGAATAGAGGGAGACCAGTTTGGAAAAATCTGAGCTCTCTAGAGAGACTGCCCCCAAGAGCAGCTAACAGCCCAAGCCTGCAGAATGAACTCCCCCAGGAACTAACAACCTTCACAAATGTCACCACCTTCTGTTTGAAAGGCACAGCAACCTGACCTCTGTAAATATAAACATTTTGCAACATATATATTAAAAAAACAAAACAAAAAGCAAATCAAGATGCCCCCCCAGTACACACACTGAAACAACCCATTGCACATGCTATTGTCCCCCTGAGGAGAGATGAGAGAACAAACCACATGAGATACGTTATTCACTTTACTTAATACACTATTGGAAGGTACTCGAGATTATACTGTGCTCATCACTATAGTAACGTACATAGAATTGGACAGAATCATGACACTGTCCACGGTAGGTGCCAGAGTTGTTTGGCAGTAGAGAGGAGCACATTCTGTAACCTTGTGGAGGGTGGTCCAGTTCACAATGCATTTGGAGAGTCTATTTGATGAGTGTGGCTCCATGGCACACCCTGCTCACTGCCAGGTCTTTACAACACAAGCAAAGTGAATTTGGCAGGCTTCTTTGGTTGTTTCATTCTAAAGCTGCAATGGGTACGTCTACGCAATCAGTGTCAGCAGGGAGCCTGGGTCACCAGACTCGGCCTCGCAGGGCTCATGCTAACACGTTAAAAATAGCTGTGTAGACAGAGCTTCTAAGATGTGGCTTGGGCTGCAGTGTGGGTTCTGATGTCCACCCCCCCATCCCCAGGCTTCAGAGCCTGAGCTCCAGCCAGAGTTGCAATGTCTACAGAGCTATTTTTAGCATGGTAGTGAGTCCCACGAGCCCAAGTCTGGTGACCTAGGCTAGAGGCTCGCTGCTGCAGGTCTCGGAGACATACCCAAAAGACTGCCTGGCCTGCAGAGTCTTAGTGAACTATCTGAGCCAGATCATCAACACAACAGAAATATGAAGCTTTACTGATTGACACCAACTGAGGATTGGGCCCAACTGTGTTCATAGCTCATGTCACTATTTAACAAGAAGCTACTAGATCAGCAGCCAGCTACCACCACTTGTAGCCAGCTTCCCTCACAACTTTCGCAATTCCATTTTTTCACACATTTCCTGTCATCCCTGTGCTTTCTGGAACTCTGCAAAGTCTCTGCTCCCCAGTTCTCCACCATTTCAGTCTCCATTACAATGTAGTAAAAACTGAGAAAAACAAAGAAGAAACTTGCAACCGCAGATTTCACAGGCTTTTAAGGTTTACTGTACCAACATCCTAAATCAGAGACATGCTGTCATCTCCATTTCTGCTGTTGTTTAGCTCTCATTTACTGGATAATACCTTAGAAAGAACACCTCTAAAGACAAGCACTATGACTAGTCCTGCTTGAACTTCTCTAACAGAGAATGGCCCAGATATTCAGCTGGTGTGAATTCATATAGTCCCATGAAAGTCTTGCTGTGGTGCTGGTCAGAAGTAGTCTAGCTGTTGAGAGAGATGAGGTGCTTCTTGTTAAGCACTGATATCCAGTGGAGTTATGCTGATTTAAAGCAACTAAGAGTCTGGCCCAAAGCCTTAAGATGGTCTGTCGCCATCCTATTAGTCACAACACTGGTATATGAGAAGCAGTTTGAATGTGTTTGCAGGCCCTGAAGTTCAAATAGGGTTGAATTGAAATGAACCTGCTTTTCACATGTTTACTTAGCAGAGTTCAAGTTTGACTGGTTCTTAGACACAGGAACAAGTCCATAGTGGGTTCTCTGGTTCAGCAGACTTGGGAATGGTGTCTATATGTGAGCAGCCACGGGAGACTTTTTCTAGTGAACAACAGTTTGAACTCAGAATTCACCAGGTGAACAGCAGCCTCTATGGGCTAGATCAGGGATTGGCAGACTTTGGCATGCAGCCCGCCAGGGAAATCTGCTGGCGGGCCGGGACGGTTTGTTTACCTGCAGTGTCTGCAGGTTCGGCCGACTGCAGCTCCCACTGGCTTTGGTCATTGTTCCAGGCCAATGGGGGCTGTGGAAAGCGGTGTGGGCCAAGGGATGTGCTGGCCGCCACTTCCCACAGCCCCCATTGGCCTGGAACCGCAAACCGTGGCCAGTGGGAGCTGCGATTGGCTGAACTTGCGGACGCTGCAAGTAAACAAACCATGCCGGTCTGCCAGCGGCTTTCCCTGACGGGCCGCGTGCCAAAGGTTGCTGATCCCTGGGCTAGATTTTGATTCAAACGTTGTCCTTGTGCAAAGGTTTGAGAGAGCATAAGATTCTTACATCTGTGTGTAGGAGTATGTATAGTTACTAACCTACTTGTTCTCTCATCAGGGCAGGTGGGCAGGAATGGCTGGATCCTTTGCTCCACTCACTGTGCTTGCTTGACAGAGTAGTTGGAGCCACCACAGGGCAGAACAGGGTAGTCATTTACTGCCATTGTAAGCCAGCAGTAAACTGCTACCCCCAGGAGCAAAGAGGAAGCTGGGGATGAATTGTGAGTCAGAGGTGTGTCTGAGTCGCAGTGTATCCCAGAGCTACTCCTGGGGTGGGAGAGGGGAGCTTCCACATCATCCCTTGTTAATGTGAAAGGCGAGTGTTTAGAGTGTTATGCCTAAATGTTTATAGGGATGCAGACAGAGCCAAAAGTCCACTTACCTAATCCCATATCTCTGTCTCTTTCTTCACTTTTGTCCTGTGCTTCACATTGACTATGTCGTCTATGCTATGTACATTTTAGCCTTGTAAAATTTCCTCTGTAGAGTGGAGAATAATTGCTGCATGCCAATGTTTAGCTATTTCCTCTTGTCCTGGGTAATGGGACTGAAAATGGGAGGAAAGTAACTGTTGGGCACCTGAATTTGTCCCATTTTTGTTATATGTAAGATGTTTATCCTCGTCACTTTAGAGTCAAAGCCCCTTTTCATAAGAACGACCAAACTGGGTCAGACCAAAGGTCCATCTAGACCAGTATCCTGTCTTCCGACAGTGGCAAATACCAGGTGCCCCAGAGGGAATGCACAGAACAGGTAATCATCAAGTGATACATCTCCTGTTGCCCATTCACAGCTTCTGGCAAACAGAGGCTAGGGACACCATCCCTACCCATCCTGGCTAATAGCCATTGATGGACCTATTCTCCATGAATTTATCTAGTTCTTTTTTGAACCCTGTTATACTCTTGGCCTTCACAATATCTTCTGGCAAAGATTTCCACGGATTGACTGCGTTGTGTGAAGAAATACTTCCTTTTGTTTGTTTTAAATCTGCTGCCTATTAATTTCATTAGGTGACCCCTAGTTCTTGTGTTATGAGAAGGAGTAAATAACACTTCCCTATTTACTTTCTTCACACCAATCATGATTTATAGACCACTATCATATTAGTCATCTCTTTTCCAAGCTGAAAAGCTCCAGTTTTATTAATCTCTTCTCATACGGAAGCCGTTCCATACCCCTAATAATTCTTGATGCCCTTTTCTGAACCTTTTCCAATTCCAATACATCTTTTTAGAGATGGGTCTACCACAACTGCATGCAGCATTCAAGATATGGACATACTATGGATTTATATAGAGGAAATATCATATTTTCTGTCTTATTATCTATCCCTTTCTTAATGATTCCCAACATTCACTTTTTTGACTGCCACTTGCACGTGGAGTGGATGTTTTCAGAGAACTATCTGGAATAACTCCAAGATCTCTTTCTTGAGTGATAACAGTTAATTTAGACACCATCATTTTATATGTATATTTGGGACTATGTTTTCCAATGTGCATTACTTTGCATTTATCAACACTGAATTTCAGCTGCCATTTTGTTGCCCAGCCACCCAGTTTTGTGAGATCCTTTTGTGGCTCATTGAAGGCTGCTTAAGACTTAACTATCTTGAGTATTTTGTAACATCTGCAAATTTTGCCACCTCACTGTTTACCCCTTTTTCCAGATCATTTATGAATATGTTGAATAGTACTGGTCCCAGTAAACACCCCTGGGGGAAACCACTATTTACCTCTCTCCATTCTGAAAACTGACCATTTATTCCTACCCTTTGTTTCCTATCTTTTAACCAGTTACTGATCCATGAGAGGACCTTCCCTTTTATCCCATGATTGCTTACTTTGCTTAAGAGCCTTTGGTGAAAGACCTTGTCAAAGGCTTTTATGAAAATCTAAGTACACTATATCCACTGGATCCCCCTTGTCCACATACTTGTTGACCCCTTCAAAGAATGCTAGTAGATTGGTGAGGCATGATTTTCCTTTACAAAAATCATGTTGACTCTACCCCCAACAAATTATATTCATCTATGTGTCTGACAATTTTGTTCTTTACTATAGTTTCAACTAGTTTGCCCGGTACTGAAGTCAGGCTTACTGGCCTGTAATTGCTTTTTAAAAATTGGCATCACATTAGCTATCCTCCAGTCATTTGGTACAGAAGCTGATTTAAATGATAGATTACAAACTACAATTAGTAGTTCTGCAATTTCACATTTGAGTTCCTTCAGAAATCTTGGGTGAATACCATCTGGTCCTGGTGACTTATTACTGTTTAGTTTCCTTGATGTTGTCAGGCTTCTACATCATCTTTCAGTATCTACAGATTCCTCTTACAGATCAGTGCTTTAGAAAATACATTTGCATTCATCTTAATAGTGTCTCAATGAGCAGGGCCGGCTCGAGGCACCAGGCAACCAAGCACGTGCTTGGGGCGGCTCCTGGTAAGGGGCGGCCAAGCTTGGGGTGGCGGGGGGCAACGCGGCCCTCGGCAGCGGCGGGGAGTGTTTGGCGGCGCGGTGCTCCGTGGGAGGCGGGGGGTGTTCGGCGGCGCGGCGCTCAGCGGGGGGTGTTTGGCAGTGCTCCGCCCAGGGGGGCGGTTCAGGAGTGCAACGCTGCGCGGGGGGTGGACGTGTTCGGCGGCACGGCGCTCCACAGGGGGCGGGGGTGTTCAGCAGTGCGGCGGGGGGGGTTGTTTGGCGGTGCAGCACTCGGCGGGGGTTTCGGCAGCGTGGCACTCTGCGGGGGGCGGGGGCTGTTCAGCGGTGCTCCGTGCGGGGGTTCAGCAGCACGGCGCGGGGGGTGTTTGGCAGGGGGGCGGGGGCTGTTCGGTGGCGCGGTGCTCGGCGCGGGGGTTCAGCAGTGCGGTGGGGGAGTTGTGGGGGGGTGTTCGGCAGCACGGCGGGGGGGCGGTGGTTGTTCGGCGGCGCTCAGCGGGGGGGGTTGGCAGCGCGGCACTGGGGGGGGGGGCTGTTACGGCCAGGAGGTGCTTTTTTTTTGCTGCTTGGGGCAGCAAAAAAGTTAGAGCCGGCCCTGTCAATGAGCTGCATTACTCCTTGAATTTCAGATATTTTTCTCTTCTATGCTTCCTCTCTAGTCATCTTTCTGAGGGCAGCAAAAATAAAATGAAAATGTGCTGCCAAAACTCCAAGTCCTTCAGGGCTGTTAACTCCTCATCCCTCCCTCTCTCTTCATATCTATTTCCATATTTCCCAAATTCTTCCATATGTTCTTCAACTTGGTTAATTTCACTATTCAAAGCTTCCAGCATAGCCCCCAGGAAACCATAAACCATTTATCTCTTTTTTGGCATGTAGGAAGTCAGCAGTTCTTGCAAAGGCCTGACACAAACATTGGGCTCCATGCCTTTGGGAAGGAGAAACAAGGTCGGAAATTATTGGGAAGAGTGCACATGCCAGAGGAACTTTTGTTTAAAGGTGTCTGTTATCCAATTTTTTCCCCTCTTAAAGTACTTTTGATGGTCTCCAGGTGCCTCTCCTGGGACTAGGATATTTTATTTAATGTTATCATGAATTTCACCCAAGTGCAAGCAAAATGAAGAGGTAAATGTATCCTCCAATTCTTTTGATTTGGTCCAAACTGATGATATCTCCAATGTCAAAAGCAGCAACCTCAGTATTTATCATAATCATTTTGGGGCTGTGGTTTTATTACGGTATTTTTTAGGAAACATATTGTGGTGAAATGGGCAGAAGAATCCCCAAAAGTCAAAGATATTTTTTAGAAAATATAGAAATCATGGAATCCAGCTGTGACAGCTCTGATAAAAATACAGCCTTAAGCATACAAGGTGGTCCAATTGGCAGCTAAATCCAGCTGTGGGATGATTCTATTCAGCCCCTGAACAATTTTCAGCTGCATGCAGCCCTACAGGCCCCATGATCCCTGCTCCCTGAGGCATCAGGTTGCTATTTTTTCCACAAGCAGCCCCAAAATCTCCAAAAGATGCCATAAACAGCCAAAAAAAGAAAAAAGAAAAAGAAAGCTGCAGAAGTCCAAAAGGCAAGCCCAAGGTCATCATAATTCCCAGCCACTTAGGGCACTTACCTTGCAGTCCAGACCTCATCTGTTCCACACCGTCATCTGTCTGGCTTCACTGCAGCTGGGAAGGGTCACTGGGGCGGAATGGGCACACCCCCACTGGTGTGACCATGCAAAGTTATGAGGTGGGTCAGCACACTGTATGAAATGGCATCTTCTATGTGGCACTCTGCAAAACAGCATCCTCTGCAACACCAGCAACCAGCCCACAGCACTGAAAAAGTTGGATCACCCTTAACATACGACACATTCATATTATTTTTTGTACTTCATTTAGTACTCCCGGCTGTGAGACACCTTGCTGCCACCTGCGCTTAGCAAGAGGAAGCCTCATCTGTGCCTGCTTGGAGTCAGCCAACTCCACCAGCCACGGGCAACGCAAGGACCCTCTCTATGCCTATGACTCTGCAGGTTGGTGATTGGCACACTCCACTCTCTGAGCCCTCTGCCCGTCTCACTGGAATGTCCAGCTTTTGGTCCACCAGCCACTGTATTCACAGATTTGCTGTTCCCAAAGGAATAGTGCACCCCAGCTTCCCAGTTACATTACAGAGCACCTCTTCACTTAATACACAGTGCTTAGATATATGTACAGTGAAATCAAGTAAAAATGTATTTAACAAAGTAGAGCGATTTGAGTGATAGCAAGGAGCAGTATTGGAAACAAAGGAGTACATGTAAAATAAAACCATAACTCGCATTCTAGAACCTAGACTTATTTAACTAGATACAATCATGTCTAATAAAGTATTGCTCACCAGGGCTTTTCAACCAGGGAGGCTCTGATCCCTTTTTTATAAGACAAGTCATGCTGTCAGCTTGTCTCCTAGGTGAAGAATTCAGAGTGTCTATTGGTACCTTTAGATATAGAATGATAGTTCTTTGTTCTTTTTCATAAACAGAACTCCCTCTGCTGATTATTTTTTTCCTGTGACTCCTCTCTTGTTGATTTTGCAATCTTTTACTCAGCATGTGGCTGTTGTGAGACACAGAATACACAACACCGAACAGGAAGAAAAGCACCTGCTACCTGCTGCTTGAAAGGAACCTATTTAAGACAGGTCACTTCTTGGTTACCTGCTTTAACTCCAAGGCTTTGAGAATGTAATTTCCAGTATAAATACCGACCTCCTTAAATATCATTTTGAAATGATTATGACGGCTACTGGCTCTTGATAAAGACCTGACATGCCATCCTTTGGTGAATGTAATGTGCATATATCTGACCCAAGGGATTCCTGTAAAACCCTCTGCATCCCCTGTGGCCGCTGACAATTGGCATCAAGAGGTTCATGGGTCACACTTTCCTCCAACCCGAATTTCTCAGTTACTGATCACACTGCATGGTAGCACTAGTAAAGCATCACATGGCTTTTGCAGTAGCAGTAAAGAATATTTATCAATATTTTTATGCAATCATTTTGTTCTTGCTACTGCTGATGGTTTTGTTGCTGGCAGTTGTCTTGTCTCTTGTTTTTATTTATCATAGGGAATGTCTACACTGCAATAAAACACCTGCGGCTGGCCCATGTCAGCTGACTTGGCTCAGGGGCTCACAGGGCTCAGGCTGTGGGGCTATAAAATTGCAGTGTAGATGTTCAGGCTTGGCCTGGAGCCTGAACCATGGGGCCCTGTAAGGGAGGAGGGTCCCAGAGCCCAGGCTCAGTCTGAGCCCAAACATCTACACAGAAACTGTATAGCTTCACAGCCTGAGCCTCATAAGCCAAAGTCAGCTGGCATGGGCCCGCTGAGGGTGTTTCATTGCAGTGTAGACATGCCCTTGGAATGCAACACACAGTATTTAATAATAGAGGGACAAATTCTGGCTATACTGTACATAGTTCCTTATCAGCACCATGAAAAGTGCCTCCACATCAACCCCTGAAGGTCAGTTGGGAATGTGGGCAGGGGGTTCCCCATCTTCTTCACAGTCATGACCCTAAGAGCTGCTTAGGGAGAGAGCTCAAACACATTAACTCCATAGCACCTTGATTAGCATTAGGCAATGCTGATCCTCTTTTTCCCCATGGAAGTTATTGAAGCCCTGAGGCGACAGTAACACACCTGGGAACCACCCAGAGGGAAAGAGAGGAACCAGGTGAGATCCCCAGATTTAATCAAACAGGCAGTATCATGGAACAGAAGTAGGAGATTGCTGGGGACTGTTATCTCCCTCTGATCACCAGGACGGGTTTTCATTCCCAGTGGATTCCATACTCTGCTACAAGGGGACAGATCAGTTTTGGTTTGATTAGCCCCCACAGCTATGGAGCCTGGCCCGGCCAGACAGCTCTGGTGGTGTCTACAGCATGGAGACACTAGGGCTGAATAATGGCTCACAGAACTGAAGTTTCTGTTCTTTGGGTGATTGATTAAGTGCAATTTTCTCACATAGACAAGCTTCTGGATGCATAACTGGCAGTAGTAATAACACTGCTCTACAGCCAAAATGCTTCTGAAATAAATGTAGTCAAACTTTACTAATTCTGGGTCACTGAGAACGAAAATGATGCTTAAAATTGTTGATTGGCTCTAGTTTTCAAAATATTGGGTCAGTATATATGACCCTTGACTTGGGAATGGTGAAGGATAAGTGAGTTATAAAGGGAAGGGATCTCAATTTAAACCAGAAATGACTAAAATACATCTTTGACTGGATCTATGAATAAATCTATGACTGGGTTTGGACAGTACTTGCTTTTTAGGCAAAACAATGAATAATGCAATCTGAAGCTGGTATTGCGTCATACATGATATGAATTGCATCATGTTATTCCTAAAAGTCATGGATGATGCAATCATAACGAAGCTTACATCACACTGCTGAACAAATTGCCCTATATCAGCTCTAGAAATCATACAGTGTCGTGCTCTCTTATTTGTCAGTGTTTGATTTTGCAAAGGAACACATTTCTGTTTAGCCAAAGTGAGCAGAGATGCCTCGTACTTGTGTGAACAGTGCAGATAACTTCTGCTATGTTTGTGGTGAAGTGACTTTTGTATCACAAAAGTGCAGTATAACCACTATGGTTAAGAAAGCCTATCACCTTTATTTTGGCTGCAAAATTGGAGATCAGGACAAGAGGTGGCCCCACACATATGCTGCAACACTTGTGCAACAAATCTTCGCCAGTGGTTGAACAGGAAAAGGAAATCTATGCCTTTTGCAGTGCCAATGATTTGGAGAGAGCCAACAGATCATACCAGCAATTGTTACTTCTGCATGGTGCCTCCAGTTGGGAAAGGTGTGTCAAAGAAGAAAAAGTGGACTGTGCATTATCCAAACATTCCATCAGCTATACGCTCAGTACCCCACGGAGAAGGACTGCCGGTTCCTGATGCACCAGAATCATTCTCACTTGAGTCAGATGAGGAAGAGGAAGAGGATGAAACTTCTGGTCCTGAACCATCAATGTCACAGGACCCACATTTTCTCCCATCCTCCTCCTCTGAACCACACCTCATAACACAAGGTGAACTGAATGACCTTGTCAGGGATTTGGAACTACCAAGAGTAAGGCAGAGCTGTTGGGCTCCAGACTACAGCAGTGGAATCTCCTGGCAGGTGATGTTAGGGTTTCCACGTTCCGTGACCATCAAAAGGATCTTGTCCCATTCTTCTTCATGGAAGGTGATCTTGTAGCCTGCAACAACATCGATGGTGTGATGGCAGCCCTCAACATCGTTCACGATCCAGATGAGTGGAGACTGTTCATTGATTCATCGAAGACGAGTCTTAAAGCTGTTTTACTGCATAATGGCAATGTTTTGCCATCAATTCCAGTTGGTCATGCAGTCCATATGAAGGAAACCTATGACAACATGAAACAACTTTTGAGGTGCATATACTATGACCAACATCAGTGGCAGCTTTGTGGTGATTTGAAGGTTGTTGCTCTCTTGCTTGGTCTGCAGATTGGATACACAAAGTACTGCTGTTTTCTCTGTGTATGGGATAGTCGTGCAAGAGATTCCCACTACATCAAGAAAGATTGGCCACTCCGACAGTCATTGGAGCCTGGGAGGAAAAGTGTTCAGCATCCACCACTTGTTGAATCAAGGAAGATTTTGTTACCACCCTTACACATCAAGTTGGGTCTGATGAAGAACTTTGTCAAGGCCATTGACAAAACACAAGCAGCTTTCAAGTACCTCCATGGAAAATTTCCAAGGTTAAGTGAAGCTAAGATAAAGGAAGGTGTCTTTGTTGGTCCTCAGATTCGTGAACTTCTTCGAGATGATGCATTTGACCATGCACTGCGTGGCAAGGAAAAGACAGCATGGAAAGCCTTCCAGTTAGTGGCAATAAATTTTCTCGGAAACAACAAGGCAGACAACTACAGGTTGTTGGTGGAAAACCTCCTCAAGGCATACAAAAGCCTTGGTTGCAACAGGTCACTAAAGATACATTTTTTGCACTCTCATCTAGATTTTTTTTCCACCGAACTGTGGAGCAGTGAGTGATGAGCACGGCGAGTGATTTCACCAGGACATTGCAACAATGGAGAAACGCTATCAGGCCAAATGGAGCCCATCAATGCTTGCAGACTATTGCTGGACAGTGACAAGAGATGCTCCATTGAATGAATACAAGAGACAAGCCAAGAAGCGCCAAGTAGACACTGCATAGGACTAAACTACGTACATAATAGTTTTTTGCCTTTTCTTTCATAATAAATTTTATTGATATAACCCTTTTGCTGATTTTTAAAGTGTTACATAAACAGGACAGGTGAAATATTATCATGTAAAGCAACCATAAACACATGAAAAGACCTAGGTTTACAATTTATGATTAAAACTCTACTAGCTACACAATATACATAGACATAAAATGTAAAAACTTAAATATCTTAGAAACAGTAGCCAATCAGTTGTTTTAATTGTCATATTTGAATTCAGCACATCAAAATACATAATAAATAGCACATCTTATCTCTGAAGCAGATGACTTCTCAAAAATTGTAGACCAGTGTAGTCTTATATCCTCTGGGGAGCAGGCACAGTGTGGGATACAGATTACACCATGAACAGCAGATTTTAGGAGCACTTATAGTAAATACATATTCAGACAGTATTGCTTTCTATGACCATTGAAAACAGTGAAAAACAAAACAAAGCCTTTTGCATGACTGTTCCTGAAAACACTAACGGAAGGGGTAAAACATGACAGGCATGTGAATTGGCAGGCATTATTTGCAAGAATATTTGTGATTCACTATTTAGTGTATTTCCTAGCTCAAGTCCTGACTCAGTCAACACTCCCAACAGACTCAATGACAATGTTCCTGGCTGAATAAGGGTTACAAGATAAGGCCACAATCAGAAGTGCCAAACATTAAGCTTTAACACTCACGATAGAGTGAGTTGAGTCTTTTGCCATCAAATCTGACCCTTCCAATTCTGCAAAATTGAACAAGCAGGAATTTCTTTTTCCAGACCTCCAGCCTCTTGCCACCAGTCTTTACAACTGGCCCTGTCTTCCTCCCCTATGGCCTGTTTCCATGGTGTGTAACAGAGCTGCAACTGTTTCTCAGCAATCACTTTCACTGCACCCCAAATGGTCAAGAAGTGTATAGACAGAACAGTAAAAAGGCCAAAAGAATCCCCCATTGCTAACTAGAACTAAGATGAATTGTGTCATAGTTCAGAGCACTGTCGTTGCTTTGGCACTGAATAACTGCACTTGGCCTCTGCCAAGGCGGGTGTCAGCTGGTGAATTACAACATTGGCAGACCAGACAGAGATAAGCAAAAAATACAGTGACAGCTGCTACACAGAACTATTCTTTCTGGCCTAGTGAATACAAAAATACATTGTGTAAATAAAGACAGACAGCTTCATTATGCAATTGTCTGCTACTATGTCACTGCTAAAGAAGTAGTATTGACTCAGGAAACCATACCCAGAGTCATCAAGCTAATGTGTTCTTGCTTTTTGGACACACAGTGCTATAAGAAATGTAATAATGTAACTCTCTGACAATAGAACTACAGTAATGTGTGGGGGAGAGCCAAGAACCTGGTGAATATCAAGACACTTTGTTTTTGATAAATGATTATTGTATACATTTTGTGTCTAAAAATGAAGACCCTGAAAGAGAACAAATATATTTGACATTCATATTGGTTCTAGTTAGTGTATAACGAATAACTTACACATAAATAATCCTGACATCTCTTTCCATCAATTAAAACCTATAAATAGAGAAAAATGAAATGAATTGAAATGAAAACCTTTCTTAAAATTATAGAACTGGAAGGGACCTCGAGAGGTCATCTAGTCCAGTCCCCTGCACTCAAGGCAGGACTAAGTATTATCTAGACCATCCCTGACAGGAGTTTGTCTAACCTGCCCTTAAAAATCCCCAATGATGGAGATTCCACCACCTCCCTAGGCAATTTATTCCAGTGCTTAACCACTCTGACAGTTAGGAAGTTTTTCCTAATGTTCAACCTAAACTGCCCTTGCTGTAATTTAAGCCCATTGCTTCTTGTCCTATCCTCAGAGGTTAAGAAGAACAATTTTTCTCCCTCCTCCTTGTAACAACCTTTTAGGTACTTGAAAACTGTTATGTCCCCTCTCAGTCTTCTCTTCTCCAGACTAAACAAACCCAGTTTTTTCAATCTTCCCTCATAGGTCATGTTTTCTAGACCTTTAATAATTTTTGTTGCTGTTCTCTGGACTTTCTCCAATTTGTCCACATCTTTCCTGAAATGTGACACCCAGAACTGGACACAGTACTCCAGTTGAGGCCTAATCAGTATGGAATAGAGCGGAAGAATTACTTCTTGTGTCTTGTTTACAATACTTCTGCTAATACATCCCAGAATGATGTTTGCTTTTTTTGCAACAGAGTTACACTGTTGACTCATATTTAGCTTATGATCCACTATGACCCCCAGATCCCTTTCCACAGTACTCCTTCCTAGGCAGTCATTTCCCATTTTGTATGTGTGCAACTGATTGTTCCTTCCTAAGTAGAGTACTTTGCATTTGTCCTTATTGAATTTCATCCTATTTACTTCAGACCATTTCTCCAGTTTGTACAGATCAATTTTAATTTTAATCCTATCCTCCAAAGCACTTGCAACCCCCCTACCCCCACTTGGTATCGTCCGCAAACTTTATAAGTGTACTCTTTATGCCATTATCTAAATCATTGATGAATATATTGAACAGAACCGGACCCAGAACCAATCTCTGTGAGACTTGTTATGCCCTTCCAGCATGACTGTGAACCACTGATAACTACTCTCTGAGAATGATTTTCCATCCAGTTATGCACCCACCTTATGGTTTATTGTAACATGAAAAATGTTACTGTATGGGAAAATTGTATAAAGTAAAAAATGAAAAGAAATCATCATAGGATATTATGTTTATTAGATGAATATTTTCATCCTCACTCTCATCATTATCTTTGCAAAGAGACGTTGGATAAGCACTTAGACTCTGAGTTAAGAAGGCAGCATTTAATGAGGCTTTCAGGTGGTCTCATTCACCTTTTGCTTTAACCGGATATCAGTAAGCATGTTAACTAAACAAACTGGAGAGACAAGTGAATCAGCAATGATGTCCTCTTGGGTGAAAGGCAGATGAAAATTATTCATTTGAAAGTAAAGAAACAAAAAGTGAAATCAAGAACATATTGTGTTAAATCTTGCAGAGCATTTTTCATCTGGAAGGCCAAAGAGCAGACAACTGTCTGAAAATGGGAGCATAAATATTCTGCAAAGAAGGGATAAGCAATGTTCTTCTCTATGGGAATTAGTTGACCATCCAAGGTTCAATAAAACGATCCAAGTTTTTCAACGAAAAATGGTATCTTAACTGACTCACGTATAGGATTTGTCTGGGATCCAGGGACCACCAGCAATTTCTAACCATCTATTATACATACCCTTAATGTCTGTAGCTTGGTTGTTATCAGATCCCCAAGTTTTTTGCAAATGCAAAATATCACAAAATAAAATGAAAAACCACATAAAATAAATGAGACAAGGTGAGTGAGGTAATATCTTCTATTGGACTAACTTCTGTTGGTGAAAAAGACAAGCAAAGTAAGCAAAGTCAGCAGTCATGGGTTAAGAGAGAAGATCCTCTCATGGATCGGTAACTGGTTAAAACAAAAGTAGGAATAAATGATCAGTTTTCACAATAGCAAGTGGTAAATACCAGAGTCCTCCAAGGAACTGTACTGGAACCAGGCCTGTTCATCATATTCATAAATAATCTGGAAAAGAGAGTGAACAGTAAGATGGCAAAGTTTGCAGACACTACAAATTACTCAAGATAGATAAGTCCAAAGCTGAGTGCAAAGAGTTACAAAGGGATCTCATTAAACTGAGTGAACGGGCAACAAAATGGCAGATGAAATTCAGTATTGATAATGCACATTGGAAAACATAATCCCAACTATACATACAAAATGATGGGCTCTAAATTAGCTGTTACCACTCAAAAAAGAGACTTTGGGTCATTGTGGATAGTCCTCTGGGAACATCTGCTCAGTGTTCAGCTGCATCAAAAAAGCAATAGAATGTTAGGAACCATTAGGAAAGGGATAGATAATAAGACCGAAAATATCATAATGCCACTATATAAATCCATGGCACGACCACACCTTGAATACTGTGTGCAGCTCTGGTCTCCCCCTGTCAAGAAAGATCTATTAGAATTGGAGTAAGTACAGAGAAGTGCAACAAAAAATGATTAGGGGTAGGAAACAGCTTCCATATGAAGAGAAATTAAAAAGACTGGGGCTGTTCAGCTTTGAAGAGAGACAACTAAGGGGTGATATGACAGAGGTCTACAAAATCATGAGTGGTTTGGAGAAAGTGAATAGGGAAGTGTTATTTACCTCTTCACATAACACAAGAACCAGGGGTCATTCAATGAAATTAATAGGCATCAGGTTTAAAACAAACAAAAGGAAGTACTTCATACAATGCACAGTCAACCTATAGAACTTGTTGCCAGGGAATATTGTGAAAACCAAAAGTATAACTGGGTACAAAAAAGAATTAGGTAAGTTCATGGAGGATAGGTCCATCAGTGACTATTAGCCAATATGTTGAGGGAAGCAACCTCATTCTCTGTGTGTCCCTAAACCTCAGGCTGCTAGAAGCTGGGAGTGGATAACAGGGGATGGATCATCTGATAATTGCCCTCTGAAGCATCTGGCATTGCCCATTGTCGGAAGACAGGATACTGAGTTAGATGGACACATTGGAGCTCGAAAGTTAAGAACATAAGAATGGCCATGCTGAGTCAGACCAAAGAGCTCTGTGGAGCTCAAAACCTTGTATCTTTCACAAACAGAAGTTGGTCCAATAAAAGATATTATCTAACTCACCTTGTCTCTCATATCCTGGGACCAACACAGCTATAACATCGCTGCAAACTAGGGTGACCAGATGTCCTGATTTTATAGGGACAGTCTCGATTTTTGGGTCTTTTTCTTATATAGGCTCCTATTACCCCCCATCCTCTGTCCCGATTTTTCACATTTGCTATCTGGTCACCCTACCACAAACAAAACATAAACCAAAAGAGGTTAAAAGCTTAAATCAATTAGTGCTTTTCAGTCAGGCATTCAGTGTAGACTAAGATATTCTAACTCCAGGAATATAAAGGATATTATTAACATGTCTGAAGTATACATTTGAATTAATGTGCTTGTTAAATTTTATGACTCCAGCCTATTTTTATGTTGACAGTTTCAGAAAGCATGTTTTGAGAATTTTCTAGTTTGTGATCACTCTGAAGCATGCTCATCAATTTACAAATTATACTCTAAAAGACCAAAGAGATCAATGCTATTTGCACTGAGCCTGAACCTAGTTTTTTCAGCTTTTCTAAACAATATTCACTCAGTTGGGGCCCAGCCAACATGAATCTGATCTGGCTACACTATGCACATTTACAGAGCATTAGAAACATTGGGGGGCAGTAATAGCATTTAAAGAAACAACAAATTAGTACACCCCCCAACAAACATGGTAGGCAGGGTGATTGCAACAAAATGGAGGTAGCCTCCTTCCCAAAGAACTGATAGAAAGGGGAGCAGAGATGAGGCGCTGTAGGGAAGGATTCCCATACTCTTGCAGCAAGAATCCCTTTTATGCATGCTTACAATTCAAAGAAAATATTGCAAAGGCTTCTCCATCTCAGAAGCCTACAGTGAAAGCAAACTCTTAACTAGCTGCAATATTTGAGTATCAGAGGGGTAGCCACGTTAGTCTGGATCTGTAAAAAGCAACAGAGAGTCCTGTGGCACTTTTAAGACTAACGGATGTATTGGAGCATAAGCTTTCGTGGGTGAATACCCACTTCTTCAGACGCATGTAATGGAAATTTCCAGAGGCAGGTATAAATATGCAGGCAAGAATCAGTCTGGAGATAACGAGGTTAGTTCAATCAGGGAGGGTGAGGTCCTCTGCTAGCAGTTGAGGTGTGAACACCAAGGGAGGAGAAACTGCTTTTGTAGTTGGCTAGCCATTCACAGTCTTTGTTTAATCCTGATCTGATGATGTCAAATTTGCAAATGAACTGAAGCTCAGCAGTTTCTCTTTGGAGTCTGGTCCTGAAGTTTTTTTGCTGTAAGATGGCTACCTTTACATCTGCTATTGTGTGGCCAGGGAGGTTGAAGTGTTCTCCTACAGATTTTTGTATATTGCCATTCCTGATATCTGACTTGTGTCCATTTATCCTTTTACGTAGTGACTGTTCAGTTTGGCCAATGTACATAGCAGAGAGGCATTGCTGGCACATGATGGCATATATAACATTGGTGGACGTGCAGGTGAATGAACCAGTGATGTTCTGGCTGATCTGGTTAGGTCCTTTGATGGTGTTGCTGGTGTAGATATGTGGGCAGAGTTGGCAGCGAGGTTTGTTGCATGGATTGGTTCCTGAGTTAGAGTTGTTATGGTGCGGTGTGTGGTTGCTGGTGAGAATATGCTTAAGGTTGGCGGGTTGTCTGTGGGCGAGGACTGGCCTGCCTCCCCACATCTGTGAAAGTGAGGGATCATTGTCCAGGATGGGTTGTTGATCACTGATGATGAGTTGGAGAGGTTTAAGCTGAGGACTGTAGGTGATGGCCAGTCGAGTTCTGTTGGTTTCTTCCTTGGGCTTGTCTTGTAGCAGGAGGCTTCTGGGTACACATCTGCTCTGTTGATTTGTTTCCTTATTTCCTTGTGCGGATATCGTAGTTTTGAGAATGCTTGGTGAAGATCTTGTAGGTGTTGGTCTCTGTCTGAGGGGTGGGAGCAGATGCAGTTGTACCTCAGGTCTCTTCTTCTTGAGCCTGGCAACTTCAGACAGTCTGCTGGGAAAGCCAAGTGTGACTTGGAATAAAGTATCAGAGGGGTAGCTATGTTAGTCTCGATCTGTAAAAAGCAACAAAGAGTCCTGTGGCACCTTATAGACTAACAGACGTATTGGAGCATAAGCTTCCATGGTTGAATACCCACTTCGTCAGACGCATGTAGTGGAAATTTCTAGAGGCAGGTATAAAATTTCCACCACATGCATCTGTCGAAGTGAGTATTCACCCAAGAAAGCTTATGCTCCAATACGTCTGTTAGTCTATAAGGTGCCACAGGACTCTTTGTCGCTTGGAATAGAGTGGTTGGCATGTTGTAAGCTACTTCAAACTTTAGGAACCCTTCAAGTATTGTGAGTTGCTTTGTGTATTCTGACTAGAGCAAATATAATGCAACTTAATTTAGAGGAAAATATATTATGAAAGACAGTGTAAATATTTAAAACACCATTACTGTATTTCTGAACCAGATTCATACACCTGATAAATACACTTCAAAATATCCTAACATTATGTTCCTTGAAAAAATAATTGTATTTACCTGCCCATAAAAAAAGAATTGATGTAAAGCATCATTTTGAACCAAAGCTTGTTTTTTTTTAAATTCCAAAGACATTTGATGTTTAATATTAAATTTAAAACTAATAAGCAGTTCACATGTTAAAAGTGCAGACAATAGCTAATCGATCCTCACAACACACCCATGAGATAGATTAGTATATACTGCTATTTTCATTTTGTAAATGGGAAAAATGACACAAACAAATGAAGTGACTGGGCCAAGGACACATGAGAAGGAAGGGCCTGATGTAGAAATCCAGGAGTTTTTGAACCACAGCCCTATGGTCACCGCTCCAGACTACATTGCTGTTGCCAAAACACACCTTATGGTTGTATAACTGACAGCACATGGGACAAATCCTCAGCAGATGTGAGCTGGTGTAGATTTGCTGGAGCTACAATGATTTAAACTAATTCCCCAGTGTGTTTTGTCTATTCAACATATGGCAATAAAATCACTATGGAGCTGTATTTCAATAATACCACATATACTCTGTCTTCCAACATCCTGAACGTCTTGGATCTTCTACTTTCTAAAATGGAATACACCAAAAGTAAATACACCAGGGATTAATTTGGCCCAATATTTTTGCATATCTACTGAAGTGGGTCAGAAATTTTCCATCAAGATGTCATTTTGATAAAAAATGGAGAAAACACCTCAGAGAAATGTTCCTGAAACATGTTTTTCATTTTCTGGCCAACTCTGCTATTCATAAAGAGGCAATTCTAACTGCAGACAAACAAGAACAAAATAATCCCGACTCTGCTAAACTGATGAGATAATTGATGTGATCTTATCTGCACTGAGACTCATATTTGGAGCCCAATATGAATACACCCAAGTGAAGTACAGTCATAATTTCTAAATAAGAAAAAAGGTTATGAACTCAGCCTATAGATTATTTGCTTGTTGAGACAGAAGTGGCTGTACACAGGCATGTAGCTATTTATCACAATGAACTAGATTCTGTCTGGCCCTTTATAAGTGTGCAAGGTAAGAAGAAGGAAGAACAGGAAGCGTCCCCTGTATCCTTTGGAGCCACAAGGGCAAGGGCATGCGCTGTGGTCTGCTGGCAGCACTATTTGTCCCAAAATGGGGTAGGATGAGTGCAAACTCATGGTCCCAACTCCCCTGCCCTGATTACAGGATGGCAAGGCCCTCTCTGCCGTATGCACCTCTTTGGATCCCCAGAAAGAATTCTGGTGAAGTCAGAACATACAAGGGTAAAGCACTCAGGGACTGGAGGGAACATTTGTGTGTGTGTCGAAGATGGATAGGATGATATCTGAGGAGACACAGAACTTTTGTGGAGTGGGGTGGGAGTGGACTGGTGAGAAGCACAGATATGGGGGAAACCAAATGGAGGCATTCTTTTAAGAGAACCTTGAGGGAGTACATGCGGCTGGGTTTTTTGGGATAGGAAGGAACAGATGCAGGCACAAATAATGTGGTTAGGGTTTTATTGTTGTTTTGTGGTGGGGTCCTCAGAAGATTCAGCGATAAGTTTTGGAGGCTGGAAATCAAGTGAAGTGCAAAGAGAGAGTTCAGCATCTCAGACACAAATTATCAAGCAATTCTGGCATAGCGGGACAGGGGAAAATAGTGTAAGGCTAGACAGAAAAAGGGGGCTCGAGGGAAGGATGAGAGGTGGGAATTTTGGAAGACAATGGTGAGAGATACAAAGTAAGAGAGTAAGAATAATAAAAGAAGGAAAGTGAAAAAAGAAAATGGAGAAAAAAGAGGAGAAATGAAAGGAGAAGAGAATAAATTAATGAAAGGAAAGCAAGAAAGACCACATGCAACTGTAGGATGAGTAAATGTTATTTATTATTCTTCCTCTCCCCTCCCCCTGATATTTTCACATTGAAAAATAGGATGCTGAAACTCAGAGTCCATGTTAACCTCAGGAGTTCAGTTTATGTTCCCATGGCTTGAGACATGGGAGATCTTCAGGCTGATTGTGATTGGGGGTGGGTGGGTGGAGAGATGCAGGGTCATGCCTCCTACTTGGTATTTCCATTCCAAACACTGCTTGGATTGCTTTGTAGTGACCCTTGCTGACAGGCTACTATACAACAGCATTGACAAGATTTAGAGATAATTTCATAGAGAGAATCTATCTTTCTTCAGCCAGGAGGTAGGACCACCTAGTATAAGGCTAAGCGTGAAGGAGGAAAGGGGGAAATAGCAAAAAGCATTAAAGAGAAGAATTCAGGGGACCATTATACCTAAAAGAAGGAAAAGTCTCTTGTCATCTTTCCTCTCAAGTCACTCATTTATATTGAAGTATTTAATTTATTTTAAATAGATAATTCCTCTACTCTCTTCCGGGTGTTTTTCTCCAGCCCAATGCTCCTATCAATGAGTTTCTGTTACTGCTCCCCTGCTTTGCACATGAAGTGAAGTGCTTTGCTCTTGGGTGAGATATTCACCAACTTTCTGAGCGAGGAGAAATAAGGACAGAGGAAAGAAAGTAAGAGCAACAGGCTGTCTGAGCTTGTAGAATACCATTTTTTTTTAAATCAGCAAATAATGTAGAGAAAAGACCCTTAAAGAGGTTTGCAGCCTAGGGAAGACAAACTGCTTAACTTCACAACTCCAGCTTGCAGCTGACTAAGGTATTTCACTGGTCGTTTTGGATCCAAAGGTACTTCTTTGTCACACAAGCATAGCATGATCTCACAGGTTTTGCACAGTTATTTATTGACATACAAATATTGAATTACAAGATTGAGATTAAGGGAAATTTTATCCTCAGCTCTGCTTGTTGTGTGCCTTATAAGGTCTTAATTGTGACCTGATGTGGTACTGGGAGGACTGCTTAGTTAATACTTGTAAAGTGTGTTGAAGATGAAGATTTCTAGGTATTATTTGAATATAAAGACCTATGCCAAGCATTTAATTCTTTCTGGGGCATTGAACAGCGGTTTATGTTTATCAGCTTCATCTTAGGCAGGTGTAAGGTTATGAGTTTTGGTGTTAAAAGCAGTCAGAGAAAATATATGTTAAATGGTCACATTCAGCATAGTGAGGGACAGGATCTGGGAGTGATAACAGAGTAAACAGATAGAGCAATGAAACTGTCAGCAAAATGTATGACTGCAGTCACACAGCAAATAGAGTGCTAGGATGTAGACACTGGGGCCCAGAACACAAGCTGGAAGAAATGATTCCAGCTCACTATATGTGGCTTGTTGGTAACACATTTGACTACCACGATGCCCAGTTTTACACACTGTAAAACAGAGATGATGTCAGGCAGATAGAAGAGGAGGCAGAAGAGCCACAGCACGAGAAAAGATCTGAGAGAACTAATTAATATGCAGAAATAGCGGATATACTACATTTGTACTCACTAGAGAGAACATGATTAAAGGGAGGTATGAATTAGACAGGTTGGAGATGCAGTGTCTCTGATTGGCTAAAACAAGGACAGAGGCAAGAGGATAAAGTTCAATATTCTGTTCTTTAAAAAAAAAAAATCCTGATAGTTATTCCAGGGGCCTCAAACTCATTCTTTGCATTTGAATGCATGTGGTGTCACACACCATCCAGTACATTCTTTGGAGCTAACAGAAATTCCATTTTTCATAATTATATTTCAAGTAGGCATTTGTTAAAAAAAATATTAGTTTCAGGGCATCATTTTATACTCATACGTTCTGTGCCAATCCCTAATAAACTGTTTTGGATATTTTCCTCCAGAATGCCCTCAACATCTACAATGAGTGTTGAAAGATCCTTTCCATTTTCCTTTGTTTTTTATCTCTTCTGCAACACCCTCCAACCATATACCATCACAAACCTTTTGTTGTAACTGGGCTATGTTCAGTTCTGTAACTGGGACACTTAAATATGTCAATACTCTGCAGTAAATGTAAAGCCATTGCATGTTCATCTGAGTGCAGAGGAGATACAAACACGGTGAGCTCTTTTATGACGAATTTACTTCAGTTATTTCTTGGGTTTTTTGTCCTTCTAAATTAAAGGTCATGCTGACTGAATGTATCTGGTTTTTCTTTGTATGCAGAAAAAACATAACAACAGCCATGAAGTAGACCAAGAAGAATTGCACATAGTCCCTTTGTATGTGTACAGCTACCACTCCTAAATCAGAAAGAGGAGCACTGCTGAGTGAAATGACCCATTCTTCATCTCCCCCAGAGACTAAGTACGTTATTCTCTAAGCACGCATAAACCATGTTAGCCCAGTAAGCTCCTAATTGAATTAGAAATTCAATTTCAGTCTTACCATAGCCCTCATTCTGAAGGAATTGATACAGACTTGGAGAGAAATAAACCATTTAAATACAAAGGTATAAAACCCACATGTGGATAACAAATTAGTTTTGTTTCCTTATACTCCATGACACCACCCAGGGGCTCTCTGCACTGTCTATATGGGTGAACATCTTTGGAGGATTTTGTACCCATAATATTTTAGTGGAATACTGGTATACAGTTTTATGTACTTGCATTATAAGCAGAGTATAAATACTGAGGTTCCAGGAATTACAGAGCAAATGCCTGTCGTGGTATTTATTTGGTGTCATCTTTCATGTGGGAAGACTTTCATAGCTCCCTTGTGTCAATGCAATACTTTATGAAGCAGTAGATCACTTCCATGGATGTGAATCAGGTTTAGTAGTTTCTTACAAGCCAGTTAGTAACAGCTTTTAAACCCTATCATTTAGTGTCCCCTTCATTTCACATTTCATTTGTTTGAATGTTTTACCAGTCCCTGCTTTGTTACAGACTGTTTTAAATCTTTATTCCCTTCTTTTACCCTAAATATGGAGAGTAATGGTCTTCAAGGCTCTGCACAGTCACATTTAGATTTAGAGTTTCTATGCTACATTTGGATCTGGATACTTATAAATGCAAATAGTGTGTGCACAGGGATTCAGGGGATTCAGGGGAAGTTTAGCTCTGACAAAGTCTCTTTTTGCATTAGCTATTAAGCTTTGGGATACCTGTCAGCATTTTAATTCTCCCCTTCAACTGTTCAGTGGGAGAACCTTGTCCACCCTGCTCCCACTTTGTGGCTAGAGGTTACTCCTCAATGTTTCATTACAAACACACATGGCAGCATACAAGAAAGGAGTACGTGGCTTGGATTTTTAGACCCCATGTTCCCAACTTCTGCATTACCCATCCTCTCACTTACCTGCTTGCACAGCAAAACCACATGGGCTTGGTTGCCCCAGGACCCTCTTTGGCTATGAGGTGGGGGTCTGGGACTTGCACCTTAATCATTTAAGGAGAAATTAAGACTAAGCTAAACAGGACAGTTGGTTGGATTCCCTTCTCCCAACACCCCAAAACCAACTGTTAGTTGAATAAATTATTGGTTGCATAATACCATTCATTCATTCATTGATACTTTATTTGACTGATATAACTCATCCACTATAGAACTGGTCGACTACTGCAAAAAAGTATTTATCAAAAATAAAGTTATTCTGTGAAAACTGTAAAATTACTTGAACATTGTATTTGACATTGCTGTCTGCTCTGCTCAATAGCAAAAATCTGGAATCTGATCTCATTTATACTGGTTACTTTTGTCATGCCAGTAACTCCACTGGCTTCAACACCGTAACTCCTGCTTTATGTGGTATGTGAGATCAAAACTAGCCCCATAGACTTTTTAACATTTTAGGGACTAAATTTCATTCTTTATATTTTAAAGCTACAGAAAACATCCATGTCAAGTACTGTACTATGTACCTTTCCAGGCTAATACAAAAACCTTAATCTAAAATACGATTCATTTCAAAACAAGATGCACCTAAATTCAAGAGTCAAGCTTTAGGTAGTCAATTGTCTGCTGATGTCAGCATTTGACTTTGTTGACTGTGTTTCTATCCAAGTTCTTTTGTGTTTAGACTCAGTGGCTCATGTTTCCTTTAAAAATCTTGGCCAATTTTATCTTGGCTGCAAGTATAATCACCAACACTATTCTGCTTTGGTTTGGCTGCAGAGAAGGGGTCAGGTCCCGAGTTGGGTAAGGCTGATAAGAGGAAGACCGCATTTCGTGTGTGAGGGTGTTCCCCTCAGACATGATGATTCAGAAAACATCATGCCTAAGTTATGATTACTAGGTTAGCACATAATGATCATCTCCAAAGGGAAATGTGGAATTTGGAAGATGAGTTTATTTTGATTCCATGGGTTTTAGATGTATGCCCTGGAAAATGAATATGAGCTCCTTGTTGAAGTTTGGAACAAGGTGAAATCAAGCGTTCAGCTTGTGCTGTTTCACCAGGTTTTGTTTTCTATGGCATTGATGGATAGTTGTTATTTCACACATTTTGGCTTCAGTACAAGAACTGAAACTTTGTCTGGAGAGATGTGGACAGGAGTCCCCCCATGAGTCTGGTGTAGTCACAGGTAATTCTTGTGAACCAAAGATTAACTAGCAGGAGCTGTAAAATATATAGGGCTGATTCTTAACTAAATCTCTTGTAATAAAATGAACAATAACCTAAACTGCCTAAAATGAACTCTGGGTATACTCTGAAATTGAACTATAGTATAATACATTTTTATTTCACTATAAAGATAAAAAGCAAAGAGATTAAAAGCTCTTCAGGACAAGGACTACCTTTTTGTGTGCCTTGTATAGCACGGAGCATAACATCAGTGCTTAATACATTAAAAACAATAGTAATAGAAATTCAACATGGGTAACTACATATATACAGGGTTTCTAGTATTCACTGTGTTCTTACACTTTCACATATCAAAAGATTGCCAAGAGCACTAATGGGAGATTAGTTTACAAATAGAGGCAATAGATTGTTATAGTTTCTTGCTTTCTCTCCATTCTGATCATTATTGGATTGATTCGTCATTCAATAAGAAGAACGTACAGTTCATATCAGGATTTTATAGAGCTTCTTCCAAGCAAATTCAATGTTTTTGTTCATGCTGGATTGGGCTTTGAAAAGGCTATTGATCCTGAATGAATTTTTCTCTTTTGGATTTTCCTTACAGTATTTTCATTTATCAGTATACTTTCATTGCTATAGGATTTTTCTGATGTGGTGCAGGACATTATCCACCCCCATGTTTGAAAAAGGTCATAACCCAAATTTGTTCCTTATTTAAAACCATCCAAAACAAAGTCTGAGTGATAGATAAACAAACGAAACCCCACCTAATTCTTGGTTTACCACCTTATAGTAAGTGTCATACCAGAGGGAATTCCAGCTGAAATTAGTTTTCTTCAGCACCTATTAGTCTTGCCCAGGTCTAGTTTTCCTTTTAAGTGAGAGCTTCTGCTTATAGACCACCAATATCTCAGTTCAAGTCTCAATTCTGCTAATTTGCAGATGCACCTACAGTGGGAATGCTGCAATTGTGGAATAGCTGATAACTGAAGAAGTTTGCTGCAAGTTGGCAAACACAATAATTAGTGAAGAGGAAACATCATTGGTATCAGTTTGGATAGCATCCAAGAGTTCAGGTGATTATACAACGTTTCTGAGAGTAATTCAACCCCCTTGGCCCTGTTAACTGTTATTTTGGAATGCCTGCTTTCAGTCATGGATGGAAACCAGAAGAGAAAAACTCCTGCTCTCAGCTTTTCAGAAATGTAAAACAGGTTGAGGCAGAAGACTTTTTGCAGAAAAAGGGAGAAGGTTCTGGAAATGGGGCTTTTTGTCCAATCCTTGCTCCCCCCCCCCCCGTTTTCCCCCCACTGGTCCCTCTTCCATAATAATCATAGCCCCATTGCATGACACAAAAGAATAGTTGGTGGAATCCAGGTGTCAGCAACTTTTACAGGGAAGAGAAAGAAGAGGAGAAAAGAATAATGAGACTGAGTGATGAAGTTACATAAGAACATTAACAGCGGTGCCAAGCAGTCTTCTAATGGGCTTGATATATTAGTGACAATGTACTATATAGCATTTTGACTCATGTTATCACAGTTCTTTCCTGGGTGTATACTCAGCTATTTGATCACTTCAATAACTTTTAAGGTTTTCCTTTCACATTCCTGAAATCAAATATTTATTTACTTAACTCTGCAATAGGCAAAGGGCAATTTTATTTTTCTATAATACTCTAGGTCCTTTTGTACAAAGAACCTCAAAGCCTTCATTAAATTGCATACAGCTGAGCATTATATTTGAATAAACTGTAGTAAAACAGCATGCTACTGAACAGAGCAATCAATCTAAGGTAATAGATTTCATTCTTCTGAAAATCTTCATTGAATAAAAGCCAAATTATACAAACATGTTTTTCATATGGTATCAAAAATGCTTCTAGATGGATCCAAAGCTAATCTAGCATAACCATAAAATAACCTAGCTCCAAAGATATATTAGGACAATCAGAAAATCAGCCATGGAAGAACACATCAAGTGGCTACAAACGAGAGATGAAAGAACATTAAGCATAAACAACATTCCTTGGCCAAGATCCTACATAACAATAATGATGTGGGGCCAAATTCTGATGTTTTATTCAGTCAAAAGACCCTTTGGCCCAAATGGGACCATATTGGGACTGCGTTAATCCTGGAACAGAGTGGGCCTGACCAATCCTTAGAATAACCTTGCTAGTGTGATAGGGAGTGAGAAGTGACCACTCAACTACTTCAAGGTCAGGCCTCCACCAGAGCTCTAGATGGTGGTGGGAAGCTTTAGACAAATAAGCTCCCTACCTTCTCTTCTGATTGGTCTCTGATTCTGGTCCCTGCCTCTTCCCTGTGCAGGGACAACTTTAGATTCAGTATCCCCTGTGAAGTAACTTCCACAGATGGAAAGAGAGACCTAGGCATCAGAGTGATTGAGGCAAAGCCCCCATTAACTGGTGCATCTGGAAGATTGGAGGTTGTCATGGAGGGTGCTCTGAGCAAGGTACCCTCTGTATCCCAGTTGCCTATCGGGCTGATGTTTCCAGGCCAATGAACTGCAATGTTCAGCTAATAATTTTATTTTGGATTTGGCAGCCAACTCTGGTGTGAAGGTCTGTGTCTGTTATTCAGCTTAGCAAACCTGATTCCCTATTCAGACATATAAGGGAAAGAACTCCTCCATAATCACCACTTCCCCACAGTGCTACATATAGATTCAGGAGTTGGCCACCAGAGAGTATTGGGTAGCTGTGGGGCAATTCTATGGTCATTGCTCAGGGGCATCTGCCTACTCAGGATGTAGCTAGTCACATACAGACCTGAAGGATCATAGCAAGAAGATGGCTTTGTCTGCACTCCATGCCCTCAGAGAGCCAAACTCATGCTTTGGACATTGAGAATTTTACCTGTAGACTGACTGGTTAGTGAGTAGGGCTTCAGGAACTGGCCTACAGACAGGGTCTGCTTCTGCTCCAGCAGAAGTCAACAAAGGGTTTGGCATTAATTTCAGTGGGAACTGGAGTAGGCACTTTTATAGCAATTTTGGCCATGAGAATGTCATGTTAGGCATGGTGCGATGGACACCCTGCCATCTCTGCTGTATATAATTGTGAAACTGTATACTGTTTTAAATTCACTCAATCTTTTATTATTTTAACTTCAAAATTGTGTACATTGTAAAATAGCCTGAAAACCTACAGAAATGCTAGTATGTCATGCCAGTGACTTGAATTTGGGAAGGTTAACCTACCCTTTCTTTTGATCAACAATCAAGCTACAGAATAGTAGCAGTTTATATAAGCTACCCTCTAGAGCCTTATCTTCAGTAGGAAAATTTGAGTTAACTTACTCAAGGTAAAATCCTTGTAAAGAAAAGTCAGTTTGCAGTTTTCACTGACGTTGAGTAGGTTGAGGTGAAGGCTTTGGGAAGCATCCTCTTTAATCTGACCTGCTAACTTGTGTGAAGGATACAAACTGCCTTGTCTTCACTAGGATTTCACCTCAAGTTAAATTGCTTTAAGAACACACCCTTTTTCATAGAGAAGACGCAGCACAGGGGAGCAATTAGCTGCAATACAAAATACAAACCACTAAGTTATTATACGTAGAGACTAGAATTTATCATTCTTCTGTAATAAGCGTGCAGTACATCTCCAGGTTGATGGTCAAATCTTTTATAAGTTAATCAGTTGACAGAGCACACTTCATTGTCCAGGTCCCTCAAAGTACAATATGCAGGTAAAATTATATAGAGAAAAATCAACTGTTACGATACAATTGTTCCTAATGCATTTTAGGATCTAAAATCTAACTGTAGATTTTAATTGTTTTACATTCCATTTTTCCTCATTGGAAGCCAGCCATCAGCTTCAGAGTTGGAAACTGCATTACTCCATGTTTCTACAACAAGCCCCTCCAGACTTTGGCTAGTAGAGGCTGCCATCTCTTTTGGATACTACTTCCACCCTGTATCTGTTCTTGCAACAAACACCACAAGCAGGTGCACACTTTCATCGGAGAGAGCGGTCAAGGAATTCCTTCCAAAGCTGTGTGCTTGTGCCAGGGTGTAGAGAGTGGTTGCCAGATAAAACAATCTAGTTTTACCAGATGTACATGGGCAGCGGGTATCAAAGGCCGCGGGATGCTAAGCCTCCCCAAACAGCCCTCTGTGGTCCTGCCCATGCTCTGCCCCCCAGGCCCCCTCCTGCTTCCCGGCACTCTGCTGTGGGCTGCTCTTCCCCCGTGGCCGGGGCCCCAGGCTGGAGTTGGTGCTAGTGGGGGGCTGACCTGCAGCCAGGGACTCTGGGCGGCTGGAACCGGTGCTCACACTGCCCACCTGCCCAACGCTCCTGCTCCAAGCGCTTAAGTGGCCCAGGGATGGAGGGGGAGGGTGCAGGTGGGCGCTCTGGAGGGGGTAGGGGGCCAGGAGAGGTGGGGCCCCAGGAAGAAGTGGCAGGGCAGGGTGGGCTGGGGGCTAGTCTCCCCGAGTTCATGGTTCACCTGCTACCTATGCAGCTGTATGTTGCAAAGTTATTTAAGTCATTGATTCTTGTTATGCTTTTCTCTACTAGATTAAAAAGCCCTTTAGTATCTGGTATTTTCTCATTGTGAAGGTATTATACATTGTATTCAACTCACCTTTTGATTTTCTTTTTGATAACCTAAACTGATTCTTTAAGAGACTAAAGAACCAACATGTAATGAAACATGGATCTCCACAGGTATAATGCAGGTCATGTTTCAAGCTAGGATTTTCAAAAGGGCCTAATGGAATTAGGCACTTAATTCTCTAACATTTCAATAGGATTTAGATGCCTTTGGGTACCTCTGAGGTGCTTTTGAAAATTCCAGCCTTAATTCTAAACACTCCAGTAAAAATCTTCCCAATGCCAGATGTGCAGAGTGGAGTCTTCTAATTTCTTTCCAAATTGCAGCACCTATTCTCCTGACAACAATATCTCTAGGTGTTCTTGGCTCCACTGAACCTTGGGATCCCTTAATGAGAGACAGATTTTCCTGATTTGAGATAGTTACCTCCACCCTGGCCTTAGGCCTGAAAGTCTTGAATGCATTCCATGCTCACATCTCTTTTGCAGCTTTAGACAATGTTTACAGAAAGCACTTTAAGGACAATGTTTTGTTTCCAAAAGATTAATTTCTATGTAAACAAAACACTCGTTTAAAAGAGAGTGGTTAACCAACATCATTTCTAACTCTTCTTCCTGCCAGCCCCTGGTTTTTGTGAAGGCATTATTATCCTTTTCTGATATCTTATCTGTCTCTAATGCCACTATTTTTAGAATAATAATAATAATAAAAACAAATGGATAAAGGCATATTGATGTCACACTATGGGACACTATGATCACATATGTATATTTCAGTCAGCAGTATACAATTTAAATTCTGACTCATCATCTCTCAGATTTCTTGGCAGCTGAGTCTACCTGCTGGCATAAGTGCTGGATCTATGAGTGTGGGGTGTGCTACAGCACTAGGGTGACCAGACAGCAAGTGTGAACAAATCAGGATGGGGTGGGGGATAATAGGCACCTATATAAGACAAAGACCCAAATATCGTGACAGTCCCTATAAAATCGGGACGTCTGGTCACCCTATACAGCATCCCCTGACTTGAAGTGGTTTCCATGATATACAGGGTTTACAGTTTGGTTCAATGATTCTCAGCACCTTCCCGCCCTCCCCCTTGGTTCATGGGTACTATCCAACAGTTTTAGTAGCTGTCTGTTTCCTTCACTAAGAATTGAAACACGCTTATAGGCTTAATTTGAGTTAAAATGATTCAATCATTTGGGCTCAATAGGAAGAAAATAAATGTTGCAATGATATTGTTATTGCTTTAACACAGATAGTGAAAAAGTAATTACTATATGCCAATAGCTTGCCTTAGCAAAATACAATACAAAAAGTACAGCATTCATAGCCACATCATCCATTTCAGTGCATTATATTGGGTTACCTCTTACTGTGGGCCCAAGCCAGTAAGCCTTGCGCAAGAAAATCTATTGAAATCAAAGCTGTGATAAAGATAACAGGATCTTTTCTGTATTCTATATATATAGATCTAATTCTCTATATATATAATTTGTATTTCTGTGATACCGAGGAGCCCTAGTCATGGACCAGGGATCCCCTGTACTAGGCTCTGTACAAACACAGAACAAAATGATGGTCCCTCCCCCAAAGAGGTTACAATTTAGTTTATATATATTCTTCCAGATCCAATGCATTACCACAGTAATGTATTTGATTTATTTTAGATGATACTGCAGTGGTTTACAGAACAGTAACATAAAGCCCCATTGAGTATTTCTTGCACAAGAAAAGATCCTGTATATATATATATGGCCTTTGAGTTGTCATGACTGGAAGTTTTGAAATTGTATTATTATTTAATTACATTTTGGTGTTGTATAGATTGAAGATATACATGTTCAATTATTTTTTAAACTTTCTGTAGTATAAAGTATATGGGTTTTGTGAGGGTAAATTCATTACAGTTTGTAAAGTGCTTTGAGATCCTCTGATGGAAGAGCTACAGAAGTGGAAAGTGAAGTATCTACACACTTAAAATGGATTCTAGAAAACTAATGGCAGAAAGGCACAATGCAAAGCAGATGGGGCTCAAAATCCTGACAGCAGTTTGTGAAGTTAGGCTAGATGAACAGCATTAAGTTAACATCAGGCAGAAAGACGGATGATCCTCACTGTGTTCATTCCTGTGGAATACAGATGGAAAAAAAAAAGAAGCAGCATGAATTGGATTTTTGAGCCAACATACATGTAGTCTGATATGCCACTGCTTAACTATAAGGTAGGAGAAATTCATTCATGCTCCCCACGTGAGCCTTGAAATACAAGCAAACCTATGAGGACACTTAATTCTTATCAATATACATTATGTAGAAAATACTACCATTTACCTCTTACTAACTATGGGGTCATAATCTATATTAAAATATAGATTAGCTCAGCTTGAATAGGTAATTATATGGACTTGATGTAAGTAGTTTGTAAAATAAGCAACACTATTACCCAGGAGATTAGGCAGCCTGATTGATGGGAAAGACCCAACGGGACTAAACATTGTCTTTTATTGATTCTTTAGTTAGTAGACTGGAGTGGACAATCATCTGGATTATATTTGAAATACAGCCTAATGGAATTGAATTTATGGAGAAGCCACACGCAAAAGAGTTAATATTACAAAGTAGAGGACAGAGAACACTGTTTCCACATCCACTGATGGCTTATCAAATAATAAAAGAGAATGACTGAAAATCTAAACAACCCTGAAAATATATTTGTTCCCTTTTATATCTTTTTACTAGAAAACTGGTACTTTTAGTCTAGGTGCATAAATACATCTTTGTGCTCCAATGATTCTTTTCTGTACTGGTTAAGTAGCTACAACAATGCACTCACATCTTCATCTGTGAGGTCATTGAGCATCTGTGCATTGCCCTACCCAGGCCTAGTGAGCAATTCCTCTAGTCAATCCATCTCTTGCATGTTTTCTCAAACAACCCCCAGAAGGCCTACCCAACCTGCACTTTCATTGACAATGGGAAACAAGATCAGAATGTCATGCAGATGGTGGAATTAAAGAAGTTAAGTGGGGAGGGGGAGGTTGGTTTTAGCAAAAGAAGGATATAAAAATGTATGTATTTAACCCACCATGCAGTATCAGTAAGTTTTTTCTTTTGTTTTGTGCTTTTCTCCCCTCTTCATCAAACATGTCAGGTTCCTCTTGTAGTTTAGCAAATGTCAGCTTTTGTTCTCACCATTCTTTTTGATCTAGCAATCCCCCAGAGTTAAAGCCTGATTTCACCTGCAGCCTTCCACCATGCTCAGCTTTTCTTAGCTACATGACTCTCAACTCTCCTTGGGCCCAGCAGTGAGCTGGTTCATAAACTGACCCAGACTGAGCACATTAAAAGAATGTAACCCAGGAAACCTTTGCTGGTCAATCTATGTAAAACACCTCCTTATATACATCCCAGGTGCAGTGCGCACTTACACGTGGACTGTGGAATGTGCAACAAATGTTGCCAACAGCTCTACTAGCTTTGGATCCTGGGATCAAATTTGCTGAGTTCTTGCTTTTCAGCACAAGGAATCCTTTGCTTTTTAACCAGTTTGCCGTCTTTTGAAAATGTATAATATGTAGCTAGAGCCCTCCTCACAATGCTTAAAAGCCTGCATACTTTTTTGCAATTTACAGACCTAACATTGTGAATATGGGATTTTTTCCTCCATCGCCAAAGGATCAGAGGTTGTACTGAATATTTTAAGTAGTCCTGCCTTCCTGCATCCCAGTAATGGAGATGCAAATATATATACACACACAAAACTTTAAAACACCCAGTTCAATAATGCATATTTTATCTCCTCCTCTCCCCACCACTCCCCCACAAAGGGTGTGCCTCTACTTTGGTAATTTAGACTTTGAATGACCTTGGCAAATGTTCATATATGGCAAACAGCCTATTAACATGACAGTACTGTTGACCTCAGCTAGTGCCTCTCTCAGAATGCAAATTGCAGCAGTTCACATGGAAGTGAAAGAAACAATTCATTTTTACACTGTTTTCAATTGCCTCACACCTGCTGTTGGGCATAGTGAGAAGGATTGAAAACACAGTGAGATACAGCGGGGGAGATTCTAGGTCAGGGTTGTGAAAACAGGCTATATTTGTTTGTTTTGCAACAAAAAAATGACCATTTCCTCCACTGAACACTGTTGATAAGCACCCCTGCAGGCATTAGCTGTGTTCCAGATGAAATTAATCTTTCTGCATGATGTCCTATAAAGGAATATGTGCCTCTCATTGATAATGTGTATAATGACTTATTTAATGACTTTTTTTTGGTTAAGACAATACGTTATATATGAATGTTACAATTTCCTCATATTTGTGCCTACTCCTACTGAAATTAACACAATGGCTGATGCAACTACGTCAGAGAAAACAACATTTCAGACTCTCGCCGTGTCACAAACAAACAGCAGGAATAAATAATGCATGTGGTTCTTTTCAGTTCAAATTATCTGTCATAATCAAGTAGGAATACAAATGAAGCTACACTAATGTCTAGCAAAATGGCTGAATCTACTGTAGCCATAAAGAAAAATCGCCATATAGACTAAAACAAATAAAGAATGAAAAAACATTGGGGGAAATGGTTTAAAGGAGGACAAATCTGGGGCAACATCTACCTTCTGTGTATTTTCTTAAAAGGGGACATGGAACATGACACATACCATGGAAAATATTGATCCTGTCCCTTCTGCGTACTAAATTAAATGTGTTAAGGACATTGCCAGCTCCAACAAGGATTGTTGAAAAGTGAGACATTCCCGTCTAACAAGAAGCTGATATTCACCCCATTTGGCCATATCTTCAGTTGTGTGGCAAAGCAGTGCATGGCACAGCTGAGGAGGGGATTCAAATGTGCTCTTTGAACTCCCCCATCTCAGGAGCTGAACTGTGCCAGGCCAGCCCCCTCTAACCTGCACCAGCTGCCCCTAGCTACAAGGGAACATTATGGCAGCGTGGGATAGAAGGTGCACATACATCACAATGCCTCCTTTTCCTAGCCACATTCCTGAGCCCCACAGACATAGGAATTACTATGGTAGCTGTATGTCACCCAAGGAGCCTCCTGCTGAAACTCCTGGAGCGGGATTCACTGTGTTAGGGATACTTTGTGCTATTGCAGCTACACAGAGCAGACCCAGCTTGGCCCAAGATTGAGGCGGTTGTCTTCAGTGGGACATCTAATGTGAGTAAAGGTATGTACATCTTACATAATGGGCCCTTAGCATGTGCTATTCACTGCAATTCATTTCTCACTGGCAACTAGAACTGGGTGAATATTGAGCTTTTGTCTCCTGCAAATAGTAATTTGAATGAATTTGCTCCTGCCATGTTCATGCTTCTATTGTGTTCACTTCTAGGGAACACTGAAGACTTACTGGCAAAATATTAACAGAAAGTGAATTTCAAAGTTGCATATGTGACTATTGGTGCACAATAAACTTTATCTTCATGTCATATAACGTTGAACAAAAGTTTTCCACCCCAATACTTTTCAGACAGAAAATACTGATTTGATAAAATCAAAACATTTCATGGGAACCAATCAAAATATTGTCAAAGATTTTAAGTGGGAAATTATCAAAATGAAGCATTTCAATAAGGTCAAAATATTTCATTTTGATAAGGGTTGAACATTTCAACATTTATGTTTAATCTAATATAAAAATCAAAACAAAACACCAACCCGATCAAAATGAAACATTCCAACTGTGAAGGGGCCAGTCACGTCCCAAGTGCCCCCTCATCACACAGGGTAGCTCTGCAGCAGCTCTGCCTCTGTTTCCCCACTTTTTCAGTTCGGGGCCTCTTAAAGCAAACCATCAAAATCCTCTTCTCAAGCTCAACAGCACCTTCTCCTTGGGGCTGGATTTATTAATATAACAAAATATTCAGAATAAATATTCTCAAATCCCCATCAAGCCCATGCTCCCAATCTTCCTGCTCTGGGTTGCTCAGGTCTTGCCTAGTTAGAGCCTTTTCCCTGAAAACTCAGGGCTCCCTTCTGGAGACTACTTATTCCCAGCAGCCTCTGTAGTCCAGCTCTCCCTCAAACAATCCAACCCCTACAACTCTTCCGTACCCAGTTGGTACTACTAATTAACCCCCCACACCCTATTCCAGATGTGCCAGGTGGGGCTAATTGTGCAAGGCTGGTCAGCTCAAAAAGCAGAAGGCAAATAAAAAGAACATCACATCTATTATTTTTACAAAATGTCACAATTTTAAAGCCAATCTCATTATTTTTGGTGGGCCCGACTCATGATTTTTGAACATTTGGGATTGGCAATAGTCAATCATCCTCAAGCAAACAGGGAGGCTAAATTAATCAAATGCATCACATACGGTGAGAGAGATACGCTGGGTGAGGTAATATCTCTTATTGAATCAGCTTCGGTTTGTGAAAGAGACAAGTTTTTGAGCTACATAGAGCTCTTCTTCAGGTCTGGAAAAGGTAATTTGAGTGCTCAGTACTAGCTGCAAAATCACGAGTCTAGCCTGATTATCACATAGATGATGTTGCCATACTGTGTGGAGGTTCTGCTGTGTGGACAAATATCTTTTCAAGATGACATGGAAAGGGGGGGGGGGCTTCTTTTTGATATAAATAAATGCAGTACTTAGCACTCTGTATGCACTACAAAGACAAACAATAAACCTGAAAGTTTTTGAATGGTGGTTTTGTTTAAAGTTTTTCTTTGCTGGTCCTGGGAAGAATAGAATCCCTCCACTGAAAGGAAGGGAGTTTTTGTATCTTTATTAAAAATAATTTTTCTTCCAACTTTTTATTAATAGTTGGAGTTAGATATGTATAAATAAGAAAATAGTTTTAAACAGTGTGGGTGGATTCTGCTTTCACTTACACTGGTATGAATTAGGAGTAACTCAGCTGTAAGCAATGAAACAGAACTAGTGCAACTAGTTAATTACTTAGATAATCAAATATCCTGGTAATCAAACCCCCTAACTAAAAATCCCTTCCTCTCATAATTGCTTCAGGTCTCTTATGACATGATATTCATGTTCTTTCCCAGTTATCCAAAAACAAAGTACTCATAAACCTGATGGGCCAATTCCTTAGCTGGGGTAAATCACTAGAGCTCACTGAGTATAGCTGTGCTGATTTAGAGCATCTGAGGATCTGACCCATTATTTCTAATGTAAACAAAAGTACAGGTTTTGTTTTAAAACACTTTTCAGACCGTTTAAAACACCATAATCAAACAATGACACAAACTTTTTTTCCTTTGTAGGTCACCTTTAAAGAATAGGATACCACTAGACTCCTCTCCAGTGCTACTTCATCCACTTTGAATTCACTTAGTGTAATGACTTCAGGATCTCTTGATTGTTGGCACTTTATTAATCAGAAAACTTTAGTAGGTTTTCTCCCAACAGTCTATATACAGAATTTAATCACATTGAAACGCTGCTGCTAGTGTGCCAGATGAGATCTCATTCATAGTTATAAAGCATATCATTTAATGGGTGATTCATTTCACCTGTTTGTCCACATTATTTGATTTCATTGACCATTGTTTTAGCTTTTGGGGGAGATTAGGGGATTGGGTTTCTCTTTGGAGATCTTGACTTGGATAAATTTACACTGTATATGTCTAACAGAAAGCAGCTGGTTGTTGAGTGAGAGTCGTACTATTCCCAAGTGTATACTGTTTCTTTCTTCGTTTGTGCTGAGTAGAGGCCATGTTAATAAATTCTGACTCAGAGCTATTAACATCGTGTACATTGCTTAGGCACTCCTATGCACATTTGAATGGTTTAGATGATGTAATCATAAAAACACTTCCTTATTTAATATAGAAGACAACATAATTAAAGGATATAAACAAACCAAAAGCCTCAAGAATGTAACAATATTATCATAAGATTTAACTAGGCTTCGAAGGGTTTGATTCTAATCAGTTAATGTCAGTGATCATCTGTTTCTTCCACCAAAAAGCCAACAACTTTTTTCCCCTCATTAATAATTGAAATTTTCTGAGAGGAAAGTTAAAACAATGATATTTTGTACTGGTAGACAACCAACAGGGTCTTTAGATGTCAAATCTATCTGCCAATCAGTTAATCATGAATATTAAGGGAATAGTTAATATGAAATATTGTGTTGGTTTAATTTTGATTCTTGTTTGTACTCATTTCTGCATATTTTGCACAAACAACGATTAGCATCATGATCTTTTTAGTTTTTAAATGTCTATCAAGTTAAAAAATGTAAGCAAAAATTCTTTACAAATTAAACTGAAAGGCCTGATTTTCAGAGACTGCCCTTTACTTGTGCATATGCAATGTTCCATGCAAATATTTGCAGTATTATCAACCCCAAACATTCAAAACTCATGAGTCAGGCCCCCCAAAATTATGAGATGGCTTAAAAAGCATGAGATTTTTTTTTTTTATTGAGGATTCTTTTTATTTGCCTGCTGGTGTCTCAGCTGCTAGGGTCCACTCAGGTCACATTTTCAAGCTTTTCTCTACAACCATGAATACCACAAATTATTTCTTTAAAGGGAAACTTAACTTGTTACATAATCATATGACATAAAGCTGGGTGTTTCAGATAAACAACAAATATTGTGAGACTCATGATAATAACACAAAAGTTGGCTCTGATGGATTTGGACCTACTCTGTAATAATTTATGAATACAGTAAATTAAGCTGGTTACTGGGATGTTCACTGAATATCATTGGTTACATTTAATAGGGGCTGAAAAAACAAGCAGGAAGGAGATAAGGTGTCCTTCAGTAAACCCTTGAAGGTTGTTAAGGGACAATGACAGAGTCATTGGCTCTGAGGACTGTTGTGATTATTGGGCCTACAAATTTAATTAATTGTAAACTCAAATGTAAAAATTCATAAAATGTCACAATAATCTATAACTTTTTTGCCTACTTTGGAATTTGCCATATAAAATAGGTCAAGTTGTTTTCAATAATGAATATTATGAACAAGTGCAAGAAAACCAGACAGACTAAATTAGACTAAACAAAAAAGGGCCAATGATATGATTCAAGGACTGTGAGTTTGGACTTCATAAAGAAGAAGATATGGGTCCAGAAATGAATGGTTCATAATTGGTATGGTGGATATTAGGCCTAATTGGTCGATAAAATAATGAGGGAATGAATTACGCTACCAACTTTTCTCCTTTATGGGGATCCTTAAAAAGAGACTTAAAAAAAAAAATCTCATCTGCTCAATGCATCCCAACACATCTCAGTTTGTCTCAACCTGGTGCATCTCAACACATCTCATTTTCCCCAACCCCCGACAGAAGGAGCAGAGCAGACTGAAGATCTTTCTTCCTGAGAGGAAGGCTCTAAGGCCTTGTTCTTGTTCAAGGAACTTGGTTTTTCACTTATCATTATGACATCCTGTCCTCAGACCATCAGTGCAGACAACTAATTGCTAGCACCAGAGACATGTAAGGTCCTCTTCTGTTTCCCTTCCTTTTGTGTTACTTTCTGCTCTCTTCTCCCTTCCCATCCACCAATCTCTCAGTCTCTCGGCTTTTCATCAAATCCTGAAATCAACTACACCACATCAGTGCAGAAAGACGAGATGATCACAATCCTGTCCTGTCTAAGGAGAAAAGACCCAACTAGATGACCTCCTTGTGGAAATGTGAACCAGGGTCCAAGCAACAGGTGCTTGGTCAACCTGCCAGCCATCCAGTGTTTCAAAAACATCAACAAAGACACCCCCCCACAGACACCCTTTTTCTATCTTATCTCTCTTGCACCTGATGGATGTCTGTTTGTTAGGGTATGTCTACACTTACCGGAGGATCCGGCGGCAGGCAATCGACGTTCTGGGATCGATCCCGGAAGTGCTCGCCGTCGACGCCGGTACTCCAGCTCAGCGAGAGGAGTACGCGGCATCGACGGGGGAGCCTCCCTGCCGCGTCTGGACCTGCGGTAAGTTCGGACTAAGGTACTTCGAATTCAGCTACGTTATTAATGTAGCTGAATTTGCGTACCTTAGTCCGAAGTGGGGGCTTAGTGAGGACCAGGCCTTAGAAAGAGGAGAGTAAAATTAACCCTTTCCTTTTCATCAAAGAAAGCTTGTTCTGAAAATAAAAGACTGATATTTTGCCTCCAAAAGAAGAGAGACTTTAATAGGTTTTGTTTGTTTTGCATAATCACCCAGTTTCAGTTTCAACATAAGTGCTTGTTTTAATTTATTTTTCTTGTATTTGATCAAAACATTCTGTTGGGTGTTTGCCAAAAAAATGAGTAAAAGGCCTCTGTAGAAAACCCCCGAACCTAGGTATTGCTGTTTTGATGTTGGATAGTGAAAGAGTTTATAAACACTTCTAATTTCCTTTCTCCCTTGAGCTCAATACAGCAGGACTCTGTCTCATTCTCCTGCTGAGCTTACAGACCAGTTTGTTTAGAAAGCCCAAATCCCAGAAACATAGAAAAATGAAAGAATTATAGCAGGGTTTAAAGAGGGTCTATCTCTCAAAAGTTGTTTGGGGAAACCAGTTGAAACACAGGGACAGCCGGGGATATCTAAAGAAGCCAGGCCTGCCTAGTTATCATGAGGGGATCATAAGCTTTTAGGTAAGACAGTCATGAATGTAGATTATTTATTGTATTCAAATATTTTGTTTCTCTAAATCATAGAATCATAGAAGATTAGAGTTGAAAGAGACCTCAGAAGTTATCTCATCATAGAAGGCAATCAGATTGGTCAGGCATGACTTGTCCTTGGTGAATCCATGTTGACTGTTCCTGATCACATTCCTGTCCTCAAAGTGCTTCAAAATGGATTCCTTGAGGACCTGCTCCATGATTTTTCCAGGGACTGAGGTGAGGCTGACCGATCTGTAGTTCCCCAGATTCTCCTCCTTCCCTTTTTTAAAGATGGGCGCTGTATTTGCCTTTTTCCAGTCGTCTGGGACCTCCCCCGATCACCACGAGTTTTCAAAGATAATGGCCAATGGCTCTGCAATCACATCAGCCAACTACAATCCACATCAGCAACTGCATTTCATCCAGCCCCATGGACTTGTGCATGTCCAGGTTTTCTAAATAGTTCCTAATGCAGTGGTGGGAAACCTCTGGCCTACTGGCCGCACGCAACCCATCAGGGTAATCCGTTGGCAGGCCGTGAGACAGTGTTTACATTGACCATCTGCAGGCACAGCCACCCACAGCTCCCAGTGGCCACGATTCGCTGCTCCTATTGGCTGGGAACGGTGAACGCTGCGCACGGCCGTGCCTGCGGACAGTCAATATAAACATGTCGCGTGGCCAGCCAGTGGATTACCCTGATGGCCATGTGCAGGCTGCAGGTTGCCCACCACTGCCTTTACCTGTTCTTTCACCACTGAGGGCTGCTCACCTTCTCCCCATACTGTGCTCCCAGTGCAGCAGTCTGGGAGTTGACCTTGTCTGTGAAGACCAAGGGAAAAAAAGCATTGAGTACTTCAGCTTTTTCCACATCATCTGTCACTGGGTTGCCTCCCCCCGTTCAGTAAGGGTCCCACACTTTCTCTGACCTTCTTCTTGTTGCTAACATATCTGCAGAAACCCTTCTTGTTATCCTTCACATTCCTAACTGCAACTCCAATTGTGCTTTGGCCTTCCTGATTACACCCCTGCATGCTCAAGCAATATTTTTATACTCCTCCCTAGTCATCTGTCCAAGTTTCCACTTCTTGTAAGCTTCTTTTTTGTGTTTAAGCTCACCAAAGATTTCTCTGTTAAGCCAAGCTGGTTGCCTGCCATAAAGCTATTCTTTTTGCACATCGGGATGGTTTGTTCCTGTGCCCTCAATAAGGCTTCTTTAAAATACAGACAGCTCTCCTGGAATCCTTTCCTCCCCTCATATTAGCCTCCCAGGGGATCCTGCCCATCAGTTCCCTGAGGGAGTCAAAGTCTGCTTTTCTGAAGTCTAGGGTCCGTATTCTGCTGCTCTCCTTTCTTCCTTTTGTCAGGATCCTGAACTCGACCATCGCATGGTCACTGCTACCCAGATTGCCACCCACTTCTACTTCCCCTACTAATTCTTCCCTATTTGTGAGCCGCAGGTCAAGAGGAGCATGGCCCCTAGTTGATTCCTCCATCACTTGCACCAGGAAGTTGTCTCCAACATTTTCCAAAATCTTCCTGGATTGTCTGTGCACTGTTGTATTGCTCTCCCAGAAGATGTCAGGGTGATTGAAGTCCCCCTGTGATCGGTGTCGGTCCACCTACCTGCTAGGGGGCGGTGGGGAGCTACGACGTCACTGGCCGGCTTGGGTCACGCCTCTGCCACTGGGGAATTAGTGGCGGGAAGGATGCCAGCCAGTGTCTGTATCACGCCCCTCAGGCAGGGGAGCTCTGGCAAACGTCCGTAGCACACCCCTCAGGCAGGGGAGCGCCGGCAAAGGTCCGTAACGCGCCCCTCAGGCAGGGGAGCGCCGGCAAAGGTCAGTAGCGTGCCCCTCAGGCAGGGGAGCGCCGGCAAAGGTCCCGGCGTGGGTCGGCCGGGTAGGGGAATGCAGGACCACTCTACACCAGCCCAGGGCCCTGACGGTGGCAGGACGAGGGTCCCACCACTGGGTCAGCGGGGTCCTTCCACTATATAGACTCACCACGGTGCAGCTCTATCCCTGGGCTATTTCCTACCCGATTGCTCGTCCGAATCCCTCTGGTCCCGCCAGTGTGTCGGGGTAGTCTGCTGTTAGCAGCTCCAGATCCCCCTCGGGCTCAGGCCCCTCCAGCTCCTCCCAGTCCTAGGCTGCTGGCAGCTCCAGCTCCCCCTCTGGCTCCTCCAGTCCCTCTGGGTACTCGGCAGCAGGCAGTCCTGGCAGCCCCAGTCCTTCCTCCAGGTGAGGTTTCCACTGGTCCAGGGCCTCCCCTGGCGTGGCATCAGGGTTTGAAGGGAGCAGCCCGGGGTCTGCGTCTGCCTCCCTCCCTGGTGCTGCCCTGGCTGAGATAAGGGCCATGCCCTTTATACTTCCTGTTCCACCCCTCCCCTTCCAGGGGGTGGAGCGAGCTTGGCCTGGCCCCGCCCACTCAGGCTGAGAGAGCGGCCCTTTGCCCTCAGGCTCAGAGGGTAGCCACCCTGGCTCCCTTCATCCCCATAGGAACCAGGGCCTGTGATCCAGAAACTTCTGTGAGTTGTCTGATGAAACCCTTGTCTACCTCATCCTGAACTATTAAATTAATAGGTCTAGATGGTGTGTTATCTTTTGCCCATTTTCTACAAGTTTTATACATAAAACTGAACACAAGGTCTTAAAATGGGAAGTGTCGGCAAACTTAATAAGAGGTGGTGTTACCAGCCACTTTACAAAGAGAAACTGAAGGTTAATTAATCCTGCAAAAGCTATTTGTGGTTTTACCTTACAAAATATGAATAATCACTGTACTAGCCTGTTTCTTTCTTTGCACAAAGTACGTTAAATAATCTTTTGTAAATTGGGAGGAAAGATTGTCCCAAATCCATACGCTTTCAAATTGATATTGTTCAGTGATATAATTGCATTTGCTGCATCACTTAATGAATTGTCCTGGTGAAATGTGGAACCCATTGGGGATGCTTTGATTAGACTTACATTTCATCATTTGTTTCTTGTGTTTGATCAGACGTTTTAGTATGAAATGTATTTGCTCCTGTATTTATTAACCGTATTTCTCTAGACGATCTACTTTATAAATATCAGTTATTGATGGAAAAATTGGATTACATACATTTATATTCATTGTGTTCTGATGTGTTTGGGACAATTTGAATGTGCCAATTGAATAGACTTTTGATCACAAGAATCCCTGCCTTCCATTAATTCCATAAAAACATCAAGTATTATAAAAACGAAAAGTGTTTTCCAATGGAAAGAAGGTTAAAAATGATCAAACTGCTGGAACTATAAGCAAAGCTCTCAAATGGTGTAAATCTGGTTGACTTAAATAGAGCTACATCAATTTATACCAGCTGGGAATCTGGCTCCATATCTTTAAAGGCAGACATTCTAACAAAATAGAAGATGTTTACTGTTGTAAATGAAAAAAAATAAATTTGGATTGTTACTCAGAGTTGGGTGGGAGCTACAGACACTTTTCCAAGTTGAAAAACATTAAAATATCAGTGAAAAGAAACTTTTTGTTTCAGACTAGAGTGTTACTATACCTTTACTATGAGCGTGAGGATAACACTTCCCAAGCTATGTGGGCTGCAAACCTGTTTCCGCTCACATTTAGCTTCTTATCTATGGTGAGATGGCAATGAGGATAGGACTGGCTATACTAGACAATCAGAATGCAGAGTGCTGACTGGGCTCTGAGTGTTAGGTGTCAATCAGAAAATGTGTTTCTCATCACTGCTAAAGAAAGTAGCTTATGTATCCCAAAAAACGAGAAATTGCAATGAATGGCCATTTCAACCTTTTTTAAATATTCATCAAGTCATAAGCATCACAATAACCTAACAAGCATTATGGCCCCATTTCAGGAAAGCTTCTGTATCAAAGACAGATGCTTACAACAGGCTTATGTTGTATCAAAGTCAATGGGACCTAAGCAGTTGCTTAAAGTTAAGCTTATCATGAACAGGGATCGACTTAAGTATGTGCTTAAAGTCTTTCATGAATCAGGACTTTTACCAGGTAGGGAAGATTGGCCATTGAGGTCCCACATGAATGTCTATTTATAGAATGGGGTTTCAGGAGATTCCTATGAAGCTTGCAATGGCATACTCAGCTATGAGAGATCTATTAGAGCAGGCTCAACTCCAAAACTCCAGAGTATACAGGACAGTATGTTTTTGCTGGAACTGATTTGCCTCAATATTTCATTCAGGCTGTGAGAATTAGAAAGTGAAAAGATGATCTCTGGAGCTCCAGTGCTATTAGGGACTGATTTGAATATGGCAAGATAAGACCAATAAGAAGGTGCTTAATAACTGCAGATTCACAAGGGAAAGGTAGTACTTTAGCTATATTTCCCAGAGAGTGTCAGGAGTAATTTAAACAAAAATTATTTTCAATAGGCTACGAATTAGAAAATAATGACCATTAGGAGACATTCCTTGAGCCATTTAAAATTAGACTGGACAAAGCATTGAGAATTCTTCACTGCCAGTATGATGGACATGTTTACCTAATACATTTTCTTCATCTTTACTTTCTAGGGAGTAGGTCCTGGTCTCAGTTACAGTGGGGAAAACTGGGGAATAACTCCATTGTCTTCCATGGAGTTACAGCTAGTTTACACTGGTGCAATTCAGATTACAATCTGATTTTTATGATTTCATCATTTAAAAACACTTTCTTAAAGCAACTATATACAAACAAGTAATCTATATAAATTGGTCGCTATTGAACAATTATCTGAGAATAAAATAACTAAAATGAATGGTAAAACCACTTTATTGTGAACATTTGATTCCCTGTTATTACATTGTTTATTCATTATTTTGTTTATCATTGCTATAATATAGGGCAGCAAAAATGATTAGGAACGGCTTCCATATAAGGAGAGATTAATAAGACTGGGACTTTTCAGTTTGGAAAAGAGACGACTAAGGGGGGAGATGATAGAGGTCTATAAAATCATGACTGGTGTAGAGAAAGTAAATAAGGAAGTGTTATGTATTCCTTCTCCTAACACACGAATTAGGGGTCACCAAATAAAATTAATAGGCAGCAGGTTTAAAACAAACTAAAGGAAGTATTTATTCACACAATGCACAGTCAACCTGTGCAACTTTTTTCCAGAGGATGTTGTGAAGGCCAAGACTATAACAGGGTTCAAAAAAGAACTAGATAACTTCATGGAGGATAGGCCCATCAATGGCTATTAGCCAGGATGGGCAGGGATGGTGTCCCTAGCCTCTGTTTGCCAGAAGCTGGGAATGGGTGACAGGGGATGGATCACTTGATGATTACCTGTTCTGTTCATTCCCTCTGGGGCACCTGGCATTGGCCACAGAGGGAAGAAAGGATACCGGGCTAGATGGACCTTTTGTCTGACCCAGTGTGGCTGTTCTTATGTACTATTTTAAAATAAGAGTATTATTTGTGTTATATGTTGCTTATCTACATTGATCAGGGATTGGGGCCCCATTGGCCTAGGTACTGGACACACACATGACAAAAAGACAGTCACTGCATCAAAGTGTTTACAGTTGAAATATAAGCTATGTACCACTGCACCTAGCCCCATTGACTTAATCAGGACTCGGTATGGGTAAAGAGTCCACCTGAATGGGACTGGTGCTTTAATCCAGTCTCTGTCAAACCAAAAATGGAAGCTTGTTCCAGATCCAAGGATGGATGGCTGAGGGTGCCCTCCTCAAAGCACTGTCCTTTTTCAATGGGAGGGGCATAGCTAGAGCACTAGAAGCAATTGTCATGATGTCATACAAGGAGAGAATCTCTTTACCAGTCATGACCCAAGCTATTAGGACTAGAGCTGGAAGGACAATGATAATTTTATTTTGCAAGTGATTTGGAAATTTGTTTTCCTTCTGATCTGACTCATTTGCAGAAGAACTTTTTCAGAATCCAGCAATCTCCAGAGAATATTTCAGTGCTGATAAACAATTTTTTGCTGGCATTTTTCTGACCAGCTCTTTTTAGGACTTTATAGGTCTAGCCAAATACTTCAAAATCCACCTCAAAATCGATCACAGCTCAGGTGTGATGCGCTCTTTGCGTGAAGCACCCGTTCACAAGCAAGCCACCAAAGTTTGTGCTAGCCACCTTAAACATGTTTCTTTGGGAACATATAGTGCCATGCTTCCTGTAAGAACAACTTTTTTTGTAGTTTTCTGTGATGTATGTATTGTATAATGGGTAGAGTTCTATATTTTAGTGCCTGCTTCTTTCAGCACAGAGGAGGCTGGCTGCCTACAGTATCACCATAAGCTGACCTCTGTGAGGAAGCAATCTTGCCTGATTATTGCTATATTACTTTATTTTTCAAATTTGTGGATACCACAGAAACCAAATGTTTCAAGCCCAATAGCAAAATTTATGCTTAGATATCACGGTGATGGACTCTATAAAAAATCCCCAAATATATAGATATTTTACATTTACATTGCAACTTTCATATTCAATGGATTCCAAAGAATTTTGAAATTTGATATAGTATGCATGAATCATTTAACCCACATCAGAAGAGCTGACAATTCTAGGCTAAAACACAGCAGTCATTTATCACGCTGCAACACTACATCATAGTTTTGGACCTGAAGCCAATGGGTCTGCACCCACGCACATGAACTTGTAAGATCAGGGCCTAAGGGTTTGATCCAAAGCCCACTAAGTCAATCAGAAGTTTTCCATTGACTTCATTGGTCTTTGGATCAGGCACTGATACTGCAGACACACATGCTTAACTTTACACTCATGAATGAGCCCAATGTTTGTTTAATTTTATGAAAGAATATGTGATATTCCTCTTCTTCTCAAGCAGAAGCTCACTAGCCATGTAGCTTTTCTCTAGATAAAAAATGGTAACTCATGAAAGCATTTTCCACTCCCTACTGTTCTCTAACTGGAGCCACTCTAGTACAATAGCTATTGTGCACAAAGGTTCCTTTGGAATAAGGATTTTCACTTCCCCCATGACACCGTGAACTCATGTACATTTTCTATTAACACTGTACTCTGCAATCAGGCATGTCTTTCCCCCTCACCCCCAGGCTCTCCTTTGGAGAATCAGGCTATGTTCACAATTCTATGTGCTGAATCATTACCCTAAAACTGAATGCACAAAGTTCTGCTTCTTTTCATTTTCTTCTTTACGATAAAATCCAATGTCAGTAGAAACTCATTTTTATTTGTGTAACTATTGCAATAGCTGATTTCAGGGCAAAATAAATGCATTGACTCTCATATCTGGTGCTCAAAGAAATGGAGATACTCTTTTTACCATCTATTTATGCAGTGCCAACTGCACTTAAATGGACTCTAAAATGATGAGATGGCTGGGTAAAAGAACAATACACTAAAGCTGTACCATTCTTCAAGGACAGCTTTCTGCTTAAGGGAGGGCCTCCTGTTGTTTGCAATCCTGTGAATGAGTTGATCCTCTTCTGACACTTATTGTTAGAAATGTTAGCCTCGGTTGCACTACAGCAGAAAAATGCTGTGTAGGCAGATATAGTGTAGGAGTGTAAGCCGTGCCTTCCTTTACAGTTGAAAACAGATTGAAAGAGGAAAGGAACATTTCTTCCTGTGGACCCATTCTACACCCTTGGCAGGAAGTTCTTTGCAGCTGCGTTGCTGGCCACCTGTGACAGCAGTGTTCAATAGCTGGATATCCTGTTCTACAGCTCTGTTTCTGGGCTGTCCAGGATGATTATTTGGAAAGTGAAGTGTAACTTTCCAGGGTTTTAAGTATGCCAAGATCAGGTATAAAAAAAGGACTTTGGAAGTATACAAATCCCAAATCTTTTGGCACTTTATTACATTACTTGGTTTCCAAGAAGAGAGGGAGTGTGCATGTGTGTGTGTGTGTGTGTGTGTGTGTGTGTGTGTGTGTGTGTGTGTGTGAAAGAGAGAGAGGAGTTAATATGATTTTTACTGAAACTATGATTCAGACCCTCAGCTGGTGAGAATCAGCTACTCCAGTTTATGCCAGCTGAGACTCTGGAGGGGGAAAGCAAACTTATTTGTGATATGAGAACTAGAGGACAGTCACTGAAATGGTAAAGGGTAGTTTTATAACCAAGAAAAGATTAGAACTAGTTATAAAATTTCAGAACATTTTGATGAAAAATAAGGACTTTTTTTTTTGACAGGCTCTACATCTTCATACATGGAGCATAAAGTCAGTTTATGAGATTCATTGTGGTGGAGACCTTTGGCACATATGTGGAGGTTGGTTTTAAAAAAGGAGCTGGATAACTTTATGAGCATTAATAATATCTGCAGGTACCTATAGGAGAATGAAAACATTGATACTACATAAGGGAAGCCAAACTACAGGGCCTAAACTGATTGTCTAGGAGGAATAGGCCTGACCACTTAGACAAATGTGTATGCTATGAGGGAAAAGTGCATTATGGGGCTTTGTAACCTTCCTTTGAAGGGTAGCAGCTTGTCTTGTCACTAACAGATGCAGACAACCTGGTTACATGTCTCATTTTAAATTGTTATTTCATATAACAACTCCCATGTTTTTATGATGAGGGGGGAGATCAGTTAACTAAACCATAGCACCTTTAGACAGGTAAGGGTTGAATAGACATGGAGACTGAACTTAACCTTCAATTTAGCTTACATATGAGAGCCATGAAACACTAACTGAATACTATTCAAATCAAATGGGCTGGGATTTTTGAAGGAAGATAGGTGTCCAAATGCATTAAGTATGAAGTTCAATAAGGGCTTGTCTACACTACAAAATTACGTTGACTTTATCTAATTTGACCTCACGTCTCCGAATTAATGAAGTCGATTGTGCGTGGTCACACCATGCTCATTGTCTCAATGGGGTGTGTCCTCACTAGCAGCGCCTACATCGATGCACAAAGCAGTGCATGGTGGCTAGCTATCCCAAAGTGCAACTTGCCACAGTGTGTTTTGAGAAGTTTGAGCAATGCCTCATGGGACCAAAACATTGTCGCAGGGGAGAATGGGAACATTGCATTGGCATCCCATGATGCACTGTGCTCAATGGAAAACAACTCAGTGGTTTTCACACCTTAAAACCGCCGTGCATACGCCATAACCCCAGAATCATGGAGCCTGCTCAGCTGTGCACTCTTGCTGTGAGCATCTCAAATACCTCGCACCTTCTCCTGCAGTATTTCCAGAGGCGAAGTAGGGTCCACTGCACGGAACATAGTGATGTCCTGCAAACAGCCCTGCTGCAAGCCATTTAAAAAAATAATTCACAGTTGCTGCTGGCAGTCACAGAGAAGCTGCACTCTGTTGAGTGCCGTTTCTGGTCCTGTGAAACAAGCACTGACAGGTGGGACCGCATCGTTTTGCGGCTGTGGGATGATGAGTAGTGGCTGCAGAACTTTCCGAGTGTGGAAGGCCGCCTTCCAGGAACTTTGTGCAGAGCTTTCCCCTGCCCTGCAGTTCAGCAACACAAAAATGAGAGCTGCTCTGACAGTGAAGAAGCAAGTGGTGATCGCTATTTGGAAGCTTGCAACGACAGTTACTGGTCAGTGCGGAATCAATTTGGAGTAGGTAAATCAATCATGGGAGCTTCTGTGCTCCAAGTGTCCAGGGCCATTAATCGACTTCTGCTACGAAGGGTAGTGAGTCTGGGAAATGTGCAGGACATAGTGGATGGTTTTGCCACAATGGGGTTAACTAATTGCAGTGGGGCGATAGATGGCACGCATATCCCCATCTTGGCACCAGACCACCTTGCCAAAGAATACATAAACCAAAAGTCTCTCTTTCTCCTCCTTCTAATCACTGAAAGTCTGCTTTCAGATGTTGATGACATGCCGAAGGACACATTTCCAGCTGTCAGTCAGGGGAAAAAATAAAGGAGCCATTGAACATGAATAAAATGTTTCCATAGCAAGGCCGTTTTCATTAAAAAAAAAAAACTGTATTACACTAGATGAAAGCCATAACATAATCAGAATCCATAACTGTTCACTGTGCCGTTTTGCTGCTCCAGCCATGATGAGTAGACTCCCCCGGGTCATGGGTGACCACACTTTTAATGAAGTTTATGGCAGGCTCATGTCAGGAGCAGAAGTAGCTACTTGAACAATGGCCCTTCCCCATAGCACCAGGAAGCTGATTAGGAATGGGGCAGTGGGTGGGGGGTGAACTTTTTTATTCAGAAATTGCGGAATCTCTCATGTGGGGCCCCACTCCCTTATCAGCCACTTTAAACTAGTTGCCGACCAATGCTGAGCACAGTAAAGGCACATTAGCGGCCATGTGATTTGGTGATCCAGAATATGGGAGGGTATTGGGTCTACATGATCTTTTTTTTCTTGTATAAGCACTTTTAACGAGAACTTCACCCATCCCCTAAGCGACCCTATGTGATATCAGTCTCCTGAGGGTAACAGAGGTGGAAAGGAAGGAGATGCTGCAAGCGTCTGGGTATAGACCTAGTCCTTATGATGCTATGCTGTGTACTGCCATGATGCCAGCAGAATTAAATCAGGAGTTGCGTGGGAAAGTGTCCTACCATGGTGGAAGAAATAAGACTCCCCTGCCCAGAAACCTTCTACAAAGGATTGCTGAGTACCTCCATGAAAGTTTCCTAGAGATATCCATGGAGGATTCCCAGGCTATCCCAGTCCACATAAACAGTCTTTTCCAGGAACCACCCTGTGCATAGCTGGAGCAGCCTCTTGTAAGCAGAGAACCACAGTACCTCACTTTTTCTTCACAGTAAACCTGCAATTATACACCGAATGTGTGTGCCCGCTAAAATTTAACTGGACTTTCACTTTAACTGTATACTCACCAGAGGTGCCTTCCCCTGCATCACGGTCAGTCACTGTGATGTCCTGCGACCCATAGGACTCCAGGGTTAAAAATATTTCCTGGCTCTTGGGAAGAATGGATCCACCGCTCACCTGTCTCCCATTCTCCTCCTCTTTCTCATCCACCATATCATCCTCCTTGTTGTCCCTAGACTCACAACCTGTCCACGTTACTTGTGGGGGTGTTGGTAGAGTTACCCCCGAGAATCGCATGCAGCTCCTTGTAGAACCAGCATGTGTGGGGTTCAGCACCAGAACGACTGTTCACCTCCCTTGCCTTCTGGTACGCTTGGCGACGATTTTTTATTTTCACATGGCACAGCTGTGTGTCCCTCGTGTAGCCCTTCTCCCCCATTCCATGAGCGATCTTTGCATATATGCCAGCATTTCCTCTGCTGGATTGGAGCTCTGCCTGCAGACTCTTCTCCCCACACAGTGATGAGATCCACCACGTCCTGTGCAGACCAGGCTGGAGTGCATTTGGAGCGTGTAGTCTCCATGATCAGCTGTACTCAAGTTGGCACGCTCCCAATGCTGATCAAACAAGAAATGAGAAATCAAAAATTCCTGGGGCTTTAGCAGGGGAGGGGCTGTTTCCTGTGTACCTGGCTGAGTTGAGAATGATCTCCAGAGCAGTTACAGATGAGCATTGTGGGACACAACCTGGAGGCCAATTAAGTCGAATTCCACAACGCTGCGTCTGCACTACCTCACAGTTGACCCATGAAAATCAATTAAGCGCTACACCTTTTGCAGAGTCTGATTACAGAAGTCAACATTATAGGTGACTTAGGTCAGAGTAAAGGACCTGGTAGTGTAGACACATACATTAACAGGTTGACTTAAGGTAGCTTCCTTCCACCTAACTTTCTAGTGTAGACTAGGCCTCATGGATGAGTAACTCCCTGAGGCCTCTTGGAACCCCCCAGCCTGTGTGCATATTTGTTTAAATTAATTCTCTTTATTTGACCCCCAAATCCAAGAGTGAAACTAAGGGCAGAGACTAATGTTTGCATGATTGCCTGTGTCTCAAGGGTTTCGTCTTCAGTGGAAAAACAGAAAATGTTTAGAATAGCTTAAGTTTAGAAATATACAAGTTCTGTTAGATGAACTTATTCTTGTAAATTAATAAAAATATAGCATTTGCTTTTAGAATTGACAGCAAAAAATATTACCAAGTGAATCTATTTAAAATTACTATTCACAGGAATTGTTCTGTAGTATTCCCAAGCTCTACTTGGTTCCTTGTACTTATTGACTAGTTCTTGTATTGTGAAATAACTGCCCTCTCCCACAGAATGAGAAGCATTAACTTTTTTGAAGTATGTTGAAAATACTATTCCTCTAACATAAATATGATGCCTAGATTTTTTCCAGATGAGCAAACACTAGGCTGGGATTTCTCAGCATTGAAGATATCCCCTGCCAATCTCACTGAGCACTTCTTTGTTTTGTTTTGTTTTGTTTTGTTTTGTTTTGCAGAAACTCATCTTTCTCACTATGAGCATGTAAAAGGTCATATGTTTCCATAGTCTCCCTGCCAAATGTTGTCAAAAGAAAGGGTCTTTGGAATCATAATTTGATCTCTGTCAAGTGAATCAGAAGTACTGATAGTGTATACATACTTGTGATTGGGGACCTGTAGCCTAGGTTAACATTAAATAATTTTACTTCAAGTACTTTAGAAAGTTGTCTAGTAGTATCATCCCTTTTTACAGATGGGGAAACTGAGGCAAGAGGAGGGGAAGTGACTTGCCCAAAGTCACCCAGCAAACCAGTTGCCGAGCCAGGAATAGAACCCATGGTCCCAGGCCTATCCCCTGAGTCACACCATCATTAGATAGATTATTTAGTAATTATTTAATATTATGTTTTTATCAGTTGCTCGGAAAGCTGGATCACTCACTATTTCTTTCTTCTGTGACAGAGGGTGATAATGTTCGCACCATGTTATTTTTTTTTTGCAGTTGCGGTCCCTTGGAATAAAGTTTGTTGTAAGACAATAGCAAATCTGTCACTTCTACTCAGATGTTCATCTCCTTCTGTTCAGATGTAGAAGAATGTGCAGGGCTTAAATACATGATTCAGATTTTTTTTTAAATGACTAAAAACACTGTAGAGAAACAAAGTGGGTGAGGTAATACCTTTTAATGGACCAACTTCTGTTGGTGAGAGAGACAAGCTTTTGAGTCACACCATGCTCTTCCTCAGATTTGGGAACAGTACCTTCCCAGACCTGAAAAGCCCCATGTGGCTCAAAGAAGTTGGTCCAATAAAAGGTATTACCTCACCCACTTTGTCTCTCTAATATCCTGGGACTGACACGGTTACAACTTCACTGCATATAAAAATACTGTAAGCAGTGTACCTATTTGTCACAGCATGCTGGGCAACAGCCACTGTACCAGCACTCTGATCACTGTATCAACAATTAAATCGCTCTGGAATAGACCTACCAGGCAAAGCTGTGACTATTTGACAGATCAGAATGGGCTGGGGAGAGTTAAAGCACTAATTAGCCCTTTAGCTTAGGGAATAGAAGATGACAAAGGAAAGAAGTGGAAGGGAGGAGAGAGAGAAGGAGAGCCAGAGCAAAGCAGCCTTTGAGAGCCAGAGCCAAGAAAGATCTCCTCCTTTTCTGTCACTTGGTTCTAAGTGGCTGAGGAATGATATGCTATTGTAGCTAAGGGGCTGCACATTGCTGAAAAGGTGAGGGGGGGAGCACTGTAAATAAACCACACATGGTGTTTACAAGCAGAGAGTCTCAGACTGGTCTGTGTGTGCAGAAGAAGACAGGAACAGAACAGGCACCCAGTTACACTACTAAAAAACAGAAATAGATGTTATAAACTTCCTGGCCTCTGAAAATCAGTCAGACACATCCAAGACACTCAATTAGGGAGTTTGTTAGACTTTCCTGCTCAGTAACCACAACTTACTGGATAGTGCAGGAACTACTGGATGAAATTCTCCGGAGTGTGTTATGCAGGGAAGAAGACTAGATGATTCAATTTCAGTGGACCCTTCTGGCCTTAAAATCTATGAGTGAAAGCCTGGTCCCATTGAAGTAAATGACAAAGATCCCATTGACTTCAGTGGGGCCAGGATTTCACCCCATGAATCTAGGTGAGGAGAACAAGCTTTTGAGATCAAGTGGACTTGGAAAAAGAAGAGATGAGGGTAGTGTGCTGGTAGAGGAGCTCAAATAGTGTCAAATCTTCTGTTCCTATTACCACTGAGCAAAGTCAGAAGTGTAGTGGGAAAGCATCACCCCTCCTGGTTGGCTGCAGCAATAGCTGTAGAATGGCTGAAGATTTTCAACCTCAGGTGCGAGGATTCTGTTCTATAACACCAAGTGCATTTCACTCAGCACCTGGCCCATTTTACCTTTGGAGATTTTGCCCCATAGTCTGAGAGCATCTCTCTAATGGGAATTCTCTAAGGAGGGTCTGGAGTCAGTGTAGTCAGCTCTTGCCATACTGCCCGGCACAGGGGGGTGGTGAGAGGCAGACGGAGTCATAGCTGGAGCACCATGCACTCTGAATCTCTCCTTAGGGGCCATAGCCAGCTAATATAGTTTAGTGCAGCCTTTATGCTGCTCTAATCCATGATGGGGCTGGAATTGTAGTAAAACCAGCCTTAGCATGAGGGAACTGCCCTTTTAAACCATGTGTAGTGGAAGCTGTGCACAGGTAAGAATCTAGTCCATAGACACACAATGTGGCATAGTATAATTTTTTATCTAACAACTGGTCCATATCTATAAGGTCCTTGGATTTGACAGTGCTCTCTCCCAGTTTGAATGTTTTCCAGAACCAGCCTTTGGTTTTACAACATAGGCCCCTGTGAGCTGTGGGAACTAGAAATGTAAGGGAGAAACTCAGAAGAATTTCATTTTTCAAAACACATTTCTAGCCCTTTTATTTACAAAGTTAATCTTGAAAACAAACTGCTGAAATTTGATCACTAGGGTCATAAGAAACAAGCCGCTGGGATCCACAGGAAACTCAGGGGAAATACAACTTTCCCTACAGACATTTTTAAAGTAGAATGAGTCAGTCATGTTTTGGGTGTATCCCCTCCCCGAATAAAATCACAGTAATTGTCCCCAAAAACTTCAAGACAGCCCAGCATACAGTGAAGTGACAATGGTGGGCAAGAAACAGTTATCTTGGGGGGAGCTGCGATGGTGCAAATATTGTTTTTCAGGCATAAGAACAGCCATACTGGCTCAGACCCATGATCCATCTAGCCCAGAATCCTGTCTTCTGACCATGACCAGTGTCAGATACTTCAGAAGGAGCGAACAGAATACGGCAGCAGTGGGCAACCTGCAGCCCGCGGATTGCACACAGCCCGTCAGGGTAATCCACTGGTGGGCCGCGAGACAGTTTATTTACATTGACTGTCCGCAGGCATGGCCACTTGCAGTTCCCAGTGGCCATGGTTTGCAAACATCAGCTACAACATCACTGGCTCATTCACCTGCATGTCCACCAATGTTATATATGCCATCATATGCCAGCAATGCCCCTCTGCTATGTACATTGGCCAAACTGGACAGTCACTACGCAAGAGGATAAATGGACACAAGTCAGATATCAGGAATGGCAATATACAAAAACCTATAGGAGAACACTTCAACCTCCCTGGCCACACAATAGCAGATGTAAAGGTTGCCATCTTACAGCAAAAAAACTTCAGGACCAGACTCCAAAGAGAAACTGCTGAGCTCCAGTTCATTTGCAAATTTGACACCATCAGATCAGGATTAAACAAAGACTGTGAATGGCTTTCCAACTACAGAAACAGTTTCTCCTCCCTTGGTGTTCACACCTCAACTGCTAGCAGACCACCTCACCCTTCCTGACTGAACTAACCTCATTATCTCCATACTGATTTATACCTGCCTCTGGAGATTTCCATTACTTGCATCTGAAGAAGCGAGGTTCTTACCCACGAAAGCTTATGCTCCCAATACTTCTGTTAGTCTCAAAGGTGCCACAGGACCCTCTGTTGCTTTTTGGATAGCTATAAGTAACACAGAGATCTTATTTAATATATCAGACTTACATCTACTCTTCTCCCAATATAAAATCAAACATTTATATGAAAATCCCACATGCATGTCTGCTAACTACCAAATAATAGATGAAAACTGGCAGATGAAAGCCAAACTTCAATAGCGTCTTAAAGATACTGTGTATAAGCAAGACATCAATTACATCAGTTAAATTCTCCTGAGCACTGTATGTCTTTGATTGGAATTGGAAGAATAGCTCAAAAGGAAAAACTTAATACCAGTTTTTGGGGGGCAGTGAGTTAACTTCATTAGACTCCATGTAGCAAGACAAGAAGATCAAGACAATTTGGGAGTTAGTCATTTTTGTCCATAGTCTCATTTGTGATCATCTTAGAAAGCTACAGGGAACAATGGTAGCAAAATGCTTGGGAGACTCTCTGGTGCTGGGTTTGTTTGCTGTTTGTTAATTTAACTTTGATTTTGTGGATTTTAATGCTGAATGTTTTTGTTCTGTTTTTGATTTTAAGTATTCAAGTTAATGTCAGTGATGGGAGCACTTCAGGTGATGCTAACAATTGTGTTGTTGAAGTTCCCTGTACAATTGCCCCTACGGGTTATATCCCTCCAGGGGACAGCCTGTTGATCCTCTGGCTCTACCCCTTCAGTGCCACTGCAACAGGTCATAGGTCCTTCCCCCATTGCTCTTCTACCTTTAATACTATTAGCTAATGGCCTTCTCTCCCTATACAGAAGAAGTATGGATCCTGAGGGAAGTTGTAAATAGCATCAAACATATGTATTTACTGCTCTGCATTAATTTTCACACTCTTGGGGAATTTCTTCCACTTTACTGCTCTAATCCAACAAACCACTTAAGTATTTTCTTCGCTTTAAGCATATGAGTCATCCCACTCACTTCAGTTGCATAAAAGCCTCCTTCCCATACCCCTCCTGAAGTTGGCACTCTAGTTAAATTGTTCCATGATGGGGATGGGCTTCATCCTTTTGAACAGCAGGTGACTTGGTGCACATGGTGTAAAGGAAAAAACAGTAACATACTGTCTGCCCAGGGCTTTCTTAGCTGCAATGGTTCCTGTCCCTGAACCTCCAACAATTGGAATGTGTTCTAAACACCTGCCCATTTCACAGGTAGCATCTCCTCCCCATCTCATATCCCATCTGCAGATGTCAGAGCAGAACTTACCATATTGTGGGTCAATATATTTTTTGAGCCAATGTGGAGATCAGTCCTCTACAGTTGACCAAAAGGAGCATCGATTGTTCTCCATGTCCACTGAATGTAGGAGTAACTAGTCAGCTTAATCTGCAGCAAGTAAGAGTTAGGTATTAGGGAAAACGTTCTAACTATAAGGCTAGTTAAGCTTTGGAATAGGCTTCCAAGGGAGGTTGTGGAATCCCCATCATTGGAGGCTTTTAAGAACATGGACAAACACCTATCAGGGATGGTCCAAGTTTACTTGGTCCTGCCTCAGTGCAGGGGTTGGACTAGATGACCACTCTGGTTCCCTTCCAGCCCTACATTTCTATGACTCAGTCTTTAATTTGTATATGAAATGCATCATTTTGTAAAAGCATCCTGCACTAGCACCTTACCAGGTGTGCATCCCTTTTCTCTAGTATTTCTTCTGTGACTAATCTGAGCAGGAATAAATATGATTGCTGGTGAGGGATTGCCCACGCCCATCCAAACACTGTTTACATTTCTGATGTCTTGTATGTTTCCTGAGCCTTTCTTATCATCCAGTGGTCACCATAGTCCTTGTGCAGCTTCCTGGTGAGTGCTTGAGACCCAGAGAAGGAGAGAGATGCTGCAATATTGGGCATTGATCAACAAGCATGCACAGTATTACTTGGGTATCTTGGCCTCCTGACCACTGGCTTCAGAAAATCCCAGGGACTAAGCACAGGGTTACAGCCAGAGCACCCAGCGAGCTTGCTCACTCAGAACAGAGGCCACATTTTCAAAACTGCTGCACAGCCTACCCTCAGCATTGAAAATCCCCCAGATTTCCAGAGCACAGAAAGCTAAGTGCTGAAATTTCTTGCCATGCATTCTAACTGTCCCCCTTGAAAATCCACTGGCAATTTTTGAATGAGGAGAAGAATAAAAAAAACATTTTAGTTTCTACATTGATTTTACTTCTGTGGCAGCCCATATCCACTAAAGGACTACACAGAGGTCAAAAGCAGGGAAGAAAGTTCCACAATTTGTGTTTCTAATACACACTGTATAAAAGCACTCGGTTGTCTCAAGCCCAAGCAAACACTTCTGTTTGCTTCCAGAGCTCAGACAATAACATTCACTACTTTAAATTGGTAACTATTAGTGGCAGGAGGATGCTGGGTATCCACATAGAAATAATTTTTTTCTTACAGTAATTTTGTGCCCTTGAGCTACATGCGTAACTTCTGTTGATAGCACTGAGAGCTGTATGTGCAGACCAAGGACATGATATGGCCATTAGTCTCCATCTATAAATAGCAGAACTTTACAGTTATAGTATATGTACATTATGGGCCAGTTTCTTCCCTCTGTTATACTTGCATAGCCCCAGTGAAATCTAAGAGGAAAATTTGAAGATTTTTCAAAAATAGGAGCCGAAACTTATACTCTTAAATCCCTACTTAGCCACCTAAATAAGTGGCCAGGTTCCTGATTTCAAAATCATTCATCACTCAGCAGCTCCTACTGAAAATCAGTCCCTTTATTGAGGGATGTAAATATATGGATTTAGGAATGCAATATTAGGGCTCTTATCTGTAAAATTTGAGCTTATGTGTTGTGTAGCTTAGTGTGTTCAGGTGTTCGTGACCTGCTATTTTTTTCAGGGCTGATTTACACCCAGTTTTTGCACTGACTTAAATATATCAGTAGTGAAAAAACAAAAACCCTGAATTAAATTTACCAAAACAAGCTATACTGATATAAGCACCTTAAATCTGATATAACGGAATCCACGGTAGGCAGTTTCACTGATTTAACAATATTCGTTTGTAATGTTATCTATAGAGAAATGGATTAAAAAAGGTGTGTAGACTAGCCCTCTGTAATGTCACGTAAAGTATTGTTCTGATATTTCTGATAACAATGGGAATCATAGAATCATAGAATATCAGGGTTGGAAGGGACCTCAGGAGGTCATCTAATCCAACCCCCTGCTCAAATCAGGACCAATTCCCAATTAAATCATCCCAGCCAGGGCTTTGTCAAGCCTGACCTTAAAAACCTCTAAGGAAGGAGATTCCATCACCTCCCTAGGTAACCCATTCCAGTGCTTCACCACCCTCTTGTGAAAAAGTTTTTCCTAATATCCAACCTAAACCTCCTCAACTGCAACTTGAGACCATTACTCCTTGTTCTCTCATCAGGTACCACTGAGAACAGTCTAGTTCCATCCTCTTTGGAACCCCCTTTCAGGTAGTTGAAAGCAGCTATCAAATCCCCCCCATTCTTCTCTTCTGCAGACTAAACAATCCCAGTTCCCTCAGCCTCTCCTCATAAGTCATGTGCTTCAGCCTCCTAATAATTTTTGTTGCCCTCCGTTGGATTCTTTCCAATTTTTCCACATCCTTCTTGTAGTGTGGGGCCCAAAACTGGACACAGTACTCTAGATGAGGCCTCACCAATGTCGAATAGAGGGGAATGATCACATCCCTCAATCTGCTGGCAATGCCCCTACTTATACAGCCCAAAATGCCGTTAGCCTTCTTGGCAACAAGGGCACACTGTTGACTCATATCCAGCTTCTTATCCACTGTAACCCCGAGGTCCTTTTCTGCAGAACTGCTTCCAAGCCATTCGGTCCCTAGTCTGTAACAGTGCATGGGATTCTTCTGTCCTAAGTGCAGGACTCTGTACTTGTCCTTGTTGAACCTCATCAGGTTTCTTTTGGCCCAATCCTCTAATTTGTCTAGGTCCCTCTGTATCCTATCCCTACCCTCCAGCGTATCTACCACTCCTCCCAGTTTAGTGTCATCTGCAAACTTGCTGAGAGTGCAGTCCACGCCATCCTCCAGGTTATTAATGAAGATACTGAACAAAACCGGCCCCAGGACTGATCCCTGGGGCACTCCACTTGAAACCGGCTGCCAACTAGACACAGAGCCGTTAATCACTACCCGTTGAGCCCGACGATCTAGCCAGCTTTCTGTCCACCTTATAGTCCACTATGGGGAGTTACAAAAACAAGGTTTTTCATTTTCATTAATTCCTGAGAAGTCTGGACTGAGGTGCTGAGTTGTGTCCCTTAAAGCAAAATACAGGAAAAACAATATTTCATTACCACAAAGCCACCTGTTGTGGAGTAGTTAGGTCTGGGGCGCAATTTCCAGAAGGATTAAAGTGCCCTTTAATCCAGTGAAGTGGTAACAATCCTCTGCAGTAAGTTCCAAGAGCTTGATCCAAACCCCACTGAAAGTAAATGGAAATGGACATCAGTGGGCTATGGAGCAGATCCCAAGAAGCTGGTTGCCAAAATGCAGTCATTTTAAACTAAACAACAGGGGGGAAACTTACTGAGTATCACCTGTTTTGGCAGATATTTCACAACAAGAGGAAGGGAAAAGGAACTAAATAGATAAAAAGAGGCTGAGAATAAAGTCAGACCGTGTTATTTGCCTTCTTAGGGTTTGTTATAGAGCCCACTGGAAAGATTCCATAGGCCTCAACAGGCTTACGTTTAGGTCCTCTGGTTCTTCCATATAAGTTGTTGAGTGGGCAGGCAGCGCTTATGGGCAGAAGTGAATCTATGAGTTCTAACAAAGAGAATGCTTAAAGGTTTTTTTTTTTTTTTTTTTCCTTTTCACTTTTCTGTTTCAGTTTTTCTGGTAAAATTACCATTATAACATTAACACGGCCCAACTCCTTCTTTTCTTGACCATGCCCATCTGGTATATTTCTAAGCACATCTTTGGTTACACCAGATGTTAAGTGGTATTTTAAAACATCTTAAATAATATGTGTTACCTATTCTATTTGCATAACACACCTAATTTTCCTTCTCTACAAAGAGTCTCTGTGGGGCTGTTTAGAAAAAAAGAATATTTAGCTAACCTACAACACATTATCATTTTAAAGTTATTAGCACTTAGTGTAGACACTGTATAAATGGCATGTCAAGCATGTTAGGTAACTCAATTTAGCTAACTCAGAGCTTATCTGCATGGCTCCGCAGTGGTGACTACAGAGGTGTGTGTTGCAGCATAAACTAAAATGTTGTTCTGTAACTGTCCCATGTAAACCCTAGCTGTATTAACAGTCCTGTGTGAAACAGGACTGTAGCAGTGTCTACAGGTGGCAATTACAACACAACATTTTAGTACGCCTGCTACTCACACCCTGATAGCTCACACTGTGGGGCCATGTAGACAAGCCCTCTCAGCTTAAAAAAAATGTCTTTTTCCTATGCTAGCCAGATCCTCTATTTCTCATCAAGGTACACAACCTATGTGGATTCACTGTGGGTATATCTGTTAGGCTTTGTCTACACTGGCAAGTGAAAGACAAAACTTTTGACATTCACAGATATTAAAAAGCACCCCTCACCCCCGCAAAAGACAAAAGGTTTGCTGACAACAAGCGCCGATGCGAACAGTGCTTTGTCGGCAGCAGCACTCTCCTGCCGACAACGCTAACGCTGCTCATTGGGGGTGGAAGTTTTTTTGCTGGCAAGAGAGCCCTCTCCTGCTGACAAACAGCAACTACACTGCGCTTTTTAGCGGCATGGCTGTAGTGGCACAGCCTTGTCGCTAAAAGCTGCATAGTGTAGACATAGCCTTAGTCTTCATTACTGGGACAACGTAAGCATGTCTGAATCATAGCCTTAGGGGCTGGGGTATGTTCTTTTGTTACAGGAGTAAGAAAAGCCAATGAGTTTTGTGCTGCTGTGGAGTAACCTGGACTTTCTGGTAGAGCAAATCAAAACTTAACTGAAATTTTTAATCAAATTTTCACATTTTGCCAAAAATGATGGGAAATTGTGAAAATTGTGCATCACCCTTCTCCCACCCCAATATTCAATCATCTCTATTTACAGGCTATGTCATAAGAGTGCTTATTGGATGAGGGTGGAACTGAGCTATCTGGAAGAGAAGTTTTGTTATATTTCAAGATTTGTATTAAAATTTTAGGAGAAATTGAGGGCTTAACTGGGCTATGTCCCCAATACAAATTTATAAGGGATTCAATCATCTATACAAGTCTGATTAATAGTATATAATTAGACTAGTAGTGGGGGTACTAATTAGATTTAGATCATACAACAGCTAATAGTAGTACCAAGCTTTTTCAAAACACTTTTCACCAGTAGGTCTCAAAACACTTTCCATTTTACAGATAGGTGATTCCTAACTTGACCACTGCTGGGTGCCATTGGGCTGGGTGCCACTGGGGAGTTGCTTCGTCTCTCTGTGACTCACTTTCTCTAAGTCCCAGTCTAGCACGCTATTCACTAGTTCAGCCTACTATTCAGTGTAATTTCTCTGGTTAAAACCCCGCACAACATTTTGACAGTGTAGGAGTTTAAGCCACACATCAAGTTACCAATGTACACTTGTAATTTATGAACTCAAAGAGAACATTTTGCACACATAAATACTAGTATATATGCAAAGATATTATGGGACAATCTTCAGAAATTGTCCTTTGTGGATTTAATTCAGCTCAAATTCAGTTCACTCAAGCAGCATACAAACTAATTCTTTAAAATATTTGCCCTAGCAGGATGAAATTACTTTTTATCAGGTTGTTCTTTTAGAACTCTAGAAGACAAGTTAAAGAAAGACTCCAAATGGTTTCAGCTGGCTTTGGACAAGGCTCTAACAGAATGATTTCTGTACTCATGCAACTCCTCAGTTTGTAACAAATTTGTACAAAGTGGAGTCAGTTCAGAATTTTGCCTGAAAAATTGGTATGTGATAGAAAATACGTAAAGCGGTTAGGACCTGTAATCATTTTCAATTAGAAATGGTTGAAATTGTTCATTTGAAAAATGGCTTTTTGCTAACTGAACATCGTTTGGTGGGAAATTTTGAGTTCTTTCAAAAATGTTCTGTCTCTGATTAGAAACTCAAAGATGAGGTTGTTTCTTTTTTTGTTGTTTTTTGTTTTGTTTTTTTCAATGAAAAAATCAGACAATTTCCACACTAAAAAAAGTGTTGAGGTTTTTAATGGAAAATACAGTAGCATTTTATGAACTGCTCTAGTTTCAATATATTCAGGACTTACATTTCTAACAACACTTCTTAGCATTGCATGCAGCATTATGAAAGACTTCTGTTTAATAAACGCTTTAAAGAAATGAGTATGGAACTAGTTAAAAGGCTAGTGGGTCACCTCAGGACCATAGTGTGAGTGAAAGTAATAAAAAGGGTTCTTCTTGTTTAAGAGAGGGAAAAAAAGAACCAAAACAACAGACAGTATGTCAGTCACTAAATCCAATCATCACTGACTCCACTGAAAAAAATGACGTCTAACTTAAGAGATCTGTCCCTTGTGTGTAGTGAGTGCCATATCTGATTACAATAATGTGTTGACAAAAAACTACTTTACTACTTTGTTTAAAACACTTTCAGCATAGCAGAGCCAATACAGCAGAGCTGTATTCTGTTCTTTCTTGTACATGATCAATAGAAGTGTTCACTGAAGTTCAAGCAATTAAGCCGGATCAAGTCCACTAAAGGCAGTTAGGTTGCTAAGGCGTCAGAGGACCTGAAGAATTTTTTATATATAAGCAGATGATAAAGTATAAGGAGCGAGCCCAGCTTGACTCTCAGGTCAAAGATGAGTTTGCAGGACTGGCAATTAGGAGGAAAAAAAGTCTTACTTTTATTTGTAAACTCATCACAATTGATAGCCGATAGCAGAGAGCCAATAAACATGGAGCGTCACAATAGCATTGTTACATTATCACTTTTAAGTATGGAGGCCATTATGTTTGAAAGGACATGTGGGACTGGGTGACATGCTGGTCTTAGCAGAATTGGTCAAGTAAGGACTTCCTCAGATGGACAGAATTCTATGACCTGGTAGGTGTGTCTTACTGTAAAAAAGGCAGAACAATATCTTGCTCATTCAATGGCCAGACACAAGTATTACTAGGCTATCTTCAGCCATATTCAGTCCCAAATAAATTGTGGATTATTCCAGCCAGGTCAATGACTGAATAAAGCCTTACTTTAGCCAAGTTCAACAAGAACAAGGAGTTAGCCCTGGCTTCCTCTGAGTTCTAGCCCTCTCCCTGGAGCTCCTTTCATTGTAGACAGAATTTTCTTTTACTAGTATGCTGGCAAATAAACTCCCTACAGCTGTGCCAGGCATGCTACAGTGCACGTCCTTGCTGTGAGGGCCAGGCAGCTGTGGTCCTTCCTCTAAGAAGGCTTACCCTTTGACCACAAACTTTGGAACAGGGTGTATAGACCACATTATGGAGAAAAAATGCCGGCCATATGCAGTTGCTGGGAAAAGCAATCTAAAAAGGGAGTTAAGAATACATGGCCTAACAATGACTCCTTTAACAAACACTGCAGATTGGTAATGTTTTTATATGAAGGAGAATAGTCGAGATTACATGTTGAGTAGGAGGAAGGAGAGACTATGCCCTTATTGTCTTTTGAACAAAAACAGTTCTGAAGTGTACATCACAAAGACCATTGCTTCTTTCTTTCCAGTTTGGATCTGGTGTGCAGTGGTTGTTTATTTTTTTCCTGTTTTCTAATTCCATGTGCACCCAGAGCCTTTTGTTTTTAGTATATTTTATAAATGAAAGAAAATAAGTAGATTCATAGATTTTAAAATCAGAAGGGACCATCATGATCATCTAGTCTGACCTCCTCACATTGCAGGCTACAGAAACTTATCCACCCACTCCAGTAGTAGATGCATAGGGTTACCATACGTCCTCTTTTTCCCAGACATGTCCGGCTTTTCGGCACTCAAACCCCCGTCCGGGGGGAACTGCCAAAAAGCCGAACATGTCTGGGAAAATGGCAGCTCTGCTCCTCCCCGACTCTTCGGCTCTGTTTAAGAGCCGGGCTGCCCGAGCGCTACCGGCTTCGGGCAGCCCCGTGCCTCCAGACCCTGCGCCGCTGGAGCCCGGGAGGGGAAGTGCCCGGCCGGCGGCTGGGGTCCGGAGGCAAGGGGGCTGGCCGAAGCCAGTAGCGTTCGGGCAGCCTGGCTCTTAAACAGAGCCGAAGAGTCGGGGAGGAGCAAAGCCGCCGCGCCGGGAGGCTCTGCTCCTCTTCGGCTCTGTTTAAGAGCTGGGCTGCCCGAGCGCTACCGGCTTCGGGCAGCCCCCGTGCCTCCGGACCCTGCGCCGCCGGAGCCCGGGAGGGGATGTGCCCGGCTGGGGGTGCAGGGTCCGGAGGCATAGGGGCTGCCCAAAGCCCGAGCGCTACTGGCTTCACGGTTTGCTGGGCAGCCTCCAGACCCTGCACCCCCGGCTGGGCGCTTCCCCTCCCGGGCTCCAGCTGCGCTGGGGAAGCGCCGGCTGGAGGCGCAGGGTCTGGGGGCTGCCCGGCAAACCCTGAAGCCGGTAGCACTGGGGCAGCCCTTTCCCCCTGGCTGGGAGTGGAGGGGAGGAGGGGGCGGAGTTAGGGTGGGGAAGGGGTGGGGTTGGGGCGGAGCTAGGGGTGGGGAAATGGGTGGGGCCAGGGCCCGTGGAGGGTCCTCTTTTTTTATTTTTGAGATATGGTAACCCTATAGATGCATAACCTCTGGCTGAGTTACTCAAATCTTGATTTAAAGACTTCAAGCTACAGAGAATGCACCGTTTACTCTACTTCAAACCAACAAGTGGCCTGTGCCCCATGCTCCAGAAAAAGGCAAAACAAAAACACCAGGGTCTCTGCCAATGTGACCTGTGGGAAAATTCCTTCCCAATCCCAAATGTGGCAATCACTTAAACCCTGGCAAAACCCAGCCAGAAACCCGAGAAAGAATTCTCTGTAGTAAATGAGAGTAAATCTAGTGTCCCATCTCCAGCAGTTGGAGATATTTGCTAATAGCAGTTGTGGATGGGCCATTGTAGGCAATCTCATCATACCATCCCTCAATAAGCTTATCAAGCTCAGTCTTAAAACAGACTAGGTTTTTTTGCCCCCACTAGTCCCCCTGGAAGGCTGTTGCAGAACTTTACTCTTCTGATATTTAGAAACCTTTATTTAATTTCAAGCCTAAACCTATTGATGGCCTGTTAATCATTTGTTCTTATGCCAACATTAGTCCTTAACTTCAATAACTCCTCTCCCTCCCTGATGTTTATCCTTCTGATGTATTTATAGAGAACAATCATATCTCCCCATAGCCTTAATTTGGTCAGGCTAAACAAGCCACACTCCTGGAATTCATCATGGAAGACCAGATGAGCTCCCACCAGTGCCTTTTATAATGGTAATAACACTTTCCTATCTCTACTAGAAATATCTCCCCTAATGCATCCTAGGATTGCATTAGCCATTTTCATGGCCGCATCACATTGGCAGCTCAAACTTATCTTATGATCAACCAATACACCCAGATCTTTCTCTTCCTCTGTCACTTCCAACTGATATGCCCCCAATTTATAGCAACTATTCTTGTTGTTACCATTGTGCACTATTATATTCCATCCCATTTCTTATTACTCCAGTTTTCAAAGTTTTTCAAATCTTCTAATATGATACTATGGTCCTCGCTAACAGTAATACCTCCCAACTTTGTGTTAACTGTAAATTGTATGCACCCCCTCTTCTTGTGCCAAAGTCATTAATGAAAATGTAGAATAAGACTGGTCCCCAGACCGATCCTTGAGGAACTCCATTGGTAACCTTCCTTCAGCCTGACAGTTCACCTCTTAGCATGACCCATTGTAGTCTCCCCTTTAACCAGTTCATTACCCACATTTCAATTCTCTTATTAATCCCCATCTTTTCCAATTTAACTAATAATTTCCCATGTGGAACTTTATCAAATGCCTTACTGAACACCAGGTAGATTAGATCTACTGCATTTCCTTTCTCTAGAAAATCGGTTATCTTCTCAAACAGAGAGAGCCGGTTGATCTGGCATGATCTTCCTTTTGTAAAACCATGTTGTATTTTATCCTCATTTCATGCATCCGAAGAAGTGGGCTGTAGTCCACGAAAGCTTATGCTCTAATAAATTTGTTAGTCTCTAAGGTGCCACAAGTACTCCTGTTCTTCTTTTTGCGGATACAGACTAACACGGCTGTTACTCTGAAACTTGTCATTTACCTCTGTGTCCTTAACTAATCTCTCTTTCAAAATTTGTACTAAGACCTTGCATACAATTGAGGTCAAACTAACAGGCCAATAGTTTTCCAGATCACTTTTCCCCCCTTTCCTAAATATAGGCACTATATTTGCAAATCTCCAGTCAGAGGGTAAGACCCACGAGTTTATGGATTGCTATTGGGCTTCCAATTTCATGTATACTTGAAAAGTTGATTGACATGTATGTTCCTTTCCCCCCTGAACTCCCTATAGCTCTAGACAACACCACAGAACCTTTTAATAGTTTACACTGGAGAGTGAAACTTTATACACAGTTAAAATGAAGCTCTTGCTCAGGTTTTGACAGCTGTTATTCTGAAACAATGTTCTGGCTCAGATTGAAAATATGACTTTATTTCCTTTTTGGATTTCCACCAGGAAGCAAAAGGACTGTGTCAGATAGAGCTGGGGGGGCTTTTCAGCTAAAAACCTCTTTCCTCCCCTTCCCTAGTGCAGCTCAGGATTTACTGAGGAAAATGAAAGGGGATCTGATTTGATCTAAACTCTTAGAAGAGGGTAGGTGGCTCCTGAGATGCTATTTGTAGACTGAATAAAATCTCTCACTATACATCTGTTAGCAAAGGAGGGGTGCGAACTGAATAATTTGGCTCTGAATCTAGCTCTAGATTTGAAGCCCTTCTTCCCACTCCCAAAGTCAAGGGTCTTCATTCTATTATATTGTATCTCATAGAACTGGAAGGGACCTTGAAAGGTCATTGAGTCCAGCCCCCTGCCTTCACTAGCAGGACCAAGTACTGATTTTTGCCCCAGATCCCTAAGTGGCCCCTTCAAGGATTGAACTCACAACCCTGGGTTTAGCAGGCCAATGCTCAAACCACTGAGCTATCCCTCCCCCCCAGTTGTTATAAGAAAGGGAAGGATCACCTGCAATGTTAGATCCAGATTTAGGTTTGAATTAACATATACAATTCCAGGGAATTCAAGGTCCTGGGTTTGGATCTGAATATATCTTTATTGATTAGGTGTGTCAGACGTTGCCCTGGTCTGGAAGGGTTCTGAAGTGTGGAAGAGAAGTAACAGGAGTATTTGAAATGCATATTATGTTGGGGGAAGCCTCTGAAAGCCTTTCAGGATTTACTAGAAAAATCAGTGGTTGCTAGATAAAGGAGTTAGCATCTCAAAAGTATAGAAATTATTTTTGTAGTAGTTAAAATAGGACATTTAAGTATGGATGGTAGCTTGGAACCCCTAGAGTGCAGGAAAACTCAGAATAATAATTGTTGTCTACAGTAAGTGACAGAGAGCTGAAGTTCTGCATTCCTTTCAACTTTTTCGGGCACTTCTGAGTAAAGAAGTAAAAAACAAATATTTACAGGTTTACTCACACTTCAGCTGAAGCTTTAACCTGAACTCTGATCCTTTTGAAGTCTCAATAAGCGCAGCTAAGTTTGGCACGATTGCCCTAGCAGTTAGCAGATTCATCTGAGATCTATGCATCACCATGAAATATGGCCAAGGTTGGTGTGACCAAAATGTAACTAAGTTCTTACGCTGTGCTTCTGAGGCACATGTATAATATTTGGACATAGGATGAAAGGTTACACTTGGAATGTCAGGTGTTCACATGATGAAACATCCTAATTAATAGTGTCCTTTGTCCTTTTCTACTTGTTACTTTTCTGCTGGAATCCAAGATGGAAAGACTTCTTTAAAAAGAAATTGTGTGTGTGTGTGCGCACACGCATGAATGCACAGATGCATATGCGCACACTCACACACTTTAAATCCCATTTCTCTGTCACTATTCTAATTAAATTGGTGGGAACTAACTTATGCTGAATTGAAATAGGTCACTATGAATCTGACATAAAAGAGTGTTCACTTCAGGAAGTTGCACCATTATAACTTACTCCATTTCTAAAACAAGTTCCTTAAATCAGTGCTTAAACTGTGTGCAGCCTTTTAAAATTAGGCATTCATGATCCAAGCTGATTAAAAGTGAATTGATCCTTTGGCTGAAGATGGAACTTATTGGGGAGTGTGATCTTTCTTTCATTTATCAAATAAATGTGTTGAAGGAAAAAATATATAGTGGTGGAAAGGGATGACTTACATAACAAAAGTTTTAGCGTTTATCTATATGGAAATGACTTTATTAATTCTGTCAAGGCCACTATGGCCAGCATAAGTGCTGATCCCACAATGCTGCAACATACTGTGCACAACAGACCAGATCTGCATCAAATTGAAAGGCTTGGGGGGTGAGGTGGGAAGGGAATGCTGACATGGCATATTTTGGAGCATAAAGAAGCAACACATTTCTATTCAAATTACAGTGGAATCCAAGATGCGCAATGCACTGAAAAAAAATCAAAATGGAACCCCCACAGTTATGGTAGTTTGTTAATATTCTGGAAAAGTTGCTCCTATTGAACTGAATACTTTATTTCCCTGAAGTTATACAGTCTTTCAGGGATTTCATTTACAATAGAACAGTGAGCGATGGCAAGTCAGAGCACCACAAATTTAACTACTGACACAGTCTAGTAGTTACCAACATGAAAAAATTATGATGAATCTAGTGGACAATCTCAACAGTCAGCTCCACATCTATTCTTTTCCTGCCAACCAGACTATTGCATAGGAGACTTGTCCACTGAGGTAAGCTTGGTAGAGACAGCGCAGCCACCTCTTGCATCAACAGCATTCCTCACAACCTCAAGTACTGAGGGTGGGCTGGGGAAGGAAAAAAGAATTGGTCAACAGGGAGCAAGGTTGGGGCGTAGCACAGACCAGATCCACTGTGCCTGTCCTCCATGGGTGGAGCTCTACTGTGCCTGTCCTTCACCCATGTAAGATAAGGTTCGTACGTTACATCAGTGTCATAACTTAGAGCAGGCACCTCTGCTGCTCTAACATATGCCAGGGCCAGGCAGTGCAGGATTGAGGAACCTCAGCTGGCTCCCGGTCCTCATGTGGAACTCTCATACAGTGGAGAAGTGAGCCCCACATAGATTATAACAGGCAGCGGTACCATCTCTATCTACTTCATTAGAGTCAAAACCATATCCTCTCTTGAACTGACAATTCTAGATAAAAATAAAAAAATGCAATAGTAACTCATAAGTAATGCAATAGTAACTAATAACTTTCATGGAAATCAAAGTACCATAGTGGTTCTGTCTCCAACTCTAAGCTTGCTGCAGAGAATTATTAGTACTAGTGAAAAATACTTCCACTTTCATAGTGACAGAGCTGAAACCCAAAAGATCTATCTAGTTAGCCAATCAGGTATGCCAGTTTACATATAGTATAGGTTCCTGTATACCACTGATTACTGTTTCCTACTTGTTTCATGCAATGTTGGTTAGAAAGGGAATTTATGAATTAAAAAAAAAAGTCCCGTTGCCTTCATTTTTCTTGTTCAAAATTCTCTTCTATTCAAAAATGGGAAATAAGTAGCTAGGCAGCAGTTCTGCAGAAAAGAATCTGGGGATTCTAGAGGATCACAAATAAAATGTGAGCCAGGAATGTGATGGTGTTGAGAAAAAAGGCAAATGTGATTCTGGGATGTATTAACAGGAGTGTCATATGTAAGACATTCAAGGTAACTGGAATATTATGTCCAGTTTGGGGCACTACTCACTAAGAAAAATATGTATAAATTGGAGAACATCTAGAGAAGAGCAACAGAAATGATAAAAGGTGTAGAAAACATGACCTATGAGGAAAGTTTAAAATAACCGTGCATGTTTAGTCTATAGAAGAGAAGACTGAGGGGGGCTATAGTAGACTTCAAATAAGAAGATTATTATAAAGAGGATGGTGACCAATTGTTCTCCATGTCCACCAAGGTCTGGAAAAGTAGTGATCTGCTTTGTTTTCAGCTAGGGAGATCTTGGTTAGATATTAGGAATAACTTTCTAACTATATGGGTTGTTTGACACTGGAACAGGTTATCTGGGAGATTATGGAATCCCTGCCATTGGAGGTTTTTAAGAACAGGAAGACAAATCTGTCAGGGATGGTTTAGGTATGTGTATGGCTACTTTCTACTTGGTTTAGCCCACCAGTTGAAATGGTGTCTCGGGCTGTAGCTGCTGCTGCATACTAGCAGCTACCCAGAGCCACAGATGAGAGCTAAGGGCAAAATGAGGACCAATGAAAGAGAGCCACTCAAAGAGTGTTCCTGAAAGTCAGGACAGAGGTATCACCTCTCCTTCTACACCCCATACAACACAAAGTTGTGTTATGATTCCCTGAAGGCCATTTTTGGCCCATCAAATTCAGGACCAGCTCTACTAACAAGTTCAGATGGATCAACCCTAATCAAGGACAAAAGAGGCATCTCTGAAGATGTGTGCAACACTTTACTGAGCTACTCAATCATCCAGCTACTGTTAACCCACAGGTCTTAGAGGAACTAACCCTGAACCCTCTACAAGAAGAAATCACCTAGTCACTTAATACTGAGGAAGTTCAAAAAGCTATCAAACAAACGAACTCAGATAAATTGCCAGGCAAAGACAGAATGCCAGCTGAAGTGTTTAACCTTGAAGGCTCCAAGTCTGCCAACTATCTATATGAAATTATTAAGGATATCTGGGAAACTGAGAAAAATTTTCAGTATTACAAAGATGCAACAAATTTAACCATTGCAACTACCAGATATCTGCAGGTGGTAAAATCCTTGCATGTATTTTGCTCAATCAGCTTGTCGAAACACTACCAGAGAGCCTTCTAACAGATACCCAATGTGGATTTCGATTAGGTCAGAGCACTATTGACATGCTATTTATTGTGACGCAGATCCAGGAAAAATGCATTGAACAAAACTGTAAGCAGAAATGGCCTCTGGAAAATTCTATAAAAGTTTACCTACCCCTTCCACTTTGTTTACATGAATCATACATGAATAATGATGAGGACAGGTCATGATTCAGAGAGATCTGGATTGCTTGGTAAATTGGGCACAAGCAAACAAGGTGTGTTTTAATACAACTAAATGTATACATCTGGGAACAAAGAATCTAGGCCATACTTACAGATTGGGGAACTGTACCCTGGGAAGCAGTGATTCCGAAAAAGATTTGGGGGTTGTGGTGGACAATCAGCTGAACATGAGCTCCCAGTGAAATGCTGTGGCCAAAAGAACTAATGAAATCATGGTATGCATAAATAAGGGAATCTCAAGTAGGAGTAAAGAAGTTATTTTAACTCTGTATTTGGCATTGGTGCGGCCACTGCTAGAATACTGTGTCCAGTTCTGGTGCCCACAATTCAAGAAGTTTATTGATAAGTTGGAGGGGGTTCAGAGAAGCACCACAAGGATGATTAAAAGACTAGAAATCATGCCTTACAGTGACTGATCTCCTGGAATCTAACTATTTAACTTAACAAAGGGAAGTTTAAGGGTTAACTTGATCACAGTATGTGAGTAACTACATGAAGAACAAATATTTACTATTGGGCTCTTCAGTCTAACAAAGAAAGGTCTAACACAATCCAATGACTGGAAGTTGAAGCTAGACAAATTCAGACTGGAAATAATGTTTTTAACAGAGAATAAGTAACCATTGAACATTCTCCCAAAGGCCATGGTGGATTCTCCATCATTCATTTCAGAGATCCTATCCCATACTTCTCCTGTTAAATCACCAGATTATGAGGGTTTATCTGCAGCAATCCTGAATATGTGAAGAACTTCTGTGGTAGGCCTTTCTGTGTTCTCTGCACAACAGACTACAGTAGATCACACAGTGCAACACAATGCACAAGTTGCAAACAATATGCTTTAAAAGGCAACTTTTCATTCACTGGTTCCTAAATTGCACCCCCACAAATACCTGTATATCCAGTTCACATAAAAACATTTGTTTATATTAGACTCTGCTTCTCATTTACACTTATGACCCTTACCATGTGTGTAAGTTACATTTGTATAAGAAAGAATCAGGCATATAAAGAGGAATGTCTGGATTCAATTCTGCAAGCTGCTCCAGGCAAGTGGACCCTTAGCAAGCAGCTTGCAAGTTTAGTGCCTGCATTCAATTTGTAAGACCTAGAGAACACTAGAGTTAAGGAATAACCAGCATGGATTTATCAAGAACAAATCATGTCAAAGCAACTTAATTTCCTTTTTTCACAGGGTTACTGGCCTAGTGGATGGGGGGAAGCAATAGATGTGATATACCTTGATTTTAGTAAGGATTTTGACCAGGCCCACAAGACATTCTCATAAGCACATTATGGAAATGCAGTCTAGATGAAGTTGTTATAAGGTGGGTGCACAACTGGTTGAAAAACAATACTCAAAGAGAAGTTACAAGTGGTTTGAGGTCAAACTCATAGGGTGTATCAAGTGGGGTTCTGCAAGGGCCAGTCCTGGGTCTGGTATTACTCGATGTTTTCATTAATGACTTCAGTAATGGAGTGGAGAGTATGCTTATAAAATTTGCAGATGACACCAAGCTGTGAGGAATTTTTTTTCCTATACAGCATTAGATTGAAAATATTTATTTGTAATGACATAATTTAGCAGCGCATCCTCCTGTCACCATTCTTTAGCCACCCCAGTAAGGAAATATAGGAGAGTGTATGTCATTTGTCTCTTCCTGTCCTGCTTTCTCTTCTCTGGAAACTATCCTGTGACACTTAGGACAACAGTGACAATTTTGTTAATGCACTTTCCATAAGCATAATATATAATTGGTTTCTAAAAGGAAGGAAAACTATATCTGAAAATATCTGAAGTTTTCTTAAAAGGGAATGATGAAGTTCCAAAGCTTTCATAGGCACAATTCTCTTCCATAAACTATGTTAAAGATTGACCAGCTACTAAAATAGGAGGCAGTGTGATGCAGGGTATGGTAATGTGATCTAGTGGTTCTAACCCCAGAATGGGAGCCAAGTACTCTCCGAGATTTAATCACAGCTCTGTCACTAACCTATGAATTTTTTGGCAAGGCATTCAATCTGTCTTTTTTTTTTTTACATCTGTAAATTGGGATTAAAAATATTTGCCCATAGTGAGCTAAAAAAGAGATCCATCTCCTTCTGTTGCATTTCCCACCAATCTGGATTGGGAACATGGGTTAAGGCAACATGCATGTCGCTGGGAACTCAGGTTGGTCTTGAATTTTTTCCGCGCCTCTCTACTGAGTAGCCTTATTAATTATCTGGGTGTCGTTCTTCCCCCACCACCTCTCAAAAATATACATCTTACACCATGTGGGACAGTTCAGATTTTATTACCCTAATTTTATAGATGGGATAACTGAGGCAGATCAAGTTCATAAGTGGTTTCTCTAAAGAACCATAGATTGTAACCCAATTGATAATAAATCATGGCAGAGCTAGTGGCAGAACTCAGATCTTGGATGTGATGCATACATTTTCTATCCAGTAGACCTCAAAGCCTCTTAGGCCAATTGTTTTGTAGCTCTGTGCTCAGGTATGTGGTAATATGAGAATAATAATGATTATCCACTAGTATGAAGTGCTTTGGGATGAAAGACAACATGTAAATGTGAGATATTATTGCATGTTACTTCTCTGGAATATGCTATATCACAACAGCTGTTTTACTAAGATGTGCCCTCAAGTCAGGAGATGATATGCCAATCAATTGCACACATGGATTTGGGAGGAGGTTCTGAATAGCGATTGAACCTTCTGCCTGCTGGGTGCTCTTGCAGGGGACATGCTGGCATAGCATCCAGACATATACTTGGTGCACATACAATAAAATAACATACAATAGTGAAGCATTTCACATATTTTGTGTGTGTGTGTGTCACAGCTATGGAGTGAGAAAGTTATTAAGGAGCAGGCAGAACCAGTATGAGAATAACAGGAGTACTTGTGGCACCTTAGAGACTAACAAATTTATTAGAGCATAAGCTTTCGTGGACTACAGCCCACTTCTTCGGATGCATATAGAATGGAACATATAATGAGGAGATATATATACACACATACAGAGAGCATAAACAGGTGGGAGTTGTCTTACTAACTCTGAGAGGCCAATTAATTAAGAGAAAAAAAAAAAAAAAAAAAAAAAAAAAACTTTTGAAGTGATAATCAAGCTAGCCGAGTACAGACAGTGTGATAAGAAGTGTCACACTGTCTGTACTCGGCTAGCTTGATTATCACTTCAAAAGTTTTTTTTTTTTTTTTTTTTTTTTCCTCTTAATTAATTGGCCTCTCAGAGTTAGTAAGACAACTCCCACCTGTTTATGCTCTCTGTATGTGTGTATATATCTCCTCATTATATGTTCCATTCTATATGCATCCGAAGAAGTGGGCTGTAGTCCACGAAAGCTTATGCTCTAATAAATTTGTTAGTCTCTAAGGTGCCACAAGTACTCCTGTTCTTCTTTTTGCGGATACAGACTAACACGGCTGTTACTCTGAAACTTGTCAGTATGAGAATGAGACTCACACAGTGACTTGAGTGCTATTAAATCACCCCAAAGCACCCCAGTTAAGCAGCATTACTGTCCCCATTAAGCAGAAGTTATTGACACTGAGTATCATTAGGCTTTAATCAACTCCCTGGCAGATATCCAGATTAAGTGTATTACCTAATTAAGCATGTCCTTGTTAAGTAGTTTTTACTGTACCTCTTAATTTATCTCCCACTGTTACCATTTTTACATCTATCCCCATAATTGTATTTTTTTTTTCATTCTGTAAAGTATTCTGGCATATAGCTGGTAAGAAAGAGGATATACAATAGACTTCTGTATGTACTGTATTATTTTTAGAAGAAGGGTGGTTTTGTCATTAAAGCACAGGACTAAGACTCAGGAATCCTTCATTCAATTCTTTCCTCTGCTACATAATTTCTGCTTGATCTTAGGCCAATCGTTTAAACTCTCTTGGTCTCAGTGTCCCCACAGAATGGGGATAATACTTCCTTCTTTCTCACCTTTGTCTTTGGGGAATGTTCTTTGAAGAAGGGACCGTTTCTTACTATGGGGCCACTAGACCCTTCTGTAATACAAATAATAATACTTAAGTTAATTTCATTAACTGGACAATTGTATCTCAGTGTTTTAAATCTACACCTTTTTATTGCACTGACAGACAACAAGACTACAAACAAACTTTCCATTAATAAAAACACAAGTTCTGTAAAGTTACAGTCATTTGTCAATGGAAATCATATATTTCCAAGGGGAAATCAGTGTCTAGATAGTATAGTAGTGATATGTACTCAGATAATTATCCAAAAGTAAAGAAAACAAGAAATATTGGAAAGTGCCTTTACATTATTTATACTACTGCTTCAGGGTAATGCATAATAGAGCTTATGCACTATGTTCTATTTCAACAACAGCATCTCACAGCAATATGATATGAATAATTAGTATCACAAGAGTAAGAAATCCTCCCTGCCTAGGCCACAGGTAAAATGATATGTAAATGTAACATCAGTTAGATAAATGTAACAAACCCCATGCCATGCAGCACATGCATAAGACAATGACCTTCTGCTACACCCAACGGCAATTATATAATATGAACAAACATAACAAACTGATGTGCCTACAGACTGCTATGATCTGGCATATTCAAAAATCTTTTGGATAAAAATTGTCAGACCAAATAGTATTATTTTAATAGATGTACACATACTACAGAAACTGATATAAGAGGAAATGGAACTGATGTTTTACGGAATGCGTTTTGGCTTATTGGACAGTAGTATATTAATTCCAACAGAGTTATACTTTTATCATGCCACTTTCTGTTCTTCAGTAGGTGTCCTTGTGGATCCAGACTGACCCTGGTCCTATCACGGGTACACAACAAATGAGCAGCGTGCACAAAGTTTTGCCCCCTTGTCCTTCCCAGGGATGGCTCCTTCTGTATACCATAGGGCCCACAAATCACCTGAAAGGGCCATGGCCATGTCAAGTGGTGATCACTGCTCCTGACTGGCTAAGAATTGCACACATCCTACTACTTGTGTTTCCACTCCTGAGCTGCTCATTTGTCTCATTCGCCTGTTTTGTCTGGTCTTTTAGGACTCTCATCTCTTTGGGGCGGAGACTGTCTTTTTTCAATCCATTTGTGCAGTGCCTCGCATAGTGGAGGCCTGATCTGGGGGGATCACTAGGTGCTACCACAATTAAAAGATTAAATGAATAAATAAAGCATCCCTGACCTTTCCACATTGGCCCACAAAGGTCCTGCAGAATATAATAGGTGTAATTTTCAAAAGCACTCAGCACCGGCCTAATTCTGTTCCAGGTAAAGTCAGCAGTGAACACTGATTTACATCAATAGGAGTGTAAGGGGCTGAGGCCTCCTGTCACCCTCTTGTATAAGGAATGTGCCCCTGCAAGTCCTGCCAATCATTCCACAAACACTGTTTCAACAGAAAACCACCCTTTTTGAAGGCTCCTTTATTTATCTGCAGACTTCAAACCCACCACAATCACAGTCTATAAAAAAAGTCCAAATGTCACAACTTAAAGGTTCTCAAGTGATTCTTGGAATTTTCAGTCTGCCCAGACTCTTCTCATGTCTCTCACAGCTCATCCTTCTCAGGTGAGGACCCTGGTAGATGGAGAAACTTAAACAAGCAGACTCCCCCATCCTGGGTGAAACAACAGTCTCACATACTTCTGGGCTCATCTCTTCAAGTCCAGCTTGGGCTTTCCCCAGTATCCTGTCCTTTATACAGGTCCTGTTCTCTCTTAAAGGAGACAGGCATTCTGTGATAAGGAGCAATGATAGGCCTATGCTAAGTGGTTTTGAAAACGTCATCCTATATGATCATGTATTTAATGACAGTATGAAAATGCACACCTGGACACAAAGTTAAGATTGTGCTGAAAAACATTTGTTTCCCCAATAACCATAGGGACCCATCAGCCTGGAGATCTTTTTCCTTTTCCTTTTAAAAAAAATATGAAGTTCAGTTTGCCAGTTGGCACAGAGGTTAGAATATTCACATATTAATTCCTTGGAAGCTTTCCCTTCAGTTCTGTTCAGGTCACTTGTAGTCCGTATCCCAGAATTTTCCAGCAGAGCAACTTTGTAGGACACAGCATTGCTGTGTTCAGTCATCTCCCCTTCTGGGCTGATGTATTCGATCATTCTGAAGACAAATTTACTGATACCATGACTAACTAAATCCAAATACACAGTCAGTTCTGTTTCCATATGTCTGAAATGTGTGTGGTGGTAGAGGGGATCAGAAGAAGAAGAGAAGGAGGAGTTAAGATTTAAATGACAGCTCCTATTTCTGGGAAACTCTCTGTGACCTCCAGATATGACTAACAGCCCCTGGAATCCCTGAAGCAGCAGCGCTATGGCATGGCAAAGGAAGATTCTGAATATTTAAACAGAGCTTATAGTCCCATATGGGCTCTACTGAGGAATAAAAAAATGCTTAAGAAAAAAAATTAGAACCAAACTAAGGAATGCAAATGAGCAACTCTATAAAACAGAAACTGATCAGGGAGGAGATAAGAAATCAGTTATTTGTCAGATTTCCAGGTTATTTCTTTATAAATTTTGTAAAGTAAGTACACTTTCTAAAAGTAAAACTATCAGCTGACTGGATTTTTGTTTGTTTTCTTAAAGGGCAAGGATCGAAAAGTCGCGCAGCTTGATTCATCGAGACTGAAATGTTCTGTGGGACTTTTCTGCCTGCCAGCACACCATCCCAGCTCCTCGTCAGCCTGCCTCTCCCCATTGAGAGGTGACCTCTGATGTAGGTCGCCTATGTAGGGGAGTAGAAGACTTCCTTACACCCCATACTGGCGGTTGCTCAGGCGACCAGGCTTCTAGACTCCAAGGCTCTTAGGAGCTTACCTGGTGGCCTGCCAAGGAGCCAGAAGCCTGGAAGCCTTTGGAGACATGGCTCCTAGATTTCCTGGCAGCTCGATGATGGTCTGCTGTGCAGCCACAGCTTCTATGCTCCCAGGTTCCAGAGGAGGTTTGGAAGCCAGTGACCATATTTTGTTTTAGAAACATTGAAACATTTCCACTATGGGAAAATGTCCGTTTTTCTGAGTCATAAGGCAGACTTCCCATTCTGTGAAAAGTAATTGATTTTGGGATTTTCCAAAAATTCTAATTTTTTGGAGGAACCAGAAGCCCATATCCAGGCCAACTCTAGTTCCTACCTTGTGAATCTAGAGAGAATGTGTGGTTTTGATGGCTGCATTATTGGAGGTGGACAACACAGTAAGGTAATTTACATATACACACACCCAGTCACATATATAGCCTTTTTGAAGTCAGAGGGATCTGTGAGTTCTCAACACCTAACAGCATTGACTCTTAATCCCAAAAGAGAGTAATCATCATCCTAGATCCAGTTCAGATTTAACTACTGCACTTTTATACTGTATGCTGTCTCTCAGTTTAATTTGTTGCATTGAAGTATTAAATTAGTCTTGCTGGTTCATATTATTAGATTGGATTTATTATCTTTGAATAACATAAAGCATATAATCAGATCTGAATAAGAAGATCATTAGATTGTGCATTTTATTAAAGCTTTAAAGTATAATGGCATATCTATATTGTTTAAGAACCATTTTATTAAAAGCAGAGCTGGTTAAAAACAAATGCCAATAATTTTTTGTGGAAAATTTTGAAAAATCTCTGTGTGGTTTTTTAAATTTCTTTTAAGTTTTTTGGTTTGTTTTTAAGGCCTCCACTTCTCACCCCAAAAATCAGTTTTTAAAAAATGTTTAGTTTTTGATTTAAAAATTGGCTTTTTTTAAACCAAATCCCCCCCAAATTATTAAAAATTTTAAAATAGTTTTAAATGAAAATGGTGTAAAAGGTAATTTTTAATCAAAAAATGTTTCTATGAACTTTTGTTTGTACTGGTTCTCATTAAAACGAATGGACTCATAGCTCCCCTTATTTCAGTGGGAGACGCACCGGTAGCCAGGATCATAGCAGAGATGAGGGTATTTGGATTTAATATTTGTACACATCATGAAAGTCCTGCTTTTGTTTGTTAATTTCCTCTATTGTATTTCCCAAGTGGACATCATTTATTAATTTGAAGCTAAAATCCACAACAAAGAAAAAGATAGGGGTTTATTCTTAAAGTTAGACACATCCCAAATCTATAGCTTCCACTGGTTCGTTTTTTAAAAAGGTGTCTGGTTTAGAAAGCACTTGGAACCAGCATTAAAAGAAGCAGGAGTGCACGTAGCACACAAAGAACATTGGAGCTAAACAATTCATCAGAATATCAAGGTATTAAAGTCAACCAAAGTCAGCAGTGACCAAAAATTGTTACCATCTGATGGGTTGTTCATTAGCTAATGTGAAATAAGTTGGTGGTTTCAATCCAGTTTCAGGTGGAACAACTCCTCTGTCACTATAACTGGCTCTTTTAGCAGGGAAGTGAAGAATTGAATTGGCATAGAACTAGTCTCCTTTCCCTAGCTGTGGTCCTGCTATGTCAGGGCTGAAACACATGAGCAGGACAGCTTGCAGAAATTTAGCTTTTCAGATTCCCATTCTCTTTCAATTCTATTGAATAACAGAGGATTTAAGTCCACAAGGCTTCCACGAGCACTAAACTTACTAACAAAAAAATCTTTAACAGAAATCAGTGCTGGATTTTTCAACCTCAGAAACATGTCTACAACTCCCTCTGAGGTGAAAGGGAGATGCACATACCACCTGTAGACAGATTTTGGCCTTGATTTCATTTTGCAAAGCACAGAGCACCAAGCATCCCATTAGGGCATACAGATGCATATCAATATCAGGAATGCTTCTGTACCCAACAGATATTTCACAACAGTGCTACAATCTCAGCTCTGGGAACAAAGTAAATGATTAATATATGCATGTAGCTACACACACAGAGTTTTGCAAGTCAGAATCACAAAAAGTATTTCTCGCCTTTAGCTTATAGACCCTTCTTGGGCTTTAGGGCTTTCCATTTAGTCACTTGTTATTTCAGTATCTTAGAATATACTGCTAGCTTAATATTTGCTTGATTTACTACTTTTCTGAGAAGTGTCTAGCAGGAAAATGTATGGATTTTATAATGAAAGTAAAGAAAAAGCTAGCACTCGTCTTCATCACCTGAATGTTAATGCTATATGAGATGCACTAGAATAGACATTTCCAGCAGTATGTGCATTTGGACAAGTTTAAATTGAAATGAAAAAAATTGGCTATCAGAACAAGTTTAAACACATTTGATTTCATTATGGTTGACTGGCTTTCCTGCATTCCTAGTTTTCAAGATTAGAAGATCTGTTTGCCATAAAAAGATTAGAAATGTTATAACAGAATGAGAAAGTAATGTCTGACATCATATTGCTGTCTGAAATACCAGTCTAGTTAACCCCCTTAAGGGTTTCATTTACATTTTCTGCACACCCTTAGTAATTGCAAAATCAGAGTGGAACTGAATGAGACGTGAACCAATCAGCAAGATAAAATATCATTAGCATAACAAACAACTCCAATTAAAACCTGGCAGGTGGCAAATGCTGAAATATCTTTTGAAAAACTGAGCCTGTTTAGTAAATGTCACATCTGTGTGGTCTCCAAAATCTAAAGTAGTTTTTTTTTTTTTTTTCAAACTAAAATAATAATTAAATAAACAAACCACCCCTATATTACTGTAACACTCTGGCTGACAACTTAACAGACACAAAAACCCAAGAGCACTTAGAGTTCTGGCTCCCACAGCCATAACATAGTTGCCTTGTATGTGAATAGTACAGTAAAACTTTGCCAGTTGATACAGTACTAGTGAATGAGAGATCCACTGCAGAATGCATAATTTTATGTATTAATGTGTAACTGAACTGACAATAAAAATAAATCAAGTATATTGCATAAAAACGTTCTACTGATTTATTTTAATTATGATATTTCATAAAATGCTGCAGATTTGGGTTATCTCAAACATCACCAAACTGCTGAAAGAGTTCAAAGTACAGAAGCAAACCCAGATCTTCGTTTTTTGGCCCATCTCTGTGGGTAAATGTACGGTAGGGATTTTTCTGTTGTTTTTTTAATAATGAAATCTTAGCAATGTGAGACCTCATACTTTTGAATCAGGAAATCACCTTTCCTCTTGATACTCAGCAGAATTAACACACCTTGGAATCTTCAACATTCATAGTCATAGAGTATTTCAATATCTACAAAGATACTTCCACAAGATAATTTCTGGACTTCATGGTGGCCATGACAGCTAAGGATTATCCAAAGCAATTTCTATGCCTACCCACACAACCAATTTTTCAAACTAGGTCTACACACCAGACCCAATTTCCATTTTAGATGTTGATTTGGGGGTGAGGGGACAAAGAAACGTTCTCCTACTATGGTCCAATTAACCATCTCATCCAAACAGAGGCTAAGACCTTCCCTTCTCTCCCCTCTGAGTTGTTCTGCACTTGGAGGCACAAATCCAGAGGGCCATATGAAAACACACTTAGAGAGACTGTTGTCTAGCAGCCAGATCAGACTGCTGATGGATACGTAGCTCCTTCCTTACATCACCAAGGCCATCTCAGTTCAGTGTAGGTGAAACAAGAGAATGAGAGACTGGAATGCAAATGGCAGAAAATCCAAACTGAAGTTAATTGGCTATGGAATAAGAAGTTTCTATTATCTTATGGAACAGCTCTATGAGAGACAATTTGTCCTTTATCTCCACTTATATAGATCCCATGAAGTCATGACCATTTAGAACCATTCTGATTAGAGAACTGAATTATTAACCTTGGTAACTTATAACAGTACAGGAACCTTGCACTTTTTTATGTTGCAGAAAAGACTGAACCAGACCAGGATATCTCTCCAGACCCATTGCTGCAGACCCAGAATAAAGAGGCAAAAGTACACCATTTCCTCCAACTGAGTTTGAACCAAGCCTAAAATAGAAAATCATTAAAGCACTGGTGCAAGTCTATGTCACTAATTCCAAAAGGGAGCCACACCCTTCTTGGCTGGTGCCTCTGGAAAATATCTTCTCAGACATTGTCAATACCCACTGGAGAAATGGCAAGCTAATGGCCACCATTCAGAACACAATAGTCTATTATCACTCACTTTATCTGGGGTTAACTCAAAGGGCCCACAAACAAACTGTAGCTGCCATTCTATTTGCTACCAAATGAACTCGGGGTCACCTCAGTTTCTTTGTCTTCAAGTGTCTGGATGGATATAGGCTCCCATTTTTCTGTTGTTGTTTTTTAATAATGAAATCTTAGCAATGTGGGTCCTCATACCTTTTGAATCAGGAAATCACCTTTCTTCTTGACTCCTCCCTCTTTGTTTTCCATCCTAAAAACTATGTTTAATATTTGACACCTAGATCATAGATATCAACTTGTGATTGGCCTGGGCCAGGCATCCTCTGGAAGTCCTGTGATTATGGAACATGCTTCCACAGGCTACAAGGCTGGCATTGTAAGCCCAATGAATTATTGTGAGCCTATGCCTTGCCCATAGAATAAACAAAGAAAACCACATCTTCTCCATCATAGCACTATAGCATCATAGCATCTTGATGAGATACTTCAAGGGGTGAATTGAACCCAACAGCTCCTGCTGTGAACAGGTATCGACCTATTTGTCAAAGAAAATGACTCAGATTTGAGATGGGATACCAGGAACCACACATGAAAACCTGAAATCTTTCCTCTCTGAATTCAGCCTATTCACAAAGCAGGAAGTTCTCAAAACAGTACAGAAAAACCACCACCTGCAACTTTGATCCATGCCCTTATTGGATAGTGAAAGAAAAGAAAGGGGAATTAATGTAGACAAGTGGTCAAATTTTCAAAAAAGACTAAATAACTTAGGACTGAGCTCCTATGTCCCACTTTCAAAACTGACACAGACTTATGGCCAAATTTTCAAAGGTAATTAGGTATCTAAAAAATCAGATAGGCATCTTTGAGGATCCCAATAGGCAACTATCTGTTTCTTTAGGAACCTAATTGCCTTTGAAAATCTGAGCCTAGAGTTCCAAGTCCCATTTTCAAAAATGACTTGTCACTCAAGTACTTTTGAAAATTTTAACCGGGACGTAAAAGGACAAAAACATACAAAAGGCAGGAGATATGGATACAACGTTTTATACAAGCAGAATGTTTGTTTTCAAATATTTAGTTGATAAATTGCCCTTCGATTTTTTTCTGGTATCCCTTTTAAAAACTTGTGACATCTATTTTTAATTAAATTTTATATTATTATTGTCCATGCCTCTTCTGTTTTTAATCTGGACAAATTAAGAGTAATAGTTTATTAATTGCATTTCTATTTACACTCACATTTAATTCCTTTTTCTTCCGACTACTTTCTCTTTTTATATACATTTCAGTGTTTAGATATCCTTTGCCTACTCTTTTTGTTAGACTTTTTTATTTTGTATGATTTTTTTTTAAATAAATGTTAGTAGCTATTTATCTTTTTTATTTATTTCATTGTCATTTGATAATATTTTGCTACCTTTATCAAATACCAGAAAAATGAAAATATATTTCTGACTAAAAAAAATACTAATTTCTAAAAATAACATTAGGATCTAGATACTATTGGGAGATTTCGACTTTTATGATATATGAAGTGATCATCATTCGAGTCAGATAAAGAATGCATTTGACCAAGCATTACCTAACCTCTAACAAAATATCCATAAATCTTACTCAGAAACTTCTTTAATAGCTTTTAATTTTTCACTCAACCAAATGAAAAATTGAAAAGTTGGCCAAGACTAGAAGATGTTGCTGATTAAGGCCTATGTAGTAGATCATCTATCTTTCTCCATTTCTGTGTTTTCTTAATGTTACACTAACAACATTCCTAACCTAGTGCAGCATGATTTCATTTGATAGAACTACAGCTGCAGGAAGCTATTCCCCAGAGGTTTTAGCTCTCCAGTCCTGTTTGCATTAGTTCACGACCTTGTTACCAGTCACCTTTTGGGCTCAAATCAGTCAGAGAGGGGTCTGGGGGTTTGTTGCTGTTGAGTGCTCTAGTCTGATGAGATCCCAAACGGGAGTGTTCCATTGGGATTGGCGGAAGTAGAGCAGTCACCTTGAAAAAGACTCAAATGTCAGAGGCTGGATTTATGAGTTACACTCTCATAAAAACACTCTGTGTTTTTGTGACCTAGTGTAGGGTAATTGCTGAGATTCTTTGGGGTTTTGCAGATGAACTTGGAGTAGGGTAGAAGGAAGGTCAAAGATTAATATTATTTATTTTTATAGAAATAATATAACAAATTCAACTATATTGCTCCTTCCATCCAAAAATCTCAGAGTACTGTATGTTATAAACATTCATTAGATCTCACAACCATCAAATGAGATACAGTATAATATTAAATATATATTGTCTTTTTAATAAATGGAACAGACATTCAGTGCCTTATTTGCACAAAGTCTCCTACTAGTGTCAAAGAACAAGTTGAGAATAGAGCTGAGTATTCTTGTACCTAATAATATATTCCTTTATCTCTTTATAAAGAGATCCAATGGATCCTATTTTTATAACTGTGTTTGTTACTGGGAATTATTTGATGAAACATTTATGCAAAGATTTCAGCCTATGAATTGTTTGATAACTATTAGTTGTGACTATTGTTTAAGATATTCACTGTTCAGTGCCTGATTGGTCACCTAAATTGTCCATGCTGTCCATGAACATTCTTCTGAACAAAAACTCCTACGAAGGTTTATAGAAATTAATTTAGAAAGTTACGAATATAATCAATGCAAAGGTACTCCTTTTCACTCCTGGCTCCAGATAGAAATCTTAAATCCTACTCATGTTACACACTAGACAACAGTCAGGGATGGCGTCAAATTCTGAAGGTGCTGAGATGGGAGACAATAGTGGAATTTAAACCTATTGTCCTGGAACATATACTCTACCAGACCAATGTCAATTTTCAAATATCAGCAACTTAACCCCTCCTTAGGCTTGCAAGGTTGGACAGATTTTGGGAGAGCTAGATGAGCTTCATCATAGGCGTGCGCACAAGGTGTGCCGGGTGTTCCCAGGCACACCATAATCATGCCTGAGCTCCATCTGGGAAGGCTGCTCCTTCTCCCTCCCCCGCTGGAGGCTTGGAGCGGGGAGGAGGACAAGGAGGAGGCTGCTTAGCATGCCCGGGGAGATCAGCTGTTGGCAACTGCCAATTAGCTATTTAGCATGCTGCAGCAGCCCTCATCAGCTCTTTGGCTGGCTGCAGCCAATGAGCTGTTTGGCGCAAAGTCCTGCCTATCAGCTGTTTCCCTTGCCCATACTGCAGCTTGGAGACTGCAGGCAGAGGTGAGTGAGTCTTTCTGATTTTCAGGGTAGAGGGAGCTGGGCTAGGGGGGACCAGCAGCCAGGGCATGGCAGCTTCGGGGCTAGCTGCAGGGGGGTGGGCAGCCTCTCAGCCGTGGGCTGGGGGGAGATGGGCAGGCAGCTTCTGGACTGGCTCCAGGGGACTGCTGGGGGGTGTATGGGCCAGGGGCTTTCTCAAGGACTGAGCCAGCCAGTCTCAGCCCACCCTGGTGTTTCCCCCAGGACCTGTGCTCCCCCTTCAGCTGGGAGAAACCAGCTGCAGACCCCCTTAGTGCTAGGCAGGGGGACAAACCAAAGGACATGGCTCCTTTAAGAAAAGTTCTTCCTTGTGTCTTTTGAGTGAAATTGGGCTGGGGCTCGCAGCTCGCCCCCTCCTTCTTTAGTCCAGAAGGGCTTCACTCCAGCCCCAGCTGCAAATGAGTAGCCTCCCCAAGCCCGGATGTTGCCCAGCCCCCTCCCATGGAGGCTCTGGGAGCTTCCAACCCCTACAGTTCCCTTATGCTTGGGAAAGTAATGCTTGCCCAGCTCAAAGCTGTCTCCCCCTCCCCCACACCCAGATCAAGCCTGCCTGAAGGGCTTTTCCTCCAAGAGGAAATGTATCCCCTCCCCCGCCGATCAGCACCACCTCCTCCCAGTGTAAGAAAGGATTGAGTCTCTTCCCCTGGATCCCCCTCCCCACCCACCTCCTAGGGAATTCCTTCCCTTGCATCCATCCCCCTGTATCAGTATCAGCTTCAGGTCAGGAGATGCTGCCCTGCTTTACCTTGGGTCACCTGAGCTCCTCTTGCTTCAGGGTGCTGGGCTGCTGCAGCCCGGTGGAGTAAGCAACTGGCCCCCACTCCCCTGCCTTTGGCCATGGTCCCACCAGGGGCTCCCCTCCCACAAAAGTTGTAGAGTGTGTGAAGGAGACAAAGCGGGGGTGGGCTGCAGCCCTGGGATTGGGAAGAGCTGGAGCGACACAGCGGCCACACAGCAGGATGAATGAATGGGCCATTTCTATGCTGGGCTGTTGAATTAAATTTCTCTCTGTGTCAGGGCATGTAGTTTCTAGGCTGGCTGCAGGGGGTGGTGTTCGGGGGAGACAGAGCTGCTTTGAGTGCGTGGGTGGGAGCAGCTGCTAAACAAAGCTACCAGGAAGTGGGGAGCAGAGAGAGATGGGAAAAGGGACGCAGGTGGAGAGCAAGAACTGGGAAACATCAGGAAGGGGAGATACCAATGATAGACACACTTTCAATAACTAGAATGAAAGCATATAAATGTTGAAAATAGCCTCCCCTCAAAACTGGCAGAGTAATCCTCCAGCACCCATGCCTCACCCTTAAGGCAGGAGGGGCAGAAAGGAGTGAGCAGCTGGTGGGAGGCATTTAGGGGAGGGAGTTTGCAAGAAGGAGGTTTTCAGGGGGGTCTTGGGGGATGGGGCAGGAAGAGGTGGAGTGGGGGTGGAGCCTTGGATAAGGGGGTGAAACCAGGATGGGGCACCCACTGGGAAAACCAAAAGTTAGCACTTATGAGTCAGGGTGACAGGGTCCCCCCCGCCTGTACAAACTTCCCCAGCAGCTGCACAAAGTTGTTGTAATTGTGTCACACAGTGAAACCCATGCTGCTACCAAGACTCCCCTTATTCCCCCGCCCGGGCCCGCCCAGCCAATCGCTGCTTCCCCAGCGCTACACGTGACCTTTGACTTACGTCAGTCATAGCGCTCTTTCACCATTGCACTCCAGCTTGGTTGGCAATCTCTGCACCTACCCCGTAAGTGTCATCACGTCATTGGTCAAGGGGATGTCCTGGGGGTGGGATTTGGTGGGGACTCTATTCTGAGCGGTGGCGTGGTAAGGGGGCTGGACCAGGTCAGGGGGTTGGATATGGGCCTGACTGTCTCGGGGGCAGTCAGGGGATGGGGAATGGGGGAGTTGGATAGGGTGTGAAAGTCCCAGGGGGCCTGTCAGGGGGCAGGGGTGTGGCTAGGGGTCGGGGCTGTCAGGGGACAGAGGGGTTGGATAGTTGGTGGGGTCCTGGGGGATGATTGGAGACGGGGGTCTCTGGAGGTGGCGGTCAGGGGACAAGAAGCAGGGGGGTTGAATGGGTTGGGAGTTCTGGGGATCCTGTCAAGAGGCAGGGAGTGGTTGGATAGGCATGGGAGTCCCGTGGGTCTGTCAGGGGGCAGGTGTGTGGCTAAGGGTCAGGGCAGTCAGGGGACAGGTAGGGGGTAGGGTCCTAGGGAGGCAGTTACAATGGGGGGGGTCTCAGGAGGTGGTAGTCAGGAGATGAGCTTGGAGGCTTAGATAGGGGGTGGGGTCCTGGGGGTCAGTTAAGGGCAGGGTCCCAGGAGGGGCAGTCAGGGGACAAGGAGCAGTGGGGTTGGGGTTCTGAGGGGGGCAGTCAGGGGGTGGGAAGTAGGAGGGTGTGGATTCGAATGGGGGCGGGGCTTGGGTGGGACTCCCTCGGTGCACACCCTAATGAAATGTGCTGCGCACACCTATGAGCTTCATGTAAAGTCTTAAACCTACCTAATGGTGAAGAAAGAAACTATACCTCAGTCCTGCAATGGAATGTGTGTGGATGCAAGAACTTTGTGGTTAATTGTAGTCACTTCCATCTTTGAGATAGGTTAATTAGATGAACATGTGCGAAACAGAAGAGGAAAGAGAGGAATCAACCCACAGACTGACCTAATGGAAACCAATATAAGAAATTCCCACTCAAGATTAAATCCAAAGTGGCCATCTTAATGTCTTCTAGATCATTTATTACTGAGAATACAATAGATAATCTTTGAAACTGCTTCTGTGACCATTATTAGTTCATGCTGTTGTTGTATGTATAGACCTATCCCTCCAGGAATTTCCAGTCTGATTACATTTCATGCACTGTTTCAGCTTTATAGCTATGATTGTAGTCAAGCAGAAAAATCCTTTTATCAGGAACTTAACCATCTTTGTATTGCTGGCCAGAAATATTGTAAGAATTTTGTAAAAAAAAAATAAAAAATAAAAAATACTAACCATAGATGTTTGTGCACTCCAGTGAACAAAGAGTTTTTATCCTTAGCAGTGTCCGCTGGGGCACCCTGAGTACCCACTGCTGTCACGCAGGCATAAAGGACTGAGTCACCCCAGACACACTTCAGTTCTTTCCTGCTGGAATGACTCTGACAGAGAGGGGAAGGAAGGTGAGACATGGAATGGACATGTGCAACACATCTCAAAGAACAACAGTTACAGAAAGGCTAGTAATCATTTTTTCTTCAAGTGATTGCACATTATTCCTAGGGGGATTCTGTGCCACTGAGCATGTGTAGAATTTATGTCCCACACAGATTTCTTTGCTTCCCCACAGAAAAATAACTTTCTGACAGGGAAGCAAAGGGAAGCCACAAGAGCAGTCATGTGACCCTCCCCAACAGTATGTTTCAGGTGCCCAGGGCAGACAGCAGAGAGGTAAATCACTGTGGGACAGGGGGCAGGACTGGTGAAGACCCGGCTGGTAGCTCTTATCCTGTGCCAAGCTCAGCTGCTAGTCTCAGCTGGGCATGATGGGATTTCCTCTTCCCCTGCACGACATCTGGGACCAGATCAGACCAACCCCCAGATTTCTCCCACAGCTGCAGGAAGCTCTGCAAACTCCCCCACCCCTTCCTGCACCCAACACTCCTCAGCTGCAGGGGGAGGATTCCCTGTACAGGGAGCTGCTTTCCCATCTTCCCACCCTCCATGCATCCAGACATCCTCATACCGAGACCCTCCCGCCGAGCCTCACCCCACATATCCCCATTCTGCTTTCATCCAAATTTAGCATAGTCTCTAGATTGTTGAGTGATTATGTAGTGTGACATGATGACCAGGTAGCCATTTTGCAGATATCTAATATGGCTATGGGAGCCAGAAATGTCACAGAGGCCTAGTCAAATGACCCCAATAATATATTCAATAGCTCCATATTAGCCAAATGTAGCACAGGCAAATATGACCAGATTTCTATGTCTAAATCCTCTGTGTGGAAATGAGGCTGCCCTTTATTCTATCTGCAACAAATAATTGAGATGAAGATCTGAAAGGTGTAGTCAATTCCAGATAAAATGCTAATGTTTTTCTACCATCTAGAGGATGCAGTGACTTCTCCCCCTTGTTACTGTGGGGCTTTGAGAAGAAGGTTGGTAAGTAAAATGCTTGATATGAAAAGAGGCCACTTTCATAAGAAACCTCAGATAGGGATGAAGATAGACTTTATCTGCATGTAACGGGGTTGGACTCACCACAGTGGTGCTTCCTGCTGGTTGCTTAGGGAATTAGCTCTTTCAGCAGCGTGCCTTCGCTAGTGGTGTCTCGCCTTCCGTTACTTTCTCAGTCTCCACCGTCCTCACACTCGGACCCGCATCACTCCTGGACTGCAGCATCCACTTCTGGACACTGCCCTCCAGCTGTGCCCAGTCTGCTGGCTCTCCCCCACTTCCAGGGGACTGGCAGCTTCTGCTTCTATCAGTTGCCTCAGTGGCTCACTGTAGTCCTCAGTCTAGCCCCTTCCTCCAAGGGAAAACTGCAGTGTGGCTTAGCCACTCTCATCACTGGCAAGTGGGGGGAAACGGGGAGGGCCCAGGCCTGCCTGCTACTCTGGGCCCCAAACCAGGGACCCTCTAGTGGCAGCCACTTACTGCCCCCCCTCCAACTCTCCTCTACTGCCTGCTTCCCTGGGCTATTCCCCCATAGCTCCAGCACTTTCTCTTCCCCTTTGTGTCAGGGCGCCACTCTGGCATTCGTCAGCCTAGAGCGCTCCCAGCCTGACCTGACCTGAGTGCTTCTCTAAGAACAAGTTCTTCTCCCTTTGCCCTCCAGGGAGAGACTCAGCTCCTCTCTGCCCTGCAGCCTTCTTATAGGGCCCAGCCTGGCCCTGATAGGCTGCTTTCAAGCCTCCACTTGACTGGCTCCCAATAAGCCCTTCCATGATTGGCTGGGGCTCTGCGCAGCCTCTCTGGCTTGCTTTAACCCCTTCCATGCCAGAGTGGGGCAGCTTTTCCACTACACTGCATAAAAAAAAGCCCCTGTACATGGTGGATATGATGCTAATGCACTCAACTCCTCTACTCTCCTGGCCAATGTAATGGATATTAAAATGTTACCTTAATTGAAAATGTAACAGAGCAAGTCACTAGAGGGGACCCATCTGCAAAGGGGGGACACAAAGGGGGGACCCATCCACGTTTTAAAGATTAAATTCAGGCTCCATGGTGGAACAGGGCTCTGTATGTGTGGAAACATCCTTTCCAAGCCCTTTAAAAATTTTATGACCATTGGATTGGAAAAAGGGAGTGGTTGTTCAACAGAAAGGTGAAATGCCAGTATAGCTGCTAGGTGTACCCTAACTGAGCTAATCACCAATCCTTTATGTTTCAGATACAAAAGATAGTCCAACACATGTTTAATAGAAGCAAGAATGAGGGAAGATCACTTTCAGCCTTGACCCAGATAGAAAATGTCTTCCACTTAGCCAATAAATTCTTTGATGATGGTTTTCTACTATTCAGCAGTACCTCCTGTGCCTCTCTGGAGCAGAACTCCTCCACTGATGTTAGCCATGAAGTCTCCAGGCTGTCAAGTGAAGAGCCTAGAGGTGGGAGTAGAGTAGTTGACCAAGATTTTGTGAAACTAAATCTGTGTTAAGTGGAAGTAACAGTTGGGGACTAATTGAGAAGTTCAAGAGCTGTGAAAACTAGTGTTGACGGGTCCAAGCCAGGGCGATCAGTATAAAACCAGCCTTGTCCTGTCTGGCCTTGCACAGAACTCTGTGAAGAAGAGGGATGGGGTGGAGGGAAGCATACAGCAGACCCTCTGTGCAAGGTGGGGTGAAAGGAACTCCCCTGCGTACATTGGTTGGTCTAACCACCAATCAAGGGAGGATAAGATGTGACTTAGTACATGCACTAACATGTCTATGTGGTGCTTTCTTGGAGACTATATCTCCACCACCTGGCCATTAAGGAGTCTCAGGCACAGTCTGGCAAACTGGATCACATAAGTGCTCACTGCCATTTGTCCCCGCAACCTTAAACAGTTTCTCACTATGATGAAAGGATAAGCCTTCAAGTCCAGAATGAGGCTTTGCATTGCAAGAAACCTTGCCTGTGGTAGCAAGGCCCTGGCCATTGTTGAATCCAGGATCACTCAAATAAATTCTATTTTCTGTATCTGAAACATGACTGAGTTGTCTGTGTTAATCACCAACCCAAGGATGGATTGGATTATGCAAATACTACCTGCAACCTGGACTGACCTCTTATCATCCAGTGGTTCAGGTAAGGGAATACATGAACCCCTAATCTCTGAAGGAATTCTCCTATCACTGCCTTACACATTGTAAAAACACCCGAGGCAGCCTACAGACCATAAGGGAGGACTGTGAACTGAAAATGGCAGCTGCTGAGGATGAATCTGAGAAATTTTCCATGGCCTGGCTGAATTACCATGTGAAAGCAGGCATCCTGTAACCCAAGAGCAGCAAACAAGTACCCTGGCTCCATGGAAAGAATAATGGAAGCTAGAGTGACCATCTGGAATTTCAGATTTTTTTAAGGAACTTGTTTAACTGCCTTACATCTAAAATAGGCATGAGACACACCCACCCACCTACCCAGTTTTGCATTCAGGATCAGGAAGTACCAGAAGTAAAACCTCTTTTCCCTGAACAAAGGAGGGACCCTGTACAAGGAGAAATGATGGTATCTCTTGCAGCAATAATGGCTTGTGAGAGAGGTCCCTGAAGGAGTTGAAGGGGGGATAGACATAAAATGGAGTGTATATCCCACTTTCACTGTGCTTAGAACCCACTGGTCCATTGTGATGAAGGCCCAAGCATGATGGAAGTGCAACAAGTGGTTTGGAAAAATTTGAAAAGAAAAAGATGGCACTCGTGGAACTGGTAGACTGCTCTTGACCTGCCCATCAAAATGAGTTCTTAGAAGCTGCCACCTGCCTTGATGACCCAGCAGTTGTGGCTGCAGAGGGAGATGGTGATCCCCATTTCTAACCTCTGCTCCTCCTCTTTGGCTGGTCTTTGGGTCAAGGAGCAAATCCCTGAAAACGCTGAGACTGATGAGGACAGAACGCTTTCCACTTCACTGCTGGGGTGTAAATGTCCAGGGATTTCAGGGTAGCTCTAGAGTCTGAGACTATGCAGTCTTGTCCACCTTTTCTGAGAAGAGCAATGGGCCCTCAAAGGGTAAGTCCTAAACTGTCTTGCACCTTTGGAGGGAGGCCAGAAGAGTGCAGCCATGATGAATGCCTCATTGTGATGGCAGAGGCCATGCTGTGAGATGCAGAATGTGCTGTATTGAGACCCACCTGTAAAGCCTTTCTGGAGATCAATTTGGCCCTTTACTGAAGTGCGAAACTCTTGTTTCATCTTATCAAGGTTCAAAACCAACACACACATGGCAAAATCATAGTGCCCCAGCAAATCTTGCTGGCTTGGTGTGAAGCTGCAATTCACCAGTGGAATAAAGCTTCCTCCCAAATAACTCCAGCTGCTTGTCTCTTTATTCTTTGGTGTTGAAGCCTGATGTCCCTGTCTTTCTTTTTTCATTGGCTGCTGCCACTTCAAGGTAGCCTGGAGGAGGATGGCTTATACGGGTGCTCAAATGCCTGGGAGGGGCCATAGTACCTTCTCTCACTCTTTGCAGTTGGAGGCAGGGAAGCTGGGGTCTGCCAGAGGGTCTTGGTAGACTCAAAGATAGCCTCTTTTACTGGCAGAGCTATTCTAGCTGAAGTCACGGATGTCAGCATGTCCATCCGCTTATGGGATTTTTCCTGGACCTCCTCTGGATGGATATCAAGGGACATAGCTATCCTCCTCACAGGTCTTCATGAGTCTTAAAATCGTCCAGGGGTGGAGAAATAGGTTCCACCACAACTGCCTCACCAGGGGATGAGGAAGAGGATGGTAACTGTCCTAGAGGCTGGTCCAGTACTTGCTCCTCTTGCATCTGCTCATAAGAGGGAGCTTAACTCTGCTTGGTGCCAGGCTCAGTACTGACACTATGGTGCTTGTGGGAACAGTGCTCCTGATGCCAAGCAGATGGAACTTGGCTGAGATCTCTGCGGAGAATCTCTTGACTGGGATGAGGGGGAAAGAAACCCCATGAGTTCCAAAAGGGCCATTGGTACAGCCACAGACCCCAGCTATGCACAGCCGAAGGGTCCCTCCTGTAAGCCCCCTGCTGTTATTGAGGTGGAAACCAGGGTGAGCAGGTGGCGTATTCCTCCTGATGGGACCAGCTAGGTAGACATACATAGAAGCCTACTTCAGAGTCTGAGGAAGAAGCTTCTGCTTGAGACCAAGCAGGTGCTGTACCCATCAGCACTGAAGAAGAATGCTCAGGATCTGAAGAAAGGGGAGTCAGGGTGTCCTCTGTGGTTTTCCCTTGGATGGCACCAGCCTCGCTGGTATCCTGATGGCCACATCCAGTGAAGCTGCTCCATACAGAGGTGAAGGTGCTGGAGGTGGTACCTTGGGCACCAGTGCTGGACAACTCTCTTAAACGGCTGGTGATGGTAGCTCCAAGAGGTTCAGCAACTCTCCTGCATCCTCAAAGGCCTCAGGAGTAGATGTACAAAGAAGATACGCTGCAGTATCATGGCACAATAAGATATCGATGAAGGTGCCTCGGGATCTGGTTTCAACAGGCTCACACTAGGCTCTGGAGTCAACCAAGTCCCCTGTTTAGCAGTGTGCTCTGAGGAGTGATTCCTCTTTGAATGCCCTCCTGAGTCTTTAGAAGAGCTCATCCGCTTCAAGTCTTTTGACACCCCTGGCACCTCACTTGGTTTCCAATGCCTCTTCTTTGGTACCAATCTGCCTCTCGGTACCAGTGCACCAGTGATGCATTACTGACTGACGCTGAGATACTCAGATGGAGGTTGCAGCGCTGCTTCCATTAGCAGATATTTTAACCTGGCTGTCCTGTCTTTTTTCAAATGGGGCTTAAAGATCTTACAAATGCCACATTTGTAGCACACATGAGCCTCCACCAAGCACTTAAGGCAGCAGGGGTAAGGGTCACTATTAGGCATTGCTTACTGCAAGAGTGCCAGGACTTGAAATGTGGAGAGCACAGTATATCTCTGTTAGTGGAGCTAGTATGCAAACTGGGTGCTGGAACCACACAAAACAATTTTTTTTTAACTAACTATACACGGTACTATATATGGATATCAAGAAAAAACTTGCAGAAGCAAGGACAGGGAGCGCCAACAATGGGTGGTAGAAAGGAACTGAGGGAGATCTGGGGCGGCTCAGCTTTCTTTGCCAGCATGCTGTGCATGAGACAGCAGAGGGCATTTGGGCCAGCCTGATGGGTACTTAAGGGTTAAACCTTTCTGTGAGCTCCAGTGTACAGCTGTCAAACACCTACAGTGGAATGGACATGTGAAATTACTTGACTATTGTTTTTGCAGCATTACAACAGGGAATTTAGCACATGGCAAATGTACAGCATGTAACTGAGCTGAATTTAATTATTTAGTAAAAGCTTCTTGGTGGGCTTTGGATTCCACTATCTGACTTTTGCATTCAGAGAGCTGGGTTCATTTCTGCCTTCAGTCACTCACCACCAGTGAAAGGGGGGAAGGAGGGGAGGCACATCAGCGAAAACCATAAACCAAATTTCAGAAGGACTGTCATTATTTGCTTTAAAACAAAGACCACAGTGGTTTTGGTTGAGTGACATGTCCGACAGCAGGCTGAAGGTATTTGTGGAGGTGTAATTTGGATATTTGTGGGGGGGAAAAGTTAAAAGCATATTTTCATTGTTTCAGTAACTGTTGGGAATAGCTGATTTCTTTATTTATATGAGTTAAAAAATACCCTATTCATTTGATTCAGAGTTATCAAGTTTTTTACTTACAGCTCCTCAAAAAAGGACATCATTTTTGACAAAAAAAAAATGTTGGCAAAACACTTCTACCCATTTTTTTTTCAATCAACATTTGAAATGCCCATAAAAAAGAAATTGCAAAAATTTCCAACCCTTTCGATTGCACACCCTGTTGACATTCTGTGATCATATTAACATTACTTTTACCTGGTGTTTGCTGCATTCACTTGTGTCTTGGTTGAAACTGAAGTGGAAGAGCTCTGAAGAGCTCTTATGTGTTTGTACAGAGGTTCACACAATGGAAATATGATACTGATTGAGGCCTTTGGATGCCACTGCTGTATAAATAGTAAATAATATGTGTACCAGGTAAGGCCATTTTATTTCTTGGAAAGCACTGTGCACCTCGGTATTGTCTACTCTCTGACTTTCTCGGCAATAGGGCAGAACTATCATTTGGTAACTGGTCAAATGTTACTACTTTAGTCAATGAGAATGAAACAGAATAAAACTGCATAATGAGATAGATACATAGATAATATCTAGTTATATATAGTTCTGTCCTGGTCATGACATTAAACTGCATCCTCTGCTACCTTGTGGATACTTCTTGGTTGAAGAAAGTCTAAGGGATCTCACCCCAACAGAAAAGGTGCTCACTCTGAAGCGATAGGCAGTTAGCAGCTCTATCTAGGTGTTTCCCTGGCAGAAACTACAACCTCTGTGTCACTGAATGTACAGACTCACTCTGGCCTTTGGATTCTGGCCCTGGTCTAAAGCAGCCTCCACTCCTTCATAATGTTGCCTAGGCGTATGAGCTGAAGGTCTTGGCAAGATGGTTGCAGGGATCCATGAGAGGCATACGGACCCTGGGGCAGCTACAAAGATTTCCAAGCAGCCCTGTTTGCCTCATGTGAGGGTGGCCCTAGAAAAGATGGGTCAAACAAGCCCTGCCTCGTTGTTTACATCCTGGCTCATCTGTTTTTATAAACCGATTTGCTTGCTGGAATATTCTAATTTGACCCCGGATACGACTTTGACCTGAATTTGGATTTGAGGGAAATGGCTGTGTTAAGTAACAGACTTGCATGTTTCAGAATTGATATTGCAGCTCTTTCAGAAACTTGGCGCTCAGATACAGGATTGATAAGATAGAAGGACTACACCATTTAATGGCATGGCAAACCTGAAGGAGTAAGGAGAGAGTATGGTGTAGGTTTTGCTATCAGAAATGAACTTATGTCATCGTGTGAAGCTCCGATTGCAGTGGCCTTACGTATCATGATACCTGGAGTTTACAGAAGGGAGCCATCAACCTCAAGAGCCTCTGCAGGCTTCTACCAACAGCTGGAAGAATTGATCAGCAGGATTCCATGGAAGGACCCTATCCTAGTACCTGGAGTCTTGAACGCAAGAGTTGTGTCCAATGCTGAGATCTGGTCTGGGTAGGCATGGCATTGGATATAAGAATGACAACGGTCAGAGAGTTCTCAAGCTCTCTGCCAGTCAAGGCTTGTCAATGACCAACATTTTCTTTTCTGGTAACAGCAGAAGAAGATCGTGGAGACAGCCAAGGTCCAAGCACTGGCACAAAGTATTGCTACTCTTTCTTCTGGAAGGAAGAAACTGTTCTGCAAGATTTTAAGAATGTTCATTTCTTCCAACTCTATAAAAACAAAGGAGACAGGAGTGATTGTAATAAACAGAGATATATCTCTCCTTAACTTCGTGGGAAAAATCTTAAGCTGTATTCTTTTACCTAGACTTCAAACTTTAGCTGAGAGAATCTATTCTGAGAACCAGTGTGGCTTCTGCTTGGGAAGGTCCACCATAGACATGGTCTGCTCTGTAAGACAGCTGCAGGAAAAGTGCAGAGAGAAGCATATTCCACTGTACATGGATTTTATAGATTTAACAAAAGCTTTTTACGCTGTTAGTCAGACAGGGCTTTACATTGTTGTGAAGAAGCTTGGTTGTCCACCTATATTGCTAAACATTGTGAAATTCTTACACAATGGCATGAAGGCAACTGCAATGTATGAAAACCAAGAGTCTGATTTGTTTAACATCAGCAATGGAATGAAGCAGGGTTGCGTACTGGCTCCTACATTGTTTAATATTTACTTCTCATTCTTGCTTTAACGTGTTTCTGTGATGTTAAATGAGGTGTCTATCTTAGCATTAGACATGATGAAGGTTTGTTTAACATTACAAGGTTCAGAGCTAAGATGACAGTGAAGGAGATCATCATAAGGGACCTATTGTTTGCAGATGATACAGCCCTTGTGGCTCACAGAGTTGATGCCCTGCAACATTTTATTACCAAGTTTTCTGTTTCATGCAAAATCATTGGCCTAGCAATAAGCTTGAAGAAGGCGGTTATGCACCAAGGCTCTCCAGAACCAGTTCCAGATGTCACCTTAGATGGTGTTCATCTAGATGTTGTTGACCAATTTTGCTACCTTGGCTCTATTGTTACCAGCAATGTATATTTTGATACTGAGTTCACTAGTAGAATCAGAAAAGCAGCCAGGAACTTTCATCTTTTGCAAGACAGAGCCTGGAACAATTGTCAACAAATTGTCAACTAAAGTGAAAATCCATATTCATGAGACGTGTTTTATCTACACTTCTATATGGCTCAGAAACATGGACAACTTACATCAAATATACAAAAAGACTAAATAGTTTTTATATCAGATGCTTGCAAAAAATTCTTCAAATAAGATGACAAGACAGGGTGACAAATGTGGAAGTGTTAAATCATGCTTGTATGTCATTCATGGGAATGCCGATTAGTCAGAAAAGACTCAGATGGCTTGGACATGTCAAGTGAATGCTGGATTATAGGATCCCAAAGCATGTGCTGTACCCCGAAGCATGCAAAGACTCTAGACCGAGAGGCAGATTGCAGCGCAGATTTCAGGATGCTTGGAAAGATGACTTAGTTTCCTTTGGAATCTCTGTGGATGATTAGGAAAATAGTGCTCTGGTTGGCACAGTCAGCTTGTAAATGGAGTGAGGTGTTATGAGGCAGATTGGATCGAGCTTTTTGATGACCAATGTCAGAGGAGGAAAGAATCTGCTGCTCTGATTCAGAGCACTGCTAGTTCATGGATGTGCCCTAGCTGTGGATGGGACTATCACTTGCATATTGGACTGAGCATCCATCAAAGAACTCATTGGTGCATAAACCATGCTCTGTAAAGAGCAACAGTGCCATTGATATATAGGGGTTAAAGATATGGACATCCCTGCTCATATAACTGGGATGTGCACAGGGGAGGGCTGAGATAATTGCTCCATGGCGGTTATTGCTCTTTCTATGTGTTGGAACAGCCATTAGATCCACATAGGTGAGGCCAAGGATGCTGCATACTCCATTATGTCCTGTCTGCTCCAACCCCACCATAAGCCTTCCTCACCCTTCTCAGGCAATAGCGTGCTGGAGTGTATTAATCAACTGTTTTAATTAGTGAGTTAAACACCACTTAACACCTAGTATAGAAAAAGTAACTGGCCATGGTTAGTCTCCCTTAGTTAGGAATTGCATTGGTGGCTATGCTATTACTGTTATGCATTACAAAATGTCCTGCATAATCTTAAATATTGCTATGTCACTCCCACCCAAATTAAGACGTCATTGAAAGTGAGAAAAGCATTATTGTAATAAACAATAGGCATGTTTCCCAAGACTACAAGGCCAGATTCTGACACCGTTAATCCCACTGTGTAGTTCCTTGCTCCACCAGTAGTTTCAACAGGACTAAAGGGAAAATTTGTGAAGTAAAGTATTACTCCATATGAGTGAAGGTAGTAAAATCTGGCCCATAATTATAATACTTTGATCTTATAAAATCCAATGCAACTCCAACTGAAGGCACTGACAAATGTTTTGTTGACTATAATGGTAGTTGTATCAAGCCTAATATAGTTCTCTTCATCCATAGATTTCAGCAGATTTTATAAAGAGAAGGTGGGTGAATAAGAATTATTACAGTAGAACCTCAAAGCTATGAATACCAGAGTTACAGACTGACTGGTCAACTGGACCCCATGTGGAACCAAAAGTAACCAATCAGGCAGCAGTGGAAATAAACAAAAAAACAACCCACCCCAGGAAATATTGTTTTGTGCCTGTATGGCATCTTAAAGGTGGGCACATCTGGGATGCCTTTCCCCATCACCACACGGGAGGCAGCCACTTACAGGTAGGAGGTGAGTTTCACAGGCACAGCTGTGAGCCCCAAGCAGGCAGAGCAGAAGCAGCGCTGGGATCTGCACCGCTTTCCAGTAAGCCATGGGCACAGTTCACTCCTTTCTTCCCCCAAAGCCGGGAGGGGAACAAGCTTGCATGTTCAGTCCGAGCCCAGGAAAGAAATTTCCCGAGCTCCTGCTGGAACCTGGCCTGGGCTGTTTGCTGCTAGAGCCCAAACTCCTGCCTGCACGCTGGAGGAACGGCTCAGTTTTAAAGGGCCACAGCCTGCACTGCATGCCCACTGACGTTGTGCTGCCCCAGGGTGTCTCACTCATCACCCTTGCATCCAGGGGGCTAGAACCATCCCCACTCACCAGGCAGCCACTTACAGTTAGGAGGGGAAGACGCTGAACTTCACAGGTACAGCTGTGAGCCCCCGCTCCGAGCAGTCTGCCCTGACGAGCATCCCACAAAGTCTTGTTCAGAGTTACCAACATTTCAGAGTTATGAACAAACTCCATTTGTCACAATGGATTTTTCTTTCTTTCTTTACAGCTTGGAATCCCCAGGTGTTTCATTCACAGGCTAAAAATCCCGTTAGCCTGGTCCAGCACTTCCCCCAGTTCAGACTTTGTTCCTGAGGTGTTTACTGGAGTCTCCTTGTGTGGGGAGCGAAGAACACCAGATAATGTCACTTCCTCCCTTATATAGCTTTTGTATATGGCGGGAACCCTTTGCTCCCAAAGCTTGCTTCCCAGACCAGTCTGTGGAAAAATACTGACATCCCAAGATTGAGTCTAGAGACATGTGGCAGCTCAATTCAGGTGAACATGGATCTTGCTCCAAGAGATGCTGCCTGGCTTGACCACCATACCTGGGTGCTGATCAATGTGTGGTCAGATTACACCATGCTCCACAAGTTTTCCTGGAGTGGCAAGAACATACTTTTTTATCAGGACATTTCATGGAGGCTGGAGCCTTCAGCAGTCTCTGACCCAATGCTGGGAATACATCAAGCACTTGAGGCTCCTGTATAGGAGGGAAAGAGACTCAAACAGTTGCTCTGGGAGGGCTTGTCCTACATGTCCCTTTTCAAATGAGCTTAACTGCGTGCTGTGAAGGGGTCCCCCTATGAAGTGACTCAAACTCCTCCTCAACCTCGCTGGCCTCATTGTCCAATGGGATGTTGATGAGGGATAGGGCAAGGAGGCTGCAGGGACTGCTGAGGATGGCCTGGAAGATCTGAAAGACAAGGAGCATAGAATCATAGAATATCAGGGTTGGAAGGGACCTCAGGAGGTCATCTAGTCCAACCCCCTGCTCAAAGCAGGACCAGTTCCCAACTAAACCATCCCAGCCAGGGCTTTGTCAAGCCTGCCCTTAAACCTCTAAGGAAGGAGATTCCATCACCTCCCTAGGTAACCCATTCCAGAGCTTCACCACACTCCTAGTGAAAGTTTTTCTTAATATCCATCCTAAACCTTCCCCACTGCAACTTGAGACCATTACTCCTTGTTCTCTCATCTGGTACCACTGAGAACAGTCTAGATCCATCCTCTTTGGAACCCCCTTTCAGGTAGTTGAAAGCAGCTATCAAATCCCCCCTTATTCTTCTCTTCTGCAGACTAAACAATCCCACTTCCCTCAGCCTCTCCTCATAAATCGTGTGCTCCAGCCCCCTAATTATTTCCAATTTTTCCACATCCTTCTTGTAGTGTGGGGCCTAAAACTGGACACAGTACTCCAGATGAGGTCTCACCAATGTCGAATAGAGGAGAATGATCAAGACCCTTGATTTGCTGGCAGTGCCCTTATTTATATAGCCCAAAATGCCGTTAGCCTTCTTGGCAACAAGGGCACACTGTCGACTCATATCCAGCTTCTTGTCCACTGTAATCCCTAGGTCTTTTTCTGCAGAAATGCTTCCTAGCCATTCGGTCCCTAGTCTGTAACAGTGCATGGGATTCTTCTGTCCTAAGTGCAGAACTCTGCACTTGTCCTTGTTGAACCTTATCAGATTTCTTTTGGCCCAATCCTCTAATTTGTCTAGGTCCCTCTGTATCCTGTCCCTACCCTCCAGTGTATCTACCACTCCTCCCAGTTTAGTGTCATCTGCAAACTTGCTGAGAGTGCAGTCCACGCCATCCTCCAGATCATTAATGAAGATATTGAACAAAACCGGCCCCAGGACCGACCCCTGGGGCACTCCACTTGAAACCAGCTGCCAACTAGACATGGAGCCATTGATCACTACCCGTTGAGCCCAACGATCTAGCCAGATTTCTATCCACCTTATAGTCCATTCATCCAGCCCATACTTCTTTATCTTGCTGGGAAGAATACTGTGGTAGACCGTATCAAAAGCTTTGCTAAAGTCAAGGAATAACACATCCACTGCTTTCCCCTCCTCCACAGACCCAGTTATCTCCTCATAGCAGGCAATTAGGTTAGTGAGGCATGACTTGCCCTTGGTGAATCCATGCTGACTGTTCCTGATCACTTTCCTCTCCTCTAAGTGCTTCAGAATTGATTCTTTGAGGATCTGCTCCATGATTTTTCCAGGGACTGAGGTGAGGCTGACTGGCCTGTAGTTACCCGGATCCTCCTTCTTCTCTAAAGATGGGGACTACATTAGCCTTTTTCCAGTCATCCAAGACCTCCCTCAATCACCATCCGCCAACTCCTTTAGCACCCTCGGATGCAGTGCATCCGGCCCCATGGATGTCATGCATGTCACTGTGCATCTCTAGCCAGAGGAGCCAGTTGAGTAAGCCCCACCCTCCCTGCCAATATCTCCTCTTGCTCTGGTGCTGTAGTCTTGATATTAAGATCCACAACATTTGAAGTACTGTGCACTGATTTTTCCTCCCTGGATAATATTCCATGTATTGTTATGTCTCTGCGAGCTCATACTACAGTGCTAAGGCCATGGCATTGTCACACCCCCTACCCTCACCCAACTCCACCAACTCCCCCTGCCCCCTTCATACAGCCCCCACTGCATTCCAACCCCAAATGGTTCCTGAGTAAGACACAGCTATGAGTCAGTGGTTATATTGCTTTCTGATGAACCATTATTAGCATTTGGCTAACGCTATTTCTTAAACTATGAAAAAAAATCTGCATGCCCCATCTCTGTGCATTTCTCGAGCAGTGAGCAGTGATCGTCCTGTGGCCACACAGACTGGGTGAAGGGAGGGAGCAGGTTAGATAGGTCCTGATTGGGGATGGAACAGTTGTAGAAAACTTATAGTTCTTTGTTTAAAATTAGTAACAGCTGTCTTTTGTTCCATTGAAGAGTATACAGAGTGTGCTTCTCCTCCTGTGACCGGAGTCCCAGGGGAGTCAACTGAGGTCACTCAATTAGGGTGAACTGCAAAAAATGGGGCAGACAGTCCCCAAAACTGGTGGATATTCCAATACTTAAATTTACCAAGCCAGCACAAAACAGCTTCTACAATACCTCACTGGTTACCTAGAAGCCAACAACACAGTTCTCTTAAAGCAACCCAGCCTTAGGCCTCCATCCAGACACCCAAGTCAAATATGATGAGGATTACTGAAAATCTTATTAATCATATAAGAAAGTTCTACAAATCACAAAGGATCAGATACATCATCTCCCAGTTTAATGAATATTCCAAATCTTACCCAAATACACACTTACAGCCAATTCTTATTAACTAAACTAAAATGTATTAAAAAAGAAAAGAGAGAGAGTATTGGTTAAAAGATCACTATACATACAGACATGAGGCCAGTTTCTGAGATCAGATTCATAGTAGAAATGGTGAGCTTTGTAGTTGCAAAGAGTTCTTTCAGAATTTGTTCATTGGTTATAGTCCAATATTTATATTCAGGATGATTTAGGTTAGGACTGGAGATCTCAGCCTTTTAGCTTAAGCTTCCCCTGCCTGAAACATCAAACAGATCTGAGATAAAAAGGACCGGGACTCCAGACATTCTTATGCAATTCCAGGTTTTCTTTGACAGCTCAGAGTCCTCGGGTGAACAGACAATTATGGAGACTTTGAAATAGACCTATTATATTATATATTATAATTACTATGTTTACAGTTCATTTAAATGTTAATATTTCCTTTTGATCTCTGAATGAATAGCTATATTGACCAACAGGGTGGGAGGAGAGGGCTAGCTCAGTGGTTTGAGCATTGGCCTGCTAAACCCAGGGTTACAAGTTTAATCCTTGAGGGGGCCATTTAGGGATCTGGGGCAAAAATCTGTCTGGGGATTGGTCCTGCTTTAACCAGGGGGTTGGACTAAATGACCTCCTGAGGTCCCTTCCAACCCTGACATTCTATGACAGGAACTATCTGTTGATTAACATTTAACATATACAATTAGTATCACCTCCAATTCTCTAACAATAGAGGTTTGCATTACAAAGTTCTAGCCTATCTAGCATGGAGTGGCCCTAATTACCATTCACATACTTTTCTAACATGTCTCTACATGTTGACTCTGGGTCATTTAGCCTGCAGAATACTTCACCCTTTCTGGCCATGCGTCACACTTTGTATAAGATTTGTTGCAATTATATAACAATGGTAGCAACAATGATTTGCATGGTCATACTCTAATCAGATAATGTCACCCCCCCCCTCAAGCTAACTGTCCCCTTACAAATGGGAGCCACGTGGACCGGGGGGAAGGGGTTAGATGGGTAACGGGGAAATGGAAGGGAACAGGAAGAGTAGTGGAACATAGTGGTTGTCTGAGGAAAAGTTACTCACAGCAATCCTTTCACTTGAGAAAGATACAGAATTTTTACTGGCCTTGGCCCAGTCATCTGTTCTCTTCCCACCAGCCAGGTTACACAAGTTCTGGGAAACAGAGGTAGGAAAAGGATCCAGTCTGGAAGTTGGATAAACATCCAGTGGTGACCACTGGCAGTGGAGAAGTGAGGGGTTTTTGGTGTGATCTGAAACACCAGGGAATGAAATACAGTTCTTCTATGTCTGTCTCTTTTCCTGTCCATTTCACTGTTAGTCGTGCACAGGATTTTCTGGTGATGCCAAATGTGGTTTTTGTGGTCCAAATCTCCCTTTTCACAGAAATGCCTAATGCCAGCTGAGAACATAGTAAATTGCTGGGCAAATTGCCTCCCAGTCCCATAAGCAAGTTTCTGGTATTGCAGGAATCCCAGCTGGTTCTTGAGGTTCAGCCATAGTGCAAATCAGCTTGGTCCACCTTCATAGCTGACCAAACCTCTCCATTCAGCAATATGTAGATGGTTGGCCATTAGCCATAACATCTCTCTGGCACAGGTTGCCTGATTTCATCCACAGGACTGGAAAGCCACCTCCCTTTTCCATTGTGATACCTTGAAAACTGCTATTTTCTCCAAAAGTTGGCCAGCTTTTAAAGAAGAAATTGCAAACTGCTAACATAGCCCCTGGAGAGAACTGCCACCACCCCCTTTGCTCCTTGAACACTATGAACATTTTCCAAAATATTAGTACATTTTTCTCACCGTTAGCAGCCTTTGCTACTTCCTGATGGGCTGCAAAAGTTGTTGAGAACTTAAGGATTGTTAGACTATAGCACTCCTGGAATGCTGAAAAAGTATCAAAACTGTGGCCTTCTACAGCAAAATTATGTTATGTGGGGGTATATTTTTCAGCTTCTTGCAAAGCGGAAAAATGCTACCTTTGTCTTTGAATTGGCAGCACCTTTGATTCCCAGGAGGGAAACCATTCTTACATCACTCCAGAGATGGCAGATTCAGATGCAGAAGACTTATGGAAGAGTTTTTTATAGGGTCACAGGAGAACCCAGGAATGGTGTTAGTTCCTCAGGGGATGAGAGGATCAGGCTTTTCAGCAGGAAGATACTTTGATGAACTGGTTCATGTAGCAGAAGGCACACCTTAGGGAAGAGGACCATTCCCTAATGGAGAGGCTCATAGAGTTTGGGGCTGAATGAGCTTGGGGTTTGCCTGTTGCTATGGCCACAGAAGCAGTTGATCATCATGAGCCACCACCACATCCTCCTCCTCCTCCGGTTGTTGCCCAGGTGATGTAAGCTAAGCCAGAGGTGTGACTGGTTCCCCACCTAGAACTGGGGTACCGAGTCCCCCTGACCCACCATCCTAGGTTCCCTCTCACATTATATTGCTGTAACAAGCTACAAAGTCCTCCAACCTGCACTTTCACCAGCATATATACAGATAAAAGCACACCCAGCTGCAGTAGCAAGCAGGCTCTCTGACCAGCCCCTGCATGGGAAGACAACTCCCAGCTCCTCAGGCACGGCCCTCCCCACCCTGGAGTATAAACCCAAAATTATACCATCTTGCACTACACACGGAACTGTACAGCATAAGCTTATAAAAGTCATCCCCTCGCTCAATGTGGAGAGGAATATGCAACAGCCATTTGCCCCTGAGTTATGATTCCCACACACTTCACACCAACTCACTGATTTAGATAAAGCAAAAATAAGTTTATTAACTACAGAAGATAGATTTTAAGGGATTATAAATTATAGCAAACAGATCAAAGCAGATTACCTAGCAAATAAACAGAAAACGCAAACTACACTTAATCTACTAAATAGATTGGATATGAATAGCAGAACAGGAGATGATACAAGCAGGCTGCAGATTCTTAAGGGGAAAGATGCACTTGCTTTACAGTTTGAAATCCCTGGTGTTTCATTCATAGGCTAAAAATCCCTTTAGCCTGGGTCCAGCACTTCCCCCAGTTCAGTTTTTGTTCCCAAAGAGTTTCCTGGAGTCTTCTTGTGTGGGAAACGAAGAACACCATACGATGTCACTCCCTCCCTTATAGCTTTTGCATATGGCGGGAACCGTTTGTTTCCAAAGCTTGCTTCCCAGACCGGTCTGTGGAAAAATATTGACATCCCAAGATGGAGTCTAGAGACATGTGGTCTCATCATATGTCTTTGTAAAGTCATAGCAGCCATTACTCGGAGGCTGTCTGTAGTCTTCTCAGGAAGGCTCCCTAGGTGGGAGATAAGCTTTTCCTAAGGCCTATTGTTTTTTCCTAATGGGCCATTGCCCCAAAAAGGCCCTTTCCAACCCACTACCTAGATCGAAAACATCTTGTGTAGGGGGCATTACCCAGAAGTAACTATATTTGAAATACAGATAATAGTCAATATTCTTAACTCCAGATAGAAAAATGATACATGCATACAAATAGGATAGTTATATTCAGCAAATCATTACTTTTCCAATGACATCTCACATGACCCATCTTGCATAAAATACATCATAATTATGCCATTATCATATCATAATAATATCACTGAGAAGAATATGGGGTGCAGTGTCACAAGAGCAAACTATGGCAAAATTGCCATTCACCATACATGTACACATGAGCTGAATTAATTGTAATTGACTCTCAAGGTCAGCCAACTTCAGCATGTCAGAAAGTTCTGCCCAAAATCCGTGCAGCACCTTGTTGATCGGCTATTCCGCTCCATAACTCTTTGTCTTGCAATAAGGAGCGGGTGCAGAACCAGATCATCCCATTGCTCCATGTCTTCCACCCAGTCTGGCAGCGAATAACAGTGAGGGGCAACGTGATCAGGAACTTCCATTGGCAAATGTATGAAGTCAGGGGACAGTACCAACACCACATAGCAAAGTGTTCCTGTGATGCACAGAACCATAGGATACCACCCCTGAAATGGTAGCGTTAATGTTGTGTAACAACAGCGGCAGAGTTGATGCAGGTATCCATGTGGACACAGCATTATACTGTGTCCTGCATAACACATTGGAATACTCAGTGCATGTGAGGGGAGCAGGCACAAGCTTGTACACATTCCAATAATTGAGTATGTGCACCAGTGCAGACATAGCCAGAGAAAGCTAAAAAAACTGTGAAAGTCTCCCAAAGAGTGGTGGAAGTCACATTGCAAGGGACATCTAAAACTAATCTGGACAATTTATTGTGATATAAGAAACAAGGCTACCCTGGCAGAAAAAGGACTAGCCCTCATAGGTCTTGTCTAATACAGGTTTCCTGATATTGTGCTCCATCTAACTTCAGTTGAAATCAAAGAAAAGATTCCTGTGAGTTCAGTAAGAGTTCAGTCTGACCCATTGTCCTATTAATGTGACTAGCTTTGACTGGAGGCACCATTCCTTTGGTGAAAAATAAAGGAGAAACTATCACATAAAAAATAAAGAATATCAGCACAAAAAGGAGGAAGCTGAACTCAGGGCCGGCTCCAGGGTTTTGGCTGCCCCAAGCAGCCAAAAAAAAAAAAAGGCCGTGATCACGATCACGATCTGTGGCGGCACTTCGGAGGGAAGTCCTTTGCTCCGAGCGGGAGTGAAGGACTGTCCACCGAATTGCCGCTGAATAGCTCGACCTGCTGCCCCTCTCCGGAGTGGCCGCCCCAAGCGCCTGCTTGCCAAGCTGGTGCCTGGAGCCGGCCCTGGCTGAACTACATTTTGTCTATTCACAAAAAGGACAGTGGGGAAACGTTTTTCAAATCTGTCTTCTTCCTGTTTTGCTCCTTTTTTCTGTTTTTCTTTAAAAATGGTTGAAATGGTAATTATTGTTAGTAAAATTAGAGATGTGTGAAGGATGGAAATTCCATTTTTCGAAGCATTACAAAGTTTGATTTGGTTCTGACTGGGAACAGAATCTGGACATTTCAAAATTCTCCGCAAAAACAATTCAGGGGGAAAAAGGATTGTTTTGGTCAATCAAAATGTTTTGAGAAATATCAAATGTTTAGTTTATATTTTGACCTTTTTATTTTATAATATATAACACAGCACAAAACAAAAAGAAATTCAAAATGGAAACACTTTGAAAGGAATAATCAAAATGTTTCATTCAGAGAATATCAAAACAGTGTATTTTGATGTCAGAATTCTTTTCCTTTTTTTCCCTTCAAAATGAAATGTCAGTAAATTTGACACAATTTCACAAAGCATTTAGATTTCAAGAGAACTGCATTCTCCAATGAAAAATATTTCCATCAAAGTTTTCCTGACTAGCTGTATTACCAAGAATATATTTTATCTGATAAGGTGAGGCTTAAAATTAATACTTAGAAATGTTTTGAGATGCTTGGATGGAAAGTACAGAGACTCTTAATCTTGAATTTATAGGAGTACCTTTCTGTTGTTGTTGCTTATTTCTTGGACGACCACAGGTATCCAGTTGCTTAGTATCTTTAAACTTGTAGGATATGACCAATATGAAAAGATTTAAAATATAGACAAAATGATCCATTTTACATCATTAGTATATTCAAGAAAAATCAAAATAGCTTTCTCAGAAAACATCCCCTGACTCCCTTAAAGAAAGGAGGGCATGGTGGCTCTCATACTTGTAGTTGTCTCCAGCTACAACTGTGTACTCTACAGCCACTGCTGTAGGTTAACCACTCATTATAGTCAAATTGCATATCCCTGGACTCTTCTTGTACCCCTCCCCCCCCCACCACATCATAGACACATCCCATCTGACCCAACTGAGATTATAAAATTTTCCATATATCATATACTTGATAGTTGAACACAAGCATGGTTAACAGTGGATTCAAAACAGATTCCATATCTGCAAGACTAACATATTCATCTGTTCAGTTGACTACAAGCTGTGCCAAAATCCCATCTTCACAATGGGGCAGTTCATAGACTCATAGACTTTAAGGTCAGAAGGGACCATCCTGATCATTAGTCTGTCCTCCTGCACATGGCAGGCCACCTACTGCTAACCTCTGGCTGAGTTACTGAAGTCTTCAAATCATGGTTTAGAGACATCAAGTTACAGAGAATCCACCATTTACACTAGTTTAAAGTTGCAAGTGACCCGTGCCCCATGCTGCAGAGGAAGGCAAAACAAAAACAAAAAAACAGGGTCTTTGCCCTCTGACCCAGGGAAAAATTCCTTCCCAGCCCCAAATATGGCAATCAATTAGACCCTGAGCTTGTGGGCAAGACCCACCTGGGAAAGAATTTTCTGTAGTACCTCAATTGTCTGTGGATGATGCCACCACCAATTCACAGTAAGGTTCCTGATACATTAAGGTGACTACAAGAAATATCTACTATCTACAGAAAGTAGCTGTATCCATCTGGACAATACTAATGATCAGATTGTGAGCCCTCTCGGGAGTTTACACTGTTAAGCAGCACCTAAAACAGCCTTATTATCTGCTGATGTGCTATCACTCCAGAATTAAACTCACCTAATTCCAATCTCTAGCTGGATATGATCCATAAACAATATAAAAATGAAGCCTGGATTAACCAACGTGCACTTTGTGCACGTGCACAGGGCCCCCCATCTCGGGGGGGGGAGGGGGGCGAGGGGGGCTGACCACTAGGGGTGAAACCTTACATATCACAGGCCAGCCTGGGACATCAGGACTAGGAAGGGGGTAAGGTGGAGCATTACTAGGTGTGTTCATGATGGTGGCGGGGCAGTTGGACCCTGCCTTCATGCTGTGGCAAGAGCCAATAGGCTGGTGGGGGAGACAAGTCTGCCCTGCTGGATGAGTGTGAGTGAGCTCTCTCTACAACCCACCAACCCCCACTGGGGCCTCAAAGTTATATGTGTGCCCCGTGCCCCCCACCCCAATTCTCCTAGTGGACAGGGACACAATATTTTTTTTTATCTGATCCTGATCAAAATACCACAGGTCAGATCATCTGCTGGCATAAATTATTACAGCTCCCTTGAGGCCAATAAAGTTACATCAGTTTATACCAGTTGAGATCTGGCCAAATATTCTGAAAAATAGCCAATGCACCTTTCTTGTACCCAACTCTGAATTAACCTTCCCCCATTAAAGTTCATAAACAGAGCCCATGCAAAGTAAAATTATAAAACTATGAGAAATTGCACACTTTCACTTAAGTGTGCTTTGCGTTTTTCTTGTTTTAACCTTTGTCCTTGCACCATGGCACATTGTGGCAAGGGCATTTAAAATGGGTAGAGCTGGTGGGAGATTTAAATATTTTAAGACATAAAATCATTAATTTTGCAAAAAGTCAGAAGCTGAAGGGAAATTATCAGTTTAAAAACCATGTAGCAGTGTCTATGTGAAAAAAACTACCGGGCATTTGCTCTTCCACCCTGTCAGTTCGATTGTTCATCAACTTTCTGAAAGCCAGCACTGATGCAGTGAAGGGACTTGGCAAGAGCCTGGAAAGAGAAAGTGAATAAGTGGAATAAGTGATGCTTGGGTTTTAGACCAGCTCTACAAATGCACAGTATACCCAGCTATCCAAAAAAAAAAAAAAAAAAGTGTCCTGCTTCAAGAAACTACCAGAACAAAAATCTGTCCTTGACTGGTTCTTTACCAGTTCATTATTCTGCAGTGAAAGTGACAGTCTTAGAGTTGCTACTGAAAAGACTAGATTTAGGAACACCACAGAGAAAATAAATAGTGATACTAAAATTAACACAATGGGCCAGATATTCAGGTGGTGTAAATTGATGTAACTCCTTTAATTCGCTGATTATCTGGTCCACATGGTTTATTTTGTGTTTTCTCCATGTTTACAATTCATATTACATTTTCTGCTAGTCAATCTAAGGTTTTAGCTGAGAAAACCTGGATCTCTGGTAATCAGTTTGTTAACCTTAATATTATCTTTGAACTCATTGTCCAGTACACAAATCTAGCTAAAATATTGTACAATAATTTAAGCTCATTTTGGAATATATTAAAGACTACTAAAATCTTTCATTAGAGAAACAATTGTTAACCAACCTAACATCATCAAGAGAGAATAAGTCACTTCCACTACTGACAGTACTATCTGCCCTCTGCTGAGCAGCAACAGATATTTGAGGCCTTGCAGGTTAGGTTCCCAATGGAAGAGAAATCTGTGATATGGAGTTTATGGAGTGATATTCTAAAACTGATTTGTTTTATTTACACATATATACCAGTCTTGAAACAGAGATGATCAGACTGCATACAGGATAATATCTTCTTCCAGGATTCTCGGCCCAAGTACAATGCCTGGTTTCAAGGGAGCAACTGTGCCTCAAGAAATGAGTCAAGGCAAAGATTAAAGTCTTTTGTTGCTTACACATCTTAGATAGGATTATGTAAGATTTGGGATAGACTAATACCACACAGGTTTCAGAGGAGCAGCCGTGTTAGTCTGTATCCGCAAAAAGAACAGGAGTATTTGTGGCACCTTAGAGACTAACAAATTTATTAGAGCATAAGCTTTCGTGGACTACAGCCCACTTCTTCGGGTGCCACAAGTACTCCTGTTCTTAATACCACACAGAGTGTCTTTCCAAGACTGAACATTTGCTCATACTCTGAGAAAAAGAAATTTGTAAGAATACGTGTAACTGCACCATCTGGTGACACCTGTATTAACAAATATGTTTCTTAACATTATACTCATTATATTTACTTGATTGTGTAGAAATACACAAACAAAGAAAAAGATCCATAGAAAGAGACCACTTCCAATAACCAATCCCCCTGGAAGAAAGCTAAGGGTTGGCTTGAGGTGTGTGTGTGGGGTGGGGGGGTGTGGTGTCAATAGTAATGAGGATGAAAAACAAAAATACACTATGTGTCAATAATATACCTACTGTTTAATAAATCAAGATTTCCAGCACAAATGGGAAAAGACTACAGGACAATTTGTTGTATTTTGTTTTCCCTTGGTGTAGGTTTAACTGTGATTTTCTTGTAAAGAGAATGATGAGGTGTCAATTGCATCCTAATTATTAGTTATTGTAAAAACCACTGCACACAGTTTATGGGCTATATTGGATTAAATTAGTATTATTCTGAAAGAACATTAGAAAGGGAGATCTTTTGGATATTGAACTAACTTGTTCCAGAAATTTAGATACTTCAAAAAAGAGTGACTAACATTTGCTACAGTTAGAACATCCATCCAATGTTCACTTTGGGGTTTAATGTAGAATAATTACACAGTAATATAAATAGTGCAACTAATTGAACTATTTGTTACAAATAATATTCATTATGAATTTAGCCTCCTTTTTAGATAGCAAGCTGTCCTCAAGCCAATTCTGATGTTCTTAGAATGTATTTGTAAATATTAGATGAATAGTTTGGATGAACAATATTCAGACTATGGAGCTGTTCATAAGCTGCTTACTGTACCTATTCACTATTTGTGGTCAGCTATGTTACTTTGGGTCCTTTTTGTCTCCCTGTTGGATGACTGAAACATTTTAAGCTTTTATTTTGGATATTAACTTTCTGACTAATAATTCTGTGTGTTAAAATATTTCAAACTCTCCGGGAGCATAAAGATATTTACAAATACCAGGCAGTTGTACAAATCCTCACACATCACTAACAGTAAACATTTATATTACAGCAATGTCCAAATGTCCCAAGATTCACAGCATCCCACACAACAGTAATTACACTCAGCTTTTATTTGGAAAAAGCAGTTCGTTTCACTGCTCAGCTATCACTAACACACAGCCTTGTAAAAACAACCCAGTTCAATTTAGAAATGCCACCTCAATGCCTATATTACAGCTGAATGGGAGCTGCTGCTGCCAAAGAAGTTTGTACTTTTTTAATGGAGAGTTTACTGATCGTCAAATGATTTGTCAAGGATTGTTTCCCTCTTTTTCTAAATATCAGCCATGGAACTTTGCATTTAATTTGACCAAGAACTATATACATAGTAGAAATTAGATGTGCTCAATTACGTCTTTAGTCAACAGCGCAGATGCTAAAGAGAAATGTCAACTAGGGCTCAGTGAAAGAGTTTCATCAAAAATATTTTTGACAGAAAATTTGGGTATTGACTAAATGCGTTTTTTTAAAAAATCAACAGTGTCTTACTGTGGAAAATTTTGATTATTTTACTGAACACCCCCCCACCTCCCAGTGTCAGTTTTCAGTTGGAAATGAGTATTTTGGATGAAAACAAATATTTGAATAGGCTATTCCACCAAGGTGCATCATGGGTGTTATAGTTCCATTGCTTACATCTCCATTTTCCTCTATGGGATAGGCTCCCCAGGCAGACTTTTTTCCAAAGATGTACTGTGGCCATGATTCACTACCTCCTTTCACTAGGAAGGAGAACTATGATGCATCAGAGGAGATGTAGTCCAGCCAGGGAGCCTGGCCAACAGAGAGAAGAAACAGGGACATGAAGCACCCAAACTGCAACTTCCATGAGGCATTGAGGTGGCATTTCTAAATTGAACTGGGTTGTTTTTACCTTTTTTTCCCCACCTGAGTTAATATTTTCCAGGCGCAAGGGATTTCAACCAGCTCTAGTTACAGCCTGTCCAGAGAGAAAGTTTCTGAGCTGAAAGTACCTAGTGTAGTGTGTGGTACAGCGTTCCTTAGTTGTTCTCAACCTGACTTGGGCATTATCAGGGACCGACAGGTTCAATATCAACTGAGAAAGAACAGTATCATCTTTGAGTCACTGGCTCCAGTTTTTACAACACCAAGCTATTTACTAAGTATCTTTTACATTGACCTGGTCCATCCCATCTTAGCGTAGCAATCTGAAGGAAATCATAGCACAAGAATGTGTGGCTGCAAGCTCAGGCAAGATAACATTTCTGCAAAGGGCTCAGCTCTGAGTGTGTTATATACAGCATAGGAGTTAATCAGCATGTCCTTGGGACAAGGATTATTAGCAAGGTTATAGTTAAAGGGACAGACAGATGATTTAAGAACCATAGTAAGAATGAACATAAAAATGTTTCCTTTAAAAAGGACACACACATTATTGGTTCAGCTAGTGTTGAATAAAGCCTGTCTTGAAGTCCAAACACAGTATGAACTGAATGTTGCAGCATCTGTGTCATTTCAGAATTTGGCTCCTTGGTATATGAAGTCCTTAGTCCTTATTCAGATAAAACTCCCATTGAAAACAAAGGGAAAGTTACTCTGAGTAAAGGGGCAATGGTGGAGTAAAATTCCTTGATATTTGATAACCAGCACTTCCTTTTGTTCTGCAGAGAACTATGCCATCAAAGTAGGAATTTGCTGAAGGCTCCAAGGACTGGATGAAGATATGCCAATGTAAGAAAATCCCCTGCAGGTACAAAGACAAGAGCTCTAGCTCATTACATATTTTTAAAATAGAAGAAAAAGAGAAGACATTTAAATAATTTGTACATGGTCCAGTCTGGTGGGGTTTTTTTCTTTGCCATATTATTTCTGTTTCTATGCAGGCTGAGAGTGGTTTTGGACTACAGGATATTTCCATGAGTGCCAGATGAATAATGGAAATAATCATCAAAAAGGCTTAAAACTATATCTAATCGGACTAAATTACAGAGTAACAACCTGAGCTGTGAAATGAGAGTCCTACATCAAGTCGTCACTGAACCATTCGCTTTGAAGTTCATAACAGAGAAAACAATGCACGGTAAGAGGAGTTGTCATTAAGCCAAGCACATACTACCCTGCTGGTGACTGACATCTGGTAAGCAGCAAAAACTCAACTACTCTTTCAGGAAAAGATTCTGAATTTCAGTGAGTGGAGGACACCATGAACCCTGTTCTTTTCACCCTTTTTCCCCACCTCACTCAGTACTCAAAAGTGACACTACAGTCACTGGGTGAGTTTGTTCCCCGATTCGTTCAGACTCCTACTCATGCAATATTTTATGTAGAAATGTTAGGTCCCATGTATGCTAGGTGTTAAGCCATTGTTTACAACAGTTCAATTCCTTGGAATTTCTAAATATTAGGAATGAGAGTTTCCTAATTAAAAAAAATGTTGCATCCATCTTGGGGGAATTCTATATTAAACCTTGTCTGGCAGATAAAGAGGTACTGACTACCGTACTAAAAATGAATGGTAATGTAGGTGATCATGATTTGATCACATTTATAACAAACAGAATGAAGTACAGACCAGTGATATATATATTTATTTGGTTCTTTAAAAGGGTCAGTTTCACAAATCCACAACCAATTATGGGAGAAATCAGCCAGGAAAAAAAATTTCCTGAGAAAAATGTGAACGATAATTGGAAATTGTTTAACAACATTTTACTTGATATCCAAAAAGCCACAATCAAGAAAGAAGGCAGTATTGGTTAAAATAAAATGAAACAAACCTGGATTAGAGGGGAAATGGAAGCAATCATTATTATATAACAAATGGAAGAAAGAGGAAATTGATAGCAATGATTTATAAATCAGTAGCTAGGAATTGCAGAAAATTGATAAGGAAAGCCAAGGAATACAAGGGAAAAAATCTATGGCCTACAGAGTTAAGGACAATAAGATGGAGAGGTTTTTTAAGTATATTAGAAACAAGCAAATTCTAGCAATGGTATTGGTCCATTACTAGATGGAAAGTGTAGAATTATCAATATTAATGCACAAAAAGCAAAAAAGTATTCAATAAATCTTTCTGTTCTATATTTGAGGAAAATGTAGATGACATAGTTATATATGATAACACCCTTTCCATTCCACTGCTATCCCTGGAGGATGTTAAACAAAAGCTACTTAAGTCAGACTTTTTAAAAATCAGCTGGTCTGGATAATTTGCATTCAAGAATTTTAAAAGAGCTGGCTGAGGTGCTTGGCCGGACCATTAATGTTGATTTTTAATCTGTCTTGGCACATCAGGGAAATTCCAGAAGACTGGAAGAAAGATAATATTGTGTTAATATTTAAAAAGGCTAAGTGGGATGACCCAGGTAATTACAGGCCTGTTAGTCTGTCATTGAACCAGGGTAAGATAATGGAGTGGCTGATATGGGACTCAAATGAAGAATTCAAGGACAGTAATATAATTAATGCCAATCAACATGGGTTTATGGAAAATCAATTCTATAAAATTAACTAGATTTTTTAAACGAGATTACAAATTTGGTTGATAATGGAAATAGACCTGATGTAATAGACCTCTGTAAGGCATCTGACTTGGTACTGCATGACATTTTGATTAAAAACCTAGAATGATATAAAATTAACATGGCACACATTAAATGGCTAACTGATAGATCTCAACTAGGACTGTCGATTAATCGCAGTTAACTCACATGATTAACTCAAAAAAATAATCGGGATTAAAAATATTAATCATGATTAATCACAGTTTTAATCACACTGTTAAACAATAGAATACCAATTAAAATTTATTTAATATTTTTGGATTTTTCTCTACATTTTTAAATATATTGATTTCAAATACAACACAGAATACAAAGTGCACACTGCTCACCTTATATTATTATTTTTTATTACAAATATTTGCACTGTAAAAATGATAAACAAAAGAAATAGTATTTTTCAGTTCACCTCATACAAGTAGTGTAGAGCAATTTTTTTTAAATCACTCAACAACCCTAGTCTCAACACATTATTGTAAATGGGGAATTATGATCAAAATGGGTGTGTTTCTAGTGGGGGCCCGTGGGGATCAGTTCTTGGCCCTACGCTATTTAACATTTTTATTAATGACATGGAAGAAAACAAAATCATCACTGAATGTTTACAGAGGACTCAAAAACTGGGAGAGTGGTAAATAATGAAGCGGACAGGTCAATGATACAGAGCGATCTAGATCACTTGGTAAGCTTGGCACAAGCAAAGAATATGCTTTTTAATACAGCTAAATGTAAAAGTATACATCAAAGAACAAAGAATATTGGCCACACTTACAGGATGAGGACTCTCTCCATGGAAACAGTGACTGTGAAAAAGATTTGTGGGTGGGGAGGATAGTCATGAGCTTTCAGTGTGATGCTGTGGCCAAAAGGGCTCATGCAATCCTTGGCTGCATCAACAGGAGAATCTCAAGTAGGAGTGGAGAGGCTGTTTTACCTCTATTTGGCATTGGACTAGTGTCCAGTTCTGATGTCCACAATTCAAGATGGATGTTGGTAAATTGGAGAGGGTTCAGGGAAGACCCATGAGAATGATTAAAGTACTCCAAAACTTGCTTTATAGTGACAGAATCAAGGAGCTCAATCTAGGCTGTCTAGAGGGCGCAGCTTTTAGCGACACAGCTGTTCTGCTACAGCTGTGCCGTTAAAAAGCGCACCGTGTAGCCGCTATTTGTTGGCAGGAGAGAGTTTTCCTGCTGACAAAAAAATTCCACCCCAATGAGCGGCATTAGTGTTGTCGGCAGGAGAGCGCTCCTGCTGACAAAGCACTGATCACACCGGCACTTGTCATCGACAAAACTTTTGTCTTTCGGGGGGTGGGGGTGCGGTTTTTTAATATCTCTGAATGACAAAAGTTTTGTCTTTCACTTGCCATTGTAGACAAAGCTCTAGTTAGCTTACCAAAGAGAAGATTAAGGGTTAACTTGATTGCAGTCCAGTAAGTAACTACATGGGGAACAAATATTTACTACTGGGCTATTCAATCTAGCAGAGAAAAGTGTAATGTGATCTAATGGGTGGAATTTGCAGCTAGACAAATTCAGACTGGAAATAAGGGATACTTTTTTTAACCATGAGAGTAATTAACCATTGGAACAACTGACCAACTGTTGCGGTGGATTCTCCATCACTGACTATTTTTAAACCAAGACTGCTTTTTCCCCCCTAAAAGGTATACCTAGGAATTATTGTGGGGAAGTTCTATGACTTGTGGTTATACAGGAGATCAGACTAACTAATCACAGTGGTCCCTTCTGGCCTTAGAATCTATTAATTGTTCGCCCATGGCCCACTCAGCTGGTATGGAAAATTATTCAATTGCTAGTATAAAATTGGTAAAAATTGCTTGGAACACAGAGTTTGCGTTTTCTGTGAGGATGCTAAAGCCATTTTACCCATCTTCAACCCACTTTCAATATTAGCTGTGAAAGTACAAGGGGCAGGGCAATGGGTTATTTCCTAAGTGCATGTGAGGTTGCAGTGTTCAATAATAACTTCATAGTATAATACTCCATTGTGTTAGCAAAAGACCACATCTGTATTCAAGCTATTTAATACTATAGTGACAGACTGTGATTAAAACATAAGTACAATGGTAAAATCAATGTCCCTGTTGATTGAAACTATTTGGAAGATGTGTCACTCAGGGATAGGGAAAACACAGAGTAAAATAAGTCATAATTCTTTACATCCTGGATCCTAAAGCCAGACTAAAAGGTAACTTTTGGCTTTGTCACTGGAAAAGCAAAACATGACGGTTGAGATTTTGCTAAAACCAGAACATGGCTGCCTGAGTTCATCTCATTCAGTTATTCTAGTAACCTTTTAGATTAATTTTTCCAGCGGCTTCCTTGCAAGATATTGAAAAGTTTTGCTTTGCAGACTTATTGATGCAATGACCTTTTCCCATTGTCTGGCTTCTAAATTTAGTTTATTAAATTTAAGGGACAACAAGGTCAAATATAGTATCATTAAAATTCATAGGAGAGATACAGATTACAGTAGTGAAAGTGCTAAATTAAATATGATTTGCTGCTATAGTAAGACATTTTAAATCCAGGTCATCCCAATCTCAAGGCAGAGAAGAGATTTGCTGAGCCTTTAGGAAAGTATACTCTATAAACAGAGATACTTGGGCTGAAGGAAACATTTTCATACAGAAATCATAATTAGAATATACCTGTATTTAACCAAATATCTTAAACATCCTTTTGGTTCTGTCTTTTGCTTAATACAATTGAAAAATATATTCATGTGACCAGGAAACAAAGACAGTCCAACTAAAAATTCACTTATTGAGAAATAGGATACCAAATATCAGGGGGTAGCCGTGTTAGTCTGTATCTACAAAAACAACAAAGAGTCTGGTGGCACCTTAAAGACTAACAGATTTATTTGGGCATAAGCTTTCGTGAGTAAAAACCTCACTTCTTCGGATGCATAGAGTGAAAGCTACAGATGCAGGCATTATATACAGACACATGGAGAGCAGGGAGTCTTGTGAAGTAACTCCCTGCTCTCCATGTGTCTGTATATAATGCCTGCATCTGTAGCTTTCACTCTATGCATCCGAAGAAGTGAGGTTTTTACTCACGAAAGCTTATGCCCAAATAAATCTGTTAGTCTTTAAGGTGCCACCAGACTCTTTGTTGTTTTTGTAGGATACCAAAGAAGATGGAACATAGGTCACTTTTGATGTGACAATTCTATATACCTATAGTTGCTTAAGTCTCTCCATCCTTTACACCCACTTTTCTCTCGCTAACTTACTTTGTTTTTTTAGTGCAGATATTCTAGAAAAAGGCTATTCCATTTTTACAAAAGAATGGACATAATGGTCCTGGACATAGATATGCAGAATACTGCACAAATGTTGGATACATTGTTAATTTAACCCACTCAATTGTGTATGTGTATGCTGCTCTTCACCTGGCATCCTTGCTCTGGTAGAATACTATAAATATACCTAATATAAAAATAATCCTTTGTCTTGTGTTATGTAGCTCAAACTAGATGATCATCATGGTCCCTTCTGTCCTTAAAAAAGCTATGAAAAATTAATAAACAATAATACAAGCCATTTAATCCTCCCAGCTGGGATAGGTTGAGGAAAGTACTGAAGATGGTCAAATAATTTGATTATTTTAGCCTTTTCTTCTTGTGAATTATCCACAATAAATCATGAATTTCACAAATGTATTCAATATACAGAATTGTTCTGTTAATAATTTTTAACAACATTTTCAAGCTATGGATGCCACATGAACTGTAGTATCTAGTCAGTTAATCAGAATTCTGAATTTTGTGACTGGTCTAAGTCAGATAATATTATTTCTGTTCCCTGCTTGGATAACCTAAGCTTTATAAACTACATCTTCTGTTCAAAATGAATTTAATTTAATCACAAAATGCATTTCATTTATTGGTTAAATGAATTTCAGGCAAAATTAGCTTTCTGAGAACATTAGCTTCTGAAAATATTTGCTAATACATAATAAAAAAGATACATGAATAGGCTAAACTAAAACTTCATTTTTGATTCGGTGTAGTGTTCAGAAACATGAGATTCCAAGTTCTAGCGCTTTAAATCACCACAGCTCTAAAAACCTGATATATTAGTTAATAGCTGCATATCAATGGTTAGTTGAGAAGGGAACGATGACAATATGACATCTTTTTCCTCACTACCTTGTAGCATAATTGATCAGCTGAGCTAAAAAGGTTATACAAGTAATTTGCAAAAATGGTAGGCAGGTTTTCCTAAGGACTTCTATTCTAACTTAATGGACTCAAAAGAAATTGAATGGAGTACAATGAAAAGTCCCTAATACAGCTATTTTTCTAATATAGTTACATTGTAATCAAATGTGATCCTACCGGCATGATGGATCCTTGGGGTCAAATGTAGAGGTGATGTAAAAGGTGGTGTGTGTTATTCATTACTAATTCCCTGTAACTCATACAGAACCTGATTCAAAGCCCACTGAAAGTCAGTTGAAGATTCCCATTGATTTCAATGGGCTTTGGCTCAGGCCCACAGAGGAGAGAGGTGGTAACATGCAACCAAGGGTGCAAGATAAAGCAGCAACTTCATACAGCATCCTGCTGGTTGCTTTTCTTGCAAAAGCTCCACTGTTCTGCCCTCTCAGCCTGCAAATTACACTGAATCAAACTCATTTACTGGCATGTACATTGTTCTTTCTTTCTTTCTTTCTTTCTTAGCAGTGATCTAGCTCTAAATGACACAAACTTCCAGAGAATAGGAGGTTTTCAAGCAATTGGGGAGAGGGGGTGGATTCTGAACACCAACAGATGTTTTATCGGTACTGTAGCCAATTATTTCATTTAGTCATCTAATTGAGGGATTTATTGTTGTGGTTAATTATAATTAATTAAGGTGTGATGGATAGGTTTAAGTAGGATAATATTATAGGTATATAATGCTGATCAGCATTTATGAGTGATGAGTGTGTTTTAGGTGTATAAGTAAAGTAATGCAAGGCCTGCAGATTGAGGCCTGTAAGATTTCAGCTCAGTTACATTAGGCCTTAGGCCTAAAGAAGAGGTGACATGAGGTGATGACCCAGGAATGTCCCCATACCATTAAAGTTACAAGATTACTATAAAAATATTCCAAAGGATGATGTTCAGGAAAATATGCCGCAATGTACCCATCTAGACCCCAAGACACTTGATGGTAACATCATGGAAAATGCTGCAGTAGCCACAGATTACTATGGGGACTTGTTTATATAGGTGCTAATGAGAATAAGGGGAACTAAGAGGGTAACCTATGAAAAGCAGGGCACCCCAAAGTTTATGGGCCATGGAAGGGCAAATAAGGAAAAAGGGGTTGACACCTTATGTATATGTGATGCTTATTCTGTGTGCTGGGGGAAATGCATGGGGGGATGCCAGGATGACCACCATTGATGATGATAGTAATGATGATAATGACTGACACTCCAAGGTCCCCCAGCAGCAGATGTGAGCGATGCTAATCATATGGCTAAACACTTTGTACTCTCTATTTGCTACTGTATTTTAGTATTTGTTTATCTGCTTAGTGAATTTGTTAATAAAGGGACTTGTAATTGGAATTGGAATTGTGAAAACTGGAATGGTTTTTCGTGTGCTCCTGGAGGCTCTTATTTAATAATATTCATGATGGTGTGGCCCTCAGGAGACCAAACCTTTAGCCACTACAATCTAAGAGATTAATTAATACACCCATCTATCAGTAAGACTACAGTTCCCAGGTCTCATCTTGCTTTCATGTTTTATATTATATCAAACTATTGATCACAGAGTTATACTTGATGTATACTGCTATGAGCAAGAGGAGAAGCAGGCCCCACATGCCCCAGCCATCTATCTGTGGGCATTTCTATGAGTGTAGTTGGACAGGTTAGGAACTTCAGTACCTGCCCATTTTAGCTTCTAGCATTAATTTGCTTGCACTTCTCCCCCTCCAGAGGATAAACAGTGTATTTCAGATGCTTATGAGCCTGGGGTTACTTGGAGAAATCAAAACTAATACAGAGCTCTTATTATAGCCCTGAACAAAAAACATTCAGTCATAATAAATTTAATTTAAGAGAATGGGATTACTTCTTAGCCACTTCCAGACCTCCACTGATTGGCAAGGCATTTTTCTCACAGTTGCTTTATGTTTGTCCACACACACTTGGAGGTTATTTATACTGTATACCATAATCATTTCTCCAGGGGAGTAGTCTTTAGGAGAATTCAAAGGGTTCTCATGTGCTAAATAAAATGATTGACCTTTCGATTAAAAAAAGATTAAAAACTGTCAACATAGGTCAGCTATGCTGTATCACCGGGAGAGACATAAGAACTCCTACCATACAAGTAAGAAACTTGTTTAAAAACATGTGTGTCCAATTTGCAAATTTAATCTGAAAACATATTTCTGTTCTAGTACTTGAAACAATTTCTCTGTAATATGATGAAAAGCACACCTTTCTTCTCCCCCTTCTTCCCCCCTCCCCCCGCTTGCTTTTCCTACACAGAAAGATGCAAGACTCTACTAGGAACTGGGCTGCATTTTTACATATATAAACAAGGCTGTTTGATGTATTTTACAATTTGTTTGCTAATGTTCCCCAACTGCTGCCTGTTTAGAATTTTCATTTCCAGGTCCCAGGGGTATATCTGGAGATTTATAAAGAAAATATTTTGATCTGAACTTTCAATCTTCAGATGCAGATGGTCAAATCACTAACACATTGTGTATAGCTTGATCTAATGTACCCATTTCACATGACATAAGATGCATGCAAAAGTAATACCGAGCCCCGTTCTGATTCCATTGCCTGGCCTCTGCTCTACTGCTTTAGAATGGGGCTAGAAAGATAAATAGATGAATATAAGCTGTGAGAGTAATTATTTCAGACATATCTGACAAAACATATTTGTGGTATAAAATTAATCCTCAGCAATAGGAACTGTGCAAGTTAAATTTTAATGAATCTGACACTTACAGTTTATCTGTGAGTATCTCCTGGAATAGGAAACATTGGTAAATGGGTAGAGGAAAATCCTTGGAACGGTAGTTCATGTATAAATAATATGGAAAGAGATCAGCCTTATATACCTCTAGCCCTTCTCTTAACCTGATTTTCTACCACCAAGCACTTGGATGAATAAGACTTTTTTCAAGTCTTCTCTTTTTTTAAAGATACAATAAAATGCTTCAACATTTTCTGCACAGTGGTAAAAAGCAAATATCTGGCAAAGTCAGAGCACTATTTACAGACAGATAATAAAACTTGCATTAAAAATGCTGAGCTCCAAACAGTTACGTTATATAATTAAGAATGGGAAGTGTTAGATGGTACCTAGTTTAATCCTTATCTCACTGTTCCAGATTGCACAGCTTTGAAGGAAGCATTTTATTACAGTTACAGTCAAATGACTGTCTGGCTTCACTGAAGCAGTGCTGAAGTAGTTAGGTACCAAAGAATTTAACGTGACCAAAGGTGTGACCAGAACATTCAAGAGTCAAGGTGGTTCCAGGAATACCATTTACATGAAACAATATCAGATGAATGGACCTTTTTTGGTCGGAAGCTACACAGTCCACCTCAGCTGTTGAAAAGTGAAAGCATTTGGGTGTGTATGTGTGTGTTTTTTCTTCTCCCTCTTCCTTCCTCCCCCACCCCCCGCAAGACACATAGCCCACACCAACCATTTACTATTCTGTTGATTCCCCCCCCTCAGTGGTGCTACAGGTTCTATCATCTGCCCCCCCCCCCGCCCAACACCCACAATTCTTTTTTCTAAGTTTAGTGACTTCTGTGTATTGGGTTGGAACTGCATTTACACCCTCCAGGCATGTCAAATAGGTACATACCTGCAACAGTTTGTTCCAGCTGGTGCATCAACCTTGCTTCTTGTGTCAACGTAAAAGGAGTTGGAACCATTGTCTTTCCTGTGATTTGCTTTTTGGGGGGGGGGGGGAAGGGAGAGGGAGCAAAAACTGCAGTCCCTGCTGTTGTGCTGGCACCTTGCATCGGCCATGCATCAGGGAGTTTTCAAAACTGCTCTAAGTTGTTCCATTTACCTCTGTCTCTGGTCTCCTTCTCGTCTTCCTCTTCTCATTATCTCTGGATAACCTCATCCACAAACACAAATTCAACTATCCTCTCTGTCCTGTTGACTCCGAAATTTACCTTTACTCCAGATCTATCTCTGTCTGTCCAAATGAAAATCTTAGCCAGTCTCTCTGACATCTTCTTGTGAATGTCCAGCTGTCAGCTCGACATGACTAGAATTGAGATCTTAATCTTCTTACCCAAACTCTCCTCGCTACCTCCTTTCTTGATCCTGGTAGACACCACCACCATTTCACCTGTCACTCAGGCCCCTTACTTGGGTGTCAGCTTAGATTTGGACCTATCTCCAGGTCCTCACATCCAGGCGATATCTAAATCTTGCAGATTCTTTCTGTACAACATCTCAGGTCAACCAAAACACTCAATGAATTCAGGTTCAGTTCGGCAAATAGTTTGGGTCAAATCAACAAAAATTCAGAATGTTTGACTCAATTTTACAAAGATGTTTCATTTTGGAATTTCACTCTTTTTAATGAATAAAACACATTTAAGAGGTTTAAAATCTTCAAAGGTTTAGTTTTTGGTCAAGTAAATATTTCATTTGACCAAAAATGAATTTTTAAAAAGTTTTTGTTTTGCTGGGAAAAAATGTGTAGTTTCAGTTGACCTGAATCAGTTTTATTTGTTTGTTTGTTTGTGTTTTTTGTTTTGTTTTGTTTTGGTCACTGAACAAAAACAAAACAACAAAAACCAGTTATTCACACACAGCCCTAGTGGCTATACCAACTGAAGAGCTGCTTCAGTAGTACTAGTTGTTAAAAGTGTTTAAAAAACAAATCTAAAACATTCATGAAGTGCATACACCTAATAGCAGTAAGTAATACCTATACATATGGAAGGGTATCTAAAGGAAATAACATAGCTTGTTTAATAACTTCGACCATTTTTCTTTCAAGATGTTTATTGGAAAAAAAATAAGTTTATGTTAAATCAAGCGGAAAAATATGAATCCATGTGAAGAGAAGCTGGCAGGAAAATACAGAGAACCATGTTTTGTTTTAGCATTTAGCAGTGACAATTTCAAACAATTTGAATTTTAGGGAGTAATAATTCTATTCTCATAGAAACAAGAAGTTCTGTCTTAAAAAATCCTTCTGCTGGCACAGCTATAGAGAGGGATTTTCTGAAGTGCCTACGTGACTTAAGGACACAAATCCTAAAACTGACTTCCAATAAAACTTTTACTCCTTATTCACATAGGTGCTTTGAAAAATCCCACCAGGCTAAAAACACTCTAGATTAGGAAACTTTTACGCGTGAGGCAGAGGAATCTAATATTTGTCATAGGGAGATGTGCTTATAATGTGAATTAGCTCGATGGAGCTAATGGATCCATTAGCTTAATGGATCATTTGAATAACTGATATACCATCCAACTCTGACCCCAATTCTGCAGACCCCTAATGCAGTGTGAAGTTCCACTTGAAGTCATTGAGAAGGAAAAAAGGAAGCTATTTGTGCAACTTGACGTGTGAATATTTTATTCATTTGGATTTTTTTTTAGAAGCAAGCCTATCCTGTGCCCTGTCTACACAAACATTACAAAACAACAAGTTATGAACTCAGCTCACTCCAACAGCTTACAAAAGTTTATACAACCCCTGCCTCTCTTACCTCACCATTGAACCCAACTAGCAACCTCCTTAATCCACCTTTTTTCAAAGCTGCAGAAATCCTTCCAGCATAAGAGGAGGGCCTACAGATTTGGGCTTTGTCAGACCAAGTCATCATCAAACATGCATCATCTGAGGACTGTTGCACCTGCCAGATTGACCACAGTTGGTGGCATCACACCAGGTATCATGTAGTGAAGTTCCCAGATTTGGTTCAATCCTCTGAAATGATCAGACCAAGGGAAGAAGCAAATTACAAACTTGGGAGCCCCCTCATTAAAGTCCATCTGCTGTTCAGTGTGGAGAGTATCAGCTCAAGATCCAAATGCTTCAGTTGATATTAACCAGTGAGTAAAAGGATGCTGCCATACATGCAGGATCTAAACTATTTAGGATTTTTTAGATTGAAGACAACATCTCAGGTTGTATCAGGTGAATGTGTTCTCTACACAAAATGCCTGTAATGCAGGGAGGCCACATTCTACACCAGATAAAGTTACTGTATGGCCATCTGGTGTAACCCCGTGCAGAGAGCATTACAATACTTCAGACAAAAAGACATGGGTAACTGCAGTAAGGTGCATATCTGAAAGAAAATGCTGCCATCTACTACCAGGTCCAACACGGAGGGGGGGGGGGCGGGGAAGCCGGTAGAAATTACTGGGGCCCGGCGGCCCAGAAGGGGGCCCGGGGCCCGGCTTCTCCCCCCCCCCCATCAGCCCTGTTTAGCTGGTCCACCCTTGCTGGGAGGGTGAGGGGGTGAAAAAAAATTTTCAAAGGGGCCCAAACCCGCTCTCGGCGGCCCTGTCTACTATCCAATGAAAGTGCACTCTTGGTCACTGGCTCCTCAGGCATCCAGAAATATGTCTATCAGGCATTTTTATTTGTCAAGTTGTTCCATTATAAAATGAAAAGCCTGAATGAACTGGAAATTTAACAGCAGAAGAGGTATCAACACATATGATACCTTGGAAATATGTCAGGACTGGAAAACTCAATGGAATACAGTGTTTCTTGGCTTGAAGCTCTAGAAGAGGAGGGAAGGGTAAGTTAAATTGCAGGTGAGGCTTGGGGTTGGTTTTTTTTCTATCATGACACCAAATATATTGTTAAAAGGTCTTTCCTATATAAATTTCCTCAGGATGGAAAATGTTTGCTAATAAGTCTCAAGAAACAAATAGCAATTTGACCCCCAGACGAGAATAAAGACAAAAGGATCATCACATGGGACTTTTAAGCTAGACTAGGCAAAGCACTAGAAAATATACTGTGCAGAAAGATTCTCCATTGGCCACAGGAAGATGGGCTGGATTATTTAATAGGATTCTTCCATCTTTACATTCCATTAGGCTATAAAATTATCTTATGTGAAAAGAATTTAAAAAGCTGCAAAATCTGTCAACAAAAATAATGTGAGGTGTCTTTGTCTACCCTAGTATTAAATGATGGTAGTTGAATGTAATACTGGGTGCAATTTGAAGCACCAAATTTATTAATAAAATGGCTGCTTTTTAGAGCTACTTGTTTTGGCATCTAAAAGGAGAAGGTAATTTCTTTCTTTTTTTGTAATATAATAAACAGAAGGTAAAACAAAAAGTGAGCAATAGTGACTTATGCACAATTATTTCACATTTGTTATCATAATAGATGGTATTTCCCACAACATAAACTTTAAAACATCCTATCATAAACTATAAGAAAAAAAAGATCAACAGCAGAGTGACAGTCAAAGAGGAAAACTTAAAACCATAGAATCAGCCTGGAGGCTATTTACAGCAAGAATCCTGTTTTAAAAAGACACAGCTAGTTTATGTAGCTACTGTAGGAGTAAAGAAAAAGAGCCTCAGACAGTGGCGAACTGGAAAAGCAGGTAAGTTTATTAGGGCTCCAAGAACATACCTTAAAAACTCACCTGGACAACATAAGAGACTAGAATGAAGAGTGTCATAGAAGGTAAGTTAGAAATAGGTTAGATTGTGGCATTGTCACCTATATTTGGGATGTGAAAAGATGCTGTGTAGCTGCATCAAATTCCCGTGGCATTGTGTCTGAGGCAGGTACAATGAGCCATCCTACAAGGTGGTGTTGAGCACTTTCAACTTCCATTGACATCCGTGGGAGTTGAGGACACGACACCTCACAGGAGTGTTCAGCTCCTGGCAGGATCAAGCCCCAAATCTCCAGGAACACTGATGGAACACACTAAACAGTGGAATAATTTATTCCCTTTTACAGCACCATCATATCAGCCCAGCTCTGCTGGCTGGAGCCAAGAGGCATGTGTGGAGCCCATGGTGGCTCCCTGTGTTTTTATAGCTCTAGAGACCTTGCATGCCAAGAGCACAAGGACCAAGATTGCCTTGCTCCTTACACCTTCTTGCTTTCAAAAGCAGCTATGCAGGACTAGGCACTTGGTAATCAACAGTGGGCTTGTTATGAAGAGCAAACGGCAAGCACTATCAAGATAATTTAATATTTCAGTACATTAGAAGCAATAAACTTGTAGATGTGAATGTAGAACTAGAACTGGGTGGGAAACAATTTTCCCATCCTATGAAAATGTTGAAAGTATCAAAAGAAACATTTCAAACCTGGAGAAAAATCAAAATCTCAAACATTTTCATGAACTCAAAAATCTGAAAAAAAAATCAGTTCAAAGCAGTCAAGCTGTTTTGTTTTAATTTTGACTATTCAAAAACATTTTTACATTAGTTAAAGTTTCTAAATGAAGTCATTTTGAACCAAAAAAATCAGGTTCTCATTTTAAAATTGTCAAAACAAAATGTTGTCCATTTCAAAAGTTTTTTTTCAAGTAAAATTTTTTTTGTCAAAACTCACCCTTTTCTGAAAAAAGTTTCATTTGCCACTAAAATTCCTGCCCATATCTACAGAAAGCTTCTAGACAACCAGGGAGTTCAGGGGAAAATAATGCCATCTATTTGATTCATTAATCTACCCCAATTTAAGTTTTGACTGGTCTGTGAACCCACAGTGGTTTGCTTGACTTTTGTTCATGTTCACAAACTTTCTGTTGGACACTTTTGTGAACCTTTTTGCTCTTCCTAGGCATGCCTAAAAGTTTGCATCATCACGCTGATGGTGTATTCCATTAGGAGAAATTACATTGGTGTCTGACTGGTTGAAGCCATCCCAGGAGATCAAGAAGGTCAATCTAGCCATTAGAGAAAGAGACTACATTTTGGTTCAGCTTTTTGATCCAGATGGAAAAAGTAAGTCAACCTCATTATTTCCTAGATGTTTTGTCTGTCTGACTCTGTCAGGCCCAGTATATTATTACCGTATGTAATCCGCATAGTTCTGGAAACTGTCTCGTCATTCTATATTTGGGCTCTACAACCCATGTTTAGAAGCAGAAAATTCAGTCCTTGAACTCAAAGTTTTGTTGTTGCATCAAAGCTGAAGCAAACCTGAGACTTGTCTTTTGGTTTCCAGGGATAACCATAGTGATCTTTGCTTTGACACTGCAGTTGTTTTAGGTAGAAAGAAGGAATATGATAAGAATAAGGTGTATAAAGCTCTGGCTAAAGCTAGGACAGCAGAAACTTCAAAAATTTAAGATACTACACTATGGACTAATTTTTGCCAAACTTCTCATAAACTCATAAGCATTTTGAACTTCTTTCACAGGGTAACCAGTCCAGCTGGTGGAGGGGTGGGGAATGATGGGGAAAGCATTAGACGTGACATATCTGGAATTTAGAAGGACTTTTGACACTGTTTCACTTGACAGTCTCATAAGCAAACTAGGGATATGTAGTCTAGATGCAATTGCTATAACAAGAGTCGGCAACCTTTGGCACATCACTGGATGTTTTTAAGAAGATAATCGACAACCACCTGTCAGGGATAGTCTAGCATGGGGGTTAGGATGGAGGGATGGACTAGATGACCCCTTGGGTTTCCTTCCAGCCCTACATTTCTATGAGTCAAACATTCTCTGAGGTAAATGACTTGAATCAGTTTGGATAGATAGCTCAGAGAAGCTGTCCACGTCATTGGATACTTGGGTACAGTAACTCCTTGCTTAACCTTGTAGTTAAGATGGATGCACAACCTTGTAGTTATGTTCCTGAAAAATGCAACTTTAAGCAAAACGATGTTAAGTGAATTCAATTTCCCCATAAGAATTAATGTAAATAGGAGTGGTTAGGGTCCAGCAAAATTTTTTTCACCAGACAAAATAGTATATTATTATTATACACACACAGTATAAGTTTTAACCAAACAATTTAATACTGGTACACAGTGATGATGATTGTGAAGCTTGGCTGAGGTGGTGGAGTCAGAGGGTGGGATATTTCCCAGGGAATGCCTTACTGCTAAATGATGAACTAGCAATTGGCTGAACCCTTAAGGGTTAACTCGTTAATGTAGCCTCACCCTCTACAAGGCAGCATGAATGGAGGGAGAGGAGACAGCATGGCAGACAGAGACAGAGACACACACCGTGAGTGTGAGAGAGATGCGTGCATTGCTCCTTTAAGTACTCTGACCCCACTCTAAGTACACTGCCTTTTTAAGTTGATCAGCAAGCTGAGACAGCAGCTGCTGCCAGGAAGTTCCCTCCATTCTGAGCACTGTCTTGTGTGTCCCCTGCTCTATGGAGATGGGGTAAGCGGGGAACAGGAGAAAGGGGGAGAGGGACACCCTGACATTAGCTTCCTTCCCTCCCCCACACATAGCAAGCAGGAGGCTCCGGGGAGCAGCTTCGAGACAGAGGGCAGGAGCAGCACATGGCAATGGGGGGAGGGACAGCTGAACTAACGGCAATTGATAACCTGCTGGGTGGCTGCCACACAGGGAATTTAGGGTAACAGGGAGCTGATAGGGGGGCTGCCGGTCCACCCTGGTTCCAAGCCCCCACCAGCTACCTCCAACAGGCTGCTCCTTCTGCAAGCAGTGGACAAAGCAGGCAGCTGCCAAACGACTTTATAAGGGAGCATTGCCCAACTTTAAATGAGCATGTTCTCTAATTGATCAGCAACGTAACAACGAAACAATGTTAACCAGGATGACTTTAAGTGAGGAGTTACTGTACATTAAAAATGGATTAAAATAATTAATTATATCACATTCGCATATTGAGTGATGTGTGCAGGGCTTGACCACCTCACCTTAAGGATTTTGTTTTGAATGAAATGTTCAAGAGAAAGGAAAGAGGTGACTAGTTGTGTGGCAGGATATCAACTTGTATGACAAATTAATTTGCAAAAATTAGAGTTGTTTAGTTAGAAAAAGATGACAGCAGGAAATTTATGAATCTCCCTTTAACATTGCCACAAAATATGGAAGTAAAAGAAGACAAAATTAAATGCCAAGTAATTTTAGAAAAATTAAAGTGAACTATATTTTAAAACAGTGTACCCTCGGCCTTTGCAATTCACTGCCAAAGATATCAGGCAATCAACTGATATGGCTATTTCAGTTCTTGACTACACATTTGAGGCTATACAAACTAACAGAATAAAAATATCCAAGTATAATTCACCAGATCTTTAGCTGATTGTCTGTGGGCATCGGAAAGGAATATTTATTCTCTTATTGCTCAATTCACTACTGGAATGTGCTCACATATTATGGTGATGAGTGTGGTATAAGAACCTATATAGAATAGAATACACAATTGATTCTATTGTGGCTTTTGGAGTGTGGGGGTAGGGAGGGAGTTCAAAACCACAAACTAAAGCATCAGTTATTGGTCATTATCAAAAGGTAAAAAAGCAGAAGATTATTAGTGTGATCCAGAATGTCATATTTTATGTAGAGATGGGTGAAATTTTTTGAACAAATTTGCTGGGTGGGTGGGGAGAAAGCACTTTCAGTTCACTGGAAACTGCAAATTTGATATGAATATATCAAATAGTTTTGGCCAAAACAATTTTTTTCTTCCTGCCGGGGTTACATTCACAAGGGGACTTAGATGCCATTCAACAGCTGGAGGGAGAAGAAGGAGAAGGAGTTGTTGAAGTTTGTCAAGTTTTCCCCCCCAAAAGTGAATAACTATTGATCTTCAGATCATTGATAACAATTTTTCTGAATATTCACAATTCACACTGTGTTGGTTAGTCATAGAAGTCACATGATGTTGTTTCTGCTTCCTGACTGAATGACTTAGGCAACTAACAGTTCAAACTGAAAATTTTATAATACACTATAGGAATCTAAGCATTTTGTGAATATTCACAGATACAAGTTTCAGATTTACTGTTCATGCATATTTGTACTAGTATAGATTATATGTTAAAAAGAAGTACATGAAAGGGGATATAAAGATATCAAATCAAAATGAATTAAATCCAAACAAACATTGTGGTATATAGTTTTTAACACTGTTCAGTCAGATCTTATTGTTCCTTTATTTTCTTTCCTTGATTCCACTATGTCCAGAACCAATTCATTATTTGCTCCAGATTCAGTTTTGTAGAGTTCCCTTAAGGAATCTGTAGTGTCCTTGCTGATTGCAATAGTTACAATCACATTTATGTTACAAGCCTGTGATTATCCAAAGTAACTATATTTCATTGCATATGCAGTTTTCTTACTGCCTGTGAATTGACAAAGATGTTTGAAATGACCCAACATAGTAGCAACATGAATGATTCTCTGTTTCCTGCAAAAGTGATTTATTTCCACCAAACTGACACCATGAAATCTAATCCAAGTTTTCTGAGGAACTCTTCTAGGAAGTGGGACTAAAATAAACAGACTGAAATCAAAACTCAGGTTAGCAGTTCCTCACTAGCCATTGACTGTGTATGGTGCTCAGTATACCTCTTTTGTTTGATCTTCAGTCAGAATCCAAAATAACACCATTGTGAAGCTTGCAGGAATCTTCTGAAACATAACAGACTGCCGTCCATGCACATGACAGCCTTTAGCCCATTTATCATTATAATGCTCTATGAATGTTTGGCTCACACCCAGAAAAGCGACACCCCTGGGGCCGAGGGGACATGTGCCAGTGCTATATTTGCTCACCTTCCATTAAAGCAGTGAAGTAAAGAAGTGAAGCTTGAAACCTCACAGCCTCTGGGGCCTAATCAGCACCAGGAGTTTGGGGGGAAAACTCCCACTATGGCACTACCATGGGTAAGACAACACAGTAGTAAAACCTCTGAAACCTTTTGCTACACGATCACTCCCATTGCTGGCATCATTGGTGCAGTTGGACTAATGGTAGTGCCATAGTGGGAGATTTCCCAAAGACTGCCAGTGTAGACAAGAGGTAGAAAGAGCAGCTTTATACTACTGGCACATTCACCGCTTTGGAATGTGCTTCCAGTCTTTGAAGGTCCCAAGGACTTTACAAATCATGGCTCAGAGTGCAGGGACTACTCCCGCTGTGAGTCTTTTGGGGGGTCCTAATCATTCCAAGAGAGATGGAGAAGCAGCGTGAACATGATGATCTAGCCCCTCCTACCAGCCTTTACAGGCATCAAGGATTGGTTTAGCTTGCATATCTCTACTACATACACCAGGGAGCTCACTGCTGCTAGAATTTTAATAGGGTAAACAATAAACAGGGATACTTACAAAAGGCAAATCTTCCTCTCATTGTTTCTAGCTAACAGATGTCAGTCACATCTCTTAATCTGAGCCAACAGAGCTTCCCTCCATTTCTAACTTCTCTCTCTCTGGCTTCAAATCAATATTAAACTCTCTGTGATAGAGTGGTGTTGCTAGGCAATATGGCTCTAGTGAGTGGCGTGTCTAGCAATCAGCCATTGCTCTCTGATAGTGCTCACAATAAACTACATTTTTGTTTGTACATATTTTCCATCTATTACTGCACATCCTCAGAGAATCGGAGATAAAAGAAGCCTATTAACAAGTATACTTCAGGCTTGCAAATGCACTTAGTGTTTAGATCAAAATGTCTTCCATTTTCTAGTTTCTACAAAATGCATAGCTAGTTATCGGGATCTTCTTCGGAATACTTTAGATGCTACCTTCATTTAAAAGCAGTGTCAAATGGCTATACAAATCTTAGCTTAATATCACATATTCAGTATAACAGCTCTCATTTCCCCTCAGGAAAGGAAAGCAAATAACATCTATGACATATTTTGTTGTCAATGTCAGCTAGTATTCTTAGACTCTATTCATCTGCAGTGATCCAGAGCTTCCTGACTGTGGAAAGCTGCATGGGAAGATCATAGGTTTCACTTCTGCTGCAAGGTGACCTATATTCCCAAGAATATCAGGCAGCCTAAAATCAGTCTCTCATGTAAGGGAAACAATAATCTTCAAGGGGAGGAAAATGCATTATCATGAACTCAAATTTTCTTCAGTCCATTCTTCCTTCCCTGCTAATCTTGACCCCCCAAATCTGTGATAAAGTGGTGATGTTGCTGTAGGTGGCTCAACTGTGTGCAATTTTCATACATGGAGCTTTACTAGGGATCTTTGGCTTTTTGAATGAGTCAGACTACATACTTCTTTTCCTTTGCCTCACCAGGAACAAAGCTATAAGAGAAACTTGAAAATATTCATGTCGTGATTATCAAAGAGTTAGAGCTCTGCTCTACTTTCTATGCTATGTAATGCTTGAATAAAGATAATGCAATTGATAATTGCAATTCTCAATGCTTTAATTCAAAGAACACCACACACTTGGGCACTTGTGGATACTCTTTCTGCATCTTTAAAGAATAGTGTTATTTACAAATTACGAGCCCATTTTACTCTTAGATGAAATATGGATGGCAGATGATAGAGGTGGGAAGAGCACAATATGTTATTTACCAATAGTGGCATACGCAATGACTGCAAAATGCTTTGAAACTATTTGGCCCTATTATGTTTGGAAGCACAGAGCCACAAAGCAGTAGGGTTTTTATTTTAATTAATTTGTCAAAGTTTTAAGCAGCTAAAAGAGGCCCAACTTGTAGTAGTAACTAAACAAAACAACTCCCTGCTTTTTCCTCCCTCATTGCAAAAAAACAAGTTACTTAAACATTTCTATCACTATTCAAGATCACTCATAAAAATATTCCTGTAGGGAAAGTGAATCCTTGTTGATGAAGCTCATTTTAGTAGTTGATATCCCTTGGCTTTTAGAAGAGAAAAGGATGTTTTGTTTTGTTTTTTAGTTTAATTCTTTCACTGGTAAAGTGTCTTGTGCATAATACCATTTTTCTTCTTGCATATAGCAAGTGGACACTGCTGAATGGAATAAGGATGCTAGCGACTGCATTGTGTCTTGATTTCTTTGTTTATTGCTCAAGATTTATTCACAATTAGACCCATTTTTAAACTAGCTGAGCTTTGAAACATCTTGTCTTGAAGTCTGAGGTACTTTAATTAGCTATAGAGGATGGATTAAAGAAATTAGACAATTTTATGCATGAATTGACACTTATTTTTCTAATCCAAGCTCTGCCAGGTTTATAAAGCCCTATTGCTGTACAAACATTGCTTTGTTGTCATTCGGTGTCCAGGGAAAATCAGGAGTAAAACTTTCAGGAAAAAAAGGTAAGAAATAAATGAAGATAACGAATAGTAATAAAAGCATTGTTTACTTTTTATATAACTGTAAGCAGCTAAAAATGAGAAAGATGATATTTCCCAGGACTCTTAACAAGATTTGGACACCTCAAATGTGGCAATACTTTATATGTAGTTAGGGCAAGTAATTGGGACAAATCCATTGTTCTGGCAGCAATATTTGTCAGTTCCTGGAAAACGTATTCAATGATATTTGTGTACAGGTGTGGAAAGAGGAGAGAGTACAAAGGTATAGTACTATAGAAAAAAGAACACTTTTTTTATGCACATCTCTAAGTAGTGCACAAACTCTCACAACACTTTATTTATTATTGATTTTCATATAATAGAGTTTAAAGAGATATAGCCTAATTCTCAAACATGCCTTTACAGGACTTCCAGTTCCTGCACTTGGATACTTAAATCAGCATTGTGTCCAAAGGATATTTACATACCAAATGCCATTCTGAGCATCCAAATGATAGATTTAGTGATCCTGCTTTGGTATGTGGCATCAAATAGAGAAACGTGCAGCAGAGGAGGGGGACACATTGGCTCAGATGTATGTGAAAGAAAAACAAAACAAAACAAACACTTCCACATATGTCCGTTAAAGGCCATAATTCAATCTAGATGTGACCAATAGAAAGCCCAGATGGCTGTTTGGTAGATTTACATGTGAAATAGGTTGGCCAGTCCAGTTTCCAGTGGATAGATGTTTACCTCACAAACCAGCCTTGTCAATTGTCCCAGCAGAGAGACCACAAAATGGAAGATTCTGGAGAGTGAACTATGGTCTTACTCTTAAGGGGGCCTGTATTAAAAACATGCTGATGTCAGTTGAAAGACTCCCTTTGACTGCTCGGGCCTGGATTAGGACTGAGGCATTTTGGTTATGCAGCAGTATGGGGAAACGTCCAGGTGTATGGAATTCTGAGACAAATGAAGGAGATTGTTAATTATCTTCTGTTATTTCCTCTCTTTCCAGTACCGAAGTTCATAAGCAGATCCACAGAAAAGTTTTATGAGGTTACTTCATCTTTTCCTTCTTTAGTGAAAGGATCCTAAAATACATACTGACATATCAGACAACAGCAGTACCAGCTTGTATCATGAGAGATGGAGTTTTAGAGGGTTTTTTGTTCCATGCTGTAGGTTCAGTGAAAATTCACCGATTTTATGCCCCTCCCCCTAATTTGTGAGCCAGTACCTGAGATTAGCAAAAAGCAACAGAGGGTCCTGTGGCACATTTAAGACTAACAGAAGTATTGGAGCATAAGCTTTTGTGGGTGAATGCCCACTTCATCAGACACAAGTAATGGAAATTTCCAGAGGCAGGTATAAATCAGTATGGAGATAACGAAGTTAGTTCAGTCAGGGAGGGTGAGGTGCTCTGCTAGCAGTTGAGGTGTGAACACCAAGGGAGGAGAAACTGCTTTTGTAGTTGGATAGCCATTCACAGTCTTTGTTTAATCCTGATCTGATGGTGTCAAATTTGCAAATGAACTGGAGCTCAGCAGGTTCTCTTTGGAGTCTGGTCCTGAAGTTTTTTTGCTGTAAGATGGCTACCTTTACATCTGCTATTGAGTGGCCAGGGAGGTTGAAGTGTTCTCCTACAGGTTTTTGTATATTGCCATTCCTGATATCTGACTTGTGTCCATTTATCCTCTTGCGTAGTGACTGTCCAGTTTGGCCAATGTACATAGCAGAGGGGCATTGCTGGCACATGATGGCATATGTAACATTGGTGGGCATGCAGGTAAATGAACCGGTGATGTTGTAGCTGATCCGGTTAGGTCCTGTGATGGTGTTGCTGGTGTAGATATGTGGGCAGAGTTGGCAGCAAGGTTTGTTGCATGGATTGGTTCCTGAGTTAGAGTTGTTATGGTGCGGTGCGTGGTTGCTGGTGAGAATATGCTTAAGGTTGGTGGGTTGTCTGTGGGCAAGGACTGGCCTGCCTCCCAAGGTCTGTGAAAGTGAGGGATCATTGTCCAGGATGGGTTGTAGATCACTGATGATGCGTTGTAGAGGTTTAAGCTGAGGACTGTAGGTGATGGCCAGTGGAGTTCTGTTGGTTTCTTTTTTGGGCTTGTCTTGTAGCAGGAGGCTTCTGGGTACACGTCTGGCTCTGTTGATTTGTTTCCTTATTTCCTTGTGTGGGTATCGTAGTTTTGAGAATGCTTGGTGAAGATCTTGTAGGTGTTGGTCTCTGTCTGAGGGGTTGGAGCAGATGCGGTTGTACCTCGGCGCTTGGCTGTAGACAATGGATCGTGTGGTGTGTCCGGGGTGGAAGCTGGAGGCATAAAGGTAGGTGTAGCGGTTGGTGGGTTTTCGGTATGCCTACGCTACGCCTACCTTCATGCCTATTTTATAATGGACTCAGTCTAACAGAGACAGGTATCTCATGCTCCAATGGTGGAAGTTAGACAAATTCAGACTAGAAAAAAGGTGCAAGTTGGAGGGGCGGGGGTTGTTTGTTTTTAGTTTTAACTGAGAGCAATTAGTCATTCACACAATTTATCAAGAGTTGTGGTGGATTCTCCATCACTGACAAATTTTAACTCAAGATTGGATTTTTTTCCCTAAAAGATATACTCTAGGAATTATTTTTGCATATTCTATGGCATGTGTTACATGGAAAGTCTGACAAGATGATCACAATGGTATCTTCTGGCCTTGGAAACTATGCAATCATCTGATGGCAAACAGCTGTGGATATAGAATGAGCACACTACAAGAACAGGTTTCAAAACCAGATATTAGGCAAAATTTGTTTGTATTAAAGTTTTATTCCAAAATGTAAATTAATCCCAGCTTCTTTGAGGTCTTCATGGAGTTTGCCAACCAGGACCCACTTTCAGATGAACTGGACCAATATATGGTTTGTTCCAAAACTATCAAACTTGTAATTTAACTTTAAAAGCAAAAACAGTGAAGCAAAAACAGTTCAAGCTTGGTGTTTCTAACAGTTTTGCTTTAAGCCAGATCTTACAGCAATACCTCATGGGTGCACACCAATGCAAAGGTTTGCAAGAATCTGTCTTTTTTTTTAAATTAACCATATCGACCCATGAACTTTTGATACACCCATTCAAAAGTTGTCTAAGAGTTTTAAGAGTACATTGAGGTTTGGGGTGAACCAAATTCTCTCTCATTCAGTGGTATACACACACTTGCCCTCAGCTCATTTGGAGGATGATTACAAATGAATTGTCAGCCGGCTTTTAGCAGCCCTCATTAGTGAAGGAAGGTTTATGCAAAGAGGAGAGTCTTGAGCACTATGCAAGGAACATGACATGTATATAAGTTTCTTTTTATGGATTTAAAAGATTGTGGGAAGGCAGAAAGGATGTATTCTTGATATCTTTATTGCGGCTTTCATTCCCTCTGTGCTTAAAGTATATTTTGAAATGATTTAGTTAGACAAGAATTTAATAGAAGTGACATTAAAACTTTTGCACCAACTTTACATTGCAAGCAATTCAAATGCATGCCCTGGAGATTCAATGGTGATGTCCAAGTTTAGCCTTATAGGTATGCACAGAGGACACATATTGGCTCTCACTGCACTAAGAAAGGAGGACGCTGGTTAGCAGAGGTAATAATAAGGACCTCAAGCCATGCGGTCATACATGGTGTCCCATTGCATATGGCACCCCCCTCACCAGACATAAGTTAAGGATTTATTTTTAAATGAGAAAAGTTGAAATGGATGTAAACATCAGGAGTCTTGTGGAGAGGAGGGTGAGTCAGGGGAGATGCATTGGTGAGGGAATGGTGAGAGGGAACAGGAACTTACTAGTACGAGAGAAGAGGAATTAAAGGAAGTTGTGTGTCCAAAGCAATTTCCAAACTTCCTCTAAAAGGTGTACAAGACTGGCACTACAGTATCAAATGTATACAATCAGTGAGATGAATGATCCAGTTACTATAAAGTAAGAACACTCTCCTTCATTTTTCCAGACTTCTGTTGGGATCAGGGCCCAAATCCTCAAAGGTATTTAGGCATCTAAATCATTTATTTCAATAGGAGTTAGGTACCTAAATGCTCTTGAGAATCTGGGCCCAAAAGTAGGAGTCTCAAATTACTATTAAAAACATAAGAACGGCCATGCTGGGTCAGACCAATGGTCCATCTAGCCCCACATCCTGTCTTCCAACAGCGTCCAGTGCCAATTGCCTCATAGGGAGTGAGCAGAACAGGGCAATTTATTGAGTGATCCATACCCTATCATCCAGTCCCAGCTTCTAGAAGTCAGAGGTTTAGGGACATAGGACTGAGTCCCTGGCCATCTTGGTTAATAGCCATTGATGGACCTATCCTCCATGAATTTATCTAATTCTTTTTTGATCCGAGTTATAATTTTAGCCTTCACAATATCTCCTAGCACTGAGTTCTATAGTTTGACTGTGGTTTTGTGAAGAAGTACTTCCTCATGTTTGTTTTAAACCTGCTGCATATTAATTTCACTGGGTGACCTCTCATTCATGTGTTATGGATGGGGGAAATAATACTTGGTTATTATTCACTTTCTCCACACCACTGATATTTTATAGACTGCTATCATATCCCCTCCACCCTGCCCTTAGCCATCTCTTGTCTAAACTGACCAGTCCCAATCTTTTTAATCTCTCCTCATACAGAAGCTATTCCATACCCCTAATTATTTTTCTTGCCCTTCTCTGTACTTTTCCAATTCTAATATGTCTTTTCTGAGATAGGGCGATCAGAACTGTACACAGTATTCAAGGTGTGGGCATACCATGGATTTATATAGTGGCATTATGATATTTACTGTCTTATTATCTATCCCTTTCCTAATGGTTTCTAACATTTGGTTAGCTTTTTTGACTGCTGCTGCACACTGAGTAGATGTTTTCAGAGAACTGTTCACAATGATTCCAAGATCTTTTTCTTGAGTGGTAATGGCTGATTTAGACCACATAATTTTGTATGTATAATTGGAATTATGTTTTCCAATGTGCATTACTTTTCATTTATCAATATTGAATTTCATCTGCCATTTTGTTGCACAGTCACCCAGTTTAGTTAGATCCCTTTATCACTCTTCGCAGTCAGCTTTGGACTTATCTTGAGTAATTTTATATCACCTGCAAGTTTTGCCACCTCGCTATTTACCCCTTTTTCTAGATCATTTATTAATATGTTGAACAGCACAGATCCTTGTGAACCTCACTATTTACCTCTCTCCATTGGGAAAACGTTGTTTCCTAACTTTTAACTAGTTATTGATCCATGAAACGACCTTCCCTCTTATTCCATAATGCTTACTTTGCTTAAAGAGTCTTTGTCCAAGGCTTTCTTAAAGTCATATATGGAGCTATACCTATCTCATAGAACTGGAAGGGACCTTGAAAGGTCATCGAGTCCAACCCCCCGCCTTCACTAGCAGGACCAAGTACTGATTTTTGCCCCAGATCCCTACATGGTCCCCTCCAGGACTGAACTCACAACCCTGGGTTTAGGAGGCCAATGATCAAACCATTGAGCTATCCCTCCCCCACAAGTACAGCTACACTATATCAACTGGATCACACTAGTCCATGTGCTTGTTAACCTCCTCATAGAATTCTAATAGATTGGTGATGCACGATTTCCATTTACAAAAGCCGTGTTGGTACTCTGCCCCAACAAATCTTGTTCATCTATTTGTCAGATAATTGTTCTTTACTATTGTTTTAACCAATTTGCCTGGTACTGAAGTCAGGCCTCTGGAGCTTTAAACAAAACAAAGGAATTCTATTAGCTATCTTCCAGTGATATGGTACACAGGCTGGTTTAAGCAATAGGTTACATACCACAGTTGTTAGTTCTGCAATTTCATATTTGAGTTTCTTCAGGGCTCTTGGATGAATACCCTCTGGTCCTGACTTATTACTGTTTAATCTATCAATTTTCAATCCAAAACCCTCCTTTAGTAACACCTCAATCTGGGACACTTGCTCAGATTTCACACCTAAAAGGAATGACTCAGATGTGGGAATCTCCATCAAATCCCCTGCAGTGAAGACCGATGCAAAGAATTCATGTAGCTTCTTCACAATGGCCTTGTCTTCCTTGAGTGCTCCTTTAGCACCTCAATTGTTCAGTGGCCCCACTGATTGTTTGGCATGCTTCCTACTTCTGATGGACTTTAAAAAAAAAGTTTGCTGTTAGTTTGTGTCTTTTGCTATTTGCTCTTCAAATTCTTTTTTGGCCTACCTAATTATACTTTTACACTTGACTTGCCAGAGTTTATGCTCCTTTCTATTTTCCAGTTGACTTCAAGTTTTTGAAAGATGTCTTTTTGTTTCTAACAACCTCTTTTACTTTGTTGTTTAGCCATGGTGGAATTTTTTTGGTCCTCATACTGGTTCTCTCTCTCTTTTAAACTTACTATAACGCTTATTATATTTCTGGTCCAAGAAGAATGAAGTACTAGAAATCTGTGAGATAGGGTTGTTCCCTGTGAGGTTTTCAACCCCATTTTTCAGACCCCAATCGTTTTGTAGATAAACATTCAAACATAAGCATTTTTTTTAAATGTATCATTCACTGATTATGACAAATAAGCTCATATTATTAGGCTTTCAGGATAATTAATTTTACCAGTAACATAAGATAATATGATTTTTGTAGCAGAGGTGCCTACAATATACTTTTCAAGGCTTCATATACACTTTTCCAAAGAAATCCTCACTTCAAAAGAAGTCAGCGGCATTTGTCATTCACAAGGGGGAAAAAAGGATAAAGTTAGATGTGCAGCATTTTCTAGAGAAATGTCAGCTGGGTCATAAAAAAAAAATGCACCATGAGGATCCTGTTTTGTGCTCAATTAAGTGAGCAGGGGATATCTAGACTAGATATGTGCAAAGTATTTTCTGCGAAAAGCTTTTGAACAAGATGAACAGGGTTTTTTATTCTTATTCTTATTTCTTCCCATGTCTGGGCTCCACCTGGTTTGTTACTTTAAAGCACTTCGCTAACATTGTTTAGACAGGCCTCCCAAGTCTTTGCAAAGTAGGAAGATGTTACAGCTGGATGAAATATTTACACGGAAAGGTGGCGTTTCCATTTAAATCTGTTCGCTTTTGCAAACTTTGAACAACTCTAAGAAATTTTAATTGTTTGCCAGTGGAAATGTGGAGTGAAAAGAAGGCTCTTTTGACAAAAATCGTTCAGTGTCCTGAAATGATATAAAAATGAAAAAATTGGTGGGTGCACAAAATACCTACAAGTTGAATTAGCCAAATATACAAAACTTTCAGTTTTTTTACGTATAGATATATTTTGTGCTGTTTATAGTAGTTTCTCAGTAATCTTTAACTATTTGAACATTCATTCCTGCTATTAGAATCAGAGTATTAACCATGCCTTGAAGCTATTTTTGACCCACAGAAAGATATTTTACCTTGTAGCCTGCTAACGGTTATCATTTCTCCATTTTGTTTCCTGGCCAAATCCCCTACACTGAATTTGTATAGTATGTTTAACAAAAACAAACAAACAAAAAAACAAAAACAAAAAACTCAAACCCCAAAACAAAACAAAAAAACAAATCACAAAATAAGGAGTCTAACCATACAAAGAGAGGTGAGCCATTTAGATTACAAAATATTTGACACTCACTTGCCTAGTATCTAAAAGTGTTAAATGATTACAGCAAGATTTACCATGAAATGAACATTCCCAAAGAAACTAATCCAGCAATGTAAAATCAGAATCTGCTCCTGGGATTGTTTTATTAGGGAGTCAGTTAAGATTCATAGGCTTTGTGTTAGTGGGACAGGGTTCATAGCCCTTGTGTTAGGCCAGACAGACGAGATGCTTCCTAAACTGTGGTTTAAGATGGGTCATGTAGTGAATAAGGTACACAGAGAGAGAGAGAGAGAGAGAGAGAGAGAGAGAGAATTTGGAGGGGGTATCACAGAATGAGAGAAAAGATGGAACATCACAAAAATTTAGTTAGTAAGAAGTATATGAACCAGATAGAAGAATAGAAAAAGAATGGGCCAGAGAAAGAGTAAAATAAATTAAGGGTTAAGGCAGACAGAGGCAACTGTGACAACTGGATCTCAAATAAAGAGTACAGTATATTTGTGAGAAAAGAAACAATAATTGCCTGTTTCTAGGTACACCTCTAGCTCGATATAACGCAACCCGATATAACATCAATTCGGATATAACGCAGTAAAGCAGTGCTCTGGGGGGGCGGGGCTGCGCACTCGGCTGGATCAAAGCAAGTTCACTATAACGCGGTTTCACCTATAACACGGTAAGATTTTTTGGCTTCCGAGGACAGCATTATATCGAGATAGAGGTGTATGTGTGAAGAGATTAGTTGTCACCTAAGATTTTTTATCATAGTGTTCAAACTGTCATTATTTGTTCCATCTTACAGTACTCCAAATATTAAAGCACTGACTCTGAAATATACAGGGACTGTAGACACATTCGTTTGTTTTCTTTCTATTAGTTTTGGGCTATTGCCAAAATATAAACACTATTGTCTGCACCACAGATTGGGAAATTAACATTGTTAAAGAGAATGTAAGTTTCTCTTTAGTTTGGAAAAAGCGATGGAATGCAGAAGTTTTGGGGGTAAATCCCCATCACTTACGAGAGAAGAAAAAACACAATTAGTGACATGTTCCACACCTGTGGGGTCATTGATTGGTTGCCTCCCGGCCTGAAGGGGTGGAGGTAGGTGGTGAGATGTTAGTCACCTGGGCCTTATAAGCGGGGGTACTCACTAGGGGAACACCATGCAGGAACTGGGTAAGGTCTTGGTGAGGTGAAGCCAGGGCTAGAAGGAGCAGGGAGATCCCTCAAGGAAGCTGCAACAGTCCCCAGGGAGGGGAGGTAGTGAAGGAAATCCTGCTCCACAAGCAGCAACAGAGAAGGAATTCTGCAGGAGCAGGTTAGGCTGGCCGGGAGATAGGGCCTGTATAAGCATGTCAGAGGAGCCTGAGAGGGGTGGAAGACCTGTTAGTCTAGAGATTTACTTGGATTTTCAGTGGGATTTGTTACTCTGGAAGGTGTTTTGAACTTTTATGTAATTCTGCTGGAAGGCCAGGCCACAGATGACCCTAGAAGCAAGTGGTGTGCAGAGGCAGGCAGCTTGCAGGAGGCACTGGAGGCAAAGACCCCTTGCAGCACTGCACCTTGATGCAAGGGGGCACAGTTGTGGTGTGTTTGCTACGTAAGTGTCCAATAACACATACTGTGCATTGTGATGCTAACTACAGCGCAAGAGTCCACTAGCAGTGGTATTTTAGAAAAATATGTAGCCTTACTAAGGCTAGGTTAAAACAGCCAGGAGGCTTGGGTTCTGCTCCTGTTGCCAATCTGCTAAAGTACATCTCCCCCCACCCCGCCCAACCTCATTGTTCATTAGTCTGTAAAAGATAATACAACAAATGCTTATTTCAACTTCTAGTAAACATATCCATACATATGTACTCTACTAGTTGTTTAAAAAAGTCACATGCAAATTGTATACAATACATGATGACATCCTTATCAGCCTAGCATCTTAAAATCCAGGCATAATGAAAACAAAGGAAGCCAGACATTAACCCCTTAACACTCTATTTTTCCCCACCTTTCCCAGATGTTGTGCTCTGATGGTAAATAGAGTCAGGCTATGATGGACCAAGCAGAGAATGAATTCTAAAGTCAAAGCCCCCTCCCCACTGGGAATGCCCTGCCAGCACTGTTCTTCCCAGTAAATCAAGGACATTTCAGAGCCTACTCAGATTACAAGTGTGGCTATGTTGCCTACGAGGCCTCAGGCAGCTGAGGGTTCATCAGTCAAAATCCAACACCTTAAATTCTACCTGAAAACCAGCCAGCCAGGGCATTCAAAGAGCATCAGTGCAACAGGCTTCAAGAGAGATGTTCCATTCCTTAAGCTGAAAGCAACATTCTTCATTGTTCAGATAGTCTTAAGGCATAAGCTCCATTTAGAGGGCCTTGCTACAACATTAATATTGCTATAATGAGAGAGATTTGATGGGGATGAGTGCTACTCTGCCACATGCAGGTGAGCAAGGCTCAAAAAGCAACACAGCTGCCATTGTTTTACTGTTCAGGAGGCATGTTACAAACAGGTCAAGTTCCCCCTCCTCCATTTTGTATATGGACAAGTATTGTTCTACTGCTCGTTCTCTCCAGCACATGTAGCGGTAGTGTCAAGGCTACAAGAGCTAGAAATATAAATTCATTGGCCAAAAACTCAACAGAGGGACTGTACAACTGCTCCGTGCTCATGTTCTCAGGGAAAAAGTCCTGTCTACTTTCTAAGGTCACATTCTTTATTGCCTTCAGAGCCACCTACAAAATTTGATCTAGTTTCCCCACAATATTGAATTCACTATTTCCTTTCAGGATATTCTACAGGGATAGAAAATCTTGCTGGTTTTTTGTTTTTGTTTTTCATTTGGGGGGCATTCAGATATTCAGGTGATGAGAACAATAGCTAGAACAGTCAGACCCTCCCACCTGTTTAATAAGGTTTTCCACAGGCTCAGGTTGGCCACAGTTTAAAAAGGCATTAGCTGAATTGTAGTTATTATTTTTTAGGTTTACTGTCCTTTACAGTCTTTCCATTCTGATGGGGTTAGAAGACAAAAACTCAGCATAGTTTTATCAGCAAATTATAACATCACCTTTGCCATACCCCTCAGCTTGTAATAGGCATATCTATCCTATTACAATAAATAACGTAAATAATTCAGTCATAATTAACACAATATAATATAACACAAAGTAAGTCCTTTGAATCAGAGATCTTGTGTTCTATTAAGAGAGGGTGCAGAGCATTAGAGCATCTTGAAGAGAAGAGACAGAGGAAAGAATCACCTCAAGCTTCATAATCAAGAAGACATTATGAAAATTTCTGAATAATGGTACCTTAGAAGGTTTCTTCTGAAGTGAAAATTGTCCTGTCCTTGACTAAGACTATTTGCCTAGTACTCAGAATGGCTGTTTTTGCCTCTCTTTTGGGATGCCTCTTGGAGGCCCAGATATTCACATTGATAGGGATGGGATTATAAGAATGAGTCATTGGATTTTGATTAAGGAAAGTCCTTCTCAACTGAGGGAGATTAGGCATAAATAGGGAAAATTTTGCATTGAAAGAAAGTGCTCGGCAAACATCTGAGCTAGAGACCTATTAGAGTCTCCACTAATATACCAAATTTAAGATATGTACCTAAATATGCTAAGCTATTTATTTGTTTCCAACTTTATCTTAAAACTTGTTATTTATACTCTTGCTAGGTCTGCATAAGGTTTTGGATTATGTTTCTGGCAGCTCCTCTGTATTTCCCTTTCGCAGGGCATGCCTGCCCTGTAGCACTCGCTGTTGAGTTAGCTGGGAGCTGCAAGTAATCCCTACCTCCATTTCTTTTCTCAGGAAGCCAATAACTAAATATTAATGTTCTATTTATGTTTATATGTCACTGGTGGACAAAATTATTAGGAGATCTCAGACTAAGATGGAACTATCTATAGTACTTATAGAGCCCTATCACCATAGTTTCTGAGCATCTCAGAATTTTCAATTACACTGCTCTACAGCCAAAATGCTTCTGAAATAAATGTAGTCAAACTTTACTAATGCTGGGTCACTGAGAATGAAAATGATGCTTAAAATTGTTGATTGGCTCTAGTTTTCAAGATATGCTATTGGGTCAGTATATACAACCCTTGACTTGGGAATGGCAGAGGATAAGTGAGTTATAAAGGGAAGGGATCTCAATTTAAACCAGAAATGACTAAAATACATCTTTGACTGGATCTATGAATAAATCTATGACTGGGTTTGGACAGTACTTGCTTTTTAGGCAAAATAATGAATGATGCAATCTGAAGCTGGTATTGCATCATACATGATGCGAATGGCTTCATGTTATTCCTAGAACTCATGGATGATGCAATCATAACAAAGCTTACATCACTCTGCTGAACAAATTGCCCTATATCAGCTCTAGAAATCATACAGCATCATGCTCTCTTATTTGTCAGTGTTTGATTTTGCAAAGGGACACATTTCTGTTTAGCCAAAGTGAGCAGAAATGCCTCGTACTTGTGTGAACAGTGCAGATAACTTCTGCTATGTTTGTGGTGTAGTGACTTTTGCATCACAAAAGCGCAGTATAACCACTATGGTTAAGAAAGCCTATCACCTTTATTTTGGCTGCAAAATTGGAGATCAGGACAAGAGGTGCTGCAACACTCGTGCAACAAATCTTCACCAGTGGTTGAACAGGAAAAGGAAATCTATGCCTTTTGCAGTGCCAATGATTTGGAGGAAGAGGATGAAACTTCTGGTCCTGAACCATCAATGTCACAGGACCCACATTTTCTCCCATCCTCCTCCTCTGAATCACACCTCATAACACAAGGTGAACTGAATGACCTTGTCAGGGATTTGGAACTACCCAAGAGTAAGGCAGAGCTGTTGGGCTCCAGACTACAGCAGTGGAATCTCCTGGCAGGTGATGTTAGGGTTTCCATGTTCCATGACCGTCAAAAGGATCTTGTCCCATTCTTCTTCATGGAAGGTGATCTTGTAGCCTGCAACAACATCGATGGTGTGATGGCAGCCCTCAACATCGTTCACGATCCAAATGAGTGGAGACTGTTCACCGATTCATTGAAGACGAGTCTTAAAGCTGTTTTACTGCATAATGGCAATGTTTTGCCATCAATTCCAGTTGGTCATGCAGTCCATATGAAGGAAACCTATGACAACATGAAACAACTTTTGAGGTGCATAAACTATGACCAACATCAGTGGCAGCTTTGTGGCAATTTGAAGGTTGTTGCTCTCTTGCTTGGTCTGCAGACTGGATACACAAAGTACTGCTGTTTTCTCTGCGAATGGGATAGTCGTGCAAGAGATTCCCACCACATCAAGAAAGATTGGCCACTCCGACAGTCATTGGAGCCTGAGAGGAAAAGTGTTCAGCATCCACCACTTGTTGAATCAAGGAAGATTTTGTTACCACCCTTACACATCAAGCTGGGTCTGATGAAGAACTTTGTCAAGGCCATTGACAAAACACAAGCAGCTTTCAAGTACCTCCGTGGAAAATTTCCAAGGTTAAGTGAAGCTAAGATAAAGGAAGGTGTCTTTGTTGGTCCTCAGATTCGTGAACTTCTTCGAGATGATGCATTTGACCATGCACTGCGTGGCAAGGAAAAGACGGCATGGAAAGCCTTCCAGTTAGTGGCAATACATTTTCTCGGAAACAACAAGGCAGACAACTACAGGTTGTTGGTGGAAAACCTCCTCAAGGCATACAAAAGGCTTGGTTGCAACAGGTCACTAAAGATACATTTTTTGCACTCTCATCTAGATTTTTTTCCACCGAACTGCGGAGCAGTGAGCGACGAGCACGGCGAGCGATTTCACCAGGACATTGCAACAATGGAGAAACGCTATCAGGTCAAATGGAGCCCATCAGTGCTTGCAGACTATTGTTGTACAGTGACAAGAGATGCTCCATTTAATGAATACAAGAGACAAGCCAAGAAGCGCCAAGTAGACACTGAATAGGACTAAACTATGTACATAATAGTTTTTTGCCTTTTCTTTCATAATAAATTTTATTGATATAACCCTTTGGCTGATTTTTAAAGTATTACATAAACAGGACAGGTGAAATATTATCATGTAAAGCAACCATAAACACATGAAAAGACCTAGGTTTACAATTTATGATTAAAACTCTACTATCTACACAATATACATAGACATAAAATGTAAAAACTTAAATATCTTAGAAACAGTAGCCAATCAGTTGTTTTAATTGTCATATTTGAATTCAGCACATCAAAATACATAATAAATAGCACATTTTATCTCTGAAGCAGACGACTTCTCAAAAAATGTAGACCAGTGTTATTTAGCCTCACAGCACATCTGTGAGGAAGAGAAGTATTCTCCATTTTACTGAGGCATAAAGAGGCTATAAGTAACTTACACAAGAAGCCTGGGGTTGACCAGGGAAATTACCTTACATCTCTGAAGTCCTTGACTTGTGCCTTAGCTACTAAAACTATCCTTCCTCTAACCCATACCTCCAACAGGGGCTGCAACCAAAAAATCTGAGCACATTGTGCCACAAGTCAAATCAAATGAATACAATTTGCTAAACTTGGCTGCATTCTGAATTGATCAGGGAGGAATGCTTATCTGATCTTGCAGAGGAAGAGGGATCAAGAGTGTCTGGTCATGATCCAGAGCAGAGTCCGGAGGGAAGAGAAATTTATAAAGAACACTGTTTGCAAATTTAAAACAGAGGGCACCATAGTAGCATCTGCTTTCAGATTTCAGATCCACATCCATTAAATACTTGGAGGTTTATTTGTCCAGAAGATGAGATTTAAATTCCAGCAGGTTAGAAGTCAGAGAAAAACTACTCAGAATATCATCTGCAAAAGACTGATTGGAACTGTCTGTTCAACAACGTCAACAATTTTACTATGTAGACACAGCAGGTCACTGAACAGAGATGATTATGATAATGAGTGACCCTTATTAAAAGAGCAATCTTGTAACCAGTCATAATCTGTTTTATAGTGTATGTACACCAAGGTGCACTTTGAGCCCTGCAGCCATCCACAGCCTCTCTAGACACACAGAGTCCAAGGATGATTTTTGTGAATACATAGTGGACGGCTGGCTGTGTATGTACAGAATGTGTCAGCAGCAGTTCATTGAAAAAGTAAAATACTGTGTGACCTCCAACCAGTAGAGGTGTAGAATCTGAGGACCAGCATGGGAGATAAATACAAACCCTTCCACTTCTGATTTACATCTCACAGGCTTTCTTAGCAGTAGAATTCACTTCTTAACTATGAGCCACGCCCTCAGAAATAGCTCATGTGAGTGCAAATGCAAAACTCCTGGTTCCTTTTCTTATGGGAGAAAACTCACAGGTTCATTCTGCACCTGTTGCCATTGTCTGTGACTTCCCCTTGGTTCACAGAATCCTAGTGTTGTTATGGTGTAGCTATAGCCAAAGCAATACTGAATATGACTTGTATACTGGAAAGTCAGCACTTTCCTCAGATCCCACTGAGGAATACACTAAGAAACTGCACCATCTACTCAGGACACTCCCTACACTAACACAGGAACTAATCAACATACCCTTAGAGCCCTGACCAGTGTTATTTTATCTACTACCCAAGATCCACAAACCTGGAAATCCTGAACGCCCCATCATCTCGGGCATTGGCACTCTCACTGAAGGACTGTCTGGATATGTGGACTCCCTACTCAGACCCTACGCCACCAGCACTCCCAGCTATCGCCGTGACACCACTGATTTCCTGAGAAAACTACAATGCATTGGTGACCTCCCAGAAAACACCATCCTAGCCACCATGGATGTAGAGGCTCTCTACAAAAACATCCCCCACACAGATGGAATACAAGCTGTCAGGAACAATATCCCTGATGATGACACAGCACAACTTGTTGCTGAGCTCTGTGACTTTAGCCTCACGCACAATTATTTCAAATTTGGTGACAATATATACCTCCAGACCAGTGGCACCTCCATGGGCACCCACATGGTCCCACAATATGCCAACATTTTTATGGCTGACCTGGAACAACACTTCCTCAGCTCTCGTCCACTCACACCCCTTCTCTACCTACGCTACATTGATGACATCTTCATCATCTGGACCCATGGGAAGGAGACCCTGGAAGAAATCCAACATGATCTCAACAGCTTCCACCCCACCATCAACCTCAGCCTGGACCAATCTACATGGGAGGTCCACTTCCTAGACACCACAGTACAAATAAGTGATGGCCACGTTAACACCACCCTACACCAAAAACCCACCGACTGCTATGCCTACCTTCATGCCTCCAGCTTCCACCCCGGACACACCACACGATCCATCGTCTACAGCCAAGCGCTGAGGTACAACTGCATCTGCTCCAACCCCTCAGACAGAGATCAACACCTACAAGATCTTCACCAAGCATTCTCAAAACTACGATACCCACACAAGGAAATAAGGAAACAAATCAACAGAGCCAGACGTGTACCCAGAAGCCTCCTGCTACAAGACAAGCCCAAAAAAGAAACCAACAGAACTCCACTGGCCATCACCTAGAGTCCTCAGCTTAAACCTCTACAACGCATCATCAGTGATCTACAACCCATCCTGGACAATGATCCCTCACTTTCACAGACCTTGGGAGGCAGGCCAGTCCTCGCCCACAGACAACCCGCCAACCTTAAGCATATTCTCACCAGCAACCACGCACCGCACCATAACAACTCTAACTCAGGAACCAACCCATGCAACAAACCTCGCTGCCAACTCTGCCCACATATCTACACCAGCAACACCATCACAGGACCTAACCAGATCAGCTATAACATCACCGGCTCATTCACCTGTACGTCCACCAATGTTATATATGCCATCATGTGCCAGCAATGCCCCTCTGCTATGTACATTGGCCAAACTGGACAGTCACTACGCAACAGGATAAATGGACACAAGTCCGATATCAGGAATGGCAATACACAAAAACCTGTAGGAGAACACTTCAACCTCCCTGGCCACTCAATAGCAGATGTAAAGGTAGCCATCTTACAGCAAAAAAACTTCAGGACCAGACTCCAAAGAGAACCTGCTGAGCTCCAGTTCATTTGCAAATTTAACACCATGAGATCAGGATTAAACAAAGACTGTGAATGGCTATCCAACTACAGAAGCAGTTTCTCCTCCCTTGGTGTTCACACCTTAACTGCTAGCAGAGCACCTCACCCTCCCTGACTGAACTAACCTCGTTATCTCCATACTGATTTATACCTGCCTCTGGAAATTTCCATTACTTGCGTCTGATGAAGTGGGCATTCACCCACAAAAGCTTATGCTCCAATACTTCTGTTAGTCTTAAAGGTGCCACAGGACCCTCTGTTGCCTTTTACAGATTCAGAGTAACATGGCTACCCCTCTGATACTTGGAATATGTGAACACTGAAATCACCACTGACTTTGATGAGAGTGGGAGTGCTCCCCAAAGTCAAGCAGCAACAGCAGAAGCCAAACAGGGTACAAGAGATTTGCTAGAAAATAGAGATGTTAGCAACATAGCTGACATGTGCAATATACATAATTAAAAAAATGAAACCTTAACAAGAAAATTGGAGGTATTTCCCCTCTTCCCTTGCAATATGTTTTTTACTTATATTTAGAGATGGGCTCAAGCCGCAGAGTTCTGAACAGGAGCCAGATCTTGAAAATCCCCAATTTCTAGATAATGCCTTGCTACCTGTTGGTGACAATCCATTTGTTGATATCTTTTGTCTCTTTTTTTATAAAAGTGATTACTTCAGCCTATACTATTAAAGATTATGAAGGGATCTGGTAAGAACATTTGAATATATGTAAAGAAATAATGCTTCTACACTGCTATTTTCTTCAGTTATCCTCAACCAACTATCTAGAAGGCCAGGGGGGTTAGTTTGACCCCATCAGCATGTTTGAGAAGGTCTTTAGCATCTGTCACATATTTAATTTTGGAATGTGTTCTCTTTAGAGCGATTGTTTTGTTTGGCAGCCAGCTAGTAAATATTTTGGTGACCAATATATACAATACCAATATTTCAGCATGTGTTGCTCCCAGAGATGCAATCCATTTGACCAACAAATATATTTTGTGATTCCATTTTCAGCTGGTTTGCTGCACATTACCCACACTAGCACTGAAGAGGAATATGTTTGTCAGCAACAGTTTGTCATCAATTTAATCTTCTATTCTGTACAAAAAACTATGCTGAGAGATTGTTAAAGCTGTATAGTTAACCAATAAGAAGTAAGGAAATGCCCAAGTGAAGGTTCTATGCATAACCTTGACTCTGAGCCCTGTGACACATATGTTAATAGGTCTTTAATTACATAATCACATACTATTTCTCAACTAATATATCACAAACAACTGTTTTCTACAAACTAACATACATATGTATTATCCTGTAGTATTGTGTATTATTCTGTGTATGCCAGCATATTTGTAATTTATTTATAACAGAAGCACAGTAATGACTTCATTAAGGTTCAGAGTTTTTTCCCCCCTTAAAACTGGGTTTCAACATCTTTGTTTTGTATGAAGCGTACAGAAGAGTTCAGGGTTCTTTCTCAAAGTTACTTACAGTTACTTACAATCTCAAGCTTCCCCTTCTAACACACTGTAAACTTAGCACGTGCACATATATCAGCTTTGAATCTTTACTAACATTGGAGGTTGTAATTAATTATGCCCTAAGGGAAATTAATGTTCTCTGTGTGTTTCCTTATCTGTTGGAGACAGATTGAAGATTTTTGTGAAACATGTCAGCCTCAGTGGAAACATGCTATTTGCATGTTATAGAACATCTCTCAACCATTCCCTAATTTGGTATTTCCTTGCTTTTTAGAATTTGCATTGGGAACATATCACACTTAAATGTTACCACTTTTAAATGAACTTCTTGTTTATCAAATATGAAAAGGCACTTAGTGCAGTCTAGTTGAAACCAATACAAAAATGATCCCAACATATATAGGAGTTTAGAGTTAAATTGCAACCAGCTTTTCTCTCTACAGAAGATGATTGTCACAAACATTCGCCTCCAAGTTGCAGGGTCAGATGATAACATTCACAGAGAGCTGTAGCTTTCCAAGGATCTGTATTGTCCTATTTGTAAAAGATTGCAAAGCACTTGACAAAGCCTGACTAAGCCCTATTTTACAGATGGCATAACTGGGAATATAGATTTGAAACACTGTCTGAGAACCCCTTTAGTCTAACAGATGGCACATGGGTCCTTTAAATCAGAGTTCAGGGATCTCTTCCCAGCTCTACCACAAGCTTCTTATGTGATACCGATCAAGTCATTAAGACTACATTTTCAGCTGTGACAAGTAAATTTGAGTTGCTTCCATTTTTTGGTGCCCTGCTTGACAGACCTAGTCAGTGTCCCCTCCCAACTGCTTTCTGACAGACCACAGAGCAGCCAGAAATTTGCCCTAATGAGGCACCTGATGATGTAAAATCAGTTCAGGTGGCTCGATTCTATCCATTCCAAGTCTCCTCCACCCAGCTTAGTAGGTGGGCTGAATTGAAAGGGGGTATGTTAAGGATTCTGGTAATCACAGTCTTGCAGAATGATCTCTAGGGGACCATTACTTCCAGGGTATCTCAAGAGTCTGTCTTGTGCTGGGTCAGCTCCCAGCCAACCAGAAGACTGGGGAAGTGGAAAGGTAGTTTAGAGGCACCTTCCTCCCCTCTGCTCTCAGGTCCTCTGCTAAATGCAGCTCAACTGGAACCAAGGGTGTGGCCTGTAGAGTCTTATTTTCAGAAATGGTGAGAGCACCCACAATTCCAGCTCAGAACAATGGGATGTTTGAGCCATCAGCATCTCCAAAAAATCAAAGCTGTTTCTTAAGCTGGGCACCCAAAACTTGAAACATCCACAATTATCAGACACTTCTGAAAATGTTGGGCTTCACCTCTCTGTCTCAGTTACCTTTGCTGGGAATTGGGGTACTCTTTCTTTGCCTCCCTTCTCGGGGGAGTGGTATGAGTGTTACTACATGATCAGTGCTGTGCTACATGCATGGGGTTTTCAAAAGAGACTTAGGGAATTAGGCGCCAAAATCCAATTCAATGGGATTTTAGGCTCATTGGGTGAAATCCTGGCCCCACTGAATTCAATCACAAAACTGCACATTGCAGCCAGATTTTAAGCCAGTGTTGGCTGGTTAATAAATAAAGTGAAACCAGTCGCATCTCTGCAAATGACCACAAGGAACAAAAATATAGAAAGTCTTTTAGTTATCATCATCACTCAGGCATCAATCTGGTTTATTACAAATGGAATGCAGTTCAATGAGGTAAAACAGGGGCATCCTAAGTGCAGCCTGCAGACTAAACGTGGCCATGGAATACTAACATGTGGAATGCAGTTGTCTTCCCATTCACTATACTTTAGGAAGGGAAGTGGATCCTGTAGAGACAAGCTGCTGTAACAGGCTGTGAAGCAAATCAATTCTATGCTAATGGCACTTCAAATGTTTGATTCCCATCACTGGAAAAAAATCAAGCAATTTCTCATATGGAGCTATAAGAACAAGAAAATTACTGTGTAGTTGTAATTTGAAAATATATAATTATATATGCAAATTAAGTGCCACTCTTGGGATCCTAGAAAGTAGCCAATGCAACACATTGCTCTCATAAAGCTTGCAGAAGTATGTGATAAAAATATCATGACTAGAAAGAAAAACTTATTTTTTGTGTGTGTGTAGCTTAAAAGCAAATACTCTGAACCTCACAATGTCTATTCTGGATTTTGCTTTGAGAAATGCGTGAGTATGGAATAGCATGTTTGACTAATATGGACTGAAACTTCAACCCAGGTTCATAGAAAAAAGCTGGAGATAGGACTGCACTTTAGAGAAGCAAATTGGGAATAAGGGAACCATCTGAATTTCTGTTCTGGGATTGGTTCAGAGCAAGGACATGGACAGGCTGATATCACAGCTGTGAAGAGGTATCATCTACATTTCAGCTTGTGTGATCTATCGCTTCCTCTGACAGCCCTTTAACTGTAATTTTGGAAAGCCTTAAAGATTGGAAGCTGCTTTGTGTCTAACCCACTTACTTGTAGGAAAAGATCCAAGTAACATCCTGGTAAGAAACAGAGAGCTTTCCTGACATGTCATAAAACACAGCAATTGAAACCAGATACCCTATTATAGAGTTCTTTTGGATTGATAAGGGATAATCTATTCTGTGGGATGCTACAGATTCTATGATATTAGTTATCTTCTTTTAAGTAACCAGAAATATGTTCCTCAAAGTCCAATTTGTATATCTAATTATGACTATGAAGAACTAAATCTCAGCATAAAGATTTACCAGTAAAAGGCTACCAGTGGTAAATTTACCACAATCTAGAAGTAAACAATTTTAGTGAAGAATTCAAGTGAAACAGATTAATTAACAATATGGCATTGAGTCTAATGAAACTGGAAATCAGGTGCAACTCCAATGTTTTCTTTTAAACAAACTTGAGGTCTGTAAGTAGCCATTTAAAATATAATCCAGGATCTGCTGTTCTGGGCTAAAAGAAGTGAATGGTCACAAAAGGGTTTTCCTTCAAATATTTCTGTATTGTCTCTAAGATTTCAAAAAAAAAATTCTACCTCTTCTGGTTGTGGCAATAGCATTCAATATGTGTTTGCAATGTTGTTGTAGCCATGTTGGTCCCAAGACATTAGAGAGACAAGGTGGGTGAGGTAATATCTTTTATTGGACCAGCTTCAGTTGGTGAAAGAGACACGCTTTCAAGCAGTACAAAGTTCTCCCTTCCAGAAGAGATGCAAAACCTGCAGACATTTCTCCACTGCTACAATGATCAATACTCCACCACATACGTCTTTCAAGATCAATGGGTCCCACGCATGCCTATCACAACATGCGGTATACCTCATTCAGTGCCCTAAATGCCCCTGTAAATAACTAAATGGGTGAAACCAGACAATCAGTACGCTCTCAAATGAACTCATACAGAAAAATGATAAAAGACAAAAACACTGTCTCAGTGCCGAGTGAACACTTTTCACAAAATGATCACTCCATGTGGGACCTCTCAGTCCTCGCCCTCGAAGGAAACATGCACCACACTTCCAAAAGATGAGCCTTCAAACTTTAATTCATAACTTTGCTATGAAAATCATGGACTCAATAGAGACCCTGGATTTATGGCTTATTATGACAATCTGTAACCCACTGATGCCCCCATTTTTGTCATATGATTGCAGGGATATTAAGCACCTTGAATGGTGCTTTAGAATATATGTTAACTAATGCTAAACAATCTGTTCAACCTTGTATTTAGCTGTGACACTCTGAGACTGTGTCTACACTACAAAGTTTTGCCAATGCAAGTTATGTTGGCATACAGCCACCACCATTAGCACATCGCTTGTGTGTGCATGCCTGGCTCCTGGTGTCAGCACAGCACATACTCATCACAAGCGCTTGTGTCGATACACAGTTCGGTGCACCCTCGGTGGGTATCCCAATGTGCAACCTGCCACAGTTTTGGCACTGCATTATGGGACAGAAATGATTTGAGCAGGGATGACTAGGAGCAAGGGGTCAGCTTCGCACAATGAAATGTTCTCCATAATATAATCTCTATCCCATAATTTCCGTACCTATTTTCAATTTCCTATGAACCCACAGGGGACTTGATGCTGGACCATCTCTGACAGAAGCATGGAGCCTGCACAGCTCTTCACTATTATTGTGAGTGTTGCAAGCACGGTCTGCACAATCCTCCAGTATTTTCAGAGCTGCAAGAACGGCAGGGAACATGACGATTTCCAGGAAGTCAGTTTGTTGTGGGACATAGCGAGAGCCAGTTGAAGGTGGTTGGCAGCATTCATGGAGTAGCAGCAAAGAGTGGAATGCTGCTTCTGGACTTGAGAAATGAGCACTGGCTGGTCAAACGCCCAACAATATCTTTGTAAAGAAAATGATAGAAACCTTGGTTTTTTTACATGAAGGTTTATAATTTCTATAGTATGAACACAGCAAAATTTGTAGACAAACTGTAAAACTGAAGGATACACAATTATTTTTCAGACCCACAGTTCTCATGTCCTTTGAGGATTCATGTGTGTTTCAATGAGACATTTACATTCAGTGAGATGTTTACATTCTATCTAATGTAAATTGTCTTAGAAGAATCTTAAGGGAAACCACCAGACTTTCTAAACCAATGCCCCATGCCCTGTCAAGCAGTTAGACTGTCTGTCCTGTGATGTCATATGGGGCAGGTCTTCATTAAATTCTGCTAAAAAGAATTAGCAGATGACTAGTAAGCATGCTCTGAAGTGATTCTTCCGTAGTTTGCCATACAATATTTTTCCTCCAAATCAAGCACTAGTATTCTTGTGCCTACTCTAGTATGAAGACTGTGCATCTATGACAAATTTCTGGTTTCAAATGTAAGCCTATCTTTCTATGATTGTATCTAAAAGGGGGGTTAATTTATTATTATTTTAACAATGGGAACAGTATCTTTTCTCCCATTTGGTATAGCTTAAAAAAACAGCTGAGGGAAATTTGTTTAAACTTTCTTAAAAATAAATCCACCTTTCAGGAAGATATCAAGCATGGAAACTTTCAGTCCAAAGGGTGAATGTTTTGGAAAGTGCAATAGCATGTGAAGGGAGGAGATTGCAATGGTAAATGTTTTGCTGTGTAAAGGTCAGATCCTGAAAAACTGTGAATAATCCTTACACACATAAATTGTCCCAGTGAGAACAATCAGTACCTGCACTAATACTGTAATTCTGTTACTCAGAATTATAGTATATTATTTCAATCTCTTTTAAAATCTGAATTTAACACAAAATAACAGCTGCAATTCAGTTGGCCTGATACACATGAAGGAGAGATGTTCGCTAAGTAGCTGACTACAGAAGTTGGTCCAATAAAAGACCTTACCTCACTCAACTTGTGTCCCTAATATCCTGGGACCAACACACCTACAACATCAATGAAAAAGAAGGTAACTCTTCTGAAATGTTGTACGTATCTAAAGGGCTGCATCAGTGTAGAAATGTGAACAACAGATTGTTTAATGTCAGTAGGTACCAGTAAGTTTATCTAGTCTGACATAGTGTATAACACAGAGCACAAAACCTCACCCAGCAATTCCTTCTTTTTTCTATGCTATTAATATGCTGTATCTTTAAATTTCTAGACGTGTCCCATCCAGTAATTCTTTTTGAAAAAGTTAAATTAAATGGATTTCAGTCTAAACATCAAACTGTGGGGAAATTTTAGCTATTTATAGCATACATTGAAAGTGTTAACAATACCCTTTACCCCATAAATTGCCTTGGGGCTTGATGTGATTTCATAAGACACTTTGTCATTAACCTCATTTGTATTTTAGTTTGCAGAAGTATGTTTTATGACAGGTAGTGTATTTTATGTTTAGAGCCATCACATTCGATTAGGAATTGTTTTTATTGTTTAAAAGATTTCTCCTTTCCACGCATGCGATCATGTGCTGCTTTAGGATTTCAGTACTAGGGCCAGCCTTAGCTATCTACTGAATGTATGACTGCATATGGTCCTGCAGTTTGAGGGAGCATCTTGCTCATGCCAACGAGCGCTAACATTAGGGCTGACCAGAAAACAATTCCATGATGTGTAAAATATCAGGGTTTCAAAATTTGTTTTTGTTTTGATGTGGAACAAAACAGATCTTTTGAGAGAGAGAGAGAGAGAGAGAGAGAGACCCACCACAGAATAGCCAATAGGTTGGCAATTAGGGCCCTCCCCTGGGAAGTGGGAAAGTCAGGGTAAAGTCCCTCTTCCTAACCAGCAGCCTATTCTCTCTCTCATTTTGACCAGAAATTCCATCCTGAACCTAAGAAAATTTCTCAATCGAAAAAAAAAAAAAGTTTCATTAGAAAATTTTCAACCGTCTCTGAACTAATGTGACTTTCCCTGCCAGCTGGTCTACCATGACCTTCTCCATCACTGCTTTGAGGATGGAAGTTCATTTTACCAACCTGAAGCATTCAAAAATCAAGAGATTGACATAAAAATCAAGATATTAGAGCAACTAATACATTTTGTATTATTATTATTATTTATTTATTTATTTTTGCTTTCTGGAAAATTGCAACAGACACAATTACAACCTATTTTTCCTGGATGGAGGCTCCATCCTAGTACTTTTGACCAATACTTGCAGATCGGCTTTTCATCTGATTTTAGAGTGATTTCCAAGCCTAAGTGATATGTGAGGGGACATAAATAATTCCAATTATTTATTTAAGTGCATTTACCTGTTTTGTTTTAACTTTTATCAACTATCTCAGACCCATGTACTGTACCTATTCAGAAAGTCCCAAAGATTCTATTGACCATCCCTGGGAATCTTCTTATATTGGAAATATCTTGAGGTTCAGGCAAGGCCAGTAATGTCTGGATCAAGTTAAATTTCATTTTTGCTTGTTCTATGTCCTAAGAATTTTATTTGATTTAGCTGGCCTAAATACAAGGCCAGCTTTTTTGTTTCAGAACTTCATTGTTCATCATGTTCCGTTTTGTTTCTTGCGTGTACAAGAGCCTTGTCATGACAAAGGATGCCAGGCAAACCTGTCATGATCTGAGACATTCTCTTGAAAAACGTTCTGATATTGAGCATATGTGGAAAGGGAGTCAATTAAAACAGTACTCTCCACCTGGGGTGATTAATGTGGTTAGTACTACAGAATTTTTTGCAAGAGTGATTTACCAGGAGCCTATTGTGGCTCAATAATTAGTTTGCCCTCTGATAATAGAGCTACTGTCCAGTCAATTTCAGGAAGTAGCTCTCTTTCTGTCTCTCAACAACTTTTCTTAGGCAATGTGAGGTCCACACAAACAAGACTAAGGGGACTATGTACTAAAACTATGTCTGCAAAGCATGGCATAGAAAGAGCCTAGCTTCACTGTCTCAGAGCCAAGAGTCGAGAAACACATCCTTATGCCTTCCATTCTTTGTATTCATTGTCTTTCCACAGTAGCTCTGTGAGATTTAGAGCAACAGGAGTTGCTGATGGAAACAACTTTCTTTTCTCACTTAACTTGTTACTTGTTTTTTTTTATTATATGTGCTTTCAACTTCTCCACTAGGCTAGACCCTTCATTGTTGGCAGCTATTGCAGGGGTGTTTTCAATCCCTTTTTACCCATTGTTTGTTTGAAGACCTTGCCATCTTCTCTCTAGTTTCTGTATAAATGAATCAAAAGCATCTAATGTAGAGTCACTGAATCCACTTCAGGATCCCATCCGCTCTTTACAGGTCTTCATCCTTGGAGCAATAATGTTTGTTCTAAATGTAATATTCTGACCAATATAGGACCTTTGAAGGAAACTCCTCTAAAAGTTGCCCAAGGTATCACTAATGATGATCAATAAAAGTATCTAACATTCTTCTATCTTCTTGGCTAGACTTGAAGCCAATCAGAACCTTTCATATCTTGGATACCATAGCCTCAGCTCCCTAAGTTTTCAAAATCAACTCCTTGGCATTGGACTTAATTTAGGCAAATCTTTCCAGTTCTACTAGTGGGGCTTTTTTTGGTTGTTTGTTTCTTGCTTTGTTGTTTGTTCCTCTATAAAAATGATTTGATTTGCTTCTTTGAGGTAGTGGCAGCTTTTCTCTCTGTTTCATGGCAGTTCCTGTCTCTTCAAAGCAGCGGCTAGTTCTGCAGCTGTCTCTTGTTTGTTATGGAGTTAGGTTCTCTTTGTTACTCTGTAATCAGTCCAGAATGCACCTGCACTTCCCTTTTGCTTTTCTAAATTTTGGCAGGATGGCTATAGTCATTATTTACTTCTCTATTTAAAGACTTTATTCAGGTTCCTTTTCCTGACTCATGCTTGCATGCCTGGTTTTCCTCTTTTTTGCCAGTTCCTTCAGGTAGAGATTCTTTCTGCTGTACTTCCTAGTGCAGCATCAGCAGCTCCATCTCTCCTTAACTCCAAACTTTCCCCATTGAATCAACAGTTCTGGCAGCATGTTTAAGGGTGTGTGTGTGTGTCTGTGTCTGTTTATCCACAGAACAAGAATAGAAATGGCACCAGCAATGTACAAGCTTTCTCACACTTCTTCCCCACCACCACATCTCCACCTTGCCCAGAAAGGGATCACCCTTTGGGGTGAGAGTAGTTAGGTCTCCAGCCCATTCAGTTTTTGCATCTAAGATTGCATCTACCAGTTACCACCAGTCACGGTGGTGCTTTATAGCACGTGGAATGTTTTCTACTAAGAAGCAGGTGGAGATTACCATTATTTTACACACACACACACACACACACACACACACCCCCAACCCAACCATCCCTCTATACACTCTGCATGTGACTCATAGACTCATAGACTTTAAGGTCAGAAGGGACCATTATGATCATCTGGTCTGACCCCCTGCATGCTGCAGGCCACATGACCCTTCCCTGGACTCTGCCATTGAAGTCCCCAATCCTGTGTTTTAGTGACCTCAATCGGCAGAGACCCTCCTGCTAGTGATCCCTGCCCCATGCTGCGGAGGAAGGCGAAAAACCTCCAGAGGCTCAGCCAATCTACCCTGGAAGAAAATTCCTTCCCGACCCCAAATATGGCAATCAGTACTACCCCGAGCATGTAGGCAAGAGTCTCTAGCCTGGCCCTTGTTGGCCATTATGCTATTTACGTACCATTGCTTGGTTTTCCTTGGCTACTATGTTTTACCATTAAACCATTCCCTCCATAAACTTATCTAACTTAATCTTAAAACCAGACAGGTCCGTCGCCCCCACCGTTTCCCTCGGAAGGCCGTTCCAATATTTCACCCCTCTGACGGTCAGAAACCTTCGTCTAATTTCAAGCCTGAACTTCCCCACGGCCAGTTTATATCCATTCGTTCTCGTGTCCACATTAGTACTAAGCTGGAATAATTCCTCTCCCTCCCTTGTATTTATCCCTCTGATATATTTAAAGATAGCAATCATATCCCCCCTCAGCCTTCGTTTTGTCAGACTAAACAACCCAAGCTCCTCTAATCTCTTTTCATACGACAGGTTTTCCATTCCTCTGATCATCCTAGTCGCCCTTCTTTGCACCCGTTCCAATTTGAGTTCATCTTTTTTAAACATGGGAGACCAGAACTGCACACAGTACTCCAAATGAGGTCTCACCAGCGCCTTATATAACGGAAGCAGGACCTCCTTATCCCTACTAGATATACCTCGCCTAATACATCCCAAGACCGCATTGGCTTTTTTCACCGCCACGTCACATTGTCGACTCATAGTCATCCTGCGGTCTACAAGGACCCCTAGGTCCTTCTCTTCTTCCATTACTTCTAACCAATGCGTCCCCATCTTGTAACTAAAATTGTTATTAGTCATCCCCAAGTGCATCACCTTACACTTTTCACTATTAAATTTCATCTTATTTCTGATACTCCAATTCACAAGCTCATTCAAGTCTCCCTGCAGAATATCCCTATCCTCCTCTGAATTTGCAACTCCTCCCACCTTCGTATCATCCGCAAACTTTATCAGCCCACTCTTGCAATCGGTTCCGAGGTCAGTTATGTGACTGGAGTTTGATTTGGTTTGAATTCTGGGTGAGGTTGTATATAGGTATCTGAACTGTTTTGTGTATCACTGGTTTTAGCTCTGTCCTGTCTGGGTGTGAACATTCTTTCAATTGACTGACCTTTTGGAGCTAATTGATGATTTCAATAAAACCGTTATATGCTTGTTTTCTTTGATCTGACCATATCATGGCTGGTAAAGAAAAATTACATTCTATAAATATTTAAATTAAAATGCCCTGGGTGTTTTACAGTGAATCTGGAGGTTGGCTCAAGGCAATGGGTTCAAACTACAGAATACTAGATTTAAGTTAAATCTCAAGAAGAACTTCCTAAGTGTAAGAATAGTAGAACAATGGAACAGACTACCTAGGGAGATCATGGAAGCTTCTTCACTGGAGATTTTCAGAAAGAGGCTGGATAGCCATCTGTCTTAGATGGTTTAGACACAACAAATCCTGCATCTTGGCAGGGGGTTAGACTTTATGACCTTTATGGTCCCTTCTAACATTATAGTTCTATTATTCTGTGATTCTAAGTCCAGTTCCTGCCCACAATGGATACAGATCCTTCAGCAGAGATTTTCTGAGAATGGTTTCCCAGTCAGTAATTTCTCTCCATTCTCTACTAGCATCAGAATCTGAGCCCTCATTTCACTCCCTGATTCACTGTAGCAAATCCTATAGTCCTTTCTCTGCAATCAGTGGGAGATTAATTGGCCAGGATTAGCTGGACATAGGTATTGAAACATTTAGTACCCTTTTGCACCAGTCTATAACAATCCCATGCTCCTTCAGGGAATAGCTGGGCAAACATACCATCCACACTAATCAGCATCACAAGAAATTAAAAAGCTCCACCAGGGATTGATTCTTCAATGGGTGTGTAGGTTATTCTAGGGCATGATGTGCCTTGAAATTCAGAGGATTCCTCAATATCATGGCATCTTCTGAGACCAATGAGGCTTCATAATGAGATAAGATGCCATGGTCAGTGCAGCAGTAACAGTAATTGTAGGTGGTGGAGACTTTTCATAGAATCACAGAAATGTAGGCTTGGAAGGTACCTAGAAAGGTTATCTAGTCCATCCCCTCTACCCTCCCCCCACATACGGAAGCAAGACCAAATATATCTAGACCATCCCCTTCAGGTGTTTGCCTAACCTTTCCTTAACGTCCAATGATGGTGATTCAACAACCTCTGTTGGTTTTTCAGTATTTAACTATCCTTATAGTTAGAAAGTTTTTACTAATATTTAACCTAAATCTCCCTTTCTGTAGATTAAGTCCATTACTACTTGTCCTGCCTTTGGTCGACATGGAGGACAATTGATCACTGTCCTCTTTATAGCAGCCATTAATGTATTTGAAGACTTTTATCAGGTTCCCCCTCATTCTTCTTTTCTAAAGATTAAACATCCCAATTTTTGTTAACCTTTCCTTATGGGTCAGGTTTTCTAAACTTTTCATCATTTTTGTTGCTCTCTTCTGGACTCTCCAATTTGTGCACATCTTTATGAAAGTGTGATGCCCACAATAGGACACAATACTCCAGCTGAGACATCACCAGTGCCAAGTACAGTAGGACAATTCCTCCTACATATGAGATACAAAATGGGATATAATGAGCTAGGCAGTATTAGTGTTGAAAAGGATCTAGGGATTATAGTTGATCACAAATTGAATATGTGTCAACAATGTGATCAGTTGTGAAAAAGGCTATTATCATTCTGGAGTGTCTTAAAGGAGTATTGTATTTGTACATTTGATTTTATCTTCCTATATGTGATACTTTGCAGTTTATTACATTTTATCTTGTTCATTTCAGACCGATTCTCTAATTTATCAAGGTAATTCTTAATTCTAATCTTGTCCGCCAAAGTTCTTGCAACCCATCCCAGACTGGTGTCATCCACACATTTTATATGTATACTCTCCACCCCATTATCCAAGTTATTAATGAAAATACTGACTAGTGCTGGAACCAGGACAGACCCCTGTGGGAACTCACTAGATATGACCTCCCAGTTTGACAGCAAACCATGGATAATTATTCTTTGAGTATGGTTTTTCAACCAGTTGTGCACCCACTTTATAGTAATTTCATCTAGCCCACATTTCCCTAGTTTGCTTATGAGAATATCATGTGGGACTGGGTCAAAAACTTTACTAAAATCAAAATGAATGAAGTCTACAGTTTCCCCCCTATCCACAAAGCCAGTAACTCGGTCAAAGAAGTCGGTTTGGCATGATATGTTCTTGACAAATCCATGTTGGCTATTCCTTATAACCCTATTATCCTCTGGGTGCTTACAAATTGATTGTACCCATACTTTACAAGTATCAAAGTTAGGATGACTGGTCTATAATTTCCCAGGTCCTCTTTGTTCCCCTTTGTACAGATGGGCAAATATAGTACCTTTCTCCAGTCCTCCAGGAGTTCTTGGAGATAATCACTAATGGTTCTAAAGGCTGGTCCACACTAAGCACCCAGTTCGAACTAAGATACGCAACATCAGCTACGTGAATAACGTAGCTGAAGTCCAAATATCTTAGTTTGAACTTAAAGATACTTACCATGGGTCCACACGTGGCAGGCAGGCTCCCCCGTCGACTCCGCCTACTCCTCTCATGGAGCAGGATTACTGGCGTCAACGGCGAGCAGTTCCGGGATCGATTTATCGCATCTAGACAAGACGCGATAAATCGATCCCAGAAGATGGATTGCTTGCCACCGAACCAGCGGGTAAGTATAGACGTATCCTAAGAGAGCCTCAGCTAATTCTTTAAGTATGCTAAGGTAAATTTTGTCAGCTCTGCTGACTTGAATACATCTAATTTATCTATCTGATTTGGGTCCTGCTGATGAATGTGGAGGGTTGGCAGACAGCATTTGCCTTTGACATCCTGTGGTTTGGGAGGGGAGCTGCCTTACTTTCCCTGTCCCCACAAAGTCAGGAGTTGTCAAAGTAACACGCTCATTAATCTGGGAGGCCACGTGTGTCTTTGGGTGGAATATCACTCCACAGCAAGGATTCGAGCTTATAACACAGAAGATTCCCAGTGGACTATATAGCCAAAAATCAGATAATTAAAAATATAGAGAGATAGGAATTAAAATTGGGAAGCATTTTCAGCAAATAGTCATGCAAAAATAAGACAAATTATTCAAAATAAAAGATTTGATCAGCTCTAAAATGGATATGAATTTTGTGTGTGTGTATAAAAAGGCTTATTTGATGGCTTATTTCCATTCAAGTTTATCTAAAACCCACTTACCTGCTTTGCCAATTTATCTTTTAACCCTACCTCTTATCATAAATATGTCTAGTTGTCTATTGTTTGCTTTTATTTTGTTTTCTTCTGTGGCTTCACGTGGCAACATATTCAGTATATTTACTGCTGCTTGAGTGAAACAGCACAGAGAGAATTATCTATTTCTGCATTACATGTGAACATTAAAAAAGGAAGAAGGTTGTCTTAGATTTGACTGTATGCTGAGCCCATCATGAAAACACTTATTCATAAAGACCTCTTGGCCTGGAGGCCATCACAAGGTGTAGGTACCTCAAAGTATAACCTTCTTAAACAGACAGTAATTAATCTTGGAGTATCATGGAGATGATCATTGAAGTCTCCCAGGAGAAGAGGGCATTTTGTGCTCTACTTTTTACTACTGTACTCTATCCCTGGTGGTACCTGAGGTATTTTCTACCTTTGTTCACTGAAAGGAGAATACCTTGTTCACAAGGAGCATAAATGAAGATCCGAAGGGAAGTAGGTAAAATATATATTATACCTAAACAAAAGGCAGCTTGATGTAAAGGGAAGATGAACCCCACTTGTTATGGCATGGATATGAGTTACTTGGAGATTCCCTGTTTATCTTCATATTATAAATAAACTGTATCATAAGGACATGGCCAATAACCTCCTCATTACTTTAACTGTATGCTGTACAGTGCCCTCTGTTTGCTTATTCTTTTTAGCGTGTAACCTGCTGAGGGGAGAGGCTCTGCCTTCCTGTGTGTTTCTAGTAGAAGCAAAAAATATAATAAATAATGGTAATAATAAAGATTATCTGTGTTATCATTGTCCAGAAGGATGTCAAGAAAAGCCAGGGTAGGTTCCCATGCACATTCAGATGCCAGTTGTTGTCAACATTAAAAAATAAATATTTATACATTTTCTTTAGTGCTAGTAAATTATTTTAAACCGCCGTAAATAGATGGAACACTTTAAATAAGTGTTGGTTTGAGAATTTTTTTCATCCTTCTCATTGAACTGGTGAGAAACACAAACAAAATGAATTTATGTACTTACAGTAGAGTGATATACTCTAAATTGTCCACTATGTTTGTTTTCTGCACATTCCATACAGACTGATGTTCCCATTTATTGGGCATATTGAATTTCTCCTGGTCCTGCCTTCTATTATTAGAATTTACAGAGAGAATAGAGATAAATGTTGTTAGCAATGAAGTTTGTGAGCTGTATGACTGTACATCAGATCAAACATTCCTTCACTATGATGAATGACTTCCTTTCAGCTTTAAACTTCTGAAACAACTGTTTATTTCATTTCAAGTTCGCTTTCATCCATATTTGAAGGCGCCAAATTTATATTCAAGATCATGTCTCTTGTGTTGGTGTCAGGTCATAATTTCAGTGGGAAAATAAAGGCAATTTAAAGACTTTGTTTAGGAAGCTGATCATTTTAATGTGTTAATATCACATTCTGTATGGAATTGTATAGCTGGCAGGACAGATGCTCCAGACACCAACATTCATTGCTATTGTTTATACTCAGTTTATGTTCTGTGGTTAAGGATCATTTTCATTATGTTAAGTGGTAGTTTAGCCAGGCAGAACAGGACATAAGAGTTTGAGGACAAAGGTAAACTTTAATGCTTTTTAGGTCAGGTCTACACTACAGACCTCTATTGGTATTGTCACACTGTCTGGAGTGGCTCACAACTGTGAGTGCCTACCTCATGGCAGAAAGAAAACAGAGGAGACACTCCAAGCTGATAGTGTGTTTTATAATTAGATTTCACGAAGCCAGTAACAAATCTGAACTCCTGGATCACTGTCACTATCTTACCACTGAGTCACAGACAGTCCCCCTAGACTCTCCAATCTATCTTGCCACCCAGACAAACTGGATTTTGTGATAAAAGATAACTTACACCAAAAATCACACCACATCAGGTTGCTCCCAGTCCCAAGTGACCATTCACTTACCCCAAAGCACTTGGTACTCCAGAATTTACACCAGACACAACTAGTAAACTAACTAAAGATTTATTAGTGAAGAAAAGAAAATGAGAGTTATTGAGAGGATAAAGCAGGTAAATATAGGCACAGGTGAGTCACAGTTTGTAATTCCAAATGGTGGAAGTGATGTAATAAACTGCCGGTTTCCTAAAAGTTTTTTAAGGGTACCCAAGATTGCCTCTGGCGATCTCAGCTGTGCATCTGGTACACTTTCCTGTAAGAGTCCAAACAGTCCACAGATGCAGATCTTTCCTTGAATCCAGACTTATAGCTTCTTCTCACTCCCACCCCCCAAAAAACCAAGCTGATAGGGCCACATGGGCTTTTCCTTTGATGACAGATAGTTAGGAATGCATTTTGGGTCTTTGATCTCTGATCATCACACACAAAACCCACTTGCTTTGAAATTAGAACTTTTCTGTTAAAGTTCTTCATTTGCATTCCACAAGGCCTCTTCCTGTTTGATAGATTATTTCGTTAGAGGGTTATGAACAATATAAATGTTTTCTATTACATTATAACAGGATACAGATAAGTGAAAACAGTGCAACTAACATCCCACTAGTTTTCATGAAGCCTAAACATCAAATACACTCTTATACATTTAACAATCACTTTGATCTATACTAACACACAAGTGAATTGACCTGGGCCTTCGGCATAAGCTGACGCCTCGTTTGCCAGTGTCACAGGTATAACTACATCGCTCAGGGGTGTGAAAAATCCACTCCCCTGAGTGATGTAGTTGTACTGATATAACCCCCCGCCCCCCATGTAGACAGCACTATGTTGATGGGAGAGATTCTCCCATCCCGTCAGTGTAGAAGCGTCTTCACATAAGTGCTACCACTTCACCGATGCAGCGTTTTAAGTGTAGACCTGCCCTTTCTGATGCTATCTTCTGGGGTTGGGGATGAAGAGGCTGGTTAACTTTTAACACTCACTCCCTTTCACCTCTGCATAATAGCCAACTGTCCTCTCCCACACATTCAGGAATAGCTATCTGGCTTGTCCCTCCCATCCTTTGTCTTCAGAATAGCCACCAAGTCTATAACTGCCTATCCCCTGAAAATGACATTGTCTTTGAGGGATGATGCAGCAGCAGGAGTTGGAAAGTTCCTGCTATTCTTTTTATAGAAGTCCTCTAACTCTGGGGCCAAGATGCCTGAAAATACACTGAGTTAAATAAATTCACATTATCTTCAACTAACCCTCCTAAATTTTTGACTGGCCCTCCTAAATTTTGAGAACATTCCAATATTAAACATTTTCTAAGTATACTTATATTTTGTAGAATTTCTATTTCCACTTGGTTTATTTCTTCTACAATCTTGTGATGAGAATTACCAGAGATATTTGTACCTGGAAGATGTTATTTCCTAGACCTAGACTAATCACACCACAAAACTCAGTCCTTTTCCATCTCATCATTCCCATCTATAATCAAATCCATAGAAACTAAATAAAGTGACATTTTTAGCAGCAAAGTCCAGATCCTAAATTGTTGGCTCAGTGATTTGGCTCTCATATAAGCATATTAGACACCTTTATAGGATTTACATTTAACAAAACCAATTGAAAGGTAGCAAAATTGTGGTACAGGCTAGGTCATGTGGTAACAGGCCACTCAAAAGTCAACTGAACACAGTATTTTACCCTCTCACTCTGCCTCCAGATACACAGTAACGTGGTCCTCATTATCAAAGGCTCCTCAGATTTGCAGAGATGAGCATGAAATATGGTGCAGTGCTAGCTAATTTTTAACAAGGGCACTTTTTTGGGAATTCACTGGTGATTGAACACAAGAGCTTTGTAGGACCACAGTGGCCTTTTGTATTTCATGGAAGACTATTGAAAAATGCTGTGGATAATGAATAGAAGTTTTTCCCTTGCAAATAAACAGCCAGAGATTTATCATTTGATAACTTCTGTGTAGCTCAGTGAGACATTTTCCTTTTTCTGATAGTGTTTATGATGTACTAAGTTTGCAAAGCATTTGTAACTGTTCACCATATAGAACCAAATCTGATTTTGTCTCCAGGCCTTTGATAATACTGTTAAGGAAACTTTTGATGGACTTTAATTCATGGGGCTACGGTTCAAAAGAAATATTCTTGTTATATTTCTTATAGGTCTGTCTTCATCCTTCTGTAGCATGCATCCTTTACTGTCACAAAGAAGCTGAGAAGCTTATTTAATTTCTATAGAACCCTAGTGATGTCATCCCCATTAAAGTCTATAAGACTTTTCCATAATGGATAGTGACTGAAAACCCATAGACTTGGTAGAACTTATCAGGGAGCATAATCCTTGGTTTGGAATGGTAACAACCATATTGTCAGGTGTGCCAAATGGAGAATGTTTCCTGAAATGCTTTAGCCACTCTTATGAGGAGGCCTAAGATATATAAAATAGGAATTAAAAAAAATAAAATGTTGCGTGATATGAATTGTATGAGCCCAGTCCATAAAAAATAGCATGAACTTTTCAAAGCTGATCAGTATATGTGGAGTGGTGCAGCAATTTCAACAGCACTTCAGTCTAGTTTGACCATTAAACAGATTAGCTCATTTTAAACAAAAATTGACATTCTAATCCAGGTAAATCAAATCATACCTTGTTACTGTATTTCCACTATTCTTCTCACAGTCATGCTATCACACCTCCAGTGGAGGTAGGGCATTACCGTAATAGTTCAGAACCACAGACGTTTACTGGTAATTCAACTTGATAAAGTAGCATTTCCAGGAGGGAGGGTGATGAGTATTATCTTCCTGACCAGTAGGTGTTGTGATTTTGCACTCCCCATCAGACCCCAGATAAAGATAACCTGTAATCATTGTTGGCAATGGGAGCAAAATGCCCCTTGATTGGAATTGGACTAGAACAGAGGTGGGCAAACTACGGCCAGTGGGCCACATCCAGCCTGCGGGACCCTCCTGCCCGGCCCCTGAGCTCCTGGCCCGGGAGGCTAGCCCCTGGCCCCTCCCTTGCTGTTCCCCCTCCCCTGCAGTCTCAGCGCCGCCAGCGCAATGCTCTGGGTGGTCAAGCAGCGCAGCTGCAGAGCTGCAGCCTGACCCGGTGCCCTGTGCTGCGCAGTGGCATGGCTGGCTCCAGTCACATCCGTGCCGCCAGCCCCCGGTGCTCCAGGCAGCACGGTAAGGGGGCAGGGAGCAGGGGGGCTTGGATAGAGGGCAGGGGAGTTCGGGGTGATGGTCAGGGGGTGGGGTCTCGATAGGGGTCAGGGCGGTCAGAGGGTGGGGAACAGAGGTTGAATGGGGGTAGGGGTCCCAGGGGGCAGTCAGGAAGGGGGAGGTTGGATGGGGCAGTGGGGGGCAGTCAGGGGCAGGGGTTCTGGGGCGGTCAGGGAGAAGGGGTGGTTGGATGGGGCAGGGGGTCCTGGGTCGGGGGGAGCATTCAGGAATGAGAGGAGGGTTGCTTGGAGGTTCCGGGGGTGGTCAGGGAACAGGGGGGTTGGATGGGGCAGGAATCCCGGGGGGGGGGCGTCAGAGGGCCAGAAGCAGGGGGAGGAGAGGGGGCAGGGGCCAGGCCACGCCTGGCTGTTTGGGGAGGCACAGCCTCCCCTAACCGGCCCTCCATACAATTTTTGAAACCCAATGCGGCCCTCAGGCCAAAAAGTTTGCCTGTCCCTGGACTAGAATGTGGCCTTATGGGTGAAACATAGCCCTTTGCAGAAGACTTACAGAAGGCGTGAACCATTTTAAAGATACAAATAGTACTTAAATGGTGCCTAGGCCTTGTACAGGCTCTCTACAAAGGGGTCACTTTCACCTTAAATGTACTGGGTAAACGCAACTAGTGGATGCTAGTTAATAGTGAATCCCCATAGTAACAACTTTTGATAAAAGCAACATTTTGCCAGGAGCCAATCCCATCCCATTGACTTTAACTTTAAAGTGATTTAGAAACTGGCAACAAGCATACTGCTTATTAACAACTTCTTTTGGAAGAAAGTCCCAGGCCACATGCAGGTTTGTGAGGATTCAGCTAGGCAAGAAGCAAGGGGGCTGCATGATACCTCTCCCTGAACCCTGCCCTGACACTGGGAGTCCAGGCTTGGCCTGGCCCAGTGTTTCCTTTGCTGGCTGCAGGCCTTCAAACCCTCTTGCAGCCAGGGATCCAAGGCCTGGACAGGAGGTAGCAGTCTGGGGCACCTGCATTCCTACCCAGTGAAGGAGACCCGGTGAGAGTCCCAGCACCGCAGATTGGGAGGGGCACTAACAGAGAACAGGACTGCAGCCCAGATGTCAGGGTTTTTCATAGGAGGTGGGGGTGCTGGGCTGCACAGTACTGTGCTCTCTGAGGTGTGTCCTGCTCTGGCACTGGCGGCCTGAGGTCAGCATGTCCCAGTGCTACCTTCCCTGGCTACAGCCCTATAGGCAGGTTTACAAGGCTGCAACTAGGGAAGGCACATCCTAGCAGTTTCTGCCTTGGCAGCAGCCCCACAAACCTATCTTTCACTTATTGCCAATTCTTGGGTAATAGCAGTGTTTGGCTGGAGACAGAGATGTTGCTATATATTATTTTTGCAATATACATAACAAAATAATAATAAAGTATTTTCTTTATGTAAATTAGTACAATGAAAGGTAATGCCTTTGGGGAAATTCACCCAAAATCACGTTACTGTACAGATCAAGGTACCCATTTTCCTCTGGTGCACAAAGAGCTCATCAGGTAACATTCTAAGGCTTCCCTAATTTGGGATTCTGTATAGATAAAAGAAACCCCAGAAGCAAGTTGTGAAGTAAAAAAATTCCAAAGCATGAAGTATTTCATGGGAAACTCATTGTGAAAAAGAAAGACTGCATCCTAATGAAGCTGTGTGGCCCCATTTTGTGTAATAATAAATAAATTTAACAGGCCTGAAAAAGGGGACATGGCTCTTTAGTTCAAAAGCCATTCATCCATCAGGATACTCGACCACAGACTTTTTTTTTTTCCTGTCTTTGACCATTGATAGAGATTCCCTATGAATTTTTAAATAAACGCCTCAAACACTCTCTCAATCTGGTAACTGGAAAGGGAAAGACTATAGACATCTACATGAAATCGCCTAGCACAATAGACCGGCAAGCTCTTCACCTGGCTGATAGGATAGCCAACACTGGTCACAAGTCACCTGAAGAAAAGACAGTGAAGGCTCCCCAGGATAGGCATTGCTATATTTGGTTTATTTAATAAAGGGATGGGGCAGTACTTTTAACATCAAAGTTGACAAAACTTCTAACCAGAACCCTGGCACAATGAATTAGATGGGAATCTGAGCACACCCTTTGCAGCTAAAACTGCATACACTCACAGTTTGTGTGTGAATGCGATGCGAGAATTGCATTTAAATTGTCCACCCAGCCACTAAGTATTACAGTAGACTGATGTATCTAGGAATGACATCTCATACTGACCCAGGAAGGTAAAGGTTTAAAAATCTCTAAAATTGCTTAATCTTTGTTATCTGACGCTCCCTAGAGTCCAAAGAATAAAGGCATCAAAGGATTCCTCAAACCTTCTTCCTAATTAGAAGTCTTTCACTCATCCAATCAGGGACCAGAAACAATTTCATGTTAGTTATATCACCAGCTAAAGAAAACAGCATGAATTTTGAATACCGAATACCCACAGAAAAATGTTCACAATCTATATAGAGAGTTAAATACAATCTTTCAAAAATTAATTTGTTGAGTTGATGTGAATAATAATCAATGAGAAAATTGTATGAACATTCTGAAGAAAAGGAGGCTGAATTGGTCATGTACAAATGATTCCTTCTACTTCAGATCTTTTTCATGAAAGGGCATATGGAAGGCAATGAAAAGCAGATTTGATGTCTGCTTAGAAATAAGCAACTGTATTCTTGGCTCTACCTGTTAAAGAGCAATAGACATCTTGACAAGGTTCCTTTGTAACCCAGGCATCAGTGAATCCCTAGGTATCACCTCAGCCCAATATTCCCTTGCCCTCTAAAGAAGTACATGACACAGCATCTCAAACAGGCTCAAATTGAGCTGCAAAGTTCAGACCTGGATCTGAGTTTTCCCAAAGTTGACAAACTTCAGCTGGGTTCAGGCTTCTAAATGATTTTTTTCCAAAGGCAAGCTGGTTCCCATACATCTAATCAAATCATTAGTTAAACAAACCCATGGGTCATTTTAGACTATTTGAAAGAGTTTGTCCCCTCTCAGTGTTTCAGAATGCTGCTACTCAGTATATTGTTTATTGAAATGTAATTAAAATGACGACAATGGCAAGAATGCCAGAATGTATTGTTTTTCAATATCCTGCTTATCTCTGTCATCTAATCTAAGCAGTGTTTAGAGTGTATGGGGGAAGCGAGGGGTTCAGTGAGGCAAGAAGTTAATATACACTTAGAAGTTGTACACAGCATGTCTTCTCACTTACAGTGTATATAAGGTATAAATTACATATGTGTAATAGTTTATAACCATGGAAAGGCTTATTCTCAATGAGAAGAAGTGGGACTGCCAATGTATTTGGCCTCACAGCTTGCCTTCTGAGAAAATTGTTTCTAATGCTATAATTACACATTATGCAGTGTTTTATTCCCTCTGTCCATGAGCTCAAACATTAATGAAAACTTCATACATACGTTTTTTGCAGTGGTCATACAAAATAGATCCCGTATAGAGATATTATGATCACATTTGGTATGTTATAGTTAAAATATGTCAGCACTTTCATTATGAAACTCTATTTTCAGGGTTTAAAACTCTGACAAAAATGATCTCCAGAGCAGGCAGGTTTTCAATAGTAGTAGGCAAAATGTTCTAAATAAAATTCACCAATCTCACACCCCTAGACTCGGTGTCCATGCTTCAGATCTAACCAGAACCTCTTTGAAAATTCGAACCAGTGCAGTTAATATTTTTTTTTTAAAATGAGAATACATTGTGTCTTGAAGGCACATGCCTGCGAGAGGGTACTACAGAGCTAAACCACTCAAAGGGGACCTCAGGGAAGGACTGTGCTTTTCTGTGCATGGGGCTGCTGCCTGCTACCCTGAAGCAGCAGTGGGGCAGGGTCTTAGCCTCACTTCCACACTGCTCAGTCTGGAATCACATGTTCCTCTGGAAATACATGAAGGGTGCAATTTCTGCACACTCCTGTGGTTATGACTGGCTCATGAAAAAGGCTTGCAGGAGTAGGGGAGATTCCTTCTGCTTTCCCCTTGCACACTACATAATAGCCCATCACAATGTAGTTTTGTATTTTTAATACGTTATCATCTGGACATTATGACATTATTATTAACTTTTAGCTGAAAACCTGTGCTGTTGCATGGGTGTGGCAATTGGGCCAAATTATCCACCGTCTGTGCAGTCTCCCTCATATAATCAACAAAATTGTTGCATGGAAATTATCTGTAGAGTGGTTGGTTGAGTTAACCTCTGATATCACTAATCTCTGATATTATAATGGTTTAGTATTATTGGCATGGCATAGATACATGCTTTACTGTCGCTATACACAACTTGGGCAGAATTTGTAAAGTCAAGATAGCTGCAAACTTAAAAGCTGGATGGTAACAGATCTTGAATCAAACAGACCTTAATGATCAAAGCCAGTGATATTCTAAACAAAGAGAGCTCTCATCCATGTTTGTAATTGTTACCATTGTTTCAAACTGACTCAGACATTCTAGGTTGCAGAGTGAAACACACAAGGACAATCGTGAAATCTTATTATATAGATTTGTATTTCAGTAGCTCCTAGATGTCCCAGTTCCACTGAACTGTACAAACACATAACAAAAAGATGGTCCTGTCCCAAGGACACACAGGAAGAGCAATCTTTCTTGTGATATTTTCAACACAGCTAAAGCCTTGAGGTGTTTGACCTAGTAAGAAATCATATTCAACACTTAATAGCCATATTCGGGCCTCTGATAAGCCAAGGAACTTCCAATGACTTCAGTGAGATCTACGTGTGTCTTGAGAAAGGTGTCCTAATATGTAAAAAAGCAAGACAACCTGGTCCAAATTAATCCTTTGTGTAATTCCATTGGCTGCAATTCAGTTACTAGGATTACATCTGGTCCAGTATCTCACTGCTTGATCTTGAATACACATGCTTTTCTTCTATCTATCTAGGTTTATACTGCACCTATCACTGTAATCGTTGATCTAAATTTTATTAATGAGAAAATCTTGGTATCTGTCTTTTTTTCTTCCCACTCACTTCATACACTTTCCCTGATTCAAATTAAATGCCAAGTTGATAAATGAGTCTCCCTTTCCACCTTCCATGAATGGTTGATAGCTTTCTAATGTCAAAGCCATAACACTTAATTTCTTTGACCCCTATAAAACATTCAGGGTAAAATGTTTTGGGTAGTTCAGATAGGAAATTGAACATTTGGGTCTTTATTCAAACAGAAACAAAGGTTCTGAGATTTTCTCATCACTAATTTTCATTCTAGGATGGAATTTTCCCCAGGCCTGGTGGACAGAGACACCCAGGTCTATAACACTCTCTCAGTCAGAAATAGTTTTCCCACTTCTATAATGGATACAAAAAGACAGAAAGAAAGATAAAAATACAAATGTCTAAATGCCACTATCCAACTACAGCACTATACCCAGTTGGTCAACGAATGTAAAAAGAATGAAAATTCAACCAATGTATCACTATACACACACAAATATTATTAACTTCCATATACATATACCAATACACATTATTAATTAGAGCTAGGAGAATAATGCAGAAATGTTCAGCAAATATTTATTCAAAAATTGAAACCATTTCACATTTGCTATTCCTAGGCCATTTATGTTTTCTTTCTGCAAATGTTTAAATGATCTAGTTTTACTGCCACAAATGGTTGTAGAAAACAAATTTCAGGTGGCGTACAGGAATATTCAGTTGTAATAAAGTATAATAAATAAAAGAATAAATTGTGTACATTTTACATTTGTGCATAGCAATACTTGTGCAGTATTTGCTTACACAGTCATTCAATCAAGAAACAAAAACACATGATTTATATGGCCAATCAAAACTAAGTAATGCAGCTCAAGAGTTGAATATTGATAAACAATTCATGACCCAGATCCTCATCCTGTATTGACTTAAATGGAGGTAAAGTTTTACACCAGCTGAAGATCCACCCCCAGTTGTGTAAAACACAAATAAATGGCATTCTGCTCCAAGATATTTTGCAAGCAGTAAAGAGGATAAATGTGCTGAATAATTCTTCATTTTGAATTAATCAGCTCTTATTAGTATATGGACATGAATAACATTGGTCCAATCCGATGGAGTTAACAGAAACTCTTTACTGCAACATAATTTAGCATTCACTGCTCCAAAGTAATACCAGCTAATAGCATGGGCTTCATTCCTGAATGAAGAGTTAGGATAACACTGCAATATGTTAAGGAAACTTGTTGTATTTAACTAATAGGTTTCAAAGTAGTATAAATAAGAGCTAGGAGTAAAAAAAAAAAAAAAAAAAAAAAGACTGTGAAAGGAAAAAAAGCAATATTTCTACTTAAATGGTTTTGAATATGTTTGACACTGTTTGGGTAAGCTGTGGCTTAGTGGATGCTTTCAGTGATTCAGAAATCAATAATATTGTAACTGTTGAACGATCATGCACATAATGGTATCTATCCTTTTTTAATACTCCACTTTAAATGCGCATGCCAGAGTTTAATTTAAACTGTTGTGTCTGTTGGTAAACAGACAAAGGATGTATTTGAAATGGCTCAGAATCTAATGCATTGATTCAATTGTGGTTATTATAGTAACCACTTTTGAATTACTCTCCTGGGTGAATACAAGAAACTGAAGAATGACAGGCATAGAAACAATACCTTTTAAGAATTATACTACACACACTATACCACCAGTCAAGAATGGAACAATTTGTAGCAAAATATATTTGTTCCCGGGAGCCAGAAAAAAGATAGTACACTGCAGTCATTTAAAAATGGGGTATAGTTGCTTGTGTAAATAAATATTGTCAAAACCTTCTGAACAACTTGGGAGGTATTAAACATTGGACAAAAAACAAAATAAATTCTGATTCTCTAAAAAAGGAGAGATTTAGACATACATCAGGAGTAATTCCATTCCTAGAAATATAATGGAACAAATATTAAAAGAAAAGGTTGCTAAATTTCTAGGGCCAGATTGTGATGGCCCACTCAGGTATGTAAAAGGTGGTCACAACATGAATTCCCTTTCTAAAGCGTTGAGTTGATAAAGTCTAAATTTCAGATATCTCCAATCTCCTTATTGCAGGTAACATACATTCATCTATTACATGCTCTACAAATTCTTGCTGTGTGAAGCTGTACATTTATGTAAATATCATCATAAAGCCTTTACAAGGGATTTCTCTTCGTGAACTGATTTATAGTTAAACTCCTTTCATAGGGAAGTATTTATACTCAGGTTTTTCAGTGCACTGCAATTTGCAAATTGAAATCCCATTCATAGTAAACCTTCATTTACAGTGAAAATATTCTCTGAAAATACAAAGTTCACTATAGAAGGCATCTGTTTTTGAATTTTACAAAAGATATGGGGAAGAATGCCTGAACCATACCACATATAGAGTTCTCCTAAACAATCCAACTTTTTATAAGACATTGCTTTCATAAGTGATTAAGCAATTAACGTTCTGAATGCTTTACTGGATGAACATACAGTATTTTCTTTTGTTGGAAAGTATATTTTATAAGGATCAAATGTCTGAACTGAAGACAAGGAAAAAAGGAAGGAAAGCAAAGCAGAATGTCATCAGGAAGAGTCCAAGTAAAGGGATTGCTTTGCTTCTTCTCTTGTTTGTTTTTTTATATTAAGTAAAGTCTGAAACTGTGCTAAGCATTATGTAGAGCAGGCTGAAAAGCAAATCTTCCAAAAGGTAGGTGGCCACTCATCTACTAAAAAAATAACAAAAATGTACTGATTAAAAGCAGATTTTTAGTACCCAGAAATTTAGAATAATGGGAAATATTTCAGTCCTACCAACCAAAATCTAGCAGAATGTGGATCAGAAATTCTCCAGAGTAAGTCTCATTACCATTGCTAGATTCTGTTTGTACAAACAACATTGGAGAGAATTTTTAATGTCACTGGGATGTTGTCTATGCCCAACCAGATGTGCAGCTTCTTTATCAAACAAATACATCTGAAGAAGTGAGGTTCTTACCCACGAAAGCTTATGCTCCCAATACTTCTGTTAGTCTCAAAGGTGCCACAGGACCCTCTGTTGCTTTTTACAGATTCAGACTAACACGGCTACCCCTCTGATACTTTTTTAACCCAGTTATTGTTTTGACCTTCACAACATCCCCTGGCAAACTGAGTTCCAGAGGTTGACTGTGCATTGTGTGAAGTACTACCTTTTGTTTGTTTTAAACCTACCACCCATTAATTTCACTAAGTGACCCCTGTTTCTTGTGTTATACAAAAGAATAAATAACACTTCCTTATTCACTTTCTCCACACCATTCATGATATGATAGGCCTAAATCATATCTCCTCTTATATGTCTCTTTTCCAAGCTGAAAAGTTCTATCTTTTTAATCTCTCCTCTTCTGGAAGCTGTGCCATCCCTCTAATTGTTTTTGTTGCCCTTCTCTGTACTTTTGCCAGTTCAAAATAACTTTTTTTTAGATGCCGCCTATCAGAACTGCATGCAGTATTCAAGGTGTGGGCATACCTTGGATTTATATAGTGGTATTGTGATATTTACTGTCTTATTAGCTATCCCTTTCCTAATGGTTCCTAAGCACTGTTAGCTTTTTTCACTTTGTTGGGGTAATACCAAATTGCTTTGCTTATGACTACTGGTGACATATAGTCAGACTGGGTCACTAGTGTTAAAAAACTAACACTCAGTGGTTCTCCCTTAACCTTTGCCATTTTACCCCTCATTTTCACATGTGCCTATTTTCACTTTAGCTGTCTACAGTGAAGGAGCAACACTTAAATGATCACAACAAGGAGTGTGGTGGTACCTTAAAGACTAACAGATTTATTTGGGCATAAGCTTTCATGGGTAAAAACCTCACTTCTTCAGATCATAATTCTCAAGTTTAAGCTATCCATCATTAAGATCTGACTCCTACTCAGAGGTAGGGGGGATGAAGGGTAATTCAGGGCACCAAGATGGATTTTGTTTGTAACCTTAAAGTGGGACCATCAAGGCCAGTTTATTTATACCGTTAGAAAACTTTAGGGACAGATTCATCCCTAGTGTGAAGTTACCCCTTCTAAAGATCAAGACTATACTCCCTAATAATTGTTACCAAGTCCATGGGGTTCCTATGTGTCTACTCATCCCTGGAACCCATCCTGCTAGCTGTTCTGGGGATTAGCTCTGCCAGTCTAACCCCTCTTCCTGCAGGTGCTCACTCCATCTCCCACTATCTCATTGCCTCTATTGGAACTTGACTGCTTCCTCTTGTGGCTTGAACTTCTGGCCTAATCACTGTAGTTTTCCCCTTCCAGGGTGGGTGTGTGCTCTGTACCAGCTGGCATAGGCACTTTTCCAATTCACTGCACCCTCTACCCCCCAGTAGTGCTATTTCCCCAGTGGCTGGTTAAGGAACTCAGGACCACCATCTTCTCCAGGCTACAGAGCAGGGACCCTCTACAAGCAGCTAAGTCTGCACAGTCCCACACATTGTTGCTGTTTTCCTAGACTACTCCCTACATTGCTTCCAGGAGCATCCTTCTTCCAGGTATGCCCGTCCTCTAGACCAAGCTCTTTTCTCTCTCTAGCCTCAGAAACACTGACAACAAACCTCACTACAGCCTCCTTCTGCCCTCAGCTACCTTTTTACAAACCCTACCAGTTCCTGTCCAGCTGAGTTCATCCTTTAATTAGTCCTCATTGCTCCCTGGCTCCTCCTCCAGGTGCAGCCTAGGTGGTTAATTGGCCCACCTAGCCACCTGAACCCCTTCAGTGTCAGGTGAACACCCCATCGCGCCATGATTATCTCTTAGGGAATTGTGCTGTAGAATCTAATAGGAATGAAACCAGTAGGGTTCTATCAAAATGAAATAGTGTCCTACACTAAAAGCAGATTGAATTTAATATGAAGTGATCACCTTTCATTAGAATTTTTCTTTTATCTGTATGATTTAATGGAAAAATATTCCTATACAATGCATAGTCTGGATTAAAATATCTATAGACAATCTATAGTTCTTTATACAACTCTATAGGCTTCCTGTAAAAGAAATTAAATTTGCCATAGATATTTCATAGTCATAATGTGGTTCATAACAATACTGTGCAACTATTTTTTACACCGGAGCGTCTTTCTGCAATATACAGCTTGATGACATGATTGCAGAAATGAGTCTAGATAAGACTAAACTGCCATATTGTAGATGCAAAGTGCAATTATACTATCAATACTTTTGTAAAAACTGAACCTTTTGCAACCAAAACCAGTGATATTTGGATCACTGTTTTTTTTCTTTTCTTTTACAGAATTGTTCAGGCCTAGAGTAAGTATAACAGGATGTGCTGAGTCAAGGCATTGACTCAGCACACTCTCAATCAAATCCCCACCAGTATACATTAATTGGGACGTGATTGAAAGACAGGCAGTTGGCAGAGGGTGCCAATTAACTAATAGAGATTCAGCTGAGGGGCTAAATGGGTGAAAGTAACCTTCTGCAGCTGGGATTATATAGGCAGACAGTAAGGACATGCTAGGGAACCTGAAGAAAGACAAGACTAGACCAGACTCACTGCTGCTAATACTGTACCCTTCCCCAGAAGCTGGCTAATGACTGTAAACAGTATGTAAATAACACTCCAGGCTGTGACCTGCTGAGGGGACATAATAAAGCATGGTGCTGGTTAAGAACACCTGGAGTTGTGATTGTTAATTACTCAGGCGGGAAAAGACTCCCTGGAGAACCACCCCATGATAGTAAATCTTCACTGCAGTGTTAATCTGGGTTTTTACTTGGGTGTAATCGCTATCTTGCCTTCTGTCCATACAGAAAAACCCGTAGCCCAAGTTTTGTGGTGCTTTCAACTCAAGCTAGTTGGCCAGGCTCAGCATATAGGTTAAAGCCTGAGTGCTGTTTATATTCTAGCTTCTAAGCTGCCACTTTGCAGTGTGGATGCAGACTAATCAACTCAGGTGCTTCTAGTTCTCCAATGCTGTCCCACAACTCCCTCTAGGCTTTATTTTCTGACCTACTCCCTTTTTCCTCACCAATAGTCACCTACCAGTTAACAGCCAATGGTTCAGTGTTTAAACCCCACATTATACATGGCCTACTGTACTGGCAACATTTCTTCTGCACTTCCACAGCATTTGAACACAGATGGATTCTGAGAAAACATCCTCCGCATGCTGCCAACTGGCAAGGGGCTAACACCAAGATTCTGGTGGATCTCTGATGGGAGGTCAGTAAGAAACATAATTTGGGGAGATCTACATGAAATCTGGAGTTCTCTGTCATTTCTTGGTGTGGCTTTGTAGGAGGGGATTCACCAGTTGGGCCCTCAGTGCTGGGCTGAATCTCAAGAATGTGTGCCGGAGTCTCCAGGAATTAAAGATTAATCTTTAATTAAAGATTATGTCATGTGATGAAACCTCCAGGAATACATCCAACCAAAATTGGCAGCCCTAGCTGGAAGACCACAGAGTAGAACTCCCAGTCCAGCAACTCACTGAGAATGTGTCCATTCTATGATGAGTAGGACTAGGTGTGCAGTATGTTGGTCAGGCTTTTGAATTCAGGTAGTTTATTGTGGCAAGCATGGCTGCATGTGTGCAAAATAGGTTTGATTATTACAAACTGAGCAATGCCTGCAAATGCAGGGACATGGGTGGCACAAATGTGTATCCATGTGCTTTTTCTCACAGGGGCACTAGCATTAGAACATTTTCTGAGGCAGCCTTGATATTAAGTCTATGGAGTGATTTGTGGTAATATTAAAGTCCAGAGCACTTGAAAAATATCTTGGCAGTACGGTCTGGGGATCTGGCTACCACAGGTGGAAGGGGGAATTGAAGATGCACATCTGTGATGGCTCTGTGATGTTGCATCCTAGCTCATCATCCTGTTTATGTTGGTCTGAATTTTAGTCCACTCCTTGGTAATGATGCAACCGGAACTTCAAACAGTCTTTCAGGTTTCTAGGCAGAACATACTTCCTGTCTCCCCCGCCACACACACACACCTACCTTGTAGGTCATTAGTCCCCTCCTGTCATTAATCTGCTTATCAGTTACCAAGCAATGAAAGAGCTCCATGGCACAGATAGCTGGTCTTCTACCAGAGGCCTGTGATAACTGCTCACTTCTCCAGTCAAGGATCTACAGCAAGTATATGTCTTCTGATGCTGCCGCCACCACTACCTAGAATAAAGTTAAGCCCATCACTGGTAAAAGATCCCTGGCTTGTCCCCTCCACCAAATCCACAAAACCTGATTTTTAAGATAAAATAAATACAAAGCACTTGCCATTGTCTTGGTAGGATGGAATCCTGGGGCACAGCAGTGATGGAAGAAACTATGTGCCAAGGAGATAAAAGTTGTGTTCTTTGCCTTGCTGTGGTGCAGACACAGTTAAAGAGGAGAACCTCCTCTCCATCCCACCCTGGACAGAGGAATGATGTGCTGTTTCATTGCTTTTCATGTCATCTACCCCAGTTATGGCAAAGCACCACCCAGAAGGTCACTGACAGTCAGCAAAAAGGTCCAGAACCTCCAGGAGAAAGGAAAGAGAGCCAGAAATAATCTATAGTAGGAGATTATTATTGTTGTTATTATTTTATTAGCATTGCTGTAGTGTCTAGGAACCCTAGTCATGGACCAGAAGCCCATTGTGCTAGGTGCTGTTCAAACAGAACACAAAGACAGTCCCTGCCCCAAGAAGTTACACTCTAGGCATATAAGACAAGAAACAACAGATGGATACACAAAGACAGGGGAGCACGAGGAAATAATGTGACAATATTGGACAGCATGATACGCAGTGGTCTCAGAAGGTCTATTCCTCCAGGTCTGACCAGCCCTTGTAGGTGCAGAGGGAAATGCTGGAGCAGGACTGACAGAAACAGGGTTTAGCACAGGCCATGCTGGAGAAAGAAAAAAAGATGGCAATAATCTACAGTGAGTATAACCAGGCAATGAGGGACCAAGACCACCAGCTGCAAAAGGAGTTATACAAGCAGTTGTTAGGCATGATGGCCAGGGAGCAGAATATGTCCAGTCTCCTCCACTGGCTTCTCCTCCAATCTACCACATCCTGCAGCCACTGAGACACTTCTGAGTGGGAGATGAGCCATGCTATGCACTCAATGAATGCAAGTACACATGGGCAGAGGTACCCACTGCACTCCACTGCCATTTATCAATGGGGGAAGGAGAACTGATAATTCCTTTACATGGGACATTGAACTTCTTGGGGTTTATTTTTTCTTTGGTTTTTATTGCACTTTGATTTGTTTTCACTTTCTTTAGTTTATGGCAACTGGATTACCTGCATGATTTTTAATAAATTATTTTGCTGTTCAGACCTTCAGTGTATGAATACATGGGAAACAATAAAGAGGCACTTCAAAGCAAAGATTTTAATAAAGTCTAAGATTAACAATACATAACATTGATACATAGTACACTACTATTGTGCAGTACTATTCTGCTCACTTTATTCCTTCCTATTACCCCCCTTCAAACCAAGGATGTGGGCACATGCAGCATCACTTACTTCCCTTGTTCTCCTCGACCCAAACACGGTTATCAAAAGTGAACTTTCTGGCTGTCTGTACAGGGCCTGTAAAACAGCAGAGGAATCAATCCACTGCAGGCAAAAGTACTCTCCCTTCTGCTCACATATGATGTGCTGTGCAAAGCAAGCCCTAATGATGTGAATCATATTATACACATTGACATCCAGACTGTTTTGTAGGCAGTGCCATCCTGCCTTCAGTTTTCCAAATGCACATTCCACCACCAGCCTGCAACAGCTTATTGCTTAAATAAACCTCCTTCTGTCTGATGCCCCTAGTAGGATGGGCTTCACGAGCCAGGGCAGTAGAGGCTAGATTGGGTCTTCCAAAATAAGAGTGGACACAGGCACTCTTGAAATCTATATTACTGGATGAGAATTAAGTCCCAGATTGTCCAAATTTAAAAACACTAGATGCCTGGAATATGCTGGCATCCTGCTGGGGCATCCCACATTGGGGTTGTGACTCTCCCACTATGGTCACCCAAGGACTGCACAATGAGCAAGTAATATTCTTTCTGGTTGATGTATTCACATGCACATGAGGGTGGGATAGGAGGCGACAATAAGCACATAGGTGCCGTAGATGGCCCCAGCAGTTTCTGAACCCCATTCACACAAAGCCTGCTATTTGGGGACATTAGCAATCTTCACCACTCATTGGTAAACCACAGCAATAATTGCCTTCAGACCTTCATCAGCACAGCACTGATGGTTGAATGGCCAACACCAAACTGATTACCCACCAGCCTATAACAGTTGAGGTAGCTAGCGTCCAGTTACTAATAGCAACCTGCTTTGAGACTGGTCTCTCTCTCATCTGTGTTTCCTGGGGCGGAAGGACTGAGTCTAGCTCCTCACACAGCTCCAGGAAGGTGGCCTTTCTCATGATGAAGTTTTGGACCCACTGCTGGTCGTCCCAGGTCTGCATAATGATGCTATGCTTGTGGTCCTGCTGCAGAACTGCCAATCAGCATGTGGGGATTCCACAGCTATTAAATCATGTATCAGCTGTCTCCACTCTGCCATGTCTATACGTAGCCTGTGTGATCTCCTCAGCAAGACATACTACCATCTTCTCAAGGCAAAAAGCCCCTGCTGAAATGCTCTCCACCATGTCTCCTGCCCTGCATCTGCCTCCTGTTGCCAAAATGAGAGTTGCATTAATGCTAACAGTTGCAATAAGTCATTATAATCCTGAGTTGGATCCATTCTTTGTCATAGGTTGGAACGAAGGCTGTGGACATAAGTCAAGCATGTCGAGCCAGGAGTGGTTTACTTTACAGAGTTCCTGGGCTAAGACCACTTATACACAGGGGCCTTGGCAAGTTTTCCCACAATACACTGCAAAACAATTAATAGAACAGCACAGCTTAGTTCAGTGCAAAGAACCATGGAAGTCCTAGCACCTCACAAAAGCAAGTATGACACCCAGTAGGGATGCAGTAACCCAAGTAGAGCTTTGCAGTCTGGCTAGACCAACCTCGGAGCTCAGAACTGTAGTGAAGATTTGAGCCAGATGTTTCTAAACCCCATGTGGAGTTGCTGAACTATAACAGTTGGTAATTCTAGCAGCTATGCAGTATTCAGACCAACAGAAAAGAAAGAGAAATATGGAATGCAGAAAATTAAAAGTCATAATATCTTTGGCACTTTTCCTATCACTTTATTTAATAATACAGCAAATGAAAAGACAAAGACCCAGTATTTAGTAAAGAAAAAGGACAACAGCTGCTTATAAGAGTCCAGCTGTGGAGGCTTGGTTATGCTTTCAGGCACGTTTTGTGCAAAGTAAGTGAAACTGAAAGCTCATAATAAAAAAAACAGTGATCTGCAAGGTTTCATAGCTTGTTTTGCAGTTCAGAGGAGGTTTGCTAAGACTACACTTGGCCCTGGCACAGATGAGAAACCAAAGTGAAAGCAGGGGAAAATTTGCTTACAGAGTACAGATTTCATTGTCTGAGGCAAAGCTGCCCTTGATTTGCTTCAATTATTGTAACAATCAGTCCAGCCAACTGTTTACATGCTCTCCATTGTGTTAGCGTTGGCTAGGAAATGGCAGACTCAATGAGATTTTCTTTCTGTCTGCACGCCGGGGAATAGTGCGAGTTCACACACTTGACAGACAGATAGGCAGACTGGCCTTCTCTTTCCAAGAAACAAGAGAGTGGCTTGCTTGTCAAGCTATTATATTGTGGCTCAGAACCCAGGAGCATATGTGGCTTAAACCATGTCACACTGCACTGTTCAGATCCCAGAAGAGAACGGGAAATTGGTAGGGATTTGAGGGACGAGACGGTGCCAGGAATTTAGTGCATTGCAGAGTTTGAAATATGTAACCCACTGCTACCCACTTGTGTCTCAATGACCCTTAAGTAGCCTTTTCTTGGCACTCAAATGGGGAGTCAATCAAAATATATCTGACAATTGAAAAGAGTGTAAGGGGGGTGGGGAATCTAGCTTTCCTAAGTAATATTTAAATAGTTGTTGCCTTCCTGTAAAAAAGACCTCAGTTAGTGTCACTGCTGTCATACAAACACTGTCACAGTTGTGAACCTAAGACCTAAATTTAAATATGGCCAGGATTAAGCAATAGGCCAACGACACTTAAAAATCAACATCCATGGCAATCTTAATGGATTAGGATTGGGAGATCGTTCCCTCCTCCGCCCCCCCCCCCCTTTGCATTCCTTGGTTTTGTTGTAATGCAAGAGATTCAAACACCTTTGTAAACTAGTTGCCTAACTTGGTATAAAGTTGCCTGACTTAGAATTTAACATCTCTTGAGTTGCACAACTGTACTTTCAGTTCTGCTTGTCAGATGTAGAAAGTCTTGATGGAGTAAGACGGGGTTTAAAATGAATGCAAACTTACAAAAAATATTTCTCTTGAGGTGAACTTTGACACTGCACATTCTTAATGCAAAATTGAGTAGGACAGCATTTATCAGACAGCTAATCTGCTCCACTCACACCACTTGTTAAGAATACAGAATATCAGTTCAGCCCCTATGATCGTTCCTAGAGATCAGGCAGGGAACAATAGTTTTATTTTATTTTTTTAAGTTAAAGTCTTAAATTAAACTTTTACTATGCAAGCAAAGCCAATACTTGTTAGCTGGGAACACACACTGAGATTTAGTCAGCTACAAAAGGAAATCAGCATGGGTCTGTATTCCAAATATTTATTTTCTCTAGATTTCTCCTTCTAAATGCAGGTGAATTGTGCTGGAAATATCCACTGATTACTAGTAAAGAAATGTTAATTGAGACCAGTCATTCCAACTATTTCTACTAACTCTACATGCTAGAGTTATGTGCTATCTAACCCTCAAAGATGCACATTGCTGTTTAAAGCAATCTGGTGAAATGTGATGACTGACCTAGAGACTGCACTTCTGAGGGACTGAGTCCCCAGCCAAACAAAACACAAAGAAATATATGGTTGAAAATAGAGAAGTAGGAACAGAGCTATCAAAAGAATGAATCCCCCAGTGAAACAAAATACCAAGAATTAAAATTTAATATGGTAGAAAGCAAAGTAAGCATTTTACACCTCTATTAAATTCTCCTTATAGGTTTTCTTTGCAAATACAGAAAAGATGGGAATTCTACCTCCTTTACACAGACCGTTAAAGTTTTGTAGGTTGTGATTTATTTACACAGGTCTGACGAATGGCTTGAAATGAAATAGCTGCAGCAGGGAAATGATAAATTATCTAGAGAATAATGCAGTTTAAAACCTAAACATGTGTTTATAGTTGGTGTTTTGGGCTGGTTGCCAAGGGGGCATTTTATTTAGCAAGTTATATTAGGATTTTTTGGTATAAAAATAAAAGGTTACAAAAATAATAAAGGCAGTATGGGAAGAATTCTCTTTTGCCATGTTGCTGGGACCTACCAGGAACCAGATTTTCTAAAGAATTTAAACACTGTTATTATTAAAATGTCAATTTTTAATACAAAAAAGGATAGTGTGTTCAGTAAAGACATGCATTGTATAGTAAATAATCCGGTCACCTGGTTGAGGTGCAATTTCTCAACACCTGAGTTGACTGCTGCTTAGAACAATTAGTTCTAGAGCACACAAGAGGAGAAGGTATACTCAACTCATTCCAAAGTAGCACATAAAAGTTGGTTCAAGCAGAAAACAATAGTTGAGCCACTAAGCAATAGTGAACACAGGATAGTTCATTTTAACATCCTTGGGAGGAGGAAAGTCACCACAAACTAGCATGATGACCCTCTGGCAGGGACCTCCAAAAAATGAGGAAGATTATCCAAAATACCTTGAAATCAAAAGTAAAGAAATGACCATACTTACATTCACTATAGATGCTACTTCTCAACATGAAGGTAAGTAGGAAGGCAAGAAGCAAATGGCTAAATGGCAAATATCAAAAGGTTGTTCGCACCAAACCCAGGTCCTTCAGAAAACAGAAATCAAACCCGAGTGAAGCCAATAACCAGGAGTGTACGCTACAGAAGGCAATAGAAGTAAATCAGGAAGGCTGAGATGGAAACAGACGTGCAAATAGCTAAAGGCATAAAAACAAATAACAAATTCTTTATAGCAGCAGCAAGGAGCCTGTGAAAGAATCAAAGGGTCTGCTGGCCCACCACAGGTGAAAGGAAACAACTAAAGAAGATAAAAATGTTGCTGAGTAACTAAATTATTTCTTTGCATTAGTCTTCAACATAAAGGATATTGGTGACATACTTACCCTGGACTGACTCTTTTCTAGTAATAAAGATGAAGTACCATCAGAGACTGAGGCATCAAAAGAAGAGATGCTGGGTCAAACTGATACATTTAAAAGCAACCAGTCACCAGGCCCAGTTGCTACATCCAAGATTTCTGAAAGGGACTTAAAATATAGCTTCAGAACTGCTAATAAGTGCATTCACAATAAAATCAACTACTACACCAGAGAATTATAGGGTAACAAATATTTTGCCTATATATAAAGAAACCAATCCTGACCAGAGGTAACCTTTCCTGAACTGACCATTCAGTTTGGAAGAGGCTGCTTAGATTGGTCACATGGCTTTAACACTTTAGAAAACAAAGAACAAAGCAATAGGGGAGATAGGCAAGCTTATTTTAGACAATATTTGTTATGTCTTCAGGTTGTTGCACTTCATCGGTTAATCAGTGCTCTCTCAATGAACTTTCACAGTCTAGTTCTCTTAGCAGGAACTTCTGTCATCAGCTACTGGTCTGTTCTGCTGTTCCATTCTCCCAGTCATATGATTTCCTAGTTTCATTAAGGCCGTTTTTACTTCACAGTCCCATCATGGTGTTTATTGGACTCATGCTAATAGCACTTTAAAAAGCTGTACATAGTTAAAGCCAGGGCAAAACTTATGCATAACAATCTGTTTCCATTTTTAAAAAGTAAAATTACAACTGGCCTGTTAACAGGTTATAGCTACGGTAATTTTCTGCACAATAGAAAGTGTAACAATTGAGAATGCACATTTTTAATGTGGTTGTGCATGATATGGTACTCTCTTTGACTCAATATGCACAAGAGAGATCCCTGTGTCCAGGCAAATCTGTTCTTGCTTTTAAGTGTGTGCCTGGAAAAGACCATTGAGAGTGGGGCAGGGAGCATGCTGAACTAATTAATTATTAAACACAATACAACCTCCCTAAGACGATGTATTTAATAGCATATTGCTCCTGGTAATGTGCTCCCCCAGTATTCACCTTAACATTAGGAGGGAGGACACTGTTTTTCCAATGCCCCATTGGGCCTGTACTTCTTGTGACACTGTCTGAGATCCCCATTACTCTTCTTCACTATCTGCATCTACACAGAGAGAAAAGTGGGGACCACAGACAGTCCAGTAGCACAAAGCTGTTGATATTCACATCAACAAAGTTCTCATTAAAGGGAATATTAGAATATTGATAAATTCAAGCCACCCTTAAAAGTTCTATTCCCCATTCCTTTTGTTCAGGGAAGTAAGACAAGAGGTAGAGCAAAAGAAGAAAGAAAGGAAAGAGACAGAAATAATGGAGAGAGAGGAAAAGGGAGCATGTGGAGATGGTAAGGAGAGATAGGAACACCTATGGTCTATGGATCCAGAAAAATCTCATGGCCCCCACATGCCTAGATATGAGAGGGATTGCCCATTTTAAATGATATCCAATCTCCTGCCCTATGTGAAGCACAAACATATACTGGCTAATGTGATTTTTTTTTAAATAAATCCAAATGACAGTGGCATTTGCAAAGTGTTTTTCTTTTCTTTTTTTAAATCAGGTCTGACTAAATATTGATCCCAAAGTATTCTTGCCAGCAAGTTAAAGAAGTATGGGCTGGATGAAGGTGGATAGAAAGCTGACTAAATCGTCAGGCTCAATGGGTAATGATCAATGGCTCCATGTCTAGTTGGCAGCCGGTATCAAGCGGAGTGCCCCAAGGGTCGGTCCTGGGGCCAGTTTTGTTCAATATCTTCATTAATGATCTGGAGGATGGCGTGGACTGCACCCTCAGCAAGTTTGCAGATGACACTAAACTGGGAGGAATGAGAGATATGCTGGAAGGTAGAGGTAGGATACAGAGGGACCTAGACAAATTAGAGGATTGGGCCAAAAGAAATCTGATGAGGTTCAACAAGGACAAGTGCAGAGTCCTGCACTTAGGACGGGAAGAATCCCATGCATTGCTACAGACTAGGGACCGAATGGCTCGGCAGCAGTTCTGCAGAAAAGGACCTAGGGCAGAGGTTCTCAAACTGGGGGTCGGGACCCCTCAAGGTGATTACATGGGGGGGTCGCGAGTTGTCAACCTCCACCCCAAACCCCGCTTTGCGTCCAGCATTTATAATGGTGTTAAATATATAAAAAAGTATTTTTAATTTATAAGAGGGGGGTCGCATTCAGAGGCTTGCTATGTGAAAGGGGTCACCAGAAAAAAGTTTCAGAGCCACTGACCTAGGAGTTACAGAGGACGAGAAGCTGGATATGAATCGACAGTGTGCCCTTGTTGCCAAGAAGATTAACAGCATCTTGGGTTGTATAAATAGGGACAGCAGATCGAGGGACGTGATCATTCCCCTCTATTCTTCATTGGTGAGGCCTCATCTGGAGTACTGTGTCCAATTTTGGGACCCACACTACAAGAAGAATGTGGGAAAATTGGAAAAAGTCCAGCAGAGGGCAACAAAATGATTAGGGGTCTGGAGCACATGACTTCTGAGGAGAGGCTGAGGGAACTGGGATTGTTTAGGCTGTAGAAGAGAAGAATGAGGGGGGATTTGATAGCTGCTTTCAACTACCTGAAGTGGGGTTCCAAAGAGGATGGATCTAGACTGTTCTCAGTGGTACCAGATGACAGAACAAGGAGTAAAAACTTTCACTAGGAGGGTGGTGAAGCACTGGAATGGGTTACCTAGGGAGGTGGTGGAATCTCCTTCCTTAGAGGTTTTTAAGGGCAGACTTGACAAAGCCCTGACTGGGATGATTTAGTTGGGGATTGGGTCCTGCTTTGAGCAGGGGGTTAGACTAGATGACTTCCTGAGGTCCCTTCCAACCCTGATATTCTATGATTCTAAATTTCCTGTGAGCATCACAGGGAACATCATGTGCCATGGTAGAAAATGCTGTTACCTAGGACTGTTTTTAATCCGGACATTCTGTTACATTTGCATTTGCAGGTGTACACATATAAGTTCACGCCTCACACTTGGTTTATTTAAGCATCCAAAAGTAGATAAAAAGCAGAGCCCTTCCTATGGGTGTCCCAGATTCTAGCCATATTTGAAGCAACAGTAGGATGAATGCTAAAATCGGACCCTTCTCACTCCAAGTGTAAGAGTGAATTGAAATACAACAATACAAACCTGCTGCTAATGAATAAAAGTAGCATCGTTACTTAAAGATAAGTGGGTTTTTTTTGCCTATTTTGAAGTCCTCAGCTTGATACATCAGCTCCATAATATTTCACTTCTCATTCCATGGGTCTTGAAGAGTTACACAATGCACAACCATAGTAGGAGAGCAATGTCGTGTCTGGAGAGAGACCAGAACAGAACTGTATCCAAATACCTGAAATAATTCCAGCAGAGTATTTAGCTGCCTCGCCAGTTATAAGGTAGCAGAAACAAAGCAATGATCTGCATTCCCATGTGATTATGTGAGCACTTTTTTCTCTTTGACGTGATCCACCAGCTCTGGAGACCATTGTTTGCAATGGAAACAATGGCTTCAGAAGTAGGATGGTGAATGGCACGATACGACGTAAAAATGGCAAGCAACATTGTTTTGGCTGAGAAGATGACATTTGTATTTACACCTATTGTAGTTTCTACTTACAAAAACCAAAGCACTGCTTTGAAATGAATCACCTTGCGTGTGTTTTAGGCCTGCAAGTGTGGCCATGTAAACGATGACGTACAACACCATTCAGAATGGAGCGATAAATGGGAGGCAGCATAGTCCAGTAGATTGTGCACTCTGGGCTCTGAGTCAGAAGCATTGGGTTCCATTTCTAACCAGGAACCACGCCAGGGTTTTTACTGCCCTAGACGGCAGCGCTCCTCCTCAGTAATCGGCGGCAGCTCCTCCTCTGAAGCTGCGTTCTCGGCGGCAGGGGTCCTTCCGCTCCAGGTCTTTGGGGCACTTCGGCGGCGGGTCCTGGAGTGAGTGAAGGACCCGCCGCCGAATTTCCGCCCAAGACCCGGAGCGAAAGAAGCCCCTCTGGGTGGCCCTGGTTCTCGGCGGTGTTTTTGTGGCCGCTTTTCTTCCTGCCCAGAGGAATCGCCGCCGAAATTCTGCCGAGGGTGGCAAAATGCCGCCCCCAGCATCCTGCTGCCCTAGGCGACAACCTAGGGTTGCCTAGTGGAAGTGCCAGCCCTGTTTCTAACACAGCATCTGACTAACTGTGTGAAGGAGTCATTTCACATCTCACCTTGCTCCTTACCCTTTCACTTACCCCTATTGGATAAAATTCTGTGGCCTGACTTATCCTGGAGGTCAGAGTGGGCCTTTCTGACCTTAAAAATCTATGAATCTGACTGATAAGTCACCGTAACCGATCAGTCCATCAGCCCTCACAGAGAGAGTGCCGATCACAACATGCCACTCGTGTTGTTCTAGCCAGTTCTTCAGCCACCTGCTGGCCAGGCTGTCAGTGGCACCGGACACCCAATCAGCAGAGAACACCGCAGCCCAAGACCCCTGAACTCAAGCAATCTGCTAGCCTTAGCTTCCCAAGTAGCTGGGATTACAGGTGTGTGCCACCACGCCCAACGACTGATAAGTACCATCTGAGTATATTATAGTTATATAGGTGGGGGAATAATACCCACAAATAATTCCCAACCAAACAGCAGGGTAAATGAGTGTGTTTCTAATAGCTGGGGGTTCTGTAGTTATGGAGTAAAAATGCCAGTGGATTCACATTATTAGGGCCCTACCAAATTCAGTCCATTTTGGTCAATTTCATGTTCATAGGATTTTAAAAATCAAATTTCATGATTTCATCTATTTAAACCTGAAATTTCACAGTATTGTAATTGTATGGTCCTGACCCAAAAAGGAGTTGGGGGGGGGGGTGTCACAAGGTTACTATGAGGGGGGTTGCGTACTGCTACACTTACTTCTGCGCTACTGCTGGTGAGCGGCTGCCTTCAGAGCTGGGCGCCTGACCAACAGCCGCCGCTCTCCGGCTGCCCAGCTCTGAAGGCAGCACAGAAGTAAGGGTAGCAATACCGCACTCCCCCTTGTGATCCCCTGCAACACCCCTTTGGGTCAGAACCCCTGATTTGATAAACACTGGTCTCCCCCATGAAATCTGTATAGTATAGGGTAAAAACACACAACAGACCAGATTTCACGGTCCATGATGCGTTTTTCATGGCTGTGAATTTGGTATTACCCTAATATTATGTGATTCAGGATTGACTAATAAATAGATGTATAGCCACTTACTCTGGAGTGGGTAAGAAAATTTGCTATTTTTGTTCTCATAAACTACATCAACTTTTTTCCTCACCATAGTTTGTATGGGATCTGATTCAAAGCCCACTGACGTTAATAGAGAGGCTCCTACTGAGTTCAGCAAGCTTTAAATTAGACCAATAATGGCATCTCTGATCAGCTCTTCATTGCTATTCAAAGCTTACAGGGAGAAAAGGCATTCTCTGGAAGCTTTGTTATCTAAACCTTAGATTTTGCCATTGACAAATGTGTTCCGTAAAGTTCAACTAACTTTTTTTTTAATCATCTCATTCTGTAGGCAGCCACAATGTGAAATAATAGAAAGCAATTAGGCATAAACTACATATCAGAAAAACAGCATTAGAAATAAGAACCTCAGCAACAAATGCCAGGGCACAAAACCAGGGAAATGATATGGATGGGAAAATTAAATGATTGATGAAAAGAAAAGTGTGAGCAAATGATAGTGAGATGAAAGAAGAAAATGTTAGGAAACACCACCAAAAGGGCAAATAAAGAAAGATAATAGTGTTATCCCTTGCAGACAGATTAAGAAATGGGAATCAAGCCAGTGAAAGGAATAGAAGAATGGCATTATAATCTTTTCTTGAGAATGATGGCAATGAGCCATTATCCTGTTGGTTTTACCTTGGGTCGTTGCCCAGGCTGGACAATTAAAAAGATATTTTTGTCATAGCACCGACCATTTTATCTCACTGCTGTTAACAAGGTGTCACTACCAACTGTGCACACTGATTTAATCTGTAGTTCTAGGATTAAGTGAAACAAAAAGCATTCAGTAGAACTCAGACAGCTCGGAAGCACCTCCTTTGTGATAATGGTGAGTGGGCTTTTAGTCTCTAGATGCTTGCAGGTCAAATATGGGACGCTCAGTAAAGTAAATGGTGACAAATTCAAAACAAACTGAACCAGCCAACTATGCTTTTTCATTGCTCACTAACGTATTCTCTTCTCCTCTCTCTCCCTGACTGGTGCCATCCTCAGGAAACCAATTTTAAATAGAAACAGCTAAATATATTAATATCCCCAGTTGCCCATTCAAAGGCTAAGGAATGAATGTTGATGAGCCCACAGTGTTGCCACTGAAACCTATTACCACATCTATTTTCCAAGGCTCCTTCTTAGGGTTTTCCTGGTTTGATGGTGGAGTTATTTTAGTTGCATTGGATCACACTGGGTTAACACATATGTAATGCTGACGCTTTATTGTAAGTGGTTCTAAATGATATACAAAACTTGCAAAATTGTGAAAAAATGAATAAAATAAATGCTTCTATAGGAGATCAATGTCTATGTCACTCTCTCATAAACAGATTGTTGACGCTATAGCCGTTTCCTGAGGTTTTATTTTTAAAAAATATTGCAATTCTTGGAACCATTTCCACTCCCTGTTTAGCTTTGAGAAAAAAGATAAGCAAGAATTCTCCATAGTGTAAAGCAAGTGATTAAAATTTCATTCTCTACACAGTTTGAAGTAACCATCTAAGAAAAAAATATAATCCACAATGTGTAGCATTGCAGCTGTTCATGTCTGAGAATGGGCGGGCAGATTACTCTTCTTATTTCTTCAGCGTTTGGAATCAAGTGGGTCAAATCAAACCCCACAAAATCAGGATCAGATCCAAGATCAACACATCCTTTTCAGCCCTTCTCGTTTTCAGTGCATACGCCCAAGAGATGTGTTAATAGATCAATCGCTGGATTTCAAAAATGTTTCCAGTCACTAGAAAATTTTCCACCTAAAGAAGTGTTTCCACATAAACAAATGTTTGATATGGAACCTTTACCCTTTACGCTATTTTGTTATTATCGGACAGTGTACTAGATGGTATAGGACGGGTAGTTCACCATCCTGATCAGTTACAGATACAGAGTTCATTGTAGAATAGAGGCTTTCTTGTCTTAAAGAAACAGTGGTAGTGACTGCTATTGTCAGGGCTTTTTCTGGGGCTCCATCTCTAACCAATTTCCAGGTGCTCATAATTTTCTTTTTGGGTTGAAATTTCCCAAGTTGTTTGGGTTTTTTTTGTTTTTTGTTTTTTTGTCAGCTTCAAGGATGTAGATCTCAAAGTGCTTTACAAAGGAAGTATTCCCATTTTACAGATGGGGAAACTAAGGCTAAATGACTTTCCCAAGGTTGCACAGAATGTCAGTATCACAGCCAGGACTAGAACACAGGATCTTCCAAGTCCCCATCCCCTGGTCTCTTTACTAGGCCATGTGACTACATTCTGTACATGCACTACACATATTTTTTATGGTCTTTTCTTGCTAAGGACCCACTCCAAAGACATTGAAGTCAGTGGAAGAAGTAAATTTATAAAGTGTACAACTAGGGAATACCATTCCAAACATGTATGGCTAACTTAACTGTGCAGTGAAAAATGTAGTGAAGGTTTCCAGTGATTGAGGCAAGCACTTACCAGGAACCTTGCTATCACTTGTGGTGTAGTTCTTAAGGTAAACACTGTGCTACTACTCTGATTGGCAGGCATACAGTCTTTCCCATTGACTTCCTAAGGTGTGCAGTGAGAAGATATCCCACCACCAGCACTCCATGAGTACAGCTGGTAATAAAAAATGAATGACCAAAATGTTTCTGACCAGCTATTCTCTTAAAGTTACAAAGGCTAGAGAGAGAGAGAGAGTTCCTGTAGTATATAGCCAACCCGTTCACATTATGATTTTTTTTCTTTAAAAAAAAACACCCAAGAAAAAACACCCAAGGAAAGTCATCACCAAAATAACTGTTAAAATTAAGACTGTAAAGGCTGCAGGGTTGCATGCTCAAGCCAGTGAACAGGAAAATTAAGGCTGCCCTTTGCCTCATTATGTCTTCTTTATGATTCAGTCACTAATTATATAGCTCATAGGTGCTAAGATACTATGGTGGTAGGACCCACTAATAACTAGGCCTCAAATAAAACTACTTCGTACCACACATGTTTTCTACAGTCTTATTCATGTATCATCTTATAGTAATTTTCACCACACTGTGTGTTATATAGACCCCATGAAAATTATCTATCTGAACATTACACCGGGAACCATATTGCCAGCATATAGGAAAACACAGCATGCAAGTAAGGCTTCACTTGGCATTACAGACATAACTCTTTTTCTGGTTTGTCAAGAAGCAAAGATTTCAGCTTTACTAGTGGCGTATGTAGATAAACAGTTAAAATATTCTAGTAATTGCTTCCCATTAAACTCTACCCTCCTCATATGTGCAACAAAATGTTAATGTAAAAAGAGAAAAATGGGAAAGAAGACAGAGAAAACTAGTCTTGCTTCCCATAATAACATACACAAAAGGAGCCTGTTATATTCTGTCCCAAACCACCCAACCCCCATAGAGAGTCATAAACAGAGAAAAATCAAAGTGGAACTAAAACCCAGATTTGGTTTTTTTCAGTCAAATACTCTGCTGCTGACCTACAGGGGCAAATCTGCTAGCTCAAGCCAGAGATTCGTGCTTTACCCACAGTCTCTTCCAAGATAGTCACAGTGTTGTAACAACACCTACCCTTGTTTATATGAAATAGTGGCACTGAGATTATAATGAACATATTGCAGTGTAGCCTGCGGACAAAGAACTACATCATTCTGACTGAAAACAGTAATTTCAATCACTAAGGACCAGCTTCTGCCCTGGCATCTGCAGGAACAATTCCCATTGTTGAGTTGTGTGCCTGGAGCTAAAAGCAGACTTTGGTCTTAAGTTTGGCAGAGAGTGCCCATAAACAGTTGAAAAGGATAAGGCCCTGGTGAGACACCATGCATTCTAGATCAGATTTTCTGTTCTTCATCCTAGAAAGTCATATTGATTCCTATTCTCACAATGAATGTTGTGTTCATCCTTATGTTGCATTGGGAAGAAAACGGAATTACTTAAAAAGCATTACTTAAAAAGAGGAACAACCTGATTCAGAAGATCGAGTGCGGGACCTGGACCCAGGAACGCCAGCCACAATACAAACACAGAGCTGATCACCTGTTCTCTCGTGTCTTAAGTTTAGATTGCAAGCTCTTTGGAACACAGGCTGCCTTTTTGGCACAACAGGGCCTTGATCCCTGATTGCAGCCTATAGGTGTTACCACAATACCAATAAATCAAGAAATAATAATTTGACAGAAATTCATCAAAAAAGTTCTATCCACTGTGTTTTTGAATACAGTCCCACCAACCAAGAAAAGAATCCTCCATGAATTCTGTTCAATAAGCAACAACCTGATGTAATGAATTATTCTTCAGGCCTGGGAATGTCACATATGTAAACCCAAGAAAAGTTAAACACAAACTTGAACAAAACACAAATTTCCTCTCCCTTTCATAATACCATAGTCAGTTGTTTACCACAGAGAAAAAAAGAGAGGTTGAACAGACACTTAAACACTTATTTTAATCTTTTTGTCAAACCAATACAGCTACTCTTTTAAAGTGTGAGATCATTGGTTTGGCATTTTCCTATTAAAATATTCCTACCTCTCACCCTGTAATTGGCCTGTGAATGTGAGATTGCATTGTAACAATGTCCCTCATCAGGAATATAAACTTTTTCTAAAGATCTTGAGTGACACATAGCAGATAATGTAATTCATTTTCAGCCATGTATGCTGAGATGCAGTAGTTTTCATTTTTAAATCTGTTTGCTATTAAACTGCAAGGGCTAGATGTGATTTGGAAAAGAGGTTTAGAGCTTGGAATGTCACCAGACAGAATCCTTTAAAAAATTTCAGAAAATAGCTTTTTCTAAGTCAAAGTATAAAAATACTAAGGCAGTAATCTTCCCACCTTAGCTATCAGCTTGCTAATGTCCCCAGTACAGCACCCAAAACATATAGGGCACATTAGAATACTGCAGGAAAAGCTACTATGTTCTGGAATTAATCTCTTACCAGTAAATGAAGTTTTCTATAACTGGAGTATCATGTTTAACCATTTTTTTATGTCAAAAACGTGGTAGGATAGCACCCACCTGTGTGGGATAGAGGTAAATGGGAGTCTTAAATGAAACAGAGATGAGTTTATATAATCGCCAAATAAAATTGCTGAGGCATGTGAGCTCTACTCAGCTGTCCTGTTAATAACTCATAACCACTGGCGGCACAGAGACTTTTCCATTCAGTACAGCCAGAGACAGCTTAAATTAATAAAAGGGAGCAGGCCAGTGGTACAATCTGATCTGCAGTAAAGCAGTCTCTTGTCTGGAAACATCTGAATTTAACATGAATTAAAATCTGAAAGGTATTTTTAAACTTTTGCTGCCTTTCAGTGTTCCTGTGGAGATCAGGGCATTCACATTTCAGAGCACTGTTGTCAGAAGGATTTTCCCTCTTGAATACTCTTACCTTCAGACTGTTTGGTTGTTAAGAAAATTGATTTTATACACCCACCCCATATGTGGCTTTATGCCTCAAAATGAGAGGAAAAAATAGACTCTGAATTCTAGCAATTGAGAATAAAATCATACTCATTGGGTTCAGTGGAAGAGTCTTTCACTATCTCAAAAGGTGGCAGCTAAGTTTAATGCACCACTTCATTCCAACCAAATTAATCTTTTAAAGGATTATAAAGTAGCATTTAACCAGTATCTAAAAATCTGTCACTTGGGATCTTTAGTCTCTCCCCTAATGTGGTCAGCAGCAGTGACAGTGTGATTTGAAAATGCAAACAAGGCCAGTTTTTATAGACTGAATGGTCTTCTGTAAGTAGAAAAGCTCTTATCTCCTTGTTAGTTTTTGTGTCACAAACCCCCTCCCACTTTCCCCCATATTTCTTGGCTTATATGTACTGAAAAGAACTAAGAATGGTTTTCAAAGTATAGCTTCAAACAGCCACATGGCAGCTCAGAGGGTGTAGAAAAAACATATGGATTGTGTTTGCCTTTCCATCAGGTTTTAATTAGTGAAAAAAGATCCTTAAAGGTGCAGACTAGGTATGGCCATCCCACTTTGCAGCCTTTTACATTTCCCTGAAACTTCCTTTTTCTCCATAAGCATCTTGGGCTCTCTGCAGTCCATCTCCATATACTTCCAAAAGGCCTTATTTCCCTATATTTCCCTTTAACTGATGTGGGGCTATTCAGTGCCATATGCATTTTACTGTCCGGAGCATGACATTGTTATATGGAAGCTGGACCATAGCAAAGAGACAAGAAGCTAGAAGATGTAAACTGCTTGGAGCAGAGATTATCCTTGTGTCTTCTACAGCATTGTCAGCACTTCAATAACAATAAAGTTTAATTTGTTAGAAATTAAGTTCATAATGTAAGAATAATTCCATTTGCAGGATGCTTTTCATCCAAGGTTTTCCAAATGCTTTACAAAAACATTATTTTCACATCAGTCCTTTAAATCAGTATTATATCACTTCACAGATTTGTAAACTGAGGCACTAGAGATGCTAAATAACGTGAGTATCACACAGATAATCAGTGATAAATCCAGGAATTCTCAAACTAGCAATTCCTTGCTCTAACCCCTGGACATTCTGCTTCATCCGAAAGTTCTAAGCTTGCTTGAAATGGTCCTGTGGAAATTAGTCCATACATTTTCAAGAACTGGCTTTTTAAACTATATTTCTAGTGCTTCCTTTTCTTCTTCAGGCTGTAAATTGTTGGCCACAGTATTTTGGTACTTTGTTTCAAGTCCCAACTGGTACAAGAGGTATGCAATGTATTTTAAAAAGGTTTATCCATTTTTTTGAACCTAGTAAAAAGGTTCATGTCAAGTTCTGGTGAATTTTCAAATGAAATATTGGGTCCATCCATACCAGTTGGTCCATCCTTTCTACAGACCATGAAGCACACCAGGTACCTGGGAGCAAGGAAACAGCTAAATAAATATAGGAAACACTGCTCTACAGTCAAAATGCTTCTAAAATAAATGTAGTCAAACTTTACTAATTCTGGGTCACTGAGAATGAAAATGATGCTTAAAATTGTTGATTGGCTCTAGTTTTCAAGATATGCTATTGGGTCAGTATATACGACCCTTGACTTGGGAATGGCGGAGGATAAGTGAGTTATAAAGGGAAGGGATCTCAATTTAAACCAGAAATGACTAAAATACATCTTTGACTGGATCTATGAATAAATCTATGACTGGGTTTGGACAGTACTTGCTTTTTAGGCAAAACAATGAATGATGCAATCTGAAGCTGGTATTGCATCATACATGATATGAATTGCATCATGTTATTCCTAGAAGTCATGGATGATGCAATCAGAATGAAGCTTACATCACTCTGCTGAACAAATTGCCCTATATAAGCTCTAGAAATCATACAGGGTCATGCTCTCTTATTTGTCAGTGTTTTCATTTTGCAAAGGGACACATTTCTGCTTAGCCAAAGTGAGCAGAGATGCCTTGTACTTGTGTGAACAGTGCAGATAACTTCTGCTATGTTTGTGGTGAAGTGACTTTTGCATCACAAAAGCGCAGTATAACCACTATGGTTAAGAAAGCCTATCACCTTTATTTTGGCTGCAAAACTGGAGATCAGGAGAAGAGGTGGGCCCCACACATACACTGCAACACTTGTGCAACAAATCTTCGCCAGTGGTTGAACAGGAAAAGGAAATCTATGCCTTTTGCAGTGCCAATGATTTGGAGAGAGCCAACAGATCATACCAGCAATTGTTACTTCTGCATGGTGCCTCCAGTTGGGAAAGGTGTGTCAAAGAAGAAAAAGTGGGCTGTGCATTATCCAAACATTCCATAAGCTATACGCCCAGTACCCCACGGAGAAGGACTGCCGGTTCCTGATGCACCAAAATAATTCTCACTTGAGTCAGACGAGGAAGAGGAAGAGGATGAAACTTCTGGTACTGAACCATCAATGTCACAGGACCCACATTTTCTCCCATCCTCCTCCTCTGAACCACACCTCATAACACGAGGTGAACTGAATGACCTTGTCAGGGATTTGGAACTACCCAAGAGTAGGGCAGAGCTGTTGGGCTCCAGACTACAGCAGTGGAATCTCCTGGCAGGTGATGTTAGAGTTTCCATGTTCCGTGACCATCAAAAGGATCTTCTCCCATTCTTATTCATGGAAGGTGATCTTGTAGCCTGCAAAAACATTGATGGTGTGATGGCAGCCCTCAACATCGTTCATGATCCAGATGAGTGGAGGCTGTTCATTGATTCATCGAAGACGAGTCTTAAAACTGGTTTACTGCATAATGGCAATGTTTTGCCATCAATTCCAGTTGGTCATGCAGTTCATATGAAGGAAACCTATGCAACATGAAACAACTTTTGAGGTGCATAAACTATGACCAATATCAGTGGCAGCTTTGTGGTGATTTGAAGGTTGTTGCTCTTTTGCTTGGTCTACAGACTGGATACACAAAGTACTGCTGTTTTCTCTGCGAATGGGATAGTCGTGCAAGAGATTCCCACTACATCAAGAAAGATTGGCCACTCCAACAGTCATTGGAGCCTGGGAGGCAAAGTGTTCAGCATCCACCACTTGTTGAATCAAGGAAGATTTTGTTACCACCCTTACACATCAAGCTGGGTCTGATGAAGAACTTTGTCAAGGCCATTGACAAAACACAAGCAGCTTTCAAGTACCTCCGTGGAAAATTTCCAAGGTTAAGTGAAGCTAAGATAAAGGAAGGTGTCTTTGTTGGTCCTCAGATTCATGAACTTCTTCAAGATGATGCATTTGACCATGCACTGCGTGGCAAGGAAAAGATGGCATGGAAAGCCTTCCAGTGAGTGGCAATAAATTTTCTCGGAAACAACAAGGCATACAACTACAGGTTGTTGATGGAAAACCTCCTCAAGGCATACAAAAGCCTTGGTTGCAACATATCACTAAAGATACATTTTTGCACTCTCATCTAGGTTTTTTTCCACCGAACTGCGGAGCAGTGAGCGACGAGCACGGCGAGCGATTTCACCAGGACATTCAACAATGGAGAAACGCTATCAGGTCAAATGGAGCCCATCAGTGCTTGCAGACTATTGCTGGACAGTGACAAGAGATGCTCCATTGAATGAATACAAGAGACAAGCCAAGAAGCGCCAAGTAGACACTGATTAGGACTAAACTATGTACATAATAGTTTTTTGCCTTTTGTTTTATAATAAATTTTACTGATATAACCCTTTTGCTGATTTTTAAAGTGTTACATAAACAGGACAGGTGAAATATTATCATGTAAAGCAACCATAAACACATGAAAAGACCTAGGTTTACAATTTATGATTAAAACTCTACTATCTACACAATATACATAGACATAAAATGTAAAAACTTAAATATCTTAGAAACCATAGCCAATCAGTTGTTTTAATTGTCATATCTGAATTCAGCACATCAAAATACATAATAAATAGCACATTTTATCTCTGAAGCAGACGACTTCTCAAAAATTGTAGACCAATGAAATCAGTCCCAACCATAAAGGATACCCATTAATTTATGGATTTCAGTAGCATTCTTTCATTTGCTGTTAAGAATTTTGGTTGGCTTCTATAGTCATAAGACTTTTCCTAGAATGTATTTATGTAAATTTGCTCTATTTTTTCTTTGCAAGTATTCATAACATGACAAGAATTTTGACATATTTATGTGACATAACTTGTGAAGAGATGATGGAGGTATTATAGCATTGAGTTTGTGATGCTATAGGTTAGCGCTGTCATATTTTCTGTTATAAAACACTGTATTTAGCAGTTTATAAATCTAGGATGAAAATTCCCTTTGGACAGTAGTTTAAAATACGAGTTCTCAGATTGAGAAGTCATATGTTTTGGTATAATTAAAAAACAAACAAACCCACATCCGTTTAGTAGACTTCTGATATAAGACCACAAACAAGTAAATGTCAGAAATATTTGTGTACTGTATTAATTCAAAAAACACATTTCCTTTTTGAAAATGAAACCTTGCAGCATATTGGTCTTTACTGTGGATGCAGAGCTTTTGGGATAAAAACTGTGCACATCTGTCATAATTTAAAAACATTTCTTTATATGTGAATAATGAATGCATTGATTTTGCAGGTGTTTTTAGATAAAAGACAGTAATAACTCACAATGAACCATTAAAGTGCTACTGGTGCCTCATGGAAGACTTTGAAAAACATTAGATTTCAATATCATTCTACTTCTAGATCTTATATTTTTCCTCCACCATTATTTTACTGTTAAGATCATTTTCATACAGATGAGAATTCCTGTTTTTTAAGCATTAATCTTTTCTTGCTGCTCCTTACCAACCTTAAAATATTTACCCTTGGAGGATGTATCTCAAATGGTTTGGGAGATCTATTTTGATAAGCTTCTTAACCAAACCTCTCGAAACCTTTGAGAGTTTTCATCTCTCCCTCTCCTACCTTTGGCTCTCATATACTTCCCCCACCATATCTGAACATCTCCTACCTTAAATTTCTCTGTCATTTGGTGGTGGCAGGATCTTTGCACCAGAAAGCACATGGTCTTCTCCCATTCCACTCATGGTATGGCATTTTTTAATATTATCTTTGTACTGCTGCTCCTAAAGTCCATGACATTTTGAAGTCTTCCCTAGGGGTTTAATATGTGAAGAATGGGATGGGGATAAATGTCAGCCTCTTGGAGACACTGCAGATTAGTGTTGTCTAGATGGATGAGCAGTTGCCCATCACAATACTCTGTAACCAGGGCCGGCGCCAGCATTTCTGCCGCCCCAAGCAAAAAAAAAAAAAAAAGCTGCCATCACAATCGCGACCCCGGCAGCGGCAATTGGGGGGGGGGAGCCGCGAGCGGCGGTGGCAGTTCGGCAGCAGGTCCTTCGCTCCTAGAGAGAGTGAGGGACCTGCCGCCCCCAAATTGCCGCACGTGCCGCCCCTCTCCCTTGGCCGCCCCAAGCACCTGCTTGTTAAGCTGGTGCCTGGAGCCGGCCCTGTCTGTAACACCTGAGAGGAAGGATCAGAGCCAACACAGTGCAATTCTGACCATCAATGCTAACCTCAACAACACCTGAGGGACAATAGCATCAACGTCTGTCGACCTGTGCTGTAGCAGTATGAACATGTACATTTATCCCTTTTCCATAGCTAAAAGGAATGCATGCAAATGAGCAGATAGCACTGTCGCAGTACCCTGTTCTGGCCAGAACAGTGATGGAGATGCATCAGGTATCATTACAGTAACTATGATTTCACTAACCCTGTTCACTCACACTAGATATAGAAATGGTACAGGCACACCATCCCCACCCCCCAAAATACTGTAATGACTAGGAGGTTGGGGGGTACCTGGCTTGTCTATTACACCATTTCTTCTACTAGAACATCACACTGTTAAATAAAGGTTAATATGCACAATAATAGAACACCTTTAAAACTTAGTCTAGACAAGGCCCTCTTCTTCTACTGTGAGTGAGCAGATCAACATGGGTGGGTAGCATCACAGCAACTCTGGGAAAGAAGAAAGATGGGGAGGTGTTACCTACCTAACTGTATTAGAGAGCAGTTTTTAAGGCTTCCCCAGTGAGATCAGTTTTCTCACTTTAACAAACCAAACCTGAAAAGAGATTTGGTTAGGTGAATATACAGGCTTATTCACTGATACCTTGTTTTTCTTCTGTTTCTGGTCTTGAAAGAATTCAGTATATTTAAAAGGAGATATGTGAGTTGCAATTAGGTATGAGTAGACCAATTCAGCCCAAATAAGAATAAGCCTGGGATAACAGCCCCATGCCAGGCCGCCTATAGGGAACTAATATGGAGTCAAAGGAGGATTTTTTCTGCTAATACCCCCTGTGTATGCTGGAAAAGCAGCATCCCGGAGACACAGGCATAGTCAATCAACAGGATTTAGTTTATAGAATCTTTGTATCTCCCTAAAATATTAAATGCTGTAATGTAACACATTTCAAGTATCAATTCTTTTTTTCTTTTTGACAGTTAAATGAAATCAGATCAGTTGTATTTTACATTTTATATCTTACATGCATAGCAGAATCACCATTTCTTACCAGTGACTGGAAAACATAACTGCAATTTTTTAACCAGTAAGTGAATACATGCAATTACAAAACATTCTCTAGCCATTACTGGCTCCAATCCTGGGGACCTAACTGTCACGCTAGCCACCTAACCCTGTAGGTGCCTAAATTCCCTAGGCACTGAAGTTTGCACCTATAAAGGCCCCTAAGTGCCTAAAAATCTTCCAGTGGACATGCCCACAGCTACCTAAATGCTCATGCCCAGCACCTAGCTCATGATTAAATCCTGGTGGGATCCTCAGACTAGACATTTCCCCAGCTATCTCCCTTGTTGGGCCTAATCCAGTAGACGTGCTCAGAGGCAATAAGACTACAGATTGAGCCCAAAACACAGGAAGTGGTGGTAACCCCGCTTTGTCTGATTGCCCAGTGGTTAGAGCTCTCATCCAGAATATGGGTGGTCAGGGTTCAAATCCCCACGTGGGCTGAGAGGAGCAGGGGTGTGAACCTGACTCTCTCACGTGCTTAGGAGTGCCCTAGCAGACAGGCTATAGAGTCATCCCCACATGCCCTTTGAAAGAAAAGGCTGTTCTGCCGTAGGCCAATCTACAGCAGCTGGGCCACTATAGTTAAGGTTGCTTCACAACTTCTGTTTAAAGCTCAACCTTTCTAAGTCCTCTAAAATCAACATGCTTAGTCTGATTTCTTTAGTATTTGGTATGCCTCAAGAGGGTGCAGGGTAAGGTTAGTGACCTTGTCATAACTATAAAGGGAAGGGTAACAGCTGTCCTGTGTACAGTACTATAAAATCCCTCCTGGCCAGAGACTCCAAAATCCTTTTCCCTGTAAAGGGTTAAGAAGCTCAGGTAACCTGGCTGGCATCTGACCCAAAGGACCAATAAGGGGACAAGATACTTTCAAATCTTGGGGGGGAGGGAAGGCTTTTGTTTGTGCTCTTTGTTTGGGAGTTCGTTCGCTCTTGGGACTGAGAGGGACCAGACATCAATCCAGGTTCTTCACGTCTTTCTAAACAAGTCTCTCCTATTTCAAACCTGTAAGTAAATAGCCAGGCAAGGCGTCTTAGTTTTACTTGTTTTCTCAACTTGTAAATGTACCTTTTACTAGAGTGTTTATCTTTGTTTGCTGTACTTTGAACCTAAGACTAGAGGGGAGTCCTCTGAGCTCTTTAAGTTTGATTACCCTGTAAAGTTATTTTCCATACTGATTTTACAGAGATGATTTTTACCTTTTTCTTTAATTAAAAGCCTTCTTTTTAAGAACCTGATTGATTTTTCCTTGTTTTTAGATCCAAAGGGGTTGGATCTGTATTCACCAGGAGTTGGTGAAAGGAAGGAGGGGGAATGGTTAATTTCTCCTTGTTTTAAGATCCAAGGGGTTTGGATCTTGATTCACCAGGAGTTGGTGAAAGGAAGGAGGGGGAATGGTTAATTTCTCCTTGTTTTAAGATCCAAGGGGTTTGGATCTTGATTCACCAGGAGTTGGTGAAAGGAAGGAGGGGGAATGGTTAATTTCTCCTTGTTTTAAGATCCAAGGGGTTTGGATCTTGATTCACCAGGAGTTGGTGAAAGGAAGGAGGGGGAATGGTTAATTTCTCCTTGTTTTAAGATCCAAGGGGTTTGGATCTTGATTCACCAGGGAATTGGTGAAGGTCTCTCAAGGCTTCCCAGGGAAGGGAATCCATTGGGATGGTGGCAGCGGACCAGACCTAAGCTGGTAGTTAAGCTTAGAAGTCTTCATGCAGGTCCCCACATTTTGTACCCTAAAGTTCAAAGTGGGGATACAGCCTTGACAGACCCAAATTTGGAGTCATTTGAGCCAGGTGTTCTGGAGCTATAAGTGCAGGGGGAAATAGCCATTTTGTAAAAAGTTTCTAGACTTTTCGTTTGTTTCCCAAGAGGTAGAGATCAAATTATTGATGTGATGTGGACAAAATGATCTTTCAATTTGTAGAGTTTTACCCAGAGTAGTGCAATGGCACCCACTAAATCTTTGGGGGACCCAAACTGAGGACAGTGTTTTAGAAAATATACAATTTTTTTTACACTGCTTGTGAGCCAATTCAGCAGGTGGAATTTCTATTTCATTTTGTTTGTTTTAAAGCTTGATTATTGTAAGTGCTCTAAAATCTGAACAGTTAATCACATTGCTTTGAAATTTGGTATGCCTGATGAGGATGTGGTGATCCAAATTTGGGGTAATTTGACCAAAGGGTTACTGAGTTAAACCTCCCACCCATAAAATGGAAAGTAAATAAGGAAGTGTTATTTACTCCTCGTAACACTAGGGGGGTCACCAAATGAAATTAATACACTGAAGGTTTAAAACAAAAGGAAGATTTTTTCCACACAATGCACAGTCAACCTGTGGAACTCCTTGCCAGAGGATGTCATGAAGGCCCCCAACTATAACAGGGTTCAAAAAAGAACTAGGTAAGTTCATGGAGGATAGGTCTATCAATGGCTATTAGCCAGGATGGGCAGGGATGGTGTCCCTAGCCTCTCTTTGCCAGGAGCTGAGAATGGGAGACAGGGAAATGATCTCTTGATGATTACCTGTTCTGTTCATTCCCTCTGAAGCACCTGGAATTGGCCACTGTCGGAAGACAGGATACTGGGCTAGAGGGACCTTTGGTCTGACCCAGTATGACCGTTCTTATGGTGTCCTTCCGGTCCCTTGTATCGTTAAACTGAAACGTACTAATGACTAGATGAATCACAGACCTTTTGACGGCTGTGAACTCACCCTTCACTTAATGTGATTAACTTATCGTTAGTTATAACACCACCTAAGATAAAAAGCATTTTGGACTGAGTCGCTAGAGTTTGCTATAATTTGTGAGTCAAGGGTGGCAATTTTATTTTGAGGAGAATATAATCAAAGTCTTGGGGAAAATATTAGACTGAGTGCTTCCTGGGAGGGGCAGAGGAGTCGGGAGGGGGGAAATAGGAGGAGAGGGGCTTGGGGCTGCAGTGAGCGGAGAAAGTGATGTAGCTTTTCCCTTTCCTTACATACAAAGGGTGAAAAACAGATTCTCTTATACCATAATCATATCTCTGTTACACGTCATAGTAATCCACACATGTTCTCATATCACAACACACCTTTGACCAAGCAGGCCCAACTACTACCTCCACAATGTAGTGTAGGCATACCTAACACACAGACTGCACCCGGAGTACGTGCAAATAATTCACGTTGACTACTGCCACCTCCAGGGGATCAGAGGGAAGGTGGCATCGGCAAACTTTTTGTTGTTGTTGTCATCCTTTAATAGTGTTAGATGGACTCCTGTGAGTGAGAGTAAATGGGCTGTAAAAGGAGGTGAAGAGCTTTTACCTTTCAGCAATTGTGGGGTTGGCAGAGTAAAGGTAAGTGTGTTAATAGGACATATTGGGGCATTGCTGAAAGAGGGTAGTTAAGGTTTCATGGGCAACCTTAACTGTGTATTTATTGGGTTTCATAAGTTTGAGTTTTGTTCAATTCAGCATTCTGCAAGGGGATGACATACACCAAACAACCTTAATTCTGCATTAACACAGGCTTTATCCATCGAATATGTAGTATATTTATACTTCCATGGACACTTGCATCAAGGTGACACCTTCCAAAATTCTATGGCCTCTTTTTCTACACATGTTGTTCCAACAGGCACATTTTTTGCCTGTTTCACTCGCCTTTGAAGATACTCAGCAGGTACAATCTCCATTTATGCATATTTTTATGGCTGCAAAAACCTTCTTAATATGTGAAACCCTTTGGAAACTATAGTCAATAACATCTGCAAATTATAGTTAGCAGAGCCACACACAAATCAAAACAACCTTGTTGTTTCAATTATATTACTTTTGTGGATAGGTCTTTGCAGTAGGGTCGCGCCGGGGCTCTACCCTCCGAGACGGAGGGGTGCCACACCAGTTCACTATAGCGCAGACAGTCAAAGCTCAGGTCCCTTTACGCAGGGGCTGAGCGGCTCGCAGTTCAGGGAGCTCAGGCCCTTAGGCAGGGGCTGAGCGCTAATCAATGGTTTAGACAGGCCCCGGCCCTGGGTCAGGGCGGGGCACAAACAGTCACAGCTCAGACCCTCTGATGCAGGGGCGGAGCAGACAAGCAGTTAAGGAGCCCAGGCTCTGGGTCAGGGCGGGGCACAAAAAGTCACAGCTCAGGCCCTTGGATGCAGAGGCTGAGTAGACAAGCAGTTAAGGTAAGCCCAGGCTCCTACACCTGAGCGGGGAGGGGGGAACGCAGGCCCACCCACTCCACTGCGTTCCAGCCAGGGGCCCTAGCAGCAGTTACTGCCGCTGCTGGTCAGTGGGGTATCCTGACCGAAACACACTGACATCGTCTGAAAGGCCTCTGCAATCTGACCGGGGTCGGCTACCCCCGGGCTACTTCCGTTTTCCCCCTCGGGGCCTACCTCGCTGGCGGTGCCGGGTTTGGGCCAGTCCAGCAGCATCGGCTCCTCTGGTGCGGGGCTTGGGGGCCGGTCCGGCAGCTCTCCCCCAGGGTAGCTGGCACTGGGCAGGCTTGGCCAGTCCTCCTCGGGGTAGCTGGCATGGGGCAGGCTTGGCCAGTCCTCCTCGGGGTAGCTGGCGATAGGTAGGCTTGACCGGCGCGGGGGGGTAGCAGGCGGCTCGCAGCCTGCGGCTGTCTCCCAAGTGGGAGCTCGGCCCGGGACGTCTGCTCTCTCTGGCGGTCTGGGCCTCACTGAGCTCTGCCGGCGGGCTTTTATACTTCTGGGTCGGGGCTGTGACCTCGGAGGGGCGGGCCCTTGGCCCGGTGGCTCCGCCCATGCTGAGGTTAGAGGAAGCTCGGCCCTATCCAAGACGGAGGGGTGCCACACCGGTTCACTACAGTCTTGCCTAGATCTTGAAAATTGCTTAATTAAAATATATATCTGTAGAGGCACAAAAATCAAGGCAATGTAGTATTTTGAGTTAAATTAGAAAGAACGAAAATAAGCAACTCTTAACCATACTCCACTCTTGGAAAAATAGTACATAGGAATATCTGTGAATCAGAATAGCTAAATTTCTTGAAGAGTCTGAATGAGTCGGGAAAAAGCAAAGAAGAAGAAATGGTAATGATTTTCCTTATTATAAAAAAATTGCCTATTTAATTATAACTCACCAGCAAGATTATCCAAATGTACACACAGAAAAACATACATAACACAAGTACCATAGTAGAAATCTCAAGAAAATGGATTTCATCTTCATAAAAAAAAATAGGGAATCCAGAACTATTACATTTGGCAGTGTAGACGTATACAAAACAGAATGTGTTGCTACAATGCTCTATTCCACCTTCATCATCCAGTATCCACAAGAATTACTTTACATAATGAGGAAGGATCCAAAGTGAAGTATGTTACCCAAACTTCCTTTCTCTTTATCCCTTGATGATTTCTACTGCTTCCTTCATTCTGTTTTCCTCTACCTGCAAGACTCCTTAGGGAAGTCATTTGCAGTTGGCCAGCTGTGATCCAACAGCCTAAGTTAGATTCTTTTTTCTTTCAGCTTTGTTTATGTTTGTTATTTCTTCCAGCATGTTCCCTATTTTCCCACTGAAGAGCACATAATAGCCTTCTATAGCCAATAATAAGAAAAAGGCTGAACAGAAGATGTTTAGTATGACCTATGTGGATGGCAAGCAAAGATCAAACATTAAGAAATACACAAGAGAAAGGACAAGAGAGGGAGGCATTCAGCATTTCTATGGTTTGCATTTTATTGTGACCATGGTTGAACCCATCTATTTACAGTCATAGAGAAAGAAAATATTTTCCTGACCACAGCTGAAGAGAGATTCTGACAGAGTTTTCCTGCTCGCCATCTCCCATGTCATCAGTGTTTTCTGGGAGAAGAATTTGAGGTGGTTTTCCACCTAAGTGGTTACAGCTGTTTCCACACGATCAGTCAGATGGAGTTTCTGCCTATGTTTGTTTTGGCTCTGATTTTCAACTGGAGCCCGGCAGGATGACAGAGTTTGCTCTGGGTCTTGGGACTTTGGACAAACATTCCAGAATTTCTGACTTCTTAACATTAATGTTTGAGGAATTCTGCTCTTAATTTCTTCTAGAAAAAAAGTCAAGCCCACTGGGGATTTCTGTTAGTCTTGCAACCATCTTTTGTTTTCATCCTTTCTTTCATTTGTTCTTTCTTTCGAGGAGTGGTGGGGAAAGAAATCATTTACCACCCTGTGAAAATGAGACTGCTTAAAAAAAATCAACACGTTTGTACTATAATTTTCTAAAATTGCAGGCTTCGGTTCTGCTGTATTTTTTCTTTTTTGTCATGCTTGAAAGGAAACATCCACTGTGGGTATTTGTAAAGCTAAAACCTCTGAGAAAGTCTGGAACATAGTCAAAGAATCAGTTGCAAAGATCGGTTATCATGTATGCAGTATAACAGAGCAGCACTTTCTCAAAACTGCTATTTTAACAACCCTCAAAGCATCATCGGTCTATTATTTTATGTAAGTTGTCTTTAAAGAAACATGATAAAGATCTGGGGTTAAAATCCTGAAAGGCAAAGGGAGTTCTGTCATTACTTTCAGAGAGGCCAGGATTTCATCTCTGCTATCTGAACACTTGAAAGACTGGAAAATGGAGGTAATAAAACCTGAAATCTGGGAACATTTCTTATTGCACAGAGCTGGATGATGGATGGAAAAATGAATTCACAGATTACTTGAAAAAGGATAGCAATTTCTTTTTACTAAACTTGTATGTAAATAGTGTTCCAACAGCCGCATTACTGTGGAAGGTTGCTACTGATTTTTACACATATTTGTCTTCCAACAAGTAAGGGACATTTAAATGTACAGCAGTGTGACATAATTGTCAGCTGGGCCCAGATCTTCCTCTCACTGAAGTCAGTGAGAATAAGACTGAGCACAGAGGGACAGATCTTCAATTGAGGTGAATTGCCTCAGCTCCATTAATGAACTGATGACAATTTTCACCAGCTAAGGATCTGCTTCTCAATAGCTATCACCGTGCTTTTGTTGTGATTTCAATGGTAAAAATGAGAGAAGGAAAAGAAGAGGGGGAGGGGAGGGCTTTGTGGGGGTGCAAATAGAAAAAACAACGTTTTAAATAAATATGCAGTTTTGCACAGCAGCAGCTTTGTACACATGGCTTCACAGAACACCTGAGTACAGTGGGGGTAGGATGTAGTTGTAGCAGGTGTATCAATCACTGTCCACTGATCCATGTCGGCGGGTGTAGAAGCTAGCACTAAAAATGAGGCAAGCTTCACCTTGTGCACCCTTACGTCAAAGTGTGAAAGCTCTCATCAGCCTCTTCTCCAGTTTGTTTAACCAATCAGCGGCCTAATGGAAACCTGAGTTTACTAATCTGCCTGACTGTCTTTTCATACACTGTAGTGGGAAGGCGGATGGTTAGGAAAGGTTTTGAAGATTAATGTGTTTATTTTTGCAGATCCTAAAAGAGCAATTAAGAAGGAAAGCACTTGCTCACATGCCACACGCACATATATAACCAAACCTCTTGAAGCTGTTCCCTCCTGTGCCTCTCAGTGGCTATATGACAATAGGGCCACGTTAGAGACCAGCTGTCCTCATAGTCATACAAAGTAAAGCCCCTCAAGAGAAATTAAGTGGGTATCACCCACCACCAAAAGTGAATCCAATAGCATTTTGCTTTTTAAGTATTGCTATAGCCCAAGCAATAATACCCAGGCTTCCATTTCAGTATGTAAAATGCTTTACTCTCTAAACGAATACATTGAATAATTTCTGCCATACTTAGTTTGTAAGGGCTGGATTCTAAGGGATTAGAATGAGGGTAGGGTGGTGGCTTTTCAACTGTCAATGGGGAGTTCTTTCCATGCAGAGCAGAAAACTTGGGAGAAAGTGTACAGTTATTTGTGAGAAGCCCAGAGGAGTGGACAAGCAAGGCTGGCATGGATGGCACAGCAAAGAAGAGGGTAACTTTTCATCAAGATATTAGAGTTGATAGTTTGGAAGGGGCTAGTTGATGGAGGGTCCTGTAGGTGAAGATAAGAAGCACATGCTCAATGTGGGGGAGAACAGGAGCCAGATGTGGAATGCAAAGAGGAAGTGGACTGAGGTGGTCAAACCAACAGTCTAGAAAAATGAATTTAACAGCATCATTTGGAATGGATTTAAGGGGAGCAAGGTGGGAGTAATCCAAGCCAAAGAGGAGGAAATTATCGTAGTCAAAGCACTGGGCTTCAGCATGCATTTTGGTGAAGGAAGAAAAGGCTTGATCTCCGAGATGTTTTACAGGAAGAGGCAGTGAGATTGTCAACAGTAACTACATTTGTATAGTTTTTAAGGGCTTAACTCTTATTTATAATGTTAACTTCTTAGAAACTTCTCGCTATGATATTTGTACACCCAAAAGACAAAAATAAAATATTAAATAAATGCTTAATAGTGTAAGACATTTCACATTATGAGGGTTTGGGAGACTGGTAATGAGATATGGAGAGTGTCACCTACGGGTCATGAGTATACGTCCAGTCCAGGGTAAGCGCTAATGAACCAGTGATTACTATCTGATGATTGCTTAGTGGCTGATGTAAAATGAATTAGTAGTCTCTATAGTCTCAAGAAGAGATAAATGACCAGAAAATCTCACAAAGTTATCGGTTTGGATAAGTAAAGTCTGAAGGTTTGTTTGATTCACCCAAACATTTTGACAGGACTCTCCAGGACTGTGTGACCCTCCCTCTCAGTCTCAGCACTTTAACAGACTATTACTATACAATCTGCCAACTGCACCTGGATTTCCCCTGTCCACCACCATCACAAGGAGCTTGTGGTTAGGAAGGAGTGGGCAACCCACCCTCTCCTACATTCGTTGTTTTCAAGGAGTCCAGTTCAGCAGGATTATTTTCTGGAAGATGTCCAGTCAGCTGACTTCTGACACAGATGCAGCATGCCTTCTCCGCTCAATCAGCCCTTTAAAACTTATAAGGAACTCTGGAGTCCTCTTCCCCTTGCATCCCCATGAGACTGGAACTTTTTGCAGTATAGTCTGGAATGTAAATTCCAAAGTGGTTTGAAACTTTCAGAATGATTCCCAAATTGAAACAGAGTTGCACACTGTACTAGATAGGTTCCAAAGGTTTCCCCCATATATTTCACAATTTGAGATAGAAACTGATCATAAACCTTTAGAAGCCATTGAGCCATCATTAAAAAGCTGTTGACTAGAGCAAACTGTGCCAGAATAAAAGGTTATGAGTGAGACTGAAGAGGAGCCAGTTTAATCCAAGCATCTCAGTTAAGCACAAGACCATACTTGTGGCAGATACAATAGGACATATTCATCAGAAGCTGAGAGTACCATGGAATGTGATGTAGAAGAACAAGTGCATGTGCTTACTGATATCTACCAATCTCTACTAATGAAATACTGATCTGCTACTGGTGAAACAAGAATTGTACCATATGAGGAGGAAAAAGGTCAAGTCCTCAGAAAGTTGAAGCCTGAGGAATAGCCAAAGGTGTGGAGAAGTTTCATCCCTGCTACATAAATGCAGCTGTGTTCAAGAGTTGAATGGTTATTGGTCATGTAATTGTTAAAAGGAGAGGAATGAGTCATTCCTTGCAGAATGAAATCAGAAATGTGATATTCATGAACATCTGTACAAAAGTAGAGCCAGAGGAATTCTTTACAAGCCTAGTTTTGGTATGCACACAGATTTAAACACCACACTAGCAATGTTCAATGTACCAACATATTGATGACAGCAGCCTAACTTATCAGTCACCCACATCCTTAGGAAGAAACAAGAAAGACTTTAGAAATATATATTAACTGTCCTCTTTATATTAAAGGCAATTATTTAAAGGTAATTGACTCATTCTCACCACCCTGATTCTAGTCTTCTAAAAGTTTCTGGGTGAAAGAGTGATTCTTCATCTGAAATCTATCAAGACATAGGTTTTTTTTTTACTAATAATGTTGCAGAAGAAAAAATAATGTGTAATTGAACCAAGTTCATACAAACAGTCAAATGAGCTAGCAGAATAAATTCTTCAAACTATGACAAAATATACTCAAGAAAGCAAAGAAGGATAATCTGGATCCAGGTCTACAACTAGTTTACATAAAACAAAAATTAGCCACTCTGTTAAGAAGCTGAGTCTTCATAAGCAGATGCAGAAAAGCTATTGCCACAAAAAAGTACAAGCAGCCTCCTCTTTGAAAACTGCTGACCAGGTTGGTGTATATCAAGGAAGCAAATGAAAACCTGCTTAAGAGTAGAACAAAAGTACTGCTCCCACATTTTAGATGGTAAAACTCCAGAGTGGAGATGAATTCAGAAGGAATCAGAAAGATATCTTGAAGGTTCCAATACACTCTGAAAGACATAGCTTGAATGCCAGATTCACCACATTGGCACCTCCTGCTGGCTGGTTAGGGAATTAGCTCTTTCAACAGCACACATTCGCTAGTGGTGTTTCACCCTCCATTATTTTCTTGGTTTCCACCATTCTCACTGTCAGACCCATGCCACTCCTGGACCACGGCATCCACTTCTGGACACTGCCCTCTGGCTGTGCCCACTCTGCTGGCTCTCCCTCCTTTCCAGGGGACCAGCAGCTTCTGGTTCTATCACCCGCCTCAATGGTTCACTGCAGTCCTCAGTCTAGCCCCTTCCTCCAAGGGCAAACTGCAGTCTGACTTAGCCACTCTCATCACTGGCAAGTGGGGAGGGGGGAAGGGGAGCGGGCAGGCCTGCCCGCTACTCTGGGCCCCAACTCAGGGACCTTCTAGCAGCAGCCACTTACTGCCCTCCTCCAACTCTTCTCTACAGCCTGCTTCCCTGGGCCATTTCCCCATAGCCCCAGCACCTTCTCTGCCCCTTTTTGTCAGGGTCCCAATCTTGCAGTCATCAGCCTAGAGCACTCCCAGCCTCTGCTGCCCTTGCCCAGCCCCTTTGTCTTAGGTGCTTCGCTCTCTCTAAGAGTCAGTTCTTCTCCCTTTGCCCTCAAGGGAGAGACTCAGCTCCTCTCTGCCCTGCAGCCTTCTTATAGGGCCCAGCCTGGCCCTGATCGGCTGCTTTCAAGCCTCCACTTGATTGGCAACCTATAAACCCTTCCAGGATTGGCTAGGGCTCAGCACCGTCTCTCTGGATTGCTTTAACCCCTTCCACATCAGAGGGGGGCAGCTGCCCCACTACAATCCCAATCCACAATATGTTGTGAATACCACACCACATAAGAAAGAAAGCTTGGAAGGAAACAAGAAAAACTATGTACTCTCTAGTATACCTTTCATAGTTTCATAGAGTTCAAGGCCAGAAAGACCATCTAGTCTAACTTCCTGTATATCAGAGGCCATTACATTTCACCCAGTAACCCCTATACTGAGCGCAGTAACTTGGGTTAGACTAAAGAATTTCAGTCCTCAGGAAACTAAACTGTTGTGTGCCACAGGCAGAGATCAGGAAAGACCAAGGTGCCACAATGCCTGAAACCCCTGCAATGGCAGGAAATCGATTAGATAATATATGTTCATGTGATCCATTCTCCATACTGCCAAAGACGGGGGGGGGGGGGGGGGGGGGGGAACAAAAACAAAAACAAAAAAACGCCAATCTGTTCTGGGAAAAAGTTCTTCCCAACCCCAAATCTGATTATCACTTTGATCTGGAGCACATGAGCAAGACATGACAACAGGTAGCATAAAGTAATGTATTTATGTTAGCATACGAGCTCCCACTAGCAGTTGATAATGTGGCTTTACTCACAGAACTTCAATGTGGTCTAATAACCAAGGACACAGCTGCTACCTGAATGCACCAAGCTTCCTTGGTGAGGGAGATAGGGTTGTGAATCAGCATCGCAAACCTTAGAGTTTGGCACAGGTTCGGTTTTGGCCTGAATGAAAGTTCTGGGAATGAGAGAAACTTTATCTTTTTTTAAAGCTGTTTTTACCATCTTTAGCGAGCAGGTGTCCACATCACACACACAAAAATCTTCATCATAATTGACATCAGTTTCTGCCCCATTTGGATTCTCAGCTGAGTGGTCAAGGTTTTAGGCCCTGATCCAGCAGAGTTCTTAAACTTTGGCTTAAAGAGAATTGCATGAATACATTGATGATACTATTCAAATGTGTAAAGTTAACATAGAATCATAGAATCATAGAATATCAGAGTTGGAAGGGACCTCAAGAGGTCATCCTCAAAGCAGGACCAATTCCCAGCTAAATCATCCCAGCCAGGGCTTTGTCAAGCCGGGCCTTAAAAACTTCCAAGGAAGGAGACTCCACCACCTCCCTAGGTAACGCATTCCAGTGTTTCACCACCCTCCTAGTGAAATAGTTTTTCCTGATATCCAACCTGGACCTCCCCCACTGCAACTTGAGACCATTGCTCCTTGTTCTGTCATCTGCCACCACTGAGAACAGCCGAGCTCCATCCTCTTTGGAACCCCCCTTCAGGTAGTTGAAGGCTGCTATCAAATCCCCCCTCATTCTTCTCTTCTGGAGACTAAACAATCCCAGTTCCCTCAGCCTCTCCTCATAAGTCATGTGCTCCAGACCCCTAATCATTTTTGTTGCCCTCCGCTGGACTCTTTCCAATTTTTCCACATCCTTCTTGTAGTGTGGGGCCCAAAACTGGACACAGTATTCCAGATGAGGCCTCACAAATGTCGAATAATCACCAATGTCCAATAAACATATGCGTAAGTGCTTTGATGGATCAGGACCTTAATGGGTATGCAGATCATGACTGAGGTGTAGTTTGTAGAGCAGTGTGAAGAAGCTATAACTAAGTCTATTCAAGATAGACTAAGGTTCAACTGCATAAAATGGATGCTGAATATTTTGCCCTTTTTATTCCTTTACACTACATTTGTTGAGTTGATTATATATCAGTTACAAGCACATGGTAGAGTGGTTCTTGTCTATCTGCTAACTCCCACATGGGTTGACTGTTTGCCAACATGTCATTAGCAATAATGTTCTGCCTTTTAAAACAAATAGTTGAAGTAATTAAATAGTGGCAAAGGATGTTGAAAGCAGCTCAGAAGAAGACAAGCCCAACATGAAGGCCTTGTCTACATGGGAAAATTGTTGCAGCATTGCAGACCCCCTTGTGTGTGTCTTCTCAGTTTGGTTTAAGAGGCCCAAGTATTCAGGCTCCTAACTTCCGATGGGTCTGAGCCTGAGTACCTAGTGTAAACTGGCAGGGGTGATGGAAGCTCCCTTAAAGTGGAGGGTCCACCAGTGCTCAAACTGTGACCCTGCCCCCCGAGCTCCTATCCTTGCACTGCCCCTTCCTCCATAGCCCCACCCCTGTACTACCCTTTCTCCTGTTGCTCCACCCCACCCTACCCCTTCCCCCCGAGTCCCTTACCCACCACCCCTTCCTCCCAAACCCCTGCCCTCGCACCACCCCTTCCCCTGAAGCCCTGCTCCACCTTTTCCACCCAAGACTTCCTCCTCTTCGCCCCTACCCCCTGTTGCTCACCCTTATGGCTGGTAAAAAGTGGAGGGCATATCCCTCCCCCTTTTAAAAGTGACGGGGCCATGGCCTCCTGGCCCACCCTCCTCCGGCACCCCTGTAAACTGGTAAGTAATTGGTTTCTATGCCATTTTGGTTAGACTAGTACAATTTTCTCATGCAGACAAGGTCTATGTTTATGCAAAGCAATTTCCATTGTACAAGTGGAGGCACTTTTGATGCCATCTCCTTCTTTCGGGACCCCACTTTTACAACACAATCATTTAAAACATTTATTCTCTTTGTCTGCTTTCCACCAGAGAAGAAAAGCAACAGAAAGAATGAGACACAAGGATATAGCCTTGTATTTACCGTGGACAGTTGTAACAAGAAACATTATAGTCCCACTCCTTTTTTCAATGACAACTAACTACTGCACTTTACATGTGCTTGTAACTGATATATAATCAACTCAACAAATGTAGTGTAAAGGAATAAAAAGGGCAAAATATTCAGCATCCATTTTATGCAGTTGAACCTTAGTCTATCTTGAAGGATGTTTTCAACTGAATCCATTCTAGTGTTCTCCATTCCAGAAGATACTCTTAGGGTATGTCTACAGTGCAATTAAAAACCCACAACTGGCTGAATCGGGGTCATGGGGCTTGGGCTAAGGGGCTGTTTAATTATGGTATAGATGTTCGAGCTCGGGCTCTAGGATTCTCTGAGAGGCGAGGGTCCCAGAGCTCAGGCTCCAGCCCAAGTACTAACATCTACACTGCAATTGAATAGCCCCTTACCCCAAGACCTTTGGGCCCGAGTCAACTGGCATGGGCCAGCCACAAATGTCTAATTACAGGGTATACATCCCCTGAGAAAACTTCTGCAGGATTTTGAGACTTGCCCAGTAGATGTATGTGAAAATGTTCATCCCTGAAGTGAAATTAGAACATGTTGGGCTTTACACCAGTGTCATCTGATTTATTTACATCTGAAAATGCTTTTAACTTTTTACATCCTTTAGTTTTCATTTCTTCAACTCTTACCTAAATCTGTAACTCACTATAAAAACCTGTAGGTAAAAATCTGTGGTGATTTACAAATCTCTGAAATAATCCCTTCACTGAAAATCATGTGCTCCTGCTACAATGTTCTACTTCCTCCGGTAGTTTCTGTCCCATATTATAGGTCTCTGACTTCCTTGTATGCTAATTTAGAACTAGCTGACCCAGCATACAGTTGTTAGATTTTGCATATGAACAAGTATTTTCATCAAGACATCCTCACACTGAAAGTCCTTTTTTAAAAAATGCTGCTTTAGAATTCAACCCAGATCAATAATAATGGGGGGGGGGGGGAGGGAAGAGTCATCCCCACCATATGGCTGTTTGGTACACTAAAGTAGATGAAATGAGGATTTGGCCATTACTCAATTGATAGATGTCCACATCACATAAATCATCATCACAACTAACACCCTCATTGGGGGCATCAATCGAGAGGTCAAGAATTAAACTGGCATGGAGACTTCCTTCTGACAACAGAGATGATCTCTCCAGGTCAGAGTTGAATCACTTACATCAGACAGTGAGAAGAAGCATGTGATGTTACCTATTTTCAAGGTAAACAGAAGATTTTGGTTTTGTTCTCATTTGGACCAAATAAACCCAATTCAGGGTTCAGGCACGCCCTAAACAGGGTCCCCAGCTCTGCACCATCATCCTGCCCATGATATGCCCATGCCCCTCCTGGCAGCAGCTTTCAGAAGTAAGTGGAGCAGTTCCCACTCTTGGAGCTATTGTTTTAGGCTGTCTGCAACTCAGACAGAAATCAGTTGCACATGGTTCACATTTAGTGAAAGACATTAAATAACAGCAAAGTAGTAGTAGTAGTAGTAGTAATCTTTCCAATTTTTTCTTTGCATCCATGAATGCTAGAACCTTTTTTTCCAAATGAAAGCTAAGCTTATTCTGATCTCATCCAGTGACTCCAGAAGATGGGGATGTAGGTATGGGCCTATAAGTACCTGTGCCTTAATTTGGCATTTATTCTGACACCTTGTAATTAATATAATAAAGAATGTGTGCTGATAGTAGCTCATGTTAAAAAATGGCATGGGTTTTTTTTTTGTTTTTGTTTTTGTAATTTCATGAAATCTGGATAATTTATTATATGGTCCATTTTAAGGATAGTACTTTTCGACATAAATGAGAACCTGCTTTCAGTTCGGTTCACTGCCATGAATTTCTTTGATTGAATATAATGTTTTAGCTAGATATTAAAATTGGGTTCTGCAAAGGGAACCTCTTTGACTGACAAAGTGGATATTCATCCACGAAAGCTTATGCTCCAATACGTCTGTTAGTCTGTAAGGTGCCACAGGATTCTTTGTTGCTTTCTACAGATCCAGACAAACACGGCTACCCCTCTGATCTTTGACTTCAATTTTCACTTGTTTCATCACAACTCCATTTAAAGCACATTTTGGAGGAACATATTTTAAGACATATTGCTGTACAACAACTGAATTTCAACACAGAGCTCATATCTGGTCTGAAACACATACACGCACACACACAAAACAGGTCTTCCTCTGAAATCATGTACAGCTGGCAGAAACAGAAGCATATGGAATTTTAGACGGGACCACACTTCTGAAGTTCTAATAATAGTGTACATTTATACGGCATTTTTTATGATGAAGGATCCCAAAATGCTTTAAAAACTGTAGCTACTATCCATACAGCATCACACTATACATACAGCAAACTGTCCTTTAGGAGAAGGGACAGCAACTATTCAGATCCACAGTGCTATATGCAGTACTATATAAGTATAATGGCTCAGCTGGTGTAAATTGGAATCTCTCCGGTGACTTACATGGGGCTATACTGATTTACATCAGCTGAGGATCTGCTCCAACATCACTAAAATAATGTTGTTCCACTCCCATGTGGAAGGTGGCAGAAGTAGGAGGACAATTTTTGAGCAAGGACACAGAAAAAAATCTTACTCTTATAAAAAGTACTGGGGGATCTTTAGTGACCATAGAACACAGGCAAGACCTCAGTTCTAAGGTTTCATCCAATGACCTGCACACAGTGCACTGAGGGAACTCCGTCGTTCTGCCCTGACATGGCCATTCTTTGAGCTAGTGGTTCCTGGGAGATTAGGTATTTCCAGTGCTCAGACCACTGATCCCCCTTCATTCAGGTTTTATCACCAGGTGCAGTGAAGAGCTAGATAAAGAAGCTGATGTTGCTCTGGAAAAAGTAAATTAACACATAAGTGTAAACAATTTGTCACATCATAAAATGACAATGCATTTCTCAGTATCCATAGCAACCACAGAAACCAATGCTCTTTAACAGTCTTGCCTGGAATCATATAAACTGCTTTGATAAAACATGAATCGTGGCAGATGGATATATGAAAATAGAAATAATTTTGTATCCGATCTATTGCTCAAACAGGCCACCCTTGAAGTACAGCACCAGTTATACTACTCTTCCTGGAATCATTTTGTTCTATCATATTGAGCCCAGGATGGAGATAATTTGCTTTCACATATTTCTACTACATGAGCACTTGCTAACAAAATGCAATAGCAACAATACTGCAATAGATAAGAGTCAGCTCTAGCCCACACCTCCGCTGCTATGGAGCAGAACAGATGTGACTCAGTGCAAGGATAGGGGTTGGATTTGTGGGTTGGACACCTTCTGCAGGCCATGGAGTCTAACTCCACAAACTCTTCCTTCACAACAGAGTCCAGGGAGCATGCGGGAGCAGGGCACAGCTGAGCTAGGGGACCATAGAGTTCCTCCTGATTCCCAGGTAAAATAATTGCTTCTCTACCTGTACTTACACTTTCACTAACATTTCTTCTCCCAAATAGTCTCTTTGGCTCCATCTTGTGATGCACTGGTATTAGAGCTATGCCCAATGCAGTCTCCACCTCCCTCCTGACAGCTTTCAAAACATTGCATTTGATAAGCAGAAAGTTTTGTTTATAGAAATCGGTCCCTGTGCTAATTTTGTATACAAGGCTCCAAGACAGAAAAATTGGCATAGCAATGGAGTTGCTTTGTTTTTACATCTGCTTTTACTGAGAACAGGATCTTGTGCTATGGTTCTAAAGTATTGTGAATTTAATGGCATGAGGTACATGTTTTTAATAAAATAGTAACAACAATAAAAATGAACTATATACCAGTGCTTTGCAATATCGAGATGTGAAGACTCAGAGCAAGTTAATAGGAATGACTAAAGTTTTGCAAATAATATCTTTTGAGAGATTAATATTTATATGCTATTCATATAAAATGTGTTTTTGAAAACCAATTTGTGAATGAAAGTGAAGTAAAAATGATGTAATATTTTAAGGTAATAAATATTATAGTGCATAGTATTAAGTAGTGTGTGCAATTTCCTGGAAAATATGATGTCATATAACTCCAGATATATGAGATATATTTTTATCTTGCTTTTGGGGTAGAATAACTGCACAATTACTGGAACATATTAGTAGCATTGGAAATACATTGAAAATAATAAATAAACTTAGGAGCTGCTTTAATTTGAACTGTGTACATGAAACGTAATACATTTCAAGATCCAGTCTGCATCCTGGCAAAAAATAAGTTTGTCTCACAAATACAGAACGAACCTGTTCCTGATCGTACATATGCCAACCAGTGTAAATTAGAAGTAGCTCAACTGAAGTCATTGCTGTGAAATCATAACATGGCCTTTTATGTTCAGAATTTGGTCACCGGGGGATTTTTATGGTATGGAAAGGAAATCTGAGGTTACCATCTAGTTAAAATGATCCTTTTGAAGCACATGTAGGCCTTGTTATTCTTTGCACACAGCTGTAATGCACACTGTATACAAATGAACACGGGCCACTTACAATTTACAAGGCTGTTTCTCAAGACCACTCCAAACCCTCACAACTAAACTAAAAGTCCCCTGCTGAATCAGCTTAGGAAACACATCATTTGTTCAGTGAATGCCATTCTATTTCTCCAAGTGACCCCCACCCCCAACCTTTTCCCAGGTCTTTTTTGTTTTCTTTTCATTCAAATATTTTCCTGTTTTCCTGTGTAAATCTGCGTAATAGATTTTCATGCTTCCTGCTGGCATCACTTCATGTGTATCATATGCATCCTGCCCATCGTTGTCCCACAGGTGGCATCATCTTTACTCAAGAGCTTGCCCTTTGTGATGCTTCCTGTTGAAATCCCTATCTCAATGGTTCCCAGAAGCACTCCATTTCCTAGGGAACATTCCTGCACTGAAGTGAACTGCCGTTGTCTTTCATAATATAATAAATAATGCTCCTCTGCCTGAGCACACAGAGAGGAAATGGAGGAATTTTTACAGTTTTGCGATATGTGGTAATTTATGAGTGAGTAACATTTGAGGGCAAAAATCACCGATGAGTTTGGAGATTCAGATATTGATGCCTATAGTCTTTTAGCTTCAGAGAAGCTCATGAAAATCAATGCTACCATAGCCTTGTAGGTGTTGAATGAAAAAAAATAGAGTTGTATCTGATAGAAAGACTGAGGAGTACTTGTGGCACCTTAGAGACTAACAAATTTATTTGGGCATAAGATTTCATGGGCTAAAACCCACTTCATCGGATGCATGCAGTGGAAAATACAGTAGGAGGATATATATATACACAGAGAACATGAAAAAATGGGTGTTGCCATACCAACTATAATGAGACAAATCAATTAAGGTGGGCTATTATCAGCAGTTGAAAAAAAAACTTTTGTAGTGATAATCAGGATGGCCCATTTCCAACAGTTGACAAGAAGGTCTGAGTAATAGTAGGGGAAAAAATTAGCATGGGGAAATAGTTTTACTTTGTGTAATGACTCATCCACTCCCAGTCTTTATTCAAGCCTAATTTAATGGTGTCCAGTTTGCAAATTAATTCCAATTCAGCAGTTTCTCATTGTAGTCTGTTTTTGAAGTTTTTTTGTTGGAGTATTGCGACTGTTAGGTCTGTAATTGAGTGACCAGGGAGGTTGAAGTGTAGATAGATAGATAGAGTATCTAGAAAAATATGGCTTATTTACATTTATTTTTATTTATTTTTGGTAGATAATTACATTTGCCTTTGGCCTGAAAAATCTTTGGAAAGAAATGGCTGGTTATTTCACAATGTTTCCCAAGGTCTCATAGTTGTAAGTCATTGTAATTCTACATGAAAATGACAGTGATACAACTGGTAAACAAATCTTAGTCACTAATGAAAATAGTGAAAAAGAAACCTGTCAAAAACATGCTGTTCTTTCTAAGAAAATCAGATGCTATTGGTGTGGCGCTCTGAGATGCAAGTACTGTCGAGAACACAAAGATTTGTCTAACCTAAAATCATCTCCCCAAAACCAACTTTATAGTGGTCTGTATCTTGGAATGTGTCAACAAAGCTCTTCTTATTACTATGTTGTTGGTGTGGATTAAAATATTTTAAATGGTGTGTTTGCTATGCTACTAAAGAGGCTAAGGTCTCTGTATACCAACCGACAGTCATTTTAACACCTTTGACTCTTTGGGCCCATATATTCCATCAATTAATACAACAGAACCATCAGCAGCACACAAGACAGTAATGATAATGTCATGGGAAGAGGAGATGCTCTTATAGAGGGGAAATTCTAATACTTTCTGCAATGTCATAATGTTAGCCAGATTGGACTGACCCTTTAGAACAAGTTGGGTAATTCTAAGCAGTACTCTGCATGCAACCAACCACACAATTACCCTTTTGTGGCTATCGTAGTGTCATTATCTAGTTACTGCACCTATACATTTTCAGATAACAAACAAAATAAAAATACCTCCTAATAATGTACCACAGTTCAATATATTTTGTATGCTGACTGGTGGGGAAATCAGCTGATCAAATCAGTCCTTATAGACCCACATGCACTGTGCCTACAAACACTGTGTGAACTAAGTATGCCAGGATTCTTACAAGAAACAGGTTAAAGCATTCATGTTTTGGGAAAATGCTGCATTTTCCCGGACTACTCATCTACCCATGCATTTTGATTTGCCATATTAAATCCTGAGTTCTATACACTGAACAATCATTAGTTCCATGTGGAATATTATTGATATAACCTAAAACCTACACTCAAACTCCTTGTAAAAAATGTTTTGGTTTTTTTTGTGGGGTTGGGCATAAACTTACTTCCCTCCTTCCTCTCCTCATTTCCCCTGCTCCCTGCTTCTCTGGACAAAACTGATTGGCTGTGGGGGAGTGCCACTCCAAACAAAGACACAGAATTAGCTCTGATCACTGGGAGGGCTTGAGCCAATAAGGAGATGGGGGGCGGCATGTGAAGGAAAAAGGAGGAACCCTGAGCTAGGGCTGAGAGATAGACTGAACTAACAGCTCCTTGAAGGAGATCCAGCTGCTTGCAAAAGGGGACTCTTATAAAATCCCAGCCTGGAGCTGGCAGTACAGCTGAGACCATGTAACTGATACACCATTCTGAGCTCACACTGCAGGCCAGTGTCAGAGCATGGCTAGGGTGGACTGACCCAAAGTGTGTGTGCGGGGGGAGGGGGGAGATTGCATGGGTGTCACGCAGACAGTCTGCATATCTAGCCAGGCATCGGGCTGGTCCACACTAACCCCCCACTTCGAACTAAGATACGCAATTTCAGCTACGTTATTCACGTAGCTGAAGTCGAACTATCTTAGTTCGAACTTACCGCGGGTCCACACGCAGCAGGCAGGCTCCCCCGTTGACTCCGTGTACTCCTCTCGTGGAGCAGGAGTACTGGCGTTGACGGCGAGCACTTCCGGGATCAATCCGGGATCGATTTATCACGTCTAGACAAGACGCAATAAATCGATTCCAGAAGATCGATTGCTTACCGCCGGACCCGAAGGTAAGTATAGAGGTACCCATAGGGTGCCTGTGTGCTTTTTTCTGTATCAGGGACAAGGGATTTTGTGTAACTCCTGCTGGAGAACCTGTCCTAGGTCTACTCCTGCCTTTGCCTGGGTTAGAGAAAAGTGTTGTTCTGTTAAGAGTGGTGCTTGTTCCAGGGTTAATTCTAACCCCACTAGAAGGGAAGGTCGGTGTTTGTGCAGAGGTGCATGCCCAGGACCCCTCTCCAGACCCAGATGTTTTGTTCGAAGGACAAAATTTTTGGTCCTTTATCACCGCCTAGGTGGGCAGGAGGTGGGAGTGGCAAGGAACTGACATCCTGGGTTATGAAAGGAAGGGAGAGGGGATTCACTTTCTACCTTTGCTGGGTTTAAATCCAGTGCCTTTCTCACAATTTTTACATTACATGAAGTCACTATGTACACTTCAGAGAGATACAGCAATGTAGTGTCCTGCACAATGGCATCATTCATGCCATTATATTGATATTCCCATGTGATCTCATCCAGGAACACCACTGGTTTTTATGTTTTGTTGTTGTTTTTTACATTTTACAATCAATCAACTTGGAGGCCAATTTAAGTATCTCTTTATCTATGTGGGTTCCTATACCACAGAATGAAGGAGAAATAGGAGTACTGGTTCCTCCCCCTGCATAGAGAAGATTGTTAGGTATCCGTGCACTGCACTGGATTGGGCATGAATCAGTACTGTGAAGAGGAGCTTAATTTCCACCTTGAAGGTGAGGCCATGGTTCACACTGGATAGCATAACTAGATAGATAGAATGGGGAGCATCCAGAGAAATTCTGGCTGGGTGTCTTGCTGCAGCATGACCCTTCTACTTCTCCCCTGAGCAAGTTTTAATTTACAAGACACAAAATAGCCCTCAATATGTACCCTCTCCCCAGCATGCTGAGAATGAGAACCTGCTATATTCCTCTGCCATAGTCCTCCCTGCTTCCTTAGATAGCTTACCAGATCTCTTCCCTCAATTAAAAGCCAGAATAGGAGTTGCTTTCAAGCATGAAATTATATCAGTTGAGTTATTCTGCTTCTATATTGCCTGCTCCTGGGAGTCAACCCTTTGAAAGGTTACTAAGTAGGCCAGATGGTACACTAGTCTGGCTGCTGCAGGTCACCAGCTAAATATTGCACCGAGAAAAGTGGCTAAGTCCGCTGCTTCTATTAAAAAACAAACCATAATTTTGTGAGCAGCGACTAATGTCCTCCTAGAAAGCATAGCTCCAAAAAGGCCAATATTTTATGATCTTTTAAAAACCAAACACTAGAGTAATGTAATGTAATTCTTAATGAATGACAATATAGATATGGGCTGGACCAGTTCTTCCAACAGAGGTTCCCCATAAACAGATATCTAAAATATGGCTGATATTTTTACTGTTAGTTACAACCCTGTCTCTCAAGTCAGGTAGCTGGTTCCAAGAGCAATTCAGCTGGCAGTAAGTACAGTAGAACCTCAGAGTTATGAACACCTAGGGAAAGCTCCCCCGGCTGCTGCCTGATTGCATACTTCCAATTCCAAATGAGGTTTGTGGTTGACTGGTCACTTCGTAACTCTGAGGTTCTACTGTAAAATATTAGTCCTGTCTTAGAAACCATACTGTCTCTGTGTGATTACCTCTGATTACATTGCTTCTTTGCAGATGGTAGGCATTTCCCCCTCCTTTTAGGCTGGTAAGGATTGGGACACCATGCAGCCACTTCAAACTGCCATCATCTGTGACTTTGCCCAACAGACTATCTTTGTTGGGAGCCAAGAACCATGACCTAGACCAAGTGTGTATTGTTAGGACAAATCTAAGATTTTTAGCATTGCAACCTCATGATTGGCCTCATTTTTTCCCTTCCCCTCACAGGGGACTATTCCTGCCCTCCAACCATTTTACTTCTGAAACATAAGGAGACCATTATTATGTTTCCCAAATAGATCTTCACAAATTTGTTCCACTTTTCTGTGAACGTATAGGGTTCCATTGATCCCTGGCCTAACTCCACAAGCTGCAGTAAAGCTACTGCCAGAGGTGAATTTGGCCCATGTTGCTCATATTTCCTTTTTTCTTTTTATTCTTTGTTCCTACTGCCTGGGCACTTTAAATTGTATATGTTCCATGTGGTCAGAGGTCTCATGATAAAGTATTTACTAAAGAAGATTTTGTAAATGTTACTTTACCTTTGAAAGATCCAAGTATGCAACTAATGCTGGCCAAACATTTTTCACCATTTCCCTTGTGAACAGATGTAATGCACATGTTGGAGCCAAATATTTATAGCCACCTCCACTCCCTCCTTTCTGGCTTGTGCACACACCCCTAAGGAGGGTAACAAAGCTCAAGGAAGCCATTAACTTAGGCTTTAGTGAACTCAAAAAGCATGAGATTTATATAACTTGTCAGCACAATTCATTGTTCAGTGCCAGAATGGATTGTTTTGTTTTTGTGGTCTAGTGGTTATAGTAGGTGACTGGGATTCAGGAGTCCTAGCTTTTTTTCCTGAGTCCACCACAGTCTTATAACCTCTCTGTGCCTCAGTTTACAACTTGTAAAATAATAGCAGTTTGCCTCTATACACCACCTTTCATTCTGAAGTGCTTTGCAAATGATGAATGATATCAGTGAAATGTATACAATGGAGAGCAGCAGCCAGGCAACCAGCCCACAGCATACTGCTCAATTGGAAGGGAAGGGGAAATCCTGGCCCAAGACAATGCCGAAAAAAGCTTATTCTTATGAAAGTGCTATAGGAACTTTAATGTCTCCACGGCTCCATATTTTATCCCAAAGATCCACAGGGTGAACTTCAGGGAACTCAGTATATTTACTTTAGGAAGATAAAGGAGTGAGACAATGCTAGTGGGATTTGCACTCCTGCCTTTAGTGCGCTGATATTTCAAGGCTGACATTTAGCCTGTTAACCGGACTCTCTGTCTTGTCACAGAATAATATAAAATTTAACTGAAAGGGGTGTTGTGAGGCTTTAATTAATGTTTGAGATTCTCTGCTGGAAGGCACTATGCAAATGCAAGTATTATTATTATTATTATTAATCATGTGGATCTATGTAAAGAGGGTATGCATTGTCCTCTGCTTTTATAATTTAGATTTGATGACAGTTTCTAGGGAGGATGGGCATTGCGCTCCATATAGTGCTTGCTACTTAATCCTCTCTGATGGACCGCAACCATGTAATGGTGGAGAGGCATGCATGGGCAAAAGACCTTCAAAGCTATATTGTCTGGAGCTTTTATACTCCTGGTAGGGTACCCCTTGGCGAGTAGGTTTGAGGCGAGGCTCTTGACTAACCATAGTCCAAACTTCAAAAGACCCCAATGGTGGATCGGGCACATATAGAAGCCCTTCTAGTCCTCTGTGGCTGTGAAGGCAGATGAGGGCTGCAGCAGGAGGGAGGCCCGTGGTTGTCTTGGATCTCCTTGCCACTGGGTCAGGGTTTTCCTCCTGTCAAGTTCCGTGTGGTTATCGCCTGCGCGCTGGTTTCACATGCAGGCCTCCGACAACGGGTTCAGACCCACACAAAGTCCTGTGGCGACGGACGAGTGGCGAGGAAGACAGAAGCAGTGATCTCTGGGAGTCTTTAGTCACAAATATGCATGCAGGCAGCAGCTGTGTGATGGTCATTTTGTGCTTGGTTGAGACAGACGTGCATTTCGGCAGCAGCAGCTGTGACTGAGCGGGCCTTTTCAGGATCCCCTCTGCTCACCCGGAATGGGGAGCAGGCTGGAAAAAGTGTCCCAAACATAGGCTGTCTCACACTCTTCCAACTGGATGGCCATATCCAGTGGGATCACTCAACTCTGTGGCCAAAACAAGAGCTACAAGACAATGAATTTTGCCACCTGGAATGTCTGCACCCTTATGGACTCTCAGCGCAGTGAATGCCCAGAAAGAACTGCCATAATTGCCAGAGAACTGGCAAGACTCAACATTGACATTGCAGCTCTTAGTGAGACCCGCTGGGCCGATGAGGGCCAATTAAAAGAGCGTGGAGGTGGCTACACCTCCTTTTGGAAAGGAAAGCCATCTGAAGAAAGACGCATTCACAGGATGGGCTTTGTCTTCAAAAATAAGATCGCCAGTCAGCTTTTGGAGCTTCCCGTGGGGATCAACGAGCCTCTCATGACTCTTCGGCTCAAGCTTAGCAACAACCAATACGCCACGGTCATCAGAGCATGCGGCCCAGCACTCGATGATGAGGAAGACAATAAGGAGAAGTTTTATATGAACTCTTGATGCAGTCCTCACAGCCACACCTAAGGCAGTCAAACTCTTCCTCCTGTGAGATTTCAATGCCAGAGTCAGATAGGATTCCCAACTCCGGAGAGGCACAATAGACAAAGAAGGGGTGGGAAATGTAAACCCCAATGGTATTCTCCTCCTCAGCAAATGTATAGAGCATGACTTGCTTGTCACAAATACCATCTTTAGACAGAGAAACAAATTTAAGAGGAAACATCCTCGGTCCAAAGACTGCACCTCCTTGACTATGTTATAGTCAGAGCCCGAGACTATACCGATGTCTGTGTAACATGAGCTATGAGTGGTACCGATCCCTGTTGGACAGAGCGTTGATTAGTAAAATCAGTCATTTACTTGCAGCTCGCTCCACCACACCGCAAACACCCAAAGACCAAGAGGAAGTGACACAACGTCAAAGCACTTCAGGATCAAGCCAGCTGCAAGACGTTCCAGCAACATCAGTCTAAGAAACTCTCTAACCTGCTTGAGAACATCATCAACATTCAATAGCACTGGGATCAACTTAAAAGCACCATTAACAATGCATATGCTGAAACCATAGGATATTCCACTCATTGGCACTGTCAAGGCTGATTCCCCACTCTGGCACTTCGAATGCAGAAGGTAGGATCCCATAAGGATTCTAAAAATTAATACTGGTCACTCCAAGCTTGTATTAAACTCCCAAGGTTACAGCTTCTCTCTGACCACCACCCAAATGCAAACCCCTTGGAACCCAGGAAGACGCACTTGGGAATTCCTTCCTGTGGGGTACCCTCAAGCCCTTTCACCACCCCCCTTCCCCCCGTGGAAGAGCTGAGAAAGAAAACAAAAGGAAATTAGCTGTTGCCCCCAGCTAATTAAACAACATATGCACAAACCTCTTAGGACACCAAAAATTCAATCCTGTGCTTTAAAAAGGGTAAATTTTATTAAAAACAAAAAGCAAGAAAATACATCTAGAACTTAGGCTTTTGCTAGATTTTAAAAAAACACTTACAAAAATTAAACATCAAGAATAACCTTCTTGGAGGTCCAAGTTAAAGTTACAAGCAAAACAAAAAGCATTTGGGGTTAGCACAGAGGAGTCCACAAGCCAATAAGAAATAAAATAAATAGCCCTAATTGTGTCTTCCTAGACATTCCCTGATTACTTACATATTTGGGGTTTCGGATAAGTAGGGTTGAGGTATGATTTAATGCTTTTTCATACCTGGTTTTAAAGCTTTCTACAGCATAGCTCCAGCCCTGTCCTGCTCTGTCCCCTCTCTCCAGAGAACAATAACAGACAAATGGAAGTTTTTTTCCCAATTTTAAAAACTTCTAGCCCTCCCATTGGCCCTTGTGGTCAGGTGCCCACTCCCTTTCTTTTACCTAGCCGGGGAGACTTTTTAACCCTTTACAGGTAAAGAAAGCAGAGAACAGCCACCAAGAGGGTCTTTATAGCTAACTGGCTGGCTGGGTGTCCACAAAAGGGAGCTACCCCCTCCCCCTTTATTTGTCACACACCAAGACTGGTTTGATGAAAACAACGAGGAAATCCTAGCATTAATTCAACAGAAATTAAATGCATTTTGTAACTGGCAAAATGATTCCTCTAACAAATGAAAACATGAGGCCTATCACCTGCTTAAATCCAAAGTTCAAAGGAGGCTACGTGACATCAAAACCAAGTGGTGACAAGAGAAGGCCTCTGAGATCCGTTTTCATAGACCAGGATGACATGAGAAGCTTCTTTCAAGCAAAAAAAGCTATTTATGAACCAAGCTCCAAAGGCCCAACCCCCTTACGTTCCCAGGATGGCTCCACCCTCCTCAAGTACAATGCAGCCATTAAACAATGCTGGAAGGAGCACTTTGAGAGCCTACTAAACCTCAAATCCATGGTCTCTGAAAACACCACTGAGTTTATTCCACAACACTCAGCACTGGAACACCTTGCTGATCCCCCATCTTTTGAGGAAGTCCAGCGTGCCATCACTCAGACAAAAAATCACACGGCACCAGGCCCAGACAGCATCCCAGCTGAGGTTTAAAGCTGATAGAACATTGCTCCAGCACAAACTTTGCCAACTCCTCAACAAAATCTGGGAAGAAATTCCACCTGACTTTAAGAATGCCACTATTGTTACAATATTCAAGAAAGGAGACAAATCTTGTGGGAACTACAGAAGTATTGCTCTCCTCTCCATCGCAGGGAAGATTCTTGCCCAGATCCTACTAAACCATCTCCTCCCCCTTGCCGAGGAACTCCTCCCTGAATCACAGTTTGGCTTCAGGGCATCCTGAGGCACAACCGGCATGATCTTTGTGGCACAACAGATTCAGGAGAAATGCAAAAAGCAACACCAGGAACTGTTCATGGCATTCATTGACTTAACCAAAGCCTTTGACTCTATCAATCGTGATGCCCTATGGAAGGTACTGAGTAGGTTTGGCTGTCCACAGAAATTCATTTCCATCATCAGACTACTCCATGATGGGATGGCTGCCACCATTTTGTGCAACGGCTCAGAGACCGAACCATTCACCATTCGAACCGGTGTTAAGCAGGGCTGTGTGATTGCTCCAACACTCTTCTCCATTTACTTTGTCATGATCCTGATTCTCATTCATGACCGCCTTTCTGACAGAATCAGGATTGAGTATTGTATGGATGGCCAACTCCTCGATCTTCGACATCTTCAAACAAAATCTAAGATCACGAGAATTGGCATCACTGACTGTGTCATTCTTTCACACACAGAGGCTGACCTGCAAAGCACTATAAATCTTTTTGCAGATGCCTATCAGAGCCTGGGTCTCTCTCTCAACATCAGGAAAATCAAGGTACTCTACCAGCCCTCACCTGCACAAACTATTCTTTGTACTCCACAAATCACCATCAGTGGAGAACTCCTGAAAATGTGGACCATTTTCCGTACCTTGGCAGCCACCTCTCCCAAACAGCCAGTGTTAACATAGAAATTGAATACAGGATCCGCTGTGCCAGCTCATCCTTTGGAAGACTACTCAAACGAGTCTTCAATGATAGGGATCTACAAACAGGTACCAAGATCTTGGTCTACAAGGCAGTTGTCATCCCCACCCTTCTCTATGGGTGTGAGACCTGGGTAACCTACAGATGGCATCTCAAGCAGCTGGAGTGGTTCCAGCAGCGCTGTCTCAGGAGGCTTCTCAGGATCAGCTGGGAAGACCGACGCACTAACATCAGTGTTCTCTCTGCAGCCAACATCAGCAAGATAGAAGCGCAGGTCATGAAATACCAATGCTGCTGGGCTGGCCACTGTGTACATATGCCTGACACACGCCTCCCGAAGCAAGTACTCTTCTCTCACTTTGAGAACAGACATGCTCATGAGACAGAGAAGCGACAAAGGAGGAAAGAAAGGGCACAACAGTCCAGTCAACAACTATGTCTCCTCCAAGATTACACCTGTTACTTCTGTGAGAAAATTTGCAGGGCAAGAATTGGGCTCCTCAGCTACTTAAAAACTGACCAATGAACCCCCTTGGCAGACATCATCCTCGCACTGAGGGATAACCGAAAAGACAAGAGAGAGCTACTTAATGGGGAAAGACTGTAGTTTTTTAACTCCCTGACTGTACATATACCAAATGATGTTTTGTTCTGTGCTGTCAGGATGCACTGATGCCTTTGAGAAAAATATAGCTGCAATTGGGATGGGATAAGAGAGAGAAGGTGTTTGCCAGAGTTTAGCCAATATAAATCATGCAGCTGTATTGGTGCGAGTCATTTCTTTAACACTGGATTTCCACATTTTTTGCATTTATGCTAAAATTACAGGAAAGACACTGTAGTGAGTCGGTGTGGCTCCCCTCCTGTCCGGAAGAGGGAGCCCACGTGCAGGCACCAGAGTGGGTGGGACCACCACCGCCTGTCCCCGCCCCCCGGAAGTCAAGGGGCGGGACAGGAAGTATAAAGGCCGGCCGCCAGAGCTCAGTCGGCGGCCAGCCACCGGAGGGAGCAGACGTGCGGCCGGGAGCTCCCGGCCAGGAGACCGTCGAAGACCGAGGCCTGGACCCTAGCTGGCCTGAGCTACCCCGGGCCCGCTACGAGGAGGAGCTGCCGGAGCCCGTTCACGCCCGCTACTGGGAGAATCCCTGGGAACCGCACCCCACTAACCCTGAGGGTGAGACTGGACCCGAACCCCTTCGCCCCTGCTGCTATCCAAAGGAGCCGCCTGAGGACCATTGGCCGGACTTCCCGGCAGAGCTACCAGACTTGCCGCCGAGCCCGGGCAGAGAGGAGCCCATGCAGGTGGACTGGCCCGATCCCGGCGCAACGAACGAGGTAGGCTTTGAGGGGGATCACGGAAGTAGCCCGGGGGTAGCCGACCCCGGTCCGGCTGCAACTGAGTGTGAGCCTATGTCAGTGTGTTGCGGTCTGGATACCCCACTGACCAGCAGCGGCAGCAACCGCTGTTAGGGCCCCGGGCTGGAACGCAGTGGAGTGGGTGGGCCTGCGTTCCCCCCTGCCACCCCCTGCACGGGTGGCAGGCTTCCCCCTCACCCAACGCTCGGCTACAGAAGCCTGGGCTTTGAACTATTTGCTCGCTCAGCCCCTGCAACAAGGGCCTGAGCCTACTGTGTTTGCCCCGCCCTGATCCAGGGCCTGGGCTTTGAACTATTTGCTCGCTCAGCCCCTGCAACAAGGGCCTGAGCCTACTGTGTTTGCCCCGCCCTGATCCAGGGCCTGGGCTTTGAACTATTTGCTCGCTCAGCCCCTGCAACAAGGGCCTGAGCCTAACTGTGTTTGCCCCGCCCTGATCCAGGGCCTGGGCTTTGAACTATTCACTCGCTCAGCTCCCTGCAAACAAGGGCCTGAGCCTAACTGTGTTTGCCCCGCCCTGATCCAGGGCCTGGGCTTTGAACTATACACTCGCTCAGCTCCCTGCCAACAAGGGCCTGAGCCTAACTGTGTTTGCCCCGCCCTGATCCAGGGCCTGGGCTTTGAACTATTCACTCGCTCAGCTCCCTGCAAACAAGGGCCTGAGCCTAACTGTGTTTGCCCCGCCCTGATCCAGGGCCTGGGCTTTGAACTATACACTCGCTCAGCTCCCTGCAAACAAGGGCCTGAGCCTAACTGTGTTTGCCCCGCCCTGATCCAGGGCCTGGGCTTGAACTATTCACTCGCTCAGCTCCCTGCAACCAAGGGCCTGAGCTAACTGTGTTTGCCCCGCCCTGATCCAGGGCCTGGGCTCTGAACTGTCTGCTCGCTCAGCCCCTGCAACCAAGGGCCTGAGCTAACTGTGTTTGCCCCGCCCTGATCCAGGGCCTGGGCTCTGAACTGTCTGCTCGCTCAGCCCCTGCAACCAAGGGCCTGAGCTAACTGTGTTGCCCCGCCCTGATCCAGGGCCCGGGCTCTGACTGTCTGCTCGCTCAGCCCCTGCAACCAAGGGCCTGAGCTAACTGTGTTTGCCCCGCCCTGATCCAGGGCCTGGGCTCTGATCTATTTGCTCGCTCAGCCCCTGCAGTCAAGGGTCTGAGCTTTAACTGTGGTTGCTCCGACTCTGCACTAAAGAGCCGGAGTTTCGGGACTAACTGACCGCTTGTTCCCACAGTAGTGAGTCGGTGTGGCTCCCCTCCTGTCCGGAAGGGTCGAGCCCTGGCTAGGACCTACTACATTTGGCGCCCAACGTGGGGCCCGAGCCCCTGCCCCTGTGAGAAGGGGCTAGAGGGGGAGTGGCCGTTGCCCCCCCACCCCGTTCTAAGAATGGATATGGAGCGGCTGTTTCAGCTGCTCACGGAGAGCCAGGAGCTACAGCAGACGGCCCAGCTGCAGCAGCAGCTGCAGCAGTTGCTGGTCACGCTCCCTCGCCCCGCACCGGGGCCGGCAGGGGAGGCTGCGGAGATGCCGCGGTTAGCTGCCCCCCTTCGCTTGACTAAGATGAGCCCAGACGACGACCCGGAGGCATTCCTGGTCACGTTCGAGCGGGTAGCCCTCGTCGCCGGGTGGCCCAGGGACCAGTGGGCTACCCTCTTAGCCCCCCACCTGACGGGGGCGGCCCAGGTGGCCTATCGTGGATTGGCGGCTGAGGAAGCACGGGACTACGACCTGGTGAAGGCCGCGATATTGGACGCCCTCGACGTCAGTCCCGAGACTTTCCGACAAAGGTTTCGGGGCCAGACTTACCCCACCGGGGCCCGACCGCGGGTAGTGGCCCAAACCTTAAAAGAGGCTTGCCGACGGTGGCTACAGCCCGGCACCCGGACGGCGGAGGAGGTAACCGAGCAGGTGGTGTTGGAACAGTTCGTGCACACCCTACCCTCCCGAGGGCGCGCCTGGGTGCTTCGCCACCGGCCGACGACACTGGCCCAGGCCGTGTCGCTAATGGAGGACTTCCTAGCCGCCGAAGATGCGGTAGGACCCACCTTCCGACGCCCCGGGCCCAAACCAGCCCGCGGCGAAAAGAAAGGGGAACCTCCGAGCGGACCACGACACCCCGCACCAAGGCCCGACCCCCGCCGCGAGACCCGGACCCAGCACGTGGACCCGGCTCCTTGGACCGGACCAGTGGCCCCGGGCCAGGGGCCCCCAAAGGCTCGGCGAAGCCCCCCCCGGAGCCCAAGCCGAGAAGGCCCCCGGAGCAGACGACCTGAACGCGGACCCTGCTTCAGTTGTGGGAGGATGGGGCACCTCCGGCGAGACTGTCCGGAGATGGATTGCAGCTATGGGCAAGTGTGGGTGGGCCACACTCGAGCCAGGCCAGCCATGAACCCCAAGCTGACCGTCCCGGCGGCCGTCGGAGGACGGACTACGCGGGCCTTGATCGACTCAGGTTGTGGCCAGACGTTGGTCCGTAAGGACCTGGTACCGCCAGGTGATACCCGCCTCGGATGTATTCATCTACAATGCATCCATGGGGATGTCCGACCATACCTCAGCGCCCGGGTCCCCCTAACCATCGCGGGGATCACCCGACACCTGGTGGTTGGGGTAGCTCCCCATCTTGCATACCCTGTGATCCTCGGTCGGGACTGGCCGGCCTTTGAGGAAGTCCTACGGTCCACGCCGACCCTGGAGGCTGATCGGCTGGGGTCCTCCTCCGAGACCCCCGAGCAGGGTCCGGCGACCGAGATAGACGACACGGACGCAGCGGGACCGCCGCCGGAGCCGGCCCCTCAGCCCCGCTTCGATACCGATTTCTGTCGGGACCAGCGAGAGGATCCCACCCTTAGCCGCTTCTACGAGCAGCTCGCGGCAGTAGACGGGAGGGTTGTGGACCCCCAGCGGGCCACCCTGTGGCCCCATTTTGAGCTGCGCCGGGACCGGCTCTACCGCCTGGACCGTGACCCCCGCACCCAGGAACCACAAACCCAACTGTTAGTGCCCCTGTGTCACCGGCGGGCGGTAATGAAGTTGGCCCACAATGTGCCAGCCGCCAGGCACCTGGGGCGAGAGAAGACCCTCGCTCGAATCCTGGCGCGCTTCTTTTGGCCAGGAATCTCTCAGGAGGTGAAAGAATATTGCGCCTCCTGCCCAGAGTGTCAGAGGGTCGCCCCGCCCGGGATCCCCAAGGCACCCCTGGTCCCCATGCCAGTGATGGAGACGCCCTTTGAACGGGTCGCCATGGACCTCGTGGGCCCCCTCCCGAAAAGTGCCGCAGGGTTTCAATACATCCTGGTTTTGGTGGACTATGCCTCTCGGTTCCCCGAAGCCATCCCCCTGCGAAGTATTACTGCCCGGACTATCGCGGGGGAATTGCTGAAAATCTTCGCCGGAGTAGGACTGCCTAGAGAGATCCTGACTGACCAGGGAACGAACTTCACGTTCCCAATTGTTGCGACAGGTCTGTGCCCTCTTAGGCATCAAACAACTCCGGACGTCCGTGTACCACCCGCAGACGGACGGGTTGGTGGAGCGGTTTAACCGCACTTTGAAAAGCATGTTGCGGAAATTCCCCGCAGAGGACCTCCGCCACTGGGACCAATTCCTTCCACCCTTGCTGCTAGCCATCCGAGAAGTCCCGCAGACCTCAACGAAATTTTCCCCTTTCGAGCTGCTGTATGGACGCAGACCACGGGGCCTCTTAGACCTGATGAGAGAGACCTGGGAACAGTCAGCGTCCCCAGCCCAGGGCCTCCTGAAATATGTCATCCAGTTACAGGAGCACCTTGCCCAGGCCGGAGCCCTGGCCCGCGAAAACTTGAAGACGGCGCAGGAGCGGCAGAAACGAACCTACGATCAGGGAGCCCAAGTCCGGGAGTTCCAACCAGGAGACCGTGTCCTACTCCTCCTCCCGTCTAGTGAGTCAAAATTGTTAGCCCGGTGGCAGGGACCTTACGACGTCGTGCGTAAGGTCGGTCCCGTCACCTACAAGGTGCGGCAACCGGACAAGCGGAAGGGAACCCAGTGGTATCACGTAAACCTGCTGAAACGGTGGCAGGACCGGGAGGGCCTCTTAATTGACCCATGCCCGCCCGAGCCGGAATTGGGACCCCACGTACCCTCGACGGATGACCCCCCGGCACCCCAATTAGGACAATCGCTCACGGAAGAGCAACGTAAACAGACTAACTGCCTGCTACAGACCTTCAAACGAACCTTCACAGCCGTACCGGGCTACACGTCCCTGGTCAAACACTCCATCCAGACCGAGCCGGGGAAAGTGGTTCGAGAGACGACCCGGCCCCTGCCCTATCGGATGCGGGATGCGGTCGAGGAGGAAGTAAGAGCCATGCTGGCTCTGGGCGTCATTGAGCCATCCCAGAGCGAGTGGCGTAGTCCGGTGGTCCTGGTGCCCAAGCCGGACGGTACCCGCCGCTTCTGCAACGCAGTGGAGTGGGTGGGCCTGCGTTCCCCCCTGCCACCCCCTGCACGGGTGGCAGGCTTCCCCCTCACCCAACGCTCGGCTACAGAAGCCTGGGCTTTGAACTATTTGCTCGCTCAGCCCCTGCAACAAGGGCCTGAGCCTACTGTGTTTGCCCCGCCCTGATCCAGGGCCTGGGCTTTGAACTATTTGCTCGCTCAGCCCCTGCAACAAGGGCCTGAGCCTAACTGTGTTTGCCCCGCCCTGATCCAGGGCCTGGGCTTTGAACTATACACTCGCTCAGCTCCCTGCCAACAAGGGCCTGAGCCTAACTGTGTTTGCCCCGCCCTGATCCAGGGCCTGGGCTTTGAACTATTCACTCGCTCAGCTCCCTGCAAACAAGGGCCTGAGCCTAACTGTGTTTGCCCCGCCCTGATCCAGGGCCTGGGCTTTGAACTATACACTCGCTCAGCTCCCTGCAAACAAGGGCCTGAGCCTAACTGTGTTTGCCCCGCCCTGATCCAGGGCCTGGGCTTGAACTATTCACTCGCTCAGCTCCCTGCAACCAAGGGCCTGAGCTAACTGTGTTTGCCCCGCCCTGATCCAGGGCCTGGGCTCTGAACTGTCTGCTCGCTCAGCCCCTGCAACCAAGGGCCTGAGGTAACTGTGTTTGCCCCGCACTGATCCGGGGCCTGGGCTCTGAACTGTCTGCTCGCTCAGCCCCTGCAACCAAGGGCCTGAGCTAACTGTGTTGCCCCGCCCTGATCCAGGGCCCGGGCTCTGACTGTCTGCTCGCTCAGCCCCTGCAACCAAGGGCCTGAGCTAACTGTGTTTGCCCCGCCCTGATCCAGGGCCTGGGCTCTGAACTGTCTGCTCGCTCAGCCCCTGCAACCAAGGGCCTGAGGTAACTGTGTTTGCCCCGCACTGATCCAGGGCCTGGGCTCTGAACTGTCTGCTCGCTCAGCCCCTGCAACCAAGGGCCTGAGCTAACTGTGTTGCCCCGCCCTGATCCAGGGCCCGGGCTCTGACTGTCTGCTCGCTCAGCCCCTGCAACCAAGGGCCTGAGCTAACTGTGTTTGCCCCGCCCTGATCCAGGGCCTGGGCTCTGATCTATTTGCTCGCTCAGCCCCTGCAGTCAAGGGTCTGAGCTTTAACTGTGGTTGCTCCGACTCTGCACTAAAGAGCCGGAGTTTCGGGACTAACTGACCGCTTGTTCCCACAGTAGTGAGTCGGTGTGGCTCCCCTCCTGTCCGGAAGGGTCGAGCCCCGGCTAGGACCTACTACAGACACACAAATATTTTGTGAAATATATGTGCTTACATCCCCCACCCCTGTTCCGCCAGAATTGTAGAATTTTATCTAGAACCTCAGTGATTTTCTGTCAAAGGAAAATATTCTGCAGCACAATGACAGCTGGATGCAGTAAGAGTTACAACCTGCAGTTCAGTGCTGGCCTAGAATTCAAGCCAGTACCATGGCAACAGCTTCAGGACCTGTCAGGAGTTTGTAAGTCACTATATATATACTGTATGTTATTGCCATGCATTTGCACCACTGAAGTTAAGCCAGAGTTGCAGTTTTCATTATAAAGCCATATTTCCTGTTAAAATTTCCTCTATGATGGAATTTAACATTGAAGGCTTTAGAAACCAAGTATATCCCTCTCCTCCCTCAAAAAAAAAAAAAATTACAGATTGCTTTTAAATTACACCTGTGCCAAAGAATAAAATCTAAACAAAACCAGTGTCAGTGTTCTTTTTCCCTGAGAAAATTATAACAAATTAAACTTGGCAAATAATTAGTGTACAGCACGAGTTATACTTCCACCTTTACAGTAGATAACATTAACCAAAGATGATTTGTGAACAAAATGACTTGATGTTAGGGAAACAGTTAGAGAAGGCCCAACTGAGAGTAGCTGGGATGATGTCAGAGGCTGGGCGAGAGTCCCAAAGCAGAAGTTGGGAGTGGAGATGGACAATCAACTTGCTTTGTTAAAAGTTTGTTTTTGCTGTTGTTTTAATCACACTAGCTAGATTTTTGTATTCAGACTGATGCTAAAAGATCAAATATTAACACGTGCTAAAACACAGGGGGTTGACATTTGAAAAATTGCCCGCTTTTAAAATATTCTACCCATGTCATGATAACAAGGCCTTGCGCAGAGGCAAAGCATGAGGGGGGCATGCAGGGTCATGTGACCCTCCAGATTTGCTGCTTGGCTTGTACTGAGCATGCTCACATGGACTAAACATGTTCAATAACACTGCTGAAGCTGGGTGCTCTCACTCTGGCTCCTCTCATACTATTGGCAGGCACGGGGCATCCCTGGCCTTGGGTAATGAATTCTTTACTCACTCAGAACTCTGGTTGACTTGAGTGGATACAAATGGAAGATATGGTGCATAATCTGGTTCCATGTGCACCCACAACTATTCCTCATCCATTTGCATGGACCCATTCATGCATTTCACGATGCACCCATGTGAGAAGGCAGTTGTATGAAAGAGGATAGTTGGAGGTAAATTCCATGAGCAATGAAAACATTCAGGCTACATGTGACATTAATCCACAAAATTTTCAGAAAACAACCAGTAGTGTCATTTCAGAAAAAATTGAGTGGGTAGAGGGGAAGTTGTATCAGCATGCAGAACCATATATGTGATTATATTATACCTTGCAAAGTCTTGGAGGGGATGAGGAAAGTGGGAAACATAGCTCTATGATCAGAGGGGTAGTTGTGTTAGTCTGGAACGGTAAAAAGCAACAGAGCGTCCTATGGCACCTTTAAGACTAACAGACGTATTGGAGCATAAGCTTTCGTGGGTGAATACCCACTTTGTCAGACGCATGTATTCACCCACGAAAGCTTATGCTCCAATACATCTGTTAGTCTTAAAGGTGCCACAGGGCTCTCTGTTGCTTTTTATAGCTCTATGAATAGTCTGGGAGCACAACTGCCTCCCCTTGCCCCATAGTAAATGATGCCCTTGTCTACTGTCTTAACGTTTTCAAAAGTCAAAAGGTTAAATTTGTCTGTGGTACAAAACAGCAGTGAGGAGAAGTGTTTATCAGTCAGTTGTGAGTCATATCTCATCACCTGTCATACAACAGCAGCCTCAAAATAGAAAGTAGAGTAAAAATCCTGTTCTGTGGCTATACAACCAAACCTATGTATTCATTGTAATTACACAGGAGATTAATCAAACATGCTAAAGTTCAAAGAGGTCTCTCGTTTCCTTTTCTGAATATTTCTTTATTGTTACAGAGATATCCTTCAGTCGCTGACCCCAACACCAGGCATCAGTGCTAAAGTAGCAATGCTATTTTCAAATATAATTGGAAGACAAAATAAAAATATCAGGCCATATTTTGAAGGTTTTACTCAGTTTTTATTCAGTAAAAACTTCCATCTATCTCAGTGAGAGTTCTTCATTCTTGAGGAATTAGGGCCATATTCTGTTGCCTTCTCTCATGTTGAATAGGAGCTTACTACCAATAGACCCACTGAAGTCAATAGTTATGTCACAACAGGTGGAGCAAGGTACTTCTCAGGGTAAAGGAATCATAAGTCTGGCCTGTAGTAACCAGGGAATGAGTAAGACTTCCAGGGTTTGCCCTTTTCAGCAGAAATCCTGAAAAGTATAAAGACGTGTAAAAGTGCAATGATTTTATCAGTTAAAATGTACAATTTGGAAAATAAAAATAAACAACAACAAAAAATAACTACTTCTTACCCCACCTTTGTTCTGTTGTTCCTGTAGCCTCTTTCTAACTTTTGAGTCAAGGAGATAACGTTTCCAGGGAAATCACAGCCTTGGCTCACCAGCCAGTCTCTAATCTAAATTCCCTAAAGTTTGGGTTTTAAATTTCTTTTATTTCCTGTTTTAGATGTGGAATATGCCCAATTCTACCCTGGTCTAAGTCCTAGTTGGAATTGCCTCACTGATCTTTATCCATTTAATAAACCCAGAGCATGTCGTCTGTCTGACTGTTTCCAAATAAAGTGTTTGTTTATTCTGTAAAGCCCTCTTTATTTCTCCTATGAACTCTTTCCAAATTGTTCATGAACTCTTAATTGATTGTAATAGAAAATGAAATGCTATCTCTGTATGTGTAATTGCCCTGAAAAAAAAGAGGAGTAAGGGAAAGCAAAGGCTGGTGTGAAGAAGAAAAAGAAAAGAGAGAAATAGTATAAATCTGAGATCCGCGAGAGAATGCTCTGCAAGCAGAGAAGTAATTGGTATTAGAATATTTTGGTTGCATGCTGAGATGCAAGCACCAATGCCAGCTGCCGACTGTTTTACATGACACAGTTGGCACTGCTGATTTAAACAGATTGATGAATGGGACCTCCTCAGTAAAATTGGTGCTAATTATGCACTATATACAGTGCAGGCTGACACTAAGAACACTGCATAGAAGGTGTTGTTTTTTTTTAAAGAGATTAACTGATTTCACAGACCCATACTGGCTTGTAATTGCAAATGCTGAATATATATTCATATACAGTGACCTTGGTTCTTCTTCTGCTGCTCCAGTTCTTTTCAAGGAAGAAGCTATAAAAAGCTTTCAAGTGGGTGTGAAAAGGGTGAAGACCAAGGTGTGAAATGTCAGGAACCATTTGCCTTGTTCAAATGCTGTCACTGCATTAGTCAATGTAAGGAGACAGAGAGAGAGATGGATGATTTACAATAGATAGAATCCTGTTAATAATCATGCTTTTGGTCTTTCTTCGTGTTTTAATGGAATGACATTACCCCTCCATTTTTTGTTGCTGGTGTTCGAAGGAACAATTTTTGCTTAGCATTCAAACTTCATGTGGATTAATGGAACAGCAAGAAATTAAAGAAAACAAGTCACCCTGTCACACCATCCAAGCAATGACAGAGCAAAAATATCCTCATTCTAAGTGTACTGGAAAGAATGTCAGAGGAAATAAAGTACTTGTATGTCCTTAGAAACAAGGACACTCTGAGGGCTACTCCTTGCAGAAAATATGCCATAAAGTCTCTGCTGCAGTTCTGAAGGTACAGTAGAATCTCAGAATTACAAATACCTCTGGAATAGAGGTTGTTCATAACTATGGAATGTTCGTTAACTCTGAACAAAACATTATGGTTGTTCTTTCAAAAGTTTACAACTGAGCATTGACTTAATACAGCTTTGAAACTTTGCTATGTAGAAGAAAAATGCTGCTTTCTCTTTATTTTTTTAATAGTTTACATCTCACACTGTACTGTATTGTATTTTCTTTTTTGTTGTTGTTGTTGTCGTCGTCTCTCCAGCTGCCTGATTGTGTACTTCTGGTTCCAAATGGAGTGCGTGGTTGACTGGTCAGTTCGTAACTCTGGTGTTCGTAACTCTGAGGTTCTACTGTAACTTAATTGTCCAGAGGAACAGAACATATTGACATTGTATACTGAACATGTCAATTACATGTACTGCCTATATTACATATTTATTAAAACAAATTCTGGTTTAGTGTTATTTAGATCTGCACTGTACTAAAAATAGTAGATGTTAGTTAAGTCATTTTGACTTATTTTATATCCTAGAACTATATGCTGTATTATTCATTGCAGGACCAGCTCCTACAGATCTTCAGAAAAAACTAGTAGCATAATAGGTTATTACTATTCATCTGTCTAGCTCAGAGCTATCTAAGATGCCCATCACTGTGGTATCTAAGGCCCAGATCATCCAAGGTATTTAGGTGCCTAACTCCCATTGATTTCAGGTAATCTGGATTTCAATGGAAGTTAAGCACCTAGATACCTTTGAGGATCTGGGCCTAAAAGATTTCCAGGTTAATTATACCAGCCTCCTGAGATTCCCAGTTCACTTAATGGTGTCTTCTTCTCTCTCCCATCCTTGGTTTCAGGAGGTTCTGCTTTGGGTGTGATGGAACTCATTAAGTCTGTGGAAAATATGATTCACAACTGCAATCCATTGCAATCATCATCTCTCCAAAGGGTTTCAATTTGCAAAAATTTACACACATGCCTCCCAAAATAAAGGGAAATTTAATCATAAAAAGATAAATTGATTAGTTAATATACTAACACAGCAGTAGTGTCTGAAAATAATAATTGCTGCTCAATATGGAAAAGGAAACAAAAAGAAATGGAAAGCCCAAAAGGAGCAATAATTTAATGAAACGATACATCAGGTTATCAACTGAGATGGGGAAGCCAAAATATTGCTGTCTATCTAGATGTTCTTATATTCATGTCACAAGAGGAAATGCAGAAGTGAAAGAAAGATCCAAGTCATGCAAGAATAAAATTAGGACCAACCAACATCTACTAATGGAGAAATAAATTATTTGTACTAGTTGGTTGTACAATTAAGTCAACCTGTTTGTTGAACCAAATGGAACAGAGTAACAAGTAAAATGCTAAAATTACTTAAAAGAAAAAAGCCTGAGGTAACAAAGTTCTCAATGTTTTGTAATTTTCTTCAACATTCATCTCTTGCTAAGTACTATGACTGAAGAATCTCAACTAAATGTTGGGCATCAGTGTATTGGTAGCATCACTATCTATCAGTGTATCTTAGAATTTTTTATAGTGCCTGTCACCATAGTTCCTAAGCATTTCCCAGATATAATAGGTCTGAAAAATGATGTCCCTACTGGAGTTCATGGACTAGATCCACAGCTGGTGTTAAACAGCATGACTCCACTGAACATCACTGGAGCTACGGCAATTTATATTAGCCAAGAATCTGACCCAGTTCAGTTTTCTACTCCTCACCCTTCCCTGGTAGATGAGGTTCTGATTAGGATATTTTTATTTTATTTTCTTCTTCCTCACTTTAGTTGATTAGAATGCTTTGTTTAGGTGTGAGGAAGGTTACAGCATCCATTGAAATTTTGCAGTGATTCATGCTTGGTTTATTCTCTGGATTATGCCAACTATGTTAATTAGGATGATCCATTAATTCCTACATATAGTCTACTAGGTCTTTGTCTGCAGTAAATCTGGTTGAAAGTTGTTTAATGAAAATTGTTTTTGTGGAAACAGTATTTTTTTCAAAAGCTAGAATTTTTCTGAAAGTGCTGTTGGGGTTTTTTGTTTGTTTGTTTATTGGAAAATGTAAATAGAAATGTGAGGTTTTTATTTTATTGTTTTAGTTTTTTGGGTTTTGTCTTTGCCATTTGGTCTTGTTTGTTTGTTTGTTTTGTTTTGTTTTGTAGTCTTCTTCTTCTTCATTTTGTTTGGTCATCATCATCTGTGGCCATCATCCTACTACTTTGCTCTGTTGTGTTCATCTGTCTTAATTATCTTCTTTATACTTAGTATACTTAATATAGCTGGTCAGAAAACAAGATTTCCAGTTCGTGAAGAATTTGCATTGGAATTAATGAAAAAATGACAGTGACTTGCACCATAATAGCTAATACTCCAGTGCACAAGGCACTCAGCTGAGAGGTAGGAGACCCACGTTTAAATCCCTGCCCTGAATCAGGCAGAGCAAGAAATTTTTGCATATTTATTGGACCAGAGATAGAATGAGACAGAGCAGGGTCGTCTGGATCCAAGATGAGTATCCTAACATTTGGGCTATTGGTTATTTTGAAGTGTGTTTGGGAGTCTTTCTCTCTCTCTCCCTCGCTCTTTCTCTCTCTTTAGCACACGCACACACACACACACACAGATTTTCTGACAAAAAAAACACAACCAACCAGTTCTAAAACTCAGGCATCACTTTTGGGTGGTATGGGGGTGTTTTGACTGGTCGTCCTTTTCATTTGTTTTTTTGAAAATAGAAACTTTTTTAAATTACTTGTTTTGAATTTTTTTTAAAGTCCAACAATAAAATGTTTCACAAAAGTGAAAAACTGGTCCATTTAAAAAACTCATGCAAGAAAATGTCAGAAATTTTAAATTTCCCCCACCCCCATATTTTTGACCAACTCTAGTTTGCAGGTCTGTAGACCCACTAAGTTCTAGTTTCCTTTTGCCTTTACTGTCGCAGGTCACAAGGTGCATTCAAAGATTTAGATTTCTAGGATGAGGCATTTTCTGCTTCTGAGGTTGGAGGGGAATAGGGCTGCTGCTCCACCTTTTACTTCTTTTTCTTTGCCTTTTTCTAGAACCCCTCTTTATGTGTTTAGTATCAGTTAACCTGAGGACTAGCTGAGCTATATAGTGTTGATGATAACATTTATTCAGATATGAAAGTAAGATCAGGTGACTTCTTCAAACTCAAACCGCAAATGGTGCTGGAAACTATTAATGGCTCACCTTGCTTTTACCAACAGATCTTGAGGTGGTTGTCCTGTGATGAGCTGATTGCTAGTGATATGGTTAGGAAAACAATAGAAGAATGGGCTCTGAAGTAACAGTAAAGCCCTAAATGAAATCTGAGTTTTCTATTTCAGTGTTTCTCATTGACCAGTCCATGGACTGGCACCGGTCCCTGAGTTCTCCCTGACACAGTTTAGGAAGGCAGCAAACCAGTCCCTGGCATCAAAAAAGACTGAGAAACAATGATCTATTTCATATTTAGTAGATCTGTATCTGGCTTACACAGCAGATTTCACTTGGCATTTCAAAGGACAGAAGTTCAATTTGTCCAGTTTCAAAGGTCAAATTACTATAAGAACTCTATCTACTTCCCTCCCCTGTACCCCCAATGCTTCTTGATTCTACTATCTAAATTTTGAAAAATCTGGTAACTCTATTGGTATCATTCAGATTGTCTTAAGTTTGAATACTTGGCTGCCTATTACTCTTAAAAGTTACCAATAGCTACAGTGCTTATAATGTACTTTTATGAATTGCGTAAACAGATATTCTTTAGGGTACAATTTGTTTTTAAAAGATTAAGAGTACTTGAGGGGATGTTGAACTAGATAAATTATTTGTTAAATTAGTATAGGCCTGGTAAATATAAAATATTATATTTTATGTACTCTTGTTAGAAGGGAAAAATGCATGGCTATTAAAAGGCTTTTACCTGCCCTCAACATTTTTCCCAAGGCAGACAGTATTAATTATATCTGAAGCAATAACTCTTAAATTAATCTTCCAGAACTACAGACAATTAGGGATGCAAAAAACAAATAGTAATGTGCAGTGAAATAAACATAATCGTATGCATTTGCATTTATTTTACAGTGCTATCAATCAAGTTATTTAGAAAATCTTAGCCTAGATACATTTATTGCAAAGCCTAATAAATGCTCTGATTCCTTTCTCCAGTGATTCAGTCATTCCAGTTGTGTTAAATATTAAGCAGACAAAGGCCCAATAAAGGACAGCAGACTCTGCATTCCATAGATGATGAAGGATATAATATTTAATACATATTTACAAACTTAAATCAGAGAGTGTGTTAAAGAGATGGTGGTCTTCCTGTGTCTTTCTTCATTGGGTGTATTCTTAAATATTTGGATTCCACATTAATTGCGGAGTGAGGAGAGTGAGCAGGTGGCCAGGTGGGTGTTGACATTAATTCAGAAAAGCTTACTTCAGATGGATTTAGAAACTATTCAATATTTTCATTAATGCCTTGAATAATGGAATGGATAATCCTTATAACATTTGTGAATGACTCCAAGCTGGCAAGCGTGGCAACAGGGGTAGCTCTAGCTTTTTTGCTGCCCCAAGCACGGCAGGCAGGCTGCCTTCGGCGGCTTGCCTGCGGGAGGTCCCCAGTCCCGCAGATTCGGCGGCATGCCTGCGGGAGGTCCGGTGGTAACGCAGATTCGGCGGCATGCCTGAAAAAGGTCCGCCGGTCCCGCGGCTTCGGCATACCCGCCGCCGAATTGCCGCCAAATCCACAGGACCAGCAGACCTCCCGCAGACAAGCCGCCGAAGGCTGCCTGACTGCCGCCCTTGCAGGGACCAGCAGGGCGCCCCTTGCGGCTTGCTACCCCAGGCACGCGCTTGGAGCGCTGGTGCCTGGAGCTGCTGCTGCATGGCAAGCACTTTGGAGGACAGTGTTCAAATTCATAATGACCTTGATAAATTGGAGAATTAGTCTGAAATCACAAGATGAAATCCAATAAAGACAAGTGAAAAGTACTTCACGTAAGAAGGAAAAATCGAAAGCACAAATACAAAATGGGGAACTTCTGTCTAGGCAGTAGTACTGCTGAAAAGGATTCATAGATTCATAGATTCATAGATTCTAGGACTGGAAGGGACCTCGAGAGGTCATCGAGTCCAGTCCCCTGCCCGCATGGCAGGACCAAATACTGCCTAGACCATCCCTAATAGACATTTATCTAACCTACTCTTAAATATCTCCAGAGACGGAGATTCCACAACCTCCCTAGGCAATTTGTTCCAGTGTTTAACCACCCTGACAGTTAGGAACTTTTTCCTAATGTCCAATCTAGACCTCCCTTGCTGCAGTTTAAACCCATTGTTTCTGGTTCTATCCTTAGAGGCTAAGGTGAACAAGTTCTCTCCCTCCTCCTTATGACACCCTTTTATATACCTGAAAACTGCTATCATGTCCCCTCTCAGTCTTCTCTTTTCCAAACTAAACAAACCCAATTCTTTCAGCCTTCCTTCATAGGTCATGTTCTCAAGACCTTTAATCATTCTTGTTGCTCTTCTTTGGACCCTTTCCAGTTTCTCCACATCTTTTTTAAAATGCGGCGCCCAGAACTGGACACAATACTCCAGCTGAGGCCTAACCAGAGCAGAGTAGAGCGGAAGAATGACTTCTCGTGTCTTGCTCACAACACACCTGTTAATGCATCCCAGAATCATGTTTGCTTTTTTTGCAACAGCATCACACTGTTGACTCATATTTAGCTTGTGGTCCACTATAACCCCTAGATCCCTTTCTGCCGTACTCCTTCCTAGACAGTCTTTTCCCATTCTGTATGTGTGAAATTGATTTTTCCTTCCTAAGTGGAGCACTTTGCATTTGTCTTTGTTAAACTTCATCCTGTTTAACTCAGACCATTTCTCCAATTTGTCCAGATCATTTTGAATTATGACCCTGTCCTCCAAAGTAGTTGCAATCCCTCCCAGTTTGGTATCATCCGCAAACTTAATAAGCGTACTTTCTATGCCAATATCTAAGTCGTTGATGAAGATATTGAACAGAGCCGGTCCCAAAACAGACCCCTGCGGTACCCCACTCGTTACGCCTTTCCAGCAGGATTGGGAACCATTAATAACAACTCTCTGAGTACGATTATCCAGCCAGTTATGCACCCACCTTATAGTAGCCCCATCTAATTTGTATTTGCCTAGTTTATCGATAAGAATATCATGCGAGACCGTATCAAATGCCTTACTAAAGTCTAGGTATACCACATCCACTGCTTCACCCTTATCCACAAGGCTCGTTATCCTATCAAAGAAAGCTATCAGATTGGTTTGACATGATTTGTTCTTCACAAATCCATGCTGGCTATTCCCTATCACCTTACCACCTTCCAAGTGTTGGCAGACGATTTCCTTAATTACTTGCTCCATTATCTTCCCTGGCACAGAAGTTAAACTAACTGGTCTGTAGTTACCTGGGTTGTTTTTATTTCCCTTTTTATAGATGGGCACTATATTTGCCCTTTTCCAGTCTTCTGGAATCTCTCCCGTCTCCCATGACTTTCCAAAGATAATAGCTAGAGGCTCAGATACCTCCTCTATTAGCTCCTTGAGTATTCTAGGATGCATTTCATCAGGCCCGGGTGACTTGCAGGCATCTAACTTTTCTAAGTGATGTTTAACTTGTTCTTTTTTTATTTTATCCGCTAAACCTACCCCCTTCCCATTAGCATTCACTATGTTAGGCATTCCTTCAGACTTCTCGGTGAAGACCGAAACAAAGAAGTCATTAAGCATCTCTGCCATTTCCAAGTTTCCTGTTACTGTTTCTCCCTCTTCACTAAGCAGTGGGCCTACCCTGTCTTTGGTATTCCTCTTGCTTCTAATGTATTGATAAAAAGTCTTCTTGTTTCCTTTTATTCCCGTAGCTAGTTTGAGCTCATTTTGTGCCTTTGCCTTTCTAATCTTGCCCCTGCATTCCTGTGTTGTTTGCCTATATTCATCCTTTGTAATCTGTCCTAGTTTCCATTTTTTATATGACTCCTTTTTATTTTTTAGATCGTGCAAGATCTCGTGGTTAAGCCAAGGTGGTCTTTTGCCACATTTTCTATCTTTCCTAACCAGCGGAATAGCTTGCTTTTGGGCCCTTAATAGTGTCCCTTTGAAAAACTGCCAACTCTCCTCAGTTGTTTTTCCCCTCAGTCTTGATTCCCATGGGACCTTACCTATCAGCTCTCTGAGCTTCCCAAAATCTGCCTTCCTGAAATCCATTGTCTCTATTTTGCTGTTCTCCCTTCTACCCTTCCTTAGAATTGCAAAGTCTATGATTTCATGATCACTTTCACCCAGGCTGCCTTCTACTTTCACATTCTCAACGAGTTCCTCCCTATTTGTTAAAATCAAGTCTAGAACAGCTTCCCCCCTAGTAGCTTTTTCAACCTTCTGAAATAAAAAGTTGTCTCCAATGCAGTCCAAGAATTTGTTGGATAGTCTGTTCCCCGCTGTGTTATTTTCCCAACATATATCCGGATAGTTGAAGTCCCCCATCACCACCAAATCTTGGGCTTTGGATGATTTTGTTAGTTGCTTGAAAAAAGCCTCATCCACCTCTTCCACCTGGTTAGGTGGCCTGTAGTAGACGCCTAGCATGACATCTCCCTTGTTTTTTGCCCCTTTAAGCCTAACCCAGAGACTCTCAACACTTCCGTCTCCTATGTCCATCTCTACCTCAGTCCAAGTGTGTACATTTTTAATATATAAGGCAACACCTCCTCCCTTTTTCCCCTGTCTATCCTTCCTGAGCAAGCTGTACCCATCCACACCAACATTCCAATCATGTGTATTATCCCACCAAGTTTCAGTGATGCCAACAATGTCATAGTTGTATTTATTTATTAGCACTTCCAGTTCTTCCTGCTTATTCCCCATACTTCTCGCATTTGTATATAGGCATCTAAGATACTGGTTTGATCTTTCCTCCCAGTTTTTTCCTGACTCTCCTTTCTCTCTGCCAATATAGCCCACACTCCCTCTTGTTTCCGACTCATTTCCCCGGTCTCCATGTTCCCCACTTACCTGTGGGCTTTGCTCACCTGTCCCCGTCGAACCTAGTTTAAAGCCCTCCTCACTAGGTTAGCCAGTCTGTGTCCGAATAGGGTCTTCCCTCTCCTCGAAAGGTGAACGCCATCTCTGCCTAGCAGTCCTTCCTCGAATAGCATCCCGTGGTCTAGGAAGCCAAAGCCCTCCTGGCGACACCATCTTCGCAGCCAGGCATTCACCTCCATGATGCATCTGTCTCTGCCCGGGCCCCTACCTTTAACAGGAAGAATTGAAGAGAATACCACCTGTGCTCCAAACTCCTTCACCCGTGCTCCCAGAGCCCTGTAGTCACTCTTGATCCGCTCAGTGTCACACCGCGCAGTATCATTTGTGCCCACATGGATGAGTAGCATGGGGTAGTAGTCAGAGGGCCGGATAATCCTCGACAATGCCTCCGTAACGTCTCGGATACGGGCCCCCGGCAGGCAGCATACCTCCCGAGATGAAATGTCAGGGCGACAGATGGGCGCCTCCGTCCCCCTCAGCAGAGAGTCTCCGACCACCACTACCCTACGTTTCCTATTCGCAGTGGTGGCAGCAGACTCTCCAGCCTTAGGGGTACGAGGCTTCTCCTCCTTTACTGTAGGGAGTGATTCCTTCTTTCCTGTATCAAGAAGAGCATAACGGTTACCTATAACCACGGCAGGAGGGTTCGGAGCAAGGGTGGAGCACTGCCTGCTGCCAGAAGTAACCAGCTGCCAGCGTCCACCCTGAGCCATCTCCTCCTCCACCAGTGGTGTATCAGCAGTCCTGTGTACTGGGACAGCTACCTCAGCTGTCTCCACATGGACACTGTCGAGGAATTGCTCGTGGATACGGATGCTCCTCAACCTAGCCACCTCCTCCTGTAGCTCTCCCACCTGCTGCCTGAGAGATTCCACCAGCAGGCACCTTTCACATTGGATGGTCCCCCCAGCCTGGATATCAGTAAGTGGAAATTGCAAGTTACAGTCTTTGCAAAACCACACCAGGATCTGGGTAGAGGCATCCATGTTTAGGCACTCTGTCTGGCTACAGGCACAGGTGGAGGAGACAGCAGCAGTGCTGGCACAGGTGTTGCGGGTCTTCCTAACCATCGTAAGCCTCCCTCTGTCAAACTCCCGTCTGCAGCCCCTGTCAGCTGAAAGGGTTGTTTAAGCAAACAGTTAGAATGTAGTTGCTTTATAGGTATTAAGGGGAATCAAGAGAAAACAGATGGAACCGGCAAGGGACCCTCACCCCCTTCCTGCTCCCTTCCAAACTCCCTTGCGAAACTCCCTGTTAGCAGCCCCTGTTCGCAAAAGCCATCTGGGGGTAATAGTTGACCACAAATTGAATATGAGCCAACAATATGATATCATTGCAAAAAAGACTAATATAATTTTAGGGTGTATTAACAGAAGTGTCATATCTAAGACACATGCAGTAAATGACTCACTCTAATCAGCACTGGAGAGGCCTCAGCTGGAGTACTGTGTCCAGTTGTGGGCATAATATGTTAAGAAAGATATGGATTGATTGGAGAGAGTCCAGAGGAGCGCAACAAAAATGATAAACCTGACCTATGAGGAAAGGTTAAAAAAAATGGTGTATGTTTAGTCTGTAGAAAAGAAGACTTAGCAGGGTCCTAACAACATTTTTCAAATATGTTAAAGGTTGTTATAAAGAGGATGGTAATCAATTGTTCTTCACGTCCACTGAAGGCAAGATGAGAAATAGTGGGTTTAACCTGAAACAAGAATGATTAGGTTAGATATCAGGAATATCTAACTATGAGAATAGTTAAATAGTGGAATAGGCTTCCAAGGAAAGTTGTGGAATCCCCATCAGTGGAGGTTTTTAGGGCCAGGTTACATAAACACCTGTCAGAGATGGTCTAGGTCAGGGGTCGGCAACGTTTGGCACGCGGCTCGCCAGGGTAAGCACCCTGGCAGGCCGGGCCAGTTTTATTTACCTGCTGATGCGGCAGGTTCAGCCGATCGTGGCCCCCACTGGCCACGGTTCACTGTCCCTGGCCAATGGGAGCGGCAAGAAGCGGCGCGGGCGAGCGATGTGCTGGCCGCAGCTTCTCAGCGCCCCCATTGGCTCGGGATGGCAAACCGCGGCCAATGGGGGCCGTGATCAGCCGAACCTGCCACGTCAGCAGGTAAATAAACTGGCCCGCCCGCCAGGGTGCTGACCCTGGCGAGCCGTGTGCCGAACATTGCCGACCCCTGGTCTAGGTATATTTGGTCCTGCCTTATCAAGGGTGGAATGGACTAGATAACCACTCAGGGTCCTGTCTAGCCCTACATTTCTATGATTCTGAAGTTCCTATTCCTTGTTGTACCTATCCAGTTAAAATCAACCAAAGAGCAATGTAATTGCAAATACATAACAGCTGGAACTGATCATTTCTTTGGCCAAAGTTGAGTGCAAAGATATGCCCAATAGTATACAGATGTCTAAAATGTACCTAATGAGTTGACATCAGTACATATGGTTGGACTTTACTTTGAAAGAATTAGGAATTAAAATCCCATTGAAAGTTAACGGGACTTGTGCTTCCGACTCCCTTAAGTGTTTTTGAAAAACCTATTCTCTCTATCAGTATTCCATTCCTGAATTCCTTGTGGACATAAAACTTCCACACTAAGAAGTTGTTGGTTTTCAAGAAATGTGGGATTGGTCCCCAAGTGGCACATACTCTGCAGTGAAGAATCTTCCCATCTAGGCTTGATCTTTTCCAACCAGAACCGCATATAGCCTGGAAGGGACAGTATGTTAAAAACTAAAGTCACCTTATTTTCGTTTTTTTAAACAAACACAAATAATATGAGAGGATTTCTTTAAGAAAGATCAGCCATTGTGGGAGATGGTAGATAGACCGAATCTGTTAGTGACATCCTCCAAAGTGGTCCACAACCAATTGAGAATGTGTTTCCATGCAAATTTCTCTAGTGTCTATAGACAGAAACCTGACTGTGTGAAATGATTTAATCTTTTATTGGATCCTTTTCAGTTTTGCCAGTAGAACTGTTAACTTTTGTCTGGTAAAAGACACGCCAGTAAAAAAACACTTTTTACTGATCCCTTGAGTGGTTGCTTAATACATGTTTCACTGGACTTCAGATGACAAGCATTGCGCCATATCCATATGCAAAGATTTACATGAACTTTATTTTAAATACTAAAACATATCCTCTGGCAAAAGTTTTAAATGCTGTAGTCAAGACCCAGAACACTATAGCCTCAATCCTACTACTCTTGAAGCCAATGAAAAATTCCTCTTGACTTCACTGGGAGCAGAATCAGATCTTCTAAGTATTTCCATAATTTAATGTTTCTCATTACATTCCCTGATTTGCATATTGCAGTGAGTCTTATTCGGATATGGTATAAAGTTATGAATAAGGATGAATACTTAGCTCTAAGGGCTAGACTGTACTATTTGCCCATAACACATAGTAACAGCAGTGTCCTTACCTCAAAGAGGAACAGCAACTGCTGAGACTCCCTGGTTGCCCCGAGGGTAGTAATTTGAGACACTCCTTATAGAGTGCAGCATATTCCCCCATGCGCCCAGTCAGCTCCATTTATCAGTGTGGGAGGGGGTTTACAGCTCTGCCTGCTCCTTGCCTCTCCCGATCTATCCATTCCAGTGGGTACCAACTGACCCACAGCTCCTGTGCTCTCTTGACCCATAGAGCCATGATCAAGGTAATCCTAACATGGACTGCAGAAGGGCATGGGGGGATCCTTACTCTCCTGCATTAACGCACAATGTAGGCACAATCTAGCCTACATCTCCAAAGTGCTGTGCAAACATTAACTGGGTTTAACTCCCCCATACCCAGATGACATTGGGAATGTGCAAATTGGGCTAATATCTTTTGTTATCTTGTATTTCTTTCTTAAATACTCCTTCCACTTCAGAAGGTCAGTATCTTTTTAATCAGTTTCAGTGGTTTAATGTCTATGAAACATGCCTTTTGCAGCTTAATAAAGCTGATCTCATTTGCTAGCTCTAAGATTTATACTATCTCTATTGAAATTTACAATCTGCATGGTGAAACATGCCACATTTTGTTTCCAAGTTGTGTCCAATTTGACTACAGTTACAAACCACACCATGTAACCATTCCCAGTAGTTACTATAGGTTGTCAGATAAAGTTAATTCTTCTTGTCTTCCAATGGGAATTTTCAAGAAAAAAGTCCCTCTGTCTAATTGGCCTTGACTTTATAACAGCAGACCTGTTATGCTGGCCTCAACAATATTTCATTAGACTTATGTCATTGGTAATTACATTTGTCTTAGAACATAACTGTATGTTAAACCATTATTGGGGGGTGGGGTTCTGAATCATTAATATCTTAGGCATGCAGTGATCATCAGTAAGAAATGGAACTCCCTGAAACCCATTCTTTCCATTCTTTTTCTGTGAGAGCTCTATCACATACAAATATTTGTTGCTGTTTTTTGCAGGGACAGAGGGTTCATTTGGGAGTTTAGGTTCATGCCATGTAGGATGGTAAAGTCCGTGTGAATTGCATCAGCCCATGTCCACAAAACTTAAATGGACATTGCCAGTAAAGTGTGAACTTCCTCACCATGAAGATTATTCTTTATTAATATTACAGTAGCGCCAGAAGTCCTCAACTGGGTCAGGGTGCCATTGTGCTAGGTGCTGTGCAGACATTTAGAAAATGAAAGCCCTTACCCTAAAGAGTTTACAACCTAAAAGTTCCACTTTTCAGGGAGCCCTAAACAAGATCCCAGATCTTCTTATGCCGTATGGTCGATTCTAGATAGATAACATACTGTGACAGGGTCAGGCCAGATGGCTACAGGAGAGTGATCCTATTGGGATCCAGGAAGTGCTAAAGGGGGTCCACAGGACCTGGAGATCTGATACAGGAGAGTGATAGAAGGTTGATATATTAGCCCCAGATTAAGCAGGTCCCTTTTCCCTGAGTAAGATAATGGGCTGTTCCAGAACAATCAGGAAGTTGCTGGAACCAATTATGGCAGGCAGGCTAATTAGGACACATGGAGCCAATTAAGAAGCTGCTAGAATCAATTAGGACAGGCAGGCTAATCAGGGCACCTGGTTTAAAAAGGACCTCATTTCAATTAGTGAGGTGCATGCGAGGCGCTGGGAGCAAGAGGCACTAGGAGCTGAGAGTGAGAAGGCATACTGCTGGAGGACTGAGGAGTACAAGTATTATCAGACATCAGGAGGAAGGTCCTGTGGTGAGGATAAAGAAGGTGTTGGGAGGAGGCCATGGGGAAGTATCCCAGGGAGTTGTAGCTGTGATGCAGCTGTTACAGGAGACACTGTAGATGGCTGCAATGCACAGGGCCCTGGGCTGGAACACGGAGTAGAGGGTGGGCCCGGGTTCTCCCCCTCCCCGCAACTCCCTATTGGATATAAGAGAGTGTGGAGAGTGGACTATATGACCCATCTGAGGGAAGGGAGCAGAAGGAGACTCCACCAATTGGAAGGCAAAAGATGCACTGTCCTAGAGATGGGGGTTCCACGATCACCACTCCCAAGAGGAGGAGGAGGGTGGTGGTGGTCGGGGACTCCCTCCTCAGGGGGACTGAGTCATCTATTTGCCGCCCCGACTGGGAAAACCGAGAGGTCTGCTGCTTGCCAGGAGCTAGGATACACGATGTGACAGAGAGACTGCCGAGACTCATCAAGCCCTCGGATCGCTACCCCTTCCTCCTTCTCCACGTGGGCACCAATGATACTGCCAAGAATGACCTTGAGCGGATCACTGCAGACTACGTGGCTCTGGGAAGAAGGATAAAGGAGTTTGAGGTGCAAGTGGTGTTCTCGTCCATCCTCCCTGTGCAAGGAAAAGGCCGGGGTAGAGACCGTCGAATCGTGGAAGTCAACGAATGGCTACGCAGGTGGTGTCGGAGAGAAGGCTTTGGATTCTTCGACCATGGGATGGTGTTCCAAGAAGAAGGAGTGCTAGGCAGAGACGGGCTCCACCTAACGAAGAGAGGGAAGAGCATCTTCGCCAGCAGGCTGGCTAACCTAGTGAGGAGGGCTTTAAACTAGGTTCACCGGGGGAAGGAGACCAAAGCCCTGAGGTAAGTGGGGAAATGGGATCCTGGGAGGAAGCACAAGCAGGAGAGCGCAAGAGGGGAGGACTCCTGTCTCATGCTGAGAAAGAGGGACGATCGAGGAGTTATCTTAAGTGCCTATACACAAATGCAAGAAGCCTGGGAAACAAGCAGGGAGAACTGGAAGTCCTGGCACAGTCAGGGAACTATGATGTGATTGGAATAACAGAGACTTGGTGGGATAACTCACATGACTGGAGTACTGTCATGGATGGATATAAACTGTTCAGGAAGGACAGGCAGGGCAGAAAAGGTGGGGGAGTTGCGTTGTATGTAAGAGAGGAGTATGACTGCTCAGAGCTCCGGTATAAAACTGCAGGAAAACCTGAGAGTCTCTGGATAAAGTTGAGAAGTGGGAGCAACAAGGGTGATGTCGTGGTTGGAGTCTGCTATAGACCACCAGACCAGGGGGATGAGGTGGATGAGGCTTTCTTCTGGCAACTAGCAGAAGTTGCTAGATCGCAGGCCCTGGTTCTCACGGGAGACTTTAATCACCCTGATATCTGCTGGGAGAGCAATACAGTGGTGCACAGGCAATCCAGGAAATTTTTGGAAAGTGTAGGGGACAATTTCCTGGTGCAAGTGCTGGAGGAACCAACTAGGGGCAAAGCTTTTCTTGACCTGCTGCTCACAAACAGGGAAGAACTAGTAGGGGAAGCAAAAGTGGATGGGAACCTGGGAGGCAGTGACCATGAGATGGTCGAGTTCAGGATCCTGACACAAGGAAGAAAGGAGAGCAGCAGAATACGGACCCTGGACTTCAGAAAAGCAGACTTTGACTCCCTCAGGGAACAGATGGGCAGGATCCCCTGGGAGAATAACATGAAGGGCAAAGGGGTCCAGGAGAGCTGGCTGTATTTTAAAGAATCCTTATTGAGGTTGCAGGAACAAACCATCCCGATGTGTAGAAAGAATAGTAAATATGGCAGGCGACCAGCTTGGCTAAACAGTGAAATCCTTGCTGATCTTAAACGCAAAAAAGAAGCTTACAAGAAGTGGAAGATTGGACAAATGACCAGGGAGGAGTATAAAAATATTGCTCAGGCTTGCAGGAGGGAAATCAGGAAGGCCAAATCACACTTGGAGTTGCAGTTAGCAAGAGATGTTAAGAGTAACAAGTAGGGTTTCTTCAGGTATGTTGGCAACAAGAAGAAAATCAAGGAAAGTGTGGGCCCCTTACTGAATAAGGGAGGCAACCTAGTGACCGAGGATGTGGAAAAAGCTAATGTACTCAATGATTTTTTTGCTTCTGTCTTCACGCACAAGGTCAGCTCCCAGATTGCTGCACTGGGCAGTACAGCATGGGGAGAAGGTGACCAACCCTCTGTGGAGAAAGAAGTGGTTCGGGACTATTTAGAAAAACTGGACGTGCACAAGTCCATGGGGCCGGATGCGCTGCATCCGAGGGTGCTAAAGGAGTTGGCGGGTGAGATTGCAGAGCCACTAGCCATTATTTTTGAAAACTCATGGTGATCGGGGGAGGTCCCAGATGACTGGAAAAAGGCTAATGTAGTGCCCATCTTTAAAAAAGGGAGGAAGGAGGATCCGGGGAACTACAGGCCAGTCAGCCTCACCTCAGTCCCTGGAAAAATCATGGAGCAGGTCCTCAAGGAATCAATTATGAAACATTTAGGGGAGAGGAAAGTGATCAGGAACAGTCAGCATGGATTCACGAAGGGGAAGTCGTGCCTGACTAACCTAATTGCCTTCTATGATGAGATAACTGGCTCTGTGGATGAGGGGAAAGCAGTGGATGTGTTATTCCTTGACTTTAGCAAAGCTTTTGATACGGTCTCCCACAGTATTCTTGCCGCAAAGTTAAAGAAGTATGGGCTGGATGAATGGACTGTAAGGTGGATAGAAAGCTGGCTAGATCGTCGGGCTCAACGGGTAGTGATCAATGGCTCCATGTCTAGTTGGCAGCCGGTTTCAAGCAGAGTGCCCCAAGGGTCGGTCCTGGGGCCAGTTTTGTTTAATATCTTTATTAATGATCTGGAGGATGGTGTGGACTGCACTCTCAGCAAGTTTGCAGATGACACTAAACTAGGAGGCATGGTAGATACACTAGAGTGTAGGGATCGGATACAGAGGGACCTAGACAAATTAGAGGATTGGGCCGAAAAAAACCTGATGAGGTTCAACAAGGACAAGTGCAGAGCCCTGCACTTAGGACGGAAGAATCCCATGCACTGCTACAGACTAGGGACCGAATGGCTAGGTAGCAGTTCTGCAGAAAAGGACCTAGGGGTCACAGTGGACGAGAAGCTGGATATGAGTCAGCAGTGTGCTCTTGTTGCCAAGAAGGCTAACGGCATTTTGGCCTGTATAAGTAGGGGCATTGCCAGCAGATCGAGGAACGTGATCATTCCCCTTTATTCGACATTGGTGAGGCCTCATCTGGAATACTGTGTCCAGTTTTGGGCCCCACACTACAAGAAGGATGTGGAAAAATTGGAAAGAGTCCAGCGGAGGGCAACAAAAATGATTAGGGGTCTGGAGCACATGACTTATGAGGAAAGGCTGAGGGAACTGGGATTGTTTAGTCTCCAGAAGAGAAGAATGAGGGGGGATTTGATAGCAGCCTTCAACTACCTGAAGGGGGGTTCCAAAGAGGATGGAGCTCGGCTGTTCTCAGTGGTGGCAGATGACAGAACAAGGAGCAATGGTCTCAAGTTGCAGTGGGGGAGGTCCAGGTTGGATATCAGGAAAAACTATTTCACTAGGAGGGTGGTGAAACACTGGAATGCGTTACCTAGGGAGGTGGTGGAGTCTCCTTCCTTGGAGGTTTTTAAGGCCCGGCTTGACAAAGCCCTGGCTGGGATGATTTAGCTGGGAATTGGTCCTGCTTTGAGCAGGGGGTTGGACTAGATGACCTCTTGAGGTCCCTTCCAACTCTGATATTCTATGATTCTATGATTCTATGAGTTGACCTGGACTGTGGGTTCCACCAGAGGGGAAGGTCTCTAGCCTGTCCCCCAACCCACTAGGTGGGTCAGCAGAGACTGTGGGGACTGTTCTCCTCCTTTTCCCCATGCTGGCCCGTGATGAGGTTAACTGAGAGAACAGCAGGTTTGAGCCACTGGCAAAAGTGACCAAACTGAAGGCCGCCGTGAATCTCTGAGGCGAGCAAATCCATCAGAAAGCGCAGAACCCAGCAAGGCAGAGGAGGAACTTTGTCACAAGACCTATATCATGTTTAATTGGAGATTTGAAGAGATCCTGAATATATGTTTATTTAGATTCTAAAGTCTTTGGATCTGGTGTCTTTCAGTGTCATGTAAACTTCAAATCCACTACTAGATGTTAACAAATAATAAAATAATAAGAATAGATCATCTCCTCAGTACTCTCTACATGGAGGTTGCTACCTGCCATGTGGAAGCGGAGTGGGAAGTGCCATCTCGCTACAGATGGTCCTCTGCTGCAGATATATACCGGATGGAAAGGGTAGAGGGTGGTTGCACTACTCACATTGTTTCCCCAAGGCAACAAATGGGCAATACTCAGAAAAGTGAATAGAGCCTCAAGACGGGCAGCAGGAAGAAAGAAGGTTTGGGGGTATGGAGTTGAGAGGTTGAGAGAGAGGGACAAAGAAATAATGAGGGAATGGTGAGAGAGACAGAGGAGATGAGTAGTGAAGAGGGGGTGATCGGGAGAAGGGTTGAGCATGTCAGTGATTCCAGATGGATGGGATCTGAGAGGGATTGATGGGATCTCCCTCCCCATCATTTGCTGTCACGTGTCTCATACTTTTCATTCAGAAAGGGGGACAAGGGAATAGTTTGGAGAGGAGAATGTAATAGACACTCTCTCTCTCTCTCTCTCTCTCTGTCTCTTTCCCTCCTCCCCCTCCCTCTGGCTTTCTAAACTTCACCACATATATCTTACCACTGTCCCTTCTCCATGGCCATTCTCAATAAAAAAAATGCGGTACCTGCAGAAAGTAAATTGAAAACAACTGTAGTTTTCATTGAAAACAACTGTAGTTGAATATTTTTTTACTTCCAAGTGGTGTATTTTGACCCACAAAGCCAACTCTACTCTTGATGTATGGCTTTTCACCTTGTATCGCATTCATATTAAACATCATTTCTTTGTTATGTTAGGTTGTTATGTGCTTCATTCGGCTTGGGAAAAAATCCCTCCTTAGATATCAAGAGAAAAGCAACTGTAGATAACTGAATTAGCATTTGTGAGTGAAGGATCTTTGGCCACTTTGAATAGTATAACAAAGAGGAAAAATTATTCAAAATCATCCTGGGTGTAACCACATTGACTTTATGTATGCACAGATGAATTGACTCTGTGTTTAAGATGTGGGATTTCAACATAACTTAAATCATGCAGGCCTCATCTGTAGCCAGTTGGAGTGAAGGTGATGTTTGCTGCTTGCTGAGAACAGCTGAAAAAAGGCACAAGGGACAAAGTGATAAGAGAAATAATCTTTGGATTTTGTGTGAAAATAGAAGGGCAGGGAGCCTCAGTCTTCAGGAGCTGGGTGATGATGGCAGGAAACATCAGCAACTCAATAAGTAATCTTCCAGCAACACTATTTCCATGCAGATGCATATTTAGCCATTAGGACACGGACAGGAACCAAACTGTCACATGCAATAACTTTATTAATGAAGGATGTAACTGACCCTCTTTTACTTAACTACAATTCTCTTAATGACTTGATTACTAATAGCAGTGCTGGAACTGAACAATGGCATGTCTTCATCTCTGAGAGTCGAAGATTAATGGTGAAATAGTTTCTGAAATCGGACATGCCATTGTTTGTCAATTTGTTTTGCCCTGTCTTCCTCAGAATGTGTGTAAGAGCCATTTCTAGCTTGGAATTTCATGTTGTCAACTTTTGTGCAGTTATAATTGGCAGCCATTTCTGGCAATTTTGGCTGTGGATGAAAGACAGGAAGAGACCAACCTCCACACAAAATGTTTCACATCCACATTTATAATACATAATACAGACAAAAACACAGTCACAAAGGCTATGTCTACACTGGCAATTGAATGACAAAACTTTTGTCTTTCAGAGGTGTTTAAAAAAAAAACCTGAAAGACAAAAGTTTTGCTGCGACAAGTGCCAGCGTGAACAGCGTGTTGTTGGCAGAAGCGCTCTCCTGCCAACAGCACAAATGCTGCTCGCTGGGGGTGGAAGTTTGTTGTCAGCAGGAGAGCCGACAAACAGTGGCTACACTGCACGACTTTTAGCGGCACAGCTGTAGCGACACCGCCATGTTGCTGAAAGCTGTGTAGTGTAGGCATAGCCAAAAAGGATTAGCATTGTAGGTGGTAAGTTGTTCCATGGCTTGCAGCACTTCTGGTGTTCAGACGGAGACAAGTATTGTCCCACACCAAATAATATTTTGCAATAAGGAAGCAATAACAGAGGGTGATTTTCTGCTGGAAGTTCAGCCTGAAGTCAGGCAGAGATAGAAGAACCAAAAACACGTGTGCACTAGAGAGGGAGATTGGCTTGGTCTTCACATTGGAAGACATGAGTCCAACGCCCTATTCTGTCATTGACTTCATCTGTGACTCTTGGTGAGTCATTCAGTTTCTCTATTCCCATCTGTAAAACGGCATACTAGCACTTCCCTACTAAAAGAGAAGAGTTGCGAAGATAAACACATTAAAGATTGTGAGGTGCTCAGATACTTGTAAAGGAGACCTCGTAAGCAGTGCTGGGTGAATAGCTTTTTCAATTTGCTGGCAATCCTGAAAAAACAAAATCATTTCATGTCTAGGCACCACATATGCACTGTAGTCAGCCAACACTCAGCCTGGGCTCAGCCATAGTCTCATTGAGTCTATTGCCCCTGGGTCTCCTACAGGAGCCCTGCTCCTCATCAATCTCACTCTTCCCAGCAGGAGTTCATCTCACTCCCATGATCTTTTCAGAGTCCAACTACTGTTCACTTGTCTGCAGTCGCTGGAGGTGCTCCCCAGGTCCTACCACTGGCTGCTGGCAGGAAACAACACTCCAGGGCCCCTGGCAAGAAAAATTATTAAAGGCCTAGAAAATATGACCTATGAGGTGTTCTCTGGATTTTCTCCAATTTGTCTACATCTTTCCTAAAATGTGGTGCTCAGAACTGGACATAGTACTCCAGTTGAGGCCTAATCAGCGCAGAGTAGAGCAGAAGAATTACTTCTCTTGTCTTGCTTATAACAGTCCTACTAATACATCCCAGAATGATGTTTGCTTTTTTTTGCAACCATGTTATACTGTTGACTCATATTTACCTTGTGATCCACTATGACCCCCAAATCCCTTTCTGTGGTACTCCTTCCTAGGCAGTCAATTCCCATTTTGTATTTGTGCAACTGAAGTGGAGTACTTTGCATTTGTCCTTATTGAATTTTATCCTATTTACTTCAAACCATTTTTCCAGTTTGTTCAGATCATTTTGAATTTTAATCCTGTCCTCCAAAGCACTTGCAACCCCTCCCAACTTGGTATTGTCTGCAAACTTCATAAGTGTACTCTCTATGCCATTATCTAAGTCATTGATGAAGAGATCTTATAGAACCAGACCCAGAACTGATCCTTGAGGGACTCCACTCGATGTGCCCTTCCAGCTGGACTGTGAACCACAGATAACTACTCTCTGGGAAAGGTGCAAAACTGGTTGGAAAACCAAACTTATAGTAGCTCCATCTAGGTTGTATTTTCCTAGTTTATTTATGAGAAGGTCATGTGAGACAGTATCAAAAGCCTTACTAAAGTCAAGATATATCACATCTACCACTCTCCCCCAACCACAAGGCTTGTTATTCTATCAAAGAAAGCTATTAGGTTGGCTTGGCATGATTTGCTCTTGAAAAATCCATGCTGACTGTTACTTATCGCTTTAGGATTTCTGCAGTTGTGAAGGTGGGCAAAGTTTAAGCTTGCATATGAAGTTTAACTCTGTCTCCTTATGAATTGCAATTACAGTTGGCCTGGAAAGGTTTCTTTTGTTTCCACAAAAAATGCCACCGAAAATGAAAGTTTATTTTTGTTTCTTCAAATTCTTGTGATTTTTTTTTTTTTTTTATAAAAAATTTAAAATCCACTGTAGGGCCCTTGTATCCATTTTTCACAGGCTGACCCACTTGTTCACAGGAAGACTAAACTCTTTTACAGTCCATTGTCCTCACTGATGGGCCATCCGCCCTGTCTGGCTTTTCCATTGTTGTACCTGAAGTGTTAGCAGTGGGCATCATCCAAAGTAGCATAGTTGAAATACAGATACATAGTCACTATTCCTAACTTCAGATACAGAAATGATACAGACATACAAAAATAGGATAATCGCATTCAGTAAATCATAACCTTTCCAATGATATCTCAAATGAGCCATCTTGCATAAATTATATCTCAGTTATGTCATTCATATCATAAGCATATTTTCATAAATAATATGGAATGACACATCACAAAATCCATTCCTAATTATATGGAGGGACTTTTTTTTTAATAAAGAGTGGAAACGACAAATTCATCTATGGTGATATACTGTATATTCTGTTATATCATCTGGACTCCTTTTGTGTGTAACTTATGAACTATGGAAATGGAGCAATTATATCATTACTTTGTTGATATGAAAATTAGTCTTCTATTTTGTAATTGCAAAGAGATTTCCCCTTTTTTGGTTCCTTATGAAATATGTATTCAAAGCAATTATAAGTAACGGAAAGAAAAATATCCCATTTTCAGAATAAAAACAAACAAAAAGGCAGTAATATAGCTTTATTACATAAGATGCAAAAAGGAATTCTGCTTTAATGGTTTGAAATCCATGCTGTGCCTAAAACACGCACTTGAGGAAAAAAATCACTTAATATTTTAATTATAAAAAATCATGATGGTTTCAATTACATATAGGGTTCAATTACATAATAGGTAGGAAACTAAATGGAAAATGATCCTTTGTAATTACTCAGACAGAAGTCTAATGTCCTTATTAACAGCAGAGAAGGCAATAATTCAGAATTGCCTCAAACACATTGCCTGCCATGGAGCTTTTTGAACCAGCACCCCACATGCAGAAAAAAGCAATTACAATGGATTAGGTTGGGCATCTGGGAATTCTGACACATTCATAAAATCTGAGCTATTATGCTGGCAATACCAAGTACTTCCATTTAAGTCTTTTGGGTCAGATCATGGCCCAGTCCTACACAGCTGCCCATGGGCACCATGGAGAGTAAGATCCACACGCCCACACTCTCCTGGGTGGCCTCCCTACACATTTGCTGCAAAAGCAGGCGGAACAGAAGCTGAGCACCCAATATTCCCATTCCCACCTCCCCAACTCAAGAGGAGAAAGAGGGAGAGGGAAGGGCAGAGTCTTGACTCAACCCCTTCATGTGTCCGTCAGCAAAGAGGATTAGCAAGCTGCTGCTGGGAGAGGTCAGTAGCTGATTACTGTTCCGCAAAAGCAAGAGGGAGTTAGTGAAGCAACTGTGCCTCTTAGGAATATTGTCCTATGCTTGCTGCTCCTTAGGCAATGCAGCGATGGATCACTGTTTACACATGACTAGATGTTAAAGCATAATATCGTCCTTTCCATTTTTACAAAGAAAGAGATTATATCTGAGCTAAAATATGTCTCACGTAAAACAAGCCAAGTTAGAATAGTCTTTCCAGATAGAGAGAGAACTATAAAAACAGCCACATTAGAAAAATCTTAACTGTTTAATTAATCAAGTTAAACAAACTGCAATTACAGCTAACTAGGTCCCCCCTCTATGGGTCTGACTTCCATTTGTAGGTTTACGATCCTCTGGAGGGGACCAAGTTAGTCTTAATTGTTTCTTGTTTAAATTAACCACTTGAAGAGCTATCCCTTTTCTACTGTGGCGGTTTTATAGCTGTCGTGTCTATATATGGCTGTAGTGTTTTTCTTTTCTTTTCTTTTCTTTTCTTACTTGGCTCTTTAACATAATAAGTTTTCCATCGGGTACAAATGTATACAATCTATTGACTGGATCCTCCTTTGTGGCCAAGAAGTGTTGATCACAGAAGATGAGGGGTATGTGTAAAATGTAGCTTTGTTTGATCTCTGTGCTTCCTCGGTTCTAGGGCCATTGTCCACTTGATGGGTTCCCTAAGAGCAAGTTAGAAGAGCATGAAGGTTGCACTAACTTGCACCAGCTGCTTATGACCAAGGGCACAATTTGGCAGTTGTGGAACATTGTTTGTAGGTTGGGGGTTAGTGTGTTAGAGCCCCGCAAATCCTCGGACAGAGCCGTCCCTTTTGGTAGGGCGAATCGGGGCCACCGTTCCAGGCCCTGCGCTTTGGGAGGTCTCACAGGCCAGTGTGATTGGCTGGTGCAGTCAGTCCTGGAAGATGAATCCATCACTTCCGTCCTGGGCCCCACCCCCGCCAGGGACAGCAATGTCCACGGATATCTGCTTTATATCCACAAGTCATTTTTGCGGATTGTGGATGGATGTGGATCCAAATTTTATATCTAAAGCCCTGCAAATCTGTGGATATCCACGTTGCATATCATTTTTGCAGATTGCAGATTGGATACAGATACAACTTTTCTATCCTCATAGGGCTCTAGTTAGTGTAAGACCCACTTTGGAGAAAGTATGCTATCCCACTGAGGAGATCCTCCAGTGAATGGTTGAGCTGTTGTTAGGACAGCTTAATAGTAGACGGCACAATGAAAATGTGGTGAAAGAACTTGGGCCAAACCCTGCAGTTCTTACTCACTCCTTACCCAGTGGGAGTTTAACTTGAATAAGGAGTCTGAAGTGCAGGATTAGGCCCAGCTGAGTCCTGAGAGGCCCCAAGCACCTTGACTAGGATAGCTCAGGAACAGCAAAGGCCCACAAGTCCATTTTCTCTTTCAGATCATCAAAGGTCTGAATGGCTGTGAGGCACATGCTGCTGAAGCTCATTAAACTATAGGAACCAGCTGCAGAAAATGGGGCAGCGGGAAGAAGTGCAGAAAGTTGTAGGAAACCTGGATTCAACCTAAGAAGATCCTGCGTTTGCATCGGGTATCTGGTAAAACCCATATAGGGAAGAAACCTTTATATGGACATTATTAATACCAACAGAAAAGAGAAGTATCAGAGGGGTAGCCGTGTTAGTCTGAATCTGTAAAAAGCAACAGAGGGTCCTGTGGCACCTTTGAGACTAACAGAAGTATAGGGAGCATAAGCTTTCGTGGGTAAGAACCTCACTTCTTCAGATGCAAGTAATGGAAATCTCCAGAGGCAGGTATAAATCAGTGTGGAGATAACGAGGTTAGTTCAATCAGGGAGGGTGAGGTGCTCTGCTAGCAGTTGAGGTGTGAACACCAAGGGAGGAGAAACTGCTTCTGTAGTTGGATAGCCGTTCACAGTCTTTGTTTAATCCTGATCTGATGGTGTCAAATAAGGTATTGTGTTGATTATAGAAAACAATGCTATGATATGGCTGTGAACCCTTTGCCAGTGGATATTGAAGGGCTCTTATGGTCACCTTCCATACATATTTTGTTCAAAACAATTCTTCAGCCATGTTAGTCAAATCAATCAAGACAATAAAATTCCTCTCGTACTGTGGAAATACTACATGAAATCCTTCAAATGACTAACCCCTCACCACCCAGTGCATGTAAGCCAAAACACTGATACATTCTCACAGGCCTAAGTTTCACAGAGAGAGCACTGTTTATAAAGAAAAGCTATTTGCTACAATGACACACTCGGAGAGAGAAATTTATATTTGGTTCTAAGCAGACACTTGATTGGGGTCTGGTGTCTGAAATACTTGATCAGATGCATCACTAGTCATAAACAATCAGCTTCTTTCTTCATCAGAGAACCAAAGGTCAGCAAACCTCCAAAGCTGTCTAAATTAGTGACTATCAATGATTAATTGTACTACTTGGTTTTAACATGGTATTTTATTTCTAGTGTTTTTTTAATTTGTGGCTTTTTATTTTGTTGGTAGTAAGGCTGTTGATTAAATGCAGATAACTAACACGATTAACTCAAAAAAATTAATTGTGATTAAAAGAATTAATCACAATTAATCACAGTTTTAATTGCCCTGTTAAACAATAGAATACCAATTGAAATTTCTTAAATATTTTTGGATGTTTTTTCTACATTTTCAAATATATTGATTTCAATTACAACACAGATTACAATGTGTACAGTGTTCACTTTCTATTATTTTTTATTACAAATATTTCCACTGTGAAAATTACAAAAAAAGAAATAGTATTTTTCAAATCAAATCATACAAGTCCTATAGTGCAATCTCTGGATCGTAAAAGTGCAACTTACAAATGTAGATTTTTCTTGTTACACTGCACTCAATAACAAAACAATGTAAGACTTTAGCGCCCACAAGTCCACTCAGTCCTACTTCTTGTTCATCCAATCTCTATGAGAAATAAGTTTGTTTACATTTATGGGAGATAATGCTGCCCGCTTCTTATTTACAATATCATCTGAAAGTGAGAAAAGGTGTTTGCCTGGCACTTTTGTAGCTGTCATTGCAAGATATTTACGTGCCAGATATGCTAAACATTCATATGCCTCTTCATGCTTCAACCACCATTCCAGAGGACATGCTTCCATGCTGATGATGCTTGTTAAAAAAATGCATTAATTAAAATTTGTGACTGAACTCCTTGGAGGAGAATTGTATGTCTCCTGCTCCATGGTTTTACCTGCATTCTGCCATATATTTTGTGTTATGGTAATCTCAGATGACGACCCAGCACATGTTGTTCATTTTAAGAACACTTTCACTGCAGATTTCACAAAATGCAAAGAAGGTTCCAATATCAGATTTCTAAAGATAGCTACAGCTCTCGACCCAACGTTTAAGAATCTGAAGTGCCTTCCAAAATCTGAGCAGGACGAGGTGTAGAGCAGGCTTTCAGAAGTCTTAAAAGAGCAACACTCTGATGCGGAAACTACAGAACCCGAACCATCAAAAAAGAAAATCAACCTTATGCTAGTGGCATCTGACCCATGATGATGAAAATGAACATGCGTTGGTGCACACTGCTTCGGATTTTCATTGAGCAGAACCCGTCATCAGCATGGATGCATGTCCCCTGGAATGGTGGTTGAAGCATGAAGGGACATGTGAATCTTTAGTGCATCTGGCACATAAATATCTTTCGATGCTGGCTACAACAGTGCGATGCAAACACCTATTCTCATTTCAGGTGACACTGTAGACAAGAAGCGGGCAGAATTATTTCCTGCAAATGTAAACAACCTTGTTTCTCTGAGTGATTGGCTGAACAAGAAGTAGGAGTGAGTGGACTTGCAGGTGCTAAAATTTTACATAGTTTTATTTTTGAATGCAGGTTTTTTGTATGCAATTCTACATTTGTAAGTTCAACTTCCATGATAAAGAGATTTCACTATAGTACTTATATTAGGTGAATTGAAAAATACTATTTTTGTTTTTTTACAGTGCAAATACTTGTAATCAAAAATAAATATAAAGTGAGCATTCTATACTTTGTATTCTGTTGTAATTGAAATCAATATATTTGAAAATGTAGAAAACATCCAAAAATATTAGAATACCATTTATTTAATTATTAACAGTGTGATTAATGGCGTGATTAATCACTATTAATTTTTTTAATTGTGCGATTAATCGAGATTCATTTTTTTAAATCTCTTGACAGCCCTAAAGTTTTTAATTTTTTTGTATAATAGAGGGAACTTTCATATTGCAATAAATGTGAAAAAGAGATTGATTGTAAGGTCAAAAGCAACATTTTAGGTCAAACTTGGCTCTTGTATGAAAGATTACTATTTACTAACAAAAATCAATGGAAGCCACAAGTGCACATTGAATTTGGCTTTATGAATTCACAGCAGATTCACACAGAAGGACAAAATCACATGGGATAATATATTTGTAATATTTCCTCACTTTAAAATATCTTTAAGATTTTGTAATAACGGGTCACAATTTCTATATAATTCAAGCATCTTTGTAGACTGTAGATTTGCTTTACACAACCTTTAATTATAGTCTGTGAATTGCAATTAAAAGAGGGCATGGCTGAGACTAAGTGAATGGGACAAGTTGAACTGAAGACAGTGCCATCATTTTAAAGAATGATCCCCCGTCCCCATAGCTGCCAAGTCCAGTCACACCATGTATTCTGAATCTGTCCTTTCCTGGAATGTATACTATGTAAAGTATTTAAGTGCTTTTTATTCCATTTCAAAGGCAGATTTAGGAGCAGGAAAAGAATGTTGACAAGCAATGATGAATTATAGAATTTCCCTGAAAATCCAATTGATGTCCCTGGGGGATACTGGTGCTCATTCAGAGTCACAATGGAGTTCCTAATGTTCACCCTCGCTACAGGCAGGAAGTAAGTGTTAGGATTTCCTCCAAGACCTTTCCACCTGGCTTATCCAGAACAGCTCGCCCAGTCTGGAAAAACAAATCTGAAAAACAATTGAACCAGTTCTCTGGGATCCAGAAAAAATGACGTTGACTCCAGCTCATTGCTTTAGCAGGTAACAGCTCTTTGTCCATGCTGGCCAGGCCCAGATGCAGGGGGGCTAGGTACAGGGTGATGACCACAATTCCAATTAATGTAACACACTACAGAGTTTTATACCCCTTTCCTAGCTACTCACAGCTGTCTCTTACTAAGGACAAATCGCGTTGCAGATTGCTCAGTTCAGAGTGTTCCTGCTGCTTACTTTGTTTACTATAAACATAGCCACAATAGTTAGTTATTCCAGCAATTACTTGTTCAGCAGTTACTTGTTCAAGATTGGCTTGGCTTAACTTGGGCCTGCTCAGGTCAGCCATGTTAGCCCTACAGCCATATTAGCCCTACATGTTAGCCCTACAGTTGTACTAATTGGTGCAAGTCACTTCTAACTCTGTAACAGCGCTGCTGTGTTGAGGAGGCAGATTCAAGGCTCTGTCCACTTCTGACCCCCTCCCATGACTTCTGCTGGAGAAGGCAGAGAGTGCCTTCACAGAGGATACTCTCCCTTTCCCACACACTAACCCACGGTAGGGGAGCAAGGGGATGTCTTAAGACTGGTCCCCACTAACCCCCCACTTCGGACTAAGGTACGCAAATTCAGCTACGTTAATAACGTAGCTGAATTCGAAGTACCTTAGTCCGAACTTACCGCGGGTCCAGACGTGGCAGGGAGGCTCCCCCGTCGATGCCGCGTACTCCTCTTGCCGAGCTGGAGTACTGGCGTCGACGGGGCGAGCACTTCCGGGATCGATCCGGGATCGATTTATCGCGTCTAAACCAGATTTATCGCGTCTAAACCAGACGCGATAAATCGATCCCAGAACATCGATTGCCTGCCGCCGGACCCTCCAGTAAGTGCAGACGTACCCTTAGGCTATGTCTACACCATGCAGCTTTTAGCGACACAGCTGTGCCGCTACAGCTGTGCCGCTAAAAGGCGCACAGTGTAGCTGCTGTTTATGGGCAGGCGAGAGCTCTCCTGCCAACAAAAAACTTCCACCCCCCAGCAAGCAGCATTAGCGTTGTTGGCAGGAGAGCACTCCTGGTGACAAAGCACTGTTCACACCAGCAAAACTATAGTCTTTCGGTGGGGGTGTTTCTTTAACACCTCTGAACGACAAAAGTTTTGGCTTTGACTTGCCAGTGTAGACAAAGCCTTATATCCCCTTACTCCTTTGTGTGGATACATATCATAGTTGTACTTTCATTTGGACAGCAGAGCTGTACTGGTAACATCAACCCTGTCACTGTAGGTCATGTGCTCTTGGTTGATAATCTAAATTGCATAACTTTTCCTTTTCTCGTGGTTGAATGAGGATAATATTCTCAATGGATCAGATGTCATTTCTGATATCATAAACTTCTTAGGGATGGGAGTGATTCATTTCCCAACTGATGTCCCCTAGCAAGACATGAGGAATGTTTGTTCACGTAAGATTTTGTAATCAGCAAGCTCAGAACTAATTTTTTGGCCCTAATGACAGTGATATGTTTCTGTAGAGATCTGGGGTTAAATGCTGACTCCACTTACAATGGAGTGACTCCATTAAAATTAATGGAATGACTCCTGATGTACACTAGTCTAACTGAGATTAGAATTTGTCCTGAGATGGTATTTATTTAAAAATCTGCTCAGTGAAAAAGCTAAAGGTTCGTGCTTATGGAAGGGACACTTGGAAATTGCACTGTATAGTGTTAAACTGTGCATATTAATCTTCATTCACAGAACAAAAAATATAGGATATATATATATATATTGATATACCAGTGTGGATGCAAACTATGCTGGGTGTGCAGTTTTGCATGGAAAATAGATTCAAATATTAGAGTCTAAACCTGTGGTATTCCCATCCTGCTCCAATCAGAAGCCATGCATAATATATATTACATAAATGGCACCCTTCCTGGGGTTTGCCTTGTTTATATAAACAATAACAACATAATAGAAATGTCAGCCTAAGATTTTGCCTGAGCTTGGCTGTTCCTATAGTTTTCCCTGCAGGACCCTCTGTCCCTCCCTCTAGCTCCATATACTAGACAAAGATATGAAAACCCCTCTTTCCTGGTTGGCAGTAATGGGACCCGATATCAAAGTGAGTCAGCTAAAATAACTGTGCATATCTGTGCAGGAGACTTGCACCTGACATCACAATAAGACAATTAAAAGGGCAGGGAGAAAAGAAGAGGCCTACATTGAAGGGGGGGGGGCGAATAATGGACAGAAAACAAAGAGAACATAAAAGTGTTATATTCTAAATTAAAGTAAACCATTTAAAGACAATTGACCCGCTCCTTGCCTTGTATAAAAGCAATCCCAGATGGGACACTTCACATTCCTCATGCTGCCTGAAATGCTTAGATGTGTACATTTCAGCACTTCCTGTGCTGGGCTGTGATTTGGCTCCTAACAAGAGCTTTCGCTACAGAAAGGGCTAGGGAATGGAATTCTCACTTGCAGCCAGCTGGGTTGCATGGCAAATGGGACAGGAAGTCATGGTCTACGTCTGAGAGAAACAGTAAGGAGACAGGCTGCATGCTGCCTTACTTATCTCTGTAAGGAAGTTGGTTAGAATCAAGATGATATGAATTAGCACTACTGTTTTCTGTCTACTATTCCACATGCATTTTTACAAACATGTCACCAACTGATTTGTACACTGAGAAAATACATAACCCTTGCATGTGTTTTTGTCCCACATTTCTTTAACTGACATGGTCTTTATATAGCATTTGGCAGAGCTCAAAGAATGAAGGGACAGAGGAAATACAAACTGCTGAAGGCTTTCAAGCTCACTGCAGGAGTTTGGAATAGGCATTTGTTTTTCCTTTTAAAATGACAGTATAATTTATACCTTGATTTACAAATGAAGTTTCTTCTGTACTTGAATTTCAGACAGTCTCACTCTCCAAGGTTCTGGACACGTTGGAAGTACATGGGTTGTGACCTGCAATGAGGACCCAGACCTCTCATGTCTGGGCACATTGAGCGCATCTGTTGTTAGATATTGTCAGTGTCTTCATTCAGGAGGGCAAAGTGCCTGCAGTCCTCTTATCAGTGATTAATAAGTTCTTTCTCAAGGAAGATTTCTTAGCACTGGGAATCTTGTCAATTTCATACCATTTATTGTTCCTTTTTCAGAGTTCATACTGAAGCACTTTGGCAATATCTGGAGCTTTCAGACTTCTTTAGTCTGTTTATAGTCAGGCTAAGCCACTGTTAATAGCTGCAAATCTGTTTTTGTTGATCAGTAATGGTTAGGCATCCAATGGTGGTTCCCTTAGATCTGTCATCAGTCAATTGATACAATTGACCGGAGGGTAGTTAGGGACATTGTTCATCTGTACTAAAAAGATTCTCCACACGGTTCCGTTCTGTCAACCTTCATGCTCCACACCTATGTCAGTTGTTAGGTGTTGGAAGGCATGCCCACTCCTGGAGTGGCATGAAACATGGCAGTCACCCTGCCTCAGATTCCCTCCTGGTATCTCTCTCAGTAATTCTCTCAGCCTTCAGCATAGTTCAGGTGCTGAGGTAATTTAGCTCCCTGGCCAAGTCAAAGATGTCCACCCCTTCTGGAGTATCAAAGTTGAAGAAAAACAAACCAGTCTTCTGCCCCAGTCTCACTAGGCACAGCCCTTCGTTTCTGAGGGTCTGCCTTCTCTTCTTTTGTGTTCAGCCCATCTCCTGAGCTCACTCCGCCAGTCCAGACTTCCCCTTGTATGTAGGAGACCACTGCATATCCTCACAGGGTGGCACTACAGAGGGAACCCACATCCACCCTTTAGTATGGATTTCCCATCAGGACCCCTAATTAATTGAGCTGTCTGCCCATGTAGCCACAACCTGTCCTGCTTCTCCTTCCCAGGGCCTCTTCCTATATTATGATCCTTCCTGACTGCCCTACTGGTTTTTTATAGGGGGCCAGTTTTGGCTCCTCCCCTTGCAGTCCCTCTCTGATTGGCTCTCGCTCTCTGAAGTCCTCCCTGTTCTACTCCCCCTCTAGAGTCTCTCCCAGGTCTCTCCTTTGCCCTCAATCTTGGGGTCAAACTTCTTCTCACTGGGGACAGGGTGACCATAGCCCTCTTTCCTGGGACTATGCTTCACTTCTGGCAGGCTTCCTCAGTTTCCCATTGAAACAGGATGACCACAACCCTCCTTCCTGGGAATGTGGTTGCATGTGACTCTCTGAGTCCTTTCCTGGGCTTCAATTCCTTCTCCCCTTGGAACAGTGTAGCCACAGCCATCCTTCCTGGGGCTGTGCTTAAATTGTGGCAAGCTTGCTCAGCCCACCAGCAGCCAGGTACTTTTCAAAGTGGACTCTGGGCCTCGCTGGAGAGACCTCCCCTCTAGCCTCTTCCTAGCCCCTATTCCTGGGCTCAAACCTCATCTTTCCTAGGGACAGGTACTCCACAGCCCTCCTTCCTGGGTAACATCAGCAAGGCTCTGGTTCCATTCCAGGGAGCTAACTTATCCTTGACTGCTGCTTCCATTCTGCTACTGCTGCCAGGTGATTCACAAACAGCCGCCTCAGAGAGCATTTTTGTCATCTGCATCTGACTAGGAGTTTGTTGTGACCTTTCTTCTCAGGTGCATACCACACCACAGTTATCCCTACCTTTGTCATTTCAAGATTGCATGAAGTAGGTGTGAACAACACTTGGAAATGCCAGCTTTTGCAGAATATGGTTGCCCACTTATTAACCAGTGCATCTTGCACAGAATATGTGTGCCTTCAATTGCACTGGTTTCTAGTTCTTTTACAGGTGTAATTCAAGGTTTCATTCATAGCCTATAGAGCCCTCTACGGCTTGAGGCCTGGTAATCTCAGAAGTCTCTTTTCCCTTTAAGTTTTATCTTAATAGCTGAGAGCAACTGTAATGCTTTGGCTGACAATCCACAGATTCATACATCACAGCTCTGGAGACAGAGGGCTGTCAGTGGAGGTCTCATGTCTGGAATTTGCTTTCCCTGTTACTTCAACATGTTTGTTGACATTAAGGACACAGTGCAATTGTAAAAAGCCTACTTATTAAGCATTCCTCCTCCCAACTCCCACCAAAAAGGGAGTGATTTGCCTATGGAAAAACGTGAGAAGTAGTTGATTTTTTTTCTTTTCTTCTTCTTTTTTTTTTTTAAGTGAAAGGATGGAGTTTGCTGTGGCTAGAGAGAGTTCTGTTGATAAAATGCCCATTTATTTATTTAAATTACATGATTTTATATATATATATATAGAGAGAGAGAGAGAGAGTGTCATTCTTGATAGGTGCATTTTCTCAGGTTTATAAAAAATAAACAATCAATTATCTCTGAGATGTTTAAAGAGATGAAGATAATAATACTTAGCCTTTATGACACTTTTCACCTTTATAGCAATTTACAAATACTACATTAGCTACTAATTAAGAAATTTAATTACAGACTACAAACATTAACTCATTAGCTTTCAAAACACCCTTGTGATGTGCAAGATGTAAGAACATTTACTTAACCAAAACATTTTTCCAATGAAAGTTTAAACATTTGCCTGTATACTACTTCATCCCTTCCTCAAAGAGTCACATGAGACTACGCTATGTCTACACTACATGTTATGTTGGCTTATCTTATGTTGGCATAACTTATGTCACTTAGGCCTGGTCTACACTACGAGTTTAGGTCGACTTTAGCAGCGTTAAACCGAATTAAGCCTGGACACGTCCACACAACGAAGCCCTTTCTTTCGACTTAAAGGGTCCTTTAAACCGGTTTCTTTACACCACCTCCGACGAGGGGATTAGCGATAAAACCGGCCTTTGCGGGTCGGAATTGGGGTAGTGTGGACGGAAATCGACGTTATTGGCCTCCGGGAGCTATCCCACAGTGCTTCATTGTGACCGCTCTGGACAGCACTCTCAACTCAGATGCACTGACCAGGTAGACAGGAAAAGACCCGCGAATGTTTGAATTTCATTTCCTGTTTGCTCAGCGTGGAGAGCACAGGTGACCACGCAGAGCTCATCAGCACAGGTAACCGTGATGGAGTCCCAGGATCGCAAAAGAGCTCCAGCATGGACCGAACGGGAGGTACGAGATCTGCTCGCCATATGGGGAGATGAAGCAGTGATAGCTGAACTCCGTAGCAGTAAAAGAAATGGAAAAGTATTAGAAAAGATCTCCAAGGCCATGAAGGACCGAGGCCATAACAGGGACACACAGCAGTGCCGCGTGAAAATTAAGGAGCTACGGCAAGCTTACCACAAAGCCAGAGAAGCAAACGGAAGGTCCGGGCCAGAGCCGCAAACTTGCCGCTACTACGCGGAGCTGCATGCGATCCTAGGGGGTGCAGCCACCACTACCCCAACCGTGTGCTATGACTCTCTCACTGGAGAAACACACAGGGAAGACGGTTCGGGGAACGAGGAAGATGACAATGGAGGTACTGTAGGTAGCTCACAGCAGCAAGGAAGCGGAGAAACCGGTTTCCCCAACAGCCAGGATATGTTTGTGACCCTGGACCTGGAACCAGTAACCCCCGAACTCACCCAAGACCCTCAGGGCACACAGGAGACCTCTGGTGAGTGTAACTTTGTAACTATTTGTAAACATTACCAAAAAAAAGCAAGCGTGTTTAATGATTAATTTGCCCTGGCAATCGCGGCCAGTACATCTACTGGAAAAGTCTGTTAACGTGTATGGGGATGGAGCGGAAATCCTCCAGGGACATCTCCAGAAAGCTCTCCTGGTTGAAATGGGGTGATTTTATTAAGGGGACATTCAGAGGCGCCCGTTCCTGCTCTTCTGACCAGAAATGTTCCCCGCTGTTAACCACGCGGTGGGGGGGGAGGGGTGAAGTGATCATCCCAGAGAATCGTGTGTGGGGGGGGGGGAGGGGGTGGTTTACTTGTGTTTGTGCCGCATGTTAACCGGGAAACCGCAGCCCCCTCCTTTTACATTGAAACCCCATTTTAAATGGACAGCCCAATTCATCCTTGATATGGGAAATGCGCTGCTGTTTGCAATCTTTCCCGCATGTTAAGAAGGTTAAAAAAGCCAAAACACTGTGGCCTACCATGGCTGCCTGCAAGCCGAAATATGCGACCTTGTAATGAAAGAGTGTACCCATTGTTCTCTAAAATGTGTCTTTTTTAACCACCTCTCCCTTCTCCTCCACCAGCTGCAAATGTTTCTCCTTCGCAGAGGCTCGTGAACATTAGAAAGAGAAAACGTAGGACGAGGGACGATATGTTCACGGAGCTGCAGATGTCCTCCCACGCTGATAGAGCACAGCAGAATGCGTGGAGGCAGTCAATGTCGGAGATGAGAAAAGCCCAATATGAACGAGAGGAGAGGTGGCGGGCTGAATCGCGGGAAGAACAGAGCAAGTGGCGGGCTGAAGACGATAGGTGGCGTCAGCTTGCAGACAGACGGCAAGAGGCAATGCTCCGTCTGCTGGAGCATCAAACTGATATGCTCGAGCATATGGTTGAGTTGCAGGAAAGGCAGCAGGAGCAGAGACCGCCGCTACAGCCCCTGTGTAACCAACAGCCCTCCTCCCCAAGTTCCATAGCCTCCTCACCAAGACGCCCAAGAACACGGTGGGGGGGCCTCCGTCCACCCAGTCACTCCACCCCAGATGATCGCCCAAGCATCAGAAGGCTGGCCTTCAATAAGAGTTAAAGTTTTAAAATGCAGTGTGTCCTTTTCCATCCCTCCTCCCCCACCCATCCCAGGCTACCTTGGCAATTATCCCCCTACCTCTGTAAGGAACTAATAAAGAATGCATGAATGTGAAAAAACAATGACTTTATTGCCTCTGCAAGCGGGAGGGGAGGGTGGAGTGGGGTGGTTGGTTTACAGGGAAGTAGAGTGAACTGGGTCGGGGGGGGGGGTTGGAGGGTTCATCAGGGAGAAACAAACAGAAGTTTCACACAGTAGCCTGGCCAGTCACAAAACTCATTTTCAAAGCTTCTCTGATGCGCACCGCGCCCTGCTGTGCTCCTCTAACCGCCCTGGTGTCTGGCTGCACATAATCAGCGGCCAGGCGAGTTGCCTCAACCTCCCACCCCGCCATAAATGTCTCCCCCTTACTCTCACAGATATTGTGGAGCGCACAGCAAGCAGCAATAACAATGGGGATATTCTTTTCGCTGAGGTCTGAGCGAGTCAGTAAGCTGCGCCAGCGCGCTTTTAAACGTCCAAATGCACATTCCACCACCATTCAGCACTTGCTCAGCCTGTAGTTGAACAGGTCCTGACTACTGTCCAGGCTGCCTGTGTACGGCTTCATGAGCCATGGCATTAAGGGGTAGGCTGGGTCCCCAAGGATCACGATAGGCATTTCAACATCCCCAACGGTCACTTTCTGGTCCGGGAAGAAAGTCCCTTCCTCCAGCTTTCGAAACAGAGCAGAGTTCCTGAAGACGCGAGCATCATGTACCTTTCCTGGCCATCCCACGTTGATGTTGGTGAAACGTCCCTTGTGATCCACCAGGGCTTGCAGCAGCATTGAAAAGTACCCCTTGCGGTTTACGTAGTCGGTGGCTTGGTGCTCCGGTGACAGATAGGGATATGGGTTCCGTCTATGGCCCCGCCACAGTTTGGGAATCCCATTTCAGCAAAACCATCCAATATTGACTGCACGTTTCCCAGAGTCACTACCCTTGCTATCACCAGGTCTTTCATTGCCCTGGCAAATTGGATCACAGCAGCCCCCACAGTAGATTTGCCCACTCCAAATTGATTCCCGACTGACTGGTAGCTGTCTGGCGTTGCAAGCTTCCACAGGGCTATCGCCACTCGCTTCTCAACTGTGAGGGCTGCTCTCATCTTGGTATCCTGGCGTTTCAGGGCAGGGGAAAGCAAGTCAAAAAGTTCCATGAAAGTGCCCTTACGCATGCGAAAGTTTCGCAGCCACTGGGAATCGTCCCATACCTGCAGCACGATGCGGTCCCACCAGTCTGTGCTTGTTTCCCGGGCCCAGAATCGGCGTACCACGGCATGAACCTACCCCAGTGACACCATGATTTCCACATTGCTGGGGCCTGTGCCTTGTGAGAGGTCTATGTCCATGTCAATTTCCTCATCACTCTCGTCGCCGTGCTGCAATCGCCTCCTCAGCTGGTCCGGGTTTCGCCTTGGCATGTCCTGGCTCTGCATATACTCCAGGACAATGCGCGTGGTGTTCATAGTGCTCAGAATTGCCGCGGTGATCTGAGCGGGCTCCATGATCCCAGTGCTAGCTATGCGCCTGGTCTGAAAAAAGGCGCGAAAGTAGTATCTGATGGACCAGAAGGAGGGAGGGCGGGAGGGAGGGAGGGCCGAGTGACGACATGGCGTACAGGTACAGGAACAGGGAGAAACACAAACAACTGGCACACAGAATGGTCCCCCCAAAGATTAAACTGAAAACCGTGGGCTTAGCAGGCCATTGATTTCACGGAGGAAGGGGAAGCAAATGAATACAGAACAAATCTATTTTTTACATCTTAAGCTGGCAGCCGACGGTGCAGCATGAGTGATAGCCTCTCCAGTATGATGACGATGGGTACCAATCAAAATATACCATCATCTGCCAAAAGGCAAGGGGCTGCTGCTGTGTAGCAATGCAGCCCCACGTCTGCCAGCCCCACGTCCGCCAGCACCCAGCATCGCCCTCGGCCTCTTCTGGGTGCTTAGCAGACAATATTGGGCAATTGGCAGGAAATAGTATATTACGACTGGTAACCATCATCATCGAAACAGTAGCATGTCTGCCCAGGTGGCCATGATTGACAGCCACACCAGTACGACGACGATGGGTACCAGTCATAATATACCATCGCCTGGCAAGGGGCTGGTGCAATGCAGCCCTATGGCTGCCAGCCCCACGGCTATCACTCATGCTACACCGTCTACCGCCAAAAGGCAGTTAGCAGCTGCTGCTGTGTAGCAATGCAGTCCCACGTCTGCCGGCACCCAGAGGACATATGGTGACGGTGAGCTCAGCTGAGCTGAGCGGGCTCCATGCTTGCCGTGGTATGTTGTCTGCACAGGTAACCCAGGTAAAAAGGTGTGAATCTATTGTCTGCTGTTGCTGTGACGAGGGGGGGAGGGGCCTGACGACATGTACCCAGAACCGCCTGCGACACTGTTTTGCATCATCCGGGCATTGGGATCTCAACCCAGAATTCAAAGAAAAGGCGCGAAAGGCGCTTCTCGGCTCTCTGAGCTGTGGCGCAAACGTAGTATCTGACGGACTAGGGGAAGGAGGGAGGGCGGGCCGAGTGACGACATGGCGTACAGGTACAGGTACAGGGAATTAAAATCAAGAAAGGTGGCTGTGCATCAGGGAGAAACACAAACAACTGTCACACAGAATGGTCCCCCCAAAGATTAAACTGAAAACCCTGGGCTTAGCAGGCCGTTGATTTGACGGAGGGAGGGGGAAGCAAATGAATAAGAGCAAATCTATTTTTTACATCTTAAGACGACGGTGCAGCGTGACTGATAGCCCTCGGCATCTTTCTGGGTGCTTGGCAGCAAATATGGGGCGGTGTATGACGATGGTCTTCAGGCCTATTGCACAATCGGCTGCTCAGGGAAGACTCTGCTAACGTACGATGACCCGACTTGTAATAGGACGGCTAACAGTCGTAATACACCATTTACTGCCAAAAGGCAAGCCCCACGGCTGCCAGCACCCAGATCGCCGATGAAGGCTACCAGTCTACTGCACCGTCTACCGCCAAAAGGCAGTTAGCAGCTGCTGCTGTGTAGCAATGCAGTCCCACGTCTGCCGGTACCAAGAGGACATATGGTGACAGTGAGCTCAGCTGAGCTGAGCGGGCTCCATGTTGTCTGCACAGGTAACCCAGGTAACCCAGGTAAAAAGGCGCGAATCTATTGTCTGCCGTTGCTGTGACGGGGGAGGGAGGGGCCTGACGACATGTACCCAGAACCGCCCGCGACACTGTTTTGCATCATCCGGGCATTGGGATCTCAACCCAGAATTCCAAGGGGCGGCGGAGACTGCGGGAACTGTGGGATAGCTGTGGGATAGCTACCCATAGTGCAATGCTCCGGAAGTCGACGCTAGCCTTGTACTGTGGACGCGGTCCGCCAACTAGAGCACCTAGAGCATTTTATTGTGTGGACACACACAATCGGCTGTATACAACCGATTTCAATAAAACCGGCTTCTATAAATTCGAACTAATTTCATAGTGTAGACATACCCTTAGGGACATGAATAAATCACTCCCCTGAACGACATAAGTTACACCAACATAAATGCCGGTGGACAACGCTGTGTTGGCGGGACAACTACTGCCACTTGAGGGGCTGGAGTAGTTAAGCTGATGGGAGAGCTTTCTCCCGTTGTCTTAGAGCAGCTACATTAGGCCATGTCTACTCTAGAGAGTTTGCAGCTGCACAACTGTACCAATGCAGCTGCACTGCTGTAAGATAGCTCATGTATCCTCTTTATGCCAATGGGAGAGAGCTCTCCCGGACGCATAATAAAACCACCTCCATGAGTCGTGGTAGCTATGTTGGCAGGAGAAACTCTGCCACCGACATAGTGCTGTCCACACTGGTGCTTCTGTTGGTGTAACTTATGTTGCTCAGGGATGTGTTTTATCACACCCCTGAGCAACATAATTATACCAACAAAAGTGGTAGTGTAGACATGGCCTTAGAGATTACAGCAGTGCAGCTCTAACGTTGTGTAGCCGTGCCCTAAGGATCTCACATGGGCTATGCAAAATAGGCTTTTTTCCCCTCTTCTCAAAATGGGTGGCTGTTCTGATTGGAACAAACACCAATCAGTCTGAGAAGCAGAACAATGGAATCTTTTGTTTGAGAAGAATATTTCAGAACGTTATGCGATTTGAAAATAAGTGATTATAACAGAAATCTCACTGTAGCCTTCTCTATAGCTTCTGCTATGAGAGAAAGATATAATGTATCAAGACAGTTACTACATACTCTCTGTGGCATCTCTTTACCCTGAGAAGGTCCTTGCACATCAAATGTAATGTATACCATGATAAGCATTAAATAAGCACATGCACTGTCATATTCTGTGCACTGACTGGAACTGTCACTTCATGTAAAGTGTAATGCTATCACATTTTGGGCACAACACAGTTTTATATTTAATTTCATAGATGAGCCTAGATCATCATCTGTGTTATGATTTCCTTACAGTTGAACTGAAATACACTTGAGATAATAATGCAATTGTAAGCATTACAACGCCATATTTGAATCAATTTGCAGATCAAAGGACCTGCTACAGCTGTTAAAGTGTTGAAATAGCCATTTTTCTGATTCTGAGTAACTCTGAAAAGGTTTATCTCTTGAAATTCACACGTATTTTTTTCCTTCCAAGCAAATGCTCCTTTATTTTCCCCTCCTTTAATGTCCAGCCCAGGCCCACAAATAAATATATTTTGTGGCAACTAAGAAGGGGTAAAGATGAAATCCACCTTTCCTGCCCTAACTGGTAGGGCTCATACACAGTAGCTCTGTGACTGTTGTTTCCATCTGTGGGCTGGAGTAGCTGTTGATATGTCCCTATCGCGGGGGTGTGGACAAGTGGCCTACTTAGGGCTGGTGCCAAGAGCACCTCTGAAGCATGCACAGAGTGCAGACATCTCGCCATGTAACTGAGATGGCCTCATTCCTCCAATCCTCTGTCAATCTCACTGCAGGACTTTAGAGGTGAAGAGCACTTTGTGCAGCGCCTTTGCTTCTGTTTTCAGTTCACTGAAAATAAAGTAGACCAATTAGTTCATGTTTGGTGGCTTTACAATTCTCTATATGTTAATGTGTGTGTGTGTGTGTGTGTGTGTACACATAGATACATTGTATTTACACTGTGTGTGTATTTAAAGACTATGGCCTGGACACACACAAGGAGTTAGGTGTTGCGATGCTCAGTTTCTCACCACCTATTAGGCTCTAGAAAATCACTTTGATTCACTGATGCAGCTGTAGCCGCTGTAGTGAAGATGCTCCTATACCAGCGGGAGAGCTTCTCCCATTGGTGTAGGTAATCCACCTCCCTGAGAGTTGGTAGCTATGTCAATGGGAGAAGATCAACGTAGCACTGTATACACAGGGCATTAGGTCAGTATAATTACGTGCCTCAGGCGTGTCGATTTTCTTTGAGTCAGTTTTCAGACTTGAAGAAGAGCTCTGTGTAGCTCAAAAGCTTGTCTCTCTCTCTCTCTCACCAAACAGAAGTTGGTCCAATAAAACATATTACTTCCCCCACTTTATCTTTCTAATCAACCTTAATAGTTTTCTTTTAACATCATTGTTTTGTGAGTAATATATTAAATAGAAAAAAATAGATACTGTCAGGGATTAGAGGTCTTGAACCTTGGGCCACGGGAGGTAGTAAATTCCAACCTGCCATCCAAGGCTCTTCTAACAGTTGCCATAATAGAAGCTGAACCCCCACAGAGGACTCCAGGCCTGGAATCTGATTGGCAGAATGCTGGGGGTCCTGACTGGTTCACAACTTCTATATAAACCCAGCACAGGAACAGGAAGTTGTCCATACAACTGAATTTGCCCTGCTTTTGACTGCTTCCCCTCTGGTACCGGCTCCTGGTAACCTGACCTCCTGGTTTGCCCTCTGTCCTGTCTCAGACTTTGACCTACTAATATCTGATCTGACTTGACCCCTGACTCCTGCTCTGATCACTAGGTCAAACCACCCATATTCTGGTGCTGACAGATACCCAAATGCTGGATAACAGATATATGGGAATAGCACTATATCTGAGATAGAGTTCTAGATTTTCCTTTATAGCTTTTTAGGTATGGCTTGATGGAATGAGGAAGGTATTCAAAATAACAGAATAAAAGGTATTCAATTAATTATAATTGCATATTGGTAATATGGTAGCTGGTGTTTTAATAACATATTTAAGGCAAATGCTATGTAAATGCTATACATTTTAAATATTTATGTATAAATTAGTGTATTAAAATTCTATAGTTGTCACGGCTTTAACTTTCACTCTAACTTTATATTTTACAGTTATTTGCTTGACATTATTTTCCACCTAGTCTGACTTATTTTAAGAATGTTTACAAGTCCAGGAGCATGCGTGGATAGTAAGCTTAATGCATTTTTATTGACCCATTGACACAACCTTTATTTTTGTACACTAATTAGCCAATTTGATTTTGAATTGTGTGTACAGTAATTATTTACAAATGCAGTTTTCTCTTGGGGAACCCTTACAGTTTCACTATATTCAATAAAAAGAACGAGGAGTACTTGTGGCACCTTAGAGACTAACAAATTTATTTGGGCATAAGCTTTCATGGGCAAAAACCCACTTCAGGATTGCACTTTGCAAGATAAAGGTCTCTGCATATTATGACCTGGATCAAATGTAATGCAGTTACTAGGCCTTGAAATGACACTGCTTCCACAGTGCACTGGTTGCATTTGCGGCAGATAAAACTGAATAGAAATCAATTGTAAGTATCATCTGTTTTTCTCCTATGTGGAGCATGGTCAAACCCTCTAGCTTTCTCCTCCCCCCCCCCCCCACATTGTTTAAGTGGGCTAAAATCTATATAACCCTATCCTACTTTAAGGTTCATTTCCATCATCTTGGTGAGTGCTCAAGTTTTCTGTTCTGTACTCAGTAGCTGTCTGTACATGTTGCAGTAGGCAATAACTTTTAAAAAACAAGTTTGGAATTTTTTATTTAACATTTCTACAGGGAATGTAGTGCCCATGAAAGATGCTGGATTGACAATTCTGGAGAACGAAGCTCTCTCTAGCCACACAAAAGAAAGAGTAAAGGAAGGTGTAATGCATTTTTTCTGTCCCACAACCTTGAGCAGGAAGGCCATTCTTCCAGGGCTCAGAAGTAACTCCCTGTAATTATTCAGCTACCAAATGTGTAACTATTGTGGTGGTGATGGTTTATCACGGATTCACTAGTCTAGTGAGAGCTTGACAGAGAATAATTCATTTCCCACAGACATACACTAGGACCTACAATCAGTTGCTAACAGTAACCAGTGTAAGTCATTCAGTCCTTAGTCCTCAAGGCTGCTCTGTAACAACCTCTAAGGAGCCATTCTGCCTGGCTGGTGGTTGCTGGAGTGCAAACATTCCCATTATGCTCATAATGTGCTCTTCATGCCAGGAAAACCACAGTTATCCTGTTAAGACAATTTTATGTCCCCTTTTCTATACCCAAAATAGCACAAAGGGATAATGTCTCAAGCCAAGTTCTGGCTCACTGGCTTAAAACTGAGCTCAGAATTACTTACAGCTTGGCATACTTTTGCATGAACTGGGCCTGAATCCAGGTTTGAAACCAAAGTACAAATCACGTGAACCTCAGTTAGTTTTTGTGAAGTTCAGTTTGCAACTCAAACTACTACTTCTCTGGCACTGTGTGTGAGACAGAGAAGAGAGCTAAGAACCTGGACATTGTCCTGCATCTTTCTCAACCCAGGAGATGCAGACAAATCCATGTACCCACTGAACACCCAAAATTATACAGTGTATAATTTAGTCAGCAGCTAACACCCTCCTGAGAGGGCTGGGACAAATTAACCCAATTCTTTTCTTTCTTGTTCCTCATCCTTCACTGTAATTACAAGGATATGTTAATCTGCCATTGTTGGCAGGTCTAAGCTGGTACACTGATACATCAAGCTCATCACCACCTCAAAAATTTCAAAAAATTCAGTGAATTGGCACTGGAAGGATTAGCTTCCAACCTTCTGCGCAGCTGCTTCCTGCAAGATTTGTACATTTTAAACTTGATAGCTCACACCATGGGATAGCAGAATAGATCACTTACAGAACAACAAACAGTAGCTCTACTACATGTTAGCAAATTAAACATCTAACCCTGACAAATTCTGCCATGGTCCCAAAACAGCATGGGACCAGGAATACTACCCTATCGGAACTGTTCCTCTCTCTTAGTAAGGATGCTGATGTTGCAATACCCGAAACAGCACTATGTGTACTGAGCACATTCAGGAACAATATATGCAAATAAGAGTCTGAGCAACTTATGGCATCTAGTTGGTCAATACAGCTGATAAATGACTACTTGGGAAGAGAGCTAAGTTCATGAGAACACTCAGCCTTTCATAAAGGCAGGAGAGGACAACATTCAGGCTACTTACTACCCATACAAATCCCCAGAGTCTAGCACAGGGGAGAACAAGGGAGCACGTTTCACATGGAAAGAAACAGACAGATGAGGCCCTTTTGAAGAAACAGAAAATGGAAAGAGGGGCTGAGGAAGTGAAAGGTAGGAATCTGAAGGCAAACAGTGACTTGGGTACCTGGGCACAGAGAGTAGAGGTCTTCAAAGTAATGATATGGCAAAGTCTAGGCTAAAGAGGAGCTCCAAAGACTGCAGCCCTTTCAGGCCCATCCAGCCAACTAGGGCTGAGAGTCTATTTTTTTCTTTTCAAAACGCAAATTGTAAACTATGCTCTGTCAAAGTTACATCCTAACTCAGCTTAGCACAGTGTTTTCCCCAAATTTGCTACAAGGCTTTGGTTCTAAAAGCTTCTTTTATCCCCAGGGGAGACACCAAAAAATGCTGTAGTATACAGTGTATTCACGTGGCAAGGGCAAAAAGGTTGAACAAAAATCAAATGGAAACCAAACTCCCCTTATTTTTAAGAACAGAGACATTTACAACAATCATAAACACCAAAGCTGTTCCTTCAAGTGCTTTCAGCAGCTTGAGGCATGTTCATTAAAGCAGTGTATCTCCAGATGTACAATAGAGACAGACTCTCTGTAGGACGGCTCTCTTGCTTATCCGGAAGGAGTTTCTTGCTGAGCTCCCACTGGTTTGTTCAGGAGTTATGCTAGTCTCCTGTTACTCTTCTCCAGCTGCAAGCTAAACTGGTTTTTGCTAGTCCTTCTGACTGACTGCAGTAAATGAGACAGCCCTGGGCATACAGAGCACACTCCAAAGCAGAATAAGATTATCATGGGAAACCTTCCAAATTCAAAACAGGCTGGAATTTTAAACTTGGAGCCAAGACAGTTTTAATGAGGGGGAAATATTTCCTTCTGAATTTTATTTTCAAAGTAATTCTTTATTCTTTTTAATAGGGAAAGAAATCATTTTATTTGCTTTTTGTCCTCTAGCAAGAAGCATTATAAAATGTCAGTACAATTCAATACTGGGTCTCCTGAATCCCAGCCCTGTGATTTAGCGACAAAACCATGTTGTACACATGGGTAGGTAGCACTGACTGAGGCTTGGACATATTTGAAATGTTTTTCTTTTGAAATAAAGTTATGGGAATTCAAAACTAACAGTGATGACATGTATCATGTTCATTTTCACTACAGAAAAGAGCACCTAATCATGATCATTCTCACGGTTTCAAGTGATTCTGTTTGGCTATTGTCTGCAAAGAGATTAGGGTCCCACAAATATTCAAATTCAAGCTGATTTTCTTATTTTACCAGAGGAATCTACTGATTAGGGCACAGGACTTGAAGTCAGAAGATATAGTCTCTATTGCTTGTTCTGCCACTGTCACTCTATGTCTTTGGTCAATCACTTAGGCTAGCACTTCAACTGGAGATGTACACCTTACTCCCCTACACTCCTTTGAAAATTTCAGTCTTAACCTCTCTGTGCTTCTGTTTCCCCGTTTATTTAATGGAGATAAACTTCCTACTTATTCCCCTTTGTAAAGTGCTATGGGAGCTGTTGATGAAAAGTGCTAAATAAAAAGTATTAATATCATAATTGGGATGGATCAGGTAAGTAACATGTGTGACAAAGTTCCTCCTCTATCTTGGAGGGTCCTGCACTTATTGGTGGATTTTCTTGCCTCAGAGATTCACCATGTGGGTTGGGGAACAGCCCAGGGACCTTCCCCTCTGGAAGAACCCACAGTTCAGGTCAACGGGGAGGTTTCGGGGGAACCCAGGCCTGCCCTCTTCTCCGGGTTCCAGCCCAGGGCCCTGTGGACTGCAGCTGTCTATAGTACCTCCTGTAACAGCTGTATGACAGCTACAACTCCCTGGGCTACTTCCCCATGGCCTCCTCCAAACACCTTTCTTAGTCTCACCACAGGACCTTCCTCCTGGTGACTGATAACGCCTGTGCTCCTCAGTCCTCCAGCAGCACAGCACACGCACACCCTCTCCTTGTGCCTCTTGCTCCCAGCTCCTCACACTCTCACCACAAACTGCAGTGAGCTCCTTTTTAAAACCAGGTGCCCTGATTAGCCTGCCTTAATTGATTCTAGAAGCTTCTTCTTAATTGGCTCCAGGTGTCCTAATTAGCCTGCCTGCCTTAACTGGTTCTAGCAGGTTCCTGATTACTCTAGTGCAGCCCCTGCTCTGGTCACTCAGGGAACAGAAAATTACTCATCCAGTGACCAGTATATTTGCCCTCTACCAGACTCCTGTACGCCACTGGTCTGGGTCTGTCACACACGGTATTATTTCTACCATGTTATGCGGATGAGCTTACAAGTGTGAATATGGACACCTGCTTTGAATTCACTTTTTTACAAATATTTGTGCCAGGGCAATGGGTCATTGGACTGTTTATGCTATGAGAATGTAAAAGTTGCAAAAACATGGGCAAAGAAAATGAATTTTAAAATGTGAATGAACATACGTGGTAAAAAAGAAATACATTATTCAACCAGTTCTATTGATTACTGTTTGCTACATCTGACTTGTTAACATATTAATCATAGATGTAGGGAAAAGGTTGTATCAATAGGAGACACAATAGGAGAACAATTGTACTGTATTTTTTAAAATGTATTTATAATGATATTTAACCACAAATAATAAAACAAAAAATAATGCAATTTTCCAAAGTATGCCACATATATACAAAAACTACTATTCCTTTTCAACCAATTCTCAGCTAAAGTTAGGAACAGCACAACAACAACAAAAACCTATAAAAAGATAGGCATTTGTATATGGAAAGGTTAATTTATTAAGCCCCAAGGCTTCCAGTAAAATTCTCTCAGGCAAAAAAGTTAGCCATTTTTTAACATGAGTAGGTTACTAATAGGACAACCATTCAAGAACGATTTCAATAGCAGGATGAGCAGACAGGAATAGAACTTAGGCTAGGTCTACACTACCCGCCTGAATCGGCGGATAGAAATCGATCTCTCGGGGATCGAATTATCGCGTCTCGTCGGGACGCGACAATCGATCCCCGAATCGACGCTATTACTCCACCAGCGGAGGTGGGAGTAAGTGCCGTCAACGGAGAGCCGCGGAGGTCAATTTTGCCGCCGTCCTCACAGCGGGGTAAGTCGGCTCCAATAGGTCGAATTCAGCTACGCTATTCGCGTAGCTGAATTTGCATATCTTAAATTGACCCCGTCCATAGTGAAGACCTGCCCTAAGGCAGTACTTGCTTCTGTGCCATAACTTGCTTCTCTGCCCATTCATCACTGTCCACAGAATGCAAGCTTTTGTTATTTCAAAAATTAAAGGATTTTCAAAATTGCTCAGGGCTAACCTATCTGTGCTTCCACTGAAGTCAACTACAGTCAAAATCCCACTCTTAACTTTTTTAGTCCTTTATGTTTGCAAAGAAACCCTCCCAAATGAGAAATGATGTCACGCCATCTTACTGAGTCTGCTCATAGACAGGAACAATAACTCTGAGTGGGATGAACTGCTCCATTCGTGGCAGTGATTGTTAATCCTGAGGCCTAATAATGGCACAGAAGATGCATATATTATTAACTGGTTCTCTGTTGATCAGTTTTGCAGACACATCCAGTTATTCTGAGTGGAGCTCAAATACCATCTCTCCAATTTCAGTTTAACTTTGGCCCTGCCTCCAACCCCAAAGTTATATGAAGATCATCAGTGCATTTGGTTCATTTGGACACTTCCATTTGGGTTGAACTGTATGGGTTCACAGCTCTTGACCTCCAGTTTGCATTCCGAGCTCAAATAAAGCAGAACATATAAGACAAAAACTGCTGTGTTTCACCAGGTTTTGCATGCAAATCATGCAATGGAACCAGCGAGTGCAAATAAGCCATTCTGCCAGGTGAAGTGAAAGCAGGGAAGCAGAAGAGAGTGCCTAGTTTTCTGCAGGGATTGCCAAAAGAACTATGAATCTGTGATATTCTGGGCATGAGCATGGGGTCAGAGGGCCACATCCCTGACCCCACTAGGTGCGCCCTGCATGCCCCAAAGTGGAGCTAATGCATTAGAAATTCTAAACAGTATTATCCTTTTCCACCATTTTTTAATATACATGAGTATGCGTCCATGCCTGATCCTAATGTTGCATGATGTGTAACGGTTTTAATAGTTACTTCAATTCCATTATATCTGGCTACAAATCTGTTAAGCTTGCTGACACCTATACTTAACATAATCCGCTTGGACTCTCCAGGCACTTGGTAGTACTATGGAAAGCTCTTTCTATTCCCTTTATTACATCACAAAAGGCAAAGCTGTTCGTCAGATTGTTTAAAATATTGGGTTTGCTTGTCTTTGTTATGAGCTATTTAACAAAGCTAACATACTCCAGTGACTAATGAACACTTGCTTGTTTGGGAATGTTAGCCACAGGGAGTACACTGATCTTCTCTAGAAACTTTATTGACTTCCTATAGATTTGGAGGACAATGAAAGGTGTTGACATTGGTTTATAAAATCCTATATGACCTGAGTCCTGTCAACCTGAGAGGTTTCCTTTCCTAACTTTGTTGTCATGACAGTCCAGATTAGATGGTATACTCCTGCTCCCAAGATTTAAACATCTGTGGCTGGTAACAGGTGTTCTTCACTGAGGTTTGATTTCCTTTCCACACTGGTCTGAAAAAGGCCTAGCTATTGATTATTGGAGGGTGGATGCCCTCTGTTTACTTAAGAATGATTTTGGAGTGGACATTCTGGGCCAGATTCTGATAACTTTATCCATATTGAAATCAGCGAGACCATTCATGGAGCAAGATACAAAGTCATGTGAGCAAAGGTACTAGAATCTGGCCTTTAGCTTGGTCAATGGAATAGGAGTTTTTTTAATGATGACTGTGGCCAAGTATTATTGTGTGATAAATCTTTATTAAGATTATTAATAAGCAGAGTATACAACTGAAAGACAAATATATGTAATCGTAACCCTCAGAAAAAACATTCACAACATTACATTTAATCCTTTTAACTAACATATCCCTTATGTATTACTTTAAAGATTTAAAATGCCCCCAGACACTCTGCAATTGGCTCATTTTATAAATCAATAAGTAAAAATCCCAACTATAAAAGGCCAGATTCTGATCCCCTTCACACAATATGAAATAATGCCACTGATGTAAATGAAGTAACTCCACATTATATTGGTAGAACTGAGATCAGAATCTAGTCCAAAGAATTATATTTAAAGACCACTTTATGGTAAGAGCTCATTCAGATTTACTACATGCTGATGTTCATATTTTTAAAAAGTTATGTCTCCTTTTCTAATTTATTTGTGTGCCTAACCCTTCTCAAAATACTACAGTATGTTATATTAATAGTCTGAAATACTACCATTTACAATAATGCTACTACAGAAATGGAGTGGTTACTGGAAAATGCTGTGATATATTTTATAAGGGTCCACTGCATATTTGCCACTGATGTATACAGTATATATACACATTATCACAAAGACACAAAACATGTCTGGAGTCTGAGAATACATCAAGTAAGAGCAAACACATTCAGGTAAACTTTTAGGGCTAGATTCTGCCAGCTTGTCTCACGGCGACTATTCAGGAAGTAAGGCACCTCTCAATGTGAGTAAGGAAGGCAGAATCTGGCCTGAGGATATGTTATGACATGCATTAAGCTATAGAAATTAACCAAGATAATTCATAATGTAAGAATGAAGGTGTCAGCTAGCCACTAGCTAACCTATGACAACAGCTGTGAAAGTGGGATTCATCTGACATAATCCTTTTCTGATCCTTGAATGAAACCAATTATCAACACCAGGAGGAAGGCCATCAGTAAGGTCAGGCTTGCAACCTGTGTGGTAGGAGCTTGGACATGTTGGTGCTTACTGTGTAATCTGTAAACCATTATCATTTAATTCAACCCCTTCGGAACAAAGTGGATCTTCCATGGATTCCTGTCTGTCTACATGCTTGTGTGCACAAAGCCTTGGCTTGACAAATGCACAACAGCTGGATACAGAGTGGTTATGTGATCTCAAATATTTCTGAACTATTGACGAGGCTAGTCATTGACTGAAAGAACAGAAGATCACATGGCCCTGTGAAAGCCAATTGGATTAGATACGACTATCCAAGAAACAGGACTCTTGGAAGCTCTCCTCCCAATCCTATTTCTTTGACTCCTATGACTCTTCATTTGGACAATATGTAATGTGAACTAGAGAACAAAAAATAGTATTAGAGTAAGAGCAATTCATTCCTAAAATATTTAAAGCTGATAACATCCTGTAAGAGTAGTTAAAAAGAAATCCTTTCTGAATGATTATTCTCACAAAATCAATTCTACCTTGTACTTTAGCTATGTGTCTTTAACTTTGAGACAACGGTAGAGAACTCTCTCTTTCATAAGAGGCACTTCCTTCCATTTTCAGAAATCATTAAAATATAAAACAACATCATTAGGACAACCATGGACAACCCCCACCCATAATTTTCAGATAAAAGACTTCTGTTCAAAAGGGAGCGAGTTCCCCAGTCTTGCACTACATGACTTTATAGAGTCCTCTGACAAAGTACTTAACACTATAATTCTTTCCAGCAAGCTAAATGCCTGGAAATGGCTCAAAATATTTGGCATACCTGTGAGATGAGAACAACATTCATCATAGAGATGGAATGTATGAAAAGTGTAACAAAGAGTAAAGACCCATATGGCAGTTTTCATGGGAAAGCACCCGGGCTAACCCACCTGTCTTCTGGTGGATCATCCAAACTGCCAATTCTTTGGATTGCAAAGAATCTGCATATTGGTTCTTAAATTACTCAAAAAATCCCCAACTTTTGCATCAAGAGACTGTTGATAAGTCTTATTGGCCATTCAGTGGCCACTAGATCTTCAGAGAACCAATTATCTGTATGTTCAGTGAAATCCCAAATCTAACTACAATAAAATATCAATATCCTGTACTTATATAATACTCTTCATCTGAGGATCCCAAAGAAATGTAATAATGAAGCCTCACAACCGGTGAAATAGCTTTAAATGGTTGACAATATAAAAATGTCTTTAAAAATCCCTCTGACTCTTCTATGACATTGTTATTAAGGTAGCTTCTAGCCAAGTTCTTGGCTCAGTTGTGCTGGGTGCTATACAGACACAGAGGGAGAGGCAGCCCCTGCCTCTAAGAGCTTACAGTCTAAATAAACCAGACAGGGAGGAGGAAAAGGTTGCACAGAAGTCAAGTAACTTGCTTAAGGACACACAATACATCAGTGGCAGAACTGGAAATAGAATCCAAATTTTATGACACGTTAGCCAGTATGCCTTATCCACTGAACAACACTGCCTCTCAATACGTTGCACAGGGCCTACTACAGCGGAATCCCAATCCTGACTGGAGACTCTGGATTCTATTATAATATAAATATGAAATAATATGGCTAAGCTGATGTTCAGAGGGATGGAATAACTTCTCCAAGATTACACAACAAATCTGTGGCAGAGTCAGTACTTAGAGGCCCAGCGTATAGTCAGAGCTTCAGCTACAAAATGACTTCACCATGTTCCTTCCTAGTCCTTCCTCCAGAAGATCCCTGAAGCAAATGTTTTTACACACAGATTTTTGGCATCCCTGATTTTATTTTTACAGCTGTTAATGTTGCAATTAAACTTTAATATACAGCTACAAACATGAGATTTAATTCCTAATGGTAACAAAATTGTAAAAAAGCTGAGGGTTTTTTTTCAGTTCCGCAACAAAACAAACCAATCATTTTAAATAGTCACATACACTTCCTTGTTGCTGCTGCTGCTTTTTTGTGAAAATGGGAGGTAGTTCCAACAGACAAAGGAATACTGTTTTCTTCTGTGAAAGGCTAGGTTTCACTGCAAAGGTAGCAAATTTTTCCCTTAATCAAATTATCAGATTCTGGCCAAAATATCAGGGTGATACTGGATGCTCACATAACCTGAGTCATAACCAACCTCCCCAGGAACTTCAACCTTCAATTAGCTTCCGACTGTGAACCTTGCAGGTCAGATACTAGCTATTACTTTAACTGGACCTCTGTCAAGAAGATCTGAACTTCAGTGGTTCAAGTGCCCAACAGTTTAGAAATGGGCAAGTTGCCAGGACTCCAATGCTGTGAAGAACTCCGTTAATCACTTTATAAGAAAAACGTTGGGGAGATCATCTATCTGCCAGTCTGATCGATCTCTGGCATGTCCCCACTCAATGTGGCCAAAGTATCCTGTTAAATAAATTGTATTCTCTTATTTAATAGACAACTGCTTTTTTGCCCAGGCAGCAGAATCTGGTCAAAAGCTTACTATGGGGACATGGCACTACAATACCAGGTTAGGCAATGGTATGTCAAGTCCAAAATCCTGCTTTCTAGAATTAGAGTAGTACAATAATGAATAGTACGCTTTTGGCACCTATTCTGAGAAGAATTCTGTACAAAAATTCATTATATTTTCAGGATTTATTAAAATTTCCATAAGTATCCAACTCTTCTCCACCTATCTTCTAATAATTGAGCCTTAACAATTAGCCAAAAGCTAAAAATCAATGTAGCTTTATTTCCCAATGTACATGTTTTATATTTATAATGTTTTAACAATGTTGGATGAAGAATGTTGGATGAGTTTCCTTTGCACTAACTGGCTCGGTGTCTGATACATTTGTGAAACAACTTAATTGATTCCGATGATGTTAATTTTGCTGAAAATTAAAGAGGTGAACGAGTGCATAGCAATATATTTGTTAAAACCCTTCCTGTGCTTAGTTAATTTGTAGGCAACAATCTTTTTTTTTTTTTTTTGAGATTTTCTTCAGAGGTTTCACATTTTAAAATGTGAAAGCATTCAGAAAAAAATAGGTTAGTCTTTTAACATCTATCCAGTTCTGGACTTAAATGATCCAGAATTGTGGCATATTGAATAGCTTTATTAAAGAGTTAAGAGGAGTTAATTATATCAAAAAGAAAGCTGTACGCTCACTATGAATTATGGTCTAATAAGCCCTATGCAGACTGAGACCCAGAGGTGAAATTCTGGTCCTATTTAAATCAGTGGTGATACTTTCATTGTCTTCAGTGAAGCCAGGATTTCATCTCAGATCCTCGGTCAGTTTCAGGGACAGAGTCTGCCACCCTTATTTGTGTTAAATAGTATCTTATTCCAGGTGTAGCCCCATTGAAATCAACGGAGCACATGCAGGTACTACTCACTGAAAGGGTGGCAGCATTCAGCCTGTACTGTATATAGTTACAAATGTTATAATGGTATACAATTTCCTGGAGTTAAATTCTTATTCACAGTGAGTAATAATTATTGATTCTTCATAAATCTTTGACAAAAGAAGTTCAACAGCACAATTGTAACAGTCTAAACCAGCAAAGCTTCATTCATTCTTTTTCAACAAAAAGCCTTTATTATAAAGTTCCAACTCTTGAAGAGATTTTTCATTTCCTTAATTATTCTCAAGCTACAATGACACCAGTTCAAGTGATTATCCCCATTCAGCACACACTGCTGATTTATAGTGCTTCTCTTCCATGTGTCGTGGGGAAGTTCAGACTTGAAATTAGACGAAGGTTTCTGACCGTCAGAGGGGTGAAATATTGGAACGGCCTTCCGAGGGAAACGGTGGGGGCGACGGACCTGTCTGGTTTTAAGATAAAGTTAGATAAGTTTATGGAGGGAATGGTTTAATGATAAAACATAGTAGTCAAGGAAAGCCAAGCAATGGTGGGTAAATAGTATAATGGCTAACGGGGTCGGGCTGGAGACTCTTGCCTATATGCTCGGGGTCTTACTGATCGCCACATTTGGGGTCGGGAAGGAATTTTCCTCCAGGGCAGATTGGCTGAGCCTCTGGAGGTTTTTCGCCTTCCTCCGCAGCATGGGGCAGGGATCTCTAGCAGGAGGGTCTCTGCCGATTGAAGTCACTAAAAACAGGATTGGGGACTTCAACAGCAGAGTCCAGGGAAGGGGTAGGGACGGTTTTATGGCCTGCAGCATGCAGGGGGTCAGACCAGATGATCATAATGGTCCCTTCTGACCTTAAAGTCTATGAGTCTATGAGTCTATGAGTCAAGGATTGTGAGATGGGCATTTCTATGTAGAAAGCAAGTATGTGGTAACAAACCTAGCTGAAGTGAATATTTCTGTCTGGGCTTAGCAAGGATGCCTATCTGATTTATATAACATACAGGGACAAAGATTACATTTTCTGGATAAGGAATTTTACTTCATGATATACCAAGCTGCTAGTTTTGCATTCTACTTTGTCAAATACATGTAATAACTTTGATATAAGTAGTTCACCGTCAACCTCCTTTTCTAGCCAGATGCCATGGGCTGTCAGTCACAGATTGGGGGGTGGGGAGGGGGCGACACTGTAAGACAGAATACTCATGGCAGCAACCATTACATGGAGCCTTTAGTGATGTGTTCCTTGAAGACTATGGCAGTATTGTAATAAACTGAGAATTTCTGCACTGCCAGAAGTTAGTCTGGTGTGGGAGTTTTTAGCTGTAAAAAAGTTGGCAGAAGCTCTGCTAGGAAAAGAGCATTAATAGGGTACCTGTGAGTGTGTGCACCTGGATATACTTACAAGTCACTACAGGCCTTACCGTCACAGATCCTGCCACGCCTGAGCTAGAGGGGTAGGTTGCTATTACTATGTCCAATGTCAGCAACACTTTGTCCAGAGAAACGACACATTCAGAATTCTAGAAGGGCCCTGTGGGTTTGAATTGCTAACCTGAGAAAAAAGTATTATTGAACAAAATGAAGGCCTCACTCACCTCTTCCAGTCTACAGTAGTTCTTGATAGCTCATGAATTAGATTAGAAATACTGCATAATGTACTATAGAAAACAATGTTGCTTTATCAGAGATGTGGACCAGATGACCTAGTAAGGCTGTTTCTTTACATATTTGAACAGTGAGTGTCTCATCAGAACCCAAAACCATATGAAATGTGCCTGGGTTTTGCTTTTATTACAAATTAGAAAGAGATTTTTGATTCATTTCAAGTTCTAAGTTCAAAGTAAAATTTGTGGGGTACAAATAGTCTGAAACCAAACCAAATATGTACATGCTAAACGAAGTCATCAATGTGCTAATAACTATGGTAATTACTTTGATTCAATGGGAAAAACGTTTTTAGCGAATGCCATTGATAATAAGAAACAAGGACAAATTGTGAAAATGTAGCAACATGCAGAATTACAACATTATTGTATTGGATTGTGATTGATTCAAGACACAACTGCTTCCCCCCCCCCCAATTCATATGATGGGACAGAAAATCTTGTACCAACGTGTGTGCGCCTAGGGTTGGTGGGCCAAGGGGGAGGAAAACAATAACAGCTTGCTCAAACACAATAGTGGAGGAGAACAAGGAACAGGTTACACTAAGGCTATGTCTACGCTACCACTTATGTTGGTATAACTTCTGTTGCTCAGGGGTGTGAAAAAGCCATGCACCTGAACGACATAAGTTACACCAATCTAAGCGCCAGTATGGACATCAATGATGCAGCTGCACCATTGTAAGCTCTCTAATGTAGCCACTCCCATTGGCCCCATCAGCTCCTGCAAGCAGATGTACCTAAGCCAGCGGGAGAAGTTCTCCCACTGACATAACGCTGTCCACACCGGTGCTTTGGTCGGTGTAACTTCTGTTGCTCAGGATGTGGCTTTTTCTCACCCCTGAACAACAGAAGTTATACTAACATAAGTGGTAGCGTAGACATAGCCTTAGAGTTGTCAACCCTTGTGATTTTTGTCCTGAGTCTCTCAATATGTGGTAATTTTTGTAAAGTTCCAGCTCTTGGAGCCATGTATGTGAGGATTTCAGATTTCATTTATGCTTTTAGAGAGAAGCTGGAAAACATGGATCCAGAGCACTCAAAAGCCAGAAGACAAATAAAGACCCAAAATTCTGGGGGGGATGGGTGTTAATCTCATGATGATTTGGGGTCTGCAATTCTACATATTAATTTTCCCACAACAACAGGTGCTTTAGCACAGTTCTTTCCAGTTGCACAAAGCTCTTCCTCAAATACTCAATACTGCTATTCTACACTAAAATCTGGTAAAACCTTAGCATACCAACAGCACTTGCCTATACATAATTTACTTTACTTCTTGTGCTCTTTGAACCAAGCTTGTACCTGATTTTACTCTAGAAGGAAGTGGATAAACAGAAGATTATCATTCAACTTTTGTTTCAACCACCTTTCAAATTTATTGTAGCACTGCAGCACAATGACAGAGTCTAAGCCAGCGGGACTAGCTGCTGCAACCCACAGTTGCCCTTCACAGGTGAAGCTGCAGAGGTGGGCAAGTAGATTATTAATTATAATATCTAACAAATGTCTCCTCTGTTTCTGTTTGCCAGTTGTCAACAAGCAGTTAGAAACTCTCATTTATTAGTTACTGAAAACGTGCAATCTAATTTTTGCAAATATTTTTTGGTCTGTGGATTATTCTCAAGCAACGTATTGCAAGTATTTGAAATCTGAGCAGTGTGTTGACTTTGACTGGCCACAGATCACACAGTACTGTCTTTTGTTCCTTAAGTGGATGAGCACAGTTCTTAAAATCAAGATACCATTATAAAAGCTAGCATTAGCAAATTCACAATTCATTTTCTACTAAATCTCCTAAAATTCAGTGTTTCCATAAGCACCACAGTACATACACTCATTCACTAGAATAGTCACAGAAATCAAACATAAGGGCAAAAACACAGTGGAAATAAATATATTTACAGGTTGGAATACTTATGACTTTGTTTTGCTGACTTCACTCAGCTCTAAGGGACCTTCTGAGGTCCCTTCTAACCCTGATATTCTATGATTCTAAACATGGAGGCCCTGATTCAGCAGGATGAACTTAAAGTTTAAAAATGCAATTCAAATATAGTCTGTCCATGAACCCTTTAAAGTAAGCTACTTTAGGGTAGTGCAACCTATGAGAGGAAATAATTGTCATAATAAAAAGAAAATAGCATTGTGCATTCAATAATATCCACTGCTAGAATAAGGTACAGCTTTAGAAAGCTATTTAGACACGTGCCTAATCTTTATCAGCGGAGTTGTCCTATTAAAGTCAAGTAATCTACTTTTATCTGACAACTTTCCAGCCACTCTGGAGTATGGTGTTTGCCACCGGGATGTATGGAATTATGTTTACAATGTCACTGTTATGTACTATTTAGTCAAATAACTTGGAATAAGTCCCCTGTGTCCACTACCCCGGCCCCATGGGAAAACATTGACAAAAATTTTAAAAAATGATTTTGTGGAAAATTTCAATTTTGTACAAAAAAACCCCAAAAACCCAACACTTTTTCTATTTTTGGCTACAATGTTTTTGGTGTGGGGGGTTTCAATTTTTTTTTAAAGACAATTTTTAATTTTCTATTGAAAGCCCCAAAAATCCGTTTTTGTTGAACTCTCAAGTTCCAAAAACAACAAAAAGGAAAAAAATTGATGGAAAATTTAGCCCTACTATTGATCTCATTCAGTCCAAAGGACACAGAAAAGAATTGTTCAGTGGTGACCGCTTAGGCCCCAATCCTTCAATCAGATGCACATGGACACAAAAAGTTCTCAGTGGGGCTCAGGTCACACATAAGAGTTCTCCGTACACAGCTAGTTGGAGGACAAGGCCTATTTCCATACAGCTTCTTCCTTTTCCACAAATACAAAGTAGCCCTGTCTTCAGGACAGCCTTTTTAATGGGACCAAAGTAATACAGATCTAAACATTGTTTGGGGCTGTAAGGTTATAGTACTGCTTGTAACTGTACATGGTTGTAAGGAGACTAGTTAGAAAATTCTCCCTTGATCCCCAAGTGCAATCAGTAGATACACTGATTCAGTACACAAAAGACCCTCCAGTAGAGTGCCCAGAACATTTAAATGTTGGAACTTTAGTTTTCATAGATTCATAGATTCATAGATTATAGGACTGGAAGGGACCTCGAGAGGTCATCGAGTCCAGTCCCCTGCCCGCATGGCAGGACCAAATACTGTCTAGACCATCCCTGATAGACATTTATCTAACCTACTCTTAATTATCTCCAGAGACGGAGATTCCACAACCTCCCTAGGCAATTTGTTCCAGTGTTTAACCACCCTGACAGTTAGGAACTTTTTCCTAATGTCCAACCTAGACCTCCCTTGCTGCAGTTTAAACCCATTGTTTCTGGTTCTATCCTTAGAGGCTAAGGTGAACAAGTTCTCTCCCTCCTCCTTATGACACCCTTTTAGATACCTGTAAACTGCTATCATGTCCCCTCTCAGTCTTCTCTTTTCCAAACTAAACAAACCCAATTCTTTCAGCCTTCCTTCATAGGTCATGTTCTCAAGACCTTTAATCATTCTTGTTGCTCTTCTTTGGACCCTTTCCAATTTCTCCACATCTTTTTTAAAATGCGGCGCCCAGAACTGGACACAATACTCCAGCTGAGGCCTAACCAGAGCAGAGTAGAGCGGAAGAATGACTTCTCGTGTCTTGCTCACAACACACCTGTTAATACATCCCAGAATCATGTTTGCTTTTTCTTTCCTCGCAAAGATATTGTTTGCTGGAGAATTTCAAAACAAAGTTGTTTTTGTTGCCAGGCAAAGCCAAGGTAGGTCTTTTTTGTATTGAAAGAAAGTGGCCCTCAAAAATAAATGGCTACTTTTGTGATAAAAAGTGTGTAAACTGAAGAATATGTTTACCTCGATAAATACAGCATGGCCCATCAGGAAAATAAGATAAGCAACACCATCTCTTCAATTCAAAAGAAATCATGTTCCAGGACAAAATAATCAGAGCAAGGCAATGTGGTCCATCAGATAGGGAACTGAACTGGGAGTCAAGCTTGGATGCTACTCCAGCATCTATCTCTGACCTGTTATGTGACTTCGAGCAAGTCACTTCACCTGTTTCCTCTTCATCCTTCGTCTGATTAGATTGTAAGCGTTTCTGGGCAGGGACTGTGTTTACTATATATTTGTACAATGCCTACTACAGTGGGACCTTATCATGGTTAGTGCCTCTGGACCCTAGTGCAACACAATTATTAATAATAAAAAACAATGATCTGTTTAGGATACGAAATCAAGTTAAGTCAGTGAGTATTCACCAGGTATTTGTATTCTGCTTCCATCTGCAAAGAGGAAGGACAGAGAAACTCCATGGGAGCACAAATGCTATGCACCATTTAACTTAAACCAAGAAACGATGCTGTATTTCTCTATAATCTCCATTAAAAGTGGAACTTAGATTTCTGGCACTGTGACAAAGATGAACAAGTCATCTGGACATAGGGCCAGATGATGCTTCACACCTCTAGCCATCAACCCCTTTCTCATCAGAAATTTGAATGTCTTTTGTTAGAATCACAGTTATCATTATCACACTGAAAAGAATAGGAGAGAGTGAGCACCTTGGTTCATCCTTTAGGACAATGGGAATGCTGAAGAACAAAAACAAATTACCACCACTGGGGGCCAATGAGCCTATGTAATAATTGGATTCAGTTAATGAAATGGAGATAAGAGGTAAAAAAAGATCTTCTAGGACATCTAGTCCAGCTCCATTCCAGTGCAGGATGGAGTACAGTATATTCATTAGTGCATTGTCCAATTTAGTTTTATGCATTCCTTATATGTGTAAGAAGTGTTCACAAGATATTCCAGCACTGTGATATTCCTTTAGGGACTAGCCAAAGATCTGAACATCCTGCATCAGTGTCTGTACCACCCAGGAAGAAATTTATGAAACAGTTTGGTTCTGCTGCTTTCCTGTTGTTCGGGCATCAGGGAAATATGAAACTAAGTCAGCTGGATGCTGTAATTCTTTTCCTGTTGACTCGGGCACATAAGAGCATACTTTTGGTCTGGAAAACAGAGATTTTCTCCCTATACACCCAAGCTGGTTAAATTTCATAACAGAGGATCAACCAACAGGGGAAAAATGATTCTTTTAAGAAATTATTGGATGACTTTTACAGTGGATGGGACAAAATTATAGAGTACATGGAGGGGAGTGGCGGGAAAACAGAATTGGCAGTGTATACTTGGACTCCATGGATGAGGATCTGCGTTTGATCAGATGGGTAATATAAAAATGCATATTAAAAGAGTATATCTTCTGAGTTTATAACCTCTGAATGATTCAATTAGTGCATTATATTTCATTACTATGTGTGAATATAGTACATGAAGGTACCAAAATATAGGATCTTAATTCAAACTATAAAACATTTTTCTAAAATACGGAGTTCATATGTATAACCTGACAGTGATTAAAATAAAAACCAGTGGGGAGTAGGGAGTGTTAGACTGAGGCAGGTGCCCAGATGGTACAAGATCCAGACCCTGGGGATCAATAATAGACAAGCTTGGTTACTTGTCAATCAAACAAGATAGTGGAACTCCTGAAAAGTGGATGGCGCCACAGCCCAATCCTGTACTGCTAAAAGCTTTAAAAACCAACCAGGCCAACTTATATTCAATCCACCATGTAATAAGATCCAGTGTAGAGAATGCAGGTTGCATGTAGCATGATCAGTGTTATTCCATGCAGGCAGCAGCTGTCGTGTTGCTTTCCACACTGCAACATATATAGTACCTGAAACTTATATCCACTGAGCCATATATTGAAAGTGTGTCTATGTGTAATCTAATGTGTTTTAGAAAAGAAATTATATAATCAAATGTGTGTCCACCATGCCAGAAGTACTGTGTCACTCCTTCCCCACCCCATACAAGGAGTTCTGTCAACCCCTCTTCATTCCCCTCCCCCCCCATCTGTGTCACCCTGTTTTTCCCCACATACCAGCTGTCATGTTCTTCCATGATTCTTCCACTTAATGATTACCTGTTCTGTTCATTCCCTCTGGGACACCTGGCACTGGCCATTGTCAGAAGACAGGATATTGGGCTAGATGGACCTTTGGTCTGACCCAGGAAGGCCATTCTTATGTTCTTCTTATGTCCATACCTGATAGGGACTGGCTAAGATCCTTTAATGCTTTGCCAGATATGGATCAGATTAGCTTTAAATAAGGTATTTTATGTATAGTGCCACTTACTAGTAAAACAGTATAATACAGTTTAGCATTTAATTACACCAGGAGCTCTGTGTCCTTCTCAAGACACCCTTGTACCAGGGATCTCTGTCCATCCATCCTCCCCAGTGACAGATGCTCCCTCCCTTACAGAGGCGCCTTTTCTGCCTTCCATTCTTTGGGTGGTGGGGCAGGGGAGCCAGGGCCGGCTCCAGGCACCAGCTTCTCAAGCAGATGCTTGGGGCGGCCGCTCCAGAGAGGGGCGGCAGGTCCAGGTATTCGGCGGCAATTCGGCGGACGGTCCCTTACTCCGCCTGGGAGCGAAGGACCTCCCGCCGAATTGCAGCCGCAGATCGCGATCGTGGCTTTTTTTTTTTTTTTTTTGGCTGCTTGGGGCGGCCAAAACCCTGGAACCGGCCCTGAGGGGAGCGTCTCTTCCCCTCCACTACCCAACATAGTGAAGGCTTATTGAATGGCATTTCATTGGCACAAGGAAACTCTCTCCTGCACTCTGGCATCTAATACTGGCACCAAGTGGCACTGTTAATATTCCTTCCCAGCAGCTGTTAGGTGACTCTCAGTTTGGGGGTGCAGAGAGTTCTACTGCTGCTGGGCTGAAAGTTGGGGTGAAGGGGAAAAATACTACTTTATGTTGTAATAATTGGACCTACAAATTTACCCTAATTAGAAGTTCAACTGTAAAGAGTGCAACTTCATAAGATGTCACAATAACCTGCAACAACAACTGTTGATGGGAAAAGGTATGAAAGGGAGATGGAACAACTGAATTAATCCAAACGAAAAGGCCTACTGATATAACTCAAGGACTGGGTTAAGACCATGCCTGGTAAACAAGAAGAGCATGAAATCCACAAGCAGTGAACCAAAATGTGCGGGTTGGAAACTAGGCGTAATTGGTGGACAAAATAATGAGGGGATGGGTTAGTCTACTTACCATTTCCTTTCTGGGTCCTTACAATCACACTTTGAGAGGAAAAATTGGCTACTGGAGCGAGCTTCACCACTATGGCTACCTCCCCCACCATTTTCTGGGACCTTGGGCCTTCATCATTCTGATTCTGAGAGATGTCCTGACCAGACTGGGCCAGAGACAAGGACCTAGATGATATTGCCACATCTATTGGCTCCTGGGCTGGTGCAAGGATATTTTGCACCCTAGGCGAAACTTCCACCTTGCGCCCCCCCCTCCCCTTCCTCCCACACTGCTGCTGGTCTGGGGTTCCAGCCGCCGGCTCCTGCCAGCCAGGGTCCTGGCCGCCGGCCCACTCAGCCCGCTGCCGGCTGAGTGAACGGAAACCCAGGCTGGCAGTGGGCTCAACAGCGGCTGGGACCCGCAGCCTGTAATAAATAAATAATAATAATAATTAATAATTAAAAACAAAAAATCGGCTTGTATGCCACCTTTGGCACACATGCCGTAGGTTGAGGACCCCTGTTCTAGTGTATACAGTACTTTATGGTAATTTTCACTATATGCGATTTTCCTCTAACGCGCTGACCTTGGAACCTAATCCCTGCGTAAGATGTGACTCCACTGTAGTATAAAAAAATTGGGGGGCACCGCTTTTCAGCCCCCCCAAATCTTGGCACCCTAGGCAGCCACCTAATTCGCCTAGTGGTTACACCGGCCCTGATTGGCTCCATCTGAATCCCAACCACCACCTGGGATGAAACGGGATCAGACTTTACCAACAGCTCTAGCATGATGGACAAATTGCTTTTCAATGACCAAGCAATTCGTCCCTTAAAGAACATATCATGAGTAGAGCTGTGAAAAGAAACTCCAAGCCAAATGAAACATGCCTGGTTACTATTGGTTACAAACCTGAAATGGAGATCAGATTAATCAAAATCCTTTCCAGGTCACTTTTAAATTCAGTGGAAAACTCAGGAGAGACAAAGAAAGTTTCTCACAATTTCAATTGCAAACCAAAGTTATGGTTATCTGTTCTATAATTTAAACAAGGAATTAAGATGCATATAATGAGCTATTCCTCATGGACCAGAAGAAAGATTGCATGTCTTCAGTCTGGCCTCCCACGACATGCAGTACAATTAGCTGGATAAATCCTGAATAACTCTCTTGGCTGATGATCAATATACCTCACAACAGATTAAATCTTGTATAAACTATGCAGATTTGGATAACTAATTCTTACATAAGTGTATTATTCAATATAAGATGAGTTTTGGAGCAAAATTTAAAGCTATACAAGTAAATGATACTGCTAAGATAGAAGTGGGGGAGGGGGGAAAATCGCACAATATCCTAAAGCAAAATCCAGTTTCTGTGGAAGGCAAACATAGAACAACTAGCAGATAACATTTCTCCACAAAGGTATTTTGATTTTTAATTGCCTTGCTTGGAATAGTATGCTCAGCTTACTTTTCTCTAATCAAGGGCATTGCTTGGAAGATGAAACAGTGGGACAAGTTTGTTGCTGAATTATTCAGCATACATTCATTCATTTAAATATTGGACGTATATCAGTGCTGTATTTGGCATAGTACATCTGTTAAAAAACATCAGTTTCATAGAAGATAGAACACTGTCAACTGAAGGAGCAAGAAAGTTTCTGTTAGAAAGAGAAACACACTAATGCTAGAGATTTCAGCCATCATTTGTGGAAGAGACTCCTTCAAAGGTATGACAATTAAAAACAACATAAGACAAGATTTTCAAAATAGGAGTCTGACTTTAGGCTAAATCCATATTTAGACTCCACAATAAGTGGCCTGATTTGCAGAAGTGCTGAGTCCTCAGCAGCTGTTGATGATGTCAATGAGTGGTCAGCACTTTTGAAAATTAGGCTACTTACATAGATGCCTAAATATGGACCTGGGAGACTAACTTTAGGCTGCTTTTTTAAAAAAACTGCCCCTTATCTGCAGTATGCATGTGATGTTATTCCCTTTTCTTCCTCATAGATGTTTCAAGTACCCCAGCAAATATAGATATATTGATTGTCATGTTTAGCAATGTCATTTTCTGAATGAAATAAATGCCTGGTAAAGTACTGAAATCACTGGCCCAGATTCTACCTTCAGATATACATGCTCAACTCCTGTTTATTTCAGTGAAAGCTGGGCATTTATGAGGGCACAATTTGGTCCAGTTGGTGGCTGCTTAAACATTCTATCTTAATAGAGCTTTGGAGTGACTTCTCTTTCTATACAACGTGCCTGTGTCTGTACACTTCCATCAAAAGCATTCATTCAATTGTCCTCACTCTGGTATGCCTCTCCAAGTCTGTCTACCAAACATATTGTCAGACTAGAGAGCCTATAACAAAAAACCACAAAGGAATGAAAAAGCTCCCACTCCCAGTAGAGAGAGTACTCACTGAAAAAAAAAATCAATGTGTTTGCACCCAGACTGCAGCTGTAGCTGTAGCTATTGCAATGGCTAGAGGAAATCAATTAAAAAATATGAAGACTTTCAGGAGGAACCAAGAGCTCAAAAAACTGAGAGGACCTGGAAAAGCTTCAATGAGGAATCAAGGTTACAGGGCAGTTGGGGGCAGGGGAAGGTTAGTAGACTTCAGAGACATGTACTAAGCCTGGGAAAGATCCAGTTCTTCAGATCAGCAACAGCTTTCTCAAAGGCAACACCTTAATTATAGGCCTGGGCTAAACTAAAAATATGAGCAGTTGGGGACAATATGATTCAGCTGAAGCTGGTTCACATTTTTCAGCCACAAAAATTTTCCTGCTGAAAAATGGGGTTGTCAAAACATCATTTTCAATTTCAACAGGAAGGCTCCAAACAAAACAAAGCTTTTTATTTCATATTTTGTAAAACAAAATTTAAAAGTTTGGAAAAATGTTGTTTTACCTCCTTATTTTCCCTTTTTCTCTAGAAAGATAAATTAAACAAATAATGGGTAGGTTTGTTTCCCCTGATTTCCTCTCCCCACCAATTTTGACAAAAGAAAAATGTGGTTAAGTTAACATTTCAGTTTTTCTTTTTCCAGTCTAACTTTTCTGAACTTGGAAAAGTTTTAAAAAGGTAGAGTGGAACAAGGAAGGGTGGGGGAGGAAAGAGGGAAATGTAGGAAAGACATAGCCAGTCTAGATTTCAGTCATTCTACTGTAATCAGAGGCTAAGGAAAAAAGGTGGAGAATTGAAAATTTCAAAAATTTGAATAATTTTCAGTTTTTGAAAAGTGAGTAAAAAAAAATGTCAAATGGAAAAAAAAATAAAGTTTTCCTGTATGCAGGAGAGGGGTAATCAAAAAATTTGTAATGAGTTTTGAAAGACAATTTTAATAAAAAAAATTGTCTTAGGAAAAACACAGGTTTTTTCAACCATTCATTCTTCCCCAATGACTGTACACTCCTATATGCCAATTAGCAGACGGAAAGCTCATCATTATCTTAGAGATAATGAGATTGCTCTTTCATTGTTTGCAGGCACCTTTATCTACTTTTTGTAATTGAGTTAATGGTGGACAAACATCAAATGCTTCAGAGATACTTTCTCATAAGCACCCAAAAGCTATTTAATAATTACCTAAAGCTTCTGAATGGCTTGAGTTTGTAAAACTGGGCTGGAAATCTTGCAAAATATATTTCCTGTGACTTCAGATAATTACTGCTTATGGTCATACCAGAAATACGTCACAGTTTCTCTCAGGGCACTGAAGAAATTCCTTTTCAGGTCATGGGTAGAACCCAGAAGCACAGAGGAATGAAAAAAAGAAAAAGAAAACTAATGACAACCAAAAAATTAACCATACTCTTCCTACCTCATAAGAGGTTCCACTTATATTTGCTTTGCATTTTGGCAGATGCTTAATAAAGAAGTGATTTTATCCCAGTCAGTTGCCCATGCCTAATGTGTTCTCCCATTTTGACATCTTCAGAGAAGTTAAATTCTACTTTGACCTTCAGTTGCCTTTTTGATAGGATGATATGCACAATTTTCCTTTTCTCTAAGTGACAAGTGAACTTAATCAGGGGGAAAGCGTCTTTCATTTCAAATGTTAGCAAAACAACTTCAGATGCAGAGTGGATTTTCTCACCTCCTTAATGTAACTGTTGCTTCTGTGAAATATCTATCCAATGGCTCTAAATAGCAACACAGTATTTAGTAGGAAAAAGTGAATACTAAATAACTATTCTGAAAATGGGAGATTTTTCTTTTTTTAATGTTTGTTCATTGTTTGGTCACTTTCATTTATTTTTAAAATCTCTCAACATTACTTTATCTGCTTCCGGTATGGCAATTCACGTTTATAACCTTTTCATTTATTTGTCAGAAAATAGTAGTGAAAGAAGGGTAGATGGACCATCTAGAACAAAGGCAGATCTCTCAAACTGAGAAATATGAGCCCTAAACTATATTTTTGACTGTAGTTCTGAATTGAATTTCAGGTTAATACATTTAAATGGGAAAACTATGCCAACATAAATCAATTTCCTGTGTTATTTTTGTGTTTAATGTAATGGCAAGTACTTCATTCCTGAGTAACAGGACCACATCACAGCCAGGGCAGAAATGCCCATGAAAAGGTTTTGGCTTGGGTTCTCATAGAATATCAGGGTTGGAAGGAGGTCATCTGGTCCAACACCCTGCTCAAAGCAGCACCAAGCCCCAATTTTTGCCCCAGATTCCTAAATGACCCCTTCACGGATTGAACTCACAAGCCTGGGTTTAGTAGGCCAATGCTCAAACCATTGAGCTAACCCTCCCCCCAATTTTTTTTCACATTGGCCAAAGCTAAAAGGTTCATGACTGATTAAACCAGACCATATAGGAGATATAGCCATAGAATCACAGGACTGGAAGGTCATCTAGTCCAGTTCCCTGCACTCATGGCAGGACTATGTATTATCTAGACCATCCCTGACAAGTATTCGTCTAACCTGCTCTTAAAAATCTCTAACGATGGAGATTCCATACCTCCTTAGGTAACTTATTCTAGTGCTTACCACCCTGACAGTTATGAAGTTTTTCCTAATGTCCAACCTAAACCACACTTGCTGCAATTTAAGCCCATTGCTTCTTGTCCTGTCCTCAGAGGTTAAGGATAACAATTTTTCTCTCTCCTCTTTGTAACAACCTTTTATGTACTTGAAAACTGTTATCATATCCCCTCTCAGTCTTCTCTTCTACAAACTCAATAAACACAATTTTTATTATCTTCCCTCAGAGGCCATGTTTTCTAGACCTTTAATCATTTTTGTTGCTGTCCTCTAGACTTTCTCCAATTTGTCCACATCTTGCCTGAAATGTGTTGTCCAGAACTGGACATAATACTCCAGTTGAGGCTTAATCAGGATGGAGTAGAGCAGAAGAATTACTTCTCACGTCTTGCTTACACCACTCCTACTAATTCAGCCCAGAATGTTTTCTTCTTTTTTTTTGCAACAGCATTACATTCTTGACTCATACATATTTAGCTTGTGATCCACTAAGATCCCCAGACCCCCATCTGCAGTACTACTTCCTAGGCAGTCATTTGTCCTTATTGAATTTCATCCTATTTATTTCAGCCCATTTCTCCAGACCATTTTAATTTTTAATCCTATCTTCCAAAGCACTTGCAACCCCTCCCAGCTTTGTATCAACCACAAGCTTTATAAGTGTACTATTTATGCCTTTAGCTAAATGATTGGTGAAGATATTGAATAGAACTGGACCCAGAACTGATCCCTGTGGGACCCCTCCTGAGATGCCCCTCCAGCTTAATTGTGAACCACTGATAACTACTCTCTGGGAATAGCTTTCCAACCAGTTATGCACCCACCTTATAGTAGTTCCATCTAGGTTGTATTTCCCTAGTTTGTTTATGAGAAGGTCATGCGAGACAGTATCAAAAGCTTTATCAAAGTCAAGATATATCACATTTACTGCCTCCTCTCTTTCCACAAGGCTTGTTACCCTGTCAAAGAAAGCTAATAGGTTGCTTTGATGTGATTTATTCTTGACAAATCCATGCTGATGATTACTTATCAACTTATTATCTTCTAGATGTCTGCAAATTGATTGCTCCATTATCTCTCTGGGTACTGAAGTTAAGCTGACTGGTTTTAATTCCCCAGGTTGTCCTTATTTCCCTTTCTTAGAGATGGGCACTATATTTGCCCTTTTCCAGTCCTCTGAAATCTCTCCGATCTTCCATGATTTTTTTTAAGATAATCAATAATGGTTCAGATATCTCTTCAGCCAGCTCCTTGAGTATTCTAGGATGTGTTTCATCAGGCCATAGTGACTTGAAGACATCTGACTTGTCTAAGTAATTTTTAACTTCTTCTTTCCCTCTTTCAGTCTCTGATCCTACCTCATTTTCACTGGCATTCACTATGTCCAATCGCTACTAACCTTTTTGGTGAAAACTGAAACTAAAAATCATTTAACAGTTCTGCCAATTCTACATTTTCTGTTATTGTTTTTCCATCCTCATTGAGTAATGTGCACACCCTGTTCTTGGTCTTCATCTTGCTTCTAATGTATTTGTAGAATGCTTTCTTGTCACCTAAATGTCTCTAGCTAGTTGAATCTCATTTTGCAGCCACAGCCTTCCTTTGGTTCTCTGGCTATGGTTTCTCCCTTCTCTGCTGAACTAATAATTTTCCTTCTTTCTCAGGTTCCACTGAAATACGTTTACTGACCCTATCCCAGGGCCTCCCCCACACCAAAACCTAACCTTCTTCCTGTGGATCCACCTACTTGGCTTCTTGCCTGTTTAAGCCCTAAGTCAGGGATTCTCCCCTAATAGGAACCTGACCTGCTCTCTGTAGGTTTTTCTCTGCAGTCTCTCCATTACTGAGTTCCCTCTGGTTCTTTATAAGACCCAGATGACAAATGATCCTTACCTAGCTCCACCCCAGCTGGCCAGGATGAAATCAATCAATCAGGTGCACTAATTGGCTCTTACAACCTTGCCTTGTATGTTACGGGAGTAAGCCACATCACACAATTCAAGTGCCTCATGCCCCCTTTCTCCTCTATGGGCTGAGCTCCCTGGCTGGAATATAATATCCGATGATGTGCAACAATCTCCTCACTTGCTGAGCCACAGTGCATCCTGAGAGCCCATGGCAGTGGAGTATCATAGGATATGTAGTCCAGCTGGGGGAGCCCAGCCTATAGGGGAGAATGGAAGATGAGACATTAGAACTACAATTCCCATGATGCATCACAGTGGCATTTCTGAATTTAAATTTTCTGGTTTTAGCTGAAAGTTTTCAGTTTTTGTGTGTTCAGTTTTTCAACTAAAAGTCAAAATTTTCTGTGGAAAGCAGACACTTTTCACAAAAATATTTGTTTAGTCAAAAAAACAATTTTCCACAGAAAAAAATTTCAAATGAAAATTTTGACCAGTCCTAATAATATAATTTACTTCTTATAATGTTCCACTTGCCCCTCTCAGATATGGCAGAACTCCTTGTAACACAATGTTTTCATCAACTGCATTTTTTCTATAAAAACTCATTTAAAGTTACCTTTACAATACTTTCCCAACATCCAGACCTTTGAGCCACATTATTCTGAACTGGTTCTGTCCATCTTCACTACAGTTGTGACACATAGCTAGAAAGGGTTAAGCATCCAGCAGGATAAATGACCCAAATTCAACCTTTAGGGACATACTGGTAGATAATGTTTCTGGTTTTGTGTGTTTACATATATAGTGTTAGAGGTTAACAATGTAATCAAACAGTTCCTATCTATGCTGTATTCTGTTAATTCAGAGATCAAAAGGTGATCTTAACATTTAAATAATCTGTGATATAGTGATATTACTGTACTGTATTTTCTTTGAAGTATATAGCAAATGGTGGAAAATAGGCAATGGCTTATGCTAATCTGTGTAACTAATTACCAGTGATGCTTAGGAAATGGGTCTACTTCAAAGTCTAAATGATTGCCTATTGTTCACCTAAGGACTCTGTGCTGTCAAGAGAAGGTCTGGAACTGTATAAAGGTCCTGATCCTTTTAATCTCAGATCTGCTTGATGCATTATGCAGGGAAAGCTTCAGTCATAATGATGCCACTTGATGATTGCCTGTTCTGTTCATTTCCTCTGGGGCACCTGGCATTGGTCACTGTCAGAGGACAGGATGCTGGGCTGGATGGACCTTTAGTCTGACTCAGTATGGCCGTTCTTATAAGACTGATATCTCCAATCCCACTTGGGTCACCCTGAATATGAACATTGGATTATAACCTATGGACTAATTCTGAAAGAACTCTTTGCAACTGCAAAGCTCACCTTGTCTACTATAAAACGTATCTCAGAACTGTACTCATGTCTGTATATATACTGATCTTTTAACCAATACTCACTCTTTTCTTTTTTAATACATTTTAGTTTAGTTAATAAAGATTTGCTGTAAGTGTGTATTTGGATAAGCTCTGAAAGATTCATTAACTTTAGAGGTGATGTGTCTGATCCTTTGAGATTGGTAGAAATTTCATATTTGACTTGGGTGTTTGGGTGGAAGCCCAAGCCTGGGTTGCTATAAGGGAACTGTGTATTGTCTTCTGTGTAACCCAGGGATTGGCAACCTTTGGCATGCAGCCCCTCAGGGAAATCCGCTGGCAGGCTGTGACAGTTTGTTTACCTGCAGCGTCCGCAGGTTTGGTCAAACACAGCTCCCACTGGCCGCAGTTCACTGTTCCAGGCCAATGGGGGCTGCAGAAAACAGCATGGGCTGAGGGATGTGCTGGCCACCACTTCCCGCAGCCCCCAGTGGCCTGGAGCGGTGAACCGTGGCCAGTGGGAGCCACGATTGGCCGAACCTGCAGACACGGCAGGTAAACAAACCGTCCCGGCCTGCCAGCGGATTTCCCTAACAGGTCATGTGCCAAAGGTTGCCGATCCCTGGTGTAACCAATATGGTATTGTAGAAGTTATTTTGTGCTAACCTGGTAAATCTAAGCATTGGAATATCCACCAGATTTGGGAATTGTCTGCCTCATTTTTTGCAGTTTTCCCTAAGTGAGTAACCTCAGTGTGGCTCTCCTGGGATCTCGGTCACAACAATTATGAAGCCATCAGCAACGATAACACACTGCTGTAAAGGAACTTTGGAAAAATTATGCTAAAAAAAATACAGTTGACCTTGTGTGTGCCAGAATTTCAGTGATATTTTATTACTACCATTCTTAGTTTTTAAGACTATACTGTACACATTTATGGTAACATATATCTATTCTCCTTATACTGCTGTGTGACTGTTTCTTTTATGAAAGATATTTGAACAATGACTTTGGGTCTGAATGTGAAAAGAATTACAGGTACAGTACAAACTACAAAAGCATTCCTTTCAACAGTCAAATTAACTGGGTAGGGCCTGCTATGACACTATCTTGCTTTGATTTTGCCTCCTAAAGGTTATTTCTAATTTAGTTAATATGGAAATATGCATTAGAATATTTTCATTTTTAAAATGGTGGCATTTTTCCTGTTTCCAATCTATCAATTCAAGATGCAAATAGAGGTGGTCAGGAATTTTTTGACAAAATGTTTTTTCATTAGAAAATGCCAATTTGTTGAAACCAAAACTGTTTCAGCAATAGGGAAGAATCAGTTCTGAAAAATCTCCAGATTAAAAAAATATATTGAAAACAAGTTTTAAAATTGTAAGTAGGAAATATTGCAACATTTTTTAAACAAAGTTTTGTTTTCTCATTCAAAAGGAGTTTTTGTTTTAAAATTTTAGTTAATTTCTATTTTAAAAGATTTTAAAAGTTTAAAGGTTGAAATTGAAACAAAAGGTTTTAAAATTATCAAAATGGAATTTTCAAAAAATTTAAAAAATGAAATTTTAACTCTTCATCCCAATTTGGGATGGAAAAAAATTGGAATCTCAAACTCTTATGTGACAGGAAAACAGTTTCCCAACCAACTCTAGAGGTAAATGGCAATAGGTCCTAGAGTTACCTTATCCCCTGGTGAATTGTTTATTTAAGCACAATGTTTTCTGTGTGAAATGAAGAGTAAAATCCACATCATCTCTGTCACGCATTTGACATATTGTATCTCTCAAACTGCAAACCAAAGTCATTTCTTGGCAAACAGTAGGGTAGCCAAGCTATCTACCTAAATATTGTATTCTTAAATCAAAAGAGTTGAGATATCAAAAACATCTTCTTCAGATCATGGCAAGAAAGATACTTTCTTTGTGAATTAGGAGAGGGCAATTTAACATGCTGAAAGAACAAGAGCAAAAGGCTAAGTGAACAATGCAAGTAAATAAATGTTTCCCCTCAAAACTATGCAGTTGTATATTTCACTCTGCTTAGAGCAATCTTTATGTTTGTTAGGCACCATGTCCAATGATTTGTGCTGAAGTTAGAACAATAAAGTTTTTATACAATATACATTTGTGATAATATGCATCTATTCTCCTTATAATGAGGTCTGACCACTAATACATGTTATCATAACTTTTATACAAAATTTAATAAAATGACAATTTGTGAGATAAAATTTATAGTCAAACTTGTGTATGAAAATGACTAATAATATATTTGCAACATTCTTTCAGAACTATATTGAGGACCTGACCCAGAGACAACTCAAGTCAACAGAAGTCTTTACATTGACTTCAGTGGACTTTGGATCAGATCCTGATAGCTTAGTTGCAGAAAAAAAGAGGTTCTATGTGGCAAGTCTGAATTTGGGACTAGAATCATGGTAGGAACCTTGTAGGGATATCACGTTAGTGACATGCAAGTTGCAGATTTAATGATCCTGAAAGATCATATAGACAATCATAGTACCATAGAGTTAGAAGGGACTGCAAGGATCATTTAGTCTAATCCCCTGCCAAGATGCAGGATTTGTTGTGCTAAAACCTCCAGTGAAGGAGCTTCCACGATTTCCCTAGGTAGTTTGTTCCATTGTCCTACTCTTCTTACAGTTAGGAAGATTTTCCTGAGATTTAATCTAAAATTGCTATGCTGTAGTTTGAATCCATTGCCTCTTGTCTTACCCTCTGTGGCAAGAGAGAACAATCTTTTTGCAGCAGCTTTTCAAGTATTTGAAGACTGCTATTATGTCTCCCCCTTTATCTCCTCTTTTCCAAACTAAACATACCCAGTTCCTTCAGCCTTTATTCATATGGCTTGTGTTCCATCCCTTTGATCATCTTTCTCGCTTGTCTCTGGATCCTTTTCAGTTTCTCTGTACCCGTTCTACACACTGTGACCAAAACTGGACACAGTACACCAGCTGAGGCCAAGTAGAGTGGTACTATCACCTCCAGTGATTTGCATGCTATGCCTCTGTTAATGCAACCCAAAATTGCATTTGCTTTTGTAGCACCCCCTCTCCAGACAGCTACCTTCTTTAATGCCAATCTGCTTACAGGTTTTGATGGACAGGTCTGGGTTCTTCTGGATCCCGCCACTCACTCAGCAGGGTGTATCTTCTTTATGTTTCCCTATGAATTTATTTGGCAGTGCCTCCACCCCCCTTGCTCCTTACTGGCAGGGTCACCAAGGCAGCCTGGGAGGAAAATTCTAACCACAGGGTAACCCCCACTTATTTGCCAGATAGTTGGAGACTCCCAAGAAATAACAGAAATACATGCAATGTATTCAACACAGTAATTATATTAAACAGGAGACAAATATAACATAACAGGGTAAAACACTATTTTTAGGGTCACCGGTGCCCACGCTGATAATACCCATGACTTTCCCCAGTCACATGACCTGATGTACAAATGTAAGATTAGCGTCCCGTTGGTATGCGTACTTTCTTGGGGCCCTTGATGACCTATGACTACGATATCTTCTCTGCAGTGGCTTAGCAGTGTGGCTGACTGGGTTCAGTACAGCCCAAAGGACTCACAAGTGAGAGGAGGTGGTAAATCCCTCCATAGGTTTAATATGTAGCAGGTTATAAAATCCCCAAACCCTTACTCCCTGACTTGAGGACACAGTTCAGGCAGTAGGGGGTCCCCCAAACAGCTAAAATATGGTGCACTCACAAAGTCCATAAATGATCCTCAGGTGACTGGTTTCACCTAGGGAGCTGGAGGGCTAACTCAGCCTGGCTGGGGAAGTTTCCCAGCAAAACTCTACAAACTGGGAGTCATCAGTGGAGAAGGAAAAGCCCAGCTGAGGGATCTTGCTTTCAGGTCCCTAAAGGCAAGTTCTCAGGGGGAACCCTGCATGCAGGCCTGGGACTCACCAGCTCCCCACACAGCCAGTCCTGCCCTTGCCCTTGCCCTGGCTGGCTCCAGACTGTCTCAAAAAATGGCTTCTCCTCTTTCCTGAGCTCCCTGGGAAGGGCATCTTACTTCCTATTGGTTGCCGGGCACACTGGTAGTCTGCCTTGGCTCCCCCTCCCTACCAGGGACAGTGTGCCTCTCCCTGAGCTGCCAGCAGACAGAGCCCCAGGAATCTAGGTAATCTCCTTGGGGGTTACATTTTTTTTGCAACAGCATTGCATTATTGACTCATGTGGAGGTTGTGATCCACCACAACTCCCAGATCAGGAAGCGGCAACCGTGGCCAGTGGGAGTCGCAATCGGCTGAACCTGTGGATGCGGCAGGTAAACAAACTGGCCCGGCCCACCAGGGTGCTTACCCTAGTGGGCCACATGCCAAAGGTTGCCGCTCCCTGTCCCATATCGTTCTCAGCAGTAGGAAAGTTTTTGAAAGAATCAGAAAATTGAATGCAAACTGTGTATCACAGACACATGAAAATACCTGTGGGTTCTGGATTATATATTCCATGCCAGTGCCAATGCATGATCACTTTCTTTGCTACTGTATATTTTCAAGTACTTCATCTACTTATCCTTGAAATGACTGATGAGATAGGTCTTTCACCGTATCCCTAAGGAGGCTATACCATAGTCCTGACTGTTAGAAAAATATTCTGATATTCATCTTAATTTGCAGCCAATTTTACTCCATTTACATTTATTAGAAATGACTGAAAAGTATGGAGTGAATATGATATTCTGCAATTTCCACTGTGTTTCATAGAATAGTTTATTCAGCTAACAAGTTTCTCTGCTCTATGGCCAGCTGAAGTAAATATGAATCATTTTGAACAATTCCTTTAGACTCATAGAATTTGTTTACACCCCCAGTTAGGCATGTCTTCTAGGTAGGCAATGTTTAGCCAAGCTACAAATATTTAGCATTTCCTGAGTCTTTCCCTCCGATTTAATAATCAGGGTTTCTGTTTTCTGAATTCCCCTTAAACTGTGTCATTCTAGTCTTTGAGGTGTCTAGTATTGTACACAAGACAACATTGCATATAGTATTGTACACAGCATTCTATTGTTGTTGCAGCCTCTACAAGGCTGCTATATACTGTTCCATGATGGGAGGCATCAATCTTTAATATTTCCTTCCTATGCTAATTACCCTCCATTCCAGTTTACTGAAGCTGTTAAATTTTGGGATGCATAAACCTGTTTTGCCTAACTATGAGTGCCTCTGAACATTGTGGGTAGAGTTGGTCAGAATTTTAAGCCTGAAAAATGTTCCCATCCAAAAATGTGGTTTTCCAGTGAAATATGTTGGTTTTGAAGATATATACTTTCATACACTTTCTTACCGTTTTAAACCTGGATTTTCTAGTCAGTTCTAATTGTGGATCTAAAATAATGAATAAAATGCAAACTTTTTGAATTTTTTATTCTACGGAGGACAAGACAAGACACTAGTTCTGTGCTGCTGCTGAGAGCAACTGGCAATTGGACTTCTCTGACGTCGTCTCCCATCATTCCTACAGACCCCAGATCAAGTCCTTCTCTGCTTCTCCATATCCCCAGCTCCCAGCAGAACTGTTCTGCTCTTTCTGACACCATATAGTTTCCACCAAAAGGTCAAAGTTGAAGGACTGGGAGTTTCCCCAGCTAAGGACTGAATAAATTCTCTAGGGTGGATTGTGTCTTCAAAATCCTCATGGTACTCGTTGGAATACTCTCCACAGGAATTGTGCAGGCTAGGGGTGGGCAGTGAGCATGGTGGCAGGGGGATGCAGATAGTCCTCCTCCAGCACATGGAAAAGGTATTATAGACTGGTGTTATAAGCCCTTTCTATTATATATGGATCCATCATTCTGAGAAATTCCCAGATTAGCCAGAGCCAGGGGAATTCTTGGTTATCTAGTGCTATGGAAGACATGAGGTCAGGGACCACTAGGGGCCCCAGACTCCATGTCCAGGGCTGGGCCCAGCATCTTATTCCACAGATGCAATGGGAGAAACTTCATTACCTTAGTGGAACAAACTGAGGGAAACTTCATGAGAGGATCCTTACTGAGATCTCATTTCCTTAGCTTCCTTCTGTGAATTTTATCATGGAAGAGGCAATCTTGCCAATTGTAAAGACCTCAGGATTTGGCCCATAGTTTTTTTGCATATTATATTAACCAGGTATAGAGGATTTATATGAACAGGATAATTTTCATACAAAAGATGTTAGAGTCTAATGGAAAAATGGATTCTGATTCCTCCTGAACTATGCCTGTTATAATTACCTTAAAACATACTTCCACTTCTTACTTTAGTGTAGTACTACTAGTACAGAAATGTCTTGTCCGACTTAGCTGCTTCAGTTTCATGTTGACAGAGTACAAGTCCAAGAGAAATCTACAGGATAGGCTTTTTGTATATGGTTCTCTTTCAGCCTCAATAAACATCTTATTTTCTGATGGTTTGAAGTGGCTGTCAGTTATTTCAAGATCATAGCTTTCCATTTGAGAGAATTACAGCCACTGAGTACTGAGTTCTAGAAATGTAACAATAGCCTAGACTAGATCCTCCAAGGAGGCAGCATGAGCATTTCCTGTTATTTACTCATATTTGAATTCATTCACATATCTGTCAGGTTAAGGGGAAGAAAGTTTACTCCACAATCCGAAGATACAAAGAAACATGAAAGCAGAAATTGTATTTCATGACAATACTACTCTGCTACAAAGAAATGATAGTAATCATCTGTTCAAGTGCTTTACAGAAAATATCTAATTAGCCTCCACAACAGTTATATGATGACATGTACATGACACTGACAAATATATCTATCCATTCATATAACGCACACATATTTTGAATGCAAAAATAGTTGAATTGCCTATTCCAAGTCCCCCAAATATATTGCATTAAATATTTAATTTATATTATATTTGGTTAAATAGTAATTTAATTATGAATACTTTCACAAACAAAGGAACTGGAATTAGTTTGCTATAATTTTTGTTCACAAATATGCTGAAGATTATTGCTAAAAACATTAATTTTAAAAGAATCATTCTTTAAATATCTTATCATAAACCTAGATTGCAAGCTCTCTGACGAAGGGATAATCTTTGAACTTGTTTGTACAGTGCCTAGCATAGTAGGGTTCTTGTCGTTGACTAGGGGTCTAGGCACTACCCTAATACAAACAATAAATAATAATAATAATTAATAATAATTACTCTTCACCTTCAATCTGATTCATATGCATAAGCCTTAGAATATTATCTCTCTATGTACATTTGAGACTATACTAATAAATAATAATTATAAATAACATTTGATATTAATATAATGTATATTATTTATCAAATAGTACAATATAAAATACAAACTAGAATTTCTTATATTCCTTCACATACTGAGTAAAATTATAATATATTTACTTCAGTGGTTCTCAACATTTTCCATACTGTGAATTCATAGAATCATAAAAATATACGGTTGGGAGGACGCTCGAGAAGTCATCCAGTCCATCCCCCCATGCTGAGGTAGGACCATCCCTAACAGGTGTTTGTCCAACCTGTTCCTAAAAACCTCCAATAATGGGGATTCCACAACTTCCCTTGGAAACCTATTCCAGAACTTAACTTTCCTTTATGGTTAGAAAGGTCCCCCCTCACCCCACCCCTCTAATATCTAACCTAAAACTCTTTTACTGCAGCTTAAGCCTATTACTTGTTGTCCTGCTTTCAGTGGACATGGAGAACAATTGATCACCATTCTCTTTATAAAAGGCCTTAACATATTTCAAGACTGTGATCATGTCCCCCAGTCTTCTTTTCTCAAAGGTAAGCAGGCCCTGTTTTTTTTTAATCTTTCCTCCTAAGTCATGTTTTCTAAATCTTTTATCATTTTTATTGCTTTCCTCTGGCCTCTCTCCAATTTGTCCATATCATTCTTAAAGTGTGGCACCCAGAACTGGACACAATACTTCACCTGAGGCCACACCAGGGCTGAGTAGAGTGCAACAGTTACTTCCATGTCTCATTTTTGATACTCCTGCTAATATAAATCCTAGAATATTAGCCTTTTTTGTAACTGAATCACATTATTGACACATATTCAATTCATGATCCACTATAATCCCCAGACCCTCTTCAGGAATACTACTGCCTAGCCAGTTATTCCCCATTTGTATTTGGGCATTGGATTTTTTCCTTCCTAAGTGAAGTATTTTGCACTTATTTTTATTGAATTTCATCTTGTTGATTTCAGACCAATTCTCCAATTTGTCAAGGTCATTTTGAAATCTAATCCAGTCCTCCAAAGTGCTTGAACCCCGCCCCCCCCCAGCTCGGTGTCATCCACAAATTTCATAAGCATATTCTCCACTCCATTCGCCAAGTCATTACTGAAAATACTGAAGAGTACAGTACCCAAGACTGACCTCTGCAGGTGCTGACTTTCCAAAGTGACGGGAGGTGCTTGACTCCTGGCTCTGCCCTCACCATGCCTCTTCCCCCCCCCCCCCCCCCGCGCCACCCCTTCCTCCAAGACCTCACCACCGCTTCAACTTCCACCCCACCTCTTCCCACCCAGTTCCGCCCTTCCCTGGAGCACGCCACATCCTTACTCCTCCCCCTCCCTCCCAGCCTCCTGCATGCCATGAAACAGCTGATTGCGGCAGGCGGGAGGCGCAGGGAGGGAGGGGGAGGCACTGATCCGCAGGGGCCGCCAGCGGGCGGGAAGCATGGCAGGGTGGGGGGAAGGTCATAGGGGGGCTGCCGGTGGGTGCTCAGCACCCACCATTTTTTCCCCGTGGGTGCTCCAGCCCCAGAGCACCCACAGAGGCAGGACCCCACTAGATACGTCCTTCCAGTTTGACAGCAAACCATTGATAATTATTCTTTGAGTACGATTCTTCAACCAGTTTTGCACCCATGTTACAGTAATATTGTATAGGCCACATTTCCCCACTTTGCTTATGAGAATGTCATGTTGCACTGTGCCAAAAGCCTTACTAAAACCAAAATATATCATGTCTACGGCTCGCCCCCATCTACTAGGCTAGTAACCCTGTCAAAGAAGGAAATTAGGTTGGTCTGGCATGATTTGTTCTTGACAAATCCATGTTTGTTCTTATAACAGAGCAAAAAATGCTCCCTCTTGTCAGAAAGAAAGGGAGTGAGGTGCAGTGTTGCCACGTCTTGTGATTTTATTGCAATAGTATGTATTTTTCTTAAAACTCTAACTCCCAGAGTCATATGATTATACGCAAATCTCTGCTTACTTTTTTTTAAAGTAGATTTCTAGTCCTCATGGTTTCAGAGGAAAGCTTGAAAACATGAACCATAAAAGCTCAAAAAAAAAAAACAACCCCAAAACAAACCCAGAAGTCAAATAGAAAACATCCAACAGCATTTATTATTTTTGAAAATATGATTATTTTTAAGCCAGTCTCATGATCCGGGAGAGATTTTTAAATACTTGGCTATTGTGAAACCCTCAGTTCTCTGGCTGAGAATACCTTATTTACTCAGTGTTTTTCTCCAACTTATTGTGACAAAACTCCCATAAATTTCCATAAGAATTTTGCCTGAGTTAAGAACTCTGGGATTCTGCCTCCTATGTGTACCATGCTTTAGTACTGTGTAATACAGACTCTGTATCTCACATATACCACTTTTGTTTTCACTTAGAGGATATGATAAATGCAATATTTTCAGTGTTTGAAGTTTTCCCAAAAAGCTTCTAGTTTATTAGTTACATAATGGGAATTATTTTCTACTCAGTTGCTTGTGTTACAAGGTGCAACTGTGTAGAGTTTTTAAATAGGTTTCTTGTTTCTTTGTATAAAGAAAGCTGTACTCTCCCGATGCTTACTCAGAAATGTATTAAAACACCACAGGAAGTGTATTAACAAAAAACAGGTGTCTAAAAGAAGTGCCTGAAGCTGAAATTTTTAGATCATGCAAACAGACTCACTAAAGTAAATGGGGTTATCCATATTGCTAAAGTTTTTGCATGAAAGGGAGTATTTGCAGGCTCGGACCCAATTTAGTTCTGATGATTGTAAAACCCCACTGAAAAATTCAAAACTGCATGATTATAATGAGAGCAGAGTTTGCCTGTGTTTTATAAAAATGAACTATACCCCTTTAAAGTCTCAGGTAGCTCACTGCTGAAGTAATTATTAATTACCCCACTATTACAATCTTATAGAAATTAATGGAGATATCCTATCTCCTGGAACTGGAAGGGACCTTGAAAGGTCATTGAGTCTAGCCCCCTGCCTTTGCTAGCAGGACCAAGTACTGATTTTGCCCCAGATCCCTAAGTGCCCCCCCAAGGATTGAACTCACAATTGTGGGTTTAGCAGACCAATGCTCAAACCACTGAGCTATCCCTCCCCCCACTATAGGTCTGATTCTCCATTGACTTGCAGTTTGTGCAGTTATTTACCCCTGTATACAGTGGATGCAAAATGCTATCAAATAGGAATGATAGTATTTTACCCCTACTTTGCCTGTATTTTGCATAAGTCTGAGGGGAAGAATTTCAAAGGCCTAAATGGAAGCTAGATGCCCAACTCCTCCTTTTGTGTCCCCTGTATGGCAACATAAGGCGAAAGGCAGAGGAGAATAGAGCCCAATAAGTCCAGACTGGATTATTCTGTCTTCAGTGGTAAGCAAAGCCTACTTAGCTCCCAGTTCATTTTATAGCTCTGAAGTTGGCATATAACGCTGGAGAGAGAAAGACAGACCACAAATAAGCTTGCCATATAGCAGTTAGAGCAAAGAAAAAAATATACCCTCTTAACTTAGTGTTGAGTGAGTGAGAGTGGGGTAAGGCAGAGGAGAAAATATGGGTGAATCATATGATGGTGAAAAGTTTTCAGCCTGTGAAGTACAGGAGACACTGACCAAGAAAGTTGCTGTCATCCAGGAAAACACTGAAAATTGCTCCCGATACCTGGTAACAACTCATCCAGAAAGACTATGGAATAAATTCTCACCTGTGTTGATGCTACACTTGGTGCAGGAACCAAGGATGGTGGGGCACAAAGGTGGATATCCATTAACTTTACAGCCCCTAGCCTTCATTCTGAAGCCCCCTGGTTTGGCCCCAAGCATAACTTAGACTAGCCTTGTGGTAGCTCACTGTTGTGCCTGACTACAACTACCCTCAAGTGGCTAATCCCTTAGATTGCTATCAGGCCACAGTGGCACTTGGGCCACATCTCATTTCCTCCAGCCATGCTCTGAACACCCTCACCCGCTATACAGAGTTGCTGTGGTCAGTGGTGCAAGTGGAATCCATTTCTTACCGGTACACATCCCCACCACGGGGGGCACGTGACCTACTCACGTGACTCTCCATGTGACTCCTCTCCACCCCGTCCCCAGCTCAGGGCCCCCACACTCTCCCCATCCCCTCCCCATGATCCACCCCCCCTTACCTGGAGAAGTGTGTGTGGGGGGGAATTTGTCTGTCCTCTTCCCAGTGTGGCTGCTGTACCGCTCCAGCCCTTCCATGCAGGGTCTCCTCCAGCTGTACAGCAGCCAGCCCCGCTGGAGTCAGGGCCGGCTCTAGGCACCAGCAAACCAAGCATGTGCTTGGGCGGCACATTTTCAGGGGCGGCATTCCGGCCATCTTTATTTATTTATTTTTTTTGGCAGCAGCAGCGTGTCATGCGTGGGGGGCACCCTGGGGCCACTGCGGTTCGTGCTGCGGGGAAGCAGCACCTGCAACTTATGGCTGGGCCAGGCAGGCTCCGAGCAGGGGACACTCGGGCTGGGGGCCGCCCCTCGGGGCACATGGAGCCGCCTGCAGGTGCCGCAGGGCGACCGCCCCCCAGCGCTGCAGCCAGGGCTGTGTGAGGCGGCCAGAGCCGCCCAGGGACTGCCGCAGGGTGGCCAGAAGCAGCAGCAGCGGGGCCATAGAGGGCAGGGCACTGCCATTTGGGTCCCGCATCCTGCTCTCCAGGGCTCCGCTCCCTCTGGGGCTACCCTGCCCTGGCTCCTCAGCCCCCTGCCGGGGCGTTCCCCCGGCTTTGCCCTCCTGGTTCCTGGCCGGTCCTGGAGGCAGGAGCCCTGGCTGGAGGGACCCTGGGCTGAGGTGTGGCCTGGGAGCCCCTCTGCTTACCCCGACCCTGACAGTGCCGGACTGGCTGGAAGCGAGGGGGGAGTGGGCGGAGTCAGCACTGGTGGGGGGGAGCCCAGGGCTGGGGCGGCAGGGGGCGCAGGTGGGGGGGGAGAGCCCAGCACTGGGGCGGCAGGGGGTGCGGGTGGGCGAGGGCACTGGTGGGGAGGGTCAGAGCCCTAGGCTGGGGTGGGGGGGCAGTCAAAAATTTTTTTGCTTGGGGTGGCAAAAAACCTAGAGCTGGCCCTGGCCGGAGGACAGGGCTGGAGGCGGTACAGTGGCGCCGGAGGAACTGCCAGCATGGGGCCACCTGGTGGCCCCATGTTCTCCTCCTTTCCCCCACTGTGGTTCCTGGGAGAGCCCTAACTGGCCACTGTACAGACTGGAGGAGACCTTGCGTGAAAGGCCTGCGGGGTGGTACAGCTGCGCCGGAGGAGCTGCGGGTGTGGGGCAGCCCAGGGGCCCCACCTTCTGCTCCTCCTGTGTCTTTCTGGTATGCCGTACCAGCTATAAATATCTTGCTGGTACGGCATACCAGACTAGACCGCCCTTTTGCACTGCTGGTTGTAGTGATGACTTTGCTCTGCAGTAAGCTCTCAATTCACAGGCATGCTCCCAGACTCTTAGGGCAGGGAAAAGAGGGGAAGAACTCTGCCTTGCTACCTGTACTGGAAGATCAGACAATCACTCAGCATATTCAGCATCTCTGGTTGGCTGTCTTCCCCCAAGAGACAAGAGAATGAGGGAGTCAATCAATCAGAAGTGTTCTCCCCATAGACTATGGGTTTTTCCTGCAGATGTGTTTAAAAAGCCTATGAATAACATGCATAAACTACGTATGAATACAAATAAGCACCAAATACTTAGGATTTTCCCCAAACCCCATGGCTAGTAGAGCTTCCTGGAGCCACCACATTTTTACATTGTTCCCAGAAATCTGAACTATTAGTTTAACCTTCTAGTGTAATACATTGTGCCCATGGGAAGATATTTACAGGCACACACAGATATTAGATTTTTCCATTCACTTATTTCTGCAATGATTATGAATTTTACCTGAAGTGCAGGATCTTTTCAGAGACCGTCCAACAACATCTCCCCTGCTCATTTAATCTTATGATCTTCCAGGAAGACATGTTTGTTTTCCAATGTGGACAGTTTTGTGTATTTTAAAAACTATAATTGTAAAAGTCACCATTGTGCCATACAATTGGTTTTTCAGCTACTGACAAAGTATAAAATGCTAATTATAATAAAGCATTAAACCATTGGAGTATATGTAAACTTATGCAGTATGATAAAACTGGTGATTATCCCACAATATCCCTGCAGTTCAGCCACCATTAGACTTCTTGTTTACAAGAACCAACTTTCTCGGTCTCATTATTAAAAACTATTGCTTCAGAGAGCTTACTGGCTTTGCTTGCACTAGGTACATTGGGAAACAATGAAGTTATGGTAGAGAGAATACAGAAGGCTACATGACTTTAATACAAATAATTATGGAGAAAACAAAACACTGACAGACACACAAAACAAAAAAAGAGAGAAAGAAAAAAAGCTTCTATCTTCTAGAACAGTATCCCTCCCTGCTGTCTGTCTGTGATATTTCACTCACAGTACTTCTCAGAAAGGCAGAATGTGAAATCAAATGGAAGCAGGCGACTGAAGTGAAGTCAAGTGTAGTCAGTAGCCACATCTCATGCATTTTTAATTGTTGTCATTGCACGGTTTTATGTTAAATTCAACCTGTTCCTTATGGCAGGGCTCATCCAACATTATGATTCAACATTCATTTAGTTTCTGAGTTGAGAGTTCTTTCCTCTAACAAACTAAAGCAGGGGGGGAAATGCTTCTTTATTTCCTTGTGTGGGTATCGTAGTTTTGAGAATGCTTGGTGAAGATCTTGTAGGTGTTGGTCTCTGTCTGAGGGGTTGGAGCAGATGCGGTTGTACCTCAGCGCTTAGCTGTAGACGATGGATCATGTGGTGTGTCCGGGGTGGAAGCTGGAGGCATGAAGGTAGGCGTGGCAGTCGGTGGGTTTTCGGTATAGAGTGGTGTTAATATGACCATCGCTTATTTGTACTGTGGTGTCTAGGAAGTGGACCTCCCGTGTAGATTGGTCCAGGCTGAGGTTGATGGTGGGGTGGAAGCTGTTGAAATCATGGTGGAATTCTGTGAATGGCTATCCAACTACAGAAGCAGTTTCTCCTCCCTTGGTGTTCACACCTCAACTGCTAGCAGAGCACCTCATTATCTCCATACTGATTTATACCTGCCTCTGGAAATTTCCATTACTTGCGTCTGATGAAGTGGGCATTCACCCACGAAAGCTTACGCTCCAATACTTCTGTTAGTCTTAAAGGTGCCACAGGACCCTTTGTTGCTTTTTACAGATTCAGGCTAACACGGCTACCCCTCTGATACTTGACACCATGCAATGTACTGCATTTAGCCGAATGGAATGGAAATCTATCAACCTCATGAAGATACTTGCACAAATACAGACAGATATCATCTTCCTTTCCAAATGCAAATGGATGGACATCATACCAAATGGACTGAAGGTGAAAAATCCATTGCTATCTACATACTGCACAGACCACAGTGAGAGATTATGCCATACACTATCAAAGAAATTGAGGAACCACCTGATCAGCATCCTATACAGCAAACAGAAAAACATCAAGAAAGAGCTCTCCAACCTGGAGACTTTCATAAATAACCAACCCTCCACACAAATGGACTTTACTAAAATAAGACAGGAGATCTACATTACACACTTCACCTCTCTACCAAGGAAAAAGGACCGTAAGCTGTCTAAAATCCTACCTGCCACATGGGGCCACAACAGGGGTACTCCAACTCACCCAGCAATATCATCAATTTATCCAGCTACACACTCAACCCAGCAGAAGAGTCTGTCCTATCTTGGGGACTCTTTTTGCCCCAGCACCCCCACGAACATGATACAGTTCTGCGGTGATTTGGAAGCCTACTTTCGCCGCCTCCGACTCAAAGAATACTTTCAAGATAACACTGAACAGCGCACTGATACACAGATACCCTCCCACCAACAACACAGGAAGAAGAACTCCACATGGACTCCTCCTGAGGGTCGAAATGACAGTCTGGACCTATACATAGAATGCTTCTGCCCGACGTGCACAGGCAGAAATTGTGGAAAAACAACATTGCTTGCCTCATAACCTCAGTCGTGCAGAACGCAATGCCATCCACAGCCTCAGAAACCACCCTGACATTATCATCAAAGAGGCTGATAAAGGAGGTGCTGTTGTCATCATGAACAGGTCTGACTACCAGAAGGAGGCTGCCAGACAACTCTCCAATACCAAATTCTACAGGCCACTTTCCTCAGATCCCACTGAGGAATACACTAAGAAACTGCACCATCTACTCAGGACACTCCCTACACTAACACAGGAACAAATCAACATACCCTTAGAGCCCTGACCGGGGTTATTCTATCTACTACCCAAGATCCACAAACCTGGAAATCCTGGACTCTCCATCATCTCGGCCATTGGCACTCTCACTGAAGGACTGTCTGGATATGTGGACTCCCTACTCAGACCCTACGCCACCAGCACTCCCAGCTATCTCCGTGACACCACTGATTTCCTGAGAAAACTACAATGCATTGGTGATCTCCCAGAAAACACCATTCTAGCCACCATGGATGTGGAGGCTCTCTACGCAAACATCCCACACACAGATGGAATACAAGCTGTCAGGAACAGTATCCCTGATGATGACACAGCACAACTTGTTGCTGAGCTCTGTGACTTTATCTTCACGCACAATTATTTCAAATTTGGTGACAATATATACCTCCAGACCAGTGGCACCGCCATGGGCACCCGTATGGCCCCACAATATGCCAACATTTTTATGGCTGACCTGGAACAACGTTTCCTCAGCTCTCATCCACTCACGCCCCTTCTCTACCTACGCTACATTGATGACATCTTCATCATCTGGACCCAGGGCAAGGAGACCCTGGAAGAATTCCACCATGATTTCAACAGCTTCCACTCCACCATCAACCTCAGCCTGGACCAATCTACACGGGAGGCCCACTTCCTAGACACCACAGTACAAATAAGCGATGGCCACGTTAACACCACCCTATACCGAAAACCCACCGACCGCCACGCCTACCTTCATGCCTCCATCTTCCACCCCGGACACACCACACGATCCATCCTCTACAGCCAAGCGCCGAGGTACAACCGCATCTGCTCCAACCCCTCAGACAGAGACCAACACCTACAAGATCTTCACCAAGTATTCTCAAAACTACAATACCCATACAAGGAAATAAAGAAACAAATCAACAGAGCCAGACGTGTACCCAGAAGCCTCCTGCTACAAGACAGGCCCAAAAAAGAAACCAACAGAACTCCACTGGCCATCACCTACAGTCCCCAGCTTAAACCTCCTCCAACACATCATCAGTGATCTACAACCCATCCTGGACAATGATCCCTCACTTTCACAGACCTTGGGAGGCAGGCCAGTCCTCACCCACAGACAACCCACCAACCTTAAGCATATTCTCACCAGCAACCACGCACCGCACCATAACAACTCTAACTCAGGAACCAACCCATGCAACAAACCTCAATGCCAACTCTGCCCACATATCTACACCAGCAACACCATCACAGGACCTAACCAGATCAGCTATAACATCACCAGCTCATTCACCTGCACGTCCACCAATGTTATATATGCCATCATGTGCCAGCAGTGCCCCTCTGCTATGTACATTGGCCAAACTGGACAGTCATTACGCAAGAGGATAAATGGACACAAGTCAGATATCAGGAATGGCAATATACAAAAACCTGTAGGAGGACACTTCAACCTTCCTGGCCACACAATAGCAGATGTAAAGGTAGCCATCTTACAGCAAAAAAACTTCAGGACCAGACTCCAAAGAGAAACTGCTGAGCTCCAGTTCATTTGCAAATTTGACACCATCAGATCAGGATTAAACAAAGACTGTGAATGGCTATCCAACTACAGAAGCAGTTTCTCCTCCTTTGGTGTTCACACCTCAACTGCTAGCAGAGCACCTCACCTTCCCTGATTGAACTAACCTTGTTATCTCCATACTGATTTATCATAGAATGATAGAATATCAGGGTTGGAAGGGACCTCAGGAGGTCATCTAGTCCAACCCCCTGCTCAAAGCAGGACCAATTCCCAACTAAATCATCCCAGCCATGGCTTTGTCAAGCCAGGCCTTAAAAACCTCTAAGGAAGGAGATTCCACCACCTCCCTAGGTAACGCATTCCAGTGCTTCACCACCCTCCTAGTGAAATAGTGTTTCCTAATATCCAACCTAGACCTCCCCCACTGCAACTTGAGACCATTGCTCCTTGTTCTGTCATCTGCCACCAATGAGAACAGCCGAGCTCCATTCTCTTTGAAATCCCCCCTCAGGTAGTTGAAAGCAGCTATCAAATCCCCCCCTCATTCTTCTCTTCTGGAGACTAAACAATCCCAGTTCCCTCAGCCTCTCCTCATAAGTCATGTGCTCCAGACCCCTAATCATTTTTGTTGCCCTCCGCTAGACTCTTTCCAATTTTTCCACATCCTTCTTGTAGTGTGGGGCCCAAAACTGGATACAGTACTCCAGATGAGGCCTCACCAATGTCGAATAAAGGGGAACGATCACGTTCCTCGATCTGCTGGCAATGCCCCTACTTATACAGCCCAGAATGCCATTAGCCTTCTTGGCAACAAGAGCACACTGTTGACTCATATCCAGCTTCTCGTCCACTGTGACCCCTAGGTCCTTTTCTGCAGAACTGCTACCTAGCCATTCGGTCCCTAGTCTGTGCCTGTGCATGGGATTCTTCCGTCCTAAGTGCAGGACTCTGTACTTGTCCTTGTTGAACCTCATCAGGTTTTTTTTGGCCCAATCCTCTAATTTGTCTAGGCCCCTCTGTATCCAATCCCTACCCTTTAGTGTATCTACTACGCCCTACCCTTTAGTGTATCTACTACGCCTCCCAGTTTAGTGTCATCTGCAAACTTGCTGAGAGTGCAGTCCACACCATCCTCCAGATCATTAATAAAGACATTAAACAAAACTGGCCCCAGGACCGACCCCTGGGGCACTCCGCTCGAAACCAGCTGCCAACTAGACATGGAGCCATTGATCACTACCCGTTGAGCCCGACGATCTAGCCAGCTTTCTATCCACCTTACAGTCCATTCATACAGCCAATACTTCTTTAACTTGGCGGCAAGAATACTGTGGGAGACCGTATCAAAAGCTTTGCTAAAGTCAAGGAACAACACATCCACTGCTTTCCCCTCATCCACAGAGCCAGTTATCTCATCATAGAAGGCAATTAGGTTAGTCAGGCACGACTTCCCCTTGGTGAATCCATGCTGACTGTTCCTGATCACTTTCTTCTCCTCTAAGTGTTTCATAATTGATTCCTTGAGGACCTGCTCCATGATTTTTCCAGGGACTTATACATGCCTCTGGAAATTTCCATTACTTGCGTCTGATGAAGTGGGCATTCACCCATGAAAGCTTATGCTCCAATACTTCTGTTAGTCTTAAAGGTGCCACAGGACCCTTTGTTGTTTTTAATTAGAAATACCTTTTGGTTTGTTAGGATACCACTATATGGTGCCCCAGGCAAGCCTTTGGCGAAACATTATAATGCTGTGCATTAGAGACAAGCAGGGAATATAAAAAGTGACAAAATTAAAATATAGAGAGTGACTTTAAACAATGCAGAACATTGGCAAAAAATGCAAAATCGGTGGTGTTGCAGAAAGGCAGTTTGTTCCGAGACTCTTGATTATTAATTACATATTTTCTTCTGATCAGCTTTACACAGGAAATCAATTTTGGTGGGATATATCAGTCTTTAATGTTACTGATTAAAAGATGAAGGAGAATACTGCAAATTTCTATATCAAGAAACTAGAAATGGGAAAAATATTTAGAGATGTCTTAGCAAGTGAAAGGTTTGGCATATCTGTGCAGATGACCACACTAAAAAACAACAAAATGAATACTATTTCTGATTAAATAATAATATAAGATCCTGTCTCAACTTCCTGGTCATGGTGGGGATCCTCTTGTTTGCTAGTCTGATAATATTTAGATAGTTGCTAGGTGTTTGTACAGTGCCTAGCACAATGGGCCCAGATGTTGACTAGGATATCTAGGCATTGCCATAATATAATGACTACTACTAATAATAATTTAGACAGAATTCAGAGCAGCAATGAAGTAGTTAACAGGTAACATCCCAGGACCTGATCCATCTCCTGGAGTCCAATGAAGTGTTTCCATTGACTTTAATGGAATCTGAGTCAGGCCCCCACTTTCTGTTAGGACTCAGACTTCTCATAGACTCATAGACTCACAGACTTTAAGGTCAGAAGGGACCATTATGATCATCTGGTCTGACCCCCTGCATGCTGCAGGCCACAAAACCGTCCCTACCCCTTCCCTGGACTCTGCTGTTGAAGTCCCCAATCCTGTGTTTTAGTGACTTCAATTGGCAGAGACCTTCCTGCTAGTGATCCCTGCCCCATGCTGCGGAGGAAGGCGAAAAACCTCCAGAGGCTCAGCCAATCTACCCTGGAGGAAAATTCCTTCCCGACCCCAAATATGGCGATCAGTAAGAACCCGAGCATGTAGGCAAGAGTCTCTAGCCTGACCCCTGTTAGCCATTATACTATTTACCTACCATTGCTTGGTATTCCTTGGCTATTATGTTTTACCATTAAACCATTCCCTCCATAAACTTATCTAACTTAATCTTAAAACCAGACTTCATGAAAGAGGTCTGTCCAACTTTCACTTCCATTCTCTAAGTCTCCAGCATTGGGTATGAGAGGAGAAGATGAAGGGGGAAAGGGTGAAGGAGTGGGGGAATTAGCAGGGGACTGAGACTGCGAGCAGAAGTCGTTGCTAACAGCTCTGGAGCAGTGTGGAGGAAACCACTGACATATGGCTCCAAATTCTGGTTACTTCTGCAAATGTATGCAGCTTCCAAAAGTGTGTGTGGTGTCGCATAATACAAAAAAAAGGGCCTACACACTACATTTAAAACAAGACAATAACAACAGTGAGTGAGTTGGAGAAGTGAGAATAGAGGGTACAAAAATGAGATCATGCAAGTTGTGATGTTGTCTGATTAAAATATAATTATGCAAATCATTATTGCTATCACTGTTATATAATTGCAACAAATCTTATACAAAGTATAATACATGGCCAGAAAGGGTTAAACAGCTTCCAGGCTGAATGACCCAAAACCAACCTTTAAAGTCATGTTAGAAAGGTATGCGAATGGTAATTAGGGCCACTCAATGGTTAGGTAGGCTAGAACTTTGAAATGCAAACCTATATTGTTAAAAGTTAGAAGTGATTTTAATTGTGTGTATCTTAAATACTAGCCATGTAAACAGACAGTTCCTGTTTGTCACTATAGCTCATGATTCAGAGATCAAAAGGGAATATTAACATTTAGATGTATCATGGGTGAAATAATGTCATTGTCTATATGTCTCTTTAAAGTTTGTGATAAATTGCCTAACGGATAAATTGCCCTATGTTAATTTGTGTAACTAATTACTGGTGGTGTTCAGGAAACAGAAGGTTACATCAAAAGCCTATTGTTTACCCCGGACTGTATGGTCAAGTGAAGGCTAGAAAATTATATAAAAGACCATTGGGTCCTGATCCTTTCTATCTCAGATCTGCTTGAGGTTTCATGCAGGGGAAGCCTAAGCCACAAGGACTGAGATCCCAGTTCTGACTGGATCACCCTGAAATATAAACTTTGGACTATATGGACTATTTCTGAAAGAACTCTTTGCAACTACAAAGCTCACCATCTCTGTTATGAATCTGAACTTCATGAATTAAACTCATGTCTATATGTATATTGATCTTTTAACCATACTCTCTCTCTCTCTTTTTTTTTTTTTTTAAATAAATTTTAGTTTAGTTAATAAGAATTGGCTGTAGCATGTATTTGGGTAAGATCTGGAATATTCAATAACCTGACTGGTAAAGAGTCCAATCCTTTAGGATTGGTAGAACCTTTTCTTTTATATTTGACTTGGGTACCTGGATGGAGGCCTGAGGCTGGGTTACTTTAAGGGAACTGTGTTGTTGGTTTCTGGGCAACCAGTGAGTTAATAAATAAATTGTTTTATGCTGGCTTGGTAAATCTAATGTCTACACTACAAAATTAGGTCAATTTTATAGAAGTTGACTTTTTAGAATTCGATTTTATACAGTCTATTGTGTATGTCCACACTAGCGCATTAAGTCGGCGGAGTGCATCCTCACTACTGCGGCTAGCATCGACTTACAGAGCGGTGCACTGTGGGTAGCTATCCCACAGTTCCCGCAGTCTCCATTGCTCATTGGAATTCTGTCCCAATGCCTAATGGACCAAAACTTTGTCATGGGTGGTTTTGGGTACATGTCATCAGGCCCCCCTCCCTCCCTCCTTCCGTGAAAGCAACGGCAGACAATCATTTCGCACCTTTTTTCCGGGGTCTCGTCCGCCGGACCTGCTCAGCCCGCTGCCTGCCTGGATGATAGAAACCCCAGGGAGGCAGTGGGCTGAACAGGGCCGGTGGACGGAGCCCCAGACTGGCAGTGGGCTGAGCCGGCTCAGCCCGCTGCCGGTCTGGGGCTCCGTCCACCGGCTCCTGCCAGCCAGGGTCCCACTCAGCCCCCGGGACTATAACTTAGAGAGAGCTTCCATATTATTTAACTCATAATTGATATAATTGCTGCAGTGTTCCCACTTCTGCAGGTTAAGTAAGAAAATGGTATTATCAATCTTATCTACATGTGTTTTCTCTCTAGGTACTATAAGTGGCTGTTGAAGTGGGAGAGTTACCTTGTGGTTGGGAGTTGGAGTTGCGGGGGGGGGGGGGAAGGGTGCTGGGATTTTTTTGCATTTCAAAGGTGGTAACCCTAAGTGGGAGCTACTTTAGCAAGGCATTGTAGAGCACCCAAGATTGCAGGGCAGGGGTGACACAGCCCCCCACTGGGTCTGGACTGTACCCTTGTATGTCACACATACAAGCACACATATGTGTATGTAAAGCAAATCTAAGCAGTCTGGTTCTCCAGCTCTCCCTGATCTGTGGCAGCTTCAGCTTAAGTAGAACTGGCTTCCCTGCCCAGTGGCTTCATGCTATCTTCACCTTACCACCCCTGTTCTTGGAAGAGGGACAAATGCAGGGAGCGGAAAAGCAGTAAGGCAGACCATAAAGAGCTGGTATTGGACAGAGAAGCCAGAGATGGAAATACAAGCCTTTGTAAGCTGCTGCCAGATGGAGCAGAAGCTAGGCTGCTAAAGGCATTAGAGATCTTTTCCCTCTTTTCTGAAGCAGCTTTTCAGGGCTCCCTCCCTCCTCATCTTATCCTTACTCTTCCCTGTAGCCCATGCTGGTATCTTAGAGGAGGATTTAGGGGATGGGAAAGACGTCTGCCTGTGGGCTGCTCGGATACAGCTTACAAAAGCTGGCAGACCCTGCTTCAGCCACAAGATTGGCGAGAATGTGGCTCTCTCTCTATATATGTTTTTTTTGGTTTGTTTGTTAACTGATATTTAAAACTGTCATTCAGCCCGGCCTCTTCAGTAATGCTGGAAGAGACACAGGCCCTCCTGGCTGGCAAACGAATTTCAACTTTCAAATATTTATTTGGTTTTCTAAAGAAAGAGACTAGTTCGGCTTCCCTGCAGTAAATTGTTTGAACACTGTTCTTTCAACATGGTTTAAAAGAAGGAAAACAAGGCTTTTGCTTAGGGGAATGTCTGTTTTTCTTATTTCACTTCCCCCCCTTCCATACATCCCTCCTCTGCCACCCAGCTTCCCCTCCTACTATCTCTCTCTCTCTCTCTCTCTCTCTCTCTCGCTCTCTGTTTGTGTCTTTGACTCTTTTCTTTCCTTTCCTGGAAAGTCAAGACTCAGTGAATTACTGTATGGTCCTGTCTCATAGCAGCATGCCTGTTCGCTCCCCTAGGCAATGTTGTGCCAACTGGATTATTTCAGAGCAGTTGCTTTCACCACAAGGAGGAGGAGAAGGTGCAGCAGATTAGAATAAAAATCAGCCAACCCTGCAGTATAGCACATTAACTCAGGCCATTAAACATAATGGTCTTCCAGAGGCCAAAGAGGTTAGCTTTTAGTTCAGAATAATGACCTTCAACCCAGCCAGGGGGAAGTGTGCATACAGACGTCTGTAGCTGTCCTCGTTCATATTTTTGAAAGGTGCTGCCTAGCTCCCCATTTTGTACAGTTAAAAGGCTTAACACATTTTATAGGAGCTGATTTTTGGATTAACACAACAGTTTGAAGTTAACCATGTGGAGGCTGCTAAAATATACAGGCAGTATGATGCTAATTATTGACGGGGAAACTCATTTTGCTTAATGTAGAACCCACTAAAACATCAAAGGCTCCAAAGTTCCACTCAAATGTTACTAGGTTATGTTATTTTAGAGTAGAAAGAAAGAAAGAAAGAAAGAAAGAAAGAAAGAAAGAAAGAAAGAAAGAAAGAATCTTCAAAATGAACTCAATATAGGCTAAATATCATATTATAAATGAAGGGCTAGGGAGGATCGTCATGTGCTTAAGGCACTGGAGTGGGACTCAGATCTGGTTTAAATTCCTGGCTCTGCCACAGATTTCCTGTGTGACTTTAAGGCCTTGGCTACACTTGCGAGTTACAGCGCTGTAAAGCTGCCCACAGCGCTGTAACTCACTGATCGGCTACACTGGCAAGGCACGTACAGCGCTGTATCTCCCTGGGTACACCACTGCAGGTACTCCACCTCCCCGAGAAGCATAAGAGATACAGCAGAGTGGCTACGACACTTCCCTGTGAGTGTGTACCAGGAATCAACCTGCAGCGCTGTACTGATCACCTTGCAAGTGGCCAATCCTCTCCATTGTTGTGACCGGCTGCAGGAATGCGGAAGTGCTGGTTTCAAAGCTCTTACCACAGAGAAAAAGCAAACAGTTTGCTGTTTGCTTTGAGTGAGTGAATGAATGAGCAAGAGGCCGGGAGTTCGGAACTTGCAAAATAGAGTGCTGACATGCTCCAAAAAGCACTCTCTCTCCCCCCACACTCCCTGTCACACTCCACCCCCACCCCCACCCCCGTTTTGAAAAGCACGTTGCAGCCACATGAATGCTGGGATAGCTGCCCATAATGCAGCGCTCCCAACATAGCTTCAAATGTTGCAAGTATGGCCACGCCACTGCGCTGGCAGCTGTCAGTGTGGACAGACTGCAGCGCTTTCCCTACTCAGCTGTATGAAGACGGGTTTACCTCACAGCACTGTACAGCTGCAAGTGTAGCCAAGCCCTGAGCAAGTCATATTGATAGCTCTGTGGTTCAGTTTCCCATGTGTAAAATGGAGATAATAATAATTCCTTTCTCACATTTTCCATCTTCTCTATTTAGATTCAAACTTTTTAGGGATGGACTTTCTCTTAGTATATGTATATTCACACATGCATACACAATGCAGGTCTTGGATCTTTAGGCACTACTGTAATACCAAATAGTCACAGTAATAATTAAAACACTAATGTGGGACTCAGGATACCCGGGTTTAGTTCCTGGCTCTGCCACTGATTTCCTGTGTGATTCTGAGCCTCTATCCACCATCTGTAAAATGCAGGTAATACTTCACAATGAAGTATATTGCAATACATTGGTATTTGGGAGGCACACAGAGGTTACAGCAATAAAGGGCCAGAGAAGTAGTTAAGGTTTGTCTACATGGCATTGCAGTCCAGACTGCAGGGATGTGATTTATAGAGGCACTCTATAGGGTTGCTCTATAAATGCCCCATTTAGACCCTGCTGGCATGATTGTCCATTGAAGCAGGAGGGTCTGAATTCTTTTACCACTAGGGCTGTCAAGTGATTAAAAACATTAATTGTGATTAATCACATGATTTAAAAAATTAATCGTGATTAATCGCACTGTTAAACAATAATAGAATTCCAATTATTTAAATATTTTTTGATGTTTTCTACATTTTCAAATATATTGATTTGAATAAAAAGTGTACAGTGCTCACTTTATATTTATTTTTGATTACAAGTATTAGCACTGTAAAAAAAATAGTATTTTTCAATTCACCTAATCCAAGTACTGTAGTGCAATCTCTTTATCATGAAAGTTGAACTTACAAATGTAGAATTATGTACAAAAAAATGCATTTAAAAATAAAACAATGTAAAATTTTAGAACTTGCAAGTCCACTCAGTTGCACTTCTTGTTCAGCCAATCGCTAAGAAAACAAGATTGTTTACATTTGCAGGAGATAATGCTGCCCGCTTCTTGTTTACAATGTCACCTGAAAGTGAGAACAGGTGTTCACAAGGCACTGTTCTAGCTGCGTCACAAGATATTTATGTGCCAGATGCGATAAAGATTCATATGTCCTTTCATGCTTTAACCACCATTCCAGAGGACATGCATCCATGCTGATGGTGGGTTCTGCTCAATAACAATCCAAAGCAGTGCAGACCAATGCATGTTCATTTTCATTATTTGAGTCAGATCCCACCAGCAGAAGGTTGATTTTCTTTTTTGGTGGTTTGGATTCTGTAGTTTCCGCAATGGAGTATTGGTCTTTTAAGACCTCTGAAAGCCTGCACGACACTTTGTCCCTCTCAGATTTTGGAAGGCACTTCAGATTCTTAAACCTGGGGTCAGTTAGAAATCTCACACTGGTACCTTCTTTGCGTTTTGTCAGATCTGCAGTGAAAGTGTTCTTAAAATGAAGATGTGCTGGGTCATCATCTGACACTGCTATAACATGAAATATATGGCAGAATGCAGGTTAAACAGAACAGAGGACATACAATTCTCCCCCAAGGAGTTCAGTCACAAATTTAATTAATGTGTTATTTTTTTAACGAGTGTTGTCAGCAAGGAAGCATGTCCTCTGGAATGGTGGCTGAAGCATGAAGGGCCATATGATTGTTTATGATTGTCTGGCACATAAATACCTTGCAATGCCAGCTACAAAAGTGCCATGCAAATGCCTGTTCTCACTTTCTGGTGACATTGTAAATAAGAAGAGGGCAGCATTATTTCCTGTAAATGTAAACAACCTTGTTTGTCTTAGCGACTGGCTGAACAAGATATAGGACTGGGTGGACTTGTAGGCTCTAAAGTTTTACATTGTTTTGTTTTTGAGTGCAGTTATGTAACAAAAAAAAATCTACATTTGTAAATTGCACTTTCACGACCAAGAGATTGCACTACAGTACTTGTATGAGGTGAATTTTTTATCATTTTTACAGTGCAAGTATTTGTAATAAAAAATAATATAGACTTTGATTTCAATTACAACACAGAATACAATGTGTGAGAAAATGTAGAAAAAAATCCAAAATATTTAATACATTTCAATTGGTATTGTATTGTTTAACAGTGCAATTAAAACTGTGATTAGTCACGATTAATTTTGTTGAGTTAATTGCGTGAGTTAACTGCGATTAATCGACAGTCCTAATTACCACTGTTGCTATGAGTGGTCATAATGTACAGCACAATGACAACTGTGAAGTTCTGATTGACCACAGATAGTTTACAATATATATGGCATCCAGGTGTGCCAGCTTAGCTTTTGTGGCATGATCTTCCATTCATAATACAGAGAATAAGTTTCCATTTAGCAAGAAAAAAAACATATTTATTTGTTTGTTTCAATTGTAAACAAATATGGTCTTAAATTAGAGAGAGGGGAAAGTTTATGAACGCAAATATGTTGTGTGAACCCAAAGAGTAGTTGGAAAGGTTTACAAAACCTTGAACTCCATTACTTTCACTTCTCCCATGTTCTAATGTCGGAGTAATCTCGTTGAATGTAAAACTGTTTACAGCGTTTTGGAAGTATAAAAGCTGTGGAGTATCATAAAAAGAATTAAATCACCAAACTGTTTTCACATAAGGTTAAAGGGTCTGATATAAATCTTCAAAGGGGAAGCAGAAACTCTGTCCTTAATGTGCCCTGTTGTGCGGAGGTATTGCAGGCAGCACATATGGTATGTAACATTACCCAGTGCTTGGTGACTCTTACAAAGCCTATGGGCAAAAAAAGTTAATAGGTTAATGATGAAGTTTCAGCCTTAATGCTGAATTTTTCAGCTTTTGTGTGCAGACTTTGAACATTAACTTTAGTTAATGAACTAGTATTTGGTTTAAAACCAATATTAAGCATTACAAATTGGGAACGTATTTTTAACCTGTTTAATTTACTTGGAGGTGTGTTGTCGGTTTGTTTTAAAGAGAGATGGAGAGAGTATTTTTTTCATACATATAATGGTCTCTTACCCCAATAATACCAATTAACCAGACTTTATGCTGGTGAATTTAATTTCATGCAAGGAATTTCACAGCATTCTGAACATACAGCACACTATTATGGATGCTTAGTATCAGTATAGGTCTGAAATGCAAAATATCTAGTAAGAGTGCTGTGGGGATAGTCAGTGAGTCTGAGTAGCAGCCAGTCTTTAAAATTAAAGTTTTGGAAAATATTTGTTCTGAAATACTGGGAAGGCCTGTTACGTAATATGGATTAGTGGTTTGCAAATTTAAGCTTTAAAAACATTTTTAAGTTATGCAAGTGCAAAACATGGACAGAAAGTTAATTTGTATTTTGTGTACCTTATTTTACAGATAAAAGTATACTTATTAACTACTATTATATCTCCATTTGAGTAACGTCACATTTTTAAAAAGTCATTAAAGAAAATGTCTTTCTCAGGCCAAGATTTATGCCAAGTTTTTTGCCTGGCTTGCATTTTTATGTTGGAATTATAATATAAATCCCTGAAAATAAGGGTTTACAGTGGAAACACTGACAGACTCTTAACTAGAGCATGCTATGTGTGCTTTTATAAACATACTAGGCATGACAGTTTTGAGCCAAAAAAGTGCTTCTTAAAAATGTATTAAAAATTAATGTATTCCTTATGCCTTATGCCTTGCTCTAGACTAAAGCTTCTCAATATGTACTTTATTAACTCCCCCAGGGTTCCTTTCTATCCATTGCAGACAACAAAAATGAATACTATTAAAGATAAACTGTAATGATCAAACCCTCCATGGAATAAATGGAATGTTATACTGGTAGATATCAACTCCTTCCCCCATTCCAGACAGCTGTATCCCTCACACACTGCATGTATGATGGGCTATGCTCAGAGTATATCTAAAAACATCTACAACACTAAGGAAATAGTTTTTGCCCCAAGTCCTGTCTTCATGAAATAGCTCAGCCTAGGGTTACCATATTTCAGCAAGCAAAAAAGAGGACGGGAGGAGCCCCGCCCTAGCCCCGCCCCTGCCCCTCCCACTTCCCGCCCCCCCAGAACCCTCAATCCTCCCCCCGTTCCTTGTCCCCTGACTGCCCCCTCCTGGGACCCCTGCCCCTAACTGCCCCCCAGGACTCCACTCCCTATCTAAGCCTCCCTGCCTCTTGTCCCCTGACTGCCCCAACCCTTATCCACACCCCCACCCCCAGACAGACCCCTGGGACTCCCACGCCCCATCCAACCACTCCCCACCCCCTGACAGCCCCCCCAGAACTCCCAACCCATCTAAACCCCTCTGCTCCCTGTCCCCTGACTGCTCCGATCCCTCTCCGCACTCCTGCCCCCTGACAGCTCCCCCCCAGAACTCCCAACCCATCTAAACCCCTCTGCTCCCTGTCCCCTGACTGCTCCGATCCCTCTCCCCACTCCTGCCCCCTGACAGCTCCCCCCCAGAACTCCCATCCCCCCATCCCCCCGCTCCTTGTCCCCTGATTGCCCCCTCCTGGGACCCCTGCTCCTAACTGCCCTCCAGAACCCCACCCCCTACCTAAGACTCCCTGTTCCTTGTCCCCTAACTGCCCCCTCCTAAGACCCCCCCCAAATGCCCCCCAGGACCCTACCCCCTACCTGTACCCTGACTGCCCAAAACTTTCTCCACTCCCCCCAAAAAGCCCCCCCCCCGTTTCTTGACTGCCACCTCCAGAACCTTCCTGCCCCTTCTCCTGCCCCTTGGCCCCCTTACCCTGCTGCTCAGAACAGGGTGTTGGGCTCTGTGCGAGCCCGACACGTGGCTGCGCTCCCCAGCACAACAAAACCCGGTCCCTGGTCCTGCACAGTGCTGCCGGACCGGGCTGCAGGGAAGAGCTGCCCTTGTATCAGCACAAAGTGCTCTCGCTCCCGTTTTGCTACGCTGCATGGCAGAAACCGCTCCCAGTTGCAAAAGGGGAGGGCTGCACTTTGTGCTGATACGCTTGCTCAGAATGCAGGGCGGACCCGGCTCCTCTACAGCTGCTCCGGAGTCCAGCCCGGGACTTTCCTGCAGCCCTCCCAGCCGCTCGCTCTGCTCTGCCGGGGGAGGGGGGAAATCCCGGACATTGTGAGTTATTTACAAATTCCCCCCAGACGCTATTTTTAGCACAAAAAGGAGGACATGTCCGGGTAAATCCGGATGAATGGTAACCCTAGCTCAGCCAACCAGGCTCTGTGCTGGAGTGTTCCTCCAGGGTTTGGTGGGGAAGGTGGAAGGACTGGTTGTGCCCTCATATTCAGAGTGGGGGCGTGTGGGGGAGACAGTGAATCCACATAGTCTCAAATCTACTGGCACTGTTCCTAACTCAGGGCTGCACACCTACACACAGGGAATCCCTGTAGAGATGGACCCTGCAGTGAACGGATGTAGTGCACCAACAGGCATGTTCCCTAAATCCTTCCCCTTTTACCACTACCACCACCACAAACTGAAGAAACACACTAGTTCTGCTGTAAGAGGCAGACCTACAGGGCAGCCCAGGACAGGGCAGGATTTGCCCCATGTGCACTGATTCTGTCCTTTAAAAAGAAACAAAGCGGGAAAAGTTAAAACTGGAGATGGGCCCAAACCAGAACCCCAGATACAAACACTCTTGAATCTGGGTGATCTCAGAAATGCAAACACACATCTGGACCCAAATTTCATAAGCAATTCCTGTCATTTTAATGTTTTGAAAAAACACCCAGTTCCAATCCCCCACCAAGTCCCAAAACTTTGGAATGTCTGCAATCTAGATCTGAATTTTGCAACTCAGTCCCATGTCAGCGAAAATATATTTATAACTACAGTTCTTCAGTGTTCATATCTCTATTGCTGAGCTTGTTCTCAACTTCAAACACACAAAACATAAGATAAACCTGGGGCAATGTCATCTGGAAGCTGCAACATTTCTTTGAGAAGGGCTGGGTAGAGTATTAATACATTTCATGCTAGACACAGAAAATGGGATTAGAGGTGAAATGTTGGCAAAGACTTTTTGTGAAATGTGGAATAAATTTTATTAATGACCCCAAATGGGCACAGTGTCTTCCATCTGCACATGTGTATCAGGATTGTTAGACTACGCATAACTGATTCTGAAATAAGCACATTCTCTACTGAACTAATGCTGTAAATTAGCAGATTAATTTGCAGGGGGATCAACTCAAAGATTCAGAACTGGATCCAAAAATCTATTTTCTGAGGCCCAGGAACACATTATAAATATGTATTGCATATACATATGGTTCATAGAAAATTCCTTCATATCCCTAAGGGGAATTTATCTCTCCATTCACCCTCCTCCAATTCAGAATATAGGATATACTGCAATATAACATTTCTTTCTTAAGAGTGACATCTATTAAACTATTTCTTAGCTGTGACATTTACTAAACAGTGACATCTATTGGGGAATAGTGTCCCAAAGAAAGTAGAAGCATGAGTCATTTCAAACAGGACTGGCCAAAGCACTGGAAAATATATATTGTAGGGAACATTCCTGCATTGGCAAGGAGATGGATTAGATGGCCAAATAGGTCTATTCAATCTCTAGAGCTAGATTACGTTATTAAGAGACATCCCTGCAGTAAGGAAGAGTGTGTGTGAAGAGTTAAGTGGCAGTGAGAGTCCTAGGAGGAATTCTGGCTGCCAGGCAGAATTCATTCTGGGCCTCCAAGGGAGTGCATGCTACAGCAGGAAGTCCACCATCTTTTTACAAGGTGCAGTGTATGGGGGAGGGATAGCTCAGTGGTTTGAGCATTGGCCTGCTAAACCCAGGGTTGTGAGTTCAATCCTTGAGGGGGCCACTTGGGGATCTGGGGCAAAATCAGTACTTGGTCCTGCTAGTGAAGGCAGGGGGCTGGACTCGATGACCTTTCAAGGTCCCTTCCAGTTCTAGGAGATGGGATATCTCCATTTCCTCCATATGTGGCCAGCTCCGTTGGCCAGTCTGATGGGCCCATAGCCCCTGTTTTACCTTCTTTTTCCTGTCCTATGGAAAGGCTGTCAGTGTTCCCTACACACACTGTGCTGCTCCCCTTACCAAGGGAAGAGAAAGTTTCTTTGCATCCTCTTTCTACTCCTCCCTCCTATTTGGCAGTTGCACAATGTGGCCCCTCATTTGTAGGATTATGAAAATGCAGCTCTAATAATCATGTTAACATCAACATTCAAACTCATCTGACATCACAGCTTGTTGGAGAGTATGCACAGCAATGAAATATTTTTTTCCTTAAATATAAGAAAATTTGAATATATTTCATTATACATTTCAGAATTCATTGGAATCCTAAGTACATTTTTCAATACAGCTCCAGTATGAGATGAACTCCCGCAGTGAGACTGGCAAGTAGTGAGTGGGAGGAAGGCAGCGGCATATTATACAACAGCCTGATTGTTGGAACTCTGATTTATATCAATATTTTGTAAGTTCCATATCGAAAAGAGTAGCGTGTGGCAATACATCTGTGTGTTTTAGAATGAAAATAAATAAACATTAGGACCCTGCACACTTAATTTCTGAGATAAGCTTCATTTTAGAGCTGATTGGAATTTTTCAATGGAAAATGTCGATTCATTGAAACCAGGGTTTGTTTGTTTTTGCAAAAACGTATCAGTTTTGATTAAATGTTCTCAGCCCCAGGAAAGAATTTCTTGTCAAAACCAGAGAGAAAGACAGACCCACCCCAGACTATCCAGTAGCCTGGCGGTTAGTGCATTCACGTGGGACGTGAGATAACTATGCTCAAGTCCCTCCTGTGCCTGATTCACAGCAAGGCGTTAAGCATAGATGCTGCATATCTGAGATGAGGGCCCTAGCCACTGGGCTATAGGTGATACTGGGGTGTATCTCTCCCTAAAAATTTCAAGTGGTTTGGTTTTGTCCTGATGTGCAATGAAAGCAAAGGCCAAAACCTAAATTTTTTGAGAAATGGAATTTTTGATTTCTGGCCGGCCCCACTTCAATTGCACATTTAACAAGAGCAGAGCATTATTAATTATTAATTATTATTATTATATTTATTAGGTAAAGCCAATAATATGTTAAGTACTTTCAAACAGAGTTTTCCTCCAGGAAACTTGCAATCTGAAAACAGATAAAAGGTAGGGAGAAGAGAGATAACTCAGTGGTTTGAGCATTGGCCTGCTAAACCCAGCGTTGTAAGTTCAATCCTTGAGGGAACCATTTAGGGAACTGGGGTAAAAATCTATCTGGGGAGTGGTCCTACTTTGAGCAGGGCGTTGGAGTCAATGCCCTCCTGAGGTCCCTTCTAACCCTGATATTCTAAGAGATACAAGATATCGTAATAGAGATTCAAAGTAGTGCTTAGCCACATCTTAGTAAAATGATACAAATGTGTAGTTTTGTAGCATTATAAATAGTTTAGTTTATTATTATTTGATTATAGTTTAATGAGACATTAAGGATGAGTTTTTCCAAAGCAGTTAGTGTTTGTACGGGAAGGATGGTCTAGACATTAGGGATGCAAGACCAGGACTGAGGAAACACAGCTGCACTTCTCTGCACTGGCTGTGTGGCTCTTAATCTCCAGTGCCTCAATTTCCCGTCTATAAAATGGGAATAATAGCATTCCCTTATTTTACAGGAGTGTTGTGAAACTAAATGCACTAAAAGATTATGAGGTGCCCAGAAACTATGCTAATGGGGGCTGTATATGTGCCATAGATAGCACTGCACTAGGTCCGTTCACACTGAAGCAGAATAGAGACTTGAATGGCCTGATCAGTTCAGTCTACAGTTGTGACTATCAAGTGAAGTGGCAGCGCTCTCCTGGCAATCTCCATCCTTTTCTCAGGGCAGGCTCAGGCCAGCCCATGGACAATAAGAAGAAAAGGAATAGTGTCTATAATGTTTGCAGTGTTGTTGCAGCCGTGTTGGTCCCAGGATATTGAGAGACAAGGTGGGTGAGGATCTTTTAGTTGGTCCAATTAAAGTTAATCCAGTAAAAGGCATCACCTCACCCCACCTTGTCTCTCTAAACTCTATCATTTTATTTAGAACTTCCTAAAATAAGAAAGAAAGAAAGAAAGAAAGAAAGAAAGAAAGAAAGAAAGAAAGAAAGAAAGAAAGAAATAATATAGAAAGGGAAAAAAAAGAACCTAGGTGGAATGTTCAGTACTATCTATTCAATACGTAAGAGATGATTCCTTGTGTGCTGAGTCCTCAGTGAAAACGGTCCCTTTGTGAGAAAAAAAAATACTTGACATTTGAACAGCAATTTCATAGTGAGTGGATCTTTCTGCTCCCATGCAGAAGAGGGGCTTCACCATCCCCCCTTCCTCTATACCAGTGGTTCCCAAACTTGTTCCACCGCTTGTTCAGGGAAAGCCCCCAGCGGGCCAGTCTGGTTTGTTTACCTGCCGCGTCCGCAGGTTCAGCCGATCGCGGCTCCCACTGGCCTCGGTTCACCGCTCCAGGCCAATGGAGGCTGCGGGAGGGGCGGCCAGCACATCCCTCAGCCCGCGCCGCTTCCCGCAGCCCCCATTGGCCTGGAGCGGTGAACCGCGGCCAGCCGTGATCGACTGAACCTGTGGATGCGGCAAGTAAACAAACCGTCCCGGCCCGCCAGGGGCTTTCCCTGAACAAGCGGCGGACTGGCTTTGAGAACCACTGCTCTATACCATACAGAGCCTCTCCTCTAGTCTGGGGTCCATACAATGGGAGAGAGAAGAATGCACAGGTCAGGGAAGGGGTACACATTTCATCTGCCTCTCACTGATGGTAATTAAGCTGAAAAGATAGAACAGCCTAAACTGGTACTATGTTTATATTAGCACTCGCTACGGCCAAAGCCAGCATTGAGGCACAATGGCCTCCACATGGTTGTCTTGGTTCTGAAGGTGGGTCCCACAGTATATTGTGCTGAGGGAGGTGAATCATGCCTGTGACAGAACAGTATAGGGGGAGCTCTGCAAGGAGATCCTCGCAGAGATTTCCTTCCCCAGAGCTCCTTCCCATGGGATTTCCTATGGGATTGTATGACTGGGACTTAGTTCTCTGCCTCAGTATCACCACCTAGGAAAGGGGGATGGATGGAGTGTGCCCAACCTCTCTGCAGGAAGTGGCTGTCCCTTCTGGTTCTGGGACCATGAGCTTGGAGGCAGGTGGTATAGGTGCCCAAAGAACCAGGATCATTCATTCACTTGGAGAAACACACTGTTCCTTTACTAGGGATACCAGAAATTAAAAGGTGCAAACTCCTTGAGCACAGTTGCTTTAAATAGTTACAACAAAATGATTCATGCAGCAGTTCCCAACACACTCCAGGGGTAATAAAACAAGTACCTTCTGCCTGCAGCCCACTGTGCTGTATCCTGCAGCTGTGATTACTTCTGGCTCCCTGCCATCAACTGTCTGTCAGCCCAGCTCTCCACCTTCCTAACCCAGCTCCCAGGCTGCTTTTAGACAGCTGCTGTTAGCCTGTTGCTCCTGCTCCCTAGCAGCCTTTGGCTTCTCCCTAGCCTGTTCCCCTCCAGCTTCAGGTTGCATTTCACATTCCTGTACTCTGGGGATGATGAAGCCCTCTAGGGGCTGGATGCTAAACTGGAGTGTCCAATAATGAGCCCCCTTGTTCATACAATACTTACTCACTTACCTCACCAGGCCACTCTGATTAGTACTTTGAATATATAAGTGCCAGGCTGCTGCTATTATTATTTTATTCTTATTATAGGTGGGACTGGTAGCTATGCCTATTGCATTATTAAGGTTGCCTGACATTTCCCATTATAAGGCCCTGCTTTCAGTTGTTTAGAACTTTGCTAAATTATAATGATATAGGCAGAAATTTCCCCTGGTGCGTGTCTGCCACTGGCTGATCTTTATTTTTTCTTTTTCTTTTTTTATTCAGCCTATATGGTTTGGCTATTTCCAAGAACAAAGTCAGAGAAAAATATCTTGTTTTGCCCATGTTAAAAAATTCTGGCAAGCCTTTCTGGTGACTTTTGAGAAGTTCTAGCACTCCAGGGCTTTGGAGCAAGGCCTTGAAATGTGTGGGTTTTGTGACAGGATTATGCCTTTTGCTGTCCTGGTGAAAATGCAGACACATTAAAAGCTTTTGAAAAATTCCCAGCAGGGATTCTGTGGAAAAATCATATGTGATCATGTAATCAAAGACTATATCACAATGCAGACTCTCAAGAAAATCAAATTCAGGTTGCACAAGCAACCTTAATTCTGTCATTTCCTAACTTTTGAGTTCTTGATTTTGCCACCTTGATGTTCTTTTAACATTAATATTTGGGTCTGATATTTATATATTGTGATGATCATTGCTCAGGGTTGGTTGATAGGATAACATCTCCTAGTGGTCAGAGCTTAAGCTTGTGACTTGCAGGGGGGTTGTTGGTGGGAGATCCCAGGCTCTTCTACTCCATCGGACTCTGACCCAGGGCCCTTTGAAGGGCTATCAGTGATTTGACAGCCAGGGGATGCTTAAGGCTGCCCTCCCTGGGCCACTTCCTTTCACCCCTTCCCCCTGCGATTGTCCCAAAGTTGCCATCTGGGTTAAGGTTGCGTGAAGGGTGTCCGCTCATCACAAGGCATCTTCTGGTAGCTGTGTGTAACGTGTTAGCTCTCTCTCTCAATCTCTCTCAAGAGGCAACTGTCTCCTCCTGCGGTATGGCCTTCCCTCCTGGGCCAGATCAGTCCTAGGACTGTCCCCTGCTCAGGGAGTGCAAACAAAATAAAGGGAATTAACGAAGTCCAGAGCTCGAACGAGAGGGAGAGAGGAATGCTTCCCTCTATGGCAGGTCCTCCCTTCCCTCAGGGAGGGACATTTGGACAGTTGTCTTAGGGAGAGATTCTACTTTTCCCTCAGTTCTTCTTTGATGGAGCTGCAGGTTGCAGGTCTGCTCTCTTCCCTGATCTGCCACCAAGTGTGCTGCTCCCCACCTCCAGTTGGTTCATCTCCTACAGGTGTGGTGGGGCAGGGCTTGCTGAGCCCAGAGCAGTTTCTTAACCTCTGGTTGCCCAGTGTGGGGTTCTATACCCCATCACATATATGTTATGTCCCAAGCTATCAACTTGATTATTTTGTTGAACACTCTACAAACTTCTTTTCCAAATTGAAGCACACATCCTATTTACTGGGTCCCTTAAGCTGATTAAAATTCACAGCTCGGTTAAGGCATAGGCACAAAAAGCACGTTGTTTAACAGTAACCCTTTTAATGAAAAATCTGTCTGGAGTGAATAATTTTTTTTAAATGAAGAGTTTTTCAGTATAGTTTATAAAACAGAGATGGTACTGTATTTTATTTCCTGTATTAAAGGCAACTATTATTCAGAACCACTATGAAATTGTTGTTTAAATGAAACATTAAAAATTGTGTGTCTTGGTTGCCAGGCTCTGGAGCTACCCATCTGGAAGGCCCCAGAAAGCAAAAGGCAGTGTTTCATGTATTCACATGATAAATACATCTGTTTCAATGCACAGATATACCTTAACAGCTACCAATTCAAAAATCTGGGCAAAAGTCACGATCAACAAAATGATACATGAGTATGTGCTCTGTATGTATAAATGAACTTCCCTTAACATACATGTTTTTAACAGGAGGGGCTTCATCAGGGAACAGGGGCAAAACGAACAAATATTCAGATGTGGAGAATAGTTAATCCAGTAGATAGGGCAATTGGCATATTTTTTAACCTTGCCAAGGAGTCAAAGCTAGTTCCTGCTTGAACTTGTATGTTATTAGACACCTAGGGCAGACTGAGAATAAAGGAGTAAGAAATGGCGAGAGAGGGAAAAATAAAGTGAAAATGGATCAGTAAGTCGGGTGAGGGCCAGGTGCTGTCATCACACTAGTGTAAAGCTGGTGTAACTCCACTGATTACAATGTAGTAACTCTGCATTTAAAGTGGGTATAACTGATCACAGAATTTGACCCAGGATGTAATAAAAGGAACAAAAGTGAGTCAATAAAAATGCAAATGAAAAATGGCTACAGTAGTTAAATATATACCCTGTACTCAAGCAATCTGTGGTTTATGCCTCACTTTTGGGGGAGAGGGAGAAAAGGGTAGCAATGTTCATTTATCTCTTTCTAAAAGCAAAGGTTTCACTTTAGGAATAAAAATATATTTAAAATTGAATCACCGTAGGGAAAAAACCCATGGGTCTAAATTACATGGAGGAAACAATAAATGAACTGACAGCATAGACCATGATGTGGTTTACAAAACCTCAGAACCTTCGGATATGAGTCCCATCTACATCACTCTGTCTCTAAGGTCCCCTTGACACTGCAGGAGAGGTGTGAAAAGACCTTTATGTAGACCAGAATAAGGCCTGATGAGTTTTGACCATCTATATAAACATTATAGATTGAGTCATCGGAGTATTTTTTTAGAGTAGGGCTATGTTAGTGTTTAGATACATACTGTGGTCCAGATCATCACTTTGGGCCTAGGAGTGCAGAACACAACTCAAAAAGTGCATCTGCAAAGGTAGCTTTAAGCTACCTTTTCCTTCCTCAATCCTGGGCTGACTGTGCACTGAGCCAATCCACAGTCATAATTTAGAGCAGGCCAAGGGTTGCTCTAATTTTACACCAACTTCAGCCAAAGACTAGCAAGATGTAGAGAAGGGCTGGCTACACAGCTTTTCCATAGCCATGCCCCCTATACCTGGTGCAATTAAAGGGGTTATCAAACTGTCTGGATTACTCACAACCGTGAGTGCCAGCATCAGGGCAGACTGTCAACAAACCGGGCACAAACCCCAAACTGGTTGTGTGTTCTATACTTAGATTTCACCATCCAAGTATCAACTGTGAACTCCACAAGTACTATAGCAGCCTTCACATAGTGTCACAGACAGTCCCCTTGGGCACTTTGGTCTATCTTGCCACCCATGCAAGCCTGCCTTTGTGATAGATGGTCTCTTACACCAAAAAATACAACAATATTCAGATTATTCCTAGTTCCAAAAGACCAGTTGCTTACACCAAAAAATACAACAATATTCAGATTATTCCTAGTCCCAAAAGACCAGTTGCTTACCCCAGGTCAATTTTATCCCAGAGCTCTCACCAAAGACAATGCTTGTAGCCAATCCTATAATAAACTAACTTAACTAGGAAAAAGAAATAAGGATTATTTACAAGGTTAAAGCAAGTAAACATACACACACAAATGAGATATGAGGGACAGTACTTGGTCCTGCTAGTGAAGGCAGAGTACTGGACTCGATGACCTTTCAAGGTCCCTTCCAGTTCTATGAGATAGGTATATCTCAACATATTTCGGGGGGAGGGATAGCTCAGTGGTTTGAGCATTGGCCTGTTCAATCCTTGAGGGGGCCATTTAGGGATCTGGGGCAAAAATCTGTCTGGTGGATTGGTCCTGCTTTGAGCAGGGGGTTGGACTAGATGACCTCCTGAGGTTCCTTCCAACCCTGATATTCTATGATTCTATGATATGGTCTGAGGTCACAAAAGCTTATAGTAGCTGATATAATATGAAAGCTTTATACGTCCTTTAGGGCTAACCCAAGCTAAAGAGCTGGGGACCCCTTGCTTATGCTTAGGATTAGTCTACACTAGAAGTGCTACAGCCGCGCAGCTGCACTGATGCAGCTGTGCCGCTGTAGTGTGTCAGGTGAAGACACTCTAAGCCGACAGGAGAGAGCTCTCCCAGTGACTTAATTACTCCACTTCCGCAAGAGGCAGTAGCTATGTCCCGCTATTCCTGGCTTCTCCCGCCGACATAGTACTGTCCACGCCGGCACTTAGGTTGGTGTTACTTACATCACTCAGGGTGTGGATTATTCACACTCCTGAATGACGTAAGTTATACCGAAATAATTGGTAGTGTAGACAAGCCCTTAGAAATCTTCACCCCTCAGCGTTCAAGTAGCATGCGGATAACAATTTTTCCTTAACAGGAATTTTTATTCCCTTCCCCCAGAGTTCAAGCTTTGATGGGATGAGGGCTTGTGAGCATATCCTATTCATGGGTGGTGGGGAGCAAACAATCAACAAAGTCTTTTGTCCATTGATGGCCTCTTTGGTGTCTACGGACCTTCTTTAGTTGGAAGGAGATAACACCTATAGTGGCAAACTAGTATTTCACACTTGGTAATGCTTATCCCCTGATTGTGGAGATTTACAGTCTGGGGCCATGTCTACACATACAGCTCCACAGCAGTGCAGCTGCACCAATGCAGCTGCGCCACTGCAGCACATGTGGTGAAGGCACTCGGTGCTGACAGGAGAGAGCTCTCCTGTCGCCATAATAAAGCCCCTCCATGAACGGCAGAAACTATGTTGGCGGGTATGCTTATGCCAGCGTAACCTATGTCACTCAGGGGGGTGGTTTATTCACACCCCTAAGTGACATAAATTATGCCGGCATATGCTGTAATGTAGACATAGCTATAGCAAACATTTTTTATAGTTATAGAGCAAACACTTAAATATTCTCTCATGACATGGGATACAGACATTATAAAGTAAGGTTAATATACATAGCCTCCTAGAAACATTTCATAAAGTCTAAACACCAAACACCTTCTTATAACACTAATATCTATTTAAACACACAAGTGAGTCAGAGTGGTTTACAGCTATGCATTTGTCAGTGTTCAGTGAGACGCAGTGGCTTTGGCATGAGGTAGCACCTGGTCTGCCAGTATCACAGGGGTGATGTGTGAGTTGCTATTCCATTCACTGTGGTGATCCTCTCCAGGCTGGCTATACAAGTTTTAGGCTGCTTATTCTGGCAATATAATGCACAGTGCCCTCGCTACAGACCAAAACTGGATTTATATTTGCAACAGTCTACTTTTGCTAGGCATCAGCTGTCTGTGCGAAGGAGCTAATAAAGTCAGAGGGGAGATTCTGGGACATTCATCATATGTTATCATGTTTTGCCTCAGTATGAAACAGCTGTATTAGGATTAGGAAAATGTGATTAGCCAAAAATATCTTAAGTATTTGAAAAAGGATTTGGTGACATTTTCCTTATAAAAATAATTGGTTCCTTCTGTGTTGACTAATGCAATGTGCGTAAGAGGCCACTGGCAGCAGTACAGAATGAGGCATTTCAGCTGTTGTTCATATAGATAGATAACTTAGAGATATACAGATGTGATGCACATAAAAAATGTAAAACTACAGGCTTTCATAACATTCATGATTCATAGATGGGCTAAGATGATGAACAAAATACTGACATTCAGCCGGCATTGTGTTGTTCCCACCCTGCTATATGGAGGGAGAATGGTGTTCATAAGCTATGCAGTAAATCCGTCTCTCTTCTGTGGACTAAGCACAAGAATCTAGGGTTGAGGGAAAGGAATCTTCCCTCTCCATGCTGCAGAATTGTACTGTAGTCCCTCCATGGATTCTATTGCAGTAGCACATGGGCAGCCATGGCCCTGCTCTATGGAGCGCAATGGCCAGTAGGGCCACAAAACTGTGACCTTGCTTCTGCCTCAAATTGCTGCTGCTTAACACAGAAGTGTCAGAACTCCCTGGAGTTGGCTCCCTGCTCCAAAAGGAGACATGAGGGCTCAGAAACCTTGGCCGCCCAGGTAGGCAAGCTGCTATCTCTCCTTCTGCTTCTGGGTCCGTTCCAGAAAAAGGTATGGCAGCTCGGCTACCTGGACAGCCACTTCTGGAGTGGGGATCCAGGTATGACTTGAGCACTGGTGTACTTACTGTTGTCAGTCGCAGGCACAGCACATACAAGGTAACAGTGCAGATATTTATCAGCATTCAAAGTAAATAAAAGGTAGTGAACTACTTTTCATGCTAAAATGTGTTGAAAACCTAAAACTATCTGACTACATTTCAGAAGAGTGATATTTACCACAATATTATCCAGGAAATTATGAAGTTAATTTTTTTCACCTATTTTCATCCATTTTTTTTAATTTGTATAATAAATACTGATATATTCCCAGGAAACTGTAAACAAAATAAACCAGAAAACAAGGGCCCTATTCACACCCCACCTTGCAATGCAGTGGGATCCTCCTACACATCTGGAATCCACAACATGTTGAGATTGTTGATCCCTTGCACAGACTCCTCAAAAACTGCCCCTACCCCATCCCATCTTTACAGTACAACCACACAGCTTCCACTGCGGGCAAGGGCATCCAAACTCACGGAGAAGGGGGCAGGATTTGCCTTTAAAAATCCAGTTTGTGGAAGTGTAAAATGCAGTGTATACTACAGGGGTTTAATTTGAAACATGCTTTTATAAATATTATTTATGATTTGCTAAGGATTAAGTAGTGACAATACAAAAATGAAGCTAAATGATTGCCCAAATAACTTATAAATCTCAAAGAGTAAGAGAAGGCACGACACACTGAAAAACCAGAGAAGGGAATAAGGCTTGATTTGTGTGTTGGGGGGGAGGAGGGAGGTAACTTTCAGGTGCAATTCTGTTAATCATTAAACTCTTCTGTCTCAGCATATAAGTAGGGTTGTGTATCTTTTGCACAGCCAGAGTTTACCTTGTCTAAAAAAGGAGTGGATAGTATTAGAAGTAGGCCCATACTCATTTATCCAAATTCCTCCCTATGCCTTTATGCAGGGATGGAAAGTCAGATAAATGGGACCCTGGTCTGAACCATGCCAGACTTCGCAAAATAAAATCATGAATGGCAAAGTTTTACAAAACCAAACCACCTCCCTTTTTGACTCAACTTCATTTGAAGTAGAGCTGAATCAAAACTTTTATCTGAATCCTCTGACTTTGGGATATTTGAAAAAAATGGGACCCAAATCTGAACAACTGATGTTTTGCTGTTTGTGTGCTTTGCTTTTCAAAAATAAAACATTTTGCAAAACTGAAGCCACCTTTGGCTTGGCCCATCCTAAAAGAAAATCCTGATAACCGAGAACCCAGGTCAACTTGCGCACACTCCTGTGCTTTAATCACACAACCATTCTTCATCTTTTTGGGAGGGTAGTGGATAGGCAGAAGGCAGGTCTGATCCTGCAAGGTGCTGAACACTTTCAGCTCCTGTTGCAATTCCAGTGCAAGCTGAGGCTGTTGAACATCCCTTGGAGGGCGCTCAGCACCTTGTAGGATTGGGCCTATAATTAGTAGGCTTGGAATTTGCTGAAGACATCAGGATAGTCATATGGAAATCACATATTCAGTTAATATTGGGTTTTTAAGCAGCTGACATGTGAATAATAAACTCCTCCCCAAATCTACTTAATTACAAAACTGAACTTTCTGGTAACTTGGGCCTATATATGGTTTCAGGTAGGACTCAGTGAATTTGCTTGGTGTTCACCCCAAACCAGTAAAGCTCAACTGCTTTGTCCAAGTTTCACTTAGACAGTTTGCGTACTTTCTCGAATGAAAGCAGAACTTTGGCAAATCTCAGTGTGCAACTGCAAACAACTGGATCTATATATCTTGGCTTACAATGACACTAATACTCTGCTTCATATTTGGAGCATTCTACTTAGCTCCATCAAAGGTAGAGGGAATTAAAAGGGGGTCATTCTCTAAGCTTTGCAAACATATAAACAGCATTGCAATTTCAGGGTGTAATCATGATGGGTATTAGTCATATATTAGTGTTCTTCTGTTAAATGTAAGTGCTGGTGTTTATACCTAACCAGAAATTGCTGTTTTTCATTTAAAATTGTGTTGAATAAAGCAGAACTCATTTACTTTCTTAGCAGTATTTCTCACTGCAGGTGGCGTACACGGAGGGCACGTAAATACCCAGGTCTGTGTTGCCTCTGTTGGCAAGTTTTAAGAAACCTATATTTTAATCAAAACGAGGAAGCACATAAGGCTGAAGCTTTTAGGGCTTAGCAAGCAATTATATTTATTCTGTAAATACTAACTGTAAATGGGCCTCCAGTTACGTTGACTGACACTAGCACAGCAAGAGTGCTGAGTCAAATGCAATTAGGCTGGAAGTAATTCTGGAGTAAAACTCAAATCTGTAACAGGACAAGAAACTGACAGCAAAAACCCATTTTCTCTCTCTCCGCTGAGGTCACAGCTGGTATAGTAGAATACACTTACTGCATTACCTCTCTCCGTCAATGCAGCTAAAACAAAATGAAAAAGGTATTTCTTATTTAGCATCCAGGAACAGCTCAAGACTCTGTGCCTAGATTCCACATGAATACTAATTCTTACATGAAATCGCTAGTTGATTACTGGGAATGTTTTTCTCATTGCAAAATTCCCCATAGTGTATTATATGGACCTCCAGTGTAACAGCTGAGAAAAGGAAAACAAAACCCTTATTATTCTAGTATTTTGGATCTTGCTAGAAGCAATTGATGCATTCTGAAATCAATGGCTGTGTTTGAATCCCCATCAGTGGAGAGAGAGAAAGAGAGAGGCAGAATTTATCTTGAGAAATCCTTGCTAGAATCCTTTGGAGTATAAACAGGGCTGAATTTAAATTCAGTGTCTGAAGCACGGATTTGGTTTGGGTTTAGTCAAACAGGATATGCTTGCTGTTTAAGTACTAGCTGATCATTATAATATATTTATTGAAGTTTATCAATCAAGTAGGGGGCAACACTTTAGTAATGATTTATTTATTTATTAATGTTTAATAGTCAATTAATATTTAGTTTAAAAAGTACCTTGCAAATGGATTTCTCTCTTTTTATATTAAAATATATTTTACATAGATTGTTAATTACATCTCAAATGATCACCTGAAAAAGGTATTTACTGAGGTTTTATAAGTATCATAAATGGAATAAAATCTTGTACATACTGCATTGGTTATTAAACACATCAATTATCCCCTGGCATATATTCAACATGAAAACTACCATAGTGATTGAAAATTATTCACATAGAGTTATTTTTGGCAGGTGCTGTTGTTTGATTTTTACCAGTTTGCATTGTAGTGGGTTCTTTCTCACATGGCTGTGAAGGTGCAAACCCATCCTAAAGTACCTAAGATTTGCAGGTATTCACAATCGTTTAACAAAATGTACTTTAAGGGTCTGTTTGTGACTGGTTAATACATGGGTTCATAGGGGAAAGGATATTTCAAGGCGTGTCTTTGCCTTGCAATGCCACACAGTAGTGATTCCTGCAATCAGAGGAACACAAGTTCTGCTTCCCCCAGCACACCTAAAGGCCCTAAGAGGATTGGAAGAGGTGAGGCCATGCCTCCCTGTACCACACTTCACATACGTGTCTACAAAAGTAGCTGGATATACTGGGGAAAGCAGGATAATAGCTCCCCATTCATTTGGGTGGTCAGTACTGTGACAGATACCTCAATTTCCTGCAGTATCTTTGGGACAGCTTACTGAATTAAGTTAAGTATATTCAGAGTCCATTGTACAATGCAAAGGTTATGTATTATTGTGGGCCTGGATGATCAAAGGACTATACTGAACAATGTGGCAGGCAAGAATGAATTTCTGGGACAATGTGTGTGAAGTGGATTTCCTGGGAAATATCTAGGGGGAAGTGAATGCAAATCCTTCCTTTCCCAATGCCTTTTGCAGAAACCCAGACTTATGAAGCTATGTCCTGAGAAGAGGGTGATTTTCTGCTGATTACTTGTTCCCAGGGTCCCAAGATTAAAGACCCAAACTATACAAAGGAGTGACTCTCAGGTTCATTCAAGAGGTGCTTGTTCTGAGCTAACAGCTATTATGAACTGGTAACCAAAGAAAAACCTCTTGATGGGAGTTTGAAGGACTGATCATCTGCCAGAGCGCTTTTTGGGGCTTATTAGCATGCATGTAGTTTCTTTTATTATTTTGTTTTTTCATGCTTTCACCTTAAGAATAAATGTGCTTGCTTAGACAGGGCTGTATGGTAACTTATATTTGTGGGCAATTATGCTGTTTATAACCTCTGAGAAGAAAGCAAAGCAGGCTGGTTGTGATAATAGTGCCTACAAATTTACTGTAATTGTAGGCTCAACTGTAACAAGTATGTGAAAGTTCATAAGATGTCACAATAACCTATAATAATAAATGTTTATGGGGATAAAGTATGAAAGGAAGACAGAAAAACTGAATTAGTGTAAACAAAAAGGCCTACTAATATAACTCAAATGCAGTGTTAAGATCAGGCTTGGTAAGCACAAAAATGAAGGTCCAAAAATCTGTGACCCAAAATTGGTGTGTTGAGACTGGGCCTAATTGGTAGACAAAATAATGAAGAGATGGACTATGCCACCAATCACTCCCTTTTTAAGTCCTTAAAGAAAAAGACTTTGGGGGAAAACCCTAGAAGAACAGACTGATGCAACAGGAGCGACCATCACCATTATGGCTGCCACCCCCATTGTCTCCTGGGACACTGGAGCTTCTTCCTCCAAATCCTGACCAGACTGGACCAGAGAAGGGATCTAGAGGACACTGCCACCCCTACCAGCTCCAGCAGAATCCCAAACACCACCTGAGATTAGATGTGATCAATCGTTAGCAGTAACAACAGCTCCAGCCCATCTCAACTATTTTCTTCCCTTTTCTCTAAAAGGACAGTTATTACCAGCTTTAATACCATCTAGAAGACTGTCAAACAAGCGGGGGAAGGTCCTTTTAAAAATCTCTTCAGCTAAAGGGGAAGGGAACAAATAATATTGTTAAAATAAAAGCCTTATTTAATATTTTAATACGTCACTGTTTTGTGTTAACGCTAATGCTTTAACTCTTTTTCCTTCTTTTCTGTATCTTTAATAAAAAGTTAAAAGGAGTTTTAATGGTGTGTTTTTCACAGTACTAAGCAGGCTGAGGTCTCAAACCAAACCCCAAACCTTGTTTAACACTGTTGGACAGTGATATCACCTTTAGCCCATATAGTCCATCTAAATTAATACAGCAGGCTGGCTTAGGAAGTCTGACTTGCTGGGGAACTCACAGTGTGGGCAGGGAACTGTAAAGCCTAGAAAAACCCTGCTCAGGAGGTAGAGAGACATGTCTCCATTCAAGAAGCTGGGAGCCTAGAGTGGGTGCCATTGCTGAACCATGAAGGGGGGAAATATAGGTGCAGTTGTCTTTATCTTCTAGTTTCTAAGGCCTGGGTACTTAGCTGTTGTGAGGCTGAGCATCACACTGTCTAACTTTTAGGTGCCTAGAAAATCACAGGAATACAACGTGATTCACGAACTCCGAGTTAGATGCATAGACTCCCTATACAATGAAGCTGGGGTGGGTGGGGGATGGCCGGGGAGAGATGGGCAACTTAGACTGTAATTCACTAAAGCCAGCATGTGAGCTAGCCAATGGGAGACACTGGCTAGAGGGTTGTGTGCTAAGCCCCACTCCTCTCTTAGAGATAGGCACCTAAGTCTGGGCTACAGGGAGGTGCCTATCTTTGCTAGCGATTCTCAGCTGAAAACCCTCTTTGGTGTTGGGCACCAATGCCATTTTTGCAAGACACTGGGCCAGAGGAGGAGCCTCCTCATAACTCTTAACCCTGTGGTCAGGGTACTCACCTGAGATGTGGGAGATCCCCAGATCAAGTCTCTCTACTTCCTCCAGGAAGAAGGGATTTGAATTAATATCTGCCACCTCTGAAGTGAGTACTTCTACTATTGGCCTACAGGATAATGTGATGCAAGTCAATCTCTTCTGTTCCAGCTGTGCCACTGTGAATCAATAATTTTAAATAGTTATTGGAGTGGGGGGGGGGTCTCCCACATCTTGGATAAGTGCTCTAACCAAGAGGTTATAGAGTGACTCTTGTGCTTATGCTCTCTCTCTCTTGCTCCCTCTGGTCCAAATGACTCTCTAATTATTTAGCCACAATGGAACAGCCTCAACAGGAGAGACTGAGGGAGCCCCACATTGTAATATCCCGTAGCTCAGTGGTTAGAGCACTTACACAAGCGGTGGCAGAACCCCATTCAAATCACTTCTCCCCCTCAGGTAGAGAAGCCACTTAAGCTGGGGGTCTCCCACAATCCAGGTAAGTTCCTAATCACTGAGGTAAAAGTTATGAGGAAGGTTGTAGCTGTTTTGTGTGAACTCACCTGAAGGACCCGATCCAGAAGGCAGCATCTGAGCACACCACTGGATTGGGTCCCATGTGAGATTTTAGGTTGCCGAATGCCTGCCTTCCCCCATTTTGTAAAGCTCTCTGGGGCCTAGGCAGGACACAGGAGTCCAGCTGCCTAAAGTGAGGCTCCAGTATGCATACTTAGAGGCAGAAACTTAGGCACTTAGGGAACTTTTTACTGCAAAACTTAGGTGCCGAGTGAGTTTAGGTGCCTACAGGATTCAGCAGGAGTTTTTGAATCACAGTGGAACCTAAAACTGGGATTTAGGCAAACCCTGACATAGGTATGTGGCTTAGGCAACTAAATACCTTTGTGAATCTAGGCCTAAGCCCTTCTTAGGTGAACTAAATCTACATATAATGTTTTGTAATGATACCATGGGGCGGGAGGGTGTTGAAGTGACCCTGAGTCTTTAAAAATCAGTTTAATTGAATCTGGAACTACAAATGCTATTATACACTAATCACAAATGTGTGATTAATGTATGGCAGAATTAAGATTGTCTATGTGTTTTAAATGTGTATTTCCTTACATTAACATATTGCGATTTCTTTTAAATTGAACCCCAACTCTGAATTTCCTGGTTTTGTAATACTTGTTTTGTGGGATAATTACAACATCACTGTAGTGTTTTTATCCTTCATCTCCTAATATGCATTCAACCTTAACATCAGCTGAACGTTGTTTTTAATATATAAATATATACAATATAGCTACCAATCAAATACATTAACAATTATATAAAACCAATTTTGTGGCATTACAACTTACAGAGAGCTCAGCTATTATCCCAGACTCTTTGTTGTTAAATTATTCTATTCTTGGAGAGAGCTCAGCCTATTCAAAACCAAAAATCAAGGAGATTTGTTTGTATTAGGTTTATGCAGAGAAGGAAACATTCAAAGCTGTTCATATTTCATAAGTGCCTTTCTTAGAAAAAACAAATACATTTTTTGAATGTCACTTAAAATCATGGTGAAAAATAGCTTCCGTTTAACAGTGAGGCCCAGATCCACAAAGGTACTTAGGTGCCTATCTCCCACTGATTTCAGTGGGAATTAAGCATATAAATACATTTGAGGGTCTGGAGCATACTGACTGTTGTGCAGACTATAGAATATCATTATGGTTCTTCCACTAATGAAAACATTGTGTCTGATTCTCTACCCTGACACACCTGCTGTCTTCCAATGTGACTCCATCCAAGTCATTGGAGTCACAGTGGTGTAAAACTGATGTAACACAGTGGCAAATCAGGCAAATGCTTTCATCTTTATCACCTTGACTAGCTTCATTAATCTGTCCCTTTCCTTAACATTCAAAGGCATTTTCGGATATCTTGGTTTAGCTCTATTTTTTATCCTTTGCCATTTGTTAGTTAACCACCTGTAACTGATTCGCTCTGAACTGACCTGAGATTTCCTCTAACTTAAAGTATTGCTTTGTTTGCTGTAGAGAATATTAAATTAAATCTGCCTTTAAGATGAACAGAATGTTTTGTATAAAAGTTGGTCCAAAAGGTTAATGAATCCCAGATATACCCTCAAGTAAAGGAAGAGGGGCTGTGCTAACCAATATAAACATCATATAGCATCAACTGCATCTCTGGTATAACTCCATTGATTTCAGTGGGGTAACACTGGAGATTAATTTGACCCGAGAAGTCTGCATCCATCTCAGGAGAGGTGAAGGATCTAGCAAGCAAATGATCACCTCTCACCTGCAGGTGGATTAACAGAACCCTCCATTTTAATGTCATGGGAATAAAATAGTATGGGGCATTTATACCATTATGCTTTTATCATTACCTTTCATGGAAGATTTGCACAGCAGTTTCCATAGCATTAGAGGAGGAGGAAATAGTCACAAGGGAAGACAAAAATAATTATAATATGAGCAGGTTTTTTTTATTTTATATGCTAAAAAACTAGGCTATTAAGAAAAAAACAGTGTATAACATGTTGCGATGTTTCTGGTTAGCAATTAATCTTTTTCCAGGGAAACTGATCCCATTTCTCGGTGTAAATTGGACTATCCTGAATGAAAGGGGACTTTGAAACTAAAATTTGAAATTCAGGGCTTTGCACATGTGCCGTTCAAATGACCATACATTTTCATCTTTGTAAAACTTTTTCATTTATTTGTAGAAAATCAACATTTAAGATGCACTAAACTATCTGGAACAGTGAAACTGTTTATGGAACACGGTGTAAGAAAACTGTTGATGAATTTTGCACAGCTCTAGTAAGCATCGATATTCCCCCAAACCTTCTTCTTTTTTTAAGTGAAGGCAGGCTCTTTAATAATGTACCTTGTAGCAAGCTGTCTTTTTAAAAGGGGGAAACCTGTGTTTCTCCTTGAGTTCCGAGTAGTGAGCTGGAAGTAGAAAGTGTCATGGTGAAGTAGGAAGTGTTGCTAAACAGTAGTGAGCATGGAGCTGAGTGCTAAGTGGGCCAGACTCCTGATAGGCTGCTCTTCCATCAAGTTTTAGGATTGGTTGAAAACTAAGGACCTTCAGAAGATGACAGCCCCTTCTTAACCTGGTTTCCCATTGTATGTTCATATATTGTGCCTGAATCTAAGGAGGCTATGTCCCCAGAACCCAGTAACTATGTAAACCAGTTACTCTATTTGGGCTTCACTTAGGGTGACCAGATGACAGAAGTGAAATATCGGGACGCCGGGAGGGGCGGGGGCAGAGCCAAAAAAAAAAAAAGCCGGAGCAAAAAAAAGGGACAAGCCGCCCCGACCGCTGCCTTGCGCACATTGACCGCACTCTGCGGTGGGGCCCCGGGTGGCCCCTCCCCTGCGCATGCCTGGACCCAGCGCCAGAGGGTGCGCTCAGGCCACGTCCCCCAGCCCCCTCCCTCTGCCCACTCTCGGCCAACTGCCACTTGTCCCCTCCCGCTCCGCTCGGAACATACCAACGCTGCAGATGGGGGTGGGGAGCCGATGGCCAAACACACGCCTCCCCTCACATCATGCACTGGGACTGGCCGGCAGGCGTGGGAGAACCCGCCCGACGGGACGCCGGGCTACTGGCCCTTTAAAGAGTTGAAGAAGCGTCTGGTTCGCGGATGGATCATGGCCCACATGCGCGGTGCCCACAGGTGCGGCCCCATGGCCCTGCCCGAGGGCCGGCCCCGAGAGCACTGCCTCCACCCCAGCCTCCCCATGGGTCTCCCATCCCTCGCCATCTGTGGGCTGCAGGTGCAACATCATCACCCCGCCCCGCACGAGCTACCCAGAGCGGCATCGGACCCCCCCGCCCTCCCTCCCTCCCAAAGCCTGCCTGGCACAGCCCCTCCCACCCCCCGCAGTGCTAGCCTCAGCATCCAGCAGGCAGGTCCCATCCGGGGACCCCAGCGCCCAGCACCCACTTACTGCTGCACTCTGGGTTTGTGCAGCGCTTGCGCTTGGCAAAGCGCTGGTCCAGGTGCTTGGTGGCCAAGCAGAGGGGCCACTGCACAGGCAGGAGCAGGGCAGAGCAGGGCAACTAGGGCGAGGACCAGGAGGGAGAAGCGCGGCCGTGCTGCAGCCATGTTCGCAGGGCTGGCAGCAGGGGGAGGAGGGAGCGTCCCTCTGGCTCCTGTCCGCGTAGCTCGTGCGTGGGTTGGGTTGAGGGGGGCGGGGGGGCTCGCTGCCGGCGCCTACAAGCCCTGCCCCTGCCTGTGTGCGTGCCTGGGGAGTGGGGCTGCAGCACTCTGCAGGCGCCTGCAGGCCGGAGGGAACTCAGCTGCGCTGCCCCAGGGCCCGGAAGAAGAGATGAGCGGTGCCGGCAGTTCCGGGTTGCTGTGGTCCCCCGATATTGGGACAAAGTGCATCCCGACCGATGTAAGGTAGGGACGTGGGACAAGTCCCCTAAAATCGGGACTGTCCCGATAAAATCGGGATGTCTGGTCACCCTAGCTTCACTGGAGTTACTCCATATTTATACCAGGGTAGCTGTGAATAGAATTTAGGCTTTGTTTACACTTGCACTTCCGTCGCTAAAACTTTTGTTGCTCAGGGGTTTGACACACCTGAATGACAAAAGGTTTAGCAACGAAAAGCACCGGTGTGGACAGCCCTTTGTCAGCGGGAGCCACACGCCTAGTGACAAAGCTACTTTCCCTTGTTGAAAGTGGTTTTATTTTGTCGCTGGGATCTCTCTCCTGGTGACAAAGAGCGGCCACACAGCACACCCTCCAACGGCATGGCTGCAGCAGCACAGCCACACCATTGTAAGGTGCACAGTGTAGACATAGCCTTAGTCTCTAGTTTGTGTTTGTCTCATCTGGGGTAAGGCCCTTGAGTTCACTCATTCATGAACACTGTTGGAACTGCACCACAGATATATCATTTTCTAAAATCTTCCACAACAGAAAAAAATGCATCTTCCTAGAACCATAGTGTAACAAAGCCAATACCTTCTTGGAACTCATATTCTTGTTACAAAATCACAGGTTCTTCCCACCTTAGCTGAAAGAAAATATTTATGAATGATGATGACACACAGTTGACCAGTTCTGATATCATACAGGACAGGGCATTCTACAAACTATGAAGCTCATTGCAATCTAATGGTTTAAACACCAGGGATTAAAAAACTTTTTATGTCAAGCCATATAGTTCATCCCTGTGCCAGCACAGGTTTGTAGGAGTGTTCCTTAAAGTCTCTGCTTTAGTACATAGTCCAGTATATTTTAAATAATCCAATGTTCTTGGGATTTCTCCCACTTCCCTCAGGATTCTAATGCTGTCTCTCTAACATTATTGCTATACAGTTACAGTATTACTTTTCACGCTCTTCATGCAAGCATCTAATTCTTTTGTTGGCAGTAAGGAGAAGCAGAATCACCAGCCTGTTCTGGGAGAGGTTCTCAGTTTCACTGGAGGCTGGCCTGTTATGGAGCAGTTTTCAATGCTAGTAGGTCTTTAGAAGATAAAATAGAGAAGCACTTTCAGAATATTGAGTGGCAGCAAAAGCCACATGGGAGTAGGATCACTAACACAGAGCTGGGGGAAAAAATGTAAAATTAGGCTAGTATGGAGAAAATTAAAATTACATTTTAATGGGCTTTCTAAATGGATAGGGGTTTTTCAACTTTCTTTGTTTAACTGCCTTATTATAAGCTCAGCAATAAGATACATAAGTAGGTATATTTTTGGTATCCTTAGCAGAAAGGAAAAACAGAGTAAAATGATGGGTGAATGGCACACAGGGCCCATAACGTTTTATTGAAAATGGTTCTGACATTGTTGTTCATATTCTGTCTTTGGCAGACAATTTTAAAACAGGCAAGGGAGTATTACAGCATTAGATCAGCTCCAGAGGCAGAAGTTACTCACGATAGGTCATGGAGATTGGAAAAGAGAAAGCTAAATCAATTGAAAGTTTCCTTTTATTCATATAATGTTTCCATTGTGTCACTAAACTTATGATTAGCGAGGTATTATCCCTTTAGCCCTGTGTATATGCAGGTACTTATAAACCTTCCTGAAAAATTACATTGTGGGTTGAAGGTGTTTCACATCTGAATATATTTTTCAGGCCCATTTTAGTGCTTGAATAACTCAATTGTGCAGTAGGTTAACAAATTCCAGCTTGGCATAGGTACACTTTGCTGACTTTAAAAAAAATGGTTGAGAAATAAAATTGTACACTAGAGAAAATAGCATACTAAGCATGCTTGCTCACTGCCAGTGAATTTTATATACATACATATGAGGCTAACAAGTAATATCACCACTTACAATCATTAAAATGCCATAGATGTTGCAAGGAGGCTGATGTGGAAGCCGTATCTCTAAATTTTTTCACTTTTACCTGTGTGTACAGATAACCATTGGATTGCAACTTTTTTCCCCCATGTAATTAATTATTTTTTAAAAAATTGTACTGAGACAATGTGCTGATTTTGGTCAAACTTTTTTTGCAATTACGATTTTTACAAAAAAATAAAGACTAGCTTATACTTATTCCAAAACTTTCAAATCTAGGTTAAAATATTTATTTTATTCCCATTTCATGAAAATTCACAAGGTGCTAATGGACTTTGTATGTGTAACCGTTTACACATTTACATTCTACTGGCGCTTTTCTAAGACCTATGGGCTAAATTCTACTTTCATGTACATCAGTGTAATCCAAAGTAAGCCCAAACACTTCAGTGATGTTACACCAGTGAAAATATAAAGGAAACAAAGCAGAATGTGGGCTGATGTGCAACTTACACCACCAAACAAGCCATCACTGAAGACTCAATTATGACGTGTAAGTTCCTGTCCTGTCCGTTCCTCAGACCCCCATTGCCTCATCTTGAACTCGATAAGGCACTGTGCCTTAAGTAATTGTTATATATGTTGTTACACCCCTAAGGGAGTGCAGCATAGAGGTTGTTTGCTCCCCAACACAGCCAACATGTCCCTACAGCTCTTGTGGGGGCTATGCTGCTACCTGTGCTAGCCAGAATCGTTCCTTGCTCTTAGTGGAGTTCAAGAACCACAGCCCTATGGTGTGGTGAAAGGGAGATAGCATCTTGCATTCTCCCATCCCCTTTGCAGCTAGACAGGATGGGCATATGGCTCTAAATTCAGTCACAGTAGATATGTTTCCATAAGCTGGATGGATATTTGGATAATGGTTGGGTACAGAGTTAAAAAATTGATGGACAAGCTTTAATATACCACTTTCCATTTTGGAGGGTCAGATTTTTATTATTTCTTTAAATTTGGGGGTTTTATTTTTTGAGTTCCAAGTTTCTCTTTTATCTGAACATTGATCAGAGTTAAAGTTTATGCTCTGTAACCATCTTGGCTGCCCTCGTCTATTGCAGGAGTAGAGAAATTTTATATAGAACATGTGAGAAGAATAGCCAGAAATGATGTTCTCGTGAGGTTAGATTATCTTTTCCCTTGTGTCTTTTAAAGGGCGCTTCAGGTTTGATCTCTATAAAACTATTATTACTAACCAGTGCTCAGAGCAGATTCCAATCACCTTTTGTGTTATCATTTGAGAGGGAGAGAGAGACAGAGAAAGAGAGAGAGAGGAGTTATAGGAGTGTTTTTCCTCTCTGGTAAGTAACTTCACTATAGTTCCAATTTGAAAGGGAATCTCACATTTGTGACTTTTGGAGTTCCAAATTCAGGCTGGATTTTGGACATAACAGAATTAGCCTCAGTTCGGGTAACAGAGGATTCAAATTCGCCATGGACAGTTAAATCTGGGAATCCAAGTCTAAAATTTCCTAGATGGAGATAAAAGGGTGTGAGTCTATTTATTCATGCAACATAAATAATCACAGAGGACTACGATATCACAGCTTTGCTCAGCTGTGCAGGGTAATGGGGAGCAAATTCTCCTACATCCTTTACATCCTTCTCATACAAGTAAGGGCTGCTCAGACTGCAGCCCTAGGGGCAGGTGAGGGAGAACAGGGGCTACTCAACCCTAGAGGACAAGGAGGGAAAGAGAGAGACAGGGAATGAGAGGAGCCCTGGCTCTTCACCTCTGCCATTCACTAGCCAGAGTAGCTAGCTTAGGGGAAAATAGATTGTTCCTCGTGAAAAAGGATGAACTAATTTACTCCGACGAGACGGGAATTGCGATTCTCCGAGTCACATTTGGTTGTCTGGTCTGTACCTGTAACATCACAGGTACATACCAGCTCTTACACAATCTAGCCCATAATAATGTATATTCTATACACAGCTACCAGAGAAAAAATCCTTTTTTAAAAAAATCATTTTTGCATGGCCAATGGTCTTCTTGTTTTATATTATTTATGGATGTCTTCAAAGCCAGTGCAGAATATACGGCTTTAAGTGAAAGACTGCAGGACCTTTCCTTTCCATCTCCATCTAAGTTTTTATATGGCCTCCATCAGTGCAGTATCTCAGCACCTCTCAAGTGTTTAAAAATAGAAATAACAATACCAATTTCTCTCCTTCTTCTGTCAGAGAGTTGGTTTTATTCTTTTAACATACCTCCTCACAAAAGCTTCAAAGCTTATTGCATTTGTCCAAGAAAAGAGCTGTGATTTATATTTTCTGGCTGTCCACCTTCAAAATCTGAAACAAACAAGTTTGCAATTTTCCCCCCTTCAGAATGATTGTTCACAGGCTTCTGTTTTATTAGAAATTGTACAAGGCTTGCTTAGTTTCTGGGAAAGTGTACAAGTTGTAATGAAAACCAGCAGAAGGTTAAAGAGGCTAATAATAAAGACTATCTTGGAACAGATAAGAGTTGTCAGTCATCTTCAGGTAATTCTCCCTTAAAGGAAACATGGCTTGTTGTGTTAATTGGCAACCTGCTTGAGCTTCAGCAGGATAACACAAATCTTGAATTATCCATGATGGTTGGTAAAATCACTGCTAATGAAAATAGGATTCTGCTCTAAATTTACAGTCTGAACTAAATATACCACCTTGGCCAAGAGTACATTTGAGTCTGGCAAACACATCCCCTTGGCCTCTTTTGTCACCTTGTCTTTTAAGAAAGCAATTTCAGTTTCAGTTTTGATTTATTAAAATCTTTGGCTGTTGTCCATCTCAATTTTTATTACCTTCAAAATGAGTTAGACATAGCCATCGAGGCTAACAGATTTATATTTGCTATGTAGACACTTGTGGCAGCTTTTACCCTAAAAAATAGACCTCGAGGTGTGCAGACTTTTTTCATATTGGACTCTAGGCCATACTGAAAAATGAAAACACATTGGAGATTTAGGCCTCAATTCTGCAAATACACACACACACATGCTTAACTCTACTCATGTGCTTAAGGAGCTGTACTGACTTCAACAGGACTAATCACACGCAGTTATCCATGTGCATACATGTTTGTAGGCTTGGGACTTTGGTGCCAGATCCTCAGCTGGTATAAATAAGCATAGCCTTACTTCAGTGAAGATACACCCATTTACACCAGCTAAGGATATGGCTCTTAGGGTATGTCCACACTGAAAAAAAGCAAAATCACCCCTGGCAGGCCCGTATTAGCTGATTCAGGCTTGTAGGGCTTGGCTGTAGGGCAATAAAATTGCAGTGTAGATGTTCGAGCTCGGACATGGGATCTCAGAACCTCATGGGATCTCAAAACCCAGGCTCCAGCCTGAACCCGAAAGTCTACACTGCAATTTTATGGCCCTGCAGCCCAAGCCTTGTGAGCCCAAGTCAGCGGACACAGATCTGCCACAGGTGTTTTACTGCAGTGTAGACATACCCCTCGTGTCTGACCATGAAAAGTTTTTCTATGTCAGCAGAACTTAAAACAAAAGACTGCAAGAAGGGCCCAGTTCTCATTCTCTTTGTTCCTTTACTTTGGCCAAAGTCTTGAAGCAATACTAGGATTTATCTTCACCTATGATACCCCTGCTATTCCAATTTTGGGCCTCTCCTGAGAAGAGCCTGTTAAACTTGCAAAGAGCATGGTAGATTTGCGATGTGTATGACATGTATCCAATGCTACCAAGAGGTCAGTACCATTATCACACAGGAAGACAGTCACTGCTCTGTAGAGCTTCCAGTATAAAATCCTGTGTGTTGTTTTAGTTACATGTCACATCCAGCAAAATGGATTTCACATCCATCTTACATTCTATCAGTACATAAGAAGTATTATGAACATGTTTATACAAGCACGTGCAAGACACCCCCTGGGACTGATTATGTAGAGAATTTATAATCCAACCTGCTGCCTGGCACAGTAACTGCAGTTAATGGGAGTCTTTCTAGTAACTTTGGATCAGGACCCAAGAAGGCGTTCCTCTTTGGCCTTGTTTCTTTGTATATTATATATCAAGTCCAGACTTCATAGTGTCAAAGCAGATGGTTGTAAACTATAGATCTCCTTGAGCAACAAGTTCTGCAAAAAGCAGAGACATGCCATTTAATAGCTGCAGAGATCTTTAGGATCTCAATTTTCCTGGTTTAATTTTAATTTTGTGTGAAAAATAATGGCTCCTCAACTCTATGCAAATAAGTCCTTACATGTGAGCTGGATCTATTTCAATGGAAACTTCCAACTACATAATTTACTTGGCACATTTACATTCCAATGAAAACAGAGGAATGGTCATCAATCCTAATACAATTGTAACTGTTTTGTTTACTTCTATGAACTAGAACTTTTAGCTAAACAGAAATATTTTATTTGCCTTTCTTATGGACACTAATTTGTCATTTCTGAGAGGAAAACCTAGTAATAATGAGCATTTCCTGTGTCGATGGAAGTCAATGGACGTTTTGCTCTTGGTTCCTGTGGGACTAGGACTGGGTCCAATTATAGTACTGATAATTAATGTTTGCATAGTACTTTGAAAAGGTAAAACCACTATGGCAGCGGTATTAGGAATTACTACTTCTATCACTATGCAATACTTTTTATTTTTATATTGTAGTGCTCCTCGGATACACCACTGTGCTTTCTGCTTCTGCCTGTTTAGAACAGCTAACAGACCTAACATGGCACTGCTGAAAGTCATTTAGAAAATAGCAACAGAGGGTCCTGTGGCACCTTTAAGACTAACAGATGTATTGGGAGCATAAGCTTTCGTGGGTAAGAAACTCACTTCTTCAGATGTTAGAAAATAGTGGGTTCTGAGGAGAAATTAATTTTTCAGTTTATAAAAGAAACAATCTTCTTTACAATACTTTCCCAATTACTTACATCAGTGTAATGGGATGCTATCAGAGACAGGAATGAACAGGGTCCAACCATCAACTCACCACTCCTCTCACGTTAATTCCACGATCAATTTTAAATGTTGATTGATTGTATTTTGAAATGTTTAGATTAACAATGTGAATCCATTAGCAGCATCATTAAATCATTAAGAGTAAACAATAATCCTAGACTGTGACCGTACACCCAATTAAAGAAATTATGTCTATATTTATTAATATTCGAGGAGGTTCCCTTTATAAATTAATATTTTATTATCAAAATCAGAGGGCACAAGAGGGCTGTTACGTCTGGTGATGACACCCCTCAGTGTTCAATAGCTCTGCGCATTCAGTCTCACACCGAACAGCCACCAAGACATGTTATTAAGAGACAATATTGTGCAACCTCTCATGTCTTATTGCTTAGTTTGATCATCTAGCTTACTCACCTCTGCAAGTGTAGGACTGTAATGGCTAGCACTATATTTTCTCGTGTTTCTTGCCGCCTGTTTTCAAATGTCTCAGCGGATGCAGCTTTCACCACTTGTCTTGGAGAATTATTTCACATGCCAGGAGCTCTCAGAGTTAGAAAAACTTGCCAGCCATTCAGCCTAAATTTGTCTTTAGACCATCAAGGCATATTTGCATCATTATTGTCGGGATTTCACAACTTTCCAAAGCCACTACAGCTTTCACTCTTCCTAAGTGAGACAGTTCATCTGCAGGAGAAAAATCTTGGAGGCGGTGCTTTGGCTCCTCTCCACCCTTCCTTCAGCACTGGAGATGGTTGAAAATGCGACATGGTTTCTGCTAAACATTCAAAACAAAATGAAAAAAATGCATTTCATTCAACATTTTTTTAAAAATTATTTCACCAAGGGAAATGTAAGGCAACTAAAGTAATATTTAGGTGGGCATTTCCCCCAAAGAAGTGTCTGAGAAACTAAAAGATAAAACTTAGGTCATGTGTGAATTCGGTCCATGAACTTCACTTCTATTAGAAATGGAAAATATTTTAGCAAACTTGCAACAGACAAATCACTTCCTTCCTCTTCCTCCCAACCCCCAGGCTCCCACAGCCCTTTTGCCCTAATTAACTTGATTATATTAGGGTATATTCCAGAAGTCCATCTAGGGGAGATTTTCAATTGCATAAATAGGAATTAGGCAGCCAATTGCCATTGACTTTCAATAGAAATTTGGTGACCAACTGCCCTTTGTGCACTTGAAAATCTCCTCCCGAGTTGTCCTGTCACTAGAGGAGATTTTGACTCTAATCAGCCTAGGTTTATAGTACTGTCTGTGGCTCTCACTCCTATAATTGTCGCTGTCAGAAGCAGCACAATACTTCCTGGAATGATATATTGATCACTTATAAGGAATTATATGCATCTATTAGTTAAGACATGAGTTGGGTAGTTAAAGTGAACTGACCTATCTGGTGTTTTCTTAACATCCCTGTGAGGAACCCAATTCAGATTTTCACTTCAGGCCAATTCTAGCTTTTGTGGTTGGTTCATTTATAATCAATGTTGCCAACAGGCAAAGACAAAGAGACAGAGTATGGGCAAAGTGATAACATTTTTATGAAACAAACCACATAACCCCAAATGTTCTCCAGGAGTTTTAACCACTTTCTTACCTCTATTAGAGACCCTAAGCTAATAAATTTTTGGGGAAAAACTGTTGTTAAAATATATCGAAAATATATATCACTGAAAGGTTTTCATACATGAATAGGTTGTTTATCTGTCAGTAGGCTCACTAAGTCCTAATTATTTTTGTTATATTTTTTATAGAGAAATACTGCTGCTCCCTGAAAACTAGAGAGATGGCTAATAATAGCACTTATAGATTGTGTTAGTTCTGGTTTATGTGTAGGGATCCATTCACAACACAAACTGTAGTGTGAATTGCATTACTCTATATATGCACACATATTCAGTTACATGCCTTATACCATGTGATGTTTAAGTGTAAACAAACAATTCATATAAAAGGAAAATGACATCTACACTTTACAGATGTAAGTTGTTCAGCACCGCTTCCGCTGTAACCCTTGTTATCACCATAGTCAGCAATGGGTCTATTCTGTAGTGAAGAAAAGGGCTAAGACCTGATCTTACTTAATGTGTTAGTACAAGGTGTTACTGGTGAGAAAGTAGCTGCCTATACAGCATAACTGGAAAAAAGAGTCATAAGACTTGTTTTTCATACAAGAGATCATAAGAAAGGTAAATGTGTATTGCAACAGCAAGAATTGAGTAGCAAATGGCTAGGAAAAAGGAAAAACATGGGAATTTTTATTTTTTTCAAAATACATAATATTATTGGAAAGAACAGAGGATTTGGAAGCTGCAGTATGAGATTGAGTGTCTGGCAGATCAGATGATCTCCTGATATAACTACAGTGATTTCCAAAATATATTTGCAATGTGAATGAATGTTCGAGAGCGAGTATAGCAATCCCAATAACACCAAGCCAAAGTTGTCATTTGTCTGAATGTAACAAAAAAGTAAGATTGGCTAGATCTCTGCTTGAAATAGAAGAAATCATTTTTGATTAGCAAATGATAAAATGAAACATTAAGGCTGTTTGGATGGGCATCTTTCCGGAGTTGATTATCAATTTATATCCACTACTCACAACTTTTGCTCTCGGCAAGTATGCATTGCCATCTGTGTCATATTGTCTCACACTCTTGTTTTCATCTTTGGTCATGTATTTGCTCTATTGTTCTGCAGTCACACATTTAAATACTACAATAAGTAGCTACCAAGAGTGCATACTTAAGTGTGCTGTATAAGAACTGGTGAAGTGCAATTACTCTTACGAACATAACCCATTTCAGTCTTCATAATTTCTTTTCCAAAATACTCATTTCTGGCAAAGTGGCACTAAGTCTACTCCTAAACCATCTCACACAAATTAATTTAACTTGTAACCCATCTGCTACTGAGATCAAGTGAGTCCACAGTTATCCTACCCACAGATAAGTCCTAGTACTGTATATTCATTCAAAGTAATGAAGAAAAGCAGGTAAAATAAGATATGTGGGTCAGGTGGAAGAGAATAAGAAAACTCATGTGTGTCTCCATATTGATAAACATGAGGTCATCTAAGGCAAGGACAAAGATACATTATATGGAGCAATCTTACTGCACTTAACAACCAGTGGTGATAAATGTGTTGTGGTTTAGAAAAGTAGAAAGATTTATGTTTTATTACTTTCCAACCATAATGCAAACTGGATTTAGATACGTTCCAAATAGAACATACTTTTCTCTTTTATATCTACCATTCCTTTACCACTGTATGTTCAGACTAATTTCCAGTGTCACAGAACAGAATAGTTGAGCTAAAAGGCAAATTCTGGCTTTATTTATACCAGTGTAAACTGGGAGTGACTCAGTTATATCTTAACTGGAATTAGTCTGGATTTACACCAGCATTACAGAGCAGTATTTTGCCTCATTTTGTTAATTTGCTAATAGGTATGACTAACCTGAAAATGATTCCTGTACTAGTTTTCAGACAGGCCTGCTTTAATGTCAATGCACAAGCAAAAGTAAAGAACCAAAACATCAAAGGGTCTAGACTGAGACTCAGGAGATTAGGGTTCATGCCCAGTTCTGCCACAGAGTTCCTCATAGCTGACAACATTACAGAAACATTCCAAGGACAGTTCTCAAAATGAGTTGGGGAGGAGGGGCAGCCACCCACAGCGACGGAAGAGTTGTCACCCATTCTTGGGAATTGGAGATGACTATACTAAGACTATATAGTGATTCACAAGATTTGGAAAATTCTCTGAGACTATGGAGCCCTTCAGTTCTGACAGGCTCCAATTATCCTCTGTCCCAAAATAGGTGAATAAAAATACCCTTTCTCAGCAACAGGTTGTTCTCTATCAGTACTTGTCTTCTCTCGGGAGTAAGGATAGTGTATTTCAGGGGTGACAGAAGGGCTGTCTCTACTTCTACAGCAGATATCATTAGGTAGCAGCTCCATTTTGCTTTTTTTAGGGGTCAGGAATGGTATAGGATTTCTCCTTTTGCTTTGTGCCCTGTGACTTTCTCTTCATCATGGGAGAAGGAAGATTATTCAAACTTCCCCATGTTTGTCACTTTCCTGGGACATAGAGAGCTATGAGAAAGCCCCATGCTCAACTTTCCTCCCCGCCTCCCAGTGAACCATTGTGTGCCTTTGACTGAGGGAGATAGTAGGTGTCGATGGCATGGTTCCTTCACCACTGGGATATCAAATGTAATAACAATGACCCTTTCTCGATTGACTATTATCTTACTCTTCTTCATTCACCACCCATTGAAGCCCACCCATTCCCAAACAAGGACTTGAAGGAGCACTGGCAGTTGCGGACAGCATGGGAGATGTACTGCCATGATGGCCAAGAGTTGCATAGAGGAACATGGGCTGCAGTTAATCACCCAGACAGACTGTCTGCTTGTTCTGGGGAGGGCAGTGGTTGCAAACCCAACCCTGAAGGAACAATCAAGCCAAGATCCTGCAATCCAGAGTAGTGGAAGTCACACACAGGGGACAGTTTGGCCCTTGGTTTCTACTTCATTTTTTCCCTATAATTCTTATGGTTTGTAACAGAAAACCTGACAATGGCAGAAGAGTAAAGGAATGTGTCATGTTCTGCAGGGAGCGTAGAATAACAAGAGATGTCTCATTGTCAAAATCTCTTTGTCCTAAACTTTTTGTCACTTCAGTACTGCGCTCCACTGGGGGTCTCTCCTATCTTAAAGTCTTTATCAACCAATATAGCTGGTGCCAGGGTCTGTCAGGCCTTCTCTGCCCCCGCTGGAGACATGAGCACCTTGACACTCACCACTCAAGGAAAATCAACAAGATAGTCCTCCAGAAGCCGAGAAAGGCCAAAGGGAAATACTGACCAATTAAGAACCAGCAGGCTAGTTAAGAAGGCTTGCCTGTTTTTTCTCAGGGATATCGCTTGGTGATAGTGGACCAGCAAAAGAGTGCCCCAGGGCTAACTCAGAATGCAGGCCCAGCTCCAGGGCTTTGCCTTCAGCACTGCAACCCTTTGAAAGGGTTTTCCCCGTCTTTGTTGAAAAATACACACATCTGAATCCTGAGTTCCTCCTTTGTTACTTGATTGTTTAGAGACTGACACCAAATTTACAGCACAGATTATCCTACCCAAGCAATTAGCCAATCATTGCAAACTAAGACCCACTTACTACATGATGCCTTAAACTAATTAACCAACTATTTTAATTATTTGATTATATTATTTTAAAAGTTTCCCACATATTTTCCCCCATCTTCCCTACACTGTACTGTTTTGTTACTACCCACTGTAATCCCACCCTACCGTTATTGCATCTTGCCTGGCATTATCTTGAAAGCACTTCAACTAAGAGGTCATGACTTCTTGCCTGTTTTGTGAGGTTCCTAGCACATACTTGGACAATATCCAATGATAAATAAGATTAACACTATGCATGTGCATCTTATGTACATTGGGTGTAAGCCTTTAACTCGGACCTTCAGGACAGAATATATATATATAACCCCCTAGGAGTTTAGAGAGCATGGCCTAGGGTTGCCAATTTTGGTTGGATGTATTCCTGGAAGTTTCATCTTGACATAATCTTTAATTAAAGATTAATCTTTAATTCCTGGAGACTCCCAGACAATCCTGGAGGGTTGGCATCCCCAGCATGACCCCTTTAAAACCTTGTTCTGAGGCACAGGAAGGGCTGATGGTTACAGGAAGTGCTAGTTGCTCCAGGGGAGTGGAGAGAGGGAGAGCAACAGGGTGTGTGGCTGTAGCTCCAAACAAGAGGACCTATAGAGAGCAGGCCCTCACATAATGAAGCAGCTGAGAACTGGCCCGAAGCCTGAGAGGGACAAAGCAACTGATTGGGGACACCCCAGGACAGGAGCCAGGAGGACCACTGTGCCAGGAAGGAATCTGAGAAGGACAAACTAGACCCGCTCCCTCTATCTTGTCCTCTGTAATTTTTTGCTATTCATCCCTCTGTAAATAAATATTTCCCTTGCCCATATTCATTGTACCATTCCAGCGTGTGTGTGTTGACTCCAGGGGGTGTGGAACAGGTGTCCCTGGGATGGAAGGGAACTTCCCTGCTGCATTCCTGACCGAGTCTTTTCTTGGCCAGAACTGCCTGCAGAGCCAACTCCATCTTGGCCACAAGGGTACTAGAGTTACAGATACATACACTAAAACTGTAGGGAAATGGCCCCTGAGTACTGCTACTTTCCTTCAACCTTGTAACAGCACAGAATTTCACAGGAGTCACTGCAGTTTTCCCTAAGATTTGTTTAACTTTCTTTTCAAAGCAGTACTGTGATAATAACCTCAGTGAAAACATGGTGTTTTCTCCCCCAAGTTCAAATGGCTTAGAGAGTCAACGTTAGTGAATGTGGTCAATGAGGTACTAAAAGGCGCTTTCATTGTACATAATATTAAAACCTCAGGGACTGGAGGAAATGAAAGGCAGCTGCCTCTGATGGCGATACTGATCTGTGGGTCCCTGATGACCAGCTGGTTAGAAGTACAGCCTGTGCTTAGAGGCAGTGTGTGCTGCTGCCAGCCCATCTCTGTCATGTCCCCAAGAGACACCACTAAGCTGAAACAGTGGGGTCATCCATCATTAAAAAGCAGGGCAGGATGCCTTGGCATGCCTTCTATAATGGTAGAGAAATAGGGAAGAGGAGCTTCAAATTTCACAAAGGCAGGCGTTGTGTCAGTGGAGATTTAATCAGATGGCAAGCTTTCCTGATTATATATTCCAATGTCAGCTCTGAAGTGCAGACAAGCCAATATTCCAGTCTCTCCCTGAGGTTAGACTGGAGTCAGTAAAAACATAAAAATATGAATACAGAAAGTTGTAATCTTTATTTGCCAGATCAGAAACATTTAAGATCACATACCAGTTTTGAGTTATCTTTGTATGGAACACGATGCCATCTATGTCTTGTGTTCATAGAAGTCACTTATTTCTGTATTTCTTTTCTACACATATGTGATCGAACATTTTTCTATGTTAGAATTCAGCAAAGTGTGATGCTCCCCATCATTGTGTATAATAATTAGGCAAATAAAAATGAGAGAGATAAACCCGGACATGAAATAGATGTAATATAGTGAACTAGTAAAGCATAACCTCTTTTGGAAACTGCAGGAGACTTACTATTAAATGAAATGGGAGGGTGTGTGTGAAATAAACTAACTCTACTGATTCATGAAAGAACTCCCACGTGGGAAATCCTTCACCAACCTATTTAAGGGACAAGGACTGAAATTCTGATCCTTTATATGCCTCAGGCCCCAAATGTATTATTCTATATTGTAATGAGAAAGGGCCAGTATAAAATAAAATTACAATGACAAAAATAGCAGGAATACTTGTGGCACCTTAGAGACTAACAAATGTATTTGAGCATAAGCTTTCGTGTGCTACAGCCCACTTCACCGGATGCATAGAATGGAGCATAGAGTAAAAAATATATATATATACATACAGAGAACATGAAAAGGTGGACGTTGCCATACCAACTGTAAGAGGCTAATTAATTAAGATGAGGTATTATCAGCAGGAGAAAAAAAACTTTTGTAGTGATAATAAAGATGGCCCATTTTAGACAGTTGACAAGAAGGTGTGTGGATACTTAACATGGGGAAATAGATTCAATATGTGTAATGACCCAGCCACTCCCAGTTTCTATTCAAACCCAAGTGAATGGTATCTAGTTTGCGTATTAATTCAAGCTCAGCAGTTTCTCATTGGCGTCTAAATTGGGTTTCTCTAAGGTGCCACAAGTACTCCTGTTCTTTTTGCGGATACAGACTAACACAGCTGCTACTCTGAAAAATGACAAAAATAAAATGAATTGAAATAATATTGGGTTACCCCCACATTGAAATCTGTACTCTGTTGGGCCTGATTCTTATCTTATTTGCTCCAGTGTTAATCCTGATTCCATTGAAATCCATGGAATTACATCACAGTTAAATCTGTGTGAGAGCAGAATCAGGCCTAATGTGTGATGATGCCATTACTGAGGCAAAAGCAACTTCAATCCTCTCTCTTCTCTCTTACAGCACCCCAGCACCCACACAGTAATGAAATGGTCTAAATGAAATGGGGAATCACAGTCATGGTATTTCTGTGAATGACATGGCATTTCTGTTTACATTTGTGATTCATGTCTATGAGATAATCTGAGATAATTCAATCCTTATCTAGGAGATCCCACATGCAACAATCCATTCATTATATGGTACACAGTGTGGGAAACACTATTTGAACGATCACACAATATATGCAAATTTCAATACAAAGCACAGAAACACATTAACAAAGACCATGTATTGTACTGTCAGAGGTAGTTAAGTCGAAGCATGGTGAAAAATTGCAAACTTCAGTCCCAGTACTGCGACTGATAATGCCTAGATGGAGCCCCATTGACTATCAGTTGCAAGATCAGAGCCTGTATCTATGGGGAGAAATAGGTGTCTAAGGCTACATCTACACTATGAGCTAGGGGTGCAATTACCCAGCTTGCATATACATACTTCTGGTAGCTCAATGAGAGCTAGCATGAGTATAACTAGTAGTGTATCCGTGGTAGCATGGACAGTGGCAGCATGGCTTAGCCACACTGAGTATAAACTGATGGGACACCAATGAGTACATACTTTGCTCAGCTAAGCTGTGCCAGTACTGCCACTGCCCATGCTACTGCAAAAACAGTACTATTTATACACATGCTAGCTCCCATGGAGCTACCAGGAGTATGTGTACATGAGCAATGGAATTATACCCCTCGCTCATGCTATAGACGTAGCCTAAGAATGTGAGCCACAAAAGCTAGCATCCTAGACAGTCTCCATCTGAGCTAGCTAATGTGCTAAGCCCTGCCCTTTTCTCAGAGATACGCACCTAAGTCCAGGCAGCAGAGAGGCTCCTAGCTCTGTGGATGATCCATGAAAAGTAACACCTCTCCTGCTTAGGTGCCTACATCGTTTCTTGTGGGGATGAGTTCAGTATAAGGAGAAGAAGGGGGTGGTGCTCACCTTCTAATTTTAATTCTAATTTTAGAGCACTCACCTGGAACATCTGAGGTCCAGGTTCAATTCCCCCCTCCCTGGTGGGGGCAGAATAAGATTTGAACAGAGGTCTCCCTGGTCTCAGGAGAGTGCTCTAACTACTGGGCTATAGGATATTCAAATGTGGGGGATCCACTGTGAATAAATACTTAGACAGTGAGCCAGAGAGTGAGAGTGGCAATGTATCCTAGTAGATAGGGCACCCACCTTGGGGCAGAAAACCCTGGGTCTAGTCCCCTATGTCAATCCCTCTCTCTTTGTTTATCCAAAGTGGGACAGTTTCAACAGGAGCGCCTGAGGGAGCCTCTCATTGGAATGTCCCATAGCTCAATGGTTAGCGCACACTCCTGAGAGACAGGCGGCTCTTGCTCAACTCCTCCCCTCTGCCAGTGAGCAGGAAATTGCACCTGGGACTCCCACAGCTCAGGTGAATACTCTAACCAGTGGGCTAAAATTTATAAGATGGGCACTACCATGATGACTGAAGAAACTAAGTAAGTATCCAAGCCCAGAAATCACTAGCTGAGGTAGGCACCTTCCTATAGCCTGAATTTAGGCACCTATCTCTGAGAAAGTGGGAGGCGGGGCAGGGCTCAGAACATTGGCATCTCCCATGGACTAGCATAAGCAAGGAATGACATAACATGCTGGCTTTTGTGGATCACATTCTTAGGCACCTATCTCTCCCCATTCATTGTATAGGGAGCCTGGACGCCTATCTCGGCTTTGTCAATAGCAGTGTTGTGCCTGTGATTCTTTTTGGTTGCCTGAAAGTTAGGTGTCGTGATACTCAGCATTGCAACACCTAAGTCTCTTCATATTCCACCCTAGATGCCCAAAATACCTCTGAGGAGCTGGGCCTAAACTACCAACTTCTGTGTATCAGGGACCAGAATGTAGGATAACTGTGCACTTTTGGTATTTTCAGATCACCTGCATTAAGTGTTTCAAGTTCACTACCACATAAGGCGTTAAAATGGCACTACATACATACATAATTAGTAAATACTAATAAACTTCTATAGGAAGAGAAATAATGGTTTTGTATGTCTCTTCCCCCACATAGGAAAAGGAGCATAACTCCAAGAATAATTTAGGCCCTAGTGTGGCATTACTGTTTACCTCTACAGCAGTAGTCCTGAGGAAGAAGAAGTTACTCACGTGGTGCAGTAACGATAGTTCTTTGAGATGTGTTTCCCTATGGGTGCTCCATTGTAGTTATGTCTGCGTCCCTGAGCTGCTGATTGGATAATATTTGTAGCAGTGTCCATTCAGCCTTCACATGTGCTCCCTCCCCTCCCATGGTCTGCCACGAGGCTAACCAGTGTTGTGCGGGCAGACCCTTCTCAGTTCCTTCTCTACTGCAGAGTGTATGATGAGAACTCTGAAGTAGAGGGGAGGAGAGTGGGTCATGGAGTACCCATAGGGACACACATCTCGAAGAGCCATTGTTACTGCACAAGGTGAGTGACTTCTTCTTCTTCTTCTTTGAATAGTGTCCATATGGGTGCTCCACTGTAGGTGACTCCCGACCATTATCCCCTACTGGTGGCTGGGTCTTCAGAGTGGAGTCTGTGATGGATGATAGTACCATGGCGCTGAATTTGGCATCTGCAGCCAGGATGGCATAGTGTTCTGCAAATGCATGTGCAGATGCCCAGATAGCTGCTCTGCAGATTTCTTAATTAAGGATATCTTGGAAGAAGGCGACAGATGAAGAAACCGATCTCGTAGAATGTGTGTGGATTGTAGATGGGGTGCTAAATTGCACAGTTGATAACAGTTTGATACCGTTCAAGACCCATTTAGAAAGTCTTTGAGCTGAAATCGCTGTGTCTTTAGACAGGAAGAGTCTCTGAGATTTTCTAAAAACTTTTGTCCTGTCCAAATAAAAGGCCAAGTCGAGTGTATGGAGGATGGTTTCCCTATTATCCTGGTGAGGCTTGGAATAAAAAGTTGGAAGGTGAATGAGTTGGTTCATGTGAAATGAAAAAGTCACTTTGGTGATGAACTTCGGATGTGGTCTAAGTATGACTTTGTCAGGGAAAAACACTGTAAAGGGGCATATGCCATCAAGGGTTTAAAGGGAAACTATTCAATCCCTTTAATACTAGATTGAGATCCCATTGTTGGGTAAGAAGCCTAGGTAGGGGAAAGAGGTTTGCTATGCCCTTGAGAAACCTCTTTGTAGCTGGGTGGGAAACAAATTGAGTACCTACTGCTGGTGGAAGGGCACTATTGCTGCTAAGTATACTTCCAGAGAGACAATAGAGCATCCTGATTTCTTCAGATTCAACAAATAGTCTAGGGCTACAGGTAGAGTGGCCATATCCAGGGTGACTCTTTTGCACTGGAACCAGATCCAGAGTCTAGTCCACTTCTGTAGGTAAGTACGATGGGTAACTACTTTCCTGCTGTGTAATAACACTTCCTATACCTCTTCAGAGCATGATGTTTCTATGGACTGGAACCACAAAGGAGCCAGGCTTTGAGCCGTAATATCCATAGGTTGGGATGGAGAGGGCGTCTCTTGTTCCGCAAGAGGAGGGAAGTGTGGTTGGAAGAATCAAAGATGGATACAGCGTCAGCTGTGACAGGTAAGGGTACCATGTCTTTCTGGACAGGTGGGAGGGATAAGTATGTTTGCTTTTTTCTCCTTTTATTTTCAACAGGACATTCAGCAATAGAGGGAATGGGGGAAAGGCATAAAGGAGGCCTTTGTCCCATGAGAGGAGAAAAGTGTCCCCAACGGAGTGTTGGCTGATGTCCACTCTGGAGCAGTACCATGGACATTTCTTGTTCTGGTAAGTAATGGAGAAGTCTATTATCAGTGCCCCCTACTGTTGGAATATGTCGTGGAGTACCACTAAATCTCTCCCCCACTTGTGATCGTGTGGGAATTTGAGGATGGGACTGTCCGCTGTCGTGTTGTGTACTCCTGCTAAGTAAGCTGCTGATATTGTAACATTCTGGGAAATGATTCAGTTCCATAGCTGTAGTGCTTCCATACAAAGGGAGGGTAACCTGGCATCTCCTTGATGGTTCATGTAATACATGAACCCTATTGTCCATCATGACCATTGTGCACATGCCAAGGATCAGTGGCAGGAAATGAACACATGCATTCCCGACTGCTCTGAGTTTGAATAGATTTATGTGAAGGCACATCTTGAATGCAGACCATTTGCCCTGCACTGTGTGATCATTGAGATGTGCACCCTGTCCTGTGAGAGATGCATCAGTGGTGAGAAGTAGTGATGGGGAAGGCTGAGCAAACAGCATTCTTGGGCAGGCGTTTGCTGGGTCCAGCAGTTCAAGGATTCTTTGATTTTGGTAGGCATCGATAGACCAACTCCTATGTTGTCTTTGTTTAGTCTGTAAATCTAACTGAACTATGATTGGAGGCAATATCTGGCTGATATTTGAGAGCTGGATTGCACTGTCTGTAAGCATGGTGAAACTGAGGAACCTATGTTGTGGGAGGCTTGCTCTCACTTGGATAGAGTCAAGATGAAGTCTAGTCTCTAAAAGATTAGAGAAACAATTAGCAATCTATAGAAAGAATGATCTGCTAATGGACAGCTAAAGCTCATCTCTAGCCAGGGGCAATTGAGGAAGGTTCACCCGCACAATGCTGGTTAGCCTTGTGGCAGACCATGGTCCAAGGGGGAGAGGAAGGGGGAGCGGCAGAGCATGCACAAGCTGAATGGACATGGCTACAAAAATTCTCCAATCAGCAGCTCAGGGACACAGAAACACCTACAGTGGAGCACCCATGGGGACAATACTCGAAGAAGAAGCTTAGTGATAATATATTGGGGGTTCAGCTGTGGCTTTTAGCTGCAGCCCTAATTAAGGAGCAGTGCGGCCCCACACTACCTCACGGAAAGGACTGGGAGGGATTATGGTTATAGAAGACACAATCTAAAGTGTACAGGAGAAGTTACACCTCTGTGCTAGCCTTTGAGATGATGCAGGCAGTCCGCTTCCCCCTGCACACTTGACCAACTTTGCTAACTGCAGAAGGAAATATTTAGGCTTTGCTTCCCCCTTATAGATGCTTAGCACTCCCAGGAGACACAAGAGCAGAGAAGTCACTGCATTTATCTGGGTGCAGGGGCTGCAATTGTTCACTGGCTCATGCAAGGAGAGTGCAAAGGAGAAAGACTCATTTGACCTTCCCTTTCTGTGCACTCACACAAAGGCAGTTCAGAATCTGAACTTGTATGTCTATAAATTAAAACCATATGCAGAGAAACATGTTTTAGATTCTAAAATACTGGTAACTGATATATATTTATGCAGAGCATCTCTAAAGCTCACATACTACTTCTTAGCATTTTCACTTGCAGTGTGGAAAACTAGCAATTTCTGCTGCAACCAGCGAAAAGAAGAGTTTTCTGTAGATTATAGAATACATTTCATTGGTCCATGCAAATGAAAGCTATAATGCATTATTTTCTACTAGTTTCTACTGTGCCCTGGTTATTAGCCACAGATGTCCACTAATGATTGTTCTTTGTTTACTAGATTGACTTTTTCTCCCTGGAGGGAGAAGGAAGGAGCAATTCAGCTATAGAAGGTCCATCTCTCAACTTCTTGTTTTCCTTAATGAGAAAAAAAATCTCTTGAAATATGGAGTCAGTTAATTGAAACAACAGCTGCCTCTTTTTCAGTTAATCAGCTTTGACCTCTCCAATAGACATCGCCATTGTCAATGCCTCCTGCAGTTGAGCAGAGGGTATTATTGTGATCAAAAATTGTTTACAACAGACTGTTTAATAGAGTGAAATAGGATTTGTGCATTTTAAAAAATGGAAGAATATGAGAATGAAAAGAGAGATGAGCTTGTAAGATGGCCACATTAATTAAGACTTAAATCAACATATATGGAAAAAACTTCAAATTTCTTTTGCAGTGAAAAAAGTCTTATTTGGAATGAGATTTTATTTTAGACTGGACTGATACTATGAAAGAATATTCTATTTTACTCAGAATACATTGTTATTGAGGTATCCATTACTAACTACAAAGGATGCAATAAAATAAAATCCCTGCCTATTAAAAAAATACCTACTAGCACGGTCTATAAATATTTCACTACTTAACACATACCAGAAATTAAAATTCAAAACACTTAGGAGTGTGCATTTACAGCTCCATAGCTGTTTCTATAACAGTAACACTCCATGCAGATTCTGTTTCACACAGTCACATTTTATTTTCCTGAGCATAAATTGGATGACAAATAGCAATACTGGGACAGATCCTCAGCTAGTGAAAATCAGCATAGTTCTATTGTCTCAATGCCTTTTTTTTTTTAATTGTCCTTTTTGGTGTTTCGTTCTCCAGCAAACAAAGGGCCTGATTCACCTCTGTGCTACTCCAGTTTCCTGCCAGTGTAACTGCTGTAAAGAGTTACACCGATGTAAATCTGGAATAACAATGGTCAGATTATCATGGCCTGCACTGTGTATGCTTGTTCCAAAGAAGATATGTGTCAGTTACAACTCTGTGTGCAGCATTTGGTTCTCAAACTCTAGCCCTTGATGTTTTTAGCTCTGTAGGTCCCTGGTTCAGTTTGCAGTGTTGGTTAAGATGGCAGCTGTCACAATATTATGCTATTTAAGGAAAACTAAAAAGGGTCAATATGTTTAAACAGATACATTTCTATACATGCAACAGGACACTAAGAACAGAAAAACAAACATGTGAGTCTTTTATGCAATAAAAAAAGACAAAGTTTGCTAATCTCTGCAGACTATCTTAGAGATTTAACAATTGCTAGTTAACCTGGCCTCTGCTCATAGAGAAGAGGAATCTGCCCTTTACCAATGTCATGCAAAGGGAAACGTAGCTAATGCACATGAACAGACAACAATCTAAAATAGTACTTTGCACAATTTACTGGGATCTAAAGAAAGTTAAGGCATTAGTAAAAGCACTTATACCATTGAGTCATTGTATTCCATTGCAATAGTATACAAAAAACATTCTGGCAAGGAGAAATTTAATAGTAGGAAGAAAGTAAAATAGAAATCCTCTAAATCTGCAAGAACTAAAGCAAAGTTATTTACTATAAACCAATAAACTTGGACCAGTAACCTAAACTATTTAGTTAATGAGATATCAGTGCTAATTAAACATCTTGGAGTCTTACAACCTAGGATATTTGAAGCTAAATCCATTGATGCTGAGATCAAAGAAAAGCTGTTATACAAAAATGGTGTCATAGGCAGGTATCTGAAGCCTGACTCTTTGTTGTTACAGTTTTTAAAGTAGTTTGATCTTGGAAGATGTGTCCCAAAAAGAAATAAAGCTTGCTGCTGCTGTGTTCCCCACAACTTCCAGGGCTGCATGTCTGCCAACTATGCCTGACTGTCTGTGTGACTTGGCTGACATCAGAAAAGAAAACAATTTATTGCCTCTCACTGCTAATGTCAGATTTGTATCTGGCACCTTTCAGAATGCAGTCTTTGGGATAGGATCTGATTTCAATTAGAGAGAGAGACAGAGAGAGAGAGAGAGAAAGAAAGAGACAGAGAGACTATTGATAGCAATGGAATTATTTCTTATTTATACCCATGTAACTGACAACAGAATTTGGCTTATAATATCTATAAAAGGGAAACATACAGCAAGGATTCATAAACTGAGGTGAGTGGAATTTGGTGGGAATTAGAACATTTTTTAATTATTAGAGGCTAATCTTCTTTCCCATGGCCAAGCTAACTGGGATCCCAATCAAAACAATCTCATTTGAGTCCAGGCTTTCCCCTCATCTCCACAATCTGCATGTTCTTTTCCTGGCCTGAATGAGCAAATCCTCCATTTGCCATTCAAAGGTGATGGTGTCGTTGTTTACTATTCTGTGAATTCCGTGTTGGACCTACAGCTTTTCATAAGCTTTTTGAACAGCTGACCCATGAGGAATGGTTATAAAAATTAAAGATCATATTCTCCACTCCATTGCACTAGTTTTATAGCAGATAAAACTCCTTTGGTTTCAATGGAGTAACAACAGTATAAATCTGGTGTATCAGAATGGATGATCAGACCCTAGGATCTATAGCTTGTCTAAAAGATGACTAAGGGTTTTATTTGAAGAGTGCTAGATTAAAGTAGAGGGGAAGCATGGTTTAGGAAGGAATAATAATTCGAAGTAATAGGATTAAATTGAATCAGGGGAAAATGGATTGGAGGAAAATGGACTAGTTTCTCCTTGAGCTGTGATGTTATGCCTTTGTATATTCATTCATCTGCTGTCAGAAGTATTATCATAAATTATATTTTCATTGGTTATGAAGACCTATCTTGGAGATACAGAAACTTTAGGAATACCTATAGTCTTTAAAATAGAACATTTTGTACCTTCATTGAACTTTAAGGCTATGTCTACATTAGCATTTTTGTCAGTATAATTTATATCGCTCCGTGGTGTGAAAAAAAAAAAAACCCACACACCCCTGAGTGGCAGAAGTGTCAGTGTTGACAGCACTATGTCGGCAGGAGACGCTCTCTGCCAATGCAGCTACCGCTGCTCATTGGGGGTGGTTTAATTTTGTCGCTAGGAGAGCTTTGTCCCATCAGCTTAGAGCAGCTGCATGAGAGAGCTTACAGTCACGCAGCTACATTGGTACAGCTGTGCTGCTGTAAGCTCTCTAGTGTAGACATAGCCTCACTCAGTTAAACCCAGGCTAAAACTGTCCTAATGACAATACAAAAAGGTGATGCTTAATTAGCAGGAATAATGCCTGAAACCAGTGCATTATGCCTATTTTTTTTAAGACAATTTTTCCCCCCCAGTGAATGAAGTACAGTTGAAAGGTGATAGACTGAAGGAGTGAAGAATGAAATTCCTATAGCACAGAATATAGGAATTTCCAGACGGATCCAACCAGAGGTGTATCTAGCCCAATATCTTGCCTCTGGCAGTAGTCAGTACCTGGTACTTCAACTACAGTAGTAACAGTGTAAATTTCACCAAATTACCCCATGCCTCCTAAAGGTATCTCAACATTAAACTGGAGGGCTATATTTACAGGTGAGAGGCAGATTTACTCTGAATGTCCACATAGCCCTTGACCCTTTTGCCTGAGACTGCCAACAAGAGTACTTATCCTATTGGTCGCTTTTATAATGTGGACACCTGTCCATGAGAAACTGGACTGAAACGACAGTTAAGCACCTAACTCTCATTCACAAAAGCTTAATACAGTGGTTCCCAAACTTTTTTCCCCAAGGACCCCTTTGGTATCTTACTAAGCTTCCCAGACCCCTTTCATTTCCAGTACTACTTGTACACCTCTGCCAGCATGAAAACGTCCCCACCAGCATAACCTTTCACGCATGGTGCATGTGAGGTCACCTTGGGCAGGGGATGCCATTTTGAGAACAAGATGGTGTCCTCCAGGTAGCAAACGTACTGGAACACTGTCTCAGCATGTTCACCACTTCAGCCAGAGCTTGACCCCCTGCATAACCCATGGCAGATCCCCCGGGTTCCGGGACTCTACTTTGGGAACCACTGGCTTAATGGTTAAAAGGGTGCTCATTTGCAAAATATAGCAAAAAGCTTTATCCTCTGTAGTATAATATCTTACCTAGTTATCACAGTGAGTGATTGTCATAACTACAAAGGGAAGGGTAACAGCTGTCCTGTGTACAGTACTATAAAATCCCTCCTGGCCAGAGACTCCAAAATCCTTTTCCCTGTAAAGGGTTAAGAAGCTCAGGTAACCTGGCTGGCATCTGATCTAAAGGACCAATAAGGGGACAAGATACTTTCAAATCTTGGGGGGGGGAAGGCTTTTGTTTGTGTTCTTTGTTTTGGGAGTGCGTTCGCTCTCGGGACTGAGAGGGACCAGACATCAATCCAGGTTCTCCACATCTTTCTAAACAAGTCTCTCCTATTTCAAACTTGTAAGTAAATAGCCAGGCAAGGCGTGTTAGTTTTCCTTTGTTTTCTCAACTTGTAAATGTACCTTTTACTAGAGTGTTTATCTTTGTTTGCTGTACTTTGAACCTAAGACTAGAGGGGAGTCCTCTGAGCTCTTTAAGTTTGATTACCCTGTAAGGTTAATTTCCATACTGATTTTACAGAGATGATTTTTACCTTTTTCTTTAATTAAAAGCCTTCTTTTTAAGAACCTGATTGATTTTTCCTTGTTTTTAGATCCAAGGGGGTTGGATCTGTATTCACCAGGAGTTGGTGAAAGGAAGGAGGGGGAATGGTTAATCTCTCCTTGTTTTAGATCCAAGGGGGTTGGATCTGTATTCACCAGGAGTTGATGAAAGGAAGGAGGGGGGATGGTTAATTTCTCCTTGTTTTAAGATCCAAGGGGTTTGGATCTGTATTCACCAGGGAATTGGTGAAGGTCTCTCAAGGCTACCCAGGGAAGGAAATTAGCCTTGGGATGGTGGCAGCGGATCAGAACTAAGCTGGTAGTTAAGCTTAGAAGTTTTCATGCATGCCCCTACATTTGTACCCTAAAGTTCAAAGTGGGGATACAGCCTTGACAGTGATATTAAAAATGAATAGTGTCTTTGACTTCAGTACAACATTTGTTATATTCCCTATAATTAGAACAGGTAATACTGCATTACTGCATTTTCTGTGGTAAATATAACTACCACAGGAGTAAATATTATCTGTTTCTTAAATGTCCAGTGTGCAATAATACTAATCATTAGGAATATTTGGACCCAAGTATGATTTCAATATCAATATTAATACCGTAACATATGGGTTTACCACAATCACATTCAATTAATGCTTTTTCAGAAGTTGGGCTGCTCATTTTCATTTACTTTTGTTGGCTACGGATTTTAATTTAAATAAAATGATCAGAATTCAGGGTTACCACATCACTACAATATTTCTGTAGTACAAGTCTGATGTATGTAAAATAATCATGTTTAAAACACCAACAGACAGTTGAATTATCTGCAGACAAAAGGAGCTCCCCTATAAAAAGACAAAAAGAACAGGAGTACTTGTGGCACCTTAGAGACTAACAGATTTATTAGAGCATAAGCTCTCTGTATGTGTGTATATATATCTCCTCAATATATGTTCCATTCTATATGCATCCGAAGAAGTGGGCTGTAGTCCACGAAAGCTTATGCTCTAATAAATTTGTTAGTCTCTAAGGTGCCACAAGTACTCCTGTTCTTTTTGCGGATACAGACTAACACGGCTGCTACTCTGAAACCTATAAAAAGACAATTTGCTTACAGACCCTTTGGCCATGTGCACTTAATTTGTGGAGATTTTAATTTTCTTGGACAACAGATTGCCTGACTGGAATGCTGTTGTCCCATGTCCCAGGTTGCATTTTGCTGCATCAAGGATGATTCGGTACTGGAAATAGCTTGCTGACAGCTCATGACATTCATTTTAATTGCTAAGGTCCATTTACACAAATTAATATTCCTGGGAGCATACAGAGATCTTTGAATTTTTCACAAATCTCACTCACATAAAAGTGAGAATCCATAAAGCCATAATCAAGGGGATAACATTCTGGTGAAGCCACTGGCCTGTGTACCCTCTATTCATTTAATTACATGGGGAAAAGGTACATGCCAATTACCTGAGACAAAACTTCTCAGGTTGAACTGTAAATTATAAGCCCAGATTAAGGTTGTGACTGCATTACAGCTCCTGCCTGAGTGTCTAAGTATTAAAATGTGTGTATTACCAAGACAGTACTTTGGGTTGAAAGCCTCAAGCCTCAAGCTATTATTTACAATAATGTAAGGACAGATAAAACATTTTTGAAATAGACTAAATGTCACATACAAAAGGCTCACTGTTCAACATTTAGAATACGTCTACATTGCACATCTGTGTGATCTGGGCTTCTGGACTTGGTGCTTCCAACCCCATGTTTTAGCATCTACACTGTATTGTACACCTGGGCTTACAGTTTACAGTCGTTGGACCCAGGTCTCACAGCCACGCTAATGCATACATACACATGGGCAAGAACAGTGGATTTACGTTATGGATTGATTTAGAGAATACCAAACACCCAAACCATTAATAAAAGTGCACAAACCAAACAGTGCCAACAAATAAATCCCCTAATGTTGCGTGTCCCTTGGTCCTCCTTCTAATTTCCCTTTCTTAGATGTTAGTATACACTTCACACCACTGGAGGGGGTGGAAGCCAGCAGTGGGTACATTTTGCCCTGTCCAATTCCTGTTAAATCCCAATTGAATGGGCCAGCCAACCATGCAGTAGTCCAAAATGTTCCTGGTCTGCAGCACATAGTGCCATGGAGGGAACTCAGGATGTGGTGCTGGTGCAGCAGGAGCCTGTACTCTTGCAGTCATAAGCACAAACCTCTCAAACAGGTCTTTCTGCTGTGCTCTATCTTCTTTCCTCAGCCAATGCTCCTGCTCCAGAAACTGCTGCAAGTCTCTCTTTGTGCTCTGCAATTCTGTCCTCACACTCTGCAGCCTGTCTGTGACTTTCTACCTGCCATGAAGCCTTCTCTCTCTCTGGTATTTCATCCGGATGTGGCCAACAAACAGAATGTCCACTAAAGATTAAGGATGCTTCTGCTTGGACCGATCCGTGATAGTTATGAATTCCAAAGTCCTGCTATAGTGGGGCCATGCTGCTGAGGTAGAAGGACCAAGCAGATGGTGAAGAACCTAAATGCATATATCAAACAGGGGTACTGGCATGCAATCTGCCATTAGCAGATACCTGCCCACTCTTGTAATAAATTTTGCATTGGGTCTTACATGGGAAATCCCTCCCATCCCTATATTAACAACAAATAACATGAAGCCAGAAATGTAGCAGTCTCTATGCTAATTCTTCTGCCATTCCATGGCAGGCTGCTCTTCGGGGGTCATCAAACAGCTCCTCCGAGTATGGATCCAGGACATGCAGCAGCTGCGCAGGTGGCAAAGCCTTGTTGGGGACCAGTGTGAGCACTAGAGTCACTTTGAAAGCCTGATACGAGACCTGCTGTCTGCCCTCTGGTCCTATACTGGATTCTGGAGTGAGAAGGTCACCAGCCCAAGTGACCAGGTTGTCATGAAGTGGCTCAGTATTCGGAGGAGTAACCAGCAACTGGTCAATCTCCTTATGAAAGAGGCACGATGACAGGGAGTTCCCAGAGGTGTGGTTCTCATGGCTGGCTTTCCGCTAGTCTGCCTTGACCTATTTAATCTGCTCCTTGACTAGCGGAAAGCCAGCCATGAGAACCACACCTCTGGGAACTCCCTGTCATCGTGCCTCTTTCATAAGGAGATTGACCAGTTGCTGGTTACTCCTCCGAACACTGAGCCACTTCATGACAACCTGGTCACTTGGGCTGGTGACCTTCTCACCCCAGCGAGAGAATTCCTGTCACCTGTCTAGCGAATTCCTAATGATGCCAGCTTCTTCGCTATTTCCTGGTACATGTGGTCATTCCTGGTATTCTTGCTAAAGTTGAAAGTTTTGCTCACCTCACACCATAGATTAACTAAAATCTGACTGTGGTTACATGACCAGGTAGCAGCAGACATGGCAAAGGACTACTTGTTGGTGGCCATTGCAAACACAGGAGAAGGTTTACTCTGCTGCAGCTCAGCAGTCAAAATAAAAATGCTGAGTAGCTCTCCAATGGGATTGTGGGATAGCATTAGCAGACTCTTAGGCCATAGTCTGGGGGACCTAGGCCTGAGCTGCATCCACATTGCAAAACAATAGAGTTTGGACCCAAGTCCTCACCATACTCAGGCTTGAATCCACCCCCTGTGGGATCCTGGGGCCCAGACCAGGAGGTCTTGCTGGCCAGAGTCAGAAAGAATTGTGTGTAGACAGAAGTGGGGGTTGGGCTTGAGCCTGAGTCCAGGCTTAAATTGCCATCTAGACATACCCTTAGAGGTCCAAGGTGAACTGAAGTTCTTGAGGTCTGAATGATGAACAAAATATTTTATTCACACTATGGGCAGTAATTAGGAAAAGACTATGTCTTTTTCTTTTGTGTACATACAAGACTGAAATTAAAGATGGATAGTTACAGAAATCCTTGATTTACTAATAGTAACTGTAGACACCACCTAAATCCAAATTGGCACAGGGAGTGGAAGTGAGGTCATCACAGAGTCAGTTACACCAGGCTGCCTCTGCATCTGCCATGCCCCAACATGAGTTAATCAGACTAAGGAATGCTCTAATTTACATAACTGGTTTACAGTCCCTAAAAGACCTTATGTCAATAGAAATTCTGTAGAGCAGATTTCTTCTTCAGCCCATGCCCATGACAGCCTGGCCTCTTAACCTGGGGTGAGGTGAGGTACTAGCATAGAAGCTGCCTTCAGCACATTTATACCAGTAGAGTATTCCCCTCCACAAGGGGAAATTCTCTACTGTCCATTTATAACCTGGTACCAGTTCCTCTATACTACTCAGGAGGCACAAAGGGCTGTATTATACTGGAGAAATTGGCCCTGTATCTTCAGTGCTGCTGTCATAGCATGGAGGAGAGAAAAATCAGAAATATAAGGATAGCAGGATGAAAGGATAAACATTTTCCAACTGGAATACAAAAGCTGTCACAAAAAATAGACCAATGGATCACACAGTTTAGTATCCTATAGTGACCTGCAAAGCCTGGTTCACAGAAAAGTATAGTAATGCACATAACCAACTGTGAATTACCCGGGTTAGGTAGGGGAAGTTCCTTTCTAACATCATCAATTTCTCAGTATTCACCCTGAAGCATGAGAACTGATAACCCCTGTCATTTCTACATAGCTAGTATTTTGCATCAGTGAGTTCAGAATTATCCTCACTCCCTCCCTTTGGGTGATTTACTCTAATGGATATCCTCCAGTTCATGACTCCTTTGATCACTGGTTCTTTCCATCTTAATTTCCTATGCATATTACTATATCAAATAATTGTGACATTTCCCATACGAAATATCTTGCAAATAGATCACCGGCAACACGTATTTTTGCACAGAAATTGCCAACTATCCAGAAGCAGATGGATTTTGGCATGAATAAATGTCTACAGATCATCATCATCCTTTGTGGTACAAATTGGAGGGGGAAGGTGAGGAATCAGACAATATATACATTCTTTATTAAAAGATAGAGAAAAGAGTTTAACACTATGCAACAGCAGTGACAGCAGCTCCACTAAAGATGTGCTCCAAGAACAGGAAAGATAGGCAAGGCAGATAATGATTAGCAATCATGCTAATAATAATGATTGCCTGAACGGGCAAAATATATTTTTTTCATTGTATCACCCAAAAACCTCAGCCAGGATTGTGACCCCATTGTGCTTGATGTATGTGTTTGTACCCAACTAAGCTGCTGGGAGCTCAACCCTTTAGAAAATTAAGCCATTTATTTAGGCACCTAATTAGGGACTTAGGTGGCTAACTAGACACCATTTAAAAATATCTTGTCCACATATCTTTGGAAAAAGTGCACTCAAGTGGTTATTTCACCTCACATTTCTTACAGCTCTTCCTTCTGTCTCTCTTAGTTTGACTGGCGCTCACAAAACCTAAGTGCCACAACAAAATATTTTCTTCTCAAGCAGCATGAGTCCTTTTGGCAGGTTCTGCGGGCCACTTGGAATTGCCACACTTACTAAGCTGCTGATATGCAGTCTTGGATGCCTTACTCACTAAACTCTGTTATATATCGCTCACCTAGTGTGGGAGGTTTATACCTTTCCAGTATCAATTTCAGAATCGGTCTGAATAAGCCTTTAATTTGATCTATCTATACAAAAGTCTTAAATGAAAGCACAGGCAGCTCCCCCGCCCAGATGTATTTCCTGCATGCATTCGAGCTGCACTTGAAGCTATCCTCATTTTACATAGCAAGGCATTTTAAAGCCTTATGGGCCGTGATGTTTTTGTTTTCTACATAAAGCATTTTCAAAACATGAAATAAACATGGTAGGAAAAAAAGTCAAACATAGTTTCTGTGAAGTCCTCTGACAGTTTTTCTTCATGTGATTCTTTTTTCTAAACTGTGTTCCTTCTCTGATCTGTCAATAATGATCTCACTCCAGAGCTAGAGGGCCAGTTCTTCATCTGGAATAAATTGGCAATAGCTCTATTGACTTACCCATCTGGAAGCGAGTGAATAGAACGGACTGTTTAGTGGTTTCTTTTAGATCAGATGGTTTGCTAGGAGAATCACTTTTTCTTTTCCACTCCCAATGACTTGTATAGATTCAGTGTATGTATTGAATGTCTCATTCTTACTGTATTTCTGGTTGTGACTGTCTCTGTATGTTGACAATTTATATTTAAATACAATTAAAGTTTGTTTTTTTTATTTCAAAAACATAACAAAAACAAACCAAATCATAGCTACTCTGCAGACAGTAAATGTTGCTCTTCCATAAACCTTTCTTTTGGGCTTGTAATATCATTGTACATGCGCTTTATAGCAGCAGTGCTGGACCTCCTTCTAGGTACTGTGAGAAAGGCTAGTAAGAAAATTTTAGCCTTTGAGATTTGAGAAATGATTGTTACTTAATAGAGAAGGACAAAACTGTTTGGATAAAATACCCAGACCCATATAATTGCCAAAAGCTAAATGGGATTACAATGGGGTGTCCACTCCACACAAGCCCTGAGCAGGTTAATGTGGGCCAGAAGGGGCCGATTAACCTTCTGTGCCATACCTGGAGGGGAGCCAGGGATAGGCAAGGCCTAATTACAGACAAAGCCCAACGGTTAGAAGAGCTGGAATAGGTATGTAAGAGCAGGAGTGGGCTGCAGGGAAGGGGTCTGCAGTCACTCTGGAAAGGAAAAGGGAGGTGGTCAGAGACGAGGAGGATATCCAGGTGAAGAGTAAGCCCTGGGATACTGCCCAAGACCAGGGAGTCGGGCAAGAGACCAAGAGGAGTAAAGAAGTCCTGGGGAAAAAGGGAAGCTCCAGTGGTGTGGTGTGAAGGATACTGTCCCCTTTTATCAGAGAAACAGGACCAGAGACTGAGCAAACCTGGATTGCTAGTCATAGGGCCCCTGGGCTGGAATCCACAGTTGCAGACAGGCCCAGGTGTCCCTCCCAGTCAATAGGACATTGCACAGGACCTAAAGGTGAAACACTTTACTTGTCATCTCAAGTGGCATCTGGATTATTTGTCTGGTTGGATTCAGATAGCCCAGAAGGAGGGAGATGGTATGGTGACCTGTCCAGAGGGAGCACTTTAATGCATAAAGAGAGAGGGAGGGACCACAGTGCAAGCAACCAATGATAGGGGCACCATATGGGGTAAAAGCAGATTCCCAGACCCACCCACAAGAAGGTTCATCTGAAGCAAGGGGAGCCTTTACAATATTGGTCCCTCCTACTCCACTTCTCCATCTCCTGGTCTCTCTGTGGGTTTGCTGCTGAAGCTTCCTTTGGCTATCCACCCCTCTGTTTCTTGCCAGCCTCCCTAGTACAGGGCAAGATCTCAGGTCTTTCCCTCACCCTGGACTTCCTCCTTGTTCCTGATCAATTCCCTTCCCCTCTCCAGAGGGACTGCAGATCCCTTCCCTGCAGCCCCCTGCTGATTGCTCTGGTTTTATAATCCTATCTCAGCTCCTCCCACAGCTGGCTTTTGTTTGCAGTTAGGCCTTACCCATATCTTGCTCCCCTCCAGGTGCAGCTTATAAGGGTAATGGTCTCCTTCTGGCCCTCATTAACCTGCTCAGGGCTTGTGACTTCTGCCCTGGAGTTGGGCCCACAGGTCATCTCACCCTTCTCCTGGTCACCCACTGAGAGAAACAGTCTGGCCTTCATTTCTGTGACATCCCAATGCTGCTGCTACTGAAATTCATGGTCCTGTACAGCTACTTGCAAAGCCTGCTCTGCAGCTACTAACTTCTCCCCGTAGCCCCTTTAGTCATTCCATGGAATCCCCCAAGTACCCTTTCCCTCAGGGTCTAAGTTCCAATAATAGACTGGTTAGTCTCAGCATTTAGCCCTGCATCTTTCAGGTTTATCTTTGCAGGAACCTCTCTCCCTTCCAGTTCCTGCCCACTTTCCATCATTACAGCCCTGCCAACCTACTCATATTCGGCCCATGATGAGTGCCAAATGCTACCTCTTGTTCTTTACTTGGAACCCTGCCCTTTTCCTGGCTACTGTTCATCTCTTTGTGAGGGCAATGCTTCCTTATGTCTCAATTCCTCAAAGCAAAAACAAGCACCTTCCACTCCTGCTGTCATAACAGGTTGAATGCCTTTGTGCTTTCCTGTGTTCCGCCCTACAGGGCAAGCCTTTTTTATCACCATAGAAATAGAGGCACTCTTGTCAGGTGCTCCCTCTGCCAACTGACATAACACACCCTCTGGCTTCCTGGCTCCAGAACCTCTTCTGCCCTAATCTTTGCCCCCTCTGCTAATTTCTTTCTGCAGGATCCTATATAAATACTGCTGCTGTTTAGCCAGCTTCACCAAAAATCCCTGAGGATACAACTGTTCTTTCTACTGTCTCTGTTTGCTCTCCAGAGCCTGCAAAAGTAGTGCCTGGATCCCCTTTGGTTATTTTTCTGCCTCCTTAAACTGGAGCAGAAACTCTGGGATCCAACCAGGGAAGGTTTACCTGCCTTCCATGAAAAAAAACTTCCACACATAGCAACTCTATTTTTTCCTCCCTTTCCTTTGACCAAACAGTACTCAATATCCCCTTTCATCAGGGGACAGAGTCATACCCGCATTCTCCTCCAATATTGTAAAGGGATCCATTCACTGCTGGTGCACTGCCTTGTGTTAGGTCTAGGAATTGGCTTTTAGCCCATATGGTGTCCCTGTTGTCTGTTGCTCATGCTGTGGTCCCCCTCTCTTTGTAACTCAAAGTGCTCCATCTTCATGACTTGGCCTTCTGGACAATTCATTATATCCTCCCCTCTTCTGAGGTATCAAAATTTCACCAACAAGCTGTCCCAATGCTGTTTCAGATGGCTTTTCATTCCACCTCTTGGTCTTGTGCTACTTCCCAGTGGCTGGTAGAGGAATCTGGGCCCACCCTCAATGCTAGGTTCTAGGCCAGGGACCCCTATGACCAGGGATCCAGGTTTACTTAGTCTCAGTGGGTGTTTCCTTGGGCTACTTTTAACCTGACATCCTTATCTCCTGGTCTATCCAGGGGTTTATCATGGGAGCCTTCTCTGGTCCCCATGGCTACTTCATCTCTCCTAGTTTCTTGCCAGACTCCCTAATCCAGAGCAGGATACCACATCTTACTTGCCTACCTGGACTTCCTCTTCATTCCTGACCATCTCCTCTCTAAAGTAACTACAGACCCCATTCCTGTAGCCCCTCTACTTGCACTTCCTGTCTTTATAATCCTATCTCAATTCCTCCCCCATCTGGATTTTGTCTGGAATTAGGCATTATCCATACCCAGCTCCCCTCCAGATACAGCATATGAGGTTAATTGGCCCCTTGTGGCCCAGGTTAACCCACTCAGAGTTTGTGTGGGGGTGAACATCCCATCATAGGGTAAATTACAACTTGAACTCTGCACCCACTTAAAGGGGTTAGGCTCATATATGCCAGTAGTAAATTATTTCTCTAGGAGCAAGGTAGAATCAGGAGTCAGAGATGTATCTGCAGCCTCTTAGAGCTACTTGTGGGGTAGTGTAGCTTAACACAAAGCCATGCTCAGATCTGTGCCTAAAATTACAATCTAGTCCAGTACTTTTCTGGTTCAAAAAAAGTTCTGTTACATTATTATTTTTTCCTGGATTCTTGTCAGGCCTAGAAGTGCTTATCTATAGGAATGTAGGAAAGCAGTTCTGAAAATACTGTATTTCTGTCCTGAATGGGAGCAGCAAATATTAGTAATGGTGTGAGACTTCCATGTTATTTTTTGCATGCAGAGAGGTTTAGATAAATACAATATCTACATTTTAGGGTGCCTGTTACAATCAAACCTATTCTACTAGTATTTTACCTTCTGAATAACTTTTTTTTTCCCGCTTTTGCTTCTGAATTCATGTGATGTAGTCTATTGATTTGAGCATGCCACAGTTAGCTTTCAGTACATCTGAAGGATTGTAGGGTGTGGATTATAAGGGTCTCTGAATGCCTGGGTCACTTCAGATAAGTGTTGACTACATATCCACGCTTCTGGGTGCTCCTTAGTCATTTGCATTTGCTATGGTATTTATTCTTAATTGGACATGAAGGTCACTTCTATTCCCTGCTAGAAGAGATAAAGAACAGAGGATACCCTACCTGTGAAACTACAGGAAAGCGATTGCTTCACATCTACTGGAGAATTCACTGGGTGAATTACTTCTGACGAATTCTTAACAACAGGGTAAATTGCTTCAGTCTTCAATTTCTGCCTGGAAAGTTGTGGATCACAAAAGGTCCTAGCAATTTGTTTTTTAACTAATTAAGCTGATCAGCTACAGTACTTTAGGAATAATTTAAGGAATCCAGCTCTGTAAGTCTGTATCTGGGGGGGGAGCCATGAAAAATCCTCTGAATTTTTTTTAGCATTAACTTAAATATTATTTTGGTCAATAACAAAGGAAAAAATGCAAATATATTATTATTCATGTGTATTGCACAAACATCTAGAGCAGGTGTTTCCAAACTTGGTTTGTGGCTTGTTCAGGGTAAGCCCCTAGCGGGCTGAGAGATGCTTTGTTTACCTGAGCATCTTCAGGTACGGCTGCTCGCAGCTCCCAGTGGCTGCGGACATATGGTGCATCCTGAATACAAGAGTATCCTTCCAATCCCCTAAATGGTAAGTCCTTCCTTGTAGCCTTCCTTTTTAAAGCCTTGTTAAAGATTTTTTTTCCCACCAAGTACAACACTTGATTTAGAATTTTCAAGAATTCAAGAAGACTACTGATGTGAATAAAGCCATGCAAATGCGTGAGTGTTTGCAGGATCAGTGCCTAAATCTCCAGTGAACCATTTGATATAGGGGTACAATAGTAGGTGTTTCCTTTGTTATTCAGATAGCAGTGACTAGATACTCTCATGTAAGTGGTATGTTTACAAATTACCCTAGATCAGATTTTATTCCATATAATGGTTGGTAATGTTCTTTATTCACAACAATACCTTATCTACCTTTCTACAAAGATAAATAGAAAAGGGAGAGATCTTCTATTTGCCTGACTCAGAACTGGATTAAAGCAATCCAGTGCCTTAGACACACTGCAACATGGGACCTCTGTTGTGCTACCCCATTCTTGGAATGGCAGTGACATGGGTTCATCTCCCTTTCCAGAGAGGCAGGGGCAATGGCATACAGCCCCTCCCCCTGGGAACTGCTCGGATCCCCGCTTCTCTCCAGACAGGTAAAAGTGTCAGCAAAGGGACCCTCCAGTACTCACCCCAACTACTGTGGTGTATCTGCTTGGGCAAGTAGGTAGGACATGATGCACTCATCTCCTGCCATGCACAGCCCCAAAGCCTGGAGTTGGGCAGGTTCTAAGACAGGGATGCTTTATTTTCCTGTTTTGTTGACAGATTATTCTTGTGTTGTTGTTTATATAATCTTTAGGAATGTGATACTGAAGTCACAACTCGCACTTTGAGGAAGAAAGGTTTAATGAATATTAAAAGTGTGTAATTAATTTTTCTTCTGTGCTATTCCCAAGTAAGATCTGCAGAACATCCACATAAATTATGCATAATAATTTTATGAGCTGAACTTTCTGTCTGCCCAGCATGTGAGTCTCTCATTTTTCTTTCGGAATTCATTTGTGCTATGGGGGAAGGCAGAAGGAAATTCTGAAATATTTCTGAAAACATTTAATTTGTTCTTTCAAGTGCTGGCCTGAGCAAAAGAGACAAACATTGCTGAATGGTCTTGGACAGTTTCTCTGTGTGCTTTCATTTTATAGTATTGGTTTGATGTAACATCCTCCATACAATTCATAGAGTTTGAATTCTTAGGGTATAGTGCCTTAACTTTTGGATGGGCTAGAGTTTACATCATTGCCCTCCTCCAGCGGCTAAAAACCCAACTCCCATAGCAAAGCATCTGGAGACCCAGAATTCAGTCACACATGATTTTCAGCAAGAATTGCACAGGGTCAACCTCCCCGCAGTCAAGTCTAAAAGAATAAAAGGAATGAATTTAATTCTTAATTATCAACTTCATAAAATCTTACGATAAAGAGACTAGGGTTACCATATTTTGTGCCTCCTAATGGAGGACACTCCCGGGGGCCCCGGCCCCGCCCCCAACCCCGCCCACGCCCCCGCCCCAACTCCGCCCCCTCCCAAAGTCTCCGCCCCCTCCCCTGCTTGAAGCCTGAAGCAGGTAAGGGGGAGTGTGGGGGGGAGGAGGCGCGGCCCAGGCTGGCCCCCGGTGGCTCCAGCCTGGGTCGGCTCGGGCCCTGGCCGACCACCCCCGGCTCCCAGCCTCCCGGGCCGGCTCCTGGCTCCCAGCCCCCCGACCCCGGCCCGGCTCCCAGCCCCGCGGGCCGGCTCCCGGCTCCCCGACCCCGGCCCGGCTCCCGGCTCCCCGACCCCGGCCCGGCTCCCAGCTCCCCGACCCCGGCCCGGCTCCCAGCCCCGCGGGCCGGCTCCCCAACCGCGGGCCGGCTCCCGGCTTCCAGCGCCGCGGGCCGGCTCCCGGCTCCCCGACCCCGGCCCGGCTCCCCGCCCCGCGGGCCGGCGGCTCCCGGCTCCCCGCCCCGCGGGCCCGGCCCGGCTCCCAGCCCCGCGGGCCGGCTCCCGGCTCCCCGACCCCGGCCCGGCTCCCCGCCCCGCGGGCCGGCGGCTCCCGGCTCCCCGCCCCGCGGGCCCGGCCCGGCTCCCCGACCCCGGCCCGGCTCCCAGCTCCCCGGCCCGGCTCCCCGCCCCGCGGGCCGGCTCCCGGCTCCCGGCTCCCCGACCCCGGCCCGGCTCCCCGCCCCGCGGGCCGGCTCCCGGCTCCCAGCTCCCAGCTCCCCGGCCCGGCTCCCCGACCGCGGGCCGGCTCCCGGCTTCCAGCGCCGCGGGCCGGCTCCCGGCTCCCCGACCCCGGCCCGGCTCCCAGCCCCGCGGGCTGGCTCCCGGCTCCCAGCCCCGCGGGCCCGGCCCAGCACCATGCCCCCAGCCCCGCACAAAGAGGCCCCGGCCGAGCCTCCCGATTTTCCCGGACATGCCCGGCTTTTGGGGATTTCCCCCCGGACGGGGATTTGAGCCCCCAAAAGCCGGACATGTCCGGGAAAATCCGGACGTATGGTAACCCTAAAAGAGACATAATAAATAATGGCTACTTTATGAGCCACATACATTCTCTTCACAGTTGTACATAAATAAAGAAAAAAAATTAAATCTAAACAGGTCAGTTCCTACACAAACACCGTGAGAAGAAACTCAGTTCTCAAAAGTATAGGGTGAGTTCACCTGAGTCTCACTTAGGCCTTGGCTACACTTGCGAGTTACAGCGCTGTAAAGCCGCCCACAGCGCTGTAACTCACTGACCGGCTTCACTGGCAAGGCACATACAGCGCGGTATCTCCCTGGGTACACCACTGCAGGTACTCCACCTCCCCGAGAAACATAAGAGATACAGTGGAGTGGCTACGACTCTCCCCTGTGAGTGTGTACCAGGAATCAACCTGCAGCGCTGTACTGATCATCTTGTCAAGTGGCCAATCCTCTCCATTGTTGTGACCGGCTGCAGGAATGCGGAAGTGCCAGTTTCAAAGCTTGTACCACAGAGAAAAAGCAAACAGCAAGCTTTGAGTGAGTGAATGAATGAGCAGGAGGCCGGGAGTTCGGAACTTGCAAAATAGAGAGCTGACACGCTCCAAAAAGCGCTCTCTCTCCCCCCACACTCCCTGTCACACTCCATCCCACCCCCACCCCCGTTTTGAAAAGCACGTTGCAGCCACATGAATGCTGGGTTAGCTGCCCATAATGCACCGCTCCCAACACAGCTGCAAATATTGCAAGCATGGCCACGACACTGCGCTGGCAGCTGTCAGTGTGGACAGACTGCAGCGCTTTCCCTACTCAGCTGTACAAAGACAGATTTACCTCACAGCGCTGTACAGCTGCAAGTGTAGCCAAGCCCTTAGATCTATCCAGTCTACTGAGTCAAAAATAACATATTTCTTCTGCTTCCTTGTAGAAAATTTCAGTCCATGCAGACTCTTCCTCCTCTGCTGAAATCACTCAGTTAGCTAGTCGGCTAACCAATTAACTAACCACTCAGTTAAGTATGCAGATTTTTTTAAAATCCCTGTTACAAGAAAAATACAAAACTGAGAATAGCAAAATAAATGACTTTCCCCTCATCACATTTAAATAAGAAAAAAGTTGGTGAATCATAGTGGTTGAGACAATTTAACTAAAACAGTTTGGCTAAAATTAAACATCCAAAGTATACAACTAAAATAAAAAATCAGTTTTCCCTCCCAATTTCCCTTTTTCTATCATTAGCACTGCCAGGGTTTCCCTGTCGAAGGGTTAACAATGTCCCTAAACTGCTGCAAAATACATCAGAGTTAGGGACAACAGCCTGCTTTCTTCTCCCTGGGCTCAGCTTCTCCCAATCCACACAGTGATTGTGGCCTTCTGAAAAGCAGCTGCCTTGACTCCTTGCCCTCATGGAGTCTGAGTCTGGCAACAGGGAACCTATTGAGTATACCCCAAAGTACCAGACCCAGTTCCAGAAACTTCTGGATGTGGAGTGCTATTTCTGCATGTGCCTACTCACCCCACTCCCATAGATCACTTCTACCCACCCCACAGATGTCTTAAAGAGATATCTCCCATTAGGCACCTGTGATCTTATTAATGTTCTGATTCCTGGGAATAATCCAAACATTTCAAAGAACTAATTCCTACCCACCCCACCCCCATAGATCTCTTAAAGACATATCTCCCATTAGGCACCTGTGATCTTATTAATGTTCTGATTCCTGGGAATAATCCAAACATTTTAAATAACTAATTTCAAATATGGCACATGGTTGTAAAAAAGATAGATAAACACCACAAGGGAAGGAAAGTTCTCCTTTTATTGAAACATCTTTTATTCACATTATTCACTAATATCCTGCTGATGCTCAGGACAGAATCAACTTGAAACCATTTGTTCACCCCGATTATAAAATTCACAACTCAGCTTTGGTCCTAAGAAATAATGGATTTCTTTTACAAGCTATTAAATGTTAACATCACTGTTGGCTGTTTATACTTGCCCACATAAAGCATATTTATAGAAGACACTACTCTGCTGTCAGCCCTTCAGAAAGTGCAAAGCTAATACATTGTAAATCCCCTTTGGAACACTGGGTCTGGGTAGAATTGTATTAAATGTTTTCTTCTCCTTGGGAGTCTGAGGCAGACATATGGTGCGTACAGGCATATTGTGAGGAAGAAACACAGCCGCCTTTTCATCAAAGAGAGCAGGTCAAACTTGAGCGAAGCGAGCTTCCTGGAAAATGGGTTAAGCATAACAGAAGCTCATTTATCTCCCATTTGATCCTGAGTACAGCTGAGATCTGTATCTATTACCACAATGCCTCAGTCACTTTGCGGCTCTGCTAATAGCCTAACTCCTGTCACGTCCTAAATGACAAGACATTGCACTCTGAACAGTCATGCTGATACACTGTCAAAGTCCTCCATGTACTGAGGACCACAAATCTGATTAGTGCCTTCAGGAAATGCATCATTTCTACTATTTGTTTCTAAGCCACATCTCTCTTTCTCTGTGCTCCAATTCCTCTGTCCATTGACTTCACTTTCAGTCCTGCACATGTGCTTCTCCACCTTTAATACGACAAAATAATATGCCTTTCTAGCATAATAATACTGCCTGGCCAACTAAATCACTGTGTGCTTATTTAAAGCTGCTGCCGTTTTCTTCCGGCTTGTCATGTCAGTATCACAGAGCCAAATTAGCTCCAGTTCATTTGCCTGTAGCTACAGTAGCATGCGTGTGTGTGAGAGAGAGACATATGAAGTCCTCTGCAGAATGGTGGTGCCATATAATTTTGTCTTCCCAGCCTTTCCATTACAGAAATATATATATATTATATATGTGTTTTATATTTAAAAAGAAAAACAGAGTTTTTAATCTTTGTCAAGATATTGCATTTTAACACTTTCTTACTTGGGGCAAGTCTAAACAAGAGACTATTACCATAAGAAATTATTTGGCCCATTTCTCTCAAAATTGTCTTAGTTGGGAGGAAAGTGTAGCACTAAAACAGGGAGCCTTCACCACTCCCTTAATCCTGACTCAGATTACCAGTGTTCTCCACGCTGCCTGAAACACATGGCCAAATCAGGGAGTCATCCATCTATCGCCAAGACAATATCATATTTTGGGACAGGAAGTGAAGAATTTTGTTCTTTTTTGGAACAGATTCTAACAATGCTCCAAAGAGCTTACAGTCTAGGTTATGACAAAAGGCAATAGGTGGATGAGACAAGTGAGGGGGAGAGGAAAGATAAGTGACAGTAAGTAAGGCAAGTAAATTGCTGTATTAAAAGCAGGGGTCTCAGCTTGCTATCTGTCTAACCATTGTCACCAGCTGCTTTGTATGCTTTGTAGGCATCATGGTACAAGTGAGTGTTAAGGAGGAATCTGCAGAAGGATAATGGTAGTGACTTGGTGGATTTTCTCAAGGAGATTTTCCAGCTCATAAGGAGCACAGTATTGTCAGCCCTAAGCACTCAAAAAACATGAGTCATGTAAGCTGTTACTAATTTTGATTTGCCTTCTGTTTTTGAGACCTCAGGGTACATTTGGATCATCTTTTAAAGCCTTAGTTGGGAACCATGACTGGGCTAGAAACTTTTTCTTTTCTTTTTTTAAATAAAAGCTGAGGTCCTCATCTAATCACATGTTACAAGAAACTGGTATTCTAACAAAAGCATCAAATAGTGTGACATTCAGGATAAAACCATGAGAGCTTGGAACCCAGGCGGGGGGAAGAAGAGAGAGAGAGAGATGTTTGATTGAGGTAGTTAATGGTGGTTGCGAAGATTTGTGGCAGACATCTGCAATCAAAAGTCTTTAAATTCTCTTGTAAATTGAGCCTTTAATTCTGATTTAAAAAACAATATTAAAAATCCCTCATTACATATACTTTTAGTATGATATTTTAAAGTTAAATCAATTGGAAGTTCATTTTGAAAATGCTGTATATAAAACCTCACCACATGACTCTCACTTACATGGGTCATTGGAGTCATGTAGGTATTCATTGAAAATCTACCCCAAGGACTCAACAAACACTACAAAATTTGTGTCCTGATCTCTGATTTGCTCAGAACTGTCAAATATGCTATAAACATAGTTAATATACTGACCACAAGCTTCAAACAATATTGATAAATGGATATTTAAAAGTTTGACTCACAAATGTTCTGTCATCAGAAAATATAGTTAACATATACAACTTACATCAAAACTCATTCTACCATCATGCATTCTCTCACTCTCAGACAACCAATATCAGTTCTATACATAAAGGTCATATCAGATTTATCCTTCACCAAATATATAGCTTCTTCTAAACTGAGCAGATGCACTGCTGTCTAGAGACACATTGATTTTTATTCCACACAACCAGCAAGCTAACAGTTGGTTATGTGCTTGCACTAAATACTCTACTGGCTAATCAACAGAGTTGGTTTTTTATACCCTTAGTAGTTGGTGCCAGATTTTCAAAAAGGGCAAACTTTCAAAAAGCTGAGTGCTATTTTCCCTTCTTATGACTTCACATTGCCCTCATAATATCTGTATGCACCAAAATGGATTGCAGGTACATATCCCAGTATTTGTACCTCCTTTCAGCAGATATAAATTGAGGCTGTGAGATCTGTGCCTATATTTTGTATTTGCAAAAATCTGAGGCAAAAGAACAACTCTCACAAGGCACCTTGGTGGTATATCTGAATTGGAATATTTCATTTATTTACCAAAACATTTCAGCTTTCAGACAAAAACACAAAACCTTTTGGTGTTTGGGTGTTTTTTGTTTTGTTTTTTGACAGAAAAAATCCAAAATTTCTACAGAAAGCATATATCTCTTGCAAAAATAAAAAATAAAAATAATTTTGATGGAAAACTGGGGGTTTTGATAAAAGAAATTCCAACAGAAAATTTTACAACCAGGTCTAATTTTGACTGCTTTGTGGAGAAGCTTCCAAAATTCTTATCAAAAGTTAAACCAAAACCTTTGGACAATGTTTGAAATACCAGAAGACAAATCCTCTCAAGGCTTTGAATTCTATGTGGATTTCTGGAGTGGTTCACACCCGTGAATGCCTACCTCAGGGCAGACTCTCAAAAACAGGGCAGACACCCTAAACCGGTGGTAAATTCTAGAATTAGATTTCACCAAGCCAGTGACAAATGTGAATTCACAGCTCACTATAACAGTCTCACCATGATATCATAGACAGTCCCCTTAGACCAGTGGTGGGCAACCTGGGGCCCGCAGGGACGTACTGGCCACCGCTTCCTGCAGCTCCCATTGGCTGGAGGGTCAATGTAAACAAACTGTCTCGCGGCCCGCCAGTGGATTACCCTGATGAGCCGCAGGTTGCCCACCACTGCCTTAGACTCTCCAGTCTATCTTACCACCCAAGCAAGCTGGACTTAGCTATATATGGTCCCTTACACCAAAAATCACATAACATTCAGGTTGCTTCCAGTCCCAAGAGACCAGTCACTTACCCCAAATCAGTTGATTCCCTAGATCCTCAGCAAAGACAATGCCTGTAGCTAATCCTGTAATAAACTATTTAAAGGTTTATTGACTAGGAAAAATAAATGAGAGTTATTTAAAGCTTAAAGAAAGCAAATACATATACACAATGAATTGCAATCTAAATCCTAAGAGTGACAGAGTTGCAGTGATCTATCAATTCAAAATGTCTTTTAGGGCAGACCTAGGAGGTAACACCTAGGGATCTCTGGCTTCAGCTTGGTGTGTCTGGCTCTACGAGAGTTCAAACAGTAAAGAGATGGAAAATTTTCCCATGTCTTTGTTTTATTTCATTCATTCAGCCTCCAATTCCATAGGACAAACTTCCTTGCGCATAGCATTTCCAAGGTGCAATAGGGCCATTAACCAGTTCTTTGTATTGTGATGTTCCTTGATGGCCCATCTGTTTTTGTTAGTTGTCTGGGACGGGAGTGGGGGGTTGGAGGAAGTGGGCGGGACACTCTTCCCATCTGAGTTAACAAGTTAAGAGCAAACATTGTCAAAGTTATAAAACAAAACTTACATATTTCCTTATAGCATGGAATACAAACATTAAAAATAAGATTAATGCATGCAGCAACTTACAAACATTCTATACCAGTGGTGGGCAATCTGCAGCCCGCCAGGATAATCCACTGGTGGGGTGCGAGACAGTTTGTTTACATTGACCGTCCGCAGGCATGGCCGCCTGCAGATCCCAGTGTCCGCAGTTCACCATTCCTGGCTAATGAGAGCTGCCGGAAGCAGTGCGGGCTGCCGTGCCTGAGGACGGTCAATGTAAACAAACTGCCTGGCAGCCCACCAGCAGATTACCCTGACGTTCCGCGTAGATTGCCCACCACTGTTCTGTACAGTCTAAACACTAAATACATTCTTATAAGATTAATACCTATTTTGAGCAACACTAACACATAAGTGAACTGGTCTGGTCTCCAGCTGTGAGTTTGTCAGTTCTTAGCTAATGCCACCAGAGTTGCCAAGAGCTGGCACCTGGCCTTTGGATGCTGTTTGGAACAGCAGAAGACAGATCCTCTCAATGATTTCAATTCTATGTTTATTTCTGAGAGTGAGAAAAGTTGTAAGAGCTGTCTATCTTTGGTGTTTTATATTTCCAGTTCCGGTCCTAGATGACACCAGAAAGTGCAATAATATGAGAACTGAAAAGGAAAAACACTCCTTTGATCACTAAGTAAGCATCCAGCCAAGACCCAATATAGATAATTTGATGGCTGTTTGGCAGCTAATGACTAAATGGGCTCTGTCCAGATCTCAGTGGACATACAATGAAAATCACTGACCAAATTGGCTGATTTTCTCAGTAGACACATGGACTGGATGGGCATGAAGATGGAACCATTGCAGCTTTCCATGCTATGTCTTTTTCCCCCCTTTTATAAGTTGAAGACTTTCTTCTTCAGGGATGTCAATCCAGCCACTGTCTTGAGTACTAAATTCAGTTTTCTAACCTCTAAAATTATCATAGCTCAATATAGATGAGCTTCAAGTGGAGTTCAGTTCAGTTCTTATTTTAATTGAACCAGTTCACTCATCAGTGCTTCATTTCCTCATGCAAGCACTGCGTAATAAGAGTGATAAAACCATGGGGCCTTGTCTTTAGATAATTGTCTCTCCTCACAATTTTAGATAATAAAGGAATATCACAGATCAATGACTGCTAACATTGACAGGAACAAGACTTCCATTACAAAATAAATACGTTTAAAATGCACTAGATTCATTAAAGATTTTGCTATCGATTTTTTTATTAAATGGAGATAAAACATTATTGTAAAATTATGTAATGAAATAAAATATAGCACTACAAACAAATACTATAGAACCTTTTAAACTCATCATCTAGTGTGTGATGCTAGTCATTTTGTGCTAGGTGATCAGTGATAAAAGTCACAGTGTGTTGATTTTATTATATATACACTAAGGCAATCTGTTCCCAAAAAAGGATATGGTCATGAAACACCAGTTCTTAGAATTTTAATACAATTTTAGCCAAAGAAATTCAAAAGCTGTGACTGTCACTGTTCAAATATTACATTAATACATATTTTATGAGAGCTGCTACATGCAGAATTCATGTAAAACTGTTCAAAGTACTGGAGGACAGGGTAGACACACAACTCTGCTTTCCTTAATATTAAAAATATGTCAACATTGTATACATTTTTAATTTTTTTTGAATAAAAAGAAAACAACTTTGCAAAGATTTGCGTAAGTCTTCCAGTATTGTAAGTCATGAGTGCTTAACTAAAGGACCTGATCCAGCAACTGATTCAGCATGGGTGGACCCAGAGAGTCAGCCATAAGCTCTAAGAAAGCCCAGGAGCTGAAGATGACTGTGTGATGGGTTGGATCACAGAATCCCCCTTGGGAACTGCCACCTGATGTGTCAAGACTACTTCTGCCCCTGCTTTCCCTCTGCCAGCCTGGGAATCCAGCACCCCGTTTTGCTGAGCCAGACACACCCGTCTGTGCCAGCACAGACCCAGGGTCTGAACCAAGTGCCCAAAAGCTTCAGACTTAACTGAAAACAGCTTACAGAAGTGTTCTTGTTTTTAACACTCAGATGCCCAACTCCCAATGGGGTCTAAACCCAATTAAATACATTTTACCCTGTATAAAGTTTATCCAGGGTAAACTCATAAGTTGTTTGCCCTCTAGAACACTAATAGAGAGATATGCACAGCTGTTTGCCCCCCGAGTATTAATACATACTCTGGGTCAATTAATAAGTAAAAAGTGATCTTATTAAATACAGAAAGTAGGATTTAAGTGGTTTCAAGTAGTAATGGACAGAACAAAGTGAATTACCAAGTGAAATAAAATAAAACACACAAATCTAAACCTAATACAGTAATACAACTGAATACAGGTAAAAATCTCACCCTTAGAGATGTTTCAATAAGTTTCTTTTTTTAGACTGGAGGCCTTCCTAGTCTGGGCACAATTCTTTCCCCTGGTACAGCTCTTGTTCCAGCTCACGTAGTAGCTAGGGGATTCCTTACGATGGCTCTCCCTCTTTGTTCTGTTCCACCCATTTATATATATTTTGCATAAGATGGGAATCCTTTTTCCCTCTGGGTTCCCACCCCCTCCTTCTCAATGGAAAAGCACTAGGTTAAAGATGGATTCCAGTTCAGGTGACATGATCACATGTCACTTTAAGACCCCAAGCCTTCATTCCTCCTAGCCTGACTCACAGGAAGGCTGCCTGCAAACAGGTCCATTCACAGTCAGTTGTCCTGGTTAATGGGAGTCATCAAGATTCCAAACCACCATTAATGGCCCACACTTTGCATAATTACAATTACAACCCTCAGAGTTATATTTCATATTTCTAGTTTCAGATACAAGACTGTTACATTTATACAAATAGGATGATCACACTCAGTAGATTATAAGCTTTGTAATGATACCTTACAAGAGACCTTTTGCATGAAGCATATTCCAGTTACATTATATTCACTCATTAGCATATTTGTATAAAATCATATAGACTGCAACGTCACAGACTGATCAGTTGACACTACAGTATTCTTTTTAGAAATGTGTTTTTTTTAAATGAGGAAAACAGCAATCCATGCAACTGCCAAGATTTGGTCCGTGGTAGAAAAAGTATCTTATTACTGATGATTTTATTGTTTTCTTTTTATTGTAACTCTAGAATGATCTTATCATTATCACTTTCTTTTGCGACTTGTAAAATATAACATTTACATAGAAAAGAAATTGGTGGAACAGGCCAACAGTAGCTTGGTTCTCAGAAAACATGAGATTTGAATAGTAAGAGCCACATTTTCATTCCAAATAATTTCCACAGAAATTCTGTCAGAACAATCGCAGAGTAAGCGGCTAGCAGGATTTGAACAGTGGTCTAAGCACCCAGAGCAGCAAACTATTGCTCTTTAAATAACCAGGCCGGTGAGTTTGTCTCTTTGATAGTATCCCAGCATTTGTTATGATCAAATAGTAAGGACCAAGCTTTTCAAAAGTGAATGCCTAAAGTTAGGCTCCTAAATTCATCATTAAATACTGATTTTTTTGAAGTTCTGAGCACCCAGAAGTGTTCATTGGTTTTTATGTGAGCTGCTGAGTTGTCAGAATTTTCGGAAATCAGGCTGCTTATTTAGGTGTCTGAATATGGGTGTAAGTATCCAACATTAGGAACCCACTTTTAAATATCTGTGTCCTTACTATTTTATTATAACAAGTGCTGTCATCTTATCAAAGAAACATAAGCTCACCTGGCTAATACCTGCATCCGAGATATTTAAGCAGCAGTTGGGTGTTGTACCAAAGTACTGCTGATTAGGAAGATAAGATTTTTTTCTTCTTAATCAGAATTGAACAAAAAAACCTGACGCTGTGCAGATGTAGTAGTCCACCCATACAGAATCAAACATCAAGATTGGGTGTTTTTCTGAAAGATATGCTCTAGCAATAATTTTGGGTATGTTCTATGGCCTGAGTTAGACAGGAGATCAGACTAAATGATCACAATGGTCATTTGTAGCCTTGGAATCTGAATATAAATCTATGAAATTCACTAAGGTAGAACTGGGGCATTGTGCTGCAGTAGATGTTATCTTTTGATCAAGATGTAAATGTAGGTACTAACTACTTAGTCAATAAAGATCCATAGAAGCTTGACACTTCTTGAAGGACTAGAGCTGTTAATTCCCCTGTCCTGGACAATTACAATTTAGGAAATTATATTTTGCCAACATGAATTGCTCCAGCAATTTCAATCAGATGCAACATTCTTCTAAATTTCTTCTCCACCCATAGATGATGTGAAGTGTTGCTTGTGTGCTCTTAAGCAGCTCTTGAGTTCACCCTAAAGGTGCTTGGATTTTCGTGGTGTATGACATAATTCCTACACTTTCTTTTTAGCTAGGTAAGAGGTGCAATATAGGAAATCATTGTTGTTGTTATAAATAATCTCTTACATATCTCTAAACAGGTTTTCATGGCATAGCTGGAAAAACACCTGAACCCTTTCTGCACAAACTAATTTTCCTGTAGCAGATGCAGCCTCTATGTCTCAATTTCCCCATTAGTTTAAAAACAACAAGATTTACTGAAGAACATGTCTATACTGCAATGTAAGCTCAGGCTCAAACCAAACACCCCTTCCATCTACACACAAATTGCACTAACCCAAGGCTCAGACCACGGGCTCAGGACCCCGGAAGTGGGGTGGAGGATCCAAACCTGAGTCAAGCCAAAACCCAGGGTTCAAGCCCTATTGCTTTGCAGAGTAGATGCAGCCCTGCTGGACTCTTGCTCTGGGAGTCTGTCAGAAGTATCTCACAAACCCATGGGCTGAGTTTCTTTATCCTCTGGACAGTAAGTTAGGTGGACAGTCAAGTTGCACCACAAACAAAGGGCTAAAGGAGCCACATTTTTGGGAGATAGGGTGGTTAGGATCAGGCCTTCATGATGCAGGATGCTGGAGACCCAGGTTGGGACCCCGGGTTCAATTCCTAATCTGGAGTTATGAATGAGTATAAATACCCCAGCCCCATATTAACAAACCCAGGGTCTGCTAACTTGAGTTCTATTTACCCTCGGCTTACATTGTAGTGTAGACATACTGAAAGACTTGAAACACAGCATTTCCAGTAAAGATGTGTACAGAAGTAAATATACAGAAAGTTACATAAATCAGCATAGTTCTTCAGCTTAGCACAGCTGAGGATCTGGCCTATTTAAAATATATCTGCATGCCATTTATCAACTGTTGTCTATCCTAAATGTAGAATAAGAACAAGCCAGCATGAAGATCTACTCTTGTATACAAAACCAGCCAGGCAAAACTCACTAGACATGACAAACCTTTTCAAATGTAGGCATTTTTCTGTTGCAGTTTAAAATCATCTGAAAGAGTGCACTCTTTGGATGCACACTGTCCCACAGGAGTATGACCCATCTGCCCCAATCTGTAACAATCCCATATGTTACTAAATACATAAATAATGCTCAAGACAGTGTGTGAAAAATCAAGCTAAACTAGGGGCCTGAAATGACATCTACCGCTATGTCCACTCTACAAATGAGATAATGTTTTCCTCTAACATTATTACTGAAATTTCCTTCATACAATATTTCTTTGTACAAGATATGTGATTAGTGAACCAGACAAATGCTAGCTGTTATATTCCAGTAAGTGCTCTGAGAAATCTTTTCTCTTTCCTGTAGTAATTTGCCATTCTTGGTGTTTTGCTCCAGAGGTGCACATGAAATGAGGAATTTACCCTCTCCTAATCAGTGAAATTAATACACACACATGGAATCTTTCATGCAGTAAATGCTCTATCAAAAGGAAAAGGAACATGTAAGAAAGTCCCACAGTCTCAGCACATTTTATTTTCTTTACTCCAGCATGCTTTCCACATCCCTAAGGATGATCTCATTTTTCCATACTTTAACCCCTGACTCTCGAGGAACCAGAGTCAAGGCCATCATCCATTTGGCTAAGGAAAGCTTTTAGGAGCTTGTCAGTGCTTAATTAGCTGGGGTGCTTGCTGACTGAGTGATAGACAATCTCTTCCACCAGAGACTAAGCAGTTTGTTTTCTCTCTGCATCATTTCCAAACCCTGCTGTCTAGGTAAAAATTTCACCAGATCTTGGATTCAAACCCAGGTTTCCCCACCTGCAATAAGAGTGTATGGTGAAAAAAGTCCAGCAATGTTTAAAAGTGAATGGAAGGTTGGCTGAAAAATGAAAATGAGGTTTGTGGGCAAATTTGAAATTTCAAAGTTGTTTTCATTTCATTGGGTCTGTAATTAACCCATATTTGTTTTAGCAGTATTTTTAACAAATGTTTATCAAAACATTATCAAAATGGTTATTGCAATTTTTTCATTTATTGAAAACTCAGTTTTCACAAACATTGTTTAAATGGTTATTTTGATTTTTTTCATCTACTTAAAACTGATTTTCGGTATTTCAATGTCCATTTCCGTAACATTATTGATTAAAACAATGAGGAGTACTTGTGGCACCTTATAGATTAACAAATTTATTTGGGCATAAGCTTTTGTGGGCTAAAACCCACTTCATCAGATGCATGGAGTGGAAAATACATTAGAAAGATATATAGCAGTACATGAAAAGATGGGAGTTGCCTTACCGAGTGGGGGGGTCGAGACAATTCAGTTAAAGTGGGCTATTATCAACAGGATGAAAAATCACTTTTGTAGTGGTAATCAGGGTGGTTCATTTCAAACAGTTAACAAGAAGGTGTGAGTAACAGTAGGGGAAAATTAGCATGGGGAAATTAGTTTTTTTTAGTTCTTGTAGTGACCCATCCACTCCCAGTCTTTATTCAGGCCTAATTTGATGGTGTCCAGTTTGCAAATTAATTCCAGTTCTGCAGTTTCTCATTGGAGGCTGTTTTTGAAGGTTTTATGTTGAAGAAGTGCCACTTTTAAGTCTGTTATTGAGTGTCCAGTAAGGTTGATAGTAGCCCACTTTAATTGAATTGTCTCGACCCCCCACTCGGTAAGGCAACTCCCATCTTTTCATGTACTGCTATATATATCTCCCTACTGTATTTTTCACTCCATGCATCTGATGAAGTGGGTGTTAGCTCACAAAAGCTTATGCCCAAATAAATTTGTTAGTCTATAAGGTGTCACAAGGACTCCTCGTTGTTTTTGCTGATACAGACTAACACAGCTACCCCTCTGAAACCTATTATCAATTAGGTGTTTGATAAAACTTTACAAAAACATTGATTAAAGCTTGTCTCTTGTAATTGAGCACTACTTCAATGTAATATTTTTCCATCTGCCCTGAAGGTTTTTTAAAACCTGCTGGAAGAAAGCCCCATTCTTTTGCAAACCCTGTAAAATGTAGAAAGTGCCTTCAGAACGTAACAGGGGGTCTTGTCCCTTTAAGGACCAGAGCCCTGGACCCCAGCGACCCCGAGTTAATAAGAAGATGCCCCTGAGTGGGGATCACCTGGTTCCCCTATAAATAACAGTAGGAAGCTGCAGAAAGGGGGTGGGGGAATGCTTGAGCAGACAAGAAGACAGTATAGAGACTGTTGGGAGTGAGTAAGCTCCAGCAGAGAAACTTTGGCATGAGACTACAGGCAGGAAAGGCCTGGGAGTGACCTGAAAAGGAGGTAAATGGATGGACTTGAGAATTTTATTTTGAATGATTAGTTTAATAAACCACAACCTGAGAAGGGGATTGAATGGGTTTATGAGTTATTGAAGAAGCCCCTTAACAGGGAAAGTGAGGCAGAAGCTGCTTGTGGGGGCTTCCTGGAGGTCATGAGGGGTTATATGGGAGGTAGCCTGCCCTATGATGCAGAGGGTTTTAATCAAATCTGTGGAAGCAGGAAGTGGCATATACCAAGCAGGAATCAGAGGGGAGTTTATAAAGTTATAATTTAGGTCTAGGAAGTTAGAATTTAGATGGTTAAGACACTATATTTTGCAAATATTTTTCAATAAAATGCAAAAATTAGTGTGGGGTTTGGGTTTTTTCCTGTTTTCTTCACTATGTTTTCTCTAACTTCCCTCCCTGACCATATTCCATTCATGGATTAGAAAACCATTCTACCACTCAGACCACATAACATTTCTAAGAAACAATACATAGCATTCATTATTTTCTCAAAGCAATGTATCTGTGGCAGTGACGAAACTATTGGGCTGGGCTCCTGCAAACTTTTACTGTTTTAAAATACTACTGTTATCTGCTCTGCAGTGTTAAAAATATTTGCTTAGTAGCATTTCCAGGAAATTCCTTTTCAGACCTGATAAGGAATGTCAGAAAATGACACCCTGTAATTAGGGGATTAAGGAATCTCAGGTATGCAGACGGACATCACGCCTAAGGCACCCTTGTGCTGCTATGCGGAACCACCCTTTACAGCATGTGGGGATTTGCAGAGCTTTTACCTCCCTCAAGGGGCCAGAAGCAGGCGGAGCATTGCTTCCCTCCCACCTCCAACATGCATTTAGCAATAGAACTATACTGGTGTACTGAGGAACATCTACTACACTAGCAATAGACTTGTCATCGCATTTTGCTTACCTGACGCAGAGGAGAGCTTGAGAGGGAGACTGTGATTCTGAGTCCTGGGGTGACAGTTTCCCTCCCAGGCTGCTTCTGGGCAGTGCAATAGAAGGCTATGCTTACTCTGAGCTAGATGATAATGTCAAATCTAGGCTAAAAAAAATACTAATAGAATTCTAATACTGGATTTCCTCGACAGTGTTGCAATAAAATATTTGATGGGATTCAACTAATTGAACCCAGTGGAAAAGTGCTTCTCAGTGCTTTATTCTGCATACCCTCTAGCAGATATCCTTGGTTTGAGCCAAGTGTGCTCACAAACCATGTAGTCTTCTATCACGTTATCGAGTAGTTTTGAATTAATGGTACAAAGATAGTCCTATAAATGTTGACATGGAAAATTATATGAAATAACACCATTCCTACCCAAAGATGCCAAGATGTTTTACAAACTATTGGAAAACACTGTTAGCTATTTCAGCAGATTCCAAGCATGGCTGGAGTGGGGAAGCAAGAACAGGCAGTACTCAGTGCCTGCAGTGGGTTGCTGCTTGATTTTTCGGAAGCAGAACCTGGTGTTTAGGGAGAAATCCTCATGGACTGCTGCAAAACTAAAGAAGTGGGTGTGGCTAGCAGGGATCTGCATAGACGTGACCAGGAGGCTAGAGAACTCAGCCAAGCCTGCCCACTAATTGCAACACTGCAACATTAATGCAGCAGCCCAAACAATGGTAATTCATTCCATGAGGCTGAAAGGCCAGTTCAAGACTTTCCTGGGAAAATCAGGGCTGCTGGCCATTTTATTTTGAAATACCAAGTAAGAATATTGGCGGCATATTTAAGCCTCTGTGTCTGTAGATCATTTGAATTAAGTAAATAATTACTGCTCAAACTTGCTTTTCCAAGGTTACTTTGGAACATGTTCATCTGAACAATGACTCCCAGGATGTATCAGCTGCTGACTCTACTTTAAGCAGTGATGCAATATATGCTGTTAAGGCCTCCCACACTGTTCATAAAGATATATTAGTTTAACTAATGAAAACACAAGGGTATCATATTCAGTGATGATCAAATTTAAAGGTGGTCAATTAATCTCAGACTTCTGTCCCGCTCTGGCATTACCTGGTAGTGGTGTTTAAGCTACTACTAAAGACTGCATCATAATATTTTTACAAATCTGTCTGGATAGAAGACTTCCTGATTCTTATGTTCTTTACATTGCCTCTAGGAACTTCAGTGATAGCAAGACTAGAACTGGGATCCTCCCCCGAAGCACAAACTCCTCCCATGGAGCAGGTAGCTTTCAACAGTAAACTGCCTATGACAGACTGCTGAGCAGATGAGCCCTGTTTCCAGTCGGTAAGTGCAGGGTTCCATGTACAGTACACGCACTAGATTACAAAATGAAATGCTGACACATGATGCTCTTTGGCAGGGGATTGCAAGAACATTGTTGCATAAGTCTCCTTTTGAAATTATCTAATCAAAAAGATCTGTGAACTTCTCCAGTATACATCTACTACATATATGACAAGGATGGGCAAACAAGTTCAGATAAGAGAGAGACATCCTTTCGACCAAAATCTCAAGTCAAGCCTTTTTTTAAAGTATAGAATATCCACTTAAAATCATATTTGTCTTTTATTTTACCTCCAGGTTGTAGGTGGAATCATACAAGAGGCTGCGTTGGCTGTATTTGCAGCCAGATTGGCCACAGGAAGTACCAGAAATCTTACAAGAGAACCTGATCTTTTATGCTATCTATTATGGGTACAAAAACTGTGCATAAATGAAGTGTCAGAGAAGCCCCCAACCTTTGATTGTTTCTGAGCTCTGAAGCTTTTGAGGTGACTTTTGCTATTCAATTACATTTCCTTGACGATATTTGGTAGTGTCTGTGTGAAGCTTAAAAAAAAAACCCTAGACAATTTTATTTGAATTAAACAATATTCTGTAAGTGATGTGAACCAAAACCACATTTTTTCAGTCAGGAAAGCCATTGCTATGTTTGGAAACTACACTAATAATCAGTATGCAAAGGCAACATGGCCCCCTTTAGCACAGGCACCCTTGCATTGTTATTGTTAGAAGCACTCCACCCTTAGAGAATAGGCGAGGTCTAAACTTATGAACTGTGAGACTTATATCTTTGTACATAAGGGAGTGCTCCTTTCAATCTGAGGTCAAAGTCAAGCGAAGAATTCTAAACAGGAAAACGAACAAAATATAAATGTCTTCCTCTGTTAGAGGTCAACCAATGGCAGACTTTTCTCATTGGTAACAGATCTCAGACAAGTAAGCCACCGGGCGAAGGCTCTCATCACAGTTGTGTTAGAAATAATATATTATTTCCTGTTTGACTAAAAAGCTGCACTTTTACTTTAGCAATTGGGCTGCATGAGATTTTAAAGATTAAAGTACAACCTAGGAATTCACTCCCAAGGATCCATTATTTAATGCTCACAGTTTGTAGAAAATGAAGCATTTCAATCATGTTTTCCAGTTAGACATAAGCAGCTAAATTAAAGCAGGTATTTGGGGGGTTTCAGAATAGACTCTCAAAGGCAAGCATCAAAGCTTCATTGAATTGAGACTCTTGGAATGGTGACTGCATATGAGCTGCAGAAGGAGAATGGTTTCCTCAACATATGACAACACATGAGGACATGAAATGCTGATAGAGACAGATTGTTTACATCATAATAAATGTAAAGAGATTGTAGAAAAATTATATATTAACGAAGGAGACTGACACCAAAACAGACATATACCCTTATTTTATGTTGGCCCTTAAAGCTAGTTGTATTCTAAAATCCTTCTCCCATATGGCAGAATTTGCTTCAGTGTTCAGACTTTTCAGAGCACTGAGAAACATTTTTGGACTATAGCTGTGCACAACTGTGATCCCTTATGGAGCTCTCCAGTCACTTCATATGTCATCTACTAAAGGCAGGATTAGCCTAAGGATTTGATGAGCTGGACAGCTGCCTAAGAAGCAAAAAGTTATTGCATTTAAGATCTGAAGTCTTTGACCCTGATTTTTCAAAGGCCCCAAAGAGGACTTTGAATTTTGTGCCCACACCTAACTGCTGGCACACTTTATAGCAATAGAAGTCTAAGTATCTGCTTGCACCTGCAAATCACTTAGTTGAATGTCTATGTGCTGTAAAATGCGCCAGTAGATATTTGTGCCCATAAAACTTCATGTAGGGGTGCAAATGTACAGTCACATAATTTGAAGTTTCTTCTGAAACTCATCCCTTTATATGTAATTGCGATTTTATTTGCACAGAATCCAGGGTCCAGTTTTTCCTCTAAATACACAGGAGAAAGGAGCCATAATTGCGATTTAGTGTTAGAGAGCCCCAAACCGAAGACAAAATGGACAACTTTAAGCTATAATAACCATACACTACTGAATGTAATTTATCAATAGCTTCAAAATTAGAGATGTATTTTAAGCAAAAAAATTCAGCACCAGATTTTGGGCCAATTTCTTTTCAAAACACATGAAACATCTGTTATAGAACATCCAAACTTAGCATATTAGTTTTTAAATAAATGTAAAAGTCAATATATTACTTGGCATATTACAAACTGTCTACCTTAAAACAATAATTATTAATGTAATGTTCTCTCTAGTATCAGCTAAAACATTTTTGGGGAAAAATGGCTGCAAGTTATATTCTAAACTATAGAACAGGGGTAGCCAAACTTATTGGCCTGCCGAGCCAAATATGACAATCTTCAGAAGTTCGAGAGCCGGAGGATACCTGCCCTGCTCCTGCTGAAGCCCCGAACCCTGGCAGGTGCACCCTGTGGGGCAGCAGCCCTGAGAAACCTCCTCCCCATGGCGCAGAAGCCCTGAGAACCCCCTCCTCACTGGGCAGAAGCCCCTACCCTGCTGCCCTACTTCAAGGCAGAGGTCCTGAGCTCCCCCCACGCCCCCGTCTGCACTTTAACGGTAAAAGCCACACGAGCCACAGTTTGGCCACCCCCGCTATAGAATCATAGAAATATATGGGAGAGAAAAGATCTATAAGGTCATCTAGTCCATAGAAAGCCTGTGGGAGTAGAATAAATGGAAGCAGGAGTGATGGAATGCTGAAATGGTAGATCATTATTTAAGGTTCAGATAATTTTATATATATGCTCAACCTCTTATGCGCTATAGTATCACTGGACCTTTTCCCAGTGAGTTGCAGCATTGAAGTCAATTCCTCTGCACTCACACAATATCATATGCAACCTTTCATATAGTATATTTCCACATATGATAGAATATAACAGTCAGATTATTAAAACCAGGAGGTTTCTGTTTTTGCCGTACATAGCACCAGTTTTGTTACTTTATTTAAAAACCCTGGTCTGAATTAAACTTTTGCAATAAATCCTTCCTCTCTGTTATTCTTTTCCTAATGTCCCATCAAAAGTAGGTAATATAATATTTCAAGATTACCTGCATTTACCTAAACATAAATATTTACAATTCTCTCTCCTTCCTAAACATATACACACATGTACATTTAGTTCATGGAAACACTAGAGCTGAGAGAGTTGTTTCCTCAAAAAATAATTTTATGTTGAAATTCTAATTATAATTTCTATTCTGATAGCACCTAGAGGCATGAACTGATATCAGTTTCTGCTAGATAATTTACAATCATAGAATAAGGGTCAGTCCCTGTCCCAAAGAGTTTACAATCTGAATAGACAAGGCAGGCAGTGTGAAAGGGAAACAGGAGGAAAGTGATAGATATGCTCAAGGTTACACAGCAAGTTGGTGGTGAAACTGGGAATGGAACCCAGGCCCCAGAATGCATTGTTCATTGCCCTGTCTACTGGAGTACGCTGCCTTTCTCAGCCCAACAGTTTGATCAACTGGGTTATCAAAACCACTTTTGAAAGTGTGAGTATGGGGGGGCAGAGAACTTTAGTTTTTCCATGTACTCAGTGAAATACTGAGCCAGCATTATTCAAAACTGATGAGGAATGTCACAGAGTGGACTGGTCACATTAAGAGGGACCTGCTCCAGCCCACCTGTGCCTCATCAACAGCCTTGATGGGAGCTGATAGAATAGCGATCTTCCCTACAAAGAGCCAAAAGGGAACAGGAAACAAGTGTGACCTGGGGTAGCGCTCACTGGAAATGCCAAGATCAGGGTAGGCCGCAAAAAGGAGAGAGATATTCCAAAGACTGGTGGTTAACACTGAAGTTAAACTCCCCAACCAGTCACAAACTGTGCTTCTGATCCCCACACTGAATACTGTTATCAAGAAGCAAAAAGGAAATCGCACAGCTCCCTTTATTGCATTCCAGTTCTCTGGCTCCCAATCAGCTCCTAGGTCCAGTACAGTGAGAAGTTATTGCTCACATATACAAAATGTTCTTCTGACCCCAAAGGTCCAGCCACATTACCAGGCCAGTATAGGTTTGGATCTTACCCAAAATACCATGCTGCCAGCCAAACCTTTAGTGCCTAAAACTAAAGGTTTATTATAAAGAAAAAAGAAAGAACAAGAAGAGAGTTGTTAACTGGTAAAGCAATCGGATACACTCAGACTTCAAAGTCCATATGTCAAGTTCTTTGGTGAGTTTGCTGGTTTGAAAGTCCCTCTGGAATACATCCATAGCTTGGATGGGTCATTCAGTCCTTTGTTCAGATCTTCAGTTTGTAACAAAGTTCCTCTAGTGGTAAGAAGCAGGAATGAAGACAAGAAGCGGGACTGAAGAAAATGGGAAAGCTGCGGCTGCCAGTGCCTTTTATAGTCTTTTGCTATGCAGCTTGTATTTCCTTTGTTCCAAATGTAAGGGGACTGTTGCCCCCTTACTAACATTCAGTGGGGGTGTTTTGATTGGCTAGCTCCCAGCACTAAAAGATTGGGGAGAGGCCAATGCTCCAGGTCAGCCTCAGCCTCTGAGCCTGATTGACAGGGCGGGCAGGCTAATCGGGGAGTCAGGAGGCCAGGGGGTCCCCTCCTCCGTGTGAGCTGAAATTGCCTGGGTCAGACAGAGTGAGGCCGAGCTAAGGAGAAAGCAGGGGCCTGAGCTGGGGAGCAGAGCTGTGCTAGATCCAGAGGGGCCAGGAAAGCAGCCAGAGACACAGCCCAGGGAGAGCAGATCCTGTGCTGGGAGCAGAGCTGCAGACACAGAGCCAAGTGTGGTGAGCAACTGGTAGGGTGACCAGACGTCCCGATAAAATGGGGACCATCACAATATTTAGGTGTTTCTCCCGTGTCCTGAGCGATCTTTGGTCAGGACGCAATTTGTCTCGATATTTTGCTCTGCTGGCTGCACTCGCTTTTTTTCCCCCCCTCTGCTGGCAGCACATGGTTGTGGTTTTTTTTTTGCTCTGCCGGTGGACCCGCCCCCCCCATGTGTCCCAATATTTTCTTCCTCTCATCTGGTCGCACTAGCAACTGGGGCCAGCCAAGGGGGGACCTTGGGCAAAGGGCCCAGTGCAAAAAGACACCGCTAGCCAAGGGTCCTTGCAGGCCAGACTGGGAGGGGGATCTTAACCTGACGGGAGGGCTGACGCTGGGAAGAAGGGTCCCACCACCCAAAGCCCAGAGGTGTGTGGCCAGCACCATTGCAAGGCCTCAGAGAAGAGGTGGGGCAGGGGCATGGCCTCAGTGGAGGGGAGGGGTGAGACAGGGGCAAGGATGTTTGGGTTTATGTGATTACTGTTATTTCTACATTTTCTTTGAGATAGATCCTGGGTTGCACTTAAACTCAAAAAGTGATCTTGTGCTTAAAAAGATTAGAGACCACTGTCCTAAAGTGTCCTCCAGATTCCATACAGCATCACAAGAGGGAGAGACATATTGTGGAGAGGAGTTGCAGTGAGCAGAAGACTCCTGCGGGAGGCCAGGAAGAGTTGGGGCCAGGAAGCCAGAGCCAGAAGGCTGAGCTCCAGCTAGGAAGCACTGGGGGCAGGGAGTGGGGGGTTTTGTGAAAAGCAGATTGGGACAGAAGAAGAGCACCAGGAGTGGTAGAGGATGCCAGTGCTGACTATGAACGTTTGTGTTGTGATGATGGACTTGACTCTGGAACCTTGAGGATTGTTTTGAACTGTTTGTTGTTAAACCAGCACCAGGCAGGGATGGCATTAGCCATGAGAGAGAGAGAGAGAGGGAGAGCGCAATTGAGTGGTCTTAAGCAGAGATAGACACAGGGTGCTGCAGAGCCACCTCTGGCCATGAAAGGACACTCATGAGGCAGCTGATTCTGGTTCAAAGGCAAAATGTAGCATGATCATAGTTCTCAGCGAGAAAGGGAAAATTATCCAACCTTGTAGAAAAGCTGTTGTGGATTATTGTCTTTATGCCTAAGCAATAGAACATGTCCAAACTTTTAGTACAACATTTTCTACTTGTATTTTAGGTCACCTCAAGACTGAGGGACATTGGGGCACTTCGAATCACTTTATTATTAAAGTTTGATGCTGCCCAAGTTAAGGCCTTACTGCTACACTGAATTGGCAACACTGCAACATGTGTTCATAAAATTGAAGCAGTGTCCCTTTAAAGAGATCCTGCTGGTTAATATAAAGTAAGAGATATAATGGAACATAATATCTTTTATAGCCAAAGCTGTTATAAAAAAAGCATTGATATTCATACAAAACAAGCACTGAGGGTGAGGAAAAAAGAAAAACACTGACCTCCGTTTTACTATATGTTCCCTCACCTGAAACAGATCAGTTCATTCTCATAAACATGCTAATCTAAACTGAATGCACTTGTTGAGATATCCTGGAGTTCTGGGAGCAACAAGCATGCAGGCTGGTTACAAATGTGTTGTTCTGCTCAGCAGTTTGCAAAATGTCCAGTGGATTTGATACACTTTGCGGCATATCAAGGTGAGAAGAAAGACCTCTGTTCCAGATGAGGGGTATTCCTTGTGACATGCACATCAAACAATTTTATCATAGTAAAAAAAAAATTAACCATGTGAACCTCCAATGGAGCAGGAAAGAAAAAGTCTTTTTTCAGCTGCCTGAATCTGCAGCAATGTAACAGAATAGGTTTTGGAACATCTGGAAATAAAAAACCTTATCCTTTGGAAAGCCACCTTTCTAACCTTCTTCAGTTTTCAGATAGCCAGATTCCCTTTTGCAATAAGGTTACTAAAAATAATCATGACTGGCAAATTTCACATCTTATTAGATCTAGGTGAAACCTACTGCCCTCCACGTTATTAAGATGAACTGTAGAATTTAGTCATAATCAGATAGGCTCTGTTTATCTTGATTGTCATCTCGGGCTCAGTGTCAAAGCCTAATATTAACAAGAGGGCAAACAGAAGTTTGAGTGTTTAAAACTATTAGCTCAGATAGATCAATAATCTGCAAACCTATGTTTTTTTTCTCTCCCAAATTATTAATCAAGGCTATGTTTTGTTTCACAGAGACTGTGAAAGGGATGGGCATTTATTTCCATCAATGTTTTATCACACCCAGAATATTCGCTAGATAATATGTCCATTGGGTTGAGACACATTCTGAGATCTTTCAAGTTCAGCACACCTTCCCTCTGCAATTACCAATAACTTGACTTCAAGTCCAGGATGGATTTCTTAGCCCCTCTGTTCTATGTAGGTGTCTGTTTACAATGCTTATGAACCATACGCAACAGTTGCATTTAAATTATCTATCTTTGGGTTTGGTGCTGTACTTTCATTGCATTCCAGGTGAATTAACAAAGTTCCTAGCTGGACTTCATGTCTCTCTAAATCTTCTCCTTTTCAAGTTACTCAAATTTAGGGTGACCAGACAGCAAGTGTGAAAAATCAGGATGGGGATGGGGGCTAATAGGAGCCTATATAAGAAAAAGACCCAAAAATTGGGACTCTCCCTATAAAATTGGGACATCTGGTCACCCTACTCAAATTCTGTGTTAGGTAGAGTTGTGGGGTTTGTTTTGTGGGGGAAAGAGGGAAGAGTGGGCTGTGTGGTGAATGTCATCCTGGATCTGATGGGGAAAACTTTTTCAACTAGCAAGGTTTTGCAACATTTTCTAAAGATAGTCAGACTCTAGCTTCATCTATTTCATTGAATATTCATTCTTAACTTATGTGATCCACCTGTAGAATGTGTTGTCTGCAATTCTCAAACACTTTCTACTGGGTTGTATGTCTTGGGGGACTGCAACTGTCTTGCTGTTTCATAGATGAAAATATGGCCTCTAATGGGACCTGATCCAGTAAATGCTTTGAAGATCAGGACCAAATCGAGGTGAATGGGAGCCAGTGGAAGGATGAAGGGACAGGAGCACAGGGAGATGTGCTATACCATGGAGGAGGCAGGTAGTCACACATTCCACCAGCTGGAGCCTTTGCATGGTTTTCACATTCATCTTCAGATACAGTGATTACAGTAATTCAGTCTGGAGTTGACAACTTCATGGATGACTATGGTCAGATCCTCATCCAGGAGGAAGGGCCACAGAGTCCTAAAAAATGGAAAGAAAGTGGAATTTTTGGTTACTATGTATTGGTCATTCAAGTTCACTGATGAATCAGCCTGGACCCAGATTTGTCACACCAGTTTGACAAATTGGGGCTATCTGGCTTCAGTGGAAGGAGAAGTATGGCAGTCTAGTTCTTTTGTTTTGACGGAGGTGAGTTTGAGCCATCTGCTCTTCATCCAGGAGCTGATCTCACATTCTATTTTGATTTCTCAGTGTTGGTGGTTTCCATCAGTGGAGAATGAGATAGACAGTTGGTCATCACTGGGGAATTGTTGGCAGTGGAGCCCAGGGCATCTCTCTCCCTATTCACCTCTCATCCCCAGTGGTCTCGTATTTTATTTTTTAAAATGGAGAAAAAGTGGATATAAACAAACATAAGAACTGCAATGCAGGGTCAGACCAATGGTCCATCTAATCCAATACCCTGTCTCTGATAGTGGCCAGTGCCAAATGCTTCAGAGGGAAGGAATAATAACAGGGCAGTTACTGAATGATCCATCCCCTTATCCAGTACCAGGTTCTGGCAGTTGGAGGGTTAGGGGCACCCAGAACATGGGTTTGCATTCCTGACCATCTTAGCTAATAGCCATTGATGTACCTAGCCGCCATGAATTTATCTAATTCTCTTTTGAACCCAGTTATATTTTTGACCTTCACAACACCCCATGGCAACAAGTACCACTGGTTGACTCTGCATTGTGTGAAGAAGTAACTACTTTTGTTTATTTTAAACCTGCTGCCTATTGATTTCATTGCATGATCCCTGGTTTTTATGTTATATGAAGGGGTCAATAACACTTATTCACTTTCTCCATCCCATTTATGATTTTATAGACCTCTAGCATATCCCTCCTGTGTCATCTCTTTTCCAAGCTGTACAGTCTTTTAAATTTCTCCTTATATGGCAGCTGTTCCATACCACTAATAATTTTTGTTGCCCTTCTCTGCACCTTTTCTATTTCTAACATCTCTCTTTTTAGAGTATTCAAGGTGTGGGCATGCCATGGATTTATATAGTGGCATTGTGATATTTTCTGTCTTATTATCTATCCTTTTCTAATGGTTCCTAATAGTCTGTTAGGGTTGGTTTTGTTTGTTTGTTTGTTTTTGTTTTTGTTTTTGTTTTGTTTTTGCCTCTGCACATTGAGCAGATGTTTTCAGGGAACTGAAGGAAGTCATCAACAAAGGAAGTCATTGACTCTGATTCTTATGTAGATTCATCCATGAGAAGCTTGTACTATCAAAGCTTAGCTAACAAGTTAGAAAGGTCAAAGACTGGTATTGGTCTTCTTAAATGCTTTGAAGAGTATCTTCATTCATATCTGTTTCTTAGAGTGGGCATCCTCCATATTATTCTTTGAGAAGTCTGTGTGTCTTCACACATACACACATCCCCAGAGTGGTACTCTCTTTCCTATAATGAAACTCACACAGCACTTTGTCATTCCAGGGACCCCTCCAGCACAGGTGTCTGATTCTATTAGCTTCAATTCACATCAGTCTCAGGCTTGTCCAAATTTGTTTTTTCTAGCCTCCCTTGTTGCAACCTGCCTTTATAGGCTAAGTCTACACTGCACATCATTTGTGGCAGCATGTGGGATTTTGTGTAGCTACATGGAGCAGCGAAAAGTGTCTCGACCCTGCCAGTGTGTAGCTACATGTCAGTGAAAGGCTCTGGCAGGGGGAGGCAGTGGGAAAAGGCTCCAGTAGCATGGAACTGCAGGAGGCTTTCCCCGCTGATTCTCTGCTGCCAGAGCCTTTCTGCACTGCTAGAGCCTGTCCCAGCAGTGGGGAAAGACTCCAGCAGCAGGGAGGTAGGGGGACACTACACAACCAAAAATAGCAGTGTAGACAGAGGAGGCACTGCTTGGATGACTAGAGAGCTATGTATGGTATATATGCACAGGGCTCTGATGTGTCTTTACTCATCTAAGATGTGTCTCACAGTCTACATGGATATTTGTACCCCTGGTACGAGGATATGTAACATATGTACTCTGCATGCTGTTGAAAGGAGTGTGTAGTGTAGACATACTGAAACTAGTGGTTTCTTTCTTTGGTGAAGGAAGCTAATTACATGGTGAGAAGAATACACATAAAATGAAATAACTCCTCAACTAGGCACATTTATTTGCCGGCAAACTGAAAAGTCACATGCCCGCTGAGGCTCTCCTTAGAAAACTGTATCTGCACTGTCCTTAAGCAGCCTTCACACAGGCACGCAGACAAATAGTCGCAAAGAAGCTGGTGCTAGTCACAGCTTGGGAAAATACATAGATCAAAGAAAATTGCCACTGGCATTCAATTCATCCACCCACTGAGCTCTCTGAGCAGCGGTGCTTCTTAGAAGTGCAGCTTTCCCCCACACAATCTAATGAGTTATTTGTAAAAGTGAAACTTTCATTTATTTTAGTAATGAAACTAAATATTTTACAATCAGCCCCGCAGGATTTTATGTGTAGAAAAGGTGTAATATGAAGAGGTTCTGCTAGGAAACTGGTCTTAACTTTTAGGCCTGGGTCACCTGGTACGGATCAGGGTTACTTTGATGCTGGCAGACCAAGTGCCAACTCATGCCAAGGTCCCCGTGTCTTAGTGAACCCTGACAAATACAGAACTGGAATCAGTGTTATAAGAATATGTCTAGTGTTTAGACTTTATTGAATGCTTGTGAGCAGCTGCATGTATTGATCTCACTTAGAACATCTGTATCCCACTTTGTAAGGTAATATTTGAGTGACATAGTCACGTAGGATTACAGTACAACCAATCACCAGACAGGAAAAAAATGTTAACTAGTGTGAAGGGATGATCTGCAACAGAAGGTGTTACATCCTGCCCAACAAGAAAGGTCCATTGACACCTGATGGACTATTGTGGGACAATAAAGATGGCAAAAGATGTTTGTTGTTTTGCCATCCCCCCCAAATCCCTCCATGAAAGTGGATTCCTTCCATCAGTTGAGCTTACAGCTCAGAGCACAAGGAAGGAAGGGGATACAAAACCTCTAACAAGAAAGAATAATATATCTATGCTGCTTGGACTTTGGGGAGCAAGGTTTAGTAGGCATAAGCAAGAGATCCCCAGTGCTTGGTAGGGGTTAGCCCTAAAGGACATATAGAGCTTGCTTATTATAGAAGCTTCTATTTTTTTAAATTTAAGATTGTAACTCTTTTATGTATATATACTTTTATCTATTTTAACCTTGTAAATAATTCTTGTTTCTTACTTAATACATTTTTAGATCGTTTATTATAGGATTGGCTACAAGCGTATTCTTTGGTATAAGATCTAAGGTGCAATTGACCTAGCTCAGTGACTTATCCTTTTGGGACTGGGAGTAACCTGACTATTGCAGTGATCTTTGGAGGAAGGAACCATCCATCACAAAGGTATGATCACCTGAGTAGCGAGATAAATCAGAGCACCCAAAGGGAGTGTCTGTGACTCCCTGTTTAGACTGTTACAGTGCCAGAAGAGTTTACACTTAATAACTGGTTGGGAAATGAAAATATAGAACTCACAACCAATCTGGGGTTTGTGTCCTGAGGTTGGTATTCACGTTCTTGAGTCACTGCAGGCAGCTTTACAGTTACAAAAGAGTAATAGCCTATTAATAGGCTATTGTGATATCTCCCCTTTTGGAAATCACATCCAATGGAAATATAATACCAACCAAATACAGCAATTAATATTAATTCCTCACAGATGGAGGCATCTAGGATGGAAGTCAGGGTGACCGACCCGTGTGTGGTGCTTCTGATGTTTTTCATTCACTGGATAGATGTGTTCCTTCTTATAACATGCTTTCCCAACAATCCAGTAGCACTCTGAATCCCCACAAGAAACAGAGACCCAGTGTCTTCCTTGTTTTTGTTTTAGAAGTTTTACATTCCTCTTGTAGGAATAACTCAGGTGGTTGTGATTGAAGTTGGGAGGGGAATGATTTTTTTGTTAAAAATGAAATTTTCATTAAAATAAATGTTTTCATGAGGAGGAAAAATATTTGTCAATTGTTTGTTTAGTTTTTGACAAATCCCAAATAAATATTGACCAGAAAGAAAAACTATTTTACACTTTTTGAATTCTATTGTTTTGAAAATAGGAGGGAAAACACATTCTCTCCGTTTTTACATTTTCCCACTACTCATAAGGAGAGGCATTAAAAAGTGAGAGAAAGTGGAGAAAAGCTGACTTTGAAAAGTTTTAATGATTGTCATCTAGCATGTCTTTGATCCTTAGATCAATCACAGACTGGATAGAATTTGTGTTCTAACTATCCTTCACTCAGGCTAAATAGAAGAAGCAATTAAGTTCCTTTATGGAATAAAATAGCTTGAGACAATGGAAACCACACCCATGGCTCTAGGCCACATACAAGGCCAATCAGAAGCTAAGCCATGGGGACTGAGGTGTTTCCCTGGAGTTGATTGCAAAAGTAGGGGCTAGGGATTTGACTGTTTGTGGTGGGGGCAGTGTCACAGGCAGAAAGGGAGCAGAAAGGAAGAAAACCCAGAAGAAAGACATAGAAGCAGTGGTGAGCTGGGAGGAAGCTGAGAGTCAGAGGTTCTTTTGGGCACAGGACTCAAAAAGGGAGACTAGGATTTCTGGATAAAGAAACTGTCAACAATTGTTTATTGCTACTGTTTTTAGGAAAGCAGGACTTTGTGTACATTCTTTGTAAATAAACAGGTTTGCACCAAGAAATATTTGCACCGAAGAAATAATTTCTCCTCTTAATGGAAACAACCTGGCAAGGCCCCAAACTGGCTAACAGCTCAGGCCAAAGAGACAACATATTTTTTTTACTTTTTCTACCCTCTTCCTGTGGATAAAAGGGGGGAAATTTACAAGTGGCATTTTTTGCCATTAAGATAAAATGAAAAAAAATCTTTTTTTTTTAATCAAAAATATGTAAAATGTTAGAGAGAAAGAGATGTGATGTGTCTGTGAGAAACACTGTATTTTTTTTTAATAGTTTGGTTATGATGTCATTTTGGTGAGGATGGTATAGATGCTGTCGTGGCATTTTGCTGGCCATTTTTCTGTTTGGAATCTAACATTCTCTTCTTTTAGCAATATCAGGATAAATTTTGGCATTTTTGTCATAGTATTTCTTCTGTTCCAGTTTCCTGCTATATTTTGTGTATAATTCAAGATTAATTGTCTTTGACTCAGGTAGTTTGTTAGATGTCAGCAATAAGGCTTTTTCCCCTTTTACCCACAAATCTCTCACATGGTACACTTACTTACATGATCAAACTATATGTGGTGGCTTTCTATGTGGTGGCTCTCCCATATGCCTGCTTCTCACTGCTGTTGAGGAGTATTTTAGCCTTTAGGAGGTGACTGTCATTTACCTATCTCACCGGTTAAGTATTATATAGAGACATTCAACAGATCTTCAATATCTGCAGTCCATAGAGGTGCACTCTTAAAGTCTATTTTATCAAACCTGTGATATATATATATATATATATATAGATAGATATAGATATAGATATAGATATATATAGATATATATAATGTCACATGAAGTGTTATCATCCAGACTGATCATATAGATCCCAATTCAGCAAAGGACTTAATATGTGCCTAACTTTAACCTTAAACATTAGGCTTATGCTTAAATACTTTGATGAACTTGGGCTATAATGAAAGAACTTTATAATAGAAATTTACAATAAGGTCTTAACTCTGAATTTCCTGATATTTAGACAACTAAAGCTGACCCTTAACCTTTCACTAACAGGAATGGATCATTTAATACTCTCTGGGGGTAAGAGACAGATATGCTTGTGATAAGAAAAGATGAACAAATGCTTTGTGAATTGACAGCTACTACCCTGGAATGTGGCTGACAGAAAAATGCTTCCATATGTTGAAGAAAGGCTTCATATCTGCTTTTATTTCTTTTAATAGGTTCCAGACAACAAAACATAAGCCATACCTCCTACCAGTGTGGCAGTTAAAGTAGACATGCAACCTCTTGATATTTTTTAGACATGGTGCAGTGCCACCGCCTACCCATTACTCTAACACAACTACCACCAAGCAGGAAATGTGAGCCCTATTACCCTTCCCTGCTGATTTTATTATTACGATTCACCACATGTGAATTTACTCGGTTCTAGTACTCATTTCCAGTCCTGCCATGAACTTCAATTAGCCTCCAGCATCCACACAGCATAGAAAATCTCTGCTGGCAGAAACACACGCAGGTTCAAACCAATAAGGCTATTTAAAGCTTCAGAGCGGATGGAGTGTATACCATTCACAATTAAATATATGCTAAACGGCAGAAGTTCAATGTTTAAAAATTAAATACAACATTACATTCAGTTATGCAAAGTTAGATAATCTTTAAAACATACTTGAAGATTTATACTTTAGGATATTGGTACATCATGTGTTTTCAACAACAAACTTTGTAAGGGTATGGGCATAGTATTATTCAGAAAGAAAAACAGACTTTATTACACTGGGTTCAGTTAACACCATGACTGAAGTATATTGACAGAATAATTATACATATAAAACATTTGTCCCTCAAGCAGAGCTCAGTTAAAGTGATGGGAACATTCCCCATTTCCACCAGCAAAGAGAAAATGAAAAATGTTTTTCTGAGATCTGACAACTAAGTAGAAAACATTGTGTCTAATAAATATTTGAAGGCCCACATGTGAGGGGTGTTTTATGGGGGTTTATGTGAACATACTCCTATTTCCATCCAGAAACACCAAGGGTCTGATTCTCCTCTCAGTTACACCTGTGTAACTCCATTGACTTCAATGTCATCACTCTTCATTTTGGAGAAATGATGACCTTGTAGTTAAAACACCAGATTGTGACTCAGGAGATCTGGGTTCCAGGTTCCAAGCTCTGCTCTAGCCTTCTTATGTGACTTTGAGCAGGTTACTTAATTTATCTGTGCCTCCACTCCCCATTGGTAAAATGGGGATATTACTTCCCTAACTCACAAGTGTTTTGTTTAAAAAAGAAATAATAATAATGATTCATAATGTGAAGTGTACACATTAGGGGCCCAGTTCTGCTATTTCATAGCTAAACATGAGTGTACCTGAGTTCTGCTGAAAAGTGTTGAGTGGGTCATGACTTGTTTAGTTGTTTGTTATTTTCCCTACTGGAGTAATAAGATATGTAACAGTTTAAGTCTGTGTTAGATGGGTGTAGTTTAGGGCACATCTTCAAAAGCCAAATGATAGCCATGAGGGCCATATACTGCTTTCATATTATTGTTATTCAATACTTTGCATATTTATATTTTGGACCAAGGTGCTGGCACCATTGAGTTCCAGAAACTTTCTAGATACTGTTCCTGTTTGGCTAAAGATGGAAAAAACCTGTAAGTGATCATTTAGTGTATATACCTATCACAATAGAGGCTGTTATGTACAATACCACCCATTCACTAGTGCTCTGTCCATACTGATCAGTCCAGTGGTAAATGACACAACCAATGAGTATTATTATTTATTATTTTTATTTCAGTGGTTTCTAGAGGCCCCAATAAGAGATCAAGGTCCCAATATACTAGATGTGGTATACACATGTAATAATAGACTGTCCCTGTCTCCAAGAGTTTACAGCTGAGGCATATGAAGGGAGAGACAATAGGTGGATATGACCAAAAAACGGAGGAGAAGTGAAAAGGACAAGATATCAATGAAAAGGACAATGGTGCCTCTACCACTTGGGAGACCATTCCATGAATTAAGATCTGACCCTTAGAAAGTTTATCTTGATTGTTTTGTTTTTGCATCTTCAATTTTTCTTGACTTAAATTAATTCCAGTGCTCCTACTTAGGACACAGGATTCCAAGACAGCCACCATGAAAAGGGAAGGGGTTTTGGCAAGGATGGGGAAGTCAACCAGGAGTGAGATAGACAGAGAGAGAAAAAGCAATCAAGTTCTGCTTGGGGTGGAAAGAGGTCAGGATACAGGGGATTCTGCACATTCTGGGTACTATGATGTCGTGTTCCACTGGACTCCAGCCACAACAGTGAAAAGTCTTATTTTGGGTTGATATGGCTAGTGGTTCAGTGATGGGAGTACAACTAGGGCCGATATACTAATTGTGAAATAAATGGTGCCTGTGAACCCCAAATGCTCTCTTGTGATTTTTAGCCTGTCACATTCTTAGAGCAAAAACTGATCTGACCAATTTTTCCAATTTTATATATTTTAATAAATTAATTCTCAAATAAAAATTATAAAAAACATGTCACTACAAAAATTACTCCTAAATTAATGATGCAAATTAAACAAAGATAAGACACGTAAATGTCAAATTAACCTAATTAGCAGGTTAAAATCAAATGGATTAATACTAAAAACAACACATTTTATTTAACAATTTGGGAAGGCAGCAATCTGTTCAGCCATATAATAGGGCATCATCAGTGCCAATTGAACCTATATGTATGTATCAGCCAAAAATCTTAACAAAAAGGGAACTAATAAATCCCAGGCTAAAGCCAGTTGTACATTACAGTTCAAATACCAGCGGTTGCCCAAATGATAGAGGCTGCTGGCCCAGATTTTTGTAGTTAAATGACCATTATTCCTCCTTTTCTAATTTACATAGTTGCATGAGATGTTAAAATAATAAATGTAACTTCAAAATAATCCCAGCTTGTTACATTTAAGTAGGAAAGATCTTCAGGTGAAATTATTTTGAGGAACCTGGCATGAGCCTGGGTTTCACTGAGACATTGTCAGACCATCTTACAGAAAAATTCATTTTTAAAACTAAATTCAAAAGTGACAAAAAAATTGGAATAGATTTAATCCATATTCCAGACACTCCACCCTGTCAGACAAACACAACTGTTCAGAATTCACTTCCAGATTAAACAGATGTTGTTTCTTATAAATAATCTAAATGTCACTTTATTCCCATTAAGATAGTATTTTGTTTCTGTTGGTATCAAACAACATTTTAACTACAAAGGTTTTTATCTTGAAAAAATCTGGTGTCTTGATACAATGTAAACCTTTCCAGCACTCCATACCATGATACTGGAATGCTGCATCCAGTTCTCCTGTGCCCATTTTAAAAAAGATGTTGAAAAACTTAAGAGGTACACAGAAGAGCCACAAAAATGATTATGGAAATGGAAATGGAAATGCTTTACAGTGATATACTAATGGAGTTTGATTTGATCAGTTTATCAAAAAGAAGATCAAGAGGCGACTTAATTAGGGTGTATAAGTATTTGCATGGGAAGCAAATACCAGCTGCTAAAGTGCTCTTATTTTAATGGAAAAAGACATAACAAGAACAAATGGCTTGAAGCCAGACAAATTAGAATTAGAATTAAAGTGCAAACTATTAACCATGAGCTATAGTCAAACACAAGATGGGCTCAACAGAGAGGTAACTGGATGAAATTCTATGGTCTGTCATACAGAAGGTCATACTAGATAATCTAATGGTCCTGTCTGGCCTTAAAAATCTATCAATCTATGAGCCAATAGAACAGTCTTATAGTGACTATACATATCCTCTGGTCAACACTCCTATATCCCAAACATGGGCAAATAGGATACCATAGCTAGTGGTTCCATTGCTACTGCATAATTTGGATGAGTTTGAACATTTCACCTAAGATCCTAACCTTTAGTGATTCTCCCATCACTACAGTAACATAGTGCTGAACTCACCAAACGTTTGGAAAGTTAGGGAAAAAATAAAGGAAGGGTCATAATTACCATCTCCTTTGCGGGAATCCAGACAACTATGTCATTAACATAACAAGAACTATATTATTGCTATTCATAAAGGCAGCTCCAAGCTGTGATGATAATATGTTCAGTATTTAGTGACACACAGATAAGCTCAAAAAAATCTTTCAGTTCTATTCTAATTTGACTGAATTAAATTATGATGTTTTAATGTAAAATGTCATAAAGAATTTATCAGGTATTATTATCTCTATTAGAGATATTTTGCATTTTGTTCACAATTACAAGTAATTTTGTCTGCATAAATTTCACACTTATTTCAATAAGATATTTAGGAGTGATTATTACCCTGGCTGTTAATAACTACAACACCAATGCTAAGTGGTGATCATAACCCCCATAAATAGGGGCTGTTGGATTTAAAACAAAACAAGTCTGGACTATATATTGTAGGGTTCTTTGTGGAAGCTTGTAGTGCAAGTAGATCAGTTTCTGTCAATTCTATGAATAGCTTTTATATTGACAAGAGGAAAGCCAACATTTCTCAGGCTAAAAAGCAAACCTTAACACATTTTGAAATAAATCAATCTTGTCAGTTTTGGGTTGGATGATGGCAGAAAATGTTTTCTGAGTTCAGCCCTTTTTACATTCATTAAGAGAAGTCCTCCATTTTATATGATTAAATGCACTGTGTGATTAGTTCATAAGGAGATTGATTTACTTTTAGAATTAATAGATGAAACTTAGATTTGGTGTAGGATTTACTCCAAGTGGGAATTTAGCCAAACATCTTTTTAACTTACTGAAATTGTTGGGTTTAATTAAGACACAACAGCTGACATGAATTGAATGGGTAGACTCTTCCCCCTTAATTACTATTTATTATTATTTGTATTACCCTAGCGCACAGGAGCACTAGTCATGGCCCTGGACCCCACTGTGCTAGGTGCTGTACAGACACAGAACAAAGCCTGTCAAGTATCAGGGGGTAGCCGTGTTAGTCTGTATCTACAAAAACAACAAGGAGTCTGGTGGCACCTTAAAGACTAACAGATTTATTTGGGTCGTTAGCTAGTATTCAGTGCTTCTGCACAGCAATGTTTTAACTTATACACGGTGCGATGCTACAGCATAATGCTACACAACGATGCAGCGGTAGAGGTTTGATGAGGCTATAGCTGAATGAAGAAGAAATATTTTGTGTTTTCTGTTTTGTAAGAGAGTCAATTCAGTAGGTGGGTAAATGTATAATTAAATTTCTTTTTGTAATTTATGTCTATAGTTCTAGAGAGTAGTGTTTTTATAATTGTAGAAACTTATAGAAATAAATACATTTCAGGACTACAGGCTTTTAGATAGGAGGCTGGGGCCTGCTCAAATGCCTATTGTAGACAATATTATTATTCCCATTGACTACACTGGACTTTGGGCCAAGCGCTAACTACATTCTTTTGGTTCAAAGATTACAATTAGTTTTAAGAATATAATACAAATTGTACATACAGACAACACTTAAAAATACAAACACCATGTAATGCTCCCGTATAGCCTCTATCCCAGCTTTGAAGAGTTGCTCCTCTCAGTTTAAAACAGTTTCTGTATCAGCTCTTCCTATTCCTCCTGTTATAGCTTTTTCCAAAAGAAACCGTTTGACTTTGGGGCTATTTAGATCTTTTGTTCCAAAATAAATAAAGTATCAAAGGGTAGCCGTGTTAGCCTGTATCCACAAAAACAACAAGGAGTCCAGTGGCACCTTAAAGGTACCACAGAACTCCTTATTGTTGTTTTTTTTAAATAAAGTGGATCAAATGTGCAGACCTGGAAAGTTTCTGGCTTTCATAAGTGTTTTATTCAATATTAAGCATGTATTATCCTTAATGTACAATTTGTGCTAATGGTAAAATCCTGCCCTCTGTCGCATTGGAGTACAAGTAGGGCCAGGGTGGAGAAGATGGAGTAGGGAACAACTTTCTTCCACCACAAAAAAATGGGGAGGGAAGGCAGAATGTCTAACCTGTGCTCAAAAGAGCCCTAGGAGTTGGGCTCTCTTATTACGACATTTGACAGCCTGCAAAACATTTCCTCATTTGTCTGAAACAAAACCTGTGATGCAAATCTGGACTCTGTGTTTGCACTTGTGCCTGTGTTTATAATATCCCCAACTTTGGAAAAGTTCAGATTCAGATCGGAATTTTAACCCCTCACCTGTGGGTATGTTTGGATCATGGAGTCCTCATTACTTCCATCGTGAGTATACATTTGTATCTGGAGTTTGTTTGGAATGGTCTGTCAGTTTAGGGGCACATGTAGGACTCCTGCTGGCTAATGCACATGCTGTCAGCAGCAGCTTGCACCGGGCAACAATAGCAGCATTAGGCAAACTAACAAATTATAGAGGTAATAAATAATGCCCAGTAGCATATTGTGGTGCCCCACTTTGAGCCAGCTTGAGCTACAATGGCAGATGTGTGGCCTCCTACTAGCTTCTCCCCCTGTATAGCTGTCACAGATAAAGGCAGAATTTTGCTCTTTGAGGGCCAATTAGTGCCATCAGTTAAACCTGTGTAACCCCACAGAAGCCAATCAGGTTGCATGAGTTTAACTGACAGCAAAATCAAGCCGGCTATGTATGCACAGTAATGCTTTCCAATATGGCCGTAGGACAACTGAGAAAATAAACAACCCAAGCAAATCAATTATAAATTTTTTAGCATGGCTTAAGGGTTAATGTTATACAACAGGTTGTTCTGGCCCGTAAGACAGTCCTTTTGCTGGTTTCTGCCAAGGATGAATTCTGAGAGTTGAGTCTCATGGGCTACTGGGAGGAGTAGGTCTTGCAGCAATGTTTACAGGGAAAGGGGGCAGGGTTATATGATCTCCATTTTGTTCAGTGCAAGAAAGGCTAGAATAGAAGTAAGACCTCTTGGGGCTTGAGAGTCAAAGAAACTAGTAGATGCTCTGAGTATCTCCTGGTTGGGGGTCTGGAAGGCCTATGAAGAGGTATAAAAAAAGACAGCCAGATAGCTGGGTAAGATACTTTGAGGATGAGGTGTTATTCTGGCTAAGAGAGTCAAATGGAGCAAAATCCCAGGAGGGAATTTCAGGGACTGTGGCAGAGCACCTGGGAGAGAAAAAGAGCATCAGGAAGGTTTCATGGTTGGACCTGATGTCATTTCATTGTCTAAGCTCCCAAAGCTAGAATTTGCAGAAGAGGGAGGGTGCAAATTCCCAGAACAGTGAATGCAATATTGTACTGCAATAACTAGCACAACAACTTAAAGGCTATTTTATGTGGTTTTAAGTCAGAGTCTTTAACCTAGTCATGTATGATTAAACTTTCAAGCTACTAAAGAGATCAGCAGATGTCCACCCACAACATTTGTTTGTCAGACAAAATGGGAATTATGACAGCCTGAAATAGTCTTATTGGTTTAAATCTGGGTGTGTTTTTGCCAGCAGAGATCTTCTATGCTGTGTGGATGCTGGAGGCTAATTGAAGTTCATGGCAGGACTGGAAATGAATACTAGAACCAAGTAAATTCACATGTGGTGAATCGTAACAATAAAATCAGCAGGGAAGGGTAATAGGGCTCATATTTCTTGCTTGCTGGGAGTTGTGTTAGGGTAATGGGCAGAAGGAAACACTACAGTATGGCCAAAAAATATCAGAGGTTGCATGGGTACTTAAACTTCCACTCTGGTAGGAGGCATGGCTTGTGTTTCCCAACAGTTAACTTACTACAGTTAATATGATATTTTGTGATAGAGACTGGAATAAAATTATACTTCAGTTATTAAAAAAAGGAATTTGTCTCTGGTCTAACAAACTTGTCAGTGATTCAGGAGGATATGAAGATTATGGGCCTAATGCATCAGATTCTCATATGTTAATCTTCAAAATAATGGCCACCATTCACCATTAGTTCCTTTGATAATTCTATTACAGGCATGTTTTGGTGTTGTTAGGCCCACATGATGCACCGACACAACACATTTCCATGCAACAGCCTGATAACTGAAGTCTGCTCTCAGGGTGGGGATAATGTATGAATGTTCCCTTCCATTGATAAATGTTTGTATTTCTGTGTGTTCTTTGATCTAGTGCCTCCACTTGAGCACATACCAACACCTGGTCCTGGCAGGGGACAGGATCAGAAATGATCAAAGCAGCCATGTATGATCAGTGCTGAGAGCAAACAGCATGATGATGGATACACTCTCTTATTTTCCCCTCTCAGGCTCAGTGTGTGAACTGCAGAAGACAGGATAAATCATCCAAGCCACAACAGAAGCAGGAAAGAAAAGGGACCTAAAGATGACAAATCTTTTCTCGCTCTCTCTCATTTTGTGCAGGGAAAGTATAAATAGGGAGCAGATATATGAGGCTGTCACTCCATCGTGCTCATCGGTTCTTATTTAATAGATATTGGACAGAGGTGACTATAATGGTAAATATCATTTAGCCTCAATTTAATGAAAAATACACTCATGCTATTCTCAGAGGATGTCAGAATCACTTTGGATGAGCCCTCTAAGGCACAATGCTTTGGTTTACCCTTTACCCAGGACTTGACCCTAGACTATTCACTTGTTCATGTGGATGCTATTGCTCACTATCGCACAAGTACACTTCTTCCAAAACGTCTCCTATGTTTTTCTGCCCAAGGACCTCCAGTTGATTTAGTTACCAGGCCTAGGTGTGCATGCCTTCCCACTTGTATGTCCCTATGGGTATGTCTACACTACGAAATTAGTTCGAATTTATAGAAGCCGGTTTTATTGAAATCGGTTGTATACAGCCGATTGTGTATGTCCACACAATAAAATGCTCTAGGTGCTCTAGTCGGCAGACCGCGTCCACAGTACGAGGCTAGCGTCGACTTCCGGAGCATTGCACTATGGGTAGCTATCCCACAGCTATCCCACAGTTCCCGCAGTCTCCGCCGCCCCTTGGAATTCTGGGTTGAGATCCCAATGCCCGGATGATGCAAAACAGTGTCGCGGGCGGTTCTGGGTACATGTCGTCAGGCCCCTCCCTCCCCCGTCACAGCAACGGCAGACAATAGATTCGCGCCCTTTTATCTGGGTTAGTTACCTGGGTTACCTGTGCAGACAACATGGAGCCCGCTCAGCACAGCTGAGCTCACCGTCACCATATATCCTCTTGGTGCCGGCAGACGTGGGACTGCATTGCTACACAGCAGCAGCTGCTAACTGCCTTTTGGCGGTAGACGGTGCAGTAGACTGGTAGCCTTCATCGGCGATCTGGGTGCTGGCAGCCGTGGGGCTTGCCTTTTGGCAGTAAATGGTGTATTATGACTGTTAGCCGGCCTATTACAAGTCGGGTCATCGCACATTAGCAGAGTCTTCCCTGAGCAGCAGCTCGTGCAATAGGCCTGAAGACCATCGTCATACACCGCCCCGTATTTGCTGCCAAGCACCCAGAAAGATGCCGAGGGCTATCAGTCACGCTGCACCGTCGTCTTAAGATGTAAAAAATAGATTTTCTCTGTATTCATTTGCTTCCCCCTCCCTCCGTCAAATCAACGGCCTGCTAAACCCAGGGTTTTCAGTTTAATCTTTGGGGGGGACCAGTCTGTGACAGTTGTTTGTGTCTCTCCCTGATGCACAGCCACCGTTCTTTATTTTAATTCCCTGTGCCTGTACGCCATGTCGTCACTCGGCCCCCCTCCCTCCTTCCCCTAGGCCGTCAGATACTACGTTTGCGCCACAGCTCGAGCCGCGAAGCGGTTCACGCCTTTTCTTTGAATTCTGGGTTGAGATCCCAATGCCCGGATGATGCAAAACAGTGTCGCGGGCGGTTCTGGGTACATGTCGTCAGGCCCCTCCCTCCCCCGTCACAGCAACGGCAGACAATAGATTCGCGCCTTTTTACCTGGGTTACCTGGGTTACCTGTGCAGACAACATGGAGCCCGCTCAGCACAGCTGAGCTCACCGTCACCATATGTCCTCTGGGTGCCGGCAGACGTGGGACTGCATTGCTACACAGCAGCAGCTGCTAACTGCCTTTTGGCAGTAGACGGTGTAGCATGAGTGATAGCCGTGGGGCTGGCAGCCGTAGGGCTGCATTGCACCAGCCCCTTCCAGGCGATGGTATATTATGACTGGTACCCGTCGTCGTCGTACTGGAGTGGCTGTCAATCATGGCCACCTGGGCAGACATGCTACTGTCTCGATGATGACGGTTACCAGTCATAATGTACTATTTTCTGCCAATTGCCCAATATTGTCTGCTAAGCACCCAGAAGAGGCCGAGGGCGATGCTGGGTGCTGGCGGACGTGGGGCTGGCAGACATGGGGCTGCATTGCTACACAGCAGCAGCCCCTTGCCTTTTGGCAGATGATGGTATATTATGATTGGTACCCATCATCATCATACTGGTATGGCTGTCACTCATGCTGCAGCGTCGGCTGCCACCTTAAGATGTAAAAAATAGATTTATTCTGTGTTCATTTGCTTCCCCTTCCTCCGTGAAATCAACGGCCTGCTAAGCCCAGGGTTTCCAGTTTAATCTTTGGGGGGACCATTCTGTGTGACAGTTGTTTGTGTTTCTCCCTGTTCCTGTACCTGTACGCCATGTCGTCACTTGGCCCTCCCTCCCTCCCTCCCTCCCTCCCGCCCTCCTTCTCCTGGTCCATCAGATACTACTTTCGCGCCTTTTTTCTGACCAGGCGCCATAGCTAGCACTGGGATCATGGAGCCCGCTCAGATCACCGCGGCAATTATGAGCACTATGAACACCACGCGCATTGTCCTGGAGTATATGCAGAGCCAGAACATGCCAAGGCGAAACCCGGACCAGGCGAGGAGGCGATTGCAGCACGGCGACGAGAGTGATGAGGAAATTGACATGGCCATAGACCTCTCACAAGGCACAGGCCCCAGCAATGTGGAAATCATGGTGTCACTGGGGCAGGTTGATACCGTGGAACGCCGATTCTGGGCCCGGGAAACAAGCACAGACTGGTGGGATCGCATCGTGCTGCAGGTATGGGACGATTCCCAGTGGCTGCGAAACTTTCGCATGCGTAAGGCCACTTTCATGGAACTTTGTGACTTGCTTTCCCCTGCCCTGAAGCGCCAGAATACCAAGATGAGAGCAGCCCTCACAGTTGAGAAGCGAGTGGCGATAGCCCTGTGGAAGCTTGCAACGCCAGACAGCTACCGGTCAGTCGGGAATCAATTTGGAGTGGGCAAATCTACGGTGGGGGCTGCTGTGATCCAATTTGCCAGGGCAATGAAAGACCTGGTGATAGCAAGGGTAGTGACTCTGGGCAACGTGCAGTCAATAGTGGATGGTTTTGCTGAAATGGGATTCCCAAACTGTGGCGGGGCCATAGACGGAACCCATATCCCTATCTTGTCACCGGAGCACCAAGCCACCGACTACGTAAACCGCAAGGGGTACTTTTCAATGCTGCTGCAAGCCCTGGTGGATCACAAGGGACGTTTCACCAACATCAACGTGGGATGGCCGGGAAAGGTACATGATGCTCGCGTCTTCAGGAACTCTGCTCTGTTTCGAAAGCTGGAGGAAGGGACTTTCTTCCCGGACCAGAAAGTGACCATTGGGGATGTTGAAATGCCTATCGTGATCCTTGGGGACCCAGCCTACCCCTTAATGCCATGGCTCATGAAGCCGTACACAGGCAGCCTGGACAGGAGTCAGGACCTGTTCAACTACAGGCTGAGCAAGTGCCGAATGGTGGTGGAATGTGCATTTGGACGTTTAAAAGCGCGCTGGCGCAGCTTACTGACTCGCTCAGACCTCAGCGAAAAGAATATCCCTATTGTTATTGCTGCTTGCTGTGCGCTCCACAATATCTGTGAGAGTAAGGGGGAGACCTTTATGGCGGGGTGGGAGGTTGAGGCAACTCGCCTGGCCGCTGATTACGCGCAGCCAGACACCAGGGCGGTTAGAGGAGCACAGCAGGGCGCGGTGCGCATCAGAGAAGCTTTGAAAACGAGTTTTGTGACTGGCCAGGCTACTGTGTGAAACTTCTGTTTGTTTCTCCTTGATGAACCCTCCAACCCCCCCCCCCCGACCCGGTTCACTCTACTTCCCTGTAAACCAACCACCCCACCCCACCCTCCCCTCCCCCTTGCAGAGGCAATAAAGTCATTGTTTTTTCACATTCATGCATTCTTTATTAGTTCCTTACAGAGGTAGGGGGATAATTGCCAAGGTAGCCTGGGATGGGTGGGGGAGGAGGGATGGAAAAGGACACACTGCATTTTAAAACTTTAACTCTTATTGAAGGCCAGCCTTCTGATGCTTTGGCGATCATCTGGGGTGGAGTGACTGGGTGGACGGAGGCCCCCCCACCGTGTTCTTGGGCGTCTGGGTGAGGAGGCTATGGAACTTGGGGAGGAGGGCTGTTGGTTACACAGGGGCTGTAGCGGCGGTCTCTGCTCCTGCTGCCTTTCCTGCAACTCAACCATACGCTCGAGCATATCACTTTGATGCTCCAGCAGACGGAGCATTGCCTCTTGCCGTCTGTCTGCAAGCTGACGCCACCTATCGTCTTCAGCCCGCCACTTGCTCTGTTCTTCCCGCGATTCAGCCCGCCACCTCTCCTCTCGTTCATATTGGGCTTTTCTCATCTCCGTCATTGACTGCCTCCACGCATTCTGCTGTGCTCTATCAGCCTGGGCGGACATCTGCAGCTCCGTGAACATCTCGTCCCTCGTCTTACGTTTTCTCTTTCTAATGTTCACGAGCCTCTGCGAAGGAGAAACATTTGCAGCTGGTGGAGGAGAAGGGAGAGGTGGTTAAAAAGGACACATTTTAGGGAACAATGGGTACACTCTTTCATTACAAGGTCGCATATTTCGGCTTGCAGGCAGCCATCGTAGGCCACAGTGTTTTGGCTTTTTTAACCTTCTTAACATGCGGGAAAGGTTGCAAACAGCAGCGCATTTCCCATATCAAGGATGAATTGGGTTGTCCATTTAAAATGGGGTTTCAATGTAAAAGGAGGGGGCTGCGGTTTCCCGGTTAACATGCGGCACAAACACAAGTAAACCACCCCCCCCCACACACACACACACGATTCTCTGGGATGATCACTTCACCCCTCCCCCCCACCGCGTGGTTAACAGCGGGGAACATTTCTGGTCAGAAGAGCAGGAACGGGCGCCTCTGAATGTCCCCCTTAATAAAATCACCCCATTTCAACCAGGAGAGCTTTCTGGAGATGTCCCTGGAGGATTTCCGCCCCATCCCCATACACGTTAACAGACTTGCTTGCTTTTTTTTTGTAATGTTTACAAATATTTACAAAGTTACACTCACCAGAGGTCTCCTGTGTGCCCTGAGGGTCTTGGGTGAGTTCGGGGGTTACTGGTTCCAGGTCCAGGGTCACAAACATATCCTGGCTGTTGGGGAAACCGGTTTCTCCGCTTCCTTGCTGCTGTGAGCTACCTACAGTACCTCCATCGTCATCTTCCTCGTTCCCCGAACCGTCTTCCCTGTGTGTTTCTCCAGTGAGAGAGTCATAGCACACGGTTGGGGTAGTGGTGGCTGCACCCCCTAGGATCGCATGCAGCTCCGCGTAGTAGCGGCAAGTTTGCGGCTCTGCCCCGGACCTTCCGTTTGCTTCTCTGGCTTTGTGGTAGGCTTGCCTTAGCTCCTTAATTTTCACGCGGCACTGCTGTGTGTCCCTGTTATGGCCTCGGTCCTTCATGGCCTTGGAGATCTTTTCTAATACTTTTCCATTTCTTTTACTGCTACGGAGTTCAGCTATCACTGCTTCATCTCCCCATATGGCGAGCAGATCTCGTACCTCCCGTTCGGTCCATGCTGGAGCTCTTTTGCGATCCTGGGAGGACTCCATGACGGTTACCTGTGCTGATGAGCTCTGCGTGGTCACCTGTGCTCTCCACGCTGGGCAAACAGGAAATGAAATTCAAACCTTCGCGGGTCTTTTCCTGTCTACCTGGTCAGTGCATCTGAGTTGAGAGCGCTGTCCAGAGCGGTCACAATGAAGCACTGTGGGATAGCTCCCGGAGGCCAATAACATCGAATTCCGTCCACACTACCCCAATTCCGACCCGCAAAGGCCGGTTTTATCGCTAATCCCCTCGTCGGAGGTGGTGTAAAGAAACCGGTTTAAAGGGCCCTTTAATTCGAAAGAAAGGGCCTCGTTGTGTGGACGTGTCCAGGCTTAATTCGGTTTAACGCTGCTAAAGTCGACCTAAACCCGTAGTGTAGACCAGGCCTATATGGTATTTTTGAATGATTAATTGCTTTTTTATGTTTCATTTTTGTCCCTAAACTCTTAAAGTCCATACCCTGCCTTGCTGCAATGAAGATACTTCTTACTGCTAATTCATTTCCACATGGATGGGCAGCAAATGGAAATTGGAGCAGCGAACCGTGGCCACTGGGAACGGCGATCAGCCGAACCTGCGGACGCGGCAGGTAAACAAACCGGCCCGGCCCACCAGGGGCTTTCCCTGCACAAGAGGCAGAACAAGTTTGGGAACCACTGGTCTAGAACACTTTAGGTAAAAAAAAACCACAAAACACCATGTGTCCTTTATACCTTTAAATATACAGGGTGAGGGGACACTAAATGTTGTTCTTTTCTGTAAGCCTTTAGCCAGTTCTTCAAATGTGTCCTGACACTGAGGTAAACTTTCAGCATATACGGATGGACGTAGGGGCAGAACTCCCATTAACAATGATTTAAGTTCCTTAATTCTCCTGCAAGCTGTGCTGAAAATGAAACCTATTGTGTCATTCCACATCAGTTATGATGATACAGTGCATGACCTGAAGCAATATAGGTCTAATGAACTCAGTGTGAGGCTGTTTCACATTGTAAAACACTGAGGGACCGGAAAATGATTTTTAAAGCAGTTTTATTTAAAGGGACACCTTCACATTTCCTTCTTAAAATTTTATATCTCCTATTCTTAAAAGTAACTCTTAGGGTTATTATAACGGAACTATTTAAGGAAACCATATTTCTATTCTGTTTCCCTGTGTTTACTTTTTGCATTTGATAATGCTTTGTGCCTCATTAGTTTTGCCATTCTGTTGTTTGTACCCAGCCTTTCTGAAGCTTTTCAAGAGGGGGGATTTCTGTCAGACACAGCAGCAAAGCGGAAACTGAAACTGAAAAGGCAGAAGGCAGGAAGGTGCAAAACAAGAGGGGAGGATTGGGCCTGTTCCTGTTTGGTTTGGTTGCTATCATAGCCACAAAAGCCCCTTATAGGAACAAAAAACCACAAACAAACAAAAGAAATTTAAAAAAAAATCTAGCACACACTTTTTGAAGGATGGTCTTACAGAAAACTGGGGGGTTTTTTTGTTTGTTTGTTTGTTTGTTTTTAAGAAAAAAAAAGTTGTTTGTTTTAAGGTACTTCAGGTTGACAGTATCACTATAACTTTTTTTAAAGAACTTGCAACCCACCCTTCCCTCCCTTCCAGCCATAGCCACTACATTTTTCCACACACAAAATGCCATGGCAACAATATAGTTCTTGATTTCCAAAAAGTCTAGGTACGTCCTTCTGTTCCCTCTGCTTCCTCATAAGAGTGTATTTCAGGTGTTTTGTTAATAAGACAGGAGAAAACCAAAATTTCACACTCAGCTTTATCCTCAGATTTGGCTTTTCTTCCATCCCCAAAAAGGTCAAAAGGTGGAAGTATTTGATGGATCCAATTTTGTTTCCACAGTAAAGAAACTAAAGTATAATAGTTTTGACTGCATTGTCATTTTCCACATGATATGCTTAGGGAAGATTATTTCTGTGGATCTGTATCAAAGCACCTTTTCCAACTGCCCATTTGATAACTACCGTATTTTCCGGCGTATAAGACGACTGGGCGTATAAGACGACCCCCAACTTTTCCAGTTAAAATATAGAGTTTGGGATATACTCGCCGTATAAGACTACCCCTCTTCCAATGCACACCAAAAAAAAATTAAAAAAAACATCAGATTTGATTTCAATATGGTAATTTTAATTCAAATGCTTACGACATGCAGGTACTTAGCAGGAAAACTGTCACTTATAAACATAAGGCTGTTTGTCATCAAACATGTAAACATAAAACAGTGCAAGTGGATTAAACTTTTCCTAATTCACTCTAAAGCTGAAAGGAAGGATAAGACAATAAACCCATGGGAGCTGCCATGCTGTTTGTTTTCTAAGCTGTCAACCAAACTGGAACTGATGATGATAGGAGGAAGATAACAAACAAGAGAGAGAGAGCAAGTGCCGGGCAAGTCCCTGGCAAGTTAGCAACGCCCATCATAACTGCAAGCTACAGTATTTTTACAGGGTTTGCTGGCGTGACAGTTTCCCTTTAAAAGCCTTCAAAATCCTCCTGTTCGTCATCTGATATCATAAGTACATTAATGACATCTTGTGATACATTTGTAACGCAGTCATCGTATCAGATGGTGTGGTCTCAGCTTCGGCTTCCTCTTCATCTTGCCACAAGTAGTCGTCCTCCATACCATCTAATGAATTTGATATGCCACACTTCTTGAAAGACTTGATTACTGTTTCTGCATCAATATCATTCCAGGCTTTTATGACAAACTTGCACAAAACATCCAACTGTGGAGCACGCATGTTTCCTCCTTTTGTGAATGACTTTTCGACGCTAACCATCCATTCATTCCACTGTTCTTGAATGCAATCTTTAAATGGCTTGTTTAGGCACACATCCAGTGGCTGTACCAACGATGTCAATCCTGCAGGAATAACTGCCGCATCTGTGTTTAGTCTTGCAAGCATTTGCTTGGTGCTGGGAGTTAAATGAGCCCTGAACATATCCCACACCAGTAGACTACATTTTTGAATAAGTCCACCTGGTCGCCTGCTCCATACATTATCAAGCCATAGCTTTACCCCTTCTTCATCCATCCAGCCTTTTTCATTCACATGTACAAAACAACCAACAGGGAACTTGAATTTCGGCATTGTTTTTCTTTTAAAAATAATCATTGGTCTCAGTTTGGCGCCATCAGCTGTGCATCCTAGTACCACTGTAAAACTGGACTTCTCATGTCCTGTTGTTTTAATTAAAATTGTTTTTTCACCTTTTTGATGGACAGTTTTTTTTCCAACCATATCAAAATTCATTGGAGTTTCATCCATATTTCCAATACTACTTAACGCATAGCCATGTTTAGTGCGCTGTTGTATTACGTATCGATGGAAACTATTTACTTTGCTATCAAGATCTGCAGGTAATTTTGGGGCAATTTTCATCTTTTGCCTCAGTACCATATTATGCCTTCCCATGAATCTAGTACACCAGGATACAGTGGCCTTAAATCTGTTGCTGTGATCTGGGTTAGATTTGGCCCACTGAAGTGCAAACAAATGTATTTTATTTCGTGTCACTACATAACTGTTTTGGCGATGCTCATTCACCATGTCTGCTACATGTTTTTCGAGTTCTGGCCAATGTGGAGTGCCTCTTCTTAATGCACACTTACCCCTTGGCATACTCTTTAATGCTTTTTCATTTGCTTTCCAGTCCCGAACCATCTTTTCTGTTACTCCATATTGTCTTGCAGCAGCGCAGTTATTATGTTCCATGGCAAAGTTTACAACTTTAAGTTTGAAACTGGCTTCATATTTCTTTCTTCTTGATGGTGGAGCCATGATGGGGTTTTGACTGTTGGACATTTGTATACTGTACTATATGTACTGGTGCTATACTGTATGAACAGGTACAGATACTGGTGCTGTACTGTATGTGGTACCCAGTATACAACAACCAGCCAATCACGGCAAGCGATGTACCTTACCGGCGATTGGCTGGTTGTTGTATACAAAGCCTGCTTGGATTGGTCAGCTCTCCCTGCCTGCCCAGCCCTCCCTGTCTCCAAGACTATCAGAGCCGTAGCGCAAACACGCCTCTTTCACCCGTCTGGCCCGCCCTTGTATCCTATTACCTCCTTCTCTGCCTCTCAGATCTCGCACATGCGCGCCTGCGCCGCTTCACTGCAGTCCTCAGGAGCAAGATCTGAGAGGCAGAGAAGGAGGTACAGTAATAGGATACAAGGGCGGGCCAGACGGGTGAAAGAGGCGTGTTTTTCTGGGCACAGCGCCGCTCTATCTCTTTTTTCCATACCCCGGGCGTCCCGGACGCCTGCAGCTTGCTCCGCCCTTCACTTACACCTTCCCGGTGAGGCGCCCCCTCACCTCGTCATCGGGCGGGGATGCGGCTGCGGCCGTTTTTGAGCTCCCCCCACCATATGCGGCGACCGCAGATTCTCCAGTCCGGCTCGGAAGTTTCAGCACCCGCCCTATAAGACGACACCCGGCGTATAAGACGACCCCCGACTTTTGAGAAGATTTTCCTGGGTTAAAAAGTAGTCTTATACGCCAGAAAATACAGTACCAAATTAAAGGACTGCACAGTTTTGCCCAATCATTTGGCATTTTGCTAGCATTAATATGAAGTGATAATAAAGACAGAAGCATCTAGTGCCACAGGCTTTCAGATGGAACTTTGTATTAGGCATTGTATACTCCCCTGCAGGAAACCTACTAATGAGAAACATTAATATTCTAACCTAGCACAGACAATTGAAATCTTAAAGGTTTTATTATACAGGTCATTTTTATTAATCTGAAGATGCATGTGAATGATCCATCAATTAGCTTTTCATACTTGTTTATGCTAGAGTCCAGCCCAAATCCACACATTTCAGGGAAGTTTGGTTCTGGATCACACCCTTCTTTGTTTTATATTGGCCTCTTCTACCTGCTATCTGATTTATCAAGTTTCATTATATCTGCATATTTAAATGAGGGCAACTAATGCTGCCAGGAAAACTTGTTTGTTATGAAAATGGCACACTGTAAGCAGCAGATTAAATTTTTTTGTCTCAATTCTTGGATGGCAAGAAATAGTAGTTAAAAATTAACAAATACGGGCCATCAAAGACCTTGTAACCAAACATGTCAAATCATTCTTTTCAAGGCAACTAGATGAGATGAGGAATGCAGAATAGACCATGAAATAAACTAAGTCCACTGAGAAAAAAGAAAAACACAGCAAGGCCAACTACTCTAAACAGACCAAATGGTCATACATTAAACTGAGAGGTTGCAAATCAACCCAAAGTAAATGCCATCAAGTAATAAGAAAACAGGCAAAACATGAAAATATTATTGGCTTCTTTCCATTCCCTCTTTGCCTATCTAATAATAGCCAATGATATTAGGCATCCTGCTATCACAGATTTTAATATCACTGGTTAGTGGAACTCCTTTAGTATTCAGGTAGATGTGTTGTAGATTTCCAGAAGTGTTGCACTGTAATATAGGAAGTCTTTAATGGTCACTGGGAATAAAGTACTGCCTATCAGCTTCTGACTGACACATGCCATATCATAGCAAAAATGCTTGTGGGAGGATATTTTGACAATCATGTTCCTATTCACATGACAGTAAAGAACAGAAATGCAAGAAACAAACTAAAGCCCAAATCTTCTAAATCAGACACTAATAATACCCTATGAAAGCAGCAAAACATTGTGGAGGCTAATTGTAAAGACTGAGATTATTGTAATTGCTGAATTTGTGGGTTGTTTTTTTTTTAAAGCTCAGGATTTTAAATGATCTTTGAACAATATAAATCTGATCTGAATCCACAAAATGGAAAATTCAGAGGTAAAAAACTAAAGCCCCAGTTCTACAAACACTACATGTTTTTAACTTTACCCATGAGAGCAATTTCAGTGACTTCAATGGGGCTGCTTGCATGTATAAAGTTAAGTATCTGCATAAGTATTTGTAGGAGTGTGGTCAAAAACTCCATCTACTGACACCATTTGATTCTCTCCAGATATAGCAACACATGGCCTGCGAGGGCATGACCTTTCTCTCACTGAAGTCAGTGGTTTCCAGGAGTGCAGAATCAGGCCCAACGATCCTCTACTACTTGAGTAAAACTATCTGAGAAACTAAAGCGATTAGATCATCTGAATTGTGTCTGGTGGTTAATAATAGAGGAAAGATGGACGGGTGGCTAAATTACTGGCTGAGGATTTAAGAGATGCATGTCTAATTCTCAGGTCTTCCACAGAATTATGGTGTGGACTTCAGCAATTTCTCTGTGCGTCATTTTCCCATTTGTAAAATTAGGATAGTAATTCCTTTGTCTATTTGGACTGTAAACTCTTTGGGGGCAAGAGCTGACTCTTTCTACATATACAGCACCGCGGGACCCTGATCTCAATTGTGGTTTCTTGGCTAGACTAATAATAATAACAAAACCCTCCTCAAAAGAAGCCAACCTTTGGCCATCTACTAATTCTTGTAATAAAATATACAGCCAGGTACATAACTGATTAGTTAGTGTAGGCTGCACTCTAACAATCAGAATTAGTAGAGCTAGTCAAAACATTTCAACCGGAAAATGGAGTTTAATCTAAACTGAAATTTTCTATGGGTCAGGTTGATGTTAATCTCTGCCTAAGCCATTATGTTGCCATGTGGGAGTTGTAGTTCTGGGTCCCTCATGCCCTCGTTCTCCCCCATGGTCCCTGCTCCCTGGCAAGACTATATCTCCTATGATGCAATACGGTTTCTCCCTGTGGGTAAGCTTCTGAGGTGGAAGAAGAAGGAGGAAGAAAGATCTCCATGGCAGAGGAAGATTACTGATGACTAAAAGAACAGGAAATTTCAGCAATCTGATGAATAGCTGAAGAATATACGAGTCTTGAACATAAAACTACCGCTCATTTGCAGGTTGGTCTGGCCCTGCCGACTTTTCAGTGTATGGCAACTAGTTCTGGATGTCCCCAGGGCAGCCTCAGCTTATTAGGTCTCGGATTTTTTTTGGTTCCCAAATAGTAAACATAATTTGTTGAGTTTGATTATTGTAATGGTAAAGAAAACATATCATTTGGTCATCATGCATTTTTAAAACACTGTTGAAATCTAAAGAGAACAGCAAAATCAGAATTAGTGGGGCAGATGACAAAGGAAATAAGAAATATATATATTGCAAAAGAAGCAATTATAATATAGAACTTGTCTCTGCAAAGAAAATCACTATAACATAATGAACTGTCTTATCTGCTGTGCCATTTTAATGCTATCAAAACAAAAAATGGTTTTACCGGGGGTCCCGCTCACTCAGGAAATTCAGATGTTCATATTTGCGAGAGGAGTGAATGCTGTTGTGTATTGTATTGATCCCACCTAAAAGGTCCCCCTTTTTAAGTTTAAACTTTTCATACCTGGGAGTCTCTCTTTACAGACCCACTGTGTTGTATATTGACTGAACAAGAATCTGACTAATAAAATTCATGAGTATTGAATGAAGCCAAATTATTTCAATTGCAGATGCTCTGTCTACAGCAGTGGTTCTCAACATTCAGCCCATGGGCCGCTTGTGTCCCAATCAGCACACAGCTGTGGCCCATGTGACATCCTCAGGGCCATACAGGTAGTATATCTATTGTGCAGATGTGGCCCACATAACACATAGGGAGCTGCACATGCAACCCACAATGGTAAATAGGTTGAGAACCACTGGGCTACAGTAATGAAAAACCAAGATTTAATTATAAAACTAGGAGACAAGGGATAGCAATGGATATTCTGTGTTATGAGCAAAATAAAAATGGAAGCCTCTGAGAGTGCTTGCAATATTTTTTATGAACCACTTGATCATTGTTATGAATGGGTGGAACCATTTCCAGAAAGTTCTTCTGCTTCCAAGTAGTGTGGGTATCCTCTACTCTGTTAACCTGAAGATACTTTAGGTCAAGTATTGCTGTGGTGCTTTAGCTACTGTGTCCTCATGCCACTCAGATGGTTTTTAAGCGGTCCACACAGTTTCTTAATTTAGCACCATGTTGTCCAAAAGTAGCTCTGAAATCATTCCTTTTAAGTAAATAAGGTTCTTGAACTGTGCTCTATGGACTGCACAGTTTTTCTTGGTTGTTCTCATAATAAAACAACTAACAGTTCTGTGGTATTGACAGGGAAGGTGGTCCAAGAGAGGATACTTTCTTACACACTAATTCAGAGAATTAAAGAGTTGAGGAACACCTAACTGGAAACCGTTCATACCTGGAAGTAATGTTAGTCACAGCCTAGAGTCTCACTGTGCTAGACACTGCCTGGGCAAGAAATCCACTGATTACTGTCTCATAAACTTTCTGTATCCTAGTGCCACTGGTATCCTTGTTATCTGTGAGATAAGCAAAATTGTTCCTATTGAAACAATTCTGGGAGGAAATCTTATAGCTATATCAGACTTTAGGGAAGGTAGCAATACACTGTTTAAAATATTAAAGAACCAGATTTTTTTAAAATAAGGTTTTACTGAGAGGGGAAAGTAAGGTTCTACAGTGGGCGCATTTAAAAAGTTAATTATGGTTTTAAATGTAGTAAAGGTTTCAGGAATATTCCTGTACTTAACCTGGAAAACACTGCTAGAACCATTAATATTTCTAGAATTATAAAATAACTTTTTAAATGCACCCACTGTACATGGAGAAAGTCTGACTATAGTGAGTCAGAAACAAGGAAAAACAAAATTAAAAGATTAAAGTATTTAACATATTTAAATTTATAATTTACTAGATTTTCTCTGCAAACCCCTCTATGTTTTTTTGAGACTTCTGAACTTGATTGAGGTTTTTCTGGTTATGGCTGTAGTTCATCATTGTGTGTGTGGAATGGGAGGATGCATAAGAGCAGAGCAGCAATCATAAAGTACAGTTTGTGCAATCGCTGGGTAGTGGGTATGGATTTTTTATTTCATACATCATTCACAAATTGCTGCTCACATCCCACAAAGAAAGAACATGAAATACGTCCTTTATGCTATCGTAGTTGTTTTGAAAGAAATACATTGGGAACAGCTGCTATCATTTACGTTTTCCTTCCATAACCTCACCAGCCTCATTGATAGCAAAGCTGCATATTTACAAAGTAAAAGATAAAGAAGAAATCATATTACTTCAGTAACAAGCTACACAACCATATTATTTTCATTGATTTGGCCTCTATTTATTGTTTGTTTGGTTTTGTTCTGCAGCATATATCTGTGGTATTTAATCTTTGACTATAAACTACTAGTCACAAATCTAGGTCTCCATCTCAAACAATATGAGAGAAAGAAATTTGTTGAAGAGAAAGTCAATGACCATAGCGATATCTGTGGGTCACACTCTGACTGGAACTTCATGTTCTTCTGGTTCATCAAGAAAACAAATTACTGGAGCATACTACCACATCAGCTGCTACCATGCTAGGGTTCTATATGTTAAAAGGTCATCCCCTCCCAAAATGGCTGCCAACCTAAGGTAAAGTCAAATATCAAGTCATATTATTTCAAAATATGAAGGATTTCATTTTACAGGGCTTTCTTTTCCCTCCACAGAACAAATGTCCTGAATCTGCAATTATATTCCCATGGGCAAACCCTTGCCCACAGACAGAGCCCTGACTTCAAGCATACCTCTTCAAGTCAATTGGGCTCCACACAGTTGCAAGAGTCCTCTGGCACAGGTCTGATTGCAAGAATGGAGCCATAGGGCTTGATTCTCATTTAAATCAAAACCACTTTCCACAACTCTGTAAGAGCCATCTATGTTCACACTCACTTTAAGGCCACTTTACATTTCTAGAATAGCATAAAATGGTTGTAGTGTTAATTACAATCAGGCTCATAGTTACTGTAGAGTACAATAAATTGGTGACTATAATCAGATACCATAACTGTACACTTCTATACTAAGGTGGAGGAAAGGATATATTATCAATGATATATTTTCTCTCAGTCTTACTGTCTTATTTCATAAGTACAGATCGTGACTGAGAAATGTATGTACTACTTTTACTGTACAGTTTAACTGCACAATATAGCTTTGTAGTCTTGTGTAGGGCTTTAAACACTCAAAAGGTTTTGTACTGTTCTTATGTGTCAGACCATGAGGTAAATCATTTTGGTAGCAGCTCTTACAATGTAGCGTACAAGTGACAGAGCAAAGGCGTATGTGTGTCTGTGCCTTAAGAAAGACTCCACGGTTGAGAGGTCCTGAAGGTCCTTCATGATCTAAATTACTGTTTAATTTAAAATTGTAAGACCATCTCTGAACTGGGAAAATTTTTAAATTCAGAGCATGGATAACAAAGTCCTCCACAAAATAGAAACAGAATGTGATGCAACTGTGGAAGCTTTGACACCCTGCTGTACCAGTACATAGTACCCCTCTTCTGGAGAGATCACTTCTCAGAAGGCAGAGACTAGTTCATTCTCCATGCCCATTCAATCATAACCTCCAGTGTTGAGCTTGTCAATAAATATCTAATTAATTTTGTCTGTGGTGATGATACCTCTGATAGGGAGCACATTTAATGGACCACCTACTTATTTCACATAGGCCACTGAAGAACCATTGAATGGTCACAACTTTCAGTCATTGATAACCTGCTTCTGAGTCAAAACAAGTAACCAAAGGTCAAAAGACTCTGTAGCTCATGACCAAGCCGCCCTAGACAACCAGTCCCTAACATTGCATCCATTTAAGCACTGGTCTATTGTAAAGTCTTATTTATTCAAGATTTAGATAGAAAACTGAAGGTGAATGACATACCCAGCACCATGAAATGTAAAGACTGGCCCATTATTTTAATGTTCCCACTTTGTTGAACTTCCTCATTGTAGCCTATAGGACTAACCTGCTTGCTTGCAGATATATATATCTTTTCTTATAATTTGGTTTATTGTAATAGGTTTATAGATTTATATTAAAGTAAGTTTGGCTGTAATGCAAGAGACCTACAGCCCATATCCTGTATGTTAAGCTAAAGCAAAGTTAGTATATCTATATTAAGACCTTTTACTCAGAAAGCAAAGATTTTCCTATACTCAAATAGATAAAGTACCTACACCTATGACCTTTTATTTAGACCAATAGAAATGAAGAATGGCATAGGGGGGTTTTCAATGTTGTACCCACAGACACCACAAGAAACTGATGTGCATACATACCTGTCATCAATATGCACATACATATTAGTCTATGGGGTTAGTGTACCCTAACATTTCTGTGGATAAGGAATGAAATTTGGGCATAAGAGGAAGGATTTCCGGCATTTGCCCTATAAAAGAAGTGACCCACCTCAATAGAGGACTCCATTTCTCACTCCATCTACATTCTCACTTTACTCAATTCTCACTTACTCCCTCCACTCTATCTATTCTATCTATCTACGATGGCTACTACTATTAGGGTACGTCTTCACTTACCGGAGGGTCCGGCGGCAGGCAATCGATGTTCTGGGATCGATTTATCGCGTCTGGTTAAGATGTGATAAATCGATCCCGGATCGATCCTGGAAGTGCTCGCCGTCGACGCCGGTACTCCAGCTCGCCGAGAGGAGTACGCGGCATCGACGGGGGAGCCTCCCTGCCGCGTCTGCACCCGCGGTAAGTTCGGACTAAGGTACTTCGAATTCAGCTACGTTATTAACGTAGCTGAATTTGCGTACCTTAGTCCGAAGTGGGGGCTTAGTGGGGACCAGGCCTTAGTAGGCTATACTTGTTCTTCTTAAACTTTAAGTTTCAAGAGAACTAGGCTAAGCTTGGTTTCACTAAGTTTTAGTCTTAGTTTTATTAGGTTTTGATTTTAAGTTTAAGTTAGTCAAGTAAATCCTAATTTAGTTTTGATAGCTCTTAGCATTAGATTTCTTTTAAGCACTGCATCCCTCACCCAAGAATTGAGAAACCTGAACTGCAAGGCTGGTCCTGTGTCTCTTACTGCCAGGTTATCAAGGAAGGGTGTGAGTATATTAAACAAAGCTTTGTTGCATATAATACTATATTAGCATATGTATCTTTTGAATAGCAGTAATGCAATTGTAACTTTGTAACTCTGGGTATTTTACCATTTACTTACTGTTATTGATTTTAATAAAAAGTCTTTAAGGCTATCTCTGTCTCAGTGTGAGCTTCCTGTAATACCCCCGAGGGTCCTTCGTAAATTCTGTGGAGCTCGATTCAGGACAAGAACTTTTATCTTCTGATCAAATAGATTGGCGAGCCTAAAACCCATACTAATTAATATTGATGATAATCATTATTATTATTATTAAATTAAAAGTAAATAAAAATTAAATTAATAAATTAAATTCCCATATTATACAAATTAATATTGTCAGTACACCCTAAATCAGGCTACATCATGTAGAACAGATGCAGCACTACATTTATGCCTTTTGGGAGGCCTGGGAAGAGGCAGGGTTAAATCAAAATGGACTCAGCCACCCATAGTAAAACCAACTGGGAGTTTTATATTCCAGCATCTACTACAGAAAAAAAGGTTGTAAGATTGTAGTTGTTGGATTACTTGCCTGCTACTCCACTTATAGGAGCAGTTTGCAAATAATTTAGGTAAGGTACAACTCCAGTTAAAGCATGAGCTCCTGGTCAATGTCAATGTTACTTCTTATGTTCAATGTCAGATGGATAGATATAATACTTAAAGGGCAGAATGCAAAATCTTTGAATTAAAGTAACCCATGACAGGAAGTGACAATTGCTTCTTTATCCCCTGCAGCAGTGCAAAAAAGACAGTGTATGTCAGTGTCACCTAATAATTCTATTTATTAAAATTACCAAGATAATTCTACCATATTTCATGTTGCATCAAATTGCAAAATTGCATTTTGCCTTTTGCACAACCTAGTCTATAAATAAAATGTAAAGATATTTATATTGATTTGTTTCCATAGTGATGTGAAAGCCTCTCTTTGGTTTCCAAGGCAATGTGCAGCAGAGTAGCAAATCAGGAAAATACAGGAGACGTTGGGCAAGTAATAGGTTTAGGAAACACCACTGTTATCCAAACAGAAATATACTGTTTATATACAGCAACCTGAAATATAGCAGGCTGTAAATTAAAATAATAATTCTTCCCTGAGTTGTAATTCCCTTTGTCATTAAATATATTTATGAGGAATAGCATCAGAAATATATTTTTGTTCATTACACTGAATCAACACTTCTCAGTTTAGTGGAACAGCAGGGGGGATGTTCAATTTTAGATTTTAAAAAATGTGGCAACTGCCTAGCGTGACAGGTAAGGGCCTGATGCAAAACCCATTGAAGTCACTGGGATCCAAGGGGCTTCCGATCAAGCCCTCAGGCTATCAGAGAATGACAACCATTATTTTGTGATCTGATATTTTTTGTCACTGTACAAGAACACATGGAGTGATTTTGAAGAACCAGCCAGAACTTTTGTCCATGCCTGACCACACCTTTTTTGGAGTATTTCGTGGTTTCTGTCTCACCTACCCACCTTGTGGCGATACCTAAAATGAGGGAACACCATCCCACCACATGCAAAGGCAGGGAAAAAGAATGTCATCATTGCATCTTGCTTCCTATATTTGAGCTGATGGCAGCCCTTCCTCAGGTCTTCTGAAGTGAAATAAGTGGCAGAGAAGATGACCACCAAATCCCTATAGCACTGTCCCCTGCTTAGTCTGGGTAAACAGAGATTAATAATAGCCCAGATCCTGGGCTGCACTCAGCAGAGCCCTGAGTGGGGGAAAGATCTGAATGGTAGGGCTGGCCAAGAATTACTCCAGTGTCTGGTTTCAGAGTAACAGCCGTGTTAGTCTGTATCGGTGCCACAAGTACTCCTGTTCTTCTTTTTCCAGTGTCTGGCATAATCATGCATCCTTTGTAGATGACACAAACTTGGAACTAAGCCTCAGTTTGGTCCTGGTGAACCTCAAACATTTGGATGCAAACTTATCTGCATCAATTTGTTGTCAATATTCAGCTGGGAATCTCACCAGAACAGATTTTCTTCCAAGATTTCAGATTTTGGTGGGGCCAAAAATACTGCAGTAAGAGCCTCTATGTTGTGGAACATTAGCACTTGCAAGGAAGAAACCAACCAGGGAGGTAAGCATTTTATTTTTAGAGGTAAATGATTTTTTTTTTCAGTCTAAAAAAGATTTGGTTCACCTTGGAATTTGTTTGAACCTGCTAAATCAGAAGCCTCACATGGATTGCTCCACTGCCACAGCCTTTCTGCCTCTGTTCTGGGAAAGCAGCTGCTGCCTCTGGCTTCAGGTAAGCCATCATTTATTTATAAATATCTACAGGAGATAGCCAGTGCACACCCCTAGGAATTAGATATTCAGGGTTATGTTCACTTTCCTGTCTTCTGCCTTCACTTTCACGCAATCTCTACTTAGGTTAGATGTTTGCAAGTCTTCCTCCTTTAAAGTATGCAGGCTACAGTATGAGTTAGAGTATATGATGCTTCTCATCTGTACGCAGGTACTCCAGAACCCACCATTTGAAAAATAATGTACTGTTGAACTACTTGATCAAATTCTTATGCATTTCATTTGCAATTTCTAAGCAAAAACATTTAAACATGTACCTAAATATTTGTATAAAGTGTGTGTGTAAAGAAATGACAAATTTTTGAGTGCAAAAGAACCTCACATTTCAGTGACCTGGGATGTCTGTCTCATTATTTTGAAAGTGTGCATTCTTTACTTATACACAAAATGTGTTTGTAATTTGACAAATAAACAAGAAAAATACTCTGTCATCTTGGGAACATATATATATACCTATTTATGTTAATTAATGAAACCACTGGATTCTAGTGGATCTCCACTATAAACTGATAGAGAATCAGCTCAAAGTTACAGCAGGATTGAAAGAGTTTGTCAATGAATATGTATATGTTTTTCAAACAGTTGAGGATCATAAGTTAGAACAGGAGGTGCTGGAAACTGTTAATTATCATAGGTATAAAACCTTGATTTATGTATATTCAGGAGCAAAGGCTTCTGATTATAATCCTATCATATCCCAATAGAAAACTATGTAATAATCTAGTTCTTATAGATGTATAGGTTGTGTACAACCACATTTTCATTCAATTCTATATATATTACAAGAAAAATGGGAGGGGAGGTTTCCATAAATGCCAATTATTAGATAGAGTCCTTTTAGCTTCTGATGTAAGTGTATATCAAGAACAATCTATTTTCCATTTTGGTAGAGATTGGGAATGTTCTACAGAAGCTAAACTCAATCCTGAACAGAATTCATGCAATCCTACTGAAGTCAAGGTGTAACCTTCCAGTGGGATTACTTGGCTATAACTCAGAGCAGAGTATGGTCTCTTTTTTCTGTTCAGTTAGGTCTAGGGTTTTTGTTTGTTTGTTTGTTTTCTTTTTTTATTCTCTGTTCACTAATTCCCTGTTTTATTTGGGAATACTTTCAGTTCTTCTAATTACCACTGCAAAATGGTGCACACACTTGTCTCTACCTACTACATGTATAAGAAGCCTTATTGAGTGATATACAGTTATATTCTGTCATCAGTTTGATTTTTTTCCACATTAAAACCGTTTCTTTATGACAGTATTTCATTTAAGATTAAAGGCTCCATTGTGGCTTTTAACTACTGGTGCACGCTGTCCCATGGAACACTCCAGAAGGGATAGTGTCTTAGGATGGTGCTGCATGCTTCTTCCCCATGCAGGATTGACCAGTTCAGAGGTGGGTTGGGACTATGGCCCTAGCACCCTCTCTTTTTGGGTGGCTTGAACCTGCAGCTGCTTGGTCATTGCATGAGGGATGCAAAGGAGGATGTCCTTTCTTCCTTACCACCTCCTTGTCTAGGGTCTTGTACACATTAGCGCTTACTTTGGCATAACTCAAGTCATTCAGGTGTGTGGAAAAGCCACCCCCCAAGTGATGCAAGTTCCACCAACCTAAACGCCAGTGTGAACAGTGCTGTGTCGGTGGGAAAAGCTCCCCCACTAACATAGCTACCACCACTGGGGGAGGTGGAGTAATCACGCCAACGGTGAGCTCTCTCCCCTCAGCATAGAGTGTCTTCACTAGCAGCACTACAGAGGCACAGCTACATCAGTACGGCTGCGCTGCTGTAGCGATTCTAGTGTAGATTTGCCCTAAGAAACCAAGAGCCTTTGGTCCCAGTTCAGCAAAGTACTTAAGTACATGCTTAACTTCAAGTATAAGATTAAGTCCCACTGACATCAATGGGACTGCTCAGGTGCCTAAAGTCATCGCTTAAGTGCTTTGCTGAATCCAGCTGGAGTTAAACAGATGCTCAGAGCTACACATGTGCTGAGTGTTTTGTTGGCTTGGCGCTTTAAAATAGTTAAAATAGTAATGGCAAACAGCTGTAATCCTTCATGGAACAATAACTGACCAATACACAAGACAAGTGGGTTTGTCTCCACGGCTAACATTGCCCACTGCAACTGGAAGCTTTTACACTTGGGAGACATATGACTGGATTGGCCGGCTTTGTGGCTTTTATGAATCAAGTCTATTTCAAACTAATGAAAATATTCCATGTTTACAAAGAAGGTTTTGCTCTAATGATCGTTTCCATCTAGTCACAATATCCTTCAACCTACATTTATTTTTATTTCAGTAATCAGGGTAACTAAAAGGAACTTTGAAGATAACCATTCACAGAATGAAACAGGATAAGACTCAGGTAATTATAATCTCTAAAACATTGAGAATAAATTCTAACGGATCAGCATCCTTTTAAAAATGGGTTCAATATTTTACTTATTGGAGGAAAAAACTGGGAAGTTCTGAAGAAAATTGCATTTTCTTATTATATAAACTTGATGTAATGAAATAGCATTTCCATTTTAAACTGGTCAAGTGGCAAGGCACTGGAGTAGGAGTCAGAAGACCTGTGTTCTGATTCCAGTTCTTTCACTCAACAGCTGTTGACATTAGGCAACCTCTTAGCCCTTGTTTCTCCTCTCACCCCTTGTTTGTTTTGTCTATGTAGATTGTAAATTCTTTGGGCAGGGATTGTTATTCACCATGTGTCTGTACAGTGCCTAGCACTATGGGCTCTGATCTTGGCTGAAGCCTCAAAGTGCTACTGAAATAAAATTCCTCCCAATATGGTCTTTAACCTCTTGATCAACATGCACAGGCACATTAAAGCCAAATGTTGTCATGTGCTGTTTGCTCATGATAATGTGGTTTCTTTGGCACATTTGGACTTACTGTATGATCATCCAGAGGTTCCCAGAAGTGCCACTTTCTCTGAATAAAGACTGATCAGCTGTAGGATATGGAAATGATCACACTAATATAAAACTTTATGGCCCTTCTCTCTCATGAAAAGCTGAAGGAGAAGCTAAAACTGAGTCTCTTCTGTTTAATAGGATGGAATATTTCTTCCAAAACAAAACTTCAGAGCCACCAACTGGCATTTTAGCTCCAGTGTCTGCAACTGGTCTGTATAAACATAAGAATCTGGAAAGCAGTTGTCAAATCAACTGCACGTAAGGCTCTGTTGAATTCATTGCATTCCTTTTAAAAGGATAATTCACATAAGAATTGGATGATTTGGGATAGCTAGTAAACATAGAATATAGTTAATAGATACCTTTATGGTAAGCATATACATTTTTTGCCAATATATTAGAAACTGTCCAGAAGCATTCTGTAATTTAGTGATATATGCATACATACAGCACAATACCCAAACGTTGAATTGTTCCAAAAATATGTCACATAGTTATCTGTTTCAAGATCTTTACAAGACAGAAAATGCATTGTCTGAGCTCTATAAAAATATACAACTTTCTTCAATCTAATACCTATTGGGGAGTGGGGGGGAATATTCCAGAATCCTTTTAATTCCATAGATGGTAAAACCTAGCTAAACTGCAGTTCACTAATTCACATGCATTATCATTTGGACACAACAAAATGTTAGTCTCTTTCCTTCTCAGTAAAGATTTACAAGCAGAGTTCTGTACTGAGACATCGTTGCTTCTACAAAGTGTTGTATTTTACATTTACTGGTATGCTGTGCAGAGTTCTAATAAACTATTCCTGTCAAAACAAACGAACCAGCTATATTTTGTGACATATTATCCTTGCTTTTTTAATTGTTTGTTTTCTTACTAATTTGCAAAATTCAATGATGTGCAGTGGATGCCTGAGGCATTAGTGCTAATTAGCAATGCATTAGTACTACTGTTTCAGCAGATATTGCTACTGGAAAATATATGAGCAAAGCTTTTTTTTTAATTCCCCAATATATTAATTTTATATCAATATCTGGATATACTTCAAAAAATATTTGGACTGTTACCAAGATAAGGCAGAATAAATCTATCCATTGATCTTTGGTTTATCACTGTAATGGGGCCCTATAATAACTTTGATGCATGGAAAAATGTATTTTGGTCTGTATAACCGGGTCTACATTGGTCCTTTAAGGGTTCCCATATGCCAGGCATGGATCCAAACCCAGTGTAGCACAGAACAAAGGTATTCTGGGAGATGTAGTCTAGAGAGAGAGAGAGAGAGAGATGGGTGATATAATGCAAGTGCTTTCATCTGTTTGGGAGAGACAAAGGACACAGTAAAACCTGATCTGGGTAAACACGGGTAGTTAGGGAGTGCAATGAAATGGAAGGGAAAAGTGTCCTTGAAGACACCCGGCAGGAGGCATAGAGACAGGCAGAAGAGGAGAGAGAAGAACTCTTGGGAGGGCTAAAGCAATGAAGAAAAAGGCCTGGGGCAACACAGTAATGGTGTATACATATATTGTTTGGTCAAGATTTTTCTCAATTATTTTTCTGTTTAAAGGAGGTATTAATATCTTTCTCTGTCTCTCTTCATTGTGAATATGACTGGAGACAACAGTCTGCAGACTGAAAGGCCTTCTGGAAAGAAGTTACATTTCCCAGTCCCCTTACATGTATTTTCTCATATTTTTGTTTTGGGATTGTATTATTCTCATCTGAGTCAGGATGGCCACCCTACTGAATGCAATTTATTACATGAAACAAATCTCAAATCTAGTAAACCGTATTCTTAGAATGGAAGCAACAACTGAATAGGGTTAGTGTGACATAATTAATTTGTTCATATTTCTGAACCAGCTACCGATAAAGCGTTTCTCTGTTGGCAACAGTACTGCAGAACAATTTACATTCCTTTTCTTTTTTTTTAAATGAAATATTAAATTTAATTTACTCAGGTAATTGGATGATGGAATCCCTTCTGTGGACTAAAATCTAAATTGGTATTTCTGACACTCTCATGTTAAAACATTGAATTTGCAGAACCCTTGACAGCAAGAAAACTATTTAATGGGAACATTAGCACAAGTATTATAAAAGCAGGTCCATTTTCATGCTTTCCCCACAATCTCTCCCCAAATAAGTAGATCACTAATGAGATTCAATTAGCACTTGTACTGGTGCTAAGGGCATAATAATTTTAATCAGCTGTTAATTAAAGGCCTGCCTTATTGCTCTGTAACCCCAAGTAACCCAGTTTTGTTCCCACACAGAAATATAATTATTTTTAAGTTTCCAAAAGGCTCCCAGGCCCATGGAGAATATTCTCACTAGTTACTCTAAGAATCACATACTGTATATTGCGGTGTATAAAAGAACAGCCAAAGAAATGAATAAGCAAATCATGAATCAGAAGGGGTTTCAGCAGGTTAGCAGCATAAAATAATGAGAAAAGTCAGTGGACCATGTTCCCCATCCAACCCTTGCCCAATCAGAGGTCTATAATGTCCAATGTTAAAAATAGCACTCACAATGATCATGGAATATACAACAGTGATGCTTTAGTAAGGGGCTAATCCAACCCCCTGCATTTGTCCAGGGGTTGTACGAAGATGTAAGGAGAGTGGCTGGTGAAGAATCCTATCCCCACATCCCACACCAGGAGTCACTCAACAGAAGCTGTGGTTGCCCAGTGGCTGGAGCATCCAACTAACTCTGTATCTGAGTCTTCATTTTGTTGCACACAATTTTCTTCTTTTACACTGTGATCCACAAAGCCTGCATTAGGTGCCTCGGCTCCCGATAGAATGAATGGAGAGAATGAGATTCATACAACCAACATGCTAGACAAGGAGCTGCCTAGGCTAGGCAATGGAAAATGCTGAGAAGAGGGGTATGTCCTAAGTCCTTCCCTCTCCTGGAGACCGATGTCGAAGTATGGGCTGCAGGGAAGCACCTATCTCTGCTTAGCGCTCCACAACTGAGAATCCATCTCCTGGAGTCAGCCAGCTTAAGAGCCTAAACGGTTTCTTGCTGGAATGAAGTAGAAACCTGCATTGCTAAACACAAAATGGGAGGAGAAGGAAGTGCTGACTAATTTGAAACTTGAACCAGAGGTTCCCATTCTCCCCACTGCCAGAGTGGAAGAAAGGATTTGAATGCCGGTCTCCCACCTGTGATTGAATGCCCTCCCTGTATTTACACCCTATATACCATTCTAATAAGCTTTGTACAAAACAGGCCTTGTGAGGCATCATTTGAAAACTAATAACTCACTGGTCAATAATTACCAAGGAAGACAAGAAGCCAGCCCTTTGAACTTGAGGGCAGACTCTGACTTGAGAGTTTGGTCAGCTATATTACGGGGAACATGTGGTAAGGATTTTACCTTGAACCAAGTTTAGTTTGTTAAGTTTTAGTTACTAGAAAGTGTTGTATCTTTATTTCTCTTCTAACCATTTCTGACTTCAGGGCTTTATACTTGTGCTCACCTAAAATCTCTCTCTCTCTTTGTAGTTAAATAAGCTTGTTTTATTCTTTAATCAAAACTAATCCAATGTTGTGTTTAAACTGAATTGTTTGGTAACTCCAATTAAAGTAGCAAACTGTTGTACATTGACCCCTTAGGTGGGCAGAGGTCTTCTAATATCTGAACTGTCCAGCAGAGGGCTGGATGGCACAGAACACACGTTTAAGGAAAAATTGGGACTGGGAGTGTGTTGGGAAGCAGGATCAAGGCTGCTGGAAGCCAGAGTGTGGCTGGTGTGTATCTGGTGCAGCTATTTCCAAACAGTCAAGGTGTGACCTTCATGCTGTTTGTGAGTGGCCCAGGTTGGGACCTACACCAGTGAAGTATTGTGAGGCACCCATGATTGCAGGGCAGGTGGTGACTGTGAAGGGTTGTCACACCTGGAGTGAAGCCTGGAAGCTGTTGGAAGCACTGTCCCCCCTGACTATTCAGCTAGGTTGGCCTCCCACAGTAAGGGTGACCAGATGTCCTGTTTTTAAAAGAACAGTCCCATATTTAATCCCTCCTGCGGGTGTCCCAACTTTTTCTTAAAAATGGGCAAATTGTCCCATATTTTCTCTCCCTCTCCCCCATCAGTACTGACAGTCCTGCTGCTGGATGGATCCTTGCTCATCAGATGCCCGCTAACCAGCATTGAATGGTGGAGTCCACTGGCCGATGATGGGGTGGGTGTGGAAGGCTAGTGGTGGGGCAAAGATGCAGCATGCAGGGGTCAGCCGTTACCCCGGCTGGTCTGTCAGCGCAGCCCCCGCTGCATGCCGGCTCTCAGCCAGCAGGGCCCTGCCCCCAGTCCCGTTTCTGGCCAGCGCTGCCTGCGTGCTGCGAGCTATGGTGGCTGGTGAGTGCGGGCAGGCCCCAGGCGGTGGCCAGTTACGTGTCGCCTCTGCTGCCTGCCCATCGGCCCTTTACCTGCTCCCCCTCTCGCTGTCCTCTCCCTGCTTTGCCCGTTCCCCCTCAGCCCCGCTGCTCCTCCATATCCCTGTCCCACTCCCAGTGCTGTGAGGAGAATTAGTTCTGGTCGGAGCACTCAGCTCACCAAAAGCCTGGCCGGCAGGCTCCTTCCTTCCCCCATTGCCTCTGGGGCAGTACCCTGGGAAAGCCCAAGACCCCCTGGCCTGGGGCGCTGGCCAGGAGGAGCCCTGCATGTGCCAAGCCCTGCATGTACCAAAGCCCCGCACAGTGCTGCCATGGGGAAGCTTCTCCGCCTCTCAGCTACGCTCTGGAGTGGCAGGGAGTGAGGGAGAAAGTTATTTCCAGCCTGTTCATGCACAAACCTACAGAGTCCACAGCAGCCCCCCAGGAAGGGGCTTAGCACCCTCTTCACCCCCCACCTGACCCTGGGTCCTTCCCCACAGGGAGCACCTGGCTGCTCTGTCCCCTAGGCACCCTCCCCTGCTGAGCCACCTCTCTGGCCAGGTTCGCTGAAGCCCCTCCAGTCAGGTTCCCTGGGCCCTGGTGCACAATGCATCCTTAGGGATTAACCCCTTCCTGCCCACACTGTAGCCAGGGGACAGGAGACGGCTGGGTTATGTCAGTGGCCAGCAGCAGCCTGGAGGTGTTAGCTGCCTTTTGAAACTGTGTGGGCAGGAAGGGACAAGCTGCTTCCAGCCATACAGGATGAGGAAGGGGGAGAAGAGACGAGCTCTGTAAAGACACAGACCAGGTCATCCCTGCCCCCCCCCTTCCCTGCAGCTGGAAAAAGCCCCCATCCGTTCCTTCATGCACAGTACCGAAAGGCTGCTGCTGGCCACATTCTGGTGTGAACCCTGGCAGAAATCGGGGTGGGGGAGGGTGTGACCCTGCATGCCCGCACATGTTGCCTCAGGGAGACACGGCTCCAGGTACTAGGAGAGGCAGGTTTGTCTCGGGGGACAGTCAGGCATAGAGGGCGGAGCGTGCCAGGCAGGGAGGGTTGGGTCAGTCGGTCAGTCACACACACACCCCAGTGTGAGAGAGATGTACGGGAATATGTGTCACCTCTCCCCGCGTGTGTGGGGGGGGAGCTAGGGGTGTGTGTCACCTCTCCCCTTGTGAACCCTAAAGTCTTAAAGATAAAGGAGGTAAATAAAAAAATCCAACTAGGCAGCATTTCTTTTTAACAGAGACTCAGTCAACGTGATGTTAATTTGAACATTTGTACTGCATAGTTCTGATTGATTACTGTTGAACTTGCTTGAATGTGAGTAATTTTACCAGGTGTCCCGTATTCAGCATAGGGAAATATGGTCACCCTACCCACACTGCTCTTCTGGTGACTCACAACCAGTCTCTCCAGCCCTGTTATCACCCAACATGATAGCAAGCAGTGCCACACCCCCAACAGAGTCACCTGACTGCTGTACCTAAGCCACTCATGGACCACCAACAAAGGCACCAGCCAATTTCCCAGCTCCCCAGCCTTGCATTCCTACTGGAGTATAAACCCAGAATTAAACTGTCTTGCACTGCACAGGGGTCTGTACGGTGCAAGCTCATTAAATAGTCCGCTGCCACCTCGATGTTGGGGGGGGGGGATATGCACAAGCCTTTATTAACTGAGCTGAAATTTTCCAAACACTTCACTCAAAACCACACTGGTTAAGATAAAACATAAAACAAGTTTATTAACTACAAAAGATAGATTTTAAGTGATAGCAAACAGATCAAAGCAGATTACCTAGCAAATAAATAAAAATGCAATCTAAGCCTAATATACTAGAGAGGATTTGAATCAGCAATATCTCACCCTGACTGATGATACAAACAGTCCACCAAGCTTCCATACACAGGCTAGAAATCCCTTTAACCTGGGACCAGCACTTCCCCCCAGTTCAGTCTTTGTTCTTCAGGTGTTTCCAGGTGTCATATTGTGTGGCGGGTGAGTCCAAGAGATGACATCACTCCCCATCTTATATAGTTTCTCCACATGGTGGGAACCCCTTTATTTTAAGCCAGGTTCCCAACCCAGTTTGGTAGCCAAAATGGAGTTTTGTAGCATGTGGTTTGATCACATGCCCTTGCAAGTTCCTGATGAGTCATGGCAGCCATTGCCCTTAGGCAGTCTGAAGCATCCATCGGTGAAGATAAACTCTTCCATGGTCCATTGTCTTTGTTGATGGGCCATTAGCACTGATTAGCTTCTTCATTGTTGTATCTGAAAGATTAGTTGTACATGTTTCCAACTTCACAACATCTTTCAGTAACACACACAGCAAAACTTTATAACTTCACATACAATGACAGCACATACAATCCAATAAGATATTAATGTTTAGCAGATCAGGACTTTTAGAATGATACAAGGCATATTTTGTGTCACGGAGTATTGGGGAATCAGGGCCCTGCACCCCCACTTCCTGCAATTCACCATGATTCTCAGCCAGCCAGTAAAACAGAAGGTTTATTAGACAACAGGAACAAAGTCCAAAACAGAGCTTCTAGGTACAGACAACAGGACCCCTCAGTCAGGTCCATCTCGGGGGACAGGGAGCTTAGACCCCAGCCCTGGGGCTCCCTCCATTTCCCCAGCCAGCTCCAAAATGAAACTCTCCAGCCCCTCCTCTGGCCATTGTCTCTTTCCCGGGCCAGGAGGCCACCTGATCTCTTTGTTCTCCAACATCTTCAGTTGGCACCTTTGCAGGGAACGGGCCCAGGCCATCAGTTGCCAGGAGACAGGGTGTCGGCCAGTCTCTGTGCAAACAGCATCACACTGGCCCTCTAAGGCTCTGCAAAATCACAACCCCTTATCCCACCATGTAGCTACTTAAGAAATGCATTGGGGAAACTGAGGTACCCACACAGTATTCAGAGAAAACATTAAGAACATTCCCACTTCGTCACACTTTGTACAAAACATACCATAAGTATATGATAGTGGTGAATATGGGGGGTGCCAGGGTGTCACAGTGACACAACTCCTGACTGGTCTGGATTGCACCCTGGAATGTGATAATGGCATAGTCAAAACAAGATTTATACACAGCTTGCTATTTTAACTGAGATTTACGCTTTAAAACACTGGTGTAACAGGTTTAAGTGAGCCTCAAGTGTGGTGGCTGGGAACAGTCAAAGAAAGGTTACAGTTTGATTTTTTATGTTTGTTTATTTGGGGCAAGGGAAATAGAAATAGCAAGGCATAAATATGTGCACCAGTGGAGCATCTATGAAACTGGAGCTGGCCATGCTGGAGAAAGCACAGACAGACAAAGCATGAATGCCCAAAGTGGCAAGCAGACATGAGAACCAAGGAGACAGAGGCAGAAAGGCAGCAGCAAGAACTTGCACACCAGAGGGCAATGGAGCTGAAAGACAAAGAAGCCCTAGAAAAGGAGAAGGAGAGACAGTATAATCAGGACATGATGACAAAACATGAACAGTTCCCACAGTCCACAGTCACTCCCTTCATACAAGAAACAGTCAGCTGGGATAAGTTGTGCCCTGCATACAAGGAAACAAACTGTTTTGAAGAATATACTTCCACTTTTGAAATGCTGCATGGGGTTCAGAAGGTTCCAGAGGACACGTCCCCAAACTGATTGCAAAACTCTCTGGTAAAGCTTTGCATGAATTTCAGAAATTGCCAATTGATGAGGCTTTGAACTATCCTGAATTTTTAAAAACTGTCATGCAAAGGTTTAAAATGATCCCTGAAGTGCACAGGTTGAAATGTAGAAATCTCAGGGAAAGTGCCAGCAGGAGTCATAGTGAGTATGCCTATAAAATGTGTGAGCTAATGAGAAAATGGGCAAAGGGGAAGTGGACTGAAAACTATAACCAATTGTTTGATCTCTTTCCTCAAGAACATTTCCTAAGCATCTGTTCTGAGGAAGTCAGAGACACAATATGGGATAAATCTTTAAACTCTCTACAGGAAATTGCCATCCTGGCTGATTCCTTTGTGCAAGCCAGATTGTCTAATGAGTGCGAGACACAGAATGAGGGGCACAAAGTGAGTGTAAAGGGGGGACTCCATTTTATCCCTGGGAAGGAGGAGGGCAGTTGGCAGCCCAGGCACTCATCTCCCCAAAATCGTTCCCCTCCTAGAAATCCCCATCACAGACTTCTTGTGCAGGAAAATGGTCCAAGAAGGTACTCCACTGAGCACCTGAGAAATCAGTTCCCTAAGCTAAAAGAAATTAAGCCTACAGCCCATCGATTCCTGATTAATGCAGCTCTCCTTAACACAGAACCCCAAGAGGTACCTGCAGCTCCTCTGATTAATTTTGTGAGGAATTTATTAAGGTCACCAAGCTGAATGGCAAAGAATGCAAAGAGTGGATGACACTGGTGCCCAAATCTCACTGGTCAGGGAAAGCATGGCCCAGAAGACTGACATGTTGCCTGGCCAGGAGGTAGAGCTTCTGGCACCAGGGGAACACAAAATTCTTGGGTCTTCGGCTAAGGTTCATTTGGAATAGGAAGGCTGAGAGAGTGACTTAACAGTGCAGAGGCTGAATAGTATCCCTGTAGAAATGCTCATGGGGAATGATATTTTGCATATGACTAATGCCGGTAATGTTTAACCTGTAGCAAAAAGAAATATTGTACTGGGATTCCAGAGGGAAATGGTAAAGACCCAGAAACTGCTATGGGGTTGGGGAAGGTCCCTCCAGCTCCACTGCAGCAGAAGAAATCAGTGTGTTTCCAGTGCAGGCCAAGACCAGCTCCTGTATGTTAAAGGAAAGGAGCATGCCTTTGGAGCTAGAGGGGAAGGAATTAACCCCCGTTACTGAAGAATCTGTCCCAGTTGTCAGCTGCCAGCATTTTGCGGATGAACAAAGGGGAGACCCCGCTCTAGAGTGCAGAAGGGAATATGTCCAACGGGGATCCCTACTCAGAGAAAATGAGGAGAGGTTTTTTTGAAGAGGCAAAGCCAGTAACTTAATATGTACAAAGATACAGAAAAGAGTGAAAAGACCTGAGTATGGTTCGAATTAACTTCAGGGACAGTCAGTCCAAACAAAAGGCTTGGTATGACCAACTCACCTCTGTGGCATTTCTATTCCACCCCTATTTTGACCTTCCACACTAGTCTATGTGGGGCTTGTGCAAAGACCTTTCATGGAGCAGGTGGGGAGTCTGACAATGTGATACACAGGCTGGTTTAGTTAGCTAATATTTTTCACCTGCTGTAGTCAAAAAGAGAAAATTCTGGGCTTTTTGAAATCTGAAACAGACATTAGCAACATATTCAAAGTGGAGAATATCTCTGACTCATGTCAAATTGAGATACTTTGACCTGGGAAATGATTGCACAGAAAGTGGACCAAGAACTTTAAGTAATTTTGAGCCAGCACCAGGAATATTTGCTGCACTCAGTCCCGACCTTTAGTTCCTGTGCTACTGTTGCCTATGAAAATCACTGGAACATCTGAAGATTATTCTGCAGGGCATACATTTTGAGTAGGGCAGCAACGGAGGGGTGGTCTGTTGGGCATAATTAGTACAGACAGTGGATTTGCTTGGTTAGTACTGGATAAGTATGGCAGCGTAGCAGATGTTTTATTGCCTCACTTCCATGGTGCCAGAAGAGAGATCATGTGCATGCCGCCCGTATATGTCTTTCCTACTCCTCACCCTGGCTTGCCATTTTCACCTTATCCCAGAGTCCAGACTACATGGACTGGCCTTCAGAGGGCCCATGAGGACAATGCTACAGAGGCAGCTGAGCTCCCCTCCACATGGAAAGGGAAGATCCAGTTGTGTAGTTGAGGGCAAACATGGGTAAATGGAGTTTGCCCACTTCTCATTTGGGGAATATAGAGTTAAGTTTAGGTGTGTTTACCTACCCCACTTCCTTTTTTACCACTAGGGAGAGCAGCATGCAGAGAAGGTTCCCTCCATGCCTGGATGTAGTAGGGTTACCATATCTCAAAAATAAAAAAAGAGCACCCTCCACAGGCCCTGGCCCCGCCCATTTCCCCACCCCGAACCCCGCCCCAACCCCGCCCCTTCCCCACCCTAACTCCGCCCCCTCCTCCCTTCCACTCCCAGGCAGGGGGAAAGGGCTGCCCCAGTGCTACCGGCTTCAGGGTTTGCCGGGCAGCCCCCCAGACCCTGCGCCCCCAGCGCAGCTGGAGCCCGGGAGGGGAAGCGCCCAGCCGGGGGCGCAGGGTCTGGAGGCTGCCCAGCAAACCGTGAAGCCGGTAGCGCTTGGGCTCTGGGCAGCCCCTATGCCTCCGGACCCTGCGCCCCCAGCCGGGCACTTCCCCTCCCGGGCTCCGGCGGCGCAGGGTCTGGAGGCACGGGGGCTGCCGGAAGCCGATAGCGCTCGGGCAGCCCGGCTCTTAAACAGAGCCGAAGAGGAGCAGAGCCTCCAGCCGCGGCTCTGCTCCTCTTCGCCTCTGTGTAACTGACACTGTGTCAGTTACACAGAGCCGAAGAGGAGCAGAGCCCCTGCCACTGGAGGCTCTGCTCCTCTTGGGCTCTGTGTAACTGACACCGTGTCAGTTACACAGAGGCGAAGAGGAGCAGAGCCGCGGCTGGAGGCTCTGCTCCTCTTCAGCTCTGTTTAAGAGCCGGGCTGCCCGAGCGCTATCGGCTTCCGGCAGCCCCCGTGCCTCCAGACCCTGCGCCGCCGGAGCCCGGGCGGGGAAGTGCCCGGCTGGGGGTGCAGGGTCTGGAGGCAGGGGGGCTGCCCGAAGCTGGTAGCTCTCGGGCAGCCCGGCTCTTAAACAGAGCCGAAGAGGAGCAGAGCCTCCAGCCGCAGCTCTGCTCCTCCCCGACTCTTCGGCTCTGTTTAAGAGCCAGGCTGCCCGAGCGCTACCGGCTTCGGCCAGCCCCCTTGCCTCCGGACCCCAGCCGCCGGCCGGGCACTTCCCCTCCCGGGCTCCGGCGGCACAGGGTCTGGATGCACGGGGCTGCCCGAAGCCGGTAGCGCTCGGGCAGCCCGGCTCTTAAACAGAGCCGAAGAGTCGGGGAGGAGCAGAGCTGCCATTTTCCCGGACACATTCGGCTTTTTGGCAATTCCCCGCGGACGGGGGTTTGAGTGCCGAAAAGCCGGACATGTCCAGGAAAAAGAGGACGTATGGTAACCCTATCGGATGTAGGGCACACAGCCTGATCATTTAGTGGTCTCTTCACAAGACTACGGACATGTTGGTAGTCCCAGCTGTATTCATTCTGAGTAGCAAGATACATTATCACAAGCAATTGGCTGAAACTGGCACATTTGGAAAATTAAATTTTTCCATTAACTAGGACCTTTTCTAACCTAAAATAAGCTTTTTTGGAGTAAACGTGACTTCTGGCATCAGCATAGCTGAAACATTGTAGTTGTATTAATCAGAATAAGCTAGTAATCTCCTGTTTAGCTACAGTATTCCAGTTACTAATGAGACAATGGTATAGTGTAGTGTAAAGGATATTCTGTGCACAATATAAAAAAACTCACATAAGATAAAAATGAACAGGAGTACTTGTGGCACCTTAGAGACTAACAAATTTATTTGAGCATAAGCTTTTGTGGGCTACAGCCCACTTAATCGGATGCATAGAATGGAACATATGGTAAGGAGATATATATACACATACAGAGAACATAAAAAGGTGGGAGTTGCCCTACCAACTCTAAGAGGCTAATTAATTAAGATGAGCTATTATCAACAGGAGAGAAAAAACTTTTATTGTGATAATCAAGATAGCCCATTTCAGACAGTTTGACAAGGTCTGAGGATACTTAACATGGGGAAATAGATTCAATGTGTGTAATGGCTCAGCCATTCCCAGTCTCTATTCAAGCCTAAATTGATGGTATTTAGTTTGCATATTAATTCAAGTTCAGCAGTTGCTATTTGGAGTCTGTTTTTGAAGCTTTTCTGTTGCAAAATTGCCACCTTTAAGTCTGTTACTGAGTGACCCAGAGAGGTTGAACTGTTCTTCTACTGATTTTGGAATGTTATGATTCCTGATGTCAGATTTGTGTCCATTTATTCTTTTGCATAGAGACTGTTCAGTGTGGCCAATGTACATGGCAGAAAAGATATTGATGTTGATTTAAAGAACGAACACACACACAGCAGAATCTACTGGTAAGAATTTTTTTGTATATGATATGGAAATAGAACTAATTCTTATGAAGGGAAACTCTTACTAGTATTAAGATTATACTAGGATAGTCTGCAACTCCCAATAGGAATTGGGGGGGCAAACAACTTAATTAGTTTTAAGAGAGAAAGGGACATATTTATGTGTGATTATACGCTGGGGTTGCTTGTGATGGTAGGGAGCAGGGCTCAGCAACCTTTGGGCTTAAACCCACTGTCTTATATTTATACTTCAGGATTTCAGCCAGTCCTCTGCAGAGGTCAGGAAGGGATTCCCCACATTCCCATTGTATTCTGGGCTTTTTTTGTTTGTTTGTTTGGTGGGGGGGTTGGGTTTTTTTTCTCCTTCCTTTGAAGCATCCGGGATGGCCATGGCTGTGGATGGGACATTAGATGGTGGGGGAGGGAAGGGCTCTGAGGTGGCTCAAGGCATTTTCTCAGGTTCTTGGCTGGCTGGTTCTTGCTCAGGGTCTAACTGATTACCATACGTGGGGTTGGGTAGGAGTTTCCCTCCAGGTCAGAATGGCAGTGATCTTGGGGAGGTTTCATCTTCCTCCGCAGCATGTGGGTGCAGGTCACTTGCTAGGATTATCTGGGGTATATCTCACTTAATCATTTGTCTGCCATTGCAGTGGCCTCAGGCACTGGTGCACCTCAGTCCCTCCTATTTTCTGCCTGTGGCACACAATAGTCGAGTCTCCTATGAGCTGTAATTCTTTGGTCTAATTTCAGTTGTTGGGTTTAGTCTGTGGGTGCTGGGTGGTGTAGGTGGCCTGAGTAACACAGGTCAGACCAGATGATCTGGTGGTCCATTCTGACCTTAGACTCCATTGCAGTAGATTCTGCAAGTTTTTTAACACTCATTGATTTTGCCTTTTATTTAAAGTTTTTCCTTGTTATGACTCTGCAGATTATTTATTCCTTTGTATATTCTTGAATGAATCAAAAGTAGAGGTGAGCAGTGGGTAACATATCAGCTGTTTATAGCATAAACAAGTGTTCAGAACAGTCTGGTATCCAAAAACGACCCCGGTATGGACTGGGATTTTGTCATTCACACTAATATTAATCTAAAATCTACTAATTATACTGGAGATAGAGATCTTATAACTCCCAAAGCTTTCATGTGAGAGATAGGACCAAATTAAAACCCTGTTTATCTCTAAAATGCACAAATCCAAACCTTCTATCTGAACACTTCTGAATACAGCAGTTCAAAATCTGAATGCAAACATTAAAGTTTTGGTTGTTCATATTCAGCCCTATGAATTATATATAGAGAGAGATGAGTTGTGTAAACCACACACCTCCTGAGTGTGGTGTTCTGTCCCATCTAGTGGCACCGAGACCACTTAGAGAGAGAGAGTTAAATGAATCTGCTCTACAGCCTTAGCTAACAGCCAGTTGGCTTTTAGCTCATGTACTAAGCTCCAGAGGTCCCCAATTCAATCCTGCCTACTAATGACCAGGGTCTGTTGGCATTACATTTGCACACTGTAGCAGGGTGGTTACATGCTCCTGCCCTGAGGGGTTTAAAACAGCCCTGGAGGAGGGCTGTGGGAGGAGAAAAGCAGCGAGGGGAAACAGCCTCAGCTGGGGGCCACACCCCAATCAGGGCCCAGCTGGCTCTATAAAGGCTTGAGCCAGGAGTAAAGGCACACAGTCTCTCTCTGCCTTCAGAGAGAGAAAGGGAGGGGGGGGGCCCTGGCTGCTGGGGAGCTAGATAAGGTACCTAGAGTGGAGCAGGGCTGGGGGAAGGCCAAGGGAGCTGGGGAACTCTGGCCTGGAAACCCCCCAGGCTGCAGCCTAGTATAAGGCCAACCAGCTACTGGGGTTGTAGGGGACAGCCCAAGGCTAGACAGAGGCAGCAGGCCCAAACCCCCCTTGCCAGTGATGAGTGGCATACACTGCAGTCTGCCCCAGGGAACAGGGGCTAGTTGGTGACTGGAAGTAGCCTTACACTGGGGCAAGGTGGGAATAGGGGGTGGGAGTTCCCCTGGGTGGGGAGACCCTGAGACTGAGGGGTTACTGCCAGAGGGGCAGCACCCCAGAGAAAGAGGCACTGGGGTCCTGGGAGGGACACGGGGGCCAGCGGTAAGGCGGATCACCAGCCTGCAGAGGGCGCTAAGGAAGCTGGACGAGCTAATTCCCGACAGAGACCAGCAGGAGGTGCTGCAGATGCAAACCAAGAGCCAGGGTTCTGGTCAGAGTTTAGCTCTAATTAATGTTTCTCCTGCAATACTTAGTCTTTGGATTCTGTGTCATGAAAATGTTGCCATCTCATGTAGCCTAATAATTAGTCCCCTTATTAATTTATCTGTATTAGTTTAAACAGGAGCCACTGTAATGAACTGTGGAGTATAAAATTAATAGGGTCTAGGAATGTATTACTGTTATGTGAAAATGCAAAGTGGTGCAGAAATTCTGATGTATTATCACAGATAATATCACAGGTTCTTCTGGGTGGTAACAATATATCTTCTAAACAATGAGATGGGCATAGGGCTCAAAAGACACAAGAAAATTAATCATGCAGCCTGAAAGTGCATCTGGAACACACATCCCAAACATCTATGGCATGGAAGCATGCATTATGCTAGAAAAAAAAATGATAGTGTGAAGGATATATCTAAGATGTTTAACAAAAATGAAATGAGTCTAAATTAGTAAACCTTATTGTAGGTGTAGGAAATAACGGTTACCAATCTTTTTATGTCTCTGTGGCATGTTTGCACTGTGTAGTGCTTGTTTTGATACAGTATTGTTTGTAAGGCCAAACTAACTAATCAAATGAATTAATCAAAATATTGCTCAAAATAAAAACACTTTTAGCAAGGAAAACACCGTGAGTTCAACAGTATTCCACCTTCGTTATTTCTTAAACAAATACAAAACTACTACACCACATCTGAAGACATATGTACTTGAAAGTCATGAATTTGTCAATGAATTCATCACAATTACAGAATGTCCTATACTACATAAGTGCCAATCTTCAATAAAAATCAGCACTCAGTAGTTCTTAAAAATTCCATTGTCTTTCTGTGTGATGAGATTATTCAAGTTAGAGCCACATCAGGCTTCAATGCAAAGAAAAAATGAAAGAACACAGTTCAAGTTCTTTGATAGGATAACAAGTCTTGTGGATAAGGGAGAAGCGGTGGATGTGGTATACCTAGACTTTAGTAAGGCATTTGATATGGTCTCGCATTATATTCTTATCAATAAACTAGGCAAATACAACTTAGATTGGGCTACTATAAGGTGGGTGCATTACTGGCTGGATAACCGTACTCAGAGAGTAGTTATTAAGGGTTCCCAATCCTGTTGGAAAGGTATAACAAGTGGGGTTCCACAGGGGTCTGTTTTGGGACTGGCTCTGTTCAATATCTTCATCAACGACTTAAATATTGGCATAGAAAGTACGCTTATTAAGTTTGCAGATGATACCAAACTGGGAGGGATTGCAACTGCTTTGGAGGATAGGGTCATAATTCAAAATGATCTGGACAAATTGAAGAAATGGTCTGAGGTAAACAGGATGAAGTTTAATAAAGACAAATGCAAAGTGCTCCACTTAGGAAGAAAAATCAGTTTCACACATACAGAATGGGAAGAGACTGTCTAGGAAGGAGTACAGCAGAAAGGGATCTAGGGGTTATAGTGGACCACAAGCTAAATATGAGTCAACAGTGTGATGCTGTTGCAAAAAAAGCAAACGTGATTCTGGGATGCATTAACAGGTGTGTTATGAACAAGACACGAGAAGTCATTCTTCCTCTCTACTCTGTGCTGGTTAGGCCTCAACTGGAATATTGTGTCCAGTTCTGGGCACCGCATTTGAAGAAAGATGTGGAGAAATTGGAGAGGGTCCAGAGAAGAGCAACAAGAATGATTATAGGTCTAGAGAACATGACCTATGAAGGAAGGCTGAAAGAATTGGGTTTGTTTAGTTTGGAAAACAGAAGACTGAGGGGATTTGATAGCAGTTTTCAAGTATCTAAAAGGGTGTCATAAGGAGGAGGGAGAAAACTTGTTCATCTTAGCCTCTAAGGATAGAACAAGAAGCAATGGGTTTAAACTGCAGCAAAGGAGGTTTAGGTTGGACATTAGGAAAAAGTTCCTAACTGGTGGTTAAACACTGGAATAAACTGCCTAGGGAGGTTGTGGAATCTCCATCTCTGGAGGTATTTAAGAGTAGGTTACATAAATGTCTATCAGGGATGGTCTAGACAGTATTTGGTCCTGCCATGAGGGCAGGGGACTGGACCTGATGACCTCTCGAGGTCCCTTCCAGCCCTAGAATCTATGAATCTATGAAAGAACACTTGACAGATTTCTTTAAGGATGTCTGTGCTTAGTGTTTGTCAGTGTGCATTTCCTCCCTAGTCCACAGCATGTAATATGCTGGAGTGGGGGGAAGCTTCACCCCTCAGATGGCCCCTTTGTTATGCTGTGGTGTCATAAAATGACCAATAAAGCCCAAAGCTGACAGTGGCTGGTGCAGGCTTTGTGCAAGGCAGTTCATGGTGCACTACTAGGCCCCTGCTGCAATCTCAGTTTTGGGGGCCTTTCAGGGTGAGTCCGGAGGTGGTGGTGGGAGGGTCCTGTCAGAGGTAAAAGAGAGTAAGGCTGCAAAGCATAGCACTGTGGAGATTCTAGGTAGTGCTGCTACCACCAGGAAGCTGGGACTGGCTGCTGTAACTTTGATGTCTGAAGTATCAGGGATTAGCCGTGTTAGTCTGTATCTACAAAAACAACAAGGAGTCTGGTGGCACCTTAAAGACTAACAGATTTATTTGGGCATAAGCTTTCGTGGGTAAAAACCTCACTTCTTCAGATGCATAGAGTGAAAGTTACATAATGCCTGCATCTGTAACTTTCACTCTATGCATCTGAAGAAGTGAGGTTTTTACCCACGAAAGCTTATGCCCAAATAAATCTGTTAGTCTTTAAGGTGCCACCAGACTCCTTGTTTTTTTTGATGTCTGAGTTATGCCAAGAATCTCACTGGGCCATACAGCAGCCCAGAATCAGTATGGTGCGAAGATATTGTTCTATATATAAAGTCTATGTATGGGTATATGCATGCAGGTGAGAAACTAAGAGATTTTCAAAGAAGGTGCCTGCAATTTCATACATATATTTGTAAACAGTTAATTTACACACAAGTGAGGGGAGTTAAGAGTGGGGGCACAAACTTATGTTTACAAAAGGCCACACCTGTGTAGCTGTTTTTAAATCAAAGTACCCTCCCTCCCCTGAGTCTGGTGACAAAGCCTAAAACAAAGAAAGGGAAAGCCTTGTGTTAAAATACAGAGCGAAGGTCCCACCCTTGGGTTTCTTCTCCCCTGGTGTTCCTGCTGTGGATCCAGACACTCCCCAGACATTTGCCAGCCAAAGTTCAAAACAAACAAGGTGGAGTTTCCCTTTGCCTAGGAGAGGCTACCAGTAGCTACAGCTCACTCCAGTTTCTCTTGTTATGCGGGAGAGAGCTGCTTATATTCTACCCACCTACCCAGCATATTTTGAGGCCTAGGAACCACAGCAATCCTGTTGCTACACATTCTGTTTCGTTCTGGCTGAGAGAGGAGGGGAGCTTTGACTGGCCCACATATCAAGGCTCCAGACCTGGGCCCTAGCCAATTGGCAGGGGGTTCTCTCCAAAACCACAGGCTGCTATCTGCCCTCTTCCTCAGTAGTGGTTTCCTTTGTCCCACAGCTCTGTCTACTTAAGACATAGTGGGAAGGCCCTGGGTTCATAAAACCTCATTCCAGGGGTTTTATTAAAAGTGTGAATAACTTATCCATGTGCACATGTGTGTGCCCAGTTGTGCACAGCTAAAATTGAAAATTCAACCCTAAAAACCGATAAACTTTTCACTACTAATTAATTGCTAGTTAATTACATTATGTCCTTTTTCAAGGATGCATTCAGTTAAGTTAGTTAATAGGTAACAGGAATTGATAACTGAGATCTCTTGGAAAGGAAAAATTAGTGAACATATAACTTATTTTTCAGATAAGATGACAAATGTTGTGTAATGTAAGTAGACAGGAATCACTCAACTTCTTTTCTGATAGTGAAATTGTAGGATTTGATCTCAATGTACCTTTCCATAAAGTAGGTTGTTTTGCCCAATGATTAACTTCATTTCTTAAAAAGTGATCTGCATGGGAAATGGCTATCTTCTTTTAAGTAATTTAATTCAGTAAATGATTTGTCTTGGAGAAATGCTCAGCAAGACGAAGAATCTTTAAATCCCAGAAAAGCGTACCTCATTGAATGTAAACCAAGCCACTGCTTGCTTTGTTGATTTAATTAATCTGGAATGCATGATTCATGAGTAATGTGCCTCTATTCAACATAAAGCCTAAATTAGTGCATCAGCTATAACTTCATTGGATAGCAAAAAACAAGTGGTCATAAAATATTTAAAGAAAAATTAAAGTGGGCTGTCATTGTGAGTCTGTGAGGACAAGATGACTCCCTGCACTTAGAACTGGCTGTAAATTTCGAGAGCTTGCAGCAATGCTGTTCTGAACCTGAGGATCAATACTTTCATATCAGGACTATCAACCAAATCTTAGTCACATATGTCATATTATATCTCAAATTCAGCTGAGAAATGGCAGTCGGCATACAACCCATAAGAATTATTTTCTGCTGACAACAGCAAAAAGCTCCTACACCTAGCACTGCCCTTCACCTCCCCCACAAAAAGATTTCCTTTTTCTATTCACAGTATTTTAAGAAAATAAAGCAACTGTTGAATAAATAATTTATCCTTTATTTAGAGAAACTGAAATCATGAAGATATATTTTCCATCCATCATGCCAATTGCATAGAGTTCCATCAAATCTTATCAAACTATATTGTTGTCCCTTTTTGACCCAAGCATGTTCCAGCTGGGAGCAGAAATTGATGGAGTCTGATCTTTTCTTTGATGCAATCTTGTTTATTTACTGGGAATCTATAAAGTCCTGCTTCTCTGAATGCAACCAAGAACAAAAGGAGCAGTTTCTTAGCTTACAGCTCCAAACCAATTTAGCCAACAGCCCCAAAAGTTCTTTTTCTAGCTTTTTTCCAGGGTCAAACTGTGTTCACTGGCTACTGCTTGGTTTTCTTGCCTTTTTTTTTTTTTTTTGCCTCTCTCTCTCTCTGTTCTAGTCTATTCTCAGTTTCTGTATGTTCTGCCTTCCCCGCTCCACCACACACATATATGCACAAATAAAATACAAACAATAATCAACCAACCCCCTTCAGTTATTCAGCCCAAACTCCTGACCTGGTTCATAACCCCCTTTTGTCTTAGGTCAAAGGGGGTGGGAGGCTTCCGAATAACATCCTGACAGTTCTGTTAATTGAAGGGTACATTCACACCCAATCTCAAAGAGGTTGGTGATCGATGCAGTCACCAGTACCTCTCAGAATAACAGTATTTCATATAGACTTCAGTGAGGGTTGTTCCTGTATAAATCCTGTAGGAACACAGTCCTAAGTGTGTATTGTTTTTAAATGCCACATAGCAGGTTACTCTAATACACCTACCTCTGAAGAGATGCAGGGAGTCAGTTGCCCATCCTAATACATCTCCAAAAGCAGCACAATCTGAACTAAATATAGGTATAATAAAGAAGCGAGAAGAAAATGTAATTCTTCTTTTCCATACTATGACCAGAAACAGGACTGGGCCCTCTGTTGTCCTGTCTAAGTTCTGTGGGTAAGTTTGGCAGAATTCAAGGTTTTTTTATATAAGTTTGATGGTTTACACTGATGTTTATTTTTAAGCATTTTTTTTTCAATTTTAATCTATTTAAACTTTTACACTGCACAAAATCATGGGTTTCAAACATTTTTTTTTCAATTTTTATTTAATTGTTTTTAATTGTGGGAAATTATAGGGATCACACATCGGGGGGGGGCAGACAATAATTATTGAATGACAGACATCTAGATTCAAAAAGTTAAAGCTTCATAACCTTTAACACACAAATTGTCAACACTGAATGTCAAAATATATGAAGTAAATATCCTCAGATCAAACACTAATAAGTTTTCAAGCAGCATTTTTCTTACTGTGCCTATCTGTAAATGTCTGTTATTGATGGAAATATTTTTTCATCAGTTTGTGTGTGTACGGTGAAATCAACTTTGCTGACATTTACTGATCAAAATCTAAGCCTTCCAAACCTATCTATGGTGATGTTTTGTTTCTATGACTGATTCTTTTGGGTGGACTGTAGTTTTATTTAGAAAGATGATAAATAGTAATAACATTATTGATGTATAGTTATTAATTTATTTGCATTGGAGTACTGCCTATAAACCCTAGTCATGGATCAGGGCCCCACTGTATAAACACCTAACAAAAAGCCATTCTCTGCCCCAAAGAGCTTACAGTATACTAACAATGTGTTACATGGCTTGGGGAATAAATCCATAGAGTCTGCTTTGTGCACAGAAAAACAAGGGCCAGTCCTCAGGACAGGGCCAAAATTAGTGGAATAAAACAAGGAAGAAAGGAGTCAAAGAAGGAAAAAAGGGGAGGCTAAGGGTCAGGTTGTTCCAAGGGTCAGGGGAAGAAGAGGGGAGGAAAGGACCTTGCGATCCTGCATGTGCCAGGCACAGTCTCAGTTCTTACTCTCAGGGAGGGCCAGGACTATAGTGGTGATAGCTTTCTCAATGCTGTAAGGGAAGGACCGGAACCCAACTGGTGCAGAGAGGATGGTACACCCTTTCAAAGGATGAAACAGAAATATAGTCTGGAGTACCAGAGACACTATGACTGCCTCTGATCCAGTGAATGCATTGTATCTGCCCACTTTCTGCTTTCCATTACCCACTACTGGGTGCTAAAGTTGAACTCACACTGATGGCCCAAAAGTGAAATCCTGGCCCCATTCAAGTCAATATCGAAATTCCCATTGACTTCAGTTGAAACACCCACTCAGTATTTGCATGCTGTATTTGTGTGACTGAGTGCAGTTCTTAATGTATTTGCATAGCCAAAGTATACTGAACAAAGCACTGATATAAGAAGAACAGGAGTACTTGTGGCACCTTAGAGACTAACAAATTTATTAGAGCATAAGCTTTCGTGGACTACAGCCCACTTCTTCGGATGCATATAGAATGGAACATATATTGAGGAGATATATATACACACATACAGAGAGCATAAACAGGTGGGAGTTGTCTTACCAACTCTGAGAGGCCAATTAATTAAGAGAAAAAAAACTTTTGAAGTGATAATCAAGCTAGCCCAGTACAGACAGTTTGATAATAAGTGTGAGAGTACTTACAAGGGGAGATAGAGTCAATGTTTGTAATGGCTCAGCCATTCCCAGTCCTTATTCAAACCGGAGTTGATTGTGTCTAGTTTGCATATCAATTCTAGCTCAGCAGTCTCTCTTTGGAGTCTGTTTTTGAAGTTTTTCTGTTGTAATATAGCCACCCGCAGGTCTGTCACTGAATGACCAGACAGGTTAAAGTGTTCTCCCACTGGTTTTTGAGTATTTTGATTCCTGATGTCAGATTTGTGTCCATTAATTCTTTTGCGTAGAGACTGTCCGGTTTGGCCAATGTACATGGCAGAGGGGCATTGCTGGCACATGATGGCATATATCACATTGGTAGATGTGCAGGTGAACGAGCCCCTGATGGTATGGCTGATGTGATTAGGTCCTATGATGATGTCACTTGAATAGATATGTGGACAGAGTTGGCATCGGGGTTTGTTACAAGGATAGGTTCCTGGGTTAGTGGTTTTGTTCAGTGATGTGTGGTTGCTGGTGAGTATTTGCTTTAGGTTGGGGGGTTGTCTGTAAGCGAGGACAGGTCTGTCTCCCAAGATCTGTGAGAGTAAAGGATCATCTTTCAGGATAGGTTGTAGATCTTTGATGATGCGCTGGAGAGGTTTTAGTTGGGGGCTGAAGGTGACAGCTAGTGGTGTTCTGTTATTTTCTTTGTTGGGCCTGTCTTGTAGGAGGTGACTTCTGGGTACTCGTCTGGCTCTGTCAATCTGTTTTTTCACTTCAGCAGGTGGGTATTGTAGTTTTAAGAATGCTTGATAGAGATCTTGTAGGTGCTTGTCTCTATCCGAGGGATTGGAGCAAATGCGGTTATATCTTAGAGCTTGGCTGTAGACAATGGATCGTGTGGTGTGTCCTGGATGGAAGCATATGTTTTTAAATGTATTTCTATTTTTAATATTGTTATATAGACACACACTTTTTTAAAAAGTAGAGGATGTTACCCGAAATTGGGTCAGCTAGTAAGCTTAGGGAGGACTAATAACCCACCAGAGTTTGGCAGAAAGCAATACATTTATTACATTGATAGCTAAGTGCAAAATAAGGGGGAGGAGGGTGTCACACTCACACTTGCATACTCACGCTCCCAGGACAGGCACAGCACTGGAGATGTCACGATCCTTTAAGGTAAATGTCCCACAGCACAACGATGGATGGTGTGATGAAGGTATGTCTTCCTGAGGCACGATGGAATGCAACGCAGCGAACCACTGGCCAGGCAGTCAGGGAGAAGGGCCTTCACGGGAGGTACAAGCTTGTGAGTGCACTCCTGAGCACATGGCCCCTTCCCCTTTTAAGGACCTGCTCCTCATGGCCTGCGACTAGAGATGACTTGGCCACATCTGGTTGGTCACACTCCACCTCGGGCAGTGTCCATGCATTGGGTGTGTGAGTGCTGCCTAATCAGAGTGTCATGGCCTGCGACTAGAGATGACTGGGCTGTGTTTGGTTGGTCACACTCCACCTCAGCCAGTGTCCATGCAGTGTCCGTGCATTGGGTGTGTGAGTGCTGCCTAATTAGAATCCCAGACACCTTGTCTATCTGGGAGCTCTTTTGATCTTCCAGCTGTTTAAGCAGCCCATTCATCCCACAAGCATTCCAGGAGGGAGGGGTGGGGGAAAGCCACTTCACAGGTATTCAAAGAGGGAGAGGAGACAAGTGGGGTGGGGGAAGTGTAACAGACCTTTTGAGCATACAGGTTATACATAGCATACAGATCACTACTGCTCCTACAACAGAGGAAGTCCGGCATTTCCAGTTTCCTTTTCTTTCAAGTGCCAATCCTTGAATCATCAGCTGGTGGTTAGTCATACTGGACTGCTAACAAAATGAAAATTCTTCTTACTGGAAAATGATTCTTCTACAGCTTTACTATTTTTAATGCTGGCAAAACAATTCTATCAACAAAGCATTTGAGCCAAGATTTTTTGTAACAATTGATTTAGAAGTGCTACAGTTTATATATTACCACTGGATACACTGTTGCCATTATTTAGAGGAAAATTTAATGCAAAAATATATTTATAAAAATGATTTTTATTGTTGTATTTATTTTTACTGATTGGAATCGACATAATGTTACTCTAGGAAGAAATCAACATAAAAAAATCTGCACTAGCATTACTTACAAAAACTAAACACAAGACTTTTATATTTACAGAACATTGTAATGAATAAAGATAAAATCTGCCTGCTCTGCTAACTGTGAGTGGGCAGATGGATGGCAAGCTTGGCTGAGTTATTTGATGGCCTTCTGGCATTCATTTTGGAATGCTGACTGGTGATTGTACTGCCGGAAATTATGTAGGTCCAGACTGTGTTTTGTCACATAAAAACTACATAAGGACACATATCATAAATACACTATGCAGACATATTTATATGGGTTTTATAAAAAAAGGTGATGAATGACATGTTATCTTCATTGTTATTGTGAGATAACATAACCACATCTGTGCTTAGTAATGTGGTCACATCTGGTCAAATTGCCACATAAGCAAAATCATATGTCATATCACGCCAGCTGAGAAAACAATGCAATGTATCACTGGACTATATTATTTTGCCCAAATACTTCTGCAGTCATACTGCCTGTAACTGCTCGTTGGTGTCAGAATGTTAAATTTCACAATGGTAACACACTGTGATTCTTTTGTTTTATGTATTTTAACCAACCATTTAACCAGCCATTAATTTTAGCTACTTTTCCCATTTACCTATTTCAATTAAAAAAAAAAAATGTGTAGGGTAGGTGTTCTGAGTGTTGTGCTAGCTACGGCTCAGAGCTATCGTTATCTCTGTGCCATCTGTTGTTATCATTACCCTGGTTTTCTTCGCTGATCTTGTTTCCAGCTCATACGAAGTCATAGTAAGATAGTGAACAGCAGCGATAACCCGTTCAGTTACCAACCAGAAAAATCACTGACATTGAACATTTCTGAAGGGTTACATGTAGCGATGCAAAATGCATGCTCTAAAGAGATCAACTGGAAGCAATGGCTAAGCTGCTACAGTCAATTGGCATCTAGAACACCTTTGACAGCATGAACCGATTTCTCCTGTTACTCATTATAATGTCATTACCACACACTTGTTGTTGTTGTTGTTGTTGCATATTAAATGCTCATGTCAGCAACATTTATGATGAGGCATATTAGCTCTGTTCCATTTACTATTTTACGTTCAGCTGTCCATGCTGCAGAAGTAGCCTCAAGAACTATTTATCACATGAATCCTAATCATCTGACTGTTACCTGGAGCTCCCATCACTGTTAGTTGTAGCCACAGCTATGGTCTCTCCTCTTATATCCAGATTGTAGGCTCTTTAGGGAACGGACTACCCTTCTGTTGTAGGTTTGTACCACGTCTAGCACAATGGTTGTTGAGAAGCTCAAGAAGTTGCCACAATCCAAACAGTAATAACTAAAGATGATTAAAAAATCTAGGAGATTTTTTTTTTAAATCTTTTCTACTGTTATTTCCAATTTGAAAATTCATCCACATTTTTTATTATCAGTTGTATAGCTGGTCAAAATCCCCACAAAAATGTCAACAATTTGAGGAGATGGCAAGGTAGAACTAAGCACCATCACTGTCTCACTAGCTTTCTGAGCACTCTCCTGTGTACAGTAAAGAGGGAGGATGGATAGCTAATATTCAGTCTTGCAGCCCTTATGTCTGAGGTGGTTTTAGAGGTGTTTCCTCAGCAATGTTATATCACACTAACTACAGTTACTTCTGCCTGGATTTACAAGAGGGACTTAGGCTGAGTGCTGCCGTGCCTAACTTCTAGGTGCCCTGCCACCAAGGGGAATTCACGACTCCATGTCAGGAAAAGATAAGTGCCTAAAAGAGGGATTCACAGATGCCAGCATGCTGAGCAAGGAGCCACTTAGCCTAGCCATAAGGAAATGCTGAGGAGAGAGGTGTGGCCTAAGCCCTGTCCCACAAAGGGAATTAGGTGCCTAACTCTGGGCAGGATTCTTAGCCATGAATCCTCTCCTGGAGTTGGGCATCAAAGCCAGGTCGGTGTTTTTCCCTGAAAAACTGAGGAGATGGTGGTCTCCTTATATCCAACAGCCCAGAGGTTAGGGCACTCATCCAACATGTGGGAGACCCAGATTCAAATCCCTCCTTTGCCAGATGTGGAATAGTAACTCAGGTCTCCCACAGGAGTTCCCTAACCTCTGGCTTATGGGAAAGTCTGTGTGGGGCTCTCTGTCTCTCCTGTTTGTATAATGTATTTAGTCAGTGGAGCAGGGACTTTAATTTAGGTCTCCCACATTGTTCTATAGAGTCAATGTCTATCTTCCTGGTGCAGCGAATATTTATTTATTTGGAACTGGACCACATTTGAGCAAGCAATGCCACCACTGAATCCAAAGTTTCTGTAGTGGACAGGGCTGCAGAGAGTACGGCAAGCACCCAAGAAACCACTGATTGCTCCCATGACTCCATGCATGCCAGGGGGTCCAACCAGGAGGAGATTTACCAGGGCAGTCAAGAACTGTATAATGAGGCAGGAGTGGACAACACAGAAGAACCCTGTGCAAACAACTATACAGAAAACGCTGTGGAAGAGAGCACAGCCAGCATCCTGGCTGAAACTGCTTCAAAGGGGAGCGGTGCCTGTAAGTATTATGTTCTGTATTACAATACAACCGCATAGGGTGATTTTAAACTACTTTTTCCCCCTGAAACAGGCTGTCCAGTGACATGTGGGGCCTAGGAATCTCTCTCCACCTGCTCAGCATTTAACTGCCTTCCATGCAGCATGCTGCATGTGGCATCCAGGCCAGAGACGTCCAGCATTATATTTTTATATCTCTGCAATATTAAATCCCACAACCACCTGCTACTCTTTCTGCATCTGAACACCTCTCCATATCAAGCTGCTTCCTGCTTGATCTCCCTCCCACTATGAACCACAATGAAATTTCCCCACCCTCTACACTCTTTGCTCAGGCTGTCAGCACCGAGATGTCAGGATGTCCTTTAAAAAAGAACTACATCGCATGTAAGTCACCTTTATTGTAGTCGCTGAAACAGAAAGATTACAAAATCATTGGAAATGGTACTTGGCTCACAGTTTCATTAGCACACTCAGCTTTTACAGGAGTTTAGTGTTCATGAGGTAAATGACCCAACTCAGGCAACAGAGACATTTCAAAATACCTAGATATTTTAGAGCACTATAACATATTTGGATACAGAATTCTATTAATGTTGCAATGCACTTTATGCTGACCTGTAGAACTGAAAGCAAAGATACTGCTCAATGTAGACACAAAGATTGAATGGCAAAGCAGCTCTCTCAATGTTCTCCATATAACAAGTATTTGCCTTCCACTTGTTCATCAGCTGGGGTAATGGCATATATATCTCCCCAGTCTGCCAATTGCCTTTTTGAACAGGACCCTTCTATGTCTTCTAGTGATTCGTCTAAGATTTTATCCTTCAATTCTAGGACAGCTTGCAGAAGTACACACACAATTATTAACCTCTCCCTGGCTTTTCCCCCTCCATCCCAGCCAGCCACCCTAAAAAGAAAAGAGACTTGAACCTCCCACCCTACAGCTCCCAAACTACATTTACAAAAATGTCAAGCATACATAAAGCTACAGAGGCCCTATAGTATGGAGAATTAAGTTATAAAACATGTTACCATGTTGAAGAGATGTGTTACCTTCAGAGTGGGAAGAGATGAGAATGACATTCCACAATTATGGGAGAAGATACATTTTATCATTGTTGGCATGGAGACTAGGAGGAGTGGAATAATAAGTACTTGTGGTTTTTTTCTGATTTCCCTTAGCACCTGTAACTGTGCAAAGTGGGGAGTTATCACCACACGGAGGCTGTCAAATCTCAGGGGGGGAAAGCTAGAGAAGATCTGTTCTCTGAAGTGTTTAATTTATCAGAACAGAGGGCCTTGAAGGTGAAGTTGTGGATAAAGACGCTTTCCTGGAGCATTCTGAAACGATCAAAATGGAGTGCATGTCCCTTGGGAGGGAGTTGTAGTAACTAAGGACCAAAGTTATGAGTTTTTACTATTTAAGAATTGTTCAACCTTTTACAAAAGATAGAACAGAGGCCTAAGAAATACAAAACCTATGATCTAACAGCTATATTTTTTCTATAATCTGAGGATGCTCAGAGTTGCTGCAGGTGCAGCTTTTCCCCCCTGTCTGTGAATAAGTAAATGAATTAAAATTAATATTAAATTAATATCAAACATTGATATTATATGATGTGCCAGATACAGCAGTAAAATGGGGGACTTAATGGAACCTAATATTATAATTAAAATGTATATAAAAGGGAAGTCAACTTTAAGTGATACAGCTTTGGTCAAAATATTTTAAACTTTAATGACAAGGCTTACCTCATAAGCAATCCTGTTAGGAAAGAAAGGGATTGAGTTTCTATTGATTTCTTTTAGTTCAGTGATAAAGTAAGACTAATGTTTCGAATCAAGAATGTTTATGCTATCAAGTTAATGAAATACACCTGTGCTGAAAGAGGCAGCAGATAAAACAAACTGAAATCTCATTGTGTGTTTATAAGGCCACTCAACCACAGTGTGGAATAATCAGCAATGTAACTGTTTGATTAATAATGCACAGACTCAGCTCAGCCATACATACCAAGGTCCCGACATTGTTGTTAAAACAAGGAGAACAGAAATGGTAGATTTATGCAGCTGTTTCAGCTTGCTAGAGAACAATAGTTCTTGAAGTGACTTTGCAATGTATAGTGGACTGCTAAAATGAGTTTAAAGAGCATGAAGGAATATGGAGGCCCTTCCTATACATTATATGAACTTTCAACTAGACATTTCAGCAGCTAGCAGAGCATTGATGGAGAAACTGAAACATGAGCAAGCATAACTGCAAAGACGGCTAAGAAGTGCACTGTAAAGGGACCCACGGAAAGCAACTTGTGACAGTAAGTTGCTAACCAGAGCAAACCAACCATTGTCCAAGGTATGTCTCAAGATGGTTGTACCAACAGCTATGACCTAACTTGTCTTACACAAGTTGGTATGACAAGATGTGTTGCACAAAGACATTGGAAAATTCTAGTCCCGGTTTCAAGAACTCAAAAGCTGATGTCTCATTCCCTGATTGGATGGTACCTCCAAAAAGAAGCAAAAGTTTGACCACCCAGCAGAAAAGGGATAAAATGGCCTATTTCCTTCAATACATCACTTCATCAAAGCTGAAGACACCCAGAGGGCAGAAGACTGATGTCCTGAGCCAGCCATCTGGGAGTCCTACTGGTGACATTAAGTACCTACCTCAGAAGGCACCTTTAACTGTTTCTTTCTATTTTGCAGCAATTTGGGTTGCCTGGTAGCCCACCAGGGGGAAAAAAATTATAGTCATGATCACCCTTTGCACCACCTGTTTGCAGCATCAGCTCCTGCTGTCAACAATAACTGACCTGAAAGTTGACAGCTGAGCAAAGATCTGGTGATAAGTAACACAGAGATTTTCTCTTGGGTGATGCCCCAAATCAATCAATTGACCACTTCCTGAAACTAGGGACCTAATTAGTAAGGAAGTGGACATGCTTGTGTATGTGTTTTAAAGATTGTCAGAGTTAGTGTGTGTTTCTTGGTTTTGTAACAGGTTTCAATCAAGATTGTTGTAAAATAGCCTTAAAACTAAACAAGTGACTGTTATTAACTAGGATTATAGAACACTGTGCCTACCATAGTTAATGGTTTTACACTGCCTTTCAAGTTTTAGGTGTATATAGGCATAAAATGAGATCAAGTGTGCAAGATTTTTGATCTACACTCAAGCTATACAGTCTGTCATAAATGTAGGAGTTTATTTTAGGTAGCTAGAAATGTCAGTCAGACCATGGGGCTAATATATTTCATTGGGAATTAGATCAAAGGGGTTGTCTACTATAGATCCAGACACCTTCTAGAGTTGATAACCAATTGGCACAAATGAAGCCATATTCTAAGGGATTCATAGTCAAAAAGCTAAACAAAGTCACCTTCCCAAGATAGTATTTGAGTACAAGGGTTTTCTCTATTGTGATTTGATTCTGAAAACTGAATGGTTATACCAACCAATTGTCTAGCATGGAGGCTACCCCTCTGATACCTGACACCATGCAAGGCACTGAATTTCACCTTATGAAGTGGAAATCCATTGACCTTATCAAATAACTTGCACAGATACAGACAGACATCATCTTCCTCTCCAAGTGCAAACAGCTGGACATCATACCAAATGGACTGAAGGTAAAAAATCCATTGCAATCGACATACTACACTGACTATTGTGAGAGAGTGTGCCACACATTCTCAAAGAAACTGAGGAACCACCTGATCAGCATCCTGTACAGCAGACAGGAGAAGTCAAGAATGAGCTCTCAAAACTGGAGACTCTCATACAAAACCAACCTTCCACACACCCTTCCACGTGGCTGGACTTTACAAAAATGAGACAAGCCATTTACAATGCACACTTTACTTTTCTACAGAGGAAAAAGGACCGTAAACTATCTTACTCCATGCAGCTGAAGAAGTGGGGTTTTTTACCCACAAAAGCTTATGCCCAAATAAATCTGTTAGTCTTTAAGGTGCCACCGGACTCCTCATTGTTTTTGTGGATACAGACTAACACAGCTACCCCCTGATATTTATCTAGTTTGTGTTAGCCAAAACATAGTCCAATACCATTTTCTGCCTTCTTTTATCCTCTACTATTAGTTAATGTTAAGGATAGTTAATAAAACTTTATAAAACTAAATTGAGAAATAACTTTCCTGTTGATAAAAGCATTTGGCCAGGTGGGGGGAGCAAAGAATAGGCACATGTATCCCATCAATAGCTCTTAGTACAGTTTGCTAACGTGATCTGTTTCAAAGCAGTCAATAACCTCTGGCACATTGCCAAGCTTTATGACCCTGTCTTTGCCTTAAGTTATCTGTTATGAACTTCAAACTTATGAACATAAAGTGCACTGCAGCTCCAGGATGATCTTTGCACAGATTTGCAGGGAAATAGCCTTTGTCATCCTGAAGTTCTGCTACTACTGCAGGTCATCCCAATTCTGCATCACTACCCTGTCCTACTAGTTGCTAGTAGTTGGCAGAGCCCAGCATCAGTGCTCCACAGAGTAAAGCTGCTTCAGATAAATGCTCTGCATTCATCTTCCTGCTCCCCCATTAGCTTAATTGCCAGAGCAGCATGAGCTGCATGAAACTGCAGAGCCAAATCCACCTGCCTGTGCAACTCAAAATGCATAAGCCTCATCCTGTTCAGATTAGTGATTGTCATGATTATCACTGGGGCCTCCAAGCTTCCTGACACCAATTTGAAAGTAGTGCTGACAAAATGAATAAATGCCAGATGAGGAATCATGGGAGTTTGTTATTTTGATGCCAAGTCCCAGAATTCCTCTAGTTTCTAGTATTCATCCCAGAATGTGCCACATGAAAAAACATAAAGCACACAATGGAGCAGCAGAACAATACACCATGGGATGTGGGCCCAAAATGCTGAGTGATTAATTCAGACTAATGCTGAGGTGTGCAGTGATTAACAATGAAAGTGCCATAACAAAGTGGCATTGACACATTTCAGTTCACTACAATTAAATTGCTGTATTTAGAGCGAACAAACTATATTGATATAACATGACTGTGTAGACATGGCCTCCCCTCACAACTTGCTGTATTCTGTCTGATGGGAATGACTGGATCCAGAATATGCACGCTTTTCTTTGAGAAAACTATTTAGGAACATCATTAGGCTTGGAAGTATTAGAATTTTACTGGTAAATGTTAGTAAACATCCATTTCACCCTATACACACACACATTATTATTTCCCTCAATAATAATCAAAATGTATAGATAGAGTAAGGAAATTGCTGCTTAAGAATTTAGAGTTTGATTTAAGGATATTTACTTTGTATATTATGACGTGATTCTGACAATTAGTGTCAATTAGTGTTTTAATAGTTGTAAAGCTAAAACTTTTTGAACTTCAGCATCTACTATCATTAAGTAATTATTGTATAACACCCCCATTGAAAGACCCACCCCCCATAATTGCCCACAACTATGAAAATTTAAATATATAAAAATATATAAAATGCTTAAAAATAAACATTTATAATGATGGATAATATCAAAAATAAAAATCAAATTTTGCCAGGCCTACAGATGATATAGGATGGTTTTAAGATATGAAGTTTACATTCTTTTTAACTGAGACAGGCCTGATCAATTAAGCCATGATTTTTAATTCATGGATTTATTATTTATAGATTACACATTGTTTCTTACATTCTTGCATTTGATTCTCTACTTTGAAAACCTATGGAATCAAGTTTGCCATTAACTGGCACATTAATGTCCATGCAGAGTTGTATTAAAAGATACTTCAGTAAATGATTCTGCCAGTTAAGTTAACCTGTACAATGTAGGGCTGCCATTGGGAAGAGCCATTGCAGAAGCTTCTTCCTTTGTAACAGAGACAGAGGAATATTGAGAAGTATTTGCAAACATTCCTTAAAATAAAAACCCGGTGTTTGCTTTGACAGTGTTCATGATCTCTTTTGCTCACTTTCCATGTCCACTTTTCAAGTCTGAGAGTTAGGAATCATTGGGATTTGTGTGTGCTTAATATAGCTTTCCTTGGAGTATTTTATACTTTTAGTCCCAGTTCACTCTTTCATTTCTCCTAATCATTTTTGTCATTTTTCCAGGGACTCCCTCTATTTTCTTAATATTTTTTAATTTAGTAATGACATGCATGGAACCAAGCATAATATTACAAGTGTTATTTCTGCAGTCATATGATATTCATGACATGAACACTCTGATATGATACAAAACTGAATTGTCTTTTTGCTGTCATGTTGTATTTCAAACTCATATCTAGTTAGTAGTCTACTATCTACCCAGGGTCCATTTAGGCATTATTGCTTATTTCCATGTTTCTTCTTTCCTTTGAATCGCTGTACTTTATCATTATTGTTTTGCATGGGCCATTGTGTCTTTTATGCACTGAGAAAATGCATACCAAATTTGCATGAAAGGTTTTGAAAAATAGTGTTCCTAGAAATTCGCAGATTGCTGTTTAAGAAAGAATGGGGGTCTATCATTTTTTTACTTTTCCTGGATCTTGCTCTGATTTTTCAAAAAAATTTACCTGTGGGCTGAGACCAAGCAGAAAAATGTCAAGCCTAAAGTTGCATTTTTGAGAAACTTGTAAGAACATCTGGTGAGCAATTCCTAATCAAACATTCATCGATGACTTCACATCATCTTCCATTTGTGAATTGTCCACAAAGCAATCATGATTTTTTTAAACCTACTTATTTTTCTTAATCTTTTGCTGAATAGATTTTGCAAATAATTCTTTGCCTGTAGCTTCTTTGTAAGCAATTAATTGTAACTATTTAAAATCTTGTATCAAATTTTGTATTAAAACCTGTTGGAAGGGTACATACACCGTGTTGTATGCTTGTTTCCTGTCGATCTTAACTCTTAAAATCACATCTGGTCTGAATATTTGAATTTGGAATTCAAAATTTTCTTTCCATGAATGTTCTTTAATATTTACTTTAAAATCACCATTTCAATTAATGTTTTTGCTAGTGAACTCATTTGCTAGAACATTATTGGAAAGAAAACACAATTGTGTTGTGAGCAGAGTCAAAGTGAATTCATTTAAAAATCAGAACGAATAATAGTAGAACACATTTTGTAGGTTTCCTCAATTATAGCTATGCATTTCTGAAAACAGGAGATTATTATGGAAGTCCCATGGCTATCATAACTCTCCTATTCACTACTCTGTTATTGCTATGATACCATTATTTATGCGAATAACTGGACTGATAAATGCTAAACTACCTTAATTGAATTCACATGAACTTTGCAAAAGCTCACTAAAGTAAAACAATGTCTTTAAGCATCCGACAGTGAGGGCCAATCAACTCAGTACTGACTTAGATATATTTTTGTAGTAATAATAAATTCCAGCAGATGTTTTAATCCATTAGATAGAAGCTAATTAAACTAATGATAAAGTATTTAATGATGTTCTATGGTGAAGTTGATTGAAAATTGATCTACCTTTGGGGTACCTGTCTTAATTCAAATATGTTTGAGCCAAGTAATACTGAAAACCTACTATTTCTCTTCTCATCAAGTGAAATTTAACAGGAAGAATGAAAAAAAAGGATGATACACAGCTTGAGGATGAGTTCTTCAAGGATACATTTTCCATTCACACAGTACATAGAAGGCAATGTCCGTTATTCTAATGGGATGGGGATCACAAGCAGCCATGCCTTTATGTATAGTAAGGTGGCTTTAAAGAAGGAACGCTGTGGACTGAAACACATGAAAGTGACTATACATACAGCTTCAAGCTTTTGATTAAGGACTGTAGAATCAGATACAGCAGAGGATGATGAAATACAGAGCCATCTGAAGTGTACAGAATTTGTTTTTAACTTGTTTTGAATGATAAATATAGATGAGCTCTTGGATGTAAATGGTGTCATTCATACAACGATGACATTTCAAACTACTGTAGCACATAATAGGGATTACTGATACATTACAAAGACAAGTTTCTTTGTTCCTTGCCCAAGAACTGAGATTTAGGATTTTTTTTCCCTTGGATTACTTATAAATTGGATATAATTGTATAATTGCAGACTTGATTAGGAGGCCCTGTTAGTTCTTCCAGAGTCCCCAAAGAAGAGTTGACATTTCTTTCGGCTATCAAATACAATTCTAGCAGCAATAGGTAGAACAATTAAATTTTCTTCAAATGAAAATTTTTCTTACAACCTTTGGAAAGACTTAGGGAAATTAAATTAATGACATATTCACCTTCTAAAATTTGTTACACTGTATTATGCCACTTTACAATTCTACATAACCTCTGTATCTTAAATGTTCACTGTTATTCAAAGAGATCGCTGATGGGTGAAGCCCAGGAGGATTACTTTGACTAAACTGGCAAAAGTTGGGATTTTAGAGAGACAAGGTGAGTCAGGTAATATCTTTTATTGGACCAACTTGTCTCTCTAATATCCTGGGACCAACATGGCTACAACATACATATGAAAGTTCTTAGTTCTCCTTCCCCCATTTTGCATACTGGGCCTGATCCAAGGCCCACTTGGAGTCTGTCCACTGATTTCAAAGGGGTTTGGATCAGGCCCTCTCAGTAATTTCCTTCTTATTTTTCCAGCCAAGCCAACCTGATCCTTCCCCTGCCCCAGTGCAGCCTTTTGCTCTCCTAAATTATTCTTGGCTCTACTGTCCTGCCACCATCATATGGATCTGGCAATAAATGTTTTCCCATATGGTACTCTTCTTTCCTCCTCTGACTTGCTACTCTTGGCAAATCTACTGTGTGGGCCTCCACAGCCCCAACAGATTCTGCTGGACCAGCTGATGTATTAAAACTTGTGCCCTGGAGAGGCTGCCCTGGTCTGAAGCACTCCAGTATACATTTTAAACTTCTGGCTGCATTGGAAGCCTGATGCAGTGCCCATAAAAGTCAGCTAAAAGACTCCCAAGGAGTTTAATGGGAGCTGGATTGGCCCTAATTTGTAAAAGATAGGCCAGCTGCTGTTTCCATATCTGGGAGAAGGAAGTGGGAGATCAACTGAAACCTGTAATGGAGTGTGCAAAATATCGCCAGAAGTAGAGGGGTCTGTGTGGTGAAAGGAAGGGAAAGAAGTACTGATCCCAGTTTCAAAAGGTTCATGCTGGATCTCATTTCTTCTGACCTGGTTCACCCAATCCTAATTAGAATGAAAGTTATACATTTTTACAGGAAAGAGAGCTTTGAAAAATGAGCGTTTTAAATGATGTGCAATTGGTATTCTGTCAGAGCTAGAGTAATTTCTTTTGACAGCTACTAATTAAATTATAGGGCAAATAACCCATTGTGATACCTGTGAGAGAAGTAGGCTGGTTGGTTGCAATGAAAGACTCTGACAAAGCAGTATTATTTCAAAAAATTCAAACCATAAATTTTATTCTCAGCTTGAAAAAAAGACACAAAGGCGCAATTATAATTCAGCAAAATTAGAGGTGGCTCAAATCAAAAACCTTAATTAAAACACTCCTGGATTTTGGTTTGGATTGGAATCCAAACCTGAGCTTTGTGGCTGCTTCTGATGTCTATACCAGAGTGAACCAAACTCCATTTTCTTACAATACCAATTTTATTTAATATTAGATATGGTTGAAAAATGGGGGGGGGGGTGGAAATGAATGAGATTCTTTGTGAAATGTGTTTTCCCATTTGCCAAAATCATAACCAATCCAAAAGCTGGTCTAATAATTGGGAGGTGGAGGGAACTGTGAAAATATAATCAGTATCGTGCTTGCTTGCGCTCTAGAAATTTTAATCAAACCTCTCTCTTTAATATCTAACTGTATGAACTAATGCTGCATAAGCCAAACTGGGCACCAGGAACTCCTGAGCCCTGACCCTAATTCTCTCCATGGGCCTGATCCTCAGAGATCCTGAGCACCCCCATTCCTTCTGAAGTTAGTGGAACCTATGGGTGCTCAGTATTTCTCAGGATCAGTTCCTCTGGCCCAAGGAAAACCACTTATCACCATTACCTCCGCTTTGGTTTTACGTAATTAAAAAACCTGAAGATAATAATATCTACCATACCAAAATCCAGGAGTGTTTGAATTCAGGTTTTTCATGTTCTAAGAAATAATTAATTAGTTAATGTTTGTAAAGTGCTTTGAAAATGAAATGTTTCCGTGCTAAATATTATATTTATCCTATTCTCTAGGGAAAAATGGAAACTCGGGTAGTGATACATGCATAAAACCAGGTTGCTGCTAAATGACTGCAGAGAGTGTGGCAGGTTGCTGTTTACTCTGTGATTTCTAAGGGAGGGAATGATTATGTATGAGCTGAGGTGTGCAAGTCAACATGAATGGTTTGATTTCTACATGGACTGTTGGTGGGCATACGTCTTAAAGTTGAATAGGCAATCATGGATAAATCAAATAGAGGCCTGGACAAAAATGTTATTTGTGTACTACAGATAGGATTTCAGGAATAACTACTGGCATTTATAGATTAATAGATTCTAGGGCTGGAAGGGACTTCGAGAGGTCATCGAGCCCAGTCCCCTGCCCTCATGGCAGGACCAAATACTGTCTAGACCATCCCTGATAGACATTTATCTAACCTATTCTTAAATATCTCCAGAGATGGAGATTCCACAACCTCCCTAGGCAATTTATTCCAGTGTTTAACCACCCTGACAGTTAGGAACTTTTTCCTAATGTCCAACCTAAACCTCCTTTGCTGCAGTTTAAGCCCATTGCTTCTTGTTCTATCCTTAGAGGCTAAGATGAACAAGTTTTCTCCCTCCTCCTTATGACACCCTTTTAGATACCTGAAAACTGCTATCAAATCCCCTCTCGGTCTTCTGTTTTCCAAACTAAACAAACCCAATTCTTTCAGCCTTCCTTCATAGGTCATGTTCTCTAGACCTTTAACATTCTTGTTGGTCTTCTCTGGACCCTCTCCAATTTCTCCACATCTTTCTTCAAATGCGGTGCCCAGAACTGGACACAATATTCCAGTTGAGGCCTAACCAGCACAGAGTAGAGCGGAAGAATGACTTCTCGTGTCTTGCTCACAACACACCTGTTAATGCATCCCAGAATCACATTTGCTTTTTTTGCAACAGCATCACACTGTTGACTCATATTTAGCTTGTGGTCCACTATAACCCCTAGATCCCTTTCTGCTGTACTCCTTCCGAGACAGTCTCTTCCCATTGTGTATGTGTGAAACTGATTGTTCCTTCCTAAGTGGAGCACTTTGCATTTGTCTTTATTAAACTTCATCCTGTTTACCTCAGACCATTTCTTCAATTTGTCCAGATCATTTTGAATTATGACCTATCCTCCAAAGCAGTTGCAATCCCTCCCAGTTTGTTATCATCTGCAAACTTAATAAGCGTACTTTCTATGCGAATATCTAAGTCGTTGATGAAGATGTTGAACAGAGCCAGTCCCAAAACAGACCCCTGCAGAACCCTACTTGTTATACCTTTCCAGCAGGATTGGGAACCATTAATAACTACTCTCTGAGTACGGTTATCCAGCCAGTTATGCACCCACCTTATGGTAGTCCCATCTAAGTTGTATTTGCCTAGTTTATCGATAAGAATGTCATGCGAGACCGTATCAAATGCCTTACTAAAGTCCTAGGTATACCACATCCACCGCTTCTCCCTTATCCACAAGACTCGTTATCCTATCAAAGAAAGCTATCAGATTGGTTTGACATGATTTGTTCTGTTATGGAAGTTATGGAACTTTTCATTAAAAAAATACATGTGACTCTGAGAGGTGGGAGGATTCAATTACTAATGGACCAGTTCTTCAAACCTTTACTCACATGCATAGTCCCTTTCACTCCACTGACACTACGCATGGAAGCACTACCTCTGTGAGTAAAGATTTGCAGGCAGGCATCTCTGTTTCTTGAGACCTTAACCAACAGTGTAACACTGTTATAAAAAAAAAAGCAAACATCATTCTGGGATGTATTAGCAGGAGTGTTGTAAACAAGACACAAGAAGTAATTCTTCTGCTCTACTCCACGCTGATTAGGCCTCAACTGGAGTATTGCGTCCAGTTCTGGGTGCCACATTTCAGGAAAGATGTGGACAAATTGAGAAAGTCCAGAGAAGAGCAACAAAAATGATTAAAGGTCTAGAAAACATGACCTATGAGGGAAGATTGAAAAAATTGGTTTGTTTAGTCTGGAGAAGAGAAGACTGAGAGGGGACATAATAACAGTTTTCAAGTACACAAAAGGGTGTTACAAGGAGGAGGGAGAAAAATTGTTGTTCTTAACCTCTGAGGATAGGACAAGAAGCAATGTGCTTAAATTGCAGCAAGGGAGGTTTAGGTTGGACATTAGGAAAAAGTTCCTAACTGTCAGGGTGGTTAAACACTGGAATAAATTGCCTAGGGAGGTTGTGGAATCTCCATCACTGGAGATTTTTAAGAGCAGTTTTGACAAATACCTGTCAGGGTTGGTCTAGATAATACTTAGTGCTGCCATGAGTGCAGGGGACTGGACTAGATGACCGCTCAAGGTCCCTTCCAATCTTACGATTCTATGATTGTATGAATAGTTCCTGTTGTACTATGGCACACCAGCTTTGTTTTTCATAAGGAGTTTGGCTGCCAGAATCAGCTTTATGCACTTAGAACCCCATGGTACGTTCACACTGATAGCCCCACTATTGATAATATTTCATATTACAGTATGCTGAACTCCAAGTCTCCTTGGAGTTCTTGTGTGGAGAAGTGAAGTGGTGCCAGGAAAAGGTTGGGACTGCTTACTTCCCACATGGAGCAAGGGGGAAATCAGGATCCTCCCTCAGAGTTATGTCTACAATGTAATCATGGGGTCTGATTACAGCTCAAGTAGATATACCCCAGCTACTGAACCTAGCTAGTTCGGGAATCGAAAGCAATGAAGCCATGGCAGCATGGGCTTCAGCACAAGCTATACAAGCCCATTGAGAACCCAGGGTAATTACAGCATGCAGAAGCCCAGGCTGCCACCAATTCACTGTGTGGTACCTTAGCTAGATAGATTAAAGCTATCTAGGGTATGTCTAGATGAGCTGCAATCACACTCTGGTAGCAATCACAATTAAGGCCTTGCTTTGCTTTTGGGTTAGCACAACTGCATGCTGCCCTTTACCCAGAACACACTGCAGAATTACATGCAAGTTCTAGCCACAATCAAATATTGATCACTCCAGTAGCCTTTACTCAAATGAGTAAGAGCAGCAGGTTCCTGGCATGACTGTCTGATTATGGGTTTTTGATGAACACAGGAAATAATTAAAAAAAAAAAAGATTTAGAAATTGTTGAACATGTGAACGCCATGTGCTATAATTCTCTCATGATCTGACCTACCATTAACCCAAGAAGCAAGAGGAAGACCAAAGACAGGGTAGGCCCACTGCTTAGTGAAGAGGGAGAAACAGTAACAGGAAACTTGGAAATGGCAGAGATGCTTAATAACTTCTTTGTTTCGGTCTTCACCGAGAAGTCTGAAGGAATGCCTAACATAGTGAATGCTAATGGGAAGGGGGTAGGTTTAGCGGATGAAATAAAAAAATAACAAGTTAAAAATCACTTAGAAAAGTTAAGTATCAGGGGGTAGCCGTGTTAGTCTGTATCTACAAAAACAACAAAGAGTCTGGTGGCACCTTAAAGACTAACAGATTTATTTGGGCATAAGCTTTCGTGAGTATAAACCTCAATTAGATGCCTGCAAGTCACCAGGACCTGATGAAATGCATCCTAGAATACTCAAGGAGCTAATAGAGGAGGTATCTGAGCCTCTAGCTATTATCTTTGGAAAATCATGGGAGATGGGAGAGATTCCAGAAGACTGGAAAAGGGCAAATATAGTGCCCATCTATAAAAAGGGAAATAAAAACAACCCAGGAAACTACAGACCAGTTAGTTTAACTTCTGTGCCAGAGAAGATAATGGAGCAAGTAATTAAGGAAATCATCTGCAAACACTTGGAAGGTGGTAAGGTGATAGGGAACAGCCAGCATGGATTTGTGAAGAACAAATCATGTCAAACCAATTTGATAGCTTTCTTTGATAGGATAACGAGCCTTGTGGATAAGGGTGAAGCTGTGGATGTGGTATACCTAGACTTTAGTAAGGCATTTGATACAGTCTCGCATGACATTCTTATCGATAAACTAGGCAAATACAATTTAGATGGGGCTACTATAAGGTGGGTGCATAACTGGCTGGATAACCGTACTCAGAGAGTTGTTATTAATGGTTCCCAATCCTGCTGGAAAGGCATAACGAGTGGGGTACCGCAGGGGTCTGTTTTGGGACCAGCGCTGTTCAATATCTTCATCAACGACTTAGATATTGCCATAGAAAGTACGCTTATTAAGTTTGCGGATGATACCAAACTGGGAGGGATTGCAACTGCTTTGGAGGACAGGGTCATAATTCAAAATGATCTGGACAAATTGGAGAAATGGGCTGAGGTAAACAGGATGAAGTTTAATAAAGACAAATGCAAAGTGCTCCACCTAGGAAGGAAAAATCAGTTTCACACATACAGAATGGGAAGAGACTGTCTAGGAAGGAGTACGGCAGAAAGGGATCTAGGAGTTATAGTGGACCACAAGCTAAATATGAGTCAACAGTGTGATGCTGTTGCAAAAAAAGCAAACATGATTCTGGGATGTATTAACCGGTGTGTTGTGAGCAAGACACGAGAAGTCATTCTTCCGCTCTACTCTGCTCTGGTTAGGCCTCAGCTGGAGTATTGTGTCCAGTTCTGGGCACCGCATTTTAAAAAAGATGTGGAGAAATTGGAGCGGGTCCAGAGAAGAGCAACAAGAATAATTAAAGGTCTTGAGAACATGACCTATGAAGGAAGGCTGAAAGAATTGGGTTTGTTTAGTTTGGAAAAGAGAAGACTGAGAGGGGACATGATAGCTGTTTTCAGGTATTTAAAAGGGTGTCATAAGGAGGAGGGAGAAAACTTGTTCACCTTAGCCTCTAAGGATAGAACCAGAAGCAATGGGTTTAAACTGCAGCAAGGGAGGTCTAGGTTGGACATTAGGAAAAAGTTCCTAACTGTCAGGGTGGTTAAACACTGGAATAAATTGCCTAGGGAGGTTGTGGAATCTCCATCTCTGGAGATATTTAAGAGTAGGTTAGATAAATGTCTATCAGGGATGGTCTAGACAGTATTTGGTCCTGCCATGCGGGCAGGGGACTGGACTCAATGACCTCTCGAGGTCCCTTCCAGTCCTAGAATCTATGAATCTATGAATCTATGAAAAACCCGATCCAATATTAATGCGACTAATGGAGCATAGGCTTGTTAGCAGAACTCAGGAGAGAAAGTCATTGTGATTATGTTTATTTTGTGCTTGCTGGGGATTTTTGAGTTCAGGTAAGGATTGCTGGGATTATTTTTCAGTTATCTTTGTGATATAATAAAAATTCACTGCTGGCAAGGAGGGTTGCAAATTATTACTAATTTACTTGCATTGTTCAGAAAGTTAATGATTTTTTCATGATTTTGCAAACTGGGTTGTACATAAGAATTTTAGAAAACCAATAGTTCCGGTTGAGTATTTATTTTAATGACAGCTACCCTGGCAATCAAAAAAAGTAGCTCCCAGTTGCTCAGAGAGTCATTGTCATTCAGATTACATATTCCTTAACATTGCTTTTCAGAAATGTTTTATACCAAAGGCTATATTGTATTTTATTGCTAATTAAAAGAGACTCAGGGTCACTAACATATTAAGTATTTGTTTTATGTGGTAACAAGCCCATGTCAAAATGTGCAAAGCGAAATTATTATTTCAAGGGAATCTTACTGCTTTATCTCTAGCATCTATGAAGTGGTTTATAATTATATTTCTCAACTATAAAGTTATTTTTTACTATAAGCCTTAGAACATGGAATACTGAGTGCTCACAAGATGTTGTATGCCAGCTGCCAGCTCATGTATCAAATTTCCAAGGCAGAAGAGAAGCCAGTGTGATAATCTGTACAGAAAAGCCAAAGCCCAGGATGGATTTAACACTGAATTGACAGTTTTGCTGTTTCCTCCTGGTTATCTTTGCAGTTAAATTTAAAAATTAAATGTTAGAACTCCCCACTCAACATCACACCACTCCACAGTGCTACGCACGGAGATTCTGTTTCTATGGTAACTGCTGGAGACTTCTTCACAACCTGATGTCGCCCACATACCAAATTTAATTACAATACATGTGAACCATCAAACCATTTATTTTTTTCATGATATTAGCAGCAATTATAATGCAAGGAACTAATTGGAGTTGCTAGTTACTTTACCGGTCTGTTTTTCTATTTATCTAAAACAATAGAAAGAAAACCTCAAAGCCTATTAAAACACAATAGAGGGTGGGAGAAGAACACACTTTCTGGCTCTCACCAGTGGCAGACGATTAATTCTACTTTGGAGTCCTCTTCTCTGTGACCATATCACTTCACTAGCCATGTGCCAAACTCTTCTAGTGGTTCAGAAAGTACTTGGGCAGCTTGGGGTCTGCCCAACCACAACAGCCTGGTGTTTACCTGCTATGAACATAGGGGCAAATGCTGCCACCTCCTCATGTGCAATGCTCTAAGTCAGGGGTATGCAACCTATGGCATGCGTGCCAAAGGCGACATGTGAGCTGATTTTCAGTGGCACTCACACTGCCCGGGTCCTGGCCACCGGTCCGGGGGGCTCTGCATTTTAATTTAATTTTAAATGAAGCTCCTTAAACATTTTAAAAATCTTATTTACTTTACATACAACAGTAGTTTAGTTATATATTAAAGACTTATAGAAAGAGACCTTCTAAAAACATTAAAATGTATTACTGGCACACGAAACCTTAAATCAGAGTGAATAAATGAAGACTCGGCACACCACTTCTGAAAGGTTGCCGACCCCTGCTCTAAGGCATAGTGGAACAGTTGCAGTTCTGCTGGAGGAGTCCGCACAAGGGGCCACACTAATTATCCCACATTGTAGAACTCTGTCAGGGGCTCCTATGCACCGCTGTGGTGGAAGGGTGGGTTGGGTCTGGAGCCAGTGGATCCATGACTATGCTGGTCCACCTGCTATTCCTCATCACAATGTAGGAGGAGTGCAAGTGAGCAGACACTAATGTGTCCTTAGGCTGTAGCAGCAACTGCAGAGCCATACTGTTGCCACTCCTCAGCCTGTGCGGAGGTTACTGTGGGGAATTTTAAGCACTGCTTGGATTTAGTACGGGGAGCAGGACTTGCCCTAAACAATCATTAGAACTTTATCATATCACACTCACCCACGCGCACACAGTTTTTTAGGAAAACAAAATGTGCACTATTAGAAACACACTGTAAAAGAAAAAAAGGAAATAAGGGGAGTTGGCCACCATAAAATGCAAGTTTATACAGTAGTTAATATAGGCACTAGCTCTAGTCTCTTTCCTTAGTATTCTCTAGAAATAGAGTTGATAGTAGCAATGTGCATTTCAGCAGCCATCACTCCCCCTGGTTGGATAATGGACCTCAGGCGACTGACCACTCCCCACCCCCACCCCCATTTTACAAACACGTGCGGGCAGATCCATGCATGGTGGATTTTCCAATTCAGGCCACAGAGAAATCATGTCCTGCCTAGAGAGGAGGATTTGTCAACTAAACTATCAATGGAACCTATAAGAAATATGACTTTTTCAAAATCAGCCTTTAGACATTAACTATGGCTTCTTTGACTCCCCTCTATAATTTTATGGATTATGTAAATGTTGGAAGATTTGGATACTGCAAGAATGTTTCCATTTTCTAAAATGAATGTAAAATTATTTTAGCATCTTTTCCCTGCTTTAACTACTGGTATTTCTTTGCTGAACTCCTTTAGCTTTGCTGAACAGACAAAAGTCATAGAGGTATGTAGCAACTGGCCTGGAATTTGGAGGGAGGAGCACAGTTGAAGGAGGGAAGAGTTTGGAGGAGACACCAGGAAGTTAATCTATATGCTTATGGCTAAATGCTAGCTGCATTTGCAGCACCTCTGTAAACAGTTCTTTTAATCAGAGGATGCTCAAGACAATATGCTGCCCTAGGCAAAACTTCAGTGGCCCCCTTCCACCACCCAGAAAAGAGGTTCTCAACCAGGGGAGGGGAGAACACTGGACTTTGGGGGGTGGGGGGCGGCAGGGCACACAGTGTGCTTTCTGATGGTTCGATGGTTATGGTAGAAAGGGGGAGTAAGCAACAGGTCAGAGCCATTCATTCAGGATTGGGCCAGCTGCCCTCCTGGTGGTCAGGTCAAATTTGAATGAGTGGCATTGCAACATGCTGTACAGGATTACAGTACCACTCAGGTTTGGCCCAGCCACCCCTGCTGCCCTACGCAGCTGCCTAATTTGCCCAAAGCTAGAACAGCACCTATTCTTAATAAAGAGTGGGTTTAGTTCCAGAAACATAGTCTTATCACACTATTACCCAGCACATTATACTTGAAACAATATATATATTGTAGGCAGTTGTGCGAATAACAAAAGAAGATTTCTCTAAGAACACTCAGCATTGTGAACCAAAGCTGGTCACAATTACGCTGAAGTAAATCTGGAGTAATGGCACAGAAGTAATTGAAGTTATTCCTAATTTACACTGGTTTTACAGAGTTCATGATGAGTGAAAATTGGCTGCTGATGTACAGTAGAACTTCACAGTTATGAACACCAGAGTTAGGAACTGACCGGTCAACCACACACCTAATTTGGAACTGGAACTACGCAATCAGGCAGCAGTAGAGACCCAAAAAGCGAATGTTAAACATAAACTACTACAAAATAAAGGGGATACCTATACAAAAAGATTTGACAGGTTAAGGAAACATTTTGTGCTTGTTTTGTTTAAATTAAGATGGTTAAAAGCAGCATTTTTTTCTGCATAATAAAGTTTCAAAGATGTATTAAGTGAATGTTCAGTCGTAAACTTTTGAAAAAACAAACATAACGTTTTGTTCAGAGTTAAGAACATTTCAGAGTTATGAACAACCTCCATTCCTGAGGTGTTCGTAACTCTGAGATTCTACTGTAAATCTGTTTTCGCTATCATCGCTATCATTATTTCCACCAGAAGAGAATCTGGCCCAGAGCTCTTAGAATGAATGTTTTCTTCACAAAAGAACTACATTGCAAGTATAGATTCACCCTCACCAGTGTTGCAGTTGGTGCAGTTCACTTCACTAACACAATCTGAAACTTTCATTATACTTCATATAACACTGGGGTAAATTTAACACTCATATCAATGGAGTTACATGCGTGTAACTGAGATCAGACGTTGGCCTTCCAGGTAACTTACACCAATATTTACAAGATCCCAGAATCTGGACCAATTACATTATAACTGAATTTCAGCAGCATGAAAGTAATACCCTTTTGGTACTTATACCCCCGGAAAGTCTGATTCCCATTTCATTTGTACTGGTTTTCTACTGACACAACTCCATTAGCTTAAATAGTCACCGATGTACAGTAAGTGAGAGGGGAATCAAATCCATTGTGCTCACATTCACAAAGATCAAAAGTATGTGGGACTGGAAGAAATCCAAGTTGTTCCTTGCAAATTGCAATGCTAATTTGTTTAACGTTAGCATCAGTCTTTTTTTCTTAGGGTTATTTCTTTCATGTAGTCTAGCATCAGACTAAGATTTTGGCAGATCCTGAAAACATTTCCTTCACTGTCCAGCAGATGTACTTTTCTCCAGTGATGATAAACCTGTGTTGATGGATCAATTTTTAAACAAGATTTAAATATAGTTTGACTGGCTATTGTTGACTAAGCATAGCATTTAAAATTGTTTAAAATCCATGTATAAGACTGGATCACAAGGGAATATTCCTAGCTTTCAATATTCTTTAGGAGATTTCCCTTTTCTTCAGGATTGCAGCTGAAATAAGGTTTCTGCTATTGTTTCTGGAGACTCTTTGGATTTATTCTGCCATTGGAAGAGCTATGACATCATTGCTAATTAGCAATGTGAGAACTTCAAAGGTTCAGTGGTTTGGACAAGCATCTAGAAGTCTGGGTGTTTATCTGAAGTTATTCTAACCTTAGCCAAACAAGATTTTTGTGTAAGATTTCTGAAACTTCCTGGTGTCTGGTAAGCTGGAAGTATGGAAAGAACAACTTTGAAGATAGCTAAAGAAGTATTTTCAGAGGCTGTAAGTGCTAGAAATTGGGGAACGTTTCAACAATGAGTCTTTTTTTATTTTTTTTCAATTAAATTATTGGGGAAATACAGCAGTGCTGCTACCTTGCTTTGATCTATCTAGCTAGCTATCATACCCATTACCATAGTGTCTGACCACAATTCTGTTTCCTTTTTTACTTTATTTGTCCTCATCTTTAGATGTATCCTCTATTTTTAAATTCAAGAACAATAGCCAAATTGTGCCCTCTGGAGCTATTGAGAGCAAAATTTGGCCCAATGAGACTAGGGGGGAAGTTTTAATGAACATTCCATGATACTGTCCCTTTTCTCTTTGCTGTTTGCAATAATAATGTGATTATGGTTTTCTTCACACAAATGTTGAATTAAACAATGAGAACTTTCATTCTCACAAAGCCAAAAATCAAGAGAGAAAAGGTTGTGGGGGGTCTCCCTAATTGGTCCAATGTTTCAAAATAACTTTTAGACACGTTGGTCCCATCCTATTGTAACTCTTCTTTTTAGTTTACTAAAATACAGAATCCAAAATTAGCCTATGAACTATAATAATATTCGAACAGTGGTTTTAGATTATTGTTCTTCTTGTAATTACCAGAAATAACCAACTGTTCTTTTCCGGGGAGACAGATCTTTGCATTTACATTTTCTTTTCTCATTCCTTCATGGTCGAAGTGAGATGATTTCATGGAATACGGATAGAACTCTGGAGTTTTGACAGGCTGATTTCTGTGTTTATTCTCAGTTGGTACTTAGGGCCAAAGTCTGCTCTTCGTTGCATTCTTCAGTGGAGTTCCATGAGAAGAACTGATGGCAGAACTCAGCCTATAGACAGAACTTTGCACAGATTGAAACCGAGATCAGAGTATGTTCCTAAGTATTGTGACGGGGTAAGGAATTGTAAACGGTGATGGAAGGCGATATAAGTAGGACAAACGACTTGAAATTAAGCAGAAGTTGTTTTATGTTGGATTGAATAGAAATCCCGGTTAGCTTCATTGTAGGGGTTGAAATCTGATACACACAGTTGAGGCTGAGGGCCAGACTGCAGCTGAACCCTCCAAAAGCACACATGGGTAACAGGGTACAAAGAGTGCAGGCTTTGAGCCTTACAGGGGCTAGCTACTGTTACAATGTTTATAATCCCCTGAGTGCCAGGTCTGCACCTGGCTAGCTGTGCTAGCCACTCCTGTGGTATTGGGGACTGTGCCTTTAAGGGCTGAACTTCCCAGACAGAGTGTGGGCAGAGGCTGTGAAGCTGTTGACATTTGGAACCAGACACAGAATAAATCAGGGTCTTCCAAGCACCTCCGCACTGAAAGATCATAGAATACCACAACCCCAAGAGGGGCAGGCAGGCGGTAGGACCATACTTACCCCTGCACTAGCCAGCAGAGCTGGTCAGCCAGCAATGAGAGGAGCATATGCTGTACTCCCTCAAAGGCTGAGAAATTCCCCTGTGTTCCTGGCAGTTCCAGGAGGTATTCAGGGACCTTATTAAGACACAATGCTATGAGCCGCTGATGGAAGAGTGAGGCTCTACCCCAGCCCTATGTAAACTCAGGAGTATAAGGCACACTTCATTACTTAATAATGTAGATATCTTAAAATCAATGTTTATATCTTAAAATCAATGTTTATACTGAAAATACATGTAGATTTACATATCTACTTTAACTTTTTATGGTTTTATTTCAGTTTTCTGTGCACATTGTTTAGAGAAAGGTAATAGCAGAGCAGGTTAAAAAAGAAGGACAATGAATGCTGTGTATGGGTACGCCATGTACGTGACTGTATATCTATTCTAGTGATAAAAAGAATGAAGACGTGTATGACACAGAGGACTTACACATATTGCATGAGACACTGTCTGGAGCCAGATTTGAATGTCAGAAAAATTCTGTATCAAAGAAAGAATTTTTTTTTTCTAAATCCAGTTCATTTCATATCACTAACTGAGCTGCATTTAGCCACAAATTCTATTTTTAGGGAAATGCTTTTATAATTGAAACTCACATCATTCCCTGTAATTTTTTGTCAAATGACTGCGTCTGTTGCAGTGAATGAGACATAATGGTATGTGATCAGTTTTTATAGTGCGATAATGGTAGATTTCATTAATAAAAGAATTACGATATTAGAAATAACTTCTGCAGTTAAAATGAAAAGGCGGGTAATGAGATGCTGAAAGATTTAAATCATCAACTATGTAACAGTTGCTGCCATTTATTAGGAGAGCCCCGAGGAGATGGGGAAGTAGCTGCACAGACAGCCAATACTGGGAAAGAATCTTTCACAGACATGTTAACCATTTCACTGCTGTTTAGGCATAATAAAGGATTGTCTATAAGGCTCAGCAAAGTGATTTGTAGAGCACTCTAATGTGTTGGGCTCTAACTGTCCTGTGTAGACCTGCTAGTATCAACGGAAAGATACCTAGTTTGCATCACACTCTAAAAGGTAACTAGTTTGTGTTAACATAGTGGATTATATTAATGTGAAGTAGGTATCTTTAGAGTGCACTAGCAGGGTCTGCACAGAGCAGTTAGAGTGCAGCACATGAGAGCACTTTACAAATCACACCCCTGCACAACACTTTGCTGCACCACGTAGACAAGCCCAAAATTGATTTTCCATTCACCACACACAGTATGGTGCGATCACCCTTTCTGCCCCAGCTTGGAGACACGGCTGTCCCAGGAGCAAGTGGACTTGACTAAAAAGGAGTGCCACTTCATGATCCAGGGGGGCTCACATAGCTCTGTAAAGCACCCCCTGCCTATGCTCACAAAGAGTTATCTGTTTGTGTGAGAACTCCAGGAGTGCTGGCTGCAACTGTGCCTTTGATCAGCTGATAGGATGCCTCCCTCCACTGTCCAAGAATGTCTGCAAGAATTCACACCACTGGAGACTAGCAATGTGATTACAAAGGGTGACACCACTCCTTAGCCATAACATTAGTTTATTTCAAAACTCGGGTGGCTGTGGCTGTTAGAGATCTGTACCAAGAACTGAGCCTTAACAAATAATAATATAGAAAAGTATTTTATTAGTAATCTGGATTGAGCTCGGGTCTCGGAGTTGAGACAGCAAATAAAGACACAGTCCTTCTCCTTCTCCAAGAATCGAATGAATTTAGATCATCATGCTGCTCATGAAAGCAAGGGAATACAAACAGTGGAGAGAGTCTGAGTTTTCTATAGACAAATCACTGTATAAGTGTTCCCAGACAGCACTGCAATTGAATTTCAGTGCTGTCCTGAAATACTCTTGTATTTCTAGTCTTGGGCCTCACTTATGCAAAAGCCACCTTTTACAACATGTATGCATCTCAGAGGTTAGAATCAGCATATGTTCCATGTGATGTCCCTTCCAGCATACTGGGATAACTGCTCAATTTTCACCATCAGACTCAGGATAAAATAAGACTACTTTGTTGAGACATAATTTGATGCTATTCCAAAGGCAGCTTTAATTTACCCCACCTCATTTCATTACCATTTTTATATATGGTTTTCCTTGGTGAATGCACATATATTACACCTGAGGGATTATTTATGGATTTATGTAATATGGATTATACAATAGAGTCTGTTAGCACTCCCAGTGCAGGTCTCTGAGGCTTTTAGTACATGGCTGAATGCTTGATCGAAGTGAAGAGGGTTAAGGTACTACTCAGTCTGAGTACAATTACCCTCTTCCACTCCAAAAAATATTGTGCTTTCCTGGTATGCAAAATAAGAGGCTAAATTGTACTGTGCATGATCTAAAGCTAGTACAGTTTTCTACCCCCTACCTTCCTGTACCAACCATAATCCTCCCCCCACCCCTCCACCCACACATATTTTAAACTCATACTTTTCTCATGGATTAAGAAAAAATGGGGCCATTGATTTCCATGGTGATCATCAAGAACTGGATGGGTTTGAATGACTGAAGTTTCAGATATTCAACGTAATGAAGCCATATGACATGAGCCTGTTCTAGATAAAGTCTGAGATAAATGAGGTTCAGAATATGAGTATAGTGCTGTACTAGATTCTTTGAACCTGATCCTGTAAAATGCTTAGTGCATCTCCTAAGGTGCCAAATACCCACAAGTTCTACAGACTTCAGGGGCAGATGATGGTCAGCACTCCCAAGAGGTGCTCAGCATCTTGCACATCTCAAGAGCTCTGCCAATATTGCCAACCCCAAGTATTCAAAAATCGTGAGGCAAGTCACCAAAAAAACAAGAGATTATACAAAAATAGCACATTCTGAGCTCTCTTTATTTGCTCTCTGCTGTTGGAGCCTTTAGGGTTTACATTCTGAAGCTTTTCTTCACAATGATGAGGGCTAGAATCTTACTTTTTTTAAAAACACAGGAAACCTGAAAGCTGAGATGCTCATGTAATCACAACACTTCAGGAGCCAGAGCTTTAAGAAAAACAACAAACATTACAAAACTCACAGAAAAGTCACAAAAGTTGGCAATGCGGCATTTATATCTCTAGAACAACCAATAACAGAGATGGCCTGACCCAGAACATCAAATCTGAACTGCATCATACTTTAGGGAAGCTCAAATCTGCATCGAGATCTGGCTCTGAATATGAATTTCAGAGGTAAGGCCTATTTATGATCATTCACACAAATGGATTTTTGTTCACGCAAATGTCTGGGGAATGGTTACATTCACTCCTGTGCAGAGAGCCTGCATATGACTTATCTATCACTTAAGTACTACTTAATAATGTTCCCTTTTTTCCATTTTCCCACTTTAGGCTTGGACTTATAATGCATAGCTCATGTGCAGGTTTCTACCCAGGAATGAATTTTCCTCTGTGTTTTTTACTATTAGTCATTTCTTTTTCCACCATCCCATCAGTAGTAAGCAGAAATAGTACCATGTGACTTACGTGACAAATCATACAAAGTGATTAATATATAGCAAAACAGCCAAAGTGAAGAGATCATGAAAACCACTAGGCTGAAATAGTTTCATAAAAATTATTTGATGAGCACTTGGAAATAAGAAATATATTTGTAGGAATCAGGCTTGGTTTGTGGATGCTGCACCAATGGAAAGAAAAATCCTCAGATAATTTATTTGTAATGAGTAGTTCAGACAGCTCTACTTTTTTGGTAGATATTATTTAATAGACACCAGCATTCATAATTCTCTCTGTGTGTGTGTATTCCAGAGCACTGTCAACATTTGGTGTATAAGATTAACTTTAGCAAATGCATTTTCTTCCTTTAGTCTCTCATTACTCTCTAGGTTCTTCCCCAGGATACATTCTTTTAGTTTTAACTCAATTTTAGCTTCTGGAATAGATCTGCCTGCCACTTTGATGCTCTCTCAAACGTAGTTAACAATCTCATCCAATGAATCTCTCTAATGTCATGTAAGATGGTGCTTCAGGCCAAATTTTAAAAGGTATTTAGGCCCCTAGAGAGATTTTCAAAAGTGCCTACGCACCTAATTCCTTTTGATTTCAATCTAATTTCTATTCAAAACCCCACTAAGAGCTGACTTGCATCTTTAGGCACCTAAATTTGGCCCTTCATACAAGCCTCCAACCTGGACAAGCAGCATGTGACGTTATTGACATGAACTGTGACCATATAGATCATTGTTGAAACCAAGGTCCCGTAATGGCACCAAATCTTTTACAAAGGAGGTTAAGAAGGTGTCTATGAAAAGATTGCAATTTGCTGGTTATGAGTATGCTGTCTGTGTGTGTGTATCATTTTTGTATTTGAAGTTATGAATATTGGCTATGTACTTGTATCTCAATGTGTTTGATTCAAAGTAGCACCAGTGAAGCATTTGGCCAGCTTATTGAGAAGGGAACCTTCAGATTAAGTGCCCAATCAAGAAACACTTAACTGACAATGGACCTTGGGAGACTCCAATTCACATATGAGGAGCCTTCCTGGGGACGTTCAAGGTAGCATGTGAGCAATGGCTGCTCTCTTGTAAAGAACTGAGTCATGCATGGACATGTGACTTGCCCATGTGACTCCAAACTCCACTTTGTTGCTGTGATTTTCCACAGTAAGAACAAAGGGTCCTTCCACATGGCAGAGAATATAAAAGGCCCTGGAAACCCCTCCATTTTGTCTTCAATCCTGCTTCTTACCTCTGGAGGAACTTTCCTACAAACTGAAGCTCTGAACAAAGGACTGAATGACCCATCCAAGCTGTGGATGTACTTCAGATACTTGATTTGAACCTGCAGTTTATTCCATCACTGCTACAAGCCTGAACCAAGAACTTTGCTATTATTGTATGTAATTGATTCAATTTAACCAGTTTTAACTCTCATCTATATTTCTTTCTTTTTATAAATAAACCTTTAGATTTTAGATTCTAAAGGACTGGCAACAGCGTGATTTGTGGGTAAGATCTAACTGGTATATTGACCTAGGTCTGGGGCTTGGTCCTTTGAGATTGGGAGAACCTTTTTCTTTTACTGGGGTATTGGTTTTCATAACCATTCATCCCCATAAGGAGTGGTGCTGGTGGTGATACAAGGGAACTGGAGTATCTGAGGGAATTGCTTGTATGATTCTGGTTAGCCAGTGGGGTAAAACCAAAGTCCTCTCTGTTTGGCTGGTTTGGCGTGCCTTACATGTAAAGGACCCCCAGCTTTGGGCTGTGACTGCCCTGCTCTAAGCAATTCGTCCTGAATTGATACTCTCAGTTGCATCCTGCCAGAGGCCGCTTTGTTACACAGCAGTCTGTACTTTTACTGGGTGGACTTCTTCAACATAACTCCAGTAGCAAAGAAAGTCATCCAGATTCATGCTTCCTTGCAATGAATGAGCTGAAAGGTCAAGAGAAGGAGAAGAAGAGAGACTCAAACACACCTCATTATATCATCATTAAGGACAATAGAGCTGCATTCATCCAGACCTCCAATTTTGTAGTCCATCCCAAATCAGCAAAGCATTTATGCGCATGTTTAATTTAAGTAACATGTTGATTTCAATAGGATTTAATAATTAGAGTAAAGTTAACCGTGTGCTTAAATACATTGCTGATTAGGGATGGACTTTAGTATGTTCTTAAATGTGTTGCTGAATTGGGACCTCCCTGTTTCTTCCCATATATTTCAGTTACTTTTCACACAGAGACTATTTGCATAGTTCCCGTATCCATACCAACCTATAGTTTTGTCTCTAGACAGATACTTTTGTGTTTAATAATTATTTGTGATAAATCATGACTAAACATGTCGTTAATCTGTTCATTTTCCATACAGGGCTCAGTTGTGACTTTGACCAAATGGCTGTGCAGAGGAATAAAGGGGTAAGTGGACCCTGCCATGGCCATCAGAGCAGATGGGTAGATAAGATAGTGGCAGAAAATGGGCAGAACCTTGGCTCTGCTCCCAGTGTGTCACCTATAGCAGCTGAGCCATTACAAAGGGTACTAATAATGTGCTGCTGATACGAGACAGTAGAGAATTATTACTCCTTGGACTAAGGCGGGGAATGGGGACTTTTTTTTTCCCTGGGATGCTCCTGGGGGTGTACTGTACACCAGTGCACCATTCCTTACTATGGGCTGTGATCTTAGCCATTCTAGACCTTAATTGCCACATGCATTTTAAATTATATAATTTCACTTGTTTTCAACCTCCCTTCCCCTTTCAGTGGTCCTCCTTTCTTGTAATATGAAAGCCACAAGCCCGAACACAGACTGCATTTATTTGCCATTTTTCTTGTGCACAAATTCAATACAGAAATGCCATTCTGTCACAAACTGTTTTTTAAAACTATCGCCTGCGTGCAGCGATGCTGCAGGTCATCCCCTATGAGAAGAGAACATTGACATAATTAGCTGTAACGTATTTGGCCACTTTGCACAGAACTTTGGAAGCAAACTTCAAAGGGTGACATTTGGGAATGCTCGGTGTTTATGAGCTGCTTTTTACTGGGCGTGTTTCTGTTCTCTCAGATGTGTGGACACCAATTATTGTAATAATAAAGAAGATTCATTGGCTGGCATTGTGCAAATTTTTTTCTTATTAAACCCCTGGTGTCACCTCAACTGGCTTCAATTTTACCATTCGCATGTGTCACAGAGAGAGAGTTTTAACTGCTTTGTATTTGTTAATGACATTCATAATTAAGCTGTAATGTGAAGATTACAGATGATGTTAGTTGCAAGCTCATTCTGGGGTACTGTTTCCAGTTTTCTATAGATTTCCTCATTGAAGAGCTGAGCTGCAGTGACCACAATCAAACAGCCACAGGCTCTTTTTGTTGATGTTGAATAATGACCAAATATTCAATATGTATCAAGAATATTATTTCTGGACAGGGTCGTCCCCTCCTTATAGTAAAACTCACAAGAGGGGCTTGAGGGGCAGGAAAATTCTGAGGATTGTATTTCAGAGTATCCCCTACCTCACTGCATCAAGAGGATGCAATGAGAGACAGGAAACCGATGTTCCAATCCCTTCTCATCATCAAACAGAGAGGGGAATTTATCCAGAGTCTCCTAGTTCTCAGGAACATCTTACCACTGGGGCATAGATCACAAGGAAGGCATCTTTCCATGCCCGCCAGGCCATTTTGCTTAAAGTTTAGGCGTGCACTGCCACTGTTCTGTCAAAAAACAGTCTAGGCATCTGACTCCAGCAGAGGGCTATCAATGTGGATCACAAGCAGAGATAAGTGCCTCTTTCCAACCCAGACTTAAGCATGAACTCCTTCAGAGAGGCAGGGCCTAGGATACATCCCTCTAATCAGTATCTGCTAGAGCAGCGGTTCCCAAACTTTAACAATCTGTGAACCCCTTTCACTAAAATGACAAGTCTCGTGAACTCCCTCCTAAAAATGAATATTTCCAGGGATTTTCTCCTTTACCTGAGTATAAATTACAAAAGCAGTGATCTTGGAAATATAAAATTTGTTTTTATGACATGCTTATTACACACTATTATTAATTATTATTTATCATTACAGTATTTTTATTACATTATGAAAACGGCAACACTGTTCCAAGATCTCACTTTCATAGCTTGTATCACTTTGAATAAGCCTGTTATAAGATAAGGCTCCTATGTTTCATCAAGGAGTATCAGATGTGAAACAGCATGAAGCTATTTAAGAAGTCAACTCAAAGAGTTCCTCCTACACAAGCATTCAGGTCTTGAGCAGTCCAGGCAAACAACGCACGTTACAACAAAGCTTTAAACTTGTTCTTCATAATAATTTTAAAAACAATACTAGCTGCCTATTTAATTTTAAAAACAGCAAAAAATATCCACCTCCCCTTTCCATTTCTTATAAGGAGTCTTGAAGTTTAAATCTCCTTGGTGTGATAGATATTCTTCCTTTGAACTGCTTAGCTCTTGGAAGTCCAGAGGCTCCGGGCTGCTGGCCCCGTGCTGCCTGGGGTCCCTAGGGACAGCTCTGTCTGCCATTAGGGAATTTTTTCCCGAGAACCCCCTGTACCACTTCGTGAACCCCCACTGTGCTAGAGGTTAGTGTAGGCTGCATCACAGCTAGCATGCTGACTTTTGTGGGTCCCATTCTCAGGCACCTAGCTCTCCCCATACATTGTACAGGGAGCCTTCACGCCTAATCTAGGGTTTGTGGATTGCACTGGGTGGCTGGACGTTTCCATGCCTAAATCCTTTTGTGAATCTGGGCCTTCAGAAAATGTCTACTCATCCATTGTCTGCCCAATCCCAACATATATAGGGCTCTCTGTGCGGTTCTGGGATGGAGGTAATGATGCTGCAAAGGTGGCTGATCTACTTTCCACATCCGTAGGCTAAACCATGTATGGATGTTGGGGACAAAATCTGTCCCTCTGTTATCTAAACATACAATAGTGTCAGGCATTTTTGCTATGGTTTCCTGACTAATCTCAGCACACAAAGTCTGGAAAAGAAGGTACTGGGCAAAAGAAGGTTGGTGCCTTGGTTATTTTGAGGAGTGGGGGCTAGTATGACTGTACCTGCTATTAGGAAAAGATATCAATGCAGAGGTTAATCATGAAACCATGATTAAAAGAGGAACTTTAGTAAAGAAAGATCACTAGTGAGTGGTACCGTTTGGTTTTAGATAGGCAAGAAAGGATATGGGTAACAGAGGACATGTATGTAAAGTCAACAGAGAACACCTCTCAATTTTCATATAGGACAAGTCAGAACCATTTCAGAAATGAGTTAGAATCTGGCAGTCATGCTGAGCAACAACGAGAGCTATTCAAATCTCACATGCACCGGGAATCCATGGGCACGTTGTGCTTCCTGAAATAAAACAACAGGGTAAGTTGCAGGTCAGTGAAATCCCAAATATGTGGTGACATCCTTATCTGAGATTGGTATGACTCTATGCTAGCAAAAGACAGCCACAGACAACTTGGATTTGACCATTGCATCAACAGGATCTGCTACGACAATAACAAATCAGATCAAGCTGTAGAGCTGTGAAGGAACCAGGATTTCAATTCTGCAGCAAATTCCATGATTTTGAAATATGTCATTCATGATGCCCAGGAAAAGCATGTGAGAAAATTTGTCTAGTCACTTGCCTATGATGTGAGAGACTAAAGTTCGAGTCCTTGCTCTAATGATTCTTTAATTGTTTATGCACAGTGGAACTGCTTCAACAGGAGTGATGGCGGGGGGAGACATACACGGCACATATCCCAGTGGCTAGGTCACTCTCCTACAAAGTGGGAGACCCAAGTTCAAATCTATTTCCACATGAGATTGGAGGAAGAGAGTGAATTTGATGCCAGGATGAGCAGCTCATTGCTCAGTTACTGAATAGTAATTTGAACTATTGTAATGGTGTCCAGAGCGTAGGATGGACATTTGTTCAACTGGTGCCCTCTTTTATAAATCTACAGGAATAAAATAAATCAGTCTCACTTTCTCAACCCTTTTTACTTTCCAGCTCAGCTTGAAGATAAGGTAAAGGTGTTTTCATCACTGTGCAATCTCTCTTCAACCTTTGGTTATTTCATCAGAAATGATAGCAATGCAGAGGTTAAAGACAACCCAAACAAACTCCTTTGACTAATATCAGCACTATCGGCAGCCTGAAGAATTCCTACATACATTTTCCAAATGGTCTGTCCAGCAACAGTGCCAAGAAATTGATCCCTAATGATCAAACATGTATAATCCTCTCAAAATGGTTTTGTCTTACAATGCAACTCCCTCAAACATCTGCTACTCTGGACTGGTAGAACATTCAAATCAGAACTAGAACAAGCTGGTTCAGAATTGAACCAGCAGTTTCATCCACCCATGCCTAGGTGTTCATGTGGAACATGTTCCTTGAAAGAACCATGGAGCATATGAATTCTAGTAGAGTCACAGAGCTGGCATTTCACAAACAACACCTAAGGTGAAAGAGAAGCAAATACTCTTCAGTGCAATCTACCAGGATAATTTCAAGGGGGGCCCTAAGAACAAGACCTTCTCACACATGATATTTGAACCCTCTCCCTTGGTTTACCCACCAATCAGTTTCTCATCCTGGCTAGGGTGTTAAAAGCTCTTCTCATTCCTGCAGAGAGCCCATTATATCGTGCATTGAACATACCACCCCCACATTGAAAGTTCAGTGCTAGACTACACTGGCAATACTTATCTTTCTTCATGCTTGGTCTAAGGGAACAGAACCCCTTCTCTAACACCAAGAGATACACCCAAACTTGATTGCAAAAGTCATGGACACCCCTTAATTACAAAAAACAATGGACCCTACTAAAATGATAGGAACTTCCCTCCATGAACAATGGGCATCCTGGAGAAAGATGTGACACTTGGGTAGCTGAACACAATGCTGAAGAAATTATCCAAATATTCTTCGTTAGAATTAGTAAGAAGTTGAGGCTATCATGTTTTGGATACCAGACAATACAAAAGAAACAAAAGCAATAAAATGGATCTGACCAAGAGGAACAAGAATTCTAATAGCTGTATAATGGATTATAATGGTCAGAAAAATAAAGATTTCATTCACCGGAGAAAATATAGTCAAGAAGGAACATGACTGAAATTTTCTAAAAGCTAAAATGGATAGTAAGAGTAGGTTTAGATGAGCTATTTCAACTAATGTCAAACCCTAGCACTTGGGGATAGCATAAGAACAGGGGCTGTAGACAGAACTCTTTCATGCAGAGTATAAGCCTTGTACGAGTTAGCAATGACAGTAGCAGTAGCAACTGACACATTCACACTTAACTCAAGTACTTTATTAACAGCGGAGACTTTTATGAGTTATTAGTGGGTAAAACGGCTAATTAATTAAAACTGGGCCAGATGAAATTATTCCCAACTCTCCTTCTGCTTTATAATGTTCATATGCTAGTCCTTTTCAGTTCTCCTTACAAAGACTCTATAAAGCAAACCAGATGCACACTCAATCTTTAATGAGCAGTTAAAAACTTACTTTCTAGCTGCTCTTGTCTTCTGTTCAGCATTCTACAGTGACAACATTCACTTCCAGTGATGTGGTTTATTGATACTCATACTAATACATTGATTTATTAAGTCACTTCAGTAATGAATATATATTTATATTCTTGTTGGCTGTTGTACCATTTTCCCTAGGGTTGCCACCTTCTTGAAATTGTAATGCAGGAGAGTTAGGTATAATTGACCACCAACTAATGTATATCAAGACTATATAAAGACAAAGTTAGTTACTGGAGGAAGGAGTAACTAAAGCATTTGTAAATGTGCAGGTGAAAAGGTTGTAGAAAACATTGGATGCTATAGATGATGTTTGATTTGGTTAAATTAATTTTCACATAGGCAATTGCTCTGACAACAAAATGATGCAACTGTCCCTGGAGAACATGCAACTAATTAGTGTACCTGCTTGTTCTCTTTCTTTCTGGCAAAATGATAGAGTTCAAAACAATAACTGCTGTGAGAAATATGTATGCAAATATAATGACCCTTCAAGCAAGGATGAAGGATGTGAAACTACCACATATCACATCATGGACTTGGATGAGCACAACCGAAGAAGTGGGCTGTAGTCCACGAAAGCTTATGCTCTAATAAATTTGTTAGTCTCTAAGGTGCCACAAGTACTCCTGTTCTTTTTTACAAATACCAAAGGATTTCTCTGAAGTCAGTATAAAAAATCAGAGTACAAATTATTATTTTACTATTGTTAAACTATACTTCTAAGCTCCTAAAGGGACCATTGAGCTAGGGGCTATACAAACCAATGAGACACCCCCTTTTCCATACAATGTAACTGGAGACAATTCACAAATAGGCGAGATAAACAAAAGGAGTGGAAGGAGAAGGAAGACGAGGTTGGTATTGCACAAGTTCATGCAATCCCTCCAAATCTTCTTAATTTTATTGTTTTATAAATAAAAATCAGTGTGATGTCATAGTCTATCACAGAGTGTGGGGGCTCAGAAAGTTCAGATGTAAAAGGGTTAAATAGATTAGTTGGTTTACATCTTCATTGTGAGTCAGGTGGAAGGGGTGGATTGCCCAGAACCTATTGGGGTGCAGACCAGGAGCTATAAGGCCTGATCTATCAGTGAGAAGTCCACTCTGGGAGCTGAGCCTAGCATAAGTTTGTACAGAGTCTCTCCCAGGCTTTTCCCAGGAATTATTTAGTTTGGGAATTCAGCGTAGGAGAAGCCTGAAATTTGAATGTAGTGGATTGCTAAAAGACCAGTTAGAATTTTTATTATGATAAGCAATAAAAGCTGTAAGTGCTCAACTTTTATTTAAATACCTAAAAATGGATGTAGATGCCTGGCTTTAAGTACTCATTTGAAAATGTCAGACTATTTTGCTAAGTGAGACAACTTCCCAGCAGTGTCTATTTTTCTTCAATTATTACATCTCATTATTTTCCATATTGATTGTCGTTGTAGTTTAATACTGGGATATAATTTGTTTTCCATGGTGTCTTAGATAGTGATAAACAAACACTGGATAGTGGTCGTTGTTACTGTTATGTAGTAATGCAGATAATAGATTTTCTCTGCATGCATTTTGAAACTTTACATATTACTTCTTAATTACTGTCTGAATATAAGCACTACAGTAGACATTTTATTATACAAGTTCTATTAGGTACAAGTGTTATCTGCATTTGATGGTTTATACAGGTCTTTAAAATGGAGAATAATATAATGTTGCCCAAACAAATTGTGCTTTGTCAAATATTTCACTTAATGCTGCAGTCACGTCTCTTGTTAGGACTATTTCAACAATACCCTTCTTTTTAGATTGGAGTGGAAATTGTTTACTCAGTCAATTTTTATCCTGCTAGTTAATTCTGCAAGTCATATAATATTGCTTCTCTTCCCTGACTGGATGATACTTCTATTACTTATTTAATATGTGTAGTCCAATAGCACTGAGATTGGGGCCTTACTGTGCTTGGCACTATACAGACATATAGTGTGAGTCAGTTCCTGCCTCAGAGTTTACAATTGATATAAATAAATCATGCAAAGGCTTTGTGGGGAAACAGGTTTAGGGAAGTGAAGTGACTTGCCTGAGGTCACTCAGCAGGTCAGTGGCAGAATCCAGGTTGCCTGACTCCCTGTCTAGCGCCTACTAGACTACACTGTCACATGACTTTCATAACTAAACAAAGCACATACTGTGAAGACACAATCTGATATTTGCTTTCAGCAAATACTCAAACTGGTTTTCACAAGTATTCACACTGGTAAAACTTGCAAGCATGATTATTTGTTGGCAATGCAATGAAAGTGTTGACAAATTGAAATACATTTGAATCTGAATGCATATTCACAATTTTTTGTTACTGTGATTATTTACTATCCACCTGGAGATATTTTCCTAGCACACCTGAGGAGTACAGAAGGGGATCTAGGCAGACTGCCATAGTTCAATGAGTGCAGGCCAGAACAGCATAAGCTTCTCTTGTCTGTCTGTCTCATACTCTTACAAATCTTCCCACTATTCTAGCTGTCATTGAAACTTTACTTGTTATGTGCTTCAACAAGGTGGAACATTCTATTTCATGCAATTAGATTTCTTCATCACCATATTTGCACTACAGGTTAGTGCCTTGAGAGTGACTGGAGCTGGGTTGTGTGTTACTCTGTGCATGAGTGGAGGAGGGAAATAGCATTTTTTATTTTTTTTCCTGCTGTGGGGCAAAGTCCTAAAATCCTTTTTCAGATGTACTTACTTGGATGTTTCCTACTGTATGATAATACCCATTGAATGCTCTTTTTTAAAATACACTGATAAACAAATCCACCAATTATTCTAGATTAAATCAAATTTAACAATGTACTCATCCCATGATGGCTAGTGGTCAGATGATGGAACTGTGAGTAGAAGATTTGAGATCAATATCCCTAAAAAGCAGCAACTATTACTTCCTCAGATTAAGTTAAAGGTGTATACATACACCTGTTGTGGTGTATGTATACCTATGCACCCAAGCAGTAAGGAAAGGGCTAAATGCAGGCACCAGGAAGCAGAATGTTACCATTATAAAGGCTTTTCCTTTAGAAGGGTGAGGGCTGGCTGGGGGGGCACAGTGTAGGGGCTTAGATCTAGGGAGCCAATGGTATCTCTGGCAGCTGTTCAGAACACTCTCTGAGTGCTCAGAGTTCCTGGACAATAAACAGACCTGACAAGCCAGCCCTACAACCTTATTACTATTGAAGTTGCACTACATTGTTTGTTATAAGGTTTTAGATTGGTTTTTTGCCTAAATGTAACTGTTGGCGAAGTTCAGACTTAGCCTCTCAAAGGGATGTTAGTATCTTGGTAACAACCACCACAACTGGAAGTTCCACAGTCCAAATCAAGTAGCCCTCCTCCCCCGATTCATTGTATCTCAAGTAGATTTAGCTAATATTTTATAGCCACAATACATATTTATCCCCAAAGCATTTTAACAATGTATATGCATTCACTACATTGGAGCTCCAGTAACCTTTGTGTTGGAAGGGAATAGGCACCTGGGATCAAAATAATTTAGGCATCCAGCTAAAGCTTCTAAATAGGAGTGGTCTCACTTCTGCAGGTGCTGGGCACCCACAGCTATGATTCTGGCTCTAGAATCTATTAATCTAAATATGCATTTGGGAACTTTGCTTTGATTGCTTGATTGCAGGACAGCAGACCCTATTAAAGGCTATTTAAGCCAATAGGTGACAAAGCAAAGCAGTATGAAAGCAGGCTGTCAGAGGGAGAACTTGGAGTGATTTCATATGTCCATTATACTGTAGGTGTGTGCACATCCCATGCAGCAGAGCCAGAATTTTTAGTGGTACCAATAAGGATGGCCATACATGTGCCCTGACTCCTTGTGCTCAAAGTCAAGTGTATAAAGAGTGGAGCCATCCAGTCCATCCTCTATTTCCTTCTTACCATCTGTGGTCAGTTCTTTTGCACTTTAGATCGACGTTCTTCTGTGAACAAAAGAGTTGATAGTTAATTTAACTAATGGTACTTGTCGTTACGTCCTTTGGTTGTTTTTCCTTTCTCTTTATTCATTTAATTTTTTATCTTATTTTATTTTCTTTCAGATCTGGCAGGCCTGTCTGGCCTTCACCTAGTATCAGGGGAACCTATGACAATGTCCTCTGGCTTACACCACTGCCCATTAGTGACCCATACTATTGCGGTTTAAAGTGCTTTAGTGAGGGTCACATTAGAGACAGATGTCCAGTCTGTCAGGGCTTCAAATCCAGAATGAGGAAGCAAAGAGAAAAGCACTTTAGATATATTCTCAGAACCTGCTTGGTCAGCTCATGGGAGCTCATCAACCACTACGAGTGCTCCCCCAGCCTTGCCAGACAGAGAGACCAAGGAAGATTCCCGTCACTGGGGCCATCCTCTAGGAAGCATCAGAGCTCAGACAACTCTTGTTATCCAAAGCCTAAGAATCTGACCAGAGATGAAGGCCACTCCGGTATCAAGGGAAGAGTGTGCCAATTGGTTTGCCATGCCACTGTATCAGCTCACAGTGGCTTTCCCCGCCATTGACTCTGGTGCCCACACTGGGACCATCGAGAATGGCTACCTCATCAGTAATGACAGTAGATAGAATCTCAGAATCGTAGGACTGGAAGGGACTTCGAGAGGTCCTCTAGTCCAGTCTCCCTCATGGCAGGACTAAGTATTATCTAGACAATCCCTGACAGGTGTTTGGAGATTTTTAAGAGCAGGTTAGACAGTGACAGAAATAACATGATCCAATCACTGGAAGGTGAACCTAGATGGGAAATAAGACATACATTTTAAACTGCCAAACCAGTGAGAGGTCATTCTCTTACAGCACACCAGCTTTCTAAATGGATTATCAGCTGCATTGTTACCCTTGGCAGCATAGCATGTAACATGCTCCTTGAGAAGAGCTGTCAGTGCATTCAACTAGACCACATTCGGCCTCCCTGGCACTTGTTGGAAATGTCCCTATTATGGATATGTGCAAGGCAGCAACGTTGTCCTTGGTCCATATGTTGGCCAGACACTGTGCAATCACAACCACTTCAAGGGAAGATGTGAATGTGTGGAAAGCAGTCCTGCAGTCTTTCTTCCTTTGAGACTCCTAGTCCTATCTCCATTGTAAACAGGCACCTACAATGTGATGGATATATGCAATCGCTGGAAGAAAGCACTTACCCATCTTCTTGTAACTGTTTTTTGAGATGAGTTGCACATGTCCATTACAGATTACACAACCTTTCCCAACACATCACCGTCAATCATCTGGATTGCAGTTTGAAGGAACTGAAGGAAGAGCCAGGTGGCTCCACCTTTTATACCCTCAGCTCGGAGCACAAGGAAACCAGGTTGCTTACAGGGCACTCCAGAAAACTGTCCAGCACCTGTGCATGGAATGCACACACCTACAGTAAAATGGAGATATGCAACACATCTCAAAGAACAACAGTTATGAGAAGGTGAATAACTGTTTTTTTGTTTTGTTTTCCTGGGTGAGACTTGACTTCACTTGAGAAAAGGAATGTGTAAGTTGTTGGCCAGTGCAGCAGTCCATATAGGAGTGCTGTTCTCATAGGGGATGGAAGTGCTACTAATGTAAACGTAAGAACATAAGAACGGCCGTACCGGGTGAGACCAAAGGTCCATCTAGCCCAGTATCTTGTCTACCGACAGTGGCCAATGCCAGGTGCCCCAGAGGGAGTGGACCAACAGGCAATGATCAAGTGATCTCTCTCCTGCCATCCATTTCCATCCTCTGACAAACAGAGGCTAGGGACACCATTCCTTACCCATCTTGGCTAATAGCCATTAATGGACTTAACCACCATGAATTTATCCAGTTCTCTTTTAAACACTGTTATAGTCCTAGCCTTCACAACCTCCTCAGGTAAGGAGTTCCATAAGTTGATTGTGCGCTGCGTGAAGAAGAACTTCCTTGTATTTGTTTTAAACCTGCTGCCTATTAATTTAATTTGGTGACCCCTAGTTCTTGTATTATGGGAATAAGTAAATAACTTTTCCTTATCCACTTTCTCCACATCACTCATGATTTTATATACCTCTATCATATCCCCCCTTAGTCTCCTCTTTTCCAAGATGAAGAGTCCTAGCCTCTTTAATCTCTCCTCATATGGGACCTGTTCCAAACCCCTAATCATTTTAGTTGCCCTTTTCTGAACCTTTTCTAGTGCCAGTATATCTTTTTTTTAGATGAAGAGACCACATCTGTACGCAGTATTCGAGATGTGGGCGTACAATCGATTTATATAAGGGCAATAATATATTCTCAGTCTTATTCTCTATCCCCTTTTTAATGATCCCTAACATCCTGTTTGCTTTTTTGATCGCCTCTGCACACTGCGCAGACATCTTCAGAGAACTATCCACGATGACTCCAAGATCTTTTTCCTGACTTGTTGTAGCTAAATTAGCCCCCATCATATTGTATGTATAGTGAACACTCTCTGATGCCTGAGAAATTAAGTGAGTACACAAACCAGCGCTTTACTTTCACTGGTTCCCTATCACTGGTGAAACTTAGGGTATGTCTACACTACGGGATTATTCCAATTTTACAGAAACCGTTTTTTGGCAACAGATTGTATAAAGTCAAATGTAATTGGCCACACTAAGCACATTAATTCAGCGGTGTGCATCCATGTACCGGGGCTAGTGTCGATTTCTGGAGTGTTGCACCGTGGGTAGCTATCCCATAGCTATCCCATAGTTCCCGCAGTCTCCTCCACCCATTGGAATTCTGGGTTAAGATCCCAATGCCTGATGGGGCCAAAAACATTGTTGCAGGTGGTTCTGGGTACATCCTCCTCCTCCGTCCGGGAAAGCAACGGCAGACAACCGTTTCGCACCTTTTTCCTGGGTGAACAGTGTAGACGCTATACCGCGGCAAGCATGGAGCCCGCTCAGCTCAAGACAGCAGTCATGAACATTGTAAACACCTCGCGCATTATCGTGCAGTTTATGCTGAACCAGAACCTTTAAAACCAGGCGACGAGAAGTAGGCTACAGCAGCAGGGAGACGAGAGTGATGAGGACAGGGAAATGGAATTCTCTCAAACCGCGGGCCCCGGCGCTTTGGAGATCATGCTGTTAATGGGGCAGGTTCATGCTGTGAAACACTGATTCTGGGCCCGGGAAATAAGCACAGACTGGTGGGACCGCATAGTGTTGCGGGTCTGGGATGATTCCCAGTGGCTGCGAAACTTTTGCATGCATAAGGGCATTTTCATGGAACTTTGTGATTTGCTTTCCCCTGCCCTGAAGCACCAGAATACCAAGATGAGAGCAGCCCTCACAGTTGAGAAGCGAGTGGTGATAGCCCTATGGAAGCTTGCAACGCCAGACAGCTACCAGTCAGTCGGGAATCAATTTGGAGTGGGCAAATCTACTGTGGGGGCTGCTGTGATGCAAGTAGCCAAAGCAATCACTGAGCTGCTGCTACCAAAGGTAGTGACTCTGGGAAACATGCAGGTCATACTGGATGGCTTTGCTGCAATGGGATTCCCTAACTGTGGTGGGGCGATAGATGGAACCCATATCCCTATCTTGGCACCAGAGCACCAGGGCAGCCAGTACGTAAACCGCAAGGGGTACTTTTCAATGGTGCTGCAAGCCCTGGTGGATCACAAGGGATGTTTCACCAACATCAATGTGGGATGGCTGGGAAGGGTTCATGACGCTCGCGTCTTCAGGAACACTATTCTGTTTAAATGGTTGCAGCAAGGGACTTACTTCCCAGACCAGAAAATAACAGTTGGGGATGTTGAAATGCCTATAGTTATCCTTGGGGACCCAGCCTACCCCTTAATGCCATGGCTCATGAAGCCATACACAGGCAGCCTGGACAGTAGTCAGGACCTGTTCAACTACAGGCTGAGCAAGTGCAGAATGGTGGTAGCATGTGCATTTGGACGTTTAAAAGGTCGCTGGGACACTTTACTGACTCGCTCAGACCTCAGCCAAACCAATATTGTCATTGTTATTGCTGCTTGCTGTGTGCTCCACAATCTCTGTGAGAGTAAGGGGGAGATCTTTATGGCTGGGTGGGAGGCTGAGGCAAATCGCCTGACCGCTGATTACATGCAGCCAGACACCAGGGCGATTAGAAGAGCACACCAGGAAGCACTGCGCATCAGAGAAACTTTGAAAACCAGTTTCATGACTGGCCAGAAAGTTCTGTTTGTTTCTCCTTGATGAAAACCCACCCCCTTGATTGACTCGTTCTCTGTAAGCAACCCACCCTCCCTTTCGATCCCAGCTTGCTTTCAAAGGAAATAAAGTCACTATCATTTAAAAATCATGCATTCTTTATTAATTGATTATAAAAAGAGGGAGAGAACTGACAAGGTAGCTTGGGTAGGGTTTGGGAGCAGGATAGAAGCGAAGGAAAAGGCCACTAAAAAAGTTCAATGTAATAATAGCCTTTGGGTTGGGCTGTCCACTGAGGTGGAGTGGGAGGGTGCACAGAGCCTCCCCCACCCCACGTTCTTACACGTCTGAGTGAGGAGGCTATGGAACATGGTGAGGGGGGAGGGAGGTTATACAGCAGCAGGATGGAGGCTTGAAAAATTTGCAACTATGGGAGGGAGGGAAAAAAGGGAGAGAAGTATTTAAAAAGATACATTTTACAGAACAATGCTTATACTCTTTCACGGTGTACAACACTATTCACATTACATAGCACATGTGATTTCGGTACAAGGTTGCATTTTGCATCTTAATATTGAGTGCCTGTGGCTTTGGTGTTAGAGAGCACAGACGCAGGTCCGGGCAACAGAATTCAGCTTGCATGCAGCCATGGTAAGCCATTGTCTTTCGGCTTCTGCAGCTTTCCTACAAGCAGTGCTCTCCTTTCTCACATACCAAGCAAAGCCCATTGAGTGCTGCGGTTTTCCTGTTAATGTGCAGCAAAGCAGCAGAAACCAAACTAACCCCCCCCATCCAATTCTCTGGGATGATCGCTTTATCCCTCCCCCCCACCGCGTGGCTGGTATCAGGGAAGATCTCTGCAGAAACCAAACTAACCCCCCCCCCCCCCATCCAATTCTCTGGGATGATCGCTTTATCCCTCCCCCCACCACATGGCTGGTATCAGGGAAGATCCCCCCTCCCCCCGCCCTTGGCTAACTGCAGGGAAGGATTTCTTTTCAGCCACAGGCAAACAGCCCACTAGGAACGGCCACCTCTGTCCCCTTAATTAAATTCCCGTATTTCAACCAGGTTACCATGAACGATATCACTCTCCTGAGGATAACACAGCGAGATAAAGAATGGATGTTGCTTGAATGCCAGCAAACACCGGGACCATACGCTGCCAGGCTTTGTCATGCAATGATACCAGATTACTTGCTGCAAGCATGGCGCGGTCAAGTGTCCTACCATGGAGGACGGAATAAGGCTGCACTGCCCAGAAACCTTGTGGCAAGGCTTTTGGAGTACCTCCAGGAGAGCTTCATGGAGATGTCCCTGGAGGATTTCCGCTCCATCCCCAGACACATTAACAGACTTTTCCAGTAGCTGCACTGGCCGCGAATACATCCCAAGTCCTCAGGGCAAATTAATCATTAAAAAACGCTTGCTTTTAAACCATGTTTTATATTTACAAAGGTACAGTCACCGGAGGTCCCTTCCATGGCCTCATTGTCTGGGGGTTGGGAAGATGCTTCAGTCAGGCTGAGAAAAAGATCCTGGCTGTTGGGGAGAACGGAGTGCTGTGTGCTCTCCGCAAGCTCGTCGTCATCCTCCTCCTCCTCCTCCTCTTCCCCATCCGCAGAATCCTCAGGCATGGCTGAGATTACCCCCACCTTGGAATCAACGGTCAGAGGTGGGGAGTAGTGGTGGCGGCCCCCCCAGAATTGCATGCAGCTCAGTGTAGAAGCGGCATGTGTGTGGCTCTGACCCGGAGCGACCGTTTGTCTCCTTTGTTTTTTGACAGGCTTGTCTGAGCTCCTTAACTTTCACGCGGCACTGTAGTGAGTCCCTATTGTGGCCTCTCTCCATCATGCCCTTGGAGATTTTTTCAAATGTTTTGGCATTTTGTCTTTTGGAACGTAGTTCTGCTAGCACTGAATCCTCTCCCCATATAGCGATCAGATCCAGTACCTCCCATACGGTCCATGCTAGTGCTCATTTTCGATTCTCAGACTGCATGGTTACCTGTGCTGATGAGCTCTGCATGGTCACCTGTGCTCTGCATGCTGGGCAAACAGGAAATGTAACTCAGAAGTTCTTGGGGCTTTTCCTGTCTACCTGGCCAGTGCATCCAAGTTCAGATTGCTGTCCAGAGCGGTCACAATGGTGCACTGTGGCATAGCTCCCGGAGGCCAGAGCCAGCTTTAAGCCGATTCAGCCGATTCCCCGGAATGGGGCCCTGTGCCTACGAGGGCCCTGCAATGTCCGGGGCTGCTGGCGGAGCGGGAAAAACAAAAAAAAAGCCGCATCCTGCTTCTCCCCCCTCCCTCCAGCACTTACGCCGCCATACAGCTGATCAGCGCAAGCCTGGGAGGGAGGGGTGAGGAGGAGGAATGCGGCGTGCTTGGGGAAGACGTGGGGCCAGGGCGGGGATTTGGGGAGGGATCCAATGGGGCAGTGAGGGGGCGGGACTGGGAGCGGGGCCAGGGTGAGGATTTGGGGAGGGATCCAATGGGGCAGGGGGGCGCGAGACAATTCGCGTCCCAGCGTGGGGCCCCGCATCTGCTAAAGACGGTCCTGTTGGAGGCCAATACCATCAAATTGCGGCCACACTAACCCTAATCCGAAATGGCAATACCGATTTCAGTGCTACTCCTCTCGTCGGGGAGGAGTACAGATATCGATATTAAGATCCCTTTATATCGAAGTAAAGGGCTTCATTGAGTGGACGGGTGCAGGGTTAATTCAGTTTAACGCTGCTAAATTCGAGATAAACTCCTAGTGTAGACCAGGCCTTACAGTGCAAAAACTCTGCAAGTGTAGACATACCCTAACGCATTGGGTGTAAATGCAGCACAGCTGAAAATCTGACCCAATATCTTCACCTGGAGAATTCATTTGTTCGTTCTGCCCCACTAGCTGCTAAAACGATACTCTGTAGAACAAGCATCTAAAGAAATTCTCAAATATGGTTCTTTCAATAATCTTACAAAACAGCGTATGTTTTGGATGTTCAGGAACCCATGTCATAACCACTATTAAACACCTATCCGTTCACACTGTAACCTAGTTCCAATGTTATTTTGTGCACCCAACACAAAGTCAAGGGTACAGTGACAGCCACAGTCTCCCCACACCCACGTCGGATACATTTCCTCTGGAGGAGGGTTGGGATGCTCATTAAAGTACAATGAATACTTACAGAGTGCTCCTTGTGTTGTAATGAGTATCTGGAAAGAGTCTAGGAAAACCCTGCATTCTTGCTGCACAGGGGCAGAGAGGGTAGAAGATTACACTACTAAATTGTTGGCACTGCATCCTGTTGATAGTATATCTACTAGGAACATTGTTATAACAACACATTTTTCTCCACTCCTTTTAATTTTTTGTGGTTCAAGAGAACTGGCACCAAAATCAGGGAGTTCCACTGCTCATATATTTGAAGCCGGTAAGAGATATGCAGTTTCCTAATGACCTTTTGTAGTTCATTAGGACAAATTAGCTTTGTATCTCACTCCTGAGACTTTTTTTAAAATCAGCATATCTGTAGTACTATCGATTTTCAAGGCAGCTCCTTCCCAATGTAGTTACTTTAAAACTAATTCCCAGCCATTTTATTTTAGCAGTTCTCTGCAATAACACATGAAGCTCATACATAAAGGAATTAATATGTGATTGTATTGATTGTCTCATCATTAATTACAAGATAGGGAGGAGGCAGCTGTATAATGTAGCCAATATAAAAAGCAGCAAAGAACAGTTTTTACACAACAGGAAATGCTGCTTCAAATGAAATCAGATGAAAATATCTGACACCCAATAGAAAGTGAAAAGAACAGGAGTACTTGTGGCACCTTAGAGACTAACAAATTTATTAGAGCATAAGCTTTCGTGGACTACAGCCCACTTCTTCGGATGCATGAAAGCTTATGCTCTAATAAATTTGTTAGTCTCTAAGGTACCACAAGTACTCCTGTTCTTTTTGCGGCTGCTACTCTGAAACCAATAGAAGGTGGTCACAGGTTCTGAGGTACCTAATTACCCACTTCTAAAGAAAGAGTTTAGCTTATTTCAGGTTTCCAAAGGACAAACACTTGCTGAATGTAGTGAAGTTCTCCCTAGTGTAACCCAATACAGGGCAAAATGCACACACATTTTTAAAAATAGCTTATTTTCTCATATACTATGTGTGTTTATATAAATGTGTGTTTATATAAATGTATATATATATACACACACAGCATTCATTTTTACATCTGTATTCATCAATTTATTGAAAATATTACATTAAGTGCATAGTTTTAAATTTGTTATTGAAATAAATAAGTAAGAGTGGCAGTATATCTATATAATAATAGCAAATGTACACAAAGCCATAGAGTAGTGGTAAGCCTAGATTATTTTTTAATTGTGTTAATAGTGCATGGACTCAATTAATATCAGGGCCCCATCATATTAGGTGCTTTACAAACATACAATAAGAAAATATCTAAACTGGCAAAATAGAAAAAGATGGGAGCTAATCTAGCTCTGTGTTGTATCAGATACTAGCAGAATGACTATCAGCATTTTAATAGCCACCTCCGTACTTGTTGGCTGGCAGTCTGGGATCTTTAGACGCTAGTATTCCATATATTCACCATTAAGCAGTCTTCACCTAACACAAGTATTGGAGGCCCAAAAGTGTGAAAAGCCTGCTACTATTCTGTCTTGCAGAGGATATAAAAAGTGTCGCATTGCACCCATTTGTATTCCCAAGCTTTTCAGTTTGTTCCCAGAGCTGTAGCTCTCACTTGCTCTGATATAACTGTGACCTGGAAAAGCATTCTTGGTATTTACATGTAAAGAGTACACCCAGCATTGTAAAACACAAAACTCCTTGCAGATATTTGTGGGCTAACTCCATAACAGGATTATATGTGGTTGGCAAACTTCCATCACCTTCTTACTGCAAGCAGAAGTGCTGCACCTCAGAAACTCTCCTTTAACTCAAGCAGGAATTTGTTTTGATGCTCAGTCATCACCCTATGAAATCAGGGTATAAAAATATGATTACATATTTTTTAAAATACTTGCAATTTCAGATATGCTATTGGATTTGCAATGGTTTGCAAGTCAGACTTTGTTAAAGCAATGTGAGGAATACTTAGGACTGAAATTAAATGACTATATAGGGTCAAATTCATCCTTGATGTAAGTTCTGTGACTTGAGTGAAGTTATACCAGGGATGAATATGGCCTTTGAATATTATTAGAGATGCATATTAAATTTGTAATTTTAACAACTAGGTGACTGTATCCTCCACAAATCAAAAAGAGAAATGGGGCAGATGTGTGAAATCCAATTTCACATGGTGATTTTGCTATTTTTAGTAGTTTGCTGGCTAGAAAAGCACACTAAAATTGCTGAAATACTCTCCTAGAGATACAAAACATTGGACAAGGAGTATACCTAATTGTACTTCTAGACATTTTATTTTCATGGCTAATCTGCTCCCGGTTCATGAAGTTAGCCATACCTACTTAGACTTCTAGCAACTGATCCCTGCTCCTGTAGTCTCATTCAGCACATACCAATGCAAGAGAAAGGGTGGAAACTTTGGCAGTTAGGTTGGCTTAAGTATTTCAAGAATCCATAATAGAATTATTCCCTGAGAATTGTATTTCCACATATCAGAATGTGGTTGTGGGAAGCATTGCTCCTGTTCCTTTGCCATTTTTACTTTTATTTCACATTCATATTTTCCTATTTTTTTCAGATTAATATAAATACTGTGTCAAAGGGATTACGTTGGTGCTGTACACAGTGTATCTGCATTAACTGAAGGCTCTGCCTATGGTAAAGTTTGCCTGATGCTTTCCCTTATAAGACACTAGTTTCAGTTGCTTGTGACTTGCCAAACTTCAACCATTCAGGATAAAATTTTCTAAGCTGGTTGTCTGCCACAAGCTGACTTTATCTGGAAAATTTCAATAAAAATGGTTCAGTGACTTCTGAGAAGGAGTTTAGGGGAAAATAAATTGTTTTACATGTTTTAAAAAACTGTACAACCTTTTCAGTGAGAAGCTCTAGAATGGAGAAGCTCCATGCTTTGGAGCAGGGACTTGAAATTTGGCAGAGGAGTGACCTTTGTCATCCATGTGAAAAGCCACTGTAATTTGGTCCAGTTATAAGCAGATGATAATGCAGATCTGGTTACTCTGAAACATTTCCAAACTTGTGTTGATTTTGCTGAATTGTCTGGACATTTTTTACTTTTATTATTTTAATTTTAGTGGAATTGTCAGTAAATCAAAAAAATCCACTATTTGCTCAATCCTCTTTTCTGTACTTAATTGTCTTGTGGTTTTAATGTCTGATATCTCAGGATGAACCCTTCTCCTAGATCTAGAAGTATGAGCTGCATATCGCTTTGGAAGTTCTCCCATTTTGATAGTATAAATCTCCCATTTCCTGCACTTTTGCCTCACAAGATAGCAAACCTAAAACCTAGCATATGTATTCCTCTTCTTGGCCTCAGGCCAGTGCAGTTTTGGGAGGGAAAAAATCACACACATATGGGAAAAGAAGAACATATTTCTGATTTGTTTAAAAAAAAAATAAGTAGCTGTTTGAAACTGCTCAGAGGTTTGGCACATTACTAGTCCCAGCAGAATAAGCTTCTAATACCACATTTTGGAGGCAATAGCATGGAGAAGCAGGATAGAGAATATAAACCCTAACATTCTAAAGTGCTGGTTACATTTTAAAAGAAATTTCAATGATTAAAAATGGGATGAGAGATATTTGGAAAAATGAAGCTAACCCTACAAACCAGCTTTGATAGCTATAGTAGGAAACTGTATTGCCCGGGGATGCAGTTGGAGAGGAAGGCTTTCCTTCTGTGATTGTTTTGGGTATCACAATCTCAGGAACTAGCTTTTCCCTTAGGAAAATATTTTACTGATGTCACCCACTGAGTCAATCAATATTTGCATAATATTCTCAGACAGATGGAGAGAAGAGCTGGTCAAATAATACCTTAATTGATTGTTGTTACAGTTATTTGTCAAATATATTATTTGATTAACAACATTTAACCATTTCTGATACACAGACAATGCATGCAGAATACCTCTGATGAGGTTCAACCAGGACAAGTGCAGAGTCCTGCACTTAGGACAGACTAGGGACCAAGTGGCTAGGCAACAGTTCTTCAGAAAAGGACCTAGGGGTTACGGTGGACAAGAAGCTGGATATGAGTCAACAGTGTGCCCTTGTTGCCAAGAAGGCTAACAGCATTTTGGGCTGTATAAGTAGGAGCATTGCCAGCAGATCGAGGGACGTGATCATTCCCCTCTATTCTGCACTGGTGAGGCCTCATCTGGAGTACTGTGTCCAGTTTTAGGCTCCACACCACAAGAAGGATGTGGAAAACAGGAAAGAGTCCAGTGGAGGGCAACAAAAATGATTAGGGGGCTGGAGCACATGACTTATGAGGAGCGGCTGAGGGAACTGGGATTATTTAGTCTGAAGAAGAGAAGAATGAGGGGGGATTTGAGAGCTGCTTTCAACTACCTGAAAGGGGGTTCCAAAGAGGATGGATCTAGATGGTTCTCAGTGGTACCAGATGATAGAACAAGGAGTAATGGTATCAAGTTGCAGTGGGGGAGGTTTAGGTAGGATATTAGGAAACACTTTTTCACTAGGAGGGTGGTGAAACACTGGAATGGGTTACCTAGGGAGGTGGTGGAATCTCCTTCCTATAGAGATTTTTAAGATCAGGCTTGACAAAGACCTGGCTGGGATGATTTAGTTGGGGATTAGGGTCCTGCTTTGAGCAGGGGGTTGGACTAGATGACCTCCTGAGGTCTCTTCCAACCCTGATATTCTATGATTCTAATACATACCCACCTAAACCTAAAAATTTGCTCATACAAGTGAATTTAAAAATAGCCCCCCTGAAAGGAAAGGCTTGGTGATATGACTGCATGTACCTCAAGTACTTCACAAAAGAGAAACTAAGCATAATAAACAGTCACGTGCTCTTTTTTGTATATTAGAGAGAGAAGGAGGGTGAGGTAATACCTTTTCTTAGATCAACTTCTGCTGCTGAGAGAGACTAGCTTTTGAGCCTACACAGAGCTCTTCTTCAGGTCTGGGAAACATATTCAGAGTATCACTAAGTGATGGGGTGTCCACTCCATACAAGGCCTGAGGGGGTAAAGTGGCTAGGTGGGCCAGCTAACCACCTAGGCTGCACCTGGAGGAGGAGCAGCCAGGGAGTAAGGACTAACTAGAGATGGCATTCAGCTGGACAGGAACAGGAGGGGTGTGTAGAAAACCCAGTAGCTGAGTAGAAGGGGGCTGCAGAGAGAGAAACGGCAGTCACTGTTAGGGTGAGAAAAACAAGGTAGGAAGCAGCATGGGCAATATAGCAGTAAGATTTAGGACTGTGCAGACCTTGACTGCTTGTTGTAGGGTCCCTACGCTGGAACGCAGTGTAGAGGCTGGATCTGGGTTGCCCTTCTAGCCACTGACCCGTGGCACCATTCAGGGGGCAGTGAAAGAGAAAGCCTGCAACAGTGGGTCCAGAGAGACTTTGATGCTCGTGATCCCTCATAAGGGGGAACTACAGTGACCTGGCCAGAGGGCCAAGCCACATAGCCAGAGCTGCTGAGACCTGAGAGTGAGATAGAAAGTGACAGAGTGGCACAGCAGGAAGGGGCATCAGCCAGGCAGAGCTAATCCCGGATGCAGCCAGAAGGAGGCACTCTATCAGTGAGTAGAGCACCCTGTGTCACACAGCTAAATACAAGGTGAGATAGATTGTTTAGCCTAAAGATACCGGATTTATGGCTTGTTACAACAATCTGTAACCCAGTAACACCCTCCTCCCCCAAATCTTTTCCTTTGACTATAGAAGTGTTTATGGGCTACTTCACCTTGAATGGTCACTTAGAATATGTGCTAATTACTTATGCTAAAGGCTCTGTTCAATGTTGAACTGAGCTGTAAAAACAACAAGGAGTCTGGTGGCACCTTAAAGACTAACAGATTTATTTGGGCATAAGCTTTCATGAGTTAAAACCTCAAACTCACGAAAGCTTATGCCCAAATAAATCTGTTAGTCTTTAAGGTGCCACCAGACTCCTTGTTGTTTTTGTAGATACAGACTAACACGGCTACCCCCTGAACTGAGCTGTGACATTCTTAGTACCTTACCTAGGCCTGAAGAAGAGCTCTGCTTAGCTCGAAAGCTTGTCTCTCTCACCAACAATAAAAATATTACTTCCCCCACCTTGTCTCTCACATATTTCAAAGGTCCAGTCAAGGTGAAGTGGCCCATTAGCACCTCCTCCCCAGTCATAGGGTGGAAGGAAGGAGAAGGGAGGAAAAATATTTTGTAGATAACACAATTGTTACAAATTCAAAGACATAATTAACTGATAAGGCTAGAACTTTTTTGGCAATTTCTTGCTGCTATGGATGGCTGACATTTTTAGCTGTTACTCATAGTTCAATTTTTTGATTGTTTTTAGGAGGAAAAATATCAGTGACTACAAGCTCAATCCGGCAAAGATTTATGCACATGCTTAATTTTATGCACTGTGAATTGTAGTGCCAGTGGGACTGCTCATAGTATGCAGAGTTTAGCATGTGTGTAAAACTTTGCAGGATGTGCACTGGGAGATCTATCCTTGCCTGCAGCCCCTCTGCAGTCAGCGAAGTGAGAGTATGAAATGGTTCTGGCAAGAGGGAGTTTTTTAAATGTCTTTTGAGATGCCATTTGCTTTTTGCTGACATCTATGAGAGCATTTATGTTTCTGGAAGAGGATGTAGATTTGCAAATAAATCACTACAGTTCAAATTCCACAATACAATAGTTAATTACCTTGATCTGTAAAATGCATCTATCAAAGGACTCTATAGATTTGTTTAAAAAGAAACAAAAACAGAAATACTTTACAATCCCCCCAACCCCTGCAAAAAAAAAAATCCGGAAAAGTTATACTGGCTCGACCAGTTTACACTGCTCTTTGCATATTGTGACGAACTGGGACTGTTCTTACTGTGCTCTTTGAATGCTGACAGTGGAGTGTGGCTAGGATAGTCTGCATTGGGGGATGGGAAACTGACTGACGGAGAATACCTGAGCATGTAACATGAGAACCCAGGAAGGGGTTAGAGGCCAGGTGACACCTTTGCCCAGGAAACTGAACAAAGGCTGTGGGAGGGGTCGCTGAAGGCAGAGTTTCAGGAGCTGGCTGGAGAGATGGCTGGGAGGCAGACGGGGCTCTGACCTTCCAAGGGGGCCGGGGCGCCCTGGGAGCCCAAGATGGACCTAACCGAGGGGGGTCCTGTTGTCTGTGCCTGCAAGACCTGTCTTGGACTGTATTCCTGTCGTCTAAATAAACCTTCTGCTTTACTAGCTGGCTGAGAGTCATGGTAAATCGCAGGAAGCCTTGTGGGTGCAGGGACTTGTGTTCCCTCATACTCCGTGACACATATACACTCTCCTAAGTGTCAACTTCATCCAAGCATGGTAAAACTGCTGCAGGATTGCCAGTCTCAAGTATTCAAAAATGATCATAATCGGGCCCAAAATCATGACTTTGGTTTCAAAATCATGAGATTTCAAAATGTTGGCTTCTTGCCATTGGGCTTTTGAGTTTTCAGCCTTTAGCATTAGCAGGGGGAGGGATAATTCAGTGGTTTGAGCACTGGCCTACTAAACCTAGGGTTGTGAGTTTAATCTTTGAGGCCATTTAGGGATCTGGGGCAAAAAAAATGGTTGGGGATTGGTCATGCTTTGAGCAGGAGGTTGGACTAGATGACATCTTGTGGTCCCTTCCAACCCTGAGATTCTATGATATTTTTGAACTATGAAGGTTACAAAATTACTCTTCTTGAAAATGAAAGCTGAGCTGCTCACACAATTTCATGATTCCAGGAGCGAGGACTTAAAGAAAAATACCAAATATCATGAGACGTGTGATAAAACTGAGTTAACATCACATGAGCCAGGCCATGAAGCATGTGCTAATGGAATAAATAAATACAGTCTGACCCTGTCAGACTAAGGGAAGAAGTCTGTTTCAGAACCAAGGGCCTATCACTGAGAACAGCCCTTAAGCAGCACTGTTAAAACTAGGTAACTGTAAGTTTCAGCACATCAGCTGATCCTCACCACTGCAGTATCATATGGGGAAAGAGATGGTTTTTCAGAAATCACTTAGTATATTTTCCTTATAACAAGAAGATAAATCTCAAGGTCACTGCAGAAAGAGGTCTTAAGGATCTCTAAAGAGTCTTTTGCAATATGTGTTCATTTCAGTGTATTTTACATATTAGTTATTTCTGTCACAGATTAGGGTTGTCAACTCTGACTGAAGCTATTCCAGGAGATTTTTTTTTTTCAACATGACATAATGTCATTTTCTTAAAATAGCCTATTAAAATCTCTCGAATTGCTTTCAATAGTCACCGGGAAATCAATGCTGATTCTGGGAAACTCCAGGCCAGTCCTGGAGAGTTGGCAACCCTATTCACAGTAGCACCTAGAAGCCCCCTTTGAGGATCATAGTACATCATTGTACATAATGAATGTAATGAAAAGGCAATTCCCACCCCCAAAGAGCTTACAATCCTATATGCCATATGCGTTTGCTGAAATAGTCCTCTATATTGCATTTTAATGTAAAATCAGTGGAATTCTAACACTAGCTTCCTTTTTAGTTAGATTTGTCTTAAGCTCTTTATTTAGGAATGTGCCACTCTGTGGCAGATGTTCCCTTGTCACAATGTATTTTGAGTCACAAATGCAAGAAAACTTTCCAACCTAGTCTCTCATGCTTTAGCAAACCAATCAAAATCTATTTTTCTCTTTGGAACATATGATTCAATTAATTGTACATTGGACTAGTTCCCCTTTCTTTTATCTTTTCCACCTCAAACTTATATAGAAAACCAGGTATGGGACATTTGAGTTCTGTGCTCATAAAAAAAACTCCAAATGAATTTGCAGTCTGAAGGAGCCAGAAATTTTTCAGGAAACATCACTTAGTTGGCTTATGCACCAACATGTAAATGAGGCCTCTTTTCTAGTCCCTGATACTAGTAGGGCTTAAACATTCAGCTTCTTCATTTGGTTTATTCCTTTTTTCTGTTGCCATGATAACCTGAGTGCCATTCAGCCTGCAGAAGAAGTTGCCATTGCAGGTGGTTTGCAGAACCTGGATTAAAACACACACACACACTTTCTTCAGAGATGGCAATAAAAATGCATAATTTTACAAGTATGGTACTGGCTTCTGTAATTTGATTACTTAGACTTTAGAAAGCCCAGTTTACTGTCTTAGGGCATGGCTACACTTGCGAGTTAGAGTGCATTAAAGCAGCCCAGTGCGCTGTAACTCATGACGCATCCACACTAGCAAGGCACGTAGAGCGCTCTGACTCCGCAGCTAGAGTGCTCCTGGTACTCCACCTCGGCGAATGGAATAACGTTTGATGTGCCCCCGCTGGAGAGCCGCAGTGCCAGTGTGGACAGCCTGGTCTGTTAATGCGCTCTGATCGGCCTCCAGAAGTGTCCCACAAGGCCTGTTCTAGCCACTCTGGTCATCAGTTTGAACTCTACTGCCCTGCCCTCAGGTGACCAACTGTCAGACCCACCCTTTAACTTCTCTGGGAATTTTGAAAATCCCCTTCCTGTTTGCTCAGCCAGGGGTGGCATGTTCTCAGCGAATCTTTCCAGGTGACCATGCCTCCACGCAGCAGGCGATCCCCAGTATGGAGCAATGGTGAGGTGCTGGACTTCATCAGTATTGGTGGGGAGGAAGCTGTCCAATCCCAGCTGTGCTCCAGCCATAGGAATTACGATACCTTCAGACAGATATCAAAGGACATGATGGAAAGGGGCCATGACTGGGACGCCCTGCAGTGCAGGGTTAAAGTGAAGGAGTTGCAGAATGCCTACCGCAAAGCCCGCGAGGCAAACAGCTGCTCCGCTCTGATGCTGCCCCCACGACCTGCCATTTCTACACAGAGCTGGATTCAATACTTGGGGGCGACTCCACCTCCACTCTGAGTACCACCATGGACACTTCAGAGCCCAGTTCAACAAGGCACGAGGAGGAGGAGCAAAGCAGGAGCGAGGGTGCTGCGGTGGAGGAAGACACTCTGGAATTCCTAGATGCATGCAGCCAGGAGCTGTTCTCAAGCCAGGAGGAAGGTAGCCAGTTGCAGTGGCCGGTGCTTGGGGAAGGACAAACACCAGAGGAGGTTCCCGGTAAGCGGCTTTTATTTGGGAAGGAAGTTATTCAGTGCGGGCTCTTGGGGCGAGGAGGGTTAGGGCTGCATGCATGCCTAGATGTGGAATAGGGCGTTGATGTGCTCTCTCACATCGTGGTAATCATCCTCAGTGATCTCTTCAAAGGTCTCAGCCAGAACTTGGGCAATGCGCTTGCGCAGGTTTCTTGGGAGAGCCACTGTGGTCCTTGTCCCAGTCAGGCTAACATGTCCATGCCACTGTGCCATGAGGGGCGGGGGAACCATTGCTGCACACAGGCAAGCTACATATAGGCCAGGGCAGAAGCCTCATTGTAATAAAAGACCCTCCCTTGCTTCCCAGGTCACCCTCAGCAGCGAGTTATCTTCCAGGATGAACTCCTGTGTAAAATGTGGGGACAGTGTTCAGTATAGGGCCCCCCTCCAGCGGTTGGCTCTCCCCAAGGCACAGAAACCCAAAGGACAGTACTGCCATGAAACAATCAGTCCCCCTAGACCCTGTGCTTACCATTTTGGGGCTCCCATGGGTTATGTGCGCTCACTTTGGGACGGGCAAATGATACTATTGTGTAGACTGTGCTTGCCCTCCTTAAGTACGGGGGAATCATTGTTCTGTCTGGTGTGAACAATGCTGCCTTTGTAAAGTGTTGCATTTTGCCTTTGCAGATGCAACCTTGAGATCTCAGCCATCCGTGTTATCACCAGCCGAGAGACTGCAAAGAATCAGGAAGAGGCCATGTAGAAGCAAAGAAGACATGCTGTATGAAGTAAGGGAGTGGAGGGAGAGTGAAAGGAGGATCCGCCAGCAGAATGCGGATCACCCGCACAAAAGCGCAGAGCTCCGGCAGCAAAGCGCGGATCGGCTGATAAGTATCATGGAGCACCAAGCAGACTCGATCCAGGCTCTTGTAGCCATGCAGGTGGAACACTACCGCGCCCCACAACAGCCCCCCCACACATAGCCCTTGTCCCAAAACTCTTTCCCTTGTGCCCCCATGTCACCTCCAACCCACTTTCCCCAACATCCGGGTTCTTATTGCCACCAGCTGCCTCCAATACCTGTAGCTTCACCACCCAGCCCTGAAAACTACGACCCTTACCCTCTGCACTCAACCCCCATCACCATGCAGTATAGCCATCCTGAAGTGCAGCACTCATTGCACAGCACTCCAAACAGGAAGGTTGAGTATGATAACAGGACATACGCAAATCTGTGATTGTACCATTCCGCACCCAACCCCCTTGCCCTGTTTCCCAAGCAGTTGTGTTTCTTTTCAATAAATGAATTTTCTTTTAAATACATGGATTTTTTGGCTTTGAAAACATTCTTTATGATTGCATAAAGTAAAAGATACTTTAGCCCAGGAAAGCGACAGGCACTGCAAGTCAGCATAGCAAACACAGATTCCTACTAACACTGGAACCACTGCATTTCACTCCCATGCAGGGCACCAGACATTACCGGTGGCTTTCAGCCTCAAATAGCTCCCTCAAGGCATCACTAATTCCTGCAGCCCTGTGCTGGGCCCCTCTAATAACCCTGCTCTCTGGCTGTTCAAATTCAGCCTCCAGGTGTTGAACCTCCAAGGTCCCTGCCTGAATGAAGCTTTCACCCTTCCCTCACAGATGTTATGGAGGGTACAGGTTGTGGATATAACCGCAGGGATGCTGTCATAATTCAGGAGTGACACACTGACACAACTCATGTTAACACAAATCTTGTCAAGACCACAAGATGTGCCATCTCTTACTGCTCCAATATCAGCTATATCCATGATGCTGTCATCAGCCAGGTCCAGCTTCCCATAGAGATTGCCAACGGCCCTTTAAAAGGCCAAAAGCACACTCCACAGTCATTCTGCACCAGCTCAACCTGTTGAACCGTTCCTTGCTGCTGTCAAGGCTCCCTGTGTAGGGTTTCATGAGCCACAGCATTAAAGGGTAAGCGGGGTCTCCAAGGATCACAATGCGCATTTCGACTTCACCTACGGTGATCTTCTGGTCTGGGAAAAAAGTCCCGGCTTGCAGCTTCTTGAACAGGCCTGTGTTCTGAAATATGCGTGCGTCATGCACCCTTCCAGGCCAGCCTGTATTAATGTCAATGAAGCCCACGGTGATCCAGAACCATAGAGAAATACCCCTTCTGATTAACGTACTCGGAGGTTAGGTGGGCTGGTGCCAGAATTGGAATATGTGTCCCATCTATCTTCCCTCCACAGTTAGGGAAACCTATTTGTGCAAAGCCAGCCACAATGTCATGCACGTTACCCAGAATCACGGTTCTTCTGAGCAGGATGCGATTAATGGCCCTGCAACGGTAGACTTTTCCACTCCAAACTGGTTAGCGACCAATCGGTAGCTGTCTGGAGTTGCCAGCTTCCAGATTGCAATAGCCACCTGCTTCTCCACCATCAGGGCAGCTCTCAATCTTGCGTCCTTGTGCCACAGGGTGAGAGCGAGCTCATCACAGTCCCATGAAAGTGGCTTTTCTCATCCGAAAGTTCTGCAGCCACTGCTCGTCATCCCAGACTTGCAGGACGATGTGATCCCACCACTCAGTGCTTGTTTCCCAAGCCCAAAAGCAGCGTTCCATGGTGGTGAGCATGTCCATGAATGCCACAAGCAATCTCGTGTCGTATGCATTACTCGAGTCGATATCATCGGAGTCCTCACTGTCAGTTTGGACCTTAAGGAGTAACTCGACAGCCAAACATGACGTGCTGGCAAGAGTCGTCAGCATATTCCTCAGCAGTTAGGCCTCCATTCCCGCAGACCAAAAGGGAAGACAGAGCACACAGCACAAAAAACATTGAAAGATGGCGCCAAATGTGGCCGGAAGCAGAGGGATTGCTGGGATGCGAACCGATGCATCACGGGGCATTGGGACAGGACCCAGAATGCCCTGCACCCCCCACCCCCTTCCCATGAACCACAGCACCAGAATGGAAAGAGGTGCTCTGTGGGATAGCTGCCCACAATGCACTGCTCCCAATGCTGCTGCAAGTGCGCAAATGTGGCCACGCCAGTGCACTTGCAACTGTCAGTGTGGACAGACTGCAGCACTTTCCCTACTGCGCTCTCCAAAGGCTGGTTTAACTCAAAGCGCTCTATATCTGCAAGTGTAGCCGTGCCCTTAGAAAATAAGCATGGCTTTATTCTCCTCCCCGGCAAGCCTTTTGTGTTCATGTACAGTTTTCTCTCTAGCAATCAATTAAATATTGTATCAGCATGAATGAGAGGACTGAAATGAATGAATCCTGACGACTGTTACAGTATCATGTAGGGTGATATTCCCAGTTTGGCTGCTATTTGTGCAAGGATTCTGCTGTACAATTAATAGATTTCAATTAATAGAACCTTGATCCAAGAAATTAGATTAATAAGAGTATTAGCAATCAAAGATAATTTAATTGTTTTCAGTGTATTCCTCTAATTCTATACAAATCAAACATACAAGTACTGTATATATTTCTAAAAGTTCACCTCCCTAGAATCTACATTCTTATGAGATGCAAAGAAATAAAAGTGTTTCCTGGGCTCACAGTTGTCCTACTAACCCACTTTAAAAAAAGGGGGTCTTAGCGTAGAGAGAACTCTGCATGTTTATCGTAGCCTAAGGCATTTATAAATACAACTTAATAAAAGGTATTCAGGTTTTTTTGCTGGTGGGTGTGGTGCAAGATATCCCCCTGCTCCAGCAGTGACATTCCTCCAATTGTGGTTCCGAGAATCCCACTGGACAATTGTGTAGGTGTGCAGGGTAGTAAGGTCAGTGTCATGGATGGGGTTGTCCCCTTCTATGAAGAAAAGTGTAGATAGGTAAGTGAAGGATTCTCTCAATATACGGACCTGGAATTCTGCCCCCTAGAATTCCCTGGTGTTTGAGGGTTTCCTTGAAGCAGAGTTGACAAACACAGATTATTCATGCTAGCTAGCAAGTTATGGGGCACTCACCCCCATAGTATCTGAGCACTTCTCAAATCATTAATGGACTTTATCTTCCCAACAACCTTGTGAGAGAGAGAACAATTCTTCTTATTTTACAGCTGGAGAACTGAGGCAAAAGTTGGATTAAGTGATTTGCCCAGGTCTGTGGCTGAGCCAGAAACTGAAAACTAGTCTCTTGAGTCTCAGGGCAGTACACTATACACTAGGTCATCCTTCCAGCCCCTAGAGTAATAGATAGTTCCTGCCCTAGAGAACTGGGTCTAAATACACAAATCAAGCAAAGGACAGGAGGGAAAACAGAGGCACAATAAGTAGTGAAGTGACAAGGTCATCAGCAGAACCAGGATAAACTCTTAATCCAGTGGCCTGGCCACTTGACAGTGCTGCCAATCAACCATCTCTTTGCATATAACATTAGTAAAGAAAGTACACTAAGGGAGTCTTCTTCCTCTTTAGTTATAACCCAAAATGCTATTTCTTCTACAAAATATACATTTTAAAACAATTAAAGTAGATGGACATTAAGCTATTCCCCAATTTAAAAAAAAAAATTAACTTTACAGAAGACATTAGTTAAAAACTGCCCATGGAGGTAGCATTTCTTTTCTCTTATTCCATATGGAAGTGAATTATGTCTGTTGTACTGTATGCTGGCAGAGCCTGAATGAAAACTGTCCTTCAGCAAAACTTAGAAAGACGAGTAACACCATCATTATGTCTTCCTTCACTTCTGCAGATATTAAACCGAAGCTGCAACCTCTTTATCATATACTCTAATGGGAAGAACTGTGGAAATTGCTGCTTTTTTGTTGTTTTTTATTATTTGTATTTCAGCAGTAGAGGCCGTAGCCCCCTGGGAGTGTGATGCATGCCCTGAAGAGTTTACAATCTAAGCCTCAAATCCTGCCAAGATTTATGCACTTGTAGTCAAGTTAAGCCCATATAGGAGTCTTTGTAGGATTGGGCCATAAGTAAAGATAAGAAACAAAAGGTGACAATGAGACAATGTTGCCTTATTCAGCAAGGGAGGAGCAGATCATCAGCTCCCACAGAATTTAGTGGTACTCAGGACCTTGCAAGATCAGACCCATTAAATATGTGAAACACTTATCCGGAACAAATGTCTCACCAGCCTTCATCATTATGATTAGTCATCTTTTGTCAGCCAACAGAAGAATTTATGAAGTCATAGCATACAATTTTTATAAATGGAAAATGAATACAAACCTCTATCATATGTCTCAGTCACCTCTTGGAAACACTTGTACCTCCTGTACTCACAGAAGTGCCCTTGAATTCTACCTCCCCAATCTTGGGGGGGCAGAGGGGAAAGAAAAAGAAAAAACCTCCTCCCTGCTGGGTTCTGCCCCTAACTATTTGGAAACCACAATGCCAGTGTAAATAACTCAAATCACAGTAGCCAGAAAACGCTATCAACCATATTGAAATGGTCACTTATCATTTTCACTAGAGCTGGCTGAGTAGTTTTTCAGCCTGTTATAGATTATAAAGCACAAGCTGTTTCCAAGATAAAATTAAGGACAGTGTTGTCTAGAAATGAAATTACCTTAAATTTAGCTTCTGGTTCCATACATTTTCAAAAATGGGCACTGGGTTTGTTTGTTTCAGGGGGAGAGGCGGGGGTGTGCCCAACTTTTTCAGACGTGCCAAGTACCCACAATTCTAGCTAAAGAAGCTATATGTGTGTTGAGTACCTCTGAAATACTATATTCTTCTTAGGCTGCATTATTTTATCTTTTCATATAAAATTAGCCTAAACATTAAATCCAAGCAACCTGAATTTTGGTTTGATTTGGAGCTGGATTCAGATTTTGTGGCTCTGGCCCATTTGTACTTTACTTATATGCTAAGCAGGCATATAACTACTACAAAATAAATAAATAACTCCTACAAAAATATCAGTCTGATCTTGCAGCCCTCATTGATATCAACATGAATTTTGCCTAAATGAAGACTCCAGGGGTAGGGCCCAAAATGGAATGGAATTAGGGTTCTTAATTACCTATTGTGTTTTCTGGAATATTTTTACTGTGTAGCACCTCCTTCCCCCCCCCCCCCCCAAAAAAAAAGAACAGAGTGAATCTAATTGTAAAAATATACAACACGATTCTTATTTGCTTGTATGATTACAAGATGACAATTGATTGTATATTATGAAAATATAGAGTTATGGGCACTATAATGTTATATTGACTCATGTAACCTGTTGCTGAGATAAAACAAGAACTCTTAGGGAAAAAATGGTGATAGTGTATAGCAATCCCATAATGTGTTCAATGGTTCTGGTTTTAAGGCCCTTAGATTAGAACTCTGGGAACATGATGGTCTTGAGCTATCTTTTCCCTTAAGTAACCATGGAAGATTTCGCCTTATTGTATTATTGCACAGAGAACCCTTCCAGGTATGCTCTTGTAATTACTTACAGTCCAAATTAGTCCTTGGGAAACTTCAGGGAAGATACGGACAGAACAAACAATCAAGGGAAAATTATCTGAGATAGAGAAGATTCCACCTAGGACTGAGACAGGTTGGTAGTGGTCATTTTGGGGTTTCATTCCTGCTTACCTCTGTTACCCCGCATGACATGAAGTCTAAGAAATGCAGCTCCAGCAGGAAGTTACATTTGGGTCAGATCTAGAGTAAGAAGACTGTTGAACCATGGATGTAAAGTCTAACAGTAGCAGGAGCCTGAAAATTCTGATTCTTATGCCCTTGCTTTGGCATGCTAGGAACTGAGATGATGCCTTGGGATCTTCATTAATAGGATCTTTGCTTTCTGAATTGTAGACTGGATCAGGAACAGCCATGAAGAATATTGGTCTTCCCATTTAGATCTGGGTGTTGTAGTGCAGCTCAGTACAGCTGTGGTATATTTCAGTTTATGTTCAGTGTTATCAGGTTGAACTTTGTTTTTACATTTTAATTAATCTTCCATTAGTTCATTGTGTGCACATAACATTTCCATTTTCCTCTCCTGTTTTGGTAATGTAAACAAACACCCTGGGCTAAATTCATCTTATGTCTAAATCCACTGATGTCAGGAAAGTAATTCATGCTTGAAATTTGATCCCATTACTCTAGTTTATTCTAACTGGACTATTTTTATTACTACAGTAGTATTTTATTACTACATGTATTCCATACAGGACTAGATGCTTTCCAAACATAGCTGAAGACACAGGGTGTGATTCGTTTTTCCAGAAGCACCCAAGTGACTTCGGAGCACAAGTGCCATTGAAAGTCAATAAATGGCTTTTGAAATTGAAATAGATGGCACCTCATCCACTAGTTAAATGTTGAACTCAAGCACTGAGTCTCAGTTAACAGGCAGCACAGACTGATGAGGATCACAGTAGTGTTTGAGCTACCCATAGTCACATAGCATATTCAGCAACAAGGTGAGTCTGATATTTTAATTCAAGACAATATTCAGTTATTAAAGCCTAATGTTTTCTGCAAACGGGCACAGGAAGGTGGTAGCAGAGCAAAAGTGAACCCAAATAATCTCATTTGCTGTCCCTGGGCAGCCTACTTTTACAGCCAACCATGCAATGTGTTTCCAGTGCCCTAGTTACACCATTTCACTTGTTTTATGCTTTTTAATAAAAAGAATAATAAAAAAGTATTACACGACTCCAGTATTTCCTTGACAACATATAGTGCTCCTTACTGCGTCTGAGCACTGGTGGTGGCTGGTATATTATAAATGACATATGCCCTGATCCAAAGGCAATTGATTTCAATGCTCGCTGCACCACTGTGACGTTCCCCTGGTGTTATCTGGACCGGTGAACTGCTAGGTCACTACAATCCTTGACTCTGGGAGCCAGCCTTACTCTCGTCTGCTGTGAGAACCCTCACACCTGGGCTGTTCACACACAGCCTCTGGCATGTAAGCTGCTTGCATTGTGCAACTAGCCAATATCTCCAGTCCCAGACACAGCCCTAGGAACCTCCGTCTTGCAGTATCCAGTTATGCCCTCTGGACGCTGCAAGCTTATATGAGTTTGTCAATTTAACAAAGAAATTGATATGTACCAAGCTTTTTATCCCAAGGGGAGTCTCTGACATGCTTCAAACCAAATGCACTGCTTCAGGTAGAATAAGCAAACAAAGTTATTAACTACAAAAGATAGATTTTAAGTGATTATAAGTCAAAGCACGAGAAGTCAGATTTGGTTAAGTGAAATAAAAACAAAACGCATTCTAAGCTGATCTTAACACTTTCAGTGCCCTTACAAACTTAGATGCTTCTCACCACAGGCTGGTTGGTTGCCCTTCAGCCACGCTCTCCCCTTTGATCAGCATTTCAGTTGCTTGGTGGTGATGTCTGTAGATGGAGGTGGAAGAGAGAGGAAGAGCATGGCAAATCTCTCCCTTTTATTATGTTCTTTCTTCCCTGTTGGCTTTGTCCCCCGTCCTTCAGAGTCAGGCGAGCATTACCTCATCGCAGTCCCAAACTGACCAAAGGAAGGGGGGTGACTTATTCAAGAGTCCAACAGATCCTTTGTTGCTGCCTAGGCTAGTGTCCTTTGTTCCTGTGAGGTTGGGGTGGGTTTGTCCCATACATGCCCCGATGAGGTGTGAACTGGACCTCTGCTCTTGGAGAGTTTTGCCTGGGCCTGTTTCATGGCATGAGGACACATTTTCAGCCTCATTACTATATATATGAAATTACAACCTATAACATTACTATAATAACAATTACTATAACAACAATGCTCAGTGCATCATGAGCCTTCCGAAGACACCTGACATGACAAACTTTGCATTGGATACCACACAATCATATTATAAGGATGAACATGGGGATTCAGAGTGTTCCCCTGAGGTACAGAACATCACACTATTACTTTCAGTGAGCTTTGTATGAGCTCTCTAATAAGAAAAACCTTTACACAACAAAGCACTAACAAGTACAAGATTTCTGTCTGTAATTCAAGCACTCTCTGTACAGAACATGTTACAAACTGAAACCAGGAGGTTGTTTTGAGTCCCTAACTTTCAATAACTGTAAGGGGGAGCACAGGATTCCCTCTTCTGCTTTCTCAGGGCTTGGAGAGCCATGTGAGGAAAAGCATTTGAAGCTATACCCAGGGAATTCTGGTTATCCGGAGTAAAGGAAGTAAGTATGCAGCTCAGCTATTGTGATTATTCTTATTTATAAATATATTATGGTGAGGCAGCAGATAATCCAACATGTTTCTGTAAGGATCTCATAGACATTAATGAATCATATAACCTGTACACTTTACACAAACAGTGAGAGGGGAGGGATGAGTAACAAAATAATTAGTTCAGGCACAGATAGCAGCAACAGAGTTAGACAAACCCTGCAGCCTGGTCCACAGCAAGGATGCTTTCTTAACATAGTAAATGTGTAGCCAAAGCCTTACTAAACCTGCGTATAGTCATGGACAGCGATCTACTGCACTGAATGCAGTGTATGAACATATGCAAAGGCAGTGGGCAGCTGGAATACTCCAAACAGCTACTTATGTTTGTAGTGGCAAAAAAATGTCATAATTCATTTTTTAATTGAAAATGGGAATAATAATAATCTTTTCCCTTTAAATAATAACAAAAATAGCTGAAAAGAGCACAGTATAGATCAGCATCACCAAAAGAGAACTGTACATAAATATAGTGATAGGCTAACCTCAAAAGATTATGCACCAACAGAGCAACCATCCTCTCAAAACCCCTGACTTCAATGGTGATTACATATATCCAGTCATGGTTGAGGGAGAATTCTGCTCCTGGATGATCTTTTAAGTGTAGCTGTGGTGGCACAAGCAGGTCACCCAGAGACTCAGTGCAGCAGGGGCAGCACAGAGATATTCGCTTCTGTTGCCATTAACTGACAAGGCTATAGAGCAAACAAATGTCCCATAATTCCATGTGCACAGGCCCAACTGCTAGGAAATTCCAGGGCACTCAGCTGAGGTGGGTTTGTTTCTTTTCTGATTGTCTGGGAGAAAGCACACACTATGCAGCCACTCCCACAGAGAAAATGAGTCAAAATAGCTTCTGCAATCCTGCCCCCACACCACTCCAGCCACAGGGATTACGTTCAGCCAACCAGGGATCAATAAGAAAGAACATACATCTTATGTGACCACTGACAGCACCTCCCTGGTGACAGTCTGGGTCCCGTCCTCCTGCGGGGTCCCCTCCATCCCGGTTGCGTCCTTCACTACCTTTCGTGGGTGGCCCACTGGCTGGTCAGCCCCTCTCTCGGCTGCCCCCAGCTGTGCTTGCCCTCCTCCAAGGGGGCAGTTCTTCTTTATGTGGCCTGGGGCCCGGCAGCCAAAGCAGACTCACCTCCCCTTTGCTGTCCCAGGCCCTGGCTTCTTCTGTTTGTCCGGCGTCGGGCCTCCCTGGGTTGCTCTGGGCCATGTTCCTTGGGGCAGGGCTCTCCTGCCATAGGTGCCCCCTTCGCTCACAGGCCCAACATGCCCACAGCTGCCTGGGTTCCCTTACCCAGCAGACTGTCTTAAGGACTTGCCGCTGTTCCTTGTCTGGGAGAGGCGCCCTGCCCCCAGCCCAGTAGGGACAGTCCCGTCTTATACGTCCAGGCCTGGCACAGGCGTAACATGTCTTTTGTTCCTCGCCCGGCCTTCTGGCCCTGGTGCCGGGCTGCCCCGGCCCTTGGCGCTTCCTCCTGAATTCCCTCCAGAGGAGCTTTACCAGGGCCTGCTGTTCCTCTGCCAGCTGGGCCATCTATCCATAGAGGGTCTATTGCACCTCCCATAGTCCGCTCTGGGTCTCCTGGCCCCCCTGCAGGTCATCAACCCTCTTCCTTCGGGGCGCTGACACCGGGGCCCAACCAGGGACAACACCTGGGGTCTCCCCATAGAAAACCCCAGTGTGCCCGGGATCCATCATTCCCCCCCCCCTTTTTTTTTTAAGTCCAGGCAATAGTCCCCAGTCCTTGCCCTAGCCCCTTGTATCAGGGGCAGACCGCCTATGCCCACATTCTCCACCACAATGTAACAGGGCGGGACTCACCCCTGCAGCGCCTCTTGCTGGTCATCCAGGGAATTAGCGTTTCCAGCCTCCAGAGCACCCTCTGCAGGCCAGTGTCCTGCTTGTCACTGGGCCCGAGTCCCTCCTGGACCCTGGTGCCCCTTTCAGGCTGGGGTGCTGCCCCCCAGCAGTACTCCCACAGATCTGGGTCTCTCCTCCGTGGGGAATCCCCACCCTCTATCGCCACCTTGCCTCAGACTATGGCTACTGCCAGTCTCAATCTAGCCCCCGTTCACTGGGGCAGTGTAAATGCCACTCATCACTGGCAATGGGGGTTTGGACCTGCTGCCTCTGCCTACCCTTGGGCTGCCCCTCTGCAACACAGTACCCTTTCTGGCCTTTAACAAGGCCTGCAGCCCACGGGGTTTCCAGGCTGGTGCTCCCACAGCTCCTCTAGCCTTCCCCCAGCCCTGCTCCACTTTAGGTACTCTGTTCAGCTCCCCAGCAGCCAGGCCCTTCTCCCTCAGCAAGCTAGAGAGAGACTCCTCTCAGCTCCTGGCTTCACTGGCTTTTATATAGCCAGCTCCAGTTTGATTGGGGTGTGGCCCAGCTGCGGCTGCTCCCCCAATCAGCGAGCCTTTAGTTTGCAGTGCCAGCCCTCTGGCTTCAAGCCCTTTCAGGGCAGGAGCGGATAACCACCCCATTACACTTCCTTATTTACTTTCTCCACACCAGTCATGATTTTATAAACCTCTATCATACCCCCCCCCCATAGTTGTCTCTTTTCCAAGCTGAAAAGTCCCAGTTTTATTAATCTCTCCTCATTTGGCAGCAATTCCATACCCCTAATATGGATTTCATCTGCCATTTTGTTGCCCTTTTCTGAACCTTTTCCAATTCTAATATATCTTTTTTGAGATGGGGTGACCACATCTGCAGGTAGTATTCAATATGTGGGCATACCTTGGATTTATATAGAGGCAATATATTTTCTGTTTTATTATCTATCCCTTTCTTAATGATTCTCAACATTCTGTTCACTTTTTTGACTGTCGCTGCATATTGAGTGGATGTTTTCAGAGAACTATCCACAATGACTGCAAGATCTCTTTCTTGAGTGGTAACAGCTAATTTAGACCCAATCATTTTATATGTATAGTTGGGATTATGTTTTCCAATGTGCCTTACTTTGCATTTATCAAGATTGAATTTCATCTGCCATTTTGTTGCCCAGTCACCCAGTTTTATGAGATCCTTTTGTAGTTCTTTGCCATCTGCTTGGGACTTAACTATCTTAAGTAGTTTTGTATCATCTGCAAATTTTGCAACCTCACTGTTTACCCCTTTTTCCAGATTATTTATGAATATGCTGAATAGGTCTGGTCCTAGTACAGACCCCTGGGGGACACCACTATTTACCTCTCTCCATTCTAAAAACTGACCATTTATTCCTACCCTTTGTTTCCTATCTTTTAACCAGTTACTAATCCATGAGAGGACCTTCCCCCTTATCCCATGACAGCTTACTTTGCTTAAGAGCCTTTGGTGAGGAACCTTGTCAAAGGCTTTCTGAAAATCTAAGTACACTATATATACTGGATCTCCCTTGTCCACGTGCTTATTGACCCCTTGAAAGAATTCTAGTAGATTGGTGAGGCATGATTTCCCTTTACAAAACCATGTTGACTCTTCCCCAACAAATTATGTTCATCTATGTGTCTGACCATTTTGTTGTTTACTATAGTTTCAATTAGTTTTCCTGGTACTGAAGTCAGGATTATTGGCCCGTACTTACCACATCTGGAGCCCTTTTTAAAAATTGGCATCACATTAGCTATCCTCCAGTCATCTGGGACGGAGGCTGATTTAAATGTTAGGTTAGAGACTACAGTTAGTAGTTCTGTAATTTCATATTTGAGTTCCTTAAGAACGCTTGGGTGAATACCATCTGGTCTTGGTGACTTATTACAGTTTAGGTTATCAATTTGTTCCAATACCTCAATCAGGGACAGTTCCTCAGATTTGTCACCTAAAAAGAATGGCTCAGGTTTGGGAATCTCCCTCACATCCTCAGCCATGAAGACCAATGCAAAGAATTCATTTAGTTTCTCCGCATTGGCCTTATCGTCCTTGAGTGCTTCTTTAGCATCTCGATCATCCAGTGCCCCCACTGGTTGTTTAGCAGGCTTCCTGCTTCTCATGTACTTTAAAAAAAATTGCTATTACTTTTTATGCTCCTTTCTATTTTCCTCACTATGATTTAACTTCCACTTTTTAAAGAATGCCTTTTTGTCTCTTACTTCATTTGATTCATTTTGTTTCTCACTTATGTGAAAGATTTGTTTTTCTTCATTTCATCTCCTTCAAGTGAAACCACCACCTTTTCTAATGACAGGAAATAGAATTGCTGTTATGGCAGGCATCAGCAGGTGGTGCTATACTATATAGTTTTTCAAGTTCTTTTTCTTGGCATGTGAGCAAGATTTGACTTCTGGGAAGATATGCTGTGTTGTTGTTAGTTTTGGATTATGCAAGTTTTGTGTAGCTTTAGCAGAGCAGCAGGAGAGTCTGACCTCTGCCTTAGGTTCTGATTTATCAACTCTTGAGGCAGAATTGCTCCCTAGGAGTGGCGCACTGGTAATGGGCTGAGATTCCTGAAAGAAGGGACTGTCTTGCCTGCTGTTGGGTCATCTCATCTCAAGAGTGGTGTATAGTAAGCAAGTTACAATTAGAATATATCCAGACAGCACATCACTGATTTCTTCTCCCTTTGGAAACTGACCTGCATGACTCTAGACATCTGTGACAGCTCAGCAGAAGGGAGAGGCTGGTGTCAGAATGGGACACTGGTGTCAGAAGGAGAAGCAACATTATGTATTTATTATTTATACTGTAGCAGCACATTAAGGGTTTAGTCTCCTCACATTGAAATATAAGTACACACCTAAGGTGATGAGTTAGTGCATTGACACTGTCTTTTCCAGATAGTTTTCAATAGACGTTTATGTATTGAAAATATACATTTTATTCTGCTCTATTCAAATTCTTATACAGCCCTCATCACTGCAGTAGCTGAGCAACATGACTAGAATGTGTCCTATGTGGTTCTTTCATTTTCTCCTCCTCTCTCTGGGGGAATACATTCAGTCATGTGTGAGCAGCCCCATAGACTTACATAGATGTATATGGAAACCATATGATAGGGAGAATAGTACATGATCCTGCAATTGGAAGGGTAGCTAAGTACGGGGGCAGAGTAGTGGGGATTGGAGGGGGATTATAAAGGACATTCCTTAAAGTGTCTTTAATGTTTTATATATTTAAATGGGGTTTGCTGTCAAGGAACACTTTTCTCATTATTGTAGAATTTTCATGAAAATTTCAGCTGCCCTAACTTGTTCGCTCTACGAATTTATCAAACTGCCTGGTTTTGCCCAGATGATTTTGCAAAGCAAAAACTGAAAGATGCATTGCCCACCATTTCATTCTGAGGCCCACCTTCCCCACCTCTCAGCGTTGTTTCTCTGCCTCTAACACCAACAGCTTCTGCCATGTGGAGAAGATGAGCACTTCAAGGCAAGGACCTTGGACCAAATTCTGCTCTCGCTTACATTGCTGTAAACATGGGGTAACTTCACTGATGTCCCTTATATTGGCCTGTAAAACACCTTAGTGTAAGAATTAAGAATAATGGCAAAAATTCCTCCAGCTGGGATATTGGGGCACGGAGTCATCTTTTTTATATATTTTACACATTGACTGCAGTGCCATCGACAGGCTAATATACTATATTTAATTGAGCTCCACATTCAGTTCAACTTTTCCTGGATCTGAATAAGTGTCAGTGTGTGTTGATGGACTTTTCATATGCTGCATTTGAAACATGCATGCCAAAAACTTAAACCAGCAAAAGAATTACTTTTCACGTGGAAAAAGATCACCATTAATTTACAGTGGTAATGAAAAAAAGTCAAGAGGTCAGAGGGATGCAGAAGTTCAAAGCACAATACGTAAGCAATGCAGGGTCAGACCTTTAGCTAAAGGAACTTTTACATATTTTTGTTTGTAGAACAATAAATCTTTCAGAACCAAGAATCTGATGACCTCCTTTGGGGTCATTGAGAACCATAGGCCAACTGTAACAGTTAGTCCTTCTCCCTAACAGCATTTCCATATAGATCTATTGGAGACACTCAGTCTCTAGTAAATGTAGTCTAGGGAAACACAGACCTGGAACTGTCTACCACTTCATTATTAATACATCTGAATGATCTGGACCTATGACCTATCCACTGAATCTTTTTTTCCCTTCTTTTTTTTTTTTACAGGCTTTGTGTGTGTGTTTGCTTTGCATGATTCCTCCTGTACTTTGTGTGCATAAAAACTACAATATTTTACCTCAAAGTCTTCTTTTGTTATCGGTGTCTCGGTGCCTCTTGCACCTTGTGAGAGAGCAGCAGGTGTAAATGAAAACAGCTTGTATGTGCTCAGCATATAAATGCCTCCCACTAATGGAAAGGATGCAGTTTCATCCTGCAGAGCATACTGTACACATCATGTTAACAAACAGAAAATGCAGGTAGGAAATATCACTGTGCAGATGCAGTGGGGGGTGGTGGGGGGAAGCACAAGTGTGTTTTCTGTATTTATAGAGACCAAGCAACAGACTAGTAGATTCAAGTGCTGTACATAATTGAGTAAAAAGGCAAGTCCAGGGAACAATACATTTGAAGGAAAAGGACTTCCAGAAACAGATTCACATCTACAGCCCTATCAATAGAGGAAAACTAGGGAATCATTCCGTTGTCATTACGGGGTAGCCATGATGCTTAGGATTCCATATATTTGCGGGATAAATCTTTCAATAGCACCACTGACATTGAGGTATGTCAATAATTCAGTGTATTAGTTGGATGCAAATACTGCACAATAAGGTATGGAAAGAAAACTGTAATTGGGAATGCCAGAGCAAATGGGGCTCTATCTTTTGACTGAGCCTATTGTTGAACTCCAGGCGAACCTCCGACCCTTTACTTTGGAGGCACACAATAGGCTTTGATGTGAGATGGTGGGAAACGGACTTAGAGACTCATTTCACATTCAGCAGCAATTCAGCAGCTTGGCTGGGACTTCTAGCAGCTTTAATGACTGCTGCAATTGATGGTTAAATCAATTTGTGATGGTGACAGCATGGCTGGCCTCTAGACTGTAACAATCCAGGATTACAACAGGCAGAAAGGGCCCAGTTATTCAGATGTGCGTGGTTTCTGCTCAGCTCTGAGTGGGAACAACAGTGGGGCAAAGTCTCACAAAACGAGGCCTGGCGAGCGTACACATTCACTCCAGTTGACTACACAATGCTGCTGCTTCTTTGTAAAGTGATGAAGCGGGTTAAAAAAAAAAAAGCATTGTTACAAATAAAAATATACAGTAGAGAACCAAAGGTCCTGATATTTAACTATATCCTTAGGGAAAGTGGCAACACAGAAAGAATTTCACTTTTGTTCCACCAGTACCAAGTGGGTGGTCCCTGGCCCCCTTCAGTCCCCCCAGTCAAAAAACCCAGCAGTGTCTGGATTATGATAAAGCAGGTTTGAATTTGGAAAGAGTGGCACAGAAAGAGGGGAAATGAAAAACAGTCTGACTGCCACAATGAGAATGAAGAACTGCTCCCTCTTCTGTTTCCCAAGAAAATATGCATTTGAAATGCACACTATGGTTCATTTTTCATTTTGTATGATTATTATTATTTTTTTATCTGAATGGCTAGAGCAGTGATAACAGTAACATCAGCACAAAAGGGCAGTGCCTCACAATTATTTTACATACGATTTTTTTTCTTGTAAGGGATTGCAAGGCAAGTGTTGACTCTTCAGTAAGATGAAAATGCACATTTGAATCACATAATCCTTTCTGTTCCATGTTCTGTATATATCTATATATGAGATATTTGCAGCCAAAGAAGATAGGTTGTTTTAGAAGTGGAGGGAGAATGTAGAGCACATAGACATGATTATACCCCCTACATTTCTACATTTATGAATGAACAAATAGTGCAATCAGTGATCAAGAAGAATGTGATACGCTATATCTGTATTGTACCATACACATGACCTACAGGTATTTGAGTACTTTGTTTTGGTCCCAAGATATTAAAAATATATTAGATGGTTTAATGATAAATTATATTCTCCACATCCTGTTAACTGAAATAAATTACTCACCTCAGATAGAATATTTAACAAATAAATCTATAAAAATAAATGTGTGTGGATTCATTTAGAAAATCAATATACTATGTAGTCAGAGTCAAAATACTGAAACATTTTTAGGTGGAAGTTGTTAATCTGAGCACTATAAATGATTTTAATCAGTAACTTGCAAATTATACAGCAATTAATTACATTTTCTGTTTGTAATTATCCACAATCAAAGCCATTTCTGTGAATATCAAGGCAATGTTTTATAAAGGAATATTAAGGAAATAAAAATGCAGAGCCACAACCCATTGACCTGTTAAACCTAACACCTTAATTCACAATATTATTTGAAGCCTATGATTAATAAGTTCTGGCATATCCCCAGTTAAATGTCGCAGACTAAATGCTGCACAAAGAATTGTTTGGCTCCTTTAAGTCCATGAATCAATTGGTTGTCATTAGTACCTGAAAAAATAGTAGCCTAAAATAAAATACTCTATCTTGAAAGTGTAAACAGCGGGGTTAAAGCCTTTTAAAAAAGATCTGTCTAAATATTGAAAGAATATTACTACTTGCAGAAAAGCAGTCTGGCACTAGGTCCAAACCCTGCCAGGGGAAGGCAAGGGAAACTCAGTTGGTTTCTATGGTAACAGTGCTGGTAGGAATAGTTGTGCAAGCATACTGAACATGCATAAAGCCTTCCCAAGGGAGATCAGAAGGTTTGAAGAGAAAAAAAGATGGCAGCTTCTGAAGAAAACACAGAGGTTTTTTTGCTGAATAAGTGCGTTCACATTTGTTTGTGATGTAACCCATGAAATGGAGCTAGTTAAGAATAGTCAGACATATTTGAACATCTATCTTTATCTAAATAGCATGTGTATATATATGTATTGCCTATTTATAATACATATATATTATGCATATTTATATACACACTCATCTATGCATAGATCTCGTATATATGCTTGTTTGTGGGTATCTATAAATATATATTAACACACAGGCAAGTATTTTGTGTATCTTTATGTACAAAACTTTCCTTCAAATGCATTAAATACATGTGTGTACATAGAATATAAAATACAATGCAACACACAAACATGTCACACACACACGCACACTTTTGATGTGCCCATCAAAATAAAATGAGTAGCTAATAAGGAGTAGATCCAAAGCACTGTAAGTTGTGGGTGAGTTTTCTAATATGGCCAATTACAGCACTTTTATTAATGATGATAAAGGAGAGAAGAGCTGGACATTGCCTCTGGTACAACCAGCAAGGTGTATACAGGCTAACGAGCGCCTGTGGGATGGAGTTGTTAGAATCTAAGCTATCAAGGTCAGTTGTCTTGAGGTTGGGATTCTTCAGCAGCCTTTTATTTACATCTGTTCCAGGACACTCAGTGCATTGTTGTTTGCTATAAACTTGTCTACGGGGGTTGGACTGGCATACTGTTACAATCTGATGGAGGATTCTGCACAGAGCAGGAAAGTCATTCTAACAAGTAAAATCCAAGGTCCAAAAAGTAAAAAATAAATAAACTCTTTAGTAAAACTCAGACTTTAAAATGTGACTAATGGGTGGGCAAATAGTTTATGTGCAATGCATATTTGTAAAAACATGCTTCATTTTCAAAGGTTTTAGCAGTCACACAAGGGACTAAAAAGAAGAACAGGAGTACTTGTGGCACCTTAGAGACTAACAAATTTATTAGAGCATAAGCTTTCATGGACTACAGCCCACTTCTTCGGATGCATCTAATAAATTTGTTAGTCTCTAAGGTGCCACAAGTACTCCTGTTCTTCTTTTTGCGGATACAGACTAACACGGCTGCTACTCTGAAACAAGGGACTAAAATTTCAAAAGCTTGATGGGGCCATGTTTTGGGCCATAATGAGAAAGAAGATTTCTATTCAAAGGGGTGGCTGCTGTAGGTGGAGGTGATCTACATTCAGCCCTGCATTTAGTGCATTAGTACTAGGGCATCCACTACAAATTAAAAGAAGCAGTATATGGATATCTGAGAATAACGGTTATGAGAACAGAAATGATACACAATCTCCCCCGTTAGAAGAGGCCCTTGGATTAGAATGCAGATCACCTGTACTTTGGACACTTGGGTATCATCCCTCTTTCACTGTTACTAATAATTATTACTACTTATTTGTTCAGTACTGACAATTTGCTTGGTGTGGTATGTATATATAACAAGGCAAGGTTCCTGCCTGAAAGAACTCACAGTCTAATTTGGATGCAAACAATACACAGCACACTTATAAGACACTGGCTGATGATGCTAGTAGAGACTGGGTAACTTTTTTTTTAAAGCACCTAAGCATTTTAAGAGTCTAAGGATGGAATTTTCTGAAGTGCTTAAGCGAGTTAGGCAGGCAGCTAAGTCTCACTGATTTTCAATTTTCAAAAGCTTCTAGATGATTTAGGAGTCTAAGTCTCTGACTTTCAATGGAACCTAGGTACCTAAATCACATAGGGTGTGATTTTCAAAAGCACCTAAGTCCCATTGAAAATCATAGAGACTTCGGCTCCTAAATCATTTAGATGCTTTTGAAAATTCTATCCATCATCACTGAAGGCTTCCCTGAAAAAGTGTGTTTGAAGGAGGGAAATTTTAAGCACCTTCATGTAAGGATAGCCTTGCCAAGGGTCAAAAAGGAGGGAAAATTTAATCATACTGTCCCAGATCCACAAAGTTACCCAGTTTTAGGTGCCTACATCCTATTTTTAGACTGCATTGTGATTCACAAAACTCTCTATCGGCTTGCTGCCTAACCCCGTAGGAACTCAAACTCACTCAGTGCCTACATTTTCATTGTTAAAATTTCCTATGTGCCCGAGGCCTGGTCTCACACAGTTAGGTCAACATAAGAGAGCTTATGTCAACTTAATAATGTCTGTGTCTACACCGCCATGTCCAGCCCACCAGAGTAACTCTCCTACCATGTCAGCTTAATTACTCCACCTCTGCAAGAGGCACAGCAGTTAAATCGATGTTGTTATGTCAACGAACAGACAGTGTAGACAGTACATTGCTTATATTGACTTTACTGGCCTCCAGGAGGTGTCCCACAATGCTCTGCTGTGACCACTCTTGTGACCATTTTCAACTCCACTGTTCAGCAACAAGATACACATGAACAGCCCTTCCACTGTTAAAGCACCGGGAGCTTTTGAATTCCCATTTCCTGTTTGTTCAGCATAGAGAGTTTGCCAGCACAGCTGATCAAGGCAATTCAACATTGCAAATGCATTCCAGCTTGGAGTACACAGGAAGTGGTCAATCTCATTGGTCTGTGGGGAGAAGAGTTGGTGCAAGTACAACTCCGATCCAGCCATAGAAACATAGACATTTACGAAAAAATCACATGGGGCATGGGGGACCAGAGCTACACCAGGGACATGCCCTAGTGCTGTGTGAAAATAAAAGAGTTTTGGCAGGCATACCAGAAGACAAGGGAAGTGAACAGTCATTCTGGTTCTGCACCGCAGACATGCCGCTTCTATAATGAGCTGCAGGCAATTCTCAGTGGTGACCCCACAACAACCTCCAAGAGCAGCGTGTATACCTCTGAGGAGTCAGAGTCCCACGCTACCTCGGGCAACACTGAGGACTAGGTCTTGCATGAGGATAAGGAAGATGAGAATGGGAGACAGGCGAGTGGGAGATCCATTCTCCCAGAGAGCCAGGAGCTGTTTGAGACCCCAGAGCAGTCCAGCCAGTTGCAGAACAGCACTGGGACCAATCATGATGCCAAAGAAGGCATCTCTGGTGAGCATTCACTTCCAATTAATAGTTTGGGGGGTCACATGTTCTTACACTCCATGTTTAATTTTTTTTAAAGGATGCGGTACAGTGGCTGCTTCCCAGTGGCTGCACGAGCTTGGAAGAAGGAGCCCCAGGGAAAATATTGTTTATGTACAGAGGGATGTCCCAGGAATCCTCCATAGAGATCTCCAGGAAACTTTCCTGGAGGTAATCTGCAATCTGTTGCAAAAGGTTTCTGGGGAGGACTACCTTATTTCTTCCAGCAAGCCACTTTCCCAAGCCACTCCAGTGTTAATTCTTCTGGCATCATCACAGCACAGAGCATAGCAGCATCAGGATCCAGTCTGTACCCAGAAGCTTGCAGTATCTGTTCCCTGGCTTCCTCTGTTACCCTCAGGAGAGTGATATCAGCTAGGGTCACCTAGAGGAGATAGTGGCAGTTTTCATTTGGATTGCTCAGACTGCAAACAATAGTGCATGTGATCCCACCCTCATTGTGCTTTATCGCTCCTTCACAGTTTCCCAGACATGCCAGTGGTTTGGATGGCAGGGGTCAGTGCTGGGCTTAGAAGCTGCAAGCCTTGGGCTATGGCTAGCAGCAGTGGAACAGGGGGAAGGACGGGTTGGGGGAAGGGAAATTTGCTTGTGCATTCTTGCTGCCACAAGCCACCCCCTGTGCCACCTCTGCAAAGGCTTACAGTTTTGAAGGGTCAATAGTGGCCCCTGATCACCACACAATGTCCATGTTACAAGGACAGGTGTCACTGGCCCCCTGTCCACCTGTGCTCCCACCAGGAGTTGCCCACCCAATGCTGCAGACAGTCCAGTGCCCATGTCCCTGGGCCATACTCACCACATCTGGTACAGCAAAGTAGTTTAATAAATACCTTGTGTAAATGAAAACGTTCTGCCTTGCACTTCAGTGGAATAAGGGGAGTGATTTTTATACATCAACTGTGCACTAGACCCCGGTATGCAATGACAATGATTGCTTTGTGCTTTCCATGTCCTACAGCTCATCCTCCACACCAGCAGAGAGGCAGTCCCAGATTAGAAGAAGGTGAAAGAGAACATGTCATGACAAGTTTAATGAGATTATAAATGCCTCTGGGGCAGTGGACATCAAGCAGAGAGCATGGAGGACTTCTCTGCTGAAAAACTGGCTATGGACATTGTGAGCAGAAGAGCAGCCCAGGAGCATGTGTGGCAGACAGCAGGAAATGCTGGGGATTCTGAAGGAACAAACAGACATATTGAGGCATCTGGTTGACCTTCAGGAGAAACACCTTGAGGCTTGACTCCCTCTGCAGCCCCTGCAGAACGGCACACCAACATCACCGTATTCTCCCTCCCCTTCACCCATATGTTCTAGGAGGCGGGGGAGGAGCTATATCCCTTCCACTCAATGCCAGGGGCAGATACTAGCAACAAAAGGTGAACATACATCTTTGACAAGCAAGGCCACTGTATTTAAAAGACAAGATCGCTGTGTTTTTCCCCTCCAGATTTTACTCTAATGACTGTCCAAGGTTACATTATTTTCCTGATCTTTCACTTCCAATATGTTTGTGCAATAAAAGTCCCGGTCCTGAGAATGAAATAATCTTTATTACTTCACACCATGGGGAAAGGAGTGGGAAAGAGAGGTACGGGGAAACTGAAACTGATTTGTTGGAGACAGAAACCCAGCAGGTACAGTAAGGTTCAGAGTATGGGGAGGCACAAATCAAGAAGCAGCGCACATTACTGTGGGTCATTACTAAATTGGGTTTCCAAAGTCTCTCTGAGACGCAGTGCTCCATGCTGATCTCTTCTTACAGAGCTTGTATCTGGCTTCTCAAAATTAGCAGATACAGTAACTTCTCACTTAAAGTCGTCCCAGTTAACATTGTTTCATTGTTACGTTGCTGATCAATTAGGGAACATCCTCGTTTAAAGTTGTGCAATGCTCCCTTATAACGCTGTTTGGCAGCTGCCTGTTTTGTCCACCGCTTGCAGGAAGAGCAGCCCGTTGCAGCTAGCTGGCGGGGGCTTGGAACCAGGGTGGACCGGCAGCCCCGCATCAGCTCCCCGCTCCCCTAAGTTCCCTGTGCAGCAGCTGCCCAGCAGCCTATCAATTGTCGGCAGTTCAGCTGTCCCTCCCCCCACTGCCATGTGCTGCTCCTGCCCTCTGCCTTGGAGCTGCTCCCAGGAGCCTCCTGCTTGCTGTGCAGGTAAGGGAGGAAGAGGAGGGCTAATGTCAGGATGTCTCCCTCCCCCTTATTCCTGCCCCACAATTACCCCTTCTCCATATAAAGCAGGATGGAGACAGGACAGGGCTCAGGACGGAGAGAGCTTGCTGGCCACAGCTATTGTCTCAACTTCCTGATTTTTTTAAAGGCAATGTACTTAGAGTGGGGTCAGTGTACTTAAAGGGGCAATGCACATCTTCCTCTCCCACACACAAGGTGTGTGTCTCTGTCTCTGTCTGCCATGCTGTCTCTCCTCCCTTCATTCGTGCTGCCTTGTAGAGTGTGAGGCTACATTAACAACAACATGTTAACTCTTGAGGGCTCAGCCGAGTGCTAGTTCATCATTTAGCAGCAAGGCATTCCCTGGGAAATATCTCACCCTCTTCCACCCTCTAACTTCACCACCTCAACCAAGCTTCACAGTCATCATTGTTGTATACAGTATTAAATTGTTTGTTTAAAACTTATACGGTGTGTATATATACATAATATAGTTTTTTGTCTGGTAAAAAAAATTTCCCAGGAACTAACCCCACCCCATTTACATTAATTCTTATGGGGAAATTGGATTTGCTTAACATCGTTTCTCTTAAAGTCGCATTTTTCAGGAACATAACTACAACGTTAAGCGAGAAGTTACTGTAGTCTATCCATCTCCATGCCCCACCCCTTTGGAAATGTCTCACTCTTTCCCTCACAGATATCATGGAGCACATAGCAGGCAGTGATAACAATGGGGATATTGCTTTCACTGAGGTCTAGCCTAGTGAGCAAACTGCACCAGCAACACTTTAAACAACCAAAGGCACATTTAACTACCATTCTGCACTTGCTGAGCATACTGTTGAACCATTCCTTGCTGCTGTCCTGGTGTCCGGTGTACAGCTTCACAAGCCATGGGAAGAAGGGGTAGCCTGGGTCTCCCAGGATCACTATTGGCATTTCAGCGTCGTCAATGGTCATTTTGTATTCTAGAAAGAATGTCCCTGCTTGCAGCTTTCTGAACAGACCTGTGTTCTTAAAGATTCCGGGCTCATGCCCCTGCCTTGATCATCCTACACTGATGTTGGTAAAATGCTTCCAAGGACCCACCAGTGCTTGCAACACCAATGAAAAGTATGCCTTTCTGTTTCTGTACTCTTTGGCAAGGTGGTCTGGTGCCAAAATAGGGATATGCATGCCATCTATCAACGCACTGCAGTTAGGGAACCCCATTGTGGGAAAATCATCCAGTATGTCCTGCACATTGCCCAGAGTGACAACCCTTCTTAGTAAAAGGCAATTAATGGCCCTGTATACTTGAATCACAGCAGACCCTATGGTGGATTTACCAGCTCCAAATTGCTTCCTCACTGACTGATAGAAGTCTGGCATTGCAAGCTTCCACATAGCGATCGCCACTCACTTCTCCACTTTCAAAGAATGACTCATTTTAGTGTCGCTGTGCTGCAGCCTGGGGACAGCTCCGCACACAGTTCCTGGAAAGTGGCCTTGTGCATTCTAAAGTTCTGCAACCACTGATCGTCATCCCATAACTGCATTAGGATGCAATCCCACCAGTTAGTGCTTGTTTCTTGGGACCAGAAATGGTGCTCCACCATGTTCAGCCGCTGCGCGACTGCCAACAGCAATCGGGAATTGTTTTGTTCTATGGCTTCCAGCAGGGCTGCTTGAAGGACACTGACATGTTCCACGCTGCAGCTCCACTCACGCTCTAGAACTACTGCAGGATAAGGCACATTACGTTTGTAATGCTCACAACAATAGTGCACAGCTGAGCGGGGTCCATGCTTCTCAGGAGATGGTGTACTTGCGGCTATGCCAGTCTTTTGAAAAAAGGCATGAAATATTATAGGTTGCATTTAAGATCAGGGGAGGAGGTGAGAAAACTGCATCATGGGTCACTGAAGCCATGTTCCCAGTCCCCCCTGTGAAAATGTTTTTATTCCATGAGGCACTGCAAGACCTTCCGTAAATCCCCTTCAACAAGTTGCATTGTGGGATGGCTTCGCACAGTGTACTGCTCTCACCATTAACGCAAGTGCTTCTAGTGAGGATTTGCTCCACTGACACAAGGAGTGTGGTGTGGACACACACTACTGACTTAATTACAATGGTGGCTGGATGTCAACTTACTTTAAGTCAACTTAAGTTTGCAGTGTAGACATGCCCTAGGTTTCTGCCTCTGGGCATGAGTACTGTTGTCTCACTCTAGCATCTGGACACTTATCTCTCTACTAAGCCCAAGAGCAATCCACAAATAGGGGGAAGATAGGTATTCATCTGCCTCTCTTTCCTGTGGAGCCTGATCCAGCAGGCACGCTCAGAAGCTGCCTCCCATATCGGGTCCCCTTTAAAATCTTGCCGGGGGTGGTGCCCATCTTATAACTATTAGGCCAGTGGTTAGTCCACTCACCTCAGATGTGGAAGACCCAGGTTCAATTATCCCCTCAGCCTGAGGGGAGAGGATCTGAACAGGGGTCTCTGACACTTCTCAAGACAGTGCTCTAAGAACTGAGCTGTGGGATATTCTGATGTCGGTCTCTCATTTGAAGTTGTATCATGGTGAATAAATACTTAGGCCTGGTCTACACTGGGTGGGGGGAGGAGGGATTGATCTAAGTTACGCAACTTCAGCTATGTGAATAACTCGTCTCCCCATTGACTCTGCCTGCGCCTCTTGCCGAGCTGGAGTACAGGAGTCAACGGGAGAGAGCTCAGGGGTCGATTTATCTCATCTAGACTAGAAGCGATAAATCGACCCCCGCTGGATCGATTGCTGCCCGCCGATCCGGCGGGTAGTGTAGACATATCCTTAGAGAATCATTGGGCCAAAGAGAGAGTAGGAATGAGTCTGTAGCTGGGTGGTTAGCTACAGGATCCAGTCCCCCAGCTTCAATAACTCTTTACCTATTTATCCACAGTGGACAAGTTCCACAGGAGAGATTGAGAGAGACCCAAATCAGAATGTCCCATAGCTCTGTAGTTCACGCACTCTCTTGAGAGGTGAGAGAATCCTTTTCTAAACTGTTCCCACGCCTTGGCAGAGTGGGGAATTGAACCTGTCTCTCCTGCATTTCAGGCGAATGCACTAGTCTCTGGGCTAAAAGTTGTAACGTGGACACCACCACTGGCCCAGATTTTGAATGGGATCTGATCTGGTAGGCAGTTTCTGAGTACACCTACTGGCTCAAGCCCCACGGGCAAGATAGGCAGACAAACATCTATCTTCTACCGGTTTATCATGTCTGAAGGGCCCAATCCAGTAAGAGTGCATTCTTAGTGCCTACCTCTTCCCATTCATGGGCATCTAGATGCCTCACTCGGGTTTAGTTGTTCCAGTGATTTTCTAGATGCCTAAAGTTAGGCATTATGACACTAAGCAAGGCAGTGCTTAAATCCCTTTGTGTATCTGGGCTTCTATGATTATGTTCTACCCACAGTCTTAAACTCCTTCTACTGTCCCAGAACAGATGGATGTTTCTGCTAAGATGATCAGCGGTGAAATAGTTCATCACCATTAGATCTTAGTGTGAACATTCTGGTGAGATGGATGATGGCAGGTCACACTTCTCAGATGTACTGTTTCTATCCATCTTTCTGCAGATTCACTCAAGCAGCACTGCACTGGGTCATATTGAGAATGTTTTCTCAGCAGGTCTAAAGCTAGAAAACACCGTAATTTTTAAAATGAAAGTCTTATTCTGCCAAAATTGACAGTGGCAACTGCAAAGTGCAAGAATCCAATCTAGCCCTAGGTACTGCATTACTGGAATCTCCAGGCACCAATAAGGTGTAAAACTATTAAATTGCAACACTGAAAACTCTGCTAATCTTGGTAATACCTGAGAAATCTTACTAACTTGGTGGGACAGAGTGTTTTATTACATATATACTTACATGCTCTCAAGCCCTATCTAACTGAACACCAATCTAAAAAAATCATCATTCTTGTTGCTATTCTCCCTAACAAGTTCGTGCCCTCACAGACCTGAAATCGAGTAAGTCATTGGTATATTCTGCATTTTACTTGTCCCAGTTTCTTATCTGATCTGCTCTTCAATCCAGAATCCCCAATGCTCCTGAGTTCATTTTGTGTATTCTCTCATGACTCCTGGATCCAGTTATCTAAAAACATGCCTCATATGCCACCTAGAATTGGAAAGTCACTGATCCATATTTTTCAAATCTGCATTGGCTTCAACCACAGCTGCTAGATCCTAGCTTACATTCTTGAACATATATTCCCTAAGGCAAACCTGTCCTCTTAGTGGCATTGTATTAGTATATTAATTTGTGTTGCTGTGAATCTCAGCAGAAAAAAATCTGCTCTTCAAACTTCACATCAGTACACCAGCTAATGGCAGGTCCCATCCTGTGCTAAGGGAAGTTGTATGGTGTAGTCTGTGGTATGCTTTGACAGTATAAAATAAAAAGAAGATTTTAGAAAGCTAATGTTGTGCCAATATACCAAAAGGGTAAACAGGATGACCTGGGTAATTATAGGCCTGTCAGTCTGACATTGATTACAGGCAAGATAATGGAGTGGCTGATACAGAACTCGATTAATAAAGAATTAAAAGAGTGCAATATAATTAATGCCTAACAACATGGGTTTATAGAAAATAGATCCTGTCACACTAACTTGATACCTTTTTTGATGAGATTACAAGTTTGGTTGAAAAAGGTAATATTGCTGATGAAATAGACTTAGACTTCTGTAAGGCATTTGACATTTTGATTGAAAGACTAGAATGATATAAAATTAACATGGCACACATTATGGATTAAAACATTAAAAGCTAACTGATAGGTCAGAAAATGTAACTGTAAAGGGGGAATCATCATCAAACGGGTGTGTTTCTAGAGGGGTTCCACAGAGATCGGGTCTTGGCCCTATGCTATTCAACATTTTATTAATGACCTGGAAAAAAACATAAAATCTTCACTGATAAAGTACTTTCACTTCATCTCATTCCAAAAACACTTCATATCACTCTATGGAAAGCCACCATATTCTTTCTTACTGCCCTGGTTTTTTTTAATATGACCCAATCTAAGTGCCCTTCGTTAAGTTCACTACGTGCCTCTCATAACATTTGGCAGGTGGACTTTATGACCCCAGGCCAAGCCCAACAATCTAACTTTTCTTTGTCCATCAAACAAATTACATATAATTTGCCATGGCTGGTCATCTCTTTTGTTGTAGCTGATGAAGCGCCAATTCACTTAGGATGCCGTTCCTCTGCATAAAGCTAGTTCTTTACACAATATCTGTAGTGTTCTGCTGTAAAACTACAGTAAATGTTACATAGTGCCAACTTGTCAGTCAACTGAGATAATAAATATAGCTGTTGTTGTCTGAGTGCCATTAAAGACCTTGGCTCAATTATAAATAAAAGGACCACTATATAAGAATGCATAGGATTTCTTGTCTGACTAATGGCATGCTAAAGCCCCCCAATCTCCCACTGAATAATCCTGTATGTTAGTATGAGGTCACAGGAGGCAAAGGTATCTGGTCATTTTTATTTTATTTCTTCATGAATCTGTAACTGACTCTTGGGCTAGAATGGAAGCATCACAGGCCATCAGAATTTTTTGTTAAAACTGGTTAAAATGAACAAAAATTGTAGCTAAGGTCAAATAGTTCTTTTAGGCCTGGATGCAAAAAAAGATTCCAAAGCCATTGAGTCTCCGTGGCCAGTAATAATAAGGAGACTGGTTCCAAATTATCTGTGCTGTAGGGAGAAAGTTAGCTAAGAATTTTTATCCAAAGAAAGGAGGCAAGAGGGATGATGATCTGTTCTGTATTAAATGTCAAACCAAAACCACATTTTCCTTAACACCGTCAAAGCTGAGTATTTGGAATTGACCCTTGTCTAAAGTCAGTGTTACAAGGAGTAGATCCAAGTGTGCAAAGACATTGTGAACTGGCTGTGTTGAATCAGCTATTGTTCAAAAAGATTATTAGTTGATCACTGCACAGAAATAACATCAGGAACATAGTTTCATTTCCACAGACTGAGCACCTCCCTGATTGTCTAGTTTGTCCAGTACTTTAAACCAAAATATAATGCATGAAATAGGTCCAGATTAAGAAAATTAGCATCTTCCCAGCCACAACCATTGAAACATAATACTACCTATCCCTGTCCTACCCATACTTGAATGATTCTGTAACCTTAATGAATCCTGTGGCCATGGCCTATGAGATTTGAAATTTGGAATAAAACCTTTCAGACTTCTAAATGGGTGCACTATATTCAGACTCTAACCATTGTCAATCATTACAGTAATGGCACTGCCGGTTTATTATATCTGAGAGCCAACAGACTTGATTGGTGGTAGTTTAATACCTCAGGAATCATTATCTCAGTGACCATCAGTTGCTGTATGATCTCCTTTAACATGCATGCAATGGCAACATACAAGCTTCTTCAGCATCAGGCACAGAGCTGAGCCCATGATGTATGAGGAAGGGCTGCTGTTGCCAAATAACTTCCAATCTCATGGCTGTTAACTGTTTGGTGCACTTAATCTGTACTTGTTAAACGGCTGTGGTAAATCCTAGTTCAGAGAGCGAGACAAGTATCTAGACAATCTCAAGAGTAGCTTCCATCTGTCTGCCTTACCCTGTATGTGCTGTGTGAGTATCAGGGCCTTTGGTCCCAGTAACATCTGGTTCTGGTTATATGCATCCTGCACGTTCTCACTTAATTGAGCCCACATGAGTTCACGGTGTATAAAGCCCTATGGGTGAAATGCTGGCCCCGTTGAAGTCAATAGCAAAACTATAAGTGCAAAAGGAATTACTTCTAGATCCCATAAAGCTGATGCAAAATGAGTGTGGGGTTTTGATTAATTTCTGAGCTGACTGGTAAAAGTTAAAACACAATGACAATACACTAACAATACTTAAAGGGATAGAGCTTCAACTAGGATAAATCAGAAAATCTTCAATGGCACCATGCTGATTTACTTCAGCTGAGTCTCTGGCCCAGATGTCCAATACTCTTTGTTACCACTGTCTCATTCACATCTGCAATTTCGAACACTTCAGATACCCTCTGGCCCTCCACAAATCATTCATATATGAGAAAAAATATCAGGATCAAGAAAGGCATTAGTGGTTGTAGCACTGAGTCCAATAGCCGTAACTACCAATAAATACTATGTCAGAAATCACATGAGCACAGAGCGGGCTGTTTCATTTCAGCAAACACAGCCAACCAGATGCATATGTCTGCTCTCTTGTTCAGCCTAAATGGATGGATCAGTCTAAACACTGATATACCTAACACAACCCCTTATGCATCTGTGATCTTAAATTAGTGAATTAACTTCAAAACAACCTTCCTGCTCCAAGCAACAAACTTCCTATTTACAACTAAAAAATAAAGAAGAGGAGGAGAAGGAGTATTCTCAAAATAATTATTGAAATCCAGGCAAAAGACCACATGCTACCCTGACTTAACCCTTGAAATGCCACTGACTTCATAATGATTCTAAGAGGTGAAAAGCAGGGCATAATTTGGCACAAAAAGTTTTAGGGGGAGGTTTTTGTGTTTTGTCTTCAGTGTTCACTTTACATTTGCTTTGGGCCTGATTCTAATCTACTTAGTCTATGAGTGGTCAGATTGAAGTTAATGGACTTGATCCTCAATTAAAGAAAGACTATTTTGCGCTACTCTGGCAGTGTAAGAGGATCTTCATTACACTTATGTCCACTTTCAGGCCCCTTTACACTGCCAGAGATGTATAAAGTAACCTTAAGATAAATTAAAATCAGGCCCAATAGGACTGCATGTAGAGTAAGGCATGACTCAACTTGGTAAGGGTATCAGAATCTGGTACTTTATATAAAATCTAAATGTATTTAGGATGGAGCCAATCAATCTCTCTGTCAAAGGAGTTAAGAAACAAAAGCTGATTTTGTTACTTGCATTTTTTTTAATTAATTAAATAAAAGGTTTACATCATGCGTGATCATTAAAAATGTAAATCTTAATTCATAAAAAGAAACCTTAAAGTTTTCATTTAGCCATGGGGTGACATTTAATGAACCCTTAAACCATAGCAGAGCTGGGCATAAGCTAGGGGTCCTGACCAATGTGGGGAGGACCATTCCATATGAAGAATAATTTCTGTGCTATGTGAAGGAATGAAGAACAGAAAATGAAATCTGAAAACAAATAATAATAATAATAATGGGGCAGATCCTCTGGGGTAAATCGCTGTACTTCTGTCAAAGTCAATTGAATGATGCAGATTTACACCTGCTCAGAATCTGGCCCAATATTTTTAATTCTTTTACAGAATTTGATATTTCCTTCCTCTTACATTTTCCTTGTTAGGCAGTTCAAAATAATGTCATCTCTTAAGCTATTATTTATATTTTACCATTATTCTGTATCTACTTTTTCCCTGTTATAGTAACAAAAGGTTTTTGTCATCAAAAAGATACTAAGTCAAGGACACAAACTTTCATATCACCACCCAACACCTCTTCAAAACCCACCTGGGTACACAGTTTGATGCTCAGTGTAGCTGTAAAGTATTTCTGTCTGACAAAATTAGACTTTTTAAAAATACTCTGGTGCATTTCTTACAGAGTAAAATATAATCTACACTATAATCAGCTCTTAAATACCATATTTCAATAAATGTATCCTCAGCAAGATGTTTTGCACTCCATATAAAACAATTCAAAACACACAATAAATATTTATCTGGAGAGAGGGAGAGGATACAAGAAAGATAATTAAACCCAAGGTGAAATGTGGTGGATATGATACTGAGAAAGCAATAACCATAAGACAGAGGCAGATTGGATCCATCTAGGGAAATCAAATATACCCTATGTCTTTTTATAATGAAATGATAGGCATCAACAATAGCCAAGTTTAGCACTGTGTCTCATAGTTTAATAAAAACCCATATGGCATGATGATCTGCAGTTTAAGTTACTTGCAGTCATGCCTTTATAGAAGTGGTTTATGTACTGATTGAAAAGACTTGCATTTACAGCATCTGACAAATCACCTCCAAGTCTAGAGAGTGTTTGCAGCAATTTACAGTCGATCAGTGCTTTGGTCTTATACTATTCGATTCAGTACAGCATAAACAATATAGATTAACAAGCCATGTTTCCTATTGCTTTTCTTAAATATGTGCCTGTTTTGCCTGTTAAACATGAAAAAGTATTTTGGAAAACCTGCTGGTTAAACCAAGGTCATGCCCTGAGCCAGCGTTCCCAGGTTATGTGGCAGTGAATACGCATTACCATGAGATTACTTACCTCTCTTTTGTCTAGTAAATTCATGGCATTCTGAGGATGGAGCCAATCAGAATTCGCAGTTCAGCAACCTGTCAGCTCCAACTTCAAACTGAGATTAAACACAGATAAAACAAATAGACTTTTTAAGGAAATGGAAATGCCAAGTAATGGAATTTTGTGGTTGTATACAGCTGGATTTATTTCAAACCCCATGCACATGGCTAAAATGAGATCATGTTCCCAATGGGGAAATGCTGGGCGGGATAGTGAATACAGAATTATATTCCCTGTTGTACAGCCTGTTCATGACCACTCAGGCCCCAATCCCACATAAGCTTAGGGACTTGTGTAAGCAGCCCGGCGGAGTTGAATGCAACTACTCACATGCATGGTTACTAATGTGCATAAGGACTTGCAGGATTGAGGCCTTAGACTTAGTCTGTCTTTGAACTAAATGGATTCTGTGGCCTTCTCACTGTCAATACTCCTCTCACCAGTAATGCTGCATGGATTCTCTCCTTCATTATAAAAACAAATATTGGACATTATTACAGTTATCAAAACCAGATGTACCACTCTCTGTGGCAGTTACTTGGATAGTGTCAAACCTTGCAACTTCCGCTTCAGTTTGGTGCTGCTATTTAATAAAAATGAGCCACAGAACTGATCGTGAAGTTTAAATCCTGGCCAAACTTTAGAAGCTGTCTTTTTGAGAGAAAGAGAGAGAGAGAGTGAGAGGTTTTTTTCCATTTCCATTTCTATGATGCTGTTGTGCACTCACACACACAAATGCCAGGAAAACAAATCCAAAGATTGTAAAGCAAAGAAAGTAATGGCCCAAGAAGAAAGGAGCCAGTCAGTATACCTGGGAGTGGAAGGCTAAATCATAGAAGCATAGGACTGAAAGGGACCTCAAGAGGTCATCTAGTCCAGTCCCCTGCACTCATGGCATGACTAAGTATTATCTAGACCATCCCTAACAGGTGTTTGTCTAACCCCTGCTCTTAAAAATCTCCAACGATAGAGATTCCACAGCCTCCCTAGGCAATTTTTTCCAGTGCTTAACCACCCTGACAGTTAGGAAAGCTTTCCTAATGTCCAGCCTAAAACTCCCTTGCTTCAAGTTAAGCCCATTGCTTCTTGTCCTATCCTCAGTGGTTAAGAAGAACAATTTTTCTCTCTCCTCTTTGCAACAACCTTTTATGTACTTGAAAACTGTTACTATGTCCCCCCTCAGTCTTCTCTTTTCCAGACTAAACAAACCCAATTTTTTCAATCTTCCCTCATAGGTCATGTTTTCTAGACCTTTAATCATTTTTGTTGCTCTTCTCTAGACTTTCTCCAATTTGCCCACATCTTTTCTGAAATGTGGTGCCCAGTACTGGACACAGTACTCCAGTTGAGGCCGTAACAGAGCAGAGTAGAGCGGAAGAATTACTTATCGTATCTTGTTTACAACACTCCTGCCAATACATCCCACAATGATGTTTGCTTTTTTTGCAACAGTCTTACACTATTGACTCATATTTAGCTTATGATCCACTATGATCCCCAGATCCCTTTCCACTGTACTCCTTCCTAGGCAGTCATTTCCCATTTTCTATGTGTACAACTGATTGTTCCTTCCTAAGTGGAGTACTTTGTATTTGTCCTTATTGAATTTCATCTTATTTACTTCAGACCTCCCTCCTATACATACAAATGGTTTCATTTACTTCACAGGAGTAAGGAAAGAAGGATGTGGCACTTGATAAACTCAAGAGGAGACAGACATGTGGAACAAAAATGGCTAGCTATTGAAATTCAAGTTTAAAAAAACTGTTTTTATATGTCTAAATACTGTACAGGCAGTTATCAGATAAAGGAATAGACTTTTGAACCAGACTTGTGAAGCTGATTGTTGTAAACAGAATATTGGTAAAGCAGCTCTCACAAGCAGAATGCATTCAGCTCACAAGTAAAATATATTAATCAAATCATGGGGTTTGTTTGTTATTATAGATATGCATGATTAAAAATTAAATGTTATGTAGCATGAATAAGAAAGTAGCTAATAGGGAATAAGTATAATACATTATACTTAGAATGTTTTATATTCATGATGATTTGTAGTTAGGTGCTGTAACCTTTGCATGACTCATGCTATGTATACTTCAGGAGAATATAGCAAGGCTTGAGAAATACATGCAATCCACCAGCCTTTGGGTATGCTATGCTTGTCTATCTGTTGCTTATACAGATCTTCTGTCTTGCAAATGTGTACGGAGCCAAATAAGAGAAAATCTGTAAGGTTTATAGTATTAACCAAAATCATATACTATATTATATATAATATCACCTATGTTTTATATAACTATGAATTTTATTCATATTAATCTCTTTCAGAATCCTTTTTCATTATGTTAAACTGATTAATGAAGGGTAGATGTGAAGTATTGTAATCTCAGTGTTAGGTATAAATACATTCCAGAAAAAAAGGAGAAGACAAATGATTGTGTTGATGCTTAGCTCTCATGCCCTCTGTACCAAGCTATAACTGATACAGGATGTCTCTAAAGTTTTGCTGACTTTTGGAATGCTATGGTCAAAATAAGATAATAAACTAGTTACAATCTCTATTTTGTTTACTGGAAGGACTGTGCTAGCCTAGCAAAAAGTTTCCAAAAACATGTCAAAGACAATAGATAAGAATGATAGGTTTAAAATAATGCAAAGAGATTGTGAATTCCTCATCTGGGGTAAACAACCCTAGTATATATAAAGGCAAAGTGAAGCACTAGTTTTGAGACAGTTCACCAGATACACTGATGCCTCCCAAATGGGTTGGTAATGTATTAGCCTTCCTTTCTGCATTATGTTCCATTAATCTTTTAGCAATAATAATTGATTAATGAAAATGATTAAGGGCTTGTCTACACTACCACTTAAGTTGATGAAAGTTACGTTGCTCAGGGGTGTGAAAAAACCACCCCTGAACAATGTAAGTTGCCACAACTTAAAGCGGTGTCTACACCTTGCTATGTCGACACGAGACAGTCTCCCACCGACATATCTTCCACCTCTCACTGAGATGGAGTAATTACGTCAACAGGAGAGTGCTCTCCTGTCAACATAATGTGTCTTCACCAGATGTGCTACAGCGGTTCAGCTGCACCAATGCAGCTGTGCTGATGTAGCATGGTAGAGAAGACAAGCCCTGTGACTAGCTATTTAATATATCTTGTTATTGAATGAAATTGAACTTGTAACAATAGCCAACACCTAAAGTTAAGGTTTCCCCAGTACTTTTCATTATAAAACTCTGTTTTCAATTGCTTATAACTTTGCTAAGCTTAAACCATTTGGGTTGATTTTTAAACCAACGTGTCTGCCTCAGGTTGAATTCTTTGGGAAGTTTCAGCTAAAATAGTTCAGCTACTTTTCAGAACAAGCTTAGGGGAAAATATGTAGTTTTGCCCAAGTTAAAAAATGTCTTGCAGCCATTTCATTGAGAAGATGTGCTCTATCACCCCCATGCTTTGGAACACAGACTAAATTTTGCAAAGGGGGTCACACAGGTGTCAGAGATGTGCTTTTTGCAATCTCTGTGACAATTAAGTCCAAAATGGCCAAATAAGAGTCTTCTGAAAAATCTCAGGAGGACCATGCTCAGTTGAGATTTCTTAGAGTTTGGCAGCTAAAGCATCTGAAGATTCCATCATTACTGGGCATGCCACAGTACAGGGCTGTAGCAGTGAAGCGGTACTTTTATGCAATTGCTCCTTCCAGGAGCTGGGGGCCACTGTAGCACCATACACGGGAACTGAAAACAGGAAGATTGTCTCCCCTTTGCTCTCACTGCTCCCCTTACTGGTGCTCAGACAATGTGAAGGTGAAGAAAGAAGCTTCCAGATTGGAATGAAGAGGGGTGTGAAGTGGGGGACAGTGGCAGGGAAGAGATACAGGGTGGGGGAAGGGGACCAGAGCTCAGGAATAAAAGGGATAGGAGCCTGGGGGAGAGGGAGAAGAGCTGAGGGGAGAAAACTACAGGAGCCATGGAGGAGGAGGAAGAGAAGGAGACTGGGCTGGAGCTGGGGACAAGGAAAGGAGCCAGACAGTGTGGGGGAGGAGAGCAGGCAGGAGGGTTGGGAGGACAGGAGCAGAAGAGTACAAGGAGAGGCTGGCAGTGGAAGTGTGGGCGGGGGACAGGATTTGGGGGATACAGTGGAACACAAATTGAATTGGCTAATATAATTCTGGGGTGTGTTAATTTTTCAAATTGAAAAAGGCTAATATAATTCAGGGGTGTGTTAACAAGAGTGTCGTGTGTACGGCACAGGAGTTAATTGTCCCGCTCTCCTTGGCAATGGCGAATCCTCACCTGGAATATTGTGTCTTCTTCCCCCCATCTGTACATGAGGAAGCAAGATCATCTGGAAAACAAAAAAAATTCCATTGAGACTTTGGGAGGGGTTGGAGCTCACTGGAAGGCATTCCAGTTAGCATGAACTGTTGTGAAGTTTTGGGTGAGAGAAATCCTCTTGCTTTTAGAATTATTAGCCTGGTAAAATTTAGGATTTAGATTCCGGTTTTGCTATTTTATTTCCTTCTGTAACCAATTCTGATCTTCTAGCCCAATACCACTTCATCACTTAAAATCTATCTTTCTCTAGTTGATAAATTTATTTTGATGTTTAATTTAACCAGTGAGGTTTGTCTAAAGTGCTTGGGGGATCTGCCCAGATTACAGAGACTGGGGCACGTCCACCACCCTTTGAAGGAGTGGCAAACTAATTAATGAGCTTGCATTGATCAAGAAGGTCTTGAGCAGTGTAAAACACATATTTCTGGGTTGCAAGGCAGGGGGAATTTGCTGGAGTCTCTCTGTATGGAGTTCGCATGCGGCATACAAGAATATTCATATAACTTTGCTGGGTGTGTCTCTGCATGCTGATGGCTGAGTGAATGGAGCCTGGAGGGGTTTGCTGTTCACTAGCATAGTGTAAGGAGACAGCCTGGGCAGGAGAGTTAAAGGGGGTTCGGGGGTTCCATTGTCCAGATTGCCCCCCGGGACATGTCACACTGGTTGGACAAACACCTGTCAGGAATGGTCTAGGTTACTTGGTCCTGCCTCAGCACGGAGGGCTGGACTTGATGACTTCTCGAGGTCTCTTTCAGCCCTACATATCTGTGATTCTATGATCTCAGCCCTGCTGATTATCTATGTTGGGTGGGGTGTGGTTGTATGGCTCCACTTAACTGAATTTTTGTTTTTCCAATTACATTTTTTAAAATGTCAGAAATCTATATTAAAAGAATATTTACCTATCAGTTGGGAAATGCCAGAAATAATGTTGCCAGTGCAATGCTAATTCAGCTGTACTGTGCCTTTGTAGTAAGCTAATTACATGATCACATACTATATTTTGAACAGGACCCCTGCCTTATTTAAATTAATGGAGATATCCCATCTCCTAGAACTGGAAGGGACCTTGAAAGGTCATCTAGTCCAGCCCCCTGCCTTCACTAGCAGGACCAAGTACTGATTTTGCCCCAGACCCCCAAGTGGCCCCCTAAAGGATTGAACTCACAACACTGGGTTTAGCAGGCCAATGCTCAAACCACTGAGCTATCCCTCCCCCCAAAAATCTACATACTAGAGCTGTAAGGGACCCTGAAAGGTGATCAAGTCCAGCCCCTGCCTTCACTAGCAGGCCCAAGTACTGATTTTGCCCCATTCAGTGCACAGAGTGGACCATGCTTTGGGGATGAATCAGGGTTGTATAGTGAATAAAGCTGTTGGTCTAGAACCCTCATTTGTGCAGAATTTGTCAGTTGTGTAGTGAATAAGATTGTAGCTGCACAAAGCGAGAAGATGGTCTTATGATTAAGGCAGTCAAGTATCATTCTAGAGAACTGGATTCAATACCTGCCTCTACCATAGAGTCCCTATGTGATGCTGAGTAAATCATGTAAACCAAAATTTTCAAAGGAGGGCCACTAATTATGTAATTCTCATTTCTGGGTTTTCAATTTGAGACACGTAGGCTTTGATTTGCAGAAATGCTAAGCACCCACAATCTGTAACTAAAGTCAATGCGACCTGTGCCCTGGACATACACAGTGGTATAAAATGCTAAGTGGTCTGCAAAATCAGGCCCCAGGCATCTGAAAATGGGTCCCCAAAATTAGATGACACATGAGAATTTTGGCTTTAATCTTTGCTCCTCAATTCCCCATGTGTAAAATAGGGATAATAACGCCCCCTCCTCTGATAGGGGTGTTGTGAAGATGAATTAATTAATATTTGTAAAGCACTCATATGCTACAGTGACAGCACCATAGAGAACCCTATGCATAAATTAATAATTCTACATTCTGGATTGGATGGTGCATGTTAAATAGTGCATGGAGCCACACATAGCATGATCAGAAGCAAAACAAAAAAATAATAGCTACCCATTCAGTGAGGATATTTTTCAACTTCAGCATTCTTTTACTGTAGCTTTTTGGGGGTGTAAGTATTTACATAGTCTTAACTGCATGCTAATCACTTTACAGATATAAAATAATAAAACTTTTCAGTCTGAATGAACAATATGTAAAGGAATGGTAGAAGAAAGCAACACATTCTCTCTCTCTCTCTCACTCACTCACACAGATATACAGATAATCTATCTATGATATGATAAAAATATAAACATGCAATTTATAAAGTTATTTTGTTGATTTTCATATGCACATATAAGGAAAACCAATAGAGTCAATTACAAATATTAATTTTATGTTGCTTTCTTCTCCCACTATTTTGTATATTTTCATATTTACATAGTGAATTAAAGGGGGGAAAGTGTGTGTGTGATTGTGCGTGTGTTTCTACATATATATATATATACATATCCAAAACACAAAGAATAATTTCTATACAAATGGAAGTGAAACAAAAAAAAAGTTTGTATGTTCATAATTTGGCAGAGAACATAGTTAACATTTGTGGATCAGTCCCAATATATATGTATAAACACGTGTATCCTTTTTCCAATGATAAGATTGGTAGGACCAACTTCTATAGGTATCTTGGCTTAAGTGCCAGCTACTTTAGTCTAGACCTATTTTACAGATGGGGAACTGAAGCTCAGAGAGGCTAAATGGAAGTCTATGACCGAGTAGGGACTTTGGTTAGTTCCCTAACCCCAGCCATCCTTCCTCTCACATATATATACACACACACCACCTCTCATATATACATATACATATATGCACACCACCACCATTAATACAAAACACTAACTACAGCACTATAACATTTACTTTATCATTTTATTATTACTGAACCCATACGTATTTATACTTTTTAAAGCATCCAGTTTACCTCCATGTTTCTCTACAAGTCTCAACAATTTTAACCTTTAACTCCTACCTACTAGTATATTCAGGTGCTGCCCACCTGCTAACCAACCTACTTGGCATATTGTGCTTCACTGCTCTATGCCAGGTCCATAATTTCTGTAGTAGAGAGTCAACAATCCTTAGTTTGACAGTCTCCCATCTCATCCAGTACCAGTAGCAACCTATTTACGGAATGGTTTCATTTCCATTTGTCCTGACATTCCTTAGTTTCTTGATGTTGAGATCAGACACTCCACTCAGAAACCCATTTGGAATTTTAATAGGACTTCAGAGAGGTTTGACAAAAACTGCCTGGACTTTCATAGGCAAGTTAATCCTTGAATACTTCTGACAACAGAAAATGGAGAGAACCTCTAAGACAGAGAAGAATGAGCAGTTATTTATTGAAGAAAAGTGCATTATACATTCCCATTTCAAATACATTTTACTGTAAATTGAAATGTCCAGCTGTGGAGAAATTTGGAAGGAGGGGGGAAAAAATCCTCTTTTCACACCGCTTTAAAGAAAATCTGGCCTGCTAGTTTACGAAGCCATAGAATCACACTGTAGTGTGATTAATCAGATGGATGCTGCATACATAATATATGGAATAAGGTCACAGCATGAAGAGGACATCAGTAATAAAATGCAGTGATTACTTTTTTAATATCACAAAAGGATACTATTTTTGCTGCAATATGTGAATGTGCCAATGAAAAAAATGGAAAGAAAAAATATTGTCTGCTACTGGTTGTCATGGCAGCAAGCTGAAGTTCAAGGAGAAGTGGAGAATCTGAATTCTGTGGCAGGGTAATGAATTTAGCATCTACAGGAACAGAAATGGATTTTCTGTCACAGCCTGTAAATCAACTACAGGGAACTAACATACTGCAGATATTTTGGAATGTTTTAAATCCGCTTCTGATGTATGAAAAGTGTATCAAAAATTATCTCTTGGGGCCCTGTCCTCCCTCACTCCCTCTTCAAACCAGCACACTTAAAAAGATATTAATGAAGCAGGTACATGCTGCTGATAGGAAAAGTCTTTGCCAAACACAGACCAGAAATCATGAGGCACCACCCTAATCTGGGGAGAATGGAAGAATAATATAACCTTTTGACTGTTCACAATGTGCCATTTTCAAAGTTGGGTGTATATCATTGCACACATATTTGCATGCACCATATTTTTTCATGCAGATACCTGATGTGTGTAAATAAATAAAGTAGCTGTGAATGCGTGTGGCCAGTCAGGCACCCAACTCACCATAAGAGTATGCAAAGATCTAACTGACATGAGCATATTGGTTATGTGCATGTGCAATACAGGTACATGCAAAGGTAAGCACACATTTGCAGGCAATTAATCTTGACAATCTGGGACAGTAGAGTCTATTTTATAGGAAAGGGTGTTTCATGGGATCACTCATCTCATCTGCCTGGATATGGTGTGAGTGGATGGATTGTGGATTCCATCTCTTCTGGGTGTTTCAAAGACCAATCAGCTGCCGGGAATTGCTTGTTCTGGATTGGTGTCTAGAAAATCCATATAAAATTGCATTGAACAAGTTCAGTACTCATCCCTCTGTTTCTGCAGTCTCTTTCTCCTGGCTATTAACCTCTGCTATTATGTGAGCTTCATAGCTTTGCCATAGTACTATGCCACAGAGTTCCAGACACTACCAGTGGAGAGTGAGCAAAGGGAATTCAGATGAATGGGAAATATATTGAAAAAACATCTCAGAATGATGCTCCACATACTCTATGTGCTATAAAAATTGCTTCCTCTGTCTCTCAGTTGCTGGAGCAGAAAGGGCACAGTCTGGGTATTCACATGTTAAGAATGAGACGAAAAAAATCTCCATTTGCTAAATAAAAAAGAACTATAGTATCTTTATTTGCTACTTATCTGAATATATAGTGCCTGAATCTCCTTTCAGTTACACTCATGTAAAGCAGGCACAACTCTATTGAAGTATGTGGAGTTACAACAGTGTAAAACCAGTGTGAGTGGCGAATGAGGCCCAACGTGTGGTGTAAGACAGTAAAATAAGAAAAGAAACAATTAAGTTATTAGAAAATAGTTGCTTAACAACAGTCATCTTTTAAAGGGACACCCTCTAAAATTCACACAGGACGGCAATATAAGTGTGTGTGTGTGTGTGTGTATGTGTGTGTGTGTGTGAGTGAGTGTAATAATTGTGAATAATAGCACTGGCAGTTTGTTATTGCTTGTACTCTCAGTTGAGTAGATACCTGATTTTGCAACACCAAGATGTCCGTGCCCAGCAGTTCACTAGATTAGGCCATATTTTAACCATTGCTCCTAAATTCTTCGCTATAAATAATTACCCATCATTCATCTGATCTGGCAAGCAGATAACATTGCCAGAGCTCCAAGAATTGCTGAATCCTCCTTGTAACATTGTCATTAGGAACCAGGCATTAAAAAGAGACCTTGTTATTATGAGGGTGATTTCAATGAAGTATAATTGTACAGTCTGTCAACAAACAACAGCCGGGAAACCTCTGCTCAGAATGAAGCACTGGCATTATGTAGCCTCTGAAGGAAACACAAAGCAAGTCAAGTAGTAAGTGGATTGTTATATCTAATTCAGTGGTTCCCAAACTTTAACAACCCGTGAACCCCTTTCACTAAAATGTCAAGTCTCGTGAACTCCCTCCTAAAAATGAATATTTCCAGGGATTTTCTCCTTTACCTGAGTATAAATTATAAAAGCAGTGATCTTGGAAATATAAAATTTGTTTTTATGACATGCTAATTACACATTATTAATTATTATTTAGCATTACAGTATTTTTATTACATTATGAAAACGGCAACACTGTTCCAAGATCTCACTTTCGTAGCTTGTATCACTTTGAATAAGCCTGTTATAAGACAAGGGTCCTATGTTTCATCAAGGAGTATCAGAAGTGAAACAGCATGAAGGTATTTAAGAAGCCAACTCAAAGAGTTCCTCCTACACAAGCATTCAGGTCTTGAGCAGTCCAGGCAAACAACGCACGTTACAACAAAGCTTTAAACTTGTTCTTCATAATAATTTTAAAAACAATACTAGCTGCCTATTTAATTTTAAAAACAGCAAAAAATATCCACCTCCCTTCCCATTTCTTATAAGGAGTCTTGAAGTTTAAATCTGCTCGGTGTGATAGATATGCTTGCTTTGATCTGCTTAGCTCTTGGGAGTCCAGGGGCTCTGGGCTGCTGGCCCCGTGCTGCCCAGGGTTCTAGGGACAGCTCTGTCCACCATTAGGGAATTTTTTCCTGAGAACCCCCTGTAACATTTCACAAACCCCCAGGGGTTCATGAACCCCAGTTTGGGAACCACTGATCTAATTATTAGACCATTAAATTAGGTGAGAAAATGTCTCAACTTCGCCCCCAACCTGAAAGGCAAAAGAACAGATGTAAGAGTGGAAATTCATTGAGTCCCTATAGGAGCTCTGCTTGCCTATTGCTTTATAGACTAATGGACTACATATGTTACCATATTTTAGTAGAGTACTATATGTAGATCAGAGAAAATGTACATTCCCAACAAGACAGATGTTTTGTGCAGTCAGTGGAAAATTCTGTCAAATAAGTTGCAATTGCAAAAGTAATTAAAGTTCATTAGTTACAGTAAATACACCCACCAAAGTTAGAGCACCTAAAGGAGAAAGTGACATTTCTCTTTTATTCATGGTGAAGACAAAATAATTTTGGAAGGATTAGATCATTAGAGGACTACCCAGGAATTGGGATTAGCAGGAAGAGGAGGAACTAATCATAAAAATTATTAGTGTTATTTATAGCATCTGTATATGTAAAGTAAGGAAACTAAACACAAGAGAATACTGCTGACCAATGTGAGAAGAGAAGAGAAGAGAGCAAAGACTGTGTACAAGTAAATGGAACAGGCAGAATGCCCTGACTTGTACCCATGTAACCTCATTACCTTAGATGGCCCTGTGTATGCAGCATTACTTTGAACATCGGAATCTGTTTTACTGAGAGGAGCAAAGCTGAATGGCACACTGGGTTGTCCCTACTGTTCTCAAGAGGAGATGATGGAAAAGACGTGGCATGTTCTTTGGTTCACATGCAGTACTTTGCAGGCAGATCACTTCTGCTACTGTGGGGTTTTTTTTCACTGGGGGCCAAGGTTGCTAGGTGCTTAACTCCCTCCTCATGCTGAGCTTTTGTCTCCCTATTTCTAAACCCAATCTTCTTGAGTCTCCCTTTTCCAATTCCAACACAATTGCTGACTTGAAAGCATGCCACTCCCTCCTCTGTATAATTGTGAGTCAGTTTCCCTCCATGAGATAAGAGGAGGGATCCTTTAGACCCTAGCCACCTGGACAGCACAGGTCTCTGTGCCAACAGTAGCAGCATTTTTTGTAAAGCTTATTCTACTTAGCAACTGTTGCTAAGTAGGGTGTGGCTTCCAGTGCTGCCCAGGCAGGTTCAATTAAAATCAAATCCTGAAAGACAGGAGAACTCCCCCCCATCCCAACTTCACATATTAAAATATTATTTTGATTCCACTGTATTTACACAGTTGGTACATGGCTGGTAGCAATGAACCATGTGCCATTATAAAAACAGGATAAACGGATGTATTTTCTTACGTAGAAAACAATGTTGTCTTTGCTGTAATTAATTTTTATAAATGGGTTTTATCAACCCAAAACAGCAAAAGATATACCACACTGATGCTGATATCGGAGACACTTCTGGACAACCAGCTGCTACAATATTGGAAGCCAGAAAGAGCAAACTTCTATCCGCAGTTACACATGCCCAACCCACACTGAATGGTGGCTGCATATGTTTAATAGCAGAACTTGGTTCAAAATCTCTATGCGGCAACTGTAAAAACTGTCCCTCTGTAGCAAGAGAAGGACCCTGCCTGTCACGTAACAGGCGAAGTTCCACAGCATCCACACTTGTGGGAGATGTGTACACTCCTAATCCAGCTCCATGGCAACACCCTGCATTCAATCATGCAGGGGTAAAGAGAGAAAATGGGGCACGTTTGATGGATCTATTGGCCATTGGACGCTACAGAGCAGAGGTGCAAATGCAGCATATGCAATTGCTATCCTTGGGCTACAGTAGAGACCGCAAAGCAGCTCTATTATGACTCACAGTCCTGGTTTGTATACCGCCCCTCTTCTGTAGTGCATTCTTAAACCAAGCCCAGCTTTTTTCAATTAGTGTAGGAGTTGGGGAGGTTCTTCCACAAATGAAGAGTCATTGGGGAGAGTAAGAGAGAGACTGCACAAGCATGAGAACGACTGTAGCCCCGTGGACAGAGCACTCACCTAGGAGGTAGAAAGCTCAGGGTCCAGCCCCTGTCTTCCAATGACTCTATAATTGTTTACCCGGAGTGTATTATCTTCAACAGGAGAGACTGAGAAAGCCCCCATATCACATTATCCCATAGCCCAGGGGTTAGAGTATTTACCTGATACCTGGCAGAGCCCTGTTCAAACCCTTATCCTCCTCAGGCAAGGTGAACTTGAACTAGGGTCTTCCACTTCCTGGATGAGTACCTTAACCATGGGGTTAAAAGTTATGAGGGAAGTCTTCCTCCTTTTCACTAAAATGGTATAGGCACCATGGGCAGTGGATATAATAGGCCAAGGGAAGCTATGCCTCCCCTAAGCCAAGCCTTGGCCCCACCCATACTCTGCCCTCTCCCCCAAGCTGGTGCCCAAGCCGGTGGGACTGAGAGCTCAGCTCTGCTTCCAGGCAGAGGTCAGCGGGCCCGGGCTGGCGCTGGGGCCGATGCTGAGGCCAGCTGGCAGCCTGGCACTGGAGATGGCCCATCAGCCCAGCCCTGGAACCAGCATTGAGACCAGCCAATGGCCCAGCGCTAGGGACAGCCCAGCAGCCTGGCTCTGAGGGTGGCCCAGTGCAGTTTGATCAGGGCTCCTCTGGCCATGGGGGGACTCAATGCTCCAGTAGATGGGGGGCACTTAGGACTCTGGTCGATTTGGGGCAGGGCCTTGGGTGGAAGGGGTGGGGCCGTGTGGCTAGCATCCCCGAAGGGGGGCTCATGCACCACCCATGGTAGGCACCTAATGCCAAGAGAGGGTTTGCAGTTGAGAATCCCAAGCAGAGATAGGCACATATCTCCAAGACAGGGGCAAGTTTAGCACGTATCCCTGTCAGCAGCATTTCCCATTGGCTAGCTTAGGCATCTCCCTGCCTAGCACGCTGGCTTTTTTAAATGGCAATAGGTGGCCTCTTTCTCCCTATTCATTATATAGGGAGCCTAAATCAGGCTTTGTGAATCACAGTGATTTTCTAAGCACCTAACAGTTAGGCATTGTGAGGTGCAGCATCGCAACACCTAATTCCTTTTGCACATACAGGACCAGGTTTTAAAGTTTTTTGGGCGCCTAACTCCCATTGATTGAATATCTTTAAAAAACACGCCCTAAGAATATTACAAAAGAAATGGTAGAGACTGAAATAAGTCACATGCAATTGTAACATAACATCTTTGTGACTTAACCTGTGCTGCTGAGGTTGGAATATTGTCACTGGCCTATCTCTGCCACATGCCATAAAAAAAAAAAAAAAAAAAAAGATGGTTGATCCTAGTATCATGACACTAACTGATCATATGTTCTCAATCTACTGGTATTATCAAAATATACTTTATTTTACTGACAAAAGTGCAAGAGTCTAAAAACAAATATAACTTTTATAGAGGAAAAAGCCCTAAAATGATCAATAGTCTGTAAAATAACATGATTTGGAGACATATTCTGTGCCTGTTCACAATTTGCAACTGGAAATGCTAATGTCAGCACTGGACTAACTGTTGGACTACTGCCCGGATTTTCCACAAGGATCAGAGTCAAGAGTTTTGTGACACTCGTGGATTAACAACAAGCGGATTTGTGCATGAGTCAGTAAATTAGCAAAAGAGGGTGTTTATATTTACAGTATTTGTCAGCTCTGTTGCTTGGCAGGCTTAGAGAAAACAATTAGGGATGAGCTAATCGGTTCAGAAAGAATCCAACACAGCCCCAAACCTGCAGTAAGGGGAGCTCTGATTCCATGGAAAGAAAAGATATAGTTTCATGTCCCTACCTTCCAAATCATCCTCTCTCCAGATCCTGGAATTCCTTTAAGCCCCAATATCTGCAAGCTTGGGGAATCTTCCACTGTAAAAGAAAAAGATATTCTTGGTGGAGACAATTTGATTAAAACACTGGACCTCTTGGATGAATGAATAGCCAAGAAAAGATTAAATAAAAGAATGAGTCATATATTATCTCTTTGTTTGACAGATATTTCAGGTTTCTATAAAGGCACACACTCCTTAATACCTCACTCTGCGTTATTTTTGGAACTGATCCCTTTCTGTGTTTAATAGTGCAGTGACCAATTAGTGGTCTCTTGAGCACAAAGGAAAAGAGAATGATAATACATTCAAGCTGGCTCATCTACAATTTTTCTAAGTAAAGAACTGCTCAGAAATACATGTTTTAGTAATTGAATCCAGTGTTTCTAATTGTGATAGCTGCATGTTGGAAAATGCTCAGAGTCAATGGAGTAGAGCACCATGGTGACAATGATGGAGGGGTAACGCAAAACCTGTTTGCTCAGCGTGGAGAACAGAATGGTGCAGAGGGAGATATTGAAGTTCTGTTTGTATCCAAAGATTGCCCGTGTTTCTGGCAGTAAATCACCTAGCTACAAATACACTGTGGTCACAACTCTGTACAGAAATGAAGAATAAGCACTGTGTGAAAGCATGTCCATTTACAATCAATCGGATCATTTTTGGCTTTACGCTGAGGGACATATAGGTACTGTAATAACTCAGTGGAACTGTACATGAGAAGGATGCTGAATGCTAGAAGGAATCATTTACTTTTGTACTGAGTCTGCAGAATAAAATACAGGGGGAGGGTGTAAACACACCATGGCGTGAAAGGGTAGTTCAGTCTCACTATTTATTCAGTCCTAGGTCTCTGTGCTGAGACTGCCGACAGGCATGTCCGTTGTGGTGGTGCATATTGTGACACAGACATTGAGATGAGCAAACTTATTTCACAAAGACTACTAAAGAGCCCCTCAGACACCAACAATGTTCAGACACTACCACCCTGGGCTGGATTGGAATCAGCAATGAAGAGATGAAAAGCTCCAAACCCTCATCAATTCCTCTCTCTGTTTTCTCAACACCCACGTAGAAGCCTGAAAATCGAAATGTCGCCCTCTAGTGTTCTGAAAACAATGAGTTTCCCCCCGTCTTTTGAATGGGGGATGAAAAGAACATACTGAGGTGGATTTTGTTTGACACCAACTTCAGATCACATAATGCCCCATCCTGGCAAAAATGGCACTCTCAGTAATATTAGCATGTCCTGGAGAATGGTGTCGCACCGTTAAAAGCTGCTCCAGAGATGGCAAAAGGAGCACAGGGCTGCCAGAATAATTTGTATAGTGAGGGTGCTGAGAGCACTGAACCAAACTGTAAACACTGTATATGATGGAAACTACTTCAAGCCAGGGTGTGCAGCAGACCCCCCGCATCCCTAGTTACCGCAGCTATGAGGGCTGCAAAGGAAGCAGGAACACACATGCTCTGAGGGGAACACAGCACTAAGTCCTGGAGTCACAGAATCTCTGCCCTGTACTCAGCCCATCTGCACTTCCCTCCTTTCCTCTAACAGTGCCTTCAGGAGTGAAACTTGCACTGGCCAACTCCTTCTGCCACTTCTGCTTGAACTCTCATCTTCATCCACTCTCTGAATATCCTTAGTAACTATTACAATGCAGCTTCTCCTCACCTCCAGATCTGGCTCCAACCTGAAATACCCATGGAGCCCCATCACTTGCAGTTGGTATGAAGGGGCTTCCACCAAACCTTAGGGAGAGGAGAACATGCCAGGGGTCAGCAGCTCTCTCTTTTCCATGCTCCAGGAGACTCTTCCCTCTCATGCTATTGGGGGGAAGCACAGGACTTATATTTTTGTAGGTCTCACAAAAACAGCATTCACAGGTTGATTTTTTTCTTAGCTCTGTGGCTCTACCAATAACTAGATATTAGTAGGAACCCACAGGACATTCCATATGAAAATATAATAATAATAATATTCTGAAGTCAGATGTGGGCACCAAAATCACTGAGCTTTATTTGTTTGTTTGTTTGCTTGCTTGCTTGCTTACTTGCTACAAATAATGAAAAGGAATCTCAGCTCAAAAAAGCACTTCATATTTTTTTTAACAACCCCAAAAACTGTTGTGGGGAAAAGGAGGGAAAGAGATAGCAAAGGTAACACTTTTTAAAATTTTTCTCCACTGATTTTAGTAATAATAACAACAATATATAGAACACCTATAGAGCTTTTCATCAATAGATCTCCAAGCACTTTATGAATTAGGCAAATATCACTATTCCAATCTCCAAAGAGGTGACATTGAGGCACATAGAGTGGATGTGGCTTCCCCAGTTCTCAGTAGCGGAGCTAGGTCCCAGGTGATTCCCACTCCAGTGGTCTATCCACTGTGATCATCTCATTTAAGATAAGCGGGCATTAAGTACCATAAAGACCTCTCCAGGCCCCTTATCAGGCCTTTGGAACTACCCCCAAAAATCCATCCTAGATTTTATACAAGACCTAATTCATGTTGGCACAAGTCTTGGAGAGTTTTAGTTCCATACAAATTTTCAGCCAGACAGGATGTGTTCAAATAGTATTCAGAGTACTTTACAGTACTGAGTTTTTCTGTATTAAAACCAGGCTGTCAGTGATCTGGGACACACAAGGAGCCTGGCAGAGTTGGATTCTCTTCTTTATTTAGAAAGAAATTTATCAAACTGTTTGCCAGATGAATATTTCACAGGTTTGCCCGGCTCAGACAAGAGTCAATTAATTGCAAGGAGGTTTTTTGGAAAGCAGAGGTCCCAGAAAAGAAGCAATGTGATATGGGTACTTCCACCTGGTGTAGCTTCTGGCTATAGAAAGTTTGTCACAGGATGTCTTCCTTTTAGGCAACACTATTGAATAACATAAGTTATTAATTGATCGTGTACCTCAAATGGCCATGTTTTGACATGATAGAAAGGAAACTATTATGCTGGTTTTCTTCCAGAGTCTCCTTTCACACGAAACATCTACAGGAGCTGAACTATCTTAAGATCTAAATTATCTGTGGATTTTGATATCATACAGTTACCACTTCAGCTATAATCATAATCTCTTATAGAAATTGAGTATCAGAGGGGTAGCCGTGTTAGTCTGGATCTGTAAAAAGCAACAGAGAGTCCTGTGGCACCTTTAAGACTAACAGATGTATTGGAGCATAAGCTTTCGTGGGTGGGCATTCACCCACGAAAGCTTATGCTCCAATACATCTGTTAGTCTTAAAGGTGCCACAGGACTCTATAGAAATTGAGTAGATGATAAATACCATACAGAAAGATGAAGAGAGGAGACTCTTTAAGGAGTGAAGTGTTGCACAGGAGGAAAACAAGTGACTCAGAAAGTTAAGGTGACTGGGCTGGGGTGTTTACCCCACACTTGCCCTGAAAGCGTTAATGTGGATTGAGAAGGGGGCTAATTAACTTGACAGGCCACAATTGAGAGGAATTAGGTAGCTAAGCAATCCCCTGACTCAGGGAGAGAGCCTAGCTGGGAGGAAGGAGCTAGGCTGGATGGAAATTGGAAACAACGGGGGCTGCTGGGAAAGTCTGCAGTCATTCCCTGGGAGGGGGGAGTGGTGAAACTGGGGGAGTGCCAGATGGTAAGGAAAGGTCCTCAGGAAAGTCAGTAAGGTCTAAGAGGGAACAGACATTGAATGCTGGCTAGAGGGTCCCTGAGTCAGAACCCAGAGCACAGGGCAGGCCTAGGTTCCCCAGCCAGCTACTGATGAAGTGGTACTATGGGGCAGTGAATGAGAAGACTTCCTAAGACTGAGGAGGAAAGACTTTGATACCCTGAAAGGGGAAAATGTGAATAGTGATCTGGGTAGGAGGGCTGAGTCATGAAGAGGCAGCAACATCTCTCGCAGACAGAGAGAGAAGGACAGAGGGATGGCGTGCAACCACAGGAAGGGGCTTAGACCTCGTGAAGTTAATCCCCAGAGGCCAGGAGGAGGTGCCAATCTAGCGGTGAATAGAGCACCTGTCACAGTGACTAATAAGGATCAAAAGGACAGCAACACAACCAGGCAGATATTGAATGCAGATAAATGTTGCAAATAGTTCACTACTACCGAAATACTGAGCCCAAAATAAAACAGATCACAAAAATTTATGAGATCATGTAAACTTACGTATCTCATATTCCTCCACTTAGGTGTCTACTTTCAAAAATATTTTCTGCAGTTTAGTATTCCCTCTTCATTCTTTCAACATTTAAAATTAGAGATGATGGAAACAGAAAACAGTTGATCTTCCAAACTGCAGCTGCACTTCCATGTTCATTTCTGTGGAGCAACAGTGACATCCGATGAAGGAAGCAATACTTTCTATGCAGAGCTCACTTTCAGAAGTAACCCACAAAAACACAAGTGGACATAGATGTACATTCATAGGGCAAAGTTCAACCCTGCATAAGCAGATATAAATATAGGAATTTACATATCATAACATCCTGGAGGTCCAGCATCCTGTTTCTGATAGCAACCAATACCAGGTGCTTCAGAGCAAGGTGCAAGAAACCCTGCAGTTGGCAGATGTGGGATAATCTGCCTCCCATTAAGGTCTCATTCCAATCCCTACTAGTTAGCGATTGATTTAAGACTCATTGATTAACAGAGCTGTGTCTTCCTTGACAAAACTAAATCTGGGCTATAAAGTTCAAGATATCTCCAATCTTACAGACCAGACCAGAACAGTTTGTTTTTTAGAGATTTTTGCTATAATGTCAAATACTGACTTTGAATAGAAATAGTGATATTAGAGCTGTTCCGTTGGTGCAATGAATGAACCAATAGATTCCAATTCTATGGAACCTGATTTGGTTCAGAACTCCTGAGTTTTCATGCCAGCTGGGATTGGAACCATCACATAGGTGATAGCCTCACCTCCAGGGAATGTTATACACCTATAGCTGCATTTTCCTAGCCCTGTCTCTAACAGCTGATCAAGGTTGGGTGTAGCAGTTTTGGCTGAAGCTGCCTGCTCTCCCACCTGCAAACTAAGTGCAACGTTCACAATGACTGTTAGAGAAGGAGAGGCCATGGAAAGAAAGAATGAGTGAAGACTTGAGGTACACACACACAATTTAATTCTAAATCACTAACCTCCTTGGGTCATGAAAAGATCTATATTACCATGGATGTAACTTTTAAAATGTCATTTTGATTTATAACTTCAAGCTTCTGATTTTTCTTCATTTCTCATTTGGTATTTTTTCTTTTAGGGCATCCAATGTAATAAGTGTTCATGCCATTTCAGTTTTGATGGGTTCATATTTTGGAGTCACAGTTCACAATTTCATTTAGATAAAGTTATCACTTTAAGTTTGTCAGTGTAATGTACACAAGCTAGCTAAACTATTGGATAGTATAAAACAGTCTTGCAAAAAACTTACTTTTTCTGTAGCTTGCTACAGGAAGTATGAGAAATATTTCATCAGATAGTGCTTGGAAAGTAAAGACCTTGGTGGCTAGCAAAGCTTTGAGACATGTTAAACATTGATAAGGAAGAGACTTTGGCAGTATTCAAACAATCTATTTTGTCTGTCCTCTTCCCCTACCCCCTTATCATATTCCTGGTTTAGTAGAATGATAGCATTAAAAAAATGCTGTGGTGCAATTTATGTAAACTCATGCTTCAAACATAGACAGAAGCAAATTTGCTGGGTGTAACTTGAAAATAAAATTACACTATAAAGGATCTGGAGTGCTTGAATAATAACTCCTTAAAATGAAATTGTGGAAATGGACATATTTTGTGCATTGCCTTATTTATAGACTGTTATTAAACATGTAGAATTATAGTTCATAAATGATTTTTCAGGCTCTTGTCAGTGTGCTCTGCATGTAAATTCTCTACAGAACTCCCACTTACATATAATGTGGTTGCATCAGTGCAGTGGATTAAGTAAAAGAGATTTCCCTGATGCTAATTCTCAGTGTCTAAAGAAGTGACTTCAACTTCAAGACATCAACTGAGATCAGTTCTTCACAACCAAGCCAAATCACATCACACTACAGCAGAGGTGAGCAAACTATGGCCCGAGGGCCATATCTGGCCAACAGGACTGTCCTGCCCGGCCCCCAAGCTCCTGGCCCGGGAGGCTAGCCCCCGGCCCCTCCCCTGCTGTCCCCTCTCCCCCGCAGCCTCAGCTTGCTCGCTCCACCGCTGGCGCAATGCTCTGGGTGGCGGGGCTGTGAGCTCCTGGGGCAGCACAACTGCAGAGCCCAGCCTGACCCGGTGCTCTGCGCTGTGCAGTGGCAGCGGCAGCGGTGTGGCCTGGCTCCAGCCAGGTGGCGCGGCTGTAGCACCACCAGCAACCGGTGCTCCAGGCAGTGCAGTAAGGGGGCAGGGAGCAGGGGGGGTTGGATAGAGGGCAGGGGAGTTTGGGGTGGTGGTCAGGGGTTGGGGGTGTGGATAGGGGTTGGGGTGGTTGGGGGAGGAACAGGGGGTTAAATGGGGGCAAGGGTCCGGGAGGGGCAGTCAGGAAGGAGGTGGGGGTTGGATGGGGTGTCAGGGGGCAGTCAGGGGACAGGGAGAAGGGGTTGTTGGATGGGGCAGGGGTCCCAGGGGGGCCGTCAGAAATTAGAGGAAGGGTTGGATGGGGCGACGGGGGTTTGAGGGCGGTCAGGGGACAGGGAGCGGGGGCGTGTGGATGGGGTCAGAGGGGTCCCAGAGGGGCCATCAGGGAACGGGGGGGTTGGATGGGACAGGAGTCCCGGGTTGGGGGCAGATAGGAGGTGGGGGCCAGGACATGACCCCTGCCCCTAACCAGCTCTCCATACAATTTACGAAACCTGATGTGGCCCTCAGGCCAAAAAGATTGCCTGCCCCTGCACCACAGCATCTGGCAGGCTTTTTATTGTTGGCTATAATAGGAAATAGACGTAGATAGCAAAGTAATCTCAGAACTGCTGAACATCTTTCATTTTTGAAAAATTAAAGGAGTTAGCTTATTGTTTTTTTCAATCAATGTTCCTCCTTTCCTTTTTATCTTAAAAATCAAGTGTATGGTGAGCAACATTGTCATGTGCCTCTACTCCAAGTACCTTTCCATAAGTTGCTGAGGAGATATTCTGGATAACATTCTGATGTTATCACAATTTCTATATATAAACACTTTTGCTGTTAGAAGAAACTAAACATAAAAATGCAGGGAGCCCTACAAACACTGAAGGCGGTAGAACCATCATAATCATCAGAAACAAGTGGTCAGGTACAAGTCTCCACAGCTGAAGTCAGAAGCATCTTTTCTTTGTATTAAAGGGGCTCTATCATGTCACCTTTGTACAATGAAGTGCCATATGTAGGCCAGTGTAACTGTCAGAGTCTTCCTTCCATGCCTCGATGCCATATATTCATTCATGGAACAAAAACTGCTTCAGAGAGAAGTAAAATTCATCTGTTAATTTTAGAATGCCGCATTTGTATGACTCCTTTATCTACGCAATCCCAACAGACATGCACCTTCAGTTCTTCCTGGTTAACTTAAAACCCCATTAAAATGAACACTTGCCATGGATGGCTATATCCTCAGACAATGGCATGGTAGTTTATAACCATCTACTGCACTTACCTTGTAATCAGCAATCTGAATACTGTGATATAATGAGTTCCTTTGAGAATAGGGTTCTAAAGGATACATTCTCAGTGCAGTTGCCTAGGATTAAGGTCTACAACTTCCATAAAGAATAGAACTCTAGGTCTTAATTCCTGGGCAGAGTGTGCTGTAAATATTGTCCTGCAATGAAAGGGTCATCAGCTGCTATGATGAGTGCTAAATCCAGACACTGGAATGGAGAATCCAAGCTCCAGAGTGTCTTCTGTGGAGATACATGCTAAGTAGTGGCAACTGCGGAACTCACTGCTTTGCCGTCTCAGTTCCAACCCAAGCAGTACAGTGATGTGGCGGAACTACCATTAAGTGGATACATAATTGGTTAAACAATTGCAAACAAATGGAATGATGTCAGAATGGAGAGAGATCTCAAGTGGGGTTCCACAGGGATCTGTTCTGAGTCCGGTGTTGTTTAACATCTTTATTAATGACCTGGATGTAGGAGGAAAGAGCATACTGGTCAAATTTTCAGATAATACAAAGCTGGGGGCAGGGATGCAAACACTTTGGAGAATACAGCTAAATTCAGAGAGATCTTGATAAATTGGAGAACTGAGCTATGGGCAACAAAATGAAATTCAACAAAGACAAATGTAAGGAGCTACACTTAGGGAAGAAAAACCAAATACACAAATACAGAATGGGGGGCAACTGGCTTGGCAGGAGTACTGCTGTGAAGGATCTGGGAGGTGTGATGGATCACAACCTCAAAATGAATCAGCAATGCGATGCTGTTACAAAAAAATTAACTGCAATTTTAGGTTGCATTAATAGAGGCATAGCATGCCAGTCATGGAAGGTGATAATATCACTCTACTCGGTGCTGGTTAGGCCTCAACTGGAATACTGTATCCAGTTTTGGTCACCAGTGTCTAGAAAGGATGTAGACAGAGAAACTGGAAAGGATCCAGAGGCAAGCGACGAAATTGATCAAAGGGATGGAATGCAAGCCATATGAGCAAAGGCTGAAGGAACTGGGTATGTTTACCTTGGAAAAGAGGAGATTAAGTGGGGATATGCTAGTGGTCTTCAAATATTTGAAAGGCTGCCATAAAAAAGATGGAGAAAAGTTGTTCTCTTGCCACAGAGGGCAGGACAAGAAGCAATGGGTTCAAACTACAGCACAGCAGATTTAGATTAAATCTCAGCAAAAACTTCCTGACTGTAAGAACAGTAGGACAATGGAACAGACTGCCTGGGGAGGTTGTGGAAGCTCCTTCACTGGAAGTTTTCAAAAGCCATCTGTCTTGGATGGTTTAGACACAACAAATCCTGCATCTTAGCAGGGGGTTAGATTAGATTGACCTTTTCAGTCCCCTCTAACTGTATGGTTCTATGCTTCTATGTAGTACTGGGCGAAGTCTGAGTTATCTGTGCGAGTAACTAGGCAATGTCCCTGTATGTCCCAGGGGTTGACAGTAGGGTTTGAACTTGTGACATTCAGAACTAAAAGCATGAGCCACTACTGTTTGATCTAAAGAACTTTGGTCCCCTTGCTGGCAGCTGTAGCAAACTCATCAACCTCAACCACCAACTGCTTGAGAAGAACAATGACTCAGTCTCCTAGTACATGTTACACCTGCACACATAGAGCAGCTTTTTATTGTATGGAGCATGGCATAATATAAAAAAAGGTCATATGGCTTATGTAACAGCTCTACCTGGCTTCTATTGTGAATGTTTCCAAGTTTCTCAGCACTGTCGTGGAGATTTTAAAGCTGGCCACTTCATTTTACACACCATTTTCCACCAATGGTACGTGCATATACATGGGGGGAGTATGCCACATATTTATGCAGCATGGCGAGATGCCCACTTTCTTGGTGAGCACAGCCACCTTCATTGTTTTTTCCTCCTGTAGTTCACACACATACACACACACACAACTGATGGTGCCTGCACACACAGAGGGTGGGATCTACTAATTTGTGCAATTTACTGCTTTTGAAAGGGTAGAAGGATGATGGCACATTTGTACATATGTTACACCTTTTGCAGCTGGCGAATACCATGTAGATGACAGAACAATTAGGCAAGCAATGTATGTGACTTCTAAATTAACCTGGGCACAAGAAAACAGCAATACTAGGTGTGAAAGAGAGGTCTGCAACAGGCATATTAATGTCCTAACAGGTCCACTCTACTCACAATATGGACATTGCTAATCCAAAATTAGTTCATATTGAAAATCCTAGATTCCTTGGTCTGGAAATGAGAATCTATTTTCTTTTGTAGCTGCTATAGTTTAAAGCTATGATACAAATTATACAACTAGTTATATGGCCTAAACCTCCTAATGTGTTTGCTGTATACGTGTTTACAATGCTGTACAAGAGAGGGGAAATGACAAATCCCAATTAGAAAATCATCAGGCAGGTGTATTACACACATCTGGAAAGGAGACAGAGTGAATTTCCCTTCAGGCAGTGCTAATGAAGTTCAAGTTCTGCCATTCACGTTTTGTTGTCTGCTATCATTAGTAGCACAGTCTTTCTGCATAGAATTACAATGTTTTAACTTCTTTTGACTTTTTACCCTGATCTTCATCTTCTTTTCCATCTTATGGCGAACTAGAATTTAGAGTCAGTACAACCCCCAGAGATGAGCAAGAGAGAAAAAAGGAAGACATGAAAGCTGTTTCCAGAACTGTGCTAGTCGTGAGATTGGCAAGCATGGTTTTGGCACAATTGTGACTGACAATCACTTCTGAACAATGTTTAGAGAACAGGTTTTTTGCACAGTTTCAGTGTCCTGAATGGACAGCAAATAAAACATAATAAATCTCCCTAACAGGTTGTAGCACAGTTTCTGAACATGGTTTATGACAATATTTAGGTGGATGCAAGTTCTTATGGCCATTTTTTTAAATTATGGTCCCTCAAGCCTCATGTGGCAGGGGTGAGCAGGGGAGAGAAAGAGAGACTGAACTTTGTATGGCTGTGCCACAGTGTGTTTTCTTCCCAATACTTAACATGAATTTTTAGTGCAATTCACCAATATGGACACAACCTACTTTGATCACTTTTAAAATATGTTAGATATAAATCTCCTTTATTTCCCACTACGTAAGCAAAGTGAAAAATATCATTCTGAACAGTATAATTCCTGAAATGTTTATATTGCATTTGTAAAGAACTGTAGCTGCAGACACAGAGATGTAAAATGGCATCAGCTGGGATCAAATGTGGATGTTTATCACTAAAAACACAACCCCCTGCTACTTCAGCTTAACAAGTAACTGTATCATCTGTATAAATGGCATCTATCCATGGTGGATATATCCAGAAAACCTTCTGCTCAGTGTCTGAATATCAACATTTGAGTGATTACCCAATAGTGTGTTTAGTTTGAGTAAGTCTTATCTTTATTCTAGAGGGAATATATACTGATTATAGCTGTGAACAGATAGGTGCCTTTCCCACCTGATCTCAAACAAAGTCTACACATATAGTCCAGAATCAAAAACTCACTCCCTGCCTGGAGTTTGGCTTTCTTAACTCATGAAGTTTAGCTCAAATATTCTTTCCAGGCTTGGTTGCTCCTAGGGTTCCTGCCTTAGGACTGCTCAGCCCACACTCTAGGTCCCCAAACCCCTTTAACCCTATCTTAGCAGGATCAACATCTGCTATTAAAAATTCACCTAATCACTCCTCTCCTGCACAGGGCCGGTGCAAGGAAGTTTCGCGCCCTAGGCGAAACTTCCACCTTGCGCGCCCCCTCCCCCATCCTGCGGCAGCTCCCCGCCCGTCCCTCTACCCTGAGGTGCCCCCCCACGGCAACTCCCCCCCGGGGAGCCGTTCGGCAGCGCCCCACCCCAGCTCACCTCTGCTCCGCCTCCTCCCCGAGCACACCGCCCCCACTCTAATTCTCCTCCCCTCCCAGGCTTGCGGCGCCAAACAGCTGATTGGTACTGCAAGCCTGGGAGGCGGGAGAAGTGGAGCGGCGACCGCACGCTTGGGGAAAGGGCATAGAACACTGTAAAAAAAAATTGGGGGCACCGCTTTTTGGTGCCCCCAAATCTTGGCACCCTAGGCAACCGCCTAGTTTGCCTAAATGGTAGCACCAGCCCTGCTCCTGCAGTCAAAACTTCCCAGTGAGACCACAAGATGACTGTCAATGTTTTTTGGGGAAATTTCAATTTGAAATATGGGGAGACTTGCTATCGCTTTTTTGCCTTAAACTGAGAGAGATTTTTGTATGTCTCTTAATTCTGTTCTTCAGGTCAGGGAGTAATCTTAGCTGCTTTAAAATGGATTCCAGGTAGAATTAGGTATTTCTAGACAATATTTTATTAGGCATGTGAGGGCATATATAGAGGTGAGGCAGAATTTGAGGGTGTTATGGGGGTTTTCTCAGGGTCTAACAATACACAAATAGACATAACAGTTCACATTTTGCATAATCTGAGTACAAAGGAACTCTCTCTAGTTTTGTGATGAATTTCAGCCTTATCAGACAGTGCAGAAATAGTTTGTATTGGAAAAGAAGTATGGCGGGTGTGACGGAGCAGGGCAGATTTGACCTGGGAATGTTGCAGGGAAGTTACATTGGGGATGGGAAGGAAGCTACCTGAGCTGTAACCTGAGTCAGGAAGGGGGGTTGGGAAAAGTGACACCTTCTGGCCGGGAGACTGAACAAAGAAGAGGAGAAGCTGGGGGAAGTGGGGAGAGAGCTGCTGGAGGATTTTTTGTTTTCAGTCTTGGGCTGGGTGGTGCAGCGCAGGAAACCCCAAGCTGGGGTCTAAGCTCCCTAAACCCCACAGAAGGACTTGATTGAGGGGTTCTGGTTGTACCTACACGCGCTGCTTGGGTCTGTGTTCCTGTCATCTAATAAACCTTCTGTTTTACTGGCTGGCTGAAAGTCACGGTGAACCTCAGGAAGAGGGGTGCAGGGCCCTGACTCCCCCACACTCCGTGACAGCGGGTATCCTAACTGAAAAAGACTCTCTCTTCAAATCTCTCAGCCCTCAAGATTCCATGACCTCTCAGACCTCAAGACCTCACAGTCCATGTCTGTATTTATGCATAATTACATTGTCCAACCAAGTGCATCATACTGCTTGGTAATTCCCAGTGAATTTAGTACAACTGACCAAGACTGAGGGCAACTCAGTCAAAAAGAAATTCAGTGCTGTCAAAGAGGGATAGTAGATTTTACAAAAAATAAACAAAGACTTTTTTAACCTTTATGTTAATGGTATTTCTCAGGTTCTTGTTATGAAGGGAATATATTGTCCATACCTTTCTAAATAACTTTTTCATATCAGTAATGAGAACAAAGATTAAATGAATTTTGGCTTAATGGCTGTGTATATTAATTGCCAAATATATTCGACTTTTGGATTTCTCCTGATAATAAAATGCTTTATGGTTGAGTGAATAAAGACTAGGAGTATTTGTGGCACCTTAGAGACTAACAAATTTATTAGAGCATAAGCTTTCGTGGACTACAGCCCACTTCTTCGGATGCATATAGAATGGAACATATATTGAGGAGATATATATACACACATACAGAGAGCATAAACAGGTGGGAGTTGTCTTACCAACTCTGAGAGGCCAATTAATTAGGAGAAAAAAAACTTTTGAAGTGATAATCAAGATAGCCCAGTACAGACAGTTTGATAAGAAGTGTGAGAATACTTACAAGGGGAGATAGAGTCAATGTTTGTAATGGCTCAGCCATTCCCAGTCCTTATTCAATCCGGAGTTGATTGTGTCTAGTTTGCATATCAATTCCAGCTCAGCAGTCTCTCGTTGGAGTCTGTTTTTGAAGTTTTTCTGTTGTAATATCAAACTGTCTGTACTGGGCTATCTTGATTATCACTTCAAAAGTTTTTTTTCTCCTAATTAATTGGCCTCTCAGAGTTGGTAAGACAACTCCCACCTGTTTATGCTCTCTGTATGTGTGTATATATATCTCCTCAATATATGTTCCATTCTATATGCATCCGAAGAAGTGGGCTGTAGTCCACGAAAGCTTATGCTCTAATAAATTTGTTAGTCTCTAAGGTGCCACAAGTACTCCTGTTCTTTTTGCGGATACAGACTAACACGGCTGCTACTCTGAAACCTGAGTAAAGACTGATTATTTTTCCTGTTGTTGTTAAGTTCACTAATGCATACAGGGAACACAGTTCTTTTTTGGAGAAATTTGAAAAGGAAACACTACTATTTCCTTTGGCAGGTCTTTTTCTTTCTTTGATTTAAATTACATTCAGAGATATGTAAATTGTGCGGTTCCTGTTGTATGCCTGAAGTTGGTCCACCGGTGTATTATAAAGTTCATGATGAAATAAAAGCTCTGATTACTATGCACATACATTCTCATGATGGCATGGATGGTAGAATTATGACAAGTGGAAGTTTAGAACACATCAAATATTATCAGTACAGGATTTGTTTTATCATATCTGTAAATAATATTCCTATAATTCCTTTATTACAGAATAACAAATGCAAAGAAATTCAAAAACCAACTTATCCTTAGATACTGAGGACATTTTCCCAAGGTGTTGGGCTGTTATTCAAGATGTTATCCAAACCAATGGAAAAGAAAGGCATAGAACTGATTCAGTAATTTGAGATTGATAAAAATAGATCTTGATGCATGATGAATGAACCCCGTATTACAGAGGCCCTGGTTCAATAAAGCATGTAAACACATGCTTAAGTCCATCCCTATCCAGCAAAGCACTTCAGCACATGCTTAAAGTTAGACATGTGCTTAAATGCTTTGCTGAACAAGGATGGATTTAAGTCCCATTGAGCACATGCTTCCAGTAAAGCATTTGCTAAAGTGTTTGTTGAATACGAATGAGCTCATGAATTGGAGCCCAAGATCAGAGCTTTTAAGACATGTTCCCCAGGCATCCTTCCAAGATGCAAGGGATTCAGATCCATGCATGTTGAATATGAAGAAACTGTTAACCAATAACAGTTCACGGTTCACATGGTTGGAAAATCTTTAGGTACCTTTGCTCTTTTTTTATTCCATTAGCAAAAATCACTGATATAGTGGCATAGATTTGTGACATTTTATAAACACAGTTTGTGTTCGGTGCTTCAAAGAGTGTACAGTTTAATACTATAGAAGAGAACAACAGCTCTAGTCCAACATATTTTAGCTGACATCTACCTCCAGAAGCAAATTTTTATGTGAACTAGCCAAGCGGGACAGAAGGAGTAAGAAGAAAGATCAGCAATTCTGACCTGCCAGCTTAGTTATTGCTGATGGGTGACAAGAGATGTGGGAAGGTGTTACTTCTCTTTTTCTTGACTCCTGGAACACTCCTTAAATTGATTTTGCAGACTAAAATGTGTGCTGCATTTCTCATGAAGAGTGAAGGGGTGTTATCATATGGGATGGTGTTTGTAAAATAGCATTGCCATAAGTTGTTATATTGGAACTGGCATATATGTTTCTATTAACTAAATGAACCATGCAATGTTGAAGATGCTATAAATACTTTAGTTATGTATGTGTGTGTGTGTGTGTGTGTGTGTGTGTGTTTTATATTAGGAGATAAAATATATGTGGAAATAGAACACACAGGTCAGGCTAAAGTTGTTTAACATAAAAATACTCATAAGGGGAAGTGTGATGCCACAGCTGGTTGAACTGAAAATTCAATGAATTTAGGTCTTTTTCAAGTCATTAGACATTTATGAATGATTCCTAATTTCTGCAAATAGATTCATCATAATTAGTGAAATAAGTAATCACCATTAGTTATTCATGGTATGTGATTGGTCACATGATATATTTTCTGATCCCAAAGGAATGACTGAAACTTTACCAGAAGAATGATGGATGACAAATAAACAGTGAATGATAAACTACATCCTCCAGCACAACTTTATGAAACTTTACAAACATTTTCATGAAAACCTGGTCACCCTGTCTTATAGCACAAGAACAAGGGGATTGGATAATTATATGGATATCAAGAATATCCAGTTATCATAATTAATTATAAGTTTTTGAAGGGTTATTAAACCTTGTGTTTCAGGACTTAAGCCAATCTTTTTAACAATCAGAGACGAATGTGGGAGGTAGATTATCCCACATCTACTGACTGCAAGGTTCTTACAACTTCCACTGGCCACTGTCAGAGCCAGAACAGTGAACTAAATGGACCTAGGGTCTAATCCAGGATGGCTATTCCTACGTTCCTAAGAACAGCAGTGGAACGAATTCAGGTCCTTTATTTGTGAATATGTTTCTGATAATTTTTTTCCTTATAAAACCAGTTCTAATGACAATGCAAAGGTCAAAAAACTAATAAAAGAGAGAAAATTATGCTTCATACTAGATTCTACAAGGGGTAATACTACAACCTAAACATAGGCAATAGGTACATTTCACTCTGCTATTAGGAAAACCTTTTTGTCAGTGAAACTTCTGGACTAATGAAGTAGTTATGGAACAGTCACTAGGCAGTTTTCAGGAAAGGTTACATAGGTGTAAGAATATAGTATTATAGGGCCCTTCTGAGTTAATGTTAGAGGCTGGTTTAGATGATCCACGAGGTACCTTGTTCCTTCCACTTGTGTCATCAGTGATTCTATGATTAAAAATATTTCCTTTCAAAGAAACTTGGAGTGTTGAAAGTAGAGAAAAGGAAGGCCAGCTTTATAAACAGTGGGAACTGCTGAGACCAAGCCATTATTGTTCCATTATTGTCTAAGAAGCTTCCATGAGCCAGGAGATATTTATAATCTGGTATATTTCAGGATAAGCGTGTTATCTCACCAAAAACAGCATGTCTGATAGAATTCTAGTGAGACATATTAAACAGACGTTTCATATGAATGGCTGAAATGTCAGGGGAGGTTTGTGACAAGCTGCAGTTGATATGCTCAGGTTGTTCAGGAATACACTAGAGAAAAAGACCAAACCTCTGTCTTGATTGGATCACTCCCTGCAACCAAATTAAACAAACAAAAATATGAGAACATTAATGCCAAGAATTACATGAGCATGGGTGTGTGTGTGCGTTTGCCATAACAAAATCAAGTGAGTTACTACATGGCAGTGCAGTTGCTCTCTTTAAGTTTAATTTGGTTAGGATCACATAACAAATGGTCTTTTTGGAAGGAGGTAAAGGGTTCTTGGAGAGGCTTTTTTTCCTATAATACTCAAACTTCTCTTTGGGTTTTGCACATTCCATATCAGAACCCTGCTATGAGTAAAATGATACACTGTGCACAGCAGAAAAGAACCTGATCATTTCCCATACAGTACATAGAAATATAGCCATTGTAATAAAGGGAATATTCTCTCTCTCTCTCTCTCCCCTTTTCCCCTTGCTTTTGCATGACATTATTTATGTGGAGGGCTTTTGTTTTCAAAGCTATTTTTATATTCCCTCCAAGTAAAACAAATGTGAAATAATGCCATGTTGCAGGAAACATTATAATTAGCTATATTGCAATATGAAAGCCTGAGGTGATGTGGTGATAGATTAGGGCACACTCCTCAGTCCCTCCCCAAGCACTTTTCAGCAGTCAGCTGAGGAAATCATGAGGTTCACAGTTGTATCAGCTGATTGAATAAAATACCCCTTCACAGATCTGTCATTGCAACTGGGACTCCATGTATTTCACTGTACAGCAATGTAGTATTTCATTGTTGCTACTGTTGAAATACATCGCTCATTGAGGCAGCATTTAAAGATTCCTTTTGTATATTTTTCTGTTTAGTTAAAACACTTCAGCACCCTCAGTGGTTCAGCAGACATTGAAAAACAGCCCAGGCAGCGTGCAAAATTCTGATGTACCATGTATACCCCTGAGGGTCAAAAGCAACGGACCTAAATCAATAAATGTTTCTCTGTTGGTCAGCAAAAAAGAGATGAAGACAGTGAAGCAACAGACTCCAATGGCATAGTTAAAGCAACCTTGAAGCACTAAACACAGAATATAGAGCTCAGCAATATGAGATATCAGATGCCAAAGGTGCTTCTTCATTTAGCTTCTATAGTGAATAGGAGTAGCACCTCTATGATGGTTTAATGGTCTGTTAACAATCAGTTTATTGGAAACAGGCTAATGTTTTTTTTCTTCTCTGGTCTAAAGAGTTCTCTCTTCTGACAAACCAGCATTTAATCTGACAGACTGTCCAGCAGTGATATGTGCTCAGCTTTGCCAGAGAGGACAGAGACGTTGGGTAGGCTTTTGTCTAACAAAACTGATGGGAACATTCCAAAGACTGGAGATTATAAGATTAAGGGTAGTGAATTTCTTAGGTTCAAGACCACAGTCTCGTTATAATACCTTTATCCATGCCACTCAAGGCCACTGAGTAGCTGTTTTCCTATTAAGCCTACCATACATGCACAGAACTACCTTAAACGAAAGCTGAGCCTGATAATGATAATCACAACAGTCAATGCAGTGCTGTGTAGGAGAAACACAAGCTGCTGTTAATACAGAGAGGTAAGGGTTTTACAGTATGGATTTTGCAGTATGTTGAAAGGATAAATTTCAACATATTATTCAGCTTCTAAGGATAAATCCTATATCCTCCTCAATAGCTGCAGAGGGACCTAACCCAGTGGAACCAATGCAGTTACACAAGAGAGAAGAGGGCACAGGAACTGTGACCCCTTGCACCAGGAGTCTCCCCCACCATGGAGTTCTGCTACATGGGGGGTCCCTACACCACAGCAAGCCAGGGATTGGGGGGCAGGGAGGGGAATAAATGAAGCATGAAAAAGAGATAAAGCCAAGCCAGTGCTACAGTCAGACATTTATTCCTTCCTCCATATATACTGTTCTCTCCCATGAAGCACTTCCTGTAAGTAGAGTGCTCTAAATTCCTACACATGACCATGTCCATCAGCATATGATCATAAAAACTCTGAAAAAGATCTGGGGGTCGTTGTGGATAATCAACTGAACATGAGCTCCCAGTGTGATGCTGTGTACAAGAGACCTAATGCAATCCTGGGATGCATAAACAGGGAAATCTTGAGTAGGAGTAGAAAGGTTATTTTACCTCTGTGTTTTAGTCTGCTGTGACTGCTGCTGGAATACTGTGTCCAGTTCTGGTGCCCGTAATTCAAGAAGGATGTTGATAAATTGAAGAGGGGTCAGAGAAGAGCCACGAGAACGAGTAAAGGATTAGAAAACCTGCCTTACAGTGATAGACTCTGAGAGCTTAATCTATTTAGTTTAACAAAGAAAAGCTTAAGAGATGACTTGATCACAGTCAAAAAGTATTTATATGGGGAAGTATTTAATAATGGGCTCCTCAACTGAGCAGAGAAAGGTGTAACATGATCCAGTGGCTGGAAGTTGAAGCTAGACAAATTCAGACTGGAAACATAGTGTACATTTTTAACAGTGAGAATAATTAACCATTGAACAATTTACCAAGCGTCATGGTGAATTCTTGAGCACTGATAATTTTAAAATCAAGATTTGACGTTTTTCTAAATATATGCCCTAGGAATTATTTTGGGGAAGTTCTATGGCCTGTGTTAAATGTGAGGTCAGACTAGATGATCACAATGGTCCCTTCTGGCCTTGGAATCTATGAATATTTAAGCACCCCGTATCGGGAAACTCTCTGTCCTAATACGTGGGGGGGGGGGGGATCTATCAGTCATCATCCCCCAGCAAAGGTGAGCACACTGGACATAGGGTGGATCTGGCAGTCTGAAGCTATAAAACAGCTAAGGAATGGCTTTGCTACACATCTATGGCCTGAGGAGAAGGATTCCGTCTCCCTGCCCCATTGCACAGCCCTGCTGCTTAGCTCTGTATTTTTGTTCCAGGATCTGGCCCTTAGAAATACAGACTATACAAATGGAACGTTGTCCCCAAATGTGAAAGAACAGAAAAGAAATAAATGCAATTCTTTTGTAAAATGAATGTGCAAGAGTGAACAAGACCTCAGCAAACCTATGGGAGTTTCAGGCACAGAGAGCTTGCAAGGAGGAAGTGGTTAAATTACTGGCCTAGGAGTTAGATCTGGTTTCAATTCCAAGATTAGCCACAGACTTCAGGCATGACTTTTGGCTCCAATTGAACTGCACTTGGCACAGGACCCATGGGGGAAGAAGGGCAAAGCTTTCTGCAGTTCCCCAATTCCTGAAAATAATCAAAAATGAGGTGACCATAGCACATTTTTTGCATTTTTAAATCCATTGGAAACAGACTCCCACCCCTCTTTTTGCCAGTAATGAGAATATTTTTCATGTGTTTATATATGCGTGAAGTGTTCCATATTAAAATAACTCTAGCAAATAATCTCTCAGACTGAAAAGCTCTTGCTCCAAAGATAAACTACAAACTAACTAGTGATTTTGTTTCCTTTGTCTCTCAGTTGTTGATCAAATCTCATTTCACTGTATGCATGATTTTTATTATAATATTGGACGATGAGAGTGCAAGGGAGGATCTGTATTCTTATGAGAATAAGATGGGCTCATTGCAAAGATAACTCATTCAGAGCAAAATCATATCTTTACCAAGAATGTAGGTGTTAGTAGAAGAGCAAATCTGACCACACATGCAGCACAAATCCACCCTGTAGATGCATTACAGGATGGCTCTAGGATGGACATAGCATCAAAGAAGTGTAGGACTGGAAGGGACCTCAAGATGTCATCAGTCCAGTCCCCAGCACTCAAGGCAGGACTAAGTAATAACTAGACCATTCCTGACAGGTGTTTGTCTAACCTGTTCTTAAAAACCTTGAGTGATGGAGATTCCACAGCCTCCCTAGACAATTTGATCCAGTGCTTAACTAACCTGACAGAAAGTTTTTCCTAATGTCCAACCTAAACTGCCCTTGCTGCAATCTAAGCCCAAGGCTTCTTGTTCTATCCTCAGTGCAGGGCCGGCTCCAGGCACCAGCTTGTCAAGCAGGTGCTTGGGGCGGCCGCTCCGGAGAAGGGCGGCATGTCCAGGTTTTCGGCGGCAATTCGGCGGACGGTCCCTCACTCCGCCTGGGAGCGAAGGACCTCACGCTGAATTGCCACCGCAGATCGCAATCGCGACTTTTTTTGTTTTGTTTTGTTTTATTTTGTTTTGTTTTGGCTGCTTGGGGCGGCCCAAACCCTGGAGCCAGCCCTGCCTCAGTGGTTAACAAGAACAATTTTGGAGCCTCAGGTGGAAGGGGGGAGCTTTAAATCTCCGAGCCCTTTAAATTGCTGCCGCTACCCCAGGGCTCCGGCTGTGATTTAAAAGGGCCCGGGGCTCCAGCTGCGGTAGCAGCGGCCAGGAGCCCCGGGCCCTTTAAATCACCACTGGAGCCCCATGGTAGCACTAGCTGCAGCGGCGGCCGGGAGCCCCGGGACTCTGGTGGCGATTTAAAGGGCCCAGGGCTCCCGGCCACCACCACTGCCCCAGGGCTCTGGCAGCGGGGCTTTGATGGCGATTTAAAGGCCCAGGGGCTCCAGACGCTGCTGGGAGCCCAGGGCCCTTTTAAATTGCCCACCTGGGGAAACTGCCCCCTGCCGGTATGGTTGGCTGTGTACTGGCTCTTGCCAGTATGCCATACCAGCTTATTTTCACCTCTGCTTGTAATCCACTATAACTCCAGATTCCTTTCCGCAGTACTCTTTCCTAGGCAGTTATTTCCCATTTTGCATGTGTACAACTGGTTGTTCCTTCCTAAGTGGAATACTCTGCAATTGTCCTTGTTGAACTGAGAAGCCCTGTCAGATAGATTTTGCTGCTACTCTGAAAAGAAGCAGCGTGACCCACAATTAACACATGTTGCTGACTGCAGTATATACTCTACTGGGTGGTTAGAGATGACCCCTAACCAGCAAATTATGCCCCATTTGGTATAAGATGAGCAGGCCAGTACAACAGCTGGGCACTCTTCCGAGTATTCTCTGGAACACTGGGGAAGACCTTCCACTGCTGTTTGTATTGTAATGAAAAAGCTCCCCTACACCATCTTTTCCCCTTCTCCCCCACATCACCTGTGCAGCCTAGGGCAGGATTTTACCCTCAAGCTCTAGAGTGACAAGAAAACTTCTAGCAATGGGATATTTCAGGGGTTCTCACCTTTTCTTATATTGTAGTCTGGAGTGCATTTTAATAAGGAGTTTGTCTCATGGCCCACCTCCCCTTCCATTCTCTGTTTATTGCCTGCCTCTTCCCCTTCCATTCTCAATCACACAGAACAATTTCCCTTCCATTTGCAACTGTGTTGACCATCTCCTTTCCCATAAGTGATCAAATAACATCTCTTTGGTAACTGCAGCAATTACTTACACAGAAAAATAACATTAGGAAAATATAAATGTATTTTAACTTATAATTGAGCAGCTGGAAACAATGAAGGGAGCCCAAACTGTGCTTGCAGCCAACAGCAAGTGCTCCACAGAGCACAGTTTAGGAACTGTTGGAATATTTCCACATGCTAAGGGGCTGCCCTGGAAAAGATTACAATTCCTGACTTTCTAAACAGAGAACAGTACTAGTTGGTGCCAAAGAAAAAAGAAAAATAAGGAAGAAGCACATAGGAAGAAGCTGACTAAATTACATTCATGGCCTAAATCTGAACCAAACAGCTAGGGAACAAGCAAAAGATGTACTGACAATGGAGCCAAAGGGACAGTAAATCAGATCTGGAAAGGCTGGATCGTTCTATCATGCTCAAAAAATTGGAATTCTTATCTACTGTACTCAAAAAAGTGTTTGTTTAATTTTGATTTTTAGAAGCATGACATGAATAACTTACATAGGATTCCTATAAACAATAACAAAAAAGTGTTTGGGTTCGTAAATTTACTGGAACTAAAATGTACTAATACCATCCTACCAGAGACACCTAAATACTACCAGTGATAAAAGCTGGAGACACAAATGAGAGGAGAGACAGTGTATCAGATGCTAAGTACTAGAAATAGCAAAATACCACTCCTATCCAATTAAAAACCTGTCTTATGTCTCTTTTTGGACATAGAACTAACTATGTTATAAAGCATTATATGTCTATGGATGTGAAATTTAGAAGGGTTCTAATTTTCATTCCTTTGTTTAGGCTGACATCAAAATGGTAGCCAAGAACAGAAAAGATGATTTTGCTGAATTACTATTTTCTTCACCTTATCTTTTTTTTTTTTTACAAAAAAGGGATTGGAAAGTACTCAGATCCCATAACAGTAATGTTGACCAGATGTTTTTCACAGATCCTCAGTAAGACAAAAATGCTCTTTAATGGACATATATGCCAGTACTGAGCAACTCATAGCATCTGCAAAATTAAATACATTTTTGTGAGATTTTAACATCAGCTAATCATCAATGGATGAGATCTATAAATGTGTCATCACTCATAATTGCTGCTACACTGCCAGTGATGATGGATAATATATGCAGGCAATACTGTTCCGCTGATTGTTGCAAGAAGTAAAGGAGAAAGTGATTTCCTACAAGCATCAGTGCTTTCATTCCCCCGATGATAGATTGCCTGCATTTCTTAACAGTATTTGTGTTTACAACAGGGAGTTGGCATCTTAGATCATAAAATGGATCCGAGATATAGCCTTAGCTTTGTTTGGGTTCTTTTAAGAAGCACAGTTTGTCATCCATACAGGTACATACTGAATAGCTGAGGCTACACACTTCAGGATACAGTTTATTTTGAATAGAAGGGCATGGTTCACATCCACACGTTTCTTACTTTTTTTCTGGGGAGACTTGAACTGTCCACACTGGATTCCTGTGGAGCTTTTAAGATCATTATAGATGGACCCATCTACCCCAAACTAGCCACTCACTGTGCCCACAACTGGTTCTGTCCTTCCCACTCCTCCCTACCTGAAAAACCATGGTCCCCTATATGGATATCTTCCACTTCCCCCAGACTGGACCCATCCTCTTGCCATGTAGATTTTATTACAAGGTCTGCATTAGGGGCCATGCTGACTTAGGGGACCTGAGTCTCATGACGTGAAAACCCTCTCACGCCACTTTGGCAGAATAAAGTAAGTGAAATTGCCACCCTCCCCCACCAAGAATATCCCCTGTGCAAAGGCCTGCCCGGGTTGTGTAGATCCAGTTTCTTGAATGCCTCTGAGCTTTGTTCTATGTCGGGGTGGCCAAACTGGGGCTTGCAAGCCACATGTGGCTCTTTTACCATTAAAGTGTGGCTCGTGGAGCCCTCCCCATGCCTCCACTCCCTATTCTCCACCTATCAGATGGTGGGGAGGGGGTCCTCGGGACCTCTGTCTTGCAGCGGAGTGGTGGGGTAGGTGCCTCTGCCCAGCAGAAAGGGGGTCTCTGGGCGTCAGCCCTGTGGGGTGCACCTGCCAGGGCTCAGGGCTTCAGCAGGAGCAGGTCTAAAGCCCTGATCCCTGTCAGGCACCTCTCACGGGGCAGGAGCACCCCAGCTCTCGAACTTCTGAAGATTGTTGATGTAGCTTGGAGGGTGAGTAAGTTTGGCCACCCCTGTTCTATGTATTTCCTGCTTCTTGGAGGTTTCAGTTTTCAGCTGCCAACTTCCACGTTCTGCTAAGCAACCTTAATGCTGCAGTAATGACGTTTTTGGGTAGCAAATTCAATTACTTACATCATAGCTCATTACATAAAAAGCAATCTAAATAAATAATAAGATATTTCTTTTCATTTGAGGTGCTGTATTTTTGAAAAAATTGAAACAGTTCAGGAATTCCCAAAGTGCCTATGGCTTTTTTTTTCCTTTTCTTTTTTTTTTTTTTTTTAATAAATAGTTTTTCAAGTTTTGGGGCTGAAGCCACTTGGTTTCATCAGCTTATAGCAGTCACACACAAAAAAAATCAAAACATTTATTTTTGACACTCATAAATGTCAAAGCAAACATACACTGATTGTTCATTTATCATACAGAAGTAGAACAAACATATGATTGGAAGCAGAATGAGTTGCAATAATTTCTGAATATGTTTCATATTTTTACATTCCAGTGTAGTCTGTGTTTTGCAATTTACATTTGCTATGCTAGAGGTGGAATTGATTAAGGTAAATTAGGGGCAAGACAGGGATTCATATTTCAGATTTTTATCCCATTCTCCCATGTGAAAGCAGAAAATAAATGTCTCCTTGATGCTGATTATTCCCACCACCACTGTCTGCAGTTTCACTGCTTTCCCAATCCAGCTGAGAAAATATTTTACTGTTAAACATCTGGTTAAGGAATGTTAGGAGTCCAGAAAGGTCTGGTGCATCCTCTGAAGTGGACTTATTTAAACAGAGTAACATGGAGTTTTAAACCATTCCAAAGGACTGAAAAATATCTAGCAAAAACTCACCAGAGACCATCCAAGATCTTCTCAGTGTGTTGCCCTGGCACATGTAGATGTAATTGAGACTATGAACATATTATGGGCATAAAAATGCATCTTCTGCAGAAAAACTGTGAGGAAAAATACATCAGAGCTAAGAAGGCTCTGGAAAAAAAAGAGCTGTGGAAAATGTCAAAAGACATATGGCTTTTGTCCAGTTTGCAGTTTTCTTCTTGTAAAGGTTTTGCTGAGAAGCTAATAGGCTAACCATTTCTGCTGTTGCTGGACACAAGAGAGAGAGAACAGAGAAACACCAAATCTTCCAATCACTGCAACTCTGATTGTGCTCAATTTGAAAAAAAAAAGTAATAAAAATGGGGAATTTGAGAAAATAATGTGCTTGGTATATATGTCATTCATTTGAGTCTTGGGTCCAACCCACCAAAAGCTCACTCACATGATTAGCACCCTAGTCAGCAAGGTACTTAAGCATGTGCTGAACTAGTCTCAGAGGGTCTCTTCACATTGGTAAAGTTAGGCACGCCCTTCAGGACCTGGCTGAGCCTTAGCCCTTCTGTGAGTTGTCATGCTGTACCCAACCAGACTGCTCATGTGACTGAGGGTTTTCAGTCTTTCCTCAGACACAGCTCCCATTAAATATGCACTAAGGAAGGATTGCAAGATTTGACCCTTCAAAAGCAATATTAAATTGTGGCACAGAGGAACTATCACAAGGAAAAGGACTGCGGAACTGGAAGATAAGTTGCTCAGACTAAAGCTAAGTCATTGCAATATCTGTTTTCAATCAGATCATACATTATTTAGAACAAAGTTTGTCTATTCCATGCCTTTTTGAGTGTTTTGTTTTGGTGATTCATTTTTATATAGTAATGGAGAATGTTGAACACTTCACCCCCACACTAGGAAATTCCCCATATTTTGGCAAGACAAGGCCAACTACAGCCCCAGTATGATAACAGTAGTAACTTTTTTGCCTTGGGAGCTGTTAGACTGGGTTAGTTTATAAACTCTATTGGGCAGTGTATTTGTCTTTGGTGTGGTTCATATGGTGTGCTCTTTAGATAATAATTCGGGATGACCCCCATCCCCTGAAAAACCAGATCCAAATTTTGCAGCTCAAACCCAACTATATTAAAGATAATTTCCATTTTTGTTGCTGGAACACACAGGATGTGTTGTTGTTTAACCACTGATGTGACAAAGCATCACAGGGATGGCTAGTAAGTCCATTTCCTGTTTTATTTCTAACTCCAACTCCTGAATCCAATTTTCCCTGGTGAAACCCAGCACTCGGCACATGTGTATACATTTTTTCACTATGCATCATGTTCAATGAATGGACATTCTTCTAGCCCAGTGGATTTACAGCACGATATATGATCTATTGATGAAACATTGCCAGAAACAGCAAAACTCAACAACCTGCCACACTGGAATTCCCACCAAGGGAAGCATAGAAAGTGTTAATACTATGAGGATGGGTTATAATCTACTTTTAACATATGTTTTTCCTTTCCTTAAGTAGGTCATTGCCTCAGCTAAATAAATGTCTTTACTGTTTATTACTCTTGTGTATCAGCTCATGGTAGGGTGTACACTGAGCCAGGGCAGGAAGAGGTTAATGGTCTGTCTTAGAGGAAAGGACTTACATTGGCCCTTTCCCACAACACTTGCCAGGACTGACAAGTCTGGAGGAAGGCTGCTGCAGTTACAGCTTCTTACAGCAAACAGCAAGGAGGAACAGGGACTAACTGGCAAGATTAGAGATGCTTCAGAAGGAAAGCAGAGATTTCTCCAGTTTATAGTGGTTATATATAGGGTCCTTCCAAATTCATGGCCATGAAAAATGCATCACAGACGGTAAAATCTGGTCTTTTGTGTGGTTTTTACCCTGTACTATACAGATTTCATGGGGGAGACCAGCGTTTCTCAAATTGGAATCCTGACCCAATATGGAGTTGCAGGGGGGTCACACGGTCATTTAGGGGGGTCACGGTATTGCCACCCTTACTTCTGCACTGCCATCAGAGCTGGACGGCCAGAGAGTGATGGCTGTTGGCCGGACACCCGGCTCTGAAGGCAGCGCCCCACCAGCAGCTGTGCAGAAGTAAGGGTGGCAATACCATACAGTTCCACCCTTACTTCTGTGCTGCTGCCTTCAGAGCTCAGTGGCTGGAGAGTGGTGGCTGCTGACTGAGGGCCCAGCTCTGCAGGCAGCAGCATAGAAGTAAGGGTAGCAATACCATACCATGCCACTCTTACTTCTGCGCTGCTGCTGGTGGTGGCTCTGCCTTCAAAGCTGGGATCCTGGCCAGCAGCTGCCTCTCTCCAGCTGCCCAGCTCTGACAGCAGCGCCACCACCAGCAGCAGTGCAGAAGTAAGGGTAGCAGTAACACAATCCCACCTACAATAACATTGTGCCTCCCCTACGCGCACACACACACACACACACACACAACTCCTTTTTGGGTCAGGACCCTACAATTACAACACTATGAATTTTCAGATTTAAATAGCTGAAATTATGAAATTTATGATTTTTAAAATCCTATGGCCGTGAAATTGACCAACATGGACTGTGAATTTGTTAAGGCCCTAGTTATATAGAAAATACTCAAAGATATACACTCCAACTATATTACCTAATATGCCTTATCTTGTTTTAATATGTATTATCTTGGTGGTACAATAATGGTATCATTGATCTGCAATCATTTATATAGTTTCCTCTTTGTTACTGGACCTTAGAATGTTTTTAGCTCATTCAATAGAAGGTTTTTAAAATTGTCTCTAGGGAATTTTCTCTTGTGAGGAATCTCTAGCACTGTGTATGGCAAATCCCTTCCTTCAGCCAGTTTATTTCATTGTCTGACATTTATTAATATGGAGCCTGATTCTGCGCCAATTTAAGTAATTGGAACCACTGCCACTATCTCAATGAGAGCATACAAGTGCTTAGGTCCAGGCCCAGATACGCAAAGATATTTAGGTACCTAATTCCCATTGGGACATATGTGCCTAAATTCCTTTGAGGATCTGGGCTTTAGTGCTTTGCTCAGCACCTTGCAATATGGAGTCCTTAATGGGTCTGTTTATATATAGTTATAGATATAGATATTTCACAGTGGAGTGGAGGGAGTCTCAGGAGGAATTATTTGCTTATTATTGCCTTCTCAAGAAAATGCTCCATTACACAGGATTCATACAATACATGTTATGAACCGTCTCAGTTTTCATGAGACATTCAATGAACTTCAGTAAACTTTGAGTAAGAAAACATTCTTAAAGGAGGGCAAAAAATGTAAGACAAGAGTAACACCCAGACCTTACAAACAGTTTGCTATACCGTGTTTTTTCAAAGTCTAAAGGAAATGAAAGAAGGTCCTTTTTATTCTGGGAGATTATATTCCTGCTTCTCATGGTCAAATTTGAGATGACTGGCTCTAAGAAAACATCTGAAACTCATCTGAGCTTGTACTGAAAAAAAAATCACATGGATTCATTTATGCACTAAAGCGCAAGAGAACTACACTCTGGGTAAAGGTTACAGATTTGCATTAGAGTCTGAACTTGAAACTATCAGTTTTCACACTGCAAATATTCCCTTTTGAAAATTAAGGGTTTTTTTCCAATGTATTATTTCAAATCAATTTAGTTCTGGTGAAAGGTGCTAGATTGACAACAGTGAAAACTGAAATTCTCTGTTTATAAGCAGTATGGGAAGCTGGACAGCAACAGTGCCCTAATAGTTCAATGTAAAACTGAGTTGTTTTGACTGATTCTCTGGGGGACACCCTGACTGTCTATTCAGCGCTTGGCTTCTTGGGATGTGTCTACACTGCCACGTTCATCACTAAAAATTTAGTCCATTGCTCTTTCCTATAACTTTCCATTTAATGGAAATTAGTGACAACAGCTTAATGAGGCAAACCCGCTCCACCCTTCAGCAGCTCCCTTGTGAACAAGAGTGTGCGTTTTTGTTGCTGCTACTGTTATTGTTTCCTCACCAGTTGCATCAGTAGTGACAAAATATCCCTGCAGCTTTAATTGGCATCTGTCTTCATTAAAGTCCAGCAATGTAGCACTCAAAAGCAGACCCATCTGTATTAACTAATTTAACACACATGCAAAATACTTTGTGGGAATGTATGAATTCTAGAAATATGGATGATCTTATTCACTTTCATTCTAAGCCTCTATGTTCAGCTGCCTAAACCTTCTGAAGAAATTACTCTTCAGTATGAAAACTCCTATTTTTACAGGTTTCTCTGAGAAGTCAGATTTTGAAAAAGTGAAAGAGAGCTCAGATAACTTAAAAATGATTTCTAATTAAAGTACCCTGGAGCTGCTGTCTTTTGGACTATTGCCTCTAACATGAGAAAACATTATTTTCAAACAAATGAAAATGAGCTATAGAAAAGCTTGGGATAGGCAAGGGAAGAAAACACATTTCTGTGCCCTTTTTAGAGTGTTCACTGCTCAGGTGCCCCTTCTTTTTCTTCATAACACAGGACAGAAGACTGGAACTTCTATTGCATGCAACCCTGTTGTATAATCCAGTTCACAAACTTATCGAGCTCCATCTTAAAATTAGTTAGGTTGTTTGCCCCCAGGACTCCTACTGGGAGGCTGTTCCAGAACCTCACTCCTCTGATGGTTAGAAACCTTCCTTTAACTTCCAACCTAAATTATTCATGGCCAGTTTATACCGATTTCTCCTGGTGCCAATGTTATTCTTTAGCTTAAATAGCTCTTCTCCTTCCCTCATGTTTAACCATCTCCCTCCCCGCCAACTCCAATGTATTTATAGAGTGAAATCATATCTCCTCTCAGTCTCCATTTTGCTAGGCTAAATAAGCCAAGCTCTTTCAGGCTGTGTCTAAACTATGAGCTAAAGGTGTGATTACCCTGCTCATGTACACATACTCACATGAACTAACATGAGTATAAATAACAGTGTAGACACAGTAGCATGGGGTGTGGCAGCAGAGTCATGCCGGATTGAGCCATGCTGAGTACATACCCAATGTCCAGGCAGATTTATATTCATCAGGGCTCAGCCAAGCCTCCACTACTACTACCCATGCTACACTGCTATTTATACTCATGCTGACTCAATGAGACATAGTGTAGACATAGCCTTGGGCTCTGACCAGCTCCACACACTTCACACTGTTGTAATGATATTTATTTAAAAGGCGTCATGTAATATATCATTGGAAAACTAATAACTCTTTTATCATTACTATTCTTGAATGATGTATGTATGATTAACCTACAAAAAATTATACAGATGTGCTGGATATGTGTAACTAAAATGTGTTTAAACCAGGCATGTCAGGGGAAGCTGACGAACAGATTTTTTCAGACAAAGGAAAGGGGCAAGCCCCCTAAGCCAAGTGTGTCACCAAACAGGGGGTATGCATTTGTATTGGAGATTTCAAGATGATCATTTTCATTGTAAAAATCATAAGCAGGGGAGAAGCCAACATAGCACCCAGCAGAGAAAAGGAACTTTATTTGGGGCTACACTTCTGAAGAATACATTTCAAAGGATCACTGGACTATAAAGAGAAGGAGAGAAAATGCCTAAGGTATCTTTATCTGAGGAGACAAAGAAACCCAGCGCTTTTGGCTCTGTGTGTTGGATCCTGGCTAAGGACTGGGCAGCATGCTGGAAAAAGGAAGGTGGTGAGAAAACAACTTTGAACAAAAGACGCTAGTTTACTTTAGTCTGAGAAGTGTATTTTTACTTTAGTTTGTAAGCATTTCTATCCCAATTCCTTCTACTTGGTATCACTTAAACATCTGTTCTTTGTTAATAAACTTACTCTCGTTTTATTACCCAGCCATCTCAGATCAGTGGTTCACAGTGAAGAGTGAAATCCTCAATCAAATTAACAAGCTGGTGCTGTGTATAGTCTTTTAAAGGAGCGGAGAACTTGATAAGGTTTTGAGTGTTCCAGCAAGAAGGACTGGACACTGCTGGGGAGAGGTTTTCAGGGAAACTTGGGGCTGGAAGGGCTGTTGGTGTCACCCTGCAAGAAACAGCCAGGCTGATGTAAGCCAGGGTGAGGCTATTGTTCTGTGAGCAGGCAGCTAGCCAAATCTCAAAGGCAGAGTTATGGGACAAGTGGGGACACACACCCTTGCTAGTTTGGACTGAACCCCAAAGTATCATACCACTGCCTTGTACAGCTGGAAGGACTGTGTGCACTAGAATTCAGTTGTGTAAACACATTTATTTCTTCCCTCCGTGATGACAGAACCACCCAAGGCAAGCAGCTGATCCAAAAATGAGATCAATTTTGATCACACGCTACTTTGATGACTGGGAACTAGTGCTCTGGGGACATGCCGGGCCACACCTTTTAGCACAGGTTTTCTATGCTAAATTAAAGTTTTCTACTTATGATTTTTTTTTAAACTTAGAACAATATTCTTTCCTCTGTTTCCCACCCCAAAACAAAACTTACAGTTTAAACTCAGGCTGAGAAAAGCACAAACTCAAAAAGTTCTAGAGGCTTTTATGTTTAAAAAATGTGTCTTATGAGTTATGACCCACATCTCTGTATGTGCACATCTCAGAGACAGTAATGAATATATCCTCAACTCTTCTATGAGGTACAGAAATATCATCCCCACTTTTACAGACTGGGAACCAAACCAGAGAGAACTTAAATGATTTTCCCACGGTGTCTGTGGCAGACCTGACAAATGAAACCTGCTACATCCCCATCCAGCACCATCCACAAAATACCTCCCTCCTACCATTCTTTAAAATATACAAAACAACAAGAGCGAGAATAACTCGCCTTGCAGTTCTGCTTTCCCAGAGATATCACCTGGCAGGATTTTCACTCCTGGGTCTTAACCCTTTACTATAAGATTGGCAGGACTCCTTCCCTTTTAAGGTTTTATGAACCTTGAGTAAAGGTAATATGTTCTGTAAAGACACAGGAGAGAGGATCCTGCATATAGAATTATAAAATATACTTCTGGTGAGATAAGAATTTAGCACACTACTCCAAAGCCTTGTACCCCCTGACATCATTGCTACCATGCTAGCTGGGCCACAATTTTGGCAAGAGTTTGTATTTGTTTATAAACTGCACTTGTCTAGGGCCTAGGAGAGTAGCACTGTATGAATAAAAATAAATCGATATATTTAAAAATCCAGTACAGCATTAACATAGAGTTTACACACTGCTGTGGTTATATTCTAATTTTTCTTAGTTTTCCTACCTTTTACATTCTAATAAAATTGTAACGTTTTTACAATACGGGTTCTCTCAGAAAGTCAGATACCATATTGTGACTGAAGCTTAGGATTCTAAATTAGAAACTGAAGTCTTTGTTAGGATTCTAAATTAGAAAGATTAATACCCCCCTTGAGAAGTTATATAGCTACTTATATGCTTTTGCACCTTCCTGTCTTGTCACCTGCCTCCCCATCTCCACTAATGATGTCAACCTCCAGCACCCTTTATCCACTTATCCTTATAATACAAGTAGCTTTGTATTTTTCCTTCATGTCACCTTTTTTACATGGTACACCTTTCCCAAACAGGCCACTTCAAGACCCACTTCTGCCATAATGGCAATGAGAAACTGCACCTGAAAATGGCTAGGTACAATAGATGGCCAATGGGGACTTCTGGGGTGAAATCCTGCCCCTTTGAAATCAGTGTCAAAACATTCATTGACTTCAGTAGGGCCAGAATTTCACCCAGGATATTTCTCTTATTTGGGCTATGTAAATAAGTGTTCTTCTTACTGTTTTCTTTGTTCTTTCTCCTGCACTTTGATTGTTGTTGCACCCATTTTTTGCATATTGTCTTAAGACTAGATCCCGCTAATGGATCTACTAGGACAAATGCCTGGACCTGCATGGAGCCCTATTGGAATCAGGAATGTACCCAGACACATGCATTTGCAGGATCTAATCCTTAGTCTGTAAGCTCTTCAGAACAGGAACCAACTTTCAGTGGGTGTTTGTACATCGCCTACCACAAGAGGTGTCAATTCTGAATGGGTATCTTGGCCCCATACTAATACAAATAACTAATAATAATGACTATAAATAATAGAACCCAACATAAAACACAATAAATTCCATTAATTCCAGATATTGAACAGACATCACAGAGTTATTTTTAACAATAGAAAAACACCACACTTGTTACAATGAGTGACCTGAACATTTTCCATGTGCTCTCCAGTCATGAAAATGCTCCAAGGGCTACAGGGGGTTTACTCCCTCCAGTGCAGTGAACAGGATTTGGCCTCAAAGTTGTAAAACAGACTTAGAGTGACAGCCCATTTCTGTATTTGCTTTCGGTCTTAATGAAAGCTAAATGCTACTTTAATGAGATCACAGTGGGGCAGGTCCATCGGGACTGGTGTGCAGACATCGAGTATTGCTTACCTGTCAGATTATTTGGCTTTAGACATCTAAGTTACCCACCCTACATGATACAAATCAACACTTAATAGGTGCTCTGCATGTATCCCCACAATGGAAGAACTCTAGCTTTTAAAATCAAGGAAGGGGAGGGGGCTGACAGATACACATCCCTCTACTAAGCATTTCATACTGCTGTTATGCTGCCCTACCCTATTGCATCTGGAGGCTGAAATAAGCTAGCTTGAGATGTTTGTTTTTCAGCTCTTGGGCATGATGTAATAGGTGAAATTAAGCCATTACCACTAGAAGGGCAAGGCATTTTCAGTGAAATATCAAGAGAGCAGAGGACTGCCACAGGATAGGGACAATCTCTCTGAAAACTGTCAGAACGGAACATGAGAATAGATACAAAGCTGGAGTCTGCACCGACAGTGCACTGATGCAGGGTAATTTGCTGTGGATCCCTTTTGAAAGGGCTCCTAAATAATATCATGTTTGAGACTAACAAATGACCCAATTATCAAAAACAAGGCTTTAGGAAACCATCTGGCTCAGTTTAGTGATGCTGTGGTGTATGAGCCTGTGTGTGTAACAAATTAACTGCCTTTTACTGAGCTGCTGAAAAGCTGCATGGCACTGACTCTCCGCATCGCCACACTCACAGATAAGCTCCTGTCTCAGTTTCACAATCACCACAGCCTTTAGGCTCACCTTGCGTAGGTGGGTACTGCCACCCTCAAATTTGGCAATGGCAGAATCCGCCTCTGTGTGTCACGGCTGCTCAACATTGCATTTGCAGTGTCCATCCTCTCACTTACACATCTTGACAAGATAAGACCTATGACAGGACTGGAAAAGGTTCAAAAGGCCCTAAAGCTAATGAGGGAGTTTCAAGTCTGGAACACACAGACTTACTAGTCACTGATGTGACTGCTTGCCCACAGCCTTGCTCCATTGTCTGTTCCTGTTTGCCTGATGAAGTTGTGTAGATACAAGGACCCTGCACAGGAGCCCTCCTTTTATATGCTGTCCCATTAGAGTAATACTCAGCACTGGGGACACCATTCTTGTTGATGCCTTATTCATCTACTTGCTGTCTAAGGCATTTCCCCTTCCATGGTAGTAAGCAAGCTCCACAGCCTGCCTCCACCTCTTCTCCCCTTTCTCCCCCCCCCCCCACTTTCCAGCTTGCAGGAGGACAGGATGGTGCTCCAGCCTCTTCCCCAAGACAACAGGCTGACACAATAAATGGGATTCCCCACCAGGAGTCAACCCAATTGACCCCTCACCTGATGGGGGACTATGCCAAGGCATATGGTGGGACATAGATGACCTGAACAAATTCTTCTCTCTGAAGTAGATGAATTCTTACTAAACCCACCTGAGTCTACTATGCCTGATAGTGTCCCCTTCCACATGCCTGGGCATAGTAATTAACCCCCCTGAGAGCACTGGACCTTGTGACCTTAGTAAGACCAGTAAGTATCCCCCTATACTTATGTTCTGTTAAATGCCAGAATTTTTGCATATGCCCTGTTCACTACAAGCAAAATCATGGAAGGTCATGGTGGATCCTTCTATCCATTTTAGATGAGCATCCTTGTCCCTTTTGGTTGACTTCATGGAGTTCCAAGATCCCTTCTTTTTACTCTGTGTTGGATCTTGCAGGGGCTCCTCAGACTTTTTTCACATGGTACGCACAAACCCCCTTCATGGATGACTCTTCAATGAGGGCAATCCCCATACTAGTAGCAGGTCTTGAGCCTGTTGCGGAGTGAATCCTGTGGGCAGAGCAGAGGGGACCAGGGCTGCTGGAAGTAGGATGTGGGGGGAGCCCTGGTGCAGAATTCGACCATATGGCAGCAGCAAGGAGAAGCAGCACTGGCTGCCCCAATGCCCACTTAGGTTTGGCCCGGTGGTCCCTCCATCATGATGGGGTGGTGGCAGAGCCAAAACTGAGTGAGTAGCATTGAGACCTGGTGCATGAGGGTACCCCCGTCACGACAGAAAAAAAAAACTTTTAAAAGAGATGTCTGTCACTAGGCAGAGTCCTAGAAACTGCCACTGTGTTACTTGACAACATGGTTTCTCTAATTAGCTGTGGCTCTCTGCTATAACTCAAAAACTCTAATCAAGGGTCAACTGCACCTTTGCCAGCCAATGACCAGTTGCACTAGTCTAGTCTTTTCAGCTAAGCAATTCCCTTAATAGGCAGAGTTTGCCTTTGAAATCCATGAAGCCTGGACCTGTGGGCTTCCTGTAACTCTGAGTCAGAGTAGTAGTGTTTTACATCCACTTAGCACTGGGGCAAGGCAGCAGAGAATCACACCTGAGGTAGTCATAGGGTGCCCAGTTAATATCTTGTGCAATTTAAGTTGAAGACATCTGGAGTGCTTGTGTTTTACTTACTTTTAAGGGAGCTAATGCACATAACAACAGCATGTTTACACTTAAATTATTCTGTCCATTATCAGCAGCATCTACAACTCTTATCATCACTCTTAAATTCCCTCATGAACCAAATATTGATGCACAGATAACAAGAATTTCAAGTGCTGGCCCAGAAATAGTAAGTTCTCTTTGCCTCCTTCTTTCTTTCTGTACTTCATTTTGATTTCATTTCCTTTGAAATTTCCAGATAAACTTCCTGCCTCTACCTGAAAGGAATATCAAGTTACAAATACCAGAAGAGTATCTCTACAACTGCATCATTATAGACACATCCAATACTGTGCACATACTGTTAGCAACAGCATCAGCAGAACACTGCTTTATCTGCTTGATTCATTAGCAGTGAGATCTCGACAATATCAATCTCCCTTTTTTAAAAAAAATGTTCTGTGAAGCCTAGCAAATTGTTATGACAGCCAATGCAGCATATTTTTTATTTGTAATAACAGCTCAGGTTAAAAATATATACATAGCCATAGTGATGCATTCTAGTAAATTAAGTTCACCATAGCATATATTGAGATTTGGAAAGCTTCTATGAATAAATCTATATACCTGTCTCCACAACTTAGCTGCCTTTTTAAAAATGAAAACATGAGTTAATGATCTTTTCCACAAAGCTCTGCACATGCCATTCCCAGCGTTCAATTTGGTGGGGCAGGGAAGGCAGGAGAGCATCCTTTTCTCATAGAGGGATGTGGTCACTAGTTTAAGTATCTTTTGGAAAACTTCAAATTGAAACAATGAAATATATCATATACATTCAAAGGGGGAGCATCTGTGAATTGTCCTGGAGGCCACGTGCTGAGGATACCAAACTGGGAAGTTTGCTTCTGTTTAGATCTGTTTAGAAAGTTCCAATTAAGATACAATCTTTTCCAAAGGGGGTGCAGAGGGGGGCAAAATCTGGGATTGTGGTTTGGCCCCATTGCAATGTTTGGATCAGGATCTAAATTTCCACCAAGTTCAAAGGTGTCTGGCTCCCAGGTTTTGGTTTGGGCTGGTGTCTGTTTATTATACATTTCTATTCGCTACATTTGTATTCATAAGTTACACTTTGATCTGAATGCCATGAAAACCACACAAAATAGCAAAGGCATTCTGGCATGTTAAGAATGATGATTTAGTTAACTTGTCATTGCGATTTGATCACGACTGCAGACTTCAGCACAAAGACATCTCTGGTAAAATTAAAGGAATGGGGATTGATTCACCCCTATGTGAATAGGGGAAGCTTCTTTCACAAGAGAGTAGAAGAGAGTAGCCCTTCCCTGAAGAGTCAACTGGCAGTATCAGCTTTACTGAATCAAGTGTGTCTCCGGTGCCCTGAATGTTGGGGCTCCCAGATGATTCCCAAGTGTTGATACTTGACATGCTGCAACCCCTCTCCATGCAGCTTCTGCCAGTGGAAACCTAGAAGTGAATCAAGCCTATAGCCTGTAACAACAATGATGCCTTGGCATTCCACCCTGTGCATATATGCAGTTACTCCTGCCATGAGATCTCTGTCAAATCAGCACAGTTCTCCAGTTACAATGATCTGTAATAGCTCTTCACCCTCAGGAAAACTCAGATGTCTTTCAAGGTTTACACCTCACTAGTTACTAAGGATTAAAATACTTATTAGCAGGAGCATGACAACAATTGGAGCAGCTCAATTAAAGGGATTGAAAAAGGACTGCTCAGTCTGAACTAGAGGCTTTCTCAGGGGGTAGGAGTGGCAATGTGGGGTATTTTTCTGTAATTATGAAGAATAATTCACTGCCTTCAACCAAACCATTTGAAGGTAGTTTTAGCGGTGGTATGACTTCTTAAATTTGTTTTTGGGGTTGCTTTCACTAAGGGAAGATTGAGATGGATTGTCAGCTGGTCGCGTGCTATAAGCAGTTCAGGCACTGCTGTTGTATTAAATAATCCTAGGAGATATGGCTACAGAGGAGCTCAGGTCTGCTCCCTGTACCTGTCATGCTCTTCTCCCCATTGTACTGGAGCACTGTGAGCCTGAGACAAAATCAGCTGCACAGAACTGAGGCTCTATGGGGGACACACAGAGCCACAGCCACACACCATATAACCTAGCCGAGACCTCGGGTACTTCTCAAAATTTCCGGTCACCACTTCAAAGTGTGGTGGCCTAGCAGGTTCAAATTTTCTACTCCACACACTAGTCCCTTTAGAGTGTAGTGTAATCCAACCTTAAGGAATTCTTACTTTTCTGTTACTTTAGTTTCTAGGAAGGGCTCAATTGTGCTATTTTTTAGGATCAGTCCTGCAGTAGGGGTAGAGCAGTCATCCCATCTTAAGGGGAACTCTGGGAAGAATTGTATCTCAAGAAAATAGAATCCTCACAGAATTCCTCAGTATGCAGGGGAAGCACTGGTACTACTACTCCATCAGGGGTGCCATTCTGTACACACCACTTCGGGTGACCAGATGTCCCAATTTTATAGGGACAGTCCCGATTTTTTGGGTCTTTTTCTTATATAGGCTCCTATTACCCACCCCTGTCCTGATTTTTCACACTTGCTGTCTGGTCACCCTAACACCACTAGCTCTGCTGGCGAGTGCCTTGTGTATGGGCAAGGAGTGCAAGGACTGCAGTTGTGCCTGGTTGCCACAAAGAGTCTGAAAACGGAGTGGAGTGGGCGGTGTGAGGGTGATGCATCTTGTTCCCTATCTGTCCCTGCCATCCTATCTTGTATACCTATGGGACACTTGGACACCATCTGGTCCTATTTTTCGGTGCTCAACTTGAGACCCATTAAAGGGGTTTGATTGTCAGGTGATGGGTGATCAGCACTTTCTAAAAAATGAGGCACCTTTAAGACATCTCAAGTTGGCCACTCAAAAACTGAAGCACCCAAAATAAATAGTCACTTTTGGAAGTCTTGGATTCTGTACCTACTGGTACTTCCCAGAATTTCCTTCATCATGTCTCAAGGAGAGAGAATAGGTACAAGTAGTTCTTTGGCTGGAACAAACATTAAGGAAGCATCCTTTAAAGAGGCACTGCTAAGTTTAAAATTCTATTTTGATTAAAAATTTCACTTACCAGTCTTTATCACTAGAGTTGAATGAAATTCATAATGAATAACTTGTTTGACAAATTTTGCTTCTCTTTCTCTTCACGTGGCATCTCTGAACAATCATTATTTTCTTAGATATATTCATTAGTTCAAATTATTTACTCTGTGGCTTGCTACCTGATGCCCTATATTAATAATCTGAACTGCTCTGTTAAGATTGTCCAAAAAGTATTATTTCTATTCACTGGTTCCATTAACATAATTTTTATAATTAAGTTTCTGAAATGAAGACTTTCAAAAAGCAAATTTAAAACCCACTTTCCACAACAATTTGAGCTTGTGAACTTAAAAATAGTTTTCCAGGATCATTCATATTAGAAAAATTCAGTCCTACAAATGTTTGAAGGAAGCAAACACAAAAAGAATGAGAACATGGCCATAGCAAATTCCTATTTAAAGTCAAACAAATATTCATGGAAATGTTCTTTGTGCTGTTCACTCAATCCTTAAAATAATTTAAATAAATAGGATTTTTTTAAAAAAAGCCTAGTTTAATTTTGACCATTAATGCTGCTTGTTGATTTTATTTTTCTCGGCTTCGACAATGAAAATAATTTCACTGTCTGGTGTTTGTGTGCTAGCATACAATTGCAGTGTTTGTGCTGCAAATGCTGGAGAGAAAACTTTAAATTCAAACCAAAAATTGCATTTATTGGAATTAATAAAAAATATCATGACAACATTTCTATTGACCATAGGTTTGGGCCTAAATTGAGGTGATACTGTATTTTTTAACAGAGACAGATTGTGTTAATTATCAGTTATGTATGTCTTGGAGGTTTCCTACTGTTCTGAGCCTTCCTACTGTTGAATTGCTTTTATTGGAAAAAAAAGAAGTTTGGCACTCCAACAAGGAACTGCTAAGGCAAAACAAATACTTCACTTATAAAACAACATCACTATTGATTCTTCTTTGTCTTGGCTTGTTGTTATTTACTGTCCGGTGTTCAGGCCCAACAACCTATATACATTTGATATACTTATAAAAAGTAAAACGATAAGTTTGTCTTAAGCAACAGAGGGTCCTGTGGCACCTTTAAGACTAACAGATGTATTGGAGCATAAGCTTTCGTGGGTAAATGCCCACTTCGTCAGACGCATGTAATGGAAATTTCCAGAGGCAGGTATAAATATGCAGGCAAGAATCAGTATGGAGATAACAAGGTTAGTTCAAACAGGAAGGGTGAGGTCCTCTGCTAGCAGTTAAGGTGTGAACACCAAGGGAGGAGAAACTGTTTCTGTAGTTGGCTAGCCATTCACAGTCTTTGTTTAATCCTGATCTGATGGTGTCAAATTTGCAAATGAACTGAAGCTCAGCAGTTTCTCTTTGGAGTCTGGTCCTGAAGTTTTTTTGCTGTAAGATGGCTACCTTTACATCTGCTATTGTGTGGCCAGGGAGGTTGAAGTGTTCTCCTACAGGTTTTTGTATATTGCCATTCCTGATATCTGACTTGTGTCCATTTATCCTTTTACGTAGGGATTGTACAGTTTGGCCAATGTACATAGCAGAGGGGCATTGCTGGCACATGATGGCATATATAACATTGGTGGACGTGCAGGTGAATGAACCGGTAATGTTGTACCTGATCTGGTTAGGTCCTGTGATGGTGTTGCTGGTGTAGATATGTGGGCAGAGTTGGCATCGAGGTTTGTTGCATGGATTGGTTCCTGAGTTAGAGTTGTTATGGTGCGGTGCATGGTTGCTGGTGAGAATATGCTTAAGGTTGGTGGGTTGTCTGTGGGCAAGGACTGGCCTGCCTCCCAAGGTCTGTGAAAGTGAGGGATCATTGTCTAGGATGGGTTGTAGATCACTGATGATGCATTGGAGAGGTTTAAGCTGAGGACTGTAGGTGATGGCCAGTGGAGTTCTGTTGGTTTCTTTCTTGGGCTTGTCTTGTAACAGGAGGCTTCTGGGTACACATCTGACTCTGTTGATTTGTTCCTTATTTCCTTGTGTGGGTATCATAGTTTTGAGAATGCTTGGTGAAGATCTTGTAGGTGTTGGTCTCTGTCTGAGGGGTTGGAGCAGATGCGGTTGTACCTCAGCGCTTGGCTGTAGACGATGGATCGTGTGGTGTGTCCCGGATGGAAGCTGGAGTCATGAAGGTAGGCATAGCGGTCAGTGGGTTTTCGGGATAGGGTGGTGTTAATGTGGCCATCACTTATTTGTACTGTGGTGTCTAGGAAGTGGACCTCCTGTGTAGATTGGTCCAGGCTGAGGTTGATGTTGGGGTGGAATCTGTTGAAATCATGGTGGAATTCTTCCAGGGTCTCCTTCTCATGGGTCCAGATGATGAAGATGTCATCAATGTAGCATAGGTAGAGAAGGGGCATGAGTGGACGAGAGCTGAGGAAGCGTTGTTCCAGGTCAGCCATAAAAATGTTGGCATATTGTGGGGCCATGCGGGTGCCCATGGCAGTGTCCCTGGTCTGGAGGTATATATTGTCACCAAATTTGAAATAATTGTGTGTGAGGATAAAGTCACAGAGCTCAGCAACAAGTTGTGCTGTGTCATCATCAGGGATACTCTTCCTGACAGCTTGTATTCCATCTGTGTGTGGGATGTTTGTGTAGAGAGCCTCCACATCCATGGTGGCTAGGATGGTGTTTTCTGGGAGGTCACCAATGCATTGTAGTTTACTCAGGAAATCAGTGGTGTCATGGAGATAGCTGGAAGTGCTGGTGGCATAGGGTCTGAGCAGAGAGTCCACATATCTGGATAGTCCTTCAGTGAGAGTGCCAATTCCAGAGATGATGGGGCATCCAGGATTTCCAGGTTTGTGGATCTTGGGTAGTAGATAGAATAGCCTCGGTCGGGGCTCTAAGTGTATGTTGATTTGTTCCTGTGTTAGTGTAGGGAATGTCCTGAGTAGATGGTGCAGTTTCTTAGTATATTCCTCAGTGGGATCTGAGGAAAGTGGCCTGTAGAATTTGGTATTGGAGAGTTGTCTGGCAGCCTCCTTCTGGTAGTCAGACCTGTTCATGATGACAACAGCACCTCCTTTGTCAGCCTCTTTGATGATAATGTCAGGGTGGTTTCTGAGGCTGTGGATGGCATTGCGTTCTGCATGACTTAGGTTATGAGGCAAGCGATGTTGTTTTTCCACAATTTCTGCCTGTGCACGTCGGCGGAAGCATTCTATGTATAGGTCCAGACTGTCATTTTGACCCTCAGGAGGAGTCCATGTGGAGTTCTTCTTCCTGTGTTGTTGGTGGGAAAGTATCTGTGTGTCAGTGCACTGTTCAGTGTTATCTTGAAAGTATTCTTTGAATCGGAGGCGGCAAAAATAGGCTTCCAGATCACCGCAGAACTGTATGTTTGTCTTGTTATTTGATTTCTTTGCTTCACATTAAATGATCAATGACAACCTCTTCCCTGCTCCATGTGTATCTGAGGCAATAACCAATCATGCCCTGCCTCTCAGCTCCATGATCTAGAAACAAGGGATAAGGCTTGTAAAATCAGAAACTGAAGAGCAACATCAGGAACTGCTTCCCAAAGGCAATAATAAATTATTTGGTAAGACCATAAGATTTAAGTGGTTTTGAAATAAAGAAATGATTCATTTTTTTAAACAAAATCTCCAACTGTTACTTTATGCATCATTTCTGGCCATTCAAGAGTCCCTAAAAATGCTTTCCTGACCTTAACTGTGAGTGTCAGTGCAGTATTAGGTGTTTTAGATCCCCAATTCCCATAGCAACAAATGAGAATTTGCATGGCGAAAACCCATGAGAACAAAGTTTGTGGGTATGCCTCTAGGAAAGAATAATGAAAATTCTGAATGCAATGTCAAAGCTGGGTGAGTGAGTATGATAGCCCAGTCATGATTCATCACCAAACGAATAGGTCAAGGCCTTTGAATAAATCAACCCGATTACTATGAGTATTTGTGCATCACGCAGAACTGTGCAAACCCTTCCAGTTTGGGTTGAAAAAGCAGTTCACAAATTTTATCAGATCCTGTTCACATAAATTCACTGGCCCTGAAGTTTGGAAAGTTTCATAGTACTATACAACAAAACAAGTTTTCACGGGTTGAACCTTGTTGCAAAACTATAGGTGAGGCTTTTGGCTGATGGCTATTTGCACTAGTTGATTAGCTCACTGCAAAGAAAAGCAGGGTTTAGTCTCAGTGCTGATGCAACTACAGAATTCTACTCAGGGAGACATGTCTTCCATCCAACATAGGCATTAATAATTGTGATTCAAGATATCATACATTATTAAGGAGGCAGTTCTCAATAACTGAGGGATTTAAATATGATGATAAATAATATACTAGGCATCTGCCTGCTAGAGACACAGGGACTAGAAGAAAATAAATCGTTCTGACTTCTCCAGCTGAGTCAGAGAGTTCAAATAAGATGCTCCCTCTCTGTTTGAGAAACTGGCTTAAGTCCGATGAGATGGGCCAGTCAGGGACACAACATAAATACCATGTGACTTACCCCAGCAAACTAGGCTTGAACTTGAACTACACTCTAAACAGGAAACTGATAACATTCATTAATAATCCAGAAAGAGCAAGGATCACACCTCTGTTGCTTTCTGATGCAATTAAGACTTTAGCCAAGGCTGATTTCAAGTGTGTGTGTGTGTGTGTGTGTGTGTGTGTGTGTGTGTGTGTGTGTGTGTGTGTGGTTTTAAATGTTTATGGAATTGTCGACCTTAGTTCAGCAAGGTACTTAAGTATGTACTCAATTTTAAGCATGTGAGTAGTCTCCTTATACTCAGTGAAATTATCTATGTGTATAAGTTAGGCATGTGCTTAAGTACTTTGCTGTATCAGGGCCCTAGTCTCAAGGTTACATCTCTTCCTTACTTTTTTTTTCTTCTTTCTTTTTTTTTTTTTTTTTTTTTTTGCCTTTTTAATGTATAAACAAACTCCCCTGTGGGAAAAAGCAACAACCTTCACGTGGTGCTTCTGTTAAGTGTTGGTGTTTTTCATGCTCTGTATTTTGTGCAAATTCATTAACATACCAGTGTCATCGATTGTCATATTACCGACCTCCCAGTGAAAGTAGCAATGATTATACTATACTCCCTTTTGAATATTGTCAGTCTTCATTTTGCTTGGCTTTTCACCTTTTGAATAAGTCTGAAAGATGAAATATGCTGTTTCTTGTGAATTGGGCCTATGACTTTTTTCATTCTTGTAATGGGGTATACTGGCCCTTTAAGGAAAAGACGTATCTGATGGGGCTGGGAATGGGATCCAGGCTACCCCTGTTCCAAACAGTCTCAACCAAATGAAGACCCTGGGGACTGCAAGGGCAGATGTAGGGAGAGAGGAATAGTCCCAGGGGAAGACCAAGTCTCAGGGAGTCTTTCCTTTAAGGACCTGGCGCTAGGATCCTTGTAGCAGGGCCGCCCAGAGGGGAGGGGGGAGAAGTGGGGCAATTTGCCCCAGGCCCGGGCCCCACAGGGGCCTCTACGAGAATATAGTATTCTATAGTATTGCAACTTTATTTTATGGAAGGAGCCCCTGAAATTGTTTTGCCCCAGGCCCCCTGAATCCTCTGGGAGGCCCTGCCTTGTAGTGTACGGTGGGGCAAAGCTCCCCTCTCTCCCAATCAATCAATTAATCAATCAATAATCCAACCAATCAAGAAAAAACTAGGGTGGGGGCTGGGGTAGGGAGAGGGCAGAAAAAGAGCACAAAAAGCTCCCTCTCCTCTCTCTGAGAGGATAACTCACTAGCAGGGGAAGGACTGCTTGTCTCTCCTAGCACTGGGGTGAAAGGACTGAGATATTGAGACCTATCCTCCAAGTTGTGGTGGAAGGTGGAAGGCTACACCCTAGCAGAGATGCCTGGGAGGAAAAGACTTTTGCTATCAAAGGTCTGTTTCTTTGTTTGAGGTAATTTTATCTTGAAAATCTTTTGCAGCGAGCCCAAGTGGAGCTGGACCAGGGAAATTTAAAGGGTCTCTGTGGTGTATAGAACACTGTATTTAAATTGCAAGCTATTGCTTTAAGTATCAGGGGTTTCCTAGCCTTGCTTGCAGGTTAGGGTGCTCAGTAGGGAAGTGTGTGATCTGGGTCTTCAGTGCCTGATACCAAGTGGAAGTAAGACTTTGTTGAGTGTCTTCCACTTACATCATGCACAAGCAAGCAGAGAACTGAACATAGTTCTCAATGGTCAGTGAATAAAGTATGATTCATACCTGGTCTATCTAGGCATCACATTGAATAGAATTCTCACATATTGTGACCATCTTACAAAGACAGTGATTAAGGTCAAAACGTGCAACAACCTGCTCGGAAAACTGACTGGAATGACATGGGACGCCAATGCCCAAACATTATGCACTTCAGCCTTGGCACTCTGTTATTCAGCGGTGGAGTATTGAGCTCCAGTATGGGTTTGCTCATCTCACACAAAGATGATCGACATACAACTAAATTCCACCAGGCACACTTAAATCTACTCCTCTACCATGGTTACCGGTTCTCTGCAATATTGCTCCACCCAGCGTTTGCAGAGAGGAAATCATAGAAAAGGTCATGACAAAATTGCATCATGTGACACATCTATAATTAATTAGAAACTTGTTTAATCCATCACATAGTCGTCTGCCCGCCTGGTGCCCATCATGGATAAATTTACCGGATGAGGGATTTACAGTAGAGGATGCATGGTGAGCTTCATGTATAGTGGTAAAAGATCAATTTTTGTTCCCACTACTGAGACCCCCCACTGAAGGTCCCAGTTATGTAGATGTTTTGCATGATGTAGATACCTCTGCAGTAGAAAGTGGAATTGAGACATTAGATGCCAAACTGTCATTAGACTATCATTTTCGGGATCTCTTAAAGTCTGGTTTGAGATGAGTGGCACATTTTGGGGGGCAGTAGTAAAGCAGTTAATTGTTCAGTTATCCAGCTGACTCTGCCTTTGACTTGGCTTTTCCTGAGAAAATATTTTATAAATGTGGAAGGTAAATGTGTACCCTGGAGTTATGTTCTCACCAACTTTCTGCTCTTCCAACCTGCTTTTTTTCCCCCCTCTCAGTCCACTCTGAATGGTTCTCTCCTGTTCCCTGCTTTGTCAATGCCCATTCCTTGCTAAACAAGTTGTCAGCACCAATACAGAAAAATAATTACAAAGCGGAAGTGGTCGGCGTTGTAGATTCTAGAATGGTGAAAGTGTTGGATCTCTAATAGAGGAAAAGCCGCCACGAACAACTTGTTTTTATCAGCCACTAACCAGACAAACTTGCTGTCAACTTTTTCTGAAAATGAAAATACAACTTTAAAATCCTACCATAAAACGAGGGTGAGTGAAACAGTGTGGATAAATTAGATACTCACCTGAAACTTTGCAAAATACTTCAAAACAGTTCTTTAACCTTTTACACATGCACTTTCATTTTTGGTTGCATACTTCTGTAGGCCCTAATGTCAGCTAGCTGCAGGATGTATAATTGCCGAAATGGCACAAGAAACTGTTCTCACAGTATTTCAAGTCCAGCAAAACCCACATGTTAAAAATCTCACAACAAAAAAAATCAAAATTTCCAGCCCCAATAAAGCTCAGATATGTTTCAGGTAAGAAAACGCTGAGACATATCCATCACTATTTCATATAGTTTGAAAATGGAATGACATTTTTGCAAAAAGTTTGCCCCCATTTTATCATGGAAATTTTACCAAAACATTTAGTCAAAATTATGAATGTGAAAAAATATTTAACTATTTCCTATAAGACTTCAACAGTATTTTGGAGTTCTGCACATTCTAAATCTTATGATCCATATATTGATGGTTAACTACAAATGTGTAGCACCATGATATCATGAAGGAATAATTGCCTGGTCCGAGGGAGAACTTCAGCTCAGTTCTTCTTCCCTCTTACGTGGGTTTTCAAGGGAAGGGTTATTAGAGTGGCTATTCAAGAGAGCCTTTCTTTAGGAAGGCAGACTGGTGCAGACAGCACACTAGGACCGAGTTGAACCCTGAGCTTGGAGATTTTTTAATGTCAATTTAATTCTGAAGTTATCTTAAAGGTCCCAATTCAGAAAAACATTTAAGCATATGTTTAAGTTCATCCCTGTTCAAGATGGCATTGAAGCATATGCTCAATTTTAAATATGGTTTCAGAGTAGCAGCCGTGTTAGTCTGTATCCACAAAAAGAACAGGAGTACTTGTGGCACCTTAGAGACTAACAAATTTATTAGAGCATAAGCTTTCGTGGACTACAGCCCACTTACTCATATGCATCCAAGCAAGTGGGCTGTAGTCCACAAAAGCTTATGCTCTAATAAATTTGTTAGTCTCTAAGGTGCCACAAGTACTCCTGTTCTTTTAATTTTAAATTTGTGATTCAGGGGTACAATTTTAAAAGCACCCAAGACCCATTTTCAAAAGTGACTTAGGCTTTACGAGCTTTCAGAGTTTACGTTCTACATTCTACCAATGTACAGGTGCATTCGGAATAACTAATCTTACAACACTCTTACTGCAAAGTGAACTCAAATACTGCAGTGTTGGATTGAGCCCTGCACAGAAAGTTTATTAGAGTTTTATTAAAAGTGAAAAAGTAATATTTCATTCAATCTCATAAGAAGCATTTGTAACATGTCTAAAAGGAATAATTGCCAGTTTAACAGAAAATAAAGTATCTTGTTTTAATATATTCACTAAGAGCTTCTTCAAGTTTTTGCTATAAAAATGTTAATTTTAAACTAAATATTAAATTAGTGTCCCCAGCATCTGGAGCCAACTTTCAAAATATAATTCCCTGATATATTCAATTTTTTATGGGTTTAAGATGCAATATATAGTTCCACATTCGCCTCCATAAAATGTTACGTTTAGTTACAAAAGAAAGTATTAGAGTTTATAACTCCCCCACTGAATGATTTTAGATCAGTGGTTTTCAACCTTTTTTTCTGGTGACTCAGTGGAAGAAAATTGTTGATGCTCTCCCCTCAGATAAGTGTGGAGCCGGTGCTCGGGGCAGGGGCATCACGCGGAGACCCATGGGCCCCCCCTGCCTAGGAGCCAGACCTGCTACTGGCCACTTCCGGGGTGCAGCAGGATGTCACTTATCTGCTTTAGCCAAGCAGCACCGCCTATGGGACTTTTAATGGCCCGGTCGGCGGTTCTGACCAGAGCCGCTGCAACTCAATACCTTACATTCCATGACCCAGTACTGGGTCATGACCCGCAGTTTGAAAACCACTGTTTTAGATGAACAATTTTGTCCATGTAAGAGGATATATGATATATATTGACAGAAAATGATGGAAAGGAAAAAATTGGAAAGTCCTTTTCTTCATTAATTGAAATGTACATGATCACTTGAAAAAACATCTGCTTGTAGCCTGAGAATTTGTCCGTAACCTCTAAAAATGTCCTGAAATGCAAGCACCATCATTTTTATTGCAATTTCACTGTGTTTATTGGCTTTTGGGTATTTTGTAACATCACTAATATGAGTAAAAACAAGCAAAAAACAAGCATTGCTCATTTTCCCCTCATTCACTAAGGCCTTGGCTACACTGGCAATTCACAGCGCTGCACTTGCTGCGCTCAGGGGTGTGAAAAAACACCCCCCCGAGCGCAGCGAGTGCAGCGCTGTAAAGCGCCAGTGTAATCAGCGCCTGCAGCGCTGCACGCTCGCTCGCTGCGCTGCAAGCTATTCCCCTCGGAGAGGTGGAGTACATACAGTGCTGCAAGAGAACTCTCGCAGCGCTGGCGGCGCAACTACACTCGCGCTTCACGGCGCTGCCGCGGCAGCGCTGTGAATCCGCGAGTGTAGCCAAGACCTAATACAGAAACACTTTTTGAACAAAGTCTAATGAAGAAGCAGTACAGTGTGGCACATTGTGGACCATGATGGGCATCTCAGTACTCCACGAGGCAATGTTAAATTTGCAAGCAGGTTTGAGGTGAGGCTGAAAGGAGGTGAAGCAATGTCCTGGTATTTTATTGTTTTGAAATAGAACAGTAGTGGTCTGCCACTTCTAGTCATGCCAATGATGTTACATCACTGAAAATGGTCAGTCCACACCTCTTTTAATCAGCACTTCTTGTTCTGCCTAAAGCATGTAGCCAGAGCAGGGACTCTACTGTGGATCTAAAGAACACTTCTGTTCTACCTAACACTCTCATTGCCACTCTAGTCTCCATTCTGCCTATGTACTTCAAGAAGAAGAGGAACCAGAATGAAAGACACTCAGAACGTACATTCCTAAACCACAGTAAGTAGGGTAAGGTTAGCCTTTTCCCTGCAAATGGTCCAGAAAAAATAGGCTCTTCGATAGCTATGCGAAGCACTATGAGGAGAAAAGTTCTGGCTGCTGCTTCCAAGTGGATGTTAAAAAAGAGCCCACATTCTTCAAGCCCATCCTCAGAAAATGGGGAAGATGTCAGCTAAGAAGAATCTTGTACTTCGACTCTATAACAGTAAAGGAAGTTAACCACTGAAACAACCTACTGAGGGATGTGGTGCATTCTCCAACATTTAATTTTTAAGATAAGATTGGGTGTCTTTTCTAAAGGATACGCTCCAGTGCAACCACAAGTAACTGGGCATAATGCAGGAATTACTGGGTAAAATTCAGTGGTCTGTGATGTACTGAGGTCAGACTACTTGATCACAATGGTCTCCTCTGGCCTTAAGTATGAATTTATGAGCTCATGCCAAGATATTATGGAGAGTCTTCATCCTGAACAGACTGAGGTGTTGTGGTTTTTAAAGGGCACATTCACTTTTAAATTAGTTGAGTTTTTTTGTTTTGTTTTTAGCAGCTTTGCTTTATACCTTTATTTTTTTTTACTCTCCAGAGATATTGTGGAGAGCTACAGACAGCAGAGGGAGATGATCCATTTCATCAAGAGGAATGACAGAGATGGAAAAGATGCCTAGAGAGTTCAGAGCTGCAGAAAAAAGAAATCAAGCTTATTCCATAAATTTCCTCCCTAGAAGACACCTCTGTTAAAATGTAGAATTGAAGCAGAGAAATGTCAGGAAAAGGGTAATGAAATATAGACAATGTCATAAATACAGGGATGTAAAAATCTTGGCAGTATATCATTGTAAAACAAAATTCACATCCTGTTAGTGTGTCTGTTATGCCTAACTATGTTACAAATTCTGATTTGCGAAATACACAACTTGGAACTGATTTTTAGGAGTAGGATAGGCCTTTACTGACTATCTTTGGTAAATAAGGTTCTCAATTAGAAATAATGGAAAACAAGGTAGCTGGTGCAATGTGCAAGTATTTAGTCAATGACTGAAATCATGTGATGGATGTAAATGTAATAAAATGCAATCCTCCAATGTAATGTTATTTCCTGTAGACAAAGCCATGAAAAGATAACTCTGTCCCCAAATCTACTCTGGTGACACCATCAGAGGACCCAACCACATCAGCCACACCATCAAGGGCTCATTCACCTGCACATCTACTAATGTTATATATGCCATCATGTGCCAGCAATGCCCCTCTGCCATGTACATTGGCCAACCCGGACAGTCCCTCCGCAAAAGAATAAATGGACACAAATTGGACATCAGGAATGGTAACATACAAAAGCCAGTAAGTGAACACTTCAATCTCCCTGGTCATTCTATTACAGATTTAAAAGTCACTATCATTAAACAAAAAAACTTCAGAAACAGACTTCAAAGAGAAACAGCAGAACTAAAATTCATTTGCAAATTTAACACCATTAATCTGGGTTTGAATAGGGACTGGGAGTGGCTGGCTCATTATAAAAGCAGCTTTTCCTCTCCTGGAATTGACACCTCCTCAACTATTATTGGGAGTGGACTACATCCACCCTGATTGAATTGGCCCTGTCAACACTGGTTCTCCACTTGCAAAGTAACTCCCTGCTCTCCATGTGTCAGTATATAATGCCTGCATCTGTAACTTTCACTCTATGCATCTGAAGAAGAGGTTTTCACCCACGAAAGCTTATGCCCAAATAAATCTGTTAGTCTTTAAGGTGCCACCAGACTCCTTGTTGTTTTTGTAGATACAGACTAACACGGCTACCCCCTGATACTTGACACCATGAAAAGACAGATATTTGGAAAGTAATAATTAATCTTTTAACCAAGCAGAGCAAATAGAACTTCCTCCAATTTTTTCCCCTTAAGGGAAATGTGTAGGACAACAGAACTGAATTTTTCAGAAAAGTCAAGTATTGATAGAAATGATGGTTATATTCTTTAGTGAGCAGTGAAAGTACAGCAATCAGAAGTAAAGTTTATGCTTTTTAAAGGCACAGTTTTGATTTTGATCTTTCACATTTTGACAAAAGGGCTGAATTTGACACATTGTTTGCTGTGAATAGTTTTTGCAGCTCCAATTTTGAAGCTCAAATTGAACTCAAGGTATTCTTATAGTGGGAAAGGGATATCTGCAGCCGCTGATGTGCTTTGATTTCTGTCCAACAGTTAACTTAGGGCATAAAGCAATCACTAAGGTAGGTTAAGTAGAAACTTACCCTGTGGGGCAGCTTATTTCATAATCATCCACTATTGGGTTTGTTGCACCTTCCTCTAAAGCATATTAGGCTTTATGTGTTACTCATGTAACCCAGTATGTCATGGCCAATGAGCTGATCCAAAGCCCATTAAAGTCAGTAGACTCCTGTTAACTTCATTGAATCAGGCTCTGTAGGTTAAACTTAAAATGCTTCTGAATGAAGACATTTGTTGGTAATACTTTTATATAAAATATTTCTAATGTCACTTGCCTGTCTTCTTAACTCAGAGTCCCTTAAACCATATTCTTGTGGATATTAATGAAATAGACAGTACAAAGCAGCATTATCCACTATATTTTATATCAGCAGGTTGTCTGTGGCACTTTTAGTTTAAAATAGCTAGGATTGGCTATCTGATATGCAACACTATCGTTTTATGTAATAGAGGTGTGGGTGACCTTTCTAACAACTTACTATGGCTATCAGGTACCCTGTGGGGCCTGCCAATTTTTTCTGAAATTCTGACTTCAGGTGCATAAGTTTAAAATCTGTTCCTGGGAGTAAGAGGAGAACCAAAGAGCTCAAGAGGTCTTAGAAAAGTTGAAAATAAAAAGGTTAGTTTACTTTTAGGCACTTCAGTACAGACTAATGAAGAAATAATTGCAATAGATTTTTTGAGAATCTGTTTAAAAAAAAGCACATGTATGTTTTTATTTTTGAGGTGTAAAGTTGTCAGGATGGATCTTTTTAATTTCTCTCTGTGTTGAGAGCCAAAAGGAAGCTTTAGATTGCTGCTTCTGTGTACAAAGGTTTTATTCTCTTGTTTTGTTGCTGTAATACCTTTTTTTAATAAAGCAAAAAGATTCAAGAGTGTCCCTATAGTTTATGTAAACACATTGAGAAATGGGGAAAGAGGTTGGAGGGGAAATAGCCCTGATCCTAAGCCAAAAAAGGCCTGAGAGGATAGGAGGAAGTTCTCTTTATATCTGATGTGATTTTCCATGGAACAAATCTTTTGCCTTCTACCATGGCTGGGTCTCTTGCACCAGTGGCACTAGGGGATCCCATAACCATCAGGGCAATAGAGCCCACAGACACACATTGCGGAGTGACTATGGAACCATTACTACAGCTCCACTTTGCCAGTTGTCGGCAAGTTTGAGGATGATTGTCTTCCATAAAATGATAGCCAGTTATCGCTGGTGGATCCGCAGCTGGCTAATGAGACTGATCCAGGATCCATAGATCTTGTCACAATTGGGGCAGGCATTTTCCAATGGAAGGGGTGGATCTGGATTGTTGAGTCGAGCTGCAGCATATTCTGTCTTCCTTTCCCATTTCTCCATTTCCTGTTGTCTCTGTTGAATCTCAAAATCCTGGGATCCTTGCCACAAGATCCTTTTCTATTTTGGTTGTTCGAGACTTTGGGTTTCCTATGAGTTTATGTCAATATTGCTCTTCTTCATATTGGCTTTGTGGGTGTCTTTCAAGTGCTTTTTTTGCCTGCCTCAGTTGTGAGAACATAATCTGCTTTGGGAGTCGATTTTCTGGCATTTGAAGAACATGACCAGCCCAATAGAGTTGGTGGTAGATGATCATAGCTTCAGTGTGGAGGTTTCAGCTTGGGATGGAACACTGATGTTGGTGCATTGGTCATCCCACTTGATTCGGAAGATCTTGTGGAAGCACCGTTGATGGTATCGTTCAAGAACTTTGAGGTGTCTACTGTACATGATCCACGTTTTGGCACCATACAAGAGAGCAGGGATAACAATGGCCTAGCACATGAGAAGCTTGGTTTGATTCTTGATGTCAGAATCTTCAAAGACATATTTTCTGAAGTGTCCTAAAGCTGCACTGGCGCATTGAAGGCGACGTTGCATTTCCCCATCAATGTCAGTTTTCTACAACAGATAGCTGCCGAGGTAAAGGAAGTGCTCGACGGTCTCCAGGGTCTCTTAATTTATCTGAATTATGGGAGCAGGATCCTGATGATTCGGCGCCTGTTGGTAGAGTACTTTAGCTGAGCGTGAGGCTGAGTTGGTTGTAGGCCTCAGAGAAAGTGTCAAGTATTTTTTGACGATCTTCTTCCAAATGGGCACACAGGAAACAGTCATCCACATATTGGAGTTCAATGACTGATTTAGTCTTTGTCTTGTACCGGAGGCAAATGAGGGTGAAGAGCTTGACATCCATTCTGTATTGGATGTCAAGTCCGGAGAGGAGCTTGTCAGTGATGAGAAGAAGGATGACAGCAAGGAAGATGGAGAAAAGAGTTGGAGTGATGACACAGCCTTGCTTAACTCCTGTCTTAACTAGGAAGGGGTCCATTTCAGATCCACTGCTGATGACCATCACAGACATGTTGTCATGGAGGAATTGGAGGACAGCAACAAATTCTGCCAGGCATCCAAATGTAAGGAGAATTCTCCACAGACACTCACAATTGATGGAGTTGAATACTTTTGTGAGGTCGATGAAGGCCATGTACAGAGGTTGATGTTGCTTGTGGCACTTTTCCTGAAGTTGGCTGGCAGTGAAGATCATGTCAGTGGTACCTTGAGATGGTCAGACTCCACATTGCAATTCTGGAAGGATTTCCCTACCCAAGGGGAGCAGCCAGTTGAGGAGAATTCTGGCAAGAATCTTTCCAGAGGTGGACAACAGGGCAATTCCTCAATGGTTTCCACAATCCAATTTGTCTGCTTTCTTGAAGATGGTCACAATCATGGCATCCCTAAAATCAGCTGGGATTTTTTCTTAATTCCAAATCTTGAGGATTAAGAAATGAAGCTGGTGAGCCAGTACTTCTCCTTTTTTGAAGATTTTGGTGGGGATTCCATCAGGTCTAGATGCCTTATTGTTGTTCTTCTATTTAACAATGGTCTTTACCTCAACAAATGGTGGTTGGGTTCTGAGGTTATCCTTGATAGGGTGTTGAGGGATTAAGTCAAAGATGCTTTCATCAACATTGGATTCACAAATCAGGAGATCTCCAAAGTATTCCTTCCATTGTGCATTGATCAGTTCATTGTCCCTGAGGAGGTTGGCTCCATCCCTGGATCTGAGGATCCCTACAGTGCTGGGACCATAAAGGGCTTTGGTGGCATTTATGAATTTGTGAGTCATAGGTGTCAGCGAGTTGTTGGATCTCCTTCACTTTGTTCTCCCTCCACTTGTTCTTCATTTCATGGGATTTCCTTTGAACCTCAGCTTTGAGATGATGGTGGATGTATTGCTTCTGTTCGTAATTGATTTGATTCTGCCAAGCACAGAAGGCCTTGCGCTTAGGATCAATCAGATCTTGGATTTCCTGATCATTCCTGTCAAACAGACTTTGCCAGTAACATCTACAGAGCATGTATCCCCCAGTGCCATGGAGAAAATAGGGTTGGCCAATGGATCCACATAGTCACAGATCCACCAGATCCTCTGAGTCCTGCAGTGACTATTGATCTGTACTCAAGTGGTATACATCCCCTGTACAAGCTTCATGAATTCACACACAGACACAAATCTCTCAGGTTTACTGCATTCTGCAGGATGTCCCACAGTTTAGTTATCCATTGCACTTCAAAGGCGGCGGGGGGTGTGTGTGTGTGACTTTCAATAAGAGAAACTTTATATGGAGTAAAATTAGGGCAAAAAACTGAGCTCCAGAAGTCTGTGAATTGTGGTAGTCAAAGCTCCCAATTGTAATTCTACAAGAACCTACTAAGATAATTAAGGGCGGATTATGAATGCACAGCATTATAACAGAACAACAATGGACATGAGGGGTCTTCCACCTCATTTCAGTCTCCCACAGAAGGGCTTGGCACAATTGCAGTTCCTGGTCTCACTGGCTCTTTCCTAATATCCCTTGGGAGGGACAGAAAGGAAGTGGAGACAGGGTCTTCTCAACCCCTCACCACCCAGAAGAGCTGGTTGGGTACCCAGCGGTAGGTGTGCTAAGGGATGGTCCACCAGACATCTTCCCCTGGGAACTCCAGAAAGCACAATTCCTGCCAATATTTCATCTGTCATTTTGCAACTCTGTAAACAACCCCTGCCTTAGCCAGTGGCTAAAAATCCCAACTGAGTCCATACTCCTCTAATCATTAGAGTTCTCTACGTGCCATCCTCCTGACACTCCTACATAGCAATTAAAAATAGCTACTGACTGCTCTTAGAAATACACCAGCTAACCTTTCCTTTTAATATAATCTTTGACTTTCATTTTGAATTACCCATTCTTTCCTACTATCTTAAATTGATTTCTCTGATAAAACCTGATAAGCAAGAGTGAATATCTGAGTTAGTCCATATGTAATAAGCCATGGATTTAATTATTTCCAACATTTTGAGTATCTGACCCTTCCATGATACATTTACATTTCCCTGTGACATATTCTTATGAAGTGTCACTGTTTTCAGCATCTTATCACATTGTGAGAGTCATTGTCTTAATGAGGACTGGGATTGCTCAAGCATTGCAGGTCTCAGGTAACGATGCACTATCACACAAAATCATTATTCTTATTTTATCTGAAATTCCATGGCAACAAGTTTTTAAATGCCAACAGCGAAAAGGTTGACTAATGCAATTTGTCATTTAAAACCTTTCTAACGTTGGGCGAGTGTGGAGTATTGGGGACGGGGGGTATATTCTCAACTCAGCACACTGGACTGCAGCAGCCCCTTCATCAGATTAAGGGGATGAGGCATCTCAAAGCCCGACTCACTGAGGTGAGAACGTAACACCGGAGCTTGCTTAGTGCAGCCATTCTCAATTTAAGGCAAAAGTTCATCAGAGTAAATTGAAGGCAGAAGTTCCAAAACAAGCTCTTCTATTGCTGAATACTTGCCTGTTAGATACAGGGATGCCACAGTGCACACTTTTAATTGCAGACTCACGAGCAACTTTTACTGCAGTGAAATCCGAGCCCAACACAAACTATGAATGTCTCTGTATTAAGTTTACATTTCTAACTTCGTGATTATTTTCTCCTTTAATTTTAATGCCCACTGTGCTTCCAGAGTACTGCTAGCTAAGCTTGTCAAAAGATTTTCATCAAAACATTTTTTCAACAGAAAAATTGCTTTTCAGCTAAACCAAAATTATTGTGAAAAGTTCTCATTTTCATTTAAAAACATTTTTCATTGAAACTTTTCACGTAGAAAAAATTATTTTCTGATGAACTCTAGATGCTAGTGATACAGTGCAGAACTGGTCCTTGAATGTTCACCCTTAAAAAAAAATCTCATTAAAAACATTTAATTAACTTTAAACTTATTCCACAGCTGTCCATTTAGGAATAAATGAATGTATTAAAATAGTGATGAGGAGATTAAAAAATCTCTCATGTACTGTTTGATGTAAGGTATATTGAATACACTGGCAAAGTATTTTAGCCCATTGAAACCTACTAGACTGAAGTGCCCTTTCTCTGTTTACTATGAAAATTAGAGCCAGAGGAGACAATTATAAAAGAATCCTTCACCCTAGGGCTAAGAATCAAAGATACCTTTGTTTAACTTGAACTGTGTGACACTAGTTCAAGCTTGTTTCATTGTTTCAAAGCACTGTACAATTTACTGTTCATTAGTATTCAAGTGTTGTTTTTAATGTGTGTGAATATTTCAACAGCATTCTCCAAATGCCTGTTATGAATGAAGTTGATTGTGGGAGAAACATCGGTTCTGTTTTGGCCACCTTTGCTCAAAAGAGATATAGTTGAGATTGGAAAAACTCCTGACACACGTGACAAATATAGTTGATAAATTTGGGATTACTTAGTCCAGAGAGAAAAAGAGTTAGAGCTGACCTCATTGGGATTTATAAAGTGAACGGTAAAGGCCCTTTTCCCTTGTATGGGTGCTTGAAAGTACAATGAAACTACCATGCTTCTGCTGGGCTTTGGAAAGCGCATGCAATTAAAATGGAGTGTAATGAGGTCCACCATGGAGCAGTGTCTTGCAGCAGCAGGGAGGGAGGTTGGGCAGGCTGGCAGAGGGGAGGGCTGTGATGAGCACTCCCTTCTGCATCTCAGTAGGTCTCCCATTCACAGCCCCTTTACCTGATATTTGTGCAGAAATAGAGGATACTGTGAATCTGGCAGACATCATTATGCAGTTACATAATTGGAGATTAAGGGCCCATTCTTGGAAATGAATGGCTTGTAAATGTTTGAAATTGCATATTGTTACCAGTTTTAGCAAGCTTTGAACTTCGTAATTAAAGAGTCTACAGATCAGCCAGCTTGACTGATTTTTATTAAATAATTGTTAGTTCATAACACAGGGAACCCCCTTTGCAGCCTGATGACTAACGCTTTGCACTGTTCTCTGGTTTTGGTTCTGTGTTCAGCTGGGAGTTGTTTACAGTTTTATCCTCAATATTTCCTTTTTTTCACAGACAGATAATACTTTTAGCAAATTTTCCAATACATTTCTCACTACACAGACATCTTCTATTTACTCATATCTTTCTGTAAGTCCATTAAATTTCACTAACAAGTGTCTGCTGCCTGTTGTTTAGTACATTGCTTAAAATAATATTCCTTGCTTATCAATCCTGATAAATGTTTTCTGATCTTCTCTGATAATTCTTAGCAAGCTTTTTTCCCCCTTCATATCATGCCTCCCAAAACACTCAGGGAGTTTGTCTCATAGGCAAGCTATAAAAGTCTGGTTCATAGGTCAGCTATCATCTATCTATATATAAAGCATTATACAGTAAATATTGGAATTCACTACTGCAGGAGTTCATTGAAACAATAATGTGTGGCTGGATTTTGAAGATAACTGGATAGCTTTATTTACACCGAGGCAAGCCAAAAACAATATAAGTAGGGCCAGTTGACATTTTTTGGCAACATTTTTTCAATATAAAATTGCTTTCTGAGTGATACACAAGGTACCATTCAAACCTTTCGGATTTTTTTTAAATTACTCACCAATTCAAGAAAGATTGAGCTATAACTAACTGGTAAGTCTATCTTGGAAAGAAGAATAGCCTAGTTTCCATCAATTTGAACAGAACTGTCTATGTTGGTATAGTATGTCGTATCATACTAATGATTTTACTAGACGCACTGGGAAGAACAGGATTTAATTACAAGAGGAACCGCTCACAAACTTGATCTAGCTTGCAAGATTTGTAGAACTTCAACCTCCACAAGATTTGTTCATGCCTAGGTTCTACACAGCTCAGTGCTTGAGATGGGCCACTGATGGGAATTATGTCATGCTGGAAACTAAACTGATTCCCACATGAAGAGCAGCTCCTGTTATAAGCTAAAGAAATATTCAAGCTGCTTGTCCTCTTCTAGGCCTGAAGTAAATTAACAATGCTGTTTTTAGTGCTGGTTGTGTTGTATTTGAGGTCCGTGTTAGAATTGTAAGCTCTTACAGTAAGGGCTGGGAAATGGGGGCGGTGTTCCTGGTCCTGCTTGCAGGCTAGGCGCTCTGCAGCAATATGTATGCACCAGCAGAGTCATTCTGGAAAGAGACAGCTTAAAGAGAGGTGGACTGAGTTGGGACTGCCTTAGGGAGCACCCCGTTTTTTCTCTCTCTGTTTTTGGGTTCTTGTGTGTTATTGTTCTGAATTCTAAGACATAAAGTAGTGTTACGCTGCCACCTTCCAGCAAGAGGATGTTGTATCTAACTTCTCTGTGTGTATGCTGTGTACATAACATGGCTACTTATCAAAAGATAGCAGGAGGAGCTTGGGAATGGTGCAAAAAGAGAAAAAAAGAAGCAGGATAGGTTACTTCATTCCTAAAAGGGTATGTTTGGAGCACCAGTGGTAGATACTCCCTTCTTTAAGGAGAGTGAGGAACACTGAAGAGGCAGCTAGTTGGTTCCCAGGCTGATGAAATAGCCTTGGGTCTCTCCCACTTTCTACAGGGAACGGTAGTGACTTATGGTGAGGTCTTTGCTCTTTGGTGGGGAGAGGGACCTTGTTATGAAAAACAGGGAGACAAAGGCTGAAACGAGGGATGGGGAGTGAAAATGAGACAGGATAGACAAAGTAAGGTTGAGAATAGAGTGAGGGAGAAGAAGTGGATTGTGATTGGCATGAGTAAGATGGAGAACTGGTGTGAAGAAGAGGAAAAGAATGCTGTGAGATCAGGGAAGGAGAAGAAATGAGGAGGGTTGGAGAATGGAAGGCAGGGCAAGGAAACAGGAGTGTTGAGGGGTGGAAAAGTGGGAAGAAGAAATTAATAGAGGAAAACACTTTCAAGGGAAACAAAGCTGGAAAAACTGAAGATCAGGGGAAAAGGGAGAGTGAGGGGAAAACAAAGGGTCAGAGAAAAGAAATAAAAATGAGATAAAAATGAACATTGAGAGACTAAAGAGAAAAAGAGCAGGGAACAAGGAGCAAGGGAAAACAAGGCAAAACCAAAAAGCCCAAATTCAGTGGAAGCAAATTTTATGTTATATATTGAAATGTTGACAGTTATTGGCTATTCTTGGCAAAATAGGGGACCAGAAAAGAAGGGGTGGGGTCAATCCTGGGGTTGGGTGCAAACACTGCAGCCACTGGGGTCAGATCAGGGTCAGGCAGAATCTAACAATACTCTTTTCCCCCAGTTTAAGCACAGACACAGCTGCCAACAGAAAGTGCAAAACTCCTGAGAGTTTTAAGACAATGAAATACTGTGTCTTTGAGAATGGATTTTATCCCTTAGTGCTTCCTTATAGCCTGCTGCTTTCAGTATTTGTCTCTTTTCATGCACTGAGTTGAGATCTCTCAAACGAAAAGGCTTGTGTTTTAATTGCGTGAAATTTGGCATATAGAATCTAGAGATGGTAAAGACCAGCAAAGTCAATGGTCTTCAATTCCAGTGCAGGATTGACCCCTTGTGTATTTTTACTAGTGTTTTGTCCAGGCTAGTCTTAAATGTGCCAAGCATGGGACTTTGAACATTTCCTTGGAAAACATTGTGCCACAGGCAAATAGATCTATTATTATGGCTTTATAGCTAACCAATAAAGAAGGGAACTTCACATTTTATTTAGTTTATACCTAGAGTGACTGCTTGTCAAGGTAACTAATTTAAGCTTAGAGCACAGCCCATTAATGAACAACGAGCAGCATGTGTTCTACACATCTTACATGGGTCATTTTCAACTGCACCTCTGCCACTCAGCATGCCAAGAACATTGGGGATATTGCATTTATAGTGCTCTCCATTTGCAAGGAATATCAAAGCATTCTGTTGTGGTTTCAGTGGAACAACTTCAAGAGAATACCGCTGCAGTGCAGCAACTGGCATGAAGGGCAGTCAGCAATGCAAACCAACCCTATGTGAACAAAATGTATACCCTGGAAAGACACGAGACTGTGCAGGAAAATCCTTGTGCAAACCAAGCTAAAATGAGGGAAATTTTGGACCATCTTTATGCCTCAGCTGCAGTGACAGGTCTTTGCATGCCTCCTTGCAGGGTTCAACAATTTTCCTCATGCTATGAGAAGATGCTCAGTTTCACAGCAGTATCAGCCCAAAGCCTTTTCACCTGTCTGTCCTACTTCCAAATTTTCAGATCCGGTTTTAAAGCAGCACACTCTATTAGCAGAATAATGCCTGGCCCTGTGGAGGCTCACAAACTGTGTCAGGTGCATTAAACTAGGTCATAAGAAGTCAGACCTTGCTGAAAGCTGAGAAATCTATGTTAGGTGCACTTGTGACTTTTTGAAGGTTTTTTGTTGATTTCTCTTCCTTTTGTTTTTAAAGACATGGGGAATAGTGTTGATTTTTCTACTCCTGAAAGCTTGTGACAGTGGCAACCATGTTGATGCAAGTGTTTCTGAGTGATCACTATACTGCTCTGCACTTGTTTTCTTCAGTCCCTCAATGAACCTGGCCTTTCGATAATCGGGTTATTCTCTGAGCCATGCTCCAGAAACATGAATTCAGCAAAATTTCACTCATTTTCCATTTCTAAGAGAAAGATGTAGGTCTCTGAAATTAGGGTTACCATTCGTCCGGATTTACCCGGACATGTCCTCCTTTTTGTGCTAAAAATAGCGTCCGGGGGGAATTTGTAAAGCACTCAAAATGTCCGGGATTTCCCCCCTCCCCCGGCAGAGCAGAGCGAGCGGCTGGGAGGGCTGCAGGAAAGTCCCGGGCTGGACTCCGGAGCAGCTGTAGAGGAGCCGGATCCGCCCTGCATTCTGAGCCGGCAGCTCTCCCCTGCAGCCCGGTCCGGCAGCACTGTGCAGGGCCAGGGACCGGGTTTTGTTGTGCTGGGTAGCGCAGCCACGTGTCCGGCTCGCACAGAGCCCAACACCCTGTTCTGAGCAGCAGGGTAAGGGGGCCAGGGGGCAGGAGAAGGGGCAGGGAGGTTCTGGAGGGGGCAGTCAAGAAACGGGGGGGGAGCTTTTTGAGGGGAGTGGAGAAAGTTTTGGGCAGTCAGGGTACAGGTAGGGGGTAGGGTCCTGGGGGGCAGTTGGGGGGGGTCTTAGGAGGGGGCAGTTAGGGGACAAGGAACAGGGAGTCTTAATGGCTCTCTTAATGGCTCTCCATGCGTCTCTGGACCCTCTCAGCTGTCGGGCTTGGACGGAAACATTGCCTGAGGGTAGTGAGAGAATGGGTTATCGGTGAGGTGGGGGTGGGCGTGAGCCCAGTCAATAGGGGCAACCCCTACCAAGATCTGAGCCTTTTCTCACACACCCGTTAGAGCTCGACATTATGCTGTTTGGGACCCCTCTTTGAGGAAAGCCTCTGGATTGCAAGTCCAACCGCTACCTCCTTGTGGTGAGAGTCGGTAACTGGCTTGGATAGCCAGGCGGATTGCGGAGGACGAACCCACATCCCACATTCAGTGGGGTGTGGGACGGGGTTGGGCAGCCCCATATGGTGCCACATGGATGCCCCCCTGGTAAGGGTAGCCTCCCCCAGGTACGGGTTGACTCCCCCTGGTAAGGGTTAGATTCCCCCTGGTAAGGGTAGTCTCCCCCAGGCACGGGTTAGTTTCCCCCTGGAAAGGGTTAGTTTCCCCCAGGTACGGGTTAGTTTCCCCCTGGAAAGGGTTAGTTTCCCCCTGAGAAGGGTAAATCTTTTAGCTATGGAAAAAAGTAATTTATATTTTTATACCGGATTGGCGCTGGACCGGGTTAATAACGCCCCCGCTGTTGGCTTTGATGCCCCGGCTGACAGTGTTAAATATATTAGGGGTGTGATCAGGGTCGCTGGACCAATGGATAAAATGGTGTGGACTATAATGAAGTCTCATGAGCATGAGAGTGAGAATCAAGTCCTCCCAGTGGAGCATGGAGAGGAGGTAGAGGAGAATATTTGTGATGATCATGGTGAGGAGATTGTATCTATCTTACCGATGGTTTTTACAAGGGACACTTTTAATGATTTAACTATGGACAGTTTTAATCCAGATTTTAAGTATTTAAGTACATTTGATGATCCATATGTTAGGGAATCGGGATATCTTAATGCTCATTTAGTTAATGGGTCTAGTTTATTAAATAGTTTTAGACCAAGTACTGATTTTAATAGGGATCGTAATAAGGATCTTAACAGTACTGGTAGTAATATAAATATATTAGAAAGTAGTTCATGGAAGGATGGGGTTTTTTATTTAGAGTATCCCGTTGATAGTTTTAATTGTCCAATATGTCCCCAGATATTACCAACATTTGGTAAATGGGCCAAACACATTAATGTGGTTCATAAAAGTAAAGCCATACGAGTTGTATGTAGTAAATGTGGAAAATCTTCTCAATATCATAATATAGCTTGCCACTACCCCAAGTGCATACCCAAGAAGGCGGATACCCCAATGAAGAGCCATACGTGCTCGGTCTGTGGGCTTGGTTTTCATACTAGATCTGGATTGAGCCAACACTGTAGACATAGACACCCTGCTGTGAGGAATGAGCAAAGAAAAGAAGATATGGCTGCTAAAAGTAAGATCAAAGAGGGATCGACTAGATCTCGTATATGGACCAAAGATGAGGTTGCTCAGCTTATACAGTTGGAAAGGAAATATATTGGGAAAAGGAATATAAATAAATGTATTGAGAGCGAGATGAGGACCAAAACGAATAAACAAATATCAGATAAAAGACGAGAATTAGCAAAGAAGAAGTTAGTGGTAACAGGAGATAGGGAGGAAGTGACTGAGGTAGAGGACATTAGAGTAAATATATTAGAAATTCCGCCCCCAAGAGAGAGGATTTTCCCACTAAAAGGACATCCAGAAGTGGATTTAGGGAGAAAATATGTAAACGGGGAAAACAAAGTAGGGAGGGAAGAGAAATAATAAATAGTTTAGGGGAAATTGAAGGATTATTAAAGGAGGATTTAACAAAAGCTCTCGGATGGGCAATGTTGGAAAAATTATGTTATTCATTAGTAGAGGGAAAGGACCCTAGAAATGAAAGTCAAATAGAGTTGAGGAATAAAGGAAAAGGGAAGATGAGAAAGGAAGGGAGAAGGAAGCAATTTAATGCAATTAGGAGATATGCTACAAAGAAAGCTAAGTATAAATTCTATCAACAATTATTTGATAAGGATAGAAGAAGATTGACTCGCATTATAATGGGAGAGCCAGATAAGGCTAAGTGTGCTATCCCTATGAAAGAAATTGAGGAATACTATGTAAATATTTTGGGAACAATTGGACATGGTAATATGATAGTGTGGCCATCATCCACAGAGAATGCGGATAATGATATATTAATGAGTCCGATCTCTGTGGATGATATTAGAATAGCTTTAAGAGAAATAAGAAAAGATAGTGCTCCTGGCCCAGATAAAGTAAAAGTGAGCAATTTGTGGGATATTTTTAATTTAGACTCCTTAATACTTACAAAAATTTTTAATATATGGTTTCTAAATAGACAGGTACCAGATGAATTTAAGAAAAATAGAACGATTTTAATACCAAAGACACAAGATGAGGAGGAAATGAAGAAGTTAACATCTTGGAGACCATTGACAATTGGGTCAGTTTGGATTAGAATCTATACCAAAATATTAGCAAAAAGACTGGTGGAAACAGTTAAGATATGTAGTAGACAAAAAGGGTTTATATCCGCCCCTGGGTGTGAGGAAAATATTGCTATATTAGATAATTTGATTAAAGGGGCTAAACGAAATGGGAATGAAATTGCAATAGTGTTCGTAGATCTGGCTAAAGCATTTGATTCTGTGGGACACGGACATATAATAGCCAGGTTGAGAAGATTTGGTATAGATGAACATTTTATAGATATTATTAGGGACCTTTATGATAATTGCACAACTAGGGTATGGGTGGGTGATGAAGCTACTGAGTCTATTTTAATTAGGAGGGGGGTCAAGCAGGGTGACCCGTTGTCCCCAATTTTGTTTAATATTGCTATGGATCCCCTTTTAACTAGATTAGAAGTAGAAGGAAGTGTTTTTTATGTTAAGGGTAATAGTGTCACGTCATTGGCTTTTGCCGATGATGTGGCAATTTTAAGTAGTTCATATAAAGGAATGGTCAAAAATTTGGGTATCTTAGAGGAGTTTTGTAAAAATACTAATCTCTCTGTTAATGTGAAGAAAACGAAAGGCTTTCATATTTTAACTAAACATAAAACCTATGTAGTTAATCCTAAGGATAATTGGCAGATAGGGTCAGAGGAGATTGAATATGTTCAACCAGGGGATTTTGAAAAATATTTAGGGGCTAGAATAGATCCCTGGATAGGTGTAGGGGGACCGGTACTTAAAGAAAAATTGAAAGATTGGAGTGAGAATTTAATTAAGGCCCCATTAAAACCGGCCTTTAATTTTACAGACATACATCTTACCGAAGCTATTTTATAATCTTCTTTTAATAGAACCCCCTTTTAATCTTTTAGACGATCTTGATGTGTTAGTTAGAAAAATAGTTAAAGAGATTTTACATTTACCTCAGTGTACCACAGATGGGATATTTTATTCTAGAGGTAGGGATGGTAGTTTAGCTCTCACTAAGTTTAGTGTGCAAATCCCAAATATGTTAATTCGCAAATGAAGGAGACATATTGTCTCGAGAGATGATTGGATGGACCTATCTTATCTATATGCAGGAGAAAATCTTGTGGATAAAATATTGTCATTTAGTGCAGTAACATCTCATCCCAAGAAATGGAGGGAAGAGGAATTTTTAAGATGGTTGGAACTGAGATGTCAGGGAATAGGGATAAAATATTTTAAAAATGATTTAATTAGTAATTCGATTTTTAGAAACTCTAGTAAAGTTAAATCGTCAGCGTATATCGCAGCATTGCAGCTTAGGGCAAATATTTATCCTACTAGGGAGACATCAGCAAGAGGAAGAGGAGGTGTGAATGCTCTTTGTAGATGGTGCGGTAAAGTGCGGGAGACTGTTCCCCATATCTCAGGACAATGTTATAAGACTAAGAATGCTAGGATAAAAAGGCATAATAGAGTAGTGTCTGCAGTTGTAGATAAGGTTGGTAAATTAGGGTGGAAGGCAATGATAGAGCCCCATTTGAGAAATAGTAAGGGTGAGTTAAGAAAGCCGGATATTATATTTATAAAAGGAGATACAGCAGTGGTGGTTGATGTTACCGTGCGATGGGAGGATAATGCCGGAAGTTTGGAACAAGCCCATAGTGAGAAGGTGGCTTATTATCTTGAGTTAGAGGAAGAAATTAAAAACTTAACGGGAGGTAAAAATATTCACTTCTTTGGTTTTGTGCTTGGGGCGCGTGGCAAGTGGAGTGAAGGTAATAATGATTTGTTACAATTATTGGGAATGGACAGAAGTAAAAATTTTAAGGAGAGTATATGTAGACTTGTTTTATATTCCACTATTGGTATGATGGCTATATTCAGTGACAGGTAAAGATCCCGGAGTTTCCATTCCGTGTATCTTGCCAAAACTAAATTTTAGCTATTTTGGTTTCCATGCTCTAAATTTTCAAATTTTTAATATTGTTTTGAACATTAACATATTTAGTATTATTTAATATCTGTCCTTCAATAGAATGGTTTTAACTCTATAATAAATACTTATTAATGGATGAAATTCCAATTTAAATTATTAGTTTATTTTTTTTTTTAACTACTGGATGTGGATGCGGACTGGCCGCGTATAATAACCAGGAAAGGGCAGGTAGTCACGCCTGTACATAAATAGGGGGTGGGGTTCTGGAGGGCAGTTAGGAGCAGGGGTCCCAGGAGGGGACAGTCAGGGGACAAGGAGCGGGGGGGTGAGGGGCTGGGAGTTCTGGGGGGGAGCTGTCAGGGGGCAGGAGTGGGGAGAGGGATCGGAGCAGTCAGGGGACAGGGAGCAGAGGGGTTTAGATGGGTTGGGAGTTCTGGGGGGGGCTGTCAGGGGGCAGGAGTGCGGAGAGGGATCGGAGCAGTCAGGGGACAGGGAGCAGAGGTGTTTAGATGGGTTGAGAGTTCTGGGGGGGGGCTGTCAGGGGGTGGGGAGTGGTTGGATGGGGCGTGGGAGTCCCAGGGGTCTGTCTGGGGGTGGGGGTGTGGATAAGGGTTGGGGCAGTCAGGGGACAAGAGGCAGGGAGGCTTAGATAGGGAGTGGAGTCCTGGGGGGCAGTTAGGGGCAGGGGTCCCAGGAGGGGGCAGTCAGGGGACAAGGAACGGGGGGAGGGTTGGGGGTTCTGGGGGGGCGGGAAGTGGGAGGGGCAGGGGCGGGGCTAGGGCGGGGCTCCTCCCGTCCTCTTTTTTGCTTGCTGAAATATGGTAACCCTACTGAAATGCCAGCATTACATATTAGTAAAATCCTAACTAATCCCACATAGAGAAATTAAAATGTATATTAAATTCCATGCTATTTCTTCTGAAATCAGCCAGATTCTCAGTCCTAGAGACTGAAGTCTTCTCTTTAGTTATAGCAGTGGAAGCTTCCCCACACCGCCCCTGATCTTTTTGTCCCCTCAGCCTTGACCTGGAGGGATCACATTTAGGGTAAGAGAAAAATCCAGTCCTCATGTCCATTATACCTTTGACTTCTGTGATACTGTCAACAAAGGTGCCAATTAGTGCCAACTGTAAAGATGACTTTTGTGACATGGAACCCAGTCCACCAGGAACCAGATGAGACCACAAAAATATCTTTCACACAGAAAACCCAAATATTGTCAGACAGTACTGATTTTCAGTCACTAAACTAGTACTATTGCATCACCAGTAAAATGGACTCACAGCAAATCCAGGTTTAGGTAAGAAAGAACATAGTTTAAGTCAAGGTACAAGATATAAAATTCACAGCTGGGGAGAGACCCTTTGTCATGGCTGCCAGAAGGAACTGCCTGTTCTCTTACAGAGCCAGAGGGTCTGTAGTCCAAATCACAGAAGAGATCGGACTCTAAAAGAAACAGACATCCTCAAATGTACACAGTAGACTTGCAATACATGTACTACCAATTGAAAGACTCTGTGACCCACTTACCAATCCTTGATCCCCTCAAAGATCACTGGGTTTTTTGTTGTTGTTTTTTTTGTGGGGGGGGGGGGGCAGGAAGGGGAAGAGAAAATAGGGTTACCAAGTGGCCAGTTTTGAACCAGCCTGGCAGGTTGTTGTACTGCCTTATTGGTTAAAAGATTGATTGTGCCTTTTTTTCCCCACTTAGGACACGTTAGAGCATTCTACAGCTCACACCCCATAGTGTGGACTGCAGTGCTGTATTAGGATAAGGTAAGAAAAATGATAAAACAACATAAAAACACACATCATGCTGGTGTGTAAATTGTGTAAACCACATTTAGTAATTAGCTATAGTTGGCACTAGGACCCTTTTTACTGAGGTGGGCCAGTGATGGGGTTTTGATGGTAGGGAAGGTGGCCTGTGCAGGTTTTTCTTCCCTCTGGAGGAGAATCTTTTCATATTATTGTCATTTTTGAAAAAATATCTGACTTCAAGAAGCTGCCTAAGTGAACTATTCTGATCCACTAGTATAGTGATGGAGAGCATGAATAAAATCAGTTTCCATAGCTCCTAATACAAAACAGTACCTCCTAGGTGCTAGGTTCATTCTCAATGGGTCCGCTGAGACAAATAATCACCCCTATTACCAGACTCTACTCACTGATTCCTACAAGTAGATTGTGTGTTTGCTTAAAATATATAGTGCCTTTTTTGAAAGGTAGCAGCTGTAGCCTTGTGGTTTTTCTTACTTTGTTTTCATCTGATGATGCTGACTATGCCTTAGATTGTGGGAACCAACTGCCGTTTTCCCTTGTTTGTCGTTCTAAGCAGAGCTTTTGGTGAATATAAATATGAATGGAAAGTAGGGCTGTGAATAATTAGAGACAATTATGTCCCACTGACGGGTTTCTCTTTTTTATAGCAAAGATGCATATTGTGCAGGGCTGGTAAGTTCAGTGAAGAGTTTTGATCTTTTATGAATAAGAGAGCAAAGAAGAGAGTCACAACTCCTCAAAAATCTTAAAACTGATGACAGCTTTACTCCAATTTGCATTGCCTACTTCCATTCTCTTCTGTTTGCTGATGTGCTCAGCCTGACATTCTAATGATACCTCCTCCTATCAGTTTTAGTTTTGAACAATTTTCTGAAAGAATGGTATTGGAAAATACCTTGGGTGGAAATATTTTTGGCTTACTATTTGTACATGTACAGTGGTCACCATAAAAAAAAATTACAACCCCCACAGACTGGTGTTTGAAAATAGCTTTGTAATAACACTGGGTAAATAGTGACTATTTAATGGTGACTGCATTGTTTTAGCATAGATGTGTTGAAATCAACCTAACAGTACAGCCGTTAGCTGCAGGTATGGGGTATAGAAAAACATTGCCTGTATATTGTTAGCCAATACATATGTTAGACACAGTATTAGTATAAATGTTGGGAAGTTATGTTAACTGAATGTATTATTCTCTCCTCACAATTCTGTTCTCCCACGTCAAGTATCTCATAATATCTTGAATTAGCAGAAGTAAGCTTTGGCTTAAACAGATAGGGAAACTGTCAGGACATATGAGTGTTTTACCATAGCAACAGCAGGGAATTACTCTCACAGGCCAGTAGTGGAATGTCCCACCAAAAAAGGACATGATATATGATCTACCCTGGTACAAGCCTAGAAGATGCCTTCATACCCCATGGTACCTTGAATGCACGTGTTCAGAACAAAGAGATAAGGGTAGAGCATGATACCACAAAAACAAGGAAGAAAGCTGATTGATTACATCAAGTTTCAGATGACTCACACAGTACCTTTTTATTTGTAAATAGGATGGGTATAGAAAGAATAGCTTTAGGAGTGTAACTTTGGGAGCTTTTTTGTAAGGTGGACTTAACAGCACTGTATGAGACAGCTTCCTGAAACAGGCTCAATACAATTCCACTCTTCCTGTATTATACTATTATTAAATTTGAGCAATAAACCTGACAGATATTGCTAATTTGGTGCCTTGAATATAGTTTATAACCAAAATGGGCTCAAGCCATTGAGTATACAATATATCAACATATTGCCAATAGGGAACATATGTTGAAGGATTCTGTGATATTGTCTCTAGATGTCCTCCATAATTGCCCACCTCTGCTCAAAAGTCATGTTGGCTGGGGCATTTTTATTATCTGTGCAAGCACTTTACTCGTTCTTACTCTGCTCAGGCTTCTGGGAACATTTAGTTCTCACTGGACATACTAAGAAGCTTATCATAGGCATTAGTGCAGTCACTCAAATGCTAGCATCCAGTGTTGCCAACTCTCATGATAATTATTGTTTTCCTTAAAGCCCCAGCTCCTGGAGTCCAGTGGATATGTGATGATTTCAGCCTTCATTCTTAAAGAAAAATGAAGTTTCTAGCCCTCGTGGCTGTGGAGAAAGCTTCAAAATGTGACCCCAGTGCACCATAAACGCTCAAAAAACAGAAGACAAATAAAAAAAGATCAAATCTGTTATTTTTACATAATCTCATGATTTTAAAACCAATCTCATCTTTTTGGTGAGTCTGACTCATGATTTTTGAACATTTGGGATTGGCAATACTGCACTGCCCTACCATGATACCCGTCTTTACTATACTCCTCACTTTTAAACCATGCCAAGTTAGTGGCAGACAGGAAGAGAGATAGAACTTTAACTCTACACATCTATTGTAGGGAGACAGAATCTTTCAACAAATCTTTCTTACCCTTAATTGTGAGGTCTCTGAAGGGGGTGAGGGGGTTGCGTTAGTAGTAGTGGTGGTATCTCCACAGGACTAGAGTTTTCTTTCCCATGAATTTTGGAGATCTCTGTGGTTCAGACATCACACTACCTGTTTCCTCTGCCATCTTCCCAGTCCCCATCTTCTGAATGGAAGATCAATAAGAAACTGTGAAGGGAACTCCGTGGAGTTTCCTGGTGACTGTCACCCTGGTATGGGTGTGTTTGCAGAATGGTATGAAGCAGTGCTGTAATAATGCACTGAACATGGACTGCAAATTGAGACCAGTTGGAAATGGAAGCTAGCCTGCCTATTAATTAGCTTCATGCTGTGCACAGGCTGCTGACAAGTTTCCAGATGAATTTCAAGATGTCTTTAACCAACAGCTCTTATGTAACACATTCCCAAGTGACTTAAACTATCTCATTGCCCATGAGATCCTGCCACCACTGGATGCATGTGAGCTGGACTCTCTATGGTTTAAATGAGATGGAGCTGATGGCAGACTTAAAGGGTCTTAAACCAAGAACATTTTGGAATTTGCTTCTTTGGTTTGCCAGGATATATGAACGTAAGTCCTTTGGGGAAGAGATCGATTATTGGGCTTATGAACCAGTTTATATGTGGCTGACTTGGAAGTTTTATAGGTGATCGGTTTTGTACCAGATATTTCAAATGTTGAAGCATCAAAAGTGTGAGATCAATATAACATTTAAATAAATATATAATACTATTGGCATAAATGAAAAAAAATATTGATTTGCTAATTGCCTTTAGTTGCAAGCTTTGAATGTATTAAGTCAATTAAGAATATTATTTGACAGGATGATTTACATTTGTTCATGCTATTTTAAATGTAAAACAAAATAGTGATAACAAAAATATCCCATGAACGCCGTATGTTGAAAACCTAATTCCATAATCTTCAGCATACAGCAGTATAGAGAAGCTGAATGCTCTGTTTCTCAGTGGGTCTATATTGGTTAAATTAGTGCCAGTTTACTTTGCTGATTCAGAATTGCTTATCCACTAAACAGGAATTATGTTTGAAGTTGTTCTGTTTCACCGAAGTCTCTCCTTTTTTATTTCCCTCGAAGTGGACCAGAACAAACACTGAGTATACCCATTGATGGTAATCTCGCTGTCTTCTGTCAGTTACTGCTGGGAATAAAAATGTCTGATAAATGGGTAATTTATGTTATATACTGCCATCTTCTGTGTCTCCTGCCAAACTGCAGCCTGGAATGCAAGCTTAGATAACCTGGAACTTGGTATTTAATTTAAACGGTAATAATCAATGAATATTGTTCTCATTCTGCTTTACCGGGGTTTAACAGGCTATGGAAAATAAATTCATGTGAATAACCAAACAAATACAAATGAGACAAATGCATGTAATTAAATTTCCTGATTCCCATGATGTGAAATTAAACAAGATGCCTACATTCTCTTTTCATTATGACTTGCATGTAATGGTTTTAGAAATGCACACTATCATTTTAATAAGCACCAGAATGAACCTGTGTATCAAAATAAGATCATATATGGATTCCCCGATTATTTAGCCCTTTGAGGCAATTCATAGTGGCTACAAAAATGTAAGTCTTTAAAAGATTTGACAAGCACATCTTTACTTAAATTTCAGCCCACAGTCTCCCCCTGGCAACAACGATGTATGACAGACAATATGATGGATACTAGTTTCACTCTTATGCCATTTAATGTGCTAGTAGCTTATTACCGAATGAGGAAAAACAGAGTGGTAGCTGAAGTGTACTAGATGTTCTTTATAAACACAGGACTCTTTTTTTCCACACACATTTTGCATTTCCATGCACATCAGCCTTTGGGAAAAAATTCTGTATTCATCCTTTTCCTCTTCTGATAAATGTTGCTCAGTATCAGTATTTTGAGCTTTTCTTTAGATGAGAAGGCTTTTGAACAATGAACAAGAGAGATGGAGTGTTTACTGTAATGAGGTGAGTCCCTGACTCCACTTCACACTCCACCTGATTCAGCCAGACTTCAAGCCTCTTGTTTAGGGATCTCATTGCTGCTGTTTACATGTGAAAGTTGATACTGAGAAAGTTTAGAGTTGGATACTCACATAATCATCAACACAAAGTCAGGATGAACTGACTACCCCATCACATCTTTCTGTTGTGGAATCATGCCCTCCACTGAAATTTGTAATAAGCCTTTGTTATATCATTTCCCTAAATGTTGGCAAGTTTGCTAGACCTTTGCCATAGAGTCCACTGGTAAAACATTGTAAATGGCTTTTTTTCTTTCTGAATAGAACTCTTAAGGTCTTCTTCAGGAGACAATGGCTCTGTAGCGGGGTGGACACCTGCTCCGGTCCTGAAGGGCTTGAGATCAGCCCTGAAAGAGGGCTGCAACTCTAAAAGCTGGGCTGATTGGGGAAGCCACCGCAGCTGGGCCACACCCCAATCAGGCCACAGCCGGCCTGTATAAAAAGGCTGGGAGTCAGGAGCTCAGTAGTCTCTCTCTGTGTGTTTAGAGAGAGAAGGGCCTGGCTGTAGGGATCTTAACGAAGTGCCTAGAGTGGAGCAGGGCTGGGGAGCGGCCAAGGGAGCTGGGGAGCTCTGGCCTAGGAAAGCCCAGGGCTGCAGGCCTAGGGTAAGGCCAATGGGCCACTTGGGCTGCAGGGGCAGCCTATGGGTAGGCAGAGGCAGCAGGTCCGAACCCCTTTGCCTATGATGAGTGGCTTACACTGCAGTCTGCCCCAGTGAGTGGGGGGCTAGAGGGGGACTGGCAGTAGCCTAACACTGAGGTGAAGTGGGGATAGTGGGTGGGGGTTCCCCTGGGAGGGGGAGACCCAGAACTGTGGGGGTAGTGCCAGGGGGCAGCACCCAGTTAAAGGGGCACCAGAGTCCTGGGAGGAACATGGGGGCCAGCAGCAGCGGGACATTGGCCTGCAGAGGGTGCTCCAGAGGCTGGAAGAGTTAATTCCTGAGATGACCAGCAGGAGGTGCCACAAGGGTGAGTCCCACATCACTACAGGCTCCCATGACTGTTCCAATATCATCCCTGGCATTCATTCTGAATGAAAACCTCTTCCTTGGTAGTGGCTGCCTGAGGCCATTTCAAGTGTGTAGCTGAGAAATATTGTGGTGGGGCAGGGGGGAAGGAAGCTATATAAATATAGAGAGAATATTCTCATCCCCACTTGGAGCCCAATTCTTTCCAGAGATATGTGGGAGATTTGCACTGGTGGATCTGAAGGCAGAAATGGGCCCTTTCTTGTTAACAAAGATCATAACCTAAAATTATGATTTCATAACCTGTATAAAAAAATACTGACCATCAGTTCAAATAACTTTTTCCCTAAAGACTTTTAAATCTATTGAAAGAAGCTACACCAGTGCAAACACCTTTAGATCAGTACAGTTGTGTTTGCACTGGAGACATGGACTGATTTCTGTAATTGGTGCAAACACTGTGTAGACACTGCCCTACTTGGTGGGAAAGAAAATTATTTTTTTTCCATGGACAGCTAAATAATATATGTTCTAAATCCAGTGGTTAGGGTTCGTGAGAAAGTGAAGACCAGTAGGATTAGGATAGGACATTGAATGTGTTCTACATTTGTTCTAGTGTACTCATAATAAGAAATCTATTGTATAAATCAACTTGTCTTGTCATTATTTTAGTGCAATGTTTACTAGATATTTCTGGACTTACTCCTGCTCAAACACTCAGATTCATAGATTTTAAGACCAGAAGGGACCATTACTATAAAAATTCTGACTTTGTCATGAGCAGTCAGAGCTAATGGTCAGAGTGAGAGTCAGGTGCCAGAAGGCCAGAGGGCAAACCAAGAGTCAGGCATCAGGAGACAGGCAGAGTCAGGAGCCAGAGTCTGGGGTGTCTTACACTCAGGGCCTGAAGCAGAGGCAGGCAGGCAGTCTGTACTGTTGCTCAGACAGCTCCCCATCATGGCTGCCTGGCTTAAGTGCTGGTACCAGCCAATCAGTGGGCTGAGAGGAGCTGCCACTCAGGTCCCGCTGGGCAGTACCTCCTGCTAAGCCCAACCTCACAATGTTCTTCCATGAGAGCATAGCCTAAGCCTCCTGTGGTGATGTGGAGGTATTAGTGGTCCAGAACCCCCATTATCCCAGGTTCTAGCCCTGCAGGTTCTTACATCATTCCCCCTCTCCTTCATGGTGGTGGCAGTTGAGGCTTGTCTGAGTGAGTGAGCCTGGAGCAATTTCTCTAGCAGGTCAGGGGTGTGAAGATGGGAGGCTAACTACCAAATGCGCCCTTCAGGGCCATAACCATCCCAGTCCACCAAATAGTACAGGCAGCCACACGTCTGTTCGGCATTAAGGATGGCATGAACTTCAGATTCCTCATGACCCTGGATTTTGACTGGATGAGTCAGTCATGTGATTTGGCCAGGGAAGGGGCTCTCCATGTAGAGCTTCAGACGGAAAAACTCAGTATATTTTGAGAAGCTGGAGTTCGAAGATAACAGAATTAATCTGCTAGCATATTGGAAAGCATCCCAGGAACTGGAGCTCCAATTTGTGGGAGGGTTGCCTGGTTTGAAGGTGTTTGGCTGTGACCATATCTTCTGGCCTACCTTAAACACTGGGTCTTCTTCTCACCGATGATCCGCATGCCTCTTGTAGGCCTTCTTCACCTCTTCTAGGTGGTTCTTGAGTTATTCCTGAATAAAATGCATCCGTTGGACCCAGTCTGTGGCAGCAGCATTACAGAAGGCTGCTGGTAATGCCAGGTGGAAATGGGGGTAGAACCAGTAATTAGTGAAGAAGGGGCTCCAACCAGTAAAGGCATGGTTGGAATTGTTGTAAGAAAAATCTGTTTAGAGCAGGAGTATGGCCCAGTTGTCTTGGTGATAATTTACCGAGCATTTCAAATATTGCTCCAGTACTTGGTTCACCCATTCTGTTTGCCCATCTGTTTGGGGATAGTATGCACTGGAGATGAATATCCGGACATCCAATAGTATAAACCTTTTATGCCAGAAGTGAGACATGAATTGTGGGCCTTGGTCAGAAACCATGTGGTCTGGGAGTCTGTGGATCCAGACCACATTGTGCAGTAGTAGATGGGCAGTAATCTTGGCCCAGGGCAGATGGTTGCAAGGGATGAAGTGGGCCATCTTGGTCAGGTGGTCCACAACCATTAAGACTATGTTGTGGCCATCAGATGGTGGGAGTTCCAGGATAAAGTCTAGGCTGATGGCAGACCAAGGTCTAGCTGGAGTCTCCAGGTGTACTAAGGTGCCAAAGGGTCAGGTTTGGGATGTCTTGTTGTGTGCGCAGCACTCAAGTTCATGTATGCTTGGATTTTGGCCTCTATGCAGGACCATCAGAAAAAAACAGGCAACTATACAGGAAGTCTTCCAGTGTCCAAAGTGACCCACCAATGGAACATCATGGCATGGCCATAGCACCTCCAGTTGGGGGCACATATGTGCTTGTCTGAGTACATTACCCCTTCCTGCATGGAACGGTACATCTTAGTCCTCAATGGCAGAAGCTGTGTCCCTTGGGCAAGTGGGCGTGCTTTGAAGGTGGACAGGATAAGGGATCGCATGTTTCACTGAATTGTGGCATTGGCAAAATTACCAGGCTTGAGGAGGTAGGGGGGCTCGGAAGTCGGTTCTTTGCATTGGCTTTCCTATTTTGCATTCCAGGGTGGTAGGTAATCATGAACTTGAACCGAGAAAAGAATAAGGCCCACATTAGCTGCCTCTGTTCAATGCTCAGACCTTGCAGAGGTACTCAGGGTTCTTATGGCTAGTGAAGTCCTGAACTGGGGGCCAAGCCCTCTTAAAGTGGTGACACCATTCTTCAAAGGCAGTTTTTATGGTGAGCAGCAACTTGTCCAGAATTTCATAGTTCATCTCAGTGGGGGTAAATTTCTGGGAATAGAATGCACATGGATGCAGAACTGATTGAGGTCCAAGTTGCTGCAAGAGTAGCACCCTACGGCCACATTGGACACATCTGTTTCCATTATAAACAGATGAGAAAGGTCAGGATGTGCCAGGATCAGGGCTGAGGTGGCCTATATCTGTTCAAAAGCAATCTGGGCTTCAGGCAACCAAGAAATCACACAGCTTTGCAGAGGCGGGAGATCAGGGGAGTTAATTGAGAGATTAATTGGCGATGAATTTCATATAAAAATTGAAAAGCCCAGGAAGTGCTGAAGTTCCCGGAGGATCTGGGGTGCTGTCCAGTTATGGATGGCTTCCACCTTCTGTAGATCCTTCTGGATTGCCTCCAGGGAGGAGAAGTCCCCCAAAAAATTAATGGTGGCATAGTCAAAGGTGCATTTTTCCAGTTTGACACACAATCCTTGCTTCCGTAGTCTCCCCAGGACAGAACGGACATAGTGGGAGTGCTGTTCTGGATTCTCAAAAAAAAAAAAATGAGTACAGTAAAAGCTGTGTTATTCGGCATTTTACCAACCAGAAAGCTCTAAAAACTGGCATTTCTGGTATCCATTAAAAGTCCGGTTGACGAGGGGCCAGCAGGCTCCCTACCTGGCTCCGCATGGCTTCCCAGAAGTGGCAACATGTCCCTGCTGCTCCTAGGTGGAGGAACGGCTATAGGGGCTCAGTGTGCTGCTCCCGTCCTACCCCACCCCAAGCACTGGCACTGCAACTCCCATTGGCCAGGAATGGGAGCTACAGAGGCAGCGCCCGCGGGTGGAGGCAGTGCGCAGAGCCACGCGATTTCTATGTCCTTTATGGGAGGGAGCTTTTCCATTAACCTCACAGTGCATTGAATCATGCCCTAAATAATTTTGTCCCCTGTATATTCATGGAACAGAAGGTGAACGTTAAATTTGGTTAAAAAGGCAGGAATGTGACTTAAGGATGAGGTGATGCTTATTCAGGAGGAGTCGCCACTGCCTGTTCCAATAATTTGTTATGACCTCCTGTGCAGAAGTGAAAAACCAAATAAATCCCGTTGTTTCCATGGCAACCGCTGAATACAATGCATGTTAAATAGTGCGTTACTCCTCTAATTGGTTTCAAGGAGACTATTCCAGGAATAAGATACTACTCACCAGGAGTAAAATGTCAGATCTGGTCCTGTATATGGTAGTGTTCTCTCCCATTCTCCAAATTCTCACCACGATAAAAGGGCATGGGTTTTGTTTCATTTGCTGTTGTTTTATTTTTTGTTTTTCATTTTATTTTCATCATTGTCTTTGGAAGCTTGAAACAAATCAGTTTCTTATATCCAATTGATTTCCCTACCTTGTGTGCACACAATTCTTTGTTGTTATAGAGTTTCCCTTTGGTGGGGTTTTATATAATAGCAAATATTTCTTTTGGTGAAAGGGAGGAAAGAACACATGGGAAAAATGAAATTAACTTCATTAAAATATCTGAAACCAGTGGCTGGTCAGTGTTAGGACCATGATAACCTTGACACCCTCTCTTTAATTCTCTTTCAGGAGTTCTCCAGAAGTATTGCTAATATTACTCCCTCACCTCCATTTGCAAAATCTCTTATGCGAAAGGTTTTATATTATAGATGTGTGGGGTCAATACTAAAGGATCTGGTTATGGGATAAAATAACAAACTGGCTAGAAGGCTGGACCACTAACTATGACAACTGGCAGCATATGCTGTTTGAAAAAAACTTCCAATAGGGTACCACAGGGGTTACTTTTTGGCCCTTTCATTTATAATACATGTAAAAGAGTTGGATGAGAATTTCAAGTGTAACAATCATTGTTACATAAAAGACATAGAAAGTAAGAAAAATACTTTAGATTCTAAGAGATATGAATAAGACTTACTATGAGCTGCTCACTATTAAGATCCAAAAAAAAAGTTAAGGTCACATAATGCCTGCAAATCTACCTTGTATATGCGCACATCATTCAGAGCACGAATGAACCCATTAGGATTATGATGAAGAGAACATTTCAGGAAACGTGGAATCTTGCAACAAACAAAGCTCCCAATTGGATTTCCATAGGCAGTACAGAAAGGCCTGCTGACACAGTTCAACATTCAGGGCTGGAGATTCAGTTCTGAAATGTGAAGCTGTGAAAAGATGGGAGTTCATAGAGTAGTCAAATGGCCTTGTTCACAATACCCAGTATGTGGTCATGTAGCCTGGCTATGTATCTTGGTGAAGTAAAAGACTGCCAAGTCACATAGGGCACGTGCAATTATTTTCAACTTATGAATCAAGTCTTGTGTGTACAAAACAAACTGAGCAAATGTCTTCTGAATAGCCTCTCTATGAGCATTGTTAATTATTTTTAAAATACTGCATTTATTCTGATGTATACTGTAGAGCAATTGAAGTTATGAAGCTACTGTCAGAGAGAGGGAAAAGTCAAAGCACCCAAGAAAAATCCAGATGATGTTTGCAAATAGAATTTTTAAAATATAATGTGGATGTTGTTGGTTGATTGTCAAACATCAATAACAACCAGCACTGTAGAAGAAGCAAAGAAAGACATCAACCTTACCCCAAGAAGCTGAAATACAGAGCAAAATTATACAATGAAAATATACTGGGAAACCCAGAAGATGATGCTTGCCGCCAGAGCATAGTTGTAAAAACTAATTGTAAAATTTCTTGCAGCTAATTTAATACATCTTCAAAGCAAGGTGAGAAACCCTTTCCACCCCTCGCCCCCAGACTTGAGAGCCAAAGCTGCAGCCTGAGCCATAACGCCAACACAACATCTATTCACCTATTTTTAGCACGCTGGCACAAGCTGTGCTAGCACAAGTCTGTCAACCCAGGCTGAGAGGCTCGCTCCCAGACAGTGACCTATCCCATTAGATAGAGCACCATGAACAACTGAGACTTCTTGGCAGGATTCTGCCTTCTGAGATGCAGTCCCTCTCAGAACTCCTCAAGCGGTGGCTGGCCAGTTGAGTTCTATCCACAGTGCAGGCCAATGATCATCAGGCACAACTGAGCCTAAAGGTCAGATTAACCTGTGGTTTATTGTAGGCATCAGTAAACCACTTTGAATGATAATAAGACTTTAGCCCTTTCTAAAGCCAAACCTTTTTGCAAGCCAACGATGTTTGGTTAATGTTTTGTTTTCTATTACTTTTCAGTTTTGTGTGCTTCTACACCAAAAATCAAAATTCCAAAATACTGCAAGAAAGGCTGTTCTTGTGGTATCGCACGTCTGAACGGCGTCAGACTACTCCCAAAATATCTTAACGTGACCTTTGCACGTGAGATTTACAGCAGACTCAAGGGATTGTGATAAGTATCAAGACATATAGGTGCTTATCTGAACTGAACAGTCTGACCCCTTGAGTATCAACCAGTTTACCTGATGAAGGATTTATGAAGAGTTTTGAAAGCTCTTCTTTGCCTGATTCTCAATTCCCTTACATATGAAATAAATTGGGACAGGCTGCATGGGGCATTCTTAGCTTCTATGGCTCAGAACAAAATCTACACCCTGCCTAGAATCTTTCTACCATTCCTTCATCTCCTCCCCAAAAAATCAGACCGCTCTATAAAGTTCAATGGTTACCATGAATCAAACAGTCATTTCCTTCCCCATGTAAACAATGTTCAACTTTAATTGCTCTTTAATCTGTCAGTGCCAGTTCTCAAGGGAAACTATCCATTTTGCACTTTGTTTTTCATGGTTTGGGGAGAACAGACCAAGGATTTGCCAGTTTCTAGAACAGGAGTTTCATTTTTTTTTTTTTTTTAGGTTGCAGAGTAAGTAATAGAGGGGTTTTGTGTAAGTGTGGGTGTGTGAATGAATTCCACTAGAGCTAGTTGGCTGGCTGTAGGCCCAGAGGAGAAGCATTCCTCTGCATTGCATTACATCATATCATTAACTAGAGAGCGCTTTGCCATTTGCTGCCTGTAGGCTTTCATTGTATCTCTTCGGTCTGCACGAGTATAGTTATAAAAGTTGCCTGTATGTGTTGTTCGAGTCAGTGCACCCACATGGCTGTCTGGGGGCTGAAAATTTTTGGAAAAATAAGTAACCCTAGGTCACTCCTGAAGTGTGGATATCAGACTAGATAAATAGGACACTCCTGTTGAAAAGCATGGGCCTGAGTCTCAGCCTGACCTCATCCCTGTCTCTCTTTTTATGCTGCTGTAGCAACCGGATTGCTCCCACATACTAGGCAGTTAAGATGGTTGAATATCACTTGCTCACATGAATAACTGTGAGTGCAAAGCTGCCACAATGATCTGTTGTGTAACAGAGTGGCTTGCCAATGGGCTGGAGATCCTGGGGTAAGCCAGCCCTGATTATGAGATGAGCCTCACCAAAGGGGAAACAGGTGATCTAATATAAAAGACAGCAGGATACTGCAAGGGTGTGTCTGGTGATGTGGATGAGCAAGCTCCCCCATCCCCCCCCCCCCCCCCCCCCCAAAGTCCAGCCAGAAAATGCATCAGGTAGCTTCAGGTAGAGCTGACAAAGAAAGAGCTCTTGATGTGGTTGAAAAAACAGAGCTAAATTTGAACTAGTGAATTGTGATTTTGGGACTTTAGAGTGTGGACCCATTGAGGGTTTTTTGTAGTATTTTGTGATTAAGTACTCCGAGGTTTGTGTGAACTTTGTGATATTAAACCAGCCCCAGAAAGGAGTACTATGAGCTACAACAGACACTAGATGTAGTACTTAAGGAGCTTGTAAGAGGGAGATAATAGGGGGGGGAAGTGCCTGTAAAGTGACTTCTGGTCAGGAGGGGACGCTGAGTAAACAGCCACACCCACACTGTTCCATGTGGTAATGAACTGCAGGTACCTTCAAGGAGGCTGGAAGTTTAATATCCAGCCCTGTAAGTGAAACATGAAAACTGATGTTGACAACTTCATGAAACTGTAAAGTACAACAGCTTAACCTTTGTCTGCCCTTTGCGGCTCTATAACTTTAATGAAGTGAAAATTGCTTTGTGTGAATGTTGATGTTCTTTTGTCACTGGGCCCTTTAAGAAGTAGTGGGCCCAGCCCCACCCGTGCCTCACTCAGCTCTCCATGTCGGGAAAGTCGCTGCAGCCATGTGACAGGCAGGTCATGTGGTTAAATGAGTCCCAGGCCTAAATGACTCTGGGCCGTTGTCTCTTTCTTGTAAATATCCATCAGTCCTTGTGTAATGCTCACCTGTCACTTACTCTCAGTTTTCAGTTTCTCTTTCCTTTAATGATGCATTTGTAAAAAGGCAACTATAGGCACAGTCACAACTTTGGCTTACAATGAAGAAACACGGAGAAAGGTCTGTAAGCTGCTGCTAGCAATAGACAGATGACTTTCGACATCATCTTTACAGCCGATGTAAGCAGCACCATCTCCCATCTTTCTAGTTGTGGGGCTGAAGCTGCACCTAGACAAACAAAAGTGGTGTCAGTAGGAAGAAGAAAGTGCTTTGAAGAATTCATCTCTTCCATAACATTCACTATCCAAGGCATTTACCCCCAGATTAAGTCAGCTCACAGTCTGGGTGTCTAGTTGCACTTGGGCACGCAAAGATGGTGACAAAAAAATCTATTTTCATCTGTGGTTAGCAAGAAGCATGAATCTTACACCATCAGAACCTTCAGGCTCTCTTAATGCAACTCTTCATACGTAGAAATGAAACCACACACCCTGGAGATATCTCAACTGCTACAGCCAGTCTGCTAAATAGCACGAGTCACCATGAGCACATCATGCTGGTTCTCTGCCTCTAGCTCCCCATTGAATCCAGAGTCCTATTCAAGTGTCCTGATAGTCAAAGCTCTTCCCTATTGTCGTCTCTACCTACCTGAGAGATCACTTCTCTTTCCATGACCATGCCTTCCCATGACCTCTGCATTCCGGTAGAACCATGAAACATGTGAGTGCAGGATAAGAATTTCCACAGCAGTTGGACCTACTGTATGGAACTCGTGCCCCCATTGGATAAAAATGGCCACACACATCGGTGCATTCAGAACTAAATGCCAACCTCATTTCTTCACTGTAGCTTCTCTTCCCCTCACCCCCATAAGTTTCTTTCGTGCATACAACTATTCTAATTATTCAAGTATTTATCTCTCCAGGAAAGGAAGGAAGAGAGATTGTTTTGTCACTACTCTTATTGTTTTGAAGGCTCTCACATGCTATAAATACTCAGACTAATGGTGCCTGATAGTGTCTTGCACTTATCTTCGGTCATCCACTTACAATAAGTGTTTATACTCATGTGTGACTTTAACAAAAGGCTTGATTAAGATCACATTGAATAGCTTTCTTTTAGTATATTTCTGAAGAAATCAAGGCTTTGTTGTGAAGTTGCAAAGGCTGAAGGAAGCTACAACAGTTTCAGTTAAGATGATATTAAAGAAAAAACATGTTGCGATTGATACTGCATCCTTAACCATTCAGGGTCCAATCCAGCAAAGCACTTAAGCATGGGCCCATGCTTGAGTGCTTTTCTGGATCGAGGCCATAGTTAACTGTTCCCATGTGAGTAACCCATTTGAGATGATTGGGATTATTAATGTGAATAAGGGCTGTTCACGTGAGTTAGGACTTGCAGGAATGGGCCAGCAGATAGGTACACAGGCATTGATTTTGGATTAAGTGGGAGGGTGAAAAGGCTGACACTCACTGCAGTTAGATTTCAGAAAAGTGTAAACTGATAATCCCAAGGTATACCAGATGGCTTCTGTTTAATATGATGTAGTACAGCAATTTGAAAAGCTTCTGTAACTATACCACTTTCAAGGACCATATTGTGTAACTTGCTTCACTGAGAAATTTAAAACTATTAGATTCTTCTAACTTCTCTCCAAAAGCTTTTTTTTTTTAATCATATCCAATAAACATCACTCACTATTAAGTTACATGAGATTTTGAGAGCAAGCAGGAGCCACAGAAGGGAAATGTTGTTGTATTGATGTAGATTTTGGATCCAGTGCCTCACAGAAATGAACGAAACTACACATTTCCAGAAAACCAGAACATTTTTATCTTTGAAAACAAGTTTTGTTCAGAGGTGACCATTTGTCAAAAAGGTACTAAATCTACACGAAAGACATTCAGAACTCAATTAAAGAAACCAGATGTGTATTAAAGAGTTTTCTAGCAGGAGTTTTAAAACTTGGTGAACGTGACAAAATCCATGCTTTTGGGGATCGATACTTTTCTATTAGCAACACATGGAAGTTTAAAACTTCATGCTTTAGTGTTTAAGTCAATCTCTAACTATGAAGGGGTTAGAGGGCAGATTATTCCATATCTGCCTACTGTGGGGTTTCTTGCACGTTCCTCTGATCATCCGGTCACTGTCGGAAATAGGACATTGGATTAGATGGGTCATGGATCTGATCCAGTGTGGAAATTCCCATGTCTAAATCCCTAGGGAAAACAATGAAGTCACACTTCAGAGAATTCTCCAGTCAGTGTGTGAGAATCTTGGAATATTCTCAACAGTACAGGACTTGTAGTGCTGGCCACTACCAGAAGAGTTTAGTGATGTATTTGTATTCTTTGCTTCTACTGAGTATTTTAATATGGTTACTATAAGGAAAGATGAAGAAATAAACCTTAATTCAGTTTTAAAATAGTATTAACAAACATTTATATGAAATACTTTCTTTTATTCAGATACTTACATGTATTGATATAATAAGCTATAAAGATGCAGAAAAGTGACACACAAAGTTATGTTCAAGTAACTTTAAAGAATAAGAGTTGAGTAGTGTGCCTGGTGATGTCAATAGTGTGACAGACCCAGACCAGTGGGGTACAGGAGTCTGGTAAAGGGCAAATATACTGGTCACTGGATGAGTAGTTTTCTGTTCCCTGAGTGACCAGAGCAGGGGCTGCACTAGAGTAATCAGGAACCTGCTAGAACTAGTTAAGGCAGGCAGGCTAATTAGACACCTGGAGCCAATTAAGAAGCTTCTAGAATCAATTAAGGCAGGCTAATCAGTGCATCTGGTTTTAAAAAGGAGCTCATTTCAGTTTGTGGTGTGAGTGTGAGGAGCTGGGAGCAAGAGGTGCAAGGAGTTGAGAGTGAGCTGCTGGAGGACTCAGGAGCCCAAGCGTTATCAGACACCAGGAGGAAGGTCCTGTGGTGAGAATAAGGAAGGTGTTTGGAGGAGGCCATGGGGAAGTAGCCCAGGGAGTTGTAGCTGTTACAGGAGGCACTATAGACAGCTGCAGTCCACAGGGCCCTGGGCTGGAACTTGGAGTAGAGGGCGGGCCCGAGTTTCCCCCAAACCTCCCAATTGACCTGGACTGTGGGTTCTTCCAGAGGGGAAGGCCTCTGGGCTGTTCCCACCCACATGGTGAATCTCTGAGGCAAGAAAATCTGCCAATAAGTGCAGGACCCACCAAGATAGAGGAGAAACTTTGTCACAATAGCAAAACTACTGTTAATTTCTATGGCAATAGAATCCGGACCTATTTAAAATAAGGAGTTGTATGAGATTAGAGTGTAAGTACTTTGGAGCAGAAACTGTGTACAGAGCCTCATACCATGAGGCTGTTCAGGACTGGTATCTGCTTTTATTATGATTATGAAGTGTCTAGCACAGTGTTACATCATAAGGCATCTATAAAGGGGGGAATAAGGACAACCCAGGGAATTACAGAACAGTTAGCTTAACTTAGTACCCAGAAAGATAATAGAGCAAATAATTAAGCAATCAATTTGTGGACACCTAGAAGATAATAAGGTGTTAAGTAACAGTCAGCATGGATTTCTCAAGAACAAATCATGTCAAACCAAGCTAATAGCTTTCTTTGACAGAGTAACAAGCCTTGTGGATGTGGGGAAGCAGTAGATGTGGTATATCTTGACTTTAGCAAGGCTTTTGATACCGTCTCATATGACCTTCTCATCAACAAACTAGGGAACTACAACTTATATGGAGCTACTATAAGGTGAGTGCATAATTTTCTGAAAACCATTCCCAGAGAGTAGTTATCAGTGGTTCACAGTCAAGCTGGAAGGGCATAACAAGTGGGATCCCACAGGGATCAGTTCTGGGTCCAGTTCTTGTTAAATATCTTCATCAATTATTTAGATAATGGCATAGAGAGTACACTTATAAAGTTTGCAGATGATACCAAGCTGGGAGGGGTTGCAAGTGCTTTGGAGGATAGGATTAAAATTCAAAATGATCTGTACAAACTGGAGAAATGGTCTGAAGTATATAGGTTGAAATTCAATAAGGACAAATGCAAAGTACTCACACAATCAGTTGCACACATACAAAATGGGAAATGACTGCCTAGGAAGGAGTACTGCGGAAAAGGGTCTGGGTGTAATAGTGGATCACAAGCTAAATATGAATCGTTACAAAAAAAGCAATCATTCTGGGATGTATTAGTAGGAATGTTGTAAGCAAGACATAAGAAGTAATTCTTCTGCTCTACTCTGTGCTGATTAGGCCTCAACTGGAGTATTGTCTAGTTCTGGGCACTACATTTCAGGAAAGATGTGGACAAATTGGAGAAAGTCCAGAGAAGAGCAACAAATGTGATTAAAGGTCTAGAAAACAAGACCTATGAGGGAAGATTAAAAACATTCACTTTGTTTAGTTTGGAGAAGTGAGGACTGAGAGGGGACATAACAGTTTTCAAGTACATAAAAGGTTCTTACAAGGAGGAGTGAGGAAAAATTGTTCTCTTTAACCTCTGAGGATAGGACAAGAAGCAATGGGCTGATATTGCAGCAAGGGCAGTTTAGGTTGTATAGTAGGGAAAACTTCCTAATTGTCAAGGTGGTTAAGCACTGGAATAAATTGCCTAGGGAGGTTGTGGAATCTTCATCACTGAAGATTTTTAAGAGCAGGTTAGATAAACACCTGTCAGGGATGGTCTAGAGCAGGGGTGGGCAAACCAGGGCCCAGGGGCCACAACCAACCCTTCAGACATTTTATTCCAGCCCTTGAACTCTTACCGGGAGCAGGGTCTGGGCTTGCCCCCGCTCCGCACATGCCGTGGCTCCCCACATCTCCCACAAAATGTCCCCTCTCCAGCTCCTACACTTAGGGGCAGTCAGGGGGCTCTGCATGCTGCCCCTGCCCTAAGTGCCGCCCACGCAGCTCCCATTGGCTGGGGTTCCTGGCCAATGGAAGCTGCAGGGCGGCATCTGCGGAACCGCCTGGCCATGCCTCTGCATAGAAGCCGGAGGGGGGACATGCCACTGCTTCCAGGAGCTGCTTGAGGTAAGTGCCACCCACAGCCTGCACCTCTGACCCCCCTCCTGTACCCCAGACCCTTGCCCTAGCCCTGATCCCCCTTCTTCCTTCTGAGCCCCTCGGTTCCAGCCGAGAGCACCCTCCTGCACCCCCAACCCCTCATCTCTAGCCCCACCCCAGAGCCTGCACCCTAACCCCCTACCCCAGTCCAGAGCCCCCTACCATACCCTGAACTCCTCATTTCTGGCCCCACCCCAGAGCTCTCACCCCCTCCCACACTCCAACCCCCAATTTTGTGAGCATTCATGGCCCGCCATACAATTTCCATACTCAGATGTGGCCCTCGGGCCAAAAGGTTTGCCCACCCCTGGTCTAGATAATACTTAGTCCTGCCTTGAGTGCAGGGGACTGGATTTTAAAACCTCTCGAAGTCTCTTCCACTCCTATGATTCTATAATCCTACACCACTGATCTCTGTAGGAGTTTTGCCATGGACTTCAATGGGAGCAGAAGGCCTACAGTGAAATAATATACTGAGAATTGTTCAGAATAAGAAGGGAATTTTATTTCCATTTTATTCCATTTGTACAGTATATAAGATACTCTTCTGTCGTTACTGTTATCAAAACTACACTTTTGTGTTAAATAGCACCACTCCTAAGATCCACAATAGGCTGGGTTAGTATGGAGGTTCATTCTAACCAGGGCCGCCCCCAGCATTTCTGCCACCCCCAGCATTTCTGCCGCCCCAAGCGCAAAAAAAAAAGCCGCGATTGGCGGCGGCAGTTCGGCAGCAGGTCCTTTGCTCCCACAGGGAGTGAGGGACCTGCCGCCCCCGAATTGCCGCAGGTGCCGCCCCTCTCCCTTGGCCGCCCCAAGCACCTGCTTGTTAAGCTGGTGCCTGGAGCCGGCCCTGATTCTAACACTGATCACTCTGGTGCTCATGCTTGATGACGTTAACCGGTATATTTGGGATGAATTGCTAGCTATGTTTGCTGATAATACCTAAATTCAGTACCTCCAGGTACTAAGGCTCCATCTACATTACAAGCTAGGGGTATGATTCCCAGCTTGCATACTCATACTCACACTAGCCTGAGTATAAATAGTAGTGTAGTTGCAGTAGTACAGGCAGCGGCACCATGGCTTGGCCAAGCCAAGTACAAACCCACCCGAACACTGGCTACATACTCAGCACAGCTAAGCCATCCTACCATTTCCCCTGTTGCTGTTGCTACATTACTATTTATACTTGTGCTAGCTGTCATAAGGCTAGTGCAAATATAGGTGTGCAAGCTAGGAATCACACCCCTAGCTTGTAGTGTTGCAGTAACCAAAGTATGGTTAGACCTTGCTCTCCCAGACAGTGGTTAGGCTCTGAAAACACCTGGAGAGAACCACTGTATAAGTGAGTACATGTAAGAATTTTCAAGAAAAGTTAGGTTAGGTGGCTTCATATGTTAGCATGAACCTACAGAGGCAATGAGGATTTTGAAATAAAATTTTAAGGCAGGAGCTTGTGTGGGACAGGGTACCACACATAAGAAAGGGAGAATGATGCTATTATCAGATTCAAAGCACGCTATTTTTCATTGTGTTTTGAGATGGTTTTGCTAAGGAATTGTTGCAAACAATACACAAATTCAAACCTTGTTTTAGTAATTCTAAACCTATTGCTGAACTTCTAGACAGATGCAACCCTTCCCCTGATGTGTGGCTTAAGCCTCCTCCCTTTCTCTCCCTGATGCTTGCTATCACCAGTATTTCCCCTTCCTTCACACGGGTTTGGTCCTAGGTTCTTGTATGATGCCTGGTGCTTCCACCCAAGGTGACTCCTCATTGTGCCATGTACACAGAGATGAGCTCGCTTGAGAACATTAGTTATACTACTAACGAGCAAGGAGTGTACAGCCCAGTACAAAGGGAATAATAAAGTAAATAAAACAAACCCCAGCTAGGGAATGACACACCAAAAATAACAGTAAAACAAAGGGAGCAGGAAAATAGGATTGGGGGAAGGAAAGAGTTAATAAGCTAATTTCCCACTTCTTAACATACCAACTCAGTGGTGCTGGAACTAGCAGTGCTGGGGATGCTGCCACACCCCCTGGCTTGAAGCAGTAGTAACAAACACCAAATACCTGGTTTCCATCATCATCACCTCCACGATAAAAATTGTTCCAGCAGCCCTGCTCAAACCCCCTGATCTCTCACAGGCACCTTCTAGGGATAGATGGTACACTGAGCTTTGTTGGCTGGCTGAAACAAAACTTGTCCCCATGTTCTATGTTCACCCCTGCATGGGGCAGAGTCCTTTCCTGATTCCAACCAGGGTCACCAGTTCCCTGCTGTGGAATCCTCTGGTGGTCTGGGCTGGCTCTTGGTAGCTGGTGCTGGGTCACATCTCTCTGTCTCTGCAGAATGCTCATCTCTGAAGTGATAGAACTGCCTGGTCCAGGCAGTTAAATCTTACAGCCCTGCAAGAACTGCCTGGGGTGGAGGAGAAAATAGGGAGTTTTTTGCAGAGTCTTCCTGCCAGTACTCTCTGACCAAAAGTTAAAAACTAACTATGTAAAGTCAGGATATCCCTTCACTGGGAGCTGTGCAGGCTAGACTTGTCATTGGTCCAGTGGACTGCTTTCTAATGGCTTCAGCAGGTGTTTTTACTTCCTTTTGTCCCCATCTCAGACTTGAAGGAGTCTGGAAAATGAAGTCAGAGGGCTTTGAGCTCCAGGAGCTGGCAACTCCTAGCAGGGCTACACAGAATTGCCAAATTTCAAAGGGAACAAAGAAACCCAGATATTTTGCTTAGAAGATAATCTTTAGTCCAGTCGCATAACAGAGGAAGTACAACCAGGATTACTCTCCCCTTCTGTACTAAACAGAATAATGTATTCACACCTAGAAATTAGGATCATTTAAGAGGTTGTTCAGCAACAAGATGGAATCCTAGAATCATTGACTCTTGCAGTTCCTGCTAAACCTATCTAGTCTAATCCTCTGCCAAGATGCAGGATACGTTGTCTAAACCATCCAAGATAGATGGCTATCCAGCATCCTTTTGAAGAAGCTTCCATAACCTCCCTAAGCAGTCTGTTCCATTGTCCTACCGTTCTAACACTTAGGAAGTTTTTCCTGAGATTTGATCTAAATCTGCTATGCTGTAGTTTCAACCATTGCCTTTTGTCCTACTCTCTGTGGCAAGAGAGAACAACTTTTCTTGACCTTTTTTATGGCAGTCTTTCAAGTATATGAAGACCACTATCATATGCCCCCTTAAGTCTACTCTTTTTCAAACTAAACATACCGAGTTCCTTCAGCCTGTGCTCATATGGCTTGCATTCCATCCCTTTGATCATCTTTGTCGCTCGCTTCTTGATCCTTTCCAGTTTCTCTACATCCTTTCTATAAATTCTAAAATTAGACACAATATTCCAGCAGAGGCCTAACAAGCGTCCAGTAAGCAGTACTATCTCCTCCCAAGACTTGCATGCTATGCTTCTGTTAATGCAAATTGCATTTGTGGGGTTTTTTTTGTTTTTTGCAACAGCATCACATTGCTGACTCATGTTGAGGTAGTGATCCACCACAACTCCCAGTTGTGCTGCTGCCAAGTCAGTTTTCCCCCATTCTGCAGTTGTTGTTTTTCTTCTCTACATGTAGCAGCTTATATTGGTCTTTGTTGAATTTCATTTTGTTGTGTATAGCCCAGTTCTCCAATGTGTCAAGATCCCTCTTAATTTTAGCTCTATTCTCCAAAATATTGGCAATCCCCCCAGCTTTGTATCATCTGCAAACTTTAGACCCAGAACAGATCCTGTTGGACCCCCACTTGAGAGCTTCCTCCAATCCGACGACATTCCATTAATAGTTACTCTTCATTTGCAGTTTATGTCCCCACTTAATGGCAGTTCTGTCGAGCCCACGTTTCTCCAGCTTACTTATCTGAATGTCATGCGGGACTGTCTCAAAAGCCTCGCTGAAGTCTAGACACATTATGTCCACCTCCTTTCCCCTATCAACCAAATCAGTTACCCTGTCAATGAAGGAAATCAAGCTGGTTTGGCATGATTTGTTCTTGGTAAATCCATGCTGGCTGCTAGTGATTACCCCTTCATCCTCCAGGTATTCACAAAATGAATGTTTTATACATTGCTCCAATAGCTTTCCAGGTATCGAAGTCAGGCTTACTGGTCTATAGTTCCCCAATTCTTCCTTGTTCTCCTTTTTAAAAATGGGCATTACATTAGCCCTTCTCCAGTGTTCTGGGACCACTCCTGTCATCCATGAGTTTGTAAGTATTATTGCTAGTGGCGCCAAGATTTCTTCAGCTAATTCCTTCAGTAACCTCAGGTGAATAGCATCCGGTCCCACTGGTTTGAATTCATTCAAATTGGTCAGAAGATCTGACATGTTCTTTACTTATCCGGATCTGCATTCCTTCCCCTTTATTGTCTATGGTAACTTCCTCTTCCTCCCAAGAGGAAGATATAGAAGATACCATAGCTACAGAATAGAGGACTGCATCCTGGAAAATACTGAATCTTACAAGAATTAGGGAGCATAGTGCATCAACAACTGAACATGAGCTTCCAGGGTCATACTTGGCAAAAAGAGATAATACAATCCTTTGATGTATGACGAAAGCAGTAATGAATAGGAGTAGAATAGTTATTTTTACCTCTGCATTTGGCATTGGAGAGACCGATACTGGAATCCTGCATATAGTTTTGGTGCCCATGTTTTAAAAGGATATTGAAAATTTGGAGAAGCTGTAGAAAAGAACCACAGAAATGAGGGCTGGAAAAAATGCCGTACAGTGAGAATGAAAAAAAGACCAAGTGGTGGCTTGATTAGTATCTAAGCACTGACACAGGGAGAAAATAGCAGGTACTAAAGGGTTCTTTAGCCTAGTGAAGAAAGGCACAAACAAGAATCAATTTCTGTAAATTAAACCAGACAAATTCAGATTAGATAAAGCACACGTTTTTAAACTGTGAACAAACTGCCATGAGTTGTGCATATTCTCCATCTTGCTTTGAATCAAGACTTGATTTCTGGAAGATATACTTCAGTCAAACATTAGTTATTGTGCTCAATACAGGAGTATCTGGGTGAAACTATATAGCCTGTGATATATAGACAATCTAATGATCCCTTCTGGCCTTTATATCTAGGAATAGAATAAGTAGCTACATTTCCTCATGATTATTAAAAGCCTAGAGCAGGTCTAATCTATCAAAATTATTAGTCCCAACAAACTTGCACAGCTCCTCAGTTTCCCTATAAACTTTTATTTCCAGGGAAGGTTGTGGATTAACTCTTGGAAGCACAAAGTATCACAAACCACCGAAAAAGGAGAGCTAGAAAATTCTCCTATTTCTATTTATAGTATATCCCATTAACAAAGCAGATTCCCTCGTTACTAAGTTCCCTCCACTAATCATCTCCCCCTCTGTCTCAGCTAGAGGAAATTGCCATAAAAAAAGGAGTGAAGTCTTGATTCAGCACCACCTTTGTATTTAAGTAATGGTGAATTATGCGGCATTCAGTGGATCACTAGTAGAGAAGAGTGAAGCTGTGAAGAGGCAAATAGCTTGCATTATGTATTTCTTTACCTCAGTTCTGACAGTCAGCCCAAATGCTTTCAGTGCACACCATGGTACAGGGACTTTCTTCAATTAGTTGACACTTTGAAACTGCATTGCTTCTGTGATTTTTCATGTTACCAGTATATGATGATTCAAGATGCCTTCCTGTTTCTTGTTCCATTTCCTCGTTCCTGCTCCCTGAATTCAGTGTTCCTGTTTTAGGCTCTCTGCACACGCGTACATGGCATTTGATGTGTGCTGTTACTCAATGCCATCTACTACTGATCTGCTATTCAGACTATTTATTTTTTTGTTCAGACTGCTGCTGACCTAACCAGTTCATTGTTATTATGTCTAATTGACAACCTACTGGCCTGCCTTGGGGGAGGGGGGGGGGTGAGAGAGAGAGAGGGGTTATACCAGACCCTCTGTGGCCCCCTGCTGGAGGCCTTGTGGCCTGGCCACACCCCACCCCAAAAAAAGTCAATGGAGAGTGTCCTCCAAGCTGCCTAGAGTGGCTGTGTGGGACATAGCCAATCGGGGACCAGCAGCCTAGTATAAGAAGAGCTGCAGAGCAGAGGCAGTTCAGTTCCTTGCTGGAGCTGTAAGAGTGTGGATGGCTGATGGAGCTACAGAACCTAAGACAGGGGCAGCACTGCCAGAAGCTGGGGAGAGTGAGAAAGAGCCCAGAGCTGGTTACTGGGACTCCATTAGGTCAAGGCCCTGAGGTAAGGGTGAAGACGGCATAGGGCTGCGGCCCAGGGAATTAGAGAAGCTGTGCAATATAGTTAAACGGACATAGTAGATAACTGCTCTCTGCAGGGTCTCTGGGCTGGGACCTGGAGTAGTGGGTGGGCCTGGATACTGCCACTGGGAGAAGTGGCCTGGACGTTGAGGCACCCCAGAGCGGGGACTGAACTATAGTGGCCCAGCTGAAGAGCTGTAGCTCATGAGTGCACCCCAGTACAGTGTGTGCATGTGTTTGGATTGCTATGCTCTGATGCATCCCAGAATAGCACAATATCCTCCTGGATTAGAATTTACAGTGGGTTGCTGTTAGGCTTCCCATGTGGCTCATACACAAACCAAATTTAACTCATTAGCAAACACTTAAGATGATAAAACTCAATTTGCAAGTAAAGGAGCATGACTCAGTTCTGGCTGGTTACAACTCTAAGCTCCAGCATCACTTGTCTGTGAAACTGTTTTCATCGCATACCCTCATCCCATTCCCCAAAATGTTCACACTCTGGACTTTGTGCAACCAAAATTAAATAATGTCTTCTGGAATGACCTTAAAGACTATGGGTGTAAATTGGTGTAATTATCCAATGGTAGTTTAGCACCAGCTGGTCAACTATAAGTAGGGTTGCCAAGAGTCCCTTATTATAAGGAACATCCCTTATTTTTTCATCTCTGTACAACAAGATCAGGAGTTTCTGAATTGAATACCCCTGGAGAAAGTAGGTGAGTTATTATTATTAATGATAACAATAATAACATTGGGAGGAGAGGTGGGGCTGGGGTGCTAAGAAAACAGTCCCTTATTGTTGAAATACAATGTTGGCAACCCTACAAACTATTTCAGAGTGCTCGGAATTGACCCAGCCCAGAGACCACTGCTACTGTGAAGAAGAAAACAGAAGTCTTGTTGCTGCATCCTTGTATCATAAATATCACACTGAGAATGGATAGCCAGGACTGTGAAATTAAAATCTGTATTTGTGCCACAAACTTTGAAAGTGGCACTTTTAAAAACATAAAATAAAAGGTTTCTTATGGAAGCTGTCAGCTTGACCACCCTGGAGAATGAAGGCTTATTTTTATCCACAGAACAAGTACATTGTGCACAAGGTTCCCCATCCTGTCCTGCCATTGCACCTCAGTGATCTGGAGGCAAGACCTTTTAAGGCTGAAAGAGCATTTCAGGATTCATGCTCAGTCACACAGACCACCAAACAGGCATTATGTGGTAACAATATTCTGTCGTTATCAACCTGGGCTGGATTTAAAGTGACCGCCTTGATGTGAAAGACTTCATAACTCAATACCAATCCCCGAGCTAGTCAGCACCTTCTGAGAAACACATTTTATAGATGTCATAAAGAAACCAAACAATACTGTATCCAGATCATGTTAGGTCTGTGGCAGATGTGCTTTTTGTCAATTTAAAGTTCAATATGGCTACGCAGGAAGACAGAGAGAAGGAACTTACAGATTCAAAACCCCCAGTAGCTACTTTGAGCTGCACAATATTAATTATCATCAAAGTAATCTGACCTATTAAAATGAAATCTTTAATCAGCTGTTTCAGAAATATTGTAATTTAAAGTCTTAAATAATGCATGATCGATCTAAAAACAAGGTTGATTGATTTACTGGCTGTTTTACCTAAAGTAAAATTTGTTTTAAATTATTAAATAGTTTGCACACCTAGTTGAGCATTTACTCTAATTAGATACTTTAATATTTATTGATGGTTTGGATATTCTTATTTTGCATCTTGATTAGGAAATATGAGTGTTCTTGCGCCCTTTTGTCCACTTAGTCCCAATTAGGGTTATCTCCACTTTCTAGCCCTCTGTACAGCTGGACCAATTCTGTCACATAGAATCTATATCAGCGGAGGGAGTTCAGTTTAAGTAACAACCCCTCTCCAGTTAAGTCCTGCACAGAAAAACTTTAACACTATCAATGATTCTGACAAGGAAATGAGGAAAAAAATGTGCTGCTTCTACCCCATAAAATATGGGGGGGGGGGGGGGAGGAATCAGTGCTTGTCAAATGGATAGGCTAAAAATCAAGAAGGTAATATTGTTAAGAATAACTTATTTATAAACTACACTAATTCAAAGATTATGGAGTGGTAACATGGCCTGGTGGATAGGTACTGGACTAAGAGTCATGAGACCTGGTTAGTATTGCAGCAATTTCCATTCACCTTGGAAAATTCTAATTAGTTCTGATCATACCTGGATGGCTTCTTGCCCTTAATGGAAACCCTCAAGCAAATGTCAAGTGGTCACTGATCATACATTATGCTACCTCAACCTCACCCCCAAAACCTCCTACTGAATCATCTAGTTAGGATTTTCATAGATCTGCTAGACAGCTCTCTAACACCACATTCTACAGGCCATTATCCTCTGATCCCACTGAGAATTACCTAAAGAAACTACACCATCTGCTAAAAAAACTCCCTGACAAAGCACAGGAACAAATCTGTACAGACACATGCCTAGAACCCCGACCAGGGGTATTCTATTTGCTACCCAAGATCCATAAACCTGGAAATCCTGGACTCCCCATCATCTCAGGCATTGGCACCCTAACATCAGGCTTGTCTGGTTATGTGGACTCTCTCCTCAGACCCTACGCTACCAGCACTCCCAGCTATCTTCGAGACACCACTGACTTCCTGAGGAAACTACAATCCATCGGTGATCTTCCAGAAAACACCATCCTGGCCACTATGGACGTAGAAGCCCTCTACACCAATATTCCACACAAAGATGGACTACAAGCTATCAGGAACAGTATCCCTGATAATGTCACAGCTAACCTGGTGGCTGAACTTTGTGACTTTGTCCTCACCCACAACTATTTCACATTTGGGGACAATATATACCCTCAAGTCAGCGGCACTGCTATGGGTACCCGCATGGCCCCACAGTATGCCAACATTTTTATGGCTGACTTAGAACAACGCTTCCTTAGCTCTCGTCCCCTAACGCCCCTACTCTACTTGCGCTACATTGATGACATCTTCATCATCTGGACCCATGGAAAAGAAGCCCTTGAGGAATTCCACCATGATTTCAATAATTTCCATCCCACCATCAACCTCAGCCTAGATCAATCCACACAAGCGGTCCATTTCCTGGTCACTACTGTGCTAATAAGCGATGGTCACATAAATACCACCCTATACCGGAAACCTACTGACCGCTACACTTACCTACATGCCTCCAGCTTCCATCCAGGACACACCACACGATCCATTGTCTACAGCCAAGCTCTAAGATATAACCGCATTTGCTCCAATCCCTCAGATAGAGACAAGCATCTACAAGATCTCTATCAAGCATTCTTAAAACTACACTACCCACCTGCTGAAGTGAAAAAACAGATTGACAGAGCCAGACGAGTACCTAGAAGTCACCTCCTACAAGACAGGCCCAACAAAGAAAATAACAGAACATCACTAGCTGTCACCTTCAGCCCCCAACTAAAACCTCTCCAGCGCATCATCAGAGATCTACAACCTATCCTCAAAGATGACCCTTTACTCTCACAGATCTTGGGAGACAGACCTGTCCTCGCTTACAGACAACCCCCCAACCTAAAGCAAATACTCACCAGCAATCACACATCACTGAACAAAAACACTGACCCAGGAACCTATCCTTGTAACAAAGCCCGATGCCAACTCTGTCCACATATCTAGTCAAGTGACATCATCATAGGACCTAATCACATCAGCCATACCATCAGGGGCTCGTTCACCTGCACATCTACCAATGTGATATATGCCATCATGTGCCAGGAATGCCCCTCTGCCATGTACATTGGCCAAACCGGACAGTCTCTCCACAAAAGAATTAATGGACACACATCTGACATCAGGAATCATAATACTCAAAAACCAGTGGGAGAACACTTTAACCTGTCTGGTCATTCAGTGACAGACCTGCGGGTGGCTATTTTACAACAGAAAAACTTCAAAAACAGACTCCAACGAGAGACTGCTGAGCTGGAATTGATATGCAAACTAGATACAATCAACTCAGGATTGAATAAGGACTGGGAATGGTTGAGCCATTACAAACATTGACTCTATCTCCCCTTGTAAGTACTCTCACACTTCTTATCAAACTGTCTGTACTGGGCTAGCTTGATTATTACTTCAAAAGTTTTTTTCTCTTACTTAATTGGCCTCTCAGAGTTAGTAAGACAACTCCCACCTGTTCATGCTCTCTGTATGTGTGTGTGTGTATATATATATATATCTCCTCAATATATGTTTCACTCTATATGCATCCAAAGAAGTGGGCTGTAGTCCACGAAAACTTATGCTCTAATAAATGTGTTAGTCTCTAAGGTGCCACAAGTACTCCTGTTCTTTTTGCGGATACAGACTAACACGGCTGCTACTCTGAAATAGATCTTTAGTGTGTACCATATAATAATATATGCTCAGGCAGGTCCCGCAGACAATACCTACTGCTGACAGCACCTGAGGTAATATGTGATCTATTGTTTCCAAAGTAGCATGATAGGGTTCTTTGCTTTTATTAAATTCTGAGGCTATAGGACAACATCCACTCCTAAAGAAGGGCTTTCATTGCTACCCCTCAGGGAGATTTTTTGATCACACTAATATAGTGAGAGAGATTTCAAGGGGAGGGAAAAGGGTACTTGACAGGCTTCAAATGTGAGCTGACGTGCCCACCTGACATCTCACAGGTCCCTGGAAGATATGTAACCTTGAACCAAGGATAAAGGATGGTGATAAAATAATGACTAGATTGAATTTTATTCTGTTTCTCTCCTCCCCCAGCAGCCTATCACTCATCCCTTCAGCAAGACCAATGACTTGTTTTAGCTTGTCTTTTCAAAGTGCTTTTTCATATAGCTGAGGGGATGCTGTGGAAGCTTTATTAATGGTATGGCTTGTCTGAAAGTGCCTACACAGATCATATATCACTTGGTGTAGCCTTCAATGAACTAATATGCAAGGCACACATGCTCCATTAAGTTCTAGCAGAGAGGAAAAGTATTAGCCTCTGACATTCTACAGCAATCAGTACTCACGCTGAACTTACACCCTCTTGTTCAAAATGAGGGGTGGCTGGGCAGCTCAGGGGAGAAAACATTACCAAATATAATATACATGTAACCCTTGTGGGCCGCAGGGATTTATTCTGACTTATTTCCCAGCCCGCCACAAATTGCAAGATAGCTATGTTGAATATTGGTTATATTAAGGAGAGCACTGTAAATATCTCAAACCCTACATATTGGGTTGTTAAAAAAGGGAGGGTATATGAATAGAAATCCTGTCTGAGGAGCAGAGGCTGAGAAATAAAGACAGGTATAACAAAGTAGTCTTTTTCTGAACATTTCTGATTGCAATAGTGCTGCTTTCCTCTGCACCAGAGGTAGATTACATACCTTCTAATCCACAGAGAATGCAGATGCAGTACAGCAGATGGAAAGAGCATTAGAAAGAAATGGCAAATCCTTATCTTTGTTTTCAACCTTAGCAGACCTAAAAGCAAAAAAAAAAAATAATTGTACACTACTTAGCAATTATTTTTAGTGCTAATTGGATAGGATAAAGCCCTGGAAATCTTGGCAGTCTTCATATCTACCAAACACAGTTTAGGCAGCATAAATAAACTATGGATAAAGAATTCTAGCCATGACCATATCTGGAGGCTTTGTAGTTGAAATTAAATCTCACTATAATATAGAAATTAAAACTTGCCAGATGTTACAGGGCTTTGATATAGTTCAACAGGGGTAAGATTATGGGTTTATTAACTATGCCAGCTGGTACTGAGAGATTTTTTTTTTATGTGATACTTAATGTGTACCTATAAAGACACAAGGAACATAAAAGCATGTGAAACCCTAACCAAAAAAAGCTCATAAAAATCACATCAATCAAATGTAAATGTAATAAATTAAATGAACACCAGAGGTCTCTATTCAACTCCCCGCAGCACCTCAAGGATGAAGAAATGCAGCAAAAGACTTTTTCTAAAAGCTTTTCTGAATTTCTAAACATTTTAGAATGACACCGTCTGTAATTAAATCCTCCTGTTTTGTGCGGAATAACATGCTAGCTATCATTGTACAATAGTCCACAACCAACTGCCACAGCAAAGGAGTTTGACCTGGAGTTACTGATATAAATGAGAAAGGGCTGCTGGCCAGTCCTTTTCTGGCCCCGATTCAGGAACGTGCTTAAATCCATCCCTATTCAGGAAAACACTTAAATTTAAGCACGTGCTTAAGTCCAACTGAGTTCAATTTAAGCAAGGGGCTAAGTGCTGTCCTGGATAGGGTTAAATTCCCTGGTGGAGGAGCCTGTGACTTAGGAATTCACTCCCTCACTTGGTCCAAAATAGCCAAAATCTTAAGACTTCAGGGCACATTATGCAGCTTATCTCCTCCTTCTCCCCACCCCAGACATTTGAAAATGGTGTGGGGGGGGAATATAAATGGAGAACAGTTGGGAGATGAAATTTTTAGATTACCTTATTTACAGGGTAAAGTGCATGATTATATCTGAATTGTACTGCTGCACTTAAAAAATATATCACTGATAATACCCTAAGTTACATTAGGTGAGCCAAAAGTGTATACAAGTGCCCTGTTCAGCCTGTGTGTGTGTGTGTATATATATATATAAAAATCCAATACATTTAAAAAAAATAAATATATATCCTCTGTACATTGAGTGTTCACGTTGTTTATTACACTGGTGGTTTTTTTTTTTTTTTTAAAGAAACAGTTTTTTAAAGAACCGGTAGTTAAATTACTACCATAACATAAGCCATAAACTACAGCAAAACATGTGATAATAAATTACTAGAAGCATCAGAGGGGCTGGTAGTACTGCCTATTAAGGTTTCCTGACATTTCCTGTTAAAGGAACCCATTTTCAGTTGTGTGACAGAGTGAATGGGAAGAAAAGAAAAAACTGACACCAATCAGCTTGAATTATCCAATCCTCTCAGAGGCTGCTAGGAGTTGGAGGGATCTGGGACCTATAATAGCCAAGCCCAGCTCCTTCTAGGTGAGAAAGGTTGTACTGAAGAAGGCTGGGATACATGTGTTCAGAACAAAGAGATAAAGGGTTCACCATGGTACCAGAAAAACAAACATGCATCTGTATGTGTCCAAAGAATTGGGCAAGGCAAAACAGAAGGCAAAAGACTGCTTTGACAAATGGGTGATGGAAAATGGGAAACCAGTTATACTTTTGGCTTATGCTGTACAGGAGCATAATTTATGGCTCTAATTGCTTGGTTCCTACCACTGTGGACAAACTGAGTTCATCTGTGTATAAAATTCAGGTTATTGGAAATAAAGTGGATAAGCTGTTTAAAAGTAAGTTCTTCGCCCTCCAGAGACTGCGTGATGATCATGCTTTTATGGGTACACACCACTACTGTTGAAGTTGAGAAATGAGCTCACAATTATGCCTGACAGCAGAAATGTGGTTTGTGTAATCCAAAGAAACAAACAGGATGAAGTTACCTTTCAATGCCCAGTCATGTTCATGCCTCAGAATAAAGGACTTGGGGACACTGAAGGGAGCCCCAGCGAATTAATGACTCTAGTTTTAGGTCACTTTGCAACCATAGGGGTTATGTTTTCAGGAAATAAAATGAATACCTATAGGCATTGGAAGGGGAAAGTAAACTTTACTAACCCTGACTTAAGTTAAGGAGATGAATCTATATAAACTTAGCAGAAAGCGCTGGTATGTTAATGTATTGTAGAATGGGGAGCTGGGGTTGGAAAACAAAAGGCAATACAGATGGTAATGACCCAAACTCCTTTAATCCATCCTAGCATGGGTAAACTATATCGTCCCAAGTCACCAGTAAAAGTAATAATGCATTTTCCCTGCATAGGTCACCTGGGATATTGCTTAATAATGTACAGTTTGTGCACATACTGTTTTAAATCTCACTGAAATATGGCTAAATTTGGTAATTGTGTAAGAGCAAGTGCATTACTGTTGTATGTTAACTAACAAGGAAGTATACTAGCATTATATCAGGAATGTCCATGAGCCTCAATAGCTAGGCAAGAGACTATGCTGCAGTCTGGTATCTTTTGAAGTAGACTCCAAAACTTAGATAGAGTTGTTGGTTCCATTTCTGGACTGTTTGGCTCTGGGATGTCCATTTGGAACAGAGCAGCTATGAAAGATATAAAAAGGCACGTTAACTATTTTAAGCATCATGCAGCAGAAACCGTTTCTAAACCCACTGAGGGCCTGATCCTGAGGAATGGTGCATAATACGCATGACATTGTTGAGCTATTTAAACAAGAAAAGATTAATGAATTGATCACAGAAAATAAGCAAGCAAGGGAAAATTGTGTAGGTAAACAAGTTAATTGCACCACTTATGGGAGTTATGTTAACTTCCATAACAGTTCTTTTGGGAGCATGTTAATAATGATCAATTAGCTAAATGGTACTGTCCTCAGTGCCTACATAGATTCTTGTTAACAAGTTTCCTTTGGCACAATTCATATTGTGGGGTCAGTGACCCCACATCCTAACTGAGGCACATGTTATTCAAAACAATCATGCTTTGGTGTCAGGTTCCATGTATATTTCTTTTATGGTATCTTTACCGATATCTGATTCTGACACTGCAATATTTAATACATTGGCTATTCGCCGTTCAGTAAGTTACCCGTAAGACAGTGTCTTCAAGGAACACCTGGATGTACTCATCTACTGATGTATCACTCAAACACAAATCTGCAAGGCACCGCACATGGCTTGTTGTTCTGCTAAGGGATATCAGTACATGTGTAGATGTAATGTTTCTGACATCACAATTCCTGTGTGTGTCCACACTGGCCTGGAAAGTTAGCCGCTAATGTCTCCTGATGCCTAATGGTACGGATAACCTATAATATGGATGGATAGTATTGTGTAGTAAGGAATTATAAGAAATTTACACATGAAGACCTCGTTCATAATGTCACTGCTCCAAATTTGTTTTACTTTTCATGTAAGTAGCATTATGGGTCATGCTATAGTGCCTATTCCAGTTTTTCAAAACGGGGCTTACTTGGAATCATGGATTCAACCAAGATAAAGTTGAAAAATACATACCAGTTTTTAGCGTACATATTGATCCACTAAATTTCAATTTTAAAACATCATTAAGTCAAAAAGACACTCACATTATTCAGATTACCAATGACATTCATAAAGCAGAAGAAGCCTTGAGTGACCTTATCCATGATGTTGATCTGAAAATATTAATGCTTCATACCTGGATAGAAGATGCATTTAAAGCTTTGCTTGTGTTACAGTGAGTATTAGTTTTAATTGTACTGATTATGTACTGCCATTTAAGCAGTTTGCTAACACACTATAAATCTCACATGAATGTTCTTACCTCTCTTTCCTATATCAAATTAACAAAGGTGTTACCTTTATAATAATCACAGTGCCAAATGGGGAACTGTTCACCAAAACATATGTTGCACACACCACATTAAGAGGTATTTTCCATATGTCATTAATATATTAAATATAGGTGTTGGGAAGTTATGTTAACTGAGTATTATGCTCTTCCCACAATTCTGGACACCCATGCTAAGTATCCCATAACACTCTGCAAAGCTGAAGTCAGCTTTGGCACCGAAATATAGGAAACATGTCAAACACTAGATACATAAACATTCTGCCCTGGTACAAGTTGTGAGGTACTTTCACAGGCAATTGTTTTGGAGTGTGGTATCCAACATAGAGCTAAGGAAAGGTACTCCCTGGTACTAAAAAAAAAAAGAAAAGAAAAAGCTGACTGGTAACTTTAGTCTTGGGTAACGTGCATAGTGCTTTTAGCTTGTTAACAGCTCTAATATAAATATGATAGTTTTGCGGGGTGAATTTCAGCACAAACCTTTTGTGTAATGTGAACTGCATGCTGCAAGACACAGGTTCCATATGTATATCTTCTTTCTATATTGTACTACTTAGTCTTTAGCCAATTTATTGTCTAAGCTTGGTTATTTGGTCTCAAACTTTTTAAATAGCAAACTGCAAGTGCAATCAAAAGTCAATTGATTTTTTTTTAGCAAATTCCACTTAAGAGGATGAAGATAACATAGTTGTGACTGCTGCAATTCTATCAGCTTTCAGGGCTAAACAGATGCTGCATAGTCAGGGGAAATGGTGCAAGGAGGATGTAAAAGCTTATTTCAAAAACTGAAAGAGATGGGTAGCTACTGTCTGTTAGCACAGCATGACAGGGGAGCTGGCCTTAGTGAAAATAGTTAGCAGTGCTATTACCACATTACTGTGATATAGCCACTCTGAAAAGTAACAATGCACTGTCGCTCTTTTGTGACTTAAATGGTGCTTATTAACCTCATTCTCATGAAATGGAAGGGTTAAAGAACCTGATATATAAGCAGGTGAGGTTAGAGCAGTAGATGCACATACAGTAAAACCTTCCAAGAGCGACCCATCATGGGAGTTAGCAAAAGTGGTTACTTGTCAGAGGTGGTATCTCTTCAAAGGTTTGCACACCAGAGAGATGTGGTGTTCCATGCCCTCTGCACATAGTCGCTTGTGACAGGTGATCTCTCTTCAGAGGTGGTCTCTAAGGCAGATTTTACTATATTCTCCTATCTAACTAGGATAACCCTAGAAACGTAATCCAGCCCGTAGTCAGTGCAAGATGATTCCCAAAGCCACACTTATTGGTGCATAGTCCAGTCTAGGTGAAATGTTTCAAGTAATGAAGTGACTACCTTGGGATTTAAGTCTAATAAAGCTCATTGTCAGCAATCTTTTTCCAGATATTCAACCTAGATTTCTCCCCTTAATATTGTGCTGCTCCCAAATATTTCTATTCCCCCCTTAGTTCTTCTCCATGCTCACTGTTTGCACCCAATAGCCCTTCGTGGGACATAGGCTACTTCCCCAGTTGGGAAAGCCAGGCCCACCCACTTCTCCAGATTCCAACCCTGGGACCCTATAAAGTTGGAGCAAACACTTTTCCCTTCAGTTAGCTGCTACTTCCTTAGACCTCTTCTCACCTGGTCTCTTTACCTTCACCGCTTACCTTGGGGTTAAAGTTCGCAGTTCCTCTCTCTCCCAGTTTAAGCAAATGCCCCACCCCTTTTCTAATTTGATGCGTTGCTGACCTCACTGACTTTTTTTATGGCCATGCTGCCAGATTTTATTCCACATGACAGCATTCATATCCTAGGTGATTTGAACTGATTTTGAGGCTCTGTCAAATGCTTAACTAAAATCCAGTTATTACTGTGACCCTGGCTATCAACATAAGGACAAATTACTTCTATTGTTATTCTGCCTCCTTCCCATGAAGATGATTCATGCAAGGGACTCCTCCCATCAGCTGAGCTTTGCAGCCAAAAGCATGTGGGAGAAAGAGAATCAAACCTCTAACAAAAATGAACTGATTATCTTTATGCTGCTTGGACTCTGGGGGGCAAGACGTTTCTGGGCATAAGCAAGAGATCCCCAGGTGCTTAGCCTGGGTTAGCCCTAAAGGACATATAGAGTTTGCTGATTATGGACACTTTGGGTATGTCTTCACTACCCGCCGAATCGGCGAGTAGCGATCGATCCAGCGGGGATCGATTTATCACATCTAGTCTAGATGCGATAAATCGACCCGAGCACTCTCCCGTCGACTCCTGTACTCCAGCGCCATGAGAGGCGCAAGCAGAGTCAATGGGGGAGCGGCAGCAATCGACTCACCACGGTGTAGACACCACACTAAGTTGATCTAAGTACGTCGACTTCAGCTACGTACTTAGATCAACTTACCATGGTGTCTTCACCGCGGTGAGTCAATTGCTGCCGCTCCCCCATCGACGCTGCTTGCGCTTCTCATGGCGCTGGAGTACAGGAGTCGACGGGAGAGCGCGTAAGTTGCATAACTTAGATCGATTTCCTCCCTCTTCCCCCCCCCCCCAGTGTAGACCAGGGCTTCTATTACCTTTTGAAACTTAACATTTGTGTGTATATATGTTTACCTGCTTTAACCTTGTAAATAACTCTCTGGTTTCCTTTTCCTATTTAATAAATCTTGGTATCGTTCATTACAGGATTGGCTACAAGAATTGTTTTTGGTATGAGATCTAGGGGGCCGTTAACCTACATAAGTGACTGGTCGTTTGGGACTTGGTGTAACCTGTATAGTGCTGTGATTCTTGGTGTGAAGGACCAGCTATGACAAAGGTACAAACACTTGGTTGGCGAGATAAATTAGAGTACCCAAGTCTGTGACTCCATGTTATGGCTGGTATAGTGCCTGAGGAATTTACAGTTGATAATTGGTTGGTGAAAGCTAAGTATAGAACTCATAATCAATTTGGGGTTTGTGTCCTGGTTCCTAACAGTCTGCCATGAAGTTGGTATTCATGCTCTTGAGTCACTGCAGGCAGCATTACAATTACATCTACTTCATTCTTTTTATCCATTGACTTTGTCCTTCTGTTATTGAAAGCTATTGAGTTTATCTGGTAACACTTGTTCTTCATAACTCTAATATTTATATCCATGGTCTAGTATCCTATTTTTTTACTAGTTATTATATTTTTCATCTTTTTTACTAGACACACATGAGTGGGCAACTGCCAGGGTCACTTATTTTGCTTCATTTTTGAACATTGGTATCAAATTTGCATTTCTAAAATCTTTGCACAACAAGTTCAATATGCCTTTTCAAGAGATTGGAAATAATATAATAAGTCGATGATTAGCTAATTCCCTTACCAAACTGTGGTCCCAATCCTGAAAATATACACTTGAAAATTGCTGAGGGTCTCAGCGGACTACTTAATGATCTTTCCAAATGTTGTTTGTACCGTTAGCTAACTATTGTAAAGCGCTTTGGATAAAAGCGCTATATAAAAAAAATAATAATAATTAACATTTTTTTGTTCTACAAATAAAAGCACACAACTCATATTTTAATATCAGTAGTCTTACCTTTCTAATGTGATGGATGTGCCTCTCTCCCCCACCGCGGCAGCACCCAAACTGGGGCTGTGAAGAAGGGGAGTCTCTCCCTCTCTCTCCCATCGCAGCAGCCACAGAGCTGGGGCTGGGAAGGAGGGCCGTCTCTCCCTGGCAGCCACAGGTCTGGAGCTGGGGAAAGTCACCTCTTTCTCTGGCTGCCGCAGCCCTGCACATCCCAAATTCCTCCCACCTCCTCTTCTCACCCCACTTCCCCCTCCCACCTACCCCTTATTTCCCCCAAGGCCACCACCTCCCCTCACATGTGCATCTTCTCCAGGGTCCAGGCACCTAATTAGGTGGGTGGCCCTTCATTCTCTCGTATGTGGCCACCCAGGCACGCCCCTTAGAGGGAACTATCCGCAGACCACCAGAATGGAGCTCGTGGACCACTGGTAGTCCACGGACCACAGTTTGAGAACCTCTGATGTAAGTGATACTTCTCAGTCCTGACCTGAAACATGCTAGACAATCATACCACATTTTGTGGTAGCTTTCTGATGTGGACAAATAGAACAATGATATCACTTGATCAGTATTTTAATGTAGGTATTCATGAAAGAGAGGGCCTGTTCATTAATCCATTTTACTACCTTCTATCTATGCTATCACACAGTTGATGAAGAAATAAAGGAAGGCTATATGATCTTGTATTTAATTGGACATGTATAGAGGACTGGCATGTAAAGAGTTAAACTGTTACATAACTTGTTACATAACAATATTTTAGTGACATCCTAAATACATGGTATTTATAGTGTATTTGTTCCTGCGGAGTCAGGTGAATTAGAGTTGTACACACACTACTCTTCAGGATGGGAGTTATGTTGAATTGGCATTCTGAAATGTCAGCTTCATTCACTCATTCTCTAATCCAAGTAAAATTATTTGGCACATCTTAAATACAAATGCCTTTATTGAATAAACAAATTTAACAAAGGGATAGTAATACTAGACTTCCTCTCCACTGAATTGACTAACTTCTTCCATTTTTTTCTTATTGCTGTGTCCTCTTTACTAAACTAATGTGGCTATGTTTTGTTTATTAAAATGTCTCTTTCAAAGTTTCTCAGACTTTGAAGTTCTCATCTGACAGCATGTAAATGCAATACTACAGTATAAAAATTCTGTCTGAGTTTAGCTGAAACACTTCAAAATCCAAACAAACAGAATACAGAATGAAAATATGGAAATAATTTCATTCTATCAATGTTTTATAAGGCTTCAAGATATGATTTGATTTTCTAGTGAGACACTAAAGGCAGTTCACATGCAGTAAATAAACTTGTATTCCATACTTCGTATAACTAACATACAGTTCCAATTTACATAGTTACAATCACCCATGTTGAGTTAATTATCCTTGTATTGACTCTTGACAGTTACAGGTGGTCATCCATAACTTACTTTTTTTCAAAGCATTGTGTATATGAATTGAATAATTATATATTATGATCTTGGACTTAAAATGCCAAATTTCGAGACTCTAGACAGGACCTACTCTAAATGTGAGATTTTCTGGAAATCTCTAAGGCCTGTCCAATTGAGTACAGTTGTGCAAAACTCCACTTAATCCTTTAAGAATAGCTCTTTGTTTGGATGTGGATTTGAGTTTTGTTTTGTGGCGGCAGACAGCTCTGTGCCTCCATGTTCCACCATTTTATACAGTTTCCACATTATCTCCCCTCTGTGGCCAACAGGTGGATAAAGATGTGTAGAATCTTTTTTTCACTGCTTCAAAGATTACTCTTGTCATTCCATAGCCTCCTCAATAGAAGGTGATGCAGGAAATACAGCTGACTCCTAACTCTTCAGAAATCAAGTAATTAGATCTTAAAGAACCTTCCTGCTCTTCAGCCAAGGCTACTTCCAAGCATTGCTTCCACGCTTCTGGATCTACTACTTTATCTTGTTTAGTGACTTAAAACAAGAGGGGTCCATCTGATATAACACTCTTGTGCAGCTGGTAAAACAGAATGACTCATGAATAGGGCCCTTCCAAATACACGGCCATGAAAAATGTATCACAGACCATGAAATCTGGTCTCCACTCTGAAAATCTGGTCTTTTGTGTACTTTTACCTCAAACAATATAGATTTCACAGGGGAAACAAGCGTTTCTCAAACTGGGGATCCTCAACCCAAAAGGCAGTTGCAGGGGGGTTGCAAGGCTATTGTGTGTGGGGGAGGGGTCATGGTATTGCCACCCTTACTTCGCACTGCCTTCAGAGCTGGGTGGCCGGAGAGCGGTGGCTGCTGGCCAGGTGTCCAGTTCTGCAGGCAGCAGTATAGAAGTAAGGATAGCAATACCATACCATGCCATCCTTACTTCTGTACTGCTGCTGTCAGTGGCGCTGCCTTCCGAGCTGGGCTTCCAGCCAGCAGCTGCTGCTTTCTAGCTGCCCAGCTCTGAAGGTAGCACCACCGCCAGCAGCAGCGTAGAAGTAAAGGTCGCAGCACTGCAACCCTCCCTACAATGACCTTGTGACCCCCCCACACACACACTACCCCTTTTTGTGTCAGGACCCCTACATTTACAACACCATTTTAAATAACTGAAATCATGAAATTTATTATTTTTAAAATCCTATGATCATGCAATTGACCAAAATGCATCGTGAATTTGGTAGGGCCCTACTCATAAAGCAGAGAATCAGATTTAGGGATTTATTTGCCACATCACACAGATAAACATGAACATTTAACTACCTCAAATAGGCAGCGATTCTAACCATTTCTGTAGCCATAATTCACCAAGCAAAGAGTCAAAACATTATTAAAAGAAAATACTTCCTCGACTTTTAGACCTTATGAGTAAAGGCCTGGTAGAAGAAACAAAGCTGGCATTGTGCTCTGAAGGTTTGCTGGGCTGCAAGAGCCAGAATCTGCTGAGGAAAGGAGGCCCACAAGACCCTCCCCTGCAAGTTCCCTGTCTCAGCCCCTCTGTTTGCACTGTTGAGGATCAATCAATAGAAGTTCATCAACTGACTTTGCCTCTTTTCCTATGCACAGAAATGACAGCAATCTCTAAAGTAAATATTTCTAAGACTTTATAGATTAAAACCAACAGTATGAATTAAAGTCAGGTTCCTCCCTAAGTAACTTTTCTTCACATTAATAATCTCAAAATGTAATCAAATGTGTGATTTAAAAGAACGGAAGACAGCTGGGACAGCCTGGGAAACCATAGAAGAATATGTATCATGTTAAATAGGCAGTGAATAGTTAGAAAACAAGACCACTATTTTCTCTAGTAATTCCACTCTTAAAAAAAATGGTTGGGGCTGATGCTTGTGCAAAACTGAATTAAATCAATGAGTTGCAATCTAAGCCTCCACAGCTGCATAGCCTTCCTGTGGTTTCAAATATTTCTATAATCTTGGGTGGAGTGCGGGATGCCATGTGCTCCTATAACTCTGGGAACAGCTGAACATAAAAAAAAAAAAAAGTACACTTCCCAAAGAGAGAGAAACATATCTGCACTCACATGATTAACTAATCTTATATTCTTGACCACACAGCAATCAAAATACAAACTAGAAACCAAAAATATTGGATTTTTGTTGTGGTTGGAGGGTGTTTTTAATGTTTCCTGGGTAGGAATAAAAAAATTCTCTGCACTCATGGTAAAGAAAGTTAAAGTCTACTTTTGGAGTATATTTTGGCTTTCCCTTTGTGTAAATGAGAGAGATTTAAAATCAAGTAAACTAAATCTAGATCAGTTCTAAAAAGTCCAAAAGGCCAATATTGGTCAACATGGGTGAAAAAAGATGGAATATGTTAAGGACAGGGGAATGCGAAGTGGTCTTCAATCAGTTCAGATCCAAGGAATTATTCGCAAATGGCCTTAGTAAATAGCAATACCAAAATACTCTTGCTATCTTTGTAGCTTCTCTAGTATTTCTTTAAAATTCCTCCTATCATTTTCATGAAATTCTCACACTTATATTACAAAATAAGATCAACCAAAGCAAATGGCTCTTTTCCTAATACCTCTTACACAGATGTAGTGTATTGGGTCACTATTACTATGGAAGACAAGTTTACATTCTTGATAACCACAACAAACTTGAGCTGTGAAGAATCTCTCTCTGAACTTGGAATCAGCTGTCTATTTTCTAACGGCTTGATACATTGAAGTCAATGTCAAAACACCCGTTGTCTAAATGCCTATATTCATCCCTATTAAACAATTTTTTTTAGTGACTCAAACTTTCTTGGAGGTCTCATGCCAAGGCCTGCCTGAGAGTGTGTTACACTCCAGTCTGCTGTAGAAGGATTGGATTAGCCCATGGTCTGTATCTGTGTGGAACTCAGTTGCTCTTTTTGCACATGCTTGATATTAGCCTTGTCACTGTCAGATACTCATCTGCTCTTAGACATTTCTCAATAAAGTTAACTCTTTACTCTAAAATAGCCCACAGGTGAAGAAATAAGCATTTCCTCCCATACAATAGTAAGTAAATGAGCCATTTTCATTGAATGACTTCTCTGTGAGGCATCCAATGCTTTCTGCTGACTTCACTCTCATACAGCTAAGAGAAAGTCAGACCTTTTGTGAGAACAACCATCTAGTTGCCATCAGCCAAGTCAAAGCAGAGAGGACTTTATATCTTTGTTTTGAAAAGTATCCAGTCCCCTGGTGATTTCTGCAGTTTTCATCAACCTCCAACTTTCCTTTACCCCCAAGACACACAAGCCAAAATGGGTAATGAATTTGATGCCAAACTAATTGCCTTAAAGGCAGTTTCCATTGAGCAGCTCTTCTGGCAACAAAATGTTTTGTTTTACTTCAATATCTATTCCTGTATCTTCCTCAATTACAACTTTCTTTTCTAAAGCGATTCTCTCCTAAATGCTAGTAAAAGATCTGCCATGTTTTGTTTTTCTGGAGAGCTCAATTTTTAAATTTCTTGAGCAAAACTGCCTCCTTCATTGATGGCCTCTCTCACCCACTTCTGTCTACCTTTAACACTCAATCGAATAGCAGAAGCTACAAGAAAGAGATGAGTTGTGAAGTCATGGTGAGGAATAATCAACTGCATTAGCCAGTGCAAACCAGAGTTCTATAATCCAAACCAAAGCCATTTCAATTTGTCCTCCATGCGTTCCTGTAATGGGGTATATAGACCCCACACAGTAGCAGCCACAAAAGAGTTAATATACGGCTAATAGATGGTGCAATTACCTCTCCAGTTGTGACTCAATGATTAGTTGGCAACAGCTGGGATAAAAGGCTATAACTTAGAGAGAAAGGTGGCTGCCAGAGTGACTGGGAGTTGCCTCTAAAACTTCCCACCAATGGACTGGGAGAAACCTGTCCAAGGAGTCAGGCTTCCAAAGGGAGAGCCATTGAGTACAGCTCAATGAACGACACCTGCAAGCAGGCAAGAGGTAGGAAGCAGCCCAGGAAAGCAGCCAACAATCTTAAGATGCAGTTCCTAGCTGTTTAAGCTCAGGGTTTCTGAGCTGGAACCTGTAGGAGAGGGTGGGCCTGGGTTCCTCGCCCACTCCCTCAGGAGGGGAGAGGCAAGCCCCTGAGTGCAAAGGAGCAAGCAAGGACTATTGAGTTCAGGTTGGAGCTGGAGACCTAATCTAAGGTCATTAGAGATTTGGTTCTGTTTAAATGTCTTTGGTTACCCCAGAATAGGCAAGACAATGAGTGACCCGACCCAACCCAACAAGCAGGCTGAGTCTCAAGGGCTCAAGTGCCTTGGTTTTGGAGAGTTGCCCCAGGCAGCAAATACCAGACCCAGAAGCCATGCTCTAGAGACGTGCACTGACTAGAGTGTGAGGCCGCAGCAGTCTCCTCTGGTAGTGGTGGCAGCAGCCTTCTGACACAAACTAAGCTAAATAAAACACATCTTCTGCTCCTGGCAGTGCCCAGAGAACAAAACAATGATACACTTCTACCTCGATGTAACGCTGTCCTCGGGAGCCAAAAACTCTTACCGCGTTATAGGTGAAACCGCGTTATATCGAACTTGCTTTGATCCACCGGAGTGCGCAGTCCCGCCCCCCCGGAGCACTGCTTTACCGCGTTATATCCGAATTCGTGTTATATTGGGTCACGTTATATCGGGGTAGAGGTGTAGCTTAATTTCTAGGCCAACCTAGTACCAGAAAATTACTCTCTGCCACTCCTTATTTTAGATACAAGTGGCTCTCTGTCACTCTCTGCAATTCTAGATGCAAGTCTAGGTAATGGTACCATATGTCTGTGAGATACTATTACTGAATGATCATATCCTACAGCTAATGCTGTATTACGATATAATTTGGCATAATTGATATTTTCTTAGTTTAAATAGATTTGTTTTTTTCATTCCTTTCCCTTTTAACATTCTGGAGTTAAATGAGTAGGTTTACTATCTTTTTTTACAGTAAGGTGCAGTCAGAACATAGGACTATTCAATTGGGATTATGTATTACAGAAGAATGGACTATTATGATGAGTTTAGTCCACAGTAACTCAAGCTAGTGTGCATTGAAAATGCCTGTGTACAGAAGACACAACCCATTAAAGTGCACTAATTCCCTCTTTGCTGTGAATTCTGTACTCCACTTTCAAAATGGAGTACATTTACTGTGAATTGAGTTAGTGAGGACTATTGTTAATGTGCACGCAATAGTTCTGCACATTACGCTGGCTGTTCTCCAATTGCTGTCCCACACTGTTGTGTGGGCATCCATGACCAACCTGTCCATTTAACTCTGTGACTTCCACTATTCTGGGGTCCAGTTGACCAGATAACCCCTTCCCCACTTAAAAACTGGCATAAGGCCAGGCTCAAGTATGTCAGCATTACACGATGCCTCTTGCAGCCACTTGGAGCCATGGTGACATTCTTGATCTCTTCACTATCTGGGGAGACAGCAATGATCAGCAAACTCTTGTGACCAATCATCACAATAAGAAACCTCTTGAGAACATTGCTAAGCACATAGCTGAGAAGGATCATGGATGGGAAGCTGATCAGTTCCATATAAAGAGCTTAGAAACATATGCAAAAAAACCAGGGATGCCAGAAACAAATTAGGTGATGCCTATGTGATCTGTCCATTTTACGAGGAGCTGGACAGAATTTTTTTGCCTGTGTGCACCACAGAACCCAATGGCCTTGTGGACAGTGGCACCCCTCCCTCTGCAGAGGAGACTGAGGATGACCACAATTCATTAGAGGAAAATTATTTCTGTCCGTACAGCCAGGATCACTTCTGAATTCAAGAACCTGAGAGTGGCTGTGTAGGAAGCCAGCCCAGTCTCAGCCTGGGACACAGGAGGAAGACCCTCTTAAGGGGTCATCAGCATGTAAGTATCTATCTTTACAATTGATATTTATTACACAGTACAGGTATGCTAACTTCTGTACCAGGCACCCAATGGCTGCTGCCATTTTGGGCAGATGTGAGCTTGCATCCTTTCTGAGCCACCAGACCCCATCTCCCTCACTCAGCCAGTTCTTGTTTGTCCCCCTTTATTCTATCCTCTGAAACACATTTTCAAAATGGCAGCAGGGCTGGGTAACCTGCTTCTATGTCATAGACTATCAGGGTTTGAAGGGACCTCAGGAGGTCATCTAGTCCAACCCCCTGTTCAAAGCAGGACCAATCCCCAAATGGCCCCCTCAAGAATTGAACTCACAACCCTGGGGCTAATGCTCAAACCACTGAGCTATCCTCCCTCCCCCCAAACACAGCAGGAAAGGATCTGTTCTCCATCTGCCCAGGGACTTGAACCCTGGGCCTTCAGATTAAAAGTCTGATGCGCTACCAACTGAGCTAGCCAGGCTCACATGCTGAAGTCCTGACCATCAACTGTTTACAAACCCATGCCATGGAGGGCACATACCCATCTACTAATTTCCTTTCCCTTTCTGCATATCTCCTGCCTGGCAAACACCACCCCTCTAACCCCATTCACATTGCTCATATCGTGTGTGTTTGTAGGATTGGAGCCTAAGGTACTACTCAAGGTGACTAATGGTATCAGAGACTGTTGAAAGAACAGACTACTTCTGTTCTTGCTAGGCTTTGGTGAAACTCCTAGCTTTCACTTCAGGGAGCTATGGTGGCAAACTAACACTCTTCTGCTTAATTTTGTGAATTACCTGTAAACATATGAAGTGCTGCCATGTTTTGCAAATTTGCTATCACTCGATGCTGAAATTTCATATGCTTGCAAATTGTACAAATGTAACTTGCATTTTACAAAATGTTACTTACCCACAGCACTTGAGGAATAAACCAAGTCTATATTGCATTACCAAGAGACAAATGTAAGAATGCTTGACAGGTGGAAAGTTGAGCCTATTGTTAATTATGTAAAAACGGACTAGCTTCATTGTTACCTCTTTGTCCTTTCACCGGTTCCTTTTCTGTTTCTTTTTGTCACAAATCTAGATTGCAGACTCTCTGGAGCAGACACTGTCTTTTCTGCTTGCAGAGGCGATGTGTGTGGGGGCATTCAGTGTCATGTGCCTCCCAAGATTTTTTTGATTGTCCCCGCAACCCAGACATGATGGGTGGCCTGCTGAGGTAACTCAGGGGGTGGACGTAGGGCTCCCTCCCTGAGCCCTGCTGTGCAGGGTTGGCCCGAAAGAGCCCCACTGTGCAGAGCTGGCCTGAGCACCTGGCATCGCCAGCCCAAGTCTCCTGTCATCACCGTTCACCCCCGAACGTTCCTGCTTGCCCCTCAAGGGTACAACCCACAGTTTGAAAATGTCTGTGGGGCAGTCACATGCCCCCTCAGAACCTTTAAATTGTGCAAGCCCCTCCCATCAACAGTGTCTGCTTGTTTTTAAAGTGGCTAGCACAATGGGACCTCTAGACACTACTGCACTGAACAACTATCACCATTGTCCTCCAAAGTGATGGCACTATTTGGTAACACATAGGCTGCAATTTAAATGCTTCTCTTTGGGGATAACCACATGACTATCTCTTCTACTAGTCCTGAGAGATCCAGAAGTGGCAGGCAGACTTCAGTGCTCACTGCAAAGCACCTGCATACACTGCAAAGGTAAATAAATGAACCCACTCATCAACTGCTAGTGAATGGATTTTCACAGTAAAGACTACCTTTGTTTAAGAGAGAGAAATATAGCTATTGCCTCTGCTGGCCCTGTTTGGAATGGGGAGGAAAGGGACCCATTTACTGTAGCTGCTGTTACACTTCCCTGCCATTGCCACACCTGTCCCTATTGCTCCTGCCTCTGCTATGACTACAGAAATATCAGTCCCTTGCTGTGCTCTAGTACTTCTGCTTCTTTAAAAACAAAGGGCACATATGGGTTTTGATCACAGCGGGGATCTCCCGTGCCCTGTGTCTTTGTGTGAGTTGCTGCTTCCTAGGCACTACCATCATCCAACCTATTTTCCTGTGACCCCATGGCTGGCTCTCCACAGGAGTTGGGCTCTATGTAGGATTAAGAAGCAAGTCTGTGGGTGAGGGAGAGGAAGGGAACAGCCTGGAAGTCTGCTCTTCCCCCCACCCTCAATCTTCACATGGACTTCTTCTGCATGGAGTCACAGTGCTCTACTGGGAAACAGAGAGGGGGGTTGAAGGATGAGCTTGGTATAGCCTGAAAGCTTGTCTCTCTCACCAACAGACATTGGTCTAATATAAAATATTACCCTGTCCCTGCAGCAATGGCCAGAGGCAGCCCTGATCGGCTTCATTAGAACTGTGCTGAGGGGTCCTCAAACTAAGGCAGAGGCACAAGGCTTCTGTGTGGCGAGTCCTTGCTTCCTGGCATTCATGGGGCTTGATGATGGAATGTTGGCCTATTTTCTGGGGAAGGGACAACACCTCCCATCCTGAAATTATTAAAGGGAAATTCATGGAGTTCTCTATTTACCATAAGTGCTTATATGGACCCCATCACTGTAGTATCTGAGCACCTCAAACTGTTTAAGGTATTTATCCTCACCCCACCTGTGTGAGGTAGGTAATAGCTATTCTCTCCATTACCCATGGGGAACTGATGCACATAGAGACTAAGTGACTTGCCAAAAATCACACAGGAAGTCTGTAGCAGAGTCCTGGCCTTGGGCCCTCACCACTCAATCATTATTCTCCTTTAGTCCCCTTAATCCCCCTCCCATATATTTTTCTCAAGAAGGATCTCTCTAGGTCTTCATGGGAAAAGAGTGGTTAGTGTGGGGGGAAAGTAACGTTTCTCTCTGCCTCTTGTTTTTCCTCTTTATTATTTTCCATCATCCTTCTTTGATTTCCCACCGGAAAGAATAAAACTGCTAACATCCTCTCATCTCCTCCTTCCAAATCCCCATAAGGGAAAGAAAATGAATAGACAAACTACAGCTGGTGATGGTCACATACCATAATATGCAATAGCAACTCTAAGCAAACAATAAAAACCTTACGAGACTAAGTGCCCGCACTGCGTGAGTCACAACATTCTCTCAGTTCCCTGCAGCTTTGATCCCATGTGGTGTGTGGAACTGGGAAGCACAACATACTATATCTCATTAATAGACTGTTGATGCAATAAGTACCCTTTTGTAGGCTTAATAAGACACTACAAAATGAAGGAAAAACATGAATAATAGCAAATTTCATAATAGCATCCCGCAGAGCTTGTCTTCCACGATGCTTGCATTAGTTCTCCTTGTGACTGAACACTGCTGCTGATTATTTTATTATTAATATTATGGTAACACTTAAAGGTTCCAACCAAAATCAGTGCCTCATAGTGCTAGGCAATGTACATGGAGGGTCTGGCTACACTGCAGTGTAAGCCCAGGGTTTGAACTCAGGCTCAAGCCTAACCCCCCTGTCTATCTACATACAAATTGTACAAACCTAAAGCTTGGACTCCAGTGTCCTAGAATTCCAGGGGGGTGGAGAATATGAGCTTGAGTCAAGCTGGGACCCAGTATTCAAGTCCTATTGCTTTTCAGTGAAGACACAGCCTGACTGGACTTGTGCTCTGGGAGTCTGTCAAAAGTATTCCACAATCCAATGGGCTGACTTTCGTTGTCCTATGGACAGTCAAGTTTTTCCACATTGCACCACAAACAAGGGGCCAGAGCAGCCACATTTGGGGAGGGCTCCAGGCAGTCTGGGATGTGGGGGGTTAGGATCAGGCCTACATAACACAATGTAGGTGCTGAAGCCCAAGGTTAGGACCCCGGTTTCAAGAATTCCTAACCTGGGGTTACAGATGAGTGGAGATGCTCAAGCCCTATGTTAACAAACCCACGATCTGCCAACTTGAGTTCTACTAACCCTGGGCTTACATTGCAGTGTAGACATATTTATACATACTAAGAATAAGTCCCTGCCTTGGAGAGCTTACAGTCTCAGTAGACATGACTGACAAAGCAAGTAGTTTGTAACTTTCCCAAGGTCACACAGGAAATCTGTGACAAAGCCAGGATCTGAACTCAGATTGCCGGAGTCCCACACCACTGACTTAACCACAAGGTCATCCCTCCAACTTGGTATGACTCAGACTGGGGAACATTGTGGACTATTTGGCTAGAGCCTCTGGATGAGAGTAGCCTGATACATAGCCAAGTTTTCACATATACTAGCACCAATTCAGCAATTTGTTCTAGCATGCTAATTGCCCTGTATGCTGGGGTGAAGTATAAGCTAAAAAATATCTGGAACTAAGCCACCAGTTCCCAGAATTAGGACTGGGCCTACAGACAAGGTGACGGGGAGAGGGTTGAATAGACAAAGGTCTATAATGCAGGGGAGATGTACAGGTATCATTTGTGCCTGTATGCGTGGTACATGTCACACTACTTGATATTTGTAGATTGATGTCTAGCAGGCTTTGTACCAAGATTTTATTGTATATCAGTATTGATTTTTATGACCTGCATGCTCTGCTAGAAGTCATCAGCTGATAGGTATTCTTGGCCAAAGAGGAAAAAGTAAACCAACATGAAAAGAGGATGCCTGCCACCTTCAAAACTACATCCACGGGTGTGGGACTGCTACACTGGAGGCAGCTCCAGGATAAGGCATGACCACTCTGTACCTTGGAGGAACACCCTGCACCCCCATGTTCATCCTTATAATGTGATTGCGTGATATCCAATGCAAAGTTTGTCATGTCGGGTGTCTTCAGAATGCTCATGATGCACTGAGCATTGTTGTTATAGTAATGTTATAGGTTGTAATTTCATGTATATAGTTATGAGGCTGAAAATGTGTCCTAATGGCTTAAAATAAACCCAGGCAAAACTCTCCAGGAGCAGAGGGGCAGTTCACACCTCATCAGGGCATGTATGAGACAAACCCAGCCCTGCCTCACAGGAACAAAAGACACTGGTCTAGGAACCAACAAAGGATCTGTTGGACTTTTGAGTGAGTTACCCCCCTTCCCTTGGTCAGTTTGGGACTATGATGAGGTAATGCTCACCTGACTCAGAAGGGGGGGGCAAAGCCAAGAGGGAAGAAAGAATATGATAAAAGGGAGAGACTTTGCCATGCTCTCTCTCTTCCACCTCCATCTACAGACAACACCACCAAGCGACTGAAGAATTGATCAAAGGGGAGAGCCTGGCTGAAGGTCAACGAGCCAGCCTGTGGTGAGAAGCATCTAAGTTCGTAAGGGCACTGAAAGTGTTAAGATCAGCTTAGAATGTGTTTTGCTTTTATTACATTTGACCAAATCTGACTTGTTGTGCTTTGACTTATAATCACTTAAAATCTATCTTTTGTAGTTAATAAATGTATTTATTCTACCTGAAGCAGTGTGTTTGGTTTGAAGCATGTCAGAGACTCCCCTTGGGATAAAAAGCCTGGTACATATCAATTTCTTTGTTAAATTGACGAACTCATATAAGCTTGCACAATCCAAGCAATGGCTGGCCAAGAGTGCCCACTCACATAGCTGGGAGCAGCTTACATGCTACAGCTGGGATCAGCAACCTTTGTCAAGCGACCTGTCAGGGAAATCCACTGGCAAGCCAGGACGGTTTGTTTACCTGCAGCATCCGCAGGTTCAGCCGATCATGGCTCTCACTGGCCATGGTTCACCATTCCAGGCCAATGGGGGTTGGGGGAAGCGGCGTGGGCTGAGGGATGTGCTGAAATCACTAGTTTGGCAAAGTTCAATTATAAATTCCAGTACAAAACATCACCATCACCATTTTAAAATAGCAATAGCTCCTGTGTTGCTGACTGATTTTTTCAGTCTTATAGCTTCTCGGAAGCTTTTTTCATTCCCCCTGCAGCTGTTTAAGGTTGGTTTATACAGAGATAACTGCATACCGTCAATGTTAAATATCTTTTAATCTCTTTCAGGGAAAATAGGCATTCTTTCAATGAGTGTACCATGTCACTGTCTCAAGCATATGCTTCTGCTGAGGGAATTCCGTGCCACTGCGCACAAGTTGAAGTCATCTCCCGTGAAGACTTTTTTTCTCCTCAGAAAATACATTCTGCCAGAGAGGTTGCACCTTTTACCCACCAGGGGTTACTGTGGCAACAGAACAGAGCAGAGAGCAGTAGTTCCCAGACAGGAGCAGCCCCAGCTGTGGATAGGGAAGAGAAGAGGCTGCCTTCCTCATAGCGCCCTGCTTGTGGGGCCAGGCCAGGAGGTACGGGATACGCGGGGGTGGGACAGACAGCGTGAGGCACGTGGGTGTCACAGATTGGGGTTCAGAAGGGCTAGTGGGCAGGATAGACTAAGGCAGGGGCTGAATGGGAGTGGGGGTGCAGGGGTACATGGGGACAGGGAGGAGGGGGTGGCTGAGTGGGGGTACAGGGACACATGGAGATGGGGGGATAGGAGTGCAAGGCCACATGGGGATGGGGGAGGATGATGGCTGAGTGGAGTGCAGGGACACATGGGGACAGGGGAAGGGGGGTGCAGGTCCACATGGGTGAGGAGTGGCTGAGTGGGGGTGTAGGGATCTGCATGGGGGAGGTTCCCTAGCAATCCTTCCTCCCTTTCCCCCCTACAAAAAACCTGTTCCATACTTTTCCCACCCATACCCAACAGCCCTCCAAGTTCACACCCTGGCTCCTTCCCTGCAATTACTTCCCTCTCCCTCAGCTCCTCCATTACCCCTTACTCCACAAAGCCTGTGCACTGCTTCTGAGGGGCAGGGAAATACATTTCTGTATTATACTTTAAATGAATGACTGAAAGTTCAGTATTAATATGTCTAGGAAGGAATCTATTTGTCAAAAAACATTTCCTGAATTTTTTTGTGTTGTCTGTGTTGTTACAGACATATTTGCTGAAAGGTATTTTGAAATAAATTACCAAAATAATTGAAACTGGTGTGATTATATTGTGTTATTTTGACAAATAAAATATGCAGAATTTTAGAATATTGTGCACAGAATTTTTGTTTTTTTGGTGCAGCATTCCCCCCGAAATAATTTGCCAGCTGGATCTGTAAGGTACAGTACATGAACAGATGTCATTTGGCTGAGTATGTCAGCTGCTAGGAGGTGAGGGTGTGTGAAAGTGAGAGAGAATATTTTTGGTTGGTAGAACAGAGAGACAGATGTTATTCCAATATGAGTGAATAAAGATTTTATAAATTATTATTTATATAGCACCAAAAAGTGTATCAGACAGACAAATAAGAGCAGGTCCTTGTAACAAGGAGCTTGCCCTCTAAATGAATCACTCCAAAGAAGAGCTATCCTAAACTGAGTTGTAAGAATAGTGCATACACGACTGTTCATCACCAAACATTCCTGTCCTATCTCCAAGAAGCTTCAGGGATGAATGGAAATTATGTCAGATGGCCCCTTTACAGCCTAAGACCTCACCTACAGAGTCCCAAAGACTCAACCAAAATAACACCTTTTCGCAAAGACCAAGCATGGAAAGATTCTGCCCAAAAGCTGAATGTTACAGAAAGTTGGGTGTGTGAAGGAGGAGGTCACAATGGAAATCATTTTGCAGCATTAACTCTGGCCCTTTCTAACAATGAAAACAGTACGCAGCTACTGAGGCAAAATAATATCTATACTCGGTCCCACGCCCTACTTTTTACATGAACAGAAGAGGTATCTTCTCACACGCACTCAGAAGAAATGCTCAAACCTGTTTCATCAAATTGTAAAAAGCTTTGAGTTTTTCTTGCTATAAAACATCAGCCCAATATTCAAATGTTGGAGGTGAGTAAAAATAGCTGTAGAATTGTTGGGTCCCAAAGCCCACAAAAATTGCTGCCATTCCATGCCTGTGTACAAAATAAATAGCTAAGGAAATGCTTCTCAGATGCGTTCTGCATTTCACTCTAATTACTGTGGAGCATTTCTATGTCAATATCAATCTTTGCCCATTAGAGGCAGAAAGAGCCAGACTGGAATTAACACACTGCCTGTATTGAGGATGGTGCAAAACTGCACCATACGGAGTTCATGAATGATTGTGCCTTAGGATGCACAATGCCTTCCAGAGCTCCCTGGCATTCAGGGGATCTCTGTGATTGGCTCAGCATGTTTCCCTTCCCACCTCCAAACAGTGAGGACAGCAGCTACATTGATTTGGGCTGTAGTAGTGCAAGGTGGGGTGCAATCTCTGTATTTTGTGTGCAGAGAGTGTGATTGTGGCTGGTCCCCACCCTGCAGTAGTAACAAAGGGATGTCTCTCAGGGCTAGTCTACACTGGCAATATTAAAGTGCTGCAAGGGCGTAGCTCCCAGCGCCGGTGCACTGTCTATACTGGCGCTTTACAGCAATGAAACTTGCTGCACTCAGGGGGGTGTTTTTTCACATCTCTGAGTGAGAAAGTTGCAGCGCTGTAAAGCGCCAGTGTAGACAAGCCCTCAGTCTGCAGACAATGATCAAGATACTCAGCTGGTGTAAATCAGCATAGCTCCACTGGCTTCAGTGAAGCTATGCCAATTCCCGCCAGTACTTATGTATAGGTTTCATTATGCCTGTTTTTGCGCTGAATGCGTGGCAGCCTGGGTTTCATGAAACACCTACATTCCCTAGGTTCTTCTCTACCCTGGTTACGATAGCAGAGAGAAACAACAAATGAGACTATCACTGCAGTAAAAATGTGTCTAAATTCCAGGGCTTGACATGTTACCCTTTAAAATGTCTGACCAAAAAGATAGGAAAACATTTCAGTGATTATGGCAAGTGGAGAATTCAGGCCTTGAAAGAGGCATTGTCCTTACAGACGTGTGAAATTACTTTCAAGTACACATTACATCCAGGGCATTTTCATGTATTGACTGTTTTTCTCTCTCTCTCACACACACACATACACACACACACACACACACTCTCCATTCCACAGGAATGAAGCAGTAGTGCTGGTGAAAGAAAGAAAGTGAGCTCATTTGGGTGGAGGGAAGAAAAGATATAATCCCACACCCAGACATACTGTAAGTCTAATATACTGTATAAGAAAAACAGCTGCCAACCACTTTGAGCCTGAACAAACTGCTGTGTCTCATTCTGGGTTGGGTTCTGGACTGGATTAACGCAGGGGTGAAAATCTGAGTGGAGCCAGTAACAGTCCTTTGCAAAGTCTGTTCTTACTTTTTTTTCTACAATCACAATTTTTTGCCTTTAGTCTGATTTTTCTTTAGCTCTCAATAGCGAGCAGCTACTATCTCACAACTCTGGCTCTTCCTCTTTTCCGTTTGCATTGCCGTTTCCAAAGGATTTCCAAAGGTCAGGGTTATATGCAATTGTCTTGAGCATGCAAGAGTTTTTGACTCAAATAAAAATAAATGCACACATCTGATCAATGGGCTGATCTTGCCCACAGTGACATAAATGACAAAACTCCTATTAGAGAGACAAGGTCAACTCCCATTGACTTCCTTGGAAATGGGATCAGAACCGATATCTATTCTGTTGCCCTATAATCTCCTTGTACATCTTTAAATGTTCTAGGAGATCTTTAAAAAAAGACATTAAGAAAGAAATAGAAGCACAGAGACTATAAGAAAAGAACAATAGTGAATATTTGGGCCTTTCCTATACGTATGGTATTGTAGCCCATTGTACTGATATGGAACCTTGTCACACAAGTAGACATTTGAGTTGGAAGGTTATTGAAGACCAAATGTTTCACAGTGTATCACAATTATGCTAAATCCTAGTGTGCTGATGTACTGTACTATGAAATTTAAGAGAAAGGTCTTCAAAAAAATTTTTGTCTTACCAAGTGTCATTGTATTGTGGTTCAGACTGCAGTGGTAAATATATGTGGACAGTTCTAGAGATTTTAAAGGCCCCTCCCAACATTATTTATTATACTTGATGGCTTTTCTTACTTACTGCATGTAAGGTATATTTCTTTGTTTCTGGTTTTAATCCAAGTTGCACTTGTGATCTGCGAGCATAAGTTTATGCACACACACATAAGTAAACTAAGGAAATGTATTCTAGACAAAATTACTATAAGGTGGATGCACAACTGGTTGAAAAAACTGTACTCAAAGAGTAGGTGTCAATGGCTCACTGTCAAATTTGGGTGGACGTATCTAATGGGGTCCTGCAGGGGTCTGTCCTAGGTCCGATACTAATCAATATTTTTACTAATGACTTGGAAGATGGAGTGGACAGTATGCTTATAAAATGTGCAGATGATACCAACCTGGCAGGGGTCACTAGCACTTTAGAGGATAGGATTAGAATTCAGAATTTTTTTCCAGGATGGTCAGCTCCTCCTTCCTACCTGAGCAGTGATGAGTGCTTTTCATTTATCATAACATTCATGAAACTTGTATTGGGTGGCTAAGGCCCAGTTCTTAGCTCCTTCTGTGAACACATTCAGCTGAAGTGGAAGTTAATTACAATGGGTCAGAATGGTAAAACCCTACTCATATTGGTGATGATTAATGTCATTAAAGATATATATTTGATAGTGCCTAAAAGCTACGAGGTTGGGCTGCATTGTACTAGGTGATGTGCAAACATATAACAAATGGCAGTCCTGTCCCAAATTGCTCAGTCTAAGAGATTAAGTTCATGTCTGATATATCAGAAAAGGATGAGCCAATGAAGAGACTTACAGACTACTCCTGGGGGAATTCTGTGCCAAAAAAACAAAAATTCTGTGCATGGTATTCCAAAATTCTGCATATTTTATTTGTCAAAATAACACGATATAATCACACGAGTTTCAATTATTTTGGTAATTTATTTCAAAATACCTGTCAGAAAGTATGTCTGTAACAATAAAGACAACAACAAAGATTCAGGAGATATTTTTGGACGAATAGATTCCTTACCAGACATATTAATACAGATCGGTGGGTAATAATTCATTTAAATTTCAATACAGAAATGTATTTCCCCCACCCTTCAGAAGCAGTGCAAAGGCTTAGGGGAGTCAGGGGTAATGGAGGAGCTGAGGGAGAAGGGAGTAATTGCTGGGAAGGAGCCTGGGTGTGAACTTGGCGGGTTGTTGGATATGGGTGGGAAAGTATGGATCAAGTTTTGGGGGGGGGGGGAAAATTGCTAGGGAGCCTCCCCCATGCAGACCCTGGCTGACCCCTAGCTTCTCTCGTTCAGTCAGGCACATCTGCCCCTGTCCTCATGTGTCCCTTCACCCCCCTGTCCCCATATCTTTCAGCACCTCCACTCAGCCACCTCTCCTCCCACTTCCCTATGTGTTCCTACACCCCCACTCAGCTACCCACCTCCCCCTCCCCATGTGTCCCTGAACATCCATTTTCATTCAGCCCCTGTCCCTTTCTTTCCTCCCAACTATGCCTTCTGAACCCCAGTTTGTGACCCCCACCAGCCCCATCTGTCCCACGCTGTCCCCCCGCCCATCCCATGCCACACAGGCAGGGTGCTATGAGGAAGGCAACCTTTTCTCTTCCCTATCCACAACTGGGGCTGCTCCCACCTGGAAGAGGCTGCTCTCTATTCTGGCACCACAGCAGCCTCTGATGGGTGAAAGGTGAAACTGCAGCACCTCCATGGCAGAATGTATTTTCTGTGAAGGAAAAAAATTCTTCACAGAAGTTGAATTCTGCGCATGCACAGCGGCACAGCATTCCCCCAGGAATAAAAGACAGGGGTGACATAATCAGCTCAATGAGCCAAGTGGGTGATCTTATCAGCCATGTTTTGAATATATTTGAGGGAGGCAAGATGGCAGGTATCAAGTCCAGCGGGGAGGAGGCCACTGCAATCAAGCTGTGAGATGATCAGGGCTTAGACAAAATTTTTGGCAGTGTGGGCAGAGAAGAAAGGTCAGATCTTGGAGATGTTGTGCAGGAGGAAGCAGCAAAATGTAGATGCTTCTTGGATGTACAGGTCTAAGGAGAGAGCCAAGTGACAGATACAGCCAAGGTTACAGGTGTAAGTGACAGGAGGATGCTTGTGTTGTCCAGCATGGTAGAGAAGGAGGGGAAGGGGGGTGAGAAGGGAAGGGTTTAGGGAAAGGATCCCAAGATTGGTTTTGACTATTTTAAGTTTCAGTTGATGGCCTGACATCCACAAGAAGATGTCAGAAAGACAGGCCAAGATTTTAGTTTGGATGAAAGGAGATGAATCAGCATAGATGGTAGTCAAAGACGTGTTTGCAGTATAATCACCCAGAGATGGAGTGTAAAGGAAAAAGAGGAGGGCGCTGAGGACAGAGTCCTGAGGACCCTCACCAAAAGAGAAAGAGAGAAGGAGGAAAAAGAGGAAAACCCATGGAATGAGACAATGAAGCAGTGATCTGAGAGGTAAGAGGGTGGAGTCTCAAAAGCCCAGAGATTACAGGATTTCAAGAAGTGGAGTAGTATGGTCAACACTGTTAAAGATAGCTGACAAGTCAAGAAGGGTGAGGCTGGAGTATCAGCCCTGAAATTTGGCCAGAAAGAGATTAGAGACCTTGATGACAACCACAAGTAGGAGTAACTACTTACCAATATCAGGAGGAGTTCCCAAATTGAGAATATGCAACATCGGGCCCATAGTACTTTTTTAAAAAAGTCTTTCTGCAAAACCAGCAAAAAGGGCAAATTTCTCTCATTTAACTTCATGGGATTTACAGAACAACTAATCCTTTCATGCAAATCCAATGCTAATAAGAGAGTCTTTCCAATGCAATCTAGTGTGATGGCTGCTATGGATACTGCAAATGTGCCACCACAGAATCTGCTGTGAACACTCAGCTATTACACAGAAAAAATTGTAAAAGTCCACAGTGTGATCGAAATCAAGCATTCCACTTACCCTAACAAGCTCTGGAGTGTAGAAACTCCACAGTGAAAGACTGTCACAGCAGGAAAGGATATAAATCCATCCCCGGTCATTTTGTGCTTATCAACTAGGTAACAACGAATGTAGAATATAGGACTAGAAAGAAAACTTTTGCAGCTCTAGCTAAGAATAATCCTTAATGATGAGGTGTGAGAAACTTTCTATAGCTAACAGTGATTTACTGAATTTGGAAACTAGTGGTAACCACTAAAAAAAAAGGAGTTGATTGTCTTAGAAACCACAGTGGGATTTGAGTCAAGATTTTAAGAGGGTTTATTGTTGTCACAGCACTGTGAGTTTTGACATGACACTATTTTCAACCATTAAATTGGTGGCAAGCAAGAATGTATTAACTGCTCTGGTTCATGCAGCGTGTGCTGGAGTTAATAAAGTGAGACTAGCTGGTGAACGCTTCATTTGGATCCCCCATTTGCCCCAGAACACAAGGCAATGCTATAAACCCCCAGGATATATTATAGCTACAGCATGCATCCATTTACCAAGGCTTACAACATTAGATGAATTTCTGACAATATACTTCAAAACAGTATACAGTTTTAAAAGCTTTAATATGCATGCAGTTAAGCCACTCATCTTAACTGGTGAACTGATTTTTTCAGTAAAGAATTTTTTGTCAAGCTATTGGTCCTTGCAGCATCTCTTTTTCCTCCCAAGTTTTAGGTTGAAATTTGTGCCTCACTCCACAGAGTCTGAGGAAAATGAGCTTTGTGTGGAGACTGAATGGGGGAGCTGGGGATGGAATCCACCACTCAACCTATGAGCAAACAATGGGGCTGCTATTCCAGCCACTGAGCTTAACTCTATTATGGAGCTGGAAGAGTGACTCAATAATTAAGGTGAGAAAACACTTTCTGTTCAAAGCTCAGTTTTTGATAGATTCCCCCACCTTAACATTTCCCTCAAAAGCTCTGTTGAAATTTCCTATGCTTAGTCCTAGGTCAGAGGGGATGTTTTGTTTTGCTTTGTTTTGTTTTTTACATTAAGTAAGTCCTACAAGCCATTTCAGAGTTTCTCTTCAGAAAGATTAGGCAATACGCCCCATTCATCTTCCCAATGTAGGGTATGTCTACATTACAAATTAAGGCTAGCATATCCACACTACTTTAATGCAGCTCAGCAGTTTTCAAACTGTGGGTCAGGACCCCAAAGTGGCAATGGGACTTGGGCTTTGCCTGACCCCGCCTGAGCTCACGTGGGCTCAGGTTTCAGGGCGGCCGAGGTCATGTAGTAATTTTTGTTCTCAGAAGGGGGTCATGATGCGATGAAGTTTGAGAACCCCTGATTCTAGCTAGTGTGGGTAACAGTAATAGACAAGTCATGGAGGCATGGGCTTTTGCATTCTTGAGAGGCTTGTACTGCCACCGTGTCTTCACTGCTCCTTACCCACGCTAGCTAGAGTAAAGCTAGCATGGGTCTGGCTACCCATGATACAATCACACCTTGTTGAATGTACCCACCACATATGCACCCCACGTGGTCCAATAAAGGCTGGATGCAAAATCCATCCTTTAAACTTAACATGTCAAGACTCACTTTGACGTGACTACCAATTTCCTCCTCCCCACAAATTCTCGAAGATATATGCTTAGGTTAGTCAAACCAGCATTTAGGGTTTGATCCAAAGTCGACTGAAGTCAATAGAAAAATCCCCTTGGATATCTAAAACAACCTTCAAAATCTCTAAATGTCAGGTATCTAAGAGTCAGATTTTCCAAAGGAGACTGAATCTGAAAGTCAGAATATAGGGGGGCAGGAAAGAGGCACAATCTGGCCTCAGAGCAACAGCTTGTAATTTTTAGCACCAGTAAACCATGAATTGGCATCTAAGGAGGGTAGTTGTCTTAGTCAAGAGATTCTTACAGAGATTTCATTATGTTTGCTATTTATCATCAAATCATTCCATTTGAGCCCTACACTTTACTATTGCTTAGGAAATTAGCTCCCCGGGCTACCTAGTTAAGTTTAGGTATCTCATTAAAAGTGAAATAGTTTTTCAACTTCAGATAATACACCTCTACCTCGATATAATGCTGTCCTCGGGAGCCAAAAAATCTAACCGCGTTATATCGAACTTGCTTTGATCCGCTGGAGTGCACAACCCTGCCCCTCCGGAGCACTGCTTTACCGCATTATATCCGAATTAGCGTTATATCGGGTCGCGTTATATAGGGGTAGAAGTGTATTTGCCTAAGATGTGAGAGAAGGTAATTGTGTCAAAAATGGCTACCTGCAGTTGTATACATGGCTTGTATACTTATTGCAGGTGCCTAGCAGAGATAGTCTATTCTATTCAGGATATTATACTGTGCCCATCCACATGGTATTGAAGGCATTCAGATACCTAACATGTTAGTAAAGAAGATGGACAGAGCAGCACAGATTCTAGCACAGCTGTGAAAGTGAACATCTAACAGTTGAAGACTGGCTTAATCTGGAACTATCTAACTGCATTGCTAACAGCTTGCTAAGGAGAGGGTTACAGCGGCATGTCTGTTCATGCAGTTCAGGCTCTAAATCAGCCAATGTTCAGCATATATACACACTTAGATGGCTCTTCTATTTCTGTCCATTCACCCTGCTATAGCTATCTGCTGGTGTGTAGTTTAGTGCCTGCTCCCTGGTGCTGCTGCTGATGCCTCCTCGTCTCTGATCACTCTATTTTAACTAAAGACACAATTACCCACTCAGTGTAATGTATGCGTGTGTTACTCCATTAGAGTAAAAATGAACTGCTGATGTACTATGGATGCCTTTGTAATAAAACTTCCCCTGGTGCAAGGTCTCTCAGTAGCTAGAATCCCAAGGGCATTATTCTTTTTCTTCAATTCCAAGCAAACCCGGGTAACACTTATGCAGTTCGTTAGACAGCGAGATGTACTGTGGAGCAGCCTAACAGATGAATTTTGTAGCTGTTGTTGTCAGCATTTCCTGTCAGCAAGATGTGGGCCAGCTGCTCAGCCAGCCCTGCTGCCACCAGACAAGCAAAATCAGCCCCCATCAGTACGGTGCCTTCTGTCAAATGCAGGTGCTGTAATTTTATATTGATTTTTAATGTTTACAAACATGCAAAGTAAAAAAATTGTATCTACACCTGCAAAAGTGACTTTCAATCACCTCTGCTGTTAAGACAGGCTGTACAAATTCTACAGATCAGTGTGAGACTGAGACTGTTTTATGGGATTAATGGTCTTAGTTTCAGACAATTATTTTCAGCTCATTATGAAAAATGAAAAGCATTTAATTAAGGTGCAAACTAAGGTACTGTTACATTCATTTGTAGTTGACATTAAATATCAACAATAAAAGGAAAATAATAATAAACATGATTTAAAAAACTAATTAACTCGCTTAGTTCACTGCCTTTTTTGCTTAGAAAGCTTCCATTATTCTGATGGCTTTGATTAAGCCCTTTAGAAAAGGCCCAGAAAACTCCAGCTGTCTATCATAATCTATGAGCTCAACTAATTTCATCATACTAGCCTGTGACCTTCATCAGGTAAACAAAACTGTATGAGCATTCATTTGGTGCCTACTTACTTGACATTAACAAATTAAGCTGTCAGAGATAGAAATGACATAGCATAGTCCAAATATACTCCTTTGCTTACTGGTCCTTTCAGGGGAAGCAGTCTGAGTTTCCAAGACCAATAAGCTAAGACAGAATGAGTTCACAGTCCTCTCCACATATGCAAATACAAAACAATACTAAAAAGAATATCAAGGGTTCAACAACCCCCAAAGGACAAGAAAATTCAGTTCAGATTCCATGGTGATGGACATAAGAATCTAGATGGATAGAAATGTATGAGACAAATATGCTGCCCCATGTCCCTGGTATTCCATACTGAAAGGCTTATGGTCCATTGTAACAAAGGCACTTCAGAAGAACATTTCTGTTTTCCACTGCAGCATAGCAGCTAATGCACTTTAGGCCAGCTCTTGCATACTTCTAAATGCTGCTTTAATCACTGCTGTCACAAAGCAGCCTTAAACCTCCTTCAGCTGATGATTCCTCCTAACTAAGGGAGTTCTACAGTAGCCTGTCCTACACTGCCACCTCTCCCAGCCATGATTCATAAAGGGACATTGGGACAAATGGGACATAGTCAGCGCATCCTTGCATCAAGCAATCCCTGACTTCCAAAATGTCCTTGGATGCCATGGGCAGGTGGCATGACATAGGCTATTCTACTGATGGTCTGATGCACTATGGCAATTCCTATGTTACTACTGAACAGCCTTTCAAACCTAGTGACTTTCAATCACTACTGACATGGATCAGGTGTTTCAAATGAGTGACCCAGTAGTAAATGGCTCTGTATCTCATTTCCAATTCCCCCAGAACAATGCTTTTAACACAAAAGATACCATCAACCACATTATTCTTGCTATTTCCTACCCCATTACACACTTGAAGCAGAGACCTTGAAAAATCTCACCCAATAAGCAACTTTCTCTTTTTATTTTCAGTAATAAAAAAGCATGACATGTTCACCAGGCTCATGAGGCCAGGGTATGTTTAATTGAACTCAAAGAGTTTTACAGAGGGAATAAATTAGAGCAACACAATATAACAAGAAAGAAAAAAGCCATTGCAAGATTAGTTGAAGGCAGTCCAGGATAAGCCAGATGGGTCTGATGCCGGTAATTAACAATACAAAGGATGAGAGATGTCAAGGCTGAAGCACGGGGATGTGGGAAATGCATGTACACGTGCTTGCTTGGTTCCTCACTGCTTTATGAGCACAAATACCCCAACTATTGCTCTCCCCTTCAGGGGGGAGTGTGCTCTTTACAGCACCCAACTGGATTATTCTAAGTCACTAATCCCAGGATCTGCCTCACTGAACCCAAATCCAATGGTAAGGAGGAGAATGCAAATGGGTGAAAAGGAGAGAGATGATAATGGAGAAAAATGAGAAGAAATGACATTATTTCCTAATTGCATCTTGGGGTCTATTCTATAGCCCATCTTAAGTTTAGCTGAGGAGATCATAAGTCTTGTACTGCCCCCATAAAACACACGGCATTTTTTAAAAAAATCTTATTTCATCACAACACAGCTTTAATTCAAAACCATGGATTGACGTCAGGGTTTTATGTATAATTTCTGTTACTTCGATTTCAGCATCTATATTTTTTTTTTTTTTGGCAGGGATACTGTTAAATGGGAAATATTGCCAGTCAATACACTTAACAGAATTTTTTTAGTAAAGTACTTCTAATTGCAATTTCTTTAATGGTGTATGTGCAGTTAATTCAATAGAGAAAGTATACAACATGGTTAACTTATAGTAAAATTATATATGTAGATAGACTTTCTTTTGAGGCTCATCAATTTGTGTCATTAATGTGAACATATGTAAATGTCATATTCCTTTTCCAAAAGGGCTGGCTTAGTGTTCAATACTTTGAGATTTATTTATTTTAGGTCAGAGTTAAAGCTGTTGTATTGTGGTGAAATGTATTTCTTTATGCTTCATAAGAATAATTTGTTTATTGTAGGAGTAGTTCTAAGAGTGATGATATCTTTATTTAATTCCTGGCCTTTCTAGATTCAGGGGCCAAGATTTTCAAAAGTGATTAGTATGGCCTCAGTTTTTGGGTAGCCAGCTTAAGACACTAAAGGAGTCCCTGTTTTCAGAAAGTCCTGAGCACCCATCTTTTTCCTTACAGGATTTTGATTTGGTGATGGATGAAAATACCTCGCTCTTATATAGCATTTTTCCTCAGTAGATCTCAAAGCATTTTAGAAGGAAGTGAGTGTCCTTATTTCCATTTTACAAATGACAAAATGATGTGATAAGTAACTACATTGCTTTCACTTAGCAGCCTTTACTAGTTTTGGAAATGGAGTTTTCTGATTTTTTGGAAATGTCCCAGATGTTTAACATTATTATATTGCAGTAGTTGCCAAGGTCCCACTTTGCTAGGCATTATGCATGCATATAATAAATGATAGTCCCTGACAAAGGACTTATAATATAAGCAGCTTCCATGTTTTCTCTAGTGTAGGTAAATGAAGACAGGGGGGTTTAATTGTCAATAAATGAGCTGGCTAGGCTATTTAAATAAAAGGACGGAGCAGCACTAAGCATGCTAATTGGGGCTCTGCTGGAGCTATTCTTCATTCAGTGTACCTATGCCAAGACCATCACATTCTCTATGTAATTAAGACTACAATCCTGCAAACACTTAAGCATTTAACTCTATAGGACCACTCATGTGCTGAAAGTTACTCACATAGATGTTTGCAGGATCAAGGCCCAAATTAGTCAGGCATGCAAGTACAACACAACATACCATCACACTCCTCTCTCGCTCTCTTTTCTACAATGCCCATCACCATAGTATCTAAGCACTTCCCAGGAAAATTAAGGGCTGTTAGCCATCCTGTCTCACAAGCAAAATACAAGGGACTAAAAACTGTGTGCTGCACCTTTCAGGAGACACAGCACAGAAGATACTATTCAGGTGGGAGGAAGACAAAGCTGCTAAGCTGGACCCAAGCAAACAATGTGTGTTTCAATACAGCCAGATGCAAATCTGTATGTTCAGGAAGGGAGAACATAAGCCAAACTTAAACATGGTGGGACTGTATCCTGAGAAGCAGTGACTCTGAAAAAGATTTGGGGATGGGGTGGTGGATAGTCAACTGAACATAAGCTCCCAGTGTGACACTGTGGCCAAAAGGGCTAATGCAAACCATGGAGGTATAAAGAGGGGAATTTTGAGTGTGGATAAGGATTTTACCTCTGTATTTGGCACTGGTATGAACACCACTGGAATGTTGTGTCCAGTTCCAGTGCCCACAATTCAAGAAGGAGGTTGATAAATTGGAAAGAGTTCAGAGAAAGCCACAAGAACAATTAAAGGCTTAGAAAACATACCTTATATCGATAGACTCAAGTAGCATAATCTCTTTAGCTTATCAAAGAGAAGGTTAAGGGATGACTTGGTCAGTTTATAAGTACCTACATGAGAAAGAGAAATGTTATCGAGGGCTTTGCAATCTAGCAGACAAGATTATAGCAATCCAATGGCTGGAAGCTGAAGCTAGACACATTCAGATTAGAAATAAGGCACAAATTTGTAACAGTCAGGGTAATTAACCATTGGAACAATTTACGACGGAGTTGGATTCGCCATATCTGACAACTTTTAAATCAAGATTGCATGATTTCCTACAAGTTCAAATAGGAATTTATTCAAGGAAGTTCTATGGACTGTGTTATCATCATAATTGATGAGTCTATGAAAGGTAGCTTAAAGCCACCTTTCTGCTGCCTGGATTCTGCCTGCTCTTGGGCGGGGGAGGGGAGGAGAGCTATCTTCCCCCATGGCTGCTGCACAGCTGAGAACAGCTGTAGTGCTTTGTGCTGCAACCACTCTCACTTCCAATGTGCCTGCAAAAGTCCCCAAATCCCAAAAGCATTTGAAATCACCCACATCTTTATTGAAAGCGCCCTTAGTTGATCATATTTAAAGTAATTTACAAGGGGAGGCAAGAATCTGCTTTCAGGTTGAAGCCTGATAAGTCAATTTCAGTCTGAGGTGATTAGGACAGCTGTGTTATAAACCATTGAAGAACAGGGTGTATAATGGTGTGACATACTGGGGTACAGTTCAGACCAATGGGGGACTGTGGCACCCCTGCTCTGCAACCTTGGGTGCCTTACAATGCCTTGCTGAAGTAGCTCCCACCTGGGCCTCTCACAAACAGTCTTCCAGAATGCAAGCCGTACCCTGAGTGTCTGTGTGTAACTGCGGCCTGCCAGCTACACCCTGGCTTTCACCAGCCTTGGTTATACTGCAGAGTGACCCCAACATACCCGCAGTTCTGGATCTTCCCCCAGCAATGTATATCCTGTACTGCCCAGCCCTCTCCTGAACAATACAAATATATTAAGTCCAATATTCCTTTATGGAACCCAGTATGTCACAAATGGATTCAGCACTGACCCTTAAGTGAGGGGGTGCACAGTGATATAATTATATCTGGACCTTGTCCAAATCTTGGAAAGGTTACTAAGTCTGACATAGTCCTCATGAGAGTATAGTCAGAAAACAAGAGGTCAGCTGTGGATGTGCTTTCATACACTGAAAGCCTTGTTTCTGGGGCCTCACAAAGCATCTCTTGAAAAGGAAAACAAGATGCTCTTTGTAAATAAAAGTTCATGCATTTGAGTAATGAAGTCGTTTTCCAAAACTGCAGTGAATGATATTCTTTTGCACAAGCAGACATGAAAATGGGAGGTGAGGCTCATGAAAAAGGGGGGTTTTCAATTAAGCATATTAGACTGTACTGTTTCAATAAGATCTATATCTTCCATTCGCTCACACAAACATGAAATCTTGATCAATAGAAAAGCCACCTAGCCCGTATTAACACTTGGGACATTCTGAATCTTGATCCCCCTGCCCATGCTCCCCCTCCTAAATAGGGGCCTCTAAAGTTTTTAATAAATCTGGCACCTTTCTGTCTCTGGCTGAATAAACTAGAGGTGCTAAAAAAAATAATCATGAGAGTTGATTTCTTATTCTGGAGCAGCCAGATTATGTCCAGACTGGGAGGTGGGGAGGGAGAGTAAAGGTCCGACCTCAGTTTCTGAATGGCAAAGTTTGAGTGGGAGGATCCCAAATCTAAAGGTAAAAAGGAATGATGTGAACATATGAAGGAAGCCAGAGCCCTGAATACAGACTCAGTCTGTATCCTGACAGAGTGGAGATAAGGTGGCTGGGGAGCTAGTGGTGCTTTCCTGGAATACAATCTGTGTTTGACACTCTCTGTTTAAGCACTGCCCATCTGCATGTTATTCAGCTGAAGCCTCTAGGGAAAAAGAGGAGCCACAGGCACAGACTGCGAGCGAGGGAGGAAGCAAAAGAGCTTTTCTTTTTTAAATAAGGATCTGGTTAGACTGCCTTGAAGTGCCACATCTGGAAACTGAAAGCTGAGAGAAAGTTAAAATATCTGAGGCACTACTACACGAAGGGGGGTGGGGGCTGATTGCAGAAGTGGGTAAACAATTACTAAGAAGCTAGAAGACCACTACTGGATGTAAGGGGAGGAAATGGCTTTGATCTCAGCCTGGCCCCTTGTTTTTCCTATATTATTCTTCTTGGGATGTTTCTTCTCCAGCGCTGCCTCAAGCAAGGGCAGCGTTTTTCATTTTGACATTGAAGGTAGCTCAGCGGTCAGCAATCAAGAATCCGCTGTTATCAGAGGGCAGCAGCAGCCAGTTGCTACTGGAAGTTGGGTGCCTTTTGCTGAGGTACAGTAACTCCATTCTATCTCTAGAGTCTGAGCTTTCTCCTTTCATGTGCTTGTGGTGAAATTCCCATCTGGATAAAGTTAGTTTAATCATTTGAACCGTCGAGTGATACTGTAGAGTTTTGTGGGGGGATTTTGGACATTGCATTTCAGGCTAAAAGAGACATTTCAGACTTCAAAATAGACACATGCCCTGCCTGCTTTGAATAAACAGCTGTACTATAAAGTGGTACTAGCTTAGCACGTCTCTGACTTTCCTGCCAGCATAACTAAATAGGCCTGTCCAAACAGAGTTATTTTACAAGGGTTAATTGTCACAACAATAGTCACCGGATCTTTAAATTCACTTGGATTTCCAGAAAGTGTTTGCCAAAAAAAAATCTACCATATTACAGAAGTTTTGCTTTTGTCTCTTACATGAAATCCAGCTCTGGAAATGGAGGTTCCTTTTATGGTTAGAGTAAGGTTAATAAATCAAAGGGTATTTAGGAAACTGCCTGCAGAGAAAACACCTGCATAGATTTCAAACATTACAGAAAGTTTGATAGTAGGACTAATGACAGAAGAAATCAGGACGATCCTAAAGTTACTTTGTTGTGGTAAATTTTCTTGCAATCTTTGCTTCTTGAAGCTACTTTAGACTTCTGATTTCAGTAAGGCTGCATCTGAACTGAACTATTTAAAAAAAACTAAGAAGAAAATAAATGACTTCAAGGCACACTAGAGACAGATCAATGTCTCGTGTGTGGGAGATACAAAGTAGGAGGCAAATTAAGTCACCTAAGGTCATGGGAAGGGAAAGAGTAATTGCTCTAGCATAACATCAGAAAATGAGAGAGAAAATGAAAAAGGAGAGATAAGCACAGCTGTGTTGATATCACAGTTATGACACTGATATCTTATGTCATGAAACTAAATGTTTTTAGTATGCTTTGATTACTAATGATAATAACCATGAAAGTAAATGTACAGTATCCTGGAAAAAAATCTTCTGGGACAATAGGGCTTCAGTATAAGGCCACATTTGATTACGCAAACCTCACCCACATTATTGTGCTTCCAAACAGCTGAGGAATCTCAGGAAAGGCCTGCCCACTCCACTACTTCTCTGGGGCGAAACGTGACCTATGTGAGAAAGTTTTGAACCTAAAGTTCGCCCAGCTTAATATGTAGGCAGTGGGGAGCTCGCCTGGGCTTGGATACATTCCATAATGTGGGAAGTACATCTCTTCTCCACAGGCTTGGAATTAGCCACTGAGAAACAGTATCTCCACCTGTTGCTTACAAAATGGAAAGTCCCTGAATGAATGCTTGATTTAAGAGACAAATGGGTTTTGTAACTGAGTTTCACAGGATAACGGGCATAAGCTTTTAACAGATAATCACACTGAATGACTCCACAAAGCCAGACTGCGTGTGCTTCGTTTAACCTATTGGACTTTACACCAGGAAAGTGCTGAATGATAGTTTGCACATGGCTTAGGAAAGACATTCTCCCCCACCCCCATTCATGGATGAAGATATTGGAAAGGTGTCATTTGTTCTATTTTATTTTATCTTTTAAATAGTTAATATTTGCACTAAGGGCCTGATTCATTGAAGCCAATGGGAGTCTTTCCACTCACTTCTGTGGACACTAGATCTAGTGTCCAATGGTGCAGAGGGCCCTACTTGCAGAACCACTGAGGCTCCATCGTGAGGAATGGCAGCTGGGTTTCAGCCCCTACGTTATGGAGGTACATGCCCTGTGTGCTTCAGAGCCCAGCTGCATGGCAACTCCCTGAGTGGCCATGTACAGACATTCTTTAGGGTGACCCCATGTTAGATTTGGTTGCTAGGGCTGGGAAGACTACTCCAGTCCTGAGAATGGAGTAGAGGTCATAGAGCAGCTCTCTTTCTCTCTGTAGCCTGATTGGGGAAGACTCCTCCCTCAAGCCCTCAGAGATTTCCCCAGCACTAGCCCAACTATTCAGGTTGGGCCTTGGGAACAGGATTTCTCCCTAAGTGTGCATTTTAAAACTAGCCATTTTGTGAGCTTGAGTTCTTTATCCAGAGATTGGTGTGAACCGCAGTAGAGACTCTTTTACACAGCCCTGCTTGAGTCTACTCCTTAGTCTAAACATTGGCTCAGGCCTATAACTCCCCCAAGCAGACAGAGGCTGTTAGTCATGCTGAACAGTGCTGAATTATATAGCGAGTGGGTTTGTGAGATAGAGTTAAAGAACCACAGAATCATTGTACGTAATGCATCCTGGTAGACTATGGTGCCAATGAAGGTCTGTACTTAACCGCAAAGCAAACAAACCACAATATAGCCAGAATATAGGTCTAAACCACAATGAATTCATGACATTTCATCATGTGGTGTTAATACTATGCAGAGTTTGCCCTGCAAAGCATTCTTATTTAGATAATGCACTGGCAAATATGAAGGATTAGAAATACAGTGGGTGGGAACATCTAAAAATACATACTTTTTTGGCTGGGTTTACATTGCTGTGTTGTTCTTAAATTCTGCTGAGACTGTGATACTATGAACCTATTGAATAATTGAAGGGAAGCAGAAGAAAGCCTGAGGTACAAGGGAACACACTGGTCAATATTCCTTAGCCTTTTACTTTTCTCCTTTTCCTGGTTTGGTAACCTAAAAACTAATGGTGAATGGAAGAACTGGCTTTAGAAAAATTCAGAACCAGTTGGAATTTTAGCCTTTCTGTGTATCTGATTTGAACCCAAAGGTCTTTATGTTTGATACAAGAATATTAAATACCTGAATGTCATGTGAGAGTACTGAATCCCAGTAACTGGACAGACCCTCGAGGACTGGTACCCATATATCTTTGTACTCTGCTGTCCTTTTACAAAAATCCTCCCCAATTATGCACCCTTCCTAGCCCCATGCAACACATACAACTTCCCCGGAAGAGGACTAGAACTTTGTTCAGGTCATTCAGAGAGCTCCGGTTAATCCAGGTAGTATGGGTAATGCTAGCAGTGAAGATACAGTGTTACGAGCTGCAGTGTGGGCTAACCAGCTTGAAGTACAAGCTTCATGGGAAGCATGGGTAAGTACTTGGGTTGCCAGTCTATGCTGAAGCTCATGCTGTTGCCTCTTCACTGCTATTGTTATCCACACTAGCTACATTAAAGTTCGTATGGTTATGCTTATCCATGCTTCAATCACACCTTAATTTGTAGTGTAGCCGTACCCTAGGAGTCTAATATGCTGGTCAGTGTTGTTCATACCATAATGGTCTTTCCCTCCTACACATGGCTTTCCATCCATTTCCTACTTCCTTTCTTTCTCTGTAGTTCAGATGCTTCTATAGTGTTGCTCCCCGCTGGCACAGCTAGCTCTGCCATTAGTCCTTCCATAGTACAGGATCCAGGGTGTCTTCTTGAAGAATGCAATATCTTCTTGGAAGGGTTTGATTTGGACAAGTATTGGGTCATGAACTACCAATCAGTGGGTCCTTTGGAAGTAATAAGAGAAGTGGGCTAGATTTGCGAGCACTAAGAATGGGAGATTTCCTTCCAAAGTTGGGGCTAGGGAAGAATTTAACAAAAGGCATCCAGGTGAGAGAGAGGAGCAAAATCAGTAGGGAGAATTTGTATTAGGAAAGTAAACATGAGTATAAGTAGGGTTGCTGGGATTCTGTTTCTGAGACTGAGCCTAGAAATTGCTGTTCGTAGGCAGGTTAGGAAGATAGGTATGAAAAACACGCTAAAAAGTATCAGAGCTTTTAGTGGCTTATTCAAACCTTCCAAGAATTTTAGATTCCCTAGCTCATGAATGAGGTGAGGGGAAAAGTGTCCCAATCCAGGAATGGGAGGATGTATGGAGAGAGAGCTGTTTGCACTGACCTAAATTAATCCTTTGTGTAACTATGCTGAAGTTAATGGATTTAGGCCAGGAATTATTTTTGCCAAATATAAAAAAATTAAAATATTTTATTGGAAAGGTTCTGCTTAGATCCAAGGACTCAAACCTCAAAATCAGCAGCCAATTTTTGAATAAATGAGTGTTTCAGAATGACTGGGGCTATGGTTTGGACAGTTACAAAAGTCAGACACCTTTTGCAAAAGTCAGACCTTGGTGTAGATTCAAATTTCACACACTGATTTTGGGGTCTCCAGGTCTGGAGGCATTGTGTGGACTCATCTCTATTCTAGCAACAACCCAGACAAGATGAAAAATCAGGATTAAGTTCTGTGAAGAGGTAGTTAGTTACCAACATGTAATAAAAATCTTTTAAAAATAAGTAGAATATGCGTTAGAATTTGATCTGCAGACTGCAGCATCTAATGATATTTTGGATGCTTCATTTTTGGGTACCCAATTAAAGAGGCCTGATTTTTTTATAAAGTGATAACCAAAAATAGCTGGACCCCTCTGAAAATCAGGCCCCTTTATCAGGCTACTCAAAAATCACTAGTAACTTGAAAATGTAGGCTTCAAAGTAACCATAATCAAAAGTGCCATTCCCAGCAATAAAAATTGGAATGGAAAGACTTAGGGACTGTTTTGGCGGAAACACAGTTTGATCCCTGCTTTTGGTATGCATCCATTTGAAACAGACCAAAAGGGTTTTTAACCTGACAAAGATCTTTATATTTTTTTGACTAGTGGGAGCTGCATCTCACTGTGCAAAAAGCAGATCTTGTAATGAGTTTCATTTCAGACCCTCAAGGGTTATGTTAGGTTAACTACCATAATGGGTAATTTGGATTTTTTGCTGCTGTGTGTTCCTGGTGTAACAGGGTTATGTTCTGAGAAAAGTCCATTAATGAGGAGGATGTTTAACTGCAGATGTTTGCATTTCCAACTTAAGTTTCTCATCAAAGTTTTAATGAAAATCAGCTGCAGGAGTTAAGCAGCCAGCCCCAAATCCCTTAAATCATGGAAAGCTGAAGCAAATGGAATTAGAGGATAGTGGGAAAAGTTGTGTGTTTCAAATTTAGTCAAGAAAATGAGAGTCTGTGCTTAAAATGTAACCAGCAAAATAATATGAGCTAAACTTTACTGCTGCTAACCAAATGTTGGGAAAGTACCAGTAAAATGCTCAAACTTATTTAGGGGTGTGCAAACAATAAAAGGAGTTTTATGTCCACTCTTATTCATGGGCATGGGAAAGACTAGAAGGAATTAAAGGTCTAGTTTTATTAATGGGCATGGGAAGCAATACAAGGATCAGCATGTCAGGGAGAGTGATATAACCTGATTTTAAATGGTGCCAAGCAACCACAGCTGCCATGATTCTAATTGGAATTTTTGTTGCTCAACAGCTGTAAAAATATGACTAATACCTTTAATCTGAGAGATTTGTGACAAATATGCCTAAATATTGATGGGAGAGGTGGGCTCAAATTGTATTCTGGATCCAGATTTTAAACCTCTTAAAGTTTAGGGACATTCTAATCTGGGTTTTAATTAAGATTGATTGCAAAATTTGGATCAGGATCCCAGTTCATTTATAAACACTACCCAAATTCAGGAGTGTTTGGATCTGGCATTCTGATTCTAATGCAAGCTGTAACCTTATCAATCCACCAGCTTTATACTCCTCTCTTCTTAATGCCTCATTCTTTGTCAACAAAAGACCACCAAAAATTATTCTAGTATTCTGAATGTACAGTATATATTGAGCCATTTGAATTGTTTTCTGATGAAAGAATGCACTAAATTTGATCTGTGTTTGTTGTTCATATTTGCTAGAAATATCCAAGTAATTCTTTAGATGTTTCTTTTCTCAAAACAAATGCAGCAGGGCTCCGTTTTTTTGTTTTTTGTTTTTTTAAACAAACAAAAAAGTAGTGCCAGAAGTCCAGCACTCATCCCACATCTGACCTTTACAACAAACAATGGAGGAAAACACATTTAGGTATGGAAGCAGATTTCAATTCCCAGCTTACAATGTGTTATACACAACAGTAATTAAACGTTATTTGTGAGGGCTTGTTGCAAAGCCAGTGGAAGTCAGAGGAAAAACTCTGATTGGCCCCTAAATGATGAAGAACACTTTCATGGGGTTCTTTTAACATAACAAAATGTTAGTTCCAAATGTGTTTCTATAATTAATCAACAAACTAAATCTATTGTAACAAACTCTATCAAAACCAACAATTTTAGCTAAGATTTGTAAGCTGTGATATACGCTTAACTCCTATACCCTTGCACTGATGCACTAATTAGCCAAGGATGACCTTTCTGCTGGTATTCCCCATAGATATCAGATGGGAGGGGTGTCAAGTAGACCAGCAAGTGAGTGTGTGGTGGAGCAACAGCTCCTAGACAAAAGGGAAGGGTGACACATTGGGTGGAATGTCAGATGGGTAGGACCCAGTGGATTGGGAGGCAGGAAGCTAAAAAGAGGACTAGCTGGTAAGTTGAAGGGGAGAAGGTATGAATGGACAGATGGATAGCTAGATGTTGCATCATTAACTCAGTATTTCTAAACACCGAGAAGCCAAAAGATGTGAGGTATTTTTTGTTTTAAATGGGATTAACCTTTTCTTTATGCATTAACAATGATCATTTTTAGCTAAAGTGTCTGGATTGTTTTTGCCATTTTGGTTGAGTTAGCCTATTACAAACCTTGGTTCCACGTCATAGTACGCTTATTCTCCCCCTACTATGATTCCTATCACTTTTAGTAGAGGTAAGGGGATGGGAGGGGGAAGGAGCAGGAAAATTTATTTTGCATGATTTTGCTGTGAGCCAGTCATGACTGTTTAGGGCTGGTCAGACCACAGGTTAAGTCATGACTAGAGCAGGGGCAAAGCTTTTTCAGTTGATGATGCTTTTTTGTGGAACTCCTCCCAGGGCCCATACAATACCATCTAGTTGCCCATTCAGAGAGAACCATCCATTCAGGGATCTCCCCCATTCCATGCAGAAGAGGAACTCTGTCACCTCCTCAGGACCATGTATACCCTCCTCCAGATCCAGTGTAAACCTCACTGTAGAGTCTGGGGTTGCTCAGGAACAAGCAGGCTCTGAGGAGCATGATGCATCTTCCCCTTCTGTACCATTTAGATTCCCTGGAAAAGATAATACAGCCTGGGACTTACAGAGTCTGGGGGAGTCCTTGGAGTCACAGATCCATCAGAACCATGCTGCCAGGGAGGTGGGAGGAAGGGAAGGCGAAGTCACAGGGGCTTCATGCAGAGGATCTGGCCTCCTGCAGATCCCATAGAATCTACCAGGTTTAGGGTGGGCTACTTGGTTTTTCACACATAGGAAAACCCCCATCCTCTAGTGAAATAATGGGGGGGAGTCTATGTGGGGGTTCCATAGGTCCCCTAAATTCCCTTTGCTAATCACTTTCAGAGCATGCCTCAAGTCCATGATGGTTCATTCCTGATTTCTATGGGCACCTTCCTTTATTTTGTTTGTTTTTCAGGGGAAGGAAAACAGGTTAGTTGAGGGGCTGTTTGTTTACTATTGAACCTGATATTCCCTTTCACCCTTTCTTTGAGCTAGTGAGGAACTCATTATATCTCTAGTGGGGTAGCCTTCATACTAGAGTTTTTGACTGTGTGTGTCTTTTAATGTTTTGCACTGTGGCTTCCATCTGGTGCTTACAGGCCTTGCAATAGCTATCTTATCTATTGGTTAAATAATAAAGCAACTCCTAAATAAAATTTCAGTCACCTTCAGTTGCCTTCCTTGGGTTTTACCTTCTTGTTATCCAATGTTCTCACGGTAAATACAATAATACCTGCAGTAAATGCCTCTTAGGCATATTAGCCTTTGAATATATAGATATAGATATTGCTTCAGTGGTCCTAGACATCTGGAAATGTATGGGTGGTAAGCATGTAGTTGATAACTGTAGTTTTAGGTCTAGCTTGTCCTATGGACTAACATGAAAAACATTTGACTCAGTTATTCATTTCTTTTTTAAGAGAATGAAACAAAATTATTTACATCTTTCTTGTATTTTATTCAAGGGAAACAAAATGGACATTTGTTAAGAGAGGTATCTGGACCATCCATGTTGCCAAACTTAGCATTATTTCTGTTTGCCACAGTGCATATATATTACAACAAGTTTTATACTTACTAGCTGTAGAAAAAATAAATTAGTGCTGAGGCTTGGTATTAAATTATCTTTAGCTGGCTGCAAGCTAGCTAAAACATTTTAGCTCTTCGCCTTTGTGGGAAAGAATGCCTTTTAAGTTAAGGCTTTGTGTTTCCCACTTTATATGGTAAAAATGACTGCGCACTTTTATGAAGAATGCCTAGCCAAGAACTGTTTATATTGGAACCAACCCCATCTCTAAATCAGCCTGTGTTACTGAATGGTATTTTGTTTTCCATATGGATTGAGGAAGGGTAACAGTCTGGAAATATCTGCAACGGATGAGGTTTTCAAAATGAAATACAATTATTTGACCAGAACGATAGATAATTTTGTTGCTTTAAATCAGACCATTTTACTTTTTATTATCATTTCCCTTTACAGCACTTACAACTATTCTGGTACCATTACGACAGAGATATGCACAGGCAGACCTTTCTCAAGGGTTTACAGAGTCCCATAGGTCTGTTTTGTAATTCCATGCTTGCTAACTTGAAAATATCAAATAAACAAATAGATTATATATAGATATATGTAGACAGATATATGATTTTTGTCACAAGACAATATTTTCAATAAATTAGAATGTAAAATGTTTGGGGAAATTGATCTGTGAAAGCATAACTGAAAGGAAATAGCAGCTGAGCCCACTGATTTAAACGTTGTTAAGAAAGCAGGATTCATGCTTCATGGTGTGATGAAATAAGTTATGAAATGCATTTGAAAACAAAGTTGTCAATTACATTGGCAGCCATCTTAAGAAGTGGCATCATTTGCCACATTAGCATAATAGTAGTCAATTGCCAAAAGCCCCAATATGACTGTGCAATTCCCACGGTAGCTAGAAGCTGAACCTACTAGTCAATAGCTGATACAGAAGGTGGTAAGCAGAGGAGGCACCAGCTAGATCCTAGCTACTGAGAAAGGTAAGGGTGCTGCTGGACTTCTTATCATGGTCCTGTCCCTGGATATTGTGCAGGGCTTTCCATCTTTCTATCTACCCAAGGTACTTGTATGGCCCCTGTTGTTCTACTATCTGAGCACTTCACAATGTTTATTTATCCTCACAATGTCACATGAGGTAAGGAAGTGCTATCATCCCCATTTTACGAATCAGGAGCTGAAGCCCAGTGGCCCAGATCCACAAAGGGACTTAGGTACTTTAGTCCTGTTTTTAGGCCCCATTGCAATCCACAAAACTCCCACTCAGCTGCCAGTTAACCCTGTAAGCACCTAAACTTACTTAGCACCTACATAGTTGCAGCAAAAGTTCCCTCTGTGCCTATGTTTCTGCCTCTGGACATGTGCACTGCAGCCTCTCTCTAGGCATCCAAGCAACTATCTCCAGCCTAAACCCCAGAGTGATTCATGAATGTAAGTGCCACCTAAGTCCCATTTGGGTCTTGAGCCTGAAGGCATTCTCAGAGGACACTTTACTCCACAAAACCGCTGGGGAGTGGTCAGAACAAGAATGTCCTCCCTTATAACCTTTAGCCCAGTGCTCAGGGTACAGAGCTGAGATGCAGGAGATTCCCAGTTCAAGTCCTGCTGAGGAGAAGGGATTTGAACAGGGATCTGCCCCTTCTCAAGTGAGTGCCTCCCCCCCGCAAAAACCCTACTGCTGTTTGGTATGGAGTTAGACAGCCTCTGAGCACACCTACTGGCTCAAGCCCCGCTTGTGAACTAGGTAGCCAAACACTTATCTTCCCCAGTTCATGAATCATGGGACTAAAACCCAGGTCTGCAGAGCCTGGGACAGCTGACATTGCCCCTAGAAGGACAGGCAGAGAGTTGACAGTCATGCTCAGAGTTGAGAGAAAGGAGTAGGAAGAAGCCTAGGGAAAACAGCAGCAAGGGTGAGACTGCATGGACATTAGCTGCTGATTGTTGGGTCCCTAGGCTGGCACCCAGTGTAGAGGGTGGGCCTGGGTCTACCAGCCAATGGGGAAGTGTTACAGATGGAGCAGTGGGCTTTGAAGACTGCCAGAGGCAGTTTGTTTAGGCAGACTTGGATACCATGAAAGACAGGAAACTATAATGACCGGAACCAAAGGGCCAAACTACAAAAAGGAGCTGTTACAAAACTCCATGTCTGTTTTATTCATGTGTGAATAGCCCTACTCCCTTCCAGCCTCTGCTGTGACTCATAACTCTATTAAGCAACAGAGAAATTGAGAAAGTTATTGTCTTTTTCCCACTTCCTCATAGGATCCTGAACAGCAGCAGTAAAACTGCTAACTTTACTCTTGGCAATCTCTGAGCAGCGGTGACATTATCTGTCTAGTGCCTCAGGCAGACTGAGTTTTCTGCACAAACATAAGGGCTAGAAATTTACTTTAACACCCCCTTCTGCCCCCCCCCCCCGAAAGCTTTAACTCTGAGGAGCATAATGAGTTGGGGCCCTTTATGTGACACAAAAAGCTTCCCATTTGGCAATGGTAGGTAGGCAATGGAGCTCTGAAACACATGTGTTATGGTTATGAGCACTTTCCTGCATTGGAATCAACAACAAAACTTCCATTGATTCAGTGGGTCCAAGGATCAGTCCTACTATTTAAAGTAGAATGAAGGCTTTGGTTGAGGTGGTTTTTCGTTGTCTCTGATTAAAGGATTTTACATTGCTGGTGTCAATGAAAGTGCACCTTTATTTATGAACTTTCAGATTGCTGAGCTAAGCAAAAAAGTTATAATTTACTTTTAATGAATCTTATGAATGATTCTTAGCATTATTTTCACAGAGATAAAACAACTTTGTCTCTCCAATACTGTAGAACGATGAAAGCTATGGGTTTGTATTTAACCTTTCAAATGGGCACTTAATACTGCTCAAGTGGAAACCCATTATTGGACATCTTTGCTTGAGTGCCACAGCAAATTAATTAGGGAGACTTTCAATTTCCATTTGTGTACCTTAGATTAGAATTCAGTTTTTTTTTTTAAAACTGTGCAGTGACAGTGCTTTCTCTTTAGCAAGATGAATATTTACCTGGCAAAAAACGTGAGTTTACCTCTGCAAATTAAGTAACACACAATATGTATGTAATTTGCTATTTATGTAATTTGTGTAAATGCTTTAGGTTACAATCTAATTAAATGTCATTTGAATTGAGATACCTGTCAAGATAAAGGAATAAGAAAAGATTACTAGTCTTGTGGACAAAAAACACTACAAACTTTTTGTTCGCTCCTAATTTGCAGCATAAATGGAGCAGAGAAAAAGATCAAAATGCAGGGAGACTGTTCAGTAATTTAATGAGATACAGCATATAGGGTGTTGGTTTTTTTTTTTTTTTTTTTAAATAAAATGTACCGTCAATAACAATTTGGACACTAAAATCTGGGAAATGTGTCATTCCCAGAAATGTTCACATTTCTAAAAATAAACCAATTCACACATCTGAAATTATATGTAAATTTATTTTCACCAACATTTACCAAAATGAAGGCTAAAACCAAGTGGCTTTTATCATACTGACTACCCTCTAACAGCCGTACTGTCTTATTACCAAGGCTACTCAACTGTCTAGCTATGATGTCAATACAGAATTAATTTCTTCAGTAATCATAGTTAGAATGTGACCTTTCTAGTTCAAAGAATGGGCTACTGTAGAACAGAGGTAATGAAGGCTTATAGAAATTATAAATAGAGCCTAGAGGAAATGGGGAAGCAAGCGTGATTGTTTTTAATTCACCAGGTTTGTAAAGCTTGGAAACTCAAATTAATTTAGCTGACGCCAATGAAGAAGAAATGAAAACAGAGCAAGTGTCTACTCTTGGCCACAGTGGTGTAACTATGAAGTAACACTGCCGTGCAGATTCTGGCCCTTCACATTGCTTTTTGCAGTTATTTTGATATTATATTGTAGCCAACACACTGGGATGTTGCTGGCTTTCTAAGGGAGTGTCTACACTGAAAAAAAAATGCATCATCAAGTCTCAGAAACCAGGTCAACTAACTGGAGCTTGCATTATGGGGCTAAAAATAGCAGTGTAAATGTTCCTGCTTGGGCTGGAGCCCGGGCTTTGAGACTAGGGAAGGGAGGTAGGTCTCAGAGCCCAGGCTCCATCCCGCATGGAAACATCTACACTGCCATTTTTTGCCTTGTAGCACAAGTCCAACGAGCCCGAATTAGTTGACTTGGGCTCAGAGACTCATTGCCATGGGTGGCTTTTTTGAGTTTAGATATACCCTCAGGATTTAATATTGCAGTATCCAAAGAGGGAAAAGTCCCATGGAAGTTTCATTTTATTGGGACTGCAGAATCAGGCCCAAAGGGAGCCTGAAAATACTACTACACCTCTACCCCGATATAATGCGACCTGATATAACACGAATTCAGATATAACGCGGTAAAGCAGCGCTCCGGGGGGGCGGGACTGCGCACTCCAGTGGATCAAAGCAAGTTCGATATAACGCGGTTTCACCTATAATGCGGTACGATTTTTTGGCTCCCAAGGACAGCGTTATATCGGGGTACAGATGTACTTTCTAACTTGGATCCCATTAATTTCTTCTTTAACTGAAATTATACTTAAATTAAATGCAATCTGAAAATCAATAAAAAAGCCATCAAAGTGAAGGAAGGAGATCTTAAAAACTGGTTAGAGTTGCAATGTCTCATTGAAACATCTGTCACAAAATCCTTCATCCTACAGACCAGGGCTGGGACGAGGCATGTGCTGAAGAAGGTAGGCAGGTAAGCAGAAAGGGTGTCAGCAGAACACTGGTTCTGAGAGGCATAGGCGGGGGACAGATTATTATTCTTCATTTAAAATTCCCAGTCCTCATTTGTTTTATCAAGGAAAAAAATAAGTTCTTTAAAATGTTGTATTGAACTAAAATAAAATACAAAATGTCTGATACTTCAACTGTAGTTCACCGCTACCTGCTCTCTTCATTGATTTCTGTGTAGAATGAGTTTGTCCACATCCTAATTTCCCTCACTTCCTAGGCCATGGCTGCCTATGCAATGAAGAAAGCAGAATTTGGTCCAAAACATTCAAAAAAGGAAACCCCCAATCCCATTCCCATGTTTTCAAGTGAAATACTTAAGACCAAAATGTTAAGTGTTTGCTTAATTCTTTCTCTCTATATTTTCCTTAACGAAACCTGAGCTAGATTCACAGGCCTATCAAGCTGGGATAACAAAAAGGATGGAGGTCACTCTTAAAAGACCCTCAATTTCTATAGTCTAATTTATTCCTTAGACAGTATGAAGAGAAGGGAACTTTGAAATAAGGTGGAGCAAGGCCAAGCAATGCTGCGTAAATGAGCAAAAGAATCTTAAAGTTGATCTGCTATTCTAACTGAAAGCCAGTGAGGTGCTTTCAGCATTGGATTAAGCTGATTCGAGGTCCTGGATCTGGTGAACAGTTTAGCTGACAAGTTTTGTACTTGCTGTAGACATTGGAAAGAACTAGTCAGAACTGCGATTACTACTGAATTAAAGAAGTCCCAAGCGGAAAGTTATGATATCGTGGATTAAAGTCTTGGTATTGGATCAGGACATTGGTTAGATCCTTCAGTTACATCGGTTACATAGAAAAAGGGGAACTAAACTTGTGAGCACTCTTTGTGGAGGACTCCCACTGGAGCCAATAGAAGTTCTGCTAGAAGAGCGCTTGCAGGCTTGAGTCCATAGAATGTACCAGACTGGATCAAAGATGAGTAGCTGTTAATTCAGGGGAATAGAAAACTCCATATAATATATGTGCCAATTCCACATACTTCATAACAGGGGGAAAATTCCTCACTGGCTCCTAAAGATGATCTGTATCATGAAGGGTGAGATATTCCAGAGATAGTAAAGACCTATGGGCATAAAACTATAATAATTAATACCTAGCTCTTATATGCTCAATGCTTTGATCTCAAAGTGCTTTACCAAGAAGGTCAATATTATTTTCCACACTTTACTGATGGGGAAATTGAGGCACAGAGAGGTGAAGTGACTTGCCCAAGGTCACCCAGGAAACAAGTAGCAGAGCCAAGATTAGAACCAGATCTCCTGAGGCAGTCTAGTGCTCTAGCCACTAGGCCACACTACCTCACAAAGTGTGTGTTTAGTTTATACAAAGGATGACTTGGGGCTGAAGATATAACCAATGGGCCAATTTCTGTAGTTCTTAATATTTGCTTGATTAAAGACAAAATAATTTGACCCATTTTAGTTATTAAATATTTAGCACTCAGAGTATGGTTGATACTTGAGACATAAAAATTATTTCTTAATCCCCCCCAAAACTTACAAAGTAAGGCCTCAAACCTGCAAACACTAATGCATCTTGTGAACATGATTAATCTCACTAAACTCAATGGGACTGCCTGCGTACATAAAATTATTCATCTCACCCACATTTATATGTACAGAATTGGGCCCTAGATGAGGACCTGACCCAACATGGTAAGGCAAACAGATCGGAGTAGGTAGGGAGAGTACAGTACAAGTTTACAGGTACAAGTTAATGAGTTTAATCAACTGTTCAGTGAGTATCTTGAATTGCTTGTTATGTTAATTTTAAAATTAATACGATTTGTTTTTGTGCAGGGTATTAATGGGATAGAGATGAAGGGAATGTCATGAAATGGATGAGTTAGTAGGACCAAAGTGAAAAGGAGAGATAGGAAGGGGGGAAAGGAAAGAGCAGAGAGAACAGTAGTTTGGATGGAGAGGAATCCAGTGAGCAAGGAGAGTGATGTCGCAGCAGCAGGACTGTGGACGTTGGAGAGGAGCAGTAGGAGATCAACAACCAATGAGCATAATGTCCAAACACCAAGTAAAGCAGGACAGCCATTAATAGAAACAACCCAGGAGAAATACAGAGGCCTCCCCTGAAATGGTTGCCAATCAGCAACCATTTCATCTTGTCGGCATTCAGTTTAAGAAAGTTAAATGATATTCAAGCCCAGTCATCAACGAGAGAGACATGTAATACAGACAGGACTGAAAGGTAACCTATAAATATAAACTAGCATGAGTGCCACAAATAGAACCCTGAGGAAATGCAGATTCACTTAATGGCTCGCCATACGTAAATGGGCCTGTCATAACAAACTGCCTATAACAACACTTACTCCACAACATTACCATTATTCCCTCACTTAGTCACTAAGCTTTTGGGGAGATCTAGGACTGAATTGGTCCCTAGTCTATTATTGAAGTTTCTCTCTTTCTTTAGCAAACTTAAAGTCATTCTAACTTTTGGAAAATGAAACCTAGAAGACACAAATAAATTAAATTAGCTGCAATTGATATCACAAGTGCACAGACTAGATAATGAAAGATTAGCAGACATCATATCACAAGGAAAATTAATGACCCCAGCAAAACACAACAACAGTTATCATGTGCTTATATGTAAAGGGTATGAGGACTCATTTTAGAAATAGTTTAACTCCAAAAGAAAAAAATGGAGACACACTTCTTAGACAAGTTTGAACCCAAGTCAGACACATCACACAGATTTGATATCCATGATGATCAGACCCTTTACCCTCCCTGGACCAGACTTAGACCTGATGTAATCATGGAAAGTGTCCATTTTTGGCAAGATGGAGTGGCGCCACCCGTCTTGGGAGCATGGGGGGCACAAAAAATTTAAACACAGTAATTTATGATCTCAATGGTTCCAAGTTTTGAGGGTGTTACACTTGGCCTCAAGCCTGTCTTCCAATTGATGGTTGTTGTACGCTCATAACCGCTACAAGTCTGTGTTAGTCGATTGAGGAAATAGCATTCTTAGGTATTATATGAAAAGTCTAATGCTCATACATGTAATAGTGGTGAGAGGTGAGTGAGCAAAGCTCTTCAAGGATGAGGTGGGTAACACTTGATGCAGGGTTCAGTGATTTATTAGCTCCTAGTTCTACTTCTTGACAATGTTTGCAAGCCAGTCTTGCACAGTCACCTAGCATAGCCCCAAATAGCCCAGAGACCAAAGACACAACACCTGCTGACACACACCTCAATAGGTTACTAAGACTCCTGTTAAAATGTCTGCTTACCTCCATGTCCACTGTCCTTTAGGGCAGCGGTTCTCAAACTGTGGGTCGGGACTCAAAAGTGGGTTGTGACTCCATTTTAATGGGGTTGCCAGGGCTGGCTTAGACTTGATGGGACCAGGGGCCAGAGCCAAAGCCCGAGCCCAACTGCCCGGGGCCGAAGCCCGAGGGTTTCAGTCATGGTTTCAGTCAGATTACAGGCCCCCTGCTGGGGCTGAAGCCCCTTGGGCTTTGGCTTTGGCCTCTTGGGCTTTAGCTTTGCCCCTCCGTGCCAGGACTCGGGCTTTGGCTCAGGCTTCGGTCCCCCCTCCTGGGGTCATGTAATATTTGTTGTCAGAAGGGGGTTGCGATGCAATGAAGTTTGAAACCCCCTGCTCTAGAGATAGCCAAAAATTGCATTGTCTTACTCTCCACTCATCTAGTTCATTCCAGAAAATATTTGTTAATTTATTAATCTGTCCCTCAGCCAGAGTGCGCTTTTGATGTAGAAAGATGTCTAGAATAATGTGTGTGTGCTTCTAAATCTGGGCTGTATTCTGTGCCCTGCTCAGTATGGTGTAGTGTTCAAGACTTTCACACATGCAATTAATGTAGTTTACGAGGAATAAACCATAGCATGCATTAAAAATATAATAAATATAATAAATCCCCATTTTACAGTTTGGTAAACTGAATCACATATAGAAAGCTACATTCTGACTGTCTCTGCAGGGGCACTTTACAATGGAAATGCTGTACAGGGAGCCGTTTTGCCTACTTTTCCTAGCCAGCATGTGCAAGAAGAACCAGGCAAATGCTGTTGCTCAAGATGGGAGACTAAGAGCATGGGAGATGGGCTAGCATGTCCAGTAGTGTTTCTTGGACCAAGAGCAAGCTACCAGCTAGTTGCAATTATAGTAAGGACTCTGCATACCTGCTAGTGCCCCGAACCTACTCCATACACACACACCCTACCTTTGAGGTGGCCGTTTCTTCCTCCCCCCCAGCCCCCATGAAGGCAGAATGCCTTTGAGCACTATACGTCAGACATTACAACTACACCCCCCCAAACCAGAATTTCACCTAAATGGTTCAGTAACTTGCCCAAGGTCACACAGCACGTGCTGTACCTGCACTCAGGACTGCTGAAATCTAGTCCCCTGTTCTATTCACTAGCCACACTTGAAGCTTGTATCTGAGCTAGAAACCAGTTGCACACGAGGTGTACTCTACATCTGTCAGATTTTATTTTTCAGCACTGAGTAAGGGCATCTCATTCAGGTCACAGGACACAGGAGGTCAGAACTGTGGGGCATAGTGTTATTACAGTTCCTGCTGTTTGCAAAATGTTTCCCATCAGTCCTGAGAAGAACTAAAGCTTTGTGCTTGTGAAAAAATATGTCTTTGAACTGAGCAAACTGCTGGGGAATTTGAAAGGGCTGTTGCTTCACTCGCAGGGAGCAGGAAAATGGGTGTCCATGAGTCTGTGACCAGGAGCCCACACTGTAAAATCTATGTTTGAAAGTTGTGGGAGGCTACTTATACCACCAAACAGGAGCTAGGATGTTTGGGGAGGGAAGGGTGTAGCCTGTATTCTCTCCTTGGTTGAGAGAAATTAACAGACTGAAGGTCCCCTATCTGTCTGATGTTAAAGTGAATGCTTTGTTAGCTAATACTTTCCTACTGTGACAAGCTGAATGTTTTGTGCCCACCAGATGTCCGGGGGTAGATTTGCTAGGATGCCGTGTTAGATGAGGACAACTCAACACTTCATTTATTCACTCAAAAAAAAAAAAGCAGCATATTCCAGAAAGATGATTCCAGTTTGATAAAATATAAGTTACTAGAACAAGAGCAAAAGGATGGTCTTCTAGGTTAAAGCACAGGCCTGGGAGCCAGCAGGCTGTAGTGGGAGTTGGGGTCTGTTCCCCACTTGACCATGGGGGGAGGGATAGCTCAGTCATTTTGAGCATTGGCCTGCTAAACCCAGGGTTATGAGTTCAATCCTTGAGGGGGCCATTTAGGGATGTGGGGATTTAGTTGGGGATTGGTCCTGCTTTGAGCAGGGGGTTGGACTAGATGACCTTCTGAGGTCCTTTCCAACTCTAATAATCTATGATTCTATGGATTTGCTGTGTGACCATCTCTGGAGACATTTACACCGCAATCCACCACCACTTTATAGTGGGCAAGCCTTTCAAACATTCTGGCTGCGATTCTCCTACCACAGGATACTAAGTCAATGAGGGTTACTCCGTGGGAGAATTAAGCCCTATGTACCTCAGTCTCTCCATCTGCAAAATTGGGACAATGTCCCTATTCTCACAGCTGCACTTTGGGGCTTAATTCATTGTAGATTGCAAAACGCTTTGAGGAGCTCAGATGAAAGTGCGAAGTATTACGACTAGTTGCTTATTATGACTTTATTCACTAATCTGCATGTAAATGTTCCACGTAACTTGAGCTGATTTACTTGTAACAGTGAGATGATTTTCAAAATAGCAAAGGTGCTATTTTTTAAGCATTTTTTAACTCTTCCTGAGATTTCTCATTTTAGACAAAGTTCAGTTACTGGCTAATGTTTGCCCAAAAAATCCCTAACCCTTGGCTGGGGAGGATTTATTTCCATAGTCAGAGATATTCAAGCATGCTGCAGGGAAAGCAATATTTGCTAAGTGTAGTATAGTTTGTTTGAAAACCTAGCTACACGTGTCACAATGGGGAGTTGCTGGGGTTTGAAAACATCTGAAAAACTGGATCATGTTTAATGGGAGCTAGAAATCTAGCTTTTTTGAAAATATGGCTCTATCTCCTTTGAAGTAACTTACTTAGTTTAAAATAAGCATCCAGTGAATTATAGGGAATTTCTGACTGTCTTTCTCAGCACTGAAGAAAATGTAGATGCCAGTGGCACCTCTGTCACAGCAGGTTATGTACAGAATGTAAATGATGGCCTGACAGAGCCCTAGTCCAAAGTCCTCCTCACAAAAAAAACAGGACACTCTAGAAGGAAAAATCCTGCTTTGGAGACAGAGGTCATCTTATTTATCTGACGAGAGCCAAAGCAAAGTAAACTATCATCAAAAGGGCCTCAGATCTTTGGGCTGCTAACTCCAAACAAGGCTCACAACAAAAACAAACCAAACACGAGTACATATGTTTTTTGAAAACCTCTTCAGAGAGTAGAAAGTTACCCTCTGTGCAACATCACACTAGGTGATCTAGTCTGACCTCCTCTGTAACACAGGTCATATTATTTCATCTAGTTACTCCTGAACTGGGCACAATGACGTGTGTGTGATGAAAGCATAGTTTTGATAGGGAGTCTTCAGGAGATGGAGAATCCACCACCTGCTTTGCTAGTTTGTGCCAGTGGTTAATCAACCTCATTGTTAAAAACAAAACAAAAAACTGTGTGCCTTTCTAATTTGAATTTGCCTGGCTCTAACTTCCAGCCATTAGTTCTTATGATGCCACTCTCTCAGATTATGCTTTATATGCTCCTTAGAAATTAGGAATACCTGCTCTGCCTTCTTCCCTTGAGCCCCTGAATGAGTTCCTCTGGGTTCTAACATCCCACCTCTCAACTAGAAGCCCTTTTTGGGGTCCTGCAGATGCTGTACCACCCATCATACAGATGGTCAGATAATGAAGATGAAAATACAAATAATCAGAATATGCATCAAAAATCTATAAGGGCATATTTGTTATTTGGGGATATATTATCTCCTCAATGCATGCAAACTTCCCACTGTAAGTAATAGGAGTTACACATGCACCAAGTTCTTTACAGTTTTATACTCCATTTCTAGGACTGCTCAAAATATGGAAGCACTGATAAATCTGCATCTTGCAGAAATTTACATTTCTGCTGCCAGTGGTCTGCAATTCTTAATGTGATTTGATTTTTGCAAGCATTTTTGGAGAGGTATAGTGCTGTGCTCACGCTGAAGATTCTTGAGAAAATAATAACGATGATCAATAATGATTTTCACAGCCCAAAAGCATGCTAAGAATGTCACAGAAACAAGATTCAGTATCTGCCCTGAACAGCTCAAAATTTACATTCAGATATTAGACGGCAAGATCCTGGCTTGCTCTGTGCACTATGTAGGAGAATAAGAGGGCATAAGGTAACTCTTCCCTCTCTGCACAAGCTATCCATACTGCAAGTCACAGCATGAAGTGAGAGCAGCCTCCATGAGGCCACTACTCACCCTCCCAGGCAGGGAGCAGACTGGCAACAGGCAGACCTTGGGCACCCCAACAACAATGGAGCTGGCACTGAGAGCAAAGGAATCCATGCCTGGTATGATGCTGGCACAGTTTACTTCTCAACTGGAGCAAAGGGAGAACCAGGGACCAAACTGTGACCTTCGGTGTCACAGTGCAGTTCCTGCTCTGTTCCTGGGTAGTGCAGCTACATGCTGCCTCTTACTCAGGGCCAGCGCTTAATTTCTGCCAGGGCTTGCTGGGGGTGAGCCTCAGTATCTGTAGGCTTGGCAGTTCATAGCCCGGGCACCTCGCCACTTGCCGCGTCAGTTATGAAAGTAAAAAAATCTTCTATTTTTTTGCCCTGAAATGTGTTTTACTTAAAATTCTCAGCACAGTTGTATCCATCAGGGCCATAATCAGGGTGGGATAAGCAGGGCAGCCACCCAGGGCACAAAGCCAGGGTATGTGTGGAAAAATGGGGGGATGAAAAAAACAGTAGGGGGTAGACCCTGCAGCGGGACTGGGATCCCACAGGTCCCATTACCATGCCAGGCCACCCACTCTGGCAGCAGTGCTGCCTTCAGAGCTGAGTGGCCAGACAGCAGTGGCTGCTGGCCGGATACCCAGCTCTGAAGGCAGTGCCGCCACCAGTAGCAATGCAGAAGTAAGGGTGGCCTGGTAAAGCTCTAACCCCTACCAGGTTTTTTTTTTTTTGTTCGCCCTATTTTTCTGGACCCTCCCCCCGGCTTCGTGCCCTTGGTGGCTGCCCCGCTGTCCCCGCCTTGGTTACAGCCCTGGTAAAGTACGTGATTGTAAACATCTAACACTAGTATGTACAGTAGGCTACTCTTTCAAAAAAAACACTTTATGACTGAATGTATGGCAGTATTATTATCTTTGGTAACTGCACATTCAAAGTCATAACAAATTTAAAATTTAATATTAAATCGTTGCTTGAGCCCCAGCATCTCTCTCATTACAAGTTAAGAACTGCTCAGGGCCCGTTGTGAATGGACATTCCCACCCAGAGAGAGGATCATAGACCAACAAAGCACAGGAAGAAGAGAAGCAGAAAAGGGGTCACCAAATAACAATGTGTGCTTACTCACTAAGGAATGTAGACATCTTGATAGTTCTTTCCAAAACAAAGTTAACATATTAAGGAATAATTCCAATATGATTTAAAATGTGTGTTTATTGCAAGAAACTTAAGTGTCTATGCATTTTGCATACAAAACCTTTGTAACAAAATCACCACGCCATACAGAACTGTGATATTTAGGACCCAGGACAGAATTTTGTTTATAGTCTAATATATATTTAAGATGCTTGCGGCCAAATAAAGCTCTGGTTTTAATGAACTCAAAAGCTGTTCCTCCATATATGACACTGTAATTAAAGTGATCCTTAAATTGCACTTGGAAGTACGGATCTAGCAGATAATTCTCTAGAGCCTAATCTTCAGTCTGGTGCCTGAACACCCATGCTGTATGCTGAGTAGCTTCTTCAGGGATGGGAGGAAGAAATCCTTCAGCCCTACTCCCAAGCTGCGAAGTGGCAGCAGGATTGTTCGACAGGTACTCCTCAGTCTAAGAGCTACATACAACTCAGCACTGGCTAGGCAGCCGGCAGACTGTGACCATTGCTTATCTCACTATTCTATTTGTTGCATCCTCTGTTGTGGCTCATCTTTTATTTGGATTGTAAGCTTTTTGGAGATGTAACCTTTTTGTTCTGTGTTTGTACAGCACCTAGAACAAGGAGGCCCCAATCCATGATTGGGGCCCCTATGCACTACCTGAATACAAATAATAAATAGAAAGAGCTAATAGTAAGGTTAGGTCTACACTACCCGCCTGAATCGGTGGGTAGAAATCGATCTCTCGGGGATCGAATTATCGCGTCTCATCGGGACGCGACAATCAATCCCCGAATCGACGCTCTTACTCCACCAGCGGAGATGGGAGTAAGCGCCGTCGACGGAGAGCCGCGGAGGTCGATTTTGCCGCCGTCCTCACAGCGGGGTAAGTCGGCTCCGATAGGTCGAATTCAGCTACGCTATTTGCATAGCTGAATTTGCGTATCTTAAATCGACCCCACCCTGTAGTGAAGACCTGCCCTAAGAGGCATTATCTGCCTCTATATGACACTCTGTTGACAAGAGGGACCTGCTTCAGGGAGATATACACCTCTACCTCGATATAACGCTGTCCTCGGGAGCCAAAAAATCTTACCACGTTATAGGTGAAACCGCGTTATATTGAACTTGCTTTGATCCACCGGAGTGCGCAGCCCCGCCCCCCCGGAGCGCTGCTTTATCGCATTATATCCGAATTCGTGTTATATCGGATCGCGTTATATCGAGGTAGCGGTGTACTAAAAACCAGCTCAGGAAAATACCACCTGATCACAGACTTACCTAGAAAACACTGAGCAATTACCTACATCTCTCTCCCACTTTAAAGAAACAAATTAGAAGAGGCATGTTCACAGCAAACCTATGTACCGTGCCATGACATCACTACTGCTACTGAGGCTTCAGAAAAGGGAATGTGGCCCTGATTCTGCTCTCAGTTACACAGGTATAAATCAGAGTAACTGCACTGATTTCAGTGTAGTTACATGAATGCAAGTGAGAACAGAACCATGCCTTATGTCTCTACATTCTCTTCTATCCACAGCCCAATCCCACACCCACACCAACAAAGACGGTGGGAACAGGGAGATAAGACAAAGCAGGGGAAAGGAAGTAACTCCAACGCCACTGTCAGCATATTTTATAGCAATCTACAGCAGGAAGAGCTAATATTGCAGCATTACAGCTGGTTTTGAGAAATGTCATAATAAAAACCAGGTGCAAAAATTAATGTAAAATATGCAAACAGGATTTACAGATTTTAAATGACTTAGTAAGAGGGGTATATTGGATTGGATTTTTCAGCTTGTACTTGGAAAAAAATATTGTCCCTTGGGCTAAAGAAATCCCCTCCAGTAGCCAATAATGCATAATCCTGAAGATATAATGGGTTATGCAGACCCAACATTCTGGCCCACCAACTGTTTCCAAAGTTCATAAAAGGGCCAGTAGGTGGAAATGGCTCACCCACTTCTCGCATCACTCATGGAGTATACTTAACATTTTTCAGGGAGGCCAAATTGATTTTGTTCCAAACCTGTTTATGTCTTCTCTACAATTATTTTATGCACCCACAAACATTAGCCCAATTGGATCACTCAATTAGCTGAACATTCTGACATGTCTTTTTATAAACATGATGTTGGCTGTAAGCACTGGAGCATATAATGGATCGTTCCATTATCACCGGTGGAGGAGGGGACAGTAAAAATATAATAATAATTACTTGGAGAATGCTTGATAATTTCCCAGTATCCAAGGGCCAGGGCCAGCTCAAGGTTTTTTGCCGCCACAAGCAAAAAAAAAAAAAAAAAAATGGTGGCCAGAGTGCCACCCCTGGAATTGTGCTGCCCCAAGCATGTGCTTGGTTTGCTGGTGCCTAGACCTGGTCCTTCCAAGAGCAACGATCTGGATCTGATTTTCCTCTCACATTTGTGCAGTTCCATTTCTGATTTAAACCAGTGCAAGAGCAGAATCAGGCCCATTGTACTTACAATGGTAAGTAGCATTGTACTTACAATGGTGAAAAATGACTTAGGGTTTGTCCCATTTTGAAAAATGACTGAGGCCCAGATCCTTAAAGGAATTATCCTAATTCACACTGATCTTTGAAGATCTGAGCCTTAGGCACTCAGGGGGCAGATTTACAAAGGTATTTAAGTGCCTAAAGATGCAGATAGGTGCCTAATGGGATTTAGAAGAGCACCTAAGCAGGTTCAGTGCCTGACCCCCATTGATTTCAATCAGGCCTTCCGGAGCCTAAGTCACACTGAAAGTCAATGGGACTTAGGCTCCTAAGTCATTTAAGTACATTTGAAAATGTAACCCTTTGTGTATCACTGTCCTCTGCAGGATTGATTCAGAACAGCTGAACTGTCTTTCATAGGCCCTAGTCAGCTATGAGAGAGTTCCCTTTAGTTTAATGAAAGGTGGCTATCCTTTTGGAATAGGAGAAGCTTGGTTCTATCACCTCGGCAGTTGCACATTTCTGAGTGACCCGGGTGTACACTGCAGCAGAGTGGCAATTTAGGGTAGGTGTTACAATATTGTAGGGTAGTCGTTTACAGCATGATGTGCAGAGATACAACAGACGTGCTTAATATAAGTGTGAAGGTGATTAACGTTGTTGGAAAGTTGTAAATAGCTTGTAGGACTCCCTTCTCAATTTTATACACAGTTCAGCAACGTGCATGGCCATCATTATATCCTAACAATGATTCTGCATACCACAAGAGCAAGAAAGCTATTGGACAGTGTGACACTAAGCACCCCTTTATTCAGATCCTGCACGATTGTAATAATCTTTGTACAGAATATGCTTTGTGAGACATCATTTGAAAACTAATAACTCACTGATCAATAATATTGTTGTGTGATGTATGTATGTGGTAGGTATTAAGAGTTGTGTATATATGCTTGAATTGTGACTAAAGAGTGTTTAAACAAGGCACGTCAGGGGGAGTTGGTAAACAAGTCTGCCTTAAACAAAGAATTGTGTTGATCCTCTGACCAGCCTGATCTTCAGGCGAAGATAATGAAGGTCCATTTTTACATATTAGTTAAACAAAGCTATTCAGCCAATAAGTGGGAGAAGAAAGAACATGGAACTTCCTTCACCACCAGACTCCATGTCGTCTTCCTCACAGCTTCAATAAACTTTATTTTGATTGAGGGGTAGCTCTCAGAAGAATTCATTTCAAAGGTTTGCTGGTCTATAAAGACAGGGGATCTAAACCTCAAGTGATAAGCAATTGAATCAACTGATTGTATACAATATTACTGTATAATAACAAGGTATAGAGAGGTCTTTTCTGAAAGCTAATGACATGCCGGTGATTAATATCATTGTGAAATGTATGTATTAACACTATGAGGAAGTATGGATACTTAATGATATTATGTTTTAAAGTCTGTGGCCAAACAGGGAGAAAGATTCCAGTCATTTATCTGTCTCCTATGTAAATTAAGCATGCTGGAATTAAAACAATGGAAGCCCTATTTACATACAAGGGGGTGAGAAGCCCTCAGGAAGGGAAGAACAGCATGAGGTCATCCTGCCTCTTGAAACAAAGTCGTTGAACTGTGGAAGATATAAGCAAACACACGCCATCTTTGGGCATCCATCATTAAATGGACACAAGGCAATAGAACTCTTGCAACTGAGAAAGATGGATCCACTAATCAAAGGGGGTGGGGAGATCAGTGTCTCTGAGAACTGAATATAGGTGAGAAAACATCTTAAACAAAGCACTTTTATTTGCTAGATTAAGTTTTAGACATTTAGATGTGTTTTCATTTTTATTTGCTTGTAACCTTTTCTAACTTTATTCCTTTTACTTGGCATCACTTAATCTATGTCCTATTGTTTCATAAATTAGTTTTATTTTTACTATAAACCAACTCAGTGCTGAGTTTAATGAAACAGTGTATTTACCCCAGTTAAGTTAACAAGCAGGGATGTGCTTTTGTGTCTTAGAGGAACAAATTAACCATATTATTTCTCCGAACTGTCCAGGAGAGGGCTGGACATTGCAGAGGACATGGTTTGGGGGGAATTCAGGACTGGGAGTCTGTTGGTGTACTTTGCTAGTTGTAACTAAGGCTGGTGGAAGCCAGAGTGAGGCTGTGGGCCTGTAGGCAGGCTGCTGGGATCAGAACTACTGAACCAGAGCTGTTTAGTACACAGGGTGTGACCTGCATGCCTGTTGGCTGGTTCTGAGCATCCCAGGCTGGGAGCTACTGCAATAAAGCACTGTGAGGCATCCAGGTTTGCAGGGCAAGTGGTGACACAACCCCTTACTGGTCTGGACTGCCCCCAAGTTCTTGTCACAGACAGGCACTAATTTATCAGTTAAGACCTCCCACCAACTGAATGACATTAGAGAACATAACATGCCTTAGATCTATATGGGAGGAGAGAACTACTGCCAAGAAAGACTTTGTAATAAGAATCTGTTTTCAATTTGGAAACTAATTGTCTGTTTTCCATGGTGTGTGGTTCAATCATCCAGCTGAAATTCTTAGTCTATCATAAGCCAATTCTGCAAATTCATGTTAGGTTTCATCTACTGAAAGAAGCAATACAAATGTCTAGTATTTATGATATCCCTATGTAGCCATAGTATTAAGGATCCCCCCCCAGTTATTAAATTAACAGTGTTTATAAAAATTGTAAAGGCAGCTAAGTTTTCCATTTATGTTCATCTCTGCCAAAGAACCAGCTCCAGTACTCTGGGGTAGAACTAGGCTAATGTTTCAGGTCTAAATCTTGCCTTCCTATTGCCAATATCACGTCAGATACCATTATAATTTAAAATAAGCAGATAGTTTGATAGAATAAAAGACTTCATCCAGTATCCTTGAGAGGGGAATAGAAGACAAGGGCAGTTCTCTTACTGTCTCTTACTATCCACCGAGAACATTTAATGGAATGGCAAGGAGAATCATCTTAGGGAACGGATATGAGGAACAATGGGTAGGACAATGGAAAGTAAGGCACAGGTAGGAACAGAAAATGATCCCTATTTCAGAGCAACCCAGGAAAATAAGAGAGAACTATGTAAAGCAAATCTAATTCTAAGCTAAGTCAACACAGTTCACCAAAAAGATGAGGTCTGATTTTGCACTGCATTACATCTTGCGTAGTCATTTATACCAGTGCAAAGTGGGTGTGAAATGCTGCCTTTCTGATTTGTTAGCAATTTATAACCACTTTACAAGAGGTAAATCATAGAATCATAGGACTGGAAGGGACCTTGAGAGGTCATCTAGTCCAATCCCCTGCACTCATTGCAGGACTAAGTATTATCTGACCATCCCTGACAGATTTCAGAGTAGCAGGCGTGTTAGTCTGTATCCACAAAAAGAACAGGAGTGCTTGTGGCACCTTAGAGACTAACAAATTTATTAGAGCATAAGCTTTCGTGGACTACAGCCCACTTCTTCGGATGCATACAGAGTGGAATAAATATTGAGGAGATATATATACACACATACAGAGTGGCCTCTCAGAGTTGGTAAGACAACTCCCACCTGTTTATGCTCTCTGTATGTGTGTATATATATCTCCTCAATATTTATTCCACTCTGTATGCATCCGAAGAAGTAGGCTGTAGTCCACGAAAGCTTATGCTCTAATAAATTTGTTAGTCTTTAAGGTGCTACAAGTACTCCTATCCCTGACAGATGTTTGTCTAACCTGCTCTTAAAAATCTCCAATGATAGAGATTCCACAACCTCCATAGGCAATTTATTCCAGTGCTTAACCACCCTGATAGGAAGTTTTTCCTATTGTCCAACCTAAACTGCCCTTGCTGCATTTTAAGCCCATTGCTTCTTGTCCTATCCTCAGAGGTTAAAGAGAACAATTTTTCTCCCTCCTCCTTGTAACAACCTTTTAAGAACGTAAGAATGGCCATACTGTCAGACCAAAGGTCCATCGAGCCCAGTATCCTGTCTTCTGACAGTGGCCAATGCCAGGTGCCCCAGATGGAATGAACCGAACAGGTACCATCAAGCGATCCATCCCCTGTCGCCCATTCCCAGCTTCTGACAAACAGAGGCTAGCAACACCATCCCTGTCCATCCTGGCTATGGCCATTGATGGGCCTATCCTCCATGAATTTATCTAGTTCTTGTTTGAACCCGGTTATAGTCTTGGCCTTCACAGCATGTACTTGAAAACTGTTATCATGTCCCCCTTCAGTCTTCTCTTCTCCAGACGAAACAAATGCAATAGGACATGTTTTCTAGACCTTTAATCATTTTTGTTGCTCTTCTCTGGACTTTCTCCTATTTGTCCATGTGTTTCCTGAAATCTGGCGCCCAGAACTGGACACAGTACTTCAGTTGAAGCCGTATCAGTGTGGAGTAGAGCAGAAGAATTACTTCTTGTGTCTTGCTTACAACACTCCTGCTAATATGTCCCAAATGATGTTTGCTTTTTTTGCAACAGTGTTACACTGTTGACTCATATTTAACTTTTGATCAACTATGATCCCCAGATCCCTTTCTGTGGTACTCCTTCCTAGGCAGTCATTTCCCATTTTGTATATGTGCAACTGATTGTTCCTTACTAATTGGAGTACTTTGCATTTGTCCTTTTTGAATTTCATCCTATTTACTTCAGACGATTTCTCCAGTTTGTCCAGTTCATTTTGAATTTTAATCCTACCCTCCAAAGCACTTGCAACCCCTCCCAGCTTGGTTTCATCCGCAAACTTTATAAGTGTGCTCTCTATGCCATTATCTAAATCATTGATGAACTAAATCATAAATGATGTACAGAAGTTGCAAGGCAGCAGAGAGCCAACCATATGATATCTTCAATGAAAATTGGGCACACCCCTGACTATGAAAATCATCTCAGGGATAGACCTTCTAAATCTAAGCCAAACAATGGAAGAATAAAATATATTCAGGGGAATTTTTATTTTTTTTAATAATCTTTCTTTCTACCGTACTCAACAGTTAATATATCCTATCCCCGGATGACTAGTGAATATTGTTGAATCGTCTTCTTTAAGTCTCTCTTAACAAAGGGACCACAGCCAGCTAATAGGACTGCTCAGCCGTAATCAAGGAAAGAGGTTCAGCATCACAAATGAACTATTTATATGCATTTGTCTTTTTAAGCAAATAACAAATTTCTGGGGTTTGAGGATGTGGACATTTTATGATTAACTATGTTTACCATCAATATTGGTATATTATCTGTAAATTAAAAGTGTAATTGACCTACACATAAGCCATATAGGCTTGTGTACATGCATGTAATCCTGTTCTGGGAGTACACTGCTACATAAGAGAACAGGAGAAAGGCACCGCAGCACTTGATGATGCCAGCACTGCCTAAGTCCAGGACACAGGCAAGAACTGTAGGCAAATCAGCAAGTCCTTCAGGTCCATCCATTCCTCAGGTGGAAAAAGAGGATTTGTCATTCCAGAGAGATGCCAGTCCATCTGAACTACCATATTTACACTAATCCCTCAGGTTGGGGAAGAGAAGGTCTTTTACATATCCTTATATAAGTGACTCTCTGAAAAATTCCTTTACATTTAGGCCAAATATCCTATTTCTGTTTATATACAAGTATATGTGGTATGTAGCACAGCTTTCAGCTAATCAGAAAGCCAGCACTAGACCCTTTAAGATCCAGGCTGGAAATATTATAGGGGTTCTGGGGGCCCCTGCATCCACGACACACCACTGAGGTAGTAGGTCTTCACAACAGTCCCACCTAGGACATTGTTGTAGGTAAGCAAAGGGAAGGGCCACAGGATCCACAGTGACACAACCCCAGTGGCCGTAACACCACACACAAATGGTGCAGAGGGATTCTTTGCCACAAGGGTTAACGGGGTCCCTACTGAGGCCTCAGACCCTGAGTCAAGGTTGGCTTTCTATTGTGACCACCCCACTCAAAGCCCCTGTGCACTTTATAGTCTTATTTATGTCATTTTCGAGGTTTTTTTGTTATTAGCATTAGTATTTATTTTACTGATTATCTAATTTTATTGCTATAATTAATATTTAAAACATGTTGCTATACTAGACTATTTCTTTTCTATGAAATTATGTTATATGTATTAATGTCCAATTTCAATAAACATACTTATCAAAATAATCCTATATAGGTGTATCCCAGTTGTCGTCACATATTTGAGGGTTTACAGGAAAGTCAGCATACAAACTGTACAAAAGCACATTTAATTTCTTCACATCTCTTTTGACTTTAACATAGAATTTCTATATGGCACGTCCAGAACCGTGCTGTCATTTCAGGAATTACTTTCTGGAATGACCAAATAGTATAGCTTGGGCATGCTGTCATCCCCATCGATAGATATTGGCGTAAGTAGTCGAATTCCATACAAACCACGCTCCAAGATTGTCAGCTAGCTCTTGTTCAAAGGAACGTTAATCTTCATAGGTATATTTCTGTCTTCTCTATAGGCCTGATCCAAACCCCAATGAAGCCAATGGAAAGATTCCCATTGACTTTAGTGGACTTTTGGATCAGGCCCTGTATGTGTGAAATGAGACACCTTCTCTCCTTCAAAACATTCCTCAAAAACACCTATTTTTATAAAACCTTAGAGTCAACCATTCTCTGTCAGCTTATCTTCTGTATTTGCACCTCACATTTACCATAAGAATCTGCAAGTTTCTCATCACATGGCCACCTGGGGAAACAGGAATGGATGTTGTCATTTTAATGAGGAGAGGACAAGAAAGAAAGACTAAAGGAGAAGGAGATAAAACCCTACCTGTGTTCAGCAGAGTGTGTGTGGTCTATTCTGATGGGGTTATGTCATGTTCTCTGAGGAAACCTGACTGTTGCAATACTTGCCTGTTTCTGAATATTAGCCAAACCTGACTCTAAAATGCATATATGTAGAAAATATTTTATTTTGATTTTTTTCATTGCAGAAATGCCAAGAAGGATTTTATCAAACTGCTTCAGGAGATTGTTCCCATTGTAACTGTAATGGTAATGCAAACAGGTGCCTTGATGGATCTGGAATCTGTGAGGTAAGTCATGTGTGCCATCCTCACCCTCTCTGCTGGTCCCCCATTTCATGGATGCCTTCCGTTTCACCATAAACATGAATTATAGTTTGATTGACAAGATAAAAACTTAGCAGAGTCTCCTCTCTTGATCTTGGATAAGTCACCACCTGGATAAAAGCTACTGCAGGTTGTGGTGTTGGTAAATCAAAAGCTGAGACTCTTATATCACCAATAGTGCTGGATCCCAATACACCAGCATAGTGTTATACTGCATTACCAGAGGTGCTTTCTTCTGAATTACATTTAAAAGAATGTAATCACGATCACTTGTCATCATTAAAGATCTCTGGGTGCTAGGATCGTTGACCAGATTTCAATGAAGGTACTTACATTCTGCCAACCCAAATTATCTCTGTAGTTTCCAAACACAAAATATTCTGAACTTCCTGCCCTAAACTGATCTGAAGCATTTGGGTGAGCCATTAAAGAGTTGTTACATTTCATCTCAAAGATTAAGTGATTCCTAGAGAGAGAATTTTAATCAGTTTATCAACACAGAAAGGGCTTTGGGATACATTTTGAGAAAAGCATATCAATATAAGTTCATTTTAACTCTCCCTTTCACTGTACTGTGTTGTATATCATACAAACAGCTTATGGTTATATGTGATCTCCGAGTGTGTATGTACATGTGTTATCTATAGCAGCTCTACCTAACAATTCACAGTAGCTAGCTTCCTGCTGCTGACTAATGATGATAGGTGCTTGAAATAATACGTTGAGGAAAGAACGTGCTTGAATTCCAGTGTAACATTGTAGCCTGCCATATGCTCTGTCTCACTCATTATCGGCTTATATGGAATATTGGGGTTAGTAGTAGTAGTGTATCGCTTTAGGAACAAAAGCCAAAGCAGCAAAACCACCATCATTTAACAGACAATAAAAGCAGTAAATATTATAGGAAGTTAAAGCCAAATACCAACAGAACAGGGGAAGACTTTATATCGTACTGTATTAAAACAATATAGCAAACATCTACTAGTTAGTGTAGGGGTTTGTAAGTCAGGATTTCTGGGTTTAATTCCTGGCTCTGCCACTGACTTACTCTGCTACTTTTGGCAATTCACTTAACCCCTCTGTGCCTCAATGTATCTCTCTGTAAAATGGGAGAATAATACCAACTTACTTCGCTGGGGTGTTGTGAGTCTTAATTTATATTTGGAAAGTGCTTTGAGATCCACCACTAAAAGATGCTACTGTATATAAATGCAGCTTTTATCGAGATGGCAGGTTTTACAGTTATATACTGTGACATTCAAGAGGACATGTTTCTTACCATTAATAAGCTAGTGGGAAGAGGATCTTTACAGCATGTTCACTACCTAGGTAGGATAATTTATTCTGTCTTTGGCCTCAGTTGTATGTTCAGGATTGGAATTACTCACCAGCCCTGTTTCTATTAACATTGATTGTTTTAGTATTTTAATATAGATTAAATGAAAAATATCCTTGATACTGCCAGATATATGTATACATAGGTACTCACACCCTCCATGCACGGGACTTTTAAACACTGGGATTTGGAGAGGAAGATGAGTAAATAATCAAATCAAAACAATACAAAAGCCTTGAGGCATTAAATGGCTTTATGGTTTGCTGTTGTTTGTGAAAAGCATGGCAGATGCAAAGGGTAGAAAAGAAACAGATAAAGTGGTTGACATGCTGCAGAAAGTAATCTGGGAACATGTCTGTGGCCCACATGTGTTATTCAACCAATGGGACAACTAGACTCACTGAACTGAGCAGCTGCTAGAGAAAAATACTAGGCGCTAACTTCTGAAGGATTTCACAAGTCTTTCAGTACAGCTCAGCCAGCAGACCTTGGGGGAAGGAGGAGAATGGGAAAGGGAGGAGAACATGGAGAAGGACAAGAGATGGCCTGAGGGGCTGTTGGGATATTGACACTTGTGAGACTGTGGTGGTTTGAAGGGGAGAGTTAGGGAAGGCTGGTAGACTTAGAGGAGTGGGAGAAGAAAAAGGAAGGGAGGGAAGAGAGTGATGGGGTTGAGGAGTAGAAGAGCAGTGAGAGTGTTTCAAGAAGAAGGAAAGAATGAATGGATTTTGGGTCAGAGAGGAAGAGACAGTGAGGGGAAAAAACAGAGGAAGTTAATGGGAGCAAGGAAACTTGGAGATGAAGAGCCAGGTCCAATGCCCGTTAAATAATGGACAAGGTCCTAACAGCACCTGCTAATGACAGCTGCTGTCAAACCTGGAGCAACACAGGAGGAAATCTGGCCAAAGATTATGCAGGAATAGGAAATTTATACTACTGGGATCCTCATAGCGGCGGGGCCTCATGGTATTGTGGGTGCAGGTTTTTGTTCCTCACAAGTTGGTAGGCAAATTACTCCACTGCTACTAAGGTTAGTAAGCATCACACCTGGTAGTAACAGTTTGCAGAATCAGGGTCCTCTGCATCCAAATAGCTTAGTGTAAAAACTGTCTGAAAGGAGCTCACAGAGGAAGAGATTCTGTGAATACATCTGGGCCTTTATTATTGTTCTTGTTCACCCATTTATAACCAGGTAAAGGAGCCACTGCTCCAGCTAGGTTCCTGCTTCAAAGAAGTGATAGTAGGAGGGTGTTTTACAGTACAATCACAATGAGTCACTGATGTGACTACGTTTACCCAGATGAATGTCTGAAATGTAACTAAAATCCAGCAAAGTAGCAAAAAGTTTTTAAATTTGTCAAGTCAACTCCCAAAAAAGAATTCTTCAAATAATTGTAAAAATGTAGAAAAGTACGAAGTTTGGAAGTTTTGTGCTTCAAATGGTGAAAGACAACCTGGAAATGATGTTGTCATGTAGCTACAAGTGTTACTATATCATCACAGAACACAATTATTTCTCTTCTAGTGGAGATAATAACTAATGTACAAAAACCGAATAAATGGTCTGGGCTATTGTGAAAATGGAAAAAAAAACCAAAGCTGCACAGAAAAGGATGAATTATAAGGACCATGTTCAATAAAAATGCTTTAAGAGTTCCATACCATCAGGGCCGGCTCCAGCATTTCTGCCGCCCCAAGCAAAAAAAAAAAAAATCCACGATTGCAAGCGCGACCGGCGGCGGCAATTGGGAAAAAAAAAAAAAGCTGCAAGCGGGGGCCGGCAGTTCAGCGGCAGGTCCCCGAATTGCCGTACGTGCCGCCCCTCTCCCTTGGCCGCCTCAAGCACCTGCTTGTTAAGCTGGTGCCTGGAGCCGGCCCTGCATACCATACAAATCTCAAAAATCAATTTGTTGATAGTGGCCTCCAGTGCATAGAAACCAAATGGAATTTGTATTGACTTCAGCTCTGAATTTGAAATCAATTAAAATCTTATTAATGATGCCCCAAAGTGCAGTGTTAATATTTTTAATTTCTACAAACATGACAATGTTATTTTAAGGTTCTATTTTTAAATCTCCTTCAACCTTATTTATAAAGTATAAATCAATCCTGCGGAGTTTCTAAAAGCGAACTGAATGTACACAGTCAATAAATCAGCAAACTCATTAGGTATCCAAGGACAAGGAATAATTGCTTATAGAACATGGCTTTTATATAGGTTAGTGTAAAATTGGTGCATAGATCAATCATTTGATCCTTTAATTAAAACTGGGCAGTTGCTCAATCTATTTCTAATATAGAAACACACCCAATTAGAAGAAAAGAAAGCAGTCAGCATAGTCTAAACTGCATTTATGATATATGACAGTATAGATGTCACAATAATGCTTCATCTCAAAAAAGTCATTTGTCAGCTGTGTCACACGCATTGGTAATGCGTCTGCACAAGACCAGAGAGAGACACCCATTCTCAGTGCTGATTTTAGGATATTGCCCTCAACAAATGTCAAAGGCTTCTTGTTTGTGACCTCCTTGGTTCTGACTGAGAGAGGAGACCAGTTTACAGCAGTGCTTTGTACCTTTGTTTTGGTTTACATGTACATATCAGTTGCTACATGTATGAATTTACAGTAGCTGATAATGGCGGGACAGGGTGCAGCTGCAGACAGAGTGAAACTTATGCTCAAGCAATTGGGCTTTATTGCAGATTAAATTGCATGGGATTTGGGGGAGTAAATCTCTCCTTCACCAGCACCCTTTAACCTGGAGCTGACCTAGTCATACGAAACTCCTCCATTGTAAACTGAGACTGGAATTTGCAAAAGCAGATAGTAAAATGAAAGAATCCTATCCATTCTTCAAATTCCTTTATATTTGATCATGAATTTATGATGGTTATGGAAGGTCATCTGCTCTGAAATTTTCTGAGTAGCAAATATATCAGAAACAGTCAACCTGCAGCTTGTCAGAAGCAAGTTGCTCTTGGTTTACTATGTGAGTGGACTTTGGGAGGAGACTCATAGCTCCTGCTCAACAAACCAGGCTTCTCCCACAACACTGAAACACAGTAGTGCAACACTAGAGAGAGGAGGCCAGCCAGTGCTGCCTGTAAAGCAGTTTGACAATGGCTTCAGCAGAGTAGAGCAGCGGTGGGAGAATTAAGAAGTGGCAAGGAGGGCTGTGTGGAGAAAAGGTATTTTTGAAGTGAGTTGCCAGTGACCTTTCTGAGGATATATTTAGTAATGGAAAGTAAACATTAGTCTAGGGTTAGCTCCTTACACAGAGATCATATTAGGCTACGTGCTGCAAAAAGAGCAGAGTCTGGAGATAAAGCTTTGTAGGGGTGTTGATTTGTTGCTAGAAATATTATGCTTTGTTTTTTTCTAGGTGCTGTACATTTGATCCACATGCATTCGAGGTGTCTGATGATTAGGGCAGAAAGCATTTGGAGGAACTAGAAAAACAAAATGATCACGGGATGGGAAGCTAGAGTTACTAAGATCCATTCATCCCTCTTATGGATCCTTTAACAATAGAGCATGTTGTCATTTGGATGATTTGTATGTTTAAGTGTTTGGGTTTACAGCTGACTGGAAAGGTTGGAAGAGATTTGGCAGCTCTGCCTTTGAGGATAATATGTTCCACATGATAGCCAAGGCAGATCTGGAGAGTAGCCAATAGATCTCCATCCATCCATCAAATAATAAAGGAAAGCAACAGGGAATTGGCACAGTTCTGCAGCTTAATAGATACTTCTGGTTTAAAGAATAACCTTGCATCTTACAACTGATCTTTTTCCTTCTGCACAGATGGATTTCATCTGTCCAACAATGAGGGAGACAAAGGTAATACATATCTATGAGAGGGCTTGGTGGACTGCCTATGGCTCTTTTGATTGCAGGAATAGACCAGTCAGACATGGTCCTTCATCTGATATGGGATGAAGGATCATCACACACTCAGATCTTTGTGTGTGTCACTTCCCCCTTATACAGAGGTACAGGAGTGCAGTTCTCAAACATGCAGCCTGTAGAGAGTCTGCTCTTCACAGTGAAGGAGCAATAACATATCTGTGGCTGGCCACAGCAATGCTTCCTGTTAATGAAATCTCACAATTTTTAAGCCACTCTCATGACACTTTGGGCCTGACCTCTGGTTTTTGAATGCTTAGGGAATATTGCCAGCCCCATCTTCATTGTAGGTGGACACAAACACATCAAAATCTTGGGGAAGTTTGGATCTGGATCCAAACATTGTAGCTCAAGCCCATCTCTATAGTTGAATCAGTAAATCTAAAGAATATACAGAAATTCATAGCCCTTTCCTCACTGCAGCCATATTATTTATTTGTTCACATGCCATTTATGTGTGTTCATAATTGCTACCAGCGTGTCTCTTAGCAAGCAAAATTATTCCTATTACACTCTGTTGAAAATGTTCTTTTAAATTGAGACATCATTATCTGAATTCCTAGTGGCTTGATGCAACTTTCAAATTTTATTGATAACATACTCTTGATCCTACTGAAATCAGGGGATTTTCTAACATAGGAAAATACACTCCAGGCCACTTTGTTGTTGATGAAATGGTGCATGAATGATTACATACTGTAGAGGGTGTCTTCATTTAGAAGCCTTTGGAACCATGGCTTCTGTTACATTTTTCCCCATAATCTTTAAGGGACACTGCTGGGTTGACTTTGGTTTTGTAAAAGCAAAAGATTGTATTAACTTGGCAAAATGCAAAACGTTTGGCTTAGAATTTTAACTTACATTATTTAAAAAAAAAATTAACACCAGTGTTTTAAAAAAATTAATTGCAGTGCATTTACCTGTGTAACTTTTCAGCCTTTGTATTCCATGAACTGCACCTGTAAGCTTCTAAGGTCTCTGTCTGCAGAGACAGGCAGCAATTTTGCGTTTAATTCAGTGCACACTGTCTAGAAGAGTCTCATGGAAAATTTACTTTTCTCTTTCTGGTTTTGCATTTATTTTCTTAATCAAAACTGAAAGCCATCTATTTGCTCCTTCTGTATGAAAAAAAAATTAAACACCAATATCAATAGACATGTTTCAATAGTTTTTTTAAAACTTCATTTGAAAGAGAAGTTGGGATTGAAGAGGTTGTAACCAAATACCCCACTGGAGAATTTGTGACCCAACCAGTGCTGGGATACAGCTCTGTATGCATGCAAAGATTTGTGTGCTTATGCACTGGGACCAGGAGTGCTCTTCTCCTCTATGCTTAAAGTGCGTTACTATGGTGAAAAGTGACTTCATAGAAGTGCCATCATGGAGCTACACGTTTATTGGCCCTCACAGTTATTTCTCTGTCTGATGTGCTCAGTTTAAAAGAGAGAAGATGTATTTTCTAACTGTAAACGTGGCTTGAGCTGTGAGAGTCAGTTATGATCGCCAGTTTCACCTTTCCCTTCAATGGTTTCACAGATTTAACTTAGTCAACAATTCTGCAGAAGATGTACAGGATCTGCATTGACTCTGCGGTGCTATAGAAGCCAAAGACTGTCTTTTTTGCCACTAAAATAAAAAATATGACCCTGAATACACAAAAGGTTCAGATCTGTAGAACAAGGTCATGCCATTTTTACATAGTCACTTTTCAGAGTAGAGCCACACTTCAGATGTCCCAAGCACTCAACTGATGGGTTTATTAGGGGAGAGAGTGTGCTAACAATCTCCCTTGCGGTAGAAGGGGAACACTGCAGATATGAATATTAACACTGAGTCCCCTGCTTTCTTTCTGGGCTCATCATTGTAGCATCTGAGCACCTGGAAAACATCAATGAATTTATCCTCACACTACCCATGTGATGTATGGACAATTGAGGCAGAAGGAGGTTAAGTGTCTTGCTGAGAGTAAAACAGAAAGTCTGTGGCAAAGCCAAGAATTGAATTTAGACCTGATTCTTAGTCTGGTGCCTTAACCACAAGGCCATTCTTCCTCTTTGATTGGAGAATAGACTTTGATTTCCCACTCTCTCATCCCTCTCCTCTAGTCAATCAAAAACACTTCTTCAGTGAATATTGCCAAATTCCACTACTTCTTTAAATTGCACTAGCCTTAAGATCTTCCACTTGCACCCCATATTTCAGCTGTTTCCTCATTTCCTCTTATACCCATTCCTGCTTCCTCTAGTATGACTAAGCTTTTCTCCTCCCCCTCCATGCCATCCCTTATGCTTACAACAACCTTCCATTTAATGTACACCCAAGCTCTCTCCAAACACCATTTGTGAAAAGCCTTCCTGTAAAATTATTCAGAGTATTCCACTCTATAAAGCTAAATGCACTGCACTGCACTTGTTGGTGTATATATATATATATATAAAGATCTTCAGGAAAAGTGGTGGTGGTAGGATTTGGGGGGGAAGGGGTTCTGTTAGTTTGTTGTTTGTTTGTTTTTTGCTTACCATATTTTACCTGTTGTAAAACTCCATGGTGGAATTATAGCTTTGCACAAATAAATAATGATAACTGCCACACATTGGAATAGTTGGGCTACATATCACTAACTGTGGCTAAAACATGTGCAGCAACTAACTCAGACCATCTCCCAGGACTCACCCAGAATCTACAATTATTTGGACTCTTATCAGAACCTGCATCCGCCTGAAGATCAAAGGAAGGAAGACTAAATGGTCAGCCAAATATGCAGTATATTTGTAACTTTCACACAAGAGGCTGGCTTCTCTCTAATATATAAACAGTAGCTGTCAGAGGAGGCTGGTGACATCTGGGTGTGGGTAAATGAAAATGACCTATCAGTGTTCTCATAATCAGTTTATGGCAACAAGTAAAGGTTCGTTGTACTGTATCTGACACAAAGCATGACTGAGAATGGCTGAGATGCTGGTACTATTTTTTTTGTATTAGACATTTTCTGTCCTTTCATTCTTCTTTTCACAGTCTCCTGGACAAAGAGTGCGGTAAGGTATGAGTTCAAGATGACCTTTCAAATCTACTGCATTGGGTGGGTTCAAAATTAGATAGAATAAGCTCATCCTCCCTGAATTTGGTGCTTGTGAAAAGCCAGTGTTGATTGCTTAGGCTAAATCCAAACATACTGCTTGGCAGGCACTGCACAGGCTTCCTCTTGCAGCTCTGCTAATGCAGCTGCAACTTGCCTGTCATCCCAGAGATTGCCAGTCACTAACTGCACAGTTATTTTGTGATGTGATTGAATATCTACTGGAGAATATGCTGAGGCGCCAAGATCATTTCTTTTAACACGTGCCAACTTTGAACGTTGTTCTCTAGAGGAACAAAGCTATTACACTAACCCAATACTCAAAGTAGTTTTTTCCGTACAGTATATGTCATGGAGTTGATTCTTCACTGCCTTGCACTTTGTATTGTCATTTACATCTGAACGAAATCAGTGCAAAGTGGATGTAAAACACTACCAATGGTGTACATAGAAATCTGATCTGGGAGCATTTAACACACACATCACAAAAATCACTAGGTACAAGGCAGTGGAGAATTGCACCCATCTTCTTTGGGGTATCCCTTTTAAAATAACTCAACTGTAGAGCATGTTTCTCTGGAAAAAAGCATTCTGATGATAACTTCTGGGTACCACCCCGAAGTGGAAATGGTATCTTGTAGCTAAAGCATAAGATGCAGAGCCTGGATTCATTAATTCTGTTGTTGTCTCTATGGCATTCACTACCTTGCAATATGGTCATAGGAAATTCACGTAACCTTTCCGTGCCTCAGTTTACCCATCTGTAAAATTAGTAATATAATAATACTTACCCTGCCTCACTGGGGTGTGGCAGGGCTGGATTAAAATTGTTGTAGAGTGCTTTGAGATCTTTTGATAAAAGTATTATACAAGTGCATAGTATTCTAATCATAATAAAATATTTTGGGGTAAATCCTCAGCTACTGTAAGTTCTATTGATTTCAGTTGATCCATGATAACTTGCACTGGCTGAGGTATAGTGTATAATGTATTGTGCAGGGTGAGATTACTTCCTATAAGTGTTGCACAATGGAGATGAAATCACTTCTTGAGAAGATGAGTGAGTTTTTGCTCCATTATTTTGTAGTCCATAGAAATGCCACCAGAAAAATAATCTTGAAATTCATGAACTATTTTTTTCATATCTTAAAAAGAAAGAATATGGCAGTCTCCTAATTATTGCCTCCTCTGTTCTGAGCATCTTTAAAGGGCAATGTGTAGGGATCAATCCGAATATGTAAATAACCGTTAACATTCAGGCATATTTCATTTCAGGGAAAAAATCAAAAACACCAGCCTATTAATTACCAATAACCTGCAATTTTCCCTGATACTCACTTTCAGTCATCAAATCCAAAGAATAACCCCTTTCTCTCTCAACAAGCAGGCATATGTACTGGAATCTATTGGTAATTATATATTACACTATATATACACCAGTGGGCAAATTTTACTTTGTTTTGGTGCCAGGCAAGCTCAGCATTCCTTCTAGTGCCTTCAGCTTAGACAGACCTGTCCACTACCTGTGAATTCTAGCAACATCTCTGATGATATATAATGCAGAGTTTGTGCTCAGGGAGTGCACATGTGAATGCTATAGTGATAGCTTTATCCTGTATGCCACTTTGTCAGCACTCCCAGGCAGACCAGTGAATTGTTCCAAATGTTTTCATTTATAATACGCTGCCACTTACAAACACTTTTCATTTAATCCCTCAATACCTTGAAGGGTTCAGGCCTGGCACCAGTCCTTGTTCTGCTTGGCAGAGTACTTGCCAAAGTCATCTACTAGGCCTGAATTAAGTAGCACCTTCCTTTAACATTTGTCACTTTTCTTTATTGAAGGACTGCCAGAGAAACACCACTGGAAAGCACTGTGAAAAATGTCTGGATGGTTATGTTGGGGACATCGTCAGAGGAGTGCCCACATCCTGCCAGCCCTGCCCTTGCCCATTGCCATTAGTTGCCAAGTATGTAAAACACTTTGTTTTATTTTAATTGTGCTGATCCTTATACTTTCTGTTCTGCATTCATCTTTCAGAGCCAGGCACAATAAACCTTATTAGACTGGGGGTCAGAGAAAGACTGATGCACCCTCAAGCATAGAAAACCAAGAACATTTTCACTTGTTTACACTTATCACCAAATGAAAAGGTGAAAAAAAGGAAAATAACATTTAGGGTCATAGAGTTTAAGGCCAGAAGGGACCACTCAATCATCTTGTCTGACCTCCTGTATATCGCAGGCCACCAACATTAAACCCAGCAAGTGGAATTTTATTTAAAAGGTGTGAATATTTTTTTCAGTCTCTCCCATTGATTGCTGTATACACAAATGGGAGAAAATATTTGAACAACTTTGGGCTCTTTCTCTTTTAAATGAGAAGGGTTGTCAGCAGTGTGCGGCCTTTAATAAGCTCAAAGCCAAAGCCATACCTCTTTATATGTAAAATTCCCCATGACATCTGGAAAGCAGAAATTGATCGGGGAAAACCCTAGCACAGTGGTCCCCAAACTGTGGGGCATGCCAAAGAACATTTGGGGGGATGCACGGCAGGGCTTGGCCCAACTCCCATGGGAGTTGCGGAGGGAGCACCACCCAGCCCAAGTCCGCCCCCAGATGCAGCTCGGCTCCACCTCCAGCCCCAGCCCCAGCTCCACTCCATCCCCCTGCTCTTCCCACAGCCCAGCTCTGCTCTCATTCCCTCTCCGGCCCAAGGCCAGCTCTGCCTCTAGCCCCAGCTCCTTCCCCATCCCCAGCTCTGCCTTCAACTCTAGCTCCTCTGCTGAGCCACCTGATCAGTAATGCAGGAGGGGGCGCAGATTCCATTACTGGTAAGCGGAGGGGGACATGACAGGAGAAGTGTGGGCACCACTGCCCTAACATAACACAGACCCAAGCAAATGGTAGCTTGGCCTGGTTACTGTAAGCACAGTATCCGTTATTTAAATTAATGCATCCAACTTCAGTAGTGGTGCAAGAGGCAGACAGTAACTGTAATTTCAACTAATGCATGGCCTGCTTGTGGATATGAATTTCTGAAGCTTGACAGAAAATACAGGTCCAGGCCAATAAGAGGACATTTATAGCAGTCATTATTCCCTGTGGTTTCAGAGATACCAATTATCGAGAAGATGTGGCTTTCTATTAGAGAGCTTTAATAGCACATCAATGTCATAGCAGAAGAAATCAGCATTCCATTACTTATCACTGTATTCCATCTGAATGGATATCTATGCATATCCCATTACACTGACAGGATGATGTACCTCTAAATATTTCACTGTAGGTCGAAGACCTTTTTAGCGAGCCAGCTACTTTCTCTTTGTTTCCCATTCCACTTTCAACCAGAAGGTTTTAGTCCTTTCCTACACTGAATTTCTTTCCCTTTATTTCATGGTACGTCTTACAGTTGCTATAGGACTGCTTTTTAGCACAGCCTCAAAGTGAGAAATTTGCATTTTGTTCAGCTGCTCAGAGGCACAGGCTCAAAATCACAGCTGGGCCAAAGCTCACAGTCCCACAAAACACTTCGTGACTTTCATAAGAGCTATATGCACATGAGGACTGCAAGATGAAGAATAGCTATGACTAAAAAATTACATCCCTGATTGGATTAGAGAGAATGCCCAAGAGAGTGAGGAGAAAGGATGTCCAATTTTTCTTCACAATTGTCTGAGCACCTGCATTTTACTATATTTATGCAAGGCCAGCCAGGTGAATGAGTTCACATGTGTATTATTTATTCATGTTTCAGTAACTGAGACAATAGCAAGAACACATAAGTAGAAACAGAATGGTCTGACAGCTCCTTTGTTCAAGAAATGAAATTTAATTTTTTTCATATGGCTGTTTGCCACACAACAGCCATTTCAGCTTGCAAGCAATGTTTCTTTAAACAACATCCAGATTTTTGGAGGACATGATAGCATCCTTATCCTTTTGCATATGTTTTGTCTGTGGCACCATAAAATAGAGATGCATTAAAGTTGTGCTGGGAGAACATGGAAATATAAAGCTGACCCCCAGCTGAAGTAAATCAATGTAACTCCATCGGCTTCACTGAAGCTACACTGATTTATACTAGCTGAAGATCTGGCCCAATCTCCCCCAGTTGCCCTTCTTTACTCGGGAGTCCCTTATTTCAAACTTAAATTTATCTCCATTCCATACAAATTTGATGCTTTACTTTCATTGCTGTAAATTATATTTACCTCAGAAATACAGAAACATGAAACAGACGTTATCAGAAACATTATTTATGCTAAGGGGATGAATCTTGGCATTTAAGGGTTTGTTTACACGGCGAGTTACTGAACAGCAAGTGAATTTCCAGTGCACCAGCTTATCATGGAATAACACCCACACAGACATTGCTGAAGTGCAGTGATAGTCCCAGAATGCAGCTTGGCATATTACACTTTCAAGCAGCAGAACGCTAAACCCTACTCCAGGATGTTCACTGCACTGTAGCAGGAGCCACATAGCAAGTTACTACATGGCAAGCTAGAGTAGATTCACATCTTGACTTGGTGAGCAGTAACTCATTGTGTAGACAAGCCCTACGCTTCTGCCTGAGTAACTGTCTTTCATTTGGGCTCTTTGGGTGAAACTCGGTCCCTATTAAAATCAATGACAAAACTCCTGTTGACTTCAATGGAGCCAGGATTTCATCCCTGGGCTGTAAGTATCCTCCCATTTTGGTGTGATCTTGCTACTAAAGTTTATGAACCTCAGAATTACTAATAGCTGTAAGAAGTGGTCCTGCTTCCACTGAACTCAACGGGAGTGTTACCTCTGACTTCATGGGAGCAGGAGCAAGCCCATGTATTATAATAATCTGTTTTTGCTTTTACCTGTGACACTATTTCCACATCATATATGACAAGGACTTACTAATAAATAATACCAAATTAAATCTGAAGTTTTTAAGTGCACCATAACCCCTAAATCTACTTCAAACCTAAGCTACAAAACTAAAAAGTTGTTTTTCTTAGTGTGAGTGATTACAGTGTTAAAGAAGTATTTAAATTGCTCTGAAACTTTACTCTCAGAATTGTTATGTTTATACCCTATGATCTTGACAGTTATTAGTAGGGCTGGTCACTAAACAAGAATTCTCTTTCACAAAATGAAGTTTCACCAGTTATTTTCAATCCAATTTTGAATGAAATGGAGACCTTTCAAAAATTGGGAGAGAGAGAGACCCATCTCAGAAGAATAACCAATAGTCCAGTGATTAGGAAGCTCACCTGAGCTGTAGGAAACCCATGTTCAAGTCCTTTCTCCACATCAGGCAAAGTAGGGACTTGAACCTCCCGGATGGGGACCCTTACCACCAGGCTATTTGGGTCTTTCTCTGAAACTCCATCTTGGACCCAAGAAATTTTTTCCATTGAAACCAATATGTTCCCATGAAATGTTTTTTTTTTTTGGTTTCAACAAATTGACATTTTCCGATGAAAAAGCCTTTAATCAAAAAATTCGGTTGAGCTCTAATTATTAGTGATTCTATATTTCCACTCAAATAAGCCATATACTTACTAAATAAGCAATGACTATACTGTTAGAAAAGGAATGTCTGCCAGCCTTATATCAAAATGTCTGTTTAAATGCTTTCTGTATGTACTGGAATGTTATATCTAACATTTGGCTCCTGTTACTTTTTATTGTGTAGGGGCTAATTGGCCTTTGTTCCCCTTTATACTAGCATATTACATTTTTCCTAATTGGCTGCACACCTTCCTTTCAGCTGCAGCTTTATTGTTCATTGTCCCATTAGCTTTTCCAAAAGGATTATATCTGAGCCTAAATTACCTTTTTTAGGGAGTGAAGAACAATCACATCTAGTTTAAAGACACTAACCTAAAATTGCTGACTGTTGGTGGTGGTGAAAATCTTATTGTCTTACCATACCAGTCACCACTACCTCAACTCCTCTCCTATTTTAGACCACTAGAGTGAATGAAGCCCAGAACTCAAAGTAATAACATCATAGCCCATTTTACAACATAATTGGTGTTTAAATCCTGATTGCCTGTAATGGGCAAGGACTGTCTGGATAAACAGCACCTAGCACACAGGTGTCCTGACCTCAGGTGAGACCTCTAGAACAGGGGAAGGCAAACTACAGCCCACGGGCTGGATCCGGCCCATCAAGGCTTTCAATCCGGCCCGCAGGATTGCCAGCCCTGTGGTGCAGCGGGGCTAAGGCAGACTCCCTGCCTGCCCTGTCCCTGCACCGCTCCCAGAAGTAGCCTGCACCAAGTCCCTGTGGCTCCTGGAGGACGGGGCGGGGGGAGCGGGGCAGAGGGTTCCATGCGCTGCCCTCGCCTGCAGGCACCGTCTCCCACAACTCCCATTGGCCAGGAACAGGGAACTGCAGCCAATGGGAGCTTCATGGGTGGTACCCACAGGGGAGAGCAGCACACGGTGGAGCCACCTGTCCCACTCCACCCCAGGAGCCACTGCCAGACATGCTGGCCTCTTCTGGGAGTGGCGCAGGGCCAGGGCAGGCAGGGAGCCTGCTGCCACCCCAGAGCCACTCGACTTAAGCGGCACCAGGCCGGAGCCCGCACCCCGAACCCCTCCTGCACCTCACACCCCAACCCCGTGCCCTGAGCCCCTAACCCCCTGCCCTGAGTCCCCTTGCCCCATCCATCCTGAACCCCAACCCCCTTACCTGAGCCCCCTGCTGCACCCCACACCCCTTCTGCACCCCAGCCCCTTGCCCTGAGCCCCTTCCTGCACACCGCACCCCCTCTCACACTCCACACTCCCTCCCACACCCCAACCCCCTGCCCCAGCCCTACAATCATGGCCCTGCATACAATTTCCCCACCCAGATGTGGCCCTCGGGCCAAAAAGTTTGCCCACCCCTGCTCTAGAAGCTAGTAGTATGCAAACAATAAATAATTATTATTATGTTTATGGTGTAATCTTCAGGCTCAAACAACAGGGTTCAGAGAGAAACATCCTTTTTTTTCTTTTTTATCATTTCACCTTTATTCTTACTCTGTTTATAGTAAGACAAGAAGGCGCCTCCACCAGGAAGCTACCAAGGCTTTAAAGAGGGAATATACAGACGATATTGCTTGCTACTTCATTTTTCAACAGAAGTTTTATCCCTAAAAATAACATAACAAATGGATTCATAGCACTCAAACAAACAGACCAACTCTGCATCCAAATCTCTAAGCTGACATTATCATTAGATTCCCTGTTGTTCTTGGGATTCATTTGTATGACTTTAGTTTTTTGTCTGGCCAGAGTATCTTCATATCTGCTATCCTGGGAACTTTTGTAATAGTTCCCATTAAGTGAAATGACATCTTTTTGGAAAAATTGGTTGGAGGCTTCTCCAGACTCTAGCAGATGTTACTTAACTTTAAACCTCAGGAAATGTTATGACCTTTTAAAAAAAAAATAAACCTAAAGAAATATAAAGACCCAGGAAGACTTTGGTCATACTTCATAACTTAAATCCACAAAGTAATAACTTCAAATGTTTTAAGAAATTAGCTTGTATACAGGAAGAGGGGAAATTGCCAAAGTATTGTAATTTTCTTGGCATGTTCACATCAAAATGTTACAGAAGATAATTTGGGAATTTCATCAAGAGAGTCTCATTTTAAATGTCTCCAAACAGATCATTGACTTTACTCTGGAAAACATTAGCTTAGAAATACTGATGGGAACAGAAACAATGAAGGAACTGTTTATACACTTTTTATGTTGCTTGTTCCTGGGACAAGTACATGGACCAGATTCTCATCCCCTCTTCTGGCCCCTTTATATAGCCTGAGCTACATAACGGGGATGGAATCTGGCCACAGATGCACAGCTGAAAATTTCGCTGTGCTAGGGGAGCTCTCAACTGGCATAAAGCTGTCAGAGCCAGTTCCTACACAAACCACTCACTAAGCCAGGCAATGGCAGTGTGTTGGGAAAAGTACGCTTTGTGGTACTCTGCTCTCTCTGCCAATTCTCACCTGGCACATAGTACTTTTGGGACAATAGCCAACTAAGATAAATTAGAATAAGATTAGGCCAAGAACCAAGGAGCATGTAGTTAAAGAAACATGGAACTGTACTGATTCCCCAACAACCTTCCTGCTCCCTGCCCATGCTGAATGGGTGTCAATGCAGAAGAGAATCTAGCCCCATATTTTTTAAACTAACTAAGAATGTCTTTAAAATTGTGTGCTCTTTTTTTGTCTGTAACTGTATCTAAGACACATCACCCTGATTTAATTGTGTAGGGTTTGGTACTTTTCCTGTCTTTACTAACCAAGTTGTGGTCATTTTTAGGGGCCAACCCACATTTTAAAGAATTTTTGTTTCGCGTATTATAATGTGGTTATTTGTTTATTTTAAGAAACTGAAACTAGATCCTGAAAATTAAAGACCACATGGGGTAAAGAAAGTCATGTTAGAATAACATGCTGTTAAAAATCCCGGCACAGAACCCCCACCACAAGCAGCCCTAACTGGCACCCTGACTGGCAGTCTCAGCAGAAGTCAAGGGTTGAACGGATTTGTAGACTAATCTGCCTTTTCTCTCCTAGAGGTGGTAGAGTAGATCGCCAGATGGTGCAAATCAGCATAGCTCCATTGACTTCAATGGAAATCAATTGAATTATTCCAATTTACACCACCTGGGGATCTACTCTGATTCCTATAGGATGCCTTTGAGACATTCTGAGGGGATTGTGTAAGGAAACTTGCACTGCCGCTGCCTATACTGTACCTTTCCTGTGGTTAAATATAAGATTTTAGTTCCCAAAGAACTTGATCCAACATATTTCAAAAGCAACATGTTAGTTTAAACATTCTGAAATAAAATAGAGGAGACAAGTTCACAGGAAATATAAGATTAACTGTATACTCTCTGCAGCTATACAGAGAATGCAAGTTCCTTATTTATAATATATGTATAGAAGCATGTGTGTCTGAGCTAGGCTGCAGGAAGGAAGTCGGTATCTTTTTACGATTTATATAGTGCCATAGGTATGCATGGTTTTTATAGGTGAAAATAAAAAGACCAGGTGTAGTGTACATTCAGCTCCTATTGACTTCAGTGGGAACTGAGGGCACTCAGCACTAAGTAGGATCGGCCCAAAGGTCATATAAATAACAAATGTTCACAAAATACAGCATGTTTGCATAGCTATTAATAAGTATTGGCTACCCTGATTGATATTTTTTATATGCAATTCTAGTTTTGCAGTCTCCTGTCACAGAAAAAGTGGGGTAGTGCGCTGTGTCTGTAAAGAAAACTATGCAGGACCCAACTGTGAAAGGTAAGCAGACTAGCAGTATGGATGACTGGTCAAGTTTGCCAGTGTTCCAAAGCCCTTAAGAGAGTTTCACAGACTGGGGAGAATTTTTCTGTGCTCGACATTCAGTGGATTATATTATGTCTGTCTGCCTAAGGGCCTGATCTTGCACTGAAACCAATAGAAGTTTGCCACTGACTTCAACAGGTGCAGGAGAAAGACCTGCATTTTGTATTTTTTGTCTAGTTATTGCATTTTATCTTCATGAAACCAGCTTCTTCAAAGGAACAGAATTGTAATGTGTTGGATACAGCTAACGACTGAATTTAAAATTAGCAATATGCCTCCCATAACCGCCTTCCTAAAAAAAAAAAAAAAAAAAAAAAACATAGTTCTACCAATGAATTTTTTCAGAACCAGAGAGGAAATCATAATATTTGATCAAATTATTAACAAGCAGATATATATTTATTATTTAAATTTGGAATGCATTTCAAATGATGCATCTCAGTAAAAAGTGAACTGAGCAACCCTGGTCCAGCTTTGCTTTTCAGATTGTCTATATGTCCAGAACGATTTCTGCCACTACATATCAAGAATGACAATGTATACAAACAAACAGAGCTATATAGTACAACACAATTTAAATCTTGTGAAGTACCAGCTTCTAATACTGTTATTCACGATGAAAGTGTGACGTCAATCCGTTACGTTCCATTGAAGTCAATGGAGACCCCTTTACGCTGCCACTTGCATAAGGTCATTGAGGATATAAGTTAAAGTTGCTCTCATTTACAAAGGGGCTGAGTAGCACAGGATATGGGAGCCTCGTCTGGTTCTGGCTCCCCACCCCATCCTTTGTACCCAATCAAATAGCTGGTGTTATAGAGAATTCAGTCGATTAACTCCAGTGGAAGATTGTGTGCAACCAGTGCATAACTGGACTATGAATGAGGGAGAAAATGGATACCAGATATCCAAAGGAGAGAGTTGTGTGTAAAGAGCAAGGAAAGAAATGAGATTTCGTCACAAAGTAAAAGCTACAGTTACCTCCTAAATAAAATAACTCAAACTGTCAATATGCTACCTTTTGGACCTTTAAAGTGGCCAAAGTTACAATTTTACAAGTAAAGCTACTGCAGATGGAGAGCATAAAAATGCAATAAACTTGTTTCCAGTCTGGCTATGTCCTGTTATTCTTCTGGAATGTCATATATGCAAAGGACATAGGACATAGGACAATATAGACAATTAAAAGCTCAGTGAGATTTCTCACTGGTTATTAAAATGTCACACTAGACTACAAATGAATGAAGTTCTGTGAAAAGGGTAACAGACATTTTTCTATTCAGAGTGGCAGAAAAGGATAATGTCAACTTACTTTATTTGGTTTATAATAGCCACTGGCCAGCTTTTTGTGTACCAGAGGAAAAAGATAAGAGCAGGCAAAGGAGAAGAAAAGAAGAAAAAAGCAGTTAGCCCAAGTCAGTGAGGGCAAGTTGGTTAAGTGATTATTAATGGGGTATGAATCTTTTCTCTTCTAGGTTGTTAATTCCAGTCCAATCAATGTCAGCAGTAATGAAAAGTCTTTACCTTCTGATGGCTATATATGGGGCCTAGATGAAATGAGATGGTGGTCACCATCCTGTTCCTAGAGGACACGCTCACTGAGCACTAGCTAGTATTCTTCATTGGTAATCTCAGTTGTCAGACTAGTGATTCAGTTGGCGTGGAGAATGATTCTCTCTCTTTCCCAGGGGAGAGTGCAGGAATAAAAATTTGAAACTTTTAGAGGGGAATGTTCTGTGCCCCGGCCACGGCCCCAGGACCAGAGGAACTCGCTCTTCCCCCTGTGGCCCCAGGTCTGGAGGAGCTCACTCACAGAGGAGTTCTGTGCCCCCACCAATTATTGGGGGATCCCATGCCTCTGCTTCCCCCCCTACTTATGCATGCCCCTACTCTCTCCCATAGGAGATCCTTTATATTGGTGAGGGGATACATGTCCAGCACAGTGCTGGGCTGTTTGGACTCCACCACATGTGCATACATGGAAGACTGATAAAGGTTGCTAATCTGGCACTTTTAAATTACCACAAGATCACATGTAAATGTTACTTTAGGCCCATGTCATGCCTGCCCCTGACATGGTGTACAGTGGGGGCAGAGCACACTGATCCCTGCCTACTTTCCTGCTCCCTGGGGACTGCCCAGCACCTCAAAAGGCCCGAGGTGGAATCAGGCCCCTCTGTACAGGCCTAAGGAATGTGACTGGCACTTCAGGGTAGTAAGCGGCAGGACGTCAAGGGATGTAACAGCATGTGTGCTCTTGTAGCGCACTGGGAGGCAAGCTGCCTCATTTCCTCTGGCTTCTGTGTGAGAGGTTTTCTTGTTCTGCTTGGAAAGCTTGGCACAGAACTGCCTAACTTATTCTTCAGTTAGCTGCCAACATGTAATGTTGGGAAACCATGGAGGCTTTTGCTAGGAATTGTGAAAATGACCTTTCAATCCCCAAGTGTAAAACTGTGAGCGAGTGAAATCCTTTTGTTCATTGCTTTAAAAAATGAGGTGTTACGGCAGTAACAAATGAAATCCAGTTTTTGTTATTTTCTAATTATTACAAGATTCTCTGTGGAAAAAGTGCTTTGGCATACATGGTGGACAGAGAAGAAAGGTTCCATTGGCACGGTTAGTAGAGGGAAAGTTAACATCTTACCCGCCAATAATCACAGGAAATAAAAATGCCTGGAGTTAAAAGAGAGAGAATTTGTTAACTTCATTATTTCAACAATGAGACGTTGAAAATTCAGATGGAAATGAAAATATTTTTATTTAGCAGTGAAGAGTAATTTATCGGGACATGACAGGAATGGAGAAGACCTTTTCTGTGGAGCTTTTCTTGGGCATAAAGTAAGGAGATGGAACAGTGTATTTCTGTCCAAGTTTCCTTGCTTTTCTCATTCAATGCCAACCATTCAGAGGAGTTGGATGCAATCCAAGTCTATATTATGTGACATGGGGAAGTGAAAGTGACACATGCGCATTTTCAGCTCTGAAAGTTTCTGTCCATTTTAAACAGCTACTCCAGCTGATAAGCTATGGCTAATAGAAGTGAGGCAGACAGTCATCAAAAACAACAGTTACCTCCATGCCCTCAAACACATCAGTGGGAATGAAACTGCATGGCCTTACACATTTCTGTCATGTACAAAGCTGCACTTCAGCTAAATGGTGTATTTCAGAGAAGAAAAACTGAGCACCTCATCTTCATTATAAGGAATGGCCTGTGGTAATGGCATAACGAGTCTTTTACCTGGAGGCCATTAATTTAAATCTAGCTCATGTTAGCAGTGTCCAAATGTTATTTTTATTGGCGTTTTGTTCAATGGCCAATATGAAACGATTTGGTAGTCACACAACAGTTACTAGTAGATGGGTGACCACATGGAAAAACCTCTAACTAGATTATTTTTTTAAAGGAAAAAATGTGAAAATACAAAAAAATTCAACCAGTTCTACTGATGGTCAAAAAATGAGAGGAATTTTTTCTGTTTATATTTCAAACTTCATTATGTTGTTGACATTTGAAAAATATTGACTAGCTCCACTAGCTGGTACTAGCTGAGGGTGTGAAAAGCCTTTAAAAGACTTTCAACATGACTAGATAGCAGCATTCCTATCTTTACCAATGGAATGCCTGTGCTCCACTAGCAACATTGAACTGAGAGGGTAATACCATGGCAAAATTCCTTCAGGAAACTGCCACTCTTTGATGCAGAGAAGTGGCACAGATGATATACTGTCCCTAACTCCTGAAGCTGAACACAATTTCTTTTCACTCCAAACTTGGGCCCATGTGTATAAGAGACTATGGGCCTAATTCTGCCCTCACACCAGTCTAAATTTGGGAGTATCTCCATGGAAAACAGTGGAACTCCACTGATGATGATGATGACAGACGAATCAGGCTGTATATCATTACAACTGAATTCAGATCGCAGCTATGGTGACACATAATCATGGAGCATGGCTTTACTATTTATCTCTGGGTCACCAAATTGACAGACCATTTTTCATACTATCAGATTATCCTGCTAGTTCGTGCACATGGACATGCACTTTACTGACAAAGGCAATTAATTCAAGCAGCCAAATAGTTTAAAGTCAGTTTGAATTATATGGAAATACTTTTCAATTTATGTACGATTTTATTGTGGGAGTTTAGGGTGTGAGTATAGTCAAAGCACTGATGAGGAAGCTCAAGGGAATCAGAACTCCTTTCTTCTTTCACAAAAAAACCCAAAACAAACAAATGTAGAGAGAGGCCAAAATCAGAACCATCTGCCCAAATCTCCAAAGTTTGTAGCATACTGATAAAATGAAATGTGGATTTGACTAACATCTCGTTTAGGTTTTATCTTAATCTGACTGAGGTTTTGCAAAACTCCAGTTGCCCCATCATAGAGAGATCCTTTCTGCTATGAACTTAGTTAAAAGAGATAAAATGAACTCTGAATTTGGACTTCCCTGGTTTGTTTTTGCAACATGAAAGCTGACCTCCTCTGCCCATCTCCCATATAATACAAGATAGTTTATGAAGTCCGGAGTTGTTAGTGAATAAAATAAACACCAGAATTGCTGAGTGACCTGCCAAGATAGTTTTGTGATGCATTCAAAAAGCACTGTTTAGCAAATGTTTTCACTGCTAAAGAAACAGACACAAAAAAATATGGACTGAAGTAATCAAGAACTAGGAGTGTTCTGGATGCAGTACTTGTTCCTCAATGCCACAGAGCTATAAATCCCTAGATAGATTTAGATTGAATTACAAAACAGCATCTGTCATAATTTAAGTTTTGTTCACTAGCACTTGCAGAATGTCACCATCAATTCCTGGTGACCTGGTAAGGACAGAAAAATGATACTGCAGAGGGGAATGTGATCATTATTAATAATCTTTGGACTTGCATTTCTTCTCAGGTGTGCTCCAGGTTACTATGGAAATCCCTTGCTGATTGGAAGCACTTGTAAAAAATGTGACTGCAGTGGAAACTCAGATCCTAACCTAATCTTCGAGGATTGTGATGAAGTGACAGGCCAGTGCCGCAACTGCTTGCGCAATACTACAGGATTCAAGTGTGATCAATGTGCTCCTGGCTATTATGGAGATGCCAGAATTGCTAAAAACTGTACAGGTATTGTATTAGTAATATATGCTATCATGTAGTTATATAGAGAAATACCTATCTCATAGAACTAGAAGGGTCCTTGAAAGGTCATGGAGTCCAGTTTCCTTCCTTCACTAGCAGGACCAAGTATCATCCCTGACAGATTTTTGCCCCAGATCCCTAAATGGGCCCCTCAAGGATTGAACTCAAAACCCTGGGTTTAGCAGGCCAATGCACATACCACTGAGCTATCCCTTCCCTACAGAGCTAGTGCTTCACTCTTGTGCCATTCCCCATTTCTTCCACTAAAAAGATCAGCAGTTCTGTAATAACACTGGTCATTAAAATGTCATTATTAGGCTTCAGAGTTAAATGCCCAATGAGATTAATGAGTATCTAGGTAATTTACACTTGTCAAAACTTTGATTCAAGCTCTTTGTACACTTAGGAAGACAATTCTATATTCATTACTCTCTGATCACGTTTAGAAGGTTTTCTTTACAACCATGAAGGCTAGAAATTTATTATTTTTTAAATAATAGTTTAGATTTTTCAGAATCTGAATAGGCCATGTAGGCTACATGTATGTATCAAGAAATGGACTGGTGCTTGAGACCTCTGGTGTCACATACATAGATAGACACGACCACGGATCTTTCTACCATATACATGTATACTGTGAAAATACAGATTACTATATATCAGTAAACTAAAGCTCATGTCTCACTATAGTTTTTGGCAGTATACTACTGTCTTAACTATAGTTATTTTGACCTGAGCAGCTAGTCAAAATTCAGGGCCTTCTAGGTTGTTAAAGTTGGGAATAGAAATTGATGGTTGATTCTGGTATTTTCTTTGACGCAATCTTGTTTATTTACAAGTGTGGAAGCAGAGAAAGAACTGACAGGAAGGGGATGCAATGCATGACAGTTCTTTCTCTGGTTCCACACAAGGAATGCACAAAGTCCTGCTTCTCCCAATGCAGGAGGAAGCAAAAAAACCAAAAGGAGTGGTTTCTTAGCATACAGGCTCAATCTGACTCAGAATTTCTCTCTAGGCTTCACCAAGGTCACACCATGATTACAGGCTGCAGTTTAGCTTTCTTGTGCCTCTGAGTCTCTCTCAGTTTCTTGTCTGCGCCCCTTCTTATCTTGTCGCCACCCACTCACCCACCAGGTCAGAAACTGCCCAGAGGAACCCTCTTCATACTTGCAATTAGCTTTTGACTAGAGACTCCACTGACTCCTTATTTTAGATGTCGCCCCTTAACTGTCTCTTACAGCTATCTTAATTGAACGTTGCACTCTCATCCATCAACAAGATTTAAACAACCAATAACAAGGTTTAACCCAACTCACAACAGTATAAACTCACTGCTGCTAAATACATTTCATTTATACTAGACAAGTTATTCAGTATGTATGCAATGTACCATTTGTTGTGCACCACTCAAAAGTCCCAAGTCCAATATTGACCTTACATTTCTTCTCTGCTTAGCAGAGGCTGGGAGTCTCATAGAGGTGACCCTCTCAGTCCATTGGAAAGTGACCAACTAGTTACTACACTAATTCTGAACAATGTCTGTAATACCAGCCAGTGTGAGAAGCAATACAGACAGCAGTCTTGGAATAGGCTATGTTAAGCAGCTAGTTATGCACATGGCTAGCTTATGTAAACACCATGTTGTTCTTACTTTTACTCTCATCTTCCCTTTCCCATGTCTTCCTATTGTTAGTTAAATTCACTTGTTGTGTCTTGTTTAAAATTAGCTTGTAAATCATGCCTTTGTATATGTCTATCCTGCACCCTGCACAATGGGGCCACATAAAATTGATGCCATAGTCATTAAAGATCGAGTAGCAGTTTCTGTGAGAATAGGATTTTTCTTAGTGGCCTGGCTACATTTCAACTCAGTCTACCTAGATTTCCCCTGACTGATAATTTATTCTTCACTTTCCACTCTAAACACTATTGTGTATTCTTGTTGGTTCAAGAGAAGCTACAGTGTTTCCATACTTCAGATGAATGCAGTTTCAGTGGTGGGTAAAATGGTTAGCACTGGCCACAAGAGGATGGTGATTTTTGGGGGAAAATTGTCCCGAATTTGGATGAGAAGTAAAAAAAAAATCAAAATTTTGTGAAAGGAAAAATTCTGAAAAATCCATTTCAAGAAAACCAAAATGGAATTTTGCAACTAGCTCCCAACTTCCCTACTCCTTGGGCAGTTGCCTCCTGGGGTTGTTCATTCCCCACTTCTCCAAGCAGCAGCCTTCCCTTGCTGCTCAGGGAGCCAGGAGACTACAGGCTGGCAGGAAACCAAGCAAGCAGGCAGGCCTGGTTTCCATCCAAAGTTCTGATGGAATTAACACATTCCTGAAGAACATTTCAGCTGTATAAAATCAGTGTTTACCAACAGAAAAGTGTTCCATCGGAAAATTTTTGACTAGCTCTAAAAATGATCACTATGCATGGAGGGTGAAATTCACCCCTCTGTCAAAAGGTCACAACATTTAAACATTAAATTGTTAAAATAGGGCTTAAATGTGATTTCAATGATGCACAGATCTTGTGCTAGCCTTCTGCACATAAATGATTTAAATGCAGAGTCTGTCCACTGTAAATCAGTTAGGCTTTCCACCAATGGTTCACGCTCCAAGAACAGCTTTTCTTGCAGTATTTCAGTACTCACTAAACCAGGAAAAAAATTAAGAATGGTGCAACATTTTCCCCCAAATCTCAAGAAAAATTCAGACTTGAACAAAGTTTGGGTCAACTCTTATTTGATCTGAATCTGTTTATTTATTCTTGGTTGCAAAAGTTCATCTTGAATAAATCCTGATTTTTGGAATGTTCATTTTGAAGAGATTCACAGCTCTAATTTTATCTTAACTGCTGCTAAAAATTGTAACGTGGCATATTTCACTAACAGGAGTATACTGCGTGAACAGAAACACTGTACAAACATTTAGACAAGCAATCCATAAATGGTTTATATGCCACATATAAACTCTACTTAAATTAATCTGAAAATGACTGCTTGAGATCAAAACATTCATATTATATTTCTTGGAGTTCTCAAGGTGGTTTAGATTTTTACTTGTAAGTTCAGTTATTGCTTTGGGGAGAAATATTGCCCATAAAATAATAAATATAACTTACTTGAAATGCAAAAATATGAGAGAGAGAGAGTAGGCAATTGAATAAACTCGGAGCATACATGCATGACTTACATAAAACACTACAAAGGGTGCATAGAACAAAAAAATACAGAGAAGAGAAATATGTAGAAAACCAAGAAAGGGTGAATCAGCAAGGAGAGGGAACAGCAACATGCTGTATCTATGCAAGATAGTGTTTTTGACATAAGAGCAAAAGCAAAAAGAAAAGTCTGTAGTAGTCTAAAAAGTTTTCATCTGCTTTTCAACACATTCATTAGCCATGTGTCATATCCACTGCAAGACAGTAAACAAATTGCCCTCAGAGATTGTTAATTTAGAAGCTTTCTGCAATAATAAGACATAAGAGTACTGAAAGGTTTAATGCTCCATTAACATTGCAATATTTACTAAACAACTGGATGAAAAGTGACAGATCAGCATTACTTTTGAAATCGGTTTGTTACAACCCTTTGAGTCACAAATTAAAGTTAATGGGTTAAAAGAAGATGCCAATTTGGTTTTGGGTCACTAATCTACCCTTTACAGTCTTATTACCTGGTAGTGTTAAGTAATTTTTTGAATAGTCTGGATCCTGTGATAGAAGTAGAGAAGACATTGCTTCTTCAGATATCATTATTTTGTTACAGAAAAGGTTGCTGTTACATAATAGATCTTCAGCCTGGACATCTCTAACCCAACCTGGACTTCTCGAACCCTAATTCTGGAAGTATAAAGTCCAAGTAATAGAGACCCAGTAGCTGGCAGAAACAGAGATTATATAGGTTAAAGAAAATCTCACAATTTCTGCAGCCCCGTAACAGTTACAGCTGAAAACAGAATAGGCCAAATTCTAATCTTACACTAGTACAAAAGCAGAATAACTCCACTGTTGTTAATGAAGTTACTCTGGAATGACTCTGCTGTAAGTGAAATCAAAACATAGTCCATCATAGAACTGGAAGGGATCTCAAGAGGTCACCTAGTCCAGTCCCATGCACTCAAGGCAGGACTAAGTATTATCTAGACCATCCTTGACAGGTGTGTGTCCAACCTGCTTTTAAAAATCCCCAATGATGGAGATTCCACCACCTCTCTAGGCAATTTATTCCAGTGCTTTACCACTCTGACAGTTAGGAAGTTTTTCCTAATGTCCAACCTAAAACGCCCTTGCTGCAATTTAACCCATTGCTTCTTGTCCTATTTTCAGAGGTTAAGAAGTACAATTTTTCTCCCTCCTCCTTGTAACAATCTTTTATGTATTTGAAAACTGTTATTATGTCCCCCCTCAGTCTTCTCTTCTCCAGACTAAACAAACCCAATTTTTTCAATCTTCCCTCATAGGTCATGTTTTCTAGACCTTTAATCATTTTTGTTGCTCTTCCCTGGACTTTCTCCAAGTTGTCCACATCTTTCCTGAAATGTGGCACCCAGAACTGGACACAATACTCCAGTTGAGGCCTAATCAGCGCGGAGTAGAGCGGAAGAATTACTTCTCGTGTCTTGCTTAAAATACTCCTGCTAATACATCCCAGAATGATGTTTGCTTTTTTTGCAACAGCTTTACACTGTTGACTCATATTTAGCTTATGATCCACTATGACCCCCAGACCCGTTTCCGCAGTACTCCTTCCTAGGCAGTCATTTCCCATTTTGTATGTGTGCAACTGATTGTTCCTTCCTAACTGGAGTACTTTGCATTTGTCCTTATTGAATTTCATCCTGTTTACTTCGGACCATTTCTCCAGTTTGTCCAGATCATTTTGAATTTTAATCCTATCCTCCAAAGCACTTGCAACCCCTCCCAGCTTGGTATCGTCCACAAACTTTATAAGTATACTCTCTATGCCATTATCTAAATCACTGCTGAAGATATTGAACAGAACCGGACCCACTCCCTGCGGGACCCCACTCTTTAATTTAACTTTAATTATGCCTTCCAGCATGACTGTGAACCACTGATAACTACTCTCTGGGAACGATTTTCCAACCAATTATGCACCCACCCTATAGTAGCTCAATCTAGGTTGTATTTCCCCAGTTTGTTTATGAGAAGGTCATGTGAGACAGTATCAAAAGCCTTACTAAAGTCAGGATATTACCACATCTACCGCTTCCACACTATCCACAAGGCTTGTTACCCTGTCAAAGAAAGCTATCAGGTGGTTTGACATGATTTGTTCTTGACAAATCCATGCTGACTGTTACTTATCACCTTATTATCTTCTAGGTGTTTTCAAATTGATTGCTTAATTATTTGCTCCATTATCTTTCCGGGTACAGAAGTTAAGCTGACTGTTCTGTAATTCCCCAGGTTGTCCTTATTTCCTTTTTTTATAGATGGGCATCATATTTGCCCTTTTCCAGTCTTCTGGAATGTCTCCTGTCTTCCATGACTTTTCAAAGATAATTGCTAATGGCTCAGATATCTTCTCAGCCAGCTCCTTGAGTATTCTAGAATGCATTTCATCAGGCCCTGGTCATTTGAAGACATCTAACTTGTCTAAGTAATTTTTGACTTGTTCTTTCCCTATTTTAGACTCTGATCCTACCTCATTTTCACTGGCATTCACTATTTTAGACGTCCAATCACCACCAACCTTCTTGGTGAAAACAGAAAAAAAGAAGTCATTAAGCACCTCCGTCGTTTGCACATTTTCTTGTTATTGTCTTTCATTGAGTAACAGGCCTACTCTGTCCTTGGTCTTCCTCTTGCTTCTAATACATTTGTAGAATGTTTTCTTGTTTCCTTTTATGTTCCTAGCTAGTTTGATCTCGTTTTGTGCCTTGGCTTTTCTAATTTTGTCCCTACATACTTGTGTTACTTGTTTATATTCATCCTTTGTAATTTGACCGAGTTTCCACTTTTTGTAGGACTCCTTTCTGAGTTTTAGATCATTGAAGATCTCCTGGGTAAGCCAGGGTGGTCTCTTGCCATACTTCATATCTTCCCTATGCAGTGGGATAGTTTGCTCTTGTTCCCTTAATAATATCTCTTTGAAAAACTGCCAACTGTCTTCAATTGTTTTTCCCCTTAGACTTGCTTCCCATGGGATTTTACCTACCAGCTCCCTGAGTTTGCTAAATTCTGCCTTCTTGAAATCCATTGTCTTTATTGTGCTCTTCTCTCTCCTACCATTCCTTAGAATCATGAACTCTACCATTTCATGATCACTTTCACACAATATACCTTCCACTTTCAAATTCTCAACCAGTTCTTCCCTATTTGTCAAAATCAAATCTATAACAGCCTCCCCCCAGTAGCTTTCTCCACCTTCTGAAATAAAAAAAATGTCTCCAATAAATTCCAAGAACTTGTTGGATGATCTGTGCCCTGCTGTGTTATTTTCCCAACAGATTTCTGGGTAGTTGAAGTCCCCCATCACCACCAAGTCCTGTGCTTTTGATGATTTTGTTAGTTGTTTTAAAAAAGCCTCATCCACAACATGTTTACTGCTAATATACTACAAAAATTTTCCTCAAAACTTCTTGAATAGTCACAGTGGGATATAAATATGAGGACTATTTAAATCACAGAAAGCCATGTATGGGCTACAGTGAAATAAAAGTAGAACTAGGCCCTTGCGGGGTCCTAGAGCCAAGCCAAAATGTCTACTCCACAATTAAACACCCCGGAGCCCGAGCCCCACAAACCCAAGTCAGTGGGCACGGGCCAGCTATGGGTTTTTAATTGCAGTGTAGACATACCCTGAGCACTATTGTAATACAAACAGTAATTTAGTAAGTGCAGGAGTAGGGGGTGGCTCAGATATCTTCTCAGTCAACTCCTTGAGTATTCTAGAATGCACACTTTGAAAATGATTCTAAAAATCTCCTTTTTTCCACAGAGTGCAATTGCAGAGGAGGACCCTGTGACAGTCTAACTGGAGAATGTCTAGGAGAGGGCCCTACAGGCACGGATTGCCCAACAATCAGTAAGAATAACAGCAAGGCATCCAATAAAAACAATGGAATAACCTTACTGTATTTAGTAGCCTGTAAATACATATTAAGGTTTGATCCTGCAAGATGCTGAGCACTCTGGCCAGGATCCAACAAAACACTTAAGCCTGTACTTAGCTTTAAGTGTATGTAGTGTTCAGTGCTTAAAGTTAAACACAGGCTTAATTGTTTTGCTGGACTGGGGGAGATTGCTCAGCACCTTACAAGCCCTTAGAGAGAGACCCTGAAGCACTATGAATGACTCAGAAGGCTGAGTCTGTGGGCCCTCAGGCACAATGTCTTCTACTCAGGGCAGTACCTAAAAATAAGTTTGCCCAGTTCCTCAGAGGGAGTTAGGTACTTTACTTTCTTTCCAATCAATGGGAGTTAGGTGCCTAAATACCTTGGAGCATATGGCCCTAAAAGTTATCATCTAAAAACACAGGAAATGCAAAACTTTTGGTTCCAGCAGCAATATTTCCTCAGCTGCCTTGAACATTAATTCCTATGTATGTCAGTATATAATGGTCTCCATTGCAAAATCAGTATTCAGCAAGAGATACCATAACGAAGTTTCTGAGATATTGCAGGTATCTCCTATTCAAAATGCAGAGGGGACACTCAGGTGTCTCCAGTACCACAGTGTTGTCACTGTGGTTAAATGCTGACCTTATTAATGGCAGTATAACCTTTTTTGTTGTAAACAGAATGTGCAACACAGCCAAGAGAAAGTTGCTGTTGGAACCTTTGTTTTATAGGTAGCCCTCTCGTTAACCATAATTCTGATATACTAGTACTGTGCCTTTAAGAATTGACTTCCTAACTGAACTGTCAATCGAGTTCAGCTTCTGCAGATGACTGCCAGTCACTGAACAAAGAATACATTCCACTATAACTGCAAATATGTTTCTGTGTTATAACAATTGTGTGAACACACTTTTTGGCCCTGATTTCTTGCTCTGTAAGCCACAAGCATTGCTGAGTCCCTACGGCATAGCCAGGAAATGCCTCTTATTACCCCTCCCACTGGTTACCAAGCAGCCTTGACAGGCTCCCAAACTAGTTTCATCTGGCTGTCCTCAGCTGGAAGTGTGGTGGTTAAACTGTGGGACCTTGAAAGTGGGTGGATTAAAATGAAGAAAAATGGGTTTCCTAAGGGCTCCATTAATAACTAAGAGAAGAATCCCCTTTGCTATGAAGGGCACAAAGTAAACTTTAAGAAGAAGAGTGTTTTCCATTTAACTGAAACTGAAGTTAAAAGAAAAATGACCATATCTTATTTTATTGTCAGGTTGTGATAAATGCATTTGGGATTTGACTGATGACATCCGATTAGCAATTCTCTCTAATGATGAAAGCAAATCAATTTTGCTGAGCATTTCCAGTGGTGTTGCTGCTCACAGACACTTGAATGAACTCAACTCCACTGTTTCCTTCCTCAAGGTACAGATTGCCCTATTTGGATGGGCTTCATTTTTTAGTTTAGTATTAACCTACAAATTAATGCTCCATCCATAAGCATTTCAAACCCTTTTCAGCATAGCTGAATTCCTGTGCTGCCCATACCATATTCATTATAGAGAAATTTGTTTTCAGCTATATTGAATTAACACTATTTTTTAAAAATCTCTTTTCATACAGATGAAACTGTCAGCAAAAGAAAACCATTCTGTACTTAGGAAGATCCACATCGATAATGCTAAGACTGAAACGGCCAATCTCCTCTTAGAAATAGAGACACTTGAAGAACAGGTTTGTCTGCAGTTCCCATTATGAACTCCTGATGGAGTAGGTGAACCAATGTGAGCCTACGATTTGTCCAATTATGGCAAAAGGGTTTCAAGAAAGGAACTTTAAAGGGCCTTAGTAGATTATTTTATTTTTGAAACAAAGAAGGATGCTTCTAGGAACTGGAAATGGAAATGGAAATAACCTCTCCAGTCTGTCTCCCTGAAAACACAGGATATAGGGCCTGATCTGAAGCTCATTGAAGTTAATAAGCTTCAGAAAACTTTTGATCTGGCTCATTGTCCTCCACATATTGACCATAGTCCCTCACAGAGGCCACATTTACTAAACTGGCACCACTTTTGATCTGAGGTAGACATGCTGAACTTCCATTTCAAATTCTGTTTTATAATTGAGCAAAGTAATCAAGATTAAAGTAATTCTGGTGTACTTTCTGATATTTTACATAGATGCTCTTATAAAATTCAAATTAGCACTGATTAGATACTTCAAAGCATGTTTCAAAACTGCCAGTTAAAAATGGCTTCTCAGGTACCTGCTGAGAAAGGCACCTGATCAGCACTCAAGATATGTTTTGACACAATTATAATCATACATATTTTATCTATGTTCAATTGCAAAACCATTAAATTAGTGTTACATTCCATCACTTCAAGGGGCACACTTACTGCAGCCTAACAGAGTGCTAACACGAAATCTCCTAATAGAACAGCTGGGGCTCAAAATACTTTCTCTTTTTTAAAAATAGTCATTAACAGAAATCCTTCATAATTTCAGTGATATCACCATATTTTCACTGAGAGCAGAATACAATTAGAGTTCATGGCACAGTTCCAGAGTCTGTGCTTCACTTCTTAATTCTGTCAGGCAAGTAAAAAATGTTTTTTATTACACTCAAGCACAGAAGTAAGCAGAGGACAACACAGAGGCAGGAAGAAAGAGAGGGAGTAAGGAGGCGGGAGATCGGTACTTACTTAATGGAAGGCCCCTACAGGATTAAATTTACTGTTATTTGTGTAACTCTGCACTTTGCAAAAGGACCAGCTGATTCAACCAATTCACCTTCACCTATTACTGTGAAATCACTCAGTGAGTCTAAATATCCCCCTCCGTGGTTTGAAAGTAGCTTGATTGAGGCTTTAGATTTTGTGGGCATCTTTAGTGTATCTGGATAATAGGATTTCCCATCATCTTCACTGGTACTTCACTGGATTTGTTTTGAGGTCATTGGATTTCAGCATCCCCTGAGTCTTTAAGTGATTTAATTTACTTGTGGGCTTTCTCCATTGGGGCCTCTCCTTTGTGAGGAGTCTCCTACATCAGAACCTGTGATTGCTAGTGAAGAGAGAAGATCAAGATCCACAGTAGAGACAGCAGCATAGTAATTCCTCCATATACATCACTTTTCTGCTCTTTTCAAAGCACTAAAAAGGAGATCAGGGTAGGAGCCTTTGTTAGTTTTAATGGGTTTTGCAAGTGTGTACTGTGTCTTCCATTCAAAGTTTTGCAAGTGTACTTCATAATGTCTAAGTGATGGCTGGGTTTCTGGTTTAAACCCTCCAAACAGAACAGAACCACAAAATGTATGTGAGGTTTTAGTACAATAAATATGATTTATAGTGACCTAGTATGATGCAATTCTGGTAAAGTAGCTTAAAGGCTCTGTCCTGCAGAATTTGGCTGGGAATTTGGAGAATATAATATAACTCCTGTAGGTTACTTTGGAAATCCTACCCAAAGTCTGCATGAAGTCAATGGGATTAGTGGGCTCAGCAACAGCATCCTTAGTTTACACTGTAATACTGATTGATCTTAGAGGAAATGCTGCTTCCCTTCTGAAAGAGATCACTGCTATTCTCATTCTGATTGTAGTCTCAGCTTGTACCATTGTAATTCTTAGCGTATGCAAATATAAAACCATAATTGGCTAAGAAGAATTTGGGGGTTATTAAAGAAGGACAAATATTTAAATGCAAATGCATGAATGGCTATTGCCTTAAAATAAGCAACAATTAGCAGCAAAATAAACCAAAACAGCAGAAACCCTGAAGATAATAAATCTGTATAGTGACCCATATAGTGTTCTTCCTTCAAAGGCAAAGTAAATAATCTATAAAAAATTAAAACTCTTACTATGAACCCAACTATTTATTTCATTCAGATAAAAATACCTTCCTGTTCTATTTCCCAGGATTGCTCCTGGTTCTGCCCCCACTGAAGCCAGGCTCCATCCCATTGTCTAAACTGATACCCATTTTTTCTTTCCAAGCTTATTTTCAGCCTTCTATCTGGTTTAAAGCGCCACCTGGTGCTCTCGCAAGTGAAAACACATAATTGCAAGATAATGTGGCTATGTTAGTACTAGCCACAGCTGATCAATCAGAGCAGCTAGAATTACAGAATAGGGTAATAACAATTATTAATAATTACAGGACAGAGAAATGAAAGTTGTTTTTTTCAACCAAACGCATCATTTACCCAGGAAAACTGATTTCCCAGGAGCTACAAGTCTTCAAAAATATTGGGAGGGGGATTCAAAGTCCAAACCTGAACCCAGAACCTAATTTTCCTGTGAGAATTAATTCTATTACAAGCCAAAGCATACCTCTGAATCTAAGCACTTTGATACCATCGATCATGAGATGTTGATTGGATACAAGACCTAGCAGTAATAGACAACATAGCAATAGGCTCGGTTCTTTTATTCTCTATCCTGAGACCTCCCTAAGGAAATTAAATCTAAGGACAACAGAAGTCAGTAAGTTTCTTAGGAACCATGATGATTATACAACAGTAAATCTTAATATCCCCTCTGCCCTCAATCTTAAACCAATGCTTATCTGGAAAGCCAGTTTTGAGGACCCCAAGAAGTTGTGACGGTGGCAGGAGAGTGTTATTTAGAGAGCAGTCCCAAATGTAACAGATGACTGTGGCTCTGCTGGGGGGAGCTTATTGGCTACCCACTGGCTGTCTGCGTTTTAGAGGAAGGGACTCATAGAAGATATGGGTTGGAAGAGACCTCAGGAGGTCATTTAGTCCAACCCCCTGCTCAAAGCAGGACCAACTTCAACTAAATCATCCCAGCCAGGGCTTTGTCAAGCCAGGCCGTAAAAACTTCTAAGGATGGAGATTCCATCACTTCCCTAGGTAACCCTTTCCAGTGCTTCACCACCCTCCTAGTGAAATAGTTTTTCATAATATCCAATCTAGATCTCCCCCACTGCAACTTGAGACCATTGCTCCTTGTTCTGTCATCTTCCACCACTGAGAACAGCCTAGCTCGATCCTTTTTGGAACCCCCCTTCAGATAGTTGAAGGCTGCTATCAAATCCTCCCTCACTCTTCTCTTCTGCAGACTAAATAAGCCCAGTTCCCTCAGCCTCTCCTCGTAAGTCATGTGCCCTAGCCCCCTAATAATTTTCATTGCCCTCCGCTGGACTATCTCCAATTTGTCCACATCCTTTCTGTAGTGGGGGCCCCAAAACTGGACGCATTCCTCGAGATGTGGCTCACCAGTGCCGAATAGAGGGGAATAATCACTTCCCTCGATCTGCTGGCAATGCTCCTACTAATGCAGCCCAATATGCCGTTGGCCTTCTTGGCAACCAGGGTGCACTGTTGACTCATATCCAGCTTCTCATCCACTGGAGGAGAGGCTGAGAGGATTGGGAGTCCTCCCGCGAACAAAATCTCTCTATAGGAGAGACAGATTCCTAAAACTGGCCTTGAGTCTCACATTAGCCTTTTGTCCGTACACTTACGTTATTTGGGAAACAAACATCTGACAAAATCAGGCAGTGTTGATGGGTGCCTAGGAACAGACCCCTTGAGACTCAGCAGAATGTTTTATGGGAGTCTTATGAACATACATAATTTATGACCATTTGATTGCAGTAGATGATGGAGAAATATGGGCTAGATATTAAGCTCTTATTCTGCAATTCTCAAAATACCAAAAAGGCAGCCCTTCATGTCAAGCACCTTTTTTAAATATAATTTTATATGCTGAAGGGACCTACACAACACTTTCATCGGGAAGAGGCAAAAATTATGTTTATACTGCACACCCGCACACATGCATGTGGATTTTAAAAAATGACTAATCTTGTGCTCGCATGGCTTATTGAAAGGGAAATCAAGCATCAAGCAAAGGCCTACTGGTACAGAAGGAAACCATGGCGACCATTAACCACGCTACTCAACTTGTGCAACAACTCGGTGATATGAGGGACAACATCCAAGGTAAATAGAATTTTTCTGGTTCAGTTTAGTGTCAAGAATATATCAATAAAATCTCCACTGAGAAATGTCACAGGAGTACTGTTATAAAACCATCAGACATAAGGTTTTAACAGCATATGAAGCCAGGATGAAAATTTGTCTCTCTCAACAAGCTATTGTGACCAGTGTGTCAGGTATCCTCCATTATAGAGTGCTGCGCTTCTTTTCTCTCCCTCCTGACATCTCCCTCAGGAAGTTAAATCTCAGGTCAATTACATATGAAATCAATTATTTTGTGAAACATTAAAAGATTATACAGACTGTAGTTTGTATGTATGTTTGTTTGTATGTATGGTTGGTTGGTTGGTTGTTTTTTATCTCGATTAAACAGAGTGGATGCCCATATATTATAGAGACCGAGGCTATATAACTAGCTAGGTAGACAGAGACAAACAAAAGCTTTCCCATGTTGACCCATTACAGAGAATTGTAGTTCTTTATCATGGCAGCACTAAAGTAGAATCTATCTGTCCTAGAATCAATTTTGATTTTAAAAGTAACTTTCTACAAAGTTTCTATATGGAAAGATGGTTGTGATTTTTAGAAGAATTGTGTCAATAAAATAACAAGATATTTAAAACCAAGGGTGAAATCCCAGCCCCACTCGCAGTGGGAGTTTTGTCATTAACCTCAATGGAGCCAGGATTTCACCCCATTTTATAAATCTGTTTTTTTTTTCATCATGGTTTTTCTTTGCTTCCGATTTGGGGAGACAGCATGGTCTAGTGGATTGAATATGAAACTGGACCTGGAAAAATCATGGAGCAGGTCCTCAAGGAATCAATTATGAAACATTTAGAGGAGAGGAAAGTGATCAGGAACAGTCAGCATGGATTCACGAAGGGGAAGTCGTGCCTGACTAACCTAATTGCCTTCTATGATGAGATAACTGGCTCTGTGGATGAGGGGAAAGCAGTGGATGTGTTATTCCTTGACTTTAGCAAAGCTTTTGATACGGTCTCCCACAGTATTCTTGCCGCCAAGTTAAAGACGTATGGGCTGGATGAATGGACTGTAAGGTGGATAGAAAGCTGGCTAGATCGTCGGGCTCAACGGGTAGTGATCAATGGCTCCATGTCTAGTTGGCAGCCGGTTTCAAGCGGAGTGCCCCAAGGGTCGGTCCTGGGGCCGGTTTTGTTTAATATCTTTATTAATGATCTGGAGGATGGTGTGGACTGCACTCTCAGCAAGTTTGCAGATGACACTAAACTAGGAGGCGTGGTAGATACACTAGAGGGTAGGGATTGGATACAGAGGGACCTAGACAAATTAGAAGATTGGGCCAAAAAAAACCTGATGAGGTTCAACAAGGACAAGTGCAGAGTCCTGCACTTAGGACGGAAGAATCCCATGCACTGCTACAGACTAGGGACCGAATGGCTAGGTAGCAGTTCTGCAGAAAAGGACCTAGGGGTCACAGTGGACGAGAAGCTGGATATGAGTCAACAGTGTGCTCTTGTTGCCAAGAAGGCTAACGGCATTTTGGGCTGTATAAGTAGGGGCATTGCCAGCAGATCGAGGGACGTGATCGTTCCCCTTTATTCGACATTGGTGAGGCCTCATCTGGAATACTGTGTCCAGTTTTGGTCCCCACACTACAAGAAGGATGTGGAAAAATTGGAAAGAGTCCAGCGGAGGGCAACAAAAATGATTAGGGGTCTGGAGCACATGACTTATGAGGAGAGGCTGAGGAAACTGGGATTGTTTAGTCTCCAGAAGAGAAGAATGAGGGGGGATTTGATAGCAGCCTTCAACTACCTGAAGGGGGGTTCCAAAGAGGATGGAGCTCGGCTGTTCTCAGTGGTGGCAGACGACAGAACAAGGAGCAATGGTCTCAAGTTGCAGTGGGGGAGGTCCAGGTTGGATATCAGGAAAAACTATTTCACTAGGAGGGTGGTGAAACACTGGAATGCGTTACCTAGGGAGGTGGTGGAGTCTCCTTCCTTGGAGGTTTTTAAGGCCCAGCTTGACAAAGCCCTGGCTGGGATGATTTAGCTGGGAATTGGTCCTGCTTTGAGCAGGGGGTTGGACTAGATGACCTCTTGAGGTCCCTTCCAACTCTGATATTCTATGATTCTATGGACATCCTAAATTCGAATCCCACCTCTGCCACTGATTTAATGTGTAGTCTTTGGTTAGTCATTTAACTTTATTGGCCAGACTCTTTGTTCTGTTAGGGAAACTATGACATTTTCTTTCAGTGCAAATCTGCCACAAAGGTGGCAGATAAAGCCAGTGGAGGAATTCAACCTGGCAAGGAGAGCCCTTGGATGACCTAGAGACACCATAACGGTTACTACACCCTTGCCTACACTCTCAGAGCCTATGTAGGGAGTGTAACCAGAGCATCATTGCAATCCAGTAATCCTTGGTTACCATGACAGCTCTTGGAAGCCACTGGCAGTCAGTGCAGATTCTGCTGTAAACTCCATCAGGAGACAGTCCTAGCTCTGAGCCAGCTGGGGATTGGGAAGCCACAAAGGTGGCTTAAAACCATCTTTGATGCCTTCCCCTCTGTTCTTGTGTTGAATTCAGCTTGGCCAAAGCAGAAAATCTGGCTTATTTTGTGTCTATTTCTTTGTTTTCAAAATGGTGTTATGACAGAGAGTCTGGGGACATGCCCACAAGTAGGGTGACCAGATGTCCCGATTTTATAGGGACAGTCCCGATTTTTGGGTCTTTTTCTTATATAGGCTCCTATTACCCCTCCTCCATGTCACAATTTTTTACATTTGCTGTCTGGTCACCCTACCCACAAGTTGTATTTCCTGACACAAGAACAGTTGTGGATTAGCCACTGGGCCAACGGGACCCATGCCCAGGGGCCTCGGCCAACTGGGGAGCCCTGGAAAAAATGGGCCCCCCTGCACCCTAACCTACTCCACCCATCTGGTGCTCCTGCCTGGGAACAGGGGAAGCCCCCAAAGCCCCAACGCCATTTCCCTGGTAGGAGCACTGAGGGGGGCGGGAGGGGACTGCAGGCAGAAGGGGTGGGGAGGGGCCCCCCACTTGCTCTGGCCCAGGGCCCCACAAAAGGGTAATCCACCTCTGCAAAAGAAATAATTGCTTGGAGGGCTTGAACCAGAGGGCTAACTGAAACTAGATCCAACCAGCCAAGGTGGCATGTGAAAAGTGACATTTATGCTAAGTTTTTAAGCCTTTGAAAGACAGGTGTTAATCATTGTTAAAGGATCTCTGTGTCTTCATGGTCCATCTCTTAGAGAAAGTGGAGAGTCCAAATCCTTTTATGTGTGTACATAGCTGGAGAAAAGTGTTTTGGAAAACAGGGGTTATCTGCCCTAGCTCCACGGGGGCTTGATAAAGAGGTTGGGTGAGGAAGAAAGACTCATCTCTAGACATCAGCACAATGCTGGCAAACAGACCAGAGTGGTCAGAGACAGAGGATTACTTTCAGCTCTTTGCTTTTCTTTTTCTTATCTGAAATTAAGTGGAGAATGCCTCATCTAGTTTAATTGATGAGAAATGTAAATCTAGATTATATTAAGCAAAGTTTCTTTTAGTTTAGCTCCATTTTCTCTCATTTTTTAATAAATCTTAACAATAGTTTTGTTAAGATTCCTGTCATATGAGTAATTTCATGCAGGCATCTCCAAAGGGAAAAGAATACTATAACCTCTAAGCTCATTCAAGGAGACAGACAGAGGTTTCCACTCCAAGCCAGTTGTTGTCATCAGGCTGTGGAGTTTTCAATTTAGTTTGGATACAGATATTGCATTTCCGCAAAGGAACTTAGATTTTGTCTTTCTTTCTCCTTTCTTCCAAAGAAAACATTGCCTTTAGTGAATGAAAGTACAGGTTTGTAACCTGACTGACTACTGCAAAGTGTCATAAGCTGTTACTGTGATACTGTTTCACATCGGGCAAAGAATATAACAAGCTTAAGGTCTCCCAAAACTAGCAGAGTGCAACAAGGGGACTCTTCATATTAAAATGTTGTGACAAGCTGTCATCTATTGTCTTGGAGTCCAACTCATCTGTGAACTGACTGTCTAGAGATGCAGATAACACTTCTAAAATCTATCTTTGTGTATTACTATTGCAATAACAGCATTCTCACCAGCAACATATATTCCAAAATATACACACTTTACAACGAGCAAATAGGCCATTTTATACCTTCCCGGATGAAGAAATAACTTTTTGATTTAGGGACTAAGAGACTGTTTGCATTTTCAACAGTTTTTATTATCAGTAACAGGGACAAGTGACAACAGTGAGCATCTTCCCAAGCACAACTGCACTGAAGAAAGATACTCCAGTCAGAGATTATTATCTCTATTGCAGAATATTGATGGCACCTTCCTATCACATGGACACATAAAACTGAGATTGAACCAACTGCAGCTCCTCCTTTTGCATCTACAAGAAGTAATAAAAAACAAATGAAATATACTTGAAAGTTTCCCTGTTTCCTGTGCCATAAAGGCCCAAGCTCTGTCTTACAGCACATTTACGTTATTCAAGCATTGACAGACCAAAACGGAAAATTGCATGTGATACCAATATGTAAACACTGATTTAACCTGACCTTTGAACATCCCCTTTCCAGTCAGGGTCGGTATAGATCAATACTTGGGTGGAGGACATTTATGCAAAATCTCTGTGCTATGGAAAGTAGTTTAGATGATGCAATAGGGGACATTCTTCCCTCTATACCAGTACTGAATGGGTGCCTGAAATTTTGAGGGGTATTCTAAAGTAGGAAGTGCCCTTCTTCACATGAAACCTAAAACTGAGATCCTGACGAGTTGTGGGTATTAGAAGTTCCATGGCACCTTTTGAAAAGATGTGGTGTTAAGTACAACTTAATTGTCCTATCCAAACACCAACTACTTGGGTTCGCCAACTACTATTTCAATTACTTGGGTAGTTACTTTGGGTAGTGAGCTTTAATCTTTTTAATTTATTGCCCTATTATGTAGTACTGGTGTGCACTGTTGAACAGCTACTGCGCTTCACTCTAGAGGACTCAAGGCTTAATGTAGGCCCAAAGAAGTGTCATGCCCATAATCCCTGCATTCCTCCCTACCCTGCCTATCTTGTCATGTCCCTCCATATGTCTTGGAAACCTAATACTTGTCAGCGTTCATCCTTTTCTTTCTGTCTCTTTTTCCATTTCTCCTTTTGCTGTCTCTCGCATCTGTCCTTTTCTTTCTCTCCTTTCTCACTTGTATTTTTATCTGCTTCTCTTGTATGCCTCCCTTTTTTCTCTGCCTCCATGGACCATTTGTTACTCCCCCTCTCTGACAGAGATAGGATGCCCTGGTGCTGTGCTTGGTATGTACTTATGTCAGAGACTTGGCAAGGGCTGAACTGACATGTGTAAACATTCTGGTCGATTGCCGAGAATCATTTGTGCTATGTACACCCAAATGGTTCTGACATATTAAGGGGAGTTGTGGTAGAAGTTTGTGGATTGCTAAAAATAGTTTAGCAGGAAAGAAAAACCAAATGTGTATTAATATGTAGGCACTGGGAAATATTTGTGACAATCTGATAAACATACTCTGAAACATGTTGTAAATAGACTAACTCATAAGACATTGTTTCTGAAGTTAGTGGGTAGAACTATCAGTGTCAGCTTTACTCTGTGTCATCCCCATTTCACCTACCATCAACCTGAACTGGATTCAAACCAGGGCCCTAGGGACGAAAGTGTTCCAAAAAAGTTCACTTCACTGTAACTATGTTGGAGTGACATTCTGTTTCTTTGTCCTCAGAAATCAGCAGCAAGATGAAATACTATGGAATCCAGCATGAGCTGAGCACTGAAGATATCATTCAGAAGCTGAACTTGGCAGAGGAGATGCTGAGGGAAATGCAGTATCGCAAGCCTTTCACCAATCAGAGGCTGCTTGCTGATGAGGAGGCCGATGCTGCACAAGAGCGTGAGTTTTAGGTCTCCATCTATTTGTGTGTTTATTCTGGTGGAAAGGCACAGTATAGCAGCGATGTTCCAGTAGTAATCAGACCATGGTAACCCGATGTTGAACCTATGTGAAGAATCTGCTCATAGATGCTGACTGTAGTGGCTGGCCAGTTGGACTACTCATGGCTTAAGAAAACACATGCTATTATGGCAAGCATATGAAATCTGTGAAACCATTAAAAGTCTTCATCTAGAGTTTGCAGTAGATTAAGTAATCACTGCTTGAACAAGGGGTTAAAGGTGATTGTGCCATGCCACCATGCTACTTTCCCAAGATTGCTGATTGCAAAAGGAAAAACATGAAAAAATGGGAAAGGTTAGAGTAAGCCATTATCTGTCAGAATGAGGACTATGTAGACTTACAGGACCTAATTCACCACTATAAATATATCTAGACTACAGCTGGAGGTATTATTTCCAGCACAGGTAGATGTACAAACACTAGCTTTGGTCAAGGAAGCATGCTAAAAATATCCACCATGATGTGGGTAGGGGCATGGGCCAGCCAACTGAGTACAATCCCATCCGAGAATATAGGTGTGTACTAAAGTGGCTAACCCGAGCCACCATCCATGTCGCCACAGCTACACTGCTATTTTTAGTACACTAGTTTGATCAAATCCAGTGTAAATCTATCTGGAAATTATACCTCCAGCGGTAGACACATCCTGTGTGCCTCCAAACTTAGGCCGGGGTAACTCCACTGATTTCCATGGGGTTCACCAGCATAAAACTGGAGTCACACTGTAGTGAATCAGTTAGCTCACTATTATTTCCAACCTGGCCTAGGTAATTTTGGGAATATTGCACCTTGAAAGGTAAGACAATAAGTACTCTTTCATCCCGAGAATAAAAGTATGGACTAGTTAGCTGAGACTGTAAACAAACAAAAACCAATCCTGCCCATTTCTATAATAAATCATTGTAATTTGAAATTTTTATAAGGAAGTTAAAATGAGACAAGTTTTTTTTCCGCATTCAGAAGAATAGTTAGAAATAAAGTCTAGCTAAGTGTCATAGGCCGGTACCCAAGTTCCCTGCGAGCAAATGTGTTTTTACTGACTCCCTGATTAAGGACAGCCACTCAGGTCATAAAGTTGGTCTGATGCTGGTATATGTAAATTCCATCAGAAAGAGCATACCCTTATCTTGATCTTTTTGGAAAGTGACATGTAGCTAGATTGGTAACTCATGCTGTGAAGGAGAGAACAAAAGAATTCAGAAAGATTAATCAATAACCTCTGACTCTTCTCTCAGTACTAAGGCAGGTTGAAGAGTGGCAGCTGAGGTATAATGACACCAGATCTCTGTTTCCCATCGTATTGGACCAGCTCAATGACTATAACATGAAGCTGTCAGACTTACAGGAGGCTCTGGACCAGGCTCGTGACTATGTCAGGCAAACGGAGGATACAAATCAGGAAAATACTGCCAAACTCCAAGAGAATGAGGTACTGTGCAGCCGCATGTATATTGTAAGTGTCTGTGAGCAACACATTTTCACTGACAAGGACATTTTAAATGTTGGATTCTAAAAATGTGTAGCTACAGAAATGACAGAGTAGAAACTTTTCCTCTGTGTGAGTTTCTGTATTATGGTTTGATGTTATCATCACCGGAGGGATTGCTGTCTAATGGCTAACACACAGAAATGGGAGTCAGGACTCCTGGATTCTGTTCCCAGCTCTGCAGTTGATAAATTGTATCACCTTAGGTAAGTTCTCTACCTTTCTGTGCTTCTGTTTTCTCATATGACCCTAACTTCGTACCCCTGGCCCATGGACCACAGTGAAAAATGTAATGGTCCATTCTGCCGCATGAATTTGGCACTCTTAGTCTAGATGTAAGCTACATAAGTGCTAATAAAAGTTAGCTGCTATCCAGAGCTACAGAAGATGAAGACGTGGTCTCTGCCCCAGGGAGCTAACCAAGACACAGGCTTGACAGCTCAAACATATCTGAGATACATTGCAATAAACCCATGGCAAGGATTTCACGGCTCACCCTTCGCTGCACAACGTGGCTACTCTTAATTTAAGGGGGATAATCAGGATACAACTCAGATTTTCCTGTTTCAGAAGCAAAAGGCCCCCTCACTATAACTAAAGGAGAATTTCCTTTAAGTATTATAAGCATAGGTCCTATACGAAAATGAAGCAGTTTTTGTTCCATTCAGCAGAAGGCAGTGGTGTGTACACATACACACACGCGCACACATACACATTCAGATGAAGATCCACATTTCAAGCAGTCAGGGTTTAATTATTTTAAATACATTCTATACATAGTAAATTATTTAAAGAGGGATTTGAATAAAGAGAGTGAGGCTGTTTGGCGCATGCATTGAAGAGGTGCAAAGAACAGTGTTGAAGTAGGATGCAAATAAAGTATTCAGGAATGGTGCCTTGAGAGTCAGGATGAGAGTCTCAGTGTCGCCAGCATTCATGATTTTATCACGAGCGTGATGGCTTTGGCCCATTTTTGGGTAACTCTCACAATCTCGCGATAAAACACAGGCAGCTCAGGAATTTGTGAGAGCTGTCTGTAGTTTCAGAGTTTGCCCACTAGAGGCAAATGTGCTGCAGGCCATCGTAGCTGCTGTCTGCAGTAGCGGGGTGGCCCTGTGCCTAACAGCACCGCAGAGCAGGCCCAGGGCTGCTGCCCCCTCCAGTTTTGGGGGCAGCAGCAGCCTCAAACACCCATTTTTCACACACACTCACTCACACTCACTCCCTCACTCACTCACAGTCCAGGAAGGGGGAAATTGGAAGTAAAAGCCCCCTCTCCTGCAGGCTAGAGACAGGAGATAGCTGTCAGTGAAGAGCCAGGGAATAGCAAGGCCTCTGGCAGGGCCGGTGCTACCATTTAGGCCAACTAGGCGGTTGCCTAGGGCGCCAAGATTTGGGGGTGCCAAAAAGTGGCACCCCCATTTTTTTTTTCTTTTTTAAACAGCAGCCGCTGCGCTGGGAGGGAGAGGGAGTCTGAGCCACCGCCGGCAGCCCAGGTGTTCCCCTGGGTCAGCATGCCGCCGGCAGCCCAGGGGTTCCCCTGGGTCACAGCTGCCGCACGGATCCCTGGGCCGGGGGGTGGGGAGCTGCCGCGGGGGAGTGCCCCAGGGTGGGGGGGAGCTGCTGCATGGCTCCCCGAGCCGGGGGAGGAGCTGCCGTGGGGGGGAGAGCGCCTCAGGGTGGAGTGGGGGTGGGGAGCTGCCGCAGAGCTGGGGGGGGGGCGCAAGGTAGAAGTTTTGCCTAGGGCGCGAAACTTCCTTGCACCGGCCATGGCCTCTGGGCAGTGGGAGGCAGGGAAGGCACTTGGCAGGGAGCAGCCACACAAGGGAGCTGTTGCCTACAGATTTGTGTGTCCAGTTTGTATGTGTTTAAGGTTGAATTTTCACCCTTTAATTGTCACACATGTATTGGGGGTGGACAGAGGAGTTCAAAAACCAGACAGCGACTAAAAAACATGATTTGTTGGGGGGGGGAGGTTAAACTTCATGATTTTTAGGCCAGTCGTGTGTGCTTTTTTTTAAAATATTTTTATTCCAACTCATGGCTTTTGAACTCTTGGGGTTGGCAATATTGGTAACTTGAACTTGATGCCGAAGGTAAGAAAAAAAACATAGATGATCAAAGAGAGGAACAACATGGTCACAGGAACCAGATTTTAAATCACAGCATTTGGTATTAAATAAAATGGGCAAGATAAGATGCAGGAATTCCCAGAAAGAGAAGGTTTCTTGGTAAAAAGGAGATTTCTAAGGCCAGTCCAAGGGTGTTAGCTGTAGGGATGCATTAGAACTGGTGGACCTGAGATGTTGTAAGAAAAGAAGCACCAAATGTCCAGGAGAACAGTGCAGTGAATCAGATCATTATTTTATTCTTCCTTTCTGACTTTCATTATCGCTAAATAGTATGTAGCTAAGGACTCAGTGTTTTCTTTTAATAATTAAATATAAAATCAGGCATTCGGTTTTTGTGAATTGCTCTATAAGAAGCTTAGGATTCTCATGTACAGAGTCTTCTTTGTTCCTCTCTTCCTTTGTTTTATAATTACTGTGCAGAAGCAGATCTGCAGCTTATCTCATATTCATGAAGTGAAGGCTGAAGTATGTTGGATGTGGTCATAATTGTTCTTTGCTTTTAACCATTGTTTGAGTTTCATTACTTTCCACAACTAACGCAGATTCTGTACCAAAGAGAACATTCACATTAGTTTTATTATTGTTATGGAAAACAGATCTCTAATTTGTACATAGTAAAAAACCTTCCAGTCCAAACTAGCCTACATGCCACTGTGAAAAGTCCATATTTAATTTGTCTTTGTACTGCAAGAGCACTGTTCTGATGGTGTAGTAAGGGTGGTTCATTCCAATAATTGCTCAATCTGCAATATACAATGAAATTTATTTTTGTAAATACAGTAACTCCTTACTCAACGTTGTAGTTATGTTCCTGAAAAATTGACTTTAAGCAAAACAATGTTAAGCAAATCCAATTTCCCCATAAGAATTTATGTAAATGATGGGGTTAGGTTCCAGGGAAATTTTTTTCACCAGACAAAAGACACACTCATATATATGCACACACACAGAGTATAAGTTTTAAACAAACAATTTAATACTGGTACACAGTGATGATGATTGTGAAGCTTGGTTGAGGTGGAGGAGTCAGAGGGTGGGATATTTCCCTTACTGCTAAATGATGAACTAGCAATTGGCTTAGCCCACAAAAGTTAACTCTCTCACTCTATAAGGCAGCAGGAATGGAGGGAGAAATGCGCATTTCCCCTTTAAGTACACTGCCTTGTTAATTAGATCAGCTTGCTGAGACCGCGGCTGCTGCCAGCTCCCTCCGTCCTGAGCCCTGGTGTGTCCCCCCTGCTCTATGGAAGATGGGGTAAGTGGGGTGCAGGAGCAGGGGGAAGGGGGACACCCTGACATTAGCCCCCCTCTTCCTTCCCTCCGTCCCCCCTCCTGACCCCCGCACAGCAAGCAGGAGTCTCAGAGAGCAGCTCCAAGGCAGAGAGCAGGAACAGCACATGGCAGTGGGGGGAGGGACAGCTGCAATTGCTAGCCTGCTGGGCAGCTGCTGCACAGGGAACTTAGGGGAGCGGGGAGCTGATAGGGGGGCCCTGGTTCCAAGCCCCCACCAGCTAGCTGCAATGGGCTGCTCTTCCTGCAAGCAGTAGACAAAGCAGGTGGCTGCCAAACGACATTAGAAGGGAGATTGCACAACTTTAAATGAGTATATTCCCTAATTGATCAGCAACGTAACAATAAAACAACATTAACCGAGACGACTTTAAGTGAAGAGTTACTGTAAAGGCCCTAGTCCTCCAAGAGGACAAGGCAAACTGAAATGTCATATTATAATATGCAACTTGAGAAGTGTGAGCAAAACTTGATCTTAGCTTTTTTCCCATTTAATTAATGCTATCTGTTCATTTATTTTACCAATACAACTGTAGTGTTCATATTAACAACATACCAGAGAACATTAACACTGCATTTTACCAATGCACAAAACATTTCTGAATATGGATTTATTTTTTTTCTGCAGAAGCAACAAGATAAGGTGAAGGAGCAAACTGATGATCTGAACAGTATTCTGCTAAGTGCCATAGATACTTTAGCTGAGCCACAACAATTCAGCGTAGAATTAAGTGATGTGATAAAGGTAGGTGCCTGATTGTATGACCGGTTTAAATGCCATGCTTTTTTTTTTAACAAGTCATGTATTCAAAATATCAAACTTGGAGAACACTTTCTATGTAGCATTGCTGAAGTACTGACAAATATTCCAATAAAACCTAATCATTTTTGCCACAATCGAAATATTTGTAATGAAATTTTACTGCCATAGAAAAATGTTGTTATTTTAAGAGCACCTTATTAGGGATAGATTTTAGTTAAGCCTTTTGTTATGCATTTCTCAGTTACTTCACAAGGGATGCCCTGTCAAGAGGCCAGAAGATGCACTGAGCAGAGAACTATTCTGTCTGTTAAAGAAAAAGCCCCACACAAACACCTTTGTCCATTTCAGGCAGAAGGCAGGAACAGGTTAAAGACCCTGAATCTCAACTTAGAGATAAGCAGTTGTTGGAATTTGATGATTATACATCCAATCTACAAATCCTTTTAAAAGTCAATTACTCTGTGGAGCAGTGGTGTGAGGAAGTGAGGATTAATGTTTCATGGTGTAAAAAAGGTTGAGCCTTTTTGTTTCAATGCTGAAAATAGACGAGGGTGGTTGGAAAATGCCAATTATTTTTGTGAGAAGAGGTTTTTTTAATATTTTCTGTAATTTTTTTTGTCTTTTTTATGAATACCTGAAGCAAACTGAGAAGAGGTTTCTGATAACCAAACACTGAAGAACTTTACCCCAAAAAATTCAGTTTCCATTTTTTATAGAAATGGAAACTTTTGACCAAAATTTTGGTGGAAATTTTTCATTCTGGTTATTTATTTTATTTTATTTTTAACAAAAAAAAATTGAAACAGAAATTTTTCATTTTGGTTGAAAAGTCACTTTTCATTGATAAACTGGTTTAACGAAAAGAACCCCACACAACAACACCACCACAGCAAAACAAGAAAACCCCCCAAAACATGTGACCTGCCGTAAACATAATCTTTTTCGTATTGTGATACAATATGTACATGTGGCTCTATAAAGAACCATTCATGAACTGTTGGTAGTCACAGTCTTCTGAATCCATGCTGCCATACCTATTAGTAGTTCAATCAGCCGGTCACTATAAGATGTTTCTTTGCAAATAGAATTCTTTAACCATGATTTTTTTCTTTCTAATTTAAGAAGAGGCACAGATTCTGGCTTTTTGCAAAGAAACCTCCATGAGAATTCCCCCACATAATCCCATCAGTGGGCCCAGGTTTGTCCCTCCGCAGAAAAGGGTTCAGAATATGTCTGCAACCCTAGCAGAACCCAGGGAATTCAATCTGTAGGAACTACACTAGCAGGGAGACTTCCCTATGGCTAAAGCTGCAATTAGGAACCCCAAAGGGGCTATGCAGAAGACATAATAAGCCCGAGGCTGTATTACTTTTATGGTTACAATCTGCTGGGAGTGCAAAGGCTCCACATGTATGGGGAGGTGGACAGTGCCACAGAGGTGGATGAGCCTACCCCATCCCTCATTCTGTGCTGTGGATCCAGATGGGGTGAGCCCTTCAAGTGCAGATCAGTGGAGTAGGATCTGTCACTTTTATCCCACCTATTAAGCCTCAATTTCAGATGATTTCAGCTAATCACTGTGGCACTAATATCAGCAAAGGTAATGGAAGATATGACCATCTCTCAAATGTGTTCATTCCCATGTATCTATCCACTGTCCCTCTGTTTATGATATTTTGGCTTATTTTTCTCACTCTTCACACTCCTCCCTTTCAGTCACCTTGACCCCATCTGTATTTTGCCTCCTTTTCAACTTCCCTCTTTTCCATCTGTTAAAATATATCATAGTTAAAATATATGTTACCTAATATACCCAAAAAACCCTGTACTGTTAAGAGTAAAGAGGATATTTTTGTTACTATTTTCAGATTCTTTCTATCCTTCCATATTTTGTTTAGAATGTGTCGGGGTTCTATGCAGAAATAGATGGCGCGAAAAAGGAATTACAAGAAAAGCTAGCCAATTTGTCTCGATTTGGTGATGATTTGGTGCAGCAGGCTATGGAACACGCACAGGAGCTTCAAAGACTTGCTGACGAGTTGGACCGGTAAATTTTAACTACAGCAGACTGTACTGTGCTAATTTTAAGAGTTGCTAGTCACACAGATAGATGGGTAAACAGACAAGCAAAAAGATAGTGACATTATATATACTGACTATAGATACACATTAAACAAATCATTGTAAGGTCATATGTGCCAGGGATTATATCACAATCTGTGAGAAAGTCTTTTAACTAGAGCTGGTCAATATTTTGTTTAATATTTTAGATTTTTTTTTTTTTTTTAAATATTTTTTTAATTCCCTCTGTTTTTTATTCATACATTTTTCAATCATTTCTTTATAATCCCAAAGTAACAGAGGCATAGATAAAGTAGATAACTGAGAAATAATATGATACTGGCAAATGTAAATGGGGATTGCAAATGTAGCTCATAAGAATAAAATGGTTCATGTGAATAAGATGGTTCACATAAAAAATTGCCTTACAGCTACACTGAGAGGTAGGGCGTGCTGTAGTTTTGACTCAAACTGAATGTACTATACCTATAGTAATTTAAATACCAAATGGATGGTGTCAAGGTGAATTGGTCCAGTTGCATACATTAAAGGTGTCCCAAGCCTTTTTGTTCTGTTGACAGATGATAAATACTTAGATTTTAACCAATATATACAAAAGTGACTTCTAGACAGATGGGAATTATGGATTTATTTACAACTGTGATTATGTGTGAAAAAATTATTATTGTAAGTGATTACTTGCAGAAAACATGTTCACCAAATTCTGCTTTCAGTATCATTGAGTAAAGGTATTCATGTGCATAAATGTTTGCAGTATCAATCCTTCACTGCTCATCAAGTATCTAATTTAAATACATTTTAACAGTTGTTTCTTAATATACTTAAGCCCTAGATAGGAGATGAAAATAGAGAAAAAAATTACACAGAAAGCCAGTGGTTTCTTATTATAAAACCATACAATGCAAAAACTTAAAATTACATAGTCTATAACAGGAGTCAGCAACCTTTCAGAAGTGGTGTGCTGAGTCTTCATTTATTCACTCTAATTTAAGGTTTCACATGCCAGTCACACATTTTAACTTTTTAGAAGGTCTCTCTCTATAAGTCTATAATATATAACTAAACTACTGTTGTATGTAAAGTAAATAAGGTTTTTTAAATGTTTAAGAAGCTTAATTGAAAATTAAATTAAAATGCAGAGCCCCCCGGACCGGTGGCCAGGACCTGGGCAGTGTGAGTGCCACTGAAAATCAGCTTGCATGCCACCTTTGGCACACATGCCATTCGTTGCTTACCCTTCGTCTATAATTTTACATAAACTGGAACAGACCCCCACAAAAAACTGGTATGTTAGGTATGAGAGCTACTAATGAATGGTATTGAAGTCATTTGAAAGAGAGTGCCCCCACGACAGGATGAAATGGATAGCTAGCACTTTATCTAGTACATGACTTCAGGAATTTAATACAAAGCAAATGGAAACCTTTATGGATCGTACTGATGGAAATGTGACACTATGATATTTGTTGGAAAGATTATCCAATAGTGAAAGTTTAATCCCTTAAAACATTCTGTCTTCAAATCATGCCTTCTGGTTTTGCTGTTTTTCTTTGCTTGTCTTTATTTTGTTTAGTATAGTTTCATTTTGGTCTTTGGACACATTTAGCAAGACATTTCAGAAATCTTATGAGAGAGTCCAGTCTGGAGATGCAATAAGGCCCTGATCTGTCAATCATTTACATATATGATTAATTTGATTACTGAGAGTAGTCCCATTGAAAGTATGTGTTTGCAAGATTAGGCCCTAAATCTGGAAAGTTAGGATAAAGTGTTTTTTAATTCCTCTCTGAACCAAACATAAGCTCTGAATTTTCATGGGTTTGTTCATCATTAAATGTAAAAACCTATTGAAAGTTGTTAATAGCTGAAGGATTGAGGTCATAAATTGATGTTAGATATACCTAGTAGCTAGCTTAATTATTATATGAAACTGAAATATGTAAACTACACCTAAATGGTAGTCTTCATAAAAGCACTCAGTGCTGGCCTCTCTCTGCTCTCATTGGAGTCAATGGTAAAAGTTCCATTGACCTCAGTGGGAACAGAGTTAGGTTATTGCTGAGCATTTTTGAAAGTTCCAGTCAAATGGCCTAATTCCATTTTCACACATGTGCAAATCACGGAAATCAGATGGGAGTCAATGGGCATGTACGGAAGTGAGAGTAGTATTTTAGACCAAAGTTCCTGTGTCTCATAATTTTACAAGTAAGAGATGTAAACAAATTATTTTTTCTTTTTTCCCCTTCTGTCCTTCTAACAGGAATTTACACAGTATTGATACAAATGGGTTGGTACAAAAGGCATTAAATGCCTCAAATGTCTATGAAAATATTGCTACTTATATTGAAGAAGCTAATGAAACTGCATTACTGGCGTTAAACACAACACACAGACTCAGTGATGTAAGTAGTTTTCATAATGTTCATGTCTGCTTTGCACTGAATCAGGATCCCAGCATGACTTTGGGCTCTTGGGTGTAAAGTAAAACCAAGCTCTTCGTCATTTGTCAATTAACATTTTTGCAAGAAGGGGGGCTTCATCCCTCTTGTCTGATCAAATTCCAAACTGGTTAATTACTTCTGCTATCCCAAATTTCCCCTGTAGTTTCAAAAGTATACAGTGTTCTTCACTTCCTGTCCTAAACTGTTGTGTAGTGTTGCTGTGTGCTGTTAAACGGCTGCCATGTTTTGCCCCCAGAGAGGCTGCATCTCAGGAGTGGTTGAAGTGATAGATCAGAAGTGATGCAGAAGGTGGTGGTGATTAGACTCTGACCCAAATTTGGCAAAGCTGGCTAAGCATATACTTGATGTGAGCATATACATAGTGCCATCCCTTACAAGCAAAGCTCTTAAGCATAATCATATGTCCCATTGACTTCAAGGATAAAGTGCTTTGCTGAATCTGCCCCTATTTCCCTAGCATTGATTCCCATACAGTCACTTAAACACTCTTAAACTATCATTTACTTGCTCTATTGATGTGAAAAGGAATCTAAGTTGGTGTAACTTGCGTGCCAAAGAGCCAGAAGAAAGCATATGTTTAAGTAGTGTTCACCCTACTTTATAACTTACATCCACTTACATATCACTACTGAATTTGGCCTGAATAGTTTGTAAGCTCTTTGGGATTCTGTGTGCTGTAAAGCAGTACTTAAGTTTAAGACATTATTAAATATAGGTTATAGTGTACTGCAAGTAGAATAAGTTTTAATGTGCAAGTTTTACACTGGATTGGCCCCTTGAGCCATCCAGTACATGATTTTATTGGGAAGCCCATGGGCCTCACTTGGCCCACCTAGAAAAACTGCACAAAAGAACAACTTAGCTGAAAATTAGATTTGACATCTGAGCTGCCATTCATGTTTGTGCCATATTTGAATTCAGACTTTCTAACACTTATTATTTGTTATTTTACAGCATTGTAAGTATGCACAGTGCTTTACAAAACATATAGGAGGACTTTGTTCCTGCCCTGCAGAGTTTACAAATTCATCCTTCAATACACTAGGCTGACCACCTATGTCTCATCCAAGGAACTCCATCCTCTGGTCAGTGAGTCACCGAGGAGAGATTGCCACAGGTGTCATGGCCCAGGGAGCCTAACTTTGGAGAAGGAGTAAGCAGTTCATGAAGCAGATCCCCAACCCCTGCATATAAGAGCAAGCAACCATTCTCTTATCTTGGAAGATTCACCCTCTCAGTCTCGCTCCTTTTTGGCCCAATTTTGCACCCATTGAAGCCAATGAGACTTTTGCCATTGACTTCAATGAAAGCAAGTTCCAGAATTAAAAAGCATCTTATGCATCTTCTATTTATCCCACAGCTTGCTCCATTCTTCCTCCCTGCCAGGGGATGATCTCCCTAGTGGGGAACTGATAATGGCTACTTCTTCCTTCTCAGAGATAGTGTCTTGCAATCTGAATAGCGTGACGATTGATTAGGCCACATCTTAGTTGCCTAATATAGATTATATTTGTGCTATACTGCGGATTTATTATTCAGTTTGCCTGTCTGGAGGAAATACATTCCTTTAAACTTCAGTTGCAACCTATAGAAAATTTGCATTAGAGCCTCTTTTCTCATCCAGACACCTACTTTTTACTTTAACGGAGAAAATGGAACAGCAGCAATTTTGTAGTTTTGTGCCTGTGTGAAATATTATGTCATCTAAAAGCAGACACAATAAAGAGATACATTTCATCAAGCAGATTCTGACCCTTTTTTTTAAATGAATTTGTAGGCTGTAGTTGGAATTGATACTCAGATCATTTACCATAAAGATGAAAGTGAAAGGCTCCTCAATCAAGCCAAGGAACTACAAGAGACAGCAGATGCCAGTAAATATACATCCTTCCTATTGGTTTCACTACTTTGCTGGTAATACGATAGCTCTGTATATGAAAAGAGATTTCAAAGCACATCATTAAGGAGGAAATGCTTCTGCAACAGAATAACATATTGATCAAAGTTAGAATCCAATGTGTTAGAAAGAAAATGTACGATTTGAATAGCTAGTGTCGTGCCAAGCTGCTGAGAGTTTTCTGTTATTTACAGTGGGCACATTTACAGGTGTATTAAAAAATTAAGGGTCTGATCCTGCAAACATTTATGCATTTGAGTAACTTTACTCATCTGAGTAGTCTCACGGAGGTCAATACATTCATTTACTCTCATGCATAAGTGAATGCAGTTTTGGACCCTACAAATCTAGTTAGGAATAAGATAAGATTTAAAAGATTCTGGCAGTTTCTTCAATGAAAATAATGGAACTTCTATAAAAACAATGGAAATTACTGTTTTTATTTTTCAAGTCCTTGTGCTTTCCATAAAAACTCACCTTGAAGTTTGTACTGTAATATATTAGCACCTGTCCCAAGTAGTTACTGGCTATCAAAGCCCTTTTTGAGAGTTGATCTTTAATGAAGATAGGGAAGCAGCTTCCAGATTCTCCTGAGAAGACTCTTGTTAGTCTCTAAGGTGCCACAAGTACTCCTGTTCTTTTTGCGGATACAGACTAACACGGCTGCTACTCTGAAACCTTCCAGGAGAACGTTGAGCATCAGCTGCAAGATTGCTTAGCAATTTAGATCACCTGAAACCAACATCACTAGAATGCATGATATTAAAGTTAATCAGGGTAAACACTATAGTAGCTAGTGTTTGTTAAATGCACAGCAGTATATTTGTGCAGCATAGTAACACTAAAGACAAGATTTTTTAAGTGCTCTTTGAAATCATAAAGTTCAATTGTTTCTTCTGTTCTGTCCTTACAGGTAATGATTTAACTGTTGAGGACACTACTCGCCGTATTGCTGGAACAATTGCCAGAAAGGATGCTCTGAAAAGCCGCTTGATGAAAGCCAGGAAACAAATTCAATCGATAGAACAAGGTTATAAGATAAATACATCGACTTTATCTTTACTTTCTGACTATGAAATTTAAAATAAAGATCCCCTCTCTGGTTAGCTCAAGCAGCATTTGGCTGAATCTTTAAAAATAAGATTTCATAAACAAGTCTGCCTTTAACCCATTCAAAATGTAGGAAAGATTCCTGGAACTTCCCGATGAAGGCAGAAAATTAAGATAACCTGCAGTAAAACACATTGTCTTTCTGATGTGCACGTTCTTAGCCACAGGCCACATAATTACTTCGAATGACATCTCATTAGTCATCAAAGTCTTATCACATGAGTCATTTAGGCAAAGCCAGAAACTGTTCACAAGGCAAAGCTGAGCACTTCTTGTCTCCCCAAATTGCAATTATGATGATATAATATAAAAGTTACAAGGTGACACATGTTAGTTCTTTCTCTTTTGTTCATTATTTTTAAAGAAAATAATGTGACGTAATCCCCATTAACAATGACAATGCAATAGTTCATTCTATGGTGCTTTCCATAGCATGATGAGATAACGTATCCTATCATCTGAAGCTGCATTGACTTGTCTTGGACTCCAGTTTACTAAAGGTTGCCATCCATCACGTTATTCTTGACTTTACTACAGACTGGATACTCCATTAATTTGTAGACCTACTGCACTAATAATCAAAATTTAATTCAAGTGTATATTGTACTTGGCAGATTGAATACTTTGGTGGGCTGCCACTGGCTATTTATGATTAGCTAGGTGTTCCCTTAATTCTTGAAATAAATAGAGGTCATGAGCATCCATTAGGCATTTCCAGCTGTTCTTCACCATGTCCTGAGGGCCATGCATATCCCAAGTGGAGCTGGGCAACAATTTTTCATCAAAACGTTTTTCAATGAAAAATGGATTTTTGACTAAAAGTATGTTGTCATATGAAAATTTCAGGTTTATTTGATATTTTCAGGGTTCTTGTTTTAGAAAAAACTGAAAGAGAATGTCAGAGGTGAAAAACTTCTCAGTTTTTGTTTTACTATAATAACCTGAAAATGTTCACCAAAAAAATTCAACAAAAAAATTTCATAGTCTTTGACAATGTCACAGAAAATAAAATATGTTTTTAATCCAGTCTAGTCCCAGGGCCTTGGATATAGTAGCCATTACAAATCAAGCTCACTGAAAAGCTTAAAATGTAACAGTCTAACGATCAGCCAAGGGCACTTGGTACATCTTACTCATTAATATAACAGCAAACAAGGGAAGGTTTTCAAATTCTCTGTATAATTTGAAAAAATAATAAAACTAAGGTTTGTTTTTTACCTCTGTGTGAGGAAAGCTCAAGCACAGTTGAAGCGAAACTCGCATTAATCTTATTTTCATTTTCTGAAGCATTAGTCAGAAGTTGGCTACTTTAATAGTATTTATTACTGCTCGTTCTCTATTCATATTACAGGTGATATTAGACAGCGTTTGGACCAATCTGAACTCATTACTCAAGAGGCTGTCAATACTACCAAGGCAGTAACCCAGACTACTACCCCAATGGCTAAGAATCTGAAGAACTGGTCAGAGAACCTTCAGAACTTTAAACATGATGCAGTTGCTTATGACAGTGCTGTGGATTCAGCTGGGGATGCAGGTATACTAACTGTAACATGGCATTGAGACCCAGTGTTACTGTAGCAGGTATTCATTGCAAGCACTATACTGTAAATGTAGATTGACATGTATCACCATTGAATATGGTATGAGTTGCTTTCCCTGTCACCTCACAGCATATTATATTACTATTTGCTCTAACTACTGGATAACAAGTGCTTGAAAAATGACTCAAATTTTTTTGAGACTCATTGAAAGTCAACAGGTGGGTGATGCAAACAAATACTAGTGAGAGGGAAGGGAATGCAAATTGAATTCCACTGGTACAAAAACAATGTTATGCAGTGGAGAATTGGGCTTTTAGTTTCCTTTCTAATTGCAGTGAAGAATCTGACAGAGGTCATCCCTCAGCTCCTGGATAAACTGCGTACAGTAGACCAAAAGTTGCCAGCAAACAACATTTCTGCCAGCATTCAACGGATCAGGGAGCTAATTGCTCAGACTAGGAGTGTAGCAAGCAAGGTAAAACACTCGGATCAGACATTCGGTTATGAGTGATAATGATCAAATGCATCTTACTAACAACTCCATTTCCCTGGGCTAGATTCCAGGTCTGAACCTTGATGTTATGTTATCTCTCCCTAACAACTGGATGAGCACAGTACACTAGTAGCAATTAAAATCTTTACAGGCAGATAATTAACATGGTCTTCATGGCAGAATATCATAAATATGATGGTAATGTTAATTAGACAATTTGATAATGGTGGTCACTGCAGCAGAATCATTTAAAGCTAAAATGGTATTTACTATTAGTTTATTATTCAATTGCCAACATTAATTAGAAGCAGTAGCAACTGTGATCATTTCAGTAACAAACATTGTGAGTTCACAATATTTCTTTTTGTTAAAAAAGGCCTTTTTCACATAAGAAAATCTGTACTATACTAACACCATGGTGACATTAATTGCAACAGCAAAAGTGTAGAGATTTTTCTGGCAAACACTTTATAACAACAGTTGGTGAAAATGAAAATGATATATTCAGTTGCATTTGGATGAATTCTGAGAAGTCCGTATAAGAATACATCTGTACAGTGTTGGAATATTCTGACTGTAATGGTGTACCAGGTTTTTGTGACATCCTGCTGGAAGCATCAGTGCTCTGCTTCACCCTGCCCCAGGAAACAGTTCTCTGAGCGGAAAAGAGCAGCGAGTATTAGACCAGCCATTAGACCAGGACCAGCCATTTGGGGAACCATTGAGATCTGGTCCTCCATCAGCTAAAAGGGCTGGACACCAGCAACAGCCAATCAAGGCACAGCAAGCTAAAATAAAAGAAGCTGCCTGCTAGCAAAGCAATTCCTGGCAGTGAAGTGAGGAGGGACTCTCCCTGGGCTGCAGCCAAAGGAACCAGGCCAGGCCAGGGCCCATTTCTGGCCACAATCAAGGGAACGTGTGCACGAGGAACCCTGCTGGCTTAATTCTGGAGAAAGAATTAAGCCTCAGAAGGATAAGAAACCATTTGATTTATCATTGGCCCTGAAGGGCAAGGAACTTCTATTTGAGTTTGTTGTACCCCAGAAAGGGGTTTGAACTGTGTGACCTGGCCACAGGACCAAGCCACAAAAGACCCACTGAGTCTGACTGATAGCCTGCAGGGGGGTGCAGGGAGCTGAAGAAAATGACAGTATTGTACCCGGATACCGGGGGGGCACTCAAAGAAGTAAGTGCAACCCACCATAAACATGGTACTAGAAGTGGGATGCGAGACCACCCCCCCAGCAAGGAGATATGTGACACGGAATGATACCTACACCCATCTCAAGTGCGAGATGTCAGTTATCCCGGATCTGCGGATGGATCAGCGGGGCCGCCAGCAGGGAACCACAATGGCCTGGTATACCCTTTAACACTGTCCACCTAAATTGAACTATCTACATTTGGTCCGAAAAACCAAAACTCAGTCAGGAACTACAATATTTGACTTTTCCTTAAATATGTTTTAGTTTTAAAACATACACAGTTCTTCAAAATGTAAAAACATTGCTTTAAATATGTTTAAAGATATCTTAAAATGAATGCTCTTGGCCTAATTAACCTCTCATTTATACCACTTTTACACTAGTATAACTCCATTGACTTCAGTGGGGTAACTCCTGATTTAAACCAGAGAAAGTGAGAGGAGAATTAGGTCTATTTCTGAAGCAAAGAAATAAATGATTGGGAAAGAATTTTTTAAAATATGCAAGAAGTTTGTTGTGTACAGAATAATATTATAGCCCTGATTCAACAAGACACTTGTCATTATTTGTCAAGGAAGCTGTTGAGGGAGTATGTTTGCAAATTTCCCCATAGCAGAGTCTCAGAACAGAACGTCTCTAACTTTGTATGTTTGCCACTTCAGGTTCAAGTCTCTATGAAGTTTGAAGGCCGATCAGCTGTAGAAGTTAATCCAAAGACGAGCCTAGATGACTTAAAGGCTTTTACCTCCATGAGCTTGTATATGAAACTTCAGAAAGACCACCCACAGCTGGCAGCATCTCCAGATAGATTTGTTCTGTACCTTGGAAACAAAAATGTAAGAAAATAATCGAATTAATTTTATTCTGAAAAAAAAAAAAAAGACATAAGTGGAAATAAGTATGTGGATTTTTCAGCAACATTTCTCTATTTCCTACCATCAGGGATTTCCACAGTAATATTTTACTGATGCTGGTCATTAGTGACATACAGTGAACTATCCTTGCAATTTTTCCCTCTCTCCAATAAAGTATTCTATCCAAGTAACAAATTGCATTTCCTGGTGTACTGAGATACAGAGGCTGGCAGCTGTAAACTACACTTGCCATCCACACTCAACTGGTATTGAATTGCTCTGAAGCAATTACTTCTGTCTGCCAGGCTTTCGTGGGTCACATGTAATCAACACAGTACTGCTGACAATGTAGATTTCAAGTCTCGCAGTTCAAAGGTCTTCGAGATAAGAGTGCTTCTTTGCCTGTGGCATGTGCTGCTGCTTTTGAATACCCGTCTCATATCTACTTTTGAACACTTAGAAAGGGCTTGCACTCTCGTTATCAAAAAGTGTTGTGAAGCAACTGTGTTAAATTTTTACTGTTAAAGAAAAACAAAAAAGACACATCTCACAAAGTATGTGCAATCTCGGCCAACTACTAGTTTGGAAAGGTGAAGTCAAGGGCTTTTCTCTTTAATCTTTTTTTTTTTAAAGGAATTTCTGCGTACAGTGTATGTAAATTAAGAAATTCCCTACTGAGAGCAAATCTGATTATGTGCATCATATCTATGCCCTTGGACAAGCCTTTATTGCCACTTCCTATATTGATACTGCCTAGTAAACAATAGGCACATGCAAGAGCATGTGATAGATTTCAGTCAGAAAATATCTTAGAAATATTTAACTTGGCAATTACTTCATCCACAACGGATTTGAAACCATACTTTTTGGGACAGTTTTGTCCTGTGCAGTACCATCTACTGAAATTATATAATTAATGGAAGATGTGCTTTAGTTTATTAACTGTACATAAATATTCCCTTTTGTCTAAAGCTGTCTAACATTTATTAGCTTTTTTGGATTACGAGTGAATCAAGTAGTCTTGACATCCCAACTCATTGGTGTTTTAGGCAAAAGATTATATGGGTCTTGCGATCAAGAATGACAACCTGGTGTATATTTATAATCTGGGAGGTCGAGATGTGGAGATACCACTGGACTCCAAGCCAATCAGCTCTTGGCCTGCTTACTTCAGTATCGTCAAAGTTGAGAGGTAAAGTGTTTATGTGGAGCTGCTCTATTTCTTATGAGATCAGTTTGGTTTGAGAATTTCACAAGTGACCAAGTAAAACTCACCAGTGCCTGTTAACTATCTAAGGCCTTGTCTACACTGCCACTTTACAGCGCTGCAACTTTCTCGCTCAGGAGTGTGAAAAAACACTGGTAGCTACTCCCCTCACGGAGGTGGGTTTTTTATAGCTTTCCCAGTGCTGGTGCCAAGACTACACAGACACATTAAAACGTTGCCACAGCAGTGCTTTAACGTTGCTAGTGAAGACATGCCCTAACATTACCTTATGGGATTATGACAAGGCTGGTTAGCTAGGTCTTTAGCAAACTGATGAGATAGCCAGCCCTGCCAATCTTGTTCAGAATTCCATGGGAATAGGGATCCCTTGAAAAACTACAATATCATGAGTTAAGAACCTTTTTTTGATTATTTTCACTTCTATACGGCATGTGTCACATTTGATGTTCTAAACACAGTAAAGGCAGGGCAGAGTTTTTAAAACAATTGCAGGAGAAAAAGGAGGATGCTGACCTCAGGCTAACAGTGACTTTAAAAAGACTTTCTTTCTTCGGTTGGACAAAAAGGCAGTCTGGAAATATATATATTAGGGCTGTCAAGCAATTAAAAAAATAATTGTGTGATTAACCGTGCTATTAAACAATAATAGAATACCATTTATTTAAATATTTTTCTACACTTTCAAATATATTGATTTCAGTTACAACACAGAATACAAAGTGTACAGTGCTCACTTTATATTTATTTTTATTATAAATATTTGCACCGTAAAAAACAAAAGAAATGGTATTTTTCAATTTACCTAATCCAAGTACTGTAGTGCAATCTCTTTATCGTGAAAGTTGAACTTACAAATGTAGAATTATGTACAAAAACAACCTGTATTCAAAAAATAAAACAATGTAAAACTTTAGAGCCTACAAGTCCACTCAGTCCTACTTCTTGTTCAGCCAATTGCTAAGACAAACAAGTTTGTTTACATTTATGGGAGATGCTGCTGCTCACTTCTTTATTACAATGTCACCTGAAAGTGAGAACAAGTGTTCTCACGGCACTGTTGTAGCCGGCGTCGCAAGATCTTTACATGCCAGATGCACTAAAGATTCATATGTCCCTTGATGCTTTAACCACCATTCCAGAGGATATGCATCCATGCTGTGCTCTACAAAGGAGTAATGAATAATTGCTGAAGAGAACAAATGCTTAGATAGGGCTACTGCAAATGAGAACATCAAAAATATTTAATACATTTCAATTTGTATTCTATTGTTTAACAGTGCGATTAATCGTGATTATTTTTTTTGTTAATCGCGTGAGTTAACTGAGATTAATCGACAGCTCTAATATAGCTTTTTTTTTTTATTAGGAAAGGTGAAAAAAAGCTAGAAAATAGAAATGTGTCCTCCATAGTTAACAACATCTTTTCTCCATTTCTTCCTGATCCGACACCTGACCCAAATATTTGTCCCAAGAGCGCCAGAAAAAACAATTGGGCCTGAATCTTGTTCTCCACCATCTTTCCACTAGTGCAACATCCATGGAGCTATTCATTGGCACAAGCCTAAGAGTCTAATCCTGCTTCCATTGGAGTCAGTAGAAATTCCATTGACTCCAAGAGGGCAGGCTCAAGTAGTAAGTGGAAGGAGAATCCACTCCAATCTCTGTAATTTCTCGCTTTGGTCCCAGCCAGAACACCAGATGGGTGATGCTTTTCTGGTGGAGAAAATACTTACATTAAACTACCAAAAAAACTTTGTTTAAATTATCTTTTCCTGTTTCTTATATCTAACCATCAAGCTAAAGATATGACTATGCAGCCCTCTTTTTCTCCAAATTCCTTCAACAGGGTGGGAAAGCATGGCAAAATATTTCTAACTGTGCCGAGCCCTAGCAGCACAGCTGAAGAAAAATTTATCAAAAAAGGAGAGGTCCCTGGTGCTGACTCCCTTTTGGATTTGGAGCCCAAAAATACCGTCTTCTATGTTGGTGGAGTGCCTTCAAATTTTAAGGTAGATCAAATAACTCTTCTGTATATATTGAAACTTAAATAAATCAAACCCATGCTGCTGGGACTTCCTTTACAAACTTGTCATTAATGGAAAGGTTTGGTTACTGGAAACATCCTTATTAAGTCACATACCACATTACGATTCTTCAACAAGTTCCCTGGAATCTGCAGCACTGACCAAGGCTAATGCTACCATCTACATAGAACGTCCTCCAATGAAAAGCTGATCAGATTCATCTTGGCTAAAGTAAAATGTTTCTGACATATAATTAGAGAAAAAATACATAGTTCTTGTTCTACATGGACACATAGTAGCCCAACCGAACAATGTGTGCTTTCTGCTATACTCTGTCAACACTGGGTGCCAAATCTGGCATAGAAACTTCCCTGTATGATGGCTGTTTGATGGCCTATTTGAAATTTGATAGTGGCCTCAAGTTAGGCACCCTATATAATTCATGGTGCAGAAATCCATATGTTCCTAATATTAGTCGTAAATGGTTTGCTATTTCTGTGAAAATTAGTTGGAAAAACCATTTTCTAAAAGTCAGACTCTTAAAGATTTTAATCAGTAAATACCTATTCAGGGATGTAAATCTGTGCCACCAGAGATGGCTCAGCAGAATTACTAAATCCTAATGAGGACCTGATATGACTGTGGAAAAAGCCAACTGATATGCCAATTAATGCTGGTTGTAACTGGCAGATAATGTGCTGAAGAAATGTTTGCTGCTGCTATGCCTATTCTACAGTGTAGTTTTTTTTTTAATATTGGAAGACTGCTGCATTAATTCTGCCAACTTTACTTTCATTTTGTTTTTACATCACTTGATTTTTTTCCTTTCACTAATAAGGCAATTTAGATTCCATTTGCAGTGATCATTGTTGAGTTATTTAAAATAATCTCTGCTGAACTTTAGCTACTGGCAAAGATAAATTCTATGAATATGAGAGAATCTCCTAGAGTTCACATGCTCTTTTTTTTCTTTCTTGTGGTATGAAATGGCCTTTAAACCACAATGAGATGTAAATGAAATGAACACAAAATACTGGGGGATATTTCCATGTAGATTGTTATGAAATGTTGTTCTTTGGATATCAGAGAGACAAGGTGGGTGATATAATATCTTTTATTGGACCAACTTCTGTTGGTGAAAGAGACAAGCTTTCAAGTTACACAGAGCTCTTCTTCAAGTCTTTGGATAATAAATTGTTTAATCTGACTAAAATAGATCTAGGATTAGTCATAAAATCATTATAGTATCACATAGCACCCAAGATCCAATCTACCCTAAAATCTAACGCCTCCTTCTTTTGCCCCTTGTCTTTAAAAATTATGGTGGAAGTTCTCATTTGTAGTAGTCCTATCTAAGCATTTGTTCTCTTCAGCAGTTATTCATTACTCCTTTGTAGAACACAGCATAACTACCTTTCCCCATGCTTGGACACACCACTTCCCATATCTGGCTAACTTACTTTCAGAGGGGTGTTAACAGGCCACTTCACCTGGAATGGTCCCTTGAAATATGTGTTAACTACTTATGCTAAACAATTTGTTCCACCTTGTATTTAGCTGTTCCCCAGACCTGAGGAAGAGCTCTGTGTAAGCTGGAAAGCTTGTCTCTCTCATCAGCAAAAGTTGGTCCAATATAAGATTATACCTCAGCCATCTTGTCTCTAAAGCTTTGTCTACACTAGCACTTTTGTTGGCAAAACTTTTGTCGGTCAGGGGTGTGAAAAAACACACCCCGACATAAGTTTCACTGTCAAAAGCACTGGTGTGGACAGTGTGGACAACAGCTACCACTGTTCCTTGTGGGTGGTTTAATTATGCCGGCAGGAGAGCACTCTCCTGCCAGCATAGAGTAGCTACACAGGAGACCATACAGCTGCGCTGCTGTAAGGTCTGTAGTGTAGACATAGCTTAACGCTAAGAACGTCAAAACAAAATTGATCTTATGAACAAACGAGTTTGGCATCCCTGAATAAAATACATGTGCTGACTTTACCCTTTCGCCTTTGTTTCCTTCTCTGCACAGCTCCCTCCCAGTTTGAACCTGCCTGGCTTCATTGGCTGCTTGGAACTGGCCACCCTGAATGATGATATAATCAGTTTATACAATTTCAAGCACATCTACAATATGAATACCACTGTATCGCCACCTTGTGCCAGGTAGAGAAAAATTCAACTGTTAGAATGAAGTTCTTTGATAGCTTGCAGTGTTTGCAGACCTGAATGGCTGCTTCATTTCCTTCCTTTTAGAGAAGAATCTCAGGATAATATTAACTTGACCTTTCCTGAATAGACCTCACCACTTTAAACTGTAGTTCAGATCAACTGGCTTGATCTGTTCTACAATTGTACATTTTCTTTGTTATTTTCCATCTTGACAAATTGTCCCAAATGGCTTATTCACTCCTCTGACACAGAACCATTAGTGCCATATGCTCCTGAACTATTCCGTAAAAAAATTTCTTCTTTTTAAGCCCTTTGCAGCGAGAATGAGAAATGTTCGACTTAAAGGGAAACTGTACCATTCATTTACCATAAATATTTATGGGAAGTTTCTTCATTCAGTAGTCAGGAACTATAGTTTTGTGTTGCATTTTGATGTATATCTATATACTCAGAGAGGAAGAAACTCTAGTATTGGAAATAAATGCAGGTTTTAATAAATCTGAAGAGACCAACTAGAGTATAGGATTTTTTTTTCCAAATCTCTCTTACAGAGAGATGGTACTTTGAGTGAAAAGCCCTATTCACCATATCTCTATAACAGTGTATGAAGGGTACATTCCTTGCATAATTGAGGACCCAATCCATCTTCAGTTAAAGTACATGTTGGATTCCCATTGAATTCTATGGGAGTTGGATAACCCTTAAAAAGAATACTTCCACCTATAATCAGGAAGGTTTGTGGCCCTAATACCTGTCCAATAATGAGCCTCCAAACTTTCCAGTTTCCGACATATAACTATAAAAAAGTAGGCATGTTTAGTCTTGAGAAAAGAAAACTGAGGGATGGGACCCCAGAACACCCTTTAAATATGATAAGAGCTGTTATAAAGAGGACAGTGATCAATTGTTCTCCAGGTCCACTAAAGGCAGGACAAGTAGTAATTGGCTTAATCTGCAGCAAGGAAGTTTTAGTTAGATATTAGGAAAAACTTCCTAACTACAAAGACAGTTAAGATCTGGAATAGGTTTCCAAGGGAGGCTGTGGAATCCCCATCCCTGGAAATTTTTAAGAAGAGATTACACTAACATTTTTCAGGGATAGTCAAGCTTTATTTGGTCCTGTATCAGTGCAGGGGCTGGGTAAGATGACCTCTCAACATCCCTTCCATACCTACATATATATGACTCCGTACCACAAAATCAACACATGACCTTATGATAAGGGAGACTATCAAAGCCCTAAATAATTTTTCAGAGAAAATTCCGACAGCAGTGTAAAAAAAAAATAATCAGAAACCTGAAGTCTTCGTCCCTCCCAGGGATAAATAAAAGTTCAAGATGACTATTCCAAGAAAGTGTTGTAAACTCTGACACTCAAATGTTAACAACTCCCTGGATCTTCAGTGCAGGGTCATAATGGTAAGAATACTCTGAGATGGTCTCTAATTCTTGCTTGCTTCTGTGTTCTTTTCCATGCTAGGAATAAGCTGGCCTTCACTCAGAGCCGAGCTGTGAGCTATTTCTTTGATGGCTTTGGCTATGGTTTGGTGAGGAACATTGAGAGAAGAGGAAAGTTCAGCCAGGTGACTCGTTTTGACATAGAAGTTCGAACACCAACAGACAATGGGCTTATTCTCCTGATGGTTAATGGAGTGAGTATAAAATTCTGTTCTCACACTGTCCCCTGTTTCTCTTCTGCCTATTCTGCACAGTTACTATGCAGTACCCCCAAATGTTGATGATTTATATTTCATTTTGGAAGAGAAAGTTCCCTTCTGCATACATATCATGAGGGACCTGAAGTACTGGGTACAAAGCCACTCGTATTCTCTGATTTACTCTCACTGGCCCTAATTCTGCTCCCACAGTGGCATAATGAGCACTTCAGTGGCGTTACAGTAACATGAAACTGCTTAAAGTGTGAAGATAATCAGGCCCAGTATTTTTACTTTTATTTAAATGTGAATGCACTGTCCGTGCTATCAGATGTTACTATATAGTAGTTGACATGAAGTTCTAAACATTTGTCTCCTGGTAGATAGATGGCTGAACTCTATTATACAGTGCAATAGACAAGATGGGTGGGGTAATATCTTTCATTGAACCAATACAGTTATTTACTGTTGTACCTTGGAATTAGAGACTATCCTAAACCAAAATAGTGGATCCAAGCACCCCCAAATTTTCAGAAGTTTAAGATTGTCCCCTAACTCTATAAGGATCTGAACAAAAAACCCACATCCAAACATCTTCAAGCTTTACAATATTTTGAATATAAACTCAGACTTGTGTCTTGAGGCATCTCTTCCTCAAACTTGCAAGCCCAGTGTGAGTTAAAATAATTTAGTACAGCAAAAGAAAATAATTTATTGTGTAGATATGGCAAAAATATCAAGAAAGTAGAACAGTTCACCTGCCTGAACAGAACCATAATGGCTAACAGAGACCTCAAGAAAGAAGTGACATCAAGGATAGAAAGGCATCTACAGCATTTACTAAACCCAACATTGTATGGAAATCAAAGAAACACAGCACCAGAACAAAACAGATGCATTTTAATTCAAACAACATTTCAGTGCTAATATATGGCTGTGAAAGCCGGAGATCTACCAAAATGTTAGTTAGAAAGTAGATGCTTCACAAAATAAGTGCCTGCAAAAGATTCTGGGTATTGGTTGGAAAGACTTTGTCACCAATGAAGAAGTCTGAGAAATCACCAACCAGCAACTCGTTTCCACTAGAATCAGAAGGAAGTGCTGGACATATTTGGGACATGTACTCCGGATGCCAACACACAGACTCCCATGAAGCTGTCAAGTGGAAACCAGACAGTGTGAGAAAACAAGGGCACCCAGGAGAAACCCTGAGAAGAACCCTTAGCCAGGAGGGTAAAACAGGTTATCTCAACACCATAGAACAGTTGCAAGCAGCAGCAAATGACAGAAAGAAATGGAAGATTCCACCCTGTGAGCCAATATTGGCTCAGAAGGATGTATAAATGTATGTTGATACAGTATGTGCACAGACTTCACTGCAATGAATTAATTCCATTCTAATTAAAACGCTTACTTGGCAGTGGTTGCCGTCAGGGATACTTATAGAGGAGATTTCTGCAGTGCAGATTGCTCTACAGCATCTGAACACCACCAGTAACCTCAGCTCTGCTTTAAGCAGCAGTTGCTACACAAAAAACTCTTCTGTAGTAGACCAGTAATTGGTTTCTTCTGAGCAGAAATTCCCAAAATTGTGTCTGAATTGTACTGTATATACTTTGTAATTGTGTATTCTGTGATGGAAACTATAGTCGTATTGGACATAAGCTGTTGAAGACCAGTTCTGTTGATGGACATTTTTGGTTGGATTGTACAAAACCAGCTACCACTGTTGTGTTCTATGTGGACAGCTCATAAATATACAAAAATAAGTAATTCTTTTTACTTTATTCACAAGTTTGGCCTGTTCCTTTTGTAGTGTTTTTTAAGGTTTAATGTTCTCTTGTCTCCATTAGAGACTGTCCTATTAATGTTAGAAAAATATAAAAATAAACATCTGGCCAGATCCCCAGCTGCTGTAAATTGGTCCACTGTACTCCCTTACATTTATATATGGTTTATCAATCTAATTCTATGCCACAGAACTTGAAATCAAGGATGACTTGATTTCCTAGTCCTTCTGTGTCCTGGTGTTTCTCTCTCCCTTAAGTGCTCCCCATTTTTTCCCCTGAAAAATTCACTACCTTAATGATTTCTCTGAGTGCTGCTCTGCTTACAAAGTTTGTATGCCGTGTTGGTGTCGTTGTGTTGATCCCAGGACATTATAGAGACAGGGTGAGTGAGGTAATATCTTTTACTGGATCAACTTCTGTTGGTGAGAGAAACAAGCTTTCAAGTTTACTCTGTATGAGCTCGAAAGCTTGTCTCTCTCACCAACAGAAGTTGGTCCAGTAAAAGATATTACCTCACCCACCTTGTCACTATAAAGTTTTGGTTATCCAGCCATAGAATAGAATCCATAGGATGTGGCATTGGTGACCAATGACACAGCCTGAAAACCTAATTCAGGATACTGAATAAGTATATGTTTCAAACAGTAGTTCACCAGAATTCCAAATCAATACTATTTATCAAACAATTTATGAATAAAAAAAATCCAGGAAAATATGATAATTTTGCAAATAAGTAAAAGGCCATTTTCAGTGAATAAATTGTTCATAATGAATAGTTCAACCATCTCTAATCATCTTGTATATCCATCTCTATATTGCTTGCATAAGAATGATGTCTATATACTTTCCTTTAATGCTGTTTGTTTTGTACAGAGTATGTTTTTCAGTCTAGCGATGCAGAATGGATTCCTGTATCTGCGCTATGACTTTGGCTTCAGCACTACCCCTGTGCTTCTTGAAGATTCAATGAAGAAGGCTCAGATAAATGATGCAAAATTCCATGAGGTAAAACTGATGTGAAAGTATTTTTATTTAGCTAGCCACACCAAGAATAATAAAGCATAATGCTAGGTTGCTGCTCTTATAATTAAAGAACCAAAAAATGATGGGTCAGACTTTATAGAATACCAAATGTGTCAGTTTTGCTATGAAGTGGCAAGGAACACTGGGCAGAAAAAAGATACTAATACTAAAAAGTATTAAAAGTCAGAATAAAACTATATATCCAGAGGAAAGCACTTCATAAATATTGTTCTCTACAACCACAAATATGTGGTGTCACTATTTTAACTCAATCAGTTTTAGCAGCTATTGTATTACAAAGTGTTGAACTCCCATTTCGGTACAAAAGGAATTACTCAAATGAAATTCAGTATTGATGTTGGAACTATAGACACTTATTTAGGCAGCTCAGCAACTCAAAAACTGACAGTCTGCACCTGCATTAGGGGTTCCAGAGAATTTGCTTCAAGCCATCATAGCTGTGACAATGACAGTAATAAATCTGAACTGTAAGGGCATGATTCTTCTCTCACTTACATGGTGCAAATTAGGAGTCTGATTACTAATATCAGTGGAGTTACAGTGGTATTTAACTTGTGTAAGTGTCAGCAGAACTAAGCCCTACATTTCAACAATAAAAGCAGATTTAAAGACATATATCCAAATTCTCTACTCAAGTCAATGGAAGTGCTCCATTTACACCTGTATAGAATTTGGCCTGTGATAACTTTTTACAAGCAAATGAAAGAAGGATTTGGTTTGTTTTTGGCCATTAGAAAAATCATTATATTGAAATGAGCTCACTACTAGTCATTCTTGTCAGCTCCACACTGATTCACAAGCCTCTTTTTGAATAGAATAATTGTTAAATTTTAAAAATACAATAGACAATAATTACAGACTCCCTTTTATTAAAAATTCCAATTTGGCAAACCCAGCATGATAACTTCTAAAAGACAATATTCTTGGACATTTGGAGATGAACTGTTCATTTCTTCTTTCAGATTTCTGTTATATATCACAATTCTAAGAAGATGATCTTGGTGGTGGACAGACGACATATAAAAAGTGTGGAAAATGAAAAGAAAGCAATACCATTCACTGATATCTACATAGGAGGAGCTCCTTCCGAGATCTTGAAGTCCAGGTTTGTTGACAGTCCAGGTTCCATCAGTACTCATCTGATTGTTGCACAATGGTTTGCAAGAAGGTGTGTTTACCACCTTTGCTCCTTCATGAAAAACAGCTTCTAAGGCTCCATTTTAATTTTGCTCAGAGCTCTAGGTATAAAGTACGTGGCATGTGTACATTGATCCAAGATGGCTGTAGCTCTGCTGATGGCTGAAATTAGTCATGTGATCCAGAAGAGTCTCAGCAGAAGATAACAGAAACTGCAGTACAGTTGGGACAAAAATAAATATTTAAAGAGTGTATGAAAACAAATATATATATATATATATATATATATTTATACACACACACACACACGCACCCCGCTACCTCGATATCACGCAATCCGATATAACACAAATTCAGATATAACGCGGTAAAGCAGTGCTCCAGGGGGGCAGGGCTGCGCACTCCAGTGGATCAAAGCAAGTTCAATATAACGCGGTTTCACCTATAATGCAGTAAGATCTTTTGGCTCCTGAGAACAGTGTTATATCAAGGTAGAGGTGTGTATAGATAGATAGATATACACACATAGGAAAAGCTAACTCCCCTTCCTTTCAACAAGCGTTCCTCTTTGAGTAAAATGCCTTTAGCTTATGAACACAGATATAATATCTCACTGTCAATCATTTTCAGATAAAGGGATTTTTTCCACTATAAACCTTAGTTCAAATCAGTCTCTATTTATCTATGGGCTCAAATGTAGCTGTCCCTGTATCGATGTGCAAAGGTGTGAGGTGAGATCCCAGGGAGCCTTCTCTTTCTCCTGAAGCCATTGGACAAAGGCCAAGCATAGTCCCATTAGGGAATACAGGTCCTACTTCCTAAAATGAAGGAGAGTAGGACCATGAACACTCTCTGCTCCTATTTCAGCAGCCGAAGGAAGATTTGGTTAGATGCATAAAGTATGGTACATTTTGTATATTGTGTTGTAATTGAAATCAATATATTTGAAAAATGTAGAAAAACATCCACAAATATTTATCATAAATTTAAATTTGTATTCTATTATAGTTTAACAGTGTGGTTAAAATTGCGATTAATCACCACTAATTTTTTTAATCTAGTTAATTTATTTTGAGTTAATCACTTGAGTTAACTGTGATTAATTGACAGTCCTAAAAATTAGATATTTATACAGAGAATGAAAACATCCACAGTTACATTATATAAGATAAAAATACAATGGACCAGATTCAGAGGTGGTGTAAATTGATGTAGCTCCATTGAAGTCAGTTGAGCTACACTGATTTACATCAGCTGAGAATCTGGCCCAATAAATATAAACCATCATAATTCAAGGAATGAACCGATCACTGTGACAGAGGGCTAGGAAGAAACTCTCTATAGGAAGGTAACTCCATAATTTCCCACTATGGGGATTCTGACACCTTCCACTACTAGCCACTGTCAGAGGCAGGATAGCAGATTAGATAGAACACTGCTCTGATAGGTATGGAAATTCCTTTGTTCCTGCAAAATATTAGCCAACCATCCTAGCCAATATCTGAATTCAATCTTTATCTTCCATTGACATCTACTTGATTTTCCTGGGGAGATTTACATTTTACTGAATTTGTTACTATGCAACTAGCTAATAGACTTAGGGAAGTAATTTGATTTTCTTCCAAGTCAGTATATTTTCACTCACTCCAGTAGCCTTTTCCTCTGTCAGTTATCTTGTCTTCAAATGAATGCATTTGGAATCACGTTCACATATTTTATTCTCACACCATTCTTTTTTCAGCTAGGGATATTTAACTAGACAAGTAGTTATTTGAAGTTACAAATCAAAGGGACTACTCACATGAGTAAGGGTCAGCCCCTTAACCTATTTATTAGGATATGATCCAAGTCCCACAGAAGACAATGGGAGTGTTCCCCTGACTTCAGTGGAGATTAGAGCGGGCACTTTGTGCTTATTATTTAGAAAGTACAAGTAATTTCTGATAATCATCCAGCCTTGTGCTAGGCTGAACCTCCATATCATTTGAGGTTTATTAGCACAGTCAGTCTTTAGTTTACCTGGTGGAAGTTGATGGAGGTAATTCTGAAATAGCACCATTATGTGCCAGTAACTGAGTATCTTCTAACATCTTTATGCAAATACCAACTGAAGTTCTGCCTTTATCCACAGATAAAGAGAGGAACAATGGTAAGGTGATTAAGGCACTGGCCTGGGACTAAAGAGATCCTGTTTCATTTCTTGGCTCCACCACAAACTTTCTATGGGACCTTCAGCAAGTCACCTCACCTTTTTTTGTGCCTCAGCTACCCATCTGTCAAATGGGGATGATAATACTTTTCTACCTCCAAAGGGTGTTATGAGGATAAATTCAGTGATGTTAGGTGCTCAGATACTATTATGATGAGCACAACAGAAAAATATGTGTGAGAAAGAGTAGTCAGTACAGATTGCTGTACCAGCAATCTCAAACCTGGCATTAAAAGGATTACTGAAGGCTATATTCTGCTCTCATTTACCACCTTGAAACCATTTAATTAAAGTCTCATGCATGTAAGTGAGATCAGAATTTGGTCCCAAATCCATTACCTCTGTTAGTATTATTTGTTTTGCCAGTTGAGTCCTGTCTGTTTCCTGAGAGGAGAATGGAATTGCCTATTGGGGCAGTTCATAAAGAAAAAACTGAAACATAACTTTCATAGATTTGTTCATAAGGTAAAATTCAAAACCCGTATTTTTTCTTTCTTAAAAATAGAAATAATACCACATCCTTTAATTTCAGTTGCTATTTTAAACTTCTCAAGATTTCGCCACATGGTTTCTTCAGCATACTCACCAATTTCCCTCCTTAACATTTATGAGTGTTGACGTATTTTAACCTTTCAGGATATAAAACATGGGGAAATATTTGCTATACATAAAGAGCTTGGATTGGGATTGACTGGGGCAAGAGGTTTGTGTTTTTCAAGTTTTCTGAGTGCTTGGTACTAAAGGGGAAAAGTACTTTTGTGAGGATTAGGGTTAGCTAATTGCAGTCTGTTTGACATTGTTTTCCAGCAATCTTAGCCCACACCTCACAGTAAATACTGGCTTTAAAGGCTGCATGAAGGGTTTCCAGTTTCAAAAGAAGGATTTCAACTTGTTAGAGGAGCCAGGAACCCTGGGAATCAGTTATGGCTGTCCAGAAGAGTCACTTGTAAGTACAGCACCAGGCATGGGGCCGGGGCAAACTCTTGGCTATGGATCTGACCGCCAACTTGACATTAATTCTGAATAATGGGAAGGAAAAATCTGCAACCCAGGAACTATATTTAACTCATTGATTTTGATTTTTTAATTGCATACTGAAATGTTTCCCAACTTTTATGCTGAATTACAGTACAAAATAGTCATGTTTTCTCTGATATTTCAAAAGTTGTGATGTCAGGATTCAGTCTGTAATACATAATGTGCTGTATTCTGTGGGCAGATAGTCCCTCTTTACTCCATTTTTGTTTCATGAAGTAAAGAGAATATTCTTAGAAAAGGAGTACTTGATAGCAGAGGAGTACAGAAGGCAAATGTGAAAAAGAACAACAGAATGCTAACCCATCTATGGTACTACTTCCCCAGGAGTATTGACAGATGGGCAAATATTTCTAGGCTGATCCTGTTCATGGAGAAAAATCAAAGGTCATTGTGGATACAGAGGCTTTCCCTCTCTACGGCTTTTCTTCTTATTGTTGGATTGTTTCAGTAAGCAGAGTGGCAACCAAGTTTGAGAATGTATGATGCTACATGACAGTCATTTCAACTTGTGCATTAGAACCAATCAGAACAGACAAAAATGTCAAAGCATTTTCTAGCCAGGAAACCATTCAGGGGTCCACATAAAAACTCCAAAGAAGAAAAAATTGTCCTTGGAACCTTTGGGTCAGTTCTTCCCTTGCTTTCACCAATACAACTACAACACCATCAAACTTAATGGGATGGCATTGGTACAAATGACCCTCCATCTTGTATCATTCTGTTCAATATAATAGAAACCTGGTAAATCTAGATAATGTACATGGCCTTGATCCTGCAAGTGGACATCTGCACCCATGTGGAGCCCCATTGAAATCAGTAGGAGCAGAAATCTGTGTTTGTAGAACTCATTACAGAATTAGGGTGGATATCACCTTAAGCAGGGGGAACCTATAGCTTTGTTACATACTCTTGTCAGTATTTATTTTCATATTTTCACTGAGAAACATTGATTCAGAGTCCTCATGGGGCAGGGAATGTAGGCAAGGGGGGAAATCCCTGTGTTTATTCAATTTAGAACCTTCACTTCCCCTGAGTTCAATTGGCTTTGAATGAGGCCCTTAGTCTCTGAAGAAATAGAGAACAATTTGACTTACATAGTTTAAAAAAATCTAAGACACTGTTCGGAACCAACAGGAAAGGGATACTAAGACAGTAAATATCATAATGACTCTATATAAATCCATGGAACGGCCACACCAGGAATACCGTATGCAGTTCTCGTTGCTCCATCTCAAAAAAGCTATATTACAATTGGAAAAGTTACAGAGAAGGGCATAGAGAAAATGAATAAGGAAGTGTTACTCTTTCAAACAATAGATAGGGTTGATTTCACCCAATGAACTTAACAGGCAGCAGGTTTTAAAAAAAAAAAAAAAAAAAAAAGGAAGTACTTCTTCAAACAATGCACAGTCAACCTGTGGAACTTGTGGTGAGGGCATGTTGTGAAAGCCAAAACTATAATGGGGTTCAAAAAAAATTAGCTAAGTTCATGGAGGATAGGCCCTTCAATGGCTATTAGCCAAGGTGGTCAGGAATGCAACCCCAAGCTCTGTGTCCCTAGCCTCTGCCTGCCAGAAGCCGGGAGTGGAAGACAGGGGATGATTGCCTCTTCTGTTCATTCCCTCTGAATCACCTGGCATTGGCTACTATTGGAAGACGGGATACTGGGCTAGATGGACCATTGGTCTGACCCAGTATGGCTGCTCTTATGTTCTTACTTTCTTAATGTTTTCAAAACATACCACTCCATTTAGATCAGTTTAAACCTAGGGGACAAGTCTGAATTTTTCATATGAAAATTGGTCCAGCTGAATCTGAAGAAAAAGGGAGGCTTCTATTACTATTGTTTATTATGGTTAAAAATACTTCCTATAGAACACTTGTGACTTTGTTGACTTGGCATGCAGATGTCCCGCAGAGCATATTTCAATGGAGAAAGCTACATTTCCTCCAGCCAAAAAATGTCATTCTTTGATGAGTTTGAAAGTGGCTTCAACTTCCGGACATTGCAGCCCAATGGGCTGCTATTCCATTATGCTGAAGGAGTGAGTATGCTTTTTTTTTTTTTTTTAATGTACTGGCACTATGAAGAATTTCATGATCATTTCCTGCTTTGTTTCTTAAAAATAAAAAATAATCCACAATTTCGAAATACCTCTTTGGGGACTAATTTTTATATTCTATACCCAATAGACCAAATCCTTCAGTCTTTATTTGGGCAAAATCCCATTGACATCAAAAGGATTTTTGCCTAACTAAAGATTACAGGATTTGACCGTATGCATATAACTGTATTCAACTCAGTGTGTGTAGTACAAATGTAGCTTGTGTCTCATTCTGTGTTTGTGCTACATCTAGCACAATAGGGCTGCAATCCTGATTTGAGCACCTAAGTCCTACCACAGTATAAATAATAGTAATAATAATGGCAATATTCCCTTCCCAGGGAAATACACATGGAAGGGAAGATGAAGCAGAGAACTCCTTGAGTTTAAATTGGTGGGGCAACAGTCTGACCCCTCCTGAGATGACACAAATCAGCCAAAAAGTTGGCTTCACCCCCACCCCTATCCCATCCCCCACCGTAGAATGCCTGTGTGGTGAGAAGGAGCAGTGCTGGAAAGGCCCCTTGCAGCCATGAGCAGCCAAGCTGCTCTAACTGCTCCCCTCTGCAGTGCACAATGGAAGGAAGCATGGGGCTTAAACTCGCTTACAAGTGCAGTCAACCAGGCTAACCAACACTTTCTTACCCATCACTTCTGATTTTGACCCAAAGGATTAAGATCCTAATCTAGTGAGATGCCAAGTATCCTCTTCTCCAATAGGAGTTCAGATACTTAGCTTCTCCCAAGATCAGACTGTATGATCCTTAAAAACAAATAGTATGGATGCCTGTTTCAGTGGAATAGATACATTATCCCTGCTGTTTGGGGCTGCAATCCCAAATGCCTCACTCCCAGAGTAAATTATATCTCTAGACAATTGTGAATTAAGAAACAGGTTTAAGCAAAGTTCATATTTGCAGTCTGATTAGGGGAAAAGGAACATAAATATGCTGGGCTGACCACAGTGGCTAGCCTGAAGTATCAGATATCCCATAGTACTGTAAAAGAGAAACCCAGAATCACAAATTGAATGTAAACACCCTAAATTGCTGAACTGACGGAATCTGTACCATAGATAAGGGGGAAATAATCAGGTATGAGACCTCAGAGCATTGTGGTTTAAAGGGCGACATTAATATAAAAAAGAAATCTCACTTCTTACCTGCCCTGCTCTGCACACAGTTAAAACCCAGAGGAAAATGGCAATAATACACATCTGACAAGCAAAAGGGAAAATAAATATAAGAGGAAAACTCATGTGACTTTTAAAGCTTACTGTATTATACCTGCTCCTGAAACAAGTTTTTCTTTGTGTTTCAGCCAGATATGTTCTCCATTTCTATGAATGATGGTGCTGTGGTTTTAAATGCTATGGGAACTGAAGTTCAGTCAAAAGAGACACGCTACAATGATGGCAAAACCCATTTTATCATTACCTCTGTCTCACAAGAAAGGTAAAGCTGGTCAATATCTTTGATGCTACCACATATAGTATATGATATGTAGCTCTTTTATGTACATAATGTCTTTTAATGTTGCTTAAAGCCCCTACTTTAGGAGCTTTTCTCACAGCATGCCCTATTTCAAGAGATTATCACTTCTTTAGTTAAAAAACACAAGCCCAAAATCCAAATGGCTGAATCATGGCCTGGAGATGGAAGGGTCTTTTCACTAACATTTTGAAAAAAAATATTCTTGTAAATTTTTTTATTGACTTTTTTGTACTCACCTGTAAAAGCACCTTAAAAAAACGAATGTGATTAATTCTTCAGAAGGGCTGATTGCTTTGCTTAGTTAAAACAAAGTAAAAACTTAAATTAACCAAGGTATCTTTACTCAAAAAAATCATTATATAGCTATATGGGGAAACACGTTCATATTTTTAGCATTGACAAAAACATGCTAGATTCCTGACGGCAGCAGTGAGTGAGTCAAGACATCCACTTTTTATAAATCTTGAAACATTTTCCTTGAAGGTTTTATTCATCATTGTACTTTAAGTAAAAAAAAAAATCTTTTGTAATTTGAAAGCCAAATTATCCAAAAGTCTTCCTCCTGGTCTTCATATGTGCATATGCAACTCTGTGAGAGGAAAACATTCCACACATACTTTCTGTGCTCTCGCCTGCACAGTTTTCGTGCATTAAATGGAGGTTTTCATGTGTGATCTCTGCAATTTATTATGGCATTTAAGAAAAATTGTTCTTAAAATTACATGTGTGCACGGGTCACATTTTGAAACTTTAGCCCTGAAATAGTCATTATGAGGACTGACATACTGCAATGAGCATTTTGACCTCAGGATCTGTCATACCAGATCAGAACTTAGGTCTGTTTGATCCAGTATTCTTCTTTTGATATTGACCAATATCTAGAATTGGCAGAATTTGATGTTTTATTTTTTTATAATTTTGACATAATATCAATGTTTATTTTATGCACCTTTTTATTTTTATCAATTTAAATGTTCACAGTTTTGGAAAATTATGGAGGGTCAGACTATCGCTGGCTCAGACAACAATTATTTAATGATAATCAACACTGAGATTCAAAAAGTTTAAGTTTTATAATCGCTGAAACACAAACTGTCAACATCAAATGTCAAAATATACAAAGTAAAAAGCCTTAAACCAAATTCTAATAAGTTCTCAAGCAGCATTCTTCTTACTTTGTCTATCTGTAAATTGCAATTATTATAGATGGAAACTTTTTTTAGTCAGTTTGTCTGTGCATGGTGAAATCAACGCTTTTTAACATTTACCAATAAATATCTAACCCTTCCAATCCTGAATCAGATGCTCCAAATATAGACAGTCTGTCATGAAAAAGGTGAAATCTTTCCTGACTTCTGCTGCAATTAGTTTACATGCTGCAGAATGAGATTTGATTACCCTTAAGCAATACAATATCATTTTAAACACCAAAATGATACGATGTGTATATGGTATCTCACTTTCCCATATAGTGTTCCATCCTTTCACTAGTGATCAATTCGTTTAATTAGTCTTAGCCATAGTGTACTGTGGCTTTCTGAATATCAGGAGTATCTCAAAGATCTCAGTGGAGCTTTTGGCCATTGGACTCCAAGCTACCACACTGGCTAATCCCACTGCCATTTATTGCATAGCTGGAAGGAAATAGGTTGTCTTCTGATATTGCCATTTAGGGAATCAGACGCTGAGTTCAGCATTATGGGAACATTGGCACATATAACACACTGTGTAATAACTCTGAATAAACTCTTTCAAAATCAGTTTGTGAAAAGGAAAATTTCTCTTTGCAGATATGAGCTAATAGTAGATGACAAAAAACATAGCAAAAAGAATCCAGCTAGAGACAAAACAGAGCAAAAGCCTGCAAGTGCTAAGAAGTTCTACTTTGGTGGCTCTCCCATCAGTACTCAATATGCCAATTTCACTGGGTGTATAAGCAATGCCTACTTCATCAGGTATGTAACATCCACAACAGTACACATCAAACAGTCTATGTCTGACAACACAGAAAATAAATACCAATGAGAACTGATTATTTTCACAATGAAATCTTTTACCTTATTTTGAGGGGTTACCCAAAGGCCTTTTTCTTTAATTTACTATGAAATGCCTCAGAACTGCCCTTCTACATTAAAAAACTGTTGAAGTGGAAATAACTATTGAGGTAACTCAGCCATTACCATACTTGCTAATTCCTTTGGTGCAATGTATAATTTGCAGAATAATTTACATTTGTATAATGTAATTTACAGCTCTATCTTTGTAATAAAAGGATATGACAGTGTCTCACAAGGCCTCAGAGCTGGGAGTTTGGTCTTGTTGAAATGTGGATCTAAATCATTTTGCAAAATGTTCCTTTTTAGATTTTTTTTTTCTGAAATGTATTGCTGGTTAATGGTGCCGGATTGAGAGTCCTGCAGACTGAAATCCTTTGTTTATGAATAGCACAGATATAAGACAGGCAGAAACTGTGCAAGCTGCACATATTGTCCGACCACTGTGCTAGCCTCGAAGGACCATCTGTGTGTGGGTGAGAGGGTTGTTCATCCCCTCTGCTGAGAGTGCCTAGAAGGATACCAACTAATGCCAGCTGGGAGAGTGTTTTGTGGTGTGTGTGCCCACCCACTAGTAACTATGAACTTAAATGTAGTCAGATTTATTTTCCAAAAATCAGATTATCAAGACGGTGATTCATACAGGGAAATTGGACTGACGTGTATATCAGTTAGAGCAAGATTGCCACCCACCACAGGTCACAGTCCAAGGAGGGGACAGAACAGAACAGCTACTCCTCCTCCTGCACTGGTAGGAAGAGGTAGAACTTTAGCTCCATTTCCCCCATGCATGTCAGCCAGATCACCTGGGAAATGTGCAGAGCAGAATTGGTCCTTCGCAGATTGCTTCCCCAATGGAGCAAGGTCAGTCTGCTTCTGGGTCAGCACAGCTATGCACTCCCCTTATTCTTGGCAAAATGTTTTATATACAATGAGCCCAACTTTTTCCCCATGATTTGAAGTCGCAGACCTCTAAAATTTCACTTGTAATAAGAAGATCTCTGTGGTTGTCCTGGTGATAACAAGTGAAAAAATTATATATTTTAAACTAGCTTAATTTGGAGATTTTAATTATTTTTCAATTCTGTTTTTAAAAAGCTCTTTTTGCTACACCTCAGTCAGCTGTTCTTAACATTATCCCTTCTTTGAAACACAGGTTGGATCGAGAGGTTGAAGTGGAAGATTTCCAGCGGTACCCTGAGAAGGTCCAAACTTCTCTTTATGGTTGCCCTGTTGACTCCCCTCCAGTTGCCCTTCTCCATAAGAAAGGAAAGAACTCTTCAACAGCCAAAGGAAGACATAATAAAAAGGTTAGCACTAACTGACTTGTGACTATTCTGAAATCAATTTACAGTTTGCAGAAGTCCACATATACTGCCTCATGATCCTAGGCTGGCCAGATTGTTGTGGTTCCAAGACACATCTGAAAAATAACAGAGGATGGGACTTGGCCCCTTTGAATATTTCATGATTTCAAACAGATGATCTCATTTTGCAGATTCCAAGATTCATCAAAGACTTTTTTCATTATAGTTTCACCCATTTTTAAAGGAAACTTTTAAAATGCTCTACAAGCTACTGACGCTTTTACCTGCTTATGAAAATGACTTATTTATGCCTAGCCCAATGGTTTAGCTGTGGAAAGGAGATATACAAAAAGATGTAGTAAAAGTCAGAGAGCATCATAGTATTATAGTAGTTATAGATGGGAAAGAACATATCAAATCCAACCCTCTGCAAGTTCTCCCAACAAGAACTTAGATACTAAATTGATACTACACTTGATCTCTTAGCCAAAGGATCAAAAAGGTGTCAGTTGTATAATTTGCTAGTTTTTGTTTGGGGTTGTTAGTGTGTTGGGGGGGGGTTGTTTGTTTGTTTGACTTTATAACAAACAAAAGGACAATCCACTGTAAATTTTCTACTGCGGGACATTTACAGGGCTGCATTTGCCTCAGCTTCAGGGAACAGTCATATCATTCTTTCCTAGTAGAATTGGAAAACAAAATTTCTGAGGTCTCCTAAAAAGTGTGACAGAAAGTTCCCTCTCCTGTTTCCTCTTTAGTCTTAAGGCAGTGAAGGCAGTGAGCTAGTGTTTGCTCTCAGCTACCTCCATGCAACTCCACCTGCTATAATCAACTTGCATCGGTGTAAATGAGAACCTTAATCCAGTATTCTGAGATTGAGGTCCTATGCTATGCTGAATTGCAGCAGAGCTCACATCCTTAAAAGGAGGAAAGACCACCACAAGGGGCTCAGGCTGGCAAATTCATAAGAACTGAATTGCCATTATATGTTGGCTAAGCAGTTAGAAATTCTGTGTTTCTTTGCATCAGTGGTGGGCATGGAGCCGAAAATTAAATACAATAGAATTATTTGGGGACAGATATATTGATTAGATTTGGAACAACTCTAGATATTTTTATAAGCAATGCAAAATATTACCTGCCAGTTGGTAAACAGTATTGTCTCTGCTCATCATATGCACATCCACTTTAAACACTTGTTTAATGGCTTTCTTTGTATGAAGGTGGGAAGAGAAAAAGAAAGAACCTCAAAGGCAAGTGGCCTCAAAAATTTAGATCAAGAAATGAGTGTGCAAAGAGACCCTGACTGCCAGTTGTCCAAGAACCCCACAGCAATTGAACATGCAAACCAGTTTGGAGGAATAGCAAACAGCCGGCAAGAGTTTGACCACATACCAAAGAATTTCAGTGACAGGTAAAGCATCACATAGTGACCTGAGAAATAAAAACAATTTACTCTCAGAGAAAAGAGCCATGGAAACAAAGAAAGAAAGAACTTGGAACTAACAAGATGTACTTGCTGCCATTACCTTGGTTATTGTGCTTATATCCTGTATCCCTTTCATGGGCTCTTCATCTGCTTTGTGTCTTGAGAAATTGTGCCTCCCTAACTGCTTGTATGGCACCTATTGCAATTTGGATGCTAGTGCAATAATACTGCTAATAATAATATATTAAACCTCTGAGCAAGCCAGCTGCATCCCTCCCATATCACAATGCAAAAAGACTTAGGCCAAAGCCTGCAGTCCTGACTCAATCAATACTCAGCAAAAATGTCCATAGGAGCCTAGCCTGAGTAAGAAATGCAGGATTTGACTCAATATTAATACTATTACAATATCATATATGTACATAATGCACTCCCTCCATAAGCACATGTCCAACCACAGGCTATATCACAGTCTCTCTCTGCACACATAAGCAATAATGACATCAGGGAGAATTGCATGGCCTGAAATGAACGTATTTATATAACAATCACTTCCCCAGTTTCCCAGTGGAACATGGCAGCTGTCTAGCAGCACTGCCTGGTGGATTAGCACATGAAGCAAAGGATACCATGTCCTATTCAAACAGCAGTGCAATTGTAGGTAATGAAGGTAATTCCCTATATAGTGTAGTTCAATCTGCATGGCAAGGATATTTAATGCTCATACTCTCACACAAAGCGCTATATAATAGTCTATGACCACAAGGGATCAGGATCTTGGTTTAACGTTTATGCAAAAAACATCAGATTCAACAACACAGTGGCCCCTAAGCATACTGGGGCACTGGTTCAGAGGGAAGAATGGCATTTATTGAATCACAATGAAACCATTGAATTTGTTTTACTTCAATACAGTATTTTACAAACAACTATTGCAACCTTGATGTTTAAGTTCAATATGTAGTACATGTGAGACAGACAACAACAAAAGAGAACCCAAATTCTATTCCTCCCTAATGCTGCATTTGTTTATGTATTTATTAAAAAGTAACATGGAAGTATGGAAGTCATAGGTTTCATGATTTTAATGTTGATTAAAAATACCCATGACTTTGACATTTTAAAATGTATCCTTGTGGGCGAGTGTATATGACATTAAGCATTTCAACAAATCTGACAGAAAATCCTGAGCGGTGCCAAGCTAACCCTTGGACTAAATGAGAAGTGCGAGAGAGCAGGAACTCAGCACCACCACTGCTGTAACACAAAGGACCGGACTAGTGAACACTCAGGCCTCCACTATACTAACTCTCCCAACCCTGCCATATTGGGAGTCTTAATGTAGATGACATTTTAAGCACTGTGGCAATTAGACCTTTTATTTTAATACTGCAGGGATGTGGCAGGCATGGTCCACTCCAGCCTCTTTCCAACCAAACAATTTGGAGACTTTCTTCAGGGGAAACACACAGTGATTTATTTATAAAATTCATGTCCACCACCTTTGCAGATTGTACAGCAGCTTTACGAATATCCTGGGACTCTAAGGCTTCTGACCCCAGCAGGGGAGAGACCTCCTATGGCCTTGGCTCTACCAGCCTACAGCTCTTTCCCTTTCTTGCCCCCTTTTCATACTTTTTTCCTGTGCCTTGGTCCCTTCTGAGTTAATGAGGTAATTAGCTTTTAACTCTCCCCCGCCTAGCCTCAATCTATCAATTTGGCACAGTTCCCCATATTCAGGTGTGTGCGGGGCAACTCATGGAAGCTGTAGGGATCAGAGTGCTGGATTAGCTGCTGTAGTCCACCACTCTGTCACAGCATGTAAGAAATGCGTATATACGTCTTTGTGATTGATCTGTATTGATTTTATTCACTCCCTAGGATTCGGTTTTGGTTTTCAAAAGATGAGTTCTTTGTGAGATGGATTTTCCTCTGCTTGGTATCAGCTCTGCCTTCTATTCGAATAACCATATAGAATGTACATCTAAAACATAATTTGCATAAACAAGGACTACATTCTCTGGCATAAGGGGACAGATCTCAATTCTCCCTTCTCTGCATGGTGACTTCAATCACATCTGCTCTGTTACTAAAATGACATGTTTTTATTTGACAGATCACAGTTCTCCATTAGTTTGAAAACTCACTCATCCCATGGAATGATCTTTTATGCATCTGATCAAGAGGAAAACAACTTCATCACCCTTTTTGTTGCCCATGGCCGGCTGATTTTTATGTTTAATGTTGGTCATCAGAAGCTAAGGATTAAAAGCCAAGAAAAGTACAATGATGGGCTTTGGCACAATGTAAGTTGAAGAAAGTGATTGATGTTATGATGGTGATATTATATGATGATACATGCGTCAGGAAACCATAGCGGAGAATCTTCTAATCTGACAATTCATTTCCATGGGGATGTCAGTCTTTGTCCATAACCACATACACTTGCATATATGCTGAGAAATTTCTGCTAACATTTTAAAATCCACCACGTAGATCTGAGTATTTTGCCAAGTCATTAACTGGGGGCTAAGGAGTTTAGTCAGTTACAGTAATCCGCCAAGTGGAAGAGGCCGAGGTGATCAGAACAATGAGGCCAAGCAAGGTTTGGAAAGGCTTAGAACTGGAAGAGAAGGTTATGTGATCTGAAGCAGTATTGAGACAAAGGAGCTGGGAGGGCAGTGAGGGCACCTTAAATGTGAACAATATATGTAATATAAGACATATATATGTATGTGTAAATATATTCTTTGCATTGTTGTAGCCACGCTGGTTCTGGAATATTAGAAAGACAAGGTGGGTGAGGTCCAAAAAAAGATATTACTTCACTCACCTTGTCTCTAAATATCTTGGCTATATACAATGTTCTATTTTGTTTAACAAAATGTTAAGACAAAAGTTGCATTGCCAGCCTTTTATATATGGGAGGAGATGGTTGTCCAACAGAGAAGATTAACAGTTTAAATACAGCCAGTGTGCAGCCAGCTTGTAAATTTTGAATCAGACAATCTTCTCTAATACCCTGCTATTATCTCATGTTCTCATCTCCTTCTGTTATACAGTTATGTTTCCTCAGCAGTTTCATTATCATCTGCTTCAATAGCTAAATTGTCACTGAATAAATTTTCTCTTTCAAGGTGATATTTGTTCGGGAAAAAGATACTGGTCGTTTGATAATTGATGGTCTCCGAGTATTGGAAGAAAGTCTTCCTTCCGTTGATAATACATGGCAAGTCAGTGGACCGCTTTATATAGGGGGTGTGGCTCCAGGAAAAGCTGTAAAAAATATCCAGGTAAAATAGACACATATTGTATCTGAAATTACTAATATACATTTTGGCCTCGATCCTCAGGTGTGGCTGAAGACCACACAGCACAAATCAGGGGGCAGGGGTGAAAGGTGGGTCTAAGCCACCACTGTGTTCCTGGATCCTGGGCTGGTGATGTACTGGGCTGGACCCGTAGCAAAACCTTAAACCAGCCAGGTGATCATTATGGCAGTCAAGGATCACCGAGCACCACAGAAGTAGCAGTCACACCCCTTTCCTCTGGTCATGCCCATTATGCAGGCTGAATGGAAAAGATGGCATAGGAATCATTCTGACAGCTCTGCATCACTAGAAGATCCCTCTAAAATGGGATGATCCCTCTCACATGGCTATTTAAACTGACGTTAGGGCTTTGAATCTGCAGAGTGGTTCAAAGATGCTTCTCCACAGACAAGGATTAGGACTTATTTGTTTTCCTTCTAAAGAAGTTACACAGCAAAACCACACTATTTGATAGTAGAGTTACACCAGAAAGGTGCTGCTAACATTTTAACAAGGGGCTCCCACAAAAATTATTCCCATTTGCCTATGAGGGAATAGGGAAATTTTGTTTTGCCATCTATTCAAATCTGCTTCCTCATAAACAAACAAACAAAAAAGGAACAGGCAGTGCAATCTGGCAAAAATGCATCACCCCAGCTGATTCAGTGGCAAAAGAACCAAATGTGCTGCAATACCCTGAGAACTCTTTTCAGCATGTCATTGATTATAACCAGATTATTTGTCTGTTTTGTCTAATCTAATATCATCTCTATGGCCCGTCACCATTGTATCGGAGAGCCTCCTTAACACTCTAAAACCTAAAGATATCAATAACACGCCCTCCTTACTTTCTTCCTTCTCAGATGGTAATACAATAGCTTGGCTTTGAGGATTTTTGTATTTGTTTCTTTTAGTAATTTGGGTAGGAGGGCATGTGGTGGATGTGTAAGTGGGTGTAGACCTTACTAAGGGAAAGCTAAGACAAAGACATTCATGTTGTTGATTGTTAGTCACAGCAATAAAGAATAATGGTCTGCGATATACATGTCAATTATGAAGGTTTTAAGCAGACAGTGATTTTCACTTGTGTCGTCTCAGATACCTGAGAGCTTTACATAGCTACATGAAGGCCAAGAGTCTGCCCTACATATTGGAGACACATTGGAGGATGCTGAAGAGCAAAAACTTGACAAAGCAAAACCCAAAGCAACAAGGATTCCTCCTGGGGAATTCTTGGGTGCACATACCAAGGTAGTAACTCTGCCACACACGGAGAATGTAGCCCCGTCCTCACCCAAAGGCAAGAGGGTGCGGCTGGAGCCCTGCTGCTGTGCTCCATCTATTCTTTGTTTTCCAAAGCTCAGAGAAGGCCATGAGAGCACAAGTTAGCTCTTATCTGAGGTTGGTCTGATTGACACCAGGGAACAGGCAGGACCCAGAGTAAGAGGAGCACAAAGGTAGTTTAAAGTCCCTTCCCATACCTCCACCCTTCCCTTTTCCCTGCCTAATGCAGAAATGGTGCAACAGAGAAACAGATGCCTACAATTCATAAACAACCCCAGCTGGAGCTCTGAATCAAAAGGGAAAGACGAAAGCCTTACTTTCCTTCCAGGAGCATTTTACTTAATAATCACTCACTTTGTTTCCTCAGATTAACTCAGTCTACAGTTTTAATGGTTGTCTCAGCAATTTACAGCTCAACGGAAGATCAATCACTTCTGCTTCTCAGACGTTCAGTGTGACTCCTTGCTTTGAAGGCCCATCAGAAGCAGGAACGTACTTTTCATCAGAAGGAGGATATGTAATTCTTGGTAATGTGTAACTGAACAAATTTATCCAATAATAAGACTGGAATATTTACTGTACTTCACATGTGGATGAGAGAGTTGGGTATCTCTCTATCTATTTGCAGAATTTTTTAAATTTAATCATCACTGTGCAGGGAGTCATGAGACATCAGTTCAACAACACGATATATCCTTTACCTAATGTTGGTGTGGAGAATGTCAGTATGTAAAAAATTATATTTTACAAGTTAACTAGTTGCAAATTTCTTTTCGCTATGGGGAAGTGTAAATTCTTAAAGACTCATTGGAGTCAATGGAGCTAAAACAATCCATACCAGCTGAGGATGAGAATGGACTGTAAGGTGGATAGAAAGCTGGCTAGATCGTCGGGCTCAACGTGTAGTGATCAATGGCTCCATGTCTAGTTGGCAGCCGGTTTCAAGCGGAGTGCCCCAAGGGTCGGTCCTGGGGCCGGTTTTGTTTAATATCTTTATTAATGATCTGGAGGATGGTGTGGACTGCACTCTCAGCAAGTTTGTAGATGACACTAAACTAGGAGGCGTGGTAGATACACTAGAGGGTAGGGATTGGATACAGAGGGACCTAGACAAATTAGAGGATTGGGCCAAAAAAAACCTGATGAGGTTCAACAAGGACAAGTGCAGAGTCCTGCACTTAGGACGGAAGAATCCCATGCACTGCTACAGACTAGGGACCGAATGGCTAGGTAGCAGTTCTGCAGAAAAGGACCTAGGGGTCACAGTGGACGAGAAGCTGGATATGAGTCAACAGTGTGCCCTTGTTGCCAAGAAGGCTAACGGCATTTTGGGCTGTATAAGTAGGGGCATTGCCAGCAGATCGAGGAACGTGATCGTTCCCCTTTATTCGACATTGGTGAGGCCTCATCTGGAATACTGTGTCCAGTTTTGGGCCCCACACTACAAGAAGGATGTGGAGAAATTGGAAAGAGTCCAGCGGAGGGCAACAAAAATGATTAGGGGTCTGGAGCACATGACTTATGAGGAGAGGCTGAGGGAACTGGGATTGTTTAGTCTCCAGAAGAGAAGAATGAGGGGGGATTTGATAGCAGCCTTCAACTACCTGAAGGGGGGTTCCAAAGAGGATGGAGCTCAGCTGTTCTCAGCGGTGGCAGATGATAGAACAAGGAGCAATGGTCTCAAGTTGCAGTGGGGGAGGTCCAGGTTGGATATCAGGAAAAACTATTTCACTAGGAGGGTGGTGAAACACTGGAATGCGTTACCTAGGGAGGTGGTGGAATCTCCTTCCTTGGAGGTTTTTAAGGCCCGGCTTGACAAAGCCCTGGCTGGGATGATTTAGCTGGGAATTGGTCCTGCTTTGAGCAGGGGGTTGGACTAGATGACCTCTTGAGGTCCCTTCCAACTCTGATATTCTATGATTCTATGAGGATCTGCCCCTGAATTTTTAAATAATACTTAACTCAAAAGGCAAATGAAAAGATTTCCTGTATGTCATGAAGTGGGTTAGCAGTATGTATTACAAAATTGTTTAAGTTATTTAAGGCTATTGAACAGTATTCTGTTCTGGGCAGCGTCTTATGGACAAATTGTGCCAATAGGCACTAGGCAAGCAGAGGATGAAGCTGGGCCACAACACCTCAAGAAAATAGGGGGGTTGCTGGCTGTTTCTGATCTGCTCCACAGCCTGCCACAGGCTTGGAGGACGGGGTTAGTGCTACTGAATCCTGCAGTCTCTACTCAGGCAAAACTCCCACTGCCTGAGGCTATGTCTACACTGCAGCCTACGTTGGCAAAATGTATGTCACTCAGGGGTCTGAATATTCCACCCCCCTAAGCAACATAATTTACACCGACATAAGCACTCGTGTGCACTGCGCTATGTTGGCGGGAGAGCTTCTCCCGCCAACATAGCTTATGCCGCTCGTGGAGGTGGGGTTTTATGCAAAGGGGAGAGCTCTCTCCCGTTGGAATAGAGCATCTTCACCAGACGGGCTCCAGAGGTACAGTTGTATCTGTACAGCTATGCTGCTGCACCGTTGTACATAAGAACATAAGAAAGGCCGTACTGGGTCAGACCAAAGGTCCATCCAGCCCAGTATCCTGTCTGCCGACAGTGGCCAATGCCAGGTGCCCCAGAGGGAGTGAACCTAACAGGCAATGATCAAGTGATCTCTCTCCTGCCATCCATCTCCACCCTCTGACAGACAGAGGCTAGGGACACCATTCCTTACCCGTCCTGGCTAATAGCCATTAATGGACTTAACCACCATGAATTTATCCAGTTCTCTTTTAAACTCTGTTATAGTCCTAGCCTTCACAACCTTCTCAGGTAAGGAATTCCACAAGTTGACTGTGCGCTGCGTGAAGAAGAACTTCCTTTTATTTGTTTTAAACCTGCTGCCTATTACGCATAGATATGTTGTACGCATAGATGTGGCCTGAGTTAGAACTGCAGAATTTCACGCCAAGCCAGTTTCACACAAGGAGGCTGCATGAGGTGAGGCTTATGCCCTGGAGGCAAAATTGCCTAGAACATCTCAATTTTCTACTTTCCCTTTTGCTGTCAAAAAGTATCTTCAAGACTAAAATATCTATGACGATATTAAAACCAGAAGTCAGCATTAGAACTGTATGCTACAATGTAGTAGGTGTCCAGTTTCACAATTAGTCTGGGTATAGAAATAACATTGTGTGACTGCTCACTTTTCTCCCCTCAGATGAATCCTTCAGTTTAGGCCTGAAATTTGAAGTTGTTTTGGAAATACGCCCCCGAAGCAGTTCGGGAATCCTAATGCATGGTCACAGTGTGAATGGGGAGTACCTGAATATGCACATGAAACAAGGACAGGTAAAAGAAGGTCACATTTTCTTCACTGTTCTGCCTAGTTCCCTCTACAGTGTACTTGGATTCAGTGCTACATGCAGCTTTTGTCTAACAAATTTAGTATTCCTTGAATCTTCTTTCTCTCCTAAATATATTACCCCATTAAACAAGAAGCAGTTAAGCACAACCCAGATACTTCTATTAATGTACATAAATATTTATCAGCCAATATCAAATCAAATTATTTTATTGGCAACAATTAATATTTAATGTACAGATGAAAGGGAAAAGGAACACTGACACTTTGGTGCTGTTCTTTCATCTGCATATTAAAAATGTATAACAGTTCCAAGGAAGGTGACTTGATTTCATTTTCTTGGTGAGTTAATACATTTTTATTTACTGCATGTTAAAAGAGACGTCTGAGTTGTGCTCATCTTTTTTTAGCAGACACGTTGAGGGGGTGCTCCCACGACTCTTGGGCTGATAATCAGAGCGCCCCTCCCCCCACCCCAGGGTTCTGGAAAACTATAAATTGAAAACAGTGGGCTTAAGTCTCTAAACAGTTGTTGCTATTATTGCTTGTTGTTTGTATTACAGTAACACCTGGAGACCCCAACCAAAACTGGGGTTGTATAGTGCTAAATGCAATATATACACATAATAAGAGAGGCTCCCAGACAGACAAATGTTTGGAGAAAGAAAGAATCATTTCTCCCACTTTTAAGATGGGAAATTGAGGCATGGAGGATAGAGCTGTAATAAGTTTTGATCTTTATAAATTAACAGGGGACATTAACCTCTGAGCCTTTTGCAGCTGCATAGGATGTCGCTGTCATGGCACTGTTAACATATGGATCTATACATGACTGGTCCAGTGTGATCTTTACAATGCATATAATATAGATGGGAGTCACAGATGAGATGTGGTAGGGAAAGGCATAAGTGACCCTCACCAAAATGGTCCTGCAGTTACCCCCTTAGCAAATGGCTATATTCTTCTGATGTAATTTTTCTTTAAGCACATAATCAATGCTCTCTCTTTTTTGAAAATTGCTTTCTGTTTCGTTTATTGACAGACACTTCTGCAGGAGATAAACCAGAATGGCCAGTCCTTTTCACTTACTTTTAAACCATCACCCATCTTAGTTCACCACCATCAGCTCACCTGACCACTTTATTAGGCCTTTCCCCAAGCCTTTTGAATTTGATTTTGCAAGTGATGCCCATAAACTTGGCCAAGGCCTAGGGGAAGCAAAAAGAGGATGAGGCTTATTGAGGTTTCTTATGTTGGTACCCTCCAGACAAAAATAAAAATGTTCCCTAATTATCACTGGCATTTCCTCTACAATGAAAGTTGAGTGATTTCTTTTAATCATTTTCAGTGGACAACCTGTGATTATTATATGTGTACATCTACACTGCAATTGAGGTGTAATTTCCAGCTCAGGTAGACATACGTGCGCTAGCTTTGATTGAGCTAGTGCACTAAAAATAGCAGTGTGACCACAGCTGCTCAGGCTAGCTGCCCACATACAATCCCATCCAAGAACTTAGGTATGTACTCAGGAAGTTAGCCCAAGCCGTTGCCCATGCCACCGTGGCTATACTGTTATTTTACTGTACTAGATCGATCAAAGCTAGCGCATGTATGTCTACCTGAGCTGCAAATACACCTCCAGTTGCAGTGTAGACATATCCTAAGGGCCAATTTCTAAGGGCACAGCTCAAGTAAATGGGTTGCGTTTGCATGAGTTGTGAGTCCTCAGAAGGAATCTTGCACTCTGCCACAGACAGAGCTGCTCCACAACTGCTATTGCAATCTTTATGGGGAAAGGTGGTCTTGCAATTAAGGCACTGGACTCAGGAGAATTGGGTTCAGTTCCTAGCTCTGCCACAGATGTCCTTTGTGATCTTAGACAGTTTGCTTAAGCTCTCTATGCCTCGATTCCCCATCTATACAACAGAGAGAACAATACTTCTTTTCTCCTACCCTTTGTCTGTCTTCTCTGTTTAGATTGTAGGTTCTTCAGGGCAGGGACTATCGCTTACTAAGTGTTTGTGTAGTAGTAAGCACTAAGTAATACAAAAATAATCAATAAGGCAGCAGTTCTGGAAATCTGAGTGAAATTGGTTGAGGTATATTCTTTTTTAACTGAGAGTAAAAAAACAAAACAAAAATCTTTCCCTGTGTTCAGAACACAAATGTTGTAAAAACTACTGAAATTAGAAGCTTGAAACGTGGTTCATTTTAAAGATCTTTTAAGAATTAGTGTAAAGGAAATTGGTTCATTCACTTTTAAAGTTATAAATGTTTAAAGTGGGAACCAAGCATTAGTGCAACAACCAGGTGAAAAAAAAAGGGGGGGGGCGGAAGTGATGGGAGGGGAATAAAGAAAAGATTTTACAGTATGCATTACATTGTTTTTTCCCCAGGTTATAGTGAAACTGAATAACGGAATCAGAGACTTTTCAACCTCAGTTACACCAAAACAAAGTCTCTGTGATGGCATGTGGCACAGAATTGCAGGTGAGTAAATCTCAGATCTTAACACTGTGAAGGGTGGTGGAACCTGATCCTTCCTGCATGGTTGTCCATTCTCATAGGCCAGAGCAGAGGGAGTAGAGATCATGCCTTCAACTCCTCACCAGCATTTGGGATGAAAAGTCCCCAAAGCAAATTTGCATGGAAGAAGCAGTCCATGCCCAAGGACAGTAGTGCATCCTGGGCCTGCACTCTATAAGCCAAGGGAGGTTTACACAAGGGCCATAGACAATCTAGCCTATACTGTACAGCAGATCCAATAGACATCTTCAGATGCCATACAAAGCATAAATGATATATTTTATAATTAGGGCTCTTTTTGACAAGATTTTGCTTTGCATTCTAGTGATTAGAGCCTCTAATGTGGTGCAGCTGGATGTGGACTCTGAGGTAAACCATGTAGTAGGACCTCTAAATCCAAAAGCAGTTGACCAGAGGGAGCCTGTGTTTGTTGGAGGTGTGCCAGGTAAGACTTATCAGAGTTGTTATAACTTTGTACCCGAATGCCAACATGGTTTAAAACAGAAACAGAAATGTCTAGTTTTCTTCTAGATAGTGAAAATCACCCTTCTTCTGTGCTCTCTGTTTTCCTCACATAATCCCAAATTTTGAAGAACTGACCTAATGTCCTAGTAAAATTTCACGGCTTAGGGAGAGGTGAAAGAACAGTTTTCTACCAGAAACTGTTGATTTGATGGAATCTAAACATTCCAGGCAGCTGGGGAGATAGTTGGGGAGCCAGCTGGACATCTGGAGAGCTGACTTGCTGGCCCTGAAAAAAAAAAATTGCTTTTCCCATTTTTTTGTTCCAATTTGGAATGAACTTTTTTGGGGGGGAGGGGGAAGAAGGGGATGTGAAATTTTCTATGGGACAGAAATTCCAGTTCCCGCATAGCTTTAGTCTCCAGGTCTTGCGTTGCTAGGCTCCTTCCAACTCCTCCAAGCAACAACTCCCTTGAACATTGAATACACAACATGAAAATTCTTATTCTGTCCATTTCCAATGCACAGATGTCTGTTAATGTGACTTTGTGACTCAGACCATCTGTGTGGTGTGGGCCAAGATTACTATATTTACTTTCATTATTCTGTTGCGCTTTCATATGCAAACTGTAGTCATCAGGATGTAATTTGACTTTTAAATCACTTTCTGTAAAATCTGCATTTCTCTTTGGTAACATGTAGCATTATTTCTCTGTGCCATGAACGTCAATCAAGAATAGCATTAACAATACAATTATATTATTATATTCCTTATCTTGGATTAGTAGTTTAAGAGTGTGATGCTCTCATTCATCCCACACTGTGAGAGGGAGGAAATGAGTCGGAAGGAAACCACACCTTTGTGCATAAATTCTAAACTGGAATTTTCTTAGAACTTCTAAACAATCATCACAAAAACTACCCAGATATGTAATATAATGTGGTAATTGTGAACGCTGTTCTGGTCTGTGATAACAGAACTTTACAATTCTGCATTAGCTATAAAATACTAACGAGACATTACATATTGACTCCATGATATTATCATCATCTTGGAACAGAAGTATCCAATAATGAACTTCACTACAACAAACAAAGCATAAAACTGAATGTAGATATAGTACTGTAAACAGCTAACACATTTACCCTATGCGTCTGTTTTGTTTAGTTATATTTAGTTACATCACAAGAAATTACAAAATTAGACTCAGATCTAGAAAGAAACTTAGGCACCCAATGCCCAAATTTAAGGCCCTAAACCGCAGTACAAGGCAGCCTGATTAGCTCTCAAGAATCACTTTTCTTGCAATTGCTAGAGCTGATCAGAAAACTTCCATCCAAACAAATTTTGATTAAAAATGAGGGGAATATTTTTCCACTTTCTGACCAGCTGTAATAATCATGCTACTAAATCAGGCAGTTTCACAAACCAGGATTAGCCCCATACAAAACCATACTGTAGAATTAGGCTTATTCCAGTTTTCTTGTTGTATTGACTACACCCAAGATATATCATAGGGTGCCCTAGTGAATAGAACACGGCACTGGGACTCAGAATACCTGGTGTCTAGTCACCGTTCTGCCAGTGGCCATTTGGGTGAGTTGCCTCACCTCTCTAGGTCTGAGTTTCCCCATCCATAAAATGGGGCTAATGATGCTAACCTCCTTGATAATCCGCTTTGAGATCTACTGATGGAAAGCGCTATAAAAAAGGTAAGTATTATTATTAATACTGTTTTACTGATTTTGGGTCTCTTAAAATCTATCTGCAAAATACAAATATTTGAGATTGCCTGTATGTACCAGAGAGCCAGATTTGGTCCCTTGGAATTTAGCCAGCTTTATTTAAAATTGTTGTAAATCATTCTGTCATCATTGGTTCTAATTCTCCTTTTTTCTTTGGTTCTTCCAGAGTCCCTTCTAACGTCCAGCCTGACCACACGCAGCTCCTTCACCGGCTGCATTCGTAACTTTGTGATTGATGGAAAGCCAGTGAGTTTCAGTAAAGCAGCTCTGGTCAGTGGTGCTGTGAGCATCAACACGTGTCCAACAGCCTGATACCGCACAGCAGCAACACTGCAAACTTCTTTACAGCACTGAAGGAAAAAAACACGCAAAAGAAACCATGTTCTATTCCATTACCGATGCTGGGGGAAAATGAAAATATATCAAGGGTCTTTATATGATAAAGCTGTTATGCCTAGGGTCACTCACTTGAAATCTCTATGTGTGGAAAGAAAAGACATGAAGAATAAACAGAGATGTTATTTCTGCAATGCTCTTACTAAACCACAAGAACAAGTTTTACAATTCTTACAGTATCTTTGTAGCAAGCCCTATCACGCTGTCAATGAAAATGCTGATGGATTACAGAATAAAGGCAAATGATTTTAAATATGTTGCTTTCCAGAGAGACCTTAAATCATTTCATTCCATACCATACAAATGCCCTTGATCACCAACTTTGGTTTAACTTGAAAAGAATTGCTAATATGCATTAAAGAATAAAGCTAGATAATAGACTTACTGTGTAAACAATTGTGTGCAAGATTCTTTTACATGGAGCTCATTTATTCTTTGCTCAGCTAAAATGGGACTATGCTGACCATAGAATTTTTGGAAACAATAAAAAAATTAGAACCCATTTCTTTCTACTTCCAGGTGAATTCGTGGAACCCTTTTGTAGTGATTTTCTCATCTGACACCATGTAATAGTTTGAATCCTAGCATGAGGTGAAGCAGGACTTACTGTTTTTAATATACATAATAGTTGTTACATAAACTAAACAATATTAGGACAAACTGCCTCACATAGGAAGCAGAGTGTGCGTGCACGTGTGTGTAAGAACTGATTGAAATTTTCAAAATTTAAAGTTTTTTATTACATTTTTCATCTAAATTTTAATATATCCAATATACACATATAAATACACAAAGATCCAGGACCTGATTATAGTGGTATAACAAGTAATTTCACTGACTTCAGCAGAATTACTCCTGATTTACACTTGTGTAAACCAGAGAAGAATCAGTCCCAAAGCATCTGGAGAAACACCATCACACAAGTGTAATAATCCCCCCTTGTGAGATCGTTGGTGTGTGTGGTATGCCAACCTTTCTCTGACACAGTACTTGGTAGCACATCCAGTGGTCCACTACTCAGAGGCAAGAAGGAAAAGTACCGCAGTTGCTAGGCCTAGTGTAATCTAGCGCATCCTGGATCCCAATAAGCACTCAGCCAATTGCCTTCAAGTGCCACATTCTGCTCAGGTCCCCTAGAAAACCTGACTCCCCGACATTGCCACTCCTACCAACCATCCTCTCAACTGCCATAAACCTTCCCCATCCTGCTAATCTCTAACCCTCCAATGCAGGACAGAAAAGAACAGCAGATTCACTGTTTTGCAGATTCACCACTGGTGTTGCTAAAATTCCTTTTCAGGTTGTCTGCTGCTTCCAGGCAGGTATAGCCAAGAATAACAGATGCTTGCATCTCCTAGGCATATACCAACTATTGTTTATTAAATGTTGGTAAAAGACAGGTGTTACATATTCATTACTGTGTATTTTATTTGTATGCAGAAACCCAGAATGTTCTTCCAGCTCACTTCTGTTCCAAAGAAGTGTTTGAGCTCTGGGAATAAACAAAAATTGTCCTGGGTGTGTAATGGGGCTTTTCTTTCAATGTGCCTTGTAGGAAAGAATGATGACAGCTTTCCCTGCTTAGTCAGATCTTGCTACCTGAAGTTCATTCATGAATCAAAAAACACAGTTCAGTTAGAATTCACAAAAATGTTAATATTCAATTTACTCCACCTTTAATTTATCAGAAGCTAATCGAGCTGAGGGGGGCTGATCCTACTCCTTTTGAAATATATAGGACCAGGAGCTCCCCCCCCCCGACACTTGTCTTGGGGAGGAATTCTCTATGACGCTCGCTTCTCAATCTTCTACCCCATCAGGGGGTACAGGATTTACCCTCCCCAGAGACCTGCAGGAGTCCAGGACCACCTGCATGAAAGGCCTTGTACCTCCACACTAATACTGATACCCAGCAGCCCCTCTGGCTTCCTCGCCATGTCTGCCCAAAGAAAGGGGGCCTGCAAAGAAAAAATACTGGAGCCCCAGATGGTATTGTCTATTCCAGGGAATCGTTACATGGCTGAGGTGGAGGAGAAATTTGTTCCCCTGGCATTCCCAGTTTCTGCCACCATCCCCAGTATGGACCCTCAACCTTTCCAAGAACCAGCGCCTCCCACCCACCAGTGGCCTCACCGATCAACTCTTCCCCCTCCCTCCCTGCGCCTCCAATCTGCCAAGTTCAGCTGTTCTGCAGCATGCAGGAGGCACTGGGGAAGAGAGAGAAGAGTGGGGATGGGATGCACTTGGGAAGGGGGTGGAACTGGGTGGGAAGAGGCAGGAAGGAGGCAGGGCAAAAGCAGAGCAGGGAAAAGAGGCGGGGTGGCAGTGGGGGGTTGGAAGAAGGGATGGGGGGTGGAGCCTGCAGCAGAGTGGGAGTGGGGGCTTAGAGGAAGAGGGCAGGTGGCGGCAGGGCCAGGGGCCCGGAGGAAGCTGGCACCTGTGCGCAAAATAGTCTCATGCCACTTCCTTAGTGTCCTTTAGATACTTGGGCCAGCCATTCCTAAAGTAACGTAGAACTTCCTGAGGTTGCATGTCTGTCGAGGTTTCTTTTTGTAGCTGATGTAATCTCTTTTTCCAACACTGGTCTGTATGAGTCCACCATATCCACATACACCTTTACATCATCTTCAAGCTCATGGGTAGGTCACAGCAATGCTAGGCTCTGTGACAGAGTATCTGCTACTACCGGATTTTTCCCATGAACATATTTAGCGATTGGGTTTCATCGCACTAACCTTAGCAAAAGACGTTGCCATCTCAGCGGTACTTGATCCAGAGGTTTTCTACTGATGAGGATTACAAGTAGTTTATAGTCTCCATATGGAGGTGTGGATTCATCTCCCACTTCTAAAACCATGTTATGTACTTCTGTGCCAGATATGGACTGGTCACAGAGCTTGCTTATACACACTAGATGTGTTGATCATAAGATCCTTTAATGCTCAGGCTATCTTAAATGAGGTATTTTCTATTCCATTACAGAGGGGGCAAAAAGTGGAAGACATAATGGAGCAAATAGAACTATGAAAAGTCAGGAAAGTGGGAGGGGAGGAGGGTGTGGAAGCAGAGAAAAGAACTGACAGAAGGGAACTGCAATGCATGACAGTTCGTTAGCAAGAGTCAGGCTTCGTTAGCAAGAGTCAGGCTAACTGTAACCCTGATAACCCTGATAACGCGAGATTTATAGAAGCGAGGAATGTGTAAGGCGGGTGAGAAAGAACTGTGTAGTAAGTCATTATGACCTGGTATGTATAGAAGGTGTAGGAGACCTTGTGTAGATAAGGTATAGAAAATATTGTATGTTGGCAAGAGTCAAAACAATTTAGAAATGAGATATCAAGGAGACAAAATGCAGCTGTCCCTCATTATTTCTGTGAATGAAAGGTATAAATGCTTGCTGTAATTAGTTACCTGAGAGAGATCTGCTTAGCTCTCTCCTCTGCACAACTGTGAGAGTTAATAAAGCATCTGACTTGCTGTACCTAAACAAAAGAGTGAGAACTCAGTTTTTCTCCGACAATTTGGGGGCTCGTCCGGGATGGCAACGCCCACAGAAGCACTGGCAGCTGCTACGGATCGTTCCCCTTCGAACCCCATGGCGCCACAATAGAGGTAAGAGACCTTTTAAAATCTCTATTGGGGTGTCGGAGGAGGACTGTCCGTGGGGCCGTCTGTCCCTGTTGGGCTCACGCCATCCAAACTTATTCACTGTGCAGCAAGGTCAGATGCAGAGCGGCGTAGTAGGGGAATTGTTTGCCGCCCCCTGTATGCATATGCTAGGTGCATAGGTATGCACCGGTGTTGAGGGGTTGTTACCACTTCAGGAGGGGTTTTTACCGCCTCAAGTGATGCATCGAGGTACTTGGGAATAGTACCTGGAGGTACTTGGGAGTAGTACCTGGTATAAGGCCTTGGTGTGTGTGTGGTGTGGTGTGTGTGCACAGTGTGAATTGAGTGTTACCGGAAGACGCCCAGAGTACTCTGCGAAGTCTTTTGGCTCGTGACCAGAACTACTCTAACGCAAGCCCGGTAACTAGAGGATCTTTTAGGAGATCCGACCCACGGTGGGCTGACACGGCCTGGCATCGTCCGGCGAGGAGGCTACCTGGGTCTAGGAGTGTGTGAACCCATCTTCCCTCCCCTTTTCCTCTCTGTGTGAGCCACTGACAGTCTGATCATCTCACTGGATGCAACAGAGTAAGCGGCGCCGTCTCTCTGAGATTAGCCGACGCTCTTTGCTGAAGGGAGATGTAGGAGGTCATGGCTATCCTCGTTAGTCTCTCCTGTGTGAATACCCTGTAGGGAGATCCTTAGTTTATAAGCCGCTAGCGCGGACAGGGCATCCTCCTCCCTGTGTGTGTGATTGGAAAATGGGTGGGGGACAGTCTAAGCATTCCCTTTCACCCCCTATGGGTACCCCAGCTTATTTCATGTACGTACATTATGGTCCGACAACCTGCAGGTATTTAGATAGTTGGAATTTTTACACGCGTGCAAATCCATCTAAACAATATCCACTAGAAGGTACCTTCGATTTAGATAAACTTAAATACCTCAAAGAAACCCTGGCTTCACCAAAAGCCTCTGATACACAGTGGGAGCAATTTGTCTGTTGGTGGGAGGAAGCAACAAAGAGACTCCACGAGTCTCGAGTGCGGAGTCTAAAGGACTCCCAGGAAAAATTAAAAGCCCAAGTACAACATTTACAGCTTAAATGCAAGACATCCGGCTGTCTTTCCGCTCGAGCAATTCCTTCTGCTCCTCTTTATCCCCAATTAGTTAGGGCTGAGAGTGAGGAGGAAACTGCTGAGGACATTTTAGATTTTTTCAGTAACATTCAGCAGCAGCAGCCCGTGCTGCCTCCTCCCCCTGCACTGCCTGAGTCTGCTAACGAATCTCACCCGGCAGTGCCAGCTTCACCACCGCATGTATCAGCTGCACACATTGTTCTTTCTTCTCCTATGAGAGAATCCTCCTCTTCACCACAAAGGGGTGATTCTGATCTTCCCAGTAGCTCTCCCGACTCTGGTCCTTCTGAGGAGGGTACCCTTTACTTTACTAGAAGCCTAGCCCAGACACTCCAGGATCCTTTAAGAGAACTGCCTGGGACTGTTGGTTACAGTGCATGCCCCGTGGTCACCAGGAGATCTGAGAACCTTGGTGAAGGAATTTCCTAATGTTAGGGAGGAGCCAGAAAAATTTAGAGACGAGCTCCGGACGGTGGTTCAGTGTTATAATCCATCTTGGGCAGACATTAATCAACTCTTACGAATGATTATGCCAGCCGAAGTTCGACAACGGCTTACCAGACAGGCAGCTTGGCCAGGTGCTGACCCTGGAATTGACCGTGATTTGAGAGAGGCTAGGGACCGTCTCTTAAATTCTATTACGGAAGTCTGCCCTAAGAAGACAGATTGGACAAAGATCACCTACTGTAAACAGAATAAAGGAGAGTCCCCTGCTGATTATCTAGATAGACTGACTAAGGTTTTTGAACAACATTCGGGAATCACTCAGCCAGCTGAAAATGCCAGAGAAGCCGTAGGGGCTGCTTTTGTTCAGGGACTCTTACCAAAGATTCAGCAGCAGTTAAGAACTATCTGTATTGGCTGGCAAACTAAACCCCTTTCTGAACTGGTGACAGTCGCCAATCATTGTACAGCTTGCATAGAGCAGAAGAAAGAGAATACTGAAACTAAACTTTTGGCCTTGCAGTTAGAAACTTATCAAAACCAGGGCCGTGGGGGAATGAGAGGAGGACGAGGACGAGGTCATGGGCGAGGAAGAGGGAAAGGTCCCTCGTATCCTGCCCAGCCCAGGTACACTGCATGCTACATTTGCGGCCAAGAGGGACACTGGAAAGATGCATGCCCAGCCCGATTATCTCAGAACCCTCCACCTCCTTTTCCAAATCCTGAAGCATCTACTTTTACCCCACCAACTACCTCTTACTAGGACAGCCTGAGGGAACGTAACTGCATCATGAATCCTTTAATTCCCATTAATCAAGAAGGTCCCTATGTAAATTGTGAAATTGCAGGACAATCTGTTACTTGTCTTGTGGATACTGGAGCTAGTAGATCTGCTCTAAGATCCTCGGAGTTTCCCTCTGTTCCTTTGTCAACTTTGTCTGTAAATGCCGTTGGCATTTCAAATCAACCTGTTTTGCATCCTGTCACAAAACCCCTTGCGGTTTCACTAGGGCCCCTTGCTAACAAGCATGCATTCTTGCTCAGCCCCTCCTCTCCTGTGAATCTGCTGGGAAGGGATCTTTTGTGTAAATTAGGTTGTACTATCTATTGCACACCAGATGGCGTATTCTTACAGGTTCCTGATGAGAATACCAATCTAGTGTTGGCTACACTCCACATAGAGGAGCCAGCTAAATTACCAACAACTCGTAGCCCTGACCTTGTGCATTTGTTATCACAAGTTCCTCCTCATCTCTGGTCTCAGCATGCCAATGAAGTGGGACAGATTCAGACCGCTGAACCAGTTAAGATTTTTGTTGATCCTTCTAAAGCTTTGCCAAGGGTTCCCCAGTACCCTCTGCGTCCTGAGGCAGAGGAAGGTATAGCCCCAGTAATGGAGTCTTTATTACAGCAGGATATTATTGTTGCCACCACCAGTTCTTGTAATACTCCTATCTTTCCTGTAAAGAAGCCAGGAAAGAACACCTATCGGTTTGTTCAAGATCTCCGCGCGATTAATGCTGTTGTTTTACCTTCCTTTCCTGTGGTTCCAAATCCAGCTACGATTCTTTCTTGTATTCCCCCTTCAGCCACCCACTTTACTGTTGTGGACCTTTGTTCAGCTTTCTTTTCTATCCCCATCCACCCTGAGAGTCAGTATCTGTTTGCCTTTACCTATAAAGGATGCCAGTACACCTGAACTCGGTTACCCCAAGGGTATACTGAATCCCCATCCTTGTTTTCCCAAATGCTGAAGAAGGATCTGGATGATGTGGTTTTTCCAGGTAAATCAGTGCTTATACAGTATGTGGATGATCTTTTGCTGGCATCCCTTTCTTTTGAATCTTGTAAAGCTGATACTTTGATTCTTTTGACTGCTTTAGCTGCTAAGGGTCATAAGGCATCCCAGGAAAAACTACAGTTGTGTCAGCCCAGGGTTCATTACCTTGGTCATGATATTTCTCCTGGTACTCGTCATTTATCAGATTCTCGGATTTAAGCTATTCTTAATATGCCTAGGCCTGGTACTATTTCTCAAATGCGTACTTTCCTTGGCATGACTGGGTACTGTAGACAGTGGATTTTAGGCTATGCAACAATGATTAAACCTTTACAGGATCTGACTAAGTCAGGTACTTCTGAGCCTCTTCCTTGGTCTCCAGAGGCTGAACGAGCTTTTGTTGCTATCAAGCAGGGCCTGTCCAGTGCACCCACCCTGGGACTTCCTGATTATGCTAAACCCTTCACTCTTTTCTGTTATGAGCGTAATGGGTTTGCTTTGGCTGTATTAACGCAAAAGCACGGAGATAAACACCGTCCCATTGCTTATTACAGTACTGCCCTAGACGCTGTGGCAGCTGGATTTCCCCCTTGCCTGCGTGCTGTGGCTGCAGCGGCCCTTGCTGTTCAAGTATCCGAATCTACTTGGGATCTCCTTTGATTGTTGCTGTCCCTCATGCTGTGGCTGCACCTCTTGTTAAAATCTAAGACACAGCATTTATCCACTTCTCGTCTCACAAAATATGAGCTTGTCTTGTTGTCTTCATCTCATATTACTTTGGCTCATTGCCCTGTTCTAAATCCTGCCTCCTTGTTGCCTGGGCCAGAGGACGGAGACCCACATGACTGTGTGTCTGTGACACCAGTCCTCTCCCATCCAAGAGATGATTTGCTAGATGTGCCTTTGCAAAATCCTGATCTTATTTACTTTGTGGATGGTTCGTGCTTGCCAGATTCTAAGGGTCAATTGGTTGCTGGTTATGCTGTGTGCTCTGCACACGGTGTTATTGAAAGTGCTTTCCTTCCTTCTGTGTTTTCTTCTCCAGTGGCCGAACGTGCGGCTTTAACTCGAGCCTGCATTCTAGCTCAGGATCAAGCAGTTACAATTTATACAGACTCTCGTGATGCTTTTGGAGTGGGACATGATTATGGTTTGCTCTGGAAGTATAGAGGTTTTCTGACATCCACTGGTTCTCCTATTAAGAATAGTCTGTATGTCTCTGCTCTTCTGGACGCCCTTGTATTGCCCAAAGCTATAGCTGTTGTTAAAGGCACAGCTCACCAGACCCCTCATGATGAAGTTACCCGTGGAAATGCTTTGGCAGACTCTGCAGCCAAAGCAGCGGCCCCTTCTGCACCTCAGGCTGAATATACTTGTGCTTTGATTGAGCAGCCTCCACTAGCCTCCCTTGAGGATCTGGCCAAGATCCAGGAAGCAGCACCAGCAGCTGGGAAACGTTTTTGGAGTGCTAATGGCTGTATTCTACACCCTGACCATCTTTGGCGTGCCCCAGCTGGTCGCCTGGTTGCACCGAAGATGCTAATGCCCTATCTTGCTCGTGTATACCACGGAATGGCAAAGGGGGGGATGGTTGCTGCAGTTAACAGAGATTGGTGTGCGTTCGGGTTCCCGGTCATTGCACATCACTACTGTCAACAATGTGTGATTTGTCAGCAGCATAACATTGGTAAAGCTGTTAAAGTTAGGCAGGCAGCTCACCCTCCCCCTTGGGGACCTTTTGTAAATATTCAGATTGATTTTATTCAACTGTCTAAATGTTGTGGTTATGAATATGTATTGGTTTTGGTGGATGTATTTTCAAATTGGGTTGAAGCTTTTCCCTGCAGGAAAGCAGATGCCAGGACTGTTGTGAAACTTCTGCTTCAAGATTTTGTACCACGATTTGGCATCCCAGTGACCGTGGAACTCATTTTACTGGACAGATTGTAAAAGAGTTATGTGCAGCTTTGCAGATTCAACACAACCTTCACTGTCCCCACCATCCGCAGTCTGCCGGGGCAGTGGAACGCCAGAATGGAATTCTGAAAAATAAACTGGCCAAGATTTGTGCTGAAACAAACTTGAAGTGGCCAGATGCCCTTCCTCTGGCACTAATGAGTATGAGGGCCACTCCCAATCAAAAGACTGGACTCAGCCCTCATGAGATTTTGACAGGGCGCCCGATGCGACTACCAACTGCGCCCCCACTGACCCTAGCTCAGATGGACATTCATTTAATGGATGACACAATGCTTAAGTATTGTCAGGCACTAATGAAATGTGTTAAGTCTTTTTATACACAGGTGAAAGAAGCACTACCCAAGGATCTTGTGCAGCCCTGCCACTCGCTGGAACCAGGAGCCTGGGTCTACATAAAGGTCCATCAGCGAAAGACTGCCCTGGCTCCACGCTGGAAGGGCCCTTTCCAAGTCCTGTTAACCACCAACACTGCTGTGAAGTGCCAAGGACTACCCACCTGGACCCATGCTTCTCACTGCAAAAAGACCCCTCCACCTGGAGATGATTCTCCAGCTGATGATCAGCCTATTTCTCCTGCTAGCTCTGCTGTGCCTCCTGGACAGCAGGGAAGGAGGACAAGGTGAAGTGCTAGTAACCTCTCCCTTGTCCACTGACAGATCTACAACGCCTTTGAATTTTTTTAAAGGAATCACACCAGTACAGGGTGAAGTGCTAGTAACCTCTCCCCTGTACTATGTTGAATCACAAGTACTTTTGGAGAAGAAAAGAAGAAACACTCGTTCTGCTAAAACCACCAAAGTCCAGGGATTCCTGACTACAAGAGACATTAAGAACTGGCCCTGGTGGAAGAGACAGAGCATTGTTTATTAGCAAGGAGGGAATTGTGGGGATCGTTCCTGGTAATGCGGGGTCCAGTGGTGGGGTGGATTTTTTCCAGGATCAGGGCTCTGTGCTTATGGACAGGTACCTTCAGGATGCACTGCCCTCCCTAATTGGCTTTCAGATGATGAATATCAAAAACGCCTTGCCACTACAAACACTACACCCACCACTAGTCCCTTGACCCTTGCCACCACCACTATAACTTATCCAGATACAAACAGTACTATACATTCCAATGAAACTCATTGGCCAAGACTTTCACATCTCACTGATTTACTGAAATTTTGTTCAGAGAAATTATTCTTTAAAGTTCAGGATAATGTATATGAGCAAACAATTGAATGGAAAACAAATGGATCAGTAGAAATAAAAGTACATGATATCACTACTAGTGAACCCCAAGAATTAATAACTGCAATTGATGGGTTCTATAGTGAAGTAGATATGATGGCTGTTCCTGGAATTTGTACTGTGTTAAATGAGAGAGGCCCTTATTGTTATTTGGTCACCCAACTAGTGAATAATCAAACAAATACCCAAAGAGTTTGTTCTGCCACTGGAAATTTTACCTGCATAGAAATTATTCCAGTGACTAATAAAGTGACGTGTACCTTATTGCAATACACCCCCTCTTATACCATTAATGTTAATGCCTCCCGGAAATACATAAAGGTATTTGACCAACAGATGTGGTATAGTACTACACCAAAGAGAGATGTAGTAGGATATCGGTGGACTGTGATTAACACTACACTAGGGACTGTTAAATTGTCATTACCCTTATCCAATTTCCAGATTACCTCTACATACCCAAATTGTTCACAGGGGGCTGCCATTAGATTAGCACAACAGAGGGCTTGGGTTATTTCTTCTAGAAAGAAGAGAGACTTGACCGGATCCCTGTGGGATGGGGCCAATAGTGCAGCAGCAGTATGGAATATTTTTAAGAACCAAGAACATGATGAGAAATTGGGCCAACTAGAGAAGGCCATTGGCCTTGTTTCTGGAGCACAACTAACCCAGGTACAGGCTGGAGTTGGTGAGTTACATGTTATTTCCGCCCTTAGTTCTATGACCCAGAAGTTGCTGACAGAGATGGTATTGAATATCACTGAGGCTGGGAAGGCATTGCAGTGGGATCTAGCATGTTCAGAGATTCAGGATTTCCTGAATGACCAGCTAATGGCCATTCGGAATGATCTAGAGCATCAGGCTTGGCCCACTGCCCTTACAGACACATCAGGAGTACGATCTGATCTGTGGCCATGGAGACATACTTGGAGACTGTCTGGGTGGAAGTGCGGACGTTCTCAATGCTCCTTCCAAGCATATGGACCGGTTCAGGGGGTGTGGGCTCCCACATACCATATCCTGCCGGGTTCATGGGGAGGATGCATGTGGGATTGGGTAATTCACCGAGACATCTGGGAAATTAGACCACCTGGTATGCCCAATCGATTTTTAGTCAGTGCTCCTGGGATTACACCTGACATTTGGCTGGGGTTAGGAAGTCAATGGACATTTTGGCCATTAAAACCCCCACAGCTTCAGTGTATACATAAACTGAAGCCAGGAGAAGTTGTCACTGTTTATGATTACGTTTGCTGGGAGGGTAGGGGACAAGGAACTACCCTGACAGGACACTTACTTTTTCAAGCTAATGATAGCTGTGTGTATGTTAATGCCACCACATCGCAAGACATACATTTTAATCTCACTACCACTGCAGGCAATCATATCATTTACTGGCCTGCAGATAGAGTTTTTCAAGTAGCCCTTAGGTTCCAGATACCCTTTAATTGGACTAGTTTAGTACCTGATAGATTTCAGAATTTGTTTTTACTGTTACCTGAGATTCAGAAAATCTCTGAAGTACAAGGGCAAATTCACAAGCTTCAAAATATATATCAAGTTGAAAAGTATGCCTTTCACACTGCTTATAGAGTATCTACCTTATGTACTAAGTATGATGTATTGTGCTTTATGACTAAGGCTGTACAACAACCCCATTATAGTATTGCTATGGGAATGTTATTGCTTATATTGTTATTAGTTAGTTTAGGATTATGTTATTGTTGTTGTAAAAGACGTAATAATAGTAATACCTTTCATGTTCATGCTAATCATGCATTGTCATTACATCCAATCAGAACCCCTAAGATTGAAGCATCTGATGTAGAATCTGAAGTCCAGGACTTGATGCAAATAGAGATTTGAGAACGTTTGTTGTACTAGTAGTACAAAAGGGGGGGTTGTGGAAGCAGAGAAAAGAACTGACAGAAGGGAACTGCAATGCATGACAGTTCGTTAGCAAGAGTCAGGCTTCGTTAGCAAGAGTCAGGCTAACTGTAACCCTGATAACCCTGATAACGCGAGATTTATAGAAGCGAGGAATGTGTAAGGCGGGTGAGAAAGAACTGTGTAATAAGTCATTATGACCTGGTAAAAAGAAGAACAGGAGTACTTGTGGCACCTTAGAGACTAACAAATTTATTAGAGCATAAGCTTTCGTGGACTACAGCCCACCTCTTCGGATGCATATAGAATGGAACATATATTGAGGAGATATATATACACACATACAGAGAGCATAAACAGGTGGGAGTTGTCTTACCAACTCTGAGAGGCCAATTAATTAAGAGAAAAAAAACTTCTGAAGTGATAATCAAGATAGCCCAGTACAGACAGTTTGATAAGAAGTGTGAGAATACTTACAAGGGGAGATAGAATCAATGTTTGTAATGGCTCAGCCATTCCCAGTCCTTATTCAAACCGGAGTTGATTGTGTCTTGTTTGCATATCAATTCTAGCTCAGCAGTCTCTCGTTGGAGTCTGTTTTTGAAGTTTTACACAATCAACTCCGGTTTGAATAAGGACTGGGAATGGCTGAGCCATTACAAACATTGATTCTATCTCCCCTTGTAAGTATTCTCACACTTCTTATCAAACTGTCTGTACTGGGCTAGCTTGATTATCACTTCAGAAGTTTTTTTTCTCTTAATTAATTGGCCTCTCAGAGTTGGTAAGACAACTCCCACCTGTTTATGCTCTCTGTATGTGTGTATATATATCTCCTCAATATATGTTCCATTCTATATGCATCCGAAGAAGTGGGCTGTAGTCCACGAAAGCTTATGTTCTAATAAATTTGTTAGTCTCTAAGGTGCCACAAGTACTCCTGTTCTTCTTTTTACAAGTACTCCTGTTCTTCTTTTTGCGGATACAGACTAACACGGCTGCCACTCTGAAACCTATGACCTGGTATGTATAGATAAGGTGTAGGAGACCTTGTGTAGATAAGGTATAGAAAATATTGTATGTTGGCAAGAGTCAAAACAATTTAGAAATGAGATATCAAGGAGACATTATTTCTGTGAATGAAAGGTATAAATGCTTGCTGTAATTAGTTACCTGAGAGAGATCTGCTTAGCTCTCTCCTCTGCACAATTGTGAGAGTTAATAAAGCATCTGACTTGCTGTACCTAAACAAAAGAGTGAGAACTCAGTTTTTCTCCAACAGGGGCAACTGCCCACCTTGCCCCATAGCAAATGACTTGCCTGGGTTCAAGGACATAGCAACCCTACTAAAGAGGTGGTCCTATATTTCTCATGTTGGGCCCCTGAAGAGTCCTAGACCAGTACTAATGCAAACTCAGCTGTCTTGGCCAGCTTCTCTAGAAATTGTGAGAACTTTGAAGGAATTCTTGTAAGTGTTTTTCTGGGACACTTAAGTGCTCAGAGTAATATCTGCAAGGAACTGTAACACTCCTGTACAGCATACTTGATTTGCAGGCAGAGGAGTCAGCATATGTGTTCATCTGTGATTGACATCTCTCTGCCCAAGGGACACTGTTTGAAGACACTGAGCAGTCTTCCATCCTCCTAAGAGGTCAAGGTAGTGGACAACATCCTGAAAAAGATAAGGAAAAATAAAGAAGTTAAAGGTGTGGTAGTAATTCTTCTGAAAGCAAATGACCCCAATAAAATATCAGCTTTGTAAAGTGAACAAAGCCCTGAGGCAAAGCTAATCGCAGGCTTACTATGAATTCCAATTTATCTCCCTACAGCAGCATGTGGTCTAAGCAGTTAAAAGTGACAGTGATAAGAAATTTGCTACATTTCTGAAAGTCTTTGAGTTACAAACTGCATTTTTCTTTTGTTATCTAAAGTATCTCTAGGATTCGAGTGTACTCACTATAAAAAAAAATGAAGCTAGGATATAGTGGCCTGTCAACTCATTTATATCTTAGCAACAGAATAATTCGCTCTTGGAATCCAAAAAATTTTTGTTCAGAAGGCTCAGTATAGTATAGTATTACACCATCAGCAGTTTGAGCTATTAAGACAATATAGAGGATGGAAACATAGAATTAGACTGCTAGATGGTTAAACATTAGTCCATGGCTTGTCCAAAGTGAAGGACTATTTTTAAAAAATAAAAAATAAAAAAAAAAATCACAATATAATTTTTTTTAATCTCATGATTTTGGGGATAATCTTATAATTGGGGGGGGCTAAGGCTGACTCATGATTTTGGGGTTGCCAATACCGTATTCAGGCCTTAGTGAGTTGGGAGTATGATCATCACATTGTGACATCTGGTGGGGTGTTACCATTAAACAAGTTTGGAATGAGTATTAGCATATTACATGTTTGAAGGACAACGGCTGAGCCCATGATTTTTAATTTTAGTGGCAACATGTACTGAAGAGTTACTTAATCTCTAGAGGCTGAAAATTGGCTATAAACCTTACCCCTACTGTGGCAATAATCAGCGTACAGCACTTGTGTGATTGAGCTTTAATTTTTTTACTGAAAGCTTCAATCCTGTAGGTAGCCATGCTGCCTCCACACCATGCTCTGTGCTACCCCACTCTGACTTCCGCTGATCGTGTCCTTTTTTCTGAATTCAGTGGCACGTGCCACTGAAGAGGCGCATGATCAGGTCGGGTCAGAGAGCAGCCAAATATCAACAACCAAGCCCCATCTGGCTCCACCCTCCCTTTGCCCATCTGTAGCAGCCTGCGCTCTGAGTGTTCCAGCCCGGAACGTTCCATCTGCGGGAGACGAGGGGACCAAGCCAGTGGGCGGGAAGAGGTGTCGCGCATGCGCTCGCCCTCGCCGAGGACGTGAGAGCGGATGGTACCTTCCACGCCGAACCTGGCAATTGGAAGAGCTTGCGTGAGCCTCACCCGCCCGGAGCCGGCCACGCGAGGGGCGGGGTTTTCGGAAGCCTGGGTCGGAGTAGGCGGGGCCAGCTCCTCGCCGGTTGGAGGAGGTGGAGCCGCAGCTACTGCCCGCGCGCCCCTAGTAACGGTCCCCCGGAGCGGCGGCCATGACCCAGTCGGTGGTGGTGCAGGGTAAGCCGGTGAGACCCCCCCACCCCCATCCTCCGCCCGCCCCAGCCCCGCTGACCCGTGTCTCTCCTGCTTTGCAGTGGGCCAGTGCGGGAACCAGATCGGCTGCCGCTTCTGGGACCTCGCGCTGAGGGAACACGCCGCCGTCAACAAGGTAACGGCCCCCGGGAGCGGCCCTGACACCCCCCCCCCCCAGCTGCCGGGCCGCGGGCGGTGCAGTGTCTGGGACCCCCGCCCCGAGCGCGGCTTCCCCGCTGCGGTCCCGTTAGTTCCCCCCCCCCCGTCTCCGCCTCCGGGGGCCGGGGCAGCCTGGGGGTTACTGGGCTGGACGCCGGGGGACTCCCTGACCTGACCCGTGTAGCGCGGCCCTTGGGGGTCTGAAATCTCACCAGGGTGACATGAGCAGTTCCCCCCACAGCTCTGGCACCGCCCCGCCGCTGGAGCCGCCCCACGCGCCGCCTTCCCAGTTCGCGGGGGAAACTAATGGCTTCGAAATATCCCATGAACTCCGCCTCCCGAAAAATCTTCCTTTGGGACCGAAACCCCAATGCGTGGAACAAAGTCGCGCCCGGCCCGGGACCCAGACAGCTGCGGAGTGAAACTGACATGCTCAGCAGTCACATGTATCTTGTCAGTTTCCTTCCAGGCCCAACCAGGAGCCATCCTTTTTGATTTTTCCTGGTGAGAAACAGAAATGTTTTGGTAAACTGAAATTTTCTCTTGAAAAAAAAAATGGTTTTGTGAAAAGGGCATTTTTCATCGGAATGATTTTCTGACAAACTTTCAGCTCCAACCAGGACTGCATCAGCCTTTCATGATGCAGCTGATTATCCTACATTGTCCCGCTATGGGTTTCTTCCACTTTCCTCTGAAGTATCTGATGCTGGCTGCTGTTGCAGACAGGATACTGGACTAGATGTACCTTGGTTCACCCAATCTGATCCAGTATGGCAGTTACTATGTTCCCTTCTCAGTCTTCCTCCTTCTGGTGTCCTTCCATCACAATCGTAGGTTTTTCCAGTGTTGGGCACATAAGGTCTGGTCTGTAGCCCTAGCAAGATCTTCCATGGTGCATGGTTCCTCCAGGAGCTGACATACATGGTTTATATTTCACTGCAGTCACATGTATCTGGGTCACTGAAATAACCCCACGGCCATATATTGACTTTTGACCTGCCAACTCTTGTTCTGAGATTTAAACCAATCCTTCTCTGTGCCTGTGGGAATGCGTTTGCCAATTTTAGTCCTGCTAAAGCCTATGTGCTCCCTGTGCAAGTCTTTTTAAGTCCTGCAAACTATTTTTATTACTACAGTTCTCCTATGGCAAATACACTCATCTCCAGCCCATGGTACTCTGACAGATCTAGTCACTGCCAAAGAGTGTGCGTATTTTCTCAGTATAGTACTAATATTGATTTGCAGAATGGTGGCCTGTTGTTTTTTTGGCATTACAAATAGTACAGTCTATGAAGATATGTGAGCATTGCTCTGGAAAGTGATTTTGTTATCAAAACACATGTAGACCTTGAACAAAAAAATTGTAATGCCAAAAAATCAACAGGCCACCATACTGCAGGGCTTTGGAGCTGTGTTCCAGTTCCGTACAAAAACCTGCAGCTCCACTGCTCCAGAGCTGCTCCGGGCTCCGCTCCAAAGCCCTGCAAAAAATAAGTGTTTTGTTCTTTGGCTGTCAAGGCAACAGCAGTGATTTTTCTAGAAAAAAGCTGAGAATATACATCAATAAAGAACACTTGGGGCCCAATTCTCTGTTGTCCCACAGGCAAATTATGTGGCTTTAGCAGCTTAAAGGGGCAGCGACAGGCCCTGGGGAATCCCCCACTTCAGGGGGCTTGCCCAATTGACATAGAATCAGTGAAACATCTCTACACCACTCCCCTTCCAAGTCCCTGTGTAGTGTGTGGATTTGGAACACTGCAGTGGTCCAACTATTCTCTACTTCTCATGGTCAACAGCAAATAGAGTGTTTATCAGAGCAACCTTGGGGTTTCTCTAACTTATCCAAGTAGGCCCCCTTCAGGATCCAAAATAACAAGGAGTATAAAGTTGCACTAAAGTCATCATTTGTCCCTTCTCCATTCCTATATTCAGCACAGGGACAAAGTAACAGATAAATGGGCCCAGTAATTAGCATGCTGAGGACCCCTGAATGGAAATATGTCCGATTTGCAAGATATGTATAGACATTATTTTAAGAAAAATTTCAATGTGTTAATAAAGATAATGGTGGGCAGTCCTTTTGGCTACCTTGCTTCAAAGCAGCTAGTACTGATTCATTATGGCAAATCCTATGTTTCTAGTATTGTATACAGCAACATGCTTTCATTTTCAGCCCACTGTTTAGTGGGCAGCTGTACAGTAGATATGGAGCAGCTATAATTCCATAACAAATACAACATGTAAAACAGCAAAGCCAGTTTTAATGCTAATTAATAAACGTATTGGGTATTTTCATAAAATACAAAAATCTTCAAAAACACAAAATTAAAGAAAATATAATATTGGTTGTGATTTGTTAAATCTTGCGTTGAATAAAATGTTTTTTATTGAATGAATTGTTTACTTTCATAATTTCAAATTCTGTGTATATTTTAACTGAATACTGTTGTACATTGTTAGCCATAAATAGCATTGAGAATCTCTAAAATTGCACACTTAAAACTTAACTTGTGCAACGTTTCTGTTTTTTAGAAAGGAATTTATGATGAAGCATTAAGCAGCTTCTTTAGAAATGTGGATACCAGGTAAGCTTTGCTGTATCAAGAGACCTATTTGAAATTTATCAGAGTAATTGATTTCAGTAGGTCAGCCATCCCTATTTGCTATTGCCCTGAATAAACTACAGTTTTATCTGTTTCAGGTCAAACTACTAATTGTGCTAGAAAGAGATCCTAACATCTTGTACTTTCATACATTGTGTCTGTCCTCCTCTTTGATATAGACCTTTGCTATTCTAATTCTATGAAAGTGTTTTCCTCCTCCTTCACCCCTTCTCCCTCCCACCAAAAAAAAGCAGTCAGTTAATAACTGCACATTAATCTTCCTTTAAAATAAAATGTATTCTGTTTCAGCCACTCAGTCATATTTAAATGTCAGGCTTTATAATTATGATTTTTCATGTTGATTGGGGATCTTGCAAGAGGAATTCATTTAAGAAGCACAATCTATGCAGGCCTTGAAAAATTTACTTGACCTGTTCTAGCATGAACCCTAGAATCCATAGCTAGAATTTAAAGAAAAACAAACCCACCTATCCCACCATACTGGCACCCCTGCTACTCCTCCCTGCTTACACGTGTGCATCTAATTCCTTAATGAAAGGAATAAAACAGTTGTACTGCTTACCATGCATTGTATTTAGCTGTAACACTATTAAGCAGCTTTCTATCTAATATGATGGTGAATCAGTAGCTGCAAGACAGTTAAGATGGGGTTACAAAGTTCAATTTTAACAGTGGCTTTAAACCTTTATTTTGTAAAGACTTCATTGAAATGGCAAAAACCAAAATACAGATAATAAATTTTGAGTACTGTTTGACTTTTGGATCAACTCACTTAGATTCCTTGCAAAAAGGGCATAAAGGAAAAAGCATGCTGCTTTGGCCACATTGTTCTCCTCATATGCTGATTCCTTGAATACCAGTTATACATCAATATGTTTGTCCATAGACTGCTTTATAACTTTTTTTTTAGCCGTAACAGAAAATGTATGTTAAGGTGAACACATGAGATTTTAGTTTGATGACAAATCTGCTGCAGCATAAATGCCATCACCCACTCAGGAAGGGAGGGGAAGGGAGAGAATGTGTACCTCATCAGATCATAGATTACGGTTGGAAGAGCCTCAGGAGGTCATCTAGTCCAGCCCCCTGCTCAAAGCAGGACCAACCCCGACTAAATCGTCCCAGCAAGGGCTTTGTCAAGCCAAGCCTTAAAAACCTCTAAGGATGGAGGGTTACCACCACCTCCCTAGGTAACCCATTCCAGTGCTTCACCACTGTCCTAGTGAAATAGTTTTTCCAAATATCCAACCTAGACCTCCCCTACTGCAACTTGACACCATTGCTCCTTGTTCTGTCATCTGCCACCACTGAGAACAGCTGAGCTCCAACCTCTTTGGAACCGTCCTTCAGGTAGTTGAAGGCTTCTATCAAATTCCCCCTCACTCTTCTCTTCTGCAGACTAAATAAGCCCAGTTCCCTCAGCCTCTCCTCATAAGTCATGTTCCTGAGCCTCCTAATAATTTTCATTGCCCTGTGCTGGACTCCCTTCAATTTGTCCACATCCTTTCTGTAGTGGGGGGCCCAAAACTGGATGCAATGCTCCCGATGTGGCCTCACCAGTGCTGAATAGAGGGGAATAATCACTTCCCTCGATCTGCTGGCAGTGCTCCTACTAATGTCAATATGCCATTAGCCCTCTTGGCAACGAGGGCACATTGTTGACTCATATCCAGCTTCTCGTCCACTGTAATCCCCAGGTCCTTTTCTACAGAACTGCTGCATAGCCAGTCGGTCCCCAGCCTGTTGCAGTGCCTGGGATTCTTCCATCCTAAGTGCAGAACTCTGCACTTGTCCTTATTGAACCTCATCAGATTTCTTTTGGCCCAAGTCTCCAATTTGTCTAGGTCACTCTGGACCCTGTCCCTACTCTCTATCTATCTACCTCTCCCCGCAGCTTAGTGTCATCTGAGAACTTGCTGAGGTGCAATCCATCCCATCATCCAGATCATTAATGAAGATGTTAAACAAAATCGGCTCCAGGACTGACCGCTGGGGCACTCCGCTTGATACCAGCTGCCAACTAGACATCGAGCCGTTGATCACTACATGTTGAGCCCGACAATCTAGCCAGCTTTCTATCCACCTTATAGTCCGTTCATCCAATCCATACGACTTTAACTTGCTGGCAAGAATATTGTGGGAAACTGTATCAAAGGCTTTGCAAAAGTCCAAGATATATCACATCCACCGCTTTCCCCATATCCAGAGCCAGTTATCTTATCATAGAAGGCAATCAGGTTGATCAGGCATGACTTGCCCTTGGTGAATCCATATTGACTGTTTCTGTTCACCTTCTTGTCCTCCAAATTCTTCAAAATGGATTCCTTGAGGACCTGCTCCATGATTTTTTCAGGGACTAAGGTGAGGCTGACAGGTCTGTTGTTCCCCAGATTCTCCTTCTTCCCCTTTTTAAAGATGGGCACTATATTTGCCTTTTTCTAATTGTCCGGGACCTCCCCCGATCGCCACGAGTTTTCAAAGATAATGGCCAATGGTTCTGCAATCACATCAGCCAACCAGGAGCAGCGCCAGGGTTTTTGCTGCTCTAGGCAGTAGCACTTCTCCTCTGAGCATTCAGGGGGCCTGGGGTCTTCGGCGGCGGGGGTCCTTCCACTCCACATCTTCGGGGCACTTCAGCGGCAGGTCCCGGAGCAAGTGAAGGATCCGCCACCGAATTTCCGCTGAAGATCCGGAGCGGAAGGACCCCCTGCCGCTGAATTTCTGCCGAGGGCAGCAAAATGCCGCCCCCCCAAATCCTGCCGCCCTAGGCGACTGCGTAGGGTCGCCTAGTGGAAGTGCTGGCCCTGCAGCCAACTCCCTTAGCACTCTCGGGTGCATTGCATCCAGCCCCATGGACTTGTGCATGTCCAGCTTTTCTAAATAGTCCTTAAGCTGTTCTTTCACCACTGAGGGCTGCTCGCCTCTTCCCCATACTGTGCTGCCCAGTGCAGCAATCTGAGAGCTGACCTTGTCTGTGAAGACCGAGGCAAAAAAAGCATTGAGTACTTCAGCTTTTCCCACATCATCTGTCGCTAGGTTGCTTCACGCTTTCTCTGACCACCAGCTTGTTGCTAACATACCTGTAGAAACCCTTCTTGTTACCCTTCACGTCCCTTGCTAACTGCAACTCCAGTTGTGCTTTGGCCTTCCTGATTACACTCCTGCAACCTCGAGCAATATTTTTTTACTCCTCCCTAGTCATCTGTCCAAGTTTCCACTTCTTGTAAGCTTCCTTTTTGTGTTTAAGCTCACCAAAGATTTCACTGTTAAGCCAAGCTGGTTGCCTGTCATATTTGCTATTCTTTCTGCACATTGGGATGATTTGTTCCTGCGCCCATAATAAGGCTGCTTTTTTTTGTAAATACAGCCAGCTCTCCTGGACTCCTTTCCCCTCATATTAGCCTCACAGGGGATCCTGCCCATCTGTTCCCTGAGGGAGTCAAAGTCTGCTTTTCTGAAGTCCAGGGTCCATATTCTGCTGCTCTCCTTTCTTCCTTTTGTCAGGATCCTGAACTCGACCAACTCCTGGTCACTGCTGCCCAGGTTGCCACCCATTTCTACTTCCCATACCAGTTCTTTCCTGTTTGTGAGCAGCAGGTCAAGAGAAGCACAGGCTATAGTTGATTTCTCCAGCACTTGCACCAGGAAGTTGTCCCCAACACTCTCCAAAAACTTCCTGGATTATCTGTGCATTGCTGTATTGCTCTCCCAGCAGATGTCAGGGTGATTGAAGTTCCCCATAAGAACCAGGGCCTGTGATCTGGAAACTTCTGTGAGTTGTCCGAAGAAAGCCTCGTCTACCTCATCCTCCTGGTCTGGTGGTCTATAGCAGATGACCACCACCCTTGTTGCTCTCATCTCTAAACTTACCCCAAAGACTCCACAGGCTTTTCTCCAGTTTCATACTGGAGCTCTGAGCAATCATACTGATCTCTTGCATGCAGTGCAATTCCTCCACCTTTTCTTCCCTGCCTGTCCTTCCTGAACAGTTTATACCCATCAATGATAGTGCTCCAGACATGTGAGTTACCCTACCGAGTCTCTGTTATTCCAATCACATCATAGTTCCTTGACTGTGCCCTGTATACCCCTGTAGCCTAGGGGGAAGTTCCTGAACTGGAGAAAAAAGAGAGTAACCTCTGAGTGCTATTTAAATTCCCATACAATTCATTACCTTTATTATTATTAACTAGATTATGAAACACAGAAGATAGTGAAGAGCTGCTAAACACTCCCCTGCCCATTTTTTAAAAAAAATAAATTAGCTGAGAGCTTATGTAACGTCACTGCAGGCACAGGATCCAGGTTTTTCTTTTGACAGCCCCGAATATTACACACTGCACCATACTGCATTTCAGAGTGATTAAACCAGTCTAGTTGTCCTTTGCCTAACCACTATGTACTACACTCCTCTCCCAGACCCAGGGCTAGAATCCAGCTACTTCGCCAGCAATGAGTAGGGGGATGTTTTTGATGGTAAATATTTCATGCTGACCACCTTAGTGTCACGTGAAGTTGTCCTTGAGATATTATCAGTGGGATGGGATCCTGTAAAGACTTTATTTTAGGGAATTTCCATTAAGACTTTGCAAGTAGAGTGTGTTGTATATATGTGTGTGTGGGGGGGGGGAGCATTATTGTTTTGCATTGGGTCAAACCTCTGGACAGCAGAGATCAATGAGAAGGAAAGAGAATTTTAACAATACTGTATCACTTCCATAATGGATCTGATCTTATAAAACATTTCTCCCTTTTCCAGAAATGGTGGTGATGGTGCTGATATTCACAAAGGAAAAATCTTCTCTTTAAAAGCACGAGTAAGACAATTTATAAGGATAATTTTGTATACATTGCATACTTATGACTGACTGTAAAGAGCTCATGGTTTAAACTTCCTGTGTTTATCTTTTGTCTTAAATGCACAATTTCAGACATGCTTCTCAAACTAAAACTGAAATTTTTTAGTTCCCCAGGTTAGTGTAACAGTATTATAGTCCCCTTTGCGGGCAGATGCCAGTAATCATTTGAAATGTATAATTTAGGAAAATGATTGTGTAGATCACATGTATGGTTGGCGTTTGTTTGGAGGGGGCAGTAAAGGATTTTATTTGAGCCACTTAGTTAACATAAGTTTTTAAGAGGAATCATATCTTTGAAAATCTGTGCCAGTTTTTTTGTTACTAAGTATTCAGCATGTTATGCATTTAACCCTTGAAATTTTGAACAGCATAAACAAAAGTTGCAATAACTGAAATAATGCTTCATTAAATTTTGTCTTCTGACAAGGAGATCAAGGTGAATTTTTCTAGATTCGGCTTCTCAGTCATAGTGTATCTTTTTTAAAATAAGATATTTATGCCTGAAACTTTAAAGGAACAAGATACCTTTTATCTTGCAAGTGCTCGTATCCCTTTTGTGTAACTATTTCAAAGAGTGGCATACTGACTAAATTAAAATTTTTCTTTCTCTAAGGCTCTCTTGATTGACATGGAGGAGGGTGTAGTGAATGAAATTCTGCAGGGGCCATTGAGAGATGTCTTTGATAGCAAGCAGCTCATCACAGATGTTTCTGGTTCAGGGAACAACTGGTGAGAATAAACTCTTCTTCGCAAAGCAATTTTAGCTACTAATAGATGGCAGTTGAAAAGGGAAATGATAACAATGTCTTTCTAGAGGATTCTCTTGCACCGGGGGGAACTGACACACGTTAACAGTAAATCTTAGAGTTGCTGTCACCTTGAGGAGAACCTTGAAAAGCATTTTATTTATGAATCATTCTGCTGATATATCATTTCTTCTGTGTTTCTCTTCCCTCACTGTTTTTTGTTACTTGGCCTACTTGCATGAAGAAAGGATCATTTGTCTTAGGCATTCTCCTGTTCCAGCGGCTCATTCTTCAGTGAAGGTCATAATCTAGTTTGGGACATTATGCAACTTGCATGGAGACCAAGAGAGGAGTGAATAACAGGAGCAGATGAATTTCTGACTTCCAAGCAACACAGATCCTGACTTTTTGTATATACGCCAACTCACAAAAAAGGGAGGAGAAACTCTGAATAAAGTAGATAACCGAACAAATTTCCAATTTCTCTGAGGTGTTAGCACATCTGTAACAATACTGTGTATACAGACAAGAATAGGAAGAATTAGAGTACAAAGCTGGAAATTTAAATTTTCTTATCATTTCTCATATTTGCAGGGCTGTAGGTCATAAACTGTATGGCTATCAGTACCGGGAACACATTGTGGAAAAACTGAGGAGGACTGCAGAACACTGCGACTGTCTGCAGTGTTTTTTTGTAATTCATTCAATGGGAGGTGGTAAGCGTTTTTTCATGGTTAGCATGTCTGCAAATGCCACAAGTGAAAAAAGAACTAGATTTTGAAAAAATTTAACTTTAATAATATAAGCCACTGGTAACATGGTAAGGAATTTTTTTTAATTAACAAAGACCCTTTAAGTCAAGTTGGTAGTAGTAATAATATTACCATAGCACCTAGGCCTCCTTTTTGTTAGGCACTGTATACACAGAACAAAAAGACAGTCCCTGCCTCAAAAAGCGTACAATCCAAGTATAAGATCAGAGATAACAGATGCATACAGTCAGACAAGTGGGGGGGCACAAGGAGACAATACTGGTTAGCATGATAGGCAGTAGGTGTGTGTAGATCAGTGCCTAATGATTTTCAAGGTTTTTTTGGTAGGCATCACAGAAAAGCAGAGTTTTAAGGAAGGTTTTGAAGGAGGATAACGAGGTAGCTTAATTTTTTTGTTTCCATCTGTGGTTTTCTGTTCTCCCTTGGAGTGTTTGGACCATGATTGTCAGACCATCCTGCTCCCACAGTGCTTTCTTCTTTTTTTACCTATTATTATCAGCATAAATGAAGTGTTCTCTTAGTACCATATTGTAAATGTATCCAAGGGTAACCTTGTGCAATGACAACGTTGGTGTTAGCATAATGGCACCAAACTTGAACAACTTCAGTGCTGTTACATTAAGAGAAGGTAGTTTAAATGGGTAGGATCTGAAAACTGAATATGAAAATAGACCCCTGTTTTCCATGTATCTTTGTGCTGTGTCTTCAGTGTAATATGCTTAGTTTGAGAGAACCTGCTTATTATTACTCTCCGCATTGCAGAAAAGCAGTTATATTCTCCTCATCCTCCAGCCTCATAATTAAAATTGTCAGCTGTTAAGATTCCATAATATTAGCTGTCCAAGGCAGAAGATACACCACTTAATTTTCAGGTCTCTGATTTGAACTTAATGTTGACAGTAAAGAAAGGGGGGGAAATCATGTTCTGACTTGAAAACCGAGCAAACTTAATAAGGAAGTCACTGAAGGAAAAATAAATTTGAACACCAAAAAGTACCACTTGCAGTCATCTCGCTGACTATAATTACACTCAAACATACAAAAACTGAATTATACAAAACTCATTATGGAGATACCCTGCCTTTTCCCAGGATGATATATCTACACACACAAGCTGAAGATGCTCTTTTACCTGCATTATTGGGCTATTTGAATCTGTATTTTAGGCTTAAGTAGAGATACATGCTGATCGGATACAATATTTGAGTGTTCTAAAAAGATTCCGAAACCACATCTTTTATAAATATCCATCCTTATGTTTTTAATAAAGTTAGCTAGACAATAAAATAACTTGCTAAGAAGAGCCATGTCCCATCACAAGAAATGTTCCAGAGTAGACTAGATGTAACACTTAAGGGTATTTCATAAAAGCTTAGTACAAGAGCTGGTCTGGAATTTGTCAACTAAAAGTTTTTTAGTCAGAAAACACCAGTTCATCAAAACAAACTTTTTACAGAAAAGGGTCATTTTTCATAGATTCCAAAGCCAGAAGGGATCTAGATCATCAAGTCTGACCTCCAATATAACACAGGCCATAAAACTTCCCCAAAATAATTCCTACAGCAGATTTTAGAAAAACATCCAGTCTTGATTTTAAAATTGTCAGTGATGGAAAATTGACCAGGATCCCTGCTAAATTGACACATTTCCCATTTCAAAATATTTTTGAAAAAAAAGTTTAGAAATTGTTTCAACATTTCTTCAGTTGACCCAAAAAAATTTGTTTTCAGATGTTTTGTTCATGAAAATGTTCAAGCTTTCAAATTCTTATCCCAGTTCAGGATGGAAAAACCTTTTCCTGTCCAGCTCTACTAACTCCCACTGTGATCACTGAGTGCTGAGCACTTATGAAAATCTGGTCTGTAATGTACAAAGAAATCCGGTGTTTCAGAGGGGATTTAAATAATTCAGGATGTTGTTTTAAGCATTATCTCTTTTAATTGTAACTTTTTTCTTAATTATTCTTAGGGACAGGATCCGGTCTTGGTACTTTTGTACTAAACGTGCTTGAAGATGAGTTCCCGGAAGTATATAGATTTGTTACTTCAGTTTACCCTTCTGGGGAGGATGATGTCATTACTTCTCCATATAATAGTGTTCTGGCTATGAAGGAACTTAATGAGCATGCGGACTGTGTGCTGCCAATTGAAAATGAAGTAAGAGAGAGTATTAATATTCTTGTCAATTTCTCTTGTGGTGTACATTACAGAGGAAGTGTTTCTTGTTTGTATTGATGAACAGGAAAATGTTATCTTGAAACTTATTTTCAAAAAGAACCAAAGTGGCTTGGGCTCTTGAGTTCCTTAAGTCACTTTTGAAAATGAGATTTAGGGTTAGGGTTGCCAACTTTCCAATTTCGGAAAACTGGACACTCTGCTCCTTCCCCCTCCCCCTGAGGCCCAGCTCTTTACTTCACCCTCTCTTCCAAGATCCTGCCCTCCAGTCACTTCTCCCTCTCCCCTCCCCTGCACCTAGCCTGGGGACCACCACACTCTGCCCACCCCATCAGTTACCTGCGGTGGGCGCTCTTTCCATAAGCCACTCACTCAAGTCACACAACTTGGAGCTGAGGATAGAACCCAAGATTCCTGACTTCCCGCCCCCACCCCTGCTTTAACCCACTAGCCCCCACGCCCCTCCCAGAGCCAGGGAGAGAACCCAGGAGTCCTGACTTCTAACTCCCCCGACCAGTTCCTCCAGGCCCCCAACACTGAGGCAAGGGACAGTTCCAAACATGCCCTGGTGTCCCCTGCCTGTCTGGGTCCATGGAACTGGGAGCAGGTGGTTGGTCGCCTCCATCTGGGGAACTTGCCCCATAGTTTGTAGCCCCCTCCTCCCCCGCTCCCCCACAGCAGCAGCTGTGACCCACTCACCCTGGCTGGCTCCAGAAAACTTGCACAGAAATATTGGTTCCAGGGTCTCCCCACTTCTCTTGAAGGGTTTAATGAGCCTCTGCTCCTGGTTCCTCTGCACCCCACAGCGAGGGGCTCTTGGGGCCCTGGCTCCCAGGCTACCTTGGCTTTGGCCGGGGCAGGGTGGCTGCAACACGCGAGAGCCTGTCAACTTCTGCCTCCTGGAGAGTGCGGGCACCCGAGTTCCCAGGGAGTAGCGCTGGGGGGCAGCTGGGCTCCTACCTGGGCAGTGATCATGCCGTGCACGGAGCGTGGATGAGCAGCCCAGCCTGTTGGGAAGTGGCCCTGTGCAGTGCAGCATGCCAAGCCCAGGCCCCTCTGCAGCTGGCAGTGGGGCAAGCAGATCCAGGGGCTGCTCTCCGCACGGCCCCTCTCCTGACATCCGAGCCCCGCAGCCTCTCCGTCGTGCTTGAAGCTTGCCCTCCCCTCACCCACTCTGCTTGCAGCACCAGTGCGAACCTGTGGGCACTCCCCAGCCCCCTCCTCAGTCAGAGCTGTGAGAGACCTCCTGTAGCCGTGGCTGAGGCTCTCCATCAGCAGCTAAACAGCTGTTGATCTTTCTGCTCTCTTGGCAGGGAGGCTTATCACGTTTACTCTAGTAATCAGACTTTTAGTGTCCAGTCAGCAGTGCAGACCGGACACTGACAGGTTCCCTTTTCGACCAGACTTTCCAGTAAGAAACCGGACACCTGGCAACCCTACTTAGGGTCCTAAGTTACTTTGGGGGGGGTTTTTTGAAAATTTTATCCTTATTTAAAAATTTCCCAGTACTTTTCCCCTTCCTTACAGAAATGGTCTGTAGCAGGGAATTTTATTCCTATGTCTGCTTTAAGGTAATGATTGCAAAAACCCTTGTTTCTAAGATCCTTATTCTCAATATATAGCTATTGTTTTATAAACAAAATTGTCCCCCATGCAAAAATGAATTTTTTAATTTGAAAAAAATCTTTTGAATTATATGAATATGAGAACAAATACCTTATTAGGAAATACAGGTTTTTCTGTATTTGAATAAAAATTAAACTTGTGTTTGAGTTAAGCTTCATATTTTCTTGACACATTTGAAGAAAAGCAGTTCAAAAATACATTAGTCAATTACGAATGACCAAACAGTGAAGCAGACTTCAAAGGCACAAACTGTTAACTTGAGCTACTGTGCTTAAATTTTTGTTCTTAGATTTTAAGTTTTTACTGAAACAAACAGGGACACTGAATGTGAAAGCTCTGTGCACAGGAGTACCTGGAAGCTTTTTTTATAATAATTATTTCATTTGTCTTCTCTCCAAGTCTTTATTTTCTATAGTTAGTAAAATTCATCAGATGACCAATTCTGGAAAGCTAGGATCAACTGTGAAACAAAACAGCTTGTTAACCTCAAGTGCAGGCAGTATCAAAACTGAACAGGAGAAGCCATTTGATGCTATGAACAATATTGTGGCTAACTTGCTGCTGAACCTGACAAGGTAATCTTACTGAGTATTCCACTATGCAAGTAATGCTGCGAGAGATAGTATGCAGAATGGATGTACTGCACTTGAGAAAATATTGATCCATTCTCAGTATGGTATTAGTCAGCTGTTGTAATTAAGAGTTAAGCACTGTTCAAGTCTTGTAACAGTAGTCTAAAGAACCCACTTCAGGGGGTAATTTGGCAAAGTGGCTTACATTTTAGCATGAGGAAACTACTGCAGAAACCCTAAAAGGGATATTGAATGAAATCCTGTGCCATTGAAGTCAATGGCAAAACTCTCATTGACTTCAATTATCAGAGGGGTAGCCGTGTTAGTCTGAATCTGTAAAAAGCAACAGAGGGTCCTGTGGCACCTTTGAGACTAACAGAAGTACTGGGAGCATAAGCTTTCGTGGGTAAGAACCTCACTTCTTCAGATGACTTCAGTGACACCCCACTGACTTCAGGATTTCTCCTATTGAATCTGTGGTACAGATGAAAAAAGAGGTCATCTGAATTCTTAGGATTGATGCTCTTCTAACTTGCTAGCCTAGCTTTGTAAACCTATAATGAAAACTTGCTCCTGGCAAAAGAAACTTTTTTTTTTTATCATCCATGGTTTGCCCTAAAGATCTAGTTTTGGTTTTTTTGTTTTGTTTTAATGATTTACTCGCCCATTGGAGGAAGTGATTACTCACCACAGGCAAGTAGAATTTTTTTAAGATGTTCAGGTCTTGGACCCTTACGCTGTGTGTCAAGTAGGTGTTAAATAAATTTAAAAGTGAGAAGTTATTCATGAATGATTTTTCAAAAGACAAATTGAAGTACATTCAAATATAAGAAAATATTTATGCAGCAGAAATGCGATTTCACCTTTATTAAAAATAGGAACCTAATGATACAAGACAGGGTATAAACAAATATTACTCAAGTAGTGATACACCACCTCTTGAATATACCTGCTACCCCCCCAAACACTAGTTGTTTAATATACAAAACTAATCACTATAAGAACTCCCATTGAAGTTAATTGGGACTAATGCTTTAAGAGTACTTTTTGTAACAGATTGGTTCAAAAGATGTGTGAATTTATGCAAAATCATTATTAAAATAGGTTTGGTTACTAAAACTGATGTCTAATGATTACTTTTCACTTTTTTTTTTTTTTTTTTTTTAAACCCAGGAAAACTTTTTTTGTCTAGTGTTTCCAGGTTTCTTAACTCTTTCATCTTGTGAGCATACCATGTCTCTGGTCCTCCATCTCCTGCCACCTGCTGCTACCCTGTGAACATTTTGTTTAGGATTGTGACATCAGAATTAGCATCCTCTCTACCATTTTTTCTGCCCATTGTTTTTTTTTGGGGGGGGGGGGGGGGGGATTCTCTTCTTTTGAGGCTGCTGTTATCAGTGCAGTAAACTCAGTGAGACGGAGGCATAACTCCTCTTCTCTTCAAATAGCGTAGCTGAATTCTACGTATCCGAGCCGACTTATCCTGCTGTGAGGACGGTGGCAAATCGACCTCCGCGGCTCCCCATCGACGGTGCTTACTCCTACCTGCTCTGGTGAAGTACAAGAGTCGATTCGGGGATCAATTGTCGCGTCCCGACGAGACGCGATAATTCGATCCCTGAGAGATCGATTTCTACCCACCGATTCAGGCGGGTAGTGAAGACGTAGCCTAAGGGAGTTATCACACCTCAGGCTTATCTTCAGCCAAAAACCACTTCACTATAGAGCAGTACCTTAACCAGTAAACAGTGGGTGCTTAGTGTTAATGTTCAGGGCTTTTTTAAAGAGAAATGAAGAATATTGGTACAAATGTATGAAAAACCAGTTACTCTCATGATAGTGATTGATTCACCAATTCTGCAGTTGGTAAAATGACATTATAATTCACGGGAGAGACAAGTTGGGTGAGGTAATATCTGTTATTAGACCAATTTCTCTTGGTGAAAGTGACAAGCTTTCAAGGTCCACGGAGGTCGCCTTCAAGTCTTGGAAAGGTAATCAGAGAGTCACAGCTAAGTACAAGATGGAACAGATTGCCTCGGTGGTGCTCGAAAGCTGGTCTCTTTCACCAACAGAAGTTGGTCCAATAAAATAAATCACCTCACCCACTTTGTGTCTTTTATATCGTCAGACCATCATGGCTTCAACAACACTGCAAGCATTATATTTCTTCTCCATGATGTTCTCTGTTCTAGGGAACAACTGGAAAAAAATATGGATATAACAGTAACATATGAAGCTTCTACATATTTTTTTGTAAGTAAATGATTTTGTTTGTATAATAGTACTATTAACTTTTAGCTCTGCCAGGTTTGAAGGTTCCCTTAATATGGATCTTAATGAAATCAGCATGAATTTGGTTCCCTTTCCTCGACTTCATTACCTGGTTTCCAGCTTGACTCCTCTGTATACATTGGCTGATGTTAATGTACCTTCTAGAAGGTAGGTGAAATAGACTGTTATGGAGTAATGGAGGCTACGCTATGGCTCAGGTCTGGTTTAAGCCTTATTTTTAACTCCTGTAACTTCCACAAAAGAGAACTGCATATTCTGTATCCAACCCCAGGATAAAAGTTTCTTTGGAAGCCTGTGGAAAAAATAAAAGAAATTTAAAAGCACTGTGGTATTTCCAAAATTTCCCTGATATTCACTTTGAAAATGTTCTTGATGGTGTTTTATTTAAGCTCAATCTCCACAATGGCTTGGCTTACAAACTCAAAATATGTTTTGTTAGCCTTTCGGAGAAGTGCCTTTTTAGTGGGTTCTTTGGAAATCAGTGACGGAACTGCAAAGACATATATTATTAAGAGCTTGGTGATGGGGTATTTCTACCTTCCACCAAGGAATTAAATCCCACTATTAGAGCAGTGATAGAAGGTGGTGCAGTGCTAGTGGAGGGTCTCTGTACAGGTAAATGCGAGGGTGGAAGATTAAGGGGAAATGCAGTGATGATATTCCAGGATGGGGTATGAGCAGGATGCAGTGGACTAGGGGATGTACCTACTGTTGGTAGGGAATGGGGGACGCATGGAGGGTAGCATTATGTTCTCAGCTCTTTAATAGAGAGATTCTGGGCAAGGTAAGTGGAAGAGGACACAGATTGGGGACCAATTGTATACAATGGACCTGGGGCACATGGAAGCGGCTTAAAGGAGTATACAGGGACTGAAAGAAGGTATGAAGGGGACTTGTGAAGGTGGAGTCTTTTATCTACATTAAAAACTTCACATGCTCAACTTTCCAGTCATAAAGCTTTAAACTTTCTTTCCACCATCTACTACTCGATATTATGCCCAAGTATAATTGTACCTCTCTTCCCAAGACTCCACTCCTTTATGAACTTTCCAAATGCTACAGTAGAGGAGCTTTACATCTTTGGGCCCCATAAGATCTGTTCAACCATGGCTCTCCTTTCACAGATTACATAAACCAGTCCAATTTGAACTTTTGGGAAAATTTCCTTTTAATTTTTTTAAGTGCCAAACAACTCTTTAAGAAATAAAGTTGAAAGTGTGGTTCAGTGGGTTTCCCCCCCCCACACACACATACTATATATATTTTTAAAGGCATAGAATTTTTGTAAAATAAGGTAATGAACCTTTGACACACACACAAGTCTGGGAACAAGGATGGTTCATGTAAAGGGACACTGAAATCTAGTTAATTCTAAAAAAAATCAATTTGAAATACTTTCAGTTTTATCTGCAAATACTTATGGCTTTACTTTCACATTTTCCTTTTCTCTTAATTTTTTCCCTCTTCCCTTTTACTGGGTGAAAGAGCCACACAAAAGGGAATCTGACAGTACTCAGAATGCTTTCAAATGTATAAAGCAAACAAACTGGAAAGAGCAAAGTTCAGAGAAAAAAATCCTTAGATTTAGAGAATAGGGAAGTCTTGTCTGTTGTAACCTGAACCATCTTTTACCCCACTGAGATTCAGGTTGCATCAACTCTGGTACATTCATCACAGGTCTGGGACATGACTGGTATACTCAACACAAGTTACTGGCATGTAACTTACTCCCCCATATCCACTATTTCTGAACTTGGTGTAATTTATATGCTAAGGTGCTCAAAGATAAGAGTGCCAAGAAAAGCAAATAATGTATGGTCATAAGAGGATGTAGGTTGAAATAGGCCACCCAGCTTGTACTATTGTTTGAAAAAATGTGTTGACTGTCCAATTTATACTTTAAAATAACAAGGAAGTGGATGAATTTCAGTTGCTCTTAAATTACAAGCTATAGGATTAGTGAAGAACTTCAACATGTTTAATAAAAGTAGATAACTGCCTTTTTTTTCTTAATTTAGGTTGGATCAAATGTTTTCAGATGCTTTCAGCAAAGACCACCAGTTGATTCAAGCAGACCCAAAGCATAGCTTGTACCTTGCCTGTGCACTTCTGGTTCGAGGAAATGTACAGGTTTCAGACCTTCGCAGAAACATTGAAAGGTTTGATCTATTTGTATGGCTTGTTTGTGCCCAATACTTAATACAGAAGCTGTTGTCAGATGCTCACAGATGCTCCCTATTCATACAAAAAGTTTAAACAATAAATTCAGCAAAAAAAGAAAAGTTTAGTTATAGTTACGTGAGAGAGGAAATGTTAATGACCAACAGAAAGAGTGAAAGAGCTTGAAAATACTATTCTGTGCTTCCTAATGACATAATTTGTTAATAAGCTTTGTAAGTAGTGAACCTTTCTAAGTGTCATGGGACCTTTTCCAAGACAAATCTGTTTGTGGTTATGACCAAGTGATTACCAAATAGTTATCTGCATACCATCAAAAAACCTCACCATTCTTGTCATATACCTGTCATAAAGATGTTTGCTGAGAGAATGGTTCAGTTCATCTCCCAGTTTTTCCCCCCAAGCCTTACTCAATCCCAGGGGAAGCTAAACTTCATATGCTTGATGTAATAAGGGCATTGTTATATTACCTTAAATGACAAAATCATTCAGAAGCAAAACTAGTGATCTTTGATGATAGGCTTGGAAGGATTCATTTTTTTATTGATAAATGTAGGTAAGCATTGATTTCATCATACAAGCAAACCAGGTGAAAAATATTTCCATTGGTAATTATTAGGGCTGTCAAATGATTAAAAAAAGTAATTGCGATTAATCGTGAGATAAAAATATTAATCGTGGTTAATCAGTTTTAATTGCCCTGTTAATAATAGACTATCAATAGAAATTTATTATAAATATTTTGGATTTTTTCTACATTTTTAAATATACGAATTTCAATTACAACACAGAATACAAAGTGTACAGTGCTTACTTTATATTATTTTTTCTTTACAAATATTTGCACTGTAAAAAGATTTTTTTTAAAGTATTTTTCAATTCCCTCATATAAATACTGTAGTTCAATCTCTTTATCATGAAAGTGCAACTTACAAATGTAGATTTTTTTTTTTTTTTTTTTTGGTTACGTAACTTCACTCACAAACAAAACAGTGTAAAACTTTAGAGCCTACAAGTTCAGCCAATCCCTAAGACAAACAAATTTGTTTACGTTTATGGGAGATAATGCTGCCCACTTCTTATTTACAGTGTCACCTGAAAGTGAGAACAGGTGTTCGCATGGCACTTTGGTAGCTGGCATTGCACAGTATTTACATGCCAGATATGCTAAACATTCGTATGCCCCTTCATGCTTCAGCCACCATTCCAGAGGATATGCTTCCATGCTGATGACGGGTTCTGCTCAACAATGATCCAAAGCAGAGCGGACCAACGCATGTTCATTTTCGTCATCAGAGTCAGATGCCACCAACAGAGGTTGATTTTCTTTTTTGGTGGTTCGGGTTCTGTAGTTTCCGCATCATAGGGTCGCTCTTTTAAGACTTCTGACAGCATGGTCCACATCTTGTCCCTCTCAGATTTTGGAAGGTACTTCAGATTCTTAAAACTTGAGTCGAGTCCTGTAGAAATCTCACATTGGTACCTTCTTTGTGTTTTGTCAAATCTGCAGTGAAAGTATTCTTAAAACAAATGTGCTGGGTCGTCATCTGAGACTGATATAACATGAAATATACGGCAGAATGCAGGTGTAAAACAGCAGGACACATACAATTGTCCCCCAAGGAGTTCAGTCACAAATTTAATTAACACATTTATTTTTTTTTAACGAGCGTCATCAGCATGGAAGCATGTCCTCTGGAATGGTGGCCGAAACATGAAGGGGTATTTTCAAATATATTTGAAAATGTAGGAAAAAGTACACAAATATTTATAATAAATTTCAATTGATGGTCTATTGTTTAACAGTGTGATTAAAAACTGTGATGAATTGCGATAATTATTTTTAATCGTGATTAATTTTTTTGAGTTAATCGTGTGAGTTAACTGTGATTAATTGACAGCCCTAGTAATAATCAAAATTTACAGGTAAGCAAAGTAAAAAATGATGCTTAAAAACTTCTTAGAGTTTGAATTAAGGATATTTACTTTGTATATTTTGACATGGGATATTGACAATTTGGGTTTTAACAGTTATAAAGCTTTAACTTTTTTTTTTTATCTCATTGGCTACTGTCATTAAATCTGACCACCACCATAATTTACAACATTGTGTGATTAAAAATCAAAAAATGCTTCAAACCCATAATTTTGTACAACTGTGATCATTTAAATCACTAAAAATAAAAAATACTTGAAAATAAATATCAGTATCTGTCAAAATTATTTTAAAAAACATTGAATTCTACCAACCCTATTGAGAAGGTTAAAGGTCAACCTGTGAGGATACTGCCTATCAAAATGGATCTTCAGCTATATAAAAACATGGTACAAGCTATCCAAGTTGGAAACAGCTAGCTACATTAGAACTCATTCTGCTAGAGTTAGGTCAGCCTCTGCTACCGGATTGGGGAATATCCCTTACTGAAAATATGTAAGGCAACCTCCGGGAGCTCAGTCAACTCACTCATTGTAGAGGCTTCCAGATGAGATGCCCATTTTAGTAGGGCTGTCGTGTAGTCATTTTTAAAGTAGGACTCCAGTACCCATCTCCAAAGAAACAGACAGTCACCAAGAGTGAAATCTGTGTGGACAGTCACTGAAGGAAGAATGGTTACTAACCTTACAGCAACTGTGGTTCTTCAAGATGTGTTATGCACATGGACTCCAGGACCCGTCCTCCTTCCCTTCTACTACAGAGTCCTCCTCTGGGATTTATTATTGACAAAAGAAATGAAGTATGGTTGGGCCTGCTCTGCCCTTTATGACCTCGGGTGCTGAGGTGTGAGGACACCTAAGGCACCGGGGCAGCCCCAAGACAATGGACAAAGGAATCCAATCTTGTGCATGTGCACCAAGAGTGGAATCCATATGGACAACACATCTTGAAGAACCTTAGTTACTGGGAGATAAGTCCTTTCTCCCAGCACCAGCAAATAGCCTATATAATATGTCAACAAACTTACAATAGATGCCATAGACAGCATATTCTTATTACACTGTCTGACTAGTTTTGGTTGCAGCTAGGCTTCCCTTTTTTATGGGAAACTGAGTGAAGTGTCTTATGATACGGGTCCCTTGAAGGTAGCTTTATTTTTAATACTGAAATATAAAATAAACGAACAAATTATTATTAAAATTATCATTCTCCTGTGGTTTTTAAGGTTACATTAATTAAGCTGCAAATTCCATGTTACAAAGTCTAAAAAAAGTTATGCCAAATGCTAATTGTAATGGCTTTTTTTCTTCCTGAAATTTTATATGCAGGTGCCCTTGAGATTGCTTGTTTTAGCAAAGTAAACAGAACTGTTAACACTGTGCTATGTACTGTACCTCTTTGCTTGCTTGCTTATTTTAAGCTATGAATTTATGTATTGCAGGTTGAAGCCTTCCCTTCATTTTGTCTCATGGAATCAAGAAGGTTGGAAAACTGGCCTATGTTCAGTACCTCCTGTGGGCCATTCTCACTCACTGTTGGCATTAGCAAACAACACTTGTGTGAAACCGACCTTTACAGAGCTCAAAGACAGATTCATGAAGCTGTACAAGAAAAAGGTACGGTGAAAAGCAGCATAACATTCCAGTAGTCTCTTCTATAATTTTATTTTTTGAGAAGTGGAGGAGAAAAGCAAATTTCAGTGCAAGCTGTAACAAAGAAGATATTGCTTTAATATAGATACAATAGACTTTGCACGCCGAATGCAAAGCAGTGTTGTGGACCTATCTTTTCGAAAACAATGCATTCTTTTTTTATTAGTATTCCTGTACCACCAGAATGAGTGTCTTGATAACACATCCTATATCTGAATTGCACCCCACCAGTATAGCTGGGAGCATGCTACAAAAGTGTAGCCCTTCTAAATATACCTAAAAACACTTCAATTAAGCCTCTTTGTTTGCCATGGCAAAGGAACTGGAAAAGCTGTGGCTTTGTCAAAGCAAAAGATAGAAACGTAAACTAAGTTATCGCTCATAGGGTTTTTTTTAATGTTTGTCATTATAAGTCCTGTGCTATTGATCATCAAAAAACCTTTAGGTTTTTAACACCAGTACTCTAACTCACTGTATCAAACTTGTAAAATCCAATGAAGCTGTCTTGTAACACAGACTGAGACTTCAGTTTTGTCATGAAAGTCGTGGCTGTGGCAAACATATAGCCTTAGCTAAAATGAGGGTGGAGTTTAAGTTAACAACTAAAACTAAGTTGGGCAGATAACCCAAGAAAAGACTGAAAGGAAAAGAACCCTATATTGAGTTAATAGGATATCCTAAAGCAGTGGCTCTCAACCTTTCCAGACTACTGTGCCCCTTTCAGGAGTCTGATTTGTCTTGCATACCCCACAAGTTACACCTCACTTAAAAACTACTCGCTTATAAAATCAGACCTAAAAATACAAGTGTGTCACAGTGCTCTATTACTGAAAAATAGCAAATATCTAGATGAGTTGATGCACCCCCTGGAAGACCTCTGCACACCCCAGAGGTACATGTATCCCAGTTGAGAACCACTGTTCTAAAACACTTTTGGAAGTTCAATGTTTTTAAAGGAATCCTAAAAAGTGGGAAGATTAACCTTAGGGCATGTCTACACTATAGGTGCCAGAGCTGTTGATGCTTCCTATGTGGACTGAAGGAGGTTTTCTGTTAATATAAATTATCCACCTCCCAGTCCCCAAGCATTTATACTGGGGTGTTAAATCAGCTTAAAAATGGCACTCAGGGTTTGAATTTTTCACATACCTGAGCCAGGTAGCTAGGTCGTAGTTAGCTACATTTTAAGCGTAGTCCTGGCTAAACACTAATTTCAGTGAATTCCAGACACTGCAGCCCACTACAACAAAGCCACAATTATCTGCCAGCCTCCTTTGATTGGCCCTGTAAAGGTGGGTGGCAGATAAACATAAGCGCTTAACTTCTAGCCCCGGGGGGAGTCATTGTGCCCTCCCAATCCTGGGCTTCTCCAAGGGCCAGAGAGGCCCTCAGCGTAATGTAGGCAACCCTGAGGGCTTGTCTAAATTACAGCAGTTTCCCCAGATTATCCTATGGACTGCAGCGCTGCCCAGAATTTCTGCAACATACAGCACTGCTCCACCCACCCCCATTCTACACCAAACCTTTCAAGGGGAGTCTCGGGAGGCCACCTTTCCCAGACAGAATCAGGGTTGTTAGGGCTTCTTTATGTGCTGCAGCCCTTTTGCCTGTCACAAATGGGCTGGAGCAGGGATGAAGGCCTTGCCCCCGTTCAAGATGGGGTCTCTAAAGTACCCAGGACTTAGGCCCTTAAAGACTTTTGAAAATAATAATGTTATGGACCAACTGCCACTTCAGAAGCAGCCAACAGTCAGTCAAACCAATGAGTAAAAATGCTGCTGCATTCTGAACTAATGGCAAATAGTAGAGAAGCTCTGCTGTAAACTCCACTAATCAGGAATTACAATAATAAAGCATTTATTGCCTTTACTCCATTACTATCTTGATATCTTGCAGCACTGGAAAAAACACTTCTGAACCACAACTGGCACCTGGCTTTCAATATAAAGGGCTTGGTCAGAAGTGACACTAAGGGCTTGCCTACAGTGTGCCATAGTGTGGACTATTGGGGAGTGAATTGCAAAGTGTACCAAAGTGTTGCGCACTAACTGCCTCATATGGATGCTGCTGGCCAAACTAGTTTGTGTTCTCTAACTGTTAGGACTATGTTAACGTGAACTAGGTACTTTTTTAAGTTCATGCTAGGAGCATCCACACAGGGCAGTTAGTGTGCAACTCTTTGGTATGTTCTGCAATTCACACCCCCAATAGTCTGCACTGCGGTGCAGTGTAGACGTAGCCTAAGATTCTTAACTATGTATTGGTGAATCCTTTCAACAAGCTTCCACACAAAGGAACAAGCCTCCTTAATGATCTTTATTTAGAGTAAGACAGGATGGAGAATGAGGCATGTGACTGATCTGGCTGACAGTATTGTTCAAGATCCCCTCCCTACTCACCCAAAGATTAATTAGATCAACCTAGCAACGTCACTCAGGGCTGTGAAAAAATTCATGCACTGAGCGCTGTCGCACGGTTGACCTAACCCCCAGTGCAGATGCAGCTAGGTCAACGGAAGAACCTAGTTACTACCTCTCAGACAGGTGGATTACCTACATCAGTGGAAAAACCCCTTCCATTAATGTGGGGAAAGTCTACAGCAACACAGCTCTGGCACTGTAGTTGTCGCTGAAGCAGCTGTAGTGTGGGCATGCCCCAGAGTATTGCAGCAGGAAGTTGCTAAGTAGCATTTCAGCAAAGGATATAGTGAATCTAGACAATCTTTCAATCTATTTATGATAGTGCTTGTTGTCCCCTTTCAAGGCAGGCTAAACAATAATGTATGTTGAGCTAGATTAATCTAACTTCTTGTGCACAGAAAAGGATATAGTTAATCTGTGTATATTCTTATAGGCTCACCTTCACCATTACTTGCACATTGATGGGATGGAGCAAAGCTGTTTCTCCGAAGCCATATCATCCTTGTCAGATCTAATAGAGGAGTATAACCAGCTAGATGCCACTAAAAGTGCGCCTAGAACATATCCCTCAAGACTGAAGATAGCTATGTAACAGAAGAAGAATTGTTCTCATTTGCAGAACAACAGACTGCCTAAGCTAACTGGATGGGTTGTGAAGCACCTAGGACTAATCATTCCACAGGGTTCCTGGTACTGTCCCTCTCCAGGCTGACTGGGAGTGTTGTATCAGGTGCTCAGCCTGTGGAAAAGGGACCAACATATACTGCACACTAGCAGAGTAAGTAGAGATCACATCTGCCAGGAGGAGAGAAGGGAGGAATTATAACAGCCCAAAATGGAGTTGGTGAACTCCGTGGACCAACTTGCGCTAATTGATCCCTGCTTTGGAGCAGAGTCCCCTGGGTATAAGATACACGAGGGAAGGGAAATCCTACATTTCCTTTTTTGAGATGAAAGGCATCTAGTGTGTCATTTCTGAAGTTCCTAATATCCTAGAAAATTTATTTCCAAAATGATGGTCTAAGTGATGTGTGTCACTATTCACAACTTAGTGTTGCTTCATCATTGTATTTAGATGTAATTGAACTAAAATTTTCCAAGTTGATATTAAAACTATCAAGAATAATTTGACAAAACGAATGCATCAAGTACAATCCTAATATATCGTATAATAATGCTTCACCTTTCATGAACTGTAGATTGCACTAATGTTGGTTTATGTACTGATGGGGATAAGAGGCTAGCATAGTATGCCGCCTCTTTATCCAATAACTGTGATCATATGTACTTAAGATATGGATTGTTTGGTGAACGAAGATTATAGTCTTAAAAGAACCTAATTAAAATAGAAGCATATTTTAAATATATAATTAGAGATTTTTGTATTCTGATCAGACTATATTTATAAACCGTTGTCTTAATAACAACTCTTATATTTTTGCAGAATAAAATATGCGGATATTCAGAATTTGTCTGCCAAGCCTGATTCCTTTGTCTTAAAACTGCATTAAGCAACTGCAAATGGACCCATAAAATGATTTTTTTTTTTTTTTTTTAATTACAAGTTTCTTTGAAGAGAGCTCTGGTGGCAGTATGACCAGACACAATAGTATTAGTTCTAATTTTTAATATATGAGGCCAGAAATACACAAGACAAATATTTGTTGAGGCAATTCTTATTAGGAAGAAAGCATTTTGAAAGTCACTCCAGTGAAACAACTTACCTATAGAACACTACAAATGTACTTGGCACTTCATGACAAAAGACATAGGGTAAAATCCTATCCTCATTGAAGTCACTGGGAGTTTTGCCATAGACTTCAGTGAGGCCAGGACTTCACCCATGGTCCTACCCCAAGGAGCTTGCAGTCTAGGTTAAATAAGAAACAAAATATCATGAAGAGGGAACAGAAATGAAGGTGGGACCAGCATAAGATCAGGAGGTTACTTTTCATTGTATATGTAGTGTTTGTTCCTTTTATAAGTTTGTTTTTGTCAGCATGTCATGAGTGGGGAAAAATAATGAAAAGGCAAATTGTACACATTTAAAATTAAAATCTAGAAAAATAGTTCATTAGGAATGAAGTGAACTAACCTATGTCTTGAAAAATACGTTTTCATTTGTACCTGCGCAAATATAATGTTTCTTTTATTCACTGCATTTGGAGAAATGTAAAATATAAGAATTGGTGCACAACTGAATCTGAGCTTAAAATTCATTTGTAGTTGTATGCTACAATATGTAATGTTGTTTTTTTCTAACTCACAAAAGATCAATCTTTTTTCCTAATGCTGTGTCCTAATGATAGATCAGATGTTACAGCAAAAAAAGTTAGTAGAAAAAGGAATCTTAAGTTACTTGGATGTTTAATTTAAACCTACATGTTTGTTGAGGATGAGGGAAAACACCTATTTCTAGGAGTTTTTTGTGTAAATATGGAGCAAACTCACCCCTACATTCCTGTGGATTTTTTTTTTTAAATTACAAAAGTTTTCCCTCCATGGCTGTCCCTATGTTAGCTAGACGTTCCTCAAATGTATACTCACACTTCAAACAATTTAATTCTTACATTTTTGGAGTGTCTTGTTTTACGTACATAGATGTTCTTCTTAAACCATGTTCTCAGGGTATTTAACAGAAGAATGCCAACAAGTTTGGTTTCAGTGGAAGGGTCTTCTCTTTAGCTAACTCTTCAAACTATGAGCATGCTGCCATCCTGATGATATACACTGCTGTCCATGGTGTAAGTTATAATAACTTGAGTCCCGAAAATATATCTCCTGGATCATTACAAATCCTCTGACAAACACAAGATGTGATCCACATCATCTTCCACTTAAAGGAGCTTTCTTTGGGGCAGTCAAACTGTACAATGATCATTTTGGATTTGTTAGGTATGCAACATCTCTTGTCCAGACACACACCACAGAAAGTAGGTTTGTAGCTTTGTGTGCTTGAGCATCCAGAAAAGGCTAGCTTCTCTGCTTTGGGAGGCTGAAATGTTGGCTGACACGTTTTTCCTTTTGGAATCTTAAATGTAAAACAAAGCAAAGCTTGAAACGTCACATGAAAAAAGCCAAAAACAAACAACAAAGGTTTTGAAATGCATTTAAATAGCAGTAGCATTTGAAACACTATCTACTTTTTTTATGCTGTCTTACTTTTCTTTGTACCAGTCAGAAACTGAGATTTATTTTTTAAAGTAATAAAACAGCAGGCTACCAGTAATGATCCTCAGATTTGTGGCTTTCTTTAAAATTATACTTCTGTAGTTCACTGCTACATGATAAAGACAAGATCAATCTTGTATTTCAGGAAGGCTCACATATAATGGAAAGCCATTTTGCACTACAATTTACCTTTATAGTCTTCAATATATTGGTCTGACAAGGTTGAATGAAACACAACCTCTCTTCTTTTCTCATTTCACATTTACTGTTTTCATTCGTTACTCTGTTGGATATACCTATGCCACAGGTTCTGGAACAAGGTGTCCAAGAAGTTGCCTGTACTAAGCACTTCTCCTTCAAAACAAGTGGTAGACTTCTGTAATCTGAGAGACAGAGCAATATATTTTACATGTTGCAACACAGCAAGATAGACACAGAACTTTTAAAAATAGCCTAAAGTAGCATTAATTGAAAAAGTGATTTAGCATTTGATTTCTGTTCATCTGGTTTCTCTCGTTAGAACTAAAAGGCTGAGGCTGAGATGTGCAAAGCTGCCTAAGAAATTTGGACACCAATTTCCATTAACCTTGGAATTTGACATCCAAATCTCTGAGATGGCTTTGAAAATCTCAGCATGACTGTTCGTATGTTCTATGGCCCTCCAGATTAATGTTATGGGAACCCAAAATCCCTTCTGAAGAACTGTTTTTTTAAAACATCCAGACTAGTGAAGAACACATTTTAAAAACTTCTTAGACTGCAGACCAGGTGCAGCTGTGAAAAGTTATATGAACACATGTAAATAAATCTTTTGATATGTAACTTTTCTTTTTTTATGTCAGAAGTGATTTTTTTTCAGTCATTTCTAAATATTAGTGCTAATAATCTAATCCCCTACCTAAAAGGAATGCAAAAAGGTAAAGGTATAAAATAAGATTTAAAATCACTGTGGCAAATCTTGATGAAATACTCAAGAAGGGCTCACAGGGTTTGAAATCTGCACATGTAGTTAAGAGGGTAGGGCAGAATTATGAGGGTACCTGGAAGGTAGACAGCAGGTTAAAAATCTCAGTGCAGGAAGCAGATTAAAAGCCTGGCACAGATCTGCAATAAATAAAGGGAGGTTACATAATTGCTCATATGTAGTACATTTTCTACGTATGATATAGCTACTGTCTTTGTTTAGGAATTAGCTAAACAGAAAATGCTTAAGGAAAGCAGAAAAACTGAAACAACAGTAAAAGCAATAAAATTAAGCTTAGCATTTGCTACCAGCATTAACAGAAAGGAGGAAATAATTAAAACAGTCTTAGAGCTAACAAGCCACTGCATGACTTCATGCAAACTATGCACAAATTGAATTTAAACCGTAGATTATTACATTATGTTAATGAGAGAACATCATTTTTTAAACAAATTTTCAGGTTTTCTCTGAAAGGAAAAAGCATTTCTCCTACCAAGGATTCCTACTCTATTTTGTTTTTGTCCCTTCCATCTTCCTCACTTTCCATGTTGTCTCCCTGTTCTTTGGGTGATGTCTCAATCTTAATTGGTATTGTAAAGTGCCATGTACATCTCTGGTGCTTCAGACATAATAAATAAGGCCTCCACATAGTACAGACCTTCTGTTCATTCAGGCTAAGTGGTACTTCTTTTCCAAGAGCTCTTACTTCCAGGTTCAAGTGTGGCTGAAGGTGTTTCTGTTCAGTTTAAAGTAACTGAAAATATTCAACCTAGTGCTGGGGCACTATTTTGTATCACTTTCCCTCCCTGTCAGCCCAGGACGTAAAGAAACAAGATGTAGGATTATAGCTACTCCTGGGGAGAGTCTGTGCCATTGCGAAATGCAAAATTTTGCAGAAATTAATGTTGTGTGTGCAGAATTTTCTTTTTTCCCCACAGAAATGGGCTGCAGAGATGTTGGCCTCCATTAGGGGCCATTGGACCTGACAGAGCCCGGGAGGATTTTGAACTGGAGGATTCCCAGCAGCTGCAGTTCCCAGCATGTCCTGAAGGAAGGAGTTGGCATGCAGGAAACTCTATGCAAGCCCAGGACCTAGCATCAGGCTGTTTCTCCCTCTGGATCCCTAGGAGGGTAGGGGATGTGAGTATCTGGCCTGGGGGGCCCACAGCTGGCCTTTGTGGGGGAAGGGTGTGACTGGCTGGTCTCTAGGCGGGGAGGGTGCAGAGAAACAACTGGGTTGTGATGGGAGTTTCTTTAACTCTCTATTCCTGGGAGAATTTAAGTGTGTCTGTATTGTTACAGACCTAATTGCTGACAGGTATTTTGAAATCAATTACCAAAATAATTGAAACGGGTGTGATTATATAAAATTATTTTGACAAAATTTGCAAAATTTTAATATATTGTGTGCACAGAATTCCCCCAGGAGTAGATTATAGCCCAGGTCCTCATATGGTAGTGCTGAGGGTTAACTATAAATTTAATTCCAGAAGTTAATTTTTGAGTCCGTCACGCTGCAGTGTTTCATTATTGGCTTGGGTCTATAAAATCATGGTTTGAAATTGAAGATGGATAGGCATGTGACCCACAAAGCTCATGTTTTAAATCAAAGGACATTTTTATTTAGATTTAAATATCTGCCAGGAGTTTGTAACCCAAATATTGTAACATCATGGTAATACATGAAAACTGGACATGTAAACAAACTTGACTTTGCATTCAACCGGAATCAACGCCAGAAAAGTTCCATTTAAATGCCTGGTTCCTGAAATGGAATCCCTAGTGCACTGAGCCCTGTAGAACAAAGTGGTCTCTATCCAGGAAGGCTTTGACAAATGGGGAAAATTCTTCTATGGATGTGCCGGCAAAGGGTTAAAAGCAATTTCTGGGTCCATTTAGACCTGCCAACTCTCTATGGGTTTTCAGACCTTTCTACAGGACTGGGTGAAAAAAACTCTTAGGGTTTGTCTATACTTACCGCGCTGGTTCGGCGGCAGGCAATCGAACTTCTGGGTTCGATTTATCGCGTCTAGTCTGGACGCGATAAATCGAACTCAGAAGTGCTCCCCGTCGACTCCGGTAATCCTGCTCGCCGCGAGGAGTACGCGGAGTCGACGGGGGAGCCTGCCTGCCGGGTCTGGACGGGGGTAAGTTCGAACTAAGGTATGTCGACTTCAGCTACGTTATTCACGTAGCTGAAGTTGCGTACCTTAGTTCGATTTGGGGGTTTAGTGTAGACCAAGCCTTAGTCTGTGGGTGAAAATGCTGCTCTAATTGGCTGCCTTTCCCCTTCACCTGTGTCTTTGGAAAAGACAGTCTATCAGAGGTGTTGTATGAGCTGAATAACTGCATGGACCCTCAGCATGTATAGCAACCAGTGATCCTTCCCATCCCCTGCAAACATGGGGCTGGAATGCTCAGCCCTGTGAACTGAAAGCCAACTGGGAAGCAGTTGCTTTGCAGTTGTTCTCATTGTGTTTCACAGTTTATCCAAATTCCTGAATTCATAGCAAGGGCTGGAGTTGCTCTTCACTCTCAATAAAAATGATTGAAAATGCACCTTAAGATTTCTGTTTTATTAACGTGCTGGGAAGACGCAACATCTTGTCTTGCAGGTATATAAAATTATAATTCCAGTTTATTAATAAATTTTAATTGGTTTAAATTATTTGTTATCAGATATTCCAGATGGTTCCGTTTCTCCTTGGTTAGATTAACAACATTCTCTAAAAGTGTGCAATTCATTCGTTTGAACTCAGTTGCTTTTCTGAGTTCCTTTCCTACTGTGTATGGTTTTATTCCCAGTTTTGGATAAATTCTGTAAAAAGGAATTGCTATCCTTCATGTCTGGTCTAAGTATCAAATTTATCATTTAGATGTAGGATAAGCTTCCATTTTTTAGGATAGCTTGCATAAGCACTTGAACTTCTTGGAAGCTTGTCCAAACTGAATTCCAGATTTTGTGAGGTTAACCATCAGCATGTGAGTATAAATTTGCTATAGCCTGGGCTGGCTCGCTTGTTTGCATGCTCCTTCCTATATATCTGCAAAACTTGAATCTGGTTTGTTCTTGAGCCTCGGGCTATCCTTAGTTTTATTTTATTCTCCTTCTCATCCTAGAAGCAGAGGACGAATGATTTAACCTGGAAATGGCGATTTATAATTTGAACCTGATAATATTACGAGTAGTTTAGAAACCAGAAAATTATAAATTGCTCCATATTCTTATAGACTGAATCCAAGATAGAGAAGGAAGTTGGGTTTTTTCCCCCTTGCAATGGCTGAGATTTTGTCAATAACCAACCAGGCTGTCTGAGCCAAAATCTAGAATCCTCCATTTTCTATTGATAAGAAGGGTCTACAAGATGTCGGTAAATAGAATATCAAACCATTTGTTCTTTTTTTTTAAAATAAATGTGTAGTTTAAAAACGTATCATGTACGAAAATAGTTTACCATTCTAGTCATGCACACCTGGCATTAATCTGTAACCTGTTGATTGTAGCTGTTTCTGTTGTCCAGGGCCACAGTTGGAATGTCCAGACTTTTTTCTGCCGTTGACCATGACGCATTGACTTGCTGCTGCTTTTGAGGTGAATACAGGTGTACATCCAATTGCACCACTAACACAGAGACACTTATAAAGTGGAGTAGGCTGGAAGGCCTGGCCATTGACATAATACACTCCACTGAGCTCACATCCTACTGCTATCATATCTGAAAATGGTAAAGAGCAAAATTACTAACACAGCTACAAGCTATAAAATGCAGTTAATGGATACCAAATGGTAAGGCAAGATCATCCAATTACCGGCATTGATGAAGTTCTGCAGATGTAAGAGGAGAGTTCTGCCCTTTTCCACCTAAACACAACTATTATCTGTGAGAAATTATACTTATTGGCTGCTTTGTTTCAACCCCGTCACAAATGCTTCCATAAATAAGAGTGGATACACCTAATGGACCACTCTGACTGATGTGTAAAATGGTGTAACGGTGACACCATTAAAAATACTTACTTACACATCAGTAAATGAGTGAGTGTACGGCTGGTGTAATTTACAGACAAGGAACTGTGCAGCCCAAACTAAAAGATTTTTTTTTTCTTTTGAGTCAGACTATAAAGAACCATGCCTATCACCCCCTGAAGTTTCAAGAATAGGATGTGAAAAAGTAACTTACATGCACATACTCCTGTTTCATACCTAGGCCTGTCTGCAGAGTAATCACAGTAAAGTCCTTTGTGAGGGTCACAGGTATCTGCTTCATTACAGATCTCTCCAGCCTGCTTGGCACAGATTTTACAACATCCGCAACCATCCTTTACCAGGCTCACTCCAGGGGTGCAGGTTGGCACACGGGGGCATTTGCATGGCCAATGACAAAACTCTTTACGCTGATGTACCTCACTGGCTTCTGCAGATTTTTCCCCAGGCTTCACTTCTAGTTGTCCGTTGCCTTGTGCCCTGCAGAAAAACTTACATATGGTTGGACTTTTGAGGGCTGGGTTACTTTAAGCATGGTTAGTATACCATAAACTTTAGTAAGGATGAAAGAAGTGCATTTCATAAAGCCACTAAAGCTTTTGTAAAAATTCACAAGATGAAAAAGTGAGAGACGCTGGGGCAGTACATGAGAAACAAAGGACCAAATTCACCACTAACTTAGCACATTTGGAGTGTTACACCAACAATGAATCTGACCTACTGTTTATTTCAAAGAAAATTAATCTCTCTTCTTTCAACAAAATAAAACTTTTAGTGTAGTTAGTCAGGAGAAGGTTTTAAATTTGGTGTTGTACGGTTTCACACTGTTGATGAAGTTATACCAAATGTACTCAGCCCTAATCTATAGACTGTATCTGTCAGCCCTACAAATTCACTCTGATATCTGGAAGTCAAGTGATCTTTCTGCCACTTACATTGGCGCAAGTATTTGAAAATTTGGCACTCACAGCTTACTTGACAATTGGGTTGTTGGTGTGCGAAGGAACAAAAGGCAGGTCACTTTTCCATTGTTGTGTTGGCTTTGCTGTGCTAGTGGCAGGAAAAATGTGTTGTAGGGTGCTGATCCTGCAAACAGGTACGCATGTGAGCAGTTCCACTGAGTTTCACGAATTTGTTCACATGCATAAATTTACTCACATGAGTGTTTGCAGGATCCAGGGCTTACGTAGGAAAGAGATCTTAACAGACTGGCGGCAGCACTGAGATGGCAAGGTGGTAGGCTGAGTGACCTAAAGCAAAAGTCCTGTGTGTCTCATGATTCTACACAATACTCCACACAGTCTAGCTCCTGCTTCAGAGTTTAAGTCTTCACTTTAAAGGAAAACTGGTTCTAGCCCATGATTGAATAGAGAACCTTCCAGAAATGAGCCATTAGTGTTGTTTTCTGAAGTCTACAGTGAGCCTGAAACAGTATTTCTGAGAGCGGTACGTTGCTTCTGTTTATTTCAATGGCGTATTAATGCTAAAACATAATGACAATTTAAATGTCAACCATAACTATTTCACTGGTCTTAAATAAAAACCTAGACCTTAATGTGCTTATTTAGCAGTGGTGAATAGATTGATATGGGGGAAGGATCCACAGAGCGGCTAGTAATTCCCATGGTCTAAGGGGTTTGGGAACAAGGAGTACTAGCAGCTCCACCAGTGTAGCTTAAAGAAACCTCCAACCTTGCCCATTAAGAGCCAGGGAAAGAGAAGATACAGGCATTCCCCACTGACAAAAGCCTCAGCTACCACGTAGGTGCCAAAAACCTGATCCATCTTCCTCATTTTTCTGGGTACCTAAGGCTCCCCTTAAATGCAATCAGCTTCTCTTTCTCCAAACAAATTCTGCAGTGCAGTACTGTCTGGTCAGTAAAAACAACCTTTGGCAGTCTATAGAAGACTATTGTACTAGTTATATTATTCATTTTCCTATTTAATTCAATACAAATTCCCATTTTTAAACTGGAAGTTGCTGCAGAACTCTGCTTTGCATGCCACAACAACCAGCCGCATAACTGAATTCCAGTTCACCACAGGGAATAGGGGATCTTCCTAATGAGGTTTTTCCCCTGTGATTTTCATATTTATAGTAATTTTTCTAGCTATGTTCATCATTTTTCAAACATTCCACCAAACCTATAAAGTTTTACTGGGTTCCAACATCTAGCTTCCATAGTCACTTGACTAGAACTATTTTTTAAGATACACACCTGTTCACAAAATCAACCACTATGGGAGCTGAAATATTATGCCATACCTCCCAATAGGCTCTGCCATGTACCAGGCAGTTTAATAAATGTGGTGTTTTTAATCATTCCATTATTTATTTTCATTCGTTCTCCACACAAACGTAGTACAGTAGTAATATGATAAATCACTAGCTCTTATAACTGATTTTTTTTAAGGGAAGGCTTTATGTTAACCTTTCAACCAGCCCTACAATTAGCTTAGTCTGTACTTCTGGTGCCAGTTATTAAAGCTTTTTAAAATTTCTGTCTCTGGACGAAGTTTGTGAGGTAAACAGGTGTTCTTAAAAATTTATCAGTATAAGTGACTGGATGGTTACTTTAGGAAACTCCCATCAACACAGCTCAACATTTGCTGAAACCTTTTCCCCCAAAATATTATCTATCTTGTAAAAATTTGGCTAGGATCTGAACTACACACTGTGATATTGTCTGTGTGACTAAAATCAGTATCTCTTATTTCAAAATGGATCTGTGTACTCTTAACAGAATTCCTTCATATTGCTTACATTAATGCAGTTATTTAAGCTTTTGTATTATAAGTCAAAATGTGCTTTGAACCTGCTCTACCTAAACAAAACAAAAAAAAAAAGAAAGAGAGGACAACTCAGAGATGTGAACAGGACCGGTGCAACCACTAGGCTGACTAGGTGGATGCCTAGGGCGCCAAGTGGTTGGGGGTGCCAAAAAAGCAGTGCCCCAAAAACTTTTTTTTAAGCAGCGGAGCACAAGGCTGCTGCTGCTCCCCGGCTCCAGAGGGACTGCCCGTGGTGTGGCCAGTCCTTCCCCCCAGGGGAGCAGCCAGTGGTGGCGCGGGGAAGAGGAGAGTCTAGCGCTAGCAGCTGCACCTTCTTCCCCGCACCGCGGGCTGAGCCGGGCTCCCCGCCACCCCCGGGGTTCTCAGCGGCGGCGGCAGCAGGCTCGGGCGCAGGGGGGGTTGGCTGCCTGTGCCGCCGCGGAGAGCCCAGCTCAGCCTGCGGCGCAGGGAAGAAGGCGCAGCTGGGCTCTGCTCTTCCGGCGGAGAAGCTGGGTGTCTACTCCGCCTGCAAGCAGGGCCGGCTTTAGCAAGAGCGGGGCCCGATTCCTGGGGGCGGGGCTTGCTGCAAGCCCCGCCCCCAGGACCCAAGCCGAGCCGCCAGGGGGGCCCCGAGCCGCGCCGCCGGAGGGGACCGGGGGGGCCCCGAGCCAAACTGAGCCGCGCCGCCGGGGGGGCCCCGAGCCGAGCCGCCGGGGAGGTCCGGGGGGGGCCCGAGCCGCGCCGCCGGGGGGGCCCCGAGCCGCGCCGCCGGGGGGGCCCCGAGCCGAACCGAGCCGCCGGGGGGGCCCCGAGCCGAACCGAGCCACGCCGCCGGGGGGGGACGGGGCCGGAGCCGGGCCACGGGGGCCGTGCTGGGGCCTGCGGGAACGGGCCGCGCCTCCCCGGAGCCCTTCTCCCGCCCCCACCCCAGCTTACCTCGTGCTGCCGGCCGGCCCGCCCCTGCTGCTTAGTCTCAGACTAAGCAGGGGAGGGGGCGGGGCGTGCAGGGCAGGGGAGGAGGGGGAAGTGAGCTGGGGGCGGGGTGAACAGCTGCAGCGCGGGGCCCTCTTGGCGCGGGGCCCAATTCAGCCGAATCGGCTGAATCGGCCTAAAGCCGGCCCTGCCTGCAAGGTACCTGGCCGGGCCGCAGGGAGCCGCACGGGCCTGCGGAGCACCGGGGGTGGGCAGGTCCAGTCCCTGGCCTGAGGAATGGTGTTTGTGGGGGGGAGCAACCCAGGCACCCCTCCCCCAGCCAGCGCCACCCCCGCCAACACCCACCAACCAGCTACCTTCTCCCCTGTGCACCCTCTGCCCCAACAACCCACCCTGTCCTGCCACTTTTGCCTCTGGGCAACCTCCACCCAGCAACACCCCTCCACCCCCAGCCACCACAGTCACCTTCACCCCTGCATCAACCTCTGGACCCCCCCTCCAGCTCCTTTCTGACTACTCCTCCCTTGTGCAAACCCCTCTGTGCCACCTTCACCCCCCTGCAACAACCCCAGGCACAGACACCTCCCAGCCTGCCAGCCCCTTGCAACAACCCCCTCCTGCCCACTCCTCCCTTGTGCCACTCCCTCCCTGCCACTGCACCTCCTGCAACAAGCCCCTTTTGCCTCCGTGCAATCTCTTCCTTGGCACTACACCCCCGCTCCTCCACCTCTTGGCCTCCTCCACCCCCTGCAACGATCCCATGCACACCCCTCTCTGCCACATTCACACCCTGGAAGAGCTCCCATACTACCCCCCCTCTTTGCACACACACACCCCCGTGCCCCCTGCACTTTGTGAACATCTGGGCCCCTGGGGGGAACTTGGCTGTAGGAAGGTGGGGGCTGGACATTGGAGGGGGGGCGCAAGGTGGAAGTTTCGCCTAGGGCGCAAAATATCCTTGCACCAGCCCTGGGTGTGACTCTTCACAGCAAGAAAAACAAATCATGAGAAAACATCCTGTGGTAGGGTTAACTCTGCTGCCACTGAATAACACTGTTTACTTGAAAAAATCTTCAGCGTTCTATCAAGTTAGGATACAAGCAGGCTTTAAATTTTTAAAGTTGACAAACCAAATATTTTATGATTCTTCCTTCCCTAGCCTATTATAACAATTGTGTCCACATCACACAAACCCACGGCACATGTTTTGCCAATCCTATGGGCAGATTCAGAAAGGAGACCATTGTGTGGAAATCTCTTGATGCGTGGTTGGTTGGTTGGTTTTTAAGATTAAGCAAATTATGTATGAGGTAAATAAATTAATACCAAAGTATAATTGTTTTGAAAACTGTCCATGTGGAGATTTAAACTTCATCATTAGAAGAGGAAAAGAACACAGTTGCAAGGTATTTTTTTAATGGAATTGGCCTTTGAAACTGGAGTAGATAGAGCAGAATTTCTCTGTTGTTAAAACAGTTTAATAACACCAGAGCTCTTTGCTAATTTGCAAAACTAGCTCATGGAGCCCTAGAGCCAGATCAGTGCATGTACCTGGAATATGAATGAAGGAAAGATGTTTACTTACATTGTGTCAGACAAGAATTTGCACTCAGAAAGAGAGAGAGAGTTGAAGTCACTGAGAATTTAATTTTTTTTTTTAGCAATGAACTGAAGTGAGAGGAAAATGTCAAAATTGTGACTGTGCAATGAATAAGCTGCAAATAAAATTGTACATGGTGGTAAAAAATGGCTTCCTATTCTGCACACAGCATTTTCTTGTGTGAATTTTATTTTGTCATGAAGGAAATAAAAGTTTTAACCGCTCGAGGGAGAAAAAAATATTTTGAGAAAACTTACCTGTTGCATATAAATGATGGTGAGGAGAGTGAGAATGAGGAGCCACTGCATGTTCCTGTAGAGTCAGAAGTGAAAGCGAGAGATAGAGAACAGGCTGAGCTGTGTCAGACTGAGCACTGTACACAAAGCTCTCCCTTGTCTCCTCTGCAAATCCTTCTTTCCTCAGCACATGCAAGAACACCCACACATTCATACTCGAAATCCTTCACTTCGTACATAACCAGTTTCGTGCTCAGACTTTCAACTGATCTTTCATTTTCTTAAGCCACTTTCCAGAATATGTTTTAACACCCTGTTCAGTGACAGAAAGTTGTTCCTGTCTTAACTGAGGTCAAGTTGGGCAAACTTCTGATTGGTGAAGTTAACTGCTGGAAGCGTGGAGGATTTTTTTAGCTTGTATTTAAATCCTTATTGCATGGACGTTATGATCATTTTAAAAGGACAGAGCCTCAGTAATACATTTTCTTGAAGCAGTATAAGCTGTGTTCCTCAAATTTAGAGGCCTAATCCTCTATGATGCATAATGCCTAATGGGGTCAGACCCTAAGAGATGGAAATATCAACATTTATTGTACATGCTATACAGTGTACCATGCACAATACCAGTGGGGCTATTGCACTGTTTATTTAGTGGAATAGAGATGGGGAAACTGGCACTCTGATCTGTGCATCTCCCTGTGTAGACCAGCTGCCAATGTTTTAATTACTGTGTTTACACTGTAATCTAATTAGGCATTGTGAAGCTGAGTGTCACTGCACTTAACTTTTAGGCACCTAGCAAATCACGGGAACAATACTGTGATCCACAGAGCCTGAGTTTAGCACCTAGATGCCCCATACAATGAATGGGGGAGAAAACACCTTAGAATGAGATCCACAAAAGCCAGCACACTGAGGAGGGAGCTGCCTAATGAGAGATGCCCAGGAGAGGGGTATGTCCTAGGCCCTGCCTCTCTGACAGAGATAGGCACCTATCTCTGCTTGGGATATATATAAACCAGGGGAAGATAGGCATATAGCCATCTAAGTCGTATGGGGGGGCCCAATCCAGTAGCCATGCCCAGGGGCTGCCTAACTCCATACAAAACAGCCAGGAGGGCAACACTCACTTATAGCCTTTAGCCTAGTGCTTAGGTAGGGTTACCATATTTTGTGCCTCCGAATGGAGGACACTCCACGGGGCCCCGCCCCCGCCCACGCCCCCCGCCCCAACCCCGCCCCCTCCCCTGCTTCCCGCGAACATTTAATTCGCGGGAAGCCTGAAGCAGGTAAGGGGGGGTGTGGGGGGAGGAGGCGCGGCCCAGTCTAGGTCGGCTCGGGCCCTGGGGTGCCGGCCCCAGCCGACCACCCCCGGCCCGCCCAGCACTGCCGGCCCCCGGCGGCCCGGCGCACCCCCGGGCGGCCCGGCCCCGCGGGTCCGGCCCCCCGGCCCAGCGTACCCCGCAACCCCGGCCTGGCTTGGCTCCCGGCCCCCCGGCCCAGCGCACCCCGCGACCCCGGCCCAGCTCCTGGCCCCGCGGCCCAGCGCACCCCCCGGCGGCCCGGCTCCCAGCGCACCCCCCGGCGGCCCGGCTCCCAGCGCACCCCGCGGGCCCGGACCGGCTCCCGGCCCCGCGGCCCAGCGCGCCCCCCGGCGGCCCGGCTCCCAGCGCACCCCGCGGGCCCGGACCGGCTCCCGGCCCCGCGGCCCAGCGCGCCCCCTGGCGGCCCGGCTCCCAGCGCACCCCGCGGGCCCGGCCCGGCTCCCGGCCCCGCGGCCCAGCGCACCCCCCGGCGGCCCGGCTCCCAGCGCACCCCCCGGCGGCCCGGACCGGCTCCCAGCCCCGCGGACCCGGCCCCCGGCTCCCCGCCCGGCCCCGCGCCCAGCCCGGCCCGGCACCGCGCGCCCGGCCCGGCACCATGCCCCCAGCCCCGCGACCCCAGCCCCGCACCGGCCCCGGCCAAAGAGGCCCCGCCGAGCCCGCCCTCCCGATTTTCCCGGACATGCCCGGCTTTTGGGGATTTCCCCCCGGACGGGGATTTGAGCCCCCAAAAGCCGGACATGTCCGGGAAAATCCGGACGTATGGTAACCCTAGCTTAGGTATTTACCCAGGATGTGGGAGAGTTCCAGGCCTCCTCTGCCTGATGAGGATTTGAACAGTGTTCTGCCACCTTTCAGATGAGTGCCCTAACCACTGGGCTACAGAGTCATTCTGATTTTTTTCCTGGCCCAATTAATATTTAATTATCCAATGATTTAATAGAATTAGAATAGAGACCTACATCAGAATATCCCACAGCCGAGTTAGTAGGGCATGCACCTGAAAGGTGACAACTCCTTGTTCAAATCCCTTCTCAGCAGGCAAAGGGGGCACTTGAACAAGAGGGTCTCCAACAGCCTGGGTATACCTAACTACTATGTTATAAGGGAGGTCCTCCCACACCTGGCTGTTTTGTACAGAGTTAAGCAGGCTCTGAGCACGCCTACTGACTCTAGCCCCACACACATGTGCATCCAACAGTCTCTCTTTCCCCGGTTTGTGTATCTATCTGGGGCCGGGAGTTAGGTGTCTGGGTGCCTAGAGGGAAGCAGCAGTGCCTGTGCTCAGAGGCAGAAACATAGATGCACAGGGAACTTTCACTGCAAAAACTTAGACGCTGAGTGACTTTAAGTATCAGGGGGTAGCCGTGTTAGTCTGTATCTACAAAAACAACAAGGAGTCTGGTGGCACCTTAAAGACTAACAGATTTATTTGGGCATAAGCTTTCGTGAGTAAAAACCTCACTTCTTCGGATGCAGTGACTTTAGGCACCTACAGGGTTAGGTGGAAGCCAAGCAGGTGTTCTGTGGATCGCAGTGGTGCCTAAAAATGGGACTTAGCCACCTACATGTCAGGGACCATGGCTCTTGAATGCTGATGCACAGGGCTCCCAGGAGCTAGTAAGTTCTAACCTGCAACTCGGTGACCTGTTTAACAGTTGTCAGAATAGAAGCAGAATGCTGACAGAGAACTCCAATACTGGGATCTGATGGGCTGAACACTGCGGGGTCCTGATTGCTTCCCAGCTTCTATTTAAACCAAGCACAGGGACAGGAAGTTATCCATGCAGCTGGGTTTCCCCTGCTTAGGACTGCTTCTCCTGCAATACTTGCAGCTACTGCTGAATCCCTGGTCGCCTGACCCTGCCTGCCTCCTGACACCTGAGTCCTGTCTTGGACTCTGACCTCTTGGTATCTGCCCTGGCCTGACTCTTGCTCTGACCATTAGTTCAGATGTCCACATCCTGGTTGTGACACTAAGTACCCTTTGTGGAGCTCACCCTGACTGCCTAAAATTCTGTAGGACCAGGTCTATACTCAAAAAGTTCTGCTGGATAATACTGTTGATTAGGCTTTTGAGTTGTTGTGAAATTTTTATATTGGGAAAAAATATTGTAGTGTAGATGCAGTTATACTGGCAACAAATCCTTTTGCTGGTACAGTTTATTTTGTTTGGAGAACTGGTACAAGCTGTATCAACAAAAGAATTATTTTGCCGCTATAAGCTGCGTTTCCACTAGGGGGCCTGCTGGTATAGCTATACCGGAAATCCTTTCAAGTGTAGACAAGGCCGAGGAAGACAAAAGAAATTCTGTTTCATAATCTGACTGAAATCCTCAATGGTTGGTTCTTGGTTGACTCATCCTTCCTCTGCCTGTTCCTTCCAGCCAGCTACCATCATGCCAAGCTAACTACATTATTATAATATGCTTTATCACCAGATAGGTGCATAGGTAACTATCTTACTGGCAACTAGCTCAGCTGTGCTCACGGCCAATCTTAGTTTTTTGGTAGGCTAAACAAAACTAGATTTTAATAGCATAGTTGAGATCAGAAATGGGAGTTTTCTAAAAGCAGATTTCGTTTAGAAAAATAAAAACTTTAGGCTTTCACTTCAAAAGCAGTGTATGAACACAATTGTATCTTGTCTTTATTTACATTAGAGAGAAGAGAAGTTACTATTAAGACACAAGCATAAACACGAGCCTAGAACTGTCTCATATGGGTAAAAACATAGGCAGCTAAACATCAGCAATTGAGGGCTTTTTAAGCTGAAAGGGCATAGAAATGAGGAATGATATTTTTTTTCTGTGAAGGCCAAAAGGAGCCCAGAGCACACTTGCAACTTGGAGCCCCATGTGGCTTTTTGTTTTGAGTGCCTCTAGGGTTGGCACTGGCTTTGAGGAGCTTTAGTTCTACCAATAGACATATTTCAATTTCAGAAGCAAGATCCATGGCACAGGAAAATTGCAGTGTAGAAAGCCAAATCATATTCATTTGATTAGGTTGCCATGGCTTGTCAAGCAGCATCACACGTAGCTATCATTTGACCATGGATGGCAGTACTTAGAAACAGGTTTGCAGCTCTGTTTCTAATTGAGCAGTGGGTTTTTTTCAACCTTTTTTCATTTGCGGACCCCTATCAAATTTTGAATTGAGGTGTGGACTCCTTTGGAAATCTTAGACATAGTTTGCAGTCCATGGCCCACGGGTTGAAAACAATAACCTTTTGCGGACCCTTTAGACGTAGTCTGCAGACCCCTAGGGGGGAACCACTGTAATAGAAAAACTAGGGTTGTCAATTCATCGCAGTTAAGTCACATGATTAACTCAAAAAAAAAATCACAATTTAAAAAATTAATCATGATTAATCGCACTTATAACAATAGAATACCAACTAAAATTTATTAAATATTTTTGGATGTTTTTCTACATTTTCAATATTGATTTCAAATACAACACAGAATACAAAGTGTACCGTGCTCACTTTATATTATGATTTTTATTACAAATATATGCACTGTAAAAATGATAAACAATAGAAATAGTGCAATCTCTTTATCATGAAAGTGTAACTTACAAATGCAGATTTTTTTTGTTACATAACTGCACTCAAAAACAAAACAATATAAAACTTTAGAGCCTACAAGTCCTCTTAGTCCTACTTCTTATTCTGCCAATCACTAAGACAAATAAGTTTGTTTACATTGACAGGAGATACTGCTGCCTTCCTTGGACTGTGCAAAAAGTGGGAGACATGGATCCTTTTTCTGCATTTTCCAGAAACCATTAAGGGCACTAAGATCAAAATGTTGCATCTACTGCTAAACATTGTTTTTCCCTCAGGACATTTCCATATTCTCACTGAAGCTGTAGGGATGCTGGATTTGCTCCCCCTTCTTTAATCTGCCTACCTTGGAGGCCCTGCATCGCAACTAATATTCTTCTGACTGATGAAGACTGGACTCAGTCAGTGCCCTGGCATGACATTAGAGACTATGCTTTATTGGTCCTATGGCATTTTACACAAGTGTTAAGGTTGTTAATGCCTGTGTCCTGACTGCACTGTAGTTTGGGTGCTTGCATTCTCGTTGCCTAACACTCCTGTGGAGATTCAATTAGATAAGGCATTCTTCATTTCCTGAACTAAAATTGTTCTGTTGTGTAGGCTGGTGCCATTATAATTCCATTTCAGAGGGCGTGTATTTTGGTGGTGTATGAAGTGATCCCTAAATACAATACATATAGCTTGTTATTCTGAAAAGCATGTTCCTCTCTGTAAAATGTGCAATGTAAATCTGTTAAATCATAATAAATAGAGGTGGGAAAGTTCTCCTAGATCACAGAGCACAGTCCCATAAATACAGGTATTTAGTGATCGTAAACAAATTTTATTAAAGTTAATGTTTAAGATTAAATATACACAAGTTAAGAGGGAATCTGGGGTCTGGCTTGAGTTATGAGGGATTACAGGTACCGCTTACAAGGATCACGAGATACATACATATCACATAACCAGCATAGACCCAGATGGGGGTGCGGGAGTTTTTAAAGCGTCAGTGGATAAGTGGGCTCGGGTACGCCACCCATGGAATGTACTAAGAGTCCAAGTCAGTGTCCGTGTAGCGAATAAGTAGATGACGGGGGTGCGTCCATTGGTTCGTCAGGGAAGGAAGTGGGTTATTTCCCTGGGCGGCAGTTTCAGTTACTCAACCTGGTACTGGCAGTGTCCCATGATGTGTTCCGTATAGAACCTGATGTGTTCCATATAGAACCTGATCTTAGCCAAATGCCAAGATATTTTTTACTGAAATTTGTTAATTACAATTGCTTGTAGCTGGTGTATTTCAGAAATATAGGCCAATGGTTTCAGCCTTGGACATCTGAAGGTTATAGATTTAGGTGCCTATTTAATATCAGATCACCCAAAATAAGTGATCTTATATTAAGAAGTGCTGATACTTCAGTGAGAGCAATAGATACTCATCTTCTCCGAAAATCAGACCACTTATTTAAGTGCCTAAATTTGGGCTTGGGGGCCCAATTTTTGGCACCCATGTATGAAAGTTTTGACCACAGTTTCTTCTTTCTTTGTATGCTGGTGTGTACAAAAAAAGAAGCTACCTTTTTCTCTGAGTTAAATCGACTGTGTATATCTTCTCACTCACAAAACTAAATAGGTGAATAAATAAAAGCACATTAAGCAATTTTAACTTATTGCACTTGGCTCTCCTTTGGAATTTTCCTGCACCCTGTTTACTAACTCTGGCTTTGCAAAGAAACCACCCTGCTCATGACAGTCATGCTCCAAAGGTGTTTAGATATTTTCTCAAGAAACACAGCCAGCATTAATGACAACTTTACTATATTTGCAAATTTCACCCTTAGATAAATTAGCACCAAGAGCAGATTAATTCCTGGCCAGAATAGGACATCTTGAATTCTGTTCTTACTGTTGTCATTACTCAGATGAGCACTGCAGATTCTGCTTAACATTTCCAGCCTCAAGGTGTGTGGTATCATGGCATGATATCCTTTTTGAAGAATCCCATCATATGCCACGATTTCATCGTGAAGTTCTTATGGTTAAAGGTGCCTCAGATTTTCCTAATGGCCATTCATCAAGAAATATTCTCTCAAGTTCTTGTAAGGTTGGGTCATTTTGTTTCTCTTTTGAGCTTTTAAAATTTTGTTTCAGAAATGGGTAGTACCTGAATCCTCATTCCTTCACATTTCTTTTCTTGTAGCTCCTCGCTTTCATTTTTAATAGGCACTTTTGAAAGCATGTCTATACAAGAAGCTCCTTTCCAGGAGTCAAATCCTGGCTCTACTGAAGTCAATAGGAATATTGCCATTGATTTCTTTGTGGTCAGAATTTCACCCCAGGCCTTTATCACCTTGAATCAACTCTTTTGCAATGACAAAATCATTTTCTGACATCTAGGTGGTGCTTTGCACAATTGCTTCCATAATAGAGTTTCCAGCTGCTAATGGTCTGTTTGTACCGCAACCGATTTCTGCCCATAAACTAATTTACGAAACTACTCACAACCAAAACTAGTTGCTAACATTTCTCTTTCAATCTAAGCCGATTCTTTTGTGTTTTAACCAAAGTATTAGAAGCATATACTTCTAGTTGATCATGTGAAAAGATGGATTCCAGGCTATGCGTGCACATATTGACTGAAAGCCTAGGCTCTTAACCTCAAAATAGTTCAGCACTGGTGCTTCTGTCATAACTTGGTTTACATTTCCAAATGGGGTGATCAGATGTCCCGATTTTTTAGTATCGCATGGACAGCCAGCTCTACAACCTGCGGCATCTTCATTCTAAAATGAAGATCACCAGCACTGTTATTACCGACATTCAGTATGCTGGCAACTGTGCTATCCTCGTGCACACCAAGGCTGACTTGCAATCTACCCTGGATCTTTTCTCAGGCATCTATCATAGCTGGGACTCTCCCTCAGCATTGGGAAGACTAAGGTGCTCTACCAGCCTGCCCACCACAAGTTGCCTCTCTTCTCCCACAAACTGTCATCAGTGGTGAACTCCTGGAAAACGTTGAGCATTTCCCTTACCTTGGTAGCCACCTCTCCCAGACAGCCAATCTTGATGTGGAGAGCAAACATATGTAACCTTTCTGCCAGGTGGAGTCAGCAGCAACAAGGGCCGGGTTCATCGATACAACACAGAACCAGCTCAAGCTCCCACCCAGTAACATGGGAAAATTACACCCCACCCTGGGCACCTTTAAGTGGCAATATTTCTCCACTCACAAACACAGAGTCCAAGTTTAGAAAAGAAACTTTTAATAAAAGGAGGGAAGTAACTCAGAGTTAATTTGGGAAAACACGGCAAACAGAGTTCATAAACATAAACCATGAGTAAAAGACCCACCACCAAGTAGGTTGGGCAGTGCCCTTTTCCCATCAGGTTCTTAAGTCCGGCAACCCAAAAGTCCCTTTCACATGCCCGAGCCTTCTCTGCACCCCACTCACAGTTGCTGCCCTTGGTCAGTGCAGACCCAGAGTTCAGAGGTGCAGCTGCAGAGTTCATCTCCCACCCTGGGTGGGGGTAAAGAGGCATCTTACTCACTCTGCTGTTCACTGCTCTCGTCGCGCCTCGCCACCACCACCCTGCTGGTTGCTCGTCACACCTCTCTGCAAGAACCACTGTCACCGTGCCCACTCAGCTGGCAGCTCGTCATGCCTCTCTACCACTGCCCTGGTGGCTGTCATGCCTCTCTACCACTGCCCTGGTGGCTGCTCGTCACACCTCTCTGACACCACCCTGCTGGCCGCTCATCACGCCTCTTCGCTGCCACCCTGCTAGTCACTCATTTGCCAGCTGACTGTCAGTCACCTTCTGCCTCTCTGCTGTGACCTCTGCACATCAGTCTCTCAGTGATTTTCAGCTCTTTTGCAGGCTGGGCAGAAACACTGCCCCATCTCAAGTGATTTCAGCTCTCAGTCATTTTAGCTCTTAGCAGGCCATAAACACAGTCCTACCAGAACCAGTTTCAGCTCTGATTGAGCAATTAAAATAACAAAAGAGGCTCCTAATGAAGCCTATGTAACTCTATTCTTTGAAGGGGGAGGGAAAAATAGGTTAAGCCAGTCTAGAAAGGACAGGGGGGGAGGGGTGCAGTCTCCTGACTGGGACTCCTGTCCCCACCCCTCTTACTTTCACAGGGCTCTGACATTCGAGCCCCAGCTTAATGAGGTTCCTTCAACTGAGGGTGCCCCCCTCATTTGGGACAGGTTAAGCACAGTCCTGCTTTCCTATATTCCTACAGTAATTACAACATTGGTAACCATATTTCACTACCCCTGCATTCAGTACTAAGGTCATTTGTACCCAACACCAGCCAAAGTTGATTCCCTGACACAGCTGTAAATGATGAATATGCAGATAGAGCAGGAGCAAACTGTATTTACATAAACACACCCATAGTCTCTTCCCCTCCAAGCTAGCTGTCAAGGAAGCATTCATTCAGACCCTGCTTACACATAGGATCCATTGTGCCAGTGCATCCTTCAGAATGTTGCTCCATTGTGTCTTTATTGACAGAGATCTGCGGATGGAAACTAAGATCCTGGTCTATAATGCAGTAGTCATCGCCACTCTCCTTTATGAGCGTGAGACATGGGTGACATACCAAAGCCATTTTAACCATCCGGAGTGGTACCAACACTGCTGCCTTAGGAAGATTCTCTGTATCAGATAGGAAGACCATCGCACCAATGCCAGCATTCTCTCTGCAGCTAACATCACCAGTGTTGAGGTGAAGATTATGAAACATCAACTTTGCTGGGCTGGCCATTGTGTGTGGATGGCTGATATTCATCTTCCGAAGCAAGTCCTCTTTTCTCAACTTAGCCATGGTAAGAGGACCTGTAGGGGACAGAGAAAATGCTGCAAAGACACCTGAAAGTATATCTTAAGGGAGGCATTGACCCCACGAATTGGGAAGAGCTGACTGGCAATAGACTGCAATGGCGTCACATCATACATCAAGCCTCAGCCCGTTTTGAAGAGAATCACTTTGCTCAAGAGGCTGAGAAATGGCAGAGGAGGAAGGAAAGGGTACAGCATCCCGGCCAGCAGTTGTGTCTCTCCAAGCAACCACCTGTCACATATGTGGAAAAACCTGTATAACACGGATTGGACTCCTTAGCCATCTTAAGTCTCATCATTGATTTTTCCCCTGGCAGACATCCTCGTATCAAGGGATAGCTGACAATGATGAATGAAGAACTTAATTGTAACACAATAGGGATGAATTTGCATAAATGTGTTAACAGCCCTTTGGATCTCTATAATGCCTCTTATTAGTATTATTTTTATTGCTTGTATTGGCGTAGCACCCAGGAGAGCCTATTCATGGACCCCCATTGTGCGAGGTGCTGAACAAACAACAAAAAAACTGTCCCCAGGGTCTTCCTCTTTGAATAATTGCCTCTGTCATTCTTGAATTTGGTCAAACTCCTTTGTTATTGAGTCTGTATCCTATCTAATTAATCTAATTCAACCCAATCTGACATTTGCTCTTATTCGATTTAAGGGTCTTTTCTTTGCCTCACTGCAGAACATTATGCAGTCTCTTACAGAACAGAATGCAAAAGATAGTCTTAAAAAATGCAACTGTGATGCACTTTAGCTTTGCCATGTAGGTTCATTTTGTGCCCTATTATATGAAACAAACTTAGCTTTTGATTTTAGCATTGGCGGATCACTAATAATTTTATATACACCTGCTGTAATTACACTGTGCCCCATCCTAGTTGTCTGGGGCAGATTTTGTACTGTACCTTCTGAGAAGCACAGCACAGCAAATGCACCCCAGGAAGAGAGGAAGCAAAACTAATAATAATAATAAAAAAAAAACCTAGGGGACTAATAGGCTTGGAAGAAAAGGGTTACATCAGTAAGATGACCTAGAGTGTACTTGTTCTGGTTAATTCTGCACACATCACCATGTTTCTGCTTATTCTTTTTTAATGGCACTGTGTGCAGAGTAAATTTGGAGTAACTAAAGCTGTGAAGCAGCTTTCCTCATCACACTGTGAACCCTGAAAAGACTTTTTTGTATGAACTAGCCAGTCACTGACTCAACCAGCTTTCTCATGTAGCCATGAGTTAGTGAGGCTTTAGGCGTGTACAGTAAACTGCTCTCAGTTGAGAGGAATGTTTTAGTATGGCAGCTAATCATGCATTAGGAGACAAGTGAAGCTTCTACAGAGGCTCAGATAAATCTCAAAAGGTTTCCATTATTAATTATAAAAGGAAATAGCAATGTAGCTTCCAAAACACCCATGCTATTTACACGTTTAGTTTGTGCGCCAGCTAAAAACATACCTGCTGGAAATTAAAACAAGACTACAGCCAATTCTTGAACCAAACCTTCCGTAGGCAGGGAGGAAATAGAAAAAGGTTGTATTTTTTTCCAACTCAGAAATAAACCATCAGTTCTGGTATCTTTTCATGTCTAGCATGTATTTTATTCACCTTTTTAAAAAGTACCCACCCTAAATATTCTATCTTCAGATTATTTTGGCACCATGTAACTTTGAAAGCAAACCTCAACTCTTCAACATATAGGGGAAATTTTCAATGTTTTTTGTTTTTTTAAATGAGGAGGCTCATTAACCCTTGATACGCAGGCTAGGCTGTTTCCTTGGGCTTGTGGCAAGCAGAGGTGAAAGTTACTTAAGGGACTTACTGGTTCGCAGGGTGACTGGGGACCTGAGCAAGGTGGGGAGGCGGCTCTGGGCCCCCGGAAGGGTCAGGGCCTCTGGCGGAAGGTGCGGGGTTGGGGCCAGACTCCCCCAGCCAGCCCTTCAGTGCTGCCCAGCCCATGCCACCCAGGGCTCTGACGGCAATGTAAAGGGCCTGGGGCTTCCAGTCACCACCGCCACTAGCACTACCCCAGGGCGCCCAGACACTGCTACCGCTACCCGGGGGCTCCGGCAGCAATTTAAAGTGCCTGGGGCTCCCGGCTGCCACCACTACTATCGCAGCAGTGACCGGAGCACCGGGCCTTTTAAATCGCCGCCGGAGCCCCGGGGTTGCAGTAGCGGCCGGGAGCCCAGGGGCTCCAGCGGCCATTTAAAGGGCCTGGGGCTCCAGCCACTGGCGCGGTAGCAGTAGCAGCATCCAGGAGCCCTGAGCCCATTAAATCACTGCCGGAGCCCCATGGTAGCGGTGGCAGCAGCTGGGAGTCTTGGGGCTCTGGCGGTGATTTAAAGGGCCTGGAGCTCTGGCCATTGCCAGGAGCCCTGGGCCCTTTTGAATTGCCAGGCCTCGGGGATGTTGCTTCTTTTGGCCCCCCTCATCAGCAGGCCTGCCAGTATGGTTGGCTGTGTACCAGCTCTTACCAGTACGCCATACCAGACTGGACCAGCTTACTTTCACCTCTGGTGGCAAGGGAATGTTATCATAGGGAGAAGGGCAAGTGTACTGTGCTGGGCAGAGGAGCTGGGAAAGGACTCCTGTGTTGAGCCAATCCCAACCCATTTTCCTACAGCTTGAGACCGCCCTCCCTACCCCTGCCCTATTGGAGAAAACTGCTCTCTGCTGCCAGTTTCAAAGGATGAGCCCTTATGATTCTAAAAATTGAAGAGCTATTAAAAGGAAAACTTCTTGTTGTATCTGATGGAAAATTGTGTGGCCATCATTTCATTTCATAAGAATCTCTGTGCTTGTGTGGTCTCTCTGAACACTTCCAAGTGAAACTTAGCCAAAACTACCAAATTTTGTCTGTTTTCTTGTTTGTACCCTATGAAGACCACTATAGTTAGTGAAGAACCAATACATTTAGCTCACAGGCTAGTAGCATGCATAGTTGGCTTCTTCAGACACTTTGGGAGATCTAGTGGACTTGATATAATATGGAGTGTGATTTGCCGGGATGACAAATTCTTAGCTGGGGGAGGATGTCAGCAAGGTCTGAATGAGCTCCCCTCCCCATATGCCCCCAACATCTAGTGATGAGCTAGATGGGTGGGAACTTCAGGAACAGGGCTATTTGCATAAACACACCTACTCAGCCTAGGAATTTAGCAGAGGGAACTACTTAGCCAAAATGATCAATTTTGGCTGATTTTGGGTTACAAATCACCATACAATCCTCACTCCAAAAGCTAGAACCATGCTGGAGAGGACGCTGAAGGATGACATCCGCTGCCAGTATGTGGAAAACCTGAAGCGGAAGCCTGACCAGGGCAAGGCGTTCGAGGTGACGTGCAAGTGGGATGCCAGCAACCACTTCCTCCCCAGGGACAGCTTCACCTGATTTGCCGACTGGAGGTTTATCCACAGGGCCCGGCTCAACTGCATTCCACTGAACGGAGCCATCCGCCACAGGAATTGGGACAAGCAATGTAGGAAGTGCGGCTATGCCAACAAGACTCTACCCCACGTCCTGTGTAGCTGCAAGTCCCATTCCAGAGCCTGGCAGCTGCAACACAACACCATCCAAGATCGCCTGGTCAGAGCCATCCCGCCACCCATAGAGAAGGTTGCTGTGAACTCCACCATCCCCGGAACCAACAGCCAACTGCAACCGGACATCATCACCACCAACGAGGACCGGAAGAAGATCATCATGGTGGACATCACAGTGTCCTTCAAGCTCGAAAGGTGGAGAAATATGCCCCTCTGGCCAAAACCTTGAGAGCTAGGAGTTACCAGGTTCAGACACACGCACTGATTTTCGGAGCCTTCGGCACATGGGACCCCAGTAACGAGTGAGTGCCGAGAGAATGTGGAATTGGTCAGCACTATGCTTGGCTGATGTGGCAATTCATGGTGTTGGATACCATCAGGTGGTCAAGGGACAGCTACATAGTACACATCACCAGTAATCAACAGTACCAGGAGGGATGAGCTGGAGAGCTGATGAGAAGCGCAGTCAGAAAAGTAACTGAAATACTTTCCTCATGGATTGCATTTTCTAAATGGACAACCAACCTAATTCTCAATTACTGAGGGACAATCTTCACTCAGTGATATATTTTGCTTTCCACAATCAAATCTCTGTACAACTTTTTATGAGCGATGTACCCGAATACTTGGATGCTAATATCTAAACGGTATTCTTAAATTTATTCACCTAAATTTGGGTTATTGCTGATTATGTACTATATGCGGGGCCGGCTCCAGGCACCAGCATAGGAAGCAGGTGCTTGTGGTGGCGAATTCAAAGGTATCGGGGCAGCACGTTTGGGGCTTCAGCGGCAATTCGGCGGCGGGTCCCTCATTCCCTCTCTTCCTCTTTGAGCTGCCGCCGAATTGCTGCCGAAGAGGAAGAGAGGAAGGACCCGCCACCGAACTGCCACCGAAGAAGCAGCGCGATTGAGCTGCCGTCGAAATGCTGCCGCTCGTCTTTTTTTTTTTTGCCACTTGGGGTGGGTGAAAAGCTGGAGCTGGCCCTGACTATATGTATCATATGACTTTCAAAAACAACTTTGTATTTGTGGATAATCTAAGCACTATACCCACACGTACAGACACTCTTTTCTTAACTTGTGTATTATATAATTTTTTAACCTTAGCTTGAATGCAGAGATAATGAAATGTTATTATCCTGATTGAGTAAAGGGCCCTGACTGAAGGGGTACCCTGTGATGCTGACAGACAGGGTGCCAGCTTATGCCAGAGCCCCAGGCCAATTCACTTGTGTATTAGTATATAGATCAAAGTGATTGTTAAAGGTATAAGAGCCTTTGGTGTTTAAACTTCATGAAAACTAGTGGGATGTTACTTGCATTGTTTTCACTTATCTGTATCCCATTAAAATGTAATAGCAAACATTTTCATTGTATATACCCCTGTAAGTAAATAACCCATCAAACGAGAAAGAAGCCTTGTGGAATGCAAATGAAGAACTTTAACAGAAAAGTGCTAATTTAAAAAAAAATGGGCATTGTGTGTGATGATCAGAGGTCAAAGACTCAAAATGCATTCCTAACTCTGTCATCAAAGGAAAAGCCCACATGACTAATGACACTGTCAGCTTGTTTTCTGCCACAAGAAGCTATAAATATGGATTCAAGGAAAGTTCCTCCGTCTCTGTACTGATTGGACTCTTACAGGGAAGGTACCAGATGCAAAGCCAAGATCCCCTGAGGCAATCTGAAAAGACTTTTGGGAGACAGGCAGTTTATTACATCACGGCCACGATTTGGAATTACAAACTGTGTCTCACCTGTGCATATATTTTACCTGCTTTAACCTCTCAATAACTCATTTCCTTTTCTTACCCAATAAACCTTTAGTTAGTGTACTATAGAATTGGCTACCAGCGTTGTCTTTGGTGGAAGATCTAGAGTACCAATTGATCTGGGGTGACTGGTCTCTTGGGACTGGGAGCAATCTGATGTGGTGTGGTTTTTGTCACTGTGGTGGGGCGGCTGCCCCACACAGGGAGAAGAAGGGGTTGAAAGTAGCACCAGGGAGACTGCACAGAACCCTCTAATCAGGAAAGGGCTTATTGAGCCCACCAATAGGGGGAAGGCTTGCTGGAGCAGCCAATCAGGGCCGGCGAGGAGAGCGGGGCCGCCCTCCCCCTGGCGCTCCGGCCGGCCGGGGAGAGTGGGGCCGCGGCCGGGCTCGGGGCCCTCCCCTGCTGCACTCCCTGCCGGGGGCTCGGGGGCAGCAGCAGGCTTTTTTGCCTGGGGCGGCAAAAAAGCCAGAGCCGGCCCTGTCTTTGGAACCCCATCTTCAAGTAGTTGAAGGCTGCTATCAAATCCCCCACACACACTTTTCTCTTCTGCAGATTAAATAATCCCAGGGCACATTGTTGATTTATATCCAGCTTCTCATCCACTGTAATCCCCAGGTTCTTTTCTGCAGAACTGTCGCTTAGCTAGTCGGTCCCCAGCCTGTAGCAGTGCCTGGGATTCTTCCATCCTAAGTGTAGGACTCTGCACTTGTCCTTGTTGAACCTCATCAGATTTCTTTTTGCCCAATCTTCCAATTTGTCTAGGTCACTCTGGATCCTATTCCTACTCTCCAGCATATCTACCTCTCCCCACAACTTAGTGTCATCTGTGAACTTGCTGGGGTGAAATCCATCCCATCATCCAGATCATTAATGAAGATGTTGAACAAAACTGGCGCCAGGACCGACTCCTGGGGCATGCAGCTTAATACCGGCTGCCAACTAGACATCGAGCTGTTGATCACTACCTGATGATCTAGCCAGCTTTCTATCCACCTTATAGTCCATTTATCCAATTCATAATTCTTTAACTTGCTGGCAAGAATCTATAGGAGACCATATCAAAAGCTTTGCTAAAGTCAAGGTATATCATGTCCACCACTTTCCCCGTATCCACAGAGCCAGTTATCTCATCATAGAAGGCAATCAGGTTGGTCAGGCATGACTTGCCCTTGGTGAATCCATGTTGACTGTTCCTGATCACCTTCCTCTCCTCCAAGTGCTTCAGAATGGATTCCTTGAGGACCTGCTTCATTTTTCTGGGGACTGAGGTGAGGCTGACCGGTCTGTAGTTCCCTTGATTCCCCTTCTTCCCTTTTTTAAAGATGGGCACTATATTTGCCTTTTTCCAATCGTCCGAGACCTCCCCCGATCACCAAGAGTTTTCAAAGATAATGCTTCCTAGTGGTGTGGGCTATATCTAAGGAGTCCTAGAGAACATTTGTCCCTTCCCCTCTCCACTGTTTAAAGACAGCTAATTAGACTCAACTGATTACTAGAGCTGAAATCACTGATATCCAGGTCTAGGTGCTAAGCCTTTGACCAGGTGTGGGACAGCATTTCAGTGAGAGACTGCACAGCCTGCACAAACACTGAGTTCCCCGTTACCTGCTGAGATCATGGAGAGCTGGGTGAAGTGGTGGGACCTCATGATGTGGCATCTCAGAGGGTGCAGTAGAGGCAGGTGGCAGCAGAAGCAATAGGGCAGTGGAACACTCAATGGCAGAACTGCCACGATGGTGGCAGCAGGCAGTGACACAGAGTGAATGGAGGCACCTGTTAGACAGTTGCAGTGGAGGAGCACTTGTCTGTCAGACTTCCTCGCACAAGGTGAGAAACTGTGGTAAAGGACACTGCCTAACATAACGTGGGGTGGGTGTTTTGCTCATGGTCAGGGCCGGCTCTAACTTTTTTGCCGCCCCAGGCAAAAAAGAAGAGCGCCGCCGTACACCCCCCCCGTGACTGCCACGCCGCCATACCCCCCCCACGAGCGCCGCGCAGCCGAACCCCCCCCAGCGCCGCCGAAATCCCCGCCCCCCGAGCAGCATGCCACCTGAAGCCCTGAGCGCCACGCCGCCCAAAGCCCCGCTTCCTCCAAGCGCCATGCCGCCCGAAGCCCCCGCCCTCCCTCCGAGCACCGCGCCAAGCCCCCGCCCCCCTCTGAGCGCCGTGCCGCGCCAGCCCCTGCCCCCCCTCTGAGCGCCACGCAAAGCCCCCGCCCCTCCTCCGAGCGCCGTGCCATGCCAGCCCCCACCCCCCTCCGAGCGCCAAGCCCCCACTCCCCTCCAAGTCCCGTGCCAGCCCCCGCTCCCCCATCATCACACCAAGCCCCTGCCCCCTCCTCCGAGCGCCACGCCAGCCCCCACCCCCCCAGCACCACGCCAAGCACCCGCCCCTCTCCGAGTGCCGTGCTGTGCCAGTCCCCGCCCCCCTCCGAGCGCCAAGCCCCCATTCCCCTCCGAGCACCGTGCCGCGCCAGCCCCTGCCCCCCCAGCACTGATCCAAGCCCCCGCCCCCCTCCGAGCGCTGTGCCGTGCCAGCCCCTGCCCCGTCCCGAGCGCCGTGCCAGCCCCTGCCCCCCCGAGCGCCGCGCTGTGGAAACAAAAAAAAACAACCCTCCAGCGCTGCCCCAACGAACCAATAAATAAATAAAAACCCCGAGCGCCACCCCACCCCAAAGTGCTGCCCCAAGCACGTGCTTGGTCAGCTGGAGCCTGGAGCCAGCCCTGCTCATGGTCATATGCTTTTGAATTATGACTGTAGTATTTTCCCAAAATTAATGCTGGGTTCCTCTTCCCTTTTAGCAAAAGTTTTCTTTGCTATACACAGACTCAGCACTTGGAAGTGGGGAAATATTGCCTCCTCGAGGCAACCAGGGGTGGTGTTAAATTTTCCCTGGTTACTGGGGAGGGGGAGGGGGGGCGCTCAGGCTGGTTCTGTTTTGTATTGTTAAGAGGAACCCCTAGATATTGAACCCAGCCTTTGTTGCTGCCAGCTTCGCCTAGCAGAAGGGTTACAGAAGCAAGCAGGAAAGAAAAAAAAAATGTAAAGAAAGAAAAGCCTTTGAGGCTTTCTTTATACAAAAGAGAACAAGCCCAATTTTTAAAATCTCCTTTGCAGATCCCCTTGAATGCATGTTTTAGAAAGTCTTTATCTTGTATTAGGCACAGTCCTGCCATCTATTGGCGTTTAAAAAATTCCAAGGTTACTCCTGGAAACTACCCTTTAGCATAAGGAAAAGGCAAAGGGAATCTGACGAGCTGTTTGTCCTTCAATCAAGTGTTTATTTTAAAATAACTACGGAGTTTGAGTAAGTATCAGCTAACTTGACATTTACCTCAAAAATTTTGTTAAATTAACATACGGTTCATCCAAAAGCATTTAACCTGGGATAGCTCCACTGAATGTTGAGCATTTAAGAGCATTAGGAAAAGATCCCCTGACATGCATTTTATTGTACATAAACCCTCTCGTGGCATGAGCAGCCCACTATTGCAGCTTACTGTGGTACTGCATAATTTTCACAATACCCCGCAGCTTAGTGGTGTAATTTTGAAAAGTCTTTGAGAGCTACTTCCCTCCTCTCTTTTCCAGGAGGTGCAGAACACTAGAGGCTAGATAACACTGTGGATCAATGCACTACTCCTTCATCCTTAAAAACTTGAGTTTGAGTCTTGCTCTGGGCCAAATTTTTCCTTCAGACACACAAATGCAATTCCTCCTGCTGGCAAGAAGAGTCCATGCTCATATATCTGAGGCAGGAATTTGGCTATGTAGTGTTGTGAACTTCATAAGGTGACACGATGATCCCATCAACCCCCTTCCCACTGCACAGCCCCTTCCTCCTGGCCAGGCAGAAGGAAAGACCATGATGCAGGAAGTGACTAGTCTCTTTTGAGAAGCATCAGGGCATGGCTAGCCAAGAACTGCTGGGAAACTAGTTGCAGAGAGAAACCCCCAGGAACTGTGAATAAAGCCATGTGCAGAACAGGATGTGACTGCTGGATGTTACAGCTGGGTACAAGTCTGTGTGGAACTTATGAGAGAGCAGCAGTAGCTGGGCACGGAGCCGGAGCAGAGGGGCTCCAATGAGTGAGATGCCACTAAAACTTGGTGTGACGGGTTGGATCACAGAAACCCCCTTGGGAGCTGCCACCAGATGTGCAAAGACTATCCCTGCTTCTGTTTTCCCTGCCAGCTCAGGACTCCAGCACCCTGTCTTGCTGAGCCAGACACTCCAGTCTGCTCCAACACAGACCCAGGGTCTGAATCACTTGTCCCAAAGCTGCAAGTTTACCTGAAAACAGCCCACAGTAGTGTGCTTGTCTTTAGCACTCAGATGCCCAACTCCCAATGGGGTCTAAACCCAGATAAATCCGTTTTACCCTGCATAAAGCTTATGCCGGGCAAACTCATAAATTGTTCGCCCTCTATAACACTGATAGAGAGATATGCACAGTTGTTTGCCCCCCCAGGTATTAATACATACTCTGAGTGAATTACTAAATAGAAAGTGATTTTATTAAATACAGACACTAGGATTTAAGTGGTTCAAAGTAGTAACAGACAGAACAAAGTAAGTCACCAAGCAAAATAAAATAAAATGCGCAAATCTATGCCTAATCAAACTGAATACAGATAATCTCACCCTCAGAGATGCTTCAGTAAGTTTTTCTCAGACTGGACATCTTCCAGGCCTGGGCACAATTCTTTCCCCTGGTACAGCTCTTGTTGCAGCTCAGGTGGTAGCTAGGGGATTCTTCATGATGGCTTCTCCCTCTCTCTGTTCTCTTCCCCCCTTTATATATCTTTTGCATAAGGCGGGAACTCTTTGTCTCTCTGGGTTTCCACCCCCCCTCACTGGAAAAGCACCAGGTTAAAGATGGATTCCAGTTCAGGTGACATGATCACATGTCACTGCAAGACTTCGTTACTCACTTGCCAGCACACACATATACAGGAAGACTCACAGGTAAATACAGCCATCTGCAGACAATGGGAGTCATCAAGATTCCAAACCATCATTAATGGTCCACACTTTACACAATTACAATAGGCCCTCAGAGTTACATTTTATATTTCTAGTTTTAGATACAAGAGTGGTACATTTATACAAATCAGATGATCATACTCAGTAGATTATAAGCTTTGTAATGATACCTTACAAGAGACCTTTTGCATGAAGCATATCCCAGTTACGTTACATTCACTTATTACCGTATTTTCTCTAAAACTATCTCAGTTACATTATATTGACTTATTATCAAGTTTTTATAAAACCATATAGACTGCACAACGTCACACCTGGTCTACACTACAAAGTTCTGTTGATATAAGTAGATTTGCATCAACACTTTGTCTCCCACCAATGTAAGCACTCAGCAACATCATAACACCGCCTACCTGAGCGACAGTCAACCTACTTAGGGTGAGGCAGTGTGAGTGTAGACATTTCATTACATGTGTTGACCCTCACAGTGCTCCAGCACTTTTCCCTACTGTTCCCCTGCAGCAGTGGCCACTTCAGTCAAAATTTTGATCTCCACTGCCCAAGGGTCACAGAGACTAGAAGCCTCTCCCCCCTCCCCCAACCCCATTCAAGTCCTTGTGTATTTTTAAATGTCTTTTCCTGATGTGCTCACCAAGGTGGACATCCTAGCAGCCCACCTTTGTTTGTTCCAACTAACCAGACTGGCTCTATACACACACAGCTACTAGACACACTCCTGCCTGGAGCCAGCAAGAAATCATGGATCTACTCAGCTTGTGGGGAGAAGAAGCCACTCCCCAAAACAATTGAGTAAAAGAAAACAATACAGACGCTTGTCAGAAAGACTGGATGCTAAGTGTATGGGGGTGCAGCTTTAGCCCCAGAAATATGTAGAACTATTGAACTGTCAGATTCTAACCTGGGGTGCTGGAACAATTTGTACAGTGGTGGTGCTGAGAGCCATTGAACCAAACTGTAAACCCTGGATATAATGGAAACCACTTCAAACCAGGGGGTGCAGTAGCACCCCCAGTTCTAGCACCTATGTTCTAACCCCAAACTACTCTGAATGCACTTATTCAGTCTGCTCTGAACAGACGGAAACAAATATTTAGTTCTCTTCAAGGTGATTTACAATTAAAGAGAACTGAAAAATAGCCCCTCAAATACTCTAATAAACCTGGAATGTTAGAAATTAAGATAATAAATTCACAGTGGGGCACTCATTCAGTTTCCTGTTACAACTCTCATTTCTGTGAGAAAACGTAGAAAATTTTCCTCTGTGAAAAACCCCAGGGAGCGAAAGGAAGCTGCTGCAGATAAAGCCATGTGTATTCTGTGCTGTCTCAGAAATGCCAGAATCACATATCTAGTTTACACTTGAAAGACTTTTCCAATGGAAAAGTTTACACTTGAAAGACTTTTCCAATGGAAACTAGGACAAATTACAAAGGATGAATATAGGCAAACAGCACAGGAATGCAGGGGCAAGATTAGCAAGGCAAAGGCACAAAATGAGCTCAAACTAGCTACGGGAATAAAGGGAAACAAGAAGACTTTTTGTCAATACATTAGAAGCAAGAGGAAGACCAAAGACAGGGTAGGCCCACTGCTCAGTGAGGAGGGATTAACAGTAACAGGAAACTTGGAAATGGCAGAGATGCTTAATGACTTCTTTGTTTCTGTCTTCACGGAGAAGTCTGAAGGAATGCCTAACATAGTGAATGCTAATGGGAAGGGGGTAGGTTTAGAAGAGAAAATAAAAAAAGAACAAGTTAAAAATCTCTTAGCTCCTTGAGTATTCATCAGGCCCTGGTGACTTGCAGGCATCTAACTTTTCTAACAGAGGAGGTATCTGAGCCTCTAGCTATTATCTTTGGGAAATCATGGGAGACAGGAGAGATTCCAGAAGACTGGAAAAGGGCAAACATAGTGCCCATCTACAAAAAGGGAAATAAAAACGACCCAGGAAACAACAGACCAGTTAGTTTAACTTCTGTGCCAGGGAAGATAATGGAACAAGTAATTAAGGGAATCATCTGCAAACATTTGGAAGGTGGTAAAGTGATAGGGAATAGCCAGCATGGATTTGTAAAGAACAAATCATGTCAAACTAATCTGATGACTTTCTTTGATAGGATAATGAGTCTTGTGGCTAGGGGAGGAGCGGTGGATGTGGTATACCTAGACTTTAGTAAGGCATTTGATATGGTCTCGCATGATATTATTGATAAACTAGGCAAATACAACTTAGATGGGGCTACTACAAGGTGGGTGCATAACTGTCTGGATAACCGTACTCAGAGAGTAGTTATTAATGGTTCCCAATCCTGCTGGAAAGGTATAACGAGTGGGGTTCCGAAGGGTCTGTTTTGGTACTGGCTCTGTTCAATATCTTCATCAACGACTTAGATATTGGTATAGAAAGCTTATTAAGTTTGCAGATGATACCAAACTGGGAGGGATTGCAACTGCTTTGGAGGACAGGGTCATAATTCAAAATGATCTGGACAAATTGGAGAAATGGTCTGAGGTAAACAGAATGAAGTTTAATAAAGACAAATGCAAAGTGCTCCACTTAGGAAGGAACAATCAGTTTCACACATACAGAATGGGAAGAGACTGTCTAGGAAGGAGTATGGCAGAAAGGGATCTAGGCGTTATAGTGGACCACAAGCTAAATATGAGTCAACAGTGTGATGCTGTTGCAAAAAGAGTGATTCTGGGATGCATTAACAGGTATGTTGTGAGCAAGACACGAGAAGTCATTCTTCCGCTCTACTCTGCGCTGGTTAGGCCTCAACTGGAGAATTATGTCCAGTTCTGGGCACCGCATTTCAAGAAAGATGTGGAGAAATTGGAGAGGGTCCAGAGAAGAGCAACAAGAATGATTAACGGTCTAGAGAACATGACCTATGAAAGAAGGCTGAAAGAATTGGGTTTGTTTAGTTTGGAAAAGAGAAGACTGAGAGGGGACATGATAGCAGTTTTCAGGTATCTAAAAGGGTGTCATAAAAAAACTTGTTCATCTTAGCCTCTAAGGATAGAACAAGAAGCAATGGGCTTAAACTGCAGCAAGGGAGGTTTAGGTTGGACATTAGGAAAAAGTTCCTAAATGTCAGGGTGGTTAAACATTGGAATAAATTGCCTAGGGAGGTTGTGGAATTTTCATCTCTGGAGATATTTAAGAATAGGTTTGATAAATGTCTATCAGGGATGGTCTAGACAGTATTTGGTCCTGCCATGAGGGCAGGGGACTGGACTCAATGACCTCTCGAGGTCCCTTCCAGTCCTAGAGTCTATGAATCTATGAATCCCAAAATAGTTTCCTCCACAACAATAGTCTTTAATAGTCTTGTTTCAAAATGTCCCAGAGAACCTTATTCCTGAGCTTGACTCTTGCTGGATTCTCAATAAGATAATCAAGAGGCAGGAAAATCTCATTCTTCCATGTTCTCAACTGTGCAAGCCCTGACTCTCTGTGTGTGTGTGTGTGTGTGTGTGTGTGTGTGTGTGTGTGTGTGTGTGTGTGTGTGTGTGTGTGTGTGTGTGTGTGTGTGTGTGTGTGTGTGTGTGTGTGTGTGTGTGTGTGTGTAAAAAATCCAAGGCAAGACTGCACTAAAAGATAGGCCTCTGCCTAAGGAGCAGCTTGTGCAATAAATGTACTGAGCATATACCATATAGTGACAGCTGCAGAACTTTGCCACCAGTAGTGTGCACTGAATGCAATGATTAACAAAGAGCACCATAGAGTATATTGGCTAGTCAGCCTTGTGGGATCCTGCTCTGTGCTGGCTGGATTCGTTGTACCAAGAACACACCTGCCATTGTCTCTTGAACCCCTGGCTGAACAGGATTTGGACCAGATGGGCAAGATTTGCATTGAATTATGAAGTTTGTCATTGTATTGAATAGAGAGGTTATTAAAGACAACTGGGTTCAGATTTTAGAGACCTGACCTGGGCCAAATCCTGTCCCCAGATACACACTCAGTTCCATGAAAGCTGTGAAAATACATCTGAGAGCCAACTGATTCATAGGCCTTACACTAACCTTCTTCCCTGAGGTGAATTTCACTCTTATAGAATGTACACATTAGCATGTCTCTCTCTACAGTGGTAATATGAGGGGAGATTTGGTTAGCCTGAGGACTGATGAATTTCTTAGTCTTTTTCCTAAAGCTCATGGCCTGCATTTTCAAATGTGACTGGTGATTTTAGGTGTCCAATGGAGACTCCTTTCCAAGGGTTTGATTTAAAGCAAGTGTTTCGTACCCACCCTCTGAAAATCAAGTTGAGTGCCCAAAATCACTAGTCACTTGAAAAAGTAGGCCCACGTGCAATGGTGCCAGAACCAGGGGTCCATGCCCCCCCCATATTTTAATATGGGCATAGTTTAGGGGACAAGGGGTGTCATTGCCCCCCCCCCCAATCTGCAAGCCTCAGGCAGGCATTAGGCTCCCCCACCACAAAGTGCAGCCATTGCCTGTGTAGTTGGTGAGAGAAGAGTTCTGTGTAAGCTCAACAATTTCTCTCTCTCGACAGAAGTTGGTCCAATAAAAGATAGTACCTCATGCACCTTCTCTCTTACTATCAGAGGGGTAGCCGTGTTAGTCTGAATCTGTAAAAAGCAGCAGAGGGTCCTGTGGCACCTTTAAGACTAACAGAAGTATTGGGAGCATAAGCTTTCGTGGGTAAGAACTTCACTTCTTCAGATGCAAGAAGCATCTTGCATCTGAAGAAGTGAGGTTCTTACCCACAAAAGCTTATGCTCCCAATACTTCTGTTAGTCTTAAAGGTGCCACAGGACCCTCTGCTGCTTTCTCTCTTACTGTTTATACTCCGTTATCTAGCCCTTTTTAGAAAGAGTAGATTTGGGGTTTTTCCTATTTGAGGTGGTGACTCCTGTGGCAATGAAGTCCACAGGACTATCTTGTGTGAAGTAGTCCCTTTTATTCAGAACTCAGCAGCTGCTAATTTTGTTGAGGGACTCCTTGTTCCCCCATGGGAAAGCACAGTCAGCTGTATCCTAAAATGTAATGCAACACACACCATAACACTTTAGAACTGCTGTGTTTTCTCTTCAAAGAAAGACTTTCTTTTCTCACAAGGACCTGAAAGGGCCTTGTGGCTTTTTTCTGGGACACCTCAGTAATTGTGAGTAAGTCAACAAGCTGAGTGCTTGGAGAAGGCTTGCCACAGATGACTCAGACAAACTTCATTTAAGGTGTCAAAGCCACAAAGCATTTATCAGAAAAAAACTAGTAAACTAGCAAAGGGCTTCTACAGGGTCTCCACAGGTGCCACCCCAGATCATAACCTCTGCACCTCCAGATAAGCTGGAACCTTGGTTCTGCCTAAGCACTTCCCAGGAACTCTATGCAGAAGTAAACCACAAGGCACACTACAGGCTGCTTCTTCCATGGGGCTTATAGAGCAGGCTTGTTGCCTTATTGCCTCAGTTCCAGGGAGCTGCTGATTACCACCTTAGAGTGTCTCTAAATTGGCTCTAGCTGGGTTGGGTTGGGTCTAATAGCAGTACTTGTCAAGGAGCAGTTGAGTGCTTCAGAATCACAGCAGGGAGATAAAGTTACTACCATTTATTTTCCAGGTTCTCAAATAGGGAAGAAGAGAAAGAGGTCTGGCTTCTGTGTGTGGTGTGGACTGTTGCATTAAAATGGAGCCCACCCAGGTTCTTGGGATGGGGAGGGCAGAATGGAACTCCTTTTCTTTCATGAGTTCTTCTCTCAGGGACCTCTAAGCACAAACAAATAACTAGCCATGGCAAACAGCTGTGTTTGTTGCATGCACAGTTGCCTGGTAGCCCTCCCATTAGCACCTTTTAGGAAGATAGAAGAGAAATACCCACTACTACTGATTTAACAAGGTAAGTCACTCTGTCAGGTAGGCTTTCAAAAAGCTTCTGAAAAGGACTTGTGAAAATTGTCAGGTTTGGCTCTGTAAGGATCCACCACTAAGCATTGCAATGCCTAACTTTTAGGCACCTAGGACAACACCATGATCCACAAAGCCTGTCTTAGGTGCCTAGGCTCCTATATGATAAATGGGGAGAGGGGAGTCTTAGAATGTAGTCCACAAAGCCAGCATGTGTGTGTGTGTGTGTTTGTATGAGCAGGAGTTTTGTGAATTGCAGTGGAGCTTAAAAATGAGGATTTAGGCACCTTGCATAAGGACCTACATAAGGAGTGGGATAGAAAATAAAACTGAAAATAGGCTATTATACAAATTGATAATGCATCCTTGCCCTGAACAATCTGTTCCATTTTGGTTCCCATGTTGGAAAATGATACCACAGAAATAGAAGTGGTTCAGAGATGGAGGATGAAAATTATTAGAGGCATAGAAAGAGTACTGTGGGAGAAGAGATTGAAATGCTGAGCCTGTTTAGTTTAGAGCGATTGAAGATGCATAAGAAGGACATGATAATAAAGATATTTAAAAATAACTATTGGTATGGTGGGAGGTAAATTGGGCGTTCCTATTCACTCTTATCCTAATACAAGAATTATGGGACAGCTAAAGAAACTGAAAGGAGATAGATTTAAAGCTGTTAGACAGAAATTCTCTTTTTACATAATGAACAATTAACATGTAGAATTTATTGCCCAGAATATCACTAAGGCCAAGAGCTGAGCAGGATTTAGAAGTGTGAACACTTATAGAATCATCCACAATTAGATCAGATAAAAAATTACAAGGAATACAAATCCTCATGATTCAGAACATAATCCTAAAGAGATGAAGGATGGTCCAGTGATTAAGGCACTTGGAAGGCCTGTTTAAAATCCCTATTCCACCACAGACTTCTTATGTGACCTTGGTCATGTCACTTAGTCTTTCTGTGTCTTAGTTCCCCATCTGTAAAATGGGGATAATAGCAATTCCCTTCCTCCCAGGTGTGTTGTGAGGCATAAACACATTAAAGACTGTGAGATGCTCAGATCCTGTGGTAATTGGGGAACCATATGAATATGAGAGATGGAAACCAAGCTAACTGAAAGGGGTAAGGAACAACCATCCCCTGTAGTGGGTTACTCCATAATAAGGTTTCTTGTTCCTTCTACTGACATTTGGACTTAAATAGACAACAGGTCTCATCCAGTTTGGCAATGCCTGTGTTTGCAGAGCACATTGAGAAATTCACATTAAAGGCAGCATAAAAATGCAAACTATGTTGTTTTAGGGTGGCAATAGCTTTGCCTGGTGGCCCCACAAATACACCAGATGGGAGAATGGTGCACCCACTAAAGACACCAGAGGAGGATAGCAAGCCACCCGTTCTTCTCCGCAAAAAGACAACAATAGCCATTGGGTTCTGTTAGAGATTTGGGTGGAGTAGCTATAAGAATGCTGCATGAGGTCATGAATCAATCTCCCATGTGGCTAAGGAATTTCATAGTAAATCACCTGTAAAGAACCTGTCCCATAGTAACAAACAGAGTGAAGAAATGACATTTCCATTAATTTGAATCAATATTGCCAATCCAAAGCGTTCAAAAATCATGAGTCAGGCCTCAAAATATCATGAGATTGTCTTAAATCATGAAATTTTAAAATCAGAAATGTAGGTTCTTTTTCTTTCTTCTGGTTTCTGAGACTTTAGGGTGCACTGGGGTCATATTTTCAGGCTTTTCTCTGCAGCCATGAGGGCTAGAAACTTACTTTGTTTCTAATGTGAAAAAGATATTCATGTAATCACTTGATTCCAGAAGTTGAGGCTCTAAGAAAAATACCAAATATCACAAGATTCAGGATAATATTTTGACACTTGACAACACTGTTGAACTGTCATATAAAGTCTATGACTCTGCTGGGAGGAGGACAGTTTTGTAAGCACCAAAGTAGCTAGATTTGCTCTTTAAGAAATCTTCTAACAAAATATATCCCCCTAATCTCTCTGCATTAGCTGGCTGCATGCAGACTGAGCTCTTTAGGTTTTGACCCCTGAGACAGCATTAAGAAATATGCAGCTTGATATATGGCAATGTGACATTATGTGGCACCCAATTAGAAAAGTTTGACTCCCATTTTCAATACCATCTAATAATCTGGAGAGGAATCATTCAGGATAATTCTTTGGAAGAGATGGAGAGTGGAGCAAATACTAAATTGCTGCCCGCATTTGCAAAGCACTTTAGCTCATTAATAAATTGTACAACAGGACAAACTGAAATGGAAACAAAATGTGCATAGAAAAAATGGAGCAGCTATAATAGGGAAAATGAGAAGAGAGGGGACTTCTACTCAAAAAATGCAATATAGAAAGTTTTGTGAAATGTTTCAAATTGAAATAGCATGTGTTTGTTCTATTAATCTGGTTTAAGTAATAATAAAAATACATAGCCCAGTTGGTTGGGATTTGCCTCAGTGAGAAACGCCAGGCAATGAAGAGTTAATGCTGACTGTGAATGGTAATGATGCAGGCTAAAAAAGAAGAATCTTTAGTAATCCTCAGAAATGAGAGGTCAGTCAGATACCTTACACCAAAATATTACAGTATTTATGAACAGCCATTTTGAGCAACCTAACAGATGCATTCTTGTATTTGAAAGTTATGGTGGTCTTGCTTTTATCATAGTTAGGCTTTTCACACAGGTGCAGCTCCTGTTACCAAGGCAAAGCACATCCATCATAATGCCATTGTATTATCTAAGGCCTTAATTCTGCAAGCTGCTCTGTGTTTGTCAACATTTATATCAATGTGTAGCCCATTAAAGCAAATAGTGGTTAATGGCACTAGTATAGGGATCCACCCATGTGGAGCAGCTGGTAGGATTTATTGGCTAAGATCAAATACACACTTCAGGAATTGATCCTGAAATGCCAGATTCCACTTCCACTCACCAGTGGGTATACAGGTGAAATCCATGAGTGGATTTACTAATTAATCCAGTAGAAATAATTATAATTGTTTTGCTTGTATTCCTGTTGAAATTAAATAAGTAAAAAGCTGCAAGATATTTTTCTTCACAGTAGCACACACTGTTTCCCCAAGGCTAAACCTCTCTCTTTCTCTCTCTCTCTCTCTGCACTGCTGTCTATGTCTCATGTGTGATTACAGCTTGAGTGAAATTCTGTGTCTCTCTTTCACCTCCCAGAGTGCCGTTATATATATTTTTGGCACCTACCCCTGTAGTGAATTCCTGTGCCATCCTTCAAAAATCTTTCCATCTTTAGCAAGTTAAATTCCTTCCAATTTATTTAACTGCCCTCCATCTTACTTAGTAGAACTGCTCAAATACTATTTATCAAACAAAATTAACTGAATAATTTATTTGCTAATATTTTTTTAGGTAGAGCTGTGGAAAAATCCCAATCTGTGTATGGCAAGTTTTACATGACAAAATACAGGATTCCACAAAATGTCTTGGTGATGTGTGTTTGTTTGTTTCCCCAGTAACTACTTCTGGTGAGCCAAAAAGCAAAATTTTGCACCTCCAGCATGCCATCATGAACATACATTTTCTGACTCCCAAATAGAAAGTTATGTAAATCCCAGATTTTGTAGGCTCAAACCCCATTAAACTACAAACAAAACTGATCTAGAGAAGCTGAAGCTTACTTTCCCCATCTCCCCATTGCCTTGTATTTTTAGAGGTCCTCAACTCCCGAATGCACTAGTGAGTTGTCTTGCAGCAACATGCCAGACAGGGGTCTACCAAAGTATCTGCAGCTATCTATAGCCACAGCTGACGCCATTATTTTAACTTTAACACTAGTAATGCCGAGAGATAATCACAGCCCTGGAGACTGCAGGGTATTGTATGCCTCCAAATCCACACCTAGCAGATCATCAGCCAAAAAGGTTCTCAGATTTCTTGGCATTTTTTAGTATAAATTCACTTGATTGTACACTGACAGGCTCGCTGGTCAGAGATTTTTATGTGAAACTGAAAAATGACAAAGCTACCTGTAAGACTCCATCACAAGAAGAAGTGAAGAATATAGCACATGCATTATATGAAAATATGCTGAAATTGATCCAGAAATGAATATTGTTGTTAAGAAGCAGCAGATGCTCCTTACCAGCCCCTGGCTGGCATGTGGGACACATGGATCCACTTCTCTCTCATAAAGAAGATGAAGATGGCCAGATGAAATAAACAAACAGTGCTATATAACTCATATTCGTTCAGTGAGTGCTCATTATTCAGAGCCCCGGTAATAAATGCACACTGGCATTGTTATAACCTTACAGTATCAAACACCTTCCCAAACACCCGTGACTGTCAACTGTCACCTGTCACTGAAACCAGAGTCAATGGGGGCCCAGGGATGCACTGCACACATGACAGTCATTTCAAATTGAGAGATCTTATTTCTTCCTGTGGGAATTCAGTTCAGATTATCAGAAAATCCAACTGTTTTAACTGTTAGTTCTCTTGTCATAGTCCATGTAAGCAGAGAACAGGGAGTTTTCATGACACATGTCTACGATATGCTGCAACTAGATGTTAATGGTGAACAGCAATATCTGGAGAGAGAGCTAGCCTTGCTAAGAATATACAGTCACACTTTATATTGAGTCTACCTATAAAGAGTTTATTAAAGGGTTAATAAATGATTAATAGATGTTATTGGCATGTTACAGACATGAGGAGTATGGGTTGTTGATGGTTAGAAGTACAACAAGATGCGGCATTATAGATGGTTATAATCGATGGTCGCAGCAACCTATTGGCCTGCTAGATTCTATAAAAATCCATAACAATTGATTAGCCATTTACTAAAACATCTATTAATCCTTTATAAACTAAAAATATAAAGTGTGACCCGTTGTACATTAGCTCAGGGTTGCCGCTAGTGAAACAATGCCCTGGAAAAGTAAGAACTTGAGTCTGAAAAATAAGCAATTGAAGATAATTATCTAGGGACTGATCCTGCAGAAACTTAGGTACCTGAGCAACTTTATTCCATGTAAGAAGGCACATTGACTTCAGTCGGAATATTTAACTTTATGCCCATAACCACATGCTTAAGTCTCTACAGGATTAGACTCTGCATCTATTTATTGAGGCTACCGCAGTTTATTTTAATGTAGTGAGCTGAAGTCTGCATTCCTTTACAACCATGCAACCCCCCTGAAATGTGAAGTCCATAGGATTGGAAGGTAAAATACAGCCCTGTCTCTCTCTAGTATTTCCTGGCACTGGTGGACAGGCATTAACATGAAAGCAGTTAAAAAGGGGAGGTGCATAAATTTCAATATTAAATATAAATAACTAATTGTGTAGAACATCTCCCCTTCACATATAGATCAGATCTACTGGAAGCTGAGGGGATCTGCTGGGGCTCCAAACGCCCATGCCTACAACTCCCTTGACTTCAGCTAGGCAATACTGTAGCTTTCAATGAAATACTAACACATCTCTTTTAGCTTGGAAACTCTACACTTTTTTCTTCGTTAGTGACATTCCACATGCCGTTTTTGATCAATGGGCAGCCATTTTTCATGTGCACAGTGATGACAAGGAATGTGTCATTGAAGCAAAGAAAAGGAAAGCCTACAGTCCAAGCTATCGTAGTGGCACACATTGCATAAGTCTATGCTGCAATCAGAGGTGTGACTGCAACACATGTAGACATACCTGAGCTAGCTTTGATCTAGCTAGCTCCAATAACAATAGCACTGAAGCCATGGCAGCATGGGCTAGCTGTTTGAATTCATATCCAGCCTGTGCTTCCGCAGCTTCACTGTTATTGTTATTCAAGATCACTAGATCAAAGATAGCTCGGATATGTCCAAATGTTCTGTAGTCACACCTCTTATTGCATGCACCATGCATACATACACCGAGAGAAGAATACTCAATATAAGACCCCATAGCAACTGTAATCACAGTTGTAGTCACGTATTTTAGTAGTGGTCAGTTTAAGCAGAGCACTTGTGAGCCCCAGTGTTTTGAATCTTTTAAAACTAGGCTAGACAAAACAAGAGAGCATATACTGTAAAGAACCATCCAGCATTGATGGGAGAATGGACTAAATGACCTACGATGTCTGTGTTGTCTCTAATGTCCATGATTCAGGCAGCCCCCTACTCTACATATCATGCATTACAAGAAAAGCATTTCTTTCACTGTAAGTTTAGAAAAAAACCTATTGTTGACAATGTATTCAGCCAACCCTCAGTGTCGTGTAAGACTCACGTGTGCTAGATGATGTTTCAGAAGCGAAGGAATGTGTTTTTTTATTATGAATTGAAGATCTTCTTTCCACTATAGAAAGAAGCAACAGCTTCCCTTACAGCAGCCAAATCACAATGATCCAGTAAGATCATTGTGCTACTTGGCTGTATAAATATCTTATTAACAGAAAGATAGTATATACCTGGTTAAAGCAGCAATGGTGGCTATTTAAGAACATAAGAGTGGCCCTACTGGGTTAGACCAAAGGTCCATCTAGCCCAGTGTCCTGTCTTCCGACAGTAGCCAGTGCCAGGTGCCCCAGAGGGAATGAACAGAAGAGGTAATCAAGTGATCCATTCCCTGTCGCTCATTCCCAGCTTCTGGCAAACAGAGGATGGGGACACCATTCCTGCCCATCCTGGCTAATAGCCATTGATGGACCTATCCTTCATGAATTCATCTAATTCTTTTTTGAACCTTGTTATGGTCTTGGCCTTCACAACATCCTCTGGCAAGGATAGGGTGACCAGACAGTAAATGTGAAAAATCGGGATGGGGGTGGGTGGTAATAGAAGCCTATATAAGAAATGGATCCAAAAATTGGGACTGTCCCTATAAAATCGGGACATCTGGTCACCATGGCTGGCTCCAGCTTTTTTGCCGCCCCAAGCGGTGAAGCGGAAAAAAAATAAAAATAAAAATAAAGCTGTGATCGGCAGCACTTCAGCAGCAGCTCTACCATGCTGCTTCATTCTTCAGAGGCGGGTCCTTCGCTCCAAGAGGGACTGAGGGACCCACCGCCGAATTGCCACCGAAGACCTGGACATGCCGCCCCTTTCCATTGGCCGCCCCAAGCACCTGCTTCCTTTGCTGGTGCCTGGAGCCGGCCCTGCTGATCATCCTAGGCAAGGAGTTTACAGGTTGACTGTGCGTTGTGTGAATAAATACTTCCTTTTATTTGTTTTAAACCTGCTGCCTATTAATTTCATTTGGTGACCCCTAGTTCTTGTGTTATGAGAAGTAGTAAACGACACTTCCTTATCTATTTTCTCTACATCAGTCATGATTTTATAGACCTTGGTCATATCTCCCCTTAGCCGTCTCTTTTCCAAGCTGAAAAGTCCCAGTCTTAGGCCTTGTCTACACTACGAGAGTAGTTCGATTTTACTTAAATCGAATTTTTGGAATCGATATTGCAAAGTCGAACGTGTGTGTCCACACTAAGGACAGTAATTCGACTTTGTGAGTCCACACTAACGGGGAAAGCGTCGACATTGGAAGTGGTGCACTGTGGTCAGCTATCCCACAGTTCCTGGAGTCCCCGCTGCCCATTGGAATTCTGGGTGGAGCCGCAAATGCCTTCTGGGTAAAAAAAATGTGTCCAGGGTGCTTTTGGGTAACTGTCGTCATCCGTCCATCACTCCCGCCCTCCCTCCCTGAAAGCGCCGGCGGGAAATCAGTTCGCGCACTTTTCTAGTCAGTGACAGCGCGGACGCCACAGCACTGCGAGCATGGAGCCTGCTGCAACCATCACTGCAGTTGTGGCCGCTCTCAACGCCTCGCAACTTATCATACACCTTTCCCTGAGGCAGATGCAGAAAAGTCAGGCGAGGAGGCTACGTCAACGCGGTGATGGCCTGAAGTCTGAGAGTAGCACAGACCTCTCAGAAAGCAGGGGACCCAGCGCCGAGAACATCACGGTGGCAATGGGTCATGTTGATGCCGTCGAAAGGAGATTCTGGGCACGGGAAACAAGCACTGAGTGGTGGGACCGCATAGTGCTGCAGGTCTGGGATGAATCCCAGTGGCTGCGAAACTTTCGCATGCGGAAGGGAACTTTCCTGGAACTTTGTGAGTTGCTGTCCCCTGCCCTGAAGCGCAATGACACCCGGATGCGAGCAGCCCTGACTGTCCAGAAGCGAGTGGCCATAGCCCTGTGGAAGCTTGCAACGCCAGACAGCTACCGGTCAGTCGCGAACCAGTTTGGGGTGGGCAAATCTACCGTGGGGGTTGTTGTGATGCAAGTAGCCAAGGCAATCGTTGATGTACTGCTGCCAAAGGTAGTGACCCTGGGAAACGTGGAGGCCATCATAGATGGCTTCGCAGCGATGGGATTCCCAAACTGCGGTGGGGCCATAGATGGAACTCACATCCCTATCCTGGCACCGGACCACCAGGCCAGCCAGTACATTAACAGAAAGGGATACTTTTCCATGGTGCTGCAAGCACTGGTGGACCACAGGGGACGTTTTACCAACATCTACGTGGGATGGCCGGGCAAGGTTCATGACGCTCGTGTTTTCAGGAACTCTGGTCTGTTTAGACGGCTGCAGCAAGGTATTTACTTCCCGGACCACAAAATAACTCTTGGGGATGTGGAGATGCCTATAGTCATCCTCGGGGACCCAGCCTACCCGCTAATGCCCTGGCTCATGAAGCCCTATACTGGCGCCCTGGACACTGAAAAAGAACTCTTCAACTACCGGCTGAGCAAGTGCAGAATGGTGGTGGAGTGTGCTTTTGGACGTCTCAAGGGGAGATGGAGAAGCTTACTGACTCGCTGTGATCTCAGCGAAACCAATATCCCCATTGTTATTGCAGCTTGCTGTGTGCTCCACAATCTCTGTGAGAGCAAGGGGGAGACCTTTATGGCGGGGTGGGAGGTTGAGGAAAATAGCCTGGCTGCTGATTACTCACAGCCAGACAGCCGGGCGATTAGAAGAGACCAGCGGGAAGCGCTGTGCATCCGGAAGGCTTTGAAAGCAAAGTTCCTGAGTGAGCAGGGTAACCTGTGACTTTAAAGTTTGTGTATTGAGAAGCTAAACCTGCCCCCGTTTCTTTACCCAGTTAATGTTGACTATCCTATCCAGTTACATACCCCCTTCACCCCACTTCCAACACACGTTTCAAAATAAAAATAGTTCTACTTTGTTAAAGCACACCGTTTTCTTTAATACTGTATTCGCGGGAATTTTTTAAAACTGGGACGCAGACTGTGGTGCGGAGCGGGTGTACTGTAGTGGCGCGAATGCAGCTTCTAAACTCAAGGATTGACAGGCTCCGCTGCGGTGGGATGGTTGTTTCAACGGAGCCTGTCACCCCTCCTGATAGGGACTGTGTGTATGGGGGGGTCTATGTGACTTTGTGGCAGGGGGAGGACGGTTACAGATCCCCTGCTGTGTGGCTCTGTGATCCTGCCTAAGGACCGCCGCTTAAGATCTGTAACTGCCCTCCCCTGCCACAAAGTCACAGAGCAACCCACCCCCCACCACATAACATGAAAACAACCTCCCAGACTAACCAGGGTAACTAGTCACTGCATCACTGCACTATGTATGTGCCCTGCTGCTGTGCCTGCCCCCGACTATATACCCTGCCAAAGGTGACTGTCCTGTCGAATTACCAACCCCCTATCCCCCCCTCCTCCAAAAGAACATGATGGAAACAGTAGTTAACAGAAACGTATTTTTTATTATCAACCAAACATGGAACTGGGAAAGTGAAACTTGGACGGGGGCTTGTGTCAGGCGGGAAGGAAAGAACTTGTCAAATTTTGGGGAATGAGAGCCTTCTGCTGCTCGAGCTCTCTGCAGGGGTGGAGTGAGAGTTAGCAGGGACTCTGCCGCCTCTCCTTCTGTGCACTTTGGGTGAGGGGAGTATGGGACTTGGTGGCGGGGGAGGGCGGTTAGAGATGGACTGCAGCGGGGCTCTGTCCTCCTGCCTCCGTTCCTGCAGAACATCCACAAGGCGCCGGAGTGTGTCCGTTTGCTCCCTCATTAGTCCAAGCAGGGTTTGAGTCGCCTGCTGGTCTTCCTGATGCCACCTCTCCTCCCGATCCATGTTGGCTTGGTGCATTCGGGTCAAGTTCTCCCGCCACTGGGTCTGCTGTGCTGCCTGGGCTCTGGAGCAGGCTATATGCTCCGAGAACATGTCCTCCCGTGTCCTCTTCTTCTTATGCCTAATCCGCGCTAGCCTCTGGGAGTGTGATGACAGGCTAGGTTGTGAGACAGTCGCAGATGGGGCTGTGGGAATGGGAAAAAGGGAGTGAATTCCTCAGAAAGATAAATGTAGTTGTGAACAAAGAACATAGTCTTTCTCTGTGAACAAGACCATGCACAGCACCTATCACATGCGCACTCAGCACAAGGTCGAATTCTCGGCCTTCGCATTCAGTGCCTGGGGTCTTCTACAGCACATTTGAGAAGCCTCTCAGGAGAACGGAATTTCTGTTGCAGGCAGACATGGTAAGCCGTAGACTTGTGGCAGCTTAAAACTTTAATATTAGCAATGGCCTCATTTCACATTGAAATCAATGTCGGTCCCTGCTGCCAGCAATTCGGCAAGCAGGAAGTCTGCTCCTGTCCCACACCCTCGCGGCTGTCCCCGGGAACGATCCCTTTCGGCTGCCCCTCTCCCGCCTCCACCGCGTGGCTGCAAACCAGCGGTTACAGTTCTGTAAAGGAACGGCAAAGCAGTCCCAACACTAACATTCCCCTACCTCATTCAAAGCAGGTCATCATGAGCGACATCACCCTCATGAGGATCTCTGACAGCGAGAAAGAGAGAATGCTCCGGGAAAGCCTCCAAAGACCAGGGCCGTATGCCGCCATGCTGTGCAGAGCAATGATTCCAGAGTACTTGCTTGTCTCGTGGCGTGGCAACGTGTCCTACTACGGAGGACCCAATAAGGCCGCTCTCCCCAAGAACCTAATGCAGCGGATTTCCAATTACCTCCAGGAGAGCTTCCTCGAGATGTCACAGGAGGATTTCTGCTCCATCCCCGGACATATAGACCGCATTTTACTGTAGCTGCTGTAGCAGTGACTAACCAGTAGAGCGGCTTGGGCAGGACAATCATGCAAAACCGGACATTGCTAGATTTTTTTTCAATAGTTGCACTGCCCATGACTGAACCGTTAAGCTAATCAAACTAATCATGAGAAACCCATTTTTTAAATTGTTAATATTCCTGTTCTGTTTCAAATAAATGTTTAGATTTTTACAACACTTACTGGCTGATCCTTCCCCAGATTCTGTGTCCGGGGTAACGGCTGGGGAGGGTTGGTAGGGGATCTCTGTAAGGGTGATGAAGAGATCCTGGCTGTCGGGGAAATCAGCGTTGTGAGCGCTGTCGACTGCCTCGTCCTCCTCATCTCCTTCCTCATCTTCCCCGTCCGCTAACATGTCCGAGGATCCAGCCGTGGACACTATCCCATCCTCAGAGTCCACGGTCACTGGTGGGGTAGTGGTGGCGGCCGCACCGAGGATGGAATGCAGTGCCTCGTAGAAACGGGATGTCTGGGGATGGGATCCGGAGCGTCCGTTTGCCTCTTTGGTCTTCTGGTAGCCTTGTCTCAGCTCCTTGATTTTCACGCGGCACTGCGTTACATCCCGGCTGTATCCTCTCTCTGCCATGTCTTTAGAGATCTTCTCGTAGATCTTTGCATTCCGTCTTTTGGATCGCAGCTCGGAAAGCACGGACTCATCGCCCCACACAGCGATGAGATCCAAGACTTCCCGATCAGTCCATGCTGGGGCCCTCTTTCTATTCTGAGATTGCACGGCCATCACTGCTGGAGAGCTCTGCATCGTTGCCAGTGCTGCTGAGCTCGCCACGATGTCCAGACAGGAAATGAGATTCAAACTGGCCAGACAGGAAAAGGAATTCAAATTCAAATTTTCCCGGGGCTTTTCCTGTGTGGCAGTTCAGAGCATCCGAGCTCGTACTGCTGTCCAGAGCGTCAACAGAGTGGTGCACTGTGGGATAGCTCCCGGAGCTATTAGCGTCGATTTCCATCCACACCTAGCCTAATTCGACATGGCCATGTCGAATTTAGCGCTACTCCCCTCGTCGGGGAGGAGTACAGAAGTCGAATTAAAGAGACCTCTATGTCGAACTAAATACCTTCGCGGTGTGGACGGGTGCAGGGTTAATTCGATGTAACGGCGCTAACTTCGACATAAACGCCTAGTGTAGACCAGGCCTTATTAATCTCGCCTCATATGGAAGCCGTTTCATACCCCTAATCATTTTTGTTGCCCTTTTCTGAACCTTTTCCAATTCTAAGATATCTTTTTTGAGATGGGGCGACCACATCTGCACACAGTATTCAAGATGTGGGTGTACCATGGATTTATATAGAGGCAACATGATATTTTCTGTCCTATTATCTATCCCTTTTGTAATTATTCCCAGCATTCTGTTCGCTTTTTTGACTGCCGCTGCACATTGAGTGGATGTTTTCAGAAAACTATCCACAATGACTCCAAGATCTCTTTCTTGAGTGGTAACAGCTAATTTAGACCCCATCATTTTATATGTATAGTTGGAATTATGTTTTCCAATGTGCATTACTTCGCATTTATCAACATGGAATTTCATCTGCTGTTTGTTTCCCAGTCACCCAGTTTTGAGAGATCCTTTTGTAGCTCTTTGCTGTCTGCCTGAGTCTTAACTATCTTTAGTAGTTTTGTATCGTCGCAAATTTTGCCACCTCACTATTTACCCCTTTTTCTAGATTATTTATGAATATGTTGAATAGGATTAGTCCCAGAACAGACCCCTGGGGGAAACCGCTATTTACCTCTCTCCATTCTGAAAACTGACCATTTATACTTACCCTTTGTTTCCTATCTTTTAACCAGTTACCAGTCCATGAGAAGACCTTCCCTCTTATCCCATGGCAGTTTACTTTGTGTAAGAGCCTTTGGTGAGGGACCTTGTCAAAGGATTTCTGAAAATCTAAGTACACTATATCCACTGGATCCTCTTGGTCCACATGCTTGTTGACTCCCTGAAAGAATTCTAGTAGATTGGTGAGGCATGATTTCCCTTTCCTAAAACCATGTTGACTCTTCCTCAACAAATTATGTTCATCTATATGTCTGACAATATTGTTCTTTATAATAGTTTCAACCAATTTTCCTGGTACTGAAGTCAGGCTTACGGGCCTGTAATTGCCGGGATCACATCTGGAGCCCTTTTTAAAAATTGGCATCACATTAGCTATCCTCTAGTCATTTGGTACAGAGGCTGATTTAAATGATAGGTTACAGACTACAGTTAGTAGTTCTGCAATTTCACATTTGAGTTCCTTCAGAACACTTGGGTGAATACCATCTGGTCCTGGTGACTTATTGCTGTTTAATTTATCAATTTGTACCAAAACCTCCTCTAATGATACCTCAATCTGGGACAGTTCCTCAGATCTGTCACCTAAAAAGAATGGCTCAGATTTGGGAATCTCCCTCACATCTTCAGCCGTGAAGACCGATGCAAAGAATTCAGTTAGTTTCTCTGCAATGGCCTTATCGTCCTTGAGTGCTCCTTTAGCACCGCAATTGTTCAGTGGCCCCACTGGTTGTTTAGCAGGCTTCCTGCTTCTGATGTACTTAAAAAACAATTTGCTATTAGTTTTTGAGTCTTTGGCTAACTGTTCCTCAAATTCTTTTTTGGCCTTCCTAGTTGTATTTTTACACATCATTTGCCAATGTTTATGCTCCTTTCTATTTTCCTCACTAGGATTTAACTTTCACTTTTAAAGGATGCCTTTTTGCCTCTCACTGCTTCTTTTACTTTGTTGTTTAACCACGGTGGCTCTTTTTTGATTCTCTTACTATGTTTTTTAATTTGGGATATACATTTAAGTTGAGCCTCTATTATGGTGTCTTTAAAAAGTTTCCACGCATCTTGCAGAGATTTCACTTTTGGCACCATAACCTTTAATTTCTGTTGAACTAACCTCCTCATTTTTGTGTAGTTCCCCTTTCTGAAATTAAATGCTAAAGTGCTGGGTCGCTATGGTGTTTTTCCTGCCACAGGGATACTAAATTTAATTATATTATGGTCACTATTACCAGCTATATTCACCTCTTGGACCAGATCCTGTGCTTCACTTAGGACTAAATCAAGAATTGCCTCTCCTCTGGTGGGTTCCAGGACCAGCTACTCCAAGAAGCAGTCATTAAAGGTGTCAAGAAACTTTATCTCTGTATCCTGTCCTGAGGTGACATGTACCCAGTCAATATGGGGATAATTAAAATCCCCCATTATTATTATTGAGTTTTTTATTTTAATAGCCTCTCTAATCTCCCTGAACATTTCACAGTCACTATCACCATCCCGGTCATGTGGTTGGTAATATATCTCTACCGCTATATTCTTATTATTAGAGCATGGAATTTCTATCCATAGAGATTCTATGGTACGGTTTGATTCATTTACGATTTTTTCTTCATTTGATTCTATGCTTTCTTTCGCATATAATGCCACTTCCCCACCAGCACAACCTGTTCTGTCCTTCTGATATATTTTGTACCCTGGTATTACTGTAGCCCATTGATTATCCTCATTCCACCAAGTTTCTGTGATGCCCATTATATCAATATCCTCATTTAATACGAGGCACTCTAGTTCACCCATTTTATTATTTAGACTTCTAGCATTGGTATATAAGCACTTTAAAAACTTGTCTCCTTTTAGCTGTCTGCCGTTACATGATGTAATTGAATGAGACTCTTTTTTATTTGACAGTTTCTGATTAGACCCTGCCGGTATTTTATAATTTTCCATCCTCTCGTCCTCACTAGGACATAGAGATTCTCTATTAATAGATCCCCCTCCCCAAGGGATGTCCGAACCATGTGCTCCTCTGCACCTGTCAGCTTTCCCCCAGCCCTTAGTTTAAAAACTGCTCAACAACCTTTTTAATGTTAAGTGCCAGCAATCTGGTTCCATTTTGGTTTAGGTGAAACCCATCCTTCCTGTATAGGCTCCCTCTTTCCCAAAAGTTTCCCCAGTTCCTAATAAATCTAAATCCCTTCTCCCTACATCATCATCTCATCCGCGCATTGAGACTCTGCAGTTCTGCCTGTCTAACTGGCCCTCTGCGTGGAACTGGGAGCATCTCAGAGAATGCTACCATGGAGGTCCTGGATTTCAGTCTCTTCCCTAACAGCCTAAAGTTGACCTCCAGGACCTCTCTCCTACCCTTCCCTATGTCATTGGTACCTACATGTACCATGACCACTGACTCCTCCCCAGAACTACACAGAAGTCTATTTAGATGTCTCAAGAGACCCGCAACCTTCTCACTAGGCAGGCAAGTCACCATGCGGTTCTCCAGCTATCTATGTTTCTAATTATCAAATCACCCATTACTAATACCTGTCTCTTCCTAATAGCTGGAGTTCCCTCCCCCAGAGAGGTATCCTCAGTGTGAGAGGATATCAGAACATCATCTGGAAGGAGGGGCCCAACTATGGGATTGTTTCCCTCTGCTCCAATTAGATGCTGTCCTTCCCTGGGACTTTCATCCTCCTCAACAGCACAGAGGCTGTCAGATCAGGGGTGAGACCGTTCTACTGTGTCCCGGAAAGTCTCATCTATGTACCTCTCTGTCTCCCTTAGCTCCTCCAGTTCAGCCACTCTGGTCTCCAAAGCCCATACACGGTCCCTGAGGGCCAGGAGCTCCTTGCACCGAATACACACATATGCCACCTGCCCATAGGGTGGGTAATCATACATATTTTGGATCTAAATAGTAGAATTTTTCTTCCATACATCTATCACCAGTCTGTAGAGATATGTGTAAATCCAGAGGGAATGCAATCTTTGTCAATATAACTGTAGCAGCTCCAGAAGGGATATATACTGAATATTTATACACATCTGAAGTTGGGATACATAATTAAAGGTCTTTATAGAGTTCTCTGAGAGATTATACAAAACTAGATTATCCAGTAGCAAATAAAAACTTGAATTTTGTTTATATATTACAGACTTCAAGATCTATATTTAAAAGATTTATATTAAAATATTGTCAAGATCTTTGTGAAAATAAATGAACCTTTACATATATAATTTAATAATGTCAAATTTTTAAATGAAAGCAACATCATACTTCAAGTGGTGTGGTTATGCCAGCTGCCTGCATTTCTTGGCATACATGGCACACCCTGTTATGTGCTATTGTTTGTTTGGAAACATTATGTAATGTTTATCTGGAAAATGAGTTTTTATCATTACAACTAACCATAATCTTGTCACACAAGTAACTTGACTATGGAAGATTTCATCATCCCCTCCTTTCCCCCCACCCCCCCGCGCATGACCTCCCCTAAAAATCCCTTATAAAATAGTGCTTCCATTTATTACTGGATAATTTTTTTTAAATATAATCTTTCAGTAAACCCTATAAACACTTTGTAATTGTTTATCCCTACTCCAGCAATATATAAATATATACTGGATTACACCCTTTGGTGCTGCCACAACTTCAGAATGAGAGTAATTGCATTAAACTGTTTGTTCCTGAAGACTGATGGTGCTGTTTTGCAAAACTGCACTTTCACTGCTCATTTGGTAGCCAGCAGTTCTTAGCAACTCAGCTTAGAGTCATATTTGCATTTCCCTGATTCTGGGACTGGCTAAAAACCAGTATGGCCCCCTGCTTAAGTTTGGGTAGGTCTAATTTACACTAAGCTGTTCATAGTCCCAAATGGGCATTCTAGTAGCTGATAACAGTTTGAGAACAATGGCACCCCTGGAACGTGTGGGGGTCACCTACAGTGGGGTTGTAAAGGAGAGACATAAGAGTGTAGAGCTGTTATGCCACCTTTACGTTACCCAAGGAATTCCTTGACACCAATGGTATTCCTTAGCAACCAGCTCTTCAGACCCTTTTCACTGATGAAGCTATAACAACATCACAGAGGATCTAGTCCCAAAGCTTCAAACACCTACCCTCATTATAGCTAATGTGATAATCTTTCAAGAAGTTCTTTTAAAATGTCCGCTTCCTTTGTTGTTGCCAATCTCATCTCAGGGCCTCAGATACCAGGGAGGGGCTCAGATACTGCAGTGGTGGGTGAGGTATAAGAATCTTTGGTGTATCTCCATTGAGTATCTCATGAGTTACTCATGACTTCTGACAATGTAAGGAGGAGGAGAATGAAGTCTTCTGTTTCCATGGAAATAGCAGCCCAAAGCTGAGCATGATAATGTTTGCTTGTCAGTTTCAGCTGTAGTCTGCCTGCTGAGAGCAGTAAGTGTTGTTTTACAAACAGCAGCTGCAGCCTTTGCCAAAAAGCTCTCAACGTCGATAGCATCAGGAACTTAAATATTCATGCTAGTCCCTATTAATAAAAGACCAGTGTGACCAGCCTTCTAACCGGTATTATAAAATTTAAGATTAATGTTAAAAAATCAGTAACATTTTTGTTTTTCTTATATGTTTCTTTTAAATTCGAGGCTCCAACTTGCAATGAATTGCTGTGAACATCTGTAGTGCAATGGTTACTCCTTGGAGCCCTCTGCAGGAGGACCATTCCCTTTTGAACAACCAAAGCAACTTCTGAAGCTACCTACAGTGACCACCAACTCCTCTCTTCTACTGACTCCCAACTGGGGAAATCACAACAGACAATGCTCTGCTCTTCCACTCTGCATAGGGGAGAGGGCAGCAGCCAATTCCCCATAACCAATAACACTCATTTTCTGTGTGGCCACGCCCCTGCCCTGGAGATAAATTCATTTTAAAGCAATGGGATTTTGTTATATGAGGTCCTAATAAGGAGAAAAGGACAAAGGAGTGCTAGTTCGGAATTCAGGTTTTGGGTTCCAGTGACCCAAAAGGTGTATATAAAACAGAAAAACTGATGCTTTGTCATATGTCTTATTTGCAGTCGGTGGGAGTATTCTGAAGCTAATGCTTTCCAGTTGAAGTGTTCAGAAAGGGTCGGATAATTTGGTAAACTATGAAAATGTACTGCCTCAGTTAGCCTCCTTACTAAACATCTTTGACATTGCCACCTTTTATGAAAAGTTCATCCTTTCACTGTATTTCATTCTAACGATGACTGTCAGGATATAGACTCAAAGGGGACACGTTACCCTGCCTCAGGACATGAGTTGTCTTAATATGCTATTTGATAAGATCAACAGTTTGTGTGAAATCTGTTAATATCTCCAGTTTACAGAGAGTTAAGTATTTTCCTACAGCACTAAAACCATTCTCAAGAGATGTGAGGTCTCCGACTCCAGGCCCTTTTGTTAGCTTCAAGATATGAGAGAGAGAAAAATATGCAGCATTAGAGACTAGCAAATCTTGTCTAATAGCTTTGCGATGGTTTCTGGCAAGTGAAGATGTCTACCAACCTTTCCACCAAATTAAAAATTTCTTGGATGCTACAAACAAACTGCCTTTTTATTTTGTTGAGACAACCACCTACCTGAACTCTCTTGCTCACTGGCAGATGGCTGATTAGATACACTAATATGAAGACTTCTCTGCCCCCCCGACCCCCCTTTGTCTCTGATGTTCTTTCATCTGAATCAACTTTATAGGCTTCCATAATCCTTCTTGCTTTATACTCCTCAAGGAAGACTATAGAAAGGAAAAGCCAGGAGTCTGTGGCAGAGATACTTAATGCAACTTAAATTTCATGAGCTGGAAAAAAAAGCCTATTTGCTTAGATTACTTATTCAGAGGCTTGTAATAGAAACACAGAGAAATAAATAACTATACATGGCTAAGATTTGTTATTAGGAAAATAACTCAGCAGTCTGAATTCCTTTCTATTTAGTTAATTGTTGCATATGCAAAAAGAACAACATTCATGAAGTGGAACAAGCAAGCTGTTTTCAGGTGTTAAGGATAACTGGCAAACTCACAAGTCATGAAGCAAAGCACCATTATGTGCATATTTGCACAAACTCTGTTTCTGCATTTATTCCTCACCGATCACTATAGTATCATCTAGAAGTGTAATACTAATAACTCCTGCCAAACCATCTCCCCAGGCTCATGCTGCTTACTGATAAGCAGACTTTCTTTTTAATTTCTTTTTACAGTCAACAATTCTTATCCTATCTAAAACCACATTTGGTGACAGAAAGTTTCCAAGAATGTTAGTAGCATCTCTTTGTGTCTGTCCTACCAAAGAACACATCATCAAATATTGTGTCTATATACATCAATGTTTATTTCTTTTTATGCAGTGGAGGGCTACAGCCATCCATATTTGGGGTTCTGCCTTTGCTATCTGGCTTCAGTAGGCACAGAAAACTATACATGGCACAAGGATTAGCCAGACATCTGAGCTTCCTGCAGGGTGGCAAGTATCTTCTGTTTGCAGCTGAAGAAATAAGAGTTTCTCTCAATATCTTTAAAAAGAAACAAAGAATGAACTTGTTATTCTGTCCTCAAATGTTTCCTCAGAAAGCAGTTGGGGCTTTGGGACTTTTCGGCCAGGTCCAGAGTGAGGATTTACAGGGCCAAGGATGAAATGTATAAGCAGGTTCCTACTCCCCAGTTCCATTTTCTAATGGTCTCTTCCCCTTGTCCCCCTCCCACAAACACACACACTATTTTCAACCTGCTCCTTAAACTCTCATGCTGCCCATTTCCACTTCTATTCTCACTTTATTTGGAGTAAGGGCTGTCCTTTACTGTGGATTTACACTTCTCCACTGTGCTCAGCAACCAACAGGATTGAGCCCTTCATTCCTTCTTTGGCAAGGCAGGGAAAAGGCAACAAATAAAAGCCCTTAACACAATGAACAAGCCACCCCTACATAACATGCCAGAGAGAAGGGAGGCTGTGAGAATATTGCCATGTAGGGCCCACTTTGTGCTATCTTTAAATAGTTGTAGACTGTTTAGATAAAACTTGGAGAGATACAGTGGGATAGTATTTCAACTGAAGAAAATTCAGCGGCTACTGTATATCTTGAAAGATACATTTGACTGAAATATCAAATAGCGACAGCAACTCTTCAGGGCCGGCTGTGGCTTTTTTGCCGCCCCAGGCAAAAAAGCCTTTGGCCGCCCCCCCTCCCCCAGCACGGCAGGGGAGGGCGGCTGGAGCCCCGGGGGGAGGGCAGCGAGCCCCGGCCGGGGCTCCGCTCTCCCCGGTGGCCAGAGCGCCGGGAGGAGGGCGGCGAGTCCCGGTTGGGGCTCCTCTCTCCCCGGCGGCCAGAGTGCCGGGGGGCGGGCGGCGAGCCCGCCACGGCTCCGCTCTCCCCCCAGTGGCCAGAGCGCCGGGGGGAGGGCGGCGAGCCCCGGCCGGGGCTCTGCTGTCCCTGGCGGCCAGAGACGGAGCACCGCGCCGCTCCCCTCCAGGTGCTGCCCCAAGCACAAGCTTGGTGGGCTGGTGCCTGGAGCCGGCCCTGCAACTCTTAATGGTTCAGTGTCAAGTTGATTGGAGGTGATAAGCAAGGCCCAGAGGGAACGTAGAAGGAGCTACAGGTCCTCTCTCTGTGAGTACTTTAATTCCTGGAGTACAGGGTGTACTAATACAGTTTGGAGATGAAATAAAATGGAGTGATCACAAGATGCTTTAAAGGCCAAGCTTAAAACACAATGTGATGTTGATAAATTGCAGAAATGAGGTGCAGTCAATAAAATGAGATTTAAAAAAAAAAGATGTGAAATGAGTCCTAGCTAAAGGAAAAATCAAATGCATGAATATAGAATGCAGGGATATTGCTTCAATACCATAACCTGGCATAGAACTATAGTGGATGATAACCAGAATCGGAGTCATCAGTGGAGCACTGTCACACACAGGGACAGGTGCTATAAGGGTTTTATGAATAGGAATATTAGTAAAATGTAAAACAAGCAGGGTTTTTTTCTATGTTAGGCTGCCCTGGTTAGACCTTAATCTCAATTCATTTTGGGGCACGATGAATAATTCAAAAAGTACAGAAAAATGGAGGAAGTTAAGAGGAGAGCAAGAAAAATAATAAAATGTTTGGAAAATAAGACCTGCGAGACAAGATTAATAAAACTGAGAAAGTTGAGTCTGGGTGTAAAAGAAGTCCCATGGGAGATATACATACTGAATCTATAAAAGGATATTACAAATATTACCCAGATTATTATTCTAGCTAGTCATCAAGGATGGAATGAGAAGTAGTAAACTAAGGCTGTAAAGGAGAAAATATGGGTAAAATGATGAGACAAATTTTCAAGAGCAGCAAAAACTGCCAAGTGAAGTTGTTGAATTGCCATCACTGAAGTTATTTGATGCTAGACTGAAACACCCATTTAGCAGTGATGATATGTGGGACAATCAGTCCAAGTATTGCCAACCTCAAGAGATCAAAAACCAGGTGTGAGACTCTGAAAAATAGTAAGGTTTTTTTAAAATCAAATTATGATTTTTAGTCTGTCTTGACTTTTTAACTCCCCTCGCTTCCTCTGCCCATGTGTGTGATAATTTCAAATTAAAAAGTCAACCTTTAATGCTCACAAAAATATATGCATCTCCCTGGATGCTCAGATGGTGACTTACTTATCCTTTCCTCACCCCTAAGATGTGAGAACTGCCTCCATTTCCTATCATTGTCTTGACCCAGTAGCAACAGTTATCTGCCTCCAGCTGCCCCCGGGATTTCTCTGCCTGGGACTCAGCAGGACACTTCCCTGCCTTTCCCATACCCTGCCTTCCACTGCCCAGGACCAGAGGCAGATTAAGGTATCCTGGGGCCCTGGGCTGAAGCAAGGAGGGGCCGCACCAGAACTGCTGCCCCACCCCCATTCTACCCCTTCTGTCTGTGGCCCCACCCATGACCCCACCCCATCTGCCCCTTCTCCTGCAGCCCCACCCATGTTTTGCCCATGGCCCTGCCCCATTCTGCCTCTTTCCCTGTGGCCTCAACCCCCACTCGCTCCTTTCTGCCCCCACCCACTGCGGCCCTGAGACCAGAGAAGTTCTGTGCCCCCGGCCATGACCCCAGGGCTGCGGTAGAGAGTGAGAGCTCCTCCAGCCCTGGGGCCACAGTGGGAGGAGATTTTTCTGGGGGCCCAAAATGGCCGGGGCCCCTGGGCATGGGCCCTGTGGGCACAGGAAGTAATCTGCCACTGTCCAGGACCTTCTCTCAGTGCTAGGGCCATACACACAGGGCGGGGCTAAGTGGCAGGGCAGGTCTGTGTCCTCAGTCCCAAGGCTCTCACACAGAGGTCTGTCCATGTGCCCAGCCCTGAAAAAAGCAGGAATGGAGAAGCTGCTCACGTTATCACAACAGCTCCTCCTGCAGGCAGCAAAATCCCACAACTGAGTTTATGAAAGTTGGCAACGCTGCCTTCCCCCGGCTGCTTGAAGGGGACTTTCCTAACCAACCCCTACCCTCAGGCTGGGGGAGCTGCCATGCTATCCCCCCCCATCTCCCACCTGCATCACTGTCCTCAGCCTCCCTCCTACCACCAACATCCTACTGCACCCCATTTCCTGCAAGCCCTAAATCTGCCTCCTGCTCCCCCTCACTCTCCACAGGCAGAAAATGCTTCACCACATAGAAATCCCATGGAAGTTAATGCCATTTGTGTGTACAGTGGGCATGAAGGATTGAACCCTTGGAAACTGAGTTGGTGGCAATGGAAGCCCCACAGGCTCAATGATCAGAGGCACAGAACTCAGGGTGAAGATATGTAGATGCCTGCACATGCCACTCTTAATTACTTACGGTTTTGTATCTTCTGGGGACCAGCAACAGTTAGGTTTGTTGGGTGGGGAGGGGGCAGTGTTTTGTTTTGTTGTTTTTCTTCAAGCCTTTTGCTGTTTAGTCTCTATAACTATCTGCACTTTCTGTGTTACAAATCCGTGTGTGTGTATAACCTTGAGAGATAGAGCATATTGCAGTCAGGGGCAACAGATCCACCAGTATATGTACGTATTTCAAATGTGTAGCAATCTCACTGCACAAAAGAGTCTTCAGCTATCCTGAAGATAATCAGAGGACTGTATATACAGCATGTTTCACATAACTGCAGGAGATGTCCTAGAATCCCAAAAGGATTCACTCTCACATCTGCACAACAATAAATCTTTCTTTTTCAAGTTTTTTTTTTTTTTTAAGATTTCAGCTATAAAACGAACCAGAGAGCCCAATAACACTGCACTGAAGGACAATGGCCTGAAATTGTAGAAACTGTCACAGTATTATGTTAGGATGCAGGGAGTCCAAAACATTCCACAGTAAAAAGAGATCTTACATTCAAAGGTTATATTCAAAGCAATTGAAATGGCAGAACAAAGTAGCATGTAATTAGGTACACGGTCTGTATTAAAGATCCTGTTATTAAAAGCTGCAAATGTGGTAATCAAAAGGATTTAAAATAGACATTTCTGGTTAAATGAGGTCTCATTCCTATCACATTTTCTTTCCCTGTTTGTCTTTGCAGCCAGAGAGGCAATATTATAAGGCTAAATGTATGACGATATAACTGTCTCCACAGTAACAAACTATTGTCATAAACACTGAGTCTTACGATTTCACATTTGGATTAAGAAAAGAGAGAATTGGGCTAGCGAGGGAGGAAGGCTTTTATTTCAATGAGTGTTAAGGGAATACAGAAAATTACAGGCAGTGAAAATTGCTTTCTGTTTAAATGTTCTTTTTTAAGTTTACCCAGTGTGAAAGTCCCTTTTTAAGAGATATCATTTGGGTAATGATGCCTCTCCTATTTGATTTCTCAGAAGGCTAATGATGAAGCTCATCTATTTTTGGAACAGTTCAGCAACGTTAATACTAGACGTTTTCCAGCAAGAAGCAGATTACATTGAATTGTGTCTTCTTCACACACCCAGCCATCCTGGTCTCCTCCTCCAGGAATTCTCATTCATTCACTATCCAGAAACCAATTTATAGGTGAGGTTTGCATATTTACAATCATGTATAAACTTGTTGGCCACCACTTCAACTTCTGACTGCATATATTAGCATTCCTTTTTATAAGCTTTCATTGATTATGTTTAAAAACAGTAGCTACTGAACTGAAATACCTATTGACATGGACTGACAAAAATATAATCAAGGCAGGTTATGCTTCAATATTTTAAAAAAATCTTTGAGGAGTTGTCTAGTTTTCTAAACCTGCTACAGATTTATTTACAGCTAATTCAGGATCTTTGGTCACCGACAGTCCTGAAATTGGAAAATTCAATCCGCTCTGCGGGAAGGGGTATTTTGTTGTGGTGGTTTGTTTTGTTGCAGGAGCTCAGTGTGATTCAATGGAATTCACTCTGGTGGGAAGGAAATACCCTGCAGGTCAAGTACAATTTACAGCTATATGGATTCTTGTCTTCATTAAATGGATCACTGTCACTGCCAATGCCCTAATATCTGAGTGCCTCCTATGCATGAAGGAAACCAGCTTCTTGTGAAACATCCAGCATTGGTCATTGTCAGAGACAGGGTACTGAACTAGAAATGGATCATTAGTTTCTTCCTGCAGGAGAATTCCTGTGGTGGAAATGCATTCACCCTGTACATGGTAACACATTTAATTAGCTCATTTCATTCCAAGGAATCCTAATACACTTTACAGACTAGACACAAGACACTTCACCCTCCTCTGAAATGCAGCTGAGGTTTGGTTTTCTAACACAGATCTATTAATTTATATGTAATCCAGATGCAGTGTCAAAAATAAAATAATAATGCTGATTGGCTGCCATATTAGCTATTAATTTTCTCACAGAACCAAATCAAAGTAAAAAATACAATTGTTTGCAACATGGGGTTTGGGCTATTCCAGGTTCAGGACGTGGTTCTGGCATTCCCTGGTGTTACTGTTGTATTACTGATTGTCAAGATGCCAGGAAACTCTCTTTTCTTTTCTTTCAATAAAGTCCAAAATAAACAAAAAGGCCACTATGAACAGCCTCAGCCTTCCCATAAGGTAAAAAATGCCCTATATTGGTAAGCACCGAATGTCAAACATACACCTAAGATCTGCACACTAGAGGTCACAATTATAATAAAAACACATGCTAAAAGGCAAGGCAGGCTGTGTTACATACCTCATTCTGAACCATGAATTAAAATTAAATTTACTTAATTACATGTAACATACATTTGAAAAGGGGATAATCAGGTACAGAATCATAGAAATGTAGGACTGGAAGGGAACTTGAGGGCAGCTAGTCCAGCCCCCCATGCAGAGGGAGGACCAAGTATACCTAGGCCAGTGCTAGCAGGTGTTTGTCTAACCTGCTCTTATAAACCTCCAATGACAGGGACACCACAAATTTTCTTTAGGTTGTTCTTTCCCTATTCTGGCTTGTGTCCCCTTGTTGTTAATGTTAATTATGTTAAGTATCTGGTCACCATTAACCTTTTTAGTGAAGACTAAAGCAAAACAGGCATTAAATACCTCAGCCTTCTTGAGGTCATATGTTATTAGCTCTCCTTCCTCACTAAGTAATGGGCCTACACTTGCTTTCATCTTTCTCTTGCTCTAGTATATTTAAAGAATCTCTTCTTATTGCCTTTTTTGTCCCTTGTTAGTGTACCTCATTTTGTGCCTTAACCTTTCAAATTCTGTCCCTACATGTTTGCACTATTTTTTTATTCATCCGTAGCAATTTGTCCATGTTCCACAATTTGTAGGATTTCTTTTTCATTTTTAGGTCATTGAAGAGCTCCTGATGAAGCCACATAGGATGAATGGTAAGATGCCAGTCTTTCCTTTGTATCCATATAGTTTGCTGTTGTACCTTTAATATTGTCTCTGAGAAACTGCCAGCTCTCCTGAACTCCTTTTTCCCTTAGATTTTCTTCTCATGTGTATCCCATAGAGCTAGCTTTAGCATTTTATTTTATTCAATAGTACAGTAACTCCTCACTTAACGTCCTCCTGCTTAATGTTGTTTCAAAGTTACATCACTGCTCAATTAGGGAACATGCTGGTTTAAAGTTGTGCAATGCTCCCTTATAACGTCATCTGGCTGCCTGCTCTGTCCACTGCTTGTAAGATTCTGTGGAAGAGCAGCGACTTTACAAGGGAACATTGCACAAGTTCCTCTTCTCTGCCTCCTCCCCCTCCCTCCCAGCGCTTCCCCGCTTAGGACTTTCTGGGAAGGAGGGGGAGGAGTGAAGACTTTACAAGGGAGCATTGCACAAGTTCCTCTTCTCCGCAGTGGCGTAGCCAGCTTCTAAGAGGAGGGGGAGCAAACATAAAAGAGGCGCCCCCTCTTGGCTCCTCCTCTGGCTACGTCCCCCTTGGCTCCTCCTCCAGCCGCACCGCCCCTCCCCCCCATGGCTCCTCCATCCCTGCCGTGCCAACCCTGTGCCCCCCCCACTCCTCCAGCCGTGCCCGCCGCCCCCCCACGGCTGCCGGCCATGTTGCAGGCCCCCAGCCTGAGCCCCCCCTCACTCCTCCGGACACTTTTGGAAAGGCGGGGGAAGCGGCTGCTTCCCCTGCACCCCACTAGCTACGCTGATGCTTCTCCGCCTCCTCCCCCACCCTCCCAGCGCTTCCCCACTTAGGACTTTCCGGGAGGGAGGGGGAGGAGTGGAGACGTGGACTTTCTGGGAAGAGTGGGAGGAGCAGGGAAGCGCCACGTCTCCACTTCTGCCCCTCCCTCCCAGAAAGTCCTAAGTGCCGCCAAACAGCTGTTTGGTAGCGCTTAGGACTTTCGGGGGGGAGGAGCAGGGATGCGGCGTGCTCCAGAGAGGAGGTGGAGTGGGGATGGGAAGAGATGGGCCTGGAGTGGAATGGGAAGGGGAATAGGTGGTCCTGGAGCAGCCCCGGCAAAGTCGGCACCTGTTCTTCTCCGGGGAACTGCTGTTGCTGCTGCTGCTGTGAAAGTGCTTCGTAGCGTCCTTGCCTGCAGCGGGCTGTGCCTGTGTGAGGTAAGCCAGGGGTACTTCCCAACCACAGTACAGTACAATACTGTACAGTATATAATGCCTTTTGTCTGCTCAAAAAAAATTTCCTTGGAACCTAACCCCCCGCATTTACATTAAATCTTATGGGAAAATTGGATTCCTTTAACATTGTTTCACTTAAAGTTGCATTTTTCAGGAACATAACTGCAACCTTAAGTGAGGAGTTACTGTAATGCAAGGAATCTACAGGCCTGTGTCCCGTAAGACATTGGCTTCAGCAGTTAGCATAAGGTTTGAGGTCAATGAACTTTGGCACAGATAAAAGGCCTAATAGTCACCTCTAAGTTTTGGGGAACCGAAAGTAGAGTATTTGAGGGGGAATTTTGTCCATAATGACACCAGCCAATCAAAGGATCCTGAGCTAACACCAGCTTTTGGATATTTTAGGATGGGAACATCTGCAGATGTCTGACCACAAGAGTGTCATGGCAACAAATTGATGTATATGATAATAAGTTGAGATCATTAATATACTAACCTATAGGAAAAGAGCACCCCAACATTAGTAGGGTGATGAAATACAAATAAGGAAGAGGGGAGAAACCCCTACTGAATATGCATTAGACATAGTGGCGTTAGACAGTGTAACATATTATAAAAGTTGAATCCCAGTCTCTGTGCGGGAGAAGAGAGAGATGTAGCCGTTGGGAGATGCCAGGATAATGGCCACTGATGATGGTGATGAGGAAGACAATGCTTAACATTTCAGGTTGTTCTGCAAGGGATGGTGTGAGTATATGGATGTGCAGATGTACATTCTGTATTCTCTCTATTTATCTTGCTGGGTTAGAGTGTTTGTAACTTTGTTAAATGTATTAATAAACTATTACAAATACAGAAGGGTTCCAAAAGTGTGAGTGTTGCAACTGTGCTCATCGGGGTTCCCAACTAAACAATAATTTTTATAATACTGAGCCTGATCTTGAGACAAGAAACTGTCAAACCTCATAGTGATAACTGGGAATTCTTAAGTAATCAATATAATTAATATACAATTCATAGATTGGGCCACACATGGTCTCTTGCCTACCAGTTCTGAGTTTGTTGAAGTCTGCTTTTTTGAAGTCCATTGTTCATATTCTGCTGCTCTCACTCCTTCCTTAAATCTATCATTTCATGATCTTTTACCCAAATTGCCTTCAACTTTCAGATTCACAACCAATTCCTCCATGTTAGTCAGAATCAAGTCTAAAATGGCTGCCATACTGATTACTTCCTGCACCTTCTGAAACAATAAGTTGTCTCCAACACATTCCTAGAACTTATTGGACATTGTGTGTTTAGCTATATTACTTTTCCAACAAATATCTGGATAGTTAAAGTCCTCCAGATCTTGTGTTTTGGATATTTCCGTTATTTGTCCCAGAAATGCTTCATCCACTTCCTTCTCCTGATTTGGTTGTCTCTAGTATATCCCTACCATGATGTAAGCCACAGACTTTCAGATGTCCTCCCTCTTACCTCTTTCTGGACTTCAGAACAAGGGTGTATATTCTTGATGTACAATGCAATACCTCCTCCCTTTTTCCCCCGTCCTTCCTGAACAAGCTATACTCCTCTATAACAATATTCCAGTCATGAAATTTATCCCACCAAGTCTCTATGATGCCAATTAAAACATAACTGAGCTTGTGTACTAAGACTTCCAGTTCTTCTTGTTTATTCTCCGTGCTCCTTGCATTTGCGTATGTACATCTAAGATGTTGAGCAGATTTCCCCACTTTTTTCCTTCTTGTTGCTCCAACCACCCTATTGTAATTTTCCATTCTCATCCCACAACATTTAGCCCTCTGTTAAGGTCACCCTTTTTGATACCTATGTACCAAAGCCTTCCCATCAACACCATCTGTGCAGCAGAAATACAAGTGTTCTTAAGATGCTCGGAGAGCTGGTGGGGAGGAAGTTTTTTAAATTATTTCTCTACTTCTATCAGGGGGAGGGATAACTCAGTGGTTTGAGCATTGGCCTGCTAAACCCAGGGTTGTGAGTTCAATCCTTGAGGGGCCCATTTAGGGATCTGGGGCAAAAATCTGTCTGGGGATTGGTCCTGCTTTGAGTAGGTGGCTGGACCAAATGATCTCCTGAGGTCTCTTCCAACCCTGATATTCTATGAACTGGTCTGAAAATGACTGAACAGTTTTTTTGTTGTCAGTATATTGTTCAGATTTGTAATATTTTCATTCTCTTTTTGGGGTGCGGGGGTAAGCAGCGAGTAAGCTGGTTGCCTCCATAATGATAGACACAGCCCAGCCCCTATTGATTAACTGCCAGAATTTAGAGCCAAATACTACCTTCAGCCCATACGCAACTCCAGAGGAGTTCTGCTGCAAATCAAGGGTAGTTAAAGGACATCAGTCCTTTCTCTGTGAGTGTAGTATGCATGAAGAAGTAAAGTTAAAAGACAAAAGAGCAGTTTAAATGTTAATTGCATCAAATGTATCCAAAATTGGTGAATCTCACTATGTAATGTGCTCACCCAATCTACTATAACGCTGACTTACTGAGCACCAATTAATCAAAGTTCCTTATTAACCAAAGTTCAATTACTGGTATGCCACCAGAGGTTGTACGGCAAGGGTGGGCAAAGTTTTTGGCCCAAAGGGCACATCTGGGTATCGAAATTGTATGGTGGGCCATGAATGCTCACAAAATTGGGAGTTGGGGTGCAGGAAGGGGTCAGGGCTCCGGCTGGGGGTGCAAGCTCTGGGGTGACACCAGAAATGAGAAGTTCAGGGAGCAGGAGGCAGGGGCAGTGGGTTGGGGTGCGGGGAGGGGGGGTGAGGGCTCCGACTGGGGGTGTGGGCTCTGGACGGGGGCTGGGTATGAGGGGTTGGGGGTGTGGGAGGTTGCTCCGGGCTGGGACCGAGGGGTTCAGAGAGCGGGAGGGGAATCAGGGCTGGGGCAGGGGGTTGAGGTGCGGCGGGGGGGGAGGTCAGAGGTGCAGACTCCAGGCGGCACTTACCTCAAGCAGCTCCTGGAAGCAGCGGTATATCCCCTCTCCATCTCCTATGTGGAGGCGCAGCCAAGCGACTCTGCGTGCTGCCCTTTCCCTGCAGCCTTGGTTCCCAGCCAATGGGAGCTGCAGTGGTGGCGCTTGGGGCAGGAGCAGCATGCGGAGTGCCCTGGCTTCCCCTACATGTAGGAGCTGGAGGGGGAACATGCTGCTGTTTCTGGGAGCCACGCAGAACCACAGCACACGCAAAGCGGGTCAAGGCCCTGCTCCCGCGGGAGCTCCGCTCCCTGGCTGGAGCGCCAGAGCAGGGCAAGCCCCAGACCCTAGTCCCCAGCGGGTGCTCAAGGGCCGGATTAAAACATCTGAAGGGCCAGATGCGGCCCTTGGGACGTAGTTTGCCCACACCTGTTGTACGGTGTCCTCTTCAAACAATTGGTGTTTCAGATTTTCCAGCCCAGAATGAAGACACAACAGTCAACCTGGGTAGGAAAACTAATCTTAAAATAACAGTGCTCTAGGGCCCCAAACTGCAGAGCACAGTGAAAAGTCTGCAGCTATGTATTTTCTTTTATTATCAAGTTTGCAATCACAGTTACAGAGCAATGAATAACTTGTGAGGGAGGTTGCAATCAGGAAGCTGATGTACCAGAGCCCTGCGCAGATAATGTAACAGCCGTCCTGAATAGAAGCTGCTTCTCATTCAACTTGCCCAGTGGTTTCCTAGGCCTCTCTGACTTCTTCTTTTCTTTTCTTTTTTTAATGTATTTGTTAGTTAGACTCTGTGCCTGTATATTTAGTGAGGCATCCTGCACTTGTACATATACTATGCTACTGTACCTCTTCCTTCCCACAATGTCATGATGAGGCAGGAACAGGAACAAAGTGTCAATTTGACTTTCCAGTCTCCTGTCTTGTGTAAGTCTGTGTCACAATATTATAATGTTATTTACACGTAATTTTCCTCTCTGAGTAGGTTATTTATTTTACTTATTTTACTCAGCAGTGTAAGCAGTCCAGAGCCCACTTTCTGATGATTCATGACATGTTTCCTGTTTTGTTTCCTTTGTAGCTTCATGATTTCTGATGTTTTTGCATATCTTAGTGTGACACATCCTGCCCAGGGATTCTTAACAGAGTTATCAACAATGTATTTTGTCCGCTACATCTCCTTTCCATCTCCTTTTCACATCCTTGCTACGTGTCATCATTTTATTCTTTTCTCTGCATTTTCACAGTTTTGTTCTTTCAATGGGTCAAATGGCACAGAAGGAAGGAAATTGAAATGGCAAATGTTTTGCCATTAGGCTGCTCTACCATCAGAGTACACATCTTGGAATCCTAGAAGTTGGACGTGGGAAGACCCATCATGTTATCTGGCTCATCTCTATACCAAGCAGGGCCTATTTCTTCCAGTATATTTTCTAGTGTTTTGTCCAGAATAGACTTAATGTCTCAAGTGATGGAAATGCCACCACTTCACAGACTATCCCACAGCCTAAATACTCTCATTGCCAGGAAGATTTTCCAGGATATTCAGCCTAAATTATTCATTGGTTACTGCAGGGGTTCTCAAACTTCATTGCACCACGACTCCCTTCTGACAACAAAAATTACTACCTGGCCCCAGGAGGAGGAACTGAATCCTGAACCTGCCTGAGCTCCACTGCACTGGATGAAGGGGCCAAAGCCAAAGCCTGAGTCCCACCGCCCCCAGGGGTGGGGGGTAAAGCCGAAGCCCGAAGCTCCAGGGAAAGAGCTTGTAACCTGAGCTCTGCCACCCAGGGCTGAAACCCTTGGGCTTCAGCCCCAGGCAGTGGGTCTTGGGCTTGAGCCCCAGACCCCAGCAAGTCTAAACCAGCCCTGGTGACCCCATTAAAATGGAGTCACAACCCACTTTGGGGTCCTGACCCACAGTTCAAGAACCGCTGGGTTAATGTAATCCCATTACTCCTCTATATTTTCCCTCCCCCACTCCTATATGTACCACCCTGAAGAATTCTTCTACGTCTCCATTGTCAATACCATTAAAAGATTTTAAATTATTTCATCACACCTTTCCCCATCCCTCTGTACACTCATGATCTCTTAATCCTTATGTATGCAGCTGAAAAATTCACTGGAATTTTTGCAGCTATTTCATGTTACAATTTTATGTCTAGTTTATCCCATGTCTGTTATCGCTCCGAGGTCTTTTTCAGTCTGACTGCTTCCCAGGCTTTTCCCTTGCACTGGAGAATGTTAAGAGATGATATTCCCTCAGAAGTGCTCCTTTGGACTGTTTCCAAACTGAATTTCATTTTGATGGACTTCTCCCACTTTCCTCACTCTGTTCTGCCCATGGGAGATGTCAAGCTGCAGAAGTGATTGCAGTCTATTGCCAGTCTAATGATAATTTACATATAAGTAGCTCCTTTTCTCCCAAGTATGTCATGTAATACGTACCTGCAGTGCCGCTGAGATCCAGGACACCCTGATGTGAAGGGTGACAGCTAATACTTGCACAGATGTTGCACAAAGTAACAAGGGGGCACAGACCATGATGAACAGGCACTTTACACAGACAAGACCATTTCATATTATACCATGGCTAGTATGTTAACAATAATTGTGTAGATTTTTTCCAACAAGCACCTTTGTGCTCTCATCTCTTATTCTTGGGAAAGAGCTCCTCGGAAACCTCTGCAAAGCTCCCTCATTGAACTCCTTCAAATCCTTCCTTACAACATTCCTCTGCCACAAAACACTGAGCTGCCATCAGGCAGCTGCTGTGCTGGGACCATTGGCAGGGCCGGCTCCAGCATTTTTGCCGCCCCAAGCAGCGGAAAAAAAAAAAAAAGCAGCGGCACTTCGGCGGCAGCTCTACCACCACCGCTTCATTCTTTGGCGGCTATTCAGTGGCAGGTCCTTCCCTCTGAGAGGGACTGAGGGACCCGCCGCCAAAGAGCCGGATGTGCCGCCCCTTTCCCCTTGCTGCGCTGGTGCCTGGAGCCGGCCCTAGCCACTGTTTATCCCCCTGTTCATAGCAATCTCATTGTTACCATGTGCTTCCCCTCGTCTGGTCTGTCTGTATCCACCTGTGGACTCTTGTCTCATACTTAGATTGTAAGCTCTGTGGGGCACAGACCACGTTTTGTAATGTTTGTACAGCACCAAGCACTGGGGCCCTAATCCCTAAATGAGGCTTTTAGGTGCTACTGCAGTACCAATAACAATAATAACCATGAGCAAAGTCACTATGGCCTTAGTATTTCTAGCCAGAGGATCTCTCTAGACTGTAAATTCTTCTGGGAAGGGGTGTCTTATATTTTTGAAAAGCACTATTCTCACTGAAGGAACTGTATAGAATAGAGAATAAATGGAGACACCACTAAGATGAGGTGTACCTTGCTGATGATGTGTGTTAATGAACAATGGCTGGGTATTTCTGAACTCAGCCACACTTCTATATTTGGTAGGTGTACACCTGTGCTTAGCTCTAAACTGAGCACGTACACACATCCCTAGCACTTTCTCCATAGCTCTAAAGTTGTGTGCACAGACCTTCTTTAGTATGTTTCCCTGTTCCTACTCTCTATGGCTGAGTCCTAGGGATTCTGAGATTTGAGTCCATATTTTGCATGTGTGTGCCATCCAGCCATTCACTGAAATACTGGCTCATGAGCGTTACACAAAGTAGACAAGACTTTGGTTTTTAAGATGCCATCCAGAATAATATAATAGTTGGAGGATATACATCTGGGAGCAGTTAATTGCGGAGCAGATTTCCTTAGCAAACACAAGCAGATGAGGGAGTATGATACCATCATTTTCTTTTCTAGAACATAGTGACTCATTCCTCTAAGGAGCATATTGAAAGAGTCAAATAAGGTTAAAATACAGAAAGGTTTATTTCCTAGTTGACCATGTTATTTTTAAATTCCATGTAGTCCTCTTGCTGTGTACATCTCTCCCATGTACGTTAGTGGGAGTTAAACATGTTCATCAAGAAGACAATAATGTATGTTGACTTGTTGAGTTTACCCTGCCCACAATTGTTTCTTCCAAGACCCATGAAGAATTACTGTGCTTCCTTAACATTTAATAAAGGGATTTCAGTCTAGCAGAGGAAAGTATAACACGATCCAATGGTTGGAAGTTGAAGTTAGACACATTCAGACTGGAAATAGGTGTAAATTTTTAACAGCGAGAGCAATTAAAGGGCTGTGATGGATTCTCCATCTCTGACTATTTTTAAATGAAGATTGGATGTTTTTCTAAAAGAGATGCTCTAGTAATTAATTTGGGGAAGTTCTAAGGCAGTGGTGGGCTGCCACTTCCCGCAGCTCCCATTGGCCAGGAACAGCGAACCACAGCCACCGGAAGCTGCAGGGCGGCCGTGGAAATGTAAACAAACTGTCTCGCAGCCCACCAGTGGATTACCCTGACAGGCTGCGTGCGGCCCACGGGCTGCAGGTTGCCCACCACTGTTCTAAGGCCTGTGTTTTACAGGAGATCAGACTAAATGATCACAGAGGTCCCATCTGGCCTTGGAATCTATGTGTCCTTTGGGATTTTCCCCAAATTTGCTCACTGTGTAATTGGTATTTGTATTTAATAAAGGTTAGGGTTGTTTTGAAGTGATGTAAAGCTGAGGGAGTAGGGTCTCAGCTGTACATTAAAAGTTTCAACACAGCATTTGGCCAAATGTTACTTGGCGTTGGGATGGAGATATGCAATTGATTCGGGGATGTTAAATGAAGTAATGTTTGTACCAGTATTAAGGTTTACCTGGTGATCACTCTGCTGAAAAGAGAAGATGCTCACTGTTGAGAAATTAAGTGTTCTGGGGTTGTGGGAGGTTTACCATATAAGCTTTTGTAAGCAGAGGACTCAGCACCAGCCTATATGCCACCTTCCTTTTTTGCCAGTGTTACTTTGATATCAGGTGCCACTATAGAAATACGTTATGGACGCTATGGGACTAATTCTCAATTACTCTGTTCCTGTACTTGGGGTAGAAAGCTTTAAGCCACTCTTTTGCTCTCCATTTTCTGAGGCTGTTTGGGGGCCTGCTCAGCCATGGTGTAAGTTAGAGCGTCCCCCGGGCTCCCTACAGTCCCTGAGACACAGGGAACAGCTGTTGTGCTGTACAGTCCAATCGTGTCCCTATCACTTCCTCACACTGAAGGCTGGGAACAGGGCTCATATAGAGCCCTTATAAGTTATGCCAGCTCTGCATACCCTGGGGAGAACCTTTGCACAGGGAATTTTCTCAAGGGGGCATTTCCTCCCACTTTAAATCCCCTTAATGCCACCAGAATAGTATCTAGCACAGTAACTTGCTCCAAAGAGGTCGGTGTTGGAGCTAGGATTAATACTCCAGGAGTTCCAACCACTTTGGAACGAGTTACTGTGGTGTATGTGAATATGTAACTGTGAAAGTGTATTTTCTCTGCACTGTCCCTTCACGTTTGTAAGGAGTCTGCTACCTGTGGGGACAGCGGCCATTTTATGAGGCAGAGTCGATGCACCATGTTAGAAAGGAGACTCGCACTGTGCTGTCTCATGGAGACTTTATTTCTGGTTTGTTTTGGTTTCCCCCCCCTCTAAAATAAAGTTATTTTGACTGTAATTACATGGTTGCTTTTTGTGTATGGAAAAACAGAAGCACTAACCTTGCTGTCTCAGTTTTGACATCTGCAAAAGGGGATTGTAATGCTTACCCGCCTCCGGGGGCTGTGGTGAGAATTATTAGCTACTGTTTGTAAAGTGTTCTGAACATGGCAAGTGATCTGTAATAGCGGAGTTCAAGATTGCTATTTAATCAGTGTGCAATACTCATACCTTTCTTATGGTTTGTATAATCTTGATAAAAAAATAAATGAAAAAGTACATTTAAAAAATGTGCTTGCTTTTAAAAGACGGAATTTAAGAGAGCATCTGCCATTAACTGTTGGCCTTTTGGGAACAGATTTGATTCTGTCTAAGGCTTTTGGCAGCTATGTGAATTATCACATTTCCCATATGTGATGGTGTGTCCCCCGTCTATAAACTAAGACTCTGGCATAAAGGGCGTAGGATTTATGACGCCAGTAAGAGGTGAATGGTGTCAGTAATTCCCCAATGCATGTGTAACATGGAGAGTGTAAAACAGGGGAGTGTACTATTTCACAATTAATTATTATGCCCAAACTGACTCCATGCTGACAGTCTATTGCATCAATTTATGGATGTGCTTGGCATTGTTACTTAGTTGTCTAAAGTTCCAAGCCTTGGCTTTCCACTTTAAACAGCAACCACAGGGAGCGGACTCAGCTTGTCCCTGATCCCCAGCTGCTCAGCTCTGGTGGACACTAGAGCATCAGGGGATCTACTCTAAACTCTGCAGCTGGCATAAGCTAATAGCGTTTAGCTCCACCCTGACATGCCCTCAAGCCACCCCCGACACAACCTCACCTCTGCCTTATGTTGCCTGCTTTATTGAGCCTCATCCTATCTGTCAAAGCAGAGCGCCACTGCTGCAGACTTCATAGGCCAACCAATGTAAATGTTTGGTGTTCATATAAAAAACCCGGGAAATTAATAAACAAAAATCTTCATTCAATTAAAATACATGTAAGGTTGAAGGTGCCTTTCAGTGGAGATCACCTGACCCTCATACCCAGTATTACAGTTTGTATACAAAATTTCACATCTTTAAAAAAAAAACACCTTTTCTGAATTATTTGTATTGCAGTAACACCTAGAACCCCCAATGCAAGCATGGTCCCAGTGCGCTAGGCACTCTCCAAATAGTAAGAGGTGGTCCCGGCCCCAAAGAGTTACAATGAAAATACACAAGATAGACACATGGAGGGGAAAGGAAGTACTGATGTCCCCATTTTACAGATGGGGAACTGAATCAATGAAAGGTTAAGTTATTTGCCTTAGGTCACACAGTAAGTCTGTGGCAATTAAACTCAGATCTCTGGAATCATTTAAACACAATCCCATCCTCTCCAGACATCAGAACGTCTGGAAATGAACAGCTGAGGAATTTAGCCAGTTCCCCTGTGCCATATTCCATCATCACTCACTACTGACTTATAGTGCCCAAGCTAAACATAGCATTGCCTCAGAATAAAACTCACAAATACACAGTGAAAGGTCAAAATAACAATAACTAGTTACTAGATGATAAAACCTCTTTTCTTTCTGAAGTTTTTTCCCCCAATACCCTGCTATTTTGACCTTTGAATATATGTTTGTAAACTTTATTGGGTTGCAATGTTAAGTTTGGATAGGTGGTGTTAAAATGTGAATCTCTTCATGGATTTAACATCAAAACCAGACAGTTGAGCTAAGATAAATCACATATGTCTACAGAGCTCCCTTTTCTGGTTTCTACTGAACAACTCATCCTACATTTTTCCTAAGTGGCTTGAAAAGAGCCAGCCCCATTTTATGGCTTAGCTGCACCTGACTTCATCTGCTGTAATTAGGCAGTCTCCTCAGATTTCCTTCAGCTCAGGAAGGCACTTAGAAAGCCCAGCCTACTACCTACCCATTGCTAGGATTTAACTCCCATTCACATTTAAATCAATGGAGCTTCTGGTGCTCATCACTTCTGAAAATCCAGCTTTAAGTGACTTGCCCAACATCACACAAGAAGTCCATGGCAGAGCTGGAAATGGAATCCCAGTATCCTAAATATCGAGTACAATACTTTAAACCTTCCTCCACAATATTTAAGTGCTTCTCTAAGTCCTGAGGCGGAGCTACAAATGTCTTACAGCACCAAGTAATACAAAGAGATTTTCTTCTGAACTTTCCCTCACACTCTGAGTTTCTCATTAAAAATTAGCATGAGAGTGAGTGGAAAATAAAAACAAGAATATTTGCTTTCATGATGGTTCCTGACCCTCTATGACAACAAAACGGAGCCATGAATTGACTATTAAGGGGCTTTATACTATTTAACCTTCCCCGACCCCCAAGCTCCCTCCTTCTGGCATAACTCCCCAGTTGCTAGAACAAGAGCTCGTGTCTAGCTTTCCTGTGTTCGCTAACACTCTGACTCTAACTCAAGAAGAGTAGCTCAAAAGTTACCGAGCATTTGTGCAGTAGACTTTGAACTCATGTGAATACTGATAACAGACATCAAAACTACCGGTGGGTCAGTATAGCTTGTATGTACAACACTAAGTTATTGACATTACAAAGTCATGATTGCGTTATAAATCATTCTGATGATGTTTTGGACAGGAATGTTATATCTTCAATAAAGTCAGTCATTCTTTCAGTTATACTTAGGAAGCAAATTAAGAAGTAATACTATCATTCTGATAAGCAAACTACGGAAATATGGTCTAGATGAAATTACTAAAAGGTGAGTGCATAACTGGTTGAATAATGTACTCCAAGAGTAGTTATCAACAGTTTGCTGTCAAATTGGGAGAGCATATCTAGTAGGATCCCATAGAGGTCAGTCCTGGGTCTGGTGCTAGTCAATATTTTAATTAATGACTTGAATAATGGAGTGAAGAGTATGCTTATAAAATTTGCAGATGACATAAAGCTGGAAGGGGTTGCAAGTACTCTGGAGGACAGGATTAGAATTCAAAAGACCTTGACAAATTGGAGAATTGGTCTGAAATCAACAAGATAACATTAAAAAAAGATAAGTGCAAAGAACTACACTTAGGAATTAAAAATCAAATGCACTACAAAATGGGGAATAACTGGCTAGGCAGTAGTACTGCTGAAAAGGCTCTGGGGTTATAATGGATCACAAATTGAATATGACTCAACAATGTGATACAGTTGCAAAAAAGGCTAATGTCATTCTGGGGTGTATTAACAGGAGTGTCATATGTAAGGCATGGGAGACAACTTTCCTGCTCTACTCAGCACTGGTGCGGCCTCAGCTGGAGCACTGTGTCCAATTCTGGGCACCATGCTTTAAGAAAGATGTGGACAAATTGGAGAGAGTCCAGAGGAGAGCAACAAAATTGATCAAAGTTTAGTTAATGACTGTTATAAAGACGATGGTGATCAATTGTCCTCCCTGTCCGTTGAAGTAGTACAAGAAGTAATGGGCTTAATCTTCAACAAGGGAGATTTAGGTTAGATATTAGGGAAAACTTTCTAACTGTAAGGGTAGTTAAGCTCTGGAATAGGCTTCCAGGGGAGATTGTGGAATCCCTGTCATTGGAGGATTTTAACAAAAACCTGTCAGGGAGGGTCTAGGTTTACTTGATCTTGCATCAGCACAGGGAGCTGGACTAGCTAATCTCTTGTGGTCCCTGCCAACCCTACATTTATGTTGCTCTTTCTATGACTTCGTGCTTAACCACAAATTAACACAGGAAGTCTTAATTCTTAACATAACAGCTGGACAAAAGCTACAGTAATTATGTCTTACCAGTAGTGCAGCTTACAGTTTCCCTTACACATCTGATCTACAGTACCTCCTCTTGACAAGGTACAGAAACTTATGTTTAATCAACAAATAGCAGCGTGTTTTGGTTTCCCATTGACAGTAGTGTAAAAAATGGCAGGCTGGCCTGTCTGGGATAAAGAGAATCACAGACTCTTTCCTGTAGCTACTGAGAAGCATGCAGGCAGCAGGGGGAGCTGCAGTACGGCATCTGAGTCCCATCCAAAAAAGGGAGAAATGCTGCATTTCACTTTAAGAATAAATCTGTAAGAACTCTAGCTCTGTGTCATCTGAGAATTAACATGCACAGGACTCTGTCAGCATTGTTCAGAAAAATATGGAGAGATTAGAATGAGATGAAGCCTAATAGTTAGCTCCTATACACTGCACCACAATTTACAGCATTAGCCTGTCAGCTGTTTTAGTAGTAATGTGGTTACACATAATGATCTGCAGTTTTCAGGAATAAAGAATGGAGGAACCCTTGCTCTGGAGACTGTATGAATCATATTTTCCATATTCACTTGTGTCTGTGCAATTTCTTTATTGAGGGCATAATGCATTAGCCTCTGAGTTGCTGAGAAGTAGCATGCTGATGCACGCTTCATGCTGATTTGAATCTGCATATTATTGTTGCTACCAGAAACCAGTGACAGCCGGACGTCTCAAGAATTTTATATCTCATATACCAGTGGTTCTCAAACTTTTGTACTGGTGACCCCTTTCAAATAGCAAGCTTCTGAGTGTGACCCCCCCCCCTTATAAATTAAAAACACTTTTTATATATTTAACACCATTATAAATGCTGGATGCAAAGTGGGGTTTGGGGTGGAGGCTGACAGCTCGCAACCCCCCATGTAATAACCTCGTGACCCCCTGAGGAGTCCCGACTCCCAGTTTGAGAACCCCTGTCATATACCCATTAGGGTGTTGCCATCTTGTTCTTTGTTTTCCTTTTATTTGTCAGGCTTCCTTTGAAAGCATGCAAAGGCTCTCAGTTTCATGCCGAACAGGAGATTAACTCCACTTCAGCTGTCCCTCTTCCTCTTGCCCCGGCAAAGAGTGGCTGCTGGGGAGAAAGAATGGGGAGAATTCCTTTGGGAAGGTGGCAGCACTGAACCCCAATCCTGGGGAGTTTTCTGCCTATTTAGTTTTTGCTTCCATTAAAATTATTATGATTTCCTGTTATAAATGTTATTCCTTAAGGAAAAGGATCGTTCTGATTGTAATAGTGTTGTGACATTTTATCATTCTGACCCGCTTGGGTATTGGGGTTGGAAATAGATGAGCATGTACATTGTATGTCTCATTATTATTTATTTAATCTCATACAAGGCAAAGAATATGGATCTGGTCGTGGATGAATATCTTCATCTAACTGGGCTCAATACAGACAGTGTTTAACCTCTGCATATATGCCCATATACTGCTCTCTGCTTTGATTTTTTTTCTTTTTGTCTTATTTGTTATATTCCTCATTCTGGCTGTGCAGTCTACAACAAATTTCCTGATCATTTCTTTGTTTACCAGACATAATATGAATTGTAGTTGTTATGCTCCTCAGGTATGTGTGTGTATATATATATATACACACACATACCAGTATATATATATATTTGGACAGGCTAAAGCCTGTCCACCCTGTTTATGGGTGCAACCTTCACCTTCAAAATGTATGCCCTGATTTTTGCGTCTGTAAAATGAATTGTGGATGCAAATCTAAGTGTTTTCATCTCTAATTATATGATTTGGCTCTACTGTCAGGTAATTAGTGATGCAAGTATTCAGACTTCTACACACATTGTAACTGCTGGTGCAAACCTGCAGATGCAAAGTTACATATGTGTCCTTATCACTGGAAATTTCTGGTTTCTGAGCACGGAACTGTGCAACCTTAATGTTCTCTCAACACAGTGTTCTATGGACTATGCATATAGAAAGCATGTGGAGGTGATGGGTGAAAAATTGTGGCATCATGTCATAAATTCATTTATCGTGCACCTCTGAACACCTTACCTGTTCTCTGAACTGTGCAGAATCTGGACCCCTGTCTAGTTTATCTGATCCCTTTGATTCAGTGCTCTCTCTAGTTCAAACCTAGAGGGATTAATGGTAGTGATTTTATAAAATGCCTATCCGAGAACAGGTAAGCTAGCAACAGCAAACTTCTTATAACCACTGATGGTGGCACTTGTGACAGATTTAGGCAAACTAGAAGATCCTAGAGCGGCCCTGTCCAAGTTCTGTTACATTTGTGACATTTTAACATTGTTCCTGCTGCACTTTGCGAACAGAGATAGAATGCAGGAAGAATGCAAGTTTTTTCACCCACATAGGCCTGTTCATAAAACTTTTTTTATGACAAGTCTATTATAAAATGCACACCAAACACTCATTGTGCTTGCATTAATGTATGCAGGCACATGTGAGTAAATATAAAACAAATTTATATATTCAAATGGTGTGGGATACAGTTTTAGTTTTCATTGCCAAGACTTCGGGATGACTGATTTCTCATGAGGAATGAGGCAATTCCCGAATATCACAAGTCTTCAAAATAAGTACAATAAAACCCCTAGAGCATCCCACACCATCGTGTATTTTATTTACACTGCTTATTTTTAAGTCAGGCTTTTTTTTCCTTTCGCCTTTTAAGTTCTTCTATGATTTTTCCCTACTTGTTGAAATACATTAGTTACTATGGAAACAGATCTGTCTATACAGAGCTTGGTGACAATAGCGTGAATTTGTATAATGCTTTCCAGGAACCTAAATATCTACCTGATAGCTATGTCTGAACAGTCTGGGGAGCTTAGACTCTGCAGCATCTTGCATGTGGCAACTGGGAGTGACGGAAGGCTATCATAAGAAAAACAAAAGCCCTGAAGGTCCCATGACTTACCCAGTGACAGACCCTCTGACTTTCTCAGTGGGAAATAAATCACCAGAAGATTTGCAGTGCAAACCATTAGATTGTGATGCATTCCCAGAAACAGCACTGTATTAATGGAGCACAGCAAAGTTACTGGAGGGGTTCACTTTCACTAGCCTCTCATGATTAGCTTTAATACAAATAAATAAGAGTAATAATATTGTAGCACCTGAGGCCCCAGTCAAGGAACTGGGCCTCATTACTCTAAGCGCTGTACCAACAAGTAACAAAAGGAGGTCCCTGTCTGCAGGAGCTCACAGTCTTGGTATATGACAAGATGTGAACAGTGAATGAAACAGCCAAATGGGGTGTGGGTAGAGTGGGAGGACTGTTTTGCAGAGTAAGCAGTGGTTTCAGCCCACCACCTGCCTATTCATTGTCAGCCGGTAATGTGTTGTCAGTTGGGGGACACAAACAGGGGTGAAATGGTCAGAGTGACAAGCTAGGACCACGTCTCTAGGAGCAATGTTTAAAAGGGCTTGAGGAAGGCAATTTTAGAGGACTTATTTCATCCTCTGTCCAATGTTCCTATTCCTATAGTTGCTTTCATACTTTCTACCTCCAGTCTGGAGGACAGACAGGCTCTGCCTTGTCACAGGCCAATGACTCCCATGCGAAGTCCAGCAAACAGTGCACTCAGAGCTTTGGCTCTCAGCCTCTCTTTGATATCTAATGTGTGTTATCACTTGGCTAATGTTATTGTTCTCTACCATGCCAGGCAATGGTGGTGCAAAAAAAAAGAGAGATTTTAGCCTCCCCCTCGTATACAATCTGGGGGTTATCTGGTACATGTACCAGATAGGAGCCAGACTCTGCTTTGAGTAATACCTGTGTAAATCCATAGTAATTCCAATTTCAGCTTCAATGGAGTTACTCTTGATTTACACATGCATGACTTGGAGCAGAATTTAGCCCTATTGCTCTATTTTGTCAATAAAAAAAATGATCTCTGGGCTAATTAACTCTCTCCAAACACCATTCCTTTAAACTCAGGTTCTAGTTTAACTTATGTAGCTTGGGAGATTCTGGTTTGTTTGGGTTCTTTTACACTTATATACAGGAACCCTAACAATCCCCACTGAGAAACACATTTATCCAAGGATTCCATAACACAGCTGCAGGCCCAGGGATCCCTACTGCAGAAGAGTCTCTTTCTGTTTGCAATGGGACAATTCATTGCTAGGGCAAAACCTGCCAAATGAGTTTCCTAATAGAAATGGCTAAGACTCTAGGATTAGAAGGTTTTTAAAAACAAAACAAAAAACAAAGCCCTGTGTTAATTCAGTCAAACCAGGAACCAGGCCAGTTGGCTAGCTTAGGGTAGCAAATATCCAGTTTCTTTACCTGGATAAACAACTGATGAATGATAGAATACAGGCTTCCCCGCTCCCCTTTCTTCTTCCCTTTGCCTTCCCTTCTGCCTGCCCTCAGGCAGTACAAATGGGAAGAGGCCCTGCTGGCTGGCTCCTCCCCGGCACAGCAGCTCCTCCATTCACCTCATTGAAATGTTCATTCTGCGCCCAGTTTAGCCACTGACAAGAACTAACATTGTATACTGCTGAATTCCATGTTCTCCTCCTCCACCCCTCTCCTCACAACAGAAACCTTGAAATGCAGAAAACTGGGACACACAAAGCAAACATAAAAGGTGAACCAGAGGAGCAGAAGGACGGGAGAAAGTATGAAAGGATAACAGAAAGGGTTTCTTCAAAAGAAACTTTAACAGAGGGCCAAGGCAAGAATGAAAGGGCAGCTAGCAGCAAACCTGAGATGAGAAACAGGCAAACTGGGAAGAGAGGGTTGAAAAGGAAGGAAGTTTCCAGGAAAATAAGATGAAGACATAAAACCCAAAGATGGATTGAGGTGAATGTGAGAATGAAATCTTCCTTTTCTAGGCTCCCTTCCCCTATGAAAAAATAAATAAATAAATGGAGATATCCCATCTCCTAGAACTGGAAGGGACCTTGAAAGATCATCGAGTCCAGCCCCCTGCCTTCACTAGCAGGACCAAGTACTGATTTTGCCCCAGATCCCTAAGTGGCCCCCTCAAGGATTGAACTCACAACCCTGGGTTTAGCAGGCCAATGCTCAAACCACTGAGCTATCCCTCCCCCCAGGTTAATCTATATCAAGTGGGGGACAAGATTTGTATAAAGGCAAAGGAAGTGATTTTTTCTCTATAATCAATCCTAACCATGTTCTCCAAAAATCTAGCTTCCTAATTCATTTTTGATTGTTGTTTGTAGATGCAAGAGCTTTAAAGATTAATTGCTGAGAATGAAATCTGAGCCAAGCATAAGCTCCTTTTAAAAGTTTTTAGAAAATAAGTTAAATCCGTTGCAGAAGTTGGTGCCATCACATAGCTGCATAGTAGATCTTATTCTGGGCAGTAAAGTGAAGATATACAAATGGTATTTTTGTAAGACAGAACGTGGGACTCCCTTCGAGAATGCACCAAACAATTTAACACCTTGCACTACGGTATCACATTGTCACTTAGCAGTACTGTAGAAAGCTGTCATGCAATCTATAACTAGAACATTTTCCTAGCTACATTGCTGAAACTGATTTTATAGTAAGCCCACAGGTGTCCACCTATATTTAAAATGGGCATTTTGCATTACCCCGGACACATCAGAGCAACGGGCAAACCTCGAAAGATTTTGAAAGTGCATGGATAAGCACCCAAAAATTCAGACATTTGTCCAAATGATTTTAAACTTTTAGAAGCTGTTCCCTTTGCTCCTTCCCATCCCTTTCCCCCAATTTCAACCCCAGGACAGGATTCCCACACACTATAACCCCACTGTGACGGTGCTGCGCGTGGGAGCCAGCTGAGGTCACTCAATCAGGGTGAACTGCAAACAAAATGGGGCAGACAAACCGCAAACGCTGGTGGATATTCCAATAATTAGATTTACCAAGCCAGCACAAAACAGCTCCTGTAGTACCTCACTGGTTACTCAGAAGTCCAAACAATGCAATTCCCTTAAAGTACCTCCGTCCAGACACACCTGTCAGATCTGATGATGATTACTGAAAATCTTACTTCATCATATAAAAGGAAAGGTTCTTCCAATCCCAAAGGATCAGCCATATACCCAGGTTCAATGATAACTTAGATCTTACCCAAAATACATGCTATAGCCAATTCTTATTAATTAAACTAAAATTTATTAAAAAAGAAATGAGAGAGAGTGTTGGTTAAAAGATCAATATACATACAGACTTGAATTCAATTCTTGAGGTTCAGATACATAGCAGAGGTGAGCTTGTAGTTGCCAAAAGTCCTCTTAGAAATAGTCCATAGGATATAGTTCATTGTCCATATTCAGGGTGACTCCAGTCAGTGACTGGGGATCTCAATCCTTGTGGCTTAAGGTTTCCCCCTCTTGAAACCCAAAGCAGATCTGAGATGAAGTAGGATCATGTCCCAGGGTTCTTATACATTTCCAGCAGCCTTTCGGCCTGAGAAAACAATAGGCTTAATTCGCCTTCTCTCAAACATCCTGGCAATTAGCACAGGGTAATCTATCCATTAAACAGTTCAGATACAGGTTACCACAACCTTCAAAGAGACATATAGACAATAATACTATTTCACTCAAGTATCATCATAAATGTTAATATTCCTTTTTTGATCTTTGAATTAAAGTTATAGCAATAGACAAGACTTGTTTGCTTACATCACAAGACCTGAGCAAACATCTACCCTTGAGATCTCTAACAATGCAGACTTGCATTTCAAAGCTCTATTCATTTACATATCTTCCTAACCAGTCCTTAAGGTTCACCCATGGGTCAGGTCAGTCTGAGTTAATTAACTCTTTCTGGCCCTGTCATCTTTCAATGAGATATTATATTACACTTATAACATCACACCCACACCCTCCCTTCCATGGCTCCCCTCACCTGCCCTCCTTTGGGGTTAACTAGCCAAGGACTGTTGCATCCCTAGAAAAGGAGGGTGGGCTCTCATTCATTCCAGTCATACACCCTGGTGCATCAGTTGTAGGGAAATCCCAGAGTGCTTTTTAAATTCATAAACTGTTAGATCAGCAAGCCCAGCAGAAAGAACCATGGACCCCAATTTGATTAAGGAGAGAACTGCCAGGCTGCCCTCTGCCAATAGGACCGTAGGTGGAAGGAACGAGCCACTGTGCTGAACCCTGAAGGGGAGCAGAGTGGACCTCTAGAATGAAGCTTCCCAGAGGTGATGCATGGTGGGGCATGTGAGGGTTGAGGTGCTTCCTCCCCCCCAGATTTGCTGCTTGGCTTGTACTGAGCATGCTCATACAGATTGAGCATGCTCAGTTACACTGCTGAAACCAGCTGACCTCACTCTGCTCCCACATCGGCCTCCACTGTAGGTAAAAGGCAGGAGTTTGGGTGTCACTCACAGCCCTTTAGTTTATGTCAATCTCCGACAAGGATCTAATCATATTGTGTGAAGAATGATGGTTCAGAGCAGCTCTTACTTTAACTAAACCAGTTTGGTCCTATCAAATCAAAATCAATTTTTAAAAACAGAATGAGAACCAGCTTTCCAAACCTAACAAGGAGCTAATGCCCCTGATGCAGATCAAAGCTGCCAGCTATTCAAGACCTGAAATAAGTTGTTCAAAACTATGGACGTGACATAAATATTTCTTTGTAGTGGCATAAGAAAATGTCTGTGAACATAACAAAGTTGCAGAGGTAGTCCGGAAAACTGCCATTGTTGGATTTGTAGGTGCATGAAAGGATCTGTAAGTTGATGTGCTATTTTACTAAAAGTCACTGTAGTCATTAAAAATCAGAGAATGAAGTGCTGCTGTGAAGGATGGTTTTGTTGGAAATTCAATGTACCGGTCAGAGGACAGCCAGAAATAATGATTATATATTATTGTGTGAAGAAATGAAAAGCCTTGCAACATTTCTGAATTGACAAAAAGGTTGTTAACAGAGCTCCAAAGTGGCCGTTGAAAGATGTAACTCATTCTCCATTACCCTGCACCTTGTGAAGTCACTTACACTTGTGTACAGTGGGTGAAAAATGCTACCAAATCTGAATGCTAACATCCTGCACTCTGCACACCTGTAAATACCTATCCAATATACAAGAAAATCAAGACCTCAGGTTTCTCATGCTCAAAGATGAAAGCTGAGCCACATGGTCAAAAAGGATTAACAGGAGGGAAACAGCATCCTACAGTCACCCACCCTGATGAATTTAAACAATAAGACCTCTGTTTTATTTGCATTCAATTTCATGTAGTGACATGACATCCAGATTTGGATATAATGCATGATATTGGATGCAGTCTGGCAAGTCTTAAATCATACATGCTCTATAATGACCTCAGAAGATAGATCTTGTTTCATATCTGTAAAGTAATGAAAACCAAGGCTACACTGAGAGGTAGGATGCAAGGCCAAACTACAAGGCTGAACAGAGGATGTGCTACTAGATAAAGGTCTTTGGTACTTTATGCTTAAGTACTACAAGGCTCAGAAGTAAATGTATGCCAAGAAATCATCTAAAAGTACTTCTGTAAATTTGAATAAAATCAGGTCTCAAAGAGCACTGCAATACCATTTAAATGGTTGAGGGTCATTCTGTGATCAAGCATGTGAAATCCTGCTGTTGAAATATCAAATGAAACCAGAAGTGGAAACCTGAGTCAGCTGTTAATAATAATATTATTGGTGCATCTTGAGAGAACAGCAGAGTGGATAAGATTAATTTGAAGGGATTGAAGCCTCACTTAAACTCCTCAGACAAGCTGGTGTGTGTCAGGCAAGTTATCAATTCAGTAATATTTTTCTAGTATCTTCAATGAAAAGCCTGGATTTTAAATTGTACAATAAACTGACATACTGTCTTTTATGAATCAGTTAAGGTAAGAGACTTTATTAGCAGCACAGTTACTAAGCCCTGCTTAAAATACATAGAAACAACTCCACTTTATTATTTGTTTCATATGATTTAGAAACATTTTAAGCCGGGACAGACAACACTCACTTTTGTCTGATTTCAGGGCCCCTTGATGGACTCTTGCTGCTAGGTGACTCTGCCATGGAATTAAGTGGTCCCTCCTTGGACCCCCTGCCAGGGCCACATTCCATGTAAGAAAGGTTGTGGATGTGGAGAGGGGGGGAAAGAGAGAAAAATCGACAGCGAATAATGTTGCACCCGCTGGCAGAGAAGCCATGAAAAGAGGAGCAGGACAGGGAAAGAAATTCTAGTATAAATATAAATTTCTCATGTACAGTATGCTGTGGATATGACACCCCTTACAGCAGCCTAGTCTTTTACAGATGTTCTAGCTATAATACCTAAGGCATAATCCTACGTAATATACCGGCTGCAGCTGGGGTGGAGGAGACAAAGGCGGTTCTAAGTCAGAATAGCTCATAGCAGAAGGTAGAGCAGTCCTAGCGCTGCTCTAACTGGTACTGGCTAGCATGGTCCCCTAGGGAAGGTATTCTGCCAGCAGGGCTGGCTCTAGGCACCAGCAAAACAAGCTGGTGCTTGGGGCAGCACATTTCTAGGGGCGGCATTCTGGCCGCCCCTAAAAATGTGCCCCAGCCGCCCTAGCTCACCTCCGCTGCTGCCGCTCGCACACCACGGCTCGTGAAACAGCTGATTTGTGCACCGCTGCTCGCCCTCCCTCCCAGGCTCTCAAACCTGGGAGGGAGGGGGAGATCCCGAGCGGCCGCAGCGCGTGAAACACCTGATTGGCGCACTGCTGCTAACCCTTCCTCCCAGGTTTGTGAGCCTGGGAGGGAGGGGGAGACCCCAAGTGGCCGCGGCGTGCACGCTGTTTCACCCCCTCCCTCCTAGGCTTGAGAGCCTGGGGGGAGGAGGCAGGGCTGGAAATTTGGGGAAGGGGCGGAGTTGAGACGGGGCCGGGGGGGGGTAAGAAAAAAACGGTGGGTGTGGGGGGGGCGGCCAAAATTGTTTTTGCTTGGGGCGGCAAAAATCCTAGAGCCGGCCCTGTCTGCCAGACAGGGATCAGAGGTGCATATTGCACATTAGCCCCACCTGCCTGAATCCAGGGATCAGTGAAGCACATGCCTTGGCCCTGCCCGTCCCCAGTCAGCCCTGGCATCCGCCCTGCTCCAGAGGGGGCTAGAATGGCTGACATGAAGCCAGCTACACCAGATTTATGCCAGCACCGGATTCCTCCTGCTGGGAGAATCCTCAGTTTCTGCTTTAGAGCAAATTTGTGGTACTTCAGGATATGGCCAGGATGAAGTGCGTCCCTTAGGTAGAAAAACATGATTTCAAATAACTGAATCTCCCATAAAAATTTATTTAAAATGCAACTGTTAACTCATATTTGGCCCCACATTTTGCTAAACTGAAGAATAATCGAAATGTTTCAAAGGTTTTGTTAGTTTTTTTTAATTCCATTACTGTGTAACGTTTGCAACACAAATATTGTAGCATGAAGACCCTTACAAAGAAACTCCATAAAAAAGTGATACTGGCTTTCACTATCCACGCTGAGAGCAAAGCATAGAGCATAAGCAGAGAAAAATAAATTTGAGTTTTAAAATAGCTCAGATTTAATCATCAAAGGTGTTGCTGATAACATAGGCCAGGAAATGTGTGTTTCAAATATAATTTTTCTAAATTGAAAGCAACTCTTTAATTTACGGAGAAAAAAGGGTCACAAACTCAAACTAGTTGTGCAAAGCCAGTATACAATAAGAGATTTGCAAAACATCACACCCTTGTGACTCACATATACCTAATTTCATGAGCACTTACATAACACTACGGCAGCTCTGCTATAGGAACAGTGACGTGTAAATTGAGTCTTTTTGGTAGTTTCCATCCAAATTCACCTCATTCTCATTTGGCAAGATCACATCAGCAAGGAGTCCTTTGGCTTGTAGTCATGTCCTCATCACCCCCACAGTGTTAAAAAAGCATGCATCAATCCTGACCCATTTCCCAACACTGCTGTAAAAATACATGTTAAATTAAAATACTGTTTTTATCATCTAATTATTTTTATATTTCTATCGCTGTAGAGTCCAGGGCCCCCAATTGGACTGATGGTTTTGGCTCTCATCGTGCTTTGTGGTGTTCAAGTAAATGAAGAAATGGCCCTTCCTTTGGAGATTTTGCAAATTTAAGATCTATCTGCATTTCTGACAGGCCTATCACTGTATTATGTACACACTAAGTATAAAATTAAGGGTCACATTATATCTATCTGGCAATTGACTCATCTAAATAACACTCTATACCACTAGGTGAGCTTGCAACATACTGTAGAGTGGAATATCACTTCCTGAGCTACACTTTGTAATCTATAGCATAGCCAGCATTAATCATAGAGTCATGGGACTGGAAGGGATCTCAAGAGATCATCTAGTCCAGTCCCCTGCCCTCATGGGAGGACTAAGTATTATCTCTAGACCACTTCCACTTCTGGATTCCAACATCCTAAATCAAATCCCTTTATTTCTCTGGTAACCAATGAATTTTTAGAACATTTTCAAACAAAATAAAATTGTTGCTGAACATGCTAGCAGTGCAGAGCCTCACTCTAGGATGCCACTCAACTATTCTCCCCACCCTTCTATTTCTGCAAAGACACAGAGGGAGACTAATTAGCATTTGAACAGTCAGATCAGGATATGTCATGTAAAATGAGTATTGAGGCAGCTATTATAAATGCAGAATTGGATGTTGTATCCAAATAGGAAAATGGGACTCTGAGCCAGGATTTATCTATATTGTTCTCAAAAGCTGGGAGTTGGCAGGAAAGGAAGGGGGAATTTACCTGCTTGTTTTCAAGGCACGTCTGCATTTTCTGATTCCATCTGGTTTGAAAGCAGAAGTGGTGACAGGGCTGATTCAACTACATCTTCATACCTAGAACTTCCCTTAGAGATGACATCTAACATAAAACAGATGTCTTTGTTTTAGTGGTATTTTTGGCTTCAGTGTGAAGAGGAATCACTGACAGATTAGAAATAAAGAAACATAGTTGCTGTTATTATTGGCCTACTCTTGCAAACACTTAGACATGCGAGAAACATTACTTTGTGAATAATCCTGTGCTCTTACTAGGACTTCTCCACCTCTATCTTCTATGATTGTATATATCTTTGATATTTTATGTTTCAGAGCTTGTTCTCATGGAATTCCCAGCCCAGTACTCTGGACTCAGGGGGCTTGGATAAGGTTCAAGGTGTCTATATGCAATTTATAGTGCTTATCCAACTCAAACCTCCACACCTGCTGAGATTCACCCATCATTACCCCTGATGACGATGGTCCAGGAAGTAAACTGCAACGTAAACACACCAGCGGCAATACCATCTTGATTTATTCAAAGGAGAAGCCTGTTATCATTCTTAGAAACCAGAACTGTTCCTGATATTTTTAGGTCACAAACTCCACAACCCTAATTCCCTAACCTTAGGGAGCCATTGCCAGCAACACCACCCCAGATGACATCAGAGGAAGGCCTCTTTCTGCAAAGCTTCCAACCTTTCCTTGCCCTTTTTTTTACCCTTCCACCATTATGGCAGAAATATTTATTATCACACTTTACTCTGATAGTGGTACCGATATTATTCTTACCTCTCTCCTGTGGAGGTCCTGGTAAAGGTGGTGAACATCACAGTCTATCAATGGAAAAACTATGACCTATCTAAAAATTATATTTCTTCAGTGGGTGACAGGTTGGGGAAGAAACCGACCAGTTGGAAACAGAAACACAGCAGTCAATGTTCAAGGGGCATGGCTGATTATTATGCTATGAAGATTAATTTGGTGGCCCTAATCTGGTCCCTAAAAGATTCCCTAGTAGTCCACCTTAAAAATATCCATATATTTTAGCTTTTTCTGTTTGGGGGTGCTGGTAGTGGTGGAGTGGGAGGTAGGGCATGATTCAATACTGGAACAGGGGTTATTCAAGTGCACTGACAGTTGTTAGAGAGGTTTGTTTACAGCCCCTTTCTATGCTTTGCTTGTATCCAGTCCACACTATTTGCAGCCTTCACTTGCAAAAGTACACAATTCTACCTTAAAACATACAAAAGCAGTGTGCGCCTTTAGAACCTCCCAGCTTTAATTGTAACATATTCTGCCAGACTGTGCAACTTATTGAATCCCTATTTTAGCTGATTTTGCTAGTACAGACTAGGATGTGAAATTTCTCAGAGCTGAGCTGGAGCTCCAAGCTATTGTGATCATTCTTGCATACCCCTGAGAGCTACAGCTACACAAAAGAGTGAGCTGTTGTGGCAGAAAATAAAACCACCAGTAAAGTCACAGGCACTAGGCTTGAGGACTGAAGAATAACACACAAAATATTTACAAGGGACAGTTCCTTCTCTGAGTACAATAGTAGTATCAAGGCAAAAAGAGATGAAGATGAGGGACTGAATATAACAACAAGGTTTAAGACCATCTTTTGCAATAAGCTATAAATATGGACAGATCCTTGCAGATTGACCCTTCTAGCTGAAACAAATTTAGCATTGCTCTTACTGATCCCATCATGGGAACGCCCCCTTTGGCTCACATGACAGACCTGTTGCTTATGGACCATAGTGGCCTTGGGCTAAGCCGCAGCTGTGGTTTTCGTGGGATGCGCAAATTCATCAGTGATATAAATGGGTGGTGTGACTTATTGTTGGGTGTAGGTTGTATGGGAACCTAGGTAAATGATACTCCATAGGATAGTAGTTTAACATGCACTGATCTAGCATTCAGTGAACACACAAGATGAACCAAACTGAGAGCTGGTGAGAGTCAGAGCAATTTCAGTGATGTCAATGGGAGTTGTGCCCCCTTCTGCCAGGGTTGGCTTGGAGATTGTGAGCTTTGAGGATGGTGTGGGCATAAGTTAAAACAGTGTGTAGAAGCTGTTTTATCTTTAACCATCCTGTACAACCAACCCTCTGCTGCACCCAGTCTAAACTACACCCTCAGCTGCAATGGCACTCAAGGGTCCATCTAGCAGCCAGGGGATGCCAGAGAACAGTGAGATCCAGGCATGTTTTTTACAGTAGGGGCTGGGCAGGTAGAGCATAGGGCTGGTTATGCCATCTTTATACACCCACATGCACACCCTGGGGGAATCCCCTCTGTTGATTTTGTGCTGATTGAGTGATGCAAAGGGGTCATAGCAGGGCTCAACAATGAGCCCACACCTAACACTAAATCAGTGTACGTTATACTACTTTGTTATTCTCATGCTTTTCTGACCAAATTACACCTGGCTTATAACTTTACAGCCCTGTTTATGTTCACCAATGAATTTGACCTTGAGACTTCCAAGGCAGTTGCTCCCTCTTACGCCAAGCCAGCTTTTGCTTAGTTTGGGTTAGTGAGTCCAGGTAAGACACATGGGACTTACACTCATGATTAAACCTGATTTAACATTTGGCCACCCATTGCAGGCACAAAGATTTTTGGAAGAGGCTGGAATGTGCCCAATGCACACCATTGCCAAACTGCCAGATCTGAGAGAAATGTCATTTGTAGAGTGATTTTTATTTCCCCCTTCAGATCAAAAGGACAGCAGCCAAACAATATGCTGTTTGTCTCAGAAACATTATAATAGAGGAAAGAGGAGGGTACCCACCAGGGGCGCTTGAACAGGGGGAGCCAGGGGGCTCCCATCACTTTTAAAAGTGGGAGTCTATGTCTTCCCACTTTTTACCAGCTGTAAGGGCGAGCGACAGGAAGAAAGAGCGGAGAGGAGTGAGTGGAGGGTGGGGTCTTAGAGGGGGAAAAGGAAGTGCACGAGTGGGGCTTCGGGGAAAGAGGCAGTGTGAGGGCAGGAGGTCTTGGGAGACAGGGCAGCGCGGGGCTGAGGCCTCAGGGGAAGTGGCAAAGCAGAGGAGGAGCCACAGGGAAGAGGCAGTTTGAAGGGCTGGGCCATGGGGGGAAGAGACGGTGTGAGGGCAGGGGAGCTCAGGGAGAAGAGTCAGCGTGGGGGTGGGGTCTTGGGGAAAGGGGTGATGTGGAGGTGGGGCCACGGGGCGAAGGAACAACAAGGGGGGCAGGGTCACAGTTCGAGAGCTGGTGGCCCCCCCACTTTTAGAGAGCTTCCATCACCCCTGGTATCCACTCAGGGACAACTGCTATCCACAGCCTTCAAAAATAACTGTGCATGACTGTGGGAGAAACACTTGCACAGAATGTAACAGATTAAAACAGACGTGAAGGAGGAATATAGAGAGGAGAAAACAAAGACCCAGATATGGCAAGCAGGCTACATGTCTGACTAACAATCTCCATTACGTCAAATTCCTCCATGTGGTTGTTCCATTGAAGTCAGTGGAGTCACATTGTTGATTAATTTTTTTTATTGTTTCCCATTCATGGTGTTAAGGTAAAATGTGTCAGGCAGGGCAGCATTTAAGTAAATTGTCAAAGAAATGTTATGATCTATTGATCAAGGAAGATTTGAAAGGATAAAAAAGCAGATGACTTTCTGCTCTCCACGTCTTCTTGCAAAATTGTCCAAAATGCTTGAAGTGAACATGGAGCCTATTTTGGTAGTAAAGGCCAAGCCCTTTCAGAAACAGAGAAATGTGTCTAATATCCAAAAACTGCTTTTCTAGAAAGGAGTTCCTAAGTAAATCCACTTACTCGTGTCTGAATATTGATGACATCATAGCAGAATTTTCAGAAGCTTTCAAGATTCTTTGCTAACTTGAAGCACTCAGCAGCTGACCTCCCAGTGATCTGCCATACACCATCTATCATCTCTTTGCTGGCCATCCCCTACTACAATGATCCCCCACCATTCCTCCCATGATGGCTTTTTTCAAAGTTATTTCCATCTTTACACCTGATGTGACCAAAGTATACAAGTTTGCATCTGTCTAAAGGTTCCTAGTGTTATACAAAACACAGAGGATTTGAGGGACTGAGACGATCTGAGATAAAAAATATCTTTGGTCACTGATGAGTCAGTTATCAGGCTATTGACTGCAAATTTCCATGTATGTATAAGTGATTAAGGAGTGTCATGTCTATTTCATTCCACCTCAGCAAGATCACTGAGATTGTTTTCTCTGTACCTATTGGTAGGGTATATGCTGCCTACTATGTTGTACTAAGGGAGGTTGCAGAATTCACTTACATCCAATTGCTGGTACAGGCTCCCTGTGCCATTCTGCTTGTAGAAATGGCAGTTATATTCACAAATGGTCATTTACACTTGCAAACACCCAATTTGTATATGTAATCACTGTAACTGTGAGCATTTAGGTGATGAGATGAATGAGCTGAAGCAAAACACAGAATCAGGCAGTAATGTGTTCTGTAGGAGACAATCTCTCTAAGCACAAATCAAAACAAGGTAATGCAAGCAAAAAGAGTTACAAACAGAAATGTCCACATCCTGAGACTCAGACCATCATAAAGAGCCCTGTCTTCCCCCCAGGGATTCTCTCCCTTCTTTCTTTCCAGCAGTCCTCTTCTCTAGCCTTTCCTACTTGTACAGTTGTTCAGGGGAGAGGAAAGGGAAGCTGCAGTTAACCCCTTGTTACGAGGGCTGAGGTAGTGCCTCTGTCTATATTAGATTCCCTCCTCCCACCAGTGACAAAACAGCTACTATTTATTTTTAATGCTTTCTATTCTCACCCCAGTTCACAACCCAAGCAGATGCTCAATGGCTGGGAGAAGGAATCTTCCCTCCCTCACCAACCCTGCAGCCCATGGAGCAACAGTGAAACCATTTTGTGACTAAAAGAACAGGAGTACTTGTGGCACCTTAGAGACTAACAAATTTATTTGAGCATAAGCTTTCGTGGGCTACAGCCCACTTCACTGGATCCGATGAAATGGGCTGTAGCCCATGAAAGCTTATGCTCAAATAAATTTGTTAGTCTCTATGGTGCCACAAGTACTCCTGTTCTTTTTGCGGATACAGACTAACACAGCTGCTACTCTGAAACCTGTCATTTTGTGACTATTACTCCTTTCACAGGACTGAAAAAAATCTACATGCCACCTTTGTCCCTCCACACCCCAGGTTCCAAGGGGATAACAGCTGATGGATCTCCATAACTGTGGATCCACTTAGCCCTTCTCCTCTGGAGGCTGAACACCCTGTCCTGCCTTATAGTCCCTGAAAACAACCATTCCTTAGGAATCCCAGTGGAGCAGGAAGGGGATATGCACCTGTGTGTAGGATCCCTAAATCCTTACATACCTACACTGTGCATCAAAACTGCATTGGTTTCACCATGTCTGGGGTCGTTTATGCCCACAGGGGTTGGTGTAGGGGTTGTCTCTAAATGCACTAACTACTGTGGCATTCTGGGGATTGTTGATATCTGTATGCATTTAGTTTGTGGGACATCTTTGGATTTCTTCAACCATAAAGCAGGTCTACGACTTTTAACCCAGTCCACATAATAAACATTCATGAGTAGATCTTTTCTCTGAAATAAAGGTCCCCAGATAGCGGATGTTGACATTGGAATGACTTCCCAGTCAGACCTTGTTCCTGTCTTCATTAGTCTCTTGGGCCCTGGGCATGAGCACATTCAGAAAAGGAAGGGGTTCAAAGGCGTTTTACTCTGCATTTTGTCCAGCAACTGACCACACAAACAGAGCTTCTTTTAGAAAAACCAATCCTTCTAAGGGAGATTTCTCCATCTTAGTACGTTTGGGAACTCAACAGTTTACCTATATACTGCCTCCAGAAACGGATAAAGAGGCACGCCTAAAGCAGAATAGCACAAGATACTCTGTTCCTGCCTGGCAGAAATCCCTGCCAGAGAGATTACCAATGAAATAAGAAAACGTGGATTTTCTTGGTTAGAGTATTGAAATATAGTTATTTTAGATCTGCTGATACTCCTGTTAAAATAAAGGCAGGCACAGGGTACTTTGAAAATCCGTAGCACCAAAAAGCCGTTCAGATTGTTAGACTGAGATGTGTAGTATTTTGAAGGAAGCTTTGTCCATGACTAAAAATAAATTGAGGTTTCTTTCCTATCTGAACTTCCTGCAGATCTCTTAGGAACACAAAGGTCCTAAATAAGCTATTTTCTTTGAAGGAAACATTTGAGGTCATTAGAAACTTGCCTGCTATAAAGACCTGAGATCCAGATGTTTTCATGGTAAACTTGTATAGACCATCTGGTTTCCTATTTTCCCCTCATTTACTAAACATGTGGAACTACTAGAAAGTTAGTGCCACAGTATTAGATGCAAGAATTATTTAATTAAGCATGACTGGTGGTCATGCTGTTTACTTTGGGCAGGGACAAAAGTAAATGAAGTTTATGTATTAAATGAAAACTTGCTTTAAGGCATGGCCCTTAATTAAAAACGTGAAAATTAAAAAATCTCTTTCAGGCAGGTAGCCAGGTTGTTCCTGTCTCATACATATTTTCTGGACAAACAGCCTCGTTCCTGCTCTGGTGAGAGGATCTGTGTTTGCTTCTCTGACCTGTGTAGTGGAGGAATGCTGATGTTCTGTCAGTAGCTCCAGGATTAGAACAGCTCCCACAGCCCAGGTTTTTGTTGCTGTTGCTGTTTCTGGTTTCCTAAAAGAACAGCACTTCTGTCACATCTCTCTTGGATGTACACCCATTTTGCAATTTCAGTCTCAAAGATTTGTCAAATGGATTTATTTCCTGTAACATCTCTACTTTCGCCAACATCTATCAGACCTAAGCCTTAAATAGGCTAGTGAATAGCATTTTTTTTGGAAATGTTAAAGTTGCTCCCTTAATTTGTATATTTATTGTACTACAACATACTGGACATGAAGAACACACACAAAAATTATTACAGACATCATTGCCTGACACCTAGTTTTGTTGACAGGTACTGTCTGTTCAGTGTCTAACACAATGGGTCTCTGCTCCTTTGGTTCAGGTTCCTAGCTACTATTGTAATAGATATGATAATCATAAATAAGATAAATTTTTCAGAGTACTCTCTGTAGTGGTCCCTCGTGCTCCAGTGGGGAGGGAGGCTGCTCTGCCTCATTGTAAGAGGTGGTAGTCTTCAGACTCGGGCCGCACTGGCGGGGCCAAGCCATACACAGTCTATGGTTCTGGGCCCGTCTAACAGAAGCAAACACACAACAATAGTCTGGGACTCCTATCCCCACCCTTTGGTGGGGCAATGCCCAACATAGTCCTTAGCCTGCAGCACCTCAGCTGGGGCTGACACCAATTAACAATCTGGGTCCCTAGCCCCTGGAGTGGGGCCAGACTCGTAGCAGGCTGTAGCCTAAGCCTCCGGGCCAAGGCAGACAGCAAACATACCCAGTCAATAGCTCTAGCCCTTGGGACGGGGCAGAGCCGGGAGCAGGCTTTACCTAAGCTTGGGGCTCCAGCAGCCAGCAAACATACCCAGTCTTGGGGTTCAGCTCAGGATGAGTGCCCACACAGTCTAGGGGCTCCCATAGGGGTTGAGCACTTGGCAGGTAGTCTAGAGTGCTGGCATGGACATTCAAGGCCTGGGGGGGGGATCGGCCACCCTAGGGGTGGGGTGGCAGAGGAACGCAGGCCCGCCCAACTCCACCGCGTCCCAGCCCAGGGCCCTAACAGTGGCAGAGTGGTCTGGGTTGGCAGGGATCCAGCTGCAACACACCGACCTGGAAGCAGTCAGATCTGTAGCCAGACAGTCGTTGGCTGCCTCTGGGCTACTTCCTACCTCTCCGGGGTTTGGTACCTCTGGTATCCACTGGTCCTCAGGGTCCTCTGGGTATATGGCCGACAATAGTCCCGGCAACTCCTTGTCTGGGTCCATCTCCTCTGGGGGCAGAATGCAGCAGAGCACAGATTCAGCTCCCAGGTGCCACAGCAGGGCAGAGGTGTCCGTCTCCTCCACTGGCTCCCACCCAACTGAGCTGCAGAGCCTTCCCTTTATACTTCCTACCCGCCTGGTACTTCCAGCGAGAGGGATGAGGTAGGTTTGGCTCCGCCCACCAAGCGGAGTGTAATGGTCCCTCACTTTCCAGTCCAGAGGGAGCCACTCTGCTTCACTACACTCTCTTAGAGGAAGAAGCTTTATATCTAAGTTGTAAGTGGCTTAGATTTGAATGCACCTGTCCCAGCTTGGTGGAACCTACCTGACATACAAGGCTGGAGTAGTACAGATAGACCCAATGGACTCCAGTAGGCCTTGCCTCATTATTATAAGGTTGGGAGGGGAAAATATTGGGTACTATGGATGAAAATAGGTATATCGAAAAGAAGACACAGGAAAAGTAAGAAACAAAGAAGGAAAGCAATGGGAAAGGGTACAGAATTGAGTCATCTTGCCATGGAAGGTATATCCTATGAGAAATTGTTTACTGGGGGAGGCCATTTTATTAATCATAATAGTGAGCTCCCTCTCAGCTAGAGAACCTCTTCAATGTTAAGAAATATTTGGAGTTTGGTTTATATGTTGATAAATGTGCTGAGTAAAAGGTTGTAGATGATTTGATTAAATATTTTAGTTTTAGCCTTAGAGGACAGTGGTGGTGTAGAAGGAGTGATACCAAAGTCTGAAGCACTATTTGTTTTCTACACAATGCTGCTACTAATGACCATTTTACTGGCAAGGTTAGTAAGCTTGATGGGACATGTAAAAGGAAAAAGGTTACTCTGAGATATCTCTATGAAAACTTAATAGTTTTTATAGTTTGTCACAATAGTGCATTTGGAATAGGGCATGATCAAAGGATGTGCATAAATTGTTCAGAAGTTTAGAGAGAGGGAATTAAGAATGTGCTATAAAATAACCTGCATCTTTTGGAAAGTAATTCAAAGCTAAAAAGACAGCACTAGTAAACTGAACAAAGCTCGCAGACAATATATATAAAAAAGAACAAAATTAATTGTCTGTAAACGTTTGAAGATAAAGAAAGTGCTGAGCAGAGATGTGGTCATGTGTTAGATTATTTGGTCTTGACATATCACTCCCCATGCTACTCTTGAGGATTTCAGAGTATTTGTTTCTTCTGTGGAAGAATGATGATTTTCACCAGAAGTCTCTTTTTCGCAGGAATAACAGTAACAAGGGCACTTGTCATAATTCCAGTTAATTTCTTCTCCTTTAGTACATTCCTCCAATACCATTAAATAAACCTACTGTATCTTCTTGAATATTAGTTCAATGAAATTCAACACCGCATCCATCATTTTCCAGTGCCATCCCCAGTGCTAAATCATGAACAGATTTCCAACTTTTCATGTCAGCAGTGCTAGTTCTATTTTGGGTGGGGTTGTTAGCATACAGAGTTTTCAAATCCCTTTAGTTGGAAAAGCCACAGTGGTAAGCAAAAGGATATAAAAGAATCCAGGGCTGGACCTTCTTCGGCTTTCTATCTGGCAGTAGCTTTCATGGCATAAAGCATCTGTCTTCTGTAATCGAAACGCATTGGAGAATTGAATCCCATTGCCACTTAGGGATTCTGAAGCCATAGAATTGTGAAATTTTCCATTCTGCATGCTGTTGCTATCACATCCCTGGTCTAGAAATTGGCCCTGAGTTTCCAAGCAATGAGGGCCTTGTTTATAAAATTCCAGATTAAATGAGGGAAGAAGGAGGAACCAGAGGGAAAAGAAAATAAGAAACATACAAATGTGAAGACAGGGGGAAAAAGCCAAATACTATATCAGATGCGCCACTTAGAAAACAGCAGTAGGCAGAATTAGAAAAAATGTAATATGAAAATATTTTATAGATGAAATGTTGAGACTCAAAGAAGAATTTAAATGGATAAGAAAACTGAGGTCTGAAATAGCAAAGAAAATAGATGACATATTTCTAGAGACTCTTCTGCCTGTCTCCTTCTGAATTTATAGGGCCAAATTCTGTTCTTGATTACACTACTAGTGTATATCAGTAGTAGTTCCACTGAATTCAGTAGGGTTAGGTTGTAGTACATTTGGTGTGAGAGCAGAATCAGCCCCCTCTTTTGATGCTACTTATGGGTCCTACCAAGTACTGCAAATGGCAGATGCCTGGTTCTTGGAATCATCCCTAAAGTGAGCAAAATCACTTCACAGTTCTACTCAGAAGCAAGTGGAGGAGCCCATACAAAAGAAAAAAATATCTGCAGCTTTTAATTTCAGTGAACTGAAATGCTTTACAAGTGAATGTCAAATTCAAATGATCTAAGCCCCAAAATCATTAAGAGAATACATGTGTAGACTTAAGTGTCAAATACGTATTTTTATCATGATTGTGTGTGCAAGTTGGCTGACTGTGTGTACAAATGGGAACTCAGATGGTTACGTGCACTTAATCACACTAGCTTCCCAGGCATATTAGAGATACAGTTGCTCACACAAATCTTCATGCAGCCCTGAGTTTCTCAGGATTTGAAAATCTGGCCCAATACGGAAATAGATTAGTGAAGTGTTCACTGCTGTTATTTATCATCCAAAGCCACTAAATCCATGGTAAATAATATCATGCAAACTTTTAATTCAGAAACATAACTTCTTGAGAAACTCAGCTGGAATTAGATATTGCTACAAGCCCCAAACCCAGTTCTGATCAATTCAACAGGTTTGTGAATTTTCAACAAATTTAGGCTTTTTGAGCTAACCTCAATCTCCATGGGATTTGGGGAGGAATTTACAGCTTCATCATAAACATGTGCAACATAGCTGTTTCATATGGCTTCAACCTGAAACCAAGGAAAACTTGGCCATTTCATCCAAGCATTGCTTTTGAGTTCTTGGTTTTGACTGGAACTTAAAAGTACATAATGAATCCATATAATGTCAAATGAAAGAATTATCAAACCTCCCTAAGCTATATACTGAGGCTATGTCTACACTTGCACATATACTCAGGTACTGGATCGTGTTCATGCTCCACATATCTATTCCTAAAATCCACATATGCTGTGCAGGACATGGGTATAACACTGCGTACATGCATATACCCACATCCACACTGCTGCTGTAGGTACACAACGGTAGTGCTACCATTTCAGGGCAGTATCGCGGGGTTCGGTGCATCACAGGGAGCCACTCTAGGAACTGTTTTGCTGTGTTTTGTTGGTACTGTCCCCTGCCTTCACACATTTGCTGGTAGCAGTTCCTGATCACATTACCCCTCTCTATTATTCACTGCCAAACTAGGTGGAAGACATGGAGCAATTGGATTATGATCTGGTTCCACACCTACTCCTTGTTGTGGTACAAATAGTTATGGGGTGGGGAAGGCACTTGGTGAGATGCTGGATGGAATTTGGGCAACATTTTCTGATGTGTCAAAGACAGCTGACCTGGAGGTTCAATGACAATTCATTCAGCTCACACTGTAAAGACACGGTGAATGCCGCTATTGTCATGGTATACCCTTTGGTTGACCATCACTTCTGGTGCAGAAGAACAAGCATAATGTGGTGGGATCTCATTGTTTTGCAAATCTGGGATGACTAGCAGTAGCTTCAGAACTTCCAAATGAAGAAACAGGCTTGCTTTGAGCTGTGGTACAAGCTTTCACCCACCCTCCAGCACCACAACATTCAATTCAGGGAAGCCATACTGGTTCAGAAGTTGGTTACTATTGCCCTCTGGAACCTGGCTTCTACCAGGCAGCCATAGGTCTGTTGCAACCATTTTGAGGTTGGAAAGTCCACTATCAGGGTTATGCAGGTTTGTAAGGCAATTAACACTGTGATCTATCCAGGGGTGGATGCCATAAGAAAAGTTCCAGAAATAATAGATGGATTTCAGAGGATGGAGTTTTCAAACTGTGCTGGGGCTATTGATGGCACTCATATCCCAATACTTTACCCATCACAAGGGACAACTGAGTATGTGAATTGAAAAGGTTACTATTCAATCATTCTGCAAGGCATGCTGGAAAAGTTCACGATGCCAGGGTGCTGAGGAGATCAGGCTTGTACTTGAAGGGGAAGAAGGAACTTTAGTCCCCATAAATAATATGGTTCTGTACAGTGTGTCTCTGCCAACTGTTATTTTGCAGGACCCCAAATACCCACTCCTGCCTTTGGTCATGAAACTGTATCGAGACATCAATGACTGTGGAAAAAGAGAATTCAGTTACAAGCTAAGAAGCTGCAGAATGGTCATGGAGTGTGCAGTTTGTAGTCTGAAAGCTTGCTGGCACTGCCTGCATATCTGTCTGGATGCCAGTGTGGCTAACACCATTTGTAGAATTGTCTCCTGCAGCACACTGCCTAGCAATTGTGAGGGTAAAGGCGAGTGTTTTCACCTGAATGAACTCAGGATATCTGGTTTATAAACTCTGTACAGGCAGGCAGATCTCACATGTTTACACTGCTCCTGGTTCCCAGAAGACAAGGGAAATCAGGGATGCCATATGTGCACACATCTTGGCACAGCAGGGAGGCAGAGGATGACATCTACCTGTACCGAAGGACACATTCACCTCTTATAAAGCTGCTGGAAATGCACAGAAGGGAATATTTGGTACATACTTGTGGGGCTACACAGCTTTGTGAGGGTTTTGTGCCCATTAGCTGAAGGTCATTACCCATTCATTCCTGTGACAATGCATACATTGAAGACAATTATAACAGGGTACCTCCATTGGGTTATCACCTTGGGGCTGGGTTTCTGCTGTCGAGGGTGACAGCCAAGTTGTTATGGAGTCTTTGTGCAATGTTTTTGTCTATACTATTCATACTTCTTTAGAAACCTCTCTTATCAGGAGTACTTAAACTTTTTTAACAATCTTATGACTGACTGGAGGGTGGGGTTGAGCAGGTATTGCAGCCATTATGGGGTTTGTGCAATTAATGACCGTTCCAGAGCACTAATCCCTGGTCTGTCTGAAACTGCTTAAATTTTCAGGGAGAGGCGAGGTTGTTTCTCTACAGGGTATTGGCAGATGCTGTCATTGCCACTCCTCTTTCTTTGTTATTGTTCATAGAATCATAGAAATGTAAGAAAGGAGGCAAATAGCAGGGTATCCCAAGGATCTGTACTGGGGCCTGTACTGTTCACATATTCATAAATGATCTGGGAAAAGGGGTAAACAGTGAGGTGGCAATGTTTGCATCTGATACAAAATTACTCACGATAATTAAGTTCAAAGCTGACCACAAAGGGATCTCACAAAACTGGGTGACTGCGCAACAAACAGCAGATGAAATTCCATGTTAATAAATGCGAAGTAATGCATGTTGGAAAACATAATCCCATCTATTCATACAAACTGATTGGGTCTAAATTAGCTGTTACCACTCAAGAAAGAGATCTTGGAGTCATTGTGGATAGTTTTTCTGAAAACATCCATTCAATGAGCAGCTGCAGTCAGAAAAGCTAACAGAAAGTTAGGAACCATTAGGAAAGGGATAAATAATAAGACAGGAAAATACCATAAGGCCACTATATAAATCCATGGTACACCCACACCTACTAAAATCAAGATTATCACATCTACTGCTTCAACCCTATCCACTAGGTCAGTAGGGTTAGTCACTAGTTCTTTGGTTTCAATTTTAAACATGTTTAGTAAAACCATTCAGAAACTGATCAATCCCTTGTCTGTGTTACAGACATCTGCTGCGCTGAGAAATAGTGTTTTTTAAAACACATAACATATATACTAGACTTTCTCCCTCCCTTCCATGTGTCTGTGGGACTTAAGATATTTCTGAACCTTCAGGGTAAAACTCAAAAGTAGTTGCACTTTGATGGTGACACCAGATTTTTACACACCATTCCATTATGCCGGTTCTATCTGTTTTCTCTTTATGCCCCTTAATACCTATAAACCAACTACATTCAAAACTTCTTGCTTAAACAACCCTTTCAGCGGACAGGGGGCTGCAGACAGGAGTTTGACAGAGGGAGGCTTACGATGGTTAGGAAGACCCGCAACACCTGTGCCAGCACTGCTTCTGTCTCCTCCACCTGTGCCTGTAGCCAGACAGAGCACCTGAGCATGGATGCTTCTACCCAGATCCTGGTGTGGTTTTGCAGAGACTGTAACTTGCAATTTCCACTTACTGATATCCAGGCTGGGGGGACCATCCAATGTGAGAGGTGCCTGCTGGTGGAATCTCTCAGGCAGCAGGTGGGAGAGCTACAGGAGGAGGTGGCTAGGTTGAGGAGCATCCGAATCCACGAGCAATTCCTCGACAGTGTCCATGTGGAGACAGCTGAGGTAGCTGTCCCAGTACACAGGACTGCTGATACACCACTGGTGGAGGAGGAGATGGCTCAGGGTGGACACTGGCAGCTGGTTACTTCTGGCAGCAGGCAGTGCTCCACCCCTGCTCTGAACCCTCCTGCCGTGGTAATAGGTAACTGTTATGCTCTTCTTGATACAGGAAAGAAGGAATCACTCCCTACAGTAAAGGAGGAGAAGCCTCGTACCCCTAAGGCTGGGAGGTCTGCTGCCACCACTGCGAATAGGAAACGTAGGGTAGTGGTGGTCGGAGACTCTCTGCTGAGGGGGACGGAGGCGCCCATCTGTCGCCCTGACATTTCATCTCGGGAGGTATGCTGCCTGCCGGGAGCCCGTATCCGAGACGTAACGGAGGCATTGTCGAGGATTATCCAGCCCTCTGACTACTACCCCATGCTACTCATCCATGTGGGCACAAATGATACTGCGCGGTGTGACACTGAGCGGATCAAGAGTGACTACAGGGCTCTGGGAGTACGGGTGAAGGAGTTTGGAGCGCAGGTGGTATTCTCTTCAATTCTTCCTGTCAAAGGTAGGGGCCCGGGCAGAGACAGATGCATCATGGAGGTGAATGCCTGGCTGCGAAGATGGTGTCGCCAGGAGGGCTTTGGCTTCCTAGACCACGGGATGCTATTCGAGGAAGGACTGCTAAGCAGAGATGGCGTTCACCTTTCGAGGAGAGGAAAGACCCTATTTGGACACAGACTGGCTAACCTAGTGAGGAGGGCTTTAAACTAGGTTCGACGGGGACAGGTGAGCAAAGCCCACAGGTAAGTGGGGAACATGGAGACCGGGGAGATGGGTCGGAAACAAGAGGGAGTGTGGGCTATATTGTCAGAGAGAAAGGAGGGTCAGGACAAAACTGGGAGGAAAGATCAAACCAGTATCTTAGATGCCTATATACAAATGCGAGAAGTATGGGCAATAAGCAGGAAGAACTGGAAGTGCTAATAAATAAATACAACTATGACATTGTTGGCATCACTGAAACTTGGTGGGATAATACACATGATTGGAATGTTGGTGTGGATGGGTACAGCTTATTCAGGAAGGATAGACAGGGGAAAAAGGGAGGAGGTGTTGCCTTATATATTAAAAATGTACACACTTGGACTGAGGTAGAGATGGACATAGGAGACGGAAGTGTTGAGAGTCTCTGGGTTAGGCTAAAAGGGGTAAAAAACAAGGGAGATGTCATGCTAGGAGTCTACTACAGGCCACCTAATCAGGTGGAAGAGGTGGATGAGGCTTTTTTTAAGCAACTAACAAAATCATCCAAAGCCCAAGATTTGGTGGTGATGGGGGACTTCAGCTATCCGGATATATGTTGGGAAAATAACACAGCGGGGCACAGACTATCCAACAAATTCCTGGACTGCATTGGAGACAACTTTTTATTTCAGAAGGTTGAAAAAGCTACTAGGGGGGAAGCTGTTCTAGACTTGATTTTAACAAATAGGGAGAAACTCGTTGAGAATTTGAAAGTAGAAGGCAGACTGGGTGAAAGTGATCATGAAATCATAGCAGTTTGCAATTCTAAGGAAGGGTAGAAGGGAGAACAGCAAAATAGAGACAATGGATTTCAGGAAGGCAGATTTTGGTAAGCTCAGAGAGCTAATAGGTAAGGTCCCATGGGAATCAAGACTGAGGGGAAAAACAACTGAGGAGAGTTGGCAGTTTTTCAAAGGGACGCTATTAAGAGCCCAAAAGCAAGCTATTCCGCTGGTTAGGAAAGATAGAAAATGTGGCAAAAGACCACCTTGGCTTAACCATGAGATCTTGCATGATCTAAAAAATAAAAAGGAGTCATATAAAAAATGGAAACTGGGACAGATTACAAAGGATGAATATAGGCAAACAACACAGGAATGCAGGGGCAAGATTAGAAAGGCAAAGGCACAAAATGAGCTCAAACTAGCTACGGGAATAAAGGGAAACAAGAAGACTTTTTATCAATACATTAGAAGCAAGAGGAAGACCAAAGACAGGGTAGGCCCACTGCTTAGTGAAGAGGGAGAAACAGTAACAGGAAACTTGGAAATGGCGGGATGCTTAATGACTTCTTTGTTTCGGTCTTCACCGAGAAGTCTGAAGGAATGCCTAACATAGTGAATGCTAATGGGAAGGGGGTAGGTTTAGCAGATAAAATAAAAAAAGAACAAGTTAAAAATCACTTAGAAAAGTTAGATGCCTGCAAGTCACCAGGGCCTGATGAAATGCATCCTAGAATACTCAAGGAGCTAATAGAGGAGGTTTCTGAGCCTCTAGCTATTATCTTTGGAAAATCATGGGAGACAGGAGAGATTCCAGAAGACTGGAAAAGGGCAAATATAGTGCCCATCTATAAAAAGGGAAATAAAAACAACCCAGGAAACTACAGACCAGTTAGTTTAACTTCTGTGCCAGGGAAGATAATGGAGCAAGTAATTAAGGAAATCATCTGCAAACACTTGGAAGGTGGTAAGGTGATAGGGAACAGCCAGCATGGATTTGTGAAGAACAAATCATGTCAAACCAATCTGATAGCTTTCTTTGATAGCATAACGAGCCTTGTGGATAAGGGTGAACCTGTGGATGTGGTATACCTAGACTTTAGTAAGGCATTTGATACGGTCTTGCATGATATTCTTATCGATAAACTAGGCAAATACAATTTAGATGGGGCTACTATAAGGTGGGTGCATAACTGGCTGGATAACCGTACTCAAAGAGTTGTTATTAATGGTTCCCAATCCTGCTGGAAAGGCAAAACGAGTGGGGTACCGCAGGGGTCTGTTTTGGGACCGGTGCTGTTCAATATCTTCATCAACGACTTAGATATTGGTATAGAAAGCTTATTAAGTTTGCGGATGATACCAAACTGGGAGGGATTGCAACTGCTTTGGAGGACAGGGTCATAATTCAAAATGATCTGGACAAATTGGAGAAATGGTCTGAGGTAAACAGGATGAAGTTTAACAAAGACAAATGCAAAGTGCTCCACTTAGGAAGGAAAAATCAGTTTCACACATACAGAATGGGAAGAGACTGTCTAGGAAGGAGTACGACAGAAAGGGATCTAGGGGTTATAGTGGACCACAAGCTAAATATGAGTCAACAGTGTGATGCTGTTGCAAAAAAAGCAAACATGATTCTGGGATGTATTAACAGGTGTGTTGTGAGCAAGACACGAGAAGTCATTCTTCCGCTCTACTCTGCTCTGGTTAGGCCTCAGCTGGAGTATTGTGTCCAGTTCTGGGCACCGCATTTTAAAAAAGATGTGGAGAAATTGGAAAGGGTCCAGAGAAGAGCAACAAGAATGATTAAAGGTCTTGAGAACATGACCTATGAAGGAAGGCTGAAAGAATTGGGTTTGTTTAGTTTGGAAAAGAGAAGACTGAGAGGGGACATGATAGCAGTTTTCAGGTATTTAAAAGGGTGTCATAAGGAGGAGGGAGAAAACTTGTTCACCTTAGCCTCTAAGGATAGAACCAGAAGCAATGGGTTTAAACTGCAGCAAGGGAGGTCTAGGTTGGACATTAGGAAAAAGTTCCTAACTGTCAGGGTGGTTAAACACTGGAATAAATTGCCTAGGGAGGTTGTGGAATCTCCATCTCTGGAGATATTTAAGAGTAGGTTAGATAAATGTCTATCAGGGATGGTCTAGATGGTATTTGGTCCTGCCATGCAGGCAGGGGACTGGACTCGATGACCTCTCGAGGTCCCTTCCAGTCCTAGAATCTATGAATCTATGAATCTATTACTTGAGGTATGAATTTGTGGCCCATTCAAGAATAAAAAAAATACCTTCAGTTCATTGCTAGGAAAGTGAACCAACACGCAGTTAAACAAAGCATAACATTTATTAAAAGTATGATTCTTATTTATACTAAGGCCCCTTTACAACACAGTGGCAAGTTAACGGGTCCTTTGTGTATATGAGAATATGGCCCAGTAAGTCTGAGAATTATACATAAACCTGTTTTCAGACAGTGGTTCATTAGTAGACTGTCCAAAGCCTGCAGCTGGGATTCAATCCAGCTCCCATTAGTCAATGGAAAGACATGCCCATTTACTTCCAAAGGGAGTGTACAGTAACTCCTCACTTAAAGCCGTCCTGGTTAACGATGTTTCTTTGTTACATTGCTGATCAATTAGAGAACATGCTCATTTAAAGTTGTGCAATGCTCCCTTATAACGTTGTTTGGCAGCCGCCTGCTTTGTCCACTGCTTGCAGGAAGAGCAGCCTGTTGGAGCTAGCTGGTGGGGGCTAGGGGACCAGATGTCCCGATTTTATAGGGACAGTCCCGATTTTGGGGTCTTTTTCTTATATAGGCTCCTATTACCCCCCACTCCCTGTCCCCATTTTTCACATTTGTTGTCTGGTTACCCTAGTGGGGGCTTGGAACCAGGGTGGACCGGCAGCCCCCTTATCAGCTCCTTGCTCCCTTAAGTTCCCTGTGCGGCAGCCGCCCAGCAGGCTATCAATTGCCAGCAATTCAGCTGTCCCTCCCCCCACTGCCATGTACTGCTCCTGCCCTCTGCCTTGGAGCTACTCCCGAGAGCCTCCTACTTACTGTGCGGGGGGGGGAGAGGGGGACTAATGTCAGGGTGTCCCCCTCTCCCCTGCTCCTGCCCCATGCTTACCCCTTCTCCATAGAGCAGGGTGGGGGACAGGACGGAGGGAGGTTGCTGGCAGCAGCTGCTGTCTCAACTTGCTGATCTACTTAAAAAGACAATGTACTTAGAATGGGGTAAGCGTACTTAAAGGGGAAATGCGCATCTCTCTCACACACACAAGGTGTGTGTCTCTATCTCCGTCTGCCATGATGTCTCCCCTCTCTCCATTCATGCTGCCTTGTAGAATGTGAGGCTACATTAACAACAATGTGTTAACCCTTGAGGGCTCAGCCAAGTGGGAAATATCCCACCCTCTTTCACCTTCTGACTTCACCACCTCAACCAAGCTTCACAATCATCATTGCTGTGTACAGTATTAAATTGTTTGTTTAAAACTTATACTGTGTGTGTGTGTGTATATATATATATATATAGTCTTTTGTCTGGTGAAAAAAATTTCCCTGGAACCTAACCCCCCCCCCATTTACATCAATTCTTATGAGGAAATTGGATTCGCTTAACATTGTTTCACTTAAAGTCGCATTTTTCAGGAACATAAGTACAACATTAAGTGAGGAGTTACTGTATCAGGTGTGCCTTACTTTGGCACTTAGGCATGGAAAACAGACATTTATGTGTGTAAGTGCCCATTTGAGTGTCCAGTGAAGGATTGGGATGTCCTATTAAGACATATTGAAAACTGTGCTTAAGAGAGCACTAGAGAAAATTACTCTTTCAAAACTGATGTTCATTTTCTTTTATTCTTACAGCCTACAGTTTAGAATTAGAAGCTAGTTAGTTTTTCCAGACAGGAGCATCCATAACATTTACAACTCTCACTTCTTATTATTGTTATGATTTATTTTCTATCTCAGGAATCTTTTAAAAATGTAAATTATGGGATTTTCTATTACAGTTAAAACCCAAACAGATAATAAATAAGGGTTGCAACAGTTAGCATCTTGAAAGGGATATCGTCAAGGCAGATACATTTTTAGGCTTATTGATATGATATGAGCTCTGTTTTGGACTAGAAGCACCTAGCATTTTCCTTAGTCTACCTTGGCCATCACTTCACCCTGTTGTGTAAGTCTTTTCCATTTTTGTGAATACACAGTAAATAGAAATGTACAAGAATCCCATTAGCTGCACACTTAGAATTGCGTATTGTTATTGTATGTTTAAATCTGCTACCTTACATATTTCACAGGCATTTCATGAAGGTTGATTAGTTCATGTTTAGAAGATGCAGAGTGCTATGAAAGTGTAAGCAGTAAGAGTAAGTGCTCACAAGAACAGAACAGACAAGGCCCGGTAGGGGAAAAACAGTACATTCATATAAATGCATGAGACTGCAGAGAGAACGAGCACCCTGGAATTATTTATGTAGTGTTTCCCAGCTATATTTGTCAGCTCTGTTCTTTGGCAATGCACATTTTGGGAAGAAAAGCTAGCAGTTATGGGTTCAGGAGGACAGTATAAATGAACGTAGTAGTCACACTTACAGTCACTCTTATAGTATGTCACACTGATGGGGTGACATAAGTAAAATTGTAGGCTTACCATACTTGACAGTGTCCTTTTATAATCATGGGGTACATTATTAGAAAGGTTACACCAGGTCTGAACCACCCAAGGAGTCTCCCTATCTTGGGGGAATTCCAAGGGAGTCAGTTAATCTGGCTTCATGACACCACCAGAGCAGTGCAAAGATGCCAAAGTGAGGCAGAGGATCTGGCCTTTAGACTTTAAATATCTTAGGTGTTGAACCACTAATTACTGCAAATCATATTTCACTGTCCAAAATGTTTTAGTAGCATTTGCTTAAAATGCCCCCATATCAACGATTGTCAAAGTAAGTTTCACAAGCTTCAAAGCAAAACAAAGCAATATACCCTGAAGATACAATTAAGGGGGCCTCCTGGCTCAAGATTCAAACTCAGTCACCAACCTCAATTTCCTTTCTTTAAATTTAAACAACAAAAATCTTCAAAGTGTGAATCTCTTGGGTACTGTCATATTATGTCACCAAATAATTCATTAAAGAATGCTAGCTCTACTGTTGTTGTTTGAAGTGTCAATGATTTTCTTGCCTTAAACTCCTGCTACTCCTGAGGAAGGAGTTTGAATACTTACTTACTCTCTCTCTCTCTTTAAATAAATCCAATCCTAAATAATAAAGTAGTAATAAGATAATAATATCTCATTCCAAAGGATCCCAGAGCACTCTAACAGTACACAGACAAACACATCAGGGCAAATTCTGCTCCCTGCCTGTGTGGAATTAATTGCACTCACTGCAACAATTTATTTCCTAATATTCAGTGTGATATTTCCTTTTTCAGGCTATGTGCATCCAATTCAGCCTTCAATTAAATCAATGGAAAGATTCCCATTGACTTGGCATTTTGGTCTCTGCCATTCTCTGCCTGTGGCACACAATGTAGCCTCCTAGGGCTGAAATGCTTTGTTCTAACTAAAGTTTTATATAGGGCTTTGGGATGAAAATTAGTGGCCAGTGATATACGCCTCTACCCCGATATAACGCTGTCCTCGGGAGCCAAAAAATCTTACTGTGTTATAGGTGAAACTGCATTATATCGAACTTGCTTTGATCCACCGGAGGGCCCAGCCCTCTCCCACCTTTCCCTCCTCCCCTCCTCCCCCCCCCCCCCCACCGCAGCGCTGCTTTACCGCGTTATATCTGAATTTGTGTTATATCGGGGTAGAGGTGTACCAGAGGTCAAATAATATGTACTGGTGATCCCTTCTGGCCTTACACTTTATGAAACTCTAACTTCAATGTCTCCTTTTACATCCCTGACTGGAGCCTTTTGACCATCCTGATGATTTCCCCTTTCCTTCTGACTAGCCCTCAAGTACTTACAAGACATCACATCTCTTTTTTGTGTGTGAGCATCAAAGGAGAGAGCCAAGACTTTATTCCTTCCTCCACGTATGCTGTCCATGTTCATCAAGCACTTCCAGCAAGCAGAGTTCTCTAAGCCACTAGACATGACCTTATGTCTTACTATGCTATAACTTCCCCAATGGAAAGCTATTTATTGTAACATCTCTTTTGTCATTTATTTGAGACATCCAGGTTTAATTTTGCTACCATAACCTGTTTACATGCACCTCTACCCTGATATAACTCTGTCCTCGGGAGCCAAAAAATCTTACTGCGTTATAGGTGAAACCACGTTATATCGAACTTGCTTTGATCCACCGGAGCACGCAGCCCCACCCTTCCGGATATATACCACGTTATATCTGAATTCATGTTATATCGGGTCGCGTTATATCAGGGTAGAGGTGTACTTAACATTTTATTATACCCCTAAAAGTTTATATTATCACATATATAATTTAACAACTCCAACTCTTTTTTAATTTATTAGCTGTTAACTTGCTAGGCAACTATGATACCATCCTCTGGGTTTGTGAGGGTCGTTCTTTCGTACCTCAGTATTGCCCATGCCCAAAGGCACCACCTTGCAAGTGGTTTAATTTTGGAGCAAGTGTGGGTCTTCCTTGTGATGACAGGAGTCTGCCTTGCACTTGGTTCTTCTACGGGTGTGGTGTTTTGAGAGTCAGTTCCAATATTTACCAGTCATTTGTCTGCCTCTGTTCCTTCTGTGATCTACTGTTAAAGTTACATGTACATTGGGTGAGCACCCACGTCCTGGCTCACACACGTGTCCATGCATTAGCTAAGCCTGCCACCACAGTCCACACTGTAGAGCCATATATGCACCATACCCTATGTAGCCATGTCTTTGCTGATACTGTAGTTACATAGTCTTTCATACTTAGATTTTGATTGCATATTCCATAGTACTGTTGGGTGAGGCTTACCGTACGCCCTCAAGGCTGAGACACTCAGGTTTCTTAATTCTAACTTTTATTTGAATGAAAAGCATGGCCTTGTGTATTATAATTACTATAAAGGCAAAGAATGACAGATATGCAGAAAAAAAATCTACCAATTACCTTCTTCTGAGGCATAAGTGGGTCATGATAGATTTCACCTACAAAGTTCCAATTATACCCTTACATTCCAGCATCTTCTGAATCACTACTTCCTTCCTTGATATGGTACTTTTTTTTTACTTTGCTTTTCTTTTCTGCAAGTTTTGGCATAATGTTTTCTCTTGCCACAATTATTGCATTTGACCAAATATGCAGCGCATTTTCCATTATCATGTTTTTCACTACAGTATCATTAGGTCATCCTTTGCATTTTGTTTGTCTACTCTGCTTTGTATTTGTGCATTTTGCTTTTGCACAAATGTTGGTATGTTTTCCCTTGTATTTTCACATTTTCCAGTACTTATTGGCGAATTATCTCTGTGTCTGTTCCACTGATGCTCTGCATTTGGATGTGAGCTTGTTCACTATTTTTTTATGTCTATAGCTCTTGGTAGAGTAAGCGTGGGATCTCTGCGCATTCCCATTCAAGCTCCCTGCATATTTTGTCCCTAATCTATCACAAATTAGTTAATCTTTTAAGACTGGACAATTGCATGAGTCAGCCATTTTGTGCAGTTTAGCAAAGTACTCATCTATTGTGTCAGCAGTGGGATACTGGTGTTAGAAGAGGCAACATTAATGGTTTCATAATAATTGTTTAATTTCTACAAATATTCACAATATAATATGTTGAGAGTTTCTTGCGTCTTTGTTACAGGGAATGTTACTGTCCCAAATGAAGAATGAATATATTCTTTGGCTGAATTACAAGTCCCATTTCCAGTATTCTTGTCCCATGGGTTGCCAGCCATCATTAAATTTACTGTCAGTAAAAACATAAAAAATGGCTCTCGGTGAAAGGCATTAAAAATGTTTGTGAGTAAATATAGCAAGATAATTTGAAAAAATATTCTTACTTTAGTGTGAACTTTTAGGCTATATTACAACTTTTCATATTAGGTCTAGATTTATACTTTTTTTTAAATGGAATTAAAAAAAGAAAAATGGATTCCTGGATTTCCCAGGGCAGTCTGTGTTCTCTGTGTCTATGTTTTAGGTCCACTCTTACAAACACTTAAACACATATTTAACTTTAATCACACAAATAGTCCCATTCACACCAAAGTGCTTATAGTTAAGCATACGAGTAAGTGCTTGCAGGACTGAGGCCTTTGATCTTTGGAGAAAGAGCTATCTCATTTTGTGTCTTCTTTAGTGTTCAATACAATTATAATATAAATATTAGCATGGATGACCATAACTAAATATACTTTGAAATCAGAAAGATGAGGATTTATACTGGAAACCCAAAATCTTCACAACAACAACAGCAGAGGAAATATTTTTCTTTTGTTTTACATATGTATTGGTGAGTGTGTATTTCTCACAACTTGCCCTCAAACAGTCTATGCACTATGTACTGTCCAAACTTACTCCCCTTCCCCCACCCTTTGTTACCTCAAGGGGAGTAAGGTAAGACTTCAGAGAGAAAATACTCGAAAAATGGTAGGGGGAAAGATAGAAAAGGAAAGCCCCTTTTCTCAGAAGAGCTGACTTGGCTCCCTTCCGTGTCTGTCACCGGTGGATTTAGCTTACAATAAGGGTATCCCTCCCTCCCTGTGTGATGTAATAAAAATGAAGAAAAGACAAGGTAATATGGTGCAAACAAAGGTAAGTGTATTAAGGGTAAAGGTACAGAAAACTGGAAAAAATGGGGGGAGTGGGGGAAGAAAACAAACTTAACCATACAGTGATTCAGTGACTGGTTTTAGGAGCTTGAAGCTCAGACCCACAAAACCTCCCTTGGCATTCAGAAAAACAATAAATGAAACCCCAATACAGTAACCTTTCCTACGATTTAGGCTCAGTGGACACAACATACAGGTGCAAAGCCCAGGACCTTCTACTCTCTGGCTGATTTAGAGCCTTCGAGGAGGACTATTGGGGTGTTCCAACGACTGTTGGATTTCGTCGCAGGCGGGGAGACCCTCTGGGATGATGGACACCAGGAAAGCAGGACCCTCCATAGGTAAAGTGGATTCGGTTCACTGTGGCGAGGATAGTGATGACAGACCTCTCCTTCCTCAACCTCGCTGCGGGATAGAAGGTACTCTTCTCTCTAGCTCTGGAGTGTTAGGAAGACCGGACTGTGCATGCCCTGCCACTGGAATGGACAGCCCTGTGCAGGCTCTGAGCAAGATCTTATATAATCTCTAAGGCGGGAAAAGCTGGTTCAGTCCGGTTTGAGCCAGAAGACTCCATTGTCTAAGTTGTAAACAAGTTTGCTTACTAAGTTGGAGTCCCAGGGTCATAGTTCATATACTCCATATTAAATTCTATTGAAGCCATTGATTTACTTAACATTACTTCAAAAATACATTATTAAAATACTTAATTGAACATATTGAACAACACCAACATTTTTTTTATACCTAACACCTTCCAGGGGTTTAGTTACAGGAACACAGAAATTTTGTACAAAGATAAGAAAGATCAATTCAAACACTTTTTCCCCCTGGCTAGGCTGCTCCTAGGGGGTTCTCCATCCAAAATGCTCCACCCATACCCTAGTTCTTCTCTCTAGGGAGCCATTCCTACTACCCTTGAATCCAGATGGGGTAATCATCCACCTGATTCAGTGAGTCAGCAGAATGCACTTAACATTCCCAGCAAAAATCAACTCCTGCTAAACTGAGGGCTGGAGGCTGGCTGAAAGGACTGGGGGTGGGTTGAGGGAGATGGAAGCTTTTCTGACCCCAAATGAAGTCACTCTGGAAACTGAAGAAGAATCTATTAGAGAGGGAGACTGGATACAAAGTAGGGGGAAAAAGAAGCAGCATATGATGATGATGATGATGATATTGGCAAAAAAGCAAAGCTGCAGAAGGAAATAAATCAAAATGTTATAACTGTAACATTCCCTAGCCAAAGAAATAAGATTAGGTGATGTTAACCCTGTGAAAGTAGCTGACTGGATTACAAAAAGCATAAGGGATATAGGACGAGCCAGGAGGTTGCGAGATGGGGATCTTTTTAGTTGAATGTAAAAACAAAGAACAGACTGCTAAACTGCTAAAAACTAAAACACTAGGGAAAGTTAAAATAAGTTGCCATCTACCAAAGTGATTGACTGAACAAAGGGGGTAATATATGGCGTGTCATTAGAACTGACCAATGATGAGATAACAAAAAGCATAGAAGATAAAGTGTTAGTAAGGCTTGGACCTGGTCTACATTATAGAATTAGGTCAATGTAAAACAGCTTACATCAACCTAATCATGTTAATATCTACACTACAATGTCCCTCCCACCGACATAATTTGCCTGCTATGTTGACTTAATTACTCTACCTCTGCGAGAAGTGTAGCGCTTAAGTCAACGTAATTAGGTCAATGTAGTGGCAGTGTAGACACTGTGTTGCTTACATGAACTTAACTGGCTTCCAGGACATGTCTCATAATGCACACCGTGACCACTCTGCTCACCATTTTAAACTCCGCTGCCTTGCAGCCAGGTACATAGGTAAACACCCCTCCCCTTTTAAAACCCCAGGAAGTTTTGAACTTGCTCTTCCTGTTTGCTTAGTGTGGCGAGCTCACATAGCAACTGCCCAGTTGAGCATGCCAGCTCCACGCAGCGAACACACTCCCACCGGGAGTACATGGGAGGTGATGGATCTCCTGAGTCTGTGGGGAGAGTAGGCTGTGCAGGCACAGCTCTGCTTCAGCTGTAGGAATTTTGATATCTACTGCCAGAATGCTCAGGGCATGGAGGAAAAGGGCTTGCAAAAATCAAAGAGCTTGTAAAAATCAGGCATATAGAAGGCAAGAGAGGTAAATAGTCACCCTGGTGCCATTTCTACAAGCAGGGGGTTGGGGTCAGGATGGTGGTATACGTATGGGGAGCTGGTGGGGGGAGCATTCAGGGTGGGAGCTGTGGGGGAAGGTGAGGGCTGGGGCCAAGATAGTGGTATATGGGGGAGCTGTTGGGGGGAGCATTCAGGATGGGGGTCAGAATATTTAGCCTCGGGCTGTAGAAAAAGAGGGCATGTTTTAGGGAAGAATGAAAAGAAACAGAATTAAAACTTTCCCTGGACAAGTGAAAACAGATACCACTGGCATTCATTTTTGCATATAGATGTAAACTGCCCAGGGTTAAATTACTGATGGAGAGCAGGAAATTAGCACAATTTTTGTAGGCCTACTGTTGATTATTCATTAAAGAAAATAGATTTACTTCTCTTGAGGAAGGTTTCTGTGTTAACACAAAATCCAGTTTTTAAGACATCTTTACTTTAGTAAACATGTTATGTTAAACAACTTGCAGCATGTACAGCATTATTAAAAGTGAGTCAGTGTCATGTGGACAGATCATGTATTTCCATTACATTACACATATTCAAAATTGGAATGAGCTTTTGTAATCTGGACAATATGACTTGGATCTCTACCATCACAGAGGCACAGTGGTATCTGTTGGACTCTCATCTCTGTCAAAGGAAGCACGAGGGGGCGGGGTGGTTTGAGGTCTCAAAAGCAATCAGGTTTCAGAAAAAAACTGGATCAGTGCCTCCAATTTCTAAAATCTGTGTTTCCACTGCACCTATAGTTATTTTTGCTCTGATATGCTCTTTTGAATGTATTGCCTCAATTCTGTACTGAAATGGTACTATACTACTAAATGTATTTCCAACGGAACTTATAAGCACTAGTAGCTGCAGAGAAATCATAAGCAAAGGGATCAAATCCTTTCCTCTTTGCACAGGGGCACAAGTCATGATATAAGGAGAAATCACTGGGGGAGGTAGTGGGAGAGAAATACAAGGGAGTTCTCTATACATCTCATACTACAGCGTGTTGCATGTGAGTTACAACACTCTACAACAAATCAATAGATAAAGATGTAAATAATCTCCATGTGAAACAAATTCAAATATTTGAGGTTTGTTTTAATTCTGGCTGAAATCTTCTCCAATCACACAAAGCTTAATTAAAAAAGAAACAGCATTCCAGGACCTCACCCTACACTCTTCCTCTCCTCTACCCCCCACATTTAATGTATCTTCCAGGGTCACAGCAGTACCCAAGGCACTTCACCCTCTGGGAGATTAAACAATCTCACAGGCACACAGTTGCGAGAGCCCCATCAGTGTATGTGCTTGTGAATTCCCTCTTCCCTCCCCTTTAAAGATACTTTCCCTTGCATGTATGAAGTTTACCTCAGCATTATATAGGTATGTTTGCATGGGTATGGAATAAAAACCTACTTGTGGAAACTGAAATTATCTTTATTATTTACCATCACATGGTGACTGTTGCTAACATCACAGACAATAGCAATAGGCACATGTGCATTGTTATAGTCAGACACACACACACACACACAGCAATCATTACAAGGTTCATAGCACAGTGCAAACAAACAATGCGAGGCTCATCACACTACACCAACACACATTACTCTGGCTCACTGTTAAAATGCTCCTTCAAGGCCTCCCTTGGCCAAATAGTCCCTCACTGAGTTCCTCTTACAGCCTTATGTAATGCACAGCACCATATTGAAGAGCAGTGCAGAATCCATGCTTTCTGACAGACATGTCTGGCTCATAGTTTACCAGGGCAGTTGAAAAGCAGCTTGAAATCTAGTAGGATGCCCATGAAATGATGGGATTGAGAAACTTGCATCTGAGGGCTCTGAGTTACTACAAAGAATTCTTTCCCAGGTATCTGGCTGGTGGGTCTTACCCACATGCTCAGGGTCTAACTGATCACCATATTTGGGGTTGGGAAGGAATTTTTCCCTGGGTCAGATTGGCAGAGACTTTGCGTGGGGGTTTGCCTTCCTCTGCAGCATGGGGTAAGGGTTTAAACAAGCAAGCAAACCTTGCCGGTTTAAACAAGTGTAAATGGTGGATTTTCTGTAACTTGAAGTCTTTAAATCAAGATCTGAGGACTTCAGTAACTCAGCCAGAGGTTATGGGTCTATTACAGGAGTGGATGAGTGAGGTTCTGTGGCCTGTAATGTGCAGGAGGTCAAACTTAGATGATCATGATGGTCCCGTCTGATCTTAAAGACAATGAGTCTGTGAGATAAGGTGCAGAGTGGTTTTAGAAGAGGAAGATGCATCATTGATCGCATTGTTAAATTAGAAACTGAAATCCAAAAATATGAGGAACAAAGGTTTCAAGATAGCTGTCCTTCTAGATATTGAAATGGCATATAGCAGGGGTGGCCAACCTGTGGCTTCAGAGCCGCATGCATATGTGGCTCCTTGCATAGGTGCTGACTACGAGACTGGAGCTACAGATGCTCATAGGCGCCAACTCCATGGGTGCTCTGGGGCTGGAGCACCCACGGGGAAAAATTGGTGGGTGCTCTGCACCCACCGGCAGCTCTCCACCCCCCCCGCCCCAGCTCACCTCCGCCTCTGCTCCGCCTCCTCCCCTGAGCACACAGCTGTGTCCTGCTTCTCCCCCCTCCCTCCCAGCGCTTGGCACCGCGAAACAGCTGTTTCGCACACCAAGCCTGGGAGGGAAGGGGGAGGAGGGGGAATGTGGTGCACTTGGGGGAGGAGGCGGGGCCAGGGCAGGGATTTGGGGAGGGATCCAATAGGGGCAGGGAGGGGCGGAGTTGGGGCTGAGACTTTGGGGCAGGAGTGGAGTGCGGGGTGGGGGCAGGGCCGCGGGGTGCGAGCACCCACTGGCGCTGAAAAAAGTTGGTGTCTGTGCAGATGCTAACTTTCCAATGTGCTGTGGGGTGCTCACTGCTCAACCCCCTGCTCTGCCCCGGGTCCTGCCACCACTCCACCCCTTCCCCCAAGGCCTCTGTCCCTTCCCCCGAGCCTGCATTGCCCTCACTCCTCCCCCCCTCCCCACCAGAGCCTCCTGTGCACTGCAAAACAGCTAATTGCAGCGGGTGGTAGGCACTGGGGGCTGGAGCAGGGTAGCGGATGCGGGGCTGCTGACATATTACTATGGCTCTTTGGCAATGTTTATTGGTACATTCTGGCTTCTTCTCAGGCTCAGGTTGGCTACCCCTGGCATATAGCATGCTATGGAGAGAGGGCTTGTTGTACCAAGTAGGTGCACTAAGGATAAGGGGAAGAATGTATGGGTGGATTACAGATTTTTTGAGTAAAAGGACTAGGCAGGTCAAAGTTTGGAAAGTTATATTGACTATCTATAATATTAAAAATGGTACACCCCAAGGATGTGTTATAAGCCCGACCTTATTTAATCTTATGATAAATGATCTCCCAAACAAGTAGGTGTCATTCTATTCACACATGATAGTGCTCTGTGAGGTAGGAACAGAAATACTGAGGTGGCAGAAAAAAGAATCATTAAAACATTACGATAGACCTCTGATTGGGGAAACATGTGGGGGTTTCAAGTTCTCCATTGTCAAAACCAAAGGGCTGCTCTTTACAAAAAAGAAAATTACAAAGGAATGTGAACTGTATCTATATGGAGAAAAAACAGAAATAGTTAAAAGGTTGTAATATTTTATACTAAATTACTTTGGAAACATCATATAGACTATGTTAAAGATAAATGTACAGAAAGGATTAACCTGCTTAAAAGTCTTGCTGGAACTAATTGGGGGCAGATAAGAAAACTGATGGTGTAAAGAGCCTTAATCAGACTGACTATTGACTATGGGTGCCAAGCTTTTGGATCAGCATCAAAATCAGAACTTACAAAATTAGATTTAATGCAAACCCAAGAACTACAAATTGCATACGGTGTATTTATTACAACACCTCTTGTCATAACTATAAAGGGAAGGGTAACAGCCCTCCTGCGTACAATACTATAAAATCCCTCCTGGCCAGAGACACCAAAATCCTTTTACCTGTAAAGGGTTAAGAAGCTCAGGTAACACCTGACCCAAAGGACCTTAAAGGGACAAGATACTTTCAAATCTTGGTGTGGGGAAGGCTTTTGTTTGTGCTCTTTGTTTTGGAGGTTGCTCGCTCTTGGGACTAAGAGGGACCAGACATCAATCCATACTCTCCAAATCTTCTGAACAAGTCTCTCATATTTCAAACTTGTAAGTAACAGCCAGGCAAGGCATGTTAGGTTTATCTTTGTTTTCTCAACTTGTAAATGTTCCTTTTGCTAGAGGGTTTATCTCTGTTTGCTGTAACTTTGAACCTAAGGCTAGAGGGGGTTCCTCTGGGCTCTTTGAATTTGATTACCCTGTAAAGTTATTTTCCATCCTGATTTTACAGAGATTATTTTTGCCTTTCTTTCTTTAATTAAAAGCCTTCTTTTTAAGAACCTGATTGATTTTTCCTTGTTTTAAGATCCAAGAGTTTGGATCTGTGTTTACCAGGAAATTGGTGAAAAAGTCTCTCAAGGCTACCCAGGAAAGGGTTATAGTACTTGGGAGGGAAATATTCTGGGGGGAGGTAGACAGAGTTTCCCAAATGACTCATAAATAATTTGGGTGGTGGCAGCAAAACCAGATCTAAGCTGGTAGTTAAGCTTAGAGGTTCTCATGCAGGTCCCCACATCTGTACCCTATAGTTCAGAGTGGGGAAGGAACCTTGACACCTCTACGCATGCTACAGATAGCTTCTAGTTAAATGAGAGTTACACTATGAATGAAATTACTGGACCTAACTTTCTGGGCCAAAGTTAATGGGAATTGTAATGATGAAAGTACCACACAAATATATGAAGATTGTTGGGAATCTGATAGGCAAATTATAGCACATGAAGTTAGAACTACAGATATCATTGAAGTTACAATGTGGATGCAGAAATGAAAATCAAGGAAAAGCTAAATGACATCAAAACTTTGAGTCATAGGAAAATAAGTTATGGATGGGAAGTCACATGTCTAAATGTGGATTTAGATTTATTTTATAAACTTAAGGGTAAAAAAAAAGACAATAGGTATTAAAAATGAAGTGTTCCCTCAAGGCCACATTTGCAGCTGCAAAAGAAACAATACACAGAGGTACTATTGAGAGTTACTCCTGGGGGAATTCTGCACCAAAAAAATTAGTGCTGTCAAGTGATTTAAAAAATTAATCATGATTAACCGCAGGATTAATCGCATTGTTAAACAATAATAGAATACCATGTATTTAAATATGCTGATGATGGGTTCTGCTCAATAACGATCCAAAGCAGTGAAGACTGACACGTGTTCTTTCATATCTTATACCACCAGCTGATTTTCTTTTTTGGTGGTTCGGGTTCTGTAGTTTTCGCATCAGAGAGTTGCTCTTTTAAGCATTCTGAAAGCATGCTTCATCCCTCTCAGATTCTGGAAGGCACTTCAGATTTTTAAACCTTGGGTTGAGTGCTGTAGCTATCTTTAGAAATCTCATATTGGTACCTTCTTTGCGTTTTGTCAAATCTGCATGAAAGTGTTCTTAAAATTAACATGCTGGGTCATCATCCGAGACTGCTATAATATGAAATACATGGCAGAATGCAGGTGTAAAAGATGCTGTTGTCATCATGAACAGGTCTGACTACCAAAAGGAGACTGCCAGGCAACTCTCCAATACCAAATTCTACAGGTCACTTTCCTCAGATCCCACTGAGGAATATACTAAGAAACTGCACCATCTACTCAGGACATTCCCTACACTAACACAGGAACAAATCAACACACCCTTAGATCCCTGACCGGGGTTATTCTATCTACTACCCAAGATCCACAAACCTGTAAATCCTGGATGCCCCATCATCTCTGGAATTGGCACTCTCACTGAAGGAATATCCGGATATGTGGACTCTCTACTCAGACCCTACGCCACCAGCACTCCCAGCTACCTCCATGACACCACTGATTTCCTGAGAAAACTACAATACATTGGTGATCTTCCAGAAAACACCATCCTAGCCACCATGGATGTGGAGACTCTCTACACAAACATCCCACACACAGATGGAATACAAGCTGTCAGGAACAGTATCCCTGATGATGACATAGCACAACTGGTTGCTAAGCTCTGTGACTTTATCCTCACACACAATTATTTCAAATTTGGTGACAATATATACCTCCAGACCAGTGGCACCGCTATGGGCACCCGCATGGCCCCACAATATGCCAACATTTTTATGACTGACCTGGAACAACTCACGCCCCTTCTCTACCTACGCTACATTGATGACATCTTCATCATCTGGACCCATGGGAAGGAGACTCTGGAAGAATTCCACCACGATTTCAACAGCTTCCATCCCACCATCAACCTCAGCCTGGACCAATCTACACGGGAGGTCCACTTCCTAGACACCACAGTACAAATAAGTGACGGTCATGTTAACACCACCCTATACCGAAAACCCACCGACTGCTATGCCTACCTTCATGCCTCCAACTTCCATCCCGGACACACCACACGATCCATCGTCAAGAGCCAAGCACTGAGGTACAACCTCATTTGCTACAACCCCTCAGACAGAGACCACCACCTACAAGATCTTCACCAAGAGTTCTCAAAACTACAATACCCACACAAGGAAATAAGGAAACAAATAAACAGAGACAGACATGTACCCAGAAGCCTCCGCTGCAAGACAAGCCCAAGAAACAAACCAACAGAACTCCACTGGCCATCACCTACAGTCCTCAGCTTAAACCTCTCCAACGCATCATCAGTGATCTACAACCCATTCTGGACAATGATCCCTCGCTTTCACAGACCTTGGGAGGCAAGCCAGTCCTCGTCCACAGACAACCCGCCAACCTTAAGCATATTCTCACCAGCAACCACACAACGCACCATAACAACTCTAACTCAGGAACCAACCCATGCAACAAACCTCAATGCCAACTCTGTCCACATATCTACACCATGTGGTCTGTATGCTGCTAGCCTGTGTGCTGCAATGGTGCCTGCTGAAGTAATTGCTGAGTGGCATGTCAAAGTCTCCTACTGTGGCAAAAGAAATAAGGCAGCCCTCCCCAAAAACCTTTGCAGAGGATTGCAGACTACCTCCAGGAAAGCCATATGTGAGTCTACAGCTGATAAAATATACAAAACTAAAATCAGAATGGATAGAAGCCCTTGTCTCACAGTATAGCTCTTACAGTGTAAAGGCAGAAATAGGTATAAGAAAGATAAAGGACACAGGATGTGATGCTGGTAAACCAAGTACCAGATGTAGCCACAGCTGCAAGTGTTAGCTAAGAACTGACAAACTCACACCTGGAAACCAAACATATACACCTTGGAAATGCTATGTGGAAGGAAGCTCATCTCATGGACTGGAGGGCCAAATGTAAAAATAAAACAGGGTCACAAGAAAATGTTTCATCTCTTTGCTGTTTGAACTCTCACAGCAACCCCCAGGGGTTACTCCAGAGTCCATCATAAAAGACATTTTGAATTGACAGATTACCATCTCGCTGTCATTTTTGGGAATCATAGGTGACAACTCATTTGTGTGTACATGTTTGCTTGCTTTAGCTTGTAAATAACTCTAATTTCTTTTTCCTAGTTAGATAGTTTATTACAGGATTGATTACAGGCATTTTCTTTGGTGTAAATTCTAGGGTACCAATTGATTTAGGATAAGTGATTGGTCTCTTGGGACTGGAAGCAACCTGAATATTTTGTTGGTTTTGGTGCAAGTAACCATGTAGGGAGAGGTACTGTGCAAGTTATGTAGCTGTACTTTTTGAAATAAATAAAAGTTGGATAGGGTTACCATTCGGCCGGATTCTGATGAACACGTCCAACTTTTTAAAGTTAAAAATAGCATCCGGGGGGAATTTGTAAATGTCTGGATTTCCCCCCCATGCAAAGCGTGCGCGGCTGACAGGACAGCCGGCCAGATCGTGCCACTCACACGGGGCTCTGGCAGCCAGAGCCCCTCCTCCGCTTCCCCCTCCTCTCCCCTGCAACTTGAGATCACTCCCCTCCTCTCTCTCCCTCCCTCCCCCTCCCTGCATTCGCAGATCGCCGGCCGGCCGTTCGCCTCGGGCCTCCGGCAGTCTGGAGCTCCTCCCCATGCTCCTGCTCCCCCTCCCCTGCTGCCCAGCGCGCCGCTCCACAGCACTCTGTTCTGAGCGGCACGGTAAGGGGACCAGGGGGTCGGAGAAGGGGCAGGGAGGTTCTGGAGGGGGCAGTCAAGAGACAGGGAGCAGGGTTGGATGGGTCGGGAGTTCGGGGGGGGCCGTCTGGGGGTTGGGGGTGTAAGGTTTTGGGCAGTCAGGGGTGTAAGGTTTTGGGCAGTCAGAGTACAGGTAGGGGGTAGGATCCTAGGGGGGCAGTTAGGGGGGGGTCTCAGGAGGGGCAGTTAGGGGACAAGGAACAGGGAGACTTAGGTAGGGGGTGGGGTTCTGGAGGGCAGTTAGGAGCAGGGTCCCAGGAGGGGACAGTCAGGGGACAGGGAGCAGAGGGGTTTAGATGGATCGGGAGTTCTGGGGGGGGGCTGTCAGGGGGTGGGGAGTGGTTGGATGGGGCATGGGAGTCCCTTGTGTCTGTCTGGGTGTGGGGGTGTGGATAAGGGTTGGGGCAGTCAGGGGACACATAGGGGGTAGAGTCCTAGGGGGCCAGGATGGGGGGGAGGGTCTCAGGAGGGGGCAGTCAGGGGACAAGGAGTGGGGGGGAGGGTTGGGGATTCTGAGGGGAGTGGGAAGTGGGAGGAAGTGGAAGGGGCAGGGCTAGGACAGGATGGGGCGGGGCTAAGGCGGGGCTCCTCCCATCCTCTTTTTTGATTGTTGAAATATGGTAACCCTAAAGTTGGAGGACTCCTGTCAGATCTCCCCAATGACTCCTAAAGGTAGATGTCTTGATGTCAGCTCACAATAGTGGTGGAGGCCAGGGGCTAACACCAATAGAGTGTGTATATTAGGCCAGCTACCTGCTTCTGACAGCTAGACCATTTCAAGAAGCAACTCACCACCAAATCTTCCCTCTCCAGTAGTGGCACTTCAGCAGGGAGGCAACTCACTGGGATAGTGCTGGTTTCTATAGCCCTCGATAGTCTGGAGTTGCCATAAAGAATTATCACAGCAACTCCTCAGGATGCTAGAACGAGGCAGTTGGCTGGCCTTCAACTTTGGAACTACCCTCCCCCTCATGCCCCCCACATCCATTTTGGCTGTACTAGCCCAAATCATTTAACTTTCAGGGGCACATAGCCAAGCAAATCTATTTACCCAGGCTTGTGGCTGATGTGGTATTGTTTGGGTCTGTTTTCATTGACTGGTTGGCTGGTTTCTGGTTTGGGATGAAGAGCTGCTGGTTTTGTTTTATTTTCTTTATGCAATTGTATTTTTAATTCAAAGCATAAGCACCTAAAGCCTGGGACAGGCATTCTTCTTTTTTAAAATACAAATTAAAATAAAAAATGGTATGTGTTTTGCTCCACTCCACACCACGCGGGGAAGAGGGCATTTGGCCTATTGATTAATTGCTGTAGCCTCCAAGATCTATTAACTTTTGGAGAGTTAAGATTGTGCAGGGCCCTGCCTGAGTGCGCAAGGGAGGAGGTTTAGGAGACAGGACACAAGAAGGCTTCACCTTGAACGACTTTGTAGGGGCCAGGCATAAACCCTGCCATTGCATTGCCTGAGATCAAGCTCCTGGGATTTCTAGCTTCACTGGAATCCCCAAAGCTTGCAGGGGCACAGTTCTATTCTTCTTCCACATTGCTCTAGCACAGCAAAGCGAGACTGCTACTGGAAAGAAAAGCACCCATTGCAACTTTTCAAAGCAGGGGCATGCATAGGAATAAAAATTTGGCTGCTTTTGGAGGGGCATTTTCTGTGCCCTCTCCGGCTAGAGGAGCTGGCTCTCCCCCACTCCCACAGCTGGAAGAGCTGGCTCTTCCCCACCCCCACCCCCACAGCTAGAGGAGCTCACTCTCTCTGGGCAGCAGGAGGAGCTGGGTCTCCCTGCTGCAAACCCCTGGCCTGTGGAGCAGGCTCTCCTTCCCTCCTCCCCCCCGCCCCCATAGCCGGTGGATCTCACTCTCTCCTAGCAGCCGGAGGACTTGGATCTCTCCCCACAGTCCCAGGGCCGAAGCAGTTGTCATCTCCCGCCCCAGCCCGGGGTCAGATGAGTTCTGTGCCCCCCTAACCCCTGCTTGATCCCCCTTTGCACACGCCCCTGAAGCACTGTGCCTGCCTCATGTACAATGAATGAAATCTTGGCCTCCTGGAAATCAATGGGAATTTTGCCATTGACTTCAACAGAACCAGGATTTCACCCAATATTTCTGAGACAGTGCATCTCCACACTTCTCCCTACCACTAACACTGAATTAGAGCCACAATATAGCCCTTAGAGTTTAAGATTAAGATTGCATCTATTGTTTACCTGGTTTTCATTGTATTTGTTTCTCTTCTATATTAGTTCAACTTGTTAATGTTTATAAACTCGGTAAAAGTAAATTTATTTTATGTTTACGACTGTTGCTTGCAACTAAGGCTGTGTCTACACAAAAATGGGTTTGCTGGAATAACTATACCACCAAACTCTCTTAGCAGAAATGGAGTTTATACAGACAGAGTTTTTTAAAAGTATAAAAGATCCTCGAGCAACAGAAGCTCTACTGGCAAAAGGACTTTATTGCCAGTATAATTGCATCTACGCTAGAGTATTTGCCAGCCTACCTATATAGATTGGGGTGTGATTCTTTTTTTCATATGTATTACTATGCTTGTAGCTCATAGCTATGCTCTTAAAACTTTTAAGTATAGACCAGGCCTAAATATAGAAAAGTCATATTAAGTACTGGTTTAACTGAGACCAGGAAGGAATTTGAACTGTTACTTAAAATCCTGACAATTTTTGTTTGTTTGTTCACACTTCTGTATTCAAATTATAACTTAAGCAACAACACTGTAGGCCCCGTATAAAGTTGTGCAAATAACTGATTTTTCAGTTCACTGGCAGTTCTGAAAAAAAATCAGTTTGAGTCCACATGAATTTGTGAAATGTTTTTGTTGATCCGAATCTGCATTTTTGGCAAAAAAATGGTTTTGTTCAAAAATTTTTGCCCAACTGTGGCCCAACATAGCCCACACTTTGTGCTCACGGACTCCCATTGGTTTCAAAAGGAGCTCCACATACAAAATCACTTTATGTGCACACCAAGGTCCTGAATTAAAATGAACAGACAAAAAACATCTCTACAGAAATCCAGGAAGCTGACGTATTCTTGTAATCACACTGCTGTGGGCAGCCTGATAGGAAATAAGCCCTAAGTTGAACATATTAAGACTATAATTCCATCAAGAAATTCTTTTGACATCATAAATCAATAAGATCAAATGCTTCACTGGGTTAAATATCAGAAACCCGAGAGGAAACATTTAGAGGGTGTAGTCTTATTAAATATAATACAAATTTAAACTAAGTTATTCCTGCAGATCTTATCTCTTGTTTTCTTTTTTTTCCCCACTTCTGTATTTCACCCCTCACCCAGAGAATCTTAATGGAGAGCTCAGCAATGTTAAGGGAGAATAACCTCTAAAATATAAGGAATGTGTGACAGTCAGATGTACTCATCTGTTGAAACAAGAGCATCTGAGGTTACTGTTAAGGGTTTGCTTTATAATGCGAGTTTGAAGTTGGGATACATATTGCTTTTCAATAGGTGTTGGAGGTGGAAGTGAAAGCCGTAAGGAATGTTGGAGTGTTGGTGACAGTGTAGGAGGCAATGTGGGAGTGGCAAGGAACACAGGAGACTTTTCCCTTCATTTGTTATTTCCATGGTTGATGAAGTGTGTCCTTATTCAACCAAAACAAAGTTCTTGTGTGTTTATTTACACTACTGTACTTCCTGGAAGCCCAAGTCAAGAGCAGAGTGGGGAAGGGGGCCCTGTGCTACATGCTGTATAGACATAAAAGTAGACACAAACTCTGTCCGGAAGAGTTCATGACCTAATAATATCAATCTCTATAAAGTGCTTTGTGATCCTTGGATGAAAGGCATTATATAAGTGCTAAATATTTGCCATTAATAATAATCACAATACATGAAAATGGTTATAACCACAGTACTGGTGAGAACAGTACATTTTACTGGTGGTATTTGCTTATATATTGCCAATCCCAAGCCATCAAATGTTTGTTTGTTTGAATAGAATGTTATTTTTCTTTTCATTCTTGTTTCTGAATTTTAGGATACATTTATTTAATATTTACCTCTGCCACCATGAGGCAAGAGACTTGTTTTAAAAATAAATGGGAACTGACAGTCTCATATAATCATAGGACACCAGGGGCTTGTGCTTTGAGAAAAGCACCAAATATTTCAAGTGAGCAATAAAATATCAAGAGCCGGCAACACTGTAACCTCACATTGCAAAATATTAGAATATGGATGGGCCCTAACCAACACCCTCCTACTTGCTCCCCCCCCCCCCCCCCATATATGAGGGTCCAGAATCCAGCTTTGATTTGAAGAAGGTCATTAAAGCCGCAATGGGCCTATCCAAGCCCCCAGTTCCGACCTCCTGCATTTTTTTCTGGGGAGAAGCGGATGGTTTAAAGCCTCCAACCCAGGGTGGCTGGCACAATTTTGATAGTGGAGGTGCTGATGAGGGAAACCATACATTTGGTGTTTATTATTACTACTTCAAGCCAGAGGGTGTGGCAGCAGCACCGCTACTTTCAGCCCCACTGCTCCAACCTTCTCTGAACTTTGCTACCTGCCCCCTACACTAGTCAGAATGGAGATCGCCCCGGTGCCCCTAGCCTCGGCGCCAGTGTGTTACTGAAAGGGATAATTGCTGGGATTGCAAAGCACAGCAGAGCGGAGGGGAGAGCGACCGGCAAACGAAGGGTGCTGTGCCTGATACTACAGCTCTTCCAAGGCACCAGCCCCACCTAGACACCCACCCGCTGCAAGCCGGGGACGCCCAACCTAATCCATCGCACCCCAGCTCCTCCTCTGCCGCCGCCTGCCAATAACTGCGGCAGCCCCCCCAACCGCTGCGCCTCGCTATAGGCCGGCTGGGGCTGCCAGTCTCGGGCCGCCCCCGCGGTGGGGGGGACCCGGCTACGGCGAAGCAGCGCGAGTTGGCCGGGGGCGCGGCTGCGGTTGCGCCATCTGTCAGGCGGGGGAGCGAGCCGGAGCCGGGCTCCGCCGCTGTCGCTCGGGAGGGGAGGACGCGGCGAGTCGGAGCGACGACCCTGCGCGCCCGTCTCCTTCCCTCCCCCGGCTGCAGCCCGCGCGCCGCTGCCTCGGCTCCCGGGGTCTTCGCTGCCTGGGCGCGGAGCCGCCGGAGCTCGCCCCGCTCCTTGCTGCGCCCGTGTGGTCCCTGGAAGAGCCGGCGTTGGCGGGCGGGGAGGAGTCACCTGGGGAGGGCCCCCCGCCGCGAGGGGGATGCTGTGAGCTTGGCTTCGCCGCGCCAGCCCCGCGCTGAGCTTCAGGTAAGGGAGCGAAGCCCCCGGCTGCGGCCCGGGGCGGGGGATGCTGCGCCGCCGGCCGCTGGTGTGTTGTTTCCTTTGTGTGGGTGTCGGTGGGTGTGTGGGAGGCTTTCTCGGGAGAGGTCAGGGCAACGCTGCTGCAGGTGCCCTCCACCCCGAGCCCCCTGGCCTGGGCGTGCAGCTGGAGCCCCGCCAAGGGGAGCGGTGCCAGGAGGGGAGGGGGAGAGGCTGCGGATGCAAAAGCCTTGCATCAGTTTTATGTATTTTTCCTTAAACGTTTGTTTTTGGCTCCTCCTCCAGTAGTAGTTTACCCCCTAAGAAAAACCGAAGCTTTATTGTTGGTGATCTTGCGGGTGCTGCGGGGTTGGCCCTGGGGGTGGATTGTTGTGACCCTGCTGATGGCGAGGATGATGGGCGAGGGTAAGCCAGTTCTGGCAGAATATAACAGGCTTGCTGGGGGGAGCCCGTGGTGCTGTGCGGCTTGATCAATTCACGTTTCTGTTTAATGTTTTGTGGATCTGAAGCGCTCTAGAGGAGCTAAATACTAACTATGATGTAATCATTTAATAATTAATGCTCATGTGTAGCTGGGCTCTGACCCATGCTGCCATTCTCCTGCTTTGGACCATTTGCATGTTTTTGGTTTTGTCCCATTGCTATTCCCACCCCCATTTTAACTCTTGAACTACAGGCTGAGGCTTTATTAGTTACTGAGCTAGAAAGTGAGGTAGCTGAGATACATCACAGGGCTTTATTTGCTGCAATTTACGGGAGAGAAAAAGGGGGCGGGGGGAATAACAAATAAAACTACCCTTTATCCCTCTTAGATTTTATAGGATTTGTGTGTGTGACAAAGGGCTCTTTCAGTGAAGAGAGGCACAAAATGCCCAAGGGTGGTAGGATTTGAAAGGAGGTTTGCTTCTTGTTTCTTTCTCTGTTCCCTGGGGCTTCTCTCTCCCCAGATGAGGCCGCTGATTTGATCTCAATTCCTTTCCAGCCACATTTAGATTAGTGAAAGATACCAAATGCCACACCACGGGTGCCAACATTTTGCTGCATCTGCAGAGCTACAGTATATATGTAGTCAAAGTTTCTTTAATAATGTGAAATCTGGTTTCTACTGCCTCAATAACTTGCCTTGTTGTTGTTCCATGTGGATTTCTTTAATTCTAAAATGAGAACATAATAGCCTGATCCATTCAGTAGTGACTGGGGAGGGAGAGAGAGATGGGGCTGATGCTTAAGGAGAAGATTATTGTCAAGTGCAAGGGAACACACTGCAGTTTTTCATCAGTCATTTTGATACATTCTGTTTCTTAGAATGATTAATAACAGAGCAGGTTTGTAAGAAACACAGAGTATTGAAAATGGTTTTAGAGACCTTGTCGCTTTCCTGCCTGTATGCAGCCTCCTTACCTCCCACATCCTTCCTCTAACCACCCAAACGGCTGTCATTCTCACCAGTTTTCTAAATATCTTTTAACTGGTACTCCCTTGCCAATGCTCTGAACAATTGCAGGTGAAGATCTTTTGCTTATATGTTTGTAGAGGAAGTGGGTTTGTTAGGGTTTAGTCTAGTTCCCATAGATAAAGAACAGCAAATTAAAGGGACATGTTAACTTGAAATAAAGACCATTTCAATAATGAATTGAAAGTAGTTTCCAGCACTACACTCACATGCTGAGTTTTGTGGTTTTACAATCACATTTTCCAATTTTTTTAAAAATGGGTTTTCACTCATCTGCTGTGACAGACTCACACAGAGATAACTGTATATAAAGTTCTGTTAAATAAACAAAGCAAACTAAGTGGGGAATGTCTTTTTAATATTTCAGTTATAACCTTTTTAGTTGTTTTTGTAACAATGGTGATTTTTTAAAAGTTAACCAAAAGTGGTTTTCTTGTTCCCCCCCACCCTTGCCCACCAGTTGAAATCATCCAAGCCAGAAGTGCAGAAGATCTTGGAATAACAGAGAATTCACTCAAACCTTTAATGCTTAATGCATATTCTAAGAAAAAAGATTAGTTGAACCTAATGGATGTCAATTATGTATATTTACATCGGAATATTTTTTTAAAACATGTCTTGCCGAGGTTCATCTTGGGAAAAAAAAGAATCACTTTTAATACATTTTGTTACGTTTGTGACCAGTTTTTTTTCTTCATTAAAAGTAATGTGGCTTAATAGCTGCCTTTTCAGTTATTATGTGGGCTAAGCTTATTTCATTCCTGTTGTTCTGTAAACTCCTGTGAGAAGCTCACTGGAATATTCAGATTGTTCTTGAGGGTTTTTTCTGTGAGCACCAATGCTAAAATTAAGCACTCATGCTAAAATATCTTTAAAAGTATCAATTTGTGAACTCATTTCAATACCATGTTTGTGCAATAGTAATGTTTTCGTTCATCGGGGTGTGTTTTGCGAGTTAATTAACTTTGACACTATTATACACCCTCAGCTCTGGACACACAACTGAAGTCATGCTATATTATCTTTTGATAAAGTGTGTAATGGCATGGGGATATTACTTAATTATAAACTTTAATATAACTTAACGGGAAATAGTTTTCAGATTGGTTGAATACAGTCCTTATTAGGCAATAAAGGACACCTGCATATAGAGATGAAACAAAATACTAGGCAGAGCTGTCAGAGAAGATACTATGGGTACAATGAAAAACTACAAGTAAAGGTTATTTTTAACTTCTGTTAACACTGATATTAGATTTTTAAAAATTAAAACCAGTTAATATAAAAATTCAGAGTAAAATACAAAGAGTGTTGTAAAATCAGTTGTCTTAATATAGTTGTAATTGTTCAATAATTACATTGCATGAAGCATCTGAGTAACGTGGAGCATAGCATGAAAAGGACCTGTGGGGCCAGTGGCTCTATGGGCTTGATTAAAATGAACACAGGCATGATATGATTTGCACTGGATTTATGGTCTAATAAAAATTCATTTAGACAAAGTTAAAACTACATGGTTCCCTCCATGGTGATTTAATGTTGTGTATACCTCACATGAGTGTTATATTTTCAGTTGTTAGAAGTTAGTTCTGCATAAAATACTATTACATGTTCAAAGCATTGTACGTGTCAGCTTATCACAGTTCTGCATTTAACACTGTGTACTCTTACTATGATCTTTCTTCAAGAATAAGAGAACTAATAATGCCTCCCTTTCTGCCCCCCAAAAATTCACTATAGTGATTGAGTCACTGCTACAAAAATAGGGCTTGACCCTGTCAGCCGTTGCCTCAGTAGTCTCATTGAGATCTGGCAATTAAGGTCTAGTTCGGTGAATAAGGGTTTGCAGGATTTGGATCTATATGTTGCAAGTCAGCAATTTATTTAGTATATGATTTTTCAGAGATGCTGAGCACTTGCAATTCTAACTGAAGTCAGCAGGCACTAAAAGTTCTCCGCACTTATGAAAAAGGCTGTTATTTTACTTTACATTTATAAGCAACTGTCCAAAAAAGCATCCATCTTAGACTGTATAGTCCAGATCTTCAGAGCTCTGTAGGCTTCTAACTGCTGTTGGTTTCAAGTAGAGTTAGGCATATCATATCCTCAAGAGGTATTTGACTTAGGTGCCATTGACACTGACCACATCAAATGAAAGTCCAGATTCTTATACACTTGTGTATGTGCTTAATTTTACTCATGCTAGCAGTCTCATTAAAGTTAGTGGGAATACCTTATTTGTAAAGGTAATCGTGTCTCTTCAGGAGTGGGGGCATAAACACAAAACTAATAACAACTTTGACCATATACATCAGAAACTAAGTAGGCCTTGCAGCAAAGGAAAAGTACCCCATCTCCTATCTAGCACTGGCTGAAGGATGACCATTCATTTTGCAAAGGGTTTTGAAATTTAGCTTCATTTCGAATCCGAACAAAACCCGCAAAATTCTGCACAAAGGAAAATTGCTAAGCTTTTTTTTTTGTTTCAGGGCAGTTGAGAGACCTTTTGTTTCAGCTTGCACTCTTTTTTTTTTTTATTTTATAATGTATAATTTCAAATTTTTTGTTAAGTTTCGGGGGGAAAAAAATTTTATTCCAAAAATGCCGAAACAAGATGTTTTGATGTTGTCAGAACATTTTGATTTTTTTGTTCCAAAATGAAACTTCTGCAAAATTGAAACTAATCTTGTGACGAGTTTCAATTTAAATGGAATTCCACTTTCCATTGGAAAATGGGTCTGAAATGTTTCCAACCAGCTTTGCCCCCTGAATTCCATGCCTTAATCAACGTTCCTGCTGTATTTCCCCCACCCCCAAAAAATGCCCCATAAAAATGAGGCTCACAAAAATAACCTGTTTGGGCAACTACAGAATAAGAGAGGAAGTGAGTTTAAGAACTGGGAGGCCAGGAACCTATATCACTCGATATTGATGGAACTCTAACTTAAACACCCTGCTTATCACAACTGTGGAAGCCTGGCATGGGGAGTGAGACTACTAAAGGACTAGCACAGAGTTGGACCCAAGATCTTTATTTAGCGTAAAAAAATTTTTAAACTGAGAGGATGACATTAACTCCAGCAAAGCCTTATATCTAAAAACATTCTTCTGCGACACAAATAACTTTGTAGAGTTTTTGTGGGTAAGCAAATGAATTACACAAAAATATCTTTAATCAAAGAGCAGCTCCAAGGATTGTAAATACAATGCTTTATGCTGAGACCCAAGGCAATAAAATAAACTATGTATTGCAGTTGTGAGGGCTGGAGGCAAGCAAATAGAAGGGAGGATGAAAAATCCCTCAAAGTAGCAGAAAGGGAAGAGAAGAGCCAACATAATGTGCTCCCTCTTCTCTTGAGCCCGTGTCCATTCCATGCTGTAGGCATGCAGTAGTTGTAAGGAGCTGGAAAAAGTGGGGTTGGGAAGTTGCTCCTCTGTGGCATGCTTATCTCTGAAACAGGTGGATGTCCAGTGAGCTGTGCTGCCAGGGGAGAGTGCTTCACATCATCTAATTGCAGTTTGCACTTTCCAATGCTATCCTAAAAAATTGTAAAGAACTTTGTAGGACAGCGTAAAGGAAACTCTGTAGCTTAGTGCTAAAAGATAGGGCGCTAGTTAAAACCTAGAGCCCTCATTGTGAAAACAAGGTTATGTTAATCTTGAATCACAGGGCTTATGCTTCAGATGACTCACAAAGTGTCAGTTCTAAAGCCTTAAGAAGCCCTTTTAAAAATATTTTGCTAAATGACATTATGTCACTTGTAATGAAGTGACTGAAAATTGTTCTGAAGCTGAACTGACAGTAACAGCATGATGTGCATAGAAGTAGGTGAGAGCCTAAAAAAGGTAGGAGAAGCATCAGAGGCCAAGGAGATACCTGGATGAAGAGGTGAAGAGATCAAGGAGCTGAAAAGCAGCAACAGAGAAAAGGAAGGCTCACGCATAGGTGATGTCTGAAGAATGTAGATGCATCACAGAAAGACCCTTTAATTATATTTTAAAAAAGGAAGGGGGGGGGAATCCAGTTTCATGGCAGAGACTCTTCCTAAGTCCTTATTTGAGAGATTTAGGCATCCATTTTTGTATAGATTTTTGTCAAAGCTTCCATTTATGTGCAAACTCAAATCAACAAGTTTTAAGCGTCTGTTAGCTGGATTACTATTTAGAAGAGTAGTTTTCAACCTTTTTTCATTTGCAGACCCTTAAAACATTCTGAATGGAGGTGCGGACTTCATATGGAAATTCAGCCTGTGATCTGCAGACGGCTACCTTAGAAGTCTTAGACTGAAAACTGATTGAATAGAAGTCAAATATAAATGTTGCATGCGTTTGGCATGACATTTGACGCAGCGTGAGAAAGGGTACTAAACTGTGGGCTTCTATGGTAACAGCAACACTTGCTGGTCAAAACCTGGATGTGGGGATAGTCACATACTGTTGATCAGTCAGGAAAATGGAATGCCTTTTCTGGGATCTGAAACTTTATTTTCATAGTCACCTTTCGCAGTCCCCTTAGACATAGTCTCCAGACCCCCCCATGGGTCTGATGACCACAGGTTGAAAACCACTGATTTAGAATATAAAGACAAATGGGACTTTCACTGCATCTCTTCTATTTTAGAATGATGGAGACTTCAAAGAATGTAACTTTTGTTGTTCAAGCATAGGTTTTTGGGCCACATTCAATGAAGTTGAGTCCAATTATGCCAACAATGATCTTGCCCCTTAACTGTCAGGAATACGAACTAAGATGTGAAATGCAGCTTATGGCTTACGTGCCATTTTAGAAAAAGAAAAATTCTCAAATATTTCTGTGTAATGTTTACAGAGTATATGGGGTGATAAAAGTCTTGTCACAAACAGGTTCCCATAAATTGCAGAATTCACTTAGAGCTATACCACTTGTGCTATTCCAAATTCATGGTTACAAACCTTTATATTGTATGAGCATGCATTTGCAATTCAGGCTGATGTTTTCCAGATAATCACCCAGTTTATAAAAGCTTTGATTTTTTTTTCCATTTATGAAATATGAATAAATATTACCTGAACTTCAGCAACAGGGTAGCTTGAGGAATCAAATCTCAACATAAAATATTTTAGTTCCCCAAACCCACCTTTTCTGGTGTTGGTTGGTGAAGATATAGCACTAAAGAGAGTGCTCTAAATCAGGCTTGAAAAATTCTGCAAATCCACTAGCCCAAGATGAATGTAGTGGTTGGACTATTGGAGTGAATAAAATATCATTAGTCTATGTTTTTAATCACTATCATAGTAAAGAGAAGATGAGTAGATGTGCATCAACTAGTAAATTTTGTGACATGTTAAGCCCTTCTTTTAATTAAGTGGTCCATTATTTGTACAAAAATAACTTAGTATTTTAATATTTACTCTTTAAAAGATCTCCAAGATATCAGTTTGCAAAAAGATGAAGTATGCCATCTGATGTTTCTTGCACTGTTCATAGCACATCTTGGCATTTTATAAAAAAGATCATACTGTCAAGATAGCAAAAATTGGGGTTAATGGTAAATTTGATAACATTGACGCTGAGGCCTTTGATACTGTTGTGAGGAGTACAGTATAAATGCCAAGAGACTTTTTTTAAAACCCAAGGAGAGTCCTAGCAGCTTCCGCTATTCTACAGCACTTTAAATTTTTCTCTAGTATGTAATAAATAAATAAATTAGCACTGTTCAAAATGTGTTGAATATTTCTGATATGCTTGCATTCTTACTCATTTTTGTGTTGTATGCATTTGTCAGGTCTTCATTTGTCAAGGTAGTTCCTGCTTTGGAAACATTTTTTCACGAGTATATTAGTGAAGGTTGATACTGAGAACTTATCAGCCGACATCCTATGACTCATGGGACAGCGTTAAGCGTAGAGTAAAGGTTGTCAGTATTTTACATGTTCAATTTTGATTCACATTAATTCTCCCTAGACTTTGCTTTATACTAATTAATTCCCCATAAGTTGTCCTCAGCTGGTCATATTTTACAACTTAGCATAAGACAGGAAGGTGAGATATATTGTTTTGTCATCGGGCTGACACCATTGCTACTGACAGGTTTCAGAGTAGCAGCCGTGTTAGTCTGTATCCGCAAAAAACAACAGGAGTACTTGTGGCACCTTAGAGACTAACAAATGCTCTAATAAATTTGTTAGTCTCCAAGGTGCCACAAGTACTCCTGTTCTTTTTACCATTGCTACTGTAACTCATTGACTTTGTCTGTGAGGATTACAGCAGGTATGATGGGAGCTATTAACTCCATTATTGTTCAGAGTGAGAAACTTTGTAACTATGGCTGGGTTTTTCTTTATAAATACCTCACTAAGAAGCAATGGATTTGATATAACCACATCTACATGGGTAAGTGTAAGACTCGGAATAAAGGCCTCTACCTTTCCAGTAGGCAAGTTATACTCTTCTGCAAATAATGTCTGTCTGTCTCTCTCTCTGTTTTTTTTAATTGGTGAGGTTAATGGCATTTTACCTGGTTTTTAGTCCATCTTGTAGATGGGCCCTCTTGGAGTCTCTCACTCTCTAATTTGTTAACATGCTAAAACAGGTTCTCTGTCTTATATTTTTACTTTCCCAGTGGATGGGGATATATTGCTATCTGCTTGTTAGAATGAGAGAGAGGGTGTTTAGGAGACATGGCTGCTTCTTTCCTCACTCAGCTATTCATAGAATATTATTAGGGTTGGAAGGGACCTCAGGAGGTCATCTAGTCCAACCCCCTCCTCAAAGCAGGACCAATATCCAGACCGATTTTTACCCCAGTTCCCTAAATACCCCCCTCAAGGATTGAACTCTCAACCCTGGGTTTAGCAGGCCAGTGCGCAGTCATCTTAAATTCTGTGCCTCCATCTTTTCTACTTTACAAAAAAGGGTAAAATAACTTATTTTACAAATGTTTTAAGATCCTTAGTGTGAAGATACTATTTGTGTCCATCAGTTTTACTACATTCTAGCATTAGTGATATACAGTAACCAGTGCTGAGAGACCCTCCAATGGGTCGGCTTGAATTCCTAAACCCCACAGTTCATCCACATCCCCTATGAATATTTTTAGTTTGGAAATCTAAGTAATAGAGTTGCTTGCAAGCAGTGCCAGATTAACCTTTTGTGGGCCTGGTGCCAAACATATTTGTGGGCCCCCAAGGGAAACGATTGTAAAAGACAGGAGATTGACACAGAAGTTGTCTTTGACACAGCTGCACAGGTTTATTTGCAATATTTACAAGTTTCAGTTGCAGATGGAGGTGGCTGCCACTAGGGTACCATCAATTTTACCCTAGGGCAAAAATAAAACGTACAAAATAAAACACAGTGGGTAAAAACTGCTAACAAGGCCCTTGCACTTGCAGCTGAAGGTGGTGAGGTTTGTGATGGTCCTTAGCTCCTGTGAGAGTTTCGTGCCACAATCTTGGACCAGCCCCTGAGACAGCTCTGTCTCCCACACAGACAAGCTTTACCCTATGGGTAGAAAATTATCTTGTGCCTGAGTAGCGAAGTTGTAAATCATGATCTTCATCCTGGAGCTTCAGGCGATCTTTGAGATATGCTGGGCACAGGCCATTCAGCATGAAGTGAAATACAGTTATTTTAAAGCAAGTTCAAGAGCTCAACAGAAAATGCTCATGGGAACACAGCAGAGAGAGGAAAAAGGAAACACACTCCTCTCCATGCCTGGTTGGAATATAATAACGCCATCATACCCATCTGCATTAAAAATGATTACAGGAGCAATCACACTCTTCTCATTCCCCATAAATAAGCCAAGGCTCATGGCGCTGCTCCTTTAAAAGGTCACAGATCATGTCAGGGCACAAATCAGAACATCTTTCTCTCTCTGACAAGGAGCATTCCCCATCCCTTTGAGTCCCCCTTGCTGAATATTCCTTTCAGGAGTCAGGGAGGTTGGGGCTGCATGTTTGGGAAGCCGGGGGAAGGGGAGCAGAACAGATCAGACAGTCTCTGGGACTTCCAACCAACTTGCTTAGGTCACCCATACCCTGGGGAAGTGGACTGTGCATGGGTGCCCAGCGGGCACATGGCCCCGTGCCTTGCTGAGAGATGGCACCCTTCCAACCATAGCACGAGGTGCCTAGTGAGTAATCACTTTCCCCTTACCAGGCCTGGGCACCGAGAAAGTTGGACGTTCAAGTCCCACCCGTGTTTGGAGTGAACTTGGAGGTCCAGTGCCCCCAGCTCGTGCCAGGCTGCTGAGTCCCCCTCTCCCGGGCGCCTGCTGTCCTCCCTGCACCTCACCCAGAGGGGCACCCATCTTGCAAAGAAAGGGGCGCAGCCAAGGGGCTGACCCACAGCCCTCAGCCACCAGAGCCTCGCAGGGTCATTCCAGGCAGGGAAAGGGGCTCAGTGGGCACCTTGCTTCCCCTCCGCGGGCAACAATGGCTCCGCATCCAGCTGCCAGTCACAAAGTCCAGCCGAAGCCTCTGGGGGGCTCAGATGGCGTCTGCCCCAGTACCAGGTGCACTCAGCAGCCTGGCCAAACAGAGCTCCCAGCCTGGGCTGCCCCAGTACTGGTTATGGACCTCTTCCGTGTGTGGCCCCGGCACCATTGTAAACCCAGTACTGCTTGCAAGATATTCAGGTCAGAAATCATTGGGAATTTCCTTTCTTGTGGTACTTCTAGGGCCTGGATGAACTCAGGAAGCAGAGCTGTGAGACAACATTCTCTTTGTACTTTAAATCTCTCATGTGTTTAAAAAAAAAAAAAAAAAAGTCAAGTTTGGATCCAAACAAGCGCACTCATCCTTACTGCTATGTACTATACTCTGGATGCAACACATATAGAGTAAATGGCATGTGTTAGATTAATAATGCACATAATGTGGTTACATTATATAATATTGTATCATAACGACTCTATTAACACTTAAGAGAAATTTCAGATTTTTTTTATGCTACTGCTTAACTTTGATTTCAAACTCCCAGAGTTAGGGGTTTTTCTTGGTGGTAAAGATAACTAAATGAAAAGGCTGACTGAGGAAAAAAGCCCTCAGGAGAACAATCTTATGAAAAAATAATCTCTTTTCCTTCTACCTTTTATGAATGAGGGGAACTAGAGGACAAGCACTCGAGTTGCCAGCCTTGCTCACTTAAGCCAGCATTACTGGCATGCTGAAAACTGGAGCAGAATGTCTAGTCCTAACATCCAAGCAGGGATGCCAAAATGAACAAAAGAAATTACGGACTAAAGAAAATGTAAGGAGAACTGTGTGCCTCATCATCTCTGTTCAGTCACTATGTATTGAATAGCAAAAGCATCCAGTTTATAAGATAATTTATTTCTGTGTGAGTTTTTGAGAGCAGCTCCAGTGGCTCTCCTATAAGACGTAGAAATAGAAGATGGTTGTGGGGGGATTGGGTTTGCTTTTTAAGTTATTTTTAGGCCCTCTGGTGTCGGTCTGGTTGATGTAATGATATTTAAAGATGTGTTTAATGTTTTTATTGTTTCCAAAACTTAACAAAACAAAACTTTTTCAAGAGTTAAGTGACTTGATTTATGCATTAGTAGGCAGAATATTAAAGGCTGTATTTGATTTTTTTCCCTCAACCCAGTTTTTAGTTTTGATGGTGAGAATTGCTGTTTGGAGTTCATCTTGTAATTTTTATACTTACTATCACATGATTAATTGAATAGTGGATGGTGTAAGGCCCTTGAATATAATATTCATGATGATCTCATTGAGCACTCATTTAAACCACTGTAGGGATATATTTTTTCCATGCATAAGAATTTGTCAAACAAGCCAGCCAAATTATGTCTTTGTGGTGAACTGTTTAATGATGTGTCATGTAAACTACATCTTACTAAAGTTAGATTTAATCCTCTTATGGCTAATATAGTTCAGTAGAACTATTTGGTGGGGTTTTTGTTTTGTTTATTAATTGGTTTCTTAGCAAAAATGTGTTCTTTAGCCAAAACTTAAGGCCTAATCCTGCACTTATCAAAAGTAATGGTGAGTTTTGTCTTTTTACTGTGGTCCAACATCTGACTCCTGGAAGGGGAGGTAATATATAAAGAATAAACTTACTTTATTGCACGAGCGAAGTGACCTAAAAAAGATTGACTGTTAAATGTATGCTTATTGTGCACTATAACAAAATATGTTAAAATTTAGAAGACACTCACTACTTGATAGTAAAACTTGTTTTAAAGTCTAGTATTAGGCATAAAAAATACATATAGTTACTTCAATGTATCTGTCCTCCAGGAGGAGGGATTACTGTAATGCTGATAGGGAGTTGCACCTTTAACAACTGCCCAGACTTGTGATCAGAAGACCATAACATGGTAAGAATCTGCACTGCAGTTATAAGACTTTATTTCTAAACACTATTGCATCCTTCTTGCAAATCATATTACAATGAGAGGGAGAATACTTTTTGACATACTACATATAGTAATGCAACTCAAAGAAATTGTCATGTCTGTCTGCAGGGTAAATTTATGTAGGCCATATATGTGCTCTTGTATTTGACAAATTGTATAAATTTCAAATCATTATGTAAATTGATTTAATGTTGTACAATGACATAATTGAAAAATAGTTGCTGGTGTACTCCAAAGATGAAAAAGCAGAGAGAGGCTTACTTTGTTCCATGTTCTTCTCAAAACCTATGTGACAATGCAGGGTGAGTTCCTATTTCTGCTTGCTTAGGAAGACTTGCTAATGGTTCCACCATGTATGTGAGTAATCTGGCCATCCCAAACTTGTGACAGTAAAAACTTCTTATAGTGCCATCAGTTTATTAATATACAATACTTGTTTTGACTGAGGAAATGGCAGTCAAACCACATAACAGATTTAAGTTAGAGTTTAGGATTACTGAAATGGTAATATCACATGGAAAGTGATTTGTAGAGCATTCTAGTGAAAAAGTATTGAAGTGTCACTTTAAAAGAAAATGTCACCTACAATAATGCATTTTACTTTAGATTTTCTTTTAACTGTTCATGTAGTGATTTTTCTTTAACTATGTTAGTATAACTGAGGTCAGTTTCTAGAATGGAGAAGGGTGTTGTTTTTATCAGAGGCCTATTATGGAGTTCTTCCTGGAACGTACAGTTTTCTTCCCAAATTTTAATTTAGTAAATTAAACAGGCATTTTGAGAGACATCCTCCAATGGTACAGTACAAGTTGTCATAGCTCCACTGAAGCTGCTGAAGCTCAAACAATTGACTCCAGCTGAGGATCTTGTCCCTCCGTGTACTTTGTAGTTTTTTCTTATTGCATTTTAAACTCTTTGCTATTTAAAGGGGCGGATAGCATGCCAGTGTTTGTTTGTTTAAAATGAGTAACTTTGCACCCAGAAACATTTGGGTTTTTTATATTGTGCTGCACACAACCTTGGCATTTTGCACTAAGCAGTTTTCTTGCAGCATGCAGTAATATAAACTGAGGCAACAACTTAGTACCACGGTGATTGTTTTTAGTAAAATAATGAAGAAAATACATTATCCACTAAAAGAGGCATTGTGCGTGTGTTCTGTTTATATCCCTGTGATAGTTATTGAATAGGATACTTAATAAGTCACTTTAAATGTCACATTCAGTAACAGTTTGAATCCTCACATCTAACAAGCGTGCAGTTCCAGTGTCCCAAATTGTGAATGATAGTACAGTAATATATTGAGATTCTAATTGATCAGGGGGTTTTTAAGGGTTTCAAAACTTTAGTAGCATATGTTGTATTATCTGACTAACATAAGTACATATCCCAAATATTCAGTGCAGAAAAAAAATGTATTTAAGATACAACCCTTATTCAGCGGCACTATTTCCTAAGTGCCATAAAAATTTGGTTTCCTGACATACTGAGTGAATACCAGTCAGAGGATGACTACCATCCTTCTAATCTGGGTCCGTTATGAGAGGCTACAGAACCTGCTGTTGCAGAGTCTTGGATAGAGAGTGATCCGTACAAGGAGACTGAGTTGGTATTTTATGCCTACTTCCTCTTTACTCCTCGTGTCCTATAAAAAATGATTTGGCGAAAGCTGTGCTGAGCCAGTGCTGTGCGTCATGGACCCAAAGCCTGCTTGCTCCTTTGCTCCCTATTTCTACTCAGTATTGAGAGAACCTCTTTCTCTCCCAAAACACCCAGGCAGGCATGAAAGGATGCAGCTGTAGGGAAGGGAATGTTTGGCTTGGCTTTGGTTTGGGGGAGGGAAAGGGAGGAAATCAATATCCTCTCTAGCTCCCTTACCTTCTGTCCCACCAGGGGACTTCCTCTGAGTCCCTGTTCCTTTCTGGCTATTGCTGCCACTGCTTTCCTCTCGCATCTCCCCCTTATTATCTTTGACAGCTTCATAGTGGTCCTGATTGAACTATTCTAGGAGTCCTGTCAACTCCTATCCACAGCAAATCTGTCTCCGTCCTTGTATCCCTCTTGCCCGCCCACCTCGCCTTTCTCTAGTCAACTGATCTTTTAATATAAAGAACTTCTACGTACACCTCTACCCCGATATAATGAAAATTCTGATATAATGCGGTAAAGGAGTGTTCCGCGGGGGCGGAGCTGCACACTCTGGCGGATCAAAGCAAGTTCGATTATAACGCCGTTTCACCTATAACGCGGTAAGATTTTCTTGGCTCCCGAGGACAGCGTTATATTGAGGTAGAGGTGTACTTGAATTGGCAGAAGTGTTTGAAATGGCCTTGGTCATAATACTGTAGAAGTACTTATATTCATGATGATTAAAATAAAAAGTTGGAGTATTGTTTTATTTTTACACAGTAGTAGAGAATTATATGTTTACAATGTACAATTGTTGCTGTAGGATAAAATGAAGGGACCTCAGAGAAGTTAAGATGAGGGCCTTTAATAAGGGGATTAATGTAATCAAATAGCTCATTCAGGTCATTTGGAAGTATTGATGTATGGTGGGCCATAGCTCAGTTAAAGGCTAAATCAACATCTGTACTGTGTGGGGAAAGACCTGGAATTTCAGCCATTTAGTATGACCAAAGGGCCCTATCTTGAACTTATTACTGGGGCAAAACTCCCAAAGAGCCCTTAAAGAGGGCCAAATAATTGTCATGGTTTCTTTCTAAGCTCTGCTCCTGTATGAGTATGCCTGTCTTTTAAGAGCAAGTAGGCCTTCCAGAGCAGGGAAGTCATTTTCTGTCAGATATCTTATCTTGATTTAGGGAGTCAGTCTATTAATTGCCTTAGTGTACTGTGTATGTGGGTAATGCTTTAGATCACATAAAGTTTTGTTTGGGATAGGTTTGATACATGAAGGGGCCATCACCTTATGCAAGCTTTGACTTAGCTGCCACAAAAACTTCATACAAAACTGTTTCTTAGTCACAGTTTGTCAATGACCTGAAAGAGTGTGGAAAAGAGGATAGGGAGGATATTTAGAATTACTGTTTGTTTTATATATTCTGATAAATACAGTGTTTTGCCACAAGCTAAATGTTAGACAAGTTACAAAACCTGACTTTCCCTGAAGAGTATACAAACTAAAAAGAATGCAGGATAAATTTTTTTGGCAAACTGAAAGGAGGAAAACTGGAAAGGATGGTAGGGAGATATGAACAGAGCTTTCCGAATAATGGATTTTTATTTGCTGGCAATTCTCAGAAATGAAATTAAAACCAACTTTAAAAATGATTTTTTTAACATTTTTGAAAACTTCTAATAAAATTGAAGGAAACTTTAAAATGAAAAGTCATTTTGAACTGAAAAATAGAAGCATTTCATTGGGAAAATATCAAAATGAAAGGTGACTTTCAACACTAAAAATTCAGTAAAACTGAAACAAATTAATGAAACATTTCAGTGTTGCTGTAACTTTGCTGAAAAAATGTTTTGGCCAAATAATTTCACCCAGCTCTAGATCTGCATACCTTTTCCTGCCGTAGTAGCACTTCATTTCAGTGTCTGAGGCACTGCTCCTGCAAACACTTTCTCTTGTAAAGTTTTATGGATTGGGATCCAGTATTGCCAACTCCAAGTGCTCAAAAATTATGAGACTGACTTAAAAAGGATAAGTGGCTTTTCTTGGTGTTGTGCAGTTGTTGTTCTCTTTATTTGCCTTCTGGCTTTTGAGCCTTTAGGGTGCACCCTGGTCACATTTTCAGGTTTTTCTTTGCAACTATGAGGGCTGAAATTCTCATGTAATAGCAAGCTTCTAAGAGTGGGGGGTAGGGGCTCAAAAATACAGATATCATGAGGTTGATGATAAAATTCTGATAGATGGCAATGCTGGGAATGTAGGAATGCTTTCTCTGAAAGATCCAGTTCAAGTCTCCAAGCTTTGGAGCTGACAAGGAAGATAGTAATAACCTAGCCTATAAGACAAAGGAAATCTTGACCTGACTAGCTTTGGTGTAAAGTTATAACTTGCCTCTGTTTTTTGCTAATATTGGAAATTAGATACTCGAATGAGATTGTTTCAGTCATACAAAAACAAGCTCTATATTTATCTCCACATAACACACACACACATCTTTATTTGAAATGGAAAAGGTAATGTTGCTTTGCAAAGACTATATTAAAATCATTTTGGGTTTTCTTAGTAGTTTAGATATGCTTCTCATCATCTCCTTCCCAAATATCTCAGGGGAAAAAAAGGATCTTAGGTTAGATTGGTGCACTTGAAAACTGCTATTGATGCTCTGTTCATGATGATAGTGGGAGTGGGGGGGGGGGGGGAGAGATATTTTAGAGGCATGATATCTTAGAACTCGTCAAATACTCAGCTTTGGGTACTTTCTGGTAGTGAAAGAGGTGGTATTGGCAACTTGCAATTATCATGAACTTGGTGATGATGGGGTTTTGTGGGGTTTTTTGTGTTTTTTGTATTGTTTTTAACATGTGTTACTAGCTCTGAGTATCAGCTTTCATTTTACTTAAGTTTCTAGCTGTAATGACTGTAGAGAGAAGTTTCAACACATAAACCCCAAATGCTACAACATCAGAAGATTTAAAAAGAAAGTTTCTTAAAATGTCATGATTTTTTGTGGGGCCTGACTCATGACTATGAACTCTTGGAGTATGAAATACTGAAGATGGCATTTATTTAAAGTCAGGCCTTTTGGCCTTCAGCGTCTGCTGCCCATACAGAAACTGCCAGCGAAAAGCTCAACTTTTTTTTTTCTTTACTGAGCAATGTAATTTTCTTTAACACCTTCCAGTAAAGGCTCCAAGGCATTCAAATTTTATTAAAGTGAAGTTTTTCCAGTTTGAGGTTTAGATATGTTCAGCATATAATGTACATTTTCAATGTACTGTGTGGAGAACTAGTTGCTAGAGTCATTTTGTTGCTAATGAGTCCTGCATGCTTGGCTTATAACATACTGCTCTGAAAATGCACATGCATAAACTGGTGTAATAGAGGCTGATCCTACAAATATTGTTGTTAATGTTGGCAGATGTTCATGGTCAATATAGTGCTTTCTCTGTAAATAGATATTACTCTCTGGCAAGCAAATAGCTTATGAAGAGTGGATAAGGTCAGGGGCATTGCTGCATGTCAAGCAAGAGCAGGTGGGGTGAACCCAAATGCATTATTTAAAAGGACATGGGTGTGACTTTTCTCCATGGGCCTAGGAGGTTGCTCTTGCTTTCCCAGTGACTAAAAATATGTACAGTCCTGCACTGAACACCCCTCCCCCCCCCAAATCCCCTAAAGTTTAAAATCGTCCAAAACGTCTGGCCTGGACTGTTTAAGTGCACACACAAGCTTCAACATGTGCATAACTGAAATGGTCAGGAATGTGCATTGTCTATAATTTTGCTGAATCGGATATGTTAGATATGACAAATGACTCAATTTGAGGTAGATTAAAAAAATATTTCCCACAAAAAGTAGGATTCAAGGTCTCTCTAAGAAAAAGCCTCCCTCCACCCCCAACGTAGGGGCTTGTTATTGCAAAAACTATGCCTAGTCAATGCACAAGGAAACAGTGTCAGTGGAGGGTCCCTCTGTCACTGGGCTTATTTGTATGTTCTTTGCTGCTTTTATGTTTCTCCGTGATGAGTGTGCAGATGGGGGAAATTGTCCTCTTTAAAAAAATAATAATGAACAGGGTTCTGTTACTTCCCCTCCCCCCTTGCTATCAGTAACCAGTGAAAGATACAAAAAGAAGTGCTGGGCAGTTTGCCTTCTGGGCATATCTAGCAATCTAACAGTTTTTTGTTCCACCAGCCAGCTGCAGTACTTTTGTGCCTGAAAACAGATTTTTTGCTATAGATAACTTAAATGTAAGCAGAATTGGGCCCCATAGTATTTGGAGTTATAGACCTGAACAGCTTTAAGTCACATTGTTAATATTCAGAAAGTTTTAGGATAGTGTTGTGTCTCAACTTTTATCCTTCACTTCCTAGAGGTTGGATATTAATTTTCTAAATAAGATTCAATTGCAGTTTTTCACTGTTGTATTGAGGAAATAACTAGGAAATTATCTGGTCTTTTTGAGGTGCTGGGCACTCTTGATGCCTATTTGGCAGTTAAAGGCATTCTGTACCTTGCAGGGAAAGGCAAGGAGGGCAGAATCTTTAATTCTAGCCTCTGCTGGGATTTCCACCTGCATATTTTAATTTAGCAAAACTTCCATTAGCTTTGCTGGGTAAGGACTCTTGGATTGGGTCCTTAAACTGTAAGTATCACATTTGGTGAAACTTCCATGTTTGCTCTGTATTTTTAGCTGCAGTGGCACCTCTCTTCAGATTTGGTTTGCACACTGGGTACGTTTTGATGCCTGCCAACTAAAATAATCCCCTTGGGACAGAAGGAAAACCAAAAAAAGAAATTCCCCATCTATTGCTGAAATTTAATCAATGGGTGGGGGAACCCAGCATTTTAAAAACATATATTATTATTGTCTTTGGCGCGAATGAATTGCTTGTTGCCTCACAATTTTCTTGAGGTAGTCTGGTTTCTTCACTTCCTTTCACTAAAGTGTTGTTTTGTGGGCTAAAAATCAGCACATTTTTGTCTCACTTGGGCCTTGTCTACATGGGAAAGTTGTAACAGTTTAACATAAATTCATTTATAAACTGACATGGTTAAACCAGTGCAAACCCCTATGTGAATATTCATATTTCAGGTTGAGCTGCTAAATTTGGTTTAGTTTAAACCTGTTCCCAGTTAACTTTAAACTAACCTTAAAAAAGCCTCTCGTATAGACAAAGAAGTGACCCCACAAGTGTTTCCACCAATGTAGCTATATCAGTTTAAATTTAGGTCTTTACTGTCTATTGGTATTGGTTGCTAGTATCCCTGTAAAGCAGATCAATTAGTTGCAACCACTTCATATAAGTGAAAAGAAGAACAGGAGTACTTGTGGCACCTTAGAGACTAACAAATTTATTAGTCTCTAAGGTGCCACAAGTACTCCTGTTCTTCTTTTTGCGGATACAGACTAACACGGCTGTTACTCTGAAACTGTTCATATAAGTGGGCAGCTCTGTCATTCATTGCTGTAAGTCTCTTGCTTTAGAGCAAGACCAGCTTGAGCAAGTTGGTCTATGCTACAGTCTTCTGTTAGCATAGCTATGTCTGGCAGGAGTGTGAAGAGGTGTGATCTCTGATGCACATAGTTGTGCCATCAAAAGCCTCTAGTGTAGATGCAGTTATACCCACAAAATTTCACTTTTATCTATGTAGCTTGTTTCATGCGCAGCTGGTGGCGGGGGTGGTGGAAATAAGCATAGCTTTGCTAATATAAAACTGCAGTCACATTACCAGCCATTTAGCAGTTTAGTATACCACTATTCTTGTATTAATAGAGCACTCCTAGTGTAGACATTACCTTTTTCTTCACTGAGGCTAAGTGTTCAGGAATACCATTATTTCTATAATGGTTCTTTGCTTCTTCTGCTGAAGAAAAAATAGTAGTGCTGATATAGCACTGGGAGAGATTTTTGTGTTTTAAGACTTTCTGTCTACTCTTCAAATGTGGACATCAGCAGCATTCAGAAATAGCTCTGGGCAGGAGGAGCATTCTGGGGACTGGCATGCCTATATCTCTACCAAGTATCTGTTTGATTTAAATAGATATTTGCTATGGCCGTACTGGATATAGAAACTGTAAACGCTAGCAGTGTTTACTCAGACCAGGTCTGCAACCACAAAACATGTAGGAATGTTGAAATAGGAGAGGGTAGGTGCAGGGATAGATATTGATAAATCTTGCTCTTCTGAGAATAGCAGCCTAGAGTTGCACAAAATCATGTATTATGGCTGATCTAAAGTTTTTTTCATTCCTATTTAAATAAGAAACTCATGTAATGGATGAGTCATGCTTACACCAGTTGTTCTAGCCCCCCCCTCACCTCCCCCCCCGCGCCTTTGCTGTAGATAAAGCTCAGTGTGATGGAACTCAGTCATCTACTACCCAGGCATCTGAATGTTAACTATAATTATGCATATACACAAGTAGAACCAGTATACATTGCCTTTCTAGTGGCTTGGCCATATATTTTGGGATCCGTTTTATAGTCTTGCTTCATGGGTTGCATGAAAATACTCAAACTAGAACTAATAAGGAAAATCTAGACTGAATATTAGGAAAACTGAAGCACTGCAACTTAGAAACCTTAAAACTTGACTGCACCAACCACTGATAAAACTGAATTACAAGAATAATTCAGCATTGGGTGGGAGGCGGAGAAGGGAGATGGATTAAATGACCTAAAAGGTCTTTCCTAAATTTCTGTGGTATGATTATTGTACATGGGGCAGATAGCACTGCCTTTTATTAAGGTAGCTATTATAAGACTCATTTTTCAGTTTTATAATTTTGCCAGACTTGACTATTTGAGCTGAAATTGTCTGTGCTTCTTCCCAAGGCATTTCTATTTTATTTTTGGTCTTGGAATACAGCCAATATGGTTCAGCTGTTTCCAAGAACAAAGCTAGAGGAAAAATACATTTTTGTCCATGTTAAATCCTAATGATCGTTTCTTAGGCTCCTAGATTGCCCCCGCCCCCAAAGTCTTTAAAGCAGGGACTTGATATTTGGCAGGGGGTGACGTTTGTGTCAGGGATGTACCGTTTGCTGTCCTTGTGAAAATCTGCCCAAATTGGCTGAGTTATATGCCTTTGAAAAATTGTAGTTCACACATGCTCAGTGAGACTTGCTAGAGCTTCATAACTAATTTCCTGAAGATTTTGCCCATACTAAGTAAACTCCAGCCTGGGACCGAGGACTTTCTCTGCAATTGCTGCTGCAGGCTTGGCTGTTGCTGGCACTAGTATTGAGAGCAGGAAGTCTGTATCTCTTGTGCTCTCAATAGCTCCCCTGCTGGGTACAGGCAGTAGGGAGGGAAACAGAGGGGACAAGACCTGAACCTGGTGGTGGTGGCAGGGAGAGTTTGGACAAGGAGCCTGGGGTTGGGAAAGAGACTAGGATTGGATGCTGGCTGGGGTGGGGATGAAGCCAGCTTAACCATGCAGGTATCTCTGTGATGCTATATGATGGAGCTCCTGATTTTTTCAGTTTGCTGTCTTAGAAAACCTAATAAATAACAGAAAAAAAAACTTGTTAAAAGAATATTATTAAGGTTGCAAAGTAAAGCAGAACTTAGGAAATGCAAGAGTTAAGGTTGCCCATGCATCCTTTATTCTGCCCTATTGTGTGTATGCATTATGATACGACTTTAATTACATGATCACATTCCATTTTTTCCACAGCACACCTGCCTCGTTCAGTGCACAGGATGGATGGTGCTTAGTTAGTGAACAGCTATTCAATATTTTTTTTCCTCCTTGTTCAAAGTGTTGCCCCAACCTTATTTACTGCACACTATTCAAACCCAGCTCTGAAGACAGAACTATTAATTTCTTCATAGATATTTTTTATGGTGCTCATCACTACAGTATTTGCTTCACAAACGTTAATGTTCACAACACCACTGTGAGGTAAGGGGTGGTACTATCCCCATTTTACAGTTGGAGAACTGAGACACAGAAATTAAGGTTGAAAGGATCCGCTAGTTTTGGGTGCCCGATTTGATGCCCCTAAGAATTGATGTTTCAGTCTATTTAGATTGTATAACGGTTTATGTTCAATACACAGCTCCTGTTGACTTCAGTTGCAGCTGTGAGTGCTCAGCACTGCTCCAAATCAAAGAGGGGGGCTCCAGTGAGGCACCCAGAATATGAGGAACTCACAATTGATGCCCACCCGTGAAAAGTTTGATTTAAGTGACATGCCCATAATTGCATAGGAACTCTGTGGCAGAGACTGGGTAGATTCCAGTTCCCCAGGACAGCCTTCAGTTGCCTCAACTAGGAGACCTTCCTTTCTCTTGCTGCAGTCCCCGGCCTCTCACTACACACTTTCCAACTTTTGCAACTGGCAAAGCAGGGGGCTTGCAGGCAAGTCTCTTTCACTACAGAACCCCAATTTATCCCCAGATCATTGACTTCTGTGCACTGAACGAGGCAGGGTTCATGTGTGTGTGGGTAGAAATAGTATGTGATCATGCAGTTAAAGTCTGTGTCATAATGCAATATGCAAGGGGGCCAAACCAAGGTGGCACAGGCAACCTTAATTCTGGCACTTAACTTTGCAAACTTAATGTTCTTTTAACACTGGTTTTGTGTGTGTGTGTGTGTGTAATAGAATAATTACATTACAATAGAATAGAATAGGGAAAATTTAGAAGTGAGGTTTTATATTGCTTAGCATATGAAGTAGTTCACTAGACAAAGAGAAGCAGAGGTCTTAGCGCTAATTTCTGATGGAAGTGGGCAGGTGTGAAACCTAAACATTTGCAGTTGCGTGCAGTAATTGTGGCAAACATGACAAACCAGCCTCTGTGTAACAAGAAAACCATTTGTGGGCAATTGGTGTAATCTATTCAGAATGGAAATTTTGGTGCTGTTCTTTCTGTGGGTGTTTGCAGACTTTTCTTCTCTGCACTCCTGAAGAGGCAGGATGTAGCTGTAGCTGTGAAAAAGTCAGCTGAACCTAAAACAGGGTTTCTGTGACATCAGAATTGATTAGAATGGGTATTTCTTTTAGTGAGACCTTTTGCATGTAAAAGTACTCTTTCAACTATATAGCTTTTAATTTGTTTTGGGTTGGGGTTTCCCCCCTCTTAATATGTACCATATACACCTACAAAAGATCAAACTACTGAAGAACTCTTCCATTTAAAAAAAATAAATCCCAGCCATTCCACTGATTATATTTAAAAATTATCTTGATGTGTCTATGGCTAACAAAAAGGGAAGTGGGAAGACGGACAAATACTCCCACATAATGGCTAAGCTAATCTGATTATTTTAATGATTAATATACAGATTTACACTTGTCGCTTATAGGGAAAAAACAACAAAGTCAAGCACTCAAGTTAGGAAATGCCAGAATTAAGATTGCCTTGTGCGTATGTATTATGATACCTTCTTTAATTACATGATCACTATTTTTTTTTCCTAATTGTCTCATTGATCGTTAGCTGAACATATTCTCAGTGAAATTTTCATTGGGAATTCAGCATCCAATCCAGCTTCCATTAAAATCAGTGGCAGTGCTCCTTGGAAACAGAATTGGGTCTGTCTATATGTGTAAAAGAACAAACAAATAATCAGCTAATTTGTTAGACTTGTTTGTGGCTCAGAACAAGAGTCCAAAGGGAAAAGATAAATATATCTGGGGTTCTCATCACAGAGTTAATAGAAGTTTTGTGAAATGCTCTTGTGCTGTTAAATGAACAAGATTTTGGGATACACAGACTGTGTGGAAAAGATATTTAATATGTCTTTATTTGATAAGTGATATGACAGTAAAGCGTCTCTTTTGTATTTTAATTCACATTTAACATACTTAGCTTTTTGCCATTTATCCCAGTAGAATTTAAAGAAAGTAGATACAGTGCAGATGCATTCACACAATAGCTGGAAATACTGCAATCTATTACACTCCTGCTTTAAAAAAAAAAGGGGGGGGGGAGGAAAATGCAACTAACTTAAGCTGCCTGTTGCCATTATTTTCTCCAACCACATTTTCCAGTGTCCAAGTGCTTTTTAAATTAAACATGTCAGACTTCTCATGCTGCTGGGCCTTAGTTTAATTACTGAAAGGCCTTAGTTTAATTACTGTAAGGAAAAGTACCATTTGTGTCCCTAAAACTTGTGGGGGGGGAGGGGGATCTTGGGTTGTGGTTGGCTTTGTTTAACTGTTTTACTGTAGTACAAATATTAATTTTTAAAGCTGTAAAATAATATTGTGCCTGCAGAACTTGCTTATGTTTCATATAAAAGTTTCTGGATCAGAAATCTCTGGAGGTTTGATTAAAACACCTTATGCCGTGTAAGAAGAAAAACATGCCCTTTGCCAATTAGCATTTTCAAGCTAATAAAAGCCAACTCTGTGTCTGGACTTCATGTATCCAGGCTGCTATTGATGACATTTTGAAGATCTGTGGCTAACAAAGTTTACATTGTGCTTGGAGAAAAGGTTACGATAGAGCCTCTTGATGTAGCTATTGAGTTGTTGGATACATCCAATTGCCTTTGTATCAGCCACTAAGGATTTTGTAGTCCATTTGCTTATTGGAGCAAAATGAACCAGACCCTGAAGAAATACAATTTCAGTATATATATTTTAAAGGTTTTTGCATTGGAGTTGGTGTTAGCCCATTGCGGGCCCTAAGTAGGAATATTTTGGGGGCCTCCCCACACAACACATACTTAAAAAGGGAATAGAGCTGCTTGCGGCCTAAGCAATTTCTTAGTCCACTTATGCCTAGTGCTGGCACTGTTTGCATTATGTTAATTAAGTCTAGGAATTATTAGTTTGGAGCTTTCATTTAAACTATCTTTCAAAATACTATCAATAGCGGCATTTAGAAAGTGCCCTGTTTTTCATGGCTGTAACTGTAAAATGTCTGAATGCTGATTTCAGCATGTAAGTAGAATTGAAGTTAATACCCTAGGTTCAAATGGGCACATCCTATGACTGATTTCCTGCAGACACTACAGAACATCAGTCTTTTCCATTGTCACTATGTGTGACCATTATAATGTAGATATTATAATCTACTTTCTGCCATTTCCTTTTTTCTTAACATTTATCATTTGGCTTGTGCAGATACTGACATTGCATGAAACTTCTATTATTTGCATGAAACCTCTGTTCTTTGCAGCTAGAGAAAACATCACCCAAAATTCAGAAAGGGCCCAAAAGTCTGCACGTTTTATCTTTGCATTTATTTTATATAGGTTTTAATATACTGGTTAACTGCTGATTACTTTATTTCATTGTAGCAGTGCCGGGGGAATGCTGTAATCATTTTGTGATGCATTTTGGACAGACTTATTGTCTGCTAAAAGAGCGTGTGAAGGAGAGATTAGAGTCATTCTTCATACATTTTTTTTTTATTAAATAATATGCTTGCATCAAGATATCAGAAAGATGCTATTAAGCAAGATTGCCAAGGTGTTGATGCTGGAGTCATGTAATATACTGCCCAAAACGCACTGAAAAGACAGATGTACAAATTTGAAATTTTGCCCAACACTTGGAGAGCTGGTCAGAACCCTTTCACCAAAATATGCTTTTTTTGTTGAGACTGTCTGTTTCCATGAAACTTTTGTAGGGAAGGCTGGAGGGACCTGACTCTCTCATATCGCAGGCCAGTACCTTAACTAGAGCTGGCTGAGTAATGAATTTTTCAGTTCATTGGCAATTTAAAATAGAAAAGAAATTATTTTGGGTTGAACAAGAATTTGTTCAACCCAAAACAAAACATTTTTGTTTTGATTTTGAGCATTTTATAACACTTAATGCTATTTTTAGAAAACTAAAAGGAAATATTGAAACAGTCATTTTGAATAAAAAAATTGAAAAATGTTGAAATGAAACATGGGGTTTGGGAATTTGACTGAAATAATTCAGTGAAACTGACACACATTTGCAAAATGTTCTGATCACCAAATCTACATTTCTTGCCAAAAACGTTTCAATCGAAAAATTTCATCCACGTCTAAACCCAACCAACAACCAGTAGAATGTGATATACCCATGCTCATATACCTCCAGTTCCCTGTCACAATTCATTTTCACAAAAATGTTCCAAAGGTTTTATTTTTGGTCTAATGTGGAACAAAAACAAATTTTGAAACCTTAAAAATTGCAGTGAAATGGAATCATCATCATCCAGTCAGCTCTACTCATAACTTTTCTTCAGGAATTAGAGAATAAGCTATAGCTAGGAATCTCTGTATTTTTGATTGAGTTTTTGCTACAGTTCACAGCATCCTAATTTATTCTTAAACAAATGTAGCATTCCCTAAACCATGAACTGGAGTTATTGTTAAGAACCACAGCAGTTCTGACACTGTAAACAAGAATATCCTGTGTCATGACAGACAACTTTACACTAGGAATGTGACTGGGATCACCAATTCTTTTGGCTACTAGAAGAAATGGGCTTCAAGTAATAGCCCATAATGTTTGACAAATCCAAACATGGTGGCTTCAGGCCTGTAACAGAGGGCCCAGGTTTCTCCTTCTGTAATCAAGACAACAACATTATGATTGCTAAAGTCTTCCCAACTTCCTGGGTGGTGCCTCTAATCTTAGGCTCTTAAAACATTTTAAATGTGTATATATAAAATATGGTCCTCCCTACCTTGAGCCCTCACTCAGCTGCTTATGTTACTTTTTAATATATATTTTTGTCTTAATTGGGATGGGGGGAAGTCCAGAGCTTGGAAGGACTCGCCCCTTTCAGCTGCCTGGACTAAAATCCTCACTGTGGGATGACTGGTTCCTTTCAGAGCTTGCAGACGCCTTCAAAGGAATATGGTTCCAGTTGGCTTAATAGACAGTATACTAAGGACCACCTGCCAAGAAAACCCACAAATTTAACCCCTGCTGGTCCTGCAAAACTGCTGAAATGCAAACACCAGTACTGGATTGACTTCAAGAACCAGTTAGGAATTGAGGGGTGCTTTTGGCCTAGTTCATTTTCAAATGGTCAATATATCCTGTCACAGGGCTTATCTATTTCTTACTAACTTACTTCATAGCTAGATCAGCAATCTAAAGGTGAAAGTGATTATAGTCCCTTACCAATATTCTGAGCCTTCTATTCTCTTTTTCTGTTAAACTGGTTTGAATGAATGTTTTACTGTACCTGTGTTCTGGGCAACCCAGTGACATGAAAGACACCAGGATACCACTCTACACACCAGAGAATTCGGGCCCTACAGAACATAAGAACGGCCATACTGGGTTGGACCAGTGATTCATCTAGCTCTGTATCCTATCTTCCAACAGTGGCCAGTGCCAGATGCTTCAGAGGGAATGAACCGTACAGGGAAATTATCCATCCCCAGTCATCTAATCCCCAACTTCTAGCAGTCAGAAGTTTAGGGACACCTAGAGCATGGGGTTGCATCCCTGACCATCTTGGCTAATAGCCATTGATGGACCTATCTTCCGTGAATTTAGCTAATTCTTTTCAAAATGCTAATTTCTTTTCTTTTGGCCTTCACTCACAACATCCCCTGAAGAAGAAACAAGTGAGACCATCTAGACTCTAGAAATCACTTATTTCTTTAGGCCATGTAGCCTTCTAGCATCTTCCAGACTGAGAGGGAGCTGGGCAGCAGAGCTGCTCAGGAGCTCTCTGAACTGGAGCACACGGGGGAGAATCTCATGGGCTGACTTGGGTGGGTGAGGGAGAGAAGGTGGTTCGGGGTTGGAATTTTTAAAAACAAATAAAGATTGAGGGTGAGCTTTTGGGAGAAGGATGGTGAGACAGAAAACATAAAGGGTGGGGACAGATGGCAGGGCTGTGAAAGAAAGGGGAAGCAGGGAGCAACACATGCTTGAAACAAGCAAAAGATGCAGCAATCTAGAATGGGAAAGAACAAGTGGTGTGAAGCCAAGAAAGCTTTTACAAAAGCATGGTACCTAGTAACGTCATTGAATTAAAAGTTGGTTGACAATATTATAATTAAATACAGTAATAAACTGCTTTATGTGGCAGCACAAGAGGTGAGACCAGACTGAGAAAAAAGCAATGAAATTGGAAGGGAGAGAGATTGAATAAGGACAGAGGAGGAAGAGTGAGGGATGAGAGCAATGGAGTGAGACAAGACTGAGCTAAAAGGGAGAAGAGAAGAGGTGGACATGGATTGAACTCCTAAGTAATGGGTAAATGGAGAGTATCTTGTTAAAAAGATGAAGGTGCTGTACTTGTAAGTATTAAACTTTCACTAAGTGAACTAGATGTTCCCTTTTCTCGTACGTGAAGAATATTGGCATTAACCTGGGATCCTGGTTAGGTTCCAGTTCCACTAAGTATATCTTGCATCTTCAGCTGTACAAAGTGTTCTTCACTTCCTATGTTGAGTTGCTGTGTTCTACCTTCACTTCCTGTGTTAAAAATAATTGTTATGTTCCACCTTTCTACCTTTCATTAATTAAGTAATGACAGGGTCCATGTCTGTCTTCCAGGAGTGTTTAGAGAACTGATGTATGTAAAATGCTTTGGGATCCAGGGTTGTAGTGCTATCGACATGCAGAATCATATTACACCAATATGAAAATCATGCTTGAAATAGTTCCAGCTCTCTTCCTACCCACTTTAGGGGGATACATTTTCAAAAGGTGTTTGATTAAAGGGGTTAGGGGACTTAGCAGTGTAACTCAATCAATGGGAGATGAAATGGAAGTTGGCAATTGCACTACTTCATTGGTATGTAGATATAGAGGAAAGTAAAGTTGTAGGGTGTGGGTAGGAGAATGAGACAATGGGGAAGTGCTCTGGGGAGGGGGTGCTGCTGTGGGGTGAAGAGGGAACGCCTTCACCGAATTCAGAACAGAAGTCCTCTGAGATTCATGTTCAGATAGCAGGAACAATATTGCAACCTGAATTGGGGAGGAGTGGCATCTGTTAGGCATATGGAATGTGACCTGATGGGATGTTGGAGGGGGAGCAAATAAACATGGTCCACTTTCCTCTGTGTTCTGCAAGATGGCAGCTTCCAGGGATAAAAACCTGAACTGAAACAATGCCAGCGTTATGCACAACTATAGAAAAGTTGAAACTTCTGCAAGTATTTAATAGCTAATATGAAATGTTTTTAAATTTGCATTTAAAATGGATCCCTTGCATCTCTAACTTCCTAATACCTAAAGCAGCTTAGCAATTTGACATTTGTTGTATTTTTACAAATCAATATGTAAATTCATTTACCACGGTGTTCAGAGCTGATGCTTGCATTTCAGTTTAAGATGGAGGGAAAACTGCCATTACAAAGAAAGTTTGTCTAGTTGTAGAAAATTGATCTCTTTCTATACCCTAAAATTGTCAATAGCCCACAAAAGGGCAAAATTGTTGGTTGACAGGGTAAAAGGGCAAGCCCTGTTTTTCTGAACCACAAGTGTAGAAGAGGTGCCCTGGCTATTTATTGAATGTAATAAAACGTGCATTTAACACAGCAGCATCACTGTCCAATGGTATACATGTACCTTAAATGAAATGCTCACAGTGAAATATCATTAAACTTTTGCTTAATTTAACCATTATAGAGTGGCAGATAATGATTTTTTTCCTAAATATCTTCACACTAAAATTTAAGTTAATCCCATTGGAAAATAAACTAACTTTAGGCAAAAACATTTGTTTTTAGGAAGGGGGGGGGGCATTCTGCTATTTCAGGAGATGGGAAAGGGATGAAGGGAGAAGTGATAGAATAGATCAGAGAGATGGTTGGAGGCAGGGATGGATCTGCCATAGAAACACTGCGACACTAGCCCATCCAGAAAAATGAGTACAATTAGAGTTTAAAAAATCTTCCTTCACTCTAATTCTGTCCACCTCTCAGGTTTTAATTTAACTTCCTAGCTCTTCCAGATGAAGGATCCATGTGAGGGGCAGCTGCTCCAGGGCCGAGATTCTATAGTGCTCTTCAGGAGTAGCTCTGAAACAATGGCAGAAGACAGAAGGGAAATTTCAAAAATGCATTTAATTAACTTGCTTTATGAGTAACTAGTGAGTTAATGCCCCATTCAAAATTTTGAACTATGGCTATCTCTGGTTAGAATATTTTATTGCTACTGTGATTTAAACTTTGCTATGGCGATGCAGAAAAAATGACGATCTTCCTACCTGAGAGAGTAGGCATCAGATTCTGGCCTTAATGCGTACGTCTAGCCCTAACTTAAATGGAAGGCCGGTGCAGGCAGGATTTGGCTCTAACTGTAAAAATTACCATCTGCCAACTGGGCAGGGACTTGGTTTGTGGGGGGGGGGGTTTCATATTTGTTCAGGTGACCATGATTTAAAAATTTACATGTACAACTTTTAAATGTTGGCTGTGCTGCAATCATTTTCCTTTCTAACTGAAACATGATAGAACTACTTCAGTCATTGAGCTGTAGACTCCTGGAAAAGTGCTTACACTAGTTAATGATTCTTAAATGTATTTAAGATAAAACTGAGGAGAAATGTGCAAATATTTTTGCATGTGACTAAAAATTCTTGCATATTGAATCTGATTCACTAAAAGCATAAAATGTCTACTGAATGAAACAAGTCCTCAAGAGCATATATATGCTATAAATACTTAATCTGATTAAGGATTTTACAGCTACTGTTTCTATTAATGGCAAATGAAGCTTACTGATTAATTCTCTTGTGCACTAAAGTGAGAATATGCCTTTTCAAATGGAAACAAAGATGCTGCGGAACATTGCATAATATATTTTGTGCAAATAGTTTGAATCCTTAATGAATTAAAGCCAAAATGTGTGGATGAGAATCTGCTAAAGTGTGGTAGACATTGTATAGTATTTAAACTTCTGTACAAATACTTACAAATATTTCAGTGTTCACACTTCATTTCAGAATCTCAGAGCCTTTCAAGAACATATATTAAGCCTTACAGTGCCTCTGTGATGTAGATAATATACCCAATTTAGGGATGCAGGAAGATGTGGGTCCAGTACCTCCCTTTATGATCAGTGGCTGAAGTGGAAATACACCCAGGATCCCTAATTCTATCCCTTGCTTTCACCCCATCCATTCCCTTAAAACTAAAGTGGAAAGATACTGAGAAACAATGGTCAGGGTAAGAGGTTTGGTTGCCTTTTGAAATGGAGTTTCACTATAAGAGCATTCACTATTGGGTTTTACCGAACTTATAAGAGAGTAAACACATAAACTGCACTAAAGTAACATTAAGTTTGCAAGATCCAGGACTCAAAAATTTGGGAATACCAGGCACATTCCTGACACAAAGGAAACCTCCTCCTGCCAACTGTCATCAAATTTCAAGTCCCTGCTCCAAAGCATGGGGGCACCAAAGCTTTTTCAAAGAAAAGGCCTCTTGATCTTTTTCATCATGAGCAAAACATCATATTTTTCCCTAGCTTCATTCTCAGAAGAAGCTGAACTATTTTTGGCTACAATTTTCCAAAAAACTTAGTCTGGGGCCATCACTCGCATGAAGAATTTTAACCCAAATCGTTAAAGTTTGGCAAAGTTATAAAATGGGAAATGTTGGGTAGCCTGAATATGGTACTACCAGTCCTGGAAAAAGCATGGAGGTCTCTGGTGCCAGCTGAAAGGGAAGATGGTTGATGGCTAAGGTATTTTTAAATTTGCCAACCAGGGATTTTTGGCTACTTGTAATACAGAGTTTCTCAATATGCACTGTACTTTGGTCACATTGTTCACATGTTGTGTGTACCAAGGCTGTGAAAAGCTAAAAGCAATAGAAAACATAAATATATACAAGAGGGCTGTGTTAGTTTCTCTAGGAACTATACCCTACTTCGGTTGTCTGACTCTTGAAACTGAAATTTCCACCATATTGCATATGTTTAAAGGGGGGTTGTGATTTTGTGTTTTGTATGTATGAGGATGATGCAGAAAATCAGTGAAGCTGAGACACTGCACTGCAGTCTTTGTAGACTTGGTGGCTGGAATGAATGTTCAAACTATAAAAGCACGGCAAAACAAATGATAAATATCGTGTAGGTGAGACTACTGTTACTGTGCTAGTAGTTTGGTTTTAGACATTTAAACAATTTTTTTTTTAATCAGGAGGTAGCCGTGTTAGACTGCATCCACAAAAACAACGAGGAGTCCGGTGGCACCTTAAAGACTCCCTGGGACTGGCTGGCTCACTACAAAAGTAACTTTCCCTCTCCTGGTATTGACACCTCCTCATCAATTATTGGGAGTGGTCCACATCCACCCTGTTTGAATTGGCACTGTCAACACTGGTTCTCCACTTGTAAGGTAACTCCCTTCTCTTCGGGTGTCAGTATAATAATGCCTGCATCTGTAATTTTCACTCCATGCATCTGAAGAAGTGGGTTTTTTTACCCATGAAAGCTTATGTCCAAATAAATCTGTTAGTCTTTAAGATACCACAAGACTCCTCGTTGTGTGTTTTTTGTTTTTGTTGTTTTTTAATTGAATCTAAGGTACTGAACTCAAGTGGATTAATTTGTTTTTTAGCTATAGATTTTTTTTCTTTAGCTGAGCTATAGAGTGTTGCTAGAGCACTTTGCACCGTGCAGACTATTTGAGACATGCTGTCATTCTTGCTGAGAACTTCTTTTACTCAACAAAATTTGTACCTTAGCTCTCTCTTGGGGTCATGTCATACCTAATTTTCTTTGGCGGGCTTGATTGGAGCAGAAAACCTGCTCTCTTGGTACGTCATCAGTTTGGGGTAGGCAGTTGAAGTAATGCAGCAGTGTCCCTCAGTCCAGTAGAAGCACTATTGTTTTGAACTTCGGTCCGTTTTTCTTTACAGGGGTGGAGAATAAGGCTGGGTGGGGGGGCTTGGTGATGGGGGGGAATATGGCTATGTGGAGGGGAATGTACCAAGCCAGAGGAGAACCACTCTCCTGTCAACATGCCCCCTGGGTTTTAATGAGTAAGTGAACATCAAGATATAGGAACACAAGAATTGCCATACAGATCAACCCAAGGTCCATCTAATCTTGAATCCTGACTGCAACAATGACTGACCCCAGTTGCTTCAGAGGAAGATGTAAGAACCGCACAGTTGGCAAATGTGGGATAACCTGCCTTCCCCGCCGCCACAGATCTCACTGTGATCTTTAATAGTTAGAGACTGGCTTTTAAGCCCTGAAGCACAGGGTTTAATGTTCTTTCCAGCGTTCTGTTAGCACTAATTATGCTAACTCTGGAAACTGGTTATTTGTATGGACAATAAGAGTCTTTTTGAATCTATAAATTCTTGGTCTCAGCTACTTCCTGTAGCAGTAGTTCCAGCCGAATTACATGTTGTATGAGAGAGTATTTTTCTCCTCCGATATGAATTTGCCACTTCTAAAATTTCATTGAATGTCCTCTTGTTCTTGTGTTGTGACATAGTTCAGGAGTATCTGTCCCCCCACCCTCCAAATCTTCCCTAAACCACCATTGTATATATTTTTATCATGTCTCCTCATATTCATCTACTTTTTAAGGTAAAATTTTTTTTCAGTCTTTTCACAAGTGTTTTTCCAGGCTCTTGACCATTCTCATCTCCCTTTTCTGGAGCTCCTCTAAATCTGTAATATTTGTTTTGAGATGAGGTGATCAGTACTAAACACAGTATTCCAGAGAAGTCTATGTGATTGATTTTATCCAAAACATTACAATAGTGTTATTCATCATCCTATTGCCCATGTATCCTAACAACTTATTAACTTTTGACCATAGCTGTCCATTGAGCAGACGTCTTTGTTGAGGCGTCTATAGGTCCTTGCTGGACCTGATCTAGTTAATGTAGAACCCTGTAAGACTTTGAGATATTCACAAGCTAGTTGGATACAGCCCCTGCTTCCTCCACTGGGGCCAAACACCACTTCTGTGGTTCTGTGGCTACCAATTTTTATCTTAACCCTGTCCCCTCCTTGCAGATTTTTCCATAGAAAAGCATTATCTGGACCTGAGTTCTTATCTTTTGTTTCCTTAGTTTTTGTGCACCTGTGGAGCTCCATGAATTCATTGTGATTCCAGAAGTGCAACTGAAAGTACAATTAAACAGTCTGAGCTGCAGAGATGGGATTTGGGGTAGTAGACCTCTGTAACACTGTAAGAGGTTTAAGATACAAATATATTCAAAACAGAGTAGAGACATCTTCTCTGATACTGTTGTCTGATTAATAATGCTTCTAAACTATGGTGTGGTGTGGAGAGGAAATGACCTGTATCAGACCAATCACAGGATCAGTAAGTTACACCAAGGCATTTGCTTATAAATGGAAACACTCCAAGTATTCTCTGTTCATTACTAGTTCTCAGTATTGCCTTCCAGTGTTGTGTGAATTTCATAAACAACTGCCTGCTAAATGGATACACAATTGAGAAGCAAGCCAAGTGCTTCCAAAAATGATCTTGCTCTGGGTAGAATAGGTTTTAATTCCTATGGTCCTATAAATAAAGACTGTGGTCAAAACTTCAAAAAGACTTTTCTGCTTCAGAGAGAAGCTTATTTAGCTTTAAAAATAATTACAGGGCAAACATAACTGTACTCTGTAATTTTTATGGATGGAGTTAAAATATTTTTAGCAGTTTGAGAGCTGTTTGATAAAATGACAAAACTGTACTTGTGCTATGTACGTATCTCACCAGCTCCAGAATACATAATCATACTAGACAGTACTGTGATTGTACATTGTTTTGCTTTCTAACCTGACTTCCAATACTTAGATAAATTTGTATGAGGTCTAAATAACCTATGCAGGAATTCTCTGCTCCCCTCTCTTTCCCTCTCCTATCAATTTTGATTACTTTGTTGAAGTACCCCTCTATCCCGATATAACGCTGTCCTCGGGAGCCAAAAAATCTTACTGCGTTATAGGTGAAACCACGTTATATCGAACTTGCTTTGATCCGCCAGAGTGCGCAGCCCCGCCCCCCCAGAGCACTGCTTTACCGTGTTCTATCCGAATTCGTGTTATATCGGGTCACGTTATATTGGGGTAGAGGTGTACACAAAAAATGGTGGTGTTTTGCTTTTGTGTTTTTGGGGAAAACATGTTGGGGTTGGGGAAGAAAACTATCGGTGTGATATTTCTGTGAATCTGAAAGTTTCACTTTCGATTGCTAAAAGAATGTGCCTATAGAATCTCCAAGGGGGCATCCTTTTTAGTTGATTTTATTATAGTTCATAATTCATATAAACCTTGCTCACCAAACTAACTGCGTCATGGCAAGTCAGTTTTATTTTTAAGATGAAATTGGTTAACTATTTTATCCCTATTAACTAGGAATGTTGATTAATCGCAGTTAACTCACATGATTAACTAAAAAAAAACACGATTAAGAAAATTGTGATTAATCGCAGTCTTAATCACACGGCTAAACAATGAATACCAATTGAAATTTATTAAATATTTTTGGATGGTTTTCTACATTTTCAAATATATTTTAATAATAACATAGAATACGAAGTGTACAGTGCTCACTTTATATGATTTTTATTACAAATATTTGCACTGTAAAAATGATAAACAAAAGAAATAGTATTTTTCAATTCACCTTGTACAAGTACTGTAGTGCAATCTCTTTATCTGAAAGTGCAATTGACAAATATAGGGTTTTTTTGGTTATATAACTGCACTCAAAACAAAACAATGTAAAACTTTAGAGGCTACAAGTCCACTCAGTCCTACTTATTGTTCAGCCAATCGCTCAAACAAGTTTGTTTACATTTACAGGAGATGCTGTTGCTCACTTCTTATTTACAATGTCACTTGAAAGTGATAACAGGCATTCACATGGCACTTTTGTAGCCGGCGTTGCAAGGTATTTACGTGCCAGAGATGCTAAACATTTGTATGCCCCTTCATGCTTCAGCCACTGTTCCAGATGAAATGCTTCCATGCTGATGATGCTCATTTAAAAAAAAAAAAAGTGTTAATTAAATTTGTGACTGAACTCCTTGGGGGAGAATTGTATGTCTCCTGCTTCTGTTTTACCTGCATTTTGCCATATATTTCATGTTATAGCCGTCTCGGATGATGACCCAGCACATGTTCATTTTCAGAACACTATCACTGCAGATTTGACAAAATGCAAAGAAGGTTCCAGTATGAGATTTCTAAAGATAGCTACAGCACTGGACCCAAGCTTTAAAAATCTGAAGTGCCTTCAAAAATCTGAGAGGGACGAGGTGTGGAGCAAGCTTCCAGAAGTCTTAAAAGAGCAACACTCTGATGCGGAAACTACAGAACCTTGAACCACCAGAAAAGAAAATCAATCTTCTGCTGGTGGCCTCTGACTCACATGATGAAAATGAACATGCATCGGTCCGCACAGCTTTGGATCATTATCAAGCAGAACCTGTCATCAGCATGGATGCACAGCCTCTGGAGTGGTGGTTGAAGCATGAAGGGCCATATGAATCTTCAGTGCATCTAGCACGTAAATATCTTGTGACGCTGGCTATAACGATGCCATGTGAATGCCTATTTCTCACTTTTAGGTGACATAAACAAGAAGCAGGGCAGCATTATCTCCTGCAAATATAAACAAACTTGTTTGTCTGAGCGATTCGCTGAACAAGTAGTAGGACTTAGTGGACTTGTAGGCTCAAAGGTTTTACATTTGTTTTATTTTTTAATGTATTTTTTGTATATAATTCTACAATTGTAAGTTCAAGTTTTATGATAAAGAGATTGCACTACAGTACTTTTATTAGGTGAATTGAAAAATACTATTCCTTGTGTTTTTTATAGTGCAAATATTTGTAATCCTAAATAAATATAAAGTGAGCACTGTACACTTTGTATTCTGTGTTGTAATTGCAATACGTATATTTGAAAATTGTAGAAAATATCCAAAAACATTTAAATAAATGGTATTCTATTGCTTAACAGTGCGATTAATTGCATGACAGCCTTAATATTAAGTGAAACGGCATTCACTGGGCACCATTAGCTTTTAGTCTTGCTAGCATGGAGTCTGTGAAACTGCTAGTATTCTATACTGTCCATCTTGACATTACTGAGGGCAGCTCCTCCTACACTGAAGAGTTCTGCCTCTTCTAAAAACACACTGGAGTTCTTCTTAATTTAACCAGCTTCATTAATTGAGGTGGAGCAGGAAATATACAGATACAACATACAGATCTAGCTGTAAATTTAATTACTTCTGACAGATTTTTTTTTCATTGAAATTGAGTCATTTTACCAGAATTCTGTATTGGGAGATAATTGTCAGAACACTTTTTTCCCCAATGCTGAAACAGGCTTTGATATTTCATTTTGCATAAACATTTGTTTGGTGTTTTCTTATTTTGTATTATGTTAGCTTGCAGTACAAAATAAAAAATGAAAACAAAATGAAACATTTTAGTTTGTTGAAACAGTGTTTCAGTCAACCCCAAAACATTTTGTTTAGGAATTTTCCTTCACAGAAAATTTTGAAATGTTTGGTTTTGGAACGGAGCCACACTTTCAATTCTTGGAATCCTTTGTGCGACAGAACTTCTATCCTCCATGAAGCTCTAGTATTAAGGTGGTTAGTGACTGAAAGCTATCTGAAGTTAGTTGATCTGTCAGATTGATGCTAGACATGTAGCCCATAACTATCACCTTTATTGTCCACCCAGGATGGAATGGACATGGAGAGTGAACTATCTTCTGAGGCCTATAAGTAGTACCCCAAGTAAAAGTGAAGGCACCTTGATTGGGGCAATGGGTGAGCAAGATTGTTCTGTGGATAGGCAGACGTTAAATCTTTCGCTAGAGCTGCCAATCAACGAAAATTAACAAGACCTGCTGTTGACTAGGCTGTGTGTTCTGTTTCATGATTTGTTGGAAGGGAAGACTTGTGTTTCCTATATAACATACAAACTGTGTAGTGAAGTGTAATTGTGTGGAAGAAAGGTAGCAAAACAGTGCTGTCTAGCTTGGTTGTGTTAAGAATCATGAATTCCTAAGGAGCAAATGTATGTTAAGAGATTCCTCAGGATTTTCAAGCACTTGTAATTTTCTTCTTGTTGCTGCGGTGATCTGGGCAATCTTGACTGTCTGATAATTAGCTCTCACTTGTCCTTTCTCCTGGTTATTCCAGTATAAATCTTTCCTGAGAAGCAAGATGAACCTTACACTCTAGCACACACTCAAAATAACTGCTCCATAATAAGTATCAGAGGGGTAGCAGTGTTAGTCTGAATCTGTAAAAAGCAACAGAGGGTCCTGTGGCACCTTTAAGACTAACAGAAGTATTGGAGCATAAGCTTTCGTGGGTGAATGAATCACCCATGAAAGATTATGCTCCAATACTTCTGTTAGTCTTAAAGGTGCCACAGGACCCTCTGTTGCTCCATAATAAATCTGTATATGTTTTCACACTGTAACTCTTTAACCCATGTCGTCATGGAGTTGCGTCTCAAGATCATAACTTGTACCTCAGTGTGCTATGCCTGGTGTTTAAAGCTACATTCAAATAAAAATTCTGTTGGAATCCGCACTAGTCAGCGAAAGCTTTGAAAAATCTTTTGGGGGCTTGAAGAGATTTCACAACACAAAACCCAGGAGGATTTTTCATAATTGAATTTGACCATCAATTTTCTATTCAAAATAATTTTGGCATGTAATCTTTATTTTCCAGGATTTCACTAATAAAGGCCTGATCCTTGCAGGCCACCTACATGCAAATCTCCAGTTACTTAATGAGATTTCCCTAGTCAGAGTGACTGCAGAATTGGCCCTAATTCATGCAACATAAACGTTCAGAATTTTTCCAAAACCAAAGACTGTCACATAAACTGGTCTTTAGTAGATATATTTGAATTGCTTCCTCTTTGTAGGTAATTGCAGTGGAAATGACATACTGTTTATATGAAAAATGTTTTGAATTGTAATTCTTGTATTAATTAAGCCATGTGTTTTGAAACTGCTTCCTGTTGTACACTGGATGTTTAGTCCCTTATTTGCTCCAGAAATGAGGTTTTAAATGGTTTCAGTGTGATTTGTGTGTTTTTGTGTCTTTTGGGTTTAGTTTTTAAAGGCATCTACCTATTGCATGTGTCTGAGATGACAAATATTTTTTTAAATGAAAAGAAATGTTGAATGATAGTATAATGAAATTTAATTTAACTCTACGGAGTTAATGAGTGTATATAATTTTGTTTTTTAAATTTAACTAATTTGATAGGTGAGATTAAGATGAATTTTAAGGAATTTAATTTTGAGACTTCTTTTCTATCAATTTTAATAAATGAAGTTTCATCCTCTTTCTGTTGCTTTCAATTGAGAAATTACCTTTTAGGATACTTGCTATAAATGAACAACTGCTGAAAATTGCAGAAAAACCTACTCAAAGACAAACCATTGACTTCTACTTTGTTTTACCTATGTTTAAGACTAAAATAAAATGGCAGCTTGTAGACCCTAGGAGAAATAAAAGTTAAGTGTCATTTAACATCCTAAGTCTAGCACTGATGCATGCTGTTAAAAATACTTTAGGATCTTTTTTATGCGTCAAGGTTTGTGGTGCAGTTGCTCAGTTATCTCTGTTGCCATTATCAAAACAGTTAGTGCTAAGAAGTTAGTATGAATCTTGATGGAGTGTTGTGAGCATGTACTTACATTAATGCCCCAGAGAGTAAAAACTTGTAACATTATAAGCCCTTGTAATGTAACTCAAATTAAGAGTTTAACTCAGAGTAGCCAAGGTTCTTCTCCAATACTATCTCTTTTAAAAATGTAGCAGCTGTAGACCTAATTTGTGGCTCTTTTTGGAACCTGCTCCAATTTATCAACATCCTTCTTGAATTGCACACCCCAGAACTGAATCTAGTATTCCAGCAAGTCACCCCAGTGCCAAATATAAAGGTAAAATAACCTTTCTACTCCTACTTGATACCCCTATCTCATCTCTCTCTCTAGTCTCCCAACATGTTGACACTCTGAATGGTGCATCTCCCAAACAGAATACTGATTTGGGTGGGAGCAGGGAGGGAAGAGAATAGGTGCATGCACACATGAGACAGAGACCCTGGCATGCAGGAGTTGCAGGTAGCTCCTGAAATAGAGAGGGATGGGATGGCACACAGGGAACTTGTGGGAGGAATGGAATGAGTCCCTGGTGACTGCAGTGAGCTCTGCATACTGAAGCTAAATAGTGTGTGATAGAAGTAGGTAAATTCCTGAATGTATGTGATTGTGTTTTAGAGGTGAAAGAATATGTATACATCTTTATGTCAAGCAGAGGAACACCCTGAGGATTAAGGAAGACTGTATCAGTGACACACAGTTCACATTTGGCTAGAAACTTTTATGATAGTTCAGATTCTGAAGCATAAAGCCATGACTGCTAATTTTAAGAATTGCAGAATGCAAGACAGCATAATAAACCACCAGTTTTAGTTAAGAGCCTAATCTGGATTCTTTGCCATTCTGTTTTAAATCTTTAGAATTATAGAAATTTTGGGGCTTGACCTAAAGCTTGTTGAAATGAATAGAAAGATTTCAATTTGACTTCGTTGGGTTTTGGATCAGGCCTTTAGAGCAGAACTTTCTCAAAGCAGTATGGTGTCATAATACTTTTCCTTGGCAATTCTTTAAAAGCAGCATGTATAGAAAGCACACGTGGCTATTTTCAATCTGGTTTAATTTGGGAATTTGTACTTTGACAGTTAACTTGCTCTTTTTGTCTATATTGTTTGCACCTACATATGCAGTGACCTCACAGGCTGCTGAAGAATAGATTTGAAATGAAGTCTTTGGGTGTGCTTTAACAGAGATCAGCTGCAGATGGGCAGTTCCTTTCCTGTGGAAATTATCAAGGGAAAAAAAATCAGTCTGCAGCTTAGGGAACTCTAGAACAGGGTCACAAATGATTTTTTTGTATCTAGAATCTTACTGCACTTTACTTTTTTACTGAGTCTATTCAGTGATGAGCTGCTAAAATCTTAACAATCGGTTCCCTATAAAAAGTTCTGATTTAAGGGACGTGCCACAGTATGTATTTTTTGTACCAATAGGGTTACCATACATCCGTATTTTCCCGGGAATTTTTAAATTTTAAAAATTCCGCCCGGACAGCGATTTAAGAACCAAAAAGCCTGACATCTCTGGGAAAATACGGATGTATGCTAACCCTACCTAAAGTTCTTTTTTTAAAAAGATGGGCCTGAACTAGAAATGAGCTCCGTTTCACATGTGTGGGTCCCTGCCACTCCCTGGGGGTATGCTAGGGTGACCAGATGTCCCAATTTTATAGGGACAGTCTCGATTTTTGGGTCTTCTTGTATAGGCTCCTATTACCCCCCCACCACATCACCTGTCCCGATTTTTCACACTTGCTGTCCGGTCACTGTAGGGTGTGCACATGTGAGAGTCCCAGCGGCTCCCTGCCCTCCTCATTGAAGCAGGTGTGCAGGGTTACTGTCCTGGGAACTGCAGGGCACCAGTGGACGTGGGGCTGGCTGCGGGCAGGGGGTGCGGCAGGGGCTGGCTGCAGGCAGGGGGTTGGGCAGGGGCTGGCTGCGGGCAGGGGCTGGCTGTGGGCAGCATGGTGGGTACTCACACGGCGGGGACAGCAGCTCGGAGCAGCAGGACGTAGGCCAAGCCCAGCAGAGCAGCCGGGGACCCACCAGGCAGCAGCAGGAGCCCCAGGGCCAGAGGTCCGAGGAGCAGCAGCAGCAACAGGGCCAGGAGGCAGCCCACATGGCTCCCTCAGTGCAGCGCCCTCTGGGAGCCGGGAGGAGGAATTACATGCTTTCCAGCCGGAGCCCATCAAAGCTTCCCTCGCAGGGAAGCCAGTTAACAAGCGGTTCTAGAACCGCTTCAAAATTTAACTGGTTCGTGCGAACTGGTGCGAACCGGCTCCAGCTCACCACTGAGTCTACTGATGTCTGATATGTTTGTTCTGAAGGAGAAGTAAAAGTTTTCATAGGATATAGTTGGCCCAACTTATTGTCTGTTTTTATATTAAGGCCCAGTCCTATAGTCAAAACCAAAAGGCAATGGGAATTTGCTAAAACAAGATGCAGGATTGAACCCTACAGCAGCTTCGTGAAGAGTGTGTGTGTGTGTGTGTGTGTGTCTCTAATTCAAACCAATTTTGTTAAGGCTTATCTTACAAAACTTTTAAACTGTTTATTCCCACTTGGTCAAAGTTAATTGCTTAATTTGTTTTCATTTTTAACTCAACAGCTTTCTATCAGCTAAAGCCATATTTTCTTAATCCCTTACCATTCCAGTAAATGTTCAACAAGTTTGGCAAATTACAGGTTCATCCGTTTTCCAGTAAGCAGACTTCAAGTAACCCACAAAAATTGAAGTTCATAATCTTTGATACTCTCACTTCACAAAACATTGTATAATGTACGTGACTCAAGAGAAATCTGTTTCTATAATTAACTGTAAAATCACCTGGCTGTGTAAATACATCACCTTATCACAACTGTGTGAATAAAGATAAGATCTTATTAAATCAGTTGTTCTGAATAGTGTAATTATAAAGTTCTGAGTCGGACAAGGCAGTCTATGATCCATATTGCTAATTGGTGGAATTCTGTATGGAAGTGCTGTAATATAGCACATGTTAAAATATGTAATTGGCTTCTTTAGTGTTTGTTTACTCTTGGATCTGTTCAACATAATGAAAACAAGTTTTCAGGGAATGTAATGGAGGAGTGTAGGGATGCTGATCCATAGAAGGGTAGGGTGTTCTTCCACACCCTGTCTAGTGCTATGCTCCAGTGCTGTGTGAATGTCCCATAGCAGAAGTGATAGGGTAAAATACTGTGAAATGCTAGGATTAAAGAAAAAGGATTAGACTTTCTGTGCCCAAAACAGTTCTCATAACCAAAATCCTGTTTAGTATTTCCTGGTTAATAGTGACTTCATACAACATTAATTAAAGGCACTGGATATCTGGGATGCATGATTCAATCTAGACTGCTGCAGTTTGGGTATTGGGATGGCTTAAAATATGAGAGTTGAGTAAATAGATGTAACTGAGATGAATAGTACCTAAATTGGCTTGAAATGTCAACAATGCTGTATTCACTTCACAGTTTGAGAATTCAGGAAACATTAATTATGCTAGATGTGATCCTTGGTGAGAATATTTAATTTAAAATATAGTGTTTTAGAATTTAAAATCGGACATTGTTCTATTAACACAGCATGTTAGAGTAGCCTAAACTGTTTCAGTACCCTCTTTCCAAATACCTTTAGACATCGTTAAACTAAATGCAGTCTTAAATGTAGCTTTTGGGGGTGAAGTAAAAAGTTTACGTTGTCACTGAGAAATGAGCAAATGCCTTTGAACATTTCTGCATCTGACACTTGGGGAACTCACTGATTTTGAGGATGCTATATATCTGATGGTTGCTTAGGCAACCAAACAAAAATCTTGAAAATACAGTAAGATTTCTATGTTATCAGTCCTTTTATGAGGTGGTTTTAGTAATCTCCTATTGAGGCTTAATTCTTCACACACAAGAACTTCCCACATCCATCTCAAGACCAACCAGCACAGTGGTCCTCAAAATTAAAGATGAAATTGAAACACAGGGCTCTCATGGGGATCTCTTTAACTGGATACAACTCACTGCTGAGAGGACCGGATAAGTGCTTTATTACCTAGGCCAAACTGAATTTATTCATGCCCCAATTGGGCCAAAATAGAGATGAGTTTATATCACCCATTTCTATTTTTAAGGAATCCAGGGATTCTGAAACTACATCTCCCTAGTCTCCTCCTTCCTTTGTGATTGGCTTTTTTTAATGGTTCCCCTGAAAGGTGAACAAGCAACTCCACCTGAAACTGTATGATTTCATAATTAAAGATGTGAGAGCCAGGAGGATCTTGGTTTCTAATCCTGAATCATTTGCTGTGTGACTTGCAGGACATACAGGTACTGTAGTGCAATCTCTCGTAAATTGCACTTTCGTGATAAAATGTAGAATTATTATTTTTTTACATAACTGCACTTAGAAACAAAATAATGTAAAACTTTAGAGCCTATAAGCCACAGCATGAAGGAGCATACAAATGTTTAGCACATCTGGCACGTAACTACCTTGCAATGCCGGCTACAACAGTGCAATACGAATGCCTGTTCCCACTTTCAAGTGTCATAGTAAATAAGCAGCAGCAGCATTATCTTCTGTAAATGTAAACACTCTTCTTTGTCTTAGCAATTGGCTGAACAAAGAAGTAGGACTGAGTGGACTTGTATGAGGTGAATTGAAAAATACTATATCTTTTTTTATAGTGCAAATATTTGTAATAAAAAATAATAAAGTGTCCACTGTACAGTTTGTTTTATGTTGTAATTTAAATCAGTATATTTGAAAATGTAGAAAAACATCCAAAAATATTTATAATAAATCTAAATTACTATTCTTTTAACTATGTGATTAAAACTGCAATTAATTGCAACTATTTTTTTAATCTAGTTTAAAAAAAATAACTGGATACATTCATGAAAGATAGGTCCATCAATGGCTATTAGCCAAGATGGGCAGAAATGGTGTCCCTAGCCTCTGCTTGCCAGAGGCTGGGATTGGGCGGCAGGGGATGGATCACTTGGCGATTATCTGTTCTGTTCATTCCCTCTGGGGCACCTGGCACTGTCAGCTGTCGGAAGACAGGATACTGGGCGAAATGGACTTGTTCTTATTGTTTACCTTTAGTCTTCCTTCATTACACATGAGAAGGGTTTCTAACATGTTTATTCTGTAAGGCATTACCAAGTTTATCTGTAAATGGAAACTCAGTAAAGAAAATTTAAGTGTAAAACTGATGGTATCTATCACTTGGCCTTCAATTAGTTTATTTTCAAAGTAATATATCTTTGATATGAGAACTCTGTGGATTCTTCTTTAGACCGTTATAAGGTAGGCGTATTAAAAAATGTTAACAGAAAACATTCAAGATAATTCCATTTAAATCTACCTACGATCAGATTATCGCGTGAAGTTTTTTTATGTACTACTGAAGATTGCGAGTGCTATTTCCTGGACTGTTCAGACCGTTACCTGAGCTTTCAGCTTCAGTCCAGCTTCTGGTGGACAGATGTCACAGAAACACATCCACAGTTGGCACTGATTACCATTCTTGTTGGCAGTTTTAACAGAAGTTGAAGATTAAATCAGCATAGAACCTGAGGTCTTGTCAGTGCTGGAAATGATGCTGTATCAGCAATTGGCTTAGCAGAACTGGTGCTGACCATGATTTGCCCTTGTCTGCACTTACAGCTAAACTGTAGTTGGCATCAATTCCACTAAACCAATTGCTCCCAATGAGGGTGACCAGATAGCAAGTGTGAAAAATCAGGAGAGGATATGGGGGCAATATTTGGGGCTGTCTCTTATCCAGTCACCTATCAGGACAGCCTATAAAATTGGGACAGGTGGTCACCCTACTTCCAGCTGATTGCTGAAGTGGTGCTGTTCCATCTTGTACAGAAGGCTTAAACTATCCATTCACTGCTACAGATGCTCCCTCCAAGTATATGTTAATTCAAAGTGGATGCCCTTCTGCTGCCCTTGCCTGTGCTGTATTTTTTGTGTGTGTAAATGGAGGACATCTGTCCCCACAACTCTCATTCTGGCACCTTTCACTAAACTCTCCCTCTCTCTGGCTACATCTACACTACAGCCAGGATTGATGCTCTGAGATCGAGCCATCGCTGGTCAATTTAGCGGGTCTTCTGAAGACCCGCCAAATCGACAGCAGATCGCTCTCCAGTCGAGCTCGTACTCTACCCCCGATGAGAAGAGTAAGGTAAGCCCGTCGACCCCCATGCTATGTAGACCCCATGGTAGCTTGACCTAAGGTACATCAAGGTTGCATAGTGTAGGTCAACTTACTGCAGTAATGTAGACATAGCCTCGGTTTTTCCCCATCCATTGTAACAAAAACAGTATTAAAGCAGGAATCTGTCTACATCTCTTTAGAATTATTTCTGGAGTAATCTTGTGACTTTCCAATTGTGGCTTTCTTCTTTCCTGTGAGAATTACCTCTTTTCTTCGTGTGTATGTATGGCCAGAAACTGCAGAGGGGAAAGAGCTCTGTACCCCCTCTATTGAGGGGGAAAGGGAAGAGTGTTGCCATAGAGAACCTCATCTGCATAGGCTACCTACCCACAAGTCCTTTAGTGACATTTGAGATCACTGTCACTATACATGAAGTTGGGGGGTAAGATCTCTGAGAGGATAAAGCACTTTTTCTACCTTGTGGCAAAGAGCTCACTTCCAAATAGGGCTAGGACACTGTTCAAAGGTCCTAAGTGCTCCTGTTTCTCCTTCCATGGCAATATGGTAGCAAGAGTTGAGTGGACTCTGGTGAGGCCCTGCCTGGCCAGTGGCTTAATAAAATTGACCCACGAACCTAGGTTAGGTGGTGGTGTTTCCAGGCAGGAGTGGGCAAGTAGTTCCCTTGGGACTAGAGACCGACCTGCAGAGATACTGGGACTATCGCTGTTCATTGCTCCAATCCATGAATGAGGATTGGTGCAGGGGAGTGAGTGAGGTGGTTCTGTCAAGAGACTGTTATCTGTGGGACATTCTCTCTTTTCGGGGGTGGGGAAGAGCGTGGCTAGTGGTGGACTACTGCCAAGTTACTGGAAAGGGTTTTTTTGGGGGGGACGGTGTGAATGTATAAAATATATATATATTCATATTCTGTTGCTGTGTTTTTCAAGGTTTGACTGTTCCCTTTCCTCTAATAAAGGGAGGAAACTGTTTGTACAGTTTCAGAGAACTTGTGTGTGGGGAAGCTCTGCCTGTTACAGGCTCCCAGGGAGGCTGAGTTTAGTTTTCCCAGGTCACTGGGGGGAAGTTCAGCTGGCGTAGTTAACTATTGAGAGGGGTCTAGATATATTGAACCTAGTCTTTTTGCTGCTGCTAACCACCTGGCAGAAAGGTTACAACAGTTTAAACAGTGGGTGAAATAGAATCTTTTATCTAGAGAGGATCATGCCAGTTTTGTTAAGTGAAAGCCATGTAGAATGAACCTCACACTTGAATACCCAGCAATACTTTCCCCTCTCTATAGGGATACCTTTAGTGGCATGATGCAGCAATCTCTTGATCCAGCACAGCAAGAAAGCTGCGTAACCAGGAGTGCTAAGGTGGCAGAGAGAACAATTCTATTCTTAGATGTGTCTAATAAGCCAGACAGGCTTACTCATCATACACAGGGAAAATATTCTACTTTGCTCTTTAAGTCATACTGATTCTTATCCATATTATAGGTGTCCATGAGTCCCCTCATCTGGGTTTCATGTTGGCCCCAGATTTTGCTCCCCCTCTCTAACCGCCTTCTACTCTAACAGCTTTCCCTGAGACTCCTGCTAACATTTTCAAAAGTAACCAGTGATTTGGAGTAACTCTGATTTTGGGTGCCCAAAATGAGACTCTTTAAAGGAGCTTGATTTTCAGAAAGTGTTGAATATCCACCATCTGGAAATCATGTCCCTTGGCATGTCAAATTGGGCACCCAGAATCACTGGTCACTTTTGAAAATCTTAGGATTTCCCTCCACATATTTAGATGTCTACGTCTCTCAGTAGTTATCAGTGGCTCACTGTAAACTGGGAGGATGTAGTTAGTGGGGTCCCACAAGAGTCTGTCCTGGGTCTGGTACTAATCAACATTTTAATTAATGACTTGGATAATAGAGTGGGGAGAGTGCCTATAAAATTTGCAGACACCGAGCAGAGAGGGGTTGCAAGCACTTTGGAGGGCAGGATTAGAATTCAAAACAACCTGGAAAATTTGGTTTGAAATCAAGATGAAATCAAAAAACACAAGTTCAAAGTACTGCACTTAGGAAGTAAAAATCAAATGAGAATAACCATCTAGGCAGTAGTACTGTGGGAAAGGATTTGGGGATTATAATGGCTCACAAATTGAATATGAACCAACAATATGATGTAGATGCAAAAAAAGGCTAATATTCTAGAAGTGCCCTCTATAATACATGAGAAGTAATTGTTCCCTTCTACTTGGCACTGGTGAGGCCTTAGCTGGAGTTTTGTGTCCAATTTTGGAAATTGTAGAGAGACCGGGGGAGCAACAAAAATGATAAAGCGGGTTTTTCAAAATCGTTTGAGGAAAGGTTTTTTTAAAAAGTGGGTATGTTTAGTCTTGAGAAATAACTTCAAATATGTTAACTGTTACAAAGAAGACCGTGATTAATTGTCCTCCATGTCCAGTGAAGGTAGGATAAGAAGCAATGGGCTTAATCGTCAGCATGGGAGTTTTAAGTTAGCTATCAGGAAAAGTTTTCTAACAATAAGGATAGTTAAGTACTGGAATAAGTTACCAAGGCAGGTTGTAGAATTCCCATCCTTGGAGGTTTTTAGAATAAGTTAAACACCTGTCAGGGAGGGTTTAAGTATACTTAGTCCGGCCTCTGTGCTGAGGATGGGCTAGTTAGAAATGTAGGGCTGGAATAGATCTTGAGAGGCCATATCCGGTCTCAGTGCCGTTCTGTCTAAACCTCTCAGCCTTATTTATGTAATCCCTTTCATCCAAAAGGATCCCAAAGTGCTTTGTAGATGGTGTGAGTGGTGTGTGGGGATCACTCCCATGCCTCTGAAATGTAAACCTCTATGGTGTTGCACAAGCCTGGGACTTTATTAGGAGGGCAGGCTATGAATAAACTTCTCCATTTGGTGAAGCCACAGAGGAAATGTTAGACAAGCAGGTGCTGAACAGTGCAAGAACAATTTCCCCAGGACATTATAGCAATTATTCTTGAAAATTGTTATGAAATCTTTAAATAGCTACAAAGTGCTGACTACTTCATTTTGAACAATTTAAGTGAAAAACCACACCTGTTGCAGCACAATGCCTCCACTTTCATCCAGAATTGGCCTTAAAATTTTGGGGGTGGATATCTTGGTGATTGTTTAGCCCAGGGGTCGGCAACTTTTGGCCCGCAGCTCGCCAGGGTAAGCACCCTGGCTGGCCGGGCCAGTTTATTTACCTGCTGACACGGCAGGTTTGGCCGATCGCGGCCCCCACTGGCCGCGGTTCGCCGTCCCGGGCCAATGGGGGCGGCAGGAAGCGGCGTGGGCGAGGGATGTGCTGGCTGCGGCTTCCCGCCACCCCCATTGGCCCAGGACGGCGAACCGCGGCCAGTGGGGGCCGCGATCGGCCAAACCTGCCGCGTCAGCAGGTAAATAAACTGGCCCGGCCCGCTAGGGTGCTTACCCTGGCGAGCCACGTGCCAAACATTGTCGACCCCTGGTTTAGCCACTTAATTAATTTTATTTTATTTTTAATTAATGGAGATATCCTATCTCCTAGAGATGGAAGGGACCTTGAAAGGTCATCGAGTCCAGCCCCCTGCCTTCACTAGCAGGACCAAGTACTGATTTTGCCCCAGATCCCTAAGTGGCCCCCTCAAGGTTTGAACTCTCAACCCTGGGTTTAGCAGGCCGATGCTCAAACCACTGAGCTATCCCTCCCCCCCATTATTGACTCCTTTCAAAATGAGGTGGGGAAAGAGACAGGCTGCCATTCAGGCTGCCACCTTCCTCCTCTACCACAGGAGAAGCGGCACTCAGCGACTTGGGGTGGAACCTCTGCACAGGTGCCAGTGTTTGAAAATTATTTCATAGGAGAGCTCTTAAAGTCTTGGAAATAGGAGGCTCTCGGACTTCCTTCACCACAGGGATTTGTATTCATTCTCCTGAACTGCAGGTTATTTTCTGCCTTACAGAGAGAAACCCTAGTACCATTGGTTGAAGGCTGGGTGGCCCCTCTATCTGAGGAGACAAATATTGGGAAGATGCACAGATGCAGATTTCAAACCTCAAAGGTCACTTCTGGGTGGCTGTAATGGAGTGGGAGGGGGATGGACTAAATCACCGATGGGTTTTTAGGAAAAATGAGACAAACTTTCTTTCCTATCAACCATTTCACCATTTACTTTAGCATTGGAAAAGGTAGGTTTGTTTATTCTTTTATGAAAGGTGAGATTGGCGCTGTTACCAGCTACTGTGTCCCTGCCTCCGGCACTGTGCTGAGGTACAGGCTTGCATCTGACTCAGAGAAGTGTTACTTAGTGAATTGCCAGCATCACTTCTTGCAGCACCGGCAATGGAACTCACATTCTCAAGAAGCAACCAGATCTGATTCTGCTTGGGTTGAAATATGACAAGGTCACAAGCTGAGGTGGTGAGACTGCAGGCTGGTACAATGTTCTGTGGGATGTCCTGGGGAATCCTCAGAGTCCCTACAGAGATTTAAAACAGAGCCATGTATGCTGACCTTGCCAGTGATGAGTCATCCTCTTCTCCCATCCCCAAGCACTCAGGGATCATCATGGCTTCTCGCTTGCTTCCACCCACAAGTTAACTTGTAGGGGAAGAGGAAAGTGGATGGACATCAATGTTTTGCAACCTGAGTATTGCATGGTTATCCATGACAGTCAAATTACAAAATATGCAATCTTCAGTATTTAGATTTATGCATAAATCTAATCATTATTCAGTTGTATTTAGGTGCTTTGATTGTACTTTGAATGCAGATTAAATTTAGTAAATGTGGGGTGCATATTTGATGTCTTCCTTTGTCAACCATTTCTATTTTTTGAAGATTTTCTGATCCTAATAAGGACCATATTTTTTAGCTGTTTCAAAATAAAAAACTTTCATAAAAATAATTTATCTTCAGAACAGAGGGTAGTCTAGAATAAGAATAGTTAAATATTTTTTTAATACTACTACTGACTTGGTGCTAATCTTTACAATCTGCCAGCAATCCAGAAAAATACAAAGGCCATTCTCCTTTCTATGCAGAAGCAACAATGCAAAAATTAAAGCAAAGACCAAGACAATTCTTGCTACTCCTTTAACTTCCCTCCCACACACTTTGGTCCACAGGACTAATGGAAGGGCGAGGGAATAAGTGGTGAGGTCCAAAAGTTCATCAGAGGCCAGAAATCTCGGTCCTCAACACCATGGATTCAGGCCAGCTCCACAGATGGACTGTCAGGAATGAGGGCCTGCAGCTGAGCCTGGGACGAGCTAGCTCAGTTTCTAGGCAGATTAATGAACACAGATGAACTCCAGCAGAACTGCCCAATTGGCAGACCCACCTGATTTGACTGGAGGGAACCAGCAGGCATGCTCTAAGTCCAGCAGCAGCTGGTCACTTGCTGCTCAATGCTGCAGTCATTCCTGTGCCTGCCTTGTTCCCAGCCTTGCTCCCACCCTGCTCCCTTTCCCAGCTTCTGACTCCAGCCCTGATCCTTGGCTCTGACTTGTGCTTTCTGATTCCAGTGCTGAGCTTTGGCTTTGACCTGTTTGGTTCTGATTAATAACTTCTGGCTCTGGCTCTGGCTCTGACTCCTGGGTTCTGGCTCTAACCAATATTTTTGGACAGCCTGTATCTGGGTTGCTTACAGGCTCCCCTCTAGCCAAATGGTCCCACCCAAGGCAGTAAGATGGAAACTACTGATGTCTATGATCACTAGCTCTTGCTGGTGCTCTGCAGGTCTGCAGAGGGGAGTTGGGAGTTAACAACACTACCTGAGTCACATTAATTCTTTCAAGTTGTCCCTGGGTCTACCATAGTCTAGAGTGAAAAACATACTTGCAATGCTGCATTTCTGCACAGTCCAAGGGTCAGACAGCATCTTCACAGAGAGGAGCATATTTAAATGTTTCCCTTTTCCCTTGCTGCTCCTATGGATTTGCATCCCTCTGCTCTGTGCAGTGGTTGAGCACATAGGCCTACATTTGCCATTATGCTGGCTTTCATGTATATTGGCTCACCTTTTTTATTATTATTATTTTATTTAGTAAATCATGTTACCACAGATGCTTTTAGAAAAACTAAACGTGGTGTGTGGCAGGGTAGAGGACCTACGCTGCTCCTGGCAAGCCAGGAGTTTGCAGCAACTTGGGCTCATGCTTGTACTCCAGGAAATTGCCATAGAATATGACTGCTCCAGAAACAAGAAGGGAGAGAAAGCACTTGAAATTCAGCTGTTCTTTGAACCCAGGGCTGTGAGGCTGGGTTAATGTTTTTGTGTTACATTCTGTGTACGTGTACCAAGAACTGATCCTATCTCTGATTTCATTGTTCTGAACTTCCTTGTCAGCTGGCAGTGGTGGCCTAGCTCTACAAAGAGGGCTGGCCTATACTAGAAAATTAGGTCAACTCAGCTACTTCACTTAGGGATGTGACAAAAAATCCACACCCCCTGAGCAGTGTATTTAAACTGACCTTAGTCCCTTTGTAGAGAGCACTCGGTCAATGGAAGAATTCTTCCAGCGACCTAGCTACCGCCTCTCGGGGAGATGGGTTGCCTATGCCGATGGGAGAACCCCTCCCGTTGGTGCAGGCAGTGTCTATGCTGAAGCACTATAGCAGTGCAGCTGCAGAACTAGACAAGCCACGGGAGACCCTAATTCACCAATATATCCGTGTTATTCCACTGACTTTAGTGGACCAACATTGGAAGAAAACTGGTGTAACACAGTGGTCCATCATTCTGTATGTTTTTTTTTTTCTATAGTCTGAGTAGATTTGGAATATCAACCACTCCAACCTGACCACGAAAAAGCTTACATAAAAGTGTGTGGGGTGCAATCCTGCCATATGGTATCCAAAGTCCTATAGACTTGTTTTTGTCCCCGTTTCTGGTGTCCTAATGGGATTCAATTGCATGAAGACATGTTGGGTCTAGTTCTGTATGTAGGGAAAACTCCCAGACTCAGTGGGAGTTTAGTCTGCATAAGGAGTATGGGCCTCTTTGTATTTGAACAGTTTATTTCTGTTCAGATTATATACTACTGAAGAAGAGCACATGTAAACCTGACCTCTGTGACCAAGGGAAAAAATAAAGCATACATATTCTTAACCTGCAGGGTTTTTTGAGAGAACTCCTTAAAAGAAATAGGCCTAGAGAGGAGTATCCTATTTTTTTTTTCTCAACCAGGGGGAATATGCCTTTGAGGAAGCAAATTTATAAAAAGGGGGAGGGGAGGGGTTAAGGGAGCTTACAATACTGATTAGGCCAGTCTGCATAGCAAACACTGCCTACTATTACTATGGGGATAAATATTCTACATGAGCAAAATATTTTGAGTTGAGAGATTTTTGTTTCTGCACCACTCTTTCTTTATTCAGCATCTCTGGTGTTCCTTTAAATGACCAGGGAAAACCATGCAAACCATGACTCAATCTAAGCTACATTGCATAGTACCCTAGAAATGACAGGGATCCCACAACCTCCCTTGAAGTTTACTCTAGAACCTAACTACCCTTATAGTTAGAAATTTTTTCCTAAATCTAACCTAAATCTCCCTTCCTGCAGATTAAATCCATTACTGCTTGTCCTATCTTCAGTGGACATAGAGAACAATTGAATACCATCCTCTTTATAGAAGTCCTTAACGTACTTGAAGACTGTTATCAGGTCTCCCCTACACCCCCAGTCATCTTTTCTCAAAACTAAGCATACCCAGTTTTTTAATTTTCCTCATAGGTCAGGTTTTCTTAACCTTTCATCAGTTTTGTTCCTCTCCTCTAGACTCCCTATGATTTATCCTCATCTTTCCTGAAGTGTAGTACCCAAGCTACAGATCACTAGCTGAGGCCTTGCCCATGCTGAGTAGAGCAGGACAACTACCTCCTGTGCGTCACGTACAGCACTTCTGTTAATACACTGCAGAATATTTGCCTTTTTCACTACTGCATCACATTGACTCTCATTCCATTTGTGATCCACTATAACCCCATGATTCTTTTCAGCAGTACTACAGCCTAGACAGATATTTCCCATTTTGTAGTTGTGCATTTTTTCCCCTTCCTAAATGCAGTACTCTTTGCTTTCCTCATTGAATTTCATCTTGTTGATTTCAGACCAATTCTCTAATTTGTCACGGTTGTTTTGAATTCGAATCCTGTCCTCTTCAGTCTTTCACAGGAGATATCTCCATTGAAGAACAATATCCTTTGCCTGCTAATAACACTGCTCTACAGCCAAAATGCTTCTGAAATAAATGTAGTCAAACTTTACTAATTCTGGGTCACTGAGAACGAAAATGATGCTTAAAATTGTCGATTGGCTCTAGTTTTCAAGATATGCTACTGGGTCAGTATATACGACCCTTGACTTGGGAATGGCGGAGGATAAGTGAGTTATAAAGGGAAGGGATCTCAATTTAAACCAGAAATGACTAAAATACATCTTTGACTGGATCTATGAATAAATCTATTACTGGGTTTGGACAGTACTTGCTTTTTAGGCAAAACAATGAATGATGCAATCACCTTTCTTTTGGCTGCAAAATTGGAGATCAGGACAAGAGGTGTGCCCCACACATATGCTGCAACACTTGTGCAACAAATCTTCTCCTTCACCTTCGTTGAACAGGAAAAGGAAATCTATGCCTTTTGCAGTGCCAATGATTTGGAGAGAGCCAACAGATCATACCAGTAATTGTTACTTCTGCATGGTGCCTCCAGTTGGGCAAGGTGTGTCCAAGAAGAAAAAGTGGACTGTGCATTATCCAAACATTCCATCAGCTATACGCCCAGTACCCCACGGAGAAGGACTGCCGGTTCCTGATGTACCAGAATTATTCTCACTTGAGTCAGACGAGGAAGAGGATGAAACTTCTGGTCCTGAACCATCAATGTCACAGGACCCACATTTTCTCCCATCCTCCTCCTCTGAACCACACCTCATAACACAAGGTGAACTGAATGACCTTGTCAGGGATTTGGAACTACCCAAGAGTAAGGCAGAGCTGTTGGGCTCCAGACTACAGCAGTGGAATCTCCTGGCAGCTGATGTTAGGGTTTCCATGTTCCGTGACCGTCAAAAGGATCTTGTCCCATTCTTCTTCATGGAAGGTGATCTTGTAGCCTGCAGCAACATCGATGGTGTGATGGCAGCCCTCAGCATCGTTCACGATCCAGATACGTGGAGACTGTTCATTGATTCATCGAAGATGAGTCTTAAAGCTGTTTTACTGCACAATGGCAATGTTTTGCCATCAATTCCAGTGACCATATGAAGGAAACCTATGACAACATGAAACAACTTTTGAGGTGCATAAACTATGACCAACATCAGTGGCAGCTTTGTGGCGATTTGAAGGTTGTTGCTCTCTTGCTTGGTCTGCAGACTGGATACACAAAGTACTGTATGTGGGATAGTTGTGCAAGAGATTCCCACTACATCAAGCATGATTGGCCACTCTGACAGTCATTGGAGCCTGGGAGGAAAAGTGTTCAGCATCCACCACTTGTTGAATCAAGGAAGATTTTGTTACCACCCTTACACATCAAGGAAGATTTTGTTACCACCCTTACACATCAAGCTGATGAAGAACTTTGTCAAGGCCATTGACAAAGCACAAGCAGCTTTCAAGTACCTCCGTGGAAAATTTCCAAGCTTAAGTGAAGCTAAGATAAAGGAAGGTGTCTTTGTTGGTCCTCAGATTCATGAACTTCTTTGAGATGATGCATTTGACCAGGCGCTGCGTGGCAAGGAAAAGATGGCATGGAAAGCCTTCCAGTGAGTGGCAATAAATTTTCTCGGAAACAACAAGGCAGACAACTACAGGTTGTTGGTGGAAAACCTCCTCAAGGCATACAAAAGCCTTAGTTGCAACAGGTCACTAAAGATAAATTTTTTTGCACTCTCATCTAGACTTTTTTCTACCAAACTGCGGAGCACGGCGAGCGATTTCACCAGGACATTGCAACAATAGAGAAACGCTATCAAGGCAAATGGAGCACATCAATGCTTGCAGACTATTGCTGGACAGTGACAAGAGATGCTCCATTTAATGAATACAAGAGACCAGCCAAGAAGCGCAGAGTAGACACTTTTCAGAGTAGCAACCATGTTAGTCTGTATCCGCAAAAAGAAGAACAGGAGTACTTGTGGCACCTTAGAGACTAACAAATTTATTAGAGCATAAGCTTTCGTGGACTACAGCCCACTTCTTCGGATGCATATAGAATGGAACATATATTGAGGAGATATATATACACACATACAGAGAGCATAAACAGGTGGGAGTTGTCTTACCAACTCTGAGAGGCCAATTAATTAAGAGAAAAAAAAAAGAGTAGACACTGAATAGGACTAAAAAACCTAAGTTTTTTGCCTTTTGTTTCATAATAAATTTTATTGATATAACCCTTTTGCTGATTTTTAAAGTGTTACATAAACGGGACAGGTGAAATATTATCATGTAAAGCAACCATAAACACATGAAAAGACCTAGGTTTACAATTTATGATTAAAACTCTACTATCTACACAATATACATAGACATAAAATGTAAAAATTTAAATATCTTAGAAATAGTAGCCAATCAGTTGTTTTAATTGTCATCTTTGAATTCAGCACATCAAAATACATAATAAATAGCACATTTTATCTCTGAAGCAGACGACTTCTCAAAAATTGTAGACCAGTGTAAGAAATGGTTACCCTATGGCTAACTATGTAGTTTAAATTCCTATATAAAGCTTTTGTACTGGAATGAAGCATTGAGCTACAACTGATGTGTCATCCACTGAGCTACCTTTTTAGTTCCTGTTGCACTTTATGGTTCTGTAATTTACCTTTGGCTTAGAAACCGAAAACAACTTGATTTGTAAAAAGAGAGCTTCTTGAAAATCTAAAATTAGTTTGAATATAAGTTGGGTCTCTTGTCTATTCAAATGTTCCCATTTATTTAGGAGATTTTCAAAGGCACAGATGGGAGTTAGAGGACAGTTTAGGCATTTAACTGTACCTTTGAAAATCTTTTTTTTTTGTATGTACAATGTTCTTGAAATAAAGAGGTTATGATTTCTAAATGTGGTGCTTGTAATTAATTTTGCTGTTATGAAAAGGTGGGGGGCTGGAGAAAAATCTGTGAGCCCGGGGTGGTTTATTCACTTCCTGAGGCTGAGCCTGACTCATAAAAATCATTAGGAAGTTTTGCCATTAACATTTGTAGAAAGCAGAATTGGGCCTCTTGCTTCTGCAGAGCTTCTACATTGGTATATCTTTTTAGTAGTTTTGGTCTTTCAGTATAAAGCATCAGTTTTTGCCCTACTGAAGAGTCTGCTCCTTGTAACCATTCACACCAATAACTGTGATTTCTGGATGCAAAATGCATTAGGACTCTGGCAGAAACTTTTTGAATTTGCTGGCACAGTAGGCTTAAATTCACAAGCACTAAAATACAAATGATGTAAAAATCTATAGGAGACGGGAAAATGTGCACAACTGATTGCTATATTTATCATATACATATTTAAAAGCATAGAATCAGTGTTGCAGAGTTGAAGACATTAATAGCACAGAGGATTTGGTTTAAAATGGCTTCAGTACTCTGACATTTTGCAGAAATTTAATCCTTGAGATTAAAGTTGTTCATCAGATTTCACACAGGTTTCAGTACAAATGGCAAACAGCATTAGTTATAATTTTACATTTAATGCTATATGTGGGCTTTTACATCAGTCTACAGTTTCATATTAAATAAATACTAGCAAGAGTTTATATTTTTGAATGTTTATGCAGAATATAGCCCCCCCCCCTTTTTACTCCCATAAACACCTTCTGAAGATTGAGCTGTGAAAATGCTTTGACTTATTTAAACTGAGGGACAGGTAGACAAGTTAAATCCACTACAATCTAAAAGGGCTTATTTTGAGTTAACGAGAAAATCTTGCTTGGATAAATTGCAGGCTTCCGGAGTAGTAGTTTATTATGTTTTGCACATACAAGTAAGTGCAGAAGACATAGTACAGCCAGCTTTGCAAGATACATCAGCTGGTGTATTGGTATATTCATCCCCAGTGTCAAGCAACTCCAACTACTCTTTGGTTAAACAAACTTTTTATTCATTGAGGTACAGTTGTTTGCCAATGTATTTTACAATCAGGCGGCAGAGCAGGCACAATTAATATATTGTAAAATAAAAAAGCATTACAGAGATGATCTGTAATGGGCACTCACTGACAGTGTATTGAGTTCTGCAGTGCCAAAGTGTGGGTGAGTACATGGAAATGCTTCAGCCAAGAGGGAAGAAAGACCCTGCAGGAATTCTATTTTGGTTATACAAATGTCTGTTAAGAATGTCAGCAATTACCATTATGAAACCAATAGTTGCTATGATTCAGTCCAATTTCTCCCCTCTCTCCCATGTTACATATTGGTTGAGCTGGTTTGAATTTAACGTGCTTTTTAAAAAGAAATAGTTTCCTTTTTTGCTTCACTATGGACCAAGAATAGCATTAGTTTTGAAAAGTAAAAGTGAAGAATTGGCACTGATAGCTGTTAATTTTTGTGATTTTTTTTTTTTTTTTTAGGGAAGTGTTAAGGGGAAGCTGTCACGAAACACAGAGCTAGTGCTATTTACCTTTGGGTAATATTCTCTTGGGAATCTGCTTTCAGAATGCTTACTACAGATCAACATTAAACTACAGAATAAATAACCCAGGTCATTGTAGCCTTCTGTGCAGCATGGGCAGGAACAAAATTGCATCAATAAAGAAAAACCTAGTGGGCGTATGAGGGGCATGCTCCACTCCAGAGCAGAATCCAACTTCAAAAAAACCATGCATATCTCCTCATGAGCCATCTGGGAGAAGTGGAAGGGCTGGAAGGCGGGATGGGTAGGGAGCCAAGGAAGAGCTGATCTGCACAACATGATCTCTTTCTTCCTTCACCCTCCCCTGCCAAAACATAGGCAAAATGTAAAAAACAGGGAACAGTTTCAAGTAGCATTAATTGCTCTCATTCCCTCAAACACATCCCAGATATTAATTGGGAGCCAACGGCAATATAGATACAAGCATGCCATGCTGAGGGATGAGAAGGTCATGTATGAACATGGAAGGGAGACTTCTCTACACACATAGCCAGGGACTCATGTGTTTGGGACCAAAGAGTCCCATTGGTCTGTGGTCTAAATATATACATTAGGTCCTGCTCCCTGTCAAGTACACAAAGTATCTAACGCAGTGAAGAAGAGAGGATGTTGCATTGGAGCAGATTTGTCCTAATCTTATGCACTCTTTCTGATTAAAATTCTTTTGGGAGTACAGGAATCACAATATTTTTACTGTGTAAACACGCGTTGAAGTTTGCATGGTATTTGTTACAATTGCCATTGTATTTTGGTTTTATCTGAGTCAACTGTGAAAAGTGTGAGAATCACAATGGTTGTATTGATATTCATAAATCTAAAAGATTTGCCCGATCCCCACCTCTTGATTTGTAATAGGGATTATTAAAGTATCATTTGAACTGTTCTACCTTAGGTATTTTTATTGTATCTTCTATAACTGTTGCATAAACCCAGTGCACACCCACATACAAGCTTCCAGTGCCTATTGTTCTGTGTAGTCTCTGATACTTTGCAATTAGAGTAAATAAATAAAGTGCCTCAAATGGTTCTCCTCTAGCCTTTTGGAAATAGTGGGTGAGGAGAAATTATTTTTTTAATTTCATTTAAGATATATAAAAGAGGAACCTTTTTAGGCAATTTTGAGAGCATCAAATATTATAAATAAAAGGAAAAAGTGTATTATAAGGGACTCAGTATATTATGAATTTTAAGTTCTCTTTAAAAAGTAAATATCAAATGTAGTAATCTGCACATTCTAAACAAATTTACTCATATCAATCTAATTTTCATTATAAAATTAAACATCAAATACTAAAATTGTCTTGGACAACAGGTTGACTTGAAAATAAGTCTGTCTCTGAAGTGTAATGTGGTAATTAGTTGATTTATATTTAATATTGTCCTCTGATATCTATAGATTAAAATATGAGGCATATCTTTTAAAGCTTTCTTCAGTTTTTCAGTGTGATTTATATTAGATTTTAATGTAGGTTCAGATTTCACATTGCCACAGAGACTTTAAGGCCAGAAATACCATTATATTTATGTTGTTTGCCTTCCTGCATTACGTAGACCAGTAATGCAGATTTTCATCAGTGATTCCTGCATGAAGTGTAGAACTTCTGTTTTGAGCTAGCGTATTCTTTTAAGAAGACATCCAGTGTTGACTGAAAGAGAATCCACCACAAACGTCGTGAATGTAATGTAGACATTGTTGGTACACTTAAGTAGACTTTTACCACCAAGAAATATGATTGAGACGTTGGAAGGATAGACGGTCTAACTATGCTAGAATTTATTGCATGGTTGATTTGTCATTCTATGACCATGTAGTTCAGGGTCTGAAGGACAAGCTGCAAATTTTTGGAGAAATCATGGAATCTATTCTTGGTGTGGATCTTAAAATTATGATTACAAAAATGACCACTCTATTCAACAGAAAACTTGCTATGTGTTCAAAGTCCTAAAATGTGATGCTTTTTATTCATAGTATTGCAGAGACAATAGAGTATGATGGATTCTACATTCTTCGACATCAACAAACTAAATTTCAGTTGTTGAGGCATTTGCAAGAGAAGGCATAGATTCATACATGTCACTGAGGACAAAATGGAATAGCACAGATGTGAGGGTCTGCTTGGCCTGGGGAATCTTTTTATTACCAGTGATGAGGTAGAATTAGAGAAATAACCAACTTAACTCTTGAATCCTTAGTTGGATTTTTTTTTTTTTTAATTCCATTTCTTGTAATTGCATCCATTTTATAAGCTGATCTTTTTGGATGTGGAAATAGAAGAAACTGTAAATATGGAACCCCACCGTGCCATTTTAGTAACTTTTCGGAGTGCAACTGCACTTTAAGATGCATAGGAAAAGTTTCAGATTTTGTTTCGTTTTTAAAGGGGGGAGAGGTTAAGTGTAGTCTTACAAGAAACAAAACCAAGCTGACTCTTCTTCCGCCTTCCATCTCCCCCCAAAAAGTTTTCCATCCTAGAGGTATAGCATGCATATAAAGCATAGTTTCTTCACTTGCCTATTATGAGCTTGAGCCTAGCAGGTCATTAGTATTGAAACTAATTAGTTTCAGCGAGCACTGCACACACTTCGCACCTCCCCGAATCAAGTCTTATGTACCTAACCTTGCTTGTACTGAAGACAATGGCAGAATTCTCATGGACTCCAGTTGGGGAAGATCAGCTCTTGTTTTGGAGAAATGCCTAGGCACAGAGGTGCCTAGATGCTCTGAGTATGTTTACCAGACCTAAAGAAGAGGTCCGTGTAAGCTCGAAAATTTCTCTCTCCAACAGAAGTAGATCCAATACAAGATATTATCTTGCCCACCTTGTCTCCTTAGGCACAGAAGGTGTGATTAGGACAGCAACTTCTCTCTTGCGGTGTGTGTGTGGTGGACAGTTGTTTTTTGGGGGGGTGAGCTTTATTGTATTTTATTTTTTCACTTTTTGTATATTGATGATAATGCAGTATGTTTAAATATGGGCCTGACTTTCAACAAGACCGTTGCTTTTGTAGGAAATGTTGTGCACCTGTAATTGACTCAGCTCTTTCCTGGCTGTTCATCTTGTGGGAGCGATTCATCATGCTTGGATAGCAAAAAATTAAACACTGTAGAGAAAATCTTAGGATAGACAGTGGGTGGAAAACTGTCAAATCAAGGGAGAAGTGAAAGGAGAGGAGGAGAAAGTGGTATGATAGAAGTGTTATTTCCAAATAACACTCTCCCCCTCCAAATTTAGGATTTGGGGGGTGGGGGAGGCGGAGGGTTAGTTTCAATTTAATCTAGAAGCTGACTCTACAGTAGTATTTAAAAGTGGGATAAGTATGCTCATTACCAACCAGTGTCCATTGCTTCTCTACATGGAGGACTAAGAAAAAAAATCACATATTGTAACATAAGCTGGCAATACATTTTGACAATGGCTTTTATTACTAATTAATTAACATTTTCTCTATGCAAAGTAACTTTTTTTTGTAGAATATTTTATTGTTCCCTATCTCAAAATAGGAGCTTATTATTTGTTGGGCCCCATCCTGGTGTGCCCTGTGTGATGTGAGGTGGGAGTTGAGTTCAGTCAGCTTCTTGCAGGTTCAGGCTCTTGTGTGCTCAGAATTCCCTTTTGACCCCAATGGGAAACTGAATGCACAAGGAATGTTGGGCTTCTTCCATTATTAATTATTTTGAATGCTTACAAAAAATACAGCTGTGCCAGATTGCTGCCCCACATAGCTTATCTAAGGGCCCCGTCCTGTAGGATGCTGAGCGCTTCCGCTCCTGTGGAAATAACTTTACATTCAAGTTGACTTCATGGGAGTCGATGGCTGCCTGCATTTATCAAGTTGCACGCTGTAACTTACAGTTTATACATGCATAAAATATTATGTAGATTATTCTAAAAACAGTCTTGATTCTGTCCTATAACCTTCCCACCACCCGTTTCACAAGGATACACTTATAACTATAACTTGAGTCATATTTTAAATTCTTGACTGCGAAATCGGAGCATAATGCATTCTGCAAACAAGTCAGCTCCTTTGTCTCCTTCATAACTAACTATTGCATTTGCTAGCCTGATTTGATGAATGGGATGCCATGAGGGCTAGCCCCTTCTGTTCAGCATGTCTTTGGTTAAAGATGAAAAAGTAGTCTGAATCTGGAAGATGGGACCTTGGACTCTCATTTAGGAGTGAATAGAAAAGGTGTTATGCCATTTTTAATCCTTAGAGTGGAGGCGGGTAGACTAGGTCAGGGCTGCCCAGAGGATTCAGGGAGCCTGAGGCAAAGCAATTTATGGATTTTACTGTAGTGCATATTGGTTTTAGTGTTACCTACAGCCTTAACTTAGTGTGTGTGGTTTGGGCGCCGGAGAGGGGCATGATAATTTTCGTTAATCCAGTATATGTCACTAGAATTAACATAATAGCATTGAAAGTTCTAAATGAGCAGCTCTGATATAGATAGATAGATATACACACAACTGCAACTCACTCCTCATGATTTAAATCTGCAAAAGAATGGTGATGGTCTGTATCTGTGCTCAAACATCGTGCAGTTGTGTTGCTAGTACAGTGAGACCCTATATCTGGTATAATTGGAAGTGGTGGGGTATGCATCATGGAATTGCAGCCCCCCATCCCTTCCCATTCTTCTAGATTAAAAGAGGATTTCTCAAATTATGAAATGCAGCTTTCTAAGGACAGGAACCAAGGGACAGTTGATGTCTATGGAAAGTTGCTATAAATAACTCACTGTGTTAACATAAATTCTTTCACTAATGAAACCTACAAAAGGGGTTTTGTTCCAATCCTACAAAATACTTAGTATGTCCCTGTCAGATTAGTACGTGCCTGTTTGGACATCAGCACTTCTCCCGTCCTGCCCTCCTCTGCCCCAAAAGAAGAGTTGAGGGTGAAATCTATATACTAAAACTATCAAATTGTTGTTGTAATAATTGATCTTTGTAAAGAGTTCTTTCCATTGTTAATAGTAAAAGCAACACTGGTTGGATTTTTTTTTTGTCCACTAGAGCACAATTTGCTTAGGTCTGTTAGCCGAGATTTAAAAATTAAATTGCATTGTAGTATATCTTGCCACTTTTCTCTGAAATGTGCCCAATTAGTCTTTCTCAGAAGCTGTAGCTATTTAAACCTCAAAAGACTCACTGGGTTTATAAATGATCACTTGTGAATCCTAAAATCAAAAGGCTCTTACCCAGGAGATAAAAGCCTCTGTAGCTGCTGGGGCAATGTAAGATCTGCTGACTATGACATTCCTGGCTTTGAATTCCCCTTACTATGCAAGGCTGCCTCTTTGCTTTCTCCTTCATCTATGACCTCTCTCATGTCCACACCGCAAAATAAGCCTGGGCTCAGAATCAAGCTCAAGCCTAACCCCTGCCTTTCATCTACATACAAATCATGCTAGCCCAGGGCTTGGACCCAGTGCCCCAGGACCCTGGAGGGTCTGAGCAAGAGTTAAGCCATGAGCAGGGTTCAAGCCCTTTTGCTTTGCAGTGTAGACACAGCCCCTCTTGACTGGGATCCTGGGAGTCCAGTCCCAGTTCCACAGGCCAACTTCTTCTCTCCTAAGAATCTTCAGTCCGCTCCAATGAAAACAGAAGCAACCTCCCCTTGGCATACAGCAGCAGCTCAGAGTCCGCATTAACCCTTCCATTGTCTTCTGACCACCAAACACCCCACCAAAGAGCCTTCTGTGTTTGCAATGGAGACTAACCAGAATATGCCTTTTTTTAAACTGCATTTTAGCAAAAGTTTCAGCAATGACTGCACATACCAGTAAATAGCGAAGAAACTGGCATCTTTTCATATTTACTGGACTGGTGACCAGCACAGGGAGCAGATTAAGCTGCTCAAGAGCAAGTACAGAAAAACCAGGGACCAGAACCACACTTCATGCAATTTGCCAACATCATGCCCATTTTTTTTTTTTTTGGAGTTTGACCTGGTGCTGGGCACTGCATCCAATCATGGTACATGATGACGTGGTCAGGGATGGTGCCCTGTTGGCCCCAGAATCCAGCATGGGGTCTCATAGGAGCCAGCAGCGGGTGCCGAGTAAGGCTCATGAAGTCGTTCTGTTGATGAAACGAGCCCCAAAGCAGGCTTTGGAACAGGAGGAGAGCAGCAGCACATTCTGGGTCCATACTTAGAGGAGCTGTTTGATGTACCTCCTTAGGAACAGCCTGCTGTGGTGCCTGCAGCAGACACAGAAACCACTCCTGAGCCCAGTAAGTTTCTGGAACCATTATAAAGTTTTGTTACAGTAACACGAGGGATTTCCACTCTATGAACCAAAGCGAAAGTTATGAGAAGCGCTGACTAACAGCATGTATCCGCTAATGGCAGATTGTATCCTAGAGCCTTAGAGTCCCTCCTCTCCATTCCCCCCACCACATGGAGTACAATGGCAGCCAGGAAATGCAAACCATAAAGACCACCTTTATGGTGTGGTGTTATTGGAGAGAGACAGATTTTTTACTAGGGTCATTCCTGCTTTTAAAAAATAACCTTACATTGGCATTACTTTTAAGTTCGCTGCTCTGTAACCATTCAACCGTCTATCAAGCTGTTTGGAAACAGTGAATTCAGGGGCGGGAAGGAGAGGGGATAGAGAAATGTGTTCAATGTATAAATCTAGTCCATTTCAGTTAGATGCAGTCCATAAATTATAAAAATCATTTGTCCCAAGTACAACCGGGGTTTGAATTTTTGTCCGGAAATGTGCTGGGGGCGGAGAGGAGGAAGGCTACGCAGTTCTGCATGTTTGCATGCAGCCATAACCAGCTAAGCCATATAGACGCTAACACAGCATCCTATTGATTCCTTCATTAATTCTGATTCAATTCTGGGTGCTGATAGCTGCAAACTATTACTGAAGCAGGAACTCCAGATAGATAGGTAGTCACATTTCAGGGAAGGGCATAGCTCAGTGGTTTGAGCATTAGTCTGCTAAACCTAGGGGTGTGAGTTCAATCCTTGAGGGGGCCATTTAGGGATCTGGGTCAAAACTCTGTCTGGGGATTGGTCCTGCTTTGAGCAGGGGGTTGGACTAGATGACCTCCTAAGGTCCCTTCCAACCCTGATGTTCTATATTTTCCGGGTTCACGTTGGTAGCTGACCAGCCCACTCCACTCATATATGTACTGTTCAGTCACTATACATTTGAATACTTCAGCTGCATATACTGCAGGTTTCCCATAATTTCCTTGAATAACCTCTCCCTTTGCCAATCAGGCACCACAAGAACAGTTATGTCCTTCAAAGTGTGAAAGGCCGGAAATGATGGGAAAAGAGCTTGTAATAAGGCCACTGGCCACCCCCTCCCACCCCACTCCCAATAGTTCTGCAATTTTTAGAAAACAAACAGCTTTGAGTTTTTAATTTACCATTATCTCTGCACTTCTTTCACTGTGACTAACCAGGCTGTGTGCAGGCAGCTTCTGTGGACTGCAACATCCCTGTCACAATATATTGAAATTCAGTTTTGTAAAGTAACATTTTGTCCTTGAAATTCCACAAGAATTATTTCTGTGGTCCTTCACTGAGCTATTTGAGACAACAACCCAGTGTGCCTTGTCCTGTTCCAGGCCTCTCAACCTCTGCTGGCCCTAATATCTCCATAGTGCAGTACAAGCCTGGCCCAATGTACCTTCATGGACCATTCCAAGAGAAAGCATTTCCATGATGAAGATCTGGTTGAAGTTCTTGACAGGGCCAACAAGTAGGTCCAGTACCAGAAGTGGAGGGATTTATGGCAAGAGGAAAGGCTCAGGCTGCACAGCTTGAGGACAGGGTTTCAGCACATGAGCAGTCACTTATTTCACAGTTCCTGGAACAGGAAAGGCAGCTAGGGGAAAAGGACAGAGCTCAGCAAAGAGTACTGTTGAAGCGACTCATATCAATCACTGCTGCAAGAGTACCGGCTCCTGCTCCCTCTCCCACAGCACAGCCTGAGTCCCCTGCAATGTACCTCAGGCCACAAACAGCTTGGAAAACTCCATGTCTGGGTGGCCCATGCAACTATGCCTCATAAGTGGCTGGGCAGGGCCACTTAGTCCCATGCAGTCCTCCACCTTGACTCCCTCTCCTGTGGATGTCTTCCCCTCTCGCCCCTAGCACCACCTGCAAGGAAAATGGGGGAAGAAGGGAAAGGAGAATGGGGGACATGCAATGGTAGGGAATTTCTGTTGTGTACATGGTTTCACAGCTTGCACTTCATGCATTTTGTGTTTTGTTTTGCTTAGGAAAGATTCTGTTGTAACTGGTGTTTTGATGAGTTAATGGCAGCAGGTCTGCCTGGCAGTGGGTGAATGTTGTGCTGTTTTAATACATGTTTATAAATAAAGCTTTTTATGTCATCAATAAAGTTTGTTGCTATCACTGAATCTCATCATACAATCTGTATTTGAAATAAAGCTAAGCACATGATCAGGAACAATTGGGAATTAGTATCTGAACACTATTCCTCTATACAGTTGGGTACAGCAATCCACATTTGAGTCACTTTCTTATATAAATTCATAATGTGAAACATCCCCCATCCAACCCCCATTTCATAAATAATCAGATCATTCACAAGCAGATTGCATGGCAATCAAGCCCCATCCCCCCACAAGCACATTCATAAAGGTACTATTCCACCTCTTCCATTGGACTATGGAAGTCCATAATGTGAGAGCACAAAAAATCCCTGATTTTTCTTGCTCGGGTGCATCCAGCTCCAGCTGTGGTACGGGCACTTTCTAGTTAAGCATACCGATTCAGTAGCCCCTCGCTGTCATAGGTCCTCAGGAGGAAATGGCTCACCTCTGACTTCACAAAGATTACAAAGAGCGCAGCAAGCCACAGTGATGTGGAAGTATTAATCACACTGGAATCCAAATGGATCTGTCAACACCTCCAACAGGATTTCAGTTTTCCAAAACACATTCACAATCATTCTACACCACCTGAGTGTAATTAAACTTTTTTGCCAGCCTCTGAAGTCAGGGTATGGTTTTATAAGCCAAGGCAAAAGGGACTATGCGGGGTCCCCCAGAATATTGGCGGCGACAGTAACTCTGTAACTTTGACAGTTACATTTGGTGGGAATAGTATCCCAGATTGTCCATGAATGTAGACTCCTGATAGGTGAAAAACCCTGGCATTGTGAACTTTCCCAGGCAGCCTACATTGACATTCATAAATCAACCTCTGTGATGCACAAAGGCCTGCATAAAAATGGATTAGTACAAAGGAGGACAATCTGTGGGCACTTGAGTCTCATCAGTGTCCCCAATGCAGTTTGGAAACCCTACTCTCTCCAAGCCAGCAGTCATCTCAGGAATATCTTTTATGCCTGCCATGTTGTGAAAACCACCCACCTGATTGCCTCAGAAACCTCTGCCACCATCACTTTATCCACAGTCGACTTTCCTACATCAAACTGATTGGCAGCAGACAATAGCAGTTTGGTGTAGCCAGCTTCCAGACAGCTATAGCAACCCACTTTTGGACCAGCAATGGTGGCTGCATGCATGTGTCTTTATGCTGGAGGGTTGGGTCAAGCTGCTCACAAAGCTCCAGAAATGTAGATGTCTTCATGTGAAAGTTCTGGACCCACTGCTGGTCATCTGACATCTGCATGACATTGTGATTCCCCCACCCTGTCCTTGTGGCTCTGCGCCGAAAGCACCAGCCTACGTAGGGGGCGTCGGCAGCTATACCAAGGGTACTGAGAAGCATCAGCCAGTGCAAATCTGTCATGCCTGGGTGGTGGCCATAAGCTCTGTCGGGTGCCTTTGGTGGGTCAGAAAACACCACCAAAATGTCCACCAGCACCTCGCAGAAGCTCTGCCCAATCCCTGACACAGAAAGTGCAAGCAAGAGAAGCTCCTGAAAAGGGGTCTCCTCCATGTTGATCAGCAGGCTGTGTTGGTGTGCTGTTCAAACTTCCCAGAACACGCAGGATGGGCAGTCAGGTTTTCCCACATTGCACCAAAGGGCTAGAACCGCCACATGTCAGGAGGGCACGAAGGAATCCTGTGATATGGTTAGTTTGTCTCAGGTCTGAATGTTGCCGTGTGGACACCAGAGCCCCCGGTTTGAGCCCAAGTTAGAAGATTCTTAATGTAGGGCTAATCATCAGTGTAGATGCTCAAGTCCTGGGTTCTCTAACCTGGATCAGCTGACCCCAGTGCCACTCACTCTGGGCTTACATTGCAGTGCAGCCATAGCCCTGTACACCTCACCACCAGTAGCTGCGCTATGCCTGTTCAGGCACTAAGAAATCACCTTAAACTCTCTTTTCAGAAATGAAATTTGATTCCATTTAAACATATTCCTGTACTGGACAATCCTGATGCATGTGTTTATTTTGAGAGATGTACTGAGCACGCTCAGTGCATTTCCCATCCACATTCTGCCAGTCAACTACGTAGAAGAATTTTTAACAGGGCAAAAAGGCACTTTCTGGCTAACTGTAATGTTTTGGAGCTCATACAGATGGTAAAGGAGATCTCCTCCTAGACTCATAAACTTTAAGGCCAGAAGAGACCATCTTGGTCATCTAGTCTGACCTCCAGCCCATTGTAGGCCACAGAAACTCACCCACCCGGTCCTATAATAACCCCAGAACCTCTGGCTGAGTTACTGAAGTCCTCAAATCATGGTTTAAAGACTTCAAGTTACAGAGAATCCACCATTTACTCTAGTTTAAACCTCCAGTGATTCAGAGGGCAAAAAAACCCAAACAAACCCAGGGTCTCTTGCCAGTATGATGTGGGGGAAAATTCCTTTCCAACCCCAAATATGGTGATCAGTTGGACCCTGAGCATGTGGGCAAGACTCTCCAGCCAGACACGTGGGAAAGAATTCTTTGTAATAATTCAGAGCCCTCCCCATCTAGTGTCGTGTCTCTGGATGTTGTGGATATTTGCTATTAGCAGTCGCAGATGGGCTACATGCCATTATAGGCTGTCTCATCATACCGTTCTCTCCATAAACGTAACAAGGTCTGTCTTGAAGCCAATTAGGTTTTAGTCCCCAGTATGCCCTTTGGGAGGCTGCTCCAGAACTTCATTCCTCTGATGGTTAGAACCCGTCATCTAATTTCAAGCCTAAACATGTTGATGGCCAGTTTATATCCATTTGTTCTTGTGTACACATTGGTGCTTAACTTAAATAACTCCTCTCCCTCCCTGGTATTTATCCCTTTGACGTATTTATAGAGAGCAATCCTATCTCCCCTCAGCCTTTGTTTCATTAGGCTAAACAAAAGTAAAGCTCTTTGAGTCTCCTCTTGTAAGGTGGGTTTTCAGTTCCTCTGATTATCCTAGAAGCCCTTCTCTGCACCTCTTCCAGTTTGAATTCCTTTTTCTTAAACACAGGAAACCAGAATTGCACACAGTACTCCAGATGAGGTCTCAGCAGTGCCTTGTATAATGACACTTCCGTGTCTCTACTAGAAATACCTCATTTGATGCACCCTAGTCTTGGCTTAGTCTTTTTCATGGCCGCATCATAGTGGTGGCTCAGTCATCCTGTGATCAACCAGTACACCCAGCTCTTTCTCCTCCTCTGTTGCTTCCATATGATATGTCCCCAGCTTATAGCAACAATTCTTGTGCATGACTTTGCACTATTGAATTTCATTCCATTTCTATTACTGCAATTTTCAAGGCTGTCCAGATCTTTTTGTATGGTCCTCCTCCGTGCTGGCAATACCTCCCAACTTTGTTACGGGCGAGTCTCATCTTACACGCATTTAACATGAGCGAATTCAGCTTTGCGCCATCGGCAAAAACAAAAAAAGGGAAAAATAACAATTTAAATACTCAAGTATCAGAGGGGTAGCCGTGTTAGTCTGAATCTGTAAAAAGCAACAGAGAGTCCTGTGGCACCTTTAAGACTAACAGAAGTTAGTCTTAAACTAAGAGTCTTAAAAGTTAAGATTAACTTCTGTTAGTCTTAAAGGTGCCACAGGACTCTGTTGCAATTTAAATACTGTACCTGTTGTCGGAGAATAACAGAGTTCTCACTTTTTGTTTGGGTACAGCAAGTCAGATACTTTATTTTCTCTAACAATTGCTTAGAGGGAGAGAGCTAAACAGGTCTCTCTACAGGTAAACAATTACAGCAAACCTTTATACCTTTCATTACAGACAATAATAAGCAACAGCTGCATTTTGTTTATACATAGGCCATCTTGATATCTTATTTTTCTCACTTGTTTTGACTCTAGTCTACATACAATATTTTCTACACATTCTCAAGGTCGCAACAACTTCTCACACAGTTCTTTCCCACTCGCCTCACACAATCCTCGCTTCTACAAATCTCGCGTTATTAGGGTTAGAGTTAGCCTGACTCTTGCTAACGAACTGTCATGCATTGCATCCCCTTCCTGTCAGTTCTTTCTGTGCTTCTACACTGTAGTGCGGGCAATTCCGTCTACCATTACACTCAATGTAATTTTGACTATACGCGATTTTCGCTTTACGCGCTGACAGCAGAATGTAACCCCAGCGTAAGATGAGACTCGCCTGTATCTGCAAATTTGATTAGCACACTGCCACTTTTTTTGCCAAGATCATTCTCAAAAACGTTGAGAGATTCGTCCTGAGACAGTTCCCTGAGGAATCCTCTAGTAACCTACCTCAGATTAACAGTTCACCTTTCAGTATGACCAGCTGTAGTCTTCCCTTTAACCAGTTCCTTATCCACCTTTCAGCTCCCATATTAATCCCCATCTTCTTCAATTTAACTAATAATTTCCCATGTGGAACTATCAAATGCCTTACTGAAAACCAGGTAGATTTGATCTACTGCATTTCCTTTGTCTAGAACAGGGGTGGCCAAACTTGCTCACCCTCTGAGCCGTATAAGATAATCTTCAGAAGTTAAAGAGCTGGGCGTGCCTGCCGGGGCTTGGGGCTTCAGCCCTGCAGTGTGGTAGTGGCTCAGGGCTTCTGCCATGTGGGGTCAGGGAGTCTTGGGGCTTCAGCACCAGCGGGCTCACCTGCTGGGCCTCAGGCAACCACCCTGCCATAGGGCATAAGTCTCAAACTTCCCCAAACAGTGTAGTAGGTGAAGAATGAGAGGAGTATGGGGGGGCCAGAGAACAGCACTTTAACTGTAAAAGAGTCGCATGTGGCTCCCAAGCCGTGGTTTGGCCACCCCTAGTCTAGAAAATCATTTATCTTCTCAAAGAAAGAGCTCAGGTTGGTCTGGCACAATCTACCTTTTGTAAAACCATGTTGTATTTTATCCCAATTACCATTTATCTCTATGTCCTTAACTACTTTCCATTTCAAAATTTGTTCCAAGACCTTGCATACAATTGGGGTCAAATTAACCAGCATATTGTTTCCTGGATCACTTTCTCCCCCTCTTTCTTAAAAATAAGTACTATATTAGCAATTCTCCACTCATAGGGCATGACCCCCAAATTTACGATTAATTAAAAATCCTTGCTATTGGACTTGCAATTTCATATGCTAGTTCCTTCAGTATTCTTGGATGGAGATTAACCAGGCCCCCCACTCAAACAAATGTTAAGTGGGTGGCTCAAGAAACTGATGGTAATAGGAGTGACACTCATCCACCCACATACCAAGTGCTTTTTGTGTAGTTGTCAAATAGGCTAACCTGACCTGGTTTTTCCTTTCTGGGGGGACCACATCCTACTAGTAGTAGTACAGGAATTGTTAGCTGCTCACCCATACAGGTGAGGGGAAGTGGAACAGGTCATGAATGGGAATGCAGGGATCACAGGAGACAAAGCTCAGTAAATGAGCTCTTTCTTCTGTTTAATAGCTTTCTAGCATATAGATATGGTTTTGTTTTATAGTTCAGCCTGCTGTGAAGGGCTTTTCTGCTGTATAGTCTGGCCTGGTGCAGAGCCAGCTTCTGGAGCCTATAGGGACTTGTATAGCCCGGGAAGCTGTAGACTTCTTTCTGCTAGGTCAGACTCTAAATGTTCAAGAAATAACTTTCAGATATTGTATTTTGTTTTTTAAAAAATAACAATTTAAAAGATCCAGTCAGTTTGTGCTGATGACATGACTGAGTGCAGATTTCAGTCAGTATCCTGTAGAATTTTCCAGAGCACATGAGAATTTTTAGGGGAACTTTTTATTTTACATGTATGTTCTCTCTCTCTCTCTCTCACACACACACACACACACACACACACACACACACATTATTCTTGCCTCATTATGTGACTTTGGGTGGCTTATGCTGTTTTCTTCATAGAATTTGTATGCACGTGTGAGTGTGTACTTCCACCGACTTTACTGACACATTCTACAGTGTGTAGACTTTCAGACTCCATTTAAAAAAAAGTCTTCACTGCTGCAAATAATGCATTTTTTTTCTATTCTGAATGTTCTTTCTCAAATATCTTCTGCTTCTGGTATCCCACATTCTGCAGTTGGAATTCATGTTCAGTACACTGTATGAATGGTGTGTGTTGTATTCAGAAGCTGAGCATATTTGATTCTAGGTCAAAATCAAATGTGACATTTCCTGTTTAAGTCCAAACTAGATACTTTCAGCAATACAAAGGGGACTTATAATCGTTTTGCACAATTGTTTTTGCCTTGCCTTGCCTTGTACTGTAAATCATTGACAGTACATTACAGAGTTTTTTGCCATGCTTCAAAAATAATGGCTTTCATCATAAACTTGATTAAACCTGCAAAACTGAAAGTAGCGGAAATTTACCAGTGTTCTGGGTCAGTTCAGTAACTGAGGACACAAAAGGAGTTTTCCCTTATAACAATGTTTGTTTGTTTGTTTGTTTTTAACTATGTAAGTTAGCTGACTTAAGTGTTGCAATTCACAGCATGTAAAAAAGGGGACAAAACTAAGGGCAAAACATTGCTCTCACATCTTCACCAGTTGTGCTTTAAAACTTTCCACTTTTCTTCTACACCGGTGCAGTTACGTAGATGGCGATGGGTGCGCTAGTGTCGAATACCTATCAGCATTTTAATCGCTATTGTCTAACCATGCTCAGAGCAGGTCTAGATGACAGGGTGGCTAACATGCCAGTTCCCGCTGCTACATGATGAAACAGTGGTAGCAACTTTAGGCAATTTTTAGGCAAATCGTAGGCAATTTTATGAAATATTGTCTAATTGAGACAAGGTCTTAATTATTCTAATAGATTTTGACTGATTTTGGCACATATCAAGACAGCAGAATCTCCTATTGACGTCAGTGAGAAGAATTATATGAACATAGGGAGAGCAGAATTCCGGAGTCAAGAATCCATTATGAGGATGCGAGCAACATATTGCCCTTAGAGACAAGACTTGCTTTATACAGTTATGTAGTAATAATAAAAGAATGTTAAGCAGGAAACCAAGGACACATCTGAAATGTGCAGAAAACAATAGGCCAAATTCTGCTCTGGGTTATTAGAGGGTAAAGTACTGCCCTTAAACTTTATTTTTATGTGCTAATGATGCCACTTTTTGTTTTTTCACTGTTTAATGTAATGGACTAAAAGTGAGGGAGGAGCTGCTGCTGCCTTTGTTGTTTGTTGTTTTAGAGCAGATTATTAGGGAAATAGTATGACGTTTTAACCCGTAGAATTCTGTAGTTCAGTTGCCTGCAAAATGATGTCTTTGACATCCAGATGTTTACACTAATATAGCACAATCCTAGGATTACATGTACGACTGCATTATTCTAATTCATGTTGGGACTCTCTTTTAAGGGGAGAACTGCTGTATTTTTTGGATATAATGAAAAACTAAATGTACAGTCTCATTCATGTATTCTGTACTGAAGCATTATGTCTCTGCAAAATCTTTTCATTTGTACTTCGTGTGTTGTCCTGAAAAATTAATTTCCTGTTTTCTTCATTTTGTTTGAGTATTTTGGAAGCATTTGTATAGGGGTTTTGGTTTGTGATTGGGAATGAAAACTCTCAAAAAGCTGTGACTGTTTTTTTCCCTCTAAAAGATGGTGGTGAATTCAAAATCTACACCATTTTTTTAAAATTAAGTTTAAAGTAGTTTAAAGAACTACATCTACCTCTGGTCCTTCCCCCACACGACACCAGATACAGTAGTTTTTACAACAACATTTTTCTAGTTTTCTCACTTCCATTGCTGTATGACAAATAGGGATACTTGCTATACACAAATTACTGTCTGATACAGTGGTTCTCAACCTTTCCAGACTACTGTACCCCTTTCAGGAGGCTGATTTGTCTTGCTGTTTTTCACTTGTGAGCCTTGTCTGAAGCCGGAGCATTGGTTGTCAAGGCTGAAGCCCGCCACTGCTATCTGGGGTTGAAGCATGTAACTTACCTTTGCATGAGGCCAGAAGCAACTGGTCTGCTTGCCCCCATAACACTGGCCCTGCATTTGCAACCCCTCTATACCCATCCCGTGACCCCCTAATGAATCACAACCCCCAGGTTGAGAAATGCTGAGCACCCACTGGAAAACATCTGTCCTTGGTTGAGAGCCACTGGTCTAATGGACAAAGTAAAACTGAAACATAGATGATTTTTTTAATCTTTCAGTTGTTATAGTAGTCTTAGTTGTACTTGAAACAATAATAGGTAAAACAAATGTAGACAAAATGATTTTAGTGTCCCTTTAAGTGCTTCCTTCAATAATCTTCATTTGATCTTGACAAGTTCAGTTCCACCTGCTTAATAGCACTCTTTTTCCCATATTGCCAGATCGTAAGCAGACTGTGCTATAACAATTCAGTTAAGTAAAAATGAACTCTGATGTATTTTTAACTTGTTTCTGGCATACAATTTGTTTGTTTATGTGGTCTAGTCATGTTGCTGTAATTTTTGTTACACTAACATTCTTCTGCTGAATGCACCTTAACAGAGAAATGAATTTGTAAATTGTGCATTTTTACAAAATTAAATTTCAACAAGAGTCTTACTGTGCCAGATATGCCACATCATGGAACATGAGCATGTGTAGGCGGTTGTTTATAGAAGAAGAAGAATCTCTTTTTTTTTTTTTTTTTTTTTTTTTTTTTTTCCTTAGACTTCATAGGAAAAGTTTTTTTTTAAAGTATGTGTCAGACCTATTCTGTTGCAGTCCCGTGTAACTTTTTAATTACAGTACCATACTTCTAACACTTCTTGTGGGTAACGTGGGATGTAGTTGGTCACCATCAATCCATGTAGCGTCGCTGGACCCAGTGCCTCACCAACTGAGTCTATGCCATGCACATCCCCCACCTTCCAGTCCAGCCCACACAGATGCAGTGTCACTCCCAATACAACATAAGATAGCTGCAGCCACTGAGCATGCCTGATGGGGCGAGCTTGCCCAGGAGCAGCTGAACCTGGTGCCTAGGTCTGCCCCTGCCAATGGTACGAACCGTGTGCAACTTGCATATGGTTGGCACCACTGAATAAGGGAAATGTTCTACTTCCCCCAGGACAGAGAGTCTAGGGGGACAGTATCATGAAACCCATGATGGGAGGCATGAATTAAAAGAATTTTTGAAAAACAGTTTGTGGTATATTGAGGACTGTGTTGGCATTGCAAGCTGTTGCTTTAAGAACAGGGATCTTACCTGTGTCTGCTTGCAGGGTTGGGAGTCCCTGTAGCCAAGCCTGCGATTGGTGTCCATTTTCCAAACAGCCACCTTTAAGTAAGGTGGGATGAGTTGTGCTGCTCTGCTTTTGGGAGCAGCCTGTTTTGTTTCTCTCTGTTTCACGTGCATTCTGAATTCTAAGAAATAGTGTTACTATTGTTGGAAGGTTGCAATGCATCTGATGTATCTGTCTAACTTCTCTGTTTGTATGCTGTGAAATTTAACCGTTTGCGTTGTTAGGATTACAGCAGGGAAAGACAAGATTGCTTAGTGTATTTGAACATGCGACTAGAAGCTAAGCCTCCTGGATTCTATTTCCAGTTCTGACATACACTTACTCAGGCAAGCCCCTTAACGTCTTTGCTTTAGTTTAACCATATGGAACTGATCGTGTTGCCTTACCCTCCCTTTGGCATTATGAAAATTATTTGATATTTTGTAGGGTGCTTTGAGATTTTGCTGTGGTAAGATAGAATTTTTTACCAAATAAATGCTCAAATATAAATTGTAATAAATATTAAAAATTGGAGTGATTATGAACATACCTGACTACTGGAAATTCTTAGTAATTCTGGCACCCAACAATTATCTGAAGGATGCAGGAAGCCATGCATAATTGGGGATTTATCCTGCAGTGAGCTCTGCGTGAATACCAGGGTCCCATGCATGCAGAACTCGTTGATGGATCAAGGCCTTAGACTATAACTTGTTCAGGGCAGGGAATATCTTTTGCTCTGTGTTTGTACAGTGCCTAATATACTGGTAATAAGAGGGCCCTAGGTGCTTTTTTAATACCAATAATAAATGACCATATAACACTGCTCAACTCAGTTATGCACCACTGGTATAATGCCCTTTATTTTTATGCCCTGATGACTGTGGTAGAGTATTGTCCTTTTCAGTGAGCATCTACAGTATCCCAGCAACATTCCAAAGAGACAGCTATGAGAGTTATACTCTGATCTATTTTGAGAACTGTGGGCCCCATTCATAAAAAGTATTTGGCTGGCTGGTTTTGCATAGTACTCTTATTTCCTGGGTGTAAAAATATAAGCACTCTTCCCAAGGTTAATAAAAATCTTTTTCCTACTATTTGAGGAGTACACAATTTTTGAGTATGCAACTAAGTAAGAGGGGAAACAGCTGGAAACTATAGGATATCCCAGTCTAAATGCATATATTATTGAACACCCAAGTAGTTTTTTCTAAAAACTATTTAAGCCCCTTGATTGCTTGAGATAGCCTAAACTTATTGCCGAGCCAGACTTCTGATGGCATGAGCCATGTATGCTTTACATTGCTTATCAATCATTTTAAGAAGAAGACAGCTAAAATGTTTTCATTTAGAAAAAGCAAGGAAAAATGAATAGCAGGGGGATTTTAAGAGTGAGACCTTTTTAATCATACTTCAAAAAGCAGAAGTTAGAAACAGGCTGTGATTGCAGTTTCTCTGTACTGTATAATCTACAATATCTTCCATTTCATTCACACTGAGGCATTCCAATCTATTCACTTTTGTTTTGTTTTTCATTATGTTTGTACATATTTCAGCCTTCTCTGCCACGTATCCACACATCACCTTGATCAGCAGTCCTCAAAAAGTAGTCTTTAGAGAGCGGGCAGTGACAGTTTTTTCATGCTTCCAGCTGCTTCAGCCCATGTCAAGGATCTCCCTTGCAAAGAGAATGGATGACGGTAGAAGTAGGTGAACACAAGAAGGATTCTGCTTAGCTCCTGCCATGTAGGTGGAGAAGGAAAAGGAGCCAGGGACTGGACAACCAGGTGAACTGGAGATGTGCGCGCCATCAGTTGAAACACTAGCAGGAATGCCAATGGGGCTGGAGCCATCAGTGTGAGGGAAGGATCCAGGGGAGAAGAGAGCCAAGCAGCATGTGTGGGAGGAGAAAGGAGCTCCATACAGGGAGGCATATGCAGCGGGAGTGGCAGGCCAGGGATAGGGGAATGCTGGATATGGCACCAGGTGATAAAGAAGCATGTGCTGGTCGATAAAGGAATAGATCAGATGTGACAGAAGATTAAAGAACCAAAAAGTGATTTACACTCTTTAAAATGACAAAACATTGAATTAAACGCATCTAAAAATACCTAAGTATTTTCCTAAAGTTTTTTTTCTACATAAACACTTGCTGCTATTGTGAGAGTGATGGATCCTCACAACTGCAATTGGGACTCTGAGATCTGTTTCTCCAAGATGTAGCCTGCACCATGAGAATGCTCATTCAGAGCTTAAATACTACGGAGATGGTGCTGGAGATAAACATACTATTCCTGTCTCTCCATTTTCTTTGGGGCATGGTAGAGACCAGTTGCCCTTGCTCATGTCTTGAAGTTTGCTGATGCAAAATGATTCTATGAAAACCACTGGATTTCTGAAAGAAGCTGGTACCCTACTTATCCCGCTTTATAGACACTGCCCTCTTTCTTTCTGGATTTCATCCCCACTGAGAGGAGAGTCATCAAAAGTCAATGGGTAGTCTTAATGGATTTGGCTGGTGATGTCCAGGGTTTTGTCAGTCACAGCGGGGGAGAATGGGGGAGTCAATTCCCTTAGGAGCTCCCTGTTTGCTGCCTCTGGATTCCTCCTCCTGATGACTGGGCTTTTTCATATTATGTGCCTGCCATCTGGAACCCTCATTTATCAAAGAATGGCTTCAAGCTAACAGGGATGGCTCTGTTTCTCTGTGTAACCTAAACGTTTCCTTGATTTAAAAAAAAAAAGGTTTTATTGTTGGAAACCTTTCGGATGTTCACAGAACAAGAGTCCTTTATGTATAGTTTGGCATTGTATGGTACTAGATTGCTTTATGTAGGCAGAATTTAAGCTGTACAGTTTCTGTATGAATTAGGTATAATTTCCCTGTGTGTGTTTTCTGTGTTCAATTCTGTATTTTTTCAGAAGTGTCTTTTGTTGTTGTTAATAGGATTAAAAATATAAAGTAGGTGGGCTTTGGAAAAGCAATGAACACCGAAAATCACTCAATTCTGAATAAAATTGGGCACGCCATGTGAAGGCCAATGTACAAATCATAGGGGATACCAATGTCACTAGGATAGCACGGAGACCCCAGTGTGACTAGGAAAGGTGGAGCAAAATTTGTACTAACATCCTGCAATTACAATCTATTGAAGAGAGGGTAATACTTAATAGATGAATATATGATCCAGAAAAACCCACTCATTTAAAATAGAGAATGTAAGTTTATGGAGAGGTATAATAAATCTAAACTATAATGCTAAAATCTATAATACACTAGCGTCAGTATTTTGCACAGTAGTGAACACCACCTTTCTTTATACAGTAGATCCAAATCTTACAATAGAACCTTCACTAACTGCAGATACTGACCCAGGTTTCTCAATGCCAACGAAACTTTTAAACTTGTACCTGTTTTCATCTTTTTTCCTCCTAATTGTAATCATGTGAAGTAGCAGGATAAGAACCAAAATATATGAGATTCTGACTGGGTTGTTCTGGGCAGCCAGTAAGGCTAAATAATGCCTATTTATTAACCGGATCCAACCCAGCCATTGAAACTGGCAGTATTTTGTCAGTATTTATTTGGAGACTTTTCTATGACTCTCCTCACTGTAATATCTGAGCAAACATGAGTAAATCTGCCCTCCTAAATCCCCCTCTTACAGATGGGGAGCTGAGGCACAGGTGGATTAAATGACTTCCCACATGAAACTTGTCCCAGAACCGAGACCTCAGAGGCCCAGTCCAGTGGTTAATAAGGTCATCCTGCTGCTCCAGTAGATAAGCCAGAGGGATCTCTCTAAAGTTTTTGCATCAAAAGTCTTTTCTCACTAATAAGAACCAGCTACCATTATCAGTAGCATGCAGTGTATTGTAGCCGTGTCAGTCCCAGGATGTTAGAGACACAAGATGGTTGAGGAGATCTCTTTTATTGGACCACTTCCCTTGGTCTGTGTGGCTTGAAAGCTTTTGTCTCTCATCAACAGAAGGTGGTCCAATAAATGATATTACCTCACCCACTTGTCTCTGTATTATCAGTAGTGACAGAAATCATATTGGCATCACTGCCTTAACCGACAACTGGTGGTGATTTTCATTAAAAATGTATATATATTTCAGTTGGAACATTCAGAGTTTGTCTGGAGTGCTTTCATTAATTTCTTTGGTTTATTATTTATTTGAGTAAAGTTAAGCTTGCCATCTATGGGCTTGATTCAAAGCTCATAGTGGATCGGAGCCTTTCCACGTGCTAAAAAGATACATGATTTTAATGTCAGTCAGTGAGCCATCTTCCTCCATTGTTAATACTGGAATTAACTCTGTGTCTGGTATTGATGACACACTATCCCCCTGGGGGGGGGGGGGGGATAGCTCTGTGGTTTGAGCATTGGCCTGCTAAACCCAGGATTATGAGTTTAATCCTTGAGAGGCCATTTAAGGAACTGGGGTAAAAATCTGTCTGGGGATTGGTCCTGCTTTGAGCAGGGGGATTGGACAGATGACTTCCTGAGGTCCCTTCCAACTCTGATATTCTATGATTCTATGACAGAGGTCTAGTTGAATATTGAGTGTGGATAAGTAAAGGTGGTCTCATGAAACAGGAAATATCACTAATGTGAGCTGTAACCATCACAGTGGCTATAACCATAAAAAGGTTTTGTCTTTTATAAAACATGTTATAATTTCAAAAACGATTTTTATACCAGACTTCTACATGTCCCTAAGCTCCATCCATACAGTAGCTTCCACTGTTTGGTAATATAAATGATGTATAAAAGCTATATTGGATGCCATTGCTAAATAAATTGTTGTTGTGTATGTAACTTTCATTATTTTATATTTTATACTTTCATGATCTTATATTAGTATCCAGCTTTTGCTACTTTACTTTAATGGTGGGAAAGGTATGGGACACCTAAAGGCAAAAAATAAATAAAAATAGATGGAATAAACAAAATGTGATGGTCTGGATTGCGCTAACGTTTTTTATTGCTGCTTTTTTGAGGAGACTGACATGGGTCAGGAATAATTCCAATTAAAATATTATATAAAGAAGGTCGTTTTAAGGCACACTAACATATGTATATTTTTAGATACATTAAAAATCAAAATGAGTGAATTAAAGAGAGGATCTCTACCTTTCAAATAGTGTTTTGTCGTTCACAATACCCTATCTCCTCCTTATTCTTTTCTCCCAATGTGACGAAGGGAATGGATCTAAAGTTTCCTTGGGTTCCCCATATTACATACCTACAAGTGATGATAGTACCCCTTTCGACATTATGCTTTTCCTGTGTATGCACTGACCCTTGCTAGCCTCCTTGTGGCTAGAGCTGATCAAAAGTTGTCATTTGAAACTTTTTTCAAACAAAAAAAACCTTTATTTTTGTCACACAGAAGAAGACACTTCCAAGGGAAATGTCTATTATTTTCTATTTATTTTTCAGTTTTCATTGAAAATCACAAAACTGAAATTTCAGTGTCGGGGAGAGAGGGGCTGAATTTTATTTTCAACAAACTCAAAAACTTCTGAAGAAAAATTAATGAAAACCTTTTTTTTTTTTTTTTTTTTTGAAACTTGTAATAGGACCAAACAACATTTCCTGACCAGCTCTATTTATAGCACTGTTCGGGGAAGAAGACCAAAATATCTATGGCTTAGACCTTGTATTCAAGTTATTGACTTTTTCTGTCCCTGCCTCTCCCAATGTCTGTTTAGTTCCTCTCAAAGGTGCCTGTCAGTGATTGGAGACTATTAACAATATCAGAATTCTATTTCAGATTGTCTTCAATTAAAAGGATTGTTGTTTTGGTGGTATTGAAGTAGAATAAAGAATTATGAACTCTGTGTGTGTCTATCTGTACAGGCACTACAAACAGGTCCTCTAAGTAGGTTCTAAGCTTAAATTACAGAAACTTGAAATTTTACTTCTATCATTGGAGAAGCCTTTTGTGTGCTCAGCCTGCCACTGTTCAACCACCTATACAGCACCGTCATTTGGTTCCAAAGTCCGTGTAACCAGAACTGTTGCTTCCCTTTATAGGAAACACTTCTCTGTCGTTTCTTCTCCCCAAACATCAGGTTTCCTCTGTAAATAGAGACAGACAGGCCGCATATTACATTACTTTCCAAAATTAGGCCAAAATAACAAAACTTGACAAAATCCCTGAACTTTTTGAGGCATGCTAAAATGTTTCATTTCGTGAACCTTTAACAAGATACTCTGCCCAAATGAGTAAATAGGATTTCCTACCTGTGGTCAAACAAAAAGACCTATCAAGCCTGTGTCTCAAATGTTTTCCCACCCTACTGTCCAGTTCCACTGAGGGAGGGAGGGCTTAGTGTATCGAGTTCCTGCAGTGTGCAAGCTGGCAAGTGTATCCAAGGCTATAGTGAGAATTCTGTAGTATTCACATTATAACAAACCATAGGAGGTAATATTTTAGTTTCCTTTACTGTTTGACTGTTAGCAAATAAAGAGAATCCTGCACTTCTGTTTCTGGCCACTATTGGTTCACTGGATTGGTATATGAGAGATGTCCTGGGTTTTGGCCATCTCTCTTTAGGACAAGAAGGCCAATTCTTGAAAGACTTAGAAGCCCACACTACTGCAGGGAGAAGTTCATGGTTTTGGTTGTAAGGCCCCAATTTCTGTTTTCGGAGGTTTTAAAAATGTTTGATTGCTTTAACTTCTAGCAGAACAAAGTATAAAATTGCTTCATTCAGACAAAATACAAGATAGATGTAAAGAAATTCAAACAAACTTTGACTGATAATTTTGAGGCAATAATGTAAAGTCAGCAAGGAACTGAAATAACCATCTTGTTCTCTCACCTGTCTTTAAAGATAACTATACCCTACATCCCAATTTGGGACACTCGCTATTCAAGAGCATTCAAAAGCCTTTCTCCTCTTAAAACTTTAACTGCCTCGGTACTTACGTTACCCATATTGTTTTGCGGTAGAAGTAGATTTTTTAATAGCTTTTTTTTTTTCCAACCCAAATGCCTAGCAGCTAAGAGGGAAATGGACTGTACTGGAATTAGAAGTGTCTTAACCAAGTCTCAGAAAATGATTTCAATGCAATCTTTTCTAGTGTCTTCAGGAATTCCACCCAGCTATAAACTTGGTGATCATTTTACTCTCAAACACCAAACTAACAGAAATGGGCTCTTGCCCCCCGTCTTATTTTCAAGATCCATAACAAGTGTTTGTGACCCTAATACTTTAGAGGAAATATTTTTCACTTTAATTTTCAGTTTTCCTGATAGAGTCCTTTATGCCAAATCTTTATGTACAACATCAAACTCTGAGCATTTAGACTTAAGGTATTGTAGACCTGCTTCCCATTCTGGTCCAGAGCATTGTAGGTCCAACCCCTGTGATTTAGAGATAGACTTTTAGATTTGGAGGCTCTTTTTTTTTTTTTTTTAATCAGGATTTTCCCATACTATAGATTCCTTCAGCTACTTCTGTGTAAAGATAGTCATATAATCTGATCTGAAAAAGGTAATCCAACCCAGGAAATCATCTCTGCTTCCCCTCTTACACATGTGCATGCCATGATTTTGGGAAGGTTACTGGTGTAATAATCAACACTGTAACCTCTGCAATGCTGTTGCATCAATAATTCAGGCCCTTAAATCTTTCGTGCAAAGTTGTAAAATTACTCAGTCAGCTTTAACTCCGTAGCCACCTCTATCCTGGAAAATCTGGACCCGTACTCTCTATTTCTTAGAAGATTTTCTATTTGGGCTGCAAACTCAGCATATTTTCTCCCTTCTCTTTTGGTTCTGATGAAACATTTTTCCATATGATTTGGGTATTTAGTCTAATTCTTCTAACAAAGCAGCTGTTATCAGAATGCATGCACGTGGAGTCAGTGCTTGTACTTCTGAGGCCTTTCTGCCTAATGAAGGAGCTAGAAAACTCATTCTTTTCCATATTTAGCCCCACTCTTAATACAAAGACATTGAAAAGTTTTTTTTTTAAAAAACTGCTTTATATCATTACTGTGTTGATGTAGGGAGAAAAACCTGAAACTAATTTTTGACATGTAGTTACATACATGTCTATTTCCATTTACTAAACCATCAGGTACTGTTGGCAGAGTCCTTTCCCTCCCCTCAGTTTTGAGTCCATGCTTGTGCTCTCTCCCCCAAATTTGTATACTAACAAAAATGCAATTTCTCTTTCCTCCAGCGTGGGTTTTTTGTTTTTTTAAATTGTTTTGACATTGCTGCTAGTGGACACTCAGTCATTCAATTGATTTAGCCGGAAGAAAAAATAGCTGTCATCTGAAATTTACTCAGTCTTGGCAAAATAGTGGCAATTGTCAGTGTTACTCGCCATGCTTCTCAAACTGTTCCTGAAATCTGTCTTGATACATGTCCATCTAGTTTTTTTTAAGCTTTTGCTAATTGCACTCCATTGTACATACAAACAAAATCTAAAGATTGATTTTCTGGACATATTTCTTTTCTTACATGTGGATTTCAAATCTACTAAAAGCTTAGGACAGACTGCAGTAAAAAACAACGTATCAATTCCTTTGCTTTACCTTTGCGATTAAAATAATTGGCAGATTTTCATTGCTGCTGCTACCTGTTGCATATTATTGCCCTTACATCGCTGAAACTTGAATAAGCAGTAGTCAGTAACGGTGATCTGTCTGAGCAGGTCTGAAGGGATTCTGTAATCATTTTAATGTTTTGTGTGATGAACTGATGGATTTCGGAAATGAGTTGTGAAAGATCAAATCCAATTATCTCTTGCCTAAAAATGGAGGGGGGCAAAGGTACAAGTGGGAAAAAGTACTGTAATATAATTCACATTGCTTTAGTTGTGAAAATAAGTCAGTCACTAAGCTTTCTCTCTCTCTCTCTCTCTTTTTGCAGGACCTGTTTTAGAAGAAATGTGGTGAATATCAACTTACTTTAGTTGGGGGGGACATTCTGGTAAGTGGTGCTGCCTTTATTGCTTTTGTTTTACAGTGATGATTGTGGAGGGAAACTGTTTGAACCTTTTTCATTTCCAGTTTGAAAACTTATCTTGCTTGGGGAAAATCTAACTTTACAAAGATACAGTCATTAATGCTGATTCTGTTCTATTCTATTTATTTATTTATTGTTATGGAGATTTCAGGAGATAATGAGATATGTTTTAAAAAAAAACATGCTGGGCTTTAAGGCAAGGAATGCACTTGATAGTTTCATTGCTGAATGGCTTCTGCTTAGTGCTGCAGCTGTTATAGAGTACTTAAAAGCCTCTAAGCTAAAACCTAAAGCAGGGGAATCATAAAGACATAATGTCCTTCCCCCCCACTCCACCCCCCCAAAAAGTGCATGGTAACTGTCACAGTTTCAGGATAACACCTGTGTCACGCACCTCTGTTGTCCACTCCCAGAGTGCCCAGTCAGTTCTCCAGCCATCCCTATTTCTGAACAGGGAACCCTTGTCCAACTGCCTTTTGATTGGGGGAGGGTGGTTTTAAGCCTGCATACACTCCTGCCTTACCCTGTGATATCGCCAGCCAGCCTGACTGCCAGCGCCTGCACTTTGTTAATAGCTGTTAGCGAAAAAGCAGTGTATTGCTCGCAGTTGCATGTTACCACATAGCTCTTTCTAAGCTAACACATTTATTCTTAAGGTAAAAACATTACAAAAAAAACATAATAAAAGCAAAGATTTAAAAAAATGTTAAACATACCGGGAATCAGTCTTATGGATACCTAGTAGGCCAAAGTCTTTCCAACCTTTCTGCAATATTTGGGGGCCCTCCTTGGACAGAAGGTCCTGTCCATTTTGCTGGTTCAGAAAAAAGGCTGAGTCCATTTAAACCCAGACTTTTTATGTCTTTGCTAGTCTCTGGAAACCCCAGTTTAGACTAATATATGTAAGCCTCCCCAGGAGTTGGTACCTCTCTGGAGGTATTTACAACCTAAGTGATTTACCTTAATCACCCCCACTGTTTTTGGTTCCTAGAGATACTGTGGTAACCTTCCTCCCTGGAGTTGCATATGATGTCTGGCCCACAATGATACATAAGCCATTCAGTAACTTAATAAGGTATGGTCCCCAAGGATATTGCATGGGGTTGCAATATCCATCACAGTAATAGTGTAGAAAACTAAAGTTATAGTTCAGGTAGAGATGGCACATTCCTTTGCAACAGTGTTTTCAATCACAGAGAACTCTTTGGACTGAAATCTCTCAGTCACTCCTGGGAGTTAACAATTGAGACAGTTGCTCCCCACCCAGCAGAAGGAGACAGAGCTGTTGCATTTCTTTGAGTTCAGGTCCTAGGTTCAGTTGTCAGTCACGGGTGACCCAGCCAGGGGCACCATTACATAATGGCCTTGTCAGCTCCTATATTTCATTTGTTTGTCTCCCAGCAAGTAGAACATCAGTATGTTGGCTGGTTAGACTAAACAAAAAGGAGAGATGGGAGTAGGCAGGTAGGGTGATCATGTGCTGTTTTGGGTGAAGGAAGGGCTCTGTTTCAACTGGGTTTACTAAAACGAGGGTTTTTCCTGTTTCTTCCATCAGCTGCATGTGACCTGTGAGCACCTTAAGTGGTACTGCTGACTTTAGGCCATAGGTGGCATTGCCTAACAATAGTTTAGCTTATCATTCAGGAGCACCATCTGGCATTACTTGCTTCATCTCCGCTAGCACCCCCATTCACTTCTCCACTGTGCAAGGGACATAACCTTTGTTCTCAACTGTACTCAGAACAGGGCTTCTAGGACCACACATCGCCTTAGGCAAGCAGCTGTCCCTTCTACAGAAACCTCCATACTGAACAGCTCCCTCCTGCCCTCCCCCAGGCACTTCTCCCACCAAAGCCTAGAGGCTCTTTCCTCCCTCTCATCTATACCTGCTCATTCTGCCCTGGAGTAAATCATTTATTGCCACCATTTACCATGTGCACCTCCCTGTTTGTGGCTAGGGACATTTAATCCTTTCATTCAGCCAGCTGCCTAACCACGCACCTTCCAGGAATTAATGTGTTTTGGCATCAGATGTGGGTGTGATTGGTGGGTGCAAGAGGAATGAAAAGAAAATGCATGTGAAAGTGAGGGAAGAAAGAAGGGGGTAAAGTAAATGAGAGGGGGATGTAAAATGACAGAATAAAGTGAGAAAGGGGAAAAAGAAAACAAGCATAAAAACAATGGAGGAGGAGAATAAATGGCAAAAATATGGTAGAACATGGATAAGATGAGATTGAAAAAGATTAATTTAAAAGGAATGTGACCTGTGGAAAATAAAGGGACTGGGAGAAAACAGCAAGAAGACCAATGAAGGGTTAAATTGTTCTCTCCCTCCCTTTTCTGTAACTTGTGCTAGATCCTATTTAGAAAGGAGGGAAGATGAAGAGAAATAAGGAGCTGGAAGAGGAAGGAATGGCCACCTCCAATTTTCAGAGCTCTTTCACATGAACCTCCCTCACCACAGCCAACAGTTTGCCATGAAACATAAATACTAAGTGTTATCTATGTATTATTTGTATTGCAATAGTACCAAGAAACTAGGCACTGTACAGACAAATCGTAAAAAGATGATCCCATCCCACAAGAGCTGACAATTTTTTCATGAGACAAGAGACAACAGGTGGATCTGACAAACAGGAGAGCACAAAGTAACAATGAGATGATTAACCCCCTTTTGTGCTGTGCCCACCCTCCCTTTCCTCCCCATGCTCACAAGACAGGTCATTTTCAAAATCTAGTCATCCTATCGGCAACACCACATGAGGCACCAACTACCTACAGGTTTTTGATCCCACATGCCAGTCTTGTGGGAGTGCAGCTTGGCTGACAGCTTGCAAGGACCCCAGGTCCGACAGGGTGTTGTGAGGGTAGGAGGAAGTAACACTAGTTGAATGCCCCAAACCCCCAGGGAATGAAATGCTCATGAGAAAAGCCCTGAAAGCTTTCTCTTCTCCCAGTCTTCTTGTTCGCCTCAGGCCCATTATGTAGTCTTTCTACAATACTCTCGCTCCAGCCCAAGTTCAGAAGCTCTGCAGCAAAGCAGTAGACTCAGGGTACGTCTACAGTACAAAATTAATTCGAAGTTATTTTATTCGAATTTCCAGAATAGAGTTCATACATTCGATGTTGTGTCCCCACTAAAGCGCGAGAATTCGGCGGAGTACATCCACATTACCGAGGCTAGCATCAAATGTCAGAGCGGTGCACTGTGGTAGCTATCCCACAGTTCCCGCAGTCCGTGCCACCCATTGGAATTGTGGGTTAAGCTCCCAGTGCATGATGGGGCAAAAACATTCTCGCGGGTTTTTCTGGGTGTGTGCCATCATTCGCTCCTCCCTCCATGAAAGCTACGGCAGATGCCATGCTGCCAGCAGACAGTGCAGCACGGTGCACCGCTTGTCTCCTGGTATGTTGAATTCCACTTCGAATGTCCTTGGCCATCGTGAATGGAGATGCACAGCTTCCGCTGCTTTCTCCAGATTGTCTGTGCTGGGCTCCTGTGGAAGCTACAGAAGGCAACAATTCCCCGCTGTTTCTTGGCCATCGTGAACAGAGGCACACAGACAATCTGGAGAAAGCAGTGGAAGCTGTCCTGGGCTCCCGTGGAAGCTACAGAAGACAACCATTTACCGCCTTTTATCGGCCATCTTGAACCGAACAGCTCATTTTGCGCCCTTTTTCAAGGATTAGCCGTGCAGGCACCATTGCGTGGCAAACATAGAGCCCGCTCAGATCTCTGCTGCAGTTTTGACCATTGTAAATACTTGGCGCATTATCCAGCAGTATGTTCAGTACCTGCAAAACCAGGCGAGGAAGCGACGACCGTGCAATTACTATACTGATGAGGACATGGACACAGACATTCCTAGATGAACGGCATGTGGCAATTGGGAGATCATGGTGGCATTGGGCCAGGTTCATGCTGTGGAACGCCGATTTTGGGCCCAGGAAACAAGCACAGACTGTTGGAATCGCATAGTGTTGCAGGTCTGGGATGATTCCCAGTGGCTGCGAAACTTTTGTATGCGTAGGGCCACTTTCATGAAACTTGGTGACTTGCTGTCCCCTGCCCTGAAGCGCAAAGACACCAAAATGAGAGCACCCCTCACTGTTGAGAAGCAAGTGGCCATAGCACCGTGGAACCTTGCAACGCCCGACAGCTACCGGTCAGTCGGGAATCACTTTGGAGTGGGCAAATCTACCGTAGGGGCTGCTGTGCTGCAAGTAGCCAACGCAGTCATTGACCAGCTGCTATCAAGGGTAGTGACTTTGGGAAATGTGCAGACCAGTGTGGATGGCTTCAATGCGCTGGGGTTCCCAAACTGCGGGGGGGCAATAGACGGAATGCATATCCCCATCTTGGCTCGGCACACCGTGGCGGCCAGTACATAAACAGCAAGGGTACTTTTCCATGGTGCTGCAAGCACTGGTGGATCACAAGGGACATTTCACCGACATCAACGTGGGATGGCCGGGAAAGGTGCATGACACGTGCATCTTCAGGAACTCTGGTTTGTTTAAACAGCTGCAGGAAGGGACTTACTTCCCAGACCAACATCCCCAAGAGTAATTTTCTGAAGTGCCTATAGTTATCCTCGGTGACCCAGCCTACCCCTTAATGCCATGGCTCATGAAGCAGTACACAGGCACCCTGGACAGTAGTAAGGAGTAGTTCAACTATAGGCTGAGCAAGTGCAGAATGATAGTAGAATGTGCTTTTGGATGTTTGAAAGGGCGCTGGCGCAGTTTACTGACTCGGTTAGATCTCAGCACAACCAATATACCAATTGTAATTGCGACTTGTGTGCTCCACAATATCTGAGAGTAAGGGGGAGACTCTTATGGCGGGGTGGCAGGTTGAGGCAACTCGCCTGGCTGCCAATTTCGCACAACCAGACAACAGGGCAACTAGAAGAGCGCAGCGGGGCGCGCTGCGCATCAGAGAAGCTTTGAAAGCCAGTTTCATGACTGGCCAGTGTACGGTGTAACAGTTCTGTTTGTTTCTCTTGAAGTTACGCGCACCCTATATATATGAAAGGAAATAAAGTCAAAATTGTTTAAAAACTGTTCTTTATTATTTGATGCACAATGCATTGAGAGAAATTAGAAGGTAGACTGTGGGGGCGGGGTTGGGTTGGGGGTGTGGAGGAGGGAAGGACAAGTCCAGAAACCGAATTAAAAGTTCGCACATGCCAGCTTTCTGGTGCTTGGGCAATCCTCTGGGGTTGAGTGTGTGGGTCCCCATAGCCTCCCCCCTCGTGTTCTTGGGCATCTGAGTGAGCAGGCTATGGAGCTTGGGGAAGAGGGAGTTTGATTATATAGGGGCTGCAGCAGAAGTCTGTGGTCTTGCTGCCTTTCCCGCATTAGATCCACCATGCAACGGAGCATGTCAGTTTGCTCCCCCATGAGCTTGACCATAGCGTTCTGCCAGCTCTCATCGTGCACCTCCCTCCTCTCTTTGTGTTCCTGTAATGCTTTACGGGACTCCGCAGTTGTTTGCCTCCATGCATTCAGCTGGGCCCTATCAGTGCGGGAGGACTGCATGAGCTCAGCGAACATGTCATCCCGTGTTCGTTTTTTCCGCCTTGTAGTCTGGGCCAGCCTCTGGGATGGAGTAGATAGGGGCTGCGTTGAAACATTTGCACCTGCGGGAGGAGAAAAGGAGAGGGTAGAATTTTAAAAAATACATTGCAGAGAACAAAGGGGGCACTTTTGGTATGAGTAAGCCATCACACACGGCCAGGCAACAGAATTCATCTTGCAGGCAGCCCCTGGGGGGGCATGCAGGGTTCTGCTTCTTCTATATTAATTTCAATGCTTTCAAACTTCTGGGCCCCCTTTCCCACAGCAAGCAACGCCTGGTGTGTTTGCCATATAAAAGGAGGGCCTGTGGGCTCTCTGGGATGAACACTGCACACAACAACTCCCCCTCCTCACCCCCCCCACCGCGTGGCTCCAATCAGGCTCAGAGTAGGGATGAGCTGAGCCATTTACTGTAAATGAGAACAACCCAGCGCGGCTGGGTTCCCCCACCCCCCACCGCGTGGCTCCGATCAGGTTGTCACTCACCAGAAGTACCTTCTCCAGGGTCATGGAACAGGAGCCCACCTTGGGAGTGAGGGGAGGCTTTTGGATCTAGCGTTAAGATTAGTTCCTGGCTAGGGGGGAAAATGGATTCCCCACTTGCCGCCTGTGCACTGTCCTCCTCCTCCTCTTTGTCCTCCAATGTCCCTTCCTCCTCGCTCTGTGCAACTCCCCTCTTGCAGGTGTCCACAGACAGTGGTGGGGTAGTGGTGGCACCTCCCCATAATCGCATGGAGCTCACGGTAAAAGCGGAATGTATGGGGCTGGGACCCAGAGCGCCCGTTTGCCTCCCTGGCTTTTTGGTATGCTTGCCTGAGCTCCTTGATTTTTGTACAACACTGCTCTGTGTCCCTGGAGTAACCTCTTTCTGTCATGGCCCTGGAGACTTTAGCATAGGTATTTGTGTTCCTTTTTTTGGAACGTAGTTCTGCTATAACAGACTCGTCTCCCTAGCATGTGATGAGATCCGGTACCTCCCGTTCGGACCATGCTGGAGCTCATCTGTGAATCCGGGACTGCGTGATCTCCTGTGATGGTGGACTCTGCATGGTTGCCTGTGATGGTGGACTGTGCTGATGGTCACCTGTGCTGATGGTTACCAAAAAGGAAACGAAATTCAAAAGTTCCTGGCGCTTTTCCTGCCCACCTGCCTAGTGCATTGCAGTTGAGAGCGTTGACCAGAGCGGTCACAAGGGAGCGTCCTGGGATAGCTCCCGGAGGCCAATAACGTCGAATTGCGTCCACAATACCTTTAACCCGGGATTGCGATCTCGATTTAAGTGCTACTCCACTTGCCGAGGTGGAGTACAGAAATCGAATTAAATCGAAAAAAAGTTTGGTCATGTGGACGGAATTTTTTTTTTTTAAATAACTCGGCTAATTCTGAAATAACAGGCTAGTGTAGACGAGGCCTCAGCCCTGCAGCTGCCTCTAGGAGAGGCCTAACCTTGGTGTCAGGAAGCCCAGCTCCTCTTTTTGTTCCCAAGGAATCACCACCAGCAGAAGACTGAACCACTACTCTCCGTGCAAATTGGGCTCAACATGAGATTGGGCAGGGATTCCCTTCAAGAAAGGACATGCAGGTTGCAAAGGAGGTCTACTCCATTCTCTGCTGTTGGAAGATTCCAATATAGAATTGCCTACAGAGATGTAAATCTAAAACTCAAAGATGAGCTCTGAGAACACTGGATTTTTTTTCCCTGACCGAAGAAAGGATATATGCCTTGGTTTTGTATGAAAAGATCTGGATTAGCCAATATATAGATTTAAAGGTAGATTGCGTAACCTAATACAAAGTGCATCATCTGCCATTAAAGATAAGAAATAATAGCAAAAAATTTGCAGAAATTTTGCTAATATCAGAATTTAGCAAAGAAATTAAATGCGTTCTAAAACCTATACAGATGTACTTAAACAATATTGATATTTCTTATTTTAAGCAATTTTCTGATGACAGTTTAGCTTTTGTACTGAGAACCATGTATGATGTGCTGTTGCAGCTATATCACACACAAGGAGAGGCTGACTAAGAATATTTAACTAAAATTGCTCACAGACCCCAGGATGTAGAGTAGTGAGCCTCAGAGTAGTAACGTGAGCTCACTACCCCAAGAGACTTCTGCAGTGGTTTGTTACCACAATGGAAGACAGACCTGAGGGATAACACAAGCAGCTAGTGATCCCAATAAAAGTCCAGCTTTATGTCAAGTGCTGGCTAAACTATAAGAAGCCAAGTAGTGCCCATGGGCTTCCTGGATTGGAAGATGCTAATGTTTGATATAGGTCACGCCTCAAGAGCTAGGGAGTACATCTGGGCAAAGCCATAGTCTAAGGGCAGTGGTCCTTGACTTTAAAGAAATGGTCCATCGGCAGACTTAGGTGGTTGGACTGCTCTGGTAAATTTCCATTCAAAGAACAAGAATGCAGCAGTCTAAGTTGAGTCAAAGAGCATGATTGGCCTGTAGAAAAGGAGCACCAGGAGCAACAAGATAGCTGAAGTATGTCCCCTGTTGTCATGGAGAGAGCACGGCCTTTCTAGCCTGGCAGTGCAGGGTGCTGATAAACCTGGAGAATGAGAAATCAATCCCAGGGTGTTTTGAACAGATGCCTTGAAAATGGGGGTCAGTCATGAGCTTGTTAGCTCAACTCAGAGTCCAAACAAAAGGACAAGGAGCTTTTACAGAAGGTTAAAAACCCCTTATCAAACAGTACAGGCATATTAGCAATCAACTGGAGCTTCAACTTAGAGTTCATTTATTTTTTCCCTGGCCCTTGAGATTGCCAGATCCCCAGGAAAACTCCTCCTTATTGCCTCAAATTGGTCAAGGAAGTGTGGTTCGCAGATCTAGTAAATCTGTCCATGGAAAGACCCATCACACTGCTGGTCACAGAGCATCTGCTTAGGCAACTTGCCTCAGCCCCAGCTCACTTTGGACTTTTATGGCATGGCTGCTAAGTAGCTGAGCCTCAAATTTTAGGGGACTGTCCACTAGCCAAGTCTAGTATGCTATACTTTTGAAAACAATCTATTTCCCTGACCTATTTAGAGGTAGAGGAGAATGAAAATAGACTACTAGCAGTCTACAGTTGTAGACATCCTGGAATTTCTGCAAGCCCATCCGGATGTGTGTGCATGCCAGTTCCATTCTGTTGCTACTACTGTCTGAAGTCTGGGGTTCTGTTGTTCTCACAGCCCCTCACTTAAATTCCATCTGCTTTACCTTATAGTAGGGTTACCATACGTCCTCTTTTTCCTGGACATGTCCGGCTTTTCGGCAGTCAAACCCCCATCTGGGGGGAATTGCCAAAAAGCCGAACATGTCCGGGAAAATGGCGGCTCTGCTCCTCCCCTGACTCTTCGGCTCTGTTTAAGAGCCGAGCTGCCCGAGCGCTATGGGCTTCAGGCAGCCCCCTTGCCTCCGGACCCCAGCCGCCGGCCGGGCACTTCCCCTCCCGGACTCCGGCGGCGCAGGGTCCGGAGGCACGGGGGCTGCCCGAAGCCGGTAGCGCTCAGGCAGCCCGGCTCTTAAACAGAGCCGAAGAGGAGCAGAGCCTCCAGCGGCAGCGGCTCTGCTCCTCCCCGACTCTTCGGCTCTGTTTAAGAGCCGGGCTGCCCGAGCGCTACCGGCTTCAGGCAGCCCCCGTGCCTCCGGACCCTGCGCCGCTGGAGCCCGGGAGGGGAAGTGCCCGGCTGGGGGTGCAGGGTCCGGAGGCATAGGGGCTGCCCAAAGCCTGAGCGCTACCGGCTTCACGGCTTGCCGGGCAGCCTCCAGACCCTGCGCCCCTGGCTGCGCGCTTCCCCTCCAGGCTCCAGCTGCGCTGGGGAAGCGCCGGCCGGGGGCGCAGGGTCTGGGGGCTGCCCGGCAAACCGTGAAGCCGGTAGCGCTGGGGCAGCCCTTTCCCCGTGGCTGGGAGTGGGAGGGAGGAGGGGGCGGGGTTAGGGCGGAGTTGAGGCGGGGCTATGGGTGGGGAAATGGGCGGGGCCAGGGCCTGTGGAGGGTCCTCTTCTTTTTTTATTTATTAGGTATGGTAACCCTACCTTATAGTGTTTCTTGTGGCCATTTGTTCAGGCAAAAAAGTCACGGAACTTCAGGTCGTATCTTGTAAGAGACCATATATGATATGTTCCCTCAAGATAGGTTTGTCTGTGGGGCTCTGCCTGAATTTAGACCATGAACAGTTTCTACATTTTGTTTGAACAAAGAAATAACCTTGCCCACTCCTACACTCTAATTCACTGAATTACAAGAAGGGTAGGCTACATTGCTGGCCATCAAGAGAGCGCTCTGAATTTATCTTGACATAGCAGCTGAGCTAAGAGGCTCAGAGGTTAGTCATCTTGCATCAAGGTCCTAGAAAAGGTCATCTGGTCTCCAAATCAAAAAATTCATAATGGATTAAGGAGTTGATTAGAGAAGTGTACTTTAATGCTGGGAGGGATGTCACAGATGAATTTAAAACCCACTCAAACAGACTGATGGTATCTCTCTGGGCAGAGTGAATAGTGGCCTCTTTTGATAAGAATTCTGTAAAGCTGCTTCCTGGATGTTAGTACAGACATCTGCCAGGCATTTACAGGTTTGACCTGTGTCATTTAGTGCAGCCTTCAGCAGAAAAGTGCTGCAAACTGTCCTCAGATGCTAGTCCCTCCCAAGTAGATTTACTACTATGGGAAGGCCCAACTATCTGGACTGGTACAGAAGAAGGAAATACTTTTTGCATATTAATTTTCTGTTTTAAGTCTCTTTCATACCAGTCCAGACCTCTCCTTTAAAGTATTAGCACAACGTCCATGCGTAAAATTAGTTATCTTCCTTTTGTACTTACCCACTTAATTTTTCCAAGTGTAATCCATGCTTACACAGTGTGTGCCTCTGTCCACCGCTGTCTGGACCATAAAGAGATTTATGAGTTCACTGGAGCCCTTGGCTTAAAAGACATGTCTTTTTAGCTCAAGCAGTAGAGACTCGTGCTTTCAGATATAGAGCACCTGATGTTCAGTCTCTGCAAACAACCCATCAAGAGTTACCACATTACATCATGCAGCTGTTGAAGTTTCAGTTGAGGTCTGTTGTATTGACCTCAATGGTCAAAAGAGTTAAAGTTTAGTGATACAAAGTTTAGGGGGGGGAGATTTCTACACAGCTGATGGTTTACTTCGTTTCTTTGCCAAGACCCGAAAGTGCTTATTCTGAAGTTGAAAGTTTCTTGATCAAACACAAGAAAGAACAAGAAATCAAAACCAGTTTATACTGAAACTGAAATTGAGTGATAATGCAAAACAAATTTAATCAAAACCTATTAGTCTCTCACCTTTTAGAGGAAAAATATCAATCTCTTATTTCCATTTTGATGATAACAAAAGGGTTGATTTACTCAGAAGCTCCTGTTTTTAGCAGATAGAGACACACACAAGGTATAAGAGAGAAAATATAACAAGGATGGGGGACATAGCTTTCAATCATGGTTTTTGGAACACTGAATGGCTGGTCAGTTACAAATGGATGCATTGCCTGGCAGGCCAACCAGAACTCCTGTTGCTTGGACCCTGTTTCACATTCCAGTCAGGGATATCATCTGGCTGCATCTTTTCTGCTTAGACAGGGCAAGACTGTGGCTGTCTCCTCTCACTGTGCTGAAGCAACGCAGTTGATTGCAGGATTCAATGAAAAGCTGTGTGTGTGTGTGTGGTGGGGGGGGATAAGAGGAAAGAAGGGGGGCAGAAAGTAATACAAAAGGGAATGGATTTTACGCATCTCTGTGTTGCTGGCAATCAGGCATCGCCGCTGAGGACGGGATGTCATGATGATATGATGACTTGCAGGTGGAAAACAAAATTCTTAAACAGGAGCAAGGCCATCAGGCTTCGTTCTCAAGAAGAAAATCCTTCAGTCTGCTCTGCTCCCTCGGTCTTGGGGTCAGGGAAGGTGAGATGCATGACTGGCGCATGCACCCCCCCATTCACGGAGGCTAGCCCCTGCCCCTTCCACCCGAGGTCGAGATGAGTTGCGATGCGTTGAGCACTGCTGAGATATTTTTTTCCCAGAGTCTCTTTAAGAACCCAAGAAGGGGGGGAAATGAGTCATAGGTCAGCCCCTCGTTATTCTGTCCGCCAATTAGGCCTAATATCCAACACGCTAATTCTGGTTCATTAATTTCCAGTTCAACATCTTCTGTTTTTACCAAGAATGATTTAACGTAGTCCTTAAACCATATCAATAGGCTCTTTTTGTTTATACTAATTTAGTCTTTTTATCTTCATTTCATACCTTCTCCCATCAACATTTATTATTATTGGTTATTGTGACACTTCATGACCTTTCACATACTTTTTACAGTTGAGCTCACAATTAGGGTAAAAGTTTAAGTCTAATTATTACAACAGACCTGCAGGTATGTCTATACTTTGCACTGGAGGTTTAATTTCTGATTTGATCAGAGCTAGTGCCCTAAAAATAGAAGCGTAACTGTGGTGGCACAAGCAGCTAGCTGCCCCAAGTACATACCTAGTGTCTTGGACAGGTACGTAATCAGGTTAGCTAGCCCCTTCTGCAACTTGCACAGCCACGGCTACAATATATTTTTATCATGCTAGCTCAATTACAGCTAGCGTGGATATGTCGTCTTGAACTGGAAATATGCTTTCCAACTCCAAGTGTAGACATGCCATGTGGGACAATAAGCCTCGTTTGTGAAGGGGAGATGAGAAGAGGGTGGACCAAATGCTGGTCGTAAGGAACTATAAGCACACACATGGATTGGTACAGAACTCTCACAGGATGAAAGAAAATTGAGCAATATGAAAAAATGCAATTTCTTGGTCTTGCCCAAGAAACAAATGTTTCCTGAATATGTCATACTATATTCTTCTGTTTAAGGTACTATAGCTAGAAACGGATGTATGGAAAATGTGTGTCTTCACCTATTTCACACTCTTCAGATGCGTTTTCCATATAGGAAGCTCAAATTCCTTTGCTCTAATTAAAAAAAAGTCTAGTGGAATGTATGTGTAGTGCCTGATTGGCTTTAGAAATAACAAGTTATTGAAAAAGACACCGAACATATAGTGTATGTTTGTTGTCTTTTTACTTTCTGAAAAGCTGCAATGCTCTGGATGTTCATAGGTAAAGATACTTGATTTATAGGATAGCTTTCGTAGCTGCAAATAATTGCACTGAATGTCCCAAGAGCGGTGACTTAGTTTTGACAGTACTTCAGATATGAAGATCTTGCTCGGTATTAGAGAGCAAGTTTATATCCCCTGGAAAGAACTGGGAATGGATGTTGTTTCAATGCTTTTCCTGCAAAAATAACCCTCTAACTTTTGACTTGTCATCTATAGTTTGCAGTTTTCCCAACAAGCTTTGTAATAAGTTATTCTTGTCAGACTACACTAATCATTAGCTATTTTTATAATTATGGCTGACCTGGTACTTTTCAATCCTATTTTTACTGGCTTTTAACTTTAGAAAGCAAATAATTTGGGGGCTGAAATTTTTCATATTTGTGCTCCAGGAACCTTCACTTTGCTATCTCCTTCTGGAGGCTAAAGGTTTTTTCACCTCTCCAGGAAGATCTGTGTGTGAAAGTCTCTTGCGGTCTAAACCAACCTGAGTTGTTGTAAGGCTAGATATGTTATGCATGCCATTTCTTTAGTTTTCATCTGGTTTTCATTCATTGTTGTTTTTCTCTGTCCTTTTCTAGAGTAATCACTGCCCTTGAGTAATGAGATTTAGGTTGCTGTTTCCTTGTTTTTCTTAGCTCCAGACTACCTGCTATACTCTTTTGTATTAATTGTCCTGGCTGAATGTGTTGACTTGAAACCAGCTCCAAATCTGCCCTGCGTCCAAGTTTAAAGAGACAGCTCATGCACACCCGTAGTTGTTAGTAGTATAAGTGTTTCCATTTGGTGCTTTTAATGGGAGAAGAGGACAAGGACAGTTTGCATAAGCAACTTTAAATTTAGCTTTTTTCTAACGTGTGTGTTTCTGTGTGTAAGTAAAAGTAACTTCCTATGTGGTGTTTTTACAGAAACAAAAAACCCCAAATTTTGCCATGTAGCATCTTATTGATACTCACGTCATTCATCAGCAGGCTTGGAACCTTTAGATCTACTGCTCTGGAGTAGATTAGTAGTAGTCCATAAGAATAGCCATACTAGGTCAGACCAAAGGTCTAGCTAGCTCAGTATCCTGTTTTCCAGCAGTGACCAATGCTGGGTGCTTCAGAGGTAATGAACAAAAGAAGTAATTATCAAGTGATCCATTCCCAGTTGCCCATTCCCAGTTTCTGGCAAACAGAGGCTAGGGACACTTCACAGCATGGTTTTGCATCCCTGCTCATCCCGGCTAATAGCTATTGATGGACCTATCCTCCATGAATTTACCTAGTTCTTTTTTGAACCCTATTATATAGTCTTGGTCTTCACAAAATCATCTGGCAGAGTTCCACAGGTTAACTGTGTGTTGTGTAAAGAAATACTTCCTTTTGTTTGTTTTTAAACCTGCTGCCTATTAATTTCATTTGGTAGCCCCTAGTTCTTGTGTTATGAGAGAGAGTAAATAACACTTCCTTATTTACTTTCCCCACACCAGTCATGATTTTATAGCCCCCATCAGATCCCCTTAATCTTCTCTTTTCCATGCTGAAAAGTCCCAGGCTTATTAATCTGTCCTCAGATGGAAGCTGTTCCATACCCCTAATCATTTTTGTTGCCCTTTTCTGTACCTTTTCCAATTCCAATATATAATTTTTGAGATAGGGCGACCAGAATTGAACTCAATATTCCAGGTGTGAGTGTACCATGTATTTAATGTAGTGGCATTCTATTTTCTGTCGTATTATTTCTTCCTTTTCTAATGGTTCCTAACATTTGGTTAGCTTTTTTGACTGCAGCTGCACATTGAGAGCATGTTTTCAGAGAACCATCCAAAAGGACGCCAAGATCTTTTTTGAGTGATAACAAGTAATTTAAACTCCATCAGTTTGTATTTATAGTTGGGATTATGTTTTCCAATGTGCATTATTTTGCATTTATCAAATTTAAATTTCATCTGCCATTTTGTTGTCCAGTCACCCAGTGTAGTGAGATCCCTTTGTAACTCTTCACAGTTAGCCTTGGACTTAACTATCTTGAGTAATTTTGTATTGTATTTCCAGATCATTTAAGATTATGTTGAACACCACAGGTCCCAGTACAGATTCTTGCCATTTACCTTTCTTCACTGTGAAAATTGGGAGAGAAGGAGGGGAATGTGCTCGTGAGGGCACAGACTTTTCTGCCTGTTTACCTCTCCCACCCCTCCCAAATGTTGATCCCTTTGGCCCAATCCCCTCCAATCTGTTGCTATCTCTTCACCATCTCTGGCTCCGCATACCAGTCCCGTTCTCATATAAACTAGTCCAGGTCTCTGCTCTTCAGGCTTCTCATCCCAGCTCCAGTCCCTGTCTCACCCTTCCAGGATCCGTGTTCCTCGTCTGATTGGTATCTCTCTCCCCCCCCCCCCCCCCCCCCCGCAGTTCCTTGGGCTTCTCATTTAGTCTCATTATCCCACCCATGATTCTTTTTCATAGTCTCTTTGAGCACCCAGATTTACTTCTCCCCTGCACCCTGGCTGCCTTTTGTATCTGTCTCCCTGCCCCTCCCGTCTCCTTTTTCTCCCTTCATGCCACTGGTTCCCAGTTCTAGTTTCCCTCCTCCTCCTTCCCTGTCCCCACAAGGCCTGGCCCTTCTCCTATGTGCATGTGGGGCCAACACAGAGTGAGGGGCATGGGGAAGCACTGAGAGCACAGGACAGACAGGCTCCTTGCTATCAGTTCCACAATGGCATAGCCCAGTGCTGCAATTGCAGGGAAAGTCCTCCTCAGCCCTAGGATGGAGCATGCCCAGTGTGGACAAAATCTTTGGCAAATTTAGCATCAAAGCTCTAGCAAACCACTACTGAGCACATTGAAACTGAAAAGTTATAACTTGGCCAAATTTGAGCGCATTTTCACAGAGACAGCAAAAGGCCCTCCCCTGACACAAAGGTCACCCATTTGCCAAATTTTCAGTCCCTGCTCCAAAGCATGGAGGTGCTAAGGCTTCTCAAAGAAAAGATGGCCAGAATTCTTTAACATGGGCAAAACTTACTTTCCCTACCGTCACTCGCAGACAGGGGCGGCTCTGTTTTTTGCCACCCCAAGCACGGCAGGCAGGCGACTTTTGGCGGCATGCCTGCGGGCAGTCAGCTGGTCACGCGGATTCGGTGGCATGGCTGCGGGAGGTCCGCCGGTGCCGCGCCATCGGCATCCCTGCTGCCGAATTGCCGCTGAAGCTGCGGGACCGGCGGACCTCCCACAGCCATGCTGCTGAAAGCCACTTACCTGCCGCCCTCATAGCAACCGGCAGACCGCCCCCTGCGACTTGCTGCCTCAGGCACACGCTTGTTGCGCTGGTGCCTGGAGCCACCCCTGCTCGCAGAAACAGCTTAACTATTTTGGCTGAAAATTTTTAAAACAAAATTCAGCCTGAAGCTGAGACCCGGCATAGGAAATATCAGCCCAAGTGGCTAAAGTTTGTCACAAATATAAGCAATTGAAAACTGGATTTTATAATGGGAAATATCACACAACCTTAGTAGGCAGTGCTACCAGCCCTGCCTATAAAAAAGATGTTTATATGCTATGGTGATGAAGGCCATAGAACAGCCTGCTATAAAAGGGGATAGAGGCAGAAGTCTTTATTCGTTAGAGGTTTGGTGGTATGCTATAAATGAGGTATAGGCTATACACTGAGCTTAAAAAGAAATATTAAACAGCCAGGGCTGGCTCCAGGCACCAGCTCAGCAAACAGGTGCTTGGGGCGGCCAATGGAGAGGAGTGGCAAGTCCAGCTCTTCGGAGGCAATTCAGTGGCGGGTCCCTCACTCCCTCTCAAAGGACCTGCTGCCAAAGAATGAAGCGGCAGCGGTAGGGCTGCCGTCAAAGTGCTGCAGATCACGATCACAGCCTTTTTTGTTTTGTTTTTTTGTTTTGCTGCATGGGGTGGTAAAAACCCTGGAGCCGGCCCTGTAAACAGCTTCCCCTTCACTGACCGTCATCCTTCTAATGTACTGAATCAGGCATACTTCTGTAGAAAAGAGATATGATCATATAATAAAGACCACACATGAGGTTAGAGTTAATGTTGTCCAGGCAACCAAAAATTGGTCACTTTCTGACAACTTAGCATTACACTTCATAGTATTGCAGCAATGCATCCGTTTAATTTAGGTGTTTGGTTTTGTCTGAATTACTCTAATTTATGTCTGTATTAATTCCACTCAATACAGCATATGAATTCTTGACCACTTAAAGACAATCGGCCTCAGCATCTTTTAGCAGGGTTTTTTTTCTGTCCAGCATAGTTGAGGTCCATGAAACCAGATGAAAGACACTGAAGTTTGTGATGTAAGCTTTCCAAAAAAAGTTTACTTAATTATGGGATTTATTGTAAGAGATTAGTAGTGCCTTTTGTGAAATGTATTTTGGGATTCACAGACCTTGCGTTTGGTCCCATAATATCTCTGCAAGAAGGGTGTGGTAATATTTGTGGGCACAAATATTTTTCACCGTACCACATTCTAAACACACCGCTATTATATTACTTCAGCTTTCTTACTATCCTTCCTTTTTTTCTCTTCTTTTCTTTTTTCTGTTTGTTTGTAATCTCTTCTTTGGCGTGAGAAATGAGAATTGTGAAAATGTATTCAGGAGAAGATAAGGGAGAGAGATCTCATTACAGATGACCAAGACTGAGTATTTTTGGACATGAAGTTTATATTAATCAGTTTGCTGAGCTCAGAGATAAATGAAAACCTGGGAAGGCATCCAGAATGACCAGGAACAGAGACTGAAAAAGTTTGTGAAGATCATATGTTAGTGAAAATTTTCAGTATGTCTGAAAAGCTGTGTCATAGTATCCATTTAAAAAACATAACAAAAAAAAAAAAAACAAATGGGGCTGCACTTTCAGCAAGATGAGATTCCTGCCTGGTCTCTCATTCCTTGGGCCAGCTGGAACTGGGAATATTGCCTAGAGCATCCTGCATTATTCTGTGGCAACCCTTGTGACTAAACAAGTATCAACCATTTATCAGGATGGATAAAAATTGATTATTTTAATTTTTTTAAATAATCCTGATGTTTAAGATAATCAGATTTTGGTGTTTAAATTAAATAGGTTTATTTTTAAGGAAACTAATTTTTACAACTATTTAAATTTTTAAAATTTGAAATTTTCAACCTATGTTATGGTCTAAATTTATTATAATCTATTAAAATCTTTTAAATTAAATACAAAAAAAATAAGCAGTACATGTTTGCTACCAAGGTTTAAAGAAGGTCAAACTACTGAACTGGTGAAAGTCACCTGCCTGTATAGAAGTGCTAAACCAGCCTTTGAAAGCAGTAGACTCTTCTATGAGAGCATATGTTCTTCATTTCATCTTCTTCAACTTGTTCAGTGCAATGACTAGTTCATTCAAAGTTAAGAAACCAGTTGAAAGTTGAAAATGAGCTTTCCTGTTTTTTCAACTTCCAATCTATAAATAAAAACTAGGTATGAGGTTTATTAGTTCTAAAATTTTGAAGGACATGGTGACCGAAAACAATCAGTTCAATTCACTATCTATAGATAATAAATCAGTTTGGTTTAAATGCAAAACATATTTTGATAAACTTTCTCTCATGTTTCTAGCACTTTTAAGGTAGTTTTTATTTAATAAAAAACTACTGTCTTTGTGCAAATTTTAATTAGAATTTACATCTAAATAGAATGTGGCAGAAATCACAAGTGAAAAATTAATCTAGTAAATTGGAAATGCATCATTCACTATTTTCTAATATAAAAATGTAAAAATTAAGACTCTGAATATAGAGAAGTTAAACTATATAATTGCTTAATATAAATATGTATAGATATAGTATATCCTAGTTAGCAATGAGAAACACCGAATTTAGTGTAAAGGTTGTATTTCGTTTCAAATAAAGTGTCAGTGGTCTCCCACTAATGAGAATCAATCTTTCCTTAAGAAAATAATTAAAGTACAATTGCAAAAGACAATATCAATATTTAAATCAAAATTTCTTGCTTGGTGATTTAAATCAATCCACCCTAACATTTGTGGACTATGAAGGAGTTGTCCCATACAAACTTGGTAAGGCAAGGAATATCACTCTGATGCCATGTCCTGAAGTGGAGTCTAAGATTTATAAAATAAGTAATGAATTTAATCAAGGTTTCAAATCCTTACTCAATAAGTTTAGTCTATATTGGTGAATGGTGTATGTATCATCATGAAAGCCCTGGAATTAACTGTAATATTTAGATAGTCATACAGTAAATGGTATTATCTTGTCCTGCTGATCTTCTTACCTGCCCTTTGCCCATTTGCAGGTGACATCTAACCTTGTAATCTGTTATCCAGGTTTTCCCACTGCCACCTTTTTAAAAACAAAAACAAAACTAAACTAAACGTGCATAAAAAAGAACCGACCCTATAAATGTCATTGTTTCTCACCAAATGTGGCAGACTGGGTAAAGGAAGAGCCTGGTTTTAAAATTATACTAGTCCAAGGCTTGGATTTACTGTATGCAGTCCTGGACTGATGCCAAAAATAACTAAACCAAAGAAACAATGAGTGGTATACAGTGTAATAACTCAGTTTTTTAGAGCTTTAAGCACCATTAGAGGATTGGGAATCCCGCTTTTCCAATACTAAAGCGTTCGTATCTAGCCAGAGAAGGTGTTTCACAACATGCTGACGTAGAGAAGACTTCATTTAATAAATTTTAGAGGCTTTAAACATTTATGTGCTTGTGTTTTCTCATTTTATTATACCTTTTACTGTTTTGCTTCAGTTACTCTGTTTCATTCATGAGGTTTTACAGTGAGAGGGACAGAAACAAATATTGTAAAAGCCTCTCTAACAATTTTCTAAAATTGCTTACTTTATAATACATAAAGATCTTGGATGTATTCTGAAATGTAAAATATTATTACTGTTTGGTTCACTCTTCCTTTTATGCCTGTTCCTGATTACCCAGCTTTCTGGTGGACCTGGCCAAAATGCCAATTGAAAATAACATGTCTCTGAAGCAGACAGACTGCCCTACACCTTGGACTGAGTACGCCTGTCAAGTGCTTTTTGTTCCTTCTGCATCTCACCACAAGTTTGAAGTTTATTTCCTGTCTTTTAGTATAACCCCACTGACTACCTCAAGACCAAAACTACAGTAAAATGAAGTTTATAGTCAAGGTTGCACCAGTACAGCTATACCGATTGCTGTAATGGGGGCAAATACCCAGCATAGACAAGGCCTTACTCGGTCCTGTTTTGCTATTTTATGCAGTATTTTATTAAAAGTCATTCTCTTTCCTTCCTTCCTTCACCTAGTTCTGCAGTCTTAGGACACAACCTGCACTCTCTTTCTAACAAGCATTCTGATTACTATCATGCATAGTCCAATTGTTTTTCACTTTCCTCTCATGTAACCCACCCCCAAATAAATATTGAAATCCATAAACTTTACTTGCAATAAGAGGGGCTGCTAGAAGATCCAATAATTGCAATTCAGCTATGTCACTGAAGCAGAATGATCTCTCTGAATTTATTCCACGTGGACTGACAGATGGTAGATACTGTTTGCGTCTCATAGTTCTCTGTCATAGCTTGCTGTAAGCAGTTAGTTTGGCTGACTGTATCAGAACACAGAAACAATGGTTGAGTGGATAAAATGTGATACTTTAAAAATGAGCTAAACTACTTTTTCTCTGGGAGAAATATGCAACATCATAACTCTACTTTTAAGAATTCAATTAAACCCATTTTAGTATCTGCTAAATACCCTTACAAATGCCAAACATTGATTTACATTTACTTTTTTTAAGGTTTGCTTTAATCACGGTCTTAAGTTTTGCCCTCTAACTAGCTTCTAATTATATAGAGAGGTTTGGTTTGGATCAAGCTACCAGTTCTGCATGTCATTAGATGATGTTGGGAGATAAGCATGCACAGATGTAAATGATAGACTGTGATTCAGTCTTTTTTTTTCTCTTCAGACTATACTATATTAAGCCAGAGTTTCAGAAATCTTTTCATCTAAAATGAGAGAGAAACCTACTTCAATCCTTAAACAAAAACAGAAAGTTTAGCATAGACTCATGCTTGAAACAAAAAACTATATTCTTATTTATGCTACATTACAGTAGCGGCTGAAGTGTTCTGTGTGTGGTACTGATGCATAGAAAAACAGTTTCTGCCCAACAACCTTACAATCTCAAAGGTGAAAAATAGACCAAGCTCAGAGGGGAAAGGATGTAATATTCAAGCCAAGAGATGGTACCGATGGACACATGTGCCATCAATTCCATATTGTTTTGTGTGCTCATGTGTACTTAAACAGAATAATGTTGTAATCCTATTTTTGTCCTTCTTTGCCATCTTCTTTTCTGGCACATTTTTATGTTCTCATTTGTCAGATAAATCCATCATTTAGGTCCCAAACCTGCAAACACTTATACACATGCTTATTTGTATTCATGTGAGTTGTCGTAGACTGCTTGCACATAAATGTTTGCTGGATCAGGGCCTTAGATTCTATGGAGAAGTGTCCAATTGACTTTTGTTGCTAGACACTTCACTGAATATCTACGGGGGCTGTAAAATTATAGGAGGTATATTTTTCCTTTGGTACGCAATCTAGCAATGGTTGCCATCATTAAAATTGCATGTGTGTGACTTCTGTTTTTTTCAAATTAAATAATATTTCTGTGTAATTCTGCTTCTAATTTAATAAATAAAGATAATCTAGTAAAAGGTCTTCATAATTTCTCACCACCATCTCCTCCCTTAACTCTCACATGGAAAAACATTGTCAGAGGCAGACTGATGCCATTCCAAGCATGCCATCATACCTCAGACCACTATCTTGTTTCAACAAAAGCTTTAGAGATGGTTGCTGTATAAAGCTTCTTTACCTAATAAATAGTGAGTGCCGTATCACTTTCAATATGACCAGCATCACAACTCCCTATATTTTTTTCATTTTTCATTTAATTTTTTCCCTTTTGGGGCTGCCCATCAGCATAGTCAGTTTCCCAATATGTCAAGGATAAATCCTGGGAGTTTCTGATATGGCTTCATGGTCCCCTTGAAATTGTTTCTGCTCTTCTACTCTATCTTGCAAATTGTTTAGATCTTGTAGTCTGTATAAAATCCTTTCTCAATCTCTTAATTTGTGGTGTGAATGCAGTAGATGCCAGCGCCATAGCAAATGTTTAATAGTAGAGTTTTCTAAGGTTCTTTAATGGACAGTTCCCCAGTGACACTAGTATGCCAGCAACAAACTTCATATGCCTTTGTAAGGCTGATGTGACTAACCAACCAGAAAATTCTGGAGAGTCGGGGACCAGTCCCCTTGGAGTGTGCTTTGACTATCTTTTCTCTTTTATAGTTTTCTCCTCTTCATTATGTTTGATCATTTTGTGATTGAGTTTTGTTCCAGGATTATCTATTCTAGACCAGCCTATGGCCGTGAACTTTTTTTCTTGATTCATATGCTGTGTTGCGGTAACTAGCTGCAATGCTGTTGGATTAAATCTATTCCCAATCTCAAGGGAAGTAGGGTCAAAAACTAGATACTTATCAAACTAAGCTAGTGAGTTTTTTGGTTATTGAGGAGGTGCTCAAATATTATGGTGGTGGGCACCGCTATTGGAACCTAGATTGTGCTGTAGTCTCCAGAGTAGCATTCTGTATTTTACCCAAGAATAAATTACTTCTGACCTAACCAGCTGTTTTTCTATGATGAACTGGAAATATTAAAGTCATCACAATTCTTTCTTAAAAATTTTGTGGATGTTACACATCTTATGTTTATTATTTTAGGAACTGTTGGGAAACTATAGAATTCTTCAAAGGAGCATGATAAAAATGTCCTTTGCAAAGGCTTTTAAGATGGCAGTTCAAGATGTAACATGTGAACAGCAGAGCCTGGCGGCTGTAGATCATGGTGTATTTAAATCTGTGTGACTTCATCAGTGCATAACAGTTTAAACTGGTGGAAATCCCATGTTTTCCAGTCCCCTCCTGCTATTTTTATGCAAGAGTTTCACAGAATTGTCAGTATGAATGATGGTAGACATGTTCTTGCACACTAGTACTTTCCTGTGGGGGGAGGAATAAGGATGTGACACATGGGAGTACTGATAAGACTGATCTGTATTTCCTGGCATGTTCAAATGGCATACGTCAGGATTATAAGAGATTATACCCCTGTCAGATTGTAGGAGGAAGTGGTCAGTGTATGCTGGCTCCAGTAGCTGCTAGTAGTGAATGTTTATTATGTAATAATTTAATCTGAATTCTTACTGCACTATCAGACATTGCTTTGTACACAAACAAGGCTCCCCTCTCCCTGTCTTCCAGCAAATAGTATGATATGGCTATGTTGTTGTTGTGTTTCGATGATTTAACTTTTTTACAAGGATAGGTTATTGGCCTATCGCTCAGCCACCAACCTGGAGAACCAGTGGGCTGCTTTTCATCTAGTTCTACCCTTTGATCAGGTGGCTCTATCAGATATTACAGTCCCACCAGCATGGCTCTCAGGGTCATTGGAACACACAAGTATTCCCACCACATCAAGGTGCAGTCCCCAGGGAAGGAATATCAGTATACATGTATCTGAAGCTATGGCTAACTACGAGCTCAGGATGTGATTCCCCTGCTTGTGTACACATACTCACGCTAGCTGTCATTGAGCTACCGCGACTATAAGTAGCAATGAAGCTATAGTAGCACTGGTATTGGCAGTGGAAGTGTAGCTGAGCAGTGATGAGTGCAAACCTGCAGTGGATATGTACTCAGCATGGCTGAGCCTATGCTACCACGGCTATGCTGCTGTTTATATGCCTGCTAGCTCAAGGAGAGCAAGCGTGAGTATGTGTACACAAGCAGATGAATCACACCCTAGCTCGTAGTGTAGTTACAGTCTACTATGATTATCAAAAAAGTGGAGATACAATTTATCACATACTTTGTATTACTACAAACCTTAAAACACTTCACCTGCATTCTATTATATCCCCTAATGGGATGCAACATTTTCCTTCTAGCCTGAAGCTTCTAAGAAAGCTCTTCTTAAAATTGACATTATGACTTGTAGGGAAAAAAAATTAGGTAGCATCTTGAGGCTTCTAAAATTGTCTGGGATATTGCTTGCCTCTCAGTGATAACCTGCATAACTCAGTGGGTCTGAGTAGACTGGGGGAAAAGGGGATTTTATTTTAGATAGCTAATATGATTTGAAACATCTCTTTTCCATTGGTGTAGACAGTTAATTCACCTTTTTAAAGTCATATTGTAAATGGGGAATAATCTTGTGTTGCCCCACTGGGAAATGGAATAAATAATCCAGTAGGGCCTCAGTCCTGCAAATATGTATGCAGTTGAACTCAGTGGGATTTAGTTAAGCATGTGTACGCGTTTTCAGGATTGGGCCTAAATCTCTTCTGTGTCTGATTTCCATTGCAATTCATAGCTAAATTTCTTATTTTTGAAGATAGTAAGTCTGTATTTGACAAATGCACTAGGAGTAATATAACTGTCTGTAGTGTTTAATTGAATTAGTGACACTGTACTGGACACATTGATGTTTTGATTCATGTTTATTTTACAACCTCTCTTTATGCATGTGGTGAAAAACTTTTTGACCCTTAAATAGGGTACAATAACATGTTTGGGTTTTTAATCCCTTTCCTTCCTCTATTTGTCTCGAAAAGATTTCACACAGAAAATCTGGACATACCTTCATGGCTATCTTTCCAAATAAATTTTAGATTTGTACATGCTTTGTAACTACTCTCTTTCATGCAAGGTCAGCATTGATTTTCTGCTGTGCAACATGTCACACTATAATATAAACATTACTAACCCTTCACCATTTCCCTGAAATCCCAATTTGAAAGCTGACTGAGCTTGCTTGATACCCCTGGAGTGATGGTCAGGAACAGAAATGTTCCACTCAAATCATTTCTAGAGATCTTTTCTTCAGAGATCACAGTAGAAACACTGCAGACATGTGCATACATGAACACACACTCTGGTTTCCCATCAGTAGTCTGATCATTTAAAAACCCATGGGTAATTAGTATGATTAGCTGTATACACACAGCAACAATCAATTAAAATTAAATGTCATTGGCATTGCCAAAAGGTCATACCAAGTTTTGTTAGTGCTTTGATAATCCAAATGGTTTAGTGAAAGCTATTCATCTGAAGACAGTTACAGCCTTTCTAAAAGCTGCATTCACTGTCTCTTCTCTTTTGCACACCCGATAATGTACATTGTAACTTTTTACTGTAGCAGGGCTTTGTTCCAAAATTATCCTTATTTTTCCATTTAAAAAAACACTCGTATGAAATTTTGATTGTTTTGATTTTTTTTTTTTTTTTTTACTTTTTAAGGAAATGTACTTATAGGCCACTCACCCTGAAAGTGCAAAGCATTATCAGTGAATATTTTCACTACCAAAAAAGGTGTATTTTTACAGTGACGTGGCTACTGCAGGTTAGTTACCTCGCTGTGAATTCCTAGAGGAGATGAGGCACAGGTAGTTTTTACCATGATATAGGTAGGTGAGGTCAACCACAGGTGGTGGGTTTAGTGTTGACCTCGTCCAGCTGTATTAGAGTAAGAACTACCTGTGCCTTATCTCCTCTAATATGCATTAGCTATCCCTCTATAAACCCTAGTTATCTCACTGTAAAAAGCCACCCTTTGGGCAGTGAAGACATAGCCTCAGCATACAGTGCCTTTCACCAAATGTTTTCTGCAGAGATGGGTGTGTATCCTAATTTTGTAAATGGGTAAACTGAGGCACAGACAGGGTGGTCACATTGCAAATCACCCAGCAAATCAATAGACGAGTTCTGAATAGGACCCAGTGTCTCCTGACTCCCAGTCCACTGTTCTAACTACTAGACAATACTGTGCCATGTGCAGAAAGCTTTCTTAGCATTTGCACTCATTATTGGTTTACCTCAGCAGCCCCTCCCCTTGCAGGCTTACCTCTTCCACCATACACATACGCCCTCGCACACAACGAGCAGCACATAGCTGCTGACTGGCACAGCAGCAGTTCATAAGTGTGCAAGCTGCTGCCAGTTTGTATCTGTTCTCCCCTCTACCCCCCCTAAAATCCCAACATGACTTTGACACCTGCCTGCTGTTTCAGCTTCCCTTGGTCTTCACCAAAGCCATTCCATCTCCACTTACTCTGTTCTCCCCATTCCATCTCTTCACTCCCACCCCTGAATCCCTACTCTCTTCCATTCCTGGGGGAAAAAATCCCCTCGAGGTTTAGCCTGGCATGTAAAACAGTAGATTTTGTATTTTTAATGCTCAGAACATTCAGCAGCTATGAGTATACTTTCCACTTTGGAGTGAGAAGAAGCTGAATGGTGGTTGATTTCTAAAATGCTAGCAAAACTAGCAAGGAAGATGGAGCACTGTGGAGGCAATCAAAGGGTTTTTGTCTACAAACCTTGGGGATTTGGGTTGGTTTTAATTTAAGGTTTTATTGCCAAGTTCTCAGCACACTAATATGACACTCAGATTCTATAAAAAGTAACAGAGGGTCCTGTGGCACCTTTGAGACTAACAGAAGTACTGGGAGCATAAGCTTTCGTGGGTAAGAACCTCACTTCTTCTTGCATCTGAAGAAGTGAGGTTCTTACCCACGAAAGCTTATGCTCCCAGTACTTCTGTTAGTCTCAAAGGTGCCACAGGACCCTCTGTTACTTTTTACAGATTCAGACTAACACGGCTACCCCTCTGATACTCAGATTCTAGACACCCCAAGGGGAGAATAGGAGATCTGAACCCCAAAGAATAAGCAGTAGAATCAGCTGGTTGTATAGTGGTATTGTGTATAAAAATGTCAAGTAAGGTATTTTATGAAAGATTGGAATGTTCTGAGCTTGATGGTCCTGATGAGAGATGTATACAAACTGAGGTTATGAGCTCATGTATTTGTGTATGTGTAGAGCTGTGCTCATAATTTCTGCTGCAACATTCAGCTCCACCTCACAATGTGACAGTGGGCAGTCGGGCAGAGAGGGGCTGCCTCCCTAGCCAGATGAGACTAGCTCCAAGCACCTAAGATCATACAACCCGAGAAACGACAAATGATGGGCCATTATAATTAGTCAAGATATTGAAACATCCCGGCTATCAAGTCAAGGAGGAATTTTGTCTGCTTTGAATAACCATGAATCACCATAGTCTTATGGATGGGAGAAATCCTGCAAACCCTATTAAAGGGAAATGACTTGAAATGAAATCTATCCAGAAACGGAGTGGCAATCACTTGGCAGGTGCTGTCTGTGAAATGCCAGGCCCTCCCTATGGGTATACAGTACGCTGAGAAACTGTTCAGAGGCAATAGGTAGCTTATATTAGAAAAGGGAGTAGATCTAATTTGAAAGTGTAAAGCCTGAGGATGCATCTTTGTTTGTTTTCTGTATAACGTGTAGATCTGCTATTCCTTACTGCTTTATCCTTGAATCTGATTTTTCTGTTAAATAAATCTTTGTTTGTTTTTACCCCAAGCAGCTCTCTGTTGTGCAAACTGTGTATACCAAAGTGAAGCTGATAACTTGGGGATAGGGGTGACAAACCAGAGGGGAATGGTCCCAAGTTTCTGGTAATTAAGACCTCAGAGAGGACTTATTTGGGGAGACCCAGGACTGTTGGTGTCTCACTGCAAGGAGTAACTAGGCTGGGGGATGCCAGGGTGAGATCTTGTGGTTGCGGGATGGTACTGATGTCATTGATCTGAACCAAAGCTGCACAGCATAAAGACACCCAAAATTACAGGGCAGCAGTGACAGAGCCCCTTACTGGTCTGGGTGATCCCCAAAATATCACAGCTAGCTTCTTCTCAAGTTGTATTTTTCAACTATTTGTAGTTTGTGTAAATGAGTGGTTTTGCTCCATGTTGTACAGATCTACTCTGCTCTTATTCTCCCTTCTGTTCGGTAACCAGTCATCCTTCCAGCTCAGGTTTCAGAGGGGTAGCCGTGTTACTCTGTATCAGCAAAAACAACAAGGAGTCCTTGTGGCACCTTAGAGACTAACACATTTATTTGGGCATAAGTTTTCATCTGATGAAGTGGGTTATCTGAAAGTTTATGCCCAAATAAATGTGTTAGTCTCTAAGGTGCCACAAGGACTCCTTATTGTCCTTCCAGCTCAGGCATTTCACTCTGGGATTCTGGTACAGATGGGATGGTGTCTGAATACAGTTCTAGAAATAAAAGAAATAATCTGAGAATACCAAAACTGCTTACCTGCTGCCAGTTGTCAGTTTTCCTCTGTCACCACCTCTCTGACAGTTACTCTTGCCATGGGCTAGTAATGCTTATAGCAGCAGCAACTGTCTGTCATGGGCAGATGGTGACTGAGTGTAGCAATGGAACAAGAGCAGTAGAACACGAGGAAGAATTTATCATCCAACAAAGGGAGAGGGAAACTGCTTTGAACTATTGGCACATCAGTGTGTTGTGATAACTCCTGAGTGTTTAATCTGCTGTTGGGAAAAAGGTGATTCTTTTTTATTTATAACCCATCCTCCCTTCAGCATCATCTGAAAGAGCAAATGACAGAAGTAATAAATCTAGCAGTAAGTACACTTCCTTGCATAGTATTCAGGGCTCCAAGAATTCTGTGGCACCTTCAAATCCATTTTTTTTCTAGCAGACTGCAATGGAAACTAGGGAAACATCCATAGTAATAGAGCAGGGTTGGCCAAACTGTGGCTGGTGAGCCACATGTGGCTCTTTTACCATTAAAGTGTGGCTTATGGAGGTCCCCCCTTCCATTTTCTGCCTACCAGACTGGGAGGAGCTCGAGACCTCTGTCTTGCAGCGGAGTGGTGGGGTAGGGGCTTCTGCCCAGTGGAGAGGGGAGCCCCAGCAGGCGTGTCCCAGCTCTCGAACTTCTGAAGATTGTCGTACAGGGCTTGGAGGGTCAGTAAGTTTGTCCACTCCTGCAATAGAAGAAACAGGCTGCCATCTTCCCTCATCCCTTCCAAACCCACTGCTGCCTCAGTGAGGAGAACTGATCTGCCACCAAGCTCATGCCAGAGACAGAAAGGAAAGCTGATTATCACAAAGCACTTATTGCCCCCTAGAAATAAGGTCAGGCCAGCAGGTTTTCATCTGCATGTTATTATTCAGGAACTTTCCAGACAGCTCTACAACATGGCTTTTCAGGCCCCTTCATTCACTCCTGTAAGTGGGTTCAAATGCTGCAGGATACTCCATGGCAGTTGTTCTATTATGACCTAGCAACCCACTGAAGAGCAAATCACCATTCAGGATGCCACCCCTACCATGTCCTGCTCTAATCTAGCAGCCTCTTCTCTCCCACAGCTTCAGTACAGCCCAGATCACACAAACCCAAACTTTGAAGCTTGGACCGCATCTTTTCTGGCCAGAAAGCCTGGCCCTATTGCCTCTGAGGGCAACACTAGCTCCAATTCAAGCATAGAGCCGGTGAGGGGATGGAGCCCTGGCATTGCCCTGACATCAACAATGACAGAGTCTCGCTAACGTTTTGCTTCAGCAAACTGCAAACCCCAGAATTTTAGTAGAAATTTGTGTTGGACGTTTGCCATGATCCAAATGAGCAAGGGGCTTTGTATATGTGGCTAATAATGAATTTTAATAAATTAAATGCCATTGACATTGGCGGACAGAGAGGTAGCAACAGAGCACAAGGAGCCAGTGCAAGTGTGTGCGCTTTGGACAGGAAGGTGGCTGGAGTGCTGCTGTGTGCTCTGACTGCTTTCTTCTCTTTAGCAGCCTCCCAGCTCCAGCCACGAGCCTCAGAGGCATCAACAGTGAGAAAGCAGGCAAAGAGGAAAGCAGTCATTCTGTAAGCTGTGAGGTCAGAATTGGGGGGAAAGGAAAAGCAGAATAAGGAGAAACATCTTTCAAGGATTTCAACACATTCCGGGGAGTCCACGGGAAAGCTGCATGCTTTGGAATTTTACATTGTTTTTTTTCTTCTTTGAAACCTTCTAAGAAAAAAAATAGTGTGATGTTTCCCAGTAAATGCATGTCTCTCCAGTGGTTGCAAGGCTGACGACCCACAGAACCCCAGCTGATTAACTGTGCTTAGGGCAACACTTTCACATATTGGCAAAAATGCCCTTTCCTCCTCCAGATCATAAGAACAGCCATACTGGGTCAGACCAAAGGTCCATCCAGCCCAGTATCCTGTCCACCGACCGTGACCAATGCCAGGTATCCCAGAGGGAGTGAACCTAACAGGCAATGATCAAGTGATCTCTCTCCTGCCATCCATCTCCACCCTCTGACAAACAGTCATTTAAAGTATCGAGAAATTTTGTCTCTGCATTTTGTCCTGAGGTGAGCTCCCTCCTTAAAACATGCTTCTTCCATGAAACATGTAAACCCTAGCCCTCCCTTGAAGCAAATGTTAACAAAACTAGCTATATTTCACCACTCACTCACCTGCTTTTTGTTGTGTCTTATCTCTTGGCTGCATAGTGTCTACTCAGAGTTTATATTCTGAAAGGGCAGGGACTTAACTGTTCTACTTGCCTGTGAAGTGCCTACCATGTTTCTGTTATGCTGGTGTATTTATAAAATGGTGGTTGGAGGGAGTGGGTGAGAGGTTGATGATAATTTTAGCGGGTGTAAATATGGTTTCCATATTCAGCTTGAAGTCTTCAAACCATTTATCAAGTGTAATATATCCAAAACCACTTGGACGCTTTCCATTTATGCGAACTATTTAATCATATTTTACATAATGAATTATAACATTACTCTCCCCAAGTTATCTCCTTCTGAAATAAGATTGAGAGCAGGCCAAATGAGATATTTAGCCTACCTAGAATGTAGCTTTTCCTCCACCTTTCTCATGTTTAAGTGCAAAATAAGCAGTGCATTGTAGGAACTAAGCAAAGACTAATTTGCCTGATTTGAATATGAAAAGGAGCCCACATCCTTCCTGTCCCCTTCAAAGAATTCAAAAAGACTTTACAGAGAAAACAGATTAACTAATATGTATCACTTTAAAAAAAACAGTAGCATAGTTAGAAGCAATGCTGAACTTACACAAGAACAAGAGCACAAAAGTACAAAATGCACTAGTGGGAACCTGAGGAAAGTCAGGAACTGTTCTGTTTAACTTCTCTCATGATGGCATTTTAAACTGTACTCTGCAGAATAACCACGAAGAAAAATATAGTGTCATTTTTCATGGTTCAAGAAAACTACACTGAAAACCATACAATTTTGTAATGTAAAGACATACACAGGTATTGACAAAAGGCAGAAACTCATTCCATCCTTTAGATGGAAGATTTTTTTTTTTTTAAAAGCTCAGTGGTAGGAGACTTAACAGAATCATGAGGCAGTTGATGCTCCTAAAAAAATTAGCACAGACCTTGTCTATACTAGAAAAGTGTGCTGTGTTAACTAAATTGATTTAAAAACCGATCTGTTTAAACCAGTGCAAACATCTAATGTAGATGCACTTGAATTATTGTTTATATCAATTTAACTTAAGTTAGTAACTTACAGCACAAGCTAAATCAATAAAAGCAAGGACTTGACTGGTTTAGTATGGCTATATTATGGATGTGCACTGGTTTAACTAAATCTATTTTGAAACTGATTTTGTGAAAGCGATGCACTCTCGCAGCATAGTCAAAGCCACATTCTGCCTTTTTCCTCCAAAGTCCCAATTCAGCAAGCTAGTGAAGCAGTTGGGACTATTCGCATTCTTAAAGTTACCTGTGTGTTTAAACAGCTTGTTGAGTTGAAGTTTAAATATCCAAAAGCACTAATTCACATCCTGTAATTGCATTCTGTCCAATTCATCTCACTTACAGAAGCCATCATGATATACTTAAAATTACAAGGTGCCCCTCCCTCTCCCTCTCCCTCCCCCCCCCCATCCTATGTTTAATGGGTCAAATCCTGTGTTGGTTTATAGGCATCTTAAAATGCCATTTAAGCACTTCAGATGTGTAAATTAAGGTGAGCTATTCTGTGATGGTATAAATGGTTTTAGTATTTCAGGAAATTAGATGGGTGATTCCTCTTCTTAATGGGAGAGGGAAAATCTATGCCCTAGGGTTCTCCCATAATCCTACCCACTTCTCTTCTGAAGGAGGAGCCTGTACACTGAACCAGTGGACAGGTGCAAGCTGCAGTCAGCCCCCCAATAGAGTGTGAATGTTTCATTTTACATTTCAAATGAGGAGTACCTGAAAGGTCTGTGTAATGCCTCCAGCTGAACAGTTGATTAAAACATTTTTCACTTAGTTTTGTACAAAATCTTTCACCAGCTCATTTTGCAAAATATTGTATCTTTGTGTGTGTTGTGATATTTCAAGGACTTAAAACATTGGTTGATCAGCTTGCAAAATTCATTTGTAGCTCAAAATTCCAAGTTAAAGCAACCTGGCATATGCTTATTTTTGCCCAGAAGTAGAGTGGAAACCGTCTTTGACAATTAACTTGTAGACAGGAGAGAGAGAGAGAGCCGTAGGCCGTTGCATGTGCTCACTTACCATTTATCCTTTATCATCTACTAATATTGTCTGTCACAATAACAAAATGGGCTAAGAATAAAAACAAAACTTAAGTGGAAAGTTGACTTAAAACATGTATCTGGTTTCCTGTACAAAAAATGGTTGTACAGAAACAAAAACAAAGTTGTACAATCATTATAGTAATGATAGTTTTGTAGACACAGTAGGTGGGTCCAATCCTGCATAAAAGCATTGGGAATTGGGAGAATGATTGAATTTTTCTTACTATCTAGAATTCTAGGATCATCTAGAAGGCTTTTAAAATTATTTCTGCTTTGAACATTACAACAAATACCTGTGAATTAAGAGTATATGTTCATTGTTAAATGTTTATCCATTTGACACCAACACTACCACTCAAAATTGTAATACCTTATATGAGAAGTTTTAGTCACTTATCTAAATTCCTTACCCAAATGGGAATGTGACACAAAAGGATGTTTGGCATACTGTTTAGCTGCAGACATGATTTTTAGGCTAAGTGTGTAAAATCTTGGCCTGGAACAATATCTGTGTTCTGGAACAAAATTCTCAACACTACACATTACAGAAGGAAGTTACAATCGCGGAATAGAATAGAAATTAGATCACTTTTCTTTCCTGCATTATTTCCTGTAAGTATAACATTTCCTGTTGTAAAAGTGCTGCAGTAATCTTTGCTATCCAATGGATACTAAGGTGTCACTTGCAAATTGAAAGTCATAGCAGATTAATATTTAGTTGGGAGAGTTTAAAGCATGTGAAAAACACTTCCATACACCTCAAACCTCAAGTGCTAGTGCTGGTATGAAATAACAGTGTGTATGAATAGCCTAATGACACATCAGCTGTGGCTATCATAACTACTAATGTTGGGGCAAGGAACAAGAATGCTAAAAAAATCCCTATCTCACACAAAAGTGTCTTCATAGAAATGTAATAATACTTGCACAGCTCTAGTTCGGAGATTTTATCTTTCTTTGCTTTTGGATTTTAGCATCTAAAAATTTACCTGAAATAAACTGCCATCTTTTATTTTCTTGTGTTAGTTTTATGGTGGTGGATACTTTATTTTGGCCCATTTTCAGTAAGATTGGCCTATAACAAACCATAAACCATTGTTATAACACAGTTATGTCCTGTCTACACTAAAGATGCTATTGCTGTTCCTGACTGTACTGAAAAGTTGACCATATTGAGGGACCCATGTTAATTCCATTGTCCCCTAACGTTGGTAAAACCTGTTTCTGGTTCACAATATAGATTAAACTAAATCATGTTTTAACCATGTCTCTGAATCAATTATAACATTTTGAGCAAGTTACAAGATGCACTGGAAATTTCCTTTATTATAAGGAGGCAATTTGAGAAGCTCAAGAAACAAGAGAGAGCTGGATTTGATTTTGTGTGTGTGTGTATTCTGATATGCTGATTAGATAGCTTCCAGGGAGCCCCCTGAAGTAATCACCGCCTGGAGCCCTCACCCCTTCCTGTGCCCCAACCCCCTGCCCCAGCCTGGAGCCCTCACCCTCTCCCAAACCCTTGCCCCAGCACTGAGCCCCCTCCCGCACCCAAACTCCCTCCTGGAGCCTGCACCCCCACAACCCCCCTCCACTCCTGCCCCTGCCCAGAGCCCCCTCCTGAACCCCTCATTTCTGGCCCCACCCCAGAACCTACACCCCAACTCCCTGCCTCAGCCCGGAGCCCCCTCCCATACTCCGAACCTCTCGGCTCCACTTCCCTCACCCTCCCAGTCTAGAGCTCCCTCCTGCACTCCAAACCCCTCATCCCCAGCCCCACCCCAGAGCCCATACTCCAATCCCCTACCCCAGCCCGGAGCTCCCTCCCCCATCCTAAACTCCTCTTTTCTGGCCCCAGCCTGGAGCCCACATCCCTAGCCCCTGACCCAGCCCCATAGAAATGCGTGGGGGGGGGGAGAGCAAGCAACAGAGAGAGGAGGAAATGGAGTGAGCGAGAGGGACTTGGAGAAGTGGTTCGGTAAGGGTGTTTGGTTTTGTGCGATTAGAAAGTTGGCAACTCTAGGTGGACGTGGTACAGATAACTTCACAAGTTTAACTTTGAGAATTTGTGCAGATAACTACAGAAGTAGCAAAGTTCAGAGTTGGGCTATCGATATCCCACCATAATACACAAATCTGAATATATATGCCATTGGTTTGTTTATGGAAATTGAAGCTGGAGCAAATGAAACAATAGATAAATGCAAGGATCATGTTTTTCATATTAGCTTCCTGGAATTATTCATTTAGTATATTTCAGTTAGATATGTAAAGATTTACATCTTAAATTCAGTGATCTCATCACAATAGTAGAGTTGCCTGCATTGCTCTGACATGCTGTGAGTTGGCATACTATCTACATGGCCTTAAGAGGTATTTAAAACCCATTTATATAAACCAGTGTTGACACAGTGTTTGATACTGATCATACTAATGAAAGTGGCTTTGGCTCTTTCTTGCAGTCCCTTGAACATAACAAGGACAGAGGGATTTTTGGAAGAGCAGGCGGGGGGGAAAGGGCCACTTTCATAGTAGTTCATGAGATTCATTAATCCAAGGTACAAAACAAATACTACTTATATATTAGATACTTTTTGTTTGTGTGGGAATGTGGTTTTATGATTGTGTACTGATACGCAACATAGTGTTAATTCTCCCTTTCTTAAACAACTGAATTAACATTGTCGTTCTAGTCCTGCTAAGATATGTTTTTAATTGGGTGTAGATAAAGCCTTTTAGTCCTTCTGTTACATCAACAGATTGGATCTGCTTGCATCGGAAAGAATTATGTCAAAACAATTGCTTGTATTTGTGTCTTAGTATGGTCTTCAGCAGCACTGTCACTTGAGGGTCAGACTGGAATATGCTAAACTAGAATTGGGGCAGAAACTGCAGCCTGCCTAAGGTCATCATTGCCTCTTGAGATTTGCAGAATAGCAACTTTTGGGCTTCATTGCGTTAGCTTCCATAGTTATTCTCAATCTAGTCTGATTGTATTATAAAGGTTAGTCTTGCATGCCCCATTTAATTTCCTTTCTCTCTGTCTGGGATTCAAGTATTATCTTAAGGCAGGGGTTATTTTTTATTATATGGAATTTATAATTTCTACGGTATTTTAGAGCTCTTTAAAAATAGTGTTTCTGTGCAGATCTCATGCATGTATGATTAGGAAATTTACCAGGACCACATGGTCTCTTGCAGTAAATTCAATTTTTCTATCCTACCTATTCTGTGGTATCTAGGTGCAAATAATACATCATTTAACATGAATAACAAATCTGTAGAAGACAGAATTATACTCCTGTATAACAGGACATTGAATCACCTGGGCTATACTGAGGGAGTGGAAGTCACCCAGGGAAAAGGGAGAGATCCTGGGTGAACAAAGATCACTGAGATAAAAATGCACAGTGCGGGGATCCAACAATCAGAAAAGCATCCTCTTGACACACACCTAAATACAACATAGTCACTGTGCCATTGTTATACAGCACAATTCTGTCAGTAGTTCTGAGGCTGTGATCTGATCCATTTTACAGTCTGCTGAAACTGACATAAGCTTAACAAAAGTATTGAAAAAGAATCACCAATGGCACAATTTGTGTCTCAAGAAACTTGTTGACAGTTGTTCAAGATATAGGAGAGATTGTTCACCGTCATCACGCTTACACAGTTTTTCCATTCTTCCTAAAACTGTGACCACATTTACTGCTGTAGCTTAGCAAGTGTGCAGAGTTTTACTTTTTGTAGCAGAAATTTTCCATGACAATAATTTTGTGTTTAATTGGGATACTACTTTGGTGTTTCTGCAACAGTACAGTGGTATTTTTTATTAATTGACACATGCTGTATTTTAGCAGACATCTTTTTCCAAAGTGACTGAAAGTGTCAAACACATTCTCCCCTTTTAACGAACCTGACAAATTGAGACTGACTAAATATAATGAAATGTTTATATGAAATAATGCTTTTTGAATCTCTGGAATGGAACGTGTGAATCAAATTTTAGCTCAAGTAAATTAGATTATTCCATTTGTTTTATTTACAGAATATTTGTATTGAAGCAATCAATTGTAGTAAGTAGGTTCATTCCAGAAATTTAAAATGATCTGGTGTCAACAATTGGCACAGATCAATCAACAGTCCCTGCCCCCAGCCCTTACCACCCCTGCTCATTGATGGGATTAAGACACTCTGGCTGTGAGCCCAAATTCAGAAAGACAAAGTGAACAGGAGCTTGTACTTTGTCCTTAAAAATCACCAAATTTAAGTATTGGCAGACTGCATGAGGGAACAAATTCAATAACAAGGGCCCTCCACTGAGAATTCCACCCTAAGACTTACAGCCCACCTGCTAGAATTCAACCCTGGGACTTTACAGCTGAGAGCTTTTTTGGCATCACTTAACTGCCTCAACAGGGTGTAGAGAAAAGTGATATATGACTGCCTAAGATTTCCAAAGGGGTCCGCACTTCCATTCGAAATTTTGTAGGGGTCCACAAATGAAAACAGGTTGAAAACTACTGCCTTAGTGGGCTTTCATACACAGTGAGCAGGAGAGATGAGAGGTATTCACAGTTGCCCAAGAGAGGGCTTTAGTGGAACACTAACTCTGGTGGTGCAAGATTTTTAAAGCCAGAAAACCATTATGATCCCTGAAGTTGACTTCCTGTATAATACAGGCCACCGGACTTCCCTGAAATAATTCTTGCTCCTTCAAGCTCAATAGTTGTGGCTGAACTAGAGCATATCTTTAGGAAAATATTCAATTTCAATTTTAAAATTTCTAGTGATGGCAAATACACCATGATCTTTAGTAAATTGTTCCAACAGTTAATTATCCTTTCTGTTTAAAAATGTGCACCTTTTATTTCAAGTCTGCATTTGTCTAGCTTCAACTTACAATAGCTTAGTCTACTAGATTGATTAACCCCATGTCGTTACTTGTAGCCTGTGATCAAGTCACCCCTTAACAGATTCAGCTCTGTGAGACTTTCATTGGCAATCATGTTTTCCAATCCTTTAGTCACTTTCATGGCTCTTTTCTGAATTCACTCCAATTTATCAACATCCTTCTTGAATTGTTGACACCAGAACTGGACACAGTATTCCAGAAGTCACACCAGTGCCAAATACAAAGGTAATATTCCCCTGTCTATACATCCAGTCATTTATGTTCAGATGATTTATCCACATGATGCCAAAAAGTTACTACTTCCCAGGAAATAATCCCCCATTCTGTAAGTATGGCCTGCATTCTTTGTTCTTAGATGTATGACCTTATATTTGGCCGTATTGAAATGCAAATTCTTGAATTGTTTCTAGCTTACCAGACAATCCAGATTGCTCGGTTAGTTACCTGTCCTCTTCATTATTTATCGCTCCCCAAACTTTGTCTTCCGCAAATTTTATAAGTAACAATTTTATATCTTCTTCTAGGTCATTGATAAAAATGTTAAATAGCATATAGCCAGAACCAGTCACTGCAGGACCCCACCAGAAAGCCACCTGCTTGATAATGATTCCTTGTTTACAGTTACATTGAGGCCTATCAGTTAGCCTATTGTAATCCATTTAATGTGTGCCATGTTGATTTTGTAATTTAATATTTTAATCAAAATGCCGTGCAACACCAGGTCAAATGCCTTCAAGCTTGTAATTTCATTTAAAAAAAAAATCAAGTTAGTTTGACAGGATCTATTTTCCATTTTTCCCCTAAATTATATTGCCCTTCTTTAATTCTTTATTAACTGAGTCCCATATTACCCATTCCATTATTTTGCCGAGGATGGGAGTCAGGCTGACAGCCTATAATTACTTGAGGTATCCCACTGATCCTTTTTTAAAATGGCACATTAGCTTTCTTCCAATCCTCTGGAACTTCTCCAGTGTTCCAACACTTACTGAAAATTAACATTTACAATCCAGAGAGCTCTTCAGCCAACTCTCCTATAACTCTTCAATGCAAAGTATCCCGATCTGCTGATTTTAAAATGTCTAATTTGAGTAGCTGCTGTTTCCGTTCCAATGGTAACTCAGAGTGATATTAAATACATCATTTGGATTTTTTCCAAGTGCAAAAGATCATTTGCTTCCAACTTGCCTCTGCCATTTTTGACAGTGCGCCACTTTCCCTCCCCTTTTGCCTACTTTCTCTTTTCAAAATATATTATAATCAGTGAATCTTCCCACCAGGTTTCAGTAACCAATTAGGCTGGATTTATGCTCATAAATGAGCTATTACAATTTCTCTTGTTTGTTACCCAGGTTCCTAGCATTAGTATATAGGCAATTAAAGAATTTCTTCTTGTTACATCCTTTGGTGCCTTTATTCATTTTGTGCTTGACATCTTGATTTTGTGCTAAATAAACACTCATTTGTTCTCTTTTTTTCACCCTCCCCTTTTGTTTTTTACTTTAATGCCCTCCTGACTAATCTAGTATCTGTCCCCTAGAAGATTGGTTCCCATTCTGGTGAGTCGGAGACCTTCCAAACTGTACAGACCTCTCTCCTCATAGAAGGTGGAACAGTATTCCAGTGAACCAAAACCCTCTCCCTCCACCACTTACCGAGCCAGCAGTTCACTTCCAGAATGTTCTGTTGTCCATTGCAGAGCAGAAAGGATCTTTGAGAAGATCACTTGGACATTTTTCTCCTTCAGGAGCCTTCCAAGTTGCCTGAACTAGCCTATAATCCTGTGAAGCAGTCATTAGTACTGATGTACATCATCACCAGTGAAGCCTTGTTTGCCAGCTTCAGAAGCCTATCCAGTCTTGCAGCTGGATCTTGTGTCTTGGCTCTGGGAGGACAGCACACCATCCTATTGTCCACTTGTCCCTTGCAGAATGTTTTTTTACAATCTTATTAGCGTATAATCCCCAACAAGGATCGTCTTTGGACAGTTGAAGAGCTCTTTGTGGCCAATCTTGATAATCTCGCAGGTTGGGCTGAGCAGCCATCCTCCATTCCATTCAGTTATCTGGATCTTCAGAGATATTTTCATCAGTTTGACAGTGGTGTAACCTTGTGGGTGCAGACATCTAAAGTGCAGTTTCTAGGCACTTATATCAAACCTATGTCAGGGAGGAGACCCAATATACTGTCTTAAAATGACTCCAGATCACATTGCCTCAGGTGTTTGTGTTGTTGTTTAACTGCCATCCCTGCAAATGTGACAGACACTATCTTGGCTGACACATCAGGGATTGAAGTGGGGACTGCCAGAGCTAAAAGCCTAAATCTTTACAATTTAAAGAGCCAGGCTCTGTAGTTAGGGGCTGTAACACTCACATCCTCTAATTAGCACAATGTGGAACACACAGCTCCCACTGATCCATGAAATACACAAACTCATTTTGGGCTCCTGAAACTAACTAACCCCATGAACCTCTCCCACATTTGCCCAAAGGCTCGCACACAGGGCTTTAAAACAATTTACCAAATACCTAATAAACTGAGGACTAAATTGGAGGGAGGAGCAATTTATGGGTGAAAAGACAAAATTTCCTTCTAACCATCTGGAAAAGGAAGGTGCTGGGCTTCCGGTCAGGCTGCTGTCCATAGATCTTGCTTGTGGGGATAGCAGGGCATCCATTTTTCACACCCTCTAGCTAGTACTTGATCAATTTGATGGCCCATCTCCTCTGTCTATGCTCCTCAACCCAGAGCCAACCAGCTGCTGCGAGGTGACTGATGGGGTCTTTTTCCTGCTTCTTATTGGTGGGTCATCCTCCTCCCTCATGGAACTCTCCACTCCCGCAGAAACACAAGCACCTAAACAACAGGGAAGATTGTGAGATTAAGAGCCAGAAATGAGAATGTGGGAGTCCTGCAGTCATGTGGGGTGGGGATGCTGACTGGATAATAAACTGAGGAGGGGGATACATTTGCCTCCCCCACCACTGTGAGATACTAGGGTTCAGTCCAGACTGAATAGCTGTGTCACCCCTGTGGGGGTGCCCTTTACAATGCTTTGCTGCTGTAGCCTCCAACCTGGACTGCTCAGAAACAGCCTCCAGCATGTAAGTCACTCCCAGCTATGTCTGTGTGTGCTGCAGCCAGCCAGCCACACCGTGGCTCTTACCAGCCTTAAAATTTACCACAGGGTGACCCCAACACAATCCCAGTCCCAGATTTTCCCCAGAAATGTATGTCCTGAACAGTACAAATATATTAAGTCGGTTATTCCTTAAAGGGAATAATATGCACACAACTTGGTACCCCAAATGGAGTTACCCAGACACTTCGACTTAAACACACTGGATTAGATAAAACAATAAAACAAGTTTATTAACTACTAAGAGAGATTTTTTTTTAAGTGAGTACAAGGAATGAGACACAAAAGCCAGAAATGGTTACAAGAAAAATAAAGATAAAATGCTTACAGGTGCCTAATTTAGCAAACTATATTAGATTCAAAACAAAGTTTTCTTACCACATGCTGCAGCAGGTTACTGACCAAACTCTCAGGTCAGGACCCCTCCTCGAGAGTTTCTTCAGGTACAGTCAATGGGATGGGCAGGGAGAGATGTCTTGGGGTTTCTGCCCCTTCCTTTTTGTAGTCCTGTCCTCCCCCTTTGAGAAGCATTTCCAGCTGGGAGCAAGGTGACGAGCAGGCTGCGTAGAAGGTAACTCTATCCTTTTTCTTTGCTAAAATGTAGACTTTTTCTTTTAACCCCTGGCCCCTTTTCCTGCCCCAAAATGACCACTTAGCAGGTAATGGTCCATCAGCCTTAGTTACACCTGGCTGAGCTTACCCTTTGTCTCTGAGGAACCGTTTGGTCACTTCACACTTATCTGGAAAACATACTTTTAGTCATGTTCTCAGCTTATGTTTATAACTTGACATATAACGCTGCCACATGCATTTTGCCATGATGATGATAATCAGAAAATTGAGTTTTTTAAATTATACCTCACAAGGCCTACCTTGTACAAACATTATTACCATAGTGCGTAGGATGTGAACATGGGGTCTGTTCTGTCACCACCAGCACTTGTGCCTATGTGAGCCTTCCCCTGTTGCTGCTCATGCTTTCAGAAGTTTCAGGGGAGTTAAATTGATCTGATTTCTTGTCAGTTCCGATGCTGCCCCTCAGGTTCCTAGTAGCAACAGTGAAAACTAAATAAGCATGGTCAGCTTTCATGCTGCAGCATCCTGTGCAGATTTAGGCTGGTATTGCTCAGATAATGGGGGTCACAACACAGGAAACCAAGCGTCAAAATCCCTGGGTCACTAGAGCTCAGTAGAAACCTGGAAGGGGAAGCAGTTTATTTCCTCCTGCTGCTGTGGCTGCTGCCTCCATCCCTGCTGTGCCCCTCCTGCCTATCACCCAATCCCAGAACAGCTTCTTTCTCAACTCTAGTGCAGGGGAATCGGTGCTTCAAGGAGTTGTGGGTCAGGCTTAGTGGCACTTGCCAGCCTTTGGAGCTGAGCACTGTGCAGGAGAGAAGTAAAGGAGAAGCAGCCCCATCCACTGGCTCCCACACCTAGTAGCACACACCCTCCCCCTGCACAAAATGGCTGAAAATGTTCAGGTGAAATACATCATTTTTTGCAGCTGCAAAAATTGTGGGATGTGATGGTTTGTGGGATGACTTCTTGGCCATTTTGCAGGTCACACACCAAAAGAGGATTGAGAACCACTAGTCTAACTGAGACAGGACTGGAAGCACAAGCAGATCGTGTACACTAGCACTCCCACTGTTGCAGTCCTCCTAGTGGAACTGTGCAGGTAATAGTGGGCTGGAGGCAGATCTCAAGAAAACATTCAGTGTAGACTAAGATTCTAGAGAGCAGGGGCGGCTCCAGGCACCAGCGCACCAAGCGCATGCCTGGGGCGGCAAGCTGCGGGGGGCAGCCTGCCGGTCGCTGTGGGGGCAGCAGTCAGGGAGCCTTCGGCGGCATGCCTGCGGGAGGTCTGCCAGTCCCGTGGCTTCAGCGGAAATTTGGCGGCGGGTACGCCAAAGCCGTGGGACCGGCGGACCTCCCGCAGGCGCACCGCCGAAAGCCGCCTGACTGCCATGCTTGGGACGGCAAAATACATAGAGCCACCCCTGCTAGAGAGACAAGGTGGATCAGATAATATCTTTTATTTGATCAACTTCTGTTGGTGGGAGAGAGAAGCTTTCAAGCCACACGGAGCTCTGTATGGCTCAAAAGCTTGTCTCTCACCAACAGAAGTTGGTCCCAATCCTATAAAAGATACTACCCTCACCTGACTTGTCTCTCATTTCCTGGACGCGGCATGGCTACAACTACACTGCATAAGATACAATCTGTCATTTCCACATTCAACCACCGATCACGCTTTGAATCGACGGGCAGTAGTCTTTCACTGTAAGCCTTAAACTCTTCTTTTTTCACTGTTTTTCCAGTTCTGAAAATGTCAATTAAAATGGCTTGAACTATGTGTCTCATCTCCATGAACCATGCATATCCATTTTAAGCCAGTGATCAAGGAAACAGGGTGTAACTCATGTTACCTGAAAACTTTTGCAAATTAAATGTTTTACAATAGTTTGGTGGTATGGTTAAAACACCAGGCCAGGCTCAAATCTTTAAATGTAATTGTTACAATAAAGACCCAAAAACTGTTTCTGGAGACTTGAAACCACAAGAGTAGTAGCTGAGTTTTAAATATAATTATTGCTAGAGAAGTACTAAACTGTTTCTGCATTTCAGTGTAGACAGAGTCATTGTTCCAGTGTGTTACTGGTATGTACTGTAAACTTTTCTTTCAGATACAGACCTTGCTATGGTTAATGCAGGTCTTTATCACCTTGAGGTCATAAAGGTGATAAAGGGCTGCACCTTTAATCAATCTTGAAATTGTAGTTAATGCAGAATGCAACTGGGCATAGACAGCACATCATTCCTGTGGTCTTCACTGTCTACTATGTTCTTCGGCTGCTTCATGATTGGGTGGGTAGGAGAAAGAGAGAGTATTTATAATTAAAAAGCTTAAAAGCTCTGTACTGATGTTTTTTCCCCAAAGGATGTCATATCTGGTCTTCACATGGGATTTTCTAGGGCTTACCCTTGAAGGACCTAAATACATAGACTGAGCTCTCGATCTCAAGGTGAAAGGGGATAGGTGCTGAATCCCTAACAAGAGTTTTTATGCTAACTGTTCAGGCATTTGAGCCAAATAGGTGTGAACAAAAACAATAAAAGTTTTAAATTATCTGAATATAAATCACCTCTCTGTCAGGTGTCAGCTTGCATGGTTTCCTTGATGTCATATCCTATTGATGCTTCAATCAAAGAGCCTTCCATGAGAAACAGGATAGGGAACACCTGAATTTCTCATGTAAAAAAGGCAATCAGAAAAAAACATTCTGCGGGGAAGAAAATCTTTCTGTCTGCCTCTTGTACATCATAAAGAAGCAAACTAGTTCACATGAATTGAATTAAACTCTTATTAATCCTGAAGTTTCTAAAAAATAAGAACAGAGAAAAATTCAGAACAGGGTGAATCTGCAAAGAAAAAAAATCAAAGGGGCAAATACCTCCAATCATCTTTCTATTTCCTGATGGGGGGGAGAATAATCAGTAGGAACCCCAATTTCACTTATTTCTGAGATTAAATGATTCTGCCCTTTTTAATGGTTGTTCTTTTGAAGGTCAACTATGCATGTTGAGTGGGAAAGAGGAGTATTTTTAAAATGTACATTAAAAGTTAGGCCTGGCCTACACTAAAAAGGTAGGTCAATCCAGTTACCTCCCACAGAGGTGTGAAAAATCCACACCCCTGAGCGACGTAATTAAACCAACCTAACCCCAGCATAGACAGAGCTAGGTTGATGGAAGAATTCTTCCCTCAGCCTAGCTACCACCTTTCAGGGAGGTGGATTATCTATGTTGATGGGAAAATCCTCTCATCGGCATAGGTAGAGTCTATGCCAAAGTGTTACAGCAGTGCTGCTGTAGCATTTCAAGTGTAGACAAGCCCTTAGAATCAGTGGCTCAAAATGTTCCTGTACACTGTCCACCCACCTTATTAAGCCCAGCGTACTGAGTGGCACAGACAGCTGGGTATAGTTAGAATGTAACTTGGATATTTTTGTTACATGTGTCTTCACACTCTAAACCAACATTTCACCCAGAGTTCTATTCATTATTTAAATTAAAATGTCATACAATAAGCAGTGTGTTTACTTTGCTTAGTTATTGGTGTTAACCCTTAAATAAGGCTTTAAAACTCATTAGAATAAAGGCAAGAAATTCTCATCTCTAGACTAAGTCTGCCTCGTACTGAAGTAGTGCACTCATTTAAAGACTGAAGGCATTCTTTGCCAGGGTAGCTATACGTAAATCCTCTTTTCTTTAAGAAAAAAATTACAGTTTATAAGCTTGGATTCTGAACAATGCAGCAGAACATGTCTAACTTACAGACCTTCTGAGCTGTGGATTTCAATGGTGCTTGCTTTTAATAAATCAAGTAAAACTACAACTACCCAGAACAATCTACAAGGTTTGACTCCAGTTACTGTTCCTTTAAGACTCTGCAGTTTTGACTGAAACTGGCATGCTATAGAGAATGAAAAAGAATTCACTGTTTCTAAAAAAGATGAGACCATAACATTCACAAACTCATCTGGCAAGGAAACGCTATAGAAACTAGAAAAAGTGGCAAAGTGGTCTTTTGTTGGAGTTTTGGAGGGTGAGCCTCCTCTTCTTTCATTTGTTGCATTGGGGAGTTTTTGATTACGCCTGCTCAAACAGATGCTTTGTGCTAATGTGTTTTCTTGTGGATTTGCCAGGTGACCTCCAACCCTTCGGCAACAGGCCAGTTCCACCACAACAACTGTTCCTTAAATAAGCACAGCAAGTGAAGTCAGTTTTTGCCACTACTGTCAAGATGGAACACTGACTTTCCTGTTCCTCTCTTGCTGATGGTGAATATAGCCTTCGAGTCTTACTTTAAAACAATACAGGAATCTGAGAGGTGCTCCACTGAATACAGCATTAGGAAGATACATATATTTCTCAGACCATCATCTAAATCATTCCTCCTTTGATTCGGTTGCCACCAATCTGTATTCATGGACATCTCTGCTATTGATCACTCTGGCAGAGAGGGCCAGTCAGGTAGCATTTTGTCCCATGACCTATCTCATATACATGCATCCTCTCCAATCTCTGGGCTCCAGTGCTGGCTGACCAGGGACAGAAATACATGGCACAACTAAAGTCAGGCATGAGAGACAGAGGAAATGCCATTAAAGGAAGAAGGTAAGCAGTCAAGCAAGGCCATAGTCCTCTACAGGGCATATGATGCAAACTAAGGGTAGGTCTACACTACCCGGTAGTTCGGCGGCAAGCAAATCGAACTTCTGGGTTCGACTTATCGTGTCTTGTCTGGACGAGATAAGTCGAACCCGGAAGTGCTCGTCGTCGACTGCAATACTCCAGCTCGGCGAGAGGAGTACCGCAAAGTCGAAGGGGGAGCCTGCCTGCCGCGTCTGGACCGAGGTAAGTTCGAACTAAGGTACTTCGAACTTCAGCTACGTTATTCACGTAGCTGAAGTTGCGTATCTTAGTTCGAATTGGGGGGTTAGTGTAGACCAGGCCTTAGTATTATTAGCTTTCTCTTGTATTATGTATATACCAACAGTTTACCATGTTTTCTCTGGGGGATTCAACTTTTGCCACCGTTCAAGTGTCAAAGAATGACAATGGATTTGGCACCCTGAAGCTCAGAAACCAGTTCTGCTGGTTGGGGGTAGTAGGAGCTTCTCATTCTCCTAAAATGTTCCTTGGCTTCATTTTAGAAAATTCCTTCATATTAAACTTTCAGGAGTTCCTTATAGACAACTGAGAATAATAGGAGCACTCAGCTCATCAAATGACCTTTGCTTTGGGCCAGCATACTACAGCTGTAGGAATTCATTTAGGACACATCTTCCAGCAGTACCTCCAATAGATGTGAATTGTCACTTGTTATCAGCTTATTCATGCTACTGAGACTCATAGTTGCTTCGAGCAAGTAGGTAATTATAAAATGCTGAAACTTTGTGCTCATACAACTCAGTAAATCCTGGGGATGGAGCTTTAAAGGACAGCTCTTTTAAAAATCAAATTCATGCAGCTAGATCTTTTATTGTTCCTGTTTCTCTCATGAATCTGTTGTTTAAACACCTTCACTGATTTTTCATTGTTACACAGTAAGGTTTTGACCATGGCATGTATGGCCTTTTGCTCAGAAATATCAATATATCTGTTTAATTTTCTATGTATCCTTTAAAAATCTCATTATCAAGTCACAGACACTTTAAAAAGTCACAGAAGATTGGGCGCTTGCCAATGATCCTGTCAGGTATAAAAATAAATGGATAATAAAACGCCTTCTAAAAGATTGAGAAACAGTAGATGGTGTTCAAAAGTGTTAAATTTTAATATTTGCAGGGCATCTTCATGATGTATTCTCTAATTCCTGCAAACTGTAGAATCACTGATAGAACCAAAATGAAGGTGGTCTTCAGTAAACTTTGGAGAATTTAAAAAAAAAAAAAAAAAAAAGTAGTGAGAGTTGACCCATTATGTTGCATATATTATGCTGGTTTAGAACTTAAAAAAAAAAAGTTACTACTGTGAATACCAGAGTAAATGTAAGAAAACTGAATGAGTGGATCAAGCTAAGGATACTACCAATCTACTAAAATTCTTTGAGGGGATCAGTAAGCATGTGGACGAGGGGGATCCAGTGGACATAGTGTTTTTAGATTTTCAGAAAGCCTTTGACAAGGTCCCTCACCAAAGGCTCTTAAGCAAAGGAAGCTGTCATGGGATAAGAGGGAAGGTTCTCTCATGGATTGGTAACTGGTCAAAAGATAATAAACAAAGGGTTGGAATAAATGGTCAGTTTTCAGAATGGAGAGAGGTAAATAGTGGTGTCCCCCAGGGGTCTGTACTGGGCCCATTCTATTCAACATATTCATAAAGGATCTGGAAAAAGGGGTAAACAGTGAGGTGGCAAAATTTGCAGATGATACAAAACTTCTCACGATATTTAAGTTCCAGGCAGACTGTGAAGAGCTACAAAAGGATCTCTCAAAACTGGGTGACTGGGCAACAAAATGGCAGATGAAATTCAGTATTGATAAATGCAAAGTAATGCACATGGAAAAACATAATCCCAACTATACATATAAAATGATGGGGTCTAAATTAGCTGCTACCACTCAAGAAAGAGATCTTGGAATCATTGTGGGTAGTTCTCTGAAAACATCCACTCAATGTGCAGCAATGGTCAAAAAAGCGAATGTTGGGAATCATTAAGAAAGGGTTAGATAATAAGACAGAAAATATCATATTGCCTCTATATAAATCCATGGTACATCTACATCTTGAATACCGCGTGCAGATGTGGTCACCCCATCTCAAAATAGATATATTGGACTTGGAAAAGGTTCAGAAAAGGGCAACAACAATGATTAGGGGTATGGAACGGCTGCTGTATAAAGAGAGATTAATAAGACTGGGACTTTTCAGCTTGGATAAGTCACCTAAGGGGGAATCTGATCGAGGTCTATAAAATCATGACTGGTGTGGAGAAAGTAGATAAGGAAGTGTTATTTACTTCTTCTCATAACACAAGAATTAGGGGTCACCAAATGAAATTAATAGGCAGCAGGTTTAAAACAAACAAAAAGTATTTTTTTTCACACAATGCATTGTCAACCTGTGGAACTCCTTGCCAGGGATGTTGTGAAGGCCAACGCTATAACACAGTTCAAAAAAGAACTAGATAAGTTCCTGGAGATAAGGTCCATCAATGGCTTTTAGCTAGGATGGGCAGGGATTGTGGCCATAATCTCTGTTTGCCAGAAGCTGGGAATGGGCGACAGAGGATGGATCACTTGATGATTACTTGTTCTGTTCATTGTCTCTGGGGCACCTGGCATTGGCCACTGTCAGAAGACAGGATATTGGGCTAGATGGACCTTTGGTCTGACCCAGTATAGCCGTTCTTATGTACTACAAGTATTAGCCACTTTTGAAGATTCAGGCCAACTTTGAACACCTTGTGTTTGGTGTCCAACTTGAATCAACTGTTTAAAGATTGTCAGAGTTGATGCTCAGGACTTTCTGAAAGTCACGTCAAGCTGGATTCCCGAAAATTGAGGCACACAATCATTTATTGCTCTTAAAAATTGAGGCCATTACTTTTAGTCTGCAATGGGCCCGAAAGATGAATTAAGGCAGAATGAATTAAATGAAGTGCAAATGTCAATGTTTGTTTATCCCCTTGAACCAGATTGCATGTGGTATGCCACACACAAAAAGATTGAGGTTACTTTTTAAAAATTACTTAATTCTTCTTGACAAAAATCCTACTTTGTCAGTAAACCAGGAAGGACAATAACCCAGAATGTGACCTTCTGTATATGAGAAGTCTACTATAACTCATTCAATTTGCTATCTTTGATGTCACAGAATGATGCATTCTGGGATACTTTCAGCAAAACTGCAAATATCAAGAGGATATCCTCGAGGGAAAATTTTTAAACTTCTGTGTTTGTATGCTGCCTTTGGCTGGGTTAATGAGGACATTTATATAAACTGAGTAAAAGTCCAGATTTTCATTTTTCCTATGTAGTTGGCCTTCACTAGAACCCGAGAGCCCTTTCTCCAGTTTCCCTGTTCATAATTTCCAATCAGCCTCTAAAAGTTAATTAAAATAAGCAGTTATGTTAATCATTTACTCCCTCCTGCCTTTTCACCTTCTCCATTGAAAGAAATTCTCCAAGGAATTTATTTTGTGGTCAACTCTAGTTGCCAAAATAAAAAACCAAACAGGAGAGAGGAAGAATGTGTCCCTGCTGCATCTCAGTGTCTTTGTCCCAGTGAATAGCTTCAGTTTTGAGCTGTAGGGGTCTGTCACCATGGCAATAGATTTGAGTGTAAGGGGCATGCAGGGTGACCAGATGTCCCAATTTTATAGGGACAGTCCCAATTTTTGGGTCTTTTCTTATATAGGCTCCTATTACCCCCCACACCGCCGTCCCGATTTGTCACACTTGCTGTCTGGTCACCCTAGGGGCATGGCATCAATAGACCTATGAGCTGCTCCTTATCTTCCTTCATCTAGTACTTCCTCAGTTCTAATGAAAGCTGCATTTGCAACTAGAACATTATTTTAAGAGTAGCAGATTGTGGTATAGTCTCCAGAATTTAGAATTGCCGTAGAGGGCTGTAAGACTCTTCATAAAGATCTTAATAGCCTGAAGAAATACATTCATGGTAAATGTCCACTCCAGACTTGGTCCCAGCCACTTCTTCCTGATGATTTGTAGGTACGGGAACTAGAGCAGGCTATGGTTTGTCAGCTTTGGTGTAGTTTGAGAAGCAAGAAGTATTAAACTTCTTCTTTAAGACCCCTTTGTGCCTTAGTGAAAGATATTACAGAAATTTCTCTGGTGCTCCCTTTCCTTTGGACTTCAGAAACTAAAGGAAAAGCTCCACTGAATAGGGAACAATGAAACCATTGCAGTATTGAACTGTATGATCACATCCTAAAGCCCCATCCCTTCCTGGTATGGAGTTGGCTAATAGCTGTCCCTTGAAGAAATGGGGTTTCTGCCTCTACTGTGGAACCTAACATGTACAGCTCAGTCTGTGTTCCTAATGAATCAAATTCAGTTAGGGTATAGTAATAACTGCTACCACCACTAAAATAGTGGAAGTTTTCCACAATGAGGCCCCAGAACATAAGCACTGAGGCAAGTCATTTCCATAGTGGAATGCATGTGCTTCACTTTTGGTATATACTTCAGTTTCAGTGACTTCATTGAGACTTAAATACGTGCGTAAGTGATGTCCTGAATAGGGATGTTTTCCTAAATCGGATGCACTGTGTGATAAGCAACACTTCAACCTCATGCCTCAACCTCATGTGGTCAGAATACTTCTGGTATAAACAAATATCCCATAGTGTGTTACTTACATATGAAACATATTTAGTCTTGGCAGAATTCAATTATCATTATTATTTTATTATTTATTATTATTTTTTAAATTGATATCAGTTTATTTTAAGCATGTTTTCAATTTTTATTCATTTTTCCTGCAACTGTGAAAATTTAAAAATCTAGATGAGATAATTATTTAATGACAGTAGACACTGAGATTCAAAAAATTAAAGCTTTATAACTGTTAAAACGCACGTCATCATATGTCAAAATTTTATCCTCAGTCAAACTCTAATAAGTTCTCAAGCAGCATTTTTCTTTGCCTATCTGTAAATTTCAACAATTATTGATTGGAAATATTTTTAGTCAGTTTGTATGGGTACAGTGAAATCAGTGTTTATCAACATTTACCGAAAAATCGAATGCTTTCAAGCCTAAATATATTCCTTAGTTTAATGTACATGAAGCAGGGGCTGCTGTGCAGACATTAACTGAGATATGTAATTGTGTATAACGCTGACCTGCTTCTTGACTCTTCTGGTCAAAACTTTGTAGCATGGCAAGGAGACAGCTTAAGTCTGATTCAGCTCATTTGGCTGCTCTTCTCTTCTAACAGGAAACAATTAGTATGGCTGCAGAGAGTGGGAGGAAAGCAAGCACAAGAACTTACACAAGTATTTTTGTTATCATTAACGTTTTCAATGTTTCTAACCCATTTGTTAAACTATTTTTCTTTTTCAATAAAAATGAAATAGTTCTAGCAAAGTGTGTGATTAATCCTCCCCTCCTCCCCCGAAAATGCTTTGCTTGCTAAAGTTCTAAAATTATAATGCATCTTAATTATTACATCTCTACCACATTCCATAAAAATAATCTGAGGGAAGTAAGGGGAAGAGCTCAATATTGAAACAAAACCCCACGTAGTAAAACCAGAATTTGTGAATAGATAATTTTATTTTTAATATCAGAGGGGTAGCCGTGTTAGTCTGAATCTGTAAAAAGCAACAGAGGGTCCTGTGGCACCTTTAAGACTAACAGAAGTATTACTAACTTCTGTTAGTCTTAAAGGTGCCACAGGACCCTCTGTTGCTTTTTATTTTTAATGTTGCCCTAGTGGTAGGTGGCTTTTGTTGTTCTTTAGTCTTGGCTTCTCTCTAGAATAGTTTTCAGAATCAATAATCTTCAAGAAAAAGTGTGGTAATGTTATTTTAGTAGATAAAAGAAGATTGAGACTAATTAGATATTAATCAAAAGTAATGAAGTTTAACGTGCTACAATAGTGTAAATAATAATGACAGAATTCATTTTGTATTTTTTATTCAACAAGAATGTTTCTGCCACTTGAAAAAAAACAATTTATTTGGCTAGGCTAACACTAAGTATCCTGCAATGGAGTTACTAGATAGTTAATGTGGACAAGAAAGAGGCAAGTCCAACAGTAGATATTTTCAATTGTCACTAAAATGTCTCATAAAACATATCAACTTTTTATATTGCTCATGAAATTGTATATTTCGAAACAAACCAGAAACATATGCAGCTTGTTTGCATTTGAAAAGTTCACCATTATTAAGCCATTTATTTGCTTTTGTAACAACACCAATGACAAATTATGAAATCGCCACATGACCCAGTAAATTATATGTGCGAGAGATACTGCATTTCCTAATGGAAACTTGTTCATTTACCAAAATTACACAGCGTGTTGGATGAACAATGTGGTATGTTGATCTCTTGAGAATTTGGTGTCAATACATTCCAGATTTCGTTTGGTCATCTCAGGTCTGTCGTTAGTGAACATGTTTCCAACCTTACAAAACTGAAAATCCTGACATTTGGTGGGTCTGTTCTGTGGTAACGAAGGAAATTAGTTCTTGCAGTCCAGTCATTGATATAACTAGAGTAGTGATGTTGAATGGAGATATTTGTTATTTGTGAAAACCCAGGAGTAATCTTGAATCATTTCCAGTAATGTGTTTGTGCATTCTCCCAGATGTAACTATGCATGATATAATTTGTTGCCTAGTTTGTTTCTTTGAGCCAGGAATGGACAACTTTTCAAAGTCTTGGCTTGAAAAGATGCATGTATGTTACACCCTCTGTCACGCTTTACAAGGTACTACAATCAGGCAGTCTTTATACTTGAGCTGTCTAGACATTGTAACTGAGCTGAAAAGGACAAATGAAAGAAAAAGCCCTCTCCATCAGACCTTTTTTCATTCTGCACCCAATTCTGACTCACAAGCTGCACACTAACAAGAAAAGATAATGGGGTAAATAGGCTAAAAAGCCACTGGAGTGGGACAGGAGAAAGAACTCTCAGTTCAGTGGTCCTCTGTTAATATTTGTTTATGATTAACATGCAAAAATATTTGTCTTGAAGATCTGTACATGTATTCATTGGTGGTATGATTTTCTAATTTATTCACTCTTTCAGAATTATTCACATGAATAATTTTACTTTTAAGGCATTTGTAATTTTAACTTCCTCTCTTTGACTAACTGAACATGCCAATCAAATAGGTAGGGCCAGATCATCAGCTGCTATAAATCAATGCACAAACTCACAAACTTCAATAGAGCCATTTCAATTTATACCAGCTTAAGATCTGTGTGTATTTAGTAGAGCTGGTAGAAAAACAGTCATTATCTTCATAGATTTTTTTTTTTTTTATTTGCTGGGAGAAAGTACTTTTTTTTTTTCCAGTTAAAAACTTTTTTTTTTACGTTTTTTCGGTTAACCCTTTCTCTTTTTTCTTTCTCCTCTGCCTTCCTACCTTTCTTCATGCCAAAGTGGGAAAAGGAAAACAGGGGAGAGAAAGGAAGGAGGACAACAACCTTTTTGTCAAAGGGGAAATTTTTAAAAAATGTCACTAAAAAATGTCACTTATTATAAAGTAGTAAACTCTGCATGACCACAGATGTTTTCAAATGAAAAATGTTGTTCTGCTGAAACTTTTACCTCTTGAGAGATTCTCCAGTTTCTTAATACCTCACACTGTTCAAAGTTGCAGTAATGGCAGCATGTTTATAGAGTGTCCACAAGAGCATCTTTTCAATAAAACCTACTTTATTATCATTTAATGAAAATTGTGGAGAAAATTTCCAAACAATTAAGAAAATGTAATTTCCCACTGAAATGTCAAGCTTTTAATGAGATTTATATTTGAATAATGATGGTTCTGTCTGCAAAAGTAGTGTTTGAGAGAGAAATAAATGAAATGACTTGGTAGCACTTACAGTTGTGTAAGGACATCTTTTTAAAGGAAGAAGTATTTCCAGGGTATCAAAGAACAATATAACACTAGTTTGAAATACGGATGGGATTCTCCAATCCGATAAGGCCAATTAATACTCCATAAGCAGCCCTAAATCAGGGAATCATAACCAGTTCTCTGCAGCCCCCCCCTCCACCCTGTTGGGTATGTCTACACTGCAGCTAGGAGCATACTTCCCAGTGCAAGCAGGCAGACACACTGACTCTGCTCAAGCTAGTATGTTAAAAATATCAGTGTAGTCAGGGGTAGCTGGGCTGCAGCTTGGACTAGCTGCCATAATATGGACTAAGGGAGTCTGGACAGATTTGAACTCAAGAAAGCTTTATTTTTCAGCCTCTTCTGTTGCCAGTTCTCTCTTCCATAGCTCTAGGGTTTGGTGGCTTGATGTCCCCTCTGTCATTCTTACCCTGCTTCGTCATGTCTGTCTGTCACATAATGGCATCAGCATTGCGTTACCTCTGTGTGAAGTCGGGAGTTATTGGGTGCTCAGCACTTTTGAAAATTAAACCACTTTTTAGATGCCTAAATATGGATTTAAGAGAAGAGCCTCCTCAAACAAATCTACATTTATTGGCAAAAATTGAACTTTTGCTCACGAGTGGCGAGCTGGTCAGCCTAACTTAGTTCCTAGTAGTGCCTATGGTCCAGCAAGCATCACTGTAAAAACACGTTTCTCTTCTTCTTTCTTTGTTGTAGGATTTTAGATAATGGGCTGTGTGCAATGCAAGGATAAAGAAGCAACAAAACTGACAGACGAGAGGGACGGCAGTTTAACTCAGAGTTCAGGATATCGCTATGGCACAGATCCCACTCCACAGCACTACCCTAGTTTTGGTGTGACTTCAATTCCAAACTACAACAACTTCCATGCAACAGGAGGCCAGGGACTGACTGTCTTTGGGGGTGTCAATTCCTCTTCTCATACTGGGACTTTGCGTACAAGAGGAGGAACAGGTAGGTCCCGATACAAGCTTATTTCATGGTATATTTTAGCACATTGTTTAAAAATGTATCTATGTAGTATAAAGTACAACTAATTTCAGAGTAGTCTCTGAGCTCTAAAGGAGCCTATTGACTTAGGGAAAAGACTTTGGAAAAATTCACCTCTGACATTTAATCATTGAAATAAACTGCACTAAGCATTGAAGTTACTGAGTAAAATAACCATAATTTCAACCATATAACTACACCGCTACGTCGATATAACACCACCCGATATAACACGAATTTGCATATAATGCGGTAAAGCAGTGCTCCCGGGGGGGCGAGGCTGCGCACTCTGGTGGATCAAAGCAAGTTCAACATAACACGGTTTCACCTATAACACAGTAAGATTTTTTGGCTCCCGAGGACAGCGTTCTATCAAGGTAGAGGTGTACTAACTAGTAGCTACTAGTTGTAAGCAGTGGGGGTAACCTAACTACCTATAGTAATTACAAACCAAACTGAGCCCTTTTGCACACACATTTCATGGTATCACAATGAAAGTGTTCAGATATCTTCTCCTTTTTCAGGTGTAACTCTTTTTGTGGCGCTTTATGACTATGAAGCAAGAACAGAAGATGACTTAAGTTTTCAGAAAGGAGAAAAATTTCAGATACTTAACAGCTCGTGAGTTTTAATGGGGTGTCATGCTTGTCCATTACTATTTTATAATTAAAGATAACATAATGTCAACAGTTCTGTTTATCAACTTATATAATCAGTAAAAGAAAAGATGTCATATATTCAAGAAATATGCTTTTTAGGTCTTGTGCTTGTCTTCCACTGCTTTTTACAGACTTTATTATGGGGGGAAATTTCCAAAACTGCAATTTTTCTTTGAAAAGTGGCATCGTGAGGTTCCATGGTGAGAGTCTCTTTCAGTGATTTCCATAGCTAATGGCATTTAGAATTCACAGCAAATTCAATCTTGGAACCGAGAGCACAAGCTTCTGTGCATCACCACCAGTAATAAAAGTGCTGCAAGCCAAATTAGGCCATGTTCACACCTCTGCAATTCCATTATCTTCAATATTTTACATGAGAGTTTAATTTGAAAGAAAAAAAAACCTTGATTCACAAGAAGGAATACAGTCCAGCTCTTTATGCCAACAGGAGTAAAAAGCAATAACATTTTTGTTACTACAGTAAGATGCTAAAACTCTGAATATGCACAGAGAGCAGATCTGTTGAGTAATAATGCACCATTTCTACAGTCATGTTTGTAGGACTGCACTTTAAGCCAATTTCTTAAAATGAATTTTAGCTACTGTCCATGAAAAGATACTCATTTGTGGGTTAAAATCTGCTTCTAAAAGATTACTGTGCTGGCAGTTTACTGTGAATCCTATATTGGAATAACTTATAGAAAGCTTTACCTGTTGTGGGCAATGTTGCTGTCATAATGAAATAAAAATGGGTTAATATCCAAAAGTATACAGTAAGGAACAAAAGCAGTATCACATTCTGTTTTATGACAGCGGGGCAAATTCATCCCTGATGTAACTCCAACTTTAATAGAATAACTTCAGGGCTCAGTTTGGCCCAGTGTCCATTAAAATGAAAAGAGTCAGGTAGTTCTGTGGAATATTTTATGAAACTGTGCAGCTGGAGAGCTTTGATGTAGATGAAAGTACGGAAGCCTCAGTTAAGACTTGTAAAGAGAGCAGCAGTTTAAAAACATCTCCACTTCTAAATTAGCAATTGCAAAAAAAATCTGACAAAAGATTTTATATTATCCCCTTTTTTCACATTGCCTGGTGCTATCCTAGCCTTGAAGCCTTGCCGCAAGCTATATCATGGCTTGAAACTCTCAAAAAAATCAGTCTATTATAAATTCCTTAAACATTCCACTTAATGAAGTCAATGGGAGCTCACAGTAAGCTATATTATTTGGCGTCATTGTAGGACGGAGTAAAAGAACAGATTCCACCCACTCATGAATGGTAGCAATGCATGCATTATGATGTTGGTACATATTGTGTGGAGGAAGGTTTTCTAGAGAGAAAATCTGCTACCCGTTGACTGCCTTAGGAGTTGTTGGGTGCTCAGTAACCATCAGGATTAGGCCCTACATGCTCAGAACCTTCAATATCTAACCACACTCTTGGAATGTTGAAAATCAGGATGGAAAGCTTACAAGAACAGGCTTTGTTGTGAGAATTCATACTTTTGTTATGTTCCTGTTCAGGCTGGATATAATGCAAGATAAGCCTCTTTTGTGCTCTTCTGCTGCTGCTTGGAATCATGAAGCACACAGGTGCACAAAAATGAGTTGGTTTTGTTTTCAATTGAACAGATTTCTTTTTCAATCTAAAAGAGGTTCAGGTCTGGTTAATCTTCTGGGTGAAAGTTCAGGTCAGTAATAAACTTTATCTGAGCTATTTCATGGATCCCTAAAATTAATGTTGGATTTGATGTAGGTTGAGATAAAATGTAATTTAATTCCCCTCCTCACCAGCACATTGAGAAAGATTTATGTTTTTCTCTTTTGGAACATTTTATGACATACACTATGTAATATTTATGGATACGATAAAATACCTCCATCTAGTGGAATTTACGTGCAATAATACATTGGAAATAAAAAATAACTAATACATCTCTGTTATGCAATAATAGAAACAACGATTTCATAGAGGATTTTAATTGTATTTATTAATAAAAGCTTTTTGTCATTTCCCAAAAATATTTTATATGGCGACACAGGACAAGATTTTCAAACTTTGACTGCCTAAAGTTAGGCACATAAACAGAAGTGGCCCAATTTTCAGAGTTGCTGAACACCCACAGCTTCTATGAAGTCAGTGATATCTGTGTGTGCTCAACAACTCCTGAAAACCAGGTACTTCTATTTAGGTGGATCATTTTAGGTACCCAAGTTAGTGTTAACCAAAATTTCTAGAATAAAGATTGTGTTATGGATGAGATTGCCTGCAACCTACTGAAAACAGACCGGGGGCGGGAATCACACTCATAAAATTAATAACAGAATATGGATTTTTTTTTTAAGATTACAAATCAATAGCTCAAAAGATGAAAAAGAACATCTGTTTGACTAAGTTCAGCTGTTTTCTGAGCTGTCTTATGAAGCATTTTACAAGTTCTCTCAGAAACTAGTTCACAGAGAAATAGCTTTAAAATAGTTCATCTTCATATAATTTAAATGCTTGTTCAAAACAGCATTGCCCATATTTGATTTCTGTAGTTCCCGTTTGCTTATTGGAAGCTTTAAAGTTTTTAGTTCACAGTTGTTGATTCTATATAATTTAATTAAATCTCCATTTTACAGATTTGGAAATAGAAACAGAGTTTATAAACTGTCCAAAGCCACAAAGAGAAATCTTTAGTTTGGCTACACTGTGCCAGAGTGTGGACTACAGGAATGAGAATTGTAGAGTGCACCAAAGTGTTGAGATCTAACTGCCCTGAGTGGACATTGCTGATGCTAACGAAAAGATACCTACTTTGTGATAACATCGTCCTATTTGAAAGAGGGCCATTTTAATGCAAACTAGGTACCTTTTAGATCGAACCAGCAGTGTCCACACAGGACAATTACAGTGCTTTGGTGAGCTCTGTGATTCACTCCCCTGTAGTCCACCCTCTGGCGCAGGGTAGAGGTAGCCTTTGTTCGAAATGGAATTAGTCAGGAGTATCTGGATCCCAATGTTGTGTTCAGACCTCTAAACCATGAATCATCCCAACCTGTAAAAAGCTGAGAAATAAATATTTTCTAAAGCTATTGCATTTCATTACAGCAGATTTTCTTCTAAGGGCCATCTCTTGTTTTCATGCTATACATCTGCCTATTATTGATATAAACTGAAGTTGTGTGGGAGGGGGCAGTCACTGCACTGAGATGGCCCTGTTTTTCTTCCTTTTGAAAGGTTTGGGAGAAGTGGCTTGCACAATGATTTAAAAATGTAGCCAACTCATTTATAATTTAAAATAGCTTTGTTGGTGACCAGGAGAAGCAACACAGAGCTCAATTTTCAGAGGCTATCCCAAGCTGCAGATTGGGTAACAAGGCAAGTAAATGGCCTTGTTACATTCTTGAGTATCCATCAGATGCATCCCACTTAAGGTGTGGATGTTCCTATTATGGTTAGAGATGGACGCGACTCAAACTTTCCCAAAAGTTTGGATCTGATATTTCATTTCAGGGTCCTCACAAGAGGCCCCACACCAATTATTCCACACTCCAAGTCAAACTCAGCCCTTACTGAGGGTGATTGGAGTGGAAATAAACAGCCATTTATGCCACTGTGCTGAATTTGAAAAACTATACTTCTGAACACTAATTTAAAAAAAAATGTAAATAGGTGCATGGGGTAAGTGTCTTAATTTGGCTTATAATGGTACCACATTCTCTCTCTCCAAAATGCCTATGTGATAAAAGTGTGAGTTGTTATTAATTCTTAGCATTACCTACAGCTTCATGCTTTAACAGTCAAATAATTTTCTTTGCAACTGTATTTTTCACTCTGACTTTCTCACCTCTATTTCTTCAGTGAAGGAGACTGGTGGGAGGCACGTTCCTTGACAACGGGAGAAACTGGTTACATTCCCAGTAATTATGTGGCTCCAGTCGACTCCATCCAAGCAGAGGAGTATGTTTCCTTTTCATTCTAAAGAGATATTAACACTGTAATTGAAGGAGATTTAAGAATTTGAGTTGATTGATTGTAGTGATTTTCAAGAGACTTACATCATTTTTATTTCAGTTTTCAGCTGCACTGATAAATAATTAGGTAATTAGTAACAAAAGGAGCACAAACTCAGCCATTTTTCAATGTCAAAACAAAATGGAAGGAATCACAGCAAATGAAGCAGACCTTGTTCTGTTGTTCTAACCAGTTTCTTGCTTCAGACCAGAGTTGCCCAAACTAACTTGCCAGTGCCCCAGGAACAAGTAATTTACATAAAACAGGGCAGATTGTATCAACCATAATTTTTAATGTGGGATGATGGCCCACAGAGTCTACAGCAGGCAATAAAGCATGGTTTGCTGGGTCTATAGCCTCTGTGGACTGACACTTCAAGAACCCATGAACTTCATTTTAGACCTATATTTATTTCATAATCAGCATGTTGTGCCGTTAGAGCAATCAGTATTTGAAACACCAAGCACAAAAGTTATATTGCGAAATTGCCTTATTTTAATGAGTTTTTTTATTTCAAACAAATTTAAATTATTGGGTGCTAAGAAAAAATAAATTAATCTAGCACAATGGCATTTAGAGCATAAGTACCTACAGAATCATGAAAAAACTGTACGCTCTTAGGTTGTATCTGGTCTTTCTATTCATTTTTCTTAGCTCTGGTGCAAGAGAAAAATTGGCCTTTGATAAAATGGGTGTATAATCAAGAAGCCACGGGTCAATAAACTGTTATACTGCAATTTAAAACAAAATGTAAAATATACTGTTGACTCAGAAGTTAGTCTGATTGCAGCTCTCTTTCCAGTGGCAGCACATTTTAAAATGTGTTCAACCTTTTTTTCATTCATTCTATCCACTATATGCAATGGTCTAAATTCTGGCAAGCACTGTATATCAGCAATTATCAGAGGCTTGAGGTGGATGTGGATCACCTTTCCAAACCCAAAGAGAGGCTACTTCTTTCAGACTTTCTATGGCACTACCTGTCACTTGTGTTCCAGGGTAAAGCCTAAAGTATGAGGACCACAATGGATCGAATAGAGGGATCTGTAATTTTCTTCAATGATCTACTATTTTGGAGCTTTGCAAGTCGATTGACCCTACTGAGCATCCTATCTAGCATTTTTCTTACCTCCTCTTATGTTTTTAAGGTGGTACTTTGGCAAACTTGGCCGAAAAGATGCTGAGAGACAGCTGTTGTCATTTGGAAACCCACGAGGTACCTTCCTTATCCGTGAAAGTGAAACCACCAAAGGTAAGATGGCCAGTTCTATGAATACTAATGGTAAGTGTAAGACAGAAATTGTAGCTCATGGTTATGACAAGTCAGCAAGATTCTCTTGTGAATGAAACCGAGATAGAAAGATATCACCTAGTCAGACTGCAGTGATCACTACAACTCAATTCAGTGAAAACCATTATTTATTTCTGTACAATTAAAATTTCAAATCTCACCTTCTCATATGGATATAAGTAAGGGGTTTTGGGGGGGTAGTGTTTCTCCATACTTTCCTCATCTCTTTAGAATTTTAATTTCACAGAAATTTTTTAACAATTTTAAATTCAAGTATTTCAGAAACATGTGAAAAGGAGGAGCATTGTGTGGAGAGTTGGCATCATGAGTGGGTAGAGCTAAGATTGTTGACAGGACTTAGAAGAGAAGCACCATTTATATCTTTCAAGCTGACCTCTCATTATATGATACATCCTGTTTAATAATTCAGGTGCAAGTGCCAAATCATTCCTTCAGAGCCCCTAATTCCAAATGGAAAGTCAGAGTTGATATTCTGTTGCTTCAAAAGGATAGCTTCCCATGCTATTACGCTGCAGCTTGCCCTTAGTGTAGCAGCCAGATACAAGTGCCCGTAGTGTAGCAACCAGGGTCAAGGTACAGTCTTCATAGTCTCTATAGCCGTATAGCTTCTAGACGTTCCACGTCACTGACTCCTGATTAAAATATGGAGAGCATGACACCCTAGGCTACAGTTTGAAAACTTGACTGTTATAAGCATGCTTCTACCCTTCAGGAGTAGATTTATGTATAGTTCTGAACAATAGTTATTTGACCTTGTTTGCAGAATGATAGTTTTTCAGAACATCCACACTATTTCCTTTAGCTGAATCTGTTTTTTCTCTTAGAGCTTTCTAGGAGAAACAAAAACACCTTAACATGGGGGTAAACAGTCAGAGATGTGCTTATAACATCAATGTCATTTTCTTTGCTGCATGACTTTGTTGAGGCTTTCTACAGCAGCAGGACAGGCTTCTGTTGAAGATGGAGGGGTTTTGTGTTGTTTTATTTAATTTCATGTCCATTGTCAACATTTCTATTTCCCGACTCATCCATGGAGCATCTCAGGAAGATGGTGAAAGAGAAAATATAGCCAACTTGCCATTCAGATCAAAGAATAAAATAGGAGGATGGAGTGGTGGATTCTCCATCTCTTGGAGTCTTTAAATCAAGACTTTCATGCACTCTATCTCAACAAGAACTTATGGACTTGATGTAGGAATCACTGAAAATCTATGGCCTGTGTTATAATGGTCAGACAAAATGATCATAATGGTCTCTTCTGGTCTTAAAATCTATGAATCAGCCAGGATCACGTTAAAAGTATTAAGCTCGATGACTTCAGCAGTGAGTTTAACCCTCTTTGGTCAAGCTTTCCCACTCCCCCCACTTTGAAAATAAATAAATCAAACCTGTCATCTCATCCTTTCAATGCCTGACTCCCCAGACATGTCATCACTACTTGTCTGTATGATCATTCTCCCCTCCTCCATGCTGTTTGTTTTATGTGTTTTGGGTTGTTTTTTTAAAGTTCATAAATGTTGTATGTTTGTGTATATGTTAATATTTATCCATACATCTATGTGTGTATTTGTCCCTTATTGCCCAGTTAGTAAGTACACTGTAGGTTACTGAACAATGAAATACATGAAGATTCTCCAGTCCTTCCATTGGATCTGAGGTCAGTGGGACTCCACAAGGGTCTGTACACACAGATCCGATTGCAGGACTGGAGCCTAAGACTATGTTTACATTTTTCTAAAGAATCTAAAATACTAATCAGATAGTGAGTGTGACTAAGGAGAATACAGATGTTGCCAGTGGTGCAAGTCTTACAAAAGCCTAATATCTAGGTAAAGAACTATGCCTGGAAAGCTTGCATGAGTAGGACTCTGAGGTAAAAATGTCATTACAAAGCATAGCTTGAGAGCAGGTTTATTCCCCTGGCCCCCAAACTATTTTAAAAAAGAATCTCTGAACTCAACTTGTAGAGATGTATTTATCTCAATAGGGAAATCTCTTCAGAAAAATAAGCTCCTAAATGTACAATTTTTGCTCCATGCTAACAAAAATCTTTTTCTCCTCCTGAGTATGTCTCCTTCTCTTACAAAACAGAATCAAATGTATATAAACATCGGCAGTTTTCCAGGTGGTGTTTTTCCTAATCCTAAAGGATGAATAACAGGAGTTTGAGAGCTCTTGCAGCAGGCTCAGGGTGTGTCTACACTGCAAAGAAAAGCCTGCTGTACCAAGTCCCAGAGCCCAAGTCAATTAGCTCGGGCTGCAGAGCTAAAAATAGCAATGTTGACATTCTCAAAACTCAGTGATAGTGAGAGTCTCTGAGGCCAGGCTCCAGCCTGAGCAGGAACGTCTACACTGCTACTTTTAGCCCCTCAGCCTAAGCCAATTGATCTGGGCTCTGAGACTCGGCACCGCAAGTTTTTCTTTGCAGTGCAGACGTGCCCTATGAGGGTCTTGCTCACTGGAGCTCAAATCTGTGGTGAACAGCTCACAGGAAGTCTGTTGCAATCCAATATGACCAAAGGAATTTTTAAATTCTATATCTGACTCCTCCTTGCACTTGTCTCAGGTTGGAGCTGGGGAGATACTTTCCAGCAGAAAAGCTGGTTGCATAGCTGCTTTTAAGCACCGTTTTGCCAGTGATACTGCTGAAAGGAGTTAATCTATAGGTTGTCCCAAAAGGTACAATTAGTTCTAATGGACAGCCAATCAGTATTGTTTTTCATCAAGCCTGGTGGCTGTAGTGACCCATCCCATGTATTGGGCAGACTGAAACTATAAAAAAAGGGCAGCTTCCACCAGCATATTCCTGATTGCCTCTTCATTTATGAGGAGGAAAAATGACACCAGAACAATAGAGTTTATTACAGTGCAGGTTCTCATGAGCTTGAATCAATTCTGTGTGGACACAGTCTCCTTTAAGCTTTCAATAAAGATGCATCATCTCAGCTCCTTCAGTTCTGAAGTCACTAATCTTTTAGTCAGAAAACTGGTTCATGCCGTAGGATATGTTGTCACCTCTGATAAGGAAGAGGACAGATTTGTATGTCTGCTTTCCATTCTGTCTAATGCCTATAGTCCTACTGTGGGTTTGGAGAGACATGGTCAATGGGCATCATTCTTGCATGTCTGTGTTCTTGCTTAATGTTGCCATGTTTTCTCTCTCCAAGATGGCTGCACTGCAGTAGTGGACAAAGTGATTGCTGCATTTAAAGTTTATTAATTGGTTGTTAATGTTTGAAAAGCAATTTGAGATTCTTCTGGATGAAAAGCACTGTCTCCAGCAGGTGCCATGAAAATCTCAACATTTACCATATTTTGCCATTTACCTAAACCACAGTATTTGCAGTGTAACCTGACACTTAAAATTGGGAAAGTAAATTTAACAACCTCAACGAGTAAATATTAAGACATAAATTCTCATTTACACAAAGGCCCCTCATTTCTGCTAGACCAGTGTAAAGGGGACTTTGTGTAAATGATAATCTGGGCCTAAGAGATTAATGGCACTCACTATAAGTTTGTTAGGCTCACCAGTTCTTATTTAAAGTACCCCTCTACCCCGGTATAACGCGATCCGATATAACACGAATTCGGATATAACGCGGTAAAGCAGCACTCCAGGGGAGCGGGGCTGCGCGCTCTGGCAGATCAAAGCAAGTTTGATATAATGCGGTTTCATCTATAACTCAGTAAGATTTTTTGGCTCCTGAGGACAGAGTTATATCGGGTAGAGGTGTACAATATTTGCTATTTCTGTGCAGTGTCTATTTTGTCTAATAATAAGTGACTGACACTTTTTAAAAAATTGCCTAAAAACGACTGCTTATACTTTTTTTTTTTTCTCCTGACTTTGAACAGGTGCCTATTCCCTGTCTATTCGTGATTGGGATGATATGAAAGGAGACCATGTCAAACATTATAAGATTCGTAAACTTGACAGTGGCGGATATTATATCACAACTAGGGCACAGTTTGAAACTCTTCAGCAGCTAGTTCAGCATTATTCAGGTAACTTTGCAGATAAATATCTGATTCTTTCAGCTGTTGCAAAACAAAAATGTTTGCTGTTGACCTCGCCTCTCTCTGTAAGATGTCCTAAGGAGTCTTTTTATTAAGTGACTCATTCACTGCAGTGCATCTTTATTATCCATTTCCCATTATTTATAAGCAGTTTTACACACCATTCATAAGGTACATAGGCAGTGAAATTTCATCTGTTCTCCTGTTATTTTTACTTTCTAAAATCCCCAAAGCGCATTTGTGCACTCATCTAAGTTACGTACTTTGTGAACTGCATGACTATGGGACAGGGCTATGGGGAACTTCCTAGTGATACAATTATCCAAATAATTCCTGCTTGGTACATGGCATTTCAATCATTATTTTTTAAACTCACTTATTTGCACTGGATACATCTTGTTCTCTGAACAAAAAGAATTTTGCAATTACCAGGGTTTAGACTACAGATGAGCTTGAACAACAAAATTCATATCTATAACTGAGTTAGTGGTCAACAGCAAAATCAGATCAGTATTTTGATTCAGAATCTATAAGAGCACGGGGTCATTCAGATCTGACGTTTTGACTCCCTTTGTAATTTAGCCACTTCCCATTTCATCACTTTTGCTTTATTTTCTGATTGGCTTTAACCAGTGTTGCTACTGCACATAATGCCAATTCAGTTTTTTTAAAGGTAAATACTTTTCTTTTTGTAGAAAAAATTAATAAGGGTGCACTTTTTTTCAGAAGTACTCAGCATTGGCCTAGCTCTTCTCTTATTGAAATCAGTGTTAAAATTCCCACTGGCTAAGGGCTTGTCTACACAAACGTTTAGTTCATAGCAAAGTGGGATGTGAATCCACCCCACATGCTGCAAACTGTCTGTCCAGGGCTGATGCACGTTAACAAGTTCGTTAGTGCACTTTGATCTAGTCCTCTTAGAAATGGGACTAGATCAAAGGGAACTGATGAGCTGTTAATGCATGTCAGCAGCGTGCAGGTGGACAGTTGGTCCTTGGCAGGCTAGTGTGGTGTAGATTAATGCCCCAGCTTGCTGAAAACTAATGGTTTGGGTAGATGGGCCCTTAGAAGCAGAGTGGAGCCAACATGGAGTCCTTTTGAATATCATACTCTGTGTTTGTGTGTATTTAGGGCACAAGTCCTCTGTTTAGCTGCAGACCGGGTAGCTCATGAACAGCTGTAGTGTAGCCTTCCCCACACAACCCTGCCACTCTGCCTGAACAGTGGGGTGGGAAAATAGTACAGTCTCCATGCCCATTCAGTCCTTGACCCCCATGCAAAACTACCAACATGCCTCTGCTAATTAATTGTTGTGGTGATGCATTGTGTTGTCACCACTTTTTAATGGAAAGTGGATTGAGACCACAAACTCATTTTACACAGGCCATCTGACAGATGTTAAATAGTAATAACTTTCTGGCACCACCTTCCTAGACTGGATTTAATTCAGCAAGGTGAAAGGCTCTCCTATCTCATTATCTATCCCTCTCAGGCTATGCCATGCTTTTAATACAGAAAGAATCTGTTTCCCCTAAGGTTTGTAATCACCAATATTAAATGTGACCCTCAGGCATGGCAGGATGGGCAATAATTGTGAAGGGCCACCCCCTAGCTGGCACAAGGCACAAAAGTGAGCCGCATGCTTCTCTAAATTACTCTTAATTGGCTTGTTTCAGCACCATGCACTTTAATTAAAAAGCATATAATCATTCCACATCCTGCACAACCTTTTGACATTGACAACATTAATTTGTACCAATTGGTCACTAGTACTAACAAGCAACTGAAGAAACCAGTTTAAAGCACTTTGAGTTGATTTGGCCAAAAATGTTACATGGGATTGATGCAGAGCTTATTAAAGGTAATATTTTATTGTGGTAAAAGTTTTTGCCAAAGTTACATTTGTAACTTAGCAAGTGCTGATATATAGCAGGTTACAGCAAAGTATGGAGCAAGGAGTGCTCCATGTTAATTTTTGACTGCCTGAAAGTGTCATTAAAGACAGAGAGAGAAATAATTTACCTGAAATGTGTACTCATACTTCCGTATACATTTATGTATACTATATTGCCTATATTTTTCCACTGAGTGTTACATATACAGCACTCTCCATATTTTATTTATATAAAATACTAATGGCTGATTCAAAAAAAAAAAAAAGTGAAGATGATTCCTGCAGTACTTCATTTGGGAGGGAGGTTATATTTCATCTGTCCTTCAACATCTTTTCATTGCATAATAATTAATGAAATTGTACCTTTTTCCTCTAGCCAGCAGTGCAAGATGCATTGTTTCATCTTCCATGATTAGCTTCAAATTGTATATACAATACTTATTACTTAAAGGCCTAAGCTCTGAACACGCTGACTACTATTTATGTAAAAGGTCAACATACCTTTCAATAGGCATATTTTAAAATAGAAGCATGTATTTTTAAGAAAATTCTTGTATTAGCTTTTCATAATAAGTGACTCAAATGTATTTTATGAAAGTTTTTTGAACAGTGCATGTTTTAAGAAAAGCTTTCATGGGGGTTTTTCTGTATGTTATATCCATGCTCTGTTTTCTGTGTGCCATATTCCTGCCCTGCCCTGCTTTCTCTTCTTCCTTCTTCCTGATGGGCCTACCTGAGAGAGTGGTTATAACTTATGCTCAAGGTGATTTTACACTAAACAACGATAACTACCCTTAGGTCCAAGGCATTTCTTCTCATCCCTGGTACAATACCTTGAGTTTCATGGATAAACCTAAGGGATCAAGGGTACTAAGATAATACCAGCTCTTACTCAGGATGGCCTAAAGTCAGACAGACTTTCCACTAACAGGGCACTTGAATTCCAGTCACCCATGCCATAACATTCGGAGTGACGGGCTATTCATGAAAAAGTGGGTCTGGTCTATTCTTAGGCATTCGGTGTCTGTTTCCATGGAGCAGCAAATATGTCTTTGATGCTGGCACTGACAGGTTCCTCTCTATTAAAGGAGAGCAGAAGACCATGAGATCCCTAAATTCCCTTTTGCAGCCACCCAAGCTCATGCAGAGGCTTCCAAACATCTAAAGAAACACTTATTGAGTAGCCATTATTCTTACCTTCCCAGTGGAGGTGCTTCCAAATGAACAGGCTGACTTGCTGGCTCAGGTTCCCTGATTTGCAGTCTTTGATGGTTTGCTAAAAGAGGTACAAACTTTCTCCTTTCGTTTTCTGCAAAACCACTTCAGCTACCTAAAGAGAGCTCCTGCTATCCCATGATGTTTCAGCTGAGAAGGCAGAGCTTTGTTTTGCCTCTACCCCTCCCATTTCATTCTGGTGCACAAACTTCTCATCTGCCTAGAAGGGAATGTTGCAAAAGTGAATGAAAATTTAAGTTTAATAGTGATCTACTACCTTGCCCTGTTCTATTGTCTCTGTGTTAAAGTGTAAATGTAATCTGGGCAGGGATCCTTCTTGTCCGATCTGTTTTGGGAAGTGCAATGTGCCTTTACAGCAATATATAAATCATAATGATTATTAATAATAGAATAGGGAGCCTAAAATTGTATGAATTGGAGTCATTCCTGTTCCAATCCTGTCTGCTGCTAGTCAGTTTTCAGTAAGGTTACAATGAGGAGTAGTGTTAATCTGTCCAAAAAGGAGCAGATGTAACCTACCAGTGGGTAGGTTGATCTACAGAGCACATGGGTTATTACAGCCTCTGTCTACAGAGCTATAGTTGAAGCTATAACAGCTCATGCTTAAGTATCAGAGGGGTAGCTGTGTTAGTCTGGATCTGTAAAAAGCAACAAAGAGTCCTGTGGCACCTTATAGACTAACAGACATATTGGAGCATAAGCTTTCGTGGGTGAATACCCACTTCGGAAGTGGGTATTCACCCACGAAAGCTTATGCTCCAATACGTCTGTTAGCTCGTGCTTGTAGGTCTAGAGGTTCACAGTTCTTTCCCTGTTGTGTATGCCAATATGGTGGCCATTACACAGAGCTGAATGCAATATAAAAACCTACAATGCCATAAAGTGCCTGCCAATTTTTTGTCATTCAATGGTCTTCAGAAAAATGGAAACAATCTTTACTAATTTTTTTGTAATTCAATTTCACGTGAAGTGTATAAATAAACCAGTTTATGGGTTACCATTGGGTATTTTTAAATAAATATATTAATCTATACTGCACCAATTAATTATGAACATGCATTATTGCAGTATTGGGAACAAATCCTGAGTTAGTATACCAGGGCATTACCTCAAGTAAGAAAACAATTGGCAATCAGCTTCAGTTCAAGAGTGTAGAAGCAGGTACTAAAATATTTCCTGTTCTGTCGCAAGTGAATATGTTCCAGTGTTCAATTTCTAATCTTCAAAGATGCTTTGTTATGCTACTAACAGCTGTTGTAAGTAGCATTGTTTTTATGCTTACTATTTTTGTTTCATGTGTCAAACTTTTTTCTTTCCTCTTTGCTGTTTGCTGCATTTCTGCTTCGTCAGAGAGAGCTGCGGGTCTTTGCTGCCGCTTAGTAGTCCCCTGTCATAAAGGAATGCCAAGGCTTACTGATCTATCTGTCAAAACCAAAGATGTCTGGGAAATTCCACGAGAATCCCTACAGTTGATCAAGAGACTGGGAAATGGGCAGTTTGGGGAAGTATGGATGGGTATGGAGTGAAACTATTATTTTAAAATAGTCTTCCTGTTTGGGAATTACAAGGTGGAAGGTGGAAGTCAAAATGTTAAGTGTCCAGAGAAAAAAATTGTTTTTTAATTTGGAAAGATGTCTTAAGACATGTCTTTGACTTTGAACATTTTTAGTTTCAAACATCTGAAGTAATTTATGGCAAAAGAAAACTGATGATATATGTTATTTCGCAAGGTTTCAGTTTTGACAAATTACCCTAGCCTTACTAATACATCAAAGCTCACGTTCTAATCTTAATTATAAAAAGGGTCTTTTAGCAAGCTGGCATAAACTCCCTACCTTCAGTTTCAAATATGAGTGTTTGCAAAAACTTAACATGGCACTGAAGGACAAATCACCTTCCATCTTTCTGAATGCATGCATAATTTTGGATTATAAGTATTTTTATTAATTTCCTTTCCTATAGAGAAAGCTGATGGTTTGTGTTTTAACTTAACTGTGATTGCTTCGAATCATACTCCACAAACCGTCGGATTGGCTAAAGATGCATGGGAAGTTGCACGTGATTCATTATTTCTGGAACAGAAGCTTGGTCAGGGGTGTTTCGCTGAAGTGTGGCGTGGTAAGGCAGAGAATATGTTTTGTTTTGGATGGATCTTTTAAGGCCATCTTAAAAGAAATAAACCGTTTGAATAGAGATTTTTAAGCAAAACAATCAAATTGTTTGAAGTATTACCTTATATCTGTTGATGTGATCAGACTGACTGTTATGATCACCCTATGGCAAACATTGTGTTCACTTTTTTCCCTTCACATTTACTGGTATAAGGGATTTATTACTTTAAATTTTATTAATTGCTTTAAATTTACTCATATGACTAAATAACTAAGATAATGAAATAGAAGTAATACTGAATGTGTAAAGCACAACTGTTAATTAAGCAGCTTACCCTGAAAACACATACATATGTAAAGTTCCTCACACAGGGAATTGTTTACAGGATCAGGCCCTAAAACCACTTTCCCTGTTTTAAAAATAAGAGTGAATATGGGGATAGCTGATTTTGCCAAGATAGCTTTCCCAGTCGTTGACTTTGCTAGTTTAGTTTGCAGTTCATAACCCCTGAGTAAAGAAATCTGGGGATTGGGAGGACAAAGTCATGACCTGCACAGCTGCTTTGAAACCAATTGATTTTTGCAAGTTGTAAATTCAGTGGCCGTGCCCCTGCTCCTGCCACTTGCCCAGTTAATCCCTGCTACCTGGTCTTCAATTTTTATTGATTATAAAATAATAATTTAAAAAAATATTTGTACACTTTTAAATCTTAGCAGCAGCAAAATACGGCACCAGAGCTATTTTATAAGTAGTGAGTTAGTTTTTGCACTAAATGATACTCTACACAGCCCTATCAAAATCAATAAAAAAGATTTCCAGTATGTTAAGACGACATCATCATTAGCAATGATATTACCTAAGAATCATGGGCCAGTAGGACCAGTGTGGGCTAGCTATTTTGTACCGCTGCAGTGACCCACAGCAGCTGTAAATCCAGCTCAACTAGTTGGTTAAACTGGGACTTTGCAGCTGCTTTGATTGTGGGAATGGTGCAGTCCCGATTTTTGGGTCTTTTTCTTAAATAGGCTCCTATTACCCCCCCACACACCCTGTCCTGATTTTTCATATTTGCTGTCTGGTCACCCTAACAGCAAATATAAGAAGTGTCCCAAATACAAGTACACCTCTACCCCCCATGTAACGCGACCCAATATAACATGGTAAAGCAGTGCTACGGGGGGGCGGGGCTGCACGCTCTGGCGGATCGAAGCAAGTTCGATATAATGTGGTTTCACCTATAACGCGGTAAGATTTTTTGGCTCCCAAGGACACCGTTATATCGGGGTAGAGGTGTACTTAAATATACTGCAGTCACAGTTTTGAACAGTGCAGCTAGCAGACAGACAGAAATGCAAGCACAATTAAGAAAAATAATATGTCTATAATAACGAGGAAGTAATGTGTGGTAATAATCTATGATAGACCCTGAAGCAGCATAAAATTAGAGCTGGTTAAATACTAAAACAAATTACTCAGGTTTTGCTATTAATAATGTATTTTAATAATAGCAAGCCAGCTATAGACAAAATACTGTACATAAGCAGATCTCCAGTAATGAAAGTTACTGCTAGTGGTGGTTTCAATAGCAGATAAAAATACCGAATCATAGTAAAAAAAAAAAATTATAACTATTTCAATGAAAATTTTAGTAAGGTTTTAGGGATTTTTAAACAACCTTTTTATTTCCATTTTTTTAAAATGGAGAAATTTACAGAAGATAAAGTATTTTTACAATGAAAACACAAACCGTGCACATCCTAAAGGTTGATAGAATGAGTCTTGGGATAGTTTAATAAGTCAAGAGTAAATAGATAACATGCAATTAATTTTGCATGAAGTTGGAATAAAATTCTGGCTTCATTGATATCAATGGCAAAACTTCCATTGACTTTCATGGGGCTAGGATTCCATCCTTAGTGTGCATGTTCATGGTGTTTTAAAATGTGCGGTTATTCCGCGAAGTGACTCTGTAAATGGCACTGTGTGGTTCTGTTTCTCAATGACTCCATATAAAATGTACTCCATTTTACAGATGGTAACGTTTTCTGCCAACCCTGCAACATTCTTCCTGAAATCTAAAAGTCAAGCAGTGTTCTTTCCAGCTTGCATTTCACTACCTTATCTGGGTTGCATTACAAGTGCAGCTAAGATGTAACTGAGACATGCTACTCTGCTGAGCCAGGATTACTAATAAGAAGAGTTTACTCAAGTAGTCAGAGAGAACAATTTATTTAAAAAAACTCAGCAGTCTTCCCACACACACGCAATTTTTTTTTCAAATTGAACATAAGCAGGCTTTGATTTTTACTAATTTAGTCATAATTCTGCAAACACTATGTGCAAACATTTTTGCCTTTGGGTTATTCATACTATTCACTTGGACTGATCACTGCTACTTACTAATTGTGGGTAAAATTCACCCCTAACAAAGTACCAGCACCACATCAGTCCTACTTTTGCCCTATTTTGAAGGTTTAAGTGGGACTTAAATACCATGTAGGTCTTTTGCTGCCCACACACACAGAGTGAATTTCACCCAGTATAATTGTCTACCTAAGTCGTTTGGTGGTGTTCAATAAGGCACAAAAACAACTCTATAAAGGGATCAAATTTTATGTGAAATTATTGAGACACAATGATCATGGAAGCCCATGGTGCCACTTTCACAGTGTTCAGTGCAGAACGAGTCTGGAGAGCCTGCACCACTAATTTCTGTGTTTAAAAAAAATTAAGCATTTGCCTTTGTTTCCTTCCTTGCTGATTCCTGTAATTACAAGGATTCTGTGTAACAGACTAGTTTCTGTCGGTATCTATTTCTGACAGTGTATGTAGCAGTAGTGAACTAACCAGCCCTATTACAGAAGCTTTACTGACATCACTTACACTATCATATATGAGCAGGAAAATAAGTGTAAATTTCAACATCAGGAGCTCAATCCTGAATTCCTTTCTCAAGCAAAACTTGCACTGATGTCAGAGCCTGAATAAGGATGGAGAGATCAGTCCCTGTATTGGTAATGAAAAATAATACTTTGCCATAACGAAAAAGGACTAAATTGATAGGAAGAAATGTAAACAAAAAAGAGTAAAGCAGTTTTAAAAATAATATTGGTGTCCTTGTAAATTACTCTGCACTTAAATTAGGTGTTAGTTTTCTTTTCCAGACAGAAGGATGTTTAACTTAACAAAATATCTATGGATTGATTGTAGGTACATGGAACGGAAATACTAAAGTGGCAATAAAGACTCTGAAACCTGGCACAATGTCCCCAGAATCCTTCCTAGAGGAAGCTCAGATCATGAAGAAGCTAAAGCATGACAAGCTAGTCCAGCTTTATGCTGTGGTGTCTGAAGAGCCCATCTATATTGTCACCGAGTACATGAATAAAGGTGAAACAGTGCTTCTGACCTTGGTCCTTATCAATAACAAGTCTTTTTGTATGTTCAAGCACCCGTGGATGGGTGGGTGTGCGTGCACAGTGTAAAGAATGTTGGGCCAAATTCAGTCCTAGGCATAAGTAGGCACAGATTATTACCCCAGGTCTGAATTGGGCCCCAAGAATTGAAAATGTTTATATGGTTTCTGTACAAGTCACACACAGCTTGAAAAAAAATTAAACAGCCAGGTACAGCATAAGTGTTCCAGTTAAAATATCATCTTATCCTCCTTGATAACAGGAGTTTCAAAAGTTTTACCGTTGAACTATGCTTTATATTGCTTCAGGATATCCTAACTCTACCTGGCACCAGCGTGTTCATATTGAATCTCTTGTCGGTGTTCATGTTGTCAGTCTGAAATTTTTTTATTTTTTTTTTCCCCTGTGGCAGTGCTGAGCCTTGTAGGGGACACACTGCCCTCAGAAGACAGCTTAATTTTCAGGCTGCTCTATATATCATTGTAAAGTATATGTACATACACTTTTAGCTACTTAACTATGGTAACAATCTAGTAAAATGAACTAAGGAAAACTTTTAGCTAGCTTGTCAGTCAAATGTTGCACCAGTGCTGAGGGGAAGACCAAAAGATGCATTTGTTTTGGCAAAGTAAATGAACCAAATAAAGGAACAAGTTCTAAAGGGAATTTCATTGTACAATGGAGGATACCTTTTAAAGGTTTTTAGTGGTTTCTTTTAATCTATTTGGAGTTGATTTTTATTTTCCTGGCAAGTTGTTATGATTAAAGGCTCAGTGCCAAGCACGTGCTTTTCTTGAAAACTCTCTCTGTTCTAGAAATGTTTCTGAAAGATGAAGCCTGTTTTGGCTCAGCCTTTCCATCAGTTTTGACTGTACCATTTTGGACCTTTGGTTTGGGGCTTTGGTTGAAGATTTAACCAGGGGGAAACTCCTAATCTTCTGTCCTCTCCCTATATTTATTAAATCAATTTCTTTACTTAAATGCTTTTAAACAAAGATGGTTTCCCATCCCTATTCAGGGTTAAGGTGAGGGAGCAGGAAGGCATGGTTCTCCCTACTCTGCTGAAAGCAAAGGGGAACTCCCTGATATGCTTCTTGGGGCATCCAGGGCTGAGAGTCACCTTGTTGCCACATCCTGTCAGTGCAAGGGAGTCTTGCCTGTGCCAGCTGGATGTCAGCTCCCTAACACAACCAGCCTGTCAGCTACACAAGCACTCTCCTCTGGGCTGTACCAGCCCTTTGCCCCTGCCCAGGATCCCTTCAAAGTGTCCCCCTGGGTCATTCAGCCCCTAATCACTAGATACACACAGAGATCCCAGGACTTCTGTTCCCAACGGAACAATGTACCCCAGTTTACCAGCTTTGCCTTAGCCCACCATTCTGTGTCACTTGCAGCACTTGAGTTCAATTATAGTAAAACAAAAGGCAATTTATTTGAGAGAATGGAGATTCAAATAGACACAAGTGTGAGTGGTGGAAACAACCGGTTACATATGAAACAAAATCATAAAACATGAACTAGGGCCTACACTTATTAATAGGAAAAGTAAATAACTAATAAAGTAGATTCTCACTCTGTAGTTCAGTCTTCTGCAGCATTTGGGTCCCAGCTCCACAGGGCTAATGGTCTTTCATGAAGCACCTCCGCTCATCAAGGTATCTCCTCAGTGAATGGAATCAGAGTGTCTTTCTTCCCCTGTGATGCACTGAATCAGTTTTTTATCGGTATTCATTCCCCTTGGTGTCTCATCATTCCTTTTCACTGCCAAGTGGTTTCAATGTTTATAGTTTATCTTTGATGGTTTTCCATTGACTTTTCTGTGTTGGTTGCAAAGGTAGAAAACCAAGCAATACATTACATTATTGGCCAGCCAGAGAGGGATGACATGAATGGGCCACATGAATGGGCCATCACTGAGACACATGATTCTTTGATGACTCACTTTCACTCCAAGACCATAGGGGCATAATTTTCAGTATAGTTATATTATTCAATAAATATTACCCATACATATTATCACTCAATCATGATCCATAATTTACAAGGTCTCAGTAGAGACCTCACATGCCACCCTTTATAGATAAACACCATGAAAGTGAATTTATCAGGCCTGAGACAGGAGTAGCTTGTAAAGAACAGTGATCCCTTTGCCAGTTGGCACCAATAGGCCTCTGTGTTACACTCCCACTTTCTCCCCTAGCTTGAGTAAGCAGCACTCCCAGACAACTTAGCAGGTGCGGTGTGAGCTCCCTCTCCTGTTTCAATCTGCTTTAATCACTGCCTCTAGTCATTCCTCTGTTCAACACCACTTTGTCTTCAACAAGTGCATAATTCAGTCTTTTAAATGTAATGTCTTATTATATATTACTTTAAAAAGATGCGCTGTTGATTTCTATCTTCTAAGGAAAATTAGCCTCTGTGAATGCTAGGCTGGTAGGCCTGTTAGGCTGCAGCCTGACATTTCTCTTGGAATAGGCTGAACTAGGATCTGAGACTTTCCGGGGATTGCATGGCTTAGAATATAAATGTAAAGCTGGAAGGGATCTTGAGAGGTCATGTAGTACGGCTCCCCCACACTGAGGCAGGGCCAAGTATACCTAGAGCATCCCTGACAGGTATTTGTGTAACCTGTTCTTAAAAAACTTCAATTGCAAGGATTCCACAACCTCCCTTGGAAGCCTATTCCAGAACTTAACTATCTTCATAGTTAGAAAGTTTTTCCCAATATCTAACCGAACTCTCCCTTGCTGCAAATTTAAGCTGATTACTTCTTGTCTTATCTCCAGTGGACACAGAGAACAACTGCTCACTGCCCTGTTTGTAACGGCCCTTAACATGTTTGAAAACTGTTATCAGGTGCCCCGTCAGACTTCTTTTCTCAAGACTAACCATGCCAAAATAATTTAACCTTTCTTCATAGGTCTAAACCTTTTATCATGTTTGCTCTCCTCTGGACATTCTCTAGTTTGTCCACAACTTTCTTAAAATGTGAAGCCCAGAACAGGAGACAGTACTCCAGCTGAGGCCTCACTGGTGCCTAGTAGAGTGAGACAATTACCTGCTGTGTTTTACATATGACACTCAGGCTAATATCCTGAGGTGTATTAACAGATTTCACAACTGTATGATGTTGTTGACTCTCATTCAATTTGTTATGCACAAAACACCCCAGATCTTTTTCAGCAGTACTACTGCCTAGCCAGTTATTCCTCATTTTATATTTGTGCATTTGATATTTTTTTCTTTTTAAGTGTAATACTTTGCATTTGTCTTTATTGAATTTCATCTTTTTGATTTCAGACCAATTCTTCAATTTCTCAGGGTTGCTCTGATGACCCCTATTGACGTTTCAATTTCTCTCCCAATGTTTAGCCCTCTGTTATGCTCACCTTTTTAAAAACCTTTCTGGGGGCTTTTGTCAACTTGCCCCCTTTGAACGTGATGTAAAGCCCTCCTCATTCTGTTGCCGAGTCAGTGTGCGCAGGTGCTCTCAGGTGAACCCCATCGCTTCCCAACAGTCCTCTCTCCTGGAACAGCATCCTATGGCCAAGAAAGCAGCAACTCTCCTGTTGACACCATATTTGCAGCCATTGTATTCATTTCCAGGATGCTCATGTCCATGCCTCTGGGACTCCTTTTGGATTTTCAGATCACTAAAGAGCTCCTAAGAGAGCCATATTGGCCACTTACTATTCATCCTATCTTGGAATTGTGTGGATGTTTTCAGCTAGATCAGGTCTTTACAGAGCAGTGGGTATGTTGTTCCAAAGAATATTAGCACATACATGAAAAGTTAGACATATGTATTTTGTCAGTAACATTCAGGAAAATTTAAAACAACTGGCACGGGTGAATCAGGGGCTCAGGGAGGCTAGCGTCTGGCCTGCCCCTTCTGCCCGAGGCCCCATCCATCCTGCCCCCTTCCCCCACCAGAGCCCACCACCCCACCTCATCTCCAGCCACCAGTGCACTTGCGCGCGCTCTCTCTCACTCTCTCTCACACACACACACACACACACACACACACACACACACACAAGTGCCTCCAGCCCTGGAGCGCCAAGCAGGTGGCACTAGCACCACCTCCAGCCACCCAGAGTCTTCCCCCAGGGCCCGGGCCGTGGGGGAAAAGCCGCAGCAGAGCGCCGCGAGAAGCAGGAAGGAGTCTGGGGGCGGCGTATGGGCGGGGCCACACAGAGCTGTTTGGGGAGGCTCAGCCTACTCCGGCCTTTGATACCTGACACCCATGACAACTGGGTTGTCCCCCCCCCCCCTTTTTTTTTTTTTTTTTTTTTTTTTGGTCTAGTTACATAATCTTCCACAAATATATAGGAGAATATAGTGAACAGTAGTAGCATCTTACCAAGAATTGATTTGCAATTAATATGTATCTGTAAGTGGGAGTTGCCCTGTTTTTGAAATATTCCCTTAATTCTGGAAACTTGACACAGTGTCATTTCAACCAAAAATATTGCTATTAAATACTGTGTACTAAACTGAATCCCTCCTTCCCCATTAATAACCTTGTTTTCTTAAAGTGTTAACTTTTGCATTTGCAGGGAGTTTGCTAGACTTCTTAAAAGATGGAGAAGGAAGAGCCTTAAAGTTACCGAATTTAGTGGACATGGCAGCACAGGTATGTCTTAATTTATAAGCAATTAGTTGTGTGTGTTTTGTACCGCAACTGTGTGGGGCTTCATTTTTAAATCACGCCTACTGATAGCTGTGCTTCTAACAGGTTGCTGGAGGGATGGCGTACATTGAGCGAATGAATTATATACACAGAGACCTGCGATCTGCAAATATCCTGGTGGGGAATGGCCTAATATGCAAGATTGCTGACTTTGGATTAGCAAGATTGATTGAAGATAACGAATACACAGCGAGACAAGGTGGGAGCAGTAGCAAATGTAACCTTGAATATGGTTTTTGAAACAGATGAAGAAAAAAACATGCTAAAATACCAAGAAGTTGCTTCAAGTTCAGGATTTGACCTTCTATAAAACAAATATTAATCCATGTTTTAATTCCTAATCCTGATAGAGGGCTGGGAGCTTTGCTGAGGTAGTACATAAAGCCCAGGAGAGAAGGAATGAATAATTGCTTAACTGTGATTTCTCTAGCTAATTCTGGCCATCCCTCAACTGAAAACAATATCATCCATGTGCCCTGTCAGACCGAGAACTCCTCCCCTCCCCACCCCCAGTCCCCCCATCTTCACAAGGAAAGCTGAAGAACAACAACAAAAAACCTACAGCACTAAGCAACATATATGTGTGTAAGCTGAGGCATACGTTCATATACATATTCTAATGAAATAATTTTTTCTTCCTGTGTGCACTAACCATGGTAAATATTGCTGTGTTGGACTTCATTTTTCTTGATTTTTAATCCATTTTAGTCCATTGGAGTAAGTTACTTTAATCAAGTACTCGTTCTTTAATACAGCTGTGTGTCTGGGAACAATATTTTCTTTGGGGAGCTTTTAGGGGGTTTTTTAGTATGAAAACCATTCTCCACTGCCACACAGATTGCTGGGCATGAGCAACCACTGATATATACAATACCCTTTGAGATGATAAGTTTTTATAGCAACCCTTATTGCACTTCCTTTAAAGGCACCTTTTTAAAAATCCTATGTTCATGCTGAGCCATGACACACACACACACGAACACACACTTACTACTCAGTAATTCTTTACTAATCATTCCTAATTTTTCAGTGTGTGTTCAAGTTTGCAAGTTTTGGTCTGTCCAATGGCAGTACTTGCCCAATATATGTCAATAAATACCACTCCAGATATTTGAACTCCATTAACCCTTGGGCCTTTTGTTAAACCATATTATAAGTCATCAAAAAGTAGGGTGGTTTAAATACTTCATAACCCATTAAGAGCTTTTATCTTAACCAAATGTCCCTGTTCTAGTATGGAATCTGTCTCTGTTTTAGCAAAGAGTTTTCTTTTGCTTTCTGGCTCTGAAATGTTCACCAAATGAGCCAAATAGTTCACAGAGTGCTGCATATTTCAGTGAGAGCAAAAGCCACCATGCCATTCAGATCCCTATAAATTTCTTTCAGCTGTTGTCAGCTGCACTTGTTTGCAGAAATGTGGCACCCTAACCAGCCTACACTCAAACTAGTGCTAACAGTTGCTTACTGTGTCTTTCCACTTATTTGAGAGCAGTATGAGAGATCAGCTTACAGGGAGAGCCTCTCTTTTTCTGACTGAGCTTTTAAAGAAACTGTGATAAGTACCGATGCAGAGAGTTAACTAATGCTGATTTGAACAGTAAGTGCACATTCCAGTATACAGGGTACACTCCCTCCAGCCTGTCCCATATGTGAAGTGTGAGAGGTGTGCTTGAGTAAAGATAGTAGGATCCAGCCCATAAAATAGCTTGGGAAAAAATGCACAGTAGAAAAAATGTATGATCTCCTTTTTGTTTCACTACCACTTTCTCTCTTTGGAAAGCTCCCACTGTATATTTTGATATGACTAACTATTTGTTTTACTAGGCAACATTGCTGGACAACATTTTCTGAGCTTAGAATTCATAGGAAATCCTTGGATGTCCTGTTTCCTTTCTGGGTTACATCTCCTAGAAGAGCTTAGCTCTTTTCATATATTAGAAATCCCTGGAAGCCCCACATGCCCTCGTTTTATTTATGTTGTGGATAATCTTCAATTTTTAAAGGATAATAAAAAGTGATGAAAGTTAGGATGGGAAAAGTTTGGACTCAGAGAGAGTAAAGATTGTTTGGACTGGTGAAGACAAGCAAGTGTGTTAAGTTGGGGCGAGAGAATGGACTGTGGTTAGGATACATGCCTGAGTTCTGTGTGTCCAGCACAAACTTATTGTGTGATAGTGTGCAAGTCGCTTACCCTTTCGATGCCGCAGTTTCCTCTCCTGTGCCATACTTATATATAGATTGTGCCTTAGAGCAGAACCCTGAGCAAGAGAAGATGCATGAACTGCACTGTCCCAGGATCACTCCAGGTAGCCCTGTGCTGAAGATTTCTAGATAGATCTTGTATAAAGGGTTTCCTAGTTTTGCTAATGCTTCTATATCCTGCTCTAAAGTAAATTTTGGCTGAGCTTGGCAACCGTATATACCAGGGGTGGCCAAACTTACTGACCCTCTGAGCCGTATACGATAATCTTCAGAAGTTCGAGAGCCGCAAGACACGCACAACCTTTACACATGCATTTTAAAAAATATTAACATCCTACTTACTGTATCATGGCTAATTACTCCTAGAGCTAGAGGCCTCGTGGGTCTCCATCCTGGTCCTAAGTCTTTGGAAATCTGGTTGATACATTGTCAACGTGGCACGGAGACGCTCAGTCAGATGTTGATTTGTAAGGACTACACAATGTTTCGATTTTTATGAACTTCATCACAGAGTACAGCGATTCACGGCAGTATCTTGTGCCAAAAATTGAAATGAGTCGCACACTAGTATTCTTGAGTTGAGGATACTTAGTTCCTGGAACTTGCTTCCAGAACTCAATTGTAGACTGTGATTTATGCATCGTCTTTAGAGCCTGGTCTTCCTGGAGTTCCGGTAGTTCCTTTTCTACAGTAGATGTTTCTGTAATCATGGTTTTGGGAAGTGGACAGCCGTCATTGATCACATCAACCGTGAATGGGCTTACAAGAAAGGCGAAGCAGGATCTCAGCTTCTGCAAGTCTTCAAACCTGGCCTGAAAATCATCAAGCAGTCCTTGTAATTTACCTCTATATTCCTCAAGTTTGTGATCTTCTATGATTTCAGGGAATGTGTTTAACCTACTCTTGAGATGAGGAAAGTGGTTGAAGCCCCTTGACACTGTCTCTTTGCAGAAGCTTTAACTTAATCTGGAAGCTGAAGACTATCTGAGTAAGGTCAGAAATAATCTTATCCTTCCCTTGGAGTGCCAAGTTGAGAGTTTGCAGATGGTCCATAATATCAGTGAAAAACATCAGATCCTGCATCCATTACTCATCTTCCAGTTGTGGATAGGACTTTTCCTTTTCTTCAAGGAAAGCATTGATAGGTTCCAACAGTTCCACAAATCTATTTAAGACATTGTTGGTTGATACCTCACAATACAGTAGAAAGAGATGTTGTTAGGTTTGTCTTCAAGATCCTGCTCTTCAATGAAATTTTTGAATTGTTGATGAGTCTTCCCATTTGAGCAGATGAAATTGAGTTTCTAAGACTATTTTCATAACATTTTCGTACTTGAAGTGTCTGCCGGTGAGATGTTCACGATGGATGATGCAATGAACAGGGAGAAACTCCAGAAATTTGGGATCAGTTTTCAAGAGTCCAATAAGGCCTACTTTTTTTTCCCCACAATTGCAGTTGCTCCATCCGTTGCAACACTGGCCAGTTTATCCAGTGGTACATCAGCATTTGTCAATGCTTTGTCAAGTGCATTATTTATGTCAACATCACGGGTTGTTTCTTTTAGTGCCACTAAGTCCAACATTTCTTCTTTCACAATTACATCTGCGGAAACATAGCAAACAAATATCACTAGTTTGATTTATCTTGAATATCTGTGGATTCATCGACAACTAGGCTGAATGCTAGAGAATTCTTTAGATCATTTTGCATGTAGCTTGCAACATCTGCACTGATCTGGGAGATCCACCTCTCTGTAGTATGGCGTGAAATTGGAATTTGCTGTATTAGTTGTTGAGGTTTTGTATTACTTGGATCTAAAATTGCAACCACTTCTGCGATATTTTTCTTAACAAATTCTCCATCACAATACGAACGTTTCTCAAGAGTGATATTCCATGCCATAACAAAACTAGCTTCAGTCGTTGTCAGCTTCCTTACTGAATGCAGAAAGTAGTGTCTGTTGACTGTTGAGGTGTAATTTTAATATGGTTAGCTTGTTTTTCCTTAATTCTGATCCAGGAGAGTACTTAAATGAAAAGTTATTGTGAGTCATTTCATAGTGACATTTCAAGTTGCTTGCTTTGTAGAGAGAGCATGATGCATTGCAGCTAAGGCACAGGGGTTTGCCAACTTAACTAGTGAATGCAAAATCTTCCTCCCATTCTGGCTGAAAACTTCGGTTTTCTTCTTCATACTTGCATTTCTTACAGTTTGAAGATGTCATTGTTCTCCACAAAATTAACGTAGGGTTAACACTTAAATCTAAAATTATTCAAATGCGACTTATGAACAGTAAACACAGCCTGTAGTGTGCAGCATGCAGAGAGATCACAGCACTGGAGGTCTGCACAGCAATACAGTAATGCAATTTCCTGTTATAATGAGCATGTGCAGCTGAAGCCGGAGCCTAGGTGCCACCTGCAGGGCTGAAACCCCCAGCACCGGCTCGCCGCCTCCTGCAGGGCCGAAGCCCTGAGCACTGCCTCCTGCGGGACTGAAGCCCTGAGCATCAGCACCCCACGGAGCTGAAGCGGTGAGCTCTGGCTCACCCCGCTGCAGGGTGAAACCCTGAACCTTCACACCACCCCCACCCCATTCCCACAGTGGAGCTGAAGCTGCAAGCACCAGTTCAAATCCCCCGCCCCCGCAGAGTGAAGCCCCAAGCTCTGAGAGCCGCAGTTGACCTGTCAAAGAGCCACATGCTGCTCACCAGCCGCCCTTTGGCCATGCCTGGTATAGACTCAGTTTCGCTCAGTTCCAATTACCCTGGTTTCTAATACAATTTGAGTAACCAGTATGAACCTAGGGACTTAGAAACAGGTTTAAAATCCCTTCATAAGCTAACACTTTTGCCTGGAATCTGATTTAAATTTAATTTAATCATGGTTTCTTAACTCAGTTTTGAGCTCTAATATGGTGGGGGTCATAGTAGCACAAAGAAGTTGTGCTGCCTTTGCATGTTTCCCATGACCTATCAATCTAATCCTATAAGGGCACGTATCTGGGGACTGCTCTGTTTATCTTGACGGCTACTGCCTCTGTGGTGATTTTTACACACAGAAGTGGAAAGGCTGGGGGGGAGTTAGATTGTCAGTTCCTTTTGGAGAAAGGAAGTGCTGGGCCATGTGAAATCCGAAGATTAAAGTTTAAAATAAAGTAGCTTAGGTCACACTCTCCTCTCCACTTTTCTCTGGGAGCTAATTTTGTTTGAGGTTTTTTTTTTGTGGGGTGGGGGGGTATTTCTTTGCCCTCTCCCCCAAAAAATGTTACTTTTAGATCCATGTAAATATTTTGAGAGGAAACAGATGGGGACGATCTAAGCCCCAGTGGTTTAGCATGTGGGATTCTTGGTCCAGATGAATCTTTCTCAGCTGGTGATAACATTTTGTTGACCAGAAAGTTTATTTTTATTTGGGATTTAAGCAGAGAGGCCTGACTGCTCATGATTTATGAAAGGTAAATAGCAAGCGGTTAGGTCCATGCATCCACCATTTCTCAGCAATCATTAAGAAGGAAACAGATGGTCACACCCGTTGTGATTTAAAGAGTGTGACTAGAAACTATGTACTGCCATTGAATATATGGAAAAGATCATTTGGCTTCTAGTGAACATTTGGCTTCTCTTGTCTTGCTTTGTTGTCAAAAAAATAAATCTTGCTTTTTCTAGTACATAAGTGAATAATCAAAGGAAAGAAATTGTATATTAAAATGACACTCATTTGAAAGGCTATTGCCTCCTCTTTGCTAGTTGCCATTGTATCACTTTCCTCCGGGTCACAGTCTAATTTTTCTGCATAGTTGTCTTAAATGTCACGGCTTGTGTCAGCCTTGTAAGGCAAGCTTCAGAGTTAATTGTCTCCCTACTGCCTCCTTCTCTCCTGCAGACCAGTGAGTCAGAGTCCTTGCATCACTTCCTACCCGAGACTTCCCATAGGGCATTGTTCCCATTGAACTTTGAACCAGATCAGTGATGTAGAGCCTTAGCCAGCACATGGCATGACTGCTTGGGAAAGCTGCTAGGAAGGAGTGTTTCCTATTACAAGCAGGAGCAGCTGAAACAAATTTAAAATGTCCTTTGTAAAATGGGATTTATTTTCCAGTCCATGTGTCTATTGCATATATTGGCAGCACTTGTGGTAATGCTACTCCAACACTGATGAAACAATAAGGATTTTTCTGATGCCTTCCAGACCACCTAGAGCTATTTTTGTAGTTCGTGTATGTCTGTTTGTGAACTCTCAGATACATTTTTGTCTCAATACTCTGGTGTATCTGATTTTTCTTGAAATGGGAGTTTTCTTTGTGCTCTGTCAGTCCTTTGTAGAGAACTGGCACCTGGTTCTCCAACTAACCAGACTACGTTGTTTGCAATTGACTGTACTACGGTACAGAACATCCAAGGTTTGGTTCCTGTTCTTCATCTCCTATTTCCAGGGCCAGTAGTAGCATGGAAGGAAAGGAATAATGACTCGTTTTTCTCAACAGCAAACCCTGAGTGTTTGAGAAAAAAACACTGATGGGTTTCAAAGGAAACCCCATTCAATTGACCTCAACTGACAGGAGAGTGACCAGTTCAAGAGGCTGTGGGTTTCAGAGTAGGGGAGACAGAGCTCTGTTAAGAACTTGGAGTTCCCCCGTGACCCATTTCCCCATGTGAGATGGGGTAAGGACCTTGTTCTCATTTTTAACGTTTTACCAGACTCATAATTTCATATTACTTGTCTCAGCAAACAAGATTTAATAGTACATTTTTGGCTCAGGTCCTCCCACACAGCATTTGTCACTCAAAGTCGTCTACCAAAACTGACTTGTTTCCTGTTACGTGTTTGCTTCAGCATTTTTTATCTCTGTGGCTTTCCCTTTCCAGCCCCAAATGCTACTTAACATTGAACTAAATTCTCTAATAGTTGACCTAATAGTTTCCACGGTTTATCGTTTTAGCTTTAAAAAAAAAAAAAAAAGTATACCCTCAGAGTCTTGTTTTCTCACGAAAGGTAGTGTCCTCTGCCAAGCCCGGTGCTTGTCGTTGGTGACATGTAGTAAGTTTGTTTCAGCATAGGGTGCAGTGATACAGCAGCAGCAGCTTTGGGACAGTGGGGACACAGTTTCAATTGTCAGATTTTGTTTGTTTCTTTTTCTTATGGTTTTAAATTTAAAAATACAAAACAAAGCCTGGAGGGATTTCCTCAGCATGAGAAAATACATTCTGGGAGTTCCACCCAGCTCCTCACCATACTCCTGTCATGAAAAGCAGCTTGGGGAAAAGGAGAATTAAATTGGGCTTACTGTCCTTCTGATCCTGACACAGTCTAGATTGGAGACACCCTTTTCTCCCTCATCCTGCCCAGAAATCCAAGGAGTTTAGTAACAGGCCTGCAGGGCCGTCCTTAGGCATACCAAGCATACGCAGCTGCGTAGGGCACCATGAAATTTGGGGCACCAAATTGCCCCAAATTTCATGGTGCCCTAGGCAGCTGCATGCTGCATACGTGGCAGCACCAGCCCCGGCGACCAGCCCTATTCCTCGGCTGGCCCCGCCCCTGCAAGGGGCAGGGCCGTTCCTGGGGGAGGGTTGGGGGCGGACAACTCCCCCCACCCTGCCCCTTCCCCTTCCCCCCTACTCCGCCCCCAACTCGCCCCCATTCCGCCTCTTCCCCCAGTGACCCTGCACTCACCGGCGGCGGCGGGAAGCGGAGCAACACGGCCCCAGCCTGCTCTACTCCGCCAGCTCCCAGCCGTGGCGCTCCGCTTCCCACCGCCGGGGAGTGCGGCGAAAGGATGGCCCCCCGCACTCACCGTTGGCAGGAAGCGGAGAGACTCAGCCCCAGCCTGCTCCACTTCCCTTCCCCCGGCCCCAGCCATGTCGCTTGGGTTGGGGAAAGGACCACTCCGGCGGGAAGCTGGGGCCAGGGCGAGGGAAGCGGAGCGGGCTGCTCCTGGCCCCCCACTAATCCCCTCGGCCACTCTGGGCCTGAGGGGCCCCCAAAAGTGGCTCCCCACAGCTCCTGCCTCCCAGACCCTGGGGGAGGGAGGCATAGGTCACCCAAATGGCTAGGGATGGCCCTGCAGTCCTGTGACTCTTATTAATATCCTTCTTTAATAGAGTCACTGGCCTGAGAATCCATGCGTCTGATGGACTTTATTTCCTTCACTGACTCCAGTGAACTAGCTGTTCGTCTGAAGGCCACGATGTAAGCAGCACAGCCAGACAAGAATTGCTGCTCTCACACAGAATTAATTCAGAAACGGTTTGATAAGTGGGGATTCATAGATTCATAGATTATAGGACTGGAAGGGACCTCGAGAGGTCATCGAGTCCAGTCCCCTGCCCGCATGGCAGGACCAAATACTGCCTAGACCATCCCTAATAGACATTTATCTAACCTACTCTTAAATATCTCCAGAGACGGAGATTCCACAACCTCCCTAGGCAATTTGTTCCAGTGTTTAACCACCCTGACAGTTAGGAACTTTTTCCTAATGTCCAACCTAGACCTCCCTTGCTGCAGTTTAAACCCATTGTTTCTGGTTCTATCCTTAGAGGCTAAGGTGAACAAGTTCTCTCCCTCCTCCTTATGACACCCTTTTAGATACCTGAAAACTGCTATCATGTCCCCTCTCAGTCTTCTCTTTTCCAAACTAAACAAACCCAGTTCTTTCAGCCTTCCTTCATAGGTCATGTTCTCAAGACCTTTAATCATTCTTGTCGCTCTTCTTTGGACCCTTTCCAATTTCTCCACATCTTTTTTAAAATGCAGCACCCAGAACTGGACACAATACTCCAGCTGAGGCCTAACCAGAGCAGAGTAGAGCGGAAGAATGACTTCTCGTGTCTTGCTCACAACACACCTGTTAATGCACCCCAGAATCATGTTTGCTTTTTTTGCAACAGCATCACACTGTTGACTCATATTTAGCTTGTGGTCCACTATAACCCCTAGATCCCTTTCTGCCGTACTCCTTCCTAGACAGTCTTTTCCCATTCTGTATGTGTGAAATTGATTTTTCCTTCCTAAGTGGAGCACTTTGCATTTGTCTTTGTTAAACTTCATCCTGTTTAACTCAGACCATTTCTCCAATTTGTCCAGATCATTTTGAATTATGACCCTGTCCTCCAAAGTAGTTGCAATCCCTCCCAGTTTGGTATCATCCGCAAACTTAATAAGCGTACTTTCTATGCCAATATCTAAGTCGTTGATGAAGATATTGAACAGAGCCGGTCCCAAAACAGACCCCTGCGGTACCCCACTCGTTACGCCTTTCCAGCAGGATTGGGAACCATTAATAACAACTCTCTGAGTACGGTTATCCAGACAGTTATGCACCCACCTTATAGTAGCCCCATCTAATTTGTATTTGCCTAGTTTATCGATAAGAATATCATGCGAGACCGTATCAAATGCCTTACTAAAGTCTAGGTATACCACATCCACAGCTTCACCCTTATCCACAAGGCTCGTTATCCTATCAAAGAAAGCTATCAGATTGGTTTGACATGATTTGTTCTTCACAAATCCATGCTGGCTATTCCCTATCACCTTACCACCTTCCAAGTGTTTGCAGATGATTTCCTTAATTACTTGCTCCATTATCTTCCCTGGCACAGAAGTTAAACTAACTGGTCTGTAGTTACCTGGGTTGTTTTTATTTCCCTTTTTATAGATGGGCACTATATTTGCCCTTTTCCAGTCTTCTGGAATCTCTCCCGTCTCCCATGACTTTCCAAAGATAATAGCTAGAGGCTCAGATACCTCCTCTATTAGCTCCTTGAGTATTCTAGGATGCATTTCATCAGGCCCGGGTGACTTGCAGGCATCTAACTTTTTCTAAGTGATTTTTAACTTGTTCTTTTTTTATTTTATCCGCTAAACCTACCCCCTTCCCATTAGCATTCACTATGTTAGGCATTCCTTCAGACTTCTCGGTGAAGACCGAAACAAAGAAGTCATTAAGCATCTCTGCCATTTCCAAGTTTCCTGTTACTGTTTCTCCCTCTTCACTAAGCAGTGGGCCTACCCTGTCTTTGGTCTTCCTCTTGCTTCTAATGTATTGATAAAAAGTCTTCTTGTTTCCTTTTATTCCCGTAGCTAGTTTGAGCTCATTTTGTGCCTTTGCCTTTCTAATCTTGCCCCTGCATTCCTGTGTTGTTTGCCTATATTCATCCTTTGTAATCTGTCCTAGTTTCCATTTTTTATATGACTCCTTTTTATTTTTTAGATCGTGCAAGATCTCGTGGTTAAGCCAAGGTGGTCTTTTGCCACATTTTCTATCTTTCCTAACCAGCGGAATAGCTTGCTTTTGGGCCCTTAATAGTGTCCCTTTGAAAAACTGCCAACTCTCCTCAGTTGTTTTTCCCCTCAGTCTTGATTCCCATGGGACCTTACCTATCAGCTCTCTGAGCTTACCAAAATCTGCCTTCCTGAAATCCATTGTCTCTATTTTGCTGTTCTCCCTTCTACCCTTCCTTAGAATTGCAAACTCTATGATTTCATGATCACTTTCACCCAGGCTGCCTTCTACTTTCACATTCTCAACGAGTTCCTCCCTATTTGTTAAAATCAAGTCTAGAACAGCTTCCCCCCTAGTAGCTTTTTCAACCTTCTGAAATAAAAAGTTGTCTCCAATGCAGTCCAAGAATTTGTTGGATAGTCTGTTCCCCGCTGTGTTATTTTCCCAACATATATCCGGATAGTTGAAGTCCCCCATCACCACCAAATCTTGGGCTTTGGATGATTTTGTTAGTTGCTTGAAAAAAGCCTCATCCACCTCTTCCACCTGGTTTGGTGGCCTGTAGTAGACGCCTAGCATGACATCTCCCTTGTTTTTTGCCCCTTTAAGCCTAACCCAGAGACTCTCAACACTTCCGTCTCCTATGTCCATCTCTACCTCAGTCCAAGTGTGTACATTTTTAATATATAAGGCAACACCTCCTCCCTTTTTCCCCTGTCTATCCTTCCTGAGCAAGCTGTACCCATCCACACCAACATTCCAATCATGTGTATTATCCCACCAAGTTTCAGTGATGCCAACAATGTCATAGTTGTATTTATTTATTAGCACTTCCAGTTCTTCCTGCTTATTCCCTTAATAATTGATAAAAGCAATCAATTCAGACTTGACTTCTGGGTAAGGACAGACTGTGCTGACCTAATATATTTAGATAGTGATTGGTTTGTCAGTCACATTACAGATCTGTTAGCTTTTAATAAACACAGTACTTACAGTTCCAGCAGAAACCACTGAGGCAGATCCCCCTCTGATATAAATCTGCATAGTTCCATTCACACCAGTGGAAATAAACCATATTATGCCAGATGAGGATCTGGCCCATGAGACGACTTAGCACATTTGTCAGTAATGTATATTTTATCTGACGTTTGTTCACAGCATGAATGTGGCTAGTTTAATGTACTGTCTTAGCCCTGCCTGTGACTTTAAATAATGTATTGCACTCTGTGGGCTCAGTTACAGTTTGTGGATCAAAAGCTGTGGTGGGGTGGCATCTGAACTGTAGTGTCTTGAGGCATTGTACCCATGTGAGGCATAGACAGGCATTGGGAGGAGTGCATTTAGCAGTGGCAGTTATGTCTGGTTTTCACTGTAAAAGGGAGGCCAGGCCTTGGCCATATCCCCTTCAAGGTTGCCAGCCCTGCTGATCAACCACCCCCTTGCTCTCAGAAGCCTTGTCTACACTACACCATTTTGGTGTTGCAACCCCTTAGCCTCCTATAAAAACACATTTTCCACCTACGGCTTCTTACAAAGGTGAGGTACAGCAAACACTTCACACCATCACTGTGATTGCAGGCTAGACATTGTCGTACACTGTAACGTGGCCCTCTACACTACTGCAGTGCTGGTGTGAACAGGAAATGCAAGCATCACAACTGCAGCAGCATAGTTAGGCCTCTCGGTGCAATCCCACAATGCTCCTGCCCCACCACTCAGTGATGGCTCTGCCAGCTCAGAGCACAGCATCTGTCAGGATACTCATCTGCCCACTTCCTTGCAGGCCCAAGAGCACCCGAGGTAGGACTCAGCCGTTGTCTTCATCTCTAGCCCTGACAGCATCAAATGGTACAAAAAAAATAAAGCAAAATACACAACATTAAAAAAGTATTATTATTATTATTAACACAATAAATGTTCCACCTATTTACAAAATAGTAAATGTATTCAGTCAGCAGCCACTACAGACAGACATCCAGTCTCACCCCATCCCCAGATATTGGGGGGTTATCCTGGCACAGTCCATTTGTTGTCTCAACAGCATTTCCCTACACTTGGCTTTCTCTGTCTCGGATGTCAGGAGAGGGGACATTTTAAAGGATACACAGGAAAGGTAACCCCTCCCCACCTCTTACCTTCCCATGGTGCTCCAGCACCCACTACCAGTACATCCCCTGGGGAAACACTGTATTAGGTAGGGAAGAGGAGGATGAAGTGGGAATTGACAGGGCTGTGTGGAGGAGCCCGGTGGGGTGTCCATCCTCCAGGGCTGTACCCAGACAATTCCCATCTCTGGATCCTAGCAGGACACACAAGAGCAGGAAACTGTTCAGCTACAGAGTGAAACAGGAAAAGGAAAATCAACAAACTAAATATGTGAAATAAATAACAACCCAAAGTCCAGGCCTCCAGACCTAAAGACTACTTTGCAGAGGGTGGTGACCCTCTGCCTTGGCATCTGCATGTACGTGAGCACCATGGAATGTAGTCCCTGCCCTTCATGACATGTGGATCTTCAAGCAGTTCAGGGCCATCTGGAGCAGCAACCCAAACATATACAAAATTTAAACCTTATATATACGCATTTCACGCTTTCTCTAGGGAGCTGTGCAAGGCTCGTAGTCCTCACTCCTCAGCATTGCCAGTAATTGGGGAAGCCAGGTAGGTGCCAGCCTCCTACAGCCAATGCTGAGGATGAGGAGTCCAGACAGCCATTCCGATCCGTTGCACACAGCAGTGATTTGTAGACACCACCACTAAGATAGATTTTAAGGAATAATTTAGAAGAGGATAAGGTGATTCGCTGCAAATTTTGACAGGAAGTTCTGTAATCTCAGACCAGTCCCTTAAGGAAATAACATAAGAGAATGTGCTCATAGCCAAAATTTTCAAACCTGAATGCCTAAAATTAGGCTCCTAGATCTGTGTTTACCCACATAAGTATGAAATGGCCTGACTTTCAGACATGCTGAGCATCTGCAAGTCCCACTGAAGTTAATGGGAGTTGCAGGTGCACAGCACTGTGGAGTCAGGCTATGTTTATACTGGTATCTAAAAGGGTTCCTAACTTTAGGCACCCATATTTGAAAATGTTGGCCTGTGTCTTTAAGTTTGGCAAGACTTACCTAAGCAACTCAACCTGTGTTCCAATTGCTTCAGCAATATGTATTAATTTGTAAATAATTCAGTTCTTGAGTTTAAAATTATTCCTACAATATATTTAAATAATGTCTAGCATTTTACCAATTAAGGGAACTCAAGATTTACTTTGTCTACTTTGTATTCTGAGCCCAAGTCATATTGCTTAGAACAGGAGAAAATTCAAGGCACTGATCACTGAATGAGATAGCAAAACAGTATTAGCAAATTACTGTAAGTAGTGCAGTAAATTAACTACCTAGAAGTCATTTGTCAAAGTTGTGATTTCGCATTGGCCCGCTAAACCCAGGGTTGTGAGGTCAATCCTTGAGGGGCCCATTTAGGGAACCGGTGGCAAAAAAATTGGTCCTGCTAGTGAAGGCAGGGACTGGACTTGATGACCTTTCAAGGTCCCTTCCAGTTCTATGAGATAGGTATATCTCCATATATTATATTATATTATTATAATTATATTTTATATATTATAAACAACTTCTATGAGCAAATGCTAACAATTCTCACTAATTCAATATGTTTCACAATTTGAGGGTGTTGGCCACTAGGAATCAGAAGAAGGTAATGCCACTTAATTATTACTGCAAGATTTTTTTAAAAGTAACACTTCACCATTTTTGTAGAAAAATGTTTTAATGATTGGAAAAGCAAATAAATCAATGTTTAAAGACCTATTATTTTACTCACTGATAAAGGGAAAAAATCAACCCTGCTGCCACCTTGGCTCCTACATGCTATGATGATGGATGAACACATTAGAACTGCACATAACTACAGACTTTTCAGTTCAGAGAACGTAAAAGGACACTGTCAAGATATAAATCACAGGCCAAAATTCTGCCCTGACATCACATCCAAAGAAACTTCATTTGCAGTATTTTTTTTTAATCCTGGCATGTTACTAGTAACATATTAGATTTTTTTAATGTATGGTTTACTGTTTGTTTATATTTTTGCTCCCTTAGGACAGTGAGTCTAGAAAGGTGTTTTTCTAATAAATTTCACTTCTGTTCTCATGAACTAGCATGGCGTAGCAATGTTTGGGTTGTGAATGCTGCAGGGAAATGTTAATTGAAAACATTTTTATTGGGAGAAAACATGCACAAAAGTTTCTGTTGATTTTTTAAATTTCTTTTTTTATAAAACCTCAGTATTGAGTTTAAATTGTTGACAATGTTTCTCTGAGAGAAACATGCTAACAGGGACTCTGGGGGAGAGAGACAGCCTCACCTCAGTCCCTGGAAAAAACATGGAGCATGTCCTCAAGGAAACCATTTTGAAGCACTTAGAGGAGAGGAAGGTGATCAGGAACAGTTGACATGGATTCACCAAGGGCAAGTCATGCCTGACCATCCTGATTGCCTTCTATGATGAGATAACTGGCTCTGTGGATATGGGGAAAGCGGTGGATGTGATATACCTTGACTTTAGCAAAGCTTTTGATACTATTTCCCACAGTATTGCTAGCAAGTTAAAAAAGTATGGATTGGATGAATGGAATATAAAGTGGATAGAAAGCTGGCTAGATTATCGGGCTCAATGGGTAGTAATCAACAGCTCGATATCTAGTTGGCAGCCAGTATCAAGCAGCGTGCCCTAGGGGTCGGTTTTGTTCAACATCTTTATTAATGACCTGGAGGATGGCATGGATTGCACCTCAGCAAGTTCGCAGATGACACTAAGCTGGGGGGAGAGGTAGATACACTGGAGGGAAGGGATAGGGTCCAGAGGGACCTAGACAAATTGGACGATTGGGCCAAAAGAAATCTGATGAGGTTCAACAAGGACAAGTGCAGGGTCCTGCACTTAGGACTGAAGAATCCCAGGCACTGCTACAGACTAGGGACCGAGTGGCTAGGCAGCAGTTCTGCAGAAAAGGACCTGCAGATTACAGTGGATGAGAAGCTGGATATGAGTCAGCAGTGTGCCCTTGTTGCCAAGAAGGCTAACAGTATATTGGGCTGCATTAGTAGGAGCATTGCCAGCAGCCCAAAGGAAGTGATTATTCCACTTTATTCGGCACTGGTGAGGCCACGTCTGGAGTATTGCATCCGGTTTTGGGCCCCCCACTACAGAAAGGATGTGGACAAATTGGAGAGAGTCCAGCAGAAGGCAGTGAAAATGAGCAGGGGGCTGGGGCACATGACTTACAAGGAGAGGCTGAGGGAACTGGGCTTATTTAGTCTGCAGAAGAGAAGAGTGAGGGGGGGATTTGATAGCAGCCTTCAACTACCTGAAGGGGGGTTCCAAAGAGGATTGATCTCGGCTGTTCTCAGTGGTGGCAGATGACAGAACAAGGAGCAATGGTGTCAAGTTGCAGTAGGGGAGGTCTAGGTTGGATATTAGGAAACACTGTTTCACTAGGAGGGTGGTGAGGCACTGGAATGGGTTACCTAGGGAGGTGGTGGAATCTCCATCCTTAGAGGTTTTTAAGGCTTGGCTTGACAAAGCCCTGGCTGGGATGATTTAGTTGGGGATGGTCCTGCTTTGAGGAGGGGGTTGGACTAGATGACCTCCTGAGGTCCCGTCCAACCCTAATATTCTATGATTCTTTGATCCCACAAGCCCCTCTTAAGCCTTCCCTTCCCTTCACAAATTCTACCCATGAATCACACATTACAGCCTTGACCATATTCCACTGAGTTATTTGCTAATGTCTGTATGCAGTACTTTGACTGTTGCAGCACCCACAGAATGAAACCGTCATTTGTTACTTCTGTACTGCCCACAGCTTGATCATAACTTGTTTGTTTCTTTCGTTAGGTGCAAAGTTCCCCATTAAATGGACTGCGCCAGAAGCAGCATTGTATGGAAGGTTCACAATAAAATCAGACGTATGGTCTTTTGGAATATTACTCACAGAGCTTGTAACAAAAGGGAGAGTGCCATACCCAGGTAAGAAAAGCAGTCGACAATACTAATCTAGGTCTCAATTCAGGAAGGTTCTTAAGTACATTCATAACTTAACACGTGAGTAGTTGCACTGAATTCAGATGGGATTATACTCACATGCTTGAAGTTGTGCATATGCCTAAATACTTTCCTAATTTGAGGCCCTAATGTGTCCATGCCATTATAAGGGTGGTGTCTGGACAGTAAATCTAATCTATCTTCATTCTGATTTATTTTTACTAATATCAATTAAATTGATCATTTTTCCAGCAAAATAATAGACAATGTAAAATACTTTATTTTAGCCCAAATAAGTCACAGTAGCATTTGCATTCAATTTTTTTTTTAACATCGTAGTTAAGATACAGAATGGATTCATCCATTTATACATCAGTCTAGATGTTCTAGCTTTGATACCTGATGTTGCCAAATCTCTTTTAAAATACTTCTAAATCTCAATCCTGGGTATAAAAACCGATGGAAGTGAAAGAAATTATTCATGTAACATGTGGCTACCAGCCCAGTGCAGGTTCACAAATGGGTTAAATTCTCTAGGGAGGGGAAAGTGAGGGCCTGTTACTTTCTTTTTGAAACTCTGCCATGGAGTGATACTTACATTAGAGATGAATGGACATGCTTATGTATGTTTTCAGAAGGGACAGTTTCACTCGAACAGCTTCTAGAGCAGGGGTGGGCAAACTTTTTGACCCGAGGGCCACATCTGGGTGGGGAAATTGCATGCAGGGCCATGAACATAGGGCTGTGGCTGGGGCTTAGGGTACGGGAGGGAGTGCAGGGCTGTGGGAGAGGGTGCGGTGTGCAGGAAGGGGTTCAAGGCACGGGGCTGGGGCACAGGAGGGGTGAGGGATGTACGAGGGGGCTCAGGACAGGGGATTGGGGTGGAGGAGGGGTGCGGGGTGCAGGAGGGGGCTCAGGGCAGGGGGTTGAGGTGCAGTAGGGGTGTGGCAGGGGTTTGGATTGCAGGAGGGCTCAGGGCAGGGGGTTGGGGTGCAGGATGCAGGAGGGGTTCGGAGTGCAGGCTCAGGCCCGGCGCCACTTACCTAGAGCAGCTCCGGGGTGGCAGTAGTGCGCAGCGGGGCTAAGACAGGCTCCCTGCCTGCCCTGGCCCCATGCCGCTCCGCTCCTGGAAGTGGCCGGCATCACGTCTCTGCGGCCCCTGGGGTTGACAGAGGGCTCCGCGCGCTGCCCTCGCCTGCGGTACCTCCCCCAAAGCTCCCATTGGCCGTGGTTCCCCGTTCCTGGCCAAAGGCACAACATAGAGCAGAAAAGGGAAGACGGACAGAGGAAGGGGAAATATTGTGGATATGAATGGGAAGTACGGCATTCTCTCTCCCTCAGTCTGCAAATCAAGCATCCTGGTGCTCCATTTTGGGTGCGAAGGAGGTAAAGCTGTGAGCTTCAGACACTGATGAAAAGGAGGCAGAGATTAAAGGGATGTCAAGGCTCACAATTAAACCTTATAGCCCAGCCCTAGCAGTCCCTGCCAGCAGTAGCGTGATTTCTTAACAGATGGGCTGCAATGTTCAGTTCATTTATTGGTGCTCTCTTTAACCCTTTAGAAGACAGGAGCTTGAAGTAAGCAACTTCAACAATGACAGGTTTCAGAGTAGCAGCCGTGTTAGTCTGTATCTGCCAAAAGAACAGGAGTACTTGTGGCACCTTAGAGACTAACAAATTTATTAGAGCATAAGCTTTTGTGGGCTACTGCCCACTTCTTCGGATGCATATAGAGTGGAACATATATTGAGGAGCTATATATACACACATACAGAGAGCATGAACAGGTGGGAGTTGTCTTACCAACTCTGAGAGGCCAATTAAGTAAGAGAAAAAAATATTAGTCACTATTAGTACATGGGGGGGGGGAATAAAACTACATGGGGTATGAGAGAACCAAAGCCAAAATGAATGTCAACTTATTTTTAGTTTTACTGTTTTTGCTTTACCCACATTCCCCTTGGATCTTAATCTTCTCTTTACTACAGTTGAGAAGTAGGAGGCTACAATTCTTTGGCTGTTGTACAGCAGGATTATTGTCTAAAATGTTGCTTATCGGGCAGTGCAGCCGCACATTCCAACTACACTGATCAAGCACATCTGCCTTGCCTGTCCTGCTTCTGGTGTTAAAATTTCTATTAGTATGTTCATGCACAGAATGGCAGCATATGTACATGCTCTACTTGGAGAAGTATCTGCCACAGTGCCATCAAACCCTGTACAGAATTCCATCCGTGTGTGGCCTTTGGAAAATAGCAAAGCTCTGTTTACAAAGGCTAAGGGCCCAATTGTGCAACCATGTCTCACGGCAAATAGTACCAATTACATATCCACAGGCACTCTCCCATGGATTTCAGTGGGACTGTTTGCATCATAAGATACTGTTCACTGTGAGGAAGAGTCAGTCATTTGGCTGTTAGCTCAAAATGTCCAAAGTGGTTCTTGAAAATATTGGCTAATGCCATGAGGATTATTTCTGCTTTAGGAAAAAAAATACATAGGAAATGATAACATAAACCATTTTAAAAAACAGATCATTTTCTTCCCACTTGGGGGTTTGAAAGTGTGGTGCTGCCTCTTTCTTGGCCTTTCCAGTGGTTGTCCTCCTTGGGGTGTGGCTAGCTCAGTATATTAGCTTGGGCATGTGAGTATAAAAGTAGCCTGATCCTTCACTCTGACATTGGTTTTACTGTGGTGCAGCGCCACTGACTGCTGTGGATTTACCCTGGTTTTTATGCTGGTGTAACAGAGTGAAGAATGAGGCCCTGAGATGGGCCAGAGCTGGAACTTTTATCCAGTCCGCCTGCCAACTTTGCTGACTCAGCCTGAGTTTCATCTTCCAAAGACGACAACTGCTTTTGTTTCTGGAAAACTGAAAGTTGGCCTTTTTGATGGGACTCTTTCCAAATTGCCTCCAAATTTGCACCCTCATTCACACACCCAAAGTTGATAGCTACTCAGTTTTTGTGCTGAATGGTATCAGCACATGCGGATGTCTCTGCCTATTAGAGGACATTTTCTTAAAATCTGACCCATAGCATAAGTAAGGGTTTCAAAGCCATTTGAGGGAATAGTCAGTTTTTCTTAGCTGTTGGCCAAATTTATTCCTATGTTGTACAGAGTTAAATGCAATTTAAACATATTGCTCAAACCCTTTAATAACACACTTGGGAAAAAGATATGTGAAGGATTACAACATCATGATACAGACTAACACGGCTGCTACTCTGAAACATCATGATGCAATTTACTGTACTTCACCTTTAGCTAACAGATGCTACTTAGTGACTATGGCATCACGTTTTAGAGATAAATATACACAATTCCTTGACTAAGAACATTGGCTTTGAAGCATACAGTTGTTTGATCTGGTATTGGCATTTCTCTCAGAGGTACTTCAGTATATATTTTTGGTACAGTAAACCAGGGTATGAGACGCACACAATCCAGATGTGCTTCTCTAGTTCGGTTGTTTTTTGAGCACCTAGAGAAAAAGAAATATTGATGCAAGGGACGCAGGAGCTGGCTTCACCAATGTCTACCACTGGAGTTCAACACCCAGTTCAGCCTACAAACCTGCAGCACCTCGAATGAAGCAGAGCGGGATCCTTATTGTTTATGTAGAGTCAATAATAAGGTGGGTACTGTACAATACCCAAATGAAACTGTTCTTACCCTGATGATTTTAGGGTACGGCTGTGTCTTCACTGCAAAGAAGGTGCTTTTTTACTAACGTGCATTAGCTATCCTGCTGTAAAACCCTAGTGGAGACAAGGCACCGTAGTCTTTACCATTAGGTAGCTAGGTAAGGTCAGCACTTTTCCTCACGTCTGTGGTTGACCTCACCTACTGTACCACACAGAACTCAAGTGCCTTGTTTCCACAAGATTTTACAGCAGTGAGCTTATGTGGGTTAGTTATCCCATGGTAGTGAAGACATAGCCTTAGATTAAAATTGTCAAGGTAGGGATAGTTTTACTTTGTGTATTGTACAGTACCAAGCGCATTGATGCTAAGCAAGTAGTGAGACACAGTCTAAAAGACGCAAAAGATATTGTGAGAAATTAGCTGTGGGGTTGGTTGTGTTACAGCTATACATAGAACTCACTTTCTATGGGTCGTTCAGAAGAAACGTATAGTGAAGGAATGTGAAGGTGGAGAGGGTGGCTGTATGGGACAGGGAAGTAATTCGTGCAGAGGAGGCAGCGTGGCTGTATACTGCAATAATTGGGAAAGCTTTTATTTAAGAGAGATACCCTTTGGATCAGAAGAGTAAGAGCTACATAGGAAGAGAAACCTAAATTAATCTGTGGAAAAGATATGACAAATCATGAGTGTCCTGAAATATCCCAGTTTAATTTAGAGTGTGATTATGTGCTGTGCCTTTAAAAGACGCAGCACAAAACTCAGCCCAGGGAAAAGGAGTAGGGGAGTAAACTAGCATAAAGCCATCACTGCACCCTCCTGATTTCGGGCTAAAGAGGCTGCTGCTGTAATTTAAACAGCCCTAAGGGGCTAAGTTACAGAAACCTGTTCCCTGAGTGCTGCCCACAATCTCTATAGCATGCATGCCCCTCCCCCTCAATCCTGCCTTCTGCTCCAGGGCTGACAAGGGAGTCCTCAGAAGACAGCTTGCAGCACTTTTCCTCAGTTTGGGCACGTCTTCACTGGCAACGTTAAAGCGCTGCTGCAGCGGTGCTTTAACATGGCATGTGTAGTCGCGGCAGAGAGCTGGGTGAGAGCTCTCCCAGCACTTCTTAAAAAAACCCACCTCCACGAGGGGCATAGCTACCAATGCTGGGAGCACGGCTCCCAGCGCTGGTGCACTGTCTACACTGGCACTTTACAGCGCTGAAACTTGCGGGGGGGTTTCACACTCCTGAGCAAGAAAGTTGCAGCGCTGTCAAGTGCCAGTGTAGACAAGCCCTTTGCTAGCGGGACTTCTCTACAGGCCAGAACTGAGCTTTTAAATCCCATTTATGACACTCCGTCCCTTTCCCCCAAAATAAAGGAAAGTGATCGGGAGTGAGAAACTCTGTCGGCGCTTTTCTAGGTAAACCAGGTGGGAGAGCGTCTCTGTTTTTGATCTGTATAGCTTTGGGCAGCAGATTCGTATAGCTTCCCAGCAGCTTTAGTGATTCACATGCAAATCTCTAATAACCTGAGACAGGAAAGGTGTGTGGTCTTAAAATGGCAACATCCTTCACCAATAAAGCAATGTGTTTTCTCACTCCTATGGTGGAATCAGGAGCTAATAGAAAAATTGCCTTTTAGAACTTAAGTGCAAATGTTTTCCCTGGCCCAAATGCTTGTTCTAGAAAAAGTTTGAATGCAGCTGAAATCCAGGACAGTGAAATTTCTGCTGCCTAAAATAGGATGTTATTGAGCAGTTTATTTCCCAGACATACGTTTTGTAAGCGAAAACTTGTAAAGGGTTTAGAAACCTACTACAGATACAACTGACTGTATGTATTTGTTTAAGTAAATTAAAAGGTTGGATTTTTTTAGACGAGAAGTGAACTGTACAAATCATTTAAATATTCTGCTTTGTTAGAAATGGAAATACAACAGCATTGTGCTAATGTAGAAGAAACAGTGAAACTGGCCTATCTAAATTCACTTATCCTATTAAAAAGTTTGTAGGAAAGTAAACAAACAGCATAAGAAGTACAAAATAAAAATAACGATTTAAGTGATTCCAATAAATCAAATATCTGACTAGTAATACAGATGGATTCAAAGATGATTTTTTTTTATCTTGGCACTGTCCCTTTTAAATTGATAGCTCATTTCATTTGAAACACAGTAAAGTTGATTGGATAAGTATGGATTCTGTAGCTATTGGCAGAGATATGAATTTCCGAAATGAATGCCAGTGGTAGCTTGATTGAGTCTGACTTTGTGAGAAGAATTCTTCTGGATAACACTAGGATGACAAGCAATAGCCAGATTCATTTTTTTATAGCTGGATTTTCTGGGGTGCACGGAGAATGTCAATATGTTTCCAGTTAGCACAGTACATGGAATTTGTTAATCTTTCCCACGTGTTTTTTAAAAAAAAAAAAAAAAAAGAGAGAGAGAGAGAGAGGTTGAGAACTGTTTCTCCTTCCCCTCCCTCACTCTCTCCTTAGGCTTTTCCTTACAGCGTATAGTCTACTATCAAGTTTCACCATGTACTGGCCTGCATGAAATAATACACTGGATAAAAATACTGAACTAATATCCCAGAATAACAAAATGCTAATTAATTCACATTTGGGAGGAAAGTTAGTGATGATGGGGCTGCTGCTATCTGTGTTGTACTTCCCTTGCACGTGAAGGGACCCAGCCAACATAAAAATTCTAGAATGTAAACAAACAATATTTTTTACCTATGTGTGGCACTTTATTTATTCAAGGTTGAAAGAATTATAATTTAGCCTGTGAAGGACAAGAAGCACTGAAGAGATTTTTACACTAAAATGTGAGGTGACTTGACCCAGCTGATTCACAGATGAGAGTTTGAAAAATTAGAGGCGTTTGTAATTCAAAACACAAAACCTTGTCACCCAGCTTCTGTATTTCCCAGGGCATACCACCTTTTACGTGCCTGTCTTTTCAATTGTAATCTCTTTGGGGCAAAAACTGCCTTTATGCTTTTGTGTATTATGTACATTGGTGGCATGAAACAAATACTTATGGACATTTTGCCTGCATGACAGATTTTCACTGCGCTGATGGTGTGTCTCAAAAACAGTGAGACCTAGAAACTTCACCTTTTGTTTCTGGTGAAGGGCTTGCAGAGCAATGGGTATTTTTGCCATTTTCAAAAACTGGTGGCATGTATTTTGGAAGTTACATGTTGACAAATGAGGCCCATCTGGATGTGTAGGGCCATTTGGTATGTGGCAGACTTTTAAGATATGCCAAAGGTCTGGCTGGCCTAGTGTGTTTAGAGTCTGAGATGCCTACAGAGTTTCTCAGCAGGACCCACAGGGTTAAGGATACTAAGTCTGCAGGTATAGCTTGGGAGAAAACTTGTTACAGTACTAGCAAGCTGAAATCCAAGCTGCCATTTAAGGTGTAATTAATGTACATATTTTCTGGTAAATACTTCCATATGGCAGAGGTACTGGACTTTTTCCTTTAAATTATTAAAAAACCAAGAAAAAATAAAAGAATTTAGTTAAGATGAAGTGAAGGTTGCTAATATGTTTTAACTACTTAGGGTGAAAAAATTCAACGGAATGATCTGTTGTTGGGGGGGGGGAGGAGAGGAATGGAAAGCCAAGGCACAGATAAGGAAGGCAGATGTCTGGCAGTGGAACACATAGTGGGGAGTATATCTTGTAGCCCGAGAGCGGGATCATGGAGGAGGTGTCTCTCTACAGGGAGAGTTGGTCTCCTTGCGAGCAGGGTTGTTTTTTATATTTTACCCATCTCTTCCATCAGAACAAACTTGTTCTCTTTTGGATAGGAAGTAATAGAAGGAACATTGGTGTGTTCTCGAAACTACACTGGCACTAACCCATACCCTTAAAACTGCACTCCCATATGTAACCGTTACAGTTTTCTGTCAAAGCAAATTCTGCAGTTAATATCTAGCACAGGATGAACAAAGTCAGATGCAGAACAAGGGACTATCTGTCACCAATAACCATAAACTTCTGTACAAATATTAGAGATGCTGTCAGTGATATCTGATAGTCTAAAAGCAGTGTTGTTGGTATTCTTCTTGAATTCTGCCCACATCATTCCCAGCAAGCACTAAAAATATTTTTTTAAAATTCAGCAAGCTCAAATTGAGCCTTTATAAAAGTCAATTTTCATATTTTTAAAAAACTTTTAGGATTCTGATTAGGGAAAAAAAAAGCTCTGCATACCAAAAGGCTGTAAAAACTCTAAACAAACCTTTTCACAGACGATTGCACAACTATCTATTGACACATCACCACGGTCTGCCCTTTGTTACACTCATGACAATTCATTTGAAGTCAATGGAGTGGATATAGGGGTATTCCTGAGAGCAGCGTTTTACTGATCTGTGGCTTAGGAAGAAAATGGATCCAGTTTATACTGGAGTAGTTATAAAGCTGGAACTGTTTGTTTTTGTTTTCCTTTTACAAAAGGACTGAATAAGCTTGAGAAAAGTGTATGTATTATACATCGAGAAGTCTATGTATTTTAACAGAGACCATTTCACATTGCCTCTTTGTAGGTATGAATAACCGTGAAGTCTTGGAACAGGTAGAACGTGGTTATAGGATGCCATGTCCTCAGGACTGTCCCAGCTCCCTGCATGAGCTTATGATCCACTGCTGGAAAAAAGACCCAGAAGAACGTCCAACTTTTGAATATTTGCAGGGTTTCCTTGAAGACTACTTTACTGCAACAGAACCCCAGTACCAGCCTGGTGACAACTTGTAAATTCCTGGTCTACACAGACTGTCATTATCAGGTGTCACCCCGCCCCCCCATTAGCTTCCAACTCAGTGACCGGCTTCGCCAAAGTGCAGCATCTTCCAGCACCAGAATGCACATGAGTCTGAAGTTGAGAACTTCTACAGAACTTGTCCATGACCACTTGTCCTAATAATCTGAATGTCCTCTATGACAAGGAGAAAAACATTTGTTTTTTCTTAATCAGAGACTCAAACTGCATTGTATTGATGTTACGTAAACTGCAAAACCTCTGTTCAGTGTAAATAGTAACTTAGTGCCAATAACTGATCCTTGTGCTTTCCTTTTTAAAAAATGCGAAACCTATGTGATTTTAACTAGTCTCCTCCCAATTCAATTCAAAGTATTATTTTCCCAAAGTGGCCTCTTTGTCTAAAACATTTTTTTTCATGTTTTAACAAAAAAAAATCAGGACAGGTGTTTGTTTTTTGCTTTTTTATATATATATATATATATATATATATATATATATATATATATATATATATAAAATATATATACATACCTGTACATACAGTATATGGGTTCTGTTGCAGAGGAAACTCATTTCAGATTGAATGAGCCAGGCTGATACAGTAGTACCCAGAACATGATAATTTTACTGCAAACATGTAAACACTGGTGAGATTCTGAAAGCCAGTGATCTAATTTTTGGCATTTGCCAAGCATGAATTTTTTCAATTGGATTGCACTTTTTGTTTATGACTATGTACCTGTAGATGGTTGTAACTTTGCTCTTTCAGGAATCATGTGCTGTATTTACAGTAATGTTTCCAATCTTTGACAAGCGTGTTATGATTTGTTCTTCAAATTAAAATGAACATATTTAAATTAAGAAAAACCACACCATCACCTTTTGAACTGGAAGACTGAAACTGCAAGTTCTTGTATCAAAACATGTATACTGAAATGTTTCAAAAACTTTTATTTAATAAACATTGTAACCACATTCAAATGATCCTAAATCCATAGCATTTTAGTCATGTCCACCTACTAAACTGTTTATCATGCAACTAGGATTTTCTGTTTTATGTGTAACATTGCCCATTGTAAAATAAGTGTGTTAAATGTCCTGTACTGCTAATGAAATTACTTTCTATATGTCTGCGAGTTCTCCAGTGGAATTACTATGCACTTCTTTACATTTCATGGGAGATGCACAGAACAAAGTATTACTTTTTCAGCTGTCTATTTGTACCAGCCTTGAATGACTTACATTTAACCAAAAAACAATTCCTTTCTATTTCTATTGAGTTTTTAATACTGAGTTGCAAATTTTAAAGTCTTAATTACATTTTGTTATGATTTATTTGCAAGTTTACATTTTAAAACTGTTTAACTTTCTTAATTTAGTAATTAAAAGAGAGCATTTTACCTTTGGATATTTGTTCTTTTGTTTAAATCATGGAGAGAAGAAGGGAAAAATACCATTTTGGCATCACCTTTAATAGGGGGTGTACTTGGCCATTTGTTTGTTGGTATCATTGTCCAAACTACAAAGCTAATATGATTCAAAACAGCTGGAGTTCAATGTCAAGGATGGGTGAACATGTAGAGTATTTCACAGTTCTGTGTTCGGAAGAGCTATTTTTTCTAGAATAGCTCTCTTGATGTCGTCATTTATATTTGGGGATGTAAGTGTCACAGGAAAAGATTGTTTTATGCATAGACAAATTGATCAACGTTAGTCTTATTACTGCATAAGAATGTTGAAACCATGTTTAGTCAAGTAATACATTTTGATGGTTGAAATACAATTTTTATTGTTTAATATTTTATCTTACTTAGGTTGTACAGTCATATTCTAAATATTAACCTATTAATTTAATAGGCCTTCTTTCAGTTACTAAGCTAGTAAAGCAATAATCGGGTGAAATACAGGGAATGAGTTGTTCAGTGTTTGCAATACTGATCATTGGCTGAAAGGTTTCTTTCAAAGAAGCAGCTCACAAATCTAGCCTTTATTGGTGTATAAAACTGTACAGCAATGTTGCTTTCTATCAAACAAGCTAATGTTCTGTGAAAAAAAATCACTCAAAACTTTGGCTGTGATTGCCACAAAAACTGTAGCACTATTAATGTAATGTGTATTGTGCATGTGATATTTCTAGCCTTCTAGCAATTGAATACTCAAGGTGACGGAATATTTTTAGGATTGTTTAACCAGTCTCCTCATAGAAATCTGCCCAAATGAGTTATGTTCATCTTTCTCCCTCAGTCACCACCATCCTTAAAACCTACAGGGCTGAGATCTTTAAAGTGAGGTTTAAAAATTATCTTGATACGCCAGCCAAAGCACAATGAGTTCTGATACAGTTGATTGCTGACACAGCCAAATCCTAAATAGTGCTCCACAATTAACAAACTAAGTACAACGAAGCATTTTCCTGTTTGTTTCCTGTTCTTTTTAAGGACATGGTGCTATTAGCTGTGGTACCCCAATACATGTGCACAGGATGGGATTCACGCACTGGGAATGGCTGGGATTTTGTATGCATTTCCAGTTGGAAACAATTGTTGTGTTGATTTGTTTTTTGTTTTTTAATTTTTAAATCTTGGGATTGTCACTTGCCAAGCCATGAGCACCATGTTGGACTCTGCTACATTGCTGCCCTGGGCTAGTCTGCACATAACTTTTATGCAGATGTTCCAGTTGCTGATTGACACATTCAGACCTTTTCCTCTGGTAGCTATTCTGCTTCTGCTTGCTAGTATTAAAACAGAACAAAACTCTCCTACCTCCATGAAACAAAGCAAGTATTAGCAACATATTTAAACAAGCTGGTGACATTTAAGTTACAAATTAATAACAGTCCTTTAGTAGGCACTGACAGACACAGAACTGTTCTGAAACTTCTGGAAAGGAACACCATTACATTTTAAAAAATCACACTTTTCCACCAGTCAATGTTTTAAAATCTGCAGTAAAGCAAGTATCCAAGAGTATTAAAAGAATTAGCCGAGGAAGTCTCTCAACCATTAATGCTGATTTTTAACAAACCTTGGAACATTAGGAAAGTTCTAGAGTATGGGCAAAAAAGACAATGTGCCAGTATTTTGAAAGGATAATTAGGATGACCTGGATAACTATATAATCTGGTTAGCATGACATCAAACCAGGGAAACATCATGGAAAGGCTGTTATGGGACACAATCAATAAAGAAGTAAAGGATGTTAACATGATTGATGCTAATAAACATGATTTTGTGGGAAATGGGTATTGTCAAACAAACTTTTTGCTGTGTTTTGATGAGATTGTTATGCTCATACAAAGCACACAGGATCTTTATAGAGGAAGGTAAATACGCACAGCATTTATTGAGAATACCACAGTTACCATATGCTTTTCAGACACACATACGCACACAGTCCTGCAGTGATGTTTATAGTTACCAGTCCAGAATCTGGATCAATCGAGTGGCCAGCCAGATTGGTCGCAGAGGGGAGCAGGGCTCTATCGGTCGCAATCCGATGCTCCTGGAGTGTGGCAAGACAAACCCAAAGTCCCATGGCCAAGCACCCTGTTCTTATAGGATTTTTTCTCTGCTGAAGCCTATGGATTTTGCTGTGTCAGTTTGTTACCAGTTACTTCTTAACTGGTGTAAACATTCCAATACACTTCCGAGAGGGTCATCCTGTCCTTTGTTCCAATTTAATCAATTGTCCTTAGGGGTGACAGCTTTTACCTCAGGGTCGCCAATCTGCCCTTCATTATGGATGCGTGTTGATGGTTCTTTGATGTCCTTTAAGTCTCTTCACTCCTTCTTCCTTGTCTCTGGCTATAACAATGGCCTTCACACCTTATCTTTTCCTGATGCATATATTCCTCATTCACACAAACGAGGGTTACCATATTTAAAAAATAAAAAAAGAGGGCACTCCACGGGGCCCTGGCCCTGCCCCTTTCCCACCCCTTCCCCAAAGTCCCCGCCCTAACTCCTCCTCCTCCTCCCAGCCACGCGAAAAGGGCTGCCCAAGCGCTACTGGCTTCACGGTTTGCTGGGCAGCCCCCAGACCCTGCGCCCCCGGCCGGCGCTTCCCCAGCGCAGCTAGAGCCTGGGAGGGGAAGTGCCCAGCTCGGCGCTTACAGAGCCCAGGAGTCAGGGAGCACAGCAGCCCCCCAGCGCCCACTCTAAGGTAAGCCAGGGACTATTTTTTCCTGGACATGTTCAGCTTTTTGGAAATTCCCCCCAGACGGGGGTTTGATTACCAAAAAGCCGGACATGTCCGGAAAAAAACGGACGTATGGTAACCCTACACAAACAAATTGAGAATACAAACAGTAGTATTTTATAGCAAGCAAAAAGGCATTGCAAATTAAACCTTGTTAAGTTTTACAATCAATAACCAAGACAATTTACATTGAGACCCAGGCCCTCAATGTTCCTCTAATCTACTTAACATAGACACAATAGAGAATCCTGTCTCTTACTTACTAAAACCTTAAAACAAAGAAATGTATATTTAACTAGAGTGCCTATATTGTAATACATATAGGAAACCATAGTAGACATTATAACTTATCCTAAAACAAAAGGGTGACCATAATCAGTCATAAGGATTGTTCTGGTCTATCATTCCTTTCTGCTATTCAAAAAGGGTGGCTGACAGGATGAAATCAAATCATACATTAAATCTCATAAAATCCAGCTCCTACAAGATGAGATCATAAATTTGGTTGATAAAGGTGTTCACATAACATACTTAGGCTTCTGTAATGCATTTGACTTAGTCCCACATAAAGTTCTGAATTTTAAAAAATTAGCACTATAGAAAATCAACATATCCTATATTGATTGGATTAAAAACTGGTTAACTGATGGATCTAAAAAAAGAATTGAAAATGGAGAATATTCCTCCTATGCGGGTGTCTCTAGTGGAGTCCACAAATTTGAAAGTAGTGTAGAGCCAAGAAGATGGACCCACCAGACCTACAAAGTAAATGGAGGACTGCCTCATATTTGTTGGTTTAGCACATAACTGCCCTGCACTCAGATACTGCAATAATTAAATTAGTATAAATACTTATTGGGACCTAGAGGTTAAAATCAAGATAATGTGGACGTGTACAAGAGCTGCTATCACACAGTGACTCCTCTTTTAATATGTGTACTATACTCATTAACCTTAAGAGGGGGTTAGAGAGTGTTAGTTACAAACAGTACAGGTGGAAGGATGTTTACCTTTTTCTCAGGTCATGACAGGAAGAGGACTATCCATCTTAAAAGAATAATTACAGGCTGTTTGCTATGTGATTCCAGAGTTACATTTCTACAGTCCCATTAGAAAGCAATTATAATTCCCAGTGATTAATTCACGTGCAGGGAATTCACCACTGAAAGGATTTCTGTAGCGTTAATTGGAACAGTCCTCCCTACTATCTTAATTTAGGAAGCGAGACAGTTTAGCTATACAAACTAAAGCAGGTTCAGATGTTAGATGAGATTTCACCTGTATTGGATGTTTGATCTCTCCCATCTAAATCCTCAGGTCTAGTTACCTTGGAAATTTTCACAGCCAAACCGATGGGAAGGGATTCTATTGAATATATGAGGTGAAATCCTGGCACCATTGAAGTCAATGGGAATTTCTTCATTAACCTGAATGGGGCCAGGGTTTCTGTGTAGAGTAGTCACTAACCTAGTGGCCATTGGTTTTTCCAAGGAGCTTCAAACCGGACTCCACATCTGTACGCAAAAATATGTGCAAGTGACAAAATCAAATTTGTGTTAGAAAAGGTAGAGGCTGTTGTTAAAAATTCAAAGCAGTAAATACACTAATCAATTCCTTCCTATTCTTCCCCTTTCTCTGAGAAATTCATCCTAGGAAAAACAAGAGAACAATTACTTGTAAGACATAAAAATGGACTCTGACGAGTAACTGATTAGAGGAGAGGACAGTCTAACAACAGAGTAGACTCTAATTTTTGTGTCCGAGTACTTATGTGTTTGATTCTTGTCCCTAGAACAACGGAGGGTTAGAAGAGTTGTGGTAGCGGCATGCTCTGCTCCTGCAGTGTAGTGGTGGGTTGATGCAAAGAGCAATATAAGCAGACTTCTGAGGGAGGCACATCCAGCCATCCATGGAGAGTAACTGCAGTTTGGGGCCTGTGGCATGGGTGTGCAGGGAGGAGCAGACAGAGGAGAAAAGAGGGTGGATTCAGAGACTGCCCTTACGGGGGTAAAAATGGGTCACTAGCTTGCAGGCTGTGTTGAAAGTACATCATGTCATTTACAGACAGATTTAAAGGTTGCAGCACCAGCTGTGCTTGCAGCATCAATGTGTTTAACTCCAGCCAGGGATTCATGTAATCAGATTATGACAATGTTGGTGGGTCTGGGCTCCAGTTTTTCATACCAGAATGTAGCAATCTCCACTGTTTAACTAGAATATTATTTAGACAAGGCAGGAAACGGCAAGTGTGACTCACTATGGGAAAGTGCTTTCTAAATCTGAACGACTGTTAGCCATATGGGTACGGGACAGAGAATTGATCATTCTGCCCATTTTCTGGAATAATTCAGCATTAAGCCCTGTCAGAATGGTGTAAAGAGCGAAGGTCAAAGAAATAAGATTACTTCCCACCCCACATCCACACAGCAAAGAGAAGGTCCCAGACCAGTGAAGGCTCTGGTTTGCTTTTTCATGGTGTCAGAGTTGCTGCTGAGCCCCTGCTCTCAGCTTCCATGTACGATGCACGTTTGTAGCTCTCGGTGCAGTTTGCTGAACGGTTTATCATCACTTCTGCTCACAAGATCCTTAAAGGCCTGCACCCCTGTGCAGCAGGCCTATCCAAAGGCCTATGGACCGCTTCAATTCTACGCATGTCTGTGACTAAGCCCCAAGTTTAGGCTGTCTTCCAGCCCCATTATACCATCTGATTCCTCCAGCCAGGAAATACCACATCAGGAGTGATCCCTGGGTGGGGCAGAGCTGATATAAAGGGCCTACAGGGTGCACCCTGGGTGCGGGTGGCATGAGGACTGTGTGGCCACAATGCTCCAGCTATTCTACAAGTGTCTGTGCTTATGTTAGAGCAGCCCTGGGCCTCCAGTTGGACCCAGAACTGAAAGGTGACTCAAAGCAGCTGAGAATTGGGGGCTAAGGGCTCAGATGGTGACTGCTACAGCCTGTGTGGCTGAACTTCACTTTTATCTCAGTTTTGTCTGTTACTTTCCTAAACAGTATTTTAAACAGGTCTGATTTAATATGTAGATTTTTACCTCCTTTGTAGAAAGTTGTTTGTTTTTTCTCTCTCTCCTCTTTCAGGGGGTATCCGTCAGGCCCCAACCTCTGGCTCATGCTCCCTTTAGAGAGAGGAATTCTGACTGTCCTCACTCCTCTTGATTGTAGGATCTCTAAATTACATTGGGAGTGAAAGCATGAATGACTTGTATTCCAATAGTCAACATATAGTAAGATCTATGGCACTGCTCTCTTGCCAGGTCTGGCTTATAATCAAATAAAGCAGATTTTGGCTTAATAGAGCACTAGCCCTCTTTCTTTCATCGGGAGGGGTAAGAATACTCACAAGAGACTCCAAACTGATCACACAAGTATATTAAAAGAGTGTGAGGTTAGCTTTAAAATATAGGGAGAGCTTAAAAAGAATGACTGTGTACGCTACTCTCCACTTCCCCTATTGGCTGCATGGAGAATAAATCCAAATCTAATGCCGCCTCCTTCCACTCTACAGCTCCACATGTGGAAAAGACGTGTCTGTGTCCCCAAGGCTCAGTCCTGCAAGGTGCTGAGCACTCCGGCAAAGCACTCTAGCACACCCTTCACTCTAAGCATGTGAGCAGTTTCATATCAATGGAGGCTTCTCATTTGCTTAAAGTTAAGCATCCAGCCACTTTGCCGAATCAGCATCTCAAGTCCATATAACAGTAAGTTATACATTTACTGGGGGGCAGGAGGGTAATATAGGAAAAGTGCCCTGACATAGCAATACAATTGACTCAATATATCGTTACTGGACAGGCTTGCCAAATATTTTGCTGCCTCCCCAAGAAATATAACAAATTTCAGACCACCACAGTGCGCTATTCTGTACAGGCTCAGTCTGAAGATTTGGGGGAAATTAAGCAAAGTGATTTGTTTTATATATGCCCCAGACCTAGTGGACTAAATTTACATCATGAACAAGTGGAGGGGGATCTTTGGCCCCAATTGCGCCCCCCGACCCCCACCCCTCCTGCTATAAAAGTGCAGCTTGTGGTGGGGTCTGGGCATAATTGTCCCTTGCAAACTTTGTAAGATGTTGGTAAGTGTGCAAACAATCAGGGCATTGGGGGTCATTAGGCACCCAGCACCTAGAAGGTTTTGTGTGTTCTGGTGAATATTAGCGCACAGCTGGTGTTTACGAACACATTTAAATATCTGACTCTGCTGTTGGCTCTACCTGTGGCAGATCAGATTTACAAGTAGGAACATTTAAGCAGAAAGCATAAGTGACGTGCCCAGGACCAGAGAGGGCATCATTTAAAGCTTGAATGAAAGTGCTGGATTCCTGGTCCCTATTCCATGCTGCCTCTCCTACAGGTCACACTAGCTGCATAGCAGAGGATCCGCACGAGCAACAGTCAGTTATCTGGGAGGTCATTTGTGATGGCTGTTTTGCTATCAGGAGCCAGGAAAACACTGCACCAGAGCTGGAAACTGATCTTGGATATTCAAGATGGGTGAGGCTATGCAGTCAATTGAGGGAGGTGTGTGCATGGTTTACACAGCCCTCCAAGTCCAGTCCTAGGTGACTAGTGGGGAACTATGAATAACCTGTGGTCTTTACGAAAAATCAATGACAAGCTACCAAACCAAGCAATTGATTTACATTTTCAAGGCAAATGTCAAGGGCAAGGGGGGAGAGAACCCTTTTATAAAATGAAAGCCAAATTTCTCTCTTTTGCTCCTGTGTCTCCAAATTAGGCAGGGTTGTAACCCAGCTCTGTATGATCTCATATACATGGAGCGTTTAAAACACATGTTACCTATGTAGCCTTTGCATATGTTCCATATGTCTTTGATCCACATGGGAGGCTTTACGTTCCTGCCTCTTGCCCCTTTACACACCAAGGCTGTGTCACTTTCATTATTCTAGACATGTCATTTCTGAAGAAATATATATCCTGTTGTTGGGGAATTTTTGTTCTGTTAATTGTCAAGTGTCTGGTGGGTAATGAGCAATGGAGGACTAATTGGAAGCAAGAGGGAATAAAATAGGTATTAGTTTGTTTCTGTTCTTAATTAAGAGGATATATAATACTGTGGGGAAAGTTTTTAACAAATGGCAGGAGGGTTTTTTATCATTAAGAGAGGATTAATTGGAAGCATCTTATAAATTAACATAGAGGAACTGTGGTTTTTCCTTTTAGGTATCACACCAGGATATAACTAGCAAACAGCAAAGCAAAGGCCTAAAAGACCATTTCTATAGACATGTGACTAAGAATCTCAAACAGCCAGAAGGGGAAGAGAGAAGTCCCAGTTTCCCTAGGAGTGCAAAAATGGTAAGCACCTGGCAGATTGTGGCCAAGAGGAGAATTAGGAAAAGTAACTAAATACCTATTTACCCTAAAGGGTACTGCGCAAACTCTCTGTGAATTAATTTTCTCTATATTAATTCAAATTGTTACTTTATTTTAATTTTAAATTCAATAACTTGACTGCTATTCTTTAAAAAGTTAATCAGTTGGAAGCAAAAACATGTGTTACTAAATAGTCCTCTGAATAAACAGACTAGGGTGGTAATGAAAGAAACTATGCTTGACTGTATCATTTTCTTCCCATCAAATGAAAAATATTCCAAATCCTGAAGATCTTGTCGTCTACCAGCCACATCTAATACAAAGGCTTCCCGTTATCTGCCTTGTCAATCAAGCCCAGTCATGTTCTGCTCTTAGAATATGAATATGCATTTTATAGAACAAAGGGTCCAACATGACACGTCGCATTCAGCTTGAAATACTGTATAAATGGGAATTATGGACATGATCCTGCTTCCACTGAAGTCAATAGTAAAACTTCCAAGCTGTAGGATTAGGCCTTTAGAAAGCAACAGGCTATAGCTGTGGCTCGGGGAGGAGAGGGCAGGTGCTCATTAATCTGAGATGCTGAATCAAATGTAATTGAATCTCTCAATCTAGACAGAACAGATGATGGCAATGTATACCCTCAGGAAAAGGGGTTTTCACCATTAGAGTTATAATATTATCTTGGCAGGCACTGATAATCTTTTGTGCAGTTTTTGTTAAAAAAAAAAAAATCAGTGGGGTTATACCACCACTTGTAAAAAGCTTCACAAGGACCAAATTAAGTGAAACAGACCAAGTTTCTGCAGCATCCTGCCTTCCTGTGGGTGAGGTTTGGCGAGCTACAAAGGGACAGAGACTAGTCCTCCAGTCCTGCATCTAAATGTCCTAAGGTCTGGGACAAACTTGTGGATCTTGGAGCATTCACCTGTGCTTGAATCACAAACACCACTTCTAAAAGGGGATGCATGTTCAGAGTGGCAATCTGCAGAGAGAGGTCAATATTGACCCCTGGGTTTTTCATCATGGGTTTACTGATGCTGTGTAAAATGAGCTATCCAGGGCTCTGCCACCTCCCTGCCAGCCATGCCCTCTGCAGAGCACCAAACCGTCAGTCAGCAAAGAGAGTCCAATGTGTAGCTACCGTAGCTACCATGGTCAGAATCACAATGTCAAAATCTAAGATAAGGGGAGGGATACTGCTGTGCTGATTAGGTTCACCTCCTCTCCCTCTGACAGGCTTTCCGATGTTTTCTGCCCCTTTCATCCTTTCATGGGGTAAAATTGAAGGTGTTCGTCTGATTCTAATATGTACACAGTGCAGATATAAAGAACTTCCACAACCAGTATCAGAACAGAGAATTCCTGCTGCTGCTGCTCAGGTGAGAGATTCCAGACGCACACGTATTACAAAGACTTTCACACAAATAAATGCCATCGGTGAGAGTATCGATGCTGTCTGCCCACGGACAGTTCTTCCCATTCAAGCCTGGGGCCATGGCGTACTAACACCCGAGTGGAGTGAGATCAGGAGCTGATTTTTGAAGGTTTCTGTTCAATATATGTAATTTTTTTCAGCACTTTAAAAACTCTGTCAGATACTAATTCAGGTGTCTGCCCCTTCCCTCCCCATTTCAACTCGCCTAATCAGCTGCAGCACCAAAAATGAAATGATGTTTTTTGCTGCACGTGTGGCCATGATTGTGACTATCTCCTTTTGCCATAATGTAGTGGCACTAACTAAAGGGTATAAACCGTTCATTCCATGTGTTGAGGTCCTGGTTTTGATTTCCCTGTGGCCCAGAGTTCCCTTGCAGTTGTTCATATAGTGGAGGTGCAGACTGCAAACAGACTGGTCAGCTGCTGCATGCTGTTCTCGGGCAGAATGCCAGCAGCCTGCTGGTGGGGAAGTTGGCAGGCAGGGGGAGTAGCTGGAATCCACTTGTCTTAGACAAGAGACGCCCTTCTGGCATGTCCTGTGATTGTCACTGCTGAAAAGTATTTTGCTAACAAAGCCTGGATTGGTGTCAGTCAGGCAAACTCAGCCCACTGGTCCCCTGGAATAAATCACCTGGGGAAGTCACCAGCAGATCTCAGACTCCAGTCTCTTCCCTAGTGGGTTCTAATTAGCCCCCTGTGAGCAGCCCTGTAATTTGACTGAGACAGGTGGAATCTTTCCTTTCTTTTATTTTGTAAGAGGAAGGATGGTCTTGTGATTAAGGAACATGACGACTCAGGATTTTGGGGATCTATTCCCAGTTCTACCACAGACATTGTGTGTGACCTTGGACATGTCACTTATCTTCTCTAGGCCGGATTAATCCTGCCACCAGTGCAGGGACCAAGAGGGGAGGCTTGGTGTCTCCTCTATGCCTAGGTTGGTGGGGCCAAGCTGACCCCCCCTGGAGTGCAGGTTAGTGCAGCCTTAAGGATGTTCTAACTACTGTCATAACCTCATGTTCCATATGGTCAGACCCTGCCACATGTCCACCCATCCCAAACAGACTCCCTACCCTAGATGGTCCTGCTAGGATTGAGCCAGTGGCACCATCTCTCCATTTCTAGCAGAGAGGGCCTCTTGTGTTGGGGGTATTCTACTGGGGAGCTGCACAAGAGCAGTTAATACCTTCCTCTGGGCATCAGTTACCCCATCAGTGAAATGGAGATAATTGTACTTTCCTACCATGCAGGGGGGTTTGAATCTTTATTTATTAATTCTTGTGATGTTCCCCTTTGGATGGAAACATTTTGGGTTGTGCTTTTATTATTATTATTTATTTTATTTTTATTATTTTATTGTTGTTATATAAGAGTCCTGCTTATTCAGTCCCCATCAAGTATCAAATACTATTAGGGCTCAGTGGCCCACAAGTGAAAATGAGCACTAAAGCACAAACTTCTTTACCCATTATAAATAGGCTCTTGAATAGTAAAAAACCTAGAAAGACTGTGCATAATAAAAGTATTCATGACTTTAGGCCCAATCCTGCAAATATGAACTACCAGGTAAAGTATGTACTGCTTTGAGTAATCCCAGTGTCTTCAATGGTTTATGCATTGTACCCAGTAATAAATGTTTACAAGATGGAGTCCTAAATTAGTGTTTACCTAGAAGCCAAAATGCTGTTTTCGATGGTCTACAAAAACAACAAGGAGTCTGGTGGCACCTTAAAGACTAACAGATTTATTTGGGCATAAGCTTTCGTGAGTAAAAACCTCACTTCTTCGGATGAATCTGTTAGTCTTTAAGGTGCCACCAGACTCCTTGTTGTTTTTGTAGATACAGACTAACACGGCTACCCCCTGATACTTTTCAATGGTCTGATTCCCTTCGTAACCTGAGAAGTGCAGGGATCCAATATAACTTCACTACCTAAGTGGATTTCCTACAAAAATATTTTTTAAAAACATTTATGTGTGTTATGTATGTATTTATGCAGACGTGCGTGCGTGCACACATTTACACACACTGTATGTACCTTTTCTTCTGCCAGTCCATGCCCATTTCCATAGAAACAGAAGTGAAATCATGACTCGGCCACCAGAAACTGAATTATTTTCATTTCCCTACATGCAGGGTCAGAAAGGCTGCGGGTGCCAGCAGGCAGCTGTCAGCTCATAGTGAGAACTTTCCCTTGTATATTTCAGCAGCTGGCTGTCATCTGACAACTACAAATACCAGGTTTGCAAAAAACAGTACAGACTTCAGAACCCTTTCAGCTTTGAATGCCTATTTGTGTTGGGGAGCCCTGGTGTTTATGCTTTTGGATTTAGGTGTGCTGGGAGGACTGCTAGTAACGTTAGATATCACCTGTTGAAAATCCCTGTTCACTCTGTCTAGATGTTGGGATTGGGAGGGGTCAGCATGGAGAGTCTGGACCCAGACAGTGCCATTTATGTCCACAAAGGCATAACTTTGAAGTTCTTGCCCTTGAGTCAGAGCAGTGGTTAATGTGCTGCATGAATGATTGATAAACATTCTTTAGTCTCCTTCACAGTTCATTGCCCTAGTTAGACAATGATGATGAACATGCAAGGCTCTACCGTATATACTCACTTATAAACCAATTCCCAGAAAGCCAATCCTCTTCTCTTCCCTGCAGACACTAACAAACATAAATGTCCTGCATGTAAACTTATTCTTCTCCCACTGCCCCTGTGCTCCCCAGCTAAGACATTATGGAAGAGTCTTCCTTAAATAGGAAGTAACTTAGGGGACCCCTCATTAGAACTCCTGGCTCCCCTCTTTCCCTGCTTGATTAGTGTATAAGCCAAAAGTTTTGCCTGGAAATTGTGCTTAGCTTTATATATCAGTAAATATGGTATTTGTCTGAACTGCCCTGAATGAGTCACCATCACTGATATGCCCAGCCAGAAACTCCAGAGCCTACACCTACCGGGTGTCTGTGCTTAGCGCGCATGCTGCAGCTAGTCCAGCAAGCCAGCTGCAACCAAGAATTACCTCGCTGTAGCTGCACTTATCAAATCTGCACGTTGTAAAATATGGCTTTGTGAAGGTTCTCAGATCAAACCCAGTCTTACTACAGAACAGTGCCGTAAAATGCCAAAGCTCACAGCTGTCAGAGGAAGGGCTTTCACTGTGAAAAATAGGCATGCAGCAAAACACCACATCTTAGTTACAGACAGATGGCTTTAAACTTAAACTGATTAAAAGGCCACGCTAATAGCACCACTACTAATGCCACATTAATTGGTAGGAATGTTCGTCACATCCAAGGCTGGCTCTATTATACAGGCAGAACAGGTGGTTGCCTGGAGCAGCAAAATGTTTAGGGATGGTGGGAAGTGAAGGGCATGTGTTTTCCAGTTTGCCATGGGCATGAACAGCCACAGACCTGATGCTAATCTGAGAAGGGAAGAAACTATTAGCAATCAGCCATTTTGGCTTTGTTCCGGTGGCCTAGTATTACTGCTTTGCAATGCCCCAGAGGGGAAATATGGGTTCAATTATGGACGCTAGTCTTTCACGTGTAAGGCTGATATGGGCAGCTAAGGGAGACAGCATGCTCAGCCCATTAGTGGAAGGGGAGTGTGACAGGGAGTATTACAAGATGCTCAGCAGGAATCTTTCCTGCCCATCAAGGTACAGCAATAATGGGCTCCAGAAAAAGTCCATTCAGTCTAGCGAAGGATGGTTGAAACGTGGGCTTCTCCAGGAAATATACCACAGTATTCTACAGCAACAGCCCAAAACATGGCAGTGTTGCTAATATAAGGCACAGTGTTTTCACCTATTACTGTAGAGTACCATAGTACTTTTCAAAATAAGGTTAGAAGCAGTAATGCTGAACGAGACCCCTGGCCAGTAAATTAGGCATCAGTTTGCAATGTGGCATGGCTGCAGAAAAGACTTTCTTGACTTAGGGGTTGTATTATGAAGAGGTGGCAGGTAATGCTCACTCAAAGAACTGACGTGCCTGGAAACTTGATGCAAAGGCATCATGGAGCCGGGGGGAGGGGAGAGGGGAAGGAAACAGAGGTTCTGTTACCTCCCTGCTCTCTGCTATGGCCACATCTGAAATATTGCATTCAGTTGTGGGTGACTCTTTACCAAGATAGTGATCAATAGGCGGGAGTCCAGAAGAGAGCAATAAAAACAACCAAGCAGCAGGAGGAGTTGACTTCTGAGGGATGATTTTAGATAGCTAAATATGTATAGCTTGACTAAGCTAGAGTTCAGGGGGAATCTGATGGCTGCCTACAAATACTGGAAAGGTGAAAACACCAAAGAGGAGAAATGAATTAACGTGGCACCTAGGAGTATAAGTAGGAGGAATGGGTGAAATTAAGCAAGGAAAATGTAGGCTAATAGGCCTGACAGTGAGATCTACTGGACTAGGAAGTGGTGAAAGCCAGTTTCCTGGGGACATGTAAGCTAGATTGGAGAAAGCACTAGAGAATATACTGTGGAGAAAATCCTGACTGGCAAGAAGACAAGCTGGATGATACCAGAAGTGCTTCTAATATCTATGCAATGTTGCCAACTCTTGCCATGTTTGATATTTTAATTAAAAGTCCCAGCTGCTGGAGTTCTGTCACTACATGAGAATCTCAACTTTAATTTCTTTCAACAAATGTTCCTAGACGTGGCTGTGGAGAAAAGTTTGAAAATGTTACTTGAGTGTAACCTTCAAGACTCAAGAACCAGAACACAAATAAAAATAACCCATTTTAAATCACATGATTTGTAAGACAATCTCGTGATTTTTGGTGGTCCAACTCATGATTTTTGAGCTGTTGGCACTGACAATATACATTCTAGTATTTAAAAAAAAAATCAGAAAGTTTTTCCACTCATGAATATTATGTCTGAAAATCATATTGGGTTTCCCCTGCAGTTACTTATCTGTGCGGGGTAAACAGCAGCCTGATTTGTAAGGACAGAAACATTTCAAGGGACTTTTTAACTTTAAAGTAGTTTTCCTCTGTTACTGATTCACTCCCCCTCAGAGATTTTCAGACTGACGTTTTCCACTTCTGATTTGTGATTTGCATACAAGTTCTACTTCCTGCTGCAGAGCCTGTTCTGCAACTTACCTGAAAGAGAGCGAGAGAGAAAGAGAAAGGGGAGCATAAAGGGAGAAAAGAAAACAGAGATCCCCAGGAAAAGAGTGTGCAGGAGAAAGCCCAACAGTCGCTCTCTACCCTTGGTCAGTCCAGCGTGTGTCCCTGCTAGCCCCACGGTAAGAGCTCTTAAAAATATTGCCACTCCCTGTCACTGTTTGTTACTAACCACTGACCCACTTTGCCTCTTGTTTTTCTGTCTCTTCTTTCTGGGCTCTAACCTCCTTTTTATTTTGCCCATTTTAGCAAACAGTTTAGCAAACAGTGAGTTTGGCAAACAGCTCGCTGTGCTTCAGCTGCTTCGCTTTACAGATTTGGATCAGGACTGTCTGTGAGTAAACACTCTGGAAATGGATGACATACGCAGTGTTTCTATGTCGTCCTAAGGGCCTAAGCATTTGTATAGTCGTCTGAAAAATGCCAGCGACGGGCCTGATCCTGGCTGGCCATTGCACGGGTGTACCATTGGAAGGTAACTTGCAAGGAACTTTCACCTCTACCCCTCTGTGCCCCCCACGCAAAAATCCTGCATTCTTCTGAGTGGTGACACAGCTGTGCTCCCCAGGGGCTTCTGGAGGAATTGTGGCACCGTTGGGACAGCGGTTTTGCACTCCCTGCCACACAGGCCCACGCCTCACTGCCTACTCGGCCATAATGAGGGTTGTTTCCCAGTAATCTAGGAATTGCCTAAAAGGCTGAAGAGTGGATCATTATGGAAAATTAATGAAGAAATAGGATTATAGACCAAGATAAAACACTTCCAACCTGATGTTAATATCAGAACAGATTGCAAGTGATCTGATATTAATTTTAAAAAATCAGCTGTATAACTGATATGTTAACATCGCTTTCAGAATACAGCTGCAACTAGTTTCTGGGAATTACATGGTATTGCAAAATTAAGGTCTCCTCTAAGGACTAAGGCCTGATCTACATTAAAAATGTATAGCAGCATACTAATGTCAGGAAGGTGATGTTTTTCCAACGTAGCTATGCTGGTATATGCAGTAGTGTAAAACTCAGTTATGCCAGCAAAACTATGCTTTGCTGTGTAGTCTATTTTGCTCAAGGAACTGGGGTGAGCTATACTGACAGTTAAAAGCTTCATCTATGGTAGGCAGGTTTGCTGGTCTAGCTAAACCAGCAAACCCTTCTTAGCAATAACAAGCCCTTAGGTAGAGACTGTACCAACTCTTTGATGACATCTGCAAGGAAATAACAAAATGCTTCCTAGCTCCGTAGGCTCAAAAAATGTCATTGGAGGAGGGGGGGGAAAGGTTAGTAAGACCTCCGTTCTTCCTCTCATTGTCTTGTATTTCCCCAAAGCGCTGTTTAGCATGCAGCCTCGAGTACATTTCGCATTATCCACGCCACTTCTTGGTTTGGGGAATTTGTTTTGTTTTTGCAAACTACTATTGAAGATTGTTGTCTTGAATCAAAGAAAAGGAATTTCAGCCGGATGAGGCTGAACTGGGCACACTTAGTCATCACATGATCCTAAGCAGCATCAGAGCACAATGGCGTAAGGTCACAATCCTGCCTCAACCAATTCAAGCACTGCTGAGGGTCGTGTGCTTGGGAGGGAATGTCTTGTTTTTCAGTTTACCCTACTGTGGGGATTGGGTACAAAGAGGGACTGAGGGCACTTTGATTATTGTGTTAGGGCTGGGTGCCAGAGATGAGGGGGGAGTTCACCCTCCCCACCCACTTTTGAAACAGAGGGGGCCATGCCCTCCTCACTTTTGAGAACGTGAACTTGCCAGGGGGTCCGGACTCCCACCCCCTGTCCCCCGACCAGAGCTGGGTGGTGTAAGCAGAGCCCCTTCCCTGCTGGCATAACAGAGGAGCAACTGGGCCAAATTTGAGTGAGTGGCTCTGTGACCTGGTGCACAGGGTCACAACACCATTCCAATGTGAGAGTCTCTGAGCTAGCAGGATTTGAACCGGAGGAGAGTTTATCTACCCAGGGTCTTTTATGGCATCATCTTATCTGAGTTACTCAGGCACCAGCACAAGCAGCCTGGCACAAAGGGCTCTCACTCTCTTAGGACCCACGGCACTGCTCCCCTGTCAGTTTCCTATGTGCCTCCGCTCTTCACACAGCACTGGTGAGCTCTAAGGAGCAGCTGTGATCAGGCTGAAGTCTGTATGAGGGTTGAACTGAGGGACAGTGGTTCTGATGTTGGCTTATGGCAGCCAGAGTGCGCTTCAATATACTGCTATACTCGGTGCATTGGAAGCTGCAGTTCTTTAGGTTCTGTGTGCCTTCAAGAGTCAAGGGGGACCCATAGCAACTCTTACATGATGCTGCCTTGCTTTGGAAGGCAGGCTGCATGCCTTGGAAGAAGGTGCTGGAGCTTATGTGTAGGTGTTTACCCAGGGCTGGTGGCTCCTTCTGTGGGTACCCAAAGGGGGTCTTCATTCCTCATCAGGAAACATGTTGAGGGGGAAGCCTGACCGGGGGGAATGTCTGCCTAGTGCTGTGCTGATGTCAATGTCCAACAGTTGGCCTCATGTTGACCCAGCGCACAACGTTGCTGTCTTTCCAGCACCCATAGTATTAAGGAGATGTGGCAGTATTTCCATAGGTAAGTTTGAAACCAGCTTCCACTTGGCCTGGAAATTGCCATGTTTACTCTGCAGCAAAAGGAGACTGTTTCTGCAAAGTTTGAAGAAAATTCATCAAGATCCTTTGACGTTACATGACATTATAATAGTGCCATGGTTTGAAATTCTGACTTGGTATCTTTGTCTTCCTCTAGCTCTAAAGCAATGTGTTGCTACCTCTTCAGTGGAGCGTCAGAGCCAGGCAGAATTCCAAGCCCTATGCTCAAGAAAGCACGTGGACAGCACCCTAGCTACTCCCCACGGAGATGCATGCCACCCTTAAGGGGAAGGGAGGAGTGGAGAGTTAGGGAGATTTGTGGCTCTGTTGGTCCCCCTGTGCACCAGCCAGCATTGTGGGGTGGTGGTGTGTGCACACCCCCTGTTCAATGGAAAGCTCCAGGAGGCATTCTGACTCTAAGCCAGAATGCCTTGGTGTTTTCCCTGGGGCAATGCACCTCCCACCCCTTCTGGGCTGTGCCTAAAGGGTACCAATGTAGCCCTGTGTTAGCTGGGAATGTATTCCACTTAGCCACTGAAATAAAGAAAACACAATTACATTAAAATCAGTAATTCAGTGGTCAAAGTTATGGTTATGTTTTGATAAAATATGCTTTTCATTATAGTTCATATGCATGTGTGTGTTTATTTTGTGGACAGTTCAGGATTCATTTCCTTGTTTTCAAAAGCTTGCATTTTGTTACTGATGTGATATGCAAGCCTGTTGTTGTCATTTACTAGCATTTTAAATAATGTGGTTGTTGTTGTTTTAGACCAGGGATCGGCAACCTTTGGCAGCCTCACGCAGCCCGTCAGGGAAATCCGCTGGTGGACTGGGATGGTTTGTTTACCTGCAGCGTCTGCGAGTTCAGCCGATCACAGCTCTCACTGGCTGCGATTCGCCGTTCCAGGCCAACGGGGGCTGCGGGAAGTGGCACAGGCCAAGGGATGTGCTGGCCGCCGCTTCCCGCAGCCCCCATTGGCCTGGAACTGTGAACCGCGGCCAGTGGGAGCTGCGATCAGTTTGATTTTGTCTTTTGACCCTGGTCATTTGGGTCATAGGTCCCAAATGGCTCCCCTGTTTGCAGCACTGCACACTGCTGTAAAGTTTTGGGCCTGACTTCACTTAGTTTTAGGAAGGTTGTGTCCAATCTTTCTACAGAGCAAGCTGTAGCATTTCACTTCTCTATTTAGCCTTATATGGCCCATTCCCATAGTGTCTGAGCATCTCAGAGGCTTAATGTATTTATCCTCTCAACACCACATGAGTTAGGAAATACAGTTATCCCCATTTTACAGGTGGGGAACGTAGGCACTGAGAGACTGAGACTCACTCAAGGTCGAGAGGAAGTCTGTGGTGGATCGGGGAATAGAACCCCAGTCTTTTGAATCCCAGGCTAACTTCATAATCACTGCACTATCTTTCCTGTCCATCCCTCTTGCGCCTGGCTAAAGCAAAGGTTAATTTACCTCCAAACCTTTCCAGATGAGTTTAACTTCCACCCCTTTATTTATGTATTGCATATCAGACTGGAAGAGGTTTCTCCCTTGTCCTAACGTTTCCTCTTCTATTGATTAACACACAAAAATATGACTTTAATCAAATTGCTCTTCAACTCTCAAAGCCCTCGGAAAAAGAATGAGAGCACAAGCACCTTCTTTTGTTGCAGGTTCCTTCCTTTCCCTTGTCAGAAGTTGTCTAATCAAATCCAGGCAGTTGGAGGTATTGTGTGGGGATGTGAATCTTGACCTTAAAATTGGAAAATATATGGAATGCTTTGTGGTTGATTATGAAATCCTTAAACTGTAAAGTTGGGCCTGAAGCTAACCCCCAGCTACAAACTCTCTTGAATGTTAAGGGAGTTTGGCCCTGCTATTGAATTCTGCACCTCAGGCCTAGCTCTATTGACCTGGAAAAGTGAGTGTCTGCTCCCCACCTTTCTTTCCACTTACTTTCTCCCCTGAAACTCCCACCAGAGACATCCAAAGCAAACTGTGTCCAGAACAAGCATATGATGCGGTCGTTTTATTGTGAACATTGCTGTCCAGGACTGTTTCAACAGCACAGTCAGCACTCCTTGGCTCTGAAGTTTTCAGTTTATCTGGCAGGAGAAATGGAAGAACTTCTCTCAGTCTGGGAACTGTTGCAAGGAAGCTTGGAAGAGTTTGGTCACAAAAGTTTGAGCCACTGTCTATCAGCTCACTTAAGACAAACTCTCCACGGCTATTTACTAAATTAACCCATGTTATAAAACTTTGAGTATGGAGCGAGGGAGGAACAAGAGGAGACAAGGGCTGTTAATGGGATTTTTTCCATTTATTTTTACGAAATTTGCTGCTAGAATGTTAATTCCCTTTACTAAAGGCCTCACTTTATAATTTGCAGAAGTCCACGCAAGAATTCAAGCTGGTTATCAGTAATCTTCAGTATAGCCATGGTAGAGTGACCATAGTTCCCTAAACTGAAAACGAGACACCAGGGTAAGAGATGGTCTGTGCTCACAGGCCGGCCCAAGCCCTGCCATGTGGGTATGGCCTGAGCCGCCTGGTGTCGCTGCTCACCCAAGCCAATGTCCTGGACGTCACGACTTTTTTGGCAAAACTGGACATTTGTCCCATTTGCTCTTGCCTGAACGTTCCTCCATAGCCCCCTCAAGAGCAAATGGGACAAATGCCCAGTTTTGCCAAAAAAAAAAAAAAAAAAAAAAAAAAAAAAGTCGTGACATCTGATACAGAGCTTAAAAAGGGGACTGTCCTGGCCAAAATGGGACATATGGGCACCCTAAATCATGGGGGAACACTAAATTCTTGGAGCTTTCTGGCAATATGAAAATACCACCTAAAATAGGTCTATATATTTGAGGATGGGACTGGGTCATAAACTACATTCTCCAGTTGTCTCAGTGCTAGAAGAAGAATCAGATCATGGTTTGCTGAGGGTGTTTTGATATGCTGAAGGACTCCTTTATCTCAGTTCTTGACAACAGGGGCCCAAGTAAGTTATTTGTCTGTCTTGTGCTCTACTTTCAGCATATGTTAAATAGAAAATGTCAAGAGAAATTGCATGAAAATCTACAGCATGAGGCCATGTATAACAACAGGATCAAGGTCTCAGTTTTACATCTTTTCCAAAAGCTGGGACCTCCAGCGGAATAGTAACATCATACTGAAGCACTGGTTCAGTATAGATTTGGAAGGAAGAATGTTATTTACTGAATCATCAACATTGCCAACCACATGTGGGTTTTCTTTTGGAAATTTCCACCAAAATACAGACTGAGCCTGCTGCCCAGCATCACCCCAAAAGTGGATAGGGTTCCCTTGGGTAGCCTCTTGCACAGGGCTTCTGCAATTTAAAGCTGCTTTCATCCACCAAAACCACTGAGAGAGGACGATAGAATCATAGAAATGTAGAGCTGGAAGGGACCTCGAGAAGTCATCTAGTCCAGCTCCTTGCGCTAAGACAGGACCAAGTATACCTAAACCAGGGGTCGGCAACCTACGGCATGTGTGCCAAACACGGCACGTAAGCCGATTTTGAGTGGCACGCTGCTGCCTGCCCGGTGAGAGGAGGAGGGGCAGAAAAGCACCACACTGGGGGAATAAGAAGGGGAGGGGAGAAGCTTGGCTGCTGCAGGACCAAGCTTCTGCCTCCTGCCCCTGCAAGGAAGAGTGGTGTGTGGGGGGGGTCCCGGCCCGCAGCCCCACTCAGCCCCTCCGCCCACTGCTCTCCCCTGCGGGGGCAGGAGGCAGAAGCTTGGTCCTGCGGCAGCCAAGCTTCCCCCCTCCCCTTCTTATTCCCCCAGTGTGGTGCTTTCCTGCCCCTCTTCCTCTCCTTCTCTGCGCCGATCAGCTGATGGCCCTTGCGAGGGGGAGGGAGAGGAGTGGCAGTGTGCTCCCTACTCCATAGAGGAGGCAGAGAAGAGGTAGGGACGGGGCCTTGAGGAAGGGGTGGAACAGGGCATATCCCTTCCAGCCCCCTGCCATGAGCCGCTCAGGGCAGGAGGCTGGGAGCACCCCCACAAGCTGAGCACCCTAGCCCTCTGCCCTGACCCCTGAACCCTCCCCACACCCAGCCCTCTGCCCTGAACTCCCCACACACCCAGCCTTCTGCCCTGACCCCTGAACCCCCCACATACCCAGCCTTCTGCCCTGAATGCAGAATTGCCTTTTATGATCCAAGATGGATACCAAGGGGAATTTCTTATGAAAGAACAGATGCTATTCAATGGTGGGAGGAGAGTTTGCAATGTGAATAAAGTCTAGAGATGTCCCTTATGGCCCCTTAATCTGGCTTTTACCCATGTGCGAAGTATGCCATTACACTGGTCGTTTCTTCACTTGGGGGTTGGTCCAAAGTTTCCCACAAATCATACACATCCCAACTAATTCCCCAGTCACAAAGCAAGTATACGCAAGCACGCCATGGCTGGGGACCCTTGTGGCAGATTTACAAAGGTATTTAGATGCCTAAATATGCATACAAGTGATTTCTTTCAATGGGAGTTGGCACCTAGCCTGCTTAGGCACTTTTGTAAATATCACTAGGCACCTATCCAGCATTAGGTGCCTCAATACCTTTGTTAAACCTGGCCTTAACCCATATTCCCAGAAAAGTCATCCGATCGCAGTGCAAGAATGATGGGGGCAGTGATATAACCCCATGGTTCTCAACCAGGAATACACGTACCCCTGGGGGTGTGCAGAGATCTTCCAGGGGGGTGCATCAACTCATCTAGATATTTGCCTAGTTTTACAACAGGCTACGTAACAAGCACTAGCAAAGTCAGTACTAACTAATATTTCATACAGATAATGACTTGTTTATACTGCTCTATACTATATACTGAAATGTAAGCAGAATATTTATAGTGCAATTGATTTATTTTATAATTATACGGTAAAAATAAAGTAAGCAATTTTTCAGTAATAGAGTCCGGTGACACTTTTGTATTTTTGTCTGATTTTTGTAAGCAAGTAGTTTTTAAGTGAGGTGAAACTTGGGGGCATGCAAAACAAATCAGACTTCTGAAAGGGGTACAGTAGTCCGGAAAGGTTGAGAGCCACTGATATAACCAACCTTCCCAGGCAACTATCACATCATCACTATTGCAAAGAACAGAGTAAAGCAAGTCCCCATCTTAATCCTGTGCCAACTATGAGAACTCAAATTTTTCCCTTTAGAGTCACATGCATTATTACCGTCACAGGACACTGACTCAGCTAAAAGTGGCAATCATATGTTTATGGCTTACGGGAAAAGGATACAAACCACAGGAAAACTGAATGATGTTGGTGAGCTTACTGTCAGGATTTCAAGCATGGATGCCTGCAATAAAAAGGAGTCTAGTCAGCACTCCACTTTGTTCTCTGGCCTGTGTCTGAGTATCTGACAAAGCAGCTACATGTGCTGTGTGTTAGTGCTTCCCAATAACTGCTCTGAGGGCTTGTCTACATTGGGAAATTTACCAGCGTAGTTATACTGGTATAATTATAAACTATTTATGTAACTATGGTGGTAAATTACCCTGTGTAGAAAAACCGGAAGATACACTTTGGAGAAACCCTTTCTCTAGACGTACAGCCTAGAAGTTGTGGAGAATAGTTTTGCCTGGCCACATCTCCTTTTCAGAGAACCACAACCTGAAACCTCACTGTGCCAGAGGTGGTTTTGCTGTGTGACATATGTGTCACGTCACTGGCTCTATGCTGTTTCAGGATCACAGTTACAGAGAACTGATCAACATGGAGGGTACAAGTAGGGTTTGGCCTATGTAATACAGTAGTATTACACACTGGCCACAAAGCACTAAAGGATCTGGCCTAAAATCTCCATTTTTGGGTCTTCCTTGTGGCTATGCCTTGTGAAGATTTTATCACATTAGCTCCTACCGCCTTAATAAGCTATATATACTCTCTGAAGTGGCTGGGTTTGAGGATGTGAAAGTTAAACGAGCTGAAATCTGCCAGAACTCTTGCTACGTGTACGTCCCTTTAGCAATGATTTTCCTCTGAGGAAAGTCAAATTGGATTTATTTCAGTTTTTACATTGTATTATTTCCTTTATGCTACTGCAAAAGAACAAGACTTGTGGGGACATTTTAGAGCAGATGAACTGGAATTGGCAATTGCTCTTTCCCAGTTTGACCAAGAATTAACTATAAAGAGCATGTTTTTACTTCTTCAAATTAAAGGTACACATTTTTGGAGAAAGAGCTACTGAAACCAGAATGGAGTTGAGACATTTCTCAGTCAGACACAGAACATGATATTTCTCAATGATCTTGCTTGACTGTTTTGAATTCTTTGTTCAGTGGAACATACTCTTTATGTACTTTTTACTAAATATTGTAACTGCAGTACATTTCTACTTTAAGGTACTTGTTACTGAATATTGTAACTGAAGTAAATTTCTTCTTGGTTTACTAGAAGCTCTTTAATATTGTATGCTTATGATTATTAAGGCTTTAAAGCAAATTCCATCGTTGGCAGATGTTGCCGTTTGCTTTGCTATGAGTTCTTGTCCCATTCATCTTTATTGACAGGGGTGGCACCAGCGCAGCAAGCACATGTCTGGGGTGGCAAGGCGGGGTGGGGGGGCGGTGTTCCAGTCGCCTTGAGGGCAGGAGACAGGCAGCCTTCAGCAGCATGCCTGCAGGAGGTCCGCCGGTCCCACAGCTTCGGCGGTAATTTGGCGGCGGGTATGCCAAAGATGCGGGACCAGCAGATCACCCGCAGAAATGCTGCCAAATCCGCGGGACCAGCAGACGTCCCACAGGCATGCTGCCAAAGGTTGCCTGACTCCCGCCCTCACGGCAACCGTAACGTCTGACTGCCGGGCTTGGGGCGGCAAAAAACATAGAGCCACCCCTGTTTATTGATTGTCCTAGTTTGGTTTTTGGCTTCTTCCAATAGGACAGAAGTAAAACTGTAAAGGAGGTGGTTCATATCACCCTATTTCCTCACCCTATCCATTGGAAGCCCTGCGGGTGCCAGAACTGTATATAGAATTTGCCCGTAACAGCCAATTATCTATTAGGTTGTTGGCTGTTGCAGCCTTTTATAAGGTGTTGGCTTACATAGCTTCATTTGACTTCTTATTTACATTATAATTTCAAAGAAAGCCTATTGAGGCCACTCTGAAATATTAGAGGCCAATTGAGAGTGGTCCTGCTATCCAAGAATCAGTACTTTTTTCAGATAACTTTAGGTTGAGCATAGAAAGAATGTTTTGTGTAATGGGGCATGTAGTTCTAATTTCCCAAAGTTGGTTTAGTTACAATGCATGCTTTGGACCTGGCTGCTACTATAATGCTACTGTAATGACAATGCTATATTAAAACATTAAGAGAGTAATTTGGCTGGAACAGTTTTACTGGCAACACCATAAATGATGACTTACAATTTGGATCCCTATTGAATTCTAGAAGGGCATCTGAAATTCCATATAACCTGTGCCATTCAGTCTAGGTTATTACATCATCAGAAAAAGGGAACCTTAAAGAACAACAAACTTTTCAAAATATCTGTAAACTCCCAGTAACCTGAGTTAACAGTATCAATGTAATAACCAAATGGATGAACTGCTTTGGATGAAATAAGAGCCAGCAGTTGGAGACTGGCTTTCATCATTAAGTTTGGCTCAGGACTCAAAGTTCTTTAGTTTGGCTGAGAAGGAGAGTGTAGACCATGGGCAGCAAGGTGGGGCCTCATTATCAGGTCTGGATCCAAAACCTGCAGTTCGTCCCATCTCTGGAACAAGCTGAACCAAATCCCCAGATCAGAATACCCTAAACTTTCTGTCTAGAAATAACACAAGACAGGCTGTCCTTCCAGACTCAGCAGGAACGAACACAAAGTACCAGAAACACCCTTAAATTTCTCTGTTTTCTGAAATGTGATTCTCAGAACTTTCATCAGTATTCCTGGTTAATCTCTGATACAAAGTCATTATTTCTGGATTTTTAACTGTATGAAACTGCACTGTTTCAAAGGGGATAATTTTTCTTGTTTTCCAGTTTGTTGGAAAATCCTGGCACCAAATTAAGAAAGTTGATTCATATTTCCACAGTCTTCACAAAAACTCAAAATGGCCTCCATTGCAGGTTAGTCCAAGGCTATTGCTCAATGCATTTGTTTCTTCATCAAAAGTCAACCAAGCAGTGACGTATTCTTATTGTTGATCTTTCACTTTGTGGTCTTGAATCATAACATTGAAGATATAAGTTTGTCTTTATAGTGACTCCAAGAATTAACCATGACCTGATAGTTTTATATTGTTTGTTCTTCTCTTTTCAGGCACTGTGATGAGTCGAAGCATACCAGTTGAAGTTGATGAATCTGCATTCTGGTCCCCATTTCCAGAACATTCACTAGAAGAGGCTTTGAAACCTTCTGTTGAAAATATGGAGAATTTGGTACCTTTAGGACCATATCCAACTCAAATGTCTCAAAATTCCTTGGCTGATCAGTCACATTTATGTAAATCCTCAGAGCTTGCAAACTATCATCAGCCTGAACCACACAATGAAGCGATGGAGGATTATGACAGCAGTCTTTGGGTAAGATATCAGGATTCTGGAAAAGATGTGCCTTCCTGTGCTTCCACTGAATCAGAGGCTGGGATGCTCCCACCTCAGTCTCATCTTTTAGCTATGGAGAAAACAAATAAGCTATTGAGATCTCAGCTTTCAACTGATTCTCCTGACACTGGACATGACTCTAGTAAATCAATCAAAAGTTTTTCTGATGTTTCACAGAATTCACTTGATGACAAAAGCCAAGAGAATTTACAGTCACATCAGCCATCAAATAACAGAGCACCATTCGACCTGCCAACTGTAGACACCGGATATGATTCTCAGCTTTGGGATGTCATGGGCATCAGACAGTTAGAACCTCCGTTACCACTTACATCTGTGTTTAACCCCCAGGACCTTCCAGGACCATTAATATCCAGAGAGTTTCTCAGAATTGAACCTCAGCAGTATCCTGTATACCAACAAATGCTGCACCGTAATGTTTCTCCACAAGCTCACTGGAACCTCAGATACCATTGTCCAGTTGATCCACACCACCAAAATCCATGTAAGTTAATGTAATTGACCAGCATTTAATATGCTTTTCTATGGTATCGCCCTCTTAGATCCAAACTATATTTTAATAAGTTGGTATTCCTACTGTACTTCCTTCACAGGATGCATCTATTGTTTTCGAACACCTTTTACCAACCCCTTTATCTTCCTAAATGTTAGCATGATGTCAGTGAATTCGCTAAGGCAGAACCTTCAATTCAAATAAATCAGTGTTAGGCCTCAAAGTTCACTCATCAGAACACAGCTGGTGCTACTACAGAGAAGTTATTCTTTCCCAGTCATGCATTTTGTGTTCCAACTTCCTTGCTGCTGTTTTATTTTCTGGTCATTTCTCTCCTCCTTGCATCACATAATTTTCTGGAGAAGAAGAGCTAAATTCGTAATATCCCCTTGCTTCTTCCCTCCGTCCCTCCCTACCTCCTCCACACACACACATTGTGTGCAGCTGTACACTAACAGAACGGGTACAGTTTGTTTTAAAATGTGAACTAGGGGAAGATCCCCACAGAGAAATCAAAGCAATATTTCAATCACATCCAAAGGACAAACATCAAATGGTTGGAATGGATTTGGTCAGGACCAAGAAGCTGGCAACTGTGATCCTCCTGTTACATGCACAGTGCAGCATAAATCACCTCCTGACAGCTTTCTAAATTTCAAATGATTATTGGGCAATCACAGCCCACAATAAGGCTTTGCACTTACTGCATTCTATTATGTATTTTCTAGACAATAACAATATAGTGTATTGTGTTCACAGGCTGTAATCTAGCCCTGAGCACCTGCTATCTGCCATTCATGAAAGAACAGTAAAACTGCTTTTGATGTCAAAGAAATCCTCTCAGCAAAGCTATTCGCCCAAGGACTGTTACTTTACATATTCATTATATGATGCACTTGATGTCAGAAACCATGGATACGTGATTCTACTGTGATTGTGATAAGTAATGTTTCTTCTTTGAATGGTGGTCCCTATGTGTATTCCACATATGGTATACGCACATGCACAAGTCCAGAATTTTTTGCAGGCAATGTCCATTGGCCCACACATGTGCCATAGATTCCTCATGTTCCAAACTGGGGTTATAAAAGGTGGTGCAGGCTGACACTTCTCCAGCTTTGTCTTGTCGCCGTGTGACTTCAGTTGGAAGTTTTGGTGTCCTTGGTTCCTTTTTTACTGTAACATTGCTGTAAGATATCTTATATAGTTAGTTTTAGTAGTTGTAGTAGTTCTTATAGTATAGTATACATAGTATAGTTAGATTGTGTTTTGCCCCACTTTCTTCCCTTCCCCTTCACCCCTCCCCGGGGGACTTCTCCCCCCAAGAAGTCTGGGGTTACACCCTGGGTCCTGAAGTTCAAAGACTGTGTTTCCTGCCCTCACTCCTTTTCAGCGAGCAACGAACATCAGTGTTACTTCTACTGCCTGGGGGAGGCTCATATTTCTGCCAAGTGCCACATCTGCTGCTCTTTTCCCCCAGAACTTGTGAGGGTCTGGACCCAAGACTGAAAAAGCATTTTTCACAAAGAAGGCAATGAAGCCCTAATCAGATACAAGCCAGGGGCAACCCCCCACTATACATCAGTCTTATCAAGAGGGCAGCACCCCTCTGAGCATGAGCTCGGGAACAGAGGCTAAGACTGTTAAGCCTAAGGAGAAGGGCTCAGAGGAGAGCAAATGGCACTCCCATAAAACTATCTCAAAGAGAAAAGATCCCTTCCCGACCCCAACAAAGTCAGGAGAGCCAGTGCACGTAGGTGCTAAGGATTTAGGCCCGAGTAAATCTTTTTGACAGGAGAAGGAGGTACACAAAGGTACAGATCTAACAGTTCCAACATCTGCTCTGATGGTGGAGGGTCAGGATAAAGCGTTCCTGGTGCTCCCATCCACTTCTAGAGCTGATGCAGTACCGGTAGCAACATGGCCATGGAGGGAGCCAACCACCACAGTGACCAGAGAGACTCCGATTCCAATGACTCCACCAATGGGCAATCAGAGACTTACATCTCCCCAGAGAACATCTTTGCTCTTCCCTATCTGCATTCACCCCTTCCTTCAGGAACATCTCTATTCCAGGACACCAGAGGAAGGTAATTCTGGTGAGGCAGAGTTGTTCTCCCATCCCATCTTGAGGCACAACCATTGGTACTGTCGGTTCCACTGGAGATAAGGGATCCAGCTTCCTCTTCTGATGATTCTGAGGCCCCGCAGGAGTCTCTGCTGCATCAGGCAGAGGTAGCACAAGACAAGAGTCCCAGAAGACTGGGGTTCTGGGGTATCCTTATGCCATGGAGTCCTCTTCTGCCAGTTGATCCATCTTACTATTAATATTGGAGACAGCAAAAATCCTACCCTAGATACCAAGAATCGGTGCAGGAGTCCTATTTGTCATTGCCCAGACACCTGCAACCGGTCCTGTCAGAATATTCGAAAGGGAAAGATGAGCCAGATCCAACAATTCCAGGAGCAATCTTGTCATCTTCACTGGAAAGGGGGTTACTCCATCTCCTCCAGACAACTTTAAACAATACCACAAGCTCATGCACAGGGTGGTTCCAGAGCTACAGATTCAGCTTGAGGAAGTCCAGGAGCCTCAGCTCAGTTTACTAGACATTCTGCAGCCAGTCAAGTTGTCCTCCCCATCAACAAGGCCATCATGGATCCAGTAAAAGAAGTTTGGCACACTCCTGCTTCTTGTGCTCCTACCCCTAAGAGGGCCAAGAAGTATTGCCTTGTTCCACCCAAAGGGGGAGAATTTTTGTCCTCTCACCTACCACTTAACTCTTTGGTGGTGCAGTTGTCTATAGAGCAGTCCAAACAACAGCACCCAAAGGCTACTCCCTCTGATAATTGTTATGAGGAGATACTTGTGGTTACAATCCCCAGATTTCTCTAGAGAGCTGCAGAGTACCATCCAAGATCTGTCCTCAGGAGCCACCACACGAGAGACAGGAGGTTTATAGATCCAAGAACCCAGCCATTTCCATTTTGCTAAGTAACGGCATCTTGTAGAATCTCTAGACATTCTCTAGACATCTGAAGGGCTTTGACCTTTAATCTGCAAGTAACAAAGGATGTTAAGAGAGAAACCTAAGCTATTTGTTTCCATATCAGAGGTCAAGGGGTCAAGCTATATTGACACAGAGATTTTCAAAATGGATCTTTGGTTGTATTACCCTTTGATACTATCACATTCCGGGGTGCAATCCAGACCAGTGGGGAGTTGTCACCATTTGCCCTGCAGCTTTGGTGCCTCACAATGCTTTGCTGTTGTAGCTCCCAAGTGGGCCACTCACAAACAGGCAAACAGCATACAGATCATGCCTTCAGTTCTGTGTATAGCTACCGCCCTGGCCCAGAAGCTCTGATCCCAGTGCCCTATCAACAAGACACCAGCCATTCTCTGGCTTCCAGGAGCCTTGGTTATTACCTGCAGGGTGACCCCAACGGACAGACAGCCCCCAAATTTCCCCAAAACATATGTTCTGCGCTGTCCAGCCCTCTACTGGACAGTGCAGATATTAAAGTTCTGTTGCCCCTGTAAGGGGTCAGTATACAAGAGTTTGCTACTTTAACTGGAGTTACCAAAACAATTCAGTTTAATCAAAACTAATCCAATGCCATGTTTAAAGAATAAAACAAGTAAATCTAACTACAAAGAGAGAGATTTTAAGTGAGTACAAGTACAAGTCAGAAATGATTATAAGAGAAATAAAGATAAAACACTTTCTAGTAACTAAAATGTAACAAACCAGATTTAGTTCAAGGTAAAATCCTTATCACATAGTCCCAGCAACAGGGCTGACCAAATTCTCAGATCAGAACCCCTCCCAAAGTCCAAAGGCTGGTTCCTTTGTCATTTTAGGTGAAAGGGAGATAGGGAGAGAAAGAAAGAGAATTTCTGGGGTGTTTTTGTCTCTGACTTTTATAGTCCAGTCACCCTTTGAAATGCATTTTCCTGAGGGTTACCCCTACATAAATTTCCTTCCTTTTGTGAGGATGGAGACATGGATTCTTGTGGTGAAAGAAGTTCCACAGTATTGCTTGCTAAAATATGGGTCAATCTGTTCCTGTCCCGCTTCACTGCCAGAGAATGGCCACTTGACCAGTGATTACCAATCAGCTATGATGACATCTGGCTAGAGGCATTAGCTTGTCCTTTGTCTCTGAAAACAGGTTTACCCCCTCCCCAAACTTGTCTGATAAACACATCACAGACATAAATTTAGCTTATGTTCATAAGTTCACATATTACATTGCTACACATTTCACCATGATATTATTGACCAGTGAGTTGTTAGTTTTCAAATCATAGAATCATAGAATATCAGGTTTGGAAGGGACCTCAGGAGGTCATCTAGTTCAACTCCCTACTCAAAGCAGGACCAATCCCCAACTGAATCATCGCCAGGGCTTTGTCAAGCCTGACCTTAAGAACCTCTAAGGAAGGAGATTCCACCACCTCCCTAGGTAGCCTATTCCAGTGCTTCACCACCCTCCTAGTGAAAACGTTTTTCCTAATATCCAACCTAAACCTCCCACACTGCAACTTGAGACCATTACTCCTTGTTCTGTCATCTGCTAACACTGAGAAGAGTCTATATCCATCCTCTTTGGAACCCCCTTTCAGGTAGCTGAAAGCAGCTATCAAATCCCCCTCATTCTTCTCTTCTTCAGACTAAATAATCCCAGTTCCCTCAGCCTCTCCTCATAAATCATGTGCTCCAGCCCCCTAATCATTTTTGTTGCCCTCCGCTGGACTCTTTCTAATTTTGCCACATCCTTCTTGTAGTGTGGGGCCCAAAACTGGACACAGTACTCCAGATGAGGCCTCACCAATGCCGAATAGAGGGGGATGATCATGTCCCTCGATCTGCTGGCAATGCTCCTACTTATACAGCCCAAAATGCCATTAGCCTTCTTGGCAACAAGGGCACACTGTCGACTCATATCCAGCTTCTCGTCCACTGTAACCCCTAGGTCCTTTTCTGCGGAACTGCTGCCTAGCCACTTGGTCCCTAGTCTGTAGCAGTGCATACGATTCTTCCATCCTAAGTGCAGGACTCTGCACTTGTCCTTGTTGAACCTAAGCAGATTTCTTTTGGCCCAATCCTCTAATTTGTCTAGGTCCCTCTGTATCCTATCCCTACCCTCCAGCGTATCTACCGCTCCTCCCAGTTTAGTGTCATCTGTGAACTTGCTGAGGGTACAATCCATGCCATCCTCCAGATCATTAATGAAGATATTGAATAAAACCGGCCCCAGGACCAATCCTTGGGGCACTCTGCTTGATATCGGCTGCCAGCTTGATATCGGGAGCCATTGATCACTACCCGTTGAGCCTGATGATCTAGCCAGCTTTCTATCCACCTTATAGTCCATTCATCTAGCCCATACTTCTTTAACTTGCTTGCAAGAATACTGTGGGAGACCGTATCAAAAGCTTGCTAAAGTCAAGGAATAACACGTCCACTGCTTTCCCCTCATCCACAGAGCCAGAAGTCAATTAGGTTAGTCAGGCATGACTTGCTCTTGGTGAATCCATGCTGACTGTTCCTGATCACTTTCCTCTCCTCGAAGTGCTTCAAAATTGATTCCTTGAGGACCTTCTCCATGATTTTTCCAGGGACTGAGGTGAGGCTGACTGGCCTGTAGTTCCCCAGATCCTCCTCCTTCCCTTTTTTAAAGATGGGCACTACATTAGCCTTTTTCCAGTCATCCGGGACCTCCCCCAATCGCCATGAGTTTTCAAAGATAATGGCCAATGGCTCTGCAATCACATCCACCAACTCCTTTAGCACCCTCGGATGCATTGCATCCGGCCCCATGGACTTGTGCTCGTCCAGCTTTTCTAAATAGTCCTGAACCACTTCTTTCTCCACAGAGGACTCGTCACCTCCTCCCCATACTGTGCTGCCCAGTGCAGTAGTCTGGGAGCTGACCTTGTTTGTGAAGACAGAGGCAAAAAAAGCATTGAGTACCTTAGCTTTTTCCACATCCTCTGTCACTAGGTTTTCTCCCCCATTCAGTAAGGGGCCCACACTTTCCCTGACCTCCTTCTTGTTGCTAACATACATGTAGAAACCCTTCTTGTTACTCTTAACATACCTTGCTAGCCGCAATTCCAAGTGTGATTTGGCCTTCCTGATTTCACTCCTGCATGCCTGAGTAATATTTTTATACTCCTCCCTGGTCATTTGTCCAATCTTCCACTTCTTGTAAACTTCTTTTTTGTATTTAAGATCAGCAAGGATTTCACTGTTTAGCTAAGCTGGGCGCCTGCCATATTTACTATTCTTTCTACGCATCGGGATGGTTTGTTCCCGCAACCTCAATAAGGATTCTTTAAAATACAAATGATACCTCACGCAGCATATTTTATACAAAGATTATTACAATAGTGTGCAGGGTGTGAATACACCTATGCATTGAGTCACAGTTGCCAACTAGCTCATATTCCCCCTCCGGGGGGGATGAGGGTTCATTCCACTAGAGAGTAAGCTACTTCAACTGCATAACTGAGAGATGTACCTCTCCTAGAGATATGTAAGGCAGCTATTTGGAACTCTCTTCATACCTTTATGAGACACTGCACTCTGATCCAGTCGTCAACTGTGGATACAGCTGTGGGGATAGCAGCACAACAGTTAGTTATCACTTCTGGATCCTTGCACCAACCTGCAGTATGACTACTGATTGTTACACTCCCACATGTGTAATACACAGAGGGACAATCACTTGAAGAAGAAATAGAGGTTACTTACCTTAACTGGAGGTTCTTCGAGATGTGTGGTCCCTATCTATATTCCACTACCTGCCCTCTGTCCCCTCTGCTGCGGACTGTTTTAACTGAGGTATGAATGGGAAACTGGAGAGGCATCAGCCCTCACCACCTTTTATGCCCTCAGTTCAGAGCACGAGGTGAGCAGTGGCACACATACAGGCCAAAGGACACCACTTGCAAAAAAAAAAAAAAAATCTGGATACAGATACATGCATGTGTCCCACATGTGGAATATCCAGATAGGGATCGCACCCCTTGAAGAACCTCCAGTTACAGGTAAGTAATCTCTATTGCTTCTTCAAGGGATTGTCCCTCTGTGTTACAAGTAAGTAACCTCCATTTATTATAGCATCAGGAGTATCCAAATGAAAGAAGTGAGACAGTGTTGTCTTAAAATCCTTTAAGCCAGCCCAATCCCTCACACAGCATTGCCTGTCCCCCTAGAGCTGGCTACAAGCAACATCCCCCAAAACATGTTTACTTTCATTTTGCATTCCCCCAGGCTTTTTCAAACCATACCCAGCAGTGACACAGCTAATTGGACGGTGGGGCAGGAGGAGACCTTCTGTGGTACAAATAAATAGAATGTTGCCAACTCTCATAATTTTATCAGAAGTCTTGCAATAACTGATTTTTTTTTAAGTGTCTAGCCCTCGTGGCTGAAAAGAAAAGCTTGAAAGCATGATTCCATTGTACTCTAAAGGCTCAAATCCCAGAAGGCAAACAAAAAGATTGTCTAAAAATATCACTGTGTTTAAGCCCTTCTCATGATTTTTGGGGCCTTGGCTTTTTTAACATCTGGAATAGGCAATACCATAAATGGCAATTGTTTATAACCATGTTTTTTGTTTCTGTTAACATTTTACTATGGAAGGAAGTTACCTTGAGTTTATCATAATGAGAGGCAATACAAGCATTCATTATTTAGTTGCTGAAAAAATAGAGTATTTAGCTTTGTGACACTGAAATAGTGACTCTAAATAGCGTGTAGTTCTAAACTAAACAAATGTAAATAAAAAGAGAACTAATGTAAAGAACATCAAGTACTTGTATTAACAAACACACCAATTACTTGTGGGTTTTAATCTCATATTTATAAACAAATATCCCACAGAACTCCAAATACGATTCAAACAAGGGTCCAATTGTCAGTTGGAGCCAATATGACCTACTAGAGTAGTATTGCCCACCCCAAACACTCCAAAATCACAAGTTTGGATTAAAAATCGCAAGATTTTAAAAATAGTAACTACTGGGTTATTTTTATTTGCCTCTGGTGATTGAGCCTTTTGGGTCACATTTTTAAGCTTTTCTCTGTGAGCACAATGGCTAGAAACTTTGATTTTTTTAATGAAAACTGAGATTGTCATGTTATAATATGTCTCCAGGATATCAGGGTTTTGAAAAAAACCACCAAATATCACAAGAATCGTGATAAAAAAGCAAGAGTTGTCAACATGTCTAGCACTTCACTCCTGTCCCATCTGCTTCTGCATAATTTAAGCTTTAATTTAGCAAAAAAAATAATTTTCCAGTCCTGATAATTCCCTCCTGACTGGGAACTGATGCAGTGTCATCTTAGGGAGTCCACAAACAGAGAGACTGAAGCAATGGACTCAGTTTCCCCTGCCCATGATGCAAGTTGCTTCCATTGCTTTCTATTTCAGCTTATGCCTAAACTATACTTTGCATAGACCAAAACAGCCATTACACGTGTGAAAGTCTAGAGATGAGTTGGGTGAGGGCATGTGGCTGCCAGTGCCACCACTAGGCCAGGGAGCCATTCCTGGCAATGAACCTGACATGGGATGCTCTTTCCCCATCTGTTCCTCTTGCAGCTCAATAGAAGCTACTTCCTGTTTATCAGCAACAACACAGCTCTTCAAATGTACAGCCTTGGTTCAGTTTCCCCACTCCAGTTAGGTCTGTGGTCCCTTCTGCCCAGCTATGCTTGACTCTTAAAGAGGAAAGACTATGGAATGACACACAGTAGTGCAGTGTCCTGGCATTCATTGCCTTTACTATCAGTTGCCTGCGTGCTTCTTTGCTGTGCCCTGCTCTGCTAATTGTCATTCAGCCCCGGCACAGAAAGTGAACAAAAAAGTTTGGAGACCCCAAAATGCAATAAAAATAAAATCTAAGGTCTTAATGTCATAACTGAAAAATGAAAACTTGGGTGGCTGTGTAGATCACCTCCAATGAAGATTGGATACCAATACTTTCTAATGAGAGGCCTTCATCTGTGCCCCCACTCTTGTTGTGATCTACTGCTTGTACAGCTGCACATGTAATGTGTTAGAAGGCAATAATTTTGCAGATGTTTATGGAATTAACTTACCATCCTCCTTCAGATCCCTCATTAAAACCTCCCCTGTTCTGTGGTGCCCACAAAAAACTTGAGAAGAGTTAGGCTGTGTTCTCAGTGCACGGTAACCTATCGATTGTCTCCTTGTACTCCCCCTTGTGTCTGTATCCACCCATTGTCTTTTGTCTTATACTTCAATTGTAAGCTCTGTGAGGCAGGAACCATCTTTTTGTTTTGTTTTTGTACAGCACCTAGCACAATGGGCTCCTGGTCTATGACTAGGTGCTATCGTAATACAAATAATAATAATAATATAATAATTAATAGATACTATGATGGGCGCATCAAAAAACCAATAGCATTTTTGCAAAGAAGTTATTTTAGCAAGGATTGTCACGTTACGTTCCTTTAGGATAGCAATAGAACCAGCCTCAAGGCCTTAAGAGGTTACTGTTAGACAGACAGCAAATTCATTCAGAATGAAGTAACAAAATGAAAGATAATTTTTCTCTTTTCATTTACAATAATTTCAGTCTGTTTAGCCTTAGTGTTGCAAACTGATTTGTTCCAGGATTTTTCTTCTGCTTTCATGAGACTGTTGAGATGATTCATTTTCTCAGGTTATAGCCCCCAAAAAGTCAAGCATGTTAAATATGGATAAAGACCAACTCACACCATTTAACTGTCAACATTCCAACCCACCGTGGAAAGCTGAACCCCATTGTTTGTTCAAGCATGGAACTTTGTTCTGTAAAATGTTTCTTAAACCTGCTACTGATGGCACTATATAACCTACAAGCTGCTAGAGCTTTCCTAGAAATGAAGCAGGTTGTGTTTGAAATATGAAAACTTCCAGTTAGTCAAAAGAAAATTGATGAGATCCTTGTGTTTATTTTATTAATTTCTTAGATGGTAGGACTCCCTACCAACATTTCGCAAATCCCTCGCAACCACTGCCTCCTGTTCCTGGACCTTGCATGAGAGTCATCCATCCTGCCCAGCAAGTAATCCATAACTATTCAAATCCTCATGCTCCTAAATGCAATGGAGAAAGAGTTCCACCAAGAGAATGCTCCTCTCCAGTACGCCCACGATTTCCGTAAGTTTGCTTTGAGAATTGGGACACAAACTTTGAAAATTCTAGAACAGTTTTGTTGGAGTTTGGAACCAGTATTTGTAAAGCCTGTAATGTTAGTGTTTCTTGTTGGCATGTGTATGGAAAGGTTGGTTTGGAGATTTGTTAAGTTTATTTGCTATCTCCCATGCAACGGGGCCTCGGACATAGCAAAATACAGACTCTGTGTGGTACCAGAACTTCAAAGCCAGTTATCTGAAATATTATTCCAGTGTCTGCTCCACTCTGAAGTGTGCATAAGTGTAAATACTTGAAGATTAAAAGGAAGAGGAGCTGGAAATATCTTAGTTGAAACTTCAGAACTCTTCCCCTCCCCACCCTGTTTATGAATAAAGATCAATGAGGTTACATTCTTTAGCCTCCAGTTTTATGCTATGCCAGCCTTGAATTCCTCAGTGATTTGCAACAAATAAGTTCATCCTTATCTTTTCTGTAGCTCAGAGGAAAAAAGAGAAAATCTTGTTTAATTCTGATAGCTATCTAAATGAACACTTCCAGCATGTTCATGGACTTCTCATGACATAATAAAATATAGAATGTCTAGCACTTTTCATCTGAGGATCTCATAGAACTTTGCAAACATTCATTCATTAGGTTTCACATCGTCATTATTATTTATTATTAGTATTATTATTGTTATTATTGTAATTGTTATTGTTATTATTATTACTACTACTATAGCTCCTAGGGGCCATAGTCATGGACCAGAACCCCAATGTGCTATATAATGCGCTATCCTCATTTAAGAGATAGGGAACATGAGGTAGAATTTTTTTCAAACTTGATTGCCTAAAGTTACCTTCAGTGTGAGCTGCAGGCACTCAGCCCCTTTGAAAATCAGGCCACCTTTAGTTAGGTGCTGAAGTATGAATTAAGGTGGGTTAACTTTAGGCATTCATTTTTGAAAATATTCAGCTATGTGGCTTGGCTGTGGCAAGAAATTGAACTAGCAACAGAGCTCTGGAGTCCTGGTGGTGGCTACATAGCATTCTCTGCCTCCAGAGAATTAAGAGCAATAATGAGCGAAGTGAGATGCAGTAGCAAATTAAGTTTGCATTAGGGATTTTCAACTTGTCAGTGGAAAAAATGGTGAATATCTAGTGTCTTTGAGAGCGTTTCAGTCAAATTTTAAAAATGGGTGATAAAAATGGACATTTATTTGTCAATTTGAAGTTCTGGAAAGTTTGTAAGCAGCTGTGGAAAATAGGAGTTTTTGTGACTGATTTTTTTCTGGAGCATGTCTCATTTTCCTTTGCACCCTTTTTGCAATAAATCCAAAACATCTTTTGGCCACATTGCTGCTCCTTTGCACTGATTCCTAGAATACAAGTTATACATTGATAGTGATTATCTATAGAGTATCTTATAACTTTTTACCCATAACAGAAAATGGGTGCCAAAGCAAATCCACCAAGTTTTAATTTGACAACAAAAAATACGTTGTAGCCAGAATGTTGTCATTCACATGCAGGGACAAGGGGGGAAAATGTGAGAGAGAGAGTGAGAGAGTGAGTGTTCTAAGGCCATAAACCCCAGCCAAGAACACAGCTGGGAAAGAACTGCTGAAAACTCTCTCCCTACCCCTCTTTTTTTTAAAAAATAACTAGTTAGAAACATTATACAAGATCACTGCAGGCCCAGAAAGCAAGTCTCTAACATGGAAAACCTCAATCGTATCCATTATAACTGGTCACATACAATTTTTTTTTCACAATTTTGATTTTTGGTCCGTAACCAAAATATTTCAGTTTGGAAATGCTGTCACGGTGTCTCATGGGAGTTGTAGTTTGGGTACCTCAGACTTCGATTCTTAGGCCAATGTCTCTGGTCAGACTCCATCTGAGTCCCGGAGGCCTAAGAGTTTTCACATATCACCTTCTAGGTAGTGGCTATAGACTATATAGGTGTAACTTTGATGGTCAAATATTCACATGTATAGAACTGTATGCACAAACCAGCACCATTTGGAAAGTTTAACCCTTCTCATCCAAAAATACTTTTTGCTTCCTTTATTTACAAATTAGCTGCTTTCAAGTATGAAAGGATCCAGCCTTTCTCTTACATTCACCTGCTGTGGTCAGTGCTTCCGTTGCAATAAACTACATCAGCGTGGTAGACTTCCAGCCAAGAAGTATCAATGGAAACACATATCCAAAGACACCCAAATAGATCTGAGGAAAAGCTGAGCCAGTGGTGACTTTTCAAAATCTCTCTTAAATTCAGATTTTCAGTCCTAGGTTCCTATTTGGTGAATATTTGATAAGCCAAGTCTCTCTTTGCTATTAAAACAAATCATTTGTTTGTCTTTAACAGAACTCAGATTTTATGTTTGCGTGTGTGTGTATATATATAAGAAATCACCATTTGTTTTTTCTTTTAGAAACCAGTTCTACAACCAGCTACCCAATGGAGGGCTGCCACCCACGGCATGTGCCCAAGATGATGCTTACCAGTGTACTTCTGACTTCGTACCTCAGGTTAACAATTTTCTGCCCCCAGCTGCTGTCCCAAGACCTCTTAGTAACCCTGCAGCCAGGGGAACTCTGAGAACAAGCAATTTGCCAGAAGAGTTGCGTAAGTTGTTAGCAATTTTCTTCTGTCAGGTTTTATTATTTCAAAAGCTGTTTGTGATCATCAGCCTGTCAGCTTTATATGCTTAGCAACAAAAAATGTAAACAACATAAGAACACAAAGACAACAAAGAAAGAAAACATTTAACATGAACTAGACTTTTTGCACTAAACATCATCAGGTCCTGAATGTGTTTGTGTTTGGTGTAACAAATTATTCTCTTGGAACTGGAAACAAATTAACATAATTCTCATTAATTACTTGACATTATGTTTTTTAGAAAATAAACAAACACTTTTTGGATTATTTTCATGGACCAGCTGATTTCTTGCTAAAATAGATGTCCCTGTGAAGTAGGAGGCACTATAGTTCTTAATAATGAAATAATAGCAATCAAAGCATAGAGACTGTTCTGTAGCGATGGTTGGATCAGTTAAGGAAAAGATGAGAACCACCTCCTCCTTCAGAATCTTCACCTATTTCTACAAAGCAAACCCTTATCATAATAATAATAATGTTACTTAGTATTATATAGTGCTATTATCCACTTTTTACAGATGGGGGACTGAGGCCTAAGACTAGCTGACTTAATCATAAAAAGAAGAACAGGAGTACTTGTGGCACCTTAGAGACTAACAAATTTATTAGAGCATAAGCTTTCGTGGACTACAGCCCACTTCTTCGGATGCATCCGAAGAAGTGGGCTGTAGTCCACGAAAGCTTATGCTCTAATAAATTTGTTAGTCTCTAAGGTGCCACAAGTACTCCTGTTCTTCTTTTTGCGGATACAGACTAACACGGCTGTTACTCTGAAACTTGACTTAATCATGATCATCTCTTACGTGGCTTTTTTTTTTTTTTTTTAATATATATATATATTTTTGAGTTTTCCCAGTTTGTGTATCTGGGGCTGGAACTGAAATCACCAAACACTTCCTAAAAGAATCATAGAGATTTTAAAAATCTACTCAGTTCTCTAATCCCTGACATTTCAGTGCAATAGATACAATTCAGAGCATTTCTAGAGAATCTGTTTCCTGCACATGAGCCACACAAATCCTTGAATCCTGTCTCCGGATCCTATTTATCTCACAGTACTTAGGACCAGATTATGGCTAAGCTCCTGTGCAGGTATTTAAGGCTGAGAGGTTGGCACACTGGTGTCCATACAGTGCTCTAGTGGCGCTATCTACCCCAAGCAGATAGAAAGGCAGTCAGGCCATGGTTTCAATCCCCACTCTGAATGAATTAATGCAGCCCACACAGAGGAGTGCACACTGCACTCTCTAAAGGAGTGGCACAGAAGCCGTATTGTGCCTCCCAGCACTCCTGCTGAAGTGGTAAACGCCACACCAACCCTGATCCAGGGCTATGAATAAAAAGAACAATACCACTTTTTATAAATAGTGCTGTAATGGTCTTCCAATGTCTCTTTCAAGGAAAAGTTAGGATTTTAAATGGTCAGTGTCCTTTTAAACATTGTGTTGATTGATTCACAGGTGATATATATTTCTGGTGAGATCCTTCCACATCTCAATAGGAGCTTTACATTTTCCACCACTTTATATCTTTATATCTACCTTCAAAATCCCATATTACAGCCATTATGTCATTGTGCCTGAGGGCTGAACTAGACTATCAATATCACTTTTGGATATGCTCTAGCTCAACCAGTAGTTATGGCCTTGATGCAGGAATTACTGGGTGAAATCCTATAGCCAGTGTTATTGCAGGAGGTTAGATTAGAGTATCGTAATAGTCTCTTCTGGCCTCAAAATTTATGATTCTCTGACTCTTTAATTGGTCACAGTGGTCAATGTACAAGGCACAGCCCCCTCTCACTGACTTCATAACTGAGCAAGTAAAGTTATGAAACTGTCTCCTTTTCTTTGAATCATCTGTTTTGACTCATCACTTATTTATATGAATGTCTCTCTTAGGTAAGGTTTTTATAACCTATTCTGTGGATGCAGCTATGGAGGTCATGAAATTTGTGAACTTTCTGCTTGTAAATGGATTTCAAACTGCAGTGAGTATTCCTTTTGGAAAGAATGATTTTCAGATAAAGGAGAAAAGAAAGAATTTTTTTAAACAAAGAGGTGTATGTTTTTCTATGCATCACTAAATGTTGTAGATTCAGGGAATGGTAAAAGAGAAATGGGTTTTAGATGAAAAGTTTAGATTAGATTATCCACATTTTCATTTGTTGACTTTTTAAAAGTGAATTTCATGCTTCTGAAAGGTGCTAGACTGACAGTCCTTGAGACATTTCTTGATAACTTGGTACAGGGCGGACATCAATATGAGCTTTCACGTGCTACTCCATCAATGTGCCTCTCCCTTGATTAGGACTGACCATCTCTGGGCAGGAAAAATCAATCCGGTTTTCATGTTCGTTCAGTCCAAACCATGGACTTTTTGCAGAGACAGCTAATTTTGTGGGTGTTTTTTTCAGATGTGGACATCTGTGCACTAGAAATCAGACAAAGACCAAAAACCACCAGATATTTCACATTGGTTACTGAAACAACCATAAGATAGTGAGATCTTTTGGTCACTACATATCTAGGGAGGATTCAAGCCAATGACCTAGAGGTGTGAAAGGCTCTGTGTTCCCACCGTCAATCCTACATGTCATCCAGGTTTTCATTTAACTGTTCATGGGTTTTCTTTAACACAATTCTCACCTCTACAAGCATCATCCACAAAGGTTCCAGGCCTTGATATCCAGAGAAGCCAATTTTGACTCATTTGTTCTTATTTCAAGAACATAAGCTGTCTGATTCTCCCACCTCCACTCTTTGGCCCCAATTCAGGAAAGCACTTAAGCACATGGCTTCAAGCTTAATAGGACTTAATGGAAGTTAAGCATGTGCTTGCTTGCTTTCTTGAATCAAAGCCTTTTTCCAGAGGCTCAAGCTATGCTTATTTATAGTAGTTTGATTCTAAATATGACCAATTAGTATGAAGACTGTTGATATCACCTCTGGAGACAGAGTAACAAATGTAGAAAAATGGTATCAAAGCAGGTACCCAAATATATTCACTCATTATTTTTAAAGAAGAGAAAAACAGAGACTACCAAAACCTTGGAATTGTTAAAATGTACTTCATTAACCAGTGTCATAGACTGTCAATTTATGGAGCTCATGAACCTTGCAGAGAGCTGATTGAGGCTGATCATATTCATTACAATGAAGCCCCCTGCCTTTCGGCCCTCTTTGCAGCCTGGATTGCTGCTTCTAAGAGCAATAGCCTTGCTGATCAGCACAGTGTGGAGCCAAGCTCAGATATTCATTGTAAAATTTTGCAGGAAGAAAGCTGTGGATCTTTTCTGATAAATAGTCTTGGACAGAAATTCATGCATTCTTTGCAATGATGCCAACTTAGGGAAATAATGGCAATTTTTTGGGGGGGTTGGGGTGTGCTGTGGGTGAGAGAGTGTTGTGTGTGTTTGGTTTTGAAGAGTTGGGGTAGGGGCAGTAAATGGGAGATTCAACAGCCACAGAAGCGGAGGAACAGACTAGGTACTTCAGGAATATTCTCAAAACTAGGGGCGGCTCCAGGCACCAGCGCACCAAGCAGGTGCCTGGGGCGGCAAGCCACGGGGGGAGGCCTGCCGGTCACGATGAGGGCGGCAGTCAGGCTGCCTTTGGCGGCATGCCTGCGGGAGGTCCGCCGGTCCCGCAGCTTTCGGTGGCAGTTCAGCGGCGGGTATGCCGAAGCCGTGGGACCGGCGGACCTCCTGCAGGCATGAAATATAGAGCCGCCCCTGCTCAAAACCATGATTTAAATTTTCAACACCAACTAGCACTTTTGGATAGTGTCATCAATTTGTATGGAGTTTCACTCTGGTTTGAACTATAACGGTCTTTGATTGGGACTTTCTGAAAACATGTAATAAGTAGCTTCGTTAAAGTAAAAAAAAGGCAATGATTTTGATATGTAAATGCTAATCTGTCTTTCACCTAGGAATAGCGAACACTTAAGACTCTGAATCTTTAAGTACACTATTTGACTTTAAAATTTGTTTGGTAAACTTTTTACAAATGTTCCAGGAAACTCTCCTGCCCCTGTCCCATCTTCACAACCCTCAGGACCTGCAGCTAAACAGTGGGGAAGTAATAATCTCCAACTCTCCTTCTCTTACAGATTGATATATTTGAGGACACAGTACGAGGCATTGACATCATTAAGTGGATGGAACGCTACCTAGGTGATGTACGTAAAGACAATCTAATCTTGTCTGGATATTTTCCCACAGAGATAGCACAAGGTTGATACTTAAGGTTGATACTAGTAGTGAGGGACCAGAACCAAAATTTGAGGTGCACACACCTACACTGAACATACAGCTCTGAGAATGAGTTTGTCTTCCTTCATTAAACATTGGAGTGAACATGAGTAAATTTGTTTCTTTTTCCTCCGTTCTCTTTGCCCCCACCACACTCCACCAAGTTTTTCATCCATCTCTGCCTCTCCCCACATCACAAGTTTTCTCCTTGTCTGTCCCCTCAGGCCTAGCATGACATTCTCCCTCCTCACAAGGCTGATTGATTTGATCTCCCTATCTGCCTGCCTGCTGCCAGTGGTCAACCCTCCCTCCCCAAGAACCTTTCCAACTTTCCTGCTCCAGACTCATGAGCATTCACTCCCAGCCTATGCTCTCATTGTCCCCAACCTGGGGGTATTTGGTGCAGCATTGCTTCTACAAGAGAATGTGAAATATGATGCTGCATTTTTGTACAACAATAGGTCCACAACACAAGTAGCTAGATGGGTATTTACATGAAATTGTTTTGCCCTGCTTTGCTTTTAATCTACCTTAGCTTTGGGGAACATTACATCTCCCTTAGCCAATCCACTGGTGATTTGTTTTCTATTGATAGAACACATATAGATCAATAGCTTAATTTAGGATTTGTGATTTAAAAGAAAATGATTGTACCCTCATCCTGTTCTAGACTAAAACAAGCAAAAGAGGCATGTAATGAAACATAAAACCACAATCTCGATTCCTTCTGCTTGTTAAACATCCCAAAGCTCTTTCTCTACAAGCTGGGGTGTTAACTGTGGCATTTCAGCCAAACTCGAACTCTGGTAGTTAAGTTCTGTCTGAAGTTTCAATTGGATATGTTGTTCCTCACATATTGCCCTAAATTACTGTATAGTGTTTCTAAGTATGGTTAAGGCAATTACTTTGTTTCATCCCAAAGGCAGCTGCATTTCAGTGGGGAATGCAGTGATCCTGTTCCCCGTATATAGTTTGTATATTACTATGTCTGTAAAGCACTTTGTGAAGCTGGGGCCTTTATGGATAAATGTGCTGTGTAAAGGTAAACTAAAGTGCAGCTTGCTTCAAAGCCAAGACTATAATGCTACAACTTATGGCCTGATATTGAGAGTCTTCAGCATCTACAACTTCCTCTGAAGTTCCTGGGAGTTCTGGGTCCTCAGTCCCTGTTGGGATCAAGCCAAATCATTGTATTAAACAAAGACAGATACCCACTGACAGAGTAGAAAGCACCGCATTAATTTCTATCATTTCTATCAGCTTAATGCATTGGATTTCTTGGATTCATTCTTTCTTTCACAGGATATTTGTTTGTGCACTCTCTGTGCATCTAACTCACTATGTTACCTTGGTCAAGACAATTAGCCTCTCTGTGCCTCAACTTCCCCATCCATAAAATGGAGTTAGTAATGCTTACCTACCTAACAGGGGTGTTGTGAGGTTTAATTCATTACTGGTTGCAGAGTGCTTTGAGATCCTTGAAGACAGGCCCACATTTTGAAAGTCTAGGCAAGAAATATGGATGTGCGGACATGTGTGTGCATAGGTTCATGCCAATCCCTGACATGTGCGCACACATCTGGTAGTGTGTGCATGCAAGCCAGGCATGTGAAAAGCACATATGTAATATGTTGGTCCAGTGCAAGTTGCCATGACTCCTTGTAGTATCTGGCCCCAACAACTATACAGTATTCTACTTTCTCCCAGTTGAAGGAGCTCAAGTGGTAGGTGACAGGGGACAGTACTTTTGGTACTGAAGGTCCCAGGTGTGGACCCCAGTGACAACTGTAGTAGCATGTGCACTTTTGAAAATCTGGGTATAACTATATTACACCTAAGTTACTTTTTATTAATGTGGTTTCAACTGTAAATTAGTCAACACTAATATCTGTTGATCTTATCCCTGGACATTTAGGTGTTTTTATATGTAGAAGTAGCAATTGCAAGAAAGAGAGAGGAGAGAGTGTGGATGAGTTTCACAGTATTTCACTTGCCAGAATGAATGAGATCCTCTGATATTTGCCAAGAACATCAAGAGCACTTAAAATACAAACTGGCAGGTTTCCAAGCAGCCTCTATCAAACATAGTGCATTTCACAATTTCATATGAGTGCTTTTCTCCCTAACAGAAGATGGTGATGATAATCATAGCAATCAGTCCAAAATACAAACAGGATGTTGAAGGGGCTGAATCCCAGCTGGACAGAGATGAGCATGGCTTACATACTAAATACATCCACAGGATGGTAAGTGAGGGCACGCGTTTGCCATTTTAAAAGGAATCTGCATCATTTCCTCTTAAAAGCAAATCTTTCTCCAAATGCATGTTCTTTGTTTTTTGTTTGTTTGTTTGTTTGTTTGTTTTGTGATGCTCACTTTAATGCCTCCCATCTAGTCAATATCCTGTACCCAGGATCACTGGCTAGGAAATGCAGTTCAAGATTAATACAACACCCTTTTAATCATGTGTGCCTTATTCTTCCATATTCTTTGTGGTTTTATGAAATTGGATTTTTTGATATTCCAGTTCATCATCTTAAACCCTTTATGTGGTCTCCCACGCCCCCTCCCCCAGCATGATCTGATAGAATGCTGTCTGACCTTCCTCCCTGTAATTCACCCCACTTCTTCCTCCCTTGTCAGCTCCCTGTAGAGCTCATGTCATAACCTTATAGGCCTCACATTGCCACAACTAACCTCCTATTTAAACTTCTCAAAATACTTCTCTCCAAAGCTCTCCACTGATCAGCCAGAACGAGCTAATACAAAGGTAACCCATCCCCCACTTGGGAGCTAAGCCCAGTATCCTGGCAACACTTCCAGTTCTCACCACTTCCATCAGAACCTAAGTCAGATTAAACCCGAGTCTACATGTGACGGGATTTAGTTAGCATCCTTGCCAGGACACAGAATTGACCCCAATTGTGAAAATATTAAAATTAATGCTTTCACCACTTTGTAAACTGAATAGCAGTTCTTATCAAGTCATATTTAAGCAATTCTAGATTTATTTGACAGGATTACTCGGTGCAACCAAAAATATAATAATTTTATTCTGAATAACTGGCAAATAGCCAATAAAGCTTTGAAGAATCCTTTCCTGTGTCTCTTATTTCTGTATAAAGAGAAGTCATATAAATATGCCAAACAGATGATGCTTGGTGTAATTAGAAGTGAAGGTTGACTAGCCATAGGTCAAATATCTTAGCAGAAGAGTAGTTTGAATAAGCAGTGAATGTTCTATATGTGTAGGAGTCTGGACATGTGTACAGAAAAATTAACTTTATAAGATTAATCTTTTCAATTAAATGTCACATTTGTTCTCTTTTAGATGCAGATTGAGTTTATCCAACAAGGAAGCATGAACTTTAGATTCATTCCTGTGCTCTTCCCAAATGCTAAGAAGGTAAAAACAAATTGTTATATAATTAATCATGTATTATTTTTGGTCAATGTGCAAAATGGAATAAAAAGACTCATTTTCTTGTTGCTTTATAAGAGCTTGTTAATAATTTCCTGAGCAATATTTTACTCAAATGGTCCTCATTTTTATGTACAAATAAAACATATACCATAGCATTAATCAGTATGTTAACATGATATATTTGGTCTTAATAAGTGTAATAACTAAAACAGAATCAAATTCTCCTGAGTAGTAAACGAATTTAATTGAGTTTGAGATAAGTTATCTGGCAAGCAAGCTTCTTATATTTGCACCTTATTATATTGCCAGTTTACCCCGAGATAATGCTGATGGGTTTGATGGGAGAGATTTATGATCATGGGGAACTGAGGTTTTTCCAATTTTTTTTTAAGAAAGTAAAATCAAAGAAACAATAAAATACTAAGCAACAAAGAGTCCTGTGGCACCTTATAGTCTTACAGATGTATTGGAGCATAAGCTTTTGTGGGTGAATACCCACTTCATCAGACGCTCCAATACATCTGTAAGACTATAAGGTGCCACAGGACTCTGTTGCTTTTTACAGATCCAGACTAACATGGCTACCCCTCTGATACTTAATAAATACTAAGTTATCGTAGGTCATCATGTGAGCTGTGGTGGGCCCATCAAACAAACTACAAGGTTTTGCAAGACCTGCAGTTTCACCTGTCCTCACTGTTGATTTTTGAAGATTCATTTGAAAATAGGAAATAAGATGTAAAATCAAAGTCCTTCCCACATGTGATTCTTACTGACCTCCCTCACATTTTTGCGACAGTAGAAATATCAAATACATTGTCTTTTCCAAGTTCTAGATGGGTAATTACATTCTCCTGCTGAAATTACAAATGGATATGGTATTCATCTTCACTTCTTGTTCTAAAATGTTTTATCCTGCAGTTTGGTTGTGCCTGTCAACAGCTGTCACATGAGTAGAGCTCTGCATGCATACAAAATTTATATCCGCAGATGCAGATATGCATGGATATAAATCTCTATCCGCGGAGCTGCAGGGCACTACCGGGAACCGCAGCGGCAAAAGCAGCAGCATGTCGGACCGCCGCTCCCAAGAGTTAGCACCCCTTGCCGGCAGCGCCTCCTGTGTGGCTGTACCGCCCCCAGCCCCACCCACTGGTGTGGGCACCAGGCTCACCAGCAGCTGTGCCTCAGCACAGAGTCCCAGTGGGTGGGGCTGGGAGTGGTACAGCCACACCGGAAGAGATGCCAGCGCGGGGCACTGGCTCTTGGTAGTGGCAACCCGACTGCTTTCGCCGCTGCAGCTCCGCAGATACCAATTTATATCCGCAGATACCCATATCTGTGGATATACATTTTGTTTTCTGCGCAGGGCTCTACACATTAGATCCATGTGGTTTCTGCACTTCAATGGTGGATGGAAGGATTCTTTTATATTTACTTGGCTACCTAATGTTAGACTCCTAAATCTATATTTAGGCAACAAAATAAATGGCTTGATTTTTAGAGATGCCGAAACTTATAGCTAGCATGGACATCAGTGGAAGATGTGTATGCCCAGCATCTGTGGACACAAATAATTTATTTAGGTTCCTAAATATAGATTTAGGCACCTAACTTTGAAGCACCAAAGTTTTGAAAAATTGACTCTAGTTTGTGAAGCGTTTGGGAGCCTTCAGGATGAATGGTGCTATAGTATTTTACCTTTAGATCATAAAGTTTCCAAAGTAGCATTTCTCTTCAAATGGAAAGAAAAGTGGAATCATGGGAATGAAGGCGTTCCCACACCTGCTTTAGAAATTTTTAAAGCTTAGGGTCTGGTTGACATTAGTGGAAATTCTGGGCAGATCAAGGACAGCATATTGCTTTGAGTTTTTTTTCTATTTATCCATGCATCTACAGCCTTTAAAGCTCTACCCATACCCATAAGGCAGAGTTAATCCTAATTTTTGTCAGTCTTTGAGAGCTAGTATATATGCAGAATTTGAGATTTTAGTAATTCAAAAAGATTTAAGAGAATACTGTAGTATTATTTTTAAAAAATGAGATTAAGGTATGTCTACACTTTGAGCTGAAGGTGTATTTTCGAGCTTGAGGAGACATACTCACACTAGCTCTGATTTAACTACCATGCTAAAAACAGAGTGTGACCGTGTGTCATGAGCAGCTGGAGGGACTAGAAACCTCAAGTATGTACCCCTCCAAGAAGCCAGGTATGGACTCATGGTGGTTAGCCCCTCCTGCGGCGTGCATTGCTGCAGCTACACTCTATTTTTAGCATGCTAGCTTGATCAAAGCTACTGTGGGTATGTCTCCTCTGGCTGGAATTTAGACCTTCAGTTTGAAGTGTAAACATACCCTAAGAATGGTACAAGATTCAGAAGTGAATAGACAAGATGGATGCTACAGGTCTATTTGGGCCTAATGCCAGACACAAGAATAGCACACTTAAACTAATTTTGGCTGAACTTTGTGTATTGTGAGACTAGCTAGCATATGGCAGTGGTTCTCAAAGAGTTAGCCAAGGAGAGTTTCCAGGTGTCCTGCTGAGCTGTCCCTGTCAGAGTGGTGAAACATCTGTCTTCAAGCAATGACACTTCCTGCTAATTGTAACCCAGTCTAGGACATTCTTAGGTTTTCGAGAGGTGCCTTTCTCAATTAAACTACAAATTTAGGACCATCTCTACAGCCTTTGTGACTGTAGTCTTTATTTCATGTTTCTCTGGGGTAAGATCAATCTTCATAAAATTTGCTAATGACACTACAATTGTAGGGGAGTGAATGTACTGCAGGAAAGAACCAAACTGTAAAGTGACCTGTATAGATTATACAGTGGGAGGGCTGTAGGAAGTATGGGGAGGTGTGGGTACCAATGTATGTAAACCTGACACCTATAGAGAGGGAATAAACAGTATAGATGCGAAGTGGAATGATGTAAACAGGAAGCCACACTCATCATATTAAACCAAGTTCATTTTTATTTTGCTTCCTTTATACTGTCCTGGTAATAATTTTTCATGTAATCAAGCACAGTATTACTGCAATTGTCATGAGAAAGTGAAGGGATCAGTGCTTGGAAGGGTAATAATACATGATAGGGTCTGGAACTTAGTAAGTAGTCCCCTATAAGAAAAGATTTGAGAACTGCTCGTATATGGAATAAAGTTCATCACCAAGGAGCCAAATGGTCTAGATAGTTTTCACTATGAAACTAAATTATACTGAAGGGAGAAGAAATTGTGACAAACAGCTTAAGCCAAAGACTGAGTGGGCTTTTCCAGCCTCTACTTGTATAATACTACAGGGAACCTGGGTCTTGCCAGCTCTCAGATCTGGCAGCTGATTCAGCCCTTGCATTAAGCCAACAGAATGGTAACCTCAGTGATTTAGGTAAAAATATTAAGTATTTAATTCCTTACACGAATGCCCAAACAATGTGCTGTTTAGAACACTATGTATCGCTAGGCAAAGGATCAAAACGGAGAATTTAGTTACTTATTAATTTTCATCCCATGTTCTAAATGAGAATAGACAAGTAATAGATATGTATATGTTTTATTGATTTGTTTTATAAATAACAACAAACATAACCTTTACAGTATGCCAGTGGAATGTTGGCCAGTGATTTTCTGTGTGCTAACACACACAAAGCATTTGAAAGTCCACAGTAGTTTTTGGTATGTTTTGCTATATATTCCCTGATAACCAAGGGCTGTAAGAAGATCAATCTGCTATCAGATGAACATTGTAAAATCAGAGGGCAAACAAAATGCTAGAGTGAAAAAACCCCAACAAAACTCAGTCAGTGTGTTGACTTTATTAATACTTCTCATGAGTCATATGCAAACCTGTTGTTCTAAATAATCAGTTTCCATCCTTCCATCTGGAGGAAATTTTTACTCTTCGTTCATTAAGCACCATGTAAATATGTGGCACTATATAAATGTTCATAGTGCCTGGATACTATGGTGATGACCATTTTAGGCATTTGTCTAATACAAAGGTCGGCAACGTTCGGCACGCGGCTTGCCAGGGTAAGCACCCTGGCGGGCCGGGCCAGTTTATTTACCTGCTGACGCGGCAGGTTTGGCCAATCGCGGCCCCCACTGGCCGCGGTTCACCGTCCCGGGCCAATGGGGGCGGCAAGAAGCGGCGCTGGCGAGCGATGTGCTGGCCGCGGCTTCTCGCCGCCCCCATTGGCCCGGGATGGCGAACCTCGGCCAGTGGGGGCCGTGATCGGCCGAACCTACTGCGTCAGCAGGTAAATAAATTGGCCCGGCCCACCAGGGTGCTTACCCTGGCAAGCCGCGTGCCGAACGTTGCCGACCCCTGGTCTAATAGTTACTGATATCAGTGAAAAGTAAATTAAAACATGAATGATGGTTAGCACCATAGTATGCTAATATAAAAATGTTATACACATGTGTTTTTTTGTGATGAGTTATGCAGCTGAGCAATACATAGACTCAACCTGTTTCAAAAAATAAATAAAAATCCAAATGTGACTAATTACTTGTCAGTGTTGTGGGAAATGGCCATAGCAGAGACACAGTGACGGTTGTATGGCAGAGTCTAATAGCACTGCTGGGAGGTTTCTGCAAGAAAGTGATATGCAGTCAGGGGATTTTATGTGGTTATGGTTTTGGTTTGTTTTTTCTCATTTGCAGGAACATGTGCCTACCTGGCTTCAGAACACTCACATTTATAGCTGGCCAAAAAATAAGAACAACATCTTGTTGCGGTTACTGAGAGAAGAAGAATATGTTGCTCCTCCAGTAGGACCTTTGCCTACACTCCAGGTTGTGCCATTATGAACAGTTTTACAGAAAGTGCATGACAAGTAATTGTAAAAGGCTGATGTTGGCAGGGAGCCAGGACTTTTCCAGGTGGCCCTTTCTGGTGATGGAAGATTCTCTTTCTGCTAAAGGAGTTGTCTTGGGTAATTCACACTCAGCTCTCTCACTTTTCCACTGCATCAAACATCTCTTTCTGAAGCTGAGCAGACATAATTCCTCTCTCAATTCTTAAACACATTGCAAATGGAAAAAATGTCCAATTTTATTTTTTATTGATGTTTCTAATATTCCTTTACTAGTCTGCCACACAGCATGTAATTACTGTAAATGATGTTGCAATTAGTGTAAAACAATTCCGCCTTCCTGTTTACTGAGTGTTTCTTTTGTTGTTATCCAGATGTTCTTGTATATTACAGTGCTCTCAAACAATGGAATAGACAATAAACTATATTTGCTTTTTGTAAAACTGTTTTATTTATTGCTGGGGAGAAATAAATGAGGCTTTATGGTGTTTTGGGAGCAACCTTAAAGGACTGGCGACTGTTCAGTAATACAGCTTTTACTCAAACAGATTATCTTGCACTGTATTTGATAAGAGAGCTTGTGACTCTGGCAGACCACGTGCCAGCTCATGGCAAGACCTCAGGCCTCACTGAACCATGCAAAGATGGAAACCAGTCTGGCTTACCTGTGAGTTAGTATAGTTAAAATAGAGAGACAAGGTGAGTGAGGTAATACCTTTTATTGGACCAACTTCTGTTGGTGAGAGAGACAAGTTTTTGAGCTATACAGAGCTCTTCTTCATATCTGGGAAACGTAATCAGAGTGTCACAGCTAAATTCAAGATTGAACAGGTAGTTTAGCATAGCATGTATTGAACGCTGTTAGATCTTGTGTTTAGCTCTGACGCTCTTGAGTACTTTTTCCAGACTTGAAGAAGAGCTCTGTGTAGCTTGAAAGCTTGTCCCTCCCACCAACAGAAGTTGATCCAACAAAAGATATTACCTCATCCGCCTTGTCTCTGTAATGTCCTCAGAACAACAGGGCTACAACAGCACTGCATACAACAATGGAAGATACAGTTAAAGTAGATATTAATGTTATAAGAGTGGGTTTGGTGTCTAGACCCTATGAACAGTGTAGGATGCTGCATGTATTGATCTCACTTATAACCTCTGTAGCCAACGGTATAAAGTTATATTGAGTGTTTTCACTGTAAACCTCTGTAATTGTATAACTCACCAAACAGGAAAAGAAGCATTAATTAAGGTATAGTGCTCATCCTGCACACAAGATGTCCCACTGAAGCCAAATGAGCCATTGTGTAGCATCAAAGGACAGAGACCTTGTTGATTGCATTCCTCAGTCCCTCCAGGAAGGGAAGGCCTGCACTTGAACTCATCTCATTAGTTTGGAATCTGAGGTGAAGGAGATAAAAATCTCTGACAGGGAGACACTGGTCTCTTTCATGCTGTCTGGACTCCGAGGGGCAAAGATTTCTAAACCTAAGCAAGAGATCCCTGTGCTGCTTGGCATGGGTCAGCCCTAAAGGATATACACAGGTGCTTATTGTAGAAGCTTATGTTACCTTTTTAAATTTTAAGGCTGTAAGTATGTGTATGTTTTTGTGTGTGTTTATTTCATGTTTTAACCCTGTAAATAACTCTCATTTCTTTTCTTAGTTAATAAATCTTTAATTAGTTTATTACAGGACTGGCTACAGGCATTGTCTTCAGTTTGAGATCTGAGTATAATTGGCGTGGGGTAAGTGACTGGTCCTTTTGGGACTGGGAGTAACCTGAATATTGTTGTGATTTTTGGTGTAAGTGATCATCTATCACATAGTCCAGCTTGCCTGGGTGGCAAGTTAGACTGGAATGCCCAAGGGGGCTGTCTCCATGGTAAGAGTGCTGTAGCACTTTAGGAGTTCACACCTGTTATTGAGTTGGTGAAATCTTATTATAGAAACATAGAACCAGTTTGGGATTTCCACCCTGCTTTTTGACAGTCTGCTCTAAGGTTGACACTCATGGACATGAGCCACAGCAGCCAGCATGACAGAGCCCTTTTAGATCTCAAGTCACCAAAGTGCTACTCTCTTACAGTATAGTCCCTAACAAACACCTACTGTATTCTACAATAATATTCCACAACACTACAGCTTAATATGTTTTTAGTTATTACCATAGAATGCTACAATATTTTTACAATGGGCTTTAGCTTTGCTGCTGCTCTTTAACCCTTATTACAACAAGAACATTTTTACAAAAGGTAGATTGTGCCAAACCAACCTGATCTCCTTCTTTGAGAAGGTAACAGGTTTTTTAGACAAAGGAAACGCAGTGAATCTAATTTACCTCGATTGAGGCATTAATAGTTAAATTGGAAAAGATGGGGATCAATATGAAAATTTTAAGGTAGAAAAGGAACTGGTTAAAGGGGAGACTACAACGGGTCATACTGAAAGGTGAACTGTCAGGCTGGAAGGAGGTTACTAGTGGAGTTCCTCAGGGATTGATTTTGAGACCAATCTTATTTAATCCTTTTATTACTGACCTTGGCACAAAAAGTGGGAGTGTGCTAATAAAGTTTGTGGATGACGCAAAGCTGGGAGGTATTGCCAATACAGAGAAGGACTGGAATATCATACAGGAAGATCTGGATGACCTTGTAAACTGGAGTAATAGTATGAAATTTAATAGTGAAAAGTGCAAGGTCATGCATTTAGGGATTAATAACAAGAATTTTTGTTATAAGTTGGGGACTCATCAGTTGGAAGTAACAGAGGAGGAGAAGGACCTCAGAGTATTGGTTGATCACAGGATGACTATGAACCACTAATGTGATATGGCCATGAAAAAAGCTAATGCGGTCTTGGGATGCATCAGGCGAGGTATTTCCAGTAGAAATAAGGAAGTGTTAGTACTGTTATACAAGGCACTGATGAGACCTCATCTGGAATACTGTGTGCATGTTTAAGAAGGATGAATTCAAACTGGAACAGGTACAGAGAAGGGCTACTAGGATGGTCCGAGGAATGGAAAACCTGTCTTATGAAAACAGACTCAAAGAGCTTGGCTTGTTTAGCTTAACCAAAAGAAGGCTGAGGGGAGATATGATTGCTTTCTATAAATATATCAGAGGGATAAATACCAGGGAGGGAGAGGAACTATTTAAGCTCAGTACCAATGTGGAAACAAGAACAAATGAATATAACCTGGCCATCAGGAAGTTTAGACTTGAAGTTAGACAAAGGTTTCTAACCATCAGAGGAGTGAAGTTCTGGAACAGCCTTCCAAAGGGAGCAGTGGGGGCAAAAGAGATTTCTGGCTTCAAGACTAAGCTTGACAAGTTTATGAAGGGGATGGTATGATGGGATAGCCTAATTTTGGCAATTAATTGATCTTTGACTATTAGCGGTAAATACGCCCAATGGCCTGTGATGGGATGTTAGATGGGGTGGGATCTGAGTTACTACAGAGAATTCTTTCCTGGGTGTCTGGCTGGTGAGTCTTGCCCACATGCTCAGGGTTTAGCTGATAGCCATATTTGGGGTCGGGAAGGAATTTTCCTCCAGGGCAGATTGGCAGAGGCCCTGGGGGTTTTTCGCCTTCCTCTGCAGCGTGGGGAACGGGTCACTTGCTGGAGGATTCTCTGCACCTTGAAGTCTTTAAACCATGATTTCAGACATAGGTTAGGGGTTTATTACAGGAATGGGTGGGTGAGATTCTTTGGCTTGTGTTATGCAGGTCAGACTAGACGATCATAATGGTCCTTTCTGACCTTAAAGTCTATGACTCTAAGAACGTGACAAAGAACAGTCGCTATTCTGCAACGCTGTGCTAGCCCAGAGACACAACTTTACAATCCCACCACTTGTAAGACTTAGTGAGCCATAAAATAGTCTAAGAAAATATGGAGGGTTGGCACCTAGAGAATCTACCTAATATGAGATCAACAAAAACTACAGGGTTTTTTAAAGATATAAAAAATATGTTGGAGGAGTGGTTGTTTATTTTTTTACTCAGTAAGCCTCACTGACGTAACAGCTGGGATGCTATTCAACTTGAATGGTCAAAGCCTATAGCCCTTACTCTTTTGAATAGTCTCGTAAGGGCTCCAAGAACAAGCCCAGAATCAGCTATAGTTAAGGCTATGATTTAGTCACAGGTATTTTTAGTAAAAGGCATGGACAGGTCATGGGCAATAAACAAAAATTCACACCTGTGACCTGTCTATGACTTTTACAATATACCCCTGACTAAATCTTAACTGGATGGGGATGCCGCTCTGGGGGGCGGAGGGGATGCTGCTCTGGGTGTGGGAGGCTCAGGGGCCAGCAGCACTGCTGGGGGCTACCAAGGCCAGCAGCACCAGCTGCTGGGGGCCACCAAGCAGCAGCTGCTCTGGCTGCCCCCTGGGCCACCCACCCGCCACTGCTCCTGCTGCCCCCAGGACTGCTGCTCAGGCAGCCCTGGGTTCAGCCACATCAGCTGCTGCAGAAGTCACGGAGGTTGCAGAAAGTCATGGAATCCATTACTTTTGTGACCTCTGTGACAGACATGGAATCCTAGCTATAGACATTGCAAATACTTTTGCATGATCCTCCTCAAGTTTATTATTCAATATTATAGAGTGATTTCCAAAATTAGCGTCACAAAAGCTTTTGGGCAGACTAACAATGAAATCTGTTTAACCAAAAAGCTGATATTCCTTTCACACTGGGCAAAATATTTAATTGCCCTTCCAAGGAGATGCAGGTTGGCAGGGCCGGCCTTGCTGTGTGCATGAGAAGCAGTCCGAAATGGAGCTGCAAGATGAGGGCCTGTAATGCAAATATATCTAAAGCAGATTTTCTTTGTAGGGGCTCTTACATAAAGAATTCTATCTAACTAAGTGCAGGGTCAGTGCAAGGATGTTTCACGCCCTAGGCAAAACTTCCACCTTGCGCCCTCCCCCCTCCCCGAGCCCTGTGGCAGCTCCCCCCCCCACCCTGAGAGCTCCCCCGAGGCAGCTCCCCACCCCCCTCCGCCCTGAGGTGCTCCCCCACGGCAGTTCCCCATCCCCCCTCCACCCTGAGGCGCCCCCCCCGCGGCAGCTCCCCACTCCCCCCTGGCCCAGGGAGCCGTGCGGCAGCTCCCCACCCCAGCTCACCTCTGCTCCATCCCCTCCCCAAGCCCTGCGGCAGCTCCCCACTCCCCCCCACCCTGAGGCACCTCCCCCACGGCAGCCCCCCCCTCCGCCCTGAGGCGCCTCCCCCATGGCAGTTTCCCCCCCTTCCCAGGGAGCCGTGCAGCAGCTCCCCACCTCTGCTCCACCCACTCCCCGAGCCCTGCGGCAGCTCCCTGCCCCCCCCATAACACTGATAGAGAGATATGCACAAATGGTTGCCCCCCTCCCCCAGGTATTAATACATACTCTGGGTTAATTAATAAGTAAAAAGTGATTTTATTAAATACAGAAAGTAGGATTTACATGGTTCCAAGTAGTAACAGACAGAACAAAGTGAATTACCAAGTAAAATAAAATAAAACATGAAAATCTAAGCCTAATACAGGAATAAAACTGAATATCGATAAAATCTCACCTCAGAGATGTTTCAATAAGTTTATTTCACAGACTGTACGCCTTCCTAGTCTGGGCACAATCCTTTCACCTGGTACAGCCCTTGTTCCAGCTCAGGTGGTAGCTAGGGGATTTCTTATGATGGCTCCCCACTTTTCTCTGTTCCATCCACTTATATATCTTTTGCATAAGGTGGGAATCCTTTCTCCCTCTGAGTTCCCACCTCCCATTTCTCAATGGAAAAGCACTAGTTCAGGTGACATGATCACATGTCACTGTAAGACTTCATTACCCACTTGCCAGTACACAGTATACAGGAAGACTCACAAGTAAAACAGAGCCATCTACAGACAATTGTCCTGGTTAATAGGAGCCATCAAGATTCCAAACCTCCATTAATGGCCCAGACTTTGCATAATTACAATAGGCCCTCAGAGTTATATTTTATATTTCTAGTTTTAGATACAAGAGTGACACATTTATACAAATAGGATGACCACACTCAGTAGATTATAAGCTTTGTAATCATACCTTACACGAGACCTTTTGCATGAAGCATATTCCAGTTACATTATATTCATACTCATCAGCATACTTTCATAAAATCATATAGAGTGCAACGTCACACTAGGTTAAGGGGGAAATAAGATACTCCCATTATCTGCTATTACAGGATTCCTTAAACTAGCAGATAAAAGCATAACAAGATTCAGTTGCAGGCAGCTGAAGCCCGGTAATTTAAAAATGGAAATAACTGTTAAACATTTGTATCTTGACAATTAGAACAGATTACTGAGGTGGTGGTAGATTCTTCATCATTTGTGGTACATCTACACTGCAATGAAACGTGCTGCTGGCCTGTGTCTGCTGACTCGAGTTCACAGGGATTGGGCTGCAGGGCTATAAAGTTGCAGTATAGGCATTCAGGCTTGGACTGGAGCCTGGGTTCACAGGAGACCCCTGTCAGGGGGAAGACCCCAGAGCCTGGGTTCAAGCCTGAGTCAGCTGACCTGGGTCAGCCGTGGGAGTTTAATTGCAGTGTAGATATATCCTCGGGGTATGTCTATACTGCAATGTAAACCCAGGTTTCAAAAACAGGCTCAAGCCTAAACTGTCTTCCATCTACACACAAGTCATACTAACCCAGGGCTCGGACCCAGGGTCCCAGGTACCAACAGGGGTGGAGGGTCTGAGCTTGAGTCAAACCAGGATCCAGGGCTCAAGCCTTATAGCTTTGGAGTATAGATGCAGTCCCACTGGATTTGTGCACTGGGAATCCACCAAAAGTATCCCACAATTCCATGGGCTGACTTTCTTTGGCCTCTGGACAGTCACGTTTGGGGGACAGTCAAGCTTTCCCACACTGCACTACTAACAAAGGGCTAGAGCAGCCACATTTTGGGAGGGTGCTAGGAAGTCTGGGGTGTGGGTGCAATGTAGACACTATAGCCTCAGGTTGGGAGCCAGGGTTCGACAGTTCCTAACATGGAGTTACAAATGTGTGTAGACACTCCAGGCCTAGGTTAACAAACTTGGAGTTGGCTAACTCAAGTTTTTCTAAACCTAGTCTTACATTGCAGTGTAGACATACCCTTGGCGTCTTTAAAACAAGACTAGATGTCTTTCTAAAAGACATTCTCCAGTTCAACCACAATTTGTTGATCTTGGGTGAAATTCTATGGCCTGTTTTATGCCAGGAGTCAGACCAGATGATCATAATGGTCTTTTCTGTCCTTAAAATGTATTAAAATAATATCTTACTGGAAACAATACCATTGGGGAGAGGCAGAAAGGATCAGGGTCTAGGAAGCACAAGGAGCTCAATCCCTTTATTCAGATACTTTCTCATTGATTCCATTTCAAATAACAATTCCCAAGCTTTGTTGATCTTTAAATTAGTTAGAGCATTCTAGAAGGATACAAACCACGATGATGAGGGCATTGTGATGAGGAAACAGCTTGTGAGCAGTCCCCCTGTCACGGAGTGTGGGGGGACACAAGGCACTGCACCCCCGGCTTCCTGCGATTCACCATGACTCTCAGCCAGCCAGTAAAGTAGAAGGTTTATTCAGACAACAGGAATACAGTCCAAGACAGGTCTTGCAGGCACAGACAACAGGACCCCCCCCCACAATTAGGTGCATCTTGGGGTCCCAGGGTACCACAGCCCCCTTGGGAGGTCAGAGCCCCGTCTGCCTCCCAGCCATTCCTCCAGCCAGCCCCCAACTCTCTCTCTCCACCATCTCCTCCCCCTCCCCTTTGTTCAGTTTCCCGGGCCAAGGTGTCACCTGGCCTCTAACCCCTTCCTGGGTTCTCATGTTACATCCTCAGGTATTCTCCCTCCCGGCCAGTCTCCCATCCCCCAATGCAGACCATCCTAGCCACACTCCCCTGCCTTCCCAGCCAACACTCCCCACTCAGCATTCAAAGACCACATACCACATTAAGAACAGTCCCAGTTCGTCACACCCCCTTAAAGATATTTATTAATATAGAGAAATGGTAGGACTTGTGAAAAGGGAGAGAAAGGAGGAGAAAAACAATGAAAGAATAGAAAGGATAGAGAAAAGTAAGAGAAAGAAACAGTAGATAAGAGGAAAGGAAAAGACAGACAAAATATACTGAGACTATTTAAAAATTAAACATTTTACATTAAATAATATAAAGGAAATGGGTTAGAGGACAAAAGACTGAGACATAGAAGGGAAGAAAAATGAATGAGAGCAAGCATTAAAAGTTTATTTGCAGCCAAAGTCTAAGTAAATTATTAACTATATATGTAAATAGCATAGTAACATATATAGCCATTCCATATGTAAATAAGTACATTTCCCAAGAGTCTGGCATTATTGCCTAGCAGAAGCTGAGATACAGGTAATGAAGGGGATGAAAGGCGCCTCTTAAACATTTACAACTGTTTTATGTCTGAGTTTGCTTATCAGACCAGCTAGTAGGATTCATGGGGAGAGTGGGGGAGTATGCATTGTCCCTGTAATCAAGATATAGATGAAGGCATGAGGGCTTATTTGCTACCAATTTAACCTGGTGATGGGTGTAATATAAGAGTATAAATAAAATTAGCTGTGAAAGAAGTAACTCTCTTCTCCTGTTATAAGTTTCAAGAAACTCAAATTACACTACTGGGATGAGCCTTTGATACAAGTCACCAGCACTTAACAAAATCTTAGTGCAGTGGTTCTATTCCATAGCTAATCTCCAGTGAGGATACTTTACAGCCATTCTGATAAAAAGCCAAGCCAATAAGAGCTCATATGAAAAAGTATTTGAAAATTCTTGTTGATGGTCCTTCCCATAACTGCCAGTTTTCCCCGTAGGCTTTTTAACCTTCCAGGTTTCTTTTGTACCATTTAACAAAACAAAGAAGCAAAGATTCTGTAACCTGCCTGGACAGACAGCAAGATAAACTACCAAGCCTGCTCATTAGAGCAGCTTGCCTGAAAAGCACCATTGTTAGCAGCCTGCCCTTCCTTATCTCTCTATCTGCAAACTGGGTGAAGGCAAAGGAGAACCAGGAATGTTAATAAGGATGACTACTACAGGCAGCAGCAAACTTCAAAAAGGAGTTCAAAGGAAAAACAGTCCATAGGTCAGTGCTACACAAATGAGACATATTGATGGAGGGAGAAGAGAAATTACTATTATTATCACACTTCCATGTTATTGGGTTAAAGCTTCTGGAAAAGCTAGGGCAAGTACCTCATCTTGAAAGGAAACAAAGCTGTAAGGCCTTGAAGTGCAAAGAGTTTACCATGGTAACAGATGAAAATGAGCCTCCAATAGTTACCTAGCACTCAACAGACAGAACAGGTGTATGTTATCTTTCAAAATAAACATCCATGTTTCATCCCCTGGCTTTATTACAAAAGGTATAGACTTTTTTCTCCCTTCACTTAGAGGAGTCTGGTTACCTGGAGGAGTCTGCCATTGTTTAATAACCAAAGGCTGTTGTTTGGGAAATGTAACCAGCTTTCTAAAGACAGCTCCTTTTGAAGTTTCCAGTTTAAATTGATATTGTAACTATTGTAGGATAATGCTTTCATAATACAGTAGCACTGACACAAACTGGATTTGCAGCATAGATGGAACCCTAACAGCTTCCTAAATCATGCTCCAGGTCTTTGTAAATTCAAGTCTGTTGTATAAGTCAGGAATGTGGTTAAAATATGGTTCAGCACTATCTCCACTGCAAGACAGCCCTCTATTTAAACCACGTCAGCAGCCTACTGTGTTGTAACTTCTAGACAGTCATTGTTACAGTGATAAATGGGAACTTCACAAATATTTATGCTAAACTTTCTAAGATCTCTCTGAAATCTTATTCACCTCTTCTGAAGACACTTGTCTTGTCTAACTAATGCAATGACCATAAAGAGAACAGAACCAAGCACTACATTTGCATTGAAACAATTATTGCCAGCAGGTTGTAGCACATTTTCTCTGCCCACTGGGAACAGAAGTATTTTTTGTTTGAGGACAATGTTGTTGTAGACTACCCACAACACGGCTAATTTATTTTGAATTAATATACTTAAATATTTTTATTCTTTGGAGCTTGACTTTTTTTCTTTTTTTAAAGTAGCTCATCCCAAAAACAGCAGCATTGATGGGGTTTGTTAGAGCTAACTATTACTTTTACTTGGACTGACACATAGTTGCTGTGATGCATCCATACTATTTTCATCATGTTAAAGTCTGCTAAATATAATGCTTTGAGACTGCCATATCTGGGTGAGAGGCATCACAGTGATGTAAAAATTTCAGCCTTGAGAGTTTAAGCAAGAGATTGAGTGCTGAAGTGTGCTATGAAAAAGCCTGCAGTCTTCCAAGTGCTTTTGATAAGTTGAAGAGATTTAATAAGAAACACTTTTTAAAAGTCTGATATTGGGTGTGGGGGAGATGATACGTTAAAGAGCATTTCATTTTTAGGCCACCTCACTTAATCCAGCCCAGGTTGGTAGTGACCAAAAGTCATTACAATCTGATGGCTGTATGGTGGCTGATGTGAAATGAGTTATTGACCAGTTAATTTCTCAGTGCACATGACACACACACAAAACTTATCACAACAACTTCCTGCTCTATAACTTTCCTGGGATGGGGTATACAACCCCTCATAGCAGTAAGGAAAGGGTTAAATGGCTACTCTGGGACCCACCCACCACATCTCCAAAGTATGCACAGCTTGCAAGAGGAGCTCAAAAAGAGAACAAGCCAGTTCAGTAGGCTGCAGACAGTGGAGGTGAACTGATCTACACCCTGAGAGCCTGGGAAGAAGAGCACTGCAGGAGCACACAGGGAAGAGACTGGTGATTCTCAGAAGGCCTGAAACTTTATCTTTGATTCCAGGTATTTAATGACACTATACCCATTGGGAAAGAAGGTACTGGTGGGAAGTGATCCAGGAGACAGCTTTATAACACTTTGGTGCAAGACTTAGCTGCTTTACACTGGGTCCTGTGTTGGAACCTAGTGGCGAGGGTAAGCCCAGATTAGAGGGTGCCAAAGGTCAAAGCCTTCCCCTGATTTGGAGAGTCCAGAGGAGAGAAGGCCCTAAGGACAGAAGGGTCAAGATCCTGAGAACTCAACCTGGGGGGAGCCATCTCACCTAACTCAGAGGGCAACCCCATTGCTGCAGTCTATATATCCCAAAAGGGGCAGACGTAAACATGTGACCTGCCTGAGGGCTGAGTCACAGAAGGGATGGACCACCGCAGACATAGGTGCTGAAACTAGGCGTGCGGGAGGTGTGGCAACAACTCCTGGCTTGAAGTGGTTTCCATCATATACAGGGTTTATAGTTTGGTTCAATGGCTCTCAGCACCCCCACTATAATTGTTCCAGCATCCCTGACCACAGGACCAGAGGGACCATCAACAGAGGGGCACCAGGAAAGAAGAGAACCTGCCACAGTATGCTCGGCCACTGGGCGATGCTTGCCGTGAGTGAACTCTTTAACACTTCCTTGAAAAGAGATGTAAAGCAGAAACTAAGCACTAATTTCAAGGTTGTTATTCACAAGTAATAGTTTCTTGACCAAGGACTCATCATGTTTTAGGGTCACTGGCAACTTGTCTTCTTTAAGGAAGCCAGACTATCCCTATCACTAATAAGCACAGACACTCAATACTGGCTTTCAACAAGTGTGGTCCAATATATAGAGCACTTCTTATCATGGAGTCAGGCAGTACAGGTATATGGACAACACCAAGGCTGGCTGCCTTTCAGAGGAGTGAGGCAGTCTCTTCAAACAGCCATAGTGGTAACTGAGAAGATGGCTATATGGCTCATGTTGAAGAGGTGAGAGAGAGTAAGGATATTATACAGGAATGGGGTATTGGCCACATGGGGCAAAGGGGCAGAGATGCCCAGGATGCGTATATTAATCCTTACTACATAGTGGAAGGAGGAAAAAGAAGGAATTTAGTGTTCACCACTCCTGAAGGGAAGAGGAATGCAATGGAAAAGGGGTATTTTCTTAGAGCTTGCCTACACAGTTATTGTACTGCTATATCGGTTTAGGTAAAGCAGTGCAATGCCCTAGAGCAGACACAGTTTTACTGGTATAAAGATGTTTATATTGGTATAGCAATAAGCTATAGACTTATAAAGTATAGACCTATGACAGTATGAGGATTAGCTGCCCTGGTATGACATGTTTTAATTAGAAATATTCACTATTGAAAACACATAACATTAGTTCCGTACCTTCCAGTAACACTAATTAAACACTAAACCCATGCATCAAGTTGGGAATATTCCCATTCCTTTACACAACTGGCTGGGAATAGGAAAAACTAATATGTGAGACTGAAAATCCTGGCCAGTTTGGGAACTGGCACCAAAGACAAAGGTTTCACTCGATCACTCAAATAAACATCTGAGCCATAGAGTGAGTGTCAAGAACTGCAGCCTCATTCATCCAAGCTACAACAGAGAAAAAACAGGAGGCCCATCATGTCTGCTTCCTTTTTGGTTCCATTTGCCTATATTTCTCAACCGCACACATTCCCCTTCTTTAATGTTTTATCTACTTTCCTCTTGAACTGATTGATGTCCCTTGTTGCAATGGCAATTTCCTGTACACAGAACTGTTAATCTGGAGACTCAGGTTTGAGTATCTAGCCTCTGATCCTACTCCCTATTTGTCCACACCACAAAAATCATAGTTTAATCTGCTCAGAAAGTTTTAAGATAGGGAAAGCAGGAAGTGTTGCTTATCAGGCTGTGGTGGGGAAGCCTGCATAGAGCATCACTGCATTATTGTTGAGCCAAGACCCTGTTAGTCCCCTAACTTTCATGAGTAGTATATTCATCCAAACTTTAAAAAGCCAGCATATAGAAAGGTAACTTAGAGAGGACACTGGCAGTGTGAAGAAGTTACAGTTATCTTTATCAGAAAGATACTGATTACATTAATGCAGACACTGAGGTTACATCAGTTGGCGAGCTCAACAAATGTTCTGCACGTTACCTAGGATATTGCACACTGAGCTGAGTTCATCAAAGGATGCACAACAGCAATCATGCTACCTGATCTGAATGTGAACTGAGTAGTGTCTATGTACATTGAAAATAAAGAGATGCAGCTTGTACAAACACAAGTAGCGTGCGTAGGCATATTTAGCTTGTCACGCAGGAGTTTAAGTACTTCAAACCTTACCACATACCAGGATTCAGCAGGCTTTAAAAGGATTTCTTGGCAACCCAAAGTAAGTATCATTTAACAGCATACATAACTGTAACTCCAGTTTTGACTCCTTTATTTTTTATATGCTTGTATTAGTTAATTTTCTTCAGTATCACTAGTGTGTAGCAGAAATTAGTTGCATAGCACCATCGTTATGCATGGCACTTTACAGAACAAAATAAGATGACAAGGCCATTCTCCTGAAGAGTTTTTAATCCAACTATATATTGATTTGAGATTCCTTACTAAAAGCATTTGCAAATTATCTGTTGCTTCTTTGTAAGTGGTTCTTTTTTGTGTGTGGGCTTCCTTTCTCTGTATCTAATTTGGATGGGGGATAATGAACTTCCTGTGTCATATGCTGCAGGACAAGGAACTTCACTGTATCCTGACCAAGGAAGAGTATATCAGTAAATAGTTTATAAGGGAGCTCTGAAGAATCTTGTTAGAAAGACTTATTCTCCCAGTTCCATTTGTTTGATGAAGTACATCATGTGATAAATGCATATAATGAACTTCTTCAGATGCTGCCAGTGAGAAACCCAGCAGCTAAAATGCCGAGTCCCATGGCATCACTGTGTGCATAACAAACTGATTACGTGAATGAAAAGATCATGCAATTCAAAGGATTCTTCTCCTTCCACACTATACAGCACACCAGTGTTATAAGATTTTCTGTGCTGACCCCAACTAAAATATTCTGAGTATGAAATCCAGTTCCGTCCAGTGCAGTTTTCCTCCCATGACTTAACACTTCATTAGGACATCCAGATCTCATTTCTCAAAAAATACCAACTTGCAAAAAGATTTCCTAGTGAAACATTTATTCATGTTTCTAAATGTTTCATTTCTGTTGAAAAAAACTGAGCACAAATTCAGTGTTATAAGGTCAGTTTTTGTTTTTTAAACAAAAAATAATTTAAAAGGCTTCTGGTATGAAATGTATTTCACCCACAACATAAGTGTTACATTTGTGAGATCAAAGGTCAACTCATTAATAAGAAGCCCTTCCCAACTCCTGGCTGTAGAACCCATGGTCATTTTAACACAGCAATATCTGATATGCTTTGTCCTGCCCATGCCCCTCTACATTCACAATGCTTCTAATGCTCAGTCTGAGAACCTTTAATAACTCTAGAGAATTGCACTATTGCAATTTTCACTAGTGTGAGTGAACTAGTACAAGCTACAATGGTGCAATGAAGCGGTTCTCAAACGTCATTGCACCGTGACCCCCTTCTGACAATAAAAATTACTATGCGACCCCTGGAGTTGGGACTGAAGACGGACCCCGACAGCCCCACCGCCTGTGGTCCACTGCCCAGGGCGGGGGGGCCAAAGCTGAAGATCAAGGGCTTCTGTCCTGGGAGGGGTGCATGTAACCTTAGCCCTGAGTGGTGGGACTCAGGCTTCAGCCCCAGGCAGTGGGGCTTGGGCTTGGGCTTCAGCCCTGGGCCCCAGCAAATTTAACACCAGCCGTGGCGACCCTATTAAAATGGGATTGTGACCCACTTGGGGGTGCCAACCCAGCGTTTGAGAACCCCTGGTGCAATGCATTCACAGCTGCCATCCTATTTTTAAGGGTAACAGAGTGCACTGCACCCACACCCAGCACTGCACCTATCTCACAATTCCCAGCATAGCTCCCAGAAATACATGCATAATGTATGTGACATAAAATAAATGTGTGACACAAAGGAGCGTTGGCAAGAGACGCATCATTATTTCCTGATCCCAGTATTCTGACATAAATCAGGGTTACATGAACCTAAGAGCCTTGCGATCTGACACGGCACAGTGTCCACTCATTCCTTTTACAATGGATAATATATATTTGCAGTTTTTCACATTTTTGATTGATTCCAATAACTGGTTGATGCTGTCTATAAGAAAGGTGACCATTTATATCCTGGGTTCTCAACCTTTTTCTTTCTGAGGTCTCTCCTTCCCCCCGCCCCCAACATGCTATAAAGGCTCCATGGCCCATCTGTGCCACAACTGTTTTTCTGCATATCTAGTGGATTAAAAGTCAGGGCCAGTGAGGGGGTAGCAAGTAGGGCAATTGCCCAGGGTCCCACACCACAAGGGCCCCCGTGAAATAAAGTTACTCGGGCTTTGGTTTCAGCAGCGAGGCTGAGGCGCCAGCTTCCTGCCCTGGGCCCCAGCAAGTCTAATGCCGGCTCTGCTCTCTGGTTTATTTTGGCAGCCCCCCCTCCAAACCTGCTTGTAGCCCCCTCATAGGCTGGTTGAGAACCACCGATTTATATCACTGTTGTTACCACTATTACACAATTTCCATACGTATTGTACAAAGTACGTCATGTAAGGCAAAGGTTCTCAACCTTTCCAAACTACTGTACCCCTGTCAGGAGGCTGATTTATCTTGCGTACCCCACGTGTCACCTCACTTAAAATCTACTTGCTTACAAAATCAGACATAAAAATACAAAAGTGTTGCAGGACACTATTACTGAAAAATTGCTAACTTTCTTATTTTTACCATATAGTTATAAAATAAGTAATTTAGAATATAAATATTGTACTTACATTTCCAGTTTTTCACTTGTGAGCCTTGTCTGAAGTCTGAGCCCCACCGCCTGGAGCAGAAGCATGTAACTTAGCTTTGTGGTGCCCTCCACGGTGCAGGGCCCCAGGCAATTGCCCTGCTTGCCACCCCTAATGTCAGCCCTGCACTTGCAATCTACCTAAAGTTGTCCACCACCTGCCCAGGGAATCGCAACCCCCACGTTGAGAAACATTAATATAGGTGAGTTCAGTATCAGAGGGGTAGCCGTGTTAGTCTGAATCTGTAAAAAGCAACAGAGGGTCCTGTGGCACCTTTAAGACTAACTGAAGTATTGGGAGCATAAGCTTTCGTGGGTAAGAACCTCACTTCTTCAGATGCAAGTACAGGTGAGTTCAATACCCCCTGGAAGACCTCTGTCTACCCCCTAGTTGAGAACCACTGATATATCAATGGAAAAGTTACGATTTGCTAGGTATGATTATTCTGTTTATATGCATGTATCATCTTTGTATCTGAGATTATGAATACTGGCTATGTATATTTATCTTAAACCCGTGTTGTATTCCTGGGTGACACCCCCCCCCCATATAGATTTATGCCAGGGGTAGACAGCCATGTATTGATGGTCCATTAAGAACACTTAGCTCTCACAGCGGGCCATTGATGAAACTCATCCTGTCTAGTAGGTCTTCCTGTGGATGCCCCAGACAGCAATTAGCCAATGGCCACCCCCTGTGATTCCACAAAACATGAAAGGGCATGTGATATGCTCATGTGACCCTGAACTACTCCATCTTGTGCAAGTAAATTTCCATACACGGGGCTGTGGACTTTGTTTGGGACAGTACATTTCCATGCACATGGCAAAGGATATAAAAAGATAGCCAAGACACCTCCATTTTGTCTCTCTCCTGTTCTAATTCTCTGGACTGTGGATATACAACTAAAAGGAGTATCTTGAACTATGGACAGTGGACCTTCCAATCTTTTGGAAGTTACCAAAGAGACATTTGCAAGCCAGCAGTCTATTCCCTCACTGCTACAGACCTGATATAAGGACTTTGCAATTATTTGTATGTATATAATCTATTAACCATTTATAACTCTCTTCTTTTCTTTTATTAATAAATCTTTAGTTAGTTTATTAAGGATTGGCTGACAGCATGATATTTGGAAAAGAGCTGAAATACATATTGACCTGAGATAAGTTTCTGATCCTTTGGGATTAGTAAGAACCTCACATATGGTGAATTAGGCTTTCAATAACCCCTCACTATTTTAGACCTGTTTGTCTGGATAGGAGCCAACAGCTGGAAGGGGGGGATTGTGTTTGGCTTCTGGTTAACCAGTGTGGTACTACAGAAGCACTTTTGTTGGTGAATCTAATTATAAACAACCCGTTTTGGGGGATTGTCTGCCTAATTCTTGCAGTCTGCCCTGATATGGCATTCTCAGTGTGGTCCATCCCAGATACCTAGTCACAAACTGCTTTAAACTCTTCTGTGTTGTACAATAATCTGCACATGCATCAAAGGGAAGAGGCTATGCCCTGACACTTGCATGTGTCATGGTGGAAAGTCAACAGCTTCAGCTGCACATGCTGCTGACATCTTTGGGTATGGTCCGCTGCAGGGGTTGTGAGAGATGTGTGGACTGGTGCACTAGTGAGGTATGTGGATTTGCTTTGAGGGCTGAAAGCAGGGAAGGGCAGGGTTTACCTTCCTATGTATGGATTAACTAATAAGATTTTTTTTCCTTTTCCAGATCTCAGGATTTTGGGAAATGCTGCTGAGATGGCATATGGACAGCCATGCCAACTCCCAAAAAAGTGAATCCTTTGTATGTCCAGGTCTCTCAGTGTCTATACTGACTAACCAATGATTTTGTTGTTGGTGGTGGTGGTGTTCTTTATGATGTTTAGGTGAATATCTTAAAAATAATTGTTCAGGTCACAAATGCATATTTTGAAAACATATAAAGTAGTTTATTTTGCATTGTTTTTTCATGTCTTTTGCTGCTTTGGGGGTTGGGATGCCAGAAGTGTAGGAACAAAGCAGAGCTGATAATGCAGAATACCATGTCATATGCTCTCAGGCCTGCATGCAGCCAGTAGGTGAGTGGCTTGACAGGCAACAGAGTGAGTGCTCTTACCTGACTACTGTCACTGAAGGGAGAGCGAGAGCAATGTGCGATCACACTCGGTGAACTCCTTGCACCTTGCATTTCCTACCTACTCTGGAACTACAGTGGTGCAGAATGACTCAGTAGCTGATGAAACAGTGCTTAGCCTTGCTCAGAGCAACTGCAATCATAGCTGTGATGTGAACAGCTGTGTGTCCTTGCAAGCAGTCGTGCGTGGACACAAGAGGTTTTATAAGCATGCTATGGGCACAATGGTGTTCACAATGCCCAAATGCTGTTGCATAGATAAGACGGGATGAAGATGGGATAGTCCTCAGTTTTACATATGGAAGGAATGACCAGCAATGGGTGACTGAGTCACAGAAGAAAACTCGATTTGTTAGATGGATCAGAATTTTCGTATAATCCAAGTTTTCAAAAAAACTGACTTTCTGACCTACCCATCAGAATATTTTAAAGCTTTACAGGGTTCCACGTTTGTTGTGTCTCACTGAATTCTTAGCAAATGTGCTCCGCTTACCAAAAAAAAAAAAAAAAAAAAAAAAATTCTGACTCCCAGCTCTACAAACTAAACCTGGGATTTGAGAATCATGATGGATTTTAACTTTCCCAGACACTAATTACCAGTCATAGAGTTCCTGCAGGTCATGTTATTTCTTCAATTCCACCTGAACATTGAAGATTAATGGGATTGCACAGGTGTAACTGAAGAAATAATATGAAGACAATTGGCTTGCACAAAATTAAATAAAAACATAATGTGGTCTCCAGTGATAATGATGTGTGAGAAAGAAGGGACCCAGCTTGATTCTTTTGCTGCCCAGGATGAGTTTGCAAGGCTAGCAGTTAGAAAAAACATCTTAATTGTCAACTAAGCAAATTTGATATGAAATCAGGGCGACACAATAACTGTGAAATTTCACAATGCTGTTAGAATGACTCTTAAGAGAAGAAATAAACTTTAATTCTATAATCTAATGTAAACTTGGCCCCTGAATGTCACTGTTTCCACTTTAAAAGGACAATCTTATGGAAGATGTTGTTTCATAGTTCTTACTAAATTATGAAGTTTTGAAACTGTACTTTATTCCTTTCCCAAATGTTACCCCTCTATTGCAGAGACTCTTTAGTTTGGTGTCACAGTTTACTTAGAGACGTTGGGCCTGCTGTTGGGTTGTAGGAGGGTTTTGTTTTTCTTTTTTAAAACAATCAAGGAAGCATTTTTGGTAGCTATATTCTTGCAGCCAAACCTATCCTCAAAACAGCCATATAAAATTACTATTCATGAGTTTAGCAAGACAAATATAAGGGTGAGGACCAGTGGGTCACATTTTGGAGAAAGATGTGATCTGACCCAGGAATTACTGAGTTCTAATCCCAGCTCTGACGCTGATTCCAACTCTGTGGTCTTGTCCAAGTTATTTTTTCTGCACGTTTTGGATGCCTCAAGCTTTACATGCACATCTTTAGACATTGTTCTCTCAAATTGGGCCCCCAGAATTAGTGGACCCTTTTGAAAATGTGGGCTTAAATCTTACTGAGTCTCAATTTCCCCAGTTGTAAAATGAGGATATTACTGAGGTTGCTCCCTATTACAACATAGCATAATCATAGAAATGTAGGACTGGAAGGTACCTCAAGAAGTCATCAAGTCCAGCCCCTTGTACTGAGGCAGGACCATCCAAACCTGGACCATCCCTGACAGGTGTTTGTTCAACCTTTTCTTAAAAATGTGCATGATGGGGATTCCACAATCACCCTTGGAAGCCAGAGGTTATTCCAGAGGTTAACTATGCTTATTGTTAGAAAGTTTTTCCTAATATCTCATCCAGATGTCCCTTGCTGCAGGTTAAGCCTATTACTATTTGTTCTCCATGTCCACTACAGGTAGGACCATCCTCTTTAGAACAGTCCTTAACTGTTATCAAGTCTCCCCTCAGCCTTCTTTTTTCATTCCCAGTATTTTTAACCATACACTCCTGAATTATATTAGTGTTTTTCAAAACTACGTTTCATTGTTGACTCATATGCAATTTGTGAAGCATTATACACCCCAGATCCTTTTCAGCCATACTATCGCCTGGCCCATTTTTAGACATTTTGTAGTTGTGCATTTGATTTTTTCCTTCCTAAGGCAAGTACTTTGCACTTGTCTTTACTGAATTTCATCTTTTTGATTTCAGCCCAATTTTCCAGTTTGTCAAGGTCATTTTGAATTCTAATCCTGTCATCCAAAGTCCTTGCAACACCTCCCATCTTGGTGTCATCCACAAATTTTATAAGCATACTCTCCACTCCATTATCCAAGTCATTAAGGAAAATACTGGGGAATACCAGACCCAGGGCTGACCCTGTGAGACCCCACTAGATATGTCTTTCCAGATTGACAGCGAATAATTGATAACTCCTCTTTGAGTACAGTCTTTCAACCAGTTGTGCATCTACCTTATCACATTTCCCTAGTTGGCTTATGAGAATATCATGTGGGACTGTGTCAAAAGCCTTACTAAAATCAAGATATTTACACCTACTATTTCCTCCCATCCACTAGGCCAGTAATTCTATATGCTGTTGCTATTCTTTTGGACTCTTTCTTAGCAATACTACTACTTCAAAGGTGCATTATGAGGTTTACTTTATTCATGTTTTAATACTCAGTAGACAAAAAGCACTATATGAGTGTTAAGTGTTGTTGTTCTGGGCCTGGTAACCTTGACAATGTCTCTTCACAAAGTAGTAAGTGAGGAAGCTCTATAGCCAAAAGTAAAACATGGAAATTAACTAGCCTGTTGTTCATTCTGAAACCTGGAATTTGGTCACTTTGGGGTATCCCATAGTAGATTATTTTTGGCACTGTCACACTTTCACATATACTAAATATTGTCTAGATATTTCCTAAACAGGACTATCTCCAGGGATTGAAACCATAGGGTATACAGCTTAAAATAAAGATAGTGATATATGGGCAGAAAAGAGCAGAGCACAACTCTTCTGGGAATCACTCCAAGAAAATAAATATGCAAGATGGCACTTTATCCCTACACAGAGCTGGCAAGGGAAGAATAACATTTGCATTTGATCATTTTAAAATTAAATAAAAATTAATTCTGTGCTCGTACGTACATGCTGCTCTCCCGTTGAAATTAAAGGGTATATCAAGTGGTAAAGTTTGACCTAGTGTGACAAATTCAGACCTGGTATCAACAGATGCAGCTCCACTGACTTCGGTGGAGGTCTGAGTTTGGTACCTAGTTTTTGACATACCCATGGGTCTTCTGGAAAGGATCATTGTAATTTAGTCTCTATCTTTGTTGTTCTCCAACCTTTCCATAACATAAACTCATTCTTAGGAGAGAGTCTGCGAATAGCTTTACAACTTGCCACTGCACACAAGGGGTAACAAGAAGAGATTGTACCCAGAAGAGATTCCAATGGATGAATTGGCAGCAAAGAGAGTCATGGTGTAACTATGCAGGGTGCAGTCAGATGTTTGTGTGTGTTTTGTTTGAATGTAATCTGGAAATAAACAGGGTTCCAATGGAGTTCGTGGTGTGCTGATGTGATGTGCTCACACCAGCCTTTGTTGACTAATAAATGGGTTGGTACGCATTGCACCATTTGTAGTTTTTATTTGAGGTGGCTACCTTCAGCCTCAATGAGATGCAAAATTTAACCTGATGATGAGAAATGAAACAGGTTCTTACCCACAGAACTTACAGGTGATAGTGTGAGCTAGTACAATACAATGCAATATGGCACCATATAAACTCAGAATGGTGTATGGGAATAATAAATGGAATGCTTCATGGACCATACAGATTTTCAGAAGATTTTAAAGGAAGAGAAAAAGGCAGTTTAGTGCACACCAACTAGAAGGCTCCTCTAAACATAAAAAAGTGGCATGAAAGAAGGCACAAAAATCGGAGTGAGCAAATGATATATATAAGGAGATAGACATGGGTGGTAGGTAGTAAATCTGAGGCAGTAGAGGAGATGAGAGTGAAGATTTGGGTGAGTGCAAAGTTAAGGGGAACCTTGTGTTTTATTGTTGTATGCAGTAATAGAACTGAACAATTTCATATGAGGGTTGCCAACTTTCCAATTTCTGAAAACTGGACGCCCCTGCTCTGCCCCCTACCTAGAGGCCTACCTCTTGCTCCACCCCTCCCCCAAAGTCCCACCCTCTGCTCACTCCTCTCCCCCCCATCTGCCCTGCACCCCGCCCAAGGACCACTGTACTCTTCCCACCCCTCTAGTTACCTGCACGGGGGGAGGCTCTCTCCATAGGCTACTCACTCAAGTCACACACGAAGTCTGGGGAAGAGCTGGGAACAGAACCCAGGAATCCTGACTTCCATCCCCATCCCCGCTCTAACCACAAAACACTTTTCACTTCTCTGAGCCAAGAACAGAGCTCAGGAGTCCGTCCCAGCTCCCCTACTCTAACCCACTTCCCACATTCCTCTCCCAGAGCAGAGGATGGAACCCAGGCGTCCTGGCTCCCAGTCCCCTGCTCTAATACCTCCCCTCCCACCCTGGCTGGCTCAAAAAAAGGTACATGGAAATATTGGTTCTGAGGTCACCTTGCTTCTCCCAAAGGGGTTTAACGAGCCGCTGATCCTGGTGCCTCCACACCCTACAGTGAGGGGCTCTTGGGGCCCCGGCTCCAGGGCTACCTCAGCAGTGGGCTAGGGCAAACTAGCTGCAAAGTGCTGGAGTCTGCCAACTTCTGTCACCTGGAAGATGCGGGGGCCCGAGTTCCTAGGGAGCGGCTCCTACCTGGGCAGTGATCTTGCTATGCGTGGAGCTTGGATTGGCAGCCCGGCCCGGCCCTTCAGGGGAAGTAGCCCCGTGCAGCACGCGAAGCACAGGCCCCTCTGCAGTTGGCGGGGGGCGAGTGGAGTGGGGCCAGAGGCTGCTCTCCAAACGGCCCATCTCCCGACATCCGCACCCCACAGGTAGCGGGCTGCCCCCTTTCTTTCCTGCAGCATGCTCGGAGTTTGCCTTCCCCTTGCCTGCTCTGCTCGCAGCGCCGATGCAAACCTGCGGGTGCTCCCCTTCCCCAGCCCCAGGCTGGCCCCCTCCTCAGCTGGAGATGCCGCCGCCCCAGGTTGCAAGAGGCCTGCTGTAGCTGCCACTGAAACTCTCCATCAGCAGCTGAGCAGCTGCTGGTCTTCCAGCAGTGGGGAGGCTGATGGCAGTTACTTTGGTAACTGGCCTTTTAGTGTCTGGTCAGCAGTGCTGACTGGACACTGCCAGGTCCCCTTTCCTAACAGATTTTCCAGTTGAAAACCGAACTCCTGACAACCCCATGAGTCTAAAACATTAGTTTGTTGGTATCTTTGTAAATTCTTTTCCTAATAACCATCATGTTTCTTTGTGCTACTTTTAAGTTTTGGAGTCTAAGGGCAACAGTCAAAAGAATGCAATAGTTTATGCCATGTTGTTCTAAATTAATTCTGTTCATCAGTTGCTTTCTGCTCTTCTTTCTTACTCTTTTTCTTTTGGCTTTTGCATGTTGCAATCTCTGTATGGCTGGAAGTTCTTACATTACCAAAGAAGTGATTTAGCTCTGACTGCACTGGGGAATCCCAAGAAATAATATAGGTTCCGCCAGATGACATGGCACATCTCCAACACTTCAGACTCCAGTGTGGTTTGAATACTGTATCTAAGCTTAGTAAGATATCTTGCTGTGTAAATTTTCTGGTAAAAAGTCCTTTATGACAAAATATCACCCTTCTTGGAACAAAACGCATAGTCTGTCATAATCTTAATTTCACAAGTTAGCTCATTTAAAGGTGGTAAGCCAAATTCTAATGCTGAGTTTCATTTATTGTTAATTATTATTATTACAACATCATTTTTATAACACCATAAGTGTGCACTGTGCTTTATTTACAAATGACAGATACAGTCACATCCCCAAAAAGCATACAAATACTGAGATCCTGAATTTGAGGCCACAGAGTGCCCTGGAGATTCATTAGTAGAGATGATCCTCTATGCAGATGTCACCCTTTCTGTGTAGAAAGGGGGCAGCAGCCCAGAACCACTGAGTATATGAATGGGAACAGGTGGGAAAAGCTGAGGGATGCCATCATCCCCCTATCAACTGCACGAGGAATCAGCAGAAAAAGTTCATTCTGCCTCAGGCTGAACTTATTTGTCCAGAAATCCCCTGCAGCTACTCTCCATCCCTGGAATAATCTTCAAAATTGAAATGAAAACTTTTACTTTTTTACAGTTTGGATGTGGATTCATTGCTTGTGGAAGGCTTCACATTCACAGTCCTGGAGACTGAAGTCCCTTGTTTATCAGCAGAACAGATATAGCACAGACATTGCTGTCCCTAGCCTTGTGACAGAGGGTTTTTATACGTTCGATGTGCCCCCTGCACTGAATACCAGTCCAACTGATCCCCACCTCCACCAGTCTTTTCAAGGTGGTCTCATACTAGTGCAGATTTTGGCTGCTTCTCCTAAAAATCACACTCCCTGCTGTACTCAAACCAGAGGTTAATGAGACACCTGGTGAGCTCCTCTGGTCAGCTAGCAGCACACTGGGTAGGCAGTTTGTAATGTTGTTTTGCACAGATGGGCTGAGCTGGGCAGGAAATAGAGAAGGTGGCATAGAATCAAGGGGTAAATGCTGATGTATATAAACAGGCACATACGCGGCTTTCAGTGCATAGGATGTGAGTGGGAAGTACCGTAAGTAGTTAGAAGGGCTGGAACAGACAGGCTCCAGGAATTGTGGGAAGCCATTGGAGGACTATCTAAACACAAGCTTAGCAACACATGATTTAGCTGCATCCTCACTGCAAAGTGGGTGGGTAGGAACACACCTTAAAGCAAAACCTGCTTTAACGCACACCCCCAGCCACGCATGCGAGCATTTATTCAAAAGGCATATAAGCACATGTCTGAGGTTTTATGTGTGGATGGATGGTACCAGTGTCTGGGCTAAAACTTATATAAAACATGTGGTAAGCCTGCAGTGCAGAACCCTTAGCGGGATCACTTCTAGCAATGAGAGAATAGTTTGGTCTCCATCCCCGATCAGTCCTTGGTCTCTCCTGAGCTGGCTAACTATGTTGGTAGATTTTATGGTGTGGATACTTGTCCATTGGAAACTGGACTGAGACCACCAATTCATTTTACAGAGGCCACCAAACAGCCACCAGAAGATAATAAGTTTTAGTCACTACCAATCTGGGCTGGATAGCGACAAGATCTATTCCACACCCCGTTACCAATCCTCCAAGCCACTGAATTCCCACAAGAAAATAAATCTTTTTGTTGTATGTGGTTATTTGACAGTGTAGAGGCCACCTGTTTCCACTTACGTGTTTGTCAGTTACCTGATGTTTCAGAGCAGCAAGGGGAATTCACTCTGTCTTGAAGGTATTTTAGTGTAAAAATGGGAAGAAAGATAGTCTTGTGGTTAAAACACAAGAATGGGAGACAAGAGGCCCCACAACAGACTTCCTCTGTGACCCTGTGAAAATCAGTTACCCTTTCTGTGCCTCACTTTCTCCATCAGTAAAAAGGGGTTTTGATTATTAAATTCATTAATATTTATGAAATGCTTCAATCATTGCTAATTCCTCCCCTCCCCTTTAACTTCCAAGAAACTCAGTGGTAGATTCCCCCCACCCTCAATATTTGGAAACTAAAAGTCACTCCTTCGACTTGGGCTTAATGAAGTTGTGTCTCTTTATAAGATTATTTAAATATATAAGAGTAATAACAATCAAATTAAGGCTGACAATTTAAGCTTGGCTCTTGCTATTATATCTTCAGGGAGACATGTTTGTTTTCTGTCCAATGCAGTGAATTAAGTCTGAATATCAGCACAAATCTTTAGCCATATCTCAGAGTGATAGGCAGTGGGAGGTAACTGAAGCATATTTATTTATTGACCAAGCTTGTGAAGACCTTGTGCTCAGCTTGATGGCATTTATCTGTCTCAGTGTATGTAACATAATAACTTTTGAACACCACATCTGATCAATTCCTAAATTTCAGAGAATGTTCCCAGACATCAATGGCCTGAACCCTTTTGATTTTGGGGAAAATCAAAAGGGGACAAATGGGGGACATAGGGAGCACCTGCCACCTGACTGGCACAGCCAGAGCTTCATGCACCTCTTCACATGTCTATATATAAAACAATTGGTTGATGGCACTTATTAATGGCTTCCAGCATAACAATACCCCTTCTAATTTTGATCTATGCTCGCAATAGAGATTAACATTTTGATAACTCGTTCAAGGTATCTCCCCAACAGAAAGAAAAATAATGACTGGGGGGACGGACACAGAGCGCCTAACATAGGGCTGGGGAATGGAGGACTTGGGAACACACATGCAGCCCCTAACATGGGAGGAGACTGTGGGGAACACAAAGCCTCTGGCACACAGGGGAAGGTGGGAATCAGGGGCACACAGAACCCTGGCAGAAGGGGGAATTGGGGAACCCTGGCATGTGGCAGAGAGGAGGATGGGGGCACACAGAGCTTTGACTGTGGGGAGATGAGGGACACACAGAACCCAAAGCATAAGGGGGGTGAGGTGGGATAAGTTTCAAGGAGTCCCTGAAATAGGGGCGGATGGGAGGGTTGCACACAAAGAGCTTGGGGTAGGGAGATGGAGGAATGCATGTAGCCCCTGTTGTGTGCAATAAGCTCCGCCTACAGAAGCTATAAAGAGTGTGACCCCCTAGTTCGCATTTTTTAAAAAGTATACACCTGTACATGTTCTGATTGTCTCCCTCTTCCCTGCCATTCATATGTTGTTTGCTTTTTAGATTACTATTGGTTCAGGAGAGCAACTGTACTTTCCTGTGTGCTTAGAACATGCCTAGCAGATTGTGCACTATCAGAATACAAATAATAAGAAGTAACTCATTGCTAAGAAACCATTTTTGCACTAGAGCTAATTCATACCCAAAAGGGTGTTTTTCCTATATACTTTTTTTAAACACCCCCACCCCACATCTCTTTCATCATTAAGTTTGGCCAGATCCTGAAAGCCCTACCAACCATTTACTCCCATTAGTTCCACTGAGACTACTTGCATTTGCAGAATTAAGGCCTATGTTTTATTAACTTAAAAATTAACAGTAAAAATAGGAATCCAGTTGGAACCATTGACTTACTTATCCTGATATTAATGTCAGTGTTATCTCCTATCATTTCTGTAATAGCACAACCCTCATCACTCAATAGTGTATCATACATTGTACTTACCTGCATGGTACTAGTGGCATTTTGAATATGTTTTAAATAATGTAAGATGAGTTGCCTTAATGCCACATTGTTCTTTTAAATAATAAGCCATTTGACGAAGACAGACTTTTGGCTGCTGTCCATGACTACCATATGGTACACAGAGATAAGGGAAGATCTTGTGATTAGGTTCTAAAAAGGAAAAAAAGTAATAAATGTAGTTGTCAGCTGGCTCTTGTTTGTCATGTTTCATAATCCTCATGTACAAGTTTAGGAAATGAGTGAAACTGCTGAAATGATATCTATGAGCATGGTCTATGTACTCTGCAATTCTGAGAAAGTGGAATTTGCTGTAGAATTGTGCTCCAAAATCTAAAGTTTTGTCTATACTAAAAATTGCATTGGCTTAACTTAACAGTGTTTTTAAATTGGTTAAACTAAAGTGATCTAAGCCAGGTTTAAATAATTTTAAGTGTGCCCACAAAGGGGTTTGTACTCTTTAACTAAATCAATTTAGAAAAACATCCTTAGACGATGCAACTTTTAACACAGACAAGGCCCAAGCTTTCATTTAAAAAAAAAAATTTCTAGCCCTTGTCATGGCAAAGAAAACCATGAACTCATCATAAATTGATGTAGTGATGTCTGCCTAAACCAACAGACAGCCTGGAATAATAGCGTTGAAAGATGTGAACTGCTCCACTCATTTTAATAGGGTATTAACTTTGAAAATTAAGCCATTGTGTGTACACACAACTTACATTTCACCAAAGTCCATTTTAAAATGTGTTTATGTCTGGTCTACACACAGTTTTTATACTGATTTAACTATTTTGGTAGTTTGGGTTTTAACTTATAGGGCTACCATATGTCCGGATTTCCCCGGACATGTCCGGCTTTTTGGTCTATAAATAGCCGTCTGGGAGGGATTTTTAAAAATCTAAAAATGTCCGGGATTTCCCCCCAGTCGGCTATTAATAGACAGAAAAGCAGCGGCCAAGCACCGCTGAACACCCAAAGCCCCTTCCCAGCTCCTCCCATCCCCTGCAGCCTTACCATGCTGTCCAGCCCCCCAGCTGTCTTCCCCCTCCTCCACTCCCCTGAATGCTCCGCCCACCTGCTCCTCCCCCTCCCCTGCTTCCTGAGAATCAGATCTTTGCGGGAAGTGTGAAAAGAAGCAGGGGCAAGTGGGAGGCAGCAGCAGGTAAGCTGGGGCAGGGGAAGGGGGGCGTGAGGAGGAGAGCTCCGGGGAGGCGCGGCCCTGGCCGAGCGGCGCCCGGCAGCCCCAGTGGCTCCGGCCCAGCTCGGGCCCCAACGGTTCCGGCCCAGGTTCCGGCCCCAGGGTGGCAGCCCTGGATCCGGCCCCAGCACCCCGGCCCGGGCCCGGCTCTGGCCCCAGCACCCCGGCCCGGCCCGGCTCTGGCCCCAGCACCCCCGGCCCGGGCCTGGCTCCGGCCCCAGCAACCCCGGCCCGGGCCCAGCCCGGCTCCGGCCCCAGCACCCCCAGCCTGGCTCCGGCCCCGGTTCCAGCTGAGCGAGCCAGCCCAGCCCCAAGCCCTGCAACCCCGGCCCGGGCCCGGCCCCAGCACCGCCGGCCCCAGTTCCGGCTGAGCGCACCAGCCCAGTCCCGAGCCCCGCAACCCTGGCCCGGGCCCGGCCCCAGTTCTGGCTGAGCGCGCCAACCCAGGCCCAAGCCCCGCAACCCCGGCCGGAGCACAGCCCGATTCCTGGGCTCTTTAAAGCTGGCCCTGGTCAGGGGACAGGGAGGGGGGGTGGAATGGGTCGGGAGTTTGGGGGGGACTGTCAGAGGGGCAGGGGTGTGGAGAGGGGTTGGGACAGTCAGGGACAGGGAGCAGGGGGGGTTAGATGGGTCTGGGGTTCTGGGGGGGCTGTCAGGGGGGCAGGGGTGTGGAGAGGGGTCGAGGCAGGCAGGTAGCAGAGGGGGTTGGATGGGTCAGGAGTTCTGGGGGTACTGTCAGGGGGCGGGGAGCAGTTGGATAGGGCATGGGAGTCCCCGGGGGTCTGTCTGGGGGTGGGGGGGTGATTATGGGGTGGGGGTGTGGATAAGGGTTGGAGCGGTCAGGGGACAGGTAGGGTCGTAGGGGGTTCTCAGGAGGGGGCAGTCAGGGGACAAGAAGCAGGGCGGCTTAGATAGGGGGTGGGCTCCTAGGGGGCAGTTAGTGGCAGGGTTCCCAGGAGGGGGCAGTCAGGGGACAAGGAGCGGGGGGGGGGAATTGGAGGTTCTGAGGGGGGCAATCAGGGGGTGGGAAGTGGGAGGGAGTGGATGGGGGTGGGGCAGGGGCGGGGCTAGAGCGGGGCTCCTCCCCCCCCAGTGTCCTCTTTTTTGCTTGTGGAAATATGGTAACCCTATTTTAACTATGCTGGTTTCAAACCAAGACAGTGATACAAAAAATGTGTGTAAACAAGCCCTTATTTAAACTAGTATAAACTCCTAAGTAGACACGCTTATCTCAATTTAGTTGAAGTCAATAACTTAAATGATTTTAGTTAAACCAGTACAAGTTGTGTGTGCAAAGCATAATGATATTTATTTCATTGTCAACAATATTAACTATTTCATGACTGGAGCGATGATGATCAATACGTTTACTCACAAATTTAAACGGTCTTTCCACACTTTCCCAGATGTCAAAAGGTCCAACTGCAGGAGCGCCATTTCAGATTTTTGGGGAGAAGGGACTTTAACTGTGATTCCAGGAGCTACGGAGGCACGTGAAAACTCTAATTTTTTTGCAGATAATAACTTAGAAATTAGCTGACAGAAGCACTGTACCTAATTCCTATATAAAGAAAGAAAAAATATATACAAACACGAATTAAAGCCATATTTTATATTTATATTAAATTTAGAACAATCAGGAGATTTAATACAGCAAAATATTCCCAATCCCAAGCCTGGAGATATCAGTTCTGGGGCTTTAACACAGATATCAGAAACATAGGTTTGATACTTTGTACACTATCTTTAGTAGAGATAAATAAAAATAAATAAAATATGCTTAAAATTTGCTTATTTCTCTAACAGACACACTCTGTGTTACTGCCTCTATTTTAGTCAATTGTTTTTCACTCCACTAAACATATACTTATTTAATTTTAAAATATGTGATTAAGCTTTTTTCTCTTTTATTAAGAACGGGAATTTATTTTTCTAATTATTTTGGCATTTATGTTTGTTGATCACAATTATGTATGTAACTCACTAACATTTGACTCCATCATTACTATTAGTTTCAGACTTGGAATCACATTTATTTTCATACAAATTTTAAGTTATTTTACACATATAACTAAAATACAATTTGAAAATAAGCAATCTTCAGTTGCACAGTGTCTAAAGTTATGTGTTTAGATAATTTTTTTTTAAACTGGCACTGCTAGGATGAGTACAAGCTAAATTTACATTCTAGAAGGATACTATTATTTGATTGTACCACTTCTAAATAATGAATGACAAAGCACAATATGGTAATAAAAGTAATTATGATAATTACCCAAGCCAGGACAGGTTAGGTATTTTAGAACTCACTACTCAAAGAATTACATTTAAGCATAAAAGAGAAATAAAGTAATGAAATTCACAGATGAGTCAAAAAACTAAATATAACTACTGTAACTAAAATAACAGTACTGTAAACCTTAACAAACTTTGAAAGAATAAAAATACAGAGAATAGATGTGCATTGCAAATTTTGACTGTAAGTACCAAGAAATAACAACAACAATAATAATAATACAAGTGTGTGTGTGTTGGGGGGAGTGTGTGAGGGAGACTGTGTGTGTGTGAGAGAGAGAGAGAGAGAGAGAGAGAATGTGTTTGGGGGAGCGTGTTAAAGAGTGTGTGTTGGGGGAGTGTATGTGGAAGACTGTGTGTGTGCTTGAGGCTACATCTTCACTACGGGGGGGGTCGATTTAAGATACGCAAATTCAGCTACGCGAATATCGTAGCTGAATTCGATGTATCGCAGCCGACTTACCCCGCTGTAGGGACGGCGGCAAAATCGACCTCTGCGGCTTCCCGTCGACGGCGCTTACTCCCACCTCCGCTGGTGGAGTAAGAGCGTCGATTCGGGGATAAATTGATCCCTGAGAGGTCGATTTCTACCCGCCGATTCAGGCGAGTAGTGTAGACCCAGCCTGAGTGTGTCAGCATGCTGTCTCTTTAAGCCAAACACTCAGGAGCCTGAATGCTTGCTCAGTACAGCAGCAGCACTCACTCCTGAGCCAGAGGCAGCAGCACAGACAGGTCTCTGTCCCTCCCACCCCACCTTAGTAGAGACTGAGCACACAGGAAGAGATAGAGGGACACCCCAATATCAGCTCCCATCCAGATCTGCACAGCAGATCAGGAGGCAGGCTCCTGGTCCCAAGTAGTGAAGCCACTGGTGGCTCCATGGCAGGGGGCAGGAGCAGCACAGCTGCAGAGGGCAGCAAAGCAGGGCAGGGGGGAGGTGGGGGGGAGGGCAGCATTTTTCCTCCTGCTGCAAAGTTCACCCAAATGTGCTATGAAACTCGGAAAGGGGGGCAGGTGCCCCTGCCCTCCCCAAATGGCACTCCTGTCCAACTGTTCCCTACTCCATTACCAAAATTTCAGTATCCCCTTGACAAATTCTGTAATCAACATGTCAAAATACATACATGTTACGTATTATTGTCAATATAAAATTCTGCAGCTCACTGAAAATTAAAAATGTAGGAACAGTGTAAAATTGAATTTAATATCAAATTAAAATAGTGGCAGGGACACGCTTCTGATTGAATTCATTTTCACATACTTACATTTTTACATGTAGATTTTAATGAACTATCTGAAGCTAATGCAGCATCTCCAGTCTGGAATGCCGCAAAATTTAGATCAAGCTTACTCTGCACTGGAGTCCACAGGGACTTGATTATAACCCAAACATTTAATGGTTATGTTTCCCAAACAGAACCAGCACACAGTAACCATTCAATAAGTATCGGGGAATATATGGCAAGGTAATTTGAGAGTCTCTGAATCATGCTGCTGACACAGGGTAGGACAGTTAGGAGATCAGTGGACAAGCAATGCATTCTGCAGTGCTCCTTATGGCTGTTCCCAAAAGGAGGAGCATCACCAATTCTGTTGTGCCTGCTGCCAACAGCAGCATTTGTGGAGAGGGTTAAAGTTAAAGACCTGGCCAAACATCCCAGTTGGCTGACTATGCCCTCTTGGATACCTGGAGTATTGGCAGGCATGCTAGCATAATGCTCAAGGGAGTGGCAGGTACATATTCTGCCCCGTTCTTGTGAAGGTACCAGTAAGTCTCTCTCTGCCCTTTTCCCCATGTCCTCCACACAAGCAAGCCTACATAAAACAAGCCATAATTTTCCCTAAAATCTTAAAAAATATTTTTCTATCTGTGAAGTAATAGATCAAACAAACTGCTGTAGTAATTAGTTACAATTCTGCTAACAGGCAGCAAAGTGTAAGATATCAGGTAGGATATGAGGGCCTTCTAGGAACAAGAAAAACGTGATTTTGAGTCTCCATATTAGGATGTCCTCACATGAACCAACCATCCCCCCCTTAAATCTACAAGGATTACAACTCATGCTGCCGCTGGACCAACCTCAGTTTCTATTTTTAGTACAGAACTTGCTCCTTATTTAGTCCTGAATGCATAGCCAGAAATGTGTTCTCAAATGGCTTAGTAAAAATACTGTATTGGCTATTCTTTTCATAATTTTTCCAGACAAAAAGTTGAGAATCATGTAACGTCTACCTATAAACAACCTTATTTCGAGAGACCACAATAAGACATATTCCAAAAACTATGGGCCAAACTAATCTCTGGAGTAATATTATTGATTTCCCCAAAGTATTACCTGCAGTGAATTTGGCTCTGCTTCAATTAACTAGCAGGTTTTATCTTCTGAAAAACAAACATAGTTAGGAGGCATTCCTTGAAGCTCTAGTATACTGCTGGATGAACCTCTCCAGAAAACATTTTATCCCCTCAGACTAATAGTTTATAAATCCAGTTCATAAAGGCATCTTCCAGCCAAGAAAGAAAGAAACAGTGCAAAATGGAAAATTTTGTGGGTTTGACTCTCTTAGCAAGAATGACCACACAGAAGTATTTTTCTATCACTCAATTAAAAACATAAGAACAAAGTGTTTTGTTTCTGAAAAAAATGTTTTTCCACTAGAGCTCAGACTGTTAGTTTAAGTTGCTGCAGTTATATGAGCAGAAGCTGCTAAAGCACTACACTTTTTACTTGTAGGTCCTGTTCCCACAGTCTTTACATGGCCAATGATATATTTAATTTACCTATGATGGCATGTGTTGCTCATACTTAATACATACTTAAATCTTGAGTTCAGTCTTACTTTTAAGAATATCAAGATTATCATTAGTCTGTAAACAAACTCATGATACAACATAGAGCAATTACTCACATTGTTAATTATTATAATAAATATGGAATACTATATTCTCTGCAGATAAAAATGTATGTTGCCACTAATACATCTTTTTATTTCCCACATGTGAGTGAGCAACTATGCATTGAAATTATGCATATTTCCAAATATGGATTTTTCTTACCACCACAAAAAGGGCCAGATCCTCAGCTGCACTAGAACTGTATTCAGGCTACTTTAAATTCTAGCAACTTGTAACAATCCCCTCGGGGCTATTATGCTAGGCAAGGATCACTGAAATAGAATCCCCATCATCCCCCAACACTCACCCTATGATGGGGGAGTCCGATTATAGATGGGGATTTCCCTTAGCTGCTCTTATAAGGCAACTTTCTGTAGGCCTGGCTGGGCATAAGTAACTTGACATAAGTAAGACCTCATTTCTTCCTCGGCATGGTATGAAAGGTTAAGTTGTTAATAGTGGCTTAACAAGCAGTATGCTGGAGTCAGGATGTCTGTTGCTAGCTAAGATAAGCAGGAACACCCTGGAGCTTGGGTCAATGGACAAGATAAACCTGAAATATAAAAATCAGGTTATACATGGACAGAGCATGCTGTCCAGGGATTGGTTCCTAAAAAATAACCAAGCCAATCATGAAGCATACGATACAATGTATAGTTAAGAATGCATGTGTTATTAGTGTTAGTAAAAATGGATGTAAGGTAAAGTTTTGCTGTGTAACTTTGGATGTGTGGTACGCTCTATACCCACCCTCTACACTTGAATCTAATCAACACAGTGTAGCTTTGCTGTATGCCAAATAAAAGAACCTGAATGACAAGACTGGAGTCAAACTGAGTTCTTGAGGAACCGAGTGGAAGAGATGTTGGGGGAACGCTAACACTTTCTAGGCCAGAGGTGGGCAAACTATGGCCTGTGGGCCACATCCGGCCCACAGGACCCTCCTGGCCCAGGGGGCTAGCCCCCGGCCCCTCCCCCGTGGTCTCCCCTCCCCCGCAGCCTCAGCTCACTGCGCGGTCGGCGCAATGCTCTGGGCAGCTGGGCAGCACAGCTGCAGAGCCGCGCCTGACCCGGTGCTCTGGGCGGCGCAGCTGAAGCGCCACCAGACACCGGTGCTCCAGGCAGCGCGGTAAGAGGTCAAGGTGCAGGGGGTTGGATAGAGGGCAGGGGAGTTCGAGAGGGTTATTGGGGGCGGGGGTGTGGATAGGGGTCGGGGGGGTCAAAGGGCGGGGAACAGGGGGGTTGAATGGGGGCAGGGGTCCCGGGGGGGGGCAGTTAGGAATGAGAGGAGAGGTTGGATGGGGCGGCAGGGGGCAGTCAGGGGCAGGGGTTCCGGGAGCGGTCAGGGAGAAGGGAGCAGGGGTGGTGGATGGGGTAGGTGTCCCGGGAGGTCCATCAGGGGACAGGGAATAGGGAGGGTTGAATAGAGGCGGGGGCCAGGTCACGCCTGGCTGTTTGGGGAGGCACAGCCTCCCCTAACCAGCCCTCCATACAATTTTGGAAACCGATGTGGCCCTCAGGGCAAAAAGTTTGCCCGCCCCTGTTCTAGGCCCTTTGTGATACTCTGGTAACACAAAGGAGCCAGACCATGGGCTAGGATCTGGACCAAAATATTTGTGATATATCCCCAATGTCTTTTTTTTTCTATTTTAATACATTAAATAAAATTAGCTACTTACAAATCTGAATTGAAAAACTAACAACATTTTGTTTTAGATTCAGTAGTTCAATTAACTTTTCCAATTTCTGACTGTGGGTTACAAACAAGGCCAGTGAAAAACAACAGGCATATGCAAACTGTGGATTCAGCAGTCTGAATGAGCATGCTTTGTGTTCCCAAAACTCTCATTCAAGTCAGCGAGAGTTTTGGGTGTGCAAAAATAGAAGATTTGGCTCTGCATCTGGATTTAGGAAAATAAAATTTGAGAATGTAGTGAGGCGGAGTAGCCTCCCTCTGATCCCGGGGGCAGGGAAGGACCACTCGCCGCCCCCTGGTGGTTGGAGCCAGGCCGGATCTGCTCCTTGCACCAGAAACAATAGGTGGGACAAGAAGTATAAGAGGCAAAGCCTGGATCAGCTCAGTTGAGAGAGAACCAGAGAAGGAGTCAGATGCCTCCACTTTGCTGCTGGCCCTTGAGCAGGGACTGAGATGAACCAACCCCTGCTCCTGGAGGAGAACCCCGAGGAGCTGCCAGGACTGCCATCTGATGAGTACCCTGAGGGGCCGCTAGGACTGCCAGCTGCCAAGTACCCTGAGGAGATGGAGGACCCGTGGACTACGGAGCCCTATCCCTGGACCGTGGTAGGAAGTAGCCCAGGGAAACCAGTTTTTAGTCCAGTTTTGCTGTCAGAGTGTGAGTCGTGTTTCAGCAGGATCCCTGCTGACCCAGTGGTGGGATCCTCCACCACTGTTAGGGCCTTGGGCTGGGACCCAGTGGAGTAGTGTGGACCCAAGGCCCCTTACCCCCTGCTGCCAATCCCACCCGTTGGGTGGCAGCCTCCCCACCTTAGGTCAAACAGCCTGTGTTTGTCTGCCATCTGCTGGGCATTAGATTAGACCCAGAGGGTCAGAGCCCCATAGGGCTGGAACTAGGGGTGCTGCTGCACCACCTGGCTTGAAGTAGTAATAACAACCCAAATACATGGATTCCGCCTTCAGCACCCCCACTATAAAAATTGTTTCAGCACCACTGCAGAGCCCTGACTCTATTGATTGCTGTCTGCCCCGACCAGAGGGCTGGGCTAAAGACTGCCTATTGCCCTGTCCCACCCAGAGGATCATGGTCCTGGCTGTGTTGATTGCTGCCTGCTCTAGCCAGAAGGTGGCTGAGTTAAAGACTGCTCCTTGCTCTGCCTTGCCCTGCCCAGAGGGCCAGAGCGCCAGATTGTTCTTGCTGCCTGCCCTAGCCAGTTGGCTTTGGGCTGAAGATTTCCCCCGGCTCTGGCCCACCATGGGGCCCAGTGCCCGGACTGTACATGCTGTCTGCCCCAGCCATGAGGCTAGGCTAAGGACTGATTGTTGACAGGCTCTGCCCAACGGGCCAGGGCTACGGACTGGTGATATGCTAATTCCCCTGCTGATAGACTTTGACCGCTGTGATGTAGTGATGCGGAGTCACCTCCCTCCAAGCCTGAGGAAGAGGGATGACCTCCAACCCACTAGAGAGAGAAATAAAGAAGGTAGATGCCACAAAAAGTACTCAGGAAGATCACTAGCTCAAAAACAAGAGGATATAAACTGAAGCTAAAAAAAGACTCAACACCAAAGGCCTGATGGTCTTCAATGGGTGTCCGGGGTGCTCAGTGTGTTGCACGATTGGGCCATGGTGATTAGTTAAAATCAGGGTATACTATATAAAGAACCTTTAGCAGGCTACCAAAGGCAGAAGTGAAACTGCAACTATTAATATATTCAAAAAAGTTTTTAAATACTTAATACAACATTGCAAGGTATCAGTGCTTGACAAGTGAATAGAGTTATGGTAAATGGGCCTTATGATCCTGGAATGTAGAAAGAAGAAATGTTAGGAGTGGCATTTCTGTCACAAATGTGTCCAATACTAGTACGGCATAATAAAGGTGCCATGAATGAGAATCAATATTTTAAAAATGCCAGTTGCAAGGTAACAAGGGAGAGGATTGTATTCTCTAGTTCATTAGTTCTCAAACTTATTTGATTCGGCCCCCATTTTTGTGTCTGTGGTCATTTATCCCCCCCGCCCCCCCAAGTACATATATTGTCACCCACCTCTGAAAGCAGTGTCGCACCAGCAGCAACGCAGAAGTAAGGGTGGCAATGTGAAAAGTGATATTTGTCAATATCACTTTTCACAGCAGATAGTGCCCCGTTGTCACCCTTACTTCTGGGCTGCTGCTGCCACCCCGGGGCTGACAGCCAGAGCCCTGCTGCTTCCAGAGGAGGGACTGTGGGAGGGGAAGGAGAGCCTGAGCCCAGGTGGCGGGATTCCAGCTTTCCCCTTTATCCCCACCTCCTGGGTGTGCATGGCCCTTCTGCACAAGCCCCAGCCACTCGGGGATGACAGCCACAGCTCTTTAAATTAAAAAAAAAGGAAAAAAGGGCACACCATGCAGAGCCACCTGGCTCCACCCAGGGGCCGAACATGTTGGCTGCTTCGGGGAGCAGCGCAGAGCCAGGGAAGGATAGGGAAGCTTGCCTTAGCCCCGCTGCGCTGCCAACCAGGCGCTGCCTGAAGTAAGCACCATCTGGCCGGAGCCATCCCGGGGCTGACAGCCAGAGCCCTGCTGCTTCCAGAGGAGGGACTGTGGGAGGGGAAGGAGAGCCTGAGCCCAGGTGGCGGGATTCCAGCTTTCCCCTTTATCCCCACCTCCTGGGTGTGCATGGCCCTTCTGCACAAGCCCCAGCCACTCGGGGATGACAGCCAGAGCTCTTTAAATTAAAAAAAAAGGAAAAAAGGGCACACCATGCAGAGCCACCTGGCTCCACCCAGGGGCTGGACATGCTGGCTGCTTTGGGGAGCAGCACAGAGCCAGGGAAGGATAGGGAAGCCTGCCTTAGCCCCGCTGCGCTGCCAACCAGGCGCCGCCTGAAGTAAGCACCATCTGGCCGGAGCCCACACCCCAAATTCCCTGCCCCAGGTTGGAACCCCCTCCCATACTCTAACTCCCTCCCAGAGCCTGCATCCAGAAACCCTGCCCCAGGTCGGAACCCCCTCCTGCACCCCAGGCCTCTGCCCCAGCCCTGAGCCCCCTCCCAGAGCCTGTATCCTGCACCCCCCTCAAACCCCAAATCCTTACCCCAGCCCTGAGCCCCCTCCCGCACCCCAAACACCTCATCCCCGGTGCCACCCCAGAGCCTGCACCCCCAGCCGGAGCCCTCACTCCCTTCTGCATCACAACCCTTGCCCCAGCCCAGTGAAAGTGAGGGTGGGGGAGAGCGAGCGACGGAGGGAGGAGGGCTGGAGTGAGTGGGGGGCGGGGCCTCAGAGAAGGGACGAGGCCTCTGGGAAGGGGCAGGGCAAGGGTGTTCAGTTTTGTGCAATTAGTTTGAGAACTGCAGGTCTAGTTCTATGCATAGAGACATTCAGAAATCGCCCATGGAAGTTCACATAGAGCTATAGGCTATATTAACTTTCTTTGGAAGTTAAGGGGGCTTTCTCGGGCAGTTCCTGGCTGAGTTGATAGTGCATCTCCATAGGAGCTGTGCTGTCAGGAAGCTGTGGCTGAGGCACAAGGAGCCAGGACCCAGTGAAGAGGCACAGGAGGCTCCATGCAGATGGCCCTACATTACTAGCAGATTCCCTTAATATCTAAGACAGGGGTGGGCAAACTACGGCCTGTGGGCCACATCCAGCCCGTGGGACTGTCCTGTCTGGCCCTGGAGCTCCTGGCCCGGGATGCTAGCCCCCGGCCCATCCCCTGCTGTCCCCTCTCCCCCGCAGCCTCAGCTCGCTCGCTCCGCCACCGGCGCAATGCTCTGGGCGGCGGGGCTGTGAGCTCCTGGGGCAGCGCAGCTGCAGAGCCCAGCCTGACCCGGTGCTCTGTGCTGCGTGGTGGTGGCGGCGGCAGCGTGGCGCGGCTGTAGTGCTGCCAGCCACTGATGCTCCAGGCAGCGTGGTAAGGGTGCAGGGTGCAAGGGGGGTTGGATAGAGGGCAGGGGAGTTCAGGGTGGTAGTCAGGGGGTGTGGATAGGGGTCGGGGGGAAACAGAGGGTTGAATGGGGGCAGGGGTCCTGGGGGGGCAGTCAGGAAGGAGGGGAGGTTGGATGAGGCAGCAGGGCGCAATCAGGGGCAGTCAGGGGACAGGGAGAAGGGGTGGTTGGATGGGGCAGGGGATCCGGGGGTCCGTCAGGAATGAGAGGAGGGGTTGGATGGGGCGGTGGGGGTCCGGGGGCAGTCAGGGGACATGGGGGTTGGATGGGGCAGGAGTCCCGGGGTGGGAGGGGCGGAGGGCTGGGCCACGACCCCCTCCCCTAACCGGCCCTCCATACAATTTATGAAACCCGATGCAGCCCTCAGGACAAAAAGTTTGCCCGCCTCTGATCTAAGAGGTTTTGGAGGCCAAACCTCTGTTTCTTCTATAGGGAAGCAATGTCCTGATTCTTACAAGGGTCAAATTTAGAGGAAACTCCACATCTAGCAAGATTTCCCCCTCAGGCCTCTTCCATGGGCTTTCTTAAGGAAGGGCATATTTCAATCCACATTTATTAAAATACTGTAGGTCATGATGCAAATATAATATTTATTTGAGTGTATTTAAAGCATTCTAATATAATTCTAAAAATAAAAATGATTATTCTACCACTTTGTCAAAATAATTGTATAACTTTAACAATCTAATTTTGTATATCATTTTGTGTTTGTTATCCCAAACTACGAAGCAGCGCCCCAAAAACTATTAACATGTTATGCCTGACATAATGACCACTTCTGTTTTGAGCTAGCAAATATGCAAAACATTAAAATCATTGAACTGCCATTTTAAATCAAAATGCTGTGGGTCATTAGTACTATAAAGTAGAGCTGTGTGGATAACTGATTTTTTGATTGCTGACAGGTCCAAAAAATGGGGGAATTTTTTTTTGGTGGGGTCAACCTGAATCAAACATTTGTGGAAATTTTTGACAAATAGGAAAGTCAGGAAAGAAATTGTTTTGATCAACCCGCAATTAAACATTTTGTTTTGATTTCAGGCACTTTTAACTGTTTCTTTTAATAAAAAGCTAATGAAATTTGGAAACATCTGGCTACAGTCACAAAACTGAGAAGATAGTGGTGATAATGCCCTCTTATGCCCAATAGCCAGAGCACTCACCTAAAATGGGGGAAACCCAAGTTCCAAGCCTTGTTCTGCAGCAGAGACTTGAACCCAGGTATCCCACAGCCCGAATCCTCTAACCACTAGACCAGGGATCGGCAACCTTTGACACGGCCTGTCAGGGAAATCCGTGGCAGAAATCCAGGTCAGTTTGTTTGCCTACAGCGTCCACAGGTTTGGCCAATCGAAGCTCCCACTTGCTGCCGTTCGCCATTCTAGACCAACGGGGGCTGTGGGAAGCAGTGGCCAGCACATCCCTCGGCCCATGTCGCTTCCCGCAGCTCCCATTGGCTTGGAACGGCGAACTGTGGCCAGTGGGAACTGCGATTGGCCGAACCTGAGGACACTGCAGGTAAACAAACCGTCCCGGATTTCCGCCAGTGGATTTCCCTGATGGGCCATGTGCCAAAGGTTGCTGATCTCTGCACTAGACTATTATGTACCAGTGATAAGGAGTGGGGAAAGCACTGTCAGTCTCTCCTATTGAAGCTGATCCATTTTGTATAAATAATTAAATATTCATTGAGCCAGTAACTGTGATTGTAATAACCCAATGGTTAGGGCATTCACCATGGAGAGCAAAGGGAACATGGGTTCCAGTCCTTGCCCCAGTGAATACATAATTATTTATACAGAGTGGAATAGCTTCAATAGGAGGGATTTGAAAGAGGACACCCTGCAATACCCAGTTCACGATGATTAAGGGCACTCTGGAGCAGGGACTTGACCCTGGTTTTCTACAAGCCAGCTGAGTGGACTAACCACGGGGACATATACCATCACCACTATCTTCTTCTCTGTTTTGTGAACCTTACCTAACATTTCTGATTTTTCCCCACAGAACCAATTTGCTGACATCAACACACATTAGTAAAATGTTTGCGTTGACTTGAATCTGCATTTTTCAGGGGGGAGGGGAAAAGATTTTAGGCCAAGATTTTCACACCGCTTTACTTTGAAATCTGCTTTGATTAACAGTCTTTTTTTTTAAATGTGAGCATAAGTGTATTCCCGCAGAATTTGTTAAGTCTGGTAACGCTAATGAAGAGCAAGCAAAAATAATGGTTTTTATTTACCCACTCTAACATCTAAGAGGTGAGGACAGCTTGATGCAAATAATGAAAAACCACAAAACATTTTCCACTGCCGTTAACCACTTGAATATACCTATGCACATGCAGCACACATCCTCTGAAGCCTTGTGACCCTTTGTACTTAAATTCTGTGTCCTACTATTCTGCTGTGCTGACATTTTAAAATATGCTGTATGACATGCCTTTCTAAGGGCTTGGTGCTGGACAGGCATGGGAATGGAGTGCAAGCCATTAAATATAAACGTATTCAATTTCAGATTCAGTAAATCACCCATATGGAACAAAGGGTAACATCAGAGGCACATGAATTGTAGCAATAATACAGAAAAGGACAATAATCTAAAATTAAACTACACAGGATACCTATCAGTTCGATTACGCAAATGAGTAGTCCCACTGAAGCTACAAGTTGCTCACATGTATCAGCGTTCACAGGATCAGAAACTTTATTTGATATACTATAAAATGCACTGACCTGATTTTCTACAGGTTTGCAGTTTGTTGTCATTTACACCTGTGCAAAGTGAGTATAAAACACTTCTACTCTCATTAGATAACATTTTTACTTGCACTTTGCACATGAGTAAATGATTAAACAAGGTTCAAATCAGTGGAAGATTTGGACCTTTACTTGACCACCTGAACGCAAGTGGACACACAAGATCTTCTGAACTCTTCTCAACTCCAGTTCTAAGGAGAGCTTGGTGCAGTTTAGACGGTGGGATAGAGAAGCCCAACATGGGCAGCGGGTAAAGCTTCCCCTTGGGAAGACTAGCTCTCTATCCCGCCTCTTCCGCCCGAGGCCCTGCCTCTTCTGCCTGCATCCCTGCCCCCGCTCAAGGCCCCACCCCCACCGCTCATTGTGTTCCTCCTCTTCTCCCGCAAGGCCTCCGCCACTCACCATGTTCCTCCTCTTCTCCACCCCCATTCCCTGCAAGGCCCCCACTGCCCGCAGGGATGCGGCGAGTGGCAGGGGCTTGTGGGCGATGGGAGGGTGGAGGAGAGGAGATACATGGGGAGCAGCGGGTACTTCTGGAGGGGGGGAGTGGAGTGGAGGAGAGGAGGGACTCAGACAGACAGCGGCAGGTGTTGAGGTCCTTGGGGAAGGGTTGGAGCAGCGATGGGAAGAGGCAGAGTGCAGGCGGACCACCACAGCCCAGGCGTCCAGTGGCAGATTGGCAGTGGCTGCGCTGGCCTATTATACCTGCTGTTTATGAAGCCCATCTTTGTTGCCCCTTGATCCTAAGCCAATCTGGTGCTGGGCCAGTGCCGTGCTGAAATTTAGAGCAGTCTTCAGCTTGCTCTAACTTGCACTGGCTGCCCAAAGGGCTGTTCTCAGAGATAAAATTTGTCAGAACATAGGGACACCGCAACCCTCTTTCCCCTCTGATAATGCTTCTGGCACCACCTGAGGGGATGAGGGGCGGACATATTGTAGGAGATGCTACAGTGACTGTGTCATTCAAGCATCCCACTATGCAGGGGAGATCCTCCAAGAGTGTGAGGTCAGGTCGGCAGTCTTATGGCACTTTTGTTTCAGGAGAAGTTGCCCTCACCCAACCAAGGATCTAGCCCATGAAGTCCTTGGTTAAGGATGCCTAAAGCACAGTTGTTATGTTTAAGTGCCTGAGCCTGCACCCCTTATTCATTCATTGAAATCATTCTGGCTTCAATAGGACTACTTACATAGCTAAGGACTATTTGTGTAAGTAAGGTAGTAGGATTGGGCCCCAAACCTGGCCACCCTTTTTTCTTTTAAGTCAATTGCCAAATGTTTCCATGCTACAATTCCACTCGACTTGTTCTTTTACATAGCTCTTATGGCAACCAATGTACCCTCTCAATTTTCTTTGCACTGAACAGGCTACAAACTCCACTGAGCATTACATTTTTATCCTTCTCCTTTATTATTTTTTTAAAAGTCTTCTTACACTGAGTTAACTTGTCACTGTACTGCTACAACTGTATATGTGCAATGAGAAGAAAATATCTTAGCAAGGTCATGCCACATATGAATGAAAACTCACGTGAGCATTTAAATTAACTTTGTGCTGAATGTCCCTCTTGAGCTGACCATTGGGAGCATTTGCCGATAGGGTGACGATGTCCCAATTTTATAGGGACAGTCCTAATTTTTTCTTATATAGGCACCTATTATCCCCCAACCCCTGTCCCGATTTTTCTCACTTGCTGTCTGGTCACCCTATTTGCTGATCATTCTAATCTTGCATTTTTCTTTTTAAAGCAGAGCATGTCCTATTTTTCAAATTAATCTATAATTAATTCATTTAGAAAATAAAAAGTTAAGACTCCCTTGCTGGATTACTGGCAGGCTACAGTCAGTGGTTTATTTCTGAAGGTTTCATGATCTGGAGTATATTTTTCTGGCATTTCTATGTACACTTTGACACATCTCCAGCAGTAAAACCAAATCTAACAATTTAAATTGCAGAGAGGGTAGGCGTCAGAAACCAAATCATGTTTCTTGCTGCATTTTATCAAACCTGACTTGTAATTAATAGCTTAATTTTTTTCTATTTCATACTTCTGCTTTCATAAATGTTTGTAATACATTTCCTCCCCCATCAACCAGGCTCTGGTTTATTTCAGTTCTAATTTTCCAAACTTTTAATGTCAGAACACCAAACTTCATTGAGTGCATCCGATGAAGTGGGCATTCACCCACAAAAGCTTATGCTCCAATACATCTGTTAGTCTTAAAGGTGCCACAGGACTCTCTGTTGCTTTTTACAGATCCAGACTAACACGGCTACCCCTCTGATACCAGTCCTAATAGACATCCAAAGCCACATTTTCAAAAGACCTCAGTGCTCATTCCCATTTAAATTAAGTGGCCAGATTTTCAAAGAGCTCAGAATCCAGCAGCTCTCAGTGGGAGTCTTGCCACTCATTTGGAAGCTTATCTTTTTTGAAAATCTGGCCCATTGTGATCCAAATTCTGCCCTCGTTTACACCCAAGTGACCCCTGAATTTTTTTCTCCATTTTACTGTTCCTGAGCCTGATTCTGAAAACTCTTATTCTCCGACGTATTCCCACGGACTTAAATGAGACTTGGTGAGTCAGGAGTACTTGTGTCAGGATCAGGCTCTCTGTATGCCTCTGATTTAACTCTAGCCCTAACCTCAGATCCTTACACTGATGCCCTAACTCCATCAGAGTGAAATGTCTGGCAGGATGTACAGTTGTAAGAGGAAGCAGGGGAGCCACTGGCTGACCAGCTCCTGACACTTGGGCTCACCTCAGCCCCCGAGCCAGGACTGAACTTGCCCCAGCTCAGCCTAAGAGGAGGAGGGTATGACCAGGACCCCATCCAAGGGGGCCAAATGCTTCCACTGCAGGGAGCCGCTGTGTGACACAGCCACCGTGCTAGGGCTGAACCTGTGCCCACAGGGAGAATCGGGCGGCTGGGCAAGTAAGGGATAGGACATGTTGGGGTGGGTGCTCTGCAGGGTGAGCTACAGAGACATGGCTGGGGGTGGCGCACCTGGCTCCAGGATGGGAAGCAGGGTCCTAATGGTTTGTGACTGTCTTGCCATGGGTAGTTGCTTCCCAGTCCCAGCTCAATCACCCCAGTTCCAATCCTACCCGATCCCTGGCCTGATCCAGAGTGCCTCTGCAGCTGTTCCACCCCTCAGGTCCTGCTCTCATCTCCATCCCCAGCAGCATGGAGTCACCAGCCCAACCCTTGCAGCACCTGTCCCAGAGACAGAGGAAGTTGTGAGAGGCATGGTTTGTGACATGCACAGTATATGGGAGATTGCTGCACAGCCACACGTGTGTGCAGTTTACAGGGAATGTTGGTGGCACCACAGTTTTCCCATTTCTGTCATATCAAGGATGTGAAGGAGAATTACACAAACATACTGCTTCAGACCTTACTCAATGGAAATATAAAACATCACATTATTATTATTATTTATTATCTGTATTACCATAGTGCATATGAGCCTTAGTGCTAGACCAGGACCCCATTCTGTGTTTGATTGTGCCAGTAGAAATGTCTTACTATTTAACACAGTGGTCCCCAAACTTTTCAGGGTCTCGCCCCCCCCCCCCCCTTCCCTCTGTCCATGCCTCCTCCTCTCTCCCTGGAGCCGCAGCTGGAGGGGAGGGGGACGTGGACTGGGGTAAGGGGCCGAGGCTAGGGCTGCAGCTGCGGGGTGAGTCTGGGGCAGGGCCAGGTGCAGAGCCGTGACTGGGTCATGGCTAGGGGCGGGGCCTGATCAGAGCTGGGTGTGGCGCAGGGCTCAGTGGCACTTCCTCCTCACCCCCTGTGGGGGCTGGCCCGGCCCCACCACACATCTCTGAATGTTTCTCCCGCACCCCACAGTTTGGGGACCTCTGTTTTAACAGATAAAATTTCCTGACTCCATGAGCACTGAGCACGTTTCATCCCATCACAGCTTCTAGTACTGATCTGATTAAAGTTGCCTGTGCAATCTTAACTTGGCCCCTTTGTGCATATGCATTCTGATACAGTCTTTACTTATATGATCACATACTATTTTTTCTACAGGACTCCGCCTCATTCAGGGCACAGATGGCCTTCTCCGGGGATGAATCAGTGTTGTGCTATAAACTGTTGTCTGCAAGACCCTGCCTCATCTGTTGCAGAAGCTGGTAGGTGTGTAATGAATGAGGCAGGAAGATCAAAGCAGGTCTCATGGTTAAGGCAGTTGAATGTTGCCATGGAAATCTGAATCTAATTCCTGTTTCTGCCACTGGAGTTCCTGTGTGATAGTAAGCAAGTCACTTAAACCAAACCTTTTACAGGTGGTCACTAATTGTGCATGCTCATTCAGTGGGTGCTTGACTTGATATCCTGAAGTCTGACTTGCAGAAGTGCTGAATGCTCATAGCTGCAACTGAAGTCAATAGGAGCTGTGCTTGGACATATAAAGAACTCTATAATGCTGAAAAAAATCAGGTTCTAGGTATTTCAAATTGTGCACCCAAAATTAGTGGACACTTTTTGATCTTAATCGCACAGTGTCTTAATTCCCCATCTGTAAAGTGTGGTTAAATAATACCCTCTCACTTCACAGCAGTGTTGTGAAGATTAATTAATTAATATCTGTGAAGCACTCAGATACTAGAGTGATGTGGGCCATAGACAGATCCCATGAGGAAATTAATAAATCTGTCTTCAAAACAGGGTTTGAATAGTATGCAGTAAATAAGCCATAGACCCACACAGTGAACAATGAGGAGAAAACAAAATATTGAACAACTGCACGATAAGACAGCACTGTCTACCTTTTTCTTTCTGAGCTCCCCCTCCCCCCGCACATGTTATAAAAAACTCCACTGCCAAGCTATGCCACAACAACTTTTTTCTGCATATAAAAGCCAGAGCCGGCATTAGGGGGTAGCAAGCAAGGCTATTGTCCTGGGCCTCACACCACAGGGGGCCCCGCAAAGCTAGGTTGCTCAGGATTCGACTTCAGCCCCAGGTGGCAGGATTCAGAGCCCCAGGTTTCAGCCCCACATGGTGGAGCTTCGGCTTTCTGCCTTGGGCCCCAGTGAGTCTAACACTGACCCTGCTTGGCGGCCCCCCAAAACCCATTTGCGGCCCCCCAGGGGGGCCCCGGATCCCTGGTTGAGAATCACTGATCTATCCTATGAACTGAATAAAGTAGGGGGTCCTGTGGAAAAAAAATAGTATGTGATCCTGTAATTGGAGACTGTATCATAATGTAAATGCATAAGGGGGCCAAATTATGGTTGCAGAAATAATCTTAATTCTGGTGTTTTCTAACTTTTGAGTGCTTGATTTTGCAACCTTAATAACGTTCTTTTAACAAGCTATTTTGTGATAATATACATTAAAATCAAATAGGATAAAACTAACCAACAATCTGTTTTAGTTCATATTTGACATAGAAAAATATAACACTACTGGAACAAAAAGTAGAAAGTTTACAGAGTTGTTGTGCCCTTACCATGCCCCCTCAACTCCCCCCACGTCCTCAGAATATAAGGACAAAGGTTGTTTTCAGAAGGTGCCCTTAATGGCATTTTAACAGTTACTGCTGTCTATTTCCCCTCTCCAGTTGAGTAGAATTTACTTCTAAAATAAACCATTTAACATAAAAAAAAACCCCATCATAATAGTTTCAGCTTGTTACTGAAAGCTAAATCCGTATAAAACCTCGGTATATGACCCTGAAGCTGGGAAACATGGATTGTTTAGAATGTTCCTCTGAAATAGCCTCTTATTTTGTTGAATAGATTTCTAAATTATATATATTACTAAAAATGCACCCATCTGTTTCTAAATATTTCTATGCAGATAACAATTCTGTGGAAGGGAGAGGAAGTTGGAACTAGGGAACTGACCAAATCATAGTGTTGGCAGAGGTGATAAATGGCTCTGTTTATCAACCATGGAACTGATACTAGCAGTTTTACAAAGTTGCAGCAGGAACATTTACTCTTTAGATATTTCATTGCATACAGACAACAATTAAAATGAGATGGGGATTTTTTGGCAAGCTACACAATCTCTATTTTTATAAATAAAATAAACACGAAAAGAAAGTGTGCAGTGATTATAGGAGAGGGTATTACTGTACACAATAAATGAAATATGATCTACCTATTGCTATGTATCTAAAGATTCCACAGAACAGTCACCACAACAGCTGTCTTTAGAGAATAATAAAGAAAAGGCATGAAGAGTGGAAAAGGTATTGTCTTATCTTATAAAACATATGATCTTTTACCCACTATTCTCTAAACACAAAAACAGTTTCAGCCATGACAGTTCCTGTTTCAAATGTCCAGCCCTAACGCCTGATTTTACAACAATATGTTTTTGCACTACAAGATTACAGCAGACAAGACCAGGACTTCATTTGATTTACTGACTGATTCTGTTCTGTTTCCTTTTAAAGATAAAGAATGTGTTCAAAGTTGCCTGAGTGTGAGAATGTGATCACTTCTTGGAAAGCTTCCTTCACTCTGGGAACCATCTAAGAAGCTATTTCTAAATTATATTAGAGCACATCCCTTCCCTATTCTTCCCTATGGATGAGTACCAGCACTCTTAACTCTGAGGCCTTGTCTACACTACGAGAGTAGTTCGATTTTACTTAAATCGAATTTTTGGAATCGATATTGCAAAGTCGAACGTGTGTGTCCACACTAAGGACAGTAATTCGACTTTGTGAGTCCACACTAACGGGGAAAGCGTCGACATTGGAAGTGGTGCACTGTGGTCAGCTATCCCACAGTTCCCGGAGTCCCCGCTGCCCATTGGAATTCTGGGTGGAGCCGCAAATGCCTTCTGGGTAAAAAAAAGGTGTCCAGGGTGCTTTTGGGTAACTGTCGTCATCCGTCCATCACTCCCGCCCTCCCTCCCTGAAAGCGCCGGCGGGAAATCAGTTCGCGCACTTTTCTAGTCAGTGACAGCGCGGACGCCACAGCACTGCGAGCATGGAGCCTGCTGCAACCATCACTGCAGTTGTGGCCGCTCTCAACGCCTCGCAACTTATCATACACCTTTCCCTGAGGCAGATGCAGAAAAGTCAGGCGAGGAGGCTACGTCAACGCGGTGATGGCCTGAAGTCTGAGAGTAGCACAGACCTCTCAGAAAGCAGGGGACCCAGCGCCGAGAACATCACGGTGGCAATGGGTCATGTTGATGCCGTCGAAAGGAGATTCTGGGCACGGGAAACAAGCACTGAGTGGTGGGACCGCATAGTGCTGCAGGTCTGGGATGAATCCCAGTGGCTGCGAAACTTTCGCATGCGGAAGGGAACTTTCCTGGAACTTTGTGAGTTGCTGTCCCCTGCCCTGAAGCGCAATGACACCCGGATGCGAGCAGCCCTGACTGTCCAGAAGCGAGTGGCCATAGCCCTGTGGAAGCTTGCAACGCCAGACAGCTACCGGTCAGTCGCGAACCAGTTTGGGGTGGGCAAATCTACCGTGGGGGTTGTTGTGATGCAAGTAGCCAAGGCAATCGTTGATGTACTGCTGCCAAAGGTAGTCACCCTGGGAAACGTGGAGGCGATCATAGATGGCTTCGCAGCGATGGGATTCCCAAACTGCGGTGGGGCCATAGATGGAACTCACATCCCTATCCTGGCACCGGAACACCAGGCCAGCCAGTACATTAACAGAAAGGGCTACTTTTCCATGGTGCTGCAAGCACTGGTGGACCACAGGGGACGTTTTACCAACATCTACGTGGGATGGCCGGGCAAGGTTCATGACGCTCGTGTTTTCAGGAACTCTGGTCTGTTTAGACGGCTGCAGCAAGGTATTTACTTCCCGGACCACAAAATAACTCTTGGGGATGTGGAGATGCCTATAGTCATCCTCGGGGACCCAGCCTACCCGCTAATGCCCTGGCTCATGAAGCCCTATACTGGCGCCCTGGACACTGAAAAAGAACTCTTCAACTACCGGCTGAGCAAGTGCAGAATGGTGGTGGAGTGTGCTTTTGGCCGTCTCAAGGGGAGATGGAGAAGCTTACTGACTCGCTGTGATCTCAGCGAAACCAATATCCCCATTGTTATTGCAGCTTGCTGTGTGCTCCACAATCTCTGTGAGAGCAAGGGGGAGACCTTTATGGCGGGGTGGGAGGTTGAGGAAAATAGCCTGGCTGCTGATTACTCACAGCCAGACAGCCGGGCGATTAGAAGAGACCAGCGGGAAGCGCTGTGCATCCGGGAGGCTTTGAAAGCAAAGTTCCTGAGTGAGCAGGGTAACCTGTGACTTTAAAGTTTGTGTATTGAGAAGCTAAACCTGCCCCCATTTCTTTGCCCAGTTAATGTTGACTATCCTATCCAGTTACATACCCCCTTCACCCCACTTCCAACACACGTTTCAAAATAAAAATAGTTCTACTTTGTTAAAGCACACCGTTTTCTTTAATACTGTATTCGCGGGAATTTTTTAAAACTGGGACGCAGACTGTGGTGCGGAGCGGTGTACTGTAGTGGCGCGAATGCAGCTTCTAAACTCAAGGATTGACAGGCTCCGCTGCGGTGGGATGGTTGTTTCAACGGAGCCTGTCACCCCTCCTGATAGGGACTGTGTGTATGGGGGGGTCTATGTGACTTTGTGGCAGGGGGAGGACGGTTACAGATCCCCTGCTGTGTGGCTCTGTGATCCTGCCTAAGGACCGCCGCTTAAGATCTGTAACTGCCCTCCCCTGCCACAAAGTCACAGAGCAACCCACCCCCCACCACATAACATGAAAACAACCTCCCAGACTAACCAGGGTAACTAGTCACTGCATCACTGCACTATGTATGTGCCCTGCTGCTGTGCCTGCCCCCGACTATATACCCTGCCAAAGGTGACTGTCCTGTCGAATTACCAACCCCCTATCCCCCCCTCCTGCAAAAGAACATGATGGAAACAGTAGTTAACAGAAACGTATTTTTTATTATCAACCAAACATGGAACTGGGAAAGTGAAACTTGGACAGGGGCTTGTGTCAGGCGGGAAGGAAAGAACTTGTCAAATTTTGGGGAATGAGAGCCTTCTGCTGCTCGAGCTCTCTGCAGGGGTGGAGTGAGAGTTAGCAGGGACTCTGCCGCCTCTCCTTCTGTGCACTTTGGGTGAGGGGAGTATGGGACTTGGTGGCGGGGGAGGGCGGTTAGAGATGGACTGCAGCGGGGCTCTGTCCTCCTGCCTCCGTTCCTGCAGAACATCCACAAGGCGCCGGAGCGTGTCCGTTTGCTCCCTCATTAGTCCAAGCAGGGTTTGAGTCGCCTGCTGGTCTTCCTGACGCCACCTCTCCTCCCGATCCATGTTGGCTTGGTGCATTCGGGTCAAGTTCTCCCGCCACTGGGTCTGCTGTGCTGCCTGGGCTCTGGAGCAGGCTATAAGCTCCGAGAACATGTCCTCCCGTGTCCTCTTCTTCTTATGCCTAATCCGCGCTAGCCTCTGGGAGTGTGCTGACAGGCTAGGTTGTGAGACAGTCGCAGATGGGGCTGTGGGAATGGGAAAAAGGGAGTGAATTCCTCAGAAAGATAAATGTAGTTGTGAACAAAGAACATAGTCTTTCTCTGTTAACAAGACCATGCACAGCACCTCTCACATGCGCACTCAGCACAAGGTCGAATTCTCGGCCTTCGCATTCAGTGCCTGGGGTCTTCTACAGCACATTTGAGAAGCCTCTCAGGAGAACGGAATTTCTGTTGCAGGCAGACATGGTAAGCCGTAGACTTGTGGCAGCTTAAAACTTTAATATTAGCAATGGCCTCATTTCACATTGAAATCAATGTCGGTCCCTGCTGCCAGCAATTCGGCAAGCAGGAAGTCTGCTCCTGTCCCACACCCTCGCGGCTGTCCCCGGGAACGATCCCTTTCGGCTGCCCCTCTCCCGCCTCCACCGCGTGGCTGCAAACCAGCGGTTACAGTTCTGTAAAGGAACGGCAAAGCAGTCCCAACACTAACATTCCCCTACCTCATTCAAAGCAGGTCATCATGAGCGACATCACCCTCATGAGGATCTCTGACAGCGAGAAAGAGAGAATGCTCCGGGAAAGCCTGCAAAGACCAGGGCCGTATGCCGCCATGCTGTGCAGAGCAATGATTCCAGAGTACTTGATAGTCTCGTGGCGTGGCAACGTGTCCTACTACGGAGGACCCAATAAGGCCGCTCTCCCCAAGAACCTAATGCAGCGGATTTCCAATTACCTCCAGGAGAGCTTCCTCGAGATGTCACAGGAGGATTTCTGCTCCATCCCCGGACATATAGACCGCATTTTACTGTAGCTGCTGTAGCAGTGACTAACCAGTAGAGCGGCTTGGGCAGGACAATCATGCAAAACCGGACATTGCTAGATTTTTTTTCAATAGTTGCACTGCCCATGACTGAACCGTTAAGCTAATCAAACTAATCATGAGAAACCCATTTTTTAAATTGTTAATATTCCTGTTCTGTTACAAATAAATGTTTAGATTTTTACAACACTTACTGGCTGATCCTTCCCCAGATTCTTTGTCCGGGGTAACGGCTGGGGAGGGTTGGTAGGGGATCTCTGTAAGGGTGATGAAGAGATCCTGGCTGTCGGGGAAATCAGCGTTGTGAGCGCTGTCGACTGCCTCGTCCTCATCTCCTTCCTCATCTTCCCCGTCCGCTAACATGTCCGAGGATCCAGCCGTGGACACTATCCCATCCTCAGAGTCCACGGTCACTGGTGGGGTAGTGGTGGCGGCCGCACCGAGGATGGAATGCAGTGCCTCGTAGAAACGGGATGTCTGGGGATGGGATCCGGAGCGTCCGTTTGCCTCTTTGGTCTTCTGGTAGCCTTGTCTCAGCTCCTTGATTTTCACGCGGCACTGCGTTACATCCCGGCTGTATCCTCTCTCTGCCATGTCTTTAGAGATCTTCTCGTAGATCTTTGCATTCCGTCTTTTGGATCGCAGCTCGGAAAGCACGGACTCATCGCCCCACACAGCGATGAGATCCAAGACTTCCCGATCAGTCCATGCTGGGGCCCTCTTTCTATTCTGAGATTGCACGGCCATCACTGCTGGAGAGCTCTGCATCGTTGCCAGTGCTGCTGAGCTCGCCACGATGTCCAGACAGGAAATGAGATTCAAACTGGCCAGACAGGAAAAGGAATTCAAATTCAAATTTTCCCGGGGCTTTTCCTGTGTGGCAGTTCAGAGCATCCGAGCTCGTACTGCTGTCCAGAGTGTCAACAGAGTGGTGCACTGTGGGATAGCTCCCGGAGCTATTAGCGTCGATTTCCATCCACACCTAGCGTAATTCGACATGGCCATGTCGAATTTAGCGCTACTCCCCTCGTCGGGGAGGAGTACAGAAGTCGAATTAAAGAGACCTCTATGTCGAACTAAATACCTTCGCGGTGTGGACGGGTGCAGGGTTAATTCGATGTAACGGCGCTAACTTCGACATAAACGCCTAGTGTAGACCAGGCCTGAGAGCTGTATCTATATATAAATAATCGGTTTTGCCAGTAAGGTAAGTGAGAGGTTGCAAGAGATAGTTAAAGACAGACATAGGAGAAGAACCCAATATAACAGACAAAGTCTCACTTAACTGCACTGCTTTCAGAATGAATGTCTACTGTGTGTGCTTGATTACAATATCTGCTGCTTCAACTGCTAGATGACATTCTCCTCTCAGAGATAGGGACAGAATCTAGCAGTCCTGACTTTCAGTTCTGCCCAGCTCTAACCAACAGATGACCCTTTCCACTCTACAACTCTGGATATGTTCAGATTTGGATAGATGCATTTGTAGTAATTCAAATGCATGCACCTCATCCTCTTTCTCTTCCCTTACTATATATTAAAAATAAGATTTGGACAATGGAGAGCAAATCCTTAGATAACTTGTCACCTGTGGCAATGTTATCTTGTATACACTACTCAGGGTATGACTACACTGCAAAAACAACTCCTGTGGCAGTGCTGAGTCTCAGAGCCCAGGTATACAGATTTGGGCTTGTGGGGCTCATGCTACGGCGCTAAAAATAGCTGTGTAGATGTTTTCACTCGTGGCACTCAGCGCTTTGAAACCAGATGTTTGTGTGTGTGTGTGTCTTATACCCCACTGGAATGTTTACACTGCTATTTTTAGCTCAATAACATATATCTTAGTCTATAGACCCCAGCTCTGAGATTTGCTCCAGCGGGGGGGTTTGTTTTTTGTTTTTGTGTTGTAAATGTACCCTTAGCTTCTCAAAGAGGTTTCTCACTAAACAATCACGCTTTCTCACTCTCTTGCAGGCTATTAGTTTGGAAAAACTTATGAAGAACAAAGGAGGTGCCATAAGAATGGCGAGAAACAAATGTGGTGCCTATCTTCAAAAAAGATAAGACAACTTGTATTGGCAATTATTATTATTTGTACTTCGGTAACATCCAAAGGCCCCTTGCTGGATCAATAACCCACTGTGCTAGGTGCTATTCAAGCACAAACAAAGGTATGATTCATGCTCCAAATATCTTGTTTCTAATTTATATTCTTAATAAAAAATGGAAACACTGAACATCCAAACCACATTTTCAAACCCAGGTGCCAAAACTAAGCTAAATCTCTTTTTAGACACCCAGATAATGCCACTAACTTGGGCACCTAAACTGGACCTAGCTTTAGGCAAGCCATGTTTGAAAATTTTGACCCTAAAGGATAACATAATCCTAGGTAGTAATCAATCTGGGTTTATAAAGAACAGATCTTATCAGATAAGCTTGCTTTTTTTTTTTTTTAAATTATAAAATGCTTGGTGTAGATATTATATGTTTGGATTTAAGCAACATCTCATGAAACCTTACTCTGAAGATCACTCAAATTGAGAAAATTAATGTAAACTGAAAGCTGACTGAAGAACAATAAACAAGGGTAATGATATACAACCTTGTAGCTATTTGTGGAGTGCTACAGGCACTGGTGTGAAGCCTTGTTTCACTTGCCATCTTTACTGGTCTGGAAGAAATCATGTTGCAGACACCACTGAAGATGGTAATATAGTACAAAATATCATAGAGTTGTTAAAAATAGGGTTACCATATTTTGTGCCTCCAAAAGGAGGACACTCCACAGGGCCCCGCCCCCGCCCCGCCCATGCCCCCGCCCCAACTCCGCCCCTTCCCCAAAGTCTCCGCCCCCTCCCCTGCTTCCCGCGAACATTTGATTCGCGGGAAGCCTGAAGCAGGTAAGGGGGTGTGTGGGGGGAGGAGGCGCGGCCCAGGCTGGCCCCCCCGGCATTTCCAGCCTGGGTCGGCTCGGGCCCTGGGGTGCTGGCCCCGGGCCCGGCCCCCGGCCGACCACCCCCGGCCCGCCCAGCACTGCCGGCCCCCAGGCCCCCGGCCGAGCACCCCCAGCCCGCCCAGCACCGCCGGTCCCCGGCGGCCCGGCGCACCCCCCGGCCCCCCAGCACTGCCGGCCCCGGGCCAGCCCCCGGCCCAGCGGGACCGGATTTTCCCGGACATGTTCGGCTTTTTGGGATTTCCCCCCGGACGGGGATTTGAGTCCCAAAAAGCTGGACATGTCCGGGAAAATCTGGACGTATGGTAACCCTAGTTAGAAACATAGACAGAAAACAACAAAATGAGATTCGGCTCAGAAAAACACAAGCTATAATAAAAATAATTTCTAACACTAATTCAATGGGAGGGATTAATATGAAAAAACCCTATGGATAATAATGAACAGCAAGTTACACATAAGTTTGAAATGTGGTGTCACCAAAAAGACCAACGCAGTTTTGAGCTGCATACTTAGCGCTTGTGTATACAATGATTTAGCAAGCCGGAATGTGAGTCTACAGCACTCTAGCTAGCCTGCCGTGCACTAAGTGACCATGCTGCTGCACACTAAAAGTTCCATAGTGCACTTCCATCTACTGAAATTTCAAAGAGCAAGTAGATCAAAGCATACAATGAAACCTTTAGTGTGTGGCAGCATGGTCCTCATAGCCACTTATATACAGCAGGCTAGAATGCTTTGCTTGCGACACACTAAATCACTGTATAGACAAGCAGGGCCGGATTAACCTTTTGTGGGCCTGGTGCCAAACATATTTGTGGGCCCCCCATGGGGGCAATGGAGCATGGCATGGGGGAGTCAGTCCCCAGAGCGAGGGACCAGCCAGGGGCCATATGGCATGGCGGGGCAGCCCCCCTCTGCCCAGCCCAGTGCAAGGGCACTATTTACAAACCGGCAGTTGCCAGACGCACAATGGCCCACCCGGCCCTGTGCTGCAAGCATGCCCCTTCCCCTCAGGGGTGGGCCCATGCGGTGACACATAGCTCCCCTGCCCAACACCAGAACACCTCCCACCCCGATTCCCTATGGCCAAAGCTCCCACCCAGACCCGCTATGCCCAGCACCCCCCTGGCCCTGCCACAAATGCACAGCGCCTTGCACAACACCACAACTTCCCAGTACCCCACACAGAACACCCACTCCCTAGTGCCACAACACACAGAGATCTTCCCTGCCCCCTCACAGCGCAGCACCCACCCCAGGCCTCCAGAGACCCACTCCCACGCACCCTGCCTCCTGGCCCCACTCACCGGCCCTGCTGGGAGGCAACTGTGTCTGTCGGGCTGAGCTACCAGGCCTAGTCCCAGGCCAGGGAATCACTCTGGCCTGCCCTGCTCAGGCTCCATCAGGACCCACTTGCTGGAGGGGCCCAGCCAAGCCCCACACAGTGTCTCCCCCTCCCCCCCCCAACTGACCGAGAGTGGCCAGGCTTCTGCATCAGTCCCAGGCAGCTCAGCTCCAGGGAGACAGGTGGAGCCTAAAAGTTGGTGAGAAGCAGAGACTGCCTGGAGCTGGAGGTGCACTGGGGTCCGGCCAGGAGGCAGAGAGAAGCTGGCGGGTCAGGCTAGGGGGTGGAAAGGAGCCCTTGGCTGGCCGACAAGTAGGGTGAGAGGAGCAAGGGGTGGGGGGAGAGCCAGCGGACTGGTGGGGTCTCAAGGCACAGTGCAAGAAGAGCAGGCCGGGGCCCCTTCTGAGCATGGGCTCAGCTCCATGGCGCCACTGTAGATAAGCTCTTACAAGTATCATGTCATGGAGCAGGAAGATAGCAGTTCCGCTGGATATGGTTCTGGTATGATCATACCTGGAATTCTGCACTAGGTTCTGGGCACTTTACCAAAAATATCTCTGCAAACTGGAAGGAGTTCAGATAAAAGTAACAAAAATTATTTGGCGCGACTGACTCATGAGGAAAGATTAGAAAGCTAAGTAAGTACAGCTTGGCAGAGTAATGACAAAAGGTTTCATGATACCATTTCAGAAAATTCAGCTGCTCCGCAAAAATTTGAAAGGTGTAAACACCAAGGAAGAAGAATTATTTAGGGAGGTACAAGGATGCATAAGTAAGAGTAATTAGGAAAGGGAAAATATAGTCAGAATATTAGGAAAAATGTCTGTGTGTTAGATTCTGGGATGTTTTCCCAAGGAAAATGACAGGAGCCTTAGAAGCTTAAAACCAGATAACACAACATATGAGTGCATGTACTTGAAGCACCAATGCTTGAAGGGGGATGGACTAAGGACCTGGTAGGTCTTTTCCATATCTAATATTCTGTGATTCTAAGTTTTTGCTCTAACAGTGACTCTCAACCTGACTCTCTAGAGTAACATATGTTTCTTTGGAGTCTACAGATTTAATAAGTGTTCCTTTCACTTTGCCTGGTGCAGGAGAGGAAGGATAGGCACAACTGAACATACCAGATCAAGCAACATATCTCCTCGTCTCTCCAACAGACCAGGCTGTATGAAGAAAGTGGTGTCTAAAATGTATCCCTTTTCATCCATCATTACCCAACTTGCTAATTCATAGAAACGTGTTTTTTTTGTAAACAGACATATTTATTATTATAAAACCAGCAATTAATAAATATATATACACAGAATATGAACTTATGTGACTTATAGGCAGAGCCAATAATCAAAGTGCCTGATGCTTTCCATTATAAGACCCTGTATTCAGTTGCTTATAAGATTGCCAAATATTAACTTTTAGGCTGAGTTTTTCCATGTCGGATGTCAAACTGAGTAATTTTGGATAGTTTCAGCTAAAATGGTTCAGCCATTTCTGAAAACAAGATAGGAAAAAATATTTTGTTTGGTCCATGTGTTAAAACAATTCTTAAGACTATTTTGTTGAAAAGTTCTAGCACATCCATACTTTGGAAAAACTGGACTGTGCATGCACCATCCCCACACAGTGATTGGGTGTGCTCTATCCCAGAGTTGCAGAGGCTGCGGAAGATTTCCCTGTAATTCTTCCTCCAGGCTTCCATGGGACACTGTGATGCTGGGTCAAGGAACTGAGTGCAGATAGCCTCTCCCTGTGTGTTCAGTGGTACCCTTGCTGGTTCTCAGGCAGTGTGGAGGACGAGACAGCAGCAGCCATACTAGTTGCAGAGGAGTGAGGAATGGGGGTAGGCTAGAATGGGGTGGTTGAACAGGCAACCTTAATTCTGATGTTTCCTAACTTTTGAGTGCTTGACCTTGAAAGCCTATTGCTCTTTTAATGTAGTTTTTTTTAATGTAGAATCATAGGACTGGAAGGGACCTCGAGAGGTCATCTAGTCCAGTCCCCTGCACTCATGGCAGGACTAAGTATTATCTAGACCAGTGGTCTCCAAACTTTTTTGATTGTGCACCCCCTGCCGCGCTGGCTCTACCAATTTTGCCAAAGCAAAAAAAAAAAAAAAAAAAGCCTCCCGCTCGAACTGACGCGAAGCCAAAAAAAAGCTCCTCCTGCTGCGCACCCCCCAGGTTCCTCTTGCGCTTTGGAGACCACTGCTCTAGACCACTGGTTCCCAAACTTGTTCTGCCGCTTGTTCAGGAAAAGGCCTTGACGGGCCGGGCCGGTTTGTTTACCTGCCGCGTCCATAGGTTTGGCCAATTGCGACTCCCAGTGGCCGCAGTTCACTGCTCTAGGCCAATGGGAGGTGCTGGAAGCGGCGCAGGCCGAGGGAAGTACCGGCCTGGCCCGCCAGGGCTTTCCCTGCACAAGCGGCGGAACAAGTTTGGGAACCACTGATCTAGACCATCCCTGACAGGTGTTTGTCTAACCTGCTCTTAAAAGTCTCCAATGGTGGAGATTCCACAACCTCCCTAGGCAATATATTGCAGTGCTTAACCACCCTGATAGTTAGGAAGCTTTTCCTAATGTCCAACCTAAACTTCCCTTGCTACAATTTAAGCCCATTGCTTCTTGTCCTATCCTCCGAGATTAAGAACAACAATTTTTCTCCCTCCTTCTTGTAACAACCTTTTATGCATTTGAAAACTGTTATCATGTCCCCTCTCAGTCTTCTCTTTTCCAGACTAAACAAAACCAATTTCTAGACCTTTAATCATTTTTATTGCTCTTCTCTGGACTTTCTCCAATTTGTCCACATCTTTCCTGAAACGTGGCGCCCAGTTGAGGCCTAATCAGCGCAGAGTAGAGCGTATATGTAGTGTGCATATGTGTGAATTATTTTTATTATATATATATATATTATGGAAGCACAAGTCACACGTCCATAGTTTAGTTTGAGTTTTGCACTTAAAGTAGAGATTCAATCACTGTGTTACGTATGAAGAATAGCAAGTATTCACACCAAAATTTCAGAATGATTTTTCTGAGATTGTACAATTAAATCCATTCATTAGTTCAGGGGGTTAAACCAGTCCTCTAGTCACTAAACTGGCATTCTACAGAATACCGTGTCAAATGCAAGGTCTTGACCTTTGTCTTCAAGATTCTCAATGACCTGGGCCCAGAATACCTAAAATACCACCTAAAGCTCCAGGACGATGACCACCAGACAATTTCACTCCACAGATACAATGAAACTGTTCACTAAAAGGATAAGTGCTTGTCTGTGCAGGAGAACAAGACATTGGAATGAACTAGCATATGCCTATTTCCTATTCCCAACAAAAGGCACAATTCTTTGACTTTGCCTGCATTATATAAACACGTAGCACAGTGTGCATATAATTTATATTTTAAAAAATTAATAAAACCCCACGCCGTCACACTTTTCCACAGCAAGATGATGGGAGAAAGAACAAGCCACACAGAGCAGATATTAGCTATCTAATTATATTACTCTGACTTGGCTTTGTCACCCACCTAGTAGTCTGAAGATTTTTTCTATCATCTACCACCAGTGACGACTGTCTCAACTATCTAACATGCATTTACTCAATTTAACTTAATCTAAGTTTTATTCATCACTCATTCTAACCCACTCAGTCCCTACATACTGGTGTCACTATATTGTTAGCTATTCCCTAATTAAAATGAATGCATTCTTGCTATACTGGGCTTAAAATATATGCATTAATGTATAATAATTTAGGATCTTTTCCCTCTGGTTTACTATAACAACCAGTTCCCTCATACCATACCAAGACGTGCCTGAAAGTCACATGCTTCTAAATAGGTCCATCAAGTGAGTAAAAAAAAAAAAAAAGAGAAATAATCGCACAATTTAAAAAATTAAGCGCAATTAATCGTGTAATTAATTGCACTGTTAAACAATAATAGAATAACATTTATTTAAATATTTTTGGATGTTTTCTACATTTTTATATATTGATTTCAATTACAACACAGAATACAAAGTGTACCGTGCTCATTTTATATTTATTTTTGACTACAAGTATTTGCACTGTAAAAAACAAAATAAATAGAATTTTTTAATTCACCTAATACAAGTACTATAGTGCAGTCTCTTTCTAATGAAAGCTGAACTTACAAATGTAGAATTATGTACAAAAAAACTGCATTCAAAAATAAAACAATGTAAAATTTTAGAGCCTGTAAGTCCGCTCAGTCTTACTTCTTGTTCAGCCAATTGCTCAGACAAACAAGTTTGTTTACATTTGCAGGAGATAATGCTGCCCGCTTCTTGTTTACAATGTCACCTCAAAGTGAAAACAGGTGTTCTCATGGCTCTGTGGTAGCCAGTGTCACAAGATATTTACATGCCAGATACTAAAGATTCATATGTCCTTTCATGCTTCAATCACCATTCCAGGGGACATGCGTCCATGCTGATGACAGGTTCTGCTCGATAACAATCCAAAGCAGTGTGGACTGATGCATGTTCATTTTCATTATCTGAGTCAGATGCCACCAGCAGAAGGTTGATTTTCTTTTTTGGTGGTTCGGGTTCTGTGGTTTCCGCATCAGAGTGTTGCTCTTTTAAGACTTCTGAAAGTATGCTCCACATCTCATCCCACTCAGATTTTGGAAGGCACTTCAGATTCTTAGACCTTGGGTCAAGCGCTATAGCTATCTTTAGAAATCTCACATTGGTACTTTCTTTGCGTTTTGTCAAATCTGCAGTGAAAGTGTTCTTAAAATGAATATGTGCTGGATCATCATCTGGGACTGCTATAACATGAAATACATTGTAGAATGCGGGTAAAACAGAGCAGGGGACATACAATTCTCCCCCAAAGAATTCAGCAACAAATTTAATTAACACTTTTTTTTTTAACAAGCGTCATCAGCATGGAAGTATGTCCTCTGGAATGGTGGCTAAAGCATGAATGGGTATATGTATGTTGGCATATCTGGCACATAAATACCTTGCAATGCTGGCTACAAAAGTGCCATGCAAATACCTGTTCTCACTTTCTGGTGACATTGTAAATAAGAAGAGGGCAGCATTATCTCCTGTAAATGTACACAAACTTATTTGTCTTAGTGATTGGCTGAACAAGTAGGACTGAGTCGACTTGTATGCGCCAAAGTTTTACATTGTTTTGTTTTCGAGTGCAGTTATGTAACAAAAACTCCTACATTTGTAAGTTGCACTTTCATGACAAACAAATTGCACTACAGTACTTGTATGAGGTGAATTGAAAAATACTATTTCTTTAGCAGTGTTAATATTAGTAATCAAAAATAATATATACTTTGTATTCTGAGTTGTACCTGAAATCAATATATATGAAAAGGTAAAAAAACATCCAAAATATTTAATAAATTTAAATTAGTATTCTATTAACAGTGTAATTAAAACTGCAATTAATCACGATTAGTTTTTTTAATCGTGATTAATTTTTTTTAGTTAATCACGAGTTAACTGTAATTAATTGACAGCCCTACTTCTAAATAAAAGGAGAAATTATATGTGATAGTTATGCATTTTAAAAATGTTTCATTCTTCATTTTTTCCGTTCAGGTGATGATATTTTCTTGAATACTTATGTGTTTTTTCTGCATGCAGGTTCATTGACATGGATGTTTGAGGGGTCAGGCAGAGATAAGACCTGAAAACGTTGAAGAAAAAGAACTGTTACTCTTGTGGATCATATACTTTAAAATCAACTTACTTTATTTTGGAATTAGAGTTAACATTGCTAAGTGCAAATCCAAGCAAACAAACACAAATATTCACATGTGCATAAAAGTATGTGTGTACCTAAACAATGTGTTTATACACACAACAAAAAACCCTTTAAAACTGTGTTTGTGTCTATAGGGCATAAAACTGTGTAGCGTCCTGGTCCCCTGACATGGTTGTATTAATATTGCGGAGAGGACTCTTTACAGCCACGTATACCATGGTCCACCAATCTCTATAATGTTTTCTATTATAGAGTTGAAAACCATTTTGTCCTGTCTATAATGACAGCTAAATTGTTTCCAGCAGTTAAAGAATCTCCAGCAGAAACTCACTGCTGAAATCTATTCTCAACAGTCAATTTCCTAGCATATATGGGCCCTCTCTCCATATAATAGCTTGATTGCTGAGATCAGGTGAGGTACCTGATCTTATTGTCTCTAGATTTGTGTATGTCAGGGTCTAGTAGCAAGATAAAATCTTCAGAACTACCTAAGCAAATTAGGAGCCTAAATCACATTTTCAAGAGACTTAAGATGGTCTGCACTAGGAAATTAGGTTGGTATAACTACATCGCTCAGAGGTGTGAAAAATCCACAGTCCTGAACGACACATTTAAACCAACCTAATCCCCAGTGCACTAGGAACTACTGCCGCTCAGGGAGGTGGAGTACCTACGCTGACTGGAGAAGTCCTTCCATCGGCATAGATAGTGTCTTCACTTAAACATTACAGTGGTGCAGCTGCTGCAGTGCAGCTCGTGCTGCTGAAGCGTTTTCAGAGTAGTGTAGACCATCTTAAGTCTCTTGAAAATGAGGCCTAAGACTCTCTTAGGACTTAGGTTCCTAAGTGTTTTATGTCACTTTTGAAAATAAGATTTAGGGTTTAATCCCCAAAAGCACAAAGGCATCTAAGGCCTGGCCTATACTAGTAAATTAAGTCGTCTTAAATATGTCATTCAGGTGCGTGAAAAATCCACACCCTGAGCATTGTAGTTAAACTGTTCTAACCCCCAGATTAGATAGCGCTAGGTTGACAGAAGAGTTCTTCCATGGACATAGTTACTGCCTTTTGGGGAGGTGGATTGCCGATGGGAAAACCCCTCCCATCAGTGGTAGAGTCTACACTGAAGCACTATAGTGGCACAGTTGTAGCAGTGTAGCTGTGCCGATGTAGTATTTCAAGTGTAGACAAGGCCATAGTCCCACTTTAGGCACTACTTAGACACCACTGAGATCCTCAGAACCTCCACTCAGCTGCTGCCTAACTCTGGAGGCATTTATAATCCCTCAGAGGCTACATTTTCTCTATAAAAGTCCCTTAGGATATGTCTACACTACGAGAGTAGTTCAATTGTACTTAAATCGAATATGTGGAATCGATATTACAAAGTCGAACGTGTGTATCCACACTAAGGACAGTAATTTGACTTTGTGAGTCCACACTAATGGGGTAAGCGTCGACATTGGAAGTGGTGCACTGTGGGCAGGTATCCCACAGTTCCCGCAGTCCCCGCTGCCCTTTGGAATTCTGGGTCGAGCCGCCAATGCCTGCTGGGGAAAAAAATGTGTTGAGGGTGGTTTTGGGTAACTGTCGTCATCCAACTGTCACTCCCGCCCTCCCTCCCTGAAAGCGCCGGCGGGCAATCAGTTCGCGCACTTTTCTGGTGAGTGACAGCGCGGACGCCACAGCACTGCGAGCATGGAGCCTGCTGCAACCATCGCTGCAGTTATGGCCGTTGTCAACACCTCGCACATAATCATCCACCTTTTCCAGAGGCAGATGCTGAGAAATTGGGCGAGGAGGCTACGGCAGCGTGGTGAGGACATGAAGTCTGAGAGTGGCACAGACCTCTCACAAAGCACGGGACCCCGCGCCGTGAACATCATGGTGGCAATGGGTCATGTTGATGCTGTGGAACAGCGATTCTGGGCCCGGGAAACAAGCATAGACTGGTGGGACCGCATAATGCTGTAGGTCTGAGATGAATCACAGTGGCTGCGAAACTTTTGTATGCATAAGGGAACTTTCCTGGAACTTTGTGAGTTGCTGTCCCCTGCCCTGAAGCACAAGGACACTCGGATGCGAGCAGCCCTGACTGTCCAGAAGCGAGTGGCCATAGCCCTCTGGAAGCTTGCAACACCAGACAGCTACCAGTCAGTCGCGAATCACTTTGGCGTCAGCAAATCTACCGTGGGGGTTGCTGTGATGCAAGTAGCCAACGCAATCGTTGAGCTACTGCTCTCAAAGGTAGTGACCCTTGGAAACGTCCAGGTCATCATAGATGGCTTCGCCGCAATGGGATTCCCAAACTGCGGTGGGGCTATAGATGGAACTCACATCCCTACCCTGGGACCGGACCACCAGGCCAGCCAGTACATTAACCGAAAGGGCTACTTTTCAATGGTGCTGCAAGCACTGGTGGACCATAGGGGACGTTTTACAAACATCAACGTAGGATGGCCGGGCAAGGTTCATGACGTTCGTGTTTTCAGGAACTCTGGTCTGTTTAGACGGCTGCAGGAAGGTATTTACTTCCCGAACCAGAAAATAACTGTTGGGAATGTGGAGATGCCTATAGTGATCCTCGGGGACCCAGCCTACCCGCTAATGCCCTGGCTCATGAAGCCCTATACAGGCACCCTGGACACTGAAAAAGAACTCTTCAACTACCGTCTGAGCAAGTGCAGAATGGTGGTGGAGTGTGCTTTTGGACGTCTCAAGGCGAGATGGAGAAGCTTACTGACTCGCTCTGATCTCAGCGAAACCAATATCCCCATTGTTATTGCAGCTTGCTGTGTGCTCCACAATCTCTGTGAGAGCAAGGGGGAGACCTTAATGGCGGGGTGGGAGGTTGAGGCCAATAGCCTGGCCGCTGAATACGCCCAGCCAGACAGCCATGCGATTAGAAGAGCCCAGCGGGACGCGCTGTGCATCCGGGAGGCTTTGAAAGCTAGGTTCCTCAGTGAGCAGGGTAACCTGTGACTATTAAGTTTGTCTAAAGAGAAGCTGAACCTGCCCCCATTTCTTTACCCACTTACTGTTGACTATCCTCTCCAGCTACATACCCCGTTCACCCTGTCCCCCCCCTTCCAACACATGTTTAAAAATAAAAGAAATGGAACTTTGTTAATGAACACCATTTTCTTTATTACGGATTTCGTGGTAAAGTGTTGAAACTGGGACGCAGACTGTGGTGGGGAGCGGGCGTAGTGATGGAAAGAACGTTTCTAAACTCGAGGAATGACAGGCTCCTGCTCCTAGAGTGGTCCGCAGTGGTGGACTGGCTGTTTCAACGGAGCCTGCCACCCCTCCTTTTCGGAACTCTGTGTGTGGGGGCTATTTGACTTTGTGGTGGGGGAGGACGGTTACAGACCCCCGGCTGCGTGGGCTCTGTGATCCAGGATAAGGACCGCTGCATAAGATCTCTATCCGCCCTCCCCCGCCACAAAGTCACATGGAACCCCCCCCCACAGAACATGAAAACCACCTCCCAGACTGACCAGGGTGCCTAGTGACTGCCATGTGTGTGTGACCTTCTGCTGAACCTGCCCCCGTGTCTGTACCCTGGTAAAGGTGACTGTCCCCTCCAATTACCAACCCTCTTCCCCCCTTCAAACACACTCTCCCCTAAAAGAACATGATGGAAACAGTAATTAACAGAAACGTATCTTTTATTAGCAACTACACAGTTAGGGGATGAAACTGGGATGGGGGCTTGGGTGAGGCGGGAAGGAAAGGACTTATCAAATTTTTGGGAATGAGAGCCTTCTCACCTTCCTCATCTTCCCCGTCCGCTAACATCTCCGAGGAAGCGGCCGTTGACAATATCCCATCCCCAGAATCCACGGTCAGTGGTGGGGTAGTGGTGGCGGCCGCACCTAGAATGGAATGCAGTGCCTCGTAGAAACGGCATGTCTGGGGCTGGGATCCGGAGCGTCCGTTTGACTCTTTGGTCTTCTGGTACGCTTGTCTCAGCTCCTTGATTTTCACACGGCACTGCGTTGCATCCCGGCTGTACCCTCTCTCTGTCATGGCTTTTGAGATCTTCTCGTAGATCTTTGCATTTCGTCTTTTCGATCGCAGCTCCGAAAGCGCGGACTCATCACCCCACACAGCGATCAGATCCAAGACTTCCCGATCAGTCCATGCTGGGGCCCTCTTTCTATTCTGAGATTGCATGGTCACCTCTGCTGGAGAACTCTGCATCGTTGCCAGTGCTGCTGAGCTCGCCACGATGTCCAAACAGGAAATGAAATTCAAACTGCCCAGACAGGAAAAGGAATTCAAATTTTCCCGGGGCTTTTCCTGTGTGGCTGCTCAGAGCATCCGAGCTCAGACTGCTGTCCAGAGCGTCAACAGAGTGGTGCACTGTGGGATAGCTCCCGGAGCTATTAGCATCGATTTCCATCCATACCTACCCTAATTCGACATGGCCATGTCGAATTTAGCGCTACTCCCCTCGTTGGGGAGGAGTACAGAAATCCAATTTAAGAGACCTCTATGTCTAACTAAATGGCTTCATTGTGTGGACGGGTGCAGGGTTAATTCAATTGAACGCTGCTAAATTCGACATAACCTCCTAGTGTAGACCAGGCCTTAGATGCCTAAGCTTTTGATGCTGGATGTGCACACAATGCCTCTGTCTAGGTGCCTGTCGAGAGGCCACCCCTAAGCCCCGGTGTAGTCTTCAAGATAGGCAGGGCAAGATAGGCAGGCCCATTTTGCTTGCAAGGTCTGATCAGGAGCATTCTGAAAGCATGATTAATTCCACACAAAATGGGCAAGGGGGAAGGAGAGGCAATGGCAGTGGTAACCATTAGCCCAGTGGTACGGGAACTTACCCAGGAGATGGGAAGACACTGGTTCCCCCCACCTGAAGAGAAAGGATTTGAACCTGGTTTCCCACCTCTCAAGTGAATGTCCTATCTATCAGATCTTAAGAGTCATTCTCACTCACTCTGGCCCAATGCATATTGAATTATTTATATAAAGTGGAATAGCTTCAACAGAAGAGACTGAGGAGACCTACATCAGAATATCCCAGAGCTCAATGGACACTGCAACACCTAAGTTCCTTTGTGGGTATAGGCCTAAGCTCCCAAATCACTTAGATTTTTTGAAAATTTTACCCATCTTTAGGGCCTGATCTTTCACCACTGAAATAAGTGGGAGCTTTGCTGGATGTGCAAGATCAAGCTCTTAATGAAGTAAAGGACTGAATGAGGGAGATCATAGGGTATTTCTATGCTATACCGGCATAGACATGATTTCATACCTATGCTGGTATATCCCCATAGTATAGACACAGTGACCGAAGGGATTTTTCTGCCAATGTAGGAACACCATTTCCCTGAGTGATGTATCTATGCACCTAGCTGTATCTACGCTGGGAGTTGGGTCTGCATAGCTATATTGCTCAATAATGTGGATTTTGCACACCTCTGAGTGACATCGCTATGTCAACCTACATTGTAAGTGTAGGCCAGTTTTTTCCAGACTGAATTTCTGGATGGCATTATCAGTTTAGACAAGTATTCTATTGTGAACTGCAGTTATAGACTTTTATAAAGTACATAATACTAATTGGGAAAAAGAAGAGGTGAATTACTGCCTGACCTGTTTTTTGTTCAAATATAAAAATAAACAGCTACATTTATTTTCTTCTGTTGAGTATATTCTATCTTTTAAGACAGTAGTTAGCTAGTTACGGTGACAGTCGATACTATTATTTCTAATATTAATATTAATTTATTGTACAGCTGTTTAATAGTATTTGATTAGTGGCAGTTGTATATTCAAGTTTCATTATTTTCACACAAATATGTGGATGTTGGTAAGGAGCACAGCTGCTGCCTAGCAACTGTAGATGGTAACACTGGAACAGCATGCAAAGGAGATGACTTGCTTTAGATTGGAAAACTGGAGATGGCATTTGGGAGAATATATCATTTAGAAAATGGGGTTAAAATGGGGAGTTGGCAGAGGCTTCTCCAATCACGATGTTACCATTTGGAACTGACTGCTCTGGGATGTCAGAATTTTCAGGAACTAGAGGATACACTTCAACTAACATGAGTATATCATATATTGGAGACTGTCCAGGCACATAAAGCTGAAATTCAGAAGTCCAGGAATAGATCTTGCATCTGCTGCTGGCTGACAGGGCTGTCACAGGTACTCATGGATCTCGGATCCCTGTAAACGAGCTCCTGCGTCAGTGATGGCCTTGAGGCTAACTTCTTCACTTAAATGCACAAGTAAAATGAAAATAGAGAGAAGAGTGCTCTGAATCTGAGAAGGTAGAACTCATCAGGTCTGGGAGTTGCAGATAAATTGCTAATTGTAGAATGTTTTGTAGGGCTAGGAGACTAAAACTTTAAGCAAACTCTTAAAAACTGGATAAGAAACTAGTCACTTAATTCTTCTGAAGGCAATTCATAGCAGTTTCAGTCTGAGGATAAAACAGCTCATTTGGACAGGAAATTTTCTCCAGATTAGGCGTCCACTACTCTTGTTCTAGTCCTGCTTTCTCAGGGCACGTCTTCACTACCCGCCGGATCGGCAGGTAGCAATTGATCTATTGGAGATCATCTTATTGCGTCTAGTGAAGACGCAATAAAATCGATCCCTGATTGCTCTGCCGTCGACTCCGGAAATCCACCGCAGCAAGAGGCAGAAGCGGAGTCGACGGAAGCGCGGCAGTGGCTGACTCGCCGCCATCCTCACAGCCAGGTAAGTCGATCTAAAATACACAACTTCAGCTACGCTATTCACGTAGCTGAAGTTGCGTATCTTAGGTCAAGATATCTTAGGTATCTTAGCTCCCTCCCTCCCCCCCCCCCGTAGTGTAGACCTAGCCTCAGCTTTCTGACGATTCTTCCAGATTCAGAGTACACTGTTGGCTGCTTTCATGTTCCTTGTTAGATGAAGTAAAGAAGCCTAGCTCTCAAAGCCATCACTGAGTTAGGAAAAGATGGCAAGGATACTCAATGAGATGGATACTCAAAGCAAAGATCAGCCAGATTAACAGGAAGACAGCAGGGGCTCAGAAAGAAGTAAATGAAGAAAGTGTAGTGACGACTGCAGGCCCCCTGTGAGTGGAGGGGAGGAAATGAGGAAAAGTTAGTAGTTAATAGGGAGCAGGATAAAATTTGTTCAAAGAACAATAACAGGAAGATGAAAACTGGGTCAGACTGAGCTGGTACTTGGTGACATGTTTCAGTAGTACTTTCCTAGTGACTGTCAGTTTTTGTGGAATTTAAGCTTCCTTAAAAAGAAATGTTTCTAGTCCTCAGAGTTAAAAAGATGTCCCAGCAAACAAAGAGCTCTTACAGAAATGGGCCCTGCACCTCAATTGTGTGTTAAATTCTTATTAGATCTCAGAATTAAGTATCAAATTTCTTAATGTCAATTAATTGTGTGTGCCAGACAGATCTATCCCATTTCTTTGTGACTATGGGAAAATTTGAGTAGCATTACCTTTTCCTTCCGTTTATGTGAAAATGAGATAAAGGAACAAAAGTGACCCGAAGAAAACAAATTGACCCAGTGAGACAACAAATAGAGAAATAGACTGAAAAATCCACCCAAAATGTGTGAACTTCAGAGAGTAAATGAAGAGTAGGAATTGCCTGCTCTGTTTTTTGTTTAAATCTAAAACCAAAACATACACAGGTTCAGGGGGAAGCATATGTTTTACATACTGGATTTATGTCTAATTTTATAGATTTGTACATTTGCTGTATCTTTCAATCTACACACATACCAAACAAAACTAGAATAGGTCTACGAAACACATAGCCTTTTTACAGGAGGATCCTCAGGGCTGTCAGCTCTTGTGATATTTGGTGTTTTTCCTAAGGCCCCAACTAGGAAACAGAGATTGAATGAAAATCTCAGCGTTTATTTATTTATTTACAAAAGACCTGTATTTCTAGCCTTAATTAGGGCCGGACCCAGCCTAAGGGCTCAGGAACCAGAAGGCAAATAAAACGAGCGCTGACTTTATTAAGGAAAAAATGTCATGATTTTAAGCCAATCTCATGATTATGAGGGCAGCACCGTGTCTCTTTCCCACTGAGGAAGGCTGCACCCTAGGGCTGGATTCCCCGCTGGGAGGAGGTTCCTGGGGAGCTCAGTGGGGCTGGCGCCTGGCCCCTCAGGCGCGGGGTGGGCGGCTGATTGCCGGGGGGAGGGGGCGCTGGGGAGCTGTGGGGCCGCCCTGCAATCATTCCACCGCAAGGAGACCGAGGCGCGCGGCGCAAAAGGAGCCGCTCCCCAAGGGTCCCCCGCTAACGGCAGCGGTGCCTGAGAACAGCTCTCCGCGGGCTGCAGCCGGGCCACTGGCTGCCGTAGAGGCGGCGAACGCGCGTCCGGAGCGGGCTGTGGGGCAGGAAACGTCGCGTCCGGACTGGCAGTGGCGCCGAGACCCAGCCTCCGCAGCGTGCAGCAGCAGCCGCACCACGACTCCTCCCCGCCGCCAGCAGCACGTTCGCCAGCCGCCGCCGCCGCTCTTTTATAGGCTGAGACTTGCGCTCGCTTCCTCCCCTCCCTCTCCTGCGGGCCGCGCGCAGTGACCGTTACAGCCAAAGGGGGCGCACGCGACGAGAGAAACGTTACCTGAGAACTCCCGCTCCCCCTTTCTTCCTTCTTCTCCCCTCCTCAGTCTCGTGCGTGACAGTGGCACGAGACTGCCCCTTCCCCCAGCAGCGGGCGGCGACTCACCTTCCCGCAGCGAGACGCCTCAGCATCCAAAATGGCGGCCCGACCCAGCCTAACCCAATCCTAGCCCAGGAGTCCCCAGCCCGATCCATGACTCGGCACTCCGTAGCGTCACCTAGCCGCTAGGGTCGATTGTCGATAAACCGATACCGCACGGCTTCCACTGCCCAGGGAGCGGAAAAAACACCCTGTGCTGAAGCGCAGAAGGGGAGAAACACATTCCCCCCGCCCGCCCCCTTCTCCCCCCCCCAGTGGTTGCGTCCGTGACATCATCATCATGGCAACAACAGCTGGAGCCGAGGAGGCACCGCCGCCAAGGCGTCCGCGCTGCCGAGGGAAGGGACTGCTCTGCCCATGAGGCGCTCGCGGCCGGCCAGGCTCTTCTAGAGCCAGTTCGGGCTGCTCAGTGCGCGCGTGTGTCTGTGTGCGCGCGGGCGGGGAGCGGCGGGAGGGAGGGGGCTGCGCTCGCTGCTGCGGCGGTGGCGGGGGAGCCGTGTGGGCTCCGCGCTCGCTCAGTGCGTGGGTCGCTCTCGGCGGCGACGAACATGTTCTCAGTGAGGCTCGTGACCGCCGACTACTACATGGGCAGCCCGCTGCCCGGCCTGGACCCCGGCCAGTCCCGCTTCAGAGAGGCCCAGGCCAAGAAGGTGCCCGTGGTGAGAGTCTTCGGCGCCACCCCTGCAGGTAAGGGACCCACGGCTGCCTCTGCGGAGCCCCGGCCGGCGCTAGGCCCGGGGACCAGCTCCCCACAGGGCTCGCTTTGTGATTCAGCCCCAGCATGCTGCGGCGTGTGCCTCACCTGCCGCCGCCGGCCTCGCCCCTCCCCCGCCGGGACCCCGCGGGAACTGGCTGCTGCTGCGTGGGGTGATACCTGCCTGGAGCCGGTGGGGACCGCAGGGTCTCCATAGACCGCGGCTCCCTGCAGGCTCCATGGCTGGTGGGGAGGGGGCGCTGAGAGCAGGATCGGGATCTGCAGGTGCGAGGATGAGCAGAGAGGCTTGTGCCCGGGGAGAGTAGGAAATCGCTACATTCGCGCCGCTCACAGGGGAAGCTGCCCCCACATAGGCTCGGTCGTAGCTCGTGAACCACAACTAAGCGCAGCTGTAAAAACACAGTGGATCTGCTCTGCTCCGGATAGAGGGATTTGTACGTGAGGTGTTGGCCGTGAGGTGTTGGGACTTGCCTCTTTAAAGAAAGAGATGCAGCGTTTGTGTGTGAATGGATAGAAGAAAAAAAAATCATACGTGTCTTTGAGGGGGTGCATACTGAGTTAATTTATAAGTACTGTATCTTTAAACGGCTTCCTAATACAGAGTTCTATACGTGGGACTTCTGCAACAAGACTTGTGAAGTGGTTGTTTTTATGTTGCTGTTACGCTAGTATATTGTAAATTGCTCAGACCAATAGGCAATAGTGCTGCACTGCAGAAGGGAACGTCCTAACCACTAGCCACATGTTGGCCCCTGCGACTTCCTAATGTAACATTCTATTTATTCTTCATTACCCCTTCAGCTATACTTCTTATCGTTTAAATCGATAAGAAGCATGGCAATTCCAAGGTATATCCCCCAAATACCAACATTCTCTTTACCAATAACATATTTTTCTAAATATGGATAACCTTTATTGCAAGTTTTCAGTGCACATTGACTATGAAAAAAGGCCTCCTTTTCATCAGTTGTTACAAATATTAGAGAACATTGAAATGTTTGTGTTCTATGATACTGACCTTGGGAACTAAGGTATTTGTGTGTTTTAAAGATGTGTGCTATAAGTAGAGTATTTAATGTACACTCTTACCATTAGGGAGGGCAGAAACTGCAGTAAAAGTGCACAATAAAGGTGTCTTTTCCCCCATTAGTATAGTATAGCAATCTTTATTCATATTTGGAATTTCAGTGTTATCTTTTCTGCGCACTCTTCAGGTGCAGAGGAAGGTAAGGTGATTGAAGCAGATGCAAACTGATGCATCTAAAACTAAAATTTTTAAAGTAGATAGGTTGAATTAACACAAAAATAAGCTGATATAAAATAGCGACACCTCTTCTGTTGTAATTTGCATTTTGCATACATTCAGTGCTTCATATTTTCCCTCATAACAAAATCTGTTAAATGCTGTACATTTCAATAGTTTTCAAACTACATATGATAGAGGGAAGCTTCTTTGAGAAAGTAATTATGTAATCCTATGAGTAATTGTTTCACTATTCATAAATTTAGAGCCTTAGGTTGTCTGGAAGGAACAGGCTTACTATTTTTTTAAATGCATAAGAGAAGACTGATATAGTTTCTTTAAGATGATGTTGAGGATCTGCTATATCAGGAGTATGGCATGGAAAGTAATCAGTAGACTACTTCACTTTGTCTAGTGACTCAGAGCATACTGGGAAATCCTTTTGCTTCTCTGACAAACTTTGCTATGTGTTTGCATAGCAGAACTTTTTCTAATTCAGCTTGGTTAATGGTGACTTTCCTCTGGCTTCTGCAGAAGAAGGGTGCTTTAATTATCTATTATTTCCGTGTTACTTTTTAGCACAAAGAGTAGCTTGCCTTTATTTTTCTTTTCCATTCTTTTAATAATTTTTGCTGATAAGACTTGAGAAATACATTTTGTAGTTCTGCTTGTCTTTAAATGGTAAAAACAGATGGAATTCAGGTTCTTTTAATTAAGTGGTGTTGGAAGTAAGCAATTGTTAGCACCTCTCTGTCAACATTAATATATTTAAATGACTTGGCGTAGTAAACTCTGAAACTGTTTACAGTGGAACTATCATGAAATGAGATTTTATTTCATCTTTTAGAAATGACTTCTTTTTTTAAAGGGGAGAAAATTCGACTTTGAAGTTGACTAATGCATTGCTGTATGTGATTCAGAATCAGTAAACTGACTTCTATTCTGGTGTATAAGTAAGGCCCAGCTGGGAGGTAGAAGCATCCCACTGAGGCTGTGGCTGTTCATGGTGGTGGTGATGGGGGCAGGGGTAGGTTAGTGGGCCAGCTCTGACCCGGGCCACCACTGCTGCTTCCTAACAAGCTAGGAGGGGAGGGTGCGGGTGGGAAGAGGTGGCACTGACAATGTGGCCTTTAGGAGCCTGGACCCAGCCCGCCTCACAGAGGCCCCTGCAGGCCTGTAGGAGACACTGTAGTACTGGCTGATGAGGAGCTGAAACTGGGTTCCAGCCCTCACTCCTTGATCTTCCCCACTGGGACAGGGTTCCCTCACACACTTTGTGTTCCGTGCAGTGGTGGCTTTGTGCAGGGGATGGATCTCAGTCTGAGCTCCTTGCTAGCTGGTGCTTCAGTGTCTCCTACGGGCCTGTGAGGGCTGCTGTGGGGGCCAGCCAGGGCTTCCAAATTGCCTTGTTGTCAGTATGGCTCCCCTCTCTTCGCTGGCTGGACACAAAACAGCAGTAGAGGCCTGAAGCTGAGTATGGAGCAAGCTGATCCCTGCCCTGGATCAGGCTGGGCTAGACTGGCTTGTGTCATTTGGTTCATTTGCTCACTTAGTTGGCTCTCATTGCTCATCCAGGTGGCTTTTGTCACCCTGCCACTCCCCCACATCAACTCCATGGAATAGGACTGCTCCGCCACATCCCTCTGAGATGGGACTAGTTTGCTAACCCTCCGTGAGCAGCTGCAGCCTCAGTGAGGAGGCGGAAGTGGAGATGCCCGCTTTTGCCTCCCCACTGTTGAAAAAATTATATAAGTTTGGGGAGGGACTTGGCGGCCATGCATATCCAATGAAATTTGAACATTTACCCATGATGTTAGCATGGATTTAAAAAAAAAAAAAGGTGATTTTTCTGAGGGCCTTCTAAGATAGTGGCACACACCTACAGCTCAAGTCTTAAGCAACAGTAATGCTTGGGTTTTTTTTATAAGCTTGCATGAAGGAAATCAGCCCTTCTAATTAAGGTAAATGTATATTCTTGCCAGCCAGGTAGAAAAAGTCCCAAGTTGCAACACTGTGCATAGCACCTAGCCACTATGCTTGTATAGACAGCTTGCACCTTTAGTTTGGTTGTCGCTACGTTAATCTTAGTATGTTTAAAATGAAACAATCATACTGTGCAGCTAATTAAGAGTCTTGGGTTCAAAAGGAGGCTCCAAGGCCCACCTGCTGAGCCAGTGGAGATTAAGCCATTTTCATATACCAATCAGTCATTTAGATTCTAGAAGTTGGAGTCCTAGCAGCACCACATTTTGGATCGTCTAGTAGCTGTGGGTGTTGGTGGGATCTGGCTGTATGCCCTTCTCTTCTGACAGGAGATTGTGTTCAAACAGCCAGATGAGTGAGGAAGGAATTCTATATTGCTGTACATGGTTTCATTCATAGTTGTGTATCATGAATTGATCGTTTTGCCAGTCTTCACACAAACTATAATATATATAATAGGGGCAAATTGCTCATAGAGGTAAAAAAGTTTGTGCCCATAGACACTTTCTGGTAAAAAGTACTGCCCCTCTCCATGCTTTTAAAAATGGATTTATGGGTCCATTGATGTGGATATTTGAAGGGTAGATCTTGAGCTCATTTCCTCTGGGTGAACATGGAAATCTTTTTGGGTCCTGTGATGGGGTGGACTGGGCCCAAAGGGCCTGGGGGTCTAGCCACACCCATCCCAGGAAAGGAGTCGTGGAGAGGTCCTCCAAGCAGGCTTGAGTGGCTGCAGAGGAAACAGCAAATCAGAGAGGCTACAGGTAGCAGCCAATGGGAGCCCAGCAGGCTCATATAAAAGGAGCTGAAAGGGTCTGGTGAAATCAGTCTGCTAGCAGGGACTGGGAGACCAAGAAGTACCCCTGGCTAGCTGCAAGAGCTAAGGCAGGTAGTTGCTGGCAGGGACCAGGATAGCGAGGGAATAGCTTCTGGCTTGCTGCCAGGAGTCACTGAAGACAGGCCCAGGGAACAGACTGTTTGTGGAACTGTTCCCCCCACCACACACACCCAACTGACCTAGCTGGCGAGCCAGGCTCAGAGGACTAAAGGGCAAGCAAAGAGCCCCAAGGGAGGAAGCCCTGATGGTGCTGTTCCACCCCAGGGCAGGAACCTCCACATGTAAGCTGGCCAACTAGGATACTTAGGGGCCCCGTTGGTCATACTGAGGACTGGAGCCTGGGAAGGGCTACGGGGACAGGTATAGATGGCTCACCCTGAGGACTGAGTTGCTGAAAACCCGGTGAGGGATCCATCGTTCGGAGGGGGGCGCTCACAAGAAGTGGGTGCCGCCCCGCTGAAAAGAACTGAAAGGATGCAGACCCACCTAAACAGAGGGGGTACTTGCGAGAGGCAGGTGCCGACCCTGTTGCAGGTCCTAAATCAAGAGAAAAGTTTAAAAGGTTAGGAATCAGAACCTTAATGTGTTCAAGCCAAAGCAAAGAGAATGAGTCTATTTTCTTTTTTCGCAATATCTATCTGTTTTCATCAAACCGAAGGTGAACCATAGTTAAAGTATCTTCATTTATGTAAGTACACCTTCGCTTCCAGTTGTTCCATTTTAACACTCATTGGTGCTTAAAGCTGACTTGCATATCTGTTGACACGAGTTGCTATATTGGAAGTATAATGAAAAAACCATGAAAAAGTGCTACTAACTGCTTTTGTTATATTTTGAGATCATACGGATTCTTGGATGTAAGAAAGGCTACTTTGAGAGAACTTTTAAGATTGAATGGGTATTAAGTTTCATAACACCAGTTACTTTATTCATCAAGTAAAATAGAACTGCTAAACAAAATTTCATTGATTTTTCAGTATTATAGATGGACATTGTTACTCCTGGGGGAATTCTGCGTCACTGCGCATGCGCAGAATTAATGTTCTCCACAGATTTTTTTTTGCGTACCCGCAGGAAAAAATACTTCTGATGGGTAAGCAAAGGGAAGCCACAAGAGCAGTCATGCGCTCCTCCACAGCAGCTCAGGCAGGTTGGTGCAGGTGTCTGGGGCAGCTGGTAGAGGTGTAAATCACCACAGGGGGTGGAGAGGAGAGCTGGGCTGGGTTGTCATTAGTGTGAGCGAGAGAGATACTCTGTCCCTCTTGCTCGCTATTGTGGCACATTCAGCATGGAGGGGCAGGGCTTTAGGATGTTTCTGAGGAGGTAGGGGTAGGGCAGGCTCTGTCCCCTCAGGCAGAGCAGAATGTAACAGCATGCCTACTTAGTGAATTGTTCCCATTGTCTTTGTGAATTCTCACAGGAGTATAAAACAAGTATAAATGTTTTAAGGCTCCTTTACATTGTCAGAGTGGTGTAAAGGGACAGTATGGCCTTATAAATGCTTATTGTGCTTTAGTGATTTAGAACTGGTCTAAATTTTTGGACTGAAAAAAATTCTTATCAAAATATGCTCCATGAACTGTTTGTTACCTTTCTGGAGATGGTCAATGGCCAATATAAAACGTGTGTTTGATTCCCCAGCCATCACTTGCTCTTCAGTTGCCTATGATGTAACACTGAGCATATGGCTCCATATACACCTCTACCCCGATATTACTCTGTCCTCGGGAGCCAAAAATTCTTACCACGTTATAGGTGAAACCGAGTTATATTGAACTTGCTTTGATCCGCTGGAGCTTGCAGGCCCGCCCCCCCATAGCGCTGCTTTACTGCATTATATCCAAATTTATGTTATATCGGGTCGCTTTATGTCGGAGTAGAGATGTATTTGTTGACTAATAACTAGAAATATAGGGTCAAACCTAGCTACATCATTATTAGACAAAGGGGTTTGGGGATTTCCTCCAATGCTCCCCACTCCCATTCTCCATCCATTGTATTGTAGTTTAAAGAAATTACAAAAATAATTGAAACCAGCGTGATTATATTGCTTAATTTAGACAAATAAAATATGCAGAATTTTAAAATATTGTGCATTAAATTTTTAAATTTTTGGTGCAGAATTTTTTTATATTTTGGCGCAGAATTTCTCCAGGAGTAGGACATGCTTTTATCATGCCTAAAACTTCAGAATTGGTGCTTTAAAATTTTTCCAGTTGCCTGCTAGCTAGGGGACCAAACCTGCAAATCAGAGGTCGATATACGGAATATGAAAGTAAGGGCCCTACTGTCCAACGGCTAGGACCAAAGCACTGATTGAAAAGACCAGGGTCCTGAAGCCTTTCATCTGTTGGGAAGGGGAAAGGCACTAGGATTTCAATCAAGGTTATGTCTTGAAACCTGCCTAGGTCCTTCATCTACCACATCAGCTTCTAGTTATCAGGCTTCCTAAAATTTAAATATCTGTCTCCCTTCCTCCCTAAAAGTGTTGCAAGGGAGAAGAAACTTTTTATCTTTTCTGTTGTGTCCTAAAGCAGTGGTGGGCAACCTGCAGCCCGTCAGGGTAATACGCTGGCGGGCTGCGAGACAGTTTGTTTACACTAATCATCCGCAGGCACGGCCACTCGCAGCTCCCAGTGGCTGCGGATCGCTGTTCCCCGGCCAATGGGAGCTGTCCTAAAGCGAGAGATGGTCTGTACAAGTCTATCCCCTTCTCCTTGCTGCAGCCAGGAGGTTTGGGGTAGCTGGTGCTCATTTCCTAGCATCTGTCTGTCCTTTGAGTCTTCCACCACGAGTAACTCTAATGCCTGCCTTTTTCTGAATAAGCCTGAAATGGATGTAGTCCATGACGTGTCACTGCTGTCTAGAGAATGAATAGTGGTACAGAAGCAGGCCAGAGTCTTTTTAATCTTATTCTCCTGATGTTTGGGGAAACTGAGTAACAGTAGAGACAGTGAAGCTGCTTGTAGACTTGGAAAGATGCTGCGTTTGACTTTTTAAAGGGTATCTCTGCAACTATAAGAGCTAGTAAATGAAAGCTTGAAATCTACAGAAATTGATGTTAAAGCCCCTTGTTTGCCAGGGCAAGTTCCTCTCTCCAGGGGTGAATTGAATTTTTTTAAGGCCTGTTTATAGTTATGAATAACTTGTCATGGATGCATCAGGTTTTTACTATGTTTTCAGATAACATCTCAATAGTTTAATCGGGTTAAAAGGAAAAATAATTCTGACTTCATTCTATGAATCTGAAAAAGTGGCAGAAGCAGTGTTGACAACTTGTTTTGCATCCATGGGCGTTTTTAATAGAATTTATTTCAAGGGATAGAGCTGATTTTTTTTTTTAAGTATAAAAATATATATCCAGTAAAATATAAGGACAGTAGTGTGTGGTCCATTGGGTTGTATGAGAGTCTAAGGGCTTGCCTACTTGAAGAATTAGAACTCAATAAAATAGGGTATGGATCCTGATGCATATTAACCGTTTGTTAATGTGCTTTGAACTAGTCCTGTTTCAAAGAGAACTCTAACAAACTATTGTGCATCAGCGGAGTGCACATGGACAATTAGACCACGGCAGGCTAGTGCCGGGTAGATTCACACGCTACCTTGCCACAGTCTACTTGTTTGTGTAGGCAAGCCCTAGAAGTCAGAAAGCGTATGTTCTGTTCCAGCTCTCATTTAATTGCTCTGTGACCTTGGACAAATCACTTAAACTCAGCACTTCTGTCTCCACAGAAGGGGAAATTGTATACTTTGCCCATCTTTGTAAAGCACTTCGAGATCTGTAGACAAAAAGTGCTCTATAAGTTAGCATTTACTATAATAGAACATGGATCAGCAGATCAGATCTGTTAAATACATACATTATCCCATCCATGTTTCTTTCCTCTTTTCTTACTCCTTTTCTTCTGGCTAGCAATTTTATAAAAGCATTGGGAATGCCCAAGACATGGTTTTGGTGTTTGGGCCTCCAGAATGAAATTGGGCAGGAGAGTGGTACAGTTCAAACTTTTGTTTACATTTAGACTTCGGTTTAATTTGGTTGTTCTCAGATTAATTCTTGGCACAATGATGAGACATGTAAGTATCGTGATAGAAAGAAGTAATTTTTAACGCGTTTTGGGACTCTTGAAATTTCCAGGAGACTTATTCACCACTGAGGGTATATCTACACAGCACAATAAGCCTAGGCTCTGACTCAGGTTTAAGTCCAAACCCCGCTGCAGTTCGCAAGTAGTCTGACTCGGTCCAGGAACCCTTCTGGACTCAGGCCTGCTGATGCTGATAGGAGGGATGGGTCAGAGCTCAAGTCGCACTGTGATGTGGATCAGAGCTTGGGCATTTTTCAGTGTGGACGCAGCTCTGGTCTCAGTTGCCAGACTTGGATCTGGAGAGTCAACCAACACTGTCCTCTGAATCTGTCCTTCCCAGCCCTTAATTCCAAAACTTCCCACACGCTTCCCAAGAACAGAAAGAAACTGCCTGGTTCAAATGCAACTGCTCTGTGTTTAACCCTTCATTTTCATGCGGACTGCTCAACTGGAAACAAGTCTATGTGGATGTGCAATAGCATGGCCAGCACTAAGAAGTCATCCTGCATGCTGTTTGCTGGTTAGAGGAACATAGATGGATTCTGGTTAACCTCTGGTGTGAGGCAAGCAAGGTGTTCAACTTCTGTAAGAGCATAAGAAATGATTGTCTACAAAATTATATCTGAAGGCCTGGTAGCATTGGGATCGACTGGACAGCAGAACACTACAGAGAGTAACTCAAGCATCTGAAGACAGAACTGCAAAGTCAAGGATGCTAATGAAACTTCTGGGAACTCTCTGTTTTCCTGCCTCTTTTATGAGGAAATCAATCTGGTAGAAAGAACTGTAGCAAGTACTGAGCCTGAGCCCACAGTGGTGCATGACAATCTGCTGAGCAGGGATATTACACTTACAACCTCTCTGCCCCCATCACAGGCACAGCAAGAGGAGAGAGTCAGTTGTCGAATGAAGGGCAATAAGTGACCCTAGTGCTGCTGGTAACTGGGGAGACTATGGGATGGAGGGATGGAGACTATACTGCTGGAGCAACTGCAGCACATCCTGGGTCCATATTTGGAAGAGTTGTTTGGGAATGGTCCTGAGGAGCAGTCCACTGCAGAACTGGTATGAGAACAAGCGCTGAAGCTGGAGTCTGGTAAGTTTCTGCCACCATTTGTTTCTGTTAATGGATGGGAGAGATTTTTGGCTTATGGGCCTTTTAAGTTATTAACATAAGTTGTGGTTTTGGTGTGCTTCTGTTCAGGATGGAACTCACGCTATTCCCCTAGCGCCTTCCCCTGACGCCATGTCGGCTTCAAAATGGACACCACAAAACGAGGAGAAAGTTAAACAAGCAGTTATCATGAAATCTTTAGTAGTTGCTCAATTATTGTTATAAATATGGGTTGGGGTTCTACAATGAACAACCTCACATACCCTGCTCGTGTAATAGTGCGCCTTATAAATCAGCCACACCTGCACTGTCCCAGACCGCCTGTGAACTGAGTTTTTAAAAAGTGGCTATTATGAGTCCAAACAAAACCAGAGTGTTTAATTGGTCCATTACTAGCTTTAGTATACGAGTACAAGTTACAGCGGAGGGTGGCGATTTGTGTTGAGTCTCCATTGCTAGTAGCGAGTTGGGTCTGTGTGTGGATGCAGGGTGCTTGTAAGGAGGCTGTACTGTGTCTCCATGTTAAATCAGCATCTTGTTGATTTTTTACAGCAAATTGTCACCCATTGGTGGCTGGTAATGAAAGCGAAATTCTCACAGAGTAAGAACTCCATACAGTCTGCTGTGCTCTGGGGCAGGGCATACTTATTAGGACTGCCTCTGTAACTCACAAGCACCCTCCATTCCGAGATGTGCTGATTGGTCACTAGGTGCCTGAATATCTCCTTAGAGTACAAAGGTGGCTGTCCTTTGTTGGCCTGGAACAGAATTTCACAATTCCCCTCGGGTACCTCCAGAATATCAATGTTCTCCAGCTTGCCCTTCTTGACGGGATTGAAAAACCATGGATAGTAACTAGGCCACTCATAAGGCTCCTCCCAACTTCCACCTTGAGAAAATGAAGGGATATAAAAATTATTTCAAATGCATTTTTTTATGAGAGTCTTACCGTGATGAGTGATGGTTTTCAGTGCTGCTCCAAAGGATATCTGAAGTCGACGGCGTTTTCTCTGTGAATACACCCCATTAATAAAAAGTGTTATCCTTTGACCTTGAATTAAAGCAGTCCCTTTCACAGGGCTGGAAATATAACTTTTGTCTTGCTCAGACAATAATGTACTCTGTCATTCTTTTTCTAAGGCCCTTGCACCTCCACAAGGCAAACACATGGCACCAGGAACCTGGGAGTTTGGACCAATCTAGCCTGAGCAAAGAGAAAGAGAGTCTGGGATAGGCTGATGAGAGAGCAGCTAGATAAAACTGATTGGGAGATAGAGTTCCAGAAGAACCAGAAGGAATGTCAAATATATAAGATGCACAAAGGGTGGAAAGAAAGACAGAATCTGTACAGCATGAGGAGAAATTGGCAGACAGATTCTTGAGGGAGTAAGAGCTGCAGAAAAAGCTTTTTGAGTGATTACTTTAAGCCCATAGCTACGAGGCTCCAGTGCCATCATCATCTCTTGCTCTACAGCTTGCAGAGTATGCATTCTTTGGACAATTCAGGAGGTGTCTGGACCACGTCACAGGCAATGAACTCTAGTACGTGGAATGAACCAATGTATCCTATGCATTCATTGACTCCTGTTCAGTCATGGCCTGCATGTGCAAAACATGCCAGAAAGGCCAAGGAGAACAGAGGGATGGATACCCAGCAATAATTGAATATGTCATTTGGGCACATGGACTGCTGACTGTTTTGGCACCGAGTTTGTTTATTGTGCTGCATGTTTTGATGGCAGCTGGTTTGACTTTCTGGTTTTTACAGTGGCATGTAAATACATGTATAAAATAGTGTTGAATTTGTGCACAAGGCTACAATAACAAATTTTATTATATGTAATGATATAAGTGGAAGGCTTTTCCAGAGTTTTCAGTGGGAGCCAGATCAGGCACTATATAGTCTAATCTTTTTCTTCATTTGTATACCAGTGTACCTAGGAGCCCTAGTCATGGACCAGGCACCCATTGTTCTAGTTGGTGTATGAACATATAATAAACAGATGGTCCCTTCCCCAAAGAGCTTACAATCTAAGTATAAGACAAGACACTCAGTGGGAGGAGGGATAGCTCAGTGGTTTCAGCATTGGCCTGCTAAACCCAGGGTTGAGAGTTCAATTCTTGAGGGGGCCATTTAGGGATCTGGGGCAAAAATCTGTCTGAGGTTTGGTCCTGCTTTGAGCAAGGGGTTGGACCAGATGACCTCCTGAGGTCTCTTCCAACTATGATTCTATGATTCCTGCACTCTGAGCCCCTCGGCCCCAGCTCTGAGCCCCCTCCTGCACCTCAAACCCCTCATCCCTGCCCCCACCCCAGAGCCTGCATCCCCAGCCAAAGTTGTCATCCCCCCCACACCCCAACTGCCTGCTCCAGCCTGGAGCTCTCTCCCACACCCTGAACCCCTCACAACTGGCCCCACCCAGAGCTCATAACCCCACCGCAGCCCAACCCTCTGCCCCAGGCTGGAGCCCTCTCCCGCACTCCGAACCCCTCATCCCCACCCCAGAGCCTGCACCCCCAGCTGGAGCCCACACCCCTTCCCCAGCTCTGTGAAAGTGATTGAGGGGAAGAGGGAGGGGGGAAGTGGAGGATGGAGTAAGTGGAGGCCTCGGAGAAGGGGCAGGGCAGGGGTGTTTGGTTTTGTGCGATTAGAAAGTTGGCAACCCTACCATTAACTAAAATGGGAGCAGGATTCATCCTAAAATTAATATTCCTTCATCACAAGGGTGCTTCTTACTTACATTCATTTGCTTATTCCCTTGTCCCCTTGCACTCCTCCCAGACTTTTAGTAGAACTCTTTCTTGGTGGTTTGATCAAAACTCTAGGCAAGGGGAGGAAAAAAAGAGTAGCCTCTTTAATCTCATGGCTTTATGTTGGGGGTGGACCACACTTAATTTTTTTTTTTTTTTAACTAAAGGTGCTTCCTGTCTGAAAGGACTCCAACAAGAGCTCATCCCTGTCCACCTGATTACAGCCAAGGTCAAGAACTAGGGTCTCCATCAGGATGCTGTTTCCTTGCACTTAAGTAGGGGCTGCTATAGTATTGGTGAGAGCACTTATTTCCCTTAGGAGTTGTGGAGAAAACCTTTGGCCACATCCTACTTACCTTCTCTCTTGGTAGTCTTGTTGACTTTTGTGATGGTTGGCTGGAGGAAGTGTGGCCTAAAGCACAAAACTAGGAATTAGGAGATCTGGGTTCTTTTCTTGGCTCTGCCACTGTGTTGAAAACTCTTATCCGTACTACCTCAATTTCCCCATTTTACAGATCATGCCTTATAAATACAAGTGTTTTCATTGAGATTACTTTCCTAAGAAAGGCAAGTAGTATCTGATCCTTTGTTTTTAACACTATTCTAGTCCTGCCCAATTAAGCACAGCTGACAATAGGCAGTTTGTTCACACTATAACTGAAGTTGCTTAGAGCTTAATACACAGATTATAACAAGGCTTGTAATAAATCATTCTCAGTGTTCATTGGAAATAAAATATCTAATATTAAGAGAGTTAAATAGTTAAACAGGAATTGGTAAATAAAAATGTGTTGTCATAGAATTGTCAGAGAAGCTAGAAAGTATTTTTTTAGCACAACTCTACTCCCCCAAAGTCTGTCAATTATGGAAGAACTTTCCCTCTATTCATAGGAATAACTTATCTGAAAAAAAAAAAACAAAACAGGATTATTTTGACACCATATGTGTGAAAACATCTTTAATTAAAGTGCACTATATGACAGGCTTATGGGTGGTGTATCTGGTTGTTACATTTTTTTGAAATGTTATAAAAAAATTACTTTAAATTGGGTTAATAAAGGACTTGTCTACACAAAAACTTAGTTTGCAGCAAACTGGGATGTAAATCTACCTCACACTTGCCTGCTGTGCACTAATGTCTGATTTGGACTCTGCTGCCTCACATCAGTAGTTCCCTAATGCATTTGGAACTACTCCTGTTTCAAAGCACAGTAGATCAAAGCCACTGGTGTACATCATCAACATCCACATGGGCACTTAGCATGTGACAAGCTAATGTGCAGTAGATTTGCACCCCAACTTGCTGTGAACTGAATGTTCATATAGGCAAGCCTAGAGAATGACTCTAAAAATAATTCAGATAGGTAGAAATATCACTGGTTACCAGAAAATGTTTAAACTAGCAACTAACTCTACAACAATGGTTTCTAATCTGTTTGAGCCACAAATTACCACATAAAAACATCAGCTACACAAGCAAATACCTGCCATTTCCCGGTCAGCTCTAATCCACAAGGGAACGTTACCAGCTTCAAACTTATGTTTCATAGATTCAAAATAGGACAAATTCAGTTCAATGGGAGTTTTTCATTTGACATCACTGGAAACAGGATTGGCCCTTAATGTAGAAAGGAGGAGCCCAGAGTACCAATTACAAAAGCTTTAAGTGTTTGGGAAATGCTGCTCTGGAGCAGTACTGTTCTAGGGATAAAAGAGAGGAAAGTTCACTCTACTACTATACACATGATCATATGAGCTGGTTATGCTCTCAAATATAGCATGAATATATAAAGGTAATAAATCTCAAAATACTTGGATCTCTATGCTTTGCATCGTTTGAGGGTGGATTTAGACTCAGTACAAACACAGAAACGACATTAAAAATATAGCCATAATTTGACTCACAAAAATCAAATAGTTTGTGTAAGAAATGTAGTTTTAAAACACTACAATACTTTCCAGACTTTAAAAAAAAAAAAAAAAAAAAAAAAGCATATGTTGTGAATAAAATAATTTAACTTGCCACAGTAATTCAATCCATTCTTTTTACTAATATATGATTTGGAAAGAAATTTGTGGACTCATATTTTCCAGACAAGCTTTAAAAATGGTATTTTTCTAACAGTCTGATACTATAGTTTTTGTTTAACTTCTGTTACAAGAATGCAACCTGCTCTAAAATTTTAATTAGAAAATACTTAATTCCTATGTAAAGATGACCCTAGTGTATTTAGTATTGCAGCTATGTCGGTCCCAGAATATTAAACACAGGGTGGTGAGGTAATATTTGATTAGACCAACTTCTGTTGATGAAAGAGACAAGCTTTCAAGCTACACATAGCTCCTCTTTGATAAAAGATATTATTTCACTTATCTTGTCTACCTATTGTATTTAGAAGTTGAATTTCTAAATCTTGAATATAGTGTTAAAAAAAAGGTGCAGGTTGGATGGGGAGGGAGTAATAGGATCTCTGAAGCATTTACAACTACATATGCTGGTAGCCAGAATTTTGATGAGATGGTGCCAAAAGTTGGAAGCCTAACAAAAGAAACAAATGATTTTTCATCTGTATTATTGATTTTTATTACAGTATTGCCGTGGGACCCAGTGAGAATTGGGCCCCATTGTTTTAGGTACTTTTAAGAGAGTAGTAAACAGTCCCTGCCCCAAAGAACTTACAACTTAAATAGACAAGGCAGAAAAAGGATAGAGGAAAGGGATACAATAAATAAGCAGAGTGAACAAAGTGATGGCCTCTAAACATCGTGTTAGCTCTGAGATTTTTTGGGTGGGATTTTGTTAGGAGGGGATTCGCTTAATTACAAAGGAAGGGAGATGACATATTGAAAGGACGGGGTTCATAAGGGGAACCAGGCATGGGAAAGGGGAGCGTAAAGGAGCATATAAGGCATGTAGTGTGAGCCTGAAGTGAAGAGACTGGGGAATAGAGTTGGAACCAACAGCCAGTCAGCCCAGGAGAGAATGTCGCAAGTCAGAAACCACTGCCTTTGTCATTGTCCAGTGGTCCTTGCAGCAGTACCAGTTGAGACTGTTTGTGTCCTTTCCTTCTGGCTTCTGTTGTGTTTTTTTTTTTTTTTTTTTGGTCAACTGGGGTATAGACTCTTCCCTGGAATCTCTCCCTCCCCCTCCCCCCCCAATACTCACATGACTTGGGAAAGGGAAGATGCCACATAGGTCATAGTTAAGGCTACGTTTATGTCACAGACATCATGGAAGTCACGGAATCCATGACTTCCAGAGACCTCCATGACATTCTCTGCTGCTTTAGCCCCAGGGGCTGCAGGACTCTGGAGCTGGCAGCCAGTAAGGCCCTGGCAAGGTTCTAGCAACAGGTGACAGGGTTCCAGCAATGGGCGATAGCCTCGTGTGGTGGGAGGGGAAGAGGGATACCTCAAGTGAGTGGTTGGGGGTGTCCCGTTTTCTCTTTGGGAGTGGGTGAAGGGGGAACCCACAGCTCCCAGCCACCATGACGGCAGGGGAAACCATGGAGCCAGAGCAGCAAAAGTCACAGACAGGTCACAACTTCTGTGAATTTTTGTTTATTGCCCGTGACTTGTCCGTGACTTTTACTAAAAATAACTATGACAAAATCTTAGCCTTAGTCATTGTGTCCCCTGTTGGGGTAGAGGGTTTGTCAGTTTTTCCCTTTCCAGTGCCCAGAACTGTGCCAAGGTGAGAACTCTGGGAAAACTACAGTCTTCTCTCAAATATTCTCCAGTTCATGGCTTTGATCTGGCAATTCCTTATTCATGTGCATAACTTTGTGAATGAGTGAGTGGAGGATCAGGGCCATAAAACTATATATATGGGGAACTCAAAATCTGTAGTGCCCAGTATTTAGTAACTCCATTGTATCAATAAAGACAGAAGAGAAACATCCATATTTCGTGGTTGTATGCCAGACAAAGCACTACTTTGGGGGTGAGGAAAGGAGGATGGAGTCCAAGGCCTACTGTAGGTCATGCGTGAAGTAGCAGTAGGTTTGAGACTTTTGCATTGCAAACCAGATTATCTGCACCAAAGGGAAGGTGCTCTCCTGAGGATGCAGTCATTCCTTGAGAGACTAGGTTGTATGTCAGCCATAAATCTGCCCCAGTTCCAATCCCTCTCATTAATAGTCTCTCACAGATTTTATCTAAGCCTGAGATGTATAGAAATTTAGGTACATAACTATTTCTGTGACGTACTCCAAATAGTAGCCTCTGATGTTTTCCCAATTTTATTTTCCCCCATGTAAACCTGCTGGCAATGAAACTTTTAATTTGATCCTACTCCTGATAAATCAGTTAATTTCATTATGCAATTGAATTCTCTAGTTTCTAAAGAGTGAATGATAGCATTGCTCATCCTTACCTCCTAGTGTTTAAGGATTCGGTATTTTGGAAGTAGGGCACATGCTGCAAATAAACATGTGGAAGATAAAGTTGTGGAGCTATAACATGGATGGAAATAGAACAGAAGCAGAGAGTGAAGTCATAGAGTGAATCTCTAAGACTGTAACTTGGGCTTTTCTCATTACACATGATCCACTGACTGGCAGTGGCTCACAAATGCTAGAAGAAGGTATCTCATGTTATGGTAATTCACTGACAGGAGTTAGGCAAATCCCACAATTGGTGTACAGTACTTTAAAATACAACAATCTAGGTTGACAGAAGAATTCTTCTGTTGGCCTAGTTGCATCTAAGTGAGGGGTTAGGTCAACCTTACGATGGATGTCTGGGTGTGAAATTTCTCACAGCTCTGAGCATCGTAGCTAGATTGATCTAATTTTTAAGTGTAGACCAGGCCTGCGTGTGAAATCCTGACTGCATTTAAATGAGATGGGCCAGGATTTCACCCAAGTCTTCATATGTGTTTATTGCCATGCTGTTTTGGAGTGGTTCACAACCGTGAGTGCCAACCTCGGGGCATATGCCCCAATCTGGTGGTATCTTCTATAATTAGATTTCACCAACTCAGTAACAAATGTGAACTCCTAAAGTACTATAACAGTCTTGCCATGGTGTCACAGACAGACCCCTTGGACAGTCCAGTCTATCTACCCAGGCAAGCTGGACTTAGTGATAAATGATCACTTACATCAAAGATCACAAAATATTCAGGTTATTCCCCGTCCCAAGAGATGAGTCTCTTACCCCAGATCAGTTTGTACCTTAGATCTCACACCATAGACACTGCTTTAGCCAATCCTATAGAAAACTCACTAAGGATTTATTAACTAGGAAAAAGAAATGAGTTATTTACAGCTAAAGCAGGGAACATACACACATGAGTTAGAGCAGGGGTCTCAAACACACGGCCCACAGGGCTCTTGTATGTCGCCCGCCAAGCTCCCCGCGCAGTCTCCCCCCCCCCCCCCCCGCCTACCCGTGGGATTGCCTCCTGATGTTGCAAGCGCCGCGCTGCTCTCTGAAGCAGCCGGCAGCATGCTCCTTCGGGGCGGGGGGAGGGGGAAGGAGGCAGAGGGCTCCGGCATTGCCTCCTTCCAGGTACCGCCTCCCACAGCTCCCATTGGCTGGAAACAGGGAACCGTGGCCAATGGGAGCTTCGTGGGAGATACCTAGAAGAGCGGCAAGAGCTGCACAAGCAGGGAAGCCTGAGCCCCTCCCTCTCCCCCAGGGGCTGCAGGGTCATGGTTCCAGCTGCTTCCTAGAACGGAGCAGCATGGAGCCGGGGCCAAGGCAGGCAGGGAGCCTGCCCTGGCCCCAATGAGCGCCGCTACCACCCCAGAGCCGCTCTAGGTAAGCGGCACCAGGCTGGAGCTCACACCCTGAACCCCTCCTGCACCCCCAACTCCCTGCCCTGAACCCCCTGCCACATCCCACACCCCGCCTGCACACCAATTCCCTGCCCTGAGCCCCCTGCCACATCCCACACCCCTCCTGCCCTGAGCCACCTGCTGCACCCTCACCCCCTGCCGCACCCCTCTTGTACCCCACACACCAACTCCCTGCCCTGAGCACCCTGCACACCTTCTGCACCTCACCTCCTTGCCCTCAGCCCCCGCTGCACCCTGCACCCTTTCTGCACCCCCTGGGGGCAGCGTTGGGGTGGGGAGTTCAGGGAAGGGACTGGAATGGGGCAGGGAAGCGGTAGGAAGAGGTGGGGCAGGGGTAGGGCCTAATTGGAAGGGGCCGGGGCCAGAGGCAGCGGGGGGGGGGGAGGAGTTCAGTGATGTGGCCCTTGGGCCAATGCACTAGTCCTCATGCGGCCCTCGGGGTCATTTGAGTTAGAGACCCCTGAGTTAGAGTCTATAGTTTCAAAAGATGACAGAGTTGTAGTAATCTGTCAGCACTGACAGATTGACCCTGGAGATCTCTGCTTTTGTTTCCTAGCTCCAGCCCTGTGAGAATCCAAACAACAAAGAGTTGAAGAATTTTCATGTCAGTTATCTTTATTTCCTTTTTCCAGAATTCAAGCTGGTGGAACAAGCTTCCTTGCACATAGAACCTTCACGGGTGTCAGAGTGCCATTAGCCCAGTCTTTATATTGTGATGCTTCACAATGGCTCACTTAGTTTTGATAGTGGTCCTTGATGGGTAGGGAACCATCCTCCTGCCTGAGTTTATAAGTTCAGAACAGGCATTTTTACAGTTGTAAAGCAAAACTTACATGTTACCTTATAGCAGGAGATACAGACATTACAAGTAAGATTAATGCATGCAGCAATTTAAAAGCATTTTATAGAGTCTAAACACATCCTTACAAGTCTAACACCTCTCTTGAACAATACTAACATGCAGATGAGCTGGTCTGGTTTCCAGCTATGAATTTGTCAGTGCTCAACTGAGGCCTACAGCCTTGGCAGGAGCTGGCACCTAGTCTACCAGCGTCATATTTTTATATCACCAAAAATAGTGGGCTCTGATCTATATGGGGTTTCTGTGTGTTCCCACAATATAGATTATTTATTTAAAAAGTAGGATATTTTCATAACACCCCCAAATACTGTGCTTGGACTAGATTGGATTTAACTACTTATTTTAATAAAACCCCCTTGGCTACTCTTGCATTGCCAAGTTTAGTTATTTGTATATATTGCTTCTCAAACGCAACTGTTCTTTTGAGAGAAATTGTCATGATTAAATCAGGTTCTGAAGTACAGTAGTTCTTTTACAGTCCATAAATAAAATGTGGTTGGGTTTTTTGCTTTGTAGAGTGGGAGCTTAAAACCTTTCATTAGAGTACTGAAAATTACTAGTATGGGCTTTAAAGAAGAGCTATGCTCTCTGGTGGCTTTGTTTAGATGCTAGAATTGGGGCATTTTCCATTAAGTTTAAAATGCATCCCTCTCCAGGCACTCAGGCTTGGTCTACACTACCCCCCCCAATTCGAACTAAGGTACGCAACTTCAGCTACGTGAATAACGTAGCTGAAGTCGAAGTACCTTAGTTCGAACTTACCTTGGTCCACACGCGGCAGGCAGGCTCCCCCGTCGACTCCGCGGTACTCCTCTCGCCGAGCTGGAGTACCGCAGTCGACGGCGAGCACTTCCGGGTTCGACTTATCGCGTCCAGACTAGACGCGATAAGTCGAACCCAGAACTTCGATTTCCAGCCGTCGAACTACCTGGTAAGTGTAGCCAAGGCCTCAGTGTAAAGGTGTAATCATTGATCAGCCTGGTATTCTTAATTCAGAAGATTAAACATAAGGAAAATGGTTACATATCTAAAGGAGTAAAAGGTCTAAGAAACTAGTTCATTGTGGATATTTTATGATGATCTCTGATGATCAACAGAATCCCTCATAATGGTACATTACATTCTTACAAGGAGCAAAGTGTTTTGTTCATCGACCCATGTTTCACTAGCTACCAGCATTTGGAACAGGGAAACCTCTCGGTTGATATTGGAGAACAGCCAGATAAAAGGATAAGGAGCCAACAGCATGAAGCAGTTGTTTTTCTGGCAAATAGTTTCTGTATATGCTCATCTGAAAATTAGAAGCAAATCTGAGTTGGGGTAGTTCCTTGTTTAGTATGTTAAATTCTGAGTTGACGGTCAGGAATATAACAAAGTCATGTCTGTGGTGAAAACTGCTGCTGTTTCTGACTGTCTTTGCAGTTGCATAGTGGAATCAGTGGCTCCTTTCCTATTCAGGAAATGCAAACACTTTCCAAATTGCTCAGTTGCAATTGGACACCATTGTTTGTCGTTCCTGAACTTTATACTTAATTTCAGATCTAGAAAAAAGAATGAGACTGGTTTTCTTGTTTCTCACTAACATTTGCATTTATCATTGCTGTGCAAGTTCAGTGTTATTTCCAGGTAATGGGATCTAGACTTGGACAAAAGACTTTATGCCCAAAGGGAATTGTAATGGGTGGAATTTTTTGTTAATTGTAGAAGGTCGAATATAAACTAAGAAGAGTGTAAAACAAAACAGTTATAATGTAAATAAACAACCTCCTGATAAATAATTTAATGTAACACATAGTATACAGTATGGAAAATAGTGAGCAAAATTCCAAACTTTCAGGTTTATTATTGAAGAACTAGCCTGACGTGAGAGAGGGGGACACACTGTCTATGTTTAAAATCCACAAACTCTAAAGGTACGAAATGGAAAGGAAAGGAAAACGAGCTCTTCACCCTAAAGACAAGAAGAGAAATACATTAATACTTATTTAGAAATGGGTCTAATTTTCTTGGTTTTTCCAGTGGGAGAACAGATATTTGTTTTTGTCGTTTGTACTGAGAAATCTTGATCCCTTGATATTAAACAGCAGCAATAACAAGAAACTGCATTAAAACAGTCTTAAGGATGAGACCATTTCTAAATGGCCCATCCTTTTGTATTTAAGGCATTCTTTGTTAGCAGGTAAAATTCTTGATGGTTTGGAGACTATTTTTATGTACACCTCAATGGACAAACCCTCAGTTGATGTAAATAAGTGTAGTTCCATTGACTGTCCAAATGTTTAGTATGATTCTAGAAGCTCAGAGTCTGATTTTTTTCAGAGGTAGTCAGCAACCACAACTCTCATGAAAGTCTTCTTCATATGTACACCTCTACCTCGATATAACGCTGTCCTCGGGAGCGAAAAAATCTTACTGCGTTATAGGTGAAACTGCATTATATTGAACTTGCTTTGATCCACCGGAGTGCGCAGCCCCGCCCCACCGGAGCACTGCTTTACCGCGTTATATCCAAATTCGTGTTATATCGAGTTGCATTATATCGAGGTAGCAGTGTATATTTAACTCTGTGTCAATGGGAGCTACATACTGGAGAGACTAGAATCTTGGGGTTGGAGCCCCGATAAGACTTTTCAAGTTATTAGGAAGGTTCTTTGTGACAATGACTATTAGGTAGTGCTGTCTTTCATGTTCATGCAGTCATATAATTTGGATTTTTTGATTGGGATTATACTGAATAATTTTGACTTTTGTTTTTTAGTTTTCATCCCAAAGTCTGAGAGCTGATTAAAATACACAATTTCATACAGAAGTTACAAAATTTATAACACCCATAACAAACTACCAATGCCAGAATCAGAGAGCCCAACCCCTTCATAAAAATAACCCAGCAAAAAGACCTGACACATCTGACCCCACCAAACTTGTATCTAAATGGTGGTAATTACTTTCAATTCTGGCTAATTGAAATTTACCATAAAATGGGTTATACTCTTGCTGGGTTGTACAGGATAAGAATGCAGTCAGGCTAGCTTTTTATGGTAGTGCTGAATGTATCCCACTATGTTCTTGGGTTGGAAATTAGGTACACTGCCTTTACAAAACTCTCTGACTTGTTCTTCCCTTTATTTGAAATTGTTCCTCGAGGTTTTGAGCTATTCTAGAAGGCCTTTATATGTAAAGGGTTATATTGTAATAGCTTCTCATATGACCACAATTTCCATAGTATTTAAGTGTCTCTTATACATTTAATGAATTAATTTATTCTTGTAACACCCTTGTGAGCTAGAGAAATTATTTCGGTTTTACAGACGTGGAACTGAGGAACCCCCTGTATGTCTACCCTGCAATTAAAAACCCATGGCTGGGCCATGCCAGCTAACGCAGGCTCATGGGGCTCAGGCTGTGGGGTTGTTTAATTGCAGTGTAGACTTCTGGGCTCGGGCTGGAGCCTGGGCTTTAAGACCTTGTGAGGCGGGAGGGCCCCGGGGCTTGGCCTGCTGCTCGAGCCTGGAACTCTACACTGCAGTTAAACAGCCCTACAGCCTGAGCCCCATCGGCCTGAGTCAGCTGGCACGGGCCAGCAGTGGGTGTCTAATTGCAGTGCAGACATACTCAGCGAGATTAAGTGACTTGGACAAGGTCACCCAGGAAGTCTGGGAGAGCCTGGAATTTAACCCAGGTCTCTTGAGACCCAGTCAGGTGCCTTAATTACAAGACAATCCTTCCTACAACATCCTGTTCGTTGTAGTATATTACACACAAATATTCCAAGCACCTGTTACCAAAATGTTGTTTTGTGCTATAAAACTTCATGCAAATTTGAGCAGCTGCACTTTTAAAGCAATATTGTAAGAGCAGGCATTCTGGATTATGTGGCTTTAGATAGGGCCCTACCAAATTCATCGTCCATTTTGATCAATTTCACGGTCATGAGATTTTAAAAACTGTAAATTTCATGATTTCAGCTATTTAAATCTGAAATTTCATGATGGAGTAATTGTAGGGTCCTGACCCAAAAAGGAGTTGTGGAGGGGGGGAGGGAGGTCGCAAGTTTTTTATGTGGGGAGGGGAGGTTGCAGTACTGCTACTGTTACTTCTGCACTCCTGCTGGCGGTGGTGCTGCCTTCAGAGCTCGGCAGCTGGAGAGCTGCGGCTGCTGTCTGGGAGCCCAGCTCTGAAGGCAGAGCCGCCATCAGCAGCAATGCAGAAGGAAGGAAGAAGGGCACGGTATGGTACTGCCACCCTTACTTCTGCGCTGCTGCTGATGGGGCAATGCCTTCAGAGCTGGGCACCCGGCCAACAGCCGCTGCTCTCCAGCCGCCCCGCTCTGAAGGCAGAACCGAAGTAAGGGTGGTACTACTGCGACCCTCTCACTTCCCCCTAAATAACCTTGAGACTCCCTGCAACTCCCTTTTGGGTCAGGACCCCCAATTTGAGAAATGCTGGTCTCCCCCATGAAATCCATATAGTATAAGGTAAAAGCACACAAAAGACCAAATTTGGGGGGGAAGGACCAGATTTCATGGTCCGTGATTTTTCATGGCCATGAATTTGGTAGTATTCTACCTCTAGATCTCTAAGTGAAGGATGGTGGCATGGGATAAAGTGTTTTCCCCTTCTTGCCTGTTTCTAAATTACTTTCAGATTGATGATTAAACACTTAAGTATTTACTTGTTAGGGTTCCCCTGCTTGCCTTTCTGGAATTAAATTTCTTTCACTCACTCTGGAAAATGGAAAGAACCTTGTCATTTTGCTGTAGCCGGTACTTCCCAGACAGCTTTCTAGGGTACTTCACAATTTAAGAAATATGCAGGCAGGGAGTTCTTAGCAATACATAGACGATGCTTTTTTAAACTTTTCTTTTTTGTGTTCAGGATAATGATACAGATTAACTATTTCCATAAAGTGATTACAACTCATCCTTAAATAACATTTCTAAGGTAATGTTGACCAACAATAAAATATGAAGCTCTTTGGGTTAGGGATTTTTGTTCTGTGTTTGCTCAGTGCACAATGGGACTCCAGTCTTCAATGGGGGGGGCCTCAAGCCACTATTGTATCACAAATAATAATAATGAACAGTCTATTATACCTTGATTATTATTGTCTTGTGTAGAAAACATTTTTAATTCCTGAGCACCACATGCCCAAAGACCTCTTGGCATATTCACATGAATTGAAAGCACTCTGCTTATTAGATATTTATTTTAAGGTCTCCTTTTGATGTAGTGCATGTTTTTCAGTGATGAGCATGGTGTGGCTTTCTAAAATAACTCTGTGTAAGACTGTCTTTTCTTAACTAGATGATTAACCTCACTCTTAAAAGTTTTTTGTTGGCCTAGTATTTTTCATGTTGAATTTGTTTTTTTCCACTTGGCTAATCTTTTCCACCATGTCTTTTGAATGGGACTTAAATTAATATGGCTATATTTATATATCAACTTGAGCTTGCTACAGCATCTTATTGTTGCATCATAAGTGTCAACAGAGCTCTTGGAATAACCGTTGCTAATTACTTGTTTGAAATAGCGAAGAAGCCATAGTAGTTTCTTTTCCTAGCTTTTTAAGCTCCTGTAGACACAATGACTTGTAATATAGTGTGAAACAGTTTTTAAACGTGGTAACAGTGTAGCATGTTTTGTCTCATTTCCATACAAGTACATTTCCACCTATATTAACAAACGATTTTAAGGATAATCTTTAACATGGTTTGACTAACACTGTTCCTTTTGTTTAAAAAAGAAAGTCCTAGACAGGGAAACTTGGCAAACAGTCTTGTTGGAAAATGATAAGCCTGTCTTTGTCAGAAGTATTTGAGTGTGGTTGTTACAGCCACATGGGTTTGGAGTGAGTGCTGCTTGGAGAGCATCTTTTACTCCTGAGGGAATTCTGTGCCAATTTTTAAAAATTCTGCAAATTTTATTTGTCAATAAATAAATGTGGAGGCTCCAGCATAGCAGTGGGGAGCACAGGCCATTGACTGCACGGAGGTGGGCGATCACTATGGAGCTCCCCCCAACCCCACCCCAAACATGGACTCGGCGGTGAGGCTGCACCTGACTGACACAGCACAAGGGCTGGGCCTGCCCTAGAAACACCCCGGGCCCTGCCCCTCCGTGTCAGGTGCACCAGATGTGGGCAGGCCTGAAAGGATCCAGGTGTGGGATGAGAGGGCTCTGTGTGGTGCAATCTGGGTGCGGGTGGCTCACTGGGGCATCTGGGTGGGGGAGGGATCTGGATGCACAGGAGCTCGTTGAGGGGGTTCCAGGTGCAGAGGCAATGGGACTCTACAGGGGGGTCCAGGTGAAGGTGTTTGGGGTTTAGCTGGGAGGATGTGGGGCTTGGCAGGGGGCTCTGGGTGCAGGGGGTTCATCAGGGTGTTCCAGGTGCAGAGGTGGTGGGGCTCATCGGGGTGGGGGTTTGAGTGCAGGGGGCTCGGGGAGTTGTCTTGGTGTAGGTGTGGGGCTCTGGATGCAAAGGGGTGGGGCTCAGTGGGGGTGTGTGTCCAGGGGCAGGGGGCAGTCTGGGTGAAGGGGTGGGAGTTCAGATGCAGGGGGAGGCGCTGATGGAGGGGGCTGGGTGTGGCCAGGGTGGGGGTTTGGATGTGGGGGGCTTAGTGTGGGGTTCTGGGTGCGGGACGTGAGGCTTGGTGGAAGGTTTGGCTTGGGCAGAAGGGGGAGCAGCTCCTTGTACTGTGACCGCTCTCCCAGCGACTGAGGAGCAATAGGGGGTACGTCTGTACTTACCTCCAGGTCCGGCGGTAAGCAATCGATCTTCTGGGATCGATCCCAGAAGTGCTCGCCGTCGACGCCAGTACTCCTGCTTGGCGAGAGGAGTACGCGGAGTCGACGGGGGAGCCTGCCTGCCGCGTGTGGACCCGGGGTAAGTTCGAACTAAGATAGTTCGACTGCATATCTTAGTTCGAAGTGGGGGCTTAGTGTGGACCAGCCCAGGGACAGAAAGCAGAAAGTGTGGGGTGTGGAGCCAGGGGAGGTTTCTGTGGGTGTATCTGACCTGACCTCAGCCACTCTGTACGTGGGAAATGCTCTCCTCCCGCAGCGCAGCTGGGACTAGCAGCTGAGCCTGGCGTATCCCAAGCTCCAGGGCTGGATGTAGGGGGGTGCATTTCAGCAGGGGTGTCTGAGTGCAGCGGGGTTCCAGATGTAGGGGATAAAGCTCAGTGAAGTGGGGGTTTGGATGTGGGTGATTCGGTGGGGTGAGTTTGGGTGTGGGGGAGGTGAGACTTGGCGGGAGGGTCTGGATGCACAAATGGATGGGGGGTGGGTCTGATCTGGCCCTGGATGGGTTTGACCTGGGGTGTCCCCAGCCCTGCCCCCTGCAGTGATTTAACTCTTCGTTGGCTGCTGCGGGCGCCCAAAACAACACACATGCCCAGCCGGGGAGGGGCACATGAACGGTTTTGTGTCTTCCCTTTGCTTTCCTGCTAGAATGTCATTTTTCTGCGTGGGACATGTGTTCTGTGCCCACGCAGTGGAGCAGAATTCCCTCAGGAGTAATCTATGAACAGCAGCAGAAGAGGCAGAGGAGCATTTCTTCTCCAGACTGAAGAAGACAATGTTGATTCTCATTTGGAAGGTTATCTTTGCAGTCAAAGGACTAGAAACTTAATTATTTTTTTTTAAAAAGGTTTTTTATTCTGCAAAAATTAATGGTGTGTAAAGGCAAATAGTTTCAAGTGCTGTCCTAGAACCCTAACAATCCAGCTTCAGAGTAGGACAGTGCACCTGGCATTGATGAGAGACCTCTTGGCCTTCCAGAGAAAGCAAATTGCTTTTCCTAGAATTAGATTTCCCAGCAACCTTTTGTACTGTTGATGATGATTGTCATGCTGTCTGGAATGGCTCATGACCATGAGTGCCAGTCTCAGGACAGACTGTCAAGAAGCAGGGCAGAAATTCCAAACTGGTTGTATGTTCTATAATTAGATTTCACCAACCCAGTAACAAATGTTAGCTCCTAAAGCACTATAACAGTCTTATCATGGAATGACAGACAGTTCCCTTGGGAATTCCAATCTATCTTGTCACGCAGGCAAGCTGGATTTAGTGATAGATGGTTGCTATACATCAAAGATCACAAAACATTCAGGTTGCTCCCAGTCCCAAGAGACCAGTCACTTACCCCAGTTCAATATGTATCTTAGATCTCATACTAAAGACAATGCTTGTAGCCAGTACTACAGTAAACTATCTAAGGATTTATTAATAAAGAAAAGAAATGAGAGTTTTTACATGGTTAAAGCAGGCAAACATACACTAGAACCTTAGAGTTGCGAACACCAGGGTTACGAACTGACCAGTCAACCACACACCTCATTTGGAACCGGAAGTACCCAACCAGAGAGCAGCAGAGGCAAAAACAAACACAGTACAGTGCTATGTTACATGTAAACTACTAAAAAAAAAAAAAGGAAAATTTAACTTTTTTTTACAAAGGAAACTGTTTGTGTTTGTTTCATTTAAATTAAGATGGTTAAAAGCAGCATTTTCTTCTTCATAGTAAAGTTTCAAAGCTGTATTAAGTCAATGTTCAGTTGTAAACTTTTGAAAGAACAACCAAAACGTTTTGTTCAGAGTTACAAACATTTCAGAGTTACAAACAACCTTCGTTCCCGAGACGTTCATAATTCTGAGGTTCTGCTGTATACTCAAATGAATTACTGTGGTTTCAAAAGTTGACAGTTGTAGTAATCTGTCAGCTCTGAATGTCTTTTAAGATGAACTCAGGTTGACCGTGGAGATCTCGATTTCTGTTTCTTAGCTCTGGCACTGTGAAAATCCAGACAGCTAAAGATGAAACATTTTCTTGTCAGCTATTTTTATTTTCTTCTTCCAGAATTTAAGCTGATGGGACGAGCCCTTTTATACATAGCCTCTTCGTGGGCGTAAAGGTGCAGTTAACAAAGTCTTTGTATTGTGATGTCCCACCATGGTCCATTTAATTTTGATAGGCTGGCTTAATGGCAGGAGATGATACCCCCTGACTGGGTTCACAGTTTCAGAGCAAACATTTTTTGTACAGATACAAAACAAAAACTTAAATATTACCTTGTAACATGTGATAAAGATATTTATAAGTGAGATTAATGCATGCAGCAACTTACAAGCATTTCAAAAAATCTAAACACATTGTTATAAGTCCTATACCCATTGTAATCATACTAACACTCAAATTAGTTTCCAACCATGAATTTGTCTGTACTCAGCTGAAGCCTAAAGCCTTGGCGAGAACTGACACCTGGTCTGCCAGTGTCACAATGATTCTAAACCTTCTGTCATCCATCCCTCCCCCTCCCCGCCCCAAAATGTAGCACTTTGCTGGATCCATTTGTTCTTCTGAGTCACATCCCAGATAGTCATCATGGTCTCTTGCATTTGGAATCCTGCAAGATTTAATTCTCTTTATTCCTCCTCCTCAACACAGGTTTAAGACTACTCATAGACTGTGAGATGCCATGAAGTTGTTTTCCGAGTGTGCAGATGGAATTTTTCTTATAATCTTGTTCCGTTGTCAAGAGGAGATATTTCAGTCTTTCTGTACTTTTGTCTGGATTAGTTTTTGGTTGTGTTGTAACTCAAGTTAATTGATTGCAAGTTAACTCAAGTTAACTAACATGATTGTAAGTGCTAATCTGGACATTGCACAAACATATGATCCAAAACATGAACATTTGTTCCTGGTCATGGCGTCCATCACTGTAGTATCTAGAGGCCCACCATAACATTGAGACAAAGAATGGTCTTGTGGTTAAGGCACTGTACAGTCAAGCATTGCTGATTTCAAGGCCTAGCTTTTTCACTTCTTAAGTAACCTTGGACAAGTCCTTTTAATATCTTTGGGGATAATAGTACTTCTTTTCTCCCACTCTGTTTTGTCTATGTCAGCAGTTCTCAAACTATGGGCGGGAACGTGTCAAGGGAGGCGTGAGCTGTATGCTTCCTTTTTACAAAAAATTTTAAGAGCTCTGTCTGTCAGCCCTGGGTGGCTGGGGCTCATGCAGAAGAGCTGTGCACACCCAGGAGGTGGGGATAAAGGGGACACCTGGAGCCCTAGGGCTCAAGCTCTCCTCCCCTCCCCTCATTCCCTACTGGGATGCAGCCCAGGCTCAGGCTTCCTCCCCCCCACCCCAAAATCCCTCACCTGGAATCAGTGGAGCTCTGGCTGTCAGTCCTGGGGTGGCAGCATCAGCACAGAAGTAAGGGTGGCAATGGGGCGCTAAGTCTGCTATGAAAAGTAATATTGACAAATATCACTTTTCACATTGCCATCCTTACTTCTGTGCTGCTGCTGGCGCGGCACTGTACTTCAGAGCTGGGCATCTGGCCAGCATCCGCTGCTCTATGCTCTGCCTTCAGAGCTGGGTGGAGGTATATAGACTTGGGGGGTGGGGAGGAGGGAGGGAGAGGGGAAGGGAGATAAATGACTACAGACACAAAGGGGGGGGGGGGCAATCAAATAAGTTTGAGAACTACTGATCTATGTAGATTGTGAACTCCCAAGGGCAGGAACTGACTTATTATGTGTTTGTATAGTGCCTACCACAATGGTGCCCTAATCTTAGTTGAGGCTTCCGGGCACTTCTGTAATAAAGTTAAATAATAAGTACTAGTTAACTTATTCTCCTAGCACCCCTGTGAGCTAGGGAAGTATTTAGCAAGTAGGGGACTTGAGTCACAGTGTAAATGATTTGCCCATGGTCTTGCAGGAAGTTTGTGACAGAGCCAGGGATTGAATCCAAGTTTCCTCAATCCTAGGTCCTGGTCTTTTTCTACCCCTTTCCCCCCATCTGTTTTATGAATGGCTGCCTGAGCGCAGGCTTAAAATCTGAGCATAGTCTCTCTGAATCCCTTCCCCACACATTGTCTACCTCTTCATTCACTCATTCCCCATCCTTCCTCTTCCATTCCCTACCTCACCATTCATTATTGCTGCCTCTCCACTAAATTCTCTCTCAGTCTGGGGAACGAAAAAGAGAGAGTATGGAAAGGTGAGTTTGTGGTGGAGAGCTGGTGTTAATGAATGAGCATAAGGAATGAAGCGAAAGGAGGAGTGAGAGAGATAAGGGGGGGAAATAGAATAGTCATAACTTTGAAACTTGAGCTTGGACAGCCATTCACATAATTCTTTACCACAGAATGTTGGTAGGAGATACCTACTCTTTTCTGGCAATAAAGATGAGGTACTATCAGGGATTGAGGTGTCAAAAGAAGAGGTGCTAGATCAAATGGATAAAATTAAGGAGCATTGAGTCACCAAGACGAGATAATACAGATGTTCTGAAGGAATTTAAGCATACAGTGACAGCTGCTAAAACATGCAGTCTTTCACTGAATTCCATTACTGTACTGGAGGGTTAGTAGGTTGGAAATATTGTGCCTATTTTTTAAAAAGGGATTGACTTGATATCTTGGGAGTTAGGCCAGTAAACCTCATTTTCATACCTGGCAAGTTTATTGAAATGATCATTAGAAGTAGCATTCTAAAACTTCTAGGTCATGGGGACTAACTAGTAGAATGTCTGCATAGGAAAATTGTGCATCACTAATCTCTTAGAATTCTTTGAATGTGCAATAAAATAATGTATAAAGGAAAGTCGCTGATTTAGCTTTCAAAAGGCTGAAGCTATAAAGGAAACTTGCATATAATGCAATTATTTTGATTACTGAAGACAGAAGACTGAGGAATTTGAGGCACCTGAGAAAGTTAGGTGTATGGACAACGCCATGGCAAATGAAATTAAATGTTGACAAATGCAACGTAATGCATATTGGAAAGAGGAATTCTTCATCTTGCTAAGGGCAACAGATCTGTTACAGGGGGTGCTTTCAGCTTGGTGACAAAAAATAAACCTGTAAGTCACTGGCAGCAGGGGAATGCCTTGCCCCTTAAAGTTTCACTTCTTTTATTTGCCTTCACAGCAGGCAGTGGCTTATGTGACCTCCATGTTGCAGAGCTTTTCTGAGGGAAATTCCAAACTTTATTTTAAAATTTTAAACTAAAAATAATTAAATACTTTGTTCAATAATCTGTCCAAGTCCCAGGTTGTGTTAGCCTCTTGAGGAAGTTTTTCACTTAGGTCTGCTTCCCATTCGGAGTTGTTTGCAATGGCAAACAGCTGCAGGGAGTGTCAGGACCTGCGAGTCTTGAACACAGGTCCACGGGGATCTTAGGAGCTAGTAAGTTTCAACCTACCACCCAGTGACCAGTTAACCATTGCCAGAATAGAAGCTGAACACTGACAGAGGACTCCAGTTCTGGAATCCAATTGGCAGAACTCTGGGGGTCCTGACTGGTTCACAGCTTTTCTATATAACCAGCACAGGAACAGGAAGTTGTCCATGCAACTGGGATCTCCCTGCTTAGGACTGCTTCTCCTGCTTCTTGCTACTGATCTCCTGGTAAGCTGACCCTGCCTGCCTCCTGACACCTGACTCTTGATTTTGCCCTCTGGCTTGCCTTGGACTCTGAACTCCTGGTAACTGATTCAGCTGTCTCCTGACACCTGCTTTGATCATTGGGTCAGACTGCCCATGCCCTGGTCATGACATGGAGAGAGCTAGGCTGAAAAAAAGAGATACAGAAGGGTCTGTGTCTCCTGCTTTACCCCCTTATCAAGTGTCTCACTGGAGAGCTTGGTTGGCTCTGTAGGCAGAGGTGTTTTCCCTCACAGCCCAGTCTGTGTGTGATCACCTCAGCTCTACTCCCCAAACAGGAAAAGAGCCAGGCAGACTTAGATAGGGTGCCTCTGCTGGATAAGGTGCAGCTCAGTCTGGGTGGGTTTGCCTCCACCCTCTTCCACAGGCAGGATTGGAAAAGATCTAGCTACAAGGCAGGCAGCCCCTGCTCCCCAATCTCCGAAAGGGGAACAATCCATGAATGGGCAGCATGTCAAAAGGAAGATCCTGCCTAAGTCCCTATAGCCTACACCAGCAGCCACACCTTTGTGTGGAACTCAGCCTCTTCCTCCCTCTCCACTTGCTCATGGATGGAGGTCATTGGGCACAGCGTGGACATTACCAATGCGGTGGGATAAGGCGCCTTCAGACCCACCTCCCTTACCTTGGGGCCACTTTTTTAGCATAACCCTTTCACAGAGAATTCCTTACTCAAATCCCAGACGGAGACCTCCAGGAGAAACACAGACCCATCTGGATCCAATGTAATAGGGGTAGCGTTTCTGGGGAGCTCATTCTTGAGCCCCAGCCATTAACTTCCTTGAGAGACTCAGAATGGGACCATGTGGAAGTGAGGAGACAAATAAATCCAGCCTTATGAGGAGAAGGAGAATGCTAGTTACTTGAAGTGGTTTTGGAATGATCTCTGAGCCTGATTTCACTCCACTCTCTGAAGCAGGATTATTAGGGGAAAACTCCCAAATGGGAAACAACTGAGTATACAAAATCAGTGCTATTTCCTTTGCTCACCTGCATGGAATGCAGTAAGGCAGATAATCCTAAATTTGGCTCCCATAACAAAGTGCAATATGGCAGATAAGTGCAGAAAAAACAGACCTGTGCTTATTCCTCTAGGTAGGTGCACACACACACATACACACACACATATACACAGGAAATTCTTCCTTAGTGGGGAGGAAGGCCAGCACTCCAAATCAGAGTGAGAGCATCAAATAATAAAATATATTTCAGAAAAAACACAGAGGATAGACTTTCAGGCAGAGTGTACTGAGTGTTGTGAAATTATGCATAAGAGGTGTACAGCTGCCCTAGACAAGCTATAGTTCTATATCCCTCCTCATGTGCCCTGGGAAGATGTAATAAAGTGATGGAGATTTCCTACCACTCTAAAAGACTGGGAAGTATTTAGCTGTTGTTACCAGCTGCTGCTGTGGATTGCCATGTCCTAACTATTGGACTCATTTCCAGCTGTTGGTCATCATGCCTTAATGTCCAGGTTATTGTTCCCAGCTTCTGTTTCAGGTTGCCAGGCCATCCCTCACCTTCACCTCCTCCCTTCCACTGACTGCACCCTCTCTACTTTCAGGAGATGGCTGTGGAAGGTTGAAAAGGCCAGCAGCCCAGCTTTGGAAGAACAATCAGGCAGTAAATGGCTTCTTGGGTTGTCCCACCCTTTATTTATTTCTAGCCCTCCCTGAGCCTCTATTTTCTTATGCCAGAAGGTTCCATTGCAAATTTAACCTGATATCCACATTTCCCTTCAATAGTGATATTTTCCCAGGTGGTCAGGGACTTGGCAATTCTAACTTCGGAGATTTTTACCTGAAAGAGTGGCCTCTTCGCTCTGTAGGCCCTTTACGGGCAGTCTAGTACAAGTCCAGACAGGCATCACCTCAGTTCCCCTCTTTTGGGTATGAAAACTCTCAGGTGGCATCAGGCCAGCAAAAATAAATAAATATGAACTGTGATCAGACACTCTAAGTGCCTCCACATGCTTTCACAAGCAGTGCTAACATGGGTAGACAATATTGTCGGTGTGGTTCTCCTCTCAACATAAAATTCCCATTTCCTAAGAACTTCTCTCTGAAAAAGATAGTGGGATACAAATCTGTTTCATGTATATACATAGGACTTTGATTTGTCTGAACATATAACCTCAAGTATCAATTTCCAGTTATCTTAACAATACAGTGAGAAACTTTAGGGAAAGCTGAGGCTATTCAGAATCATTGGAAAAGTTGACTTAAATCATGTCTGCTGACCCAGACTGTAAAAAGCAATTCAAGTCATATGGCAAGTTGAAGCAATCTCTAAAGTACAATAGGAGAAAATACCTCTTTGCATGTGGTAGGTAGAACAAGTGCAGGGTGCTAAGGTGAGGTCCGTAGCTGCCTTCTGTTGCTTTAGCTATCTGCATGACTCCCAACAAGCCCAGTTGGTGCCATATTGTTGCAGTTTATGAACAAAAGAGTTACCTGTAGCTGAATTACATGAACAGGTTTGCCCTAATCTCAGTCACAGCAATGATAGAAATGCCATGATATGATTGAAAACTCCTATCTACTTCTCAATATAACTCACTCCCCATTCTATTTCTAACCTCAGAGAATCAAAGACAAACAAAGCCAAGGTGCCATCTGAAAGTCCTAAAGGAGACTTACCTTCACGTTTTGACTGTCCCTCAGATTATTTCTGTTTTTTGCAAATGAATGGCAGGTTTTTCTTTTCCTAATTTAGATCATTATAATCTGACTTGATGTGCTCCCAGCATCTCTTCCAGGATCATGGTAGCAATAATACTTGCTTTGCGGAAGAAGGAAAAAATCCACATATCTTTTCCTGGACAATTTTTCAAATCAGAGTTCTGTACAGAGAGAATACTGAAGCAAACAGAGTGGTATGGTTCCTGAAGTACCTTAAATTGAGGACAGGCACATTGTGACAGGGAAGTGAATAGTAGATCTGGGCTGAGAATGAATATTATCAGGTACAAGATATCAGCTCAGAAAAATGTTAATAAAAGATGGCCATAAAGGAAAACAAGTGGGGTCACAGAAACAAAAATTCAGTTCTGATTGTTGCCATTGGGAAATTCTGATCTACACAGGTATGGTTCAGTGATCCAGAGTTCACGTGAGACTGATCCAATAATTCAAGGTATCTCCATCAAATCTCACCCTATCTCATCCATTGGCAGAAATCTAACTCTAATTGTATATTTTTCACTCTCACAACCAGTGAATACAGAGAAACATACTTTTGAAGGTATCCTCCTCAGTCAGTTCAGGGAATGAATATTGGTAAGCGAGAGAGAGAGCTCAGCATCCACCAGCTGGAATAAAATGATCCACTGAGGGCTGGAACAGTGTTCCTTCTATGGATAACAGATTTTCCTGGTAGTGACACTCAAACATGTCTTCTGGGGTTTTCAAAAATAACTAGAAAGAAGATCATCATCCTTATCCCAGAGAGACATTCTTCTGTCTTGGGAAGAACAAAGCTTCCTATCTCTGTGTACTGTCTGCCCAGGGAGAGATGAAAACCAAGATTTACAAAGTAGAATTGTAAGTCAATTTGGTGGATTGGTGATTGACCTCTGTGATCTGGAAACAATAAATAAAGTGCCCCGAGCCATTTCTGTGTCAGGACTTGGGTTGTGAATGACCTCTTGCAAAGCTGAACAAGATCTCTGCTGCATGTCTTCACATTGTTCTTGGGAGCAGCAGAAAAAAAATGAACAAGACACGAGGAAAATATTGTAGCTGTGACACACTAGCTGAGTAACAATATACTTTTGACTTATGCACCAGAACGGAATGTTTCTGATTCTTAGGGATAATTCTCCTTACTCTGTGCTGAGAACACAAGTGTGAAAATCATGGCTTTTCCACAGCATCTTAAGAAAAGACACTGAGGGTGGGGAGGGGTGAAACAGACGACAGGCTATCTAGTTGTGCAGACAATTATACACATCTTTTGATGTGACATTTGGTCTGAGGGCAAAGGTCAAGTATTGCAGCCAGCAGAGAAAATCGTCTCTCTCGGTATACTTGTACTCTATGTACTACTTACTGAAAGAGTCTTCATGGTATAGCACTCAAAAAACTCCATCTTTTTACTTGCAAGATGAACAAGCTTAAAGTAGCTTAACTGAGACACAAACAAAAAACCCATTGGTTGTCTTTTTTTAAAAGTCACTTTTCAGTTTAGAACACTAAAAATTATGGACACAACCGAGACACTGGTTTATGTCTCATTACAACAATCTATATTGCACTAATCTCCTTTTGTCCTTTGGCTGTGGAAGCGTTAATTGCCCACTTCACCTTGAATGGTCTCTTGCAACATAGGTTAAAATGCTTATGCTTAACAATCTGTTCCACCTTGTATTTAGCGATGACATTCTGATGATCTTTCCTAGACTTGAAGAAGAACTCTGTGTGGCTTGAAAGCTTGTCTCTTTTTCTTCTTCTTCTTCCTGTCAGCCCTGAAGACTCCACCTGGCATCTGGTAGCTTGGTTCTTTACTTCCTGTACATCAGCACCTGTAACAAAAATTATGATGCTATCTCTATTTGGAGAGCATCTGAGATTTTAAAAAAAAAAAGATTCTGTGATGTTCTGGCAACATGTAGATATGGTAGGCCAGTCCTTTGGTGAGGTAGAAGGGAGAAAGATGCATTAGATAGCTTTAAAGATGGTTCACAATCCCAAAAATTATCATTTAAAAAATCTAGGGCTTTTGTTGGTTAAACTTGAGATTCTGAAAATTAGACTAGCTCTACAGAGTGTTTGATTTTTTTTTTCCTAGCTAGCTCAGGAGCAGAATTAACTAACTCCAAATTTAGTCATGTCCAACTCTTTGAAGGAAGGTAAGCACAACATGCAACTGGGGGCAAAGACAATACATCTATGGGAGGGGGAAAAAAGAGGGCATGGTGATATGCTGCCAGAACTTTAATGGGATTCCTTCACTTTTGTTGTTGTTGTTGCTGCCATAGTCATTCTCCCTTCCCTCCAGAGTAGTTCCTTTTTTTCATTCTTCCTTCCACTCCCACTATAATGACTCCAACCCAACATCTGGGAAGGGATGGGTGTAACATGGGATTGGGCATGGAGTCATTCTTCTCACTGATAGCTGGTCAGCCCAAACAATGAGGGGAGAGAGGTGGGCAGTAACAGCTGCTCCAGCATATGTGCTCTGGGTTTATTTACACTAGGAAAATTGCCTGGTGTTGACAGTGGTTGTCAGTTAGGATGGGTGAAGCTGAACCACTGCTGAATATGGTTTAGCTACAAGTGTAGATAAAGCACGTACAGCTTTGGTTTAGCTGCACCTGTTTACACAACTGTCAGGACCAGGTCTCTTTCTAGTATACCAGACCTCAGTCCAACAACTTGGGCTCTGTGTATACTTTGGAATTCAGCTATCAATGTAATTGTACTTGTGGAAATAACTGTAGATAAGGAAAAACAGTGATTGGAACCAGTTGCATTTACCCCTGCTTGAAACTGGGTTAAGTTAAACAGGTGCAAATTTCAGTTTTCCTTGTCTACTTGGGGCTGATGTTGGTTACTGACCATTAGCTGCTCAGTTGAAACTAATCACAAGTTTGTATTTCATTTCTTTAGATTTATAAAACATTAGAAACCTTTGGCAAATATTTAAATACAATAAATCCAAAAAGAAACAGCAACATCATAATATATAGTAATACTAAATAACGAAGCATCACAAAAAATAAACTAGATTCAAGTACCAAGTATGGACCAGGCCTTGGCTCCTTCTCTTGTTGCTGGAGTAGAATAGATAACAGGGGCTGAGGGAAGTTAGTGCTGTGGCCCCACGTTTTGCCAACTGCTTCTGCACAAGTGGAACTCTGTCCTCTACCCATTCAGGTGATGAGGAAGAGGGAGGAGACAGTGGGCACAGTAGATGGCCCCAACACAGTTTGGGAACTCCATCCACTCAAAGCCTGCTATTTGGGGACAGTAGGAATCTTCGCCACCCATGAACAAATAGCAATAATTGCCTTGCAAGCCTCCATCACCACAGCACTGACATTTGACTTGCCAAAATCAAACTGACCACCATCCTGTAGTAGTTGGATAGCCAGCTTCCTGTTTCTGGACTGGTATGGTCTTTCTCATCTGTGTATCCTGGTGCTGAAGGGCTGAGCGTAGCTCTTTGCACATCTTCAGGAAGATGGCCTTTCTCATTACGAAATTTTGGACCCACTGCTGGTCATATCAAGTCTATGTGACAATGTAGTCCATCAGACTGTGCGCATGGTCCTGTCCCAGAGCTGCCTATCATCATGGGGTGGGAGAGACTCTACAGCTATTAAAACCTGCATCAGCTGTCCCTACTTCTGCATGTCCATATGCAGCCAGTGTGGTCTCATCAGAAACACCTGCCACCGTCTTCTCAGGCAACAGGTCTCTGCTGAAATGCCCTCATGTCTTGCATCTGCCTCCTGTTGCTAAAATAAGTTGCCCTAATGCCAACATCTGGGATAGGTAATCATCCTGAGTTGGCGCCATGCTTTGTCATGGGTTCACACTGTAGCCGTGGACAGAAGTCTAGAGCATGCTAAGACAGAAGTGATTTGGTTTACTGAGTTGGTGGAGTAAGACCACTTCCATACAGTGGCCTGGGAAGAATAGATAAGTTCTCCCACAATCAATTGCAAAACAGTTGATAGAGCAGCTCATTTTAGTGCCGTGCTGAGAACACCGGGCGATGCCCCAGAAGTCCTTGTGCTTCACATATTTGAGTACAGTGCCTGTTATACAGCAACTCAGGTATTGCGCCAGTGTGGCTTTGTAGTGTGGACACTCTCATCTGGCATAAGCTAGCCTGGGCATCCAGACTTAGGTTAAATGCAGTGAAAACATATCACTGGAAAATTAAACAAGGACATCTCTGAGAAGGGCTTAAATGATGGCTTCCTTACAGGTTTCCTATACCCTGGGATAAAAAGTTTTAGGGAGAATATGGATGTATGTCGGTGGGAAGAAAGTACTTTTCAAGGCTATTTAGGGCAGTCACTCCCCTGACGATCAGAAGGTTACCAATCATTGTTTCCCCATATTGTTTCCAGTAACCTCTGACCCATTGCTAGAGTCTACCATTCTTTCCAAATAGATCTGCCGCAGTTGGGAAGATGATCACTGTCATAATCCAGCATCAGCTGTTGAAGGAATAGAGTCTGTGAAGGAAAAATCTGAGCAAACACTCCTCTGCTTCTTCTATGAGCCCCGGGATGAGAAGCCAGTACACTAGAGGCTACTAAAATAAACTACTTCAAAACATGTTTACTAAGTATTTATTTACTTAAAGTGTGTGTTTGTGTAAGCACAGATGCACACATACATATATATTTATATACTTTTAAAATAATTTCAAATAAAGGAGTGAGGCCCTGCCTTTAATAATAAAATAAAAAAATAATATATGGAGATATTCCTATCTCATAGAACTGGAAGGACCTTGAAAGGTCATCAAGTCCAGTCCCCTCCCTTCACTAGCAGGACCAAGTACTGTCCCTGACAGATTTTTTTTCTTTTTTCCCCCAGATCACTAAGTGGCCCCCTCAAGGATTGAACTCACAACCCTGGGTTTAGCAGTCCAATGCCCAAACCACTGAGCTATCCCTCCCTGGTGTGTGTACGCCTTACACAACACGTGACAAGAGTTTGAAGGGTAGTCATAATTAGTTTTATTTTTCTGAAATGTGTCTGTTTTCAAAAGTTTGAGAAAGTTTTCATGTAATAACATAGTGTTAATTTAGGATACTTCCATTGGAGATGTATAAACTTTGACTTGCTAAATATAGTCATTTTTTCCAGTAAAGGACCAGATGGTATTCTGGCCAAGAGTTCGGAAGGAACTCAAATAAGAAATTGCAGAAATACTAACTGATATATGTAACCTATCACTAGGGCCCTTCATTTTCAGTTTTTATTTTATTTATTTTTCCCTGGGAATCTGTCAGTGTGTTTTGCCACCACAACAAAAACAGGTGAAAATCAGTGCAAAAAAAAAAAAAAAAAAAATTTTTTTCTGGGTACATATTGAGGTTATTTTTGGTGGACGGATAGATGGGGAAAAAGGTATTCAGTCAATTAATCCTTTGAATTCTGTTCATCAATGTGGTTTGCTGAAGAACTAAAATAGAACTCAAATCACAATGCCACCTCCTGAGTTTAAGAAAACAATATATTTGGGGATTAGATATAAAACTTTTCATTTGAATAAACTGTTTAAGGTTGTAGACTTAGAACTATTAGCCTATAAATATTTACATTTAATAATTGGGCCACACTATTTATAGCGCATACACTCAGCTTCATCCTTTTCTCCTGTTTTTTTTTTTAAACTTTCGAATACTTCCTTGTGTTCTGAAATCGTAATCTGATACAGATTTTCTTTTCTTCCCATTTTAGTGTGTCAAATGTTTAAACCATTATCTGCTAACAGCTGCAAATGTATACGTGGTGGGCATGAGATTCATTGGTACGTTCAGATGCACACGCCACTTCATAGCGTGTGCCTGTTTATCTTCTAGACTAATACATAGCCTTACTTCAACGGGCGGTTTTGCATATGCACACAGACTAATGTATTATCGTAATACATATATCTCATGCAATATATTGTTTTCCTAATAAAACAAGTTATTTTTCATATATTTGAATGATACAAAAGTAGGGTGAAAATCTGAAAAAACGGAATAATACTTCTGTAAAACCCAGGAATTTTTTGGTAAAAATCGGTTTAAACTGAAAATGAAGGGGCTTAGCTATCACTTAAATCAGCTTCTGTACCAGATAACTGGAGCATTGCTAATCTGTCAGTTTTTATAAAGACTCCAGAAGCGATCCCGGCAATTACAGGCCCGTAAACCTAACTTCAGTGCTGAACAAATTAAGTGAAACTACAGTAAAGAACACATAGATGATCACGATTTGCTGGGGAGAGTCAACATAGTTTTTGTAAAGGGAAATCATACCTCACCAATTTGGAAAATGGGGCAAACAGTGAGGGGGCAAAGTTTGCAGACAAGACAAAATTAGTCAAGATAGTGAAGTCCAAAGCAGACTGTGAAAAGTTACAAAGAGATTTCATAAAATTGGGTGACCGAGCAAGAAAATGGCAGATGAAATTCAGTGTTGATAAATGCAAAGTAAGGCATATTGGAAAACATAATCCCAAGTATACATACAAAATGATGGTGTCTAAATTAGCTGTTACCACTCAAGAAAAAGCTCTTGGAGTCAGTATGGATAGTTCTCTGAAAACATCCACTCAACATGCAGCGACAGTCAAAAAAGCTAACAATGTTAGGAATCATAAGGAAATTGATAGCTAATAAGACAGTAAATATCATGCCACTATATAAATCCATGGTACGCCTATGCTTTGAATACCATGTGCAGTTCTGGTTGCTCTGTCTCAAAAAAGATGCATTAGAAATGCAAAAAGTACTGAAAAAGGCAACAAAAATGATTAAGGGCATGGAACAGTTTCTGTATGAAGAGAAATTAAAAAGACTGGGACTTTACAACTTGGAAGAGAGATGACTAAGGGGGCCTATGATAGAGGTCTATAAAATCTTTACTGATGTGGATAAAGAGAATACGGAAGTTTTATTTACCCCTTCACATAACACAAGAACCAGCGGGCACTCAATGAAATTAATAGGCAGCTAGTTTAAAACAAACAAAAGAAAGTACTTCTTCACTCAACGTATAGATATCATGTGGAACTCGTTGCTAGAGGATGTTGCAAAAATATAACTGGGTTTGAAAAAGAATTAGATAAGTTCATGAGGGTAGGTCCAGCAATGACTATTAGTCAAGATGGTCAGGGATGCAACCCCATGCTCTGGGTATCCTTAAGCCTCTGACTGCCAGCTGTTGAAGCTGGGTGACAAGGGATGGAATACTTGATGATCACCTTATTCTATTCATTCCCTTTGAAGCATCTGGCATTGGCCACTGATAGAAGACAGGATACTGGACTAGATGGACCATTGGTCTGACCCATTTTTATGTTCTTATGAACATGAGGCCTTGCTATCTGACTTGGAGAGATAGGTGTAGGATTTTTTGTAAATTTAAAAGCGTGAGTAGCCAGAAAATATTCAGTATCTATGAGATTGTCTCTGAGGGTATGTGTACAGTTGAGCTGAGAGGCATGATTCCCAGCTCTGGTAGACATACTTGAGCTAGCTGTGCTTGCGTTAATGCTTAAAAATAGCAGTGTGTTCACAGCAGCACAAGTGGCTGTTCAGGTTAGCAGCTCAGAGTACAGTCCCGCCAGACACGCTCAGGGCATATTTGGGCAGCTTGTCTGATACGCTGCCTGTGTCATCATAGACACTGCTATTTTGAGGCATTAGCTCAAGTAGTGCTAGTGTGAGTATCACACCTCCCAGCTCAAATATAGACACATCCTTATTAGCATATTTCTTGTTTCAGAAAGTGCTCTGTCATGTTAAGATCTTAGAGATACAATAATCTTGTTAAGAATGTTAAATACATCTAGATAATTCAGCTAAATAATCTAGATTGAAAACATCTAGATAGTATAGAATTTGTCTGGGTAGAATATAGTATGGTTTAAATTTTGATTTTTTTTTTTAAGAATTATAGATACATAGTTTTGTTTTAAGTAAAAACGAAATCTCTCTCCCCATTCTATGGCAACAGAGCTCAATTCTCACAGTATTTGATGTTCTATTTTAAAGCCCCAGGTCCTGGGCTCAAATAATTACATGAGAATCTCTACTTTCATTGAAAACCACAAGACCAAAAACACTATTCCCAGTCTTTATAGTTATGGAGGAAATCTAGAAAATGTGAACTATACAGGCCCAGAAACTAGATGTCCAATGAAAAGACCCACAATTTAAAAAAAGTCATGTTTTTTGTAAACTTGGGGTTGGCAATACCACATGAGGGAGAAGAGATTGTCCTAAAAGCAAACTCTTTCAAGGAGAGAATTTAAATAGAAAACTACTGGATCTGGAGCACTATGGCACTTTGCTGCTGCCATGTTTTTTGGGTTGGTTGCTGAGATGGCACACTTCAGTTGGTAATGCGTAATGTGGTGTTCTGACTCTTTAGTTTTTTATGCCTGATGGCAAAATAAATGTGAAAAAACACTGGGTTTGACTTTTATATTGCAAACATTTCTGTATCATGATGGTCAAAATTCTTAGTGGCTAGAGTTCAGAATATTGAAAAATCAGCAAATGTTTTACAATGTATTGAATATTAAACATTTAAGACACAGGGTACAGGGTTTGTTTATGTTCTCATGAAACAATATTTTCTCAATCGTGGCTAGTTAGTAGATCAGGAATGATTTATGACTTGCCTGAAAAATACAGTGGACACAGGTAATTGTCAGTTGAATACTAAGATCTGGATGACAGGCCACAGTTTTAATCAGGTAAAATTAGAGAGGACTCTAGTGCAGTTTCCAGATTTGTATTGTAGTTGCCCGTGATGACACACAACAGCTGTTGCACTCAAATAATCCTTAGAAGTCAGTAGTATTTAAGTTTGACAGGAGACTTGCTATTAAACCAGTATGTGATTAAATCTTCAATTATGTAACAAAGACAAACATCCAACACTTAATAGCATTTGCTTAGTTCAGATTAAGTTATATTTGATTGTCGACATTTAACAACTTGTTTAAGATGCAGAGCATACCCTTAACAGACTTGCATTTGTTGTTTTCTGTCGTATAATGAATGTTAAAGATTTTTTAACAAGGATAATTTCAACATAAATGTAAAAATGACTGACCTTTAAGGCTAGGAATTTGGCAGTGCTCTTTTAAAATAAAATTTTAAACACAACCATTGCTATCCAAATTAAGGCTGTCAAGCGATTAAAAACATTAATCGCGATTAATCGCGCGATTAAAAAGATTAATCGCACTGTTAAACAATAATAGAATACTATTTATTTAAAAAATTTTGGATGTTTTTTACATTTTAATATATTGATTTCAATTACAACACAGAATACAAAATGTACAGTGCTCATTTTATATTTATTTTTGATTACAAGTATTTGCACTGTAAAAAAAACAAAAGAAACAGTATTTTTCAATTCACCTAATACAAGTACTATACTGCAATCTCTTTCTCATGAAAGTTGAACTTACAAATATAGAATTATGTACAAAAAAAACTGCATTCAAAAATAAAACAATGTAAAATTTTAGAGCCTGTAAGTCCACTCAGTCCTACTTCTTGTTCAGCCAATCGCTCAGACAAACAAGTTTGTTTACATTTGCAGGAGATAATGCTGCCCTGCTTCTTGTTTACAGTGTCACCTCAAAGTGAGAACAGGTGTTCTCATGGCACTGTTGTAGTCGGTGTCACAAGATATTTACATGCACTAAAGATTCCTATGTCCTTTCATGCTTCAACCACCATTCCAGGGGATATGTGTCCATGTTGATGACAGGTTCTGCTCGATAACAATCCAAAGCAGTGTGGACTGACGCATGTTCATTTTCATTATCTGAGTCAGATGCCACCAGCAGAAGGTTGATTTTCTTTTTTCGTGGTTTGGGTTCTGTAGTTTCTGTATCAGAGTGTTGCTCTTTTAAGACTTCTGAAATTATGCTCCACATCTCATCTCTCTCAGATTTTGGAAAGCACTTCAGAGTCTTAAACCTTGGGTTGAGCGCTGTATGTATCCTTAGAAATCTCATATTGGTACCTTCTTTGCATTTTGTCAAATCTGCAGTGAAAGAGTTCTTAAAATGAACATGTGCTGGGTCATCACCCGAGACTGCTATAACATTAACTATATGGCAGAATGTTGGTAAAACAGAGCAGGGGACGTACAATTCTCCCCCAAGGAGTTCAGTCACAAATTTAATTAACACATTATTTTTTTTAACGAGCGTCACCAGCATGGAAGCATGTCCTCTAGAATGGTGGCCGAAGCATGAAGGGGCATGCGAATGCTTAGCATATCTGGCACGTAAATACGTTGCAATGCCGGCTACAAAAGTGCCACTCAAATGTCTATTCTCACTTTCTGGTGACATTGTAAATAAGAAGAGGGCAGCATTATCTCCTGTTCATCTTAGCAATTGGCTGAACAAGCAGTAGGATGAGTGGACTTGTAGGCTCTGAAGTTTTACGTTGTTTTGTTTTTGAGTGCAGTTATGTAATAAAAAAAAAATCTACATTTGTAAGTTCCACTTTCACGACAAAAATTGCACCACAGTATTTGTATGAGGTTACTTGCAAAATACTATTTATCATTTTTACAGTGCAAATATTTGTAATAAAAATAATACACTTTGATTTCAGTTACAACACAGAATACAACATATATGAAAATGTAGAAAAACATCCAAAATATGTGATACATTTTTATTGGCATTAGCAGTTTTAATCGCACTGTTAAACAATAGATTAATCGCGATTAATTTTTTATTGGCGATCGATTTTTTTTTTTTTTTAGTTAATCATGTGAGTTAACTGCGATTGACAGCCCTAGTCCAAATACCTAAATGGCATGCAGTGAAGCCCTTGTTTAGTGAATAAGCCCTTTTATTTACTTTTTTCATGGAGCTGATGATTATTAGATTCTTGACAGTTCAACGTTTTAAAATTTGATGTTGACTGTCTTCTTGGAGCAATATTGCTAAAATGGCTTTACATAGGTAAAGCCCCCATGTATGATATCAGAGTTAATGCATGTTCTTGTTCAGCTTTTCTACATTGTTATTTCTTTTCAAATTTTTTTCCATGACACTTTTTTTCTGAGCACATTGGCTGGTCTCTGGGTTAGTGATCACCAACATTTGTTTTAAACTGTGCTAATATTAAACTAAGTAACTTTCTCCGAGTAGATGGCAAAGAGGAGGTGTTTGGTGGTAAAAAATTTATCACTGCAATGGGTGAAATTCACGGTGGAAACTTTCTGGTAACATTTTGAATCCAGGCATTTTAATGGTAAGGATGTTATATGTCATAATTATAGTAATAATACATGTTTCAGAATACAAATTGGCGTTTCAAGCTTGAGACAGGGTTTCTTCCCTCTGTGTCTATATATATTGGAAGAAAGTGAAAGCTCTTCTTCTGATGGAATAAATGTTGTTTCCCATGAGAAGCTGTTGGATATTACCTCAGTATTTGTTGCTGTGAAAAATGTCTCATGACTAAGGTAGTCTATATAAGAAAATTGCACCAGTGTAGTTTATATAGATGCAATATAAAATCATTGCTGATAAAATCTGCAGATAACACAATGATTGGAGGAATGATAAATAATAATGACAACAATTTTACAGAGTGATCTGGATTGCTTGGTAAGCTGGGCTATTAAAACAAAATGTGTTTTAATGTAGTCAAATGCAAGGTCATACATCTAGGAACAAAGAATGCAGGCCAATGTTCCCTCTAATTTTTTCCATCCACGTGCAGAACAAATTCTGTAACATGCACCGAGGTAATGTGCAGATGTGCGCCACCAGTAGAAACAAAAATCCTAGATATACCGTGTATACTCGATCATAAACCAGTTCATTTATAAGCCGACCCCCCCCAAGATGGATAAGTAAAAATGGAAATGTTTTTTATGACCCGTTCATAAGCCGACCCTATAATTCAGGGGTCAGCAAACTTTGGCTCCCGGGCCATAAGGATAAGCTGCTGGTGGCCAAGATGGTTTGTTTACCTCGAGTGTCTGTAGGCACGGAGGTAAACCTAAGTAAACAAAGTGTCCCGGGGTGCCAGTTGCTTACCCTGATGGGCCAGGACAGCAACTGGTGGGAAAAAATTTTGGGGGGGAGAAGCTGGGGGTCAGGGGAGTAACCCCTGTGACTACCCCCACATGACCCCACCCCTAGCCTGGGACCCCCACACTCTCCCCATCCCATCCCTTCCCACCTTATCTGGGGAGGGCCAGGGGAGGATGTCTCCGGCCTGGCTGGAGCTGCTCCAGCAGGCTGGGCAGCGCGGCCGCAGCCTGCTCTGGTGGGCCAGACCAGGTGGCTCAGCCGCAGCATGTTCCAGCGGGCTGGGCCGGGCGGCGCAGCCACAGGCCACTCTGGAGGGCGGTGCCGAGCGGCATGGCTGTAGCCTGCCAGCCCCGGAGCTGCAGCTGCTTTGGAGGCGGGGGGAGAGCAGCGTGGCCAGAAGCGGAGAGACTCTGGCCCCGCCTCTTCCCTTCTGGCTCTGCTGGCTGTGCTGCCTCTCCTTGCTCTCTCTGTTGGGGGGAGGGGCTGTGTCCCACCTCTCCGTCTCTATACCCGTTCATAAGCCGACCCCCTTCTCTGGTGCTTCCCTTTTTTACTAAAAAAAATTTGGCTTATGAACGAGTATATATGGTAATATATATTTTTTAAAAATTACCATAAGGATAATTACTCCAGCCCAGACAGGATAGGCATTTTAGAACTCACTACTCAAAGAATTAAATGTAAGTATAAGAGAGAAATAAAAATTATGAAATGCATAGACCAGTCACAAAAACTAAAATAACACACTTTGAAAGAATAAAATTACAGAAAATATATGTGCATTGCAGGAAATACCAAGAAGTAACAACAAATAACAATAACACAAGTATGTGTTTGGAGGTGAGTGTGAAAGACTGTGTGTGTGCTGGCTGCTGGGGAAGTTTCTGAGAGACGCCCTGCGTGTCTCTTTATGGCACTCTCACTGAAAGTTCTCCTGCTTCTCCTGAGCCCTGTCTCCCCTGCCCTGCCCTGTGGAGATGGGGTACATGAGCAGGGGGGAGGGGGAGAGACTGTGTGTGTGTGTGAGAGAGACAGAATGTGTGTGCTGGCTACTGGGGAAGTCTCTGAGAGAGACCGTGCGCTGTCTCTTTAAGGCACTCACTTACCACTCGGAGGTTTGTTCAGACCTCAGACCCTCTCCTGCTCCAAGTCCCGACCCCTGTCTCCTCTCCTCTGCTGAGATGGGGTACAGGGGCGGGGAAAGGGGAACACCCTGGCATCAGCACCCCACTTCCCCCCTGCTCTGCACAGCCAGCAGGAGGGTCCCAGGTGCAGCAGGGGCTCCAACGCAGAGAGTAGGAGCAATGTGGCTGCAAAGCAGCAGGGGGAAGGACACCTGAACACACACTGCTGGCCGGATGTATGCGGATCTGCTAATCAAGTGTGTGGCACTTGAATCACTCCTGTGCGGTTGCCCGACCACACAGCTTAGAGGGAACACAGATGCAGGCCATACTTACAGCATGGGGTATTGTCCTTGAGAGCAGTGACTGAAAAGGATTTAGGGGACATAGAGGACAAGTAACGGAACATGAACTTCCAGTGCGATGCTGCAGCAAAAAGGGCTAAGCAGTTCTTTATGTATAAACAGAGTGTAAGGAGATAGCTTTCCTTTGTATTCAGCATTGGTGAGTCTGATACAGGAATACTGTGTACAGTTCTGGTATCCACATTTTTAAAAGGATGTTTGAAAAACAAGAGGGTGCAGGAAAAGAGTCACAAAAATGATTGGAGGACAAGGAAAAATACGTTACAGTGAGAGTTTTAAGAATCTCAATCTGTTTACTATATCAAAAAGATATGGTGAGATAATTTGATTATGGTGCATAAGTACGTTCACAGGGAAAAAATACTAGGTGCTAAAGAGCTCTTTAGCAGAGAAATGTAGAACAAAAACCAATGTCAGGAAGTTAAATTCAAATTAGACAGACAAATTCAAATTAGAAAAAAGGTAAAAATTTTTAACTGTGAAGGTAATAAACTATTGAAACATATGACCAAAGGAAGTGGTAGATTCTCCATTGCTTGACGTTTTAAAAAAAAAACAAAAAACTGTCTTTCTGGAGTTTGTTTTAGTCAAACACAAGTTATTGGACTCAGTACAGGAGTAACTGGATGAAATTTCATGGTCTGTGTTATACATGAGAACAGAAGATCGGATGGTTCCTTCTGGCCTTAAAATCTATTTAATCTAATGAAAGAGGTTGTGAAACTACACAACTGTGTGTGAACTGGTTTAAACTACTTTGCTTGTACATCATTGTGTTTTACATAACATAGTGCTTTATTGGTAGAAGAGCATTGCACTTTGGGTGGATATCCCCGGTGCTAAGTGCTGCTACTAGACTATGCTTATTTTGGATAATGTGGGATGCTAACCCAGAGAAACTGTGGGACTTTGAGGTCAAACTCCCTTGAGTCCTCCTGTTGTTTTACATAACTTATCTGGTTCTTGCTAGTCTGTTCCATTTACATACAGCTGTCTGCTAACATAGAGATACCGATGAATGCTGAGATCCAGTCTATCCTTGATATGAATAGCATGATACAGTTGCAGTGGATTTCACTCTGCCAGACATTCCTGAATCACATTGCAGATGACCATAGCCAGTATGATATTTATGCACCTATTCCAGGAAGCAAAGTAGGATTGTAAGCAGATGCTCCTGTATGACCTGTTCTTTGAGTATTTTAATTCAGTGAAGTGCTGCTTCTAGGCCCATCCAATGAGCATGGACTGGTGGAACAGGATAGTGATTCAGACCTGTTGATGACCAGCAGTGACTGCAGAACTTAAGAGTGTGGAAAGCCACTTTCCTGAAAGCCTGTGCGGCCCTTGCAGTGCCAGACAACCAAAAGGAGAGTCCCCCTCTGTGGAGAACAGATGGCAGTTGACATCTAGAAGTTTGCCACCTCCTGTTCCGACCAGTCAGTGGGTAACCAGTTTGGTGTTGGAAAATCTCCAGGAGGAGCTGTTCATGATGGAGGTGTGCATGACTGTAGAGTGCAGATGCTTTTGCTCCCAGTCACATATGCACATCAGTGGCATTGAGGTACCAACTGTCATTTTAGGCAGTCTAGCCTTCTGCTGCCCCGTGTTATGAACCTTTGCATAGGAAATTTGGACAGGAGAAAGAAACTATTTAACTTCACTCTGAATAGCACTACAATGTCTGTGCATTTGGATAGCTGAAGGGGAGGTAGAAGTGTCTCATGAAATTACTTGAGGCTTCTGAGTGCCACATGTTACCAGTACTTATTGTATGAGAGCAAAGGTGAGGCTCTCAGTGATGACTGGTAAGAAGAGGTGAAGAGACTTTCAGCTCACTTGTGTCTGATTGCTCAAGTAACCATTTAATCATTGGTACTACCACCTGGGGTGCCAGGGTCAGGGAAGCCTAATGCTTATATTTTGGGAATAAGGAGCTGAGGAGCTAAATGTAATAATTAACTTCTTAATAACTCTGTTTTCAGTGTCCTAGGGTAGACAGGACCTCTTGTGTGTCAATTTAGTAAATGTATTATCTCTTTATTTAATGTAGTAGGAGGTTGTGACTGCCCACCTTCCAGAAGTGATTGTTAAAGAATAAATCTTTAGGAGACATTTGCATAATTGTGTAATGTGAATCCTTGAAGTTTCTGTGGGGAGATTAACTTAAAAATATGTTTTTCCCCCCCCCAAACTACTGAAATATATTTAATTAAAGTTACCTGTAAGTTTGCAAATCAATAATTTAAGATTTTTTTTATTGATAACGATATTCAAATAAAACAAACCATGAGACGATCGTGCACCCATGTGCTGTTAATTCACTGGGTCCTTGTGAAAGTCAAGCAAGACAGAGCAAAGATTATCCTGGTAGTCCCCCACATGGCCTCGCCAGCACTGGTTCGGTACGTTGCTGAGCCTTTCGGCAGTTGCTCCACTACACTGCTTCTTCGGCTGGATCTGCTCTCCCAGAATTATGGCAGCCTGTTGCACCCAAACCTGGCAGTGCTGCACCAGACGGCTTGACTACTGCGTGGCTAAGCGTGGACAAACAGGCATGCTCGACCCATGTTCAGCAGGTCTTGCTGGCAGCAGGAAACGCTCCATCAGGACGACCTACCCAGCCAAGAAGAAAAGGTTCATGTGTTGGGCCTTAGAGTGGCGTAACTGGGCCAAACAGGCCCTGCTGCAGAACATCTTGGATTATTTGCTGCACCTCAAGCTTCACAGTTTGTCCCTCTCTTTGATCAAGGTCCACCTGGCTGCCATTTCGGCATTCCATCCTCCATTCCAAGGCAGGTCTATCTTCATCCATCATATGACAGTATGGTTTTTAAAGGGTCTGGAGCACCTCTATCTGCACGTCTGGGACCTGGTCTCTCCCCCCTTGAATCTTGTGCTGCCAAGGCTCATGAGGTCTCCCTTTGAGCCTTTGGCTTCCTGCTCTCTCCTGGAAGGTTTCGTTCCTGGTCGTGATAACATTGGCCTGGAGGGTGTCTGAGATCAGGACGCTCACCTCGGAGCCGCCCTATACGGTCCTCTACAAGGACAAGGTCCAGCTGCGTCCACGCTCAGCATTTCTGCCTAAGGTCATTTCCCAGTTTCATACTGGCCAGGACATATACTTACTGGTCTTCTTTCCAAAGCCTCATGCATCAGATGAGGAATGCAGGGTTCCCTCTCCCCTTCCCCCTTCTTCCCTCCTCTCCTCCCTCATGAGCAACACATCTCGAAGAACAACAGTTACGGAAAGGTGGGTAACCGTCTTTTCTATTGCAGTACAGAATGTTCTTTGGAATAGCAGAAAGTCCACCACCAACTACACTTACCTCATGAAATGGAAGATGTTTTCAGTGTGGTCCCAGCAGAAGGATATCTCCCTTTCAGGGGCTTCTATTCAGTTTATTTGGAATTATTTGCTTCACCTAATAAAAAGTGGCCTTTTGATTAGTTCCCTGCGGGTTCACTTGGCTGCCATCTCAGCATTCCATGCTCCTGTAGATGGAAGATGGGAAGACAGTTAGGTTCCTGAAAGGTTAGGACAGACTTTTCCCATCTATTAGCGATCCAATGCCATTCTGTGAACTAAATTTAGTTCTCTTGGTGGTAATGGGACTCCCTTGTGAACCTATGACTATGTGCTTCTTGTCTCATCTCTCAATGAAGGTAGCATTCTTAGTAGCTATTATGGAATTATGGACCTTCAGGCTTTGATGGCTGACTCTGCTTGTACGGTCTCTTGCATGGACAAAGTTGGCTTGTGTCCTCCCCCCAAATTTCTTTCTTACATGATTTCAGATTTTATATGAACGAGACTGTATACTTAACTAAACTTTGTTCTGAAACCCCATTCTCACAAAGTTGAGAAGAAACTTCATATTTTGGCTGTCTGCACGGCACTGGTATTTTACCTGAAGAGAACTAAGGAGTTTAGAATAATCCTCAAGTTATTTGACTGTGTTGCTGATAGAATGAAGAAAACCTGTTACCTCTGAGAAGATATCTTCCTAGATCTCCTCCTGCATTCATTTGTGCTATAGCATTGCTACAGTACCTCTTCCCCAGAGTTTTAACACACACTGCAAGCTCCAGCAGCTTTCCTGAGTCATGATCCCATCACTGACATTTGCACAGCTGTCACTTGGTCTTTGGTTCATATGTTCACTGCCCATTACACACACTCCCAGGCCTCTAGAGATGATACTTAGTATGGGAGAGTAGTGCTGCAGTGCTTATTTCGGTGGACTCTGATACCTTCCTCCATCTGGAACTGTTTCTGAGTCACATAAAGTGGAATGGACATGTGCAAGCACTTGAAGGACAAAAAACTGTTATGTGCCTGTTCGGTAATTGCTGTGCAGTGTATCTCGAAGAACATGTCCATTCCATGACCCACCTACTTTATCCTTTGCGTTGGAGTCACTCCAGATACTGCCTTCTGTTGTGAAAGAACTGATGAAGGTTGGGGGAGCTGCTTCCCTTCATACTTTAGACTGGTAGCACAAGCATGCAGAGGTCACATGTGCCATCCCAACGGGTGCTACTATGGGTAAAAGTGCTCGGTGGACTTGTGCACAGACACACAAAATGGAATAGACAAATGCAACACATCTCAAAGAACAGTTATTGAACAGTAACTGTTTTTTTCCAGTTCTTCTTGTTTATTTCCCGTATTGCCTGCATTTGTTAATAGATATCTAAGATGTTGAGTAGATTCCCCCTACTGTTTTCCCTCTTGTTCCTATGACCCTTATTATAATTTTCCATTTCCTCCTTCCCCCTCCCAACATCTAGCCCTCTGATAACCTCATCTTTTTACATACCTTCCTGTGGGCTTTTGTCATCTGCCCTCTTTAATCTTGTTTAACACCCTCCTCACTAGGTTGGCGAGTGGGTTTCCAAAGATGATGATCTTCTTGATCAGTTGGACCCCAGCTCTTCCCAGCAGTCCTCCTAGCAGAACAGCAGAACATGGTTGAGGAAGCCAAAGTCCTCCCATTGACATCATCTGAGCAGCCATGCATTAATCTCTAGGATGTGCATGTTCCTGCCTGGGCCGTTAGCCAGAAAGATGAACGAGAACACAGACTGCACCCCTGACTCCTTCATCCTCACTATCAGAGCCCTGTAGTCATTGCTGATCTGCTCAGAGTCATACCTGGCAATATCAATAGTGTCCACATGGATGAGCAGAATGGGATAGGGGTCAGAGAGATCGATGAGCATTGGCAACCTTTCTGTAATATCTCTGATGCAGGCTCCTGGCAAGCAGCACACCTCCCGGGACATGAGGTCAAGTCAGCACATGGATGCCCCATACTCCTCAGAAAGGAGTCCCCAACCACCACAACCCTTCGCCGCCTCCTCTTGGAGGTCATGGCTGTGAGCCTCCCAGCATTGGGGGCAGATGGCTCCTCTTCATAAGCTATTGGGGTGTGCTCCTTTCCTCCTGTTGCCAGTACAACATACAAGTTCTTGGATGGAAAAGAGTCCTGGGTGGAGGCCTGCCAGCAGCCAGTCTCTTCCCTACAGAGCAGCTGGTTTTCCTTCATTCTCTGGTGCCCCTGTAGCCTTTTCTAGTCACCTAGCATCCTCCATCCTGTCAATGAAGTCCTCATGCTCCTGCACGCTATGCTGCCTCCGGCTCTTTTACCTGCTTCCTGAAGGACTCCACCAACAGACACATCTCACTCCAGGTGTCTTCCTCTATATGGTATGTTTAGCAGGGACATGCAGGCCACGTTCACAGCAAGTCAAAGCCAGGACCTGAAACAACCAGAAACAGTTTCCTTAGCAAAATATGGCATGCCTAAAAAAACACAAACAGAAGCAGCCCCCTCTTTGTCATCCTCCCAAACACAACCTAAGTGCTGAGGCAGTTTTGCGCTCCTGTGGCAAGGTACATTGTAAGGATTTATCATGTTCATAAGTATTCTTTATCTTGGGGCATGGAATTGCAGGGGAAGAAGGGGAAGAGGGGAGAACAATCTCTCCCTTGTGGTTGTGAGAGTGACACTGGGCTCCCAATACTTTGTTTCCACAGGATGCAGTACCTGGTTTTGATGGAGTTGGGATATGAGAGAAATTAGTTACAGCATTCTTTACCGAAGTAGCCTGCCACTTCTTCATTTCCAGTATCTTCTACTTCATTTCCCTATCTTTTTTTTCTGTTTGCTCTATTTATTTCCTTGCCAGCTTCCATCTTTGCTCCCTGTCTTTTTTTTTCCTTCTCTCCTGCTTATTATGGGCAATGAACAGTTTTCTCCATTCATCTGTCGACTTGGCAGACTGCAGAGATCCAAACATGAATTTACTGAATATTTCCTCCTCAATCTTTTTTTCTTCTGCCAAAATTGGCAAGGAGTTCAGCAGTAGATAGCAACCCTCTCTGTAGCAGGCATCTAAAGGCAGGTGCTATAAAACAGAGGAGCCTTAGTGTAACTTGTAATGGCAAATGTGGCCACCATGGCAACAGGAAAAAAATGTTCTTTTCACCAGTTTCCCCCATTTTCAAAATTTCTTTTCCTAAATATCCTATCAGTCTTGAACCTCTGTCTTGGTTAGCAGCTTTTTAATTAATTCCCAGAAAAATGGGATGCTATGCTTTGGTGTAGTGTATCTTTTCTAATTCCTTTTTTGATGAGTGCTTGGAGTAGGGGGCTTGATAGATCACATAGGGAACATTAGTAACTGCAGTTGCAAGTTAGCAGAGCTTCCCAAGTTTGGAGGATATTCACCCTAAGGTTTAAGAGGATGAGGGGCCAGCTATGCAGAGATATGTAGTTCTGTTGTTTACCAGGATGGTTTCACCAGAGAGATTGCTAGAATAGAAGGAAATCTCAGTTATATGGCCCCAGGAAACTTGCTTTGTCTTGTAACCTGTGCACCAGATTTGACTACTGTCTGTTCCAAATGTGCTGCTATTATGCCACCTGATGTGCAAAAAGTACACCTTAAAATAAATAGCATGTTTCACAGTTGTAAAATATGTACCGTCTGTAGCCTTCAATGCAGTGCATGTGTAAACTGTTATGTACCCCCTTCCAATGTTTGACATGATTGCAGTGATAGTTGTATAACCTCAGATACCTTTTCTTCTCTGATAAATGCAATGCAGTGCTTGAAATGTTATATCAGGGCAATGATCAAATTGTAGCTAAATGCCTTTGTCAGTGATATACTTCCACTTTTTCTGTATCAATAAACAAGTTTCTAATATGATGTGGTGGCTGTCTTACCATTTCTGGCCATTAGCACATCTGTTTTGTGCCTGGCCATGTGGTGGTGGTGATGAGACTAACCTATCTGTGGTGGGATGTGGTGAGTATTGGGTATTCAGGTGTTTTTAGAGCTCAGTTTAATAGAGAAAGGTGGTAGGGAGGAAGAATGGTGACTTGTCAGATATGTAAGGTGCTGCATAGAGATGGACACTTGTGTTCTCTCCTATAGTTAAAGCCACCTGACTGCAAACAGGCATGCAGCATGCAATCAGAATATAGAAGAAAATTCCCCAAACTCCTCCATACCTGCATAAATAAGACATATTGATTAAGTATAACACCAAAAACTTACTGGATGAGGTCCCCTCATCATCATTTTCTGTTGCTTCTTGGTTATCCAGTTGGTTCTCTGGCGCATAGAAGAGGTGTGATTTGACTCAGGTATGTACTGCTGGCCTTTCAGCCTCAGATCAGACTATCCCTCACAAACCAGGGATTAGTGGTGGCCTCCTGGGCAAAAATAATTGGAGGTGCATGTGAACAGGCAAGTTGCTAGAGATGGTGGTGCTCTCCCTTGTATTTTTATGGCTCTGCACAGCTCTTTGGCTTTGCTCTGTCACTGGAAGCCCATCATCTTTATTTGTTCTGATAGCCACAGGTAAATTTAACATTCCGATGACTACTGAGGAGATGAGACTGGCTGTGCTCCTCACCTCAGAGGGCAAGGAAGTCCAGAAACCTGTTTACATGACCTCATGGAAGGACAAAACATAGTGGTGGCAGTTGTTTCAGGGTCCAAGTACTAAAAAAAAAAAGAAAAAAAAAAAAAAAAGAAAAGAAAAGGCGCAGATGCCAAAAGGTCTTTATTTGCAAGTGGTATTTAAATGGAAGGAGGATATCTAATCTGTATCAACCTGGCGCATATGAGTGTGGGCAGGCAACCAGACAGATCACTTCAGACGTGAACCAATGCACTGGGAATAGCAGTGGGAGGACTAATAGAATCACTGTTGTTATATTGAAATGGTCTGCATTGCCCTAACACCAGTATCATAGATCCACAGGGTTAGCAAGGGTCAGCTAGTATAACCCTTGCCAAGATGCAGGATTAACCATCCAAGACAGATGACTATCCAGCCTCTTTTTGAAAACCTCCAGTGAAGGAGATTCCATTACTTCCCTAGGCAGTATAATTCCCTAGGCAATATAACTCCCACTGAATAATTAAGTTTGTTTTGTTTTAATTGTCTCAGTATAAACTGCAAATGAAACTAATATAAGGCAGCTTCTACTGGAGAAAGGAGAGTTACGCTTGTGCAACTTTCTCATGTAGACAAGCCCTTCTGACTCCCTTAGTTAGATTAGTACTAGATTTATCTACTTTTGATAGTTATTGAGCTGCAAATGAGATTGTTAAGAAAAGGTTCTTGCTTAACAGGAATAAAGATACTTGGTTTTCCAATGTATATTTTGTAATACATATCTCTAAATATATATGCCTTCCAATTGAGTATGGATGTTAATTATTAGTTGATTAATCTCAGTTGTCTCTGAAGGAACACATAAGCCTGTCACATGGCAGGTTATTGTTAATAAACTTCTTACAAGTATTGTTAATGGGGCTTGTTCTCTTTTGCATGTCTAAGGCAATAGGAGTGTGGATTGCAGAGTGCACCAAAGTGTTGCTGTCTAACTGCCCTCTGTGTATGCTGCTGACACAAACTAAAAGAGAGCTAGTTTATGTTAACATATTCCTGTTTGAAAGAGAACTATGTTAATGCGAGCTAGGTACCTTTTCATTCTTCTTCGAGTGATTGCTGTTGTGTATTCCACAGTAGGTGTGCGAGCTCGCCATGTGCACCGGTGCCGGAAGTTTTCCCCTTAGCAGCATCCATAGTGGGGGAGCACCCGCTGCGACCCCTGGAATGGCGCCGACATACCGCGCCATAAAGGGGGCTGCGTGCTCCCCCCACCCTCAGTTCCTTCTTGCCACCAGTGAAGGTAGTCGGAACTTTGTGCTCCAGCCTTGGCTGCAGCGTTTATAGCCTTAGTGGTGTCCAGTCTCACTGAAATTTTTTGCTGAACTTTCTTTCGTTGGTGCCTGGCTCGGGGCATGCCCCGTGGCCCAGGCTTCAAATTGTGCGACAATTGTCGCAACTCTATGCCCAGAAGCAATCCCCACATCCAGTGTCTTCGCTGTCTGGGCGAGGCTCACGTTAGTGAGAGGTGTAAGATTTGCTGTTCCTTCAAGCTGCGAACAAAGAAGAAGCGTGAGATCTGACTCTGAGCTCTCATAATGGAGTCGGCATTGGCCCCGGCACCGGCGCGTCGAGCCTACCCAGTGCAGGGCACCTCATCTTCGGCGCGTAGCGAAGCGCCTCTGGTGCGCCGTCCGGATTCCGTGCCCGGTACCGCATCGTCGGTGCTCAGCGAGGCTCCGTCGACGAGCCGGCACCACTCCCCCGCTCAGAAGCAAGGGAAGACTCAAAGGCGCCATCAGAAAGAACGGGGTGAGGCCAGACCCGCGTTGGGCAGTCCACGATCCCCATCAGGACCGAGACCTCCGACTCGGGTGGAGCGGAGTAGTCCGGTGCCGTCCACACGCGCCTCGCCAGAGGTGAGAATGCCTTCGACGCCGGAGGCAGCTCAGGCCGCGTGCGACATTATGACACTTCCGGTGCTGGGAGCGCGGCCTCAGTCGGGCCCCCGATCCCGTGGGAAGCCACCGCTGAGTGCCCATCAACCTTCTCTGGGCATCTCCGAGGTCGAGGCACTGTTCCACGTCGAAGGGCCGAACCACGCCACGAGCAGGGTTGTCTGTGAGCGAGCTTACCTCCTCCTCTCTGGGAGACCATAGGGGTGGCACTCAAAGATGTCGCCGCTCCTCTTCGAGCCTTGCCCGCAGGGACAGGTCTCGGCAGCGGCCGCACCGACGTTCATACTCCGACACCCACCGTGGAAGGTGCCATGCTCGGAGTTTGTCATGGGAGTCCCAGGCACCAAGGCATCATAGTCTTGGGCGCCGGAGGGAATACAGAGACAGCACTCCCGACTCCTACCTGTCCTCCTCCAGGGGCCGGAGACGTCATGTTCAGGACTGCTCCAGCCGTTTGTACGGCACCGTGCATTTGTCCCGGACCTCCGCCTCGGCACGCAGCCGCCCATCCTCGAGCCGTTCGGTACTGCAGGACCAGCCGGCCCTTCCGGGCCCCCTTGCGTCCCAGGGCCAGGCTGTTCCATGGCAGGGACAGTGGTGCCAGTGGGCACTGTGGCCCCAGGCACGGGCACCGCCAGGACCCCGCCCTGTGGTGGGAGCATCCCAAGCCCAGCCAATGGCACCGTGATGAGGCAGTGGGCACCGACCCTCCAGCACCGACTCGGGCCCAGGGTCAGGACGTCGAGCTACTGGTACCGCCGGGTGCCGACAACACCGTGGCACCGACCTCCTCGGCACCGAACGACTGTGTGGCTGCCCTTCCTCCGGTCTCTCAGGAGGATTTCAAGGCCCACCAGGAGCTTCTCAGGAGGGTAGCATCAAACCTCCAGCTCCAGGCTGCGGAGATGGAGGAACCATCGGACACATTGTTCAATGTCCTTACCTCCTCGACGCCGGGGCACATGGCCCTTCCGCTCCATCAAGGGGTGGCCAATATCACTACTGGCCTCTGGCAGACTCCTGCATCCCTCAGCCCTATTTCCAAAAAGGCTGAACGGAAGTACTTTGTGCCCACAAAGGGGCACGAGTATCTCTACTCTCACCCAGCTCCAAACTCTCTAGTGGTGGAGTCCGTTAACCACCGGGAGAGACACGGCCAACCCGCTCCCACCCCTAAGGACAAAGATGCTCGCAGGCTGGACTCCTTTGGAAGAAAGGTTTATTCGTCTGCGAGTTTTCAGCTCAGAGTGGCCAACCACCAGGCACTCTTGAGCAGATATGATTTTAACCTTTGAGGATCCCTTCCCAAGTTAGAGCCCTCCCTCCATGAGAAAGACAGGAAGGAGTTTTGGGCTCTGACTGATGAAGGTACGGCGGCGGCTAAAGCAGCGCTCCAGGCGGCCTCCGATGCAGCGGACATGGCCGCTTGTTCAATGGGAAGAGCGTCCTGGCTTTCACTCTCTGGTCTATTGGCTGAGTCTCAGTGGATCATGCAGGACCTTTCATTCGACGGTTGGGCCCTGTTTGCTGATCAAACAGACACCCGTCTGCACGGGATGAAAGACTCCTGTACCACCCTGCAGACGCTGGGCCTGTACGTCCCGCCGGCCAAGGACAAGCCCAGGCCTCACACCTCCGCTCCACAGGCTCGGGGCAGATATGAGCCCCCGCCTAAGAAGCAGCGGGAGCAGAGGCGCCGATCACAACACCAATCCTGTTCGGCCCCTCTTCCGGGGCCCTCTAAGGCCAGGAGGCTGGGGAAGCGGCATTTTTGACTGCTTGCGGGGGGTCGCCGGGCCTGTTGCCCGGTTAATCCCCCCCCCCCCAGTTAATAAAGTTCAGGTTTGCCAATCGTGTACTTGCCTTCAGTCTGCAATGGTTCTGTATTACTACGCACCGCTGGGTCCGCAACACTATATCCCTGGGGTACAGGTTGCAGTTTCTTTAACCCCCTCCCAGTTGCCCTCCGGCCAGAGAGTTGGCGGAGGACCCAGAAAATGCGCTCCTTCTAGATCAGGAGTTACAGCGCCTCCTCTCCCTGGGAGCCGTGGAGAGGGTACCTTGGGAATTCCGGGGCAAGGGATTCTATTCCAGGTATTTCCTCATCCTGAAGGCGAAGGGCAGGCTTCGGCCCATCCTCGATCTGCGGAAGCTCAACCAGTTCTTGGTAGGCTGCAAATTCCGCATGGTGTCCCTAGCCTCTGTTATTCCCTCCCTAGACCCAGGGGATTGGTTTGTAGCACTGGACCTCCAGGATGCGTACTTTCACATCCACATTTTTGAGGGTCACAGGTGCTTCCTCCGTTTCCTGGTGGGTCAGGACCACTACCAGTTTACGGTCCTCCCCTTTGGCCTCTCAAAAGCCCCCAGGGTCTTCACGAAGTGTATGGCGATGGTAGCGGCCCACCTCAGGAGGAGAGGGCTGCAGAGTTTTCCCTACCTGGACAACTGGCTGCTCAAGGGCAAGTCCCGGTCCCAGGTGCAGCAGCAGATATCCTTCCTGCTACGCACCTGCTAGGCCTAGTGGTAAACGAGGAGAAATCCACGTTAGTACCGGTCCAGCACATAGAATTCATAAGAGCGCTGTTAGATTCCCAGGCGGCCACGGCCTCCCTTCCAAGGGACAGGTTCGAGGTGCTTAAAGGCCTCATCGCCTCGGTCATGGTCTTCCCAGTGACCATGGCTCGGGTGTGCCTTCAAATCCTCGGCTACATGGCCGCATGCACCTCGGTGGTGTGACATGCCAGGCTCTGGATGCGGCCCCTCCAACTCTGGTTGGCCTCCCAGTACTCCCAGGCCAGGGACGGCCTGGACAAGGTCATCACGGTGCCACCGACGGTGGTGACAGACCTGCAATGGTGGTCCCTCCTGAGCAACATGCTCCAGGGTATCCCCTTCCGAGAGCCCCCTCCCTCACTAGATTAAGTGTCAGATGCCTCGGAAGGGGCCATGATGGATGCGTTCCTGCTCAATTGGTCGGGGCCCCTGATGTACGCCTTCCTGCCTTTCCCCCTCATAGGCAGGGTCCTACAGAAGGTGAAATCAGACGGGGCAAGGATTATCCTGATAGCCTCGGATTGGGCCCGTCAACACTGGTACGGAACCCTACTGCAACTATTGGCGGCCCCCCCCTCGCAGGCTGCCGCTGCCGCCCGGACCGCCTCTCCCAGGAGGGAGGTCGTCTCCTCCATCCCAACCTGGCCCCGCTCCACCTGACAGCGTGGCTGCTCCGTGGCTAGATGCGGAGGTGGGGAGGTGTACTGAGGCTGTTAGACGGGTCCTGTTTGAGAGCAGGAAGCCGTCCACACGGAGGTCCTACCTGCTAAGTGGTATCAGCTCTCCATATGGGTGAGGGAGAGAGGTTCCTCCCCTGCGTCGGCTCCGCTCCAGCTGGTCCTGGACTACCTTCTGTCCCTTAGGACCCAAGGGCTGGCCCCCTCCTCGATCAGGGTGCACCTGGTGGCCATCTCGGCCTTCCACCCTCCGGTGGCGGGACAGTCCGTATTCTCCCACCATATGACTTCCAGGTTTTTAAAGGGTTTGGACAGAGTGTTCCCTTATGCTAGACCCCCGGTCCCACCGTGGGACCTGAACGTGGTACTGTCGCGCTTCACGGGGCCACCCTTTGAACCCCTGGCCATGTGCTCCTGGTCCCATTTATCGGAGAAAGTGGCGTTTTTGGTGGCTATCACCTCAGCCCGCAGGGTGTCGGAGCTTAGGGCACTGACCTCTGAACCCCCGTACACTGTTTTCCATAAGGGGAAGGTCCAGCTTCGCCTGCACCCGGCCTTCCTGCTGAAGGTGGTCTCCGCGTTTCATATGGACCAGGACATTTTTCTGCCAGTCCCGTGTCCTAAGCCCCATTCCTCCAATGAGGAACGACACCTACACATGCTAGATGTGCAGAGGGCGCTGGCCTTTTACTTAGACCGAATAAGGCCATTCCGGAAATCCCCTCAGCTTTTCGTTGCTATGGCCGAGCGCATGAGAGGGCAACCAGTTTCCACCCAGCGGATCTCCTGCTGGATCACTTCGTGCATACGCACGTGTTATGACCTGGCTGGGGTTCCACCACCTCCTATTGTCAAGGCGCACTCGACGAGACCTCAGGCCTCGTCGGCTGCCTATGTGGCTCATGTCCTTATTCAGGACATCTGCAGGGCTGCTACGCGGTCCTCTGTCCACACTTTTTCATCGCACTATGCGATCGTCTCCCAAGCAAGGGATGACACCGGGTTTGGTAGGGCGGTGCTCTGCCCGGGTAACCCTTAACACTTATCATTTAGAACTCCTACCCACCTCCGTTAGGTATAGCTTGGAGTCACCTACTGTAGAATACACAGGAGCAATCACTCGAAGAAGAAAGGACAGTTACCTGTTCCGTAACTGTCGTTCTTCGAGATGTGTTGCTCCTGTCTATTCCACATCCCACCCTCCTTCCCCTCTGTCGGAGTTGTCTGGCAAGAAGGAACTGAGGGTGGGGGGGAGCATGCAGCCCCCCTTTATGGCGCGATATGTCTGCATCACTCCAGGGGTCGCAGCGGTGCTCCCCCAGTATGGGTACTGCTAAGGGAAAAACTTCCGGCACCGGTGCATGTGGTGAGCACGCATACCTACTGTGGAATAGACAGGAGCAACACATCTCGAAGAACGCCCGTTACGGAACAGGTAACTGTCCTTTCGTGTAAGGCAATGTCCACATATGGCAGTTAGATCGCAGCACTTTGGTGCACTCTGCATTTCTCACCTCCATAGTGTGCACTGCAATGCAATGTAGACAAGCCCTAAGAAGTTGGCATCTTTTGGAAGGGTTAGCCATAATGATCTGTGTCTCTTTTGAATCCTCTGTTGGGATTATTGGAATTACACTGCTTTGGTTTCCACTATTTCAGTTACTGGATAACTTTTAGTTCTGATCCAGTAGCTGTTGGCTGTTTTGTTCATATATGTCTGTTTGATTCTATAATTCTGCAGCATGGGATCAGCTTTTCAATTTATAGCAATATACTAATTTATTTCAGAACTCTTTCACATGCATTTATTTTAATTGTTTAGGGTTTTTTATATTAAGCACTCATTCGAAAAATGGCAGAAGCTCGGTGTGCAGAGAAGACTAGATTGTTTTTGAGAGACACTGTAGAACTACATACACTTTTTTCCAAGTTCATATTAATTTTGAGAGCAATTAAATTTTTCATTGTTTCCATTTTAAACCCATGTATTCCTTTCAGGACACCTGCTTGAAGTGACTTAGAAACACTGATTCAATTTGCTAATTTCTAGTATGTAATGATTCCATATCCTTGAACATATATGCACATCTTTCCACATTGATTGACTATTCATTTATTCTCTCTGCCTACATCATTTGATAAACATATAGCAAAAGATGTAAAGTTGTACTGCTAAAACTCTGTACTGGATTAGAAGTAGAATATTGCATTCCCACTTCTGTTTTAAAATAATTGCATTTGGCTTCCAGTAGGCAGCGTGATTACTCTAAAATTATGTTGGTTTTAAAAACTGCTTGCTTTAAACACTGAGTTGCTTAGGCCAGGTCTACACTTTCGACCTATATTGGTATAACTGTGATGCTCAGGGGTGACTGAACGCCCTGTGTAGACAGCACTATGTTGATGGGAGAGCTTCTCCTGTCAACACAGCTACCACCTCACAGGGAGGTGGATTAACTATGCTGACATGAGAAGCTCTCCAGTCGGTGTAGTACCATCTTCACTAAAGCAGCGCAGCTGCACCAGTGTATGTGAAGACAAGCCCTTAGTTGATCTGGAAGGATAGTTGTGTCTTGGAAGAGGATTCTCTTTGTAGATTTTGGTACTCTTTGGTACTCATCTCCTATGTCTGTTTGCAAAGGCTATTGTAAAATAGTTGTTTATACAATAAGTGGGTCTGTGATGAGTATTTAGTTTTAACAATAAATAGTAAAACCGTACTATGACTGGTTAAATTGAGACTATGACCTCAAGTATGGCTACAGTCTGATCTAAATAGATCGTATTTTACAACAAGATGCTTAACTGGCATGTTGGTGGTTTCAGATATTTGCAGAACTTATTTCAACCAAACATTCCTGAACAAATAAAGGAGAGCTATAGAAAGACCAAGCATAAATTATATTTGTGTTTTTGTACTTATTGTCTAAATCTCTTCCCCCTGTTTTAAGTATGTGACAGTACTGGAATTCTTTCTTTCTTCCTTTAAATATGTTGAACATTTTAGGGTATGTCTACATAGCAAAGAAAAACCTGCGGCTGGCCTGGGCCAGCCAACTTGGGCTTGCGGCACTTGGGCTGTGGGGCTGTTTAATTGCTGTTGTTCATCGCAGGGTCCTAGAGCCCGGGCTTCAGCCTGAGCCTGGAAGTCGACACAACAGTGAAACAGCCCCTCAGACTGAGCCCCATGAACCTGAGCTGGCTGGCATGGGCCAGCTGCAGATTTTTCTTTGCTGTGTAGACATAGCCTTAAAGTTGCAGTTGAGTTCCTTTTTCTAAAAGAATGATCTTTCTGTTTACATTTCATGTCAGCCACTTTTGTAAATACTAGAAACAACATCTTGAATTCAAATATTTAGGGCTTAAGGCTAATTGCCCTCAGTTCTACTAAATTCAGCATTAATTTTTCAGTATTTTTTTGAGGGGCGAGGGACAGAAATTAAATATTTAAACTCATTTTTGGCATGTAAAATCTGTCTCTCTGCTTGTAGTGCTTGGTTGGAAATCGAGAAGAAAAGTATCAGGAATGTCGGAGCCATAGTAAAGTGAAAAACTGATGTGCTGTGCGGTTTTCTTTCCTCCGCAGCTTTATCGAAATTTTTTAAAAATGGATACCATGGATGCCTTGGAGACTGGCAGATATTTTCCAGTTCAACTGCATACAGTATGACATGGCAGGGCTGGACATCTAGATCCACAGCATAGTCTTCTCACCACTACCACTAATGGGGTAACTGTTAGCAGTAGAAGATTCTTTTATGCCACTACCAGCCACTAAGAAGGGATGTGAGAAACACTTTGCTAGTGGGTTTCACAGCGATTTGCTGACAACAGAAGAAAGTAAAGAGTAGGGAATTTTGGGTTCAATTCCATGTTCTGTTAAGGAGTGTGGTCTAATAGTTAAAAATTCTTTTCTGCCCTAGTTCCAGCCAGCCTACGGTGACCAGATGTCCCATTTTTAAAGGGACAGTCCCATTTTTGGAGACTTTTTCTTATCTAGGCACCTGTTACCCCCCCCATCCCGTTTTTTCACAGTTGCTATCTGGTAACCCTAAGCCAGTCTGCTCCTGGCTTCTTCTGCTTCTGTCCTCCCGTCCCTGTTTTCCTCTGTACCTCTTCTGTCCGAACCCCATTCTGCCACTCTTCTCTTGCCCATTTTCTCCCTCTGTTCCTGACCCTATTTTCCCCCATAGGTCTTCAAGCATTAGCTAAGCAGCTTCTTCCTTCTCCATGCTGCTTGCACACCAGCATAGGGCCACTGAGAACACAAGAGAGACAGTTTCCCCACTCTTGGTTCTGGTGCTCAGTTCTACAGTGGTCTCTAGCAGCCGGGAGAAACAATTACAGGAAAAATCCTGCTGTGCCCCTACAGCATTGTAACGGAGCAGGCTCAGTCACTCTGTGGGTTTGGTACCTGTGCAGTCCAGCCAGCACAGCAATGGCAAAAGGCACATCCCTGCCAAATTTCAAGTCTCTGCTCCAAAGCCTTGAACTGCTAGAGCTTCTCAAAATGATGTTAAGAATTTTTTAATGTGGGTAAAACAACATATTTTCCCCCTAGTCTTGTTCTTAGAAATGGCTGAACCATTTTAACCTAAACGTTAAATAAATAAATAAATAAAATCAGCCTGAGGCAGACACCAGGAAAGTTTTTGACAAAGTTATACCCACTTGTCATGAAAGTGTTAGGGAACTTTAATTATAGGTTTAGATGCCAGCTCCATCTGTAATTAAGTCTTTCAGGCCTATAGGCTAAATTATTTGTGCTTTTGGATAACCACTTTCACACAATGGAAAAGATCATTTCAGAGGTCTTTTAGGTGAGTTGAGTCAGAAAGCCCAGCTACCTATGAAAAAACATTCAACCAGCCATAATTCTTTTCAAAGGTCAGATGATGCAAAGCAAGTGTAGAGGAGTGATTTTTTTTCTTGGTCTGATCTTCATTCCTCCCTACCTGAATGTAATAAGTAGGTACTCTACTTCGGTGAATCAGGCTTTTGGTCCCAGAGTTCTTAGAGTTGTTTTTATAGTCCAGATTAGAAAAAAAATTCTATCTAATGCCCAAAGTTCAAGGATTAGCAAGTAGGATTCCATCTGTTCTGGCCTAGTGAAACTAAGGGTGTAGAAATGGTAATTTTGCATGTTAATTTACATTCCATGTTTCATTTATATTATGTCGGAATGACCATCCTGAATTCTTGACATTTCAAAGTATTTTGTGAAATTTCAGTTAAACTTTGTTGTTCCTACATATTCAGGTTAAAAATCTCTGTGTTCTGTTACCATTTGTAATTATACAAATAACCTTCATTGTTAAAATGGATTTAAGGTTAGCAGGCGATGTAGGAGGTGATATTAAGCTGCTTCTCCTCTTGGCAACTTTTGCTTTATTAATGCTATCTGTCAGTCAAGAGCAAAAGGGGAAATAGTCATTAGTTTTCAATTGGTGTAACTGAGGTATCAGATACAAACTTAAAAGTAAAACTTCCGTCCTTGTTTTATCTGCCACTGAGAGAGTACTGCTAACATGGTTGATATATTCAGCTTTCAGGAAGGCAAATTATGCCTTATTTTGATTAGTCCCTGACTGCATTAACATGAGTTAGAGGCCATTAATGTTCTACAGGAGACACATATTTAATAGTATTTTAGAGATAAGAGAATGGATTGAAGACATTAAGAAATGGGACAGATATTTTTTTTTTAGGAGTCTGCTGTATTTTGCAAAGAGAGTTGCTCGTATCCTTACTAGAATAAGGTAAATCTTGAACAGAGGCAGGGAATAATTTTCTAACCATTAAGCTGCCTGGTCTCAAAAATGCCAATGGATCAGACATAACCAGGCACTGACAAGTATCAACATTGAAGATCCAGTTAGACCCTGATCCTGCAAAGACCTAGGATCTGTCTAAACTGGCAAGTTTCTGCACCACAAATTATACCACTTTTAATAAAACATTGGAATTAAACTGCTGTTGTGTGTCCACACTGTGCTCCTTGTGACGCTGGAACGCATCCACGTTAGCAGCTCTTGCAACGGCAAAGACAGCAGTGCATTGTGGTAGCTATCCCACTGTGCAATTGGCTGCAGAGTGTTTTGGGAGGGATTTACAATGTCTTATGGGGCAGACATAGCGTCACATGATTCAGGTTTCCCAATCCCATTGTTCCATGGGTATCCTACTACATTGCCAGCTGCTTTTAACTGAAGTGGGGATGGGGGTGGGGGAAGGAGAGAGAGTGTGTGTGTGTGTGTGTGTGTGTCTGTGTGTGTAGGAGGGGGGAGAGAGAGTGTGTGTTTTGGGGGACAGATAGACTGTCAGGACACTGTCTTGTAAGTTCAGACAGCTGCAGGAAGCAACCAGTCCTGAGGCAATTTCTCTCTCTCTCTCTCTCTCTCTCTCTCACAAACACCTGCCTCTGTGTTCAACAGCACAAGCATTCCACATTAATGGTTTGCTTTGTGTCCCTGAACAGATCAGCACAGCAAGCAAGGGCTGTCAGAAATGGTGTGTTGAAAGGGGAGGGGTGCATGTTTTCAGGGCAGCCGAGTTCAAAACAATGAGCAGAGTGGTAACTTGAGGCATTATGGGACAGCTCCAGAGGCCAGTTACAGCGCAGAAAGCAATCAAGTGTGTACACTGGCAATAGAGCGCTGGAGCCTCTGCGCAAATAGCCTTATGACTCTCGTCGAGGTGGTTTTTTTGCAGCGCTACAACTGAGGAGTTTCTGCACACAAATTGGCTTGGTACACGTCTCTAGTTCGAGCGCAAAAAGCTGCTTTTCAGCGCAGAAACTTGACAGTGTAGACAAGCCCTTAGGCGCATGCTTAACTTTCCACAGCATTGGCTTCAGTGGAACAACTCACAGCACATAAGTTAAGCGCATGCTATTCTTTGTAGGATCTGGAGCCTTAATTTGTAAAGGATCTGTTTTGTCTGCAAAGTAGCCGTTAAGATTTTCTCTTAGCAACATTATTTGCTGTAATGTATTGAGATGCCATAATTAATCAAGTATATGGAAAACACGAAACCTAATATCTCCTATAAGTAGGGCCCTACCAAATTCATGGTCCATTTTGGGCAATTTCACAGTCATAGGATTTTAAAAATTGTAAATGTCATGATTTCAGATATTTAAATTTCAAATTTCATGGTGTTGTGATTGTAGGAGCAGGGCCGCCCAGAGGATTCAGGGCGCCTGGGGCAAAGCAATTTCAGGGGCCCCTTCCATAAAAATGAGTTGCAATACTATAGTAACATGTATTTGGAAATGTAAAAGATAACCAGTGAAATACATTCAAAAATTATTTTTTTAATAATTTGAGAATACACGAAATACATTATTTAAAAACATTAAATGCTTTAATGGTATGTATACATTTGCAATTACATAATGGGCTGTCGCTGGGTGATGGTGATGGTTGGTGCCAATGGGCTGTCTCTGCCTGGGGGTGGCGCTACTGTTGCCCAGGGCTGGGTGGGGAGCTGAGCTCTGGGTTGGGGGATGCCTGGCTCAGAGGGGCTGGGCTCGGAGCTGGCGATCAGGGTTGGGGAGGGAATGGGGTCAGGGGGTGCCCGGCTCAGAGGGGCTGGGCTCAGAGCTGGGGGTCAGGGGGTGCCCGGCTCAGAGGGGGTTGGTTCGGAGTTGGGGGTCAGGAGGTGCCCAGCTCAGAGGGGCTGGGCTCGGAGCTGGGGGTTGGGGGGTGCCTGGCTCAGAGGGGCTTACCATGCCGCCTCCCCTCTCTCCCAGAGCCTCAGCAAGCCACGTCCAGGAGTTCTTGCCGCTTGGCCCGTCGGAGCTCACAGCCCCGCCCCCTTACCACGCGGCTCCGAGCGGCGGGAGCTCAGGCCCTGTTGGAGTCATGTCGCTGCAGTGGTGTCCAGGGCCGCTCCTGGACGCAGCGTGCTGAGGCGCTGGGGGATGGGAGAAGGCGGAGGCGTGGGGGAGTCGCCAACATTCTTGTGGGGGCCCCTGTGGGGCCTGGGACAAATTGCCCCACTTGCCCCCCCCTCCCCGCAGCCCTATGTAGGAGTCCTGACCCAAAAGGGGACATGGGGGAGGGGGTAATGTAATGTTATTGTATGGGGGTCACGGTATGCCACCCTTACTTCTCTGCTGCTGCTGGTGGTAGCGCTGCCTTCAGAGCTGGGTGACCAGAGAGTGGTGGCTGCTGGCCAGGAGCCCAGCAGCGCAGAAGTAAGGATGGTATGGTATGCTATTGCCAACCTTACTTCTGCGCTACTGCCTTCATAGCTAGGTCCTCAGCCAGCAGCCACCACTTCCTGGCTGCCCAGATCTGAAGGCAGCAGCACAGAAGTAAGGGTGGAACGGTATGGTATTGCCACCCTTACTTCTGCACAGCTGCTGGTGAGGTGCTGCCTTTAGAGCTGGGTGCCTGGCCAGCAGCTGCCACTCTCTGGCCACCCAGCTCTGAAGGCAGTGCAGAGGTAAAGGTGGCAATACCGCGACCCCCCTACAATAACCTTGGGACCCCCCCCATAACCCTGTTTTGGGTTGGGACCAAAGACCGTGGGCTCCGGTCTTCCTGGCTGCCCTGTCACCCAGCGGGCTCCCAGCTGCTCCATGGCCCACACCAAGCTCTCGGCTCCTGGCCCCACTCTGTGGAGGGGTTTCTGGGCAGAGGGTGCTAAGCATAAGGGTTTGTGTGTGTGGGAGAGGGGGTTAAGTAGGATTCTCAACCTGCAGCCAAGGTAACACTTTGTGGGCCGCATAGGGCCCACAATGATAAGTAGATTGAGAATACTGGTATAGGGTACACAAAAGACCAGATTTCACAGTGCGTGACACATTTTTCATGGCCGTGGATTTGATAATTTTTCCCTAATTCATCAGTTTTGGTAACTATTTCATATACTACATTTGTCATTAGAGAGAGACTGAAAAAATTCAGCCCAAAATAACTTAATTGTTTTTGGTCATTTCCATGATTTAACCTGTGTGTAAACTAGAATATGGAAAGACTTCGCTAACCCCACCCCCCTTTTACATGGAAATAAAATAAGCCACATACCTGGAAATTAACATTCTTTTAAAAAAGCTAGGTTTGTTCTGCCCTACCATATAAGAGACATAGGTTTTATACCTATCCCTGATCCTTTGATTCTTGGACTAATAGAGAAAAAGAGCTCTGCAAAGCAAAGGTTCCCAAACGCGGTCTCTACTCCATGGAGCACTTGTTACTGGTCTGCAGAGAGTTCGCTGGTCACTAAGGCCTGGTCTACACTAACGAGGTGAGTCGATCTAAGTTACACTAGTTCAGTTACTTAAGATACGTAACTTAAGTCGATGTAGCTTAGATCGGCTTACAGTGGTGTCTGCACCACGCTATGTTGACGGGAGATGTTCTCCTGTCGACATAGCTTCTGCCTCTCGGGGAGGTGGAGTTCTGAAGTCGATGGGAGATCGCTCTCCCATTGACTTATGGCGTCTTCACTAGACCTGCTGCATCGATGCCTGCTGCATCGATCGCAGCAGCACCAAATTACCCCTTAGTGAAGACAAGCCCCTAGTATTGGCTGCTCCTCCTTTCTTCTAGCTGCTTGTACAGGTGTTCAGGCTTTTCACTGCAGACTTTTTGTCTAAAACGGACAAAACACTTACTACATTAAATAAAGATTTTTTTTAAAGTTTCTTAATATTACTTTTCCATGCAAGCAGTTGTAGTTGCCACATGACTGTCATTGCCATATTGATGTCAAACTATCACAGATGTGTGGGGAGACAGACAATGCAATTGTTAATGCGGGTGAGCTGTCCACAGACAGTATGGTAATAGGTTGTCCAAACTATTAAATAGTTTGAGTATGTCTGATGAGGTTACATGGTGAGACCTTGCTATAGATTTTGGTGTTGGATTAAGTGACTCAGATTGTTCCACAGTGACTCCTTTAACCAATTAAATAGGATTTGATGGCTCCAAAAGAAGTATAATGTAGTCCTCAGCCTCTTTGCTTTCAACTATCCCATGCACCTATAATGCTAAACCTTGTGAAATCCTTACATGATGGCATGAAGGTAATTGTAATGTATGAAAACCAAGTGTCTGACTCATTTAACATCATCAGTGCAGTGAAGCAGGGTTGAGTACTGGCTTCTACATTGTTTAATATTTATTTCTCATTCTTGCTTTAATATGTGTTCTGTGATGTTCAAGAGGGTGTCTATCTTACCACTAGACTAGGAGGTTTGTTTAACATTGCAAGGCTAAGAGCTAAGACAAAGGTGAAGGAGATCATCATAAAAGATCTGTAGTTTGCAGATGATGCAGCTCTTGTGGCTCATGGTGTTGATGTCCTACAGCATCTTATTACTAAGTTTTCTGATTTATGCAAAATCTTTGGGCTAGCAATGAGCTTGAAAAAGACTGTTATCATGCATCAAGGCTCTTCAGAACTGGTTCCAGATGGCACCTTAGATGGTGTTCATCTAGATGTTGATGACCAATTTTGCTACCTTGGCTCTACTGTTACCAGCAAAGTAGATCTTGATGCGGAGTTTACTAGTAGAATTGGCAAAGCAGCCAGGAACTTTGATCTTTTGCAAGACAGAGCCTGGAACAATAAATTGTCAACTAAAGTGGAAAATCCATATTTATAAGATGTGTTTTATCCACTCATCAATATGGCTCAGAAACATGGACAGCTTACACCAAACATATCAAAAGACTAAACAGTTTTCATATCAGATGCTTGCATAAAATTCTTCTAATAAGATGGCAAGACTGGGTGACAAATGTGGAAAAGTTAAATTGTGCTGATCATTCATGGGAACATTGATTAGTAAGAAAAGTCTCAGGTGTCAAGCCAATGCCGGATTACAGGATCCCAAAGAGTGTGCTGTACTCTGAAGCTCGCAAAGGGTCTAGAAAGAGAGGCAGACTGGTGAGCGAATTTCAGATGCTTGCAAAGATTGATTTAGTATCCTTTGGAATCTCTGTGGATGATTGGGAAAGGACGCAGGGCTTTGGAGCTGTCCTCCGGCGCCGCTCCAGCTCCAGGCAAAAACCTGCAGCTCCACAGCTCCGGAGCTGCTCCGGGCTCCGCTCCAAAGCCCTGGAAAGGAGTGCAGAATGCCACTCTTGTTGGCGGAGTCAGCTTGTAGATGGAGTGAGGTGTTGCGAGGCAGACTGGATCAAGTTTTGTGATGACCGGTGTCAGAGTAGGAAAGAATCTGCTGCTCCAATTCAGAGCCCTACCTGTGGACGGGACTGTCACTCGCATATCGGACTCAGCTGCCATCAAAGAATGCATTGGCGCATACACCATGCTCTGTAAAGAGTGATGGTATCATTGATGGGTCCAAAAGAAGTATGATCTAGGCCTCTGCCTCTTTGCTTTCAGCTATCCCATGCACAGTTCCAAATGGAGAAAAAGGCACTTAAATTAGTGCAAAATTTTGAATCTTCCAAGTTTGATTTTACATCTGATATTTGTTTGTTTAGATTGTAAACTTTCTTGAGGCACAGACTGCATCATTTAAAGCACCTAGCACTCTGACAGTTAAGAAAAATAATAAAAAGTTAGAACAGAGGTTTTCAAACTGTGGTCCGCGAGCTCCATTCAGGTGGTCTGTGGATATATCGTTCCCTCTAATTAGTGGAGCCGCGCAGGCGTGGCTCCATTAATTAGGTGCCTGGACCCTGGAGAAGACACACATGTAAGGTGAGGTGGTGGCCTTGGGGAGAATAGCGGATAGATGGGAGGGGGCAGCAGGGGGGAATTTGGGACATGCAGGGCTGCAGCGGCCAGAGAAAGAGGCGACTTTCCCTAGCTCCTGGACTATAGCTGCCAGGGAGAGATGGCCCTGCTTCCCAGCTGTGGCGGGGGAAGAGACCTCCCTCCTTCCCAGCACCAGCTCAGGGCCTGCCGGGGCGGGAGAGAGAGGGAGAGACCTTCCTCCTTCCCAGCCCCAGTGGGGGAGAGAGGGTATATCCATCGCATTAGAAAGGTAAGACTACTGATTTTAAAATACAAGTTGTGTGCTTTTATTTGTAGAACAAAAATAGCGCTTTTATCCAAAGCACTTTACAATAGTTAGCTAACAGTGCAAACAACATTTGGAAAGATCATTAAGTGGTCCGCCGAGATCCTCAGCAATTTTCAAGTGGTCTGCGAAAAAGAAGTTTGAGAACCACTGAGTTAGAATATTTCTATCATGATTACCTTGGTGTTTTTCTGAATCCAGTTAAGCCATGTTTTGCCAATGAAAATTAGTTGTCCATTGAAGAAAATGGTGAGATTCTGTGCCTGTGTAGCCATGTTTTTACTTGTTTAGGTTTTTTAAAGTTTAAGATTAGTGAGTAAACAATATTCAGTAAACGTAGTTGGAAAACTTTTGTCAATGTTTTTCAGTGAAATAGTGAAGATATTCAGAAACATTTCTGTAAAATGTATTTATGATTTGAACCAGCTGTAATATAGATAGTCTTATTTGACCTTCTAGCGTCAGGTATCTTATTGTAATTTACTAAAACAGGTCAGTCCTTCAAACCCATACTTAAGTGAGTAAAGGTTTTTATCAAACCCATATTACTTACTGGAAATTGATCAAATGCTGAATTCTTTCATCCCTTTTCAATGTGACATGTGTGGATTTAACCATAACATTTCCATCTATTCGAGTGTTCAGTGGGTATTGTATTTATTTCCAGGGGATGTTGAAGATTAACTGTTTTAAAGCATTTTATGACTCTTGGGTGAAAGGTGCTATGTATGTGCAAAATAATATTTGTTTGCTTTAGCAGTGAAAATATAGGAGTATGTTTTTGATTAAAAAATAGATTACAGTATGGGGGCGGGAGGGATAGCTCAGTGGTTTGAGCATTGGCCTGCTAAACCCAGGGTTGTGAGTTCAATCCTTGAGGGGGCCACTTAGGGATCAGGGGCAAAATCAGTACTTGGTCCTGCTAGTGAAGGCAGGGGGTTGGACTTGATGACCTTTCAAGGTCCCTTCCAGTTCTAGGAGATAGGTATATCTCCATATATTATTTATATTATATTAGTATATTTTATGTACACTTTTAATTTTTTGATTTAGGAAGATGTCTGTCTCCCCTCCTCTCCCCCCCCCCCCCCCTTCACTGAGAAGGGAGATTATAAAGTAGATTTTATTTCAATGTTTTATTTTGGCTCCCACTTAAGTGTTAGTTAACTGGCTTCTTAGTCAAAATATTTGTAGTGGTGATACCCACCACCATCACCTGAAGGAAAAAAAGAGTTTCAGCAGTCTCTTCTTTTAATTTTGTTCTCTCCCAACAGGTTATTTTTTGTTTGTTTCTTGTGTGTTTGTTTATTCCCACACACTTTCTTGTCTTTGTCTATCATGAAGTAAAGTCTTTGAGGCTCCACCCAACTCTTACCCTATTAGCTTTGTAAGACCCCCGACTCCCCATTCCAGTAAAAAATCCCTCACTGCAGTGAACTCAGTGGATGCTGTGCATGCTCAGCACCTCTGAAAATTAGCATTAGTCACCAACAATGGAATTTTTTGTCTGTCTTTACAATGACTAATGTTAAAATGCACCCCTCCTCAAATTTCACTTTTAATGCCTTTTTGTGTTCTTATACATTTTGTACAATGTGTAAATGAATGCATTTAGAAGCTGGCTTTCAGTAATACAGCTAGAGTGTTTCTGTTTTATTCTTTACGCTTTGTGATACTAACTAAATTCCTACCTTCCTATCTCTTGGTTTATTTTGGAATATGATGTTCCACTTTCTCATCTTGAATCGTGCATCCATCCCCCCTCTTTTCATCTTCTGTAAAGTCTGTCTCTTGGCAGCCCTTGAAGGATTTCATGGCTTTTTGTCTGTTCTAGTCTTTCTTTTTTCAAAGAACGCCGCTCTTTGTAGCACACTTATCTTGGACTCTCTACGTAGTCACTGATTGATAACACAAACTCATTGTTCTAGTTCTTTACTGAATTAGAATTGCAGGATTTTTATGTCTAGATTCTGGATTAAAGCTTTTAGAATTTTCTAACACTGCATAAGAAGCATAGATACAAGTTTGTTTCACGTGTACATCTGTTTTCATGTGGTTGTCCTCGATTTAGCCATTAACCCTCAGACCTGGGATTTAGCTCACGTGGCATGGATCTGTGTTTCATTTGCAACGACATTGTGTTTACAATATGATGTGATGCTGGCAGACCAAGTGCCAGCTCATGCCAAGGTCCCCATGCATCCATAGAATACAGACAAATACATAGCTAGAATCAGTCTGGCTCATCTGTGTGTTAGTATTGTTGAAACAGATATAAGAATTATAAGACTATCAAATGCTTGTGAGTTGCATATATTAATCTCATGTAGAACATCTGTATCCCATATTGTAAGGTAATATTTGAGCATTTGCTTGTGTAAGGCTCTCTAACAGTAAATCACCAGACAGGAGAGAGATATTAACTAATGTGAAAAGCTGGTCTCCAAGGGAAGGTGTTATGTCCTGCCTGACAAGGATGGCCCATCAACACCAGATGAACTAGAGTGGAACATTAAAGAGAACAAAACTTTGTTGTTTACTCTCCCTCCCTCCCCCTAATCAAGATGAGTCTTGAAAGTGGATTCCTCCCATCAGCTGAGTTTGCAGCTCAGGAAAGAAGAGGGGAAGGAAATAACTGCTCCACCCCACCCCCCACCCCCCCATGGAACAACTGTTTTTATGCTGCTTGGGCTCTGAGGGGCAAAGATTACTAGGCACAAGTAAAAGATCCCCAGTGCTTAGCCTGGGTTAGTCCTGAAGGAGACACAGCTTGCTTACTATAGAACAGGTATTGGCAACCTTTGACTCACAGCCCATCAGGGAAATCCGCTGGCGGACTGGGACGCTGCAAGTAAACAAACAGTCCCAGCCCGCCAGCGGATTTCCCTGACATGCCATGTGCCAAAGGTTGCCAATCCATGTTATAGAAGCTTCAATTACTTTTTGAAATTTAAGATTGGAATTCATTTGTGTATATATGTTTACCTGCTTTAACCTTGTAAATAACTCTCTTGTTTCCTTTTCATATATAATAAATGTTTAGATAGTTTATAATAGGAGTGGCTACCAGATCTAAAGTGCAATTGACCTGGAGTAAGTGACTGGTCCTTTGGGACTGGGAGTAACCTGAATATTGCTGTGATCCTTGGTATAAGGGACGATCTATTACGCAGATATGCTCACTTGGATGGCAAGACAGATTGGAGTACCCAACCAAAGGGGACTGCCTGTGTCTCCGTGGTTAGGCCGTTATAGTGCTTGAGGAGTTTATACTTGATAATTGGTTGGTGAAATCTAAATATAGAACTCACAGCCAATTTGTGGTTTATTCCCAGGTTCTTAAGTCTCCTTTGAGATTGCTACTCGTGCTCTTGAGCCACTGCTGTGTTTCTTCTTATTTTTTTTTTTTAAGGCATTTTCTGAATGTGTCTGAATAAGTTTCTGTCACTGATGCATCATCACCCTGTCCATGCACCTACTCTGTTTCCTAGTATTATCTATCCTGCTATTAGTTTAACTCAGGGGTTCTCAAACTGGGGGTCGGGACCCCTCAGGGAGTCGTGAGGTTATTACATGGGGGGGTCGCGAGCTGTCAACCTGCACCCCAAACCCTGCTTTACATCCAGCATTTATAATGGTGTTAAATATATAAAAAAGTGTTTTTAATTTATAAGGGGGGTTGCACTCAGAGGCTTGCTATCTGAAAGGGGTCACCAGTACAAAAGTTTGAGAACCACTGGTTTAACTCTACTGCTTTCAGGACGTTCAAAATTTGAAACTGCTTATTGGCTTCTGCTGCCTTTAAAACAATATCTCAATCCCAAATATAACTGAAAAAGGAAGGGGGAAAAGATGGAAGTATAGTTTCATATTTTAAGATGTGTTGTATATGTCCAAAGTATTTAAAATAGCAAAACAAGAGGGTAATCTGTTTATCCAGCAGTAATACAATGTGCTGCTTTGTGGAAAATCACTACTCGAAATTTGTTTTGTATCCATTCTCTCTCCCTCCCCTCCACCCCTTCACAGGCCAGTAGGGGTATAAAGGCTGCAGAGGCAGCTTGTGGTATGGAGCTCATGTCCCTCTCAAATTGTCTTAAGAGCAATGATTGGCTGTGCAGGGCATGTCCAATCCCCATCAGCCAGAAGGACAGTAGGTATGATTCAGTGATCTGAGAGAGAGGGATGTTTAGGGGAAAATAAGAGGATTCTTGGGGTCCAAGAAATGTTCAGATGATTAGTACCTCCTGCCAGGAGGACTTGGGTAGGAAAACAAAATAACATGTGCAATTATTGATTTTATTAATGTAAGTTATTTTGATTCTTGAGACAGTTATATATTACGATATACCACTTGTCTGGTGTAATGACCCTAATCACATGTATTAATTTATATGCTGCTCTTTTATGTGTAAAATCACTTATCCCTAAGGAGTCACAAGTGGTATGTTTTGCGTGATGTAGCAAAGAATTAAGTGGTGGAGGCGTTACATGTCCAAAGTCTCTAAAACATGCAGAAAACTATATGTGGTAATATTTAAAATATAATTTAAAATATTATTAATTTGTCTTAATATTTATTAGAACTGGACAAGGATTTTTTGCCTTTTTTTACTAAGAAGTTGATCTTTTTGAAAATGTTCATACCCCTCCACCCTCCAATTTCCTGACCAGTTCTGTTGCTGGGTGGAATTTTTTGTCTACTTTCATTGAAAAGCATGAAAAAAATTTCAGCCTGTTGTAACATATGCAGGAGAAGGAAGTATATTTTGATTGTATACACTGATTACTATTTAATATTTCTTGTTGATCATCAGCTTAAGTTGTTGTACTGTCAACTCCATTTCAGAGTGGTCGTTTAACACAGGTAAAACTATTTTCTCCTTTGGAAGGTATGTGCACCAGTCTTCACTAAATGCTATACTCTTCCATAGGAGATAAGGATAAGGCAGAAAATAAACCAGATAACAAAAGCAAAGGTAAATATTTTCAATCTGAAGAGAAGGAGTTAATGCATGTGTCTACAAGAAGGAGAAGTAAGGCTAAGTGGAGAACTGCTTGTAAGGGAAGGCTACTTTAATTGCCAGATATTGAAGTTATTGTATAGCTTAATAAAAATAAGAGTGCATCCTTTCAGTGGATAGGCCTTCCTTTAAGAATCAGACTGACCACACATAGAGAGATTGATCTCAGAAGTGTGGGGGAGGAAGGACTTTGAAACAGAAATTATACAAGTATACATTCTTGCAACACCTTTTGCAGTATTCATGTAAAGAAGAGGAAGTGAAATTTAATTAACACAAGAAATGTATAGCAACTCACTTGAGACAGAAGTCCCCATTAACTGTGTCAAATTTTTAGCTAGGGATATTATCCCTGGTGCAGGAGATGGCCAGGCCAAAACAGTTACTTTGTCTTCAGAATTCAGAAGACACAAATTTATTTGGTGACCCTTTGGACAGGACGCTCATAGAGTTCAGTAGAAAGGAGAAACATTCTCTCTCCACACATAAGCAGGGCAAGAAGAAGCAGGAAGGATTTTATAAACAAAGATCTAGATATTTTTTTTTCTTTTTTTCCTCATGGGTAGCTGGTCCTCCATCATCTGTTACAACTGGGTTGTTCTTCCTAAGTTTCCAAGCATGAGACTCCTCTATTTTTTTTTTTTTTAAATCCTCTCTTTCTCGCTTCCCAGTGTACTGCCAGCAGTTAGAGGCGTTCAAAGAACTGATTGCATCGCTAACTCCCCAGTGTCTTGCCTCTGCTCAAAGAAGCAGGAGGCTTCCCCAGGCTTCTCCTTTCTCTGTCTTCAGATAGGAGCTTTTTCTGTTACAGCACACCCTCGCTATAATGTGCCCCTAGGGATCCAAGCCATTTGTTTGTTATAGCCAGAGGCTCATTATAGCAAAAGAGACCTGCCATGGGGTGGGGAGAGGTGGGATGGGGGCTGACGGCTCCTCCAGCCCCTGACGCAGCACCAGGGCTGGAGTTGGGATCCAGGGACTGGGTTCATTATGTCTGAAGATTCATTATTATGAAGGGTATTATAACGAGGGTTCACTGTATTTTTTTTTTTTAATTGTTTTCCCTCGCCTCGTTGCCCTGCTGGTTGTGGGAGGATATTTGGAAAACAGAAGTCTGCTGGAAAACTGGTATTTGAGGAGAAAACACACAATGAAGTAGGGTCACCCCACAATTAAGATCAAGGGGGTTCCTGCACACTGCATGGCTACGCAATAGCTTTCCATTCTACAGCAGTGTTCACTTTGCCTTAAGCTGCTTGGGACAGAAATTCACAAGCAGGACCTGGGATTTTGGATGTAACAAACATGAGGTCCTTGGCTGCTTTTTTCTGTTTGTACTGGGGTAATATGGCATCCAGGTGTGTCTCCAGGAGACTGGTAAATCGGAGGGACAGGAAAAACCCATGGCACAGGACCCCAACCACCATCACCCCTTTCAGAGTACCATGGTAACCTAGTATTTTTTACCCAAATTGTTCCAGGAAGGGTCTTAGCTAGTCCTGTTCGAGGTCAGTATCTTGAACCCCTGCCCTCAGTGGTTCTGTCAGCCTTGCTCCCTCTCAGGACAGCTTTTACTCCCACTGGCTTTTAAACCAAAACCACAGTTTTAAAAAACAATCTCCCTTTCCTCCCCCCGCCTCCATGCTCAAATGGCTCATCTTCTCCATACTTGGTACCAGTTACCATTACATGAAGGCAACCTGAGGATTCTGTGTTCGGTCACTGTTCTCTCTCTCTTAGATGTTGGTTTGTGCTGCATGGCCTCGCCTGCTATTTTCCAACTCTTCTTATTCTTTCCACCGGCTTTTTCTTAGTAAGTTAGCAGAGTGGTCTGGCCCACTGGTGCCAGTTAACCCTCCATTCCCCTGACTCCTTCAAGTGTGGGCTAGTCCAATTCCTTTTTTTTTTACCTTTGCACTCTGTTTTTTCTTTTTCACAGAATGCAACAGAGGGATCTAGCCCATACTCCTAGTTTATCAGTACCAGAAGACTTGTTTTCTGTTTGGCCTTGCTTAGGTCAGAGTAGGCATATTAGCCTGCCTTTTTACCATAGCTGCTGGTTGTTTTTCTTATCAATGCACCTGAGCAGTGTAGTGCATGCAGCTAATCAACATGTGACAATAAACAGAAATAGATGGATTCTGCAGGTAGAATCCAAAAGCAATTAAGCTTTTCCCCTTCCAACTTCCCTTTATAACTTGTAATTGAGCCTAACTGGACATTTTGAGCCTGACAACAGCTTTCAACCAAGAAACTTTGAGTGTCCAGTGGCTCATACCATCAGGTTTCCGATTCAATGGATGATCCAGAAGTCTGTGATCCTGAACTAAAAGGTTAACATCAAGGGAGGAGAGTACACCATTTTGTTTCATATGTGTAAAACTACTTCAGCAACACTTTCAAGTTGAAAGAGCATTACTACACAATCAAGAGGCTTCAAGTGTGAGTGCTCATTCCCAGCTCTACACTTCCAAGCTGGGATAAGAAAGTGCAGGTTTAAAATCCTGAATGAAACAAGGGAAATTATGCTTCCTGGGGTAGGAAGTTTTGTTAATTACTTACATTCTGCTGTATATACTGGATACTTACCAAACCATCATTATGGACAGTCTGTGATCTGAGGAGCTCACAACAAAAGGTGTCTAATGATTAAAACAACCTGTTTTTGAGCTAACGAACAGCCTGTATGTCCAGGGACTAAGCATATATCAACTGGACACATGAGAATAAGAACTAAATCATTTGAGTCCTCCATCAATTAACAGAAATTAGTGGCCCACGCACCCATAGTTTCTCAGATTACTACAAGTGTGTTAGCATCCTTGGACTGGACTGAGGTAAATTTCTGGACTCAGGTGTTGTAGGTCTGGGAGTCTGAGGATCCTATTCAGGATCCTCAGACTCCCAGACCTACAACACCTGAGCTCTTGTTCTGGAACCTGAGAGGTTTTTCCTTCTAGAGCATGAATATTCAGGAGAGCTTGTCTTAAAATGTAGAAACTGTACACAAATCTGAGTTTTTTTCCAAGGGATTCTGAAAACTTGATCTTCATAGTGGTCTTGAAAAGACAAGAATCTGGGTTGTTTTTTTTTTTGTTTGTTTGTTTTTTTGTCTCCCATCCAGGGTTATATTGTATCTTCTTCTTGGTCCAAGTCTTAGTGTTATAGGAGCCTTATAGCACATTCCTTCCACTTGTAGCTGTTTTTTTTTTTTGCAGCACCCTTCACACCCAGTTTCTTTAAGATGGGTGTCTACAGAGAAATAGATTAATAGACTATGATACTTCAGGTAACCCCTGAATCCTCTTTTTTTAATATATGAAGGAGTCTTCCCCATACTCTTCTATTAAATGTTTTTCCTTTAAGCAATTACATTGGGGGTTTTATTGATCTGGAATTGCAATTAGCTGAACATAAGAACAGCCCTACTGGGTCAGACCAGAGGTCCTTCTAGCCCAGTAATCTGTCTTCCGACAGTGGCAAAGAGAGGCTTCTGGCAAACAGCTAGTAGATTGGTGAGGCGTGATTTCCCTTTACAGAAACCACGTTAACTCTTCCCCAACAAATTAGGTTCATCGGTGTCTGACAATTTTGTTCCTTACTATAGTTTCAACCAGTTTGCCCAGTACTGAAATCAGGCTTACCAGCCTGTAACTGCTGGGATCACCTCTGGAGCCCTCTTTAAAAATTGACGTCACGTTAGCTATCCTCCAGTCATTTGGTACAGAGGCTGATTTAAATGATAGGTTACAGACTACAATTAGTAGTTCTGCAATTTCACATTTGAGTTCCTTCAGAACTCTTGGGTGAATACCATCTGGTTCTGGTGACTTATTACTGTTTATCAATTTTTTCCAAAACCTCCTCTAATGACACCTCAATCTGCGACAGTTCCTCATCTTTGTCACCTAAAAAGAATGGCTCAAGTTTGGGAATCTCCCTCACATCCTCAGCCTTGAAGACCAATACAAAGAATTTACTTAGTTGCTCTAATGGCCTTATCGTCCTTGAGTGCTCGATTGTCCAGTGGCCCCACTGGTTGTTTAGCAGGCTTCCTGCTTCTGATGTACTTTAAAAAATTGTTGCTATTACTTTTTGAGTCTTTGACTAGCTGTTTTTCATATTCTTTTTTGGCCTTCCTAATTATATGTTTACATTTCATTTGCCATAGCTTATGCTCCTTTCTATTTGCCTCACTAGGATTTAACTTCCACTTTTTAAAGGATGCCTTTTTGCCTCTCACTGCTTCTTTACTTTGTTGTTTAGCCACGGTGGCACTTTTTTTGTTCTCTTGCTATGTTTTCTAATTTGGTGTATACATTTAGGTTGAGCCTCTGTTATGGTGTCTTTAAAAAGTTTCCATGCAGCTTGCAGGGATTTCACTTTTGGCACTGTACCTTTTAATTTCTGTTTAACTAAGTTCCTCCTTTTTGTGTAGTCCCCCTTTCTGAAATTTGAATGCTACACTGTTGGGCCACTGTGGTGTTTTCCTCACCAGAAGGATGTTAAATTTAATTATATTATGGTCACTATTACCAAGCAGTTCAGCTATATTCACCTCTTGGCCCAGATCCTGGGCTCTGCTTAGGACTAAATCAAGAATTGCCTCTCCTCTGGTGGGTTCTAGGACTAGCTGCTCCGAGAAGCAGTCATTTAAGGTGTCAAGAAACATTATCTCTGCATCCCGTCCTGAGGTGACATGTACCCTGTCAATTGTCTTTCATAAAGTGTCTAAGTGGGTACTACCATAATATAAATAATGGGTAATACTAATAAAATAGTTTTGAGGAGATATGTATATTGTGTTAACAGTTTGATTATCAAGGTGTTTTTTAATAAAAATACTTAGTACATGTAAGGCTTTTTATTCGAGAGTATTAAAAGGATTTGCAAATGTTAAATCTAGGGATTCTGATTTTCAGGTCAAACCACGTAAAACAGCCAGTCAAACAACATTGATCATAGTCTTTCAAGAATCGGTTCCTAAAAAATAAACATAGGGCAAAAAAATAGAAAAAGATAAAATTTCTTTCAAGGGAATTTCAAGACAATTCAGTCCTATTCACTGTCCTGTTCATACAGCTAACTTCTTAGTCACATGTGGCAGTGTAATAAATTGCTTTTTGTGTGGTTACACAGTTTGGGCAGTGTAGGATGCAAATATATAAGACTTTAAAAATAAATTATAAGTATTTAATTGACAATTATATATTTCATTACTCAAATTTATGCAATCAAAATTAAAATGCCCTCCCCCCCAAATAAGTTTTTAGGATGATATAAGGCTCTAAAGTAGCCAAAACCAAAAGTTAAAACAGAATCCCCAAACTAGGAATCCCTAGCTAAGCCCCTGACAGGTGCAATAATGTAATCTTCTGTGCCTGTTTTACAGGAGCATAGTGTTTGCGATTTGACTTGGAATAAGTTCGTTGGTTAGAATTATAAAATGCCTGTTGGAGGTTTTCGTTTGAGTGGTTTTTGTATGGAGGTTCATATTTTTAACTTTCTGAATTTGGCATTCTGAAGTATTTATGTGAATGTGACATACGTTTGAAAGTCTTTTGGACTCTAGAAGATTAAGTGCTAATTTCTATCTGTGCGTGATGTAGCAAACAGTTAAGCCTCAAAGTATATTTTTCTCTCTAGTTGACATACTAAGGACTTATCTTTACTACAGTGTTAGCTCAAATTATCTACATTCAAGTTTACTCCTCTCCTGTTAGTCTAGTTTGAGAGAGAGAGAGTGGTCATGGAATCCAGAGCTGTAGAGTTTGTATTAGCAGCATGGAGAGAGTACCTACATCCCCACTGCATTACTAGCGAAGGTGTCAGCAACACTTGTGTGCTTTCGACCCATACCTTTACCAGCCAGCTACATCAAGTTTAAAGTAACACACAACTTTAGCTAGAAATTTTTGTGTACAGTGGAGTTGGGTTGAGGCAACACTAGTTATACCTCAAGCTAACACTGCAGTGAAGACCAGAAGAAATGTTAAGTGTCATGTTTACTTTTTAAAAAAAACACCTTTGCATCACATTTTTATTGGCCTTTAACGACTTGCTTTTCTCATAGTTATTCTTTAAAATATGCATTTGCAGAATTATTTTTTACGAACTTGTTTTAATAGGATCTTTGCTCTGCAGGGACTAGGCGAGGCAGGTTTCTACTTTACAGCTGCCGTCTTCAACCCTACTGTTAATCTATTGGGGTGTTATGTAATTAATTTAGAGAACCTAAAAATCTCTTGAGAACACACACATCTCTTATCGTCTCCTTTTGCTTTGCTATTATTGCTAAAGGAAGCAACTTCCTTGTTGGCATCTAGATTCTTCTGCATCCTACAGTAGCAAAGTTGGCATATACCCTCCATATGCATTTTGTTACTACATTGTCTGTGTCAACTAGTGTTTCTGTTTTAAAAATAATTATGCGGAGTTTTTCATAGATTTCAGAGTTTAAAAATTAAACTCTGTTTTTGTGCATGAGCTTTCTATATGAACAAAAATCTTTCTAAAAATGAGTTTTTTTCCAGGAGTGCTGCTGCTTTTTTTCCTGATATGTTGTTAACACTCTGCGAAAAACAGATGATAATCAAACAATTAAAACAATAATTCTAGGGAGAACTTAAATATAATGTGACTAAGTGCTCATATACCTATAGCAACACATTTGGTACACTATTTCCCTATAGCTTAGTTTGGCTCCTTATAATGGGATCACCCTGATCTATGGTAACACAGGCTAAATTTCAGACTAGACAGGCACTGAAACTTTCCTCTGATAGCAAACTGCACTTTTCCTATATCTTGCTAAATTCTAAAATAGAGTATATGGAGTTAAAGTTTTTGTTGTGTTCCAGAAATAGGATGCCAACAAATATGAAGTGAATAAGAGCAAGATACATGTGAGAAAATGCTAGTACAAAATATACCTCCAAATTGATCTAGGAATATAAACTTAAGAACTTGGATTTAGTGGGAGCTGTGATATATCCAGTAAAGATTATAGGATGGGAAATAAATAAATAGTTATGAGTAATTCATATAAACAGTTAGACCCTACTCTCATTACAATAGGACATAACCTGATTAGATATTGGAAATTGAGAGATGCCAACAGGGACTGAGTAGCTAATGACACTAGGAAAACATCATGGATATGGTTTACAGACCGTTCAGAGATGTTGTAAAGAAGGAAATTGGATACTTGGGAATAAACAGAGTATGAAATTCAAGATAGTTTCATGAGGATATACTACTGTGTAGTCTTTTGACTGTCATTTTATTAAGTGGATTTCAAAATCCAAATTGCATATAAAGGTAGATTTTTAAGGAAGCGTGCCCAAGTTCTCTACATGTTTGCATACCTGCATTTACAATTGCACCAGCCTACACATGCAATTAGGGGTGCATTGTTACACATTCAAGTTGGTCTCTATTCATTGAAATTTTGGCTCTACAATATCTTCAAAAGTATGAAAGAGACCTTTTATGCTTAGCGGTTTTTATACTAAAACACACTGATAGCCTGAGTCTTTGCAATTACAGACTTATTTCCAGTTATTTTCACTCTTTCATAAATACCTTATTTTTTTAATTTTGGGTTGAAATTTACCATGCTTGATCTCAACAGGTAGGAAGATAATTTTTTGAAAGCTTGAACAGAATCCAGTTTTAAATTATGAAAAAGTTTTTCTCCAAAGGTACCATTATGATAATCCTTAGTCTGCATATTTTGTAGCTCTGGCACATCATGTGTTCATATTTGCAACTTACATTGCAGTGCTGTCTGAACCATATCACCAGCTGGTTGCGAGTGCCTGGGCATTCCAGAGGTCAGAAGACATTAGTCCTCATTTTTCTCTCCCCACCTGCGTAAAAAGGGAAGCTCCCTTCATATTTTGCTGCTCTGTGATTGCAGTTCTCTATCCTAGTGGCTTCAGCTTTAGTTAACTTTACTGCTCTTCTCTGGTGTTTATGGCTCGCTATGTGTAGACTCTTTTTTTCTAAGAGAAAAGTAAATTGATTATAGAATGGGTGTTGATCAAATAACATTAATACATACGGCGGCCATTTTCCAAATATTGGTATATGTTTTTTACCTTTTATCTCCGGCACCCAGAATACTATACTTCGATTTGTTTGATATTTAAGCATTTGAACTAGGATAAGTAGTATTCTGTTACTTTTTTCATGTGTGTTTTTTCGCATCTTAGAAGCTCATTTTTGCGCCCCCTTCCCCCCACCCCCCATCCCCCTTAACGGCCTTTAAATCCATATTACTTTTGAAATAATGACTCAGCAGTATCTGCACATTGGTCTAAGTTAATAGACGATGATTTGGCAAGTGTTCAATGAAGTGAAGAAGCAGTACCTTTTAACTCACTTAATTCAAGATTTTCTTCCAGTAATGCTCTCAGGGGTGTTTTAGTCACCTTACTTTTTCTGTTTCTAATGAACAACACTCATCAGTTTCCTGCTTCATGCAGTTCCTGAGCCACTGATGGGCTTTTGAATAGGAAAATGGATTGATGGTGTGCTGTAGTTTTAGTTTTTGAATTTTGAACGGTCACTGGACAGGCAGTAAGAATCAAACTATATGTCTACACTTGCAAATTCCAAAAGAGGAAATTCAGAAAATGTCTAATTGACATGCTAGAGCTAACATAACAACATTAATTCTTATTGATATAAAGCCTACCCCCCTCAATTAAAAAATAAAACCTATAAAAGCATCCCATTTGCTGTAGCTGTTGTGTTCAAGGTAGACTTCATTGAACCACCCACAGAGGATATTAAGGCCCAGATTCTGCCCTGCCCAGTAAATACCCATTATGTTTCCTTTCCACAAAGACATCAAGGATATGCTGAGGGAGTGATACTACAAACTGTATTTCTCTCCTACCTTATCAAAGACAATGCATGGTTTTCATTGGTTCTCCAAATGCAGCTAAGAAAGCTGGGGATCCTTCCAGTGCATAGAGAGAGTAAACTCACCAGTAAGGAGCCTATGTTTTTATGGATGGTGGTCCTGTGTGAATTATGTCAATACATGCCTCTATCCATACCCTACTCACAAGCAGAAGTAGCATGAAATGTATATGGTTCCTGACCTGTTACAGGATTCTGTTCTTCGCCCTGTTAACTGTACTCTGATTGGCAAAGCTGTGAGCAGCAGCTGTAGCAGTCACTGGAGCTGCTTGTGGGCTCAGAAAGACACTTGATCTCGCTACATCAGTTCATATTTGGAAGATTATCTTTCAGCCATAAGGGCTGGAAGAATTAAAAGCTTAAATTCTGCAAAAACTGCATGCCCCTTGTATCCACTTGGTGGATTTTTCAAGCCCTGCACCAGTTATATTATTCTGAGACTATCCTCCTTAGCATTTGTCTCTTGAATGCTATGGGAGACTTCATCTGGGGGAATTCACATGAGGATGAGAGTTGGGCCTAGATCCTTGCCTATGACTGAGGAACACACGATGCAACTCAGGGGAGGGCAGGGCAGAGGTTGTGTAAAGATAGTCTTTGTGCTCCCTCAGTCCTGTGCCAGCCGTGTGCTGGATGATCCCCTTGAATCACTCAAAGTAGCCAAGGCTCCAAGAAATTAGTTTGTCAGCCACAGATTAGCTGGATGTAGGGAAGACTGGGCATGCCCCTTACACAGGCATCAGGGAGTGGGGGTGGCTTGGGAGCCTCTATCTCAGCTTTATTCCACCAGTGGATTCCCCATATGATCCTCTATGGCCACAATGCCAGCTTCAGAGCTAGAATCTGCCAGCGGTACAATGAAAACCAGAAACACCACACTCCAGTTTGGGCTCCAGAGTACTCGTTACCAAAACATTTTGTGCAATTTAATACTACTATTTATCTCAGTGGTGCCCAAACTTTTCCTGTTGCCCTCTCCTTACCAGTAATGGAATCTGTCTGTGGCCCCTCCCCCCAGCCCTTTTCTGTACAGTTGGCTCCCTGAGGAGCTTAGGCTAAGGTGGATCTGAGGGCAGAACTGGGGATGGGGGAGGAGCTGGGGCTAGATGTAGAGATGGCCTGGGTGTGAAGAGGAAATGAGGGCAGAGCTGGGCTGGGGGTAGAGTGGAGCTGCAGCTGTGGAGTGGGGGGGAGTTGGGTAGGGGGCATAGTGGAGCTGTGGCTGGAGCTGTGCTATGGCTGAGAGTGGAGCAGGGATGAGGGCGCTCCTTCCCTTCCCTCCCGCCCCCCCTCCCCGGGAGCTGGCCTGGGTCTCACCATGTGCCCTCCCAAATGTTCCTCTGTGCCCCCCAGTTTGGGGACCACTAACTTCTCTTTTGTCTGGTGAAAGCAGATAAAAGCAAATGGCTCAACGTTCCAAGACTGGTGGGATCAGAGATATAGTAACATGATTTACAAATAAAAATTATGTTTTCTGAGTGAGTGTAGCTAAATACAGTGGTACACAAGTGAGGACTAGAGCTGGTCAAAACTCAGAATTTCTGGTTTGTGGGAAACTTAGATATTTTAAAATTTGGTTTTGTTCAGCTTCAGACCAAAACCAAATTTTTGGAAAATCCTCTGACCTGGAAATTTAAAACAAAAAACAACACTCCAAAACTTTTGTTTCAGAAACATCAACACATGGTGTTTCCGAAACAAAAAGGTGCTCCTTTGGGAACCTGACACCTGTTGAGTGAAATTGAGATAATTTTGTCAGTTTCACCACTGCCTACCACACAATAGCAGCAGAAAAACTGACAAGAATCCTATCAAATTCATTCAGTAGCTGCCAGGGTCTGAGCTCCAGGACAGCAAGGTTGGGGAGCTCAGGGCTTCCGGATTCCAGGGCCAGCTGGCTCTCCACCCTGCAAAACTTTCACAGCAGGTGGCTTAACAGTTTGTGGGACATGGGGAACCTGGCCACAGGCAGTCTGAATGGCAGGGCTGCTTAGGAGCTGTGGACAGCTTTCAGGCTCCCAGCTTCACAGCTGGAAGCCCCAAGAACCCTCAGGGACTCTTGGTTCCATAGCAGGGAGCCTAGAAGCTATGAGAGCCCCCCCCCCCCCCCCCCCCCCCCCCCCCCCCCCCGCCTAGGGTTCATCAAATGTCTGTCAAACCCAAAATGTTTCCGCAAAACATTTTGGATTCGACAAATTGGCATTTTCCAAGAAGACTCTGTTTTGTCAGAAAATTCGCAACCCTTCCTAGTTAGGACTAATTAGTCTAAAAGCAAATAGTTCCATAAGGCCCATGTATGTTGTCAGCAGTTAGACAAATAATTGCCTTAGATGAGTAGTAACTTAAACTTTCTTTTATTAAAATAGAAAAATGCAAGTCAGTGTGTATATTTCATATGATTTCCCTACTTGTAAACAGTAGTTTAAATCTTCATTCACTTGGAATTTTGCATCGGAGTATGAAGGGGGATGTGAAAGGCATATAAAGAGGTGAACTTTTATGTGAGAAAAGTTTGTTTGATTTATAAAGTGGCATTTTTGACTGGGAAATTATGTTCATTGATTAATAGTTGCAGTTGAAATAAATGCACCAGTTCTTAGGTTTCATTACAAGTAGTAATATTGGGTGGTTTTATATTTAGTTAACAGTCTATATAATTTGTGGTGAAAATGTAAAGCTTTTCAAAAGTGAGTTTAGATTATAATGATGTCTCTTCTTTCTTTTTTTTAAGTATTACCTAGTTTATCCTGATTTTTTTTTTAACAACATCACTGTATGGAGAACATAATTTGTTGTCATTCAAGATAGTTTTTCCATTTTATTTTAAACTTTGTTTTTATGGTTGTCAATGTCCTATAAAAAACTGTACATCACCATTCCTGCCAAAACTGACTTAAAATGAAAACTGTTTTCATTTTAAAGGTCACAGCTTTCATTTTGGCTACAGCTAATAAACATCAACTGGATTTATTACATGAATCTGAAAAACACATGTTTCCCGAAATTCTTATTTGGACCTAGTTTCAATGATAACTTTGGTGTCGTTGTCTTTTGTTTAAAGTCTTATTAGGTGTTTGGCTAAATAAAACAATGCATATTAACATATCAGCCGTGTATGAATGTTATCGTAATGTACATGCAAACAAAACAGAGTCACTATGAAAGTTTAGACAGCTAAGCACACCCACTCTAAGCTCTAAGTCCCTCAGCTATCACCTCTCTTGGGTAGAGATCCACATCTCTCTCTCAAATGAGCAAAAAGAACAGGAGTACTTGTGGCACCTTAGAGACTAACAAATTTATTAGAGCATAAGCTTTCATGGGCTACAGCCCACTTCTTCGGATGCATACAGAGTGGAATAAATATTGAGGAGATATATATACACACATACAGAGAGCATAAACAGGTGGGAGTTGTCTTACTAGCTCTGAGAGGCCAATTAAGTAAGAGAAAAAAAACTTTTGAAGTGATAATCAAGATAGCCCAGTACAGACAGTTTGATAAGAAGTGTGAGAATACTTACAAGGGGAGATAGATTCAATGTTTGTAATGGCTCAGCCATTCCCAGTCCTTATTCAATCCTTTGTTGATTGTGTCTAGTTTGCATATCAATTCCAGCTCAGCAGTCTCTCTTTGGAGTCTGTTTTTGAAGTTTTTCTGTTGTAATATAGCCACCCGCAGGTCTGTCACTGAATGACCAGACAGTTAAAGTGTTTTCCCACAGGTTTTTGAGTATTATGATTCCTGATGTCAGATTTGTGTCCATTAATTCTTTTGCATAGAGACTCTCCTGTTTGGCCAATGTACATGGCAGAGGGGCATTGCTGGCACATGATGGCATATATCACATTGGTAGATGTGCAGGTGAACGAGCCCCTGATGGTATGGCTGATGTGATTAGGTCCTATGATGATGTCACTTGAATAGATATGTGGACAGAGTTGGCATCGGGGTTTGTTACAAGGATAGGTTCCTGGGTTAGTGGTTTTGTTCAGTGATGTGTGGTTGCTGGTGAGTATTTGCTTTAGGTTGGGGGGTTGTCTGTAAGCGAGGACAGGTCTGTCTCCCAAGATCTGTGAGAGTAAAGGATCATCTTTCAGGATAGGTTGTAGATCTCTGATGATGCGCTGGAGAGGTTTTAGTTGGGGGCTGAAGGTGACAGCTAGTGGTGTTCTGTTATTTTCTTTGTTGGGCCTGTCTTGTAGGAGGTGACTTCTGGGTACTCGTCTGGCTCTGTCAATCTGTTTTTTCACTTCAGCAGGTGGGTATTGTAGTTTTAAGAATGCTTGATAGAGATCTTGTAGGTTCTTGCCTCTATCTGAGGGATTGGAGCAAATGCGGTTATATCTTAGAGCTTGGCTGTACACTATGTAGTCTACAATGCTCAGTAGTTTGAGCATTGACCTGCTAAACCCAGGGTTGTGAGTTCAAGCCTTGAGGGGGCCACTTAGGGATCTAGGGCAAAATCAGTACTTGGTCCTGCTAGTGAAGGCAGGGGGCTGGACTTGATAACCTTTCAGGGTCCCTTCCAGTTCTATGTGATAGTTTAGTTACCGGTATATAGAAATATACCTATTGCCATATGTAAAGTAAACAAGCTTTTCAAAATGTTTAAGAAGCTTCATTTAAAATTAAATTAAAATGCTGATCTTACGCCGCCGGCCCGCTCAGTCCGCTGCCAGCCTGGGGTTCCATTCACCTAGGCCGGCAGCAGGCTGAGTGGGACCGGCGCTGGGACCCCGGCTGGCAAGGGGCTGGCAGCCAGAACCGGGGGCCGGCAGCGGGCTGAGCGGGGCCAGAGGCCAGGACCCCAGACCGGCAGTGGGCTGAGTGGCTCAGCCCTCTGCCGCTCAACCCCCTGCCAGTCTGGGGTCCCGGCCTTGCCCACATAGAGTGGGTACCTACCTTCTCCCTGGTTTGAGCCCATTCTCTTCCTTTCTCTTTGCACTGAGCTGAGGGTGGGAGTGCACTGAGCACAGAGCTGGGGGTGAAGGAGCAGGCTGGGGGTTGGGGTGTAGGGTCTGGCCAGGAGCTAGAATAAGGGAGGGGGCTCAGGGTTGGGGCAGAAGTTTGGGTGTGGAGTGCTTACCTGGGCAGCTCCCATTTGGTGCTCAAGGGTGGGGATGTGGGGGGTGCAAGAGTCAGGGCATGAGGTGTGGGGGGGCTGGGGATGTGTGGGGGTGCAGGAGTCAGGGCAGGGGGCTGGGGGTGTGTGAGGAGGGTGCAAGAGTCATGGCAGAGGGCATGTGAGGGGGATGCAGGAGTCAGGGCATGGGGGGCTGGGTATGTGTCAGGGTGCTGAAGTCAGGGATGGGGTTGTGGGGGGGGGTGCAGGGGTCAGGACAGGGGACTGGCGGTGTGTGAGGAGGTGCAGGGGTCAGGGCAGAGGGCTGGGTGTGTGAATGGGCTGCAGGGATCAGGGCTGGGTGTGTGTGAGTGGGGTGCAGGGATCAAGGCAGTGGCTTGGGGTGTGTGTGGGGGGGGGGGGGTGGAGTGGGGTGGGAGTTGGGACTCCTGGGCTCCAGGAAGGGGCTGGTGTCTGACGCTCGGGGGAGGAGTGCTGGGAGCGAGGACTCTGGATTCCTAGGTTTCCAGCTCTAGTTGTTCGAGGGGTTGGGGGACAGAACGGAGACTAGGGCTCCGGACTCCTGGGTTCTGCCCTTAATGCCGGAGGGGAGCGGGGTCCAATGACCTGGGGTGGGGAAAGAGGCGCGACCCAGCTGTTCCCAGGGTCCAGGATCTAGGACAGGGGTAAGCAACCTATGGCACACGTGCCAAAGACGGCACGCGAGCCGATTTTTAATGGCACGCTGCTGCCTGCTGGGGTCCCGGCCGCCGGCCCCAAGCAGCCCCCGGGCTTGGGTTCGGGCTGTGGGACGCGGCCTGCCCCAGTACAGAGCCGAGCTCATCCCGGCACCAGGGCTCCAACCCCGGGGCAGCCTGCCTGAGTCCAGGGAGCAGGACTGGCCATGCTCGGGGCGGGCAGGCACACGGCGCAGCTGGGACCCAGGACCCTTCCCCACTTACAGGCCTCACAGGTGCTGCAACTCCTGTGGGGCCGGGTCCCTCTTCCTGCCCCCGCTTCTGGGGCCGCTCGGACTCCGCGGACACCAGGTAGTGGTATGGACACGCTAACCCAGAAACACAACCTCCCACCGGACGTGATGGAGGTCAGGAAAGCATATGCAAATGCCGGCGGGAGGGGCGGAGAAGAACGGGCCGGGCAGGATTTTTAATGGCACGCTGCTGCCTGCCGGGATCCTGGCCGCCCCCCGGATATACCCTAGATATACCCTGTACATGGGAGTTTCCCCATGCTGGGATACTTTATTGACTTTATAGATTGGTATAGAGATTTTGTTTAATATTTTCATCTATATTTAATTCTGCCCATCCTCGGAAACTGTTTGAACATCTTAAAAAAAAGATGTGTTTAACTTCTGATTCATGTATAATGTGCTTATTATTAGTAGTACCACCACAGCAGTGGAAATAGAAACTAAGGAATCTTTTGTGACAGATCCAGACCAGTGGGGTACAGGAGTCTGGTAGAGGGCAAATATACTGTCACTGGGTGAGTAGTTTTCTGCTCCCTGAGTAACTAGAGCAGGGGCTGCACTAGAGTAATCAGGAACCTGCTAGAACCAGTTAAGGCAGGCAGGCTAATTAGGACACCTGCAGGAGGCATTTCTCAGTTGATGGAACAAGTGTCCCGGGTGCTTATTTGCTGACCAGTGGAAAAGCTGGAGCAATGAGTTTAGGATGTAAGCTGTTTGGGGCAGGGAGCATATAGCACAATGAAGTCCGGGTCCATGACTTAGGGCTCCTATGCACTACACTGAAACAAATAATAATTAAGCTGAGGGCCAAACTGGCTCCTGGCATTCCTAAAGATCAGTGGCATTGCCCCCACCGCCTCATGTACTCTGAGCACATCTTGACCGGAGCCAGGGATTGAGACCTTTCATTATAATACTAATAAAATATATGTTGGTTTTACTTATTGCATTTGAATATTATCTTGCTGTAGTCTTATGGTAGAACATCTTACATCTGAGTACTTTGCATACAAATCACAGTGGTATCTAGGCACTTCATACATAAGTAGTGTGCAAAATTCTGCTCAGAGTTGCAGTTTTGCTCTGTTGCTACAAAGGAGATCCTCAGGGTTACACCAATGTAACAGCAGAATGTGGTCCTTGAATATGTATGTATATAGCTGACATTCTTCATTATGTAACTTAATCTGTTCTGTATTGCATTTGCTTTGATTTAATAAATGTGTTGACAGCATAAAAACAATTCCTGAACAGTGGAACTAATCATGTTAATGTAAATTAAAAAAAAAAATCAATAAGGGGTTAAAGAGTTTTTCACCTGAAGGTCATAGATTTAAATCCATCACAGTTCAGTAGTTTCCCAAAATTGTTATCTGATGGCTACTGAGAAGAGTGTGAAACAAATAATTGGTCTACATCCATTTCGTAATGAATGTACAGCTACACTTCAAAGCTGACATCACACCTAGCCTTAATTTAAATCTTTATTAGCAGTCTCAATAGGGAGGGAAAAATCTATGAATGGGCACAGGGACTGAATTTACTTCTTACCATAGAAGTGGTAAGTGATAACTCCAAAACAGCATAGAGGTAAACTGGCAGACATCTTCTATGCTCATGTTATAGTATTCCGCTGTGGAGAAGTAGAGATCTATTGTCAGCACAAGTAAATATTTCTCCTTGTCATTTTTTAACTTGGATGGCTTCCTTTCTTCACTGTCTCTCTCCCCCGCCAGCAGCACCATTTACACTTACATAACTAACTACTTTACTGCTTAATGTATCAGGTAAATTGGACAAACCTTACCTCCAGTACTACCTTATATTTCATGTAGATCGTATTCTATTGTAGTTTAAATGAAACATCAAAATAATGTAAATACATGTACTAACAATGAAGTGGTTGTGGCTTATTGAAAGTGACTAGTTAACTGCCTGAATTCTTGAAATATTTTCTGCTTGCAATAGCCAGATTAGTGATGTTAGCAGGCAGCAGTTACAACACATGACTTATTTGAAGAAGGAATAAAGCAGATTAGAAAGATTTGCTATTTTCTAAATAAAAACAGTAACTCCTTCTATTCATTTAGAAATAAATATGAGCAAGTTGTGTATTAAAAATAAAGGTGTGCTAGCTGTAATTGCAAATTGTAGTTCTGTGGAACTATGGGAGACTGTTTGTTCAAGATGGAACATTGCATAATGGAGGATGCAAATCACTGTTGTCCTGTCCCTATATGATAGTCTCTCGCTTCTTAAACTTTCCTAAGATATGGGTATTACACACTTGATCTTCCCTGACACAGTGTACTTAAGAAAGACAGTGTTAGGTAATATCTCAGTTGTTATAGCTAATTTCTTTTGGAATAGGACATAACAGCCTGTTAGCAAAAGTAGAGCCATTTGTAGCAGGGGTTCTCAACCTTTTTCTCTGTGAGGCCTACCTCGACATGCTATAAAAACTCCAGGGTCTGCCGGGGTTGGGGGGTGGGGGGGAACCTCAGGGCAGGGGCCTTGGGCATAGGTGTAGTTTGACTTCTATTTGGGGGGGGCAGGGGCCAGTGGGGCTCGAGCCATCTCCGCATGGCGGGGTGCAGGGAGGTAGCAGCACCTCCACCCCCGACTCACCTCAGCAGGCCACCCAGCCTGTCTGGGTTGGGGGGGGGGGCAGGGGTATGCAACCAAAAATTATAACTCAAAGGTGGAGGGTTTAGCTCAAAAAGTTTGAAAACAGCTTAGGGTGCAGGGCGGGGGTAGCTAGGGGCTGTGCACAGGCAGGAGGGTGCAGGGAGGAGGGTAGCTGGGCTATATGCAGGCAGGGGGTAGCTCAGGGTGCAGGGAGGAGGGTAGCTGGGGCTGTGTGCGGGTAGGGGTAGCTCAGGGTGCAGGGAGAGAGGTACTGGGGGCTGTGTGCAGCCCGGGGGTAACTCAGGGTGCTGGGAGAGGGGCATTAGGGACTGTGTGCTGGTACGACTCCCCTGCGGTCCCTTTTCCCGGGACTTGTTTTTGGAGCACAAATCTGGAGTATTTAAATAGAGTTTTCAATAGATTTTTGATATGTGTGAAAATATCTCAGTGGAAATACATTCCCCATGTTACTGGCAGTATCATGATTGATTTTCTTTTAATTGTTTAATATTGTGAAGTATTTATAGGATTTTATCATCTTATGGTTGTATTGCTGTCTTTTTTCCCTGCATCAAATACAACAGAATATTTTCTAGTAGTTTTGGAAAAAATTAAATACCAGGTTTAGAGACAGTCAATACGAGAATTTATTTTTAGCTTTCCTGAGTCCTTCCTGGAAAAATAATTCCTCAAGAAAGAATATCATCTTATTTTCCCTGGGCCTTTTTGTGCCTCTCTTCTTCATTTGAGAAATCTTACCTTGCTGAACAATACTGTAGAGGACAATTTCAATTGATAGTTAAATAGTTTTTAAAAAGCCCCCCTGTTTACAGTTGGTAAGTTATTTTTTTAAGCAGAAGGTACCCCGTTTATCGATTATTAAGCAGGTAGAAGCTGCATATCCAAACTTACATTACATTGTAGCTTTGGTTCCACTTGGGACACCTAGTAACCCAAGTATGTGCATTTTATATTCGTGTTAGTTGGATGACTGTACAGAATATTTTTACATCTGTTATTACATGAAAAAGCTGCTAAGCTTGACTTTCTTTTTCTTTCTAGGTCAGAAGACTTGTCTCCATTTGCATGGTATCTTTCCTTATCTCTACGTGCCATATGATGGTTATGGGAAGCAGTCAGAACACTATCTTCGTCAGGTGGCATTCAGCATTGACCGAGCACTCAATGTGGCTTTAGGCAATCCATCTTCTACTGTTCAACATGTGTTCAAAGTGTCATTAGTATCTGGAATGTAAGTATAACTTACATTATGTTATTGTTAGTTTTGTTTATGTAGAAGGGTCAGCATACCTGTTTGGCATTGGGAGGTCCACTGCCTCAGTTTGTCCTTGAACTCACCAGTAACTACACATGCTTATATGCATCTAACAGCATCCCTTCTTGGGGTCTGGTTTATTAAAATAACATAACTGTAGTAAAATAACAATTTAATGTCAACATACAGTAGAACCTCTTAGTTACAACACCTGAGGAATGGAAGTTATTTGTAACTCTAAAATGTTCATAACTGAACAAAACGTTATTGTTTCTTTCAAAAATTTACAACTCAACATTGAGTAAATGCAGCTGCTTTCCCTTTATTTTTTTAGTACTTTATGTTTAACACAGTACAGTACTGCCTTTAACCATCTTAATTTAAGTGAAACTAGCACAGAAACAGTTTCCTTACCTTGTCAAAAAAATTTAAAACTTTCTCTATTATTTAGTTGTTTGTTTAACACAGTATTGTACTGTATTTGCTTTTTTTTATCTCTGCTGCTGCCTGATTGCGTACTTTCAGTTCCAAATGAGGTGTGTGGTTGACCAGTCAGTTCGTAACTCTGATGTTCGTAACTCTGAGGATCTACTGTAAATAAAAGCCAGTATTTTCCAAACTCTTACAGTTCTTTCAACCACTTGCTGGTTTCAGTAGTTCCTTACCAAAACTTAGGTACTGCTATTTGGTGTTTCCTAAAGAAAGCCTCTTCCTCTTAGGTCTCCTGCTTTTTTGTTAAGCCCTGCAAATCTGCAGGTGTCTCCTTTATATCTGCTGACCATGTTTGTGGATCATGGATGGACTCGGATCCAAATTTTATATCTAGAGCCCTGCAGATCTGGATATCTGCGGAGCACGTTTGCGGATAGCAGATCGGATGCAGATACAAGTTTTGTATCCATGCAGGACTCTGGGTTTTTTTTGTCCTTTATGTCAGATTGCTACAGCCAGGTCTTTCCATCCGGTTGGTCTGGAGAGCCCCTTTCCACATCCCTTCTGACGATGGGTCTCTTGCAGGGGCAATCCTGCAGGTTTCTCCCCCTCAGACTGCACAGGCTCCCTCTTATAGGAAATATCACTCTATTATCTTGTGATGCTTGGTCACCAGACACTGTAGATGGTCCAAGCCTTGAAACAGGGCCCTAGGACATGCACATATGGCCCAGGACAACAATGTTTGCTTACTTCTTATTTAGTGCACATTTTTGCTGTTCCAAGAATTGTTAGGATTATTATTACCAGATGTTAACATTTAAGGATTCTCTTATTCACTATTTATTTGACTCGCGTAACCAGGGATTGAAAAATGTACTCATCCATGATGAAGAAGAAGCTTTTCTGGATGAACGTACGCGATTATACAAAACAATTTATGCAAAATCTGTTTTCATCTAGAAAAAAGGGTAACATTTTTAAAAGCGTTCAACACTAGCCTAGCCAGCAAGTAGGGTGCACTTTTGGCAGTCCCTAGTTCATAGCAATTATACTTATCAAGATAACCTTCCCAGAGTGAACCATTGCAATGGTTCCTTCTGAAGACTGCAGACAGTGCCTATGTTACTGCTCAGAGCTTACATAGGCTGCAGCAGTACTAAATCTGATCACTGTATTATTGGCTTCCACTGTTGCTGTGAGAAACTTGAGCAGCAGTGAAACTGTTAATCTGATCCTTTCCTATATCTGGTTTCTTGCAAAAGATATGATTAGCAGAAGAAGACAAGCACTGGAGCTATTCACTGGAGAGGAGGAACCAAAATTGAAAACTAAGCAGAGTAATCTAGTGAAGACAACCATTCTGTCTTTGTCCTCCTCCTCCATCCTGCAACACAGCCAGAAAGCTGCAGGGATAGAGTAACAGATCCCATGTCCCTCTCTTTAGGAGCTTGGCAGCTCTTTTGTTGTAACTTCAAGCCAGGTTCTGAATGCAAATGGTAGATGCTTTAGGTGCTGAGAGCTCTGTAATTTTACCTTCTTAAATCCAAGCCCTGCAGATGTTCTTGCATGCCTTCCTTGCTGTAGGAAGGACAATTAAGATAAATATTTACTACCTACATTTCAAAATGTGGAAGAGACAAGCAGGCAGAGTCAGAGTTAAAGGAAGGATAATCTTTGAACACTGACTGTATCTACTGGTTGCCTGTCTGAAACGAAGAACAATCCAATAGTTCTTTGAGTAGGTGTTATTGTGGATCTCACTCTAGGGAGTAGATGCACCTCACCTCAATGCAGAGACCAGATTTTTTGAATAACGATGTCCATTGGGGCCATGCATGTATCCTGTGCCTTTTTGTGTTCACATACAAGGACATAAAGGATTGGGCAGCCACAACCCACCCTCAGTTCCCTCTTACTACCTGTGGTGAGATGGAACCTAGCTTGCGTCCGACCCACTGGACTTTAGCTCGGACTAAACTTCTCAAGAAACCTTCTTAAAATTTTCTGAGATATTTCAGATTGACTTTTATTCTTTTATTTACTTGTCAAGCCAAAAGTTGCTTGCACACCCTTCTGTACAAAAACCCTCCCCCAGAATAGAAATTTAAAATAGGGTGGACTCAAAACCTACAGGAAAACCTTGTGTGTCATGCAGTGGACTGATTCCACTGAAAGATGGGCACAGAAGATATTCTGCTTGGGAGAGTCTGACATCCCAGAGGGATGTGAGGCTGGAATTCCATCTGCAGGAACAATCTGTGAGAGTTAGTGTTGGATCTAGTATGGGGGCAGGAGCTCAACAAGGAGGTCTGTGTCCTCCCATAAAGAGGGATACAGAAAAACTTTGGGAGACAAGCTGGTATGTCCAAGTATGACAGGGAGACGAGTAGAAAGGAGCAGACTGCTGCACAGCAGGCTCTTGTGGTACTGGAAGTACCCCCAGTGATTTTGACTCCATCACCAACAACACAGACTCAGAGTGCTCTGGAGGAGTGTTAGGTACCGAGATATGCAGCACCATTGACGCAGTCCTCGGTACTGATAGTGCTTTACCAGTTGGTGCCACCCATGATTCAGGTGGACTCCTCTTCACCATCCCCAAGACATACCTTTTTGCTGGAATATCTCTACAGACCTCAACCATAGGCACACCAGGACTAGTATTGATCCATCCAACAATTCACCAGTCCTTCATAACCATAGAGAATGCCATAGCGACACTACTGGAGTTATTGAGGCCTACCTTCCCAGGCCTCTAGGATGTGGTCCCCACCATCTCAGAAGAGGAGGAGGTCTCCTTCTCTCTATGGCTTTGCTAGCAAAACCTCAGTTACCAGAATACAAAGAGGAAAGAAATTCAGAATTGAATGACTCTTCTCACTGCCCAACGACGACTCCTCATCCCCAGATGAGGCAATAGCTTTGGCACCAATACTGGCACTGCACAATTTCAAAGACTTCCAGAAGCTCCTGGTGCATATCACCGATACCCTGGAGACTGAGACTTCAATCACCTCTGTGAAGTCTCACAAGCTGTTTGATATTTTGTTGGCCATTGGTCCAGCTGGAATTGCTCTTCTCATAAATGGAGGCCTCCTAGATCTGGCAAAAGTCTTACGGCAAATGCCAGCCACTAAAACATGAATTCCCTATAACATGGTACCACCTGGAGGTTCAAGAACTATTACATCCACCCCAACCGTGGTTCCCTTGAGTGTCCAAGAAAAGTCAAGGCCCACCAAAAACACACCTAAGGACAAAGATCTTTTTGGAAGAAAGTTATACACGCTGGCCTTGCTCCAGTGGAGGGTGGCTAACTCCCAGGCATTGCTGGCCAAATATGATTAGTTAACATGAGACAGAATGACACCATTCCTGGCTTAGCTCTCTCACAAAATCAGAGGGGAGCTGAAAGTGTAGGCTTGAAATTAGACAAAGGTTTCTAACCATCAGAGGGGTGAAGTTTTGGAACAGCCTTCCGAGGGAAACAGTGGGGGTGAAAGACCTCTCTGGCTTTAAGATCAAGCTTGATAAGTTTATGGAGGGGATGGTTTGATGGGATACAGTGATTTTATTCAATAGGTCGATAACAATGGTCAATGATGGGATATTAAAAGTTACTACAGAGAACTTTTGCAGAAGGTCTGGCTAGAGAATCTTGCCCGCATGCTCGGGGTTCAGCTGATCGCCATATTTGGGGTCGGGAAGGAATTTTCCTCCAGGGTAGATTGGCAGAGGCCCTGGAGGTTTTTCGCCTTCCTCTGCAGCATGGGGCAGGGGTTGCTTGCTGGAGGGTTCTGAGCAACTTGAAGTCTTTAAATAATGATTTGGGGAGTTCAACAGCTAAGTCAAGGGAGAGAATTCTTCCAGGACTGGGTGGGTCAGGTTTTGTGGCCCGCATCATGCGGGAGGTCAGACTAGATGATCATAATGGTCCCTTCTGACCTTAGAGTCTATGAGTGTTCTAAAAGAAAGCCAACTTGTGGCCAAGACTGTTCTACAGGCAGTAATGGATGTCTTTGACACTGTGGCCAGGTGGCCAGATCATTGTGGTGACCATGCATGGCTTCAAGCCTTGAGTATCCCTCCCAACTAACAAGCCACGATTAAGGACTTTACTTTGGAGGACTTGGAGCTGCTCATTGAACTGACTGATAGCATCCTACATGTACTGAAAGATTCCCAGCCTTATGCTCACTGGGAATTTGCCCTCCCCCACCCTATCAAAAGGTGTACCACCCTCAATCATTGCACCAGCAGAGACCACGTACTCCATCTTACCCCAGGCAGATGGAGTATCAGGCCAGGAAACACCCACGGTAGAACAAGAGGCATCAACCCTCTTTGGCTTTGGCCCCACATTTTGCCGTGATGCTCCATCAGAAAATTTGATGGAACAGTCAAAGCCTTTACAGGAACCAGTCCCCAGAGAATGACTTTTGGAAGCTGCTTTTCCCCATTCCACCAGGCGTGGTCTGCTGTAACAGCAGGCAGATAGGTGCTGGAGATCATCACCTGTGGCTACCACATATGCACTCCTTTTCACTGTCCCTTTTCAGGGACCCCTCTAACAAGAGTCTATTACAAACTGAAATGGCTTCTTTGCTTTGTCTAGGAGCCATAGAGGAAGTTCCCTAGGAATATAGGGAAAGAGGCTTCTACTGCAGTATTTCTTTATTCTAAAGACTAAAAGAGGTCTTCATCCTACCCTAGACCTGAGAAGATTCAACACATACATACGCACTGTCTCAAGTTCAGAATGGTAATACTTGCCTCCATCATCCCATCACTCCAAGCTCAAGACTGGCTTACGGCTCTAGATTTGCAGGAGGTGTGCTTCCACTTCGCCATATCCAGCCCACAAGAAATGCCAAAAATTCAGAGTGGGTCCCAGCCATTATCAATAGTGTGTTCTACCCTTTGGACTTCCTACAGCACTGAGAGTGTTTACCAAGTGTCTGGCCATAGCACGCAAAGGAAACAAGGAATCCATATTTACTTTACTTAGACAACTGGCTGATCAGAGGCAAGTCCCAGGATGAGACCAAAGCAGCTCTGGATCGCTTCCTCTACCTGTTCTCCTAGTTGGAACTCCTGGTGAACCAAGAAGTTGTGTCTTGTACTGCACAGACAGTAAAATTCATGGCTCAACTCTAGTCTGGTAAAAGGTTTCCTACCAGAGGACCAGTTCCAGTCGCTTCAGTTGATAGCATACAACTTGTGGACAAGATTGACGACAACTGTATGTATGTGTCAGGGGCCCCGCAGCCTTGGCAATATGATCACGTGCACATATGTGACACTGCTTGACAGACTTTGCCGATGGCCTCTGCAGTGCTGACTGAGAAAGTCTGTTCTCCATCCAGACATCTTGTGAGCAAACAAGTCACGGTCCTGCCTCATATCCTGTTGGAACACGAGTCGTGGTTATATCCAATGAACATAAGAAAAGGACAACCCTCCTTGGTCCCTTCCTCAGCAGTGATGCTAGTCACAGACACATCTGGGACAGGATGGGATGCGCACTTGAATCACTTTTATATGCAAGGTTCGTGGTCTTAGGATGATCTAAAATTACATGAACATCTTGGAGCTGAGAACCATCACACTGGCTTGCATGGCTTTCCTACCTGTCCTCCGAAATGCCATAGTGTAGATTCTGATGGGCAACATGTTGGCGACACACTACAGAAACAAGCAGGGAATCATTTGATCATTCCCCCCCCCCTTTTTTTTTTTATAAGTGCAATCAGCTTCTGGGAATGGTGCCAGCATGGAATGACTCAGGTAGCTCTGCATCTACTAGGGATCAGCACAAACCTGGTAGACTTCCTGAGCAAGAATGTGGTAACCTGCCACAAATGCAGAAATCCATTCTAGACCTAATATTTCACCAGTTGGGAACTCCCATCATTAGACTTCTTTGCCATGTGGGACAACATCAAGTGCAAGGACTTTTCCTCTAGAGGAAGTGTGAATGCCCTTCCTTTCTTCTTCCGTGGTTTTGAAAATTCTTGTATGCCTTAGCACCAATTCCTCTGATCTCCAGGATTATACCCAAGATCAAAAAGGACAAAGCTATGGTCATTGAGAGAGCCCCTACATCCCAAGACAATTTTAGCTGACCCTGGCTGACCCCAAGTCTCTCCCATTCAGTCAGGCACATCTGCCTCTCTTCCCCATGTGTCCCTGCAGCCCCCTACCCCCTGTTCCCAGGTGATCCTGAACCCCTTCTCCCCCCTGTTCCCATGTGGCACTGCAGCACCTCTCCCATTCTCTCCCTGGCTCAATGCTATCACCCCACTAGCTCCTGAGCCCTTGCCCCATCCTGTCCCCCATCCTTTCCCCCCACTAACCCTTCTGAACCTCAGTCTGTAACCCCCACAGCAGCTCTGTGTGCCCCACTCTGTCTGTCCTAACCTGGCTCCACAGACAGGGTGCTATGATCAACACTGCTGGCTGTTTTGGTACCACAGTGGCCTTTGGTGGGTGAAAGATAGAACTGCAGCACTTCTTGGGTACAATGTATTTTCTGCAGGGGAAAAAAAAATCTGCACCAGACATGAATTCTGCGCATCCACAGAGTTGCAAAATTCCCCCAGGAGTAACATCTGTTCTTCTGGCAGTGTCTGGTGCTGTTTGAGTTGAAATGTCCTGGTCTGTGGTGAACTTGCTTCTGATGATGAGGTCAGCAGGTTGCTTTTAGACCAAAAGAGGTGGTTTGGAAAAGATTTCTTTCAGGACTTAGTCCCCGTCTGGGTTCCAATGTGGGGTGATAAGTGACAACTAAAGGTGTGCGGTTGGTGGGCTTTTTTGTTTTGTTTTTTGTATTGAACCATGTTCTCTTAGGGTATTTGCGTGGCCCATTTCATGCTGTGGTCTACTACTCTGAAATGTTCTTGTTTGGCGAAGGCAGTCTAAAGTGTATTGTGATGTGTATTCCGGACTTTCTCCTTGAAGCATATTCTGTAATATCTGAGAGCCTGGCTGTAGATAACAGATTTCTTGCTGTGTCTGGGGCAGTTACTGGATCTTTGGAGGGTAGTCTGTTGATCTGTTGGTTTCTTGTATATAGTTGTCTGTAGAATTCCATTGTTGAAGCTGATCATGGTGTCCAGGAAGCTGATGCTGTTGTGGGAGTATTCTAGCAAGACTTTGAGGGATGGATGGTGGTGGTTGAAGTTGTGGTAGAAATGGATGAGGTAGGTTAGGTCATCTGTCCAGAGGATGAAAATATCAATTTATCTCAGGTATATCATTGGTTTTGTGGTGCATTTTTCCAGTAATTCTTCCTCAAGGTGGCCCTTGAAGAGCTTGGCATATTCGGGAGCCATCCTTGTACCGATGGCTGTTCACATTGTTTGGACAAAGTGTTTGTTGTTAAATGTAAAGTTGTATGTGAGAGGATTAAATGTATGAGTTTGGAGATGTGTTTAGGATGGATATCTGTATGTTGTCCATTAACCTGTAGATGTTCAAGGCAGGTTGTGATGCTGTCATTGTGAGGGATGTTGGTGGATAGGGAGATGACATCCATGGTGGCAAGGATGGTGTTCTGAGGAAGGTTGTTAATGTTGTTCAGAGTTTCTGGAAGAAGTCAGTTGTGTTCTTGAAGAAACTGGCCCTTTTGTGTTGTGAGTGGTTTTTGTATAGTTTCTGAGAGTCCTAATATTCCTTCAATAAAATTTAATTACATGATCACATACAAGTTCTTCCACAGGATCCCTGCCTTATTCAGTGCACTGGATAGAGGTGTTCACTGAAAGAGCAGCTATTGTAGATTTTGTGTTTTTTCATTGTTCAGTGTGTAGTCCAAGTTATTATTACCCTACAGTTTTCACACCCTGCTCAGAAAACAGAATTATTAGGATATGTCTACACTGCACACTAAGCCTGGGCTCTGACTCAGGTTTGAGCTCAAACTGCTCTTCCGTCCATGCACAAATCAGTCTGACTTGGGTCAGAAAGCACTCAGGAACTGGGTGGAGAGAGTCAGAGCCCAAGTCCTGCTGAAACTTGGGTCCAAGCCCTGTCATTGTGCAGTGTAGCTCAAGCCACAAACTGGAGTCAGAAGGTCTGCATAATGCAGTATGGACATGTTAGCCTGGGTCCAGCAATTGTAAGCCCTGGTTTACAATGCAATGTGGATGCTCAGGTGAGTACTTCACAAACATTAATAATTTATTTGCACAACACCGCTGTGAGATGATGTGATATTATGTCCATTTTACAGATGGGAAACAGAGGCACAGAGCATTTAAGGTCAAAAGTGTCCTCTAAGTGTGGGTACCCAATTTGAAATGCCTAGGGTCTGCTTTTTCAGTGTATTTAACATTATGTAGCACTTACAGCTGAATGTGTACAAAGCAATTGTTATCACCATCACAACATATAGCAATGAGACATGGCATTTACCAAGAAAGATACACAAAAGCTGGATGCATTTCATCACAAATGTCTGAGAAGAGTATTGGGCATAACATAGGAAGACGAATGAAGAAGTCAGAAAAATGACTGGACAAGGTACCCTCTCAAAAATAATCTACAAAAGAGGACATCAGTGGCTGGGACATGTGCTGAGAATGGAAAAAGAACACTTACCAAACACCACCCTTGAATGGAAACCAGAAAACGCAAGAAAGAGAGGAAGACCGCGAATAACATGGAAATGAACAGTTCTGAACAACATCAAGCACCTCAACATGAAATGGGAAGATTTGGAGAGAAGGGTAGTTGACAGGCAAGGATGGCAAATGTGGGTAGCCCAATGTGCAGCAAAGCACGGGATGAACTAAGGTCTAAAGTAAGCACTTACAGCTTCATTGACTTAAGTTGAAGTTGTGAGTGCTGAGGACTCCTGCAAATCAGACCCCAGAGTCGCAAGTTGGGCGCCCAGAAAATGAGGAATACACAGTTAGTGACCACTTACAAAGTTGTGACTTGCCTAGCATCACAAGAACTGTAATAGAGGCAGGAGTAGAATCCAGTTCTTCCATGGTGGCATTCAACTTCCTTAACCAGGAGACCATTCTTTCTCTTCCAGCAGTCCCCTACCTCATTCACTGCACACCTTCCCCAGTTTCTGCAACAAATGAGACAGGGGTCCTACAGACAGAAGCCTCCTTCACTACACAACTCTAATTCATCCCCCGAGCATGATCTATTCTGTTCACTGAATGAGACAGGAGTACCGAAGAGAAAAATAGAATGTGAGTGTGTAACTAAAACTGTATCTCAATGCATACACATAATAGGGCCAAATAAAGCCTTAATTCAGGCATTTCCTAACTTCTCAGTGCTTAGCTTTGCAATCTTAATGTTCTTTTAATGTTGTATGTAATTTTCTAGGTTTAAAAAAAAGGAAACTGAAAAATCCATCACGTGGCATCAGGTTGACATGCACATGGGTCATGAACAGGATTGGAACCTTTAGAACCATCCCACAGACCTCTGCCACTTGAGCTAACAGAGTAACAGACAGAAGTAGTAGGTTAGCATCTTTTACGTGGCTCATACACTACAGGGGATAGAGAGATACACTTCTCCAGTGGGTTTCACAGCTATTTGCTGATAGCAAAGGAATGTTGAGACTGTTGAATCTTGTGTTCAATTTTAGGTTCTGGAAACTAGGGCGCTGTTGTGCCAACAATCCCTTCTACCCCGTCCCATCTAGCTTCTTCCTGTCTAGCCTAATCTCCCTGTCCCATCGCTCAGACAGTCCCAATCTCCAGTCTTCCATCCCAGACTCTTCACCTAGTCCCAATATCCCTTACCCAACCAGCCCTGGGCTATTTTTCAAAGTCCCTGCACACCCTGGCTACCAGTCCCAGTTTCCCTCTTGGGGCTCCTCATCCTAATATCCTACCCCCAGTCTCCTTGTCTAGCCAGTCCCAGTCTGTTCTGTCCCTATCAACCCCACCATTGGGCTCCTCATCCATTCTCAGTCTTCCATCTTACCTGGGCTCCTTGTCCAACCTCCCCACAAGTCAAAAGAACAAAAAAGCCCACAGTCTAGCTCCCAGTGTTGTTTCTCTTTCTCCCTTCCTCAACAAGCAGGAAGGAGGAGACATTTGCCATCCAAAGTGCTTCAGAACAAAAGCGGGCAGCTTCTCTCTCTCTCTGGCAAACCTCCTGTGGCCAAACTGAACAGGATTCCTACGTTGACCCACCTGACCAAGATTGTTGGATTGAAATTTCTGTTAGGGATGGTATGGAGTCAGGATATTGATGGCCCTTCCACCACTTCTCTTTTATGTCCTTAATCCCCCATCCTCACACACCAGAACTCCTGACCTCAGCAAGAGTCCGATATTTTACAGACCAACATACTTTCAGTTTAGAAACCTACAATGTTTTATTAAAAAGCAACAGAGGGTCCTGTGGCACCTTTGAGACTAACAGAAGTATTGGGAGCATAAGCTTTCGTGGGTAAGAATCTCACTTCTTCAGATGCAAGAATCTGACTTGCATCTGAAGAAGTGAGGTTCTTACCCACGAAAGCTTATGCTCCCAATACTTCTGTTAGTCTCAAAGGTGCCACAGGACCCTCTGTTGCTTTTTACAGATTCAGACTAACACGGCTACCCCTCTAATGTTTTATTAGTACCTAACGAAAATATTAGGTTGGAATTAAGATTTTGAGGAATTGGATATATGCCTTAGGGAAGACTGTGCATTGGAACTGAAAGATGATGTTGAGATGAGTGCATTTGGATTATAATGGTTTATGGGGTGACCGGACTCATGGCTTTTGATGGTCCTGGGTGCAAATATTGTCGTAACTAGCAATTTCCCAAATTTTTAGTAATTGCTTTGGTGGAGTTTGCAGTTGAGCAATTTTACTTCTAAATTAACAAAGATTTTGTTTCGTTTGGGAAGTGTAAATAAATATATATAAATTGTGACTAAAACACCAGACGTGTAATGCCCAACCTATCTTCTAGAGTGGAGAAAGGTAAACATAAAATAGAGAGAGAATTTAAGTGTAAATATTGCTACAATATAATCAGTAATCTTTTTGTTTGTTTTATTGCTCTCCAGGCCTTTTTATGGTTATCATGAAAAGGAGAGAGAGTTTATGAAGATCTATCTTTACAATCCTTCAATGGTGAAAAGGTAAGGCTATATAAAATTGAACTCTCAACAGTGTTCACTGTGGCTTATGAACCAAAAAGGGAGGTGAAGTGACTATTCCATGTATTTGCATTTGGAAGAAACATGTACATTTAAGATAATAACAATATTAGTAGGGCTGTCGATTAATCACAGTTAACTCATGCGATTAAAAAAATTAATCGCAGTTTTAATTGCACTGTTAAACAATAGAATACCAATTGAAATGTATTAAATATTTTGGAAGTTTTTCTACATTTTCAAATATATTGATTTTAATTACAACACAGAATACAAAGTGTACAGTGCTCATTTTATATTCTTTTTTATTACAAATATTTGCACTGTAAAAATGATAAACCAAAGAAACTGGATTTTTCAGTTCTCCTCATACAAGTACTGTAGTGCAATCTCTTTATCATGAAAGTGCAACTTACAAATGTAGATTTTTTTTGTTACATAACTGCACTCAAAAACAAAATAATGTAAGACTTTAGAGGCTACAAGTCCATTCAGTCCTACTTCTTGTTCAGCCAGTCGCTAAGACAAACAAGTTTGTTTACATTTACAGGAGATAATGCTGTCCTCTTCTTATTTACAGTGTCACCTAAAAGTGAGAACAGGTGTTCACATGACACTTTTGTAGCTGGTGTTGCAAGGTATTTGTGCCAGAGATGCTAAACATTTGCATGCCCCTTCATGCTTCGGCCACTGTTCCAGAGGACATGCTTCCATGTGACTGAATTCCTTGGGGGAGAATTGTATGTCTCCTGCTCTGTTTTACCTGTATTCTGCCATATATTTCATGTTTTGGCAGTCTTGGATGATGACCCAGCACATATTGTTCATTTTAAGAACACATTCACTGCAGATTTGACAAAACGCAAAGAAGGTACCAATGTGAGATTTCTAAAGATAGCTACAGTACTCGACCCAAGGTTTAAGAATCTGAAGTTCCTTCCAAAATCTGAGAGGAACAAGATGTGGAGCATGCTTTCAGAAGTTTTAAAAGAGCAACACTGCAATGCGGGATCTACAGAACCCAAACCACCAAAAAAGAAAATCAACCTTCTGCTGGTGGCATCTGACTCAGATGATGAAAATGGACATGTTGCTGCACTGCTTTGGATCGTTATCGAGCAGACCCCGTCCTTAGCATGTTTGCATGTATTCTGGAACGGTGGTTGAAGCATGAAGGGACATGTGAATCTTTAGTGCATCTGGCACGTAAATATCTTGCGATGCTGGCTACAACAGTGCCATGCGAATGTCTGTTCTCACTTTCAGGTAACATTGTAAACGAGAAGCGGGCAGCATTATCTCCTGCAAATGTAAACAAACTTGTTTGTCTGAGTGATTGGTTGAACAAGCAGTAGGAATGAGTGGACTTGTAGGCTCTAAAGTTTTACCTTGTTTTATTTTTGTACATAATTCTACATTTGTAATTTCAACTTTCCTGATAAAGAGATTGCACTACAGTATTTGTATTAGGTGAATTGAAAAGTACTATTTCTTTTGTTTTTTACAGTGCAAATATTTGTAATCAAAAATAAATATAAAGAGAGCACTGTGCACTTTGTATTCTGTGTTGTAATTGAAATCAATATATTTGAAAATGTAGAAAACATCCAAAAATATTTAAATAAATGGCATTCTGTTATTGTTTAACAGCGTGATTAATTGCACGATTACTTGTGATTTTTTTAAATTGCATGATTAATCGCGATTAATTTTTTTTTAATAGCTTGACAGCCCTAAATATTAGTCATTATTACCCCCAATTCAGGAAAGTATGTAAGCATGTACCTGATTTTAAGCATGAGAATAGTCTTAAGGAATAGCTTATGCATGGGAAATAAAACATGAATTGTAGCTGCAATTAATTGTCTATTCAGACTTAAGTACATTAGGTAAAATCATTCTTGTTGTAACTCTGTTTAAATCAATGGAGTTAAAACAGGATTGAATTTAACATAGTGATATTTCAAGTACTATGAGGTAAATTTTCATCAATAAAATGCTTGTTATAAAGATTTAAATTCTGGTATCCAATCACAGAATTTAAAATGATCTGGAAAAATCAGATAATTTGGTATAAATCAGTAATGTAACATTATGTTTGTTAAATACAAAGAACAGTTCATGCAACATTTAAGATAGAGATTAATTGCACAAACCACAGGAAATTCAGTCTTTATAGTTCATAGCATAACTGAAATCCTTTGGATCTATGTAATATTTTGTATCATATGTTAACCTTACTAAAATCTAATTTATGATTATGAAAAAACTAATATGGTAGTCCATCAATAGCTATTAGCTAAGATGGTCAAGCATACAATCCCATGCTCCAGATGTCCCTAAACCTCCAACTGCCAGAAGCGTCTGGCACTGGCCACTGTCAGAGATGGGGTAGATGGACCATTGGCCTGACACAGAATCATTATGTTAATGATTGTCCAGAAAGTTGTTTGGTCCAAATAAGTAGGATAATAGAATTTTGCAAGGCTTTTTCGTATGATGTTAAGTTTGTTTTAATATATTCTATATGCACAATGTTGCTGAGTTACAATTGCTGTGGGAACCATATACTGAAACTTTTAGATTTTAATCATTCGTATTTGAACTATGTTATCTTATCATAGTTTCTTCCTTTAATTTCCTAGTTTTTATTTTTAGATAACATTTTATTGTATTATATAGTCAAATAAATACACTGATTGCCTTTACAAATGCAGATACCATTCTGACATTCAGATAAATTAATTGCATATGTTTGTAATTATTCAAAGGTAGATATGTTTGTTTTAATGTACAGATCTTTGAAGAAAATACATGTCTGCAGATATATGCTGCATCACAAAGGTTGCTTTGTTAAAAAGTTAGAGTACTGTATTACGCATGCAGTGTTTGTAATTTTCAAACATTTATGACTTGTTTGTTAATATGGCAAAGGACCACAGGGGAGATTTTCAAAGTCACAAATAACGTTTAGTTATCCAACTGTCCTTGGGCCATTGAGGTCAATGCAAAGCTTTCCATGGATTTCTGGGGGCCTTGGATCAGTCCCCAGAACTATTGCTATGTGCTTCTGTAGGGATTTTTATAATTGGACAGTTACAGCTCCTCTGTGCTTATTTTCAGATACTGAATTATTATTAGGGCAGACCAGTTTTGTTAAGGACATTTGTTAAAATGTAGATGTTTGCAGCATTTATAATGTTAGTAAAATCAAATATATTGTGGAACTTTTAATTATTTATTGTGATTTTAATTGATAAACCCAATAAGATGGTGTAACTTTTCAACATGTTTCAATTTGTTTTTAACTTTAGAGTATGTGAGCTTTTACAAGGTGGAGCCATAATGAATAAATTTTACCAGCCTCACGAAGCTCATATTCCCTACCTCCTGCAACTGTTTATAGACTACAACCTGTATGGAATGAATTTAATAAACCTGGCTGCTGTCAAATTCAGAAAGGCAAAGAGAAGAAGTAAGGTGTTTATTTCTCAAGGCTAAATCATAAATAATTGTCTTGTAGGTTCAAACCACTACTTCCAAATGGAACCAACATTAGGTTTCTGATTTTGCCATTGTTTGCTCTGTCTTAAATACAGTTGTGTATTATCTGTGTACTATATATTGTTCATTTATAGCTTTGCCTTCTTCATCAAAATTCACTTTGAGCTTTCTCTCGTTCTAATTTGTGCATGTTTTCTGGACTTAAAGAGCAAAATAGAGTGGGGAAAGGGCCACTTAGAGACATGTGAGCTGTTGCATAACTATCAAGGCATATGCTGCCTATGACAGATGTGGATTTGAATGTCAAGTCACAAAAGTTAGGCACCTGTTTTCCAGCCCAAAATTATAAGGGAAGCTTTTTCAGCTTGTACCACAGTTTATCTTTAGTTGAAGAATTCATGTAGAGGTTAGTTGCTTGATTGCACTGTTTAAATACTTTTGGTGTTCATTCTTTCAGTTGTGCCCTTGATCCTTTGTGGTTTGTTCTTTATTGTAGTGGCACATTCATAAAGTTATAGCTAGGTTATGTTATTATCCTCTGACAACATTTTTAATGAAAGTGCTTCTAATTAATTATACCACTGCTGTTTTCTCCAGGTTGAAATTTGAAATACATATGTCTGAGAAAGGGAGACATTTTTAACTCTCCTTTTAAAAAATTGGTTTGGCATGTTGTACTTTTGGGTAACATCAAATTCCTCTGACATAAAAGTATAATTTGCAAATGATTAATCGATAATGTGTTATAAATGCTTTTTGTATTTTGATGGGTCGGGAGAAAGGGAGAGACAAAATGACTGAGATTTAGAAAATAACTACTGTCCATTTTTGGTGCATTACTTAAACAAAAATGTAGAGTTGTGTATTTATCTGTCAGAGCTACAAAGGTTTAAAGGAATTGTTACAAATTATTATAGAAATGGTAAATAGTAATCTATATGATTTTAAATTGTTGTTTCCTTTTTATTTTTACTTACTTACTTACACACACACACACACACACACACACACCCCTTAATTTAAGGCATTTTAAATCACCAAGTAGAAAGTGTCGATTTAAATCAACTGTTTCTTTTTACTTCAGTTATTTTCGAAAGAAAGAGGCAGTCTCATTGGTTAATATAACTATTAAAATGTGTTCATTTACAACTAAATAGAGCCTCTACACTAGATTTGGTACATCGTTTTGATACCGAAGAGGGTACTTTATCTATTTAAGCAGTTATATAACTTAATATTTTCAGATTCTTATTCAATGTACATTTTTAGAATGTTAGAAGATGGTGAATGATATATTGCTTATTTACTAAGGGCTTGTCTGAGCGCTTTAAAGCGCTAGTGTAGACAGGCTACGAGCGCTGGGAGCTAATCCCCTCATGGAGGTGGATTACCAGGAGTGCTGAGAGAGCTCTCTCCTAGCGCTTGCGCATGACCACACTCGCACTTCAAAGCACTGCCGCGGGAGCGTTTCCACGGCAGTGCTTTGAAGTTTCCAGTGTAGACCTACCCAAAGTAACTAACTTTTTGCTCATGATTTGTGTCAAGCTGCATTAGGATGGTAACTGGAATTTAATTAAACACAGAAAACAGTAAATAACATTTTTTTTATTAAACAAAACAAGCCTTTAATATAGTACATGACATATTGTGCCATATTTATGAAGCTTGACGTTAAAAGTTCGATATTTTCCCCGATTCTTTCTGTATATTGAAAAGCAGCCTTTAACTCAAAAGTTTTTGATAGAGGCCCATGGATTCAGTATATATATTTTTTATTTAAATTTTTTAAGAGATTCTCATGAGTTTAGGCCTAAACATATTTGAATTAAATTTGGATTTCATTTTAAATTAGTTTATTTTAAAAAATAAAAAAGTATAGTTTAAACAACAAAATTTAAAAAAAAATTATTTAAATAAAAAAACTGACTTAAAAAAAATCATCACTTTTTATCCACCCTGAGACAGACAGACACACCCTGTTATGAAGCCCCTTACAGCCATTTATTTTAAATGTATCTGAAAAGCTCTTGGAACCCTTAACCTTTCCACGCTCAGGAATAATTCCACCCTCTTGCTGTTCTATATGTCTGGAGCAGTGAGAGGTCAGAGGACTGCAGCTCAGCTAAGATGAAAAGATCTTCAAGGGGAATAATCTATGGGGCCCTACATCCAGTCATTGGGAGGAATAGGGGAGAAGCAGGATCAGGTACTTGCATTCTCCCCAAGATACCAAAAGAGCCTCACAGAGGCAGGCAAATAGGGTGTAGGGCAATGTTCCCTCTAATTTTTACGTCCGTGTGCATAATTCATTTTGTTATGTGCACCAATATGGAGGTGATGTGTGGCGCGGTGGGGCCAAGGGGTTCAGAGTGTGGGAGGGGGCTCTGGGCTGGGGGCAGAGGGTTGGGGTGCGGTGGGGTGAGAGCTCTGGCTGGGGGGTGCGGGCTTGGATGAGGCCAGGGATGAGGGGTTCGGGGTGCAGGAGGGCGCTCAGGGCTGGGGCAGAGGGTTGAGGTGCAGGGGGTGAGGCTGGGATGGGGCCAGGGATGAGGGGTTCGGGGTATGGGAGGGGGCTCAGGGCTGGGGCAGGAGGTTGGGATGTGGGGGATAACCTCACTACATTTTGTTCTCCTTCAGGTTCATCATTTTTAAATGACAAAACCATGACAGTAGTCTCCTCTTGAGGTAGCCTGGATGTACAGTAGAGGCTCAGAATCCCATCAATTTTACACTGAGCAGGCTCTCCTGCATCATGCGAGAAACTAACGAACAGCCTTCAATGGGCATTTTAAGACTGGGTCTGATGGGAAGGGAGGAAAGAAGCTACGAAAAAGACAAAACAGTTGCTGAGATAGAACTGCCAATGACAGAAAAAACGGAGTCAAGGGGAAACACTGAGAAACTTCTGCAGAGCAAGGGACATAGACAGAAATAGAGAGAGGCTGGTGGAAGTGGAACAAATGGTACCCTGGATTTTTAAAATCACTAGGAGTTGGGGGCTCCAGCTGAGGGGGTGGGCTCTAGGATGGGGGTAAGGGGTTTGGGGTGCAGACTGCCCTGGGGCTGCAGCGGGGAGAGAGGACTCCCCCCAGCCCTCTCTCTTGGGGCCAGGTGTGAGGCACCTCTCCCCAGCAGCTCCAGCTGGACTGGGCTGGGGGAAGGGCACCTCTCCCCGGCCGTGGCAGCTCTGGTGGGGCTGGGCTGGGGGTGGGGCGCCCCTCCCCCAAAGTGGTAGCTCCGGCTGGGCTGGGCCGGGGGAGTGGCACCTCTCCATGGCCACGGCAGCTCTGACAGGGCTGGCTAGGCCGGGCTGGGGGAGGGACACCTCTTCCCACCGGCACAGCCCTTGGTAGCCTGCTCCGTGGCTGCACAGCTTACGGGGAATTTAGGTGTAGGGAACACTCTCTTCTTCTGTCCTCCCTTCAGAGGTCTACTTGTCTAAATGTGGGGAGAGGAAAACAACGTTCAGATGTCGCACTTGGCTTGTAGGTGGGCTCAAAGAGTTGTGGCCAGTTTCATTACCTGTGGAAACAAGTCTTCGGGGCTCTAATCTCTTTCTCTGCCTCTTGCTTCAGACAGGCTCTGCCTAGCCTCTCAGCTCCTTGTCAGGTCTGCTATTTTTAGTCTTATCACCTGGAAGGATGAACAAAAAACAACTGTGTCAGGCTAGCCCCTTAATTTCTCTCCCACCTTTAAGTGTGAGAGATCTAGTTCCTGAATGGAGGAGAGGTTGGAAGGGGAGAGTGGGTGTAGCCAAAAGAAGCACATGCCCGTTTCTTCTTCCCCTGTGGGCAGTACCACAGATTGTCCTGGCAGGGAGTAGCAAATCCAATATCAGTCCTGTACCTAACTGTGTTTGTGGGAATCAAACCAAGATGGTTGATTTACACAGGCAGTTCTGCTACTCAGCCAGGCTCAGGCAGTGATTTAAAGGGCCAGAGGCTCCTTTAAAACCCCGCCCGAGCCCCACTGCCAGAGCCCCGGCGGTGATTTAAAGGGATCGGGGCTCCCCGCAGCGGCTGGAGCAGCGGGCCCTTTAAATCACCGCCGGGGAAGCCCGTCCAGTCCGGCACGGCATACTGGCCCGAACCCAATATAACGCTAGGGTTACCATACGTCCTCTTTTTCCCGGACATGTCCGGCTTTTCGGCACTCAAACCCCCGTCTGGGGAGAATTGCCAAAAAGCCGAACATGTCCGGGAAAATGCCGGCCAGGCACTGCCCCTCCCACGGCGGCTCTGCTCCTCCCCTGACTCTTCGGCTCTGTTTAAGAGCCGGGTTGCCTGAGCGCTACCGGCTTCGGGCAGCCCCCATGCCTCCGGACCCTGCGCCACCGGAGCCCGGGAGGGGAAGTGCCCATCTGGGGGCACAGGGTCCGGAGGCAAGGGGGCTGCCCGAAGCCCAAGCGCTACCGGCTTCACGGTTTGCCGGGCAGCCTCCAGACCCTGCGCCCCCAGCTGGGCGCTTCCCCTCCCGGGCTCCAGCTGTGCTGGGGAAGCGCCCCCAGGGTCTGGGGGCTGCCCGGCAAACCGTGAAGCCGGTAGCGCTCGGGCAGCCCTTTCCACGTGGCTGGGAGTGGGAGGGAGGAGGGGGCGGAGTTAGGGTGGGGAAGGGGCGGAGTTGGGGCGGGGCTGGGGGTGGGGAAATGAGCGGGGCCAGGGCCTGTGGAGGGTCCTCTTTTTTTATTTGTTAGATATGGTAACCCTATATAACGCGGTCTCACCTATAAGGCGGTGAGATTTTTTGGCTCCCGAGGACCGCGTTATATCGGGGTAGAGGTGCATGTCTGTTCCCTCCTGCTCAGTTGGGTGTATTAGTGAGGGGGACGGTGCCCCCTGCCATACCTGCTGAAGATCCGGAATCTTCAGCAGTTAGGTTTCCTCTTTTGCCATGAACCCTAGGGGTTCTCGGACATTGCTGTAAGGCAGGGGTGGGCAAACTACGGCCCAGGGGCCGAATCCGGCCCTCAAGCTCCTGCCGGGGAGTGGGGTCCAGGGCTTGCTCCGCTCCACATATGCTCCCAGAAGCAGCAGCATGTCCCCCTTCCAGCTCCTACATGTGGGGTAGCCAGAGGGCTCTGCATGCTGTCCCCGCCCCAAGCAACCACAGCCAATGGGAGCTGCAGACGGGGCAGTGTACAGCAGATCCGCCTGGCCATGCCTCCGTGTAGGAGCCGGAGGGGGGACATGTCGCTGCTTTCGGGAGCTGCTTGAGGTAAGCGCTGCACAGAGCCTGCACCTCTGACCCCCTCCAGCGCCCCAACCCCCTGCCCCAGTCCTGAGCCCCATCCTGCCCTCCAAACCCCTCGGTCCCACCCTACTGCACCCCAGAGCCTGCATCCCCAGCTGGAGCCCTCACCCCCTTGTGCACCCCAACCCCCAATTTTGTGAGCATTCATGACCTGCCATACAATTTCCATATCCAGATGTGGCCCTTCAGCCAAAAAGTTTGCCCACCCCTGCTGTAGGGCTAGACTTTATTCCAGGAGTGGGAAGAGGATTATAGGGGTGCCCTTAAATCTTCACAAATAACTTCTTAAAAATAGACTCAGATTGGATTATTACTGAAAATGGCCCTTACTTTTTTCATTTATTTGCAAATGGAGATTGTTTAAAAAAAAAATAATGTAGGGGCAAGAATGCTTTAAAACCATTATTGTTTCAAGAAAATACATTTTCAAAATAAAATTCTATTTTTCCTAGTACCTAGTCTACAGGTAAAATGTTTATTAAATACTTATTTAGCAGTTTCAGTACTCTACCTTTAAAACACATAAATGCTTACTGAGTCTTATTGAGTGTGTATTTGAAAATATGTATGAAGCTGTTTCTCTAAATGATGCATGGTGAGTATCAGTGAACATGCAACTAATTTTGGAGAAGAAAGAGTATTTACATTCATCTAAGTATATATTTACCCAAGGGACTGATGCTTGTCTCCTGGATCACTAATAGATCTTTGTTAACAAATATGGAAGATTTTCTTGTTGAAGGATATAAACTAAATTAAAAAAAAAAACTGTTGGTGTGTGCCACAAGGCAATAAAAGTTGAGAAAATCCAAAATTCAAGCTGATCTTTAGTGTGGAAGTGGGAGACTTGACTGATCTTTTTAGAGTGTGTTTTTGCTGTTTTTGTCAAACAGCAAAAGCAAAACTGTTGCTTCTAGTGCCACTGCCTGTGTGTGCTTCATCGTTCTTTCCTCTGAAGAGTTAAGTTCCAGAAGGAGACCACAGGGAAGGTAGTAAATCTTCAGAGGGTACTTCCCCCAGCTTGACCTTGGAGCACAATTCCTTAAACTGAAACCTCTGAGCAAACTTATACAGTCCTTTCTTTATCTGCAGGTCAGACACCATCTGCTTTCACTGCAGATTTCTACTTACTGTTATGGACACCACATCTGGAATACATTGTATATTCTCTTTCCGTTCAGGGCATAAGAAAGACAAAAAGTGCTAAGTAATGTTTAGAGTTTTATCTGGTATCTGATTTCTATTGGGAGCTTGGATGAGGCCCCAGGCATTTGGGAATCTTTAGGGAGATTAGATCAGAGATGACAAATAATTTCCCTGGAAGTGCACTTAAAAAGCAAAAAAGAAAAGTAGTTTACAGCTTTAATTTTAATGATTTCATTGTATGCTGTGGATATTTGTTTTTTTCTTTTTTTAGTGTGTGTCCACATGAATCTATTCATAGGTAGAGAAATTATCAGTAAGGTAAAGGGTAGTGTGATTCCTTTTTGAAGCCTATGTTGTAAAGCATTTCTTTCCTTCTTTCAAAGCATTCGTATTGCTAGTGCAAACCTATGACTTTAAAAGGGTAATTAAGTGTGCAAATAAAAATGTAAAGTATTGTAAAATTAACGTGCTTCCTTATATGTTTCTGTTTTTAGGTGATACTTTAGGTGGAATTGGATGTTACAAAGATCATTTGCCAGAAAATTCCATTACTGGAACTTTTTTTCGATGGGAAGAGGATGAAATACCAAGGTCAGCATTTCTAAACAACTTTTTTAAAAATAATAATACACTAATATGTAGAGAAGACAGAAACTTATGGGCAGTTAAATATATTCACCCTGAATGACCTCTGAATTCCAGTGTTTAATTTTAATTATCCCAGTATGCCATTTTTCTTTGTGCAAAGAATGCAAAAATTAGTCACAACATAGGTAATAATTTTGTGTTACTTTAGTTTTGTATGACGAGGACTCATTTAACCATCATCTCTTTTTCAGGATTTTGTTACTTGGTTGTAAAAACTCACTGTAGTATAAAACTTGAAATACAAATGTAAAATTCAGATGTCAGTTATTTTTAAAATAAATTTTCCAACTATTGGCATTTGATTAAAGATCAAATAAAAACAAGTTATTTCAGAGAATATTTATATCTTCATTGATAAATTCAAATTTTTGTAATCACCCCTGTAGTAATGTGAATAGTGGACCATCAAACTACACTTATCTGCTGTTTCCTAAAGACAGCAGCAACCATTCAGAGCTTTAAAGTCTCTTGCACGCTTCTAGTCTTCCATGAGTTTCCCAGTCTTTAGTCAGTTGCTTATAAAGATGTTTGCAACAGTTTACAGAAAAAAAGAGTGGAAAATACCTCATGCTGCTTAGAGCTATTTAATGTACCACAGCAGGTTCATTCCCTGAGCCACCGTCTAAACTTTTTCACAGGTCTTGTATCTGCTCACATTTTCAGAAAGCTTGAGATCATTCCTTTCCTTTCATTCCTCTTTGAGTGGCTTCTGCATATTCCTACTTGTGTGGATCAAGGTACCTGTGGTGTGAGCTTCCAGAATCTTCTGGTGAGGACTGTGGTGGTACCACTCATCTCTCCATCCTCACTGGGCGAAGGATTTTGAGGGTATAAAGGGAGTGACGTCAACCATTCTTCAGTTCCTTCTAATCGCTTATGGTGCAGTGAGCTTGAATCATATGTGATGTTCTCAATATTTCTTTTATCATTTTTTATTTCTTTCTGCCCTTTGAGGACTATTTTTATCTATAGTTAGTCAGCTTTTCTGAAGAGAAGAAAGGCAGGTGCCTGTAGAGCCTCAGAGATCATCTAAACCCACAAAAGTTGAAGAGCCATCTCACATTCCTGTTGATGTATGAGCCTCTTTGGGTTTGGTTGACTAAGACTGGCCATCTGTAAATCCAGCATCAACTTTGGAGATCCACTCACTATAGCATCTAGTTGCCTGGTTTAAGTAGCACCAGTCACGGGATTAGTCCTGGCTGACCAAGTTCAGTGCCAGGGATCCATCACTCCTTGACTTTGGAGAACCACTTGCTACAGCCCAAGTGTGGTACCCAGGGGTCTAGCATTGTCAACTATTCAGATCTATTAAATGCACACGTTCAAGAATTGAGAGCATTTACAGAAATTCTCTGCCAATTCAGCTTATTCCTTGTGCATCCATCCTTATGCATTTTAATCAGATCACAGGACAAATCATTGGCCATTGTCCTTGTGACAGATGTGATGGACACACGGAATATTTAAAGACTATTATATCAACTTTATAAATGTTATACATGTCTTTATTTAGTGATTGTATTCCTGACTAGTTCCTGCAGGAACTAAAAACACTGGGCGGATAATTAACGTACATCCCTAATGCAGGTAACAATTTTGTGGAAGTGTCACTCCTGCCCTCCCCTTACACCCTCTGTCCTGGGAAATAGCATATACTGGTTTGACTTGGTTCAATAGGCCTGCATACAAAGCACTGTAAACCGTATAAAGAGACTGCTCTTCTCAGGAAGCGGGTCACTCATCCTCAATCCAAGAACTGACACTAGACTTGTGACCAAGAGAGGCAGACCATGCAGAGTATGTAAAGTACTTTAAATCCTAGCAGTCTCCATATGGAAGACGGATGACTGCCCGGCAACCTACACTTGCAAAAGCTGTTTATTGTTTTTTAAGATGTGTTATCTCTGTAATTCTTCTAGTCTGCAATAATAATACTTTGCTTTATAAAAGTTGGCTGGTCACTGGCAAACTCTGTCATTGCCCTTGAGAGAACAGAAATGCAGGTTCAGAAATAAAAGTCCTGTACTAAAGTCAGACCTGCTGAGATAATTGCAGTGAATTGCGGGAGTCTGCAGCCTAAGTCCTTGGTCTGAAGAGAGGATTGTGGGATCCTGCCTGGAGAAAGTTGACTGTTAGAGGCCTGAGAAGGTACCTAAGTGGGGTATCTTCAAGAAGGCTACAAAGGGATCAGAGGTTCAGTAACCCTGGGAACTGGCAGTCCTGATCACCAGTTGGTGATAGGGAAAGCGAGACTTCTGGAAAAAAAAAGTTGAATTGACTGGAAGGGCATCTCAAAGCCCTGCAAGTTTTCTGTGTCACAGGAAAACAAAATACAGTAGTTACTGATCTCAGTCATCAGTCAGTCTGTCCAAGAAATGTGACATGTAAAACACGAGGGTCTTCAGATTTTAGAAGCTGGCCACAAGGGCCAAAAAAAGTGAATCTTCTGCTCCAGATGTAGTTTTTCAAGAGTACTCCTCATTCTGGTGGAACAGATTTTAGGTGCACGAGTTTTCTCTTTCTTCCATTTTAAAGCAGAAATTTTTAAAGAGAAATAAAAATGACAGAGCTTTGCTATAATAATGCCGCCAAACTAGCAACGGAGTCATGATATGTGAACCCAATACAGATCTTACAGGTCTTGCTATTCCCTTATTTGCAGATCTACCCTGTCAGGGGGCATAGCTTCACCTAGAAAAAGATTTGTGCTTTCTGCTTAGTTAGTAAAGCCAGCCATAGGGATTTTTTTAGTGTAGATGATTTTCATCTGGCCAAGGATTAAACATGACAATGGTCTGAGGTCAATGGCTTGCTATTTTTAAGTCCTTCACCAATTTCAAAATAGCACTGCTGGTGGAAGGAACTAGTAACGATGTTAACTTCTGATATTTCACTAACCACTTCAGATATTAATGAAATCAGTCTTTCTCATCCTTTACAGATTGGTGGCCCCTTATACAAAGTCAAAAATTTTCACAATCCCCTGACATTTTCTATAAAAGCAAGAGTAAAAAATGATTCAGTAACTCTATATAATACAACTACTCCTACAACTACTAAATGTGACCTCACAAACTTTGAAGCTTTGGTTGTACAGAAGTTATTCTCAAAACTTTATTTCTTTTGCTTTAGAGCTGTAAAAATTTGTTCAAAGCCTCACAATCCTCCTTGTTGCCTTTGCTGACTCTTTACCCACTCCCCACCCCCTCCAGGAATTGCAACCCATGGTGGAGAAGTAATGCAATACACCATTGGAAAAACAAGAGTTTTTAGCTTTAGTTCTGATAGTTTGTGAGATATTAAACAGAAAAATCACACTGCTCTGAGTTCTATCATACCTTACCTCCACTTTCAATTCTCACCTGACAGTGTATATCTTGAGAATTATTACAGCTAAAACTAAAGCTAGGGTTACCATATTTCAGCAAGAAAAAAAGAGGACGGGAGGAGCCCCGCCCTAGCCCCTCCCACTTCCCGCCCCCCCCCCCAGAACTCCCAACCCTCCCCCCGTTCCTTGTCCCCTGACTGCCCCCTCCTGGGACCCCTGCCCCTAACTGCCCCCCAGGACTCCACTCCCTATCTAAGCCTCCCTGCCTCTTGTCCCCTGACTGCCCCAACCCTTATCCACACCCCCACCCCCTGACAGCCCCCCCCCAGAACTCCCGACCCATCTAAACCCCTCTGCTCCCTGTCCCCTGACTGCTCCGATCCATCTCCCCACCCCTGCCACCTGACAGCCCCCCCCAGAACTCCCAAACACTCCCCCCGCTCCTTGTCCCCTGACTGCCCCCTCCTGGGACCCCTGCTCCTACCTGCCCTCCAGAACCCCACCCCCTACCTAAGACTCCCTATTCCTTGTCCCCTAACTGCCCCCTCCTAAGACCCCCCCCCAACTGCTCCCCAGGACCCTACCCCCTACCTGTACCCTGACTGCCCAAAACTTTCTCCACTCCCCCCAAAAAGCCCCCCCCCGTTTCTTGACTGCCACCTCCAGAACCTTCCTGCCCCCTGACCTCCTTACCCTGCTGCTCAGAACAGGGTGTTGGGCTCTGTGCAGCCGAGCCGGACACGTGGCTGAGCTCCCCAGCACAACAAAACCCGGTCCCTGGACCTGCACAACAAAACCCGGTCCCTGGCCCTGCACAGTGCTGCCGGACTGGGCTGCAAGGGAGCTGCCGGCTCAGAATGCAGGGCGGATCCGGCTCCTCTACAGCTGCTCCTGAGTCCAGCCCGGGACTTCCCTGCAGCCCTCCCAGCCGCTCGCTCTGCTCTGCCGGGGGGGAAATCCCGGACATTGTGAGTGCTTTACAAATTCCCCCCGGACGCTATTTTTAGCACAAAAAGGAGGACATGTCCGGGTAAATCCGGACGAATGGTAACCCTACTAAAGCTATATGCCATTTAAAAAATGTAGACACCTAGATTTCAAATGGTGGTAAGGCATTAATCTCAAAATCCAGGACTTTATGCAAAATAATATTAAAAGTTATGTCTTTCACACTCTATTAATCAGAATAATTGTATTCTAAAGTATTTATATCGCTAAAGATACTGAAAAAATATTTATTGAATGTCAGCTATTGAAACTTATCAGTATTTCAACAAAATTCAAAAAGTTAGTATTTTCTATAAGTGGGAACTGCAGTAAAAGGACAGAGTCATTTGAGAGGCTGCTAGAATCCCATGCTGCTGTTGATGCAATAAGCAGTTCCTCATCAGGAGATTCTTCATCAGGAACTACAAAGACCTATTTATGTAATGTGATAAAGATACCTGATTTAGAGAGAAAAAGATAGTTTGATATTTTCTCCACTTAACTCAGGTGTGCTGTTGTAGCGTTTCTTGGACTTGGAAAGAGGAATTGCGCACAATAGCAGCAGCAATGGACTTGAGAAGCCTTTAAACTTTGCAGTAGTTCCCCTTGCACAAAGACACAAATCCGCTCTTTAAGTCTTGTTATTAACCAATAATACTGCAGATTTTGAGGGGAAAAAATGGATATAGGAGATGCTGAAAAATGTTAAGGTCTTATATTTCAAAACCTGTCAGAATTAGAAACAATTTGCCAATCCATTATAAATACTTTAATGTCTAATAAAGTTTTCTAAGCAATGGTCCTGGACAAGTCACCAGAGAGCATTTTCAGTGCTTGCTGGTGGCACTTTGTGTAAGTGATAATAGCTAGGAATTGTCCCTGAACGTCTACTTTTTCTGGAAGTGTAACTATCTGGAAAATTTGTTTTATAGCTTTGGTTTTAATAGAAATTGTGATAATCCTATGGCAGTCCGATTAATCACAGAATGATCCAGGTATGTTGAGTGGGATTTATTTTGGAGGACGGTATATTTTGGAGCTTAAAAAAGCTTATAGTGTCCCATTAAAATCCCAATGTAGTATACTGCCCTATATCTATATGAATACATTAAAGTATAAAGAAGATGGAAATGGCATGGTCTATGATACATATCCACTGCTTTAGACTAGAAAGCTGTGCTTAAATAAAATTGAGGCATAGCAGGAGACCTTGATTTATCAGGAAATTCTGAAGATCTCCTAACTGTTGCTTATCTGCTGTCTATAATTTAAACTCAATATTAACCCTATGAATTTTGGCTCCCATATGGTGTAAAATGCAGCATCACACCGTCATTTTAAATTTTAAAATATTTTGAAATTGAGTCTACTCTTCTCCTTGTTAACCTCAACTTGGTTTATCATCTACTGTCTTTATGTTCCTTCTTCCCAAGACTCTAGTTTAGTTAGGCTGAGATTACTTAGTTATTTTGAGCACCCAGATTAGCAGGAGAGTAAATAGTAAAATTTTCCCATTTAAAAAAAAATTCTTCTGGTGAAAATAGCCACAAAAATCCATAATAAGATCAAGCACTCTATCCATCACTCAGATTCATAGAGATTAAGGCCTGAAGGCACTATTATAATAATCTATCTAATTTTTAGTGTCTAGCAGCATTATGAATTTAAGCTCTTCAGGCTCATCTTTTGAAAATGTTGTGCAGGTTTATTTTGAAGATGAGGACCGATAGGTCAGATATAGAGTGATCACTTTGTGAAAAGTGTTCACCCACAAGTGATAGGATGTTTTTTTTGTCTTTTATCATTTTACTGTGTGAGTTCATTCAAGAGAGTAGTGATTGTCTGGTTTCACCCACATAGTTGTTATTTATCAGAGGGGTAGCCGTGTTAGTCTGGATTTGTAAAAAGCAACAAAGAGTCCTATGGCACCTTAAAGACTAACAGATGTATTGGAGCATAAGCTTTCGTGGGTGAATGCCCACTTCGTCGGACGCATGTAATGGAAATTTCCAGAGGCAGGTATAAATATGCAGGCAAGAATCAGTCTGGAGATAACGAGGTTAGTTCAATCAGGGAGGGTGAGGCCCTCTTCTAGCAGTTGAGGTGTGAACACCAAGGGAGGAGAAACTGCTTTTGTAGTTGGCTAGCCATTCACAGTCTTTGTTTAATCCTGATCTGATGGTGTCAAATTTGCAAATGAACTGAAGCTCAGCAGTTTTTCTTTGAAGTCTGGTCCTGAAGTTTTTTTGCTATAAAATGGCTACTTTTACATCTGCTATTGTGTGGCCAGGGAGGTTGAAGTGTTCTCCTACAGGTTTTTGTATATTGCCATTCCTAATATCTGACTTGTGTCCATTTATCCTTTTATGTAGGGACTATCCAGTTTGGCCGATGTACATAGCAGAGGGGCATTGCTGGCACATGATGGCATATATAACATTAGTGAACGTGCAGGTGAATGAACCGGTGATGTTGTAGCTGATCTGGTTAGGTTCTGTGATGGTTTCGCTGGTGTAGATATGTGGGCAGAGTTGGCATCGAGGTTTGTTGCATGGATTGGTTCCTGAGTAAGAGTTGTTATGGTGTGGTGTGTGGTTGCTATAGTAGTTAGGGTTACCATATTTCAGCAAGCAAAAAAGAGGACGGGAGGAGCCCCGCCCTCATCCTGCCCTAGCCCCACCCCTGTCCCTCCCACTTCCCGCCCCCCTCAGAACCCCCAACCCTCCCCCGTTCCTTGTCCCCTGACTGCCCCCTCCTGGGACCCCTGCCCCTAACTGCCCCCCAGGACTCCACCCCCTACCTAAGCCTCCCTGCCTCTTGTCCCCTGACTGCCCCCTCCTGAGACCCTCCCCCCATCCTAACTGGCCCCCTAGGAGCCTACTCCTACCTGTACCCTGATTGCCCCAACCCTTATCCACACCCCCACCCCCAGACAGACCCCTGGGACTCCCACGCCCCATCCAACCACTCCCCACCCCCTGACAGCCCCCCCCCCCCCCCAGAACTCCCAAACACCCCTCCCCGCTCCTTGTCCCCTGACTGCCCCCTCCTGGGACCCCTGCTCCTAACTGCCCTCCAGAACCCCACCCCCTACCTAAGCCTCCCTCTTCCTTGTCCCCTGACTGCCCCCTCCTAAGACCCCCCCCCAAACTGCCCCCCAGGACCCTACCCCCTACCTGTATCCTGACTGCCCAAAACCTTCTCCATCTCCCCCCAAAAGCCCCCCCGTCTCTTGACTGCCCCCTCCAAAATCTCCCTGCCCCTTCTCCTGCCCCCTGGCCCCCTTACCCTGCCGCTCAGAACAGGGTGTTGGGCTCTGTGCGGAGCCGGACACGTGGCTGCGCTCCCCAGCGCAACACACAACCTGGTCCCTGCCCCTGCACAGTGCTGCCGGAGCGGGGCGCTGGGCTGCAGGGGAGGAGGAGCTGCTGAGGCCGATGCAAACGGCCCGGCCGGCTCAGAATGCAGGGAGGGGGGGGAGGGAGGAGCTCTACAGCTGCTCCGGAGTCCAGCCCGGCAAGCTGCAGGAGGAAGGGCTTTGGCTGCCAGAGCCCCATGTGAGCGGCTGACTTTCCTGCAGCCCTCCCAGCCGCGCCTCGCTCTGCATGGGGGGGAAATCCCGGACATTTTTAGTGATTTACAAATTCCCCCCCTGGACGCTATTTTTAACACAAAAAGGAGGACATGTCCGGGTAAATCCGGACGAATGGTAACCCTAATAGTAGTTGTTATTGGGGCCTTTAGTGCTCTGGATAAGGTATACCCATATGTTACTATAGGCAGATTTAGGATCCATGGATCTTGAAAGGTGTGTTGTAGGCGGGGTGTTGATCATTGTAGCATTGGAAATATGTTTGCAGGCTGTATCTGTTATTCTGGCAAGGTCTGGGGCCACTTTGAGTGGATGTGTCCTGGTCTGTGGGTGGGGAGCTTGCTTCTGATGATGAGCTTGGAGAGGTAGGGGAGTTGTTTGAAGGTCAGCTTTTGACAGCAGTAGCCTCTTCTGCAGATGCAGAGAAAATATTTTCTTCTTTTCAGTTTATTCAACTCTTTCAGTTCAATGACTAATTTATTTAAAGTTAAGAAAGTAATTGAGAGTTGAAAAAGCAGGAAAACTTGTATTCCTCTTCCAGTATATGACTAATGCCTTGTTTACACTACAGAGTTAAGTCAACTTAAGTTACGTCGACTATCATATGCCACTTTAATTACATCCGTTGTGCATGTCCACACAATGCTCCTTTTGTCAGCGGAGTCCGTCCCCAATCAGTGCTCTTGCATCGACAGAGAGAGCGTTGCATCGGGGTAGCTATCCCACTGTGCAACTTGCCACCCTCTGCCACTGGGAGATCTCAGAATGAATCGCAATGCATCACGCAGACATGCTCATTGTCCAGTGATGCAGTTCTTTCCATCCCATCGTTCCACGAGCTTCTGACTCAGTTTCATGCCGTTTTTAAATGGCCCTGTAAACTGTGCACCTGTGATCTCTGCCTTAAAGCATGGATCCTGAACTGCTGACCAGTCTGATGATGAGCATTAAGAACACAACATGGTTCGTCTTGCAGAATTTTATGAGCTGGGAAACAGAGAATCTGTGGTGCCTGCCCTGCTGTGTGTAATGGAAAGAAACAATTCAAGATTGCTGCTGGCATTCACGGAGCAGCTGCACTTGGTGGACTGTCGATATTGGGCTTGGGAAATAAGCACTGAGTAGTGAGATCACATCGTGATGCATGTATGGGATGACGAGCAGTGGCTACAGAACTTTTGGATGTGCAAAGCCACCTTTCTGGAACTGTGTGCAGAACTCGCCCCTGCCCTGCAGCACAAGGACCACCAGAATGAGAGCTGCCCTCACAGTGGAAAAGCGAGTGGTGATTGCTGTGTGGAAGCTAGCAAAGCCAGACTGCTACCAGTCAGTTACAAGTCAGTTTGGGGTTAGAAAGTCCACTGTGGAGTTTGCGGTGATGCAAGTGTGCTGGGCTGTTAATCGCCTTCTGCTATGAAGGACTGTAACTCTGGGTAATGTGCATGAAATAATTGATGGTTTTGCAGCAATGGGATTCCGTGGCAGAGCAATAGATTGAATGCATATCCCAATTTTGGCGCCAGACCATCTTGTGATGGATACATCAACTGAAAAGGCTACTTCTCTACGGTCTTGCCGGCACTGGTGGATCACCAGGGCCATTTCACGGACATCAATGCGGGTTGTTCAGGAAAAATTCAAGATGCATGCATCTTTAGGAACACTGGACTATATAGAAAGCTGCACACTGGGATTTCGTTCCAGAAGATTGCTATGGGGGATGGGCATATGCCCATAATGATCCTGGGAAACCCCGCCATCCCCTTGCTCCCATGGCTCATGGAAGTAAGGGGGAACCAAGACAGAAGCAAAGAGTGCTTCAACAACAGGCACCGAATGACTGTTGAATGTGCCTTTGGCAGATTAAAAAGTCACTGGCGCTGTCTTTTTGGCAGGTTAGACCTCATTGAGGAAAATATTCCGATGGTCATAGCAGCCTACTGTGCATTGCATAACATTTGCAAAGCGAGGGGGGAAATGTTTCCCTAGGGGTAGAGTGATGAGATGGATTGGTTGGCTGCTGATTTTAAGCAGTCCGATACCAGAGCAATTAGGGGGACTATATGAATCAGGGAGGCTTTGAAGAAGTATTTTGACAATGAGTCACAGTAATGTGTCTTTGTGATGCATTTGGCCAGGCAGTGTTTAGTTGCTGCCTTGAATGACCCCTGTAATGCTTGCCTCTTGAAAAATAACTAAAAAGTACAAATGCAAGACAAGATGTAAAGCAATGATGTAAATCAAGGTTTCCTGCTTCCTGATTTAAATCATGATTAAAATCAATGATTTATTCACTCTGATATAAAGCATCCATCCTGGTTATACAAGTTATCCTGTTTATTCTTATTAAAAATTGGCAAAAATTAGTTTTTTCCAGTCCTCTGGAGCTAGCTCAGTATTCTAAAATTTGTTAAATATCAACATCAGTGGATGAGAGTGTTACTCAGTCAATTTTTAAAACTCTTGGTGCAAATTATTGGTTTCTGCATATTTTTAAAAATGTTTAACCTTAGTATTTTCTGTTTAACATGCTTCCTAGTTAATTTTGGAATAGGTAATATTTATCACTGTAAGTTGTGAATATATCATCCAGCTTCTTTCCAAATACAGAACAGTAATATTTATTGATTCTGCCTTTTCTGCATCATTATGAACTCTGAAGGGCCTTTCCTGCCATTAACCTGGGTTAAGGACAGAACATCAGTCTTAAATTTGAAATTCCTGTTCTTTCTCTTTAACAGAAATTGTATTATTTTCTTAGAGAGTTACACTCAGATACCAAGAAGCACTTCTAACCACATAAAAATGTAATTATATCTGACATAAGATTTCATAGTCAATTTACTGGATTAGTGGTAATGTGATAAACTATCCAGTTTGATTTACAGTCTAGAGACTGCGTGAGTAACAGGGTTTGAGAATCTTTCAGAAAGTGTGCCTAGCCCCTTAAGTGAGAAAGTATCTTATATTAACATGAACATAAAAATGGCCATACTGGGTCAGACCTGTGGTCCATCTAATCCAGTATCCTGTCTTCCAACAGTGGTGTCCAGTGCCAGATGCTTCAGAGGGAATGAACAGAACAGGGCAATTATCAAGTGATCCATCCCCTCTTGTCCACTCCCACCTTCTGGCAGTCAGAGGCTTGGGGACACCCAGAACATGGGGTTGCATTCATGTCCAGCCTGGCCAATAGCCATGAATAGACCTATCCTCCACGGATTTATCTAATTCTATTTTTAACCCAGTTATATTTTTGGCCTTCACAACATCCTTTGGCAACAGGTTGACTGTGCATTGTGAGAAAAAGTACTTCCTTTGTTTTAAACCAGCTGCCTGTTAATTTCATTGGGTGACCCCTCGTTCGTGTGTTATGTGAAGGGGTAAATAACACTTCCCTATTCACTTTTTGCACACAATTCATTATTTTATAGACCTCCATCATATCCCTCCTTAGTCTTCTCTTTTCTAAAATGATCAGTCCCAGTCTTTTTAATCTCTCCTCATATGGAAACTGTTCCATATCCCTGATAATTTTTGTTGCCCTTTGTACTTTTTCCAGTTCTAGTGTATCTTTTTTGAGGTGAGGCAATCAGAACTGTACGCAGTATTCAAAGTGTGGGTGTACCATGGATTTATATAGTTGCATTATATTTTCTTTCTTCTTATCTGTCACTTTCCTAATGGTTCCTACAGTTCTCTTAGCTTTTTGACTACCACTATACTTAAGTGGATCTTTTCAGAAAACTATCCACAATGACCCCACGATCTCTTCCTTGAATGGTAACAGCAAATTTAGACCCCAACATTTTGTATGTATAGTTGGGATTATGTTTTCCAATGTGCATTTATCAGCATTTAATTTCATCTACCATTTTGTTGCCCAGTGACCCAGTTTTGTGAGATCCCTTTGTAACTCTTATCAGTCAGCTTTGGATTTAACTATCTTGAGTAATTTTGTATTGTCTGCCAACTTTGCCACTTCACTGTTTACCCTTTTGTCCAGATCACTTATGAATATGTTGAACAGCATTGGTTCAAGTACAGATCATTGGGTGACCACACTATTTTACCTCTCTCCACTGAGAAAACTGAACAATTATTCCTACCCTTTGTTTCCTATCTTTTAACCAGTTATTGATCCATAAAAGGACCTTCCCTCTTATCCATGACTGCTTACTTTGCCTAAGAGCCTTTGATGAGGGATATTTCTATAGCTAATTATAGAGCAAGCTTGATAAGAGCAGTATGGTGAATTTTGCCTTAATCAAAATGTTGATGGCTACTATACATAGCTTTGAGAGGTTTATGTGCACAATGGTGTGTGTGTGTGTGTGTGTGTGTATGGGACTGCATATTTAAAATGTGGAATTGGGGGATAATTTGAAACTCAGAGTTGCAACATCCCAGAATGGGTGGAGGAGAGAGAATTTAACAATTATTTTTGACCCTTCTGTTAGCAGCAATTAACCTAATGAAAACAGACCCCTTTTGATGCTGACAATATGACAACCAAGTATCTCCCTCCTACTTTTTAAAATAATTTAACAATCAGAAGAACTTTAATCATTTGATTGGAATACTGCTGCAGATGACACTAAACTGGGAGGGATGGTAGATATGCTGGAGGGTAGGGATAGGATACAGAGGGACCTAGACAAGTTAGAGGATTGGGCCAAAAGAAATCTGATGAGGTTCAACAAGGACAAGTGCAGAGTCCTGCACTTAGGATGGAAGAATCCCATGCACTGCTACAGACTAGGGACCGAATAGCTAGGCAGCAGTTCTGCAGAAAAGGACCTAGGGGTTACAATGGACGAGAAGCTGGATATGAGTCGACAGTGTGCCCTTGTTGCCAAGAAGGCTAATGGCATTTTGGGCTGTATAAGTAGAGGCATTGCCAGCAGATCGAGGGACATGATCATTCCCCTCTATTCTGCATTGGTGAGGCCTCATCTGGAGTACTGTGTCCAGTTTTGGGCCCCACACCACAAGAAGGATATGGAAAAATAGGAAAGAGTCCAACGGAGAGCAACAAAAATGATTAGGGGTCTGGAGCACATGACTTATGAGGAGAGGCTGAGGGAACTGGGATTGTTTAGTCTCCAGAAGAGAAGAATGAGGGGGGATTTGATAGCCGCTTTCAATTACTTGAAAGGGGGTTCCAGAGGGGATGGATCTAGACTGTTCTCAGTGGTGGCAGATGACAGAACAAGGAGTAATGGTCTCAAGTTGCAGTGGAGGAGGTTTAGGTTGGATATTAGGAACAACTTTTTCACTAGGAGGGTGGTGAAGCACTGGAATGGGTTACCTAGGGAGGTGGTGGAATCTCCTTCCTTAGAGGTTTTTAAGATCAGGCTTGACAAAGCCCTGGCTGGGATGATTTAGTTGGGGATTTGTCCTGCTTTGAGCAGGGGGTTGGACTAGATGACCTCCTGAGGTCCTTTCCAACCCTGATATTCTATGATTCTATGATACACTTTTTTCTTTGATGTTTAAACTATTGTTAATGAAAGAATAAATTGGTTTTCAATCACTGATGCTAGGTCTGAGTATGTCACAACTGAAGTATCCAGTCTCCCCTCCATCCTCTTCATTTTATTAAACTTGTACCAAATGTATTAATACCAAGCCACTTGACTGTTCCATTTGATATACAAAGTTCTGAAAAGACTAATAGTCCTGATGTACTTACTACAATTCATAACTGAATTTAAAAATGCAATGGGGAAAAACATTAATCTTGAATACTATGGTGTAACTAGTTAATTAGCATCCATAATAGCCCCATAAGAAAAGAGAATGATACTAACTGGTACTCATATCAGCATGACAAACTTTTAGATACAGTGTTGCAAATTCATTTATATTTCATTTTAAAGGGTAGCAAAATTAATGAAGGGAAAATGTTATCATTATTACTTTTATCTTCAACATTATAGCATTGTTTAAATGATGAAATCGGCAATTTGCTGAGGTCTGATGTGGATCTGAAGAGTGACGATCACCGTTTTTAGCACCATCAGGAATTCATCATTTGAAACAAGAAGTTACAGACCTGCAACTTGTTTGATTCTGTCTATTTAAAGGGGAACTATAGAATACTTCTGTAATTCCTAGATAAACTTCTGATATCGCTGAAATCTCAAATATTTCTTTAAGTAACTGTACTTTCTACTAAAAGTTGTATGGAAGTGAATTTGTGGTTATTTGGAAATCTATTCATGCTTGGGATCAGGGCCGGCACCAGCTTACCAAGCAGGTGCTTGGGGCGGCCACTTCAGAGAGGGGCGGCACGTCCAGCTGTTCAGCGGCAAATGGGCAGACGGTCCCTCACTCCTGCTCGGAGTGAAGGACCTTCCGCCGAATTGCCGCCGCAGATCGCAATCGCGGCTTTTTGTTTTGTTTTGTTTGGCTGCTTGGGGCGACCAAAACCCTGGAGCCGGCTCTGCTTGGGATGTTCTCTTTTTATATTGCTACCAAAGCAGAAACTCTTCTGTCTCTCTTTAAAATGTATTTGTAGAGTTACCTATTGTATGTTCTTTTTAAAATAAAAAAAACTGGAAGTTATGCATTTCTTCCAAGTTATAAGAGATAATGTTATCATGTGCATAACAGTGAACAGTCTGTATTAAGGTTCCTGTCCACTGGTGTATTTGGCTTTAAAGGTTTAGAACGGTTGTCTGGCTCATACCAAGAGTAGAGACTGCAATATATTATTAAGGGGATATTCCATTTTTCAGATGAGCTGTTTAACATACGTCTTTACATCAGTTAGAGAAGAGTTGAATTGAGTTCTATTTTAGATCCCAGGATATTTCCCCGAAATAAGTGATATTTTAACCAAGATTATTTCTCCGTAAGTGGAAGAGGAATATAGGTGACAGTGCCAAAGTGGCTATAGCTTCACGTCTGTTTGCTATATAAATAGCCCTCCCAAAGCAAGGTATTTGGTTTCCAATGCTTTTATTATAGAAACTAGTGCTTAATGACTACTGTTGCCTCTATAATCAATGTGCTACTGATAACAAATTCATGGATTAGGTATTCCAAAGCAGTTCATAAAGTGTGTAGAAGTGCTATTTCTGGGTCCCAGTTCTGCTGGCACAAAACAGATGTGTAGCTTCTCTCAAGAAAATTAGACCAATAGCAGCCAATGACAAGTTCACATTTTGATAACCTTCAGCTAACTTCAGACTTCCTCTTTTCTCTCCTCAATCTTTTTCCTGCCTCCTAAGAAAAAGAACATATTACAGTCTCTGCCTTTTAGAGCAGTAAAGCTTGTTGTTGTTTTTTTACTTGCAGGCCTTGCTATTTTTGGAGTGGGGAGGTAGCATGAGCTTAGGGTACAAGAGAAGAGGGCAAAAAGTTGCACTGGTTTAGAAGCACCTTCAGTCTACTTTAGCAAACCCCCTCTGCTGTGGCTCAGACCTGCATTCTGAAGTGACTTCTGATGACATGTCAAAGCACTGGGCCATAGCTTACATGCCCTTCACCTGGGAGCTTGCACTTCGGGGGACTGAGACCAGCTGAACTCCCACACTGAATTTGGAAGGACCTGTTGGTGGACTCACCCTCCTTTTTCTCTAAAACACAGATAGAATCAGGATAAGGAAGAGATGCTACCTCAGTGTTTTATACCTTGATAAATCAGGCCTTTTCTAGAATTTAGTTTCAGGGAGAGGGGAGCAAGAACTGCTGCAAAGAAATTGTCTTAATAGGGCCCCAGCAGAGCAGATCTTCATATTAAATTAATATATGGAGATATACCTATCTCATAGAACTGGAAGGGATCCCAAAAAGTCATCGAGTCCAGCCCCCTGCCTTCACTAGCAGGGCCAAGTACTGACGCCAGATCCCTAAGTGGCCCCCTCAAGGATTGAACTCACAACCCTGGGTTTAGCAGGCCAATGCTCAAACCACTGAGCTATCCCTCCCTCATAGGCTAGCTGGGTATGACTTTATCAGAAGGGAGTTTATATGTGAACCAGCTTTTGTTCACATTCCCTGGAATCTTCTAGGCTGCTGGCTGTTTTTTAAGGTGGAGCTCAACAGATGGAATCTGAGGTAAATATTTTTCAGAGAACATTTCAGTAAAGCAATGATGACCTTTGCTTCCTAGAATATTTTCTTTTGGGAGATGGGTCCAGAGATCAATTTATTTGTCAACTCTATGTCTTTACCCCTTAGTATTTTGTATGCCGACTATACAGCTAATATGTTTGAGGCTTTCTTTGTGCCCGAGAAAGAAAATAGACAAGTAGACTGGCTCATTCATCAAAGGATTCACCCAAGCAATGCGTCTTGGAGAATGGCATATTCCAGTTGCAAGTGGCTTTGTGGGGCCTTATCCAAATAGAACTGTTCAATAAAAGGCACAACAGGAAAGTGGACATGTTCTGCTGCAGTGTCCAAACCATCAGGCAATAACAGGATCCATTCCTGATCTCATACTAGACCTTCTCCTAGCTAGTAGTCCTTAGTTTGTTTAGTTGGTTTGGGACCCTGGTAGTTTCTTTTTACTTGATTGTTTCTTGTTACGTTATCCCAGAGAAGCAGTTGATTTATAAGGGGTTTGGGAAATAGGGCATCTTTTGCATTGTTTTTCTTTACACTTAATGGAAAATGCTGAACCAGTCCCTACCTGTTTTGCACTATAGAACTCTGACCCAGAAAGGAGAATTTTCTTACTGCTAATTCCTTTCTGGGTCCTGGATTCCACCAACATGGATTCTGTCCGAACTGATGAGAGAGCAATGGAGAGAACCGTGTTACTCTAGATGAAAGGTGACAAATGAGAGCTGCTTACTAGCTGCTCCCCTGCCTAATCTGCATATAAAAGGAGCTACTCTCTGTTCTACAACAGTGGAATCTGCATCCCAGAAAGAAATTAGCAGTAAGAATATTCTCCTGTTAAAAGCAAATTCTATTCAAATATGTACCCGGTTATTTTCACATTTGAAATACATTTAAAAGCATCACTGCCACAGTATTTCAGAAATGGCATCTTCGCTTCCTCCCCAAAACATGATCTCGGTATTTGGACATCTGTATGTATCCAAATTAGAAATAGGTATGTGTGTGTTGATTTAAAAACTTATAGTAAATGGCAATAATAATTGATAGTTACGTGGACTGAATTAGCATAGTAATTTTTCCCTGCAACTATTTTGGTTGCCATTCCAAGTAAAGGAGAGAGTTATTTTAAAAAATTCACAAGAAAAATCATTATCAAATTAACCCATCTGGCTATGTGATATTTATTTTATTGCAGCTCTTTAATATTAGATGGTGTTGAACCACAGAGTACCTGCGAATTGGAGGTGGATGCAGTAGCTGCTGATATTTTGAATCGATTGGATGTTGAAGGTGAATTGCTAATTATTCTGTATGTATTGCTCTTCAGGGCAGGGATTTATATTGTCATATTATTATAATGCCTAGCACAACGAGGCTTAAACCCTGATTGAGGCATCTGATATACTGCATGCAATATAAATAATAAGGTGCTCAGATACTCTAGTCATGGACAGCAGTACGAAACTCTATGATAAACAAGAACTATAAAATGGATATTGGAGAGAGGAGAAAGCAGGGGATTAGAAGAATAGCCAAGCATCACAGGAACAACACAGAATCTCGGTAATGGGGCTCAGTAGGCTTTTTTTGGCCTGTAAGAAAAGGATGTAAAATTCCAGTTATTTTGGTTCTTCCACAACTTATTTAATGACCACTGAATGAACATTGGCATGGGTGCCAAAAGAAGCTATGCTTTTGTCCACACAACTAAGTAGTAAGAGTCTTCAAAAGCAAGGATTACTAGGGAATAAATAGAGGAATTATGCCAGAACTTTGCATTACACCAGTATGTCCAGGCAAGGTATGACTTGCAATGAACAGCAGCGGACTGATGCGAAGCTATTAGTGGAACAATAAGCCATTGTCAGAGTTATTTAAAGAATTTGTTTCTTCACCCTGACAACCTTTCCTTGATGTATTCTGGCATATTCCAGCCCAGATTGGGAGGAACCCTGGTTTGCAAGCTATATGGGAAGATGAAAAGCAGCGCCGGAGAGAGAAGAATGAATCTTCTCAGATTAGTCCATCTGATTCACAAGGTAAATGAAGTGTACAGTGATGTGCAGTTTGTCTATAGAACATTTTTATAGGAGAGGTGAGTAGGATACAGAGCTGAAGTTAATGTATTAAGTTTCGGGTTTTTTGAGATTTATTGTTTTTATTTTATTGAAAGAGCATTATCCAATATTTGTATTTTAAAATATTAAAATTTGATTCAAAATCATATTAATTAACAGAATATAATATACACAGCACAGGTTGTTGCCTGTGCTGTGTATAATAAAGTTAAGGTTGCCTGACACTTTACATTATAATACCCTATATTCCAGGGCCGCCTAGAGGATTCAGGGGGCCTGGGGCAAAGCGGGGGAGCTGCAGCGCTTGTACGCTCCCAGCGGCGATCCGGGTCTTCAGCGGCATTTCAGCGGCAGGAGGCCCTTCAGTCGCTCCGCGTCTTCGGCAGCACTGAAGGACCCACCGCCGAAATGCCGCCGAAGATCCGGTCTGCCGCCGGGCCAGGGCTCATGGGGCCCCTGTGGGGCCCGGGGCAAATTGCCCCATTCCCACCCACACACACAACCCATTTGGACTGATGTTTTCCAGGCTATGGGTGTCTTCCTAAAACAGTTTTTTCTTTTTCCGGCAAAGTTTCAGTTAAAACAGTGTAGTTATTTCTCAGAACCAGGTTAGGAGAAAAATACATTGTTTTGGTCAGGTTAAAAATTAATTGCACAGGGAAAACTGTACTCTTGGAATTAATCAAGGTTGTGCAGTGAATGAGACTGTTCTCAGATGGGGCAAAAGGTGGAACTGCAGCAACTTTCTGGCAGAAGCCTTTTTCTGCACAAAAAATTAAAAATATGCACGGTTAATTGATTCTGCACGTGTGCAGTGGCGCAGAATTCCCCCAGGAATAATAGCTGCATTGGTTATGGTTGTACTGTCTTTCTTTGGTTTCTGATCACAGTTGTAACACTCAAATTTGAACTGGTTTTAAGCAAATATATTTTTTCAAAAGATTATTAGTGAGTTGCTAATATAAGCGATCATCCTAGCAGTCATACACAAGTTACTTTGTGTTGATAGATCAGAGTAAAAACTCCAAATAACAAACCTTTTTTTTTTTAATCTTAAAGATCGTGGATTTGTGCCAACAACAGAGAGTGAAAAAATCTTTCAAAAGAGACTTAAGGAAATCCTCAAGCAAAGTGACTTCTCTGTGTAAGTAGTCAGCCATTTCCCATGATTTATAACCTTTTGTACTAACCTGAATAGTCATTTTAAAGATTTTTTTTTAAATTAAATAGAACATTGTCAGGCTCAGTGGACTACAGTAATGGATCAGAGGAGTTTTCTGCTGAGTTAACACTACATTCAGAGGTACTTTCTCCTAAAGCAGTTCCATGTTCACCAGCCAATATGGTGGAAGTGCACAAAGATAAGCAGCTGAACACAGGTGAGTATTTTCAGTGACATTAATTTTAGGGACCAAGCCTTACACATTCACATATTTAGGCCATTGGAACTTTATGTATGAATAAATCGAGCAGGATTTGACTCTTCGTTATAGACTGCCTGAACTAAACAGTACCTTTGCCCTCACTTTAGCTCCTTGTAACACTAGTAAAGTAAACTCTTCACCAGGGGTACTTAGGAGCCAGCTATGCCATCTCTCTACATGCATTTGGGTCCTCTCTGTGTCAGTAGCATATCTGACTGGGGAGCTAGTTTTTCTTTGTGCTACCTGAGCAGTGCAAAGAATGTGAAGCAAGTCACAAAATCTGCAGGATTTTCATCACCACAAAGACATTTTGTGGATCAAAATGTTCATAGTTGATAGAACCACAGAAACTTTTTAGAAGTCTTTTAAAATAATTTGTAAATACTTGAATGTTTAATAGCCACAAACTGATTTTTAGAAATTGTTTTGCTTTCATATTGAAACACTGATGTATATTACTCCTTCAAGTTTTGTCTAATTTTTTAAAGAACCTAATAGGGATACTAATAAAGAGGAGGATGCGCTTATTAATGAAGAAGCGATTTTAAACGTCATGGAAAATAGTCAGAGTTTTCATCCACTGTCTCAGAGACTGAATCAGACTGCAGTTTTCAGTGAGTATAACCAGGACATGAATAATACATTCTTTGCTACTAGGCAACTGTTGCCATTCCCTCTGTGTATTTAGTTCTGTATCAAACCCAGAGGAAGGCAGACTCCTTAACCCAAGGAGTTTGCAGTTTAGAAGGTTGCCTTCCAGTGTCGCCTTCTATAATCTCTCACCAATCCAGCTGGTTTGTAAAGACTGCTCTGCTGCTGCTGCCGCTCTAATTCAAAATATCATTTTCCAGGTCAAGCAACTAGAGGTGCTGGGAGGAGTTCCTGTTCCATATGTCTCTAAAAGGTGTGGGGATGCTTGAGGAGATTCTGGAGTCCCAAAATTTGGGTTAGAGAGAAAGGGGGCCTGGCTGGCCTGTTCTCTCCCCTGCCTATATTGCTCACACTCTTCTCAGCTCTCTTTCTCTGGGTTTGGGGCGAGAGAGAACTCTCATAGCTGGGCGCCTGGCCAGCAGCCGCTGCTTTCCCATCACCCAGCTACAAAGGCAGCGCAGAACTAAGGGTGGCAATACCGTGACACCCTCCCCACCTAAAATAACCTTCTGACACACACACCCCGCAACTCCCTTTTGGATCAGGATCCCCAATTTGAGAAACGGTAGTCTCCTCCTTTAAATCTGTATAGTATTGGGTAAAATTACACAAGAGACCAGATTTCACAGTCCATGACGCGTTTTTCATGGCCGTGAATTTGGTAGGGTCCTATGTATAACACTGGCCACAGAATTTTACCCAGTAATTTCTGCATCATTCCCATTACTTCTGATTGAACTAGAGCATGATGAAAGGAGGAATATTTAACCGTTAAATGCCCCTGTATTAGAGTCTCTAAATCGTTAATGGGGGGAGGCCAGATTTCACAGTCTGTGACGCGTTTTTCATGGCCATAAATTTGGTGGGGCCCTAAATATGAGTCAACAAAGTGGTGCAGCTGCAAAAAAGGCTAAGGCTATGTCTAGGCTGCAGAGTTTTGTTGCCAGAAGTTATGTCGCTTTAATTAAACCACTGTTTCACATCCACATTACGCTCCTTGTGTCGGCAGATTGTATCCACAGTAGTAGCTCTTGCATCAATATAGAGAGCAGTGCATTGTGGGTGGTTATCCCACTGTTTAATTGGCCACAGGGTGCTTTTGGAAGGGTTTGCACTGCCTCATGGGGCAGGTACAGTGTCACATGATGCAGGTTTCTTAATCCCATTGTTCCATGGGTATCCTATTAAGATTGCCAACCGCTTTTCAACTGAAGTGGGGAGGAGTGGGTGGGGGAGCGTGTGACAGCAAGTGTGTGGAGGGGGAGAGACAGTGTGTGTGTGTGGGGTATATGTGAGAGAATGTGTATGCTGGGGGGACAGTGAGTATGCTGTCTCAGCTGCTGAAAGCAGCCAGTTCTGAGGCAGGGGGAGGGGGACACCCTGGACATCTGGCCCCCACTTCCCTCCTTGGCTCTGCACAGCAGTCTCACACACACACCCGCCCCTGCCTGCCTGCTTCTGTGTTCCTAGTGCAAGAGACAACAGCATTCCACATTAACGATTTGCTCTTTTTTCCCCAGAGCAGAGCAGCATGCTGAGCTGTCAGAACTTCATAGAGCTTTGAAAGGGGAGGGGTACATGCCTGCAGGACAGATGAGTTCAAAACTGTGAGCAGAGCAGTCACAGTGGGCATTGTGGAATACTGGGGGAGCATCTGCACGCTCTTTGGGACGAATGGCAGTGTTTATACTGACACTGTCACTTTAACTTCGCTGCAAAAAGCCCTTTGTCTCTCGTCAAAGTGGTTTTATTTTGTCGCCAATAGTGGCATTGCAGTGTGTACACCTTCAATGTTTTGCCACCAGAAGCTGCCTTTTGCCGACAAAACTCTGCAGTGTAGAAAAGGCCTAATATTCTGGGCTGTATTTTCAGGAGTGTCGTATCTAAGAGAGAGAAGAGAATTGTTCCACTGTATTTGACACTAGTGAAGCCTCAACTGGAGTACTAGCAGCAAAGAGTCCTGTGGCACCTTATAGACTAAGAGATGTATTGGAGCATGAGCTTTCGTGGGTGGATACCCACTTCGTCGGATGCATTCACCCATGAAAGTTCATGTTCCAATACATCTGTTAGTCTATAAGGTGCCACAGGACTCTTAGTCTGGATCTGTAAAAGCAGCAAACACGGCTAACCCTCTGAAACTGGAGTACTGTTTCCAGTTCTGGGTGCCACACTTTAAGGAAGATGTAGACAAATTGGAAAGAGTTCAGAGGAGAGCAACAAAAATGATGAAAAGTTTAGAAAACCTGATCTATGAGGAAAGGCTAGGGAAAAAACCTGGGTATGTATAGTCTAGAGAAAAGAAGATTGAATGGGGACCTGATAACAGTCTTCGAGTACGTTAAGAGCTGTTACCGAGAGAATGATGATCCACTGCTTTCCATGTCCATTGAAGGTAGTACAAGAAGCAATGGGCTTAATCTGCAGCACTTTTTTAACTATAAGGATAGTTAAGTATTTGGAATAGGTTACCAAGAGAGGTTGAAGAATCCCCATCATTGAAGGCTTTTAAGGATAGGTTAGACAAGCACCTGTCAGGTATGGTCTAGGTCAGTGATTCTCAAACTTTTGTACTAGTGACCCCTTTCACATAGCAAGCATAGCAAGTGCGACCCCCCTTATAAATTAAAAACACTTTTTATATATTTAACACCATTAGTGCCACCATGCTGGAGGGCAAAGTGGGGTTTGGGGTGGAGGCTGTCCTCTCACAACCCCCCACATAATAACCTCATGACCCCCTCAGCCATCCCGTCACCCAGTTTGAGAACCCCTGGTCTAAGTATACTTCGTCCTGCCACATTATGGAGGGCTGGACTAGATGACCTCTCGAGATTCCTTTCAGCCCTACATTTTTATGATTCTTTAGTTGAAGGCAGAGACAAAGCAGCCCAAGGATTGAGAACATGTAAAGATATGGGAGAGAGAGGAAAACCCAGGATGAAAGGAGAGAGAGCTCAGTGGTTTGAGCATTGGCCTGCTAAACCCAGGGTTGTGAGTTCAGTCCTTGAGGGCGCCACTTAGGGATCTGGGGAAAAATCAGTACTTGGTCCTGCTAGTGAAGGTAGGGGGCTGGACTCGATGACCCTTCGGGGTCCCTTCCAGTTCTATGAGATAGGTATATTTCTATATACAGAGAAAGATGGGATCAGGGGAACAGCTTGTGGGATTAATGGCAAATAGTAGAAAATAGATCTCCTCAATAGAAAGAAGGAATTAGGGGTGGAAGGAGAGGAGGAATATTCTTCCTGGATGCTTTCAATTTTGCTTTTTTTAAAAGTAGGCAAAATCTTGGACAGTGAAGGGTGCAGATGAGTATAGGAGGAAAAGCAGAGAAGAGTGTTTGAGGAGGGAATTGAATGTGAACTGGAGTCAGTGGGAGTTGGCAGCCTGGGAATTGATTAAGCAAGAGAGGTTAAGTTACTTAGGAATAGAAGAGAGCAAAAGAAGATGACTTCAACTGCTGCAATGAAGGGAGAGAGCCTTTTTCACCAAGTGTGAGGGGGTGGAAGGAATTGGAGAGAAAGGAGCATTGCTGAGAGTGAAATTAGTATAACCAGAGCAAGAAGGAAGAAATGTAAGGAATAGGTATAAGGCTGTCAGGATTGGAGCCTGACAGGGAGGGAGGGTGATGTAAAACAGGGAAATGGAAAATAAGGTGGCCATGAAGAGAGCTGTGTTTCTGGTGCCTCCACCAACTCCCATCACTACCTAATTAATTGATTAAAAATGGTTAGGAATTGTATTTTAAAGTTATTTTACTGAGAAACTATAAACATTCATTTACAAGTAGGATAAAATGTAGGTAAAAATTATGTATGTGTGGGCTTTTTTTTGCAGTGGACAGTAGTTCTGATCAGGCCATGATACACCTGTTGGCTGGCTTGGAGGATGATGGGTATCAAATGGGAGGACACAGAATGTTATCTCAAAACCATTCTCTTGGAAGCTACAGAAATCTCCAGAACAGTGATGATGAAGAAAATGAACCACAGATTGAAAAGGAAGAGATGGAACTCAGTTTGCTAATGTCCCAAAGATGGGATAGCAGCAATGAAGAGCATGGGGAAAAAAGAAGGTATGTATTTGACATGGAAAACAGGCTTTTTCCTTTTTTTAAAGAAATATTTGTCCTTTTTCCCAAATACTTCATGTTTTCAACTCCTGTGAATATGTAACTCCAAATGAAGTGACTTAAATACTCATACACTATCTCTGACTTACAGAAGGGACTCCCGTTGAGCATTGGGAGATCTGGGTAGCTCTCAGGCTAGATATGGCTTTTAAAGTGGTAACACTTGATAATCAGTTTTATATGCATGTTTTTTGTATCCAAGCCTCTAATTTTGCTGTTGAGAACATATTTTAAGGTAACTCTTTCCTGTATCTATGTTCCTGATCTGTCATCCTTTCCATTATAATCCGTTTAGAGCCTTACTGTATATGTTTGACACTTGATGTACCTGGAGTCAATTTAGGAAATACATTTGTAAAGACTGTACAGTCTGACAGTCCAACAATAGCACCATGTGTTCCCATTCACCTTGAGGTCAATGATTAAATCTTACAGTGCACACTTCTTTTCTGGACCACCAGCAGTAGCAGGGGTGGGCAAACTACAGCCCGCGGGACCGTCCTGCCCAGCCCCCGAGCTCCTGGCCCGGAAGGCTCACCCCCCTGCCCCTCCCCCGCTGTTCCCCCTTGCCTGCAGCCTCAGCTCGCTCTCTCTGCCGCCGGTGCAATGCTCTGGGCGGCAGGGCTGTGAGCTCCTGGGGCGACGCAGCTGGAGAGCCCGGCCTGACCCGGTCTCTGTGCTGCACGGTGGCGGTGGCAGCGTGGCCCGGGTCCAGCCGGGCGGCGCGGCTGTAGCACCACCAGCCCCTGGTGCTCCAGGCAGCGCGGTAAGGGGGTAGGAGACGGGGGGGGGGGGGTTGGATAGAGGGCAGGGGAGTTCGGGGTAGTGGTCAGGGAGCAGGGGTGTGGATGGTGGTTGGGGGGGAAACGGGTTGAATGGGGACAGGGGTCCCGGGGGGCAGTCAGGAAGGAGGGGAGGTTGGATGGGGGGGCAGAGGGCAGTCAGGGGACAGGGAGAAGGGGTGGTTGGATGGGGCAAGGGTCCCGGGGAGGCCATCAGGAATGAGAGGAGGGGTTGGATGGGGCGGCGGGAGTCCGGGGGCAGTCAGGGAACAGGAAGCGGGAGGGTGTGGATGGGGCAAGGGTCCCAGAAGAGCCATCAGGGAACGGGGCAGGAGTCCCGGAGGGGGGGCAGATAGGAGGTGGGGGCCAGGCCACGACCCCCTCCCCTAACAGGTCCTCCATACAATTTACTAAACCTGATGGCGGCCCTCAGGCCAAAAAGTTTGGCCGTCCCTGAGCAGTAGGCTGATTCTTTAAGATAAAGGACTCCTGGAGCGCCTTGTGTCATTCTGTATTGATCTCTTTTGTCAACTCAGTATTGACAGGCCCCAAAGGAAGTTATATCCAGCATTTCTCCACCCAAATTCTGATCAGGTCTTTGAGTATTTGAGTTCCATTCAAGAAACTCAAGGCACTTTACAAATATTAATATATTAATTCTAACAACTCTCTTCTGAGGTAGGAAATAATTAAGATCCCCATTTTTAAGATGGAAGAATTGAGGCATGGAGAGATTAACTGATTTTCCTGATGACATACAGAAAAACTCTATTAGACATGGGAATAGAACTTGGATTACCTGACTCCCAGTTCCCATACTTTTTGGACACAAAGCCTTTTTTCCTATCTGATATTACTTTTTCCTCCTTCAAAATATTGTCAAAAGGAAAACTGGATAAAAATATTTCCCTTTTTTTGGACATCACTCTTTTCAAAGTATTTAATCTTGATACTTTGTTATATTAGTACAAAAAATGATTCAGTGGACAGATTTCACTTTTTTTTTTTTTTTTTTTGCATTCCTATGAGTTTATAAATTACTACTTATTTACATTTTCAGGCTAGTAACCCATAATGCCATTCTGGTATACAAAATTATAAAATATTTTAAAAACATTTCTATTAAGATAGGTTTTGTATCCCTTTTTATTTTCATAAAATTTTAAATTGCTTAATAGTTTTTCTAGCGTTCTGTTTTGGAGCCACCAAATAGCTTAGCTGTATGGAACACTATGGATTGCTGTATTTTAAAGAAAAAAATCTCTCTAACGCAGAGCTTCTGCGTTATTTATTTTCTGATTCTCCGCTCCCTCCCCCAATGTCTTTCTTAAACTTTAGTGAACCTTTTTTCCACCCATCTTTTTTTTTTTGTCCTATGCTAGTACTCATTTTGTTTACATTGTTGTTGTAGCCATGTTGGTTCCAGGATAGTAGAGAGAGAGAAGGTGGGTAAAGTAATATCTTTTATTGGACCAACTTCTGTTTGTGAAAGAAACAAGCTTTTGAGCTACACAGAGCTTTTTCAGGTCTGGAAAAGTACTAGCTTGGCAGCCTCAGTGACTTATTTAAAAAACAACAACAAGCCATTACTGAAATAGATACATCACAAGCTAGACAGAGTACCAGCTCATCTCACACAGACCACTCAGTTTCCTTCAGACTTTCAGTTGCTATTAAGCACTGGCAAATTGGAATCCGTATGATACAAAATCAAAGTATCACCCAGGTGCCACAGATCTTGTCTACATTTTCCTGACTACCATTATGGTAGTGGATATCACAGTAAAACCACAGAACAATATTCTTGTGTCTCAATGAAATATCTGACAAATATATTTGCCTTTCCTCTCGTCCCTGAAAAGACATTCCCACTTACCTCCACCATAATTCTTTTCAGAGTCTAAAATATCCTGCTCTTATCAGGGTTGCTTAATTTTCTTTAGGTCAGTGAGCAAAAATATGCATAGAAGCTCAACTGAAGAGGAGGATTCATCTTCAGAAGAAGAAATGGAATGGAGTGGTAACAGTTTGCTTCTAGCTAATCTCTCTATACCTCAGTTAGATGGAACTGCAGATGAAAACGGTGGTAAGTAAGTGGTAAAACTACTTTAAAAATTGAGTTACTTCTTGGAACATAAGTGGTTTCCTGATCTATGTACCAATCCTGGAAGATCTGATTGCTTTCAACTCCCAAGTCAGTGGGAGGGAGATGCTCTCAACACATTGCAGGAAATGTCCCTTAAATACTGTAAATTGGCTTATAAGATGATTATTCATAAAAGGCTTCTGATTCTCCCAACTGTACCTTCCTTCTCCCACCCTGGTGCCTTTTTTTTGTTATGTTCTGAGTAAAGAGGGTCTTCTGTTAGTCTTAAAGGAGAGGGTAAAGCTCATCCAGTTACCATAGGGATTTTTCTGTTTAAAATTTTTATTATGCATACTCAATATAGAAATTACTACTTTCATGAGACCGTTTAAGTCTGCCAGGATTTCACTGTAAGTATATTGAATTTAGTAAACTTGTGAAAGAATCCAGACTCCCTATGTACTGTTTTTCAGTTATATACCACCCATAATTAATACAGTGCTACTCACTTTCAGCCTGCATTTCATTCAATATATTGCATATCTATATCCTGAAATTGCATGAGTTTAAAACTGTGGAACGGCAAGCAGGAACAAGTTAGCAAGGAAGAAGTTTCAAGTTTCAGAATTTAAAAAAAAATATTCTCCCCTTACCCTCATTACCTCTGCAAAAATTAAAAAAGGTCTGAAATGACCTCAATTCATAGTGTGGGTAGTCTGAGTTTGATGATAAGAGAATATCTAAATATTATTTTCTACTTACTTTTAGTAGTGTGATCTATATATTATCTTTATATAAGTATATTGAACAAGGTAATGAAATACACACACACACACACAGAGTTCAATATACTTATATAAAGATAATATAGAGATCACATATATATATATATACACACACATGAACAAATACTTGGTTCTGTGGCAAAGGGATCCTAATATTAAGATGAAGTATTTGCTTTAGTTTTTTTTCTAATTAATAGTAGTCATTTTTCTTTAATGAGAGAGACAAGGTGGGTGAGGTAATATCTTTTATTGGACCAACTTCTGCTGGTGGAAGGTGCAAGTTTTCAAGATGCTCTTCTTCAGGTCTGGGGAAAGAAGCAGAGTGACACAAACCTTGTACCTTCCATCAACAGAAGTTGGGCCAGTAAAAGATGTTACTTCACCTGCTTGTGTGTCTAATATTCTGAGACCAACATGGTTACATCAACATTTTTTTAATATAGTTTTGAGATACTGTATTAATTATACTAAATGGACTACAAACTTGAAATTGCAGATTAAATTCAAACTCTACAACACCGTATCTCTTAGTCTGAAATCTAGCTGGTTATCATGAAATTCTTACTAATTACCTCCCTTGGGTGCAAATTTTGCCCTCCTATGCATGTGCACAAATCTCTATACAATTAATGCAATTTGCATGTGTTCAGTGAGGCAAGAATTTGGTTTTTAAACACTCTTTTTAAACATATACTTTCTGGAATTATTTTGCATTTTAGAAATATATTTTAAAATAATCCATGAAGGGTTATGATAATATGTTGTGACGGTGCCTCATTGCATTGCAAATTTGAAAGTAATAGTATACAATCACAGATAAGAGAGAGGTTGTATACCATGTATTTACTACTTAACAGTAAATAATGACCCTTTGGCAAACTCTTCAATTATTCAGCTGATGAGCTGTCTGGCGTTCTTCTCTTGAATGTTACCCTATTGTTATCTTTTTATCTGAATAATCAAACAAATCCTTCATTGGGTTTCCATGATTTATGGTAATGCATGGAGATAGACACAGAACAATAAATAATGCAAGTTGAAACAGGAGCAAAGCAAATGACTATAGCTAAATCTCAAAATCTGAAATTAATTCTCTAGTGCTAAATTTAGTAATCCTAATAAGAAGCCTGATTTTCAAAGGTAGGGAGCATGTACAGCTTCCTTGACATCATTGGCATTGGTAGGTCAGCACTCCTGAAAATCAAGTCACTTGTATTTAGGTATCTATAGGTAGATTTAGAAGCCTAAAATCTGTCACTGGTTTGAAAATTTGGCATGTGTGTATATGTGTATATATATATATATATATATATATAGTATTTAGGAATGACTGGCAGAATGGCTACTGAACTAATTGTTTAAATGATCTGATCTGGTATGACAACCTCCATGCTCATATGCATCATAGCTAAGTCTGCGAGTCTGTCCTGGAGGTCATGGAAATCATGGATTCTGTGACTTTCCAGGACTTCCGTGATTTCTGCAGTGACCGGTGCAGCTGGCCCAGGGGCTGCCTGAACAGCTCGGGTAGCCCCTGGGCCACCTGCACCAGCCGCTGCTTGGGCAGTCTTGGGCCACTGTGCCCCTTCCACTGCAGCAGCAGGAGTTTGGGTGTGGAAGAGGCAGAGGTGAAAGTAAGCCGGTACGCCCCGGTACGGCGTACCGGCAAGAGCCGGTGTGCCGTACTGGGGTGGCCCGGCTTCCCAAGGCCCTTTAAATACTCTGGGGACTATTTAGAGGGCTGGGGCTCCCGCTGCCTCTACTGCCCTGGGCCCTTTAAATAGCCTCTGGGGGCTATTTAATGGGCCGGGGCGGTAGAAGCAGGGGGGTCCTGGGCCCTTTAAATAGTCCCCAGAACCCTGGAGTAGCAGTGGGACTCCGGGGGCTATTTAAAGGGCCAGGGGCTCCCGTTAGCTCTATGGCCACAGCCCTTTAAACCACTGCCGGAGCCCCCGGCTGCCGCTGCTACCCCAGGGCTCCGGCAGGCTCCGGCAGCTATTTAAAGGGCCCGGGGCTCCCCTGCCTCTACCGCCCCGGGCCCTTTAAATAGCCGCCGGAGCCCTGGGGTAGCAGCGGCAGCTGGGGGCTCCGGCTGCCGCTGCTACCCCCACAGGGGAGGGGAGGGCACTTACCGGTACAGGGCGGGCCGGGGCTGGCTCTGATCCCCCCCCCCCCATCCCTGCCCCTTCCGCCCGAGGTCCCGGCCCTTCCGGGGGCCAGAGCCAGCCCCAACCGAGCCCCGTACCGGTAAGTCCTTATTTCTACTTTCACCTCTGGGAAGAGAGCTGAGGTAGGGGGTTGAAGTGCAGGAGGGGGTGAGGGCTCTGGGCAGTGCTTACCTCGGGGGGCTCCCTGGAAGTGGCAACGTGTCCCTTGGCTCCTATGTGTAGGCCTGGCCAAGTGGCTCTGCACGCTGCCTCCATCTGCAGGCACCGCCTCTGCAGTTCTCATTGGCCGTGACTCCTAGCAAGTGGGAGCTGTGGAGCCAGCGCTCGGGGTGGGGGTAGCACACGGAGCCCCCTGGCCACCCCTACACCTAGGAGCCTACCAGCCCCGCCAAACTCCAAACTCCCACCTCCACCCCGAGCCCCCGCAGTGCCCCTGGGCTGCCCTCTGCCCCAAAGCACCCAAGATTTAGTCAGGGTTTATAGTACAAGTCATTAACAGGTCACAGGCTGTGAATTTTTGTTTACTGCCCGTGACCTGTCCACTACTTTTACTAAAAATACCCGTGCCTAAAACGTAGCCATAATCATTGTCATAACAATCTTGCCCATAAATAAAATATGATTTGGATTTTTTATGGGAGTTCCTTTCATAGAGGTATCTTTAAACGGTTAATATCTTAAGATAGGGGGAATATTTTGAAATAGGGGAGGGAAAAAAGTAAAAATAATTGCTTTTCTTCCATTCCAGACAATCCTTTGAATAATGAAAGTTCTCGAACTCACTCCTCCATAATTGCAACAAGTAAAATGTCCGTAAAGACCTCGATGTTTCACAAAGATGCTACTACGCTAGAACCCCCATCTTCCGCTAAGATTACTTTTCAGTGTAAACACACAAGTGCCCTTTCTTCCCATGTTTTGAATAATGAAGATTTAGTAGAAGAGCTTTCACAACCAAACACTGAAGCAAGACCAGATCTTTCAGTCCATTCTCTCACAAAAGAAAGCACTTATGCTGCAAAATGTCCAACATCATTCAGCAATAGCGCCCATTCTGAAAACTCTCACAAGGAAAGTAATAAGGATATTCTTCCAGTTTCTTCATGTGAAAATAATATTTTTGACTATGAAGAAGATATTTCATCGGTGAGCAGACAGATACCAAGTAGGAAATACACCAGCATCAGAAAGGTAGAAAAAGATGATGCCTCTTTTATGCATATGAGCTGCCACATTGGTGATAGTGTGTTGAGTAAAAACTCATTCAGTTTTTCAGAGTTAAGCCTCTCCAAAAATAAAATACCCTCTGAAGCAAATGAAAAATCCAGCAGCACAGGTAGCTTTTTCCCTTCAACGGTAACAGAAAATTGTGAATTGGTGTCTTGCTCAGGAGGGAATCGAACTGCAGGGCATTCTGTTGAAAGTAGCACTGATGAAGAAGGTAGCCTTAATAAACTTAAAATTAGGTATGAAGAATTTCAGGAGCATAAGACAGAAAAACCAAGCCTCAGTCAACAAGCAGCACATTATATGTTTTTTCCCAGTGTGGTTCTTTCTAATTGTCTCAGCCGACCACAAAAATTAGCTCCTGTGACGTATAAATTACAGCAGGGCCACAGACAATCCAGGTTAAAGCTGAATAAAAAGAAACTGGGTCTTGGCAATCATCAGGAGCCTGCAGGTGTCAGTGATATTGCATCCATGAAGGAAAGCTGCTATCCACGAGATGATGCTTGCAGTAACATTCCTGACAAGGACAGTGCATTACCTAGCGATTTAGTTCAAGTTCCTCATGGTGCTTTTGAAAACAAAATGCCTACAAATAATGCTAATTGTATTGACTGCCAATTTAGAGATGGATCCCTGGAAACAGAGCAGTCATTTGGATTATGTGGGAATAAATATACACTCCGAACTAAACGAAAAGTAAATTATGAGACTGAAGACAGTGAATCAAGTTTTGTCATGCACAACTCAAAAATTAGCCTACCTCAGCCCATAGAAAGTGTTGAAAGTTTGGATGGGTCTCAGAAATCTCGAAAACGTAGAAAACTCTCTAAAAAACTGCCACCTGTTATTATCAAATACATTATAATTAATAGATTTAGAGGCAGAAAAAATATGCTTGTTAAAATAGGAAAAATAGATTCTAGTGAGGAACAAGTGATACTTACAGAAGAAAAGATGAACCTATATAAAAAGCTTGCACCTTTAAAGGACTTTTGGCCAAACGTTCCTGACTCCCCTGCAACCAAATATCCTATTTATCCATTAACACCAAAGAAAAGTCACAGAAGAAAAGCAAAACATAAGTCAGCTAAGAAAAAAGTTGGAAAACCACAAAAAGCAAGTAGTAAAAATATTAAAAGAACTTTATCTTTCAGAAAAAGAACTCATGCAATCCTTTCTCCCCCTTCACCATCTTATAATGCTGAAGCTGAAGACTGTGACTATCATTATAGTGACGTTATGTCTAAATTAGGTTTTCTCTCTGAGAGAAGCATAAGCCCAGTAAATGCATCTCCCCCTCGCTGCTGGTCTCCCACTGATCCAAAAGCAGAAGAAATTATGAATGGACTAGACAAAGAAGCTTTACTTATTAAGAGTCCTAACATGTACATCAGCAAGACTGTTAATTCCATTGTAGGAAAAAATAGTCGAGCAAAAACTCAGGTTAAGAAATGTAAAAAGAAATTTGCTACTGTAGCTACTAAGAAAAGGAACAAGATTAATCAGACTAATAAAACAGCAAATGATGGAAAGAAGAAACCTAGGACAAAACAGAGACAAAAAATAGCTGAAAAAATGTCAAGAAAGCGTATGACAGTTAAAGATGAAAAAGGAAATACTTGTTCTGCTGCAGAAGTTAAATTTGTGCTGAAACATCAAGATCTGCCTGAAATTACTCACAACTTTGGCAGCTCACAACCACTTCTTACTCAGAAAGATGTTCCTCTGACTGGCTATTCAACAGGACATCTACCATCAACACAGCTCCCCTCAACAGCTGATGTACAAGGAAATTCATCTGTCTGTTTTCATCCATTGCTGGAAACTGATAAGCCTGTGGATTTACAAGGTTTGTCTACTCCAAGAGAAAATCTTCATTCATCTGTCATTTCTGCTCCTGTGATACCTGGAAGGGAAATAACAAAAATTAACTCCCAAAGGTCTAAGAGTCAAAATGCTGTGTTTCGAATGAAGGAATCTATTTTGATTCAAAATAATATATTTGACCCATCTAACCACTCATCTCAGGTAACACAGAATGTATGTATCTCTAAAGATAAAACATCTACAAAGACAGAAGAGATTATAAATTCACAGAATAGATACTTGTCATCAGTTGGAAAATTAAATGAAACTCATAGCTTTCTAGATATAAAGAAGACAGATCAGTTGCATACCACTAATTTTTTACATTGTAAAGACAATAATCAACAGCAGATTGTGTGCTTACCAGAAGCATCAAAACATGCTTCTTCTATACTTAAATCATCTGAGGAAAGCCATGGATCTCTTCAGTTGCCTAAGAACTGTTTTGTAACTTCTTTAAGGAGTCCAGTGAAACAGCTAAAATGGGAGCAAAAACAGAGAGGATTTATTTTTGATATGTCTCATTTTAAACCTGAAAGAATAAAACATCGGTCTTTGTCAGAAACCATCTCGCAAACAAAAACTATCTCCCAGTGTGAAAACAGGACTGTAATGACCCCATCAGCATTCAGTGAAGGACAGTCTGGATTAGCTGTTCTAAAAGAGTTACTACAAAAGAGACAGCAAAAAGCACAACATGCAGGTATTTTGCAAGAGCCATTATCAGCTTCCCCTCAGATAAACAAAAGTATTTCTTGCTCTCCTGAACAGCATAAAGCAATTAAAAGATCACAGTCAGTCACATCATCAAGAAAGTCTCGCACTCCCAGAAATACAAAACCTAAAGAAAAAGCTCCCAAACCTTTAAAAGTGGATTCTTCAAACCAGCATAACACTAATCAGATTGACAATTTTATATCTGATGACAGCCCCATTTTTTTTTCAGACCCAGGCTTTGAAAGCTGTTACTCACTTGAAGACAGCCTGTCACCAGACCATAATTACAATTTTGATATTAATACCATAGGGCAGACTGGATTTTGTAGTTTGTACTCTGCAAGTCAGTTTGTCCCAGCAGATCAAAGTCTGCCACAGAAGTTTTTGAGTGATGCAGTTCAGGATCTTTTTCCTGGACAAACAGCAGAAAATGAACTTTTTAGTCATAATAGCCAAAAATCTGAGGAAGAAAAACATCGCTCTTCAGACCCAAGTACATGGATAACATCTGGTGCTCTAAGTCCTGAACTTTTTGAGAAAACCTCTATGGATAACAATGAGAACCATCGCCGTGGTCAGTGGAGAAACAATGTTCATCCTTCAGCGTCTCGAACTAGCTCATCAGTAGATATTTTCTGTACGCAACAGGCAGGGGACTATGTAAATGAGAAATTCAAGTTGAATAGAAATCCAGTAAATAAAGAGGTATTTCTTAGCCTTCCACAGTCAAGCTGTTCAGACTTCATTCAAAGCTGCACTAGAAAAGAAACCACTTTTGAATCATGTCAGCCACTTGGTTCAATTAATACCTCTTTTACTTCCGTATTGTCTTCTCCGGACGGTGAGCTCGTGGATGCAGCTTCTGAGGATTTAGAGTTGTATGTTTCAAGAAACAATGAAGGATTAACTCCAACTCCAGATAGTTCACCAAGATCAACCAGTTCTCCCTCACAGTCAAAGAATGGAACTTTTACGCCTCGTACTGCTCACATTCTTAAACCTCTCATGTCCCCACCAAGTCGTGAAGAAATCATGGCAACTTTGCTAGATCATGACCTTGCAGAAACAATTTACCAAGAACCATTTTGCAGCAATCCGTCTGATGCACCAGAAAAGCCAAGGTAATTTGTCTGTACACTTTTATTACAAGGCATTTCTATATGTATGTATATTTGTAATTATGTTAAATCTAACTACATGTATTCCTAAAGCTAATTTTAACTATATATAGGAATTTTTCACTCTCAGATGTAAAAGATTTGAAGTGATAAACATAAATTCCAAGGCTTTTGTTTTAACTCTGTAGTTAAATAAAATAATTGTCCTTCCCTTACCATTACCCACTTTAATGCCACATGCCAATTTTGCTGTGCCAATTTTGCTGATCAAAGGAAGAATGAGCTGCTATCTTCTCCTTTGGTGAAGGAAGACATCTGCCCATGTGACTTGCTATAGAGCAGGGATAGTCCATTATTTTTTGTAAGGTCCAAATTTCTTGGTCAAGGTCCAGACTCCAGAGAAACATTTTTCACACCACAATAGCAATAATGATCGTAAGTAAATAAAAAGAGTTTGTAGTCAATTCAAAAGCGTCTGGTGGTCCATATTTGGCCCACAGTCCACCTGTTGTCCATTCCTGCTCTAGAGATTACAGCTATCAGGACTCTTCCTGGTTTTAATCTTGAGGACTGCCTGTAATTCTGACAAGTGCATAGATACCCCATACCTTTAATTGATGACAATTGTTGACCATGCTATGATGTATGTAAGTAGTGAAACTGGTCATATGTTCACAGTGTACTAAGGGATGCTTCCTCACAATGCTGTACACGTGTTACCTTTACTAATTCTGTACTAAATGTACTAACAGCTGCTTCTTCCAGAAATTCATTGGCATTTTATATCAGGATCAGAAAGCTTAGTGGTCCTTCACCTGTGATTCTTTAACCAAATGGGATTTCTGCTTCCTTCCTGGAACTACATCATGTTTTAATATTTTCTACCTCAAAACATCAAGCTACTGTCTTTGCAAATATATTATTACCGACAGTTAAAATTTAATTTTGTTTTAGTGTGAAAAATGGCCTTTCCAGTAGTTTAAAATACTGTACTGAACAACTCTCCATGATGTTAGAGACTCCGGTTTGTTCTCACATTCTTGAACTAATAGGAGTTGAGAGCTGTGTGGAGGTGGCATGCTCTATCTCTGAGGGAAAAGTGATTTCCTTTAGTGATTTCTCTTGCTGATTCAGGAGAGTGTTTGAGAGAGTCTGGATGGAACTACGTCACTCCTCTTTTGAAAAGTTGATGATTGTTATAGGATATGTAGTGTGGAAGATAAGAGGTAAAGCAGGTAGCATTTGGAAGAGATCCTTGGGGCACCAAGAGTGATTCAGAAACTCCCATCCCTCCACTAGAAAGAAAGAAAGGAGTTACTCTCAGTAGATTTCCAGTTTAGGGCAGAATAATAGTTTAAAATATTCTCTTTACAGGGAGATTGGAGGACGGCTTCTCACAGTAGAAACTAGACTTCCAAATGATCTGCATGAGTTTGAGGGAGATTTCTCATTGGAAGGACTACGCCTCTGGAAGACTGCATTTTCAGCCATGACACAAAGTGCTAGACCAGGTTCACCGCCACGTAATTGTCATTCCATTGCTGGCAAAGGAGAAATTAATAGCCATAAAACTAGCAAAGATAAAAAAATAGTCATCATGCCGTGTAAATGCGCACCAAGTCGCCAACAGGTTCAGACGTGGCTTCATGCCAAAGAAGAGTATGAGCATATCAAGAAGTTGCCTAAGGATCAGTCTGTTGACACTGAGAAAGCAGCAGAGAATTTCAGGTCCATAGCATTGCCTATAGATCAGCCTACTGAAGTGGTAAAAACAGCTAAGAATTTCAGTTTACCTAGCCTGCAAGACAGCATACCTATTGTGCCTACAAAAGATGCTCCTGTTTCACAGGCAGATCCTACACCAACACAGACCAAGGAAACTTGTGATAAATATATTAATACTGTACAGATTTCTACAAATACCATAGAACCCAGTAAAACTCCATCTGAAAGCAGGACATTGCTGCTTGCTCCTTCAGCAATAGAACTTGATAAAGAAGAAGAGGATGATGATTATTATGTCAATTATAGTTCACCAGATTCACCAGTGCTTCCTCCTTGGCAACAAGCAGCATCCCCAGATTCCAAACCATCTAGTTTAGAAGATGCAGACTGGCAGAGTCAGAACATAATTTCGTCTCCTGTGGAAGAAAATGGCACAGCACACAGTGAGAATGTACAGAAACATGTCAAAGATGAAGGTCGGGCATCCTTCAGCACATCTCCACTTCTGGTCAGAGAAGATGCTGGAAATTCCGAATCAGTTTGCCTACACAGCACACCCATTGTACAGAGAAAATGTCAAGAAAGAATAGCTGAAGCACTTGATTTTACTCCTTTATCAACAGGTAAATTTATTAATTAAGCCAGGTACAACAAGAAGAGGTACAAAAACATTTCGTGCAAATAATAGGAAAAGAGATTAATATACTTTGAAATAATTGAAAAATAACCATCTCTCTACAGGGAAGGCAAGTTAAACATGTTTTTATTTTTTAAAGGGATATATTTCACAAGCGTTTATCCAGTGAAAGTAATTATTCAATTATGAATTAAGATTTGAGTGTCAGAACACCTTAAGAACTGTGGTACTGTGGCTAGAATATGAATTCTAAAGTGATGGTTAAAACATGAACAACATAATTGAAATTAAATGTAGAGTATTTTTGAGTCATTCAGTCTTTTTTGCTTAAGTCGCTGGTATGTTTCAAACACATACTTACTTTGAAATTAGAATATAAATATTAAATATCTTAAATTTTAAGACTGTCCAAGATAACCATGTGTTTTTGTCTTATTATACAGTGCCATATAGTCTGTAAAACACACTAGCCTATCAAAGCTGTTCTTTGGACTGGAGGTGATCAATTTGTGCACATTATATTAGATAGAAGAATTTTCTGTTTCCTGGTAGGTAGTTCAGTTTTCTGAGAATGTTTGGGGGAAACTAAATGACATTTGCATTTGTTCTATGTTTTTACAGAACCAAAGATGCAGAAATTGAATCATAGAAGAGGTAATAACTCTGACACTCTTCGAAAAGTACTTTTAACAACACAAGTGAAGGTAAATAAGAATTGGAAACAAAGATTCATGTTTATTAAATTACATTTAAGTGCGCTTTCAAGTTCAGAAGCAAAAATAGTCCATGTGTCAAGATAAACAAGTACCTTTATCTCACTTGTACTTATATTTTGACCTTTTCAATTTTTAGAATTTGTAGAGTCTGTGATAAATTGTCTATTTTTCATGGGCTTTTGCTTTGTTTTTGCTGTTGTGATCTGGGAAATTATGGTTATCTGTGTGTGTGCATGTTTAATAAACATACACACTAGACAGAGTAATCATGGTAACTAAATAGGAATTATAAGGATACAAATACAAAAAGAATAATGAGAGCAAAGTGATAAACCTGTCATTTGATCACATCAAATCCTAAAATGTCTCTCTTTCTATATATTCTTATGATTTTTTTGTAAAAAATTGATCATTACAAACTTTATTTGTTGTTTCAATGTTAAAATTTTAGTGTCAATATACAATAGTGAGAATAAGTGCATGTATATATAAACAAACACACAACCAAGAGATGAAATTATACAGTATGTGAATAGGTGCTTCTAGATGAATCTATTATACAGGTTTGATCAATGCAAAAGTGACTACTTCATTGCTCAGTTTATAAGTACCACATGTTGACCAAAATCCCCTTTATAATGTATTTTTTCGTGGCTTTGAAACGTTCTGAAAGTTGAAATTGAAGAGGCACTTGCCCCTTTTTTTAAATTCTGTTACACTATGAGATTTCATTAAAATTAGACCAAAAAGGGAAGTTGATACAACAGTTGGTTTGGTTTCCTATTGGAAACTGACACAAGAAGGTAGGATAAGGTCTTGTCTACATGGTGAGTTAGTGCGTGGCAAGATGTTGCACTGTAGATTCACATCCTGGTTTGTTACACACTAAGGGTACGTCTCCACAGCAAAATAAAAATAATAACTGTCAGTGAGTATCAGAGCTCAAGTCAACTGGCTGGGTGTGCACTACGAGGCTAAAAATAGCCATGTAGACATTTGGGCTCAGTCTGGAACCCTGGTACTGAGACCCTGCTGGGGTCTTATTACCTGGGCTCCAGCCCGAGCCCAAACATCTGCAGTTATCTTTATCCCTGTGGTACAAGCCCAAGTCAGTTGACTCAGGCTCTGAGACTTGCTGCTCTGGGGTTTTGTTTTGTTTTGGTTTTTTTGCTGTGTAGACGTATCCTAACTTGTCGTGTTGACAAGGGCTAAGTGAAAGTTTCCTTATAATTGTTGTAGAGGAGCTTTTAACTTTAGGTTGCTAAATAGGAAAACAGTAACCCGAAGAATGAAACATAAATATATTAATCTATAGATTTTCATCTTTTTGCTGCATATATTTCTTTCAATAGAATCAGTTTGCTGCTCTCAATGCCCCAAAGAAAGAAACTTCTCAGATTGAAGGACCATCTTTAAACAACTCTTACGGTTTTAAAGTCAGTGTGCAAAACCTGCAGGAAGCAAAGGCTATACATGAGGTAACTTGCTGCAACGCCAAAGATTCATAACTTTATTCATGCTTTATAATTTTATTTAAGGAAGGAGGAGTTTGAAGGGAGAAATATTGTTGAATTCTATCCTTGTTAATCAGCGTTTGGTATTTCTATTTTTTAATAAAGCTTCTATAGTAACTTCTGTCTGAGGCTCTCAAAGTTCTTTCCTTTTGACAGTATTGAATTAAGTCTCACAACACCTTTTTTGGCAAAGTAAGTGTTATTCCCATTTCCCTATAGAGGAAACTAAACTATAGATGTTTAAAGGCTTCTATGAAATCTAATGAGTTAAAAGTAGTTTTAGATACTGCATAACCCCCTAAACCATCACTAATTTGGGTATTTTTAATGTTTTTTAAACTGTTTTTCCTCTTATCTATTGCTTTATGAAAGACTAACAGAAAATATACAAAGTGCTGTCAAATGTACAAAGTAAACAAACTCAAAAGAGAGTAAAGGCAATAGTTTAATCTATCAGTTACAGTAATCTTAGGTGTTATGACAACGGAAAAAAAATCAGACTTTTTTTTTTTTTTTTTTTTAAGTTAACTGTCTCCCTTTTATGGCTAGTCCAAGATTACAAAGGATGGCAGTTGCAGAACCAGGAATACAATATCCATATCCTGACTCTCAATCCTTTCTGTTAACCACTAGGCCACACTCCTCTGAATTTTTATTTTTGATATTGCCCTTACTGAGAAGGAAAGGGTAAAGATTCCTATTCAGCATAACACATACATACAGAGGTGTCAGAAGCTTACTTTGAATGGGGGCAGGAGGTGGAGACGTAGGAGTGGCATGTATGCTGTGCATGGGGAGACTTGTATGGACAGGGTGGAGAGGAACAGCTCAAGACTCAGGGTGGTGCAGGGTTCTAGTTGTTCACGTGTCTCTCACCAGCTGCTGTGGGTAGCTGCTCTCAGCCCTGACCCAATCATCTCAGTTCCTACTTGCTTCCCAGCCTGATCCCAGGCACTGCAGCAGTTACTCTAGCCCTTCCACGTCCTGCTCTTGCTTCTGCCCCCTGTGTGTGTGTGCTGTTTACAGGGAACATTGCTTCCCAGAATGTATAGGAGTGTGACATGTGGGTCCAAAAACTTGGATCAGTTTACACAATATTTCTACTGCCGGGGTGCTGACTGCCCCTAATCCCCATCCCCGGTTCCATCACCCCTTCATACAGTAACTCCTCACTTAATGTTGTAGTTATGTTCCTGAAAAATGTGACTTTAAGCGAAACGATGTTAAGCGAATCCAATTTCCCCATAAGAATTAATGTAAATGGCGGGGGTTAGGTTCCAGGGAAATTTTTTTTACCAGACAAAAAACTATATATTATATAGATATACACACAGTATACCTTTTAAACAAACAATTTAATACTGTTCACAGCTGTGATGATTGTGAAGCTTGGTTGAGGTGGTGAAGTTAGAGGGTGGAAGAGGGAGGGATATTTCCCAGGGAATGCCTTGCTACTAAATGATGAACTAGCACTTGGCTGAGCCCTCAAGGGTTAACACATTTTTGTTAATGTAGCCTCTCACACAAGTCTCTCTCTGTCTGTGTCCCCTCCCTGCTCTATAGGGAGAAGGGGTAAGAGGGGGGAGGGGGACACCCTGACATTAGCTCCCTTTCTTCCCCCACTGCACAGCAAGCAGGAGTCTCTGGGAGCAGCTCCAAGACAGAGGGCAGGAACAGCACATGGCAGTGGGGGGAGGGACAGCTGAACTGCCGATTGATAGTCTGCTGGGTGGCTGCAGCACAGGGAACTTAGGGGAGCTGACAGTGGGGCTGCCGGTCCACCGTGGTTACAAGCCCCCACCATTTAGCTGCAACAGGCTGCTCTTCCTGCAAGCAGTGGACAAAGCCAGCGGCTGCCAAACAATGTTAGAAGGGAGCATTACACAACTTTAAACGAGCATGTTTCCTAATTGATCAGCAACCTAACAAAGTTAACCAGGACGACTTTAAGTGAGGAGTTACTGTACTTTAAGCAAGTGAGTAGTCCTCATGAAGTTAAAGTGCTTAAGTGTTACTGTGAATTTGGGCCAAAATGCTTTTGAATGATCACTTAGGCTGAAATGTAATCACTCCTTCAGCATGTCCTTCAGAGTAGCCTCCTCATTCACCCTCCAACTTTTCGGTGGGGGTTCTACTGGGCTCTGTCTTTGGTCCCCTTCTCTTCTCCCTTGCCACAGTATCTCATAGTAATCTCTTATCTAAACACAACTTCAACTACTGGCTGTATGCTGATGGCTCACAGATCTACCTCTCTACTCCAGATCTGTCTCCTGTCCAAACAAAATCTCGGTCTGTCTCTCATTTCCTCATGGATGTGCAGCCATCAGTTCAAGAGCAACATGGGTAAAACAAAGCCTCTTTATCTTCCCTGCCAAGTCCTCCCACTAGCTCTTTTCTTAATTTCTGTGGACCACACCACCATCCTGCCTGTCACTCAGGCCTGTAACCTGGGCATAATTTTCAATTTAGACCTCTCTCTAGGTCCTTCCATCCTGGCTATGTCTAAATCTTGTCAGTTCTTTCTGCATAACATCTCCAAGTTATAACCTTTCCTATCTGTCCACAAAGTAAAACTCTCATCCAGGCTCTTGTCTTGCATCTTGATTACTGCAACATCCTACTATCTGGCCTTGACAAATCCAGACTTGCTCTGCTCATATCCATTCAGAATTCTGATGCAAAGATCATTTTCCTAGCTTGTCACTTTGACCATATCATCCCTCTCTTTGCATTCTTTCATTGCTCTCCCCATTGCATCAGACATAAGCTGCTTGTATTCACTTTCATGGGCCTTCATAGTCATCGCCACCCTCCCTAGCATCCTATTTGCTCTTGAGCTGTCGACACTTGCCTCTGATTAACCCATTGATGCCAGCTTCCATCACCCACTTATTAAATTTTCAAACAAACACCTTTGTGCTTTCTCTCATACTGCCCCTCACATTTAGGAGGCATTCCCCTGTAAACATCTACAAAACTACCTTATCTACCTTCAAATCCCTCTTCAGAACTCCCCTTTACCATGATTCTTGCAAAAAACTTGTTACGTTAGGCCACTGGTGTGCAGGGGGGCTGTAGGGCACACACTCTGGGAGGGAGTTTGGGTCTGGGAGGGGGCTTGGGGCAGGGGTATGGCAGGGGGCTCAGGGTGCTGGATGGGGAGGGCGCTCACCTCTGGCGGTTCCCCGTCCCTGCTGCTCCTGACGGAGGCGCGGCCGGGCAGCTCTGCAAGCAGGCACTCTGCATCCGTCTGCAGGCGCCGACCCCTGCAGCTCCCATTGGCCTCAGTTCCCAGCCAATGGGCTGGGAGCCATGGAGTCAGCCCTCAGGGACGGGACAGAGGCAGGGTGCCTGCAGAGCTGCCTGGCCGCGCCTCCGCCAGCAACAGCAGGGATGGGGAACCACTTGCGAGGAGCCCCCAGAGGTGAGCGTGAGCCCCATCCGGCACCCCGAACCCTTCCCACGCCCAACCCCCTGCCACAAGCCCCCTCCCGGACCCAAACTCCCTCCCAGAGCACGCCCCGCAGCCCCTCCCATGCCCCAACCCCCTACTGGCCCCACACTAACTGCACTATAAACCGGACTTTCAATGCAGATCAGAAATGCCGGTTTATAGAGCTTACCGGTTGGTGAAGTGCCGGATAAAAGAGCTTTTACTGTATAACTTCTCTGATGATTCTGTGCCACTGGACATCTGCCAAAAACTCTGATAAATTCTGTGGAAAGTTTTGGATATTGTTCAGTCCTGTCACAAAGATCTTCACCAATAGAGTTTCTAAACTCCCTATAATCTTCTGGGTTTTGTTCTCTTTAACTCCTATGTTGAGCTCTAAAGAAGAACAAAAAATCAAATATTCATTTATTTGCACCTTCAGATCATGCAGTCTTATTTTGATGGGAATATCTTTTGAAACTTATCAAATAATACATAAAATATATTTGGTGGATGCTAAATTACTCTAATTATCTATTTAGGCTAAACTTGACATTTAAATTATTACTCAGAAAGCCAGAACTGTTTTATTTCAGATTTAGAAGGATCATATCCAGAAGGGCAAGATACTTAGTACTACACAAAAAGTATTATCAAAAAACTCTACAATCCATGTTGATTCAGTAAATTGTTTCTTTCTTACTGAAAAAGCCCAGTACTTCCACTTTGTTGACTGATGATGCAAGAAGTAGGACTCAGGAAGTAGCAGGAACCCTGAGCAGTATAGTGCACTGTCCCGATTACTAGTAGAACCACAGTCAGTTTCAGCTTAATTTTAACTTTCACTTTTACAAATTAAGTTTTTGGTTTTGAAGAAAATATTCCAAATGTACTGTTTTCCTAAATCTGTTGATAGACTGATACTGTAGCTGTATCTGCTTAGACCAGATTTATGTATAGTGCCAAGCCTGTAACCATTGTGTGTAAGTTCTAAGAAGTATTACCGGATACATTAATTTCAAAGGCATTGAGAAAAGAGAGGAAGAACTGTGTTTGGAGTTTTCCCTCTTCCCACCACCTCCAACCGTTTGCTACTCCCTTGTCCCTCTTGTGTCCAGTACTCTGCTGCTTCCTTGTCCTGATCTTCGCCTACCTGCTAGAGTCACTTCAACTCAAGTCCTCTGATTCTTCCATACCCAGTTTTTTATCCCCTTAATCTGCAAACAAGCAAACTGACTTTTGTACTTGAAATGACCTTCCGTTATAAAACAAAGGAGTACTACCTGTGTCTTCTCATATTCTTCCCCAGTGGGCACTCCTTGTTCAACCAGGAGGGGGAATCTGTGAGTCTTTTGGATGCTAGCTATTGTGCATTCTAGAAAAAGGTTTTTTTTTTCTTCCTTAAAGCTTCTAAGCTTTGTTTTCTTTTTTTAAAGCTAGATTTCCAACTATATGGGATAAGCAAGGAATTTATTAACAAATACCTACATTTCTTTTTTCAAAATGAAAATGTCATTTTGCAGAGAAAATGGAAAATACAAAAAATACATGGAATAACCCTAAATTATGTTATAGTGTAGAATTACCAAGTTTTTGTATGTCCGTTGACCAACTAAATGGAAGGATGGTCTTGTGGCCCCGAGTATTTTGTTTAAGATTCTGTCACTTAATCTCTCTATGCCTGTTTCCCCAGCTGAGGTGGAACTTTGTTGCACACAAATGTTGAGGCTAAATTCAATAAGATTTGTAAAGCAGTTTGAGAGTCTCTGATGGAAAATGATACGGAAGTGAAAAGTGTTATAATTTAATATTATGGATTATGTAACTTTCATGTTCTTGGTATTGCTATTTGAAATGTTTAATCAAGACTTAAGACCATGAGAACAGTACCCATTAGAAAACAAACATTCAATATGTAATAATTATTCCAAGTTAGTTTACTTAAAAATACAGTTGTCTACTGGTAACCTTGCACAAAACAATTAATATTTTTTTAAAAACAGATTCTAAAAATGTAGGCTTAGTCAGCTGTTTTTTACCTCTCATGTGTAAGTAGTTTTATATAAATGTATTGGACCCTTGCTTATAATGATTTCATTTGTATGAATAATCTGCTTCTTTCAAAACTGTGTGAAATTCAATTGTTTGAAGAGAGCCACAAAATATAAACTTGTACTTGGGTTTTGTTTTGTTTTTAATGTAGGTCCAAAACCTTACACTCATCAGTATGGAGTTACATGCTCGAACCAGACGAGACTTGGAGCCAGACCCTGAGTTTGATCCTATCTGTGCTTTATTCTTCTGCATCTCATCTGACACAGCACTGCCAAATACTGACAAAAGAGAAATCACTGGTGCTATAGTGATTGATAAAGACAGAACAATCTCAAGCCAAGGTTCCTATTTTTTTTTCTTAGAGTACTTTACCAAAATTGGTATCTTGTAAAAATGAAGCATTAGCAAGCAATGATCAAATATGGTTCTATAGTATTGTTTTATCACATTTAATTTCCTCTTGTGAGTATTGGATGAAAGGCCATATTAAGCATAGGTAGAGTTTTTTCCTGCTTATATCTTCCTATGAACCATCGCATGGGTTGTAAACCACAGATATGATACATGTATGCAGTAGACCTGTGTTTGTGTACTTGTGAGCAAGCTCCTGCAGTGTTCTAGAGGTGTAAAGAGGAAAATTTGCCTTAGTCTCCTGCTGAAATTGCTGGCTAGCTACAAATAGAAAATGTTAAATCAAGACAGTATGTTTAATATTTTACTTAAGGGTTATATTTGTGGTTTTATCTGATCCTTTTAGGATCTGAACAGGGGCCCTTATTGTATTGTACCTTTTTGGCTTTGTTTAGACCAGTGATACTCAACCTGTGGCTCTAGAGCCGGATGTGGCTCTTCATGGCCCTACAGGCGGCTCTCGCAATGTAGGCATCTGATCGGCGCTCCACTCTATCAGGCAGCGCGGGGAGCACTGAGCAAATGGACCAGCAGTGTGGGAGTCGCTGAAGCTCTCCCTCCCAAAGGGGGAAAGAAAAGGAGCTGCTGGGATCCCCCCACAGGTAAGAGTAGAGATCACCTCCCACCCAGCAGCCGGGGGGCAGAACGGGGAGAGACCGCCACTCCTTCTGCCCAGCAGCCAGGAGGGGATGAAGAGAGAGAGTGCTGCTGGGAGAGGGGATGATGTGTCGTGTCATGGTGTGTCAATATATGATGATGATGTGCCACTGCATCATCATCAGACATTGAGGAAACATCATGACACAAAGATCACAATGTCGGTACTTGATTTTAAGGTGCTCTGCAACTCCATTTAATGGTGAAGTGGCTCTCCAGCTGTTAAAGGTTGAGTACCACTGGTTTAGACTATTAAAAAAAGTCCTGTTTCTTTTAGGATGTATTCTGGGGAATTAAAAAAAAAAAGTGGCATTATAGCTGTATATTAAACCACAAAATACTGTCTAACAATAAAGGCGTAGCCTAAAACCTACCAATGAAAAGGAATTTTAGTCTTAAGGCAACAGTTCCATCCTTCACCTGCTTCTTTGTTAAGATATTGCAGGAATTTTATGGGTTTAGGTGAAGTCCCTAATATTATTTTTAATGTAACTTATTCTGGTATTTGTTTCTTCGTTAGTATTTTTAATTAACTCCATTATTGTACTGAGTGAGAGTTGTCATGAGAGGCTGTTATGGCTCCTTAGGAACTGCTCTGAAATATTATGAAGAAAACTCTCTGTGCATAAGACTAGAAGTATATTGAAAAATCAGACATACTGATCTGCAGAATTTATTTAGTGACTAAAAAAAGGTAGTTCATGTCAATGTTGTGATGATCTTTCTTCCTTTTATTGGAACGTGCTCTCGCTGTTTTCTTAGTGAAGAGCTTGTCGAACTCCTGGAGGAGTGACTGGAGACTGAGCTGCACGTCATAGTACATTAGTGCATTTTAACTGGCAGCCTATATTTCTAATTAACTCTGAAAATGCACAGACTTATTTTTTTGAGCTAATGTGGTCTATTGTATTCATCTTTTATCGAGCTTCTTTTAAAACTCCAGTTCATTGTTTTTAATCAGAGATGTTATGATCTGTTATGTAAGGGAATTTTGAAGACACATTGTTGATCTGCTTCATTCCACTTCCTCTCTGATTGGTTATTTTTTATTTCCTAGAGTCAGTGGGAGGTTTTTGGTGTTTTAAAAAGTGTACTATGTTGTATAGGGCTTTTCATATTCAAAGCACTTTGCAAAGAACCAGTCTAAAGAAGTGTAATTAATTAAAATAGATATTTTGCATAAAGAATATAAAACATAAGATGCAGTACAGTTCTTTAACATTTTTCTTCAAATATACACCTCTACCTCAATATAACGCTGTCCTCGGGAGCCAAAAAATCTTACCGTGTTATAGGTGAAACTGCGTTATATCGAACTTGCTTTGATCCACCGGAGTGCGCAGCCCCGTCCCCCCCAAAGCACTGCTTTACTGCATTATATCCGAATTCATGTTATATCGGGTCACGTTATATCGGGGTAGAGGTGTAGTTCTTAGCCTGACTGTTGTGGATGTAAAATGCTAACATTTTTCCTTGGGTCAAATTTGCTTATCTTTGGGAATTTCTAGAAAATTCTCTCTTCTTTATGGAACAATTTGCAAAGGGAAAAAAGGGAAAACTTATGCCTAAAACCCACCTTTGAGAACAAAAAGAATCCAGAGAAGGATTAATTGTATTAGTAGTTTTTAATCAATATTAAGACAGATATGAATGTACTTTGTAGAGACAGAAATGATTTTCTCTGTTCAAAGGATTTGAGTTGTATCTTTTATTTTAAAGAATAAGAGAGACTGGAGTTATGGAGTTTGTCCTAATAATTAATGATTATTTCACTTGTTTTCTAGGTAGCAGAGACCAGGCCCCTTTGCTCACAAGATCTGGAATTACAGGACTAGAAGTCACTTATACTGCTGACGAGAAAGCTCTTTTCCAGGAAGTAGTGAATATTGTAAAAAGGTAGCATATCTGTGTGTTCTGCTTTTATTTTTCAGGCATGGTACAGCAGATTTAGTTCTTTCAGCCCCTGCCCATCTCTCAAATATTGATTGTTATTGTTTTTCCCCAAAGGCTCATTTCTAGAATGGACAAGCATGGTGGTCTCTTGAATAAAAACATCTGTTTTTCCTTCCCTCTTATACAAGGCATATAATAAGAGCCTTTTAGTCAGCTGAGTTAAAGCCCCCAACCTAAACACTCCTATCAGTAAGTAATCCTGTAAATGTATAACCTTTCCTCTTAATCCCCGAGTCCAGTATACACATTTCAGTCTTGAACTCTCAAAATATTCAATATTACGGTGATGAGAACTATAGAAAACCCCAAGATAGGAAGACGTTTTTGCAGGTTCTTTGTGGCAAAATACTTTCCACACAGAAATTTATATGGGTAGATGAGCATAACCTGTAGATAAAAACTAGTTTCCTTACCCATAAATTTGTCTTCTCTGAATGGGAATCCCTTGCTCTATTAGGCTTGGAAAACTGCAGGGTTTTTCTCTTCCAAGTTTTGAACGCCTGCTTTACAGCACCCTCTGGTGGTGTAACCTTGGAACTGCAGGCACATCTCTCCACAAGGCCCTACTGCCAAAGCTGCGAAAGTCATAGTCACAAGGAAAAATAAGCACACTAAACCCTGAATCATCTGGCTGGAGTACATTCTGAAGACAAAATGTGTACTAGGCAGAGTACATTTGCAATTCTCTCTCTCTCCAACCAGAAAACCTCTGAGGAGAATGACATTGACCAACCCCATGAAGCCAGAATACAAAAAGAGTTGCTGAAAGCAACCAACATAGGGTGGGTCCTGACAGAGCAGCGGATACCTGTTCAGAGAAGACAAAATTACAGGTAAGGAAACTAATTTTATCTATATCTTTCTTGGAAATCTGGTGCTCCATCTGCCTTGGGAAACCACTGGAAGTAGCAAGCAGTTTAAAAAAAAAAAAAAAATCCCCCAAGAATTGGGAGGAAATTTAAAAAGAAATCAAATGCCAGCATGCAAACAACATGTCAAAGATATCACAGCAGATAGAAGTTTTGATTTATTCATGAAGATCACCAATGGAAGACTCAACATTTGTACATCTGAAGGCATCACTGGATGAAGAAAGGATACTGATTTTGTAGGTCTTTGTGAAGGAATGTGCCAACAACCAGATAGCTTGCCTGGCAAATCTCTTCATAAGAGGCTCTGTCTCTTTGCCCACAGTGTGCTAGTGCATCTGTTGGAGTCAGCATTTATCCTCAGAAATGGCTTTAGGTAACTTGTATTCCTTGAAGATTAGACTTAATCCATACATATATATAGAGAGAGAGAGAGAAAGGACTATGATGTCTTACACTATCCATCTTGTGTCCCACCTTTCCCCTGTATACTACCAGTAGGGCATCAAACTTCCTGTAGGTGTAGTTCTGTGCAAATAGAATTTTACTATTTAGAAACATCCTTTGTATGTATCTGTTTTCTCTTTCAGCATGTGTAGACTTTGGGCAGAAAGAGTATAAGAATATTGATAAGATTAAATGGAAGTCTGTGAGATTTTTGTATGCAAAATCAGTGGTTAGCCTCAATTACTACTTTCAGTGGGGGGAGTAAAGGTGCTTGAGAGGGAATATTCTTGCTGACGTGATCACTGAAAGGAAGATGAACTAAGATTAGCAGACAGAAGTTTCTCTTGGGGCTCTAAAGGAGCTTTAGTGAGAACACTTAGTACTGGGAAAAATTTCAAAAAGTCTTTTGTTGCCAGTGTTAGAGGGTTTTTCTGCTTAGTGCACCACAAATCTCAGATTCTCCTGTTGACCTTGTAAGACCAACTGATGAAGGATTTCATGGAGTTGAGGAGGAAATCAACCAGATCATATTATAGGAAACGTTACTGTTCAGAATCCAGGGAACAACTCTCAGAGATTCAAGATCTGGGTGAGATAGAAGACTTTCATGAATTAATTTCTAAGAAGCTGATAAAGTCCTTGGCTGGCATACTGACCTTTGCATTAGTCTGGGGAACTATAGCAGCTTTGGACCAAAATGGAATAATCAGTATGACTGCACGTTTCTTCTTGTTGATCTTTCTGACTGTCTTTGTAGAAGAGCATAACTCTGGAGACCTGACAATGGGAATGACAAGCACATCTGTTCGGTAGGCTTGTGAGTTGCCGCTGCCAGGAACAAATTTTTTTAACTTCCTGGTGCATTGGACAGCAAACAAATCTACTTGTGGGAAGAACCATCTCCAAGCAATCAAGGACTTAATAGTACAGTTCCCAGGTCCATCCCACAGCAGCAGAGCCAACTGGCTTATTTCTTAGTCTTACTCCAGATGAATGTGACATTGAGGGAGACATCCAGATGTGCAGTAGAAGTCTTCCAGACCTATGTTTAGGATTTTGCTTCTTGTTCTGCCTTGGTGATTGAGAATGAGCCACAGTGGTTTCATCACTTTCCACATGGTTGGTTATGAACTCTGGAAGAACATATCAAAGAAAGCTGACTGATGCATTCCCCATCATTTGCAGATCCATGGCATTGGTGCCAGGCTAGGACTCCTGTGTGGGGACTGGACTATTTGCTTTCTGTTGTATGCAAACCCATATGAGTTTTGCCTCTGAACAATATGTTGTTTATCATACAGATTACTGTTGGATCTGCCAATGGTTTGCCCTTAACAAATGACCTGGGAGTCTCTAGCAAGAGAGGGAGCTCAGCATCTATTGGTTGGGACTGACAGCAGATCTATTTCATGAATTTTGATAGTTCCATTATGAAGGAGTGGAGGTGGAACATCACCCAGAAAACTAGCTGGAAGCATTAGTATGTTGAAACCTGTAGAGTGAAGAACAATAAATGAGTGAGGTCCTAACTTTTTTCCTGAATTTTTTTTTTTCTTCAGGCAACACCACTAGTCCAATGTCAGTTTTGAAAAGTGGTCCGCAGAATTAAGAGCTCTTGTGATGTAATTAGAGCACTCGTTTCAGATTCATCTCCAGTATTGCTCCAGAAAATTCAGCAACTGTGAAGCCTCATACAATTGCATCTATGTCAATAGTTCATCCACAGTGGTAGATCTGAATACCCTCATCTCAGATTGACCACCAAGATAACCATCTGTTTGGTAAATGCCTGTGGAGCAGATGAAAGGCTGAAAGGCAATTGGTTGTCCTTGATGGTAAAGCATTGACATTTTTCAATGATGGGGCATATTGACATGTGAAGATAAGCCTTCTTGAGGCCCATGGTGCATAAGACATCCTGGGTGTTTCTCCTGAATCATAAAGCACAAGAGTTTCTATGCTGAAAACGTCAAGATATTTTGAATATCCCCAAAGAAGTTGGAATAGAAACCAAAGCTTCTTCTGTTAGAACTGGGAGATTATGCTAAAGGAGCGAGTTTTTGAGATACTATCTAGAATACCTTTTGGTTTTCACAAGGTCTTGTGGCAAAGGAAATGATGGAAAGATTAGTGGTGCTCAAAAGTTATTGAAGAGATCTTTTCTCATAATATTGAGAGCTCATCTGTCTGAAATGAAACCAGCCCGTGTTGCAAAGAATTTCTTGAACGTTCCGTCAAGGGGAAGGCAAACATGAGTTGGCATGGTTTCGTTGCCTTGGAGAGGATCCTCTCTGGCATAACGCCCTCTTATTAGTTCTTGACCTTGATGGGACACAGTGGATGAAATCACTGACAGCTCTGGTATTACTGAAAGCTATAGCAAAAAGAGCTGAAGCACATTCTAGGATCTAGATGAGGATTGGCTAGGCATAATTTTATCAAAATTTGATCGATTTTTTTTCAGAATTTTTTCTAAAACTTGAGAAGTTTCACCTCAAAGGGTGCTCCTAAAAATGGTGTGTCCGTATGTTTGAGCTGCAGCTGCCTGTTTCTTCATGTTAAGGGTGTTACAGAAGAGTTGATTTTGGCAAAATGTTTTTATTTTTACTGCAGATTCCAGCTGTCCTGAGAGACTGCTGGAGCATGAGCTGTCTGAGGAGAGTAGGAGCACTCAGAACTAGGGGTATCTGCATGGCTTAACTCTTTGTGGAGATCGGTAAAGGGAGGCACTTGGGAGGAGAGGGAACCAGCAAATCCTCCTCATTCTAGAAGGTTATCGAGATATTGAATAACATGAGGTATGAGATTCAGGAGGTACAGGAAACTATCTCTGAGCAGACACAGCCTGGGCGGGTGAACTCTCAGAGAAACTGAAGAGTAAATTTCAGTGGGAGTGAGTCACAGTTACTAAGGCCCTCCTTGAGGTGCTAGGAGCAGTCTTGGGGTGGGAGGGAACTCACACGGAGCCCAGAATTCCCTCTTTGACTTGTCCTGTGTTGGCTGCAGTGATGTGGAGATGATGCTCAGTCAAAAAATGAGGACTTGGGCATAAAATGTGCGAAGAAGCCAGATACCAGCTATAAAGCAGCCCCTCCCCAACTTTGCGCAACCAATGAAGACAATCTACCAGCACAGAGAGGCGAGTGCAGGAACTCGAGGTTCTTCGGAGTTGCTGTTGGGACAGCTCAACTTCTGCTGATACGGAGCCTGGGGATCTGCTGTTAAGCTAAAGGAATCCCTGTCCCACTCAGATAGACCATCTTCCTATCAAATGGAGGCTAGTCTGCAGGGAGAGGGAGAAAACTGGAAAAGTGTACCTGAAAAGAACTAAGAGAACTTCTTGTCTAAGGACCCAAAAGTAGAAGACTTGGAAGAGCTGTGCCTGCAATTCAATAGGCAAACCACTAGAGGATGCTCTAAAACAGGCTTCTAGAGAAGATAAGGGAAGGCTAAAATTGCGAACCATTTTGCCTCAACGACTTGAAAAGGATGGAAAAACGTAACAGTTTGCCAGGCCTGATGGAGCAGTGGATTCCCATGAAAGAGAAATTAAATGTTATGGGCATCTTTCTTTCACATTTAAGGGAAATGCTGCCCCTCTGGTGCAGGTATAGAGGTCCCTAAATACAATGGAAAAGATGCTGTTCTGCTGCTTAGAGGGGGAGAAGCAGGATTTGGGGAGTTTACACTGGAATGCATACTCCTCCGCATGACACAGAGCTAAGGAAATCAGGAATAGAAGGAGCATGGACAGAGTCAGTGGATTCACTGCTGCATGGTCCACCAGCCATCTGCTCCCCTTCTCCCTCTCCCAGAGTGAGAAAGCAGGGAGTGGCTTCTGAGAGAAGATATGAAATATAATATACCAGGATATAAGAGAACACAGTCTCCTTGAAGATTGTATGGGAAAGTCACTTTTTAAAATTGTAGCAGGTTTTGCCATATAATTGCCAACAATAATTCTTAGCACTTCAGTCTTGTCCATAGTGCTTTTACATGTAAAGGGCTGCATAAACATTGAATTAACCAAATTTTCATATTAGACACATAATATTTTATTTTGTTTCTCATAAGTGCCCTAGAACCATTTCAGGAGGTCAAGAAGATTTAACATCAAGTTGCAAGGGGAAAAATCCCCTACTTCTGCCTTAAAATAAACTTCACTCAAATAATTTTTCCTGGGTCAGTAGCATCTTCCTCTGAGTCCCTTCTTACTTACTTACTTACTTAGCAGCAAAACTAGTACAGAGTGACTCTTTCTGTCTAGAGAGGAAAATGATCATATTTCTTCTCTCTACAGCCAGGATGATTGGATTGTTACAAATATTGCATGTTTAAATCCTGCCAGTACAAATGCTACTTTCCATCTCTGCAGAAAGATTGGCAATGGCATGCCAAGATAGTTTTGATGCCCCTCTTTTTATTTTGCCAATGGTATCAGCCAGAAGGTACTCTGTACTGGCCTACCTCAGACCATGTAGCCTGCATGCCTACCATCTCACTCACTTTTTTCCCAGTCAACAGCTTTCAGTTACTAGAACTCATATTAGTTTCTAGCTGGTACAAAAACTGGCCCAAATAGTGTGTCTCTTAATAAGATTGCTTGACTAGTGAAGAAGACACCATGGGCTTTTTGAGAACGGAAACTACAAGACAAAATCCCACATAAACCAATTAAAGGGTAGCATGAAAAAGAAATTTTAAACTGAGCAATTAAAGCATGAGCTATGGATGAGCCTTTTTCTCAGTTATTTTCTTTGTAAATGCGATGAAAGAAATTTTCTTCAGCATCATAGCCAACATTTTTATCTCTGTTAGGCCAGGTCTACACTAACCCCCTAATTCGAACTAAGGTACGCAACTTCAGCTACGTGAATAATGTAGCTGAAGTTTGAAGTACCTTAGTTCGAACTTACCTCGGTCCACATGCGGCAGGCAGGCTCCCCCGTTGACTCCGCGGTACTCCTCTCGTCTAGCTGGAGAACCGCAGTCAACGGCGAGCACTTCCGGGTTCGACTTATCGCGTCCAGACAAGACGCGATAAGTCGAACCACCGGGTAAGCGTAGACCTACCCTTAGTAATCAAAGGAATTGCTTGACTGTTTTCCCAAAGAATAGTAGGTAGGGCTGCCTTTGTTGAAGAAAGGAATTTTCTGTTCCCAGTGAATGTTTAAGGTGCAATGAATATGAGGTTGTCAGAGTAATGACACGTATTGAGCCAGACTCCTAATATATCTATTCTGACTGAAAAACTGGTAAATCTCTCAACATAATCTTCCAGCAAGGAAACTATGGTATTGACTGTACACACAATCTCTTGAAAGATAAACAGAAGCTAAACTCTTAAATATTGTCAGAGGAAGTAAAGAAGAGTATATCAGAATTCCACAAACTATCGGTATTCAGCTCTGTTAGTGATGTAGAAAATCTTTCTACCACTTAACCTGTGTAGGCAAAAAAAGGATTTGATTTGATTTGAGAGATAATAGATCCATTGTCATTCTGTCACTTTTTACACTAGAAGTATTGCTGAAGAAGGGAAGACAGAATCTTCATTTACCACTATTGCTGAGGAAATTGGTCTTATGTTTCATACTGAAGAGTGCCTCTTCTGCAGCTCAGTGCCTTCTAATGGGGGTATCTGTTCTGTACTGACTCAAAGAGAAGGGCAACCTCCTTGAGTCATGAACATTACTTAATGCAACACTTAGACATTTCCTGGAAATTCTGTCATTCAAGTAAGGGTTTGCCTGTGGAGCCTGCCTTTATCATAACAAGGTGATTTGGGTGAAAGCTATTGCCCTTCCCACATTTGACAATGTGACACCATTTTTCAAGTATGAAAATAAATTTAACAAATTACCCTCTGTCCGTTCAAGAAAACCTACTAGAGTGAGTAACCAATTATCACATTGGGAAATCCCACTGCTAAAATAGGTGCCAGAATTAATGTGAAAGTTGGTCACCCTGTAAGGTTAAATTTATCATTATTTAAGAACATCAAAGAAATCTTTTTTTCCCCACTTAGGTGGAAAATATTTACAATTTTGGAACCTTGATGGTTACATTCTCTAAAGCAACAAATGACACTAATTCTTTTAGCATGTTATTCTGTCACTATAAGGAGCTCTAAGCTAGCATCATCCATTTGCTCGGGAGAAGTTCCAAGTAGATATATTTTCTTACCACTCATTGCAAGCCAGTCATCACAACTCGAAAAGAGATCAGAATTCAGTCATCTTGATCCACATTTCCTAAGTCCAGAAGCAAAGAACCTTCTGCTATCAAAGACAAGTGGCAAACTGTAACTGCTATGTTACACAAAAAACTTTTGTCCCAAAGTGCTAAAGATCTTAGCTTACCTCTTAGAACACCTCTGAACTGTTAGAAAATTTAAAATAAAAATAATAACGTAAAATAAATTGTCTCAAAATCAAATCAATGCCACTACTGTACAGAAGGAGGTAGGGAGGATCACAAGTTTTACAAAACTAGTATGTATAGAATATTTCAGGTAGAACTTGTATCCATTTGTGTAAGAGCCCAACTAAAGTGATAGATGCAAAGCTAATAGGTTCAGATGTTATCTCAGACTAATAATTTCAAAGGGATTTGCAATAATTTTCTGAAGTATCCCACTGTTATTCACAATTGAAGTAAAAATGAGTCATGGCTCATGGTTCATATGAAACAAAATATTGTTATTCAAAAATAATTGAGGGAGCTTAAAAAAAAAAAAAGTCCCAGTGGTTCTCTGTGCAAACAGAGGCAGTAGACACACACACCCGGGGAATTAACTTGCTTCTGTAATTTTTTTGGATGCCTGTTTCCATATTTCAGTTTTGACAACTCACAGAAATTTCTCCAAATTGGCAGTTAGTATCAAACCTTCCAATATAAAGTTTTACCATTAGAAATGATCTCTGATTAATTATTATAAAATACAAGACAATAATAGTGAAACATTGGTAACTGCAAAGCGTACAAGCATTTTTAATAGAAAAATCCAAAACGTTTTCTCCTATAGAACTAGAGGTTTTGCAGGAGAAGATGTAGGTAGTAGTGGTAGGAGAATGAGCTCTGCTTTGCAGATGGGGAAACAGGTCTAGAATGGTTAAGAGACTTACCCAAGATTATATAAGAAGTTTGTAGCAGAGCCTGGAATAGAACTCTGATCTCATGAGAATCTAGTTTTGTGTTTTTAGCTGCAAAACTACCCTTCTCTCCTCTACTCTAAAAAGAGTACCAAAATTCCAGACAGATTCAGGATTAATTTCCTCTCAAGGAAGCAATATAGGAGTATTTTGCCATACTAATCTGTTTATACTCTGTCAGACTGCTCGCAACAAGTTTGTTGAAGTTACTGGACCACAATTTAATTGTTATGTCTTGTCCCACTAGTCAAATTTCATGTACGGTCAACATAATATCGCTTTCCAAAAAACTGGTGAGATCCCTATTTTGTTTCTTTTTTTAAAAAAAACAAAGGTTAGCAATTATTCTGTCAATAATATTGTTTATAATAAAATATATTTTATTTATTAAATCTCCAAGATTTGTGTGTGTGGTCAATGAAGGACCAAACTAAGCTTTCATTGAAATGGTTGGTGGGTTTGTTGTTGACTTCAGCACGAGCAGGATCAAGCCCAGACTGTCCCACAAAAAAATGTATTGATATTATGAAGCTTATTTTCTTTTTTCCCATTTTTAGATATGACCCAGATATTATGTTAGGATATGAAGTCCAAATGCATTCCTGGGGTTACCTCTTACAGAGGGCTGCTGCACTAAGTGTTGATTTATGCCAGATGATCTCTCGTGTACCAGGTGGGTTACATTATAGATACTAATACAGCTCCTGCTGATATCATTAGGTAAAAGGTAATATGCTTTTAATGTATTTTTTGTTTGGTGGATATCTGCTATTATGCAGGTACATAGGTGCAACCACAAAAGTTAAAAAAATTAGGAAGTATGGGTTTTCTTCAGTGATGGTTTATTTTATTTTATTTTTTATGTTGAATGGGTTTTGGCCCCAAAGTTGGGGGAAGATTAGGAAAAGATCTTAGCTTACCTCTGAACACCTCTGTGATGCTGCAGCACTTCAAAGAATCAAAAAAATTGAGAGTAAGGAGGTCATCTTTCCCTTTCTGCCCATGTATACAGTGGTGTTGTAGCCATGTCAGTCCCAGGATATTAGAGAGACAAGGTGGGTGAGGTAATATCTTGAATCGTCCCTCAGAATATATGCCAACTACATATACAAAACTGTGTGTTTGATCTTGTATTTAGCTGTGACACACTGAGTACCTTTCCCAGAGCTGAAGAAGAGCTCTATGTAGCTTGAAAGCTTCTCTCTCATATCAGCAGAAGTTGGTCCAATAAAAAAATATTACCTCATCCACTTTGCCTTTCTCCCCATGATAGAATGATGCCTAAAATATCAAGAGTAAAATACTTCTCCATACAGCTTTGCAATCTTTCTTCCTATCTCCCTTTCTCTTACTTTGCACCAGCAAAGTCTTATGCCTCCTTTCCCACTGTCACAGTGTAAAAGGTTTTATGCATACTCCTCTCTCAGACCCTCCACCCAGTAGTGCAAGACTTTATCACAAGGGGAAGCCATTTAGGATAGGGAGTGTTCCTCCTTTTTATACTGCAGTATCAAATGCAAATAACATTTCAGCAACTCTGATCCAATATATTTCCCTTAAGAATAAAGACTTGCAGTGGACAGTTCAATAAAACTAGACTAAGCTGTAGTCTCAAATGGGCATACATACTAGAGGAAAAATTAAGGGGTCATGAATTTGGTTTAAAGATTTTGGGGTTTTTTTGGTAACTAAAAACCTTTTTTAATGAGTAATGGGAAAATATATACCTACCTACACATGCTCAGGTTTTGAACTCCAGTTCTGCTACTACACATTTTAAATGCATTCAAGCTGTTTTCCTAGGAAGCTCCTAGAACTTCTCAGAGAAATAGCTTGCAGTAATGTTGACTATATTATAAATTGTCTAAATATATCCTCTTTTCATGTCATTAGATGATAAGAAAGAGAACAGATTTGCAGCTGAGCAAGATGAATATGGGTCAGATACAATGAGTGAAATACATATTGTTGGACGAATTATCCTAAATCTTTGGAGAATGATGAGAAATGAGGTAAAGTAAAATAAGTTAAAATGTATATTTTGAAAATAGATTAGAAGAGAGAGAAATTGGTTTTTAATTATTTTTAATCATAAACTTTTAAGGAATCTTTTGTTGAGAAATTTTATGAAGGGACTTGTGCTATAGTATGTGCTTATTTCCATGTAAGTTGTTGTACAGTTTTTAAAATCCCTTTTTAGATAAACGACGTTATTTTCAGAAACAGACATATAATGTGTTTTGAAATGTAAAATACTGAAGTCCTTGCCTTTTGATTTTCACTAATGTTTCTTAACAGTGTTTCTTTTTACTTCTTTGTGTCCAAGATGTGTCTCGAGAACAGCTTACTGGTCCCTAGCAAGATAGCTAGTATGCTACTTTTACTAAAAGAAATATTTGAAGTCTGTGGAACTGTTTTGAGCTATCGTACCCCATCACTGTTTTGCTGTTCTATTACATTACGTTTAACCTTCTCATTAGGTCCCTCTTGTAACCCACTCCTGGGCAAGTTCTAATTTGGTAATTGCAGTCTATTTACCACCTGTACTTTCATTTGGAGAAAGATATTTATTCTTCCCTTTCTGTCATGAACAGTTGTGTTGTTGCAGTGGACTGTTAAATATTTGCTATGATTTTACCTACTGGGTAACTGCACATCAGAGATAACAAATTCCTATTTGTAGTTCATAAATCTATTGTTAAAGTGTGTGAAAAGCTTTAGGAGTCTTCTGAAAGGAAGGCATTATAAAAATATAAGATCATTATCAAGTCTTTTGTATTTTTCTAGGTGACTCTAACTAACTACACATTTGAAAATGTGGGTTTTCATATTCTTCATCAGCGTTTTCCTCTATTTACCTCTCGAGTTTTGTCTGATTGGTTTGACAACAAGACAGATATCTACAGGTAATGAATGATCTGAGGAATCGATTGCTATGAGAATATTTTTAAGCAAGATTCGCAACTTAGTATGGTATGGCTTTCCTATATTATTTATAAAAAAGCAACTGTGGAAAAAAACAAAACAAGATTGCAAGTTGCAGCTTTGAGAAATGTGAACAGGCATGGTGTGATGTATTAAAGTCTTTCGTTACTTCCTATAGAGCACTTAACTTAGCATACAGTGTTTATCAAAGGACTTGTAATGAGCTATCCCTCCTATCCAGCTTTCATTGTTGTGACATTACCCAAGGTACAATCTGGATCATTGAACAACTGTGTCCCCTTAATTCTCTAACCTGGGGTGCCTTTTATACTGCTTTGCTGTAAGAAAATCCACTCATGGTCTGCTCACACAGCCTATAGCATGCACATTTACTCCCAGCTAAATACATGAGCGATCTGACCATGAATAAGGCTACATTTTAATCATGGGTATTTTTAGTAAAAGTCATGGACAGGTCACGGGCAGTAAACAGAAATTCACAGCACGTGATCTGTCCATGACTTCTACTATATATACCAGGAGTTCTCAAACGGGGGTTCAGGACCCCTCAGGGGGTCATGAGGTTATTACATGGGGGGTCACAAGCTGTCAGCCTCCACCCCAAACCCTGCTTTTCATCCAGCATTTATAATGGCGTTAAATATATTAAAAAGTGTTTTTAATTTGGGGGGGGGGGGTCGCACTCAGAGGCTTGTTATGTGAAAGGGGTCAACAGTACAAAAGTTTGAGAACTACTGATATATACTATATACCCCTGAATAAATCTTGAAGTGCGGGGGGAGAAGAGGGGGAGTTGGCCCAGAGGCGCTTTGGGGGTGGAGGGTTGGCGGGGCCAGCAGGCTCTCTACCTGACTCCGCGCCTCCCCAAAAGCAGGGTCATCCCCCTTGCTCAGCTCCCAGGCAGAGGCATGGCCATGCAGCTCTGTGCACTACTTCCGCCCAGAGCTTCGGCTTCACAGCTCCTATTGACTGGGAACCGCAGCCAATGGGAAGTGCGGGGGCAGTGCCTGCAGACAGAGGCAGCATGCAGAGCTGCCTGGCCACATTTCCGTCTAGGAGCTGAGCGAGGGGGATGTCGCCACTTCTGGGAATACCCCCAGGTAAACGCTGCCCAGAGCCCACCTCACCCTGTCCCGTGCCCCAACCCCCTGCCCTCTTCCACACCAAAATTCCTGCTGCTGCTGGGGGATGGGGGTGCGGTGGCCTGAGACTGCCCCAGCAGTGGCTGGTGCGTCAGGCACAGGGGCTGCCTGAGCTGCCTTACTCATGAAAAACTCGCAGCCTTACTCATGAATTACATATACAGCGACATCTGCAAATTCTTAGTCTCAGCCTTGTTCTCCAGAAATGTGAATCTTGTATTGTCCAGTACACTACTGAACAATGCAAGCTCATAGAAAGTCCATCGTTTCATCAAAGGAAAATGATACATGCACCAGCCTTGTTATCCCACACAGAGTTTCCCACACGCACAAATCCAAACACACTGGTTAAGATAAAATAATAAAATAAGTTTATTAATTACAGAAAGATAGATTTTAAGTGATTACAAGTGATGATGCATAAAAGTCAGGATGTGTTACAAAAGAAAATAAGAGTAAAATGCAAGCTAGTACCTAACTTAACAAGCTAAATGAACTAAAAAACAAGGGTTTTTCTCACCATACGCTGCAGTAAATTTCACAGGCTGGGTCTCCTTTCAGTCTGGGACTCCCCTACCCCAGCCCCTTCTTTCAGTTCTTTGAGAGTCATTGATGTCATGAGCAGAGATGAAGGAGGAGATAAGCCATTTGTGTTCTGTGTGTCCTCCATTCTTATACACTCCCCCTTTTGTGGATTACCCCTCGCTGGGGTGCAGGTGACAAGTCTCTTGTGGATGTGAGGGTTAAACCGTCACTATGATGAAATGTAAATTTCTGATTCACTCCTTCCTGTTGCTGGAGAATGGCTGCTTAAGCCTGTGATAGCTCTTTAACACCTGACTGGGGTGTCAGAGTGCCTTTGTCACAATTTTGAAAGAATCATATAAATATGTCTCATGGGAATCATAGAATCATAGAATATCAGAGTTGGAAGGTGTGACGGGTTGGATCACAGAAACCCCCTTGGAAGCTGCCACCCAATGTGCAAAGACTACCCCTGCTCCTGTTTTCCCTGCCAGCTCAGGACTCCAGCACCCTGTCTTGCTGAGCCAGACACTCCCGTTTGGCTCCAGACACAGATCCAGGGGCTGAATCACTTGTCCCAAAGCTGCAAGTTTACCTGAAAACAGCTCACAGTAGTGTGCTTGTCTTTAGCACTCAGATGCCCAACTCCCAGTGGGGTCTAAACCCAGATAAATCCGTTTTACCCTGCATAAAGCTTATGCAGGGCAAACTCATAAATTGTTCGCCCTCTATAACACTGATAGAGAGATATGCACAGTTGTTTGCTCCCCCAGGTATTAATACATACTCTGAGTAAATTACTAAATAAAAAGTGATTTTATTAAATACAGACAGTAGGATTTAAGTGGTTCAAAGTAGTAACAGACAGAACAAAGTAAGTCACCAAGCAAAATAAAATAAAATGCGCAAATCTATGCCTAATCAAACTGAATACAGATAATTTCCTCACCAGTTCCAGAATGCTCCCTTTTACAGGCTAATCTCCTTTTAGCCTGGGTCCAGCAATCACTCACACCCCCTGTAGTTACTGTCCTTTGTTTCAGTCTCCTTCAAGTATCCTGGGGGGGGAGGGGGGGGGTGGAGAGGCTCCTTCTTTAGCCAGCTGAAGACAAAATGGAGGGGTCTCCCACAGGTTTAAGTAGACTCTCTCTTGTGGGTGGAGACCTCCCTCCTATGCAAAGCCCAGCTCCAAGATGGAGTTTTGGAGTCACCTGGGCAAGTCACATGCCCCTGCATGACTCAGTCTTTGCAGGCCGACGCCATTGTCCACATGGCATCTTGCAGGAAGTCTCCAGGAAGACTTCTCATGTGGATTGGAGCATTCCAAGATGCATTGTTCCCTAAGTGTCTCCTGATCAGGTACTTAACCTGGCAAATTCCTTCCTAAAGAAGCTGACCAAATGCCTCACAAAGCTTACTTAGAAATCAGGCAAGCATACAGCCCATATTCTTAACCTCGAGTAGAAAATGATATATATGTACAAATAGGATGAATAGATATAGTAGATCATAACCCTTACGGAGATATGTTACATGGCACAGGCAGCACAAAACATATTCCAGTTATGTCATACATACATTTATAAGCACCCCCTCCCCATAAAGCCTTATGAGGTACACTGTCACAGAAGGGACCTCAAGAGGTCATCTAGTCCAACCCCCTGCTCAAAGCAGGACCAATTCCCAGCTAAATCATCCCAGCCAGGGCTTTGTCAAGCCGGGCCTTAAAAACCTCCAAGGAAGGAGACTCCACCACCTCCCTAGGTAACGCATTCCAGTGTTTCACCACCCTCCTAGTGAAATAGTTTTTCCTGATATCCAACCTGGACCTCCCCCACTGCAACTTGAGACCATTGCTCCTTGTTCTGTCATCTGCCACCACTGAGAACAGCCGAGCTCCATCCTCTTTGGAACCCCCCTTCAGGTAGTTGAAGGCTGCTATCAAATCCCCCCTCATTCTTCTCTTCTGGAGACTAAACAATCCCAGTTCCCTCAGCCTCTCCTCATAAGTCATGTGCTCCAGACCCCTAATCATTTTTGTTGCCCTCCGCTGGACTCTTTCCAATTTTTCCACATCCTTCTTGTAGTGTGGGGTCCAAAACTGGACACAGTATTCCAGATGAGGCCTCACCAATGTCAAATAAAGGGGAACGATCACGTTCCTTGATCTGCTGGCAATGCCCCTACTTATACAGCCCAAAATGCCGTTAGCCTTCTTGGCAACAAGAGCACACTGTTGACTCATATCCAGCTTCTCGTCCACTGTGACCCCTAGGTCCTTTTCTGCAGAACTGCTACCTAGCCATTCGGTCCCTAGTCTGTAGCAGTGCATGGGATTCTTCCGTCCTAAGTGCAGGACTCTGCACTTGTCCTTGTTGAACCTCATCAGGTTTTTTTTGGCCCAATCCTCTAATTTGTCTAGGTCCCTCTGCATCCGATCCCTATCCTCTAGTGTATCTACCACGCCTCCTAGTTTAGTGTCATCTGCAAACTTGCTGAGAGTGCAGTCCACACCATCCTCCAGATCATTAATAAAGATATTAAACAAAACCGGCCCCAGGACCGACCCTTGGGTCACACCGCTTGAAACCGGCTGCCAACTAGACATGGAGCCATTGATCACTACCCGTTGAGCCCAACGATCTAGCCAGCTTTCTATCCACCTTACAGTCCATTCATCCAGCCCATACTTCTTTAACTTGGCGGCAAGAATACTGTGGGAGACCGTATCAAAAGCTTTGCTAAAGTCAAGGAATAACACATCCACTGCTTTCCCCTCATCCACAGAGCCAGTTATCTCATCATAGAAACCAAGAAACACATTTTCCCATCTGTAACACCTGGTCAGAGTATACATTTTTTCAGTAAAAAGAACAGCAATCTTTGTTCCTGATCAAACTTCCTGGCTCCCTGCTGTTTATAACCTAGGTGTTTGCTTTCACAGATGGAAAATGGTTGATCACTACATGAGCCGTGTCCGTGGGAATCTCCAAATGTTAGAACAGCTAGACTTGATTGGTAGAACAAGTGAAATGGCAAGGCTTTTTGGAATTCAGTTCTTGCATGTACTAACGAGAGGTTCACAGGTAAGTTTGAACTTTCCTGACACTTTTTGAATGGAAAATATTGTGTGCAAAGTTTGTTTTGTGCCTTATTTATACTTTATCGGTTATTTTTTGTTAAATATGGAGGATTACATTGTGCAACACAGTGGTTGAAATATTAAATTTAAGAAAGTCAGGAAATTCAAAAGCAGCGATAATGTGGCCACATTGAACATTCTGTTTTATAGACATATTGTGTAGCGTTGTCTACAGTTAGAGTTGCCCAAACATATTCATTCTAAAGGACCTCTTGCTGTTGCTTATAATAACTTTAATGTTACTTTTAGGGCTGAAATTTTCCATGCTTGATCTTAGCCTGAAAGTGACATTTCTTTTAAAAGTTGTTGAGAAAAATGGTTCATCATGCTCAAGAAAGTTGAGAGGACTTCCTTAGATGTGCAGAGGTGTGTGAAATATGTTCAAAATTACATATTCTAATGAGGAAGAGCTCTGCAGAAGCTAAGTTAGATGTACATTGCAGGAACCATGATTTTACTTAGTGCACAAATTGTTCAGGACACAATAATCTATTACTGTCAAGCAAATGTTTCTTGAAAACATCAGTGAAATGGTTGAATATGTAGTACATGAGGCAGAGGGCCAGATGTTGAACAGTGAAATCTCCACTGTACACCTTTCAGCCTAGCTGCTGAATGAGGCAGAGGACATCTAGGAACAAAATCTTATGTAATCATGTAATTAAGGACTGTATTGTAATGTATATGTGCTGGGGCAGAGTCAAGCTGGCACAGGCAATTTGAACTTTGGCATTTCATTACTCTGAGGGCTTGTCTGCACAGGGAGTTTATTGCACACTGCATTAATCTGCTATTTCTGAATTCTGTCCCCTGAGGTTTATCCCAGTCTTGGGAGATGATGTTGATCCTTGCTCTCCTTAGCTAGGTGCGCTTAAGGGCAGTGTTTGTGGCTTGCAGCCATTGCTGTGTCTTGGCAGTAGTTGTATGGGTGTGGGTTGTTGCTGCCTCAATATGTGTCTTCCCTGGTTTAGGATTTGCAATTAAAGTTGTGTCTTGGTGATACTTGTATAGATCCAGGTTGTTGCCAAGTCAGAATGTGCATTCTCCAACTTGGGGCTTGCACTTCAGGCTGTTCCTGACTGGGGAGGGAAGGGGCTGAAATGAAGAGTGAGGGGGGGTCACCAGGGTACGAGGGTAAGGGCTGGATAGTAATCTCCTCTGTGTCCCCTTTAGGCTATTCTAACTATTGATGACATTACACTGAGGAGGGTGACTAGGAGGCAGAGAAGGTCTTATTCCAAAAAGCATGGGCAGACCAGCAAGATATGCTGCTGTTGTTCACCACAATGGTCCCCTCTAAAGTGCTGTAGGAGTGGAAGACCCTCAGAGGGTCATGAGGATCTTCTTTATAATGCTACTGGTGGTATTGTTATATCAGTTTGGGCCAGGTAGAAGTAATCAACTTTGCCTCTCTATATTATCTATATGTATTATTTTCCCATATAAATGTATATATATTATTATTATTTGAGTGGCTCTGCATTATCCCTCTTATGGGTATTCTGCCTAGTGGTGCCTAACAGTAGAACCTTCTCCACGCGGAGTCTTTTCGAGCGCTCATGCACCCCCTCCTCCTGTCAGCATCTCCAAACATGCTCAGATCAAGATTATATAAGGAGGTGCAGAGCCCTCTGCCATCTCAGTTCCTTCCAACCACATGCCAAAGATGCAAGTGAACCGATCCATTTGGATTGGGTGCCATTTCTCCATTCTTAGTGTCTTGTTAATTGTTTAGTATAGTTTGAGATAAGTATAGATAGGTTAGTTAGTAGCTTGGTTTTGGATTATGGCTGAACTGAAGAAAAGGATGATGTACATCCCTTGGCCCACGCCACTTCCCACAGCCCCCATTGGCCTGGAATGGCAGTGAGAGCTGCAATTGGCCGAACCTGCGAACGCTGCAGGTAAATAAACTGGCCCGGCCCACCAGCGGATTTCCCTGGCGGGCCATGTGCCAAAGGTTGCCGATCCCTGCTCTATAGTTTCATGACCTCATGGATCACATGATGTCCACGTTGAACTTACCTTCAGTAACTAGGGAGGAAACTCCTATCTGGTGTTTTCTTGGGGCTTCCTCCAAGAGTAGGGTGTCATTACCAAACCACGATTGTCTGCTGCAGCCTGTTAAGACTGTGTGGTCCATTCTTGTCTCTTGCAAGCTTATTTCCAAGAAGGCAAACAAATTATATCAGATACCCTCTGAAGGGTTTTCATATTTTCACATCTCTAAGCAGTGTGTTCTGAGTGCTCACTGCTTCCTCCTCCCTGTCCCCTCAGCATCTCTGAACATTTTGAGGAAGAGGCTATATAAGGGGGCACAGAGCTCTCTACCATCTGTTTCTTCTGCTACCAACCCAGAGGCACAGAACAAAGGGACTCTGAGACAGAGGGGAAGGTGGGTGGGAAGTGTGAATTTGCAGAGCCATCTTGAAGAACTCCAGTTACAAAGTAACCATCATTTCTTCTTTCAGTGGCTAAGCATAGTACTACCATTTATGAGTAGTTTGATAAGCAGTGCTGGAAATAACACGGAGGAGGGAACAGACTCCTAACTGAATAGAGACTGAAGCATCCCTATACCAAATTATCATCAGCCCTAGAAGCCATATCGAAAGTATGTTTAGTAAAAGTGTATACAGAACTGCAGGTTGCAACCCTACAAATTTCAGTAACAGGGACTTGCTTAAGGCAAGCAAAAGACACTGCTCTGGTGGAATGAGAGCATACTGGCATAGGTGCAGGAATACCTGCTAATGTATGACATTAACAGGACATTGTTTAATCTACCTAGAAATAATCTGCAGGAGACAGAATAACTCATATGATTGTTAGCATAAATCATGAATAATTTAAATGATATTTCAAAAACTTTAGTTCTATTTAAATAATGTGCAAGGGCTCTTTTTGAATCCAAAGTATGTAAAACAGATTCCCCTTTCTTAGTATGCAGTTTTGGGAAAATACCAGCAAATTAATTGTCTGATTGATGTGAAATTCAGAAAACTCTCTTGGCAAAAACATGGGATCAGGCCTCAGAACCACCTTATCTTCATGAAAAGACATAAAAGACTAGACTTTTACATGTACACCATGACCCAGTGGATCAATGGTTGCCTATAAATAAAAGGTGGCTCAGCCATCAAGACATTTAATTCACTCACCCTTCTGGCTGATGTCATTGCAATAATGAATGCTGTCGTAATAGACAAATAATACAAACAACACTCAGCTAAGGATTCAGAAGATGATTTCACAAGTACACACTAGGCCAAATTAACAACCCAAGGAGGGACAGGATTGCTCAAAAGGGCATGCATATTACATAATTATTTCATAAATTTCTTAACCAAATCAAGCACTAATGGCAATCTACATTCAACCAAAATATGTCAAGTATCAGAGGGGTAGCCGTGTTAGTCTGAATCTGTAAAAAGCAACAGAGGGTCCTGTGGCACCTTTGAGATTAACAGAAGTACTGGGAGCATAAGCTTTCGTGGGTAAGAAGAAGTGAGGTTCTTACCCACGAAAGCTTATGCTCCCAGTACTTCTGTTAGTCTCAAAGGTAACCAAAATATGGTAAACTGAGATAGCTGCCAAATAAACTTTCAAAGACGAATTAGATAATCCCTCAGTTTTTAAGTGCACCAGTAGGCATTACGATATCTATAAACGTGACTGTGCAGAGCCGTCTTGAAGAACTCTGGTTACAAGTAAGTAACCTTCATTTCCTAAATAAATCCAAATCTTAAAATTATAGTACTTTGCACTTTTATAGACTCTTTCAAAGGATCTCAGAGCATTTTTATAGAGAGAGAATTCTGAGGTTCTTTTTTAAAATCTTAGTGCCTACACCTGTCCATAAATCTCATACTGCTGGTGGTGTTGTCATATTAGTTTGGGCAAGGTAGAAGTACTCAACTTTGCCATGCTTTATTATCTTGCCTATGCTCCCCAAGCAGCATAAAGGAGGCAGTGTGATCCAATGGATAGGAATGGGCCTGCGAGTCAGAAGGTTGACTTGGGTTCTATTCCTGGCTCTACCACTGACCCTGAGGAGCGAATTTGGGCAAATCATTTCTCTATGCCAGTTGTCTCCAAACTTTTTTGATCCCGCACCCCTATCAGTAAAAAATTTTTGAGCACGTACCCCCTGCCCATTTTTGCCAAAGCAAAAATAAATAAATAAATAGATAAATAAGCCATTCGGACTCCCGCCTGACAACGGAAAAAAAAAGCGCTTCTCCTGCCGTGCACCCCCAAGGATCCTCTTGCGTACCTGCTGGGGTGCGTGCACCCCACTTTGGAGACCACTGCTCCATGCCTGTTTCTGTGTGTGTAAAGCAGACTGAATTACACTTACCTTGCATTATAAAGTGCTACATAAAAGCTGAGTATTTATTATTAAGTCTAACAGTAAAAGTTGTTTTGTGGAATACAATTATTAACATGATACAGATCACATTAATACATTTAAATTTTCTTGGTCATTATGGAATAAGGTTCTTGCACAATTTTCTGTTGAAAATGACAAGTTAAGAATTGTATGTTCTCTTTGTTGTTTTTGCACAACAGTCTTTGAACCTAACAAAAATACAGCCTTGGTAAGAACTTGCACACTGGAAGTGGTCATAACCACATGTATGTCATGTATTGGTTTGAGCATTCATTTTGCAGCTAGTAGATGTACATCAAAAGTGCAGTGTTTCAGTACTTATCCCTAAAAGGCATAGAAACACAAAAAAAATTCCGGCACATATGTTAGAAAGGTGTACATTAAAAATAAAAATTAGTGTGACTATATTCTTTTGCAAAACTTGCTATCTCTGGTTTAAGGGCAGCGCAGCCCAAATGCATATTCATATGGCTATAATACTTAGCATGCATATTGCACTTTAGAAATATTAATTATAATTGTATATTACATTTTGTTTTGCAGTATCGTGTGGAGTCAATGATGCTGCGTATTGCTAAACCAATGAATTACATCCCTGTGACACCTAGTGTCCAGCAGCGAGCTCAAATGAAAGCCCCGCAGTGTATTCCCTTAATAATGGAGCCAGAGTCCCGCTTCTACAGTAACACTGTTCTTGTACTAGATTTCCAGTCATTATATCCTTCTATTGTGATAGCATACAATTACTGTTTTTCAACCTGCCTGGGACATATTGAGAACTTAGGAAAGTAAGTTTTATTTTTCTTGCTCATATAAACTTTGATCCTGTCAGGAATTGAGCATGTTTTGTAAGGTGCTGAGAACCCTCATCTTTCATTGAAGACCATGGAAGTTGAGAGTGAATATAATCTCAAAGGTTTACAATAAAAAATCGTGTAAAGTTTCACCAATAATTTTTTAAAATATGCAATTATGAGTGCTATGCTATAACAATTATCTTTGAAAATTGGACTCTGACTGTTTAAGGGTGAATCAGAGTCGAAATAGTCTTGTTGGTCTCCTGTATTTTGCCATAACAGTATGAATGTGTTTATAAAATACAAAATTTTTGCCACTATAATTCAAAGGTTTTAGTCTAAGGCCAGGTCTACACTAACCCCCTAATTCGAACTAAGGTACGCAACTTCAGCTACGTGAATAACGTAGCTGAAGTTCGAAGGACCTTAGTTCGAACTTACCTTGGTCCACACGCGGCAGGCAGGCTCCCCCATCGACTCCGCGGTACTCCTCTCGTCTAGCTGGAGTACCGCAGTTGACGGCGAGCACTTCCGGGTTCGACTTATCGCGTCCAGACAAGATGCGATAAGTCGAACCCAGAAGTTCGATCGTTCGCCGCCAAACTACCGGGTAAGTGTAGACCTACCCTAAGAAATTAAAATGTGATATCTAAATTCCTTTAGACATTTTCCAAACTGAACTAACATTCTTCTTCAAATGATTGCTCATATTGATTTCAATTATATGTGAGTGCACCGTGTGCACAGTCGTTGGAAAGTTTTTCCCATAGCAGCACCCATCGGGTCGGCTATAGAGCCCCCTGGAGTGGTGCCTTCATGGCGCTTAATATATGACCTTGCAAACCCAGCACTTCCTCAGTTCCTTCTTACTACCAGTGATGGTTGTTGTAACTGCAGTGACTTGCTTAGCAAGCTCTCCTCGTTTTTCCTAGCCTCGTTATATTTAGCTTTAGTGGTTTTGGTTGTTACAGCAGATAGCCGTTGGGAGTGGGGGGTCTTCCCCTTCACCCTGATCGCGTTCCCCGTTGGGACTTGGGGTCTGCGTAATTCCCAAGGGTTTAAGCCCTGCAAGTCCTGCAAGAAGCCCATGCCAACGGGCGACCCCCCACAACGCTTTCTTAAAGTTTTTGAGGGAAGCACACCAAGCAGAGAAGTGCAGGATTTAAAAGGGTTTCGCCCCAGAAAAAAAAAAAAAAGAGCGAGACTTTCGCCTCAAGCAGCTTCTCATGGAGGTGGCACTTAGACTGCAACCTACATCGGTGCGGCAAGACCGGGCACTGAGCTCATCAGTGCACAGCACCCAGCACCAGTGATAAAAGCAGCAATGCGGAAGGACTCTGGGAGAGACCCGCAGCACCGGCACCGAAACCAGCGGGATCGACCCGGCACCAGTCCCATTCCCCAACGCAGCGGAAGCAGGGGAGGAGTGGATCTCCGATTCAGAGGCCCACCCCTTTGGAGCCAGCCAATGGGGCATGTCCCAGAGAGGAGCACCCAGGGCCAAAGACTTTGGAGCCAGCACCGTCAACTTCAGCCCCACAAGGGGGACTGTCGAGTCCGATGCCGTTGGACTCCCTGAGCCAGGTCATTGAGGAGGTGGAATTGCTATCCACCTGGACACCTTTGAGGCCGCAAGGGACCTCATCGCCATGAGGGCACCGCGATCCCTGGTCCTTCAAGCCAAACCTCCAGTACCACAACGTGTAGCACTGTCTCAAGGCAAACCGGCAATGCTTCGTCCCTCAGCACTGTCAGTGGATCTTGGCGCCGCTTGGAGTCTAGGCGCCACTCACGGTACCGCTCCAGGTTGCGCCAGCGCTCGTGATGGCGATCTTCACACCGATCCCCGTTGCGCAGCAGGTCCCACTCCCGGCAGCAGTCATCCCAGTCAGTGTCCCCGCACAAACACCGATCTTGGTACCAGTCCAGATTGCAGCACTGCTCCCCAGCCCCACTACACCACTCTCCAGCCCCCCAGTCCAGCTCTGCTCGGCACCACCCTGTCCATCGTGGTCCCAGTCCCTGTCTTCAGACTCGGAGACAGGGTCTAGATACTCAGAGCGGGGCCAGCATTGGTCAGGCCATGGAAGCCTGAGGTGGGGGCAGGACCATGGCCTGCGCAGTGGCAGGGACTAGCGCAGTGGCCATTTTGGACCCCGTGGGTGTACCACCAGGCCCAGGGCGCCCAGTCCAAACGTTTGCATTCGGCAGCCTCTGAACCATGGGTGCCGAAGGCATCAGCCAGTTGCCCCACCCCTAGGGGTGCTGAGGAGGTACTGGTCACACTACTTCCCCTGGAACCAACCCCAGTTCCTGAGCCAGGTATGGTTGGCCCCAGCAGAGAGGCGGGACAGGAGGCCCATGGAGACTAAGAGGGTTAGGGTTTCAGGCATGTCCATATCTGGACCGCCCCCCATAGACAGCCTTGCCCACCAGGACCTCCTTTGCAGGGTGTGTGAAATATGGGTCTGCAGACCGAGGAGGTGGTGGAGTCGGAGGACCTCAGGGTTGACATCCTGGCCCCAGAAGGCCCGTCGAGGGTGGCTCTACGCCTCATCAAGACTATATAGGCCAATGCTAAGACCATTTGGCAGACCCCGGCCTCCATCCCTCCCACCGCGAAGGGTGTGGAGAGGAAATATTTCATCCTATCTAAGGGGTACGAATACCTCTTGACACACCTGCAGCCTTGCTCGTTGGTGGTGGCTGCAGTAAATGAAAAGGAGAGGCAGGGACAACAAGCCCCAGCAACTAAGTCCAAGGACGCCAAGCGCCCAGATTTATTTGAGCACAAAGTGTATTCCACGGGGCGGGGGTTGCAACTCAGTATTGCCAACCAGCAGGCAATTCTGAGTAGATACAGCTTTAACTCCTGAAACTCGATGCTCAAGTTTAAGGAGCTGGAGCCAACAGAGTCCCGGGAGGAGTGTGGAGTGATAGTGGAGGAGGGCAAGGCAGTGGCACAGGCCTCACTGAATGCTGCGGATTCAGTGGCACGCAACTTGTCCTCCGGTATCGCCATGAGGTGTAGCTCATGGCTGCAGGCCTCGGAACTCGCACCCGAGGTTCAGCAGACCAGGCAGGACCTGCCTTTTGATGGGGCAGTTCTGCTTGTGGAGCAGACTGACTCTTGGTTGCATAGTCCTAAAGGACTCCAGGACTACCATGAAATCCTTGGGTATGCACACCCCGGCAATGTTCCTGATCAACTCCATTCAATGTGTAGTACACAGAGGACTGCATGTATTGATTGTGTGCATTCTTTTGCCAAGAACCTAAAAGGCTTACAAGTGGCATAGAATGAGTTGTCTGAATTGAGCCTGACTGCTAAAAGCAGAAATGATATTGCTGGACTAGTAAAATACATGTCAAAAATTAAGTGTTCTGTTTGCCTCAGTGTGGCTGAAAATTCTAATCCCCATCAGTGAAAAGAATCTGGTCCTTCAGCACTGAGACACTACACTTGATGTTGAAAGAGACAACATCGAGGGTCTTCTCACTGAACAATTGCATGAAAAATGGAATGAAATTTACAGTGCATGTGTTGCAGCAAACATTGGCATCAATCCTCCAGGGGCAATAGACGCATCCAAACACAGAGGAGATGATGGAGGTGATCAAGACAAGCCTGTAAAGACCGTCTTTAGGACCATATTTTCTTTCTCTTGTGGACTTTATCATAGGTGACCTCACTTAAAGAACAAGTTAAAAATCACTTAGAAAAGTTAGATGCCTGCAAGTCACCAGGGCCTGATGAAATGCATCCTAGAATACTCAAGGAGCTAATAGAGGAGGTATCTGAGTCTCTAGCTATTATCTTTGGAAAATCATGGGAGACGGGAGAGATTCCAGAAGACTGGAAAAGGGCAAACATACTGCCCATCTATAAAAAGAGAAATAAAAACAACCCAGGAAACAACAGACCAGTTAGTTTAACTTCTGTGCCAGGGAAGATAATGGAGCAAGTAATTAAGGAAATCATCTGCAAACACTTGGAAAGTGGTAAGGTGATAGGGAATAGCCAGCATGGATTTGTAAAGAACAAATCGTGTCAAACCAATCTGATAGCTTTCTTTGATAGGATAACGAGTCTTGTGGATAAGGGAGAAGCGGTGGATGTGGTATACCTAGACTTTAGTAAGGCATTTGATACGATCTCGCATGATATTCTTATCGATAAACTAGACAAATACAATTTAGATGGAGCTACTATAAGGTGGGTGCATAACTGGCTGGATAACCGTACTCAGAGAGTAGTTATTAATGGTTCCCAATCCTGCTGGAAAGGTATAACAAGTGGGGTTCCGCAGGCGTCTGTTTTGGGTCCAGCTCTGTTCAAGATCTTCATCAATGACTTAGATATTGGCATAGAAAGTACGCTTATTAAGTTTGCAGATGATACCAAACTGGGAGGGATTGCAACTGCTTTGGAGGATGGGTTCATAATTCAAAATGATCTGGACAAATTGGAGAAATGGTCTGAGGTAAACAGGATGAAGTTTAACAAAGACAAATGCAAAGTGCTCCACTTAGGAAGGAACAATCAGTTTCACACATATAGAATGGGAAGAGACTGTCTAGGAAGGAGTATGGCAGAAAGGGATCTAGGGGTTATAGTGGACCACAAGCTAAATATGAGTCAACAGTGTGATGCTATTGCAAAAAAAGCAAACATGATTCTGGGATGCATTAACAGGTGTGTTGTGAGCAAGACACGAGAAGTCATTCTTCTGCTCTACTCTGCGCTGGTTAGGCCTGAGCTGGAGTATTGTGTCCAGTTCTGGGCACCGCATTTCAAGAAAGATGTGGAGAAATTGGAGATGGGCCAGAGAAGAGCAACAAGAATGATGAAAGGTCTTGAAAACATGACCTATGAACGAAGGCTGAAAGAATTGGGTTTGTTTAGTTTGGAAAAGAGAAGACTGAGAGGGGACATGATAGCAGTTTTCAGGTATCTAAAAGGGTGTCATAAGGAGGAGGGAGAAAACTAGTTCACCCTATCCTCTAAGGATAGAACAAGAAGCAATGGGCTTAAACTGCAGCAAGGGAGGTTTAGGTTGGACATTAGGAAAAAGGTCCTAACTGTCAGGATGGTTAAACACTGGAATAAATTGCCTCGGGAGGTTGTGGAATCGCCATCTCTGGAGATATTTAAGAGTAGGTTAGATAAATGTCTATCAGGGATAGTGTAGACAGTATTTGGTCCTGCCATGAGGGCAGGGGACTGGACTCGATGACCTCTCGAGGTCCCTTCCAGTCCTAGACTCTATGAAAACCCAATGTAAACATTTCAAGCCTCAGCAGCAATAGCAGCGCTCCTATCCTTGTCGGCCGAGGCAGGGCTTTTATAGGAGATGGGGCAGGAATGACAGACGCAAGCCTTCAAACCCTCCAGCCTGGGCAGGGCCAGGGCCCGACTAAACCATCATCGGGTTCAAAGCAGGCCTTTCGAAGGTGCACCCAAGGGCAGCGCACCAGTCACAATTCCAGATCCGTCCCCATCTTTCTTGAATCGTCTGTCCCACATCCACTGTGCTTGGTCCAAAATAACTTCGGATCACTGGGTTCTCTGTACGGTAGAAGTGGGATAGTCTCTCCAATTCAGCTCCTACCCTCCCTCCCAACACCCTTGGCTGTCTCTCTTCAGGGACTCTTCTCACGAGCAATTCCTTATCCAGGAGGTGCGGACACTCCTCGCCATGAGAGCGGTAGAGGAGATTCCTCGGGGGCAAGGGATTCTATTCCTGATACTTCCTAGTCCCCAAAGCCAAGGGGGGTCTCAGACCCATTCTAGGTCTGCGAGGACTCGACAAGTTCATGGTAAAGTTGAAGTTCTGTATGGTCTCCCTGGGCACAATTATCCCTTCTCTGAGTCCGGGAGACTGGTACACTGCCCTCGACATGAAAGACACGTATTTCCATGTAGCTATTCAGCCTGCACACAGATGATTCCTATGATTCGTGGTCGACCACAGACATTATCAATTTACGGTCCTTCCATTCGGCCTCTCAGCAGCCCCCCGAGGGTTCACCAAGTGCATGTCAGTCGTGGCCACTTTCCTCTGTCAGAGGCAGGTGCAGGTATACTCGACAACTGGCTGCTTAGGGGCCACGCTGGGGACAGGTGGAGTCTCAGTCCGATTGGTCAGATCCACATTCGAGAGACTGGGTCTCCTCCTCAACTTGAACAAGTCAGCCTTGTCATTGACCCAAAGAATAGAATTCATTGGGGCTGTGTTGGACTCGGTTCGGGCAAGAGCACTTTTGCCAGAGTCCCAATTCCAAGCTATGATGGACCTCAGTCAAGGCCTCAGGCAATACCCCACCACTACAGAAAGGGGATGCCTGAGTCTCCTCAGCCACATGGCAGCCTGCACTTATGTGACCTGGCATGCCAGACTGAGGCTCAGGCCTCTACAGGTGTGGCTCACTTTGGCCTATTGCTCAGGACGCGACAGCCTGAATTCAGTGGTCACGGTGCCAGGGCAGGTGTTTGAGTCCCTTCAGTGGTGGCTCGACCCTCGCACAGTGTGCGAAGGAGTCCCCTTCAATAGCCCTCAGCCCTCCTTGTTCCTAGTAACGGACGCGTCAGCTCTGGGGTGGGGTGTGCATTTGGGAGACCTCCAAACACAGGCCTTTTGGTCGCAGGATGAGCTCTCCCTCCATATCAATATCGAGGACCTGCGGGCAGTGTGACTAGCATGCCAGACCTTTCAGGCCCAACTACAAGGTCAATGCGTAGCAGTTCTGACGGACAACTTCACTGCCATGTTTTACATCAACAAGCAGGGTGGAGCCCAGTCCTCTCCCCTATGTCAGGAAGCCCTCCGGCTGTGGGAGTTCTGCATAACCCACTCCATTCACCTGGAAGCATCCTATCTACCAGGAGTTCAGAACGCACTGGCGGACCACCTCAGCAGGTCTTTCCACAATCACGAGTGGTCCATCTGGCCGGATATCATATACTTCATCTTCCAAAGGTGGGGGTTTCCCCAGGTCGATCTGTTCGCCACCCGGAGCAACAGAAAGTGCCCAATGTTCTACTCCTTCCAGAAACACAGTCCAGGCTCAGCCACGGATGCATTCCTGCTACCCTGGGAAGGCTGCCTGCTCTATGCCTTTCCCCTGTTCCCTCTCATGCACAAGGTCCTATTCAAGGTCCGCAGGGACTGGGCAGAGATAATTCTTGTGGCAACAGCGTGGCCTGGACGACATTGGTACACCATGCTCCTGGAACTGTCAGTGATTGCCCTGATCATGTTGGCTCTCCTCCCCGACCTGATCACTCCAGGACCACGGTTGTCTTAATTACCCCAACATCCAGTCTCTCCACCTCACGGCTTGGAAGCTTCATGGCTGAACCTCATGGAGCTTCTGTGCTCAGAACAGGTAACTAAGGTCTTACTCGGCAGCAGGAAGCCCTCCACTAGCGCCACATATCTGGCAAAGTGGAAAAAATTTACTTGTTGGTGTGACCAGCATCATACACCCCCTCTTCAGGCACCTGTACCTTTCATCTTAGAGTACCTTCTGCATCTGAAACAGCAAGGCCTGGCAGCATCGTCCATAAAGGTACACCTCACTGCTATTTCATCTTTCCACCTGGGAGCGTCTGGATACTCCGTCTTCGTCAACCCTATGGTTGGTCAGTTCCTCAAGGGTCTGGAATGGCTACATCCCCAGATCAGACAGCCTGTCCCTGCATGGGACCTTAATCTGGTCCTCTCCAAGCTAATGGGGCCCCCATTTGAACCGCTGGTGACTTGCTCCCTTCTCTATCTGTCGTGGAAGGTAGCCTTTCTGGTTGCCATTACATCAGCAAAGAGGGTGTCTGAGTTAAAGGCCCTTACCTCAGACCCACCTTATATGGTTTTCCCCAGGGATAAGGTGCAACTCAGACTTCACCTGGCCTTTCTTCCTAAGGTTGTGTCACACTTCCACGCTAGTCAGGACATTTTCCTGCCTGTTTTTTATCCTAAGCCTCATGCCAGTAGCCATGAGCAGAGGCTGCACTCCCTGGATGTTCAGTGAGCACTAGCCTTCTACACTGAGCGCACTAAGCCATTCAGGAAGTCGAACCAGTTGTTCATGGCAGTGGCAGACTGAATGAAAGGATTCCCGGTCTATCTCAAAGAATATCTTCCTGGATCACGTCATGCATTCACACGTGCTACAAGCTGGCCAAAATACCAGCCCCGGCTCTTACGGCACACTCCAGTAGGGCCTAGGCCTCATCAGTGGCATTCCTGGCCCAGGTCCCAATACAAGAAATCTGCAGAGCAGCAACTTGGTCCTCAGTGCATATGTTCACCTCTCATTATGCCATCATCCGGCATGCCAGAGATGATGCAGCTTTCAGCAGAGTGGTGCTCCAATCAGCGATTCCATAACTCTGACCCCAATGCCTAGGTAAGGCGCGGGAGTCACCTAATTGGAATCGATACGAGCAATCACTTGAAGAAGAAAAAACAGTTACTCACCTTCTCGTAACTGTTGTTCTTCGAGATGTGTTGCGCATATCCATTCCAAACCCACCCGCCTTCCCCTCTGTTGGAGTAACTGTCAAGAAGGAACTGAGGAGGCACCGGGTCGGCAGAGTCATGTATTGAGCACCATGAAGGTGCCCACTCCAGGGGGCTCCACAGCCGACCCGATGGGTGCTGCTAGGGGAAAAACTTTCCGACAACTGTGCACACGGTGCACACACACCTAATTGGAATGGATATGAGCAGCACATCTGGAAGAACAGTGACGAGAAGGTGAGTATCCACTTTTTCCTCCTTTATATGTACAGGATATATGGCAATATGTTGTTTTTTTTTCTTTTAGTATAAAAGCTGTAGTTTTCCTTACTGATACCTTAATGATCCAAATCTAGAAACCAAAATGTTGATTAGTTATTTTTTTAAAAAACTGCTGCTTGTTTTAATTGTAAATATCTTTGTGGAACAATAGTTGGAAGAGTTGGGAGCTATTTAAAATTATGACCAGGCTTAAGTATAAAGTTTCTTAAGTTTCTAGGGTTGCCGACTGTCTAATCATAAAAACCCAGACACCCTTGCCCTGCCCCTTCCCCAAGGCCCACCCCTTCTCCAAGGCCCTGCCCCCACTAACTCCATACCTCCCCCCACCCCCACCCCCGTTGCACGCTGTCCCCCACTCTCTCTCACTTTCACCAGGCTGGGGCAAGGGGTTGAGGTGTGGGAGGGAGTGTGGGCTCTGGACTGGGGGATGGGGCCGAGGGGTTCGGAGTGTGAGAGGGGGCTCCAGGCTGAGCCTTGGGCAGGAGGTTGGGGTGCAGGAAGGAGTGCGAGCTCTGAGAGGGAGTTTGGATATGGGAGAGGGCTCAGGTGTGGGATGGATCTCAGGGATGGGACAGGGGGTTGGAGTGCGTGCAGGAGGGGGTTCGGGCTCCGGCCAAGTGGCGCTTACCTCAGGTGGCTCCCGGGAAGTGACCAGCATGCCTGGCGCCTAGACTCGGGGCAGTCAGGTGGCTCTGTGTACTGCCCGTGCCTGCAGGCACTGCCGCTGCAGCTCCCATTGGCCGTGGTTCCCAGCCAATGGGAGCTGCAGAGTCGGCGCTCAGGGCAAGGGCAGTGTGCAGAGACCCCCCCGGATGCCCCTGTGCCTAGGAGCCGGACATGCCAGCCACTTCCTGGAGCCGCACGGAGTCAGAGCAGGTAGGTAGCCTGCCTTAGCCCCTCTGTGACGCTGGACTTTTGGTGGCCTAAAATCTCCCGGATTGGCTTCAGTAGCCTCCGGGAGATTGAGCCTGATTCCAGGAGACTCCCAGCCAATCTGGGAGGGTTGGCAACTCTACAAGTTTCCAATTTGAAGTCTTAAACGATTTATAGAAAGATTATATAGATTACCCAATAAAGCACGTGCAATTTCTAGCTGAGTTTAGATCAAGATTACATGCCTCTGGGAAATTGGCCTCTGAGTACCATGGTGATATGTGCAGAACAGATTGATAAATCAGTTTCAGCATAGAATTTGGACACACATTGCTCCTTTGCTTTGAAAGAATGTCACTTGTAATTAAGAAACTTTAAATTGTGGTAGGCTTGTTCATAGTACTCTGTGGTTGTAACCATACTATTTGTGTTGGTGCTGTCAATATTTTAGTATAGACTCATACTTTCAATTATTTTGAATGTAAATTAATTGATCATTTTGTATCCTTATTTAATTTTCTTCTTTACTAGATTTGATGAGTTTAAATTTGGCTGCACATCCCTCAGAGTACCTCCTGACTTACTTTATCAGATTCGGCATGATATCACAGTGTCACCCAATGGAGTGGCTTTTGTCAAGGTACTGAGATTTCATTGCTCAATGACCGACATTTTCACTTTTAGTTTGTTGGTTAGTCCAAGATTAAACACACTGCTGGTTTAGCAAGAGAAAAAATATTTTCTGTTTGTCAGTGTGTTGTCTTCCAGCACTTGCCAGTACAAATCACAGGATTGGTATTTTGACAATTCAGGAAATAAATATAATAGTTGCATAGTTTTACTTTTACTCGGGTTTCAGTAAAGGCTCATTTCCTCTATTATTGAAATTATATTTCTGTTCATGCAGTGCAGTGATGTATTTGTACTTCTTAATCATACTGGAATCACAGTTACCTATGTGTAACAGTTCTTCTTCGAGTGCTTGCTTATGTCAATTCCATTGTAGGTGTGTGCGCGGTCGTCAGAGACTTTTGTCTTAGCAATATCCATAGGGACGGCTGTGGCGCCCTCTGAAGTGCTGTGCTCTTTTCAGGCACCACTGTCCCTGCACCCCCTCAGTTCCTTTTTACTGCCCGTGGCCCAGAGAGCTCGGTTTAGCCCCTCACCCAGATCCCACGAGTGTGATTGGGGTCCCGACACTGCATCGGCCGCAACATCGCAGCAGTGGCACCAAGGACAGTGGCCACCAGCCCAGTGGCCTTATTGGGGCTCGTGGGGAATGCTAGTTATGGCTACGCCCCCTTCCCAGCGATCTTCGGCTGCCACCTCGGAGCAACAGCAGACGCCACCAACGGCACCTGGCTCAGTGCATGCTAATCGCTCGGAGGCTGGGGTTGAGGAAGTGGTATCCACCCCAAAACTTCCCTCCCCTGAAGAAGCCACAGATCCTCCTCCAGTAACCCAATCATCCTCGTCGTCCCCAGACGAGGCAGTGGCAAGCCCTTCGAGAACTAGTCCACCCGATGATTCAAGGAGCATCAGACTCTGCTCCGGAGAGTGGCGGACAATCTGGGCTTAGAGGTAGAGGAGATGGCTGAGCAGACTGACTCATTGTTCAGTATCCTCTCCGCTTCCACCCCGCCTGCCTCGCATTGCCAGTCCACGAAGGGGTCTTAAAGATTGCCAAGGCCCTGTGGCAAACTCCCTCGTCTATCCCTCCTACTTCCAAAAGGGCAGAGAAAAAATACTTTGTCCCGGCTAAAGGGTTCGAGTGTTTATACACTCATCCGCCCTTGGGCTCGTTGGTCATCTCTGCAGCCAACAAAAAGGACAAACAGCTCCAGTCCTCCTCTACTCCCAAGAACAAAGAGGCCAAAAGACTGCATCTCTTTGGGAGAAAAATTTATTCTACCGGCAGCATACAGTTCCAGCTGGCAAACCACCAGGCTCTCCTGAGTAGGTACAACTTTAATTTGTGGGATGCTCTCCATAAGTTCCAGGAGTCCCTCCCATGAGGGTTAGCCCAGGAGTTCGGCACCCTGATGGAGGAAGGCACGGCGGCAGCCAGGTGCTCCCTACAGATGGCCTGGGATGCAGCGGATTCTGCGGCTCAGGTAATCACATCGGCGGTGGTGATGAGGCATAGCTCATGGCTACAAACGGCAGGCTTCTCTCAAGAGATGCAGAATTCAATCCAAGACCTCCCATTCAATGGGGTTGGTCTCTTCTCCGAGCAGACAGATGCCAGGCTGCATGGGGTGAATGATACAAAGGCCACCCTTCATTCGTTGGGCATACCTAAGCCACAGGCTGCTTGAAAGCCCTTCCAGCTGCCCCCACTACCAAGACCTTGGGAGCCCCGCCAGAGTTCTGTAAGAAGAAGGGACAGTAGCTTCAGCAGGCATCACCCCTCTTCTTCCTGCTCACCTGCAAAGCCTGGGCCCTTTAAACACCCTGGAGGCCAGAAGCGTTCATTTTGAGGGTGTGCCCGGGAGCAACACCTCAGTCAGTTCCCCGGGTTCCCTCCCACCCCTTACTGAATTGTCTTTAATCTTTCCGCTTGGGCTTGTCAAGGGTAACCTCAGACCACTGGGTCTTGGATATAGTATCCCAGGTCTATACCCTACAGTTCACAGCCACCCCTCTCTCTCTTCCCCCCTCTCCCTTCCCCATTCCTCTTCAGAGACTCCTCTCACAAGCAATTCTTCATTCAGGAGATCAAAAAGCTCCTGTGCCTGGGGGCGGTGGAGGAGGTTCCTCGGGACATGCACGGAAGAGGTTTCTGCTCCCGTTATTTCCTAATCCTGAAGGCCAAAGAGGGCCTAAGACCCATCTTGCACCTGTGGTGCCTCAACAAGTCTCTCAAGAAGTTGAGGTTCCGCATGGTTTCCATGCTTCCATTATTCCTTCCCTGGATCTGGGAGACTGGTACACCGCTCTCGACTTGCAGGATGCTTATTTCCATGTTTCCATATTCCCGGGACATAGGCGTTTCCTCCGTTTTATAGTTGGAGGGCGCCATTTCCAGTTCACAGCGCTCACTTTTGGCCTATCGTCGGCCACAAGAGTGTTCACCAAGTGCATGGTACCAGTAGCGGCTTACCTCAGGCGGCGTGGGATCCACCTGTTCCTGTATCTCGACAACTGGCTGGGTGCAAAGAGGCCTCGATCTGGTTCACTCCACCTGTCTCAGCCTAGGCCTGTTGATAAACATAGAGAAGTCCACGTTAATGCCAGTACAATGTATAGAGTTTATCGGGGAAGTTCACGACTCCACGCAAGCCAGGGTCTTCCTTCTGGAGGCACGGTTTCGGGCCATGGCAGACTTAATCTCCCACATAAAGGCCCACCCGCTCATCATGGCCCATACGTGCCTGCAACTGTTGGGCCACATGGCCGCGTGTACATATGTGGTCAGCCATGCCCAACTTCATCTGAGGCCCCTACAAACATGGTTGGTCTCGGTTTACATTCCCAGCAGGCACCCCCTGGACCGAGTGGTCACGGTGCCGAGCAATGTCCCACTTTCTTTAGACTGGTGGTGGGACCCCAAGTTGGTGTTGCAAGGCGTTCCCTTTGTGACCCCATCTCCTTTGCTCACCTTGGTCTCGGACACATCAGATCTAGGGTGGGGGGCCCACCTGGGAGAGCTCAACACCTAGGGATGTTGCCTGCAGCACGACTTAGCCTTGCACATCAACATCAGGGAACTCAGAGCGGTCTTGCCCCATCTGAAGGGGAAGGCAGTTCAGGTCGTCACAGACGATTCGGCCGTGATGTATTACATCAACAGGCAGGGTGTAGCCCAGTCCTCAGCCCTTTGTCGGGAAGTGCTCAGCCTCTGGGACTCCTGTGTACAGCACATCATCTTCCAGGTAGTGGCCCATCTGTCTGGAACCAGGAACATCCTGGCAGATCACCTCAGCAGGTCCTTCTAGTCTTGCCACAAATGGTCGCTCCTGGAGGTGCTGCACTTGACAGCCTGGCTGCTGCGTGGCTGAGTGGGGAGGAGCGGCAGTGCTCCGCTAGTGTCCAGTGGGTTCTGTTGGGAAGCAGGAAGTCCTCCACCAGGGCTACCTATGTGACAAAGTGGAAACGCTTCACATTTTGGGCCTCGGATTGGCTCATTTGTGCAGAGGAGGCCTCGCTGCAGGACATCCTGGACTATCTGCTCCACCTCAAGCTCCAGGGCTTGTCATCCTCGGTCAAGATACACTTGGCAGCCATTTCCTCATTCCACCCTCCTTTTCAAGGCAAGTCGGTCTTTGGCAATCTCATGACGGCACAGTTCCTGAAAGGTCCAGAGCATCTTTACCCACATGTCAGGGACCCAGTCTCTCCTTGGGACCTGAATCTTGTGCTGTCAAGGCTCATGGGTCCCCCCTTTGAGCCCTTGGCGTCCTGCTCCCTCTGGTTCTCTCCTGGAAGGTCGCCTTCTTGGTCGCTATAACTTCGGCCTGTCGGGTGTCTGATATCAGGGCGCTTATGTCGGAGTCACCTTATACAGTCTTCTTATGGGACAAAGTCCAACTGTGTCCGCACCCAACCTTTCTGCCCAAGGTCATTTCCCACTTCCACACAGGCCAAGATATTTACTTACGGGTCCTATGTCCAAAGCCTCATGCAACAGATGAGGAGCGCAGGCCGCATACGCTGGACATCAGGCAGGCTCTGGCCTTCTACATTGATAGAACAAAGCTGTTCCATAAGTCAACGCAGTTGTTCGTGGCTGTCATTGACAGGAGTCAGCCCAGAGACTCTCATCCTGGATCACGGCCTGTATCTGCTACTGTTAAGAGCTAGCAAAGGTGCCCTCACCAGCTGTCATGATGGCTCACTCAACTAGGATAAAGGCTTCCTCGACAGCCTTCCTCGCTCAGGTGCCGATCCAAGAAATTTGTCGGGTTGCGACCTGTCGTCCATTCACACGTTCGCTGCGCACTATGGGCTGACCCAGCAAGCTCGAGATGACACTGGTTTTGGCAGAGCAATGCTCCAATCAGCAAAGCTGTGAACTCCAAGCCCACCTCTGAGAATTCTGCTTGTGAGTCAACCACAATGGAATCGACATGAGCAAGCACTCGAATAAGAAAAAAGTTACCCACCTTTCGTAACTGTTCTAGGTGTGTTGCTCATGTCCATTCCATTACCCGGCCTCCTACCCCTCTGTCAGAGTTGTCGGCAAGAAGGAACCAAGTGGGTGTAGGGACGGAGTCACCTAATATACCGCGCCATGAGCGCAGCACTCTAGAGGGCGCATGGCCATCCCTACGGATACCGCTAAGGCAAAAGTCTCAGAAGACCACGCACATGGGCGCACGCACACGTTCAATGGAATGGATATGAGCAACACATCTTGAAGAACAATAGTTACAAAAGCTGTGTACCATTTTTTCTGCTACTGCTGCATAGAAAAGCCTGTGCTTTTGGAGATGAAGATAATTAGTTTGAATTCCACTGTTTTCATTTTATGTCATGTGTAGACCCAGCTGACTATAGCTAATGTACATTCATGGCCCCAACTGTTTCAGCTTGTCACCAAGAAAAATATTCAATGTAATACAAAAACTTTAAGTTAAAAGGTAAGTATTCCAAGGAATATTACAGTTTAAAAAAATCCTGAATATTTATATGTCAACAAATAAAGAAAGGTAGTAAAATAGTCAAATCCTATCCCAGTTATTACAATCTTTTAAATATATGTACAAGTGCACAATATCACATTGTCCATTGCAAATTCAGAAAAATAACATTAACACTGCCCTCACATACTTTGCTTCCCTTTCAGATTAAGTAAATTGACAAAACCAGCCAAAGTACTGATTGCTAGAACACCTCACTATTAATGTATATTCATGTCAAAGACTAACTACTAATTACTGCATTCTGTTTCAGTTGGCTTTTTTTAAACATTTTAGAGGCTAAAAAAATTATTTGGGCATAAGCTTTCGTGGGCTAAAACCCACTTCCTCAGATGCATGGAGTGAAAAATACAGTAGGAAGATATATATGTATATATATATTACAGAGAACACGAAAAGATGGGGGTTGCCATACAAAAGTTTTTTTCTCCTGCTGATAATAGCCCACCTTAATTGATTTGTCTCGTTAGAGTTGGTATGGCAACCCCCATCTTTTCATGTTTTCTGTGTATATATATATCTTCCTACTGTATTTTCCACTCCATGCATCTGAGGAAGTGGGTTTTAGCCCATGAAAGGTTATGCCCAAATAATTAGTTAGTCTCTAAGGTGCCACAGACTAATACGGCTACCACTCTGAAATCTTTAAACATTTTGTTTCTCTTCATTCCTTTTTCGGTAGCCTTCAGTAAGAAAGGGTGTGTTGCCAAGAATGTTGGAAGAAATTTTGAAGACCAGGATAATGGTGAAGCAGTCAATAAAGGCTTACAAGCATGACAAAGCTATCACTCGAATGCTTGAGGCACGTCAGCTGGGTCTTAAACTGATAGCTAATGTCACATTTGGTTATACTTCTGCTAACTTTTCTGGAAGAATGCCATGTATAGAGGTAAGGGATGCAGATAAAATGCAAAAGGGATTTAGGAAAGAGACTGTTGTTAAAGCAGCACGAGATAATGTAATGTCATTGTTTGAAACATGCATTTAATCTAAATGCTACCATAAATGCTGTTTTTTCTCTTAAAGTACCAAAAAAAACCTTGGTTTCAGTTGTGAGCTTAACATTTTGAAATCCATTTTGTAGTGATAAACTACTTAGAATTAGTATTTTCATAAAGATGGATTGGACTAGAGTTCCAACCATCAAAGTAAAACAATTCAGTGTAGCTGTTTCAGTCCTTTTAAAAAAACAACAACCAGTACAATCCAAAAACTAGAGTAAACTGAAAGGTTTAAGTACCAAGGAAGGGGGAGGATTGCTTAGAATGCTCACAGAGGTTACAGCTAGGAGTACTGGGATAAAATTGTGCTAAGGAAAATGTAGACTGTATGGAACAAATGTGCTTTCTCCTGATTTTTGAATAAGTAATAATGTAACAAATTATGTACATTCCATATTAACTTATTTCAGCCTTCATTAAAATAAATTGAAATTTATTCTGCTGGTTTGTTTACCGCACAATGTCTTACAAATAAAGTTACATATGTACCTTAATTAGACATTTAGGACCTTATCCTGGAAACCCATACTCAAGAAAACTCAAGATTTCAGTGGGGAGTTTTGGCCGAGTAAGGGCTAGAATCACACCCTTGTGAGTGTAACTGTTCCTCAACGTGCACTTACAAAGCTAAGAATGATATGTAATATTAAGGAGATAATATATCACTTGGTTTACTCTTAAAGCATGAATTAATAAAAAGGAAAAAGGAAACCTTGTGATCAAAATGAATATATTTTCTGTGTACAGGAAAGAAGTTGACAACAGCAGCATTTTCATCATTTACTTCCATTAGAAACTGAAACCTGATACGTTTGTGTCTGTCCAAGCAGCCTCTGCTTTTAATGAATAATTGAAATGAGAGAGAAAAAGACCTTGTAGGTCATCATGTCCATCTCTTTGTTAATGCACATTTGCTCCATACAGTACATTCTCAGGTGCATAGTCTAGTTTTAAATGACTCAAGAGATGGGACTTTCACCACTTCATTAGGGAGATTTATTAAACTATGAATAGCAATTCCTGCAAGGTTTTTCCTGATATCCAGTCTACATTTTCCTTAGCACAATTTTATCCCAGTGCTCCTACCTGGAGCCTCAGAGAGCATTCTAAGCAATCCTCTTCCTTGGTACTTAAACCTTTTAAATATCTGTAGCTGTTTATAACTGCCCTTCACTTATTTAGGTAAGCTAAAGATGTAATCTTTCCTTCTAAATTAATCCCTCCACCACCATAATCATTTCTGTTGCTCTTTCCTGAATTCTTCCCTGTTTTGTAGATTTATGTTTACGGTAAATCAGTTTTCAGAATTTTCCTTCTATTGTTGATTTTTTTTAAACCAGCAAATGCAGTTGTTTACTTTGCATGATGATGTTAATGCAGAGATGGATTCAGAGTGATGCTGATTTACACGGGTTGTTTTGAATGCAGTAGCACAGCAGGAAAGATTTTCAGTGTATCTTTATTTGCAGATTGGGGATAGTATTGTCCATAAAGCCAGAGAGACCTTGGAGCGAGCTATAAAACTGGTGAATGATACGAAAAAATGGGGCGCTCGGGTTGTATATGGCGATACTGACAGGTAATTAATAGCTGCTGCTTCTGATGCTATGTGAAATGGTTTTCTTCCTTTCCACGTCACAAAGGAGGCTATCACCATGATCTGCATTCAAAAGCTTACAGCAGGTCTCCATGGATCTATTTTTCTATTTTAATAAATTATATTTGCCTGTTGCATTAAACATACAGTTAAATACATATTTCAGTTCAGACTGTTAAGTTATTTTTATGGAGCCTGGGCTGGCTCTCCCCCTTTGCAAAGCTGTCAGATAGGGTCAGCTGGGCTACCATGGCAGCTCCCAAGCTGCTGCTAATAGGGATAGAGACCCCCTTCTATCCCACCAGTCCCTCAAAAACTGTTTGGTGGTTGCTGTTTGACTCCCAACCACTGCTGTTAGTGCAGGGGTGGAGGGTACACACTCTTAAAGGGACCAGACCCCTGCTAATATAGTTCTTAACTGGTGTGATGGGGCGGTGGCCAGGTCAGAGCTGCCCCTTTTGAACCAGGTGCCTTTGGTGAGTGCGTCTGTGATCTTAGTCTAATGTTGGCCCTGGATGAAGTATTCGCACTCTATTTTAAAATGAAACCAACTTGCACTTCATAACTAATTGTCCTGCAAATTGTCCTATAATTTGTCCTAAAAATACAAATAAGATATGTCCTGTTAGCTAATACACATATTAAGCAATACATTTTCTGGCTGGCTTTCAATAAAGAAAAATTGACCATTAAACCTCTCAACATGCCAGAGATCATTATGGTAATTTTACAGAGAGTGGGACAAGGAGCTTTTCTTATATAAAATAATGACAACACTCTGCTCAGGACCTTTGTTCATTTTAACAGTGAAAATGAGCAAGAGGAGAGAACTCTTCCAATTACTGAACATAACTATAGCCTGGTACATAAAAAGTGTCTAATCTTCTCCTGTTCTGTTTAGTGCTCATGATCACAGTAACTTTAGCCATTGAAAAATTATCTTTAACCCTGTGGTATGACTAGTCCTTTAGTAATATGGTATCAGCTGTTCAGGTTTCAGTGCTAAGAAATAGAGATCCCAAATCTTCCATGCATTTCACTACATGTCTTCTCGTCGATATTGGTAATTTTATACATAGAAGGCCCACTGCAAAAAGTGTTTCCCTTTGCAAAGGCATTTAAGCAGATTTAGGCAAGTTTCACCTATCCAGTGTTTGTAAAGACATGCACACCCTACCTATTCTCAAGACTTAGGGGGTTTCTCAAGCTCGACGAACTTTTAGGACCTTATCCTGGAAACCAGGTGCTTGAACTATGCAAGTGATGGTGAGAAATAGGTCTGGTCCAGCAGGCTGTGAAGTTCTCCATTCCATTGTCTGGAGTAACTTAAAGTACATTTATTATTTTCCTGATTTATTTATTTTTTAATAAAAAGCTTTGGGTGCTTTTTTGCCTCCAAATTAATGAGAAATAGGGGCACTGTCAGCAAGGAAGAAAATCCTTTTCATTTACCCATGGTAGGCAGGTGTGAGACACGAGTTAACTTGTTATTGTGGGGATTCTTTATTTTATGCATATATTTATTGGTGTATTCTGGTCTCTAAAGGTAGTATGCACATTTCCTGTAATTAGAGCATACACTACTTTTTGATACGGTCTTTCTCCTTAGATGGAAGATCTACCGTGACTCTAGACAATGTCTGCCACAAACATATCTATCTAGTACTGTACTTACATAGTTTTTTTAAAAACAGTATATTTGTAATGGCAGTAGGATTCAAACTGTAATCTGGTACTATTCCTAATGGTTTGCTTTTTCTGGATTCTGGTGATTTGTGATCTGTATAGGAAGGGTCAGATGGAGATAAAAGGTTTTATTCCCTCTGAAGTTCTGCCCACTGAAACAAGAAGCCAAAATTAGATGCCATGAATTGTGGATTGAGCAAGGGTGACCATTCACACTGCTCAGTTATTGTTTCAGGTTGTCTGCAGATATTATTGCATCAGTTTGCATTTGGTTTACAGATTTTTATCTGGTTATCTTCACAGCCATAAGGACTTAGAGATTCAATATTTTTTTAAAAAGCTGAAGTTCCAGAGCACCAAATCTCCTCCTCCAAATGAGAACCAGCTCACCAAGCCATCAAGTGCCATTCCAATTTGACCCCTTCTGCACAGCCACTTCTCTACTAAATTTATACTGAATAAACTGCTTAGTATCATTTATATTCTTTATCCCTCCTCCATATAGAATTTTCTAGCTCAACCGCCCACAGCCTAGCACTTTCAGATCCCAGATACAGCATAGAATCTTGTGTCCCTGATGTCATGGGACTTGGGGCTGGGTTGCATGTCTTGGACCCAGAAATGTAAAAATCTATTCAGTGGAAGAACTGGGATGCATAGGCCACCGGGGGGGAGGGAGGAGGGGGAGGGAGGGAGGAAGGCAAGAAAATGAAGTAAAGAAAGCTGGAGGGGAAGGGGTTGCTGTGAGAAGTCGAGGGTGTGTCAGTGAGTAGACTGGTGGACAATCTCAATGAATTTTGTCAACCACATATGTCCCTGTTTCCCAGTCAAGATACTGGCAAATGTATTATAGCTTGTAAACCCATTCCAGGATATATATTGAAGTAATGGTGTCCTTACTTCCTATTTCTACTTTTATCTTTTTAGCATGTTTGTACTGTTGAAAGGAGCCACTAAGGAGCAGTCTTTCAAGATTGGCCAAGAAATTGCTGAAGCTGTAACAGCTACCAACCCAAAACCAGTAAAACTGAAATTTGAAAAGGTAAAAGGAAAATACACTTTACCCCAAATGTCTGGATAGAAAATGTTATCTCTTTAAACATGTTAGGGGGTCAGCTGTTCAATAAGGTTTCGATTTTGATCAGTGACTTAACAGAATCCTGGGTGTTTCTTTGAGTGTACAGCCAGCAGTCCTTTCAGCTGCATTTCGTTGTCCTGCAGTTGTCAGAGGAAGTCTGCAGAGAAAATGTAGACATATTGATCCCAATCACCCACAGAGAGCAGGTTCCTGAACGCACTGTGAATCAAAATAATTCTAATATTATTGCACGTCCAAAAGAGCAGTGGAGACTGTCTTTAGTAAAAGTTTGTTGTTTTCATAAATGTGTCTCCTTCACTTGTATTGACATGGTGAATGGTAAGGGTTAAATCAGTTCAAGGGCCACTATATTGTTGAGATTGTCTTTTCATTTAGTATTTTAAACTAATTTATTTTTAGAGAGGGAGAGGCAGCACAATTCAATAAAACAATATTGAGAGTCTGGTGGTTTTTCAAGTGATGGCCCCTATATGTAGTCCACTGTGGGGTGCGCACGTGGTCCTTGCAACTGAAACTGGAAGATTTTTTCATTAGCAGTGTCTGTTTGTCCATGCCTGTGCCCTGCATCTTCTTGTGCTCCAAACTGAGGACATAAGGGAAAGCATGGGCCAATCGCCTCTCCAGTTCCTTTCTACCACCCAAGTCTCAGACCAAACCCTTGTGGTGTCCACAGCTTTGCTAGCATTCCTGCCTCAAATTCAGGTTTTTTTCTGTAGTTGACCTTTTGTAGATAATTAGTATGGGGTTTCCTCTATCATTTGGGGTACTTAGAATGCCCAAGATCCCCACTTCAAGCCCTGTGCAGCCTGCCCCCCATTGTTCCCAGTGAGTGACTTCCATGACATTTGCTTATACTGCTTGGGTAGTCCCAAATTCTCTCCAAGTGCAATATTTGTTGTTCCTTTTGGCTCCAAACCCAGCACTCTTGTGAGTTCCAGCTCAGAAGATATCTGATGGAGTGCTGGATGAGGCCCTAGTCCGACCCGGGGTCTGATGACCCCCTGTACATCGGCCAGAGGTGCCGAGAAGTGCCCCACCAAGCACAGTGCTCCCTAGCTCTGGAACATCAGAGGGCAGAGCTATAAGGACTCTAGCAGGCAGAGCAGATGGGAGGAGGGTAAGAGCAAGCAATCACATGAAAAGTGAGAGAAATTCTCTCTCTAGTCCTTATCTAAGAAGAGGACTTTCTCCCTTATGTCCTCCAAATCTGATGAGACTCCATGCTCCAGTATGGATATGTCAGGAGCTCATGGGGAGCACTGATCCAACTTGGCTCATGGGGAGCCAAGAGTGTTCCAAAACCACCAATCACCGAAGGAGCTGGCCCAGCCTTATCACTAGCAAGGCAAAGAAGGGAGCAGTCATCAACTGAACCACCAGTAGAGTCCATCAGCAAGGTAAAGGATTCAGTGGTACCAACACTCATCGTGTGACCTAAATTGGCACTGTTGGCTCTGCCAAAATGCAGAATCCCCTCCCCCCTCCATCCTCTATGGCTCAGTGTTCTATCCTCAACAATCTGGCTATGTATTCTGATCCACCGTCACCAATACTCACTGATAAGGTGACTACTAGTTGTGCCTGCGGTGTCAGTTCATCATTCACCAGTATGGTCAATCAGCCTAGAGTTACAAGGCCTGTGGAATCTGAGGACTCATACTCCTCCAGTGAGGATGAGACTGAAGTCAGTGGTTTCACTGACCATACCATGACATGAGATCAGCCCCAACAAGGGTTCCAGAGTTTCCTAGGCGTCGTCTTACTCCCATAGAACACACTGCCTGGCTCAGGACCAACAGTACTCTTCCCCCTGGGGATACCTCCTTATCCATATGATCCCTCTCACTGGCCCTATAGGGGTTCCCAGGATCTGTATTTGAGACCTCCCAATTTCAGGGGATCAGAGAAGGAGTTCAGACAGAGGTTACCTCATAGAAGAGAACCCCCAGCCCTCTTAGGAGCACTATGAGGCAGAAGAACAACCTGAGCAAATGGACCTACTCGCTTCTGCAGCACTTTTGTCCTCATCTCCTGACAATGCAGTAGCAGTGGCCTCACCATCGCCATCCAAAGACTATAAACCGTTTCAGGACCTCCTGAGGAAAATCACGGATGCAGTGAAGTTTCCCCTGGAGGAAGTTCAATACATCATTCACAAGTTGCTGAATATCCTCCTGACTGCAGGTCCTAGCAAGGTGGCACTTCCAATCAATGAGGTCATACTAGTGCTGGTCAAAATAATCTGGCATCCCATACCTACTTTTGCTCCCCATTCCAAAAAGGATGGGGAAGAAGTACTTTGACCTGTCTAAAGGGGTAGAATACTTGTTTTCGCCCCCTGAACTCCCTAATATGTCAGGCCATCACTGAACATAACAGACTGTACTCCCTCTGACAAGGACACTAAAAGATGGACCTCTTCAGAAGAAAGAATATCACCTCAGCTAGCATACGTTTCCACTTTGTGAATTCTCAGCCTTGGTGTCTAAATATGATTTTATTCATTATAATTTTTCTGTATTCACTGACAAACTACCCCAGGAATTTAGACCACAATTCCAGGCCATCATCAACTAGGGTAAGCTGATAGATAGATCATCACTGCAAGCTTCAGTCAAGGACACAGTTCCTCACTCCATGGCAACTTTGATCATCACAAGACAAGCTTCATGGCTTCAATCCTCTGGGTTTCGAAAGGAAGTTCAAGCTCCTGTGGAGAACCTCCTTTTAGAGGGCAACAACCTGTTCAGTGACAAAATGGATGAGTCACTGCATACCCGTAAGGACTCTTGTGCAACCCTCCACTTAGGTATATACACTCCAGCACCTCAGAGAAAATACTCAAAACTGCCTCCATGCAAACAACATCTTGCTCCTCAACCCTATTACCACCAGACGGCCTATGAGCCTGGTGTAGTGGAACAGCCAGGAAATGCCAGAGAGTGTAGTGCAACAGAGAGAACATCCCTCCATTGTTCTCTTCCCAGTCCTAGGCTCCCACAAAGACATTTTTGATGGGACCTTCGAGAGCTGCCAACCAGTTCCCCAAACACCATTGGTGGCCATCTGGCCCATTTCTCCCCAGTGTGGCATCATATCACATCGGACAGATGGGTACCAGAGATGGTCAACACTGGCTATATAATAGAATTTCTGTACATCCCTTTAAAAAAAAAACATCCCCCTGTCCCTCTTGAAGGACCCATGTCACGAGGGACTCTCAGATAGGAGGTGCAGACTCCCTACTCTCACTATAGTAGAGCGGGACGGGCTTTTATTCAAGATATTTCTTCATCCCTAAAAAGAAGGGAGGCTGGAAACCCAGTCTGGATCTCAGACAATTGAATATCTTCATATGCCATTCAAGATTCAGAATGATCACCCTGGCCTCAATAATCCCCTCTCTAAACAAAGATGACTGGTTTGCAGCTCTTGATTTGAAAGATGCCTTTTTCCACATAGACATTCATCCAGCGAACAGGAGATTCCTGCACTTTACAGTGGACCTAGACCAATTATCAATGCAAAGTGCTTCCCTTCGGTCTCTTGACAGCCCCAAGGGTTTTCACAAAGGTGCCATCCATGGTGGTGGCATACCTGTGTCACCATGGCACCCCAGTATTTCCCTACTTTGATAACTAGCTGCACATATGTCGGTCATACTAGGACAGTCGGTGGTCCTTTCCCTCTCAGCCTCCTTCAATCCTTAGGACTCCAAGTAAACCTAGAAAAGTCCACGTTAGTACCCATGCAAACTATAATCTTTATTGGAGTAACTTTGGATTCAATTACAGCCAAAGTATACTTACTCCACAGATTCCAAGCTCTCAGGGACCTCATCAACCAACTTTGATTGAGCCCTCAGACAACAGTGTGGTCCTACTAAATCACATGGCTACACATTCAGGTTATGTCAGACAATTTGACTACAGTATACTACATCTACAAACTGGGAGTATCAAAGTCTGCTTCTTTGCACAGAGGCGATCAGACTCTGGAATTAGTGTATGCAACACCAGATTACCCTCCTGGCAGTGCATCTCCCAGGAGCAATGCACACCTTGGTGGACAGCCTCAGTAGCACTTCTACAGAGACCATGAGTAGAAACGTCACAACTTGGTGTTACATTGTATTTTCCAGCAGTGGGGATTTCTTCATGACCCAAGAGAACAAGAAATACCCAAACTACTGTTCCTAAGCAGCTCGGGGACCCATTCCTAGTATAGTGGTCAGAGCCCCTGATGTATGCTTCCCCACCCATTCCCTTCTTACCATGAGGAAAATCAAGCAGGACAAACTGTCAGTTACCCTGGTGGCAGAAGTAGTTTTGGTTTTGGTTCACAAGCATTGTGCAGATGGCCTCACATCCATGCATCCAGCATCTGAACGTACTGACTCAGGACAATAAAAGACCACCAATCGCAACCCAGCATACCTTTCCCTGTTTGGTATTTGGATGTATGACAAGCTTAGAGAGGACATGTTTGTAGATGATACACTCCATCCTCAGTTTTAGCAGGAAAATCTCTATGAGGGAATGTTATGCTACTAAGTGGATTTTCCTTTGGTGCCAATGTCATTAGATACCTTTAGAAGATTCATGAGAATCTCTACCCTCTTGGACTACTCCTTTCTCTAAAGAAGTTGAGTCTATCTCTCAGCTTGCTGTGTGTACATCTGGCAGCAATTAATGCCTTCCATCCTCCAGTGGGAAACTGTGCTCTTCACCCACCCTACAACTGTGAGATTTTTGAAAGGCCTTGACAGAATGTTTCTTCTGGTACTAAAACCAATGCCAACTTGGGATCTCCGTCTAGTATTGTCAGCACTCGTGAATACTCCATTCAAACCTCTAGCCAAGCGGCTCTCCAACTGTGGGTCGGGACCCCAAAGTCGCAACCCCATTTTAATGGAGTTGCCAGGGCTGGCTTAGACTTACTGGGGCTCAGGGCTGAATCCCAAGCCCCACCACCCAGGGCCAAAGCCTGAGGGATTCAGCCCAGGGCAGCGGGGCTCAGGTTACAGCCCCCTGGCTGGGGCTGAAGCCCTTGGCCTTCAGCTTTGACACCTACGCTGCCCAGGGCAGTGGAGCTCAGGCTTTGGCTTTGGCTCCCCCACCCGGGTCAGTGGGAATCAGGTGGACTCAGGCTTCAGTACCTCCTCCTGGGATCGTGTAGTAATTTTTCAGAAGGGGATCACAGAGCAATGAAGTTTGAGAACCCCTGCTCTAGCCTCATGCTCCCTTCTTCATCTGTTTATGAAGGTGCCTTCATGACAGCAGTCACCTCTGCCAGAAGAGTAGGTGAGTTTGAGGCCCTTATGGCAGACCTTCCCTACGTGGTCTTCCATAAGAATAAGGTTTTTTGGAGGTTACACCCCAAGTTCATTCCAAAGTTTCCCTCAGAATTCCACTTTAATCAGATCAGATATGTATCTTTTTTCTACCTAAAGCCTTACATCACCAGAGAAGACAGGAAGCTCCATTTTCTGGATATCCATCAAGCCTTAACTTAGCTTTCTACCTGCAGGGACAAAACCCTTTGGGAAATCTCCTGGACTATTCCTTTCCATTGCTGAGTGGATGAAGGGGAAAGCAATCTTTTCACAGAAACTTTCTCAATGGATTTCGGGTTGCATCCCACTTTACTATGAGCTTACATAAACTCTGTCCCTCGAGGTGTGAAGGCCCACTTGACCAGAGCAGAAGCTACCTCGGTGGCTTTTATTCAGGCTGTTCACCTCCTGGAGATCTGTAGAGCCGCAGTGTGGGGTTCTATGTATAGCTTTACTAGACTTTTCGCCCTCGTACCAGGTTCTTCAGCAGATGCATCCTTCAATACAGCATCCATGCAGCCTGTGCACTCTCCTCCTCTGTGAGTACTGCTTGTGAATTACCCACAGTGGAATACACATCACTTGAAGAAGAAAGGAAGATAACTTACCTTGAGGAGCACCTGGAGTTCTTCTGAGATGTGTGGTTCCTATGTGTATTCCACTACCCACCCTTCTTCCCCTCTCCTACGGCCCCTTTCCTAAGGTGATTTACAGTAGAGAAGAACTGGAGAGTCAGTCAGTCAGTCTGCGCTTCCCCTTATGCCGTTGGTGTCGTGCATGAGAAGGTGTAGGGCACAAGCACAGACCAAAAGATACTGCTAATGAAAAATCTTCCAGTCTCAGCACCCCACAATGGAATACCGATAAGGACCACACATCTCAAAGAACTTAAGTTACTGTAAGGTAAATAACTTTTCTTTATGACTTAGAACGGCAAAAGAATTCAGAGTGATGGCTGTCACTGTTAGACTGTATGTGACTTTGTGTGCCTGAATATTACAGGATCCTCAGTTTGCATATCACATGTGGCAATATATAGATAGAGTATAAGGTTAGTTAAGTGTGGAATGACAGTCTGAACCTACGCTTTTCCTGTGGACCTTTAATGTTCCTTTAACTTACTTTTTATTTGTGTTTGTGAGGAAACAAAAGGTAAAAAAGTCAAAATTAACATTTCCTTAGAAAAACCTCTAAACATGCAATCCTGTTATGCTGCCAATGAATAACAGTATAAAGAGGCTACATGTTTTTAACGCTACAGGTGTATTTGCCTTGTGTCTTGCAAACCAAGAAGAGGTATGTGGGATACATGTATGAAGCACTGGACCAAAAGGACCCAGTATTTGATGCAAAAGGCATAGAGACAGTTCGAAGAGATTCTTGTCCTGCTGTTTCCAAGGTAAAATACACATAAATTCTTTCAAGTTTTACAAATACAGTATGTTGTGCCACTGCAGTCCTCAAAAATCATTTCAATACATGCCCCCATAAAAATTCTAACTCTGGAGACAAGATCTGTCTTTGTTCTTCGGGGTTTTCTACATTGCACGAGTAGTGCAAGACCTGGATTTCTGAACTGAACTGAGGACTGCTACATGGTATTATAGGACACTGCAGCATCCCACAAAACCAGCACACAGTCCTTTAGCACCTTACACTATGCAAAACTTCTTTATTGCATTAACTCATTAGAGCACATATGATCCTTCCCTCAGGTCCTTACAATGTCTGCAGAAGGCTGTCCTTGGAACTTCTCCCCTTCCAAGGTGATCAGGAGCCTGTCTCAAATGCTTTGCACCTTTCAAGGTGTTAATGAGGGATTCTACCACCCTCTGGTGTCTCTGCCAAATAGTAGCTATTCTACCACACTTCTCACTACACAGCTAGGTTAGCCAAGAGTTCATGCTGAGGGTGTCCTTTCTTAGTTGTCTATTCTGAATTTGTTTTTTTGTTTTTTTTTTAAAGCACCCTCCTCAGTAAGGGCTATTTCTGTGCCATATTTGATCTTTTAACCCAAGCTGTTTTTTCTGTAGAGCTACTCAGAAGAAGGTGGCAAGAGTATTTTTAAAGTGGGAGAATATCTTTTTCACTCTATCCATACTCAAAAACTCTTCAACTGTTGGGGAAAAAACCACCTTCAGGCAGAGACAAGGCATGGAAAATGTGAGCCTGAAAGGTGAAGATGCCAAAAAGTTGAATGACTAAAAATGGGGTACTAGAATAGAAACAATTATGTTTTATGTAGCCACTTCCAACAGAATACTTGTAATATTGTCTAGCACCCTGTGAACATTTTTGTTAATCTTTCTGCTGACCTACTTTTGCTGAACGCCAAAACATCAGTTATTTTTTATGTTCTGTTCCCACAACATACTCCTTGCTGATGACTCTGTAAGTGATAGATAATTCTTTCATTAGAAAAATATGTGTTGCGAGAAAGGAACAAGTAGTATGGAAAATATTGTTAACCTCAAATAAATTGAGAAACAGCTTTTCGTATGGTGCATTTATTTAGCACCTTTGAAGAGTGGAGGAGGATACTGAAAGGTGTCATACGTAATATTCGATTTCAAAATTAAGAAAAATCTTTCTATATAGTGTAGTGGCATTTGCCATATAAATTTGCCATATAAATTCCAAGATACTCAGGGGTATCTTAGAGAAAAACAAAAATTGGTACTTTTTTTAAACAAATGTATGTTTTTGAATTTATACTGAATATATATTACAAGGGTCAGCAACCTTTCAGAAGTGGTGTGCCAAGTCTTCATTTATTCACTCTTAATTTAAGGTTTTGCATGCCGGTAATACATTTCAATGTTTTTAGGTCTCTTTCTATAAGTCTATAATATATAACTAAACTATTGTTGTATGTGAAGTAAATAAAGTTTTTAAAATGTTTAAGAAGCTTCATTTAAAATTAAACTAAAATGCAGAGACCCCCCCCGGACTGGTGGCCAGGACCCGGGCAGTGTGAGTCCCACTGAAAATCTGCTCACATGCCGCCTTTGGCACGCGTGCCATAGGTTGCCTACCCCTGATATATTATAAAATATTTCTTTATATAACTTAAATTCCTTTTACTAATGTTGAACGAGAAAATACAGATTTTTCACATCTCTCCTTTTGTTTTGAAGATACTTGAGCGTTCTATCAAGCTGCTATTTGAAACACGTGACATAAGTCAGATCAAACAGTATGTTCAGAATCAATGCATGAAATTACTAGAAGGCAAAGCCAGCATGCAAGATTTCATCTTTGCAAAGGAATACAGAGGGAGTTCCAGTTACAGACCTGGAGCCTGTGTACCAGCCCTAGAAATCACAAGGTAAATGAGAAGCCTAAAAGTGCTAATTGTGGATTTATCAGACACCTGTTTCCTTAATCTTTTGTGCGTCTGGTTGTGGTTCTCAGCCCACTTCTCAGAGAGCATATGTCTACATCACAGACGACCATAGCAATTAGTACTAGCCCTAGTTGGGTGTCTCCGAAGAGAGAGATCAAGGATTGAATAATCATGGAAACCCAGTTTCTTCCTTCCTACTAGAGATTATCACTCAAGGTCAAGAACAAGGCCTACTGTCAAGGCAGAATAGTGAAACCTATGCTGTTACTGACTGTTCTGTGTATAAAGGACTTCGATCTCGGAGGTCATTTGGTGCCTCTCATTGGCAGTAGATTAATTTTGTAGAAAAAATGTTGCTAGTGAATTCTCTCATTTTAATACTGGTAAGCCTCTCTTCTGCCATAGTTTGTGATATTAAACAGCAATCCCGCTTGTTTTTAGCGTGTACTTCATCATACTGATTTTTTGACAATAAAAGGTCAGCTGCATATGAACCAGTTCAACATATTTTGCCAATCACTTGAATTTTTCCTTATATTCAGTACAAAATTTCTTAAACTTATGGCCATATTTTCCCTAGTAAATTAAAATGGATACCAAAAAACAAACTGTGCTCTTAGCTCAAGAATATAAAGTCCTTTGCACTCTGGTCATTTGTGCTCATTTTAATGTAGTGGCTGCTCTTTTATAAAGTGTTCCTTTAACTTAGGGGTAGTCAAAAGGTGACCTGTAAACCAAATATGACCTGTGGCCACCCTCCTGTTACTTCTGGAGGTGGGGCTGTTTGGATCAAGATGGAGCATAGTTTGCTACGACCTGTATTCCATGTGGAACATACCTCTGTCTTTAAGGTCAAGACAACATGCAAGGTGCTCCTTTTTATGCTTGTTAGGGGCAGAACTCAGACTTCGGGAGAGCTGTCGATATGACCTTCAGTTGGGTCAAGTTTGGATGCCCTGATTTAAATACCTATTTGTTTCACTTGCTAGTATTTAATTTTAAGATACATTGTGAAGACTTTTTTTTTTTTTTTTTTTAAACAGGAGGATGCTTGCATATGACCGTCGTTCTGAGCCTCGAGTTGGGGAAAGAGTACCCTATGTCATTGTGTATGGCATGCCAGGATTGCCTCTTATTCAACTGGTGAGGCGGCCCATTGAGGTCCTACAAGATACCAACCTGAGGTTGAATGCCACGTACTACATCACCAAACAAATTCTTCCACCCCTGGCTAGAATTTTCTCGCTAATTGGCATAGATGTTTTCAGCTGGTATCATGAATTGCCAAGAGTAAGTGTGTCAGATAATACTCATTGTATCTGGGTGGTACTTGAATTTGATTACTCTTTTTTAAACAAAGAGCTCTATGTGAGGTAACAGCAGGGGTGATTTATTTTACAAGGTAATAATTTGGAGCCTGAGTGTATAAATTAAATCACTTAAACCCTCTGCAGTTCTTTCGCTTAGTAAAATTAGTTTCCGTTGCAGCTCTTATATTCAAGGTTGGTCCTATCCATATCATCAGCTGTGTTTCCTGGTCTTTTCCAAAATTAATTCCAAAGAATCTAAGTATATACTACATGTGTTCTTTGTTAACATATCTGGATATGGATCTGGTTTTGCATTTGCATTCATCCTTTAATTTTCTCTCTAATGCCTGCATGCATCCACTCAAACCCTATGAAAAGGCCCATGTACTTATCTGGCTCTCTTGGAAAAGGAAAGCTTATATTTCTACATCAATATGTTTAGGAGAGATGATGCACAAAGAAAATAGCAGGAAAATATTTAAAAAGTGAATGACAGGAAATTTTAAACCCTGATGTCTCTGAAACTCTGTGATTTGCCCAGGAATATTCAGGGGGGAAAATCTACCCTGGGTTGAGATGTAGTAAGTGAAATGTTGGGTGGATTGTTTTGTTTTTGCTGAAGATAAGGAGGGTAAAAAATTGTGCTTATTCAAAAAGTTAGCTTTACCCTTAACTATGGAGAGACCGGCACCCCACCGTAATGTGTTGTATTGTTTAATTGTCACTCAAGAGAATCATTATTAAAAATGTCAGTTGTTTTGTTTTTATGCTAATAATGACTGTACAAGCTGTACTTTCACTTCTGCTTCTTTCCCATGTCCTGATCAATCCACTGTGAGAGTCACACAAGCTATACACTTCTACCCCGATATAACGCTGTCCTCGGGAGCCAAAAAATCTTACCGTGTTATAGGTGAAACCGCATTATATCGAACTTGCTTTGATCCGCTGGAGTGCGCAGCCCCCCCCCCCCCCCCCCCGCCCCGGAGCACTGCTTTACCGCGCTATATCCAAATTCGTGTTATATTGGGGTAGAGGTGTACCTTCAAGAGATTGCTCCAGTAGAACTTGTGGCTCCACAGTGCCAAGTCCCTGGGAAACTTGTCCCTTTCCCGGTGCTCTCTCTGGGTAGTGGGGAGGTTCTTCATTCTTATAACAACTGGCTGCTCTTCACCGCTTTGTGGAACCTGGTGCATTTTACACCTTTGTTGTGTACCCCAGAGATCAGACCCTGCCATGACCAGAAACCTCAAAATTCCCCTTATTTTTTCATTATGTTCTAGTTTTTCCTACCATGTGGTAGACAATGTTCTCTTCTGGCTTTTTGGTACACTCACTACAAGAATCACCTGTACACGCTACCTCCCCGTATCCCACCTATTGAATACTGGACAACACAGCTCTCAAGAGCTCCCTATCTCCATAGTGATGTATTAAAAGCTCAAGAAAAGTTTTGTGGCAGCATTTAGATGAGAGGAGGCAGAGGCAGTGCCGGTGAGCCTTGTATGCAGAGTGCTTACTTTCTTCAAGGCTGTGGAGCTGGGTGAAGTACCCTGAGAGGGGAGAGGTATGTGTATGCAGTGAGGGGAGGAGACGAGGGCCAAGCTCAATAAAAGTTGGTCTGGGGTGAGGGCTAGAGTAGGAGGAAAAGTCTGTCCAGGGCATGGGGAAGAGGGCTAGGTGGAAGACTCTGCCAGGAATTGGACGGCAACCCTAATATTTAAGAGTAAACCTGACATTTTGGTGGATCCTAGAGCCTTCTTTTTCCTTAATGTATGCCTAGGTGTTTGGGCTAAAATCACCAGTGAATGGACATGAAAAGTGTGAGACGGGGAATTGCATTAGTACTTGGAAACTAAACTTGGTGGAAGAGAGGTGGAACATTGAAGAGGAAAAAAACTGTTAACTTCTGTTCACTGTGTTACATTTGGGGCCTAAAATTTCCCTGTCTCTTATATGTGAAATGAGAACAATTGAAACTGCAACCATGGGCGTACTCAGAAATGAGTCAGACCAGCACCTAAGAAAAACCTTTTCAAAATACCAGCTAAACCGATTTGTGACTGTAGGTTGGCAAGATGAGTTCCTCCTGTCTAGGAATATGTCTAGCATGTAATTCTGTTACTGATTCTTTCTGCTGTTGCCTCATGCTGAGCTTGGCTGTGAAACAGCTCAGAGTGTATGGGTGGTCTCTGTATATGTAGCTTACCACATATTGAAGCACTTAGACATAAGTCATATACTTCAGATGGAGAGACTTAGTTCTTGATAATAACTAACACATGAGCCCAAGCTCTGCAGATCCTGTTAAATTTATACACCTTAAAAATCTGATGAATGACTCAGGCATAAATATAGCAGCCGACTTAAGAGTTCCTCCTCTCTCAAATTTTTTTATAGATCCAGAGAGCTGCTTCCACTGCCCGCACCGAGCTGGAAGGCCGAAAAGGCACAATCTCCCAGTATTTCACTACCTTACACTGTCCTGTGTGTGATGAACTGACACAGCATGGGATCTGTAGTAAATGCAGAAGCCAGCCACAGCATGTGGCGGTGATTCTCAGCCAAGAAATCCGAGAGTTGGAGCGTAAGCAGGAACAGCTGGTCAAGGTAGGAATAAAGCAGACACAGTATTTTGTCATTGACCATTTAGTCAGCTGCCCACAATACAGAGACGCAGAATTAACTTAAAAAGTGACTGAACTTTTTCCCTGAGGGTAAAGATCATCACAGGGCAACATTTTAGTGGGTGCCCTTTAATATTAAAATACTCAGTAGTTCTGAAACTAAATTGAAACAGAAAGCACAGTCCAGCTGCATCATACTGGGTGCTATCTTCCTATATTTGTATCTTTGTCTAATATTTTTATATAGCATCTGGCACTATAGTCATCTGGCATTGCAAAACACTGAAAAAAATGCTTAGAACAAGATGTTTGTCTTTCATCTCCATTCTTCTTAGCAAAAGATCATGAATGTTAGAATTTTTTTTGTGGTGAAAATGGCAAAAGTTATGGAGACCCATCAAAAACACAGGCATTTTGTACCAAAATAACTGATTAATTTCCAGTTTTACTTCAAATAGCAACAAGAAGTGTTTGCGTGTCAGAAAAGCAATACATATCTGAGGCTGACAGGGACATGGGAAGGGGCTAAGTAAATCTGTGGGGGGCACTAATCATCATCTTCCTATTTAGAAATAATGGGAAGGTGTCACAAAAAGCTCCTATATCCCAATGAGACTGTTGCTTGATTTAAATCTCAAGGTAAAGGTTCTTGGATGAAACTAAACATTCAGTTTGTAGGTACAGTCAGTAAAGCAGGTAGTTCCACTCTGTCTAACTTATCAAAAAAATACAGAGTGTAATTTAAACATTTATTGATATGTTCTGGCACTGGGATTTAGGAGCAGTGCACAGAGTTGTAATGGGGGAATTATATATTTGAGAATGGTTTGGAGTCCCTGAGCTGGCTGTTAACAAGTTATGGTTTTATCATAGAACAGCTATGTTTCTGTTTCAAATAGGGATAATGAAATACATGTGTGGTGGCAGCAGCAGCCTGGCTTGTCAGCAGCAGCAGTGTCCGTTACAAAATCAACTCAACTGTTGCTGCCCTGTGTCGTCAGGATCTTTGCCATAGATCAAAGGGCACAGAATGGGCGAAGAGGGAGTCCGACTGTTAGCATCCCCTAGGGTTGGGATCAGAGATCAATATAATTGCTGACTGTTTAAGCTCTGATTGGTTTAGCATTCAGCAACCTGCATACCCAACAGCACATGCTGCCAAGAACGCATCACCCCAGTGCTACATTGTCTTCCCTGAGTTCCCAAGGAAAGCTTGTTCAAAGTCAAGATTCAGTCATCATCAAAGCTCACTATGGGATTCACTCAAACTCCCTCTGGGCCATTTCATCCTGTGTGATCATTACTTGACTGGAACAATGGGACTTCTAATCGAATTAGGTTTGTGGGCGGGAAGCAGAGCTTCCTCAGAGACTAGCCCAGGAATGTGCAGCTCATTCCCAGAATGATCACAAATCTCAAGAGCTTTCAGAAAGCAATGTAAAACCCACTTTGTCTAGTAGTGTCTCCATGGGTGCTCCAGGCCTGGATGTGCACACACATTGGAGATTTTCAGCAGCAGTGTCCATGGGTCCATGCCTGTGCCCTAGACGCTTTATGCCCTGGTAACAGAGTATATAGGGAGGGGCAGACCCACCACCTGCAGCTTGAGATGGAGAATCACAGTGTCCAACAGCTAGTGGTGCAGCTTGCTACCTATCTTGCTTATTTGTTGGGGGGAGGGGTGTGTTTTGTTTGTTTTGGGTTTGGGGTTGTTTTTTTTTTTTTTTTTTTTTTTTTTTGGTTTTTGGTTGGATTTTTTTTGTGTTACTTAGCACAGTTTGTGTTTGGGGGAGGGGGGCAGTTCCCTTTTTTCCTTTGCCTGCTCTGGGCCCTTTTGTTTTCTTGGGCCTTGATCCACAGCCTCAGGAACAGGTTATGTATAACACCCTGGGCTTCAAACCCTGCCAGATCTGCCATAAGTCTTTCCCCCACAGTGACAGTCATTCAAGTTGCCTCCGTTTCCTGGGAGAGACTCTCATCCCCTCCAAATGTAAGATCTGCTCAGGTTTTGAAAACAGACCTAAGAAATTGAGGCAGGACAGACTAAACTCCTGTGGATGCAGTGATCTCTGAGAGCTGCAGGATCCAATTTACCTCCCTATCCTTTGGAGCCGGCTGCTCAAAGAGCCCCAACAACTGTTTCCACTGTGACAGTAAACAAAGACATTGGGGGACTTCCAGAATCATCTAGGCCAGGGGTTAGACAGTTATTTTTTGGTCAAAGTCCAGATTTCTTGGTCAAAGACCAGACTCCAGAGAAAATAATAATAATAAAAAAATAAGAATAATGATAAGTAAATAAAAAGATTTCAGGGCCTGCTCAAAAGCATCTGGCTTTACCAAAAGATTTGGCAAGCGGTCTGCCTATTGATTACCCCGATTGAGGCCCTCAAAGAAGAAACGACCTCTTTCTCCAGAATGGGATGAAAGAAGAGAAACGCATCCTCATAAAGGTACCGCTGAGGCTCCCATCCCCACTGATATGGAGACCACAGCACTGGCTAAGACGACCATGCTGTGACATACCAGGATGCAGTCCTACTAAGGAGTAGTTGTGTCACTCCTGCCCTCTCTCCAGCCAGGACTGCTCACAAACTGCCTCCAGCATGCAAGTCACTCCCTGCTAGGTCTGTATGTCGGCTGCAGCCGGCCAGCCACATCTGAGCTATTACCAGCCTTCGTTATACAGCCAGGTGACCCCAACACACTCCCAGTCTTAGCTTTTTCCCCAGAAATGTATGTTCATCCCTTCTGGCCAATGCAACTTTATATAAAATCTGTTGTTAATTTAATAGAAATAATATGCACACTGCTTACCACCCCAAATGGACTTTCCCAGACACTTCAATTTAAACACATTGGATTAGATCAAACAAGTTTATGAGAGATTTTAATTAATACAAGTAATGAGACATAAAAGTCAGAAATGGTTACAAGAAAATAAAGGTAAAATGCTTCTGGTGCCTAACTTAAACTCTATCAGATTCAAGTAAAGTTTCTCACCATATGCTTTCAGCAGTCTGACTGACCAGACTGCTTAGGTCAGGACCCCTTCTCCCAAAGTTCAACAAATGCTTCCTTTGGGGGCTGTGAACATGATGGGCACGGAGAGAGAGGGGGGTGTCTTTGTGTGTTTGTACCTCCTTTTTATAGTGTCAGTCCTCCTCTTGAAAAATACTTTCATCTGAGATTCAGGAGACAGGGTCTATATGGAAGGATGTTCCCTGCTGCTTTTTCCTTACCTGTTTAAACGTCCTTTGTTTCCCTTCTTACTTGACTCTGTTTACAGCTTACATTCAAATTAAGCAGAGCACACACAGAGACCACAGTACCAGCACCACTTGCTCCTCCAGTAGATATGGGAGGTTTCCAAGGTATTTGGACAAGATTCCTCCACCTTCCAGCCTCCTTTCTTTGGGACAGACCTCTTTGTCAACCTCAGTTTGGAACATGTGTTAATAACACAATTCAGTGGGATCTTATAACTTCATATACAATGTTGCCACACATATTTTATTAGGACAATAATGACCAGCAAATTATGAGTGTTCAAATGATACCTCACAAAGCATACTTTGTACACAGATTATCACAATAGTGTGTGGGGTGTGGACTCGTGTTCCCTGTAAGTTGCCACCCAGCTGATTAGGAGAGCCAGCAGCATGTGTTCAGGTGCCCCTCCCCCCATGTTGCACCATCCTGCAGTGGCCCTCGGGACCACCCTGCTGACTGTGCAGGGGGCGTGGGGGAGGAGGGTGCTGATGTCAGAGTGTTCTAATCCTCCCTTCCCCCCCGCCCCTGTACCTGATCTCCGCAGAGCAGGGGAGAGACAGGGGGACAGCCTGGCTCAGGACTCAGAGTGGCTGCGTGCCTTTCTTAAAGAGACAGTGGTCTGTTTCTGAGATTTTCCCAGCAGCCAGCTCACACAGTCTCTCACACATTCTCTCTCCCTCCCTCCCTCCCCCCTGCCCATGTATCCCATCTCTGCAGAGCAGGGGAGGAGAGATATCAGGGCTCAGAACAGAGCAGGAGAGCTTTCAGTGAGTGTCTTAAAGAGACCGCGCAGGGCATCTCTCAGAAACTTTCCCAGCAGCCAGCACACACAGTCTGTGTGTCTGTGTCTCACACACACAGTCTCTGTCACACTCTCTGTATTGTCCGTCAGCCACGTGGTGTGTCCGAAGCTTTAAGAGGCTGCATGGGTCAACGCTGCTCCAGTTCCTTCTTACTGCCACATGGCCAGAGTCGGAATCCACAAGAACCACGAACCCTCCTATCTTGCTAGAAGTACCATGTTTTTCGCCTTTTTGCCTTGTACATAGTTCTTTTTCATAGTTGTAGTTAGTTGTCCGTTTTTTAGATAGTTGTTACCCTTTGGACTTGTTCTCTTGTGGGACTCTCTCCCCCAGCCAGGAACTATGCCCGGGCAAGCTGGTTTTAAGTACTGTTTCATGCCCTCACTCCTTCTTTGTAAGCGACAAACACCAATGCTGCCTTTACTGCTTGGACAAAGCCCATATTACCGCTCGCTGCTCCATCTGCCGATCTTTTCTGTCCCAGGCTCGGGAGTTTCGTCTCCCTAAGTTCCTCATGGAAGAAGCGATGTGGCCACTTACCCCTTCGGATCTGGCACTGGCAGAGCCATTGGAAAGCAGACTGGCACCAACGGTGGGTGATTCTCCTGGCCTTTCCCGAGCTGCACCAAGTTGGGTGAGAAGTCGCGCATTGACTCTGAGGCTTCTGCTCTGAAGAAGCCTTGTTCAGAGCATAAATCCAAACATCGAGCTGCAACAACACCGGCCACGGTGTCCGCCCAGCCGCTGTCACCTCCAGTGCCGTCCACACCACTGGGACCACCTGGTCCTGCGCACTCCGGGACACTTTCCCCCCAACACCAACAGTCGAACTACTGCTGCCTTTCTCTGGCTCCCCTCAGCTCTCTGCACCACAGGTTCTCAGTCCTCCATCTCCGGCCGTGGAACCTCTCCTGCTTGTGGACCACCCTCCATTGTTCCACTCCACACTGATGGCTCTGCTGGCACTGGCAGTCCCACCCCTACCAGATCCATTTTCAAAGTCTGACTGGTCCTCCCAACAGGACCCAGCCTTCTCATCAGCCTGCTCCTACAGCCCAGATCCCCGCTGCCAACCCTATCTGTCTCACTATGGCCCAGTGGCTAATCTCTGGCTTGCCTACCTGCAGGGACTGCCAATGCCTGGCAACCCCTACACTTGGCGATACTGGTACACTGGGACCCATACTGCAGCCGAAGACTCTCTTCACACCCATACTACCACCAGTCTTCACCTCCCATCGATCCACCCTCTGCCTGTGAGGATCCCTGCGACGCTTCAGCTCTCCCAGCACCCTCCGTACCGCTGGCACCGTTGATTCCCTTGGTCCCTGCTGGCACTTCTTCATCACCTGATGATGCGTACATCCCACCTTCCCTTTCCCCTCTGGATGACCATGCCCAGTACCAGGACCTTGTCTGCCACATGGCCGCTGCCCTCAACCTCCCTGTGGAAGATGTACAGGACCCCCACGATCAGTTCTTGGTCATTCTGCAGCCCCCTGGACCCTCCCACATTGCCTTGCCAATACACGGTGCCATCCTCCACCTGGCACAAGCAGTTTGGCACACTCCAGCCTCCTGCACCCCCCCAGTCCAAAACAGACTGAGTGTAGACACTTTGTACCAGCTAAGGGTACGGACTTCTTCTTGTCCCACCTTCCTCGAAATTCCTTGGTGGTCTAGGTGGCCACGGAACGTGCCCTCCAGCACCCTCTTCGTTCCACGTACCCCGCCCCCAGACCAGACATCTAAGAAGTTCCTCTGCAGGCCTCCAGTTCCACATTGCCAGTTACCAGGCCATTCTTGCAAAATACGACTGTCTTTCCTATACTCAGATTGCAGACTTCCAAGCCTTCCTGACCCCTGATAAGGGATCAGGATTTCCAATGCCTCACAGAGGAGGGAAAATTAGTCGCCAAGGTGGCCCTTCAGGCCACGGTCGATGCTGCTGATACCGCCTTCTGCTCACTGGCTTTCGGACTAGTCCTCCACCATGACTCCTGGCTGCAGTCCAGCGGTTTCCCGAAGGAGGTCCAAACTACACTTGAGGACCTCCTTTTTGACAACCAAAGTTCTTCAGTGATAAAACTGATGAATCCCTCCATTCCCTTAAGGATTCTCGGGTCACCCTTCAATTGCTGGGCCTCTATAACCCTGCCCCTACCTGCAGGTAGCACTGGTCGTCTTTCAAACTCCATCCCCACACCTCCTATCAGCCCTATCCACAGCGCCAACCTGAGCCCTCTCACCTCCGTCCTCGCTTGCTCTATCTCAGCCAAGTCTTCCCTTCTGCAACGAACCCCCAGACAATGCTTTTGACTCTTTCCACAAGAACCACGAACCCTACTCCGTTCTTCAGATTCCACTACCGATTACTTTTGGCGGTTACCTGGCCCTGTTCACCCACAGTTGGGGCAAGATCACGTGCCATCCACTTTGCTTGCTGGGCCTTTCTGACACTTCTCCATGACTGCCATGTCTTAAGTGTTATCCAACAACATGGTGGCTGTCATCTATGTCAACAAGCAGGGCGGAGCCAGTCCCCCTGCGTGGAGGCCATCCTTCTTTGGAACTGGTGCCTCCAGCATGACATCTCTCTCCATGCTGTACATCTTCCCAGTGTGAGCAACTCCCTTGCGGACCAGCTCAGTCACTCCTTCCATGTGAATCATGAGTGGGAATTCCACAACCCCACGGTCCCCTCCATCTTTTGCTAGTCGGGCACACCTCAAAGGGACCTCTTCACCACAGTGACCAATCACAAACTTCCCCTCTTCTATTCTGGGGGAGCCCTGGGTCCAGCTCACAGGGAGATGCGCTTCTCATTCCCTGTACCAACAAGCTTCATTACACTTTCCTGCCCATTCCCCTGCTCCCCTAGTCCTGCACAAAATTTGCCGGGATCAGGCGATGGTTCTTCTTGTGGCCCCTGCTTGGCCCCGCCAGTATTAGTTTCCAGACCTCCTTCATCCCTCCCTCCACTCATTCCCTGATTGACCTTCCCCTGCTCCCTGATCTCCTTACACAAGCCCACGGCCGCCTTGAACACCCCAACCCTGGTCCTCTCCAATTCACAGCATGCTATTCGGATGAGGCTCATGCATAGATGCTGCATGTTCTGCCCCCGTACGTGACGTCCGCATGCACAGTAGATGTCCAATCTACCCATACTTGCTACCACACCAAGTAGTGCTGCTTTAGTCCCTGGGCGTACTGCCACAACCTTTCCCCGGACTCCATCTCCATTCCGGTTCTCCTGGATTATCTTTTCCAGCTCCGTCACTCAGGCCTTGCTCACTCCTCCATTCGCGTCCACCTAGTGGCAGTCAGTGCCTTCTTTCCACCTGTAGATGGGTTCTCTATTTTCACACACCCAGCTACCACCCACTTCCTCCACGGTCTCCTCAATGCTTTTCCCTTGGTGTGGAAACCTGCCCCTGCCTGGAACCTCAATCTTTTTCTCTCCACCATCACTAAGCCACCCTTTGAATCCCTGTTGACCTGCTCCCTTGCTCACCTCTATGAAGATGATCTTCTTGGTTGCCATCACCTCTGCATGACGCGTCAGCAAATTGGCAGCCATGATGGCAGACCCGCCCTTCACTGTCTCCCTATGCCTTCATCCCAAATTGGTCTCCTCATTCCACCTCAACCAGTGCATACACTTACCTATCATCTATCCTAAACCACACGGCTCCACCAGGGAATGCACGCTGCACTCTCTCAATGTACATTGGGCGCTAGCCTTTAACCTCCAGCGCATCCATACCTTCCGCACCTCCGCTCGTCTCTTCATCACCATCACCAAACACTGTCACGACCATGCTCTTTCCATGCAACATCTCTCCCACTGCATTGCAGACTGTTACATGCTCTCTAGCATCCCCTCCCCCACCAGGGGTCACAGCCCACTCCATGCAGGCTCATGCCGCCATGTCAGCTTTCCTTGCATACATCCCCTGGCAGGACATTTGCCGGGTGATCACTTGGTTCTCCATCCCTAACTTTACCGACCATTATGCCCTTGCTCCTGCTGCAGATGCAGCTGTTGGCCAAGCTGTCCTTCAGACTGTTACTTCTGGAGAGCCTTTGTGGCGCCCTCCCCCCCCCCCCCCCACACACACACACACACTGAGTACTGCTCACTATTCTCCCACATTTGGAATCCACATAGGGACCATCACTCAAAGAAGAGAAGGTTACTTACTGTAACTGGAGGTTCTTCGAGATGTGTGGTCCCTATCTGGATTCCAATCCTGCTCTCCATCCCCTCTGCTCCAGGCTCTGCTGCTGGCTGGTAAGAGGGAACTGGAGCAGCGTCGATCTGCACGGCCTCTTAAAGCCTCTGATATGCCTAGTGGCTGACGCAAAACATACACACAGGTCGACGGACACTACTATGAACAGTTACAGTGCATGGCACGCATGCACACCCACGTTTGGAATCTAGATAAGGACCACACATCTCAAAGAACCTCCAGCTACAGTAAGTAACCTTCTCTTCCCACAAATCTGCCTTACCAGATGAGACTGTCATGCCTCCCCCACTGTCTTACGCCGGTGATGTCAGTGCCTTTCAAGATCTTATGAAACATATAGCAAAGACCTTACAAATTTAATTGGAGGAGATACAAGAACCCCACCATTCCCTGTTAGACATTCTTCAGACATACCCTCAGGGCAAAAATTAAATGCTCTGTTGTCCCCAGTAAGTACAGTATAGCAAATTTCAGCTACTATAGTGCATAGCTGTAAGTGGGTTGACAAAAAATACTACATCCCACCTAAAGGCTTGGAGTATTTTTTTCTCCCACACTACACTCAACTTCCTGGTTGTTGAGGCCCTTAATGACTGGAACAAGCAACATTGACCCCACTCAATGCCTTCTGACAAAGAGGTAAAAAGACTGGACCTTCTGGAGCACAAGAACTACTCTTCAGCGTCTCTGCAGTTCAGGGTAGCCAATTAATGAGCTCTGATGGCAAAATATGATTTTACAAACTATTCAAAGTTTTTATCTTCTATTGAAAACCCGCCACAGGATCAAAGGGAACAATTTCAAGACCTCCTAACAGAAGGCCAGACAATTGCCAAGGCATCTCTCCAGGCTTAGCTTGATGTCACCGATGTAGCTGCACATTCCATGGCTACAGCAGTAGTCATGTACTAAGCTTCTTGGCTACAGTCCTCCGGCATGCCCTGGAAGGCTCCCATCCAAAGTATGTCCTTGAGCAAGTATACTCTTGCAGCGAAGAAGTCCAGAATGGCCCCAGTGAAGTCTAATTGTTGAGTGGGTGTGAAGGTAGACTTTCCCGTGTTGAGGCTGTTGATAAATTGTATACTGAATTGTTTGGCCACACTTTGTTATGAAATATACTCAAGAAACCAAATAACTGATGTCAGTCAGGTTTATTAATATGGTACAGGAAAAAGGTTCTATATGATACCAGTCTCCAAAGAGAAGTCCTATGCAGCAGTGTTAGGTTCACCATACGCAGAAGATGTGCTCTTCAAAGTTACATCCCTAAAGCTTACTTTGTTTACTAGTAAAAGGTACTAGATACGTCACTTGGAACTGGATTCAATTAATCAGCTTTTTACCTTGTTTGTTTCTGGTACCTTGGTGTACCCCTTTTTCTTTTGTTCTGAGCACATGCATTCCAGGTACTAAGGGGAGTGAAGATACCACGTAGGCCTATACCAGGATAAGTAGGTTTGTGACGGCTCATGAGCCGCATGCAGATCTTTTACATAGTGCAGCTAATGGAGCCCCCTCCCCCCATTCTCCACCTACCAGACTGGGAGTGGGAGGTGGGGGAGAGCTTGGGACCTCTGGGTAGGGACTTCTGCCTAGCAGGGAGGAGGGGCTCAGGGCTTCAGCTCAGTGGTGCACACCTGCTGGGGCTGAAACCCTGAGCCCCGGCAGGCACACTCCAGCTCTCGAACTTCTGAAGATTGTCGTATGCAACTCAGTGGGTCAGAAATTTGGTCACCCCTGTTCTATGTCCTCATGCTGACAGTTTTCCTATTTACTTAAGCCAAAGTTTACTTCAGCTAATGCAAGGAGTTATAGGATACTTAGCATAAGTGAACAGGATTATGGTATAAGCCAGTTTAGGCTACATCACTGTTATAGTATTTGTGCTTAATGTTATTAGTGCCTAATGCATACTTAGATATATGGTGTGCATATACATTTATATGCTAGCCAGCACACATTAGTCAACAAGGTGGAGGCCGAATGAGTGGAAGGAACAGAGATAGGACTATGCTGGTTGCTGTCTCTACCTTGAGAAATGAGTGACCTTTCGGGAGCCAGTCATTCGGGTAGGGAAAGACAATTGTTATGTCTGGTGGGAGTCGTTAAGAGAATGATGGGACTCTTCTATGGCATCACTAAACAACCTGGGTTCCCTTGAAGGGAAGGTCCTTGACGGTATTTTGTACCTATTTGAGAGCATTCCTTTTACTTTAACCATAAAGGTCTGTAGGCGCTGAAAGTTGAGCACTAGGGTACAAACACATAGCAAAGCTAGCAGCAAAACTGAGCCCCACTGAATCTTAACTACCTTAGCCTAATTTATAAAACTCAGTTTAAAAACCATTTGCCTGGATCCAAACTATACTTAAACTGCATTTAGAAACTGGCTTTAATACTTTTTAAACAGTTTGGTCCCTTGCCCACAGTTCAATTAAATTGTGTTTATAAAGAACTAGTGTGGACCATCTTAAAAACTATTTAATACAGTTGAAGGTCTAGAACAAACAGGATCTAACTTAAGTTCATGTCATGGTCTCTAAGGATTCACATGAATGCTGTATTTGAAAATCACATTAAGAATGTCCCGAGTCAGCTAATTTACAGCTGTTTCTGTAGTAGTTTTACCTTCCCTTCCTCAGAACTTGAGCACTAATGCATACTTGCCTGAGTGGGTTGCTGGTTCTCAGTTCCAATAGGATTGAGTGAAAAATCTAGTCCTCTGAATGTTCTGTGTAGAAGCACTTAATTGACTTCTGGGAGAATTCAGAACCAAGTAATACAGGGGCTCATCACTTCGTCCCACCTGCTGCTATCACTGTTTAATTGTAGTAGACCCAGTTTTACCAACTTTTGAGATTTTATTGTGAGTCTTGCAATATTTGGTGTTTTGCTTAAGCCCCACCTCCTGGAGTCCTGTGATTATGTGAGAATCTCAGCTTTTTTTAAAACAAAATTTTAAGTTTTTAGCTCTTGAGGTTATAGATAAAAGCTTTAAACATTAATTCTAGAGGCTTAAAAAACAGAAGACAAATAAAAAGAACCCACATTTATTATTTTTTAGAATTTCATGGGTGTGGGGGTGCTAAGTCACGATATTTTTTACTGCTCGGGCTTGATGATACTGGAGACACGGAGTTGAACAGATTTTTAGGAATGGAGGAAGTTGCTTCCCTTTGATTTTTAAAGTTGTTTAAACTATGCAGAGTCAGATGTGAATGCAGTAAGGATCAAATGTAAAAGGAAACTGAAGTGTAATTGGAAATAGGTTTAGGAGATCTTCAGAAGGGCAGAAGAGGAAAAGGGGTTAGAACTAAAAGGAACTGTGGTGAGTGTGTTAAGATTTGCAATTGGAGCATTAGAGATCGCATGGCTGTACCATGGCAGTTTGCCCCATTGCTACAGCTTTGTTCAACCAAATATCTCAATTACATAAGTAATTCACGCAGCAAAACATTAAAAAGGGTAGATACTTGTTTACATATAATCATGGCTTGAAATACCTTTGATTTCCAATATTGTTTAAGTCCCCACTGTTAAAGAGCTATTTTTAGTCATTACGATAATCATATCCTAATATTTTGAAAGTAATTTGTAATGTATTTGACTGATTTCTCCCATTTACCACCAGATGGTAGTAAAATTTGGGAAATGAGACTGAAAATGAGCTGTGTAACTAGTTGTTGGTCTCAGTCCAGTTCACACTGGATGATGCCCACATCCCAGACACCACTGTCACAATTGACATTTGAACCGTTTCAGAAGAGACAGTATGGTAGCATTGGGACTGCAATTGTCACTTGATCCCTCTGCTCAAAATTGAACAATGTTGTGGGGCATCTGCCACTGACAGAGCTTTACCTGTTCTGTTGATTGGACTTTAGGCTGGTAATTGGAACTAAATTCACTTAAAAGGAAAAGATTCATCTGAGTCTTATGCTTGATTTATAATAGTCCTCTATTATGAAATGTAATTTAAAAGAAGCTGTTTTCTTTTTTTAATATATCTAGATATGCAAGAACTGTACAGGTTGCTTTGATCGACAGATCCAGTGTGTTTCTCTGAACTGTCCAGTACTTTTCAAGCTATCCAGAGTGAGCCGAGAGTTATCAAAGGCACCATATCTCCGACAACTACTCGACCAGTTTTAAATGATCTGTGTTACAAGATTCCAGGTGCTATTTTTTTTTTCAGTGTTTACTACACTAAAACTGTTGTGCATGGTGCTTTTTCAATGTTCATCTAGTCCAAGATTTCCATTTTAGCTGTTGGTTTACTATCTGAAGAATAATGGAACAATTATCTTAACTAAATGAGAAATACACTTACTGATCTATTCACTTTTTAAGATGTACAAATTCCTTCATTCTTTCACCTTTTTAACATACTGTTTTATAATGCAGATGTTGAAATAGCTATGTGTAACATCTTGTAAATCCATTTCAAAGTAGAAGTCAAGTTTACTTCCCAGTGGTTTGCTGTGGAAGGAGCACTGAAAAACCTCTTGAAACAATGAAACCATTAGTGTGTGTTCTTGAACTGTCAGTATCAAGACGTGTTACTTATAGATATATTATTCATTCACTTTATAATTTTGTCTGCGAAATATTTTGTAAATACACTTTTTTACTTTTCAAACAACTGAGTAAAATAATGTGCAATGAATTTTATACAGATAATTTTAAAAGTTTGTTGGTATATTTCCTCCTAAGTTTTGCTTGATTCCAAGTAGATTTGTTATTTTGATCAAACTGTGCAAACAGTAGTATTGTGTAGCATTTTTAAACATTATTTTCTATAAATTGCTGTCTTGCTTTAGCTATTAATGGGGCATTGTGAGGAACTGTGCAAAGACATTTTTGTTACAAACCTGTGGGACTGTTGCAATACTTTAAATATAAGAAATTTTATTCCATTTTTGCTTCTTTTGTATAGACATTTCTATTGCTTCTAAATATGCTTAAAATATTTTCTTTCCTCATGTACTGTACAGTTAAATCTTATTTGCCATCATCTTGACAAAATGTGTATTTAGAATATTTGTATAACTGTATAAAATGAAAAAGGAATTATGTGGTCAGTGCATTGTTTTCTAAACTGGAAATCATTTTGTTTTAGAAGTTAATAATGGAAACCATATTAAAATTGAATAAAATATGAGCTATGGTAAATCTATATGCATTTTTTAAACTTAACACATTTGCAGTCCAAGTCATCGCTTCATTCAATAGCATGCATGTGCTGAATGAGGGAAACCAGCTAATTAGCAGACTTGTCTTTCTTCCACTGGGTCAAAACAGTAATATTGTTTCATACAGTTGCTATTCTCATGGGTCAATCTACCTATCACAAGGTAACAAGCAGAGCCTTTGGTTTTAATATTTTAGCTATCTGGGAGAAAAATCAGCTCAAAACTCAAGAAAGAAAAGCGGCTGTTCACAAATCCTCATTGTCATCTTTTTTTCAAGGTCTATCATAAAATCAGCAATGAAGAGTACATTATTTACAAGTATTGCAGAGACAGGAAGCTGTTAGAAGCAAAATATTGTAAAATTGTTTCATTGGAAGTCTCTGATCCTAAACAGTACTTGGTTATGGAGATGCTTGCTTAGGAAAGTCATAGATTGATAGATTTTAAGACTATAAAGGACAATTATTAGCATCTAGTCTGATCACTTGTATAATACAGGTCACCAAATATCAACTTGTAATCCAGGCATCTCGCCCATAACTTCTATTTGTCCTATAACTCAGTGTTTTAGAAAGATATCCATTCTGTTGCACAACTTCTCCTCACATTCATTACTAATGGTTAATATCCTCCAACAATGGAATTTGGAGGTAGTCCACTGGTGTTGATGAAGGCTCCAGGACTAAGATTCAATCCTTCAGCTCAGGCCATGATATTTTCTATTTCCTGTGGTGGAACAAGTTGGTGGTTCAGTTTCTCCTAACCATTTTGTTTTAAAACCTTTATTTTTATTCATTTTCATACAGTTGCAATTTACAATCTTTCTTCTCCTTCTTTCTGATTGGGTAAATAGCAGAATGATGGTTTCAACCACCTGGATCTGCTACTGTAGTACCTCCCTGACTGACTCCTCTTCCCCGACTCTGGCATGGCAGAGCTGTCCTAGAAACATCTGGTTTAAATCGAAGTGGTGTTCCCTTCATGAAGTAGCATTTACAGGCTACAGAGAGTGAATTATGACTTGCCTGTTCCAGTCATTTGTCACCCCTGCCAAGAAATGGGGCTTAGAGTCAAACCCTTAAAGTTACAAAGTTTTTTCATATCTAACCTAAATCTCCCTTGCCACCGATTAAAACTTCTTGTCTTGCCTTTAGTGGACCTGGAGAATAATTGATCACCATCCTCTTTTTAACAGCCCTTAACATATTTGAAGACTGTTATCAGGTCCCTCATCAGGACTGTCCAGAGAAAAAGAGCCATTCTTAACTCAACAGCTGCTGGAAAGAATTCATAGCTATCAGTTCTCCAAAAAGTAAAAGGAGCTTTTGATCCCAATGCAGAGAATTATTCTCCCAGAGGTCAAAACAGGCATGGCTCTGGCCATAATGTTGAAGATCCAAAATTTCATTGTATCAATCATTTCCTGAAGGGCATCAGCAGACCAATTATCTCAAGGGGCTAGGCTTGCTGGTGCCATGCATTAGTTTCACTATTGATTGGGTTTCTCAAAATGCACCTGCAGAAATTCCACCTGAGGACATAGAATCAAGCATGTGATGCAATACAAAATGAGGGTCATTCTCAGAGCACATTCAAATGCCTCGTGTGCAGGGAAGTACAAACAATATGTTGAAAGCCAACCCAGCTTTCACCGTAGACCCATTATGGAAGTAAGCATACTTGGACAACAGACTTTCAAAAAATATCATCGTAATCGTACCTTTAGTTCATTGTGACATCTTTTAAAAAAAAAAAAAAGAGAGAAAGAAAAAAGAAACCACGAGATTGGAGTAGTGGTTCATTGAGCCCAGTATCCTGTCTATGACAGTGGCCAGTACCAGCTGCACCAGTCAACGGTGAAAGGTGAAACATATAGCAGGCAATTATGGTACTTGCAGAGGAAGTCTCCCCCTACCTCCTACTGGCTTACGACTGAGGCATGGGTATTTATCTCTTTTCCGTAACCAGCGATCAAAGCTTCTCGGGAGCAATGGAAATAATGTCCTGGACAGAGAAAAACCTGTTGTCTTTCAAAACAGCTCACATAAAGAATACAGAAAAGAGGAAAAAGAAGAGTTGAAGTCCTCCAGTGGCCTATAAGGTATTTTGGACTTGATAGAGAGCCAAGGACTCCACATTGTACATGCAAAAAATAACAAACCTCTTGAAGCAGAAACTCCTACATTCCCAACCAGGAACACCTACAGATAGTGTGGGCATCGGAAGAGAGAGATAGTTTAGCATGGATTCTCCATTGACCTGTGACACACAGGTCTCAGAGAGAACTTGACCAGGATATTTCATGTATAGATCTGTCAAATTTGCATTTCAGGTGTGAGGGGAAACAAAATGCCCTCTGTGGCAAGACTGCCTCTTTGTGCAGTGCCCGTCACACCTGATCGCTCTCTGCTGTTGTGATAGAAATGTAATAATAATCCCAAAGTTCTGGTGATCTCAGCTACACTCCAGTTTCTCCATGGCTGGAGTCCTACAACTAAGCCCTTTAGAAACATGAGTACCAGCCATACCAGCTGTCGCTGTTTCAGAGCAACTGCACCTATATCCCCCCCCTCCCTTGAAAGAGCCCTCAAAGTTGCTGCACACAAGATGTAAAGTTTTGCACCAGTTGGCATGCTAGGTATGGGAAACTATTAGCAGGGATGTATGAGCCTCATCACAGGAAGATCTACAAGTATGTTTGCATTGCAGCGACAGCCTTTGGTAGAAAACTGTTAGTGGATTGGTTCTCACAGGGTTTATAAAGTTCTTGCTTTATATGGAGGGGAACTTCCATTCCTGCCTACTATAATAATTAAACTCTACTTATCCTACTTCTGGGATTCATTCTTTGCTACTTACCATTATTAGTGAATGAGGAGAGAAGCTGTGCAGCAGAATGAGATGTCTCTTTCTTTCTGTTAGCAGCATCTCTCCAAATTCAGTGCATACTGGTCACCTGGTAAATAACCAGACTTTAAATTGAATTTTATTTCTAAAGGAAGACCAACATATTGTTTTAAGATTAATTTACATTATCAATGCTAGTAATTGGTTGTTTCTCTGGCAGTGGAAGAACAGGTGGTCTGAGCTGAAGGGCAGAGCTTAGTTGTAGTGCCTCCAGCAACAATACTGGACTACCTCCAAATTCCATTGGGGGAGGCATTAACCTTTTAATAATTTCATACCTCATGATTTTTTGAATCAGTCTTGAATTAAGATCTTTGGGTGGTGGAGATTCTACCAGTTCCCTAGGCAAGTTCTTCCACTGGTTAATTAGCATCAGTACTAAAACTCTGCACCTTGTTTCTACTCCAAATTTGTCTAGCTTTATCTTCCAACTGTTGAATTTCATTATGCCTTTTTCTGGTAAAGAGCCATCCTCTATGGGAAATCTCATGCCCATGTAGCTACTTGTACGACCATGATCAAGTCACATTCTCTTAAATTAAATTGAGCATCTTAACACTTACTATAAAGTATGTTTTCCAGTAAACAAATCATTCTCATAGGCCCCTTTTGAAATATGGACACCAGAAGTAGTCTAGTAATGGTTTCATTAATGCCATATACAGAGATAATACTTTCTCTATATTCCTGTTTGATATTCATCTGCTTAGATACAATATTGTACCAGGCCCTCATGTTCAACTGGATATTTATTACCCTTTTTCTATCAGTGCATTCCATCTTTAGGTGGTCGGCCTTTTCTTTTCTTAAATGTATGACTTTCCATGTGGCTGTACTAAAACCTTGCATGCCTGGGTTTGCCCCCCTCTTCCCCGCACTCTATTGGATATGGGCTATATTGATTTTTGTATAGTGCTTTTTTTTTTTTTATCTGACTATGATGTAGGATTAAATCAAATGCCTTAGAAGTTCAAGTATATTATGCTATCCCTCTCTGTATCAACCAAACTTGTGATCTCATCCAGAGTTTGACAAGACTATTTTCCATAAAGCCCATCTTAACTGGCATTAATTATGCTACCAACATTTAATTTGGAAGGTACACAGGCAGTAATCACTGAGTGTGCCAAGGATTGATGTCAGGCTGAGTAACCTATAGAGTACCTGGAGCATTCCATTTACCCTTTTTAAAACCTGCAAAGTCTCAGCACCTGCTCTGTCATGGATTTACAGGGGCTAGGGCTATACCCTAGCCTGTAAACAATTGTCTAGGATTTCCCCCCTTCAGTTTGCTGGACCCCAAGGAGCCACACAGGAGACCTGTGGGCGCAACTCAGAGATGAAGCCTTTGGGCTCCACCAACCACTGCTGCTCTGCAGCAAGTCTGACTGAAGTTAGAGTCCCGAGAGTGCGATTACCAGCAGAAAGCATAATGCACTTTCCTTAGTATTTGCAGTGGCACCAAGAAGTCTTTTCAATAGTCAACTGGTGTACAGCATTGAAGAGTCCTTCCATTAGCATGAGAAAGGTAAGCTTAAGCAAGAGTCCATCGTGTTTGAGAACCTTCTTATCACAGCCCTTTTCCATCTCCAACCTTGTCTACATTTAAGGAGTCAATCTTCAGTCATGGAGGTTTCCACTGTCTGGCTAGGGTCTTCCATTCAAATGTGTTGATTCCAGCCAGTCCTCATAGCTGTATGTCTCAAACACCTCTCCCAGGGAAAGAATTCTTTCCCCCTCAAGGTAGTGAGATAGAGTGGATAGATACAAAGTCATAGGGCTAGTTCATAAAAATATTACAAAGAATTCTCACTTTTGTCACATTTCTTGAGAAGCCCACTGACTATTAATTACTTCAGTATGTTGGAGTGTCAGACTTCATCTTAGAAGCTTTGAGCAGTACAGACAGTAAAAGCATCATCCAAATAGTTATGGCTGCAGTATCTTAAGAGCACATGCACACTCAAAGAAGAACAGAACTTTGCCACAATTTAGTACTCTTTGGTGCAAGTTATCAAGCTGCGCTGATTTAAAAGCATTTAACATCCTCCCTAATTACTGATGGCCTACTTCTGCATCATGGATGCAGTGTTGTCATGCTGGTCCCAGGATATTATAGAGAAGTTGGTCTAATAAAAGATATTACCTCGCATAGCTTGTCTCATTTCTGCATCATGATTGATGACTGATGAGTGCAAATAGCAAACTGTAAAATTAACTCATGGTTAAAAAGGGTAGCAATAAAAACAAACTCCTTTCATTACCACACAACTGTGGATTTTGGGGGACCTCAAAGCATTCTTAAACAATTACTAATTTTTGTTTAAAACTTATACCATCTTTCTGCCTGTACAGGAGAAAAAGGTGCCTCAATAACGAAAACTAGTTTTCTTTAAACCATTTTTTCTTTATGAGTCTGAGGGGGGTGGGAATGGAAGGAGAGGGGAAAAAAGAAGTGGAAATTTCAAAACTGGGAGGCTTTTGTTGGAACTGGTAATTATTTCTACTTTACTAGAAACAGGTCATAGGCCTTTATTTATTGCAAATGTAAAGCCTGACTAGCTTTCAGAAACACAGTACAAGTTTTATTGTAAAAAGATGCTCTAATTTACAAACAGGAGTAATGTATTACATTCAAGAAACAGTTTATCCAATAAACTTCACATTACAGTCATGTAAACATCAAGCAGTTTTCAACCTCAATCTATTAAATCAAAAAACCCACCACACCCAAAAGGGTAAAAAAAGTATGGAAAAAACTGAATTAATTTAAGTGTAGATCATTGCATAAGCAGTAGCAACAGCAAGACTGGAATTACAGAAAAAACACCAAGAACTGTTGCCTACTTGAGAATACTACCTTTGTGCGGTCTCCTTTATGGGATAAAAGTGCAAATACCAAAAATACCTTCACATTGTTCCTTACCATTTAAATGCTTCATCTTAAACACAGTATTGCATTCTGTTTTTTTTAAATGGACATTGCCAATCTTCAGGCTAAATGAAAACATACTAATAGATGACAATTTGCTGCAGCTGTCCACCTTAACTATGTAGGAAGGGGACAGATCTTATTGCACTGATGTGCAAATGTTTATAGTGTTTTCCTCTTTCTTCAGTCTGTACCAGTGATTCTCAATGACATAAGCAACTGCTATTAATTCAGTTAGCTATCGTTGAGCATAACACAGCTTCCCCAAGCCTATAACTGAATGGTGTACTATTTAAAGATGATCACTGACACTTAAGGAAACAAGGGTTTCTTAAAATGACAACTGTATTGCCAAATAATCAAATTAACCAATACAAATATGAAGAACACTGGTTGTTTCTAGTATAAAATACTTTGTCTCTTAAGCTTCTGATCAAATTCACAACTAAAGTCCTAATTAAACACTTACTGACTGAATAAATGACAAAGAAGGCACTTACCAGGTATTGCAGTTTAACCAGGAAGCTTTTAACATTCAAATATACTAAAGTTACTTGAATTTAAGTAAACATCAGTAACTTGTGTTTTCCAGCTAACAAAAAGCCCAGAAATCCCCCAACAGAGTGACTGACATAAGGCTGCAACTTTCATATAGTTGTTGGATCTTAAGATGACAGCAGAGGAAACTTGTGATATTCTAATGCAACATGCCACTAATTACCATAGTTTCTTAATCAATCTAAACTGACATACATCCTGGCTGGTCTTTCTTTAGTATATTTTACATTTAACAGTATGTACCTGATGTACAAAAACTGCCTAGATACATTTAAATACAGTTGTTGAAAAGGGGGTAGTGAGGGAAAGCTGGCTGTTGTGCAAGTACTTACCATCACCATTTTAGTTAATGTTTTCATTGCACAATAACTAAAACGCTCAAATTTGAAGAGAAGGTGATCGCGCAATAAAAATACTGCAAAACATTTCACTGGGTGCTAGTAGCCAATCTCAACGTTTTAGGAATGGCTTACAGACAAGATTACTAAGTAATTTTTAAATATATAACTTGATTCTAGATATCCACATGACATTAGTCAAAGCAGTTGATGACCTACACTAAAGATTTGGTTTTTTGTCCATATATCACATCTCTTAGTTTCAACTTTTCCATCAATTGTCCTGTGACTGAGGAAAAGCGTTACACATTGCCACTCTTGTATTGTATCACAGGGGAACCCTCTGATTATTTATATGATATATATTATAAATATATATAAAGTATTATTTAGGTGCAATGCATCATGCAGAAATTTATACAGCGAACTTGAAATAAAACCTCATTTTGTAATCTCGCTACACTGTGAAGAAAGCAGCTATGATCATAAACAAAGTAAGTTTCAGATTATGGAGCCCAAGTTTCTCCATGGAGCTTGGATTTCATTTTCACTACTAGTCTATAAACTGATTAGACATGCTTGGGAATGACCTTGCTTACATTACCTCCCTCTTCAGTATTACAAATTGCTTTTTCTTTTTGACTTCCTCGTCCTCACTTTATCCCTCCCTTAGCACAAAAATAAAAAAAAGTTAATTTAGCCTTCCAGTCTCCCAGCACTGGCCCTATTTCTGTTTCATGCTTGTTCTAATGTTGATGGGAGAGAGGAATGAAATTCTTGATTCCTATTCAGTTTAAATGGTTTTTTAAAAATACATATGTTCGTCAGAAGGGTTTAAAAATTTTTCCTCTGGCTACAAGATCACTGGCTGTAAAGAATGGAGATGCCAAAAGAGATGCTCTAGACTTAGTGTCCAAAGCCTCCACTTTCTTACAAGAGGTTACACCAAACAGCGTTTATAAAAAAAAAAAAAATAGAACTGATGATTCAACATCATCATGTGTTTAGATTTTATGTCAAGTAAAAGCTCCTCTTTAAAACCAGTAATGGTTAAAGCTTGAGTGACACTTTTAGTAAAAACCCAGTTGATTGACAAAAGAAAGTCTAAAACGCCTCTAAAAGGTAGTCAAGCCTGTTTTGTTTCAAAGTCATTTGTGGGATTTTTGCCATCCATGCACACATGTTGCACAGAGTATTCATGCTTTTCAATTATTATGCATAAATAGTATTAAATGGTAAGTGCTTTATTAGTGTAGAATGTCAATAGCATTTCAGAATGTGACACAAAAGCTTATCCTAGACTTCCTTATTTAAGCCAAGATCTCTACCATTGCAGTTCAGCTGTTATTTTCTATACTGATCTGCAGGTCAAACTCTAGTACTGTAAATGCATATGGAGAGCTGCTTCCATTGACTTTATGGGCAGCCATATGTATCCAAGGATAGAATATGTTCCTTAAATATTTACAAGCATTACACTGTTAAGTAAGAGAAGGAGAGAGCTTTCATGCAACAACTGAAATAGCATAATCCAAGTTTAGCAATGCATTGATATAGCAGGTGTGATACTACAACAGAAGCTATGAAGATATGAATTAAAAAAAAAAAAAAAAACCCTAGTCAGATTACCTACCAGTGTTCACAGACCCAGGTAGGTAAAATATACCCTTCTAAACAGACAACTCAAGGTGCAGAACCAGTCCGTTATTAAAATGCGTCTTCTGTCAGTATCCAATTATCTTATCCCGCTCCCCTCTTTTGCAGGAAAACAGGCAATACACTGGCATTTACACTAATGTTATGGTGTAGTGGGGAGAGGGAAGTGTCTTCAAGATTTCATTGTCTCTTACCATAAACTGCAAAAGTTTTCCAGTATGGCTAGGTCTTGCTCTATTTCTTCCCCTCAGATTTCAGCGGAAAGTGAAATTTGTTGGGGAGGGGAAGGGGGAGAAGAGGGGAAGCAGTCAGTCATAAACCCAAACGTCTAAAAAAAAGATCCAGTACCACATAACAGAAATGCTCCAAATGTAAATAAACAAACTGCAACCCGTACTACGAAAGTAAATTACCAGCAAAAGTCTTAACTATCCAATAAGCAATACAAAAAGCAAGTTTTGATCATGCAGCCTCAGAGAAAGCTGCCTTCAAAATCTGGGTTTTCAAATAGACGGACTGCATTAAATGGAAGGCTCCAAATTAATTCTAAGCAACACTTTCTATATTTGTCTGTTCTTGGCATTATGGTGATTTATTTATTTGCTAGCACTCAGCGTTTCCTCCCTCCCCCAGCATGGTATTTCCAATCTTACACACCCAAGATGTTGATAAATACTACATGAAACACTCCACTGTACCTCATCTGTGCAAAGCAAAACATGGACCTTCTCTTAAGGCAGCATCCAAATACATTATCTCAAAGTATCTGAAACATTACAATGTTACCAGAGTAAAAAGCAGAGGGCACCAGTCTAACTTGCACAAAAGAAGCAGTTATAGGTCACCTTCTGGTACCTTTCAGAACTTGGATTGCACTCAATACTGTGGCTGTTAGAAAAGGGAAAGTTTCATTAGTAATTGTAACCTATTAATTTTCCAGAGGTAAGTAAACAGCTATTGAAGTATGCCACCGGCTAAGCTTTACACAGTTTTGTACATTTCGCTTTGAAAAGACATGTATTCTCCCACTGGATTTTTGCTATTAACTTCAGGGAAAGCCAGAACATATCTTTAAAACTTTTGTTTAAACAATTTGGTTTGAGAGTTAAGGGCTTCCGTCAATACTATGGACTAGGGGTTATTGGTTACTAAAAAGGTAAAATTGCCTTTGAAATTTAGCTTTGGCATATGTAAAGTAACTACACTACTGTGCATACTGCCTGTGATACCAGTAGTTTATCATCAACCACTGATTAAAGAGTAGCTAATAATGGCTCCACAATCAAGAATTAAAAATTATAGCAGATCAGCACAACTACCTTTTAAAACTCCTTTGTCCTCTCTCTCCACCCTCTCAAAATAAAAAATGCAGATGTGTGACAAATCGTTTTATTCTTCAAAGCAACCTTGGAAAGAGTACAAAATACACATTTTTAAAAACCTCCCTAAATAAATATTTTATTCCAGTGTAACACATTTGATGTTTCCATGATTTAAAATCAACTAAACACAGAAATCTATGTTTAAACAACATTACATAAAAATGATAAAACCAGGAAATTCCCAGTCAAGGTCAACAATACATCCATTAACTAAAGCTGTTGAGCTATCAACTTTTCCACTTTCCCAAAAGGACGAGGACACAACCGACACCTTGTTGTTTAACTTACCAGTAATGTCATGGTTTATGTTACATACTAGACTTTAAGTGCCATGGAAATATCCCCTTCACTAGATTCAAGAAGTTCAAGGTTCTTCTCTGATTTGTATGAGGGTGATCAATTAAGATCGCTGTGTGTCCTGGTCTATTCCTGCCAATGCAGGATAGTTCTAAAAATATGGTTAAAATACTCTGAACAGTATCACTTTAAGTTACATTAGGGTGCCCACCACTTTCTTTGAGAAATTGTTTAGAGCCTCACATTTAAGAAATGTTTCCCATACGTTTAGTCTAAATTGCTTTTAGTTCCATGACACAACACCTGATCATATTACCATGGACTCCCTCTTTACTATGTCCAACATGCACATTCTTTTTCACTCCAGGATGCATGGTTGCAGACTAAAATGAATAAGCATAAACTGGGATTTGGCAAGCACAGAGGTGGAAACACTTGGCTTTGTACCACTATTAAAATTCTGAATCACAGCTAATTTGTTTATTACCTTACAGAAGCCAGGCAGTCATTTCAAGTAAGCAGCCTAGATTTTACTTTAATCATTCTTCTCTCTGTCTGTATTGAATTGCTTTCTCCCTGGGGAGCTAAGAGCAATCACTGGAGAAGAACTAAATATATTTGAATGTGGCTGCATGGACACTTTAGTTGGGGATTCCCCTGGGATCTTTTGAGATGTCTCTACCACAGAGTTTCTCACTGTATCATTCATTTCAATGACTTCAAAGTCTGCTTCATTCCATTCTCCTGCATCCTCTTCATCTTCCTCATCTTCATTAAGTTCAAAGTTGGACAACAAAGCTTTCTGGTCCTCGCTCCCACCACCATCTTTTAACTTACTCTCACTGGGAGAAGTGGCTAATTTATACATCACAGGAAATAGTACTGCTGTCATTACAGATGTTCCCAGTGCAGCATACATCATCACAGGGACATTGTGAAGTTTTCCTTCAAGAAACCCAACTACTGCTGGAAAGCACATCTCCCCCAAGGCAGCACCAACTACAAAGAGAGAAGCAGACTTTCCTTGTATGGTGGTGTACTGTTCAATCCAGGAAATGCCACTGGGAAAGATGGTAGCCATTGAAGCACCATACACTGCTGTCCCAACCCAGAGCGAAATTGGATGCTTACTCAACAGTGCCAGGAACAGAGAAGAGACAGTGGAACCTATGACACTCAGCAGAATCATAGTACCAGGGTAGAAACAGGTAGCAAAACAGATGGCCAGTCCTCTGCAAGCTGCAAATGCTCCCCAAAAAAGGGAGTTCAAACCAGCTGCTTCACTTTCTTTCATGTCTGCATAAACCTCTGCATAATTGAAAATGTAAGAGCCATAGGTGACCTCTGCTCCTACATAGCAAAAAAAGAAAAGGAAAAGGAGAATGAGAAGGGCATAGTGGTATTTGGCAATTTGGCATTTCTGCAGAGAAGCTTTTGCTTTATCTCGTGCTGAGCCGGTCCTTGAATACAGAACAACAAACAACATAGAAACTATCAAAATATAGGTCCCTATGACAATGTAAGACCACATAAAGCTCACATTAGAATGCAGTTTCATTGCTGATCCAGACCGTGTGTTAGGTATATCACTCGGAACAGAATGGTTTGTATTTTCATCTTCTGTTTGACCTTTAGGAGATATGAAGCTGCCCAATGCCATTTTTGTCAGGATTGGGGCCACAAAGGCACCCAGTGCAAAACTGAAGTGTAAGGCCTGCATATGTGGTCCAACCTCTGCTCCCCATACATTCAATGCAAGGACATTTCCACCTGCAGATTAAAGAAATGAGGATCCATTTATTTAATACGGAAACTTAAGATACAGTATGGTTTCTTCCCAATCAATTATTTAGTTAATATATATCTAGACAATCTGTCAGAACAATCTACAGTGGAAGCAGATTATAAAGAACTTATTTTATAATATATGGAATCAAAGGTCATTACCTTTTTCAGGGCATGAAATGTGCAAACTGCAAATCTAGCTAGAGTGAAGCTCTGCTTATAAAAATTAAGCAGTAGAAGGTTCCACTGCACATGCCGTTTTTTTTTACCTTTTTATCTCAAGAACAAGAACTAGCTCATTTCAAACAGTGTTCCATTTGGCACTATTATGGCATTCCAGATAAAGCTCAGATAAATCTTTGACAGAAGATCCTAGGCTGTTTGTGACACTCAGTCCTAGGCTTTCTTCTCAACAGATAGCATCAAATTTGCATTAGAGCTGCTCACTCACTTAGTCACACAAATGGGTTGAATAAGTAGTTAATTGAGGAATATACCTCTACCCCGATATAACGCGACCCGATATAACACGATAAAGCAGCGCTCCGGGAGAGCGGGGCTGCACACGCTGGCGGATTAAAGCAAGTTCAATATAACACAGTTTCACCTATAACGTGGTAAGATTTTTTGGCTCCCGAGGACAGCGTTATATCAGGATAAAGGTGTACTTAGCAATCTTTCCATGCCATCCCACATACAGTCAGGGATACACCAACAGATTCATTCTAGAGATTATTCCAGCCTGGCATTTACCTCACCATTTGCATCACAATCAGGAAAAAAACTGCTCTTACTGTCTTCAGTATGGATGATGTTACTGTAGTAACAGCGAGAGAGAGTAACTTTAACGGCAAGTGACAATGGATATGAACACAAATTTAGTTTAGCATACATATACCATGCCTGCTAGAAAACAAAACATACATATTCCGCCTCCTTCACTAAGCGAAATTTAAGTATTTTAGCAGGCCCTAAGCCTATACTGACAACACAACATGCTTGCCACACAAATTGGAAGTCCTAATGATGAGCATAAACTCAGCTCTTGTGGATCTCTAGCACCTCATGAGTGCGAACAATTCTCTCAGATAGATACAAAGGGAGTTGACAGACTCCCAATGACTCATTCAATCCACAGGACTTCCTGCAGCAGGAAGAGGATCAGTTCACTTACCTGTGTCTAGAACACCCATGGAAGTGCCAATGACTGACATCAGGGCAGTTAACAATAGCGCTTTCTTACACCATGGTATGGCATAAAGACCAACTGCTGTTCCCAACATGGTTAACCCTATAAAGGTAATCCAAAATCCATACTGAAGCTCCAGTTTTCAGCATGACTTCTACAGAGATCCAAAACAGTCAATTTATTATAATTAAATCTGTGTTTTATGATAGACTGAATTAGTGTTCATGACAGCTGGTTGAAAAGACTTAGATGGAACCATTTTTTCCTCAGAAATTGCCTGTTAAAATCAAAATACTTCACAAAATCGAGCCTAATTTGAGCAAAATTTACTTTTTGAGAAAAACTGAAAAAAAGTTCTGACAATGTAAAATGGGATGTTTTGAGATTTTTGGAACAAAAGGTTTTAGTTTTTCATTTTGAAGTGACTGTTTAAAAAAAATTATTTTGCATTACTAGATAGTAATATAAAATAAAAACCAAAATGAAACATTCTGGTTCTGTCAAACCAAGACATTTTGATCACAGAGCACAGCTTATTTTAGATTGGAAGATTTCAAAAATTTTCAGTTTCATTTCAATTCAAAACAAAGTCAAATTTTCAAATGTCAAATTCTTCACAAAACTGAAATGTCATCCTCTGACCAGCTCTAGTGATCACACTAGGAAGTCCTCAACTGAACTATTTTCTCCAATTACTCTCAATGCACAAGTTTAGCTTCCATTAACATTAGTAAGTTATATGCCCACATCATAAATAGGCTCCTAATTCATTGTAGAGTTTCAAAAAGAATAAGCTCTGTTAACAGAATTTATTAAATTTAAACTTAGTCAACCTATGAGATGTGATCTTTTCTCCATTGCTTATCCAATTGAAAATTGAAAGCATGCGAATTATTTCTCAAATTGACAACACATGAAAAATTAAGGCAAAACCTAAGAAATAGTTCTACAGATAACTGTGTTTAGAGCTTGCCATCAGTTCACCTTACTTTTGAATATAATAGGCATGAAAGATTTTGCTTTATTAGTTCAGAAATCTCTGTTTCAGATAAATTTGTCTTCAGATTACTTACTTGCCTCCTGTCTGACAGATAAATGAGAATCAATGAGAAGCAGAAGATTGGTAATAGATTTTATTTATAAATTTTGTGCATGTCAGGGTTTAATGGAACAGGCGAACAATTTTAGCGGGTGCAGTGTATTTTAACAGAGGTTGAGTTTGCAACATTTTTTTTTGTAAAGTTGTAACAACTGTGTGAAATGGTATCACTGACAGCACTACAGGTGATCAAACGTGAGTCTCAGCTGAGCTTCTCTCATTTTTCTCATGTAGCTTGTGATGTGGCCATTTTCAAATTTGATTTGTTTTATATAAATATTCTCAGAACCAGCCATTTGACATAGAAAAACAAAAATCCAACTCTGCTTCTCTTTGTTTCAGCAAAAGGCATCTTTTATTCAGTTCTGATAGAGATAGATGTGGTCTTTTGCAATAAAAGGAGACAGGAATGAAACTGACAACTAGAAACAGAATTTCATAGTTTTTAAATTACATCACTCTTGCAGCAGTGTACAATATTTTTAAAGGAGTATGACAATGCTGGTGATAGTATACATTCAACTTTCATCGTGCAAGACTCTGGGGTAAAGGCCAACAGGATACTTGTATGACACACCAAGGTAAGGGAGATGAAAGCTGGCTTGAGATATATTTTTGAACACAACTTTCACAATTTGTTACTATACCAAGCCCTCTGGAAATAGTGCAGGTTATGACACTTAATAAAGATATTAGAGATTCATCAAGCTATACATTCGTCACATACAAAAGAATTATTTTGAGTACACTTACCCAAGAGGAGATGAGGGTTCATGCAGTCAAAGATAATCCCTCCAATCACTGAACCACCAAGGTACCCCAGAGAACGACCCACGAAAATGTAGTAAATATCACTGACATTTTTATTCACATTTGCAGCCAAATCTTGAAATGTAGGTCCCAGGATAGCAATGCTCATACCCTGAAAAACAGTGAGGATCTTTTGTTTGTTCATTTTAGAGGGCAGAAGGTTAACAAAATAAACTCTCACCAGCAGCAAGAAATGATATAGTTCATATTATGTTACTAAGACTTTGTCTGCAAACAAAAATTATACCATTTTAATTAAGTCACTTTAGAAACTGATTTAGTTAAACAATGCAGTCTTATGTTGGGGGCACTCTTATTTTGGTTTCAGAGTGCCAGTTATCAATTTAACTTACAGCTAGGTAAGGAATTTCACCTAAGACAAGCCCGAAATAGGTTGGCAGGTTACTTAGGGTATGTCTCACGGCAGCGCTGTGAGGTGGGCAGTGTAGTCACGATTTATCACTGGGGGAGACCTCTCCCGGCGATAAAAAATAACCACCCCAAACGAGGGGTGGTAGCTTTATCACCAGGAGTGTGGCTCCCAGTGATAGAGCGCTGTCTATACTGGCGCTTTTTAGCTCTAAACCATTTGTCACTCAGGGGGGTGTTTTTTCACACCCCTGAACGACTAAAGTTTTAGCGCTGAAAGTGGCAGTATAGACACAGCCTTACACAGTAAGCTCTTCAAGGCAGGGATAGTCTTTTTGTCTGTTTTTGTACAGCACAATTGAGTTCTGGTCCTGGACTATGACTCCTAGGTGCCATGGTAATACTTCTAATGAATAAGGCTACAATTTAGTCCCGGAGGTCATGGAAGTCACAGACTCCATGACTTCCAGCGACCTCCATGACTTCAGCAATTGGGAGCTGCACGGTCCCCCGCCGCCCACAGGGCCAGGAGCTGCGGATACCCCTGCTGCCTCTGGTGGCCATCAGGGGTGGCGGGGAACCCCCAAGCTCGCAGGCAGTGGAGGCAGCATGGGAACTCTCAGCCATGGCGGGGGAACCCCCGGGCTCCCGGCTCACCATGAGCCTCTGGCCCCTGTGGGGGTGACATGGGAGCCGGGGGCACCCCACAGCTCTCAGCCTCCATAGGCAGTGGACAACCCCCAGAGCTGCAGGCGGTAGGGGTACCCCGCAGTCCCCTGCACAGCTGCCCCACTTCAGGTGGTTTGGGGATACGCAGATCCCCATTTTGTCCCGGATATTTTTAGTAAAAGTCAGGGACAAGTCATGGCTTCCATTATTTTTTCTTTTTTGCCCGTGACCTGTCCCTGACTTTTACTAAAAATATCCAGGACAAAATCTTAGCCTTACTAATGAATAATAAATATTAAAATATCACTTGATGTAATCCAAATCTATTCTAGCGAGATCATCTCTAAATTTATATACACATTTTCTTTTAACTGTGTGAAAAGCACCAAGTGAAATTTAAGTTTCGCTTGCAGTCACCTTTGGAATAAGCTTGTGGCGCACCCAAGTGAGTTTCACAGTACCTCATCGTGAGAACAATACCAAAGGAAAACTTAGCTGTCTGGGACAGTCATCATTTCAGTACCAGCAGTGTGCTCAATGCTGTGCAAAATAAAGGTTCTTATACAATCCAATGCTACAGAAACATTACTCCTCAAGCAGCTGAGATAGTATTTTGGGCTTGGTTTGTCTCACAGGCAGGTGAAACTATCTAGAAATTACCAGGAAGCCCACATGGCTGAGTTGAACCCTAGGGCTCTATCAATACTCTCTGTGCTGACTCATTAGTTTATTACTTTCTGAATGGTGTGGAGAGAATGAATAAAGCAGTGTTATTTATCCCGCTACATAACACAAGAACCAGGGGTCACCCAATGAAATTAACAGATAGCAGATTTAAAACAAACATAAGATAGTATTTCTTCACACAGCCCACCCGTATCCTGTGGAACTCGTTGCCAGGGAATGTTGCAAAGGCCAAAACTATAACGGGGTAAAAAAAAATTACATACATTCATGGAGCATAGCTCCATCCAGCAATAGCTATTAGCCAAGATAGTCAGAGATGCAGCCCCATGCTCTGGGTAGCCCTAAACCTCCATATGTCAGCAGCTGGGACTGGACAACAGGGGGTGGATCTATCACTAATTACCCTGTTCGGGTCCTCGCTGAAGCATCTGGCCGCGGCCCCGTCAGAGACCCGATATGGGGCTAGAGGGACCATTGCTCTGCCCCAGTACTGCAGGTCCTGTTCTCACTAGCCCCGCGGGAGAAGGGGCTGTGTCAAACCATCACCTTCACCAGGTCCACCCCCAGCACAGGGGCTGCCCCGGGCCGTCGGTGCCCGCAAGGCGGAAGGGGAGCTCCAGCCCGGGCCCAGCCCCGCTCACCAGGCCCAGGAAGGCGGAGCACAGCACCCCGGAGGTGCACCACCGCAGCAGCAGCAGCGCCGCTCCCTCCCCGCCCCGGCTCCTGCCGCCGCCGCCGGCTACGATCACCTCAGGCCGCGGCGCGGGCTCCGGGAGGAGACTCTGCTCCGCCGCCGGCCCCTCGCCGCCCCGCCGCGTGTCCTCCGCCTCCGGCCGGGCGAAGCGAACCTGCTTCTTCCTGCCGGCGCCGGCCATGGCTCCGAGTGCGGGGAGCGGGCCGGCCCCGCCCCCACGGGCCGCAGACACCGACGTCTCCACTAACGTGACGCGCGGAACGAGCCAGGGACTACAACTCCCAGCGTGCACCGCGTCTCCCCGCCCCACCTACCGCGGTGCACGCCGGGAGCTGAGAGGCGGTGACTGGCTCGCAGTCGCTGCCCGCGTATGGACGTTGCCTGGCAGCCGGGGGACCCGGGAGGGCGCTTGGCCCGGGTACAAAATGGCGGCAGATTCGCCCGCCCCTCCCTATTCACCAACCTCATTTTCGCTTTGTGGGCACATGAGCACAAACCACCCAGAACAGCAGCCGTGCGCGAGGCACGTGACTGTGTGCACCTGGCAACCTCGGGGGTGGACTGGCAGCCATGGAAAAGAAGCCCTTGAGGAATTCCACCATGATTTCAACAATTTCCATCCCACCATCAACCTCAGCTTGGACCAATCCACACAAGCGGTCCATTTCCTAGACACTACTGTGCTAATAAGCGATGGTCACATAAACACCACCCTATACCAGAAACCTACTGACCGCTATACATACCTACATGCCTCCAGCTTCCATCCAGGCCCCAACACACGATCCATTGTCTACAGCCAAGCTTTAAGATACAAACACATTTTCTCCAATCCCTCAGACAGAGACAAACACCTACAAGATCTCTATCAAGCCTTCTTAAAACTACAATACCCACCTTCTGAAGTGAAAAAAACTGATTGACAGAGCCAGAAGAGTACACAGACGTCACCTACTACAGGACAAGCCCAACAAAGAAAATAACAAAACGCCACTAGCCATCACCTTCAGCCCTCAACTAAAACCTAGGGTTACCATTCGTCCGGATTTACCCGGACATGTCCTCCTTTTTGTACTAAAAATAGCGTCCGGGGGGAATTTGTAAAGCACTCACAATGTCCGGGATTTCCCCCCTCCCCCGGCAGAGCAGACCGAGCGGCTGGGAGAGCTGCAGGAAAGTCCCGGGCTGGACTCCGGAGCAGCTGTAGAGGAGACGGATCCGCCCTGCATTCTGAGCAAGTGTATCAGCACAAAGTGCAGCCCTCCCCTTTTGCAACTGGGAGCGGTTTCTGCCATGCAGCGTAGCAAAACGGGAGCGAGAGCACTTTGTGCTGATACAAGGGCAGTTCTCCCCTGCAGCCCGGTCCGGGCCAGGGACCGGGTTTTGTTGTGCTGGGGAGCTCAGCCACGTGTCCGGCTCGCACAGAGCCCAGCACCCTGTTCTGAGCAGCAGGGTAAGGGGGCCAGGGGGCAGGAAGGTTCTGGAGGTGGCAGTCAAGAAACAGGGGGGGGGGCTTTTTGGGGGGAGTGGAGAAAGTTTTGGGCAGTCAGGGTACAGGTAGGGGGTAGGGTCCTGGGGGGCAGTTGGGGGGGGTCTTAGGAGGGGGCACTTAGGGGACAAGGAACAGGGAGTCTTAGGTAGGGGGTGGGGTTCTGGAGGGCAGTTAGGAGCAGGGGTCCCAGGAGGGGGCAGTCAGGGGACAAGGAGCGGGGTGGGGGGCTGAGAGTTCTGGGGGGGAGCTGTCAGGGGTCAGGAGTGGGGAGAGGGATCGGAGCAGTCAGGGGACAGGGAGCAGAGGGGTTTAGATGGGTTGGGAGTTCTGGGGGGGGCTGTCAGGGGGCAGGAGTGCGGAGAGGGATCGGAGCAGTCAGGGGACAGGGAGCAGAGGGGTTTAGATGGGTTGGGAGTTCTGGGGGGGGCTGTCAGGGGGTGGGGAGTGGTTGGATGGGGCGTGGGAGTCCCAGGGGTCTGTCTGGGGGTGGGGGTGTGGATAAGGGTTGGGGCAGTCAGGGGACAAGAGGCAGGGAGGCTTAGATAGGGAGTGGAGTCCTGGGGGGCAGTTAGGGGCAGGGGTCCCAGGAGGGGGCAGTCAGGGGACAAGGAACGGGGGGAGGGTTGGGGGTTCTGGGGGGGCGGGAAATGGGAGGGGCTAGGGCGGGGCTCCTCCCGTCCTCTTTTTTGCTTGCTGAAATATGGTAACCCTACTAAAACCTCTCCAGCACATCATCAAAGATCTACAACCTATCCTGAAAGATGATCCCTCACTCTCACAAATCTTGGGAGACAGAGCAGTCCTCGCTTACAGACAGCCTCCCAACCTGAAGCAAATACTCACCAGCAACCACACAACAAAAACACGAACCCAGGAACCTATCCTTGCAACAAAGCCCAATGCCAACTCTGTCCACATATTTATTCAAATGACACCATCATAGGATCTAATCACGTTAGCCACACCATCAGGGGCTCCTTCACCTGCATATCTACCAATGTGATATATGCCATAATGTGCCAGCAATGCCCCTCTGCCATGTACATTGGCCAAACCGGACAGTCTCTACGCAAAAGAATAAATGGACACAAATCTGACATCAGGAATCATAACATTCCAAAACCAGTAGGAGAACACTTCAACCTCTCTGGTCACTCAGTAACAGAATTAAAGGTGGCAATTTTGCAACAGAAAAGCTTCAAAAACAGACTCCAACGAGAAACTGCTGAGCTTGAATTAATATGCAAACTAGATACCATTCACTTGGGTTTGAATAGAGACTGGGAGTGGCTGGGTCATTACACATATTGAATCTATTTTCCCATGTTAAGTATCCTCACACCTTCTTGTCAACTGTCTAAAATGGGCCATCTTGATTATCACCACAAAAAAAATTTTTTCTCCTGCCCCCTACTGTGTGCGAGGGGCTCACAGTAGCTCATCTTAATTAATTAGCCTCTTACAGTTGGTATGGCTACTTCCACTTTTTCATGTTCTCTGTATGTATATATATCTTCTTACTATATGTTCCATTCTATACATCTGATGAAGTGGGCTGTAGCCCACGAAAGCTTATGCTCAAATAAATGTGTTAGTCTCTAAGGTGCCACAAGTACTCCTGTTCTTTTTGCAGATACACACTAACACGGCTGCTACTCTGAAACCTGTCATTTTGCAGACAGGGTAACAGCCCCCACCTGTAATTGTTGAGGAGCCCTGCTCCAAGCTCTGTTCCTAACCCTGGCACAAACTTCCTTTGGGAAGTGGGTTGGGCAAGTCACTGACAGGCATAAGTTTTCCAAGAGCACTTACTCATTGTGTGTGCCTAATTTGCAACACCTAGGACTTGTTTTTAGCAGCAATGAGCACTCACTAGTAGCTAAAATAATTGAGTGTTCCAGCTGCTCAGTGCTTTAGACACAGCTGCTGAGACACTCGAGAGGTATGGCAGCAGCAGAGCTCTTAAACAATAAAGCAACCAAAATTCGTGGACACTTTCCAAAATGTTAGCAGTGCCAGTTCTGTGCCTTTCTTACCTTACCCATAAATGGGAATAAGAAGGGAGTTTCACTGAAAAGGTGTGCAATAGACAGATTCAATAAAGCACCACTTCCACAAAGTCCACAAACACATAATTAACTGTTGAGGACACACTTTCAAGTCCCCTTAAAGTCAATAGGGTTTTAGTCCTTTGCTGAACAGAGATAAACTTAAATATGCATTTACATAGCTGCCACATCAGCTCTGTGTAAGCTGGAAAGCTTGTCTCTCTCACCAACAGAAGCTGGTCCAATAAAAAAATATTACTTCACCCACCTTATCTCTCTAATATACTGTAACATGGCTACAACAACACTTCATGCAAGATCTATGACGTGTTCAGACAGTGTGATTTCCAGAGGCTCATAGTCCAGTAAATTAAAACCATTTTTTTTCCATCAGAACCCTTAAAAGCCCTCCTTAGGGAAGCCAATTTCCATGCCTAATTTCAACTCTTGGTTCTCAGCTATTTCAGCTATCAAGTTATTTTCAAAAAAAAAAAAAAAGAGAGATCATGTTTTGTAATGGGGAAAGTATCTTTTTTCACTCTAATCTCACTCAAAAACAAATTAAACATTTTTCCCCCTCAAACTTTCTAGAATTATTTACCCTTTGGTTAAAGGCCACGTTTGGAAAATTTCAGCATGAAAGGTGTACATTTCAGACTGTTATATGGCTGGAAATGGAGTTATAATGGAAACTATTATAGAACAGAACCATAAGGGGTTGTGAACAGAGACTACTGGAGGGAAAAAAATCAACAGTTTTCTGACTGAATTATTCCTGAATACTTTGAAAGCCACTGTTTACAGTAGAATTACAGTCAGTTTATAAGGAAAGATTACAAGTGATGTAGTTACTTGGCTTCCTTGTATTCCAGTGGCTTGCATATACTGTTTGTGAGCTAAAGTAAATATAACATCTGCCCCTTTCATGTGCTCACCCTGATTAACCCAGCAAATACCATTTTGGACCACACTGTACCTACAGTTATTCTGAGTACAAGTCTGCATTCCAAAGTCTTAAACTTCATATTAGGAACTAAACACACTAACTCTCTACAAGAGCATGCACACACAGAGATACTATATAGTGTATATTTACAGAAAGGGAGGTTCCCACACGCTCAGGTATGGAAACACCTAGCCCTAATCTAAACTGCCATAATTTGATATATATTTTACCTGTACAGAGAGTGAGCTTTTGAATAACAGTGTCTGAAAGATTTGTCTCTCTCTTAGGGCTTGTGTACATGGGGAAATTGACTGGCATAGCTGTTTCTAAATAACTACAGTTTTCCATTATAGCTATAGAATAACACAGTAGAATAGCTTCCATAATAAGAGTCCACACAGGGAGTTCTTCCAGCTAGCAATAGTGTTTTAAATGTACATCTTACCTTATTCCTGAATAACTTCCCCTTAGGCAATGGTATTATGTTTGAATATAACATAGGGCATTGAAGGCCTGATTTTCACAACTATAGATGCTAACATAGCATAGCACATTGTGCATACGATTATCAATGATTGTGTGCAAACTGAGTACTTGCAAATAAGCAAATATGAATCCGTGTGTAGAAATACTCTGCTTGCACACACAGTCTCACTAGTTGTTCATTCAATTTAGATGTGATTGTCTGGACAGCTTTGAAAATCAAGCCTTAACAGTACATCAATTTATAGCTTTATGTTTCTTAGAGGGGCTGAGCATCCACCGCTTCATTTGAAGTCTGAGGAAGCTACAGGTGCCACCATTTCTGGAAAAAAGGCTTTCTAATCCTCAAACAACGTTAATTCCTTAAAATCTTGCCTCATTTTCTTTCCTCGATAGGAGAGTCCAAAACCCAGATAACCTGAAGTGAATGTGGCAGAATATCCTTTCAGATTCAAATACTTTAGTTGTGTGGTTTTATTTTATTGTATTGACTTTTTGAACAATAGGCTATCATATTCAGCTAATTTATACTTGCAATATTATTTTATGCAAACTGGAATGGAGACAAAAAAGGTTACAGTTTTTTTTATTAAGCTGTTGTGCTAATAATAACTTGAAAAATGACTCTTGTACTCAGTCTCAGATTACTTAACGAACAGGTCTTTGTTTCCTATGTTAAGTGTCATATTATGTTTCTGGTGGTCGCACCTGCCAGGTCCTTCTTTTATTCTGTCCTAGAGCCAAATTCCAATAAAATAATCCCACCCAATATATTTAGCTTCCCCATTACCAAATCCTTCCAGAATGTATTTGAGGAGCTTCCATGGCCACATAAATATTATTTATTGCTCACCTCATTCTATAGGAGCTTTCCTTACAATTTTTATTTTCTAGCAGAGGCAGTGGCAGTACAGGCTTCTCTATACCATCCAGTATGCCACAGCTCTGTTCTGCATGAGAGAAGAGCTCTTCCTCCTTATTCAGTGCTTGACTGGCAGTCCACACTGCCAAAGGTCACAGGGGCTGTCTATAAATTACATAACCTTTAAAAAAAATTTCAAGACCTTCCCACCCCTTGTAACACTTTGTAAATAATGGACCAAATTCACAAGATTAAAGACACACCCCAAATGAGTTACATAATTTATGACAGCCCCATAGGTCAAATTTGATACAGTAAAACTTGTCTGAGACCAACCTTTTTATCCAGTATCCTACCTTGAGACCACCAGAAAGTATTCCCAGTGTATTGTAGTAAAGTTTTGTTCCACCTTTACCAATAGGCCACAGACCCTTGTGACTATTCAAGACAGGTTTTCCTATATCTTATTGGAAAGCTAAAGGAAATTACCTTTTGAATCACCTCCACATTGTGCTATAGCCAACACCAATGCCCTTTATAAATCAGGGCATTACATTACTTCTCTAGCAGGACCTCTTATGTTTTGATATTTTTGTAGTTCTTTTTTATGTTATACTGGTGAGTACCTGCAGGATTGTGCCTTTCCTCGGCTTACTCCTCTTTACACCATAAGTTTTACGGTCTCAGTGTTACAGCTGTTTACTATATCCATTATCTCTTGTCTTGTATTTAGATCACAAGCTCTTCAGGGCAAGGACAGCAGCTTCGTTGTATGTTTATAGCATCTAGCACAGTGAGGCTAGGGCCTGTAGGTACAAGCACAATACAAATAAATACAGTATAGATGATTTCTTGCTTTTATCATACAACATACAAAAAAAAAAAAACCACCACACCTCACCTATGTTAAAAGAACATAAAGGTTGCAAAGTCAAGCGCTCAAAAGTTAGTGTTAGTTCTGGCATTTCCTATATGTGTAACTTTAATCCAGCCTCTTTTGCCCATAGGTGTTATCATTTTGACAAACATCAGTTAGTGTCAAGAGGTAGAAGCAGAACCCCTCTTCTGGGACACAGTCCAGTGTTAGGTACAAGAAAATGCCCCTTCTCTTCTTGCAACCTTCTGTCTCATTCACTGTCTGGCCTGGGCACTGCATAAGATAGAGAGGTATTATAGAACAAATGGTATGTGCTCATATAATTAAAGTCTGCACCATAACACATACACATAAGGGGGGTCAAAGTAAGATCGCACAGGCTACCTTAAGTCTGGCATTTCTGAACTTCTGAGAGCTTGGCTTTACAGGTTGAATGTTCTAATGGTTCTTGTATGTAATTTCCTAGGTTTTGTTTTTTTTTAAGCAAACTGAGAAAATTAATTTCATCATACAGAACTACATTGCCATCCTCCCTGTGCATGAGCCATCAGCAGTCTTGGACCCAGGAGGAACTTTAAATCTACAGCACAGACCTGTACAATTTGAGCTAGAGCAATACATTTAAGAGCAGCAAGAGAGGTAAATAGTTTTAATCCATGGACCAGAAATCCTTCAGAATTAGAGTTAAATGCTGACTATCATCATTAATTCCGGTGTGTGTGTGTGTGTGTATTGTATAGTACCCACTCTCCTGGCCATCCACACTGCAGGGATAGGGCAAAGGACGCTGTTAGAATACAAGTGGCTACCTAACGGCAGCATGGCTTCTGAGGGATCCCTATTACAATGGGAAAGAGGGACCTCATCAGTAACATGGAGGGCTGCCTCACGAGCTATGATTTTTCTTTATACCTCTGGGAAATCCTTGGTCCATTGACCTTTTTATCATATCAGACTAACAAACTTATCCTAGAAGGGAGTAACCCAGATACTTCATTGCAGTCACAGGGATTTTAACTTTCCCTTCAAGCAATCAGTCTTTGGGTTCCAGGGCTTAAGCTGATCACCAGCTGCAGCCCAGCAGATTTCCCACACAGTGCAGTACTGCACAGTTAGGTTCATTGTGTGGGTTTACTCTAGCCACTGAAACATCACCAGCCACAGAAGATCCTTTACAATCCTGACATGTAACCATCCTCTCCAGCTCTGTACCTCCTGCTCAACCCCCTCTTTGAGATAGACCCATGTCAATAACATGTACACACAGGCAGTGTACATGGACATGCCAATCCATCTTCTCCACCAAAACCTCATTTTCCTGGACAGTGGTGTGCCCACAACCTCAGTCCACAAGGCTTTCCACCTCCCAGCCCGAGCAGTATCACATATGGCTAGGTCCCAATGCCATTCAGGGAGGACCCAGGACAAAAATTTGGCTGTAACAACCACCCAGGTAATCACACTCCATTATCTGGCATTCTCACCTAATATCCCCAGGTGTACTTCATCTGAAGCACACTACTGGACTTCTCGCCTGCCCCCAGAGTGTGGGACTCACCAGGGCCCTGGGTAGCTTCTGCACATCCCCCTATTTGGGATACTTTGGACCCTCTCTATTTGAGAGTTTCCTTGTGATGCCCCAGATTGGGGTAGCCCCTCTTCCAGAGTGAATCACTTGGTCTGCCACATCATTCAGCTCCTTTGGCTTCAAAATAGGCTTTTTCCACTCAACAGCCTCACCTGCCGAGGCAGTTTGGGCTTGCCTTCCTCAGTTGTAGGCTCCCATCAGTAGAACCTTCAAGAACTTGGTCTAGAATCACCTGGTCTGTGATTTTCTCTATGGAACTAGTCTCTGGGCATAACTACCAGGCAGCGAGGTCCCATAATCTCTGAGCAACTACCTGTGGTTATGCTCTCCATGGGAAGAGTTCATCCCAGAAATGGTGCTGTATGCTTCAGAGACAGTTTCAGTCTATCCAAGAGATCAGCCTTCACCATAGGCGATGAGTTTGCCTGCTTGTTGCTCACCACTGCCTGTGCCTCGCCCGTCAAAGCCACCCAGGTAGACTCTTCCCAATGCACTGACCACTCATTTAAAGATACAGAGGAAGGCCTCCTGGTCATTCTCTGGCTCCAGCACTACCAGACAGCTTGAACTACCCTCTCCAATACCAGCTGAAGTCCCCGGAGCTTTTCAGCCCAGCTGCTTCCACAACCACTCCTGTTGCTGGGCCTCCTACCACCACTGCTGAGCAGTAAATTGTGCTGCTTGCTGTTTCTACAGGCTTTCCATCAATTACAGGAGCAGGGTCTGGGTGTGTTGCTGCTGTTCTTGCTGCCGCTGCATCATCACCAGCAGGCATGTCATCTCCTCCATCTTTCCGAGTTACCCAAACTGGGTGGAACATCAGTCAATACTCACTGGCTTCAATTTCCCCTCAATTCCAGTGGCCAATTGCCTGCCCATATTCTCCACCGTGTTTTATAGCATGTTCTTACCAGAGCACCCCATTTCTGGCATTATGCTGTGCAGCAGCCACCCAGCGTGTTTCCTTGCTGATTTTCACTGCTTTACCCAACCTCCACTGTATTCTGGGTTGCACAGACTTAACTCTCCAGCTTGGTAATTTACAGTTCTACCCCTTCCAGGCACTCAAAGTTCAAAACAAGAATGAAGCAACATAAACAAACTCTTCCTTTTCCTCCAGTAAATTTGCTAGGCAAAGTCTGGCCCTGGCCAGCCTTCTCTCCTACAGTGAGAGTTCCACATTTGCTCTCTTTCTTCTAAGTTACTGGCCTAGTGGATAGGGAGGAAGCAATAGACATGATATACCTTGATTTCAGTAAGACTTTTGACATAGTCCCACATGATGTCCTCATAAGCAAACTAGGGAAATGTGGTCTAGATGAACGTATGACAAGGTGGATGCACAACTGGTTGAAAGACTGTAATCAAAGAGGAGTTATCAATGGTTCGCTGTCAAACTGGGAGGGCATAGCTAGTGGGGTTCCGCCAGGGTCCGTCCTTGTTCTGGTACTTTTCAGTATTTTCATTAATGACTTGGAGAATGGAGTGGACAATATGCTTATAAAAATCTGCAGATGGCACCAAGCTGGGAGGGGTTGCAAGCACTTTGGAGGACAGGATTAAAATTTCAAACAAATAACCTTGACAAATTAGAGAATTGGTCTGAAATTAACAAGATGAAATTCAATAAAAACAAGTGCAAAGTACTAAACTTAGGAAGGGGGAATCAAAGGCACAGCCTCAAAATGGAAAATAACTGTGTAGGCGATAGTATTGCTGAAAAGTATCTGGGTGGATCACAAATTGAATATATGAGTCAACAATGTGGTGCAGTCACAAAAAAGGCTAATAATTCTGGGGTGTATTAAAAGGAACGTCATAGGTAAGACAGGAGGTAATTGTCCATCTTTCCTCACCACCGGTGAGGCCTTAACTGGAGTACTGTGTCCAATTCCAGGTGCCATGCGTTAAAAAAAATATATGGACAAATTGTAGAGAGTCCAGAGAAGAGCAACAAAAATTATAAAAGGTTTTGAAAACCAGACCTATGAGGAAAGGTAGAAAAACTTGGCACGTTTAATCTTGACAAAAGGCGACTGAAGGAGGACCAGGTAACAGTCTTCAAATATGATAAGGGCTGTTACAAAGAGGGCAGTGAACAGTTCTCCTTGTCTTCTGAAGCTACGACAAGAAGTAATGGCGTTAATCTGCATCAAGAGAGATTTGGGTTAGAGGGGCATGTACATGGCAGGGGGCATTGCTGGAACATGATGGCATATATCACATTGGTAGATGTGCAGGTGAATGAGCCCTTGATGGTGTGGCTCATGTGGTTAGATCCTATGATGGTGTCCCTTGAATATATATGCGGACAGAGTTGGCAACGGGGTTTGTTGCAGGGGTTGGTTCCTGAGTTAATGTTTCTGTTGTGTGGTGTGTAGTTGCTGGTGGGTATTTGCTTCAGGTTGGGGGGCTGTCTGTAAGTGAGGACTGGCCTATCTCCCAAGGTTCACCTGCACATCTACCAATGTGATATATGCCATCATGCCCCTCTGCCATGTACAATGGCCAAACCGGACAGTCTCTACGCAAAAGAATAAATGGACACACATCAGACATCAAGAATTGTAACATTCAAAAACAAGTAGGAGAGCACTTCAATCTCCCTGGACACTAAATAACAGACTTAAAAGTCGCCATTCTTCAACAAAAAAAACTTCAAAAACAGACTTCAGCGAGAAACTGCAGATCTTGAATTAATTTGCAAACTTGACACCATCAAATTAGGCCTGAATAAAGATTAGGAGTGGCTGGGTCACTACAAAAAATAATTTTCCCTCTGTTGATATTCACCCCTTCTTGTCAACTGTTTGGAATGGGCCACATCCACCCTAATTGAATTGGTGTTGTTAGCACTGACCCCCTCACGTGGTAAGACAACTCCCATCTTTTCATGTGGTCTATATTTATACCTGCTTACTGTATTTTCAAATCCATGCATCTGCTGAAGTGGGTGATAGCCCACGAAAGCTTATGCCCAAATAAATTTGTTAGTCTCTAAGGTGCCACAAGGACTCCTCCTTGTGCTTGCGTGCATTTCCTCAATAAGCCATTAACATTGTTTGGCCTTTTTACTGTTGTACCTAAAAGGCTGCTTGTGGGTGTTTTCAACCTCACAGCATGTTTCAGTAACACATATAAGCCAAACTTGGTAACTTCACATACGATAGCACATAAAATCCAACGAGATATTAACATCTAGCAGATCAAGGCTTTTAGAATGATACCTCACAAGGCATACTTTGTACAAAACATATCCTAATTACATGACAGTGGTGAATATTGGGGTGCCAAGGTGTCACATATCCCATGCCACAGGGATAGGTATCCTAATTAGAACACATTTTACCTTTCTAGGTTACCTATCAGCATATCTGACCACTGGTAACATGGTATTTATAATTAGCATATTTTACTCTGTCTGTTCTTTAATGTTTAAGAATCCTATTCTGGCAGGGTTTGCCATTCTCCTTTCTCAGTTATATATCCTAATGGGAACTAAAGGAAAAAAATAATAATGAAGGTTGAGGAATACTTTTTTATACCTACAATGATTAAGGAACGTTCTCTGACATAAGAATTACTTAATTCCTTTATTAAATGACATCCATTATATTGTCATTAATATTATTCACACACCTTATTTCCCATATGTTTACATAATTTCATAAATATTCCCAGTTACTGTTTCTGATCATGCTACAATTTATATATACATTGGACTAGTACAGTCAGAGGCAAATCTTCATCCTATTGAAGACAATGGCAAAACTCCCATTTGCTTCAATGGCTGCAAGATTGGGTCAGGGAGTCCCAAGATCATAGAAAATGCTCTGCTTATCTGCTAGCAGTATGCGGACTATAAAGGGAGGAAAAAATATCAGTTCAGACAAGAATTTATTAGATTGCATAAAGGTTACAGCATAGTCATGCTATTCCTATTCACATTCAGAGTTAGGAGGAAAAGTATGGACTGCTTTGGGTGGGGATGGGTGCCATATGGCATGGTTAACAAACTTTTCTATTAAAGGTGACCTAGAAAGGAAAAATAAAGTTAGGTGTGCACTTGTTTGTTTCTCTATATTGTGTAAAAGTCAGACAGGTTTTTGTTGTTTTGTTTTTACATTTAAAATCCACATCCGTTCTAAGAAGGAAAACTTGTGGAAACTGGAGAACTAGGGAAATATGACAAGTCAGCAGAGAGTAAGCTGAGGGGGAAGGAAAGTTTTAGTCAGATCATTTGAACTTTATGGCCCAGATCCACAAAATATATATAGATGCCCAAACTCCAGACTTGGGCCCCTAGGTCTCAGTTTTGGCTCCTCTGTGACCCACAAAACTCCTGCTGAACTGGTAAGTGCCAAAACTCAGTGCCTGTTTTCTGGTTAAAAGTTCCCTTGGTGCCTATGTTTCTGCTTCTGCCTGCTGCCTCATTTTAGGCATCCAGACACCTATCTCCCACCTAATCCCCAGAGTGATTCACAAATAGGGAGAAGATAGGCAATCAGATGCCTAACTTGCATGCAGGGCCTGATCTGGCAAGCGTGCTCAGAGGCCACCTGCCAGAGGGAGAGAAAGAGGGTATGACTCCATATTCAAGTGATTAGAGCATCCGCCCTCGCCCCCAGCAGTTTTGAATTTGATTCTGAACTTATGAAACGATGAGCCAATGACATTCTTTGGATCAGTGTTGTACTCCGGATATGCTACCCTCCCTCTACAAGACTATAGTTCAGTATGCTGTGTTCAGTTTTAAATTACCACTTTATGCTTCTTGTGTAGAGTATTATTCCTCTATTTGAATTTCATTTTCTGAGGAATTTTACATATAGACACATATAACCACACAAGTGTATGCAGTTTGCATTAAAAAATTTATTGCAATTTTTTCGGATGAGGAGGAGAGGTTTCACATTCTTTCATTGTAGGAGTCTGTCAACCCCAAATGGTTAAAACAGTTCATTTTGCTAAAGTGATTTATTTCTTCTACATTCAATTGCATATTACAAAATGGATAACGTAAGAATCATGGCCTTAAAAACTTAATAAAATGCACTAAAATGTAAAGAGGAAAATTCTAAAATACCAAGTAAGATCAGGAGCAGTGATATCACACAGCACAGAAATCTACATTTAAACATTTCTGCCAGTACCTTCATATTCTGGAGAAATAAAAGCAGAGCCAGAGAGTTTGGGTGTACAACATGCTCTGAATGTACACATGCGCGCTCAAAACAAACATTTTCTTTTCTAATTTTTGAGGATAGAAAAGAAATAAAGGAATAACTCAGTTCTCAGATAAAGGAATATCAAAATGTTCATGTCTCTGATAGCCACTACAACTTCAGTGTTATACCAGTTTATGCTGAAAATAAAACCAAAGCCATTGTCCTATTCAGTAATATTGTCAATTTGTTTTATACCAGATGTACCCTTTTGGATACATGCTAAAGGAATATTAAAATAAATTTTTACATATACTGGAGATGTACACCTTACAGTTCACATTATACAGATGTTTAAACAAGACAACATTTTATCCCAACACTTTGACAGTTTAATTTAAAAATGGAAGTATCTTCAAATTAAGGTTGTTTGATTTTGAAAGGGTCCATTCATCCTTCCAGGTACACATAAATTTCACTCATAAATGATGAGAGGTGTCCATATGCATGGAGGGAAAAAAAGATTAACAGTTTATCAAAACTTTTTGAACTTACCTCCATGGTCTTATACATGCAGTTAGCATATGTGAATACACTTATGCACTTTTAACATTAAATACTTTAACTGGTTAAAAGTCATAAGATATTAAATGATTTAATGATGGAGACTGCGAGCTAGATTTTCAAAAGAGCTCATGTGACAGGCACCTAAATAAAGTTGCCAGATTTTCAGAATTTTGGCCATTGCATTTATGGGCCTAGATGTGAACGCTTTTGAAAATTTAGGGGGAAAACCTATCCAAAATGTTATGTAAAAATAGCAAAAGCACTTAAAACTATAACATAGCAAAGGTATAATTTCACATTATTTGACTAAAAAAAGTTATTCTGTAGCCCTGAGTTTTGATTCACATGATGCTTACTAAAGGCTTTCTTGGAATTTATTATTTTGGCATTGTTTACGTGCATAAACATTTTCATATAAAAATAAATTAGGCAAAGAAATTAATAAAATCAGATTGACATTTTTGTCAATGCACTGGCAAAGAGTATCTTTAGATCAACAGTTGGGTTGCTAAGAAACTTATACACATTTACTTACTAAAGCTATAATAGTCTCATTTTGGAATTACTTTTTATGTAAACAGTGGAAGAGTTTATCAAGATTAGTGTTGACAATAAGTCGCAAAGGATTTAAGTGGATGCTCATGTTCATGCCCAAAATTCGATACAATGTATTTCAAAATTCCTATAGCAGGTAAAAAACCTCTGGGGAGTCTATTTTTAATCTGCTATTTTTGTTGCTGAAAAATTAAAAATGAGTAAAAAAAATAATCCCTGACCTACAAAAAGTTTTTTGTTCTGGTTCCGCATCAGGAGAAACAGCACTGTTAATTCACAATCCCTTTTCCTTAAAACTTGCTGACATCAACAATGTTTCCATCAAAAAGAGGAAATCACCTATTTCCATGTCTGCTTATATTTCATTAACTAGGAATGGAAATACAAAGGAGAAATATTAAGCTAGTAGGGGAAGCAATATAACTTTCAATATTCTAAGCAGTATTCAAAAAAATAGTAAAAGTACAAAAATATTACTAAATTATTAAAATATATTTGACTATGTCCCTTTAATAATTGGCCAGTTAGAGCATCTGGTGAAGAACATGACCAATCACAAGTAAATAAAAATAAATACTAACTTCTACTAACTTTTTGCTGTTCAGTAATAAAGTCAGCAGACATTCATTTTTTCGGCATCTGACTACTACATCTCCTTTCTTTCTAGGGGCAAGAGATTTTCCAACATCTAATTTTGATAGATTCAGATCCAGTAGTCATCCCTAAAAGGAATGTTAAGCGTTCTGGAAGATCCCAGTGGAAGTCATTGATGAAGCATCCTTCTGTGTATATGTTGAATGTATTAGTATGTTTAACCATGAAATGTGTCCTGCTTGGTTGCAAAAATACTGAGATTCATATCTGCAGTTTAGAAGCATTTTTTGAAGGCTGAATACAGTAGTCATTATCTAGCACATAGAGAAATGCACTAACCATGTGAGTCTAGCAAAGTGTTTCTGCAAAGTACATTGTCACTGATTTCTTGCTGATGGAAGCAATAGGCTCAGGTGGCACTGACAGTGTGTTTCACTGCTACTTGAGTTAACTGGCAGACCTTTCCAAATAAACAAATCGTCATGCTAAGGACTGCCAGCCGAGTCTACTCCCACACACTTTTCAATCATTGCCAACAGTGGTTGGCAGGCCTTTTAAAAAATGATTTTGAAACCACGATTATCAATAAGGCAAAAATTATTTAAAAAAACAACAAGGAGTCCGGTGGCACCTTAAAGACTAACAGCTTTATTTGGGCATAAGCTTTCTGTGTCAGTATAATAATGTCTGCATCTGTAATTTTCACTCCATGCATCTGAAGAAGTGGGTTTTTTACCCACAAAAGCTTATGCCCAAATAAATCTGTTAGTCTTTAAGGTGCCACCGGACTCCTTGTTGTTTTGTGGATACAGACTAACACGGCTACCCCCTGATACTTGACACCATGCAAAAATTATTTAGTTACTGTGCTAGTTCAAATTCCCAGCATCATTCAAACATTACAACATGTGCAAAATGTATCTAATGTTTTTGCTTGCACGCCTTCTATTTATGCTACGGACAGAAGTAAACTCAGCTAGACACTCACTCAGGGCCTAGCATTGTCTATGTTACTCCCATTAAGTACTATGGGACTGCTTGTGGAGTAAGGTACTACTGAATGGAGTAAAAGGGTTTCAGAATCAGGCTTTCAGAGAGGGCTTTTTTTTTTTTAATGCTATCATGAGGAAAAGCATTCACTGGGATCTATATATATTTTGTAACCCTCTGAGTTGCTCACTGCAGAAGTCTGTGCTGGGATATAACAGCGAGTGGATGTAGTTCTGGACTCTAGCAACATAATACTGCTTCCAAAGAGGGTGCTAAACTTGTTTTTACAGCCCCAGTTTGGGACAGTCTGAGGGAATGAATGCATATAAACAAGAAAGAACATGTTTAGCTACAGCAAATACGAGGTAAAATGACATTTAAATCTGGCTGTTCACACCCAGTTTGCCTTTTTGATAGATGTTAGATCAGAAGACCTAAACATCAGATTTCTGCAGCTTATTTTTGAATATTTATAGGAAAATGTGACAATTAACGCTTTACATAAAAGGGATTCATCTAAGTGATGTTAAAAATCATGTACAAAACAAATTATATTTTATTAGAAGCCTACGTATTAACCTTCTTGTTCATTAGCTTGCATGATAAATTCAACTACAGAAATACAAGGGAAATGATACCAGTAGGAGGTTTCATGGGTTTCTTGCATTTGGGGAACTTTTATTTATTTTCATTTTATCTTCTGTTGAACTTTTAAAAAATTAAGTGTTTTATGTAGTTTTGCGTGAAATTGGTTATCATGAAGATGAGGGACCTGAGTGCTGGCTTTGAGCCAGGCCTGGTGTGGTTAGACACTGTACAGGCTTTACCACACAGCTCTGCCAAGACTACTCATTTCTGTCCTGCTGTTCCAAAGGGTATACAACTATCTTTTGGATCAATCCCTTTTAAAACTTCTAGCACACTATATCAATATTTATGATGTAGTCCATAATTGATAATATACATAGAAACTGTAATTTTCAATGGTTTTCCAATTTTACAACTGTCTAGTAGTACAATATTTTTATATTGTAGAAATAAGAGTGAAATTTGTTTTGCATTTGTTTAAGTTTAGCAGTTGTCATCAAGCAATGTCATACATAACTACTGAAAGCAGTACTGCCCACAGCAATATTGAAAAATAGATTTAAATGTTTTTTATAAATATACATGAGTTGAAATTGCATAAGCTATTTAAAATAAGATATCTTTCATATTTACAGATCTTTGGTTCAATACAAAGCTAAATAAACTTCTAAAAGTTCTTTCTTTATGTAACTGGTTTATAATGTAAAAATATTGGACATGGACTATTCCGGAGTTTACCATAAATCTGTGCATTAGGAGGGATAGGCTGAATGTATAGCATTAAGCCAAAGCATATGGATGTGCAATGTTTAGTGGCTGGGATTTAGCTTAAAGGATATTTCAATTCAAGTTTCAAAACACAGACATGAGGAAGTCTGGTCAAAGTTTCAGAAACATGCATCACAATTTGTAGTTTGCACTATATTGTACCAAAAAGCATCAGCTTCTACCAATGGTTACTTACACAGGAATTATTCAAATTCATGATTAATGCACTACTGAAGAGCCTCAGGACAATTCATGTTCATGATGCTCACACTTCTGGTACTCACAGTCACTGCCAATCCACAGGCTTGTAGCATGGGACATGAGCACCTGAAATTCTCCAATGTGTCAAAAAGAAAAGACTCTCTTCTCCAGACCCCTCCCCAAAAATGGAGAAGTATCTTTGGTATCAAAAGGTTTGAGGCTTTTCTCTGAAAAGGAATGAAACAAAACCAAGCAAACAGAATAAAATCTACTTAACAGCAAAGTGTTTGGACTCTGCTGCAGACTGGAAATTCTGCAGCACCTTCATTTAAATTAAAAATGGAGATGTTAAAATAAATTAAATATGATGATTATCATGATCAGAAGAGTATCCCCTGCTAATTATTTTTATATTAAAATGTACATTGTCCCCACACTATCGTTTTTCAGTATGCTAGAGATTTTTGTATTCATAATGTATAAGCTGCGTCTTAGAAACTGAAAGGCAGAAGATGGAGATTTGGCATCTGGGTATGGAATAGTTGGGGCTTTTGGCATCATGTAGTTCAGGATTGTGTATAAGAAAATTAGCTAGATATTTCAGTGAAATGGAGGAAATGCTGACACTGAAATGGTAATAGGCTTCAAAATCACTGAGATACATGGGGCAGTACACATTGCTTAGAATTATTGTTTCAGGTCATCTGCAGAATCAGGAAGACAATACTACTTTGGTTTACACTCAGTTCACATCTACAGTGTTCTCTTTGTAAGCATAAGAAGTAGAAACAATTTTTTAAAATAAAAGCTTAGATTATGGACAATAACTGGGGACAAAGACATGGAATTGTTATATTCACAATACCTTGTCTGTACTGCTACTGAATGCCGTTAAGGGGCATTTCTCATCCCATGTGATGGTAGTTCTCATTAGTTCATTTTAATCTTCCACCAACCCTATCAGTGTGATTGACGTGGGGGGTAGGGGGAAAGGGTCCAGTTAATTTGTCTTCCCCTAATTGGAAATAGAGAGGATCTGGCAATGCCAGTAATACCTAGTGTCAGCTCTTGGTGCATCAATGGTGATAATCCCACTTCACCTGGTACCTGTGAGTGGAGAGTTCTGCTTTGATTAATGTCTCACTGCCTGGGAGTTTTAAAAGAAAACAGTAAAAATTTAAAAAACGTGCCTAGTGATTTAGGAGCCTATGTCCCATTGAACTTTTGAAAATTTTACACTTGGAGACTAGGTTGCTATCAGGCTGGGAGAATAGAAAGATTCCTTCAGTCCAGGTGACAACGCCAGCATGAATGCAGAATTGGTTTTTCCTTTTATTACCTTCAAGAGCCGTGTTTGTTAAGGGGAAAATTTATATCCCTAATACTGAGGAAAAGTCTAAATTAATTTCTATGATTTATTAAAAATTATTCATGAGGAAATACTTTCTCTTTTGTACTGCCAAAGCCAGCCAAGATTCAAGTACTGGTTGGGTGATAAACAGTACTTTGACAGTTTATCAGCAGCTTTACTTTATGCATCAAAATGTGCAGAAATCCTAAAAATGTTAGGGAAGGTTATTCCATCATAATTTGCTAGTTTACAACAGTGTCTCCCGTAGTCTAATTTTACTTGTCTCTTTTTTACATACAACCTTCCCATCATATAACTGGTATGTTTTGTAAAACCCTATTAAATCATAGGAGGGAAAATATTGATAGTGGGTAAAAAAAAAAAAAGTGCCTAAATGAAAGTTAATGACTTAGGCTCCTAAACCATTCAAGTGATTTTAAAATTTACCCAGTGGGATTAAAGTGAGTCAGAGGCTGCACCATCTATTAATTTAAAATTAAATATAAATCCAAGTTAAATGGAGCATATCTAATTAGAATAATACTGTAAATAGGTAATTAAGCAATAAGGTTTTTTTCTATTCACAAATGCAAACATATGAGACAGGAGTATATATATATAGCCAGTCTAAGATTACTATGCACAATTCTGAAATTCTTAAAAATGTTTTGACACCTTTCGTATATAAGAATAAAAGGCATATTGAAAATGTCAGCAAAGATTACCTAATAAAAACACTATGTGGAATTATAATGGTGCTATACTTATATCATTATTAAAAAATAAGGATCTAAATTAAATTTCCTCATCTACTGGGTGTTCAGACAAAAAATTGCGTTTGAAAATGTTCTTCTACATTCCATTGCATACATCCTGTGTTTGATTCTGGTACCAAAGCCATAAATCTATTACAATTAGATTCTTATACCATGCCTATCATTGTAGTATCTGAGTGCCTAATGAGCAAACCGATTTCTATAAGCCAAAGCTACAACATTCAAGTACTGAATGCATCGGCTGTCTGATATCCAGAATCTCGGTTGGGAATTTCAAAATCCGTATGCCCAGATCATGTACAACAGTGAATACATGTGAAAGGGAGAAGATTGCTATTGTTTATCTTGCCAGAGGTTGGATAAGCTTTCAAAAGAAATTGATTTCATGCCTATCTAAGTAGCTTTTCCCATTTTTCAACATTCTTTTTAAAATGTGACTACCAGAACTGGATTCAGTATACCAACAATGATCAATCTAATGCTATCCACATAACTAATGCCACCTCTCTATTTTTACTCAATATTCCCATTTATATATTCCAAGACGATTTTAGCTCTTAGTCACCACATCTCACATTCAGTTCATCACAACTCTCAAGTCCTTTTCAGAGTAATTACTTTCCAAAATGCAGTCATCTCATCCTGTAATAGTGACACACATTCTTTGTTCCTAGATGTATGACCTTGCGTTTGCTTGTATTAAAACACGTTTTTCAAATGAGCCCACTTTGCAGAGTGATTTGGATCACTCTTTAGCATTATTTACCATTACCCCACTTTTGTGTCAATTTTTGAAACTGTCAGCACTGTGATAAATATTAATTTTTCATTTCAAAGTCAACTGAAATGAATACAATGGTTTCCACGTAGGTTTCTATGCATTATCAGTGTGCACTGTAATGAAAATATGCAATATTGAATGATATTGCCTGGAAGGAAACACAAGAACAAGAATAATGTGATTGCTAATGTAATTTCTGTAATGAAAGAATCGTGGGAATTTGAACTAGCAACATTACTTACAATGAAAGGAGATTTTCAGAAGTACGTGAGAGATTTAGGAGCCCAAGTCCCATTTAGAGTCTTAAATTTCTTAGGCATTTCTGAAAATCTTTCCCAAGGGTATAAATATCATTTTACCATTTCTCATTTTAATGCCAGATTCTGACAGCCTTGCTCATATTGAGTAGAAACTGAAATGAATCAATAATACTAAGCAATTGTGAATAAGGGTTACAGAATCTGGCTCTTAATAATTAGGATGCTTATGTAATTACTTTCAATGGAATTTTTTTGTAACATTTTCAACAGATAACACTTAATAGCTTGTTTGTTAAGACACACCTAACACAGGAAAACTAAAATAGATGGTGATGAGTGTGCCTGGGTAATGAATATCTATTTAAGTGTTCCATTGCATTGTCAATGCAAATCCAGAGACAATATATTTGCAAGCGTAATCATGATAAACTGAAAAGCACTCTGTTTTGTTTATATTTTTTTAAAATAATTTTCTGAAAAATAGATGTTTCAGAAGTATGGGTTTGACAAACTATATATAATACCTACGAGTACACAAGTAATAAGAGATATGTTAAGGATAAGTAATCGTGCATGCAAACAGTTTCTCTACAATTTCTTGAAAAGATGAAGTTGGATCACATGTGCAAAATTTTAAAGGCCCATAATAAAGCTGCATATTCACTTAGTGCAAAATCTCTTCCCAATTTGTTTAATGTTGCTTTAATAGCTCTTATGTACAATATATTTCCATTTATTGGTATGAACAATTGATTGTATTGCACACTTAAAATGTATCCCTTAAAGATGTCTTTTTGTTGTTTTTTGAAGAGTCAAATCCTGAAAAAAACCACAGAAATTCAGAATTCGGGCTTTGTCTATCTCATGGTCTTGTACCCAAGTATTGCACTTTGTATGGTTTTAAGTCTAAGCTATTCTGACGTTTACCTGAAAAAGAACTAGATTCACTGTAGCACTGGGGACAAAGGATGACTTAATAATGGTTTAACATCCTTAATTCTGAATTTATTTGCTTGTGTGAGTTCATACCCTTCACTTTTTGAGTGTTTAATATATTTATTATCACAAACTTATCCTAAAATGTTCTATGTTCAGGCTACTGAGAAATAAAGGTAAAAGTGATCCAGAGTAGGTTTAAGCAAATGGAACATGTTGGAGTATTAAGAGAAAGTAAAACTGAGGATCTGTTAAATAATTTAGCTCCCAAAGCAAGATAATTTCAGCAAGGATTAGAGTTTAGAGGATCAAAAAAAGATGACTATTCATTATCATAATATAGAATTTTAAAAAGTGTTAAAATGGCATAAGAAATTAAAACAAAAGTCAGTCATAAGAGGTACTAGAAATTCCAGGAAAACAACACAAGAATTTGCCTCTACTTGATGGACTAAAATTATTGAAGCCATCCTGGAAGGGCCAATGAATCAAACTAAACAGCTTTCACACTTCCAGAAGCATGCTCTGATAGATTAGAACAATAATCTCCTTAAACGCAGAATCACTAGCAGATGCACACTGATACTATAAAACCTCAAATGCCATAAAAATATGGATTGAAACTAGACTCAGGGACTCCTAAGAAAGCTACTCAGTGGTACAAAAGATTCTTAGCGCTTAGCAGTTTTGTTCTGAAATCTGAGCACACATTCCATTAAAAATAATATGCTATTTTCAACTCAAAGCCAGAATTCTTATCTAGCTCCTGTAAAAATTAATTTAGTCCAGTGGAAAGATACAGCATCAAATAACAGATTCAGATTCTTTACTGGGCTTTTCTGCTGTGCCGGAGACTGAAGTGCTTTCATTCTCCAGCATTTTCTTAGTTGTTTCTTCATCAACAGCTTTTTCTTTCTCTTTTTGCTTCTTCTTTTCGTGAACCCATGGGATGAAAGATAATATAATTCCTCCAATCATGGGGGGAACTCCAGCCAGGTAAAATGCTACATCATAGGTACCTAGGTAGTCACGCAGTATACCTGGGGAAACAGAGAATTATCACTAATATGTAATGTAGTTGCTGCGGTTTTATTCAAAGCATGCTTATTCATAGATTCAGAGACTTTAAGGCTAGAAGGAAATATTTATGATCATCTAGTCTGGCCTCTAGCATAGCACAGGTATACAATTTCACCTAATGATTTATTTATCTAGTCCAATAACAGGTGGCTGAACTAGGGCATATCTTTTAGAACAAGATCTAGTCGTGATTTAAAGACTCCAAGTGATGAAGAATTTACCCTTGAAAATCTGTTCTAATGGTTAATTACCCTCACTGTTAAAACCCTGCATCTTATTTCCATTTTGAACTTTTGATTTAAACTTCTAGCCACTGAATCTTGTTATGTCTTTGTCTGATAAATTAAATAAGATATTGTCTCCCTCTGCAGGTGGTAATAGTCTTTGATCAAACTGGCTCTTAAACATTACATCACATATGCTAAACAGATTGCACTCCTTCATAGTCTCGCTTTGTAAAGTGTGCTTTCCAGATGACAAATCATGCTTGTGGCTCTTTTGTGAATCCTCTCCAACTATTCAATATCCTATTAAAGTGCTGACACCAGACCTGGATACATTATTTCAGCAGTGGTATAACCAATGCCACATAAAAAGAGTTAATATCGCCTTCCTACGGCTGCTCAGTATTTCCATACTGTTACATCCAAAGATCAGGTCAGCAGAGCACCATATTTGGAGCTCACAATCAGTTGGTTTTCAGCAATGGCCCCGTGATCCTTGTCATGGTCAATGCTTTCTAAGATATACTCCTCCAATTATGTAAATAGTGCCTAAATTCTTTGTTCCTAGATGTATTATCTGCATTTGGCTAGATTAATATGCATTTGATTGCACTCAATTTACCAAGCAATCCAGATCAATCTGTACCACTGCCTTTGTCATTATTTGGCAGCTCACCAATCTGTATCATCTGCAAACTATCAACAATGATTTTATATTTTCTTCCAGATATAAAAATATTAAACAATCTTTGGCTGAGAATCAATTGCTATGGGAGCCCACTAGAAATTCTCCAAATTCTGGCTTAAGCGATTTGCCCAACATCATATAGGATATCTGTGACAGATCACAGGACAAGATTCTAGGTCTCCTGCAGCTCAGTGCCTTAAGTCACAGGATAATCTTTTTGTTCTGGTCTATCTGTTTGCTCCTAGGCTAAACCTGGGAATCATGTGCCCTCTGAGCTACAAACCCTTTCCCAAAGATTGTCATGTTCATATTGTGTATCACGGGAAAAAACACTGAAGTTTGTTGTCCTGCTTTACTCACCTAATGGGCCATAATTTAGAAATAGAAAGATTAAAATAAGTTGACTTCTCTCTAGAGAGAAAACCTTCACCCTAAAAGTCATAATCTTTACTTTCACAAAGAAACAAATAAATGCTGAAATTGTAAAAGTGAATATTAAAAAGTATAATGAACATTTTGTTTATTAGTACATTTTACTGAACAAAAACTAACATTTTAATCTTGAAAAATATGTCCAAGTGTAAAATCATATTTCGCTTCTTTTGGCCTTAGAATGAGGTGTCATTTCTGTCATAAAAGTAAACTAAATTTTTTAACCCAGGCAAAGATTTAAAAAACATATGTAGTAATAGAATGATGTTAGCGGGCCACATAAGGCCTGGTCTACACGGGGGGAGATGGGGCAAGGGAGAGGGCAGCGAGCTAAGTCAGTCTAAGTCACGCAACTTCAGCTACAAAAATAGTGTAGCTGAAGTCGACGGACTTAGAGCTACTTACCGCAGTGTCCTCACTGCGGTAGGTCAACTGCTGATGCTCCCCCGTCAACTCCGCTTACGCTTCTCATTCTGGTGGAGTACCGGAGTCGACGGGAGAGTGCTCGGCAGTCGATTTATCATGTCTTCACGAGACGCAATAAATCAACCCCCGTTGGATTGATCGCTCCGGAGGTAAGTGTAGACATGCCCTAAATATCAATGATAGTTTGATTAAAGTAATTTGAGCAAAATTTTAATTTAGTCAAGTTTTAATATTTGTTTATTATTATCCTACAATAGTTCTCAATTAAATTACATCCTACTAGTCAACCTTTTTAATTATTATTAAATATTGATATTATGGTAGCATACAAAGGCCCCAATCAGATTGAGTGCAAGCAAAATGAACGAATGCTAAAGACTGTATAAAAAGGAGCAATATAACATTTTATTTTTCTGGGGAACTTGTGTTCCTTTCAGGCCTATACAGCCTAAACAACATTACCCTTTTTATACCACACACAAACTTTAAAACCCCATCTGCAAGGATGTGCGTTATGCCAACCATTCTACTACCCAGGAACTAGACTCTTTGGGTATGTTTACACTGCAGTAAAACACACCCAGCTGTGAGTATTTTATTGCCGTGTAGACATACCCTTTGGAGCCAATACTTTTGTTTTTAAGAAGCAATTAAGTGAACTGCAGCCTCTCTCCTCACATATGCATATGGAAATTTCAGAAAACAGTGAAAATTGCTTATAGTCTCTAAAAGTATGTCTACACTGCACCTTCCTTTCAGCGATGTGTACAGTACACACATAACATGCCCCTCTAGCACAGGTATAAACAGCAATGTAGATTGTGAGGCATGGCTTAGGTGGGTACAATAAGGCCACGCCTGAACCCTTTGAGTATGTATCCTACTCACCCAAGCAGTGCCTTCTCCTGTCTACAATGCTATTTTTAGCAGGATAGTTACCCATTGCCTGCCCATTGCCGGAGCCTTTCCCTGTCACAATGAAAGACTCCAGCAGAGGGGAAAGGTTCTGGCAGTGGGAGACAGCAGGGAAAGAATCTGACAATTCCCCACTGCAAAACCTTTCCCCACTGCTTCCCCCCGCCAAAGCCTTTCACTGACACATATAGCTACACATCACAATGTGGATGGAGCCTGTCTGTCACTGTAGCAGGTAGTTATACATACCCTACATGCTGCTGTCAATGGTGTGCAGTGTAGACGCAGTCTAAGTTGGTTGCACATATGATCAGAGGACTACAGGTTATGGCTTGTACACTCAGAAATGGGGAAAATATCAGATCATTAAATCCAACCTGAAAGCCTGTGTTTCCTTTTGAGAGGGCAAACTCTTATACCTATGTGCTTGAAGATACCAAGGACAAATAAGAATTCAAGGACAAAAGTAAACTAGGAAAACTAAAGGTAAATCAATAATCCAGGGAAAGAAGATACCCTACCGTACATTTTAGAGCAAACAAAATGATACACAACTAACCTTCAGCATTTGTCTCATCTTAAAAGCTTGTATCTCATCTTGAATTCAGAAAATGAATATTTGAGAAATCAAATTTAATGTAAATAGATCAATGTTAGATAAACAGACTACAGACTGTCCCAACATTTACCTGCAATGGGTGGACCAACTATCATAGGTACTGACATGAGTCCTAACAGGAATCCTATGGCCTGGGAGACATCCTGTGCACCAACTAGCTCAAAGGCAATAGGAGCCATGATACAAATGAAGCAGCCATCAAACAGACCCATGAAGAGGCAGACAGCAATGAGACTTCCCAAGGAATTGCACAGTGGAATCATCATGGACATCAGGCCAATTAAGAAGAATGATATCACCTAGACAATGTCAAAAAAGTTAAAAAAAAAATCACATCAAATCAATGAAAGTTGTAAAATAGGGAGTAAATGCAGGCTTCATAACAACTGTGAAGAATTAAATTGGTTACCTATATTTATTGTATAAAAAAACCCCAAAAAACAAAAAGAACCACAAAACAGTTCCTTGCTTCCTGCCAAAGTTTCTACTACTTACTCCACAGTAATGATGGATGACTCAGTTTCCATGCACATCGACATTTTAAAAACATCTGCAGCTGCTGGGAACTATCCAGCTCCTCCTCCCCATCCTGGCAGTGTCTTCTATTTGCGAGCTGGAGAGCTGGGCTCTGCCAGGTCCAGCAGCTCGAGCAGCAGCTAACAGCTCTGCAACCCATTTGTGTGGGGGGGAAAAGGATATTCTGCATAGAACATTAATTTCTGTGCAAATTCTGCATTGCGCAGTGGTGCATAATTCCACCAGGAGTATAAATTTCTTTCAGGCATTGTAACATGATGTAGCATATTCAGGGAATCGGGGTGTTGCGAATTATCTGCAGAAATCAGTACTTTTCATAGAAATGCCAGAACAGAGGAAAGAGTTTTTCATGGAGGAGCATTTCCCAATCCTGTTATGTCCCATAAACCACAGAAGACTTTTTAGGCAGTGTTTACACTAAGGAAATTTACAAAAGAATTCCCACTAGTTCTAAGGCCACTTCTGCAGAACTCTTGGGAGCCAAAGTGTAGACAAGACATTGCCGGCCAGATTAATTTTTGCCACTGCTTCAATTAGACTTGTTTTTCAGCAGGTTTAACTAAAATAGTGGCAAAAATAGGTCTGGCTATCAAAGACAAATTCTAGTACTAGATCACCTCTTTAGGAGATAGAATCATGGCTGAGTGTAAGCAGAGGACTGCTGATGTAGTCCAATATTGCTCTTCTAAAAGCAGTCCAATTTTGCTCCTATAAAAGCTGTGGTTACATAAAAACATTGTCAATAAGCCTCTAGGTTGTGTTCCAAAGCAACTTCCATTGGACTAGGAAAAAACAGTGACCATTTTAGACAAAGTTCAGATTAACCAATCATTCAAGTATAGACAAAGATTAATCCATCTTATCTGTGACATTTAATAGTTAAATAGTAAAAGGCTGAGAAACACAGAATATGATAAGAATCCCTTATCACAATCACGGTTAATTGGAAAAGTTATAGTGTGGAAATACATTTTACATAGAGCCAAGGGCAAATAACTAGCCTATGGTGGAAAGATAGATTCAGAAAGCTTTATATCTCTTCTTTTTGTCTCCCACTACCCAAAATAGACCTCAAGTTCCAGGTGTCCTGCCCCTCCCCCCAAAATAAAACAAAATAAAAAACAAAACCATAAACACACACTGGTTGATCTTACAGTTAGGGTTATACTCAAGTGTACTTTGCTTGCTGTAGTTAAAGCAGAAGTGAAAAATAAAACACTAACTCTGATAGGCTAAAAGACTCAGGTTGCATTGTCATGGAACCAAACAACTTGTTTAGGAAGCAAACTTCTACAAAACAAAGCAACTTCCTAAAGAAGGATAAAGAAAATGTAGCAGATAGCTAAAAATTTGCAAAGGAGAATCCTTGTAAATCATTTCCAGATGGTAGAATCTTAGTGGAAAGTAGATATCTAGTTGCATTAGTCAACCATTTAATTCATAACTAGAGTTACTGAAGATGTTAGATACTGGCACATTGTACACATTATGGATAATACTGTTGTAAAATACTGCCTGTCTTTTTGTAGCCAAAGAAATCTCAATTACCATGATTATCCACATCTACTCTCTCAATTAAGAGATACAAATGTGAAGGATGAAGGAATGCTGAATTTACTGGTGGACTGTTTCAAAAACTAGCATACCACTTTGGAGAGACGGTGAATACTCACTTCCCCTCTTAAAAGTGCTGCTTTGAGGCAGAAGAGACAGATGCAGGAAACTGGCTTAATGAGACAGAGAGAGCATACCTGTCTCCTCTCTTTAAATTAGTTGAAACAGAAGATCCGTAGTCATTTAATTAGTAAAATCTATGTTCTGGAAGAGAATGTCAGAGTTTTTACCCTAGCCATCTAAAGAAAAGGAAATCCTGGAGTAACAACTGATGCTTCAAAGTAAATGATTCAGCTACAGAACTTAATGAGTATTATTGCAAGTTTGACAACTATCAGATGAAGAGATAAGATTGTGGTGCCTTTTAAACTACGTGCAACTTTTCTTTTCTGGTCATAGCAATAATAAAATCTCCTAAGTGTTACAGTAGGTTAGAAATCAGTCCAAAAGTATGTTCGGTTGTTCCTTCATCCTCCCCATTTGAATCTCTTAAATGTGAGTAAACGTACATAGCCATGGTAACGAAGATCTGTTCATCTACAGAAAGGCAGTCTTCCACAGCAGCACTGTCCATTGAATGCAGTGCAATTAAAATCCATTAGATGTCTCTCTTGTTATTTCTGAATAAGTTTCTCTTCCCATTCTTTTTTGAAGTACTTAATACTACCTAAAAACCCTTCAGAACTACAGCTGTGCAAAATATTTGCATTAGACCTCAAACCTACTCATATTTTCCAAGGCTTTCAAAAAACTTTGTTCATGAATATGAAACAAAATTGTTTGCACAGCTGGAAAACCTGTGAGCCTCCAATCTCTACCCAAATGTAGGTGTCTTTGTAGGCTTGAGGGGCAGTAATACGCTTCCTTGTCCTTTCTGCATGGGCCAAGTGGCTCCTTTTGCCACTTCCTTGGGGTTTTTGGGGATGACAAACAGCCACTTCCTCCATTGGGGTCTTTAAGGTACATATCTACAAGGTCTTATTAGCATGGGAATAGGACATTAAGGAATAGGGAAAACATAACTTGCTGCCAAATGATACTAGTTGACTCTTTAGTGCAGTATAACTAGGAAACCCTTCTCTAGCATCCATACCCTAGGTATTATAGGGTATGTTTTCTAGCATGTAGTTGTTAGGGAACCCCAAAACAGTTCTCTAGCTACTATGCTAAATAGATTACAGCATGTCTCTGAACTTCAGCTCAACAGAACCAGCTAGCAACAGAAGAGTTTTCTCACTATTAAAAGCAAGGGTCCTTAGCACATCCTGTTCCCTCAGAAACCTTCATCAAAGGGCTCACAAAGGCATCCGTTCCCGTAACTTCTGCCCCCTGAGCATGCTACTGGGAAGGAAGCGGCCACTTAAAATCTCCAAACAGCATGAGATCTATGGCCACCTGCCTCTAGGAGGAAAGAGTGAGGTAGATCACCAGCTCCTTCTCCTTCAAAAACAAAGGTAAAAAGGGGTTCTAAGCTTTAGAGACTCATGCACTTAGTCCTGGAGGACCCTGGTATTGGTAACTGCATATACATTCTTCCTAAAGGTTTGAATTTAAAAAACTTAAAGGAATTTTGTTCACTTCCAGTTCCTGCAGACCAAATTGTAGGGTGTAGTTCATAAACTCCCTTGCAAACCAAACTCTCAAGGATCTGAATGGTTTAATCTATAAAAAAGGATTCCAGGAATATCATTCTGAAGCCTGGAATGTTATTCTGAAACCTAAAATGTCAGCACAGAGTGCGAAGTGATGGAGAAACACCTACGAGCAGGCTGGGAGATCTTCTTGTTTAGAATATCTCCAGGTTCAATCATCACTGGGATTCGTGGTCTGTTACCATCCAATTTTTAAGTTCTCAGCCATTTTTGGCTTTAAAAAAAAATCATTCCTGTCTTTATGAATTACACCTGTTCAACAGCATGAGCTTTCAGCTACTAGTAAGAATACACTGTGCTAAAAAACCTGAATCTTGCATGTTTTCCCAAGATTATCATTTGTCCAGATACATTTACATTACATGTGTATGTGACATTAAAAGCGGTTTTAAATAAAAAGGAATCACGTAACATTTTCTAGGTAGTTTTCTATTATGTATCTAGACAAATGCATTTTCCTGTAAGTATAGTGCCCTCTTCTAGTTGGCAGGACAGACAAGCTGCCTGCTTTGAAATGCTCTCTAACTCAGAGGAAAAGTAATGCATACAGCAGGAAGATCTCATACCAAAAACAGTGACATTTGCCTCAAAAAAGTAAGGTTTCATGCAATCACACAAGTTATTATGAGGGGCACACGACTTCATGTGTCGCCACTAGAGTTGTACTCAAAAAAATGCTGGAGAAACTAGTGGACAATTCTGGTTTCAGGAAGGCAAAAACCATAGTCAGTTTTGGAATGCACAAAAGTCTTTCTATTTCACAGAAAAAGAAGTGCTTTTTCTCTGAAATTTCTCATGAAAATTGCATTTCACAATAGGGCAAATCTGCAATTTTCCTGCAGCAAAAATTTACATTTGTTAGTAGCAGCAAACATGTGCACCTCATTTGTGACTTTCATTGCACACATACTGTATATTTAAAATGAAAATGAATGGTTTTGCATAGCTTTAATCACCAACTCAGATCTTATTGCCAAAAATATTAACTAGCAAAACAAACAAAGCTGACAGTTAGTCCACTGAATCATCATGCAGTAGCTGTACCTGTAAATAAACTTTTTTTGCACCAGGAATATAGTCTGCAACTCTGCCGAAGATCAATCGGCCGACTCCTGAAGTGATACCAAGACACAGCAGAAGCACCTCTTCTTGTACATTTTCACCAAGCCTCTCTTTTACATGTTTCATCTGTTTAAAAAAAGAAAAAGAAAAAGAAAAAGAGGGGGACGGGCAGAGAAAATGTTGTGGAAATAGAATTATAAGAATAAGAAATCTTTGAAAAACAATTTATAACTCTCCCTCCCCCCACACATACATACATACTGCTTTCAACCATGTTTTAATTCTCAAAAAGTTCACCAATTCTGTTTTGGAGGGATGATAAATAATTTTTTTTAACTGTTTGATCAATGCCACATGAGATATTGACAATAGAAATTATTTAAAAGGGTGCTGGTCAGTTCTATTCTATTCACAGTTATTCAGTTACAAGGCTTCCTTGACCCAACAAAGCAAAAGGTGAACTTGGGGATCCAGGACCTATACTCCCAAAGAACTCGTTGCTTCCCTGGTCAGTATTGCTCACACTGTCAGGTCTGAACGTAAAGCACAGTTGGGGAATATCACCACAATGCTCTTTTCTCTGAGACAGAAGCTGTCCTTGCCAATTGGCTGAGAGCAGAGTGGAGATTGTAGACATAAGAGACCCCTGCTGTATTAGCAGTATTGCTAATTCCAACCCTTTCAAAAGTCATGAATTAGTGTGACGCTGGCAGACCAGGTGCCAGCTCATGCCAGAGCCCCAGGCCAATTCATTTGTGTATTAGTATATAGATCAAAGTGCTTGTTAAAGGTATAAGAGCCTTTGGTGTTTAAACTTCATGAAAACTAGTGGGATGTTACTTGCATTGTTTTCACTTATCTGTATCCCCGTTATAACACAGTAGCAAAGATTTACATTGTATACACCCCTGTAACTAAATAACCCATCAAACAAGAAAGAAGCCTTGTGGAATGCAAATAAAGAACTTTAACAGAAAAGTGTTAATTTTTAAGCAAGTGGTCATCATGTGTGATGATCGGAGGTCAAAGACTCAAAATTCATTCCTCACTCCATCATCAAAGGAAAAGCCCATGTGGGTAGTGACTCTGTCAGCTTGTTTTCAGTGAGAAGCTCTAAGTGTGGATTCAAGGAAAGATCCTGCATCTCTGTGCTGATTGGACTCTTACAGGGAAGTGTACCTGATACAAAGTGGAGATCCCCAGAGACAATCTGTGTACCTTGAAAAGACTTTTGAAAAACTGGCAGTTTATTACATAACTTCCAGCATTTGGAATTACAAACTGTGACTCACTTGTGCATATATTTTACCTTCTTTAACCTCTCAATAACTCTCGTTTCCTTTTCTTAGCTAATAAACCTTTACTTAGTTTACTATAGAACTGGCTACCAGCGTTGTCTTTGGTGTAAAAGCTAGTGCAGGGGTTCTCAAACTTCATTGCACCGTGACCCCCTTCGGACAACAAAAATTATGACATATGGAGGACCAAAGCCTGAGCCTGCCTGAGCCCCGCTGCCTTTGGTGGGGAAGCCAAACCCCAAGCCCCACCACCCTGGGCAGGAGGATGCAAAGCCAAAGGGCTTCAGCCTCAGGCAAGGGGCCTGTAACCTGAGCCCCGCTGCCCAGGGCTGAAGCCAAAGGGTGCACCCAGGTGGTGGGGCTCAGGCTTCTGTCCTGGGTGGTGGGGTTCGGGCTTTGGCTTAGGCTCCAGGACCCAACAAGTCTAAGCCCGCCCTGGCGACCCCATTAAAATGGAGTCATGACCCACAGTTTGTGAACCACTGATCTAGCGTACCAATTGATCTGGGGAAAGTGACTGGTTTCTTGGGACTGGAAACAACCTAAATGTGATGTCATTTTTTATGTAAGTAACCATTTTATCACAAAGTCCAGTTTGTCTGGGTGGCAAGATGGACTGGAGAGTCTAAAGGGACTGTCTGTGGCTCCATGGTAAGATTGTTACAGTGATCCAGGAGTTCATATTTGTCACTGGCTTGGTGAAATCTAATTATAAAACACCCCACCAGTTTGGGATCTCTGCCCTGAGATAGGCACTCTCAGTCGTGAGCCACTCCAGACAGCATGACAGTCAGGACTTAAAAAAAAAAATCAGGAGATTGGCTTAAAAATAAGTTTTGGGTTCTTTTTATTTACCTTCTAGTCTCTGAGCCTTCACAATATACTCTGGTCACAGTTTCAAGCTTTATTTCTCACTCATGAGGGCTAAAAACTTACTTAAAGATGATACTTTCACATAATGACTTGACTCAAGGAGCTGGGGCATTAAGAAAAAATGCCACATATCATGAGTCTTTCAAAAATATCACAAGAGTTGGCAACACTGATTAGTCAGAGTGGGGTGCCTTGCAGCAAGTGGGTGAGAGGATCCAGAAAGACCACACATCTATTGTGCAGGAGACACAAGAGGCACTCTCTGTCCCCAGACTTCTGCAGCAAGAGTAAAATCCTACTGGATTGAAGATAATTTCTGAATGGGAAAAATGGAACAATATGGAGAATAGTATAGAGAACATTGAATGAACATGGATTAAGGACAGACACACATGAGGAAAAGCATGGATAGAAAAAAAAGTTGTGGTCTGAATACAGGCCTAGGAATCAGCAGCTGTGAACATGGTTCTGACACCAACTTTTTTTCCTATCTTGTTACTTGGATACACAATCTGACATTGGAAAATGCCTCAGTTTCCCCATTTATAAAATGAGAATACCTACTTCTCCAGGATGTTAGGAAAATTAATTTGGTCAATAATGTGCTGCAGCATCTGGTGAGAAACTTTGCTTGAATCTAATATAGTTTGTTAAGTCAGGCACTAGTAAGCATTTTATCTTTATTTTTCTTGTAACCATTTCTGACTTTTATGCTTAATTATTTGTACTCAAAATCTCTCTCTTTGTCGTTATTAAACTTTTTTTTACTGTTTTATCTAATCCACCGTTTTTAGACTGAAGTGTCTTGGTAACTATTTAAGATAACAAACTGGCATATTAGTCTCTTAAAGGAATAATGGACTTAATATATTTGTAGTGTTCAGGAGAGGGCTGGACTGTACACGACATACATTCCTGGTAGAAGATCTGGGACTGGGGTGTGCATTGGGGTCATTCTGCAGTATAACCCAGGTTGGCGAGAGCCAGGACGTAGCTGGTAGGCCGCAGTTACACATAGATATCAAGGGTGTGGCTTGCATGCTGGAAGGCTGTTTGTGAGCAGCCCAGATGGGAGCTACTACAGCAAGACATTGTAAGGCACCCAAAGTTGCAGGGCAGGGGTGACAATGCCCCTCACTAGTCTGGATTGTGCCCCAGTATGTCACAGAGTCAGAAAAAGTTCTTGAAGAGAAATGTGTGATCAGAAGAATAATCTGAAGAGGAAACTAAGAATTTTAGAAATTATTAAACTTAGAAAAATTAGACTAAAACAAAAGTTGAAACAGAAAGCAAAATTTACACCAAGATATACACAAAAAGGAATGGAACAATGGAGTCAAGGGATGGAAATGGGGGGAGGGGGGAAATCATAAGGAGACATGTAATACATTTTAAAAAATATTTTACGAAGTTTGCTGCCAACATGTTACAACATACACATACACATGAAAATTCAACATTTACAGTCTGTGTCATGGGACAAGACTGTAGGAGATGGTAGAGTACTGGGGAAACCTGATTGTGGCAGAAGACAGCCACAATCAGAAGAAACAATGGGATATCACCATCCAGTTGGTGTATATCTAGTGGGGATCCACTCAAACAATTGTCAGTTCTTGGCACAATGTTATTCAATATTTGTATCAAATGATCTGAAAGAAATTAAAATCCATGCTGGCAAAATTTGCAGAAGAGACAAAATTTGGAGGAGCGGTAAATAATAAGGAAAGGTCAGTTCTACAGAGTAATCTGGATTGCACGGTAAACTAAGCTCACTTGGACAATGTATTTTAATACAGCTAAATGCAAGGTCTACTATTTAGCAACAAAGAACACAGGTTATGTTTACAAGACGGCATCCCAATTTGGAAAGCAGACACTCAGAAAAGGACTTAGGAGTCCTGGTGGATAGCCAATTGAACTTGAGCTCCTAACAGCATGCAGTGGCTAAGAAAGCAAATATGATCCTTGGCTGTATAAGCAAGATAACATTGAGTAAAAGTAGGGAGGTGTTAATACCACTGTATATAGCAGGGATCGGCAACCTTTGGCACACGACCCGCCAAGGTAAGTGGGAAGCAGCACGGGCCGAGAGATGTGGTGGCCGTCGCTTCCTGCTGCCCCCATTGGCCTGGAGCAGCGAACCGTGGCCAGTGGGAGCCGCAATTGGCCGAACCTGCGGATGTGGCAGGTAAACAAACCAGCCTGGCCCGCCAGGGTGCTTACCCTAGTGGGCTGTGTGCCAAAGGCTGCTGATCTCTGGTATATAGCATTAAAGAGACCATTATTGGAATACACTGAAGTTTTTATATCCACACTTCAAAAGGAATGTGGACATATTAAAAAGGGTTCAGAAAAAGAGCTACAAGAATCATAGAAATGTAGGGCTGGAAGGGTCCCTAAGAAGTCATCTAATCCATCCCCACCCACCCCATCCACACGCAGAGGTAGGAACAAGTGTACCTAGACCATCCCTGACAGATGTAAGGTGATGCATTTAGGGATGACTAACAAGAATTTTAGTTACAAACTGGGGACGCATCGGTTGGAAGTAACGGAGGAGGAGAAAGACCTCGGAGTCCTGGTAGACCGCAGGATGACTATGAGTCGGCAATGTGACGTAGCAGTGAAAAAAGCCAATGCGGTCTTGGGATGCATTAGGCGAGGTATATCTAGTAGGGATAAGGAGGTGCTGCTTCCATTGTACAAGGCACTGGTGAGACCTCATTTGGAGTACTGTGTGCAGTTCTGGTCTCCCATGTTTAAAACGGATGAACTCAAACTGGAACGGGTACAGAGAAGGGCCACTAGGATGATCAGAGGAATGGAAAACCTGTCGTATGAAAGGAGACTCGAGGAGCTCGGTTTGTTTAGCCTAACCAAAAGAAGGCTGAGGGGGGATATGATTGCTCTCTTTAAATATATCAGAGGGATAAATACCAGGGAGGGAGAGGAATTATTTCAGCTCAGTACTAATGTGGACACGAGAACGAATGGATATAAACTGGCCGTGGGGAAGTTTAGGCTTGAAATTAGAGGAAGGTTTCTAACCGTCAGAGGGGTGAAATATTGGAACAGCATTCCGAGGGAAACAGTGGGGGCGAAGGACCTGTCTGGCTTTAAGATTAAGCTAGATAAGTTTATGGAGGGAATGGTTTAATGGGATAACGTGATTTTAGTCAAATCAACAGCGTGCCATCGCTGGTAAATAGTATCAATGGCCAATGAGGGTCTGGCTGGAGAATCTTGCCTACATGCTCGGGGTTCTACTGATCGCCATATTTGGGGTCGGGAAGGATTTTCCTCCAGGGTAGATTGGCAGAGGCCCTGGAGGTTTTTCGCCTTCCTCCGCAGCATGGGGCGGGGGTCGCTAGCTATAGGATTCTCTGCGACTTGAAGTCTTTAAATCACAGAATTTGGGGACTTCAACAACAGAGTCAAGGGAAAGGGGTTGGGTCAGCTTTTGTGGCCTGCATCATGCGGGAGGTCAGACTAGATGATCATAATGGTCCCTTCTGACCTTAAAGTCTATGAGATGTTTGTCTACACTCTTTTTAAAAACCTAAATGACTTGAGATCAGGGAAGTGTGACAGTGTACCCCATAAGGCTTTATGGTGTGTGTGTGTGTGTGCTTATAAATGTATGTAGGACATAACTGGAATATGTCTTGTGCTGTCTGTGCCATGTAACATATCTCCGTAAAGGTTATGGGCTACTATATCTATTCATCCTATTTGTACACATATATCATTTTCTACTTGAGGTTAAGAATATGGGCTGTATACTTGCTTGGTTTCTAAGTAAGTTTGTGAGGCATTTGGTCAGTTTCTTTAGGAAGGAATTCGCAAGGTTAAGTACCTGATCAGGAAGCACTTGGGGAACAATGCATCTTGGAATGCTCCAATCCACATAAGAAGTCTTCCTGGAGACATACAAGATACCATGTGGACAATGGCTTCGGCCTGTAAAGACTGAGTCATGCAGAGACATGTGACTTGCCCAGGTGACTCCAGAACTCCATCTTGGAGCTGGACTTTGCATAGGAGTGAGGAGTGGGGTCTCCACCCACAAGAGAAAGTCTATTTAAACCTGTGGGAAACCCCTCCATTTTGTCTTCAGCTGGCTAAAGAAGGAGCCTCTCCATCCCCCCACGATACTTGAAGGAAACTGGAACAAAGGACAGTAACTACAGGGGGTGTGCGTGATTGCTGGACCCAGGCTAAAAGGAGATTAGCCTGTAAAAGGGAGCATTCTGGAACTGGTGAGGAACTTATCTGTATTTAGTTTGATTAGACATAGATTTGCGCATTTTATTTTATTTTGCTTGGTGACTTACTTTGTTCTGTCTGTTACTACTTGGAACCACTTAAATCCTACTTTCTGTATTTAATAAAATCACTTTTTATTTAGTAATTTACTCAGAGTATGTATTAATACCTGGGGGAACAAACAGCTGTGCATATCTCTCTATCAGTGTTATAGAGGGCGAACAATTTATGAGTTTGCCCTGTATAAGCTTTATACAGGGTAAAACGGATTTATTTGGGTTTAGATCCCATTGGGAGTTGGGCATCTGAGTGCTAAAGACGAGCATACTTTTGTGAGCTATTTTCAGGTAAACTTGCAGCTTTGGGACAAGTGATTCAGACCCTGGGTCTCTGTTGGAGCAGACGGGAGTGTCTGGCTCAGCAAGACAGGGTGCTGGAGTCCTGAACTGGCAGGGAAAACAGGAACAGAGGTAGTCTTGGTACATTGGGGGGCAGCTCCCAAGGGGGTTTCTGTGATCCACCCCGTCATAACACTCTTTTTAAAAACCTAAATGACTTGAGATCAGGGAAATGGAGGTTACTTACCTGTAACAGGAGGTTTTTCAATGTGTGATCCCAATCTGAACTCCACACATCTTTCCTTGGGAGACACATATGCATCATGTGCCTGAGACCAGAAATCTTGCAAGCAGCATCAACTGGTCCAGGCTTGTGCCCTGGAGCTCCTCGTGTTCAGCACAAAGGATATGAAGTGAAGTGTGGCTTGGTCTCTTGTTGCTTCGCTACTGCAAATCCAGTCATGATCTGAAGCAGAGGGGAAGGAGGGCAGGTAGTGGCATACAGACAGGGACCACACATCTCAAAGAACATCCAGTGACAAGTAAGTAATTTCCATTTCTTCTTTTAGTGCTGGTCCCTAGGTGTATTCCACACGTAGCTGACTGGTAAGCAATAGACAAATAGCAGGTGGGAGTGAGGATGCAGATGTTATAGATGTCAGTAGTACTGCCATTCCAAAGGCTGCATCTGCAGAAGAGGCTTGGACTAAAGCTTAATGCTTTGTGAAGGTGTGGATAGAACTCCAGGCTATCGCCTTACAGACATCCAGCACAGGCACTTCTCATGGAGATTCTACTGAAGTAAACTGTGCTGTAATGTAATGGGCCTTCAGCACATCTTGGGGAGAGAGATGTGCCAACTAATAGCAAAGGAATATACAGCCAGAAATCCACACAGAGAGTCTCTCAGCAGACGTCGCTTGTCCCTGAGTTTGAACTACTAAGGCAACAAATCTAGGCATTTTTCTAATTGCTTTTCTTTGTTGCAGATAGAATGCCAAAGCTCATCTGACATCAAGAGAATGATGCCTCCTCTCCTCACAAGAGGCATGAGGTTTTGGAAACAAAACCAGTAACTGAATTGATTGCTTCATATAGGACTCTGAAATTACCTCAGGGATAAGTTTCAGGTAGAACTGAAGGGATACGTTCTTTTTTTGAAAAGTAGTGTATGGTGGATCAGTTATAAGTGTCTGAAACTCATACACCCTTCTGACTGATGTGATGGCAATGCGGAAGGTGGGACATTGAATGTATGGTCAGTATTTCAATGGGTGGCTTGGTTAAGTATTGAGAGTATGAGATTGAGGCCCCACTGCATTGACTTCACCATGGTGGGAAGGTCCTAGTGAAGCCCTTAAGGAATCTAGTTATCAGGTGTGTCAAAACAGAATAAATAGCCCTCTACCCTAGGGTGAAAGGTACTAATTGCTGCTAGATGGACCCACAGCAAGCTAACAGAAAGGCCTGATGTCTTGAGAATGAGGAGGTAGTTTAGAATAGCAGGAATACCTGCTGTCTCTGGGTATAACTGGTTTTGTTGTGTACAGGTGGAGAAATGCCTCCTTTTAACTAGGTAGCATTTTCTGGTGGAGTCTTTTCTGCTGTGATTGAGAATAGTTTGAATGGCCCTTGAACATGAATGCTCTAAGTCTGAACCCATCCAAATACTATGCCATGAGGTGAAAGAGTCAGGGTTGGGATGTCTGATCCACTATTCTACTGAGTTAGTAGATTGGGGAAGGGGTCGGGTGCCTACAGGAGAACAGGCAGATATTTGTACGAGGTCCGTAAACCAGAATTGTCAAGGCCATTTGGGTGCAATGAGAATGACTCAGGCTTTGTCATGAGGAATCTTCTGCAGGACCTGGAGTACCAGTGGGTGGGAGAAAAAGCGTAGCTCAGGTGGTCTGTCCAGGACAGCAGAAGAGCATTTCTCTTGGAGTCCCAATTTAGTGCTGCTGTAGAGCAGTAGATGTTGAACATCTTGTTCATCACTGAGATGAACAAGTCCCAAAATAGTGTTTCCAATAAGTGAAGATTTCATTTAACACTGAATTGTGCATCTCCCACTCATGGTCAGTAAAAAAAAGTGCCTACTGAGAGATTATCCACTAGTGAGTTTTATGCACCTGGGAGGTATGTTCCCAAGTGTGTGATGTGGTTCCAGATACACTAGTTCCATAATTGAATCGTCTCTACACAGAGAGGAAGAGATTTCAGTCCTCATTTGTTTGTTTATATAAAAGACAGCCATCATGTTCTCTGATGTTATCTGGACATGTCAGGACAATCTGAGAGAGAAATCCATTGCAGGCTTACTGACTGCTCTTAGTTCCAAGAGACTGATATGCATCCTGGCCTCCTAAGGTGTCCATGCACGTTGTGTTGTGTGGTCACCCATGTGGGCTCTCCAGCATATGAAGGATGCACTCATAGTTATGGTTGTGTTGGGTGTACATGGGAGGAAAGGGACTCTGGCATGAATGTGTTTCATGTTTGTCCATCAGGCAAGGAAGATAGGACACTGGCAGAGATTGGCACCTTGGTATCCATGCTGTCTCTGTCTGGCAAGTAAACAGACTGAAACCAGGACTGTAGACTATAGAGGTGTGACATTGAGCCAGAAGGAGTGAAGCACTAGCAGGCTAACTAACCCAGATTCAACCTTTAGAAACATATTAGGAGATAATGATTGTATTTTTTGTGTTTACATATATATTGTTAGAGGCTGACAATGTAACCAAATGGTTCCTGTCTGTCGCTATATTTTTTTTTAATTCAGAGATCAATAGGACATGTTAACATTTAGAGTAACTGTAAATGTTATAATTATGACATTGCACTCCATGTGTTTTATGGAAATATGCTAATGAGTATATGAATATAATGACTCTAATATAACTGGAATATGCTTTATGCAAAAGGTCTCTTGCAAGGCTCCCTGGTTGCCTGCTGACTGCTTTATAAAATGTAGACTCAAATGAAAGGACAGTTACCAGTCCCGTAACTGGCGTTCTTCGAGATGTGTTGCTCAGGTGTATTCCACTATAGGTGTGTGTGCTCGCCACGTGCACCGGTGCCGGAAGTTTTTCCCTTAGCAGTACCCATACTGGGGGAGCACCGCTGCGACCCCTGGAGTGGCGCCTGTATATTGCGCCATAAAGGGGGCTGCATGCTCCCCTCACCCTCAGTTCCTTCTTGCCAGACAACTCCGACAGAGGGGAAGGAGGGTGGGATGTGGAATACACCTGAGCAACACATCTCGAAGAACGCCAGTTATGGAACAGGTAACTGTCCTTTCTTCTTCGAGTGATTGTTCATGTGTATTCCACTATAGGTGACTCCAAGCTATACCTGATGGAGGTAGGTAGGAGTTTTAAATTTAAAGGATTACCTGGGCGGAGTACCGCCCTACCAAACCCTGCATCATCCCGCGTTTGGGAGACGATCACATAGTGCGAGGAGAAGGTGTGGACAGAGGACCACGTAGCAGCCCTACATATGTCCTGAATACGGACATGAGCCACATAGGCCGCTGATGAAGCCTGAGCTCTCGTCAAATGAGCCTTCACTATAGGAGGCAGGGGCACCCCTGCCAGCCTGCGTGGGGGGGCCACTAAGAGTTGCAGTAGGGTCCCGTACCAATGCTGACAGGTCCAGTCCGGGGCTATGAGGATAATCCGTCTGACTTCACCTTGTGTAGGACCCTGCCTATCAGGGGGAAGGGCAGGAAGGCGTAAAACAAGGGCCCCGACCATGGGAGCAGGAACGTGTCTGATATCGCAACCTCGCCCTCTCCCGCCCTGGAGCAGAATCGTGGACACAGGCGATTCTGGGTGGTGGCGAACAGGTCTACCTGGGGAGTGCCCCACTCTAGGAAGAGGCACCTGGCCACCTCCCTGTGCAGGGACCACTCGTGCTGTTGGAAGGAGACCCTGCTCAGGTGATCCGTGAGCGTGTTGCTCTTGCTGGGCAGGTAAAAAGCCCTCAGTAGGATGTCGTGGGCTATACAGAACTCCCACAGGAGCTGGGCTTCCTGGCACAAGGCACGGAACGTGCCCCCTTGTCTGTTGACATAATACATTGCGGTCGTATTGTCCCTGAGGACTCTGACCACCTTCCCCTCTATGTGCTGGCGGAAGGCCACGCACGCCAGGCGCACGGCCCTGAGCTCCCTGACATTTATGTGCAGGGTCAGTTCCTCGTGAGACCACATGCCCTGGGTCTGGAAGCCCCCCACGTGGGCTCCCCATCCCAGGTCCGAGGCATCCGACACCAGATCTAGTGAGGGAGGGGGTTCTCAAAAGGGGATACCCAGAAGCATGTTGCTCGGGAGGGACCACCATTGCAGGTCTGCCACCATCGTGGTTGGCAACGTGATGACCTTGTCCAGGCCATCCCTGTCCTGGGAATACCGGGAGGCCAGCCAGAGTTGGAGGGGCCTCATCCTGAGCCTGGCATGTCGCACCACATAGGTGCATGCTGCCATATGGCCCAGTATTTTGAGGCATACCCGTGCCGTAGTTACTGGGAAGGCCGTGACTGAGGCGATGAGACCTTTGAGCGCCTCGAATCTGTCCCGTGGGAGGGAGGTCATGGCCACCCGGGAGTCTAACAGCGCCCCTATGAAGTGTATGCGCTGAACCGGGAGTAACGTGGATTTCTCCTCGTTTACCACTAGGCCTAGAGCCGCGCAGGTGTCTAGCAGGAAGTCCATCTGCTCCTGCACCTGAGATCGAGACTTGCCCTTGAGCAGTCAGTTATCCAGGTTGGGGAAGATCTGCAGCCCCTTCCTCCTGAGGTGGGCCGCCACCACCGCCATACATTTTGTAAAGACCCTGGGGGCCGTAGAAAGGCCAAAGGGAAGGACCGTAAACTGGTAATGTTCCAGGAAACGGAGGAAGTGCCTGTGACCCTCGAAAATATGGATGTGAAAATACGCATCCTGGAGGTCCAGGGCCGTGAACCAACCCCCTGGGTCTAGAGATAGAATAATAGAGGCCAGGGACACCATGCGGAACTTGCAACGAACTAGGAACTGGTTGAGATTCCGCAGATCAAAGGATGGGCCTGAGCCTGCCCTTCGCCTTCGGGATCAGGAAATACCTGGAGTAAAACTCTTTGCCCTGAAATTCCCGAGGTTCTTTCTCCACAGCCCCCAAGGCGAGGAGGCGCGCTACCTCCCGGCTTAGGAGGAAGGCATGCTCCGGGTCCCCGGGCAGCTCCCTGGACGGAGGATGGTGTGGAGGGGGCGAAACGAACTGCAACCTGTACCCTTGGGAGATGGTGCTGAGGACCCATCGGCCTGACGGTATACTGGACCATTGGAGCCGGAAGGCAGATAAACGGTTGGCAAAACTCAACTTTATTAACTGGGGGGCTTCCTCGGCAACAGGCCCGGTGACCCCCCGTCAAAAACGCCTCTTCCCTGGCCTCTTGCCCTTCGGGGGGCCAGGATGTGGCGCCGAACGGGATTGGCGCTGGGACCTACGCCTCTGCTCCCTCTGCCTTTTAGGCGGGGGCTCGTATCTACCCCGAATTGGGGGAACTGAGGTCTGGGCTTGTCCTTGGCGGGCAGGACATACAGGCCTAGCGTCTGCAGGGTGGTGCGGGAGTCCTTCATCTCGTGCAGACGAGTGTCGGTCTGGTCTGCAAACAGGGCCTTCCCATCGAACAGCAGGTCCTGCATGACGGACTGGGACTCCACGGACAGCCCTGACAGCGACAGCCCGTCGCATGGAGATGGCAGAAGCCATCGAACGGGCCGCTGTGTCCGCCGCATCCAAAGCCGCCTGGAGAGCTGCCTTGGCCGCCGCCACACCCTCGTCAACCAAGGCCCGGAACTCCCCCTTGTCCTTGTCCTGGAGGAGGGGTTCAAACTTTGGGAGGGACCCCCACAGATTAAAATCATCGGCTCAGCAGCGCCTGGTGGTTAGCCACTCTGAGCTGGAAACTTGCCGAGGAATAAATCTTTTTTCCAAAGGTGTCAAGTCTCCTAGCGTCCTTGTCCTTGGGGTTGGGCGTGGGCTGGCCATGCCTCTCCCGGTGGCGAACGGACTCTACCACCAGAGAGTTCGGGCCCGGGTGGGTATAGAGGTATTCGTGCCCCTTTGCGGGCACAAAATACTTTCGTTCGGCCTTCTTAGAAATAGACCCCAGGGAGGCCGGAGTTTGCCAAAGTCCGGTAGAAATATTGGCCACCCCTTGGTGCAGAGGAAGGGCCACACGGCCCGGTGCCGAAGAGGTCAGGACATTAAACAAGGTGTCTGAGGGCTCCTCCATATCCTTGGCCTGGAGCTGGAGGTTTGATGCCACCCATCTAAGGAGCTCCTGATGAGCCTTAAAGTCCTCCTGAGAGACAGGAGGTGGCGCCGCAATGGACTCGTCTGGTGCCGAGGAGGCAGCTGGCGCCATGTCTACAATGTCCGGCGGCACCGTTGGGTCAAACCCCAGGTCCGGTCCCGGGGTCGGTGCCGGTGGTTCGGTGTCCGCGGACTGGTCACAGTGCCGAGGCGGAGACGCCGAATGGACCTGAGAGGCCCCAGCCATGGAACGGGGTCTCGCCAGTGCGGGCGCCTGGGGCCACGGTGCCCACTGGCACCATTGTCCTTGCTCCTGCAGTGCGGTGTGGCCCGGAGAGGGGCGGCTGGGCGCTGATGCCGAGGTCATCAATGAGCGCACGGTGCCATACGATCGGCTGGACTGGTCCCGGCCAGGACGTCTCCGGCCCCGAGATTTCGACCTCGATGATGAGGAGAGGTAAATGTCAGAGGTACTGTCTCTTGACTCTCGTTGGCGACCGCGGCTACGATGCCGCAGTGCCAGGGATTCCCGTGATGCACTCTGAGTGCGGCTTCTATCGCCGCAGGCGCTGCAGTATGAGAGCTGGTGCCGTCGGCGTCGAGACCTGCTCCTCTCACTCCGACTAGAAGAGGAGCGGCGTCGCCTCTTGTCCTGGCGCCTGCGGTCCCTCCAAACAGAAGAGTCCAACTCGCTCCCAGGAGACCCGGCCCACGGGGTGGAAGTTTGCCGCGGGCTTCGGGCAGGTCATTCAACCCGGGGAGGGCTGGTGTGCGCCCAAGGGCGGTTTCCCTCGGGACCGGGGGCCCAACTGAGGTGACGCTCCCAGCACCGGTAGGGCGAGGATGTTGCGTGCGGCCTGGGCTGCCTCCGGCGTTGAAGGCATCCTCACTTCAGGAGAGGCCCACAGGGATTGGACCGGACTACTCCGCTCAACTCAAGTCGGAGGTCTAGGTCCCGATGAGGATCGTGGGCTGCCCAACTTGGGTCTGGCCTCACCCCTATCCTTGTCTCGGCGCCGCTGTGTCTTCCCTTGCTTCTTAGTCAGGGAGCGGTGCTGACTGGTAGATGGGGCCTCACTGCGCACCAAAGAAGCGGTGCCCAGCGCCGGGTTGGGTTGATGCGTCAGTGCCGGGGCCAGTGCCGACTCCATAAGAAGGGCCCGGAGTCGGATATCACGTTCTCGCTTCATCCGAGGCTTGAACGACCTACAGATCTTGCAACACTCACAGATGTGAGCCTCGCCCAAACAGCGAAGACACTGGGAGTGTGGATCGCTTTTGGGCATAGGATTGCGACAAGAGTTGCACGACTTGAAGCCTGGGCCACGGGGCATGCCCCGAGCCAGGCTACTAACTAGAGAAACTGTTCACCCACGAAAGGGATACCACTAAGGCTATAATTGCTGCAGCCAAGGCTAGAGCAGAAAGTTCTGACTACCTTCACTGGCGGCAAGAAGGAACTGAGGTTTGGGGGAGTACGCAGCCCCCTTTATGGTGCGATATACAGGCACCACTCCAGGGGTTGCAGCAGTGCTCCCCCAGTACGGGTACTGCTAAGGGAAAAACTTCCGGCACCGGTGCACGTGGCGAGCTTGCACACCTACAGTGGAATACACATGAGCAATCACTCGAAGAAGAAGCAAAAAATCTTAAATGAATCCACATGTTCCATAGAATCTTTATGGATAGTAATTCCATGCTCTAATAAGAATATAACAGTCGGGATCTATTATCGACCACCTGACCAGGACAGTGATATTGACGATGAAATGCTAAGGGAGATTCGAGAGGCTATCAAAATAAAGAATTCAATAATAGTGGAGGATTTCAATTAGCCCCATATTGACTGGGTATATGTCACCTCAGGACAAAATGCAGAGACAAAATTGATACTTTAAATGACTGCTTCTTGGAGCAACTGGTACAGGAACCCACAAGGGGAGCGGCAATTCTCGATTTAGTCCTGAGTGGAGTGCAGGATCTGGTCCAAGAGGGAACTATAACAGGACCGCTTGGAAATAGTGATATAATATAACAACATTTAACATTCCTGTGGTGGGAAGAACACCTCAACAGCCCAACACTGTGGCATTTAATTTCAGAAAGAGGAACTATGCTAAAATGAGGAGGTTAGTTAAGCAGAAATTAAAAGGTACAGTGACTAGAGTGAAATCCCTGCAAGCTGCATGGACACTTTTCAAAGACACCATAATAGAGGCCCAACTTAAATGTATAACCCAAATTAAAAAACACAGTAAAAGAACTAAAAGAGCCACCATGGCTTAACAACCATGTAAAAAAAGCATTGAGAGATAAAAAGGCTTCTTTTAAATAGTGGAAGTCAAATCCTAGTGAGGTAAATAGAAAGGAGCATAAACACTGCCAAATTAAGTGTAAAAATGTAATAAGAAAAGCCAAAAAGAAGTTTGAAGAACAGCTAGCCAAAAACTCAAAAGGTAATAACAAAATGTTTTTTTAAGTGCATCAGAAGCAGGAAGCTTGCTAAACAACCAATGGGGCCCCTGGACTATCAAGACAGAAAAGGAGCACTTAAAGACGATAAAGTCATTGTGGAGAAACTAAATTAATTCTTTGCTTCAGACTTCACGGCTGAGGATGTTAAGGAGATTCCCAAACCTGAGCCATCCTTTGTAGGTGACAAATCTGAGGAATTGTCACAGATTGAATTGTCACTAGAGGAGGTTTTGGAATTAATTGATAAACTTCATAGTGACAAGTCACCGGGACCAGATGGCATTCACCCAAGGACCTAGGGGTTACAGTGGATGAGAAGCTGGATATGAGTCGACAGTGTGCCCTTGTTGCCAAGAAGGCTAACGGCATTTTGGGCTGTATAAGTAGGGGCATTGCCAGCAGATCGAGGGATGTGATCGTTCCCCCCATTCGACTTTGGTGAGGCCTCATCTGGAGTACTGTGTCCAGTTTTGGGCTCCACACTACAAGAAGGATGTGGAAAAATTGGAAAGAGTCCAGCAGAGGGCAACAAAAATGATTAGGGGGCTGGAACACATGACTTATGAGGAGAGGCTGAGGGAACTGGGATGGTTTAGTCTGCAGAAGAGAAGAATGAGGGGGGATTTGATAGCTGCTTTCAACTACCTGAAAGGTGGTTCCAAAGAGGATGGGAATTAGTCCTGCTGTGAGCAGGGGGTTGGACTAGATGACCTCCTGAGGTCCCTTCCAACCCTGATATTCTACGATTCTGAAAGAACTGAAATGTGAAATTGCGGAACTATTAACTATGGTTTGTAACCCGTCCTTTAAATCAGCTTCTGTACCCAACGACTGGAAGATAGCTAATGTAACACCGATATTTAAAAAGGGCTCTAGAGGTGATCCCAGCAATTACAGATCGGTAAGTCTAACATCAGTACCGGGCAAATTAGTTGAAACAATAGTAAAGAATAAAATTGTCAGACACATAGAAGAACTTAAATTGTTGGGCAAAAGTCAACATGGTTTCTGTAAAGGGAAATCATGTCTGACTAATCTACTAGAGTTCTTTGAAGGGGTCAAAAAACATGTGGATAAGGGTCATGGTGTACTTAGATTTCCAGAAAGCCTTTGACAAGGTCTCTCACCAAAGGCTTTTACGTAAATTAAGTTGTCATGGGATAACAGGGAAGATCCTTTCATGGATTGAGAACTGATTAAAAGACAGGGAACAAAGGATAGGAATAAATGGTAAATTTTCATAATGGAGAGGGATAACTAGTGGTGTTCCCAGAGGGTCAGTCCTAGGACCAATCCTATTCAACTTATTCATAAATGATCTGGAGAAAGGGGTAAACAGTGAGGTGGCAAAGTTTGCAGACGATACTAAACTGCTCAAGATAGTTAAAACCAAAGCAGACTGTGAAGAACTTCAAAAAGATCTCACAAAACTAAGTGATTGGGCAACAAAATGGCAAATGAAATTTAATGTGGATATATGTAAAATAATGCACATTAGAAAAAAATAACCCTAACTATACATACACTATGATGGGGGCTAATTTAGCAACAACTAATCAGGAAAGAGATCTTGGAGTCATCGTGGATAGTTCTCTGAAGTCCAGTGTGCAGCGGTAGTCAAAAAAGCAAACAGGATGTTAGGAATCATTAAAAAGGGATAGAGAATAAGACGGAGAATACCTTATTGCCCTTATATAAATCCATGGTACGCCCACATCTTGAATACTGCGTACAGATGTGGTCTCCTCGTCTCAAAAAAGCTGTACTGGCATTAGAAAAGGTTCAGAGAAGGTCAACTAAAATGATTAGGGGTTTGGAATGGGTCCCCGATGAGGAGAGATTAAAGAGGCTAGGACTTTCAGCTTGAAAAAAGAGGAGACTAAGGGGGGATATGATAGAGGTATATACAATCATGAGTGGTGTGGAGAAAGTGAATAAGAAAAAGTTATTTACTTGTTCCCATAATATAAGAGCTAGGGGCCACCAAACGAAATTAATGGGCAGCAGGTTTAAAATAAATAAAAGGAAGTTCTTCTTCACACAGCGCACAGTCAACCTGTAGAACTCCTTGCCTGAAGAGGCTGTGAAGGCTAGGACTATAACAGGGTTTAAAAGTATCAGAGGGGTAGCCTTGTTAGTCTGAATCTGTACAAAGCAACAGAGGGTCCTGTGGCACCTTTGAGACTAAGGCTTGGTCTACACTACCCCCCCTAATTCGAACTAAGGTACGCAACTTCAGCTACGTGAATAACGTAGCTGAAGTCGAAGTACCTTAGTTCGAACTTACCTTGGTCCACACGCGGCAGGCAGGCTCCCCCGTCGACTCCGCGGTACTCCTCTCGCCGAGCTGGAGTACCACAGTCGACGGCAAGCACTTCCGGGTTCGACTTATCGCGTCCAGACTAGACGCGATAAGTCGAACCCAGAACTTCGATTTCCAGCCGTCGAACTAGCTGGTAAGTGTAGCCAAGGCCTAACAGAAGTATTGGGAGCATAAGCTTTCGTAGGTAAGAACCTCACTTCTTCAGATGCAAGTCAAGACTTGCATCTGAAGAAGTGAGGTTCTTACCTACGAAAGCTTATGCTCCCAATACTTCGGAGGGTTTAAAAGAGAACTAGATAAATTCATGGAGGTTAAGTCCATTAATGTAGGGTTACATACCTGAACTTTCAAAAAAGAGGACACTCGGGGGGGGGGGGAAGGGGGTAGCCCCACCCCCTAGCAACTCCCTCCCACTTCCCAACCCCTGACAGCCCCCCCCAGAACCCCCGGACCCATCTAACCCCCCCTGCTCCCTGTCCCTGACTGTCCCAACCCCTCTTCACACCCCTGCCCCCAACAGCCCCCCAAAACCCCCGACCCACCTAACCCCCCCTGCTCCCTGTCCTGACTGTCCCAACCCCTCTCCACACCCCTGCCCCCCTGACAGCCCCCCCAGAACCCCTGACCCATCTAACCCCCCCTTCTCCCTGTCCCTGACTGTCCCAACCCCTCTCCACACCCCTGCCCCCATGACAGCCCCCCCCGAACTCCCGACCCATCCACCCCCCTCCCTGTCTCCTGTCTGCCCCCCCTTCTCCAACTCCCTGGCCCCCTTACCGTGCCACTCGGCTTAGAGCAGGTGTCTAGCTCCGTGCCCCCAGGAGCGCCCCGCCCCCGCCAAGTGCTGCTGAGCGGCGTGCTGAGGCTGTGGAGGAGGGGGTAAGCAGGGGAGGGGCTCTGGCCGCCGCTGCCAGCCCTGCCTCCGTGTTCCCTCACAGGCACACAGCTCCGCCCCCCCCAGCGCTGCCGGGCGGCATGCTAAGGCTGCAGAGGATGGGGGGAACCAGGAAGGGGCTTTGGCTGCTGAGGCCCCAATGCGAGCGGCGCTCGGCCGCCCTTTCAGCCGTTTTTGGGTCGATAAATAGCCGACCGGGGGGAAATCCCGGACATTTTTAGATTTTTAGAAATCCCCCCGGACGGCTATTTAAAGAGCGAAAAGCTGGACATGTTCGGGGAAATCCGAATGTATGGTACCCTAATTAATGGCTAATAGCCAGGATGGGTAAGGAATGGTGTCCCTAGCCTCTGTTTGTCAGAGGGTGGAGATGGATGGCAGGAGAGAGATCACTTAATCATTACCTGTTAGGTTCACTCCCTCTGGGACACCTGGCATTGGTCACTGTCGGTAGACAGGATACTGGGCTGGATGGATCTTTGGTCTGACCCAGTATGGCCGTGCTTATGTTCTTATCATTACAAAACTTATAATCTACTGAGTGTGGTCATCCTATTTGTATGAATGTATCATTCTTGTATCTAAAACTAGAATTGTGAAGTACTACTCTGAGGTCCTATTGTAATTATGCAAAGTGTGGGCATTAATGGTGACTTTGGATCTTGATGGCTCCCATTAACTAGAACAATTGATTGTAAATGGCTCTGTTTACTTGTAAGCCTTCCTGTGTTCGTGAGAGTCAGGCCTGAAAGAATGGAGGCTTGTGGTCTCACCGGACATGTGACCATGTCACATGATACTGGAATCCATCTTAAACCTGGTGCTTTTCCATTTAGAAGGAGGGGCGGGGACGCAGAGAGAACTATACCAGGGGAAACAATTGGGCCCAGACTAAGGAGGAGTCTAGTCTGTGAAAGAAGCTTACTGGAACATCTCTGAGGGTGAGATTTACCTGTATTCAGTTTCTTAATATATTAGGCTTAGACTTGTGTGTTTTGTTTTATTTTGCTTGGTAACTTACTTTGTTCTGTCTGTTATTACTTGAAACTACTTAAATCCTACTTTTTATACTTAATAAAATCACTTTTGTTTATTAGTAAACCCAGAGTAAGTGATTAATACCTGGAAGAGCAAACAGCTGTGCATCAATCTCTATCAGTGTTATAGAGGGCAAACAATTTATGAGTTTACCCTGTATATGCTTTATACAGAGAAAAACAGATTTATTTGGGGTTTGGATCCCATTGGGAACTGGGTGTCTGGGTGCTGGAGATAGGTAACTTGCTGAGCAGTTTTTGGTTAAAGTCTGCAGCTTTGGGGGCGTGGACCAGACCTGGGTCTGTGTTGCAGCAGACTAACGTGTCTGGCTCAACAAGGCAGGGTTCCTGAGGTCCAAGCTGGCAGTGGAAAATGGGCTCAGAGGTAATTCCAGCACGTCAGGTGACAGTCCCAAGGGGGTCTCTGTGACCGAACCCATCACAATAATATCATTGTCTTTATTTCTCTTTGAAGTATGTAGTAAATTACCTGTAAATGGCAGGAGATAGGCAGTTGATTTATGCTAATCTATGCAGCTAATTACCAGTGGTGCTTATGAAATAGAAGGTCTTACTTCAAAGCCACGATGATCACCTATTGTTCACCCAAGGAATATCTGCTGTCAAGAGGCTGTCAATAGCCCGCCAGAGATCTATACAAGAACTCTAGTGCCTTGATTCTGTTCTCTTATATCTGCTTAAGCTTCGTAGGGGAAGTTTGAGTCGCAAGACTGAGATTTCCAGCTCCAGCCTGGATCACCCTGATATTGGACTGTGGATTATAACTATGGAACTAATTCTGAAAGAACTTTTTGCAGTTCTAAAGCTCACCGTGTCTACTATAAAACTGAGGGGAGCTGGGTAAAGAAACTTGACAGTGCAGCCGAAGAGGATGATATCAATTACCCACTTGTCCATTGTTATAGCCCTCCATTTGTGGAGGAAATATAGCAGGCAGCCATCAAAGATTCAGGAAGAGTTGGGGATGGCATCAGTGATGGTTTGCAACTCTTGAGCGTCCTGTCAAAAGTAACCATTGGGTGGTGAATGAGGTTGGCTGGTTGATGTTGAGGTGGACGAGGCTGCATACCTTGGTCTTTGAAACTTCTGATGCTTGCACAGTGGTTCGTATGGTTGTTGGCGGAAGAAAGACTCTGGGAGAGGCCTTCATTTATACACCTGTTTGTGATATTTCCTCTTTTGGGTCCAGGGTACAAAGGCCCAGGAAGTGAAGAGTTGTCCTAGAGTCTTTTAATGAATGCAAAGACTCATCTGTATTCTCATTAAAAGAATCGGTCTTGTCAAAGGGCAAATCCTCAATAGTATTCTGAACCTCTCTGGGGAACCCTGAAGAGCAAAGCCATGATTCATATTGCATTACTATTATGGTTGCTACAGCTTGACATATGACATTGGCTGTGTCCACTGCAGCTTGGAGCAAAGTTTTGGCCACGAGTATACCCTCTTTATTAAGGGCTTGGAATTGAGCCCTATCCTCCTGAGGAATTTTATCTTTAAACTCCAAGAACTTGGACTAGTTCATAAAATAATACTTAGCTAACAGGACTAATTTATTATTCTAAACTGGAGCATAGTGGATGCAAATACTTTCCTCGCCAGCAGGTTACGGTGTTTAGAACACTTGTCTGCAGTTGTGATCTTATGGTGTTGTTGCTGGATCTTTTATTGGCTGCTTATACTACTAGGGATTTGGGGACAGGGTGGGTGAACAAAACTTCTGCACTTTTCACAGGCACGAAGTATCGTCTCTCAGTCCTTTTGAGGGTAGAGGTGTGTCGGGCTGCAGGATGTCCAGGAGCTTATGTTGCATTATCATGGATCTCCTCAAGCAGGATCTGGAGTTTAGCTGCCAGCCTTCACAAGAGTTCTTGGTATTGCCTGTGGTCAGCAGGCGGGGATGGCGAAGATAGAGTGCTTGCCTCGTCACACGAGGATGAAAAGCCTGTAGATACTGTCAGTACCGAAGGATCCAGCTCAATGTCTTCCTCCTCCATATACTCTGGCAGAGCTGTTTCCTATTATCTAGGCAAAGAGGGCTGGTGAGACTCTCACACAGATCCAGGGTGCCATGCAGAAGGATCTCATGGGCCCCAATAGTACCAGTATGATGAAAACTGGTTGTGGATAGGGGCACTTCAGTGGTTCCACAGATGATAATCCTGTTTAGGCAGAGGACAGGTCTAAGACAGTCTAGAAATCCAGTCCAACTAACCTCCCTTTGTGAATATGATGGTGTGTCCTAGACATCTGATTCACACAATGAAAAGGTCAGATCTGGTTCCATAGGTAGTACTGTCAATGCCAGTGGATGGATACTCCAACTTGTGGATGGAGAAGGGGAGTAGCTCTTTCTCCTCAAGGTGGATTCCTCCTCTGGTGTTTAAATGCCCCTCAAAAGGACTGGACCCAAAAGCAGAGGAGATTGTTGGCATGGCAGGGCGAAGATATTCTCCAAAGAGGTATAAGTCTTACTCTGTCTTGGAGTGTGAGGGGTCAGTACCATCAAATCTGGTGCCTCCATGGACTTAGTAGTCAGTAGGTCCTTACAGGATCAGACCAGTACCATTGAGAGAAAGAATGCTGTCTCAGGGAGGAAACGATACACTTGGGAGCAGTCCACGGTGGGGATCTGCTCTTGTGCCCGTGAGAGTGTTTTTTATTCTCATACTGGGACTTGTCCTTGATACCATTGGGGCATGCACAGTGCTGTAGAGGAGAGTTTCCCAGGCCTAGATCAGAGTTTGGCCTTGGTTTCATGGTTTCCTCCAGGTGGCTTCTTCCATGAGGCAGTGTTTGCGGGCATCCTGGGTGCGGAGCAGAAAGGACTTGCCGATGGAGCAGTGAGCCATGATGTGTGCCTTGTCGACCCTGTAGAGGCACTGTTGGTGCTTGTCATTCACAGAGAATGAGCACAGGCAGGAGACAGTTTTTAAAACCTGGGATCTGGGGCATAGGCCCTGGGGCAAAGGGGGAAGGCTCCCAGACAGGGAAAGGAAACTATACTAACTTAGCTAACTAACAATAGAGAAGACTATAGATAACTATGTACACTGAAGCAGAAGTCAGTCACTCTCAGGAAAAACTAAGAGCATGAAGGAACAGAGAGTTCTGACTCAGGCCATGCAGCGGCAAAAGGGAACTGGAGAGCTATCAACTCACACTACCTATTATACCCTCGGCTGCAAGCAAGAGGAGACACACTATGCACGTGTGGGTCAACGGACACTGGTAAGAAACAATTCTGGACTCGAGTGCATGGCGCGCATGCACACCCACATGTGGAATACACATAGGGATCATCACTCAAAGAAGAATCAAGTTATTGGATTTGATACAGGAATTGCTGTGTGAAATTACATGGCCTGTGTTATGCCAGAGATCACATTTGTCTCTTCTGTAACCACAATTAATCTTTTCTATGTAGGTGAACATAATGGCAGTCAACTAGCTCGATAAAAGAAGTTAACTTGGCACTGGTTTAGGGTTCAACTCATTTTCCTGCATTGCTTCTAGGCCAGTGTTGTTATTTTCCTCTAATTCCCACAGATTCTTCCCTTTTCAGTATGAAACCAACCTCACAACTTTTCTTCTGTTGTGTGCTTTATTTTGCTTAGCACTCTTTTGGGTATTCATATTTGACAGCTCTACATCCTCCTTCTTTTATAAGAATTTAGTTACTTGGGGCTTGTCTACACAAAGTTTTAGTTCACTGTAAATCTATCCCACACTAGTCAGTTGCACACTAAGTGTCCATGTGGATCCTGCTAATGTGCAATAGCAGTATGTTAGTGTGCTTTGATCTATTCCACTTTGAAATGGAACTACATCAAAGCACATTAAGTAACTGTTACTGCATTTCAACAGGATCTACACAGTTAGTCAGTGAGTGTAGCAGGCTGGAATAAAGTAGATTCACACCCCAGCTTGCTGCAAACTATATATTTCTGTTGACAAGCCCATAGGTTGTTTGCGAACAAAGTTAATCCAAAACATGTAATCCTGTCCATTTGTAATATTTCATTGCTTGCAATAATTTCAGAAGTTTATGCTCTAAATTTTTAATCTTTGATTTTATGTTGCATATACCTTTTTTGTAAGAGGAATTTAGAAGACTTCCTACTACCTATATTTGTAGAATGAGTCTGTAGTTTCCTACTCAATCTGATCAATTTATTGTTACACTTGTATAGTCGTTCAAGGAGAAGAACGATGGTCCAATGCTTAGGGTACTAGATTCAGACTTGGGAGATCTGGGTTCAGGCCCCTGCTCCACCATAAACTTCCTGTGCAACCCTGAACAAGTCACTTAGTCTTTCTGAGCCTCAGTTCCTTGTCTGTAAAATGAGAATAATAGTACTTCTCCAACTCACAAGAGTGTTGTGTGGATACATTAAAAATTGTGAGGTGGTCTGATACTATGTAATAAGGGCCATATGAGTACTGAAGACATACAAATCATAGATGGTGTGAGGGGGTGTTCACACCACAGTAGCTTTGAAAGGGTTAATGAGGCTGAGGGGAATCACATGGCCTAAATAATCCCCTGAATGATGATGGGAGCCAGCTGAGAAGCAACAGGTTAGGCTAGTATGAAGCTGGCAGCAGAAAGGGACAGGAGGAAAGAGGTCTGCAGTTATTCTCTCTGAGCCTAGGGAGAGAAGGGGAAAGAGCATTGGCCCAGAGGGAAGAGCATTTTCAGAGGAGGGTGGAGAAGGAGCCTGTTAGAGGCAACATAGGTTGCAGTCCAGAGAAACAACAGCAAGGTGTGAGACAGTGTAGACCCTAGCCGCTGGTTGTAGGGGCCCTGGGCTGGAACCCGTAGAAGAGAGTGGGCCTGGATTCCCCTACCAGCCACTGGGGGAAGCGGCACAGTCTGGACTCTGGATGGGAAGACTACTGGAGATAGTGTGTATGGAGAGACTGTGATACCCCGGAAGAGGAGGACTTTAGTGACCTGGCCAGAGGGATAAGCCACAAAAGGAGAGCACCCTGAGTTGCAGAGAGAGAGAGAGAGCGAGCGCAAGCAAGAGAGAGATGGCTGGATGAGTGGCAGAAAGGGGATGTTGGACCTGGAAAGAGCTAATCCCCCGACCAGCCACAAGGAGGCGCCCCAGCAGTGAGTGGACCCCACAACAGATGGGCAAACCTATTTGGCTAAAATAAAATAAAAACTGACCCAGACCTTGAACCAAATCTTAACCACATCCCTTTCCATTTCCTATTATATTTATAATTTCCACACAGCTCCGCACTTTCAAGCTCCCACAGGAACCAGAACCAAAGTGCCAAAATACTGGTGAAAACGATGTTCTTGTGAGATTTCTGACCCAATCAGAAGTAGAAAGATATTACAGGAAATCTTGTTCTTATGAGATTTCAAGACAAATGTTACATAACTCAAAGAGATTTATATTGTTTGGAGAAGCAAATTGTACGCTTTTCAGAACCAAATCAAATCTCTGAACCTTTTGAAATTTCTCCATCATTACTTAATATGCTACTACTTAGGATTTGTTTTCCACATGAATTATCTCACACAACTGAAATCAGCACAAATGTCCACCACAATAGTATCATTTTTGTTCCTAATTCCTGTAAAAGGCTGTAGCCAAAGATCCTTGATAAGCACCAGAAACAAGCCTGAAGTCAATAATGATCTAAGCTCAATTTTGGCAATGACAATAATCTAATTAAGTATGAAGATAAATGAAGACAAGTCAGCTGTGCTTTCCAGTTTTCAAAGACTCATGGGGAGGAAATAAAAAGGGAAGGAAATACTTTTTTTAAAATGTAATACTTTGCATTCACACATCATAAGACCAAAACAAGCATAAGGAAATGCAAATATCAGCTTTTTCATAAAAATGTATTTTGGAAACTTCCTCATGGGCTATTTCTCTCTCTCTCTTTTTTTTTTTTTTTTTTAAAGAATATGGGAAAATTGTTTAGATTAAGCACCCAAAAACCTAGGTTAGAGCTAACACCTTTTGTATAGTATTTTGTGAAAAATAAGAGCGTACACTTTTACACTTTAGTTCCAGGTCTTGAAATTGTATACACCGCTTGCTAATCAATCTTCTATCAGTGGCTTATATTTTCAAAACATTTTTTAAAAGTATGTGGTCAGAGAAACCTTAATAAATGAAATCACAATACATTAACTTCAGTATGTCTAGTTCCACAGCAGTGAAATAGTTGATAATTAACAGAACTGACACGTTCTGATTTGTTGATCCTGCATGCCTGATGAGATGAATTTACTCTTATCCTTAGACATCTGCTTGTTTTATACACCTGGGTACATCCACAACCTAAAATAAATGATTACTTCTTTCAATTGACTTTTGTTTACTTCCATTTTTGTAGGATCCAATCATTGGATTTACCTTGGAGTTTTATACTTTTTGCATTTGTGACTTTTCTTCTCTTCTGTTGCTTGTACGGAGACTATAGTTTAACTGTACTTTCATAAAAATTACTAATATGGAGGAAATATTTTGTAGGAACTGAATTTTGTTTCCTTAAGTTTTTCTACTTCGCCTTAATAAAATACAGAGAATGTGTGACTTTCAAAAGAAAAGTAGCCAAACTAACCAAGAACAAACATTGCCAGGTCAACACTGATGAATACTGGGGCAGGAATAAGTATGCAGGATAGTTACAGAACTGGACAAAGGGGGTAAATTTCACTAACCTGGGCAATCAAATTGGAGCAGATGTTGAAATCTGAAGGGAGATAAATCAAAGATTAGAAAAGCAAGTAAAGCATAGGAGCCATTGAAGAGCTGGTCCATTAGAAATAGCCATATAACCATACTGGAACTGTATAACACTAAAGCCCTTGTCAGAACTTTGTGTGGGACTGAAATGTGGTAGATAAAGCAGATGAGAAAGAAAGAGAATAGCGCTTATATTTGACAGCCATGCTTGTGGAAAAATCTGAGTGGTTTTAACTTTTTCAAATTACCTACAATATGAAGATATAGCTGTTTAACATACAATCACCTATGAGTACTGAACAACATTTGAAATGTATCTTCATATTGTACTTTCTAGGAAAGAGGCTGGTTGTAGAGCCTCTCAAAGAAAAGAAGTCATGGGTACCAAGAAAATGAATGATGCAGGAAAACTAAAAAAAAAAAATTAAAAAATGTACAACTCCTTGAACAGGAGTCAAGGGAATGAACAGGATGACAGAGACTACAGGTTTATTAATTTTTTTTTAAAAGGCAGAAATAATCTAGACAAGCCACTGAATCAATAGATAAAGGATATCTGTTTCACACAAAAATGTATATAGCTTCTGGACTTGTTTTAAAGTACATTTGTGCAGTAACATTGTTGGTTCACAAAAAGTCTTACACAGTGGAATTAATATTTGAGTAGTAAAGGAATACTGAAAGTTGTTCTTAGTGGGGTTATTTTACAATTTTCCATTTCTGTAAAGAATAGCAGTGGTGTGGAGTCTCAGACAACTTTTTGACAGACACCAGCTATTTTCTGAAAAATGTATAGAAGATTGATTTGTGTAAGGCAATTCTGCAGCTGCATTTAAAACACTAAGCCTTTTTCTAACAGAAATGAAAGCATCTTTTAAGAGTAACCTTTTCTCTGAAATAAATTTAAAGAATAAAATTCTGAGCTCTTGTGGAACAAAGTTAACTGAACTAGGAAGATAAATAATATCAAGATATAGTTTAATGGCACTATTTACCAGACATTTTTTACAAACAAAGTGTGCAACATAAGTCATGAATTCTACTTCAGTTTCACCTTCTGTAAAATGGAAACAAATATTTTTGAAATTATTAATATAAGGAAAGAAGTTATTTATTGAATAAGGAAAAGTTATTTACTTGTTCCCATAATATAAGAACTATTGGCCACCAAATGAAATTAATGGGCAGCAGGTTTAAAATAAATAAAAGGAAGTTCCTTCTTCACACAGTGCACAGTCAACCTGTGGAACTCCTTGCCTGAGGAAGTTGTGAAGGCTAGGACTATAACAGGGTTTAAAAGAGAACTGGATAAATTAATGGAGGTTAAGTCCATTAATGGCTATTAGCCAGGATAGGTAAGGAATAGTGTCCCTAGCCTCTGTTTGTCAGAGGGTGGTGATGGATGGCAGGAGAGAGATCACTTGATCATTACCTGTTAGGTTCATTCCCTCTGGGGCACCTGGCATTGACCACTGTCGGTAGACAGGATACTGGGCTGGATGGACCTTTGGTCTGACCCAGTACGGCCATTCTTATGTTTTTATGTCCTTATAATGGCATTTGGAAAAATGCTTTATGCATTATTATTTTAAGTATGCAATATTTGCAGTTGAACTCTCTCAGAAATTACCAAGCCTGCATTCAAGACATGAACTGAAAAGTTTTAAACACTTTGTTGTACTAGAAGGGAGAGACAATCATTAGGAACTAAAAGCATTTATTAACAGCCGATGTTAAACTGAACCTGCAACTTACCCATTATTTTCAAGTGATCTGCTAATTCTACAGAGGTACTCTAAAAGCTTCTAGCAACATGTCAATATTTTAAGTGAAAAGTTGGAACCTGTGAGAGCACTATAGACAATGAAGTATTTTAACAGCAGTGTAAAGATGGCATTATCATTAGGGCTCTGTATCTGTCACAGAGGTCGCAGAAGTCATGGATTCCATGACTTTCCATGACCTCTGTGACTTCTGCAGCAGCCAGTGTGGCTGACCCCAGGGCCACCCAAGCAGCTGGCCCTGGGGCCAGCTACTCAGGTGGCCCTGGGGACAGCCACACTGGCCGCTGCTGGAGCAGCTCCTGCAGCCAGCCGCTGCTCGGGTGGCCCCAGGTAGCTGGCTCCAGGGACCGCCCAAGCACCTGTGTCGTCCCCTGTCCCGTTCTCTTTCCCCCCATCCAGCAGTGATCCCGGGCGGCCGGAGCAGCCATTGGCACCCACACACACACAGTAGCCATCCCCAAGGGGGCCAGAGCAGCAGCTGGCCCTGTCCTCCCCCAGCAGTGGCCTCCTGGCTTTTCCTCCCTGCAGCAGTGGCCCCCCAAAAATTAGTCAGGGGGTATTTATAGTATAAGTCATGGGACAGGTCACGGGCCATGAATTTTTGTTTATTGCCTGTGACTTGTCCATGACTTTTACTAAAAATACCCATGACTAAATCATAGACTTAATTATTGTGAATCTACCCTATGCTCTCTGCATCGGCTGATAGTTGCTCTGAACAAATGTTGACACTATGGTGTGGTTGCTACTATAATGAGCCATACACCTTCACAGAAACATCTACCACAAATAATACTATAATTGAAGTCAGAAACGTTTCCCTGGCAGAATTCTAAACAGCACCTTCAGTAGCTCTAAATTTCTTTGAAACAGCCGGACAGAGACAGATGCTATACGAGTGGGAAGCTCTGTCTATCAGGACTATCTTTAATAGTTAACAGTGCCTTCATATTGGTGATACCTCAAAAAGTGCAGCTGCAGCATGCAGCATCAATTCAAAGCAATATGCTATTCACATGACTACACCAAGGACTAAAAACTAAGAGCAGCATTTTATAGACAATGTAGAATGCTACATATCTGCTTTCACTGCTATTACCTCACATTTTACCTAAAGTAAGATAAATTATTTTTTTTAAAAAGACAACAAGGATGACACTGGGTGGGGGAGTTACTCCTACCTGCTTTTTGGGGAGGAAGAGAGATGAGAATTTTAGTGATGGACTGGTAGACTTGGAGAACAAAGTCATTTATTTATCAATAGAAGAAGTACAACGCAAAGAAATGTCACAGGGATTAAACACACCTCCCCATAAATGTCCCTAATCAGTAGGAACTATTTCCACAGGCAAGAGTAGTTCAGTTTCCATGCTTAGTCAGTCCTTGGTCTATGCAAAGACTGCCAATAAGAAAAGTCAATTAGTGCTAAGAGTAGGGCTTTTCTGATGTGGACAATTGGCTGCTGAAAATTGAACAGCTAAATGAATTTCCCATTGGGTTCTGAACAATCATTAGATGAGAAACTGCTTTCAGTCACTACTGATTTAGGCTGCCTTTGAAATGGGAACCTAGAGGATTAAAGGTTTATTTATTCCAATAGTAATCCTTGAACTATCAATTCCCTGTAAAATAGCTTGCAATAATGTTAAAGTGCATGATAACTTTTAAAAACAATTGATATTAGTACCCCAACCCTGTAAAAATCATATCTAGGGCTTGAAAAATCCACTTGTATATTTGATCTGGATAGGAAGTGAGGTGGAGAAAGAAAAATCTCTTTTTCAATAACAGGTACCTGTGTCTGTTTCAAATTCACCAGCTCTCCCAAGCACTGGCTGATATAAGACATGAATTCCTGAGCATGGACAGCACTTTGGTAGAAATGCTAGCTAGCACATCATCTGCCTTTTACTTATTTAAATTTAGTAGTTGGGGTAGGGATTAGGACTTCTTACCATGGACATCTGATAGGCTCCCTTACCTGGTCATAGCAGCCTTTGGCTAGTAGACTTAATACTGTACCTAGAATCTTTCTGATAAACTTTTAAAGACTTGGCTAAGTCTATTATTGACTATACTGCAATAAGCTTCTCTTTTGTTTCTTACTGCTAGTTTCACACCCCGGATCCTCCTTTTTGACAGAAATCAGAAAATGTAGAAGAAAAAAAAAAAAGATATACAGCAATTCACTTTGCTAAGCAAGTGATTTTACCTGTAGATTTGTTTTCTTGGGGCTTGTACAACTAGCAGTCTGGAGGCTACGTTAGGGTTATTGCTGGCCATCCGTGACAACAGAAGAAACTCAAGAGTTTTGGCACCACTACAAGCTGTCATTTGTCCAAGTCTCAAGCCTGTATTCCAGTAGAATTTTCCAAGTATATAATTTTAAAAAATATTTGACATTATTAATAATAGTAACAATTCTATAACAAACAGAAGGCAGTATCCTCTGGTTTGGTGGATATACAAACAAGATACTACTCTTTCTTGTATGCTTGTACAGTACCTTAACCTATTTAGCAATTATTTTAGGGATGTGGATAAGCAAGCAGTATGAGCTCAAGGGTAGAGAAAAGTAAAATAGAAAAATCTGAATCTTAAATGACCTCTTTGACCAAAGGAAGCATCTGCATTATGTCTAGTAATAGAGGGCAAAACCTATACTGTTAATGTGGTGCTCTCCAACACTGATCTACTAGTGTATTTTCAAATATATTTCCATAGACTGACATTTTAAGTAAGTTTCCTTGGTATATAGTTTTACCCATTTAGCAATTGATGTCTTAAGGCTCTTAATTCTGTTTTCAAATGTTCAGTTATTAAACCACTGTCTCGTCTTATGTAATTTAAGATTTCTTTAGGATGATGAAATTTAGAGTACATGTGAAGGAGGAGGCAAGCCTAATTCAAAAAAGAGGAGGTAAATTCTGGGACAAGTTTGGGAGATACTTTCATGATAATCTGGGTTACAAAGAACTGTAAGAATGGTTTCTCTGATTCTTAAGATCAGTCTGGCCAACATAGCAACAATCAGAAAGGCTATAGCCAGCTATATCATCTTGTTCTATGATCCCATCATCTCTAACAAGTTATGCATAGGCACCTTCAGTTTACACTTTAGGAGTGCATGATATAGTGTGGGGTCTGTGGTACTGAAGAGCAGCACTAAACCAATGCACCAGCATCATGTTGAGGGTAACATTGCTGGAAATGAAGTGGAAGACTGAAGGCCTGATCTACAGGAAATGTAATCTCAATCCAATCTGTCAAAGTGCCTTCCTGTCCCGTAGTTCTGGAGCCAGAGGTTAAAGATAATTAAGAAAAGACAGTTACCTTTTCCGTAACTGGTGTTCTTTGAGATGTGTTGCTCATGTCTGTTCCACAATAGGTGTGCGTGTTCGCCATGTGCACCGGTGCCGTAAATTTTTCCCTTAGCAATACCTGTAGGGGAGCGCCCCTAGCGACCCCTGGAGTGGCGCCACCATGGCACGGTATAAGGGGCGCTGCGCGCTCCCCCCATCCCCAGTTCCTTCTTGCCGGAAAACTCCGACAGTGGGGAAGGAGGGTGGGATGTGGAATGGACATGAGTAACACATCTCAAAGAACACCAGTTATAGAAAAGGTAACTGTCTTTTCTTCTTTGAGTGATTGCTCATGTGCATTCCACAGTAGATGATTCCCAAGCTATACCTGTTGGAGGTGGTTAGGAGTTCACAGACACTCGGGACGGAGCACTGCTCTGCCAAACCCGGCGTCCGCCTGGCCTGGGAGACGATCGTATAATGCGAGGTGAACCTGTGCACCGATGACCATGTTGCAGCTCTACAAATGTCCTGAATAGGGATGTGAGCTAGAAAGGTGGCTGACAAGGCTTGCGCACTTGTTGAGTGTGCTCTTACAATTGGTGGTGGGGAAACTCCCACCAGATCATAACAAGTACGGATACATGAAGTGATCCAGCTGGAGAGCCACTGAGTAGAGATCGCAGACCCTTCATTTGTTCAGCAATGGCAACAAACAGCTGTGTAGTCCCCAGCGCCTGGTCCCCTTCTGAATGCGGGGCCAGGGAGAAGCGCTCCGCTGACCCCCTCCTGGGGGGTTAAGAGATGGAGGCTAATGGTCTGTCTGACGCCCTGGCTACCGAGCGAGCCACCTGCGGGGTCTGCATCGGGGCCCATGGGGTCCACTGGTACCAGGACACTGGCCAGGGAGCCTGGTGCCATTGCATTTGCTGCAGCACTGTCGGAGCAGGCTGCCCCGCCAGACTCATCTGGTCCACTGCCGGCTCTGAGGGGAGGCTGGGCTGGTGCACGAATGACCGCTATCCAGGGATGGGGATGAGTAGTGGTGCCGTGAGCGGTGCCGGGCCCGAGACCGTGAGTCCGGTATACAGGAGCAGGAATACCATCTGTAGCGGCTGCTCCGCAAACAGCTCCATCAGGCAGATCTGTGGCGGCCGGTTGCCGGCGATCTACGCCTGGGGCTGCGGGAGCTGAGCCGTGCCAGGGATCGCAACGGGGACGAAGAGCGCCAGTAGTGTCGACATCAGTACCACAAGGGGCTATGGCGGCTTCTCAGAGTTGGCAACCTCCGGTGCTGTCAGTCCTAGTCCCGGCAGGGCATGCTCTGACCTTGAGGCCTGCACTCCCTAGATGTGGAGTGGTGCCTCGAGTCCCTGTTGCTCGACACCCAGCCAGACAATTGGGTGGAGGTCAGCAGAGACTGGTGCGAGCTGCGAGCGGGGTGGTCATTCAGTGAAGAGTGGCGTGGGGATCCTTCCCGTGACTGTAAGCGGTACCGCCCGGGTGGCGACTGCGGTGGTCCGAGCGCTGGTTTGCCTCTGGACCGGGGAGCTGCTGGGGTCGATGCAGTTGGTATCGGAAGAGACATTATGTCTCGAGCCGCCTGTAGGGCCTCCGGCATGGAGGGCACCTGTATGTGGCCACTGGCATCCGAGGAGGTCAGCTCAGAGTGGGCTGGGCTACTCTGCTCTACCCAAGTCAGAGGCCGCAAGGGCAAGGGGGATCGAGAGCTGCCCAGTGCAGGTCTAAGCTTGCCCCCAGCGTTGTTCCGGTGTCTTGACGGAGAAGATCGCTTCTTCGTCTTCTTAGAGCATCCTGTGGATGGGGAGCGGTGCCGGCTGGTGGAAGGCACCACTGGGTCGCCGCACACCGATGCTACAGTGCTCGGTGCCGACTCGGAGCGGTGCAGCGGTGTCGGGGTCAGGGCCAACTTCATCAATATGGCTCAGAGCTGTATATCTCGCTCCTTCTTAGTCCAGGGCTTAAACAATCTGCAAATTTTGCAGCGGTCGCTGACGTGGGTTTCTCCAAGACAGCGTAAGCAACTAGTGTGCGGGGGGGCATAGGCCGTTTACAAGTGCCGCACGACTTAAAGCCCGGGGCATGCCCTGACCCAGGCGCAGTTATTACAGGCTCTTCTATATATATACATATACACACACACACACACACATATACTTTTAAAACTACAGGTACTAACTATCCACAGAACTAAACAACAGTCCAAACAGGGAAGGCTACAGAGAAGAGCTGGAGCACAGCAGTTCCAAAGCACCGTCACTGGCGGCAAAAAGGAACTGGGGGTTGGGAAGTGTGCAGCGTCCCTTATACTGCGCCATGGTGGCGCTACTCCGGGAGTTGCTAGGGGCGCTCCCCTACGGGTACTGCTAAGGGAAAAACGTCCGGTACCGGTGCACGGGGCGAGCACACACACCTACGGTCGAATGGACATGAGCAATCACTCAAAGAAGAAATTAAACTAGGTCTCTGACATAGGATCCAATTGTTGTTGTTGAATATGCTTGAGCAGAACAGGAAAGTAATTAATTAAATAGCCCATGCAATGAGGTATGATTCCAGTATCTTCCAGAAGACAACAGACTAAACAATGCATACAATGCTATGGTATCAGTGCATCAGTAATCATGCTGATCGTCTCATTAGTTCCTTGTACTCTCCCATCTGTCTATCTGAATCCATCTGCTGTCTCTTGTCTTATAGTTGGATTATAAGCTCTTTGGGGAGGGAGAGATCAACTTTTTGTTCTGTTTGTTCGCTCAGCGCCTAGCAAATGGGGTCCTGGTCCATAATTAGGGCTCCTAGGCATTGTGGTAATACAAATAAATAAATGCAGCTATTTGAAATGATGCTGTCTTCCTATTAGGTCTAGCAAGAACATCATTAATTATTCAGGAAACATCTTGAGACTGACAACTCTCCTGAACTCCTTTATCCCTTAGATTTTCTTCCCATGTAACCTTACCTACTAGTTATCTAAGTTTGTTGAGGCTTTTTTGAAGTTCACTGTCCTCATTCTACTGTTCTCATTCCTTCCTTTCCTTAGGGTATATCTACACTACCCGCCGGATTGGCAGGCAGTGATCGATTCAGCAGGGGTCAATTTATCACATCTAGTCTAGACGCAATAAATCGACCCCCGAACGCTCTCCCATCAACTCCTGTACTCCACCACCGGGAGAGGCGCAGGCAGAGTCGACGGGGGAGCGGCAGCAGTCAACTCACCGCAGTGAAAACACCATGGTGAGTAGGTCTGAGTACGTTGATTTCAGCTACGTTATTCACGTAGCTGAAGTTGCGTAACTTAGATCGATTCTCCCCCCTCCCCTACAGTGTAGACCGGGCCTTAGACTCATGAAGCTTGAAGATTTTAGGATCACTTTCACCCAAGTTGCCTTCCTCATTCAGTTCGCTACCAATTTCTCTCTGTTAGTCAGAATCAAGTCTAAAATGGCTGCCCTCCTGGTTTCCTCTTTCACCTTCTGAAACAAGAAGTTGTCTCTTCTCCCTCCCCCGCAACACTTTTCATGAACGTACTGGACTTTCTGTGATTTGCTGTATTATTTTTCCAACAGATATTTTGGTAGTTAAAGTCTTCTAGGTCTTGTGTTTTGAATGTGTTATGTTTCCTAGAAATGCTTCATCCACCTTCATCCTCCTGTTTTGGTTATTTCTACTAGACATCTAACATGATGTTGCCCCCGATTTTTCCCCCTTTTATCTTCATTCAGACACATGCAACTGGCCTTCCTCAGAGCTCCTTCTGGACCTCGGAACAAGTTCATACATTCTAGTACAACGCAACACTTTCTCCCTTTTCCTCTGTCTGTCCTTCCTGATTAAGCTATACTCCTCTATAGCAATATTCCAGCCATAATATTTATCCCACCAAACCTCTGTGGTGCCAATTAAGTAATAATTTTGCTTGTGTACTAAGAATTCCAGTTATTCCTGTTTATTCCCCATACTCTTTGCATTTGTGAATAGACAGCTAAGATCTTGAGCAGATTCTCCACTGTTCTCCCTCTTGTTTCTTCTATGATCCTATTAGAATTTATCATTCCTCTCCACCTCACCTTCCACCCCTCTGTCAAAGTCACTCTTTTATACTTACAGTTGGACTTTTGTCACCACACCTCATCCCAAAGCCATGTCCCATTTAATTTAAAGACATAAAACAGCTATGCACTGTAATTAATTGTAACTTTAAATAGTAAATTGTTTGACAGTATAAGAGTTTAAATATAAGGGCTTGTAAACTATTAATTAAATGTATTTGACAAATTCTACTAGCATTAATGTGATGCATTTGCTGAATATAATTTTGGATACCACAACAAATTATCAAATAAACTATCTGAAAAATACCAGTGAGTTTCATCAGATAATTATGCAGTACTGTTTGACCAGCCCTACTTAATCCATCCCTTCCCTTTGTTAAAACTGCTTTGCCTGTCTTTACTTCACTTCTTTCATCCTGTATTAGACAGCAACACAGATTTTTCTGCAATTTTCTCTACTACTCCTCTTTCCTTTTCCCTACATTGCATTCTCTACCTCCTGACATAGATTTCCCTCTCCTTTTTCCATTTCTCCCCCAACACTTATCTCAGTAACATACTTCTCATTTCTAATTTATCCCATCATCTCTCTCTCTCTTGCCCAACTACCAACATGACAATCCATGCAAATCCAAACAAATCAAAACAAAGGGCTAGGAAATTTTACTGATACCCAATAACCAAAGGACTAACCCTACTAGCCACAGATTGATACAAAACATGGGGTGAAGCTGGGATGGAGACCCTTTCAAGGGGCAACATCAAGGTAAGAAGCCAGCCTCCATATCCCTCCAACTGTTGGGAAAAGGGAAGATGCTGAGATTTGTTTCAGGGTGTTAGTCTTACACTCTGCTTGTGAACTCCCCATTTTTTGTATTAGCCTCAGGTTAGAAGTCGTCAGATAATTTGAAGCCACTCTCCCCACCTCTCTCTGGCCGCTGGAAGAGAGAAGGAGCATTTCTTCAATTTCCTACTAGCATCTCTTGGCTGCCAGAGTGTGTGGGATTTGCTGCTGCTTAACTGCTCTTCCCCTCCACTCCCCCCTAGGCTGTTGAGTGTGTGGGTTATCCACAGTGCTCTATGCCTCTCAATTTGCTCCTGCAAGGGGGGGAGGGGGTTCTGTTACTATAACCATTCCCCAACGCATTTTTAAGTTCCTATCCCTAATAATAATTCAGGCTGCAAGTTTGTCATGGAAGTCATGGAAATCACAGATTTTCTGTGCCCTCCATGACTTCTGCAGCAGCTGATGAGCCTGGCCTGGGGGCCGCCTGAACAGCTCAGGCAGTCCCTGCACCAGCCGCACCAGCTGTTGCTGGGGCAGTCTCGGACCACTGTGCCCCCGTTGCCCCAGCAGGAGTTTGGGGGGGGGGGGCCTCCCTTGAAACGGTGACATCCCCTCCCCCTGCTCCTAGGTGGAGGCACGGCCAGGGGTCTCTGCACGATTCCCCCGCCTGCAGGGGCCACCCCCCAGCTCCTATTGGCTGCGTTTCTTGGGGTGGAGGCAGCACGCAGAGCTGCCTGGCCACACCTCTGCCTAGCATCTGAGGGAGGGGGATGTCACCAATTCCAGGGAGGCACAGAGCCGGGTAGGGAGCCTCGCAGCAGGGCCTTTCCTGGCAATTCTGGGGCCTTACACAGCCTTCCCCCCTCCCACTGAGGGGGGGAGGCCTCTGCAGGGGGGCTGGCCCCAGGCCTCCTTGGGAGGGGTCGGGCTTGCTTGGGGGGCAGCGGGGGAACTACCCCCCAGCACTCACCGGCAGCGCTGCTGGGTCTGGGTCACTGCATTTCCCCGCCACTGGTGAGTGCAGGCCCAGCCCTGCTGCAGAGCTCAGTGGAGTGGGGGTGGGGCTGGGGCGTAGCGGGGTGGAGCAGGGCGGGGGGCCTGGGGAAGAGCCAGAGCAGGGGCTGGAGCAGCACACAGCTGCGCAGGGCACCAGGAAATTTGATGCCCCACATTTTCCGGTACCCCATGCAGCTGCGTACTTTGCGTATGGGTAAGAACAGCCCTGCCTGCCAACCCCGCTACCCCACCCCCAGCACCAGCAGAGGTGCCAGGCTGCACTCCCTTCCCTCCCCCCAGCATCTGCAGCGCACCCCATAGCTGCCCCTCCCCCCCCCCAAGATTTAGTCAGGGGTATATAGTAGAAGTCCTGGACAGGTCATAGGCTGTGAATTTTTGTTTACTGCTTGTGACCTGTCCAGGACTTCTACTAAAAATACCCATGACTAAAATGTAGCCTTAGTAATAATTCCTGTGTCTTATCCACTGTTTGTGTCTCGATCTCCAACAATACAGCAAAATGAAATTGACCTCATTCTTAGTTTCATTGCTGGCCAGAAGGATTTGAATGACAGCTGTAAACTCACAAAACTGTAGTCAGTTTTCATTCTGCTGCAGTTATTTTCTTAACCAGATGAGCTAGAAACATTTTTTTTTTTTAAACAAAACCTTAAACACCTCTACCGCGATATAACGTTGTCCTCGGGAGCCAAAAAATCTTACCGCGTTATAGGTGAAACCGCGTTATATTGAACTTGCTTTGATCCACCGGAGTGCGCAGTCCCGCCCCCCTCGGAGCGCTGCTTTACCGCATTATATCCAAATTTGTGTTATATCAGGTCGCGTTATATTGAGGTAGCGGTGTATTCTGCAGAAAGTGACAGCACTAACCCAGGCAAGTACATAAATCTGCAAATCATTTTTTCTATAATTCTTACTAGCACATATTTTAAACTGATCCATGTTTGTTAGGGATTATTTAAACAGACAGATATTCATAAATTGACCATCCATTTAACTCCAGGGGGATCAAAAGACTGCACGTGTGTATCTTATGATGTTACAACATTTGGATTTGGTCAAAAGAGTTATTGGGAATGGAGGAGTCCTTTAGGCTTATATGTAAAATAATTATCATAAAATATATCTTTCACAAATGGGTACTCTTTCAGGTACATATTAAAACACTCTGCTTTCTGATCAATGATCCAAGCCCAAGGTTTAGAAAAGTTTACCGATCCTGAAAGCATACGTATTACACTGCTTTGACAATGGATGTAGCATTGCTTATTCACAAAACATTAAGATTTTAGCATAAATTTAGCATTTATTGCTGGCTTGCTTCCTCCTGACTTTCTTTGCTTCTGACATGACTAGAACCAGAGATTAATCTACTATGGTGTTTGAATGCCAGGTTTTCTGAAATGCTAGTGATCATCAATTGAAGTGTTTAATTCAGAACCATCAAATTTTGCATGTAGGTAAACAGATATTACATTGATAAGATCCATAAAAATACCTATACAGTAATAAATCACAGTTATATAGACTATACTGCTCTTTCCCCTCGCCTCCCATTGTTTGTGATTCACTTGTCACATCTTGCCTTAAACTATAAATTCTACAGGGATGGGACTGTCTCTTTGCAAAACACCTACTACAAATGGGGTCTTGATCCCTATTGGAGTCTCTGGGTGCTAATACAATATAAATAATAATTTAAGATACAGATTTCCATCCAAAATTTTGATTCCTTAATCCAAATGTTTAAAGGAGAAAAGTGTAAAACAGGCAGAAGACTTCCCCATTTCTTTCAGTAACAATCTGTTAAGTAAAAAAAGAAAGAATTTGTTTTGCACTGGAATGGAACGATTGTTTCCAAGTGTTGGATGCTGTTTAGGACTGATTTTCCTTGCAGGTTTACAGGCAAAGCAGAGAGTACAACAAATTAAGGATTTTATGAAAACTCTATTAAAAGAATGCTTGGGTTTTTTTCTCTGGATCATTTGTCAGTTATTCTGATAGTGTAAATTCCTCAGAAATGGAGAAGTTTCCCCCTACATGTGGTAGATTGACCAAACCTATTGAAATTCATAGCATTTTAATATTACTGAGATGTTAAATTAAGGCAGGTTATGTTTCTAGATATTTGTACAAAAGATCCAAATATTGGGTTTTAGGATATCACATGGGAGGAAACCCTTGATATTGCCATTTCAAGATCATTTTATAAATCTTACATTTTATACCTACCTTTACATAACTCTTTCCAAGGCATCAACAGAAAGTATAATACCATTAAAAGCAGCATAGATCACAAGTTGCTTTTTTATACTGGATCCCTATCCCTCAGTTTGAGCCATAAATTACCCCTATATGATATAGAAGAGACCATACTGCAAAAGCCAACCATCTATATATGAAAGCACATAATAAACAGAATAAGCTATTTTAAATCAGTAAGCTGTGTCTTTTCCCCCCCAACTCTACTTGTGGGTTCAATCAAATCTTGGGCCCAAGCAACACCCATTTACAAGCATCCTAATAGAGCTGAGAATCTCTTATGCAGTACTTTTGGCTAGTTAACGGATTGTCATAATTTTTGCCTGTATTTTGTATAACCCAATTTACCTTAGTGATGGCTGATATGTTAACTTTGTCTTTCAGAATTCTGAAGAAGTTTTAAGGTGTGTTTAGTAATTTTCATGTATTTGGTTATTGCTAGTTCCTCACACATACAAGGAAAGCATCAAATTAGATTTTTTTTTAATTTATTTTGCTTGCCTCTTGAGCTCTGTCATTTACTGGAGCAGCTGGAAAACTCAAAGCGAACAGAAGTCCAGTGCCTCACTATTTCTGCCTGATGTGGTATCTAGTCTGCAATTACACTACATGGGATTTGTTTAAAAAAGGATTTACTCACTATTTTGAAGAAATACAGTCTACATAAAAATAGGCACACAGTAAAACCATTAATAATACAATTATAACGAAGTAACCAAAAACAAGTCACAATTTTTGGTCAATCAAAAATTCAAATAATTGCCTGCTTATAATACATTAATTTAATACCAGCAGTGACATTTTTCATGCAGAACCATTTCATGTATTTGATGCATTCACTGCCACAAAGTGATACAACATCATGACATCATAATTTGTCACCCACTATGTTGTATATAGGCATATTTTAAATAAAACTCTTTTTGCATCAAGTTACTTACTTATGTCAGACAAATTAATGAAAACTGAAGCAATCCTGATTTTTTCCATGATAGATGGCAAACCTAGTAGTGGCTGCTTTTATCAAACATTCTTAGTGTGAATTTGCTGAAGAGGCTGTGGAATGGAGTAATCAATTCATCCCTTCGGATTCATTTCTTTTAAAGATATGCCTACACTACAGATGCTACAGTGGCATACCTACGGCACTGAACCTATGCCGCTGTAATGCATATGCTTCCGACATCGATGGAAGGGTTCTTACAAAGTGTAGTTAATCCATCTCTCTGAGAGGTGGTAGCTATGTCAACAGAAATTTCATCGACCTACCCACTATTTCATCAACCTACCCATGTCTGCACTAGGGGGTTAGAATTTTTTCGCAGCCCTGAGCATGGCAGCTAGGTGAATCTAATTTTTTTTTTTTTAAGTGTAGAGCAGGCCTAAGTCCTTTGCTTTGCAAGTCCATCACTTCAGGCTCGACAGCCCCAGTTAGGACACTGCTCAAAAATAACTCACTAAGAAATGTGATGCTTGGCCAGTTGGATGAAGTTCATATAAGGTGCCTCCAAGTTGCACCAAATATCATTAGAGTAAGAACTTTGTAGGCGGAGAAGAAGGTGAAGGAGCAGTAATTTTTTTTGCTGTAGAGACAAAGTAACTGAAGTACATGCACAAGATGTAGATGACGGACAACTTCTATGGCACCATAGCTCCAGGTTCTATTAGTTATTGTAGAGATAGGAACTATCCTAATGGAGCACTAACCCTGGCAGTTATAAACCCATGAAAATGGGAATGGGAATGTTATTACTGTAGTTATACGAAATTTGGAATTTCCTTTTTCATATTTATTATTACGAAATTTCAAAGGGAAAGGCAAGATATAGCCCAAATATTTTACTTCTAACAAAACTAGCAAATAATTATTAAAAAATTGATGTACTGGCAGTGCAAATTTTTAGCAAAGCTCTAGTTAATAATACTGCTGACATATCAATCAAAATGGGAAATTAAGCATGGACTAGAAATCAACTTTTTTCAGCAATATATTTTAATTCTTTCATTACATTCATGATCAAAATCTCCCTATTTTGTTATCTGCAGGAGTGTTTTTTATTAAAGTATCCAATAAATCCAAAGCATAATATTTGTATATTCTAAAGTATATTCTCAGTACTGCTCTGAACTCTAATATGCAACATCCAGTCACTATCCTCACTCAAATGATACATAAATATACAGTGTAATTGGCAAAGTTTACTGTTCAGGGCCTTAAAAAAAACTAAACAATTTTGTTCAGTCAATAGTACAAAATTCATTTGAAGTGAAACAGAATACTACTCAGAGGCTTTCTTGTGCAGTTAAAATACTTTTCCTTTTCCCCCTCTATACAACCTCAGGGGAGAAAATAAGGAACTAAAAATTAAACTGGCTCCAGACTAAGAGAGTGTAAAGATTGACAGCTAGAATGTCTCCTAATTGCAGACAACATTAGAACACAAGCCACGTGATCCTCCACAGTACAACTTTGGTGTTAGATATTCCTAATACCAGTGATTTTCAGAATATAAAGGGAATAGATTTTTTAAATAAACTAAACATAGTAAAAGATGTGCACTTACCAAGTGAACATAAGGCACAAAGTATCCAAAAAGTGCAGCAGGGATTCCAAAAGCCCAGATTCGATAACCCGTAACCTTGAAAATGGAGAAACTGAAAATCTTCTTTGCAGGAGGAAATCTCAACATGCCCTTCTTTCCACCCTCTTTGTCACTTGCACTGGAAATGAGGGGTTTGTAAGTGAAGCCAGCCAGGAAAAGAACAAACATAAGGATGCACAGGACCCTTAAAGTGTTGTACAGGCCAACTGAATCAATCAACACTCTTAAAAGGAAAGGCAGTGACACAGTGAACAAGCTGCTGCCGGCAGTGACGATGCCATTCACTAGTCCAAGGCGCTTCTTGAAATAGTGCCCCAGAATGACCAAGGATGGCTGGTATGCAAATGAACAACCACAGGCAAATAAGATTCCATAGGTGAAATACAGAGGTTCAATGGTGCTATATGAAAAGAAAAAAAGGTTGAAAATTGCATTAGTATGTTACATGCAACACTGTGAATGCTCATATTCAACAGTTACATATAAAAGAGTTAATCTTCCAAATATGTGATTGCAGAATAAAATATTACACCTCTACCCCGATATAATGCGACCTGATATAACACGAATTCGGATATAATGCAGTAAAGCAGTGCTTGAGGGGGGGGGGCGGGGCTGCGCACTCCAGCAGATCAAAGCAAGTTCGATATAACGCGGTTTCACCTAGAACACGGTAAGATTTTTTGGCTCCCGAGGACAGCGTTATATCGGGATAGAGGTGTAATATAGTTTATACTTATTTACGTAGAAGTAAATTCTATCAACTCAAGCACACAATAGTTAAGTGGGAAAATCAGAGAATATTTCATAATCTTTCATTGACCAGATCTGATTGAAAGTACACTTAATATTCTTTAAGAGATATTTTCAGGTCAAGTTAGACCAAAAACATAAGTTCAGTAACATCTGTGGTTTATTTGTTTTTAAATCCAATAAAAATACTATTTTGTTTGGATTTAAGCATTTCCCTACTATGTTTGCAACCCAAACTTTGCAACATTATGAGAATGCTTGAGGGCCAAAAAGTGAACTGGATGTCTATTTTTATGGTCCACAAAGAAAGTACAATAATGAAAGAAGTAAATGAACACTATTAATTGTGAGGAATAAAACTAGAAAATTATTTCAAATTTTAGTATAATGGGTTATGTATAACTGGTCAGATTTTGTTAAGTATGATTTTTCACCTGACAACATCCCTTTAACCATAACAAAATATTCAAAGTTATTTCACTTTTCTACATCAGTGTTTTCCAGTATTTATATTTACATATACAGGTATAGTACAGGCCAAAAAAAGTAATGGGAAAAATCTATTAAAAGAGAACGACAATCTTACTCCAGTTTATATTAGGAACGAGCAGCACTATGATTTGTTCCTTGTGGCAGAGATTTCCACCACAAAATACAATGAAGTGAGAACAGAGCCATTCTCTTGCTACACAAGTAAGATTAGGCTGCCACCAAAAAGATTCATGCACCAGAGAATATGGATATAATTAATAAAGAGAATACAAGCAAAGTAATGAAAATATATTTTCATCTCCAGGAGATTGAGACAGCTGCAACACAGAGGAGCAGGGTGGATTTGATTTAAATTAAATTGATTTAAATCACTAGTCAGGAAGACTCGATTTAATCATGGTTTTCTACATAAAAGTGCATTCTTGTTGGTTGTTATAACCTTAATACATATTCTTCACAACGCAGAGATAGATGTAGGTTTCATTTTTAAAAGGTACACACTATACATTTTTAAACAGTGATTTATTTTGAAAACTTTTCAGATTAGTTTTACAGCTATATCAGAAAATGAATGAATGTTTGGTTATTTCATTTATCAAAGGTAATTGAAGCATATATTTATGAAGTCATTGGGAGGTGAACTATCTCCAATTCAACAGGTTAATCATTAGTATTTGGAGGATTTTCTTGCCATGCTGTATTAGGAGGAGAACATCAACAGACAGACATTTAAATGGTTTTATTTAACTAAAACAACAACATTAAGTATTCTGGATTTTTTTCTTCAACCGCAAACATATAATATTTTAACAAAACAAGCATATGTCCCTCGCTTCTCACATTTATCTCCAGACTTCTTCTCCTTGTCCAGATCTATTCCGCCCCCAACAATCTTCTAATTCATTGAACTTTTTGAAACTTTGTTCTTTTAGAGAAAGGTAAGGGATTGACTCTGTGTACACAAATTTGCAGCGGGACAATAGAGTTGAGGTCTGTTATTTCTCTGTTATTATTTATTTATTTAAAACATTTGTGCTGTTAACAAGCATGTCTGTAGACACAAATCCACAGTTTGAGGACTGCAAAACTGAGCATCTCTGATGGTATCTTCTAGACTGAGCAGAGTCCCATTGGGTAGATACAAAGATTAACCTAAATTAATCTATACAGAAGCCTGTGGAACCCCATAAGATTGGGTCCCTAATCCATGAACTATTGGAACTCATTTAGAAAAATTTTCTTAAACATTACATGAATATATTGTCTCATACTATAGAATTAGAATTTATAATCCCTATTCCATGATGAGATATCTTTGAGCTATAATGTATCTATCTTTAGATAAAATGCTTTTCGAAGAAAAAACCTATCAAAAAAATCCAACTTAAATTTAAAAAAAATCAGATTTTTTTTTTTTTTTTTTTAAATCATTGATTTTTTCCCACCCTGCAGAGGAGAGATTACAATAGTGAATTCCGCATTAGAATTCTGTTAGGGAGTCAAGTACTCTCTGTTAGAAGTCAAGTACCAAGCTCTTATTTCAGGAGGTTGTCTAGACAAGGATGAAAGATGCATTTTACAAAACAGTTCGTTAACACATTTTAAGTAAAACTTTTAAAAACTATAGTGCAGACAGAGCAAATTGTATTTTAAAATATGAAACCCAGTGGCAGTGAACCCTAGAATTTTAGAATGTATTAGTTAAAACACATTGGCTAACATGTTTTTAAAATACCTAGACTAGGATAAAAGGTGTAAGCCATAAGAGGACAACTACAGTTGGGATAGTACTGGCCTGCAAAAAACATTAATATACTCTGAGGACTATGGGTCTTGGAATTATTATATTAAAATCAAACAGGAGAGTCCGATGGCACAATACATCTTATCTGTGTTTGTTAATAAAGTTTTTTGTTCCTTTCCTTCTGCCAAAAGATGGCAACCTAATCTTTTGTAAATAGATGTATTCAGGGCCTGGTGTTCTATGCGGTATCTTAGAACTAATACTGTTCTTCAGTCTGTAAAATGACTCATGCCTACGATCTAATCAAAAAGTAGACCAAGGCATAATTTAGTAGTAGAAAAGTACAGTATGTATTTGCTCTAAAAAAATGAAACGACATGCAGCCATTAAACGTGGCTATAATTTACTGATTGTGTTACATCTGTTCTTTTTAATATGAAACCTATCCATGAAGAGGCAAAAATTTAAAATGTATGCATGTAGCAGAAATGTTTTACTATATGTATGTTGTGTGTATTTGTTAACTCTTTCAAAGGAATCTAACGCTGGAGATATGATTTACCATTTACAAAAGTGGTTCTGGTTTGTCATTATCAGATTATACCCCTTTCGGTGCTTTATTACTTTCTCTTTAATTATTTTCTCAGTTATTTTTCACTGATTGATGGTCATAAAAATCAATCATGTCTTATTTGTTTACTATTTCTTCTTATCTTGCTGCTGTTGGTTACCTTTCCTGCAATATGGGTCACAGATTGATCTGCAGAACTTAGAGCAGCAAACTTTTTATTATGGGTAGTAAATTGTGCAAGTATTCCCTCTCTGCACACACACACTCTCACTTTTCCCCACCTAAAGTACCTTATTAGTCAAACAGAAATTCTGCATTTCCAAGGAATGTTTGCAGAGATATACTCTGGCAAGAAGAAGGTGACACAGGGCAGCTTTCTGTCCTAAGATGAAAAACAGCTCCGTGTTATGCATTAATTAAACTATTCAGAAAAAAAACCTCTTAAGTATTGATTGATGGTCATAAAAATGAATCAGTCTTACTATTTACTATCCAGTTGCTCTTATCCTTACTGCTTTTCCTGGTAACCTGAATCAAAAAGGGTCTCTTCCCTCTGCCTCCCACTCTGTCCTTTTAAAGGGCAGCAGCAGTAGTGTGACCATACGTCCCGTTTTGGATAGGATAGTCCTTTTTTTAAGCTCTGTCCTGGCCATCCTGACTTATGGCAAAAGTTGGCATTTGTCTCATTTGCTCAGTTGACAAGAGCAAATCGAACAAATGCCCACTTTTGTCAAAAAAGTGACTTGAAGTGGAACAGGTGAGGGACGGAAGGGAGATACCAGTTCTGCGCAGGGGGGGAAGGTAGGTGGCATGCAGGGCTCGAGCGAGCAGCTATGCCAATATCAGCCCCGCGCAGGGGGAGGGGCAGGGTTCAGTACATGCAGGGCTCTAGCAAGCTGCAACACCAGCCCCATGCAGGTGGGGCGGCAGGGCTCAGGCAGGCAGGGCTCGAACAAGCAGCAGCAACATCAGCTTCAGCCTCGCACAGGGAGGGCGGGCAAGGCTCAAGTGAGCAGCAACGCCAGTCTTGCATGGGGGGCAAGCAGCGACGCCAGCCCCATGTGGGGAGGAGGGCTCGGGCAAGCAGCTCGGGCCAGTCCCGTGTGCTGTCCTATTTTCCCTTTGGGAAATATGGTCACCCTAAGCAGCAAGAATCTACTGAGTACCCTCCTATGGGTAACAGTCTCACAAACATGAAAAAGGAAGGCAAAATAGTAGTGAACACTAATATGGGGAGCTAGATGATAGAAAAGAGAAGAGAAGAAATGGTTACTCACTCTATGAAGTAACTGTGGTTCTTTGAGATGTGTGCCCCTAAGGCTGCTCCATTCTAGGTGCCGTTGTGCCCCCGCATCTTTGAGCAGGGATTTCTCATAGCAGTGTCCATTTGGCCTGCACATGGATCTTACTCAGTCTCATACTCTGTGCTGTTATATAGCACTGTGAGGGTGAACTGCCCTCAGTTCCTTCTCTACCACATGGCTTCATAGCAGAGAACTCCAAAGCTGAGGGGAAGGAGGATGGGTAGTGAAGCAGGGGGACCAGACAACAAATGTGAAAAATTGGGACAGGGGTTGGGGGGCAATAGGAAAAGACCCAAAAATCTGGACTGTTCCTATAAAATCAGGACATTTGATCACCTTAAGTGAAGCTCCCATAGGGACACGCATCTCAAAGAGTTACTACACTACATGAGTAAGCATTTCTTCTTCTTCTTCAAGTAGTGTCCCTAAGGGTGCTCCATTCTAGGTGACTACTGAGCAGTTCCCTTTAAGGAGGAGGTGGCTTTGCCATATTTTTGTCAATACTCGACTCAACTCAGAGCCAAATGCAGCATTGGAAACCAAGTCATGAGTTATTGCATAGTGCTCAGCAATGGTACGTATAGAGGCCTCCATTGCGGCTCTACATATTTCAGTAATGGGAACATTTATGAAAAGGGCTGTAGAAGAGGAAATAGACCTCGTAGAGTGAGTTCGTATGTCAGAGTTCTTAGAGACTACAACATTGGTAGCTACAACTAATGCAGTTGAAAATCTAATTGGAAAGACTTTGTTTAGACACAGACCCTTTTCATCTGTCTGCAATTGAAATAAATAATTTGGAGTCTTTCTGAAAGGATTAATCTTATCAAGATAGAAGGCTGACATCAAATGGGTGCAACTGTGCCGGTCATCAAATGGGTGCAACTGGGCGTCCTCTTTATCTAGGTGAGGTTTAGGGTAGAAAATTGGGAGATGAATGAGTTGATTAATATGGAGCTAGGAAGGTATTTTTGGTGTGGTTGTAATGTGTCCTTGTCTTTGAAAAGTGCTGTGGAAGGGGGATATGCCATAAGGGCACATATTTCCTCAACATGTCAAGCTGACATGATGACTACCAGAAATGCTGTTTTCATCAACAAATGTAGGTGGGAGCAGGTAGCCATCGATTCAAACTGATAGGCTTTCTTAACCATAGTGGTTCCTTTTCCTGTTCAACCACTGGCGAAGATTTGTAGTTTGAAACTTTGTGATAGGCTTTCTTAACCATAGTGGTTATACTGCACTTTTGTGATGCAAAAGTCACTTCACCACAAACATAGCAGAAGTTATCTGCACTGTGCACACAAGTATGAGGCATCTCTGCTCACTTTGGCTAAACAGAAATGTGTCCCTTTGCAAAATCAAACACTGACAAATAAGAGAGCACGACACTGTATGATTTCTAGAGCTGATATAGGGCAATTTGTTCAGCAGAGTGATGTAAGCTTTGTTATGATTGCATCATCCATGACTTCTAGGAATAACATGATGCAATTCATATCATATATGACGCAATACCAGCTGCAGATTGCATCATTCATTGTTTTGCCTAAAAAGCAAGTACTGTCCAAACCCAGTAATAGATTTATTCATAGATCCAGTCAAAGATGTATTTTAGTCATTTCTGGTTTAAATTGAGATCCCTTCCCTTTATAACTCACTTATCTTTCACCATTCCCAAGTCAAGGGTTGTATATACTGACCCAATAGCATATCTTGAAAACTAGAGCCAATCAACAATTTTAAGCATCATTTTTGTTCTCAGTGACCCAGAATTAGTAAAGTTTGACTACATTTATTTCAGAAGCATTTTGGCTGTAGAGCAGTGAAACCTGTTGTTTGTCATCATGACTGGCTGAACAAGAAGTAGGACTGAGTGGACTTGTAGGCTCTAAAGTTTTTTTGAGTGCAGTTATGTAACAAAAAAATTTACATTGGTCAATTGCACTTTCATAATAAAGAGATTGCACTACAGTACTTGTATAAGGTGAATTGAAAAATACTATTTCTTTTGTTTATGTTCTTTACAGTGCAAATATTAGTAATCAAAAATAATAATATAGAGTGAGCACTGTACACTTTGTATTCAGTGTTGTAATTGAAATCAATATATTTGAAAATGTAGAAAAATATCTAAAAATATTTAATAAAATTTCACTTGGTATTCTATTGCTTAATAGTGCAATTAAAACTGTGATTAATTTTTTTTAATTAATCATGTGAGTTAACTGTGGTTAATCAACAGCCCTAGTGGGTATGGAAAGTAGTGTAGTTAGACTGTGTCTGTTCAATGAATAAACAGTCTTGAGCCACCCTTGAAGACATCACATTAGCAGTCTTGCATGGTGTATAATAAAAAGTACTAACTGCCATATGCCCCTACTGCTGAAGATCGTTATTGACCAGGGTTTGAGGGCTGATCTGGATTATGTTGACTACACTGGATAGGGCCTGAATCTGTGCATTGGGAGGTGGGCTCTTGCTACTACTGAATCAAGCTGAGCGTGTATAAATTTTAACTTTTGCACAGGGTTTGAGGTGGCTTTGCAAATTGGCCATGAAGTTACGTCCAGGGAGTAACCTTTCAGAAGTCAAGGTAAAGGAACACCAGAATTCTTTTTCTGCGGAGGTGCGCCACTACTACGAGCATGACCTTTGAAAAGATCCCTGGGGCAGATTATAGGCCAAAAGGGAGCACACTGTACCGAAAATAGTCCTGATAGACAGTGAAACGTAGGTATCTTCTGTGGGATGGGTGGATCGCTATATGGAAATGTGCGTCCTGAACACTGAGGGATGAGAACCAATTCCCTTGGTCCAGTGACAGAATTATTGCTGTGAGCATCACCATTTTGAATTTTTTTGCCCTCAAAGGTGTTCAGTAGCCTTAAATCTAGGATGGGTCTCCAACTGCCATTCTTTTTTGGAACCAGGAAATACCTGGAATAAAACCCCTCTCTTCTGTACTGTATGGAAACCGGTTTTATAGCACCCAACAGTAGAAAAGCGTATTTCCTGTTATAGCAGGTTCTCATGAATGGGGTCCCTGAGGAGGGACAGGGAATGGGGGTTAACAGGCAGAAGAGAGGTAAAGTGCATGGAGTACCCTGTGGAGGTGATCTCCAAAACCCACTTGTCCATAGTGATGGACTCCCAAGCCCACTATAAGTGGTAAAGGCAGTCGCTGAACAGAGGAAGGCAGGTGAATCGATGTAGCAGGTAAGAATGGTGCTTGGAGGTGGAAAGCTGCAAGGTCAAAAGATTTTCTTCTCTAGAACCTCTGTTTCTTGCATTGCGGTTAGTATGACCTTTGGGTGATCGAGATTGGGCGAGACAAAATCTCTGGGCCATCTGGGACTTACAAAACTTTCTCTTGTGGGCAGGTGTATATATCCCAAGAGAACATAAATTAGCCCTGGAGTCCTTTAATGTGTGCAGAGATTTGTCCATGTCATCAGCAAATAGTTTAGTACCATCAAAGGGGAAGTCCTCGACTGTATTGTGGACCTCCTTTGGAAATCTTGAAAGCTGGAGCCAGGAGGCCCTCCTCATAATACCAATGTAGAAATCAAGTGGGCAGCAGTATCAGCAGCATCAAGGAAGATTTGCAGAGATGTCCTGGCAAGCAGCTGCCTTCTTCAATAATTGCCTGGAATTGCTCTCTATGTTCTGCTGGCAGATGCTCAATAAATGAGTTCTGCTTGGTATAATTTGTATGACTGAATTTTGCCATTAAAGCCTGGTAGTTGACTATTTTGAATTGTAAAGTAGCTGATGAGTACGATTTTCTACAAAACAGGACCAGGCACTTATGATCCTTGTTATAAGGTGCAGATTTAGTGCAGTACTGCCTCCCATGTTTGTTAACTGCATCAGCCACCAAAGAGTTAGGAGAGGGATGAGAGGATAAAAATTCGGAGTTCAGAGACAGAACATAATATTTCTTATCTGCTCTCTTGCACGTAGATGGAATTGTGGCTGGGGTGTGCTAGATAACCTTTGCAGGGTCCAGTAGGGCCTCATTAACAGGCAAGGCAATGCGGGTACATGAAGCTGTATGAAGGATGTCAAGCAGCTTATGATGTGATTCTTTGACCTCCTTGTCTCTTAACAAGGTCCTGAAACTACTTGCAATTGTCTGCCAGGGATGGAGGATGTGGTGTAACTGCTTCAGCCAGGGATGAAGAAGAGATGCTGGCCAGTGGAGAGACACCTTCATCAGCCCTACCTTCCAGTTCCACAAAGATTTCTTCCAGAGATTCCAGTTTCCTAGAGAGGGAGGGTGATGAAGGTTGCCTATCTCTGTGATGGGTGGTGCTCAAGGCCCTAGAGAATTGCTAGTAATAGGTCATCCAATGATCCCAGTATGACTGAGGAGGTGGTGCATATGGCATGAGTGGAGGCATCCATGGGTGTTCATACCAGTGAAATGGTGGTTATAGCCATCTCTCATGAGTGATATCAATCTCCTCAGAGACCTCTGGAAAAGAATCTCTATATGAATGGAGAGAAGAGCATTGCACAGATATTGGGGAGACTGAGGAAAGATCTTCATAAGAATCCTCCTCTTCCAATCACTCTATGGTGGTGAAGTGTCATGGAGAACTTGAGAGAAGTCTTGGGAAGTCTTTTGAGAGGAATTTTGGGTCTCTCTCTTAGATGCACTCAAGGAGTATGATGGGGAGATAGTGGAGGCAGTGAACTTACCTGGAGACCAGCGTATGGGGGGAGGAAGTCCCCTGCCCAGGGTCAGAGGCAGGGCACAGTGAGCTCTCCATCATGAGGAGTTGACGTTTGATCTCCCTATTTTTTCTGGCTCTAGATTTTAATGCCAGATAGAAGTGGCACTTTTGGGAAATATGAGATTCCCTGAGGCAACAGATGCACTGGGAGTGTTCATCATTCACCAAGATTGCCTCCCAGAACAACAGGCAACATTTGAAACTTGGGGAACTGGGCATGCCCTTCCAGTAAAGAAAGTTTCAGAGTTTACCTATTAGCTATATATAAAAAGGTGTTTTGTTTTTTAAAACTACTACAACTAAAACTACTAAGTACTAACTACTAAATACCACTAGGAACAACTATAATAAAACTAACTATTAAAAGAGCTAAGGGGACACAGTTGAGGTAAAACTCGGCACAGACTGAGGCTCCGTCTCAAGCCAAGGCAGTTGAGAAGGAACTGAGGGCTGTTCGCCGAGGCAGTGCTATATCACAAGAGCTCGGAGCATAAGACTGAGTAACTCGCATGCACAGACTGAACAGACACTGCTCTGAAAAATCTACAATCAAAGTTGCAGGGGGGTGCAGGCTCATCTAGAATGGAGCACCTATAGGGACACTACTTGAAGAATCAGTTTTGTGGATATATGAAGCATATTGGCTAAAACAGGTAAATTATGTGACCATTTGCAAAGCTCTATAATCCCATTGTACACAGCCCTAGTTGCGTTCCATTACTGAACAAAATTTTAGCAATTAAAAATATATTTTAAGTCTTTACTAATAAGTGGGTTCATTCTACAGTACCTAGGAGTTTTTTTCCAAATAATATAAGTGCATAAACACTGAGTTGTTTTTCATTGTAGGACAGAAAGCTGCCTGTGTCACCTCCTTCTTGCCAGAGTATACCTCTGTAAACATTCTATGGAACTGCAGAACGTCTCAGAAAATTCTATTTGACTAATAATGTACCTGAGGTGGGGGGGAGAGAGAGAAGAGAGTGTATAGGAGGGAATACTTGCACAATGTACTACCCCCATAAGAAGTTTGCTGCTCTAAGCTCTGCAGATCAATTTATGACCCATATTTTATGAAAGGGGACCAAAAGCAGCAAAATAAGACAAAAGAGTAAACAAGCAAGACTGATTAGCTTTTATGACCATCAATCAGTGAAAAATAAAAGAGAAAATAATTAAAGAGAAACTAATAAGCGTCAGAAAGGGTATAATCTGATCATGACAAACCAGAACCACTTTTGTAAATGGTAAATCATATCTCCAGCATTAGATTCCTTTGAAAGCGTTAAATGCACACAACATACATATAGTAAAATATTTCTCCTACATGCACCCTTCCTACATCTTTGCCTCTTAGTGGATAGGTTTCATATTAAAAATAACAGATGTAACACAATCATAGCCACATTGATTGGCTGCATGAAGTTTATTTTTAGAGCAAATGCATACTGTACTTTTCTACATCTAAACTATGCCTTCATCTACTTTTTGATTAGATCATAGGCATAAGTCATTTTACAGACTGAAGAACAGTATTAAAGCAAAGTTCAAGTAAGCTAATTCGATATCTTTAAAAATTCACTTCCTTCCACCTGCTTCTTCAAGTCGCAATGGATACCAAGGAAATACAGACAGGAAATGTTTCTGGTTTCAGAGGAAAGTAACAACGCATTCCTGGACCCAAAAATGCTTACTTAAAATGGAATTATGATTAGGAATACATATCAAATTAACACAGTATTGAGGGAAGATTTACAAAGACACAGACCACAGGTACCTCATTCCCATTGACTTTCAGTGAGAGAGAGACCTTTGAAAATCTACCCCAGAATATCTAATAAAATATGTTAAACTAAACATTTGGATCTTAAGCCACACTGACAGCTTAATTTATTAGTTAACTGACTTGGGAAACTGTGTGTTTTGTTAAGTATCAGAGGGGTAGCCGTGTTAGTCTGAATCTGTAAAAAGCAACAGCGGGTCCTGTGGCACCTTTCTGTTAGTCTTAAAGGTGCCACAGGACCTTTTGTGTGTTTTGTTGTTTACTTTAAACCTAAGGGGATCCAGGGCCGCCCAGAGGATTCAGGGGGCCTGGGGCAAAGCAATTTCGGGGGCCCCTTCCATAAAAAAAAGTTGCAATACTATAGAATACTATATTCTCGTGGGGGATCCTGTAAGGCCCGGGGCAAATTGCCCCACTTGCCCCCCCTCTGGGCAGTCCTGAGGGGATCTTTTGTTTTGTTGTTAAAAATAATAAACATTTCCAGAACATATATAATCACCAACCTAGGAGCACAAAGAGCATAGCCAATAAGAGTATGCCCCTCCTGCAAGTGTCAGAGAGCACATGGTATCACTAATGTATCAAGCTCCTCCTGCAATCTGGCTCTTGAATATCTCCCTACCTGTTTAGGTGGTTGTGGAGGCAGGATAGTTAAGAGAAATGGAATTATTTATGAGTAGGGTGACCAATCAGCTAGTGTGAAAAATCGGGATGGGGGGGGGGGGGGATAATAGGCACCTATATAAGACAAAGCCCCAAAAAATCAGGACTGTCCCTATAAAATCGGGACATCTGGTCACCCTATTTATGAGCCCCACACCTTTTTCCCTGGAAGGAATTAAAAGAAGTGATCTGGTTCCCTGGGCCCCCTTTCCTAGTGGTGTATGAGAAAGAACTGGTTCCCAGTTTCTCAATCCCCCAGTGTGCATATACTAGACCAGCGGTTCTCAAACTTTAGCAATCCGAGGACCCCCATTTTGATGTAAAATTTTTCATTATCAAATGAAAACAGGTTGTAAAATTTTAGAAAAATAAATCCAATTTGAAGACAAATTTCACTGATATTTCTGAAGTGTTTTCAATAGAAAATAAAAATGTATTTTAAAATCTAAGTTTTTAAGTTGACAGCGGCCCTCTGAGTTGCTAAAAATAACCTTAACTGACCCTGTGTGTTCTCTTCACCTTTACTTAATGAAGAACTAGTGTAAATATTACAACTCTACAAACTTTTCGTATCTGTTAACAAGTGAAAAAGAGACGAAGTAGGTGAGGTAATCTCTTTTATTGGATCAACATTACTGTCCTCACCCACGTTGTCTCTCTAATATTCTGGGACCAACACAGTTACAACTACACTGCATAGGAGTGAAAAAGTAATAGAGTCGATGTATGTGCCTCAGCATATTCTGGTGATCATGGCACTCTGGCATCAGCAAGCAATGTGAGGATGGATAAAAGTGTGTGTGGGGAGGTGGGGGGGAAGAGAGATAAGGTCTTCGATTCAAAGGGGAAATGAATGATGTAAATACAGTGAGCTTTCTAGAGCCAAAGAGGGTGGATGGAGTAGAATTGGTTAACACTTTCACACAGGAATGATGGGGAACAGTATTGCTTCTATACTGTATGTTAATGTTGGTAAAATGTTTAATATGAAAAGTACTGTGTAAGTATTAAAAGGTCTATACTGGTAAAGATATTCACATTTTGCCACAAACTTCAGGTAGTCTGAAGGAGGGTCTGTGGCTGAAATGAGGAGTTACTTGGATCTGTATATTTAACATATGAGATGAAGTTTTGGAGTCAAGAGAAAAATTATAGATTAGACTTGATTGTTGAGAAAAAGGAAGTTTCTGGATAGAGGATGAGTTGATACAGGATCAGAGTTCAAGTTAATTGCAGAACCTTAAAACAAAAGTTTTCAGGCTTTTTTAATTTACTAAAATGTTTCAACAGCTTTGCTTTAATTTATTTGGTAGTATTTACAAATTTAACCATGTAAAAGGAGGAAGATTTATGTCTGATAATGTCAAACAACGTAGTTTATGAAAGAATAAAACAAGTTTCCTTGCACCCAGATAGTAGAGTTGCACAATCTGTAATGTTTATCATACATAATGCTATGGCTATGGGTCATTGGCAGTGAGAAGTGAAATTGGGACCTCTGGATCTTAAAGCATGAGCCTCTAGTGCCCGACCTAATAGGTCCTGCTGTGCTGGTTCAAAGCCAGCAGCAGACTCATGAACCTCTGTTTAGCATAGCCACTACTTGAGGAAGACAAGCAACACACAGAATTGGCATAGGTTACACATAACTGAGCACAAAATATTCATTTATGACAGTGAATATAGCAAGAGTACCTGCCATCATAGATATAATATCAAAGGAAGAAAGCAGAATTCTTACCTTACAAAAGAGCTTAAAAGAAGTCCAACAAACCCCACTGCAGCTCCAACAATGGCTATTATTCGACAACCAAATATGTCTGTGAATACACTGACTAAGGGAGAGCAGAAGAAAATCATTCCCATGGACAGGGAACTCACCCAGGCTGCAGAAAACACAGGGTTGGCATTAGGAATAAGAGATTGATTCAAGCTTTCAATTATATGATGTGAGAACAGATTGTAATAGTTTTGTTTTAATGGAAACAACATGGAAGCATATGGTAAAAATAGAATGAAAGAAATACAGGGCTGGAAGAGACCTCAAGAGGCACAGGCGCAACTCTGTCAGTGCTCCAGGCTGGAGCACCCATGGAAAAAAATAGTGGGTGCTCAGCATCCACCGGCCACAGCTGTTCCTTGTCCCCACTCATCAGCTGATGGCGGGGGCGCTGCCACCACTGCCCAGCAGCTGATAGGGACTGTCCCGCCACCAAAGAAGCTGATAGGGGGTGCCACTGCCAAACAGCTGTTTGGTGGCTTAGGGATGGGATTGGGGGAGGGCAAAGAGGCGGTTGAGCGGGAGCCTCGGAGAATGGGGGCAGGAAGAGGTGGGGCAAGGGCAAAGCCTTGAGGGAAGGGGCGGAGTGGGGGCAGGGCCTCATGGCGAAGCAGGGGTTGAGCACCCCCAGCAAAAAGGAAAAGTTGGTGCTTGTGTCAAGAGGTCATCTAGTCTACCCCTTCCCTCCCTCCCCCGGAAGACCAGCATACACCTAGATCATCTCTGGCAGTGTGTGTCTAACCTCACCTTAAAATACTTTAAGTGACGGGGATTCTACAACCTGCAACCTATTCCGATACTTAACTATTTCTAACTATAATTCTAACTTGATCATCCCTAACATTCTAACCTAAATGTCCCTTGCTGCAGATTAATCTGATTTCCTCTTGTACTTCCTTTAGTTGACATGAAAAAAAAATTGATCACCATCCCCTTGGTAACAGTCCTTAACATATTTGAAGACTGTAGACAAGGCCCTCTTCAGTCTTCTTTTCTCAAGACCAAACATACCTGAAAGCTTGTCTCTCTCATTAACAGAAGTTGGTACAATAAAAGATATGACCTCACCCACCCTTGTGTCTCAAAGGTATTAGCCTTTTTGGCAACCACATCATATTGTTGGCTCATGTTCAACAGGTGATCTGCTATAACCCCCAGAGCCTAGTCAGCAGTACTACTGCCTAGGCAGTTGTTCTCCATTTTGTAACTGTGCATTTGATTTTTCCTTCCCAAGTGAAGTACTTTGCACTTCACTTAATTTCATTGTATTGAATTCAGACCAATTCTCTAATTTGTCAGGATTGTTTTGAATTCTAATCCAGGCCTCCAAAGTGCTTGCAATCCCTCCTAGCTGGGTGTCATCTTCAAATTTTAGAAGCATACTCTTCACCTCAATATCCAAGTCATTAATGAAAATATTTAATTGTACCAGACCCAGAACAGACCCCTGCAGGGCCACAGTAGATATGCCCTCGCAGTCTGACAGCAAACCATTGACAATTACTCTTTGAGTCCTGTCTTTCATAGATTCATAGATTATAGGACTGGAAGGGACCTCGAGAGGTCATAGAGTCCAGTCCCCTGCCCGCATGGCAGGACCAAATACTGCCTAGACCATCCCTAATAGACATTTATCTAACCTACTCTTAAATATCTCCAGAGACGGAGATTCCACAACCTCCCTAGGCAATTTGTTCCAGTGTTTAACCACCCTGACAGTTAGGAACTTTTTCCTAATGTCCAATCTAGACCTCCCTTGCTGCAGTTTAAACCCATTGTTTCTGGTTCTATCCTTAGAGGCTAAGGTGAACAAGTTCTCTCCCTCCTCCTTATGACACCCTTTTATATACCTGAAAACTGCTATCATGTCCCCTCTCAGTCTTCTCTTTTCCAAACTAAACAAACCCAATTCTTTCAGCCTTCCTTCATAGGTCATGTTCTCAAGACCTTTAATCATTCTTGTTGCTCTTCTTTGGACCCTTTCCAGTTTCTCCACATCTTTTTTAAAATGCGGCGCCCAGAACTGGACACAATACTCCAGCTGAGGCCTAACCAGAGCAGAGTAGAGCGGAAGAATGACTTCTCGTGTCTTGCTCACAACACACCTGTTAATGCATCCCAGAATCATGTTTGCTTTTTTTGCAACAGCATCACACTGTTGACTCATATTTAGCTTGTGGTCCACTATAACCCCTAGATCCCTTTCTGCCGTACTCCTTCCTAGACAGTCTTTTCCCATTCTGTATGTGTGAAATTGATTTTTCCTTCCTAAGTGGAGCACTTTGCATTTGTCTTTGTTAAACTTCATCCTGTTTAACTCAGACCATTTCTCCAATTTGTCCAGATCATTTTGAATTATGACCCTGTCCTCCAAAGTAGTTGCAATCCCTCCCAGTTTGGTATCATCCGCAAACTTAATAAGCGTACTTTCTATGCCAATATCTAAGTCGTTGATGAAGATATTGAACAGAGCCGGTCCCAAAACAGACCCCTGCGGTACCCCACTCGTTACGCCTTTCCAGCAGGATTGGGAACCATTAATAACAACTCTCTGAGTACGATTATCCAGCCAGTTATGCACCCACCTTATAGTAGCCCCATCTAATTTGTATTTGCCTAGTTTATCGATAAGAATATCATGCGAGACCGTATCAAATGCCTTACTAAAGTCTAGGTATACCACATCCACCGCTTCACCCTTATCCACAAGGCTCGTTATCCTATCAAAGAAAGCTATCAGATTGGTTTGACATGATTTGTTCTTCACAAATCCATGCTGGCTATTCCCTATCACCTTACCACCTTCCAAGTGTTGGCAGATGATTTCCTTAATTACTTGCTCCATTATCTTCCCTGGCACAGAAGTTAACTAACTGGTCTGTAGTTACCTGGGTTGTTTTTATTTCCCTTTTTATAGATGGGCACTATATTTGCCCTTTTCCAGTCTTCTGGAATCTCTCCCGTCTCCCATGACTTTCCAAAGATAATAGCTAGAGGCTCAGATACCTCCTCTATTAGCTCCTTGAGTATTCTAGGATGCATTTCATCAGGCCCGGGTGACTTGCAGGCATCTAACTTTTCTAAGTGATGTTTAACTTGTTCTTTTTTTATTTTATCCGCTAAACCTACCCCCTTCCCATTAGCATTCACTGTGTTAGGCATTCCTTCAGACTTCTCGGTGAAGACCGAAACAAAGAAGTCATTAAGCATCTCTGCCATTTCCAAGTTTCCTGTTACTGTTTCTCCCTTTCAACCTGTTACGGTGGGTACCTTATAGTAATTTCATCTAGACTACATTTCCCTAACATCATGTGGGACTGTGTCACACGCCTTATGAAAATCAAGCTAAAACATATTATGGCTTCTCCCTATCCACTAGGCCAGCAGTCCCCAAACTTTTGAGGGTCACATTCCCCCTTCCCCGGCCCCCTTTCCCCCTCCAGAGCTGGAGCCAGGAGTGGGGCCGTGACTGGGGGCGGGGGGGAAGAGCCCTTTTGATACGGTCTCCCACAGTATTCTTGCCGCCAAGTTAAAGAAGTATGGGCTGGATGAATGGACTGTAAGGTGGATAGAAAGCTGGCTAGATCGTCGGGCTCAACGGGTAGTGATCAATGGCTCCATGTCTAGTTGGCAGCCGGTTTCAAGCGGAGTGCCCCAAGGGTCGGTCCTGGGGCTGGTTTTGTTTAATATCTTTATTAATGATCTGGAGGATAGTGTGGACTGCACTCTCAGCAAGTTTGCAGATGACATTAAACTAGGAGGCGTGGTAGATACACTAGAGGGTAGGGATCGGATACAGAGGGACCTAGACAAATTAGAGGATTGGGCCGAAAAAAACCTGATGAGGTTCAACAAGGACAAGTGCAGAGTCCTGCACTTAGGACGGAAGAATCCCATGCACTGCTACAGACTAGGGACCGAATGGCTAGGAAGCAGTTCTGCAGAAAAGGACCTAGGGGTCACAGTGGACGAGAAGCTGGATATGAGTCAACAGTGTGCCCTTGTTGCTAATGGCGTTTTGGGCTGTATAAGTAGGGGCATTGCCAGCAGATCGAGGAATGTGATCGTTCCCCTTTATTCGACATTGGTGAGGCCTCATCTGGAATACTGTGTCCAGTTTTGGGCCCCACACTACAAGAAGGATGTGGAAAAATTGGAAAGAGTCCAACGGAGGGCAACAAAAATGATTAGGGGTCTGGAGCACATGACTTATGAGGAGAGGCTGAGGGAACTGGGATTGTTTAGTCTCCAGAAGAGAAGAATGAGGGGGGATTTGATAGCAGCCTTCAACTACCTGAAGGGGGGTTCCAAAGAGGATGGAGCTCGGCTGTTCTCAGTGGTGGCAGATGACAGAACAAGGAGCAATGGTCTCAAGTTGCAGTGGGGAAGGTCCAGGTTGGATATTAGGAAAAACTATTTCACTAGGAGGGTGGTGAAACACTGGAATGAGTTACCTAGGGAGGTGGTGGAGTCTCCTTCCTTGGAGGTTTTTAAGGCCCGGCTTGACAAAGCCCTGGCTGGGATGATTTAGTTGGGAATTGGTCCTGCTTTGAGCAGGGGGTTGGACTAGATGACCTCTTGAGGTCCCTTCCAACCCTGATATTCTATGATTCTAAGACATGTACCAGGGTAAGGGGGCCAAGGCTGGGACTGCAGCTGGGGGTGGGTCCGGGAATGGGGCCACGGCCAGGGGCGGAGGCTGGGGGCAGGAGTGGAGCTGACAGCCGGGCCTGCGGCAAGGGGGCAGGAGCAGAGTCATGCTGAGGTTGACGATAGGGCCAGGCACAGGGCCAGGAGCCGGGGGCGCAGCTGGGGGCAGGACCAGAGCAGAATTGGGGGCGGGGAGGGGCTGGGTGGCGCCCCCTCCCCGCCCCCCGTGGGGCCTGGCCATGCCCTGTCATGCCCACCAGACATTCCTCCACACCCCGAGGGGGGCACACCCCACACTTTGTGGACCTCAGCACTAAGCCAATAAACCTGTCAAAGAAAGACATTTGCATGATTTATTCTTGACAAATCCATGTTGGCCATTATCTATCACCCTATTATTTTCTAGGTGCTTACAAATTGATTGTTTAGTAATTGTTCCAGTATCTTTCCAGGTATCAAAATTAGGCTGACTGGCATATAATTCCCCAGGTCCACTTTGTTCCCCTTTTAAAGACAGGCATTAACCTTGCCCTTCTCCAGTCCTCTATAGTTAATATTTCAACATGTACCTTAACAGTGGCAGAAATTGAAAGCTGGATAAATTTAATATGTTAAGTAAAATTGGATGTTACCTGCGCCAGTAATACAATCAACCTACAAACATTTTTTGCAATTTTCCCCCCCAGAGATCAATCTAGCATTCAAACTTAATTGCTTGACTTTCTTCCAAGGTAACTTTCTTAGCTCACTCTGCGCCATAGTTTACTCTCTGCTCCATGCCTCTTCTTTAACTTGTGATTTTCTACTCCAAGACAGCAATGAACTCACCTCACATGATTAGGTCTCAAACGCTGTTCTAGAATAAAAGGGTCTGAAATGTTCAGAACCAGAGGCACAGACTGAGTTCCCAGGGGTGCTCGACCTCTGCTCTACCTTAGCCCCACCCCACTCCACCCTTCTCCCAGCCCTGCCTCTTCCTGCTCTGCCTCCTACCCCAAGTGCACCCCTCCCTCCCTCCACCTCTTCCTGCCCCTGCTCCTCCCCTTCCCTGCCCCCAGCACCTCCTGCATGCTGCTGAACAGCTGATCGCAGTGGGTGGGAGGCGCTGGGAGGAAGGGAAAGAAGCTGATCAGCAGGGCCCATCGGTTAACACCTGGAGTGAGGACAATTAACACATAAAAAACATTGCTGCCAACCTAAAACAAAAGAGCATAGAGCCCATGGAGGATGGATACTTAGGGTTTGTCCACATGGGAAAATTTACCAACATAATTATGCCACTATAATTGTACCACTATAACTCCTGTTGTGGACATACTTAGGCTACGTCTACACTACGGGGGGGGGGGGGGGGGGGGGAGAGGGGCGATCGATTTCAGATACGCAAATTCAGCTACGGGAATAGCGTAGCTGAATTTGACGCATCTGATCCAACATACCCCACATTGAGGACGGAGGCAAATCGACCGCCGTGGCTCCCCCATCAACGGTGCTTACTCCTATCTGGGCTGGTGGAGTACGCGCGTCGATTCGGGGATCGATTATCGCGTCCCGATGAGACGGGATAAATTAATTCCCCGAGAGATCGATTTCTACCCGCCGATCCGGGCGGGTAGTGAAGACAAGCCCTTATTTCAAAGTAAGAATCCCTCTTTCCAGATTAGTTTAGGTCACTTCCAAAGAGTGTCCACATGAGGAGTTGCATGTCCAGCTTTTCTAAATAATCCTTAACTTGTTCTTTCACCACTGAGGCCTGCTCACCTACTCCCCATGCTGTGTTGCCCAGTGCAGTAGTCTGGGAGCTGCCCTTGTCTGTGAAGTCCGAGGCAAAAAAAAGTGTTAAGTACTTCAGCTTTTTCTACATCATCTGTCACTATGTTGCCTCCCCCATTCAGTAAGGGTCCCACACTTTCCCTGACCTTCTTCTTGTTGCTAACATACCTGTAGAAATCCTTCTTGTTACCCTTCACATCCCTTTCTAGCTGCAACTCCAGTTGTGCCTTGGCCTTCCTGATTAGACCCCTGCATGCTCTAGCAATATCTTTATACTCCTCCCTAGTCATCTGTCCAAATTTCCACTTCTTGTAAGCTTCCTTTTTCGAGTTTAAGCTCATCGAATATTTCACTGTTAAGCCAAGCTGGTCGCCTGCCATATTTGCTATTCTTTCTGCACTTTGGGATGGTTTGTTCCTGCACCCTCAATAAGGCTTCTTTAAAATACAGCCAGCTCTCCTGGACTCCTTGCCCCTCATATTAGCCTGCCTGGGGATCCTGTCCATCAATTCCCTAAAGGAGTGTCTGCTTTTCTGAAATCCGGGGTCCGTATTTTGCTACTCCTTTCTTCAGGATCCTGAACTCAACCATCTCATGGTCACTGCTGCCTAGGTTGCCACCCACTTCTACTTCCTAAGAAAACAAAACACAATGCCAAGATCATTGAAAATTATACATGTTAATTGATATTATAAGACAGGGGAGGGGAGAGTGGAGAGGAATTGCCAAAAATGTCTTTTTTAAAAAAAATTACATATGAAGTCAAGATTACCACTCTTCACTGGAATTTTTCAGGATTAAAACGCCAAACATACTGGATCATGTTAAGTTTAACTGATGACCACAAACTAGAGAGTATTTATTCAATCAGCAGAGTTCGTCTCACCAAAACTGCTATTGCCTGCACATGAATGTAGTGGAAACTCGAATAGAGAACTTAACTGTCTGTAGCCAGCATCCCTACAAGCTGAGTCAGAAAGAGATTGCCTTCCTGGACAAGACAACAGGAGATGTGCAAAGCCTGGGTGAGCTACAAATCATTTAACATATTACAGAGAACATTTAACTACTGAATTAACCCATCCAGCACTAGTAGAACAAGAACTGATATTGGTGAGGTTTTACTGCTAGGAAGCTAACCATACTATTCCATTCTCTTTACTTGACATAGGAAAACAGCAACTGCCATTTAGAAATCAGATCTACAGTCCATCTAATTCATAACCCTGTCTCCAGCAGTGGCCAGCACCAGATGTTTTGAAGAACATGCAAGAAACCTGAAAATGGGAAATTACAGAATAAATCCATAGAGATTTTTTCTTCCCACTCTCCATGAGTCAGAGGTCGTTTTATATCACAAGCAGGAAAGGGGAGGGAGTTCATTCCCTTCCAAATGTTTGGAAGGTTTTTTGTTTGGTTTGTTTTAAATGCAATCCTAAAGTTAATGTGGATGTTTTCATTAGCCATAACAAAAAAAACAAAACAAAAAGACATTCACTTGCTGGAACTCCAAGGCCTTGTCTACACACACAACGTGTACCACTTTAACTGTTCTGGTACAGTTATACCAGAACAACTCCTTAGGGTACATCTACACTACAGGGGGGGGAGTCGATTTAAGATACGCAAATTCAGCTACGTGAATAGCGTAGCTGAATTCGACGTATCGCAGCCGACTTACCCTGCTGTGAGGACGGCGGCAAAATCGACTTCTGCGGCTTTCTGTCGACGGCGCTTACTCCCACCTCCGCTGGTGGAGTAAGAGCGCCAATTCGGGGATCGATTGTCGCGTCCCAATGGGATGCGATAAATCGATCCCCGAGAGGTCGATTTCTACCCGCCGATTCAATTGATGCAATTATACTGGTATAAAGTGCTTATACTATCTGTGTCTACACTGCCACTTTCAGCACTAAAACTTTAGTCGTTCACGGATGTGAAAACACACCCCCGAGTGACAAAAAAAGTTTTAGCGCTGAAAAGCGCCAGTATAGGCAGCGCTTTGTTCCTGGTGATAAAGCTACCACTGCTTGTTCGGAGTGGTTATTTTTATAATGGCCGGGAGAGCTGTCCCCCGGCTATAAAGCGTGACTACACTGCCCACGTCACAGCACTGCCACAGCCGCACTGTAACGTGGGCAGAGTAGTCACGCTTTATCGCTGGGGGAGAGCTCTCCTGGCAATAAAAAATAACCACCCCAAATGAGAGGGTGGTAGCTTTATCGCCGGGAACAAAACGCAGTCTATACTGGCGCTTTTCAGTGCTAAAACTTTTGTCGCTCAGGGGGGTGGTTTTTTACACTCGTGAACAACTAAAGTTTTAGCACTGAAAGTGGCAGCCTAAGAGGCTGCACTGATACAACTTTAAAAAAAAATAAAGAGAAACAAATTCCTAATTAAAGTAGGTATACTAGTATAAAATTTGTGCGTAGACCAGGCCCAGATTCCCCTGTACTCACTCAGTTAGTTGTGTCTCACTTCGTTTGGAGATTGTTATTCTGAAACACACAAACACACAAAGAAAAAGGAAAAGGAAAAGGAAAAGGAAAGAAAAGCAAGTGCTCGCAGAGACAGCGAAAAATTATAAACAAACAGGTAAATAAATAAGATCTGTGGAGACTCTATTCAGTGCTTAATTTGTAATGAAAGAGGTGCCAGGCTCAAGCAATTTATTTTACATTCATAACTGATACAGCAAGCCCAGAGGTGCGGGGGTATGAACTGCCAAGCTTAGACATGACGGTGCTCAGCCCCTGCAAACCCTGGTACAAATTAGGCAATCTTATATCACTGTGTAATATTCCATTTGGCAAACATTTTCTTTTACATAAAATAACAATTTCCCCTAATACAAGAAGGTGCAGCCAAGAACCCCACCTCATCACCACCCCCGTGGCCAGAGTGTGCGAGGATGCGTCTAAAACTGCTTGCAGGGAGGCCTGGGAAACCAACTGCCCTTCCTCTACCAGTGCAGAGAACTTCGCAAGAGTCTTGTGGCAGGAGCTCCGAAAACTTAGCCATCGCCGAGAAGGTGGTGTGCCCGTGGCAGCTTATGATGGCCTGCTGGTTAGCTATGCAGAGTTGCAGGCCCCCTATCGAATAGACCTTCCTGCCAAACAGGTCCAATCTTTTCACCTATTTTTAGGGGTGAAGCCTTGGAAACCCTGCCACTTCCTCTGATTGGCCACATCAATCACCAAAGAGTCTGGGGGATGGTGTGTATATAGGTGTTCATACCCCTTAGATGGTACCAAATAGCGCCTTTCAGTTCTTTTGGCCATAGAGGCCAGAGAAGCGGGGGTCTGCCACAGAGATTTTGATGTGTCCACTACTGTCTTTATCAGTGGCAGGGCAACCCTCGATGGACCGGAGGGAGCGAGGATGTCCACAACAGGGTCAGACTCCTCTGCCACCTCCTCTGCCTGTATCCCCAGGCTTTGGGCAGCCCATCGCAAGAGCTGCTGGAGAATTCAATTGTCATCGAGAGATGGGGCCACTGATGTCCCCGCGACTGCTTCATCCAGTAAGGATGAGGATGAGAAGACTGGCAGTGGACCTTGCTCACTACCCTCAGCACCCTTCGGGTCCCTCAGCACACGGTACTTGAGAGGCTGCGGTGCCGGTGGAAGATTCGGTGCTGCGGCCAGTGCCGGGGTCGGTAGGTCCTGCGGTGCCGAGCTCAACGGTGCTGGCAGGGCCATAGCTGGAGCCCTCAGCGGTGCTGCTGCCTGGAGGGTCAATGCCGGAGCTGGTTGTACCAGCGGGGCCATCACTTCGGACAACGGTGCTGCTGGTGTTGTCTGCGGTACAAAGATCGCTGAAGACACCGATGCCGTCCGGGATCTTGGACTATGGGCCTGACCCTGACGGTAAGCCCAGGGTGTCCTGGGTGGATGGCTGCCACTGCTGTGGCCACAGTGCTGGGTAGGGTTGGTGGCTCTGGCGTGACCTGAACCTACTGTTCCTCGATCTGCTGGAGTGATAAGAGTCCACCTTCAAGGTCTCTGAGTAGGAGGACCACGGAGGAGCAGTACCCTGGGTCACTGGCGAGTGGTGCCACGAGGCCGGGGATTGGTGCAGCTCCTCTGTCTGCGCGAGCCGTGCCGGGGGCACCGGGGATGGAGCGAGGCGGGCCGTCCTCACTGGTTTGCCCCTAGAGTGAAAGGGGGGGCGCGCAATCACTGGCGACTTGTCCCTCCTCTGAAGGGAGGATGGTACCGGGAGGCGCATCAGGTCCCTGGCCGCCTCAAACGCCTCTGGCGTTGATGGTAGCTGCAGGGAGTCGCCTTGGCGATCTGGGGATCAAGGAGGATTTGTACTTGACTGGATCCCGGCCAGGGCAGGAGTTGACAATACCCTGGAAGGCGGCAGAGAAAAGGCGGTCTGTCCCGATGCACTCATGGACGCCACTGACCCCAGGGGTTTCGATTGAGGGGACCAACCCCTCTTTGGTCTCTTCTTATCTGAGTTATCTTAAGTGCCTATACACAAATGCAAGAAGCCTGGGAAACAAGCAGGGAGAACTGGAAGTCCTGGCACAGTCAGGGAACTATGACGTGATTGGAATAACAGAGACTTGGTGGGATAACTCACATGACTGGAGTACTGTCATGGATGGATATAAACTGTTCAGGAAGGACAGGCAGGGCAGAAAAGGTGGGGGAGTTGCGTTGTATGTAAGAGAGGAGTATGACTGCTCAGAGCTCCAGTATGAAACTGCAGAAAAACCTGAGAGTCTCTGGATAAAGTTGAGAAGTGTGAGCAACAAGGGTGATGTCGTGGTTGGAGTCTGCTATAGACCACCAGACCAGGGGGATGAGGTGGACGAGGCTTTCTTCTGGCAACTAGCAGAAGTTGATAGATCGCAGGCCCTGGTTCTCATGGGAGACTTTAATCACCCTGATATCTGCTGGGAGAGCAATACAGCGGTGCACAGGCAATCCAGGAATTTTTTGGATAGTGTAGGGGACAATTTCCTGGTGCAAGTGCTGGAGGAACCAACTAGGGGCAAAGCTTTTCTTGACCTGCTACTCACAAACAGGGAAGAACTAGTAGGGGAAGCAAAAGTGGATGGGAACCTGGGAGGCAGTGACCATGAGATGGTCGAGTTCAGGATCCTGACACAAGGAAGAAAGGAGAGCAGCAGAATACGGACCCTGGACTTCAGAAAAGCAGACTTTGATTCCCTCAGGGAACAGATGGGCAGGATCCCCTGGGAGAATAACATGAAGGGCAAAGGGGTCCAGGAGAGCTGGCTGTATTTTAAAGAATCCTTATTGAGGTTGCAGGAACAAACCATCCCGATGTGTAGAAAGAATAGTAAATATGGCAGGCGACCAGCTTGGCTAAACAGTGAAATCCTTGCTGATCTTAAACGCAAAAAAGAAGCTTACAAGAAGTGGAAGATTGGACAAATGACCAGGGAGGAGTATAAAAATATTGCTCACGCGTGCAGGAGTGAAATCAGGAAGGCCAAATCACACTTGGAGTTGCAGTTAGCAAGAGATGTTAAGAGTAACAAGAAGGGTTTCTTCAGGTATGTTAGCAACAAGAAAAAAATCAAGGAAAGTGTGGGCCCCTTACTGAATGAGGGAGGCAACCTAGTGACCGAGGATGTGGAAAAAGCTAATGTACTCAATGATTTTTTTGCCTCTGTCTTCACGCACAAGGTCAGCTCCCAGATTGCTGCACTGGGCAGTACAGCATGGGGAGAAGGTGACCAACCCTCTGTGGAGAAAGAAGTGGTTCGTGACTATTTAGAAAAACTGGACGTGCACAAATCCATGGGGCCGGATGCGCTGCATCCGAGGGTGCTAAAGGAGTTGGCGGGTGAGATTGCAGAGCCATTAGCCATTATTTTTGAAAACTCATGGCGATCGGGGGAGGTCCCAGATGACTGGAAAAAGGCTAATGTAGTGCCCATCTTTAAAAAAGGGAAGAAGGAGGATCCGGGGAACTACAGGCCAGTCAGCCTCACCTCAGTCCCTGAAAAAATCATGGAGCAGGTCCTCAAGGAATCAATTATGAAACATTTAGAGGAGAGGAAAGTGATCAGGAACAGTCAGCATGGATTCACGAAGGGGAAGTCGTGCCTGACTAACCTAATTGCCTTCTATGATGAGATAACTGGCTCTGTGGATGAGGGGAAAGCAGTGGATGTGTTATTCCTTGACTTTAGCAAAGCTTTTGATACGGTCTCCCACAGTATTCTTGCCGCCAAGTTAAAGAAGTATGGGCTGGATGAATGGACTGTAAGGTGGATAGAAAGCTGGCTAGATCGTCGGGCTCAACGGGTAGTGATCAATGGCTCCATGTCTAGTTTGCAGCTGGTTTCAAGCGGAGTGCCCCAAGGGTCGGTCCTGGGGCCGGTTTTGTTTAATATCTTTATTAATGATCTGGAGGATGGTGTGGACTGCACTCTCAGCAAGTTTGCAGATGACACTAAACTAGGAGGCGTGGTAGATACACTAGAGGGTAGGGATCGGATACAGAGGGACCTAGACAAATTAGAGGATTGGGCCGAAAAAAACCTGATGAGGTTCAACAAGGACAAGTGCAGAGTCCTGCACTTAGGACGGAAGAATCCCATGCACTGCTACAGACTAGGGACCGAATGGCTAGGTAGCAGTTCTGCAGAAAAGGACCTAGGGGTCACAGTGGACGAGAAGCTGGATATGAGTCAACAGTGTGCTCTTGTTGCCAAGAAGGCTAATGGCATTTTGGGCTGTATAAGTAGGGGCATTGCCAGCAGATCGAGGGACGTGATCGTTCCCCTTTATTCGACATTGGTGAGGCCTCATCTGGAATACTGTGTCCAGTTTTGGGCCCCACACTACAAGAAGGATGTGGAAAAATTGGAAAGAGTGCAGCGGAGGGCAACAAAAATGATTAGGGGTCTGGAGCACATGACTTATGAGGAGAGGCTGAGAGAACTGGGATTGTTTAGTCTCCAGAAGAGAAGAATGAGGGGGGATTTGATAGCAGCCTTCAACTACCTGAAGGGGGGTTCCAAAGAGGATGGAGCTCGGCTGTTCTCAGTGGTGGCAGATGACAAGGAGCAATGGTCTCAAGTTGCAGTGGGGGAGGTCCAGGTTGGATATCAGGACAAACTATTTCACTAGGAGGGTGGTGAAACACTGGAATGCGTTACCTAGGGAGGTGGTGGAGTCTCCTTCCTTGGAGGTTTTTAAGGCCCGGCTTGACAAAGCCCTGGCTGGGATGATTTAGCTGGGAATTGGTCCTGCTTTGAGCAGGGGGTTGGACTAGATGACCTCTTGAGGTCCCTTCCAACTCTGATATTCTATGATTCTTCTTTACCGGCACCAGGGATTCAGAGCGGTGCCACACCAAGGCCAATTTCTTATGGCCCGAGCTGTGGCGGTGCCGAAGGGCCTTGGAGTCCTTGGTTGGTGCCAGTTCACGCACAGTCGGCGCCACAGCACTGCATGCCACAAGAACATACTTGGCGCTGGTTCGGTGGGTCCCGGGTCAGAGTGTGGGCGTAACACCGCCTCCATCAACAGAAATTTAAGTCTCTGTTCCCGGTCTTGGAGGGTTCTGGGATGGAAACCCTTACAGATACGGCACTTCTCTTTCTGGTGACTCTCTCCAAGGCACCGCAGGCAGGAAGAGTGAGGGTCATTCTTGGGCATAAACTTGCTGCAGTCCTCACAGAGCATAAACCCTGGAGACCCAGGCATACCCCAGAAGGGGAAACATTGTTGGGGGAACCCCCCCAAACAAACTAACTACTACTAAGAACCAATTATTAACTAAGAAAAAACGATGTACACGATATGCTATAAGACACTGCTAAAGCGCTTGCTACAGGAGCGAGCGATGTTCCAGCTAGCTGTCACCAGCGTTAAGACGGAACTGAGGGGGTGGAGGGTCGGCAGGGCCCTATATTCGGCGCCATGAAGGTGCGACTCCAGGAGGCTCCCAGGCCAACCCTACAGACGCTGCTAAGGGAAAAGTCTTCCGGCTGGCGAGCACACAGCGTGCACAAACCTGGTTGGAATGTACATGAACAATCACTCGAAGAAGAACATCAAGATTCACAAGACCCGTTAAGTAACTGAAAAGAATAGAAATATTGTCCTTTTCCTCTCCTGCCATACTCATTTATAATACAAACAAACCCCCCCAATTATGTTAAAAGAAAATTGTTTAGGAGGCAAAAAAATCAAGCACTCAAGAGTTTGCAAATACCAGAATTTAGGTTGCCTATGTAACCTTAATTCTGCCTCTTTGCACTTGAATGAACACAGAATTATTCATTTCATCATGTTCTTTTCCAGAGCACTCATCACCAAAGTATCTAAGTGCCTCACAATTAATTTACTCACACTGCGAGATAAGAGTACCAGACCCATTTTACAAAAGGGGAAACTGACATAAAGAGAGAGAGGCCCCAGGCCAAATAATGAATGGCAGAGCCAGATTAAAACTCAGGACCTCATGATTCCCAATCCTGTAATCATTATCCAGAGCACATTCCCTTAGAGATGCTGATCAGCCACAGTTCCCATTAAAGTTAATTTCAGTTATGAGTACTTAGAACTCCAGAATATCAGGTCCCACGGTCTAAGATCAGACATCCAGAAAATGAGGAACATACAATCAGTGGCCACCTGACAAACTTTTAAATTACTTTGGCTTAAGTAACTTGCTGAGCATCGTGTAGGACAGGTTGCGAAAAACTTTTTGCTGAGCACCCCTTCAGAGATTCATGTTCCATGAGCACCTCCCCTCATAGGACTGGGAGGGGTGCCAGGTACCCAGAGGGTCCAGGTGTGGATGGGAGAGAAGAAAGGGTGCCAAAAACCCACAAGGGGAGGGGAATTAGTCACCATGTGGCAGTCAAGGAACCCTTGCGCTCCCTACAGAGATTGGAAGGTCTCAGCTACTAGGACCCAGCTCACCTGTCTCGCTCACTTCCCCCTGCACAGGGGAAATGAATGGGAACATGCTGAAGGGCCAGGGTTGGGAGGAGAGCATAAGTCTGCACTCATGAGTACTGGCCTCCCTGCTGGACTCACACCTCTCCTGACCCCGAAACTTCATTGCAGCTCCTTCTACATTCCCTGCCCAGGCACTATCCAGCAAGGGCCATGCTGAAGGGGGCTCTGTCCAGCAGGGGGGGGGCAGAACTCCTGGGATGTAGCCTTCGGCTCCCTGCTTGCAGAATCCTCCCAGCAGAAAAGAGCAAATGGAAGTTAAGATCTGTGACCCCTACCTGTATTTCACACATGGGGTATGTGTGTGCACCCTGTGCTTGAGACTGGAAAATCCTACAAGTATGTCACACTGTCTGAAGTGGCTCACAACCATGAGTGCCTACCTTAGGACAGACACCCCAAACTGGTGGTATGTTCTATAATTAGATTTCACCAAGCCTGTAACAAATGTGAACTCCTGGATACTATATCAGTCTTACCATGGAGTCATAGCCAGTCCCCTTAGACTCTCCAGTCTATTGTGCCACCAGGCAAACTGGACTTAGTGATAAATGGTCACTTACACCAAAAATCACAAAATATTCAGGTTGCTTCCAGTGAAAAGACCAGCCACTTACCTCAGATCAATTGGTACCCTAGATCTTAGACCAAAGACAACACCTGTACCCAATCCTGTAATAAACTATCTAAAGGTTCATTAACTAGGAAGGAAAAAAAAAGTTATCTACAGGTTAAAGCCAGCAAACAGACCCCACACAAATGAGTTACCATCTAAATCCTAAGAGTGACAGAGTTGTAGGGATCTGTCAATTCAAAGTGTCTTTCAGGACGGACCCAGGGGATGAGCCCTGGGGATCTCTGGCTTCAGTTTACTGGCACTGGCCCTGTGAGAGTTCAAACAGCAAAGAGATAAAAAAATCTTCATGTCAACTATTTTTATTTTCCTCTTCCAACATTCAAACTGATGGGACAAGGCCTTCTGCATTTACTTCTCCATGGGTAGATGAGGCAATTAACAAAGTCTGACTTATAATGGCCCTGTCACGGGGTGCTCCACTCACTGCTAGGCTGGCACCTCCTCCTGGTCACTCTGGGGATTAGCTCTTGAGGTCAACTCCCCCTTCAATGGTTTGCATACTGTCACTCTCTCTTCCACTCTGGTCTGCAGCCCTGTCTTGCTCCAAGAACTACAGTGCCCTCTTAGTGACAGCCTTCCAGCCAGGTCACTCAGCATTCCCTGGACAAACAAAGTTCCCTCTCCCTAGCAGCCCTAGGCAGTCTTCCATCTCACTACCCCATGGTGCTACTCCCTCAGTGGCTGGCTGGGGCACCTGGGCCTGCCCTCTACTCTGGGTTTGAGTCCAGGGACCCTTAGCTCAGCAGTTCTGGTCCTTTCACTCTCAACCCACACTGCTCCTTCTCTGGACTGCTTCCTAACCCATCTGGTTCTCCTTCTCTCTCGGTGTACCAGCTCCAATCCCCCCTCCCTCTTCCCAGGGAGTGAGGTTGATGGGAATTATCACCATAGTATTCATGCTGTGTCCATTTAGCACATACATCGACCTGACCCAGGCTTGCAGACAATAGATAATTAGCCTGGTAAAAGGTGTTACATAAATGCAGGAGGCTATGTGGCCTAGCAAAGAAAGACAAACCTGACTGTTGGTCATGGATTTGAGTGACTTGGTTTATCAGACTGCTTGTGGCATAGATTCTGTCTGCAGAAAGGTAGCCCTTTGCTGCAGACAAGTTCAGGATCATGCCCATGTGTAGGAATCAGAGTACAGTAACTCCTCGCTTAATGTTGTAGTTATGTTCCTGAAAAATGCTATTTTAAGCAAGATAATGTTAAGCGAATCCAATTTCCCCATAAGAATTCATGAAAAGGGGGGGGGGGTAGATTTCAGGGAAATTTTTTTCCACCAGACAAAGACTATATATATATTTACATGAATTCTTATATACACACACACACACACACACACACAAAGTTTTAAACAAACTATTTAATACTGTACACAGCAATGATGATTGTGAAGCTTGCTTGAGTTGGTGGAGTCAGAGGGTGGGATATTTCCCAGGGAATGCCTTGCTGCTAAATTATGAACTAGCACTTGGCTGAGCCCTTGGGGGGAGGGATAGCTCAGTGGTTTGAGCATTGGCCTGCTAAACCCAGGGTTGTCAGTTCAATCCTTGAGGGGGCCACTTAGGGATCTGGGGCAAAATCAACACTTGGTCCTGCTAGTGAAGGCAGGGGGCTGGACTCGATGACCTTTCAAGGTCCCTTCCAGCTCTAGGAGATAGGATATCTCCATTAATTTTTTTTTTTAAGGGGTAACACATTGTTGTTAATGTACCAAGTATCAGAGGGGTAGCCGTGTTAGTCTGTATCCACAAAAACAACTAGGAGTCCTCAGTTTTTGTTGTTAATGTAGCCTCACACACTACCAGGCAGCATGAATGGAGGGAGGAGACACAATAGATGCATGGCAGTGGCACACTCTGATGCTTGCATGGCAGTTCGTATGGTCGGTGGTGGTAAAAAGGTATATAAGCCAAGGCCTCTTCTGCAACCTGTTTACGATGCTTCCTCTTCGGGGCCAGGGAATAAATGTCTAAAGACCAGAGGGCTGTCCTGGAGTCTTAACAAGAGCAAAGACTCATCTGTTTTCTCATTAAAGAGATTGGTTTCATCAAAGGGCAATTCCTCAGTGGTGTTCTGAACCTCCCTGGGGAACTCTGAAGAGTGAAGCCACCACTTTTGATGCATTACTAATGCAGTCACTATAGCTCTTGATGCAATATCAGTTGCATCCACTGTGACTTGCAATGAGGTTTTAGTCATGAGTCTACCCTCCTCAAAGGCTTGGAATTGGTCCCTGTCCTCTTGGGGGAGTTTGTCTCTGAACTCCAGGAACTTTGAATAGTTCATAAAATCATACTTCATTCACAGGGCTTGGTAGTTAGAGATTCTGATATGGAGGTTGGTGGACGTGAAAACCTTTCTCCTCAAAGATCAAGGCATCTCCCTCCCTTACTCCACAGGGGAGTTTTTCGAGTATTGCTGTCTGGATCTTTCCATAGCTGCTTGTACTGCTAGGGAGTTGGGGGTAGAACCAACGTTGCCTCTCTCAAGCACAAAGTAATGTTTCTCAGATATTTTAGGGATAGAAGCACATGTTTCTGATGCAGCTATACCACTCTGGCTGGTTCCACAATGGCCTCATTCACCAGGAGAGCTACCTGACTGGGGCACATGGGCTGCAGGATATCCAAGAGCTTATGCTCCATAACATGAACTTCTTCTAATGGGAACTGAAGTTCTGCCACTACCCTCTGCAATAGTTTTTAATATTGCCTATAGTCATCTGGTCAGAATGATTAAGATGGGGCAACTGGCTCATTGGGTGAGGAAGATGATACGCCTGTTGGTACTGCCAGTACTGATGGATCTGTCTCATCCTTCCCTGGTCTGGATCTGACAAGGGTCTCATGACTTTCTCCATGAGGTATTTTCTCAGTTGGAGCTCTTGCTCTGCTCGGACAGGGGTGGAAGGAGCAACAGATATTACACTTGGTGGAGATGAGCCTCCTCAAGGATGTTTAGAGCATTTCAGATATTTAACATTCCCAGAGTGGAACGGTATTGAGTAATTAACAGCAGGTACGCAGTGGCCAGTTGCTCACCCACTGGGGAGAAAAGGTGTTAGAAAAAACATCTTTCAGGCTGGTTTCAGAGGACTTTAAAATACACTGTATTAGCTAGTTCTTTATCACTTTTATAAAACACATAGGTTATAATGACCCCTATTGGAGTATTACTTCTTTATTTTTTTAATAATGTTTTAATATTAGAGGCACTTAGACTTAAGTTCTTTTATTTACTTTTTTTTGTTAGTTTTATTTAATGATTTTGATTAGCAGAAACTGCCAGCTAGTTTAATCTTGCCTTTAAAAGTCTATTTTTTAATTAACCCTTAACTATGTGGTGTTTTATTTTATTAATTTATGGTGGCTGAATGCACACAATATGGTTGCAATTGGCTTGATTACATTTTGGGGTACACATGCCCCTTAAATCCAGCTGAACACAACACAGCTGAAATGGAGCACCCCAAAGGGACACTACTCGAAGAAGAACCAGGTCAATAATATCTTAGGCAACAATTATTAAGGAATAAATTCAAAAAAATAAAATGAGAGGTGTAGGATTCAAAAGAATTAGTGGTAGTCCTGCAAGTACTTTACATAAATTTTGTCAAACTTAATACTAATAAAAAAAGGACATGGAATAGTTGGCTAGCTTTGCAACTACGAATTGAGGTTAACATGCCAGCAAAAATAATGTTTCAAAAACATTCTCTTGCCTTATGATGAATTCTCAGGGATTTCATGTTTATCTACTGAATGCTGATATAAAGTATAAATCTCTCATGTCTTTACTATGGAATTTGTGTAAACAATGTCAGCTTCAAATTAATTCTACTCTTGAGAATTTAGTGTATTTTTCCATTTTACCCTTGCCTTCACCCTTTTTAAACATTATCTCAAAACCTCTAAGAGCAAGCAGCTTCTTCCAAGGCCAGTTCTAATACTGTTCAGTAGGTTGGTTGGCAGACCATATTCTGACAATCACAACTTGCTCTCCTTTCCCCTGACCTTTCTAGAGACAAAGTTCTTTATCTAGGTGACTGTAGTGTGGTCTGCTGCCTCCCACGCACCCCATCAGGGCCAGGGGTGCCTCTGCAGTGCCCTGCTAACAATTTCTCCCTCAAAGGGATCCTTAAATTCCACATAGGCTTTTCTAGTTCATTCACCACCCCTTCTAAGGGGTATGAATTTATTCACATAAATAAAGCTCCAAAATAAAACTCAAAGTTCCAAAATACAGTTCTCCAGTTTTACCCTCTTCTTGGGTCACTCCCAGGCTTTTCCTGCCTGTATTCTCAGTAGGGAAACCCCATGTCTCAGGTCTTTCTGCTGGAGCCTGCTCACTCCCAACAGTCTCCAATTCACCCTACTCCTAAGCCTCCCTGCCTGGGGCCTTTGCTGCATTGGCAGGCCATTCTCTGGCTGAAGCCTCAGGTTTCTTGCTTTGGCTTTCAAATGCCCTGGTATGAGGGTCTTCCCTGGAGAAGTCTTTCTTACTTCCTACAGATTCCTGAGCTTCCTCCTTCACTACCGCCCCCTTCTGCTCTTTATAGTGAATTATCTGTCCCAATCCAGGTGTGCCTCCTCAGTAATCAGGGTTTGCTAGCCCTCCGGGCTCAACAGCCATTAAGGGTCAAGTCACTCTGTTACAGTGACCTAAATATATTCAGCCCAGACTCAAGCCTCCCATTTCCAGTACAACTCAAAGCATACCCCTTACCTGCAATACACTATGAATGGAATTCCTGATTCCATAATAAACACTAGAGCTGATTGGAAATTTTCCAACAAAAAAGATTAGTTGAACCCACAGTGTTTTGCAAAAACAGTTTCAGTTAAATGCATTTTGGTCACATCTCAAGCAGCAATCCACTGGAAGCCTGCCTGGCTCCCCGCCAGCTTGGCTGGTGGACTACTGGGGAGTCTAGGCTTCCAGGGTCTGTGGCACTGAGGCAGCCTTGCCATGCCAGGGCTTTCAGGCGCCATGGTGTGGAGCTGGGAGCCTGAAAGTCCCGTCTCTAACTGGGACTTGACTGCTACATGCACCTAAGGCAATCTGGAAGCCCCAAGAACCCCAGCTCCAGCTGAGGGTCTCAGGGCTTCCAAGCTCCCTGTCAGAGAGCTGGTAGCCAGGCAGTCCTGGGATGGGCTTCCAGGCTCTGTGGCTCTAGCACTGCTCCACCATGCAGACTGCTGGCGGGGCTTCCAGGCAGCTGGGCCAGCTGGCTCCCGAGCAGGTAGCCCTGGATATCTGAACCGCAGCAGTGAAACTGATATTCTTGTCAGTCAGAAGATGCTTTGATCCCAGGGTACACATTTTATTTCAGAAACACTGTATGTTTCTGGAAGCTCTCCCCCAACCCCCAGAATTTCCAGTTCACAAGAAAATTCAAAATATCAAAGTTACCTGAAAACCAGAAATCCTGAGTTTCAGCCAACTCTAATAAACATCCTTTATGCACTTTGTTGGAATGTGCATCTTATATAATCATAGAAACCTAGGGCTAAAAGGGAGCTTGAGAGGTCATCAAGTCCAGCACCCTGCACTGAGGCAGGACCAAATAAACCATACTTGACAGGTGTGTGTCTAACCTATTCTTAAACACTTCCAGTGATGAGGATTCCACAACTTCCCTTAGTACCTATTCCAGATCTTAACTTATAGTTAGAAAGTTTTTTCTAATATCTAACCTAAATCTCCCTTGCCACAGATTAAGCCCATTACTTCTTATCCTACCTTCAGTGGACATGGAGAACAAATGATCACTGTCCTCTGTATAACAGCCCTGAACATATTTGAAGGCTTATCGGGTTCCCTCCCCTGGCTTCTTTTCTCAAGACTAAACATGCCCGATTCTTTTTTAAATATTCCCTCATAGGTCAGTTTTTTAAACCTTTTACATTTTTGTTGCTTTCACCTTTACTCTCTCCAATTTATCCACATCTTACATAAGAATGGCCATACAGGGTCAGACCAAAGGGCCATCCAGCCCAGTATCCCGTCTACCGACAGTGACCAATACCAGGTGCCCCAGTGGGAGTGAACCTAATGGGTAATGATCAAGTGATCTCTCTCCTGCCATCCATCTCCACCCTCTGACAAACAGAGGCTAGGTGACAAACAGACACCATTCCTTACCCATCCTGGCTAATAACCATTAATGGACTTAACCTCCATGAATTTATCTAGTTCTCTTTTAAACCCTATTATAATCCTAGCCTTCACAACGTCCTCAGGCAAGAAGTTCCACAGGTTGACTGTGCACTATGTGAAGAAAAACTTCCTTTTATTTGTTTGAAACCTGCTGCCCATTAATTTCGTTTGGTGGTCCCTAGTTCTTATATTATGGGAACAAGTAAATAACTTTTCCTTATTCACTTTCTCCACACCACTCATGATTTTATATACCTCTATCATATCCCCCCCTAGTCTCCTCTTTTCCAAGCTGAAAAGTCCTAGCCTCTTTAATCTCTCCTCATAGGGGACCCGTTCCAAACCCCTAATCATTTTAGTTGTCCTTCTCTGAACCTTTTCTAATGCCAGTATAGCTTTTTTCAGATGAGGAAACCACATCTGTACACAGTATTCAAGACGTGGGCGTACCACGGATTTATATAAGGGCAATAAGGTATTCTCCATCTTATTCTCTATCCCTTTTTTAATGATTCCAAACATCCTTTTGCTTTTTTGACTGCCACTGCACACTGCATGGACCTCTTCAGAGAACTATCCACGATGACTCCAAGATCTCTTTCCTGATTAGTTGTAGTTAAATTAGCCCCCATCATATTGTATGTATAGTTGGGGTTATTTTTTCCAATGTACATTACTTTACATTTATCCACATTAATCTTTCTTGAAGTATGATGCCCAGAACTGGGCACAGTACTCCAGCTGAGGCCTCACCAGTGCCAAGCAGAGCAGGACATTCACCTTCCATGCCTTAAATACAACACTCCTGTTAATACACTCCAGAATGATATTTTGCAACTGCATCACATTGTTGACTCATATTCAAGTTGTGATCCACTATAGCCCCAGATCCTTTTCAGCAATACTACTGCCTAGCCAGTTACTCACCATTTTGTAGTTGTGCATTTGATTTTTCCTTCTGAATTGCAAACTTTGCACTTGTCTTTATTGAATTTCATCTTGTTGATTTCAGACCAATTTTCTAATTTGTCAATGTCATTTATCCACATTAAATTTCATTTGCCATTTTGTTGCCCAATCACTTAGTTTTGTGAGATCTTTTTGAAGTTCTTCACAGTCTGCTTTGGTTTTAACTATCTTGAGCAGTTTAGTATCGTCTGCAAACTTTGCCACCTCACTGTTTACCCCTTTCTCCAGATCATTTATGAATAAGTTGAATAGGATCGGTCCTAGGACTGACCCTTGGGGAACACCACTAGTTACCCCTCTCCATTCTGAAAATTTACCATTTATTCCTACCTTTTGTTCCCTGTCTTTTAACCAGTTCTCAATCCATGAAAGGACCTTCCCTTTTATCCCATGGCAGCTTGATTTACATAAGAGCCTTTGGTGAGGGACCTTGTCAAAGGCTTTCTGGAAATTTAAGTACACTATGTCCACTGGATCCCCCTTGTCCACATGTTTGTTGACCCCTTCAAAGAATTCTAATAGATTAGTAAGACACGATTTCCCTTTACAGAAACCATGTTGACTATTGCTCAACAGTTTATGTTTTTCTATGTGTCGGACAATTTTATTCTTAACTATTGTTTCGACTAATTTGCCCAGTACAGACGTTAGACTTACCGGTCTGTAATTGCCGGGATCACCTCTAGAGCCCTTTTTAAATATTGGCGTTACATTAGCTAACTTCCAGTCATTGGGTACAGAAGCCGATTTAAAGGACAGGTTACAAACCTTAGTTAACAGTTCTGCAACTTCACATTTGAGTTCTTTCAGAACTCTTGGATGAATGCCATCTGGTCCCAGTGACTTGTTAATGTTAAGTTTATCAATTAATTCCAAAACCTCCTCTCGTGACACTTCAATCCGTGACAGTTCCTCAGATTTGTCACCTACAAAAGCCAGCTCAGGTTTGGGAATCTCCCTAACATCCTCAGCCTTACAAAGAAAAATACAAAGAAGTGCAGTCATTGAGATTCATAAACTGCACTTTAATTCAAATATAAATAAATGTTGAAATTTCAAAACTAACAATCACCTCATTAAACCTGCCAGTGATTCTCTACTATGCAAAATTATATTCTTTTATTTACCCAGAAAAGCTATCCAACCCTAGAAGAAAATATACATGTGTCGGATAATATTTCCAAAGTGAAAGTGAGAGACACCTGTCATAAAAGACTGGATTGTAGGGATGTGGATTGCAATGCACGATATTACTTTGTTTTTCTTACTTTAGTTTCCTCTATTCTCATCTTCCTAGATTTTTCAATCTTACATTTTCAAAATCTTTGTTTTGCCTTTTTCACACTTTTCTCCTGAGCTCTTCCTTCCTCTCCCCATCCATTTCTCTACATTCCCGATCTCTCAATCTCTAAACCACTCAAATCACATTCACTTTTAATTTCCTAATTTGCCCTATTCAGAAATTGGCTCCCCTTTGCTCCCTGTCACTCTCCTGCTCACCCTAATGCAGGGAAGATGGTGAAAGTACAGATCCTAACTCAAAGACAGCAAGCAGTTGACCGTATATGGTGGCTGTGCGGTTCAGTTGCCATTAACAGCAATGCCCAGACCCAGAATGAGTCTGACTCCCTATTGACTTAGATTTATATGAGAAGAAGGCTGGCTTCAGAAGTCATTTGGGGCCAGGGGCTCAAAGGGAGCTCCTGAAGTGCCAAGTTGTCAACATGTTTACAGGTACGGGGGATGCTACATTGGTCCTTGAGGCACTGCTGTTAATAGCACTCACCCAGTGACCGATCTGCAGGAGGTTGTAAACACAAGTGATAAAACACTTGTTCTGTAAGATAGCTAGACATATAGACAGGGCCTAAAATGGGGACATTCCTAGTTTTCAAGGACTCACAATCACTTTATGCATGTGCAAAATAAGTGGTACTATAGCCATGGATCAGGAAATACTGTATGTGATTTATACTATTTCCTAAATACATTTTACAATTAACATAAAATAAATTCAAGGTCCTATCTAGAACAACATATCAATGACCTTCAAACAAGCAAGTTTGGAAGATAATGGATCTGCAACTGGCCAAACTACTCAGAATAATTAGATGGAGATAAAAAAACAAACAAATCTTATTGGTTGGAGATTTGAGGTGGTGTGTCTCTGGAGAGAGGAGATCATATGCCAACAAGTTACCAACCACCTCCTACTCCAGTTTCATCATTTGCCTGCCCTTCATTTATGTTCATGTTAGCATATGTGAATTTCTTTAGTGAAGGCAAACTTTTTTGCTCCCGCACAGTCACCGTATAAAAATTAAAAAAATAATAATAATAATAATGTAATCAATCAGATTTGGCACAAGATTTCTACAAAGAGCACGTCAGCCATTTTCCTTCCAACCTTCAGTTATTGTAAACCCAGATGAACTGTAAAAATGAACCCAGGGGAATACCATTTAAAGACCATTCTATTGACTGGTAAGTACAAGGGATCACTGTAGCCATCCACAGCAGTCTGTCAGAGAAGCCATATTTCTCCCCTAAAGCAGTCAGTAAAACACTAGTTCTGTTGAATTCTAAGAGTGAGGCATCAAATAGCTCTGTTGCCCTATAGGAAAGATGTATACTAGACTCAATATGTAGAAGCCAATGTTTGGTCCATGACATGGGTATTATATCCATTTGCACAGACCCCAGTCCCAACACAAACATTCAGTGCTACCAGCTGTCTGTTAGTCAACCACCACTGGGGGTAATTCCCATGATTGTCATGAAATCCAAAGCAAATTCAGAAGAATCATTGTTTGTAGATATTAAATCACCAAGATATTAAATCATCTCTGTCTTGGAGCCTCCAATACCAACATGGTGGGGAATTTCATCAACATCAAGCTTTATCTTTTAAACATTTTGTTAAGGTTTGAGTACAAAATAAGCACCTGGAAAGTTTCTTAAGAAAAAATATTTTCTGTGCTATAGAATAGCAGTTCTCAAACTGTGAGTCGAGACCCCAAAATGGGTCACTACCCCGTCTTAGTGGGGTTTCCAGGGCTGGCCAAAGTCTCACTGCCCATGGCTGAAGCCAAAGCCTGAGGGCTTCATTCCTGGGATGGGGGGCCTCAGGTTACAGTCCTGCGTGCTCAGGGCTGAAGCCCTCAAGCTTCAGATTCAGCCCCCCACCAGCGCCCGGACTAGGGGTCTCAAGCTTCAGTCCCTCCTTCCCAGGGTCATGTAGTAATTTTTATTGTCAGAAGGGGGTAGTGCTGCAATAAAGTCTGAGAAACCCTAATATAAAACCTCAAAAGAGGAACAAGAACAGGAGTACAGACTAACACGGCTGCTACTCTGAAAAGAGGAACAGATTTTCTACAAACTTTAAAAAAAAAAAAAAACCTTTGAACAGACAAGCATGAAAAATTTATCCCAAGTAGTAATTTCCCACCCAAAAAAGTTAGAAACAGATGAAAATAAAAGCATAAAATTAAAATGCATCCTCGGTCATAATATTGCAAGTGCCACATTATAAATATATTGAACCTTCAGATCCTTCAAAGGAAGCTGTAGTCTTAATAATTAACAGCAAAATATATGCACTTAGATTGCATGACAAACTGAGTTTGACCTTTGACACCTATTAAAGTCTGAAAATGCTGTGGTAGGAAGAACAAACAAGGAACAAATAGATAAAAAATACTTTTAATCAGTTTTTCCTTTAGGAGTCATAGGGAGAACCGTTTTCTGCTGACTACCTTTGAGGCAGTTTATAAAGATAATCACATTTTTAACTAATGACCCAGGAAACTCTGAAATCTGACTACTAGCAGTTTTAGGGTTTGTGTATGTGTGTGTTAGAGTGTGCATGACAGAGAGAGAGAGAATCCACAATTTTTCCTGTTAACCCACTTTGAATGTGCTTGTGTACACATGATGCAATATATTATAGTGCACTGACTCCGCATTTATTGAGAACTCTAGAGTCCTCTTTCAAAGTGAACTAAATTTGCTGCAAAGCAAGTTAGTCCAGTCTAATGTTAATGTGAATGCAATGTTGTCCTGAACTACTTTGGCAGTCTTCCAACAGCTATCCCATATTGCTTTGCGAACAACCATTATTGACCTGTCTGTTTTCCTGTGTGCCATCCCTTGCTCTGGGGTCAAGTTGACCAGATTTCCCCAGGGTCCACCCCCCTTTTATGAGCTGGTGATTTTGTCCATTCACTCCTGGATTCCAGTTTATCACAATAGCTGTGATAATATTCCAGAAGCCCTACAACATGCCTCAAGGAGCTGCTCGGAGCCACACCGTACTCTGGATCTCATCAGCATCTGAGTAGAAGCATTGGTGTAGGAAGCTCTCGTGGCCAGCCACCAGAATAAAGTTCTTTTGGTAAACATTGCTAGGCAGATATTCATGAGGGGCCATTACCAAGATGCTGAAGAGTGCCAGTTAAAGAGCAAACAGCTCAGGAGCACTTACATTAAAACTAGAGCCAACAGGAAAAAAAAATCCAGCAGGGGACAGGTAACCTGTCCATTTTTTGAGGAGCAGGACAGGCTTATGTAACTACATGACCACCCAACCCACACAACTTGTGGAGCGTACTGGTCACCTTCTCCCTGGGAATGACCAGCAAGACTCATCAGGGGATGAGCATGAGGAGGCCAGTGAAGAGATCTCCACAGAAAGCCAGACTCAGGTCCTGGATGTTGGCCAAGTAGAAGGTGAGCCCAATTCCCGCCCCCACAGCAACCAACCCAAATTCCCAGGCGGCAACCCAGACTGGGATTGAGGAAGCAGATTCTGTGAGGGGAACATCAGCATGTAAGTGTGGATGTACATCTGCACAGTTTCAGAGCTCAGACTCAAAATAAGAGCAATAGGCATCCCTGACAATATTGCCCCAGCTATCTACATTTTGTATTAGACACCTTGCTAGCTGCTCAAACAATTGAGGAAGTCTCTGAACCTCAGCATCCCACCCCTTCCTAAGGTTTTCTCCCTTATACTCACAAATATGGTGCAAAATAGAACATGATGCTATCATCCTTGAGGGCGGAAGGAGGTTTCTGCAGTTTCCAACCTATTCCACAAACAGAGAGCCAGCTCCATTTCAAATGGCCAAATACATACTCCGCTGTCACTCTGCAACTACTAAGGCAGTAGTTAAACAGTTCCTTCCTTCCTTCTGTCCAAGCAGTCTCCAAATAGCTTTCTTAACCAGAGAAATAGAGGATAAGCCAGGTCTTGTAGGATAACTGGAGCAATGTTCCTACTATTCATGTCCATAGTGTTCCCGGGGGCACACAGTCCTTTCTCCATTAATTTAAACAGAGCTGAGTTCCAAAAGATCCTAGCATTGCAGACCCTTTCAGACCATTTATATCTATCTGTTAACCTGCCACAGTGGTCAACAAGGCCTTGTAGCACCATGGAGAAATGATGAGTCCTGAGGTGGGGGGAGCGCACATAGGTCCCATCAAATGCCTCAATAGAGTTTGGAAATCTCAGGCATGCAAAGTCATCAACACTCCTGAGGATTACCAAGTTTTACAACCTGGTGCAATAGTACTTCTTCCATGGCAACAAACATTTGCATGACTGTGGGCCAAAATGGTTCAGTATGGTCTGATAGCATTTGGGGTGGCCAGCTTCCAGACAGCAATTGTGACCCACTTTTCCATGGGTACAAGGCACTGTGTGTTGGTACGCTGCTGCTGTAGCTCTGGGGGTAGTTCAACACATATCTCCAGAAAGGTTGCTTTCCCCGTCTTGAAATTCTCTCACCACTGCTGATCATTCCAGGTCTGCAGAACAATCCTTTCCCATCAATGGGTGCTGAAGATGCCAGAAATGGCATTGCACACTGTGAAGCTGCTCCAGTTATCCATCTCCTACTATCAGGTCCTCAGTGTCCTCTTCTTCCTCATTTGTCCCCCAGTTCCACCACCACTGAAGACCCTCTTGCTTCTGGATTACCTCCTGCTACTGTCACATCATCTGCTCAGTGGTGTGGCAGGCAAAATCCAAAGCCGAATTCCATCTGGCTCTGAATACTGAAATACTGCCCAAGCAACCTCTGCATATTTAAGATTGCCAGCATAATGTTGTGGAGCATTATTGGGTCCATGCTGGCCAGCAGCATTTTAAATATGGCACTAGTCCAGCCATTAATGAAGTATTGGGTGTGGGGGAGGCAGATGAATCATGGGATTTTTTTTTAAAATCTGAGCTAGCCTGGCTTCTGCTATGTATCCTACAATGTGCAGCGAAAGACATCCCAGAATGTGCACTATTCAGCAATGAAGCCAAGGAGCATGGGATACCTTCCAAGAATGCCACACGCTCAGTTTGTAGCAAAGCGCCACTATGTGTACACAATGATGCACATTGACAGAGGACACATCATTCCACAAGCATGCTATTACTGCAGCTTGGATAATGAGTGTTAATTGATGTGCAGCAAAAAACTGCAGAATAACACTTAAAGTTGTGGCATAAACAAGATATTAAGGTCCAAATCTTGCAGTTCTTAATCAAAACCAGCATCATTCATTCTCCTCCCCACAGTTCCTGCACCCTGAAGAAATGAGTTACACAGTGCCAGAGATATGAACTTCACTTTATACAACTAAATAGAGGTCCTTGCCCAGAATGCAGAATGAAGAGTGGGACTGAAGAAAGAGGATCAGATTTCAGGTTCTAGTTTGGTGTGATACCTGGCGCTCAGAAATGTATGTGATGCCCAAGCTGCTATCAAATGAACACTGACCTCTATGCAGACTCAGTAAAGATCCCTACCTTCCATTTCCAGTTGGCTAGGAGACTCAATCACATCCTAGTGGGCAATCGCTTTGCCTCAGTTGCATACACTTTCAAATCACCTCTGAGCTGTACTATGACAATGTAACCTGGACATAATGCCAGCAGCCCTAAGGAAATGCCAACTAATTCAAAATGTGGCAATGTACCGCCTCAGTAACAAACTACTGAGAGCACATCAAACCTATGCTCCACTTGCTACATCAGCTCCTATACAGCAATCAAGCCAAGTTCAAGGTCTTGGTCCTTATCTTCAAGGTACTGAATGGCCTGGGCTCTGAATATCTAAAAGATCACCTAAAGGGCCAAGGATTAGGATTATGGTTGACAACTCTGCTCTTGGACCACAATGAAACTTTCCACCTCATGGTTAAAGCTTGTCTGTGCAGAAGACAGAGCTCTCCAGGTGCTAGTCCCAGATTTAGAACAAACTCCCACAGGAACTAAAAACTACCACAGACCTTGCAACCTTCCTCTACAAGCACAAAATGCACTTCTTCAACCTCACCTTCACTAATATAAAGACATAGCTTTTTAAAAATATACATACAGCTGCCAAAACATTACACTGCACACAAAATCTCCCCACTGGGTAGAGAATGATAAGGAAAATGAACCACGTGTGACTTTTGTTAACCATGTTGCTTAATGCACTACTGGCAAATACCCAGATACTATGGTGATGAGGGCAGTAGAAGAACCTATACAGAACAGAATATGCTGCCTGCTAGCAGCATTAGTTATTACTAATGAAACAATGGATATGTAATATTCAATATTAAAACAGTTTTTGCAGTGTAGAAAGGACCACCTCAATATGCCAGTGCTTGGACAGCCTTACTACTTTTGGTTTCCTCTGTGAAAAAGGAGAGTGAAGTCTATTCCCCTATGTGCTGTTGGTGTATCTCTCTGAGTAGGTCTTCAAGGGCATTTTACAGCCTACTATGGGGAAGTGCCCCTATTTTTCCAGGATGCACTGATATAAACAGAGTTAGTGTGGTAGTTGAGAAGTCAAAAAAATGGTTAACATCTGGTTATACACAGCTGTTTTTTCCTCTAGATCTGATAGAAATGTTTGAAACCTTGTTGCACTTGTAGTGTAGACAGGGCTCAGGAGCAGTGAAGTCACTAAATTCATGTTGGAGTTCTCTATGAGCCCACAAAAAATTGCACTGTAAAAAGTTACTCTAGGCCAATATTAATGTTGTTTCTGATTACACTTATACAAATCTAACAAATATAAGACATACTGTGTCTTCCATTATTTCATCAGAGCCTCAGAGTTAGTTTAAGTAAAGATAGGAATGTTGATGTGAGGCAAACCCTCAGCCAGACCTGAGCTTCTCACTCAGCTGCCATGACTCATCCCTCCAACAGAGCCTGCAGTAACTCATCGCTCAGGCATGCTACAACAACTCAGCTGCACAGACTCATCCCACATAAGCAAAGCCTGCAGTGAATCAGTTCTCAGGCATGCAGCAGCAGCCTATCCCTAGGCAAGGCCTAGGGTTGCCAGTTTTGGTTGGATGTGTTCATGGAGGTTTCATCACATAACAATCTTTAATTAAAGATTAATCTTTAATTCCTGGAGGGTTGGCAACACCAGCTGCCACTTTTCTAAATGCTGGTAACTGGACCCCTGAGGCCCTGTCCCCTCCTCCGCCTCTTCCACTGCAGCCCCACCCTGCCTCTTCCCTGAGGCCCCGCCCCCATTGCTTGCTCCTCTCACCTCCACCCCCAGTCACTCATTGGATCACCCCAAGGAGCCTGCCTGCAGGTAGGAGGCTGCCCCAGCTGAGCAGGGACTGGCACAGGCTAATGACCTGACACCTCCCCTCACCTTACAGTAACCAGACATTGGGTTTGGGCACCATTTAGAGTTGCTGAGTCCCCTTTTCAACAGATCTATCCAGTTGAAAATCAAGCACCTGACAACCCTAAATAACACTTGGACACAGAAGCCAAAAACCTGACTGTCCGGGTAAAACCTGGATGGGTAGCAACCCTAAGCCTAGGTCACATGCCTCCTGGCATAACTATTCACTGACCACATCAGAGATGCAAGTTAGTCTGTGTAACAGCACACTACTTGGCCAGGAACCCTCCTGCTGCTGCCTCATGGTGTTACAGGCTCCCTAGGCTTCCAGCCTGCAGCCCTGGATCCAGTTCCTGTTCCTGCCCCAGCCTTATTCCAGCCCACTTCAGCCCTATCCATGGCCTACTCCAGCCCTGTTACTGACCCACTCCAGTCCTGTGCCTGCATCCTAAGCCCCAGACCCTCGGACTGACTCCAACCCAGCTTCAACTAGTGGCCTGCATCTGCACTCTAACTACAACCCTGATTTGGCTTGTCTATGGACTCTGACCTTGGTTTTGACCCAAAGCCTGTCCCCACACCCTGGTTTCAGTAGTGCCCTACCCTAGTCCCAATTCTATGGCCAGCTTCGACACTTGATACCTGTTCCAGCTACCAAATCTGACTATCTCAAACCCAGACCATTACATTTTAACTCAAAAATATTAGATGTCAGTTTGATAAACAACAGGTTTTTTACAGGTTTCAGAGTAGCAGCCATGTTAGTCTGTATCCGCAAAAAGAACAGGAGTACTTGTGGCACCTTAGAGACTAACAAATTTATTAGAGTATAAGCTTTCGTGGACTACAGCCCACTTCTTCGGATGCATATAGAGTGAAACATATATTGAGAAGATATATATATACACACACATACAGAGAGCATGAACAGGTGGGAGTTGTCTTACCAACTCTGAGAGGCCAATTAAGTAAGAGAAAAAAAACTTTTGAAGTGATAATCAAGATAGCCCAGTACAGACAGTTTGATAAGAAGTGAGAGAATACTTACAAGGGGAGATAGATTCAATGTTTCCATGTACAAGTATTAATATTAGAGTTTAAATACTAAAGACTAAGGCAGAGTCTTCTCTTTGCAAGTATAAATGCAATTTTTACGCATTAAGTGATCAGCTTCAGATAGATAAGTTACATTTTAAATAAACAATTCAATCATATGGTAACAACTTATTCCAGTTAGGTATGCTTGATCAAATTGCTTACATTTTATTCTTAATTTTATTTATTTAAAAACCTTATTTGTGTAAATACCTAGTTTCAAAAATAAAGTATTTGCTACATATACACCAATGCAATTAATAAATATTATAACCTATCCCAACAGAAACTTGTCAGGTCACCAGAAATACATCTGTCTATGTAAACATGGGGATGTACTAAGTGCATCATTCCCATTTTCCTTTTATTTTAAAGACTATATGAGAACCAAATGTGGTTTTATACTCTTAAATTCGTAAATAATGAAAAGACCGATACATGTCTCATTACCCACCCACTTTTGAAAATTTGAACAAATAACCTGAGTATACTAATTGTTTACTTTGTAAGCACTTAAATATTAGAAATATGTTCTTTAAAAATTTCACTATTTTCACATAAATAGAAAAAAGTGGAGAAAAATATATTTTTATGGAAAGTATAGTAAAGGCAAGTAGAAAAGACAGTGTATGCGATAGGCCCATTATCTAAAGCCACCATGTGACAGTTTACAACCTGCAGGCGTGACTCATCAGCTTGTGCATAAGCAACCACACGAACCTACCACTATTGCCCTTTAACTACCTATCCCTTCTCCCTCACACCATTTAAGCCCATGCTGTCTAGTCTTAAAATTAAACTGTAAATTCTCAGGGAAGAGAACATGTTTCACTACATGTTTGCACAATGCCTAGCGCAATGGGGCCCTGATCCTGACTGGGGCTCCTATGCACTACTGCAATACGTATAATAAAAATTATAAATGAGTGCAATGCTTAGTATATAACTTTAACTTGTAAAAGCTATAATGTACATCACATTGAGAGAGGGCTTATTTGTTTGGGTTTCTTTAAGTAAGAAACACCATTTTCATGTACTTCTGCCTTGCTGGAAAATTCTTCTTTGCTGAAACTGCCTTCCTGCCACATTAAAAAAAAAGAAAGTGTGTAAGGACTTGAGAAAAATTGAGTCACATATTTGAGTTATATTGGTGTGAAAATATGTACTCTCTCAAGAATACATAAAGTAACACACTATTAAAAACAAGTATCAAAGGGGTAGCCATGTTACTCTGGATTTGTAAAAAGCAACAGAGAGTCCTGTGGCACCTTTAAGACTAACAGATATATTGGAGCATGCATCTGATGAAGTGGGCATTCACCCACGAAAGCTTATGCTCCAATACATCTGTTAGTCTTAAAGGTGCCACAGGACCCTCTGTTGCTATTAAAAACAAAGAATTTTAAAAATTAACAATTTTCACAATTTCATTTACTATTTAAGGTTTTAAACTTTACTCAGCTTGTACAATGAGGGGGAATTAAGTTTAAAGTTTGTCTATAGTTATTTGCTAGACAACTTCATTTTCAGTTACTCATAACTAGCACCATGCTGTGACATTTGGGCTACAAACACTGTAGGAAGATGTTTAAAACCTAAACAAGTGGCCTTTATTGATTTAATAAAATAAGACAACATGGCTACTAATATGTTTTGTAATTTTTTTTTTAAACAAAAACTGGTTTGAGGCAAAACTACCAGTTTCACTAGAGGAGTATTTGAGATGCAGCAAATTCTGCATAGACCCATAACAAATCTTGTAGCATATGTTCAGTATTACAATGGCTTTTCCTCATGATACTATGTTAATGTTGCAATGGTGAAGTTTTAATTTTTATTTTTCATAGGCAAATTAAGTCTACTCAGTTCTCAAAAATATTGGACTACATCTAGAGAATATATTATTTCAGCAAAAGAAGAATATTTTGTAAAAAAAGCATACAAATAAAAAAAACAGTGGTTTTGGAAGCGGTTCATTTTTGGCTGAGTTTGCCAAGTGCCTTTTATATTTCATAAATATGCTAGTATTTATCACTTTACCTAGATTAATCTATTATTATTCACTTGCCAAAACTATGATTCCTTGTTAGCATTTAACTAACTGAAATTACTTTAAAAGGTGCCATTAGAAAGAATCCATGTACAAGAACACTTCTTGTGCTCTTTGGAGGATCTCACTAGCATCAAAAACTAATCAAAAGCTCAAAAAATGTTCTGCTATGTTCTTAAAACAAACAGGAGTCCAAAGGAGTCCAATCATGCTGCTGGCTCAGTCACTCCCACCTTTTTCCACCAATGCCTGGGCTTTTCAGATTCCGAGATTGTTGCACTCGAAAGACTCTTTGTACTTTATATGTACTTTAAAAAAACAAAACAAAACAAAACAACCATACCAAATGCACTATTTTAGGATGCAATATTTCTCTGAAGTACTGAATGAAAATATGCTTTTAAGAGTTATTTCAAGCTCAGTGTCATTATGTACTATTTCTGTACAACAGTTTTAGGGCTCTTAGTAAAATTAAGTAAGAAAACTGCTAGCTCAGTCAGTTATCTTCCTAAACTAGCTGAAAATATCCAAAAGAGATTAGGAAGTTCTAATCAATACTATGGGAATCATTCACTAGACCATGTCTGTTAGATGGATTTATGATCCTTTTTTTCTCTTGCATAGCAACCACACATGCCCTTGCTTCAAATAAGGCAAATTGGAAGTGTTTTTCTGTAGGAGTACAACTGGATTAGTGCCAGGAATAATGAAAACTGATATAAATGGACACAGAGGTTTTAATCATCATACAAAAAAAAAAACAGCAGTAAAAGTGCTGACATGCCATCCACATTACAACTTCTGCTGTTGGTAGCGCCAATAAGAGAAATGCTCACAAGGTTTTCTAGTGTAGATTCAGCCCTCATGAACACTGCACTCAGTCTCTTGCCCAGGGTTTCCACGTACACTGAATTTTACAGAATTCTTTTAACTCTGGTCTGTGCACAAATGCAGCTCCGCCTCCAGCATTTTTACCACTGTGTTTATACTATTATGGCTAGAATTGTGCCAGTACTAGATGAATACTGAGAAAAGAATACTCTATCAGTTGTTGCCCAAAAGCAGACTAAGTTAAATTTTTTGTTTTAATTTATTTGTTACAGTTTCAACGTTTATAGATAAACATATTGCCACAGATGTTGTAAACTGTTTTCACTTTAAATTAAGGCTTTCACATTTCTAGAGTAAAGTACACCTCAAAATTCAGAAAAGGAAGCTTCATAATTTAAGTGAATTGCTAATATAAAAATATTTAAAAATAGAAGCAGTCCCCATGCTGCCATGCTAATGTGCCTCAAAAGCCTGACCTAGTGGGACCACCTCTAGAAATCAAGATAGTTTAGTGTTCCAGCTCATTACATTCTTGACCTCTGTGATGAGATTACCAACAAGATATCACAATGATTTGTCTGTGACAGGGATACCAGTCTGCTGGGAAAAGCACCGAACCATCATATAGTAACAATTTCTGATCACTGCCAACTTGGATTTTAATTTGCGGTCTCAACATTAAAAACTCTTTATCCTATCCTAACAATCCCCTGAGCAACTCAGCCCTCCCAAATTATTTTAGAAAAGAATTTTCAAAAATGTGTGTATAACTATTTGATTTTGATTGCTTATTTCTCTTATTTCACATTGTAAGTTACAGCTAGCAGGTAAAATCTTTATTTTAACTTTAGGGGTACAATACAATTTATTCAGTCCAAGAATTAAACAACTTTGTATAATAAATGGAATTTAAAACAGCCAGTAGATAAATAGGAACTGTTTTAAATCAAAAGGATTTTTTGGTAAAAAGATGAACTGTTCAAATATTACTACTCTCTTTAAAGCATCATTCATCAAGAAGACAAGCATGTAACCTTAAACTGCAAAGTTGAAACAAACATCCCTGATATGAGATGTCTGAAGGTATGGGCTTGATGTAAAGATACAAGCAACGAAATTAATGAAGGAGAAGTATAGTGATATTATATTTAACACTGGCAGTTCTATGCCAGGACTAGGTAGTATGCCAAACAAAGTGGACATTTAAAATGAAGTTTTTTTTCCCCTCAAATCATTTTCAATACTGTGCAGATTTTTAGGGTCTGGGCCAGGTTGATCTTCTCTATCCCCTGCTCTATTCTCCATGACATGAGCGTAACTTCAAAGTAATCAGTAATCACAAGGGGAGAAAAAATATTCCTTTATGTCCAAGCAAGGAGGAGGAACTGAAGTAAGTAGCTGTGCTTAATTGTCTAGGGTCAAATCCTACCTTATTGCAAAGAACTCCCTTTCAGTTTAATAAGAATTTCGTGTGGAAAAAAATTAGCATGATTTGCTCTCTCACACTCCCCTCTAGAAAAAGGGACTTAACTCCTGGAATTAAGATTTTCATTTGTCCATTTTATTTCTTTAGAATCAACTTTTCTTCTTTTAAATACGATATGAACTGATGGTCAAAGAGTTTAATTTCACATGGGGGAAAATAAATTGAAATAATATGAGTCTTAACAAGTAAAGAAAAAATGTAAATGATAAAAGTTTTTACTGGTGCAGTTTTCTACTATTTCCTAGGAGATAGCTGAATATCCTATACAAGGATTGAATTGGTAAAAATATCACTTGCCAAGTATATAATTCTAAGAAGATACAATAATTAGATTAATACCTACAGCTCATCTTCAAAGTATACATTACAGTAACGAATCAACCCATCATTGTGAGGTGGTTAAGTAAATATCCCAATTTTAAATATGTAGTAACTGAGGTAGAGCTTCCCAAAAGGGCTACTATGGCTTGTGTGGGACTGAGGATAAGCTCCCAATGCACAGAATGCCTATAAAAAGGCTACCAACTATGATAGCCTCTGACTGCCAGGCTCCCATTCACGTAAGGTATCTGGCACCTTTAGAATAACCAGATAGGTAGGGCCCTTTAGCCTACCTAGGAGAAGGAAAACTCTGACCTCAAACACCCATCCATGGGTTAAATGAAGCCTGGTGCTGGGCCACAATGACACCAGCACCTCCTTTTGGCAGTCCACCAGGTCAATGGCAAAAAGGTGGGAAGAGAATGGGCATGTACTTAGTCTAACTGGGGAAAAGACCCTCTCACTCTAGTGTACATCAGGGACACCAATCAATACACTATAGTACTTATTGGTGCAAGGTGACTATGTCAATGCAACAGTGGAAGGACTGCCCTATGCTAGAAGTTCTCCTGCCTCAAGCCTAGCAGCCCTGGGACAACAGGATTTCTGGCAGACAGCATCTGAACTGTCCTCTAGGGGGTCAAGGGGACTAGCAGTCGAGCAAAGAGTCAGATTGTGCAGATTACTGTTTTCAGCCAAAGAAGTCCAATATCATGAAAACAGCAACACTGAATGTATCCAGTTTGACAGGGAAAAGATATGGAAGTAGCTGATATGATCCTATGGAAAGGTATGAATGTTCTGTGACTACAGGAAACATGATGGACATGTAATTTCACAAAGAAATTGAACTTAGATTTCAAACACTTCTATGCAGGTGACAAAAAGGGGCATGATGAAGTTGAAGAGATAGTGAGAGGAGAGCTGGGAAGACTGTGTTAGAAGCTATCAGCGTAAGTGACAGACTGGAGGTTGTACGAGTCCAAGTTAAAGAATGTGTCCTGTTTATATCAGCACATGTGCCTCAACAAGAAAGTAATGAAGAAGAGGAGAGTTTCCACGAAGACTTGCAGATATTAGCAGACACAGCAGCCCTTGAGGAACTGCTGTTGGTGCTGGGTGATCTGAATCCAAACAGACAAAAACAGAAGGGAATATGAAATGTGTTCAGGAAAATGCAGCCTCAGCACTACAAAAGAGGAAAGGAAAGCACTACTAAACAAATGTATTGTCAACAGATAATAGTCATGGTTCCAAAAGAGGTGAGTCATTTGGTTACATACATCAGCAGTGGATACAAAAGCCAGATTGATATGATGTTGATGAGGAAATCTCAGAGTTAAGTTATGAACTGAAAAGTGATACCTAGAAAGATGACAGAGGTGCAACACAAACTTTTTGTGGCAAAGAATGTGGTAGAGTGTTGGACAAGGAAGGAGCTAAGCTCAAAAGAAACAAGATTCAAGCATGGGAAGTTAAGGAGACATGTGGCAGAGAAGTCTGTACAAGCAGTATGGTGCAAGTGTCCAGAAATATATTTGGCATTGGCTGAAGAGAAGTGGAACCATGTCAAAAGAATATGGATTCTGGTGGTGGAAGAGGTTTGTGAACGATGAAGATGGGGAAAATGAAGGTAAAGAGAGGAGTGATGGTAGACCAATGAAGTGCAAGTAGCAATCCTGAACAAGAAAATGGCATATAAAAGTAAAGAAGTTATTCTATCAGGAGTAAATGAAAATGTATAAAAAGAAGCAAAGCAAACTGCCAAGCGAGAAGTGAAGAAGGCCAAAGAGTGCCCTAGATAACTTGTATACTGAAAGCTTGTGAAAAACCTACAGTTGGCTGGCAAAAAGATCTATAGCACTGCAAAAAATGAGACTCAAAAGGAAAAGAGGATGGTACTGTAACATTTGTAAAATGATGATCAGGGAGACTGTTAGTAACACCTGAACGAAAAAAGGAGAGGTGGAAAAAATACTTTGTCTCTCTCTCAAATAAGGCAAACCCCTTTAGGTCAGATATCTTAATGTGGTACCAGAGCCTGACATAGCAGAAAAGGTGATAAGAAATGCAGTCCAGAAAATATAGAACGGTAAGGCAGTTGAACCTAATGAAGCAATGGTGGACCAGATGAAAGTCTTGGGCAAAAAAGGCTTTTGGCGAGACAAGATAATTCATGAAGATTGGTGCAAATCTATCTTGGTCCAATACATATTACAGACTGACTAGTTCAAATACCTTGGCAGCTGGGTCACAGAAGGCAGCGAACTTGAACACAAGATACAGTCCAGACTGGGGAGTGCTGGAAGAGTGTGGTATTCATCTCAGGGTTGTGTACAACAAGCATATGCCTCTGAAACTAAACGCCCAACTGTACAGAACAATGCTATGCCTCACAATGCTGTATGGTGAAGAAGCATAGGTGATAAATAGATGGCAAGTTCAATGCCTACAGCGTTTGAGATGAGAAGTCTTTATGCCGTAAGAGGAGTTACAGGAAGAGACAGATTTTGAAGTGAAAGTATTAGATTGGAAGCAAAGTCCATGACGGGACTGAAAAAATCCAGGAAGTATAACTTTGCTGAATTGGACACATGCAGAAAATGAATGCAGGAGACCTAGTGAAGATAGCATAGCTGGAAAGGGTGGTAAGACAGAGATCCTAAGGAAAGCCAAGGAAGCAATGGATCCATCGATCAAAGAAGATGGTAAGCAAAGTAAACCTTACCTTAGTGCCACCTCAGACAGACAAAGGGGTGGAAGACCCAACCCCAGTGCCTAGGATAAGGGGAAGAAACAGTAACTGAGGTAGAGAGGTTAAGTGACTTGGTCAAGACCACAGAAAAATTCACTGTTGGAGCTGGGAGTTTCTTGCCCCAGTTCATTAAAATGAGGCAACTGATTTAAAACACATACATAAGCACACACAGAGAAAGCCACTCTGAAATAACAATGTAACTTCTTAAAACAAAAGTGAAAGTTTGTTAGTAAGGCTGTAGAGCAGACTCATTAATATCTCTCTAAATGGTCTTGGTGCCACTTCATGGAACAGAACACCACACCCCGGAGGTGTGGGGATTACATAGTGTTCATAGAATTTATTTAAAGTACATAGCTATAGTAATTCACAAGTATTTTAAAAATAGTAAATTTCATGATTTCAGCTATTTAAATCTGAAATTCCATGGTGTTATAATTGTAGGGGTCCTGACCCAAAAAGGAGTTGGAAGGGGTCACAAAGTTATTGTAGGGGGGGAGTTGTGGAGCTGCTACCCTTACTTCTGCACTGCTGCTCGTGGCAGCACTGCCCAGCTCTGAAGGCAGCAGTGCAGAAATGAGGATGGCATGGCATGGTATGGTATTGTCACTCTTCTTCTCAGCTCAACTGAGTTGGTTTAACAGTTAACACAAATGAAAAGTCTTCTGAAAGCTCAATAAAAGACAGACTAATACATGTGACGCTACATGAGTTGGCCATGTTGCAGCGTAGGCTCCAAGCCACAACACAGCCAGCTAATGCTTCAGTTGTTTTAACCCATGTTTTAATGAGCATGAAGCAGAGGGCTTTTCTATCATGACAAGGCCCCAGGAAAAAGCCTCCCTTCTGTATCAGCTGAATTCATTAGTGTATTGTGGCCCTTTACCACTGTAATGGTTCTTATACCTATTCCCCCATGCATAGACAGAACCCCTAATAAGCATACATTTGGTGGTGTTAGATCTGCACCTGCCTCTGAAGGATGTCTCAGTGCCAAGAACGTTGCCAGAGCATTCCTAAGGCCCTGTTATCAGCCTTGAAGCTGCCAGAATGTCCCACAAGTACTGCTGCAGCTGAAACACAAGCTAGGGAAGCCATCAGGGCTGCTCTAATCTCTTTTTGAGGCTAAGCTAACCCTCCACCAAACCACAGGATAATAGAGGCCTCCACCCTGATCTAAGCACTTATCTCCACTGAGGCTTGGTTTACACTTAAAGTTGTATCGGCATGTTTAAAAAAAAAAAAAAAAAAAAAAAAGCACACACACCCCGCTTTTTTAATGATATAGCTAAGTAGACAAAACTCCCAGTGTAGATGCAGTTCTTTCAATGGAAGAGTGCTTCTGTCAATATAGCTAAGATAATTTGGGGAGGTAAAAACTCCTTCTGGCTGTGTAGGCTGCATCTACACTAGGGGGCTCTGTCAGCATAGGTTTCATAGAGTCGTTAAAGCCTCACACGCAGGGATGAATTTGGCCCTGATGATTTCGCCCTAGGTACCTAGCAGGCTTAAGAACCTAAGAAATACTGAAATACACATTATGGAGAAGTTACTGATGGGAAGTTCCTCTCAGAATAGGGACCTGAACATATGCAGCCAGAAAGGGAAATCTACTGCTAGAATGCATTGTTAATACATCTTTTGGAATACAATTTGGGGAAAAACAATGCTAAATGAGTGTTAATTAAATACCCCTTAGATTACATGCCGAGGGACAGATTTCAGTATGACCCATGGCCACATCAAGAAAATTAGATACTCCTTTTTTACTACTACAATTTGGCTCTGAGCAATTTCAAATTATACTGACTACACCTTAAAACAAAAACTAAAAACTTTACCAGATAAGGTTTATCACCACAACCCAGTACAATATGCTGATTCAGCAATTTGTATTTCAAACCAACTCAAATTCAACTTTCTTTCATGTGTCAGATTTAATTCATTCACCCCCAAATGTCAAATTTTCCTAATTACTCTAACCGCTCTTATACTTAAGATATAGATTCAGACAGCTTTGTGCAACAGTTTATTTAGAGCTGTTGTGTTCTAGTGCATTCTTGACAAAACCTTAATATAAGCCTCCTGCAGTGCCTACCAATTAACTACACACTGGAATGTAACATGCCCCTTGTAACCTAAAGTAACCCCTATCTAACTGATAACCTACTGTACAATCCAGTAAAAATGACCTAAAATAAAAGTAATAATTTACCAGTAAAGAAAGCAGTTTAATACTCTTTACAATACAAATTATTAAACTAATCAAGTTATTTTTCTTAAATAATAATTAGTCAAACTCAATAATCTCCTCTCAAGAAGCCATGGCTCAAACAGCAGGGGTGTTTCAGGTCAGGAGTGAGGCTGATTGGCAAAAACTACATAATGAAGTTTGCACAGCACCAGCCAGCACTGTCCTTGGCTCAAGGCAATGCTGTTATTTCCTCCCTTTCAAAAGATTAAATTCACTCCAATTTCAGACGAAAGTTAGAGAGTCTTCAGACATTACTAAAAGAAAACCTACAATGAAAGTGAAGGCTTTAAACAAATAGTTATATATGAAAAACGTAATTCTTCATATTTAAGAATAGTAATGAAATAAAGAACAGAAGGGGACAGGAAAGCAAAAAGCACCCAAATGTAGAAATAAGACTCAAGACAACAAAGTGGTACTATCTTATCTTGCCTTGACAGTTGTGACTAAATAGTGTGACGGAAAAGATATACGTTCCCACACTCTGCTGACATTACTAACCTTACAAGTCTCAGTGCTAGTGTAAACTTAAAAATTAGATCAAGCCAGCCACCTTGCTTGGGCTGTGAAAAATTTTGCACACCAAGAATTGTAGTTGGGTTAACCTAACACCCAGTGTAAAGATGACTACATCAGCGAAAAAATTCTCCCATCGACCAAGGTATTGCCTCTTGGGGTACGTCCACACTGCCCACTGGATCAGCGGGTAGCAATCGATCTATCAGGGTTCGATTTATCGCGTCTCGTCTAGACGCAATAAATCGATCCCCGAACGCGCTCCCCGTCAACTCCGGAACTCCACCAGGGCTAGAGGCAGAAGCAGAGTTGACCGGGGAGCCGCGGCCGTCGATCCCGCGCCGTGAGGATGGGAGGTAAGTTGATCTAAGATATGTCGACTTCTGCTACGCTATTCTCATAGCTGAAGTTGGGTATCTTAGATAGATCCCCCCCAGTGTAGACCAGACCTTGGAGAGGTGGATTAACTACATCAACAGAAACCCTTTCTGTCAATGTAGAAAGCATCTACATGATGATGCTCCAGTGCCACAGCTATGCCACTGTGGGGCTTCAGTGTCGACATGGTATCAAGTGGGTTAGGAACAAAAAAAGGATCATCCTCTCCAATGGTAAAACCTCAAGTAAGGCACTCTTGGGGGGAAAAAAATTATGCAAGGATTCCCTTTACATACATCCCTTCACATCATGCCATCAGGGAGCCGGAACTGCTGTCTTCCCTCCACCTCCCACCCAGCCAGAGACCTCATATCCCAGCTCCCTGGAAGCAGCACCAAGAATTACTCTGGCTGCAGCATACTAAGCGCTACATGGAAAAGAATTTCCAAATATTTGTATTTCATACTTCCTTGTCTGAATGTAAAATAAAGAGTATTTACTAAAAAATAAGACTCATGTGTCTGGGGTGCTATATTTGTTTTATCATCATTTGTTAAAATGATGACAGTACTCACAAAGGCCAAATGGTAACTAAAAGCATGTTAAAAAAATGCCATCTCTGAACAGCATAGATAAAAGTGATTATTTAATAAAACTGGATTTAAATCAAAGAATTTTTTTAATTTATATCTGATTATATATTGATAGTCTTAAATTGCTAAAGAACTATGAGAAGAATGTAAAAAAAGGTTGTCTTGTACTTTTTTAATTCATTTCCTAATTGTTAACAGGATTTCAAGTTTGACATGGAGCTTTTTTCCCTGAAGAAGTTTCACACTTTAAAAGCTCATCTACATTAAAAAGACTAGCTCCTTCACCTTGTTAATGTCCTGTATTGTAAGAGCACACAAATTTGATAAGCAAACAGTCCATGCTATACTTGTAACCAACATTACCTTCTGATATATTGAACCTCCATTCAAAAAAACTGAAATGCTTTGAACAGACTACAATCTTCCATCAGAGCTTGCAGTAGCTGAACATCTTCTGGTTGACAGGTTTTAAGGAGAGAATATTAAATGTTTTCAACAATTACCTGTTGAGCGTATGAGTATATTTGGACAGTATGGACAGTTAGTATTATGAGTGCTACAATAATTGCTAAGGGAAGACTTGTTTGGGTCATCCACATTCATGGGATTTGGCTACAATTTGTAATGACATTCTCTTTCATATACTTTAACTGTAAAATTCACATGACTAAATCGTAACAGATAATGTAGCCAATACAGCTAAAATGAGAAGAGTTCTACAAGATCTTAATGTAGTTGTGACATTATTAACAGGAACTGTGACCGTATAGATCATTGTTGCACCTGGTCTTGTACAGAGGAGGCCAAGAAGTGGGTTATCTATGGAAAGGTTGTAGTTTGCTGGTTATAATTATGCCGTCTGTAGGTGTGTATCATTTTTCTATTCGAAGTTATGAATATTGGCTATGTACTTGTTTGATTTTAAGTAGCCGCAGTGAAGCATTTGGTCAGCTTCTTGAGAAAAGACTATTCTCAGTAAATGCCAAATCAAGAAACACTTAAGCTGACAATGGACTTTGAGAGATGCCAATCCACATCCGAGCTTTCCTGGGAGCGTTCAAACTAACATGTAAGCAATGGCGTTGGCCTATAAAGAACTGAGTCATGCATGGACATGCGATTTGCCCATGTGATTCACCCATGTGACTCCAAAACTCCATCTTGTAGCTGTGATTCTGCATAGGAAACACAAGGGGTTTCCACCCACAAGAGAGACTACATAAGGCCCTGGGAAACCCCTCCATTTTGTCTTCAGCTGGCACAAAAGATAGCCTCTCCACCCCAGAGAGATGCCTGAAAGAAGCTGGAACAAAGGACAGTAACTACAGGGGCGTAAATGATTGCTGGACTCAGACTAGGAGGAAGTCTAGTCTGTAAAAGAAGCTTATTGGAACATCTCTGAGTGTGAAATTTACCTGCATTTAGTTTCTTACTGTATTAGGCTTAGACTTGCGTGTTATATTTTATTTTGCTTGGTAATTTACTTTGTTCTGTCTGTTATTACTTGGAACCACTTAAATCCTACTTTTTATATTTAATAAAATCACTTTTACTTATTAATTAACCCAGAGCAAGCAATTCATTCCTGGGGGAGCAAACAGCTGTGCATCTCTCTCTATCAGTGTTCTAGAGGGCGAACAATTTATGTATACCTGTATAAACTTTATACATAGTAAAACGGATTTATTTGGGGTTTGGATCCCATTGGAAACCGGGTATCTGGGTGCTGGAGACAGGAGAACTTCTTAAGCTGTTTTCAGTTAAGCCTGCAGCTTGTGGGGGACACGGTTCAGACCTGGGTCTGTGTGTGTAGCAGGCTAGTATGTCTGGCACAACCAGGCAACGTACTGAAGTCCCAAGCTGCCAGGGAAAATGGGCTCATAGGTAGTCCCAGCACGTCAGGTGGCAGTTCCCAAGGGGGTTTCTATGACCCAACCCGTCACAGTAGTAAAAACAATTACTTACCTGTTCTGTAATTGTTGTTCTTTGAGATGTGTTGAACATGTCCATTCCGCTTCAGATGTGTGCGTTCCCACTGCACCATATTTTCCCATAGCAGTACTCATCAGAGCAGTGCACGTGCCCTCTATATGCTCATGTGGTCAGCCAAAGGTATAAAGGGGCAGAGCCAACCCTCCCTCAGTTGCTTCTTGCAAGAATCCCATCAGACTCCGATGTAGACAGGAAGGAGGGTGGGTTGTGGAATGGACATGTACAACATATCTTGAACAAGTTACAGAACAGGTTAGTAACTGTTTTTGCTTTAAGTGATTGCACATGTCCGTTCCACCTTAGGCAGTGGACGAGGTGGAAAGTTTTGGATTCTACCTGAACAAGGACTGCAACACAGTTGTCCCTACCCTGGCATCATCTCTTGAGGCTTCGGAGATAGCATAATGACTACTGAAAGTATGTACTGATGACCAGGCTGCAACCGTGCAAATATCACTGATGGCTACCTGACCCAATGCTCTTGTGGAATGTAATGAGACTTTCTCAAATGCAGGAACTTTAGTAAGGTAATAGCATAACAGGATGCAGGATGAAATCCAGAAAGATATTCTCTGAGAGGAGACTGGATGACCCTTCATTCTGTTAGCAAGGAAATGAACAGCTGAGGAGACAACTTAAATTGTTTAGTCCTGTCCAAGTAAAAGGCCAGTGCCCAGTGGACATTCAAAGTATGGACATTTTCCTCATTCCTACGAGAGCAAGGCTTTGGAAAAAAGGTTGGCAAGTAGATAGCTTGATTAAGATGGAAATCTGACACTTTAGTCAGATATTTAGGGTGAGGACTCAAATAGACTGTGTCTTTATAGAAAATTGTACATGTGAGGTCAGTAGCTAACATTTGTAGCTGTTGCTACCGGGAATGCTACTTTTATGGAGAGATGTAACAGGGAATATGCCATAGGCTCAAAAGATGGATCCATTAGCGCCGACAAGATTAGATCTAGATCCTGTAGTGGCATGGGCTCTCTCCAAACCCTTCCAATAAATAAATAAATAAATAAAAATCCGTCATTGGAATAGAAAAAATAGCTTTCCTTTTATAGGAGAATGTAAAGCAGAAATAGCAACCAAGTGAACCCACAGGGGACTAATAGAGAGCCCTTTCTAAAGAACACTCAGTTTCACAAAGTGTTAACCGTTGATCATCCACGCGGTCAGGTGAAGGTAGGACAGGTTGGGATTTAGCATCTGACTGTGGTTTTGCAGAATTACATCCAGGGCCTAAGGTAGAGTTATAGGATCCTGGATTGAGAGACTCAGGAGGTCTGAGAACCAATTCTGATGAGGCGAGGCTATTAGCGGACATTATAAGGGTGTGACCTTGCCAGAGTTTATACAACACTCTTGAAATCAGATGATTGGGAAGAAAGGTATATATTAGTTTTTTCTTTCATGAAGATAGGAAAGTGTCTGACATAGATACCAGGCTGTGACCTATCACGGAACAAACAGGTGACACTTCCTGTTCAGTTGAGTTGCATCCCTCAAGTTTGAAAGATGGATCTCACTATGTCCAGTCTGTGGGGCCATTTGTGATTCCTGCTGAATTATCTGTTGAGATGATCCACCAAGCAATTCTGAATACCTAATAGGTGGGAAGCTTTAAGTGCAATTGCATTTTGATGCAACAAACCCAGAGATCTATAGCCCCCCTGGCAACCCTAAGACTGTTCAACTAAAACATAGCAGCAGTGTCATCCATGAGGACCCATTTTGTGCCTCCCTTGATGTGCAGAAGGAAGGCCCGCAACACCAGGTGAATTGCTCAAAGTTATTGAGCATTTATGTGGAGAAAGTTCTTGATCTGACCAAATCCACAGAGTCTAGAGGTATCCCCAGTGGGTGGGGGGGGCAGAGGGTTCCCCAACTCAAGGATGAGGCATCCATGACCAGAGCCACTGAGAGCAGAGTTGGGGGAAAAAAGGGACCTCTTTACATATATTGGCACAGGTTCCAACCACCAATCTTGGGATATCAAGACATTTCCAGGCACATTAAGTCAGTATGTCCAGCTGAGGAGATGGACAATAAAATGACTTGACCTACCTCTGCATATTCCTGAGGTGAAGTTAGCACCAGCCTTTCTGAGATGGGCTGCCACCACTGCCCTGCAGTAAAGACTCAAGGGGTGCTGAAGACAGATCAAAAAGAAGGACTTTGAACTGATAATGAATATTGGCTATGAGGAACCTTAGAAACCTCCTGTGCCTCTGGTGAATGGCCACATGGAAGTAAGCCTCCTTTAGGTCAAGGGCTGCATACCAGTCATCAGGATCTAGAGATGGGATAATGGAAACTAAAGTGATCATGTGAAAATGTCTATTTATTTATTTATTTGTTTATGCTTTGAAGGTCTGATGCCCCCTTTGCATTTTGGGCTGAGAAAATACTGGGAATAGAATTCCCTTCCCTGATATTAAGGTTGTATCTCTTCTATAGCCCCCAATTTTAAGATAAACTTAGTTCTTAAATAAGAACAGTTTTGTGAAATTAGTCCCTGAAAAGGGCTGGGAGGAAAGGGTTGGGGGTGGGGGGGGAGAAGGAGGGAAAAGAGAAACTCCGAGATATATCCTAGTTCCTCAGTGCTTTCTATTTTCCCTAAAAAAACAAAACTGACCCTCAAAAGGGACACACAGTTGTCAACTGGATCTCTACTGGCACCCCGGAAGATTACACCCATGAGGAGCATTGCATCATAACCACAAGTATCACTCTAGATGCAGAGCCACCATCATCCAAGGTTGCCACTTGTTAATCATGTTTAGGTATTCCTGTTTAACATCTGGCAATTGGTCTACACATTTAGTCACTGTCCCAGATTGTGAAATGATATCTAGCCAAGACAACCTGGTGATTTGTATCCTACCAGGACTGTAACCCTGACGTTGAATAAATGTTTCTTCCAAAAAGATCTAGTTTTCTTTAATTTTTAGGGATGGAATGCAGTCACCACCAATGAGCCTGCAGTAGGGTGCAAACAGAAATGTTCATGACCCTGAGATGGCACTTGGTATCTACTCTTCTCTGTTCTCTTAGCGGTGGGTGGCAATCATAATCTCTTCCACAACATTTTTGTATGATCCAAGATGGCTTCTTTAATTGGTAGAGTAGCTCTACCAGGTCCTGAAATATACGTGATATCCATCAATTGAAATGGATTCTCCTGGACCATCTCAATTTGTATTCCAAGAGAACTAGCCACTATAATAATTCTTGGTATGTCTTATCACCCTGAATTGAGGATGATGATTCTGACAGTCGCCTCATCAGGAGAGAATACATATTCAGGAGTGGCTGCATAACAATGTTCTGAACTGGTGGCGGCAATGAGACTGAAGCAGCTGGATCTGGATCTGTCTGTAAAACCTCTGGAACTATCAGTAATGGGAACTGCACCAGAAATCTTTCCTTGGAGATGACTTAGCCAAGCAAGATATCATGAAAGCACAGGAAGCTAATGGCATGCCCTATGAGTTGCAAAACAGCCACTGATAAGGTACTGGGCCTTAGTTAAAAGTATCCTAGGGCCCCTGGTCTCTGGATTTGCTTACATGCGTATTGGTACCAAGACCTAGATCTCCATGAGGAGGATGGTGAATTACATAACCTCTTTTAATAGGACTGGGATGTGCAAAATTCCACCTCAGAATCCAAAGAAGAGCAGAAATAGTTAGAGGCCCATGAAAGTGCAATACCAGGCAGTGTAGGAGAAACCAGCCATTGAGATCTGCATTCAGACATGGTGAGTACGAGGGGAAGGATCAGAGGCTGACCCAGGGAGGGTACTGAACATTTAGTGTTGCAGATGCATGGAGTCCTTCCTCAAGGACAAAGTTGAATGTAGATGGTGCCAGAGCTTGCAAAGAAGTAAACGCTACTGATAGCTCTACCTCCTGTATAATCAAAGAATCTGGTACCGAAAGGCAAAGCAAATCTTTAGCCACCACATATGCTACTAAGAGCACTGTATGCACAGCCACATGCTGGAGTGACAACAACATTGCAGATGGTGTCAGCAAAGCAGTCAGTCTGAATGGTACTGATGTGGGCACCATTTTCAGTGACTTTGAGCAGCCAAGGAAGCATGCTGTACTGAGGAGTGCCCACTGGAGCTGGTGCTCTAACTTTAGTACTCTACTTTCTCCAGAAAGGTCCCACAGGAGACCAAGATCTCCTAAATGAGGAAGGTCTTAGATTTAGTAGCAAGGGGGTCATCAGATTTCTTCCGTCTCTTGCATGATACCAAGGAAGAAGAATGAGGCTTTCTTTCTGAATGTGGGGAAATAGCAATATCCGGACGTGTACTCCACGATGGAGAAGAGTCCATGAGGTTCACATACCAAATGGCTGGATTCTGAGGGAGGATTCCAGACTGCTTCCATCAGCATGCAACAAAGCCTCACCTCTCTAGATATTTTGGTCCTAGTCTTGACCACGCTGCAAACTAGGCACCCATCCCAAACATGCACCTCACCCAAACACTTCAGTCTACAGGAGTGAGCATCACTGACTGGCATTGACCTATTACAGCCAGAACAGTGCTTAAAGCCCAGGGACTTAGGCATCTCGCAGTACCAAGCGTCAACAACACTAAGTACAAGTCTGAAAATCAAAATAAAAAATTTAAGAAACAAGTGCCACTACCTAAAATAATTCTAAAAGAAATAATCTAACTATTTACAAAAGTTTATAAAAAAATTTCCTAAGAGAAAAAAAAAAGAAGATTTGTGTGAGTAGGCATGCCCATTCTGACTACCAACCAAGGATGGTTAGAAGGAAATGAGGAAGGGTTGGACAACTCCTCAACTTTATATCATTGGCAACCAGCACAATCACATGGAAGGCACATGCACTGTCCCAAAAGGTACTGCTATGAGAAAAAAGATCTCTGGCTTCAGGCACGTCCATTCCTGAAGTGAAATGGACACACGTCATCACTCAAAGAACATATAGCTATTCTTCACACATTATAAATTTATAGTGAAAACACTTGGAAAGGGAGAGATCAGGTGATCTATGGTCCCAAACTGCTATGACATGAATGCAGGGCATCATGCAGATGCAGGGGTCCACCCATCCGAATCTAGTTACAATCTAATGATTGGTGCTTACGTAATTAAATTAGTTATGCAACCACCACTTTGTAGCTATCAAATATAAATAGGAAGATGACCATACTACTTGAAATATGAAGAAAAAAAAAAAAAAAGCAGTGGAACACTTTTTGGATGACCCAGCACATGTTGTTCATTTTAAGAACACTTTCACTGCAGATTTAACAAAATGCAAAGAAGGCACCAATGTGAGATTTCTAAAGATAGCTACAGCACTCGACCCAAGATTTAAAAATCTGAAGTGCCTTCCAAAATCTGAAAGGGATGAGGTGTGGAGCATGCTTTCAGAAATCTTAAAAGAGTAACACTCTGATGCAGAAACTACAGAACCCAAACCACCAAAAAAGAAAATCAACCTTTTGCTGGTGGCATCTGACTCAGATGATGAAAATGAACATGCGTCAGTCTGCACTGCTTTGGATTGTTGAGCAGAACCCATCATCAGCCTGGATGCATGTCCTCTGGAATGGTGGTTGACGCATCAAGGGACATATGAATCTTTAGCGCATTTGGCACGTAAATATCTTGCAACGCCAGCTACAACAGTGCCATGTGAACGCCTGTTCTCACTTTCAGGTGACTTTGTAAACAAGAAGCGGGCAGCATTGTCTCCTGCACATATAAACAAACTTGTTTGTCTGAGCGATTGGCTGAACAAGTAGGACTGAGTAGACTTCTAGACTCTAAAGTTTTACATTGTACAAAAAATAACTGCATTCAAAAATAAAACAATTCTACATTTGTAAGTTCAACTATCATGATAAAGAGATTGCACTACAGTACTTGTATTAAGTGAATTGAAAAATACCATTTTTATTTTTACAGTGCAAATATTTACAATAAAAAATAAATATAAAGTGAGCACTGTACACTGTATTCTGTGTTGAAATTGAAATCAATATATTTGAAAATGTGGAAAACATCCAAAATATTTAAATAAGTGGTATTCTATTATTGTTTAATCATGCAATTAATTTTTTTAATCGCTTATCCAGAAGAGGAGATGGAAATATCTGGGACACGTTAAAAATGAAGCCAGAGCATCTACCATAGCAGGTGTGCCATTAGGTAGCTGAAGGAATATGTAAAAGGGGCTGACCAAACGTATCCCTCTGTCAGACTGTGTTCAGAGGGAAGACTCAATGGAATTTAACAAAACAGAGGACATACAGAGGGACACAGGATAGTTAGGGAGGACAGAGTTTGTTCATGCCCTAAATGACATTTGATAGGACAGGAAGGATTCAGGATAAAACTCTAAACAACTTTTTCATTGTTACCAATTAAGTACTGTAATTTTGTTTCATATTGACAAATTGTATGCTACTTTATAAATCCAAAACAGAAATGTTTGTTTTAATCAAAACAAAACAAACAATCTGTAGGCCCTGATTCTGCAAACGTATACACATTGTGGCAAGGCACCTTCTCGGTCTCACCAGCCTCAGCTGTTTTTAGCCTTGGCGAGACTGGCTTGGGGTAAAACAGTCCCTCTTGGCTGCACGGGGGCAGTCTGCCCCTTCTCTGTCAGTCTTTTAGGCTTGTTTTTTTTCTCCCTTATGGGAGGGGATGTAGCCTCCCCTCCTGGTGAGGCTTGCTGTCTTGCTACTCCTCGCCTACTGGCAGCTTGATTTCTCCCCTTCTTTCCCCAACAGGGGAGGGTATAAAAAGGTCTCAGGCAGCCCTTAGTTGGAATCAGCTGATCCTAATTATCCTCAGATAACTCTCAGCTGATCCTAATTGATCTCTGGTAACCCCTTCTCAGCTGAACCTGATTGACCTGTAGTCACCCCTCCTCAGTTGATAGTCCCAGAAGGGTAAAATGCCCTCCTCTCTGTTTTCTACCCCGCCCTTGCAGCTGTCTATCCTGAGTTTATCACAACATGCATAACTTTCAGCATGAGTATTCCAAATTAAACTTGAGTTCCACTGAGCTCAATGGGACTATTCACATTAGCAGTTACTCCCATGCTAGCATGTTTGCAGGACCAGGGCCTTAATTTTCAGTATTTTGTTTTTTTCAACGGCCATTTAAAAGCTCAAGATAGATAACCTACCTGTAGAGACTTTTTTTTTTTTAAATAAGCATCAGTAGTTTACATTATATATTTTTAATTAATGTTGCAATAGCATAAATTTTCAGATTAGGCTGAGGCTTTGTAAAACTAATTTTAATCAATTATTTAAATTGCTTTGATTTACAAAAAACTCAAACCTGCCTCCACTACACTGATAATACATTTAATAAAAGCAGGGGGGAAGATCTTACAACCTTTGCACTGATTAAATTCTTATAATAGGTTAACGCACAGGTCATAGATAGCGCTGATCAAGGAAAAAGTCACAGGTGGAAACAACAAAAGTCATGGGTATACAATAAAGAGTCAAGTGTCATGGGCATTTCATATCCCAAGTAACTTATTTTCCCAGAAAATTGCCTCCTCCCTCTCCTCGTCCATTTGAAAACAGATAATGGTTCTAGAACATCTACATACTCTATCTTTCTGGCTGCCATGCCTTCAAAAGATACTCAGGATTCTTAGAATCAAGGCAGCATCAGAACCAGTTCCATGAACAGTTCAAGCTCAACAAAATGAATTGAAAGTTGATTAATCCAAATACCTTACCAGGCCTGTAGTAAGATGGATATATTTAGTTATTGTTCCTTATTCTTATAGGCCTCAGAGTGAAAACCGTACCATATTCTGCACCAGTTGAAAGACCGGCTTTACCCTAGATCAGTGGCTCCCAAACTTTAGCAACCTGTGAACCCCTTTCACTAAAAGGTCAAGTCTCGCGAACCCCCTCCTAAAAATGAATATTTCCAGGGATTTTCTCCTTTACCTGAGTATAAATTACAAAAGCAGTGATCTTGGAAATATAAAATTTGTTTTTATGACATGCTTATTACACATTATTAATTATTAATCATTACAGTCTTTTTATTAAATTATGAATACAGCAACACTTTTCCAAGATCTCACTTTCATAGCTTGTATCACTTTGAATAAGCCTGTTATAAGACAAGGCTCCTATGTTTCATCAAGGAGTATCAGATGTGAAACAGCATGAAGCTATTTAAGAAGTCAACTCAAAGAGTTCCTCCTACACAAGCATTCAGGTCTTGAGCAGTCCAGGCAAACAACGCACGTTACAACAAGGCTTTAAACTTGTTCATAATAATTTTAAAAACAATACTAGCCGCCTATTTAATTTTAAAAACAGCAAAAAATATCCACCTCCCTCTCCGTTTCTTTTAAGGAGTCTTGAAGTTTAAATCTCCGCGGTGTGATAGATATTCTTCCTTTGATCTGCTTAGCTCTTGGAAGTCCAGGGGCTCCAAGCTACAGGCCCCATGCTGCCCGGGGTTCCTAGGGACGGCTCTGTCCACCATTAGGACACTCCCCCTCCCTCTTCCCCCCACCCCCCGAGAACCCACTGTAACATTTCACGAACCCCAGTTTGGGAACCACTGGCCTAGAAGTAAGAGGGATCTTGTGTTCTGGGGGCCACTGCAGATATTCTCCTGTCACATACCACATGCTGTTTAAAATAGCTTTTAACAAACTAAACCAGGGATCAGCAACCTTTGGCACGCGGCCCACCAGGGAAAGCACCCTGGCGGGCCGAACCGGTTTGTTTACCTGCTGTGTCGGCAAGTTCAGCTGATCGCGGCTCCCACTGGCCGCAGTTCATTGCTCCAGGCCAATGGGGGCTGCGGGAAGCAGCGGCCAGCACATCCCTCAGCCCGCGCCGCTTCCCACAGCCCCCATTGGCCTGGAGCAGCAAACTGCGGCCAGTGGGAGCCATGATCGGCCAAACCTGCGGACACGGCAGGTAAACAAACCGGCCCAGCGCACCAGGCGGGCCACGTGCCAAAGGTTGCCGATCCCTGAACTAAACCCTGCAAATGCACAAGGCCACCGTTAAAATCCCAAAAGACGAAATAATCCTATTTACAGATTCTACGCCAAATCAACCACAAATCCTAGAAAGTCTTAAGCTGAAAGAGGCAGAGCAAAGAGGGAGGTTTCTTCAGAGCTATGAACAGCTGCAGCAAGGAGAGAATTTAGGGCAGTAAGTACTCCTGGGGGAATTCTGCACCAAAAAAATAAAAAGTCTGCAAATTTTGGGTGTCCAAACACCACTATATAATCACACCATTTTCAATTATTTTGGTAATTTATTTCAAAATACCGGTCAGTAAGCATGTCTGTGACAATACAAAGACACAAAAATTCCCCCAGGAGTAGAGAGTTTAAAAATACCCTATGACAACCCAGTTCCTGTTTCTCTGCCCCCTCTCCACTCCGTCAGAGCCCAGCCAGGGGGCCAGACACCCACAATCCCTCCCTGCCAGAGCACAGCCGTGACCCATCCCTCCAGGCCAGACACCAGCCTTCCTACCACCACAGAACCCAGTCGCAGGGCACCCCCCCTCACAGCCCAGACACCCCCCCTCTCACCCCCTAGAGCCCAGCCTTGCCCCCTGCCCCGCATCCCTCAGAGTTCAGTGATCCAGAGGGAGAAACAGCCTGATGCTCACTCTCAGGCTTGTGTGGAGTTTCCTGCGTACTGCCGTCTCCTTCCCTCATGGCATACAGGAAACTGCAGCTACTAGGAACTCTTTACTCCTCACTTTCGACCCCGCAGTGTCCTCTATGTGCGAGCTGGGCTCTGCCAGGTCTAGCACCTCCTAGTGGTGGCCAGCAGCACTGCAACCCATTTCTGTCAGGAAAAGGAAAATCTGCGCAAAAAACATTAATTTCTCCAAAATTCTGCATTGCGCATAGTGCAGAATTTCCCCAGGAGTAAGTTTGGCAGAAAATGACGTGATGCCAAATTCATGACAAAGGGGCATTACCCCTTCTCCAGACTTCAGTAGCTGGGCAGAGGTGAGATTCTACTCCCCTCTCAACTCTGCCAAAGAATTCTAGTAGATTGGTGAGGCATGATTTCCCTTTACAAAAACCATGTTGACTTCCCCAACAAATTATGTTCATCTATGTGTCTGACAATTTTGTTCTTTACTATAGTTTCAACCAGTTTACCTGTAATTGCTGGGATCACCTCTGGAGCCCTTTTTAAAAATTGGCATCACATTAGCTATCCTCCAGTCATTTGGTACAGAAGCAGATTTAAATGATAGGTTACAGACTACAGTTAGTAGTTCTGCAATTTCACATTTGAGTTCCTTCAGAACTCTTGGGTGAATACCATCTGGTCCTGGTGACTTATTACTGTTTAGGTTATCAATTTGTTCCAAAACCTCCTCTAATGACAATTTTGTCACCTAAAAAGAATGGCTCAGGTTTGGGAATCTCGCTAACATCCTCAGCCGTGAAGACTGATGCAAAGAATTAATTTAGTTTCTCTGCAATGACCTTTTGTCCTTGAGTGCTCCTTTAGCATTTCGATCGCCCAGTGGCCCCACTGTTTGCTTAGCGGGCTTCCTGCTTCTGATGTACTTAAAAAATGTTTTGCTATTACTCTGAGTCTTTGGCTAGCTGTTGTTCATTTTTTTTTTTTGCCTTCCTAATTATATTTTTACACTTCACTTGCCAGAATTGATGCACCTTTCTATTTTCCTCACTAGAATTTAACTTCCACTGTTTAAAGGGTGCCTTTTTGCCTCTCACTGTTTTTTACTTTGCCGTTTAGCCATGGTGGCACTTTCCTGGTTCTCTTACTATGCGTTTTAATTTGGGGTATACATTTAAGTTGAGCCTGGATTATGGTGTCTTTAAAAAAAAGTTTCCATGCAGCTTGCAGGGATTTCACTTTTGGCACTGTACCTTTTAATTTCTCTTTAACTAACCTCCTCATTTTTGTGTAGTTCCCCTTTCTGAAATTAAATGCCACAGTGTTGGGCTGCTGTGGTGTTTTCCCCACCACAGGGATGTTAAATTTAATTATATTACGGTCACTATTACCAAATGGTCCAACTATATTTACCTCTTGGATCAGATCCTGGTCTCCACTTAGGACTGAATCACGAACTGCCTCTCCCCTTGTGGGTTCCAGGACTAGCTGCTCCGAGAAGCAGTCATTTAAGGTGTCAAGAAACTTTATCTCTGCATCCCATCCTGAGGTGACATGTACCCAGGCAATATGGGGATAGTTGAAATCCCCCATTACTATTGAGTTTTTTATTTTAATAGCCTCTCATCTCCCTGAGCACTTCACAGCCACTATTACCATCCTGGTCAGGTGGTCGGTAATATATCCCTACTGCTATATTCTTATTAAAGCCTAGAATTACTATCCAGAGATTTTATGGTACAGTTTGGTTCATTTAAGATTTTTATTTCATTTGATTCTACACTTTCTTTCACATACAATGCCACTCCCCCACCAGCACAAACTATTCTGTCCTTGCGATATATTTTGTACCCTGGTATTACTGTGTCCCATTGATTATCCTCATTCCACCAAGTTTCTGTGATGCCTATTATATCAATATCATCATTTAATACAAAGCACTCTAGTTCACTCATACTATTTAGACTTCTAGCATTCATATATAAGCACTTTAAAAACTTGTCACTTTTTAGCTGTCTGCCATTACATGATGTAATTGAATGGGAAAAAAGTCCCATTTGACTATTTTTCATCAGATTCTACCTGTATTTTGCGACAGAGTCCTGTGACACCTTATAGTCTAACATACGTATTGGAGCATAAGCTTTCGTGGGTGAATACATGTACATGCGTCTGATGAAGTGGGTATTCACCCACGAAAGCTTATGCTCCAATACGTCTGTTAGTCTATAAGGTGCCACAGGACTCTTTGTCGCTTTTTACAGATCCAGACTAACACAGCTACCCCCCGATATTTTACTTGTATTTTATCATCTTCCATCCTCTCCTCCTTGCTAGGACATAGAGAATCTCCATTAATAGATCCTCCCCTAAGTGATGTGTCAGTCCGAACCACATGCTCCTCCACACCTGTCGGCTGCTAAATTACACACAGTGAACTTAGTGAGAAGTCCAAAGATTTCAATGAGAGTAGGAGAGGGAACAGTGGCCTCCTCTAGAAGCAGTTGATGCTCATGGCACCATAGGGAAAGTGCTTCTATTTGACAGCAGAACATTTCCTTATTGAGAGCTCCCTGCTACTAAGGATGGCTTGGACTTCCTTCAAGCAGGATTTCTCTATGTCCATTGCCCATTCAAAAGCCAGGCTGCCAGATGGAGGGATCCCAGTTTGGGATGGTTGGTCCTGACCCCGTTCCATGACAGCAGATTCAGAAACATCCATAGGTGAATACATGGACAAGTTGCCATCTGCCACCGTGAACCAGAATTGCCTTGGCCACCAAGGAGTTAAGATTATTGTTGCTTTGTCCATCTTTTTTTACTTGGGAGGTGTGGTTGGAGAGGTATGGGAGGGAAGGAATACATCAACAGGTATAATAACCATTGCACTAAGAAGGCATCCCCTCTGAAGCAGCATCCCTATGTGTTCCAAGAGCAGTAAACTGGGCACTTCTTGTTTGCCTAAGTTTCAAAGCAGTCCCAAGATAGGAAGCCCTGCAAATGAAATATCTGCTGGGTCACTGACTAATGGAACTCCCACTCATGATTCTCATGAAAGTGCCTGCTAGGGAGTTAATTACCCCTGATAGATGCATTGCTGAGAGGGTGATCTGATGTCAGATCCACTAATTCCAGAGCTATACCACCTCTCTGTAGAATGGTGAGGACCTTGGCTCACCTGTTTGTTTATATAACAGTGGTCATATTGTTTGATCAGACGTGGATATGAATGGATTGGAAGAAAGGCAAGAATAGCTTCCTTACTCCATACATTGCTGCATGCTTGAGGAGCCCTGGGCTACACAGTGATCCAGGTGTGCTCCCCAGCATAGAACAGAAGTGTCCATGACAAATGTTCTTGTCGGTGGAGTGGAAAGAGAGAGACACCCCACCCCCACAGTCTCTCTTCTCCCACCACAAGAGATTCCTGGATGCTGGGAGTAAGGGAGATTCTTGTCCAAGGAGTCCCTGTCAGAATATAGGCCTTCCTCAGCCAGGCCTGGAGGCCACTCTGATAAAGCCACGTGAAGGGGGGGTCACATGTGCAGTGTCATGTGTGCCTAGGAGGAGCAAGCAGGACCTAAATGTCTTCAGAGGGCTGAGTTAAAGCTGGATATGGAGGTCTTTCATCACAAAGAATCTGTCCTGTGGCAAGTAGGCCCTGCCCGCAACCAAGTCCAAAACTGTTCCTATAAATTCTATAGTCCCTAAGGAAACATAGTAGCTGTGACAACACAGATGCGTTGCTACAATGGCCATAACCTTTGTAAAGGTCCTTGTAGCCACTGAAAGGCCGAAGGAGAGCAACTTCTACTGGAAGTGCGCCGAACCCACCATAAAACATAGAAATTTCCTGTGCACTGAGTGGACATTATAAGAAGATAAATATCCTTTAAAATTGAGAGCTGTAAAACAGTCATTAACATTCAGGGAGGGAATTATAGTGGCTACAATAATCATGAATTTTGAGTGGTGGATGAAGATATTCAACTGCTTGACATCCAGGATGGTTGTCCAACTCCCTGTCTTTTTGGGGATTAGGAAATATTTGGAGTAAAAGCCCTTCCCCATGGTGAGGAGGTATCAGCTCTATCACCCCTATTTGGATTAGGAGTCTACTTGCTGTCCGAGACGCCTCTTGAGAGAGGTCTCTAAAAAGGTACAGGGAAGGGGGTTTTGGAGATGGGATAGACAGGGACTCATGTACCGGCTGAGATGATGTCCAAGACTCAAAATTAGATGTTGCCACATCAAAAGGAAATGAGCCAGACAGTCACTAAAAGGTGTGAGGGGAAACTGACTATGCTGGGGACGGCTGATAACTTTTGGAGAAAAAAAACTTTTTTTCTCCTGCAGATGATAGCTCATCTCAATTGATTGGCCTCTTACAGTTGGTATGGCTACTTCCATCTTTTCATGTTCTCTGTATGTATAAATATCTTCTGTGTGTTCCATTCTATGCATCTGATGAAGTGGGCTGTAGCCCACGAAAGCTTATGCTCAAATAAATTCGTTAGTCTCTAAGGTGCCACAAGTACTTCTGTTCTTTTTGTGAATTCTGAGTCTCACCTCCCAGGTGAGTGCTCTGACTCAGTAGGCTGGTGACTGGTGGTTATTCTCATGCTTGCTTGCACCCTCTCTCTCACTTCACCACACCCCCAAGTGATTATTTCATGATTTACCCAAAGCGGAACAGATTCAACAAGAGAGAGTAAGGGAGCTCATATAAAAATATCCCAGTGGTTAGGGTACTCACCTGAGAAGTGGCAGATCCCAGTTTAAATCCCTTCTACCCCTCAGATGATGGAGGGACCTGAATCAAGAGTCTCGCACATCCGTGGTTTGAACCATAATCACTGGACTAAAAGTTGAAGGAGGCGGTACTCCTCCATTTTGGATACACTTGTCTATAGGGGCCCAACCCAGCAGATGGGGTTTGAACAGGCTTACTATATTGGTAAGCCTTACCACAGGCAAGTTAGGCATTCCTCTGCCTATCGTCCCCTAGTTCATGCATCATACTGGCATCCAGATGCCTGATATGGGGCTGCAGTGCACATAGGTAGAAACATAGATGCCTAGAGAGCTTTTACTGCAAAAAGTGAGGCACTGAGTGATTTTAAGTGCCTGTAGGTTTCAGGGCAGGTTTTTGAAAATCCCTGTGAGGTCTGATTCTGCAATTAAGGCACCCAAATCCTTTTGTAAATCTAGCTCTTAAAGTAACTTTCAAAGGCAATAATCTATTATTTATTTGTGTGTGTACTTGGGCCTATTCATGTACAAAGAAAGAATCTGCTTTTGCAAATCTAGCCTGAGAGTATATAGTAAAAAACTTTTACAACTAGTTTGTAAAAACATTTCAATAACCAACACTGGCCGTTGGAATCAAAGGGGTGGTCATACAAAGAAATTCTAGCACTATCATGAGACTCAGGTAGGAAGAATGCTTCTTTATTAAATATGGAGTAGTATTTCATGTTGGGGCTACTCTTCTCTCTAGTGCAGTGGTCCCCAAACTTTTTAACTCATGCCCCCCCACTTACCCCTGTCCACCCTCTTCCTCGCCCACCCCCCGCCCGGAACAGGGGCTGGGAACAGGGCCACAGCTCTGGGAGGGGTGGGAACATAGCCATAGGTAAGGGGGCCGAAGCTAGGGCCAGCAGCCGGGGCCAGGGTCAGGAGCAGAGCTGGGTGGTGCTCCCTCCCCACCCCCTGTGGGGAGCTGGTGCCCCCAGCTGCACGCGCACACACACACACACACAAATTTTCCTCCACGCCTCCGGGGTGGGGACATACACCCCACAGTTTGGGGATCTCTACTCTAGTGTAAGAGTTCTCCATGTGCTGTTAGAAGAAATCTGGAGGGTAAAATAGAGATTCTATTCAATATGTCTAATTACAGAATCAGGACCAGATCTCCACCTTGTGTAAATTGTCATAGCTCAACTGAAGTTAATAGAGCTATGACTTTTTGCACCAGCTGAGATCTGGACTTAAACTGGTAATAAAAAACCCCAGTGTGCGCGTGCGCACACACACCCACCCACAAAAGCAGTTATCTTTGAAGTCTCTACACTTCTTCTTAGCATATGCGTGATGTGTCTCAGGTAGCATGTGACCAGGATTCATCACCACATTTGGTACACTGGTCAGATTATTAGCTTCCCCGGCTCAGGCTAGGTACGGACGAGGAAGCGCAATGTGAACACTGATCCATGCCCCCTATCTCAACACTTATATGGGAAACCCCATATATTTAGGGAAATGAAATGTCCTGAATTTGGTCACTACTTTAGGTAGAGGTCTAAAAGCTTGATCCCTCTCTCTCCCCCGCCCCCAACACCCCCCTCCACATGATTGCAGATGGATTTAAAGAAGTTTGTCACAGCAATCAAAAGCCAAATGCATAGTTTACATACTACAATAGAGTATAATTAAATTAACCAACAAGTTGAGCAACATAATGTTTCATTTTTCCTACTTTTACTAAAGGCCCCCTTGTAGGTGTTCAGCATGGACTATAAGCTCCTTCAGCCATTTAATTGAAGGGGTAGAAATGTTGCATTTCCTTCACAAAGGTATCTTTTCTCCAAAATGTTTTTCAGGTACTTGAGTTAAATATATAGACGACAAAAATAAAAATTAGTTCTACTTAATCAGAATAAAGCTCTCTTTCTCCCTCTCTAAAAATAAGGTTTCACTAGCATGGTATCAGCTGTCGGAAGCCTGCTAATTTTTATTTGTTCTTATTGGACTAGATGGATTGAGGGTCTGCTCCAGGAAGGCAATTCCTATGTTCCTTGTTTTTCCTGGAAAATCAGAATAAACTAAACTCAAATTTTTTTATGTAAAAACAACCTTTCAGGAAATCAATACATATTACAAATAAGCAAACAAAGGTATAAGCCCAATTTTTAAAGTTGATTTCTTTTAAGAGGACTTCTGCACACAAGCACTAAAGGGTGGGGAAAGTAGTTTGCTTTTTAAGTGTCACTGATGTGATAACTGAATGCCTTAACAGCACTTATCTCCCAGCTTTGAATGAACTTTGAATGTTGATTGACAAAACAGTTCAGAGTGTTTGGGTCCTCTTATGTGCATTTCTATACTTTCAGATCATGAACTGCCACCTTAATTTTCAGGTTTTAAAGTGTCCATTTTTTTTTACAGTCATATTCCTTTAGAAAGATCTATTTCCCTAAAGGTCTTGATATGTATTTTCAACTAAATACAGATTCATGAGTTGTGTATATGGGAATGTCAGTAGTTTAGAAATGATTTATAGTCTGGTCTTGACACGTGAAGCAGCAATAATTGTAAATAAATTTGAATCAGGGAAATATTTACAACAGAGTTACGGTATACAGTGTGAGCATCCTAAAATACACACAGATAAAGACTGTATGAAGACCGCAACTCGTGTTTAGAAGCAAAATATTGCCCATACCACTCCAAATGTTCCAGTATTTACTTTAGGAAACTTGCAACTGTGAGCATTCTACGGAACGTGTGAACAGCTGGCACACTTCTTGGACCTCATGAGGCTGCCTCAGCTAACAACTTTAAGATACAGCCAAAGTGTCCAAAATTAGCCAAAGGCACCAGTTCTCCTTGAGAACAGACTAAAACAAAATGTGGAGTTTGAACACCAAGCTGTTTTATGTGAAACCTCAAAAAAGTTGGGAAAATTCCATATGTAACAATGTCCCTGGGGAAGATGTCTGGACCTCTGAATATAAAAGCATGAGTCTCTACACTGCCTGAGCTAGAAGACCCAGGTCTGACAGAGAGCCACACTGAGCATGGGTTGTACACTGAATTGAAATATACTTCATTATGGATTCTTATTCCACAAATCCCTTGCCCTCAAATTTTCCAAAAATATTCTATTTTGGTTTATGATCATGCATGTAAAATGCAATTGAAAATTGGTGCCGTTTTGGTAACGTTCAAATGAAGACAGTAGTGTCTCTCTCTAATACATGGATTCCAGGGTTTCACTATAACTGTTATAATGAGAACAAAAATGAAGGCTCATGGCATTCACTCATCTATTAGGCTTTTTTGAACAGTCCACTAGTTTTAACAGTTCTACAATCTTACAGAACTAATTTATATCAGAATTAATATCTCCAACTCAAATCAGAGCAATTATCCAAAGATTAGTGCCTGGTAATTTATTTATCCTCTTCAGTGAGCAGAAATAATGGGGATTAGGTTGCTTTGACTTTTTTCCACAGTTCATGCTCAGTTGCCACCAGATGCTCACAGTCATCACAATTAGAGTAGGAAGATACACTAATTAGATTAAATGTTACTTGTACCTTATTTTCTTTCTGATTGAAATGGATTACCAATTGCTTTTATTAAAGCATTTTTAAAAATATATTGTCATTAGAATAATGGAAAAAACTACTAAAATGATAAGGAGACATTTCATCTTCATCCACTTCTTCTCTGGTTACAATGTGCCTGAGCACTGGCAAAAGTGTAGAACACTGTGGGCAACTCAACTGCAGGCAGAGGCCAGAGCTGAACACAGACAGATCAGAAAAACCCAATAATGGATATCTTGAAAGAGCTGTTGCAAGTGGAAAATCAGGGGCCTTTCCTCTTCATTTGTGTAAGGCAAAAAACACAAAAGCAATGCTGGAGAGAGAAGTAAAGTAGTTGCCCATGAAGAATTTAGCTAAAAAGTAAACAAAATCTTAGAAGACCAGAGAAATCATTTTCTAGAATGGTTCAATCTAGCAAGGTGCTCATCACCTCCAGTTATTACTCAGCACTTTGCAGGACTGAGCCCAGATGCCGAACACACACTGGATATTAGGGGAAAATTAGAAATGGACCATCAGTAGTACACTGAATATTATAGTGCCATTGGTTGCCACATGCCTGATTTAGTGACAAATGAAGCATTTACTACCCCAATAGCAACTGAGTCACAGAAACTAAATGAATTACTATCATGTACCATAAGTGAAGAGTGAAGTACAACATACTCCTAGACATAGTAACATGGCTAATGTCAAATTTTGTACATGCTGTATATACAGCCTGTGAAAAGCTGTGTAAAAACAGGCTTCTGTTGTGAAACATTCCAGGTCATTTTACCAGTAAATCATGCACAAATGCCTTGGCTTTAAGACTCAATATTTCAATCTTAGCTTTATTCCTTAACCCACACAATAACCATAATCAAAAGTGCTGACCATTTCTACTTTAATGCTGTCAAAATACAGTTCTCAATGGTCTTCTTTACTATAGCAAAATGTTATCAGAGATTATCTTCCATGGCATTTGTTTGTAGTTCCACTAGATTCTCAATAGTTCATAGTAAAATCTCTTGGTACAAAAATTCTTAAGTTGTTTTTCTAAATGCAAGAACAAAGTCATTTTCATAAGGGACTGGCAATGGGAGGCAAACCCTCATCATGCAGCACACAAAATCATAGAAGTGTTTGACTGAAAGGGACCTCAATAGGTCATCTAGTCCAGTCCCCTGCACTAAAGTCAGGACTACATAATAACTAGACCATTCCTGGCAGGTGTTTGTCTAACCCAGGGCTGGGCAAACTACGGCTTGCAGGATGGATCTAGACCATCAGCTGTTTTAATCCGGCCCTTGAGCTCTCGCTGGGGAGTAGGGTCTGGGGCTTGCCCCACTCTGGCACGCCAGTCGGGGAGCAGGGTTGGGGGATGCTCCACGCAGCTCCCGGAAGCAGTGGCATGTCCCCCCTCTGATTCCTATGCATGGGGCACCCAGGGGGCTGCGCTCTGCACGCTACCCCCACCGCAAGCACCACCCCTGCAGCTCCCATTGGCCAGGAACCACAGCCAATGGGAACTGCAGGGGTGCTGCCTGCAGACAGGGCAGCTTAAAAAGACGCCTGGCCACACCTCTACATAGGAGCCAGAGAAGGGACATGCCATTGCTTTCAGGAATTGCTTGAGGTAAGCACCGCCCAGAGCCTGCACCCCTGAGCCTCCCCTCATGCCCCAATCCCCTGCACCAACCCTAATCCTCCTCCCACCCTCCAAACCCGTCAATCCCAGTCCAGAGCACCCTCCTACACCCCAAACTCCTCTTCCCCAGCCCCACTCCAGAGCCCTCACCACCACCACCCCGCGCCCCACTCCCCCACCCCCTCCCGCACCATAACCCCAATTTTGTGAGCATTCATGGCCCACCATACAATTTCTATTGCCAGATGTGGCCCTTGGCCAAAAAGTTTGCCCACATGTTCTTAAAAACCTCTGATGATGGAGATTCCACATCCTCCCTAGGCAATTTGTCCAGTGCTTAATTATCCTGACAGTCAGGAATTTTTTCCCACTGTCCAACCTAAACCTCTCTGGCTGTAATTTAAGCCCATTGCTTCTTGTTCTATCCTCAGAGGTTAAGGAGAACAATTTTCACCCTCCTCCTTGTAACAACCTTTTACATGACTGAGAAGGAACGCAACAGTTTTCAGCTATCTTCTCCACACTAAACAAACCAATTTTTTTTTCAGTCTTTCCTTATAGGTTGTTTTCTAGGCCTTTAATCATTTTTGTGCTCTCCTCTGGAGCTTTCCTGAAATGTGGCACCCAGACTTGGCTGCAATACTCCAGTTGAGGAGTTATCAGCACAGATATACCATATAATTTTTATACATAGGGTAAAGAATATTACTTCGCAATTGTCAAATTTAGTAGATTTTAAATGCTTCTCGTGAGTGTTCATTTTTTTAAAATACCTAAATGTAGTGCTCACTAAAAGAATCAAATCAGTAAACAAATATTTACTTCAAGGTATTTTGATAATGTACTGAAAGTATGTTCAGCTAAAAGGATTTAAGAATAAGCCCTCTTCTATTGATTTTGCTACAGTTTTTTTAATGTAATAAGTTAGGGTGTATATTATATAATTGCACAATACAGAAATCACATAAAGGTCAAAGAACATTTGTGATCACTAACAGCTACAAAGAGCAGTAGAAACTGAAATCACGGATGACAATCTAATGGAAAAACAGTATCAGACTTTGAGCTTGGTACCAGACCAGCAAGGGTGGGATCTCTGTGGAGGAATTGTGTGCACTGATCACTCCTGCTAACTGGGTATCTATGGGTCCCTCAGTACTGCACTATAGCATCAGCTTGGAAAACAAGCAGAAGTCTTGGGGTACAACAAGCAGAGTTGACATAGTACATTACACCCATTTTCCTTAAGAAACATGTTTGATTTTCTCTATTAAAAAAATTTAAAGGTTTCAATAAAAATGCATTAAGATTTACTTAAAAGCCAAGTAAAATGTTAGTTTGCTGTAACACAGCTCTCAACCTACTACAGCCCAAATGTGAAATATTTTGAATCTTTCACATGACAAGGAACACAAAAAAGTTATTCATGCAGGAAACTCCCACTGACATGGGACTCATTCCTTCAGTGTATAACTATCTTTTAAATCTCATTTCTGTTGTAAATATTTTTAGAAGTGAAAAGTCAAGGACAAGAAGTTTGTGGTACTGGTAACTTTGAGAATAAGATGAATGAGATCACTTGAAATGAGGGGCATTTCAAGAGGCATGCTATAAAAATATAGAAAACTATTCTACATCTCAGGGGTAGCATTAACAGCATACAATGTGGCACTTGCCAGCGTTTAAAAAAAAAAAAAAAAAAAAAAAAACACACACACCCTAAACAGCAGAGGAAAGGCATACTCAGTAAGACTGACTGGGGATACACAGCCTAATACTGCTCTTGTCAGTCTTCTACACGGCATCCTATCCCTCCCTTCCCACTACAGCTAGCTGACTCTGTGCCCGCCCGCCCCCTTTTAAGGGTCAGCTATCTCACTGTGTGAAAGTATATAGGTTCATTAAACTGCTGTACTTTGTCTGAGATTTTAAAAAGCATAGAGGTATAAATTTGTTGGCAACCTGCACTTCAATTTGTGAGAATTAGGATTGTTTTGATAGGATTAAAAAAAAACACACATCTCAGGCTTGTACATTTTATTCAAGCCACCAGAAAACTTCTTAGGGCTGATTTAATTTTCCAAACTACTGCATGCACCCAGCAGTTACAGAAATTATAAATATGGAGATTTAATTTCTTTTAACTCTGGAGTTCAGTGTTCCGTTTTCCCACTGACTATTTTAAAGCCTTAATTGTATAAACAACTTTAATAGACTCTGGTTTGAGAATAAGAAAAAAATCATCTTATATGAGATTCACTGATAAAAGGCTTCCTGTGCAAATATACTGAATACCTTTAGATATGCTCTCAGAAATAGCTATCCCCATGAGTGCACGCTTAAAAATAGAAAGTATAAAGGGCCAAAGCCACTACTTCAACAACAAACAAAAAAGTCCAATATGAAACAGAAGAGAACCCAAGTTTCATGATTTGGACTTTAGGAGCTGGAAGAAACAATATTTTAAAAAATTTTAAAAGGAATTCTCAAGTATGATCTCTCTTCAAATGGCTCAACAGAAGAAATTTTAAAACCTCTCCATTATAGGTTTTCCCTAATGACCTTCCAAAATATGTACTGCAGCTGTTTAGTTTCTTGGATCTAATTCTATTTGCTTTAAAGAAAAATGACAACACTTCCAATGAAGGAGGATCACGTTGCCAACTCAAGTGCCCCATCTCTCTCTCCACCCCACACCAAAAAATAAAATAAAAAAAATTATATATATTTTACACACACACACACACACAGTGTGTGTTAGCCTCATCCACCAGGTTAAAACGCCAGCTGAACTTACCAGTTTGGTACATTACTACCACAATGTACAAGTCTGGAAGCCTATTTAGATATCTATCATTTTGGACCCCCATCTGCACTACAATTACAACACAGCTATGCCCAGTGAGATAACAGACTGCTCTAATCTACACATGCAAAATCAAATTGTTATAATGTGTTGACATTTGTAACTATAGCATAGAAAGGACCATAAAGATTAAGTGCCTTCCCTCAGTGTCTATCAATTACAGTTCAACAATTTTACACCTCTACATTTTTTAAACCTCTCTTGAGTTACTGGGAATTGTGAGGGCTCAACACCTTTAACAGGAGTTGCTGGTACATAGCTCTCCTCGTCTCAGGGTTTGCAATAGTGGCTCATAGTGCTTTTAAGGGTCAGATTTTATTGAATTTGTACCAGTCAATGCATGCATTTTATTTGTACGGTTTGGACCCTTAACATTCAATGTAATGCATTGAGTAGTAGTGAGAAACCCATTTACCTTTTATTACAGTTAATACTTAATAGTTTGCAGATAAAGATAGAAAAGTTCATGGACAAGCTTCCCCCGCCCCAAGTATGTAGTATTTTGTAGTCATCATTTGGTGATTCTGCACTATACTAAAAGGAAGTTTCAGGACTCCAGGTTGTTTTGAGTATTCTGCTGATGTCAATATTTTATCCTGCGTTAAAGCACACCTCTATGGGATCATACAGGTGGCCAAGGTGACCAGCAAACATGGGGGGAAAACACCTTTAATACTTATGGAATATGATGTATTGATATGCTGCTTCATATAGAATTAAATAGATATTAGCATAGATAGTGATTAACAACAGTGGTTAGGCACTGGAACTCTTATAGAAGCAGCTTGGTTGGAATCAGGATGTGTCAAGAAAGCATTATTCCCCATTTTGCCAGTTATTTGCTACAGTATGTGAGGTCTGACAAGTTGCTAGCTCTCTCTGCTTCACTTTCCACACTCCAACTGAATTTGGAAAATGGAAATTATTAGGGCTCCTAGGCACTATACTAATACAAATAGTTGATAAATGCAAAGTCAGTCACAGAGGAGGAAGACCGTTTAACTGCTCATACAGCTTACAGGGTTCTAAATTAGCTATCAACTCATAAAATGCACCTAGGCCTGACTATAGACAGCTCAATGAAAATCTCTGCTCAATGGTGATTTTAAAAAATAAAAGCAAACAAGGTATTAGGATGCATAAGGAATGAGATGAAGAAAACATCATATGGAATAGAATACTAATCACATCAGGTCTAGAAGGAGACCGCAAAATTAGAGGGGACTAAAAAAATGTTAATGAGATGACGATTTAACCCCCCCCCCCCAATTGCTTGTCATTTGCAAACTTTATCAGTGATTATTTTAAGTATTCTTGCAGATCACAGATAAAAATATGTTAAATAGCATAGAGCCAAGAACCATCCCTGCATGGCCCCACTAGAAACTCACTCGTTCAATGATTCCATTAATGACATTTTGTGACAGATCAGTTAGCCAGTTTTTAATCCATTAATGTGTGCCATGTTAATTTTGTATCCCAATTTGTTTAAAATCAAAAATGTCATGCAGCACCACGTCAAACACCTGACAGAAGTCTAAATAGATTGGATCAATGCTATTACCTTTAACTTTTTGATGCCATTAAAAATTTGGTTGATAGTTTGACAGGACTTAATTCCAATTACTATGGGTTCATGGAAAGTAACTATATTACCCGCCTTTAATTCATTATTAATTGAGTTCCATGTCAGCCACTCCATTACCTTAATGTCAATGTCAGACGGACAAGTTTTTACATTATGTATTTAATAAAGGGTTTTATGGTAGTTGTTCCCACAAAGTTACACAAGCCTACTCTTGTTACAAACAGTGAACCACAATGTTACAACGGTAAGACAATGGTTAATACACTTAAACCCTTCCACAGAACACATTCGGGGGGGGGTATGGACTTCACTGAGGCAGCTAAGTAGCTAACATTTAATTATGCATTTTATGCTACTAAATATATTTTCCCACATAAGCTTTGACCTCATGAAACAGAAGTATTTTTCTGAATTTATAGTTTTGGTTGAGGAAGGTAATGGATTAATGAAACAGTTTTGGTCTTCAAAAGGAAAAAAAAAAAAAGTACACTTGTACTTAAAATTGATTTGGCATTATTTCTCTCAAACATGCAGGCCATCTACAGTAACCAACTCGATTCTGTTTTCTGGCCTACTGAGGCATGAAATTCATGTCCATCTTACAGGCAGGAATGGAGTGTTTTGGGCCTTACAGGAAAGAGCAGGTGAACATTGTGCAGTTCAATAAGAGCTTCGCCTGTCCTATATCACAGCACTATGCCAAGAATACTGAACAGGTGCAGGGACCCATGAATGGGTTAACTGACCAAGCTGCCTTTGATGTTGCATGTACCCCCTTACAGTAGAGCTCTTGCAGTCCCCCATTACTGTATCAGGATATATGGAGTCCATAATGGATTCTCTCTGCCTATCTAGGTCTGCCGTGGCATTCAAAAGTGGTAGAATTTTCATCCTTGAACTTAAATTCTGTCAGTTTCTTTTCACATCCCTCTGAAGGCTGAGGAACAGATCTTCTTTTGGCTCATCTCCTTGTCCTTCGATTTGCCAAACACTGTCACTTGTGCTCCCAAGTCCTTCTATGTAACATGCCAGTATTTCCCACTTACACCTTTGTTGCAGAAGTGGTCTCTGAAATGAGGAAAAAAGTAAAAGAATATTGGATTTATGACAGTCCTTGGAATACCAAGAAATACAATAAAAATAGTTTACTTTCAGATTTCAGTGCCTTATTACAAGATATTCAGTCCTGTGATTCAAAATGGTAAAGAAGCCCTTGAAATCTCCAAAATTTCACATTAGCTCAAAGCACAGGATTTGAGGGAGATGGAAAACTGCATACAGAGCAGGGTTGGAACACATGCACACTACCAATGGGCTAAACGAGAATTACTTGTTGCCCGTTAACAGGCACCGGGGGGCGGGGAGGGGGGAAAATGTGAGATACAAGTTCTAGCAAGGAAAGGGAGAGACCCATTCAAGCAAGCAGGTGTACAGTTGACAAGTTTGCAGATGAGATACTTTCAATGATTAGTGCAGAGAACATGCTCCAGAACTGGAGAGAGACAAATTTCATAAAAAGCGACAAAGAGTCCTGTGGCACCTTTTAGACTAACAGACGTATTGGAGCATAAGCTTTCGTGGGTGAATACCCACTTCATCAGATGAATGTAGTGGAAGTTTCCAGGGGCAGGTACAAATATGCAGGCGAGAGTCAGTTTAGAGATATAGAGGTTAGTTCAATCAGGGAGGATGAGGTCCTCTTCTAGCAGCTACCACAACTGCTAGAAGAGGACCTCATCCTCCCTGATTGAGCTAATCTCGTTATCGCTAGACTGACTCTCGCCTGCATATTTATACCTGCCCCTGGAAATTTCCACTACATTCATCTGACAAAGTGGAGCATAAGCTTTCGTGGGTGAATACCCAATACATCTGTTAGTCGACTCTATAAAGGTGCCATAAGACTCTTAGTCTGGATCTGTAAAAAAGCAACAAACACGGCTAACCCTCTGATACTTGACAAATTTCTTTGTGAGCACAGGTGAGAGTTAACATTACTCACTAATTTGATTGACAAGATATTGCACTTGTTTAACCAAACATTTTTTTGAGATTATTACACATGACAGGGGGAAAAGCTTAACAGTTATCTTCATAGGACTGCCCTCCTGCATTTGCTGGTTGGGCATAGCTACGATTCCTAGCTAATTCCTGTGGTAGAGAAACTATTTTATCCTCACATATGTGCATGCCTTTATTTCATACATTAAGCAGAAAGGCAGGATTAAAACACAATTTCAGTAAGATAAAACCAGATAGACCAGTGTACCCATACAGCTACTTTATTGGTATAATTGTAATGGTACAATGTAATGCACAGCCTCCGACTTCATGCCAAATACATGACCTATTACAACACAATTCTCCTGAGATTTTCTATATTCTGGCATTTGAAAAAGAGGACCTGCTCCTTGCACCTGTGGCACTGAAGCCAAATTTTACTGGAGGGGAGACTTCCAGCCTTCATTAGATTCCAGAAAACTGTTCCCCTAGCATACAAAACCAACTCTGATCAGTGAAATAGTTACCTTGTGTAGATGTCCCCTGGCCTCCAGGGTCATTGTCCTCTCCAGCCTGCAAGTCTCTGCTGTGATTCCAAGACCTCTTCAGATTATCAGGTATCACTGGGCCCCAGTTCAGAGAGGCCAATGGAGACGGAATTCTCCTCCCCATCCTGCAGGTCCCTCAACAGCCCATTTTCAAGTGTCTGGATGTTGTCCACCATTATCTCAGCCTCCATAGGTGTGCAATTGTTCAGACACAAAGCCATACACCAGGATGTTACAGCTTACAGAGCCTGCCTAAGGTAGATATTTACAAGCACCTGGATCATTGCCTTAGGCCAGCTGGCAGCACGCTTATACAATGTTGTCTTCTTTGAGACATATTTTGAGGTGGACTTGTTAACACACAGCAGTTGCAAAGAAGTCAATACTATTCATAAATAGTGCACACAGAGATCTAGAGGATGTGCAGAGCTATCTGTATAAGTGAAGGATTTTCCTTGGACCAGAAGATGGACAAGCTGAGCTACAGAAGCAGTGCCCAATACACTGTGGATGGTCACAGAAGGACTAATTAAATCAGTGAAACTCTTATGCCAGTCACTGCTGTCTATGCTGGCACTGAACCTGCCAGTGCTGATCAACATGGTGACAGATGTCACTGTTGGTCTTTTCAGAGCAAGTACAGCACACCCGTGCAGATACATGGTATGTTTCAGGTTCCAACAGTTGTTAGCATGTCAAATATCACTAATGTAGACAAGACCTAGATGTGACTGGGTAATTCACCTTGCAAATCTCTCTATGATGAATGTTAGCACAGGTACCAAATGGTGTTCTCTTATAATGCAAGATGGACTGGTATCCTCCACTCCTTTGACTTACGTCAAGCAACAACCATCAGATAACTGCTTTTTATCACTACAGACCTGCAAAAGATCTGAATTACAGACTAAGCATTAAGAGCCTCCATACTCCATTACCATTCCCCTTTTCCATTCCACATACAGATAACATGCAATTTCCAAGAAGAAGAAAAGGATTTATTTTAAAAGAGCATTTTAAAGGATACTATCAACTTGCATTTTTAAATGGAATAGTATTTGTAAAATTCCTGTCTGATAGAGTGTCCTTTAAACAGTATGCCCTGATTTTATTTTTAAAAGAAAATGTATAATATTTTTCTGCATCTCGCTGATGCTTATAAAGGATCTTTACACAGAGGGAGAAAGTGACTGATTATACAAGGAAAACAACAAAAGTGCTGTATGAAAAAAAAAAAAAAAAAAAAAAAATCACTGAATACTAAAAAACCTGAAAGACTTTCACCAGTATCTTTCAAATCATAGTAACAATGGGTATTATTTGAAAGTTATGTACCTAGCATATTTTTAATCAGAAGTGTGAAAGGTTCTTGATCCCTATAAGGAAGGTGCATGTAAACTGTGGCACAATGGAACAAAATTTTGCAGGTAAGACACCTAAATTCTGGAGGAAAGTTAATCTGTTCATCTTCTTACCTCCTCAGGCCTCAGCTGCTGCTACATTCTCTAGGCAGCCTAACTGGCCAGCCTGCACTATTGGCTCCTTTCACTCCCTGGCTGCAAACTAAACTCAAGCTCTGGCTCCTTGGCACATACATCACCCAACCACCCTTGCCTGGTTCTATGAAACAGTAAGGTAGCACTATAATCCATTTAATTCGACTTTGTGGGAAAAGGTGCAGGTCAACAGCTGCTGCTTGCTATGTCCCAGCGGGGCAGGGAGACAACACAAGATGTTGGGTGCCCAGTAGCAGCAAAAGTGCTTGATTCTGTAGAATCTTGGAAAAATGCTAGATTCTACAGCCACACAATCAGAGTCCATGAGGTACCAAATGAGATGATTTGGGATGTTCACATCTCTTAGAACCATTGTTTCAGGTTCTTTGCAAACTCAGACAGGCATTGGATTGCACAGTTCACATTCTCAAAGTTATCTTCGAAACTATAAGGGCTAGATTTTTTTTTTTTTTTTATTAATTAAAGTAAGAGTTGAGATTCTGGAGCACAATTCTGTGGGAAGGGCTGAATTCCATTGCAAATTCCACAGTCACAGAATCCATAAGGACCTAACCATAGGCTCAGCCTCTAAATGCTATCTTAGAATTACACTTTATCTAGTCTCTTATATAGAGTGATTAGATATTGTACACATTTGCATGGTCTTTGAGCATTCTAAATTTTCTCCATCCCTTTAAAAGAGGAACTATTTTTATTCTTTGGTTACTCTTCCCTTTTCCCAAGCTGTCTTTTAAACACCATCTGACTTTCCTGACTCCAGTTCCCTTCTATGGCAATCTGGATGCTGCATCAGCTTCGTTATGCTGACTTCCTCTGAGGCCAGGCCTACACTTAAAAGTTAGGTCAACACAGCTACGTTATGAGGGGTTGGGGGGCAAAAACCACATCCCTGACCAATCTAGTTATGCTGACCTAATATCCAGTGTAGACACTGCTATTCTGAAGGAAGACGACTTCTGTTGATGTAGCTACCACTGTTTCGGGGAAATGGTATTCCTACACCAAACAAACAAAAAAAGTCTTCCATCTGCATAGACTGCATCTACATGGCACTTAATCTTTTTTTTTTTTTTTTTTTTTTTGTGGGCTGGCCCATGCCAGATGACTTGGGCTCAGGCTGTGGAGCTGTTTAACTGTGGTGTAGACATTTGGGCTTGGGCTGGAGCCTAGGCTCTAGGACCCTAGGCTCTAAGACCCTGTAAGGTGGGAGGGTCCCAGAGCCTTAGACTGCAGGCCAAGCCCAAACATCTATACTGCAATTAAACCGCCCTACAGCCCAAGCCCTGCAAGTCCCAGTCAGTTGGCACAGGCTAGCAGCAAGTGTCTAACTGCAGTGTAAACATACCAGCGTAAGGGGTTATCCTTTGTGTAGTCATATCTTGATATCCAGAATTCTTCCTATTCTCACACCCTACTACTGCTGGCCTGAGAAGTAGGAGACTAGGCTTCAATTCTAAAACTCACATTTCACTGCTGGCACTTTTCTAATTGGACTCCCCAAGCCTTTCCTACTCACTTCAGACTATGCTAAGAAAATTGAGGCAAATGAGTTTTAGCACAAAGCTTTCTTCTTTTAAATGCTGAAATCAGGAAGAAAAAAGAGGAAGGGAGGGTATACAAGCGTGTCTCTCCCCCCATCCCAGTTTTGGTCCCAAATAATCCTAAAGTCAAGAGCCAGACCACTGCCAATTCTTTCAGCCAGAGATCCATAGGGTCTCTCTACCCAGCAAGAATATTCTGAAGGGCTTGCTCCTCAGTGGGACTCTTACTACATTAGCTAAAACTTATTTTAGTAAAGCAGAGTAACAACATTGGTAATTTAAGCAAGAAACGTTATCACTGATCTCTCTTTTAAAGGACATTCCAAAAACAACTACAGATTTCATTACAGTCAAAATAGAAGACTGTGTGTGTTCAGTTTGTGATGTTATAGCACTGGGATTTCTCGGGAACCCAACATTCATTTGAAGCAATTATTCTTTCAAGTATTTTTTTAAAGCACATTTCTATATAGAGCATTTCAGTTTAGTAACAGCAGATTTAAGAAAGAATGTGATTGGAGGTGTCTGACACTAGCAATTTTAGTAAACACTGAAGAAATAAGTTTACGTTTGGGATTTTAGTATGAAAATCCTGCATATCTCAGAGTCCAATATCAGGTATATAATTTAAATTTTTTTAAAAATCCTTTACAACCTCTGAGGCCTGGTCTACACGCCTAAAATGTAGGTTGACACAGCTATGACACCCAGGGTTGTGAAAAATCTACACCTCCTGAGAACCATAGCTATGCCAACCCAATCCTGGGTGCAGACACAGCAAGGTCAAGGAAATAATGCTTCTGTTGACCTTGTGAGAGGAAATTGCTTGGGAAATTGGTGTTCCTACAGCAAAAAAGTCTACCTCTGATAGCTATGCCACTGTAGTGCCTGCAGTATAGACAAGGCCTAAGCCTAACCTCAAAATACTTCAAATACTGCTATACACTGTTTTGGATTCATTTATCAGTTGGTTTTGCCACTGCTAGATCAGCCAGAGTGAGGGAAATAATTATAACATTCACCTAAGCACAATTTGAAATAGATTTTTTTCCTAACGCAAAAAAATCTCCAATAAAGATAATGACAAGTGTCTAGATTATGATACCTACACCTTTCTCCAGCAATTTTCTCCCTGCTGCCTCTCACACAGACTCCTCCTTTCCCAAGGCTCATTTTATAGAGCCAGGACAGAAGGTACAATCTCTCTCCTTCTAAAGATGGAAGATTTTGCTCCCTGTTCTTTCAAGGGAAGAATATTTTTGGACATTCAAATTGCCAAATTACATCTCTCTGTCTCCACTAAGGAAAAGGTGTGTTTATAATGTGCCAACTAACAATCCTAGTGTAGACAGGGCAAGTTGCACATTTACCTTATCCTGCCCACACTAGGTTTTTACAACACGTTAAAGAAAGAAGCTTTTTTGCTCAAACACTGTAGACAGACCCACCCTCAGATACTGATTCTCACATAGGTGGTCACTAACCATCACATAACCTGGGGACTGCCAGAGACGTCTCACATGCACACAGGGGTTCGCGTGTAGTGGCGGGGCGCAGCGAGGAGGGGGGTGGCAGTGGCGAGGACGGGGCACGGCGGGAAAGGGGCTTCCCCGCTCACCTGTCTTGAACACCAGCTGCTTGTCGTCCTGCGAGCCGAACTCTCTCAGCATGGAGACGAAGAGGACGCCGCACGAGTTCTGGATGCCGAACACCGCACCGTTGCACCACATGGCGGCCAGCATCACCACCCAGCCCCAGCCGCCCTCAGGGGCCTCGGCCCCCTGCTGCCCCTCCTGCTCCTCCGGGGGACCCACCATCAGCAGAGCGGACTGGCCGCCTGGACACCCCTCTCGGTTCTCTTGCCTCGGCTCCCCAGCCGCCGCCTGGGCGTCCTGCTGCTCCCGCAGCGCCGGGCAGGGCAAGAGGGTAACAGAAGCATCGGGAGCGCCCCCAACTCCCTGCGTCTCCAGCTTCTCGCTCAGCGTCATCCCCGCGGGCTCCCTCAGCCGCACGCAGCCGGGGCGAGGGGACAGGCGACAGCCCCCTCCCACAAGAAGGGGCAGCGGCGGCTTCCCTCCGGCTGCCTGAAGGGGCTGCTGCGCTCCCGCTAGCCCAGCAGGGCGGCTGGGAACATCCCGCGGCGCCGAGCGGGAAGCCCCTTGATTACCGTGCAGCCCCGGCGGTACGAAACCTCTCCCTGCCCCGGCCCCTCACACACGCCGGCCCCTGGCTCGCCAGGGTATTTTGAAGGGGCACCTCTCGGGGGAGGGGGAGTCTGACAGCAGGATATCCCCCCTTACCGCGTCTCCGATTGGATGGGACAGGGGCGCGACCACGCCCCCTCCCCGGACACGGTGGGGGCGGGGCCGCTGCGTGTCACAGGCTCCGGCGGCGGCTGTGCTGAGTGGCCGGGGCGGGGGTGTGCGCGCGGCGAGATGGGGAGTTGGGAGTTAACGGTTGCCGCTCGCGCGTAGCAAGAGGGAGCCCCGAGGCCCTTCCCCCACCCCCGCGAGGAGGCGCTGGATTCACCTCAGGGTGGGAGGGAGAAATCAGGCCAGCAGCCTAACAGGAGGGAGGCTACTCGCCCCCCCCCGCCCCCCATGAATTCCCAGGGTCAAGGATGCACCGCCCCTGGGCCGGGAAAATCGCAACAACAACGCCACGGACACGGCCCCCTTAACACTAACCCAACAACTCCCCTCAGAAAATCAGGAAGTGCCACAGCTGCCTCTGTGACTATGCACGTGCTTCGCTCTGACCCTCCCTCTTGTCCCCAGGAGTTGTATCTCTGCCCGCCATGCTGCCTCCCATCCTCTCTAACTCTGCCTCCCTAGCCTTTCCTACCAGATTCCCGCCTCCTTCACGGCACAGGACTGAGGGCAAATGAGGCAGCCTCTTAGTATTTCCCTCTCTGTTAAAGAGCGGGGCTATGACTCCTCACTACGGTCAGCCACACTGTAGGCACTACTGCCACAATACACTGCGTGGCTGCTGCCTCTGTACTGCAGGGTGCTATACCACCTGCTGCCCACAAGAAAGGAACTGCTAGCGCTGTTTCACGCCCCTCTTTGGCAGGTGCCCCGGCTTCCTTGACCTACAATGACAGGTTTCAGAGTAGCAGCCGTGTTAGTCTGTATCCGCAAAAAGAAGAACAGGAGTACTTGTGGCACCTTAGAGACTAACAAATTTATTAGAGCATAAGCTTTCGTGGACTACAGCCCACTTCTTCGGATGCATATAGAATGGAACATATATTGAGGAGATATATATACACACATACAGAGAGCATAAACAGGTGGGAGTTGTCTTACCAACTCTGAGAGGCCAATTAATTAAGAGAAAAAAAACTTTTGAAGTGATAATCAAGCTAGCCCAGTACAGACAGTTACTGTCCACATATCTATTCAAGTGACATCATCATTGGACCTAATCACATCAGCCATACCATCAGGGGCTCGTTCACCTGCACATCTACCAATGTGATATATGCCATCATGTGCCAGCAATGCCCCTCTGCCATGTACATTGGCCAAACCGGACAGTCTCTACGCAAAAGAATTAATGGACACAAATCTGACATCAGGAATCAAAATACTCAAAAACCAGTGGGAGAACACTTTAACCTGTCTGGTCATTCAGTGACAGACCTGCGGGTGGCTATATTACAACAGAAAAACTTCAAAAACAGACTCCAACGAGAGACTGCTGAGCTAGAATTGATATGCAAACTAGACACAATCAACTCCGGTTTGAATAAGGACTGGGAATGGCTGAGCCATTACAAACATTGACTCTATCTCCCCTTGTAAGTACTCTCACACTTATTATCAAACTGTCTGTACTGGGCTAGCTTGATTATCACTTCAAAAGGTTTTTTTCTCTTAATTAATTGGCCTCTCAGAGTTGGTAAGACAACTCCCACCTGTTTATGCTCTCTGTATGTGTGTATATATATCTCCTCAATATATGTTCCATTCTATATGCATCCGAAGAAGTGGGCTGTAGTCCACGAAAGCTTATGCTCTAATAAATTTGTTAGTCTCTAAGGTGCCACAAGTACTCCTGTTCTTCTTGACCTACAATGACAGCTGGCACTTTTCCCTACTCTGGGGCTGGCCACAGCAAGGCCATCGGTCCCTGCTCTTATGTAAAATGTTGTGACATCACGCCTGGCATGCAATATTTCTCCTTAGTGCAAACGTGTCACTATTTCCTACACAGGGAATTTTCCTACACCTCACTTCCCTCACCCACCTTCCTCCCAGGAAGGGTTGGGGGCAAAAAGAGCAGAAGCCTGCACCTCACAAGAAGGTGGCAGGGCATGGGAGCTAGTGCTGGAGAGAGTTTGGGCTGGGGAGGATGTGAAGTTGCTTGGAGGGGGTTGATGGATTGAACCTGGGGAGGGTTTCTTCTGGGAGGTTAGGAGAACACAGAGTGGCTTCCGCTACTTAAGCCCTATCCCCTTTTGTTTTTCCCTGTCATCCTCTGCTGCCAGTTCTGCTCCCCGCACTCTTACCTATGGCAGGTCTACACTTAAAATGCCGCATTGGCGCCGCTGCAGCACTTAAGTAAAGATGCTCTCTTGTCGGTGTAGTTAATCCACCTCCATGAGAGACACTAGCTATGACGACCAGAGAAGGTCTCCCATCAACATAGCACTATCGATACAGGGGGTTAGGTCAGTATAGCTACATTGCTCGGGGTGTGGAATTTTTGCACCCCCAAGCAGCATAGTTACTCATATTTAAGTCTAGTGTAGACCTGGCCCTAGTCTTTGTCCGCCATCCTCTGCCCCTACCTGCTTAACCCAGTCTCTCTTCCCTCCTTCTTACCCTGGACCTTCTTCTCTCACTAACCTCCCTTGCTGGTGGGAGCTGGAGCAGCTGGCTGCAGATGCCTCTGTTAGTTGCTGAATAAAGAGCTGCTAGTGGATGCCGTTTGCAGCACGCGGTAAGTTTTATCGGTCCTACAACACCCAAGAACTATTGTATGTATTCTTGAGCACCATCCACTGGCACCTTAACTATTTACATATCTACAGATATTGAGCACTCCTGCATCAGCCTGTGGCTCCTCTTTCCAACTGCTGCATGCACAGTTGCCAACTTTCATGCAGTAAATAAGCATCCCGACTTTCACAATAAGCCAAAAATCAAGCTAATCCCATTTCAAAACAAGCCAATCCCTAAGAACCCAAACATTCTATGTGACTAGATCCCCACAGCGTGCAGTCTGGGATTGTGGTGGGCCCGCTATGCACCCCAACTCTCTCACCCCCCTTTGCCCCTTCTTGCCTCCCCTTTCTGGGAGCCGATTAAAAAAAAAAAAAAAGCAACAAGCTACAAGCCAAACAAGCAACAAGCCAAAAACTAGCCCAATTTCTGCATTTTTTTCATGGGTTTGGCATGTCTGGTTGCATGCTGGCTTGGATTCAGCAGAAGGAGCAGCACCAGTGGAAGAGGCAGCATTTTGCTGCCTGCAGTTCCTCTGTCACAGTGACCACTAATGGCCCATAGAAAAAAATGCTGAAAATTCTATAGCGTGACATTTGAGGGGGTCTGTAGTGAGACATGACCAGGCTGCCAAATGCATAGTTTAATGCAAGATGTGTGATAATTAGCAGGCCTGAAGCCCTACCAGGAGGCCTAGCAGCAAGTAGGCTACTGGCAGCAAAGGGGGCAAGTGCAGAGCAGGGAATACAGGCTTCTGTGATGGTAATTCAAATTAGACCCTTCAAAACAGATTATAACCCCTGCAATATTCCCAGCTTCATCCAGCCAGTCTGTGTCTGCTGCCTCAGCTCCTTGTTCTCTAGGCAAAACATGGATGGGAGGAAGAGAAGTGACTCTGAACTATGGGAGGCTTGGTAAGAGGGAGTGGGGTCCAGGTGTGAGGGAAGGGTTCTTCTGAGTCTGATTTTGGGAAGAGGGGTCAGGAGATTTCAGACTCTAAAGGCAGCGGATTCAGGTGGAAGAGAAAGGGTTCTGATCCTGGGGAATGATTTCCCAACTCAAGGTTGGGTGGAAGCAGGAAGGGTTCTGAGCCTGGAGCAGGTTGCTGGTCAAGAGCAAGAGGTTTTGTGGGGCATCTGTCCCAGAAGGTTACATGTTGGGTTGACAGGGTTTTGCATGAATGGAGGGAATTGAGGTTGTAAGTGAATTAAGGTATGGAGAAGATAGAGAAGTAACTGAGACTGAGAAAGAACAATAAAGAAATCCTAGAAAGATATGTACTCTTTTCTCCAAACCTGCCCTTTAAAGTAAAGTGTCCTAATTTTTCCATTTTGAAAAGGATAAATGTAGTTGACCAGGAAGAGTGCTTTTCTTCCTCACCTTCATGCCAACTTCTCTCTTCCCCCACCAAAACCCTGTGGATACTGATAGTTAACATCTTGGGAGCCACACTGATGTCCTGTTTTTTAAACTTTGAAAATATGAAAAACCTGTAGTAGGAAGGATAGGGACAAATTTAAAGTTTCTACTGAAAAAACTACTGCAGGTTTAAAGCTGTTCAAAATAATTCATAATACAAAAGGGGCACCTGCATTATGTCTTTGTATACAAGCTGTTTAACAACTTCCCTTCTAAAAAAATTCACTCAGGGATAACATAACTTGGCTCTGAATAGATGAGGCAGGAACAAGTAGAGCATTTTGAAATCCTCCTTTTAGATCAAATTATAGCCTTATTTCCCCCATTTATTTGAATTCAGTTTTGGGTTGCACATGAGTGAGGACAGAATTCTAGATTGGCCTTTAAACTGACTGATTATATAGGCTCTGTTCCACAAACCATTTAAACATATGCCTAACCTTAAGCATATGGGTAGTCAGATTACTCATGTAATTTAAGTGTTTTGCTGAAATGGGGCCATGAACTGAATTCTCCATGTTCAGTTTAATTTGGGGAAAGGACCACAACACAGTTTTCTATTTTTGGACAGTGCTCAAATAAAATAATTCATTTTCCAAGCTTTCTTCACATGAATATCAAATACATTTGTCTGGTTATATTTTGGTGTTTCATATTTCTGTTCTCTTAAACAATGTCATTGGTTACACCCATATTTTTCTCTAAAAAGAAATTATAAATATTTTCCATATTAGGCCTTCTAAAACCATGTGTGTGTGATTTTTACTTTGGTTAGTTATTTTAATAACTGAGATTTTCAAGTGGTTAGGTAAATTTGCTCTTCTGATTAATATCAAATAACTTGCTTTCCCTTCCTCACTATATTATGGTGGTTATCGAAGGTGATTTTCCAAAAGCAAGGTTCTGTTAACTAAAGAAGAGCTGCTGAGATTAACAATGTAACATCATTTTAACGTGTATATTAGAAAACTACATATTAAAAGCATGATCAAGATACGAAAAATATACCTTTCTAATAATTTGTATTGTTCAACCATGCAATCCTCTATACCTTACTGGGCTCCTGCTATTTGTCTTAGTCTAAAATACTGCATAATTTATATTGTCAGAAGTTAGAATATACAGGCCCTTCCTTAAAATCTGACACAAAGTCATTCTAGAAGTAGTAATATGATCTATGTGGCAACTTTGTACCGGTAGCACAATGTACGCAAGAGCAACTAAGTCTCCTTTCTTCCAAGTCTGAGGATCTCAGGTATTTCTCTAGCAGTCCCAAGTTGGTGAAAAGTGGTCCTCTCTTTGCTCTTCTAGAATTAGACTATTCTTAGTCACTAACTTCAGCTGAAAATTTACTTTGCTTTACTTTGATCTCAGTCATTTTTAAGCTTTTTGTAATTCCGATAACTCAAAATAAAAATATTGGCATTTCAGTTGATTTTCTTGCTATCAAAAAGGCATTTTTTTCCAAGAGTGAAAATGAATGAGATTATTCAGACAAGACAGGAATGGGGAAAGGCCAGCCTTGTTGGAGACCTGGAGCTAATGGTTAATCCAGCCCAAGTAGCAGGTAAAAAGAGGAATTTAAATCTGAACAAAAACCATTACAAAGAACAGCCTTAAGTAGTAGGGACAGAGGCAACTACCTTGTCTACAAAAGAAAATTGTACTGATTTAACTAAATCTGTTTTAACAGTTAGAATTTAAAAGGAGTTAAAATAATTTAGAACCATTTTAGTTAAAGTCAGTACAATTTCCTCCTGCAGACCAGGCCAAGTGAAGGAGAGGTAGAAGAGGAAATCATGTGAGAATAGATAGCCTGAGACCTAAAAAGATATTTTCCAAGTGAGAATATGAGTGGGAAGAGACCACAACCTGGAAAACTAGAATTATTAAAAATAAAAGAAAAACAAAACAAAAAACCTCAAAGTCCCCCAGAAGCTGCATTTAGATCTTTGGGCTGACAAGGTTAAGGCACATCAGTTTCCATATCTGGTGGTACGTTAGGGAGTTATGTAGCTAGCACCACATCCAACTGCCTTTCACTCCCCTAACCCAATGGATCAGGTACCCACTTACAGCTGGGTGGACTGGAAGTAGCGTTATATCAAGCAAGTCTTGAAACCATGACTTCTATGCTTGTAGCCAAGCACCTGAACCATGCCTCACTAGAACTACAAAATTGTTTATTACAGTGTAACATGGACAAAATTCAAATCATAAACATGGGCATAAATCACATCTTACAAAAGACTCATTTCCATGTAACTCAAGAAAATAGCTATTTAGTCTTTCCTTCTTCCATACTTAACAGTCCATCCTGGCCAGTTTATGTCTGTCTTGTTTAGATTGTAAACTCTTTGGGGCAGACTGACTGTATTTTGTGTCTTGTACAGCACCAAGTATAATATTGGACTTAATAAGTAGCTACTTATTTATACATTTTTAACAGTAATTAAAAACTAGATCTTTCTTAATAATGTTTTGGTAAGATAGGTTTGATTTTTTTTAAATACTTTGATATTCTTGAGTCCACAGGGAGAATGAAATATGTTTTCTATATTATATACGCCCAAACTGTTTATCCCTATCAAATCAGGAAAACGTGGGCTCTCTTTTTTAAACAAGTATACTTAGATGAGGACACCAAAATTTTATCTTGTAAATGGCATTTCCCCAAACCCGTCTGAAATTCCAGCCAAGTCACTATTAATGTTCATTAATTTTCCTGTTTGAAAATTTCCTATTTGAAAACAGATCAATAATCTGAAAGCTTTGACATGCAGAATCTCTTCCTGGTGTTAGAAAAGCTTCAGTGAACAGCCAGTATACATTATTTAGTAAATATTTACATATCAATATAAGTAAATATAGAAACTGATATTTCAAAACAGGTTTTAGACAAGTCATTTTATGTATAGAGTGTTGTAAGTATGCATGGCACTTTACAAATGTAAAGAATGCAAAGCAATTCTTCAACAAAAAAACTTCAAAAACAGACTTCAATGAGAAACTGCAGAACTGGAATTAATTTGCAAACTGGACACCATCAAATTAGGTCTGAATAAAGATTGGGAGTGGCTGGGTCACTACAAAAAGTAATTTTCCCTCTGCTGATACTCACACCTTCTTGTCAATTGTTGAGAATAGGCCACTTCCACCTTAATTGAATTGGCCTCATTAGCACTGACCCCCACACTTGATAAGGCAACTCCCATCTACTGCTTACTGTATTTTTCACTCTATGCATCTGATGAAGTGAGTTTTAACCCACGAAAGCTTATGCCCAAATAAATTTGTTAGTCTCTAAAGTGCCACAAAGACTCTTTGTTGTTTTAACTCTGAAGAGTACACATTTTGAGGACCCAGTTCTACCTTCACATATACACAGAACTACAGGCAATGTGAGGTATATGTATTATTGTTTCACTGAACCCAGAAAAATGTTAGGCTCTTTACAAAACACATACACAAACACTCAGTCGGTGCTGCAAAGTTTACAATCTAAATTTGTATTGTACTTATTGAGGGAAATTTTTGACAAATAGACAAGAAAAAGCAAAGTAAGGGAGGGGGGTGAAAGGAGGACAAGGGGCTACAACAAAATTGTGTCGTTCCTTAGATAAAGTCATGCATCCTCTTAATTTTTAAATTAAGACTTTTTGTAGTTGTTTTTAACTGATAATAATGAACCTATTCAACAGCAAGATTTGGCCCAACTCAGATAGCAAAGGTACACAGGATAACAGTTAATGCACAAAAACATGTGGCGTCACCAACTGTGTGGAGATCAACATTAGATAATGCCTCATTCAGTGAATGGTGTTTATGTATCTCTCAGTGGGAGGGAACATTTTACTGATACTTCAGACTGGGCTCCTGCTGAGAAGTAGCTTGAGGCAGAAGAACTGCAGGTGAGGGCAGCACACAGAGCCCTCTGCTCCCCCTCTCCCACAAGGAGCCAGGACAGGCAGGGAGCCTGCTTTAGCTTTGCTATGCCACGGGGCTGGCAATCCCGCAGGCCGGATCAAATGCCCTGACAGGCTGGATCTGGCCCGCGGGCTGTAGTGTGCCCTCCCCTGAAAGAGACAGTACTAACTGTAAAAGCACTCTTGACCCTACAAATCTTTCATTGTACAAGGCCACTTTTTTGGTTGCAGTCATTTAGAAACCAAGCTGAAGGAAATATTCAACTATTTTTGTTCAAGCCTCTGATAGTAGAAAGTCTTTGTTTTTACCAGACTCCAAAAAGCTGAGATACATCAGTCAACTGGACCTGTACACCCATGGGCAGACTGGAAAAAAAAGTGGTTATTGTCTCTAAAGCTCTTCTCACTTGTGCCATAAAAATGAGATGGCCCTATTCTGAATATGTTGTACAGATTATCATAGCATGATAGACCATCTCCTTTTCTCAGCAGTAAAATACCTAAAAATGTTGACAAATGTTCAAAGTTAACATCTCATTCAGATGAATGGGGGCTGTTCATATCTCTCAGAGCTTTTGTTTCAGGCTATAGATTTGGTTAGACAGCACTGCATTGATTTACATAGATTTCACATTCTGAAGGTCATCTTTGCAACCATAAGAACAACAACAACAAAAAAACTTAATTTTGTTTTAAAGGAAAAGTTTAGAGACCAAGATGACAGTCACCAGAGAAGAGGACCAGCTTGTCAAATCATCTCAATGCAACCCTTGTTTAGGTCCATGGGTGTTGGTTCTTTGCCTAGCTGACCTTTCACATCTCAGGAAGTCCAAACAGCACAGAGCAACTAGCACTATTGATACTACCTAAGTGACAAATCAACAATAATAGACATAATCAGTGTTTTTATTCCATTGCTTATTGGTAATATCTAATTTCTCTTTAAAATTAAACTAAACTTTATTTTAATGGTGTATCCATTTCTTCTTTGTCACTTTGAAAGATGGTTCTATTGTAAGTAGAAATCAAGGACTATGCAGATGTTAGTGGCCTCATTTCACTAGACAATTTCCAGCATCAGCACTTTTTACTTAGTGGATGAACATGAGCGCATATCTAAATGAGGGAATACAAATATTAAAACTGTTACTCAAGTCTTTCATGTGGAAAATGTGCTAGGGTCTACAAACTACATATTAGACAGATTTTGTATTTGTTAAAGAAATACTAGTTATTTTTGGAAAAACACAAGAAATTATTTTAAAAAGTTAATGATATTCAATATATCAACCAATACTTCAAGGTTGTAGATGGACATACAACAGTCATATCTAATTTAAATATAAACTATATGTATTATAAACTTGTGGTTGTAATATATAATCTTGGCGCTGGTATGAGTTTCATACCATTAATCGACTCTAAAAATATATGTATTGTACAGGAGTTGGCCGGGGCTCGACCCGCTCCGGGGCGGCGGGGAGCCACACCGACTCACTACCAGCTGGGGCTTGAGTGCTTTGTCTGGCTGCAGGGTCTCGGCCGTCAGCCCCTGCAGTCCTGAAAGATACAGGAAACCCGACCCCAGCTCAGGGCAGGCACCAGCATTAGGTCAGGGCTCAGACCCTTAGTCAGGGTTGAGCAACAGTAAACAAAGTATTGAGCCCAGGCCCTAGGTCAGTGCGGGGCAACAAAAACTCCTCCTGAGTTATTTATGACCTGCAAGAGAGTGAAAAATTATGAGTTACAATAATATAAGAGCCTGCTGGATGTGGCACAGGAAACTGTATTCTGTAGTTTTCAACTGAATTGTCATCCAAGATAAAATATGATGGACAAGTTAGGTGGCTCTTTGCATTTTATAAAATATTAGAATCTAAGACAATGAGCAACCAAGATGGAGTCTCCTATCCTTCCACCCCCAAATGTCAGGGTGAAATCAAAAATAATTTCAGAGAACCCATATGAATTCACCACAGTCTAGCAGGGTTAAAAAAAAAAAAGATTTTATTAGTTTTCAACCGTTTTCTAATCTCTCAGTGTAGCATATTTAAAGTCTTAGTCATTCTTCTCGGTAATCCTCCGCACAGAGTATCATCCTGCGGATGAAAGGCTGTGTGGTCAAGTTGTGAGAAATGAAACAGCAAGATATTAAATCAAAGCCACTTAATCTGCATGAATAATCCTTAGAAGCGTACTATACATCAGACTTATCTTGGATAAGCAAAGGATTCCTAGATTTTTTAAATATACTTTTCTAAATGTTAATGTAGATTACTATTGTATGGCAAGGCCATTTATGTTACATTTACATTACTAGGAACTGTTAAGCTATTGGTTGAAGTCCAAAGGCTGTGTACAGAGAATAGCAGGTTGTTCATTATCAGGCCATTTCTCACTCCTAGCTCAAAATCTAATTGCACCCACTATATTAATGATAATGTTAAGACAAATTCACCATTGCTGTAAGAAGATTAAACTACTAAAATCAGTGCAGTTACACCTACATTTGGCCCATTATGTATAATGGCGAGTCTATATTGGGAGATAATGATTTTACAGTAATACCTTTAATCTCAAAGCTTTTTGTAAACTATACCTATGCTACCACAATGAGATGCAGCCACCAGGAGGTAGAGGGTGGCTGCAAAATGGCTAACAGATTGAGGGAGTGAGAGAATACATTTTGGACCAATACACTAGGGCAAACCCCTACGCTTTAAAAAAAAAAAAAAAATCCCATAGAAAGAGTTGACAGGATTTCACTTTACAAAATAAGTCCTACTTTGTAAACTGACTTAGGGCTTCTCTACACATGGAGTTACTTTGGAATGCCTATTCCAGAAGAACTGCATGCACAGACACACTGAACCCAGAAGTAAAGTGCTTTTTTCCAAGTTAGCTTAATCCACTTTGGAAGTGGATTAAGCAAAATCAGACAATGGCACTCTTATTTTTAAATAAGAGTGTCCACACATAGTTATTACAGAATAGCTAATCACAACCTACCAGTACATTATTCTTGAATATTTTTTGTATGTAGACAAGCTCTGAGGCCTGTCTACATAAGAGTAATTTTCACCAGTGTAACTAGATCCTTAATATAGAGTAAACCCTTAATATATAGAAGTACTATACTGCACTGCTTATCTTGGGGCAGTTCATTGGATTAAGATGAACCAGTGAAAACCCCTCTTTAGATCATATAGCCATTTACATTCTGTTTTGTAATAGTGTAGCCAGTGATGAGCTGCCAAAATCATAATAACCGGTTCCCTACCAGGTCTTCAGCGGCACTTCAGCGGCGGGTCCTTCGCTCGCTCTGGGACTTTGGAGGCACTTCAGCAGCGGGTCCTTCAGTGCTGCTGAAGACCCGGAGCGAGTGAAGGACCCGCCGCCGAAGTGCCACTGAAGACCTGGTAGGGAACCGGTTATTAAGCGCCGCCCGGTGAGTACAAGCCCGAGACCCCCTACCCTAACTGCCCCCCAAGGACCCCACCCCCTACCCAACTCTCCCCACTCCCTGGTCTCCTGACTGCCCCGACCCCATCCACCACCATCCTGACAGACTCCTGGAACTCCCATGCCTACCCCCCCCCCGTTCCCCATCTCCTGACTGCCCCCTCAGAACCTCTGCCCCCTCCAACCGCTGCCTGCCCCTTATCCAACCCCTCCTTCCAGCCCCGGCCTGGCCCCCTTACCATGCTGCTCAGGGCAGAGTGTATGGATGCCGTGCGGCCCACTGGAGCTCGCAGCCCCACCCCCTTACCATGCCGCTCAAAGCGGCAGGAGCTGCCGAGCTGCCCAGGAGTGGTCCACAGCGCTGGCGAGGGCAGCATGGCACGCTGAGGCTCTGTGAGAGGGGGGAAGGCGGGGGAGGGGCTGGGGGACCCTCCCCAGCTGGGAGATCAGGCAGGCCGGACAGGATGGGCCCACGGGCCAGAGTTTGCCCACCCCTTTAACAACCAGTTCTAAACCAGCTTCTAAATTTAACAACCGGTTCGCGCAAACCGGCTCCAGCTCACCACTGACTGTAGCTATATTGATGTATTACATGTTGGTGCAAGTTTCTCAAATGTAGACAGAACCTAAGTAAAAATGGCATCCTTTTAAGATACGTCTCCACTGCAACTAGGAGCGCGCCTCCCACCCAGGCAGACAGACTCACACTAGTTCTGTTTGAGCTAATGCACTAAAAATAGCAGTGTGGACATTGGGGCACTGGCAGCTCAGCTCTGGGTCTGAGCTTAGGTGACTAGCCCTTGCTGCCGCCCATGCTGCAATGTCCACACTACTATTTTTAAGCATGCTAGCATGAGCAGAGCTAGCACAAGTCTGTCTATCTGTGCTGGGAGGCATGCTCCCTCCAGCTGCACTGTAGACTACCCTTATTCAACAGATCTGCTTCCATGCTCATATTCAGTCTCCTATCTGCTTTATGGGATAAAATAAATTTTAAAATCACTTTTGACTTATGTTAGCATTGCTGATTCATTCTGATTCATGTATCATTAACAGAATTGTTACCCATGTTTTGATTACAGAATCTTTATTGTTGGTGATATATGAGCCAAGAAGGCAGTCTGGCTTTCAGTTTCCAGACTGAGTTTTCAAGGCTGGCACTTAAAAAAAAACAACTTTTCCACTTGTGAAATGAGCATATTTGATATAACCATTGAGATACAAATATGTAACTTCACAATGTAGCTTTTAGTCACTTTTCAGTGAAAAACTGATCCTTTGCAGGTTACCTCTGAAGTATTCTTTAAAACTTGAGTTTGTTCTTTTCTCTCTCTCTCTCTCTCTCTCTCTCTATATATCATGAACACAAGGACAAACTGAAAAGGTTGATTTTTTTTCTTTTATAAAAAGCCATTATTTACTTAGCAATATCAGGAAATATCAAACCTGGTTTTGTTTTGGGACCTCAAGGATATTTATTAAGAGCTCCAACTGTTACAGCCTGGCCAAGTTCTGCTCTCTGGTTAGACACCAGTCTGTTGTGACTGAATCCAACCACTGCATCCCACCTGCTTCTAAGCCCCTTGGGCTTGGGTAGAAACTGATCACCATTCCTAGGCCCTGGTCTCTCAAAAGCAGCCCACAGCCCGTTTGAGTCCTCAGTTGCTTAGACATGTCCCTCTTGCCCCCAGAGTCCACCTGGATGTAGGAGGGCTGGTTTCCTAGTTACATTCTCAGGGACAAAGTGGCAGTAAAGCAAGAGAATTTCTTATCCATAAACACCTAATTCAAAGTCCAAGAGCATTACAGATCCATGGAAAACAACAAACTCCTGAATACAATCGTCTGATCAGATCTCACCAGCCCAGTGAGTCCTGGATTTGGTTTGAGTGCTTAGGCCAGGCAGCCTTTCCAGCCTTGTTGGCCTGGCTACCTTGCTTCTGGGTGTGGAATGGCATCCCTTTCTTAGAGAAGCACCCCTTTTAAAAACCAACTTTGTCATCTGTTTCCCTATGTGCTACAAGATGTGGGGGGGAGGGAGTTCAGGCTCTCTATACATAAGCTCCACCCTCCACTCCACTCCTATCAGCTTCAAAGTCAATGGTCCCACTGATAGAAAACCCATTGTTCCAGTAAGGAAGAGTCCTTCAATGTTGATGGCCCTTGATTAGTCACAAAAAGCTTCTCAGATATAGAGGCTTGATACCCATCATGGATATCAAGCCTCTGCTACAAAAAAAAATCTAATCCACAGTGAAGGTTACAATAATAAATGGCATTCACAAAACAGAATTCATAATTAGGATTCATGTTCTCAAATCTGGAATTAGTTTTGTCATTAAATTTTGTTCTACTTAGTTTGGTCATATTGATGTGACAGGAAGACAAAAAACATACTGTAAGCAGTTTGGGAGATTCATCGCCTAACTACAAAACACTATCTTCTTGGAAGGACTCCACATTCCTATCCCTACCACTTTTCCTTCTTTACTCTCTCCACCCCTCAGTCTCATGCCAGGGTCAACTAAACTTCCAGCCAAGCAAAGCAAGATTAAGCTTGCTTCCGATCCTGTTCATGCCTCTCAAGTCAGAAAAGTCACCAGAGTGTGAGGCAAGAAGCTTTTCACCCCTAATATACACATCTGCTACTATACTCTCAGGCTCAGCCAGTATGAGGGCTAAAGACTGAGTTGTAGTCCCAGATTTGGACTTCCCCTATACGTAGGGGGAGCTATTACTAGACCATTAAGCAAGTATTGATTTAAAAATATAATTAAATTCTGGAGGTTGTTAGTTCATCATGCAGACAAGGCACCTTTTTATTCTATTTTAAAACATTTTAGTTGGAAACTTTAAAGTGGGTCCCTTGCATGCTTAATTTTTCATACCTTATGATTTCTACCTTATGGAGCCAGTACTGATTACAAAATCTTATTGAATTAAATTATATTTTGCACATTTTCACAACTACACAAATTATAATATGCATTCACAGCATTCCTTTAACACCATCATTGCCATACACTCTAAATAGCAGCTCAAGTGCAAGAACAATTAAAAAATAGGCTGAAGAAAGAAATTATCTCAGTATGCCATCCCTTTTATGATTAATCTCATTCCCATTTTACTGCTTTTTCACCATATCCTTGAATCATTCCCCTCATTCAACAACAAATCTAGCTCTCTCTGGGACATGCATTTTGGCAGTCTTCTCTGGCAATCCATTCCATATGTTTACTACAAATTGTGTAATACTGCTTTGCTTGAATGGTATGTTTATTTCTGGGGTTAAATTCTGCCCTCTAAATCAGTGAAGTTAATGGGACACATTCACACGCACCCAAGAGTTCAATATTTATCTTGATTTCAGGTGCTTTTGTTTAAGACTATACTGGGACCCTTCAAGGAGGCAATGGAAATGTACGGCTCCACTCAATACATTCTATAAACACTGTGGCATTATGATGGGAGTGTGAGGAAGCAAAGCAGAAATGACAACATATTGCAAGAGGGCTCGAGATTATAGTCAGTGTGTACCACGCAGTACCACAGCATAGCAAGTTGTGTTAAAGACTGAATGAATAATTGCCTTTTAACCTTGTTATAAGTATTGTAACATAGTTTTCTTTAACGAATAGTGATATTTATTTCAAAGCCTCAGCTATTCGGGAACGATAGGGAAGCTGAATTCAATTTTCAGAAGTGTCTTAATCTAAAAGAAACATAAATGATTCTGATCTACTGTACTTATTTTTCCTAGGCTTAAAGCAGGGGTGGGCAAACTACAGCCCAGGGGGTGCATTTGGCCTGTCAGACATTTTAATACGGCCCTCGAGCTCCCACTGGGAAGCAGTGTTTGGGACTTGCCCCGCTCCGGTGCTCCAGCCGGGGAGCAGGGTCGGTGGCTTTCTCCGCTCCACACTGCTCCCGGAAGCAGCAGCAAGTTCCCTGACCAGCTCCTACACGTAGCAGCAGGCAAGGGGCTCTGCATGCTGTCCTTGCAGCTCCCATTGGCTGGGAACCACAGCCAACGGGAGCTGCAGGGGCAGCACACAGCCGTCCTGACCGTCCCGCCGCATAGGAACCGGAGGTGGGACATGCCACTGCTTCTGGGAGCTGCCTGAGGCAAGAGCTGCCCAGAGCCTGCACCCCTGACCCCCTCCAACACCCCTGCTCCTGCTCCAGCCCTGATCCCCCTCCTGCCCGCCGAACCGCTCAGTCCCAGCCCGGAGCACCCTCCTGCACCTCCAACCCCTCATATCCAGCCCCATCCCAGAGCCCGCACCCCGTCCCACACCCAACCCCCAATTTTGTGAGCATTCATGGCGCACCATACAATTTCCATACCCAGATGTGGCCCTCGGGCCAAAGACTTTGCCCACCCCTGGCTTAAAGTCTGTCTACACAAATCTCTTTCCTTTTCATAACATTGAATAAGAAGAGCAATAACTGCCATCTGCTGGGAGATCTGGGAGTTGTTTCTGACTCAGATTGCTTTGGGGGTTTTTTGTATCTAATTGTACTGGTTAAGCTTAGATGACGACTTCAGCCCAGGGAATAAGGAATTATTTATAGGAAACATTAAATTCTTCTCCATCCCAGGTACAACACGAAAGCAAGACAATGGGACTCAGAGCAACTGAACCACCAACACTGAAGGAGATAGAAGTTGGTCAGTTCTGCTCTGGAAGTGGGCAAAAGAAGTGGAAAGGAGGAAAATAATTTCTAGGATCTGTGACTTTGCCAGGAATTTTGTTGTTTTTTATTCATTTTTTGTTGATGCCATAGGAAACTGATTGGTCTTTTCTCTTCTGGAAATTAACTTCAACTTTTGTACTTTTGAAATATACAACAGTAATACTAGGTAGAAGCAGGAGTAAATTCATTTCAACTGCAACCTAAATTATGTTTGAACCCAAGTTTTCAGGGGTGTAAGAGCTACCATATATACCCTTTGCCTCAGTTAGAACTTGTCTACATAAGAAAACATTATTGTGTTTACAGAACACAGATTAGCTGATATGATGCTAAACACAGCTTGTTCTAGTCTAAACTGACTGCAAAAGGTCATCATTTCAGTTAACTTGAATGTTCTCAGTTCTGTTTAAACACAACAACATTTTCTAATGTAGACAAGTCCTTGGCTTCCAGTAACAGAGCTAACCCATAGGTAGCCTAAATATGTTGACTAGGGATCAAAAAGTGGCCTGAGCTTTCAGTTTCACCATTTAAGCTGCACTTTATTATTAACAATGTAGTCTTCAGCCATGCAAAGTGGAAAGATTTAGAAAGATTCTCTGCATTAAGACACGTAAGAGAATGTTTCTGTAGAAAAAGTAAAAACAGTGGCAACTATCAAATGTTGAAAAATGCTTTAACTTGGGTAGATAAAGAAATGTAACTAGGTGGTACACAAGAGAGATTTTTCCAAGGTTACAGTAACTGCTTTTCCCCCAAAGATAAAATAAAATAAAATAAATAATCTGGAACCATCAAGATGTCCGCATACCAAAGCAACCCTATAATTTTATTGTTTTATCTCTTGTTCTACTTTTGTCCACAGCTGTCTGTTGCTACAACTCACATACCCTGTTTCAATCAACATAGATCATAAACTTTTCAAAACAGAGAATGTATTGTACAGGTTTGTGAAGCATAATGTACCTTTATGGGGCTACAGAAATATCATCACAGATTGTTTCAGTGGAAAGAAGCATCCTTTTCATTTTGTTGTCATAGTCCAAAAATAGTACGATACCACTACAGTCCTAGATTTTTCATTATCTCTACAGGAGAGGTGCTGTTGTGCACAGAATTCCAGAGAAATTTAAAATATTCTAATCCATATGTGCATGCATATATTAACGCATGCACAAAATGTGAATTAATGTTGCCAGATTGCATAGCCCAAATACAGACACACCATGAAAGGGAAGGAAATTAGCAGTTTAATTATTCAAGACCCCTACTACATCTGCACTTCAGCACCCATTTTCAACCTCAACCATGTCCCCTCCACCACTCACAGTCCACATGTCACCACTTTCAACCTGAACCAACAGGCATCCTTGAACGCTGGTCTTTTTTACTGGCTATATACTTATATATGTTTTGATGGTTAATATAGGTGTAAGCAGAGTCAGGATGAGCTCTACCCTGACATCTGGTGGTGAATTATGGCGAGTGTGGAAAAGAACTCCAGGGGCTGATCTTGTTTGCATAGGCACACTCACTCGCCTGGCATGAAACAACAGCAACTGAAAGTGGTTACTTTGGCTGGTGTGGGATCCCCAGTTTTCTCTGTTATTGGGGCAGGAAGAATAAAGTTTTGTTACCCTGATTCTGTGAATCAAGGCCAGTGGAACTGTTGTAGGACAGAAGGACTGAGTGAGTCCTTCACCATTACCTAAGTAGCACTTGCTTGACAAGGGGCATGGGTTACAAAACCCAGTGAATTGAGAGAGGTTGGGGACAGGTATTTGTAGCTGATGGTATGGGTTCCCTCTGAGGGTTTGAAACACCAATTGCACTACTGCCTCTCTCCACTGTTGAATATCAGAGCTAATTTTGATTCCATTAGGAGTCTAGTTACAGGCTGCTGAGCTGAATTCACTTTGGGCTGATGGTGCACTAGCACTGGGGCTCCCCTACTATGAGCTGAAATTGCTGAGAGCTGAAATCACAAAAGAGCTAAAGTTATTAAGAGCTGAGATCACTGAGTGCTGTGTTAACTAGTGGGGGAGCCTGAAGCTATATTGCTAAGCAGCTGGCGGAGCAATTTGTGGGGACGACTGGAGGAGCAGCGAGCGGTGCGGGGCCGGTTGGAGCGGCCCAAGGAACAGCGAGTGGAGCTGTTTGTGGGGATGGCTGGAGCGGCTCACAGGTCGGTGAGCAGAGTGGAGCAGCTTGTAGAGCGGAGCGGTTTGTGGGACGGCAGGAAGTGGACTGGCTCGTGGTGAAGGCTGTGGCGGAACCCCATGGAAAGACGGCCAGCCGGCCTCGGATCATGTAAGGTGCCCCTTAACACCCTGCGTGCCTCCCCCCCCTTTTTTTTTACTCTGGGGCTGCACTGACTAGGGGCAGAGACTTTGGGGTCTGTTGGACTTTTGGGACTTTGGGTGGTTACTGGAACCAAGAGATTTTGGGGGTGTTGGACTTTGGGGACTCTGGGTGATTTTTGGGTTGCTGGATTCAAGAACCAAAGGGAAAGGTCACAGCCCAATTTGCTGGGGTGGGTTTTTGCTCATGATTTGTGTTATGACTCCTGTTTGTGGTGTTTTTCCAATTTAATGCTGATGTCGTTTACCTCATGTTATTAAACAATTTTCTGTTACACTCAGACTCCGTGCTTGCGAGAGGGGAAGTATTGCCTCTTAGAGGCACCTAGGGGGTGGTATGTAATTGTCCCAGATCACTGGGTGGGGGCTCGAGACGGTTTTGCATTGCTTTATTGAAACGGAACCCCTAGATACAGAACCCGGCCCTTGTTGCTGCCAACTTAGATGGGCAGAAGGGTTACATAGGGTTTCAATTCTCAGAAGTTACACCATGCATGGCCTAGGTATGTAATTTCATACTGATGAAAGTCAGATCATGGTGATCAGATTGCAAATAGTGGCCATGAAATATATTTTTCTGTAATGTTCAGGAAAACTTATGTGAAAGGATGATCCATAGATACAGTCCTTTGGCACACCAAGCAAGAACCATACTCCTCGCAGTTGCAGTGTTTTCAAACTGTGGTGTATGATTCACAATTGGTCTGTAAAGCTGCTTCTGTCACAATGGTGACTCAGTCAGCCCTGAAACAGCTTTATCTAGAGCTGGTCAAAACTGCATTTTGAATAGAAAACTATTGGGAATTTTTAGCTTGCAGGAAAGTGTCAATTTTGATGACATTTTCAATGGGAAAGAGTCCAAATGTTTAATTTCAACTTTATCATTTTCATTTTGTTTTGACTTATAATAAAATATTAAAATTAATATTTTATATATTTTGACATCAACATGAAATGTTTTGATGGTCCCAACATTTTTCAGAATTTTTATTGCATGGGAAATTTCAGGTTTTCAGTTCAATTCAGTGAAACAAACATTCAAAATGTTGGAATTTCCTGTATAACAGAAATTGCATTTTCTGACTAGCTCCAGTTTCACTGTAAACCAGCTGTTAACTGTCTGGGGTTATGTCCTTAGAAAGAGGGTTTATATCACTTATGAATGATAATCCTACCTAATGCAACTGCAGATATTCTTATTATTCATATAAATATCTAATTCTTTTTTGAATCCTACTAAGCCTCAATAGTAAGCCAATTGAGGCAGAGAGCTTAGAGGGATTATCTGGATCTAGATTTCTTATACCTGACAAATGAACCATAACTCTAAACCAACAAGCCACTTTGTCACATGAGCACTTCACACTGGAGTCTCAGACTATATTAAGTAAACAGAAGCAACAATTCCCACACTTGCTTTCATTAAGAGCTCCACTGGAATTTGAATCTGCAGGAGCAAAAAAACAACATTTTACTAAAACAAGCTGCATTCTAAAATTCTATGGGGACATTCTTCTATAATATACGATGGCAAGCAAACAGGAACACTCAAAATTTAAAAGTACAACAAAGCTTGCTGTGAAGCACCTCATCTGAGACATTAAATTTCTGCGGCAAATTCCTTATGTGTCAAATAAATAGGAGTAGTTATTTTTTAGACATTCAAAATCTCTTGAGATCCCCAAGATCATAGGACTAACATGCCTTAAGACAGTGTTGCTACAACGTTTTTGTAGCATGGACCACTAAGGTGACCAACAAACGGAGGGTGGGGCAGCTGTGCCCTTCTTTTTATATTGCATATGATGTACGGAGAAGGCCTAAAAGGCCTGTTCTCAGAGTGTTCTTGTTTGTTTGTTTGCTTATTTTTTGAAGCTGTGCTCGATGCAGAACACTGGTAACAACAGTGATACTTTTAATTGCCTATATGTAGCACCTTTTTAAGACCCCAAAGTGCCACGCAGAGACAATCATCATCCAAATTTTAAAGTTGGAGAAAACACATCAGAAAAGTGAGGTGTCTTGTTCAAGGTCACACTGGCAGAGTCAGGAATGGAACCTAGACCTCCTAAATTAGACCCTTGCTCTAACAACTAAACATCGCCCCGACCCTCCTCAAGTCACATATTAACAATTTGTGTGTCCTTTCTTTGCACTCAGATTTGCTTTCTTGATTGAATTAAGACATATGGAAACTAGCTTTTCTACCCATCAGGTTGAAAAGTTTATCCTGTTCCTCTTTTTCATAGAACAACAAAATCTTCAAGTTTAGTTCCTGGAATCCATTATAAGTCTGGTACAGCTGGCTCTAACCAAATTCTGGCATAGTTGTACACAGTACAAAGTTTGACAAAAAGCTTTGCTTCTTATATACCAACATTTAACATACCTTTTTCCCAAGACTTACTGTTTGCTAGTATAATTCCCGCCCCCCCGCCCCCGCACACACACCAGTGTATATTCCTTTTACAGAGTTGTGTTTACCCTGTATAGAGTGTTTCATCTAATAAGGGCATCTTTAGGAACAAGATTCAGTATTTCAGGCTACATCTACACTACAGGGGGGGGTTGATTTAAGATATGCAAATTCAGCTACGCGAATAGCGTAGCTGAATTCGACGTATCGCAGCTGACTTACCCCTCTGTGAGGATGGCGGCAAAATCGACCTCTGCGGCTTCCCGTCAACGGCGCTTACTCCCACCTCTGCTGGTGGAGTAAGAGCGTCGATTCGGGGATTGATTGTTGCGTCCCAACGGGACGCAATAAATCGATCCCCGAGAGGTCGATTTCTACCCGCCGATTCAGGCGGGTAATGTAGACCCAGCCTAAGATAGTTCTTTTATTCCTTTTGCAGTCCTCATGCTGACGGAGCATATCACTTTCACCCTTTCCTATCGTTAAAAATTTTTCTTTTAGCAGGTGTGGGTGTCTTTATTTTAAACTACCGCTCAATAGTTTTATCAATTAAGCTATATAACAGCTTTTTCATTCAGAAATGAAAAGCAACAAAATAATGAGAAACCAGAACAACCATTATTCCCTTAAAATAATCCATTTCTATTAAATGAAAAAAATACAATATTCATAACTGGAAAAAGCACAAATCTTTCTTCAGAAGACTTTAGAAGCATTCTAAGCTATAATGTTAGCTTTCCAAACATAACATATCACACTCAGATTCTAAATGCAATTAGTACCATCTGATTATACTCAGTCTATAGTAAGTACAGCTTAATATTTTATTCAAGTTCATTAAACAAGAACATTCAATTCAGCTTACAAAGCCTTATTCATAAGCTCTGTACGTGTCCCTTTTGTAAACCTACAGCAGCAGAAAAAAAAAGTCCATTCAAAAAGCTTAATAAGAGAAAAGATAATTTCAACTACAATATGAGCCACAAGAAGAGTATTACTCAAAAGAGGATTGCCAAATGGAAACTGGAATAATTTCAAAAGTTATACCCTTATATACAATAGACAGAGCTCTATGTCTAATATAAACTTCAAGGATTTATATCATGCCTATCCTGAATTAACACATTCCAAAGACAGAAATGTACAAATATAGCTAGAGTTCTCTAGTAATTTTTAAAACAGTAAGACATATGTAATAGATGGGTCTGTACTTCTTGAAGCCACATAACAGGCACAGGTGTGGGGAAAGGAAGCTTACCTTTGAGGTCTGTGAAGCCTCTGACAATGGCTTTCCATGTACTTCTACATCCCAAACAATAAAAGTGACTCTCAGCTTTCATATTTTAGAAAGTTTCCAGGACTTTATTTTTAAAAGTTTGCCTTGAAAATGTAAATTGAGCACTGGGGACTAAACATGAGTCTTCCTAAAGATCTCATCAGTTAATTATTGTCTCCCTAATTGCCAATCAAGGCTGCATTTAGGGGTCTATGAAAATTAAGTCCATAGGTCCTAAGATTTTTGGGAGGATTAACAATCACAGCACTACAATAGACAGATCTGCTGCTACAAACTCCTTCTTAGCTAGGTGCTGGCAGTTTAGCCAGTACCTCTGTTATGTAACTAGTGTAGCTCAAGCTGCAAAGAAGTCAGCATAGTCTAGTGCAGAGGCTCTCAAACTGGGGGTCGGGACCCCTCAGGGGTCTGTCAACCTCCACCCCAAACCCTGCTTTGCCTTCAGTATTTATAATGGTGTTAAATATATAAAAAAGTGTTTTTAATGTATAAGGGGGGGTCACACGCAGAGGCTTGCTATGTGAAAGGGGTCACCATTAAAAAAGTTTGAGCCACTGGTCTAGTGGACTAAGCACAGGTTTGAGGACATGCAACTACCGCATTCTAGTTTTGACTCTGAAAATTCCTTCTATGGCCTTGGTCAAATCACTTAACTTTTGCCTTCACTATCCCATCTGTAAAATGGGGATTATCATCATCTGCCTCTCCAAAAGTTGTGCTGATTAGCTCTTTGAGGTTAAGGGCCATATATCACTAAATTTCACCAGACTGGACTTAAGAATTGATAGTAACCCCCAGACCCACATTCCACCCCACTCTTATGTAAAAATAAATATTTTCCCTGCAAAGGGTAGGGGGAAGTGTCCTTTTATTTTCTTCCTGATGGACAGAGAAGGTTTGAAAGGTTTTATTTAAAAAGGTCTTTATTCTGTGCTTACTTTTGCTGTAGCAATATGAAGAACATCACAGCTGGGACATTCACTGGTTTTGCAAAGCACTCCTTGGAGTCTCAGGTGTGGGGGTAGATTTTCAAAGGCACCGCCCTGTCATTAAAAGTCAAAGCTGCCTAATTGCCATGCGTGTTTTTGAAAATCTCCCCTATGAGTTTTCTCATCCGAAACAGCCCCCCTCCCTCTCCACCTCCAACAGTTTATCCCCACTACAGAAGTGTCTCTCTCACCCCTGGTGTTTCTCAGGTATTTTAATTAAGCACATTTGATAAAACACACTTCCCCACCCCACCCCCAAACAAAAAGGTTTTAAACAGCATGAACAAAACTCATTCCTGTCTCACTTAATCCAGTTTCTCTACTGTTCTAAGCCTACTAACTCTCCAGTTATCCACTGTATTGTCAGGGGAAAGCAAGATAGACAGAACTTGAATTTTCAATGTAAGAAATAGGTAGGAATAAACCTTTCAGGTCTTCTTTAAAACAAAGAAACCAACCTCGCACACACACACACACACACACACACGCTCACGCTCATTTTGTCCTCCTCTGCATGTCACCTTAAAGGGTTAAAAGCCCTCCTAGCATTTCACTCAAGTAGCCCTAATCACTGGAGAATTATTACTGTATGCAAAGTGAGCTAATAGGAGCTGAGCTCAAGCTGGTAGGAATTGAAAACTCATTACTTTTTATTTATGCATCCGAAGAAGTGGGCTATAGTCCACGAAAGCTTATGCTCTAATAAATTTGTTAGTCTCTAAGGTGCCACAAGTACTCCTGTTCTTTTTGCGGATACAGGCTAACACGGCTGCTACTCTGAAACCTACTTTTTATTGGCATACTTACTGCCTGTGCTTTTATCAGAATGTTTCAGGGGTTCTTTACATTAACCCAATTTTTTTAAAACTAATGTTGGGAAGATGGGCTGTGAGGGGCACTGCATGGCAGAAAAAGAAAGATTCTTACTATGCTGGTGTTCTTGTATAGAAACATCCAGGAGCAGATCTACTGATATACTAGCATAACAGTTCCAGTCCATGCCCTACAAAGTACTGATCACTCTCAACTCCCCTAGACTCCAGCATGTTGCAGGATCAAGCCTCAAGATGCTGGGGCTGTTTCCCTTACACCACCTCGTAATGCCTTGTTGCACTGGGAATTCTCTGTTGTGTCTGAGAATGTGATATAGACAGCACAACATATTTAACTAGCCCTCATTTTCCTCTAACTCACTGCAGCACTCTCTTCCCAATTGTTCCCCAGAGAAGAAAGGGCTTTATTCCCTTACTTAAGAAAGAAATTGAATAACACAGCTTAGTTAAAACAGAAAGCCATGCTCATTCCAACCCTTTTGGGTTGCAGTAGCAGCCTGTGATTTACTTCAGGCAGTAGATTCAAGGAGACAGGATGGTTGAAATAACACCCTAGTAAAAAAGTACAGTTCCTGAAGTAATGTTATAATTTAATATTTAACCAGTCAGAATTATAGCCCCACTGTATTAAGTGCTGTGCATATGTAGAAGTCATGGTCCCTGCCCAAAGAGTTTATAATCTAAGTCATGGAGCATATGAAGGGTGAGGAGAGGGAGATAATACATACATGCACTTTATATATACTATATAGACATTTAATATTATTAATTTGTTTTGTAATTACATAACTAAATACAGACTGACCACCAGCCTAGCTGCTGTACACTGTCTGTTACTTTGTAGGTATCATGGCAAAAATAAGAATTGAATAAAGATCTGAAAGGAGAAGGTTGTGGTATTACCGATCCCTTGAAGGAAGGCATTCAGTAAACAAGGGAACATGTAGAAGAAAGCATAAAGACATTTGTGAAGAAGTACTCAATCCAGGCTGGCATCGTGGGCAAAGTGGAAGAGGGGGAGCAATGAAATAAGTAAGATGAGGCAGAAATGTTGTATTGAGTGTAGTAGGCTAAATGTGATATTTTGCAGCTGCATTTGGTAGAGATTGGAGATGAACGGTGTGGAAGGTAGGGAGATCACAGAAGAAAAGATTGCAGTAATCAAGACAGGAGATGATGAGGGCCTGTCCAAAAATTTTAGCATTGTGGACCAAAAAAAAAAAAAAAGGCTGGACCTTAGAAATGTTATGGAGGAAGAAGCAACAAGATTTGGACATATCCTAGATGAGTGGTGTGAGAGAGAGAGGGAGTCGTCAAATGCAACTCCCAGTTTATGGGACTGATTGATCAGAAGGATGGTGGTAGTATAAGTAATGACAGAGACTGTTGGGAGTGGAGGATGTACTCTGAATGTTGGGAAAATTATAATCAACCATAATTTTGTTGTTTTTCTATTAAGTTCTGGTCAGGATTTTACCTCCATTTTCTGAGTTATTTTGCAAATCTACCTCTTGGCTGGTGGGAAAAGTAATGAAATCAATGCTCAAAGGCTGATAGAATATCACTGAAAGTTAAAGAAAACAGGAGTGAACAAAGAATGGTTGATGTACTAGTTTCTGGATGAGCCTGGACCTGTTCTACAATGCTCACTGCTTGCTCTAATTAGACAGTTCTCAATTTATTGAGTCCACAGATTCCTTAGTAATCTTCTTCAAAATATACATCCAAGTCAAAAAATTTCACCCCCCACCTTCAGTCTTGCTTAGGCTGTTGCAGGGGCACAGCTAAGCTATTTTCAGTGGTGGAGTAGCTGACACAAAGTGGGCCAGGACAAAATATCTCTAGGATTTTTTTCCCCAAAGACCTAACTTTTGATACAAACCACTCCTCTTCAGAAATATCTTTGGGATACAGGGATATATCAGCATTGGTTGAGATATTTAGCAGTATCTGAACAAGAAGATAAGACCCAGTGGAGACTGGGAAATCATCCACCCATCCATTATATATTATGCACATGTATACAAGCACATACTAATACGTATTTTGTACTATATATCTAATGCTTTCCATTAATCTCTATTTAATCATGTTTGAAATGCTAATTTATTAGAGCTTTTATTTACTTTTCCTACACTCTACTTTTTCCTTTCTGTTCTATAGATTGCAGCACTTGGAGTATTTGAATGAATGCACCAAGACCACATTGTCTTTAAAACTATTTAATGCAGCCAAATCCCTGACACAGAAGTGCCTGTCTTCCCTGGGGCTAGCTACAGCCAACACTACACCCAAGGTGCCTTTCATCGTCACTTTCCAATTCTCCAGCTCCTCTCTAGCTCCACCCATCTGCAACCCAGCTAGTAGGGGCGATGAGGAAACCATTACATTCAAACATAGAAACACCTTGTGAAAACAAGCTAAGGTTGCTGAGGAACAATTAAAACAAACTCAAAGCCACAAAATCCAGGAAATATAGAACAAAGCCACCTATTATTTTTTCTGCCACATATACCATCCACACACCTTCCATTCCCCTAGCAAATCATCCTTAGTCAACCAGTCAACGGAGTGAACTTTCTGACTTTGGTCTGGAACTCCGTTAAAACTGGTAATGTACCGGGCTTCAGTAAACCTACTCAGGACAGGTCCCCAAAACACATGAATCTCAGAAAACTGGGTCATGTAGACACCCAACAATATCTGCCTCCTTCCTCTCATTTCCTTTTCCAAAATTTCACCTTCCCACTATTTGTCATCTAGTCAGTTTCTTTTCCCTAGAATGCCTGGTCTCCTTTTCAGTACTACCACCTCACTGGTTGTTCTTCATCTTGTAGTTGTACATTTGATTTTTTTCCCCTTCTTAAATGAAGGACTTTGCACTTTTTAATTGAATTTTATCTTCTTGATTTCAGACCCATTCTCCAATTTATCAAGGTCATTTTGAATTCTAAACCTGTGCTCCAAAGTACTCGCAACCATTCCCATCTTGGTGTCATCTACAAATTTTGTAAGCATAATCTCCACCCTATTATCCAAGTCATTACTGAAAGTATTGAATAATACAGGACCCCAGGGAGACCACTGAAGGAACCCCTTAAATATACCATCCCAGTTTGACAGTGAACCATTGATAACTAGTCTTTGAATTCCCTCTTTCAACCAGTTGTGCACCCACCTTAATGTAATTTCATGTAGACCATATTTCCCCCAATTAATAAAGAAGTACAGGAAGGTAATATAATTAATACCAATTGACTTGGCTTTATGGAAGATAGGTCTTATCAAACTCTTTTTCTGATGAGATTACAAGTTTGGTTGATAAAGGGAATAGCCTTGATGTTATATACTTAGATTTTTATATAGCATTTGACTTGGTACCACATAATATTATAATTAAGAAACTGGAATAGTACAAAAAAAAATCAGGGGACACATTACATAGATTAAAAACTGGCTGATAAGTCCTCAGTGTAACTGTAAATGGGGAACCATCATCAACTGGGTGTGTTTCTAGTGGGATCCTGCAGAGAATGGTTCTTGGCCCTATGCTATTTAACATTTTTATCAATAACCAGGAAGAAAACAAAATTACTGAAAGGTCACAGATGACAAAGATTGCAGGTGTGATAAATAATGAAGAGGACAGGTCACTGATAGAGAGCAATCTGGATAGTTTGGTAAGCTGGGTACAAGCAAACAATGTGTTTTAATAGGGCCAAATATAAGGTCAAAATATAGGACAAAACGTAGCCCTACTTACAGGATAGGGGACTATTCTGGGAAACTATGACTAAAAAAGACTCAGGAGTTGTCACAGATTTGGAGGAGCTCTGCCTGTTTCTCATTCAGATTGCTGTGAGGGGATATCAATAAGCTAATGTGCCAATATTTAAAAATGGGGAACAGGACAACCTGAGTAATTGTAGGTCTGTCATAGACCCCAGGCAAAATAATGGGACAGCTAATATGGGACTTAGAATCAGAGAAATGTAGGATTGGAAGAGGCCTTGAAGTCACCTAGTCCATCCCCTCACACCTAGGGCTGGTCTACACTACGGGGGTGGATTGATCTAAGATACGCAACTTCAGCCACGAGAATAGCGTAGCTGAAGTCAACGTATCTTAGATCGATTTACCTCGGGTCCTCATGGCGCGGGATTGACAGCCACGGCTCTCCCGTCGACTCCGCTTCCGCCTCTCGCTCTGGTGGGGTTCCGGAGTCGACGGGTGTGCGTTCGGGGATCGATTTATCGTGTCTAGATAAGATGCGATAAATCGATCCCCAATAGATCAATTACTAACTGCTGATCCGGCGGGTAGTGACGATGTACCCACAGACAGAACGAAGGATAGATACCTAGACCAGTGTTTGCTTTTTGTTTGCTCCGGATGCAGCTGACACCTCTTTGTAGAGGGGCCCTTCCCACGCCCCACTCCAATCAGCTAGGTCCCGAAACTACCTCTGTCTTCCCCCACAGCCACCCCAGCAACTTTTGCACATTCCCCAGCATCCTACCAAAGGTGGCAGCCTTTTCTCTTCAGAGGAATGCGGTAGTGAAAGCAAACAGAATCCTATGCCAAGTGGTCTAAGACACGGGTTCTGAACCTTTTTCTTTCTGAGGCCCCACCAACATACTATAAAAATTCCACAGCCCAGTTGTGCCACAACTATTTTTCTACATATCCAGTAGATTAAAAACCAGGTCTGGCATTAAGGGGTAGCAAGCAGGATGATTGCCTAGAGTCCCATGCCACAGGGGTCCTTGTGAAGCTAAGTTGCTTAGGCTTTGGCTTCAGCCCTGGGTGGCACGTCTCAGGCTTTGGCTTTCTGTCCTGGGCCCCAGTGAGTCTTGACTGAGGCCCTGATCTCTGGTTTAGTTTGGCGGTCCCTCAAGGCCCTGGTTAAGAACCACTGGTCTAACACACCATTACTCTTTGTCCAATAGCACAAGAAAGATTCTTTAGAAAACATTTATCTTGCATGCGATGATCCCTTCTAGCTCAACATTAGCCTAGGAGTCTATCTGCATTCAGGTAGGCAGGGTTCACCCCAGGTTCATCAGGCTCCTGCAGCCACTCCCCCAGCTTGAGCTGGTGAAAATGGCCTAAGACCCCAATTAGGTTAGCTCCTGCCTTTTTATAACTTTCCAGTACCTGTCTCCCTGATCAGTTTCCTCAGGTGGTCACAGACACTCCCCTCCAAGTGACTGCATTGCTAAGCAACCTTTTGCCTAACCAGTTCCCCTAGGTAGGAGTCATCCTTTTGTCTCAAGATGTTTCTTTTTTAACAGAGTTCCATCAAGATTTAATAACCCTCGATAACCCTTAATAACCCTTCCACTGGGCCACCCCTTGGAACTTCAGTCCAACATGGAGGTAAAAGGCCCAGAGAAGGCAAAGGGCTGCACATTCCAAATTGAATTTGCAGCTTGATAAAAATACAGAGATCATAATTTCACACCAAATTCATAAGTTGTACAGATAGATCCCCCAAATCATCCCAGGGGTCATGGTGGATAATCAACTGGAACATGAGCTGCCAGGGTGACATGGTGGTCAAAAGGCCTAATGCAATCCATAAACAGGAATATTCAGGAGGAGTAGGAAGGTTATATTACCTCTGTAATTGGCATTGATTCTAATGCTACTGGAATATTGTGTCTAGTTCTGGTGTCCACAACTCAAAAAAAGATGTTGATAAATTGAGTAAGGTTCAGAGACGAGCCATGAGAATGATTAAAGGATTGGAAAACTTGCCCTATAGCAACAGATTCCAAGAACTTGATTGGTTTAGCTTAACCAAAAGATTACGGAGTGATTTGATCAGTCTATAAGTGCCTGCATATGACAATCAAAACTGTGTGATAATAGGGTTACCATCCGTCTGGGTTTCCCTGGACACGTCCGGCTTTTTTAGCTTTAAATGGCTGTCGGGGGGGGGTATTTCTAATAAGGTAGAAATGTCCAGGATTCCCCCTTCCCCTCATGCAGAGTGCGGTGCAGCTGATTGGACGGCTGTGCCTGATTGAAAGCCACTCGCAGCCACTGGGGCCTCTAGCAGACGGAGTCCCTCCTCCTCCCCCGCAGAGCAGCGCCTTATTTGTTTGGCTGCAAGTGGAGCCCGCAGCTCTCCCTCGGCCTGGTGGGCGGGGGGAGCAGGCAAGGGACAGGGAACGGGGGGTTAGATTGGTCAAGGGTTCTGGGGGGGGCTGTCGGGAGAAGGGGGTGTCAAGAGCGGTTGGGGCAGTCAGGGGACAGGGAGACTTAAATAGGGGGTGGGGATCCTGGGGGCAAAGGTAGGGGGATTCTGAGGGGGGCAGGAAGTGGGAGGGGGCAGGGCTGGGGTTGGGCTAGGGCAGCACCCCATGTCCTTTTTGATTGCTGAAATATGGTAACCCTAGGTGATAATGGGCTCTTCAATCCAGCAGACAAAGGTATGTATAGCAAGAGCCAAATGGCTGGGACTAGAAGCTAGACAAAATCAGGCTAGAAATTAGGTGTAATTTTTTAACCATGGGAATAATTTATGATGGGCACAGTGGGTTCTCCATCACAGGGAACTTCTAAATCAAGACAGAATATTCTTCTATAAGTTGTTTTAGTTCAGAAAGGAATTAATTCAGGGAAGTCCTATGGCCTGATATACAGTGGATCAGACTAGATGACGACAGTGGTCCCTTCTAGCCTTATAATCTATGAATGGCTTTCTAAACAAAGATAAGTTGGGAGGATGAAAAAATAGCTAATTTACCACTTTCTTACATGTTCCAAACTGTAATAAGACAAACTACTTCCTATGAAACAATGAATAAATCTTACTGTACTTTAAAATCGTCTTCCCTTTTAGATCCCAAAGTTTTCCATCTCATTCAGTTCTGAATAGATTCACTAGTGTGACCCCAGTGCAAGACAACTTTTTAAACTTTGCTTTCTTAGAGTATGAAAAGAAACTTGTCCAAATCAGGAAAGAAAAGATAAATCAAGGTTTTGCTTCTTTAGCAGTGTCTCTATGGCACTCAAATATAGTGAAGAGCATGGTATAAAGACCAGGATTAAAAAACACAATAGACTGAATAAGTTAGTCTTGTCCCTTGCACTCCATATGGAAATCAAGCATAAGGTTCTGTGCTTAAGAGACTCAAAGGTCTCATGTGTACCTACGGTGAGTATCAGATGCTCAGATACCTTAGTGATGAATATAGTATAAGCAGCTTGACAGATCATTCCTAATTCTACAGAGTGTAAGTAATGCTAAAAGCAATAGTTACAAAGAGGACATAGTTCATTAGCACATACTAATATTGATATAGTTTCTCTTTTTTGAAATGCATAGTTAATAAAATAGTCCAAAGTTTATTAAGTTAGTGGTGAGTATTCACAAAATTATGCAACAGTCAAAATACCTTTAACATTAGCTGAAAACAAATCAAGGCCAGCATTTACACGCTAACAGCTTAGTTCCTAGAAAGTTTATATGACAAGACTAGTCTAACAAGAGTCCCCAGGATAAAAACCCTAGAAGGCCATTTGGTAAACTATTAGATAATTGGCTTTCTTCAATGATTAGTTCTACTGATTTCTCCAAATAAGCATATTGAGCTTCAGACAACTGAGGAAATAATGTCACTGTACAGCCCAACACCACTGAAGTTCACTTTTGTAGGACTATGCATTAAAAATAATTACAGGATTACAGCATTTAAAAAAAAAAGGCAGCTGACTGATCCACATCTGCCACATTTATTTTGTGACAAATACAGCAAAAGCTGAAGTTATCAAGAGTCCAAAATTTTTATCCTCTCAGACTGATTTTAATTTCTTTGGACTAATCCCTTCATCTTCTTCAGTCATCTTTGCTGCAGGTCTCTTCTTTAACCCTTTCATCTTCCTCGTCTGTAATTTACTGAGATCCTGTTTCTGCATGTGGATCCGACCATATGACGTACCAAAGACATCGTGAGAGATATTCTTCTTCTTCTTCGGCTGCAAGATAAGAACAATGTTAACATTTCTGGGCATAGAATACTATTCAGTCACTCAGTGACTGTAGGCAAGCACATCTGCCATCACAAGTCACCATATTCACCAGTAATTAAATTTCCATTACAATTTAAGATAACTACACCTAAAAAGGGTATTGTACAGATAAAATCCAGAGCATACAGATTTATTTTCCTGTCCTTATATGCCACCAGACCAGTTTCTTATCCTGCCCTACCCGTGTGTCCCTCTATAGATCATGCAATGACATCAGTTAGCTTAGCAAAAAGACCTGAACATTGTAAAGATAGTGTGCAATAACAGAAGGTTACTTATTGTCACGGGAGGTTCTTTGAGAGATGTGGTCCCTATCTGGATTCCAAGTGTGGAGTGCACATGTGCGCCATGCGCTGGAGACGGAATTGTTGATAATAGCGTCCATTGACCTGCATACAGGAGATCCCAAAGGGGAGGACACAGAACTGATCATGGGCGTTGCCACAATAAAACAAAGATAAGCAGGGTGAATGTCTACATAAAAATATGCATCTTTCATATCGAGAGCCACAAACCAAACTCCATGGGGGAGGGAAGGGATTGTAAGGGGGAGAGTGACCATCCAGAAGCGAAAGGTGCGGATTAATATGTTTAAGGTACGGAGGTCCAGAATGGGGCATATTCCCCCCGCCGTCTTTTCAGAATAAGGAAATAGGGGGAATAGAAGCCGTGGTGGTGTGGCACAGGCTCTATGGCACCCTTGTGACAAGGGCAGTGGTTTTGTTGGGGAGAAGATGGAGTTGGGAAGGGTTCGCGGGGGGGGGGGGGGCGCTCCTGGGTGGGTAGCATGCGGGGAAGGAAAGGAATTTGATCAGGTATCCTTGACAGATGATGTCTAGCACCCAGCAGTCAGAGATGATGGAACTCCGAGTGTGGATAGCGTGCCAGACAACCCCCGAATATGATGGGAGGTGTTTCCGGAAGGGTTATGGGAGGTTTGCAGGTCTTGATATAAAAGAGTCAAAACGATTGTTTGGGTCAGTGAGAAGTGGAAGCGGCAGAGGGAGAGTGCCAGGACTGTTGAGAGCAAGGTTGATGCTGAAGCGGTTCAAAGGGTCGCTGGGGGTACGGGTGATAAGTGGTGCGAGGACGAGGACGGAAAGGTGGACGCTACTTTCGGTGGGTGGGGGCTGTGGCATAGATGCCCAGGGAGCAAAGGGTGGCCTGGGAGTCCTTAAGGGAGTGAAGGGACTCGTCTGTCTTGTCGCTAAACAGTTTATTGTTGTCAAAGTGGATGTCTTTCACCATCATTTGGACCTCCTTCGGAAGACCACTGGACTATAGCCATGACAGAGAACGATTCCGGACATTAAGGAGCGAGAGGCAGTGTCTGCAGCATCTACTGCGGCCTAGAGCATGACTTTGTCCACCAGCTTCCCCTCATTCTACCCTGTGTGGGAAATCCTGTTGTCGGTCAGGAAGAAGAGTCCTGGAAGTCTGCCAGTTGGGAATAGGATAGAAAATTGTATTTGGCCAGAATGGCCTGATAACTGGCAATACAGAATTGTAGCCCTGCTAATGAATAAACTTTTCTACTCAGCGAGTCTAGTTTTTTGGCATTGCGATCTGTTGTTGGCATTGTTGATTTAAAATGCTGCTGGTGGGCACGTGAGGTGCAGCATTGATCACCAGGAAATTTGGTGGTGGGTGGGTAAACAGGAAATCTGTGTCCTTAGAGGGGACGGAATAGCGGTTTTCCCACTCGCTTTGGTATGGGGCACAAGAAGCTGGCGTATGCCACACCATCTGGGCTGGTTGTAAAGAATCCCGGAGATTGAAGCATATCCAGGAATTGGTCATGGGGGTCCTGAACATCCTCTAGTGGAAGGCTGAGGGCCGCGGCCATGCGACGGAACAGCGACTGATATTGTGTGTGGTAATCCGGTGGGGAGAAGGAAGCTGGGATCAGGGCATCATCCGGCAATGATGAAGCGTCCATAGGAATGGGCAATTCCAGCGGTGTGATCGGGGCCACCGGTGCCGATGGACCCAGAGGGTCCAGGGGTTCCTCCTGGACAGTGGCCGTATGCGTGGGAAAGATGCGGTGTGGGTGGTGTGCATTGCAATGATGGAAAGAGTCCCATGAAGCCCAAAATGGCCAAGGAGTTGCCATGCATGGGCGGGGCCCACAGGTACCGGGAATCAAGGGTCAGTGGCATGACTGTAGTCTGGAGGATAGGTGTGGTGCCGAGGGTCCGGACTATAAGAGCAAGAAGGTGAGAGAGCTGTGTCCAGTTCTGAAGACCAGTCGGACTCAGACTGGTCTGGGAAAGAGGGAGTTGATGGTGCAGGTGGTACCGGCAGTAGCGGTGATATCGGATGATGGTCGACCAGGAGAAGGGACTTGGCCATCGTCGTTGGAGCGGGACGGAGGCCACATTAGGGAGCCTGGAACGTGGTGGGGTACCAGCGAAGGGTAATGTAAGCTCTGCCATTGGTGTAAGAGAAGATAAGTGCATGGGACTGGGAGTACTGAGCTTGACAGACCTGGGGGGGGGAGGGGTCGACGGTGCCAGAAGTGACAGAGGGTCCTGGTGTTGGAATAGACGATGCCGGTGCAGGGTGGCGGTGTTTAGAGCGATGTCCTGTGTGCATTTTCTTGAAAGGCGGTGTTGAAGTTGAAGTTGGACCTTCACGTGTTGTGCACAACTTCTCCCACAACCAATCCCAGCTTGGGGAGGAAACACTGCATTTTGAGATGGTCCCCCATCGGGGAGCGACCCTTGTGCCCGTACTACTTGTGCACGCGGTGAGGTTTTGTCAGTGTTGGCTGTACTGGTGAGGCGGGTCACCATCCGTGACTGGCATCCCTCCGGTGGTTCCGCCGGAGCCAGGTCTTGCTGCCCACATGGGCACATGGCTTCTGCCATTAGAAAATTTTGGAACAGAAGCTTTTGTGCCACCTGGATCCACCATGAAAAGGAGCTCCAGATAGAGCAGCGAGAGACTATGTAGGCTTTGCCCAGACAGTTCAGGCAGCGGGTGTGCTCGTCGCTTACTGAAAAGAGTGAGGGCATGAGGCACAGTTTATAATCCTGGTTTGACAGGGCATAATCCCCAGGCTAGGGAGAGAAGCCCCTGAATGGGAAAGATCCAATGAGTAACGTAACTAGCTATGGACGAAAAACAGACAACTACCTAATTAAGTAAATAAAGAAACTATATACAGTGAAAAAAAGGTTGAACGCCGTACTCTTTGGTGGCTAAGAGCACGGAGGGACTGGGTTCCAACTCTGGCCATGTGATGGTAAAAGGGAACTGGAGTGGTGTCAACCCACGCAGCCTCTTAATGCCTCGGATGCACCACGTGATTGATGCACAACACGCGCGGGTCAACGGACACTACTAGCCACAGTTCCAGCTAAGGCACATGGCGTGCATGCGCACCCCATGCTTGGAATCCACATAGGGACCAGCACTCGAAGAACACCTTCATCCCTTGGACTTTTGCATGGTTTACTTGAAAACTGGTTCTGTATTAAAGACTATGTATGAAGAAGAGCAAAGATTTTTGTAAAAAATACAAGGATTATGTACCTTGAGGGCTTTAGGTTGTTTAAGAGATAATTTATAGAGGTCTTCTGAAGCCAAATGTGTTCTCCTCATCACCAGATCTAATGAAGGTCCCATCTCTTCCAGTTCAATCCTCGGTATTTTACATCCCGACTTCTTCAGCAACACTCTGCAGAAGAGAGAGAGTGGGGAAAAAAATGTTGTCCACCTTTGCTGCATTTCGTACTTGTGTTTCTACTTATTTTCTGGACCACGGGACAGAACGTGGCCTTTAGAAAACATGTGCCACTGTTGAATTTTATTTTTGGTTCAGAAAACTTATAACCAAGGTGCCAGTGTCTGAACTTGAATGTGTGTGCAACTCCCACTGATTTCAATACAGTTATGTCTCTGTAACCCACACACTTCCTGGGTGTGGTATTCTGTCCCCTCTAGTGGCACCGAGACCACTTAGAGATTAATGAGTCTGCACTACAGCCTTAGGTAGGGGCCATGTGGCTTTTAGCTCATGCAGTAGAGGCTCATGCTAAGCTTCAGAGGTCACAGGTTTGATCCCGCTCACCAACGACCAGGATCTGTTGGTGTTACATGTGCACAGAACCATGGGCTGAATCTGGCCCTGGAAGAGCACAAAATGGCTACAGACAGAAATGAAATCTAAGCTCCTGTTAGACGGGGGGCGGGAGGAGAACAACACTTACTTGTAGCTTCGCATATAAATTTTGCCATCCATAGCTGTGAAATGCAGAACATACTCTAACCCTGCCAGGCGAATAGTGGGCACAGTAGGACCTCGAAAGAAATCTGAAAGAATAGTTCAGGAAGTAAAGAAACCTGACACTTTTACTTTTTTTTTAAATAAAGAAGTTTTTCAAAAAGGAGGTTTAAAATAGATTGGAATCAAAAGTCCTGCTTATTTGATAATAGATCTGTGTTATAGTGAATGAATCTCAGATTAACTAGAAACAGATTTGGCCTTTCTAGAGGCAACCCCAGTAATGCTAAACAGGGTCCCTTTCTGACTCACATGCAGGATTATTCACTACTTCAAGCCCCAATCCAAGACTGCACTTGCTTAATTTTGCATGTGAGTACGCTCAATGGGACTACTCATGTATGTATATGCTTAACTTTACATACATGAGTAGTCCCACTGAGCCTACTCACATGTGCAAAGTTAAGCAAGTGCAGAAGTCTTGGTAAGAGAACATAAGACATCTGCTTTCCAGAAATAATTTGGTAACTATACAAGCTCCAGATCTTATTTTAAACATCAACCCCACCCCACCCCAAAAAAGACTGACCAAACAAACATTATCATTGCTTCAATAGCAACAGTAACTTTAGTTTTGTGAAAGAATACAAAAAGCAATAGTTATTTCAGTTTATCCACTCTTCTAAACTTTCAGCTATGAACTCGGAAAAAGAAAATGCATCTCACATATATTTAGCTAAGTATACATTAGTACGGAAATAATATTTAGCTAGGTTAAGAGTTTGTTGGACAAAGTGATGGATTAAAAGTCTCTGGTACCAAAGCTAGCAGTTAGAGGAGGTATAAATAAGTGACCAAGATCAATACAAGATAAACATATACTAAGTAAGAAGGAGATAGTGTTTAGTGTTATCTTGATTGCTTTTACTCCCCATTGTTTATACCACCATCTTGGAAACTTGAGACCCTCATTGCTTTATAAAGCAGTTTTGTCTAAGGTCAAACAGAAGACCTTTGCTCTTTTTTAAAGGAGCTAATACTTGCTATTGCACTGCAATGAATATTTTTACTATTGTAGATATACACATTTAGCAGACAAACGCAACATGGTCAGTTACATTAGAAAGAAGCTTACAGTTTGCTCCCTGTAAAACTGTGAGCACAAATTCAGATACCAGTTAACTATCAGTTAGTTGTCTAACATAATTCTCATATCAGGGCCATTAAAATAGTGCATGAGCAAAGAGCACACAACCATGCAAATCTGTCAACCCTTTGCAGAGGGTGGAGGAAGGATGTGACCTTGTCCTAGGGAACAAGGTACGTTAATAAAAAACAAAAGACTAATTAATACCCAGAAGCAGAATTGTTGAATGGGGGGAGGGGGACGGCTTGCTTCCCTTTAAGTTTCATTTTCAGATTCTTCAGCCAGTGTTTTCCTCAGTGACCTTTTTCTGGGAAAATCAGTGATGAAGCTATGTTGAAAACGAAGTCTGGTGGACACTACCTGGAGTTTAGCCAGAAAAATACTCTGGGTCACTTAATATTTTCTCCCTCCTCCTTTGTTGGGTTACTGGATTTGTATCTAGAGAAAAAGTCTACAATATTTTCTTCTATTTTAGAGTCTATTTTCCCAGGCTGTAGCTAAGACTCTGTCTCTTCTGGCATGTGAAATTGTATCTACATTGCTTTTATTGGCAGATTATCCTTTAGTATGTTTTTGTGGTATAGCTTTCCACTCACAGGATGATCTTTGTAAGCAAATACAGGTGGTCAGGAATTTAAGTTTCTATGACATCCACCATCTATAGACAGTGTGTTTCCTCTCTGGAACATTAGGGATTTGAAAATGTTGGTTTATTCATAGTTTTTGAGACAGTCCACTGTGGCTGGATTAGAGACCGTGTTTTCCTTATCTTTTTAATTCCTGCCACCAGTTTACCCCTTGTTTTTCTCCATGTGTTTAATGTATTTCAAGGATGTCTGGTTTAGTAACCACAGCAAAAGAGCTTTTGAGAACTTCCATTTTGTCTTCAAGGACTTGATATGTGTGTTCCAAAGTAATTTATAATTTGGCCATTTATTAGGAAGATGCAACAGTTCTTGTCTGAACAGCACAAATACTGCTGGATTTTGCAGCAGCATGATGGGTGCAACAGGACGTGGAACAGTTGTTTTATGCTGCTCTTTGTCCCCTTCGTATCACCTCTACCTTCTCTTTTTCAAGAGAATCTAAATGACCCCTCCATATCACTGTCTTGGACTCCAAATAATTTGTGCAAACAGGGTGATAGGATGAAGGAGAAACTTAAGTGCTATCTCAAAACAAACCGGTCTTCTCCTATTCAGTCTAAGCCTGCATTTTAAGAAGAGTGACCCAACATCTGCCAATTTTTAATACACAAGTGGGTCCAATAAAGGAATGAGTGAGTGGTGAAGTGTTTCACAAATATGTGCACAGGAGGCTATTAGAACCAGGGGTGCAGCAACTACATCTCACAGGGACCAACAGACTCCTAACACTGGCACCAGAAACCAATGGCAGTAAAACCACTACTACAATTTTAAGACAATGTTTGTATGGAAACGGGATGGGGAAGAAAGTGACAAATCTTTGTCCGGTTGGTCTATGTACAGGGAAAAGAGAAGCTGCTATTTACATATCCAAACCATTATGAGATGTCCTCAGTTTTTTAAAAATGGATTTAAAAGCTTAGTTTAATTTGGGTACTATATAATATGCGAGTTCATCCCTCTACCCCCACTGATTGCTATAATGTGGGATTGCTGGCATAGGACTTCCCAAAAATGTACAAAATGTCCTTATGGACCACATGTCTATGAAAACCTGGTTGTTTACCACTAACATCAATAACATCACACAGTCTAGTAACAAGGGGTCATTAGATAACAGCCTCCCGGCTCTTGGCAGTAGTGCTGTAGTAACAAGTTCTTATGAAACTGTCACTGCTATTCTAAAGTTTCTTGGCAACAAAATGGTGGATTAAATACATTATCTTTCTCAGGACCAGAAAGAGTTGCTCCCTATCATATAACAGCAATTTCATAGCAGGTCAAATTGTAAATCTAAACTATTTGATGGTATCAACATCTCATTAAATCCTTAATCCGAGGAACCCCACTATTAATTTGAGGAACCCACCTATTGTTTTGTCTTTAGACATTTCACTGAAGTCAACAGAACATCAGGACATTTAGTGTGTACTTGGCATATGTTCTGCAGCAAAAAAAATGGATGCTTATTTGACTGACGTATGTTTAGGTGTAAACAAAAGCTTAAGGCAAACAAATGGGATGGGATATGTTACTCAGATGGGCAAAAGAATAAATTCAAAGGGCTAGACTAGCGTCTAGCAAATATCTGTTACTGATTGGCAACACCATCCATTTCAGCAGTAAACCTGTATTTCATATAAATCTCAATTGTGTGCATGCATTTCAATCCATTACCCCAACGATGTGAAAATATGCTTAAAGGGATGCACATTAGAACAACAATGTGTGGCGTTACTGGTGTGTAATGATTCTCTTCCAGAAATTTGGGCAAAGTGGCACAGACACAATCTTTTATGGTTTGCATCCTATATAATCTGGACAGTGATGTAATCATTTAATCATCCACAGGCCCCCAGCTCCTAGAACTGACTGAAAAATAGCTTTGCCATAAAATTCATCCTATTTGGTGCTATATCTCTGAAAAATACATAAATGAGCTCTTAAGAATAGCAGCAATGAATTTATTAATGCAGTAGTCACAGAAAGTCGTCTTTTTTAGCATCTCCAATTGTAGTTTAGAAAGATCGTGCAGCTACGAAGCCAAAGGCAGTGGCAATTTTTAAACTAACATAGGCAAAAATGGTTCTTTGGGATTTAACTATAAGTAAAACTTAGAAGTTTGAGTTTCATCTGAATCTCCATGCCTCCATCCACCTTTTCATTCCCTACCAACATTCCCACACACGCCACTTCATAGTCCACATCTTCTCCCCAAAATCCCATTCCAGGTTAAGCACCACCCATTTCTTTTAATGAAGTCTTGCTGCCGGGAGAGAAGTGCAGGAGAAGGGGAGCAGATATCCAGTCATTCTACCTTCTAGTTTCACTCCTAAAACTTACTTCCCAAGAGTACTCAGATTGTGAATAATGCCACGATACCATCTTACTTTTAAGCTCCAAATAGAACAAGTTAAATTATTTTAGACAGAAATAATTGGTCTAGAAAGTACACCCATTTTTGTAGTTGCTCTTAGCACTCTTAATTAAAATTCATAACCTTCTTTATCATCTGCATGTTTTCCGCTTATTCCAATGCCTCCCACCCTGGATGTGCAAAAAAGTTTGTACATTTCTGTTTAATGGAAATCTGTGCCTAGCTTGAAGTTAACATACACATTTAATTGTATATGTTTCTGCCTTATCAACCACTTCTCATTTTCATTGCACATGAATTTTGAACCCCAAAATTCAACCTAGTGAGGTCCTGATCAGAACTGGTTGCAAATTCTCTGATGGAATAGTTTACTATTAGAAAACGCAGTGTTTTGACAAAGTTGTTTCAATATTTCCAAAAAATGTTTTGCGAGGAATTTTTCACAGGAGATTGACTTTTTGTTCAGATTCAGGACTAAATTAACTCTTGAAATGTCAATTTTCCCACTTCAACCACCTCTAGTCTTCATGTTTTTCCCAAGCTGATCTACTTTCTTCCGTCCTTGGAAACAGACTTGGTAATTACAGCTTTAACTTCACTTTTATGGTACGCTGTAAATCCTAATACCACTTCCTTAATGTTATCTTGCATTCTTGAACATGGACAAACATTAACAGGCAAACCAACATTTCTCAACATTTAGCATTGCCACAGATTTATGAAGTCCAACTGCTCACAAGGTCTTATTTCAAAATACTCACCAATGAGAAGACTTTTCAATCTTCTGTATTCTTCATTTAAATCAAATGTGTCACCAGCAAATATCAACATGGGCTTTGTTCCTTCCGGACACTTGCTGTTCTATTGGACAAATATCAAACTAAGTTATAGAGCATCTTATTTATGCAAGTGACCAGGCACATGCCATTCTGAGCTGTTCTGATCTCTGATAAACACAAAAAGGAAGGCATTTTTTAAAAAGAAATCTATACATGTTACTTGTACTTGGAAGTGTTTGGGTTTTGAGTGTTTTTAAAACAGTAAGTGAGTGTTGTTCTCATTTAGGTTGAATAAGGAAAAGCTTCCTCATAATAAAATGTGTTAGACTGTGGAAAAGACCCTACAATGGAAGTTCATTTGTTTGGGACTATTTAGAACTAGACTGCATGAAATACAAACAAGCATCCTGTATTTCTTGCATTGGGAAGGAGATGGAAAAGACTTGCTAGATCATTCAGTCCATTTCCAACTTCTGATACACCTTTATACAGCCAATTGATCACAACTCCCTACTGTGCAATTGTTGTGAAAATTATCAAGCTTAAGGGGAGGAATCACTTTTCAAAGTTAAATTTCTTGCTACCTAAAAGATCTTTTTCATCCGTACTACTTGTTCTGAATCTGCAAACCATGTAGTTGCTAATCTGTGTAGTTTCTTAATTATAATTGTGTAAAAAGGCATATAAAATAGCTAACCTATTTTTGGCAAAACCAAAACTTAAAATGATCACACCAAAGTGGGTTTGCTGTTAGGTTTGGGGATTTTAAGTCTGTAGAATTCAAAATGTTGGCCCTCATACTGAGCCAGATACAGTTCCTGAAAACCAGGGTTTGTGTATAATTGATGGCCTGAGAAGGTCTCGGAAGTATCTCACACTGATAACAGAACTATCCTGAGCTACAGTGAGATGAATTCTGCCTTTGGAAACCTATACATGGTTTCCCCCAATAACTTTGAAGGCCTCCCATGGGCAGAATCCAACCTAGTAGCTTTGTAAATTGAATTATTTTTGTTTGCAGCTAAAAAAATTGTAGACTTGGTTTGGTCCCAACTAAAACTCTGCAAAGGAATTCACTGGTAAACATATAGCAAATTTTAATAACATTTTTACAAAGCACAAAAATAAGATTCTGATATGAATGCACATGTTAATCATGGAAGTCTAAAACAGGTAATAGTGAAATGGTTTTGTTTTCTTTAGTGAAAGTACACTAGATTCACTACAAGTGCTCACCAATAGATGTCACTAGAGCTCCTGCATTGTTTAAGAGTATCTTACCTTAATATCTTTTAGTGACACAAATTTCTCAATGCCTAGCTCAATCATATCCAGGACATGATAATCAAACATACGACCTACAAAAGAAAAAACAAAATTTTGGGTTAAACATTTATTCTCAAGAGCCAGTTCTTTGATCCAATTTTTTTTAAAAAAAGAAAACATTTTACCTATTATTAGATTGTTAGGCCGCTTCTTATTATGTGAACCAAACAGAAACAAAGAACAGTCCGACTTCTTAGAAAAAAACTCCTATAAGATTAAAAAAAGACCACAAACTTCAGTTTGCAAACATGTTAAAGATTTGGTGATGGTTAATGTCACCATTACATCAACTGAACAGCTACAAATTTCAAATTGTAACCCATTCCCTCTTGGGAGGTTAATCCATTGTTTTATATGCATGCCAGATAGTTTAGGTCAAATGCCAGGAAAAACTAGTGATACTCAGACCTCAGTGGTTCAGGAGCCAAATTAACAATCAACATTACCCAAAAGAACCACAGAAGTGTGAATTCATGATTTCATTTACTATAGCACTATTCATATTTAAACAGCATGACGGGAAATATTTATTGCATATTATTCTCACAGCAAATAAGTTGATAACTTAGAGCAAGCCAATACCTTAATTGGTTAATAACATAATAAAAGCATCCTGATTGGTTAATAACTTAGACTGGTTAATAATTAAATCACAGTGTTTTAATATCATGTGCTACAAAGAGCCACAGGAGACACATTAAAGAGTCACTTGCAGCTTGCAAGCCACAGTCTGAGTGTCACTGAGCTAAATATTTCATTTCCTAATTTTGTCCCATTACTCCTTGTTCTTTACATTTTTGCACTGATCACCCTGAACTCCTCGTCTGCCCTCTTTGATGCAACATCCTGTTAAATACTTGTAAACAGTTATATTTCCTCATTTAGGATATGTCTACACTGAAATCTAAAGTGTTATTGTAGCATAGACATTCCTGCACTCCCACGGCTAAAAATAGCAGCGTAGACAGGCTAGCAATGGAAGTGCATACCAAGGATCCCTGGCATGCTTGTGTAGTCCATGATGCTGCATTTACACTGCTATTTTTAGCCATACTAGCGTGGGTATATATATTTGAAATGCCATCATTTTTGGCGCCTAATTTTTGGCGCCTAATTTATGAATGCTTTGGGATGCAGGGTAGCAATAGTGCAATTTTTAGTCTAAATGTTCCCAACAGCACTTCTGGAAAATGCTGTGCACTTTTCACAGGATAAGGGACATTTGTCTGAAAGGAAATTTCAAGAGCATGGAGCACAGGACAGGGGCTAACCCCCCTCCTCCCATTTAACTGACTGTACCATCTTGCAGTTCACTGACACTCATCTTCCTCTGAATTCCCACTACTAATTCCCAAAAGGAAAGTAATATAGTATTGCAATTAACTCAAATGTTGGATATTCATCAAAATACTCTGCCTTGCTTAAAACCAAGAAGAGATGGAGGAAAATCCATGAACTAGAAATTTGGACACCAAAGAGAAATCCTCTAAAGCAGAAGTTCCCAAACTTTTCTTATTGCATAATCCCTTCCAGATCTACCAGCTGCCTGCATATCCCTATTCTTCTCGTCACTGATACTGTGTGTTGTTCTTAACATTACCTGTCTTTAGCCATTTGTCCATATTTTACTGTTATATACAAATATAGTTTTAGTGCGACGTATCTGTGTTCTCATAAGTACATCGAAGTAAATTAACTACCATATTTTATATAACAAATTCCCACTGAGGTTGAAAGCTTCATATGAGTAGCCTATTATGAAAATGCAATAAATAAAATAATAACTAAAATCCACCATTACACAATTTCTCTGTGTACCCCCAGCGTACACATATCACAGTTTGGGAACCCCTGCTCTAAAGGACACATTCCAAAGTAAGCTCGGTTGACTTGCTAGCAATTTGGCAGAGGAAAAGATACATGGCCTGGCACGCTGTCCTAATTATGTGCAGATATTGAGTCCCTGCCAACAGAACACACACATTTGATATCATATGGATGAACTGAACCTTTCACTTTGAGGTGGACATTAAGAAAGGTCCTCCAGTGTTAGTAGATATGGATGCACAATTCTCCATTAAGAGAAAACAATGGCAAAAACAAAGTACAAAACAGGTAAGTCTTAGGCTACATCTACACTACAGGGGGGAGTCGATTTAAGATACGCAAATTCAGCTACGTGAATAGCGTAGCTGAATTCGACGTATCGCAGCCGACTTACCCCGCTGTGAGGACCGCGGCAAAATCGACCTCCACGGCTTCCTGTCGACGGCGCTTACTCCCACCTCCGCTGGTGGAGTAAGAGCGTCGATTAGGGGATCGATTGTCGCGTCCCGATGGGACGCAATAAATCGATCCCCGAGAGGTCGATTTCTACCCGCCGATTCAGGCGGGTAGTGTAGACCTAGCTTTAGTGAGGATGACGGCAAAATAACACTTAATCGTTATACGGGTCTTTTACTCTTCAAAACACTTTACAGACATTACATGAAGCCTACGATTTGTCAATCTATTCCCTGATGCCTTGTACAAGGTAGAGGACCATAATATTTAAATGTCAGCATATTTTTCACTACAGGAATTGAGCCTGTTCGTTGTGGTTAACTCCTCATATTAACAATACTAACAAATGGCATAAACGACAAAATGATGATAAAATTACAGTTCCGTTTACATGGGGTAATGATGCAATTTGTCATTGTAATGGGGTCTACAGGCCCCACGCTGAACCAGGGCAAGGAATAGTATAATACTGGGCTAGGGAGACTCCGCCCCTCAACAGGTGCAAGGCATGTTCCCAGTGGAAGAACAATTAAGGAGACTGGTAGCTGAGGAGAAGGAGAGACGTGAGCTGTACGTGGCACCAGGAAGCAAGGCTGATGCCGAGAGCTGCGCCAGGAATGGCTACAGCTTTGTAAAGGCTGCTCTAGCAACAGGGACTTGAATTCTTCCCTCATTACGCTGTGGGCATTTCTAGGAACTCATAACTGATAATTTTCTCACAATTACCACAAAAATCTGTTTTATTGGACAACTGGCAGTGTAATATCAATGCAAAGAGGACTAGCAGTAAATGAACTGGTTATCCAAAAGTTTATATGGTTTTAGAATGTAGTCAATGAAAAATATGAAGAAATGTAAATTCTCCATATACTTTTCAAGATGTTTAAAAAAAAAAAAAAAAATCAAAGGCCCTAATCTTTGTTTTGTACCTGATGGAGCAAAGGTGTGATTAATTCCGAGTCAACAAGAATCCATCTCAAATGAGGTCTGTTCTTAAACAATGAGTGTATATTATCACTTCCCATCTCTTATGGGCAACCAATCACCTGTGACCAGCAGTCTTTGCTCTAAACAAATACGTTGTTCCATGACTCTCTAAAATAGACAAGCCCCAGGATTTAAGATAATGCTTTGATTAAACTGTAAATGTGGGAGGTGTAATCCAGGGATTAGCCTCTCTATTTTTGTTTTCCTGTTCAGAAACCAACTTGACTTTAAAGCACTGAACTGAGACCAAATCTAGTCCGATGTATATAACAGCCATCACACCCCGAAAAAGTTTGTTTTAATTTTTATTCTTTGTTTTAATTTTTTAAATGGAAAATTCTTGTCTGTGAATTTTGGAATAAAACTTGTAATTCTTGATCTTTGATTTGCACAGCTGAAATCAGGCAGAGCACCTCAGCTTAATACGTGCTACTCTTCCTCTACTCAAATGTAATTAAGAAAAGCAATTTTTACAGGACACCCTAAATTTTTCTTTTAGTCTTTTTCCCCTATAGATTTTATTTGTGAAGAAACTAAGATGAATATTCACATAAACAATACTTTAATGACCATGAGGTTGATGTGAATTTATAAGAGCTGTGTAAAAATATTATCCTTCCCTTCATGACAAACTCCTTTACTTCTAACAATGTTCTATAATCCTAAATCTGTTTTGTCATAATTTCATAGTAACATGCATGCACTTTCAAGAGCACCCCAAAATTTTATTTCCACAATAATAGTATGACGGTTCTGCCTTCAGACAAATGAGTATTAATAGAAAATAACCTGGCAACATAAAACCAACAGCAGTATCTATCAGGATCTAGAATTACACAGATATTCAACTTACTCCAAATTGCACAATAATTCCCTATAATTTAGCTTCTGGGGTATAACTCCAGTGAACCTGGGAGAACTACTTTCCATGGCAGCCCTGCATGACTATGTACAGGATACTGTCAGTCTCTCTTGTTCCATAGCAACCTAATTAAAATGTGGTTTTTACTTACCAATGATGTTTGATCCTCAAAAGGTCTGGTAATATTTTTTCTAAAGAAAAAAAAAAAAAGAGAAGGATTTGGGATTTTTTGTATGAGTTCACACTAGGTAGTATGGTGGCACTTGGGTTATTGTGTTCTTCTGAGAAGATTACTTCATCTTTAGAAGCTGAGTTCCAAAGCAATATTAATTCTGTTAGTCCTTCCTTAGCATTCCCTATGTCAAAGTCCTTCTGTCATTAGATGCACTCTTCTCCACATTTCCTCGCTATTATGATGCGCAAATTGCAAACAACCATAGAGACAGTACTCCAGAAGCGCAATAAGATGCCCTCCACCAAATGAAGGTTTGTCTTCCAGGTATCACATGATACATCTTACAGTTGTCTTTGCCTTTTCATCCATGTCACGTTTAATATTCCTACATTTTCATGAGGTAGTACATCCAAGCACCAGGATTACAACTTTCCGCCAAATCGCTCCCTATTTTGTATAAACATATTCAATTATGAACATATTCCCCATTGACACTACTTGCAACTTTACCTTTTATAGATTTAATGTTACTCTTTCAACTTATCTGTGCCAAGCTGAACTGCTGCCATATCTCATTAGCTATTCACACAGATTTGGATCATCTGTGAAGATGATCAGTAACTTGTCCCTTTTGCGAAGTTTTTACTTCACGTATTTTGATAAATGGGACTGAACTCAGACATTTAAACACCTATGGGCTTTTCCCCAAGTGGTGGTTGTCATTTAGAATCACCCTCAGTTTATTACGTAGCCAGATTTTTTCTTTAAATCCACTTTATTGGCCTACACGGCACCTTTCTAGTTTCTCTCTGAAAATATTAAGCCCAACTTTTTCAAACAATTTTAAAATTGCAAAATGTAACTTACTTTTTGTACAGTACAGCAAAGGGCTTTTTCAGAGCATACTGTAAAACAAAGAGTTTGAAGTGAAGGAGAAAGTTATTTTAACACACTGAAATACTAAGCATTGTTCTTTCTAAAATGCTACATGAAAACAGCATCAAAAGAATAAATGAATTACTTGAGAATTAAACACAGTGGCCATAAGGTGCAATCAATCCCAGAAAGAAATCAACTCTGTAGACATGCTCACAAAAGGGGCAAGAAAGTAGAGATCTAAGACTGGATTACTAATTTTAAAGAGGAGAAGTTTACAGAGCCCAAAAAACACCAGAACAAGACAGCAGAACACCTCCACTTCCCACTCACAATAATCTCAACATTTGTACTGGAGATATTAAATTTCAAAGAAAACTATACCATTTTTTATTTTATTAAAATATTTATACAAATTGAGGGGAAATGTTGCTTTGCAGTTAGAGCACTGGAAGATGAGTTCAAGGTTATATTCCTAATTATGGCCCTGACACACCGATTTAACAGTGCCTAGCACAATGGGGACCTAGTCCATGACTGGGGGTACATCAACACTGCAACGTAAGCCCAGGGTTTGAACTCAGGCACAAACCTAACCCCCTTTTCATCTTCACACAAATCATGCTAACTCAGGACCTGGACCTAGGGTCCCAGGACCCATGGGGGTGGAGGGTCCAAGACTGAGTCATGCCAGGATCCAGGGTTCAAGCCCTATTGCTTTGCAGTGTAGACACAGCCCCACTGCACTAGTGCTCTGGGAGTTCACCAAAGATATTCCACAATACCACAGACTGACTTTCTTTGTCCTCTTGTTGGAATTATGAATAATATTTAGAATTATTAATATGGGAAATCACCAGACACCAATTTAACCATAAATTGCTTTATTAAATCCAAAGTATCCTTATGCAGTATCCAATACAGTAACAAAGTACTCATAAGCATTTGATCAAGATACTTACAACCAAGAGTGCTTAGACCCATTCTGGTTGGCTCCAACACGGTCAGCTGGGTATTAGCAATGAACCCTTTAAAAGTTTATTTTTTATACCTTTAATGAACAAGTGATGTCATTGCAAATTACTGACTTCAGCTACAAACATTTCACTCTTATTTCCAGTCTTAATCCAGATAAGATTTACAACCACCTCTCTTTGCAAGGCCTTCCCTCCCCTCCTTCTTGCTGTCAAACAGTCTTCCCATTGCACCTGGGTTCACATAGGCTTTAACATTGGCGTGTGGGTTGGGGAAGGGCCGTGTTGGCTCATTTTAAGACAGATTCTCTTGGTTTTATTTAAAACCATCTGCAGTCATCCCTAGAAGTCAGAGGATTTGAGAAACTTCCCCTTATCTTGTCTGGTTCAAAGAATAACTAACATCCTCCCTACTTTATTCCTTCTGGCCTTATCACTTATTTTTGAGGCCTTCCTTCTACTTGCTAGTCAGGGCCTCTCTTTAAAATACATGTATATTTCCTTAACCAAATTTAAGCTAACTTTAATTCTTTAATTTTATACTTATCCTACACTTCTGAACAGTCAAGTTTTCCCACACTGCACCACGAAAAAAGGGGTAGAGCAGCCACATTTTGGGAGGGCGGTAGTAAGTCTGGGATATGGGTGATTATACTTAGGCCCACATAATGTAGTGTAGATGGTAGAGCCCCAGGCTGGGAGCCAGGGTTCAACAATTCCTAACCTGGGGTTATAAATGAGTATAGATGCTCAAGCCCTGGGTTAACAAACTCAGGAATTGCTAACTCCAATTCTGCTAACGTTGAGATCACCTTGCAGTGCAGCCATAGGGATTCCTAGGTGTAACTGCAACACAAATATACCTATGCAACATTGGGCAAAGCATATCACCTCTCCATACGTCAGTTTTCCATCTGTTAAATGGAGATTAAACCTAAGTGTAACACCTCTAAGTGAAAACAATAGTTTCTTTAAACAGCTTTGAGATCTTGAATGAAATGCATTACAGAAAGGCAGAGCATTACTAATCTCCCATATTAATAATACACATTAGGCAAAGTTAAAGACATACAAAATATTTTAAACCCAATTAGTCCTAAGGTCAAAGTTTAGCATTTCCCTACAACAGCAGACGTCAAACTCATTCCTATCACAGCATTATTTTTTTTTTTTTGCGCTATTTTAGATGTCTGATGGCATTAACTGTTGCAGGTAAAATATCTGAACACCAAGTCAGGTTTTGGCAAATCAATCAATTTATTTGAAAAGATTTTATTTTGAAGTGTATTTGTATTTGATCCTTGTTAATTATTTAGGACTTTTTACAGACATTTCTAATAAGTTGTTTTTTTTTGGTTAGCTCTTAAAGAAGCCTGGACCTAAAGACAGTCAGATCATTACAGAATGTCTCAGTGAATAATGGGATGCATAAATAGAGGACTTTTGAAGAGCAGAGGGATTATTTTACATCTATATTTGGGACTGGTGTGACTGCTGCTTGAATACTGCGTCCAGTTCTGATGCCCACAATTCAAGAAGAGGGTTCTAAGAAGAGCCACAAGAATGATTAAAGGATTAGAAAACATGCCTTACAGTGATTGAGCTCCTTGAGTCTATTTAGTTTAACAAAGAGGAGGATAAGGTGATTGGTTGTTCAATCTAGTAGAGAGAGATAACACAATCCAATGACTGGAAGTTGAAACTAAAAAAATTAAGAAAAGATATAAGACAAATTTTTGACAGTAAGGGTAATTAACCATGGAATAATTTACCAGGGATAGTGGTGGATTTTCCACCACTTACAATTTTTAAAAGATCTGTTCTAGGAATTGTTTTGGGGAAGTTCTATGGCCTGTGCTATGTAGATGATCACAATGCTTCCTTTTGGCCTTGGAATCTATAAATCTATGACTTAGTCCTTATGATTTGGCATCTTTCATGTTAGCAATAAATCCCATTTCCCCTCAGAGATATTGCAGTTCTGGTCCGACATCTACACTACAAACCATTGATGGCGGTGTGTAGGATATGTTCAGTGAAATGCAAGCTGCATCCATACTCCAGTACATAGCTACATCTGTAAGTGAAAGGCTCCGGCAGAGAGTAAGCAGCAAGGAAAAGCTCCAGCAACTCCCCACTGCAGGAGAATCTCTCTGTGGCTAGGCATGACTCCAGCAACAGGAAAGCAGCAGGACACTACAGTGAGTGCTCCAGTGAGTAGGGTGCATACCTGGGTATACCCACAGGGTTCAAGGCATGTCTTTATTCTACTTGCCTAAGGAGTGCCTCACCATCTGCACTGCTATTTATACCTATGCTAGGTGGGCATGTAGTATATGTACTCTACACACTGCTGAAAGGAGTGTGAAGTGTAGACGTAATTCCAGACTTGCAGTGTTGACAAATCTCTCAATTTCCTTGAGAGAAACATGATTCTGACCTCTGCTGGAGCCAGTCTCACAATGATTTGAGAAACTCCTGCTGTCATACAAATTTCAACCCTGCTTGAGAGGGTGGGGAGGAAGGGCACAACCCCTCTGATTGTCTGCTTTCCCTGCAAGTGGCAGGGAAATAGGGAAGGCAGCCAATCACGAGGAGAGCTCTGCCTGCCAGCCTCCAACCCCTCAGGAGCTCAGAGGAGTTTTTGGATAGGGGAGAGGGAACAGCTCTCACAGAAGGGGAGGAGGAAATAGGAAGAGCCCAGCAGCTCAGGGAAGCTGTGCCCTCTGTTCCCTTTCACATCCTGAGAAAAGTGGGTTGCCTCCTCCCCATCTCTGTGACACCAGCCTGGGAAGTGGGAGGGAGGTAAATAACCCTTGGGAGAGGGGAGTACATAGAAGGTGCATAATTAATAGGTGGGGGGACAAACTTCATTAGAATTCTGGGGTTTGGGGAGAAGCTGAAAGCTCTGTACTATGAGGCAGCATTTTAAACATAAGTCTTTGTAATTTCATCTCAGTCCTCTGGCAGTGGGCAAAGTCACCTGACTCTCTAAATTTGGTAGAGTTGGCAATATTGACTGTCACACACACTGGTTGGGGGCAGGAGGAATACAAAACAACTAAGGCTGGTAATATTGGATTCGTAGACCCAATTTATTTTAAAAATGTGTGAAATTACTCCTGATACACGGCCTATGTTAAAATTTATTTCAGTACATATATTCCCAACAATATACTTACAATATCTTTAAGTGTTTCAGTCACTGTTAAGTTTGCATTTCCACCTTTTATGAGGATGGCATTTTTTGTATTTTCAGTGAGCTTGGGTTCTCTCTTCTCAAGAAACCTTTTGGCCCTCTTTGTTTTAGGCTTTCTACAATAAATTAATTACAAAATTAACTTGCACAAAACATATTAGACTATGCTTGAAACAATCACTGCTGGTTGATGTTCAATCAACAAAACAAAAATATGAACAAGTACCATAGAAAATAACCACAAAGGAGTTAATGAAAATGCTTTACTTGATTTGTAAACATTCCCCCCCACCAAAAAAACCCTACTGAAATTGAAGGTAAAATCTTGACCTTAAGTTTTAATTTCCTGAATTCTGCTGACTTGAAATTTAAGGTGTGGCAATATTTCCACATCTTTACTGAAGTCCTGATGGTTTCCCTTCACACCAAAACCCTGCATCATGGCCTCACATACTATGGCTCATGAGGACTAGAAGATCCTCTTAAGAGCCCATCAATGGCAGCCTAAAGGCGAATTAAAAAGCCCAAGTTACGCTTGGCACTCCTCTGCTATTTCATGATGTATCATCATGTACAAATACAGAGTTAGAAGAAAAATTGCCAATGAACAATTGCTACCATGACCAACCTGAATTCGGGTCCTTAGAACACCATTAACGGGGGGGAGGGGGCAAACTTTTGGCCTGAGGGCCACATCTGGGGGGGAAATTGTATGCAGGGCCCTGAATGTAGGGCTTGGGCAAGAGGTTGGGCTTCAGAGGGAGTGCGGGGTATGGGAGGGGATGTGGTGTGCAGGAAGGGGCTCAGGGCAAGGGGTTGGGGTGCAGGAGAGGTGCAGGCTCCAACCCGGCACTGCTTACCTCGAACGGCTCCAGGGTGGCAGCGATGCACAGCGGAGCTAAGGCAGGCTCCCTGCCTGCCTTGGCCCTGCACTGCTCCCAGTTTCTAGCCAATGGGAGGTGTGGGGGGTGATGCCTGCAGGTGAGGGCAGCGCACTGAGCCCTTTGGCCCCCTCCCCAGGGACCACAGGGATGTGGTGCCGTCCGCTTCCGGGAACGGCGCGTGGCCAGGGCAGGCAGGAAGCCCGCCTTAGCCCTGCAACGCCACGGGGCTGGCAATCCTGTGGGCTGGATTGAAAGTCCTGACTGGTCAGATCCGGCCCGCAGGCCATAGTTTGCCCTCCCCTACAATTAACCTCTATTAAGATAGATGTTCCATTTCAGTTTCACCAGTGACCACTGCACCACATTTATAGATTATCTGTGAACAAAATTTTGCCTGCACCTAGACAAGAATGATCTTCTAAGCCTGAAGAGTTTGCTTCTGAAATGCTAAACAGGACCAGAAAGTAGGAGCCTACCTCTAGATCAGTGATACTCAGATCTCTGGTTCAGGAGCCAAATTAGTGACCAATATTACCCAAGAGAGCCACAACAGTGTGTATTCATTGTTTCATTTACTATTTTTATATTATATATATTATTCTCACAGCAAAATGACTGACCAAGTATTCTACAATTGGTTAATGACATAGTAAAAACATCCTAATTCGTGAATAACTTAGATTGGTTAATAATTAAATCACAAAAACAACAAGGAGTCTGGTGGCACCTTAAAGACTAACAGATTTATTTGGGCATAAGCTTTCGTGAGTAAAAAGCTCACTTCTTCGGATGTATGCATCCGAAGAAGTGAGGTTTTTACTCACGAAAGCTTATGCCCAAATAAATCTGTTAGTCTTTAAGGTGCCACCAGACTCCTTGTTGTTTTTGTAGATACAGACTAACACGGCTACCCCCTGATACTAAATCACAAAGTGTTTCAATATCACCCTGGTTGCAGTAGGGCGGGTCAGGGAGGTTATTTTGGAGGACGAACTGAAGCAAGAGAATCCCCCCAACAGCAAATCCCACAGCCACAGGGCCCTGCCCCAATACAGCACCCTACAGAGCACTCCTCCCTCCTTCGCGTTTACACCTCTGGAGGCCCCGCGAAGGAGCCTCTCGTCCCCTCGCGGCTGGCTGGCCGCGGGCAGAGCCGGGGAGATAGGTGTTAATATTCCGTAAAGGAGCAGAATCGGTGCCACCCCTGGGGCAGCTGGACGGGGGAGGACGGGGCCCTGGGGGACGCTGTTCTTCTCCCCCCTGCGCTAGCTCGGGAGTCCAGCTCCTGGCCAGGGGCCCGCCTGGGGGCACAGCCCACTCCGCGGACAGCAACCCCCGCCCCCCGCACGGAGCTGCGCGGCCGCCGCACGGGAGCCAAAGGCGGGGCCGTGTGAGCAGCCGGCGCTATCGGGCCCTCCAGCCCCGGAGCCGCCACTTACACCACCCGGTCCAGCGCCTCCATCTCGCCGGCAAGAGAGACTGACGCACCCCCCCACGCACACGTGCGTGCAGGACCCACAACGGACCAGTCCAGGGACGTCCCTTCACTGCGTCATGACATCACATCCGCCGTCAGAAATCCAAGCTTCGACGCAGAGGGACTGGGACTCGGGAGCCGCAGAGTGCGTGCGACTTTTCTGTTACTGAGCATGCGCAGTAGAAATTGCGGCGGTCACCGCCCTCAGAGCGAAACAGGTAAAAGGAACTACCGTGGGGAAATGGCTACGGAGAGAGAGTAGGGGCAAAATTCTCAAAAATAAGAGGCTGGGTGGGGGGTTGTGTTTCTGGCTGGCTGGCGTCTTTCCACTGCACCCCCTAGCCAGGGCAGTGGCAGTGCAGGCCAAGGTGGGGGAGGTAATATATTGTATTAGACCAGCTTCTGGGGGTGAAAGAAACAAGTTCCTGAGCTACCCCGGAGCTCTTCTTCCGGTTAGAGTAGCTCGAACTTGTCTCGCTCACCAACAGAAGTTGGTCCAATAAAAATATTGCCAAACCCCCTTGTCTCTCTAATATCCTGGGACCAACAGGGCTACACTAACTAGGGTAACCAGATGTCCCGATTTTATAGGGACACAGTGGCATAGCCAGGAGGAGGGAACAGGGGGAGCAATAAAAAAAAAAAAGGCACCACCCGCTGCGGCGCTTTTACTCACCCGGTGGCGCTCTGGGTCGGGTCTTTGGCAGCAGGCCCTTCACTCGCTCAGTGTTTCTTCAGCAGCACTGAAGGTCCTACCACCAAAGACCCAGAGGGTCTGGGAGGCAGGAGCTGTGGGGGGCACTTTTGGGGGCCCTGCAGGCCCAGAGTGGCCCAGGGGATTAGTGGGAGACGGGGAGCAGCCCGCTCTGCTTCCCTTGCCCCAGCCCCTGCTGTGTCGCTCAGATGACCCTGATATCTGCTGGGAGAGCAGTACAGCGGTGCACGGACAATCCAGGAAGTTTTTGGAAAGTGTAGGGGACAATTTCCCAGTGCAAGTGCTGGAGGAACCAACTAGGGGCAGAGCTTTTCTTGACCTGCTGCTCACAAAGAGGGAAGAAGTAGTAGGGGAAGCAAAAGTGGACGGGAACCTGGGAGGCAGTGACCATGAGATGGTCGAGTTCAGGATCCTGACAAAAGGAAGAAAGGAGAGCAGCAGAATACGGACCCTGGACTTCAGAAAAGCAGACTTTGACAGCATCGATGAAGTGGGCTGTAGCTCATGAAAGCTTATGCTCAAATAAATTTGTTAGTCTCTAAAGCTCCATTAGTGTTCATTAACAGTTCTTTCATGTTTCTTTGGAAAAATTCAGGTGCACTGGTAATCCTAAAAGGTAATCTGAGAAAGCAAAACTGCCAAAAGGTGTGAAAATATAGTCAGTTTAGAACTCTCTTTGGCTAAAGGAGTTATCCAGAATCCACTCTAGACATCCAGCTTGGTGAATACTGTAGCTCTTTTCACTTGCTTTAGGAAGGAAGTCATCCAGTTTGGGTAAATATATTTTTTTCCTCACAACTGCTTCATTAAGTCTTTTAAGAGCCACACAGATTTGTATTGTTCCACTTTTCTCTACAACCAGTACTGTTGGGACACGCTGGCCTGCTGGCAATATCGAGAAAATCTCTGAGCCAATCTGTTCCATTCTCTTAAACTCAATTTCCACTTTATGAAGCAACGCGGGATAGGAATCCTGCAACGTGTAGGTACACTGCATGGTTCAGCATGGTCTCCGAAGGTTATTTGTACTGGATCTCAATTGAGTTCTTCCACTTTTCTCACTAGGCCCATCATGGCTGCCATGCTGCAGCTAAGAAGTTGTTGGTCTTTGATCACATGCACTCTGAATGCAAAGCTTTTGTCTTTGTAAATTGTTTCTGTTGTGAACTGGCCCATTCAATTCAGAATATCTCCAGGGCTAGTCAGAGCTGTGGGTGATTTCAGCACTGGGAGGGGTTGAAGGTGACTGTAAATCACTTCTGAGAGGACAGTCCCCTCTGCTCCGGAGTCAATTTTAAAGTCTGTAGTCTTCCAATGAATATTCAGTTTCACTCTCAAGGCAGGATATGTATCATCACACGTGATAGATCCCAGAAACAATGCTCTTGTCTGTAATTATAGTCAGCTCCATGACTACCTTAGTATTTTGTGCATTTATTACATATTTCACCACACATGAGCTATGGAACTTTCCACATCGTGTGCATTTAGTCTAAAATGTTTTGTAGTTAGCTTGGAACTCACTCAGAGCTCAGAACTGTTATGGTAATGACTTTTAGCACTCATACAGTGTCTGTTTACAGTGTGTAAGCTAGTTTCAAGTTGTTCTGCCTGTTGTTTTTCTGTTTGACTAGTTCAGACAGTCACACTGTCTGGAGTGGCTCACAACTGTGAATGCCTCCCTCAGGACAGTCAAAAGCAGGGCAGACACCCCAAACGTTGGTCTGTTCCATAATTAGATTTCACCAAGCCAATAACAAATATGAACTCCTGCATCACTATAACAGTCTTACTATGGAGTCACAGATAGTCCCCTTACACCAGTGGTGGGCAACCTGCGGCCTGTCAGGGTAATCCGCTGGTGGGTGAAGACAGTTTGTTTACATTGACAGTCCACAGACACGGCTGCCTGCAGCTCCCAGTGGCTGCGGTTTGCCGTTCCTGACCAATGGGAGCTGTGGGAAGCGGCCCGTGCCGCTTCCTGCAGCTCCCATTGGCCAGGAATGGCAAACCGTGGCCACTGAGTGGGAGCTGTGGGCGGCCATGCCTGTGGATGGTCATGTAAACCAACTGTCTCGGAGCCTGCCAGTGGATTACCCTGACGGGCCACGTGCGGCCCATGGGCCGCAGGTTGCCCACCACTGCCTTAGACTTTCCTGTCTATCTTGCCACCCAAACTGGACTTATAATGTGATAAATGGTCACATACACAAAAAAATCACAAAATATTCAGGTTGCTTCGAGTCCCACAAGACCAGTCACTTACCCTAGATCAATTGGTACTCTAGGTCTCACACCAAAGAGACTCCTTTAGCCATCCTGTAATAAACTACCTAAAGATTTATTAACAAGGAAAAAGATATAAAAAGTAGTTATTTAAAGGTTAAAGCAAGCAAACATATACGCAGAGTTATCTAAATCCTAAGAGTGACAGAGTTGTACTGAAGAGTCCTGTGGCACCTTATAGACTAACAGATAGACTCATAGACTTTAAGGTCAGAAGGGACCATTATGATCATCTAGTCTGACCTCCCGCATGATGCAGGCCACAAAGCCGTCCCAACCCTTTCCCTTGACTCTGCTGTTGAAGTCCCCAAATCCTGGTTTAGAGACTTCAAGTAGCAGAGAATCCTCCAGCTAGTGACCCCTGCCCCATGCTGCGGAGGAAGGCGAAAAACCTCCAGGGCCTCTGCCAATCTTCCCTGGAGGAGAATTCCTTCCCGACCCCAAATATGGCGATCAGTAGAACCCCGAGCATGTAGGCAAGATTCTCCAGCCAGACCCTCATTGGCCATTGATACTATTTACCAGCGATGGCACACTGTTCGTTTGACTATAATCTTGTTATCCCATTAAACCATTCCCTCCATAAACTTATTTAGCTTAATCTTAAAACCAGACAGGTCCTTAGCCCCCACCGTTTCCCTCGGAAGGCTGTTCCAATATTTCACCCCTCTGACAGTCAGAAACCTTCATCTAATTTCAAGCCTAAACTTCCCCACGGCCAGTTTATATCCATTCGTTCTCATGTCCACATTAGTACTGAGCTGAAATAATTCCTCTCCCTCCCTGGTATTTATTCCTCTAATATATTTAAAGAGAGCAATCATATCCCCCCTCAGCCTTCATTTGGTTAGGCTAAACAATCCAAGCTCCTCGAGTCTAAATACCCACTTAGTCAGACGCAAGCTTATGCTCCAATACATCTGATAGTCTATAAGATGCCACAGGACTCTTTGTTGCTTTTTACAGATCCTGACTAACACGGCTACCCCTCTGATACTTGAGAGTTGTACTGATCTGTCAATTCAAAATGTTTTTCAGGGCAGATCCAGGAGGCAGCCCCTGAGGCTCTCTGGCCCTTCAGAGTTCAAACAGTCAAAAAGATGGAAAATTTTCCCGTGGCTTTATTTTATTTCCTTCATTCAGTTTCCAAGCCCACAGGCTGAGCTTCCTTGCAGGTAACATTTTCCAGGTGCATTAGGGCCATTAATCCATCCTTAGTATTGTGATGTTCCTTAATGGCCCACCTGATTTTGATAGTCCTTCTGGATGGTGCAGGGGGTTGTAGCAAATTCCCTTGCCTGAGTTCACAAGGTCAGAGCAAACATTTTCAAAGTTATAAATTAACATTATCTTACCGCATGGAATTCTGGCAAGTGAGATTAATGCATGCAGCAACTTACAAGCATTTCATAGAGTCTAAACACTAAATAGATTCTTATAGGACTAATACCTATTTTGAGCAAAACTAACATACAGGTGGAACTGGTCTGTTCTCCAGCTATAAGTTTGTCAGTTCTTAACTAATGCTTGCAGCCTGGGCAAGAGCTGGCAACTGGCCTGCCAGCAGCACACAGACAACATTGCTATCTGGATAGGTGTGAATAGATTTAAGTCTGTTTTTAACTGTAGTTGCTATGAGAGGCTTTCATCTGTTACCCAATAACAATCCTGCATCTGATATTTTCATGTTTTGCAGTCCCAAAATTCACAGTTTTAGCGAAAGGATGTAGAGCTCTTATAAAAGAGCTCATATAAAGAGCTCTTATTTTCTCCTGGTTCTTGAATTCACTGGTAAAAACATGCTTTTTCATCAATCACATTTCTTGAGGTATAAAGTGTGCATCAAACAGTCAGAACCATTTCAGAGTCCTCTTTGTGACTGTCTTCAGTAAAGGCAAAAGATTTAAAGATATGTGTTGCCTGCTTCCCCACAGCATAAAATAAAGAAGATACCTAAATATCTCCAGTTGCCTAGTGCAGTTTTGTAGCAATGCAAAATTTTGTAAAATACTGCTTCCAGTCTGTCCATGCTGAAGGTGTATCAAAGTTGAAGTTCCCTGAAGCACTGAAGGGCAGCATGTTTTAAAATTTGCAACCTTTGTTGCTTTGTTCCTTCTGTTTCAGCCTTCTCTGGCATCAGTTAGGCTACCTTGACTTCTGACACCGTATAATGTACTCCTTGTACATGTAGACTGCAGGACTGCTACTAGTAGGCTAGGCTTCTGTACCAGATATGGACTGGCTACAGAGCTTCCTTCACAGACATACACCAGATGTGTTCACTGTAGGATCCTTTAATGTGCAGCCACTGCTGAGAGGTATAGCTATTGTACACTCAAGTATGGTATGATACACATCGCCACCTAGTGGCTGAACTGTATGATACAGTTTAACATTCTATTACATTTGCTTACATGGCTTGAGGGTTTTAAAGAATCCCCTGTCAATTTAGAGGAAACAAAAAACCAAAATCCCAAATAGCCTGTCAACAGCTGAGAAGAGGACACTGCTGGGTGTCGCACAGAGCACAGAAAAGTTCTCTTAACAACTCTGTGTGTGTGTGTGTGTGTGTGTGTGTGTGTGTGTGTGTGTGTGTGAGACAGAGAGAGAGAATATGAATGTGCGTGAGCACAAATGCCCTCCCCCTATAGAGCCCTCAAAAAGATTAGTCAATTTGCCAAGATTAATGAAAACATTTAGACCCCAAATCCTTCAAGACAAGGAAGGTGGACCCCTTAGGCTAGATTAGACCCTAAATATTTTGGTCCATCTAACCTGACTATTCATTTGTGATTGTTCTCGCCCTATGTAGATGTGTGATCCATAAAGTTCAGATTTTTATTTAATTAGTTTTTCCTCAAGAAAACCTTTATTATTTAAAAACAATACTATTTTTTTAACAATTATATAACTTCTTAATAGCTTTCAAGGTATGTCAAATGTCACCCAAAAGTAATAGATCTAACAACTTAATATTTGGGTAGACAAGCCTTAGACATTAAGGAGAGAGTACTGCTGCAATAGTGTATTTAATAATAAAAATGAACATTTAAAATTATATGTAAATAAAGTACCCAATCTTGAAGTTTAATAACTGTTATGATAAGGTTAGTATTTTTAAATGTAGAAAAATAAAAATGTTTATGATAAGATATATTAACAAATTAATTCAAATGTATCACATTTGCCAAATTATTTCCACATTTTAAACTGTTTGTACCCTTTTGAAATAAAGGGGGGATGAGGAAAAGTGAAAGGAAGCCAATTCTGATAGGGTCAATCTTGTGCATGAGAAGAAAAGAAAGCATCTTTTGATGAGGAACCAATACATGATACATATTCAGTGTCAGATTTTGCTGCCAGTAACAAAATCTGACAAGGAGGCCACATATAGCACATCAACTACATCTCCATGGCAGGAGGTGCAGCTGTCATTTTGAATCAAGGCCCAAACCTGCTAGCTGCTCCAGTGCAAGGCAGAGGCTCCCATTGCAACAGTTACAGCACATTTACCCCTGAGAACAAGTAACAATTCAGACAGAAGTTAGGCTGGCATAATGCTTTGCAGATAAATTTATGCATTTTTGGGTCTGCAACCAGAGTTAGCCCAGAACAGAGGAGTAACAGCTTCCCCCTAAAGACCTGTGTGCTAGCATTTCAACAGAAGATCTAAGTCCATAAGGTGGAAAGAATTCAGAAAGAGAAATAAAAACTACTGAGACCTAATTGTCACTCCCCCATTGAAGAACAGACAGTGGGGTTGGGGAATAAGGAAATAAGGTCCCATTTGACTGGCTATCCCAGCCTCTGGACTGTACTCAGAAAGTTGGGGATGAATTACTCAATCTACATTTCATAATGACTAGATTATTACATAGTTGTGCTGGTGTTAGGAATAAATACCTATTTTATTGGTAAACGTAATGTATTCTGACATACACCTTTGTCCACATACAATAGGAACTGTAGCATAACATAATCCTATTAAGAAAGTGATTAGAGAATACTACCGGGGAAAAGCAGAGCCTGGAAATATTTGAAAACCTTGACTCCTCTTTCTGCATCACAGACACATTTATACATAATCAAAAACATTTTCTAGTAGACCATAAAAATGTGTTTATATCAAAGCTGAGAACAAAAGGAAGTGGAGGATGCTAAGCTAGGAGGCTACCATTGAAACAGTTTATCTTAAATGTAAGCAAAAAGTTACAATATTTCTACCATGAACCATGTTACTCAGGAACAAGATGAACTGTTTTTTTTTCTTTCATGTTTTCCCTTGTAGCTAAAACTTCATTGCTAACTCTGATTTATATCTGAATTTGTCCTTGAGTATTTCACATGTAGTGATCACTAGACTAAATTATGTTTAAAAAGCTACTAATCTATGCTTTATGATATTGTCCTTCTGGTGTGAGAACCAGAAAGCTTGCTTAACACTAGGAAATATTAGATTCAACTTTCCACCAGTGGTTGCTACAGTGGAAGCTGTAGTGTAGAAAGGGCAAAAGTTCTCTTGCTATCACTGGTAGAGCTGCATTTTCTTGCTGTTGCCAGTGGAGATTTAGACCTGGTCTACATTCAGAGGTTAACTAAAGATGTGATTTTATACTCAGTTAAACCAATGCTATTGTGTGTTTGGATATTCATCGCCATTTAAATCTGGTTTGTTGTTGTTGGTAAGCGTACTGAGGTGCAAGCCAAACAAATAACTTGTTTTAAGTCTAGATTAGAGTTGTGATCCTGTTGTAACTTTAGCTATTTGGCAATCGATTAACACCTTTCTAAATGCTAATTTAGAAACTCCACAATAAATTTATTCCAGGACCCAAACATTTTTGTTAGTTACTCTAGGCTGGGATGGAAGTCGTCAATAGAGCTACTCCAATTACACCAGACGAAGATCTGGCCCTGTATCTCTAATGCTGGGCCAGGCAAGCCTTACTCACTTCTCCATCCTATCCTTTGTTCACCTTCCACCAATTTTTCCACTGTGCAGCAGCCAAAATGACCAATGTCATATTCTACCTAACATTTAGAAATGTAAAAATCTGTTTTGTGCTGTTACTTTAAACACTGAAAACAACGGAAAGGTGAGCACAATGGGCTAGTGGAGAACAGAGGACACCACAAATGCCACATTGCTTCACTCTATTCCACAACAGTTTTCCATAGAGAACACACACTAATTTAGAGAAAAAACACTGTCAATGTGAAAGTCACATTTTTGTTTGAAAATGTTGTACTTATTATAGTTAAAAACATCTAAGATTATTATGACTGTCTGAAACAAGCTGGCAAAACAATGCAAGGTTTACTTTGTACATAACATGCTATGAAATGTCAGTTTCACTATTTACCCCAAACAAACAGTATGCAAGGGAGAAACTGATTATAATGGTTAGTCAAATAGGGGAGCAAAAAAAAAAAAAAAAAAAAAAAATCCTGAAAGTGTTTTTAAAGGAATTATTTCAAAAATATTCAGAACATGGTTTAAAGTTGTTCTTTTTTAATTTTCAACTTGGAAGTTTTGAAACTAACTAGTGTCCCTTTAGCAACACTATATATAAAGTCAAGTCTATATCAATGAATGACAGGTGCAAGCTGGACAAAACAGGGTTAAGTGAGGTTCTCGTAAACTCAATGAGATGTTACAATAAAATTAAGTAAAGAATAAGTTTTGCCTTTTGTTGACAGAACAAGATTAAACCCCTGGATCACTCACAGACTTCAATTGCTGATTGAAACGTTCTGACCAGAAGTGGTCTCCTATTGGGGACCATATGGAGTGAAGAGAGGAAAGAAACAGGCTACCAAAAACAACTCAGATGTGTTTCGTATGGTGCCTACCAATCTTACCAAATAGGTCACTTGTATAGCATTTCCTGAGAGGAATGTCCACATGGGTAAGGGTGACCAGATAGCAAGTATGAAAATCGGGACAGAGGATGGGGGTAATAGGAGCCTATATAAGAAAAAGCCCCAAATATCAGGACATCTGGTCACCCTAGTAATGACATGAAATCCCAAGCTGAAATTATAACTGAAAATGTCAAGGCTTTATTTTGCAACAGATATCTTACAAAGAAAATATTTACTTTTACTGATATTTATGGATGTGCAATGCATCAGAGTTTTTTTATGGTGTCTCCTTCTCATTTAGTCATTTGTTCCTGGTCTTCAACTCAGAGGTAAAGATGCTAGCTTGAAATGCATGTATATTTAACACAGAGACAGATACTATAATCATCACATTCAAGACCTTAAAATGGCTTCCAAATTTGTGGGTGCAGTTTTGCACTCACTATTAATTACTCACATAAAGTGGAGGTCAGGTTGAGGTGACTTTAAAAATTTGGTTCATAGTATTAACTAACTCCATTAATCCTCACTTCTGGACGCTACAGACTTGACATCACCTAGGAGCATCATCTAAGGTAATGTCCTGGGCACTTCCTCTAGGAGAGTTCTCTGCTTCAGAGGCAGGGCTATCAATGAGAGGGATAGAGTCTTCCATTCCCATGCTATTTTGCATCTTCAGTTCGTAATTTAGGTCAGAGTTCCCTTTGTCATTGACCTCTCCCTCCAACTCATCTGCCAATTTGTCCTGGGCCTGAGCTGCCTCCTCAGAATCTTCCTTTTGGTGCAGAAAACTACAAATCGTATTAGGTCTGCTGTATGAGAAATCTTTGTCTTTAATCTGTAACCACTCCACACCACCTGGTCAGAAAAAAAGATAAACTAGTGAAACAGGGAGGAGAGATTTTAACAGCAAGACGATATATTTTCTTAGTTTCACGAGTTTATTGTTTTAGCCTTAAAAAATAACTAGAAATATGCAACAAAGGTAATGTTATGTTTGAGGAAAACCATCATTACGTCTGAGGTGGTGTTTGCCGTAAGCTTCTGCTACAAAAAGACTTGAGGAAAGGGAACTGCCTGTGACCCATTTTCCAAACTGGAGATGGTAAAATCCCTCCCAAATGTCCTTACTTCCTTCTGCTGCATAAGACAGACTTGTTTTCACTATGATCCTCATGTGCTGAAGTGAGGAGAAAAATTCTTAGTTAAGACAAATAGCAGCTTAATTTCACTGTCCTGAAGCAATACAGCATAAAACTCTGCGGGGTAGAAGGTTTGTTTGCTTGCTTATGTCTCCAATATAACATTTTTTCTAAAAACTGAGAGAGGGTCTTCAGAATCCCCATCATATAGATGATTTCTAATCAGCCATTTTCATTTGCTTTGCACTTGAGAGCTACATATCAAAACTATTGTTCTTCTAGCTGAGCAGTGCCCCCAACAAACCCTTAGCTCCACTGCTTCTTCACATCAGCCAGTGTTTCCTATTAGATGACTCAACACCTGTCCACCTCCAGCACACCAACTACTACTGCCGACTCCTAAGTATTTTCAACCTACAAAGGTACCAAGAATCGAGATGTGGTCTCCCATGTGCTGTGTAAAATGTAACTATTGCACCACCAGCTAAGCCCATTACATTTTTAAAATTTGGTAATATATGAATTTTTATGGTACCTATTGCTGTCACAAATGGGACCACTCAATTACAGTACACTCCAAGAGATTACAACCAATAATACATCAAAGCAATGAGGGCTGCTTAATGGGGATGGTATTTCCCCCTTAATGGGGATGCCTTCTGTTGATTTACTGGCATTTGAGTTTTGTGTGTGTCTCTCATGCTGGTTCTGTTTGTTCATCTAACAGCTTTCCATTCTTCCACAGCAGTGATACAAAAAAAAAAAATGGTACAAAGTTGTAAAGGTCAACATTTCCTTGCCTAATCCAAAAGAAGAATGACTGGGATGGGAATAACATCTTTCAAGAATGTAGATCTTTATTTTTGGGCTGAGTCCCACCATACATTCAGGAGTTGAGGCCACTAGTTTTTGTGGTTGTTGAAGGTTCCCTGAAAGTTAGAGCTGTGTCTTGGTTAACTATGTCTAAGTGTGTCTGGGATAACTAAAAACTATTATTTAATAGGATAATCCTTTTCCAATTCCTATTTATCTTAGAATCAGTGCATTTATATGATGACAGAAAATCCCACTTGCATTATAAATACTGGGAGGGGGAAATCCTTTTCATCCAAAGGTTGGTTTTCCAATTATTTATAATACCAGCGAAATAGTGGATCACACAGACATTAGTTTACCATTCTTCAGTATTTATTTTGTACTGTGCCAACACTGTTGCATCTAGGTGCCAAACAGCACCTATGCAAGTTCCAAAACTGTTTCCATACGATTCAAGATGCTGAGAATATATTTTACTGATGCAGAATGAAGACTATCATGTTAATTTAAGTTTAGAATATCAAATAACTTGATGGAACATGGCACCTGAGAACGTCTAAGAATGACTACTAATGAAAAGCGATATAGCAGGTCTGTAGACCAGTTTATTAAAAACAAGTACTGTACTGCAAATACAGATTACTAATGGAACTGGTATTTCTTCCCTCATGTAAGTATGCTCTTCAGAAGTCACACCATCTCAATATACAGTAATCAAAATGTGTCAAGTGGCAAATGTATGAGTATTGAGTGTTTGTCATGTGCAAACATTGAATTGCTTGTGAGGAAGCTTGAGAGTTCAATTAGAACATTTCCTACAGTGGCATTGTTTTAATTAAGCAACTATATTACACTAACTTTTAAAATGAATGATTTCTTAATAAATCAATAGGTAGTATTAGGTGGGGAGAGGAAATGTTACATCTTATGGGTAAAAGTCATCCCATCTGTGATCAGATCGTCACATCTAGATCGCTCACAAGATGACTTTTAATTACCATAAAATGTAATCTTCCAGCTGAATATGTATAAATTTAGCATAAAATGGCTCTTTATTCCTAACCCTGTGAATAAGCAAAATAGCAGGAACAATTGGGATTAAGAAATTGCTAGGAGCAGTATTACTGTAAATATCTTAATACAGAAACAGCATTGACTTCCGGCCTAGAGATAAAAGGCAAAATTTAATCATGTTGTGAAATGGTACAACACCATTGAAGCAAGTGGACCAGAACTTAATTTGCCTACAGAATGCATATCAAAATGGAAAGTAGTATGGCCAAAATCACAGGAAGCTTTACAAATAGCTATAATTTATTTTTAGTTCAGTTAATTTGTTTATATATCATTTGCTGTTTAAGAACAGAAAGCTTGTATCCTTTAATTCCCTGGATGTTTACTGGCACTAAATTGTCAAACTAATTTCTGTCTTCAGCCTCGTATCAAGGATAAGGTTTAGTCCTAGCATGACCTCACATGTTCCCACGTATAAGACCAGGTGCACTAACCTACACTCTCTTCTCCTTCCTTCTTTTCAGTCAGAAGCGTCCGTGTCATGTTCAGCTTCTTCACCGTGTGGCACTTATATTTCAGCTGTAGTTTTTGGTTTCCTTCTGCATCCACTATAAATAAAAATTAATTGATTCATTTTAGTGAACATCCACATCATCTGAAGCATGAAAATTATCTGAACCTTACAGCTTCAGCTCAGATACAAACCAGAACATACAAGATGTATCATTTACCATGCTCTGCATTTTCTTCAAACACCACACAGGTTCCAAGGGTATCTATGGAGAACAAAGGACATTTAGCTGAGAAATAACAGAGGTTATTTGCCAAGGGCCCAGTACTTCAAAAAGCTGAGTGCTCTCCACCTCCACTGAAGTCAATGGAAGTTGAGGATGATCAGTATCTGTCATCAGGGCCGGCTCTAGGATTTTTGCCGCCCAAAGCAAAAACAATTTTGGCCGCCCCCCGCTTATTTAATTACCCCATCCCCGGCCCCGCCTCAATTCCGCCCCTTCCCCAAATCCCCAGCCCTGCCTCTTCCCCCCAGGCTCTCAAGCCTAGGAGGGAGGGAGGGGGAGAAGCAGCGCCGCGCCACGGCCACTTGGATTCTCCCCCTCCCTCCCAGGTTTGAGAGCCTGGGAGGGAGGGGGAGACTCCGAGTGGCCGCGGCGCGGGCGCCGCTTCTCCCCCCTCCCTCCCAGGCGCCCAAGCCTGGGAGGGAGGGGGAGCAGCGGCGCGCGAAACAGCTGTTTCGGGCGCTCGGGATCTCCCCCTCCCTCCCAGGTTTGAGAGCCTGGGAGGAAGGGGGAGACCCTGAGCCGCCGCGGCGCACGAAACAGCTGATTCGCGCGCCGCTGCTCCCCCTCCCTCCCAGGCTCTCAAACCTGGGAGGGAGGGCAAGTAGCAGCACGCAAATCAGCTGTTTCGCGCGCTGTGGCAGCAGCAGCAGAGGTGAGCTAGGGCAGCCAGGGCACATTTTTAGGGGCGGCATTCTGGCACCGGCCATGCCGCCCCTAAAAATGTGCTACCCCAAGCACCAGCTTGTTTTGCTGGTGCCTAGAGCCGGCCCTGTCTCTCATGATTGGGTCCTACATGTCACACTGAAAATGAGAGGTTTCATCCATATGATCGTCTCCTACCTTCATATTCCCCAGCAAAGACATATCTGTCCACTTGCAAAATGGGCCTCTCTGTGTCTATTCCCTACGAACAAGGATAGACAGAAATTACACTGAAGTCATGTTTCAGCTAGTCAAGGCAAGGCATCAAGACTAGAGAAAACAACTGGTAAACTGGTATGCCAAGTACAGTAAAACCAACATTATATACAGATTCCCTGAAATGGTATATGCAGTACAAGACAAAAAAACAATATGAAATGCAAACTAGCGATAGTAAATCAAGTCTATTCTATCACACTGAGATTAGTATGGGGAGAAAAATAAACATACAGAAAGGAAACTTTATTTTCAGTTTATAGACTCAAAAGCTTCCTAAACAGTGAGATTTAGATGAAACAAATATACAGTATATCTCAGACAATTAGGTAAGTAAATGAGAAAGGTGTACAGGAGAAAAAAAGGTTGCATAGTACACAAACACTTAAACAGCACACTGACATCACCAGTCAATGACAGCGATAGGAAGCTATTATTTATATGCAATCAGTAGATCTCTGAAAATAAAGGGACACCATCAACCTATCAAGTAAATTTCTAAAAGTGAGTTAAAAGTGGTTTCCAGCACTATTCCTGCTTCTGTTTCCTTCTACAAGTTTCTGTGGCTTTACAATCACTTTCCCCTATTTTTAAAGTGTATTTTTTCCCCCATTTCTGTAAGAGTGTCTCGCAATCAACAGGGAAGTGACTATACAAAAGAAATATTGAACCTGACTAAACACAAAATGCTGTGAAACAAAGTAAACAAACAAATATTTTGGGGTGACAACTCCTTTCAATCATAGTAACTTTAGATGTTATATTAATTATACTCGGTACATGATTTTAAGACAAACACTATTTTTCAGTTGATGGTGTCCCACTGACTGAATCCTTTTAAAAAGTCTTTGACCTGAAAAAGGCTACAGCATGTAGAGGGAAGAGGCAGTTGCTAGAAGTCCAAAGGAGCATAAACTAACTTGTATTCAATCTCCTATTTCTTAACAGCTTTTAAAAAGTACTTTATGTAATTGCCTCAGGGAAAACAGTATTTTAACTCAGAGTTTTATATTACTAAGTTTACTTGCATGGAAAATAAATTATTCCCTAAGGGACAAAACCTTTATCTAGTTTCAGGGCTGCATGCTGGAGGATTTCTGTGTGGACAAGAGGGTGGAAGAAATCCTTATTCTGACTGCAGTTCAGTACAAAATCTATTCCACTGTCATTAATGCAACTTCAGGTTTACAATAGCTTCTGTGGCTCCTGTGCATTGATTTTGGGAGTGTGTTTTTTGGGTTGGGGAGGCATGGTTTGAAGGGGTAGGGCAGAGCCGGCCAGAAGATCTACTGAGTATATGCCTTCCCAAAACCCATTTGCATGCAGGCATGCTGGAAGTCCCCACTGAACATAGCTTTGCAGCATAGAGGTTGGGACCCTTGCACGAGGTTCCAAAATCCTGCCCTCCCTTCTGCAACAGAACCTCATAAATTGTGCTGGCTCTGAGCCTTCCAACTATACAGGGCATAGGGACAAGATTTATAATCTCACAGGTTATTGGCTCTTCCTGCTTATTCTTCATACAGAATCACAATCCTCAGTTTGTAATATCAGTCCTCTCCACACAACCCAATTATGATACCACAAATTAAGGAAGACATCAGATGGAGAATCAATTGCAAGATCAGAAGAACTCTTAATGGTGAGCCACAATATTTTAAGTACACAAAAATTAATTTTCTAAATCGCTATCAGAACATGAGCAACCTTAAAACTGAAAAAACAGAAGCTCACGTATTCTCACTTCATAAGCCTGAAATGTTTTCAGAAAAAAAAAAACCAGTCTACTCCATGTGACGCTGTATGGAATATGGGAAACACTTTATGATATTGTTGATCCCAATATTATAAAATTGCAAGGAATCTTACCGGATAAGCCATGTGAAAATGTTATGATTTGCCAAGTATGAAAAATCTTGTTTATATTTTTCTATCACCTTTTATTGTTAGTTATAGATGTTTGATATATCTGTATTTCAAAACTTGTGCTGTGTTTCTAGGTGACACCCCCAGACAGATTGACATCAGCACTGCCTAGCCTGTTTGATGGCCTATCATGGTCATCAGCTGTATAAAGAACCCACTGAAAGGAGCCAGGGGCTACACCTTATGAGTCAGCAGGACAAGTAGGGACATGCCATGTGCTGTGAAGCTTGTGTTTGGGACACAGGAAGTACAAGCCAGATGGCAAAAGGAATATAAAGGACAGCTGCATCATCTCCATTTTGTCTTTATTTCTGCTTCTTACCTCTGGAGTAACTTTTCTACAAACAAAGCTCTGAACAAAGGACTGAATGACCCATCCAGGGATATTGCTAAGAACCTGATATATGGACTCTGAAGTCTCTGTATGTATCCAATTGCTTTACCATTTAACAAATCTCTTCTTGTTCTTTCTTTTTTTTCCTTAGAATAAACCTTTAGTTTTAGACTCTAAAGCAGGCCTGCACATAAAGCAGCAAGGGCCATATTACTCCAAAGAAAATAGCTGAGGGCCGAAACCCCCCGGCCATGCTGAAACAGGCCCCCCTTGCCTCCCCCCAGCGCCACCCAGCCCCGCCAAACCCCATCCCCCCCCAGCACCGCCGAACCCCGCCCCCCCCAGCCCCGACCCCTAGCTCAGCCCCTCTGAGCTAAGCACCCCTCGACCCCATCCCCCAGCAGCCCTGACCCCCAGCTCCGAGCACAGCCCCTCTGAGCCAGCCACCCCCCCGACCCCATCTCCCCGCAGCCCTGATCCCTAGCTCTGAGCCCAACCCCTGTGAGCTGAGCAGCCCCCGACCCCATCCCCCAGCAGCCCTGACCCCCAGCTCCGAGTCCAGCCCCTCTGAGCCAGACACCCCCGACTGCCAGCCCCTCTGAGCCTGACACCCCGACCCCAGCCCCCCTAGCCCCAACCCCTAGCTCCGAGCCCAGCCCCTCTGAGCTAAGCACCCCCCGACCCCATCCCCCAGCAGCCCTGACCCCCAGCTCCGAGCCCAGCCCCTCTCAGCCAGACACCCCCCGACCCCATCCCCCAGCAGCCCTGACCCCCAGCTCCGAGCCCAGCCCCTCTCAGCCAGACACCCCCCGACCCCATCCCCCTCCAGCCCTGACCCCCAGCTCCGAGTCCAGCCCCTCTGAGCCAGACACCCCCCTGACTGCCAGCCCCTCTGAGCCTGACACCCTCTGACGCCAGCCCCCCTAGCCCCGACCCCTAGCTCCGAGCCCAGCCCCTCTGAGCTAAGCACCCCCCAACCCCATCCCCCAGCAGCCCTGACCCCCAGCTCCGAGCCCAGCCCCTCTGAGCTGGACATCCCCCTGACCCCAACCCCCGTGAGCTGCGGCTCGAGCCTAGGCCGGGTGCCTCTCCCCTCACTCAGACTTACCGGCTCTGCCTCATGCCCAGCGCTTCCCGCCTCAGCAGCCCCGGAAGCGACGCTGGATGCCAGGCAGGAGGAGCGGGGGGGGCGACCTCAGCCCCGCACTCTGACCGCCCTGACAGTCAGAAGCATGGCTGCCGGGTTCGCCCCCTGCTGGGGGGGGGGGGGGCGGGAAGAGAGAGAGGCAACCTCAGCCCCGCGCGACGCGCTCTGACCGCCCTGACAGTCAGAAGCGCGGCTGCCAGGTTCTCCCCCTGCCGGGAGGGGGGGTGGGGGGAGAGACAACCTCAGCCCCGCGCGACGCGCTCTGACCGCCCTGACAGTCAGAAGCGCGGCTGCCGGGTTCGCCCCCTGCCGGGAAGGGTGGGGAGGGGGGAGGCGACCTCAGCCCCACGCGACACGCTCTGACCGCCTTGACAGTCAGAAGCGCGGCTGCCGGGTTCGCCCCCTGCCCAGGGGTGGGGGCGGTCGGGCCCCCCTGCCCCAGCAGGGGGCGAACCTGGCAGCCGCGCTTCTGACTGTCAGGGCGGTCAGAGCGCGGCGCGCGGGGCTGTGAAGTCGGGCCCCCGGGGCAGGAGGTGAACCCGGAAACCGCCCCCCACCGCTTGCCCGCGGGCCGCACAGTGGGCCCACGCAGGCTGCATGTGGCCCGCGTGCTGTGCAGGCCTGCTCTAAAGGATTGACTGTCAGCATGGTATTTTACGTAAGATCCAAAGTAATATTGACCTGGTGATGTGGCTGACCCTTTGGGGTCAGAAGAACATTTTGTATAGTGAGCAGAGTTTTTAAATAACTTTTCACTGTACTGGACCTCGGTGCCGATTGGGAACCAGAGAACTGGAATGCAATAAAGGGAGCTGTGTGATTTCTTTATTTTTTTAGCTTCTCAATAACCAGTGTGGGGGATCAGAAGCACAGTTTGTGCCTGGTTGGTAAGTTTAACTTCAGTGTTAACCACCAGTTTGGGAGTGTCTGCTCTTCCTTATGCAGCCTGCCCTGGCCTTATTGTGGGAAAGGAGAAAAGTGGCTTGGAGTGAGAAAGTGGTGGTGTTCTGTAAATATAGAAAAGTTTTCTAGTAAGAGTACAATACGATCGCAAGGAATACAATTTAAAGCAAATCACATTGATACCTGTCAAAATATGCAATACTATGATATTACCTTTGGGCAAGGTCACCAGTAACTTGCCCAGTCAGCCATCTGTGTACCATATTTCAAATAAGCTGGGTCAGACCCAAGAACAAAATGTATTCAGGAGAACAGGAATGATACATAATGTATGTATGAACTTGTATTAAGTTTCTCTGATGTCGCTGTAATTGAGATTTAGGAACTAATTTTATTGACTCATTTATTTTGGTCATCAGTGGCATATTCAAAGGCATTTTTCATCTCTTTCTAGCTTTGGGTCTACCAAACGTCCACATTTTACATAACCCCTTATATATGGAAGACACTAATCCTTTACAAGACTCTGGGGCAATCAGTAGTTTCCACAAGCAAGACACCTTGTCTCACATAGGGGAATCAATTAAAATCACTCAATTGCAAAAGAGTGAGGACTAGGTAACCCTCTCTGCCTTTGACAGTAATTTTGTAATACAGTAGACAACCTTAAGAGATAAAAATGTCTGCTGAAAACCTAACACTAAGCTGCTCTTCATATGCTGTATATCAGGGCTCACTGGGCAGTATTTTGGGCTGAGAGAGTAAACAGGATGTCATTAAGGTAAAAATGGGCATTGTTTGCAAGCTGTTAAGAAATTGTCAGGAAGTGTACTTGCCCATATTAAAGTTGCATGGATCAGGGTAAAATTTTCAAAATCACCTAAGGCCTAGATCCACAAAGAGACTTAAGTGCCTAAGCCCCAGATTTAAGTGACACTGCAATCCACAAAGCCCCTGCTTGGCAGCCACCTAAGCCTGTATGTATGCAAACTCACTCAGCACCTAAATTTTTGCTGTCAAAGTTCTCTAGATGCCTAAGTTTCTGTCTCTGGGCATGCACACAATGCCTCACTCTAGCAGTCTGGACACCGATCTCATGCCTAAACCCCAATGGGATCCTCAAACCAGGTGAAGATAGAGGTCCCCTGGCCTATCTTGCCTGCGGGGCCTGATCTGGTAGGGGTGCTCAGAGCACGCCTACTGCATCGGGGCCTGTTCAAAATCAGTCTGAAAAAGATGGTAGTGGGACTCAGATTCCACTCCCCATCTTCCACAGGGGACACCCTCTGTTCAAATCCTTTCAGGAGAGAGTGCTCTAATCAGCAGGCTAAGAGACATTCTGATGTTGGTTTCCCTCAATCTCTCCTGTTGAAGTTGTATTTTGGATAAACAATTACCCATTGAAGAGGGGGACTAGACCCTGGGTATCCCCACTCCCAGGTGAGTAACCACCATGCTAGAGTCATTCTCACTGTCTGTCTCTTGCCCAATGACTATTTAAGTATTTAGCTAAATGGAACAGCTATACCAGGAAAGACAGAAGGAGATCGACATCAGAATATTCCATAGCCCAGCAGTTAGGGCACTCAGAGGTGGGAGGGCATTCAGCGGTTGGAGACCACTGTTCAAATCATTACTCCTCCGCAGGCAAAGGGCATAATGGAACCTGGGTGAGTGCTCTAACCACTGGGCTAAAAGTTATAAGAAGGGTACTGCCACCGGCAACACTTCATCCTCATCCTCTGTTTCTTGCAAGAAATTGCTTAGGTGCCTAAGCTGTCTGACTCTAGGAGCAGAGCTCCTGAGTATGGATCATAAACAGATGCAGGCACCTCCCTGTAGCTTGGACTTAAGCAACTAACTCAATAAGGGCGCAGGACGTAAGAAACACCCCTTTCCTGAGCATCTCACACTAGCTACTTTAGGCAACTCCACACCAAGTGTGCTGGTTTTTGTGGATCCCATTCTTAGGCATCTCTCCCTCCATGCATTTTATAGGGAACCTAAGTACCTAACCCGTACTTTGTGGATTTGTGGATTCCACTAGATGGCTACGCATGCAAAAGTTAGGAGTTCAACCTCTACATCCCTTTCTGGGTCTGGGCATAAGTGACTTACAAGCCTTAGTCACCCCTGATTTAGACTCTTAAGTCACTTGGGTGTTTTTGGAAGTTTTACCCTAAGTTTTGCATAAGGGTATATTCACAGGCCAAAGGGAACTTTTAATATTCATTCACACTGTCCACTGATGCTAATTGCTCTGTGCACAGACCATGGACAGTTTATCGCCCATATAGTCTGCATATTTCTGCACTAAGGGTTTGATCCAAAGCCCATTGAGTTCAATGAGGCCCTAAAATTTCCCCTAGTTCACGAAAATAAAAACTTGCCTCTTTGCTGATATGTTGTAGTCAAACTCACCAAAATCTTGCATTTGTTTTCACATTTTTCTAGGAAGTCTGAATCAATAATTCCAGACAATTCCACCATGACCAGCTGCTCCTGCAAAATAAACATATAAAGCTCATGCATCATATATTTAGAACACTAAATATATTAACTTTAAAATGAACACAAATATGTCTATTACTTTGCTATTAAAACAGACCACCCTCAAAACTAGAACTGTAGAACCAAAATTTGACCTATATTCTTTGTTTGCAAAACAACACAAAGACATTGCTATACCAGAGCAAAATATCATCCAACTAGTACACATTCTGTCCATGTCACCAAAACTGCAACTGAATTTGAAGGTTGTTTGCATTCGACCTCAGATAGTGTTCAGTTTATACCTGGAAGAACAAGGACTGGCAGTCCTTATAATTTTATGCTAGCTAGCGTAACAGCACATATTATACTTATTCAGATTTTTAATTAAATCTTACAATGCTTCAACATTTACCAATTATATACTGTAGCAGTGAATTTTATAGGTTAATTATAAAGTTTTTTTCCCCTCTATTTGTTTACAGTGTGTTGCCTTTCCATTTAATTTGTTCTTGTAATTCCTTATTTTGAGGGGACGGGGAGCATAGGAGGAGAAAATGGTGTTGACAGATCCTTGCCGGTCTTTTTCTGAAGATAAACGATAGATGCCCAATTTTCATGACCAATCTTATAATAGTGATCAGTGAACACACAATTTAATTTTAAAAGTGTAGCAAAGGAAATATTGCAAGTTTGATTTTACAGCTTATGAGTAGCTATTACACTTCTTTTTAAGGTTACGGTAAAATAATGTGACAGTATCAGTATTATTTTCAAAGTTCTTCCTCCTATATAATGAAGTATTTTTTCCAGTTTCAGTTGTCTACATGTAACAATCTGGCTTTGCCATCACTCACAAAAATAAACATCTCAAATAAAAACCAACTTTGTTATAACTGGAAGATTTTTAAAACATGACTCCATTGGAGAGGCAATGCAGTGCAATGGATAAAGTACCAAATGGACTTGGGAGACTTGAGTTCTACTTTGCTCTCCACCACTTAACTTTCTGTGACCTTGGGCAGTCATTTCACTTCTCTGTACCTCAGTTTCTCCCTTCCACACTTGGAGTATCTTGTCTATTTAGAATGTAAGGTTCTGGGGGAAGGGACCATCTTGTATGTTTGTACAGTGCCTACCACAATTGGAACCTGATCTCAGATGTGCACTCTAGGTATTATCCTAATACAAATAACCCAGTTCCAGTATCCTGTGTGAAATGAACTGGTGTCAGTCCACTTCCTATCTGACTGGTGTCCACATTATAAAAGCCACTATCAGAACCTGCATTCTTCTAGAGCGTCAAAGGCTTGCTGCTCTACACTATAAAATGTTACCATTTGTAAACCATCAAAAGTATGCTTATAAAATTTGCAGAGGACACCAAGCTGGGAAGGCTTGTAATCATTTTGGAGAATAGGCTAGGCTAGGATGAGAATTCAAAATTACCTTGACAAATTGCAGAATTAGTCTGAAATCAGTAAAATGAAATTAAATAAAGACAAGTGAAAAGTATTGCTCTTAGGAAGGAAAAATCAAATGCACAACTACAAAATGGGAAATAACCGGCTAGGCGGTAGTACTGCCGAAAATGTTTGGGGGTTACAATTGATCACAAATTGAATGAGAGCCAACTATGTGTTGCAGTTGCAAAAAAGGCTAATATTCTGAGGTGTATTAACAGGAGTTTCACATGTAAGACACAGGAGATAATTGGCCCTCTCTACTTGGCACTAGTGACCTGGCCTCAGCAGGAGTATTGTATCCAGTTCTGGGCACCACACTTCAAGAAAGATGTGGATAAACTGGAGAGAGTCAAGGTGAAAGCAACAACAATGTAAAAAGTTTAGAAAACTTGACCTATGAGGAAAAGTTAAAAAAAACCTGAGCATGTTTACTCTAGAAAAAAGAAGGGCGGGGAATCCTGATAACAGTCTTCTAATATGCAAGAGGACAGCGATGGATTGTTCTCCATGTCCACTTAAGGTAAGGTAAGAAATAATGGGCTTAATCAGCAGCAAATGAGATGTAGGTTAGCTAGTAGGAAAAACTTTCTAATGACAAGACTAGTTAACTTCTAGAATAGGGTTCCAAAGGGCCCACAACCAAAACCTATAATTCAAAAGGTGGAGGGCTTAGCTCAAAAAGTTTGAAAACAGCTTAGGGTGCAGGGAGGGAGTAGGTAGGGGCTGTGTGCAGACGGTGTAGCGCAAGATGCAGGGAGGTGGTAGCTGGGGCTGTGTGCACACAGGCATAGGTGCTGACTCCGTGGGTGCTCTGGGGCTGGAGCACCAACAGGGAAAAATTACTGGGTGCTCCGCACCCACCGTCAGCCAAGCTCCCCCCTCCAAGCCCCCTTCTCCACCCCCCCCCCCATGCGCCGTGTCCCCGTTCCTCTCCCTCCTTCCCTCTGCTTCCCGCCACCTAACAGCTGCGTTTAGGACTTTCTGGGAGGGAGGGGGAGGAGCGGGGATGCAGCGTGCAGGGAGAAAGTGGAGAAGAGGCGGGGCAGGGGTGGGGACTTGGGAGAAGAGGGTGGAATGGGGGCAGGAAGGAGGCAGGGACTTTGGGGAATGGGGGGCGGGGTGAGGGTGGTGCAGGAGTGGGGTCGAGCACCCACCGGGAAGACTCGGCGCCTATGCACACAGGGGGTGGCTGTGGGTGCACGGAGGGGGTGGCTAGGGGCTGGGTGCAGGGAGGGGATAGCTTAGGGTACAGGGAGAGGGGTAGCTCGGGCTGTGTGTAAGCAGGGGGATAGCTCGGTGCAGGGAGAGGTGTGCTAGGGGCTGTGTGCAGGCCGGAGGTAACTCAGGGTGTAGGGAGAGGAGTATTGGGGGCTGTGTGCTGTGAGGACTCCCCTACGATACCTGTTCCCGGCAGGGCCAGCTTTAAGCCGATTCGGCCGATTCCCTGGAATGGGCCCTCGCGCCTAAAAGGGCCCCGCAACATCCAGGGCTGCCGGCAGAGGGGGGAAAAAAAAAAAGCTATGTCCTGCTTCTCTAACCTCCCTCCAGCGCTTGCGCCGCCATGCAGCCGATCAGCGCAAGCCTGGGAGGAAGGGGTGAGGAGGAGGAATGCAGCGTGCTTGGGGAAGGGGCGGGGCCAGGGCAGGGATTTGGGGAGGGATCCAATGGGGCAGGAAGGGGGTGGAGTCGGGAGAGGGGGGCGAGACAATTCGTGTCCCGGCATGGGGCCCCGCACGTGCTAAAGCTGGCCCTGGTTGCCGGAGGGGTCTGCCAGCCATGGAGCCGGGTCTCCCCACCCGGGTGGGCTCTTACCGGCTGCCTCTGCAGGAGCAAAGGGGGCTGGGAGCTGAGAAGCAGCTTCAACCTGGGGCATCAGAAGGAGAGGCGGGAACGCTGCCCCTGACTGCCCCACACTGCCTGGCTCCAGCTTCCCACCTCCGACCAGTCCAGGGGGCAGGGAGAGGAGCTGCCCCCGGGGCTGCCGTGCTCTTGTGATGTAGGTTTTTTGGGGGGTGGGAGGGGAACAATGCCCTCCATGTCCCCAACTCTGCCCATGGGCTCAGGGCTTCTGCCGCACTGGGAGTACCAGGGCTCCAGGATTCAGCCCCACACCTCCCAGCTTCAGCCCTGTGGGGGAAACTGGTGGGGCGCCGGTGAGGCTGCACCCGACCCTGACACAGCACAAGGCCTGGATCTACCCCAGAAACACCCTAGGGCCCTGCTCTTCTGTGCCAGGTACACCAGTTGTGGGGCAGGCAAGATCCAAGTATGGAGAGGCTCAGTATGAGGGGATCCAGGTGTGGGGTGAGAGGGTTGTGTGTGGGAAAATCTGGGTGTAGGTAGCTCAGTGGGGGGTCTAGGTGTGGGGGGATCTGGATGCAGAGAGGCTCGTTGGGGGGGGGGGTTCCAGATGTAGGGGCAATAGGACTCTACAGGGGCTTTGAGGTGAAGGTGGCTGGGGCTCAACGGAGGGGTCTGGATGCTGAGGGAGTGGGGGTCTGAGTGCAGCTAGTTGGGGGGTCAGTGGTGTGGGGGTCTGAATGTGGGGATTCAGGGGGCTCAGGGTGATGCAGGGCATCAGGGTGGAGGGTAGATTGTAGGCAGCTCAGTGGGCAGTGGTCTAGGTGCAGGGGTTCGAAGGCGGAGGGTCTGGGTCCAGCTGGACTCCAGATGCAGGGGTTGAGGTTCAGGGGGGTGGGGTTCGGGTATGGAGGGCTAGGGGAGTTCTGGATATACTGCGCGATACTTGGCAGGGGTGTCTGGATATGGGAGGTCTGGATGCAAGGGGGCTGGGTGGATGGGCGAGCAGCTCCCCATACAGTGACCCCCCCCCCCCCCCCGCCCAAAGCTGAGGAGCGATGGGGGCAGGAAGCAGGGGATGAGGCTGAGCTTCTTACAGCTGGGGGAAGTTTCTGAGGGTGGGTCTGACACAGCCCCAGCCACTCCCTGTAGGAGAAGAGGAAGTCCCATCCTCTCCTGCCTCCAGCCCAGCCAGGACTAGCAGCTGATCCTGGCTCAGGGTAGGAGCCACTGGATGGGGTGTCCCCATCCCCGCAGTGCTTTACCTCTCTGCCAGCTGCTTCAGGTGCCTGAAACAATGTACCTGTGCTACTAGGAAGTAGCGCATGACTGCTCTTGCAGCTGCCCTTTCCCTGTAGTAAAAGTCGTTTTCATTTTTCTGCAGGGAAGCAAAGAAATCTGCGGGGAAAATGAATTCTGCACACATGCAGTAGCATAGAATTCCCCCAGGAATAATAGGTCATAGCAGTGAGTTTGCTGCAGGCCCAACCATGCCCAGCTTTGTACCAGCTAACCCAAGAGGGGACAGGCAGTATGACATCAAAGCAATGTACTATCTCGCTATTCATTTCCACACAGCAGCAGCATGGCTGCGATCACCACAATTGCTCCCAACAGCGTTCGTTCCACTACTCTCTGCGGGCCATGCCAGAGAGAGCAATGACTGAAGGGCGGGGAGCATGACCGCCGCCTTGCCCTGGGGTGGGGGCACAGCCGCAGGGCTGTGCGAGGAAGGAGGCAGCGCTGATGCTCAATTTGGTGCAAATATTACGGGAAAATAGGAGTGCGGGCTCCCGCCCACCGTCTGTCATTGACACCTCACCCTCCGGCCGTGTCCAGCCTCGCTTCCCGCCTGGCCAGACACCCCCGGGCCACACCCTCCAGGGGCCAGCCCCGCCCGGGGCTCCGGTGCCATACAGCGTGCAATGAGTGGAGGGAGCGCGGGGGACCGGAGCCTCGGGCTATCCTACGCGAGCCCCCGGCAGCAGGGGCAGCCAAACGCCGCCGCCGCCACCCCCCACTAATCAGGCCGGGCAGCAGCAAGGAGCCTGAGCACAGACACCCGATACCTGCACCGCTGTGGGAGACTCCTACCCACCTCCTCCTCCTCCTCAGCTCCCGCCGCCGCCATGTCCCGGGCCCCGCCGCGAGCCAGCGCCTCAGCGCGCACCACGTGACCCTGCCGCCGCCATCTTAGATTCGGGAGGGTCCCGCCCCCTACGGCTCAGATCCTGCCGCCCGATCCTCCCAGGCGGGAGCGCGCCCGGAGCAGCGGAGTCCTGCTGCAGCCGCTTGCTAGGGCGGGGAACGGGCTGGGGCGCGCGCGGGCGGCGGTTTGCTGGAAGGTCCCTCCGGCCCCAGGGTCATAGAGTCGCCCGCGGGGAGACTCCAAACGTCTCCTGGCTCCCGCCGGGGCGAACGGGCCCTAGCGCTTGGCAAACGCTAACGGGCACCGCGCAGTCCCGGGCCCGAGAGGCCTGTGGGCGCAGCGGGCCGGCGAGGGTTGGAGGGGCTGGGCCAGGCCGGCAGGAGAGGAGAGTTTTTGGCCCGGGGAGGGGAAGTGGCTGCCAGGCGAGCGGTGGTGGGAGGGAGGGAGGGAGGGAGGGAGGGAGGAAGAGCGGGATCGCGGCCTGTGGCGGAGGTGGGGGTCAGAGGGCGGGGGAGGCAGCAGGCGATGTGGCCCTAGGGCTCTCTCCGCAGTGGGGGTACAGCCGGCCTGTGCCGGAGAACTTACTGGGGGCTGGTCCTAGGCTGTGAGCTGCCTCCCCACGGCCCAGGGGGGCAGCCCAGACCTCAGCACAGTTGGTGCCCAGTGATCTTACGTGATATGTCTGCAGGCCCACTGCTGCCCAGCTTTGTCCCTAGTCACGCAGCCACACAGCCCCTGTCTGCTGAGAACTTCTAGTAGCCTCCTCCCTCTGCCCCTGGCCAGGGGCCATGCAAGCTGGGTTAGTCTGGAAGCTGTTATGGGAACCGAGCTCGCCTGGGGTTTACAGCCAGAGTGCTTCATTTACGTAGGCTGAACTGAAAATGTAGCTGATGGCTGCCAGAGGCAGGTGATTTACCAACCGTGGCCTGTAATCTGTCAATCAATTTCATGGAGCAGTTACCCAGAGCTACTAGTGAATGAGTAGGTAGACTCATGGAGAGGAGCAGCCCCAAATGCAGAAAGGATTCTGGAGCATTTTTGCTTTTAATCCAGGAATACAAAAAAGATTACGAGCCACATGAATTCTAACTCTGTGGGTGATAGGTGGGGAGCAGAGTGCATGGGCTTTTTCCATTCCAAGTGTTGCTTGTTTTTTTAATCTGAATCAATAATTTGATATAATAGCAGGTCACTCCCCTCAGCACAGGTGATAGAACTGCAATATTTCACAAGGTTTTAAGAAATAACAAAAGTGCATTTGAGTGACTTATTTCATATTCTGCCACTAGAAGGAGATACGAACAAAATATTGCTTGATTTAGAGATCTTGATCAAAACATTTGAGAGGTTTTCAATTAGTTTTTAACTTTAAAGGCAGTAAACATAGACCACTTTATTTCAGTGATCTTCTCATGACTCATTCTGAGGTGATAAAACTAGCCTTTTAATTATCCTTAACTACTGGTATTGTGATTATTAAATAATTATACTTAATTATAATGTTTTGGGCCAAATCTTGACGTGTTTAGACAGAACGTATAGTGACTTGAAGTGAAGTTCTGCCTGAGTAAGGACTGCTGGATAAAGCCTTTTATTTTCAAAGTGCTTTACAAACATCTAATACTCACAAACTACAGCACTCCCATGACACAGGGTTAGTACTATTATCCTCTTTTTATGGATGAGGAAACTGAGGAAGAGAAGTGACATACCATAGAGAGCCCTCATGAGAGCAGAGACTAGAACTCTGGGGCTCCTGTTTGTCAGTCCTCAAACCCCATCTCTTGCTTTAGATTTAGACCCCAATCCTGCACAGACTTATTTGCATGCTTAATTTTATGCACTGTGGTAATTTTATTGACTTCAGTTGAGTTACTGATACTATGCAAAGGTAAGCCTGGATTTAAGTCTTTGCAGGATTGGGCCCTATAGATTGGAGCTTTTGGATTAGGGTGACCGGATCACCCAAGTCAAATATGGGGGGGAGGGGCAAAAACAAAACAAAACCACCCTTCCTCCACAAGCGCTGGAGGGAGGCCCGGGAGACGTAGGGGAAGTGCGGGGCCATGGTGAGTGAGAGTCCAGCCTGGCCCCGAGCAGGCAAGACTCAGTCGGGCGGTAGGGAGAGTAGGGGGGTGGCCCGCGGGGCCAAGCGGCGGCTGTTCTCTCCCCCCTGGGCAGCGGGACTCAGGAGCAGCTGCTGCTGCAGCTCCCACTGCTGCGGGGGGAGGAAGCGGCCGATGGCCAAGCTCGGCGGCTGCGGCTCTGGCGCCCGGGTCCGAACCCAAATCCCCCGAGCCTGGGCCTGTTGTGGGGACCCAGCAGTGCGCACGCTGCGCCCAACCCCTGGCCAGTCACGTCTGGGCTGCTGCCCAGCTGGTGCTATCCCGGGCGGCCCCGGAGTGGGGGCAGCAGGCCCCAGCCCCCCCGGCCCGCTCGGGTCCCGCAGGGGAATGAACGGGCCTGGGCTGCCGATGCCTCCACCCCAGGGCCGCCGCGGGATAGCACCAGCTTGGCAGCAGCCCAGACATGACTGGCCAGGGGCTGGGCGCAGCGTGCGCGTTGCTGGGTCCCCACAGCAGGCCCAGGCTCGGGGGGTTTGCGGGCGCCAGAGCCACAGCCGCCGAGCTTGGCCAGCAGCCGCTTCCTCCCCCTGCAGCAGTGGGAGCTGTAGCAGCGGCTGCTCCAGAGTCCCGCTGCCCAGGTGGGGAGAACAGCCGCCGCCTGGCCCTGCGGGCTGCCCCCCTACTCTCCCTACCGCCTGACTGAGTCCTGCCTGCACTGGGGCCAGCCCCGACTCTTACTTACCCCAGCCCCGCGCTCCCCCTGCGTCTCCGGGGCCTCCCTCCAGTGCTTGTGGAGGGAGGAGGAATGGTGAGCCTGGGGAAGAGGCGGGGATTTGGGGAGGGAGCCAATGGGGGGCAGAAGGGGGCGGGGGGGGGCGAGCACTTCCGGGCTCTGGAGCATTTCCTTGTTTGTCCAGTGTCCCAACCGCATATCGGTCGGGACGCGGGACAAACAAGGAAATATCGGGACAGTCCCGATAAAATCGGGACGTCTGGTCACCCTATTTTGGATGCATCAGGAAGTTTGGGAATGTTTACATATGATCTAGGTGAAGGACTTGGACTAATGATCTTAACTGAGATCTAACAATCTCTATAATGTTTCTTCTTTAAGGGTTGTTCCCCTTCACCAATATTACAAGAAATAGGGAGGGACTCACTGAAATTAACCAGAAGCAAATTTATGGGATTCCACTTTACTTTTCACTTTGTCTCATTCTTTATCTCTCATTGTCATGATGTCTTTTATGCCATACCCATGCTTGTAACTCCTTCCCAATCCCACTGCACAAGGCAGCTGTTCTTTCTGCTTACTCTTTATTCGCTTCTGTGAGGTCCACAACACCGATCCATTTCAGTTAAAGGCTCTTTTTATGTTAGTAACGCTTAATAAGATAGAGCCTTTGTCTGGGTCTCTGAGCTTGTTTTGTCTGTCTATTTAGAACAAAAGAATGGCCATAGTAGGTCAGACCAATGGTCCATCTAGTCCAGTATCCTGTCAGATGCTTCACAGGGAGCAAATAGAACAGGGTAGTTGAAAACTGAGAATGCTCAACAGCACTGAGGATCAGACCTCTTGTTTGATCTCAGTTTGACTTGTCTATAATTATTTGTTTAAAACAAACTGATGCAAAAGAACTCAGTGCTTTTAATGATTATCCTAAGAAATTTTATATATAATACATATAGAAACAAAAGCTCATGCACAATGTCTTTTATAATCACTTACTTTGATTTAAAGTATGCTCCAGGGGACTTTAAAGTGAAATCTGTTACCTTGTTGAATTTTGTTTTGTCTTCCTCGTGTACGAACACGGCTTTGCTTCTTAATGCAGTGTTGACAAAAGCATCCAGTTGGACAATCCCAAGAACAGCCAAATTATTTCATCATGAAGAAAGTTAAAAATACTTACAGTAGCCAATCTGCATAATAGAACATCTGTTTGCTTTAGCTCAGTGAGCTTTTGAGGCCTAACTTGGCAGAATTTTGAAATTCCTGGTAGTTTAATTTGTTAGTGTTCTTGCTGACCTAGGAAAAGCAATTCTTACCCAGTGCAAATACAAAGGATCCTATTACGTAATTTTGGAGACAAAAGCTATATGAATGGATTTTCTTTCTTAATACAAGTGCTAAACTTGTGACTTTTTTTTTTTTTTTTTTAAGTCACTGAAAAATTATTTGGGATGAAGCAAAATGTAGACCTTGCTCACCAATCGCTTTTAACTATTTTGCTGATATGTTATCTATTGCTGGTACTTTCCCAGGTTTCATTTTCATAATAATAGCATGCACCACTTGCTCTCACAGGATTGATGGCTCTGACTCCATACTCTCTGTCATCTTGTATTATAGTTTGGTAACAGGGTGCTTGGAGGACCAGGTGGGCTAGTGGTTGGTGCGCCTGCCTGCCAGCCCTTTGTTTTCCTGGTCAAGGTGCCTCAGGGCAGGTCTTCACTACAGGGGGGGGTCGATTTAAGATATGCAAATTCAGCTACCCGAATAGCATAGCTCTGAATTCGACCTATCGGAGCCGACTTACCCCGCTGTGAGGACGGCGGCAAAATCGACCTCCACGGCTCCCCGTCGACGGCGCTTACTCCCACCTCCACTGGTGGAGTAAGAGTGTCGATTCGGGGATCGATTGTCGCGTCCCGACGAGACGCAATAATTCGATCCCCGAGAGATCGATTTCTACCCGCCGATTCAGGTGGGTAGTGTAGACCTAGTCTCAGTCTTTCAGGCAGTGGGAGTAGGGGGACCTAGGCCCTCCCACTCCACTGGGTCCCAGCCCAGGGCCCTCTGAGTTGATCCTGAATGGAGGGAACTCCAAGTAGGGAGTCTGAGTCCACTGCCCTGATCTCCCTTCAGTTTGGTGTGTGGCTACTATAGTCCAATTTGCTGGGGTGGCTTGCTTCCTGTGGTGCCCTCTCATGGATTTTGGGCAGTGTCCTGCTGCAGTCCCAGGGTCCTTCAGGCAGGGCAGCCATGAATTTTTTGAAGCCAAACCCCACAGCGTCTCTGGTCTGCAATCACCCCCTCAGTTGCTGGAGGCTCAGAGGTCTCCTCCACAGTCTCCCTTAGCTGGGAGACAGAATGTGCTCCTTGGAGGCTGCCTTGGCTGCCAGGTTGGTAATCCATCCTTTCAGGTAGGGTGGTAGCTAGCTCCTGCTTCTTCACCATTCAGCCCTGAACTGGGCCCTGCTCTCACCTTTCCTCCTCCGACCCTCCAGGCCTGGGATTGGCTGCAGGTATAATGGGACAGGGCTAGCTGGGCCCAAAGCTCTCCTTCACATCTGCTGTGCTGGCAGGCAGTTTCTTCACTTCGTGCAAGATGGCTCTGGTAAGGCCTACAGATTGACACAATCTCTCCACTGGCATTTGATATCACTTTGGGTAAGGACACTGCCATTATGATTTTTATTATGTTTGATCACAAGTGTAATGGGTCAGTCACCTCTTGTGTGCCTCCTAGCAGCTAGGTGCAGTCCTACAATCCTTTTCTTGTCCCTGGTGCCCCCTGCAGGCTGCCAGTCAACTTTGGTTGGTCTTCCATAGCTTGGGCCTCCAGCCAAGACACACAGTCCAAATGAACCCCTTCTGGGGGTAGCAAAGAGTTAAATAAATTGACAATCCCATCATCCTTGCTAGGTTCTTCAGGATTGTCCCCTTTGTTGGGATTTTTGCCACTGTGGCTTGCAGGGGGACCTAGGCCTGGCCACTACTACAGTTTCTAACTCAGGGACCCTATAAACAGCAGGTACGCCAGTACATTGCTGCTTCTTCCCTTGGCCTTTTTCTACCTGGCCTATTTTAGGTTCACCCTTATCTCAGGGTTAAGGTTTGTAGGTCCTCTTTGTCTCTGCAAACCCAGCTTAAACAAATACAGCCAGAACCAAACTCTGGTTATCTCTCAAGCGCCTTTGGCCAGAGAGACATACCCTTCCTTTCCCCTCTGCTCCTAGATGGGAACTGAGCTGCTAAGAACCTGCAGCTCCTTTTAGCTGAGCCTGCTGGGCTCTGTTTGGCTGCTTCTGTGAGGCCTCTCTAGGCATGCCTGGAGAACCCACCTTCACTGCTCCTGGGGCAGTGTGTAGTGGGACCCCACAGGGCCTTCCATAGGGAACTACAAAGCCCAGGGAAACCCCATTACAACAGGGAAAACATTTTTTTGTAAGAAGTCTGATCACTGTGAACATACCTTTTGTATTATTACTGTCTTTGTAATTCTCAAGTACCATGCATTTTGCCCTTATAAAGTCTTGTCTCTTCTAGTTTGTCTTTTGGATCTGTCTTCTCAGTTTCTTTTACTCTCTCCCATATTCTTCAGCTGCCAAACCATTGTCTTTCTCTTTGTGTTTTTTTGCAAGCTTGAACACTTCACAGTTAAAATGCAATTGGATGTCACAATTAATGGTCAAGTTGTAAAGGTAGTAGATGAATTCAGTTATCAGGGATCATATATATCCAACCAAAGAAGGTGTTCCAAAGAAATCAGAAGAAGACTAGGAATGGGTTGCCCCGCCATGGCATCCCTTATGAATGTTTGGAAAAGCCATGGCATCTTGAAATATACAAAAGTTCAATTGGTGAAAAGCCTAATTTTTTCCATAATGATTTATGGATGTGAATCATGGGAAATTAATGCTGCTTTGACAAGAAGAAAATTGAAGCCTTTGAGATGTGGGCTGGCAAAGATTCTTGTGTATGTTCTGGATGGAAAAGACGACAAATGCTTATGTTAGAAATATGATTGCAGAGAAACAGACCCTGCTTTCAGAAACCAACAGATGTAAACTTACGTATTTTAGTCACATCAAGGATAGAGATGAAAATAACATTGAGAAAGTTATCATGGAAGGAATGGTGGAAGGTCTTCATAATAGGGGTTGACCAGTGAGGAGATGGTTAAATGGAATGCTGCAAATCACTGGGAGATCAGCTGCTGAGTGCTTGAAGTTAGTGATGGATTGAGAAGGCTTTTGAAAATTCTGTTCCGGTGTCACCAGTGACATGAATAAATGAATTTTACTTGTTTAAAAGGTAGTCAAAAATATGACCTATCAACCTTCAGAGAGGGCTTGACTTTTTTCTGCTGTTTTATTCCCATATCTTATTTTAAAAATTGTTCTATTTAGTAATTTTAGAAATCCCTATACTATCAGACCTGCTTACCCATCAGGCACTGCATATGTCTCTCTTTTAAAACTTTCTTGTTGAGTGTCTTGTTTGCTGTTCTCTAGTGTCTGTCTACCTTTTTGACAATAATATAAGTATAAAATTAAAACAAAACATTTAAATCATATTTTTTCTTTCCGGAATAAAATAAACTACACTTCTTCCTGTGCAGAAGCAGAGGAGCATAATAGAATCAATGTAATCAGAGCAGGTTACGAGATGAGACTTGTAATTGCCTGTAGAGACTCCATGTCATTTATCACATCCATGATACCTGGCAGGCCTGAACTTAATTGCATTTTACCCATTAATGCCTCAGTCCACTATTCCTTATATAGCAGTGGCTCTCAAACTTTTTTACTGGTGACCCCTTTCACATAGCAAGCCTCTGAGTGCGACGCCCCCCTTATAAATTAAAAACACTTTTTATATATTTAACACCATTATAAATGCTGGAGGTAAAGCAGGGTTTGGAGTGGAGGTGGACAGCTCGTGACCCCCCCCCATGTAATAACCTCACGACCCCCTGAGGGGTCCCGACCCCCAGTTTGAGAACCCCTGTTATATATGAAAGACACTTAATTCAACTCTTTGGAAGTTTTGCCTATAAGGGGACTGCAGGAGGATCACTAAGCCTTTAAGGATACTGGGAAAATAGTTTTGAGAATCATTTGCACTTGACTGCTGCTAATCAGTTCACAGGATTATTAACAAAACATCTTGTTTCTGTTTCTAAGGACTGAAAACTTGTTCTTTAGTAGTGTTAACCAAAAAAGATGCTGAGGCAGGTTCATTCTCATGGTTAAGTACTTTCAGTAGTTCCTCCTTCTCTGATTCACGTCATTATTTGGTGGATACTGTACCTGTGAAGCAATTGAACCTTTATTTGAGACTCGTTTATGCACAGACGTCTTACTCATGATAACTCTATTGAGGTCTTTTAAAAATTAATTTACCTATGTAGCCCATTAAGGAGATGAGTATATATAAGAATTCAATATAAGAATAGTTCTGTAGGAAATCACCCTGTCAGATTAAGGAGAGATGGTAGCGTAGAAATCACATGTAACTACAGGGCAGGTCCCTGCCAGAGAAAAAACTGTGAATTTTTTTCTATTTATTTTTATTCGCATTAATGAGAAAACAAAGCATGTTTTATTCATCTATTCAGTATTTACCATTGAATCACTTGATGCTCTGCTAGCACCGTCCTGGGTATGTTGACATTAGAACTAGTGTTGCCATTTGCTACAAGTTCTTGTTTCACTTATTAATACAGCTTTTATTTTGTACTTAAAGTGCAATTATTTAGAGGACCACTTTTTCAAATTGTTTTTGTTACAGTGTGCAATGCTTGGTCTCAATTAAGTTAGTCAGAGACACCAATCAGAAGATGAATTTTTGAGAAAGAAACTCTCTGAAGTTTGTTTCACTGATAGCCTGTCCACTCTGCATTTCCCTTCCTCTAGTTAATGGTAATTAAGCACCAAATCCAATACACCCACAGTAATTCTTATCATTCCAAGTTTACTTCTCTGATTTCTAGTCTATACCAAAAGAGTTTCTTGAAATAAATCCTTATGAGAGAGGAGTTTTTTTTTTTTTTGTCAGTTCTTATAAATCCAAATAAATATTCCTTTAAAGAGCTAAGGCTAAATTGTAGATGCCGACCTTCCTTGACTGTCTGCCTTAGCAAGGAGACAGCTGCTTTCCCTCAGCCCACCAATTGAGAAAGGGAGGAACAATCATTAATCTACCCTTCAGGAGCTCAACTTCCAAATTCAATTTAAAGTGACTTCTGAAGCAATCACCAGTGGCCTGGAAATATCTCAGCACTGTGTTTACTATCATTTGGGTTTTGCCCTGGTGTAGAATTCAGAAGGGTGTGATTCTGGACTCATGGGGTTTCCCTTTGAGCATTGAAGGATTTGTGTCATATATTAGATGGATTTTTAGGTAGTGCACTGATTTGATATATTCAGAATAGCAAAACCTAGCGGCTCAGCCTCTTCTGAACTTCATTATTTGCCTTCTTGGGGATCCTTCAGGCATCCTGTTTACTTTAAGAATAATCTTTCACATCCAGCTGCAAGACTGATGACATTGTGCCTTCCAGGAAAGGGTTTAATTCAGGAGTTTCTTTATCTGCTGTAGTCCTCAGAATCCGAATTTCTCTCTAGATTGCTGCTTTGGAAATCAGGTAATCTTGCATCGCTATTCTTTAAATAATCTCCAGTATAACGTGACCAGCTTTGCAACATGCTATTCCACTGACTTCATTCTGATGTCCACATTTTTGATGTTCTTATCTGACTTCTCCAAGTGAATTCCAGCTCAGTGACTATCTTTTTTGTTTGTTTTCCATCGAAGTGAGAATTCTTGTGATGGACATCTGACTTAGAAATAATTAGCACCAATCTGGTATGAATCAAACTTTCATCAGAATCAGAAGTGGAGGGGAAATTACATACGGTGCATATTAAAATAGTGTAGCCTCTGTGTGATGTTTTTGAAGCACTCTGTTGGAAAAAGTCTAATTGGATTTTGATCTAGCCTTTTGGCATCTTGTCTCTGCACAAGGATTAAAAAAACAACCACTCTCTTCTTGGCCAATGTTTTTTCCAGTTGTAGAAACATCACCAGCTCTTTAAAATAAGGTATAAAAAGGATTAACTGTTTAAGTGTGTAGGAATTGTGTTGAAACATGTTCTCAGGTTGTGGTACTTTCTTTTGTAACTAATTTTAACTCTGCTCATTGCAGTCTTTGCCATCTGAGCAGGTCATTTGTTGTAAATCATGACGAATAAATTATGGGGCATTTAGTGATACAAGTTACTGTTCTTCTTCGAGTGAATGCTCGTGTATTCCACAATATGTGTGTGTGCTCGCCATGTGCACTGGTGCCGGAAGTTTTTCCCCTAGCAGTATCCGTAGGGGGGAGTGCCCCTGCGTGGTATAAGGGGAGCTCCCCCCACCCTCAGTTCCCTCTTGCCGCCAGTGAAGGTGTGTCGGAACTGCTCTGCTCCAGCTTTGCTGTGGCTCGTCCCCAGAACTGTTCATTCATTTAGTACCTGTAGTTAGTTAGCGTAGTTAGTTTAATTGGTCAGCGAGCCCGGGCCAGGGCATGTCCCAAACCCCGGGATTTAAGTCATGCGGTTCTTGTTGGTGTTCTATGCCAAGAAGCGACCTGCACACAGACTGTTTGTGCTGCTTGGGAGAAACACATATCAGCAAGATTTGCAAATTGTTTAAGCCTCAGACCAAAAGAGAAAGGGACATTAGTCTCCTAGCCATTCTGATGGAGTTGGCGCTGACCCAACCCTGGCACACTGCTCTGAGACAGTACTGGGCACCGTGGTGTCGGTACACGGCGATCCGCCAGTGCCATCGACTAGTCAGCACCACTCCCCATCCACGGGGCGCGCCAAGAAGGCCAAGAAGTCTCTCTCTGCTCAGCGGCACTGGGGGAAGTCTGGGACAGAGGCTAGGCCCATGTCGGGCAGTCCTCGATCCCCACTGGCACTAGGCCTCCGACTCACGTAGAGCGGAGTAACCCGGCCCCTTCGGAACAGGCCTCTCTGGATGCCGTCCACACCCAAAGCTCTCCAGGCGGCCCGGGACGTCTTGTCCATGCCAGTGCCCGGAGTGCTGCCGATGTCGGCCCCACGCTCCAGAGGTAAGCCACCACTGGGATCTCCACAGTCGCCCCCAGCTCGGTACCGTTCTCGGTTGAGGGAACGTTCCCGATGCTGATCACCGCCCAGCATCCGCTCAGGGCAAGGTCCATGTAGTGGCACTGAGCGTTGTGGCTGGCCCAGTAGTACCAGTGGGCACCATGGCCTCCAGCGCAGCCCCCGGTGGGAGCTCGCTTGGTGGCCGGAGCTTTGGAAGCACCATCGGCCTCCCTCTCCAGACCCCCACCAGAAGAGTCAGTCAGGTGGTGGATCCTCCAGTGCTAGCCGACACCCAAAACACTGCACCGGCTTCTTTGCCCTGCCCTGAGGAGGCAATTGCGGCCCCGCCTCCCTCCATCCTGCAGGAGGACTTCAGGACCCTCCAAGAGCTCTTAAAGAAGGTGGAAGCAAGCCTCTACCTCCAGGCAGAGGAGACGGAGGAGCCCTCAGACTCCTTGTTCAACGTGTTGTCCCTATCGGCACCGGGTAGGGTGGCCTTGCCGCTCCATGAAGGGGTGGCTAAAATTTCAAATGCCCTGTGGCAAACACCAGCCTTGGAGGCCCCATATCAAAAAAGGCAAAGTGCAAGTACTTTGTACCCACTAAAGGGTATGAGTACCTATATACCCACCCGGCGCCCAACTCCCTGGTGGTCGAGTCGGTCAACCACAGAGAACGACAGGGTCAGTCAGCCCCGACCCCAAAAAACAAGGACTCTCGGAGACTGGACTCTTTCGGAAGAAAAACGTCTTCGAGCTTCCAGTTACGAGTGGCAAACTATCAGGCTCTCTTGGGTAGGTACGAATTTAATCTGTGGGGCTCCCTGCCTAAATTTGAGGTCTCCCTCGAGGAGCGCGAGAAGAAGGTGTTCAGGGCGCTGGTGGAGGAAGGGGCAACGGCAGCTCAGGCTTCCCTGCAGGCTGCCTCGGATGCCGTGGACACGGCCGCACATTCAATGGCTTCCACGGTGTCCATGAGACAGGCGTCATTTCTCCTGCTCTCTGGGATCTCCAGCGAGGCCCAATCTTTCATGCAGGATCTCCTGTTTGATGGGAAAGCTCTGTTCGTGGAGGCAACAGATACAAGGCTGCATGGCATAAAGGACTCCCGCATGACCCTCCAGATCCTGGTCTCTATGTCCCAGCTCCGGTACAACCTAAGTTCAAGCCGCAGCAGACTCCGACCCTGGCCGCCCTCCCGAAGTACGAGGCCGCCCATAAGAAGCAATGGGACTATAAGGGACGGGCAGTCTCGGCCTGCCCCCCAGCCTGGACCCTCCAAGGGCAAGCAGGCGGGGAAAATGTGATTTTGACAGGATGCGCGGGGGCAACCCGCCAGTCTTCATCAGGGATCAAACCCCAATAAAGCTTCTCTTCTCCAACCGGTTGTGTGCTTTCCTTCCACAATGGTCTCGGCTCACTTCGGACCGATGGGTCCTCAACACCCTCCAGTTTACCTCCTCCCCGCCCAACCACCTCTGCCCCGGTCCCTCCTGGGGGACCCCTCGCACAAAACTCTGCTCAAGCAGGAGGTGGGGTGGCTCCTAGGACTAGGAGCAATAGAGGCGGTCCCCAAGGAGTTCATGGGCAAGCAGTACTGCTACCATTATTTCCTTATCCCAAAGGCCAAAGGGGATCTCAGGCTCATACTGGACCTACGGAGTCTGAACCAGAATATGGTGAAGCTCAAGTTCTGCATGTTCTCCCTGGCCTCCATCAGGGCCTCCCTGGATCCCGGGGACTGGTACACTGCCCTCGATCTACAGGACACATACTTCCACATCCACGTATTCAAGGGGCACAGGCGCTTCCTCCATTTTGTGCTGGGACAAAATCATTACCAATTTACGGTCTTCCTGTTTGGGCTGTCCAGTGCCCCCAGCGTGTTTACAAAATGCATGTCGGTAGTAGCGGCCTACCTCAGATGGCGGGGGTACAGATATTTCCCTATCTGGACGATTGGCTTGTCAAGGGCACCTCCCAGTCGCAGGTGAGGGATCACATGGCACTCCTGTCCTTGTGCACCGCCTTGGGCCTACTGGTAAACAACACCAAGTCCACGTTAGTCCCGGTTCAACGCATAGAGTTTATCGGGGCACTCCTGGATGCAGCGTCGGCCAGGGCCCCCCTCCCGCCAGACAGGTTTGAGACCCTGAAAGGTCTCATTGACTCAGTCACAAGGTTCCCAGTGACAACAGCCAGGGTTTGCCTGCAGCTCTTGGGTCATATGTCGGCGTGCACCTATGTGGTCTGTCATGCCAGACTCAGGATGAGGCCCCTCCAGCTCTGGTTGGCCTCGAATTTCTCCCAGGCTACGGACAGGATAGACAAGGTCCTCACCAAGCTGGACGCTGTGATTACCTCCCTGTGATGGTGGTCCATCCCAAACAACATGCTCCAAGGGGTCCTGTTCAGGGACAGGGCCCGGTCGCTGGAGCTGGTGTCCGATGTGTCAGACTTGGGTTGGGGAGCCCATGTGGGGAGCTTTCAGACCCAAGACCTGTGGTTGGCTCAGGACATGACCCTACACATAAACGTCAAAGAGCTCAGAGCGGTGTGGCTGGCATGTATAGCCTTCCGCTCGCACCTGGAGGGCAAGGTAGTCAGGGTCCTCACAGACAACATGGTCTGAATGTACTATATCAACAGGCAATGCGGGGCCCGCTCCTCTGCCCTCTGCCTCGAAGCCCTCAGGCTGTGTCACTTCTGTGTAGCCCATGACATCCACCTGAAGGTCTTCCACTTACCGGGTGCCTGCAATGAGAGGGTGGATCGCTTGAGCAAGACTTCTCCTTGCAACATGAATGGTGCCTCCACCTGGAAGTGGCCCACCGGCTCTTACGAAGGTGGGGAACTCCCCAGGTGGACCTATTCGCAACTCAGCAGAACCGGCAATGCCCCCAGTTCTGCTCCGGGGGGCCTGGGGAGGGGTGCTATCTCTGATGCCTTTCTCCTGTCCTGGTCAGGCCGGCTTCTCTACGCCTTCCCCCTGTTCCCTCTAATCAGCAGGGTCCTGGAGAAGATAAAGTAGGACAAGGCCCGAGTCCTCCTGATTGCCCTGGCGTGGCCCAGGCAGTATTGGTATGGGATCCTCACGGCCTGGTGGTAGCTCCGCTGTGGCTGTTGCCGCTCCACCCGGACCTGCTCTCACAGGACCAGGGCCGCTTCCTCCATCCGAACATAGTGGCTCTTCACCTTATGGCGTGGCTGCTCAATGGTTAGGTAGAGAGGAAAGGATGTGCTCAGAGCAAGTTCAGCACATCCTCCTCCAAAATAGACAGCCCTCCACTCGCCGCGCATATTTGGCAAAGTGGTCCTGGTTTTCTAGGTGGGTGGCAGACCAGGGGGTCTCCCCGGTGACCGCCCCGATCCAGCTTATCCTTGATTACCTCCTCCACATGAGGGCCCAGGGCCTGGCGCCCTCGTCCATCAAGGTACACCTGGCGGCCATATCGTCCTTCCATCCACCGGTGCAAGGACACATGGTGTTTTCCCATGCTATGACTGGCCGGTTCCTTAAGGGTCTAGATCGTCTTTTCCCGTATTCTAGACCCCTGGTTCCACAGTGGGACCTAAACCTGACCTCTGGCCCTGACCTCTGAACCACTGAACACTGTCTTTCATAAGGACAAGGTCCAGCTCCGCCCACACCCTGCGTTCCTCCTGAAGGTGGTCTCCGCCTACCACATGGGTCAGGATATTTTTCTACTGGTCCTCTGCCCCAAGCCTCATGCATCCAGTGAGAAACGCCGTCTCCACACGCTTGACGTGCAGCGGGCTCTGGCTTTCTACCTTGAGCGGACTAAGCGGTTCAGAAAGTCCTTGCAACTGTTTGTTGCCTCACCTTGATTTCCACTCAGCAGCTTTCAAATTGGATCACTTCGTGCATCCATTCCTGTTATGAGCTGGCGGGCGTTCCCCCGCCGCCCATTGTGAGGGCACTCAACCCAGTTACAGGCCTCATCAGCTGCCTTCATGGCCCACGTCCCCATCCAGGACATTTGTAGGGCCACCACGTGGTCGTTGGTTCACACGTTCACCTCGCACTATGCGATTGTCTCCCAAACCAGGGATGATGCCAGGTTCGGCAGGGCTGTCCTCCATCCTGGAAACTTGTGAACTCCTACCCCCCTCCAACAAATATAGTTTGTAATCACCTATTGTGGAATACATATGAGCAATTACTTGAAGAAGAAAAAACAGTTACCTTTTCTTTAACTGGTGTTCTTCGAGATGTATTGCTCATGTCTATTCCACATCCCACCCTTCTTCCCCTCTGTCGGAGTTGTCTGGCAAGAAGGAACTGAGGGTGGGGGGAGCGCACAGCTCCCCTTATACTGCGCCAAGCAGGTGCCACTCCAGGGGTTGGGGGGGTGCTCTCCCCTACAGGTACTGCTAGGGGAAAAACTTCCAGCACCAGTGCACGTGGTGAGCATGCACACCTATTGTGGAATAGACATGAGCAACACATCTCAAAGAACACCAGAAAAGGTAACTGTTTTTTCACTGAATGATGTGGCAGTCAAAAGCCACAGGACTCAGCTGGAAATGCTTTGAGTAGGATATTAAAAATGCAATTGATGTGAACTATTTGATTAATCTGGGTTTTTGCACTCTATTGAATGCTGCAAAATTGTAATGCAAACTAGTAACCTCCACCTTTGAAGAGGAAAAGAAATTAGAGGCGATAACTCCCAAGCTTAAACCACCAGATTTGTGTTTGGTTCTGATTTTGCTTTTTGAACCTGCCTGCTGGGATGCATCTGACATTGCAAATTTTGGGCTTGCAAGCCTTTAGTTAAGCCAAAACTATTAATTAATCATGTGCTAGTCTAGATCCGTGATACTCAGACTGTGGTTCTCGGGCCACAAGTGGCTCTTTAATGTGTCTTCTGCAGTTCATTACAGCATGTGATATTAAAATACTATATGATTTAATTAACAAATCAAGATGCTTTTACTTTATTAATCAATTATAGTTGCTAAAATAATACTTGATCAGTCATTTTGCTGTGAGATTAATGTGTGTGTAATGCCAATTTTGCCACAGTATGTTTATATGTTTCCCCTGTCATGTGGTTTAAAAATGAATATATAGTACTATAATAAATGAAACAATGAATTCACACTACAGCGGCTCTTTTGGCTAATGTTTATTGCTAATTTGGCTACTGAACCACTGAGGTCTGAGTATCATTGTTGTAGTCTGTCTAAAAGAAATTAGAATATGTACCTACACAATTTAAAATATGATCTCAGCTCTCCACTTTAGATTAAAGCTGTTGACTTGCATTAGCTCAGATGTTTTGTAATAGTTGGGCCTACAAATTTACCCTAATTAGGAGCTCAACTGTGAAAAGTAAGTGAAAGTTCATGAAATGCAACAATAACATATAACAACAAATGTTGATGGAAAATGGTGCAGAAAGCAAACAAAGAGTGAACTAGTCCAAATAAAAAGACCTACTGATATAATTGAAGGACTGTGTTAAGATCATGCCTGCTAAACAAGAATGGTGTAACACTGAAAAAAATCAATTAACCAAAATTGGTGTGTCAGAAATAATGAGGGGATGGGCTGTTTCACCTATCACTCCCTTTCGGCGTTCTGGGGAAAATAGACAATCAGATGGAGGCTACCACTACACCAGCTGACTCAAAGAAGGGGAGTGAGTGAGTTTTGCAATCATGACTGCTACCTCTATCATCTCCTGGGACCCGGACCTTCTGTATTCCAATCCTGGGAGATGTCCTGATGGGACCAGGCCAGAGAGAGGGAGCCAGATGACATCATCAGCTCCAGCTGAATCCTGAACACCACCTGGGATGTAAGATGTCTCCCCACCACTTCCCACCAAATGTATCTTTTTTTCTTTCCTACCTTATTTCTTATCCCTCTCCCATTTTTCCTCCTGTCTAATAAGAAGAGTCTGGTGTAGCTGGCCAAGACTGCATATTTTGCAACACTGCTGTAAGCCTGTGACCAGCAAAGGGCAGCTAAAAGCAATGCTGTGACCTAAACAGCCTGATGCTGGTACAAGCTTGCCAGATCTTGGAATGGCTAAGGGGTGTGCTGTGCCTGTGTTTTTCCAGCTGTGAGGTTGCAATTGAAAGTCAACTCCAGAGACAGAATCTTCATTCTCTATCTTTTCTGTTCTTTTCTCTTCCCTTTTGTGCGTTTGTCTTGTTTTGTCTTCTAGGGAACAGGACTGGACTTTAACAGCAGCTTCAGCCCATCAATACTAGTCTCTTCCCCTTTCCCCCCCGAAATACAAGTATTTCTATCTTTGATACCATTTAAAAGCCTGTTAAACAAGGGGTTTTTGCCTTCTAAAAACTCCAGTTAAAGGGACCAACAAATGTTGTTAAAATGAAAGTCTTAATATTTTACATTTCAAATACTTTAACTGTTTTTCATTTCTGTATTTTTAATAAAAGGTTTAAAAGGATTTTAATGGTGTGTGCACTATACTAAGCAGGCTGAGGTCTCTGTATACCAAACCTTGTTTTCTTTTTGATGGTGCCTTTGGCCCATATATTCCATCTAAATGACTACAGCAGGCGCTAGTCTAAATCGTGTTCATCAATTCATTTAATTTTACTATATTTTTCTCCTAGTTAATTTTTTTTTAATATTCAGACAGTTTAACAAACCACTAAAATGTTTGAGATATATAGTCTTTGATACCAACATAGCCTGTCCTTCCATTTTGAGTGTTTAGGCCAAATACAGACTACCCCCATTCCACTCTATTAAAAGCTGTTTCTTCAGCACAAACACAGATTGCCCTTGTGCTGTACAAGATCAAGTACTTGCCTGCTTGTATATGTGGGTGAGTTAGAACTCTCTTTGGATAAAGCCTGCTTGATTGCTTCCTGGTATTATTCAGTCCACAACATGTAATCTATTGGCCAGCACTTATGCCAAAGTCTTATAGTCAAACTTGATTAATGAAAAAAGTTGAGAACAGACACAATGAGATGGTGCTTCTCCAGGTTTAAGAATAATCAGGATTAGAGCCAGTTAGATCTTGGTGGATGAATGCCCCTCCAATATGACAAATCTTTTATTACAAAACAACAAAATTAGCCTATCAAAGAGAGATTACTTTTAATCCTGCATTTGTTTCAATAGTTGTTTTTTCACTTGCATGTTGCGTGGTGGTGTGAGTGAGAGGAGCTGGAAAGCAAAACAGAAATCAGTGTCTCTAAATGGTTGCCTATTGAGCAGTTCTGTTGGTCTGCATAACTTAAATATTTTGGGAACCAAGTTGTCACCGGTCATCCCTGTGGCTACCCTGTAGCACCCCCTCCTCACCTAGAGTGTCAGTGAAGGTACTTCCTTCCTCAGTTTCTCTTCTCTCTGCGCCCCTAAGAACTCTACAGTGGCAGGAGTCTGGGTCGGAGGTGGTCAGGTCTAGTGATCAGAGCAGTAGTCAGGCCTTATGGTTGGAGCCTGACTGCTAGAGCCAGGGGTCGATACAGAGACAGAACCAGGAATCAGAGCCGACAGTCAAAACCAAAGTCAGAGTCCAAATGCCAGAGCCAAGGGTCAAGACAGAGTTGGATTCTGGAATCAAAGATGAGGGTCAGAGCCAGATTACCAAGAGAGAAGGCAGGAGCAAGCCTGGGATAGGATGGGTACAAGGCTGGCTAGAGGGCAGAATCTGGGCTGGAGCAGTAGGGCCTGACGAGAGAAAAGCGCAGAGAGTCCGTGGACTTGTGTGTTGATCAGCCATCGAGCTGCTGCTGAGCTTAAGAAGGGGCCTGCTAGCTTCCTCAGCCAATCTGACAAGCAACCTAGCTGGCTTGTACTGAACATATGCAGCTGCAGGGCCTTTCTCCTGGCATCAGGGCCGGTTCCAGACACCAGCTCAGCAAGCAGATGCTTGGGGCGGCCAACGGAGAGGGGTGGCATGTCCGGCTCTTCGGCGGCGGATTCCTCAGTCCCTCTCGGAGGGAAGGACCTGCCGCCGAAGAATGAAGCAAGCGGCGGTAGAGCTGCTGCCGAAGTGCTGCAGATCACGATTGTGGCTTTTTTTTTTTTTTTTTTGCTGCTTGGGTTGGCAAAAACCCTGGAGCCGGCCCTGCCTGACATAGTCCAAAGGGAGGTGCAAGGCAAATTTCCCATACGTTATTAAATTCAAATTAACTTGAAATAAAGTCTTGCCCCTTGGCTCAGGGGTTGGACTGCCCTCCTTAGGACCTGTGGTCTGCTGGGAGCTCTTCTCCCTTAGTTGAGCTTCTCTTTCTGTGAGCACCTCCCTGGAACTGAGACCTGAGGGCCTTTTATCAGGCCTCCGGGCTTGTTATTTAATTAACTTCCTGGATAGGCTCCCTCCTCTTAAATTGGCTTGTTGTCGCTAGTAGCCAGTAATCTCATGACACAAGTATTAGGGAACTGGGATGTTAGGAGAGTAGATCTTTCTCTTATGTAATGGCCCATAGAATGAAAGAGTTTGAGATACAGATATAGATTTTGGCATCTCTGTTCATGGAACTTAATACAGAACAGCTGCAAATACAACTTTTTCCAAATCTTAATGACATAAAAAGTGTACAGTTACAGTGCCCTCCCAAAGTACTTTGAAGAAATTAAACACTAACATTTAAAAAAAAAAAGCAGAAGTGTACTGTCTGGTATGGTGTTGGGCTGTTCACTTATTAATTTTCTACTCCTTCTGCTTGCTTTAATTAGTACTACCAACATCCCACTCCGTCTCCACCAGTTTCTAAATACTGTTGCTTCAGCTATTACAAAGCAATTGCAGCCACTCTGTGTGTTGTCTTGCTCGTTGCGTGTACCAGGTTTTGATTCAAGTGTGCACTCTGCGAAACAGCATTTTTTCTAGACAGTGGGACAGGAGGAGCAATTTTTAAAATTTTATTTCATTATATTTTTTCTTTTAAAATGTTAGAATATAATCTATAATATGGGAATAAAATAAGAATGTATATTTAAATCAGCAGCCTTTTTGAAGTCCCTTTATATCTCAAAGTTCACTGAACTCTTGGCAAAAAATTAAAACTGAAGATTAGCAACTACAGTTTGTTAGACCTTCAACTGAAAAGAACCACACTTTGTACAATATTTTAATACACATGTATGTCTTCCTTTTGGCATAAGGTGGAAAAATGTATGTTGAACATTTGCCTCTTCAGTCTCATCTCTTTAACCCTATTGTCTTCAATAAAACTGAATAGGTAGAACTGAGGACAGAATTTAGCCCTGCAACTGGAATTTACTAATTTGTTGATGATGCACAAGCCAGAATAGAATCCAGCTCACTGTTTTTAGTCCTGTTGGCTATGCAGCTCTAGCAAGTGTAAAACAAGCAGTAAATATTTATTTTTGTCACTAAAGTAAGAGGGTGTGATTCAGTACATACAGGGAGCAAGAAGCAGCTATTTTAATGTTATTTGCAAAATCAAACCACAGTTTTAAGTATTTCCGATGCAAAGATGCACATATTGACCAAGTCTGGAATAAAAGACCAGTTACCCTCTAGAGGTCACTTGTGCACTGAGTTCCGTTTTGTTGTGAAATAAGTATGTAATCACTGAGTATATGTAAACTAGGAAATAAACAGTTTTCACAGAAATGTAAAGTATAGCATTCAACTGTCTACTGTTTAAAAAGAGTATGTACAATAATTTATTAAATATAACTTATTTGTGTTGGTGATCCCCAGTATGCAAATAAGTGGCTGATTTAGATCTTAATACAGTATAATGTACAGTAAAATCATCTCTTTACTCAGCCTAAAATCTTAAAATTCTTTTCTTAACATTAAAAAGCACTTCTGAGTTAATGTTGCTCACGATCATCTTGCTAAAAACCATACTGTCATTTTTCACATTGACAGTATAGAAGCTTTATGTAAGGGTTGCTTTTATACTGCTTTAGCACTGGATTACAGTTCCACTGAAGACTACACACTCATGTGACCTCGCGCATTGATTTCCATGGGACTGGTCATGTGAATATGTGCTCAGCAATTCTTGAGGCCCAGTCCTGCACCCCATGCAATCATTGGCAACATTACCTCTGAGTTCAGTGAGTGCATGATTAAGTTTTATGATTAGGGCCAGTCCACAGGATGGGGAATTCCCTTTGCTGCAAATGCCAGGGATTTGCGGTATTTGGAAGTTCTAACCTCCGAGTCTTCCCAAGATCAAACGTACCTCCCTCTTAAAGGGAGCATTTGAAGGAAACACTGCAACAGAAACTTCAATTCCCTAGGACTTCTGGAGATTTAGCTGGCCATAATTTTTGATCTGATGGTGTCTCAAATGACTTGCATTTTGAACTTGTAATGCACAGACCACTGGCAAATAGTCAGATCTTGCAAACTGGTTCAGTGGATCCCCCACTGCACTGTAGCTGTAGTAAAGGTCTCACTTTTGAGCAAGTCCTTTAAGAAAACAACCAGTGGTGAGTAGCTCTAATACAGTATCTCCACTCAGTGCTGGGTTTACAATGGCACCATGAAGCCGGGCCCATCCTCAGAAGGGGCCCCGGCCTGCTCTGCTTGCACTGTGCCCTGAGATCCTGCCAGCTTGCTGGCTCTCCCCCCACCCCTTGCTCCTCTCGACCTACCTGTTGGCTGGCCAAGGGCTCCTCTCCACCCCTTGGCCCCACCCGTCAGCTTCTCTCTGCCTCCTGGCCTGACCCCAGTGCACCTCCGGCTCTAGGCAATCTCTGCTTCCCACCACCTGGGACTGATGCAGAAGCCTGGCCAATCTCAGCCAGTTGGGGGGGAGGGAGCAGTGTGGGGGGCTTGTCTGGGCACCTTCAGGCAAGTGGATCCTGAGGGAGTTTGGGCGGGGCAGGCCCTGGCCTGGCTGATCATGCAACTCCCGAGGGGCCAGAGCGATTCCCCAGCCTGGGACCAGCCCTGTCTGCACTGGCAGCTCAGCCCGGCAGACAGTCACCTCCCAGCAGGGCCGGTGGGTGGGGCTGGGAGGCAGGGTGCATGGCAGTGTATTGGGGCACTAGGGTGTTGTGTGGGGTGCTGGGAATTTATGGTGGTGTGCATTTGTGGAAGGGTCAGGGGGGGCTTTGGCAATAGGGAATGGGGGTGTGTGCTGGTGTTGGCAGGGGGGCTATGTGGCACCACATGGGCCCACCCGAGGGGAAGGGGCATGCTGGCAGCACAGAGTCGGGTGGGCCATTGTGCGGCTGGCAACTGCCATCTGTAAATACACCTCTACCCCGATATAACACGGTCCTCAGGAGCCAAAAAAATCTTACCATGTTATAGGTGAAACCGTGTTATAATGAACTTGCTTTGGCCTTGAGTATTTCTGTTAATAGTCAGCAAATCATTTTTATTAGAACATGGTGTATGCAATATGCTGTGCCTTCCCAAACAGCCTGGCCCTGCCCCTTATCTGACCCCCACCTACTTCCCACCCCCTGACTGACCCCTCAGAACCTCCACCCATCCAACCCCCCCTGCTCCTTGTCCCGACTACCTCCTCCAGAGACCCGCCCCCACCCCTAACCACCCTGCACAATTTTGTTCCCATAATTAATGTAAGTACAAGTGATAGGTAATTGGATAGCTAAAAACCTTATTGTTCCCACAACTAGGGAAGTTTGGCTAAATCCTCTGGTTTCCATCAGCACTTAGCTGCAGACATACAATGTACTTACAACATTAGAAACCAGGTTACAGTCTAATAATTTAGCTTAATGCATCTTCATGTACAGCAGCGGCAAAAGGGCTCCTCATAAAATAGTCCTGTTAAAGATAGGTGTTGACAGCAGTACTCCCAGAATCAAATATGGAATGGAACAGAACAAGGTGAGAAAAGGTTAACATGTTAGTAACCAACAATCTGAAATTGGAGTACAATTGCCAGAAACGTGTTTTATGAGTGGAACAGTATGTTTCATGAAGTGTATGGTGTATTTTATGGCCAGGATAGCTCTCTGTAATGACTAATTAACTTTTTCCAAATAAGTCATTTCTCTGGGCCACTTCCATTGCAAACAGGCAAACATAGTGAAAGACCGATGTAAGTCTAGGATGGCTAATGAGAATGATTTAAAAAGCACGCTACTGAAAACTGGATAAATGAGACGCCTTTCTTGGGGGGAGGTTATAAAATCATGTCAGAGAGGTATTCAACCATGAGGACTCATGGTCTAGTCCAGGGATGGCCAGAGACCCCATATGAAGCAGATGAAGTTTGTTCAAACCCTCTACTGTATCCCTCGGATGCTTCCTCCTGTGGCCTCAACTAGACCTTTCCCAGTCTCTTTCTTAACACTTATTCTTTGATGGTAGAAGGGTGGAGGAAGTGGTTGCTGAGAGGGCCACACAGCTGTTTTAAATGTCTCCTCTTACGAGTTGGCACATACAGTCAGAAGGAATGAAAGGTAGCTTGCGAGTCCTTCAATGTATGGAGAAGCTCATATCTTACAACTGAACAATTCAGCTCCTTCAAAGGGCAAGTCCTCCACAGTCTTTTGGAATCCTGATCCTTGAAGCCAGGATGCTAGTCACCTAACTGCTGCATAATGGATCTGGCAGCAACATTAGCCACATCTAGTGCAACATGTGGGCTTGTCCTGGTCACTAGCTGGCCCTTGTTGACTAATACCAAAATTTGTCAGTATTGTTGGGCAGGTTGTCTGCAAAGGCAAGCAGCCTTTTATGGGTGTGGAAGTCATACCTGACCAATATGGTGTAGGCTTGCTGGCCAAATAAATCTAATTGCTTTGGTGTTTTTTTCTGAAGTGTGGACTTGACTTTGTTTTGTCTTTTTGTTAGCTGCTCTGACTACTTGGGAATATGGGATAGGGTGACAGTAAAAATGTCACATGCTTGGGAGGCACCTGATATTTCCTATCTACCTTGGGAGATGTAGGTATATGCCACAGGGTTTTGTCTGGGTCTAGGATAGCCTTCTTGACAGGGAGGAGTATTTTTCTCACTGAAGAAGCCTGGAGAATGTTCACTAACCTGTGAGTCTGGGCCTAGAGCCCCCCAATAGAGATTTGAAGGGCCAGCTATTCTATTTAATAAATCTTGGGAACCTTTTTAGGGTTGTTAGTGGCACTACAGCCTCAGAAGGAGACAAGGACAGGATCACTGGGAGGTCACCCTCTAGTTTTTGTTTTTAATTTCTTCTTGTACCTGTGGTTGTTGGAAGGACTGTGGGACCAGCAACACAGATGAAGCAACCCTGGTGGAGATGTTAGTCCCTCAGGCTAAAGGTGGTCTAGGCAGAGCAGGATGGTCCCCAATAGGGTACGAGCCTAGGGGCTAGGATACAGGGAATCATGGATCAGGTTGGTAGGTCACAGTATCTGTCCTGTGAAGAGTGGCTGGACGCTCTGTATGATAATGGAGGGTTACAGCAAAATTTTGCCTGAGTAAAGATACAATTGGTATTTATCTTCCCCCTCTGACTTGGCAGAAGATGCTGAAGAGAATGTGTAACTCAGATCCAGCATACCACAGGAAGGGTATTGCTTTGGAGCGTGTGCTATTTTGGTCATCCAAAAAATATCTACTTTTTAAACGTGCAGCTTCAAGAATGTGTGGCAACAGCCCAAAAGCTGGTATGAAATTTCATTTACTTAAGTTAAAAATTCAGCCAGACTGGTGCCATTTTTCATCTTAAATTACCTGCAACCAAACTTTAACATGGGGGTCAGCAGCCTTTCAGAAGTGGTGTGCCGAGTCTCTCTTTATTCACTCTAATTTAAGGTTTTGCGTGCCAGTAATAATTTTAACATTTTTAGAAGGTCTCTTTCTATAAGTCTATAATATATAACGAAACTATTGTTGTATGTAAAGTAAGTAAGGTTTTTAAAATATTTAAGAAGCATCATTTAAAAATTAAATTAAAATGCAGAGCTCCCCAGACCAGGCAGTTTGAGTGCCACCTTTGGCATGCGTGCCATAGGTCGCCTACCCCTGCTTTACTATAATCTTCTTTGGATACTAGGATCCATAAAATGAGTTTCACAAAGCTCAAGCTTAGTATGATATAATAAAAACCTTTGTCAGGTTTCATTTTGAAACTGATCTTTTAAGCAGTAGAGAATGGGTTTTAGGTTAGCAATACCAAACATTTGCCCAAGGCCTTTTTTAAGCAGCTTCCTAAAGCCTACTCTAACATTTCCTTCAGTAGTTTTCCAGTGGTTAATCAACCTTATTGTTAAATGTGTGCCTATTTCTTCCTTGAATGTCTAACTTACCTCCATCCATTGCTTCTTATACCTTTCTCTGACAGATTAAAGAGCTCTTTAGTACCCAGTATTTTCTCCCTGTGAAAGTACTTACATACTGTAATCAAAGTCACCTCAATCTTTTCATATAACTCAATTATTTTAGTTTAAGTCTCTCAGTGTAAGAGCGTTTTCTCCAAGCCCTTAAATTGTTCCAGGTGCTCTTCTACACCCTCTCCACTTTAACATCCTTTTAAAAATATGAACACCAGAACTTTATGCAGTATTCCAATATCACCAACGCTACAGATGTAAAATCATCTCTACTCCTACATTTTAAGGTGTGGTATTAGCTAACACATGGTAACTAAGTCTATCTATTGTAGACCAGGTATACTACCTTTAATACAATCTAAACTAGCTGAGTTTAAACCCACATTCTCCCTTAGGCAAGTAATATCTAAGATTAAAGCATCTAACACAATAAGGCCCTATTTCTGACTGGAACTGTTGCACAATACAGCTCAGCACTAATTAAGTCTATGACCTGCAGTCCTATATGTTTTAGGGTGTACAAAGGCTTCAGGGACACCACCCCAAGGAAGAGGGATAATGGGGATCTTTTAACTAGAATTGTAGGTAGTGGACCGCACTGGCTGTGAAGTTCAGAAATTGATCAAATACTGAGTGTACAATCCTACTTCTTTGCCAAACTCCTTCTCCTCACCAAAATTTGTATTTACCAGCCTGCAAGGCCTATCGCTATTATCAATCCCTTGCATAGTGCACTCCCCTTTAGGGAAGCATATAGATGACTGCTTATACTTGACAAGGGTGTGTTTCTTCAGCCTCTGTCCTGACTGGATAGGCCAGATTGCACAGGAGGTAGGCACAATGAGGTTCATTACTGGGGCTCATAGACCCTACAATACAGATTAACTGAAAAGCCTACTACACCTCTACCCCAATATAACATGACCCGATATAACACTAATTCGGATACAACACAGAAAAGCAGCGCCCCGTGATGGGCGGGGCTGCATACACTGACGGATCAAAGCAAGTTCCATATAACGCGGTTTCACCTATAACACAGTAAGATTTTTTGGTTCCTGAGGACAGCGTTATATCGGGATAGAGGTGTATATTGTTTAAGACCTCCCACATACCGAAGATAAAGTTAAGGAATCAGCAGGATCAGCTAAGTAACAACTGTATCCAGTCACATACCAAGTATGGTTGAGCACAACTCCACTGAGCCACAGTCCCAATCCTCATATTTCTATTTGATTATTTATATGCAATAATCAAGTTGCTATATAATAGCAGTAGTAGAGTATTACTAGGAAAACTTCAAGGTCAGTGGCTGGACAAACCAAACGGTTCACACTATTGATTCCTAGCATCTGTAAAATATGAAGCTTTTGGTATTAAGATTTAAAATTTTATGGACAAGATGAAACAAGTATGTATCAAATATTTAATAGGGTTAAAAAAATTAGTTTATAGGAGGACAGCTCCATCAATGGCTATTAGCCAAGATGGCCAGGGACACAAGATTGTCTAGTCCCATTTTCTGGGTGTCCCTAAACCTCTGCTGGAAAACGGGACTAGACATCAGGCAATAACACTAGATATATTGCCCTGTTCTGTTCATTCCCTCTGAAGCAGCTGGCAATGGCCACTGTTGAAAGACACGATATGGGGCAAGATAGACCATTGTTTTGACTCAGTATAACCATTCTTACGTTATGTTCTTAAGTCCTCCAGAGGGAAATTTAGTGTTTTAACTGTAAACTTGTCAAATAAAATGGGTACATTTAATCTCAGATTGTAGTAACTACAGAAGTGCCAAAGATCAGAACATATTGCTTAGACGAGGTTATTCCAAGAATTCAGCTATCTTCAATATTTCTGAGTTTTTAACAGTGGAAAACATAGCTCATAAAATGATCACTGATAATTTAGAGTGATATTCAGACCTCAATAGTTCAGGAGTCAAATTAGTAGTCAACATTACCCAAAAGAGCCACAGTGTGAATGATAGGGGAAATATTTAGTTTCTATATATTATTCTCGCAGCAAAGAAGTTAATAACTTAGTGCCAGTTGATAACTTGGTTAACATACACCTCTACCCCGATATAATGCAACCTGATAGAAAACGAATTCAGATATAATGCGGTAAAGCAGTACTTGGGGGGGGGGGGGGAGAGGGAGACTGCGCACTCTGGCGGATCAAAGCAAGTTCAATATAACGCAGTTTCACCTATAACGCAGTAAGATTTTTTGGCTCCTGAGGACAGCGTTATACCGGGGTAGAGGGGCAGTTAATTAAATCAGTGTTTTACTATGTACTGCAAAGAGCCACAGAAGACACATTAAAGAGCCACAGTCTGAGAATCACTGATCTAGACTAGCACATGATTGATTAGTTTTGGTTTACTTATACAATATAAACTCTCATTAACTATTTAATGTTAACTTGTACAAGTTATTTTGAATCTAGAACATTTTAAAGATGTTTTAAAGATCCAAACCATTTCTATATGCAACACGATTAGCGAAGACTTCATAACAGTAAAAATTTAATAGCTACTCCTATTTAATTTTTGTAAGATGATGCTTTTGGGATTCACATTCCCTATAGAGCTCTCCAATGGAGATTAATTGGAAGTTTAAATAAATTGCTCCAGGACTGTTCGTAAGACAAGGCTAGACAATTTTATGTTTAAGTGTAGCAATAAGAGCAGCTGAAAACATGCTGAACACTAGCCACTAATTCCTGCTCCTTAGGACTGTCCAGAAGACGAGACTTGTCTGCATTACCTCAAGAGATAGTACACTACATTTAAACTTTAGTCAGTAGTCTGCAAAGTCAGTCTGAAGCTAAGTATGATGAGCAAACTATTGCAACTATCATAAATGCTGGGGGTTAACCGATAAAACCTGCAAAATTAAGGGGCTTGAATTCCGAGTTATGTTTCATGGCATGAACTTCCTAATGCTATCAAGCATACATGGATTGGATAATAGAGTAGACAGCAGAGGAGAAACTGATATTTGGTTAATGTGGTAAGTATTTATTTGGAAAGAATAAGAGCTGCTTAACATCTCATTTGACTTGTTTTGGTATACTGTCCCTTTAGGCTATAAGTATATATTCTGTTCAATGTATACAATGCATATCCCCAAGTTTTTAAGCGCAGAAGTAAATTCAAGCTAATGAATACATTAATCTGATTCATATTTCAACTAAGCCAAACAAAAAAGCACAAAGTGTGATTTGTAACATACTGAATCATCACTACAGACATTTTATTAAGCAAACTTTTATTGAAGCATTAAGTTTTGTGGTACAGATATATTTAAATTATCAAAGTCTAACACCATAGAGAAATTATAAAACCATACTTCCCCCTCTCCTGATCACCAAAGATAGTTCATTAATAATCCATTCAACAGCTTTCATTTTCTATCTAAGGCTTGTTTATATAAATTTGCATTTTTTTCAACTTTACTCAGAAAGATCTTCGGTCTGTTTGTATTATAGGACCTCAAGCCAACATAATGTCAAATCAGTTGGGACAATGTTCAAGAACAAAAACCACTTAAAATATTGGTCCTCAAAATATAAAGCACCAAAAAAACCACTGGGTGCCATCTACAGAAGAAAATTGTTAACATTGGTAGATAACTTCTTCAATGAAGTTTTCAATCAACAATATGGTTAAAATAAGTCAAAATAATGTTCCAACCACTTGATTTCCAACCAAGCAGATTTCTTAATTTAGAAACACTAAAAAGGTGCTTCATTTATAAATACGGAAGGAACAAAAAACACCACTGCGTCAATCCAGAAAGTCAAAACAATATTGTGAGGACAAGAGGGAAGTCTCAAATTTGTAGTTATTAACTTGGTCTCATCTGCTAAAATCCCACAGTATTTGCAAACATACCTGAAAATATGCCAACTCTTGAAAGCCTGCATCTATTAGTCAATAGATATTAAGTGACTGAATTACATACTTTTACTATGAATAGCATTCTAATTTCACTGTGTCCAGGTGTCCCAGACAGTTCTTATTCTACGCATTCACTTAATGCCATCAAGTCATGGTAAAAGGAACCACCACATTAGTTAGGAGGAAAACAGGTGAAGTCACAACACTGTCGAATACAGCATTAGTCACATGCACAACGCCACAGGACTTTCAGTCACAAGATAAAGGCATTGATTTTGTTTGGAATGACAAAACAAAGACATTTAGACCAGTTTATAGCATATTTTTTCAAAACTGGAAATGAAAGTTAATGTGTAACAGTTTATTGAGAATGACCCAAGTTCATTAGCATAGCTAGCCTGGTAAATTCCACCGTCTTTTTTGCTAGGTCCATCTGCCAACAAATTTGAGTGCACCAGCTTTAGTAAGTTAGTCTTAAAAACATGTAGCTTGAGTAGATTACAAAAGGTGAAAAATTATAAGCAACAACAGTAACAGCTTTTCAAAGTACCAGTTCAACTATGCCAAAGCATCTGTATCCTGACAAATTATTTCCTGGACCTCCTCTGAATGTAGACTACCCTACGAGCCAATATCAACTTGGGCAGTAAATGGGATGAGACCAAACTTGACCTAAGCTAATATTTGAACCCAAGTCTCTAGAAGTGAAAGGCTAGTGCATTATCCCACAGTGCTATAGCATATTGCCCTTTAGTCTTTCTGAACAAAATCCTATGAGTTTAAAGGACTAAAGCTATGAGTAAGAGTAATTTTATTATCTCTCAAATAAAAAACCACACCCCTATCTGTAGTAGTCTTTACTTGTTCTCAATCTTGCCAAATAATTTCTATCAAGTGCAAGAACTTTGATTCAACCATTGAAATGACTTAGAAATCAATTTCATTAGAGAACACAAATTTGTCAAGAAATGGTCTAAAGATTGAAATGACAGCAAAGATGGAAAAAAATCTGGCAGCAATTTAACAAAGAACTGTCCAAGATGAGAAGGCTGAAGCCAATGTCTAATGAGGACGAAAGCCTTGTCTGTGGGGAATTTTTGGTGATACCTGGAGAAAAGCTATACTGTGTGAAATCCTAATTGAGTTGTTTTTACAAGTTTTGTAAAGTCTCATACAGTAACATTTCTCTACATGCACTTCAATTTCACAGCAAGAGTGGCATAGAATACCTAAACACAGAAGAGAGCATTCATGCAAGATATCTAACTCCTTGATATAATAATGCATACAATTCAAAATGATTATACTATGATTACATCTAGGGCTTTCCGCAACTACAAGGTGGTAGTGGAAAGCATGGCCCCCTGAATCATTAACTAGAAAGCAGCCACCACCTTCTATAAGGGATCTCTTTTTGCGTTTTTTCTTCATTTTTCTTAATCAACTATGTTGCTGCTGCTGCTTCTTGGCAAAACTGGTAAAAACAAAATTGTAATCATTGAACTGAGCAATCTGGCGATCAACACGTTTAAACCCTTCAATCTTCTGGGCAGAAGAAAACACTGTGCGACATTTAGAACTCTAGAAACAAAAAAAGTTACATTCTTACATTTTCTGAACTTTTTCTTACTTAAATTAACATTCAGCAGATATAAACTTCTAAACTAGTTTGCAGCATGTTCTTGGGATGCAATTATCAATGTGGTACTTTGAATGAAAGTGCTGTAAGAAGCCACTGCAGTCTCTTAAGAAGAAACAATTGTTTCCTACCCGGCCCCCTAGGTCTTTCATACTGCTTCTGTAGCAGATATGCAGGTTAGATGACCTGATCAGCACTTAAAAGCAGTGCTTCTAGAACTACCAGTTGTGACCAAGAATCAAGCTCTTATTTACCATATATACTCGTTCATAAGCTGAATTTTTTTAGTAAAAAAGGGAAGCACCAGAGAAGGGGGTTGGCTTATGAACGGGTATAGAGAGGGAGAGGAGACAGCCCCTCTCCCCCGCCCCAACAGAGAGCAAGGAGAGGCAGCAGAGCCAGTCTCTCTCCGCTTCTGGCCACGCTGCTCTTCCCCCAGCCTTTGAAGCAGCTGCAGCCGCACTGCCCAGTCTGGCCCACCGGAGCAGGTTGCGGCCAGGCCAGAGACATCCTCCCCTGGCCCTCCCCAGGTAAGGTGGGAAGGGATGGGATGGGGAGAGTGTGGGGGTCCCGGGCTAGGAGTGGGGTCATGTGGGGGGTGGTCACAGGGGTTACTCCCCTGACTCTCCCCCCTCCCCCAAATTTCCCCACCAGTTGCTGTCCCAGCCCTTCAGGGTAAGCAGCTGGCGCGCCGGGACACTTTGTTTACTTAGATTTACCTCTGTGCCTACAGACGCTCGAGGTAAACCAACCATCTCGGCCACCAGCGGCTTATCCTGATGGCCCGGGAGGCAAAGTTTGCTGACCCCTGAATTATAGGGTTGGCTTATGAACAGGTTATACAAAAAATTTCCATTTTCACTTATCCATCTTGGGGGGGTTGGCTTATAAATGAACTGGTTTATGATAGAGTATATACAGTAGGTCAGGGGTAGGCAACCTTTCAGAAGTGGTGAGCCGAGTCTTCATTTATTCACTTTAATTTAAGGTTTCCCGTGCCGGTAATACGTTAACGTTTTTTAGAAGGTCTCTCTCTATAAGTCTGGGGTATGTGTGGAGGTGCAGGGCAGAAGGCTGGGTGTTGGGGGGACTCGAGGTCAGGGCAGAGGGCTGGGGGGTGTGTGGAGGTGCAGGGCAGAAGGCTGGGTGTTGGGGGGACTCAAGGTCAGGGCAGAGGGCTGCAGGGCAGAGGGATGGGTGTGTGTTGGGGTGGGGAGGTTCAGGGCAGAGGGGTGGAGGGTGCAGGGCAGAAGGCCGAGTGTGTGTGTGGGGGTCAGGGCAGAGGGTTGGGGTGCTCGGCTCGTGGGGGTGCTCCCAGCCTCCTGCCCTGAGCGGCTCCTGGCAGGGCGCTGGAAGGGATATGCCCTGTTCCACCCCCTTCCCCCAGGCTCCGTCCTTACCTCTCTGCCTGCTCTACGGAGCAGCAAGCACACTGCACGCGGCTCTGCTCCGCTCCCCCTTGCAAGGGCCACCGCCAGCAGGGAGAGGAAGGGGGAGGAGGGGCCGGAATGCACCAAGCTGTGGGAATAAGCGGAGCAGGAGGGGAGCTTGGCTGCCGCAGGACCAAGCTTCTGCCTCCTGCCCCCGCAAGGGAGAGCGGTGTGTGTGTGTGGGGGGGTGATGGGAATCCCCGCTGCTCTCCCCTGCGGGGGCAGGAGGCAGAAGCTTGGTCCTGCAGCAGCCAAGCTCCCCTCCTGCCCCGCTTATTCCCACAGCTTGGTGCATTCCGGCCCCTCCGCCCCTCCTCTTCCTCTCACTGGGCAGGCAGCGTGCCACTCAAAATCGGCTCGCGTGCCGTAGGTTGCCGACCCCTGCGGTAGGTATATCCACAACGCCTATTCAAAAGTGACCGGAGAAAATTCTAAAGCTTGACTATTCCTGTATTTTAGCAATTTCTTGAGAATAAAGATATTTTAAGAGCCCTGGCTTGAAGTTCAGATTAACTGACTTCTAAGTTGTGTTTGATATACAGTAACTCCTCACTTAAAGTTGTCCCGCATAACATTGTTTCGTTGCTGATCAATTAGGGAACATACTCATTTAAAGTTGTGCAATGCTCCACTCTTACATTGTTTGGCTGCCTGCTTTCTCTACAACTGGCAGCCTCCCTATGACCCGCCCCCACGCCTCCCACCCGCCAGCAGACCCCAAGGATCAGCACCTTCCACCTCCTGCCCGCAGCAATCAGCTGGCTTGCGGCATTTAGAAGGGAGGGGAGGGAGGAACCCAGTTGCAGCATGTGAAGTAAAGGGGGAGAAGGTGGAGGGGGGAGAAGAGGCGGGTCAAGGGTGGGGGCTTGGGGGAATGGGCGGGCTGAGGGTTGAGCTCCCCGCCCCTTGTGCTTGCAGTATAGTGGAAGCTGCCCTGAAACCTAACCCCCCCCATTTACATTAATTCTTATGGGGCAATTGGATTCGCTTAACATAGTTTCACTTAAAGTCGCATTTTTCAGGAACATAACGTTAAGTGAGAAGTTACTGTATGCCAAAATTATGAAGACTGTTTGGACCCCGAAGATTGCTTCTTCTCCTTAGCTCAAGCAGTTACTGTTCAAATTAACATAAATGGAAATTATAGGAAATGGAGAAGGGAAAAATTTTAAAGCAAGGATATTTTATTTAGTTGGCATTTATGTCTAAAATTACCTTATTTGGTTGTCAGTTAATGAAAGGAGACTTACCTGATTAACAAAAAGGGTGGTAACAAATTTTCCTGGCTTGAAAACATCTACAACCTTTCTAATCAGCTCATCATAGGATGTCTGACCAATGTTTGTTTCAAAACTAACGTAAGAAAACTCTGGTTCTGGAGTGATGTGAATAGTCCAATAAGTTCCCTGAAGAAAGCAGAAAAGGTTAGTCAGAATCATTCATAGAAACCTAACAATGATTTAAGTATCAATACTCAATGATAGCAGAAAAAGTATGAAACTTACATCCGATTTCATCCCATTCATTGAATACCCACAAGGATTGAACATTGTAGCATCAATGACAGAACCTGGTATCAGGTCACGAATTCCACTCACCTGAAACATAGAAGTAAAGTTACAGACTTTGCACTTTATACCAATGAACTTCCATACTTTGGTAGCCAGACTTGTATAATACAAAGTCAGTGAACTCCAATTTGAGAGACCAGGCTCAGAAGAGATGTCAGAATTCTTGCTTGGACAGGGAAAGAAGAAATTTAACATCAACTAGAGGCCCATTATACAAAGACTTGCTTTGTATCCAGCCCTACCCCTGTAGGAACACCTGCCACAGAAATCAAGGTGGCCTGGCCTCCTTCCCTCAAATCTTTAATGTATTTTCACACTAATTCTTAGTGCCAGTTGCATGTTTCACTGAAAAGCAATTTAGGGATGAGAGTGTAATTGACAATTTCCGCTATGATTCCAACAGATAAAAATGGAGTTTAATAGTCCCAGCAGTCCCAAAGTGAGTAATGAGGACTGTTTGGATTTGCTTTGAAGTCTGAAGCACATTCTCCCTTATTCATATTCTAAAAGTAGGGTTCTATTTCACTGAAAGTACAGGTCTCCCAGACAGTACTTGCACTGTACAGTCATTCACTTAAAAGCCATCTGTTTGAAGTCCTATGCATATTTCAGTGAGAAGCAGTGACTGACTCTTTTTACCGGAGTAAAAAATGTTGGGAGGGAGGTAAGGATCACAAAAGATGGCATTCATACCTAAATTTTGTTATCAGAAGGGGGAACTTCACCAACTTTCACCATAAAAGAGGATTTTTTAAACTTTCACAGTTTTAGGGGAGAAGTTTTGTCTGAGTTTTAGACTGATAGCTATATGGTTCAACTAAAATTAAGCTACTGACTTGTCCATTCTTTTATTTCTGCCAGTCTCCATCTCTTCAGTTTTATGTTGTGTTTCAGTCTCACTCAGTAGGTTCATGTCCTTTTTCTCCTAAGAAATCCATACTCTCACCTCTTTTCCAGACCACCAGTAAGAGCGTGCCATCAGCAACTTCCAACAGATGGTACAATGCTCTTCCAGTGACCTGAAATAGGGACACTAGAGCGGAAAGGTTCTCTTCTGCAAAAATTAGTTGTCTCCGACATGTTTTGGTTCTGGGAGAGAGTCTGAACTATTTGTCTGCCATGGCATTTTCCCTACTAATCTTTCCCTGCCACAGGATGCGGATTATGAATCAGCAAGTGCTAGGTGAAGCTACAGTTGCTCAATTCTGACCATCCCATATAAAATTTAAACTCCAGACTTACACGAGTGACATCATTTGCAGTAACACCGTCTTTCATGTAGAACTGGTCCATAACTACTGGATCAAGCTCGCTCATCAGAATTTCCAGTGTCTGATCTGGCTGATTGGTTACCCGACTTTCTGGGAAATCCAGAGTGTACAAATACCTGTTTAATATACAATCACTTCTGTATTATACTAGCAGCACTTCAAACTGACCTGTACTTTAGAAAACAGATTTCAAAATCTTAAAAATATACCTACCAGCAATCAGAATTCATACGCCCCATGCAATAAGCTGCTCCATCTATTTGGGACAGAAGGAAAGTCCATTTATAATGCACCCCAGCTGATTCCCTTCTCAGTGAAGGGACTAACCTAATTTCTATTCTTAACAAGGACAATGCAATAGTCATTTATGGGACATTTAAAATGGTCTATTACCCATCTATTTGGCACACTACACCTGTTCTTGTAATCTTGTATATAAGGACACTCAAAATATAGTATCAGAGGCAGTTGTGATACTGTTCATTTTTCTTTTTTCTAACAGATTGTCTGTCACACAAGCCCATCATTTATCTTCGGTTTACCTTTATGAAACATCTTTAATGTTTTATTTATAAGGGCAATGGGAATTAAAAACAGACCTGTGACCCATTATGATACACAGTTACAGGCTAGGTCTTTAAATAGCAGGCTCACAAGCTAGCTGTTCACTATAACAAAACATACCTGAAGTACACTAGCTCAGCAACTCAATACGTTAATATAAGGGTGTATAGTCTGTCATTCAGGATCAATGTTAACTTCTAGTCTCCTTTTACTTTTTAACTGAGAATTTTTAAATTTAAAGTACTTTCAAAGCATTTTGAATTTTGTAAACTGCCTAGCTTAGTATATCAGTGTGGTTCTACTTTGAACAGTGCAAAACTCACTTTTACTCTGATTTGCTCCCTGTGCGCATTCAGAATCTCATCTAACATTATTAAGATTACACTGCTTTTTGTTTCTGAAATCTACAGAGCCACCACCATGAAATGTCAGCTAGATTCTATTCAATCTTTTAGTTCAAAAGGATGGTTTACTACTTCCCACTCAATTATCATTCTGCATACCTCACCTCACTCACGACAGTGGGGTATTACAAGTTACTAACTAGACAATGTGGGCTACAGAAGCTTGACAGTGGTAACAAAAAAACAACCTAGCTCAATTTTCATATCCCAGGCTGAGTTTATGATGCCAGCATGTTCCATATCAAACACGTCATTAACAGACAGCATGGAACCTCACAATGAAAGATTTAGAGCCACTTCAGTGTAAGACTAAACCTGAATGCTTTTTAAAAAGTTACTAGGAACTTGGAACTATACAGTAGTAGCCACCTTGCTTTAGTTATTAGGCCGGGTATCCTCAGTGGCCACCTGTTTTGAGGAGCTCTATGATTTTAACACTGCTGACTTAAGCATATCAAAACCCTACAAATCACAAACATAGGACTGGAAGGGACCTCAAAAGGTCATCTAGTCCAGTCCCCAGCCCTGAGGCAGAACTATGCATTATCTAGACCATTAATGACAGGTGACTGTCTAACCTGTTCTTAACCTCTGACAGATTCCACCACCTCTGTTACCTTGTTCCAGTTAGGAAGTTTTCCCAATGTCTAGCCTAAATCTACCTTGCTGCAATTTAAGTCCCTTACTTCTTATCCTGTCCACAGTGAAGCAGCTATATTCCCGGCCAGTAGAGCAGCACTGTGGGTAGGCTTGCCAAGGTCTTTAATCCTGAGGTACTACCAGTTCAAAGCCTACCAGGCTCCTTTTAAAAATTCATTTTCTTATGATATGCAATCTCTAATATACCCTGGTCAGAAAATTAGCAGGTACAGTCTTTGGTTCAGAGGTGGAGGAGTCAGATAGCCTGTACTGACTGTGAAAAGCTACAACAGTGGTGGCAAACTACGGCCCGCCAGCCATTTTAATCCGGCCCCTGAGTTTCTGCTGCGGAGCAGGGTTGGGGGCCTTGCCCTGCTCTGGCGCGCCAGCTGGGGAGCAGGGTCAGGGCCGCTCCACGCAGCCCCCAAAAGCAGCAGTATGTCCCCCCTCCACCTCCTCATGTAGGGGCAGCCAGGGGGCTCCGGTTTGCATGCTACCTGCACCCCAACCACTACCCCCGCAGCTCTCATTGGCCAGGAACCGCAACCAATGGGAGCTGCAAGGGTGGCACCTGCAGATGGAGCAGTGTGCAGAGCCACCTGGCCATGCCTCCATGTAGGAGCGTGGGGGGGACGACACACAACATACCTCTGCTTCTGGGAGTAGCTTGAGGTAAGCATCACCTGGAGCCTGCACCCCCTGAGCCTCCCCACGTGCCTGAACCCCAGCCCTGAGCCCCCTCCTGCCCTCTAAACGTCTCGATCCCAGCCCAGAGCACCCTCCTGCACCCCAAATCCCTCATCTCCAGCCCCAATTTTATGAGCATTCATGGCCCGCCATACAATTCCTATTCCCAGATGATGCCCTTGGGCCAGAACGTTTGTCCACCCCGAGCTACAATGTTTTCACAACTCTTACAGCCACTTAGCATGTGCAGAATGTCATGACTACAACAGGAAGAATCAGTAATAATTTATTAGACTTAACTAAATACATAACGTATGCTTTTAATACATAAATAGACAATGACAATTCCATTAACTCACTTGGGAAAATTTCATTAAGGAACTCTACTTCTTCCTGGAAATTCCTATGTGGGTACTCCTGGTGGGAAGGCTTCATGAAATTCTTACGCGAGTAAAAGAAGCTCTGAAAAATAAAGTCAACTTGGATATTTAGCATGTCTGGGTACTATTCTAGAGATTTTTACATTCTAGTTGGACAGCAACTAAGAGGTATAATTATATTCAAACGCTCACCATTACTAAGCAAATCAGTAAAAAGAGGTTATTCATCCTATGGAGTAACTGTAGTTACTGGAGATGTCCCCCCCCCCACATGCGTGCTCCACTTTAGGGTGCGCCTATGCCTCTCAAGCCCTTGATCAGAGATTTTTCTGCTCGCAGTGCCCATTTGGCCTGTGCACATGCCCTATGCCTTCTCATGTCAGAGGCTATACAGAGATGTGCTGGCAAACTTCCCCCAGTTCTTTCTCCACTTGAATGTCTCCGCAGGGAACAAGCAAAGGGAAAAGAAGGGCAGGTTGTGGAGCATCCATAGACGCACACATCTTGAAGAACTGCAGTTACTGCACAAGATGAGTGACTACTACTTTGACCAAAAGCCGCATTGCATCTGACAGCATGGACTAAACCAGGGGTAGGCAACCTATGGCACGCACGCTGAAGGCGGCACGTGAGCTGAATTTTAGTGGTGCTCACACTGCGCAGGTCCTGGCCACCATTCCGGGGGGCTCTGCATTTTAATTTAATTTTAAATGAAGCTTCTTAAACATTTTGAAACCTTATTTACTTTACATACAATAGTTTAGTTATATATTTTAGACTTGTAGAAAAAGAGCTTCTTAAAAGGTTAAGATGTATTACTGGCACGCGAAACCTTAAATTAGAGTAAATAAATGAAGACTCTGCACACCACTTCTGAAAGGTTGCCAACCCCTGGACTAAACTGAAGCACAATACTTCAAAAATGTATATACTGAAGCCCATGTAGCGGCCCTACATATCTCAGACACTTGTACATTCTTAAGCAATGCTGTGGTTGTTGCTTGTGACCTGGTAGAATGTGCTATCACCCCTTCAGAAGGATGAATGTCTGCAGTCTAAGAACAAGTGACAATACATCTAGATATCCATCGATAGTCTGAGCAGAAATCATGGATACCTTGGATCTATCTGCAAAAGACATGAACACCTGAGTGACCTTCAAAATTGCTTGGTCCTATCTAAGTGAAAGGCCAGAGAGCCCTTCTAACATCCAGGGTATGAAAACAGGACTCCTGCAAAGAGTTATGTGCTTGAGGAATAACACTGGTATATGAATAAATTGGTTATTTAATAAGGTGGAACTCAGAAATTTAGGTAAGAATTTAGGATGTGGGCATAAAGAAACTGTATCCTTGAAGAATACTGTAAAGGGGGAAATCTCCCCAACTCTGCAGGCTGACAAGATGGCTACTAAAGAGTCTTCACAGACATGCAAGAGATCAGGTTGCCACAAGTTTGAATGGATGTTGCCTAAGGTAATTCAGTACCAGACTGAGGTCTCAGGTCGAGGTGGGGTCTCCAGTCTGGGGGGGGTAGAGATTAAACTTAGATACAGGATGAGCAAATATAGAAAGCCCCTCTACAGCCAGATGAAAAGCTGATATTATGGCCAAATGGACCTTAGTTGAGCTGAGCTAAAACATGGTGAGTCCTGCAGTACAGGGGACAGTAGCAATCTGGAGACTGAGATTTCAGTATCAACAGACTCAGTACCCACGAGGAGCAGGGATTCCAGCTCATCCGTTATGGACAAGTCCCTCGCATATCTGAACTCCTGCAGGTCTGAGTAGGGAAAGGCGTACTGACACATTAGTGGAGGACATAGTAGCCAAAGCTGATGGTACTGCCAATGGTGGGCATACTGATGTAGGTGCTGATGGAGTCTCGTTCCACTGCTTGCTTGGTACCGAGGGTGCAGAATGGGTAGATACCAACTGAAGGATGAGTTTGACGGTATTGGACCAGGATGCTTATGCTTGCCATCCTTGTCCCCAGTACAGAATACTGAAGCCCTGTAAGAGCCATGTCTCCCACTAGAACTCCAGGGCTTTCCAGCTCCTCTAGTACTGGAGGAGGAATCCTTCAATGGTACCAAATTGAGAGCTCAAGGATCTGGAGACCACAGATCTCACAGGGGACCTGAGCCTTTTGGAACAGGGTCCTTCAGATAAGAGTTTGTACTCCTCTCCTCTTTGCGAGCCCTCTCAGAATCCTCCAATGACTTTCACTTCTTAGGAGAAGCCTGCTTCGGAGCTGTCTGAAGACAGATGCATGGAGGGGAGGGATCTCCTGATCTGACTCAAGACACTGGTCAAAGTAACTGGTCTATCATTAATAGTCTGAGCTTAATCTCCCTGTTCTTCTTGATCCTCAACTTGAGGGCTAGACACATTGCACTCCAAGGACATGTGGGATTCCCTCAAGCAAGACACTTGGAATGGCTGTCACTCAAAGGTATAGCCTCTTGGCAAGAGGGGCAGCATTTATATCTGGGAGCCAGGCATGCCTTGCCAGGAAAGCAAACCCACCCCCTCCCACCCCCCCAAGAAGAAAAAAAGTCCTCTATTTCTCTAACACTTATTAATTAACTATAACCGCTAACTAACGAATCTTAACAAAACTATAAGACTACAAAATTGCTGAGGCACACTAGGGCTCCATTTCAGGTCAAGGTGATAAAGGAACCGAGGGCAGTTTGCTTAGTACATCCCTATGCAGCCTCATTGTCCAGCACAAGGAGGCATAAGGCACATGTACATGTCAAACAGACACTGCTAGTAGAAAAATTTTCAATGAAGACCTCAAGTGGCATATGTGCACCTGCAGTGAAGCACCCATAAAGGACACTAGAAGAAGGAGTTAATTTATCAGGTCTCCTATACCAAAGGAGGCAAAAAAAGAGCATTCACTCAATAGATACAGATCTTTGAATAGCTACTTTGTGTTTAACCTTTTAAATTTAAAAAAAATAAAATTAGACTGATGGGCCTCAAGTTTTCACTTCTGCTTTCTTTTATTGTTTGCAAATTCCATGTGATTCCCCATCACACACCCCCACACTTAAAAGGGGGGAGAATCATGTAGAATCTAGAGTTTTCTTCAGAGCTAAATCCACATAAGCAACATCTTCGCTCTCACTGACAACTTTACAATAAGATCCAGTGAATATACAAGGGAAAATGTTTCTTAAAGACTAAAGCAGCAATCTTATTTCAAACTCAGTTACATTTGAGAAGTATTAAGATAATTTGACCGTGTCCTTTTTTAAAAAAGGAACACAGTTAAAAAGTACATACAGGATTTATGAATGCCATCTTTGTACAGAAATGTATGAAAGTTATAGGAGAGAAGATTACATCATTAAAGGAAGCAGAGTTCATGGAAGTTGTGAAAGACTACATGTGAAAAATGAATTCAAAGGTCTTTGCACCAAATCTTTGTTAGTTGTATTTCTGGCAGCTTACCTGAATTGAGTCAAACCCACTGTACTCCCTAGCAAGCTCCAACAGGGGAACCAGTGCTTGCAGTAAGAGGGTGGTACCACATGTCTTCAAAATGAAACGTCTCTTGGAGACAAACATGCTACTCTCACTGAAAAAAGAAAATGTCTTACATTAAAATGAATTGGTGGTTTAAATCTTTGTGCAGCACCCTCAACAAGGGTTACAGTATATGCACATTAAACTTATATACAAAACAAACTTGTGGCAGGATTTGGAGAGCAATGATTAGACCAGGGGTGGGCAATAATTTTCACAACAGGCCACTCCACGAATTTGGTAAGTTGTCACAGGGCGCACATTTCTACTATGCAGGCGGTGCATGGTGCAGGAGGGGGCTCCAGGCTGGGGCAGCAAATTGGGGTGCAGGGCCTGGGAGGGAGTTTGGATGCAGGAGGGGGTTTTGACCCAGGGAAGGGGTGCGGGTATGAGGTGCAGGCTCCGGCCGCAAGATGCTTACCACAGGCAGCTCCCAGCCAGTGGCGCAGCAGGTCTCAGGCAGATTGCCTATCTGCTGTCCTGGAAGTGGCTATGGCCGGCACATCTCTGTGTGCCCCTTGGGGGGAGAGGGTCAGTGGGTCTCCATGCACTGCCCGCCCCCGCAATTCCCATTGGCTGGTTTCTGGCCAATGGGATCTGTGAGGACAGTGCTGGGGGTGGGAGCAGTGCATGGAGCCACCTCCTCTCCTCTCCCCCGCCCCCCACTAAGGGCACCAGAGATGTGCCAGCAGCAGCCAAACGTGGGACTACAGCAGGCAGGCAGCCTGCCTCAGCCCCCCTCTGCGCTGAGAGACTTTTAGTGGCTGGGACTCTGAGATCACAAAGGGGCAGAGGAGGCCGGACAGAAATGTTAGATGGGCCGGATCCGGTCCATGGGCTGTATTTTGCCCACCCCTGGATTATACTAATTCCAACACACTAGAGCCAAGCTTATCAATGCTAAGGTAGGTAACTACAGCGTACAAAGACATCTGCTGCAATAGGCCTTTGCACCCATATATGACAAATCAGAGCAAGATTTCCAGACATGGCTAGTTATTTTTGGGTGCTCAGAATTTCTAGGAAGGGCCTGATTTATCAGAAAAGTCAGAAACACAATCTGAAAATCAGATTTATTCAAGGTGTCAACTTAACATCCAAAAGTCATTAGTCATTTTTCGAAGTCTTGGCCTGAGATGTCAACAATTAAAAAAAGAAGATTCTTTAGTACGAGTGTGTGGAATTAGCCTCCACAACTGTGAATAGTTAATATGACTGTTCTGAATAAGCATGTATCAGATAAAAGCAGCAGCTGGATAATTTACTGTTTCCTTGCTGCAACTGCATTTGAAAAAGCATTTTAACAGAAACAGGCAAGCATTCATGTACAATTCAGTATTATGAGCATTCCAAGACGTATAATATATATTCACAAATCTTGATTAGTAAATACAGCTATCAGAAAACAATGTCAGCATTCATGTAAGGAAGGTACCAGTAAATCTCAGAAAGACTGTTGAATTTGAATAATCAGATCCATAATGCCCATGTTTTCAGCATTTGTTTCAGATTATAACAGTTTGACCACTGTATCTAATATATCAAATTAATTCATCTTTGGCTAAAAGAAAGTAAACTTTCCTTGCCTGAAAATGCTATGTTTCTTTAGGAAAGATTTTTGGTTGGTTTAATTACTATTCACTACGACAATGGGTGAAATGTCTTGCTACCCTAGAAGCCAAGACTACAGTACAAGCAGTATACAAGTTTTTCCAGAAATTCCAAGTATGGAATTTGGACTACAGCTTTAATTAGTTACTGAAATGCTTTCCCGAAACAAGCAATTCCATTTTAAGACTAATTAGCTTTATATTAAGGCACTGAAGAAATGAAGTGGGCCAGAACAAAATCTCATTGCTTTTTATAAAGTCTTAGATTCCAAAGCCAGAAAGGATCATTGTGATTGATCTAATATGCATAGGCCATAGAACTTCCCCAAAATAATTCCTGTTTAAACTGGAGCATGTATCCAGTCTTTACATCCAATCTATTCAAAAATTGCGAGTGGTGGTAAATCCACTGATAAGTTGTTGCAACCGTTAATTACCCTGTTAAAAATTTACACCTTGTTTCCAGTCTGAATTTTGTCCACCTTCTTCCAACTACCGGATCGTCTTATACCTCTCTCCCCTATACTGAAGATCCCATTTTCAAATATTTGTTTCCCTCTCTAAGGCATCTGCAACTGTTGGAAGACAGAATACTGAACTAGACAGACCATTGGTCTGACCCAGTATGGCCATTCTTATGTTTATGTTCCTATATATGACTACCCTATCCTCATTATTTACCACTAACAGGCATTGCTAGGATTTCTTGTTTCCAATATACTTAAACTCCTCACTGTCCCTGGCCCTGCTAACCATGGATTTTTCCCTGAAGACTTTAGCTTTATCAATATTCTACACTTCTATCAATTGTGGCTTATTTCCCAAACTAGATAGGAGGACGTTTGTATCTAGAACAGTGCAGATATTTCTGTGAAGAATGCAGAGATTGCACAGCCACCAAGGAGAACAGACTGTATACGGTCTTCAAGGCATGGTTTGAGCAAACCTTGTATTTTCATTTACACTACAGTGTCCTTTAACCTGCTCTAGAAGCTCAAATTATACTCCTCTGGCAGCTTAAAGGGGCATAAGTGGCTCTTGTATACGTGACAATTTGGGTCCCATACATTTCAGCTGAAAAAGCAAATTAGTGAAAAATTAGATCAAGAAAGGCAGAGCAGCCTGGACAGAACTAACTTACCGCATCTGCCAGTGAAGATATAGTAGCCAGAAGGCTATAGATTAGTGTCTGTCCGTAGTGGCATTCCAGAATTAGGAATATATACACCTAAAGGTCATCAATATACCTTTAAACTGAACCATGGGTTAAAGAAACTGAATATGAAAACTAAATTGAGAACAGGACATTTGTCAGCCACAATGAAAGTTAGTTCAAATGGCATATACTAAATGAGATGCTGCAGCCTTTAATCATGGATACATTTATGGAAATTTCAGTTACTAACCTGGTCTGATCCTTTGATTTAAGATCACACTATCTGACAAATTAACCTTAGTAAGAAACTTGCAGAATCTGTTAGCCATGCTGAACAAATTAGTTTGCCAGTTCCAGAATTTGTTCAGAAATATTTGGAGGCAGTCTCCTCCATTTCATAATCAATTAGTAAGAATTCAGATTGCCTCTCAATTTATTGCATGAGATACATGTGTTATGTAAGATAGCCAACGTGTGTTTAAAGCTACATGTTCATTACAAATCAGTGACTACTGACAGATCTGAACATCAGTGAGCCAGATACTCAAGTACACTATTAGCTGAACTGGGAGATGGAGTGTTTGATACACATTGGCTATGTATGTTTACTACTCCCTTCTTCTGGTGCAATGTCAGACCTGTTCAAATATTTGTTTCCTGTGGGTGGCTCCCTTATGGAGAGTACTATTAATATAGATTCATTTTTCCTTAAAGAGACAAAAATAGGGGTTATGCTGTGTGCACAGTTTAGCTAGTTGTGTATTTTTTGCAGCCATGGATTTGTAACAGATTAAACAGCAATGAAGTACAAGACTGCAGTTGCTGGAGGTTTTCAAATACAATTTATTCAGGAATTTGACAAGCTTTCTATTTTTTGATTAACAAATTTATGAAAAACTTTTGTATTGTGAAGGACTGCCTCCATGGTAAAGTTTGTGGTCCTTGTAGTGAAATGAGAGAGAGTAAAAAAAAAAATCAATTTTTATTTTCCACACATTTCCATTTGACTGAAAAATTTAAACGTTAAAATCTAGAGTCACACACAAAACAAGCAGGCAAGTGTGTTTTTGCCTCTCACTTTTTGGAATGTGGGGAAGCAACTGAAAGAAGAGAAAGTGCAGAAGATTCTTTTTCTTAGTACGCTGCTACCTCGATATAACGCGACCTGACATAACACGAATTCGGATATAACTAAGTAAAGCAGTGCTTGGGGGGACTGCACACTCCGGTGGATCAAAGCAAGTTCAATATAATGCGGTTTCACCTATAACGCGGTAAGATTTTTTGGCTCCTGAAGACAGCGTTCTATCGAAGTAGAGGTGTATAAGTCATTCAAGATTCATGCAGCACAGCTGCAGAAACCAAGGGGGAGGAATTCCAGGAGATTTCAGGGAATCTGAAGATTTGTTTACGGATGTCCTTAGTTCAAGCAGCTATATTTGCTTTCCAGAGCAATTAGTCTGATTTCTATATGTCATGTAGATGCAACAAAGCTAGCTTTGAAATTAAGTTTTCAGTTAGTCCTCCCACATTAAGGGCTCATGAAACGTACAAGGATTATGTTCAGCAGTGTGTGGGAAGTTTCTATTGATCCCAAGGCAATGTCTACTGATCAAGTAAATTCAGTCACAGAACTAGACACAGATATAAAGCTAGTTCCTAATCCTTCGAGATGCAGAACAAGACAAGCAGTAGTGCAAAACCTTTATAAAATGATTCATGATAATTGAGCACAATAGTGAAACATGTTTACAACTGAGACACCGCAAGATGTAGACATCAGATAAAAATCTGGAGACTAGAACTAGGAATGACTACTTCTTGGAAGAATATAATTATGTATATGCTTGTGTAAAACAAAGTACTTTGTTGGAATATTGGCTTACCTGAGTACATAAGCTTCCTGCTTGTCAGTTTTTGTCACACTTATGATCAAACAATGCACATTCTCCAAAAGTTTGTCCCACTCAAACCTATAAAAGAAATCAGTAAGTCAAAGCTAATTCAAATACCAAGAGATTTTTGCCACCGAATTCAATTTAATTCTATAGTTAAGGTATGGTGTCATTTTTAAGATGAAGACTTTATATTAGAAACTATAAGCCACAAGAAATATCACATCTAACACCTTCAAATTTAGTTTTGTTAAATGGTAGTTTACTGCCCCAGTTTGAGTTTACACATCAGCTAGCTGGTTTCCACCACTTTTATTTTTAAGTAACCATGGCTTAATTGACACTGCATATGGATTTAAAGCAATCAACTGCTCTTTCCTCTGGGAAAAGTATACAGCTACACTTGGTTAATTGCTTCCATACTTTGCTAGAGAAGATTCATAAACCAATTCCCTTACATTTTTGCAGCAGGTACTCTTCAGCTCAGCTAACCACTCATTCCTACACCATCCAATGGCACTAGTTCCTTGTAATTTGTAGACAACACCCTCTGGCATTAACTGGTACTCAGGAATCCTTTTCCCACCTGCTAATTGACCATGGCAAGTCACAAACTGACAGCTTACCCATCTAACAAGACAGTTTAGCTACCCAATTGTGGTTTCAAATGTTAACACTTTAGACATTCTTAGAGATGAAAGATGCTGAGTATTAATTTGCTTGTGCACTGTAAATAGTATTGACAATCCTTCCATTCCCATTTTACTAGGAAATAGGAAATTAGACATTAAGTAGTAAACCCAAAATGAGCCTGTAAAAATACCCACAATGTTTTTCTGTTATAAGTAAGCTATTATAGAAACTTCCACCTATAGTCACAGCAACTACTTAGCAAACTTGACTAGTTTGGTTAGAGATGGACAACCTGCATTTGAGCTACCAGAAGTTTCAGTTAGAGTATGTCAGCCAATATTCTTCATACAAAGTTCCAGCTCCCTTGAGTGTGAACAAGTGCTATAAACTTCTGAAGAACCATGGTCTAGACTAGAGATCAAAAACCACTAGGTGGCTACTAAGAAAAACCAGCCATGTAACCTTGGGCAAGTCACTTAATCTGTGCCTCAGTTCCCCATTTTACAGAAGGGGTATATTTCCTTTGTCTCAACTGTATGCTCTTTGGGGAAAGGACAGTTTATATATCTGGACAGAGCCTAGAACAATAGAACTGATAATTTCAAATAAAATTAACATCTAGTTTTAGAGACATGATCTGTGATAACTGGCATACAGGAGTAGTATAGGATGTTATCTGAACCTGTGTGTGAACAAGCCATTTGCTTTTGCATTTTTTTTTTAATAAAAGCTGATTTCCCCCCCCCTTGTCTTAACATAACAAATCTTGAGTTTTTTAGTGCCACTTTAAGCAGCTTCATACATGAATATTAGTAAGTTTTATTTAGGTTAGCCTTCTGTGGGGCAGGATTAAAAAAGTGTAGTCCACATAGGATAAACTACCGGATTATAATGCCCTGGTAATCACAGGATGATGCACTAGGACAGGTTGTCGCTCCACCCCAACACACAAACAAGTTTCAATGAATAAAGTGAAACCTGGTCAATTAAGACCAAAACTTAACTTATAGTAAATATTCTCTAGAATATGGTGCATCAGAGCACTATTTTTAAGCTTCCGCACAAAACAATATACTGGCCACTAGTACACGTTGCTCATCCCTTTAAACAAAACGTCATACTGAAACTTCAGACTCCCAAAGCTTCGCCTACATTTATCTAATGTGCAACTTGCATGGAAGTTAACAATATTTTAAATAATGCAATCCACAAAAAGTGCTAAGATCCATATCTACTGAAACTTGGTAAAGCTAAACATTTGATAGCTTCATCATGAAAAAGCTATGCATCCATATATTTAAGTATCTCTTCTATAAGTGATCAGTGTTAACTACAGCCACCACTAAACACCAACTAATTACTTAATGAATGCCAACGTAAAAATGTAACAGGCAAGCCATCACACACCAGTTACTTCACCTGTTTAACATTTAAAACTTGCATTTAGTGGGAATAAACTGAGTAATCAGAAGGTAGTACACACGGAAATAAAGTGTTGTTTCACAATTATGAAATTAATGCCAAATTCCAGTTTAGCAGTAAAAACCCATTTGTCTATCTATAATGCCAGTACAAAGTTGAACTCAAATGAGAAAGATAAGCAGAAAATGTGCCACTGAAGAAAAATTCATTTGAGAATTAAACCTTTAAAGATTAAAGCAGTAACTTTCAGCTGAACTCAGCACCAAACACTTCCAGCAACCCATTTTATAGTCTACCATCTATATTACTACTTAGTCTTCATAATCAGTGATTTGAAATGAAGGGATCTAAAATGCACAGCAGGTGTTTGTATTTTTTTAAAATGTCTAAGGTGATGAAGTTTCTATTAAAAAACTAGAAGACAGACTTAATTTAGTTCCTCAACTGAATATATTTATCTGCATCTCCTGTCACTGTTACTTATCTAGCTGCCACTCTGTTCCCTTTCTGGTCTAGGTACCTCTTATTACCACTCAAGTGGTCAGGCCTTGTGCCTTTACCTCTCTTGGGGTGGACTTCTGCTGTTCTCTCACTCTTAGATCTGGTTGCAGTATCCTGTGTAACAGTGCTTACCCAGGTTCTGGCACCTTCCCTTAGGGAGTCTCACCAGTTGCGTAGAGTGACAAAACAGCCTTCTTGAAGAGAAAGTTAGTCTGCAATAAGACTAAAGGCATGAGGAAAAAGGGTTTTAAAACAAATGTTCTTCATGCATGTCCATTTTACACTAAAGGCTAACCATCACCTGATGGTACCCTAACTTCTTCTAACACCAATAGGCGCTTACCTCTTAGGCTAGCAGCACTACAGCAGCACCACTGTAAGCTCTGTCATGTAACCATCGCCTAAGTTTGCTTGCTCCATACTCTCCCCACTACCCAACACCAATAGTCTTACTTTGAAGGAACTCTAGCAGATTTAAAAATTCCTATGTGCAGAGGACATTTTCTGTCGTGGCACTGTCTCAATCTCCCTCAAGTGTTCATAGAGAAGTGATTATCTAGGGTCATTTTTCCCTTCCCGCTTATTTTTCCTTACAGACTTCCTATTGCACTTAACCAATATTTTTATGCAGTAAACATCCCAATCAGATCACCATTCAGTATTTGTAAGTTTACAAGGCAGCTTCAATTCCATCAGTCCTGCTTTAGAGCACATTTAAATTAAACAATTTATTAAGAAAATGCTACCCAATCTATAAAATTATGCTGGGCTTCTTGGTTAAACTATATCAAATTAAAATGCACATTTCTGAATATCCTCATAGCTGCCAAGCGCAAATTCTAGGAAGTCCATTACTATCTGACAGGTAGTTTAGCTTACCCCAGCTTCTCTCTCACCTCCCACTTTGCTCTAGACTGCTAAATCTTCACAATTTAAGTTAAGCTTTCACAATCCATAAAATTTCATAAAATGAAATTTTAAAACAATTATTTCTTGGTTAACCAATCTAAAGATACTCCTAAATCTCAGTGCATCTCATAGCAAGTTTTGAGTAGTGTATACAGGATGGATTTGGTTTAAATCAAACCGATTTAAATTGAGTCTTCCTGACTAGTGATTTAATCATGGATTTCTACATAAGAATGCATTCTTGTTGGTTGTTATAACCTTAATACATTTCTTCACAACTCAGATTGATGTAGGTTTCATTTTTAGAAGGTACACACTATACATTTTTAAAGTGACTTACTTTGAAAGCTTTTCAGGTTAGTTTTATAGCTATATCAGAAAATGAATGTTTGGTTATTTCATTTACCAAAGGTAATTGAAGCAGATATTTATGAAGTCACTGGGAGGTGAACTTCTCCAATTCAATGGGTTTAATCATTGAAATTTGGAGGATTTTCTTGCCACGCTGTATTAGGAGAACAATCACCAGACAGACATTTAAATGGTTTTATTTAATTAAAACAACATTATGTACTTTAGATTTTTTTCTTCAACAGCAAACATTTTAACAAAACAAGTATATGAATTTTTGAATTTAGTTAAACATCAAGTTTTTTAAATCAGGTTTGTTTTTGTTAAAATTGTTTTTAACTAAAATAGTTAAGATTTTTTTTAAAAACAAATTAAATCGACTGTCAGCCAGGTCAACATGAGAAACTTAAAATATTGGCTTCTGGAGCTAACTCAGTAATCTTCTCCTTCGTTTTCCTGTTTATAATCTGGAAAAGAAAAACAAGCTTTCCTGCTTTTTCAGGTCCCAAACGATTTCTCAATTTGGAATGAATTAGTCCAAAGAAAGAAAATATTCTTTCTACACCAGCAGAAGCTACTGCTGTTAAAAGTGAGAGTATCACTTCAACAGTCTCTGAATCCAAGTGCTTAAGTGACTTCCACCAGTTCACTGGTGTGACTTTCTTTAAAAGATCAGCAAACATTTCTTGAATGGTTCTTATTCCCAAACTAGGTCTCTTTACTAGGGTTACCATACGTCCAGATTTTCCCAGACATGTCCGGCTTTTGGGGGCTCAAATCCCCGTCCGGGGGGAAATCCCCAAAAGCCGGACATGTCCGGGAAAATCGGGAGGGAGGGCTCGGCGATGCTCGGCCGGGGCCTCTGGGGCTGGGGCCGGCGGTGCTCGGCAGGAGCCGGGGGTGCAGGGCCGGGTGGCCTGAGCCAAGCCGGGCGGGAGACGCCGGGGCCAGAGCCTCTTGGCCTGGGCCGGCCAGCCGCCGAAGGGAGCCGCTCGGCCAGGAGGGCCGGACTGAGCCGCGCCGTACCCCGTCCCAGCCTACCTGCTGCCTCCCTGTTTCAGGCTTCCCGCGAACATTTGATTCGCGGGAAGCAGGGGAGGGGGAGAAGCGTTCAGGGGAGGGGGCAGAGTTGGGGCGGGGCTGAGGGCAGGGTTGGGGCGGGTCCGGGTCCCCATGGAGTGTCCTTTTTAAAAACTAAAAGATGGTAACCCTATCTTTAGGGCCTGCTGCCATTATAGGTTTTCCCTTCTAGCGATAATGGTATGGTAGATCTCAAATCAATGAAGGCTACACTCAGAAAGACCTCAAGATTTCTGAAATATGCTGCTCAAACAGTTTCACTTTTGTTTCTATTGCCAGTCCACCCCCCCTCACATTTATCTCCAGACTATTTCATGTGCATATCTATTCCACCTCCAACAATCTTCTATTCATTGAACTTTTTGAAACTTTGCACTTTTAGAGAAGTAAGGGATTGATTCTGTGTACACAAATTTGCAGAGGGACAATAGGGTTGAGGTCTGTTATTTCTCACCTCTATATATTTTAAAACATTTTTGCTGTTAACAAAACAAAAATGTTCTCTGGAGACAAATCCACAATTTGAGAACTGCAAAACTAAGCATCTCTGATGGTATCTTCTAGACTGAGCACTGAATCCCATTGGGTAGATAGAAAGATTAACCTAAATAATCTATATAGAAGCCCCTGGAACCCCATAAGATTGGGTCCCTAATCCATGAACTACTGGAACTCTTTTACAAAACTTTTCTTAAACATTACATGAATATATTGTCTCATACTATAGAATTAAATTTATAATCCCTATTCCATTATATGAATGAGATCTTTGAGCTATAATGTATCTTAATTAAAACTACCTTTAGATGGATTTTTTCCTCAAAAAGCATTTTACCAAAACAATCAGATTTAAATAAAAATCTGATTGTTTTTTAAAAAAGATATTGATTTTTATCCACCCTCTATAGTAGTTTCTTGAATAAGACATCCTGTACTATTAAGTCAGCTGTATGCCTACAGTATTGGCTGTGCTTATCTTCTTTGCTGTGTTCTCATACATTCAGAAGACAGCACTATTTCCTTCCACCTCTTATGTTTACCAGGTTTTTCAGATTTAAAAAAGTAATACTGTTCCAACATGCTGCATTTGATCACAGTATGATCTATATAAACAAACTAGCCTTGAGAAGACTTGATACAATGAAATTCTAAGAGGAATAAAAAGATACCTGGGTATTTCGTAAAAGATTAGATTCAGGAGTACATTGAAGACAGTCTGTATCTTCCCTCTTTTGTGCAGTTCAATTGAGGAATGAAATTGGCTTTTGTACTCATTTATTTTACCCAAGTGAAGGATTTTTCCCTTGACTCCCAAAGTGGTATCTTTAAAGGCTTTTTTTTTTTAAATCTAGGCAATTATTCATTGGTGTTCAGTTCCTACATTCTGATGCTAACAGTGTTAAGTGTTAAAATCGTACATATATTTTCTGTTGGCTGAGTGAAGTGAAGCCTTACACTCCACTTGATGGCATTTTTCTTAGTACTTTGATAACTTTTGAAAACTGCAACTGATCAATTCTAAAGTTTCAGAAAACATTCAGGGGAATGTTCAAGGCAAAACCCCTACTGATTTAACTGAAAGCCTGACAGCCAGAAAAGCCTGGTTTTCATTAAGATCACTATATAGTCACTAGTACAGGGGTGAGGCAATGATCTCAGTGTTAGGACATCAGAGGGGGTGACAATTGGCCTGCCTGGGTGTACAGCTCAGCTAAGCATGAAACCCTCTAGTAATTTAATGCTTAAATGACTACTGCTCCAAGAAAAGTTTCTTAATATGGGTATACAAGAAAGAAAACCAGGAAGTACTGGATCAAACTTCTAGTTCTCATTTATTTAAAGTTTTGGAAAACAGAAGAACGACTAGTAAATGAGCTGAGAGTCAACACCTGCTTACTTAAAACTGATTTTTAAGGCCATGTCTATACTACCACTTATGTGACCCACAGGGACATGAAAAAAACCTGGGTGACATAAGTTTTGCTGGCGTAAGCGCTTGTGTGCACACTTGTTGGGGGTAGAAGCCAACATAACTACTGCTGCTTGTTGAGATGGTTTTATTATGTCAATGGGAGAGCTCTCCCCTGTTGGCACAGATTGGCTACAGCTGTGCCTCTAAGTTCACTAGTGTAGACATGGATTAAGTGTTGCTGAATACCATGCCTAGGGACACTAGAGAGGTTTCACATTTTTGAGGTTAAATCAATGCAGTGATGCCTGGGTGAATCTGCAGATATATTGAAAATAGCTCAGAGGCGTTAACTGCCCCCATTTATCTCAATCAAGGCCCTTTGAACACCAGGATTCTTTGGCCAGGAAATCTGGCATTTTTGGTGGAAATGGCACACTTATCATGGGAGTCTTTCTGCAGTCAAGTGCTCAGTGTTATTTTTCAATTTTCCTCCTCCTCTCCAGTTCTCAACGGAACCGGATTACATTATATTTTTCCTGCACTGTTCCATGAAGCCAAGCAGCAGAGTAGACCCAACAGTTCCTTTCCCCCCCTCATTTGTGGATCTGCTACTTGAAGCCTGACCTTCCTCTGAGCCCAAATCAGAGCACATCAGAATGCTTGTCAGCTGCCATAATACTTCAGAGTTGTCCCGGAGTCCTTTATGGGCATGTATATGGCCATGATTAAAAGGAAAGAACACCAATCCACCTGGATCCAGCCACTCACCTTTGCAAAATAAAGCCCTCTGAGCATTATACCATGTCACTGCAAACAGCCAAAGCTGTCTCAAGACTCATAATTGGGGAAATCCTGATTGACACTTGAAATGCTGGGTGCATTGTTTTGTTGGGTTCTGTTGTCAAAATAGTTTTCTTCCCCATGATGCAGGCAGTTGGTGATTGAACATCTGCAGCCATTTAATAAAACAGCTGTTCAGAACTGCCAATGCTTTTCAATACAAAATGAATGAGACTCCAGTCCAATAAGAGTGGGAAGTGTCCATATACTATGGCTGCTGGTTTCACTGTCCAGACAGGACGTGGGGGGGGGGGGGGGGGGGAACAACTCTGAAGGAGCCATGAACACAGGCAGTTAAGAGAATTTGAGTGTTGTAGCTGTGCTTGGAGGTAGCAAGACTTGATGAGTGGTGCAGTTTTGTCTGTAGGTTGTCTGACTGTTCTATCTGCAAGCTGCATAACTGGGCTGAGTGCCCCCATTTAATCAACTGAGACAGATCTGTTTTTGGTGCCTTGGTAAGGGCTGGGAGGACTGGTCTACGCTACAGAGTTAGGCCAATACAATGCATCTCTACGCTACCAGATCCCTCCTGCCAACATAACTTGCCTGCTACCTTGACTTGCTTACTCTAACTCCATAAGTGTAGCAATTGACATAATTAAGTCAACATAATGGCAGTGTAGATATGGTCCTTACATTGATTTAACTGGCCTCTAGGAGGTATCCCATAATGCTCTACTGTGATCACTCTGGTCACCGTTCTCAACTCTGCTGCCCAGCAGCCAGGTACACAGGAAAGAGCTCCCCCCCTGTAAACTTCTGAATTTCCATTTGCATGGTGAGCTTGCCTGCCCAGCTGATCATGCTGGTTCCATGCTCCAAACACACTCCTGTCTGGAGTACACAGAAGGTGGTGGATCTCCTGGGTCTGTGGGGAACAAAGACTGTCCAGGCACAGCTCAGATCAAGCCATAGAAATGTGGATATCTATGAGAAGATCTCTCATGGCATGGAGCAGGGCTACCAAAGGGATCTGCAGTAGCGCCGTGTGAAAGCAAAGGAGCTGCAGCAGGCATAGCAGAAGGCAAGAGAGGCGAACAGTCACTCTGGTTCAGCACCGCAGACGTGCTACTTTTACAGAAACTGCATGCTGTTCTCTGTAATGACCCCACCCAAACCTCCAAGAACAGCGTGGATACCTCTGAGGAGTCAAGAGTCCCAGGCCACCACAGGCAACACTGAGGACGACGACAATGGGACAAAGACGAGCAGGAGATCCACTGTATAAGAACAGCCATCTTGTTCTTTAAAGGTCCATTATCCCAGTATCCTGTCTTCTTACAGTGGCCAATGCCAAGTGCCCCAGAGCAAATTAACAAAACAGGTAATCAAGTGATCCATCCCTGGTTGCCCATTCCCAGCTTCTGGCAAACAGAGGCTAGGGTAAGGACACCATCCCTGCCCATCCTGCCTAATAGCCATGGACGGACCTATCCTCCATGAACTTATCTAGTGCTTTTTTGAACCCTGTTATATAGTCTTCACCTTCACAACATCCTCTGGCAAGGAGTTCCACCAAGTTGACTGTGTTGTGTGAAAAAGTACTTCCTTTTGTTTGTTTTAAATATGCTGCCTATTAATTTGGTGACCCCTAGTTCTTGCATTATGAGAAGGCATAAATAACACTTCCTTATTTGCTTTCTCCACACCAGTCATGATTTTATAGACTCTCTTTCCCCCCCCGCCCTCCCAATTCCCTAGTAGTCTCTTTTCCAAGCTGAAAAATCCCAGTCAATTTCTCCTCATATGGAAGCCGTTCCATACCCCAGTCATTTTTGTTGCCCTTTACTGAACCTTCCCAATTCCAAACAGGGCCGGCTTTAGGCCGATTCGGCTGAATTGGGCCCCGCGCTGCAGCTGTCCACCCCGCCCCCCAGCTCACTTCCCCAGCCCCTCCTCCCCTCCCCTGAACGCCCCGCCCCCTCCCCTACTTCCCGCAAATCAGAGATTCGCGGGAAGTCTGAAAAGAAGCAGGGGCGGGCCAGCAGAACAAGGTAAGCTGGGGTGGGGGTGGTGGGGGCGCGAGAAGGGCTCTGGGGAGGCGCGGCCCATTCCCGCAGGCCCCAGCGGCTCTGGCCCGCCCCCCCCCCCCCGGGTCTCCCCCCCCGTCCCGGCTCGATTCCTGGGGGCGGGGCTTGCTGCAAGCCCCGCCCCCAGGAATCAGGCCCCGCTCTTGCTAAAGCCGGCCCTGATTCCAATGCATCTTTTTTGAGATGGGGCAACCACATCTGCATGCAGAATTCCAGATGTGGGCATACCATAAATTTATATAGCAGCAATATGATATTTTCTGATATTTTGTCCCGGAGAGCCGGGAACTGTTTGCAACCCTGGAAAGTTCAGCCAAGTGCAGAGCAGCAGCATGGCTAAGCATGATTCCAGGGAAGGAACCTCTGCTGAGTGAGCATTTACCATAAATATTGTGTGAGTGGGGGGGGTGTCACATGTTCTTATGTTTTTGTTTTTTTATTTAAAAAACAGTTGCAGTAGAGTGGCTACCTGCTTCCCAGTGCCTGGACAAGCTAGGCAGAGGGTGCCCTGCAAAACATTGTGTACAGAGGGATGTCCTGGGAATCCTCCATAAAGATCTCTAGAAAACTATCATGCAGGTACTCTAATCCATTGTAGAAGGTTTCTGGGGAAGGTTGCCGTATTTCTTCCACCATGGTACGACACTTTCGCACACCATTCCGGTATTAATTTGGCAGGCATCATCGCAGCATAAGGACCCAGTCTGTACCTGGACACTTGCAGCAGCTGTTCCCTTGCAGCCTCTGTTACTTTCAGGAGCATATCAGCTAGGGTTATCTATGGGAGACAGTGGTAGTATTCACTTCAATTGCTCGACCCACAAACACTAGTGCCTGTGGGCCCCCTCTTGTTTTTCCATCCCTTCCCCCACGCTTGACACTACATGGCTGTAGTCTGGGTGGCAGGGGTTGACATTGCCCACACAAACTGTAAGCCTAGGGCAGACAGGGTGTGAGGACACAGGTCAAAGGGTGTTCTTGGGCACTCTGGCCCCCCCTGCACGGGGCAGGTAGATGGTCCAGGCCTCCCACTGTGTCCCCGGGCTACTCTGGGAGGCTAACAGTGGCAGGGGAAGAAAAGGAAAATGTTTCAGTGGCCGTAGGCCATCACATGCATAGAGACATACCCCTCACCGCCTCTGCTAGCAGTTTGGGAAGGGGAATGCCAGATCCTGACCTCCAGACAATGTTCATGTTAGAAAGGGAAGGTGGCATGGTCCCCTGGGCACCTACAGTTCTGTGGGTCTTGTTGTCCTCTCCTGGCCCCCCGTCCACTGCAGATGGTCCAGCTCCCTTGCCCTACTCACCGTGGCTAGGACAGCAAACAAGTTCAATGAATACCTTGTAGAAATGAAAATGTTCTGCTTTACACTTGTATAGATTCAGGGAAAGGATTTTTATATGGCAAGTTTGCACTGACAATGGTCCCTTTGTGCTGTGCCTGTTTTACAGATGAAAGTGTAGCCTTTACACTTCCTCCACACCAGCGGAGAGGGTCTCCCAGATAAGACAAAGGCGAAAGAATGCATGACAACATTTAATGAGATAATGAATACCTCTGGGACAGTGGAAACTGAACAGAGGGCATGGAGGATTGCTCTTGCAGAAAACATGGACACAGACATTATGAGGAGGAGAAAAGCCCCTAAGAATGAGCATGGCACAGAGAAGGTGATGATGGGGATTCTGAAGGAACAAAGACATGTTGAGGCATCTGAATGACCTACAGGAGAAACAGCTTGAGGCTTGACTCCCTCTGCAGCCCCTGCAGAACTGCATTCCAACATCGCTGTACTCCCCCCTCCCTCCACACACATTCCATTAGGTGTGGGGGGCAAATGCAATATCCCTTCCGCTCAGCCTCAGGCAAGGATGCACAGAATCTCAGCCACACACACTGATTTTTAAAGAGATTAATGTGTTTTCACATTTTTACAATGGGAGGGGGCCCATTGTATTCCCATCTTTCCAAGGTTTAATTCTTTGTCAATTTTTTTTTGCACGCGCGCACACACACACACACACACTAAAAGTCCATGTCTTGAAAATGAAATATTTATTAATTCAAAGTGTGGGGAGGCAAAGGGGGAAAACTGAGACACGGGGGTATGAGCACAACTTCAAAGGCCCAGAGTGGTGAATGGAAATCAGGAGTCCTGGCTCCTATCCCTTCCACACTAAGCAGCAGCCCACACTCCCCTCACTCATGGCAGCCACTGTTTCATCCCCCAACACAGATGAGTTGCTGGGTCAATGCACATTCCCCAGGCATCAAGTACATCCCCCTTCACCAGCAGTACCTTTGGAAGGGCCAAGGCTGAATGGAATTTCTCCCCAGTGATGGTCTTCCAGCAGTAGGTTGGGAGGCAGCTCTAGTGGTGCTAGTGAGCAGGAGCTGTACGTTATTTTCAGAGCAAAGCAACAGGTATTTTTTCCAAGGTAACATCACTACATACACAGCAAGGTTCAGACTACTGGTAGGCACAACACAGGAAAGCACCACACATTACTGTGGGTCATTTTAACAGGTTGTGCTCACCACTGTGATGCCTCCTGCTGGTTTCTTTGGGAATTAGCTCTGTCCATCAGCAGGGCATCCTCCTCTTGTGGCGTCTCACTTTCCATCACTGCTTCTCCACAGTCTCTGGGGACCTGCCTTGTTCCAGACTACGGCGTCCTCTTCAGGGCATGGCCCTCCGGCTGTGCCCCAACTCAGTTATCTCCCCTTCTGGGTGAACCAGCAGTCCTTCGTTTGGCTTCTTGCTGCAGTGGCAAACTGCAGCCCCTAGTCCAGCCCCTTGCTCGGGGCAAACTGCAGTCCTTTGGCTGGCCACTTCCCTTGGCAGCCAGTGGGGCAAAGGGGGAGCAGGGCCAGGCCCACCCGCTACTCTGGGCCCCAACCCATGGACCCTATAGCAGGCGCTCACTGCCTCTCCTTCCCCTCTGCTGCTACCTGCTTTCCCTGGGCCACTTCCCCATAGCCCCCAGCACCTACTTGGCCCCTGTATCAAGGCCACAGTCTGGAAGCTCTGCTTGCTCCCCCAACCCTGCCCAGCACTGCCCTGTCCCAGGTACTTCTCTCTACAGGCAGCCAGTCCTTCTCCCTCAAGCTCCAGGGACAAACCCAGCTCCTCTCTTCCCTGCAGCCCTTCTTCTAGGACCCAACCTGGCCCTGATTGGCTGCTTCTAAGCCTTCCTCTGGTTGGTTGGGTTTTGCGCAGCTGCTCCAAGAGCTGCTATTAATCCTTTGACAGACAATGAGGGGCACTGCCCCATCACAGTCATTAATAAAATGGGTTTTCAAAGTCTGAGATACACTGCTTCACGTCAGCGATTCTTCAAATGGACAAAGGCACATTCAACCATTCTGCACTTGCTGAGCCTATTGTTTAATCCAGGGGCAGGCAACCTATGGCACGTGTGCCGAAGGTGGCACACAAGCTGATTTTCAGTGGCACTCACACTGCCCGGGTCCTGGCGACTGGTCCAGGGGGCTCATAGAAAGAGGCCTTCTAAAAACGTTAAAATGTATTACTGGCACGTGAAACCTTGAATTAGAGTGAATAAATGAAGACTCAGCACACCATTTCTGAAAGGTTGCCGACCCCTGGTTTAACCGCTCACAGCTGCGGCCCAGATGTCTGGTGTATGGCTTCACGAGTGATGGGAGTAAGGGGTAGGCTGGACCTCCCAGGGTCACTATTGGCATTTCAACATCAATGGTGATTTTGCAGTCTGGAAAACAAGTCCTTGCTTACAGCTTTCTGAGCAGACCTGTGTTCTTAAAGATGCATGCATCAGACACCTTCCTGGACCATCCCATGTTGTCAGTAAAACCTCCCCATGTGATCCACCAGCACTTGCACCACCATAGAAAAGTATCCCTTGCTGTTTATGTACTCTGACAATGGTGGTCTGGTGCCAATATGGATATGCATGCTATCGCTCCACTGCAGTTCAAGAACCCCATTGCAGCAAAACCATCCAGTATCTCCTGCACATCGCCCAGAGTGACCCTTCTTAGGAGAAGACGATTAATGGCCCTGCATACTTGGATCACAGCAACCCACACAGTGGATTTCCCAACTACAAATTGATTCCCCACTGACCAGTAGCAATCTGGCATTGCAAGCTTCCACACAGCAATCGCCACTCGCTTTTCCCACTATCAGAGCACGTCTCATTTTAGTGTTGCTGCACTGCAGGGCTGGGGAGGGCTCAGCACACAGTTCCTTGAAAGTGGCCTTATGTGTATAAAAGTTCTGCAGCCACTGCTCATCATCCCATACTTGCATAACGATGCAATCCCACCAATCAGCTTGCTTCTCAGAGCCAGAATTGGCACACCACTGTGTTCAGCTGCTACGCGACTGCCAACAACCAGGAATTGTTTTGTTCCATGGCTTCCAGCAAGGCTACTTGAAGGACATTGCAATGTTCCGTGCAGCAGCTCCTCTGAAAATACCACTGGATAAGGTGCACAGTTTTTGTGATGCTCACAATAATAGTGCACAGCTGTCTGGATCCATATTTCACTAGAGATGGTATATGCACAATTATGCCAGCCTTTTGGAAAATATTATGGGTTGCAGATAAAATCAGGGGAGGGAGAAAAGTATATCGTGGGATGCCGAAGCCATGTTCCCAGTCACCCCTGTTTGCAAACCCTTCCCAAACCCCCCTGCGGCTATGCATGCAAGCACTGCTAGTGAGGATGCACTCCACTGACAAGGACCGTGGCATGGACATGCACAAACAATTTAATTACTCCGGTGCCTGTATGTCGACTTAAAGTTTGTAGACATGCCCTGAGACTGAAATGTGAGCGTTAATCAGTCCCACTGTCTGAAGTCTGAGTTAACTACTGCCTGATGGTGAGGAGCAGAGCTGAAATGAGCTAAGCAGGGTGACTTGGTATAAAAAGTCAGTTCCCAGGCAAATTCCAGCACCGCGAATAGAGGCAGAAAACAGTTATGGCAGGAGCTTAGAGAAAATGATATTTTTCTTCCTTCCAGGTCCCACTCTGATTTCAAGATGACCAGCAACAGAACAGTTGTGGTGACTTGCCACAGATGTGCCATGTTTTCTTTCCTGTCTGAAGTCAGAAGTCACTTCCTGTGCATGAAATGCAAGTTGGTGGCTGTGGCGGAGGAAGTTTCTTAGATTAAGGGGCAAGCAGAGATGCTGAGGAGTTCCTAGACAGCCAGATACAGGAACCATCAGGTTCAAGAACAAAAGGAGCTGGCCACCAAAGAATCAGAAAAAGAGGAAGTCAGGGAAGACCTGACACTGTGTAAGCATGAGAAGAGGTCAGAGCGGTGCTCTTCACAGCTGGGGACAGATGAAGATGGGCAGGCTGTGGCTACCAGAGAAGAGAGGACCAGGAGGAATTCCACACAGCTAGCAGTTTCCAATCGATATCAGGTCCTCAACATGAAAACTGTGGAAGATCTCAATATCCAGCTGGTCCAAGGGAATGTACGGGACACCATCTAACCCTGAAGATGGTAGCTCAACTCAACCTGTAAGAAAAAAAATCAAGTTTGCCTACGAAGAGTTCTCCACCTGTATAAAGATGACAAACTATTCTTGTTGGGGATTCAATACTTGGAAGAACTGAAAAAACATTCTGCAAGGCACAGGACAACAGGATGGTATGCTGCCTTTCCAGAGCCAAAACATGAGACATCACTCTAACAATGAATAGGATTCTCAAGTTAATGGGCAAGGATCTATTCATGATGGTTCATATCACTAATGACACTGCATTGTGGGATATCACAGATCAGACAAGACTTCAGGGTACTTGGAAGGGTGTTGAAGGAGAAGAATTTCCAAGTGATCACAGTTTCTTCCTGTGCTGTAAGCAAAGGAAGACAAGGCAGAAGTCTTTGGAAGTGAAGTACTAGCTAGGTAAGTGGTGTAGACATTTGATATTGTGGAACACCAACCACCTTCTATGGTAAAAGGAGATTGCATAGTTTAGATGACCTCCATCTCAGTAGAAAGGGAACCAATCTCCTAAGAGCCAGGCTGGCCAGATTAGTCAGGAGTGCACTAAACTAACAACAAAAGGAGAGTAAAAAGAGGCAAGATACAAGCACTCATTTAGCACAAAAATCAATCAAGGAACCAAGGGACATGAAGAAATTCTTAATTTGCCTATATACTGATAGCAAGAGCATGGGTAACAAGAGGAATTGAAACTGCTCATTTAGGAACAAATTCCACCTAGTTGGTATTACTAAACCTGAAAGGGAATGATCTCCATGACTGGATTATTGAAATCAATGGTTGTAACCTATTTAGAAAGGATCAAGTGGGCAAAAACAGGACTGGGAGTAGCACTCAGTCAAAAAATGTTTTGGGAGTCACTGATAACTTGGAAGAAAATGATTTTGAAAGCTTGTGGATCAACATCCTAACAGATAAAGTACAAGATGTGTATTAGTTGGCATCTGCTACAGACCACCAAATCATACCAGGGAACAGGATGATTGGCTCCTTACACAACTACCTATCATGTGTAGGGAAAAAAAGCTGTGAGATCATGGAGGACTTCAAAACATATGCTAGACATACCATGCACCAGTACTACAACACCCACAGAATTTCTAAGTATTATAAATGACAATTTCCTAACTCAAAAAATGTTGCCTCCAACACAGGGGAATTCTAACTAGACCTCACCTGAGGGATAAAGAGGAACTAATCACACAACTAAGCGGTAACTGTAGTTTAGGTACAAGTGATCATAACTTAATCACATTTATAAAGTGCAAACCGAATGAAGTCCAAACCAGTAATATATATGGTTCTTGAAAATGTCAGTTTCACAAAACTGAAAACAACTGAGCCAAATTAGCTGGAACAATTTAATAGGAAAAATGTGAATGATAATTGCGAATTGTTTAAGTACTTTACTAGCTGTCCAAAAAGCCACACTCAAGACTATATTGGTTAAAAACAACCTAGTTTAGAAGGGAAGGGAAGTGACCTATAAAAATAAAAATATAAAATAAATGGAAGAAAGGGGAAGACAGCATAAATATAAATCAGAAAATAGGAATTGTTAGCAAATTGATCAGATAACCAAAGGGACAAGGAAAAGTCTATGGCCACCAGAGTTAAGGATAATAGAGAGTTTAAAAGTAAAACAAAGAATCCTAACAGCATTGGTCCATTACTAGATGGAAATGGCACAATTATCAATACTGAAAAGTCAGAAGTGTTCAGTAAATATTTGTTCTGTATTTGGGAAAAAACAGACGATACAGTCATATGCTAACACTTTCATTCTACTAGCATCTCTGGAGGATGTTAAACAGCAGCTACTAAAGTTAAAAATATTTTAATCAGTAAGTCCAGATAACCTGCATCCAACCGTTTTAAAAAAGCTGGCTGAGGAACTTGCTGGACCATAATGTTTATTTTCAATAACTCTTGGAACACTGGGGAAGTTCCAAAAGATTGCAAAAAAGGTAACGTTGTGCCATTATTTAATAAGGGTAAAGGAAATGACCCAGGTAATTATAGGCCTGTCAGTTTAACACTGATCCCAGGTAAGATAACGGAATGACCGATACTAGACTTGATTAATAATGAATTAAAGGAGGGTAATATAAGTAATGCCAATCAACTTGGGTTTATGGAAGATGGATTCTTTCTAACTTGACTCTTTATGAGAATACAAGTTTGGTTAATAAAGGCCATAGTGTTGATATAATAAACTGAAATTTTTGTAAGCATTTTACTTGGTACTACATGACATTTTGATTAACAACTAGAAGGATAAAATTAACAGGGCACACATTAAAAGCTGGCAAATTGATAGGTCTCAAAATGTAGTTAGAAATGGGGAATCAGCATTTCGAGGGTGTTTCTAGAGGGGGTCCCACTGGGATCGGTTCTTGGTCCTATGCTATGTAACATTTTTATCAGTGACCTGGAAGAAACCAAAATCCTTGAAAGTTTGCAGATGACAAATATTAGGGGAGTGGTAAAATAAGGAAAGAGGACAGGTCACTGATACAGAGCAAGACGGATTGCTTGGCCTCAAGCAAACTATGTTTTAATAATGGCTAAATATATACACATCTAGGAACAAAGAATGTAGGCCATATTTAAAAGATGGGGGACTAGCCTAGGAAGCAGTGACTGTAAAACATTTAGGGGTCATGGAGAAGGATGAGCTGAACATGAGCTCCCAATGAAAGACTGTTGCCAAAAGGGCTAATGCAATCCTTGGATCCATGAACAGGGGAATCTCAAAGAGCAGAGATTATTTTACCTCTATATTTGGTACTAATGTGACCACTGCTGGAATACTGTTATCCAGTTCTGGTGTCCGTAACTCAAGAAGGATGTTGATAAATTGGAGACAGTTCAGAGAAAAGGCATGAAGATGATTAAAGGATCAGAAAACATGGCATAGATTGAGCTCCTTGCAGCTATCACTATATCTTAAAGAGAAGATTAAAGGGTGACTTGGTTACAGTCTAAGTACCTACACAGACCAAAAAAAATATTTGATAATGGGATCTTCAACCTAGCAAAGACAGATAAAATTCAATGACTGGCAGTTGAAGTTAGACAAATTCAGACGGGAAATAAAGCACCTATTTTTAACAGTGAGAATAATTAACCATTGAACAATTTACCAAGGGTCATGGTAGATGCTCCATCTCTGAATGTTTTCCTAAGAGATATACTCTAGAAATTATTTTGGGGAAGGTTCTATGGCCTGGATTGTACAGGAGATCAGACTGGATGATCACAGTGGTCCCCTTCTAGCCTTGAAATCAATGAAACAGTCTCATATTTGGGCTGGATTGGTATTTGCACTGATTGTGCCTGAGCAACACAGCAGCCTTATGACTAGAATCAAGTCTATTGTACCACAAAAGCCATTTGGACTTGTCATTCAATTCACCAGAAAGCTTTGGCAGCCAAGCAATGCCAGCAGAACTGACAAAAGTACTTGATAAGGCTTTGAAGTTTACAACTTTTACTTGGTAAATGCATGCCTCTTCTATTTTATGAAAGAAAATGGGCACTCAGCAGCAGCTCTTCTTCCACAGTGGTACTTGCTGACTTTCACAAGGAAAGTTCTGAATGGTGTTTTTAAATTCAAAGAAACAAGGATTTTTCCTTGCTGAATGTAGCTCAGCCCTTGCAGAACGCTCATCAGTGAAGTACTCCTTTATTCTGAAAGTTCATCTGCAGAGGCAGAATATGGCATGGGTTCTCAACCTGTGATTACAAACAGGTGTCTGAGTTGTAACCACCAAACCATTTCTATATTGCTAATTGGGAAGGAGGAGGAGTACAGGTATGGCAAAGGTTCAGAATGACCACACTAAGGGCTTGTCTGTGCCAGAGACTTTTGCACTCATGTAACTATAGCTACACCAATATAACCCCCCCACTACTATACTGCATCAATATAAAAGTGATTTGCACCAATACAGATCAATTTGGAGGTAAGACACTGCTATAGGTTGCTTTTTATTTACATCATCATTGTAACACATTTATCGTAGGGAACTACAATGTGCAGAACTCTGGTGTAGACAGACCCTATGATGAATCACCTCCAGAAAACATGTTTAAGACAAGGTTTCTCAGAGCTTCATTCAACTTTGTTTGATCAACTCAACTAGGCAACTGATTTTTGCTGATCCTAGGGTAGCAACTTAAAATGGATTTCACTCCATTTCATACTCCGCCACAAGACTTTGTTACAGGATACTCAAATACCAGATCACTTGTATAAAGATATCCCTGCCCCTTCCAAAAGTATCTTGTGCCCATCCAGAAGTATGTCTTACTAGTTCACTAGCAGGTTAAGCATGGTTCACTGGGAGAATTCATATAGCAATGACCAGGGCAGTCAGGCTGTATTGCTTTGCATTAATTGCCTGTCAGATGATTATGCTCAGCAATCAGAAAGCAGGAACATGGAGGCTGGCTAAATGAACAGTGCCAGCAGTCTGATAATAGGGACATTCATAGCCAGACATTTAAAATCCAAGGTGAAATGCTGTAACGCAGACCAGCTATCTATTCAATAGGTAGTTAAACTATTTTCCAGAATAATGCTCCATTTACAATTATATTTTTCAATGTGTAAAAGCTAAAGGGACATCAGCTTAGAAATACCTGTCTATTGTTTTCCTACTTGATTAAAAGTAATGCACAGTTTTTTTAATGCAGCAACAGGCAAAAGATTTTTAATGCGGAAAAAAGGAACACTCCAATTGTCAGGAGGTTTAGGAAGCCCAGAACATGAAGCTACTTTTAACTTATTTTAAACCAACTAGATTTCAAATTGCATGCCCCTCTGAATTGTTTGTTCTATATTTTACCCAATGTTTAGAAGTCAGCTTAATCTTTTAAGTACTTTTTTCCCCTGAACATGAAGTTGTCTTAGTTGATGCACCAACATTGCGGTGTGAAAAAGTGGCTGTTATTTTTCTTTGAGTCAAACAAATGTCTGAGTAACATCTGAAACAGAATGATGGATTTAAAAATAGTAAGAATCCAGACTTTCTTCAGATGTTTTGAAAGAAGAAAAGTTTGCATGGAAGCACATTTTGATCTTAAGTTGCTAAATAATTTGAATAAATGCTATTTCAAGACTGTGCTCCTTTGTGGCCTATAAAGGCATATTGCTACTATAAAAGCTAGTTGTATAGGAACATTATTACAGGTCAATTAAATACAAACAGTACTTAAGATTCTACCTGTACTAAGTAGTGTCTTATTGCTTCAACTATGGGTTACTAATAACCTTAAGATTTACCAGTGGTGTCAGATTTTTATTCTAAACATGCAACTATTAACTGTGAAGGCCCATTCTGGAATTCCCAGTCATGCGAGTCTATTCACGTACAAGTAGTTCCACTGAAGTCGAGGAGACAACTTTAATGAGTTATCACATTCAGACCTTCATTGACGAGGAGAAAAAGGATCCCTGTAGTTGTTCCCCTATTTCATACACAACTTGATGACAGGGTGGACTGATTTAAATCAAAATTTAAATTATGAATTTTAATCATGATTTCAAAAAGCAAGCAAGAAACCTTGATTTAAATAAGTTTTAGTTGCATTTTACATTTGTACTTCAGTTATTTTTTTCTAAAGAAAGGTTGATTCTCACCGTTTGGTAACTTTTAAAACATGTTTATCTGCAACTAAATACAGCCTTTACACTAAACTTGACACCTTGCTAATCAGGAGGATGCACTATATATAATTGTCTAAATACATATGTAGATAACTTAATTTGCATTTATTCAGATTCTTAATTTTTACCTTTTTATTCTGTTAGAAAATGGTGAATGACTTACTAGATATTTTTTATTTGTGATTTGTAAAAAAAATGTATTCGGATGGAAATTCAAATTTGATTAAAAATACCCAAAAACAGCATTTACTTTAAAGAAAACTACCTTAAATGTGCTGGATACATTTAAAAGTTTATCAAAATATGTTTTGCCTTTAAAACTAATGTATTAAATTATTATCTGAACTTACTGTTTCTGGTCACCATGTCCTCCAAGATTTTACAATTAGTACATCTCATCCCCTCAAACTACATTGGAAAATAAAAACAAACCTTCCAGCTTTATCACTCAAATGATTTCTTAACTCTGAATGAACTAGTAATTGAACCAAACTGAATACACTGAAAAGAAAATATTCCCTGAACACCTGCAGAAGAGGCAGCTACTCTGCTGTCAAAAGCTGGTTCAGCATTTAAACTCTGGTTCCAGATGCTTAGCCAACAACTTCCATCAGCAGTTCAGTGGTATAACTTTAAAACATCAGCTACAAACATGTACTGCTTAATCGTTTAAATTAAACACAAAAATAGATCATAGTAAGTTTAGGCCTTAAACAACTGCCAATTTCAAATTAAATTTGAAATGAGTTCATATTTAATTTAAATAAAAAATATTTTTTTTAAATCCACCATGTTTGGTGTAAACAGCACTGTTTTTAGCCATTACAGACTTCAGGTTCAAACTGTTTCATATACTGATTCAGAACTTAATTTCTCCTATTACTGAAGCTATGTAAATTGATATCACATTATGTTTGCCTGGTAGTTCAAAGGGGACCTTAGTCCATACTTTATGTTCCTTACACATTACCAGAATTTAAGTTCAGGCTACATCTGTAGAGAGTACAACAATTTAAATCTAGAAGCAAAGATTCACTCAATTTCTCAAGCTGAAAGAAGTCCATCCAAAACATTAAATGGCAGCTAAGTAATTGCTTGCTTTAAGTTCATATCAGTGCGTGCAATGCAACGCTATACCAATTAAACTTTTATCTAAACAGAACTGTCACTACTAAGACTACATAGTTATGATTTCTTTTGGTATGGTCTGCTTTTTAATTTTTATTTTTATGGTAATTATTCAGCTCTGAAACCAAGTATAATGCATTACAAAAGTTCTTGGTGGTCAGAGAGCTGACCAGTCATATGATGCTAGCTATTCCTTATTTCAGTTGCTAAATTGCTCTAAAATATAGCTGAAAACACAAGCTTTCCTAATACTACTTTTCCATATATGCAGTTATTGTAGTTGCCACAGGTATATGGTGCTATTTTGAATGTGAAGAGAGGAGGACCATCCGAAGGTAAGTATGGTCCACATTGACATTTCCATCTAGTCATACTACCAGCATTAGTGACATGAGAAAAAAGTAAACTTTTCCAAAGCACACTACAAAAAAACTGACTTAATCTTTATCAAAGCTCTATGAGAATTCTAAAGATGCACAAAGTTACATAGGAAGCAAACTGTGTTCACTGTACTTTATACACACGTGAAGATTTTATACACCTCCCAGGAATCTGACAGTTCCAATTTTCATTTCAAACCAAGTGGTGAAGACCACTACAGAATTGTAAAGCAAGCTTAAAAGTGTAGCATCACCAATGGAAAAGATCTTTCTGCAGAGAATAGTGTTTAATGCCCCAGAGTTCTTATCTTCTGATTCCTGCCTATTTTTGTCTTGCAGTGTCCATCAGAACATGAAGGGGCCAGCTTACAGTTAGTTGTAAGCATATTATAAAGAAAGGTTTTTTTAGTTATTTGCATCCAATTAACAACTAAAAATGTTGATATTTAACTATCATTTTAATAGAAGAGCAATGCTAACTTGTGTAATATGGATGTTTGCAGAGAGAGTTTGATGTAAGCATTTCAGAAGTTCGTATTCGCAAATTGCCTTTACCAATTTAGTTAACATGTGAAGATTTACTTTAAGAAACAGCAATAATTGTAATAGTATTACAATTAAATGCTCAGTGATCTAAATATTAAGTATAATTAGGTATATAGATTTCTTCCATGAGGAAATTTTATTTCACTTCTTTAACGTGATCTTGTTTGTCAGAGGAATTGGTATATATTTGGGATGTGCCAACACAAACTTAAGTATAAGGAATTTTCAATTAGAGAAAACAGTATGCTGTACTGTTCAACATAAGATTTTAACTTATTTTCTTCAGGATTTCACAGTAATTAAGACCCATGAATCAAAACAGACGTTCTTAAATCTTTGATTACATTTTAAAAAGTGAGAAGATTGAGTGGCTGTTCAAAAGAGTTAGTAGCTATGATTTCATATGTAAAAGTGAGCTTTAATAGCCTCTGAATAATTCCTGAGCAATGAACCATATTTAGAAATGACTTCCCAAAGTTATATGCATGAATATATCATTCTGCAATTAATGAAATAAACCACTTAAAAATTATTCTGGATCACAGGGTTTCTCTGGATTTCAGGGTGGGTAGGAATGGTGTCCCTAGCCTCTGTTTGCCAGAAGCTGGGAATAAGCAACAGGGGAGGGATCACTTGATGATTACTTGTTCTGTTCATTCCCTCTGGGGCACCCTGTACTGGCCACTATCAGAAGACAGGCTACTGGGGCTAGATGCACCTTATGTTCTTATATTTACTACTCTAGAGTTATGGAGAAAAATGAAGAGTATAGTATGTACTTGAAATAGATTGCAGAGTAGGGTGGATAAAAATCAATGATTTTTTTTAAAAGTAACTTTATTTAAATCAGATTTAAATGCTTTTTGAGAAAAAATTCATCTACAGATTGTTTTAATTAAGATACATTATAGCTCAAAGATATCTCAAATTCAGATAATGGAATAGGGATTATAAATTCTGATTCTACAGTATGAGAAAATATATTCATGTAATGTTTAAGAAAAATTTTGTAAATGAGTTCCAACAGTTAAAGGATTAGGAACCCAATCTTATGGTGTTCCAGGGGCTTCTATATAGATTATTTAGGTTAATCTTGCTATCTACTCAATAGGACTCAGAGCTCATTCTAGAAGATACCATCAGAGATGCCTCGTTTTGCAGTTCTCCAATTGTGGATTTGTCTCCAGAGATAACATGCTTGTTAACAGCAAACATGCTTTTAAATAAATAAATACATACATACATAGGTGAGCAATAACAGACCTCAACCCTATTGTCCCTCTGCAAATGTGTACACAGAGTCAATCCCTTACCACTCTCTAAAAGTGCAAGATTGTTGGGGGTGGAACAGATCTGCACCAGGAGTAGTCTGGAGATAAATTTGAGAAAGGGGGGACAGGCAGTAGAAACAAAAGTGAAACTGAGCAGCATATTTCAGAAACCTTGAGGTCTTTGAGTGTAGCCTTCATTGATTTGAGATCTACCATACCATTCTCACTAAAAGGGAAAAGCAGGCCGTAAAAGAGACCCAGTTTGGGAATAAGAACCATTCAAGAAATATACATTTGCTGATGTTTTAAAGAAAGTCACACCAGTGAACTGGTGGAAGTCACTTAAGCACTTGGATTTAGAGACCGTTGAAGTGATACTCTCACTTTTAACAGCAGCAGCTTCTTCTGCTGGTGTAGAAAGAATATTTTTCTTCCTTTGGACTAATTCATGCCAAACTGAGAAATCATTTGGGACCTGAAAAAGCAGGAAAGCTTGTTTTTCTTTTTCAGGTTATGAACAGGAAAATGAAGGTGAAGACAACTGAGTTAGCTACAGAAGCCAATATTTTAAGTTTCTCATGTTGACCTGGCTGACAGTAGATTTAATTTTTTTTAAAATATTTAATTTAATTATTTTAGTTAAAAACAATTTTAACAAAAACAAACCTGATTTTAAAAAACTTGAATGATTAAATTCAAAAATTCATATGCTTGTTTTGTTAAAATAGGTGTTTGCTGCTAAAAGAATACATAATGTTTTAGTTTAAATAAAACAATTTAAATGTCTGTCCAGTAATGTTCTCCTCCTATTACAGCATGGCAAGAAAATTCTCCAAATATTAATGATTAACCTGTTGAATTGGAGATAGTTCACCTCCCAGTGACTTCATAAATATCTGCTTCAATTACCTTTGGTAAATGAAATAACCAATCATTCATTTTCAGATATAGCTGTAAAGCTAATCAGAAGTTTTTTCAAAGTAAATCACTTTAAAAATGTATAGTGTGTACCTTCTAAAAATGAAACCTACATCTGAGTTGTGAAGAATATGCATTAAGGTTATAACAACCAACAAGAATGCACTCTTATGTAGAAATCCATGATTAAATTGAGTCTTCCTGACTAGTGATTTAAATCAAATTCACCCTGTTGCAGAGTGGCTATTGAACAGACAAGGAAAGAAGTCAGCGTATGCTTCCTCTCCATTTGATTCAATTGAAGAAAATAATCCATATTAATAAGTGTGCCTAGGTTCTTGAAGTGCAAGTTTTAGGCCTTTGTCTCCATACTTCTAGAGCTATAGATTTGGCAAATAAACCCTTCTCTACATACAATTTGCACTGGTTTAGTTTTACTGTTCTATTTTAAAGGTGAGATTTTCCAAGGCACAAAGAGCACTTAGGTGCCCAGCTCCCATTGAAAGTCAGTGCCCTTGCATGCCTCAAATGGAGCATGAGGGAGAGGACACAGAAACCTTGCCATGGAGAAATGGAACTGCAATTCAGGAAACCTTGTATCTTGCCAGAGGAAACCTAAAACTAACTCATTTGTGCATGTATGTTACCAGCTTTAACCTTCTAAATTATTTCTTTTTCCTTAGTTAACTCTTCAGATAGTTGATTATAGGATTGTCTATCAAGTGTTGTCTTTGGTATGAGGTCTAAGGTGCAATTGACCAAGGGTAACTGATCCTTTGGGACTAGGAGTAACCTGAATATTGTGATTTTTGATGTAAGGGACCATCACAAAGGTAAGTTTGCCTGGCTGGCAAAACAGACCAGTAGTCAAGGGGTCTGTGACTCCATGGTTTAGTGAAACCCAAGTATAGAACTCTCAACCAATTTGGTGTTTTTGCCCTGCTTCTTGACAGTCTGCCCTGTGGTTGGCACTCTGACCCATGAGCTACTACTCCAAAGATCTTGATAGTATGTTTTCCAAATCAGAAGCTTTTCTGCACCCAGGATGCTAGCCTGGATACAATCAATCCAATTCTTCCAATACAATTTCTGCTGCCCTCTAAACATGGGATGCCTTTCCTTAGCTGATCTGCAATGCCTCCTGTGATTCAAATTATTAAGACCTACTTCTGCTGCCATAATCTGCAAAAAATTTGCCAACCAATAATTTGCTAGATGGAAAGGGAAGTTAGGGAGATAGCCATAGAACTAAGGTGTACTAGTCATCATCCTGACCACTCTGTATCCCCCTTTTCCCTTTCAGAGAGTAAACACCTCAGAACAGGGATGGTTTACAGTACAATATATTTTGTGCCACTAAAATAACATATAAACAACTTGGGTATATTCAGAGACCTGGTGCACATGTGGCATTACTTCTCTTACACATCTCCATTTGCCTGAAATAAACAATACGTTAACTACCTAGAAGCTTTTCCCCATGCTCATTCTACAGTACTAAAAGCATGTAAACAGAATTTTGAGATTAAAATACATATCTACACAACTTTAATTTCCTTCTGACCTCCAGCATCTGAAGGCAACACTTCAGTGGCAGATCCTTCTGCTAACCACCTTTACAGTCCAAGCACTCAAAGGGAGTACAGATGTGTGACTCTTGGCAGACACCCCTCCCCAGGCAACACAACACTGTACTGGTGAGACAACCTAGAGCAGAAACCCCATGTGTCACGCCCAACACTTTTTAATCAAGACCTGTGCCACAGCAGGTTTGTCTTAGATACTGCACTAACAAAACAGAGCAGCCACAGCTCAGAGACGCTGTCCCTACCACGTAAGGCAGAATAGTTAGAAGCACGTGCACAGGAGAGACCCAGCCCTCTCCCCCCCTGCATGAATGGGGGTGGAAGAAGCGCCAGCACATTCCTGAAATGCCCATTGGGCGACAGCCCCAGACCCAAACCTCATTGGCTTGAATTTGTCAATGGGATAGGAAAGGCATCCCGATTGGGGGGGAAGGGAGAGGAGGAGAAGGCTGAGCCAGGAAACTCACGTGTAATCGTGGTTCCAGCCACACTTCAGCATTGGGAGGGGGCTACTCCCTACCGCCTGCCAGGCTGCCCCACTGCGCCACAACCACAGACAGGGGATCCCCACGGATTAATAGTTCCTGCGGGGGAGGGAGGTTGTTATCTGAACCCGCTCTACGCATTACAGAGTTGGAGCTGTTGCGATACCCACCATGAGGGAACCCCCAGCCCTGCCTCCGCAGCAGAGAAAGACGACACGATCGCTCCCTCCCTACTGCAGGCTCCGTGGGCGGGGGAAGGTAGTGGATACCCACTCTAATGAGGGTCTGGACACAGGTGACAGCCCACCCTTTTCGCCTCAGTCCGGTCGCTTGGCAGCAGGGGATCCCGCCATAAAGGCGGCTCCCTCCTGGGTTTCGCTATCGGGGGAAGGGCCAGGCGCTAGCCGAATCCAGACTCAAGCCGCAGGGTGCGCACAGGGGAGCAGCCTCTGCAGCTGCGGCCCCTCCGCGTGCGCCGGGCAGGACTGCGACACTTGCCCCCACTACACCCCTGCCCTGCGGACACCGCGGCTCCCCTGGCCCGTCACCACATGTTGCCAGTAGGGCCCTATGGGCTCCACGCGGTGGAGGCGGGTGTCATGGCTCCTGCGCTGAGCCCGGTCACTGACTAACACCTTCGCCGGCACCGCGCCGCGGGCGGGCTGTGAGCGAGGCGCTGCCCGGGGCCCCTGGAGGGCAGGGGAAGGTCACACTCCGCGTGAGGCCGGACCTGGCAAGGCCAGGCCGGCGGTGATTGGGAGCCAGGCCGGCACCCCGGGCACGCACAGGCCGCGCCTCAGGCCGGGGGACGGTTACAGCTCCCCGCCCTCCCCAGAGCCTCACCCGGAACAGCGCCAGGCGCGCCCCTCCCCCCAGCCCAACCGCACCCCGAAGCAGCTCGCGGCGCCCACCGGCGGCAGCCCGGCTCCCCTCCGCCCGCCCCCAGCGCGCCAACCTGGGGATGGTGCGGAGATCGCCGGACCCCTTGCTCTGGTGCGGCTCCTGCGGCGAGGGCTGCTCCCGGGCGAACCACACCTCCAGCAGCTTCTCGGTCCCTTCGAAGAAGTGTGCACCGTTCTCCTCCATGGCGCGACAACTCGGCAACCAACAACCACAGAAATTAACCCCAGCCCGGCGGCCGCCCCGGCGGCTGCTGCTGCACGGGCCGCGCCGCCGCCGGGTCCCCGGCCGCGAGTCACCTTCCAGGAGATAACGTTATGTGACCCTTCAACCAAACCAACAGCAGCGAAACCGCCTGGGTGCGCGGCGGCTGCGGCGTGAGCACGGGGGTTACAGTCCGGGCGGGCGGGCGCGGGGCAGGCGAGGCGGTTCGGTTCCTTGTATTCCGTGTGTTCCCCTGTTGCAGAGAAGAGCGTAGAGCGAGCGCTAGCTAATGTCGCCGGCCATACTGTGTAAGCGAGGGGGCGCCGCGCACGCAGCCGCCTTTATACCCGCACAGGTAACAGGGAACTGGCCACAGAGCACGGCCATTGGACAGGCGCCTCTCGGCCCCGCACTCTCCCAGCTCCCATTGGACACCGCACCTGCCTGTCAACTCGTCTCGGCCTGTTCGACTCCACCCTCGACAGCAGCCCGCCCAGAGAGAGCTCTGTGAGTGGGAAAGCAGGCATGTGGGACTGCGAGCGAGAGCGACACGGGGAAAGCAGGAGTGTGTGTGGTGTGAGGGGCATATGGGGTGTAGGGGGAACGAGCGGAGAGCCGTGAGAAGGTGTTTAAGAGTGAGGTATGGGGCTGGGGATGTTAGTGTTCCTGAGGCTGAGAAGGGAGGAGTGTGACACAAGCTACTTGTGTGAAAGAAAGGGGGTGAATAGGGAGAATATTTTTTTCAACATGGTGCAAACCCCAGTGTATTAAACTAAATCAACATTAGCCAGTTGTAAATAGATGTAAGTGTGTCCACAAAGGGATGTGCACCAGTTTAACTAAAACAATTTAACTACATTTAATTTAAAAATTAATTTCAGTTAAAATGGTGCAACTTTTGTGTGCAGACATGGCAGATGTATAAGAAATAGCTTGTGTGTGAGAGAGAAACAACAGTGATAGTGTAAGGGAAATCGTATGTGTGAAAGAAAAAGGGGTGATTGTATGTGTGTGAGGCCTTGTCTACACACAAAAGTAGTGTAGGCTTAACTACATTTTTTTTTAACTGATAAAGTATCAACTTAAGGTAAATTGATATAAGGCACTCTTAAACTGATTTAAGTGTCCATGCAGAGCAATTGCACCAATTTAATGAAAGAAGTTTCTAAAATAATTTAGTTACATTAGTACAATTTTTGCATGTAGACAGGGCATGGGAGAGTGAGCGAGCAAAGTACAGTACAGAGATCATCAGATGATGGTGATACAGAGAGTACAATATTTGCTTGTGATATGTCCATTTTATGCTGCTCTGTATGTGCAAAGGGGTTGTGAAGCCACTGTATCTTGGCAGCTGGGATTTCCTCCTGTGAGAAAGTTCCCAGGAGGGGAACTTATAGTGCTACTGTAGTTCTACGCCAACCACCATTTTTCAGCTTTTTGATATTGGGAGCATGACTAAGGGAAAGGGTGCATAGTCAGAGTGGCTCCACATTCCAGCTATCCCTGCCTGCCAGAACATCACCTTGGGTTAATAGGCAGCTGGATGCTGGGGACCACCAGCCCCAGAATACAGGGAGCACAAGGTAGCATAAAGCTACCTTTGTCCTTGCCCATTTCTGTCCCATGCTGAGCATACCTTGATCAGAATGAAGAATCCTTTCCAAAGAGGGAGTGATGAAAGAATGTCCATGTTTTAGTGTGAGCAAAAGAAAATTGACAAATTCCCCATACTGCTTCAGCCCTTTACACCATTCTGGTAGAAAATTGGGGCAGTGTAGTATATAGAATCAACCCCTGGAGAATATTCCCTTTGTACAAGGATTTCTTGTTTTGTGGATAGCTGATTGAATGGTTATTTTTCAGCTGCTAAGTGAAATTTGTGTGTGTGTGTGTGTGTGTGTGTGAGAGAGAGAGAGAGAACAAAAACGGTAATGTGTTGGGTGGAGGGGTTCCTCTGCTAAACACAGTTCAGTCATACTGTTGCCTGATTTGCTTATTCTCTGTATCACATTTCCAAGGACACTTTAGAAGGATACAGATAGAAAAAACTAGTTGCTGCTGATCTAGTCTGTGCACATAAAGAAGACTGTGCACTTTCAAGACATTTGACCAGTTTCTAGGCAAAAGCGTTAATTGTTTTTATGTATCTGTACTACTCCCAGCCCAGTGCTGCCCTCCCACATTCATCTTGATTTAGCAGCCTTGGTTCTCCCATTTCTACTTGCATACAAGGCAGTAACTACAGCCAGCTCCCTGCTTCAGTGGGTCAAATGTTAGTGGTCAAAATTTCTCTCTGCAAACACAAGTTGTTCATTTACCTTATGGAAATTCTGGTTTGTTTTTATGTCTGTTGTAACTAGCGATGATAGTTCTCTTATTTACTTGCTAATTATCTATTGTTAGTGTCTACATCTAAAAACAGTCAAAATAGTCAAGGCATGGGGGTTTTATATGTTTGTTACATAGGGGCTGTATAGTGGATTTCTTGTACACAACTAGTTGCTATTCTGATGTATTATATTAGATATCAATAAAAAATACAAAGTGCTGTCCTTCCATCTGACCCCCTTTTAGGAGCCCAGTAAAATTCTGAGGGCAAGCTCAGAATTTGAAAAATATTAGTAAAGCGCAATGATTAGGTGAACTTACGTCAGGTAAAATGGTAAGGGCATAGGTGTATTTAATGGATCATATCTCAAACACCCCTCTACCCCGATATAATGCTGTCCTCGGGAGCCAAAAAAAAAAAATCTTACCGCGTTATAGGTGAAACTGCGTTATATCGAACTTGCTTTGATCCGCTGGAGTGCGCAGCCCCGCCCCCCCAGAGCGCTGCTTTACCACGTTATATCTGAATTAGTGTTATATCGGGTCACGTTATATCAGGGTAGAGGTATATTAGCTAGTAATATAAAAATGCAAGTGCATAATCAATATAAATAAAGGGCTAGTTTAGTTTGATTCGTGAACCTTTGAATAACCTTTTTTTCAAAAGGAGTACAAAACAATGTTTTTGGCTTAGTATGTATCCTGTTATTCAATTATTGAAATGTCCTCGATTTGGGGACAAACTCCCAAGGATGAAGTAACAATGAGAGATTAGGATGACCCAGACAAATATAATCACGGTAAACAAAGTCCCCAAAATCCCACAAACCTCTGTCAAATATTAAGATTGATAGTTTTGTTAATATATACAAGTTATATAATTTAGGGTGTAATGTGGAATCTTATATTTGGTCATAAAATATTATGTGACAAATAAGAGGAGAGTGGTGTTGATAAAAGTATGGTGTCATCTTGGGTATATAAGAGTGTATGGAGACTTAAGTCTTTGCCTTTGTTTATGTACACCTTGTTTGTACGTACAGCCAAACCTTTGCCTGATATACCTCAGTTGATCTCTGGTGTGGGGCAGTTTGTACCTATGCTGAAATAAACCTGTTCCTTGGATGTGAACTCAGGAATTAGCAGTGGTGTTGTATGCTACAGTAAGCAGTGGTTGTCTGTTTTGCTAGGTTTCTAAGGTACCTGTGGACCTGTTTCGTTGTCCAGAAAATATCCTTACAATAACTTGAATATTTAGAAAATATCCTTACAATAACTTGCAAAATTCTGTATTTGCTGAATAGCAAAGAAATAGTTCTTACGTAATCACTGGCCAGTTTTGTGAAAATTATGCCTTAATTAAAAAAAAAGTTTGTGACCTTCCCACAATTTACTTAAAATGAATTATTCAATAGCTAAAAAGAAAAATACATAAAATGTTAAATAATCACTCAGTGAAGTTTTTTTAAAGGTAAATTACACCCTCAGGCCAAGAATTTCAATTTTGATGCAAGTAATATGAACTAAAGAGCTAATGTAAAAGCTAATAGGTGCCCAGATGCCACAGTAGTGGGTTGTACAAACATTAATTTATTAATCCTCACAACACTACTGTGACGGGTAAGTTTCATTCCCGTTTCACAAGTGGAGATATTAAGACAAAGGTAGGTGGTCTGAGTTTCACAGGAAGAGCTTTTTAAGTGACTTGTTCAACGCCTCAGAGTGAGTGCATGAGAAGCAAAAACAAGAACTCGTGATCTTGACTCATAACTCTGTACTTCCTACAGCTCATGTTGCCTCTTGAATAAAGAGTGTATATGTAAAAAATGTTAATTAAAACAATATTCATATATAAACCCCCTCAGAAATGGCAATTTTTTATGTTATAATAATAGTATTTATATTTAAAATAAATAGTATATAGTTTTAAATGATGTTCTCTTATTCATACAGCATAGCACAGTAAGTGAACATGGCACACTAATTAAGATATACTTATGAATTATACATTTCTTACAATAGATATCTTGCAACATCTTTGTTATTCTTTATTTTTCAAATTAAATTTTCACATGGATTCTCAGCTCATCTTTGTTTGGCAATGATTGTCAACTAGGTATTCAGGCATATTTGATTAATATACTGTTTAGAATGATAAATGTAGGGTTTTTTTCCTTTTAGCTGCAACCACTGTTCAGGAACACTTAGCTGAATAGTTGTTGCAATGTGTTCTAGTCAATAACTTTTTTCTCTATACTATAAATACAGTGGAAGATTGTGGTACTGTTAAGTTGTTTTCTATTTGTATGTGTAATAAAATTTTTTGTAGTATGTCTCAATTCTCAGTTTTCTGAAAGCCTCTTATGTCAGTTAACACATACGTATGTCAAACTTCAACTGAAAATTATTTTTGTTAAATTTATGTGACTGAGAATAAAGGATTTGTTTTAAAACTCAAATATAGGATCAGTAGTACTTTATGATACCTTTGAGATAGTGATGACTTTTAGTGATAATACTAAATAGGAAAATTACAGTTAGGACCCTAGAAATCCCTAAAATCAACAGATTAAATGGTACAAACAAACCAAAACTAATCCCAAACTCTTTCCTTATGGGCCTGATTTTCTAAACTGTACTTGCAAAAGAGCATCCACTGACTTCAGTGGAATGCCCCATACCTTCTAATGGCAATATAAACATACTGGGTGTCTTTTTCACCTTCCCTTTCCCCCATTTGGCTCACTTTATTTCAATCAAAAGGAATTCAGTACACAAACAAAGGCCTTGACCCTGTAAATATTTACACACATTTAACTTTATGCCCAAAAATAGACATATTTTGAAGTCCTTTATAGTACTCATATGTGTAAAAGTTATTCACATACAAGTGTTTGCAAGAATGGGGTCAAACTGATGACAGAGAGGGAGGTGGGATGACTTCTCTTCAGTATCACAATTTTATTTCCCCTATAAGAGGAGAAAAGTGATTTTCCTCTTTACCAATACCACCAGACCACCTTAAGAATCTAGCTAGAGATCGATCCAGTTGACACGCCATCTGAAAGGAGGCTACATCCCATTTGGATTTGCTGCAATGATGATGAAGAAAAATGCCATCTTTTAACAATGTATAAGTTAGTTACAGATCTTCAAAGGGGGAAAAATTGGGCTTATTCCCCTTTGTTTCTTTAGATGTATAAGAATTTAAAGTGTTTGGCCAAAAACAGAGTTACATTTTTTTTTTTAAACCACTAGAAATTCAGGTTGTCTATTCTGAAAGATGCTGGTGACTGAAGAACTAGAGAAACTGGCATAGTAAGAAACTGAAAGCTGAGTAATTGAGAAGGGATTTTAAACTGTTTAGAACTCTTACCCCCCACCCCCGTATTAATGCCATTTTAATTAAATGCATTATGTGCACTTAGGAGACTTTGTAAAAGTTTCCAGAATATACATCTAATGGAAAGGATGGCAAACTTTCATATCTTGAGATACTCCCTTGCCTCCCCATTCTCTGCAAACCCAGAAAAGACTAGACTTACATGCCTGATATTTCTAAAGGTAAAATACAAGGAATTTGTTTAAAAACTAAACAAAACAGGCCTTCTTTATACACAAAGCTGCAAGAAAAGACAAACCCAAATTTTAAAGATCTTTTGTAGATCACCTTTTGTAGATATCAAGAAACTGGACAGTGCAATAGAAATTAAAGGAATCAACCGCAGGTGGATGGAATGTTAGCACTAGGGAAGTATTTTATTTACAAAGAAGAGAAAAGCCATTCTCTTCCTTTTAAGATCTCACAGACAAGAGCTATGGTCTAAATTAATTGAAAAGGCTTTTCATAGAGACAAAGAATAAACTATAAGCCTTTGCTTCAGCTAAACAGCACAAAGAGAGGAAAACCCACAGCTCAAATCCAGATAGTATTGTTTCCTCTTGTTCTGAATTACACACACCTTTGTAGGAGGTAGGACATCTTGAGTTGTTTTCCATAAAGTTCACTGAAGGAAGCTAGGCTACTAGAATGCTCCATTCCTATCATAGTGTTAGCTTGTGCAGAGACATGGGATTGTTCGTGGTGGGTTTTAACCAACTTGATTTAAGGATAATTTATCACATCAATCACAAAAATATTGTAGAAAGGTTGTTTATATATGGTAAGTGAATACTTCAAATGGGAACCAGAGGTTTACAATATTAAAATTATGATAATATTGCCAAAACTAAGTATTAAAAAAAATCATGAGCCAGGCATCAAATTCATGAGGTTTGCTTGAAAGTAATGAGATTTTCTTAAAAATAATAGTTTTAAGTTTTTATTTGATTTCTGATGTTGAATTTTTGTGGTTCAACATTTTTAAGTTTCTCTCTGCAACAATGAGGGATGGAAACTTATCTGTTTTTCATAAGGTGAGATTTCCACATAGTCACATGAATCCAGGAGCTGGGTGTAAGAAAAAGATTACATATCACAAGATTTACAATACAATCATGAGACTTGGCAACATTATGATAAAAAAATTAGTGTCTCTGCCACAATTTTATATATTATACAATACTTCACCTATAAATTACAAGATATTTCCCATACCGAAAAGCAGTAGAATCTGTGTGGCTAAACTACCGAGAACTCTAAAAATGCATGTATAATTAGCTGGATTACAACTGAAATAACCTATTATACTTTTTCAGTGGCAGTGTGATTTAAGTTTCACTATAGCAGCATTCACTGCTCGCAATGCTATAGCTAAGCTTGTGTCAGCATTTCCAAAATAAAACCTCCTTTTAAATACAGATCATGACTCAGCTCTGAAATTTGCTCTAGAATTAATCTTGACAGAGAGCTTGTTTTTGGACAATACAAAAGTAATAGTTTATCCATTTTGGGGATAGGAGGGCAACACTTTTCCTAGAGTTGGGCAAAATTGGTTTTGATCATAGAGGTATAGGAGGTGCATACAGAAAATCTTTTTTTTTAAACCTGATTTTAAAATCAGCCTTTTTTTGATGTTTCATCTGTTTTCCATTTAAGTGAGTTGCACTTTATGACCTTACCTTTGGTAAATATTTCTGTAGCAATATAATCTTAACCTTCCCTTTATGTTTTCTACATTGTTTTATCTGAGAGATTCAGTCTCCGTTTGTAACTGTGAGTTTAAGCCCAAGCTATGCTACTTGTATAGTGTGCTACAAGACATTTTTTGTCTGGACTTTCCACTAACTGAAGGTTCTGAGATCTCCCTGTGTCACTGCACAATGCAGAATTAATGTTCCCTGCAGAATTCTATTTTTCCCCACAGATCTGTGATTTCTAACAAAATGCTTCCTTCTGATGGAAATAATAAATTCAGCCCCATGCTTGGCCTGTCAGCAGGAGGACTAGCCACATGGGGCTGTCAGCAGGAGCCCCACCATGCGCATGGCTGTCAGCTGGAGCCCCAACTGACTGGGGCTGTCAGCATGAGCCCCAACTGCACAACATTTCCTGAATCTTTATTGTCTGTATTGTTTCAGACATACTTGCTGACAGGTATTTTGACATAAATTACCAAAATAATTGCAGCTGGTGTGATTTTGTTATTTTAATAAATAAAACGTGCAGAACTTTACAGAATTTTTAAATATTGTGTGCAGAATTTTTAATTTTTTGGTGCAGAATTCCCCCCCAAGAGTAGTTACTTTACTGCTGGAGTTTCTGTTTATAGTGAGCTACTTTTGCATGGCAGGTGTGATGATCATGGAATATACGCTTCCAGTTGTAAAGAAAAGACATATTAAGGGACATAGTCAATTTAAAAACCATGACTTTTTTTTTTTTTAAATACAATTGCAGCAAACACCTAAGATAATTATACCTGAAAAATTAAAATAAATAAATTTACCCCAGTTTGTTTTGTATATGTGGCAAGATATACTTGTCTTTTGGGACGCAGATGGAGAGCTCTTCTGGTTTGGCAGCACTGTCAAACTTGTTCCCGGAAAGAAAGCCTTCTGCCCTTGAGTCACATGGTCAACACAGGCTCTCCCACCTCCCCCCATAGTTAGTGCCCACAGACCCTCCCCAGGGTATCCTGGCCCTTGAGGCGTCCTTGTTGGCAAGGAGATTGAGATACTGCCCTTCTGTCTCCTCCCAGGCTAGCCTCCTCACTGAGGTTTACCTAGGGCTTTTATAGCCCTCTCCTGCCCCAGCCCAGCTGTCACTACTTAGCCCAGCATGTTCGTCTGAGCCAGCCCTCAATAGGGCTTGCACCTGGGCTCCCTGCTGAGTACCTGCATCTCTACACCTGGCCTGCCACACTTTGTAATAAGAGTAACACACACACACACACACACGTATGTTGTGGCAGGAGACTGAACTTTATTTCTTGGCCTACATCATCTGATATTGGTAAGGTTACAAAAGGTTAATATCCTGACTCTAAAGCAGGCCTGGACAGACATTCTATCACAGATGCTTTGTCATAGGATCATAGAATATCAGGGTTAGAAGGGACCTCAGGAGGTCATCTAGTCCAACCCCCTGCTCAAAGCAGGACCAATTCCCAACTAAATCATCCCAGCCAGGGCTTTGTCAAGCCTGACCTTAAAAACCTCTAAGGAAGGAGATTCAACCACCTCCCTAGGTAACCCATTCCAGTGCCTCACCACCCTCCCAGTGAAAAAGTTTTTCCTAATATCCAACCTAAACCTCCCACACTGCAATTTGAGACCATTATTCCTTGTTCTGTCATCTGGTACCACTGAGAACAGTCTAGATCCATCGTCTTTGGAACCCCCTTTCGGGTAGTTGAAAGCAGCTATCAAATCCTCCCTCATTCTTCTCTTCTGCAGACTAAACAATCCCAGTTCTCTCAACCTCTCCTCATACGTCATGTGCTCCAGCCCCTAATCACTTTTGTTGCCCTCTGCTGGACTCTTTCCAATTTTTCCACATCCTTCTTGTAATGTGAGGCCCAAAACTTGACACAGTACTCCAGATGAGGCCTCACCAATGCAGAATAGAGGGGAATGATCACGTCCCTCGATCTGCTGGCAATGCCCCTACTTATACAGCCCAAAATGCCATTAGCCTTCTTGGCAACAAGGGCACACTGTTGACTCATATCCAGCCTCTCGTCCACTGTAACCCCAAGGTTCTTTTCTGCAGAACTGTTGCCTAGCCATTCGGTCCCTAGTCTGTAGCAGTGCATGGGATTCTTCCGTCCTAAGTGCAGGACTCTGCACTTGTCCAAATTAAACCTCATCAGATTTCTTTTGGCCCAATCCTCTAATTTGTCTAGGTCCCTCAGTATCCTATCCCTACCCTCCAGCATATCTACCTCTCCTCCCAGTTTAGTGTCATCTGCAAACTTGCTGAGGGTGCAGTCCACGCCATCTTCCAGATCCTTAATGAAGATGTTGAACAAAACCAGCCCCAGGACTGACCCTTGGGGCACTCCGCTTGATATCGGCTGCCAACTAGACATGGAACCATTGATCACTACCCGTTGAGCCCGACAAACTAGCCAGCTTTCTATCCACCTTATAGTCCATTTATCCAGCCCATACTTCTTTAACTTGGCGGCAAGAATACTGTGGGAGACCGTATCAAAAGCTTTGCTAAAGTTAAGGATTATCACATCCACAGAGCCAGTTATCTCATCATAGAAGGCAATTAGGTTAGTCAGGCATGACTTGCCCTTGGTGAATCCATGCTGACTGTTCCTGATCACTTTCCTCTCCTTGGAGTGCTTCAGAATTGATTCCTTGAGGACCTGCTCCATGATTTTTCCAGGGACTGAGGTGAGGCTGACTGGCTTGTAGTTCCCCGGATCCTCTTCTTTTTAAAGATGGGCATTACATTAGCCTTTTTCCAGTCATCCGGGACCTCCCCCGATCACCATGAGTTTTCAAAGATAATGGCCAATGGCTCTGCAATCACATCTGCCAACTGCTTTAGCACCCTCGGATGCAGTGCATCCAGCCCCATGGACTTGTGCTCGTCCAGCTTTTCTAAATAGTCCTGAACCACTTTTTTCTCCACGGAGGGCTGGTCATCTCCTCCTCATGCTGTGCTGCCCAGTGCAGTAGTCTGGGAGCTGACCTTGTTTGTGAAGACAGAGGCAAAAAAATCATTGAGTACATTAGCTTTTTCCACATTCTCTGTCACTAGGTTGCCTCCCTCATTCAGTAAGGGGCCCACACTTTCCTTGACTTTCTTCTTTGTCCATACTTTGGAGCCAAGGGTAATTCATGCATCCCTCCAATCTCTTGAGTGACTGGGAAAAATGACAAAACACAGAGAGAATAATTTTGATCACTCCACTTAGAGCCAGAACAGTAGTTGCCAAGTCCACTTCCAATAACAGAATTGGGCTTGTTTTTTTAAAAAGGCGCTTTAATGTTTTGAGAACCACGGGTTGCAGTTTTTTGGGATTATTTTATTTGGAGGTCGCTTATTTGGGCTTTTTTGTAATAGGTGACTTTAACACAAAATTATAGTTTAAAAATGGTTGTAGGAGTGGTTTTGCGAATTGACTGGTGTCATATATGAATATCATTAGAATTTTAGAATCCTCCTACCTCACTCCAGTTCAATTAAGAAAACACACCCAAATTCATTAACTTTCTGGACCACCCACTTGACACATCTCATGTTCCAATGTATTGTCCCACACCAGGATATGCCTTAATGGTTCAACTCGGAAATGTACCACATTGAGACAAGAGAGACCATGGAGGATGGAGAGAGCAAGGCTGACCTTTTTAAAAAATGTAAGTACACACAACTTTATTATTGTAATATTTTAATGTGTAATTTAATGTTGTATGCAGCAAAACTAGAACTACTAAAAGAATAATGGAATTTGTATAAAACACCCCACCTCCAACCTTTGAAATGGGTTGGGCTTGTTTTGGGCTTACTCTGAAAGACAGTGCTCCTTTTTTTTTTTTCCATGGAGTTCTCAGGAGCCCCCTCTAGCTCTCTGTCCAGATCTACTGAATCAATAAATGTCCTAATTCAGCACCCCAATATTTACCTTTTAATTTGGCTGCTTGAGCTGTGGGATTGTAATTGTTGTCTGACCTTACTTTTTCTAACATTGTATAGGATATACTTCATTCTAGAAAGCCATCCACACTGAAATTCTGATCACAAAAGTGGAAAATATTCTCAGTATGTGCATTGGATAATTTAAAGTTTCCAAGTTCTTCCTTTGTTTCTTCTATCCTGGATTACCTGGTTAAAGGCTGAGTCTTCCCCTGTGAGTGAATTCTTCTCAGAAGTCTCTGTGCACTATTACCTTGTGGGCCATTTTAACATGTTCAGTCACCCTATGGTAAAGACATTCTTGAAAGGACTGCTTAATGCTTTTCTTCAAAGACCCTATTCTGATATGGGATCTCAATTTAGTGCTTGCTTGGTTTTTAGAGGCACCCTTTGAGCTCTTGTGAGCTCTTTGTTTCACAAGGTCTCTCCTCTTTCCTTATGGAAATTTGGTAAAGGGACTTGATCCTGCATGGGGATGTATGGTTTTGGGTGTGTTCAGAGTGAATGTACTGTCATTTGTCTTTGGAAAGGAGGTAGCCCTTCCTCTGAGAAAGTGAGAGGAGATGGCCTCTCTCCTAAGAGGGGGATGGTTAAGGGACAGAGGCATGCAGCAGGGAAACTAAGAGAAAATGAGAGAGCAAAACAGAGTCTGGGAGCAAATGAAGAGAAATGGAGAGACAGATAGTGGGGACAGAGGGAAACCGGGACAGAGAGTAAATTGAGAGACTGAGATTGAGCTGGACAAACAGATGTGCAGAAGAGGTTCCTTTAGTTTAAAGCTGACTGGTCAAGTCAGTCCATGTTTGATAACATGTTCCTGAGCCTCAGTTTCTGAGCATCGGCAGAACAGGAGAACTATGGGTCCTTCAGATCCTTTAGGTCTGGCCTTATGTGTGTCCCCTGCAAGCGAGCATCACTGGAGTCAAGTCCATCTCTTCAGAAAATCATGAGAGGCACCTGAGGCTCAATGATTGACTTGGCGTTAAGACAGTACCCAGTGAGATATCTGGGGAAAGGGGAATCTTGAACTAGCTAATAATCATAATAACCTATAAGATAATAGCCTGTGCATTCAGGGATAGATATATTTTGAGGGTTATATTTAGTTAAGTACACTGAGTAATAAGTTATAGTGTATATATTTTCAATTGGTTATACATTTTGTTATTATACATATTCTTAATCTATTTAATGCTATTGTAGGTGGAATCCAATTCTGTTTATTCCTGTTTAAATAAAATCCCTGTTATTTTTTTTACAACCAGTTTTATTATTTTGGCTACCATTAAAAAAATCTTTTTATCATGGTGTAATCCCCAAACCCTCCAGCTCTCCCCTGCCTGGTAAATTTTACCACCACTGTGACAGACCATTAATAAATCTTGTTCAGTGGTTTTGGAACAGAGTGATCTTCAGATGCATTTCAAATTATAACACATTAAGGCTATTCTGAGAGGTCTGTTTACACTTACATGAGTGATTGCCATAAAGTAAGTGAATTACTTCTTCTGTCAAATGATGCTTCTGACAGATGATCCTCCCTTCAGACTTCCATAAGCACATAAGTTGTGTTTCATCTCCCTTCTACATTTTTGCCCAAGGTCATGTCTTAGTTCTATCTTATCCAGACCATTATTCTCATCAGGGAGAAATAAGGCTCTATGTCTGAGATGTAAAAATGGCACTGAGCTGCTATTTAGGCAGGACTACAGCATTTAGGAGGCCCATTTCAGATAAGACCCTGTTTACAACTTACCTATATATTATAAAGGGTAGCTGTTCCTACACAATTCCTGTCTAAGTGATCAGGCTATTTACAGTGCGAGCATAGAAGTTTCAAGTTCCAGTACTAGAGGGAACTGGAACTCACTCCACTAGAATTTAGCCAGGATCTATGGCATGCCTTTGTAACGTATCATGGTAATACACAGAGCTACTTCAAGTTTGGTTTGCTTGTTTATTCATTCGTGCTTCCACACTTGCCATTCAGAATGGATGCTCACTTGAGAAGGTCAATTCCATTATCTATTAATTTAGAATTCCTCAGCCCACTTCCCTGGAGGTTGTACTGCTTACTACCTACCCCATCCCCATGTACTCAATGACTGATAATACGCAGAGGCCACCTTAGTTAAAAAGAGAGGTTACTTATAAGTTACTGGAGTCCTCAGAAAGAGTTTTGTCCCTGCATAATCTTACAGGATTTGCCCACCTTCTCCTCTTCCTCAGTGTTATGGTCTAAATTTTGGACTCTGAAGTTCAACAGAAGGAACTTAAGCAGTTGGTTGATGCACCTATCTAATATAACCTTGACCCCAAGTTCTTGGTACTACCCAGGACCCTTTTCAGGCACGTAGTATACACAACTCCCCCTGCAGTTTCTAAAGTCCCATACAGTCAGAAGGTGAATCCTACAAGGGAAAATATGCAGAGGTAATTTCAAAGAAGAACCTGTTGATGTTATCTGAAATGGGCCTCCTAGGAGCTCACAGAGATAGTGAGTCTGCAGCAAAAACCATAGCCCAGATAAGTGAAAGTGCTGATTATTTATCACTAGGTCTATGCTAGACTCCCTTCCCTGAACTTTTCCATTGTTCCTAACATTGTTGCAGCGCCACAGGTAGAAGCAATGGTAGAACTGCTAGCATAGGCAAGGTGTCAGTGACTGCTGCATTTTCAACACCAGAACACCTGTAGTGCCAGCAGCTTTTGGAAATTGACTTGATTTCTTGACAACAGTGTTCCTTTAATCAAACTACATAAAGGATGCCCAGATACTATAGTAATAGGCACCATATATATGCATGTAATAATGTGCAAATCTGTATCTAGTCTGTCACTAAAATATGAGATTTATGGCTTTCCCTTGTAGTAAACGGATGGTAGCATAATAGGCTATTGAGAGATCCAAGCATGAGTTCCTAGCTACCCTCTTGCTTCCAAGGCCAGTAGGGACTTCGAGCTCTGGATATTCTCAGTCACTAGCTTGTTATTCTTGAGCAAGATCTGTCTGACACACAAAGAGACACTGACAATCTCAGGTCCAGCCCTTCCCCCTTAGAGAAAAGGCTGCCATGGAATGGGGGCTTTTGATGGTGAAAATTATACAGCGCTTATTTGATGATGCTACAGAGTATTGATTTTTGTTTTGAAGTTTCCTCACAGATCAGTACTTATGGTATAAGTATCTATTTGCAGTTACCTTAAAAACATGTGTCTGCAGCAGCATTCTTCTAGTGTCCTGTACAATAGTCACTCAAAGAAAAATCACTGGCATGTTAGAATTCAGAGAATCCAGAAAATCTGTCCTTTACGAACTAATTGCTAGTATGGAGGCATTCATAAACAACTGTGGCTAACCAAAAATTCTTGAAGTTATCAAGATTCCAGGGAGAATTAAAAAACTTGCTTGATGGCCAAAAAACACACACTTGAAATGTCTGTTTCTTATTTTGAGTTTTGATCCTTCCCACAGACACACATTAGCGTAGAAGAGGGCAGAATTTAGTCCTCTAAAGAATACATTTTAAGGCCGAGGAGACCACTATGATCATATAGTGTCCTCCTGCATAACATAGGCCATTGAATTTCATCCAGCGATTCCAGCAGTTGAAGTGTTTGTTCTTTGCTACTATGTAAGTAAATACTATCAAGCCCAGTGATTTGTGGTTGAACTAGAACATCTCTTTTAGAATGAATTCAATCTCAATTTAAAGACTTCAAGGAATATGAATTTACCAATTTCTTCAGTAAGTTGTTCCAATAATAGATTACCCCCACTGTTGAAGTCCATTCACTATTCTACAATAAAATATAAAAAGTTATTTTCAGTATGTCTGACTCTTGCAGCACAGAATCTGAGATTGGGAGTTGGTGAAAGTAAACTAAGACTCAATCCAGATCAAACTGAAGTGATAATAGTTGGAAGAGAGTATCATATTGGAAAAACAGGTAGTAGTTGAGTCTGTCTCTTCTGTTAACAGGGATATCTTCCCTTTGTCAAGATAATTCACAAACTTCAATCTTACTAAAACCATCTCTACTTCATGAGTCTCAGATAGCATTGGTGTGCAAAGGTCTGGACCCACGGTACCTAAAAGGCCACTTGAAGCTCAAGAATGAAGACTGTGGTCAACAACTCAGCTCCTCAGACACAAGACAGGTAGCTACTGCAAAGGTTAAGCTTGTTTATGCAGGAAACAGAGGTCCCAGAGACCATCCAAGACTGAAAAGCTCTTGCAGGATCTAAGAAACACCTCAGTCATCATTGCTCCCATTCCAAGGGCAAGGCACACTCCTTTGACCTTGCCTTAATTAATAAACACACACAACATCCATAAAATAAAAAATAAACAAAATCAAAACTCAGTTTTCCCTTTGGAGAGGAAGATGGCAGAAGAGGAGAGTCACATGACAAGGGCTAGTCATTTTGCTTAATACATTTCCAGAAGATGCTCAGATGCTACAGTGATGAGGACAGTATTAAAAAAATGAATAGAATAAAATTCCAAGTTCAGGTAAAGTGAGGCATGAAGAGGTTAAATTACTTGTTCAAAGTCCTCTTCAATGGATGCTTCAGAGGCAAGAAGAGAACCCTGGAGTCCTGCTTCAGATGAATTACAGACTTAGGCCCCAGTTCTGCAACAGACTCTGCATAGGTGCGGGGATATGTTTGAGTGGAACCAATTGCAGGATTATGGCTTTCAGGACTAAATTTGTCACTGATCTTCACTCAGAAAAACCCAAATGATTTCAGAGGGTGTTCTTTCTAAAGTAATGTTAGGATTGACACAAGCACAAGGTAACTCTAAACCACAATATTATTATAGCTATTAAACAATTGTGTTATTCAGACCATTTAAAAATAAGATAACCTAACTCTGAATGTTTTCAATATTTTAGAACCTTCTAGAAGACTATGGAAATTATAGAAGGAGCTCACTCAGTCCAACATTGGGCCCTACTACTTCCCCAGGGAATCAAACTTCACACTGCAGGAGTTTTCACAATGAACTTCCTCTTCTAGGAATCTGATATACTGAATACAAATCACAAATCTAATCAGCCTCCTGCTTAGGGTTGCCAACTTTCTAATTGCACAAAACCGAATACTTTTGCTCCACCCTCTTCTCCGCCCCTTCACCAGGGCCCCTGCCCTTCCCCTTCTCTGAGGCCCTGCCCCCACTCACTCCAGCCCCCCTCCCTCCATCACTCGCTCTCCCTTTACTTTCACTGGGCTGGGGCAGGGAGTTGGGGTGCAGGAGGGGGTGAAGGCTCTGCCTGGGGGTGCAGGCTCTGGGGTGGAGCTGGGGATGAGAGGTTTGGGGTGTAAGAGGGGGCTCTGGGCTGGGTCCAAGGAGTTTGGAATGCTGGAGGGGGCTCAGAGTTCGGGCAGGGGGGTGGGGTGCAGCAGGGTGCAGGCTCCAGGACAGAGTTTGGGTGCAGGAGGGTCTCAGGGCTGGGGTAGGGAGTTGGGGTACAGGAGGGGGTGTGGGCTCTAGGAGGGGGCTCAGGGCTGGGGCAGAGGGTTGGGGTGCGGGAGGGGGCACGGGGTGCAGGCTCTGGCAGGGAGTTAGGGTGCAGGAGGGGGTTCCGACCAAGGGCAGGGGGTTTGGGGTGCAGGCTCCAGCTGGGCAGCGCTTACCTCAGGTGGCTCCCGGTCAGCAGCGCAGCGGGGCTAAGACAGGCTCCCTGCCTGCCCTGGCTCTGCAGTGCTCCAGAAGCGGCCGGCATGTCCGGCCCCTAGGTGGAGGTGTGGCCAGGCAGCTCTGCATGGTGTGCACTGCTTCTGCCTACAGGCACCGCCCCTGCAGCTCCCATTGGCTGCAGTTCATGGCCAATGGGAGCTGCAGAGCCGGTGCTTAGGGCAAGGGCAGAGCTTCCCTAGCTGCCCCTGCACCTAGGGACCGCAGGGACATGCCGGCCACTTCCAGGAGCTGTGCAGAGCCAGGGCAAGCAGGGAGCCTGCCTTAGCCCCGCTGCTCTGCCGACCAGACTTTTAACGTCCCAGTCAGCAGCCACCAGGGACCCTTTTCGATCAGGCATTCCGGTCAAAAACCGGACGCCTGGCAACCTTACTCCTGGTAGGTCACAAACTTTGGTGTAGAGTACTAGCCCTGTTACTGCTGAGGCTTTCCTCCCAGCAGACTTGTTACCCCATAGCCTTCCTAGCTGGTTTCTGCTCCTTACAAATTTACATTTCCCAAGCCTCTGTTAGGAAGCTTAGGAAGACATCACCCTATTTTCTTACACCAAAAAGCAACCCTAACTGAATGTGTCTACAGGCACCTTATAAATTGTAGCTCTGTGGAACAGTGGCTGGTCTCAGTCCCATCACTTGTGCTAAACCAACGCACTAAAGGAGCTGCCTTGGAACAGGGGCACTGGGCATGTGCCTAGAGATCAATCCTCTGTTATAGGTAGGTTAATGTTTCAGTTGTTGTGGAAGATCTATATTTTCATTACAACATATAAAGAATAAGAACTGAGTGTTATAGTATAGTCTGTGCAAAGTCTGTGCAACCTGCCTCCCATGTACTTGTATCTATGGTATTAGAAGTTACAAGCAGGGTTGTATGATGATTAATTAAGTTTACTTTTCTGGGGCCTAAGGATAGATTGTAAGCCCTTCTGGGTGAGAATTGTCCCTCTTCTGTATTTACACAGTACCCAGCACAATAGGGTCTCAGTACCAATTGGGGTCTTTGGGTGCTACTATCATATAAAAGTTTACTAGGAATACGAATAATAATTGGCTTTCAGAAACAAACAGAGCACACATATAACAGTGACCTGAACAAGGAGCATGCTGTTTCTTTCCAGTCCTGCTGAAAACTTAAAAAAACATTGGGCCCAAATTAGTAATATGCAAAGTGCCATTAATTACATGACATTGAGAACCTTTGACATTTAGACCCCAGAAAAATAAAATTTACTAGTTATCATATGATCCCTTGCATGTAATATCTTACACTGGTGCTATTTGGGAAGCAGGTTGTAGTGAATATAATATGGCTCTGAACTTTCAAAATGACACAAATTAGATTAAAGAGAAATAGACAACATTAAAAATATGCTTCTGTCTGAAATGATACAGCGCCTCAGATTACTAGAATTGAAAGAAATGAGAAAAAAAGAATCAGTTTGTTTAATTTATGTATTTAGAAGCACTTTGCATATAGTCATTTCCCCTGTTTGTGTGGGTCCTCACATAGCAACAGGTACAAGGATTTTTTTTTTAAATATAAGAACATGATTGTAGAACTGTAAACCTTCTCAGTTCCCCATCAATTTTTAATACCAGAAGCAACTTTAAACTATTTTTTTTAAATTATGTTTCAAGTTATGGCCCTTTAAACACTGAAATAAATCACTCAGTTTTGTCTGACTTTTCATCATATTTGGAGAATAAGGATCTTCTACAAACACTAAGGCTTGGTCTACACACAAGTGTCAATTTAACTGAAAGTGTTATTTTATATCAATTTAGTCAAACCATTGCAACTTTGTGTATGGACACTCTTAGGGGCTGGTCTACAAACAGTTTTTGTATCACTATAACTCTCTTGGTTTAGAAACCAATATAGTTAAAGCGCACAACTTCCTAGTGCTTAATTAGTTATAGCGGAAAGGGAGGAAGCAGTAAATGTGATATATCTTGATTTTAATAAGGCTTTTGACACAGTCCCACATGACATTCTCATAAGCAAACTAAGGAAACATCTCTAGATGAAATTATGATAAGGTGGGCACATAACTGTTTCAAAAATATACTCAAAGAGTACTTATCACTAGTTTGCTGTCAAACTGGGAAGACATCAAGTAGGGTCCCACAGGGTCTGTCCCAGTTCTGGGACTATTCAATATTTTCATTAATGGCTTGGAGGATGCAGTAGAGAGTACACATAAAATTTGCAGATGACACCAACCTGGGATGGGCTGCAAGCACCTTGGAGGATAGGATTAGAATTCAAAATGCTGTTCATAAATTGGAGAATTGGTCTGAAATCAAAAAGATTAATTCAATTAAGACAAGTGCAAAGTATTTCACTTAGCAGTAAAAAATCAAATGCACAACTACAAAATCAGGAAAAACTGGATAAGCAGTGGCACTGCAGAAAAGGTGTGATGCTGTACGAAACATGGGAGATATTTTATGATATTCTTCATATCAATATTATAAAATTACAAGAAATCTGACCAGATATGTCATGTAAGGTATCTGTGAAAATGTTATAGAATCATAGAATATCAGGGTTGGAAGGGACCTCAGGAGGTCATTTAGACCAAACCCCTGCTCAAAGCAGGATCAATTCCCAACTAAATCATCCCAGCCAGGGCTTTGTCAAGCCTGATCTTAAAAACCTCTAAGGAAGGAGATTCCACCACCTCCCTAGGTAACCCATTCCAGTGCCTCACCACCCTCCCAGTGAAAAAGTTGTTCCTAATATCCAACCTAAACCTCCCCCACTGCAACTTGAGACCATTACTCCTTGTTTGGTCATCTGCTACCACTGAGAACAGCTGAACTCCATCCTCTTTGGAACCCCCTTTCGGGTAGTTGAAAGCAGCTATCAAATCCCCCCCTCATTCTTCTCTTCTGCAGACTAAACAATCCCAGTTCCCTCAGCCTCTCCTCATAAGTCATGTGCTCCAGCCCCCTAATCATTTTTGTTGCCGTCCGCTGGACTCTTTCCAATTTTTCCACATCCTTCTTGTAGTGTGGGGCCCAAAACTTGACACAGTACTCCAGATGAGTCCTCACCAATGCAGAATAGAGGGGAATGATCATGTCCCTCGATCTGCTGGCAATGCCCCTACTTATACAGCCCAAAATGCCGTTAGCCTTCTTGGCAACAAGGGCACACTGTTGACTCATATCTAGTTTCTCGTCCACTGTAACCCCTAGGTCCTTTTCTGCAGAACTGCTGAACTGCAGGACTGCTTCCTAGCCATTCGATCCCTAGTCTGTAACAGTTATGATTTGCCAAGTATGATAATTTAGTTTATATGTTTGTATCATCTTTGTATTGTGAATTATAGATATGTATAATATAGCTGTATTTCAAAACTTGTACTGTGTTTCTGGGTGACATCCCCAGACAGATTGGCATCAATGCTGAGACTGTTCAATGGCCCATCAAGGGCCATCAGCTGTTCAAAGAACCCTTTGAAAGAAGTCAGGGGCTATACCTTATGAGTCAGCAGGACTTGTAGAGGCAGGCCTATGGACAGGGGACTCCAAGGTTTTTCCATGCCATGTGCTATGAAGCTTGTGTTGGGGACACAGGAAGTACAAGTCACACGGCAAAAGGAATATAAAGGACAGCTGCATCTTCTCCATTTTGTCTTCATCCCGCTTCTTACCTCTGGAGTAACTTTTCTAAAAACAAAGGCCTGAAAAAAGGACTGAATGATGCATCCAAGCTTTGGATGTGTTCCAGAGGGATTTTAAAGCTAGCAAACTCACCAATACTACTAAGAACATGATATATGGACTTTGAAGTCTCTATAGGTATCCGATTGCTTTACCATTTAACAACTCTCTTCTTTTTCTTTCTTTTTTCCTTATAATAAACCTTTAATTTTAGACACTAAAGGATTGACCGGCACCATGATATTTTAGGTAAGATCCATACTAATATTGACCTGGTGACGTAGCTGACCCTTTGGGATCAGAAGAGCATTTTGTATAGTGAGCAGAGTTTTTAAATAACTTCTCACTGTACTGGACCTAGGTGCTGATTGGGAGCCAGAGAATTGGAATGTAACAAAGGGGGCTGTGCAATTTCTTTTTTCACTTCTCAATAACTTGTGGGGGGGGATCAGAAGCACAGTTTGTGACTGGTTGGTGAGTTTAACTTCAGTATTAACCACCAGTTTTGGGAGTGTTTGCTCTCCCTTTTGCAGCCTGCCCTGACCGTGGCATTTTCAGTGAGGGCTGCCCCAGGCACAACGGGTCACAAAAGGATCTGAGGATAATGGTGGATTACAAATTGAATATGAGTCAACAATCTGATACTGTTGTGAAAGAGACAAATGTAATTCTGAGGTGTATTAACAGGAGTGTTGTATGTAAAATACTGGAGGTAATTGTTCAGCTCTACTCAGCACTGGTGATGCTTCAGCTGAAGTACTGTTCCAGTTTTGGGCACCACACTTTAAGAATGATGTGGATAAAATGGAGAGAGTCAAGAGGAGAGAAAAAAAAAACCCATAACCTATGAGGAAAGATTTGATATGTTTATTCTAGAGAATTGAGGGCAGAAGGAGGACATACTTTTCAAATATATAAAAGGTTATTATGAGGAGGAAGGTGATCAATTGTTTTCCAAATCCACTGAGGATAGGACAAGAAGTAATTGGCTTAGTTTTCAGCAAAGACGATTTTGGCTGGATATTAGGAAAAAATTTCTAATTTTAAAGATAATTAAGTACTGGAACAAGTTATTTAGGGCTCTTGTAAAATCCTCCTCATTGGTTGTTTTCAAGCACAGATTCCAAACATCTGTCAGGGTTAGCGTAGGTATACTTAATCCTGCCTCAGCACTGTGGAGGAGAAAGAGAAAGACTTGATGATCTCTTGAGGTCCCTTCCAGATCTACATTTCTATGATTCTATACCAGTATTAAAATGCTTATATTGGTATAGCTAAGTTTATGGTAATTAGCTATACCAGGCATGGCCAAACCACAGCTCATGAGCCACATGTGGCTCTTTTATAAAGTGCAGCTTGCAGAGCCTCCCTCCCCATTCTCCACCTACCAGACTTGGGGAGGGGGGAACTCAGGGCTTCTGCCCTGCAGCAGGGTGGTGGGGCTTGGGGCTTCTGCCAGAAACAAATGGTGCCTGCTGAGAGTGGGAGGGGCACAATTTATAGGTTTGCCCCCCCCAACAGTTTGAGTCATGCCCCCCTTTACCCTCAGTTGTTCTCCCTGCAGCTCCCAGCTATTTGCTGCTGCCTTTCCTCATGGCCATAGCTCCCAGCTTTCTAGGTCCAACAGCTGCCATGCAGGGATGCGGCCTGGTAGCACCATGTGACCAAGGAGGGCCAGCAAATCCTGGCAAAAATCTGGTGGGGACATGTGACCCCATGTGCCTCTCGTGTGTTGCCTCTGGCTTCTGCCCAGCAGGGAGGTGGGGACTCTTGGGGCTTCAACCCCCTGGGGCATGCCTACTGGGGCTCAGGGCTTCAGCAGGAGTGGGGCTGAAGCCCCAAGCCCAGATAGGTGCCTCTCATGGGGCTGAAGCCCCCAAACCTCCCTCCCCGCAGGGCTGAAGCCCTGAGCCTGCCTTCCTCCAGGGCTAAAGCCCTGAGACCCACCATCCCGCCGCGGGGCTGAAGCCCCAAGTCCCACCACCCCACCGCGGGGCTGAAGCTGAGACCCAGCAGGCGCGCCCAGTCTCTTGAACTTCTGAAGATTGTTGTATGCAGCTCAGAGGGTCAGTAAGTTTGGCCACCCCTGAGCTATACTGATAAATGTACCTTTATAGCGCTATAACTGTGTCCACAGCAGGGGATTGCACCACTTTTACTATATGGCTTTCTAAATCAATATTATAGTGGTACAAAAATGGTGTGTAGATAAGCCTTTAGATCAGTTTAAACCAGGCTTACTCCGGTTTAACTTGTGTCAGTAAACAGGCACATGCTAAACAGATATAACCAGTGTTAATTTCACACAAGAGAGTCCACACTCAAAAGCTACAATGGTTTAAGTAACCTGATTTAAGTTAAACCAGTGCTATTTCTGTGTGTAGACAAGCTCTCACTTTTGTCACTTTACAAGATTGGGGCCACTAATTTTTTTTCCGCCCTGGCAAATGCATGTATCTCGGTTGGGAGCTGCTTGCTTCCTATGGGCTCTTTTCTCTTTATGCTGTAGGAGCCAGCTTCTCTCATGGACTTTGATACCCTGATGGAGATGATGGCACCACCTTTTACCATCACTTGCCAAGATTTCCCATTGGTCAGGATCAATTCCAAATTCCTTCATATCTCGCTTGCATGTGTTTTTATAGTGAAGCTTGGGACATCCTGTTGTTCTTGTTCCCTCTAATAGCTCTCCATATAGCATGTCCTTGGGTATACATCTTCCAACCTACTCAGATGGCCCAGCCAGTGCAGTCATCTTTGCTTGAGCAGGGGTGTCACACTAGGTACATTTGCCCTTTGAAAAACCTCTGCTTTGGTGACTTTATCTTGTCATTTGGTGTTGAGTATGCGGCATAAACAACGTAGGTGGAAACTGTTTAACCTTTCTCTTGATGAGCATAAGTTGTCCATGTTTCCCCAGTATACATGAGAGTGCTGAGGACGCAAACTTGGTACACTAGCATTTTGGTCTTGATGGTAAGCTTTGAGTTGTTCCATGCTCTTTTAGTTAGTCTGCTAAAGGTGGTGGCAGCCTTTCCAATGTGAACATTTAGTTCTTCATTCAGTGAGAAGTTGGTGGTTACTATAGAACCTAAATAGCTGAACTTTTGGACTACTTCTATCTGGTTTGTTTTTAAGGTAATTGAAGGATCTTGTGGAACCTCATGTCCTAATACAACTGGTTTTTTTATGCCGATGGTGAGAGCAAATGCCTGATAGGCAATTGAAAGGGATCCATGAGTTCTTGTAGTAGATATTCATTGTGGACTATGAGGGCAGCATCATCAGCAAATAGAAGTTCGCTGAATAGCACCTTTTGACTTTGGTCTTTGACTTAAGTTGGGGTAGGTTGTAGAGTTTCCCATCTGATCTTGTGTGGAGATACACTCCATCTTTCATGTCCTTAAACGCACAGTTCAAGAGTACCGAGAAGAAGATTCCAAAAAGTGTAGGGGCAAGAACACATCTTTGCTTCACTCCGCTTTTCATCTCAAAGCTGTCCAAAGAGGACCAATCAAACTGGACAGTTGCTTTCATGTTGTTGTGGAATGAACGTATAAGACTTAACAGGGTTGGTGGTCATCCTGTCTTTTCTAGTATTGCAAATAGACTTGCTCTGCTAACTCTATTGAATGCTTTGGTTATGTCCACAAAGGTGATGTACAATCGTCGGTTTTGCTCTCTACACTTTTCTTTGAGTTGAGGCAGAGAAAATATCATATCTATAGTTGATCCTCCAGCCCTGAATCCACACTGTGATTCAGGGTAGACATGATTCGCCAGCTGTTGTAGGTGCACTAAGATGACTTTTGTGAAAGCTTTTCCTGCTACACTTAGGAGCAAGATAGCCCTGTAGTTGTTGCAGTCTCCCTTTTCACCTTTGTTTTTATACAAAGTGATGATGTTTGCGTCATGCATCTCTTTCCAGCATTTAAGTAGCAGTTAATGAAGATAAGGTAGTAGGCTGTCTTTCCCACACTTGAGGATTTCTGCTTGGATGCCATCTTTTCCAGGAGCCTTGCCACTTGATAGCAAATCTATGACCTTGCTTAGCTCTTCTACAGTGGGCTACACATCTAGCTCTGGCATGACCTGTAGAGTTGGTATTTGGTCCAGTGATTCGCTGGTGATATTTCTTTCTTGTGTGTATAGTTCTGAATAGTGTTCAACCCAATGAGACAACTGCTTGCTTTTATCTGTAATGATTCCGATGTAACTTTACTGTGCCCCACTGTTTCCATAACTGGATATTTAACTCTTTCCTCTGATTTACCTTGTCTTTGTGATTTGTCCTTTAGCCTTAGCTTTCTGTTAGTCCAGGGACAAGGAATATTTTGCCTACAAGATCCTTGTGCTGTTTTATGAGGTAACACTTTGTTTTTCTCACCCCCAGAATAAAGAAGTTCACCAAAGGCAGAACCTCCTATGTTCAGGCCAGAGTACTGGATCATTCCCCAGAAAAACAGCACAAAGTTTCTATTTTTATTATGATACTTATAACAATAAGTGAATTAAAAGCCAATGTAGGCCAGTGGCTAGATCATGGGAGCAGAAGTCAAGACTCCTGGGTTCCATTCCTAGTGTGCACTCTCATTGTAAGATCCTTGGCAAGTCACTTAAATTCTGTGCTTCACTTTCCATACCTATAAAATGAGGCTCTAATACTTTTCTACATCACAAGGGTATTTTGAGGTTAAATTAGTTAATGGCTGTAAGGGACATAGAGACCCTTGGATGGAAGATGCTACAGAAGTGAAATTTTTTAAATTAAAAACATTAATGTTAAAACTCACTGACACAAACTAGTTTTTCCTTTGTAACGCTGACAAGTTTACAATTTAAATAAGGCCTGGTCTACACTACGAGTTTAGGTCGACTTTAGCAGGGTTAAATCGAATTAAGCCTGGACACGTCCACACGACGAAGTCCATTCTTTCGACTTTAAACCTTTAAACCTTTAAACCGGTTTCTTTACTCCACCTCCGACGAGGGGATTAGCGCTAAAATCGGCCTTTGCGGGTCTGATTTGGGGTAGTGTGGATGGAATTCGACGTTATTGGCCTCCAGGAGCTATCCCACAGTGCTTCATTGTGACCGCTCTGGACAGCACTCTCAACTCAAATGCAGTGACCAGGTAGACAGGAAAAGCCACGCAAACTTTTGAATTTCATTTCCTGTTTGCCCAGCGTGGAGAGCACAGGAGACCACGCAGAGCTCATCAGCACAGGTAACTATGATGGAGTCCCAGGATTGCAAAAGAGCTCCAGCATGGACAGAACAGGAGGTACGGGATCTGCTCGCCATATGGGGAGACGAATCAGTGCTAGCTGAACTCCGTATCAGTAAACGAAATGGCAAAATATTAGAAAAGGTCTCAAAGGCCATGAAGGACAGAGGCCATAACAGGGACGCACAGCAGTGCCGCATGAAAATTAAGGAGCTAATGCAAGCCTACCACAAAGCCAGAGAGGCAAATGGAAGGTCTGGGGCAGAGCCGCAAACATGCTGCTTCTACGCGGAGCTGCATGCCATTCTAGGGGGTGCAGCCACCACTACCCCAACCGTGTGCTTTGACTCCATCAATGGAGAAACATGCAACAGGGAAGCGGGTTCGGGGTACGCGGAAGATGATGATGATGATGAAGACAATGAAGATAGCTCACAGCAAGGAAGCAGAGAAACCGATTTCCCCAACAGCCAGGATATGTTTATCACCCTGGACCTGGAACCAGTAACCCCCAAACTCACCCAAGGCGTGCTCCCAGACCCTGAGGGCACACAAGGGACCTCTGGTGAGTGTACCTTTGTAAATATTACACATGGTTTAAAAGCAAGCGTGTTTAATGATTAATGATTAATTTGCCCTGGCAATCGCGGCCAGTACAGCTACCGGAAAAGTCTGTTAACATGTATGGGGATGGAGCGGAAATCCTCCAGGGACATCTCCAGAAAGCTCTCCTTCATGTACTCCCAAAGCCTTTGCAAAGGGTTTCTGGGGAGGGCTGCCTTATCCCGTCCGCCATGGTAGGACACTTTACCATGCCAGGCCAGTAGCACGTAGTCTGGAATCATTGCATAACAAAGCATGGCAGCGTATGGTCCAGGTGTTTGCTGGCATGCAGACAACATCCATTCCTTATCTCTCTTTGTTATCCTCAAGAGAGTGATATCATTCACGGTCACCTGGTTGAAATGGGGTGATTTTATTAAGAGGGCATTCAGAGGTTTCCATTCCTGCTCAGCTGAACAGAAATGTTCCCTGCTGTTAGCCACGCGGTGGCGGGGGGGGGAGGGGTGAAGGGATCATCCCAGAGAATTGTGGGGGTGGGGAGGTGGGTAGTTGGGTTTGTGCTGCATGTTAACCTGGAAACCCCAGCCCCTCCTTTTACATTGCAAACCCATTTTAAATGGCCAACCCAACAGGTCCTTGGTATGGGAAATGAGGGCGCTACTGTTTGAAGCCATTCCCACAGGTTATGAGGGTTAAAAAAGCCAAAAGACTGTGGCTTACCATGGCTGCCTGCAAGCCGAATTCTGTTGCCTGGCACCGCCTGAGTGATCTCTCACACCAAACCGTTAGGCCCTCAATATAAGAGGAAAAATGCGACCTTGTAACGAAAGCACATGTGCTGTGTAATGTGAACAGCAAAATTTAATGTGAAAGAGTGTACCCATTGTTCTCTAAAATGTGTCTTTTTTAACCACCTCTCCCTTGTCCTCCACCAGCTGCAAATGTTTCTCCTTTGCAGAGGCTAGCAAAGATTAGAAGCAGAAAACGGCGGACTCGGGATGATATGTTCATGGAGCTCCAGATGTCCTCCCACGGTGAAAGAGCACAGCAGAATGCGTGGAGGCAGTCAATGTCAGACTACAGAAAAGCACAATATGAACGAGAGGAGAGGTGGCGGGCTGAATCGCGGGGTGAACAGAGCAAGTGGTGGGCTGAAGATGATAGGTGGCGTCAGCTTGCAGACAGAAGGCAAGAGTCGATGCTCCGGCTGCTGGAGCATCAAACTGATATGCTCCAGCGTATAGTTGAGCTGCAGGAAAGGCAGCAGGAGCAGAGACTGCCACTACAGCCCCTGTGTAACCAACAGCTCTCCTCCCCAAGTCCCATTGCCTCGTCACCCAGACGCCCAAGAACATGGTGGGGGGGCCTCCGGCCACCCAGTCACTCCACCCCAGATGATTGCCCGAGCATCAGAAGGCTGGCTTTCAATAAGAGTTAAAGTTTTAAACTGCAGTGTGTCCTTTTCCTTTCCTTCTCCCCCACCCCTCTCGGGCTACCTTGGCTATTATCCCCCTAGTTGTGTGATGAATTAATAAAGAATGCATGAATGTGAAGTAACAATGACTTTATTGCTCGAAGGCGGGAGGGGAGGCTGGGGTGGTTGGTTTACAGGGAAGTAGAGTGAACCGAGTGGGGGGGGGGCGGCGGGTTCATCAAGGAGAAACAAACAGAAGTTTCACACCGTAGCCTGGCCAGTCACAAAACTCATTTTCAAAGCTTCTCTGATGCGCACCACGCCCTGCTGTGCTCTTCTAACCACCCTGGTGTCTGGCTGCGCGTAATCAGTGGCCAGGCGATTTGCCTCAACCTCCCACCCCGCCATAAATGCCTTCCCCTTACTCTCACAGATGTTGTGGAGCGCACAGCAAGCAGCAATAACAATGGGGATATTCTTTTCGCTGAGGTCTGAGTGAGTCAGTAAGCTGCGCCAGCGCGCTTTTAAACATCCAAATGCACATTCCACCACCATTCGGCACTTGCTCAGCCTGTAGTTGAACAGGTCCTGACTACTGTCCAGGCTGCTTGTGTACGGCTTCATGAGCCATGGCATTAAGGGGTAGGCTGGGTCCCCAAGGATCACGATAGGCATTTCAACATCCCCAACGGTTATTTTCTGGTCCGGGAAGAAAGTCCCTTCCTCCAGCTTTCGAAACAGACCAGAGTGCCTGAAGACGCAAGCATCATGTACCTTTCCCGGCCATCCCATGTTGATGTTGGTGAAATGTCCCTTGTGATCTACCAGGGTTTTCAGCAGCATTGAAAAGTACCCCTTGCGGTTTATGTACTCGGTGGCTTGGTGCTCCGGTGCCAAGATAGGGATATGGGTTCCGTCTATCGCCCCACCACAGTTTGGGAATCCCATTGCAGCAAAGCCATCCACTATGGCCTGCACGTTTCCCAGAGTCACTACCCTTGATATCACCAGGTCTTTGATTGCCCTAGCAACTTGGATCACAGCAGCCCCCACAGTAGATTTGCTCACTCCAAATTGATTCCTGACTGACCAGTAGCTGTCTGGTGTTGCAAGCTTCTACAGGGCTATTGCCACTCGCTTCTCAACTGTGAAGGCTGCTCTCATCCTGGTATTCTGGCGCTTCAGGGCAGGGGAAAGCAATTCACAAAGTTCCATGAAAGTGCCCTTACGCATGCGAAAGTTTCGCAGCCACTGGGAATCGTCCCAGACCTGCAACACGATGCGGTCCCACCAGTCTGTGCTTGTTTCCCGGGCCCAGAATCGGCGTTCCACAGCATGAACCTTCCCCAGTAACACCATGATTTGCACATTGCTGGGGCCCGTACCTTGTGTGAGGGCTGTGTCCATGTCAATTTCCTCATCATTCTTGTCGCCGCGCTGCAATCGCCTCATTGGCTGGTCCTGGTTTTGCTTTGGCATGTCCTGGCTCTGCATATACTCCAGGAAAATGCGCATGGTGTTCATAATGCTCATAATTTCCACGGTGATCTGAGCGGGCTCCATGATCCCAGTGCTATGGCGTCTGGTCTGAAAAAAGGCGCGAAACTGACGGAGGGAGGGAGGGGCGACTGATGACATGGCGTACAGGTACAGGAAATTAAAATCAACAAAGGTGGCTGTGCATCAGAGAGAAACACAAACAACTGTCACACAGAATGGCCCCCCCAAAGATTGAACTCAAAACCCTGGGTTTAGCAGGCCGTTGATTTCACGGAGGGAGGGGGAAGCAAATGAATACAGAACAAATCTGGTCCATCTAATTTTATATCTTAAGCTGGCAGCAGACAGTGCAGCATGACTGATAGCCCTCAGCATCTTCTGGGTGCTTGGCAGAAGATACTGTACTATGACTGCTAGCCATCATTGTCAAGATGGTTCAATAGGACTGAGTCTCCAGGAGACAAAGCATGTCTGCCCAGGTGCCTATGATTGAACTGGAGTACGACGACAACGGATACCAGTCGTAATACACCATCTACTGTCAAAAGGCAAGGGGCTGCTGCTGTGTAGCAATGCAGTACCACATCTGCCAGCACCCAGATGATATATGGTGACGGTGAGCTGAACTGAGCTGAGCGGGCTCCATGCTTGCCATGGTATGTTGTCTGCACAGGTAACCCAGGTAAAAAGGCACGAATCGATTGTCTGCCGTTGCTCTGACGGAGGGGGAGGGGCCTGATGGCATGTACGCAGAACCCCCCGTGACACTGTTTTGCATCATCAGGCATTGGGATCTCAACCCAGAATTCCAATGGGCGGCAGAGACTGCGGGAACTGCGGGACAGCTACCCACAGTGCAACGCTCCAGAAGTCGACACTAGCCTCGGTACTGTGGACGCGGTCCACCGGCTTCATGCACTTAGAGCATTTTATGTGGGGAGACACACAATCAACTGTATAAAACCGATATCTATAAAACCGGCTTCTATAAATTTGACCTAATTTTGTAGTGTAGACATACCCTAAGACATCTGAACTTATGCCACTTGATTCTGCTGTACTCCCCTTTCAGATTTTGCAGCTGATGTAAGTATGGGCAGTGTTTAATTTGTAATGAAAGAGGTGACGATGCTCCAGCAATTAGATGATTGGGCTCAAGCAATTTTTTACTTTTTTAACTGACAGGACAAGCCCAGAGGTACCACCAGGGCTATGAACTGCCAAGCCTTGAAGTGCTGGACCTGGAATAGAGTAAAAAATCTCTTGAAAAACCTATGGTATGATGCCCCACCTCACTGCAGAGACTCCTGAAACTTTCAGGCAAGCACCCATGAAGACCCCAGATATATTTATTATACCTCCCAGAAAAAATTTCCAATATGTTTATATGACTTAGTTTCTTAAGTGAACCTCTATGTGCTTTAGCAGCACTTCTATTTGAAGACATACACCTGCAGAGACCTCTTATAAACTCCTCCTCCTGTGAGGCCTCTTCCCCCTCTGTGGTTTCCATTATATACGCCATACTTCCTTAAACTGCAAGAGAGAAATCTTTTTCTACTCTTCAAAAAAGGCAGCCTCATTTTGAGTCTAACTGAAATAAACTTTTAAAATAAGTATTTTATATCCTAACCAATGCAATGCCCTGTTAGGTTTAGCAAAGTTGTTGGGAAAAGGCTGCTTCTGGCCCTTTAAGAGTCAGAAGAGAAACTGCTCCCTTGCTGAACCTAATAGGCAAATGAATGCTCCAGTTAGGGATCAGCCAACTAAGAATGAAGCAACAGAGATCATGCAGCCTCCATTTGTGGGAGACTGTGGGTTAAGGAAGGTTAAAGAAGAGATAAGAACTTTTTGCTCTTCCCTGATAATTATATAGAAACAGAGTATAACGTTTGATAAATTTATCTAGACAATAAGGGAAGGAAGGAAGTTAGAGCAAACTGCAAAGAAAAAGTTAGCATATTCTAAAGGCAACCTGCAAAGGGGAATAATTTGGCTTATGTCCTTTCCCCCTCATTTTGCATAAACAAGGTCTAAAAATGTTTAAAAGACGGCTTTGGTCTTAGAAATACATGTCTTGTCTGCCTTGGAAAACTATGATGAGTAAAGAATTAGTGAAATCACCAAGAGAATGAAAGCTGAGCAACTGAGAAAGAAAGGTTTCAGAGTAGCAGCCGTGTTAGTCTGTATCCACAAAAAGAACAGGAGTACTTGTGGCACCTTAGAGACTAACTAAATAAATTTGTTAGTCTCTAAGGTGCCACAAGTACTCCTGTTCTTTTTGAGAAAGGGGTTTATAGTAAGACTGTTTAATACTTTTTGTGTTTAGCTTCTGTGACTTAACACTTTGTTAAAAATGAATTATTTATTCCAAAGCAACATCTTTGCATCTCCAGTTAAGATGTTAGAGTGTATAACAAATATTCTTGGAGTCAGCCAATTTGGCATTCCTGATCTAAATGAATTCCTGAGGTAAGAATTAAGAAGAAAAAATGCATGCTCTGGAGGTTTTGTGTGACATTTAGGCCACCTTTATACATCAACAGAAGGAAAAAGAAAAGAACGGTATTTTAAAAATATTAAAGCCATTTCGCTTCTAACTGGCTTAGAAAACATGGAAATAGACCCAGTTGAGACAGAAAGCATAGAGAAAATACCAATTTAGTAAAACTGAGAAACTTCTAAGAGCTGCGTGTTACTAGCATATTCCTAGCATGAAAAAGCATTGGAAATAATATTGCCCAAGGACACAAGGCAATTCTTCAACAGTCTTCCCTCCATTCCCATTGGCTGTCACTCAGAGATTCTCCATCTTGTGTAAAACTGCTTTGTGCCTCTAGGAGAAAAGGGGAAAGAAGAGGGTCCCTTGTGGCTCATCTCTAGTAGGGTTACCATTCGTCCGGATTTACCCGGACATGTCCTCCTTTTGTGTACTAAAAATAGCGTCCGGGGGGAATTTGTAAAGCACTCACAATGTCCGGGATTTCCCCCTCCCCCGGCAGAGCGAGCGGCTGGGAGGGCTGCAGGAAAGTCCCGGGCTGGACTCCGGAGCAGCTTCCTCCTCCCACCCCCCCCTCCCTGCATTCTGAGCCGGCCGGCAGCTCCTCCTCCTGCAGCCCGCTCCGGCAACCCTGTGCAGGGCCAGGGACCGGGTTTTGTGTTGTGCAGGGGAGCTCAGCCATGTGTCCGGCTGGCACAGAGCCCAACACCCTGTTCTGAGCAGCAGGGTAAGGGGGGGCAGGAGAAGGGACAGGGAGGTTCTGGAGGGGGCAGTCAAGAAACGGGGGGGGGGCTTTTGGAGGGGAGTGGAGAAAGTTTTGGGCAGTCAGGGTACAGGTAAGGGGTAGGGTCCTGGGGGGCAATTGGGGGGGGGTCTTAGGAGGGGGCAGTTAGGGGACAAGGAACAGGGAGTCTTAGGTAGGGGGTGGGGTTCTGGAGGGCAGTTAGGAGCAGGGGTCCCAGGAGGGGGCAGTCAGGGGACAAGGAGCGGGGGGTAGGGGGCTGGGAGTTCTGGGGGGGAGCTGTCAGGGGGCAGGAGTGGGGAGAGGGATCGGAGCAGTCAGGGGACAGGGAGCAGAGGGGTTTAGATGGGTTGGGAGTTCTGGGGGGGCTGTCAGGGGGCAGGAGTGTGGAGAGGGATCGGAGCAGTCAGGGGACAGGGAGCAGAGGGGTTTAGATGGGTTGGGAGTTCTGGGGGGGGCTGTCAGGGGGTGGGGAGTGGTTGGATGGGGCGTGGGAGTCCCAGGGGTCTGTCTGGGGGTGGGGGTGTGGATAAGGGTTGGGGCAGTCAGGGGACAAGAGGCAAGGAGGCTTAGATAGGGAGTGGAGTCCCGGGGGGCAGTTAGGGGCAGGGGTCCCAGGAGGGGGCAGTCAGGGGACAAGGAACGGGGGGAGGGTTGGGGGTTCTGGGGGGGCGGGAAGTGGGAGGGGCAGGGGCGGGGCTAGGGCGGGGCTCCTCCCGTCCTCTTTTTTGCTTGTTGAAATATGGTAACCCTAATCTCTAGCTGCCTAAACCTATCTGTATTCATCCAAATGGATAACTTTTCTTCTTTTTCCCCACCCTCATCAACTTGTCTCCAGTCAGACAGGCTAAGATGAACTCCTCTGAGTGAACAGAAGTGAAGGTCCAGAGAAAGACTGAGCCAGCTCTGGAATGTTAATGCCTTTCCTATCAATTGTAGAGCTATTGCCTGAGAGAGCAGCCCTGTTACATGTAGGGCACTACTCAAAGTTACAGCTTTACTTAAGACTACCAGTAGGCAGGGCCGGCGCCACCCATTAGGCAACCTAGGCGGTCGCCTAGGGTGCTAACATTCGGGGGGCAGTGACCGCAGCAGCCAGATCTTCGGCCACCCCGGTCGTTGGTGGTATTTCGGGGGCGGAACCTTCCACCGCCTCTGTTGGGGGCGGCATTTTGGGGGCGGGACCTTCCGCTGCCTAGGGCGACAAAAATGCTGGCGGCGCTCCTGCCGGTAGGTGATCTGAAATGCTTTTAAAAATTGATTTATGATCCAAGTTCAACAGAATACATGTATATTAGGCTCACAAATTTCAAATATAGTGTTATTATTAAGCCTTTTTACCTACCAGAACCTGAGGTAAAGATACTGTCTCTTCAAGAGTCCAGGAGATCACTTGCTTTAAGATTTTGTTGCAGGGAAAACAATGCACCCAGATCTTAGGTCTTGGCAGCTAAGAACTGAATTTTTGATTAAAAATTTGCAAGTAAATATAGTAGGTCTTCACTTAGCTTCTTAATGATTTGGAGTCTTAAACAGGTTCTTGGCTTTCTTAGACATTTTAATTCACCTTTTAAAAACTCTTACACTTTAAAAGTTTGAGTCTTGTCTGGTTCTAGCCTCATCTATTTAATTACCTGTATTTCAAAGGTGTGATTTTATTTCTGTTCCAACATTAAAGATTTTAAATCATTCCTCCTTTCATAGGGTTGGCAGATACGATCAATTCTTTCCCTGAAGGGAATAGAAGGAAGTTAAGATGCAAGGAGGGCCTTGAAAATGAAGACTAATTTGTTTGATGCAACAAGGAATGTGGAACCAGTCTAGTGATGCAAAGAGGGATGACAAGCTAGGGAAATGATCTTTGCAGCAGCATCTGGAATGGATTTAGCTAAGGCAAGCCCTCATTTGTCAAGGCCAGAGAAAAGGACATTGTGATAACTAAGGCTATGTCTACACTGCAAATTACTTCAGTCTAATTTACGTCACTCAGGGTGTGAATAATGCACACCCATGAGTGACGTAAGTTATATCAACCTAAACGCCGGTGTGGAAAACGCTATGTCATCAGGGGAGCTTCTCCCACCAACATAGCTACCTCCTCTCATGGAGGCAGGAGTTATTAAGCCTACGGGAGAGCTCTCTCCTGTTGACTTAGAACGTCTTCACCAAAAGCGCTACAGCAGCACAGCTGCATCAGTGCAGCTGTGTCCATGGGTGGCAGGTAATGGAGGCTGGGGGAGGCTAAGCCTCCTGAAACCTCCTCTAATACTCCCTGCCAGAGTCCTGTGGGGCTCCTCCAGACTGCTCTTAGTGCCAGTGGGCCAGTCCAGGTTCAGACCAGACCAGGTTCTGGTCTGGGTGCCAGCTGGGGTGCGGAGCTGCACCAGCAGGCTGACTGGTGAGAGCAGGGGGGAGGGGCAGAAGGGAGGCGGGGCAGAAGGGGGGGAGGGGCCTTGGGTGGAAGTGGCAGGGCAGGGGCCTAGCCTCCCTGAATGGAGGGTGCACGCACCACCCATGGCTGTGCCACTGCTCTCAGCATGGCTGTGCCACTGTAGCTTAGATATAGCCTGAGATAATGAGGTCCTTGATAATGAGAGTTTCAGTTGTGTAGGTGGATAGGAAAGGCAGTATTTTAGAATTTTTTCTGCATAAGATTTGACCTAGATTGACACAACCATGATGTAAGGATTTAGAAAGAATGCAAAGTTGAATGTTCTGGGCCTGAGAGACAGGGAGGATGGAGGTGTTGTACATTCCCTGAGAAAAGAGGAATTGGAAGATTGGGAGTTCTATTTTGGCCATGCTGAGTTTAACCTAATGGCTGCATATGCACAAGGAAATGTCAGAGACAGACTGAGGCTTCAGTTTGGATAGAAAGAGACAGGTATAGAAAAGAAGTGGATCTGTGCGCTCTCAGCATAGAGCTGAGTTGAATTTCTGTTTGCAGATTAGTTTATGCAGACATAAGGTATAGAGGGAAAAGAGAAGGGGATCCTTCTCTTTTGTGAAAAGTGAAGCCTTCTGCTCCCACCCCCCTACAGAATGTTGGAATGGGGAGTCAAGAGGATCCTCTGAAGAACATGCTGAAGAAGTGATTAGAGATGCAGGAGGAGGACCAGGAGAGGACTGAGTCATGGAAGCCAAGGGAGAATAAGATATCAAAAGAGCACCATAAGTGGTGTCAACGACAGCTGATAGGTTGAGGTGAGTGAAGATGGAGTACTGGTTCTGAGTTTAAAAGCTTTAGTGAGGCATTTCATTGGAGTGCAAGGGGTAGAGGCTAGATTGGAAAGGGTCTAGGATGGATTTGGAGAGAAATTCCAGACAGCTATTATAGACAGTACATTTAATGAGGCAACAGATAAAAGGGAGAGGGATGTCAGTTGGAGAGAAAAGTGGGTCAAAGGTGGGATGATTTAAGATGGGAGAGACTGAAGCATGCTTGTATTATGAGGAGAGAGAACCGGGGAAGAGCGAGAGGTTAAGGAGAAGGATAAAGGAGGAGATGAGAGTGGGTGCAATAGAGATCAGGAGGTGGAATGGGGTCAATGAAAATGCTAGAGGTTATGAGCAGACAAACTTCTGTATCAGTGACAGGGAAAAATCAGTTGTAGGAGGGGAAGGAAAGGTGAGAAAAAGGTGAAGGTCTTGTTGCATTCTTGTCAATTTTTCTCAGAAGAAACTGGTGAAATACTGTCAGAGAAAAGTGGGGGCAGGAGGAGGTGGGGAGTGTTTGGAAAGGGAAACAAAGATGATAAAAAAGACAGCTGGGATTTCAGATGGGAGATAAATTATGGTGGAGAAGTTGGAGTTGCTGTCATCTTGTTAGGAAGATGACAGAAGTTTAGGATGGGGGGAAAATGTGAGAAATGGGAAATACTGAAGCATTATTTTGACCACAGAGGATAACTCTGTAATGGTTTTATTTTTATTAACACTTCTGAAGTATGTAATTTTATTTAATTATATTGGTTAACATTGGATTGATACCTCTCATTGGGCAAAATAGCAATGTAACAGCTCAAGATCAGGCCTTATGAATTTTCATTTACCAGTATCTGCAAATAAATCCCGGCTTAGGACAGCATCCACCATTAGAGAAGCTTGCATAGTGGGAAGGCAGGCTATCAGATAATTCTGATTCACAAGTACTTGGAGCTATGGCAGAAGGAAAGCTGACTCACGTACCTTTCTAAAAAAAAAAAAAATTATCATGTTAGAATAATTATGGTCCCCCTTTGCCACTTCAGATACAAGCTTCTTGTCATGACTTTTATAGCCCTTTATGATTTTCTGGCTATACCAATCAGATGCAGGATTTGAATCCAAACACTAACCACTATACAAAATTTGACTTAAAGGTTCCAATTAAGTCAAATTTCTTCTACTTACCTCAGCCCCAAATACTAAGTCATGGAGGCCTCCAAACAAGGGAAAGAAGCTTCAAAATAAGCAGAACAACGTTTCAAAAATTAATAAAGTATTTAAAATATTTGAGAGCTCAAAGTAATTTACTCTCTAGAACTTCAACACTTAGTCTTCATGATGTCAGCTAGAGGACTCCTCTGTAGGCCCAATATATTAAGGACTGATATTGGCCTGGGTATGAAGTTACGTTTTCACATTGTTTAGAATTCATTGACATTACAAAAGCACCAAAAAGCCCACATCAAGACTTGGGTCCATATCTTGCTACATGAGTAATAAGAAAACAGTCCCTGCCCAATGAACTCAGTCTTTGTTTATAATAAGCAGCAACAAGTAGATTAATTGAACAAAGGATATTTCTGGGATGACAAGGTAAAAGTAAAACAAGCATGTTTTGCATATTAGCCAATAGTCTGAGTTAACCACTGGCCGTGCCTAGCCCACATCACCTAACTGTCAGTGTTTTGTAGGTGTCAAGGCAGAAGTGAATTGAGGATAAGGTGGTAGCTTTATGGATTTGATGGGGAGTTTTTTCCATGCATAATGGGAGAATTGATGATAGAGGCTTGACATTGTTGACAGAGCGAAGTCCTTATGGCACTGATTTTCAGATAAAAAATAAAGCCAAAATGGGGTCTCCTTTTTAAAAAAATGTTTAAATGTGCCCATATACCACTAATCTTCTGAGAACAGCTTGAGACGTGGTGGTGCTGTTGGACCCAGATTCAACCTAAAACCTAGGGTAAACCTTACCCAGTTCAGAACACTTCAAACCATCCCTAGTTTCAGCCTTAAATGATAAATCTATAGTAAATATCAATTTCAAAATAGAAATGGGAATTGAGAATATGTATACCTTATGGAGCCTGTATCGGTATAACTGGTGCCCTACCAAATTCACGGTGCATTTTGGTCAATTTCACCATCATAGGATTTTAAAAATAATAAATTTCATTATTTCAGATATTTAAATCTGAAATTTCAAGGTGTTGTTATTGTAGGGATCCTGACGCAAAAAGGAGTAGTGGGAGTGGGGTCACAAATTTATTGTAGGGGGATCATGGTATTGCGACCCTTATTTCTGCGCTGTTGCTGGCGGTGGCATTGCTGTCCGAGCTGGTGGCCGGAGATCGGCAGCTGCTGTCCAGAAGCCCAGCTCAGAAGGTAGTGCCACTGCCAGCAGCAGTGCAAAAGTAAGGATGGCATGTATGGTATTGCTACCCTTACTTTTGTGCTGCTGCCTTCAGAGCTGGGTACCCAGCCAGCAGCCACCGCTCTCCAGCCACCCAGCTTTGAAGGCAGTTCAGAAGTAAGGGTGGCAATACCATGACCCTCCTACAATAACCTTGCAATCCCCCTGCAACTGGCTTTTGGGTCAGGACTCCCAGTTTGAAAAACACTCGTCTCCCCATGTGGAATCTTTATTGTATAGGGTAAAAGCACACAAAAGACCAGATTTCACGGTCTGTGATGGATTTTTCACGGCTGAGAATTTGGTAGGGCCCTAGGTATAACTATGCCAGCGCAGCTCTGTTGTGTAGATGCAGTCTATAACAACAGATTTGTTGTAGGAACACCACCTCCCTGAATGACACTGGTTATTTCGACAGACACCATCTTCTGTCAACATAGTTGTGCCTACACTGGGGGTTTTGTCAGCATAACTATGGCTATCAGGGGTGTATTTTTTTCACACCCCTAACTGAAGTAGCTATTCCAATGCAACTTAAATATACACCAAGTCTAGGACAGAAGGATGTAACCATTCTCTTGATAATCATGCTTAAGACTGATTTGTGACTAGATGTTTCCATTTACAGTGCAGTAGCCTCCTGGGGATGTTGTCAGGGCGATGGTGAGTCAGAAGTGCGCATTGTGTCTCACTCCCACCGCCATGGGCTGGCCGGCAATATAGGTTCACCTCTGTGCAACGAGTTCTGGGCAAGCCTTTGGTTTTGCAACACTCCCTGAAGCCATGGTCCTGCCCTAGCGCAATATCAGAGTGCAATGCAGGATTTAAGTGGACACCTTCAGATCTCTTGCCCTGGTAGGGAAGGAAACCAAAGCACTACCCTCTTCTGCCCGCACCTTATTGGGGGCCGAGGGTGACAGATCCACTCGCTGTGAAGCAAAGGGGCGTGCGGGGGGGGAGGGTGTACCCAGGGAGGGGCAGCGCTCTCCGCCTCTGATCCCTCGAGGAAGGGACAGCTGCACCCCCAGCTCCACCCCCTCCCCGGCCGCTCCGAGCCGTCACCGGCCCCCTCCAGGCAACGCCACCTTGCGGGGCACGTTGCCGAGCCGTGGGCGGCAGTGCAACACTGAAAGCACATCCCGCTCCGCGCTGCCCCAGCCTCCAACCGCTCTGTCCATAGACAGCTCCGCCCCAACAGAGCGCGCCAGGGCCGCTGACTGACGAGCAGGACAGCCACTCCCGGCTACGCCCGTGGCCCAGGAGCGACTGGGAGGGATTAGCCTTGGCCAATCGGGAAGAACAGTGAAGGGGGGGCGGGGCCACCGCTTGAGTGGCAGCTCAAGAAATAAACAAGTTCCAGGCACACCAGCGTCCCTCTCCTCCCCCCCATAGCCGAAGGGCTGAGGCGGCAGCTGCGGCGCAGGTATGGCGCACGGTCTCCCTACGACCCCCCACCCCATATAGCCGCTGCTCCCCCCTCAGTCGGGCAAAGTGAAGAGTCAGCAACTTCCCAGCGCCCGCTGAAACGCTCAGCAGCTCAGGGAGCGCAGGCGCTGACAAGAACTGGGTGTTACGGGGCATGCTGGGAAATGTAGTTCGCATGCCGCTGCCTGCCGGCGGGGGCCCTTGGACCCGCGCCGCCAGCTGCACTACCAGTCCCAGAATGCCCCGCGCGACGCTGAGTCGCCCCAGTTGAAGCGGGTGGCGGCGGAGGGGACCAAAAAAACCCAAAACAAAACAAAACACAAAAAAACCACACCGCAACCCAAAACAAGGAAATGGTGCAGGGAGGGGGTTCCCGGCGCTGGGGGCGCTGATCCCGCCGCGCCCCCCTCCCCCATGGGTGAGCCATGGACTACGAGTTCAAATCCAAGCTGGCGGCCGAGCGCGAGCGGGTGGAGGATCTGTTCGAGTACGAGGGCTGCAAAGTGGGGAGAGGCACCTACGGGCACGTCTACAAAGCGCGGCGCAAGGACGGGTAAGAGGGGAGGTGGCGCTGGTACGGGGCGGGCGCTCCTGGCTCGGTCCCCTGGCTCTCCTGGGGCGATGGGGAGCCGGGGGCGGCAGCGGTGCCGTGAGTCTCTGCGTGTGTTCCCCCGCGACCCTGATGCCCGGCCGCAGGCTCCTGGGGCACCATCTCGACCCTGCAGCTTCGCGCCGCGGGGGAGGCTGTGGTTGTCTGTGGCCCCTGGGGGCAGGGGTTGGCGGTGACAGCGGGGCTGGGCGGTGCTGGTTGCCGCGCCCCCTGCCAGTGGGAATGCCCAGAAATCCCCCAACATACGCCGGGGAGCGCGGCTTGGGGGGAAGGGGCAGTTGTGGGGTGAGTCCGGGTGCGATGGGAGAGCTGGCGATGACTCCGTGTTTGTGTGTGTGTAGGGGAGGTACGACAAGCGGGGTGTGAAGGTGAGGTTGGTTGTGTGTGGGGGGCAGTGGGAGGGAGAGAGCCAGGGTGTGAAGGTGGGGGGCAGTAGGAGGGAAGAAGGGAGAGGATAGTCCTGGGGTGAAGGTGGGGTTTGATTGGGGGGGGGCAGCCCTGGGGTGAAAGTGGGGAGTGTGTGTGTTGGGGGGAGATTGGGGACATCCCTTGTGCATGTGTGTGGGGGGTGGTAGGAGGGAGAGTCAGGGTTTGGGGTAAGGGTTTGAGGATGACCTGTGGTAGCTTTGGTGGTAAAGTGTGTGTGTGTGTGTGTGTGTCTCAGTGGCCCTTTCTCCCCCCAAAAGATGGGCACCAGCAATTTTCCTCCCTATGCTCCACCCAGTAACTTTACTATTTCACTTGAAGTCATGAGGAATGGTGAGGCAAAGGAAAAAATAGGCTAAAGAACCTCACGCTTGGAAAAAGTTTTGTAAACTTTGTACTAAAGTAGAAAATCCAGCTTTCAAAAAATGTATTTACAAAACATGACTTTGTGTGGTGGTGGTGGTGGGGAGCTGCAGGTGCAACTCCACTGACTGGTACATCCGGGCTTCATATAGCTTATAAATGTGCTAATTAAGCATTTACGTTCAGGGCCACAAGCAGGCCCTGAGTGTTTTAGCAAAAATAGACAAAATTAACAAACAACCTCCTTCCACACAAATAAAACCAAATTAAAGAGTATTCTGAGTATATTGATGCTAGCCCAATGTGTTCTCAGTGGAGGTCTCCCTCAAGTGTTTCTTCAAATATCCTATTTTGTTTTTGAATAAACGTTTTCATCCCCAACCCCAGAATTATTAAGGCTGTGAAATTTGTTAGCTTCTCAGTAATTTGGTGGTGGTTAGTGTCCCTTATGCATTTTGTGATACATTTAATAGCACCGTCTAGTAAAAATTGAGTGAGGCGGTGCTAAAAAGTTAGGTTTTCTTGTTGTCCTAGTGAGGTAATTCAGTACGTCTACTAAATGTGTGAGGGTTTTTAAGTATGGAAAATCGTCTGGGGTATTGTGTGCTACCTGAAGCATTGGCACCTCCAGAGTTCATCAAAATTATTTTTAAAATCCAAAAGAATGACCTGCTGTGCTTGCTTCTGCTTTTCCAGTCTCTCCTGTGTAGAACTGTACTGTAGTTTTTAATAAGTCTGGTAATTGTTAGATGTGTATGACTTCATAGTAGCTGATAGCTAGGCCCAGATGTGCTGCTCTCCTTCCTATGATGCTGCACAGGTGGGATGGTAGTGCCTAGCCAGCTGTTACTATTCCTTGCTTGTCTCATTTCATTTAATTGTATTGTAATTCTATGATTAAAACTTAACTATATCTAAGGTTTAAAAAAATCAAATGTTGATCCGTACTTCAGACAGCATGTATATTTACTGGAGAATATAAAAATTCTAAACACCTCTCATTCAAATCAGTCAGACCTATAGGAACATAGGATAGTGTTCAGTGGTTTTTTTTTTTTTTTTTTTTTGTAAACAGAACTATTATGTAGTCCTTAAGGGTGCATTTACAGATCTGCTCTGTACATATTCAGTTTTTAAAGACACTTGTAAGTTCTTATCTTTCCACAGACTAAATCTTTGTAGACTTCCATCGGTATAGTGAAATGGAGTTTTGGAAAAGCAACAGGATGTTAAAAATACAAACTTATTATCATTTAAATTCATTATTGCTATACAAAGGAATGATTGTGATCAGTGGTTAGAATTCTGTCCAATGCAGTGCTGCAGAGGGCAGTCAGTATTGGGTTCAGTTTAAACACATTCCTCTGTGATCTCCTGGTACATTAGAGTATTATTAGAGTATGCTTATTAGAGTAATCTAAATTTGCAAGACACATTAAGGCTACATCTACACTACAGAGCTTACAGTGGCACTAATGCAGCTGCGCCACTGTAAGATCTCTCGTGTAACCGCTTTGTGCTGACAGGAGAGAGGTCTTCTGTTGACATAATCAAACCACCTCCAGTGAGCAGCGGTAGGTATGTCAGTGGGAGAAGCTCTCCTATTGACATAGAGCTGTGTTTTGTTCACACCCCTGAGCGGAGTGGCATAAGTTTTGCCAACATAAGTGGTAGTGTAGACATGGTCTAAGTTAGTAGGGTATAATACTGAGGCTAGAATAATAGTTGAGAGACAGAGGACTGGTCCAAGTACAGGACTGGGAGTCAGGAAATCTGATTCCAGCTCCAAAACTGACTGCTGTAGCCTTCAGCATAAAGTCTAGTTAACTTCAAAAAGAGAATTTAAAGGAGTTCCAGGTACTCCAAGTGATCCTGAGCTCCCCTGATAATTTTGGTGATTTTACAATTACATTTTCCTTTTTTATGGCTCTTCTCATCCTTGTTACTGCGTGAAAGATCTTTGGAAACAATAAGAAATAATCGTTAAAATGACTATACTCAGTGCTGTGAAACACATCACATAAACTGAAAAAATCTTTGTTATAGTAATCCTTGGAGTTACTTATAAGAATTGGTTTTCCCACTCCCCCAAAGTATAATTTTTCTGTCTTAAACTTAAAAGTTGATTGCACACCTTCCGTTTTTCCATTTGTAAAATGGGGATATTGCTCATGTACTTTAAGGGGGTGTTGGAAGGATTATAAGGGACTTGTACCTAAAGCCATTAAAATGTTAGAAATGTTGGCAGGAAATAAAATGAGACTGAACTTGGAACAATGGTAGCTAATACATCTGTGTGAGAAATGATCCAAAAATTACACTGGACATGAGAAAGAGGAACTGGAAAGAGGTGATGATGAAAAGGACTTAAAGGTGATAGTGGACAGTAATCTGATGCTAGAAATGCCAATATCACTTCTGGGCTGCATATCCAGAAGCTTCACTTCATGAAGCATGGAGGTGATTGTTAACCCTTTCTGTATGGTACTGGTCAGTGAGTTCACAACAGGAATGTGTTGTATAGTTTTAAGGTACCTCAGTACTAGAGATGTCAGCAGATGATCAAAAGTAATTTGAAGAGCAACCAAAAGGACTAAGGTGCTGGAGTGACTGATGTATGGACAAAACTAGCGAAAATATCTTCATAGAAAGAATGTACTCACTGCAACTAGATGTAGAGTCCTCTTGTCTGGCCACAGAAGGAGGGGTCTCCTTAAGGAATTGTGAGGAGGGGGAAGGGGAACTCCACTGAACAAAGTGGATGGTGCAAAGGGAAGGGGTGGATCCAGGTATGTGGAAACCTAGCCTTATATGTGCCTTGCGTGGCGTGGGATTTATATTCTGTGTACTGCAAAAGGAACGTTTTCTATCTCAGACCAGCAACAGGTGTCCCGTGCCCATACTCATTACAGAAGAAAGATGGTTCAAGGGTAAACAAGAGTTGGAACAGATTTTTGTGGGAGGCATCCCCTAAGGAAGTTAGGGGAAAGGGGCTTGGGACTCTTATCATCTGGGTGTGAGAATCCCCAGGGTACAATCTGGACTGTTGAACAGCTGTGTTCCCTCAATTCTCCAACCTGGGGTGCTGGGACAGTGACCGCTCCTGGCCTGATCTCACTATCGCTTCAGCATGCAGATTACTTCCAGCTATACTGCAAGGGTGCTATAGCCAGCCACTCTTGAATTACACTGTAAAAGAACACCTGCAAATTTGCAGACCCAGACTTCCCCCAGAAATGTGTATCGTATACTGCTGAGCCCTCTCCTGGACAATACAAGCTCCTATAAAGTCTATCATTTTTTTAAATAGAAAATGATATGCATAAATCCTGTTATTTCTCCGACATTTTAAATGGAGTTTCCCAAACACTTCAGTCCAAGCACACTGGTTTAGATAAAACAATGAAACAAGTTTATTAAATATAAGAAGATAGATTTTAAGTGATTACAAGTAAAGAGGCATAAAAGTCAGAATTGGTTACAAAGAAATAAAAAGTAAAACTCAACTAATGCCTAATCTAACAAGCTAAGTGCATTCAAAGCAAAAATCTCTCAGTACATGTTCTAGGAGTCTTACTGGTTGAATTCCTTTCTGCCAGGATCCCTCCCTTGTCCAGTGATATTTCCTTTGTCCTTCAAGTGTTGTCGATGCCATGAGTAGAGATGAAGGGAGAGATGATTTGGGGCATCAGTTCTCCATTATTTATACTTTTTGAGATGAGGCTCAGGAGACAGAAGGTCTGGGGGGACAGAAACATCCAGCTGTTTCTTTGCCAAAATGTAGATTTCTCTCTCACACCCTTTTTCCTGGCAAAGAATGGCCACTTAACCAGGTGATAATTCATTTGATTTTGTTGATCCCTGGCAGAGGCGTCAGTTTGCCTTTTGTCTTTGAGGAACTGGTTTGTTCCTGCTTTTCTAAACTTGGAACATGTCTCAGTAATGTTATACAGTAGTATCTTAGAAGTGTACATACAATGTTGTCACACATTTTACTAAAACAATAACGATAGCAAATCATGAGTTTTCAAAGGATACCTTACAAGGCATACTTGTAGAAAATTTATCATAGTCTTGTAAAAAGGGTGAACATAGGGATATAGACTTGCACTGGTACAGTGGGGAAACAATCCTCACTTTTTTTCCCAGCCCCTCCCCTAAGCCTCAGACAAACGGAGCGTGGCAGCATCCCAGCAATGCCTGCTGGGACCTGGTTGGAAAGGGGGAGGATTGACAGCAGCCCTCCAAATAAATGATGATGGAAATAAGGACAACCTACATGGTATGATTTATTGCTGGATATAGTGCCGACTTTCTCCTTTTCGCGTGGGTACTCCGCCTGAGGCCCCGCCCCTACTCTGCCCCTTACCCCATGGCCCCAACCTTGCTCGGCCTCTTCAGCCCCACTCTGCTTCCTTCCCCCTTGATTGGCGGGTGGGTGGTGGGTGCTGAGCATCCACTATTTTTTCTATGGGTGTTCCAGCCCTGGAGCATTCACTGCTTCCTGCAGCTCCCATTGGCCGGGAACGGCAAACTGCGGCCACTGGGAGCGGCGAGCGGCCGTGCCTGCAGATGGTCAATGTAAACACTGTCTCATGGCCCACCAGCAGATTACCCTGATGGGCCACAGGTTGCCCAGCACTGCTCAAGAGGCTGAACATATTCAATACTCCGTAGCTCTGCAAACATTCTACACAGGGTTTGTCACTTCATGTTTCATGAAATTTATAAACCAAATTTTTGAAACAGTAAAATGTTATATGGCACTTGGTAAGCTGTTCCATAAAGCGCTTGTAAAAGTGGCTGCATTGCTCTGATTTTGATCTACTGGGACATGAAAGGGTTCTAGACAAGGCATTGACTGCATTTGACTTCTCCAGTATGTGGTGGCATGTCTCTAGTGACCTAATCATTTTCTGGGGAAGTTAAGCTTTAATAGAAAAAAATAGGGCTAAAATCATTAAACATAGGTGCCTAAATATGTATTTAATGAAAATAGGCTCATTTTTAAAGGTGTAGAGCACCAGCAATTCCCATTTACTTCAGTAGGATTTGTATGGCCCTCAGCACCTTTAGAAAAAACATGTCACTTATTAGTTGCCTAAATATGCATTTGCCTAAAGTTAAGCCAAAATTTTCCAAATGTAGGTACTGAAGTCTCTTAGGCTGTGAAGGCAACCATCTTTATCTGACGTGATGCAGTACATTCTTTCAAAGTCTGCACACAAAGTGAACTGGTAGCTCAGAAGGATAATACAGATGTGGATAGATCTGAAATCTGATTATTACAATTTAAATGTCAATATTAACTTTAATTTTCCAATCACATTAATGGAAACATCCAGTAATTGGGGGTTTGGCTAGAGCTCCACTGTGACACCATCACTTTCTTCTAATTTTGACCCCTTAACAATTCCTTTTCTCCATGAAGACATCTCTTCCCAAATGCTTATTAATTTGTGCTGCAGTTGAGAGACCCAGTTTAAAATGGCTTGTTCACATTTGTCCAATAAGAAATAGAATATATTTGGAGAATACTTCCCAATCACACCTACAAAAGTGTGACTAGTACACTTTGTCTTGCATTGATTTTTGCTTCCATTTTCTTGTTAAATTCCTTGCAATGTCTTGATGAGACTGTGAGCAACAGTGGTGTGCTTAACTGTTGTGAGCTTCATAAAAGAAAAGACTTTTCTTTTACACTTCAAGAAAGATCAGTCTCTAGCCCCTGTCAGTGTGGGTAAATATAGAGTGCTTCTATTCCTTTCATGTGGTCTGTCTATCTAGCTCCCTTTGTATGGTCAAACCTATCACCTAGAACCGGGGTGGGCAAACTTTTTGGCTCAAGGGCCACATCTGGGTATAGAAATAGTCAGGGCCGGCTCCAGCATTTCTGCCGCCCCAAGCGCGCCAAAAAAAAAAAAAAAAAAAAAAAAAGCCGCGATTGGCGGCGGCAATTGGGGGGGGGGGGGGAAGCTGCAATCGGCGGCAGCAGTTCAGCGGCAGGTCCTTCGCTCCTAGAGGGAGTGAGGGACCTGCCACCCCCGAATTGCTGCAGGTGCCGCCCCCTCCCTTGGCCGCCCCAAGCACCTGTTTGTTAAGCTGGTGCCTGGAGTTGGCCCTGGAAATAGTATGGTGGGCCATGAATACTCATGAAATTGAGGTTGGGGTGCGGGAGGAGGTGTGGGCTCTGGCTGTAGGTGTGGCCTCTAGGATGGGGCCAGAAATGAGGAGTTCAGGGTACAGGAAGGGGCTCCGGGCTGGGGTGTGGTGGTGAGGGCTCCGGCTGGGGGTGCAGGTTCTGGGGTGGGCCTGGGGATGAGGGGCTTGGGGTGCAGGAGTGTGCTCCGGGCTGGGACCAAGGGGTTTGGAGGCGGGGGGGGGGAGGGCGGGTCTGGGCTGGGGCAGGGAGTTGGGGTACGGGGGGTGGCTCAGGGGTTCAGGCTCTGAGTGGTGCTTATCTCAAGCAGCTCCCGGAAGCAAGAGCATGTCCCCTCTCTGGCTCCTATGTGGAGGCACGTCCAGGCAACTCTGCTGTGCACTGCCCCATCCGCAGGCACTGCCCCTGCAGCTCCCATTGGCCATGTTTCCCAGCCCATGGGAGCTGCGGGGGCATAACATGGGGCGGGGGCAGCATGCGGAGCGGAGCCCCGTGGCTGCCCCTATGCGTAGGAGTCAGAGGGGGGACATGCTGCTGCTTCCGGGAGCTGCGTGGAGCGGCCCTGACCCTGCTCCTGGCTGGAGTGCTGGAGCAGGGCAAGCTCCAAATCCTGCTCCCCAGCAGGAGCTCGAGGGCCAGATTTAAACAGCTAGTGGGCCGGATCCGGAGGCCATAGCTTGCCTACCCTTGTCCTAGAAATATACCTACCCTTGTCCTAGAAATATACTGTTGTTAATCCTTGGGCCAGTCAGGACAATAGAACAACAGGAGTACTTGTGGCACCTTAGAGACTAACAAATTTATTAGAGCATAAGCTTTCGTGGACTACAGCCCACTTCTTCGGATGCATATAGAATAGAACATATATTGAGGAGATATATATACACACATACAGAGAGCATAAACAGGTGGGAGTTGTCTTACCAACTCTGAGAGGCCAATTAATTAAGAGAAAAAAAACTTTTGAAGTGATAATCAAGCTAGCCCAGTACAGACAGTTTGATAATAAGTGTGAGAGTACTTACAAGGGGAGATAGAGTCAATGTTTGTAATGGCTCAGCCATTCCCAGTCCTTATTCAAACCGGAGTTGATTGTGTCTAGTTTGCATATCAATTCTAGCTCTGCAGTCTCTCTTTGGAGTCTGTTTTTGAAGTTTTTCTGTTGTAATATAGCCACCCGCAGGTCTGTCATTGAATGACCAGACAGGTTAAAGTGTTCTCCCACTGGTTTTTGAGTATTTTGATTCCTGATGTCAGATTTGTGTCCATTAATTCTTTTGCGTAGAGACTGTCCGGTTTGGCCAATGTACATGGCAGAGGGGCATTGCTGGCACATGATGGCATATATCACATTGGTAGATGTGCAGGTGAACGAGCCCCTGATGGTATGGCTGATGTGATTAGGTCCTATGATGATGTCACTTGAATAGATATGTGGACAGAGTTGGCATCGGGGTTTGTTACAAGGATAGGTTCCTGGGTTAGTGGTTTTGTTCAGTGATGTGTGGTTGCTGGTGAGTATTTGCTTTAGGTTGGGGGGTTGTCTGTAAGCGAGGACAGGTCTGTCTCCCAAGATCTGTGAGAGTAAAGGATCATCTTTCAGGATAGGTTGTAGATCTCTGATGATGCGCTGGAGAGGTTTTAGTTGGGGGCTGAAGGTGACAGCTAGTGGTGTTCTGTTATTTTCTTTGTTGGGCCTGTCTTGTAGGAGGTGAATTCTGGGTACTCGTCTGGCTCTGTCAATCTGTCCTCGCTTACAGACAACCCCCCAAAACCACTACGCAAAAGAATTAATGGACACAAATCTGACATCAGGAATCAAAATACTCAAAAACCAGTGGGAGAACACTTTAACCTGTCTGGTCATTCAATGACAGACCTGCGGGTGGCTATATTACAACAGAAAAACTTCAAAAACAGACTCCAAAGAGAGACTGCAGAGCTAGAATTGATATGCAAACTAGACACAATCAACTCCGGTTTGAATAAGGACTGGGAATGGCTGAGCCATTACAAACATTGACTCTATCTCCCCTTGTAAGTACTCTCACACTTACTATCAAACTGTCTGTACTGGGCTAGCTTGATTATCACTTCAAAAGTTTTTTTTCTCTTAATTAATTGGCCTCTCAGAGTTGGTAAGACAACTCCCACCTGTTTATGCTCTCTGTATGTGTGTATATATATCTCCTCAATATATGTTCCATTCTATATGCATCCGAAGAAGTGGGCTGTAGTCCACAAAAGCTTATGCTCTAATACATTTGTTAGTCTCTAAGGTGCCACAAGTACTCCTGTTGTTCTTTTTGCGGATACAGACTAACACGGCTGTTACTCTGAAATCAGGACAATAGGAGGAGCAATGGGATTCACAAATCAAATAGACACAGTCCATGTCGTTTTTAGCTTTGTAGTAGAAGTAGCAACTACAAAAGCTGAAACTGATGCTGAGGATTTCAAGTAAATGTAATCTTTCTAATCATGGTCAGTTCTGATCACCTTTACCCAAACCCAGTGTCTTGAACTGGCTTGCTCTCTCCGAAGCTGTGATGATGTTGCACGTTCTGAAGTACTTTGCTTGGTTGTTCATTAACTGCCTTTGAACAACTTCTAGCAAAGATAATAGTGATTTTGTTTTTATCAAATAGTCATTACTCTTTACTTGGCATTTTTACACAAAAGGTCGTAAAGCACTCTATAAAGATGAGTAAGTACGTTATTCCCATGTTATAGGTGCAAAGGTGATTGACTTGCCAGAATGGATTGATTTAAACTACATAGTGGAAAGCCTTGATTTAAATAATTTTCTATTTTAACTTTTCTATTTGTACTTCAGGTATTTTCTAAAAAAAGGTGCTTTGGTTGGCATAACCATAAAATATGTTGATTTGCAACTAAATAGCGCCTTTACATTAGATTTGGAGAGTATACTAACTATACACATTTGTTTAAGCAATTGTGTAGCTTAATATTTTCAGATTCTTATTAATTGTACATTTTTAGTGTTAAGCAATATCATTCACCATTTTCTATTTATTAGATAATTAACTGTTTGCTCATGATTTGTGTCAAGCTGCATTAGGACAGTAACTAGAATTTAATTAAACACGCAACAGCATATTTTTTATTTAAATGTTTTAACACATTGTAAGAAGTTTAGGCCTTACCATATTTTTTATTATATTCAAATATAATTTTAAACAGGTTTATTTAAAAAAGGAATACGTATTGTAATTTAAATAATTAAAAAATCCAATTTAAATAAAAATCAAACTTTTAATTTTTTTAAAAAAATCATTGATTTTTATCCACATTGTGACTTGCCTAGGGTTGCCAACTTCCTAATTGCACAAAACTGAACACCCCTGCCCCTCCCCTCCCCCCTGAGGTCCCGCCCTCCACTCCAGCCTCCCTCCCTCTGTTGCTTGCCCTCCCCCACCCTCACTCACTTTCACTGGGCTGGGGCAGGGGGTTGGGATGTGGGAGGGGTGAAGGCTCCAGCTGGGGGTGTGGGTTCTGGGGTGGGGCCAGAAATGAGAGGTGCAGCAGGGAGCTCTGGGTTGGGGTGTGGGCTCTGGGAGGGGGTCAGGGCTGGGGCAGGAGGTTGGGTTGTGGGCTCTGGGAGCCCGTTTGGGTATGGGAGAGGGTTCTGACCTGGGGTAGGGTGTTGGGATGTGGGTGGGCATGTGGGGTGCAGGGTCTGGGAGGGAGTTAGGGTGCAGGAGGGGGTTCCGACCTGGGGCAGGGGGTTTGGGGTGTGGGTTCTGGCTGGGTGATGCTCCCTGCTGCTCCCGGAAGCGGCTGGCATGTCCGGCCCCTAGGCGGAGGCACGGCCAGGTGGCTCTTCACAATGTGCGTTGCAGGCGCCGCCCCTGCAGCTAGGGTGACCAGACAGCAAGTGTGAAAAATCAGGATGGGGTGTGAGTAATAGGCATCTATATAAGATGAAGCCCCGAATATCGGGACTGTCCCTATAAAATCGGGACATCTGGTCACCCTACCAGCAGCTCCCATTGGCTGCGGTTTCCAGACAACGGCAGCTGCGGGGGCGGCGCTTGGGGTGGGGGCAGTGTGTGGAACTTCCCTGATCACACGTGGACCTAGGGGCCGCAGGGACATGCCGGTCACTTCCGGGAGCTCCATGGTGCCAGGGCAAGCAGGGAGTCTGCCTTAGCCCCGCTGTGCCACTGACCAGACTTTTAACGGCCGGGTCAGCAGTGCTGACTGGAGCCACCAGGGTCCCTTTTCGAGCGGGCATTTTGGTAAAAAAAAAGACACCTGGCAACCCTAGACTTGTCTAAAGTCATACCACAAGTTACAGAAGAGCTGGGAATGAATTTAGACTGCACAACTCACCCACGTACTCAATGGCTTGTGCTGCTTGTCTTCTGATGCGTTGAATGTGTAATGCCATGTACTTTATCATAGTAAAATTTCTTGTGTTGCTGCATGAAGTATATTAGTTGACTTAGCATGGTGGTTTCTTAGCCTGAAGCTAAGCTTACTGTTGGTTTCTTAGCCTGAAGCAGAACCTGAAAATTTGTCACTATAATTCGTGTAATTAAAAAGAAAAAAAAACCTCCATATACCCCGATAATAAGCAACACATCAAAATAAAATGAATTTGTACAACTTGCTAGTTGCAAAACGTACTGAAAAATCATGAAATAGGAATTAGGTAGTTAGTGTTGTCATGATTGATGACTGTGAATGAAATGAAATGACATGACATGACATAGCTGGAGGAGATGATGATGATGCAGCTCTATTTTCCAACAGGACAAAGTGAATGGTGATGGATACTTGCTGCTCTTTCCTTAAGAGTCTCATGTGCAGAGTTCTTCAGGGATCTATCATGCCTCCCCCTTCTTCAATGTCTGAGACTTCTTAAAGATGTGAGATGCTCTGGGCTCTGTTGCCCATGCTATGCAAATAGCACATCATTATATATGGGTTAAGGGTTTTTGTCAGGGGAGTAGAGAAAACTGGACTGATTGCATAAGAGGACCAATTTTCATAATCTAATGGGGAAAAACTGGCAAGATTTAGTGATTGACTTACTGAAGAGAGAGAAGGGGCCCCACATGGAATGGATAAGTTGTCATCCCATTGCACAAGGAGGACAGTGGCTGTTAGAGAGGGGAGAAAGAAACAAGTGTTTGGGAGGAAAAATTAGTTCATTTTTGCTGTGTTAAGTTTTAAACCTGTGACAACTGGATATCAGGAAAGGTGTTTGAGAAGCAGGACTGAACTGGGAGTTGTCAGGAGCTGAATAGTCTTTCCATAACCTCTCTTCCATTTCCACACTCCCTGCCTCCCTCAATTATAACTCGAACACCGAATGGGAAAATGAATCACATAAAGAAAAAACAATTGTAAACTTTACTTTCTACTTTCCAAAGATGTATCATCTCTTGACCTTGCTTGCTGGCATTCAGGAATTCAAACAAAACCTGCATTTTTTTAATATCTCAGGTTTCACCTTGGATGAAACAAAGTAGTAATTGACCTAAAAAGATTGTTTCAATAGTCATGTATTCGACTGAAAGAATGCTGAATTCACTTCAGGACAGTTGTTTTCACAAAAGAATTAGCAAACAGAAGGAGGGTAGTGTGGATACCAACAGCTGAGTTAATTACTGCTGTGGCTCTAGGTTGACCTAAATTAAATCAACCTAATTTTATAGTGTAGACAAGCCCTAAGCCATCCTTACAAATTTACTACTGCTTGTATCCCTACTTCTGATAGGTTAAAAGGGTACTATTAATGGCAATCTAATAATTTTTTTAAAGTTTATAGTAATTTTAGGTAATGCACCGGATCCTAAGTCCCTGTCCCAACTCTTGTGGTTTTAAAATGTCATCTTAATTTTTTTTTTTTTTTTAACTTTTCTCTCATGTTGGTGTGTGAAATATCCCAGGGGTGAATGGTGAAGTTGAGTATCTACGAGGTGTTGTTAAATGAAAAGTAAATAAATTGAAACCTAAAGATTTTAAAAGATTAGAGAAATAAACTGTGTGTTTCTGAAGATAGTAGGCAAAAATTTCTCAGGCAAGGTCTTCACTACAGACTTGTATCAGTATAACTACATTGCTCAGGGGTGTGAAAATCCACATCCAAGAAACCTTAATTATGCCCCATAGGGAAACCCTGGGAGAAAAGTTTTAATGTTTTTAAAAATCAGTTTAATCCATTATGGGACAACAAGCAGTTATATAATTCAGTTATATAATTTGGGATAATTGCAACATATTCTCTAATATTTTTATCCTAAATAGTAATATATACTCTTAACCTTAACTCCATCTTAATGTAGTTTTTCATCTGGGCATTTAGGAATGAAGGTAAAAGTATTTTTAAATCGTGTACTGCACATGTATAGTATCGTAGTCTTTTGACAGTGCATGATAGTGATGCGTCAGTTGCATACATCAATAATAATTTCTATCTGTAGCATGCTTAGTTATCTACCTTAATATGCTCGCTCCCTTTCTCGCATTCTCCCTTTTCATGCTGCTCTGACAGGTTGCATAGGCTGACAGACAAAGCAAAAATTGAGTTCTGAAAGTGGATGTACAGCTCATCATCTTGAAATACAGATACACTTTTATAAGATATTTTAGTTGATCAGCTTAAAAGCTGAGGAACTGCTTAATTCCAAGTACTTTGTTCTAAACTTTAGCGTCCAAAATACTGCTCATAAAAAGAGAAATGCAGGTGCATTTCCTAACATAGTACCCTTTGCTTAATCTGTGCAGGCAGAGAACGAAGAGTTCAGATCAGTTTACATGTTCTCTGTGCAATAAATTTGGCTTCAATGGTGAATAATCGGAATACTGCAAAGCACAACGTTGATATGATTCTAGTTGTCCAGAATGCTTGTGTAATAGGCTAAAAATATTACTCTGGGTGCTGGTGTTTAGAATATAGCACTTACTCTGAATGAGTAGTTCATGTAAATAGAATAGTTTTAGCTAATATTGGAGACTAATAATGTCACTGTGCATGAAGACTTGTGTTAACTGTGTATTAGATGGACTTTAGACCAGACTAGTGAATTATTTTTATACCTGTTCAGTTGACTGTGATATGCAATGTGAACTAAACGTGCTGCAATCAGGGGTACTTTAACTGCATTGCAAAAGACCTTAGCATGACGTTCTTGAATCAAAGCTCTTATTTTTCAAGAAGAATGAAGGAAAGTTACAGCCCTGGCTGAGTTCTTCCTTGTCATCTGACACCAGGCTGCTGTCTTGGAACCAAGCTTAGCATACTGCGTCCTTCACGCCTCCTGGGTCTGAGTAGCATCTGAGGCTAGACTATAAGACAGGCATGCTCCTGGGGTTACAGACTCCTGCCTAGTACCCATTCTTAGGATGTGGGGCCCAGCTGACCTAAGTCACGAGATCGGTGCCTAGTTGCTTAAGACCACAAGACCCCCAAGTCTCCCAATAGTGTAAGCATGCCCTCCTCAGAGCATCACCTCATGAGTGCTCTAGTTTATGATTTAACTCATCAGACTACTTGACAGTTAAAGCAAGGAACATGCAGACTTTGCAAAAGAATGTCTTAACTATACACACTTTCCTCATAGAAATGTACAAGAGTTAGCTCCCTTTTCCCTCTTACAGGCTTCTGGCATAGATGATTATTTCATCTAATAAAGCATTAACCAGTCAATAGTCTTGGTTGGTAGCCTCCATTGTTCTGCTAGGGCAAGGCTATTCAATTGTCGATAGTCCTTGATGTTCCTGTTTCAATTTCTTAGACATTGTCTATTTTCTGCCATATGTAGAAGATTTTAACCCACACAGAAGGTCATAGTCAGCAATAGGGTTCATTAACTCACATGGAATTCATAAATTTATATAGATTCCCCAAACTGTCAGTGCTAGTTTCAGTGTAAATAATGCAGTTTCTGGATTCCTTGATGCAAGAAGTCATATTAAGATCTTTTGCAATGCAATTATTTCTGATTCCACCATGTTCAGTATGCCTGAGTTGTCAGTTATTGTTCACTTTTCATATTGGATGCAGTCAGTATCCAGGATAACTACTTGTAAACTTAACTTGAACTTTTAGGAAAGGATGGGATCATAATCTGCTTAGTAAGAACAGTCCTGCAAGTATCTCTTTGAAATGGAGAAACCATTAGGCTTTTTGGTGCTAGTTCCATGAGACTCTCAGGTGTGAAGTCCCACTCATGAATTGGTCTGATACCTGGTGATGACCAGGAGGGAACCCAGCAGTGGCTCAGAAGAAATGATTTTGTAGCAACAGGACACTGAGCAGCAGCACTAGCTGGAGTAGCTCCTGCAGGATAAATGAGACAACGAAGGGTGTCACCACATGGCAAAGATCTTGTCTATATTAGAGAATTTTGCAGGTCTGAGAATAATTTCCCTCCCTCCCCCCACTCAGTTGAACTGCATCTTGTGACCCAAACTAGTGCTTCAGTGCAGAGCCGGCTTTAGGAAGTGCGGGGCCCGATTCGAACAGTTTTGACGGGGCCCCGGCAGGGATGACTGGGAAAAAAAAAAAAAAAAAACACGTAAAAAAACATGTGGGGCTTGTTCTCACCGGGCGGCACTCGTAGTCTTCGGCGGTTTGTCCTTCACTCGCTCCGGGTCTTTGGTGGCACTGAAGGACCTGCTACCGAAGTGCTGCCGAAGACCCAGAGCGAGTGAAGGACCCGCCGCTGAAGTGCCGCCGAAGACCCGGAGCGCTGCCGGGTGAGTAAAAATTAAAAAGGAGCCTCTAGCCAGGGAAGGGATTCTCGGCCACTTGCCCCCACCCTGGCGGCCCTGCCACTGGGCGCGGGGCCCTCTTAGGCGTGGGGCCCGATTCGGGGGAATTGGTGGAATTGGCCTAAAGCCGGCCCTGCTTCAGTGGATTGTCAGGGACTAAGTAATGTCCTTGTAGCCTTTGATGTTGTTTAAGGCTCAATCATTACTTAGTCCTGACAAATTTGGCACCAGTCATTTGATGGCACAATTGTTTGAAATAGTCATCCAACCACAGGAGGAAGTGGAGTTACCAGTTCTTCTTTATACTGCCTCATCTAGCGAACATCCTAGAATTCCCTCTCTGCTCTTTGTGATATCCCCTATTCCTATGTCTCGCATATTATTCCCTCCCAGCCTTCACTAGTGCTCCTGGATCACTCCATAAATGAGCAAAACAAGTGTGGCTTGCTGGCTGCAGGTCCCAGTCTGACAAACTATAGGTAGTCAGAATGCTTCTTGACACCCATTCCTTGAACATTGCTGTCGGTTTCAATCTTCTACTAATTTGACCTAGATAATATGAGCTTTATCAGAGGGAGGGTAGGTTTTACTGGAAACCTCAGATATTTTAATCATGACCATTTGCTGGTAGCTACATGGCTCCCATGGGCCTACATACATTCCCAAAGTGAAATTGCATGTATTTAGGGGTGAAGCCCTGATTTGATGTCTCAGACATGACCTGCCTTCGAGAGCAGAGAGGTCCAAACTCTTTCCCACTCCCTTGGAGTCTTTGTTTCTCTTAGTGTTCCCTGTTTAACTTCTCCAAGTTTTTAGTTATGGAGACATATATCCTTGAAGTTCTATTTAATGCATCATATTTGGAGGCACCAGACTCCTCTCAACCTTTATTTAAAAAAAAAAATCTGGTTGCTTGTTTAGAATAGCTTGTATTTTCAACTGTGCATGATGCAGTATGTATTATTGCTTTCCTTATTAGATGGGGCATCTCTTGAGCTACTCTACTCTCCCCGACTGAGATGCTTGTGATGATATCTTTAAAGGTGGAAAAACTACTCGCTTTGTAGTTCTGTTTCTTGGAAGATATAATCTTGCAGAATTCTCTCTGTTGCCCAAATCCGATCAGGAGCTCTCTTTTGAGGTTGTCTTTAGAGTTCTGCATAGTGAATGTTTTTCTTCATCAAAAGGAACTGACAGTTGAGGGCACTAATGGGTTGTACAATTTGCAGTGCATGATTGAAATGTTTTGTTTAGGTGGGGTTGAGGACAGGGAAGGAGAGGAGGTGGGATTTGTAGCTCTTCTAAACTCTTTAGGTTTGAGTGTTTCTGGCCAGTCTTTGTCTAGAGGTTTGAGATTAGATTGAGAATCCTGAGAGTTCCTCAAAGAAATAGAATATCAAGGGAGATAATTATCCATTGTGCGATACCTTTTGAAATTCCTTATAGAAAAATATTCAATATGTTGGGAAGTAAATTGGGGTTTTCTTTCCCAAATTGAGACGTAAAATACTGTCCATGTTTGGCAGTTTTCCATGTCCAAATACTTGTATTTAATAAAGTGAGGTTATTTTTTATTTATTCTGGAGGGCAGGGATTTTTGTAATCTAGAATGAGAACTACATATGTAAGGGAAATTCTGCATAGTTCTGGTTTACTAATTTTTTTTGTTTGTTTTTTTTGAAACCTTGAATAACTTCTTAACCCATTCCTTGCTTCAAGTAAAACTCCAGACAAGAATATGCTCTAAAAATTGTAGACCTGTTGTCTATTGTCAAAACTTGTTTCTATGTTCTACTTACAGTAACAAGTATGTAGCTTGGCTGCTGCTGAATAGTACCCTCTGTCACAGTTTCAGGATAATTGCACCGGTATTTTGCCCTCTTTGGTCCCTCAAGGGCACCCACTTAAAAGTTTCTGTTTCCCAACTGTCACCTCTCCTGGGTGAAGACCTGCATCTCACTGTGGCACTCTGTGCTTCAAAACAGCATCCTGGAACCCCCATATTCACCACTGTCATATAATTATGATATGTTTTGTTTAAAATATACCTTGTGAGGTATCATTTTAAAAGTCTTGACCTGCTAAACATTAATATCCTGTTGGATTGTATGTGCTATCTTTGTATGTGAAGTTATAAAGTTTTGCTATGTGTGTGCTACTAAAATATGTTGTGAGGTTGGGAATACCCACAACCAGCCTTTCAGATGCAACTGTGGAGGAGCCAGACATGCTGATGGCTCATTAAAGGGAATCCACACTCCTAAGGATTATCCCAGGAACTGTATACAATGGAGACTTCTCACAGATAGCACATAGGCAATGGAGACTGCTTGACATGTGTCATAGCAAAGGATCTTTCCAGCAAGCTGGAAGAAACTATAAAAGAGGGGACGTGACATCATCACTTGGCCTCACTACCCCCACAACTCAACACATGTGGAGGACAAAGATTGAATGGAGGAAGGTGATCCTCAGCTGGAGGAGAGTTCCAGCCTGTGTATTGAAGATCTGTAACCTGCTTGTACTATCTATCAGGGTGAACCACTGCCTGTTTAGTTTATAGAATTTAGACTGCAATTTTTTTTTTATTTCTTAGGTAACCAGCTTTGATCTCTACGCTCACTACTTATAATCACTTAAAATCTCTCTTTCTGTACTTAATAAATCTGTTTTATATTTTACCTAAAACAGTGTGTTTTGGTTGAAGTGCTTGGGAAATCTGCTCAGGTTACAAAGGGTGGTGCACATCCACTTTCCTTTATAGAAATGGTGAACTTAATTAACTTACACTGATACAAGTGCAAGACAGTACAGTTCTGGGGTGCAAGGCTGGGGAGATGGGGGGAATTGGCTGGAGCCTTTCTATAGTTGGTTCAGGAGTGGTTGGGTGTGTCCCTGCCTGTGGATGTCTGTGTAAATTCAGTACCTGACAGAGGTTTGTGGCTTAACAGCAGCATCACAGTGTGAGAGGGAGCTGAGGTTGGTGAGACAGAGGGCTCAGTAGTAACCCAGTTATAGGTTACACCTTGGGAACCCTGTCACATTCACTTGCTTTTGAACTGGTCTTTTAAGGCTGTGTAGTTTCCTGCCTTATACTGTGATATTCCCAGCAATCCAGTCTGCCTAAAAGTCAGCGCCTGTGTTTTGCTTTCTCTCCAAGGGCTGTGATCAGCATGTCACCAGCAGTTATAAGTTACCACACAGCTCCTTCTAAGTAAGCATATTTATTCTTAAGGTAAAAGCATTACAGAGAAAGCATATAAAACAATAAAAGAATCTACACACATGCTCAGAAGTACATCCCCAGCTCACACCCCCAGTGCCAGCATAGGGCACTGGTAGGTATCAGTCCTTCAAACTCCACAACTGCGTTTTTCCTGTGGTTACAAGTTCATGTCAGTCTTTAGATTGGAAACCAGAGCAAAGGCCCTGAGTCATTTTAAGCTCAGGCTATTTATCCAAAAGTCCTTTCTTTGTTAGTTGGTTTCTGGATAGTCCAGTTTGAACCAGAGTATGTGAGCCTCTCTGGGAGGTGGTACATCTCTGGAGATTCTGTAACCTGGGTGATTTGCCTTAACCATCTCCTATTCTTTTCACTTCCTGGAGAAGCTGTGGTAACCCTCCCCTATGGAGTGCACACATTCCCTGGCCCACAATGATACATAAACAATTCATACACTCAATACAATGTGATCTGGTCTCCCAAATATATTGCAGGAATTTGCCATATTTGTCACATCCTCCACATCTGATAGTCTCCAATCCAGAAACTCCCCCAAGGATCTTTGATTGTGATTGGTCAGCAGATTGATAGAGTTGAGCATAATACATGCATAGCATTCCTGGCACTTGCAATAGTTCCAGAATTGAACTTTGATTTCCCATGTGGCTATCTAGAGCAATAACACTGATCCTCAGGTCAATCTCTGTGCTTTATTTTAAATTTTAAGTACAGCTTAACTTTATAATTAAGATTTATTTTATTTAATTATGAATTGTTTGGGTTATTTGTGCTGTTTGCAGATCAGAGTAATTGGGCTAAATTTATTAGTTGCAGCAGGGATGGATTTGGTCTAGTGCAGGGGTGGGTAAACTTTTTGGCCCAAGGGCCAAATCTGGTTATGGAAATTGTATGGCGGGCCATGAATGCTCACAAAACTGGGGGTTGGGGTGTGGGATGGGTGAGGGCTCCGGCTGGGGGTGCGGGCTCTGGGGTGGGGCTAGGTCTGAGGGGTTGGGGGTGCTCCGGAGTGGGACCAAGTGGTTTGGAGGGCGGAAGGGGGATCAGGGCTGGGGCAGGAGGTTGGGGTGTAGGAGCAGGTCAGGGGTGCAGGCTCCAAGCAGCGCTTACCTCAAGCAGCTCCCAGAAGCAGCAGCATGTCCTCCCTCCAACTCCTATGTGGAGGAGCAGCCAGGTGGCTCTGCGTGCTGCCCCATCTGCAGGCACCACCCTTGTAGCTCCCATTGCCAGTGGTTCCTGGCCAATGGGAGCAGTGGGAGTGGTGCTTGGGGCGGGGGCAGCGTGCAGAGCCCTCTGCCTGCCCTTACGCATAGAAGTCGGATGGGGGACATGCTGCTGCTTCCGGGAGCCACGTGGCGCCACGGCATGCGCGGAGTGGGACAAGTCCCTGACCCCGCTCCCAGGCTGGAGCACCGGAGAGGGGCACGTCCCAGACCCCGCTTCCTAGTGGGAGCTTGAGGGCTGGATTAAAATGTCTGATGAGCTGGATGTGGCCATAGTTTGCCCACCACTGGTCTAGTGCCTAACTTTGTACAAAAATATACATGAATATTAATGAGCATAGTTCTGTATTTTTTCTAGAAGCTTGTTCCCTTTCTTAAATATCATTTTAAACTAGGAGTCTAACTCCTACTGTGTTTTTTTATGAAATACTGTTAGCTTTATTGAGGGCAAATCCATCAGATAAGCTACATTTATAAAAGAAATTAGTCTGTTCCTTTTTAAACTTGCTCAATCAAATATTAACTACCTGTTCTTGTCAGTGTGATGAAGTGATATAAAATATTTGAACACCTTATCAGACTGTAGTTTGGAAAAACATTCTTAATGTTATAAACATCTTGATTCTGCTAATTTTGAAGCATAGTGAAGAAGTTTGGTATTCAGTAACACTCAGAGTTCAAGAAGCAAGTGTGATTGAACCATTAATTAACGAATCTGCATTTAGCTAATCAACACCACCGAGTAGCCTCTCACAACTCTCAGGCAAATACGTAGATGAGAGCTGTAATGAGGTTACATGTTAGCAAGTTCTTAAAATAAACTAAGAAAATCCATTTATTTATGTTTGAATATGACATAAAGTGACAACATATCAGAATTATCTAAAGTGATGGTTCGTGAAGGCTAACTTCAAAGCACTCAGTAGGTAATCTGCTGCACACCATCCATCCATCTCATCATAGGTCATCCCCTACTATGATGATCCTCCACCATTTCTTCCATAATGACTTTCTCAGAGTTATTTCCATCTCTGTGCCTCATGTGACTAAAGTACATAAGTTTTGCATTTGATTTTTGACATCAGGGTCTGCTTCTCTCCAGTAATATTTCTAACATGGGCATTTGTCTTTTTTTTTTTTTTTTTTCATCCGGAAGATGTGTGTCTTGGCCATCACCACATTTCAAAAGCTCTTGTCAGCAGCGTAAACTTTCCATGATTCACGTCTTTAAATTGCTATGGAAAAAAATAGGATTTTCACCAGTTGCACCATCATACATTTTGAGATGCCACGTTTTTTCCACACTTTCTTAAAGGTGGCCATAGCTGAGTGAGCCATCCCTAGTAGTCTTTCAATTTCTTGGGAACAGCCTCCTTGGTTGTATGTATATGATCCCAGATAATTAAATTCATCTACTGCTTCTACAGTTTGTCCATTAATCAGTGAAGCATGTGAACAGTGCATGATTGTACTCTCCACATTTTTCAGTGATGTGACTTGGTGACATGTGCCTTGGCCCTCTCTGAAATCAGCTTGTTGTGGTGATAGTTCTGTTTCTGTCCTTCATTTCATACAGTCCTGGATTATGTAAAGCATAACTTTGCTTTCATGAGATATCAGGGAAATGGTATAATAGTTACTACACTCTATGATGTTTCCCTTCTTTGATAAGGGCAGAAAAATTCCCTTCATCCAGTTCTCTCGCCAATTTCTAGTCATCCATACATCCTTACAAAATTTCCATATAAGAACAGTTTTGTGATCTATCTCTCGTGCTTTCTCAGGCTTCATTTTCATAATAGCATGTACCACTTTTATTCACAGGATTTAGGGCTTTGGCTCTGTACTCTCGTCTGTCATCTTGAGGTATCCAGATTAGCACAGTAATCTCTTCCCCCTGCGTTTACTATCACCACCCTCAGTGAGGACTCTGCAATCGTGAACTTTTATTACGTTTGATTGTGGGTAAAACCTTTCAGTAAGAAGTCTGACTATTGTGAACATGCCTTTTGTAGTGCACTAATTATAATTCTCAGGTTCCATACATTTTTCTCTTGTATATTCACTCTTGTCTTATCCAATCTGCTTTGAATCTGTCTGCTTAGTTACTTATATTCTCATCTACATTCTTCTGCCTCCAAGCCTTTATTTCACTGTCATTTTCCTCAAGCTCAAACAGCTCAGTTAACTATGGTTTAATCCTACACTGACTTTTCAGAGTGTGTGCTTTGGTGGTTTTGAGCATAATAATTTTCATTTTATTCTAAAGTTTGCTGGGATTGTTCTCCTCTTTCATCTATGCCAAGGCCTAAAACCTATTCTGGATGGAAGTTATATAACTTCATTGATTCTGGACAAATCCAGATGCAGTGGACTTGTCGAATGTTGTATCTTTTTAAGTTTTAATTTTGTGCTTGAGGCTAACAGCCTATGATCTGACCCGCAGTCTGCACTTGGAAGTCTTTGTCCATTGGACTTTTGATCACCAGCATTGCTATATTATTATATAGCCTATCTGGTTCTTTGTCATACCATCAGGTGACCTCCACATATAGAAACATCCAGGTTTTTGGGTGAAGATGTTGTTTGTAATGACCAGGTGATTAGAGCAGCAGAATTCAACTAAGTCTTCCTCTCTCATTTTGTGAACCCAAACCATTGTTTCCCATTACTTCTTGGTTAACTTACTGTGCTAACATTCATATTTAAGTTCCCAATCTTCACATGGTGTTTTAGTGATTGTTCAAGTCACTCATAACCACAGCTTTTAATTGCTGGTGCCTCCTCCCCAGTATAGTTTGTTGTGCCTTCTGGCCTGGAGCTACAGGCTTGTGCCACATGTGATTCACTTTAACTTTTTTCTGCCATAATAGTTCTCATGGAATAAAGTACAGAGGGTAGTTTCCTGTTGCTTTCTCTCTGGTTTGTGGCTGCTGTTGGTTAAATCATGGTTTAACTCTTCTGCCTTTTGATGGTATTTTCTCCATTGAAGATCCCGTTTGCCTATTCAGGTGCCAATCCTCCTGAAGGCATTGGCATTTCTGAGGTTTGCCAGTTACTTAGCCGCCGCCGCCGCCGCTGAGCACCTGGTGTTGGCCAGTCACTGGTTTTATCATGTACTGATAGTATCTAAGCCGAAGTCTTGAGCAAGTTCTTAATTTTTACAAAATAGACTAGAGCATTAGTAAGCATCATCATTATAACTAAACTACAGTTGTCAAAAAAGACCACATTTTTGATAGATTTTCCTTGCTTCTTAAACTCTCTCTCTGTAGCCCCCCACCTCATTCAATATACACCTCTTAACTGCTGCAATGCATGAGTAGCCTCTTTTACTATGCTGTCCTGAGTCATTCCATGAGCACCATTCATCCTGTGTACTGAATGAGCTAGGAGTCCTGTGGGGGAAAAAAATAGCATGGGATGATATCATTAAAGACTGTTACAATGCATAAGCACAAGGGGCTGCAAATTAAGATTGTGCAGGCAACCTTAATGACAGCATTTCCCAACTTTGGTGCTTTACTTTGGTGCTTTGTTGGTCTTTTAATGTATTTTTTGTATGTAACTTTTTAGGATTTCGAAAAAGCAAATAAGGGGGAAAAACAACATTCTGGAACCATTCGGACCCTAGGGTTATCACCTCTGAGGTGCAAAAAAATCGGACACATAGGATGATTCTGAGCCCCTAACATTGGACAGCTGGCAGTGTGTACTTAGCACCCTTGCAGATTTCCCTGGCCAGCTACCTCAGAAAAAAGGATGATCTCGGGAAAACCTAGAAAAACCTAGAAAACCTGAACAGATACCCATCCACTGGGTTATTAGTGGGGTTGAAACCTTTATAACCATAGTATAGCTCTCTACCATTTGAGCTAATGGGATAATTGGTGGTAGTAGGCTGTTATTCTCTGTATGGACCAGCCACTAGAATGTGACCCTTCTCTAGTGGATTTTACAAATATTCCGATAATGGATGATATCCCTCCTATTGAGGATGTTGGGACTTTTGGGTTCTACTCAGGGTTCTGGAGAGGAGTCTGCTGTAGTTACAGATGTTTTGCCACTTCCCCTTTCTCTGTTTTCCCTGCTTCAACCCTCCTAGGTACTTATCTGCTCCAAATTGTCCTGTACCCGCTTTCCCTTTTGTACCTCATTTCCACTCTGCTCCTCATCCCTCTGCATTCCTGTCTCAGGCAGCTTCCATCTTCTCCTTCATGCTGCCTGACACCCAGTCTTGGTGCCACAACAGCCCCTGGCAGCAAGGATGATCAATTGTCCTGCACAGCCCTGCGCTGGAGTATGCTTAGCAAGCTCTGTGGGGGAGCATGCTTAGTGAAGTCAGAATGTTGGAAGAATTTTGCTACCAGCCTCTAACAAATGTTCACTAAGCCTATGAAAGTTCCCATTTGCATGAACTTGGGTGGATTTTCACTGGGGCAGCAAAATGCACCTTGCTCGTCAGGCTGATTCGAAGTATAGAGATGCTGGTTTATCAACGAAATGGTTGTAAGAATTTAACATTGGCAAAACAAATGTGTTTTTCCCTTACCTTATTCTCTGAAACGACTAAACTGTTTTTACAGAAACTTTTACAAAAAATTCAGCTCAAGGCAAACATGGAAAACTTGAGCCCAAATGGTTAAAATTTGGCTAAATTATAAGCAACTGAAAACAAGGTCATAAGTGGAAAGCTGGGTGTAACCTTAACTATAATGTAATTAATTTTACAGATTAAAAAGTCAGTATTTTTAAAACAAATTGAGATTCTGTCTTTCCATCAGTAAAGCTAGATGCTTTAGTTACATAAGTCTCTGTGGGAGAGATGCATTTGAAACAAACTTTAAGCACTTCTAGGAATGACTTAAAAGCTTTCAATATATAAATGTCACATTTCAAGTCTGATATTTAAGGGCCCTTCCAGGTCTAGAAGCACGTGCATATGTTCCACTGGAAATCTTCCTTGTCAGTGGAGTAAAACTCTTTTAAAACACTTAGTTGTGATCCAGCATAGAAGCATAGAAATGCAGGGCTGCAAGCGACCTCGAGAGGTCATCTGTTCCAGTGGCTCTTGATAAAGCATTGTTGTCTATTACTTATATCCTCCACGTGTTTATACATTGATTGTTTAATCATTTGTTCCAGTATCTTTCCAGGGAATACTGGGTTTGTTGAAAGGTCATGCCTACCCCACTCACATTTTGATATTTTCTAGCTAATAGAAGAAATGACAGATTTTTAAAGTAATTTTATTGTATTTTAAAGTATTTTTAAAGTATTTTTTTGAAAATCTGTTGTGGTAATGAAGAAAGACTTTGACTTTGCTGTCATTAAAATCCCCTAAATGTAATTACATAAACTCAGCTAGACTTGCTGATTTAAATTCTTTATTCTCAGTACAAAATATCTTGGCTTTTGTCAATATCTGGCTTTTTCTAAAATGGATTAATTATGTTTTGGCAGCTGAGTGATGTACAGTATACTTTACACGTACAAAAATTTAAGCATAAAAGGAAGCGTGGAAACAAGTGACCTTTCTTGTTTTTTCGGCTTCTAAACTGAATTTGTCTTTTTAGGTAAGAGATAATATCCATGGAATAGTCAAAGGATAATGGTTTCCTGTAAAATAGGTATCTGTGAAATAGAGGCACTTGTATTTATCTGGGGAACACTAATCTGTGATCTTGTATAACAAACTTACTCCAGTGGTACCGAATGATTGATTCCAACTAATTGTTTTGTCCGTTGGATATTTGTGCAATAGAGTGACTGTTCCTCATTGTACATTTTTGATCAAACATTCCCATTGGCATAGAGAACAGGCTTGGTGTCCTTATGCAAGCCTGTGCAATAGCTTTTAGATAGCAGTGTGTCCATGGAACTGAATGCCTGTAAAGGTTGGTGCTTGACAGAGGTGGCGCCTAGTAGTTAGTGTGGTAGGGGAGCCCAGGCCCTCCCACTCCCCTGGGGTCTGTCCCAAGGCCCTGAGAGGGTGTCCAAGTTCAAGAAAGGGTTGTAATCAAGGTAATGCAGAACAAACACTGTGCCTTTAGTCTGTCTGGGTTCTAGTGGGCCGATTCCTCTCTTTTCAGAGAAGCAGCTTCCGCGTCCTTCCTCAGGAGCTCCTGAGGCCAGGTTCTTCTCCCTGCATTTCTGGCTGCTAGTAGGGGCTGCTAGACTCTGCAGAGCCCAGCTGACAGTGAGCAGAGCACCCAGCCTGGGGTGGCTGGAGGCTGCATGCTCTTTGATCCTCATTCTTCTGGGGACTTGAGAGGGTCTGGAAGACCCAGCCAGCTCTGGCAAAGGGTGAAGAAGGGCAGGCAGTCCCCTGGTGGGACAGTAAAGAAGTTGGGGGGAGTAAAGGTTTTGGGGGTGCTGGTGTCTGGGCTGGGCTCTATCTACCCCACGGCTGGGCTCTGGGGGAAAGGGTTGTGGGTGTCTGGGCTCTGGAGGCCCCACACAGCCCCCTCTAACTGGAACTGGTTGTTGTAGGGGGTTTCTTTAACTCTCTATCCTTTTTTGCTCTTGTTTATATTGTTGACATACTTGACAGATATTTTGAAATAAATTATCAAAATAATTGAAACTGGAGTGATTATTTTGTGTTGTTTTGACAAATAAAATACGCAGCATTTTAAAATATTCTTTGCAGAATTCCCCCAGGAGTAACCCTTTAACGCCCAGTGTGGGGTTTATACAAAAGGTGGGCCCTCAGATTATTAAGGTTGGTTTCTTATACTAAAGGTCTATTTAATCAACCAAAAGATCTATTAGCAGTTGAATGTAACTTGTGCTATCCTCAACATATAAATTCTGTGGAAAAAATCTTAGCATCTTAATATGAGATTTTACACATATTCTGCTTCTGAACTATTAAAGAATATGAAAGCCTACCACACCCTTCTATGAGGAAAAGGTCAAAAGGACTCTCCAGTGTAGCTTTTCCAACTGGCTTGCCTCTATGTGCAGCTACACAAGGATCTCCTTCAGAGCTTGGTTTTGTTAGAGAGCATGAGCAGCACACCTGGCAAGGGGCCTTTTGCACCCAGTTGGGAAGAAACAAAATTTGTCCCTAAAGTCTGTGACCATACCACAAAGGTTACTGCCGTGTTCTTATGGCTTTTCCTGTTACTATACAAAACGCATGATTTAAATTTTTCACAGAATTTGGCCAGTGTAATTTAATTTAATATTAACAATTATACAAATGTTTAGCCAGCAACTTACTATAGTCCATCAGCTTCAAATGTATCTACCCATACTGTAAAATGTAGAATGCCTATTGACTATCCACAAAAAAGAAAATCATATAAATATTCTATGGCATGTACAACATTTTGTATGATGTACATAGATTTTAAGATTGAGAATTTAGGTGGTGACTTTGTTAGCTTTAAATAAATAAATAAATAAAATATATCTAAGAAATTTGATGCCAGGTTGCTGTACATGGTTAAACTCATGGTAAGGCTTTCAGGGAGGAAAGTGCAGTTGATAAGCTATTGCTAAACTTGTTCTCTGCAGAAATGAGACCTTTAGTCCCTTTAAATGAAAAAGGTAAAGCTTTTAATGTTTGGTGCAGTGCATGAAAGTTTAATTCTTTATAATCTGAAATTAAACCTAGTATTGCTGAGAGTGGGGAAGTGAATTGTCTTTTCAAGAACATGTTATGCTTAAAAACATAATTCTTTTGAGGATATTTAATAACTTACTGGTTTATCATATGTTCCAGAAAATCTACTTAAAATCTTGATATTGGCATTAAAATACATGGTAACTACCTGAGTTGTGAAAACCTGTGTGATAGACCCAGGCCAGTTGGGAACAGCAGAGTAGCAGAAGGAAGATATATTGGCCACTGGATAAGTAGTTTTCTGTTCCCTGAGTGACCAGAGGAGGGGCTGCTCCAGGCTAATAGACCACCTGACTCCAGTTAACCTGCTAAGAATCAGGTGAGGCAGATAAGCATCTGACTCTAATTAAGGCCCCTTTGATGCCATAAAAAGGCTCACTCCAGTCAAGCCAGGGGGAGCCAGAGGAGAGGAAGTGAGTGTGAGGAGCTGGGAGCAAGAGGCGCAAGGAACTGAGAGTGAGAGGGTGTGCTGCTGGAGGACTGAGGAGCACAAGCGTTGTCAGACATCAGGAGGAAGGTCCGGTGGTGAGGACAAAGAAGGTGTTTGGAGGAGGCCATGGGGAAGTAGCCCAGGGATTTGTAGCTGACATGCAGCTGTTACAGGAGGCACTATAGACAGCTGCAGTCCACAGGGCCCTGGGCTGGAACCCGGAGTAGAGGGCGGGCCCGGGTTCCCTCCATACCTCCCAACTCCTGATCAAACACAGGAGGAATTGACCTGGACTATAGCTTCTACCAGAGGGGAAGGTCTCTGGACTGTTTCCTGACCCACAGGGTGAATCTGTGAAGCAAGCAAATCTGCCAATAAGCGCAGGACCCACCAAGGTAGAGGAGGGACTTTGTCACAACTGGTGCCAGGGGTGGGATTTGGGGTGCACAGCGCGGCGGAAGAAGGAGGGTGATTTTTAAAAAAAAAAGGGGGGGAGGGGTTTTATTTATTTTTTCACCACAATGGATGACGTAATGCGTGCACTGATACAAACTACAGCGGCCCAGCAGGAAGCTACCCGTGTCCAGGCAGCCGCCCAACAGGAGGCAGTGCGGCTGCAGCAAGAGACTAATCGCCTGCTGATGGACCAGGCTGCTCAAGACCGAGCTACGTTGCGAGAACTGGTAAGCCAGGTAAAGACCCTTACAGAGCTGAACCATGGCCATGATGGGATACGGCTCATACAGGCCAGCCATTGGCTGCAGAAAATGACACGGGAGGATGATGTAGAGGCATACCTTCTGGCCTTTGAGAGGACAGCCCTACGGGAGGCCTGGCCTCGAGATCAGTGGTCTGGCATCCTTGCCCCATTCTTGTGTGGGGAGGCCCAGAAGGCCTACTATGATCCACCTGAAGAGGCTGCAGCAGACTACCCCCAGCTGAAAGCAGAGATCCTGGCCAGATCTGGGGTAACGACTGCAGTGCGGGCCCAGTGATATCATGAGTCGAGGTACCAGGAAAACAAAACCCCGCGGTCCCAATTGTATGACCTCATCCATCTCGCACAAAAGTGGTTGTGAACTGAGTCCTGGAATCCGGAAGAGATACTAGAGGTTCTGGTCATTGACCAATACATGAGGGGACTACCGCCAGACCTTCGCGCCTGGGTAAGCCAGAACGAACCCTGCACCTACGACGAGGTCATCGCATTGGTAGAGAGGTGAAGGACGGCGAGGGAGCTGACCCGACCAGTTAAGGAAGAGGTACCACGGGTTAAATTAGCAGCACCAAGCCCCAAAACTCGGGTGACTGGGCCACCAAAAGGGCCCAGGTGGAAAAAGAGAGGGGCTGAAGGCCCACTAGGGGCCACAAAGAGTCGGAGCACTGGGGGAGAAGAGGATCGGGATGTTAGACTGCCCAAACCAAGAGACCTGGGAATGCCTAGGGCTCCATACAGATATTATGCCTGTGTGGAGTGGGGACACATAGCTGCACAGTGTCCTAATGCTGAGGAGCCTATGCAGTGTAGCCTGGGGAACTGGGCAGATCCATGCTTCCTAATCCACCTTGTGGGGGTCTCACTAACTCCTCATATGTATACCAGACCAGTGAAACTAAATGGGGTAGAGACCACAGCACTGGTTGATTCGGGGAGTGCTATCACGCTTGTCTCGGGGAAGCTCGCAAAGCATGGTTAGCTGCTGTGGGCTAAGCATACGGGGATAACCTGTGTCCATGGGACAGTTGGTTATTACCCTACCATCCCAGTAAAAATCTACATTCAGGGGAACACTACTGAGGTAGCAGCAGGTGTAGTCCCTAAACTCCCATACCTGGTGCTCATAGGGAGGGACTTCCCAGGGTTTGGAGACTTACTCCCGGTAAGGGGAGTGGAGAAAGGGGGAAACCCTGAAGTTAGTAAGGCATCCACAGTAGACTGTCAACCCCCAGTTTTCTCTGAAATATCCCCAGATTTGTTCTCCACTCCCAGACAGGGTAGAAAGACAAAAAAGGGAAAGGAGGGCAGCTAAGGCCTTGGGAACCCGAATATTAACCCAAAGCCAGAGGGTCACTCTCGTAGGTAGGCGGACCCGAGCAGCTGAAAAGGAGGCCACCCAGGAGGAAGAAGCACCCGAGTCTGACCCCCACCCTAACACTTCTGAACCAGTAGAGGCAACAGAGACTGGCCTCCTAGATCTTGGGCAGATTAGCCCCGGGAGAGGAAATTTTGGACAGGACCAGGCAGAAGACCTAAGGTACGACAACATTAGGAAGGAGGTGACTGAAATAGATGGGGTCCCCGTGGAAGGGAAAACCCAGGGACCAGGACCCTACTTCATAATGAAGAAGGATCTCTTATACCGGGTTGCACCAGTACAGGGGCAGAAGGTACAGCAGATCCTAGTACCTCAAAATCACCAGCATGCTGTATTAAGTCTTGCCCATAGTCATCTTTTTGGGGGACATTTGGGGGTAGAGAAGACCCTGGCCAGGGTCCTATGACGGTTCTTCTGGCCTGGAGTACATGAAGAAGTGCGGAGGTACTGTGCGTCCTGCCCGGAGTGTCAGCTGCACAGTCCCCGTTCCCACTGAGGGCACCTTTAGTACCCCTTCCCATCATAGAGGTCCCCTTCGAGCAAATAGCCATGGACCTAGTGGGACTCCTGGAGAAGACAGCCCGGGGCCACCAATATTTACTTGTCATTCTGGATTATGCTACTCGCTACCCAGAAGCCATCCCCCTGTGAAACAGTCTCTAAAACGATAGCTAAGGAGTTGGTGGGGCTCTTTGCCCGAGTGGGCCTACCAAAGGAGATATTAACAGACCAAGGAACCCCATTTATGTCGAAGCTAATGAAGGACCTCTGTACGCTGCTCCATATACATACCCTGAGAACTTCAGTCTATCATCTGCAGACTGATGGGTTGGTAGAAAGGTTTAACCGAACCTTCAAGGCTATGATAAGGAAGGTGGTAAGTCAGGACGGGAAGGAGTGGGACACCCTTCTACCCTACTACCTTTCCTTATGTTTGCTATCTGGGAGGTACCTCAGCTCTCAACTGGATTCTCCCCCTTTGAGCTGTTATATGGGCGCAACCCCCGAGGCATCCTGGACATAGCCAAGGAAATTTGGGAGGAGGAACCCAGTGAGGGGAAGAACATAATAGAGCATGTGCTACAGATGAGGGACTGGATAGCCCGGGTCACTCCCATAGTGAGGGAGCACCTAGAAAAGGCCCAAGAGGCCCAGCAAACTTACTACAATCGTCAAGCCAAGGTTCGTTAGTTTCAGCCCGGTGACCGAGTAATGGTACTGGTACCCACGGCTGAAAGTAAGCTGTTGGCCCAGTGGCAAGGGCCTTGCGAAATAGTTGAACCCATAGGGGAAGTAAATTACAAGGTGCGACAACCGGGACGTTGAAAACTAGAACAGATTTATCATGTCAACCTTCTGAAACCCTGGCACACTCAAGAAGCATGCACAGTGGTTCGGGAAGACCTACACCCAGGGAACAAAAACCCTGGACAGGTGAGGGTGTCTCCCGATCTAACGACAGCCCGGAAGAAAGAGGTAACTGAGATGATTGCTCAATATCAAGATGTGCGACCCGGCTTTGTAGAGAATACAACTGGGACATATCATCACATCGTCACGAACCCTGGGGCCAGAGTAACAATGAGGCCCTACTGGGTGCCAGCAGCCAAAAGGGAAGAAATAAAAGCGGAAGTCAGGAAAATGCTGGAGATGGGGATCATTGAAGAATCTCACAGTCAGTGGTCCAGCCCAATAGTGTTGGTGCCCAAACCTGATGGCACCACGAGGTTCTGCAATGACTTCCGGCGACTAAATGAGATACCCCAGTTTGATTCCTACCCTATACCCTGCATAGACGAATTAGTAGACCGTCTGGGGAATACCCGGTACTTAACGACCCTAGACTTGACAAAGAGGTACTGACAGATTCCCCTAGCTGAAGATGCAAAGAAGAAGACGGCGTTCTCTACACTAGAGGGTCTTTTCCAGTATATGGTCCTTCCTTTTGGACTACATGGGGCCCCAGCTACCTTTCAGCACCCCATGGACAAGTTATTACGCCCCCATACCAGCTATACTGCGGCCTACTTGGATGACGTGGTGATTCATACCCCAGACTGGGAAACCCACTTAAAGAAGGTGGGAGCGGTCCTTGATACCTTCAGGCGAGCTGGCCTTATGGCAAACCCTGTTAAGTGTGCTGTGGGGTTCACAGAGGCCAAATATCTTGGCTACATGGTAGGAAAAGGTCTGGTGAAACCTCAACTGAACAAGTTAGAGGCCATCCAAAATTGGCCACGACCAAGTAATAAGAAGCAGGTCCGAGCATTCCTAGGGTATTACCGGCGTTTCATTCCCCATTTTGCCACAAGGGCAAGTCCCCTAATGGACTTAGTGAAGGCCCGTGGTCCGGATCCAGTCAGATGGTCTGACGCAGCAGAGAGGACATTTGCAGACCTATGGACTGCCTCTGCAGTAACCCCATATTGACGGCCCTGGATTTCACCAAGGAATTCATCCTTCAGACAGATGCATCTGAGGTGGGGCTAGGGGCTGTCCTGTCACAGATGGCTGGGGAAGAGGAACACCCAGTTCTCTACCTCAGCAGGAAACTCCTTCCGAGGGAACAAAAATATGCAGTGGTAGAGAATGCCTCGCCGTAAAATGGGCCATGGAAACGCTGCGTTACTATGTGCTGGGGCACAGATTTGTCCTCGTGACCGACCATGCCCCTCTTCAATGGATGCAACGGAACAAGGAAAAGAACACAAGGGTAACCAGGTGGTTCTTATCCCTCCAACCTTTCCAGTTCCGCATACAGCACAGAGCCGGGAGTCGCCATGGCAACGCCGATGGCTTATCACGTGTACACTGTCTGGCGTACCAAGCTGCCCAACCCCTTGGTGTTGAGCAGAGGGGAGGGATCTGTGATAGACCCAGACCAGTTGGGAACAGCAGAGTAACAGAGGGGAGATATACTAGCCACTGGATAAGTAGTTTTCTGTTCCCTGAGTGACCAGAGCAGGGGCTGCTCCAGGCTAAAAGACCACCTGACTCCAATTAACCTGCTAAGAGTCAGGTGAGGCAGTTAAGCACCTGACTCTAATTAAGGCCCCTCTGATGCTATAAAAGGGCTCACTCCAGTCAAGCCAGGGGGAGCCAGGGAGCAAGAGGAGAAGAAGTGAGTGTGAGGAGCTGGGAGCAAGAGGCGCAAGGAGCTGAGAGTGAGAGGGTGTGCTGCTGGAGGACTGAGGAGCACAAGCGTTGTCAGACATCAGGAGGAAGGTCCGGTGGTGAGGACAAAGAAGGTGTTTGGAGGAGGCCATGGGGAAGTAGCCCAGGGAGTTGTAGCTGTCATGCAGCTGTTACAGGAGGCACTATAGACAGCTGCAGTCCACAGGGCCCTGGGCTGGAACCCGGAGTAGAGGGCGGGCCCGGGTTCCCCCCCATACCTTCCAACTCCTGATCAAACACAGGAGGAATTGACCTGGACTATAGCTTCTACCAGAGGGGAAGGTCTCTGGACTGTTTCCTGACCCACAGAGTGAATCTGTTAAGCAAGCAAATCTGCCAATAAGCGCAGGACCCACCAAGGTAGAGGAGGAACTTTGTCACACCTGATATACAATTTAATAAACATTGAGACAAAGGGTCTTCCATTCTATTTTAATATGGCTCAAATACATATAGCATATAGGAGGGATGTCACTTATCTGAGAGCAAGTTGAAGAATAACAAAATTATTTTTATAGTAAAATAAAATCTAAATGTGTGGTTTTACTTTGTTACTCATGCTGACTCAACCGTTCTAACATGTTGTGTATTTGTAATTTACAAGCCTGTCTGACACCTTAATGATTTAAATTCTTAATCTTTGTATATATTAAAAAAATCAAATCTGGAGCATACATTAGCGATGATGGCTGGTCTTCCAAATTGCAGTGAGTGAAATCGGACCTGACCAAGCATCTATTTTCCATTCCAATCTCTGCCTAAGGGTGTTTTTCAGATAGGACAAACATGCAGTCTGTCTGACTCTGGCTGTGTAGATTGCCGGGCCTTCTGCCTCCTCATCAGTGAAATTGCAACCTGAAGTCAGCAGTTTCTATACTTAAAATCTAGTTTACCTACAAACTGCCTATATGCATACCCTTTATTAAAGCTAGCTAAAGACTGTAGAAGGTAAGTCAGCTGAGCTGGAGAGGCCTGGGATGGGATTATATCAGTAACTCCACAACATGCTTCTTGTAGACCTCTGGCATCTCTAACAGGCTTGGAGGATGCTCCTTCTGTTTCATGTGTGCCATAAGGGGAACATTAAAAGATTGCTGTAGAGTTTCATGGGTTCTTCCTTCCAGTGAGCTTTAGTTCCAAAGTCTTTTTTCCCCCCTTACTCTGTTTCAAATTGAATGAAAATGGGGATGTTATGATGGTTTAGAGAAGAATCTGCATTCAGAATAGTTCACACACTTGTGGTCCTTGTTAAGTAGAAGAATAAACAGTGCAGGCTTCCTAATAAGATCAGTCAGATAGACCTAATATTTGGTATTCCTAGAAAATTATCTTCTACCCTTTCTGTAGTCCAGTAATAGCGGGGTATTAGACTGGAAAAGATAGTATGCAGACTAAGCTAGTCATAACTGAACTTGATGTTACAACACAGTGATATTATTTCCAGGGGCTCTATTTACAGAATTGTGAAAGAGCAGGCAGCTAAAGATATTGGTATTGTTATTCCTAAATAATTTGGTAAACTAGTCTTTATTGTTTAATTAAGAAAATTATTACATAGGATTCCATGAAACTGGTGGCAAATGCAGTGAGCTTCTCTGATAGTCTAAAGAGCCTTAGTGCTGTGGCCTTGATGTATAATTCACAGATAAATAGAAGCGCATCACTCCTTTTTTTTAGGTAGTGGAGTCCTTAATGATAGTCTGCTTTTAACATCATTGGAGTATAAATCCGTCTTCTCACCACTTAATGCCTAATATATATGATGTAGAAATAATATTTCCCTTCCCCCACACCTCCTTATCTTTGGATAATTCTTTCTCTTGTGCTGTTTGCTTCTCCGGAAAGGAAAGCTTTTAGAATATGTGTTCTATTTTAAGTGATTGCACATGTCAATTCCACTTCAGGTGTGTGTGCTCTTAGTGCACTAGAGTTGGAGACTTTTCCCTTATTGGTAACCGTTGGGGTGGTGCATGCACCCTCTGCCACTTTGTGCTGCTCTGTGATGGTGTAAAGGGAAGAGCTGCTCTACTCCCTCCTCAGTTCCTTTCTACTACCTAGGCTCAGTAGTGGAAGTTGATCCTCTTGCTACTATAAGTTTTCTCTCACTCCAGGGGATTGATTTCCCTTCTGTAAATAGTTAGTAGTACTTGTTAGAGTAACTTTTCTTTGTTTTGTCTATTACAACTTTGAGTGTCAGGTTCCTGCTATACAAGGGGGACTGTTGACCACTTTTGGGGTATGCCTTGGTCTCCAGCCTTTTAAGCCTTGTGCTGCTGCAAAAAGTCTGTTGGTGAGTGATCTTCATTCCAGGTACATAAAGTGCATCGGTCAGGGTCACTTCCAAGACCATCGCCAGATCTGTAGGGATTTCAAGTCCCAGAAAAAATGATAGAAAAGTGAGACTATATCACCTCCTCAGGGAGGTCGCCCTGTGTCTACCTTTTGAAACTTCCTGCTTGGGCTGGGCATCAAGGAATTCTGCCTTGGGTGATTGCTTCTCTGGATATTGTGGAAAGTTGAGAGGATGAGCCTGTGGTGTCTGGAGATTCTTTGTCTGTCCAGGATGACTACAGGGCCTACTAAGAGTAACTAAAGAGAGTAGTTCCTGAACCACCTCAGTCTGAATATCAAGTGAGGCAGAGTCCCTAGGCTGGTAGGCATACTACATATATCTGGTAGGATCTTCTTGAGTGGCTCTGCCTATAAATTCAGTCATTCTCGAGTGCACAAAATCTTTGTGGCAAATGCCATCTTCTCTGCCTCCAACAGCGAAGAGGAGTGAGAGAATCTACCATGTCCCTTCTCAGGGCTATGAATGTTTTTACACCTGCCAGGTTCCTTAGCTGTCTCAGCAGTGAATAAAAGAGAGATTAGGGACAGTCGTCTTCTACCTCAGAAGACAAAAACAGAAAGAGACTCTAGAAAGATTTTTGGTAGAAAGATTTATTTCACAGCTGGTCTACAATATTGTATCTTTCTAACCAGCAAGTCTTACTGGCCAGATACGAATTCTCCCTTTCAGGCAATGTATTGAAGTGCTCAGACAAGTTGCTAGAGGAGGCCAGGCAGGAGTTGCAGGCCATTATAGAATAGGGCAAACTGATGGCTAGGACCTTTCCGTGGGCTGCCTTAGATGGTGCAGATTTGGCAGCCATAGCCAAGCATCTGCAGTAACTGAAGTCATGGACATCTGCACATAATCATTGGGTCTTCTGAAGGAGGTCTGGTCCAGCAGACTATCCAGCAACTTCACCTTTGAAGGTCCTACCTTCTTCTCATAGAAGACTGATGAGAAACTCCATCATCTGAAGTATTCAAGGGCCACACTGAAACATTGGGAATTTACATTCCTTTCCCTAAAGGAAAGCAATTCCTTGCACTATGTCTCCAGAGATACCAGCTTTTCCCACCAAGGCAGCCTTGACAACTCCAAGAAAAGCAGTCGGGGGAGGAGGGGACCACAGGAAGAGACTTCCACTTCCTCAGTTTTCTTCCATGGTAGGTTCTTTGAGACAGTCTGGAAATCCAGGCAGCCTGCTTGACTGTCTTACTGAGGACAGAGTATCAAATCATTATGTCCCAGTTTCTCCCTCCCCTGTTGTTCCAACAGGTTATCTCATTTCCTATTTGCTTGGGACCATATCATGACAGATAGATTGGGTGCTAAGTACTGTGGAACAGGGATTTATTTCCACCCTCCTTCCCCATCCCTTTTCAGGGACCACTCTCAAGAGGTTGTCCTCCTCCAGGAGGTTCAGTCTCACCTTCATTTGGGAGCTATAGAAGACTTCCTGATCCTAAAGGAGGTCTCGGACCCATCGTAGACCTCTAAAATATGAATAAATGTATAAGAAAACAAGGGTTTGTATGGGCACCCTAACCTCCATCATCCCCTTCCTGGATCCTGCTGACTTAAAGGATGCATATTTCCATGTGGCTATCCATCAGAGCCACAGGAGATTGCTAAGATTTCTGGTCAACACAACCCATTATTAGTTTGTGGTCCTGCCCTTTGGCCTGTTTGCTGCCCTGCAAGTATTTACAAAAAGGCATTGCAGTAGTGGCTGCATCCTTAAGAAAATCAAGAGTGCAAGTGTTTCCTTACCCGACTGGCTGGTATGAGGTAGATACAAACTCTAAGTAGAACTCTGTTTATGCAGGATCCAGTCCCTCTTATTGATCAACAAGGACAAGTCAGTCTTCTCCCCAGTTCAGAGAACAAAATTTATATGGGCGATCCTGGATTCTGCAGTAACCAAAGTGTTCCTACATCAAGCCAAATTCCAGAGAATGTTTAACATTTCCGCAGATCTCAAAGCCCATCCAATCACAAGAGTAAGAAACTGCCTCAGACTACTGGGGCATATGGCCTCCTGCACATATGTGGTTTGGCACACTGGACTTTGTCTCAGGAAATCGGGTTAAAGACTGGGTACTCCCTGACTCATCACCACTGGACATGCTGATTTGAGTTCCTGCATGAGTACTAATCTCATAGAATAATAGGACTGGAAGGGACCTCAAGAGGTCATCTAGTCCAGTCACCTGCACTCATGGCAAGACTAAGTATTATCTAGGCCAGTGGCTCTCAACCTTTCTAGACTACTGTATCCCTTTCAGGAGTCTCGTTTGTCTTGTGTACCACCAAGTTTCACCTCATTTAAAAACTACCTGCTTACAAAATCAGACACAAAAATACAAAAGTGTTACAGCACATTATTACTGAAAAATTGCTTACTTTCTCATTTTTTATCATATAATTATAAAATAAATCAGTTGGAATATAAATATTGTACTTACATTTCAGTGTGTAGAGCAGTATAAACAAGTCGTATGAAATTTTAGTTTGTACTGACTTCGCTACTGTCTTTTATGTAGCCTGTTGTAAAACTAGGCAAATATCTAGATGAAGTGATGTACCCCTTGGAAGACCTCTGTGTACCCCCTGGTTGAGAACCACTGATCTAGACTATCCCTGACTGGTGTTTGTCTAACCTGCTCTTAAAAATCTCCAATGACGGAGATTTCACAACCTCCCCAGGCAATTTATTCCAGTGTTTAACCAGCCTGACAGTTAAGAACTTTTTCCTAATGTCCAACCTAAACCACCCTGGCTGCAATTTAAACCCATTGCTTCTTGTTCTATCCTCCAGGGTTAAGGAGAACAATTTTTTCCCTTCCTCCTTGTAACAGCCTTTTCTGAACTTGAAAACTGTTATCATGTCATCTCTCAGTCTTCTCTTCTCCAGACTTAACAAACCCAATTTTTTCAATCTTCCCTCATAGGTTATGTTTTTTTTAGATCTTTAATCATTTTTGTTTTTCTTCTCTGGAGTTTCTCCAGTTTGTCCATATCTTTCCTGAAATGTGGTGTCCAGAAGTGGACACAATACTTCTATTGAGACCTAATCAGTGCGGAGTAGAGTGGAAGAATTACTTCTTGTGTCTTGTTTACAACGACTCCTGCTAATACAGCCCAGAATGATGTTTGCTTTTTTTGCAGCAGTGTTACACTGTTGACTCATTTAACTTGTGACCCAGTATGACCCCCAGATCCCTTTTTGCAGTATTCCTTCCTAGGCAATCATTTCCCATTTTGTATGTATGCAACTGATTGTTCCTTCGTAAGTGGAATACTTTACATGTTTCTGTATTGAATTTCATTCAGTTTACTTCAGACTGTTTCTCCAGTTCTTCCAGATCAGTTTGAATTTTAATCCTATTCTCCAAAGCACTTGCAACCCCTCCAGCTTGGTATCATCCACAAACTTTATAAGTGTACTCTCTATGCCATTGTCTAAATCATTGATGAAGCTATTGAACAGATCTGGACTCAGAACTGATCCCTGCGGGACCTCACTTGAAATGTCCTTCCAGCTTGACTGTGAACCACTGATAACTACTCTCTGGGAATAGTTTTCCAACCAGTTACCCACCCACCTTATAGTAGCTCCATCTAGGTTGTATTTCCCTAGTTTATTTATGAGACGGTCATGTAAGACCATATCAAAAGCCTTACTGAAGTGAAGATATACCACATCTACTGCTTCCCTCCTATGCACAAGGCTTGTTAACCTGTCAAATAAAGCTATTAGGTTTGTCTCCTTGGACTTGTGGATGCATCTGGCCAATGAGAGTATGGGAGAGAGTTCACTTTGGCTCTCTCTTATCCACACTGGCTCTAGTTAAGGATGTTTCTTCTCTAGGTTGGGGAGCTCACCTACAAAATCTACCAACTCAAAGTCTATTATCTCATGAAGATTTGGCTGTCCACATAAATGTGTGGACATGCGGGCTGTTCATCTGGCCTGTTGGGCTTTTCTCCCATCACGGTGGAGAGGCTGCATGTTCTCATGGACAACATTGTGGCAATATTCTAAATGAATATGTAGGGAGGGGCTGTATCAGACCATCTCTATCAAGAGGCAATACATCTTTGGGAGTTTGGTATTGCCAATGCAATACACCTCAAAGCCTCCCACCTTCTTTGTGTTCATAGTATAGCAGATCCTTCAACAGAGATTGAGTGGCCTCTTAGTTCAGATAACGTGAGATTCCTTTTTCAAACTTGGGGGCAGGGAGTTACTTACATAAACCTGTTTGCTAAGAAAGTGCCAAGTTTCTTGTTCCAGAGTAGGGTGACCAAATGTCCCGATTTTATAGGGACAGTCCCGATATTTGTGGCTTATTTTTATATGGGTTCCTATTACTCCCCACCTCCTGTCCCGATTTTTCACACTTGCTATCTGGTCACCCTATTCCAGAGGAGCTCACAATCCGGGATTTCTGATTGATGCTTTTTTACTTTCTACGAAAGATGAACTGGTGTATGCCTATGCTCCCATTTCATCCCTTCCCATGGGCGTGTTCAGGCTCAATTTAGATCATGCTTGCATCATCTTTATATTACCAGCTTGGCCTTAACAGCATTGGTTCTCCAATCTCCTGAGCCTCTCTGCTAGGACTCTTTTGACACTACCTCCAGAACTCAAGCTGAGCTCCCAGGACCATGGTCACTTGCTATATCCCAACCCAGTTGCTCTCCATCTGATGGCCTGGATGCTCTATGGTTAACACCTCAAGAGTGAAGTGTTCAGAGAATGTGCAGAACAGTCAGCTGAATAGTAGGGAGCCAACTACTAGATACATTTACCCGTTGAAGTAGAAATGATTCTCCTTTATAGTCAAAACAGAATGGTGATTTTTCACCACTCCTGGCCTCTCCAATATATTTTGAACTGTTTGTTCCACCTGAAACAACAAGACCTATTGATTTAGTTCTGTCAGAGTTCAGCTGATAGCTGTCTCCAGCTATCAATTGCAGGCTGCTTAGTATTTTTGAATGTTTTGTCAGTCAGATTCTTAAAGCATTTGGTCAGGGATTCTCTCCATGTGATGGATCCCATTCCTCCTTGGCACTTAGATGAACAAGTTTTGATGGTTCTGTCCTTTGAACTGATGGCTGCAGGCTCTTTACTGCAACTTTCTCTTAAAGAAGTATTTTTGGGAGGTATTACCTCCAGAAGAAGGGTAGTGGAGTATGAGCATTGGTAGCTGACCCTCCTTACTCTTTTTTTTTTTTTTTTTTTTTTTTAATATGGCTGAGGTATGTGTACTGCCACATCTGAAATTCCTGACTATAGTAGTATTGGAATTCTACCCCAATCAAGACATATACTCAATGGCTTTATTTCCTAAGTCCCATTCTTAGGGGGGAGGGATAGCTCAGTGGTTTGAGCATTGGCCTGCTAAACCCAGGGTTGTGAGTTCAATCCTTGAGGGGGCCACTTAGGGATCTGGGGAAAAAATCCTGTTAGTGAAGGCAATGACCTTTCAAGGTCCCTTCCAGTTCTAGGAGATAGGATATCTCCATTAATTTATAATTTATTTATTTATTTCTTCTCATCAGGATGAGGAGAGGCTCCATACCTTAAATGTTAGAAGGGCGATGGCTTTTTACTTGGACAGGACTAGATAGTCATCCCACCTGTTTGTCTGTTGTGGGCAGGATGAAAGGTCTTTCAGTCTCAAAGCAGAGGATTGCATCCTGGATTTTGTCCTACATATGCCTGTGCTATGATATTGCCAATGTACCTTCTCCAAGCAGGGTGGTAGCATGCTCTGAGATCTCAAGCAACTTTTTTTGGCTCAAGTAGCTATATCTGACATTTGTAGAGCTGCAATTAATAGTCATTGGTACATATTTTTACTACTTATTACATTATATCTCAGCATTCTGGAGATGATGCCAAGTTTGGATGAGTACTTCTTCAGTCCTTGTTCAGGTAGACTGTGAAACAGACCTCTGGTTTGAACTGCTTGGGAGTCACCTGAAGTGGAATGGATATGTGCAATCAATTGAAGGAAAAAATGCTTACTAACCTTGTTCTGTTACTGTTTTTTGAGATGTATTATACGTGTCTATTCTATGACTCACCTTCCTATCTGTCAGAGTCTGTTCATTAAGAGGGAACTGAGAAGGGAGTCTGAGGTGGCACCCCACTTTATATCATCATGCAGCAGCATGAGGAAGTGCCACCCTGACGGGTACCGCTAAGGGAAAAAAGAATCTGACTCTGCAGTTGACATGCACACACCTGAAATGGAATGGGCATGTGTAACACATTTTGAAAGACAACAGTTACAGAACAGGTTAGTAACTGTTTTTTTTTTTTTTTTTTTAAACCAGTCAGTCATGTCAGATTGTGGAGAAACAACAATATATGTACATTTCTAGTAAAGGCTGAAAGAACTTATCTGGACCCGGAACTAAAGTAGCTGAATTTTTAGCACTTCAGAATTATTGAATATGGGGACATTTGCTTTTACATTACATTTTACATTACGGACTGTCAAACGTAGTATCCATTGCCTAGGAAGAAACTTACCTGCATATATTATAGTTCCTATTCACTAGTGGTACTGTGGAGTCAGCTTAATTTTAGCAGTGGTGACAGTTCTTTAGCTTGGTGATATCTCTATGAACCTTCATCAAGAGGGTGGTAGTAGCAGAGGCAGTCTCTGAGTGGAAAGGAGAGTGAATCGCCAAAGAAGAGGTTTTTCTGTTGTGTCCTACAATAGGGTTAGAAAAACTGCAGCTAATAAACTCTTTCTAATTAGCAAGTAGAAACCCTAAAAACTTGCTGGGATTGCTGATTGTATAGTAGTCTGAGGCCTTTACAATCAATTAGGATTTATCTCTGATTCTCCTAGTTTAGAAGTTACTGGAGAGAAGGAAGAGAACTAGTTTAACCTACTACTAATGGTGCTGGAACAGAAAAGATCCGGTTCATGAATGTCTCCTGCATTGCCTGCAAGGTTCTTTTTGCATAAATACCAGTGCAAGACCTTCTCTGAGAAAGTGCTTGTCTCCATCCTGGCTCAGGTTATGGTCTAGCTCATGGGTAGGCTTTATTAAATCCAGAATATTCACCATAAACACACGGATTCACGGTTGTCTTGGTTAAATCACTTAATCTCTCTTGTTTCCCCATATGTAAAATGTGGATAAATACCTATCTATCATGGGTGCTCTGAGACTTCCTTAGCTTTTGCAATACTCTTTCAGGTCTTACGGTAGGTTCTCTAGAAATGCAAAGTAGAAGAACATATAAATATGGCATTTTAAAGCATGAATTTTGCAGCAGTGGGTAGTGAATCTGATTTATTCCTTAAGCTGTAAACACCTTCTGAGTGCATAGACCCTGGTGGATAGAGAGACAAATAAACAGAAAAGCAGCTATGTTCGTAGTGTCTATTCTAAAAATGCAGCTGAATATATTTACCAAATGAAGGGCAAAATCGGGCTATATTTATGTTTCTAATAGTATCTTGTAATAAAAGCTTGTTTATAACTTTTATCTAGTTTGCTGTCCTGTAAGTTTCCTGTATCTTATTATTTTAGTGTAACATTTATTTAACTAGACTACTTTAAAAAAAAAATCTGTCCAGTCATTTGTCCTTTGGTTTAGAGTGGCTCTTCTGATTAAATAAATATGCAATTTTTAAAAATTACTGTCTGTGTGCAGCGTATGTAGCAATACTACTTCTAATACAATGTAGAATTGAGAACTTTCCCTTTTCTAACTTTTTTTTTTTTTAAACAAAATGTAGACTCAGATTACATTTTGGATGCTGAATCCTAGTAATTGCTTTGTTTGGGCATTTATTTATGTAAATATAGTACATTGACAAGTCTGTAAACAACGTAATAATAAACTAAGCATAGCATTTAGGAATTTGGCATTGTTGTGTTTTGAGAAGTGTAACCTTTAAATCTACATAAACTTCTCTGCCTTTTACTTCTGCTGTGTTCGTAGATTCCAGAAGGGCTTCGTGTATGGACTTCCTGCCTTGGAGGTAGCAGAATATTCAGCAGAAGGTAAAGAGGAGTGCTGCCTTCTGGTGTCATTGTATGTTTGCTGGGGTGCCTGGCATTGTGTGGTGATCTATTAGAAAGAAGGAACTATATATACAAAAAGTGCAGTGGTATTGAAAAATGTAAATCGGACAGTGACATTCTGGCAGTCCAAACTTTGTGTAAAATTATTTGCATAAATTAAAGTGGGACAATGAAGGACTGCAAATGCTCCTTCCCTGAAAACTGAAGCAGTTAGAACTTATTTTCAAGATTAAAAGTATAGAAACAAAGTGCTAAGTATAATACTTTTTCAAGGATGTCCGTTGTGCTTACTGTGAGAGATTTCCTGCTTACCCTAACTCCTGTTCTGTTGTGTAGGAAAGACTGCTACTTGTTCCAGGATTGGGCTGAATACTTCGGATGTGGCCTATCATCTTTCTCACCGATGTTGAATGTGGACTTCTTGATATCTCGAGGGCTTTGACATTTCCTCTTCATCTGCATCTCAATCAAGTCCCATACCCCTGGCTCTATTTTCAAGGCTTCTTACATACTGAAATACTTAGCCAAATACATTTTTGGCCAAAGCTTGAGTCCTCTTGCGAGACTTTCTTTTCTGGCGAGGCTGCCATCACCTGATTTGGGTCTTGGCTGTTAGCTTCAAGGAAAGATGGAAGTAGCTGATCCAAAGCTGTAACTACTATATTTGAAAGGCACAGATTATTCACTTTCTATATTAAAAGAAAAATGATCTTTGTCTCATTAGATATAGCTCAGAGTGCTAAGTGATTAAACAGGTGTTTGTACCCTTGGGAAGAGTAATTCTAGGCTGCAGTCCTTTAAAGCAGAGCTTTGTTTAAAAATTGGTCATTAGGATCTCCTGATGAGAGATTCATCTTAATGTCCCTACGATCTCCAATTGTGATAAATTCTATTGCCCTCTGCCTTTGTTTTATTTTCAATTTTATATTGAAAGTAAATGTTGTGCACTTTTTTCCAGGTCATCGATGTATAAAGTGAATAAGATCTCTCCTAAAATAGATACTACTCTTGTCATCTGAGTGGTGTTCTGGTTGTGTCTGATTTGCTTCAGTATTTTCTTAAACCAGGGAAAATAAGTTTCTGCCATGTCTTCCACTTTTCTTTTTCTAATTTTTAGATTTTTAAAGGCTATTATACTTGACAGGCGTGTGTTAAAGTACAGTTTAATAAAATCTTAAATATGTTCTTCATAGGTAGCATTTTCCGTTAGTGACAAATCCCACCACCACCTTCACAGGTATGCCAGCTCATGCTGGTAGTGGAACTGGAATGGTGCCAATGTAGGGGAGTTCAAGGGCAGAATGCTGTGAGGCATTGCAATGCATGGGTACTCCCTGTGTGCTATAGAGCCTAGGGCTCTTCACAGCAGGGCTCTTTCTACACCACCCTACAGGGGAAGATTGGGAGTCAGGTCAGAACATGTGACTTCATGGATCTATCAGCCATTCTTCCTCGTACACTTCTGAAACACTGACCCCACACTAGGAACTGTTAGGCCGTGCTGCTGCTGCTGTTCTGCCTTTTCACATGGGGAGGATTCTTCCCTTCCCCAGCCTTCAAGGAACTAGTTAACATACAAGCCAGCTACTCTGCCTGTGTTTTAACATCAACATTTGCCCTTAATTGCTTTGTCTGGTCTTGTTTAAAATGTCTCAAGTGGGGATGGAGTCTTCTGCCACTTCACTGAAGTGGTTATTTAACTGTCTGAGATCAGATTTTCAAAGCGTTGGCTTTGATAGACTAAATTTTCTTTCCATTTTATCTCATTCTGGTTACACCTCGCTACCTGAGATAATTCTCTATATTTGTTGTTTACATTTTCATTAATAGATGGTTGGAATCGATTCTCTTTAATCATTTAACAGAGTTGTAAACTTTTCACCACTCCATTCCATCACATCCAGTACGAAAGTACTGTTTAACCTCCTCTCCACAAACTTTCACTCCTAGTAGTAGTAGTAGTAGTAGTAGTAGTAGTGAGAGGTCTCGTGGCCATAGTGTTTTTTTTTTTTTTTTTTTTTTTTTCCCAAGAATCTGGTCATTTTTCTTCTGAACTCTTTCCTTATATATTTAAAAAAGTTTTATTTTCTCCATTTGCTTTCCTTTTTCTCTACTTTTCTGATTTTGTTGCACTTAGCTTCATTTTGAGATGTTTCAAATTTTCTTCTGCACCTGATATTTTATACTTTGCATATGAATAGTATTTTTAATCTATGGATTCATGCATTTAACATCTCTTGAAGTGTTCTAATGATTGCTTAGGCATGCATTGCCTACCTTGTCTTCCTGCTTAAATTCATATCTGGAAACAATTTTAAAGTTTGGAGAACTAGGGCTAGGTATGTCAGTACTATGGATTGGATTGCAATAAGAAGGTAGAGTGCAACTATATCAAAGTCACTACCTAAGTATCTGAACTTCTGCCTTCTTTGCTTGGCACAGTTACAATTCCCAACATAACAAATAAGGAATTTCTGAGATAAGTGAGCAAAGGAAAGACTTGCCTTCTTCAGGCATTCCATTTGGAGATAAGAATAGAAAATTTGGTATCATTCAATTGGCACTGTGACTGTGAAAGTATTTGGCACTGGGAGATAACCATCAGTAGCTGCAGAAACCGTTGGGAAGACCTTATTTTATAATGTTTGCAATACTGGTGTGTGTGTGACCTAATGTTGGCAATAGACCACTGGTGGGTACATAGTTATGAGTCTATATCCAAGGACTTGCCTAGACAGGTGTTTCCCCTGTGATCAGTGTCTTCATGATATTTCATTGAAGAGGCTGTGTGTGGTCTCTGCCAAAAACTAAGAATCTGCTGGTTGTCATGGTTATTGTAGGATTTATGTATGGAAAATATTTTATGTTTCAAAGCTGCTGGAAGTGAAATTTCAATTGAGGCAAGATTTTTCTCAGAGCCAACTCAATCAAGGGTTTAACTGATCACCATATTTGAGGTCAGGAAGGAATTTTCCTCCAGGGCAGATTGGCAGAGGCCCTGGAGGTTTTTCGCCTTCCTCTGCAGCGTGGGGCACGGGTCACTTGCTGGAGGATTCTCTGCACCTTGAGGTCTTTAAACCATGATTTGAGGACTTCAGTAACTCAGGCATAGGTTAGGGGTTTGTTACAGGAGTGGGTGGGTGAGATTCTGTGGTTGCGTTGTGCAGGAGGTCAGACTAGATGATCATAATGGTCCCTTCTGACCGTAAAGTCTATAAGTCTATAAGAATGAGAACAATTGACATTGTTTGACTGAGCCTAGCTAAGTGTTTATAGGCTAGGCGAGGGGTGGGCTTGGGCCTTTACAAAGCACAACAGAGCCCCCCCAAAAAGACCTTGACTAGGTGGACCATTGGGGGGCAAACTAAAGTTAACAAAACAACTCGGTCATTGAAGAGAGACAAAAAGTCTGGAACTGTATAAAAGGAGAAAAAAGGACATACGGTAGTATCCATTACAGTGGTGACACTCTGAGTGTGTCATGAAAAGTGCATTCTAGCTCTCTACAGGAAAAATGCTGTACAGACTGACAATTGGGTGAGAGATAATTTATTAGTTAGGAAAGGAACTTTGTTAATAAGTATAGGCTATGGATGATGTTTTATATTTTTTATTTTATCTGTAACCATATGTTTCCAATCCTTATACTTGCTTTTGATTGAATCTTTATCTTAAGCTTTGTCAAATAAACTTCTGTTTGGTTTTGCTACATATGTGACTAAGTGCTGTGTGCTATGGAGAGTCCCGAATTGGGGTGAAGCTAGTGAACTGGGGGCACTGCTTCCACAGAGGCAGTGAATCTTTGTGCATTGTAGGTGTCCGGAAGTTGAGGAACTAGGCACTTGAGTGTAATGAAGAGGGGTGTACAGATTGGTAGGAGGGATCTGGGCTCTGGGCCCAAACCAGAACTTGGGAGGCTAATTATCTCCATAGATTTAGCCACAGGTTGTCTGCTCTGCCCCATGGACTCACTTAAGGAGCTTGAGGGCTGAGGTGTGAATATTGCTAGCCTGCAGAGGGAAAGAGTGGGACTTGTGGCACCCAGAATGAGATGTTTGTGTTGCCAGCAGCTGATAGCCTTGGGCGAGTGGGCACAGACAAGACTCCTTCCTGCTGTAAATTGGCAGTAGTGATTCACCCTGTACCCCTTGGTAACCCTGAAAGTGTAAGTGTGGATGAGAGCTAACTGGCTGATGCACTTCTTGGGTAAGACTTAATTCAGTTTGGGGAAAATACAGAGAGACTGACTATATGCCTTTATTTGCCTTTTGATACTCATGTTTGAAATCTAGGAGTCTTGTTGGATCAAGGGCTGCTTTTGTCTGTCCAAAAAGTAGCTGAAAACGATAACTTTTATCTTTCATTGGAAAGGTTGCATCCTGCTTCCCAATCAGACGCACATCTCCCCACCTTTATTTGCGCTCATTATTTCCATATGGGACTATGACTATGTGCTCTTCCTGGGGCTATACTTGAGCGCCACTTCGAAACGTTAGCTAGTGTCCAATATGGCTACTTATTTAGCAGTGTTTCATTCATGAAGTATATTATACCTGTGCTCCAAAGATTGCACTGGGTTTCCAGTTCATTTCCGGATGCAGTCCAGAGTCTTGGTTTTGATCTATTAAAAACATTAAAAGGGGCTTATAATTTATGTTCTAAATATCTTGGTGATCACATTTCTGCTCATGCTTCACATCTATAGTTGAGAGTAGCTTGTGATGTCGAGGCAAACAATTGGTAGATTTAGAAGTCACTACTGGCAATATAGTATTCTCATTGAAGGACCCTGGACTCTAGGTTCCCACCCATCCTAGTCTAACATACAAAACCATTATTTCAGCTTTGTGGTTTTTGTTTAGGAGAAGTGAGTTGGAGATCTTTTAAATTATAATGATGTTCTTAATTTTTTATTGTACAACTATTAGAGTGGTGATAGGTGCACAACATAACCTTTAGTATACCATGCAGTCAATTCTGTATTCTCTAACTCGGATATTCTCAAACTGGGGGACACTGTGGAATGTATTCTGCGGGCGGGGGAGAGAAGCTGCTCTGCTTTCAGAACTGGGTAGCCGGAGAGCATTGTCTCTAGCCAGGCTCCCAGCTCTGAAGGCAGCACCACTGGAGAAATAAGAGTGGCATGGTATGGCATTGTCACCCATACTTCTCTGGTGCTGCTGGAGGTGGCGCTGCCTTTAGAGTTGGGTGCCTGGCCAGCAGCGGCTGATCTCTGCTCTGCCTTCAGAGCTGGCGATTATATGTACTTGTGTGGCTGGGGAGGGGGCGAAAACTACAACTGAGACAAAGAAAAGGGGTGTTTGATCAAATAAGTTTGAGAGCTACTGTTCTAACTGGTGAACGATGTCTGTTAGAGCTTGCATTGGGAGAACAACCCTGTAGAGCAGTCCCTTGATGCAGATAGTTAATTGTGATCTTGTTATACAGGTTGAATTGTATTTAATGATATCCAAATTAAGCCTACTTGAATTCAAACTGAGGCCATTATAATATATCTGAAACATACTCTGAATATATAGATAAAGTAGTATCAGAGATTACAGCAATGGACTAATTGTCAAGTCTTCCTGATTTCTGTTACAGATACCGTGGTCTTGGGCAGGTCTCTTCTTTGTCAACTTATCTATAATATGTTTTCTAATTCTTGAAGTATTGTCAGGGGCGGCTCTAGCTTTTTTGCCACCCTAAGCACGGTCCCCGGTCCTGCGGATTCGGCGGCATGCCAGCGGGAGGTCCGCCAGTCCTGCGGCTTCAGCGTATCTGCCACCGAATTGCCGCCAAATCTGCGGGACTGGCAGACCTCCCCTGGGCATGCCGACGAAGGCTGCCTGCCGCCCTCGCAGGGACCAGCAGGGCGCCCCCCGCGGCTTGCTGCCCCAGCCATGCACTTGGAGCGTTGGTGCCTGGAGCCACTGCTGAGTATTGTAAGGCTTAGTACTAAAATCCTCTGAAATGTGTTAAGGATTTTAAGTCTTATGTTCTTCTGAGATGAACATTTTGAAAGTAGACTTGTTTTTGGACTTGTGTGAGGAAAATGCAAAGTGAAAGTGGCACCAGGAAGAAAGCATAAAGTTGCATTTTGCTTTTCTGCAAGGAGTACTTTATTTGGAAATAAACCAGTTTTTCCTTCCACTGTACAAATTAAGAAATATTAACCTTGAAAACTTACAGAACTAGGTTTTGCCTAGTGATGGAGAGAGACTGTTCAAGGTGAGAGATCACCTCATACACTACACCTGGTGTGGCATTTTACAATAGAAAGAGCCTCCTATCTATCACTTGCTAGGATTGAAGGCTTTTGCATCTGGATGTTCCCCATGGCAGTTTGCAAAGTCTGGAGCCAGGAAAGTTTCAAGCCAGGATACAAGTCTCATGTAATTCAGCTTGTTGTAATGCTTTTATTTTTCATAAAATAACAAGGTTGATAACACTTCTGGAACCAGAATAATAGCAGAATAGTCCCTTAATAATACCCATAGTCTTGAATATGAGAATTTTAAAACTTCATAAATGTAAATATCTAATAGCTGCAACAGCAGACACTTTAAAATAATGCTTTGTTTTTGGAAGATCATTGGATGGAATTACTTGTGTTGTAACCAGCTAACGGAGAAACTTGTCTGTTAGTGAAAATAACTCTTATCTGATTTGTTGTTAATAGTCAAAGGTCTGTGTAAGAATAAGTTGCCATCTTTTGCATTGCCCCAAAACTGCAGAACTACAGAATAAGGGCCTCTTGCATAATTTGTGGAGTGTATAATAAAGACAATTCTTGTGCCTCTTTTTAAATGAAAACTGCACTCATATTCTTCCTCTGATCTAGATCTCACAACACTATTGTGGATATTTATTCTGTGCTATTCCTACAGGGATACCAATATACTTGACTCTTAAGCTTGTTACATAGTTCACTAGAACTTTCTTGTGTGTATACTGTAGCATCACACATTCAAATACATTTTTTTAAAAAGTTGCTTAAAAGTTTAGGTCACTAAAGATCAGGCAGTGTGTTTACATATTGTTTTCTTTTATCGAACTTCAACATTTAAAAGGATGGAAATAGCTAGCTAAGGACATAAGACCGTTTGCATGGACAATATAAGATTTCTTATCTAGTATACAGAACTATGTATTTCATCACAGTGCAACAGTCTAAACTGACTCATGGAATGTTGGGGTTTTTAAATGGCTTTTGTCTGAAAGAATACTGATACGTGGGAAATAATAGGAGCTAAAATATATTTATCTGTTGGCAGTAGTTTTTTGGTGAAGTACTCAAAACAGCTGTTTCTTGATAATGTGTCTAAAATAGGAGAAGTGTAAAACTAGTCTATGATAAAACTATGAATATGGATTTGCATTTCAGGGTGAAGAATTTAGCATTAATGTGTACATACGTAATTTTTGTTAAGAAAAGTTGTTTATATTTTGAAATTACTGAAAATAGTATTTTGTGGTGATATATATGTGATGGGTTCGGTCACAGAGACCCCCTTGGGACTGTCACCTGACGTGCTGAAACTACCTCTGAGCCAGTTTTTCCTGTCAGCTTGGGACTCCAGAACCCTGTCTTGTTGAGCCAGACACGCAAGCCTGCTGCAACACAGACCTAGGGTCTGAACCACGTCCCCAAAGCTGCAGGCTTTAACCGAAAACCACTCAGCAGCTACTCCTGTCTGCAGCACTCAGACACCCAGCTCCCAATGGGATCCAAACACCAAATAAATCCGTTCTACTCTGTATAAACCTTATACAGGGTAAACTCATAAATTGTCCGCCCTCTATAGCACTGATAGAGAGAGATGCAGAGCTGTTTGCTCTCCCAGGTATTAATCACTTACTCTGGGTTCAATAATAATCAAAAGTGATTTTTATTAAGAATAAAAAGGAGGATTTAAGTGGTTCCAAGTAATAACGGACAGAACAAAGTAAGTCACCAAGCAAAACAAAACAAAACATGCAAGTCTATGCCTAATACATTTAAGAAACTGAATACAGGTAAAATCTCATCCTCAGAGATGTTCCAATAAGCTTCTTTCACAGACTAGCCTCCTTCCTAGTCTGGGGCCAATCCTTTCCCCTGGTACGGTTCTTGTTAGTTCCGGCTCAGGTGGTAACTAGGGGATTTTTCATGACTGCAGGCCCCTTTGTTCTTTTCTACCCCCTTTTATATTCTTGGCACAAGGCAGAAATCCTTTGTCTCTCTCTGGGTTCCTACCCTTCCTTCTAAATGGAAAAGCACCAGGTTTAAGATGAATTCCAGCATCATGTGACATGTTCACATGTCCTGTGAGACTTCATTACTCACTGGCTGGCACCCATGTATACAGAAAGACTTGCATGTAAACAGCCATTTACAACCAGTTGTCCTTGTTGATAGGAGCCGTCAAGATTCTAAGCCACCATTAATGGCCCACACTTTGCATAACTACAATAGGACCTCAAAATTATATTTTGTATTCCTAATTTCAGATACAAGAATGATACACTCATAAAAATAGGATGAACACACTCAGTAGTTTATATGCTTTGTAATGATACCTTACAAGAGAGCTTTTGCATAAAGCATATTCCAGTTACATCATATTTACACTTATAAACATATTGAGTGCAATGTCACAGTATACCTTTCTTAATACTTGATAGGAATGTCTGTTATATGGGCAGAATAACGTTTATTTATGTCCTTAATTAGCTATTTCCTTTCTTCTTAGTTACTGGGTTTTGTAAACAAGTTTTTGGGTTTTGGAATTTAAATTTTAAGAACTTTTTTCCATGTATGTAGATGAAGTGGAAGGGGGCATGGTAACTGTCTTCAAGCACATAAAAGGTTGTTATAAAGAGGGGGGTGATAAATTGTTCTCCTTAACCACTGAGAGAGATTTAGGTTAGACCAGATATTTGCATGGCCCTTTTGTAGCCAGCACTGCAAGGTATTTACATGCCAGATATGCTAAACATTTGTATGCCCTTTCATGCTTTGGCCACCATTCCAAAGGGGATGCTGATGATGCTTGTTAAAAAAATGTGTTAATTAAATTTGTGACTGAACTCCTTGGGGGAGAATTGTATGTCTCATGCTTTGTGTGTTACCCGCGTTCTGCCATATATTTCATGTTATAGCAGTCTCAGATGATGACCCAGCATGTTTGTTTGTTTTAAGAACGCTTTCAAGGCAGATTTAACAAAACGCAAAGAAGGTACCAATGTGAGATTTCTAAAGATAGCTACAGCACTCCACCCAAAATTTAGGAATCTGAAGTGTCTTCCAAAATCTGATCAGGATGGGGTGTGGATCATGCTTTCAGAAGTCTTAAAAGAGCAACACTCTGATGTGGAAACTACAGAACACGAACCACCAGAAAAGAAAATCAGCCTTCTGCTGGCGAGATCTGACTCAGATAATGAAAATGAACATGCATTGGTCTGTATGGCTTTGGATTGTTATTGAGCAGAACCTGTCATCTGCATGGATGCATGTCCACTGGAATGGTGGTTGAAGCATGAAGGGACATATGAATCTTTATCACATCTGGCATGTAAATATCTTGTGACGCCGGATACAACAGTGCAATGCAAATACCTGTTCTCACTTTCAGGTGGCGTAAACAAGAAGCGGACAGCATTATCTCCTGCAAATGTAAACAAACTTGTTTGTCTGAGTGATTGGCAGAACAAGAAGTAGGACTGAGTGGACTTGTAGGCTCTAAAGTTTTACAATGTTTTATTTTTGAAAGCAGTTTTTTTAACATAATTCTACATTTGGAAGTTCAACTTTCATAATAAAGAGATTGCACTACAGTACTTGTATTAAGTGAATTGAAAAATTATTTTTACAGTGCAAATATTTATAATGAAAATAAATATAAAGTGATCACTGTACACTTTGAATTCTGTGTTGTAATTGAAATTAATGTATTTGAAAATGTGGAAAACATCCAAAAATATTTATATAAATAGTATTCTATTATTGTTTAACAGCGCAATTAATCACAAATAAATTTTTTAATCGTGTGATTAATTGAGGTTAATTTTTTTAATTGCTTGACAGCCCTACAAATTTTCAATAGAATGGGTGGGCCACCAGATTATTAAAACAGAAAAGTGAGCATTTCAGGCCAAGCTAATAATGACTCCTGTGGACGGACCTTTGTCTCTTGCACTGTACACCTAACAAGGTAGCTAAATAGTACAGCCTTCACTCTTAAATGCTGGTAAAAATTGCTTAAAAATCATGGCAACTGTAAGTGTCTGATCACTGATCAAGGCTAAGGCTCTGGTTTTTGATTCTACAGACAGTGCCTCTCAAGCTTCATGTCTCTGGGCCTCAGTTCCCTATCTGTAAAAGCGGTTAATGCTTTGCACTTCACATAGAATTCGTCTGTAGTTACCCATCTTTTTGAGTTACCTTGATAAGAGTTTATTATTAACCTTGTTTTACATTTGGCTTAACTAAGTACTGATATCCAAAGCAATTTGTATGCAATAAGGTACAAGTCTACCACCTCTAAAGTAAGGAATCCCTTCTTGGCTCTATCAATGTAACTTCTAAATTCAGTTCCTCTGCTACCTCATCTGAAAAATGGACCTGTGTACATTCCCCCTAGGTTAAAGGACTGTTTCTTTTTGTTTGATTTTTTTGGGTAAGCGGGGGACACACAGATGGAGTCAGTTACTTCAGTAGATTCTAAAATTTCTTTTCACTCTTCTTAAAAGTAGTCCTGTCCAGTTCTGAAATAGTCTCAGTTTTTGTTGCCAGCTACTATTAGGGCTATGGAACGGCTGCCATATGAGGAGAGATTAATAAAACGGGGACTTTTCAGCTTGCAAAAGAGACGACTGAGGGGAGGGGGATATGATAGAGGTCTATAAAATCATGACTGGTGTGGAGAAAGTAAATAAGGAAGTTTTTTCACACAATGCACAGTCAACCTGTGGAGCTCCTTGCCAGAGGATGTTGTGAAATCAAAGACTATAATCGGGTTAAAAAAAGAACTAGGTAAGTTCACAGAGGATGGGTCCATTAATGGCTATTAGCCAGGATGGGCAGGGATGGTGTCCCTACCCTCTGTTTACCAGAAGCTGGGAATGGGCGACAGGGGATGGCTCACTTGATGATTACCTGTTCTGTTCATTCCCTCTGGGACACCTGGCACTGGCCACTGTCGGAAGACCCTCAGGGAACTGATGGGCAGGATCCCCTGGGAGTAGGGTAACCAGACAGCAAATGTGAAAAATTGGGATGGGGGTGGGAGGTAATAGCAGCCTATATAAGAAAAAGACCCAAAAATTGGGACTGTCCCTATAAAATCGGGACATCTGGTCACCCTACCTGGGAGAATAACATGAAGGGGAAAGGAGTCCAGGAGAGCTGGCTGTATTTTAAAGAATCCTTATTGAGGTTGCAGGAAAAAACCATTCCAATGTGTAGAAAGAACAGTAAATATGGCAGGCGACCCGCTTGGCTTAACAGTGAAATCCTTGCTGACCTTAAACGCAAAAAAGAAGCTTACAAGAAGTGGAAGATTGGACAAATGACCAGGGAGGAGTATAAAAATATTGCTCAGGCATGCTGGAGTGAAATCAGGAAGGCCAAATCACACTTGGAGTTGCAGCTAGCAAGAGATGTTGAGAGTAACAAGAAGGGTTTCTTCAGGTATGTCAGCAACAAGAAGAAAGTCAAGGAAAGTGTGGGCCCCTTACTGAATGAGGGAGGCAACCTAGTAACAGAGGATGTGGGGAAAAAAGCTAATGTACTCAAAGATTTTTTTGCCTCTGTCTTCACAAACAAGGTCAGCTCCCAGACTTCTGCACTGGGCAGCATAGTATGGGGAGAAGGTGACCAGCCCTCTGTGGAGAAAGAAGTGGTTTGGGACTATTTAGAAAAACTGGACGAACACAAATCCATGGGGCCGGATGCGCTGCATCCAGGGGTGCTAAAGGAGTTGGCAGATGTGATTGCAGAGCCATTGGCCATTATCTTTGAAAACTCATGGCGATCGGGGGAGGTCCCGGATGACTGGAAAAAGGCTAATGTAGTGCCCATCTTTAAAAAAAGGGAAGGAGGAGGATCCAGGGAACTACAGGCCAGTCAGTCTCACCTCAGTCCCTGGAAAAATCATGGAGCAGGTCTTCAAGGAATCAATTCTGAAGCACTTCGAGGAGAGGAAAGTGTTCAGGAACAGTCAGCATGGATTCACCAAGGGCAAGTCATGCCTGACCATCCTGATTGCCTTCTATGAGCAGATAACTGACTCTGTGGATGAGAGGAAAGCAGTGGATGTGTTATTCCTTAACTTTAGCAAAGCTTTTGATATGGTCTCCCACAGTATTCTTGCCAGCAAGTTAAAGAATTATGGGCTGGATGAATGGACTATAAGGTGGATAGAAAGCTGGCTAGATCGTCGGGCTCAACGGGTAGTGATCAACAGCTCCATATCTAGTTGGCAGCCGGTTTCAAGTGGAGTGCCCCAGGGGTCGGTCCTGGAGCCGTTTTGTTCAGTATCTTGAAGGATGGCGTGGACTGCACTCTCAGCAAGTTTGCAGATTATACTAAACTGGGAGGAGTGGTAGATACCCTGGAGGGTAGGGATAGGATACAGAGGGGCCTAGACAAATTAGAGGATTGGGCCAAAAGAAACCTGATGAGGTTCAACAAGGACAAGTGCAGAGTCCTGCACTTAGGACGGAAGAATCCCATGCACTGTTACAGACTAGGGACCGAATAGCTAAGAAGCAGTTCTGCAGAAAAGGACCTAGGGTTACAGTGGACGAGAAGCTGGATATGAGTCAACAGTGTGCTCTTGTTGCCAAGTAGGCTAACAGCATTGTGGGCTGTATAAGTAGGGGCATTGCCAGCAGATCGAGGGACGTGATTGTTTCCCTCTATTCGACATTGGTGAGGCCTCATCTGGAGTAGTGTGTCCAGTTTTGGGCCCCACACTACAAGAAGGATGTGGAAAAATTGTAAAGAGTCCAGTGGAGGGCAACAAAAATGATTAGGGGGCTGGAGCATATGACTTAAGAGGAGAGGCTGAGGGAACTGGGATTGTTTAGTTTGCAGAAGAGAAGAATGAGGGGGGGAGTTGATAGTTGCTTTCCACTACCTGAAAGGGGTTTCCAAATAGGATGGATCTATACTGTTCTCAGTGGTACCTGATGACAGAACAAGGAGTAATGGTCTCAAGTTGCAGTGGGGGAGGTTTAGGTTGGATATTAGGAAAAGCTTTTTCACTAGGAGGGTGGTGAAGCACTTGAATGGGTTACCTAGGGAGGTGGTGGAATCTCCTTCCTTGGAGGTTCTTAAGGTCAGGCTTGACAAAGCCCTGGCTGGGATGATTTAGTTGGGAATTGGTCCTGCTTTGAGCAGGGGGTTGGAGTAGATGACCTCCTGAGGTCCCTTCCAACCCTGATATTCTATGATTCTATATTTCTATGACCGGATACTGGGCTAGATGGACCTTTGGTCTGATCCAGTATGGCCGTTCTTATGTTCTTGTGTTCTTATCTCTCTTTTTGCTATCAGTTTTACTGACAGAAAATCAGGTCTTGTTTTCAATAATGGCAATTTTTTAAACATTTTTAATTCTTGCCCTTGAAAACTGCCTCTTACACAAGTCCCAAGTCAAAATTTACTTGTGTTTTCAAACTTTGTAATCTTTCATTTGATTTAAGGGACATAAACTTACACTTTGCCAAAAAAAAAAAAATCTGAAGTAATTTCAAAGTACGTAGATTTCAAAATATATTCTAGTTCTTGGTGAGTCAGCTATAAACTTCAGAAAGCATGAAGGTTTTTTGTAGTTATAAGACTGGTTTTCTTTTATCTCTCTTAGATATGGAACCATAATTACAGGTCTCCATATGAAGAGGCTGCTATGTTTCCATAGTAAACTCAGTTAGAACCCCAATCCAATAGTTGCAAAAACTATTGGACTGAGCCTTTACTGCTTAAACTAAAGGAAAGTGTTAGCTTTCATTTACAGAAGGACCTTTGTTATTTCTAAGCTGCTAATAGAGTGCCAATGCATATTAAGATGCTTAACCTTACTTCTGCTGAAGGCAATGGCAAAAAAACAAAACAAAAAAACGACCAACGAAAACCAAACTCTCTTGTTGAAATAAATAGAGCAGGATTGCCCCTGAATTGCCCACCACAAAAATCAAGAACTTTGGCTTTGTTACAATGTATTTTGAAACCTAACTAGCACACAAGTTTGTAGACGTAACAAGAGGGTTAGTTTAAAGGAGGAGTAATAATCCACTTTTGAGTTAGGGTGAGACAAAATTAGACAAAACTCAATTTCCAATCAGTGTAACTTTTCAAATTCTCCTTTTTCTTAAGAATAAATCTGACAACTTTCAAGCCAAACAAATTTTGTATGCAAAGGTATAGGATTGCAAAAACAAGCATTATTATGGAAGCTAATTGTAACCTTAACTACAGACAATAAGGAGGTTAAGTTGAAGCATGAGTGGGACTTGGTGAGACTGCTTTATCTTTAACATTGACCTTCTGGATTTTCCCTACTTCTTACTAGCCAACCCTTTGATTAAGTATACTCTATTGTGGTTGTTCAAATGCATGATAGCCTATTTAGTGGGAACATCTCAGATTCTAGGACTTTGCCCTTCAGGGTGCACTGAACCGAACAAGGCACATGAAGTTTGAAACTGTCAGTGATGAGGACCCTGCAAAGACTTTGCTAGATCTGTTGCAGTATAATAAGGAAAATTGTATCTTAAAAACCCGCATTGTGAGTTTGATATTCTTTCAGTGATATATTAAATCCTCAAAACATAAAAGCCTAGTTCTAACTGTAAAGCCTATTACAATTTTATTTGGATTTGAGCCATTTGCATGTTTGCTAGATCTTCCTGAGAGAATGTTGCAGATACCTTGTGTGTGTATATATTTTTATGTTTGATATTCTGTTAAGGTCTGGAAAAAGTTCCCATGGAGTTTCTTTATAGGGATCCTTGCAAATGTTTTATGGTTTCAAGAGATGTAGATATTTACAGATTGACAGCTTTTTCTTATTACAATTTTCAGTGTTTTAGTTTTGATGATTGTGACAGTGGTTAAAGATGGTTTGATTCCTTTTGATCCTCATTCTGCTGTAGTGTTTCAGTGTCTTGATCTAGTTTAAGAAGACAGAAATCAGTGTAATATACTTGCATTTTATCAGTTTAAGTGAATATAAATGCAATCTATAAAATATTCCTCTTTTTTTGTTTTTGTGCACAGAAAAGATGAAAAGGAGTATGCACTGAAGCAAATTGAAGGTACAGGGATATCGATGTCGGCCTGTAGAGAGATTGCAGTAAGTGGACATAAACAAAAGAAAATATTTTCTTATACTTTGTTATGCAATGGATAAGCTATGTCTTGCTTTGTGAACAATACAACCAAAGGCTTAAAGTAGAAACTTTTCACTTTAGGTATGAAAATTTGAAGGTTTATTCCAATATACGCTTCTACTAAAATTAATGTTTTGTAAATATATTAAAAACAACTTGTAAATGTCAGATCTTTTTAGGTTTTTAAGGCCCGGCTTCACAAAGCCCTGGCTGGGATGATTTAGTTGGGAATTGGTCCTGCTTTGAGCAGGGGGTTGGACTAGATGACCTCTTGAGGTCCCTTCCAACCCTGATGTTCTATGATTCTAAGATCAGGCTTGACAAAGTTGGGGATTAGGTCCTGCTTTGAGCAGGGGATTGGACTAGATGACCTCCTGAGGTCCCTTCCAACCCTGATATTCTATTCTATGATCTGTGGCAAGGATATAATATATATTTTTTCAGGATAATTTTGTCTGTCTTACTTTATTTGCCAGGGTTAAAAAACAAAAGTATTGTTTTAAAAACTATATCAATTAAATTAAAAAAATATTTAAGGTTCCAAAAGAGACTCTAATTGCCATTATGAAAAGGTCACTAATGTGTTCTATGTCAGTGTAATGGTAACCTACTCTTGTTTTATGTCTGAAAATGCACTGGAGTCTTGTTACACTCTGTGGTCTCCTTCGTACAGAAAGTTGTCTTAAGACTACTTTTCCATTTTGCTTTAATGCTTTCTTTCATTGTAAGTGTATGCATCTCCTAGTGATGTCAGTAGGACTCCTAATAATAATAGGAATTGCATGTCTGTATCTGAAGGCAGAATTTGGCCATTTGATGTTTTTTGAGACTGAAAATAACCGTGCATTAGGGTTAAAGTACTTGTTAGGGGAATAAAATTTTGTAATGCAATGCCTGCTGCATCATTGTAAAACAGATGCACTTGCTTGATCTAATATATTTGAATGCTGACATCATGGTCAGTGCTTACAAATATAAGATGTATGCCTCTGGCTTTTTATACTCTAGTACCCTAACACAAAAATAAGCTGTTCAGACTCAGTGTCACATGACAATAGAAGCTCATGGTGGTCAGGAATTGAAGAGGCCACTGACTTCTGTTTAGCATAATATACATGGTAATTTTTTGTGTAATCTAAAGAGGCTTAGCAGCTAAAAGTTCTGTTCTTTAAAGTGCCTGTCACTATTAAATTAAGGTAGTTCACTGTGGAGATTATAGGTACACCTCTACCTCGAAATAACGCTGTCCTCGGGAGCCAAAAAATCTTACCGTGTTATATTGAACTTGCTTTGATCCACCGGAGTGCGCAGCCCCGATCCCCCCCGGAGCACTGCTTTACCGCATTATATCCGAATTAGTGTTCTATCGGGTTGCGTTCTATTGGGATAGAGGTGTAGTTGCAGGGTTATCCAATTACAATTAAAAGAATCTACCTCTATGACCTGCCTGCTGGAATTTCTGTCTTTGAGGGAATAACAACTGTTTTCTAATATCAGTGCTAGAATGTGTTCAGTTAGCATACAGTCAATCTTCTGACAGCAGTGAGACTTTTATCATCTCTGCATTTTTACTCCCTTAGTTTTAAATTGTATTAATATTTTATGGGGGAGGGTTCAGTTCTCCCGTGTAATTTTTCCTTCTCTATGAGACCATATGGCCATACTAGTGTCTATTTAATAACATCTGTATGCTGACATGGAAATATGTCAGCATCATAGTCTTGCTTTTTCTTTTTTTGAACTGTTCTAGTTTGGTTCAAGAGCTCAAGACAACCTAGAAAAATGACACAACTATTACATAAGGCTTTTAATTCTACAGTAAATAAAAGTGTGGCTTTTGCTTGTTTTATTTTGGCTGCCTCAGCGGATGACTTATTCATCTCCAGAACATTTCTCACAAATTCCATAGTAAAACTCCTGTGGCTGAGATGGCATGGCAAACTACTGCTGGCCTCAGTAAAATTTAAGGTTGGCAAACACTGAGTAACCTTAGGGAAGATGATGGCTCAGGTAGTCGAAACAGAAAAACGTACTCTTCCTTTTATCAAATAAGATAGACTAAAGGGGGCACTATGGGGCACACTTTATAACTTCTGTAGGTCAAGCTCAGTGCACACACCAGGGGCTCCTTGTATTCATGCATTCCACCCCACAAGCTCCTTATGTGACACTCTCCCATCCCCTCTATTTCAGGGACTCTCTGTAACTCCCCAGTCTCCCCTTGCAGATTTCCTGTGTGCCCCCTGATTCCCTCCTCCCACTACAGCAGGTGACCCATTCTCCTCACCATAACAGGGGCTTTTTTCCCCCTTCCTTGCCGATCCCTCCACCCACCAGGGTTGCCCATTCTCCCCACCATACTAGGGATTGTCTTCCCTGTCTGCCATTTGCCCCACCATACTAGGGGCTCTGTGTCTGTCTTCCCGCATCCCTCCAAAGGATACCTAACTTTTTCTTCCTCCCTTATTGAATGGCAGCGTGGGTGGCTGATGCCTTCCCTTGCCCAAATGGAGCAGGCTTTGAGGAGGCAAAGTATGAGGAAGGAATGAAAGTAGCCTCCTTCTCTATCCTCTCCCTCTGTCTGCCCAGGGGGGCTGCGCATCCACCCCAAAGCTCCAAGCAGGGAGAGCAATTATTTCTCTTTTGATCATTCAGAGATCAGGGTGTGAACATGTTAAATTCTACTGGGAGGGTGAAGGGGATATTTTTCTGAGGGATGGTATTAATGGGTTGCCATCAACAGGAGACTGTGGCTGAGTGTGTCTTGTTTTCCCTTTTTCAATATTGTTATTCTCCTCCAAATCAATAGACTTCCGACTACTGATGTCTAGAATATTCCCTGAAATTTTTGGAATTGATTGGACACAGTGTTCAAAAGCTACTGTGTGACAGACAGAGAGATTCCATGATATTGAATGTAAGGCCTCACAAGCTTGGCCAAAAATGTATCTCAAAACCTGCAGTACAGGGTTTGCTTATACAAACCTATGAAGTCCTACAGAAAAGAGACTGGATTGGTAGAGACGTCTCTATAGGTGGCAATGGAGGGAGCAGATTCAGAGAGAGTGAGTGTCTATGTAAGAAGAGGAAATTAGCCCTCAGATTTAAAACCAGTTTATAGTACAAGAACTCAGAAACTTCCTTTCTAATATTTGCATTGCAAGTGGGAAGACTACACATTTCTCTTGAAAAGCTCAACATTACATAGGTGAGTCTAAAGGATTCAGACGAAGGAGGCCATATTAAGACTAGTGTGTGGATAGTTCTTTTGGCATCCATAATACAAATTTCAGAGGAATGATCAGGATGGATGCCAGTCTCCAAAACTGGGGCTCATCTTCATAGTGTATATGTGGCTCCATTGAATGAGGTTGCATATAGGAAAGGCATATGTGGTGCAAACAACCTGATTGACTGAGTGTTCAGGATAGCTGACAACCCATCCTGTTTCTGATGTTTAACCATGTTATACCTGAGCAAAACCTGAGGTTCCAGAAATTTATCACTGTGTTAGGAGGTCATTCAGCTGTCCACAGGTTCAAAACCATTATACATAGAAGACATCGCACAAGATGGGAGGATATCAGATATAGCTTTGTGACCTAGAGACTGACTTTTTCTGTCAAGGAGAAATGCAAAGACCGCTATCTTTTTCCAGAGAGATTACGGATCAGTTTATCAGTCTTTTGTTAGGACTTGGCAAATCATTTTTGTGCTTTGCCTTTCTTCCTTTACCTCGGTTTATGTTCCCTGTCCATAGAAAGGAAAGGGCTCATATAACTGATTGTATCAAATAGGTAATGGTTCCTAGAGTCAGTGGTGGTGATTGTATCCCATCTTTCAACTTTTGGACAACATCAGCTGAAGCAGAAATTCATATTTCATTCAAACTTGTTGTATTCATGTTGTAATTTAGATTCTGTTGGCAATCATAAGAACAGCCATACTGGGTCAGACCAATGGTCCTCTAGCCCAGTATCCTGTATCTCACAGCAGCCAGTGCCAGATGCTTCAGAGGGAATGAACAGAACATTGCAATTTCGAGTGATCCTTCCCCTGCCATCCAGTCCTAGCTTCTAGCAGTCAGAGGTTTAGACACACCCAGAGCGTGGGATTGCATCCGTAACCATCTTGGCTAATAACCATTGATGGACCTATCCTCCATGAAATTATCAAATTCTTTCTTGAACCCAGTTTTTTTTTTTTGTGTGTGTGGCCTTTACAACATCCCTTGTTGATGAGTTCTGCAGGTAGACTGTGCATTGTGCGAAAAAGTGCTTCCTTATGTTTGCTTTAAACCTGCTGACTATTATTTTTATCAGGTAACCTCCAGTTCTTGTGTTATGTCAAGGGGTAAATAACACTTCCCTATTCACTTCCTTCATACTGTTAATAATTTTAGAGACCTCTATCATATCCCCTCTTAAGTCTTTTTTCTAAGAGGAACAGTCTGTCTTTTTAATCTCTCCTTATGGAAGCTGTTCCATACCGTAATCATTTTAATTTCTTCTTCGAGTGATTGTTCACGTCCATTACACATTAGGTGTACGTGCGCCGCGTGCACAGACGTCGGAAACTTTTTCCCTTAGCGGCTCCCGTCGGGCCGGCAGGGCCCCCTCCTTCCCGCCAGAGCGGCGCCCCGCTCCAGGGTATATATATCCCTGCCGACCCAACCCCTCCAGTTCCTTCTTACCGTCCGTGGCGGCGTTGGAACAACTCGGTCTCTCGTCTGAGAGTGTCCCTTAGCATAGTCATTAGTGTTATTTAGCAAACCGTTATCAGTTATTTAGTAGTAGTGTTGAGCTTAGTAGTTAACAGCTCATTAGGTACTTAAAGTTCCTGTTGTGGTTGCTTGGTCAACCCCGGCACCGGCCCTGGGCGGCGGGGCATGCCGCATGCCCAAGGCTTCAAGGCTTGTGCCACGTGCCGCAAGCCTATGCCATTGAGCGACCCCCACGACTCGTGTCTCCGCTGCCTGGGGGAAGCTCACCAGAAAGAGCGCTGCAAGATCTGCAAGGCCTTTAAGCCCAGAACTAAGAAAGAAAGAGACTTTTGCCTCAAGCAGCTGCTCATGGAGACGGCGTTGCAGCCCTCCACTTTGGCGGCACCGTCTGCCTCCGTGTGGAGCGCCCTGGCATCGGTGCGGGAACCGGCGCTGGCGGGTCACCCGAAGCCCACGGCACCGACCCAACGGGGGCATGTACGACACCGGTCGTCTTCGCCGGCAAAATCGAAGGGCCAACCCAAGGCCCGAGGATGCTCCCCGCATAAGAGGGCGGTGCCGGTGAAGACCTCGAGTGCGTCTAAGGCCGGCACGGCCCCGGCACAGACCCCGGTAGTGGCTCCGGCGCCAAAAGGCCCGTCGAGCCCTGGGATAGGCCCGTCGAGTGAGGATGAAGGGCTGGAGGAGCTCTTGGAACAGCCCTCCACTCCAGACACATTTGAGGCAGCTAAGGACCTCATTGCATTGTCCATTGAGGCCCCTACACGTACTGAGGACGCTCCGCCGAAGCTGCCACACAGAGGCAAGCCGGCGATGGTGCGCCCATCACGGTCGCCGTCTCGGCACCGGTCCCGGTCGAGCTCCGCCTCGGTGGACTCCTGGTTGCCCTCGGCGCAGAAAGCACCGCAGCAGTTCAACAAGCGGTCGGCACCGACTCAGCAACCAAGCACGAGTCGGCACCGCGAGGCGTCGGCGGTACGTTACCCGAGGCCGACCAGCCATAGTCGTTCCCGGTCCCGCGATCACCGGTACCGATCCAGGTCCAGGTCGGCGAGACGCTGCTCCAGGTCCTGGTCGCAGAGGCGCTACTCCCCAAACCCGGACCGGCACCATCCTACGGCTCCGCCGTGGCCTTCCAGGTCACCGTCCGTGGTCTCGGACACTGACTCGGGCCGGTACGGCGGGTATGCCCATAGGGCGCAGGCTAGCAGGGACTACGAAGCCTGTGGCCATCCCCAGTGGGGCCAACCGAGCCAATGGCCCTTCTGGACACCCTGGGCCTACCACCAGCAAGGGCCCCCATCTAGGACCTCGAGATCCGGGCCATCAGGGTACCGCTCCCGCTCCCCGCGGTACCTCCCGCCATCGCATAAGGAGGCAACGGTCTCTATACCGCAGGAGCGGGAGGGAGTGGACTCGGCACCAAGTACGGTACCGTCCCAGTCCCATACTGTGGGTCAGGCCCCACAGGAGCAACCGGTCGATGCCGGGTTGCAGGAAGATGAGGATGGGCAGAAGGCCCCGACCTCTTCCTCCTCGCCAGACGAGGCAGTAGCAGGCACGACGGTGTCCGGCCCTCCCCCGATTGACCATCGGGCGCACCAAGACCTGCTTCGTCGGGTAGCCCTCAATCTGGGCTTGCAAGCGGAGGAGACTGTAGAACAGGAGGACCCCATGGTCGATATCCTGAGCCTGGAGGGACCCTCCAGAGTCGCTCTCCCGATTATACGGACAGTCCAGTCTAACTGTAAAACGGTGTGGCAAACGCCGGCCTCCAGTGCACCGACTGCAAGAGGCGTGGAGAGGAAATACTTCGCCCCATCTAGAGGGTTTGACTTCTTCTTTTTACACCCGTCTCCTTGTTCGCTGGTGGTCTCGGCGGTCAACGAGCGAGAGCGTCATGACCAGCAAGCTCCTGCGCCCAAGGGCAAGGAAGCTAAGCGATTAGACTTGTTCGGGAGGAAAGTCTATTCATCTGGGGGCCTTCAGCTGAGGATCGCTAATCAGCAGGCGATTCTAAATAGACACAATTTTAACTCTTGGGCATCAGTCTCCAAGTTTAAGGACTCCCTACCACCTGACGCGCATCCTGAGTTCACGGCCCTGGTGGACGAGGGGATGGCGGTGGCAAAGACCTCATTGCAGGCCTCCCTCGACTCAGCCGACGCAGCGGCTAGAACAATCGCGTCAGGGGTAGTGATGAGGCGTTCGGCATGGTTACAGGCTTCAGGCCTTCCGCCAGAGGTGCAGACCACACTGCAGGACCTCCCGTTTGAAGGTTTGGGCTTGTTCTCTGACCAAACGGACGCCAGGCTACATAGCCTTAAGGACTCGCGAGCAACCCTTAAGTCGTTGGGTATGCATACCCCGGTGACACAGCGCAAGCCCTTTAAACCTCAGCCACCACAGAGGCAGTACCACCCTCGCCCTCGGCACGAACCATACCGCCGTCGTGGCAGGGATAACAGGTGGAGACGTAACAATATGCCTAACCAGGGCCAAGGTCACGGCCAGGGCAAGCCGCAGCCAGGGAACAAACCAGGCTTTTGAAGCTACGCCCGAGGACAGCGTACCACATTCCATACCGGATCCTCCTCCAAGTTTCAAGGACCGCCTGTCCCATTTCTACTGGGTATGGTTGCACATAACATCGGACCGCTGGGTCCTGCGAACAGTGAAGGCGGGCTATACCCTCCAGTTTTCCTCGCCCCCTCCCTGCCATCCCCCTTCCCCGTCCCTCTTCAGGGACCCCTCTCACGAGCAACTTCTCATGCAGGAGGTACAGGCCCTTCTCGCAGCAGGAGCAGTGGAAGAGGTCCCACCGGACCTAAGGGGAAAAGGATTCTACTCCAGATACTTCCTGATTCCCAAGGCAAAAGGGGGCCTCCGTCCTATCTTGGACCTGCGCGACTTAAACAAGTTTCTGATCAGAGCGCGCTTCCGTATGGTCTTCCTTGGAACTATTATCCCATCCCTGGATCCGGGGGATTGGTACGCTCGGATGCCTACTTTCACATCGCTATCAATCCGGCCCACAGGCGGTTCCTGCGCTTCATTATCAACCGGCGCCATTTCCAATTTACGGTCCTGCCTTTCGGCCTGGCATCAGCACCACGAGTATTCACGAAATGCATGTCCGTGGTAGCAGCCTTCCTTCGGAAGAGAAGGATGCGTGTGTTCCCGTACTTGGACGACTGGCTTCTCGCGGGCAGGTCGGAGGCCGAGGTCTGATCTCACGTGACGCTGGCCTTGCAGACGTTCGACAGACTCGGCCTCCGGGTCAATGTGCCCAAGTCCACGTTAGTCCCCACACAGAGACTGGACTTCATAGGTGCGACCCTGGACTCGGTGACCGCGCGGGCAAGCCTCCCAGAGTCACGGTTCCTGACAATTCAGAGGGCCGTAAGCTCAGTCCAAAAATTCCCCACGACAACGGCAAGGTGTTGCATGCAGCTCCTGGGGCATATGGCAGCTTGCACACATGTGGTCAGACATGCCCGCCTAAGGCTCTGGCCTTTGCAGTTGTGGTTTGCCCAAACGTACCGCCCCAACAGAGACCCATTGGATCGAGTGGTGACGATCCCAGATCAGGTGTTGGGCTCGCTCCGCTGGTGGCTCGATCAACAGCAGGTCTGCGAAGGGATCCCCTTCGCTGCCCCACAGCCCACTCTGACGTTAGTAATGGATGCATCGGACCTGGGTTGGGGGGCGCATCTGGGGGAACTACGGACCCAAGGGCTGTGGTCCAGAGAAGACAAACTGCTTCACGTCAATCTAAAGGAGCTAAGAGCGGTTCCCCTCGCCTGTCAGACCTTCCACGCCACCATAGAAGGTCACAGCGTGGCAGTCCTGACGGACAACACTACCGCCATGTTCTATATAAACAAGCAGGGCCGGTCCCGGTCTTCTCCCCTCTGTCACGAGGCACTCCAATTATGGGACTTTTGTATAGCCCATGCGATCCATCTCATCGCAACGTATCTTCCGGGGATCCAAAACGGTTTAGCGGATTGCCTCAGCCGATCCTACCGAATGCACGAATGGACGTTGAGGCGAGACGTCCTGCATTCAATCTTCCGGAGGTGGGGCTTTCCCCGGGTGGATCTGTTCGCCACCAAGGACAACAATCAATGCCCTCAGTTCTGCTCATTCCAGAACCTCAGCCCAGGATCATTAGCAGATGCCTTCACGATCGCATGGGGAGGGAGCCTGAGGTATGCCTTCCCTCCGTTCCCGCTCATACACAAGGTCCTCCTCAAGACCCGCAGGGACAGGGCGACAGTTATACTCATCGCCCCGGCCTGGCCACGCCAGCATTGGTTCACGACCCTGCTTGAATTGTCCATAGCCGACCCGATCACCCTCCCCCTCCATCGCGACCTAGTCACACAAGACAAGGGTCGCCTGCTCCACCCGAACTTGTCTTCGCTACATCTCACGGCGTGGTATCTCTCTGGCTGAACGATGCAGAACACAGGTGCTCTCACCAGGTTCAACAAATCCTCCTTAGTAGTAGGAAGCCCTCTACAAGAGCGACCTACCTGGCCAAATGGAAAAGGTTCTCCCACTGGTGCGAGCCTCAGCACATACAGCCTTTACAAGCCTCAGTTCCGTTGATCCTGGACTACTTACTGCACCTCAAGCATCAAGGGCTTGCGCCCGCCTCGATTAGAGTGCATTTAGCCGCCATTTCGGCTTTCCATCCGGGAGAGTTGGGAGTGTCAGTGTTCTCCAACCCCACAGTGGCCCGATTCCTCAAGGGGCTGGAGAGGGTGTTTCCCTACTCGCGCCCGCCTGTCCCTGCGTGGAGTCTGAACCTAGTCCTAACAAAGCTCATGGGACCCCCCTTTGAACCCCTAGCCACTTGCTCCCTCATGCACCTCTCATGGAAGGTGGCGTTTCTCGTGGCCATCACATCGGCCAGGAGGGTATCGGAACCCCCTTATACAGTTTTTCATAAGGATAAGGTGCAACTGAGGCCGCACCCCAAATTCCTTCCGAAAGTGGTATCGCAGTTTCACATGGGACAGGACATTTGTCTACCGGTGTTCTTCCCTAAACCCCATACGGACCCTCACCACCGCAGCCTACATACCCTTGATGTTCGAAGGGCATTGGCATTCTACCTGGAACGGACCAGGTCGTTCCGCAGAACACCTCAGCTGTTCATTGCCATTGCGGAACGTATGAAAGGCTTGCCTATCTCGACACAGCGCTTGTCGGCATGGATTGTGCATTGTATACGCACGTGTTATGAGCTCGCCAATGTTCCGGCCCCAGAGATCTGGGCCCACTCGACTAGGGCCCAAGCGTCCTCAACGGCCTTCTTGGCGCAGGTCCCTATCCAGGAGATCTGTAAGGCGGCCACCTGGTCGTCCGTGCATACGTTCACAGCCCACTACGCGATCCATCATCAGACCAGAGAGGACGCGATGGTCGGACGGGCTGTGCTACAGTCAGTTGTACCTTGACTCCTACCCACCTCCAATGGTAAGCTTGGGAATCACCTAATGTGTAATGGACGTGAACAATCACTCGAAGAAGAAAGAATGGTTGCTTACCTTCTGTAACTGTTGTTCTTCGAGATGTGTTGTTCACGTCCATTACACTTCCCACCCTCCTTCCCCTCTGTTGGAGTCTCCGGCAAGAAGGAACCAGAGGGGTCGGGTCGGCAGGGATATATATACCCTGGAGCGGGGCGCCACTCTGGCGGGAAGGAGGGGGCCCTGCCGGCCCGACGGGAGCCGCTAAGGGAAGAAGTTTCCGACGTCCGTGCATGCGGTGCACGTACACCTAATGTGTAATGGACGTGAACAACACATCTCAAAGAACAACAGTTACAGAAGGTAAGTAACCGTTCTTTCCCTTCTCTGCACCTTTTCCAATTATAATGCATTTTTTTAAGATAAGGTGAACAGAACTGCATGGAGTATTCAAGGTGTGGGCATACCATGGGTTTATATAGTAGCATTATAATATTTTTTGTTTTATCTGTCCCTTTCCTAATGGTTCTTGACATTCTGTTAGCTTTTTTTGACTGCTGCTGCATATTGAGTAGATTTTTGCAGGGAACTATTCATGATGATTCCAAGATCTTTCCTGAGTGGTAACAGCTGATTTAGACCCCATCATTTTGTAAGTATAGTTGGGATTATTTTTTCCAATGTGCATTACTTCGCACTTACCAATATTGAATTTCATCTGTCAATTTGTCACCCAGTTACCCAGTTTTGTGAGATCCCTTTGTAACGCTTCACAGTCAGCTTTGGACTTAACTGAGTAATTTTGTATAGTTTGTAAATTTTGCCACCTCTCTGTTCACCCATTTTTCAGATCATTTATGAGTATGTTGAACAGCTCATGTCCCTGTAGAGATCCGTGGGGGGATCCCTCTGTTTATCTCTCTTCAGTGTGAAAACGGACAATTCCTACCCTTTATTTCCTGTCTTTTAACCAATTACTGATCTATGAGTGAACCTTCCCTCTTATCCCGTGTCTCCTTACTTTGCTTTAGAACCGTTGATGAGGGAACCTTGTCAAAGGCTTTCTGAAAGTCCAAGAACATTATATCCACTAGGTCACCTTTGTGCACATGCTTGTTGACTCCCTCAAAGAATTCTAATAGATTGGTGAGGCATGATTTTCCTTTGCAAAAGCCATGTTTGACTCTTCCCTAATATAGCTCAGTGGTTTGAGCATTGGCCTGCTAAATCCAGGGTTGTGAGTTCAATCCTTGAGTGGGCCACTTAGGGATCTGGGGCAAAATCAGTACTTGGTCCTGCTAGTGAAGGCAGGGGGCTGGACTCGATGACCTTTCAGGGTCCCTTCCAGTTCTATGAGATAGGTATATCTCCATATCATGTCCATCTATGTGTCTCATAATTTTGTTGTTTACTGTAGTTTCAACCAATTTGCCTGGTACTGAAGTTAAGATTACTGGCCTGTAATTGCCAGTATCACCTCTGGAACATTTAAAAAAATCAGCATTACATTAGCTATCCGCCAATCTTTTGGTATATAGGCTGATTTAAGCACTATGTTACAACAGTTAGTAGTTCTGCACTTTCAAAACTCTAGGGTGAATACCATCAGATTCTGGTGACTTATTACTGTTTAATTTATCAATTTGTTCCAATACCACTTCTATTGGCATATCATTCTGGGACAGTTCCCCAGATTTGTTACCGAAAAAGAATGGCTTGGATGTGGGGATCGCCTCCATATCTTCTGGAGTGAAGACTGATGCATAGAATTCAGTTAGCTTCTCTGCAATGGCCTTGTCTTCCTGGAGTGCTCCAACAACACTGCATATTTAGACTTTGAGTGTTTTGTACATAAGCACTTGTGCTACTTGTCAATATTTGGTTGCTTGCCTTCATGTGTTATATTTAAATAGGACTTTTTAAAATTCGATTGTTCCTCAGTACCTCCTACCTGTACTTTACCAACTTTTTTCCTGTCTTTACTAGGATATAGAGTTCTTGTTCATCGAAGTGGCATTTTTCTACCTTTAGCAACATTCGTAAGAAAATTCCTGAAAATGGTGTTCATAAAAATAAAATACTGGTATGAATTTCTTCTGACTTCACTCATGGAACAAATACCATTTCCCACAGATTTCAAGGAAAAAATGCTCTTTACTCCAGTACTGAGACATTAGAATAACTAAAGTATATTTTCAGAAAACACGGACTTGAAAAAATGATCTACTCTTTTAGTTTCTTTTCATCCTAGATGTAGCAGTAGGAACTCAGAAGCATCAGTTAGAAGATAGTTAAAGCTGTATTGGAAGCCTGCAGAAGAAAAGGGATTCAGCTACCATGGGGAATAAGGGTCACTCCACTGGGTAACAATATGAAAGAACCTTGCCATAAACAGATGGGATATTGAAGAACTACAGTTTGGCCAAGTATTGAGCTACACAAGGGATTATAAACTGGATTTATAAAATCATCATCATCATCTATGTTTTAGAAACAGAGAGGTCACCTTGCTAAAGTCTCAACTTAAGAACTGCTTTGGGAGGGTGGCAGGATTTTTGTTCAACTTTTTTTATTTTATTTCTTCTCTTCCTCTACTTAATCTTAAGTATCAGAGGAGTAGCCGTGTTAGTCTGGATCTGTAAAAAGCAACAGAGAGTCCTGTGGTACCTTTAAGACTAACAGATCTGCCACAGGACTCTGTTGCTTTTTACTTAATCTTAGTCACTTCCCTAGAGTGACTGATGGGACATACACTGAGAGACAAACAAAAAAACCTTGCTTGTTTCTTTTCCCTGAAGCAGCATGACCATAATCCATAACAACCCTGTTAATTGAAACTAGTAAATGGCTACAGACGGTTGGCATTACATGGAAATTTGAATATTTCAAACTGTCATTCTTGTGGGAAGGTCCTGTAGGGCTGGTCATTTCAAGTAGCTTGCCCATGAACGACTGCCTCTGTTCCCTATAGCGAAAGGACCATGAACCTACAGGGTTGGATTGATGGAAAAGCTGCTTCCGAGAAAAGAAATGAAGAGGTAAGTATTTCCTGTATCATTCTCTTTCAGTTGCTACCTCCAAAATAATTGGGTATGTGAGTTCCTTCTGGGCTTGGAGAAAATTTACTGAATCCGTTTCTGGCCATGACATGTAAGACTTGATAGCATCAGAATAGCACCATCGTAGTCTAAATACATAGCGTAATATTGGAGCATGAGGAAATGGCAAGATCTCTCCCCCCATACACACTGTCCGCCACTTATTTTTAACCTTTTTATTTAGTGAAAGGAAGAGAGCAGGCCATTGGCTTGTGGTTTGGGAGTCAGCACTTGTTCCTCAGACCCAGAAACTGTTTGTGACTGACACTCTCTCTTCATTGAAAATTACTCCAATGTTGTACTTGTTGAAAGGAGTAGTAAGTCTGTGGTTTTTGTTGAGATGCATAGTTGCATACACTAAAACCTGCACTGTACTTGTGTAATTTGGAAATCTGCTTCTGAAGAGATCCATGAGCTACAACATAACTACTAGTGCACACTTATGTAGATTTAAAATTGTCTACTAAGATTCTTATTTATCAGTTTAATAGCTTATGTAGGAGTACTTTTGCAGTATCTTTGTAATAGTGGGTAGAAAACATTTTGTATTTGTAAAATACAGTAGTAAGATCTACAGTGTCAACTGTTGCATGATCAGGCAATGAAAGACCCCGGTCTTAATGTATATAATTAAGCTTAATCTTGTAACAATTCCTTGACATGACTTGAGCATTAACATATCTTTTCAAGGAAGCTTAATTTTTCTCTGAATCTTGAAGATACCTTTCTTAGATATTCGTCATTTAAAGTACTTGAAATCATGGCTTGGATACCCAGCATTTTCTTTTGTTATTTTCATTATTTTGACTTCTATGTTCTTGTTATAATGAGAATGGAAAATCAGTGAATAACATGCAGTAGTAAAAAAAAAATTCTAGAAAGTTTATGAAATATTTGTGCAAAATTGGCTTTTCATCTTTTACTTAGTTTTCTTTTCTACCAACAATTGGAATAACAAATATAATTTATCCCATTAAACAGAGCCTGTGGACAAGCTGTTTGCTAATACAATTTTCTCCAAAGAATGTGAGAAGCAGCCAACAAGTTTGAGTAAGCTTATTAAAATAAATCTTGAAAGCTAGGTTTTAAATCCATCTTTACATAAGAGATCAACTGTTGGATTATATGTTAGGACTAAATAATGTACCTTGTCAAATTTACTGTACTCTTGTTAATACTTTTTTTTTTACCATGAGTATTGCCACTTTGGTTATACCTAACGTTTACAGCATTTGATCAAAATTTAACACATTACAACCATCACTTAGGTAAATCAAAAGGTTAAACAGTTTTAAGATAAATATCAACATTTTTTTTACTGTATATTACATACAGAACAAGTTGTGTTACAAGTAAGTGAATTAGAGGACTTTAATTCTATTAAGGGATTCTGGTAATATTTTTATATCATGTATACCAAGGTTTCTAAATTACTTTAACTTTATGTAGCCATCAGAGCCCATGTGTGATAGTGGAGCCCAGAGAGTCAAAACTCACTAGTCTTGTTTCACTAATGCATGGATCAGTGACTTGAGCTATGCCCTTGGAAACTGACTCCTCTTTCTCCAACACCTCCCCTCAAGCACAGTCTCCATTCAAAAATCAGTAGGAGAACACTTCAGTCTCTCTGGTCACTCAATAACTGACCTCAAAGTGGCAATTCTTCAATAAAAAAACTTCAAAAACAAACTCCAAAGTGAAGCTGCAGAACTGGAATTAATTTGCAAACTAGATACCATCAGATTAGGCTGAATAAAGACTGGGCATGGCTGGGTCATTACAAACCTAAACTTAATTTCCCCATTACTAATACTCCCTACTGTTACTCATACTTCTTGTCAACTGTCTGTAATGAGCCACTCTCTTATCACTTCAAAAGTTATTTCTCCACCCTCGGTGTTCTGCTGTTAATTGATTTATCTCGTTAGATTGACTTAACATTTGGTAAAGCACCCCACATCCTTTCATGTATTTATACATGCGCCTGTATCTTTTACTTCATACATCTGATGAAGTGGGTTCTAGCCCATGAAAGCTTATGCCCAAATAAATTTGTTAGTCTCTAAGGTGCCACAAAGACTCCTTGGTTGTTGTGGTTTTTGCTGATACAGACTAACACAGCTACCACTGAAACCAGTCTCCATATTGTAACTTTCCAGTCAGTCTGAATTGTAACAATCTTAAGAACTACTATATAATTAAAACTCTTATTTTGTAGCACTTTATAAATGCCATGAACTTGGTTCAAGGTTTATTTTTAATTTGCTCTGTATAATGTAACTAGATATAGTGCCCTTAGTTCTAAATTTCACTGAATTTCTTTGTAGGGGAAAATAAACTGAATATAAATATTTAAGTTTTTACATCAGTGTTTTTTTCAGGATAGAGAAGTGAGCTATTCCTTTTTGAACTAGTTGTATTGCTCTAGTTCAGTCACAAATGGTTTGTTGTGTCTGCACTAGTGATGGTGGTGATTGTTCTGAATTGTTACAGTTTTGCCTTTGAGTCAGTATTAAGACTAGGATTCAAAACCATTTCAGTTGTAACGCCCTGTGTCAATATATTGGTTCCTGGCAAAGCTCCCAGAAACAGCAGATTTTGGGTGCCTTCGAAAGGCTGTCCATGTACTGTGGGACACTAGCAGGAGGACTAGATGAACCATTTCAAGTTACCTCTGTCCATACGGACATTAACATGGTACAAAGTGAAATTGTTTGGATTATAACATTAATTTAGCTTTACTGAAAACTAATCCAAGAAGACTGTAGCATTCGTGTACACCACTTGGAGTGGGGGCGCAAGATGTGCTACAACATGCCAGAGGGACCGAAACGGATTCAGTAAATTTTCTCCAAGCCCAGAAGGAACTCACATACCCAATTATTCGGACCCAATGTGCTAAAAATAGAATGTAGCCATGGCGGTGTGAGGGGCTAGTCACCCCAAATACAGTCCTGTCCAGACCATAGACAGGTATTCAGGGCAGCTAGACCCTTGCACTGCCATGGCTGCATTCTATTTTTAGCAGGCTAGCTTGATGAGAACTAGTGGGAGTAGTGTCTGACGATTGGTGCTCCCCCAAGGCTTTATGGAAATATGCTGTGTGTGTGTGTGTATGTATATGTATGTATGTATGTATATAATATATATATGTATGTATGTATACTAGAATATATTGTATGCTACATATGCCATGTAACATATCTCTGTAAAGGTTATGAGCTACTGAATCTATTAATACTAGCTGCCTATTTAATTTTTAAATATCCACCTCCCTTTCCATCTCTTATAGGGAGTATTGAAGTTTAAACCTCCTCAGTGTGATAGATATGCTTGCTTTGATCTGCTTAGCTCTTGGAAGTCCTGCTGCCCGGGATCCCTAGGGACAGCTCTGTCTGCCATTAGGGATTTTTTTCCCCCCGAAACCCCCCCAGTTTGGGAACCACTGGTATAGATAAACAAATTACACCATGGTCCAGAATGTCACCACTCAACAATGGAAACTAACCTGGTGCAAAGCCCAGAAATTGACCTCTGTTCAACTAAGAGATGGCAAAATGAATGTTATCTTTAGCACAGGTGAAGGTGGGGCCTGAGATTATTTTATTTGATAAAAGTGACACATGATGGTAAAAAGTTTGAAAACCACTCAATTATACTAACAATAGGGGAGAGAAAATCAGACAGAAGTGACTGTAGTTGATAAGTTTCAGAGTAACAGCCGTGTTAGTCTGTATCCGCAAAAAGAAGAACAGGAGTACTTGTGGCACCTTAGAGACTAACAAATTTATTAGAGCATAAGCTTTCGTGGACTACAGCCCACTTCTTCGGATCCGAAGAAGTGGGCTGTAGTCCACGAAAGCTTATGCTCTAATAAATTTGTTAGTCTCTAAGGTGCCACAAGTACTCCTGTTCTTCTTTTTGTAGTTGATAGTATCCCTTTAAAATGTTAGATTTTATTCAGGGAAAGATGTTTGTTACCCAGGCAACAGAGAATATGTATTTCAGTACCTATGAAAGGAAAAGAACAGATGTTCTTATGTGCAGCATGGAGTTGCAGCCAATTATCACCCTCATTAGTAAATATAATGCTGGCAGTAATTAAACTGCTTATTACTTTACCATTTTATATGATGAAATTAATAAGCCATGAATAGAAGGAAGAAGGGTATGGGGGAGAGAGAACTCTTCCTTATCTGACGCTGTTTGAGATTTTAAATATTTTAACTTAAATAATAAAATTCATCAATGCTCCCTTTCCACACTAAAATGCTTTTTAGATTTTGTAGACTTAAATTTTGCCACTGCATTTTCTTCAATATTATGCATTCTTCTGATTGTCTCCTTAAGAAAGTTCCTTTTGATTTGACATTTGACTCATTAGTATTACATCTTTGATAATTTGTGTTACTCTTCTAAAATATCTGAAAATGAAAATGAAATTGGGTAAATCCCTTAAAAGTATATATAAAAAAAGGAAGTCTCTACTAGAATACCAAAAATATTAGTATTCAGCTTCTGGATCATGTAAAATTATACTGAGGCCTGATTTGTACACGGATTTTTGTACCAGTATAACTATTATGATTAGGGGGTATGACTTTTTTTAACCAAAATGTTTATGCTGGTACAGCTTCCCTATTGTAGATGCAGTTACATTCATATTATACCGGTATAGCTTATTCTTCTTCCTGTGGGCAGCCTCATTCTTTCCAGGTTAGTGAATACTTTTCTCAACTTTTACTCAAAGGAAGTAAGAGCTTTGATATTGGATGTGATAGTTAGGAACAAAGCACATTTTTAGGCCTGATCCTCTTGTAGTACACACTAGCATAACTTTGAGATGACAATGAAGTTATGCCATTATACGCTAGCTCACGATTTGGCCTCTTGCCTATACATTTCCATACTTCTAGCCAGAAATAGAAAGGAAAACCTTTATTTTATGCTTTTATAAAGGGCATTGCAAAAACATTTTTTCTGTCTTCACAATATGGGATAAAGGAAAGAGTCCTTGCCTATACTTTTTTTCAGGTTCGGATAAAGGACATATGAGGTCAGCTAGATCAAACTGTAATGTCGTAGTGCATGGAAACAAGAAAGGAATATTGTGTATCCCTTATTTTTTAGTTTATTTGGCTAATTGGCTGAATTATCCCATCACATGCTAGTGACATGTTGGAAACTACTCCAAAATGTCCAATATTATGGCAGTGGTAGTTGGAAAGATGAATGTAAAAGCAAAATATTTGACCTCTAAATAGAAGGAATGAATTATTTTTAAATTCACGTAACTCTTTTTTTGTGTTGTTTTTAAATCTTCTAATCTCCCCATCAGCCTGCCCCTCCGATTTTGTCCGCTGGTGTATGTGCCCTCTCATCACACTAATCCACAGAGACTTCAGCTTCCATGTTGATGACCCATTGGACCCCTTTGGTGCATGTTTCCTCACCTTCACTTTGTTAGTCCTGCAGCCCTGATTCAACTCTCCCATTCAACAAAAGGACAATTCTCTTTACCAAGCACTGTTTTCTCTAATCTCTCTGTTGATGAGCTTCCCCTATCTGATGTAGGAACATGGGCCATAGGACTGTAAAGGACCTCCTGCATTACAGAATCCAGTTCCTTGTTATCATGGGCAATGCTGTCATATAATCCCATTTATAAATGTATTAAGCTTTGTCTTAAAACTAGTTAAGTTGTTTTCCTCTACTACTCCTATTGAAAGGCTGTTCCAAAATCTCACTCCTCTGATGGTTTAGAAATCTTTTAATTTCCAGCCTAAACTTATTCATGGTTTATACCCACTTTGTTTTTGTGCCAACAGTCTCCTTTAGCTTAAAAAGCTCTTCTTGCTGGTGTTTATAACTCTGATGCATTTATAGAGCGCAATCATATCCTCTCTCTGCCTTCACTTTTCTAGAGTAAACAAACCAAGCTCTTTTAGTCTCCTCTTGTAAGATAGGCTCTCCACTCCCTTGATCATCCTACCAGCTCTTCTCTGTACCAGTTCCAATTTGAAATTAATTTTCTTGAAAAGGGGAAGGTGGAGGAGATTGGTCACTGTCAGCATTGCCCATCAGCCCTCTCCCTCATGCCCTGTCACTTGGCCTTTCTGTGACTTAGTCTGTCATTGCTGATGACTTCTTGTCTGTTCTCTGCCCTCCCCTTCTTTCCTTTTCTTCCTGTTTTTGACATGTCAGCTGCCTTCAACACCATTGATCCTGGTCCTCTTTTTGAAATCTTGTCCTCCCTTTGCATCTGTGATCTGTCCTTGCCTGGTTCTCCTTCTATCTCTCTAATTGCTTCTTTGGAGGATCGGTCTAATTTTCCCCCTCAACTTTTTTTTGGGGAGGAGGGGTGGGAGCATGGTTCCAGGGGACTCTGTCTTGGGTCCCCTTCTCTTCTCTCTCTACACCTTACCAATGCGTAATCTCATCTGCAAAAACAAATTCAGCTTCCCACTCTATACTGGTGACTTGCAGATCTACGTCTTGTTTCCAAACTAAAATCTTGATCTGTCTCTTTGACACTTGTCTAGCTATCAGCTCAAGCTTATCATGGCTAAAACACAGTTATTAATCTTCCCTCCACCCACCCCCTTCTCACTACCTCTTTTCTTAATCACTAGACAACATCACCATCCTGCCTGTCTCTCAAGTCTGTAATCTAGGTGTCTTCAACTCAGACCTCTCTCTAGGTCAGTGGTTCCCAAACTGGGGTTCGTGAAATGTTACAGGGGGTTCTTGGGAAAAAATTCCCTAATGGCGGACAGAGCTGTCCATAGGGACCTCAGGCACCATGGGGCCAGCAGCCCGGAGCCCCTGGACTTCCAAGAGCTAAGCAGATCAAAGCAAGCATATCTGTCACACTGAAGAGATTTAAACTTCAAGATTCCTTATAAGAAATGGAAAGGAAGGTAGATATTTTTTGCTGTTTTTAAAATTAAATAGGCAACTAGTATTGTTTTTAAAATTATTATGAAGAACAAGTTTAAGCTTTGTTGTAACGTGCGTTGTTTGCCTGGACTGCTCAAGACCTGAATGCTTGTGTAGGAGGAACTCTGTAAGTTGGCTTCTTAAATACCTTCATGCTTGTTTCACATCTGATACTCCTTGATGAAACATAGGAGCCTTGTCTTATAACAGGCTTATTCAAAGTGATACAAGCTATGAAAGTGAGATCTTGGAAGAGTGTTGCTGTTTTCATAATGTAATAAGAATACTGTAATGATTAATAAATAGTGTTTAATAAGCATGTCATAAAAACAAATTTTATATTTCCAGGATCACTGCTTTTATAATTTATACTCAGGTAAAGTTGAAAATCCCTGGAAATATTCATTTTTAGGAGGGGGTTCGCGAGACTTGACATTTTAGTGAAAGGGGTTCACAGGTTGTTAAAGTTTGGGAACCACTGCTCTAGGTCCTCACTTTCAGGCTACGTTTAAATCTTGCATGTTCTTTTCTGCATAACATCTCTATGATACAGCCTTTCCTACCATCCATACAGTTAAAACACTCATCCAGGCCCTCACCTTGCATCTCAGTTACTGCAAGACTCTTTTCTCTGGTCTTTGCAAAAGTAATCATGCCCCACTCATATCCATTCAGAATGATGCTGCAAAGATTTTCCAGCCTTCTTGCTTTGACCATGCCATCTTCCTCTTTGCTCCCACTCTCTATTGCTTCAAATATAAATGGCTTGTCTTCACTTTCAAGGCTATTTTGCCTTCATGGCCTATCATCACACTACCATTCATCTCTGGAGAGATCATTGCTGTTGAAAGAAGAACAGGAGTACTTGTGGCACCTTAGAGACTAACAAATTTATTAGAGCATAAGCTTTCGTGGACTACAGCCCACTTCTTCAGATGCATGTAGAATGGAACATATATTGAGGAGATATATATATACACATACAGAGAGCATAAACAGGTGGGAGTTGTCTTACCAACTCTGAGAGGCCAATTAATTAAGAGGAAAAAAAACTTTTGAAGTGATAATCAAGATAGCCCAGTACAGACAGTTTGATAAGAAGTGTGAGCATACTTACAAGGGGAGATAGATTCAATGTTTGTAATGGCTCAGCCATTCCCAGTCCTTATTCAAACCGGAGTTGACTGTGTCTAGTTTGCATATCAATTCCAGCTCAGCAGTCTCTCGTTGGAGTCTGTTTTTGAAGTTTTTCTGTTGTAATATAGCCACCCGCAGGTCTGTCACTGAATGACCAGGCAGGTTAAAGTGTTCTCCCACTGGTTTTTGAGTATTTTGATTCCTGATGTCAGATTTGTGTCCATTAATTCTTTTGCGTAGAGACTGTCCGGTTTGGCCAATGTACATGGCAGAGGGGCATTGCTGGCACATGATGGCATATATCACATTGGTAGATGTGCAGGTGAACGAGCCCCTGATGATATGGCTGATGTGATTAGGTCCTATAATGATGTCACTTGAATAGATATGTGGACAGAGTTGGCATCGGGGTTTGTTACAAGGATAGGTTCCTGGGTTAGTGGTTTTGTTCAGTGATGTGTGGTTGCTGGTGAGTATTTGCTTTAGGTTGGGGGGTTGTCTGTAAGCGAGGACAGGTCTGTCTCCCAAGATCTGTGAGAGTAAAGGATCATCTTTCAGGATAGGTTGTAGATCTCTGATGATGCGCTGGAGAGGTTTTAGTTGGGGGCTGAAGGTGACAGCTAGTGGTGTTCTGTTATTTTCTTTGTTGGGCCTGTCTTGTAGGAGGTGACTTCTGGGTACTCGTCTGGCTCTGTCAATCTGTTTTTTCACTTCAGCAGGTGGGTATTGTAGTTTTAAGAATGCTTGATAGAGATCTTGTAGGTGCTTGTCTCTTGATTGGAGCAAATGCGGTTATATCTTAGAGCTTGGCTGTAGACAATGGATCGTGTGGTGTGTCCTGGATGGAAGCTGGAGGCATGTAGGTAAGTGTAGCGGTCAGTAGGTTTCCGGTATAGGGTGGTATTTATGTGACCATCGCTTATTAGCACAGTAGTGTCCATTGCTGTTGAGATGTTGATGCTAGCCTCCGTTGCCCAATTGTTACACTTTAAAACAAGCACCTTCATGCTTTCTTGCATGCTGCTGCACATGTTTGGGAGGAACTTTCCAGGGACATCAGCAAAGCATCCATCTTCAAATCCTTCCTCAAAACTCTCCTTTGCTGTGATGCCTACAAGAATCTTGACCATGGTTAGGCTGCTGCTGTGCGAGTCCATAGCTTATCATACTGAGCAATATTGTCTCCTTTTCTTGTACTTCCCCCTCTGGGGCCTCTATCTGTTTATTTTTGTTCCTGTTTTAAAGTTAGATTGTTAGGCCTTTGGAGTAGGGAGAGCCTGGTTGTTCTGCTTGATACAGTGCTTAGCACAGTCCATGGTCCATAAGTAGGGCTGCTAGCACTATGCTGATACAGATAAAACTGGGAATTGAAACTTTTAAAATATGATATCCTAAAACAATTACAAACGGGAGCTCTGCACTTGGGTCTGGTCAGTGCTTCTGTTTTTCTTTACCCTATGTTTGTACAGTACCTAGCCCAGTGGGCTTCTCTTCTTGATTGGTGTTTCTAGCTGCTACTGTTGTAACACAAACAATAAAGAATACTATAAAACAAGTTACCAGCTTGCCTCCTGCTGACAGAAATTTATAATAATTTGGGAAAAGTCTAGGTCCTTTCATTATACAGGAACTCCTCATTTAAAGTCGTCCCCGTTAACGTTGTTTCGATGTTAGGGAACATGCTCATTTAAAGTTGTGAAATGCTTCCTTCTAACGTCGTTTGGCAGCCGCCTGTTTTGTCCACTGCTTGCAGGAAGAGCAGCCCGTTGCAGGTAGCTGGTGGGTGGTTGGAACCAGGGTGGACCAGCAGCCCCCCATCGGCTCCCCACTCCCCGAAGTTCCTGTGCAGTAGCTGTCCCTTCCCCACAGCCATGTGCTGCTCCTGCCCTCTGCCTTGGAGCTGCTCCCAGAGACTCCTGCTTGCTGTACGGGGGAGGGGGGGAAAATGGGGGCTAATGTCAGGGTGTCTCCCCCTCCCCCTGCTCCTGCACCCCGCTTACCCCATTTTCCATAGAGCAGGGGGGACACACGATGGAGGGAGGGAGCTTCTAGGCAGTAGCTGCCCTCTGAGGTCTCAGCAAGCTGATTTAATTAACAAGGCAGTATACTTAAGCCTGAGGTCAGCTACTTAAAAGGGAAATGCACATTTTTTCTCTCACACACAGGGTGTGTGTCTCTGTCTGCCCTTCCTCCTTTCCTGCTGCCTTGTAGAGTGTTGTGAGAGTTAACCCTTGAGGGCTCAGTCAATTGCTAGTTCATTTAGCAGTAAGGCATTCCTTGGGAAATATCCCACTTTCTGATTCCTCCACCTCAACCAAGCTTCACAATCATCATCACTGTGTACCAGTATTAAATTGTTTAAAACGTATACTGTACTGTGTGTGTGTGTGTGTGTGTGTGTGTGTGTGTGTGTGTGTATAAAAATATTGTCTTTTGTCTGGTGAAAAAAATTTCCTCCGGAACCTAACCCCTTCATTTACATTAATTCTTATGGGGAAATTGGATTCGCTTAACATCATTTCGTTTAAAGTCGCATTTTTCAGGAACATAACTACAACATTAAGTGAGGAGTTCCTGTATATCTTTTCTGGAGCAGCAAAGCAGTCCTATTAGGATTCTTGCCAAACTATATTAAATGAATTGTTTGAAGAAGTTCCTGGGACAAGCCATTGAAGTGTATAAGAGAAACAGTTGCTGTATCGTGCTATTAAATGAGATTATATATTGCAATTCAGAATAGGGAGAATCCAATATAAACTATTTTTTCTAATTTTCTTCAAGTATATGTGAGACTGACTCAAATGTAAAAAGCAATAGATTTTTGACCAGTCTCGGCCCGGAATGTGCAGCACTAGTCACTTAGCACCCCTTCCTCAAACTAATTTACCTTATGCTCAAACATTGTATGTGGCAGGATCACTATTAAAAGGGTCTGAGCCTTTGTATAATATTGAATGTGAAAGTACAGTGGTCACTATTAAAAAATCAGCATTTAAGTTACCACAATTCTTTTAGTGCTTGTCCCTATTTGGAGTATTCCCACTTGGTCTTTTCTCTGCACTCAAGGCAGGTACAAAATGCCTCTCCATGGTAGTGGCTCACTTAAGGAATCGGTATTTTCATTTGTCCGTACTTGAATGATTAGCTGCAGAAGGTCACAGGTTTTTTTTTTTTTAAATGGGGAAAGTGTGTTTACCCCCCCTCCCCCCCAACCTTGTTCTTGGAAACAGCTGAACCATCTGGGCTGAAATTTTCCAGAAAACCCCAAACACCCCCTTCCCCCTCAAAAAATAGCATGAGGCTCACAGCCAGGGTGGAAAATTTCAGCATAGAATCATAGGGTTAGAAGGGACTACAAGGGTCATCTAGTCTACCCCCCCAGCCAAGATGCAGGATTTGTTATGTCCAAACCATCCAAGACAGATGGCTATCCATCCTCCTTTTGAAAACCTCCAGTGAAGGAGCTTCCACAACCTCCCTTGGCAGTCTGTTCCATGTTCTTACAGTTCTTACAGTTAGGAAGCTTTTCCTGAGATTTAATCTAAATCTGCTGTGCTGAGTTTGAACCCATTGCCTCTTTTCCTGCCCTCTGTGGCAAGAGAGAACAACTCTTCTCCATCTCTTTTATGGCAGCCTGTCAAGAATTTGAAGATCGCTATCATGTCTCTCCCTTAATCTCCTCTTTTCCAAACTAAAGGTACTCAGTTCCTTCAGCCTTTGCTCATATATCTTGCATTCCATCCCTTTCATCATCTTTGTTGCTCACCTCTGAATCCTTTCCAGTTTCTCTACATCCTTTCTATTCATTGGTGACCAAAATTGGACACAGTATTCCAGTTGAGGCCTAACCAGCGCCGAGTAGAGTGGTCCTATCACCTCCCATGACTTGCATACTATGCCTCTACTAATGCAACCTAAAATTGCACTTGCTTTCTTTGCAACAGCATCATATTGCTGACTCATATTGAGGTTGTGATCCACCACAACTCCCAGATTATTCTCAGCTGTGCTGCTGCCAAGCCAGTTACCCCCCATTTTGTATTTGTGCATTTGGTGTTTCTTCCCCAAGTGTAGCACCTTATATTTGTCTTTGTTGAATTTCATTTTGTTGTCTATAGCCCAGTTCTCCAATTTATCAAGATCCCTCTGAATCTTAGCGCTATCCTCCAAAGTGTTGGCAACCCCCTCTCCCCGGCTTTGTATCATCTGCAAATTTGATCAGGATGAACTCTATTCGTACATCCAGGTCATTCATAAAGATGTTAAATAATACTGGACTCAGAACAGATCCCTGTGGAACGCCATTTCAGACCTCCTCCAATCTGACATCATTCCATTAATAGCATAAGCATTTAAAGATTGGGAAAATTATGGCAACTGAAAACAAGGTCTTATAATGTCAAATTTCAGGCAGCCTTAATAATAGGCAGTGCTACCAGCCCTGCCAGTAATAACATTTTGTAACTGATAAAAAGAATTTCCCTGCCTTTTTAGGCAGTCTGAAGTCATATGACACATAATTACAAAAGTAATAATGATTTCACTTAATTCATTTGGAGATGCTATGAAGCTGGTGTCCATGGTGAACTCTGTACTGAAGTCTTGAATGAAAGTTGGGATTGTAGAAAATGACACTTGATAGCAAGTGCGTGCATACATGTTTTTCTGAAACTGCATTCACTTTTAGAAGGGGTCTGTGAATAATCTTGAATAAGACTGCATGACACTTCAGTTACTCGTGTATTGTCTGGGAAACTCTTTGAACCCAGTTCTCAGCAAGTATGTCTAATAGGAGTGTTGACATAGAATGTTGTTCTGAGCCCTTAGGGATCACTATTAGAGCACCTCTGCCAATTCTCGAGGTTGCTTAGCTTGCCTAACCAATATTTCTTTTGCTGATCAAAGTTTTCTTAAAGAGACATCTATTAAGTTATCATTCACCACCTTAAGCCTTTGCCAGCTGTCTCAGTTCTTATTGGGGAAAAAATGTTGTAGTTTTGCCTCATGAGTTGTGTCAACACAAAACTTTTCACTTTTGACTGAGGAATGAGAAAATACTAGTCCTAAACTAATAGTCCGTTGAGTTTTCTCAATTAATTGCCTTTGATGGGATGGTAAGAAAATGAAAAGAATCGTGTGTGTGTGGGGGGGGGCATATTGTGACTTGGGAGACAGTCAATTAATGTCTTGTTTTAGCTTGTTGCATGCTTTGGATTTCTCCGAAGAGTTGACTGTGAGTGACTGCAAAAGGTATCACTAATAAATAAGTGGTAACCTAGTGCCAAACTAGTACCAAATTTAACAGTAATCACATTCATAAAAAGATATAATAAACATATTTGTTCTTTAACTCAGTGAGAGAAATGTTAAAATTACAACAAATAACTGGCTAAATTCCTTCACTAATTTTTCTTTAATGAGTCTTGAACAAAAAAGACCCTGAAGTATATTTTTGTTGGTTTTGTTACAAGTTCAGTATTATTACCCTAAAATATAATGTACACGAGCATTTACTGTAAAAGAACTATGTGCAATATTTGAGTCTATAATGATTTACTATAATACAATCAATGTGCAGTGAAAATGTACTGTATGCATCTATAAAATACTGTGTGTAGAACCATTTAAAGAAAAGTACTATGGTTAAACTATAACCACAGATTTATTAAATACAATGGAACCATAAATGTAAAACACTGTCAGTTTTCACTTTTTTCTACCACACATTGGAAATACAAAAGAATTAAATGTTAAAGATGCATCAAATCAGAAATACTTGTGTGTCTAATTGGTGTAAAAGTAAAAGATTAAAATCTAGATTGGATTTATATTCCTTATTTTTTTAAATGCAGTAGGATCAACACAAGGAATTTAATCATGTTTTACGAGGCTAATAATAGCAGAAATTACTACAGGAACTGTTGTATGTCTCTGTTCTTGCCTCTTAATTTTGTAGACTTTCTTATTTTGAGGAGTTTGGATTTAATCAACATCCAGCTAGCTATTAAACTGATGTTATATCTGCAGTTTAGGACTTTCTGCATGGGCAATTAAGCCAAATTAACTAAAGGGTATGAATTTAAAATGCATTAATAAAAGTACATTGAACCCCTTTGTGCATGCTCTCAGAAGTAAAGTGGCCTTTATCTTGATTCACTTTCAAAAGTGAAAAATAATCTCTAATATTCCATAAATTCATATATTTTAGAAATAAATTCAATTTGAAAGTCAGAGTTTGTGAACCGGATTAATATAAGGAAATAAAAATTCAGATTGACACTCTGTTAGGTTATTAACTTTCTTTGGACGATTCATGTCACAACTTTGGTATCAAGTGAGTGTAGACTTTTATTTGAACACAGTATATAGCTTTGGTACACTTAGGTTGTGTCAAGATGCAAAAATGCTCAATAAAAACAAACACAAAAAAAGCCCAAGACAAACCACTTGTCACCTATAGATATAGATGTTCTTTCCTTTCTGTGAAACAATAACAGCATTATCCCTCTATTTCTTTAGCACTGGTTTATAATTACACACAGTCGTCCTTCAAAAGCCAGACATTTTTATAAATTTAACGGGGAAAATCAGCTTCTGAAAAATAAGCAACTAGTCAGTACTGATGGGTCCATTTGTTGTGTGATCTCATGGGTTGTTCCCCTAGTATTCTAGAAAACATTAGTTGATGAAAATACTTGTCAGCATCTTCAATCCCAAGTGGATATGTCAAGTCAGAGGACATCAGTGTGTGACCTGGTAATTTAAGCCTTCTCTCCACTGCTAAAATAAATAAATAAATAAATAAAAAAGCTGAGTGTTTTACTTTGGGGTAATTAATACATGTGAGCTATCCTGAGGTAAAAACACTGAAGACAAACCACGAAAGTCAGCCCTATAACCTCATCTTGAGTGACCTTGGTTAGTTTACCTCACAAAAAAACTGGGAGTGGCTTGTCTTCAGTGTTTTTACCTCAGGATAGCTCTCACACTGTTAATTACTCCCAATGTAAAACACTCTCAGCTTTTTTTAGCAGTGAAGACAATCTCTTGCCCTGCGTAAATGAGATGAATAGTAAAATAAATTATGTATGTATCCAGCTGCAATTAAAAAACACAACCAAATTAATACGTGTTTAGGTGTCATAATACATTGTTTAACATGGAATTAACTGGAGCCAATTTTGAAGATTATTTATTTTTTTTAAGTAAATTGACTAGCTTCTTGCAGCAGAGAAACTGTTCTTGGAAATCTTTCCTTTAGTTCAAATAGAGTATATTTTAAGTTTTATTATTGATCAGATAATTCCTCCTCATGTCAGTAATATAGGAAACTTCCTTGCAAGTCAACTCAGATGGGAAGTCAAGGCATTTTAATACCTCCAGAAAAGGCAGACCTTCCTAATAGCTTTTCAGTGGCTTATTTCTTGCTAGATGATTTCAGTTTAGGGTCTTGGATTATTCAATTAGAAATCTTTAATTTTGTAGCAGGTCAGAGGTTCCCCAACTAAGGGGAAAACTCTTCTTTCCTAGAGAGAAGACTGCATTCCTTTTCATCTTTCCACTGGGGCAAAGGGGAAAGGCAGAATTGTAAATGTATGACTGAAACACCCAACAGAATCTGTCTTCAAAACTGTCTCTAACATCAGGTACAGGATAAAATCATATTAAAAAAAAATGCAGATTTCTGAATTGGAGAGTCACAACAAACTTTTCTTCCTCTGTAATATTCTGAGTTCTCATTTAAAGTGAGCTCCTTCTTCCTATACTGGTATTGGAATGCTAAATTGTATTATTCTGTTCAGCCACTACCTGGAGCTATGTGTAAAACTATGTTATTTAAACAAACCTCGGCCATACCTGACAGAGCATTAAATGTGTACATTATGTTGTACACATTTGGTGTGTATAAGCGAGATCTGTAACCAGTCCACATCTGGTACAGAAGTACATGACATGGTGTCAGGAGTAAACTAAGAACAGAAACAGAAGGAACAAAGCAACAAAGGTTGCAGGATCTCATTGACATGCTACTCATCAGTTTGCCAAAGAACTTTAGCTTTGACAAATGTTCACAATGGACAGACTGGAAGCAGTATTTTGCAAGATTTCAAATTGCAAACTCCACAAGGAAACTGGAGATATACAGGTATCTTTTAATTTATGCTGTGGGGAATCAAGCAGAGCATATCTTTAAAACCTTTGATTTTACTGAAGATGATCATAAAGATGACAAAGAACTGGTTCTGGCTATGTTTGAGGTGTACTTTATACCCCAGAGAAATATGGTTTATGAAAGAGCATGTTTTCACTAGAGAATTCAAGAACCAGGGGAAAATGTTGAATGCTTTGAATGAAAACTGTTATTTGGGGAATGCAAAACATGAAAATATCAGACAGGCTGTTAGTGACATAACAGATAAAAACTAGGGCTGTCAAGTTTTTAAAAAAATTAATCAGGATTGTGCGATTAATCTCACTGTTAAAGAATCATAGGCATGCGCCCGGGGTGTGCCGGGTGTGCCCAGGCACACACTAATGCAGGGATGGGCAAATGGCTCCACTCTCCTGGCGCAGCAAGCTGCTGGCTCCTCCCCCGCCTTCCCTCCTCCCCTGGAGCCATGCTGGGGGCCCTGCTCCACCAATATCTGGAGCTGGGTCTCTTCCCCCGGCCCCCACCTACCACCCTCCCCCGCGGATCTCCCCCCCCCCCCCGCCTTGCCCCGTCCCTGCCTGGAAGAAAGCGGCGCGCACCTCTCCCCTGCCTGCTTGTGCTGCTGGTGAAGCACATTCCTACGCTGAGCAGCTCCCGGCAGCAACTGCTGTCTACTGCCCCAGGGTCCTAGTGCCCTCCATCCCCTAATGGCAGGGCAGTCTACCCTTACCCTGCCCTTCCGCCCTAGCCCTGAGCCTCTACAACACCCTAGACCCCTCAACCCCAGACCTCATTCCCCAACACCCTAATCCTCTGCCCCAGCCCTAAGCCCCCTCCTGCATCATGAACCCTTCATCCCTAGTCATAGCCCTCATCCCCCCCTCACCCTAATCCTCTGCCCCAGCCCTGAGTCCCCTCCTGCACCATGAACCCCTCATTCCCAGCCAGAGCCCTCATCCCCCTGCATCCTAATCCTCTGCCCCAGCCCTGAGCCCCTTCCTGCATCATGAACCCCTCAGCCTCAGCCCATAGCCCTCACCCCTGCACCCCCTCCAATCCCCAAACTCCCTCACAGAGCGTGCACCCCCTCCCCCTTCCCACACACCCCCTCCTGCCCCCAAACTCCCTTCCAGAGCCTGCACCCCTCACCCCCTCCTACATCCCCAGCCCAGAGCCTGCACCCAAACTCACTCCCAGAGCTTGCATCCCTCACCCCCTCCTGCACACCCGCTCCCTGCCCCACCCTGGAGCCTGCACCCAGCACCCAAACTCCATCCCAGAGCCTGCATCCCTCCTGCACCCTAATCCCCAGCCCAGGACCTGCACCCCAGACCTCCTCCCTCCACGCAAATTCCCTCCCAGAGCCTTAGGCAGGTGGGGGGTGGAGTTGGGGGGAGCGGGTTCTGGGTGCCACCAAAATTTCTACAAACCTGCCACCCATGTGCGGGGCAGCGTGTCTGGCTCTGCATGTAGCAAAACATGCTACTAGGAGCCTCATGGTAAGGGGTCCGGGGCCAGGAGGGGGGGTTGGATAAGGGGTGGGGGCAGTCAGGGGACAGGGAGCAGAGTGGGTTGGATAGGGGGTAGGATCCCGGGGACGTGGTTGGAGTGGGGGGTCTCTGGAGGGGGCAGTCAGGGAGCAGGGAGGGTTGGATGGGGGCATGAGAGTCCCGGGGTCTGTCAGGGGATGTGGGGTGAATAGGGGTCAGGGCAGTCAGAGGACAGGGAGCAGGGAGGATCCTTGGGGGCAGTTAAGGTGGGGGGGTCTCTGGAGGAGGTGGTCAGGGGACAAGGAGCTGGAGGGGGTTGGATGAGTTGGGAGTTCTGGGTGGGGGGCCTGTCAGGAGGCAGGGGTGTGGAGAGATGTTGGGGTACGTAGGGAGCGGGGGGGGTGTTTATGAGTTGGGAGTTCTGGGGGTCCTGTCAGGGGGCGGGGAGCGGTTGGATGGGGCTTGGGAGTCCTGAGGGCCTGTCTGGGGGTGTGGGTGTGGATAAGGGTTGGGGCAGTCAGGGGACAGGTAGGGGGTAGGGTTCTAGGAGGTCAGTTGGGACAAGGAGCAGGGAGGCTTAGATAGGGGGTGGGGTCCCGGGAGGCAGTTAGGGGCAGGGGTCCCAGGAGGGGGAAGTCAGGGGACAAGGAGCAGGGGGGGTTGGGAGTTCTGAGGGAGACAGGGTGCAGGAAGTAGGAGGGAGTGGATGGGGGTAGGGTGAGGGCGGGGCTATGGCAGGGTGGGGGCGGGGCTAGAGCGGGGCTCCCTGGGTGCGCACCCGAATGAAATGTGCTGCGCACGCCTATGAATAGAATACCATTTATTTAAATATTTTTGGATGTTTTCTAAATTTTCAAATTTAGATTTGATTTCAATTACAACACAGAATACAAAGTGTACAGTGCTCACTTTACATTCATTTTTCTTACAAATATTTGCACTGTAAAAAAACAAAAGAAATAGTATATTTCGATCCACTTAATACAAGTACTGTAGTGCAATCTCTTTATAATGAAAGTTGAACTTACAACTGTAGAATTATGAACAAAAAAATAACTGCATCCAAAAACAAAACAATGTAAAACTTTAGAATCTACTTCAGTCCTACTTCAGCCAATTGCTCAGATAAACAAGTTTGGTTACAATTTGCAGGAGATAATGCTGCCCACATCTTGTTTACAATGTCACCTGAAAGTGAGAACAGGCGTTCACGTGGCATTGTTGTAGCTGGCATCGCAAGATATTTATATACAGGTGTGCTAAATATTCATATGTCCCTTCATGCTTCAACCACCATTCCAGAAGACATGCTTCTATGCTGATGATGGGTTCTGCTCGATAACGATCCAAAGCAGAGCGGACCGATGCACGTTCATTTTCATCATCTGAGTCAGATGCCACCAGCATTTTTTGGTGGTTCAGGTTCTGTAGTTTCCACATCAGAGTGTTGCTCTTTTAAGACATCTGGAAGCAAGCTCCATGCCTCGTCCCTCTCAAATTTTGGAAGGCACGTCAGATTCTTAAACGTTGGGTTGAGTGCTGTATCTATCCTTAGAAATCTCACATTGGTACTTTCTTTGTGTTTTGTCAAATTTGCTGTGCAAGTGTTCTTAAAAAGAACATGTGTTGGGTCATCACCTGAGACTGCTATAACATGAAATATATGGCAGAATGTGGGTAAAACAGAACAGGAGATATACAGGTCTCCCCCAAGGAGTTCAGTCACAAATTTAATTAACACATTCTTTTTTTAACAAGCATCATCAGCATGGAAGCATGTCCTCTGAAATGGTGGCCAAAGCATGAAGGGTCATATGAATGTTTAGCATATCTGGTACGTAAATACCTTGCAACGTCGGCTACAAAAGTACCATGCGAACGCCTGTTCTCACTTTCAGGTGACACTGTAAATAAGAAGAAGTCAGCAATATCTCACGTAAATGTAAACAAACTTGTTTGTCTTAGCAATTGTCTGAACAAGAAATATGACTGAGTGGACTTGTAGGCTCTAAAGTTTTAAATTGTTTTGTTTTTGAGTGCAGTTGTGTAACAAAAAAAATCTACATGTGTAAGTTACACTTTCACGATAAAGAGATTGCACTACAGTACTTGTATGAAGTGAATTGAAAAATACTATTTGTTTTGTTTATCATTTTTACAGTGCAAATATTTGTAATAAAAATAATATAAGGTGAGGAATGTACACTTTGTATTCTGTGTTGTAATAGAAATCAATATATTTGAAAATGTAGAAAAATATCCAAAAATATGTATTAAATTTCAATTGGTATTCTATTGTTTAACAGTGCAATTAATTGCGATTAATTTTTTTAATCGCAGTTAATATTTTTGAGTTAATCGCGTGAGTTAACGGCAATTCATTGACAGCCCTAATAAAAGCCTTTTCACATTAGCTACAATTGAAGAGAGATTTAACCCTAGCCACAGCTATACAGAGAGCAAATCAATCTAAGTCGGTGAAACAGCAAAACCTAGGACAACTTGACAAACTTTAAGAACCTAAAACTAGCTTAGATACTGTAAACAGAAACTTGAGAGTTAAAAGTCAATATCATAAAACACTTGAGGCAATGGGAGAGAACTCCCAGTCTTAGTAGAATACCAACCTATATGCCCAGGGTGTGAAAACAAATCATATCCCAAGAGATGAAGTATGTCCAGCCAGAGGTACATGGTGTAATACACACATAAAATATGGACATTTTGTGGCTGTTTGCCACACCAGAGCAGTCAGGGAGTTGACTCTTATTGCAGACAAGTAAGAGCCACAGAAATAAATTATAGAAGTAGCTTTGGCTTTTTTCTTTAGGGAGGGAAAAAAAGCAGTTAAATTTGCATGTATCAAATTTCTCTGTTTCATATTCACCAATCTGGCATCTTCATTTCATGAACACTTAGAGGAAATGAAACACAGAAGTAAGGACTAATATAAAATGTAGTGCCAAAAATAAAAAAGCTGTTAAACCACATTACAGCTACATAGTTTAAAATAAAGTTTCAGTGTTAGGAAATGTAAAAGCTAAGGTTTCTACAGCAACATTAACTTGGCCACATTGCACATACTACTGTGCACAGTTATTTTTTATTCTTGTTAAATATTAATTAACGTTAATTTCTGCATGTCCCTGGAGGAACCTTCACTTCTGCCATTCCCGATATTTTAACTCAAAGATCTTAATTGTATTATCATACATTTTGCTAAAAAAGAGCCAAAGTTATGCTTTTAAACAGTTATGCTTTTAAGTTCACACCTGACTGATATTAATATGGCAAGTCCCTCCTTTGCTGCTTCTAATATTTGCAAGTCCAGGTTAGCAGTGTAATAGCACTGTTTATACTGCGATGCCTGCTTCCTTGCAAGGGGAACAAATACACTATGTGCTGAGGAAATTTTCCCTCAGTGTTCAAAACAGTTTTAAATGAGTTCAGCTGAACCATCCTTAAAACCAACGGAACACAAGTGTATGTACCCAAAGTAAAGAAAACACAAGACTCAAGTGGCTGGAACTATTTTTATAAGTAGGTTAAACAAACCATCTGAAAGCAAGTTTGATTTTTTTTTTTTGGTCATGTCATGCTCCTGAACCAGATATGGACTGCTTACAGAGCTTGCTTATATGTACCAGATGTGTTCATCATAAGATCCTTTAAGGCTCCACCACGTATGGCTGAGGTTTTGTTAAATAAGGTATTTTACACATAGTGCCACCTACAGGCTAAACAACATAAAGTTTAGCATTCTATTACATCTCCCCCTTAAGTTCTACCTTCTACAAATGTTTACACTGTCACAATGTCTTTGCAGTTCAGTACGGATCAGTCTGCATTGTATGTCTGCATTGCAAGTGTCTCTGCATTGTACTGCTTTTCTATTTACATAACCCAAACGCATAATCACTTGGTCACCTGGCTATCCATTAGTTGCAGCGATTGGCTGTGGTTGGTTTGGAATAGTTGAGCCATTGTCTTCTTGTTCTGCATCTGACATCTGTACAGTTTGCTCTGTTGACTGTTCCTTTTTATGAACAAACTGTAGATGTTCATGTTTTCTGTTGAATTCTCTGCTGTTGGTCTCAATCACATATGATTTGGGCACTGAATTCTTTTTCTTTATGACAGCTGGAGTTGTCCACCCCTTTCCTCTGTCCAATTTGGCATGAACATAGTCACCAGGTTCTAGACCTGGGAGTTCTCTGTGTGACATCTGTTGTAAAAGTGTTCATAAGCTCTTTTAGGCCTGGTCTACACTAACCCCCCAATTCGAACTAAGGTACGCAACTTCAGTTACGTGAATAACGTAGCTGAAGTCGACATACCTTAGTTCGAACTTACCGCGGTCCAGACGCGTTAGGCAGGCTCCCCCGTCAACTCCGCGTACTCCTCGCACCGAGCAGGATTACTGGAGTCAATGGGGAGCACTTCTGGGTTCGATTTATCGCGTCCAGACAAGACGCAATAAATCGAACCCAGAAGTTCAATTGCCTGCCGCCGAACCAGCGAGTAAGTATAGACAAGCCCTAAGCCTTTTTATCCCTTTTGGTTACGCCCCTCATGTCTGCCACTTCATAGATAGTGCTGACCTTGCTTAACTACCTCACTGTACCTCCCATCCATGGTTGACCTTGCCTAGTTTACCACTCTAGCACAACTAAAGTGCATTGCTTCTACTAAATTTTTATAGCAGGATAGCTAATGTGCATTAGTTATCCTGCGGTAAAAACACAACCTTTTTGGTCACTGAAGACTTAGCTTTGATGAATCTGGCGTCTGACCATTTGAGCAAGTGCTACAAAGCCTTCATATTTGATACAGCTTTTTTATCATAATGAGAATGACCTGCACAGTAACAACAGTTCACCTCTCCTTCCTAATTCCTACAAAGAGACCCTTCTCCAAGCAGACCTTTCTGTCTTCCAAAAAGTACATAAGCCAGAGACTTTGGTATTGTCAGTCTCTTATTTGGAAGGCACTCACATACTCCAGCTATCGGCAGCAGTACAAAACCCTAAGATAATCAATGGATGACATATAAGAAAGAGTTTAAGACAACTTGGGCTCTGTTGAAGCAAAGTGTCAGCATGTTGTCCTTTAGTTAGTGGGGCAAATAATGAAAGGCAAAGCAATGGTTCTGTGTACATTGTCCTTTGAAATGTTCCTTTCTTTTGTGAAGATTCCAACACTGAAGCTTCTCTGCTGCTTCCATTACCAACTTTACCCTCTCTCAAACATCGGACATTTTTCAATACTATTTTTTTTCAGTATACAAGACACCCACTGATAGGGGACTCTTGTTCCAGATTAAGTTTCCCTCAAAATACATGTCATTTTGACAGAAAGCAAAGAAAGTCACTAGCAACTTTGTATATGTTATGTAGGTGCCAGAAAACCTAGAAAGTATTCCAGGCTATACAAACCTAGAATTTTGAGGCTGCGACCACACCATCAGGTAAAAGATGTAATGGTGAAGGATTGTATAAAAAAATCCCTAACTAGATATGCAAGAAATATTCAATGTTAAATGTTTTTATAAATGGGAAGTTCTACAGCATCGCTAAAGCGATGGAAACAATACAAGCTGAGGTGCTGCTGAACGTAATGAAATCCTTAAAGTGGTGAATTACTTCTTCTCTCTCAAACATCTCCCTTATTCGTTTATTAAAATAAGTAAATTAATTGCTCACCTGGGATACAGGCAAAAGGCTCTAGTAAAACCTGGGATAAGTATTATTGGATTAGATTTATAGAGGTGAGGGGACAATAAACAAATCTGTTACTAAATACGTCACAATGTCCAGTCCACTCTGCAGGGCAGATTAAAAAAATCAATTTAAAAAAATGTTTTTTTTAATTGAACTTGGATCTTTTACTTATTAAAATAAATTAAATTAAAATAATTTTAAAATTAATTTTGAAATTATGACAATCTATGTTAAGGTATACATTTACTACACCGCTACCCCGATATAACGCTGTCCTCGGGAGCCAAAAAATCTTACAGTGTCATAGGTGAAACCGTGTTATATCAAACTTGCTTTGATCCGCCGGAATGCGCAGCTCCACTCCCCCCCTCTCCCCCTCCCGGAGCACTGTTTTACCGCGTTATATCCGAATTCGTGTTCTATCGGGTTGCGTTATATCGGGGTAGAGGTGTATAATCTATTAATCATTCAAATTAAATTAAAACAATAATATTAAGCAATACATTTTTGCTGTTTAAAGTTTTAAAGAAAGTCGAACCACTGAACTGGTAGAAATCACTGGCTAACTACCTAAAACCTGTGTTGAACTGCTAAACCAGCTTTTGACAGCAGGAGCCTCTTGTACAGCTGCAGAGGAAATCTTTTCTGTATTTCAGTTTATTCAATTAGTTCAATTCAATTACTAGGTCATTCAAAGTTGAGAAACCAAATGAGACTTGAAAATACAAGACATCTTGTTTTTCCTCTTCTACTATATAAATAAAAAACAGATGAGAGAGGGTGAGATCTACTTGTAAAATCTTGAAGGACCGTGGTGATCAGAAACAAGCAATTCAATTAAACTACAGATAATACTTTGTCTAATAAATCAGTTTTCAATGTAAAGCATGTTTTGATAGTTTTTCTATGTATCCAGTACATTTATGGGTTAACTTTATTTAACTACTAATTTTTTTTTTAAAATGCTGTTTTGTGCATTTAATTGAATTTGAATTTCCAAATAGAGCTTCAGACAAATCAAAAATTTAAAAATTAATCATCATCTGGTAAGTAAGAAATGCATCATTCACTATTTTCTAGCATAATAAAAAAAAAGCATTAAGGATCTGTATAAATTAAGCTATGTAATTGCTTAAATATGTATTGATATAGTGTATCCTCCTGGTTAATAAAAAGAAGCTCCACATTTAGTGTAAAGGCTATTTAGTTGCAAATCAATATGTTTTAATGATTGCCAACCAATGAGAATTAACCTTTCTTTAGGATAATAACTAAAAAGTACAAATGGAAAACAAGACTAAAATTGATTTAAATCAAGATTTCCTGCTTGCTGATATAAAATCATGATGAAAATCTGTGATTTTAAATTGCTGTGATTTAAATTAGCCCACCCTGTCAATCTATAATAAAATAAACCCAGACATTTACACAGCCTTCTTAAACACAAGTTACATCCACATATAATGAAATCTAGTCAGCTTGTAATGTATGAAGAGATGGAATAATGTATTAATCGCTCCATATTGTGTTTGGACTTGTCCAAGTGTAATTCAGCTTGAGGAGGAGTAGGTTCATGTAAGCCAATGGTTCTCAAACTTTTGTACTGGTGACCTCTTTCAAATAGCAAGTCTCTGAGTGCGATCCCCCCTTATAAATTAAAAACACTTTTTTTATATATTTAACACTATTATAAATGCTGGATGCAAAGCAGGGTTTGGGGTGGAGGCTGACAGCTAGTGACCCCTCATGTAATAACCTCGTGATCCCCTGAGGGGTCCCGACCCCCAGTTTGAGAATCCCTGATGTAAGCACATAGTAACCAGTAGTACTGGAGGTGCCCTTCATTGTGTGTCCTTAGAATGTAAATAGAGTGCTATGTTGCAAGAGGATTCTAGATAAGTGACTTGTGACTTACAACCTGTGAGGACGTCCTGGGAACTGAAATACCTATTCTTTGAGTCATATCAGTGGTGAACTCACCCCATAATCATTTCAGAACTGGCATGTGACCCATGAGATAGTGCTGTTTGAATCTTGCAGAATGTGCCCTTGAACACACTGGGTAATGTGTGTAGGAGAGTGAAGAAAGGGGCTGCGATTGCTTGGAAAGTAATTCCCATTGACATACTTTCCCTCCAGTATGGCAATGGAAACATCAGAAGGTTCTCGGGATGATAATATATAATATATGGAGATATACCTATCTCATAGAATTGGAAGGGACCTCGAAAGGTCATTGAGTCCAGCCCCCTACCTTCACTAGCAGGACCAACTACTGATTTTTGCTTGAGATCCCTAAGTGGCCCCCTCAATGATTGAACTCACAACCCTGGGTTTAGCAGGCCAATGCTCAAACCACTGAGCTATCCCTCCCCCTCCCTAAAGAGTCTAGAGCCATAGTAACAATGTTACAGTACTAGGTTTAATTGAGAACCAGATTTAAAAAAAAATATTTTGCATTTTATTCACGTGGGCAATGTTTTCCATTCTGGACAGTGTATATTTAAATGTGACCCTTTCTCAGCAAGAGCAGACAGCAAGGTGTTTCAAATGAAGCTAAGTTTCTAACACCTGGGCTGAATTTGGTGCAGGGAGTCTAAAGTCAAAGCATGTAAGCAAAGTTTAGTTGTTAAGAGAGTTTGTGTGTGGGTTTCACATTCATTGCTCCATAATAGATTCAAAGCCCATTAATATCACTTGAGCCTTTCATGCCATGCAGGAACCTAACTCAGGTTCTGCCTTACCCTTTAGACAGCAAATTTAAAATTAACTGTTTCACTCCTTGACTCAAAGAAATTCCAGTCAGTTTCCTTCTCATAGGACACAAAATTTAAGTAGAGGCTTTTTTGCAGCAGAAAATCATGGTTACAGAGACGAAGAAAAAAGTGTTTTTGGTTTTTTTTTAAAAACACATGATGAGTTTAATTTCCAAGAACAGTGGATAGTATTGGGGTCTAGTAAAACAGAATGCATAGTTACAAAACGATTTTGAAGCTGCACTTCTAAGAAAAATAATGTTAATGGGAAATCCAGTTAATTGGCCTTAAGTGTTAATATTTGCAGTTTTTTACATTTAAAGTAGATAAGGTATAATTCTTCTTTCTTTATCCTCCTCCTTCAGGTGCATAGGGCATCCTCCAGTTTCTGCTATTTATTTTGGTCTTGTGGTGGTCTGTTCTGGCTTCTGAGTGTCATGTGAATGAATGTTGCTTCTTCCTCTATTATTCTATGTTTCTCTACGTTGCACTCTTTTTCTCTTTCCAAGTGGTGTGTCCATATTATCACTGGCCAGGGAAATCTGTAATCTGTGGTGGCATCTGTAAAACGTCCTAAATATGTCCTTAGTTGTCATCCTATCATATTTGGTCATTTAGATTGGTTTGCTCTACTTACAATTTCTGATGGTGCAAAAAAATTTTTTCCAATGGACTCCGAAGATCTTCTGCAGGCTTTTACTTTGGAATGAGTTGATCTTATTAATTTCTGTTGTAGATTTCCATGATTCTGCTCCGTAAAGGACAGACATGATACTGGAGTTAAAAATGTGAGGTTTTGTTAGTGCCAATCATGCTACTTTTCCAAATCTTTTCAAGTTTATAAAAATTGTTTACTGCTTTTGATATTTATTGCTTCACATCCTTCGTTGTGTCACCATCATTGCGCATCTTACCTCTAGGTAAGTAAAATCATTGACTTCTTCTAGTGTTTCTTTATCCACTCTGATTAGTTTTGGGACATTGATAGTTGTATGTTTTGCCTTCCTTTCTTGATGAACAAATCAACATCTGTATCTGCCAAAAGATGTATTTTCTTCCATCTGATGTGTTGAACTAATCAGGACAATGTCAGTAGCAAAAATGAGGTCATCCAACTGTGCTTTATCATTTGTCCATAAAATTCCTCAGTTGCCTTCTGCAGTTACTTTCCTCATGACATAGTCAATTACCAGTACAAACAGTAGTGGGGACATAAGGGACATAGTACATCCTTGCCTTATTCCAGTTGTCACTGAAAACCACTGGCTGATGTTGTCACCATCTCTGATCCAAACGAACTACTAGGAATACATGATGAAGAGTTACTATTAGAACTTGATATTGATTTGGGAGAATAAGTTAAAACCATCAGTAAACTCTCAAAAATGAGATTGCAGCTGGAGAGGGAAATATTACTGGAGAGATACTTAAAGCAAGTGTTGGAACAATGCTCCAGGCTTTCCTTATGTTTTTGGATAGAATATACTATGAAGAAAAGAACCCAACCTGGTAGAAGAGAGGCCTTTTAGTAATCTTGCCAAAGAAGGGCAAGCTTGCCAACTGCAATAACCGGAGAGGAATCACATTATACATGTTCCCAGGCACTGAGAGTAATGTCATCCTGGAACATATCAAGAAACAAATAGACTTTCAACTTAGAGAGTAACAAGCAGGTTTTAGACCCCTGAGATAATGTGAAGACCAATTGTAGTTCTGAGACGTATACAACCAAGTGTGGAGTGGCAAGCAGCACTTGTGATTAATTTTATAGCTTTCAGGAAGGCATTTGACAGCATTTATAGAGATAGTCTTTGGAAAATTATGGAATACCAGCAAATATAATTAGAATCATCAGGGATCTAAACAGGATACAATTAGAATATCTGAAATATAGTCGAGGTATACCATGTTATAAATCTCGTTCTAGACTTCTTTAGTGTACATCAACATCATTGTGAATATATACTTTTTTTTTTAAACTGTTTCCCTAGTAGAGTAGTGTATCCTAAACTCAGGTTCTGGGCACATTAAATAGCATGACCACCTGGAAAAAGTTTTAACAATCTTTCCTGTACTGGTTTCCCATTGAATTTAGAATGGAAAGTTACTCGCAACAGTCTTCAATACTAGATAGTGAAGCATTGGAAACATCTATAAAATTAAAGTTGTCGATACCTACTTGTATTTAACTACTGTGGCAAGTACCAACTTAAAGTTTGGTATAATTTCAGCAGATCTACAGCAGTATCTCTTGGCTATAACTATGAAGTAAACTTTTGTTTTTAATTGCTGTGAGTGAGAAGCAATGAGTCAGAGAGTGCCTCTCATGAATGACAGGTAATTGATCTGTCCCTTCAGAATAGCTTATTATGAACTCTGAGGGGGAAATGTCCACTTCCTGCTTATGACTTCCATTAAATCTTATCTGAAATCATGATGTTGGTGACAGCAACCCTAACCAAAAAAAATTCTTCCGTTCTGGGTAATTTATTTTGACAAGAGCCACTTCTTTATGCTGCAATTTTGATATATTTAGAATCCCTTTTTAAGGACCAAATGTTGCACAGTATGCGGTTTGTTGTTAGGCAGCAAAATAACTTTTACTGTTTTGATTGTATCATTCGCTATAATTGTTGTTTAAATATTTATGGAAAAAGATCTTATGTTTATACATGTTATGTGGGCTGCTGGTGTTGCAACAGCACTTTCAAATGTGGCTATAAATGATAGCTGACTTCATTCCATTTAGAAGTCTAAAAAACCATTAACTTAAAAGGGGCAGATAAGGATATTACTAAAATAATGTAATCTACTCTTTAATGAGCATCTTTGTTCATGTTAGAGCACAGATCATATAATATTTTACAGTAATTGAATGTCATGAACATAAAAATATCCAAATACCTGATATACACCTGGTGTGTTATAGAACTGAGAGAGCTTGATGGGCCCTGCTCCAAACAGCCTCAGCCAGTAATCTAATTTAAAAAAATATTTGGAGAATTTTGGTGTCTGAATTGAATTACCAGAGGATGGATTTATCTCCGGGAATCAAATTTGTAAATATTCAAGATTGAATTTTGAACATACTGCAACTTTAGATCCTGATCCTGCATTTGGATTCATGTGAGCAGACTCCTGTGCCCGTGCAGAGCCCTAATGAATTTCTGCTTAGACAGAATGATAATTTGTATTACAGTATGTGTAACTTTGCTAGTCTCTGGACAATAGCTTTTATCACCTCGATCTTAAAAGAATGTTGTATGACATAAACTAATATCTATCTGATATATTTTTAAAGAACAGCAGTTACAGTGTTCTGTATTCACAGGCTACTGTAGCCACTTGAGACAAAGCTGCTATTTAATAATATACATTTATCCAGCTAGCAAGTGTCAGTACAGTAGAACTTCAGAGTTACAAACACTAGAGTTACATTCAGTCAACCACACACCTAATTTGGAACTGGAAGTACAGGATCAGGCAAGCAAGCAGATGCTGTGCAAATCGTTACTGGATCAAGCTCTGTGAAGAGATACAGACAGCCTCAGACACAGGAAACCTCAAAGTCATGTATGATGGCCTGAAGAAAGCTCTCAGTCCCACTGTCAACAAGGTTGTCCCCCTCAAATCGCTCAGTGGTGAAATCATTACAGATAAAAGCAAATAGTTGTCTTGTTGTGCAAACACTATTCAGAGCTATACGTAGAAGAAAGAAACATCACCAGCGAATCACTGGACCAAATACCAACTCTACAGGTCATGCCAGAGCTAGATGTGGAGCCCACTGTAGAAGAGCTAAGAAAAGCCATTAATTTCCTATCAAGTGACAAGGCTTCTTGAAAAGATGGTATCCTAGCAGAAATCCTCAAGACAGCCTATTACCATATGTGCTGAGTTTCTAATCTGCCAGAGGTGCTCCGCCCAAGCCCCGCCCCCACTCCACTCCTTCCCCCAATCCCCCACTCCTGCCCTGCTTCTTCCCACCACGCCTCTTCCCACCCCACCTCTTCCTGCCCAGTTCTGCCCCCTCCCTCGAGCTCGCTGTGCCCTTGCTCCACCCCCACCCCTCCCAGCACCTCCTGATGCTGTGAAACAGCTGATCTGCGGCAGACAGGAGGCGCGGGGAGGGAAGGGAAGGTTTTGATGGGGGGAGCACCCACCATTTTTTTCCCATGGGTGCTCTAGCCTCATATCTTCATCAGTTGCTACTTAAGTGCAGGAAAGAGGGTGAGGTACCACAAGAGATGCGTGACGCAAACATCATCACTTTGTATAAAAATAAAGGCGAAAAGGACGATTGCAACAACTACAGGGGTATCTTGCTACTAAGTATAGCAGGAAAAGCTTTCGCAAAATTCATCTTAGTGCACCTACAACAGCTGGCGAATCGTGTCTACCCTGAATCACAGTGCGGATTCAGGGCTGGAAGATCAACTACAGACATGATATTTTCTCTGCATCAACTCCAAGAAAAGTGGAGAGAGCAAAACTGACCATTGTACATCGCCTTTTTGGACCTAACCAAAGCATTCAACACAGTCAGCATAGCAGGTCTATTTGCAATACTAGAAAAGACAGGATGCCCACTAACCCTGTTAAGTCTTATATGTTCATTCCACAATGACATGAGAACAACTGTCCAGTTTGACCGGTCCACTTCGGACAGCTTTGAGATGAAAAGTGTAGTGAAGCAAGGATGTGTTCTTGCCCCTACACTCTTTGGAATCTTCTCTTTAATACTCTTGAACTGTGCATTTAAGGACATGAAAGATGGAATGTATCTCCACACAAGATCAGATGGAAAACTCTTCAACCTGTCGTTCTGGCTGCCGCTTCCCGCAGCTCCCATTGGCTAGGACCAGTGAACCACGGCTACTGGGAGCTGCGGGGGGCCATGCCTGTGGACGGTCAATGTCAGCAAAATGTCTCGCAGACCGTAATCAGATTACCCTGATGGGCCACAGGTTGCCCACCACTGATCAAGACCAAAATGCTAGTGTACCAAAATGCTTGCGTCCTCAGCAGTGTCATGTATGGTGGGGAAACATGGACAACTTATGCTCATCAGGAGAAAAGGTTAAACAGTTTCCACCTACGTTATTTATGCCGCATACTCAACACCAAATGGCAAGATAAAGTCACCAACACAGAAATTCTTCGAAGGGCAAATTTACCAAGTGTGACAGCCCTGCTCAAGCAAAGACGACTGCGCTGGCTGAGCCATCTGAGTAGGTTGGAAGATGGACGCATACCCAAGGACACGCTATATGGGGAACTATCAGAGGGAACAAGAACAACAGGATGACCCAAGCTTCGCTATAAAGACATATGCAAGTGAGATATGAAGGAATTTGGAATTGATCTTGACCAATGGGAAACCTTTGCAAGTGATCGTAACAAGTGATGCTATCTTCTCCATCAGCGTATCAAAGTCCATGACAGAAGCTGGCTACTACAGCTTGAAGAGAAAAGAGCCCGTAGGAAGGAAGCAGCTCCCAACCAAGGTACATGCAATTGCAATAACTGCCAAAGATCATGCAAATCTCAAATTGGACTATTCAGTTACATGAGACATTGCAATCATTTACATCATAGGCTGCAATTCCCACCATCTCTCATAGATGAAAGGATGCCAACAAACTGTGTTAAACGTAAACTACTAAAAAAGAAAAGAAAAGGAAAAGCAGTGTTTTTCTTCTGCATAGTAAATTTTCAAAGCTGTATTAACTCAATGTGCAGTTGTGAACTTTTGAAAGAACAATCATAATGTTTTGTTCAGAGTTACCAACATTTCAGAGTTATGAACAACCTCCATTCCCGAGGTGTTCATGACTCTGAGATCCTACTGTAAGGATCTTGCATTTAGTTTGTGCATTTACAATTTAATTACTTAGAAATCTTCCTACGTAATTTCACTTGGCAGACTCTCAACATTCTTTTGGAATGTTAATATATTTAATTTGGCTTTCAGAACATGATCATTTAAAAAAGCATGCATACAGTGTGTACTTTTTTAACATGCACAAACAAATTTAGGTAATTTGGTGGGACCTTCTTGGCTTCTGTGATTGTGACTACACAGATTTACCTAGAGGCTTATATAGTAACTGAAAAACACAGCCACTTTTTTTCAGGGGGAATTCTTGATATTCCATTTAAATGCAGTATTCCTTCAATTTTAGGATCAGGTGTATCAGTTATATGCAGTAAATTAAAAACATACTTTACATAAAATCAACATACTTTACAAAACCAAAGCAGTAATTTTTCTGAGTTTTATAAAATCCTTGTAAGTGGTTAGGTTAATCATAGTCTAGTTCTTCTCAGGTTTAGTCTTGAAGCTTCGGACAAGGGGGCTTTTCATGCCTTCTTGTTTTAAATGGTATAATATAAATAAAAAAATATTTAAAATATTAATTAAAATGTTTAGAATATCAGTTGGTGTGTATCTGTGTCTTTTGCCTAAAAAAAATTATCATTGTTTCTGTAGTGTGAAAGAATCTCTCTCCTCTGACTTCTTGAGTTATGTACTCCATTGTTTTTGCATGTTTCACTTACTAGTCAAGTTGTGCTGATACGTGCCCACTGATATAAGATTTCTTTAGTTTTAATGGCAGTAAAATATTTGTTTTTAGAATTCCAGAATGCACACACATTTTAAATATTATACTCTTTAGTTAATGTAAATCATGTGTATTCTTTCCTATTTCTCAGCTGTATCTTTGTATAATGGCAAATTGGCATCAGATCTATGGCATAGAATTTGTGTTTTAGTGACCCGATTAGCACTGCTCTTTTTCAGATGGATTCAAAACTGCTCAGCTGTGTATCATGGCCCCTAGACTGCTAACAACTCAAGAAGGTTGTAAATTCTGCAGGGGCATAGGCTAAATAAGAGCGCTCAAGGTGGTCCACAAGACCATGTCTCTGTTAAGATAAAGTCTTCACTATAAAAAAAGAGTTGAAAAGTATATCAGAAAGTCACCCCCACTCTGCCCTGAAAGTGTGCCTCAGTATTTATCTATTCAAACTCCCTGCTGAGACTAGTAATGACTGTGATCACTACAGACCTAGTCTGGAAATGCAGCAGTGGCTTATAGGAAAACACGCTGTAGCATTCTATCATCTTTCTTAGCCATCTGGTTCCTCCTCTTCTGCTCTCTTTGAAATGCAATTACAAACTAGATTAGTATTTGGGATTATTTTTTTAAGGATTAAATAGGATGAAAAATATTTTTTACTGACATTGATGCTTGTCTTGGTGAGGAATGAGCAAACAGTAGCTGTCAGAGACTCTGGGGACAGGATCAATCATGAGGGCTTCTGTTTCCAAGAGACTCAGTTTTCACTCCTTCCATAAGAGGAGAGAAACGGGAACTGGAATGAACTCCAGGAGCAGCAGTGCCCATGAAGGTCATGTTGACTTACCGATAAATAGAAACGACCAATCCCCTTCTCAAATTAGCTTACACAGTTCATTTGAGAACTGATACCTTACCCATAGTGGTACTTGAAGCACTGGTTCCCAGTCTTTTTGAAGGGCTGAACTTATTTACCAGAATTAAACCGTAGGTATACAACCCATGCCCTCAGCCTACCATTCAGTTGTGAATCCTCAAACAGACAATTTAGTTATGGGTCCTCTTAAGCATAACTCAGACCCTGACTGTTACCCCTGCTGAGTAGGGACTTCCCTCTCAATCACAAAACAGGGATTTGGAACAAGTAGAATAGAAGGTAGATAATGTCAGTGTACTGATGCCCTGCCTGTAGGCTTTTATCATTTAGGTGTGGATGGACATTTGACCATAAGTTGTAAAAGCCTGATGAAGCAATATTAATACAGTTCCTATCTCTCTTTCTTATTATGTATTATTAAATATTTATATTATGGTAGCACCCAAAGGTCCCACTACAAACATGGATAAGACACTACTTGCCCTTAAAGGCTTACAATCTGCAGACCTTTTTCTACTTGCTTACTCTTATTAACTTCCCCATTCCTGCCATTCTTTACTCTCCCTTTACTTCTAATTTAAAGGAAACCACAAACCACGTAACTAACAAAGCTGTTCAATTCTTCACCAGATTAATTTGTTTGTACGCTGCAACCCTGTTCCCTACCCCGTTTTGTATAGTTTAGCTTGTAAACATTCTGTGACAGGGCTTGTATCTTATCTGTGTTTGTATAGCACCCAACAAAATGGAGCTCAAATCCCAATTGCCGCCTTTGGGTGCTATCATTATAGGTTGGGCTGGTTGCACTGGTTATTATTCAGGTTGCCCAACACTTACCATTTTAAGAACACTTACCATTACAAGAGATCCACTTCCTGGACACTACTGTACAAATAAGTGATGGTCACATAAACACCACCCTATACTGGAAACCTACTGACCGCTATACTTACCTACATGCCTCCAGCTTTCATCCAGACCACATCACACGATCCATTGTCTACAGCCAAGCCCTAAGATACAACCGCATTTGCTCCAAACCCTCAGACAGAGACAAACACCTACAGGATCTCTATCAGGCATTCTTAAAACTACAGTCCCCACCTGGGGAAGTGAAGAAACAGATTGACAGAGCCAGAAGGGTACCCAGGAGTCACTCACTACAGGACAGGCCCAACAAAGAAAGTAACAGAATGCCACTAGCCATCACCTACAGCCCCCAACAAAAACCTCTCCAGCGCATCATCAAGGATCTAAAACCTATCCTGAAGGACGATCCCTCACTCTCACAGACCTTGGGAGACAGGCCAGTCCTCGCTTACAGACGGGACCCCCCCCCCCAACCTGAAGCAAATACTCACCAGCAACTACACACCACACAACAGAAACACTAACCCAGGAACCAACCCCTGCAACAAACCCCATTGCCAACTCTGTCTGCATATCTATTCAAGGGACACCATCATAGGACCTAAATACAGCAGCCACACCATCAAGGGCTCGTTCACCTGCACATCTACCCATGTGATATATGCCAGCAAATGCCCCTCTGACATTTACAATGGCCAAACTGGACAGTGTCTACGCAAAAGAATAAATGGACACAAATCAGACATCAAGAATAGTAACATTCAGAGACCAGTAGGAGAGCACTTCCATCTCCCTGGACACTCAATAACAGACTTAAAAGTCACCATTCTTCAACAAAAAAACCTTTCAAAAACAGACTTCAACGAGAAACTGCAAAACTGGAATTAATTTGCAAACTTGACACCATCAAATTAGGTCTGAATAAAGACTGGGAGTGTCTGGGTCACTACAAAAAATAATTTTCCCTTTGTTGATATTCACCCCTTCTTGTCAACTGTTGGGAATGGGCCACATCCACCCTAATTGAATTGGCCTCATTAGCACAGACTTCCCCCACTTGGTAAGGCAACTCCCATCTTTTCATGTGCTGTATATTTATACCTGCTTACTGTATTTTCCACTTCATGGATCTGATGAAGTGGGTTATATCCCACGAAAGCTTATGCCCAAATAAATGTATTAATTTCTAAGGTGCCATAAGGACTCCTCGTTTTTCATTATAAGAATGTGTTTTCAGTTGCTTATAACTTTGCCATTCTTTAACAGTTTGGGTGAAATTTTCCATGCTGGGTCTCTGCCTCAGATTGATTTTTTTTTTTTTTGGGAGGTGAGGAGGGGGAGGAAATTTCCATCAAAAGAGTTCAGTCTTTTCCAAGAATGAAACTAGGGAAAAGTAGGTTGTTTTGCCCATGTTAAAAATTCTGGTGATGTTGTCTTTGAAAACTTCAAGCATAGCCATGCTTTGGAGTAGAGACTTGAAATTTGATATGGATTGGCCTTATTCTCAGGATTGTGACTTTTGCCATCCTTGTGAAGATCTGCCCAATTTTGGCCAAGTTATAAGTCTTGGAAAAATCCCAGTTTGCATGTGTTCAGTAGAGACTTGCTAGAGCTTTAAAGTAAAAAAACTTACGAGATTCCATCCGCACTGAACCTGCTGCAGCCAGGGGCTACAGGGTTCTGAGCAGGACTTTCTATGCAATTGCTGCTGTGGGCCAGGCTGAGGCCGGGAACAGAAACTGATAGCAGTGAGATCATCTCTCCTGTGCAGTCACTGACGCCCCACCTGGGCCCAGGCAGCATAGAGGAGGAAGCAGCTGGATTCAAATACACAGGAGACAAGAGCCAGATCCAAGGGTGGAGAGAAGCAGATTGGGGCAAGGAGCCTTAGTGGGAGAGGGAAACTAGGGGTGGGAGGGAGAGTGGAATTAGTTGGGCAAGGAGACAGTCTGGGAACCAGTCAGGTGGGGGAAAGGAGGTGAGGGGAAGAGACATGGGATCTGACAATGAGCCAGGATACGAGGATGGGGAGGAACTGAGATTGGACAAGGATCTGAGGGGAGAACTGAGACTGACTGGACAAGGAGCCAGGTGGTGGTGGTAGTGGTGAGGGGACTATTGGGCAAGAATCCTATTCCAGGAGACTGGGACTCTGAGTTTGTGAGGGGGAAAGGAGGAAGGCAACTGGATTTGGGATGCGGAGGACACAAATGGATGGAATGAGGAGCAAGGAGTAGGGGAATGGAACTGGTTGGGCAAGGAGATGGGGGACAGAGTTGGGTGTGTGGGGGGGGACCTGGGATTCTCTGAGCAAGGAACACAGACCAGGAATGGGGACTAGGAGGAAGACTGGGACAATGAGCCCAGAAGGGGAAACTAGGGCTGTCTGAGCCCTGGGACTGGGATGGGAAGCCTGAGAAGTGGGGGATGGGACTGGTTAAGCGAGGAGACTGGGGCAAGGCGTCAGTAGTGAGAAAGAGTCAAGATGGGGACGTGGACAGTTTGGAGTGGATGTATCAGAAGGGGTCAAGCTTGTGGGGAACGGGTAGAAGACTTTGTGCCCCCTAGAGCACACTCCTGTCCAGAGGCTGGAATGGAACCCGAGATTCCTGAGTTTCACCTTTCCCCTGCAATCAGCAAATATCTGTGAAATGCAGTGGCAAAGTGTGTGTTTCATGTCCCGCTAGTGCTGCTCCACATAGAATTAAGATTGCCTGTGTATCTGATGTTTCTTAACTTTTGAGTGTTTGACTTTGCAACCTTAATGTCCTTTTAACATAGGGTGTGTGTGTGTGTGTGTGTGTGTAAGTGTAATAATAGAAATGTTTACTAATAACAGCCATGTGCCAGTGATGAAAAACTGCTGCCTTAAACACACAGCATGATATACATCCTTCAGGCTCAATTGTGCCATTTAAGCACAGTCACACCACCCAGGGGGAACTAGGGTGACCAGATGACAACACTAAAATATCGGGACACATTGGGGTGCCGTCAGCCCTGCCCACAGTCCACCCCCACTCCTCCCAGTCTCCGCCCCCAGTCTGCCCCATGTCCCGCCCCCTTCCCGCTCAGCTCCCCTCCCCCCATGCTCTTCCTCATCCCCCGTCCCCTTGCTGGCTTGCTGCATCCCTCCTCAGTCCACCCACCCACCGCTCGCCTCCTCACCCCACCTGTCCGCCGCTTGCTCGCTTGCCTCTTCACCCTCCACTCACCTCTTCACCCCTCCCCCCGCCCGCCACTCACCCCTACGGCGCTGACTTCCCCTCTGCCAGGTGGGTGCTCGCCCACCGCCTCTTCCCACCCAAACATCCGCCCTCGCTCCGCCCCCATTCCACCCACTTCCCCCAAGTCCCCACCCCTGCCCTGCTTCTTCTCCACCTCCTCCCCTGAGAGCGCTGCATCCCCGCTCCTCCCCCCTCCCTCCTGGAAAGTGCTACGTGCCGCCAAACAGAGATTAGGCAGCGGGAAGCGCTGGCGGGGGGAAGGAGCAGGGACCCGGCGTGCTGGGGGGAGGGAGGGAGAAGGAGGTGAGGAGGGGGAGCTTGGCTGCAATTTTTCCCCATGGGTGCTCCAACCCTGGAGCACCCATGGAGTCGGCGCCTCCCTCCCGCTCGCCTCCTTACCTGAATATCAGGACAAATGGTGTCCCGATCGTACATTGATCAGGATGCGGGACAAAGGGTTAAATATTGGGACAGTCCCAATTTTATTGGGACATCTGGTCACCCTAGGGGGAACACCAGGAGGCACTGTGCAGTCTGCCTTCCTGAGATGCTTGACATATACAGGTTGTTCACTGCTGTACACATTTATGAGGCTAGCCAGGGTATGTGTGTTTCTCCCAATAGAAATAGAAATGTAGTCACCCCTAAACTCCAATTCTATTTGACCCTTCAGTGGGACGGCTCTTTATGCTCTTCTTACTGCACCTCACTCTGCATCCGTGTCCTAGCCGGGCGCAATCTAGCTCTTTCTGAAGTTAATAACAATAATGTGCTAAATTGCTTTGGGTATATTGTCTATGGGACCATACTTACTTTGTTGCAAGTACCTTGCATGACTATGACCTACCCTAGTTATCCATGTTTCCAGCTCTGGTAACACAGTTGCCTTTGTCATTAGATACTTTGCATTGCAAACTGGAATCATGTAAATGTTGTTTTTTGTAGCTGTAGAAATACTGACTTTTTTGTGTCTTTATTTACAGCTTTTACGAGAATTGAAGCACCCCAATGTGATTGCATTACAGAAGGTTTTCCTTTCTCACAGTGATAGAAAGGTTTGGCTGCTGTTTGATTATGCCGAACATGATTTGTGGGTAAGTGCAAATTTCCTGTATTTTTGAAATATTTATACAGCATTCATATGTGACACTGAGATGTGTCTGTATGTAATATAATTAAGGTTGTAACTGAGGATCTATTATAATCCCAATTTTGGCCTTCCCTCTAATATCCATGAAAAATGCCATATCAGCTTCAAAAATGGAGATTAGATTTGAAGGCAAAATTGAATATGCCTACCATATTTGAAGGAATAGTTTATGGGTTCCCGAATTGTCACCCTAAAATAGAAATGTGAAGATGCTTTCCATGCTTTCTTTTGGCTACTTTTGTTACAAAAATTAAGTGAGAGAGCGAGATTAATTTCCTGGCCTCCCTCATCAATATCTAGTGCGGAAAACCAAAATCCAGTTGTTTTATACACTAATTTCAAAGTTTATTAACGTCTGAATTTGTTATGTTGCTATGACTGAGGCCTGTTCTATTGAGTTAAGAGTAGGATATGAAATGATTTCTGGAGATTTTTTAAAATGAAAACTTATATCTCTAGCTCATTTCCTCATAGTGATAGCATGTCAGTGGCAGAAAGAGAATTTTCCCACCAAAAGTCTCATAATATTTGGTTTGATCTGTTATAAACTGAGGTTTGCTACAACATTGTGTTTTTGATTTGTGTACAGATTCTCAAGGTCCATTTCCTCATCCAGAATATATGGGTTGCTTAGATCTGGGGGCTTGGTTCAGGCCCAGAAGAGAACAAAACATCCTAAGGATAATTTGTGGTGAATAAGTTCCTTTGAAAACGTTCTTGCCACTTCTGTCCTTGCCAATGTCAGTCTCAATGTTATTATGACGGCATCACTAATATGGAAGTTAGCATTACTAATGATATGTTTAATGTCAGTGGCAGATTGTTGAACTGCTTGTAATTACAAGTATGTTAGATAATGAGAGCTATTTATACAAGACACTATCAGAAGTTTACTACTAAGGAAAGTAAACACAGACTATGCACAAAGTAAAAGAAAACTTAAATCAGAGTGAATCAAGTCATGAGATTTAATCCTCCTGCCTATAATCTAGTTGAATCAACTTGCTCTGACATGGTGACAGTCTTGCACTGAGTCACTTCAAAAGGTTTTTCATCAAAGTCAAGTGACGCAAAAAATGTGTGTACTCTACACAGGTGATAACTAAGTGTTATATTCCCATTCTACATATTATAATTTTACATGCATAGAATTTAAATAATTCTGTCCATCAGTTGAATTTACTTGCTTTTTAGAGTAACCACAAGAACCATTTTACTGCTGCACTGAGTGGCATGTTCAAGAACCCTTTTCACCAACCTTTACTATTCTAATTTTTTTGTGCATGTGGTATTCATATTGTGTAAAAAACAAAAAAACAAAAACAAACCATCACATGGCTAATAGATGAGAAATCACTATGTTTTAATGTTCTCACCACTCCTTACGTGTCTGGCTGTTATTTAGTCATAGTCCCAGTTTAGTTAATTGATATATATTATTTGAGATGTAATGTTTGTTACCCTAGTTGTTTCTGGCCTCTCACTTTCTCCTCACTCTTTTCTGTGCAACATGTGCTGTTCAAATAATTTTCCTTTCCTATGCACCTGATCATGTCTCTCCACTTTTTAATCTTTACAAGAACTCTCCTTCTTCCTCTGCATAAAATTAGTTACATTCAAGACTCTCCATAACTTGGTTCTTGCCTAAACCTTTGGCCTCATTTCCTCTACAAGCCCTTTGTTCCTTCCATTTCTCCCAAGCATCACTCCTAACTTCCCCTTTTGTCTCTTTTGCTCACTCCCAACTTTGTGTCTTTTTTCATGCTGCCTCCTACACAGGAACAGCCTCCCAGTTAACGTACGTAAAGCTCCTTCACTCTCCTCCTTCAAAAAGCTCCTTAAAATCCCACATTGTGAATCATTTCAGTAGTAATGTCCACTTGTTTCTGTGTTGTGGTGTTTTGCATTTCCTGTGCTGCACAACTTGGGCCCTTATACCTTTTGGGGAAGAGAACTTACTTGTTTTGCATAGGATTTTTACTGAACAGCACTATATACTCTCACAGCATTAGCCAAAACAAAATAAGTATATTTAATGCCTATATCCATCTGAAAAGATTTTTTTTTTTTTTTTGAAAATTGTTGGATAATAGATGTGCTTTTACTAAGAGAGATACACAGGTGACCAACATTTTCAAATTTGGGTGCCTAAAGTTAGTTACCCAAATCCATCTTTAAGCACCTAAATTAGTGTGTCCTGATCATTAAAGTTGCTAATCATCTGCAACTCTTAACAGCTTCAGTGGGAACTGTAAATGTGGATCACTTATAAAAATCAGGCCACTTTTAATTAAAGTGGTTATCTTTAGCTCCTATGCTAGAAAATTTTGGCCAGAGATGAATAATGAAGTATGCCAGATATTATCTTATTCTATATATTTTGTAGTACAATAAAAATTCAACCTATTTTAATGAACAAAAATGATGGGTAGAAGCCCAGTCATTAAAGGGGATAGTCTTTGGATTCAGATGATGATTACATTTTATTAAAATTCTTTTGTGATGGACAAGAACAAACACTACTTATTTTTGTTCAGCATTTTTAATACAGAAGCATCACAGGACCGCCTCACATTTGGTGACAAATATATTAAACTACAAAGTTTACTTGTAACTTGTTAGTTGCTGTAATGTATCTTCTTAGCATCTGTGGTTGGCATAAGGAAGAGGTGAAGAGAGCTGTAATAATTTAAAAACATTTGACTACGTCTGTATCAATATTTGTACTATCCCTCCCTGCAGACATATTAACTATACACTCATTAGCTAATATAATCATACTGAATCCCCAAAACACCTCCCAAATTTTATCAGACAGGCAAAACAAAATCTGCATGATTTGAAGAAAGCATGCTTGTTTAGAGATGAACTTTGGTCATATAGCAATTCATCGAACCAATACAATAGTAATACTCGGTTTTATACTTTAATTCCAAAATCCTTAATATAATCCACATATGGCTTCCATATGTTTTTAAATTCTGTCCTGTGTTCTTTCAATCTGTCTTTCAAATGATGCAATCTGAGGTAAGGTGAGCCAACGCAGCGCACTCTGGGTAAGAGACGGGGGAGGGGTGAGGTTGGCTGCCGGCGGAGCCTGCCCTGTAGCAGGAGCCAGCAGGACCAAGCTTCTGCCCGCTGCACCCGCAGGAGAGAGTGGGGGGCGGAGAAGAGCGGCCGGGGCCCCTTTGGACCATGGCCCGGCGCCATGGTGCCAATTGCCCCATGATAAATCCGGTATTGCTCTCTTGCTGTTTTATAATTAAAGAACTTTGTTGACTTATTCTGTTTTCATATAATTTTCCTTATTCTGTCTTAGTTTAAGGTTTTATTCTGCTGCCTGTCACTTCCTTTGTTGGTCATAAGCATTTTATGACATCACTTTTAAAATTTATAAGAAACAAATTAAATGTATGATGGCCACTACATTCAACTTTTTTTAGTAACTTTTTTTTTTTTAAAGGCCAGAGATGAGATCTGGCTAGAGATGTGGTTTTTATTGGCAAAGATTATGTATTTATAACCTTTCAGCAGGTCAGAAATGTGTAGGATTCCCAGCTACACCAATAAACCTTTATGCCATTGTAACCCACACACATCCTGGGTTTGGTTTTCTGTCCCATCTAGTGGCACTGAGACCTCTTAGAGAGAGAGTAATGAGTCTGCTCTATATCCTTAGTTAAGAGCTGGCTTTTAGCTACAGTAGAGGCTCATGCGTTTAGCTCCAGAGATTCCAGATTCGATCCCGCCTGCCGACGAGCGGGGCCTGTCAGTGTTGCACCATCAGCTTTTTAATATTAGTATTCCCTTTACATGCTCTTTGATTGAAATATTCAACAGATCTCTCCATTCTGTGTATTCTATTATACATCCTTTCTATTTGCTTAACTAGATTCCTGCTCTTAAAGAAAATTAATATCCATTTTGCTGTCCTGAATTGGTGAGATATCTTTCCTTCTGTAGCTTATGGCACAGAGCTGATCCTCAATAAGTTTATCTGCAGATACCAATGAAACTGTTAAAATAAAAAATGGTTGTTGCATATGATATGAAATAATGTTGGATGTTAATCTATTACACATACTCTGCCTTCTTAAATTAAAGAAAAAGGTTATAGGCATGCAGGGGTTGTCTTTAATATATGATTTTCATCTAGTAATAGAAATGAGAAATCCTATTATGCTCATTTAGTTTAGAAAGAAAGCACAAAGGATCCTCTTTGGATCCAAGCTTCCTAATTCCAATTGACTCAGCATTCAAATAAAGATTTGCAATTTTACATATCAAACTTCAAGGAAATAGTCTGTATTCTTACTATTAATTTAATAGTGATGGTGAAGAGCCTGCTAGTAAGTACAAATAGTACTGCAAATTTAAGTGGATTCCATCAACATTTTTCAATATTTAAGTCATACTCAGATCTTGTGCAATTCCACTGGTTTTACTTGGTTACATTAAGTCTGATTTTAGCTCTTACTCATAAGGATAGGCTCAAGCAGTAACAGGTCCCAAATATTTTTACATTACTTAAATGTAGGCTTGGCAAGCCAGTCAATTGACCACCATGGTCAAGTATTGTCAAATATTTCAGCAAGAATCCCCTGATCCACGGTGGATAAAGATTGAGAATTTAAAAAAAATCAGATTTTTTATTTAAATCAGATTTTTAAAATTTTGTTATTAAATTATCATTTGTTTTTAAAAATCAGTTTAAATTAAAATCTGAGTTTAATACAAAATATGTCAAGGTCTAAATTTATTATATTTTCTTAAAATATTTAAATAAAAATGTTGAGCTTCTACAAAAACTTTGAGTAAAAGCCTGCTTTTCTAGGTAAAGAAACCTGGGAAAAACATTCAGCTTTTGAGGTCAAGCTTTGTAAATGTGGCACAACGGCTCATGAACTGTATTAAGGCTTAATCCTGTGGGGATCCAGGGGCTGTGCTATGGGTTCAAGAGACTGGCAAAGTCATCCAAGGTATTGGGACCTGGCTTCTGACTCCAAGAGACACCAACAGTAACTCATCAGGATCAATCACAGAGCCCACTTAGATACTCCTATTTCCCTACCTGAACTCTGATTGGCTCAGTTTTCAATTGAAAGAAAGTCACACCACTGAACAGGTGAAAGTCACACAGAAAGCACTTGGGACCTGAGTTTTCTGACAGCAATAGCCTCTTCTGTAGGCACAAAAGGAATATTTTCTTCATTTGGACTATTTCATTCAAAGTTGATAAGTTGATTGGGAGTTGAAGAAGCTAGAAAACTCGTCCTTCTCTTCTCATCATGAATAAAAACAAGGAGGAATCAGATGAGATCTACTAGTTTTAAAAGTTTGAAGGATACCCTGAGTAACTTATCTTCAACAGACTTAAGACTGGTCTACGCTACAAACATAGGTCAGGTTAACAGGGCTGTGCAAAAATTTCACACCCTGGGTGATGTAGTCAAGGTGACCTAAGCTCCGGTATAAATCCTATGATATCAACCTAGCTACTGTTCTCGGATGGTAGATGTACTACAGCGACAAAGAACCCCTTCTGTCGTAAGTGTCTATTGTGACAGACCCAGACCAGTGGAGTACAGGAGTCTGGTAGAGGGCAAATATACTGGTCACTGGATGAGTAGTTTTCTGTTCCCTGAGTGACCAGAGCAGGGGCTGCACTAGAGTAATCAGGAACCTGCTAGAACCAGTTAAGGCAGGCAGGCTAATTAGGACACCTGGAGCCAATTAAGAAGAAGAGGACTGAGGAGCACAAGCGTTATCAGACCCCAGGAGGAAGGTCCTGTGGTGAGAATAAGGAAGGTGTTTGGAGGAGGCCATGGGGAAGTAGCCCAGGGAGTTGTAGCTGTCATGCAGCTGATACAGGAAGCACTATAGACAGCTGCAGTCCACAGGGCCCTGGGCTGGAACCCGGAGTAGAGTGTGGGCCCGGGTTCCTCCCAAACCTCCCAATTGACCTGGACTGTGGGTTCTCCCAGAGGGGAAGGTCTCTGGACTATTCCCCAACCCACATGGTGAATCTCTGAGGCAAGAAAATCTGCCAATAAGCGCAGGACCCACCAAGATAGAGGAGGAAGTTTGTCACACTATATTATAGCAGCACAGCTACAGTGCCACATCTGTGCTGCTGTAGTTTACCTAGTGTAGACATATCCCTAGGAGTTTAGAAACTTAAGCTCCAGTCACTTTCACTTAATGCTCACTCAATGCTATAGTACTTGCTGAAGGCTGCTTTTGTGTCTGTTCTGCCAGATTGACAGTTTTTCTGCTACTGTGGAAGACGGTATGCTGGAAGAGAAGGATCACTGATCTAAGCTGATATAACATTTCCTAGGTTCTGAGAAAAAAGACACTATGTTGGACATGGTGTGAGGGGTTGTGAGGGGTTCAGTGCTTATCTGCTAATCCAAAAAAGAATTAGCTAAGTTAATGGAGGATAGGTCCATCAATGACTAATAGCCAAAATGGTCAAGGACGCAACCCTATCCTTTGGGTCTCTCTAGCCTCTGACTCCCAGAAACTGAGACTGGATGACAAAGGATGTATCACTCAATAAATTGCCCTGTTCTGTTCGTTCCCTCTGAAGCATTTGGCACCAGGCATTGTTGAAAGACAGGATACTGGGATAAAGGGACCATTGGTCTGATCCAGTATGGCCATTCTTATGTTCACGATAATAGGAGGTTTCATCAGCTTTCAGTTTGGACCTTTTTTTTCCTTTAACCAGCTGTTTCAGGCCAGTTGGGAAGTAGTGGGTCCATTGTTGATTGATATTGACAGTGTTTCCCTGGGTGAGGGAAGAGCAGTGGCTCCAGCAGTTCTTAAATAAATCTGTTTTCAAGAAACCAACTCATGATGTTGTCAGTCTTGCTAACTGTGAACCTGTTTCTTATCTACCGTTTTTAGGCAACGTCATTGGGAAGTTTGTAACAAAGCAACTCTGGCAATTTCTTGATTTTTCTATTTCCTTTATCTTAAATAATTTGATGATTTGATTTCTGACCTGGTTACCTGAGAGAGCAACTATCTCCCTCTTATATCCTGTCCTATTTGAGATCAGCAGAGGTGCTCGAGCTGGAGCTTCTTCAGTACAAACAAGGGATGGCTGCTGACAGGGCATTCTCTGTGAGAGGTCCTGTGTTTTGGAACTCGCTTTCTCCCTTGGTTTGCCAGAGCCAAGATGCTTTAACTCTCTGGATACATTGCAGATCCCATTTTTTCTCTGTTCCTTAAGGCTGTTGAGGAGGGAGTAGGCTAAGGTGGCTATTTTATGGTCAGTCCTTTGTTTTTGTTGTGGTTTCTAGTTTATGGAATAGGCCCCCAGAGCACTGGATGGAAGCCTATAGCTGTACTTTTGGAAATTTGAAGAAATTAATAAATTAAATAAATAAAACAAATAAAAGCACTGGGACCCACCAGCCATCAATCTTGTTCTGGAGGAACAATCTCTAATGGTGAGACGGTAGCCAGTTACCATGTCTCTATGTTCCGTGGGCTCTCAGATGAAGCTGCCAACAAAATTTCACATTAATACTAGTTGTCCTGGTAGTTTTTTTATATGTATATTTGTCCACAAGAAACTGGACTGAGACCAACTCATCTTACGTAAGCCATTAAACAGCCTTCTGATGTGTATGACTTGGTCACTCATAAGATTGATTCAGTCCAGTGACATAGCAGTGAAATATTCTGTATCCCAATCCCTTGGCCTTGACTGTATCTTTAATTTAAATTTTACTCAGTACTGAAATTGTAAGTGGACAGGATCAAACCAAGTGTGTAGAATAGTGTAAGCCTGCCTCTACTGGAACAAGATAACAGCAGTAACTGTAGTTTTTGCTTTTGTTTTGTAGGAAATGGAATTTGAGAAACCCATCTACCTCTGTTGAGGGAAATTATCAATTATAATTAACCTGTAAAATTGGGGGGATTGGGAAAGAAAGTAAAGCTGCACTTAGTACAGGGAACTAGGCTTTGATTAGACCTTTAAAGGAGAATCTCTCCAGAGAGGGTTAGATAATTTTCCAACAAACCTTAATACACTATTAACTCCCTGACTCTTTTATAGTTGCAGTTCTTTAACATCTACCTCTCATTTGTGTTCTTTTGCATACTTTGCTCATAATGGCTGTGCATTTGTTTCATTTAAGTATCCTTAACCAGCCTTGTTCTTTTATGTTGGGGATTGCTCTACGTGCCATGATATGGTTTGGTTTTTAAAAAATATTTTGTAAGGATTAGTTTCTTGCAAAGATCATTAGCTAGTTCTGAAATGGATCCACTGAAATGCTTTTATCAGTACATGCTCCAGGAGAAAGGGGCTAAGCTTTTACTAATTGCTTTGGTGTGTGGGTCTTTGACATGGTAACCTCTGCATGTTTTATCGCTGCTTCTGAATTTTTGATTGTATACCAATAAAATATATTTTTTAAATTGTTGTAATTAGCAGCAGCATTTTTTGAAAAGTACTTTGAAGTACATAATATGTAAAATGACCCCTTAAGGGTTTCATTTAGTGTTATCAGAATATTCAGTCATTTGGATACCCTGCTGTAGGAGTTTGGGGTTTATTTACTAATTGTACTTTGGAGTGGCAAGAACTAGTAACCTTATGGCTTTGTCTATACTAGGCATTTTTCTGTATTTCCCACTATCATCATCACCTGTGGAAGCAACAATGAGAATATTAGTGTTGACAAGGAGTTGCCAGGTTTTTAACCCCACTGTGTCATCAATAGCTGCTCTGAGTATGGTTCGATGACATGGTGGCTAAAATACCAGTGGCTGGCCTATGTTAACTCTCCCCCCAGAGGAGCTTCACCAGTGGTAGCAAAGGTGAGAACGATGAGAGAAAAAGTCTAATGTAGACACAGCTTCTAGTTACAGCCTGATATCTAAAGCTTCAAAGCTGGGGAAAATTTTTTGAATTAGGCAGCTTCTACAGAAAGTTCAAGCAATTCAGTCTTGTCGCTGCTCAAATTAATACCTTGAATTGCTCTAAATAAATGTATGCAAATGGTCTGTATGAATTTCATCCTGTAGAAAAGCACATTGAAAGTTGGCTTGTTATGCATGGTTCTTTGAATCTCAGTCTGTGAGAATCTCACTTATGGCGTGCAATACCTCATGCAAACGAGATTGAGCAGTAGTATCTGTTGGGACCATGCTTGTGCCATGTATGTCCTCGTGCACTCCACCCTTCAACTAAGGGCATATAGGGCAGAATGGCTCTGACTGCCTCTCACTTCCCTTTTGCCGCCAGTGACAGCGAGAGGAAACTTTGTAGTGTTCACCTGCTACCCCATAGTGCCCCTTCATTGAAGCAATTATGTAAATGTTTGTAAATATTAGTAATTAGCGTAATTAGTTCAGGAGCAATTTTCTACCCTCATGGCAGCTCTTTTTTGTTTTCTTTAGATTTTCTGTTTTTCGCCTGAGTACTAATTAGTGCCAAGGTGCCTCCCTGTGTAATGGCTGAGTCTAAACCCTCTGACTTCAAGCCATACCAGTCATGTGAAGGACTTATTCCAATAACTGATGGACACAGTTGGTGTCTTTTCTGTTTCAAGAGCCCAATCCTTAAGTATCTCTGTAAATAGGGATGAACCCAAAGGCTCCCTGGACAGGCTAGTATGGCACCAAATCTATTCTGGTACTGAAACAAAGATTCCTCATAGGCACCAAGATCCCCAGTACCATAGTCCATAACAGTATTACGGGCCTGTTCCTACCTACTGACATTGAGCCCCTGGCACTGGCCTCAGTTCTGATGCCACTACTACCAGTTTCTCTGGCACAAGAAAGAATTAAACCCTCAGTACCGGTAATGTCTTATCCTACCACTGAGATGTCACCACCATCTCTAGAATATATTTACTCTTCCTTCTCTTCGCTCACATACTCTTTCCAGAATTAAGCTGAGACCCATCTCCAGACATCCAGTCCCCATCTCCTCTCAGGAATTCCCCAAACAATTCCTGAATCACCCTCTTCCCAGAGATTATCCAAGTGGATCATTCAGTGCATTACATCTTGTTGCCAACTAGCAGATATGCCCCTTCCCTCAGGCAACAGGGCCCACTCAACTAGAGCTGAGGCATCCTCTTCAGAGACCTACAGGGCAGCCACTGGGAGCTAATTTTATATCTTTAACAAACCTTAGGCTCTGGATCAGAGAGCAAATCAAATGCCAAATTTGGGAGAGCAGTTCTGTAGCTAGAAATCCTCAGACCCTCCTTTATTAATCTGGGAACTGCAAGTCCATCACCATAAGTGGGATCCATACTGACCACGACTCGAGGTGAGAATGATTACTTATCCCTACAGTAACTGTGGTCTTTAAATTGTTTTGTCCTTATGAATCCCGTGACCGCCCCTCTTCTCTGTTCCTTTGGAGTCCATCTGTGCTGGGATTGTGAATTAGCAAGGAAACTGAGAGGCAATCAGGGCCGGTTTATCCCATATGCCATTGGGTGGGTGCAGGGCACAGGTGTGGCACCAATGGACATTGCTGAACAAAAGAATCCAATCTCATGCACATGCGGCACATATGTACCATAAATGGGGTGGGGTCCACATGGAAAAAAACATTTCTAAGAACCACAGTGACTGCAAAGTGGTAAGTAGTCACTGTTTTGGTAGTATCTAGATTTTCTTTAAAAATGTGTAGGTGTGTAACAGTGAGAACATACACATTTAAAAAATAATTGGAGGCCACCTTTGCAATGCAAAAGGCAACAACCTCTTTATTTCTTTCCCTTTTTTAATGTTATTTGCGGAAACTTACTTTGTTAAAAAAACTTCATGTTTCTACTTGTTTTATTTCTAGCATATTATCAAGTTTCACCGTGCCTCAAAAGCAAATAAAAAGCCCATGCAGTTGCCAAGATCTATGGTTAAATCACTACTCTACCAGATCCTTGATGGAATCCATTACCTCCATGCAAACTGGGTGCTTCACAGGGACCTGGTAAGTACTCTGTTTTATATGATATCGAAAAGTTCACATATGTATTCTTGGGAAGAGGAAGAAAAGTCCCAAGTAATAATCTTGCCTATCGATCCTTACAGCTCTTCCTGTTATTGTTACTGGATACCATTGGAGGCTTTAAAAATGAAAACAAACTATGTGTTCTCATTGTTTTTATCTGCCACATCTGAACTAGGACAATGATACTGCATCCGGTAAAAGGAATGCAGATACCAATATCTGAAAACAATACACCAGCCAGCTGGTATGTATTTGTATATAAGTGTGTGCTCTACTTTAAAAGGGCAGTTTACTATGAAGGTGATAGATAACTTGCACATATGCCAAACAGTGTGTAAGGTTATCATAAAAGCTAGTGAACACTAGTTTCTTCTGTGGAGTATTTTTTTCATGTGATATTTTTTTCTGGCTGTGGGAAGTGAACTGAGATCAAGTTGTCACCTTTGCAAGTTTCGCATGACCTCGAGTTGCTCTTGAAAGTGGTTGCAGATTATGAAAGCTGCCAATTGCCCCATTTATGCTAGGTGTTCTTTCTGAAAGTTTCCTACCATTTCTAACACTAGCACTGCAAAACACTAATGTAGACAACCTGTAGAATTTCTTTGTGCTTTTTTGCATCTGGAATGGTAGTTCTGAGCAACAGCAGGAAACAAAGTTCAAAAATAGGACTGATTGTAGTGCTGAAATTCCCATTTTTCTCAGGAGATGGTCTATGAAAGAGAGGTGTCACTTATGCAAAATGTGAAGACCTAATTAAAAATGGCATAAGACAAAAACCTAAAAACAAAAAACTGCTCAACTACATTTAAAGAAAGCATAAATGATCTTAGGACCATGCCATGTACAGTCTCTTAAGAGCTTGGTTTCTTGACAAGGCAGCTACCTATAAGAACCCTAAAAACTTGGGAATTTCTCTCTCTAACCTATGCTATTTACGCTCAGGTTGGCTGATGATACTTTTGTGGATCCTATCTGTTGTCGGTATATATGGAGCAAAGATGGTGCCAGGAGTCTGTATTCTTTCTTAGAAATGACAGTTGTCTTTGTGGGAGGGAAGAATTTTTTTCCATATCACACGTGGAATGATGATGTCAAACAGAGCTTTCTATAACTAGGAAGGGAGAATATCAGAAGACTCTGAAGTTCACTGGGTTCTTGCTATGTAAAACTAATTTACTAGGAAGTGCTTAGATACCACAGCAAGGGGTGCTACACACTGTACTGGTGATTAAAGACACTCAGAATGCATGTGTGTTTTAAAAGAAAGAACTGCAGAATAAAACCCCCTTTAAGAATCTTGTAAGTCTCAAGTAATTAAAATCACATATTGATGCACAGCAAACAATACAGTTCTGCAGAAAAAGACCTGGGGATTACAGTGGATGAGAAGCTAGATATGAGTCAGCAGTGTGCCCTTGTTGCCAAGAAGGCTAATGGCATATTGGGCTGCATTATTAGGAGCATTGCCAGCAGATTGAGGGAAGTGATTATTCCCCTCTATTCGGCACTGGTGAGGCCACATCTGGAGTATTGCGTCCAGTTTTGGGCCCCCCATTATAGAAGGGATGTGGACAAATTGGAGAAAGTCCAGTGGAGGGCAATGAAAATTATTAGGGGGCTGGGGCACATGATTTACAAGGAGAGGCTGAGGGAACTGGGCTTGTTTAATCTGCAGAAGAGAAGAGTGAGGGGGGATTTGATAGCAGCCTTCAACTACCTGAAGGGGGGTTCCAAAGAGGATGGAGCTCGGCTGTTCTCAGTAGTAGCAGATGACAGAACAAGGAGTAATGGTCTCAAGTTGCAGCTGAGGAGGTCTAGGTTGGCTATTAGGAAACACTATTTCACTAGGAGGGTGGTGAAGCACTGGAATGCGTTACCTAGGGAAGTGGTGGAATCTCCATCCTTAGAGGTTTTTAAAGTCCGGCTTGACAAAGCCCTGGCTGGGATGATTTAATTGGTGTTGGTCCTGCTTTGAGCAGGGGGTTGGACTAGATGACCTCCTGAGGTCTCTTCCAACCCTAATCTTCTATGAGTGTATGATTTTATTTGCTCTAGTAGTTCACATCCTCTCTTGAGATTGGAGTTAATATGCTCATTTAGCAACTCATTTAAATGTTTAATGATCAAAAAACTCAGTTATGTTTCCCTACATATCCACCTTCTTGTTATTTGTACTTATAAAACAATTGTATGTATATTTCCATTACATTGAATCAAAGTGTGTTTATGTGAACTATTTCCCTTACTCACTAAGCCTGATATTTGTTTCTTGTTTTGTCTTAGTTGGTTTGGTTACACCCTTTGGAAACAAAATACTTTTTTCTATTTTATGTAAAGCAGTGTTTTACAGCTGGGCACATGGTGTCTTCCTGATTAGATAGTATAAATAATTTCTAGTTATCTGTAGCAATTCAGCAAGAATAAGAACCCTGGGAAAAAAGTAACATGTAAATGTCATAAATTTACAAATCTAAAGCTATAACATTCTCAGAGAATATTTATATCATAGTACCAGTCAAACTGTTTTAGTATAATACACCAGGAAACGATGTTTAGAATTTACTGCACACTACATTGAAAAATGCAGAAACACAAGAACTAGACACTTGCTTGAGTAGTGGGAGAGATATTATACATTTTATTGTGCTGTTGCACTTGTGATGTTGCACTCCATATGTTTTATGAAAATATGCTTATAAATGTGAATATGATGCAACTTGAATATGCTTTATGCAAAAGGTCTCTTGTAAGGTATCATTACAAAGCTTATAATCTACTGAGTGTGTTCATCCTATTTGTTTGCATGTATTAGTTCTATGTCTGGAGTTAGGAGAATAAGAAGTATACTTGTATTACTAATGTAAACATATTAAGTGTAAGCCATTAAGGGTGCTTCAGAATCAATGAATTGTAAATGGCTCTGTTTACTTGTAAACCTTCCTGTGTACGTGTGGCCAGCCCAGAAAGAATGGAGGCAGGGGTCTCACAGGACATGTGACCGTGTCACATGATGCTGGACTCCATCTTGAATCTGGTACTTTTCCATTTAGAAGGTGGAGTGGGGACCCAGAGAGAGACAAGATTCCTGCCTTGTGTAAAAGTTATAAAAGGGGGTGGAGCAGGACAAAGGGGCTGCCAGTCATGAGAAAACCTCTGCTTAATGTCTGTGAGAACTAACAAGGACTGTACCAGGGGAAAGGATTGGGCCCAGACTAGGAAGGAGTCTAGTCTGTTAAAGAAGCTTATTGGAACATCTCTGAGGATGAGAGATTACATGTAATCAGTTTCTTAATGTATTAGGCTTAGACTTTGTTTTTGTTATATTTTGCTTTGTGACTTACTTTGTTCTGTCTGTTATTACTTGAAACCACTTAAATCCTACTTTTTATACTTAATAAAATCACTTCTGTTTATTAATAAACCCAGAGTAAGTGATTAATTTGTGGGGGAGTAAACAGCTGTGCATATCTCTCTATCAGTGTTATAGAGAGCGGACAATTTATGAGTTTACCCTGTATAAGCTTTATACAGAATAAAATGGATTTATTTGGGGTTTGGATCCCATCATGTGTCTGGGTGCTGGAGCTGAGCTGTTTTTAGTTAGTCTGCAGCTTTGGGGGCATGGCCCAGGCCCTGAGTCTGTGTTGCAGAAGGCTAGCATGTCTGGCTCAACAAGGCAGGGTTCTGGAGTCCCAAGCTGGCAGGGAAAATGGGCTCAGAGGTAATTTCAGCACAGCAGGTGACAGTCCCAAGGGGATCTCTGTGACCGAACCTGTCACAGCACTTAAAAGAAAATTGCAAAAAAACTAGGATAGTAAGTATATTTGTGGAGATCCCAGGATCAGTATTCTTGGATACCTGAAAATAGTTACTTGGAGAAATTATTTTAAGACCATCAGTATTGGCCAAAAGAGTCAAGAACTGCAAATTGGTAAACAAATTGAACAATGTGAACTGACAAATCCAGGAAAGGTGACACATACAGCCATAAAGGAATGTGTGAGGATTTAAAAAAGCCTTGGTGCCAAATTGAAATGTGAGTCAAAGGCATGTAATTTATATTTTCTTCCAGCTCCCTTGTTGTATTTTGTTCTACCAGCTTAAACTTCCTTGTGCTCAAATTCAAAGTGATGCACAAATTGGTGAAAGTTAGACCCCATTACGCTTGCTTACATCCTCTCAACTGAAGTATAAGGGAATGTAATCTAGAGTAGCATATATGCAGCGTCACCACAAGAAGATATACATCAAAATACAGTAGCTTTGACTTTAACTTATACCACCTTCCAGCTGCTTGATATATTGGACACCCTTACAAATGGGTGGGGCAGAAGTAAGGTAGTCCAAACTGGTGTACGAAGATTTAATTTACACCACTTTCTAGATTTGTCCAACATGTCTAATGGATCTTTTTATTTTGAGTTCTTCTGTTCAAATCATCTCCCCACTCAATTCATTTTATCTTAACAAAAATTTAAAGATGTAAACAAAATAGAGAAGTAGCTGCAGTGTTCTATTGTTGTGCCAGTGTTGAACAATTGTACTTTTAAAAATGAGAAATTGATTATCTTATTTTAATAATGCTGCATTAAGAAGGAATAAAGGCTATTACCAGCAATTATCAAGTGTGATCCTTAGGAAGAAGTTTGTTTTTGTCTGCATCTTCTCAAGTACCCTGTTGGGTGGCAGTTTGGAAACTGTCATCATTCTAAGGTTTAAATCTTCAGTTAAACTGTCTACTGTTGGTTATTGAGATTTTTTCTTTAGATTTAATGTAATTGTGTTGATAAACTTTATAATATTGGGGTTAATTTTTTTTCCTGTGGGAGATTGAAAGACTAAATAGCTTTGTACAAATATGATTTTTTTTTAGATTAAATACTTATTTTTCATCAGCAGATAAGCGGCTTTGGAGAGGATATTCCTTACCTGATTATGCTATTTAATAAGGTGTACATTTTAAAAGATGAAAGTGATTAACCATTGGAATAATTTACCAAGGGGTGTGGTGGATTCTCTATTGCTGATGGTTTTAAATCAAGATTGGATGTTTTTCTTAAACATATGCTCTAGGAATTATTTTGGGGAAGTGCTGTGGCCTGTGTATTTATTACACATGAGGTCAGACTGTGTGAGCACAATGGTCTCTTCTGGCCTTGGAATCTAAGAATCTGTGAATACAGCAAAGAAGAGGGGAGTATAGGGTCTGGGACAAGAGCACAGTCTTTATGTTGTCACTACTGTCAGGTTTTGATTTCTTTCAATAGCATTATGTCACTTTAGTGACCTTGGAGCTGGTGTACTAAATAGTCTACAAGATACATAAGCTTGTTGCCTATCAAGACATTTAAAATGATACTTTCTGATTGGATTACATGTTGCTGGGTGAAGAAAAGAATATCTTAACATAAGAACAGCCATACAGGATCAAACCAACGGTCCATCTAGGCCAGTATCCTGTCTTCTGACAGTGGCCAGTGCCAGGTGCTTCAGAGGGAATGAACAGAACAGGTAATCATCAAGTGATCCATCCCCTGTTGCCCATTCCCAGATTCTATGGGAACTGTGGATGCATAGGCCTTCCTTTCCTGGATGGAGTTAGGAACACTATCAAGGTCTCTGTCCTTTGATGCTACACAATGCCTCATTAGCCTTCAATGGGCCATATTGTGGGCAGAATGCACACATTACCTTAATTAACACTTCTTTTCCTGTTTGAGTTACACAATTACAGAGGTTTACAATGCAAACACTCAGTGTAACTCTGTATCATGGGCTACAGAGGTTGTAAGTGAGATAAATACCTGCAGTATCCTACAAGTATTCCATAAAGTCTAAATGCTGAACACATTCTTATAACACTAATATCTGCTTTAGACTCTAATTTAATTTTACCCTAGCTCTTTGAAAAGGAGACTTGGTGGTATTAAAGGGCAAGCTTGGAATGCATCAGCTACAACAACCTACTTCAGTGCGGGTTTTTTACCCACGAAAGCTTATGCCCAAATAAATCTGTTAGTCTTTAAGGTGCCACCAGACTCCTTGTTGTTTTTGTGGATACAGACTAACACGGCTACCCCCTGATAGTTCAGAAATAATGGAGTTTTCGCCTTCTGACTAATTCTGTGATCCTTTAGAAAATGGATCATTTTGACTAAACAACCACAAGATCTGGAAATACTCTTAAGTAGCCAAAGGAACCCCACTACAGAATCCACCACACACTGTCCACAGTGCTTTTTAGAATAATGTTATTAAGAGTCCTGGACATTCTAGCAATTGTCAGATATTGCCTGTGATGATATCCCTTTTTACAGCCTATACTCATTACTAATGGAAAATAAGAGACACAGGCCATTTCATTATTTATTATTTTTTTCAATCTTTTTTCTTATAACAAATTCTAGGTGTCAATTTCTAGAATAAATACAAAAATACAATACTCCAGAAACAAGAAAAGACTAATTTACACAGTTGCTTGGGTTCCCAAGCATTAACTTAAATATTTCCAGCACGGGATATTTATGGCATGTATTAAATTTAATGAAATCAAAGCCAACAGGGGAAAAGGCATGGGAAGGAGTGGGAGGGGGAGAAATAGAGGGGATTGGAAGATGGAGTATGTGGATTAGTCTCCTGCCTTTCTTCCAGATGTCCTGAAGGGATCTTTAGCTAATCAGTTCTAGGAAACTGTCCCAAATGGATTCAAATTTTTCTGGGGTTTGCTGTCTATTTTATGTGATCCTTTCCTTCACAGCCAGGTCTGCCAGTCCATGATACCAGTCTTTGTGGCATGGAGCACTATTTACTTTTCCAGTGTGGCAAAATTTGATGTCTTTAAACCAGTAAAGTTCGGTGTAGCCATCTGCTTTGCTATAATGATAGCTTCCATTTGCAGGGTACATGGCCCATTATGCAGGTATCTGCTTTAAGGTCAAGTGAAGTCTCTATGATTGTGTTAATTCTTCTTTTAGTGGCATCCCAGAAGCTTGAAATAACAGAGCATGGCCAAAACATGTATGCAAGTGTGGTTTCTTTGCTCCAACACCTCCCAACCAGTTATTGGGGACAGTTTTAATTTTGTAAAGTGTTTGTCATGACCAATGAACCCTGCAGATGATCTTTTATTAAATGAGATGTAACCAGAGGTCCAAGGTCAATTCCTTAATTTCTCATATTGTTCTCTTCCAGCATGAGGGTGAGATTTATTGCCAGTTCTCCTTCGAATGATGATCCCTATTGCATTCTACTGAGGGTTATGCACATGCACCATGTGCCTGAAGCCAGAGTTTTTCAGAGTAGTCGTGTGAGTCGGTCCACGCATGCGCCCTTGCATTCTCTTGTGGTTTTGCCTGAGGAGATAAAGGGCGGGGTGGACCGACTACATGTTCAATTCCTTCTCACCGCCACATGGTCTGAATTGGAGCTTCTGCTTTTTTTTTTCTTGTCCTTGGTGATGCACTTTCCGGAAAAACTGTGTTTATTCTTGTACATAGTTAGGATTTTACTGATTTTTGTAATGGATTTAGTGTTCATAGTAATTTTTGTAGGATTAAGGATTTTAGGATGCTGCTTTGGTTTCCCACCAGCGCCCCCAGCACCTGAATCTAGGAACTGGATTATGCTGAAGATGCTGGGATTCAAGGTCTACACTTCCTGCCCTCACCTGTTTTCGCTCAGCGACAAGGACCAACATTGTCTATACTGGTTGGGGGAAGCCCATGTCACATCCAGGTGCAGTATCTGCCTCTCCTTCCCAGCCCATATCTGGAAAGGCAAGCTCCTCCACCTTAAGAGGTCACCATGAGGTTGCAGTCGGATCCTGGCCAGGGAACACCCCCATACATTGGCCTGAGCAGTCTAGAGGTGCGCCTCCTACCGCGGAGTCCCATTCTGGTTCCGCCAGTGCTGTGGATTCCATGCCGGGATCTAGCCATGAAATGTGGAAGCGTGCTCATAAGCATGGCAGTAAGTCTTCCTCTACATCCAAGAAAGAAGCTGCACCTTCCACAAGTTCTGACCACGGAGGAGGGGTGCATTCCAAGGCCCACAAGAGTGAGAACAAGTCTCATTGTTTGCTGGATCTGCCGGTCCCGGTTCTGGAACCACACACCCGTCCTGCATTGGGTCTGCCAGTGCAGCCTGAATCGTCAGTCCCAAGGCAGGCCCCCTTACCAGCCCTGGTTCCGTCCGTGGACTGGGTGCTGTTGATGCCAGAGAGAATCAGATGTGCTCCTGGGCCTCATGAATTGTTTGCCCTGGAACGGATGAGGTATCTGCGTGTTCCAGTCAATTCACCTGCTAAGAGGCCCCCTCTCCTACATCAGATCTGCCACCCTCTGCTCAAGTTCCTACAGCATACCCCACTCCATTGGCCCTGTTGATGGGTTCCTCTGAGTCTGACGATTTGGATACTACACATGGTCCGCTGCTTCCGTTCTGAAGGCATGACTACCAGAGGGTCCTGGTGGCACCATGGCAGTACCCTTCCTTGCTGCAGCCCAGGAGCCACTGGTACCCAGCTCCATGGACACCGCTGCAGCAACACCAGGATCAACCAGTTTGGCCATATTGGAACTTGTAGCCCCAATATTCCACCTTTAGAACTGTCTTGCTCAACCTGGGAGGGAATCCCCTGTCTCACCACACCGTTCTTCATCGAGTAGACTTTGGAACTGGGGCTGGACGATGTGCTGGTTATCCTGGTTCCAACGGATCCAAAGAGGTTCCCCTCGTCCCCGGACGCAACTGTGTCATCAGTGCCCCCCCCCGTACTCTGGACGACTATTGTCAATACCAGGAGCTGCTCAGGAGAATAGCTAATGCCCTTCAGCTCCTGTTGGAGTTGCAGGATAGTCAGCACCAGCTAATAGATATCTTGCATGCATTGGTATTGGCTAGAGTGGCCCTATCAATTAGGGTGACCAGATGTCCCGATTTTATAGGGACAGTCCCGATTTTTGCATCTTTTTCTTATATAGGCTCCTATTACCCCCCACCCCATCTCGATTTTTCACATTTGCTGTCTGGTCACCCTACTACCAATCAACGACACCATTCTCCAACTGGCACGCACTGTGTGGCGTATCCCAGTCACAAGTGCCCCCGCACTGAAAGGGGGGAAAAAAGAGGTATTATCCCCCCCCAAGGAGTCTGAGTTTCTGTGCTCTCATCCTCCACCTAATTTCCCGGTGATCCAGGCTGCTATGGAGCAGGCCAGACAACAGCTTTGGACTGTGTTTGCAAAAATGACATGCAAAACTAAGTAAAGTAAATAAGTATGAGATTTATTTAATCCACGATAGCAAAATCCTTAACAGAGCATATGAAGGACCAAAAGTATGAGAATTATAGGAACCTGTCAATGTTAACAAGCCTTAGGAATTATATATTTTGATATCATATTAGGTCTGTATTTTCTTTGTTTTCTTTCATGATAATCTACTGCTCCATCAATTTTGAATCTGCTGAGACTTGCAGAATTGGAGAGTCAAGGTGGGTGAGGTAATATCTTCTATTGGACCAAGTTGGAAGACGAAGAAAAGAGGTTTCTTTTTATTTTTTCCCCTCCCCATGCCAGCGTACTCTGCCTTTCAGCAACCTCTACAATCAAGCCTGGTGAACTGCATTGACATTTCTCATCAGTATTCTGCCTCCATTTCCTCAGCAGCACCATCTTAAAGGGAAAGGGTCTTCTCCAGCCACTTTTAGTGGTTAAGAGGAACTCAGCTGGCAATATTTCCATTTCCACGTTTGGCTTCATGCACTGGAGGGCTGCCCCCCTCCGCCCCCGGCCAGCCCCATACACTCCTCTCCGAAGTTTCTATCACTTCATTTTGAGAGGTTTTTCTAAGCAGGTACCTGACAGTTTGCTGTCTTCTCCCCTCTTCCCCCATAGTTACTGTTGGTTTTATTTTCCTGTGCTCCATGCTCCAAAATCTTGGCAATCAGCCTCAGATTTGTAAGAGAATAACAGTGAGCTCTATCGGAACCCTTCCCATCAAACTGTCACAGTGACCAGCTCCTGTTGCACACAGTACTCCAGGGAGGTGCCTAGCACTACTGACCTTTCTCTGCCTCAGTCAACCCACCACTTACCCTCAACTTCATCCCAGAGTTCTTCCAGAGTCTCCAGCCCAGGGACAGTCTCCTCTAGCTTTCAAGCCATAAATAATCCACTATTTCAGAGCTTGCTTGAATTTTTGGATGATCAGATTCTGGAGCTAACAGATTCAGTTATGGGTCACCTATTAACAGTTACTCTCAATATTTAGTTAATTCAGTAGTGATCACTCCATTATCTTTACAAGGGCAAACCTGTGGCAGATTTGCCAGAAATCTGCATATTGACCAGTGTCAGCTCAGATAGGTCTTCACATGGCTTAAGGCAAGTTGTCTCCTCAGGAATTCCAACTCAGCATCTATCTCTTGGAGTTGCAGGCAGTGGATAATGCAATAGCCACGCTTATTCCAAAGGACTCTCTGGCAATCACAGCCATTGATATAGAGACCATGGCTTTACCTTCTCCATCCAGGAAAAGCAAAAGGGGAAAGCTGAAATAGAGTGGCCAGAAAGATTATTCTGTATGTGGATCACTTTGGTTTCTGACTTATTTGTTATATTCAAAAAGAGTATTTTAAGTGGTAACCATGACACTTGTATGTGTCTAGAAAACCAACACTTTCCCGTTTTTATAATCATTTCTCAGTTTAAGGCCAATACTGAATTCTAATATCTGTCTGTTTTCAGATTTGTAGTAAAGACAGACTGGATGCATTAATTCAAAAACCAAAAGGTATCGCATCATAGGAGGCAGCTTTTATTCAGTGGTTGGAGTACAGAACAAAAATCAGGGAGCCATGTTTGGGTTTTATTTTGAGCATTACCATTGTGTTACCTTAGGCATGTCATTTAACTCTCTGCCTCAATTACTTCATCTATTATCTAATCCATAGGGACATTATGGAGTTTAATATTTGAGCTAGTTGAAATGATTTTGACTAAGAAGTCTTTCATTGGAAAATGCTGATTTAACAAAAAGGCTTTCTCAGGCCCAGATGGAATTTGTAAGGTGGAAGTGCAGGGGGCAGGATAGAGATCAGCCCAGAGTAGTCGGTAGCTAGGCCATTCACCTGGGATGTGAGAGATACATGTTTAAATCCCTGGTCTGAATCAGGCAGAGTAAAGACTTCAACCTGAGTTTCCCACAACCCAGTCTTCTCATTCTTTCCTGTAGGAGCTATTTTACTTAAATGTTCATAGGGCCAGAGACAGGGAGAGACTGACACTCTAGCTCTGTGGTAAGGGCACTTAGGATACAGAAGACCCAGTTTCAAGTCCCTGATTCAGTACCCTACCCACCAGGCTGTAGACTCTCTGGCTATGTCTACACTACACTAGGTAAGTCGACCTACGCTACGCAACTCCAGTTATGTGAATAATGTAGCTGGAGTCGATGTACCTTAGGTTGAGTTACCGCGGGGGGGTTGACAGGAAAAACTCTCCCGTCCACTTATTTTACTCTTCTCATCGGGGGTAGAGTACAGGGTCTTCACTTTGGTGGGTCTTCACTAGACCCGCTAAGTCCACCACCAGTATATCGATCTCAGAGCATCGATCCCAGCTGTAATCTAGACATACTCTCTCTTTTGTGCTGAATCGGGCAGAGCAGGGACTTGAATCTGGATCTCCCATATCCTGGGTGATAGCCCTAACCACTGTGCTATTGGCTGTTTTGGGGTCATTTTCATGAAACATTTAGAAATATCTCGTTTTCACAGAACAAAAACAAATGTTGAAGAAACCTTGAAATTTTTCATGAAACGAAATTATTTTCTGGCAAGTCCTAATTAATATTTTCATGTGTTCTGAGATCCTCAAGTGAAAAAACATTATATAGTGCAAATTATATAATTATCTTTTTGATGAACTCATCCATGGTGAATTGGAAGTATTAAGTAGCCTTTAGTATAAAAGTTAATTACATGGTGGACAAAAAGCTTCCTCCATTTTTGACTGCTTTACACAATGTATCGGAAGGATGTTCGGTAAACTGTAAGAAAGAGGCACTCATGATTTCTACCTGGGGCTTGTAGGTAGTGAGAAACTGATCATGTTTGGAAGGATTCCTTAGTGGGGGAGTGTTATTTGTATTGATTTATAGAGTGCTATACATTTACACGGCACTCTACAAACATAGAGTAAAACGTGTTTCCTGTTTCAAAAAGCTTGTCCTTAAGACAGTGATTAATTTTAAAAAATTACCTACAATACTGCAGAACTGAAGCAGTTTCTTTCAAAACAGAGGCAATTTTTCAGTGTACCATTTCAGATTATAAATGAAGCAAAAGGTATGTATTTTTGAAAGATGTAACCTACAATGAACAATACAAGAATCACTTTAAAGAAGTCTGACAATCTCCCCTTCCACAAGTGAATCTGAGCAAGGATTTTCAAAAGCTGATATCAAAAGTAAATTTAGAGTTACGTTCACTCATCAGTCTTTTGACAACCAGTTGCTGAGCAGGAATGCAGAACTGTTGGAACCTGCCCTGCTGCCAACAATTTTGTGCTAGCTTGAAGATTTTCTTGGCACCAATCAGGATGTATACATGCCTTTCTATAAATAAGTAAATAACCACCAACCTGTCTGCCTGTTTGTTTAGCTTTTAGAATATGCTTTCCATTTAAAAATGTAAGTCCTTACAATAGATATTGCTTGTAATTTTTCTGTCTTGATTGGTGCTTTTCTACATCTGTCTACTGGTTCCCATATTGTACAAAAAGGGTTGGGGTGCCTATTCCTCAGTCATTCCACCTGACCCTTTACAAGATAGGGATCTTATCACAGTATGTAAGTATTTTAAAGGACCAAACCAGGATCTACAGAAAGGATTTCTCATGTTCCCAGCTTGGGAGGGTGGTAATGATTAGAAGATATTTGGAAGGGCGGTTTCTGCTTGAGTGATTTGGAATAGTGTGCTGAAAGACATAGTGGAAGCAGATTGTACTGATACCTTTAAAGAGATATTTATTTGTCATCCAATAATATGAGTATGTCAGCTAAAACAGGGTTTACGCACTGACAAATAGGTTTAATTTTGGTAGGCCTATTGTTTTCTACATCCTTAAAATGTTACGTTTATCAGCGTCCACTTCAGAAGGTCAGGAGTGTCTTTGCTTAGGGTACATCTACACTACAGCGGGGAGTCGATTTAAGATACGCAAATTCAGCTACGTGAATAGCGTAGCTGAATTCGACGTATTGCAGCCGACTTACTCCGTTGTGAGGACGGCGGCAAAATCGACTTCTGCCGCTTTTTGTCGGCGGCGCTTACTACCACCTCCGCTGGTGGAGTTAGAGCGCCGATTCGGGGATCGATTGTCGCGTCCCGACGGGACGCGATAAATCGATCCCCGAGAGGTCGATTTCTACCCGCCGATTCAGGCGGGTAGTATAGACCAGACCTTAGAACACTAATATGTGCCCCTTCAGTTCTAGAGAAACTTAGGCTATGTCTACACGGCATAGCTTACAATGGCACGGCAGTGCCGCTGCAGCCGCGCCATTGTAAGGTGCACTGTGTGGCCACTCTTTATCGCAGGGAGAGAGCAAGGGGTGGAAGCTTCATTGCCAGGAGCACGACTCCTGCCGACAAAGTGCTGTCCACACCGGCACTTTTTGTTGCTCAAACTTTTGTCATTCAGGGGGTGTTTTTTCTCACCCCTGAGTGACAAAAATTTTTAGCAATGAAAGTGCCAGTGTAGACAAAGCCTTAGTGTTGTAAGGTTATATATGTCTGCGAAGGTCCACTGAATCTTACAGCAGTTGAATACATCCAAACAACAAAACATCTTCCAGAGGTCCATTAGCACATGCTTTCCCTTTTTGGATAACTTACTAAGACTTCTGTGGTTTGTAGATGCATCTTACAAATAAAGAATTATAATTGCTGTCAGGGAAGAGTTCAACCCAAGGTTTAGAAAGAGGTTAACACCAATAAAACTTTGACAGGAAATAAAACATGTTGGTAAGGTAAGTCAGAGGAAAGAAAGTACTAACTTACATTCTTCTGACTGCATGCTGCCAGTAAATTCAAAAGCTACATGTGGCTCCTCTGGAGCTGCTTATCTGCTCTCCTGTGGAGTGGAGAATGGAGAGTGAGGACAAAAAATAAAAGTAGTTCAGGAATCTGTTTATTTCTTTGCTTAATGTAGAAAAAACAGAAGGAAAATGTTCTCATTTCTAATGGAGCAAATTCACATGCCATCTGCTTTATAAAGCATTTTAGTAAATAGATAATGTATTTAGCATGATGGTGCAGCTGTCCTCTTGGAGTGAATAAACTGAGCTTTACATTCTAAAAACAGCTCTTTAAAGTGCCTCCATTCCAGTGACTGTAATCTTGCAAATTCTATTTCTTTTCTGTTTTGTTCTTAGAGAATACTGCCTTTTCTCAGCTATGATGTGATCACCTAACATCGCATCTGTCATAACTATAAAGGGAAGGGTAGCAGCCCTCCTGTGTACAATACTATAAAATCCCTCCTGGCCAGAGACTCCAAAATCCTTTTCCCTGTAAAGGGTTAAGAAGCTCAGGTAACCTGGCTGGCATCTGACCCAAAGGACCAATAAGGGGACAAGATACTTTCAAATCTTGGCGGGGGGAAGGCTTTTGTTTGTGCTCTTTGTTTTGGGGTTTGTTTGCTCTTGGGACTGAGAGGGACCAGACATCAATCCAGGTTCTCCAAATCTTTCTGAACAAGTCTCTCATATTTCAAACTTGTAAGTAAACAGCCAGGCAAGGCGTGTTAGTTTTTATCTTTGTTTTCTCAACTTGTAAATGTACCTTTTTGCTAGAGTGTTTATCTCTGTTTGCTGTAACTTTGAACCTAAGGCTAGAGGGGATTCCTCTGGGCTCTTTAAGTTTGATTACCTTGTAAAGTTAATTTCCCTCCTGATTTTACAGAGATGATTTTTACCTTTTTCTTTAATTAAAAGCCTTCTTTTTAAGAACCTGATTGATTTTTTCCTTGTTTTTAGATCCAAGGGGGTTGGATCTTGATCCACCAGGAGTTGGTGGGAGAAAAGGAGAAATTAACCATCCCCCTCCTGTTTTAAGATCCAAGGGGTTTGGATCTGTATTCACCAGGGAATTGGTGAAGAGTCTCTCAAGGCTACCCAGGGAAGGGAATTAGCATTTTGGGAGTGGTGGCAGCGGACCAGATCTAAGCTGGTAGTTAAGCTTAGAAGTTTTCATGCAGGCCCCCACATTTGTACCCTAAAGTTCAAAGTGGGGAAGCAGCCTTGACATGGTGGCAGAGCGGTGGGATCATTTTAAACCAAAAGCCAGTAAGATTTTCTTTTCTCCTTTCTAGCTGCTTGGAAAGCAGAGCTGAAGGTAGATGCATATCTTATCTCTCCTTGCCTGAAGGCAGAGGTGTTACGTTTTTTTAACAAGGGTCTTGTTAAGAGCAGGGGTCAAGCAGTGAGCAAACAGCTGGCAAAAGGAATTTACAAGCTAAATTGTTTTTTTTCTTTTTACCTCTCGGGGATAGCTAGTTAAAAAGTTTCTGTTGCCTGAGCTGAGTGCATCCCAGTTTCAGTGAACTGCAGAGGGGGTGTGACCCAGCACAAGAAAACAGGAAAATGAGTACCAGTGACGTAGTTAACAAACTAGAACTGGTCAGACTAGAAGCAGAAGAAAATGAAAAGAAACATCAGAGACTGCTCCAATTAAAAAAACTCGAAAAAGAAGCTGCTATGGAGCAGAGAGAAAGAGAAGAGAAAACCAAAGAGGAGGCCCATGAAAGAGAAGAAAAAGCCAAAGAGGAGGCCCACAAGAGAGCTATGGAGCAAAAAGAAAAAGAGATGGAGCTGAGCGAAAAAGAGATGAAGCATGAACTGGAATTAGCACGGGCTAATCCGGATATACCAGCCAATCCTAGCAACCCCTCTCCAGGTACCACTTTCCATCCCAGAAAATTCCCCACCTAGAAGGCAGGCGATGATACTGAGGCCTTCTTAGAAAATTTTGAAAGGGCCTGCCTTGGGTACAGCATCACTACAGACCAGTACATGGTAGAGCTGAGGCCGCAGCTCAGTGGACCCTTAGCAGAGGTGGCGGCTGAAATGCCTAAGGAACACATGAACAGTTATGAACTTCTTAAAAACAAGGCCAGAAACAAGGCCAGAATCAGAATGGGGCTAACACCCGAGCATGCCCGTCAGCGGTTCAGAACCGTAAGGTGGAAACCCGATGTGTCATTTACCCGACATGCCTACCACATTGGGAAAAATTGGGATGCCTGGATATCGGGAGCAAATGTTAAATCTACAGAAGAGTTGCCCTTCCTAATGCAAATGGAGCAGTTTTTAGAGGGTGTTCCTGAGGAAATAGAAAGGTACATCCTAGATGGGAAGCCCAAAACTGTAACCGAGGCAGGGGAGATTGGAGCCAAATGGGTGGAGGTGGCAGAAAAGAAAAAAACTAGTAGCAGTTGGAGCGAATATCAGAAGGGGCAACCCGAAACAAAACCTTATCACCGGGGACAACCCAAGATCCCACCTACATCTCAAGGGAAACTCCAGATGCCTTCTCACCCCACCACACCAGTCTCCACCAACCAACATCGCCCCGGTGATACCTTAGCAGGGTGATGTGTTAAATGTAATGAACTGGGACATATAAAGACTTATTGCCCCAAGAACCCCAACCGATTACAGTTCATTACACCACAATCACACCAAAGATCCCCAGACCCAGATGCCTCTCTCATACCCTCGGAGCGAAGGGAAACCTTGAGAGTGGGCGGAAAGAAGGTTATCGCTTGGAGGGACACTGGGGCACAAGTGTCGACTATCCACCAATCCCTAGTGGACCCCAAACTCATCAAACTGGAGGCTCCAGTGACAATTCAACCCTTCATGTCACAGTCTGTAACCTTGCCTACAGCCAAGTTGCATGTCCAGTACAAGGGATGGTCAGGAATGTGGACTTTTGCAGTCTATGACAATTATCCCATCCCCATGCTGCTGGGGGAAGACTTGGCCAACCATGTGAATCTAGCCAAAAGTGTGGGAATGGTCACCCGAAGCCAGGCTAAGCAAGCTTTCACCCCATCCCTGTTCCTGAGCTGTCCACCAGGGCCCAGTCTGTGTTACCAGAGACCCAGACAAAGGTGGTGGAACCGGATCCCCTGCCAACGACTGCAACAGCCGTAGTGGATCCAATCCCAGAGACCCAGCCAAAGCCAGTCCCAGAACCGGAACTGGCAACACAACCAGCGCCAGAACCGGCAACACAACCAGTGCCAGAACCATTGCCAGCACTGAGTACAGCGTTTGCAAACCCGTCTACAACTCCAACGCCAGAGGGCACTAGCGAGCCTGAACTGGCAGTAGCCGCAGATAACCCTATCCAAGAGGCTTAGCCAGAGCCTGAAATACAACATAGTGCACCAGCGGACAGCGGTTCACAGTCAATAGAAACAGCCCCAGCACCTGCATCGCTTCCAGAGGGCCCAAGCCCAAGTCCACAGTCCAAGGAGGAACTGATGTCTCCAGCATCAAGGGAACAGTTCCAGGCGGAGCAGGAAGCAGATGACAGCCTTCAGAAAGCTTGGGCGGCGGCACGGAGCACCCCACCGCCTCTCAGCTCTTCTAACTGATCCCGGTTTGTTGTAGAACAAGGACTTTTATACAAGGAGACTCTTTCTGGTGGGCACCAGGAGGACTGGCATCCTCAAAGACAGTTGGTAGTTCCCACTAAGTATCGGGTAAAGCTCTTGAGCTTAGCCCATGATCATCCCAGTGGCCATTCTGGGGTGAACAGAACCAAAGACTGGTTGGGGAAGTCCTTCCATTGGGAGGGAATGGGCAAGGATGTTGCTAATTATGTCCGGTCTTGTGAGGTGTGCCAACGAGTGGGAAAGCCCCAAGACCAGGTCAAAGCCCCTCTCCAGCCACTACCCATAATTGAAGTCCCATTTCAGCAAGTAGCTGTAGATATTCTGGGTCCTTTTCCAAAGAAGACCCCCAGAGGAAAGCAGTACATACTGACTTTCAGGGATTTTGCTACCCGATGGCCTGAAGCAGTACCCTTAAGCAACACCAGGGCTAAAAGTGTATGCCAGGCATTAGCAGACATTTTCGCCAGGGTAGGTTGGTCTTCTGACATCCTTACAGATTCGGGAACTAATTTCCTGGCAGGGACCATGAAAAACCTGTGGGAAGCTCATGGGGCGAATCACTTGGTTGCCACCCCTTACCACCATCAAACCAATGGCCTGGTGGACAGGTTTAATGGAACTTTGGGGGCCATGATACGTAAATTCGTAAATGAACACTCCAATGATTGGGACCTAGTGTTGCAGCAGTTGCTTTTTGCCTACAGGGCTGTACCACATCCCAGTTTAGGGTTTTCACCATTTGAACTTGTGTATGGCCGCGAGGTTAAGGGGCCATTACAGTTGGTGAAGCAGCAATGGGAGGGGTTTACGCCTTCTCCAGGAACTAACATTCTAGACTTTGTAAGTAACCTACAAAGCACCCTCTGACACTCTTTAGCTCTTGCTAAAGAAAACCTAAAGGATTCTCAGAAAGAGCAAAAGGCCTGGTATGATAAACATTCCAGAGAACGGTCCTTCAAAGTAGGAGACCAAGTCATGATCTTAAAGGCGCTCCAGGCCCATAAAATGGAAGCGTCGTGGGAAGGACCATTCATGGTCCAGGAGGGCCTAGGAGCTGTTAACTATCTCATAGCCTCCCCCACCTCCAACATAAAGCCTAAGGTATACCATGTTAATTCTCTTAAGCCCTTTTATTCCAGAGAATTAAAGGTTTCCCAGTTTACAGCCCAGGAAACAGATAACGCGGAGTGGCCTGAAGGTGTCTACTACAAAGGAAAAAGTAATGGTGGCGTGGAAGAGGTGAACCTCTCTGCGACCCTTGGACATCTGCAGCGGCAGCAGATCAAGGAGCTGTGCACTAGCTTTGCGCCAATGTTCTCAGCCACCCCAGGACGGACCGAACGGGCATACCACTCCATTGACACAGGTAATGCTCACCCAATTAGAACCCCACCCTACCGGGAGTCACCTCATGCCCAAACTGCTATAAACAGGGAGATCCAGGACATGCTACAGATGGGTATAATACACCCCTCTAAGAGTGCATGGGCATCTCCAGTGGTTCTAGTTCCCAAACCAGATGGGGAAATACGCTTTTGCATGGACTACCGTAAGCTAAATGCTGTAACTCATCCTGACAACTATCCAATGCCACGCACAGATGAGCTATTGGAGAAATTGGGACATGCCCAATTCATCTCTACCTTAGACTTAACCAAGGGGTACTGGCAAGTACCACTAGATGAACCCGCCAAGGAAAGGTCAGCCTTCGTCACCCAGGCAGGGGTGTACGAATTTAATGTACTCCCTTTCGGGCTGCGAAATGCACCCACCACCTTCCAAAGACTTGTAGATGGTCTCCTAGCGGGATTGGGAGAATCTGCAGTTGCCTACCTCGATGATGTGGCCATTTTTTCTGATTCATGGGCAGAACACCTGGAGCACCTGGAAAAAGTCTTTGAGCGCATCCGGCAGGCAGGACTAACTGTTAAGGCTAAAAAGTGTCAAATAGGCCAAAACAGAGTGACTTACCTGGGACACCAGGTGGGTCAAGGAACTATAAATCCCCTACAGGCCAAAGTGGATGCTATCCAAAAGTGGCAGGTTCCAAAGTCAAAGAAAAGGTCCAATCCTTCTTAGGCTTGACCGGATATTATAGGCGATTTGTACCACACTACAGCCAAATCGCCGCCCCACTGACAGACCTAATCAGAAAGAAACAGCCAAATGCAGTTCAGTGGACTGCTGAGTGTCAAAAGGCCTTTAACCAGCTTAAGGCGACAGTCATGTCTGACCCTGTGCTAAGGGCCCCAGACTTTGACAAACCGTTCCTAGTAACCACAGATGCGTGGGAGCAGTTTTAATGCAGGAAGGACCGGATCAAGAATTTCATCCTGTCGTGTTTCTCAGCAAGAAACTGTCTGAGAGGGAAAGCCACTGGTCAATCAGCGAAAAGGAATGCTACGCCATTGTGTACGCTCTGGAAAAGCTACGCCCGTACGTTTGGGGACGGCATTTCCAACTACAAACAGACCATGCTGCGCTACAGTGGCTTCATACCTCCAAGGGGAATAACAAAAAAACTTCTTCGGTGGAGTTTAGCTCTCCAAGATTTCGATTTTGAAATACAACACATTTCAGGAGCGTCTAACAAAGTGGCTGATGCACTTTCCTGGGAAAGTTTCCCCGAATCAACTGGTTAAACATTGTTCTTGGAAAGTGAAACATATTGTTAGTTTTTATATAATCGGTAGTATGTCTAAAGGTGCATGTGTCTTATTAACTCTGTTTTCTCCTAGAGCTCCAGGAAGAAATCACAGCCAGTGTGGAACCAGCTGTCCAACACTATCTGTGATTTGGGGGGCGTGTCATAACTATAAAGGGAAGGGTAATAGCCCTCCTGTGTACAATACTATAAAATCCCTCCTGGCCAGAGACTCCAAAATCCTTTTCCCTGTAAAGGGTTAAGAAGCTCAGGTAACCTGGTTGACATCTGACCCAAAGGACCAATAAGGGGACAAGATACTTTCAAGTCTTGGTGGGGGGGAAGGCTTTTGTTTGTGCTCTTTGTTTTGGGGGTTGTTCGCTCTTGGGACTGAGAGGGACCAGACATCAATCCAGGCTCTCCAAATCTTTCTGAACAAGTCTCTCATATTTCAAACTTGTAAGTAAACAGCCAGGCAAGGCGTGTTAGTTTTTATCTTTGTTTTCTCAACTTGTAAATGTACCTTTTTGCTAGAGTGTTTATCTCTGTTTGCTGTAACTTTGAACCTAAGGCTAGAGGGGTTTCCTCTGGGCTCTTTGTTTGATTACCCTGTAAAGTTATTTTCCCTCCTGATTTTACAGAGATGATTTTTACCTTTTTCTTTAATTAAAAGCCTTCTTTTTAAGAACCTGGTTGATTTTTTCCCCTTGTTTTTAGATCCAAGGGGGTTGGATCTTGATCCACCAGGAGTTGGTGGGAGAAAAGGAGAAATTAACCATCCCCCTCCTGTTTTAAGATCCAAGGGGTTTGGATCTGTATTCACCAGGGAATTGGTGAAGAGTCTCTCAAGGCTACCCAGGGAAGGGAATTAGCATTTTGGGAGTGGTGGCAGCAGACCAGATCTAAGCTGGTAGTTAAGCTTAGAAGTTTTCATGCAGGCCCCCACATTTGTACCCTAAAGTTCAAAGTGGGGAAGCAGCCTTGACAGCATCTGTCTAAATGTCTTTTTTATTCAGTGGCATAATACATCATGAATAAGGTTAAAAAGTTCATACTTTTAATTCTGGAAGGTGACGAAGCTTGAAGCAGATCAGAGAAAACAGAGCTGCATGTGCATACATAGTATGTGAAGAAACAAAGAAAAAAAATGCTGTATTTGCATTTGTTCTCAGGCGTTGATCCCCTTCTTGTGGTCTCTAGTATATATTCCTCTTCACTTGTAACACATACAGTAGCTGTTCCCACTATATTAGGATTCTGCAATAATGTAGCAGACTGTGTTGCAGCTAAATTAATCAGTGCTGATCAATGGTCCAGTAACTTGCCCTGAGCCGTGACAGTGAATGCTTGCTTTCATTCGTTAGCTTTATCATGTTCTGTGATCTCTGTCAGAGATGGACTTACTTTGCTGTAAAAATGACAGGTCTGTTAGTATTTCATAAAAGAGTTGTCTCTGAACCATCATCTTTTCCTCTCAGGAGCTAGCAATTAAGTTTTTAAGTTGAGCAGTAAAAGAGGGGTTGTTGCAGTCTTATGCATATGTTTTGAATTTTTATTTATATATATATATATATAGTGAAAAAGTTCCTCCTCTATCTTGGTGGGTCCTGCGCTTATTGGCGGATTTTCTTGCCTCAGAGATTCACCATGTGAGTTGGGGAACAGTCCAGAGACCTTCCCCTCTGGAAGAACCCACAGTCCAGGTCAATTGGGAGGTTCCAAGAACCCACCCTCTACTCTGGGTTCTAGCCCAGGGCCCTGTGGACTGCAGCTGTCTATAGTGCCTCCTGTAACAGCTACATGACAGCTACAACTCCCTGGGCTACTTCCCCATGGCCTCCTCCAAACACCTTCCTTATTCTCACCACAGGACCTTCCTCCTGGTGTCTGATAACGCTTGTGCTCCTCAGTCCTCTAGCAGCACACCCTCTCACTCTCAGCTCCTTGCGCCTCTTGCTCCCAGTTCCTCACACTCGCACCACAAACAGAAGTGAGCTCCTTTTTAGAACCCATGTGCCCTGATTAGCCTGCCTTAATTGATTCTAGCAGCTTCTTAATTGGCTCCAGGTGTCCTAATTAGCCTGCCTCCCTTAACTGGTTCTAGCAGGTTCCTGATTTCTCTAGTGCAGCCCCTGCTCTGGTCACTCAGGGAACAGAAAACTACTCATCCAGTGACCAGTATATTTGCCCTCTACCAGACTCCTGCACCCCACTAGTCTGGGTCTGTCACAATATATATAACAAGCGTTTCAAAGTTAATTTTTTCAGCCACTTTAATTCCAAAGCTATCTTTGTGCGACAGGAGCACTGCTAAAAATCCACAGTTCTGTAGCTTCAGAAATAATTTGTCATCATTTAGCCACATATGCCAGAAAGTCTGGTCAATGAGGGTTCGTGACATATCTCTCATTCAACAATTATCTTACCATTTTTATGCAGAAAATAAAATCTTGAAACCATCGAACATAGTACATAACTGGCCTACATGTTATCACATGTTTTGGTTACTATTTCTCTCGTCATCCTTCTGCTTCCTACTGTTTGTTATACTCTCATGGTTGAGTCCTGTCTGAAATTAGATTATGAGTTATTTGGCAGGGGCTCTTCTTCTACTCTGTTTGTACAGCGCCTAGCACAAAAGGGACCTCTGGGTGGTACTGAAACACAAATAATTAATTCACATCCTCTATCCACCAGACATGCCAAACCCATGAAAAAAATGCAGAAAGTATGCTTGTTTTTGGCTTAATTGGCTTTTGAGTTGCTTGTTGGCTAGTTTTTTGCTTGTAGTTTGTTTGGCTTGTAACTTGTTGCTTGTTGTAGCTTATTGCTTCTTTTTTCGATTGGCTCCCGGCAAGCAGGGGCAAGGTGGGGGGAGGATCAGCGGTGCACAGCGAGCTCACCACAGTCTCAGGGCAGGTCTTCACCACCCGCCGGATCAGCGGGTAGTGATTAAGTTTAGTGTAGATGCGATAAATCGATCTCTGATCGCTCTGCTGTTGACTCCGGAACTCAACCACTGCCGAGAGGCGGAAGCGGAGTCGACGGGGGAGCGGTGGCAGTCGACCCCGCACCGTGAGGACGCGAGGTAAGTTGATCTAAGATACTTCGACTTCAGCTACGCTATTCTCGTAGCTGAAGTTGCGTATCTTAGATTGACCCTCCCCTCGCAGTGTAGGCCAGGGCTCAGATTGCATGCTGGGGGGATCTAGTCACATAGTGTTAGGGTTCTTAGGGATTGGCTTGTTTTGGCCTTGTTTTGAAATGGGATTAGCTTGATGTTTTGGCTCATTGCGAAAGTCAGGGTGCTTATTTACCACGTGAAAGTTGGCAACTGTGCTGTCCACCATTATTCTTTTAGTGCTTTGTCTCCATCTACCAACTCAAATAGCCTTCCTGCCTACTTCGGCTTATAGTGTAAGAACAATATAGCAGTGATTTTATTTAGTAAAGCTGCTGGTGATTTTATAGCACATTTTCTTTGATAGCACCATCTCTTGCATCAACATTAAAAGTTTGCTGCCTTTTTAAAATCTTGTCACAGGATGGCACTGCCCCTTAAGAAGAAAGAGGCCAGTGCACCTCTGACTGGTCAGCTGACCCCTCAGTTGAGCTAAATGAGAAGGCAGCTAGCTACTGGATGGTGCAGAGAGCTTGGGAGTGTCAGGCCTGAGAAGCAGTCAGGAAAAGGGCAGAGAGATCATATTTTGGGCTCTCATTGCCTGGAAACAGGGAGACAGGCCAGAAACTAGGAGACCTGGGTAGTGGGAGCAGGAGCTGCAGGAATCTCCTTGGTTGGGGAGGCAGTGGGAGCCTGTGCGGGAAAAGAGTCCCTAGGGAGAGAGCCCAAGGAGGCAGTGCTCAGTTAATGGAGCATGGGAGAATCCTGCAATAGGCCCTGAAACAGGAGGACTTGAGGGAGGAAAAGGGGAAAATCCCTTGAGAGCTATAGACCACAGTGCTGGGGAGCTGTGTTTGGGGGGAGGGGGTTGCCTACCTTTGAGACATAAAACCGCCTGAAAAAGAGACTAGGTGTAGCAGGGGGTTCTTTGTGGGTTGGGGATGAACCAGCACCTTACAGACCTCCTCAGTGCTTTTGACTTCTGCTAGCCTAAGGAGCTGAGAACCCAAACTTGGATTCTCTCCAGGGCAGTCTGTTACATTTCCATTCAATCACCATTATTATTTTTTTATTAAAGGGTATATTAAATGTAGAAAATGTCCTTGTAGTCAAGCAGCGGTGAAATTTGGAGTTTAAAAGTATTCAGCTGGTTCTACCTAAAATAGCAATTTCAGATTTTTAAACTTAAGAACCAGAGTAGTTTAACTCCATCCTTCTTGATTAAATATTGAGTTAGAATTGGAAAATTCTGTGCAGTGTCCATCGACAGCCAGTATTTTTGTAATATATTTTTCTTTGGAAATAATGTGTATGGACCAGATTCAGCATTCCTAAAATTGCCATTGAAGAACTTTTGTCATAGAGATGTCTGGGAACTATGTACCCTCATTCATTCTTTCATTCAAGAGTCAATAATACAGTTTTTCTAAGTGGAAAAGGTGCTGGAGACATTTTCTTGTTTAGTTCAGTTTTAGATCTACTTTTAAAATAATAACTCAGGGGTCGGCAACCTTTCAGAAGTGGTGTGCCGAGTCTTCATTTATTCACTCTGATTTAAGGTTTTGCCTGCCAGTAATACATTTTAACGTTTTTAGAAGGTCTCTTTTTATAAGTCTATAATACACCTCTACCCCGATATAACGCGACCCGATATAACATGAATTCAGATATAACACGGTAAAGCAGTGCTCTGGGGGTGGCGAGGCTGCGCACTCCAGCGGATCAAAGCAAGTTCGATATAATGCGGTTTCACATATAACGCGGTAAGATGTTTTGACTCCCAAGGACAGCGTTATATTGGGGTAGAGGTGTATATAATTAAACTATTGTTGTATGTAAAGTAAATAAGGTTTTTAAAATGTTTAAGAAGCTTCATTTAAAATTAAATTAAAATGCAGAGCCGGCTAGACCGGTGTCCAGGACCCAGGCAGTGTGAGTGCCACTGAACATCAGCTTGCGTGCTGCAGGTTGCCTATCCCTGCAATAACTCCTGCTGTAATAACTGTGGGTGACATTTGTCAGAGCTTTGGATAAGGCTCAAGTTTGGTGAAGCTGTATTTATTGCGCTAGCAGCAACTTCTAATGCTATTGAAGCTAAAATACAGCAACTGAACTTTTAGAACAAAAGCTTTGGGGGCTGGTTTGGCAACTTCATTGATATTGGACTTCAACAAACTAAAAACGGGACACTGGATTCTTGTCTTTGAAAAATTCACGATACTGATAAGGACATTACAAACTCAAATATTCCTGAAACTTATTCTTATCAGGTCACTGTGTATCGATATACTGATTGTCATAGTCACTAAGAGGGCAACAGTGTTGCATGGTTTCTGAATAACATATACTTGGTCCCCACTTATGAAGTTCTAGATAGCTGTTTAGTATAATGATGGCACAGGTATATCTCAATAACCATAGAATTGGTGAATATATATGCTCTGATTGATTGACAAATATTGTTAGAAGGCAGGGATTTTCAGTGGATGGTTAGTTCTTAATGCAGATCTCTTTGCTCAGATTAGCTACTATAATTTTTCTGTTTCAATTGCTCCCGTACTTCACATGTACAAGCTTTTTGCCAAAAGGTTGCCTCAATATCTCCTTTCAGCTGCAGTGTTTAAAAATATGTGGAAGAAAAATGGGGGATCCAAAAAGTAAAGGAAACGAGGCTGTCAAACTGATGACAGGAAATTGTTGTGTTTTAAGTTTGAAACCCTCCTCCTCCCTCAAAAAAAAAAAAAAAAAAAAAAAAAAGCTGTTGCCTTGTTTTTCTCCTTTCAAGCTCAGTTCTGTTCCCACAAAATGAGAATTTTGTCAATGACTTCATTTTAACCCTCTCCCCTCAATACCTTCTATAAGGTTCTGATCCCCATAATGACTGTCCTATTTGTGTTATAATTTTTGGTTAGGTTGGAAGAATCCCAACCCTCCCCTCCCCTTCCTCAGTCTGTCAATAAGGGTGTGTGTGTGTCATAAAGGTCTGAATTGTTTTTAAACAATGTACCATTCAGTAATATGCAGCATTTTACATTGTTTCTGAAGGGTTTTCCTTTTTAAATGTGGATGATAATAAAATATCAGTATAATAATAATAAAATGACTCTAGGATAATTCCTGTTAACTCATCATTACCCATATTTTGGGCTAATACACTTTTTTAACCTTCCCCGGCAGTCTTCTATAACCCATAGTATGCACTTTCCCTGTTAAGTGGGAAACACTCTAAAGTTACCATAAATATTTTCAAAAATATTGGGTTCAGCGTCTTTTTATTTTGTTGAACTCTAATTTTAGTGATGGTGCCAAATCAGCCCATACCTCTTATTCTAAAAGTCAAACTGCTGTAACAGTCATTCAATTGACAAGAGTATGAAAGCTGCTAACTCAATAAGAAATAAAGCTTCGTCAGGTTTGACCCTTATCCAATGCTGTCAGAATGTCATTCACGCACAATATAATGGTTGCTACTGTACTAAAGGAATAATTTAAACTGAATGGCACAGGATGTAGTTTGTTACGTAATCAGTAAGGAATAATGCATGGCAGAGTACATTTGTTGGGCAGAAAGCAGTGTTCTATGGTTTGTGATAATGAGCTAGATTTTCAAAGGGATTTAGGCACCTAGTGAGATTTTTTTTTTAAAGTGCCTAAGTAGGTTAGGTACCTACTCATAGATTTCCAGTTGAAAATCTGTCCCTAATGAATGGGAGTTAGGCACCTAACCTGGTTAGGTGCTATTGAAAATCCTATTAGTGCCTAAAGATGGAGATAGGCCCCTAAGCCACATGTCTCTGGTACCTGAAAAATGTAATTGTCTCACTGCTACCTGCTCTTCCACATTATTCTACGTAGAAAATGGTATAATTGTTGATAAATGGGGGCGCAAATGTAAGTAGTTCTGAGCCAGGTCAAAGCCAGAATTTGTTCTTTTGGACTAGAAGCGCCTTCTTAACAACAACTCCCATCTGCTGTTTTCCTCCTCGACACTTACCTTTCATTTGTTTCCATTCTCCTTCTCTGCCCACATTCCTATAGCTGTCAATCTGCCTGTTGCCATCTCTTCTTCATTACTCATATTGCCTTGACTCCATCTCTCCTGAAATCCTCATCACTCTCTTCATCTTCACTGCCTTAATTGTTGCAGCTCCCTTTTCTGTGCCCTTTCCAAGTCTTAACTGAACACGCCCCATCATGTACAGAATATTGCTTTATATCTCGTCCCATGTACAAACAAGTGCATTCACCCCTCCCCAATCTTCAAATAATTCCATTGACTCCCTATTCATTTCAAGATTCAGATCAAAATTGCCTTACCTGATTTAAAATTCTTGAACTTGCTCCAGCCTATGACTCTCTCTATACCCTCTTCCGGCTCAGTCTGTATTTCTAGAACTGAGCTCCTACCTGATCCTGCTCATAATCTTGAGTTTCAGTATGAGTGCTTTCTCCTTGAAATGCCTGCCCCTTGGAAGAGCCACTACTTCTCTAGTTTAAGCTCTTTTAACTTCTCTTCTTCCCTATGTCTCTTAATTTTTCTCCTTCTCAGTTATTGGTCGTACAAATGAATAATTTGCTCCCTGTAAACTGTATTTATATAATTGCTTCTATATTTACAACATACAGTATTTTGTATTTAGCTCTTGTAAAGCATTTTGGGGATAATTTACTGGAAAGATCCTATACCAAATAAGATCTATTGTATTTTTATTTTTATGTCTCAGATCACTCCCTCATCCTTGCATTGTTTAAAAATCAAAATATTTCCATTTTCAGAAGTTATCATAAATATTTTTTATTATTGACCACAATTTTTGTAGAAGTCAGGCTGATTTCAAATATATCAGACCAAGGTAAAGGAGGTATCAGATGAGGTGTTTCCAGTAAAGATAGGGAACCATTTAATGCCATTGTATAAGGCACTGGTAAAACCTCATCTGGAATACTGTGTACAATTACAGTTGCACAGGTGTAAGAAAGACAAATTCAAACTGGAAAAGGTGCACAGAGGACTGTTAGGATGATCAGGTGAATGGAGGGACTATCTTGAGAGAAGAGTAAAGAGCTTTGTTGTACTGCATGTCTGTAAGGCTTTCTGAAAATCTGCTATCATAGAACTTTGCACTGTGAACTCACAAGCTAAGCAGAGAAAAGCTGGGTCAGAAATTGAATGGAAGACCTTCAATATGTAATTTCTATAGTAAGCAGTGTTGGAAACTGATTATAGACATGCCCACCTAGTGATAGAGGTGCTGTGCAACTGAAAGTGCAGCCTCTCCAATGAAAGAAGGAATAGATCACGTCTGACCATAACATCTCATATCAGAAGGGTAGCCATGTTAGTCTGTATCCACAAAAACAATGAGGAGTCCGGTGGCACCTTAAAGACCATGAAAGCTTATGCCCAAATAAATCTGTTAGTCTTTAAGATGCCACCGGACTCCTGGTTTTTATAACATCTCATGAAACTTTTCAAGAAAGAATGGTTTATTGGGCGCAGAAGATGTGTAAGCCATTCTAGTCCTTGGCTTTTCTTTGTAGAACATGCAGTACCATACTCCAATATAGAATAATGGAGTTTCCTGTGTTTCATTCGAAGCTATTGTGACGTTATTCCAGGATTTATTGTTCACCAAGCAAAGTTGATTACTGTCTTTTTCTACATTATTATTATTATTGACAGTCCTATCACTTCCATCTAGTAATGGTCCAATGCCATAATTAGCATCCCTTTTGTTCCTAATATGCTTAAAAAAACTCTGTTATTGTCTATAACCTGTTGGCTATAGGTTTCTCCTTATGTCCTTTGGTTTCTCCTATCATTTTTCTATAATTCCTAATTTCTGTTTTATATTCAGTGCTATCAACTTTCCATCTTTTTCATTTATTATTTTTTATTTTTCTTCATAACTGCTTTCACTTCCCAGCTAAGCCATGTTGTTTTTTAACCAGTGTAGCCTTCTTTCTTGGCTGTGACCCTTTGGGCAGCTAGAGGGGCATCTCATCTTTTTGGGCCTGCTCTGCCCTTTATGCCTTTAGGTGGAGAGCCTGGGGGCAAGGACATCTAGGGTGCAGGTGCAGCCCCAACGGACACAGTTGTGCCCACTCTGCTGTTTTGTGCCCTCAGATCGGAGGGGTGCATCTCGGGTGCAGGCCCAACCCCAACACACACCGCTGGCCAAAAATATCTGCTCTTGCCCAGTTGGGGTGCATACACACCAACAGTGAAATCCATGTGGCCAATACATCTTGATGTCATTACTGGAATGTGAGCGATCTGGCCTAATGATCAAAGCAGAAGTCAGACCAAGTCAGATACCAGGAGATCAGAGTCCGAGACAGGCCAGAGGGCAAACTGAGCATCGAGTGTCAGGAGATAGGCAGGGTCAGGTTACCAGGAGATCAGAAGCAGGAGACAAACTTGAGAGCAGAAGCACAGATTGCTAATCAGAGTCACGCCAGGTTGGGGTCCCAGGATGTCAAGCCACGGGAGCAGGAGCAGGAAGCACAAAGCACACAGTCCAGAGTAAGGTGGATCCCAGTTGCATGGACAATTTCTTGTTTATATCCTGTGTTTATATAGAAGCTGTGGACCAATCAGGATTTTCAGTGTTCTGCCAATCAGGGTCCAGAACTGGAGTCCTCTGTCGGGGTTTAGCTTCTGCCCTAGCAACTGTTAGCAGATTGCTTGGTGGCAGGTTGGAGCTTACTAGCTCCTAAGAGTTCTGTGGACTTGGGTTTGAAACCCATAATCCCTTATGCTTAATGAACCACAATTATTGTAATGTATGTAAGTGTCTGTTCTTCTCAGATAGTATTGATGAATTTTCCTCTTTGTATTGAATTTAATCTGGAATTGTTCCTGCTTCTAATTCTTGGCAGCATGTTGTACTTTTTTTTTAATATTACTTATAACTATTAAGTAGGCCAATTTTGTCAAAGTGGCTAATGCTGGGTGAAATTTTTCATGCAAATCCTTTTTTTCCCCTCCCTGAAAAATGCTGGGTCAATGCCGGTGATTGTTTCTTTGTGAGCGGGGAGAAAAGAAACTTTTCAGATATGCTGAAAAGATTTGTTTTGGCATTTCCAAAACAAAACATTTTGACTTTGTTTCAGAAAGACATTTTGTTTTGGAATTTCCCTCAATTTTATTTAATAAAACCATTTTAAAGCCCTCAAAATCAAAACAAAGCATTTAGTTTTGGGACAAGCAAAATGTTTTTTTGACCCAAAATGAATTTAGTTCTACTTTTTAATTTATCAAATGTTTTTTTTTTTTAAATATTGTAAATCCACATTTATCTGTTTTCGTTTGGTAACCAAATAGAAAATTCAGTTATTCATACAGTTCTGCTAGAGACTTTGTGTGCCCAGATTTTTGGGTGCCATAAATGATACCTTAAAGGAGCCTGATTTTTAGAAAGTGCCATGCTCCAGCCCTCTAAAAGCTATGTGCCTTCACTTTCAAGGCTCTGCACACAACGCATCACCACCCTAACACCATCTCTCATTCAGTACTGAAAGGTTGACTCCTGCCTCTGATCAGCTCATGAGGCCAGCCTCAATCCCCCACTTCTTACATTTTCAAAGAGACACCATCATGTGTTCTCCCATGCCGCCCCTCATGCCAGGGAGAAGCTCCCTGTAATCATCCACAAAACTAACTTTCCCTCCTTAAAACTCTTCTTTGCTGTGAGGCCTACAAAAAAACTTGACAACAATTAAACTGTTGATGTTCTGAGACTACAACCTATCGTACTAACCAATATTGTCTCCTCATTTGCTTGCACTACCGCTGCCTGTCTGAATCCATCTATTATCTCTTTTTTTTATACCTGGATTGTAAGCTCCACAGGCACTGACTTTTGTTTTTCCCGGTGTGTGCTCCACCCTGAGGTCCTGCCCTGGCTCTGCCTCTTCCTGACCCCACTCCGCCCCCTCTCCTGAGGTCCATCCCATCCACCCGCCTGCCCGCAACTTGCTTTTCTCCAGCCCCAGGGGCTGCCAAACAGTTGATCAGTGGCCAGCCCCAGGGCTACAACCATTTTGGATGGTGGGTGCTGAGCACCCCCTATTTTTTTTTCATGGGTGCTTGAGCCCCGGAGCACCCTCAGAGTCGTCGCTTATGGTAAACTCTTCGGGGCAGAGGTTTCTCTTTTTGTTTGTTTCAGTGTTCCAAATAACTCTCTTCTGCTTGCATCCCTTTCTAACCTCCACTGATACAATCTGCTCTACCTTGTGCTTACGCCTCTCCTGATTGCTCCATTTGCCTCTTCACTTCTGCTATCTCTGCTTTCTTTCGTGATGCTCCTTTTGCTTGGAACATCTTCCCAGATTAACGTTCTCAGAGTACTTTCTTGTACCAAATGCTGGAAGCCTGTACCATGAATTATCCTGTATTATACTGATTTGTTCCCTTAGACAAAGGCTCTTCAAAGCAGGAACTATTTGTTCAGTACACTTTACCCATTATAACTTTTTATGTACACATAAAGGGCTTCAAATAGGGCATTGTGTTAGCAATGTATACAGATGTTGTGACAGCAGTTTCTAAAGCTGTTGGGGTGAAGTTTCTTGTTCTTGCTCTCGACATGTAAGTGAATTGTTTTAAATGGGAAGAAAATCTCTTGAACTGTATCTGAGTATTCTAGCCAGTATTTTTAGTAAAAAATTCCCGAATAATTTTTCATCTCAGAACTCAAAAACCAGCCTGGATCTGAAATTCTAAGGTCCCAATTTTGTAATCAGATCTGTGGGGGCAGATAGTTATGCCCAAATTTGGCATGTAGCGTGCACAGTTTTCAAATTCTGGAGTGAATAATGGAACTTTTACTAAGTCTGAAAAGAATACACAGCAAAAAGGTGAATCAAAGTTCATTATGCGCTTTAGTAGTATATGTTATCAGGTAACTGATAAACTGAGCAGAAAAGTGAATGTAATACATTAAAATTCCACAGATCATGCATCAAGAATACATATTTTAAGAAACACTGCAAAGACATCATTAACATAAACACTCTCAAGCAGATCTCTGCTTTATATCTTATAATCTCATTTGAGTGGGAGCATCCAACTGTGGCAGGTTATAAAGAGATCTCTCTTCCGGCCTGCAAAGAGCAAACAGAAATCTTATTAATAGCTCATTCTTTTACCTCCCTTGCTTCATGTCAATAATTGTGAAGACTATATTGCCACATCAAAGCATGAGATTTGCCAAGAGCCTCTCTCTCATCATGTTGTTCCAAATTAGTTATAGGATATAAAATAGTAGGGCCAAATTCTGGTAGGGCATGGTGCATAGCCACCTACCCAAAATATTTGAGCAAGGGGAGTGCAAGGTTGAAGTTGTCTGCCTCCATTCCAGTGTTATCCTGCAACAGGAGCCGTGGAGGAGGGGCTATCTAGGATGGAGTTGGGGGATGGGTCTGCTCCACATACTTGGCCTCTACTCATATCGCTTCTGCCCCACCCCCCAATTCTTGCTTGTGCCATCAGATAGAGTGTTGTGTGTAGGGCGATTGCTGACCAAAATATGTTTGCTTATCAAGACTGTGTCAGTGTGAAATTTTCAAAGTTTCACCTCTGCTTTCAGTTGACTTCCAAATAGAGTTGGGCATCTAACTCTCGTATTGTCTAAAGTGCCTAGTTCTTGGTGTATACCAGGGGTCGGCAACCTACGGCACGCGTGCCAAACACGGCATGTGAGCCGATTTTGAATGGCACGCGGCTGCCTGCCGCGGTTCTGACCCCCAGCCGCACTCAGCCCCCCCCCACCCATCACTCTCCCCTGCGGGGGCAGGACGCAGAAGCTTCGTCCTGCAGCAACCAAGCTCCCCAGCTTCTTCCCCCAGCCGTGATGCAGCCTGCTTTCTTGCCCCTCCTCCTCTCCTTCCCTGCGCCGGTCCTCGCAAAGGGAGCGGGGAGGAGTGGCAGCATGCTTGCTGCTCCGCAAAATCCCCGCAGCCCCGCTCTTCCGGCCGGAGCTCCAGCCAGCGTGCGGCAGCCCCGCGGCCCCTTGCTAAAGCCGGCCCTGGGTAAAGAAGGCAGAGAAGAGGTAGGGATGGGCCTTGGGCAAGGGGGTGGAACAGGACATATCCCTTCCAGCCCCCTGCCATGAGCCGCTGAGGGCAGGGGGCTGGAAGCACCCCCACGAGCCAAGCACCCCAGCTTTCTGCCCTGAACCCCCCCACCCCAGCCTTCTGCCCTGCACCTCCACACACACCCCAGCCCTCTGCCCTGACCCACCCCATCCCAGCCTTCTGCCCTGCACCCCCCTCACCCGCAGCCCTCTGCCCTGACCTCTGAAGCCCGCCACACCCCCAGCCTTCTGCTCTGCACCCCCCACGCCCCCAGCCCTCTGCCCTGACCTCTGAAGCCCCCCACACCCTGAGCCTTCTGCCCTGCACCCCTCCATACCCCCAGCCCTCTGCCCTGACCTCTGAAGCCCCCCACACCCGAGCCTTCTGCCATGCACCTCCACACACCCCCAGCCCTCTGCCCTGACCTCTGAAGCCCCCCACACCCACCCTTCTGGGAGGTGTGGGGGGCTTCAGAGGTCAGGCCCCACTCAGCCCGCTGCCGGCCTAGATGAACAGAACACCAGGCTGGCAGCGAGCTGAGCAGGCTGGTGGCATAAGATCAGCATTTTAATTTAATTTTAAATGAAGCTTCTTAAATATTTTGAAAACCTTGTTTACTTTACATACAACAATAATTTAGTTATATAATATATAGACTTATAGAGAGAGACCTTCTAAAAAACGTTAAAATGTATTGCCGGCACGCGAAACCTTAAATTAGAGTAAATAAATGAAGACTCGGCACACCACTTCTGAAAGGTTGCCTACCCCTGATGTATACAGTAACTCCTCACTCAACGTTGTAGTTATGTTCCTGAAAAATGTGACTTTAAGCGAAACGATGTTAAGCGAATCCAATTTCCCCATAAGAATTAATGTCAATGAGGGGGTTAGGTTCCAGGGAATTTTTTTTCACCAGACAAAAGATTACACACACACACACACACACACACACACACACACACACACACACACACACACACTATAAGTTTTAAACAAACAATTTAATACTGGTACACAGTGATAATGATTGTGAAGCTTGGTTGAGGTGGAGGAGTCAGAGGGTGGGATATTTCCCTTACTGCTAAATGATGAACTAGCAATTGGCTGAGCCTTCAAGGGTTAACTCTCTGACTCTGCAAGGCAGCAGGAATGGAGGGAGAAATGCGCATTTCCCCTTTAAGTACACTGCCTTGTTAATTAGATCAGCTTGCTGAGATCGCAGCTGCTGCAAGCTCCCTCCATCCTGAGCCCTGGTGTGTCTCCTTGCTCTATGGAAGATGGGGTAAGCGGGGTGCAGGAACAGGGGGGAGGGGGACACCCTGACATTAGCCCCCCTCTTCCTTCCCTCCCCCCCCGCACAGCAAGCTGGAGTCTCGGGGAGCAGCTCCAAGGCAGAGGGCAGGAGCAGCACATGGCAGTGGGGGGAGGGACAGCTGCAATTGCTAACCTGCTGGGCAGCTGCTGCACAGGGAACTTAGGGGAGCGGGGAGCTGATAGGGGGGCTGCCGGTCCACCCTGGTTCCAAGCCCCCCACCAGCTAGCTGCAATGGGCTGCTCTTCCTGCAAGCCGTAGACAAAGCAGGCGGCTGCCAAACGATGTTAGAAGGGAGCATTACACAACTTTAAACGAGCATGTTCCCTAATTGATCAGCAACGTAACAACGAAACAACGTTAACCGGGACGACTTTAAGTGAGGAGTTACTGTATGTGCACCCTTTGGGGCAGTATTTCCACAGTGAGGCAAAATTTAACCCTTAGCCTATAGGATATATTTAGATTGATCACACAAGCATGGTTCAGACTTGTCTTCAGTTCCATAGTCTCAGTACAGAGAAAGGATAAATATAATGTCTGTCTTCACATTAAAGGGGGCAGCAGTTAGTATTATTTAAATCCATAGAAATACAAATTTTAAAACAACTCAGTTTTCCCTGTATCTTTGATAGTAGCCCTATTTTAATAAAGTTGCTCTATGTAAACAGTACTTAATAATATAGAAGTTGTTGGCCATTTGTTTGGCACTTGCCTAACCCTTCCCCAATCAATATACATTAAAAATAACAGTTGTTTGTACGGAATGATTCCCGAAGAGCAGCATGACAGATTGTCATTTCTAAATGCTTGAGATAACAGTTTGTCAGAAACTTGTATTTGACCTTGCACCCATTTGTAGCTGACCAGTACTGTTTTTTGGCTAGTTATGGTGTGCATTGGATCCTCTCCTGTTAATATTATTGGTCATAATAATTTCTTTTCTTTCTCTTTGTTCTTTCATAACTTCAATAATATGAATTCCTGTGCAAGATTGTATATATAACAGCAGGGAGGAAAATGTTCATTTTTGTATACATGTGACTTTATTTCTTTGTGTGATTTAGTTTGTGATGACTTTACAGTTAGTTTGATATCAGGAGTACAATTAAACTAGTTAAGTTTTGTCAGGGTGCAGTACTGTACATTTTCCACCATGTTGCTCTTACATAGTACTGCTGAATGTATGTTTGGAGGATCCTCAAGATTTTGAAAATGGAAAAACAGTATGTACCAAATGTGGGTAAATACATTAATATTTATGCAGCACAGTTCCATGCATCTTGGAAAATCAAACACTAAAAAGAAAGAGTTATTTAAATTTGAAAGATGATTAGAAATAACCATTTGATCACTAAAATTTTACACTGAATAGTTACTACATATTATACCTTTCCTGAATTCAGCCTAAAGTTTCTGCCTTAAAAATACAAAGAACAATTTGGTTCCTTAGTGCATCGTCCCTGAAATATTCCCAAAATCCCCCCGTAGACATGGAGGCAAAGACTTCAAGACAAATTTTCTGGAAAATAATCACTTTATAAATAGCTATTTTTCCTTTCTCTTTTCCTTCTCTAAGATTTGCACATAAGGACTTATTATTTTAACCTAATTCACTCAGTCTAAACCCACTGAGCAAAATCAGGCTTGTGATGAAAATGGGTTAATTTTGCAACTATGCCTTTTATTTCTATATTATTTATCATAGAAACTTTTTTTATTCTTTGCCTGCCTTAGACTAACAGAAGAGTGAAGTATCAGAATTTTAATGTCTACGATATTTGGTGAAGTACAATTAACAACGTGTTTTATGATGATTGGCAGAACTCTCATTTTTAGTTATTTGTACTTTGATTAGCTAAAAGCCTCAAGTTCCTGTTTTAATAGTCCCACTAGGCCATGCAGAATAGCCAGAATGCTGTATAAAACAAATACCAGAAGTTGACAATAGCTGAATTTATTGCCATAGTTCAAAGTATTATCAGAGATGGCAATTATGATGCCTAATTCTCAAGGCAAAGAATAGAACAACGCAAATAAGCACAAGACTTCCAACAATGGAAAACAGGTGTAAATCACTCATTTGAATGCCCTAATCTCATTTCCTTCCTTCATCAGATTCTAATCTAGAACTATTTAGGATAATTGGTGTTTTTTTTTAATATTAGTATTCTCCCAGACTTATAGTCTCTCTTTTTAGTTTTTGATATTAAATTAAGGACAGTGGCAGTGTATCATTAATTTCTGGAAGTCCTAGTTTAAGAATATATAATCATAAGTCCCATCTCAGTATTTTTTGAGTCAGATCTTTATTCTATATTTATAAAATAAAGGTAAATTAGGCACATCTTCTGGTAAGGAGCAATATAGAATTATGTTGACTTGGCCATAGCATCCTGAAGCATTCTGAAGCAGAATGTATTCCGGAGCTATTACACAAGTAGGGGCTGTGATCTGTTATTACATCTTTTATGGGATGCAGCTTACTTCCTCCACATTTCTTTGCAGGTGGTGTGTCTAAGTGGATAGAACAATGGTCTCATCCCCTTTGAGGTGCTATGTTCCCATGAGGGAGCAGCTTGGGATCAGTCCGTGTACTCCCATGAGCACAGGGTTTGAAAATATACCTGGCCCTTAAATGAGTTAGCAGGGCTGGGGCAATCTCCTTATACTCTCTGTCCTCTCCTCCTCCCCCAACCATATTACACATCTACCTAAGGACCACACAGAATCTGGCCCTAAATTATCCAATACTGAGACGTTCCATGGGAATTGAGCTAGAGTGGATTGTGATTCACTGAGAAACCTTGAGATAACATGAATGTGTTGTTCTGAACAACTGCTTCCTTTTGATTTTTTTTATTAAAATTATTTCACAGTTTTTTTCTTTTTTCCATCCATTTCTCTCCTTCATATTTCTTTTCTTCCTTGTCCTCCCCAAAACACCACTTAGGTATTTTAAACTGAAGTATATGGTTACAGAATCAGCACCAATGAGTGCTTTTGGATAGATTATGTTGCATAACAGCTTTAATTTAAATTGTGTTGACTGTTTTGGAATTCTATTTTTTTTACAGTTCTTTTCTCTGTAACTTTAACGGCATTGTCATCAACTGGAACAAAACAAAGCAATGCATTATGAAGTAAAGTACTATGAAAGTTTGCTCAGCATCCTGAGTCTGTCTTGAGTTTTAGTTTTGTCTTGCAAACGTTCTTCAACAACCAGGCATCCCTAGGCAACCTGAAGAAATCCCTGAGTCTCCAGAATGGTATGTTCAAGGAGGATTCTTTCATTTATGAATCCTTCTATAGTTCCATACATTCCAGTCTTGATTGTGCTGACCTCTTTTACCCTGGATATTTTCCAGTACCATAACTTCCTTTAACTGCTTCATTCATTGATCAAGCAGTGGATAGATTTTTTTTGTTCATATACTTCAAAACAACTGGTTACATCTAGCAAAACCATATCTTTCAGTTCTGATCATACCACTTCAGTTTATAAGTTAACCATATGTTTTATAGGAATTGCTGTTTTGCAAGAAATCACATCAGATCATTAGTTAACAGTGATTTATATAAGAAACTGTGAACGTTCTGTCTGACATTTTTGGGCAGTATTAGGAAGGGAGAGGAAATAACATAGGAATGGCCATACTGCGTCAGACCAATGGTCCATTTAGCCCAATATCCTGTCTTCCGACAGTGGCCAATGCCAGATGTTTCAAATGTAATGAATAGAACAGGGCAATCATCAAAGATCAATCCCCTGTGGTCCAGTCCCAGCATCTGGCAGTTAATCTTAGGGATACCCAGCGCATGTGGTTGCATCCCTGACCATCTTGGCTAATAGCCATTGATGGACCGTGTTACACCCTGACAGCCCAATATTCACCACTGTCATGTAATTAGGATATGTCTTATACAAGGTATGCCTTGTTAGGTGTTATTCTAAAAGTCTTGATCTGCTAGACAGTAATATCTCATTGGATTGTATGTGCTATCATCGTGTGTGAAATTATGAAGTTTGGCTATGTATGTGTTGCAGAAACATGTCCTGAGGTTGAAAACACCCACAAGCAGCCTTTCAGGTACGACAGTAAAAAGGCCAAACAATAATAATGGCTTATTGAGGAAATGCACACAAGCATAAGGATTACCCCAGGAATTGTGTACAATAGAAACATCTCAGAAATAGCACTACGCAATGGGAACTGTTTGACCCAGGTCACAGCAAAAGAGCTTTCCAGCAAGTGGGGAGAAGATATAAAAGGGGGAAAATGACATTATGGGAGGACCTCACTCTTCCCTACAGCAACATACCTGGAAACATCTGAGGAGCAAAGAGTGAACTTGTGCTGTGCAGATCTTTCTATACAGTGCAAGACAGTATTATTTGGGGTTTATCTCCCAAAAGGGGTATGCATGTGAGTGCTGGGTGAGTCCTCTCACACAGAGCTGACTTCAGTCTGTGTCTGCAGCTGGGTGTGGCCCTACCTGTGCGTGTGTGTGTGTATGTGTGCGCATGCTGCAAGAGGCTGGAGAGCCTAATTCAGCAAAATAGGGAGAGGGAATCTAGACTCGTGGAGCAGGAGAGGCTCAGTGAAACCCCAGTACATCAGGTGGCATCCCGATGGGGGGGGGGGGGGGGGGTGTCCAACCAGTCTTAGACCTATCCTCCATTAACTTACCTAAGTCTTTTTTTAATCCAGGTATAGTTTTGGCCTTCACAACATCTCTTGGCAATGGGTTCCACAGTTTGACTGTGTGTTGTGTGAAGAAGTGTACTTCCTTTTGTTTGTTTTAAACCTGCTTCCTATTGATTTCATTGGGTGACTCCTGGTCCTTGTGTTATGTGAAGGGGTAAATAACACTTACTTTCTTCACACTAGTCATGGTTTTGTAGATGTCTATCATATCCACCCTTAGTTTCTTTTCCAAGATGCATTGTCCCAGCCTTTTTAATCTCTTTCCTCATTTAGAAGCTGTTCCATATCCTTAGTCATTTTTGTCCCTCTTTTCTGTACCTTTTCCATTTGTAATATACCTTTTTTGCGATGGAGCGACCAGAAGTGCACACAGTACTCAAAGTGTGGGCATACAATGGATTTATATTACTCCTGAGGAATTTTGCACCAAAAAATTAAAAATTCTGCATAATTTATTTGTCAAAATAACACTATATAAACATGCCAGTTTCAATTATTTTGGTATTTTATTTCAAAATACCTGTCAACAACAATATCTATAACAATATAGACACACAAAATTCCCCCAGGAGTAGAGAGTTAAAGAAATCCCTTGTGACCACCCAGTTCCTGTTTCTTTGCCCCCTCCCCTGGCACAGCCTAGTCCAGAGGGCCAGACATTCACACCCCCTACCTCCCAGAGCCCAGCCATAGGGCACCCCCCAGCCCAGACACTTGCTCCCCCACCCCCCAGAGCCCAGCCATGCCCCCCCAGACCAGAGACATGCACTCCTTCCTCCCCATAGCCCAGCCATGGCCTGCCCCCAGCCCAGACACTCGCACGCACCCCCTACCCTTCCAGAGCCCAGGGATCCAGAGGGAGAAAGAGTCTGATGCTGGGTCCTGGGCTTGTGTGGAGTTTCCTGCATGCTGCCTCCTTCCTTCAGGGTGTGCCAGGAACTGAAGCTGCCTGGAACCCTCCTGCTCTGTCCCCCACTCCCTGGGAGTGTCTTCTAATTGTGAGGTGTAGAGCTGGGCTCTGCTGGGTCCAGTAGCTCTGCAGCCTCTGTGGGGGAAAAAAGGAAATTCTGCGCAGAACATTAATTTCTGCACACATTCTGCATCGTGCAGTGGTGCAGAATTCCCCCAGGAGTATTATATAATGGCATTATGATATTTACTGTCATATTATCTATCCCTTTCCTAATGGTTCCTAACATTAACTTTTTTCACTGCTGCTACACACTGAGCAGATATTTTCAGAGAACTATCCATGCCAAAATCTCTTTCTTGAGTGGTAACAGCTAATTTAGACCCCATCATTTTATATGTATAGTTGGGATTATGTTTTCCAATATGCATTACTTTGCATTTATCAACATTGAATTTCATCTACCATTTTGTTGCCTGCTTGCCCATTTTTTGTGAGATCCCTTTGTAACTCTTTGCAGTCTGCTTTAGACTTAACTATTTTGAATAATTTTGTATCATCTGCAAACTTTGCCACCTCACTGTTTCCCCTTTTTCCAGGTCATTTATGAGTATGTTGAACAGCACTAGTCCCGGTACAGATCCCTGGGGGACACTGCTATTTACCTCTCTCCATTCTGAAAACTGATCATTTATTCCTGTCCTTTGTTTCCTGTTTTGGAATCAGTTACTGATTCATGAGATGCAGGGCTGGCTCTAGGCACCAGCCGACCAACCATGTGCTTGGGGCAGCACCTTGTAAGGGGCGGCCAATCTTGGGGTGGCAAGGGGTGCACGGGGTGTTTTTTTTTTTTTTTTTTTGGTTCGGTGGGGCGGCGCTTGAGGTTTTTTGTTGTTGTTGTTTCGGCCGGGCGGCGCTGTGGGGGTGGGTTGTTTTTGTTCTGGCGGCGCTCCGGGGGGTTGGGGGTGTTTCGGCGGTGGGGCGTGGCACTCGGGGGGGGGGGGTTGGCGGCGCTTGGGGGGGGATTCAGCAGGGCGGGGCAGCGCTCGGGGGGGGTTTTCGGCGGGCGGCGCGGTGCTCGGTGGGGTGTTTGGGCAGGATGGCGCTCTTTTTTTTTTTTTTTTTTTTTTGCTCGGGGCAGCAAAAAATTTAGTCAGCCCTGATGAGATGACCTTCCGTCTTACCCCATGACAGCTTACTTTGCTTAAGAGCCTTTTGTGAGGGATCTTGTCAAAGGTTTTCTGAAAGTCCAAGTACCCTATGTCCACTGGATCACCCTTGTCCACATGTTTATACGCCCTCTCAAAGAATTCTGATAGGTTGTTGAGGCACAATTTACCTTTACAAAAGTCATGTTGACTCTTTCCCAACAAATCCCAGCAAGTACAGACCAGAAGGCCTAACTTCAGTACCAGCCAAATTGGTTAAAACTATAGTAAAGAACAGAATTATCAGACACATAGATGAACACAATTTGTTGGGGAAGAGCCAACATGGTTTTTGTAAAGGGAGAGTCTGTACCTAGTAGACCAAGTCTCCTCCAGTGTCTGGAATGGAGTCTGAGGTTCATCATTCCTCTGCTGAGAGCAAGCATCTGTGAAAACCCACTGGTTAAGTGTCCCATCCCACTTCTGTCAGTTACTCTGTTAGTTCAAGTGGCAGAGGTCTGTGCAGTGGATCTAAAGGTTGTGGTTATCTATATGGCATCATATGTTGGAATTTGTTGTTGTTTTTTTTAAACTGGGGAAATTATACACAAAAATACTTTAAAAGAATATTGTTAAGCACACAAAAGTTAGGAAATGCCAGAATTAAGGCTGCTTGTGCACTCTTTAATTACATGATCACATATTGTTTTTTTCCTCAGGACCCTTGCATCTTTCAATGCACAGGAGGAGGGTGTTTTCACCATATGAGTAGCTATTCAATATTTTGATTTCTCCTCCCTGTTCAATGTGTGATCCTAGGTCTTTTTTACTGCATAGTATTCAAACCCTGCTCTGAAGACAGAATTATTAGTTTCATCTTGGGTTTTTATATGGCTCTCAACACTATGGTATCTGAGTTCTTCACAAACAATGCCGTTATTTTCTCAACACCCTTTTGAAATGAGTGGGTATTATCCCCATTTTATGGATGGGGACCTGAGACAAAAGTATCAGGTAATTTTGGATGCCCAATATGAGACATCTAGGACCTGATTTTTCAAAGTACGTAGCATTATATTGCGTTTCGTATGTTCAAAACACAGCTTCCGTTGACTTCAGTTGCAGTTTACTGTACTCGGCACTTCTGCAAATCAGATTCAAGAGCCTTAAGTGAGGCACCCAGAAAATGAGGAACACACAATTAGTGACCATCTATGAAAAATTTGGTTTAAGTGACTTGTCCACCATCAGATAGGAACTCTATGGTGGAGACAGGGATAGACTTAATTCTCTGCAACAAATAAGGCACGGGTTCCACAAACATCAGTCTTCTTCAATACACAACCTTGATTAATCCAAAGAGAACGGTGGAAAACATTATGTGATAATGTAATTAAAGATTATATCATCATGCATACACACAAGGGAGTCGAATTAAGATTTCATAGGCATTTCCTAACTTTTGGGTGCTTGACTTTGCAACCTTAAACATGTTCTTTTAACATAGTTTTTGTGTCTGTAATTATCTATCATACATGCTTCCTCAGTTTAGCGTTTGATTGATTGATCATCTTTAGAATCAAACTGTGATATGCAGACAGCCTCTCTTGACCTGTGCTCCTCAGCCTCAGACAAGGATTTGGTCCAAAGTCTATTATTAACCAACAAGTTTCCCGCAAAAGATTTTTACTAATCAGTTAGCTTATATAGTGTATTTTTTGCTTCTGGTTTTACAAAGATTTGTAATTTGTCCCAGAGCCTGAGGCAAACTGTGTACTTCTGGTTGCAATTGGAGGAATTTCAGGTCTCCAGAGTTAGCTTTTTTTGTTAATCCAGCAGTTGTGGACAATAGAGAAATAAAAAACTTAGCTCTGCAACACTAGCAGTAATCACCGCTCAGTTGCCTATTTATCCTCTGTTCTACATCTCTGTGGCCAAAGTTGCTGCTTCTCTGAGAACAAACAGCACATGAATATGGAATTTTGAAGCTACACTTCTTTAAAAGATAAAAATCTGGCTACACTTGGCTTTATATTTGTAAACATCCATATTTATTTTCATTTCCATTTTCACTGCAGTAGTAGTCTGTCTATCCAATTTAAAGAAAAAGGGAGAAGTCAAGGTGTTATTGAGGAAACCAGAAAGTCTAGGCCTACCAATCTAATAGTGTCCATTGTTAATTTTCTGTTTTCTGTATCATTTTTCATCTTTGTTCTTATTCGATCATTTTGTTTTAAAAGCCTTGCATTGCAGTACTCACTGCACGGGCTTATTCTTCTTGTTACCTAATTGCTTAACCACATTTGCCTCTGTTACCCATTTTTCTTTTTAGACTTAGACTAATTTCAATTTCAGTTGAATGATCTCCAGCCGTTTTTAAAAAAAGATTTCCTACCCTTTTGTGCAGATTTCCTAGATGTTAGACATAATTCTGTCTCTATCGTGTACTGTAGTAGTCTGAATCAGTCTGTTCTTGTTGAATGTAATACTTGTAGAAAACAACAAGAAATGGTGAACAGCATTTTGATGAAATTCATAGATGCTGCTGCATTGAGAGGTAATGCTAATAGCAGTAGAACAGAGAAATAATACAAAAAGAACTAGAGGGATTAGAAATCTAGATAGAGAATGTAATGTAGTTAACTTTGGGAAAATAGCAACTAATTAATCTGGGGAAAAATAACTTGAAATGCTAATAATTGAGTAGGAGGGAGAGACTTTGAAAGTCATTTTGTCAAAAGAGACCTCTTGTCAGGCTTATATGAGTTTGCTTTTCTTTGTAGTCCTATCATATTGCAATGTGAAGAACTAATTAGATATGGTGTCCTATTCTAAGGTACCTCAATACCACAAAGATGTTGACAAAACAATTTTCTAACAATAGATGCTGGAATGACAATACTAACACACACTGTGTTTCATGTAGTTAAATACAGTGGAAGGAGTTCAGAAAAGAGCACCAAAAACTATTAGAGGGTTGGAATGCTTGTCTAGCAATAAAAGATTTAAAGAGCTAAAGAGCCGTTAGTGACTGAATTACTACATTAATAAGTTTGATGATTGGCTGGTAAAACATTAGTTTGGTAATGCAGCATGTGTGACTAAAATGTTTTGAGTTGAAGGGTGGATTTTTGTTCTGATGAGCTTCTGATTGCAAACTATTTAACGACTTTTTTCTGTTTTATTGTATGAATGTATTTCTTGTGGATAGGTAGGGGGATTTTGGGGTAGTGCAGACAAGCTGGGTGCAAGTTTCTCCAAACAAATCCGACAGTGCATCTAAATACTGACCTTCAACAACCACTGGCTACTTTTCAGCAGACCGTCAGCGTAAAACTGTTCTATGCTGCCTAATGGCTTTCTGATATGGGTGTTTGCGATCTAAAGGCTAGGAGGAAACCACCAAACTCATTTTTGCTTGTGTCTTAAGAATGAAATTAGATAGGTCTCCAAGGGCAAAAGGTTTGTGCTGCCTAGCCTATAAATAATTGTTAAATAATCAAGACTTTAAACTGTATGTAGAAAAATACTTAATTTTTTTACAATAGAAAATGTCTATTTCAGATCATTCTTTGTCCAGTGGTACATTCCAACAGGGAAACACATTTGTTTGGGTATAAACAATAAAGAATTGTGTATGGAAAGCTGCATGACCAAAGGAGGCCCTCATGGGAATGTAGTTCTTTATCACATCTCTGAAGAATTGTGTCACTGTGTATTTAAGTACAAGAACAGTAAAAGTTATTACAATTAGTATGCTACGATCCATTGTTAGAATACTGTTCCTGTTATGACCTATTTAATTGTGTTCCTCTCAGGATTGTAGACAGTTTTACTTTTGTTTGTGTTTTTTTTCTTCTCCAACCACTCCCAGTTAAAGACTTCATTGGAGTTACATTGATTCAATAAACATCAGTGTTCTTATGGTCACGTTCATGTTTACATTTTAATTTTGATTCTTTAATAATAAATACTTGTTACATCAGCATTTCCAGTTCTCTCATATTGAGATCTGTTAATTGCCACTGGCCCACTGATAGAAGAGAAAACACTATAATTTACATTTACATTATAAATATAATTTACATCTTGTAAGCAACTTGCTAAATTATATCGGCATCTAGACCCCTTGCTGCATATGTTTCAAATTTTCACACAGATTGTTTGTTGCTGTTGATCTTGTTCTTTTTGCAATTGTTCCTTTAGTATACGGTAAAACCTCAAATGCATCTCAGCAGGGATTTGTCTGTTCGTTTTTTATCGCTTGTAACTTAAATGTGAGACTTGCAACTCTTACTGTTTCTGCTGTTTCTATAGCAACTGAACTTGTGCAAGCCAGCAGTATCACTTTGTTTCACAGCTGGCATTTTGTTTTCACAGTAAGGGGAGAGTTTTAGGAAAGTACAGAGTGTATTAATTGGGATGCAACTGGGTCAGAAGTGTTGTAATTTTTTACGAAGATAAGTTTGTTAAATGTTTCAGGGGTTTCTATAGCCTTTCTCTATTTCCTTTGAATGAAATGTTATCCTCCTGGGCAATAGGAGAGCTCCATGATTTCCTCTGTGCATGTGCTTGTTTCTGATCTCTTAGATACTATGCACATCACAGCCTTTGATGTTGTCTATGACCTAGAATGAGCCTTTCTTCATCATATGAATTACTACAAATCTTATTTCAACCACTGCAATATTGCCCATATCTATTCTTTAGTCTTCATCTGCCTACCATCTTACATGTTTTTTTATCCTCCCTTCTTGATTACTGCCAATTCCTCTGTCCTCATCTCCTCAGTTACCTTGTTACCATGTTCCAGCATGTCCAGTCTTTGCAGTTGTGATGCTTTAAGGATCACATATTTAAGGGATTAATTGTACCTTGCTTAATATTTAATGTGATATACTTTTCTAGTGGCTGTCTTTCTCTTCTAAGATGTTCAGGAGGTCTTCCAGTATATCATTTTGGCACACATCATCTTTCGGTTTTTATGTTCTCAAGACAGTGTGATATATGGCCCACACTGTTGAAGTGGAGCCATTTATTATATTGTCAAAAATTACACTTTACCTGACACTACTGACATACTACTGACTAACTGGAAACAGAATATATTAAGGCTTTATGCAATGATTCAGCAGTTTAATTATGTCATGGTGTCTGAAATTGGGCCTGTTCTTCCCTAGAAACACAATATCAGCTTGTACAGTAACTCCTCACTTAATGTCCTCCCGGTTAACGTTGTTTGTTATGTCGCTGATCTATTAGAGAACATGCTTGTTTAAAGTTGCGCAATGCTCCCTTGTAATATTGTTTGGCAGCCTCCTGCTTTGTCCACTACTTGCAGGAAGAGCAGCCCACTGGAGCTAGCTGATGGGGGTTTGGAACCAGGTTGCATCGGCAGCCCCCTAACAGCTCCCCTATGTTTGCTGCCCAGCAGGCTATCAAGTGCTGGGCAGTTCAGGTGTCCCTCTCCCCACTGCCATGTGCTGCTCCTGCCCTCTGCCTTGGAGCTGCTCCCGGAAGACTCCTGCTTGCTGTGCAGGAGGTGGGGGAGAAGAAGAGTGCTGATGTCAGGGTGTCCCCCTCCCCCTACTCCTGTACCCCATCTCCACAGAGCGGGGGACACACCATAGGGCTCAGGACGGAGGGAGCTTGCTGGCAACAGCTGCTATCTCAACTTGCAGATATATTTAAAAAGGCAGTGTACTTAGAGAGGGTCAGCGTACTTACAGGGGCAATACACGTCTCTCTCATACTCTCTCTCTCGCACGCACGCACACACGCACCCCCGGCACTTTGGAAAGTGAAGGGAGACATGCGCTCCAGTGGAATAGCGTGGGTTCATCCTCACATTCAGTTTCCGCAGGGACTGTTTGCAGCCACTGCCATGGGTCTACTGAATTGTCTCCTCCCTCCATTCATGCTCCCTGTAGAGTGTGTGGCTACATTAACAACAATGTGTTAACCCCTGAGGGCTCAGCCAAGTGCTAGTTCATCATTTAGCAGCAAGTCATTCCCTGGGAAATAGCCAACCCTCTGACTCCACCACCTCAACCAAGCTTCACAATCATCATTGCTGTATACTGTATTAAATAGTTTTTTTTTAAATTTATACTGTGTGTATATTATATATAATGTCTTTTGTCTGGCGAAAAAATTTCCCTGGAACCTAACCCTCCCATTTATATTAATTCTTTGGGGAAATTGGATTTGCTTAACATTGTTTCGCTTAAAGTAGCATTTTTTTCAGGAATATAACTACAGTGTTAAGTGAGGAGTTACTGTAGTAGTGGGTTTGGCAGTAGCATGATGGGCACATGTGAACAGCTGCTTATGATTTCACTGGATGTCTGCTCTGAAAAATGAGCAGCCTTAACTTAAATGGACAGCAATCGTCCATCATCCTCAACTGTGCTTGGCAAATGTCCTTATTTGACTATTTACTTACTATAAGTAACATGGGAATATTATTTGTTGTTTAACATTTATATTGTTGTAGTGTAGAGGTCTCGTCCAGGTCGGGGCTACACTAGACAGTTCCTGCTCTAAGTTGCTTACATTTTACACAACTCTTTTGAGTATACCTATGTAATGACTACTACTTTCATAAATCTACTGTGTTGGTGACAGACACCTCATAGACACCAAACTCTGAGATGCTTTCAACTTGGATAATGTCTGCTATGGTCAATTTTAAATTTTCAGCAAGAGTTAGCCCATTTTCCCTTAAATGTACATTTAATTATAGTTAAAAGTTTATCTTTGTGTGCAAAGTGAGAGCAAGCATCATCTTTTTCATTTTGCCTAGATTTGCTGAAGAGACTGTGTTCTATATTTTTTGCAATAACCATGTGCTAAAATTGATACTATCCTTGCCAAATGCATTCTCTGTTAAGAAACCTTGAGAAAATCTTCTTTTAACTTCAGGGATATGGTGTTAGGAATTGATAAACCGATTGAGATTATGGCATGAGTTTTGTTCACTGTCTCTTTTAATTCTTGGAGAAAGTCAAACTTGATGTCACCTGTTAAGTTGCCAGCAGTTTTAAACTGTATATTTAAACCAACTTCATGATAACGTTTGAATGAAAGTATCTAAAGTTATGCTTTGAAGGTTGCTGTTGTGTATCCCTCTATTTAAATAATTTCACATTTAAAATCTTGTTCATTTTTTTTGTAGCTGTTAATACAATAGTAGAAAATCTTCCAAGATATGTCTATTAATGTTTAGGGAAGTCTAAACCCTGCTTATTGTTGAATTGTACAACAATTGTTGTAATGTAATATGCACATTTTATATAGCTAATATTTGGAATGGACAATTTGTTTGCTTTGAACAGTTGCAGATTGCATGAGATATTTATAAAGACTTTGTATTATCAACCAAGGCTTAATCTGCACTAGAAAAGGTTTGTCTGTATAGCTATGCTGTAGACACAGTTTATACTGGCAAAAGATTGCTTTTGTTAGTATAGCTTATACCAGTTCCCCTAACAAAATTAGCTCTACTGGCAAAAGCACTTTTTGCTGGGATAACTGCTTCCACACGAGGGCTTTTGTTGGTATAAAAATGACATTTAATAAAAATCACATTCATGATCAAACAAAAAAAATTGTGTGAACCTAGCCCAAGACAAGGACTTCATGGGTCACCATTCAAGAAATCTAAATGTTCCTGCCAGTGTTCTTGGGTTTCTGCTTGTACCTCACTGTAGAAATTGCTGACATTTTAATTATTTGTAAGTGTTTTTAAAGGTAAAATTAAAGTTTAATTAAAAGGTTTTGTGCAAAGGACACTATTAACTATTATTGCAGTGTATTTCTAGCGAGAACCCTCAGGGATCTGTTCTTGGTCTTATGCTATTTAATATTTTTATTGATGACCGGGAAGAAAACACAAAATCACTGATAAGGTTTGCAGATGGCACAGAGATTGGGGGAGTGGTAAATTATGAAGAGGACAGGTAACTGACATAGAGTGATTTGGATGACTTGATAAACTAGGCTCAAGCAAACAATAGGTGTTTCTTTACAGCCAAATGTAAAGTCATATATCTGGGAACAAAGAATGTAGGCCATACTTGCAGAATGGTGGACTGTATGCAATTGCACTGACTGCCATAGAACTCCCTGGCATAAGGTTGTGGTGTTGCAGGGGTTCATATCTCTAGCACCCCCCTTCTCACACCCTCCCCAGTAACCATTTTCTTGGTCCCATAAGAGCCTGTCTGTCTGGGTTTTCCATGGCCTGTCCCTCTGGCCAGGTCACTTAAAAGTTCATCCCCTTCTAGTGTAAGAAAGGTTCACCTGTAAGTTCAAATAAAAATACAAACTAATAATTCTTCTGTTCCCTTGCGCTACTCTGAAGTTCTTTGCCTTTCGCCTGCAACCCCTACGTCCTGCAGAGCTGCTTCCTATACTGTTTCTTCCCAGCAGGTTTCCCCCACTATATGTTGCCCTCCCTGCTCCTTGTGGATATCTTCTAGTCTGACTTTACCAAGCCCTTCCCAGAGAGAGGGAACTCCCCTTTGCTCCTATCTCCTGGGTCTCCTCCCCCAGATTGTGTTCCCAAGTCAGTTTAAATAGTCCTCTCACTGATCCCTGCAGACTTTTAATTAAGTCGCTGGACAACTATCCACCATCTGAGTGTGATGGTCACAGGCAAGGCTGTGCCTGGCTTGCCTTAAAGGGCTAGACAGCTTGTGACAGAGACCCTATCCTGAGAAACAGTGACTGAAAAATTCTTAGGTGTCATAGTTGCTAATCAACTGAATATGTGCTTCTGGTGTAACACTGGCTAAAAGGGCTAATGTGATTGTAGGATGCATAACCAGGGACTGTTGAGTAGAACTGATGCAACTACTACTGGAATATTGTGTCCAATTTTGGTGTGCAGAATTCAAGAAGGATGTTGAAAAATTAGAGAGGGCTCAGAGAAGAGCCACGAGAATGATAAAAGGATTGTAAAACCTGCATTAATAGTGAAAGATCTAAGATGTTCCATCTGTGTAGGTTATCAAAGAGAAGGTTAAGAAGTGATTTAATCACAGTCCATAAGTATCTACAGGAAGAGTAGCAATTTGATAATAAGGAGGTCTTAAGTCCAGCTTGTGATCCAGTGACTGAAAGTTGAAGTTAGACAAATTCAGACTAGAAATAAGGTGCCAATTTTTAATAGTGAGGGTAATTAACCATTTGAACAATTTACCTAGGGTTTTGATCGTCTCATAAGATGTGTGTCAGTTGAATATTCTGCTTTTTATTTTTCAGAAACCAGCAAACATTCTGGTAATGGGAGAAGGTCCTGAAAGAGGAAGAGTCAAAATAGGTAACCCTTTCAATAACATATTCATTAGATATACAATGAATAATGAACTTTCTATGCAACGTGGTAGTTTAAAATAACAGAACATTCTAAAATTCACTGTATTCTTAAGAAGAAGATTTTGTACATAACTCCTAATTAAACTGAATATTGGCCAAAAAGTATGTTTGAAGTTAAGAATTTAGCAAGGATTTGACATTTATATAGATAATGAGGACATGTATACTTACACTAGATAGGATAAAAGTATAGATGAGGGCATAAACCAAATACTAACTATCAACAGTTAGGTAGAAATTTTCCTTGTGGCTATGTTTATCAATAATTGCCCAACACAGACTTCTTGCAACTTCTACCTACCATTCAGGTACCGGTGACTTTTAGAGACAGGTTACTGGACTAGAAAAGTAACTGGATAATTGATCTGATAGGGTATGGCAATTCTTATGTTCTTAAGTACTGGTTTTAACAATTGTTCACATTTTTGTTAATGCAATTACTGGAAATCCATTTTTGGTAAAAGAAAAAAGTTCAGTATTTAAGAATTGTGGAGCAATAGTGGAATTATTGTAACCAAGAATTAATATGGTATTTAACAATGCTACATTTCCTCAGACAATGTTAACATATAAAATTTAAAGAGATGGTGCACTTTTCTTTTGAAGATTTCCCTATACAACAAAAAACTATTAGGCATCAAAGCGGAAACACAAAATCACTGTGGAAGCTATTCATCACATATCTAATTATACTATGCAGGTACTAGGCCAGGGGTCGGCAACCTTCAGAAGTGGTGTGCCGAGTCTTCATTTATTCGCTCTAATTTAAGGTTTCACGTGCCAGTAATACATTTTAATTTTTTAGAAGGTCTCTTTCTATTAGTCTATAATATATAACTAAACTATTGTTCTATGTAAAGTAAATAAGGATTTTTAAATGTTTAAGAAGCTTCATTTAAAATTAAATTAAAATGCAGAGCTCCCCGGACCGGTGACCAGGATCCAGACAGTGAGAGTGCCACTGAAAATCAGCTCGCGTGCCGCCTTTGGCACGCGTGCCATACGTTGCCTACCCCTGTACTAGGCAATAATAAAGAGGATATCAAATTTGTTTTTAATATAGCAAATGTATGCTATTTTTAGGTATTGGGTGGGAATGTTCAAATCAGTTAGGATAAAATAGTAACCCACCTGAACTTTTTCCCATTCCTTGACTCAACCTGAACTTTTTTGAAAATGTTTGACTAAGTTTTGTGTTTATATGCTTCTACGGTTCTTTGTATTGGTCACTCCTAGAAAGAGGAGAGCTGAACTGTTGTGAGAGAACCCTTTTATTTTAGATTTTGCATGCAAAATTGCTTTAAAAACAGTTCAGGTGAGATTTGGATATGCATCCATGCTTTTGAGTGTTTATCCAGACTTGACTGTCTGCTTCTGCCAATGTTCCTCCTCATTACTATAAAGCCAGTCCTATATAAAAATACATTTCTATCTCTATATTATCTTAGCACTTTTGATTTATACAACTTGATAACATTTGAAATTTACTGCCATTAGAGTGTGTATTAAAAGGCATTCATTGGTGAATTCAGCAGAGAGGCCAGGATTTAGTGCTTGATCCTGCAAATATCTTAGGGCTTGTCTATACAATATGTTCCTGTGCAGCAAGCCAGGGTGCGAATCTACAGCACACTAGCTTGCTGTGCAGTTATGTCCTATGTGGACATTGCTACAGCACACTGGAAGTTCTGTAGTATGCTTTGGCTTACTATGATTTAAAAGTAGTAGTAGCCAAAGAGCATTCTGAGACTTTTAGCGCACTGCGGCAATGTCCATATGGGACATTGCTGCGCAGCAAGTCAGGGTGTAAATCTACAGCACACTAGCTTGCTGTGCAGTAATGGTAGTTGAGGGAACTCTGCTAATGTGCAGACTGAACTACTTTCTTACTCCTAGAGGTGATCCTTCCAAGTCAGGGTTCGGGTACATTAGAAGGATAGTACAGGCAAACTTGCACTGCCATTGTTTTACTCTCATTTTGTGGATACATTGGCATCAGTCACCAGGGCTACCCTGGCACTCCTGGCTCTGCAGTAGCGAGCAATTGCCTTGGGGACATCACATGGAAGCTGGGCTCCACAGGTAGGGGCTGGCTTCAGGGGGTGTCGCTGGCTGGCGTTGGGCTCCTTCGGGGGAAGAGACAGGAGCGTGTCAAGGCGCAGTTTGGAGCTGTGCCACCCGTCCTGTTTGGGGAGTGTCTGGCCATGCAGAGGCAGCCCAGCTTGGGGAGCAGGGTAGAGAAGGCTCCCGGGGAGCTAGCCAGCGCCCTGGCGCCCACAGCACAGAGAGCCAGGGACCCAAGCAGGGCAGGCGGCTCCCACTAGCTTCTGATCTGCCGGCTTCTGGTAGGATGCAAGCCCCATAGTTTGAAAACCTCTGTGCTAAATGGATGGCTGAAATCTGGGGGGGCACATGGCCCCCGCATGCCTGCCCTGCCCCTGCAGCTTTGCACCCTGGGTGGCTGCCCTGCTCGCCCAGCCCTGATTACAGCCATGATATAATTGTTTTACAGTACTACAGATCCACGGTGAAGCCACCTTTTAAATGTTACATAACGGTATCACTTAATGAAGTCAATGGAGTTGGGCCCAATATAATTTGAAGTAATTCAGTCAGATATCTAATAACCATGATTTATAATGTTTAATGATATTAGGTCACATCGTATTCTAATAAACATTTTGCTTATCATGCTTATAAATATTGATTGTCATTGTGTGACTTATGTATAGTCAAACAAATGTTTTAATATTTATTTTTCAGCTGACATGGGTTTTGCAAGATTGTTCAATTCACCTCTGAAACCTTTAGCAGATTTGGATCCAGTTGTGGTGACATTCTGGTATAGAGCTCCAGAACTGTTACTTGGTGCCAGACATTACACAAAAGCAATTGGTAAGTTACTGTATAGGGAAATGAAGTTGTTTACAGTTTCAGGATAACTGTATGTGTATTCCTTCTGTGGCCCATTCCAGAAGTGCTCAGTCAGGTCTCCCACTGTCACCTATCTCTGGGTGGCGACTATTGTCCCACTCCCCTCTGACCAGGATTAAAGACTGCACAATCCCCTTTTACACACTGTGATATCCCAGCAAGCCAGTCTGCCTAACAGCCAGCGCCTGTGCTTAGCTTAGGACAATAACAGTGTTTTTACCAGTGACATTGGTAAGCACATTTATTCGCAGGGCAAAAGCATTACAGAAAAAACAGTAAATTAACGTACACACTTACTAAATATACCAGAAATAACCTATTTTCCACATGGGGAGTCTAATAGGCCAATGTTCCTTCCAAGCCTTCAGCAAGGGGTGGGGCCTTTGATTGGACAGAAGGGTCTGTCCATTTGTTGAATCAAAAGGAAGACCACAAGTTAGTTTCAACTCATCCTTTTATACCAAAAGCCCCTCTCTTTGTCTCTGGAAAACACAGAGGGTGGAACTTTTCTGGAGGAGTTTACAATCCCAGGGATAATCAGCCCCCACTGGTTTTAGCTCCTGGAGGAGCTGTGATAACCTCCTCCCCCCCTCAGGGAGTAGAACACAGTCATACATAAACATTCATAAATTTTGTACATTGGTCCCTAAAGATAGTACATGGAGTTGCAATATCTGGCAGTTTACCTTAAGCTTCCTAAACAAGCAAGTAACCTGGAAGGCATAATAAAGTGCTGCAGAGTATGTTGAACAAAGAAGCTTTGTTTCAGACAGAGGAATTCTTTGAGTGGCCTCTGTACATTCCCACTCATGGGTGTGCAGGTGGTGAAACTTCAATAGGGGAGCATTTCATAGCAGAGCCTGTTGGAGCATGCTTGTGCCCTCTGCTGTCCCTTTCCTCATGGTTCCTGAACATTCTGAGGGCCAGATTATAAAAGGGATGTGGTGCTCCAGCTGCCTCAGTGCCTTCCCACTGCAGCAGCAGTCAGACCAGGAGCCTCTCTAGGCTGCTCTGTCCCAGAGTCAACCTCTTTGAAGACTCAGTACATTAGATTTCTAAATTAGTTAGGATTAGTGTTATAAATTTAGCTTATTTTCCTTATAAAATTATTTCCATTATTAGTTTTTATTACTTGCCACACCGTGGTGTGGGCTTATGGATCCTATGGTGAATTTGAAGGGGAAGAAGCCAGTATTTAAGTCGTGTACCTCTTGTCCCTGCTTTGGACGACCATATGAGATGTCTGGGGGAAGGACATATTCTTTCAGTGTGTGCAGACTACAGCGCTTTCACCACAAGAGCTGGCAAGAAGCTTCAGAACCATCTCCAAGCCTTACTGCTTCAGCAGACAATCACAGCCAAACCCTCTGGTTTCTTAAACCCTGGTTTTGTGAGTACTGAGAGGCCTGGAACAGTACCTTAGCCCTCGGGGAATAAAAAGTCCAAGATGCTTACAAAGGTACTGTCTTCCACTTCTGGAGTGAAAGCAAAATCTTAGGTATTGAAGGATCCTAAGCCATTGGATCATAATCCTAGAAATAGCAGAACCCTACAGGTGTCAGTCTGTGTTAGCATAGCCAGTTCTAATAGGAATGCCCCTTTGAATCCAATGTCTCCACTTCTGGATAAGAGTGTGGCACGAGATACAGTTCCTGTTAGCAGAGCCAAGCACTGTTCTCAGTCTTTCTTGGTTCCCTCAAGATCAGTTCCAAAAATACCTTGTGAACCGAGGCCAGAGGTTAGTTAGTTTTGGAGAGCTTTTGAAGGTTTGAGGTTCCTCGTGCCATCCCTCCCACCCCTAGCATGCCTAGGGTGCCTAGCATACTCAAGGACCCGGGCTTCAAGAACTGCATGGTCTTCCTCTGGGACTCCCTGGTCAGTGACAGCTACAACACTTGTTTGTATTGCTTCAGGGAAGCTCATATCTCACCCAGCTGTAACATCTGTCAGACTTTCTCTCACTGAACTAGTCAATCCCATGAGTTCAGACTCTGAACGTTCCTGGTGATTGCTCAATGAGACCAGAGTCTGACCCTAGCCCATCAGACTCACTGTGCATTGGGCAAATGCAACAGAAAGTGCCCTTTCAAGCACAGTTATCTCCAGCTCTGGGACCACTGCAAGCAGAGTTAAGGACTCTAGAAGAAAATAGGGGAGACCTGAAGAGGGTAAGAGTAAACACTCTCACAAGGACAATGTGAAAAATCCCTTTCTAAATTCTCTTCTAGGAAAAGGATTTCTTCCACAATTCACTCTGTTGGGTGAGATTCTGCACCGCAGGGCAGGTTTGTCAGAAGCTTAAAGAGAACACGATACTTGTTCTTTGGCATTGTCAGCCAAGAGTGCTCTGGACCAATGTCCACTAAAACAGTGGAATAAGGACCATCCTCTTCAGGGACCCCTCTCACAAGAGGCTGCTCAGGTGGTAGTACAGATAGGGACCATACACCTGGAAGTACTCTAGTTTTACTATACAAGACAAGTAGCCATTTTTTACCATCTCAGCAACGTGCAAATAAAAGGTATCAGAGCAAACACTACACAGATGCTCCTCAGTTCATGTAGCTACAGACCAGACCTTTACCCCAGTAGGTACTATGACTGGGAATCTGATGAAGATTATTGGCAGTCTTGGCAGAACCTTGAGCCAGATGGGTTTATTGGCCCTCACCTACATATTTTGGGGATGTTGAACATACTTGTCTTACAGGGACCCATCCCTCCTGGAAGTCAGCAGAAGCCTTATACATTGGATCCTTTGCTCCCGAATCCATCTCTGTCACTGGAGTACAGAGAGCATTCCCCAGTGGTTGTCCCATATGTTGTCAGAGGAAACAATGATGGGCCCCACTGAATACCAGGATGCGGATCTGGAACCTGATAAGTTGTCTTATGCTTTAGGAGTCCTTTCACCATCTTTCCCATAGCCTTGCCTTCAGAATATTCAGGAACGGGGGGAGGAGCTGGTGCCAAGAACATTCCAGATGACACTGTTGTGAAATGTTCCACAGTCAGAGTTGCAACACTGGCACATTCCATTGGTGTTAACATGTAGAGTCTGTCTTAAAGAACTCTAGGTACATGTGAATAAACTTCATTTCTATCTGCAGAGAAATATAAGCAACATCATAAAATATATTCAAAGCTAGTAGTTCCAAAAATGCTGCTTTTCACCAGTTGAAATATATAAGTAAAGATATTAATATATTGTGTAAAAATGGATAATGTAAAGAACTTAATTTGGGAGAACAGCAAAACATAACGTGTCTTACAGCTTTATCTGCAAGCTTAAGGATGGAGTTTGAATGACTGCTGGCTGAGCTTCTTACTAAAATCTAGTATTTCTTTAACAATTGATGTTATCAAGAAGATGTAACAAACCAGAACTCATGGTCTGTTCACTTATTTGTGATATGAACAAAACTGAAGTATAGAATGAGTTATAAGTATAGAAAGGGCTATTAGAGTCTCCTCTTAGTTTACTGGTTTCAACGTGGTAGCCATGTTAGTCTGTATCAGCAAAAAGAATGAGGTAAGTATAGCAGTCAGTAGGTTTTCAGTATAGGATGGTGTTTGTGACCATCGCTTATTAGCACTGTAGTGTCCAGGAAGTGGATCTCTTGTGTGGACTGGTCCAGGCTGAGGTTGATGGTGGGATGGAAATTGTTGAAATCATGGTGGAATTCCTCAAGGCTTCTTTTCCATGGGTCCAGATGATGAAGATGTCATCAATGTAGCGCAAGTAGAGTAGGAGTGTTAGGGGATAAGAGCTGAGGAAGCGTTATTCTAAGTCAGCCATAAAAATGTTGGTATATTGTGGGGCCATGCAGGTACTCATAGCAGTGCCGCTGACTTGAAGGTATGCATTGTCCCCAAATGTGAAATAGTTGTGGGTGACACCTTCTTGTCAACTGTTTGAAATGGGCCTGATTATCCTGATTATCACTACAAACGTTTTTTTTCCTCCTACTGATAATAGCCCTCCTTAATTGATTAGTCTCATTGGAGTTGGTATGGCAACCTCCATTTTTTCATGTTCTCTGTATCTATATATCTTCCTACTGTATTTTCCACTACATGCATCTGATGAAGTGGGTTTTAGCCCATGAAAGCTTATGCCCAAATAAATTTGTTAGTCTCTAAGGTGCCACAAGTACTCCTCGTTCTTCTTAGTTTACTATTCTTCACCCCATCTTGCTTCCTACAGAAAGCAGTCTGTGCTAATTTAAATATTTGGCTCAGAGTGAGATTGGATTTTCTAGGCACCTGTAATTTATGCAGTAATTATTATTATCCTTTGCTTATATCCTTAACACACAAGGTATTAGGTTTAGAAATTGCCATTACCGTCAGTACAAAGATCTCAGTTAGTCAATTGAATCGCCTTTGTTACTAATAATGTCCTATATTATAAAAGTATATAAAAAGACAGATGTATGCTGATAGTGAATTCCTTCTCTGAGAAGAAATGAGATTGGCTTTAGCAAGAAATATAATTTTAGATTATCAGTGATCGTGAGATTTCTTAATTTCCTGTGTCCTTGAAGGTGTTTGGGAAAACAGCCATGTGGCCTCTTAGCATTTGTCAGGATTGAGTTCATCCTGAAGGAGGAGTATAATAATGTGATATGTAGAATACTGTATCACATATAAACATTGGGCAAGGTCCAACCCTTTTGCACCACTGCAGCTATGTAATGTGGCCATAATGCTGGCTTAAATAGCCATCTGAGGATTCTCCTATCCTGGAGGAATCCCCAGTTGGCTTAGAGCTGGCATACCTAGTGCTAGACACAACCTGTGAAGCAAGGAGTGTGATTGTGGGAAAGGAGCATGGCTGTGTTTCTGGTGTGCATCAGCAATCCCCAGCTGCCACAACAGCCCCATGGGGACCATTGCATCTACCTGTAACTTAGAGTAGTCCTGAGGCTATCTTGATTGCATAGTGGGAAATTATCTTGATTCTATTCTTTCTGTTTTGTAACCATGTATACCATGCTCATCACCATAATGTCTGAGCACCCTCCAGTAGTGCATTAAGCAATGTGTCTATGCATCTCTGACATGCTTTTTCCCTCTTATCCTTTCCCCAGAGTGAGATGTGCAATGGAGTGTCTTGTTTTGATAGGGCCTGGGTGTTTTGTTTGTTTAATTTTTAATATAAATTAAAATTTTCAGGTGTTTATGTAAGAGAATGCAAGTCAAAGAAATGCACCTTGCATGTGGAATATGAAGTGGTAACTAGCCACGATGGTCAGGAATGCAACCCCATGCTCTGCATGTCCCTAGCCTCTGACTGCCAGAAGCTGGGAATGAACGACAGGAGACGGGTCACTCAATGTATTCCCTTTGAAGCACCTGGCATTGGTCACTGTTGGAAGAGAGGATAGTGGGCTAGCTGGAACATTGGTCTGACCCAGTATGGCTGTTCTTATAAGGTTTGCAATGATCATTAGTTCCTGAGGGAATTCATTCCACAGTCTCAAGCCACCCCTAGAGGAAGTTCTGTTTCCCTCACAGACGTGCTTTACTCTTTTTGTTGAGAGTTCCGTGGTGCCAGAGGAGCACAGTTGTCGACCATGGTATTTGCCATGGAGCTTAAGACAAGGATTTGAATGAAGAGAGGGTGGTGCCTTGTACAAATGGATAGAAAGTGTATTCTAAGCTTATGGGGTAGAAAGATAGAAAGCATGGAGATGAGGTTAGGAGAAAGGAACAAAGGCAGTGGGGAGGCCAGATTTGTTGGCCTAGTGAAGAGGTTAAAGCGGGACAAGGAATTAGAACAGAGATATATGTGGGTGTGGAATTACGCAGAGTTTGAAGGCAAGGAGGAGAAGCGTATAACGTGACAATTGTAATGTGTATGCTCCTTATGAGTCCAAACTTGTACTTTGCCTCTAGCATTGTGAGCAATTACCAAGCAATCTTAATGGGCTAATTATACCAGGAACAGTTGCCATTTCAACTGCAGACCACACATTAGAGAGACATTCCTTTGGTGAAGGAGGAAGCTCTTAAGCTACATCTTGAAATTTCTTTCTGAGGAACATAATTTTAACAGTCCTCAAGAAGTGGAATATATATAGTAATATAGTAATAGCTCAGGGGTCAGCAACCTTTCAGAAGTGGTGTGCTGAGTCTTCATTTATTCACTCTAATTTAAGGTCTCGCGTGCCAGTAATACATTTTAACATTTTTAGAAGGTCTCTTTCTATAAGTCTATAATATATAACTAAACTATTGTTGTATGTAAAGTAAATGAGGGTTTTAAAATGTTTAAGAAGCTTCATTTAAAATTAAATTAAAATGCAGAGCCTCCCGGACTGGTGGCCAGGACCCGGGTAGTGTGAGTGCCACTGAAAATCAGCTCACATGCCGCCTTCGGCACGTGTGCCATAGGTTGCCTACCCCTGTAATAGCTCTTGAATTAGATAAGGCACTCATTGAACAGAACTTGTTCATTCGGGAGGAGAAATTGCCTCAATGGTTTTGAAATTGAATTTTATGAAAATGTGATAAATAACATAGGCATAGGTTCTCATTTTCCACAGTATGTATATTTTTCCTCTCTTGTCCATATATTGTTCCATTTAATTATTAATTGCAAATGATCTGGCTTTTAGCTATAATCTTAGGTTAGCTTTAGAGACTTCTCATCCTTGATGTGAATATTGACTATTCTGTCATTGTGAGAAGCTTATTTCAAATTTATTATGGATGCATATAAAAGTTATTCTAAATCTACCTATTACAACCCCAGAAACGTTGCCCCAATCAGATATTGTACAAATCAGACCTCTGCTTTAGTTTTCATTCTCTTCCATCCTCTCACCTTGAATACTACATTTCCTCATTCATGGTCTCCAGGTCCCAACTCTTCAAACTTCATTTTGTCCAAAATAAGAGAGCTTGTCTCCATATACTTATCCAGAAACAAGAAGCTGTTACTCTCAGTGCAAGTCTATACTACCACTTAAGTCAATCTAATTAACATTACTCGGGGTATGCAACAGCTTAGCAGAAGATAATAGTTTTTGCTGATGACGTAGCTCTTCTGTATAACCACTCAACCAACATGCCAGCAAAGACCAAAAGGCTGTCCAACATCACAAAATATAGGTTTAATATTGGCTCCCAACTTAAGCTTTACATTAGAAGGCAAAGGAGTATGGGAGGTGGGTCAACTCACATTCTTTGGCAGTAAAATTCAAGTCAATGGCAATATCCAGAAGGAAATAATGTCATGAATTAGCAAGGTGGCAGCTGCATTTACCAGCAAGATTTGGTCATTGAAAAATCTACAATTTAAAGACCAAACTATGAATTTTCAACTCCGATATTTCCACCTTAACATGTGAATGTGAAATCTGGAAATCCACCAAAGGTATAGGCAGACACGCCTTTGAAAGCAAATGCCCCAGGAAGTTACCAGGTATCAAATGGAATGTATTTATAACAAAAGCTTAGATTTATCAGAATTCAACATCATCTTATTCTGAGAGTTATCCAGAGAAGACGATGGAAATATCTGGGTCATGTGTTAAGAATAAATCAAGAGCCTCTGCCTTTGAAGGCATGCCATTGAGCTGCTGGTGGAACATATAAAAGGGGCTGACCAAAAGAATCCCTCCACTGAACAGTGCTTAGAAAGGAAAAATGTGTATGGGACTTCTGAACAAGGATGCAATGAGTGGCCCTGGAGAGACAGGGATAGCGGAGCCTTCTTCATGCCCTAAGTGATGCTTGTTGATGCAGGAACAATTCAGATAGTATTTAACAATAATAGTTTAACTGTTTTTCTTTACTGTAGGTTTTTGGTTATAACGCATTCGTTCTTTTCTGAAATGCACAAAGTAGATTAAATGTTGCTCTCTTTATCTAGTTGCAGTAGGCAATGGATGATTTATTGCTGAGTACCTTGGGTTACTTCCCTCTTACTTGACAGTGACTTCCTTCAAAAATATTGTGTGTACACAGTATAGTATATTCTAGGATTGTTTTGGAAAGGAAAAACTAATTCCATCACTGCAGTCACCTGAAAACCAAAATACTGCGCAAAGTTTTTTGGCAGACACACAACAGGTGTTAGTTTTTCCCGCAAGGTTATTTATATAAAACATTTCAAGGGTGTTTGAGGAATTGGTATTTTGTGAAACCTAAACTGCTGCCAGCTAGAATTGACAAATTACCATGAGTTAAAAGCCATGTAGCAGTCTTGCTTACATTAAGTGTTCCCTGAATTGGAAGACTAGTTATATCTGTGTCTAGTTACTGTATCTCTGTCTAGTCTGCACTCTAAATTAGCTGTTAAGATTAAATAGAATATTCCCCAGAATTAATGTCCAAAAATAAACTGGTAAAGGCTCTAGCTGATACAGACTGAGTAGTCTGATCAGAAAGGTGTTTCATTTTTATAAACTAAGTTTTAGTTTCTAAAATTGAAAGGAAACGCTAATGCATCTTTAAAAGTTTTGGAGTGCATTTAGTGGTTTTGAAAGTGAGATTAATAGCAATGACTTGAGCCAGACACGGGCCAAATCTATATGTACTGAAGCCAGGGAAGGTATTCTACTGTGGGTTAGGAAGGAAGATCTAATGGATAAGGGTCCTGGACTGGAACTCGAGGTGTCGGTTTAATTACTGGCTTAGCCACAAATGTCATTTGTAGTTTACAGCAAGTCACTTACTCTACCTTGTGATTCAGTTCCTCATCTGTAAAGTGAGAATAATATTCACAGCAGTGTTGTGAAGATAAAGTCCATTAATTGTGGGATACAGATATAGAACAGTGTTGAGGGACATAAGTAGCTACATAGATTAGATTTCTCCTGGGGTGAATTTAGCCCTGCATTTGAGGAAGCTAACCAAGCTTCCCATACAGCCCTCCAAATGCACCTCATTCCTGACATAAAAATCTTTGGATTTTCAGTTTTAAGCAGAGACTGCCAATCATCTCAATTTGTCATATTTTGTGGTAGTCAGCTGATACTGGTAAATGAGGAGCTGCAGTGAAACTGTCCATTTACCAATATCAGCTGACCACCATAAAATATGACACAAATCGACACTGAACATTTCATATATTCTAACCCAGGATTGGAAAAGCAAGTTCATTAGCCCCAGTGCTGTCTACATTACCAATACCTTCCACTGCCACTTCAGCTTCTTCTTGGGCTGATTTTCCCCCCACAAAGTGTAATGACTGTTGAATCCAAGTTCTTTGATTTTATATTTCATGTTCAGTTATACAGAGATACACTATTACAGGATAATTAGCGTGGCTAACAATATCTTGGATGGTTCAAGAAGGGGCATATTGCATTAGGCAAACAAAGTTTTCCAAATCAGTAATCCAGTGATGTGAAGCCATAGTATTATGAAAAATTGCTCCTTCAATGAGCGATAAAGACAATGTTCCCTGGGCAATGTAGTCTTTCTCCATTCTGTTCACATAGGTCCATCAGTTCCACACGCTTTCTCCTCAACTTCTTCCCCTTCACCCCCAAAAAACTCCACCTCACTATTTTCCTTTCAAAACATGTTACCATTTCATATTCTCCCCCAATCCTAAATCATTGGAGTGGCTCCTGACTCACTGGGGCTCCCCTGTTTTTTCTGCTTGGTAGCTGTTCCTCACAACACCAGCTGTGATTGTCCCACAGCCTCTGGCTCTGGAGTAGCTGGTTGAGTAGGAGTATTCTCCCTCTGGTGCTGGGCAGACACTTAGGAAATGGTTCCTTTTAAGTTGGGCAGGTTTTCCCTAGATGGGGTAGAGGAGTGGATTTCCTTAGGCTGCTGGGCAGGAGAGCGGGGCTCCAGGCTCCCTCCCAACGCCAACTCTTCGGACTATGGCTGTTGGCTGCACAGGCAGGCATCAGCAGCAGTGGTCACAGGTCTCTCAGTTAGAACAGCAGCCATTTAGTCCCATCTTTTCCTCCCCTGAGCCTGTCATGCACTGCTGTAACAGCTGGTTAGGGAGTGGTGCTGTGGGGATTATGCAGTTCATTCCCCATGCTTGTCTACAAGGACTGTGTGGGGACATAAGGGAGTTTCCCTTGCAGCTGCTGCCACAGTCACAGCAATAATTGAGTGCACTTAGAGAGTTGAAGATGTTAACAAGCAGAACCAGACTTAGCATTTTGCAGAGGGTTATGAACAATTTTTTGGTCACTGCCTCTTTATCCCTCACCTCTCCTATCTCCTCCATACCACTATGCAGGGCTAGCCTAAGGATTTATGTAATTCTTTGGGATATGCCCAAACATAACTTACTTATTTTACATACAAATTATAGTGGGATTGAATCTTTAGGTCTCCTCAGCCTCCTGATGCAGAAATGGGTCCCAGCTGCAAATTTTTATTAGTCTCAGAAATCTGTTATCACTTATGTTTTCAAGGCTCCCTTCACAAGGAATTGGGCTAAAAACTTACTTTTAAATAAAAAGATTCTCTTTTAGAAAGCCAAAAGTTTGCATCAATTAACAAAGGGTTCCTGCAAGCCTCTCCTCCAGCTCATCAGTGCAGTAATAAGTGTCTGTTGAAAAGGTTCAACTACGGGCTGCTGTGCATAGAGTGCTACTAAAGTTGTAGTCTAGATATCAGCACTTGATCGAAGATAATTCTTTGACTTGTGCCAACCTTTACAGCCATCTAAGGGTACAAAACCCTGATGCTGAGATATTTTAGCTTTCATCAATTTGAACTTCAAATGTAATTATTACAGCAATATCAGATATCTCTCAACGCTGCACTGTGCTCCAGATGACTACCTCATTCTCAAAATATGGATGGGATTGCTTCACAGACTGCCTTCCTGGCATTAGTGCTTTCACAGCCTGGCCAATTTAGTTACATATAAGGATACAAGAGTTACTCTGTGTCCTATATATATATATATATATATAATACAATGAATTAATGTAAGATTGAACCACAAAGACACTAATATATTGTAAAGCAAAGCACTATGCTTAGAAAGAAGATAAAGCCCTGCTCTCGGTGTCTGTCCTGTCTGAGAGGTAAGATATTGCTTAATCCTTCCTTCCCCATGAAGCTGATATGGCAGTTTAGGCATTAAAAGCTTTATCTAGCTCCCACTGAAGTCACTATGAGTTTAAATAAGCATCCATTTTTCTTATCATGACTCATTCCACCAGGGAAGAAGCCTTTTCTCACCTTGGAGCAACTGAGGAACATATTGACATTCTTAAACTTGAAACTGGTGGCAGAAAGTGTCATAATTTATTAAAGCAGTTGCATGGGAATATGTGAGAGAGATTAGAGACCAATTTCCATCTTAATTTCACGTGAAGTTAAGCTCATAAGAACAGTATTGTGTACACCACACCAACATATTGTTCAATTTAATGTTCTGTCTTCAGATTAAAAGAGAAAAATGGTCATTTCCTTTCCTTTTCAGCGGTACAATATATACATCTTCCCTCCTCAGTTGTCAAGTTTCAGAAAACATGGGTAAAAGCAGTACCCTTCTGTGATGCTTTAGGTGATACCAAGTTAGAAGTAGTAGGGATAGAAATGGTTACAAAGAATAGTGAAAATACACTAGCAAGACTGAAATTCAACCAACGTGAGCCTTCTTGTTGAAAGTTTTTTCAACATAGTCATTCTTCCAACATGGCTGGCTAGTCAGGATCACAGAGCCCAGTGCGCTTGGTTTTCTTTGTCTCCTCAGGGCAAGGATAACTTGGGGGTTCTCTCCCTCTCTCTGTATACTCCAGTAAACCTTTGAAATGTATTCTTCTGAAGTGTAGCCCCAGATAATGTTCCTTTCCCTTGCTGGGTGTAGAGGCCATTCTAGCTTCTTCCCACTTGTGATTTTTTTTTACAATGCAAATGCTCTTCCTGCAATCCCTGATGCAAATGAATAACCCACTGTCCTGGCTTGGGGTGTCAGACCCTTTCTTTTGTCTTCATAATTCTTTTTAGATTTTCTGTACCTATATCACAAAAGAAGATTAATGATCAGTTAGTTATTAGTTTTCCAGTAATATATTACATGCCCCATTTTGGAAAAATATTATAACAGTGTGTGAGGTGCACTGAGCTGGTCAGTCCAGCTGAGACTCATTGCTACATGCCAGAGCGCTCATACCATCTGGTACTGGAGTGCTCTTTGAGTCTCACTTTTTACAGTGTATATTACTCTGTGTGCATTCAATATCTGTCTGTTTCCTGGAGTATGCCTTACAGTGGCATCTATATACTTATGAGGGATGTGTCCTTTTATTAACAGAAAGTCTCAGGAGAGAAGCTGAGGCAAAGAGAGTAAACGGCTTGCCCAAGTCCCAAAATGGAGTCAATGTCAGAGCCAAGATTAAAAAGTAGGAGTTATGGCCTTCCAGTCCTATGCTTAGGCTACACCCTCCACAGTCACTTTAAAATTGCAAAGCATAACGAGGTTTTAAAGGGCCGCTCATGCTTCTTGGAAATCTTCATAAAACATTCTGTTACGAAACAGTTTTGCCAATGCAGTATTTCTTGCATAATGTTAATTCCTTCATCATTATAGGGGGAGATAAAGCAATCCCTATATTTGGGCTGCCTAACAGTTTCCATTATAAAAGATTCTTGTTTCCTTTTCTGTGAGAAGCTCTCCGACCTCCATTATTTGCAGCAGACCTATGATATTCGGTGAGGAAATCCCATGAAATCCAATTGTGCTTTTGGTGAGAAATAAACTTTAAAATGGCCATTTCCCTTCTCTCACTTGTGTCTCAGGAAAATTTTGATGGCCTGGCAAAATAATAACTAAGCACATTTCTGAGGCTGAGCTGATGTTTCTGGCAAAGCAGAAGTCTCAACATCAGCACATGCTGTACTGAGAACACCTGGAAACAGGTGTAGCAGGGGGTAGGACAATACTCCCAACCTACCTGTGGTACCAGTCACCCATGCCCCCATCTAGGGGCACCACACAGGTTAGAAAAGAGGAGAGAGCCAGACCAGGATCCAACTCCCCGCCAAACCCAGCAGCTGGCCCTAGCAACCCAAATTCCCTGCCCCCTGGGGCACCAAATGGGGCTGGAGCTCCTCCAATCCTCTGGGAGGGAGAATTGGGAGATAAGGTGAGTAAGAAGGGCCAGTCCCCCCTGACTCAGCACATGGTCTCTCTGGGGTAACAACCAGCTCCTACTGCCAGCTAATGTAGCAAGTCCTGTTGCTCAAATGGTAGCAGCTTGTGAGGCAGTGCTGAACGCTCAGGGTTCAAACATTGGTGCTGCATGATAGGAGTATTGTTATAGTTGTACATAAAATAATTTTTTAACTTTTTCCTATTTATTTTTTAAAAGTCTAAGAAATTCCACACAACCAATCTACATTTAAAAGAATATTATTTAGGTTGTAAGACAAGCACTTGAAAGTTGGAAAATGCCAGATTTACAGTTGCCTACATGACCTTAATTCTTGTGCATTATGATACAGATTATGATCACATCCTGCTTTTCCCCACAGGTTCGTTGGCTCATTTAGTGCACAGTATTCACACTCGAGATGACAGAATTAAGGTTCTGAAGGCAATCCTAAATCTGGCATTTCCTAACTTTTGATTTTCTGATTTTGCAACTTAGATATTGTTCTTTTCATGTAGTTTTTGTATATAATTTATTCTTTACAGTACATAAAAAAGACTGTTCTTTAGAAGTTCATCTGTTCCTGCTGCTCATTCCCCATGTGAAGTCATAACCCAATGCTTGCCACTGTAATTGAATGTAATGTTGCAAATAAGATTATGAACTGGAGATGCCTAATATACAGCAGCCGCTGAACTCAGAAGATCTCAGGATCATCTTATGGAAATATTATGGGGCATAGAGATGGAAGTAGAAGAGTAGACATTTTGACATGTAAAGAGAATTCTTTCTAAATGGAGAGGATGAAATCCTGGCCTTGTTGAAGAAAATGGGAATTTTGCCATTGACTTCAGTGGGGCCAGGATTTCACTCAATATTTTTCAGTATTTTTCAAGAGGTATCAGTGAGAGTTTAAAACATGACACCAGTAGAAGCCTTAAGGGAAGTTTGTAATACAGGCCAGTTTAAAGAAGTGGTGATAAAAACAAACAAACAAACAAATAGCAAGTGTATTTAAAAATTAGATACAGACTTTTGGTTTTATATCTTTCATCTTCATTTGCATATTATGGTTTTATTCTATCTGATTTAAAATTGGCTTGGCCCTATATATGATGACCCTAGAGACTACCCATTCTTGTGATGAAATATTAGTGTTAAATACATACTCACTAACTATGTACATTCTCCAAATCTCTGAGATGTGGGTTGTTTGACAGAACACTAACTTGCTCATCATATTTTCACAGTAGAAATTTCAGTTCTTCAGTTCTGTTCCTTTGAGATGCTGTTTGTTAAACCTTCAATGAATATTTGCCAACTTCTAGATGAGTGGTACCAAAAACTCCTGGCCCATAGCCCATCAGCATCACTGCCTGCTTCCTGGGGAAAAGCCTTTCATATGCTAGCTCATGCAAACCTGTCATCAGATCGACATATGAGGCGTCACATTCAAAAGAAAGGTTCAATAACCGATCTTTTCCAAGAGCCACTCTTCCAGTGCTTAGAGAAATAAAATTTAAAGGTCCCACTCAAAGGAATAGTCGAAAAACTGTCCTTAAAAAAGAAGAAATCGGATTTCTTTTGTAAATTAAGGACAAATATTTCCCCCCACATCAGAAATAAAGAAAAAAAGTGAGATTTTTTTTCTCCCATCTTTAAATATTTAGACATATTTTTATTATATTTTTATCCTATCTTTAAGTACTTGAAGAAATTATGTTTAATAACTGTCAGACTGTGTTTCTGTAGTATCATAGTGTGTCCAGATCACTTGGGAACCCTGAATTAATATACTAAGATTCAGGATCAAACTGTACCATATCAGTAACTGAATTCAGTACATGCATGCTGCTTGTATGATCACATAGAAACTTAAACAGATTATACTCTTGCCAGTCTACTCTGGGTTGTATGTAAAATTTGGAATGATTTTTGAGTAGTATCTATTTTAATGATTGTAAAATCTTTATGAATTGTCCTTGGACGTTACGGGTATACCTGTTACATAGAGCCTATCTCTATTTCTTTCTTCTCTCACTCTACTCCATGCTGAAAGATTTTTTTCTTGCTTCAGCAGCCCCCTTCACTGATACTACCTTGAATCCCTAAATCCATGTCAACCAATAAAAAATGAAACCTGTACCCCAAGCAGAGTTTTGAAAAGGGATAAGTTCCAGATTCTCCAGGAAGTCCACTAGAGATTTCACTATAGCTGTTGATTTTATGTGGAAAACACTCAGATATTGTGGTAATGGGCTGAAGGATAAAACTCTCTTAAACAGATTAATAGATTCATAGAGTTTAAGGCCAGAAGGGACCATTAGATTATCCAGTCTTACTTCCTGTGTATCACAGACCATTGCATTTCACACAGTTGCCCCTGTACTGAGTTCATAACTTCGTTTGGCTAAAGCATATCTTAAAGCAACCAGCCTTGATTTGAAGACTTCAAGATATAGAGAATACACCACTTCACTTGTACTTTGTTCCAGTGGGTTATCACCCTCACTGTTAAAAAAAATTATGCCTTATTTCTAATTTCAATGTATCTGGCTTTAAGCTTCTGGCCATTGGTTTTTGTAATGCCTTTCTCTGCTGGATTAAAGAACCCTTTAATACCTGGTAGTTTCTTTTCATGGAAATACTGCTACCCTTCATTCAAGTCACCTCTCATTCTTTTTTTAAATAAGTTAAATAGACTGGGCTCTTTAAATCTCTCACTGGAAGGGCTTGTATACATAAGCCCAGAATCTACAACTGCTGAATAGCTATTCTGCACTAACTCCCATGTGGACACCCTTTGTTAGTGCAGAATAAGAGCCTCCACATGGAGAATTTAGTGCTGAATAGTTATTGTGCTTTAAATTCAGACCCTAGCTATTTCACACTAATTTCCCTTTGAATTCCCCATGTATACTTACACTTTAGCTACATTGCTAATGTGACATGGGTTATGCAAGATGCGTCCTAATTTAGCAGCTGTCCTAAAAAGCCATTATTTCACACAGTTCAAAGCTAGGACATTGCCAATCATAAACACTTTCCAATAACATGGGCATACAGGCACTTATAGGAACAGCATATAGCCAGTGAAAGTGGATATATTTAAAGTCTGTTTTCTCAGTTATAAAACATCATGAGACACTTTTAAAATGTATGGATAATAATTACAATAGTGAAGACATTACAGGTGGGATCTGGGAGACTGTCATAAAAAAGAATCTTACATTGCAGAAGGGAACAGGCTACTTAGTCATTTCCTCCAACGACAGTTAGTCCACCCTCAAAGCTATGGAGCAAAGTTAGCGGGCGTGAGACTGGTTGGGCTTGGGGTTGTTTGAGGAGGGGAGAGAGCCTGGACAACTATGAAAAGCAGAGTTCAAAAGGTTGAGGTAACGGCCAAGTAAGCATCTGAACTTGAAATTTGCCACTTCTAAATGAAACCCTTTATAGATAGAATTATTTCTGTTTGCCATATCCTCCATCCCAAAATGTACTATAAGCTATTCTGTTACAGTATTTTATCGATGAAATAAGAGCCATTGTCATGGGTAGATGTGTTCATCTCTCAATCTTCACCATAGCATAGGAAAAGGAGAGTGGGAGATAGAACCAGGCTGACAGGGAAAGTAATATAATTTGGTTCATGGATCAGGATATTGCCATTCACCAAATCAGGGACCATTATGTGCTTTCTCTGCAGAAACGTATGGAATCAAGTCCAGGCTGCAACGTTTTCAGTTTCTGTAGACCAGAGTTGGAATATAGCAAGAGTTTGTTACTAGAAAATCAAATATGTGTAAAATTAATGTAGTAAAATAAAAAAACTTGGCTTTATTAAGCCAGCATGTCACCTTGTTACACTATTTTGCTGAGCTTCTAAAACCTTATATGCATTGCTACCCTTCTAGTTTGGAGGGAATTGTGCTTTTGGTCCTGGGGGCATAGAGGAGCAGAATGAACACTGTCCATGCTTTAGCTTCAGTAGCTCAAGAGCAGTGAAATATCCCTTCTCCTGACCTTTAGGGATAGGGAAAGGGAAGAACCTATTGTGGTAGACTTTTACTGCTTTTTTGTTATTTCGGGGTGTTTTACAACTTATGTATTGTAAATATTATAAATATTAATGAAAACTTTTGTTTTAATGCTGTATTTTATATGAGGTCCCTGAAGCTGTAAAAGTGGAGAAGCAATATATTTTATATTTGAAAGACTTTTTAAAATCTCATTTGAACATTTAGTGCTCAACCCTGCAAACACTCACTTCCAAGGATAGTGGTTACTATTGTGGATCTGGTCTCTTTGGTTAAAACTCTCTGGGGTTAAATGGTGTACTAAGGTTATATTTACACTACCACGGCTACAGCTGCTGCAGCACCACAGCATAGATGCTCTCTACATCGATGGAAGGGCTTTTCCGCTGATTACAGTTAATCCATCTCTCTGAAAGGTGGTAGAATCCTTCCATCAATCTAGCCGTGTTTATACCAGGGGTTAGGTTGACATAGTAATATAGTTAGGTCAATCTAACTTTTAAGTATTGACTAGGCCTAACTGTTTACAGGATTGGATCCATATGGTAGATAAGGGCAGGAATATCTTATTTTTATCAAAAAGATGAGACCCAAACTATACATGATTGATTTAATTCAAATAATCCGGGAGATACACTGGTGTGTATAGGGACACTTGTACAGAAGGAGCTTCTATACTTTAATCTTGTTTTGCATTTATACTTTTTAGTTATTTTCCTAAATAAAGGTTGGGTCTCCTTTGTTGGCAACCATTAAAACATGTTGATTTGCAATTAAATATAGCCTTTACACTAAATTTTGTGGTGTTGTTGTTGTTTTTGTTTTGCTAATAAGGTGGATGTAATATATATCTATACATATTTATTTAAGCAGTTATATAGCTTAACTCATGTTTACTTAGATTCTTAATTTTTACATTTCATATCTTTTTATTATCAGTTTTGTACATGATTTGTCAAGTTTTGTTTGGATAGAAATTAAAATTCAATTAAAAATGCACAAAACAGCATTTTAATTTTTATCTTTAGTTAGCGCTGGATACAGAAGATAAAAAGTTTATCAAAATAAGTTTTGCATTGAAAACAAACTTAATTTTTAAACAAAGGAAGTAGAATTCGTAGTTGGTTAATTGAACTGATTGTTTCTGGTCACCACGTCCTTCAGGATTTTAGAACTCGTAGATTTCATCCTCTCCCACGTGTTTTTTTTAATATATTGGAAGAGGAAAACAAACTTTCCTGCTTTTTTTTTTTTCATCACCCAGCTGGTTTTTCAACTTTGAATGAATTAGTCATTGAGCTGAACTAGTAGAATAAACTGAAATAAAAAAATATTCTTTCTGCACCTGCAGAAGTGGCTACTGATTTCAAAAGCTGGTTTAGCACTTCAGTAAACCATGATGTTCCAGGTGGTTAGCCAGTGATTTCTGCCAGTTCAGTGATTTGACTTTCTTTGAAAGTTGGCAGCAAACATGTATTGCTTAATTAAAAAAAAAGGTAATTTAAATTATTTTAATAGATTATTATAAGTTTAGATCTTAATGTAGGTTGTCATAATTTCAGATTTACTTATGTTTGTTTTTAAAAAATAAGCCCATATTTAATTTAAATTAGAAAATCCGATTTAAATTTAAAAAATCTGATTTTTAAAAAATAGTTGATTTTTATCGACTCTGCCTAGCAGTAAGGGCAATTAAGCAGTTACAGTAGTATCTGCCAAGGATATGTTTTAGAGCAGGTTACATAAAGCTAAGGATTAGTTTAGAGAAAATCCTGACCCACTTGGATTGCAATTCATGATGCCTTTTCTAGCCGTATAAATCTGTGATTCTATAAAAAATAAAAGTGACAGATTTTCTATAATTTAATAAGTCTCTTAAGGATATTTTTGATAATACCCTAAAGACGGTTGAAAGGAATCCAACAAGAGGCATAACAGGCTAAACTCAGGAATTATTAACTGCAGATATTAAATAATGTAATGACTGAAAAGCAACATAGTTAAAATACTTTCATGTTGCCCAGTAATCCATTTCTTGAGTAAATGAAACATTAACCCGAAATGCTGAGTTTACAGCCTGTGTGTCTTTAAAAAAAAAAAAAAAAAAGTTGTGATCGAAAAAATTCCACTTGTTGCTGTGGCAACTTTTGTGAAGCCACGAGAACAGAGAAATGTAATTTCTCTGTTTATCTATATCACAAAGACGCAGGATACTTGAATCCATTCCCACCTGTAAACTGCCTCACTCACAGCCTACCTCATAAGGAAATAGACTTCCAAAGTTTAATGTGCCATATCTGAGGAGGTTTTCCAGGTCATCTTTGCCACCAAAAAGAGATCACTGATTGCATATTTTATTCTTAGTGGAAGAAGTTAAACGCCTCATGTAAGATTCAATGATTAAGTCTTTTCACTTGACCCACATAGAAATTATATAAATACCAGGCTGCCCATGCTGCAGAAGGAGATAAAATCTTAAGAACAAAAGATGTTGTTTTCATGCGAATACCCCTAATAATAAAATCAAAGCAAGACAACACCTGAGAATGTGACCTAAATGTGTATAAAAGTAATCGGATGAAATATTGAAAGGGAAAATTTAAGATGACCATCAGGAAAATGTCTGATGATAAGATGTTGACTTGTGGAATGGTATTTCTCAAAGGAAGTGGAGAAATTTGGGAGACTGAAAACTAACTGGAGAAAATAATACAAAGGGTACTATAAAGAAAAATTAAAAATTATTTTTCTGGTGGTGCCTAATTCAGCTGCCAGTATTTTTTTTCCCCGTCCTCATTGCTTGACTATTGTACATTTTTAGGGTGCTTAACCTAATTAAGTTTGTTGTAGTACAGAAAACTCTAGGACTACTGTTAGTGGAGTTAGCTAGATCACATATAATCTATAGATTTATTTAACATAACTGAAATTACTCTTCTGGTAGATTTTGTTTTGAATACCATGTTAACATGACAGAACACAAAACCTTTTTGTATCAAATCAATGTTACTAGAATTTGCTTTCATTGAAATGATCAGTCTGTTGTACTGTTCATTAATGCACTTGCTATTAAGCTACTGTAGAGTACACTGTTGTAAAATGGTTCCAATGGGCATTACCGAGCATGTATCAGAGTCTTTTTAATTGGTTGAGAAAGCTACAGTCTGTCTTCTTAGCTAAAATTTGGATCTTGCTCTCTTCATTTTATCTAGTCTGCATTGTTTGCCCAGTCACACAAGCTGTTATAATTTTTCCTTATCAGTATATATTTGATTGCCTTATAGGAATTGCGTGAGAGTATCTGATAGAGCTATTATTTCAATCTATCCTTTTTGGAGCATTATGTTCTGTTTTAGATAATCTTCAGGACATTCAAGCGATTAAGTTGTCAGCAGAGATTGGGAGGGCTTCTGCTGTAACTCTGAATGTATTGCTATACTGTCTTAGATTGCCAGAGTCCAACTTCAGATACAATTTACAAGACAGTTTGTTTGATTTGGCTTGTAACCTAAAATGTGGTGATCCAGTTATTCCATTTCCTGTGTGTTAATTTATTGCATGTTTTAAATTATTGTAATGAATTTTCATGTGAGTTACTGTGTCTTTACTGTGTAAAATAGAAATCAGGCTGATGGAATATGGTCAATTCACGTAAATTATCTTCTCTCTTTCCTAGATATATGGGCAATTGGGTGTATATTTGCTGAGCTATTGACTTCAGAACCTATTTTTCACTGTCGTCAGGAAGACATCAAAACGAGCAATCCTTTTCATCATGATCAGCTAGACCGCATTTTTAGTGTAATGGGATTCCCAGCAGGTAATTTACTTTCATTAAAAGGTCAGACATAAACCCTTTGAGTTGGATTTTGTTTTAAAGGAAATTACTAGCTCTATAGCTTTATAAAAGCTGGCGGTATGATGGATGTGAAGTCTCTGCCCAAGAAAGTGGTGGGACTTGTGGAATAACAATACAGAACAACTAACATAAAATGTCAGACAAATATTACAGTTTATGTACATCATATTATTTAACCTGCACTTTAAACTGTCCGATTGCTTTATCTTTTCTAAGATAAAGACTGGGAAGATATAAGGAAGATGCCAGAATATCCCACACTTCAAAAAGACTTTAGGAGAACAACGTAAGTGATTATACCACAGACAGTGGTTAAAAACTGCTTGTAATAGATACACAGAAGTCAGCACTAGAGATTACCTTCAATTATCTTCTGTCTTGTTTAGACTTTGGAAGAATATTATTTGGATTTTAAAAGAATGCTAGTGTCCATCTTTTAATGCTGGCAAGAGTTTTTGCTGAGTAAGTCAGATCATCCGCTGCACTGGTAGACAAGGAAGGGAAATAGTAAAGGGAGCAGCATAGTCCTGGACAAGATGCAGGTCTGGGATTCAGGAGATTTAAGTACTATTTCCAGCTCTGCCCTGGATTTTCTGAGTGACCTTTGGCAAACCACTTGATGCCTCTGTGCATCAGTTTCCCTCTTTGTAAAATAATCATAGTTACCCACAGAGATCTAGAGATTAAAAGCAAGACATAAATTCTATGTCTGATTATTCTTAATGGGAATATTTGAGCTCAGAAAATGCGAAGACTTCACATGGCTCATGCTTCTGTTGGGAAAAGGGACAGGCTTGTTTCTCTGCCAGCTGAAGAGAATAGTTGCAACAGCTTCTCAAATGGCAAATGATGATGCAGTGGCTACACTGTTGGAGCTATTGTGCCTGTCTGACAAAGTAGCTTCCACTAGGATAGGGCAGCTCTGCCCTCCCTACAACATTTGCTATGGCTGTGTGCTACTATCAAGACCTCAGCCATATATCAAAGCTGTACGTTCTATTGTAATAAAGTACAAACAATTTAAAAAATACTAACACTGAAAGCTAGGACAAACGTTCACACTTCACAAATCTAGTGTATGGCAATGTAGGACATTATATATTCTAACAAATGAAATACAAAATGTGTCCTTTTGGACTAGTATGCATTTTCTTTATTGCTTGGTGCAGTGCCATAATCCTACAGTATATTATTTTTGAAATGTGTTTACAATTTTTCAGATATGCCAATAGTAGCCTCATAAAATACATGGAGAAACACAAAGTCAAGCCTGACAGTAAAGTTTTCCTTTTGGTATGTACATCATTGTGCTCTTAGGGTTATTTTACTTTGAAATATAATTGTAATATTAAAACAGTTCTGTCTCTGCTTACTGGAGGATGAGAAGTATGAATTTTAAAAATATAAATGATGGTTACAGCCCTGGCTTTTAATATTTTAACAAATTTGCCATTGTCGGCTTCTGCATTTCACCCCAGAATTGGCTGCCTTTCTGATACGGGCAAAGTAATCCCTTTGTATAGTTACATCATATGTCAGTTTGTGAATTATATATGTATCAGTGGGAGAGAGAGGGTAGGAGGGATCACCTTTCCTTCTGAAGGATGAATGCTTTCTTTAGTTCTTTGCTATTTAACATACCTATAATATAGAAAGGCCCATCAGAGTCCTAGCTTATAAACCTTGCAAATACACTCCAAAGCCCATCTCTTGTGTTGGGCCTTTACCTGTGAGGGGCTGAGCAAATTGCCTGCATAATGTTCACATCTGCGAGCAAGAGATACCAGGCATAGAATCTTTGTCTCTCATATGGGAGCAGAGTGCTACCCGTGTACTACTAGTGTAACTCATCTGCAAAGAGGACAGGCCCTGGGTGTATGCACAATAGTAGCATAAAGATCACCTTTGCACTCTAATCTGGATGCAGCCTTTGTGTGGGACCAGTCCTCTCAGGCTGCTCTTGCATACATTGTCTACAAAGAGTACCAAAGGGCCTGGCAAAAGGAGGTCTTGATCTCACCTACTTTCCCCTATGCCTCTTTCCCTGCTCTGCCAGCAGCAGGGAGTGACACAATAAATCCTATTCCATCTGTGTGATGCAGCGATTCCCCCTTATATTGGGCTGATCCGTCACGGACAGTTACACTTAATTTAGAGCCACTTTATTTGAGTAGCTCGAGGTGGCACATAGAGCACTGAAGAATCTAGCCCAGTTAACTTTATTTTTCATATAAACAAAACTTCATAGTCATAATATTTTTGATGCATGTGCATCATAGAACTACCCGGTAGACGTGTTGCTGAGCATGAAATGCTTATTTTGCTTTTCTGAATGAGCCATTTGTAGTTTACCAGATCATGATGTAAGTGGGGCATACAAGCCATTAGTTTGAAAAATAATGGTTTCATAAGTTGTTTACTACTTCCAATGTTACACTACACAGCTTCAAAAACTTCTTACCATGGATCCTACGAAGAGAATTACCTCAGAGCAGGCTTTGCAGGACCCCTATTTCCAGGAGGATCCATTGCCTACGTCAGAGTATGTGTCTCACTTTTTCTGTGTTCTTTACAATGATGCTTTTTTTTTTTTTGCTAACTATTAATGTGCAGTATATAGTGACCATTTAAAAATGAAGAAATGTGATTGTAACAAGGACATATTTCTCACCACTGTGAGTCCACCTCTGAGCTTTCTAGGGGCACCAGTGGTGTAAATCAACCAGTGATAGGCGGAGCAACAACTTTATACTTGCTGCACTCAATAAAAGTGGGTAAATGGTGGGGGGAAAGAAGTGATGGGTCTTAGAAAACTATTCTGAAGTATTTATATCAAACTCTTGTAGATTTGCCCCTCTTAGACATACATCATTCAGCCAAGCTATACATAATGTACTTAGTTCTGGACAATTACTTATAAATCAGCCCCTCTTATCTTAGTCTACAGTCTCCCTTAGGCAGAAACCTTGAATTATGCCAGTGGAGGTGGTGTGACATGGACAGATACATCTGCTGTTATGATAAGAATACCAAAAATGCTTTATCGTATGGCCTCAATCTAGTGTCTTATCATTAATTATAGACTGAGCTGGCAGCAGCATCTGATGTAGTTAAGGTTGCTGAACCACTTTCCATTATAATTTTACCAAACTTGAACCGTTTGGGCTGAAATTTTCAATGCTGGGTAGGGATTGCCTCAGGCTGGTTTTTGTTTTGGTTTTTTATTGAAGTTTCACTTAAAATGGTTTAGCTGTTTCTGAGAATGAAGTTAAGGAAAAATATGATGGCTTGTCATGATAGAATGTTTTTTCTGTGTTCTAGGAAATTACATCAGAAATACTTCATTAAAAGAACATTTTGGTTACAAAGTCAAGCACTCAAAAGTTAGGAAATGCCAGACTTCAGGTTGCCCTTGCGAGCTTAATTCAGCTCCCTTGTGCATATGTGTTATGATACAGACTTTAATTACATGATAACATGCTGCTTTTCCACAGAACACCTGCCTCATTCAGTGTACAGGATGAATCTGCACAGTGTTCTGTAGTGAATGAGGCTGTCTGTAAAACCTTTGCCTCATTTGTTGCAGAAGTTGGAGGTGTGTAGTGAAGGAGATTGCAGGAAGAGAAAGGATGGTTTCATGGTTTAGGCAGTTGAATGATATCCTAGAGAATTGGATTCTGTTCTTGACTCTGCCACGAAATTCCTATGTGGTGCTGGGCAAGTCACTTAAACCAAACTTTTCACAATTGTCCACTAATGGTTTGCTCCTCATTTTATGGGTCCCCAGCTTGAGAACCTAGGTTCTGCTTTGTGAATGTGCTGAGTACTCACAACTGCATCTAATGTCAATGAGAGGTGTGATTTGAACATATAAACTGCTATCCACATGCCAATGGATCTCAAGTTGAGCAAATTCAGTGGACACTTGATAGTTTTGGCCTTAATCTCTCTGTGCCTTAGTTCCCCAGCTATAAAATGTGGATGGTAATGCTTCCCTACGCACAGGGGTGTTATAAATGTTATGCATTAGTGTTTGTGAAGTACTCTTATGCCACAATGATGAGCAGCATGGAAAAGCTCATGAGGAAATTAATAATTCTGCATTCCATGCAGGAGTTGGATGGTGTGCAGTAAATAAGGCGAAAGGCCACCCACTCTCTGAAGAGGATAAAAAGAAATATGAATATCTACCCACTTGAAGAGTCCTATCCATCCCATGTACTTAGTGAGGCAGGGATGCTGTGGTAAAAATAGCATGTGATCAAGTAATTAATAACTGTATGCAGGGGCATGGCCACCTTTATTCTTGAATTTCCTAACATTTGAGTGCTTGTCTTTGCAAACTGACTATTCTTTTAACATCGTGTTTTTTGTATACAATTATTTAATTGTGCCAACAGGGTGCTAGGAGCTTTTCAGCCAGAAAGGCAATAAAAACCCTGTCCAGGAAACTTTATTATCTGAATACAAAATACACAGATGCAGCATGGGATTATTTATTTATTTATTTATTTATTTATTTATTTTGTTATTATTTTATTTATTATGGTAGCACCTAGGAGCTCCAGTCATGGACTAGAACCCCATTGTGCCGGGCACTTTATAAATGTATAATAAAGAGATCCCTGCCCTGAAGAGCTTACAATGCAACAAAAGTCTGTGAGCGATCAAGCAATGACATTTATCATGACTCTTGTTAGTCCTATGATATTTGTTTGGATTTCAAAAAATATTTACTCTTTTGTTAATTATTTGAGGGGAGTTCTAGGGATTATAGGATTCTGTCATGGTTACAGAACAAGCTGCACATTTAGACTCCTTTCAATCCTCCTCAAGTGAATGCCTCTCTGGGTGGAACCAGGGGGTCCTACAACCCGTAGACAAGATCTCTGGACTGCAGGTTCCCTGTTTACCAACTGTGATAACGCAACAGGCCTAACTGTATTTTGCATCTGTATGCCCTTTTCCTCTGGGAGCCTGGGATCCAATTAAAGTGACTCAAAAACACCTCCTTCAAAGCAAAGTCTTGTTAATTCACTCAAAGGTGAATAAAAAGCAGAGCAAAGGGTTAAAACAAAGAGGCCTGTTGCCTGGGCCTTACATTTTACTCCTTTCCTTTCAAGGTTTAGGTAAGTTCCATTTACCCCAAGTACCGGTTCCCCGGGCTTGGGAAAGAGAGAGAGAGAATCCCTGCAACATTCTCTTTGTCTGTCAATCAGATATCCACCTCCAGCAGCTGCTGCCCACTCAAACCCCCATCTTCCCTAGGCTGGGGCCTTTATTGGATTAGTGTCCCCACTGATCCTAGGCTCTGGTCTGGTCCTTGCTAGCCTTGTTGGAGTCAGGCAGGTGGGCATTTCAAAGTAATAGCTCCCTCATTGTTCCCTTAACAACCTTGGGTATTCTCTCTGAAGGTACTTGATCTGTGGTATTGTTTGTTTTCTGTGTATTTCCCTGCAACAGCTTTCTTTGATTTCACTCCATGCAGCCAGACAAGCTAATATCAAGCAGGTAAACTGAGGAATATGTGATATTCATAAAATATAATACTGATATCCCCCTCACTCTCCACAGCCTCCTAGAAGAACAGAATGCTTAAAATGGAATTTATGGAGGAGGCATGATAGACAGGGAATGGATTCCAGATGTAGGAGCCCTCATGGAAGAAAGCACAGGTCTAGTCTAGACTAGGAAAAAAGAATTTAAAAAAAAAATCAAGTTAGCCATTATGATTTGAAATGCCACTTAGCAATTATCGTAGACCCAGGTTAGCACTTTCAAAATCATGTTAAGCTGATTGTATTGCAACACAGGTTACCCCCCAAAGGTTCAACAGCAAGAATTGCTGAAACTAAAATTGGTACAAAATATTATCTACTAGTAGGTCTTTGTTCTCTCATACTGGTCTACTTCTGCCTAGGTCACAACACCTGGCAACATGATTTTAAAGGTATTAATCTGTGTGTACACTAGATACTAAATAGTATTTCAAATCATATTAGCTGACTCAATCTAAAAACTACTTTTTTATTTCCTTCTAAACAAGGCCCCTGAGACTAATTGATTCCAGTTCTTCAGAGATGAATAGCTAGTACATTTAGGGCATGATACAAAAGCCGTTGAAGTCAATGGGAAAGACTCCCATGACATTAATGGGCATTGGATCAGGCCCTCAATCCACTGTGCCATCCATACTTCCAATTAAGTGCTGTAGAGTTTCTGGTTGATTCACACAGCAAAGTGAACAAATGCAGTGTCAGGACAGCAAATAATTGTGCTGTCATTTGTGCTCACTCAGTTCTGCTATAATTCTAGAGGAAGGCAGCTTGCCAACAGCAAATATAGCAAAAGTTAAAATCAGTGTACATCTACCAGTAGTTGTATATCTGTTGGGTGTTTATAGGGTGTCACTTAGTAATTTGGAGTCAAGGTGTAACAAACATTAAAAGAAAAAGCCCTGAAATATATATGACATTAAATAAATTAATTTCAGAAGCATGTATGTTTAGTATGTCTCTGATTTGTTGTTTGATATATTTCAGTGTGTTTGCTGGCTGCCAGATTCCTTATCCAAAACGAGAATTCCTCAATGAGGATGAACCCGAAGAAAAAGGAGATAAGGTATAATAAAAGGCACTTTTTTTCAAAATGTAACAAAAAAGTTGTGATGCCACAAAGGGAAACTAAAAGAACATGGGCTCTTACCCAGGAATGTGTTTTGAAGGCAAGACTGTCCCAAAACTTTTCACAGTACATTAGAAAGTTTCACATTAATGCATAGTAAATTATAGTGAATAAGATTGTTTGTATTTTTCCTAAACTTAAAAATTTACAGCTAGTCAGACACTGTTAGTAATACATGGCTAACAGAAGAAAGAGAAAGAGGCCTCATGCTGTAATCAACTTGTGTCCTGGCGTCTGCATGGGACAGGGCCTGTTATTGATCCAAGAGGAACCCTCTGGTTATGCATATCCTCTGGTTCAGATAGTCTGTACAACATGGGAGCCCAGTTTGATTTAAAGCTGTGCCTATGAATGATACATTTGAAAGAGTAAATTCTACTTTCTGAGCTGATATAGTAGATTAGTATTTCTTTTACATGTGACAGTGTCAGAGCAGGGGGAAATGTTAATCTACTAAATCCTCAGGATTTTGTTCCCCGGGTCTTTTTTTGAGACTAGGAAATTACAAAACCTAAATTAAAATAGCGGTGGAGTCATGATACGGATGTAATTGAAATTCCGAGATTTAGCAATGCTTTTTAAACTTTCGGTTACTGAACAATAAGGAACAACATGAGTTCAAGTGAGTTCGGCTTTTGTTAAGTTGATTTTACTCATTTGTGAGTGTTAAAGTATATATTTGCATTTCATTTTCTTGGGAAATTTTATTTAATTAAACAAAAATGACACGCACAGTATAAATATTCAAAGCAGCTATTATGATCTGTTGTGTAAATAGCCTTTGTGTCTCGTGGGGACTGTCGCATATTTATGCGTGCTATAAATAAAGATTTTGCAGCATATCTAATTAATTTAGAAAAAAATGACATTTAAAACTATGTATTACTCATTGAATCTGTTTCCACAACAAGAAAAGTTTGTTAAAGGTAACCAGTGAAGGGTGTTTTTAAAAAATGGATTTGTACCATGTTTTGCTGCTTTATGATGTATAAAAAAGGCTTAGAATATTTTTTTTTTAAAAACATATTAACATCAGGAATGTCAAGTTTGGTCTTTCCTGGTTTTGCTGAAAGACTTACAGGGGGTCTCTGAGATGGTGTATCTGGAGCTCTTATACTTTAACGGAAGGGTAAATCTTTAATAAAAACATCCTTTCTCCAAAATTTTCATTAGTCATCAAAGTTAAATAAGTATTCACAGAAACAAAGCCCAATGATTTTTTCCTAAGTAAACCTCCCCTTGTTTCAGACACATGGCTAGATTTTTTTTCTAACTAAAACAGTAGAATGAATGACGGCAGCAGTGCAGGTGAATGTGCTGCTGTCCTTACACCTTTACTATATAACAAGTTTCATCCCATTGAGTTATGCAGTTCCTGAATGTCAGATTTACTTTTCTAATAGAGTGCAGGCACAACGTAATTGTGTTGTCACAAATGCTGCAATAATCAGAGCAGTGACAAAGTTCCCTTCAGTGGGAAGATACTCACCTTAATGGGTGAAAACAGAAAAATCCTTTATTGCAGTGATGGACATGAAGGAACAATGATTCCACAATAGCGGTCACGTAAAATACAGTCTTGAAATAGTTTACTAAATGTCTTGAAAAAGTAATACATGCTTACTAAAGCTTGTTGTTTGCCACAGTAATTTATATTAACAGTAATAATACTTTGCACTTCAATGGCACCTTCTACCCAAGAATCAAAACAACTTTCCAAACAGTAATAAAGCTTCACAGCAACCCTGTGAGGCAGATCTGGTCCTGGAAATAGAATAAAAGACAAATTCCCAGTCACTGGTTGCCAATATTCATCATAAAAAAAAAAGGGTTAAACCACTTAACGACCTCTAACGGTTCACAACCATTTCAAAACACTGGAAACCACTGCACCAGTGCCTGCCAGCTCAGACCTGCAGTGGCAGCAGTGCCTGAAAGCCTGTGGGGGCGAGGTGCATCTGCCTTTACTATGTAACCTTGGACAATTCATTTCATCTCTCTGTGCTTCAATTGACCCATCTGTAAAATGGAGATAATGCCACCTGCCTCACAAAAAGGGTTGCTGTGAAGCTTCATTAATGTTTGGAAAGTTGTTTTGATTCTTGGGTGGAAGGTGCCATTGAAGTGCAAAGTATTGTTACTTTATTTGCTGTTGCTCACCACTGCTCTCTGGCTGCCTTGCCGCAGTTTATTTGCACTCATTCGTGATGTGACCACCACCATTTTCTTGATAGTTCCTTCCATCCTTCTCATTATTAAGCTGATCTGGATTGGCTGGCTAGGGATAGGAGGTACTAGATTGTCATTCAAGTTGCTTTTTTTCCCCCAGTGCACCTTATTTTTAAAAATGAACCACAATTTTATTCTATTCTGAAATTTCAAACCCACAAAGTTTAAGTAACTTTGAAATTCATCCCTCCCTCCTCAGTTCACAAATATCTACCTGGAGCAAATAGCAGCATATTGAGGACAGATATTTCACTTACTTTGGTGCTCTTCACTACAGTCCAGCTGTGCTTTGTCCTGTGGCTAGTTCTCACCCAAGTTGTGGTTTAGGGATTCTGAAGAGTTTGTGATACCAAATGTAAATAAATAATTCAGGAAAAAAGTGACCATCCCCAGCTGTGCTTTCTCTTAGAATCAACAGCAACAGAATCAACATCAGCAACAAACAGCACCTCAGCAGCAACCGCAAGCAGCACCTCAGCAACAGCAGCAGCAGCAAAACAGTACCCAGACAAATGGGACTGCAGGAGGAGGTGGAGCAGGAGGAGGAGGCACTGGGGCAGGACTTCAGCACAGCCAGGACTCCAGCCTCAATCAGGTGCCTCCAAATAAGAAACCACGCATAGGGCCTTCAGGCACTAACTCAGGCGGGCCTGTCATGCCTTCAGATTATCAGGTACAGACTCTGATTGTTACTACTTTAGTTAATGTTAGGGGCAAGGTGTATTCCACTGTAGAATTTTATAGTGAAATATTTCCACAGAATAAATTTACTTTAAGTGAAGTTCATTATAATGGAATTGTGCTTGCTCTAATTTATTAGTAGAACTGTGGACTTTAGTTCTACTTCGGTTTAAAAACCATTTAATTGTATCAAAATTCATTATAGATGGATTTCACTCTTTGATATTTATATAGATTTCAATAACGTTTCCTTTGTTCTCAGAATTTCAATATCATTCTAAAACATGTGCATAACTTTAGGAATGTGAGTAACCCCACTGAAGTCAGTGGGACTGTTTTCACATGCTGAAGTGTTTTGCTGGATTGGGTCCAGAGTAATCAGCACTTTGGAGGATTGATCCCAGGTGAGAAGCAGACCCTAGAAAAATATGATGAGTCAACAGCACAGGTTCTTTGATTTAATTCCTGCCACTTTCTGTTCCATGTGATAATGATAGATGGGATAATTCTTATTCTGTTGTTTGTCTTAATACCTTGATAACTGTTCTTTTAATCTTAAAGATCAACAATTTCTGTGACGCTATAACATAGATCTATAAGTGAGTCAGTACGCTTCATGCTTAAGCAAGACACTCTAATAATGGTGATTCCCATTTTATCTCTAAAATGTTTCCTGTGAGTGAATTCAAAAGTGAATCTTCAAATGAAACATTTGGGGGGTTATTTGCAATAAACTGGTCTGTTGCTTTCCACTATAGCAATATTAGAATATATTAAATGAAAACAATATTTCTGTATTCTTTTTGAAGCTGCACATTTATCTTGGTTTATTAGAATTAAAATATGTTTTCCACTGAATAAGTGACATATATGAAATAATTCAAAGCATTGTATGAACCAAACTTACAAATACTTGGGGACATCATGAACATTTCAGACAAGATTAATTGAGCATCACCAGATAAATATTTTTCATTTTAAAAAACATACACCTGAAAACAAAGCTTTGTTTCTTATCAAAAAGATCATTGAAAATATGTCAGAATGAGAAGAGATTGGATATCACTTTTCAGAGTAGCAGCTGTGTTAGTCTGTATCAGCAAAAACAACGAGGAGTCCTTGTGGCACCTGAGAGACTAACAAATGTATTTGGGCATAAGCTTTTGTGTGCTGTGTATTTATACCTACCTGCTGTATTTTCCACTCCATTCATCTGATGAAGTGGGTTATAGCCCATGAAAGCTTATGGCCAAATACATTTGTTAGTCTCTCAGGTGCCACAAGGACTGCTCGTTGTTGTTTTTTGGATATCACTTAAAGTTATGTTTTTTGCAAGGATTCTAAATGCTATTGCTGGATACTTTTAGTAAGGACATCATCTTGATGAAAAGCAACAGAGGGTCCTGTGGCACCTTTAAGACTAACAGATGTATTGGAGCATAAGCTTTCGTGTGTGAATGCCTCTTTTAAACCTTTCTTTTTACTCTAGAGCTGCTTTGACTTCCTAACCCATCAAGCTCCCTCCCCAGATAATTGATTTCTGAATGCTAGACATTCTCCTTCCACTTCTAGTTTTCTTTCTTTATTGCAAATGATTTTAAAGGTGGTGATGGCAATTTAGGAGTAGCAACAACTCAGTCAAATTTCTTTCTTGAAAAGTTCCAGAGTGGATTGAGATCTCGGAAAGTCCGTATTTATGGCTGGCTTGTTTCTGTCCATATTTTGAGGATTTTTGTGCTGCCTTTGATGTTATTGACCATGGGATCCTTCAGGATGTCTTGGAGTTCTAGGCAAGCCTTTCCATTACAGGATTTTCTTAATTTTAGTCTTACCTTTTTGGAAAATTAAATGTAGCTCTTGTGATTCTTTTCTGCACAGCCTGTAGCCATTTGTTTTAGTGACCCCTCCACGCCAGGCTTTATTTTGACCCCTGTGCTGTTAATTATTTGTATGTTCCCATTAAATCAGTTGTTAAACAGTATAATCTGATTATCCATTTTTATACTTGTATCTGGCTAGCTGTAGCTCTCTCTCTCTCTTTCTCAGTTTTAGCTGACTGTTTGTCTTATATCCAGAATGGAATGTCTGCAATTTGTCCAAATCTGGAGTCAAAACAGAAATTCTCTTTTGTGGGACTAAAGTAAGCATAGCCTAGTTAAATGCCTTCTTTTAGTTTTATGGCATTAATCTTACTCCATTAGATATAATTCAAAATTAGAAGGAAAAATATTTTGCTTTTGGGCTCACTTATCTTCTGAATTTAAATCTGTGGGGAACAATCATTTATATTATTTAATCACAGCCATCCTTCATCACAGCCATCCTGCAGAAAAGGACCTGGAGGTTACAGTGGACGAGAAGCTAGATATGAGTCGACAGTGTGCCCTTGTTGCCAAGAAGGCTAATGGCATTTTAGGCTGCATAAGTAGGGGCATTGCCAGCAGATCGAGGGACATGATCATTCCCCTCTATTCTGCATTGGTGAGGCCTCATCTGGATTACTGTGTCCAGTTTTGGGCCCCACACTTCAAGAAGGATGTGGACAAATTGGAAAGAGTCCAGCGGAGGGCAACAAAAATGATTAGAAGGCTGGAGCACGACTTATGAGGAGAGGCTGAGGGGGGGAGGGATAGCTCAGTGGTTTGAGCATTGGCCTGTTAAACCCAGGGTTGTGAGTTCAATCCTTGAGGGGGCCACTTGGGGATCTGGGGCAAAATCAAGTACTTGGTCCTGCTAGTGAAGGCAGGGGGCTGGACTCGATGACCTTTCAAGGTCCCTTCCAGTTCTAGGAGATGGGATATCTCCATTAATTTATTTAATAATTTATTTATTTAACTGCGATTGTTTAGTCTGCAGAAGAGAAGAATGAGGGGGGATTTGATAAACCTGAAAGGGGTTTCCAAAGAGGATGGATCTAGACTGTTCTCAGTGGTACCAGATGACAGAACAAGGAGTAATGGTCTCAAGTTGCAGTGGGGGAGGTTTAGGTTGGATATTAGGAAAAACTTTTTCACTAGGAGGGTGGTGAAGCACTGGAATGGGTTACCTAGGGAGATGGTGGAATCTCCTTCCTTGGAGGTTTTTAAGGTCAGGCTTGACAAAGCCCTGGCTGGGATGATTTAGATGGGGATTGGTCCTGCTTTGAGCACTAGATGACCTTCTGAGGTCCCTTCCAACCCTGATATTCTATGATTTTATGATTTCTAAGAAAGACAACTGTAAATTCTTGGTTTGCTTGTTTTTTGTCTAACTTTCTGACCCTTTTCATTTTTTCATTTATTCATCTTTTTAGTGGAATCTAGATTAATGTTTATCGTAGCTGTCAAGTATCAGGGGGTAGCCGTGTTAGTCTGTATCTACAAAAACAACAAGGAGTCTGGTGGCACCTTAAAGACTAACAGATGTATTTGGGCATAAGCTTTCGTGGGTAAAAACCTCACTTCTTCAGATGCATGAAGAAGTGAGGTTTTTACCCATGAAAGCTTATGCCCAAATAAATCTGTTAGTCTTTAAGGTGCCACCAGACTCCTTGTTGTTATCATAGCTGGTGACAGAGCATTTGTTTATTTTTGTTCTTTGTTGAATGCCTGGATGCTAAATGTTAAGGCAATAGGATCAGAGCTCTGTAAAACAAAATCTAAGACCGGGGTACACAGGCATTTATTTGATTTGAAGGCCAGATTTGATCATTTAAACAGGATCTTGAAATATTTTACATGAAAAGGGCTACATATGTTTTATACGATACATACTACCAGGTCTTAACTGTTTATTGGCAAGGAAACTGGAAGGCATGAACAGATTAAGTCACTATTTTATTATGAATCTGCAAAATACTGTACAAGTATTTTGAAATTCTTAAAGTAGCTGATGTTTCTTCATTGAGATCTGCTCCATACAAAGTATTAAGATTAATAAATAACAAACATTTTTTCCTGTTTCTGCAAAACCTTGTTTCACAACTCTGGCAATTTAAAGAGTGAATTCAGGGAATTAAATATTAAGGTCTTGCACACATGCACTCACTGGCATCTCTGTGTAAATGTCTTTGTTTTTAGTAGATGGAGCACCAGAATAGGAATCAAGACGTGTTCTAGAATGATATTATTACTGGAACTTATCAACAAGTCTCTCCCCAGTCAGATGTTGGGGTATCTTTTAAGTCATATCCCCCCACTTCTTCCCTACTCTTATTCCATCTCCTCTGGAACTGAATACATTGCCTCTCTAGCACACCTAATCTCTCCCCACCCCACCCCCCAATGTAGAGAATGAGAATTTGGAGCTGGCAGTCACTTATATTTGTTATTTAGTTAATAGTGGCATAGAAATAACAAATAAAAATAGATATTTATTAAAAATAAATCATGATAGATAGACATGGGATTAAGAAACAACAAAGATTAAGAGTTAGCAATGGGGTTCAATCACTTCAAAATCATTTTAAAATGGTCTTGGATTGTAATTTGTGCTTTTTCCCATGCCTGTCAAACACCTAACACCATTTGGATGCTATATTAATAATAATGATTTAATTATCATACTGTTGGCCCTTAAAGAGGAATGATGTTCAGTTTCTTTCACCCAGCATTTTGATTTGAATGAGCCTCTTAGAGTTGAAAAGCTCCCTGCATCATTGTCCTAACAGGTTGTTTTAATTTAATTCTTTTCCTTTTTTTTTCTCCAGCACTCCAGTTCACGCCTGAGTTACCAAAGCAACATTCAGGGATCTTCTCAGTCCCAGAGTACAATGGGCTATTCCACATCATCTCAACAGAGCTCTCAGTATCATCAGTCTCATCAGTCTCATAGGTACTGAGACCTAATAGACTGCGCTTAGAAAGGAATGGACTAAAAGTCAAAAGACTCCAGCAATATGAAGTTCCTAACAAGGAGAAGAACCAAAAATGCAAACTGTGATATAGATTTAAAATTCACAATTATAAAAGGAAAACTTTATTTACTGAAGATTTTTTTTTCAATGACTCTGTTCCTTCTTTATTGCCATAAAGGAGATTCTTGTGAAGTGCCCCCCGCCCTCCCGCGCGCTTCCCTCGCATGTGTTCCATTGTGGTAACTCTAATGAAACCGTCTGATCTGAACCCAGCACTTAACTTCTTTAACCTATGGAATTTTTGAAGGATTCCTGGTGCACCTTTCTCATGCTGTAGTGATCGCTATAAATCTATCTTTTCAAATCTCTTTAATGGGATTTTAAAGTTTTAAAATCTTGAACTCCCAGGCTTTCAAGCTTGTATATAGTTAGTTTTATACTAGGCAAACCAGTTTAGCTATACAGGTATAATGCACCTTTTAAAAGCACTATGTTTTTTTCACAGGATATTACTGTTTTCCTCATGGATGTCAAGAACAGCAAATTTTACTGTTCCAGAGTATTTTACTATTCTGTTTGTATTAGTCTAGTTTTCAGGCGATGTCTTAGGGGAAAAAAAAACAAAAAAAACCCAACCCAAGTCTCTGCAGCAGCTAATGTGCTTCATGGTACTGGACTGTACACCAAACAGAAGATTGTGAATGTTTCCTAAATCTTTCATATTGAATCCCATACATATTATGACCATGTTCTGAGTAGTGCTGAATTAAGCATTATTTTAAACTAAAGCATGAAACTTACATGAAAAGGGGATGCTTTTGGAGCGCCATTGGAACAGAGGAATGGAATGTAACAGAACGTCTTCTCTGGCTGGGCACGCAAAATAGCCAGGAAAATATATTTAGTGCCCTATGATCTCAGTAGAAGAGAGAATGTGGTTGAGGATTTATACTAGTCCTTGCTTAAAAAAACAAAACAAAACAAAAAACCACTTCTTTAATGTGTGTGGGAGCTCTATATAATCTCCCTTTGTCAGTTTCCCTGAATCAATTATCTAAATATAAGACAACAAAAATGTAAAGGATTATAAAATAAAAAACAAATAATTGTCCATTTTTAGATAAGATCATCAAATTTAAGATAACTTATTGTATGTTTTGAAGAGCATGTTGAAAATTGTCTTCGTTTTTCATGTTTAATACGCAAATTCTTTATTCTTCACATTGCTGTGATTAATCCAGATTGGTTGCACTGAAATGTTTCTTTTTCCTAAGAGCAAACACATTGTGATTGTGCCTAAGGACCATAAGTGGATGGGTTACTAGCAGTCTATCCCAGGTAAATAGTTAGAGCTCACAAGCATAATCGGAGGATCATTATCCAACTTTCGGAGCCACAGGTATTCAGAGACACATAATGTATAATTTGGAGCAGCTCCATTTTCCTTCTGTGTTTAGAAATAAGGCTGATGAATTTGATTGCACTAAAACTGGAAGGACATTCATGTACTTTAGAATGTTCCTCGCTGTATGAGCAGCACCAGTCTTTTTTAATTGATTGCTGGAGAAGAAGTCAAGAAAGGAGCAAATTATGTTTAAGCAACGCATATTACGGACATTTACACTACACAGTGTGATATGTTTAGTTGTGTTCTATCCTGAATCCATGCAAGACATTAGACATAACCACTATACATTCCACACTAAAATTGTGATAGAAACTAGGCAGGTGGTAGATCCTTTGTCTGAGGAGACTGTTTTTTCGTCCCAATTAGAGTAATAAGTATTTCCGTTGAGAGTGAGCTCCCAGTCACCTTTAATGCTTTTTTTCCTCTCACAAAAATGTTTTGCTTTTATAACCAGTTGGAAACCTGGTTTGGCCACACCAGCTGCCACAAGCCTTTGCTCTGTTTGCCGATGACACCAGGCTTCTCTGGAAAGTGACTGAAGAAAGAATGGGCAAGAAGTGATAAAAATGAAATGAAGCAATTTGAAGGAAAATATAAATTATTATTAGGACAAAACCATCTCCTATTGGATACTTTCCATCTTTATTCTTTGTGATACTACATGTCCTGTGCTTCTGCGTAGCTTAGTTGGCAGGAACTGATTTTAATTGTTAGTACATTTTTTTACCTGCTTGCAATGTATCTGGGCTCGAAAGATGCAAGTCCCCACCTCTTAATGATGTCAGTGGGAGTCCCATGTCTATCTGAAGGAGAATTTTGCCCCTGCCCTACAACAACATTATTGGATATTCTTGTGACTGGCTTCCAATTTTCTGGATGCCAGGCTCTGGACATGCTGGTCGTTGTCTCCTGTTTTCTTCATATCCCTCTGTCCTCTCAAAACACCTTTGGCTATTGTAACATAAATGTCTAACATTTGTCCCCCTCCCACCTGCTTTTATTCATCATCCAATTATTGATGGTGGCAGGGGGACAAAAATCTGCTTGTAGTTAAGCTGGACTCTTACAGTGCCAACAAAGCTGAATCATAGTGTAGGTTCATCAATGTGTGGAGTGCAAAGATACACAGCATTATAATGTGCTTTAATTCAATGAGCTTCCATCCCGTAGAATGACTGCTAGCACCATTGTCTAAACTGAATAGATAATTCGGTATTTGCTAGATCTAAATTGCTTGCTGTGCTTTAGCCCCTTGCAGCTTCTGTGCACGTGCAAAGCTGAGCTAACTCCTCCATTGCCTTCAAAATAAAAGTAGAAAGGGGAATAAATAAAAGCAGTGGTTACTGCTTAAAAATGTTTACTGTGCACATTTGCTCGCTTTCTCTCTCTTTGTCAGTTGGAGTTTGAATATTTGACCTTTTCTGGTGAGCTATGTGTGAATTTCAGGGTGGATGGGAGCCAAGGTGAGAGAGACTTGTTCAGAGATAATTTAATGAGGAAAAATGCTCTTTGTATTCAGAGGTTAATCATGTAATATGTTATGGGAACCCAGGATCATGTATATTTTTCTACCTGTGCAGTTTTGGTAATTGACACTTATTATTATTCACAGTTTTGACCGTACCCATAACCTCTGTGTGCCCTCAAAAAGGTATTTCACACTGGCAACTAGAAATGGAAAGTGACATCAACTTGATTGTTTTCTCATTCCTGTTCCCTTGGTGAAGCAGTGGACAGTCAAATACCATCCTGCAATGTTTCTCATCCGGTTTTTGGAGAAGACAGGAGAGTGAGGAATGGGATTAGCAGCATAGTCTACATTGGTGAAGTTTATGTAGCACAAACTGCACAATGAAGGAAGAATATTGTGAAAGCTGCGAGTCCTGCACTGTATCTGTGACACTGTATCTTTTGGGGGGAGGGGGAGGGAAGAGCATTCTGAGGGGAGGGTTGGGGGTAGCTTGAAGTATTCAAATATGTCTAATATTTTATATAAACATATTAAAGCTTAGTTCCCCTTTGTAATCTTCAGTAATGGTACTTAAACACCATTAAGCAAAGAATTGTTTTAGGATTAAATAAATGTATTGTACATAAGGCCATATGTAATCTTCTAAAAGTGTCGCCACACAGGAGTGATATGTATTACTATATGAAAAAAATCCTTAATGCACTGTTATCTCCTAAATATTTAGTAGTAAATTAATACTATTTAATTTTTTTAAAAATCTGTCTTGTGTAGACACTAAAAAGTATTACACAAAATGTGGACTGAAGATGTCCTTTTTAACAGCAATTTAAAGAACTTTTTATATATGTAATGTAGTATACTTTTCAAATTGTTCTAGTTTGTATTCTCCCAAGTTTACTATTGGTGGAAGTGTGTCTATTTCTCTTCAGTTATTTTTTTTTATAATTTCATGCACGTATCCTTCATTTTTGTAGTTTTTATTATAGATTACTGCATATGCTCTTCATGCTGTCACAAAGCTTTGCTGCTTTAGCTGTATGGTGGCCACATACAGCAATACCCATGCTGATAGGTTTGCAAAAACACAAAACAAAATATTTGTTTTTCATTCTAGAGCTAAGAGTTTACTGCTTTTAAGTTCTCCTCATGTCACTCTTGAAATGACTGTTAAAACTGAACTATGAGTTCATTGCATTTATTTTATATTCCTAGTTGTCATGAAATTGAATTGACTTTGCTTCAGTGTGAATTTTTTTAATACAAATAATATACATTTGTAATAATAATAATAATAACAATAATAAAAGGTTCAAATCAAAGAAGTGTGCTGGAAAGTTGTGAACATCAGACATTGAGTTACAAAAGAAGCAATGTATCCTGCAGAGTTGCAACCTGTAATTGTATTCAGATGTTTATGATATCATAAACCACACAAAACAGAGCTTGTAAAACCTCCAGTTTGGAATTATAGCCTTTTAAAATACCCAAGAGGGTATTCGTATTTTGTATGTACGGAAATAGAATGAAGCTTTATGGAAAAACAAAACAGGTGGAATGCTTGGTGTACTCTCTCTAAAGTGATTTAGCATGCAGCTTGGATACCACTTATAAAAATATAAAACTACCAACCTGGTGATCTTACATGTTTGTCTTCTAAAAAAGCTGTGCATTCGGAGACTAAGCCCTCCCCCCCACTTACCTCTTCCTCCTCCCCCCCACTTACCTCTTCCTCCTCCCCCCCCACATCCCATTTCTAGGCTATCTTTGAATATAATTCTTCCAAGTGTCTAGGGTGACTGCATGTTAGATTGGAGAACATGAGCTGGGGAACTCAGCTCTGTTTTTCAGGTTGATTTTCTGTGCTTCGTTGGCCTGCATATTATAACTCCACGAGTCAGTTTTTCAGAGATGGTTGTTATACTGCGTTTACCATAAACTGCACCCATTTTCTCCATCCCAGCTGTGTGAGAGAGAATGGCTGCCACTCACTTGCTTCTCCACTGACACCAAAAAAGAGGCTTGAATTTCGGCTGTAACTTTAGGACAAGGTAAGAACACGCTGTACCCTTGTCACTACTGCTGGTTTCTAGCAAATAAGGAGTTCTGACTGATTCCTCCTCCCTGATGTGTCCAAGGATTAGGTTTAACATGATGCATGCCTGCTATCAAAGAGGTTTCTTTTACTTTGTGTCTGCACTGGTGACTTGCATTTCTAGTGTGTAGTACCTTTCACCTAGAAGGATCCCAAAACATTTTCCAGATGATATTTACAAATTATAGGAATCTCTTCATCAAGCATTCCGAGGGGCTGCAACATGTGTGGTTATGTTTATTCCTCTTGACGAGAGCAGGGCTGGTTAGCTGGTAGAAGTAGACATGGTTATATAAAGGATTCTCTGCCTACATTACTCCACTTACTATGTTTTTTTCCTCTTCTGCTTGTACTTGGTGGAGTGCAGCAGCAGCCTTTCGAAAACCCTGGTACATTGGAATGTACAGCATTGTCTCAGAGATCATTCATCATTCCCAGCAGTGTGCTTAAGTTGGATGCCAGCCTTTGAGGTCTGGCATCCTGTGTCAAAGAGCTAAGTTTATGACTAATGATCTAAAGAAGAATCAGCCCTGCAGCATCCAGCCATTTATGGGTAAGGGCTGCAAAGACAGTGTTTAAAGCTGAGACAAGCTTCTGCTAAGAGTTAGCACCAAAGCAGAGGAGAGGCAACAAATAGTGTCTTAAAGAGAGAATATTTGTTGCTGATTGCGAGATACACGTTCTGAACATTCTGAACAGAAAATGAGTGAAACTTTAAGGGCAATAAATTGTTACTTCAGGTGGTTTTACAAATATTGATGGAGGGAGTGTGGGAGGGAGTGTTGTCTGGAGGAATGAGCACAGACTTAGGAGTCAGGGTCCTGCATTCACACTTTGGCTCTATTACTGATTCCATGTGGCCTTAGTCACTTCTCCTTTCTGTCTGTTTCCTCATTTATAAAATGGGGATAATACTTAGGTATCTCACTCACAGTAGTGGTTTGAGGATTAGTTAGTTTTTGTATAATACTTTGAAAATGTACAGCACTACAGAAATGCTAGGTATGATAAACTTAGAAGTTTAGCATTGTTCCAGAGGCCAACAAAGGATAACGTTGACCTGAAATACTATTTAACAGACATTGGTTTTTCATGCAAGTGAACTTCATGCCCTTCTTTTCCAACACAGAGCGATGTATGGTCAGCAAATGTGATTTGGTTTTGCATTTTTTTAATATTCAGGAAAAAAAAAATTATTGTTGCATCAAGACACTGCAGGGATTGATTTTTTCATTAATGAATTAAATATTTATTAGTGCAACCATTATAGTGATTGAAACAACTAATGTTGTTGTGAAGGATGTGAGTAATGGGACTTTAGATACAATCAGCCTGTAAAATACTGTGGTATTCCCAGAATTCTTATGCAACAATAATATCCACAGTAAATGTTTTTAAAAGTCATAATCCCTCATTCTGGCAACATTTAAAATCTGATGGTTATTGCCAGCATACATAATATTTTTCTTTTAGGTAATTGTATGAAAACACTATCACAGGATCAGTGTCTCTAGCTTTGAAAATAAACGTCCTGGCATGCATGTGCAGTATTTGTGAGAAAGCATTATCTGTGAGACTGAGTTCTTTGGAGTCCCTTAAATAGGATGAAGAATTTGGAAGAAAGTGTAAATTGCATATTTTTATTATGTGCCTTCAACATGTGGCTAAAAATGTTGTCTTCTCTTGTCTGTGAATGAAATAAGTCAGCAAAGCATTCCCTGGGCTATGTTGCCTTTAGATGCCATTCCATATCAATGCATTTTAGATGCCAATAAAACAAAATGAGTCAAATTGATGCCTGAAATCAATTGTTAAACAAGGGATCTATTTGCCCCAGTAACATCACTGCTAAATTGGAGTCATGCTCTATGGATGTAAATCTAAACTAGCAGTGAAAGTTACTAACACAAATTAGCTAAGGACTCTTTTCTCATTTTTAAATGTGATTTTTGAATCAATGGCTTAAAAAAAACCCTCAGATTTCTTCTGTTGGAAGACACAGAACCTATGATATGAAATGTAATCATAATGATATGTTCTATACTGTCTCCATCCCACAAGAAACTGAGAATACAAGCAGCGTAGGTAATATATACATGCAGGGGCCAGGACAATGGGGCCCCAATCTTGATTGAGGCACTCTGTGTGATACGGTAATGGAAATAACCAATGTCATCAGACTTTTCCAGCCTAAGTTTAAAAAAAAACAACAACCCAAAATCTAGGTCACTTTGCATAAAGCAACAGTTCAACACTGAGAGGATTCAAACAATGCTGTAAAGTAGCCTCATTAATTAACCTGAAAATTACTTCAGCAGGGGAACTTTCAAACTGACAGAACCATTACAAATGTAAACCTTTAGAAGGAAAAGAACGTGGAAAAGTCAGGAAGAACACATGAGATGTCTAAAATTAGTGTTTAGTTGATGACTATTTCCATGCAATCTATGGTAACCCCTTTATGCTAGGCAGGTAGAAGTCAAAAGACTTTTGCTTTTAGACTCCAGGATTCCTCCAGCAGGCAAAGCCCAGTGTAACATTTCACTGTGGTTTGCTCATGCAAAATGTCTAAGGATATGTCCTAAATCTCCCTGTGTAGTATAGCTGATGGGTTCTTACCAATACAGTTTACCACATTTCTGCTGAAGAGACACCTACAAAAAAATTGTAATCAAGTTTCCTAGTTATTCTGCTTATTCATACATCCAAATGTGTGTATGTGTTAAGACATGGTCTGTTAGCCAAAAATGTGATTGAATAGGATACCCTGAACTGCCAAAATAACTAAGTATAGCAACTCTCAACATTCATATTTCAGCGAGGTTTCAGATATACATAGTGTGTCCCAGCTTAGGATGCTCAAGGCCAGACATTCTCAAATGAGTAACAGGAGAACTTCTTTCATCTATATACATGACCAGCTTCCATTTCTACAGTTACAAGAGGGTAAATCCATTATCTAAGCTAGGACTACTGTGCTGTGAGGCAAAACCACTCAGCATCCCACAACGCTGGGTGATCAGTATTACATATAAATCACAGGTTCCCAAGCTTCCATTTTATAATGGATGTTCACAAGCTGTTTTGGAAATGAAGCTGCAAACTACGTAACAGTTCTTTCAACAGAGACTAGATGGCTCAAGGGGTGGCATACTCAGACATTCACCTCTGAATTGCCACCTTAATGTCACCCTATGCCAGCAGCAACTGCAAATTGTTACCATCTGATGGCTTTTTGATGGCCTGTAAGAGCTGAGTGTGATGGGCAAAGTGAAGTCCAGTTCCTAATGGGCAGTTGTCCACATTACAGAAGCCCACTGACACGAACTGGCACCCTTACTGGAAGTCTCAGGAGAGAGACCAATACTGCAGAGTTATGAAAACTCTCCAGGGATCAAGTATTTGAGCTGGTGAAGGGAGCTTCATTTGACATTGTGTTGTACATATTGTATATATTTAGATAAAATACTTCCGTTTTCAGGAGCTAATCTCATACATTTCAAGAGTGCTTAATTCACAGTTCTACAGAATGTATTAATTGAACAAGTTTAAAGTCTAATAAAAATTCCAATCATAGCTAAAGCTCATACAACCTGCTAAGCACATAAAACATCCAGAACACCAGAACATGCACCTCTAGTTACAAATGCAACCTCAGCAAGCGATCGAGTTTTTGGGTGGCAATTCATTTTTAACTGTAAGAAAGTGAGGACTTAAAGCTGAAGCCCTTACAAGCACATCTTCCCACCTGACAGGGCTGTGTGTGCAGAAGTGGGTCTGATGTATTTTCTCCACCACATCGTGTATATAAATGTTTTTGGTGTAGTATTTACATGGAAATATGTTAACCTGTTTTCTTGTCTGTTCCATGGAAAGACTGGTCCGTGATCATGACAGTTCACCACGTTCAGGTGGAGTTGGAGGGAGGGTTTTGCAACTCAGTTGCTTCTCCCATCTCAGCTGCCATTAACATGACCAGCTTTATCCAAAAATCAGGTGGTAGAATGACAGGCACTAATTTTGAGTGGTCACTGAGTACAGTAAGTGGCTGAATGCTTCATATTGTGGTTGCAGTTCCTGCTTTGATCAATTCTTCTGAAGCGTCTGTGATACTCTGTCAAAAGTATCATTCGTTCCTTCTCTTTAAACCCCGTGCTGCCTGCTGCGTGACCTGGATCGAAACGTACCTGAGTCAGATCTCCAGGGTGTGCCTGACTTGTTCTGGCTAACAGCACCCTCTCAGCTCCATAGGAAAAGACTTACAATGTAAAATGTAAATGCAGGTCCCACTAACATTTTCTTCCTCTTTACTTTAGACAACTCTGAAATGTCTGCCTGAGATGAGACCCATTTTCCAAAGTCCCCGGAATCCTGATGTTCTCAGGAAGTAGCCTAACAATGCTGATATTATGTTTTATGGGGAGTTCTGACTCAAATTTTAGAGTTGGTTTGTCATGCAAACATATGTGCCCCTAAGACATCCAATGACTGGAAAGAACTTATCTATTTTAAGCAATATGTAGTCCTTAATTAACTATTTATCATTCATTAAGACTACATTGGCAGCTGCAAGGAGATAAGAAAATCCCAAGATGATATAGAACCTGTTTTTTGTGTAGTACCGTAAGTTAAGAACTTCAGTAGGGATAAAGATTCTGATCCTACTTCCATTGAAGTAAATAGCAAAACTCCCATTAACTTCTATGGAAGGAGGATGAGGCCCAAAGTCTATAATGTAAACACAAAATCCTTTGATCAGATTTCACATCAGCCATAAAATGAGAGAAGTTAGTAACAGAAAAGGTTTAGTCCATCTCTCTGCCAATGCAGGGTTATTCCCTACAGGAGGCTTGAGTATTGTGTACACATTTAAAGGGTCTTGGCAATGAGTCTCCACCATTCCCTTAAGAGACTATTCAACTATCTAATAGATCTCACCTGCCAGGAAACTTTCCCTACTGTTCAAGCTACAGGGTCTTTTTCTTTTTTGGATGAAATATGTCCCATCAATGTGCGGGGCTGGCAGAAACCATGATGCCTTGCTTGCAACATGCAAAAGAAAATACGTTAATGTATCACTAATTTCAAATTGCTGTTGCCCTGATCCATGTTGTGTAACGTGCAGTTTGTGTAAGAGCTCTGTCAGCAAGAAGAGAGAGAAGCGGTCTCGGCACTTCTGCTTTACTGTTATCTGACAGGTCAGGCTAGTCACGTTGCTGGAAAGAAGATAACAGGGATGGTGCAGCAGACAAGGAGTCTGATGAATTTTTCTTGCAATGATACAAGAACATCCTGCACTGGGCTCAAAGATGCCAGGCATGGGGGGAACTGCTGCAATCTATTTGCAAAGCAGTGTCCCTGACATCACAATGGATGCCATTTTAAATTATCTTAGCTTCCCTCTGAACAATTGATCGTCTGCAGTGGGTCTAATAACAATATTGGTCTAGTCCCAACTCCCAGCCTAAGGCCGTGCAACAACTAATTCTGAAAGTGAAAGAAAGGAAATATAACCCCAGACAGGGCCCGTGCAAGGAAGTTTCGCGCCCTAGGCGAAACTTCCACTTTGCGCCCCCCCCCCCGCCCCCTGCAGCCCTGCATCAGCTCCTCGCCCCCCCGCCCTGAGGCGTTCCCCCCCCCCCCTGCAGCAGCTCCCCCCTGCCCTGAGGCACACCCCTCCCAAAACAGCTCCCCCCCCGGGGAGCCGTGCTGCAGCTCCCCACCCCAGCTCACCTCTGCTTCGCCTCCTCCCCGAGCACGCTCTAATTCTCCTCCCAGGCTTGTGGCACCAAACAGCTGATTGGCGCCGCAAGCCTGGGAGGCGGGAGAAGTGGAGCGGCGACCACGCGCTCAGGGAGGGGGCGTAGGAACGCTGTAAAAAAAAATTGGGTGCACCGCTTTTGAGCACCCCCAAATTTTGGCGCCCTAGGCAACTGCCTAGTTTGCCTAAATGGTAGCACCGGCCCTGACCCCAGCTATTTTTCCAGCTAGCAGCTTACTCAAGTGGAAGAGGGAGGCAATTGTGATCTGTTGGCCAACACCCCTTGGCATATGAACATTTTTATGGGTGTGGGCACAGAAAAAGAGTGAGTTTATTAGCTTTCTGGCACGTTTACCAGCTTCAGTGCTCGTTACTCAGCTAGGGCCTATTCTCTCCCCTCAGGATATCTGACTACATCCCACTGAAGCCCATTTGGAGTTTTGTGTCCTGCAGAGGGAGGATAAGGCCCCTGGAGTTGTTCTTTTGTATTTAATTTATATGATGTTGATTTGTATCTGGCTATTTTTTAAGCATGTATGATTCATTTTTGCATGGGCAGGTGGGAGTGGCTCCATTATTTTCTTTTGAATCACTTCACATTTTTCTGTCACTGGAACATGCTTTAACAACTGTGTGTGGGGAGCCTGGTGGGAACAGGCTGGGTGGCTCTGTCTCAGCTTGTGCTGCTGCTCCAGGGGCACAAGAAATTCTGTTACGGAGCTCCTCCTGATTTTTTTGAACTGGGTTCTTCAATTATGGCAGCTGGACCATTTCTAGTCTCTCCATGGGACTTGTTTCCTTGGAGAGAGAGTGAACTTCATCCTTTCTGTTCAGGGGATGAGACTTCTGCAGTGGCTGCCCCTGTTGTAGGTCAGAGATGGGGTCCCATACACCTTTCAGGGATATGCTGTCTAAACACTGCTACGCTTGCTTCCAGACACACACTTTTTATATCCGAATCCAGAGATCCTCCTCTCATCACTAGCACTAGCTGGGACATTTTAGAACAATAAGCCTGTGTAGACAGGCTCCATACTGTCTGCCGAAGATTATTTGGGCATCTGTCGTTGCTTCCTACTTGGCAAGTTTGGCTTTCACAGACTGCAGAACCAAAGTACAATGTGGGGTTTTGCCCAAATCAAAACCACACCTCTCTAGCGAGCACATCACACATTTTACAGTGCCCACCAGTGTGTTAGTTGCTTCACAAGTGACAGAAATGTCATCCCTGCCTGAAACAGCTTACAGTCTAATTACATTTACAGTTCTGAGTTTTAGTAGACAAAATAAGTCCTACAAAAACTAATGACGCCATAAAGGGCCAGATCCTCTGTGGATGTAAACTGGCATAATTCCATGGACTTCAAAATCTGTGCTCCCTATATGCAAAAATGGGAAGACATTTCCTAAGAGCAAAAACTCCCCTCACCCCCTTGCAGGCAAATACCTGAAAAAAAATAGTAGGCTTGCACTTAAAAATTAGGCTAAGTACATGGCTTCACAAGGGATGTGCTGCTAATGCACTATTTGTACTCCCAACTGACCGGCTGCCAGCATTGTAATGATTTGCAGTAACACTCTATTCGGGGAGGTCTTGTACTTAGGGTGGGACTAAGGCCTAGTCTACACACAGATTATGCACTGGCATAACTAATTCAGTTAGGGCTCAGTTTTTTTATTAATATGTTTACACCACTATGTGTGGGCACAGTCAAACCAGTATAAAAGTTCTTTTAGCACTATAGCTTATTCCCCTTTCTGTATGGGAATAGCTATACTGCTATAAAGCACCCTTATATTGATATGACTGTATCCATGCTAGGGAGGATTGTACTGCTTCAACTATACCGGGATAGTCAAAGCAGTATAACTGGTACATGGACAATCCTAAGAATTAGCACTACTGGCTACGGTTCTCAGTGGTTCATCTATTCACTGAGACACTCTGGGCATGTCACTTAACTCATCTGTTCCTCAGGTTATCCATTTGTAGGAGAAGTATAATAATAGCTTCCAAGAGTGTTGAGTTTGATTAAGTAACTGCTCAGTATGGAAGAACTTTGAGACCGTCCATGGAAAGGTGTTATAGAAGTGCAAAAGTATTATTGGTGCTAATATTTGTGCACTTTGGATTTAGTGAATGGACTGACCTTGGTTAGTTTTTATTTCTTTTGCCTTCTGGTAACCAGATTCACTAATCCGCTTACAGGAAACTTAGCTTAACAAGAAGTATGCCTAAAGGAAATCTACCAGCCACTGCAGGTGTTCCTTGGTGGACTTGAAAAAGCTTCGGTTAAGGAATCTGGACCCAGGTGTCACAGTATGTTGGGAAGCAGGGACAGAACGTCCACAGATAGACGTTCTCCCTTTTTGCCGTCTGAGAGAGGAACTGCTGATTTGTTTTTTCTCCACAGAGCTCAGGTACCAGAGAGGATGGCAGTTCTTTTCCAGTGCATAAATAATGTATTGGCCGTATACATCTCCTGCTGGCAGCTGGCTGCAGCATGTCATGCTGAGGAATGCGAGAAGCAACAAACGAGCACTCCCTTGGCAGCCAGCAATGAAGAGGCAGTTCAGCTGCCCATAAAATGCCATCGGGTAAGTATGTCCCTCCGGTTACCAACAACAAATCTCACACAGAACGCCAGACATTGGAAAGGGAAGCAGTTGATGTTACTTTTCAGGATCATTTGTACCTTTGTCACTAGGCTGGTTTCCCTTGAGAGCAGTGAACGTTAATTATGTTGTTTTCTTAACAGACAACAGACGTTGAATTTCAAGTCTCTCAAGAAGAGTTTGGCCAAATACTGTCACTCTGGCATAAAGCCATGAGCAGCCTGAAACCTTGCTCAGTTAGATTTAATAGATTTTTTCAGAGCCCCCAGTAGCAGAATTCCCCCATGATTTCAATAAGAGTTGAAGGCATGGAGCTGCTGCAGAATCGGACCCTAAGGTGTTCCCAATGTTTTCTTCACACTCCATTGCTGGAAATACCTTCCTGAGGCTTGAACAAAGAATGCCTTTCCCCAGTAACTGTCAGTGCCCATATAGCAAGCTCTTCCACCCTAATCTCTTCCCCTGCACCAGCTTGGTAACAAAACTTGAAGGCAGAATTTTATAGCTGTGTTTTGGGCAGGTATTTCAAATGTGGGTGCCTAATGTGAGGCACCTAATTCCATATGTAGGCTCCTAAATAAAAGGCTCCTGATTTGAAGAAGTGCTATGCACCTGCTGCTCCAGAACGTGGCTCGGAATTCCCAAACCAAGATTAAAACTCCTGGCCCTAGTTATTAAAAAGCTCTCTCAGAACTCTACAAAACTCTATCACTTGCACATTACAATACACTGGCCGGGTCAGATGACATTTAAAATGATAATTACATGAGAAATATCACTTAAAGACATCTGTTAAAATTGCAGTAAGACCGTTTGTGGCTAGATTACATACCCTATTATACATGTTCATACAGTATTATTTTAGCATCTCCAATAATGCAGCCATTACTAACTTGGGGCAGCTGAAATGCTGTGTGATATCCTGGGGAAGGATGAAGTGAACACTTGTTGCAAGTCTTTGTACTTTATTAGTCTCTAGTCAAGTAACTTGCATGGTTCCTTGCACGACTGCATTAGAGAGTGGCAAGCTGTAGTGGTCTGCAACAGTTATATGAACATCGCAGGCACAGACAGTGCCTGGAGATAATGTAGGTTAAGTAGATTGTCAGGAAATCTGCTGCCTGCTGACATTTACAGCCAAGTATACTGTGTGCTTCCTCTCAGCACTTACCAGGTGCTGCTAGCATTGGAGCCAGTGTAAGTGCACCCTGGTGATATTATCTGCATGAAATTTGCATTAAAAATTAGAAATAAAATACAGCCCCAACACTTGTTGCACATCTGCTCCCAACCCTGCAATGGTGTCTGTGCACCGGCCTCAAGTTATTCTTATTTCTAGCAGGAATAATTTTCACTGAGGGGACTGTATGCAGCCTCTCTACTAGTCAGAATGTGGGTGCACATTAAGGGCTAGATTCATGCTTGTGCCAATATTAGGGCCAACACAGAGAAAAGGCAACTGCCACCTCCCCTATCTCAATGTTGCCTGTGTTCTTCTCCCTTCTGTTCTTTTCTCTTAAATTTGCATCTTAAAGCAGCTATTTTCCCAATAAAATGCTCATCCAGTGAGGCAGCAGACTCTTTACTCAGTGGAATTGTTATGTGGTTTAAACATATGCTTGTCCCAAAATTGAAATTTGGGGTAGCCTGATTCTCCCCTTATCTAGTAATTTACACCAGTGAAAAGTGCTGTAAAATGCTACCAAAGCAGGATGATGGAGGGGAATACTCTTCCCCCTTCTCTGATTGATTGGTTTGGAGGGCTGGCATTGGTGAAAGTTTTCGGAGTCCACTCAGCTGGAGTTACAGGCTTAAGGTGTAAGAGGTTTGGAATGAGGTTTTTATCCTTTTCAGTTGTGCTCGATTGGTAAAGTGTAGCTGGCAAGTAACACTCTCAAGGTTTGGCTGCCATCTGCTGGTGAATTCCAGGGGCATGAAATGCAGGCACTCAAAAATGAAAACTCCTAGTAGAAATTCGAAAGAACACTAACATTTTTTCCCTCCCACGTCATTTATTGTTCTGTTGACAGAAACTAGCCCTACCATGTTATCACATTTGTGCCCCCAGACTGCAATGTTAAGCCTACAGAGTTTGGAGTGTTATAGTCTTCTTGCCAGTGAAGAGATCATCATTTTCTCTGTTAGAACGCCTGGTGTGTAACCTATAAAAACCAGACTTCCACCTGTGGAAGGTTCAAACTGGGTGACCTTTCTAGCCATGTTCTTATGTGGCCCCCAGCACTGTAGTCTCCCAAGTGCTTACGGTGAAAGTGGTACTGTGGGTGTTTCCTGAGGAAGGAAGCGCAGGGAGGTTGTGATTAACAACACAGCCTTGGCTCGTGCCCCCCAGTTCTGCATCTAGGTATCCCCCTCCTCCCATGTGGAACACGAGCTCATTTGCCTCTGGGGCACCACTGTCCCTTGCCTGGGGTTATTTTATTTCTTCCACTGGGTCCCTTAGAATGCAATCAGCATTTTGCTTGTTTCTTCTTTCTCACAAAAAGGGCCCCATTCTCAAATTCCAGACAATTTCTTCTGTCATCTTTATATCTGAAAAGCCAGTTAAAACAGAAATTGAAATTCATCAGTAAAACAAAGCAACCCAGGGAGCCATGAGCCATCATCAGCTTGGCATGTCTTCAGAGCCAGCTCCTCAGCTGTCAACAGAGAACCTGCGGAGGACCTCTTAGTAGAGCCTGGAAACAGCTTTCAGTGTCATGTTGACAAATCACTGAGCCGAGATGTTCTGTAGGTCCTGCCAGGGTGTAGCACAGGGGTGGGCAAGCTATGGCCCGCAGGCTGGATCTGGCCTGCGAGCTGTTTTAAGCTGGCCTGCGAGCTCCCCGCTGGGGAGTGGGGTCTGGGGCTTGCCCTGCTCCGGCACTCCAGCCGGGGTGCCGGGTTGGGGACCGCTCCAGCCGGGGCTCTGGGTTGCCGCAGCATGGCCCCGCTCTGTGGTGCCGGGTCGGGGGCCGCACCATGCAGCTCCCAGAATCAGCCACGTGGCCCCACTCCGGTGCTCTTGCAGGGTCGGGGGGCACTCCACGTGTAGGAGCCGGAGAAGGGACATGCCACTGCTTCCGAGAGCAGCTTGAGGTAAGCGCCGCTCGGAGCCTGCACCCCTGAGCCTCTCCCCACTCTCCAACCCCCTGCCCCAGCCCTGATTCCCCTCCCGCTCTCCAAACCCCTCGATCCCAGCACGGAGCACTGTCCTGCATCCCAAACCTCTCATCCCCAATCCCACCCCAGATCCGACACCCCTGGCTGGAGCCTGCACCCCTTCCCGCACCCCAACCTCCTGCCCCAGCCCTGATCCCTCACCTGTCCTCCGAACCCCTTGGTCCCAGCCTGGAGCACCCTCTTACACCTCAAACTCCTCATCCCCAGCCCCACCCCAGAGCCCGCACCCCCAGCCGGAATTTGCAACCCCTGCCCCAGCCCTGATCCCTCACCTGTCCTCTGAACCCCTTGGTCCCAGCCTGGAGCACCCTCCTACACCCCAAACTCCGCATCCCCAGCCCGCACCCCCAATCAGAGCCTGCATTCCCTCCTGCACCACAACCCCAATTTTGTGAGCATTCATGGCCCACCATACAATTTCTATTCCCGGATGTGGCCCTCAGGCTAAAAAGTTTTCCCACCCCTGAGATAGCACATTCCATCTATGGACAGAGCATTTGTCTTTTACTGTACTGCTGCAGAAAATAACAGCAGGGAAAGCAGTAACTACTGTGCAGGCGATCATCAGACAGACTTGCAAAGGTTCCTGTGAGAGAGAGCCCTGAAATGCCCACACCCCAGAGAAGTCTGAGTAAAGATTTCGCTTCTATTCCTTCTTGCCCTTTTCTCTGTATTTAAATGCTCCCTGTGTGAGAGGCAAGACTGAACTGAGCTGTCCCAGCATTTTCCATCTTGCTTCTTCTGTCTGTCCGGTTTCTCACTTCTCGTGTCCCATTTGGGTTTAATTCACTTACCTACTTCTGGCAGTTCTGCCCTAGGAGCTAGATCTGAATTAAAACTGCAGATCAACTATTTATAAAATGAGTTCCTACCATGGGAGGGGTTATCTTAAATAGAGGGCAGAGCTGGGCCTTTATATTCAGCTCTGGCTGACTACTAACAGTGCAAAATTTGGGTTAGCTCTGGAGAACTGAGGAGCAGGTTATACACTATACCTGTAAACTGGACTCATTTGATACAAAATCAATGAAAGATAATGTCAGTTTTTATAGCCACTTTTCATAGCAGACTCACACTCTAAAGCAGCTTTATACTGTTATATTTTGACTGGACAAAACATTTTATCTTTTTGCAAATATTCCCTGAATATGCAGGTCTGTTTGTTTTTTCACCCTCACTTGTGCTTTGTAGACATCTTTTATAATGAACTTTGCACAAATACTATTACACCTAAAAATCTGGACAAGGGATTATTTACCACACTGTCTTCCCCATTGCTATAAAGCAGTCTGACAGCTCTACTCCAACCACTTTGTAACACCCTTTGGAGACAGAAAAATGGCTCACTTACTATGAATGTATTTATAAAAGGGTCAGTGTATTCACTATATGAAGGAAGAAATAATGTTTTAAGAGAGACCCTGTGCTAAGCACAAGTGAGATTTCTTGCCACTTAATGGAAAAACTGACCATTTCTCCAGGCATATTAGGTTGTGGTTCCACTGGATTTCCAATTATTCAAAACAGAGCCAAGACACTGCATACCAATAAAATTACTTAGGATAACTCAATTTACTTTCTGGCAGAAGTAGAATATTGGGTAGATTGTTACAAAGAAATACTGGGGTAGGGGAGAGAGCATATTTGTTTTAACTAATCCATTTGCATTTCTTGATCCCAAATTATTTTGATTAATTTATGGTATATCTTAGCTCTAGAAAAACAATAATCCAAAAGTACTCAGTAACAATTTTAAATAATGAAAAGTTAAAAGCAGTGACAGAATGATGCAGCAGTTAAAGTGCAGTTCCACTACACAAGCCAAGTGTTTTTATTTTAAAAGCAACTTCTTAACCAACATCTCTCCCTGTGTCTATTCAGAGTCAGATCCTTTTACTGTAGTGACAAAATAAGTTTTACTATTCTTTCCTCTTGTTAGCCTTGCAGAGGCAAACAGTTAAGAGGATGTGAGAGCTGGATTCTGTTCCTTCCTGTACATCAGCAGCACTGTTTACTAAATTCCAATTAGCTACACATTTGCAACACCACTGAAGGTGATGGAATAGCATGGGTGTGCAATGAGGGGCTAACTGGGCCTGCAAAACCCCTTTTACCATTTAGGGTGTATGGAGCTTTAAGAACTGTATATCATTACTGGTATGTTCACAGCATACAAACATATGTTAGATAAAAACATAAAATACTCTTGCTGGAAGGCTGCAGTGTTACACTACTTTATTTCTTAGAATTCAGAACGATAACATGCAAGAACCCCAAACAGGCAGAGACAAGGCAGGTTGCTCCCTAAAACAGAGAGGCACAATTTACCTGCTTTTAAACTGGCTGGCTGCAGGCCGACTCGGATTGCACACTTCGCTACAGAGTCCCCAGGCTGCAAGCAGGACCAGGAAAGCTGCTGAGAATTTAAAGTGATAGATCATAATGTTAAGAGTTTTCAGTGCACCACAATTATTGCATCATTAAAGCCTGGAATTTTTTGCATAGCAGAGTTGAAATGCCTTGTCAGTTGCAAATGGAGTTAGGTGAGGTGAACATAAGAACTGAAATGTGGTTGAATGTGTCTTGAAAACAAGATGCCCTCACTGTGCTAAGGTTGCTTTATTATTACTTTTTATATAAGTACAGCTGAACAAAAATCTGAATTTCCATCCCACAGGAAATGTTATTTCAGTGTTGTTTTCATCCCAAATTGGGACAAAAAGCTGAAATATCAAAATTTTTCACAAAAGGAAATATTCAAAAAATTTCAATTCAGAAATGTTGAAATGTTTCATGTAGACATTTTTGATAAAATATGAAACATTCTGATAATCCCAAAACTGAAATATTAATTCCGATTTGTTGAACTGACCAACATTTCAAGTCAGTCCAACATTAAACTGAATTTTCCCATTGTCACAGGGAAACTGTAGTTCAGGAACCTGGTGCCCCCATTCTTCCCTATGGACAAAGGTTCCTGGCTGCACTCCATTTCCCAGGATGCATCTACAGTCTTGTGACTCCCAGGATGCACCAAGCACTTTGGTCAGAAAGGAGTCCATGTTGCATCATGGGAGATGTAGTCCCATAGGGAGCTCAGCCCATCAAGAGAATGAAGGCCTGAATTATAACTCTAGTAAGGAAAGTACAATAGGGAAATTCTGCTTAATGTTGAATAATATTTTGTTTCAATTTTCTGTCAGTAAAATTGAAAAAAATTGGCAAAATTTAAATTTTCCTGTGGAAAATTTTCATGGTGCAGCAACTGTATTTTCCAAGAAAAAGTCATTTCAACTGAAAATTCCCAACCAACTCTCTATATAAGTAATCCTAGTAAGGATGCATGAGATGGAAAGAACCCAATTTAAATTTGCAAGGCCAACATTCAGGAGGAAAATAACATGTTTACCTGTAAACTCATTTGATGTGGAATTAATGAGAGAGAATGGCAAAGTTTTTACAGTCATTTTTCACAGTAGAATTGCATCCCAAAGGCTGTGACTAATTGCTGTCTTATGGGCTGTGTCTTATTGGGAGACACGTAAAGGGCTCAGATGGCACAGTCGCCTCTCCTCCTCGGAACCAGTGTTGTATCTTGTATCACAGAATGGGACAGACTCTAATTCCATTTTATGCTTTTCTTCATCAATATTGCTAAAAATAAGGGCTTTATCTCCACTTACAATTCAGAGGGATCCTCTTCCCCAGGAGCACAAAATCTGCTTCCACTGAAATCAATGGAAAAACTCCCATTGACTTTAGTGGGTGTTGGCTCTGACCCTAGGCCTGCAGTCACTGCCAAAACCTCTGATGCAGGAACACTCCCTATATCAGAACCTAATACCAGTGCAAAATCTGGAACAGCTGCAACAGTGATGCTTTAATAAGCCATTCTGAAATTGAAAGAGGGGTACAAAAATGAGTTACACCTTATTATAACTTATTACATATCACATAGCTATGCCTTCCAGGAGGAAAACTGTAACCTCAGTTGTACCTGCTGAGTCTGGAATTCTTTCAAGACATCCTGATGACATTATAAAACCCGGACAACAAATCTTAAGGGTTTTTTTTTTTGTTTAGTGTCACAATAACCCCAATTATATCCTTAATGTATATACGTTTGAGGTATAATATTGCTTTTTCAACAAGGTATGTTTAGGTAATCATTTCTTTACTGTGTCCCATATGAGTACACACTTGGCAGGAAAACCAGATTTGCAAACAGATGACCAGAAAGAAACCAGCAAGTTCTGATCTAAATGGAAAATTAACATTTTGATATTCTGCACAGGGCTCCTAGGTGCTACAGTAATAATAATAATAATTAAATAATTAATCCGATGCTGAAATGCTGTGGAGCCACTGAGTATTGAAGGCTCCTGAAAAGTCCTGGAGACCATGAGAGCTGTTTGGGTTGGAAGCTGTTCTGATTGCGGATGTCCCTCTACCACAGCAACTCCTTGAGTGATTTTAAGAAAATGGGATGGTGGGACTAATGTTTCGGATAGGACACTAGCAGCGTTTGCTGTTAGGACATTTGTCTGGATGGGAAGTAAATGGGAAGATGCAGCATCTGAGAGTGAGAGGGAAGCTGCGTTGGGTTAATGGCCAGCATCTGGGTCTTGTTTTTGCCTCATCTGTGGACACTGGATCTGATGGCCAATGGTCACTTAGTAACCTCGGTTTTGACTCTTGCAGTTGTCCTATAGTATCAGATGGGAGGTGATGTGCTGGGTCTACAGACAGTGCTTGTTTTGGACCAGCTGTGAGGCTCTGTTGGCATTAATGGGAGCAGCTGTGTTTGGAGATGGCTGGGTCCAATGGGCATGTGTGTGCATTTTTTTTATAATGTGCGTGCTAGGAAATAACAATCCTACATGCTGTGCAGGCATCCAACAGCTTCTGTATTTTGGGGGTAACTCTGTAGCTTTTCTCCCTTCCTGGGACGGATTCTCAGCTCTCTGTGGTGATGATGTCTGTTTCTAAGGCAAAAAGATCAAGCAGCCCTATTCCTTTTGGGTGAAACTGAAAGGAGGCTTTCAGGTAATTAACGTTTAGAACATCTGCATGCACACATTGTAGTAAGGCAAGAAAATCTGACTGTCTGGCTTCTCCTAGCAATCTATCACTTCAATTTTTTTGAATGAGAGATTAAATAAGGCTGATAAAGGCACCAGTGAATGTGCTGTTTCCAAATGCCACATTTATTGTAAATAAGACACCTGCTCTTTGTGATTTAATCTTTGCTAATTTGGTGGCTATGGCCTGAATTACTGACGAATGGTTGGATGATAATGCTGCTCAAATTTTGTGTGATTTTATATCTGATAATTCAGTATCCCAGACCACAATGAAAAACCCTTTTGTTTATAAATCCAACAGAGACTAAAGAAGCCAGGCCTGGCAAAAACCAGGTACTGTGAGTATATGATGTAAACCATATTTTAGGGTTCTTTTGATATACATCATCCTGTATAGCAGGAAATTCATGAAGGAGTTGCTCTTGACTATGATCCTGGAAGGCCTATGAATCTTTGTACTGGATTTCAATCTTAGGTATGAGAGAGTCTTGGAGCCTTTGCTTTGAAATGCCACTAGGTGATACTTACCTTTAACCTCATTCAATGAGTTAGCATAGCCAGACATGGAAAGGATCAAAGGGTGAACCTGATATCATTGGATTTAGTAATCCCAGGGGACGGACCAAATGTTTTAGGAGATCAAATCATCATAGTTTGCATTTCAACACTGGGTGATCAAGCTCACTGCTTTTGTAATAAAAATGTATAAATATTCACCCAAATATTTCCTTAATCTTTTGCCTGTCCCTCCCCAGAAATGTTAACACAACAGAGAGAATTCATATAAATCTGACAATTACCATTTAACACAGTGGTACTAGTCCATTCTTATTCCGTTCTTGTTTCTCAGAGACTATTATGGTTTGGGTCTCTTTAGAGTAACACAGCTTGAGCAGGACATACTTGCCTTGCAAAATCATTACTTCCAGTATCATGGTCCTGTATATCTGTAAAACCTGCTTCTTTAGTGGGACTGCTAGCTGCCTCTTCTAAACCATCCCGCTGTCCTCCTCAGGATTGTAGTCTAATTCGTTTCAACTGCTGGCTACCAGCAGAGTTGACACTGCGGGAGAGCAGATCAGTTTTCAAGGACAAGAACTAGGATTTCCAAGATGATCTGAATTTACCGCTATTACCAGAATTGGGGGTCAGGAATTCTGTTGATTGCTCAGGGGGGTTTCAGACCAGCGTCAGAGTTTCATGCAACTTGGAGCTTGGATCCTTTTCCCTATAAGTCTTTTTTTTTTTTTTTTGGACTGGTGGGGAGATACTGATGTCAGCATAGTAATAGTTCAGTTGTTATTACAAGAGGGCTTGAAGATAAGATGTGATGAATCCTAAACTAAATAAAGCTCCCACAACACGACCACACTTGGTAGTTATGGACTAATCTCTTGGTTTGGCCAAGCTTCTAGATGAATTTACAGGGACACACAGCCATCAATGATATCTGCAGTTTACATTCAGCTGTGAATACTGAACTTATGCTGCCATTGTCGGAGTCAAGAATTACTTACTAAGAACAGTTCCTCAAGGTGACTGATCCTTGCTTGATTAAATTAATAAGCAGCAGGTTTAAAACAAAAATAATGAAGTACTTCTTCATGTAATGCACAGTCAACCTGTGGAACGTATTGCCAGGGGATGTTGTGAAGGCCAAAAGTATAACTGGGCTCAAAAAAGAATTAGATAAATCCATGGAGAACAGGTCTCTCAATGGCTATTAGCCAAGATAGTCAGAGACACAACCCCATGCTCCAGGTGCCCCTAAACCTCCAACTGCCAGAAGCTGAAACTGGATGACAGGGGATTGCTTGAAATTGCCCTGTTCTGTTCATTCCCTCTGAAACATCTAGCACTGGCCACTGTCAGAGACAGAATATTGGGCTAGATGGACCATTGATGTGACCTAGTATTGCTGTTCTTATGTTCTTGCAAATGATCTAAGGTCCATTTCAATTGTTGATAATGTAGATCATGGTATTCTGCCTCACTTGGATAACTGGTTAAATATGGCTGGGGGTTAATTGTAGTTAACTCACATGATTAACTAAAAAAAATTAACTGCGATTAAAAAATTAATCACGATTAATCGCACGGTTAAACAATAGAATACCAATTGAAATTTATTAAATATTTTACAATGTCACCTGAAAGTGAGAACAGGCATTCGCATGGCACTTTTTTAGCCGGTGTTGCAAGATATTTATGTGCCAGATTTGCTAAACATTCATATGCCCCTTCATGCTTCGGCCATCATTCCAGAGGACATGCTTCCGTGCTGATGACGCTAGTTAAAAAAATAATGCGTTAATTACATTTTTGGCTGAACTCCTTGGGGGAGAATTGAATGTCTCCTGTTCTGTTTAACCTGCATTCTGCCATATATTTCATGTTATAGCAGTCTCAGATGATGACCCAGCACATGGTCTTTTTAAGAACACTTTCATAGCAGATTTGACAAAACGCAATGTGAGATTTCTAAGGATAGATACAGCACTTGACCCCAGGTTTAAGAATCTGAAGTGCCTTCCAAAATCTGAGAGGGATGAGATGTGGAGCATGCTTCCAGATGTCTTAAAAGAGCAACACTCTGATGTGGAAACCACAGAACCCAAACCACTAAAAAAGAAAATCAACCTTCTGCTGGTGGCATCTGACTCAGATGATGAAAATGAACATGCGTCGGTCCGCTCTGCTTTGGATCATTATCGAGCAGAACCCGTCATCAGCATGGAAGCATGTCTTCTGGAACGGTGGTTGAAGCATGAAGGGACATATGAATCTTTAGTGCATCTGGCACATAAATATCTTGCGATGCCGGCTACAACAGTACCATGCAAACTCCTGTTCTCACTTTTAGGTGACGTAAACAAGATGTGGGGAACATTATCTCCTGCAAATTGTAACCAAACTTGTTTGTCTGAGTGATTGGCTGAAGTAGGACTGAGTGGAGTTGTAAGTTCTAAAGTTTTACATTGTTTTATTTTTGAATGCAGTTATTTTTTGTAAAAATTCTACATTTGTCAGTTCAACTTTCATTATCAAGAGATTGCACTACAGTACTTGTATTAGGTGAATTGGAATATACTATTTCTTTTGTTTTTTACAGTGCAAATATTTATAATAAATATAAATATAACTTTGTATTCTGTGTTGTAATTGAAATCAATATATTTGAAAATGTAGAAAACGTCAAAAATATTTAAATAAATGGTATTCTATTATTGTTTAACAGTGCGATTAATCGCGATTAATTTTTTTAATCGCTTGACAGCCCTAGTTTAAATGGTTCTAGCAATTCCTGTCTGTAGTACTACTCTGTGAATTCTCATGGTATATTTCAAGGCTGTGAGCTATCTTTGATGTTCTTCAGTCTGACTATATTTAGTCTCTAGAAGAGATTTGTGAGTTACAGGCTGGGTTACCATCACTGCCAAGCTGGGGATTCAAGTTATATTTATCTTTCTCTCCACACTCAGTGGGGGACATCATCCAAGGTTCTATACCACTGAGAGCTAAAAAACAGATGACTGTTTTAGGTTTTATTTTTAATGAGATCTTAATTGATTTTATTGTTGGTCTTTTGCAAGGAGTCTAGAATGCTATGGCAGACACATTCCTAATAAGTACAATGTGTTATCAATTCCTTCAGAATGTCTGGATATATTATATACAACACCAGAGGTGCAGCAATACTGAATATACCGGGTATATCTACATAACAAAGAAGCAGTAAGAGAACTCAACCTTTTCTAAAATATTTGTATATCAACTCTTATCATGGTATCTTATCTCATCAATGACCATATCAGAGAATTTTGCCTTTGTGGGTATGATACAAAAGGGACCGGCACAACCAAGGTTATCATGTCAGAAAAAAACTTGGCTTCAGAACGTGTGTTAATAATCAGAAACTTCTTGTTCCCATTCCTGCTGTTGGACAGTCACCAGTTCAGTTTACTAGTTGCCCTTCATTTGAACAATCATTTCCACTTCAACTGAAAAAAAAAAAAAAATCTTCAGTCATCGGAAAGAACGCCAATCTACCAGGCTTGACAGAATGGACTCTGAAAAAGCATTTTGCCATATCCAAGCAAAAGAGTAATCCCCTGCAGACCTGCCAGAGACAAAGCTTCAAGCACAGTAATTGGCTGCAGACATTCCACTGACTCATAGTTACTGAAACAAAGTGGCTCATTACTGTACTGTCCTGTAGTCCAAGGGCCTCTAAAGAAAAGATGAGTGAAACATGAAAACAATTGTTTCAAACAGTGCTAGCTGATTTATTAGTGCACTGCTAACATCTTGTTGATGGAAGTGTAATTCTTCTTCGAGTGATTGTTCATGTCCCTTCCAAGCAGGTGTGTGTGCACGCGGCGCGCACATACCTGCTTGGAATGGACATGAACAACACATCTTGAAGAACAACAGTTACAAAAAGGTGAGTAACAGTTTTTTCCTGCCTGGGGGAAGATTCTGTGGTGCCTGGACTGAAAATGATTATTTAAAGTAAGAGAAGAGGCTAAATTCAGCCCTGGTGTAAGCAGATTGATGGAGCTACACCTTCTCACACCATGATTGAATTTGGCCCCAGGCGTCTAACCTCAGGGCTGAGACATAGGACAGTGATCAATCAGGCAGCTTAATGTTTGTTTGTTTGTTACAAAGCAATCTGTTTAAAAGGTACTCTTCACCCTAAAAGATATACCTTGTGTCTGACCTGAAAAAATATAGCTCTATCACATAATTATCTCTTATGTAATCTAATCTATTTTGGGCATTTCCAGTGCATACATCATTCTTGTATTGAGGTGCTATGTTGTTAATTAATTAGCAATTAGCAACATCACAAGGTACATTAGTTTGGAAGCAGAAGTTTCATTGCAGACATTTGTGGCTACAATGCTTCTGATGTGAGGTAGCCTTTGAGTTGATTTCTTTTTACCATTATTCCAGGATGTTTGTAAGTATCCTTAGTTCTCAGTCTCTTCCCACACACTGTACAGACATGGAGAGTCTAAAAAAAGTGGAGCCTTGCTTTTCAAAAGGCAGTTGGTTGAACTGCAATAGCAATGGGAGGACTCTGGAACGGCTAGATTTGATTACTCACTCATCAGATTGTTATCACAGCTCTACTTTTTAGATTAGAACAGTAAATTCAATTCTGTTCCTTTCATAAGCCCAGCCAAAAGAACTTTAGCATCTGTGGATTGTCTAGGGAGGTTTCTGAGACCTACTTTATATTACTGTCCATTGCTAGGTTACCTATTCTTGTAGTTCTGTAGGTATATTTTTGAGGTCTGTGCCAGGGTGTGTACCCCCACAGAGGCTCTGAAATGGTTAATATAGGCCTGAGAGGCCAATTATGGAGGGTGAGCCAGGCTTAATTAAAGATGATTCCCAGGTCGGGGAGGAGCTGGATGAATAGTTTACACAGAAGAAGTTTAGAGCAGAAGGGCCTGCAGGGAGAAATTCTGCAGTCATTCTCTGGGACAAGAGAGTGGAGAAATTGGCAGGGTCAAGGAGGAAGCTTGGCAGGAGGTCAGAAATGACATGGAGCAGCTGTTGGGATGGAGCAGGCTCTGGTGGTGAGCCCTGATAAAAGGGCAGGATCAGGTTTTCTAAAGAGAAAGCCCTGGGAGGCATTTAACTGAGGAACTGTGTAAGGGAAACTTAAGCCAGAGGAGGGCAAATTGGGTTAAGTTATATTTTTGGTTTGAGATTTACTGGGGTATGCCCCTGGCCCTGCCAGAAGGGTGAACCTAGAGAAGGCCTGGAAAAAGGTGATGGTACAAAGAAGCCCAGGGAGGTAGCTGGAGGAAGCGGGCAGGGGTGGAGGGGGAGGAGGTTTAATAGACAGACCTTGCCTACTTGCTACAGGGTCCCTGGGGAATGGACCTTAGATCATTGGTTGGACAAAGCCTCGTAAATGAACTAGAAAACCAAGAGGGCTTTGTTTTCGTAGCCTGGGTATTCTGAGAACATTCTTTTCACCTGCTCAAACACCAGCCCGGCAGAGGGGTGGAGAAAGAGTAGTTCAGGTGCAGTCCATACTGGGATCAGAACCATACCAGTGTTTAAATACAGTTGTTGCTAGAAGAGCGTCTTGCATTTATATAGGTCACTATATAGTATCTGAGCATCTCAGTATCTGTAATGTATTGTCCTCACAACACCCCTGTGAGGTAGTTTAAAAATCTAGTTTGTGGTGTACGTGGTACTTGAAGTGGCATGGGGGTGAGATGGGAAATCATAGCAATTTACAGCAGAAGTGATGCCTGAAATCAGCACCCCTAGAAACATAGCAACCTGTATGATAGGATGCTGTGGTCTTTGAGGAGACTGAGGCTGTTACACTTGGATTTTTTTTCTTTTCTCCTTCATTCTATTCTCAGGCCATAGTCACACCCTCCCACTGGCTCTCTACTTTAGAGGTGCATTCTGACCCTTGGATGGAGATAAATTATCACCATCTACTAGTGGCTGAAGAGATAAAGCCAGAAAATATAATAAGGCAAAGAAATAACAAAGTTTGAGAGAACCTGGCATATGTCCCAACACAATCAAGAAAAGGACAGAGAAGTCGTTTCTGACATTGTTTCCTTTGCGTCAAGCAACACAACAACCAAGGCTAGCAAAACTGTAAGCAAAACTGAAAAACTATTTTTTCCCTGTTCTTGTATCATTCTGTCTGTAAGTGAAGAAAGGAGCACTTGCATTTTACAAGTTATGTGAGTCAGAGGCTGGGGCATGGCTGTACATACAGTGCTGCTCAGATTGTGTGTCTGTGCACATGGGTGGTGGAAAGCTCACTTTTGCATTCCCCCCATCCCACTGCTGCTCTGTGCGGGGCCAGACTGTGTCGAGTTAGAATAGCCTGAGGTTATCAGGCTATCTTGGGGGTTAATCTATTTGCATCAGCGCTGAAGTTATGAGGGCTATGGGCAGTAAAGCATAACATTACAGTCTTATGCATGGAATGAAGAAGGTGTTCACTTTCCCCTGCTGTTTGAACCTTGTGTGTGCTGTAGTAGATGATTCACAATGAAAACAAACAAGTTCTCCTGTGAGCCACAATACCTCAGAGAGCAGCCGCTGTTTTCCCAGTGAAGTAACCTATAGCCCAGTGCTCCTGGTGCTATGAATTCCTGTTGAGTGAACACCCCTCTGCTGTGAGCACCACACACATCACCAGGTGGAAAGAGAGTGAGCCAGGTCTGCCCCCCCACTGACCCCTCAGGAATCAGTACATGGTGCCCATTCTCCCTGTGGTTAACCACTTCTGTTGCCAGCTAATGTAGTTAGGCCTGCGTCAGTGCTGAAGATTTCAGGCCCAAACTAGAGCGAGGTGGAGAACGGGATGTCCATTTTGTGGAAGATTTTGATATTTTGGTTTCATTCAGTTGCACAGTAAAAAAAACAAAAATTGTCATTCTCCATGAAAATGAATAGAGCCCCAACTCTGGGGCTGTCCACCTGGCAGGATGCGCCTCAGCTTCAGATCTGGGAAGCCCTAGGCTCCCCAACTCCAAGGCAGACTGCCTGGTGGGATGCCCCAGAGCCGTTGATCCTGGAAACTCTTGGCTCTTCTGAAGGGTTCTATAAAATAGAAAAATATACTTCCAAGAAGGGCATCCATGAAATAAATCAAAATTTAATAAGATGTGTTGACTATTAGAAAGCATGCTTTCACCATTGTCTGCTGTTGTGCTGGCAACCACTGACACTGAATCACAGGGATAATATGTTCCAAAACTTATTTTGCAATAATAGTTTGGGATTCAGTTGCTTGTTTTATTGTGCCAAGCGGCTTAACATAAAAGCACTTTTAATAACTTCATTTATTCCATGTGTTTATATAAATAACATGCACAACCTTTTTATGCAAAGAACAATTTAAGTAATGTTTCATGATGCAAAATAATGCCATATGTGTCCTTTCCAAAACCCCGTTATTCAGTTTGTTCACTTGCCTCTTTCATGTTGACAATGCTTCTTTTCCTTTTAATATAATTTTAAAAGGGTTTCCAAGGCTGCTTAAAGTTGGGGGTCTTGGGATCCAATAAAACCTGTCAGTTTTCCCTTTGGCATCATAGTTTTCGTATCTTTCAACAATGAGAAACCTGTCACCGACAGCTCTTGATCATGTTTTCCACTGAAAGGAACCCTGGGCTTGGCAATTAATACCAGACTTGTCAATGCAAGTTAAGGTGCCGTTTTATCTTTATTTCATCAGTATTTAACAAACGGAATGTATATTCCACTGAGAAGTCATTTTAGTCAGTGCAGTCACAGACCATATATGCACATTCTGATCTCAGAAGGCCAGAATTATTATTATTTATTATTATTGTTTTATTATTATTTACATTTCCATACCAGGGGATAAAATCATTCTTGGTGTAACTCCTTCGAATTCAGTGGAATTAGATCAGGGTGAATTTGGCCAAAAGTGTCTTTACAATGCCTGCACGATCTCACATTAAGATAGAAATACATTGTGCAGCAAGAGCCATACCAATGCACTGGCGGCTTGGTCTTGCAGCCTCTTTTCATGTGAATAGTATCATGAAATTCAATGAGGCCATGTTGCATGATCTTTATTTGAATGTTCTCACATGTTTTTAAGATGACCAATTAAAAGTGCATTTATTTCAATGTATAATCACTTAAACCCAGAGGCTTTTATATTAGATGTGTGTAGTATATACATTTGCTTATATCTAGAGCTTCACATCCTGCAGTTCTATTTTAAAGCATTAGTAGAAAGTCACAGGGGGTGAAATTCATCCCTGTGCAGAAGATCAGCCCATGAATAATACACCCCTTATTTCCTCAAAATAGGCGTAAATGCGACTTGGAGGATACTTGGCTGTACACAACCGCTCCAGAGGGGTACATTTAATCCATATTGTATATGCACAGAATGCAGTTTTTAAATACTTAGCTCTGAACAAAATTGAGCACGAGGACCATGGAAAAACTGACAATTTTTGAAAACAATTATTTTTGAGCTCTGAGATAAAAACATTTCTAAATCTAATGTAGAAACTATATCATTTGGTCATGTTTGGATAACTCAGAAATGATCAAATGAAATGTTACTGCACTTTTCTGAAACTGTCACTTTTATGGAGGACAAATAAAAGGAATTTCAGTCCTAAAGAAAATGTTTATAGAAAGTTATTGTAAGCTTGTATTCAGGTATTTATAAAAGTGCTATTTGTACCATACTGTCATTACTATAATTCTATAAGAGGGTAAGTTTCTGGAGTGTATGCAGTTGTGTATCCAAAATATATGCTAGTTGGGTACAATGACTTGCCTGCAGTTTCTTTTGAAAATGTGGCCCATTATTTTTAGTCAAAGATTGACATAAATTAATGGTTGGAACAATCTTAAAATACAGCACCACCTTCCTTTCAAGACTCTTTTTTTTAATTTGCTTTTTTCCAAGAGATGGATTTTAATACAACTCTTAAGAGTATTCATTCCTGCATTTTAAAATATCAGATCTGACCAACCTGATGCTCAGGTTGCCACTTCTGAGAGTTTTCTTTCTGGGACAAATTAATCCATTGAGAGGTGGCCTTGTGTCATCATGAATCGTCATATTGCATCAGAACATTGTTTTGTAGTGATAATGTTCCCAAGTTGAGAATATTTTTGCAAGCTCTGGAAGGGTTTTCAAGTCTTGGGGAAATGGAATCACCCTGCTAAACATATGAGAAACAATCCTAGCCCTGGAAGGAGCTTCTGAGAAGCTCCAAAGTGACTTAGAATCCTAAGTTCCATTCTTAAAAGCAACATAGGCTCTTAAGAGCCTACGTCTCATTAAAAATCAGTGGGACTTACACTCCTAAATCACTCAGCTGGGTTTTGAAAAAATTTCCCCTGGTCTAATTTGGAAGAAGTTTCTTCTGGATCACAGGGAATAGTAAAGACAAGAATCAGACAAACTTCCAGGGGGGAAAGAACCTCAGAATTTAAGAATTTGATTTTATAAATTTGTGCCACATACAAAAAAGTCTATGGATGTTTTGTAATCCAAACAATTAAAAGCATCCTCAAGTAAGTATCAAGTTTGTTATGAACGTTAAAGCAGTTGTAGACTTTTGAGTATAAATAGAAACACTTGCATTTGAACTCTTGTTCACTACCATTCCAAACCAATTAACAGCTGCAATGAAAGTAAAGGAGTAAATGACCAACCCAGATTAACAATGACTCCTCTACACTAAATAAGCTCAGTAAATTTTGGGGGTCATATTTTGATCTTAGTTGTACCAGTGTAACTCCATTGACATCAATGGAATGACTCCATTTTTTTTTTAATTGAGATGCTCCAATACTATATTACAGGGGGCCTGTAATGGGCTGTGCATTCCATACAGGCCCTGAAAGGGTTGATGTGGACCTGAAAGGGTTGATGTGGGCCTGAAAAGCCAGTTATGATATCTAGCTGCCCCTGAAGGGAGATCAAGGCTTAACTGAACATGAAGCCCAGCTGGGCAGGGGCAGGCTGGTTGGTATAAAGCCAGGAAGCTGTGAGTTCAAGGAGGCTACAGGGAGAGAGTCTGTAGTGAGTCTCTAGGTGCAGAGAGGTGGGGAGGAGAAAACCCAAGAGATAGAATAAGCTTTGGGATCATAGCCCTGGAAGAAGGGTCAACCCCAGAGGAACAGTGGAGAAAAACAGCCTGAGGGCTGAGCAGGAAGAAGCCCAGGGAAACAGCAGCAAGCAGTAGGACTGAGCAAACAGTGGCTGCTTGTTTATAGGGTCCCTGGGTTGGAACCCACTGTAAAAGCAGGGCCACCCGGGGGGGCAAGTAGGGCAATTTGCCCCAGGCCCCGGGCCCCGCAGGGGCCCCCATGAGAGTTTTTCGGGGCCCCTGGAGCGGGGTCCTTCACTCACTCCGGGGGGCCCCGGGAAACTCTCACGGGGCCTGGGCCCCCAGAGCTTCTTCGGCAGCAGTTTGGCGGCGGGGGGTCCTTCCGCTCTGGGACCCGCTGCTGAAGTGCCCTGAAGACCCGCGGCGGGGGTCCTTCCGCCCCGGGACCCGCCGCCGAAGTGCCGGGTCTTCAGCGGCAATTCGGTGGCGGGGGGCCCCCTGCCGCCGAAGACCCCAGGCCCCCTGAATCCTCTGGGCGGCCCTGTGTAAAAGGCAGGCCTGGGTTCCCCTTTCAGCCACTGGGAAGTAGCACAGGATTGTGAGAAACACTGGTCTGGCAGGACTTTGTAGTCTGCCCTCCTTTCTGGGGTATCCCAGTGACCTGGGGGCAGGGGAGACAACCCTGGGGTGCGCAAATGACAGAAGTGGGAGCCAGACCAGATGAGAGCTGATTCCCCAGACACAGCTACAAGGAGATGCCCCCAACTGTCAGTGAAGCCTGTGACAGGGTCATATAAGACTCTTAGATGGATAGCATTACACTGGGTAACTGAGATTAGAATTGGCCCTTGACACTTCGTATTTCATACTGTGGTTGATTTTTACCAGGGTGCATGTTCCTTAAATGACAGTGCAGTTTTTATTTTAATTTCACTGCACATCTGAGCATCACAGCATGTTTTTGAAATGCTGGTTCCAAGCACTGTAATTTAGAAGGGTAAAAAGATCCTGCTTTTTTCAGGTGTCTTAGATTCAGTTTCATTATAGATTTTTTTAAAGATACTTATTTAAAAAGACTTCACTTTATCTAGTGCCATTTGCTTAAGAAGTCAGAGAAGGGGGAACAAACGGAGTCTTTCATCTAGGGAGAAGGAAATTGTGTTGTACAGGTTTAGTGAAGAAGCAGACTACTTAATGACCATTCCAACACTTGGTGCTGAAAGCCTCTATACTTACTTTTTCTACTCTCGGGTGTAACCAGGCACACAGTTTAACTCTGCGTCTCCTATCAGATGTACCCAGAGCTTCCTATGAAAATATTACATTCTAAAAGCTTGTTAAGAAATGGTATTCATGACAAAGGATGCACAGATCTTCATTAACACTTTCCTAAACAAGGTTGCCATATATGTGGTCATCATGTTATTAAAATCAACTACTGCATATACTGATAGCCTGCTTCTTCAAATGTGGAAGCAAATTTTCATTTAAGCAATTTGTCTTTTGACTGCAAAATGTTTGACTGCAGGAATGTTGTCTTTTTACTCCAAAATACTGTTTGTTTATGGCACCACAGAAAGTATGCATCATAACAATACTGATATTGATTGCAGTTTCCAATACTTGGTTTCCATAGATGCAAAAATATTTCTCTTGCCAGCTCATTTTCTGCTTTTTTTTTTTTTTGTTTTAGTCATGCTACAAAATGAATTCCCCACATTGCACTTTAACAACTTCACCTGCTCTGATCAGAGAGTCAGTCTAAAATATCTCTGGCTACTGTGTAGCAAGTCCAGTTTAAACATTGCTTAGATGGCTTGCTTCAACATTGAAAAGGCACTTCTAAGTTGTTTCCCTGAATACTCTTTTCCATTTGGAGTAAAGTAGCTGGCCTGTCTCTGATCCTATTTTAAGCCCGAGGACAGCTTCATTGAGTGTATCAGTTAAATTACATCATTCATCTATGCTCTAGCATAGGAAACTGAGTTCTTATAGAGGATTATAACAGGAATATAACAATGTCATTTAAAAGATAAGGGGCCTGAGATGTATTTCTTGCATGTAAGGAGCAAGATAACACTTAATTCAACATATAGGGTCCCTACCAAGGGGAGCTTTGAGAGGAAAGTAGACAAAGAATCTCTTTGCTTAGTAATAAGGGAGGAAAATTAAATTTCCTCAGACAAGCGACCTTTGGCTTTGTGGGGAAGTAGACTTGGCACTAGAATGCTTTTATTTTACTTAACTAATCTCAAGCATTCCCAGTTAATTTGGGAAGGTTTATGGGTTTTATTTTGTTGTTTGGATTGAAACTCTCGCAGAAAAACTCCTAGTCTGAAACTTTTAAAGATCAGGCACATTTTTACCCTTATGAGTTTTCAGTAGAATGTTCCCCAAGGAGTTAAAATGGCTAAAGTACCAAACCAAAGGCTTCCTGGATTGCAGAGATGGAAAAGAAAAATGCATGGGACTAGTTAACGTTTTGCTCCTGAGTGGTCATTAAAATAGACTGAAACAGGAAGGGGAGCTTTACTGTACCAGTGGAACTGGAAGAAGAACTGTGGGGGTGCTCGCTTCTGCTTTAACCAGAGGAGCAGGAGCTGCTCTCCAATCTGTTTTCTCTTCTTTTAGCCTTGGTTCCTGAATTAGATGGAGAACAGTCAATCAAGTTGGTTTAATGCAGATTTGCTTGGGAGGGAATAAAGGGGAAATGGTTCAAAAGCACCTAGGTGGAGAGAGAGAGAGTATTTCTGAAGCTGATGGTCCAGCACTGGAAGGACAGCTCTAATCTGTCTATTAACCAATTAATAATAACCTTATCTGCTGCAAAGTTTGAAATGTTTCAGGGCCTGGTGGAATGTGCTGAGCATTTAGCAGATTAGGGCACTGCAGTCTTGGAAATTGAGACAGCAGATAGCTGTAACCACACACAGTTAGACAGTTAAAGTATTTCATCACCCTCAGGACTTCTTGGTCAACAGGCCTTGGTCCTCCTCCCTCTTCTGGAATTTCAATGTAACTAATGAGTGTATTATTGTATGTTTTGTCACTGCTTTGATTTGTCAGATTGTTTCCTTTTGCTTTGGGTTTTGAATAATCAGTAAAATATATGAAAACACAAAAGGAAAGAAGTGGGGAGTAGCTCTCGGAGAGGGCATAGTTGGCTGTACTACACCAGAATAATCACTTTGGAAGGGTGTCCAAAGCCATAATTTTCTGTTTTGCTTTTTTGCCTGAAACCATAATCTGATATTTATCAAATAAATGGAAGAAAATCCCATAGCTCAATTGTTTTGCTTCCTTCAATACACAGTGCTCCCCTCTGTTCTCTCTACATAGAGTAAAGTTGCTTAGCTTGTTTACAAGGGGCCGACAAAGCACAGCAGAAGGGTACTCTAATTGCACCATGTAAATGCCGCTGGCACACTCAAAAGGTAACTTGTTCATGTTAACATAGTCCTGTTTTGTTAATGCAAACTAGCTACATTATTTAGAGCAGGGATCGACATCCTTTCAGAAGTCCTGTGCCAAGTCTTCGTTTTTTCACTCTAATTTAAGATTTCGCATGCCAGTAATACATTTTAACGTTTTTTAGAAGGTCTCTTTCTATAAGTCTATAATATATAACTAAACTATTGTTGTATGTAAGGTAAATAAGGTTTTTAAAATGTTTAAGAAGCTTTAAAAAATCATCTAGAGATTATTGGAAATGTGTGAGCATATCCAGATCATCTTCAAATCTCTAGAAGTTGGCCAAACAAATTCAAAACTAATAGCAACATTTGCACAAGTACAGTAGAACTTCAGAGTTCTGAACACTAGTTACGAACTGACCAGTCAATCACACATCTCATTAGGAACCAGAAGTACGCAATCAAGCAGCAGCAGAGACAAAAAACAAATACAGCACAGTATTGTATTAAATGTAAACTACTAAAAAAAAAATAAAGGGAAAGTTTAAAACAAAGTTTTGACAAAGCAAGGAAAAACTTTCTTTGCTTGTTTCATTTAAATTAGGATGGTTAAAAGCAGCATTTTTCTTCTGCATAGTAAAGTTTCAAAGCTCCATTAGGTCAATGTTCAGTTGTAAACTTTTGGAAGAACAACCATAACATTTTGTTCAGAGTTATGAATAACCTCCACTCCTGAGGTGTTTGTAACTCTGAGGTTCTACTGTAATTAACATTTTCCACTCAATGTAATGCAGTCCAGTGTGATCGAGTGTAAAAGGAATACTAAATAAACTGCTAATCCTAAAAACTTGGCAAGAACATTCTGAGACTACCTGCCTCACTGTGGTCTTTTAGCACGTAGCAGTCATTAATTAGCACATCCAGTAGCGGATAAACTAAGCCAAGTAAAACCAAGAACAGCAAGACAAAATAAAAAAAAAACACCAAAACTAAAACCTTAGATAAGCAAGGTCATTTTCATTACAACATCACACACCCAAGTTTATCAGAGGGAATGCAAAATAAACCTTTTTTGTCATGATGTTCACAAAAGTATTCTGAGATTTCTGGCTTTGCTAATGCTTTCGGTGAATAATACTTTGCACTTTCATCACAACTTTCATCTGAGAATCTTCCAGCACTTTGCAAACATTAAGGGATAGGCACAATTTATCTCTGCATAGGAGCAAAAGTGACCAGAAGAGCAGTTCTAAATGACATTGAACTAAAACATTGGTGCTAGCCATTTCAGAGTAGCTGTAAAGAGTGGAACAAAGGAAGCCATCAGCAATGAACAACAAGTTTTTTGGTCCTATAGAAGCCAGGATCTATGCTATATATTCTTGAGTGTCATCTACTGTCATCTTATCTTTCAGCTATTTTTATATATATACATACATAGAGCACTCTTGTAACATCTCTCTCCCTGTAAAGGGAATCAAGTAATTAAAATTAACTATATAGTCTTTAAAATAGCTAGGTAACTTTACTGTTCTTCCACTATATGTGGTTTTATTTTGATTCTTTTCCTTGTCTCATGAGCGCAAGCATCAAGACTTCTGTGCTGCAGAGTTTTCTGGCATCACCACTGCCAACTCTTGAGGGTCACAGGAGGCTCACTGGTCACTGCCAGTCTCCCCTGCACCTCAGCCAGGTTAAGAAATCCACTTGAGTCATTCCTTGATGGCAACTATTACTTGGTTGTTAGGGAATAATGATTGTGGCAATACAATTAACCTTTTCTGGACATGACAACGTGCATTGTCCAAGGAGGCACACTAACGTGCTATCATAGAATTTTAGCCTGGAGTTGCTTTCCAGAAGTTTGGGGATTTAACTTGCACAATTTTGCAGTAAGCATTAAATATTTTATGTTGCAAGTAGACCCACTGTCAGCAGAAGATTTGAATATCTGAACTGGTGCTGTTTGAAGTTTTTGCTGTACAAACCACTTTTTTCTTTGTTCTTCACAACCCAAATGCAACAGGTAGAGGTGAAACAAAATCATCTGAGGACGTATAATTGTTACTCTCTCTCCCCCACCCCCTTAGACTATATTTTAGGATTGTTTCTGTCACTGTTTACAGACTTTTCCACAATGATTTCTTTTTTTGCAATAAGCATAATATGGTACCATATGATGGACATTGATCTCTTTCATGTTCTCTCACAACACATGCATTATATTTAACATCTTTGTGTGTGTGTGTGGGGGGGGGAAATACCAAAGAAACTCATCACAGTAGCATTTAACTTCAAGAAGTGAAATAACACAAAAATGAGGAGGTTAGTTAAACAGAAACAGTCACAAAAGTCTAATACCTGCAACCTGTATGGAAATTTTATTAAAATACCAAAGCAGATGCTCAAACAATATGGAAACCCAAAATAAAAAACAAAAGTCAGAGGACCAAAAAGAGCCACCCTGGTTAAACAACAGAGTACAAGAGGCAGTTAGAGACAAAAAGATATCTTTTAAAAATTGGAAGTCAAATCCTACTGAAGAAAATAAAAAGGAGCATAAACTTGGCAAGTCAAGAGTAAAAGTATAATTAGGCCAAAAAAGAATGCGAAGAGCAACTAGCGAAAGATACACACACTAACAGCAAAAAACTTTAAGTACATCAGAAACAGGAAGCCTGCCAAACAGTGAGGCCACTGGATGACCAAGGTGTTAAAGGAGCACTCAAAGAAGACAAGGCCATTGCAGAGAAGCTAAATGAATTCTTTGCATTGGTCTTACCTGCAGAGGATGTAAGAGAGATTCTCACACCTGAGCCATTCTTTTTAGGTGACAAATCTGAGGAACTGTCCCAGACTGAGGTGTCAATAGAGGAGGTTTTGGAACAAATTGATAAATTAAACAGTAATAAGTCACCAAGGCCAGATCATATTTACCCATGGGGGGGATAGCTCAATGGTTTGAGCATTGGCCTGCTAAACCCAGGGTTGTGAGTTCAATCCTTGGGGGAGCCACTTAGGGATCTGGGGCAAAATCAGTACTTGGTCCTGCTAGTGAAGGCAGGGGCTGGACTCGATGACCTTTCAAGGTCCCTTCCAGTTCTAGGAGATGGGATATCTCCATTAATTTATAAGAGTTCTTAAAGAACCAAATATGAAACTGCAGAACTGTGGTATGTAACCTATCATTGAAATCAGCCTCTGTTCCAGATGAGCGGCTGATAGCTAATGTAACGCTGATTTTTAAAAAGGCTCCAGACACCATCCTGACAATTACTAGCCAGTAAGCCTAACTTCAGTTTCAACCAATAGTAAAAAACAAAATTATCAGACGCATAGATGAACTTGATATGTGTTCCATTGGCCTGCAGCTGCAAACCGCGGCCAGTGGGAGCCGTGATCGGCCGGACCTGCGTACAGGTACACAAACTGGCCCGGCCCATCAGGGGCTTTCCCTACACAAGCAGCATCCCAAGTTTGGGAAACACTGTGTTAGGGAATAGTCACAACATGGCTTTTGTAATCATGCATCATCAATTTATTAGAATTCTTTTAGGGGGTCAACAAACATGTGGAGAGGGGTGATCCAGTTGATATAGTGTATCTGGTCTTTCAGAAAGCCTTTGACAAGGTCCAACACCAAAGGCAAAAACCAAAGTGGGCAGACATGCGATAAGAAAGAAGGTCCTCTCATGGATCAGTAACTGGTTAAAAAAGACAGGAAACAAAGGTAAGAATAACTGGTCATTTTTCACAGTGGAGAGAGATAAATAGCGGTGTCCCTCAGAGATCTGTACTGGGATCATTGCTGTTCAACATATTCATAAATTATGAATTATAAATTAGGGGTAAACAGTGAGGTGGCAAAGTTTGCAGACAGTACAAAATTACTCAAGATAAGTCCAAAGCTGATTGTGAAGAGTTACAAAGGGATCGCACAAAACTGGTGACTGGGCAACAGAATGGCAGATGAAATTCAATGTTGATAAATGCAAATAATGCACATTGGAAAACATCCCATCTCTATATACAAAATGATGGGGTTTAAATTAGCTGTTATCACTGAAGAAAGAGGTCGTGGATAGCTAATAAGACAGAAAATACCATAATGCCACTATATAAATCCATGGTATGCCAACACCTTGAATACGGTGTGCAGTTCTGGTCACCCCATCTCAAAAAAGATACATTAGGATTGGAAAAAATACAGAGGATGACAACAAAAATGATTAGGGGCATGGAAGAGCTTCCATATGAAGAGAGATTAAAAAGACTGGTTTAAAAAGACTGGGACTGTTCATCTTAGAAAAGAGATGATTAAGGAGATATGATAGAGGTCTATAAAATCATGAATATATGGAATAAGTGAATATGTGAAGGGATAAATAACACTTAATGTTCTGTTCATTCCCTCTGAGAAACTTGGCACTGAACACTGTCAGAAGACAGGATACTGGGTTAGGTGGACCATTGGTTTGACCCAGTATGGCCATTCTTATGTTATGTATTGCTTGTCTTTCTTTGCAGATGTCTACTCTGTTTCTTGATTTACTCTGTATGTTTGCATATCTTCCACTATTTCTAATACTTTCAGTTTTTGTAGCTGTTTCTTTGCTTGTTTTGCTGCTGCAGCAAATAGCAGCATTACAATTAAGATCACTCTGGCTTCATTATCTTTGGTGCCTAAAACAACATGATCTCTAATAAGTTTGTTTGTAAGTGTGCCAAATGTGCATGATATGTCTAACTGGCATGACCTTGTTGCATATTAGTCTATAGCTTCTATTTCACTTTGATTATATACATTGAAAATATACCTCTGATATTGCATTGCTTTTAAGCACAAAGAATTTTTCTAGAGCATTTCAGATTACTTACACTTTTGCCTTTCTTCATCTGCTAGCTGTAAGTGCTGACAGACTAGGAAGCAATCCTTACCCACTGCTTTATTCAGTGCATTATTCTTATAGCTACTTCCTACTTTATCCAGGAGTTCCTGAAGAAGTTCCAGTTTTCAGATATTTCCATGCATTTGCATCACAGCAGGGAGCAGAATGATGATCAGTCATTCCCAACATGATTCAGTGTCTCTAATAAGCTACAACAGAGAATGAAAAGAGTAAAATTAATAGATTTTAAGGCTAGAAAAGGACCATTACATTATCTAGTCTGACTTCCTATATTACAGAATTTCTATATATAGAATTTCATTCAGTTGCTCCTGTATTGAGCTCAATATCTTTTTTGACTATAGCAAATGTGACCAAGGAACTTCTTGATGCCAACTGGCAGATGGCACAGTCGGTGAATAGAGTTTTACAGGAAGCCCGTAGGTCAGTTATATTTGTAACAATTCACTAAAAGGTGGCATGGGAGGTCTCCACTGAAGACCAGTAACAAACTTGTCGTCATAACCATTGCAAAATGTATGTAAGGATGTCAAGTATCAGGGGGTAGCCGTGTTAGTCTGTATCTACAAAAACAACAAGGAGTCTGGTGGCACCTTAAAGACTAACAGATTTATTTGGGCATAAGCTTTCGTGAGTTAAAACCTCACTTCTTCGGATGCATAGAGTGAAAGTTACAGATGCAGGCATTATATACTGACACATGGAGAGCAGGGAGTTACTTCACAAGTGGAGAACCAGTGTTGACAGGGCCAATTCAATCAGGGTGGATGTAGTCCACTCCCAATAATAGATGAGGAGGTGTCAATTCCAGGAGAGGAAAAGCTGCTTCTGTAATGAGCCAGCCACTCCCAGTCCCTATTCAAGCCCAGATTAATGGTGTTGAATTTGCAAATGAATTTTAGTTCTGCTGTTTCTCTTTGAAGTCTGTTTCTGAAGTTTTTCAGCATCAGAGGACCCAGCCACATCAGCCACACCATCAGGGGCTCATTCACCTGCACATCCACTAATGTCATATATGCCATCATGTGCCAGCAATGCCCCTCTGCCATGTACATTGGCCAAACCGGACAGTCCCTCCGCAAAAGAATAAATGGACACAAATCAGACATCAGGAATGGTAACATACACAAGCCAGTAAGTGAACACTTCAATCTCCCTGGTCATTCTATTACAGATTTAAAAGTCACTATCATTGAACAAAAAAACTTCAGAAACAGACTTCAAAGAGAAACAGCAGAACTAAAATTCATTTGCAAATTCAACACCATTAATCTGGGCTTGAATAGGGACTGGGAGTGGCTGGCTCATTACAGAAGCAGCTTTTCCTCTCCTGGAATTGACACCTCCTCATCTATTATTGGGAGTGGACTACATCCACCCTGATTGAATTGGCCCTGTCAACACTGGTTCTCCACTTGTGAAGTAACTCCCTGCTCTCCATGTGTCAGTATATAATGCCTGCATCTGTAACTTTCACTCTATGCATCCGAAGAAGTGAGGTTTTAACTCACGAAAGCTTATGCCCAAATAAATCTGTTAGTCTTTAAGGTGCCACCAGACTCCTTGTTGTTTTTGTATGTAAGGATAATATTTAAGGAGATATGTGCCTATACTGGAAATTATGTCCTTAAGGTCTATGAGTTAAAGCAGGTCACTAGGAGGTAACAACCATGCTTCTTTCAGACAGGCAGGAGACACTTATCAGTCTGGCTATATGAAAATTGAGTATCGGTTACTTCACAATGGATATCTATTTTCATACTGTGTCACCAGCTAATCAAGATTAAGAAATTAACAAGAGATCGTAAAATCTATGGGAAGGAATACAAACAGGAGTGTATCTAGTTTATGAATAAAGATCAAGATACATTTGGGATTGCAAAGGGACACTCTACTATCAAGACTGTATGTTCCAGTCTATGCATCTGATGAAGTGGACTGTAGCCCACGAAAGCTTATGCTCAAATAAATTTGTTAGTCTCTAAGATGCCACAAGTACTCCTATTCTTCCTACTATCACGTTAGCGGTCAGTGGGTTGCTTCATGAACAGAAGATCACAGCCAAGCCATGCTGTAATACACTGCAAGAATTTAGGGTGAATTTTTGTTCTTATGACATTATGTCATATTAGTTAAGTTTAGGCTCCAGTATGTGTGTTATGATTTTATTTTATATGTAAGCCTTTGTTTGCAATATTCTGCTTGCTCTCATTTGAATCTCTGTTCTTTGTTAAATTAATTTATACTTGTTTTCTCTATAAATAAATCTAACTGCTGCGTGTTAAGCAGAGTTGTATTCTGAGATAACTGTGAAGCTGGGATATACTGGTCCTTTGGGAACAGTGGATCTGGGAATTCTGTGAGGGTCCAGTGGATCAGGGAGTGAGGTTTACACTTGGAGGACTTGGGGATTGGAATGTGCCTGTCAATAACCTGTAAAAAGAGAGCAGGGCATGCAGAGTCCTGGAAGGCAGTACTTGCATTGCCAGAGGCTAAAGGTGCTGGGGAACAAACCCCCAGCAAGCACTGACAAGGTTTCCTCACACTAAGGGCAGGTGGTAGTGAGGCGCCTCACAACCCTGGGTACCTCCAAGAAGCATCACAGCATATTTTCCAGAAGGGTGTCCAGTCTTGATTTGAAGACTTCAAGAAATGAAGAATCCATCACTTCCCTTGGTAGGTTGTTCCAGTGGTTAATCACTCGCTGTTAAAAATGTGTGCCTTGTTTCTGATTTGAATTTGACTGGCTTTAATCCTTCTTTGCTAGATTGAGTAGCATTTTAATATGCAGTATGTTCTCCTGTGAAAGTACTTATACACCATAATTAAATCACCTCTTGATTTTCCTTTCGATAAATTCATCAGTGAAGATCATCAAGTCTCTTTGTCAATTTTTTTTTTTAAATAATAATGGAGATATCCTATCTCCTAGAACTGGAAGGGACCTTGAAAGGTCATCAAGTCCAGCCCCCTGCTTTCACTAGCAGGATCAAGTACTGATTTTGCCTCAAATCCCTAAGTGGCCCCCTCAAGGATTGAGCTCATAACCCTGAGTTTAGCAGGCCAATGCTCAAACCACTGAACTATCCCTCCCCCCAAATACCTTTCTTCTGACACCATGTTAGGGTTTATGTAAGCTGCACAGAGAAAACCATTTTTAGGGGGCACAACAACAAGTTTTGTTCATCCTACATACCCAGAAACTATGCTACATATTCTTGAGTACTATCTACTGGCACTGCAGCTATTAAACAACTATATATGTTCAGACAGAAAACACTTTTGTAACAGTAGCAATTGCTTTATTTGCACTAGAACTTTCACTCCACCAGTTGTAGCAACGGTGGGGAATCTGTGTTAAAAAACCCTAGAGTAGACAGGGTTTAAGAGAATACTGCACATAAATACTTCCCCTGATCCCGGCTTCCCCTGAGAACGGTTTCTGATGTTGTTCTGTCATCAGAGGGTATTGGGTGATATGAAAGCTTGCCACAGGCAGGGAATAAACATTAAAAGAACAACAGTAGAGATAAATATAAAAGTTGTGAGGTTTTAATATGCCATATTTGATAGTTGCTGTATTTGGGGCAATTTTTGGTTTCTCTTTGGATTACATCTTTACTAACTGACATCTGTACAAGAAGTCAATCACATATCTCTTCAGGGGGCTGAGAATGCCAAAAAATAACTCATTACTTACATAAGGCAGTCCTGGAGACATCTAATGAAGTGGTTAAAGTATCCAGCCTCCACTGCAGATAATCCTATCCTAGAGTGCAATCTCAAATGAGGACAGTAACAACGCCAGAGACAGTGTATGACAAAAAATATTATCCAGATAAGGATCTCCTCATTATGCATTGTGTCCCATGTTAATGAGATTTCCTTAATTCAAAGCACTGAGCATTCAGTAGTGATGAATGTAACTGTCATTTTCTTTTTCCTAGTTAATAAACCTTTAGTTAGTTTATTACAGGATTGGCTACAAGTGTTGTCTTTGCAATTGACATGGGGTAAGTGACTAGTCATTTGGAACTGGGAGTAACCTGAATATTGATGTGATTTTTGGTGTAAGTGACCATCTATCACAAGACCAGCTTGCCTCAGTGGCAAGATAGGCTGGAATGCCCAAAGGGACTGTCTGAGACTCCATGGTAAAACTGTTATAGTGCTTTAGGAGTTCACACCTGTTACTGGGTTGGTGAAATCTAATTAGAGAACATACTACCGGTTTGGGGTGTCTGCCCTGCTTCTTGACAGTGTGCCCTGAAGTTGGCACTCAAGGTTGTGAGCCACTCCACACAGCATGAAAGTGATGTCAGTTAGCATCCTGTTATTTATTGATAATGTCAATGTACATGCATTTAGTTTTCACCACTTTCAGGGATAGTCCATATTCCTCACTGACTGTTTTTACAGACTCCTTCATTCATTGCATTGCATTGCATTGATGGTTGCAGCAAATAGCTTTATATCATCAGCATATCTGAGGTCAGTTAAAAAGTGTTCGCCAATGGAAATCCCAGCTCCTTCCACTTTATCCAACTGTCCAGGCTTCTCATATAATAAATTCTGCATACATGTTGAAAAGACTTGGGCACAGAATGCACCATTGTCTCTCACTCTGCCCGATGGAAAACCACTTGCTGACTCCTGCTGCTGTTTGCACCGTGGTCTCTTGTTGACAGTACAGAGTTGTGATGAGTACAATGAATGCTTTGGAATCTCATCTGCCAGTATCTTCCAGAGGCAGTGATGTCAGACAGTACCAAATGCTTTGGAGTCATCAATTCATAGTCAAATACATGACAGTAACTCTGAACTGTCTTGATCACTGAATGTCTGACTTGAAGGGTGTTTCTGGTCCATGAGCACCTTGGTGGGGTAGCCATAGGGCTGGACACAGTAGCTCTGAAAGGCTTCTGTGGTTGCTCTGGCTGTGATCTCTCCAAGAAGCCTGGCAACCAAGAATTTGGGGCATTGATTCACAATGGTCAAGATGTAGGATGTAGTGCCAGATGGTGGGGTTCTTATTGGGCTATGTGGGGTGAGTCTCCCTGTGGAAGCGCAGACCTGGCCAGCTGACCAGAAGGGTACAATCGAAAATATTTTTAAGCAATTGGATCAGATTTATGGGCCCAAGCCCCACAAACAGATGAAAGTGTTCTGTGCTCAGGCTCAGAAACCTACCGAGCCATGAGTTCATCCCCAAGTGGTCCAGTGCTACCAACTCCGAGGGCATGCTAGTCTCCATCATCTGGAGAGGGGCCCTGTCTCCCACCCTGGAGTTCCTTCTGCTGGTGGAGACTGGGTGGTTATCATGCCAATCCTGAATCGCTCAGGCCATCCCCACCTAGTAAAACCTCATGTGAACATTCATCTCAGCCTTCTTGGGGCCTAAGTGGCCTAAAGCATCATGATAGACTTTGGAGAACCATATCGACTGCCATGTGGGGCAGCACCATCTGGATGATTTCTTCATTTGTCCTGGAGTCTGCTTGCTCTCTCTCTCTCTCTCTCTCTCTCAGGGGATGATGTGGGTCTCCGTACCAGCTGGGAAGCTTCAGTACACCTCCAGCCAAGCCCCAAATATCAGGTATGGTAACCCAATCCCAGCATAGGGATGGCTGTCTAGCCCTGGCTCTCAGGTGTTTGCAACCCCACTTCCTCCATAACCTTCTCCTTAAAGTTCTCAAACTCCATATTGGGGTATTGGACCTGGAGGGAGTGCAAAGGCTGCTGATCAACAGCATTACAAGTGCCTTCTGCACATCAGTTCGTGTTCTAGGTCCTAGGCCAGGGAAGGCCTCATCTTTTTGATGGATTGAAGGATCACTTGGCGGCTATTGCTGAAGTCCCTGAGTGGCTCGGTAGGTTTCTGAGCCTGAGCACAGAACACTTTCATCTGTTTGTGGGGCTTGGGCCCATAAATCTGATCCAATTGCTTAAAAATATTTTCGATTGTACCCTTCTGGTCAGCTGGCCAGGTCTGCGCTTCCACAGGGAGACTCACCCCACATAGCCCAATAAGAACCCCACCATCTGGCACTCAATGAGGCAGTACCGATTAAATGTGGATTCCAGCCCTGCCTGGCAAGCTGTGAAGCTGGTCTGGCCATTCCCTTTAAACCGAGGTAACTATAGGGTCTTCATAAGTCAAAGTCATTGGGGCAGGGCAGGCTTCCAGGAGGAGGGCAGGGTTCAGGGGCTTGGCTAAGAGCCTGTACTATTCAAAGATGTCCCTGGCCCTCCAGCTACTTGAGCCTCAGACACTGTCCCCAGCGATCTCTGTCTAAACGCCCCAAATCCTGTCAGGTGAGGGATTCCCAGGGTTGGAGAAGGGGTCCTGGGTCCCAGCCCTGCACCTCTGCTCAAACGCCAACCCTATCTTTTAGATGGGGTCAGAGTTAACTTCTGTAACAAGCACCACACGTAACAGTAGAACATGATTTTTATCTAACCCAGGCGAAGTCCAGACTAAACCCAGGGGAGGCTCTCTAGCAGGGGTTATATAGACTTCCTGGCCCCTGTTGCAGCATAAGGAATTAAACCTTGCATCTGGCACAACATACAGCACACAGTGTGCCCGCCGTCTAGTCCTGCTCCCGATGGAGCCTCTGTAGTTTCTTCTAGTTGTTAGTCTCTAAGGTGCCACAAGTACTCCTGTTCTTCTTTTTGCAGATACAGATTAACACGGCTGCTACTCTGAAACCTGTAGTTTCTTCGTTACACCACCAAGCTTTACAGGTGAGGTCCCTTATCTGCCCCCCAGCATCAGTTCATTGGCTCAAATCTTCCCAGTCTGTAGCCAATTCTGTGTCCTTGTTTTCAAGTGGCACTTGCCCTAAGCCAATCAGGTTTGGTTGTCCAGGGTGGCAGGAAGGGGGGAAGAAAGGGAAAGGGGCTCTAGTCCCACAATCACATCTGCACTGCATGGCTATCACTCACTAAGCTTCCAACATCCCATCCCAGTATGCAGTGGACTGAATCACTGGTCTACAATTGTTGAGAAGTCATCTGCTTCAGAGATAAAATGTGCTATTTATTATGTATTTTGATGTGCTGAATTCAAATATGACAATTAAAACAACTGATTGGCTACTGTTTCTAAGATATTTAAGTTTTTACATTTTATGTCTATGTATATTGTGTAGATAGTAGAGTTTTAATCATAAATTGTAAACCTAGGTCTTTTCATGTGTTTATGGTTGCTTTACATGTTAATATTTCACCTGTCCTGTGTAACACTTTAAAAATCAGCAAAAGGGTTATATAAATAAAATTTATTATGAAACAAAAGGCAAAAAACTATTATGTACATAGTTTAGTCCTATTCAATGTCTACTCGGCGCTTCTTGGCTTGTCTCTTGTATTCATTAAATGGAGCATCTCTTGTCACTGTCCACCAATAGTCTGCAAGCATTGATGGGCTCCATTTGCCCCAATAGCATTTCTCCATTGTTGCAATGTCCTGGTGAAATCGCTCGCTGTGCTCGTCACTCACTGCTCCGCAGTTCGGTGGAAAAAAATCTAGATGAGAGTGCAAAAAAATGTATCTTTAGTGACATGTTGCAACCAAGGCTTTTGTATGCCTTGAGGAGGTTTTCCACCAACAACCTGTAGTTGTCTGCCTTGTTGTTTCCGAGAAAATTTATTGCCACCAACTGGAAGGCTTTCCATGCCATCTTTTCCTTGCCACGCAGCGCATGGTCAAATGCATCATCTCAAAGAAGTTCACGTATCTGAGGACCAACAAAGACACCTTCCTTTATCTTAGTTTCACTTAACTTTGGAAATTTTCCACGGAGGTACTTGAAAGCTGCTTGTGTTTTGTCAATCGCCTTGACAAAGTTCTTCATCAGACCTAGCTTGATGTGTAAGGGTGGTAACAAAATCTTTCTTGATTCAACAAGTGGTGGATGCTGAACACTTTTTCTCCTAGGCTCCAATGACTGTTGGAGTGGCCAATCTTTCTTGATGTAGTGGGAATCTCTTGCACGACTATCCCATTCACAGAGAAAACAGCAGTACTTTGTGTATCCAGTCTGCAGACCAAGTAAGAGAGCAACAACCTTCAAATCGCCACAAAGCTGCCACTGATGTTGGTCATAGTTTATGCACCTCAAAAGTTGTTTCATGTTGTCATAGGTTTCCTTCATATGGACTGCATGACCAACTGGAATTGATGGCGAAACATTGCCATTATGCAGTAAAACAGCTTTAAGACTCGTCTTCGATGAATCAATGAACAGTCTCCACTCATCTGGATCGTGAACGATGTTGAGGGCTGCCATCACACCATTGATGTTGTTGCAGGCTACAAGATCACCTTCCATGAAGAAGAATGGGACAAGATCCTTTTGACGGTCACGGAACATGGAAACCCTAACATCACCTGCCAGGAGATTCCACTGCTGTAGTCTGGAGCCCAACAGCTCTGTCTTATTCTTGGGTAGTTCCAAATCCCTGACAAGGTCATTCAGTTCACCTTGTGTTATGAGGTGTGGTTCAGAGGAGGAGGATGGGAGAAAATGTGGGTCCTGTGACATTGATGGTTCAGGACCAGAAGTTTCATCCTCTTCCTCATCTGACTCAAATGAGAATGATTCTGGTGCATCGGGAACCAGCAGTCCTTCTCCGTGAGGTACTGGGCGTATAGCTGATGGAATGTTTGGATAATGCACAGTCCACTTTTTCTTTTTTGACACACCTTTCCCAACTGGAGGCACCATGCAGAAGTAACAATTGCTGGTATGATCTGTTGGCTCTCTCCAAATCATTGGCACTGCAAAAGGCATAGATTTCCTTTTCCTGTTCAACCACTGGCAAAGATTTGTTGCACAAGTGTGCAGCATATGTGTGGGGCCCACCTCTTGTCCTTGTCCTGATCTCCAATGTTGCAGCCAAAATAAAGGTGATAGGCTTTCTTAACCATAGTGGTTATACTGCGCTTTTGTGATGCAAAAGTCACTTCACCACAAACAGCAGAAGTTACCTGCACTGTTCACACAAGTACGAGGCATCTCTGCTCACTTTGGCTAAACAGAAATGTGTCCCTTTGCAAAATCAAACACTGACAAATAAGAGAGCACGACACTGTATGATTTCTAGAGCTGATATAGGGCAATTTGTTCAGCAGAGTGATGTAAGCTTCGTTATGATTGCATCATCCATGACTTCTAGGAATAACATGATGCAATTCACATCATGTATGACGCAATACCAGCTTCAGATTGCATCATTCATTGTTTTGCCTAAAAAGCAAGTACTGTCCAAACCCAGTCATAGATTTATTCATAGATCCAGTCAAAGATGTATTTTAGTCATTTCTGGTTTAAACTGAGATCCCTTCCCTTTATAACTCACTTATCCTCCGCCATTCCCAAGTCAAGGGTCGTATATACTGACCCAATAGCATATCTTGAAAACTAGAGCCAAACAACAATTTTAACCATCATTTTCGTTCTCAGTGACCCAGAATTAGTAAAGTTTGACTACATTTATTTCAGAAGCATTTTGGCTGTAGAGCAGTGATATAAAACCTGGATGAATTCTCTTGGAGAGTCTCTCTTTCAGTTGTTCTGAAGTCCTGTTCAAGGAATCTGGGAAGGCTGTAACTGTATTCACTTCTAACCAGTAAAAATTTTGATTAAGCCTGGAAATCAGGTAGCTGTGCATGCAAATAGAAATGAATCTAACTAGCAAGTTGCCTGCACAAATATTCATTTACAAACACAATTATAGTCAGTCAGTGCACAGAAAATCATAGTAACCACAACTGTGTACTTTTTTCTGCACGCATACTTTTTTAAAGTCAAGCCTCTAATATCCCATTGTATGAACAAATACCATGCAAGAATTTTATTCTTAACCAGTGGTGTCTTTGATCCAGCCAGGCTCCCTGTGAGATGGCCCACCAGACTGATATGGGAGAATCCAGCCTCTGGATCCTTGGGTGTTTTAAGCCTTCAGAAGCTGAACAGATCCCAGGCATTGTTCCAGTTTTGGGGTCCCTAGACATATTCTCTGCATGAAGACCCTCTCTCTAACCTTCCCTCCTGAAAACTGCAACCTCGCATTCCCTGTCCATGGTACCCCTGGAATCAGTGCTGACCCCTCAGACTCCCCCTTATCTTAAACACATCCTCTCCTAGAATCCACCAAAGTTGTGAGCCTTCTGGTTTACCTCTTCAAAGGGCTCTTTACTTAATCCCATGAGACATACACAGATCTATGCAAAAATAATAAACCCTACACACAGTTTCCTGCTTCGGTTTCCTCATCACTCCAGACCATTCTCTGGACAGAGGTCAGAGGCCCTTGGATCATTCAGGGTCCGTATGCTCCAGTGCATGACTTGCCCCGAAACAGTCATCCTCTGCCTCTGGGTTCCCCCTCCCCGTCCAAGATTTCCTCCTCCTGGCTCGGTCCACTCTCGACTGGCATGCGAGCCAACAAAGTATCCACAGGGGTCTTCACAGTGGAGGTGGGGTCACCACCAAGTATCACATCCAGTTCTTTGTAGAACCGGCATCTCGTGGGCGCAGCATTGGAGCATTGTTTTGCCTCCTGTGCCTTGTGGTAGGCATTCCGCAGCTCCTTCACTTTAACCCTGCACTGCAGTGTATCCCAGTCATGGCCCTTTTCTGTCATGCATTGTGAAATCTGTCCGTAGGTATCAAAATTCCTACGGCTGGAGTGCAGCTGGAACTGCACAGTCTCCTCTCCCCAAATGCTGATGAGGTCCAGCAGCTCGGCATTGCTCCAAATGGTGCATGGAGCAGGCATGGCTACCTGGAAAGATGCCCTGAGACCACTGCACACATCACCAAGCAAACAGGAAGGGGACTTTCAAATTTGCAAAGGAATTTATGGGGTGGGGATGACGGTTGGTCACCTGAGGGCACAACCGTATAGTTCAAACCAATGACCAGAGAGGTGAGAATAGGCATTGTGGAACATCTCCTGGAGGCCAATCGCAGCGCTGTAGCCCCGGCGCAGAGAGTTGCACACCGCTCATTGGGATGGGTTTTTTTTTAGTGCTACAACTACGCAGTTTTTGCGCACTAAGTGGCTTGGCAATGTGTACACCTCAGGAGTTACAGCGCAGAAAGCTGCTTTACTCGCAGAAACTTGCCAGTGTAGACAGGGCCATAGAGACTATTGAAGTCCTCATGCTGTTGAGTGAAAACTCTGCTCAACAAGTCGGTCAGTACATCATCTTTCCATGGTAGGTGTGACAGTGGATGCATCCAATGAGGGTACTGAACTTTATGATCAAGGAATTTCTTGACAACTGGTAAAGCATATATTTGGAACAATATTTTATTTATTTTCTTTGGCTTCTGGTAGTTTAATGGAAATTTTCTGGAATTATTGTATAACCTTTTTCCATCCATGCTTTCTGAGAATAATAAAATGGTGAAGGGGGGATGGGGTTAAATTGTGATTTGACTCTTTCTTTCTCTGGTGCTTTCCAAACCCTACATCCTTGGACAAGAGGGCTGCTAGAAAAATCACACTGAGAGCAAGCACTGGACTATAGAGGTCTCCCTGAATGCAGCTTTGCTAGTCATCAGGTCATTCAAAATTTATTATTTTGGCCTATGCTGGATTAAAATATAGAGTAAATTCAACTGAAATCAAAGCAACACTATAATGACAGTATTGACAATACTCATGCAAATATGGAAAATATTAGAGCTCTTTCTGGATGTTTAAGGATAATGCTTTAGTGTATCGCCAAGTTGAAAAACAGAGGTAAATTTAGTATACTGGGCATAAGAAATGGAGCAGATTATGAGACTCCTACTGAAAATAATCCTATTAACATTGGAAAATATCCAGGACAAAACACTGTTTTCACTTCCTTTAAATGAAAAATAAACTATTTTGTATCTTTATGAAATGCATTAATGCCAGGAATATTTTAGAGTATTCTTTAATTCCACCGGGAGCTTGTTAAGCATTTAAATATTTCTGTCAGTTCAGTTTGGCAAAATGAATGGGTTATTAGCTTCTGTTTTTGAATGCATCAATCTTCTTTCAGAAGAAATGAATCTTTATATTCCCAGCTATTGCACAGGTGACAAGTTTGGAAATGTAAACTATTAACTTTTTAAAGAAAATTATATATTAGTAGTACAGAAATTATAACTTTACTTCTTTCTAAATTGTGTATTGTTTTGAAATTGCAAGAAGATATCTAGTTGGACTCTGACATTAAACAGTCCTTGACTGCTCAACTACCAATAAAGTAAACAGACAAAGACTATTTTGTTGAAAGTTCTTCACATTCAGAAAGAGATATCACTGCCAGCTTAAAGCAATTTAAATAATTTTCTGCTGTGTAATTAGTATGGGTTTCCACCAGGAAGCTCTCCCCATCCTTTGGTTTTGGCTTATTTTCCTTATTTGTGAAAGCATTGTACATTAAATAACATACCCAAAATCACAGTTGTTTGTAATGGTCTTTTACACATTCTCCTTACTTTAAAAGTTGTCATGCTTTTTTTCTTCTTCTGTTTTTAAGCTCTTACCCCCTTGTCTCTTTAATACCTCTAATACCTGTACGAAGTGCAAGCTGGTCTCCATATTGGAAGAGAAGGTTAAAGGACTGGAGACCCAAGTATCAACCCTGCAGTGCATCAGAGAAAATGAAGACTTTCTGGATAGAAGTCAGTGTTTGGTACTGCAGGCACAGCATGCTGAAGACTCAGAGAGGGCAGTGCAGAACGGGGAAGAAAATTGGTAACGTGACCTCCAGAAGAAGAAAGAGGGGAACCAATGTATCCCCAATGCAGATAGAGGTAAGAAACTGTTTTCAGGCTCTCTGCACAGGTACTATGGTGGAGAATGGTTTGGAAGAGTTATCTGAGGGAAGGGATCAGAAGGAGACCCCGTCAACCGGAAGGCATGGGATGCATTGTCCTAGGGATGGGGGTTCCACGACCACCACTCCCAAAAGAAGGAGACAGTGGTGGTGGTCGGGGATTCCCACCTAATGGGGACGGAATCATCCATCTGCCGTCCAGACCGGGAGACTTGAGAAGTGTGCTGCTTGCCTGGAGCTAGAATTCAGGATGTGATGGAGTGTCTGCTGAGACTGATCAAGCCCTTGGACCGCAACCCCTTCCTACTCCTCCACGTAGGCACCAATGATACTGCCAAGAATGACCTTGAGCGGGTCACTGCAGACAACGTGGCTCTGGGAAGAAGGATAAGGAGTTTGAGGTGCAAATTGTGTTCTCGTCCATCCTCCCTGTTGAAGGAAAAGGCCCAGATAGGGACCATTGAATTGTGGAGGTAAATGTGTGGTTACGCAGGTGGTATCAGAGAGAGGGCTTTGGATTCTTCAACCATGGGCTGTTGTTCCAGGAAGAAGGATTGCTAGGAAGAGATGGGATCCACCTAACAAAGAGAGGGAAGAGCATCTTCACAGGCAGGCTTGCTAACCTACTGAGGATGGCTTTAAATACAGCAGTGCACAGAAAATCCAGGAAGTTTTTGGAGAGTGTTGGGGATAACTTCCTGGTGCAAGTGCTGGAGGAACAATTAGGGGTCGTGCACCTCTTGACCTGCTGCTCACGAACAGGGAAGAATTGGTAGGGGAAGTAGAAGTGGGTGGCAACCTGGGCAGTAGTGACCACAAGATGGTCAAGTTCAGGATCCTGACAAAAGGAAGAAATGAGAGCAACAGAATACGGACCTGGGATTTCAGAAAATCAGACTTTAACTCCCTCAGGGAATTGATGGGCAGGATCCCCTGGGAGGCTAATAGGAGAGAGAAAGGAGTTCAGGTGAGCTGGCTGTCTTTTAAAGAAGCCTTATTGAGGGTGCAGGAACAAGCCACCCAGATGTGCAGAAAGAATAGCAAATATGGCAGGCAACCAGCTTGGCTTCACAGAGAAATCTTCGGTGAGCTTAAACACAAAAAGGAAGCTTACAAGTGGAAACTTGGACAGATGAGTAGGGAGGAGAATAAAAATATTGCTCGAGCATGCAAGGGTGTAATCAGGAAGGCCAAAGTGCAACTGGAATTGCAGCTAGCAAGGGATGTGAAGGGTAACAAGAAGGGTTTCCACAGGTATGTTAGCAACAGGAAGAAGGTGAGGAAAAGTGTGGGACCCTTACTGAATGGGGGAGGCAACATAGTGACAGATGATGTGGAAAAAGCTGAAGTACTCAATGCTTTTTTTGCCTCGGTCTTCACAGACAAGGTCAGCTCACAGACTGCTGCACTGGGCAGCATAGTATGAGGAGGAGGTGAGCAGCCCTCAGTGGTGAAAGAACAGGTTAAGGACTATTTAGAAAAGCTGGACATGCACAAGTCCATGGGTCCAGATCTAATACAGCCGAGAGTGCTGAGGGAGTTGGCTGATGTGATTGCAGAGTCATTGACCATTATCTTTGAAAACTTGTGGTGATCGGAGAGGTCCCGGACAATTGGAAAAAGGCAAATACAGTGCCCATCTTTAAAAAAAGGGAAGAAAGAGAATCCAGGAAACTACAGACCGGTCAGTCTCACCTCAGTCCCCGGAAAAATCATGGAACAGGTCCTCACGTCATCCATTTTGAAGCCCTTGGAGGAGAGGAAGGTGATCAGGAACAGTCTATATGGATTCACCAAGGGCAAGTCATGCCTGACCAACCTGATTGCCTTCTATGATGAAATAGCTGGCTCTCTGGATATGGAGAACGGTGGATGTGATATACCTTGACTTTAGCAAAGTTTTTGATACAGTCTCCCACAGTATTCTTGCTAGCAAGTTAAAAAAGTATGGATTGGATGAATGGACTATAAGGTGGATAGAAAGCTGGCTAGATCATCGGGTTCAATGGGTAGTGATCAACGGCTCCATGTCCAGTTGGCAGCTGGTATCAAGCATAGTGCCCGAGGGGTCGGTCCTGGGGCCCGTTTTGTTCAACATCTTCATTAATGATCTGGATGATGGGATGGATTGCACACTCAGCAAGTTTGTGGATGACACTAAACTGGGGGGAGAGGTAGATATGCTGGAGTGTAGGGATAGGGATAGGGTCCAGAGTGATCTAGACAAATTGGAGGATTGGGCCAAAAGAAATCTAATGAGGTTCAACAAGGACAAGTGCAGCATCCTGCAAGAACCTGAAAGAATCCCATGCAGTGCTAAAGGCTGGGGACCAACTGGCTAAGCGACAGTTCTGCAGAAAAGGACCTGGGGATTACAATGGACGAGAAACTGGATATAAGTCAACAGTGTGCCCTTGTTGCCAAGAAGGCTAATGGCATATTGGGCTGCATTAGTAGGAGCATTGCCAGCAGATCGAGGGAAGTGATTATTTCCCTCTATTCGGCACTGGTGAGGCCACATCTGGAGTACTGCGTCCAGTTTTGGACCCCTTACTATAGAAAGGATGTGGATAGAGTAGAGAGAGTCCTGCAGAGGGCAATGGAAATTATTAGGGGGCTGGCTTACGAGGAGAGGCTGAGGGAACTGGGTTTATTTAGTCTGCAGGAGAGAAGAGTGGGGGGGGGATTTGATAGCAACCTTCAACTACCTGAAAGGGGGTTCCAAAGAGGATGGAGCTCGGCTGTTCTTACTGGTGGCAGATGACAGAACAAGAAGCAATGGTCTCAAGTTGCAGTGGGGAGGTCTAGGTTGGATATTAGGAAAAACTATTTCAGTAGCAGGGTGGTGAAGCACTGGAATGGGTTACCTAGGGAGGTGATGGAATCTCCATCCGTAGAGGTTTTTAAGGCCTGGCTTGACAAAGCCCTCCCTGGCAGGGCTGGTGCAAAGACTAGGCGAACTAGGTGGTTGCCTAGGGCGCCAACTGGTTGGGGGCGCCAAAAAGCGGTGCCCTGGCTTGGTAGGGAGGAGTCACCTTCCGGAGGTACCGGAGAACCAGAGCGTCGGCTTGCAGGGGCGGCGAGCCCCAGCCATGGAGGAGCCGGCGCGGCGCAGGGGGGCAGCAGCCTTGCAAAGGCGGCGGCGCCGCTAGCAGGGAGCAGCTGTGCCCCCGGTCCCTCCTGCCCAGGCTGAGGTCCGCCCACCCCCCTCCCTGGGGCTCCTGCAGATGCATGCGGGCAGTGGCCCTCGTGCACCCCCTGTCTCCCCCTTCGCCGCGCTTGGGCTCTGCGGCTCCCAGCGTCGGCTCCCACTCCCAGGAGCCGTAGAACCCGAGCGCGGCGAAGGGGGAGCTGGGGGATACATGGGGGAGGCCGCCCGCATGTGTCCAGTGCAGGAGCCCCCGGGGGGACGCCAGGCCGCAGCCTGGGGGGGGCACCCCCGGCTCCCTCCCTCACTGTGCTCGGGTTCTGTGGCTCCTGGGCATGTGAGCCGCCGCTGCCCCTCCCAGAGAAGGCTCAGGGCCCCGCGCTCCTGCGGCGGCTCAGATGCCCTGGAGCCACAGTGCCTGAGGGCGGCAAGGGGGGAGCCAGTGCCTGCATGCATCCGCTGCAGTCTGCAGGAACCCCGCAGCCTGGGCAGGAGGGGCAGGCACGGCTGCTCCCTGCTAGTGGCGTCGCCGCCTTTACAGAGCTGCTGTCCCCCTGCACCGCGCCGGCTCCTCCATGGCTGGGGCTCGCTGCCGCCACAAGCAGGACGCTCTGACTCTCGGGTGCCTCCGAAAGGGGGTGCCTCCCTGCCGAGATGTTACAGCGTCCCAAGCCTGGCAAAGCCAGTGAGTGGACTCAGGGCAGGGGCCGCTGGGGTGTTGGGGGATCGCGGGGGGGAGGCTGTGCACCCTCCAGGGGAGTTCAGGGGGCAGGGAGGGGGGAACCTGGTCTGGGGAGCAGCCCTTGGGCATGGCTGGCCCCTGAGGTCTATAAAGGCTCATTGGGATTTGCCCCTCAATGAACCGATGTGCAAGGGGGCGAGGCGCAAGGTGGAAGTTTCGTCTGGGGTGTAAAATATCCTTGCACTGGTCCTGCTGGCTGGGATGATTTAGTTGATGTTGGTCCTGCTTTGAGTAGGGGGTTGGACTAGATGACCTCTTGAGGTCTCTTCCAACCAGGAGCGCTGCCAGCTTTTCTGCCGCCCTAGGTGGCGGAAGGTCCCACGCCGAAATGCCGCCCCCCACAGAGGTGCCAGAAGGTCCCGCCGCCGAAATACCGCCTCGGTCACCGCCCCCCAAATTGTAGTGCCCTAGGCGACCGCCTAGGTCGCCTAATGGGTTGCGCCAGCCCTGCTTCCAACCCTAATCTTCTATGATTCTATGATTTTGTATATTAACTTTCCTACTAACTTGAGAATGTGATAGCATAGTAGTTGAAGTTTCTTTTTGTCCTTTAAGAAATTTTTAACTGTTGTTCCATCTCCTAGTAGCTACGATGTTATTTGAGAAAATTATTTTTTTGTGGAAAAAATTCAAAATTTCCTATTACAAAAACCCTGCCTTTCCCCCCTCTTTCTCTCCTCCTCCTTTTCCAGTGACAAAATGGAAAAAAGGAAAGAAAGGGAGGGAAAATGAAAATTAAAACAAACCTATTTTTGGTGTTTGAATTTTAATTTAAAGATGGAAAAATAAAAGCTCTACAAATTTCAGTGACAAATTTTGTTTCTGAAAAAGGCCATTTTTTGCTGACAACTAATGAAAAATTTCAACCAGCTTGAATTAAAATGTATAAAGTATATAAATCAGGGGTTCTCCACTGGGTGTTGAGACCCCTCAGGGGGTCACACAGTTATTATATGGGGGGTTGCAAGCTGTCAGCCTCCACCCCAAACCCCGCTTTGCCTCCTGCATTTATAATGGTGTTAAATATATTAAAAAGTGTTTTTAATTTATAAGGGGGGGGGGTTGCACTCAGAAGCTTGCTATTTGAAAGGGGTCACCAGTACAAAAGTTTGAGAACCACTGATATAAATCAATTAGTGCTAATGTAATATTAATTATAAAAAGTAACCCAAGGTGGCCACTTTTTAATTTTTGAACTTTTATTTTTACTGTGAGAGTTTTAGATTAAACCTTTAAGATCAAGGTCCTGTCCCTCTACATGGACATAACCGTTTGTAAGAGGGAGGATTTGCTCCAATACGTTTGGTTCAAGAGGATTGTGCTGGATTGCAAATTTCTTCCTCTCTCTCCCCTACCCCCCATTCTCCCTCTATCTTAGTTTACACAAATAGGTTAATTATTAGCGGGTGGTTACTGTTTCACTATACTAATTACACAGCAGAAAATTATTCTAGACTAGATAGAAAAAAATGTGCACGCCTCTGAGACCATGCCTTCAAATGGCGCATCATATTTGTCTGAGCTGTATTGTGTGTGTCAAATGTAGGTTGTAAGCTCTTTGGGGACAAGGATGCCCTCATTTTGGTGTCTTGTGCAGTGCTCAGAGCATTGTTGGCGCTTACGAATGAGAACAGTCTGTACAGGGCCAAGCACACTGATGTGGCTCAGCAAATACAAATTAATGTCTTGTGGTATGGCAGACAGAGCCTAGGGTCTTCTGAGAGAGGGGGGTGGGTATGAGTGGGGAGCAGCTATGGGGACAGATGGGCATACGGGCCAAAAGCAGGAATGAATTATCTATATTGTGGTCATGCCTAGAGGCCTCACCCAGGTCAAGGGGCCTATGTATACGTTTATACTATGGAATGTCCCTGCCCAAAGTTGCTCCCATGTAGCAGGGGATCAAATGGAGCGCCTCACGTGGGACATGGGTGTGGACAGGGCCGGCTTTAGGAAGTGCGGGGCCCAATTCGAACATTTTCGGCAGGGCCCCAGCAGGGATGACTAACAAAAAAAAAAAAAAAAAAAAAACGTAAAAAAAGCCTTTCATTTCTTCCATGTATTATTTACTTTCCATAACTATATAAATAATAAAATTATATATTATGTACATTGTGTCATATATGCTGTTGATCGGTTATTAATGAGCTCTGTTTCACGTGTGGGTCCCTGCCACTCTCTGGGTGTGTGTGCACATGTGTGGGTCCCAGCGGCTCCCTGCCCCCCTCATTGAAGCAGGTGTGCAGGGTTACTGCCCTGGGAACTGCAGGGCACCAGTGGACATGGGGCTGGCTGGAGGCAGGGCAGGGGTTGCAGGGCTGGGTGCAGGCAGGGGGTGCAGCAGGGGCTGGCTGCGGGCAGGGGGTAGCTGTGGGCAGGGCAGGGGGTGTGGGGCAGGGGGTGCAGCAGAGGCAGCTGGAGCCCCAGCCCTTTAAATAGCCCCCGAGCCCCTGTTACCCCAGGACTCTGGGGGCTATTTAAAGGGCCCAGGGCTCCCCTGCTTCTACCACCCCGGTCCTTTAAATAGCCGCGGGAGCTCTGGGGAAGCGGTGGGGCTCCAGTGACTAGTTAAAGGGCCGGGGCGGTAGAGGCAGCGGGAACCCTGATGTTTTAAATAGCCCCCAGAGCCCCGCAGCCCTACCCCAGGGCTCCAGCAGTGGGGCTCTGGTGGCAATTTAAAGGGCCTGGGGCTCTAGCCCCTGCTGGGAGCCCCAGGCCCTTTAAATTGCCCCCTGGGGAACAGGGCCGGCTCCAGGGTTTTGGCCGCCCCAAGCAACCAAAAAAAAAAAAAAGCTGCGATCACGGTCTGCGTCGGTAATTCGGCGGGAGGTCCTTCGCTCTGAGGTGGAGTGAGGGACTGTCCGTCGAATTGCCGCTGAATACCTGGACATGCCGCCCCAAGCACCTGCTTGACAAGCTGGTGTCTGGAGCAGCCCCCTGCTGGGGAAGCCGGGCTGCCCCGTACACCGTACTGGGGCTTGGGCCCGATTCAGAGGAATTGGTTGAATTGGTCTAAAGCCGGCCGTGGGTGTGGAGAGTGCCCATCCCCGGGGTATCTGACCCGGGCTATGGAGATAATTTGAGCGGGAGCTGGAAGGCAGCGACACAGTTCTGTGGGAGCCCCTGGTGCTCGGCCGGCTCGGGGGTCTCGGGCTGGCCGGCTCAGAGCGCGGCAGTGCGGGGCACGGGGGAGGGGTTAGCAGCGGCCCGCAGGCAGGGCTCTGGTGGGCGGGGGCGGCCGGGCTCTGCGGGGCGGGGAGAATGACTCTCCCCGCGCCTGCCGCCGGCCCAGCAACGCGGCCTCTCTGCCCCCGCCATGGCTTCGCGCTGGGAGCGGCTCTTCGACTCCGTGGGACACTTCGGCAGGTAGCGGGACGGGACCCCAGCGCCAGGCGAGGCGGGGCGGGTGTTTTCCAAGGGAAACTGAGTCGCCCTGAGCCTGCTCCGGGGCAGCGGGGGAGCTCCTGGGAAGCAGCGGCTGCCGGCCCCACGGGTGAGGAGGAGCGTGACGGTTCCCTGCCCTGCTGCCCCCCCCCCGGGGGCTGTCACGCTTCGAAATACCGAGTCAAACCTACCTCCTACCCGCCCGGCCGGCCGCGAGACCCTGCTGCCGCTTGCCAGGGGCGCACCTGCACTCCGCAGGCAAAGGGCGGGCTTGCGGCGTCGTGCGTTGGTCGCAGCCAGGTGTTTCCCACGAACGTGTCTAGGGCTCCAGGGTGGAAATGTTCTGTGTTGGGTTCCACCTTCCAAAAAAAATTATCTGCATCTGGCCCATAGTCCCAGCTACAGCCCAGCAGCGATGTGGGCTGCTCAGCACGAGCTAAGAAGCGCTTCCAAGTATTTGCTGATTTTGTTGTTACTGCTGCTAGTGAGAGCCGCCCGGCAGCCCGAGTTCTGGCATGTGGCTCAGCTCTCAAAGTGCCCATAGTACCTCCTGATGAAAGCAGTTACCAGCGCCTTAGTTTTCTAGTCTTTTCACAGCGCTTCTTGCAGATAATGAGGGAAGAATTTAATAACGAGGTAGCCTGCCAACTGGTCTTGCTCCTACTCAAGTCAATGGCTGTATTTCTTTTGGCAGTGGATAAGAGTTACATTAGCTCAGGTCAGGACCTCACAGGATAAGCCCCAAATTACAAAAACTTAATAATATGTATTCAGCCTGAGCTATGCAAGTTTTCAAAAGGTTACAGCTGGACAAACAAATAAAGTCATGGCTTATTATGGGTGCATTACACACAGTCCCTTCCCCAGTATATGTAAGTAACCCTTTCAAAGAATTTTTTTAACCCAAAATGATCTCCTTCATCTATTATGAAATGGCTGCTTTAATGGTGTGTTTAATTAGTTTTGATTCATGCATAATAATACAGCTGAGAATCCTTGTTAGCAAATCAGATAGCTTCCTCTGTTAACCTATTTTTATAAGCTCATATAAATCATGTTGTGCTATATATGGTTTAAATAGTTCTTGCACAGTTAGATTCTGAGCAATCCAAACATGACTGATAGTATTTTGGAACTGGTTTGATTATTTTAAGCTCCCGCTCATACAGTAAAGAATGGCCAGCTGTTAATTAAAAAAAATCATTTTTCGTTAAAAGCATTAAATTTGCACGGTTAATACTAATCCCTTTTTTTTATTTCGCTCCCTTTCAAAATCTACTTTGGTGCCTACAGCCATTCAAATATTGGTTCTGTCATGTGCATACAAATTGTTGATTTAAAAATAAAAGACAATAATTTCAAGCTGGCGTTCAGCATTTCATTTAAAATATTTCAGCAGTTTCTCAATATTTCAAGTCTTTTATTTCCCTCCTGCCCTCCCCTGTTTGTTCAACTCATCCCAATTTTTGTAAAAGTACAGCACTTACCCTTCAGTACCCTTCAGTGTTCCAGTTATGACTACTATTCCATGTTTCTGTTGTCCCTATAATATCTGATTTCACTTCCTGCACCAATAGTTCTTGTTCCTCCATTTTGTTATGCAGGCTTCTTGCATTGATGTGGCACATCTTATTTGTTTCTGCTTGGCTTCATGCAGATTCCTCGCCTAATTTAGGTAGTCATTTTACTGCCATCATCACCTATCTGACTGTTACTGTCAGTGGTACTGGCTCTATCTTTCCTTTTGTTGTCCATTCTCCTACCCTCTGTTGTTCCTTTCTCTGTTGTTGTACTCCTTTTACTTGATTTTCCTTCCATTCAAGATTAGAATCAGGTGTGAAGATTACATGAGCATCTCCCCCAAATTCTTAGTTTAAAGCTCTTTTAATCAGTTGTGCTAATCTCCATTCCAGAAGTCTATTTCCCTCTCTATTCAGGTAGAGTCCATCACAATAGAACCATCCTCTGTCTGTGAATGCCTCCCAATGGTTGAATATTCCAAAACCCTCCTTATAGCACTATTGTCTATTTGCTGATCATCATAAACTTGTTTTGCCTTTTGTTCTTTTCCTCTAGGGACAGGTATAATCCCATTGAAGCCTCCATTTCTTTAACTATATTCCCCAGCCTAGCATAGTCTTTCTTAATTCATCCCAAGGAGAATCTAGCCATATCATTTGTTCCATCATGAAGGACAATGAGTGGATTCTTTCCTGCTCCCATTAGGATCCTCTTCAGCCTCATGTCCACATCCTGTATGTGTAATTTTGTTCTAGTTTTTTAATCAAAATATTGTGCAGTAGCAAGTGAAACACTTTACAGAAGTTTAATTATATTATGTCAACACTATTGCCTTCATCAACCAAACTTCGTATCTTTTTTTTTGATGCTAGTACAAGTTAGTTGCACAAGTTCTATATTCTAGAAGCCCATGTTGATTTGCATTAAATACATTACCCTCCTTTTAAATCTTTATTAATCATGTCCCATGTTGGACACTCCATTATCTTGCCCGGGATTGATGAGTACCTGGATCATCCCATTTACCCTTTTTAAAAATTGGCACAGTATTAGCTTGCTCCAAGACTTATACATTTCAACATTAATGGTCCACAATGCAAGTTATCCGGACCTGCTGATTTTAAAAAGTCCAACTTTATTAGCTTCTATTTAATAACCCCCAGAGATACTAGTGGAATAGAAAGAGTGTTATTACCATATGATGAGACTACATAATTTATTTTCCCCCCAAATACAGAACAGAGATATTTATTGAACACTCCTGCCTTTTCTGTATTATTATTGATAATTCTTCCATTTCCATCTAGTAATGGACCAGTACCATTGTCAGGATTCTTTTTGTTCCTAATATATTTAAGAAACTCTTTATTATCCTAACTCTGCTGGCCATAGATTTCTCTTTCAGTCCCTTTGCTTCCCTTATCAATTTTCTACAATTCCTAACTTCTAATTTATATTCATTATTATCAACTTCCCCTTTTTTCCATTTGTTATATGTTGTGATTTTTTATAGCTGCTTTTACTTCCCCTCTAAACCAGGTCATTTTTTCAACCAGTACCATCACCTTCCTTGATTGTGGAATTGTGGCTTTTTGGGCATCTAGTAAAGTGTTCTTAAATACTTCCCAATTATCAATCACATTTTCCTGATTAAATTCTTCCACCCAGTTGCTATGGCTCGTAATTGTTTTCAGCTTTGTGAAATTGGCCCTGTTAAAGCACTACGTGTATATATTACTGTTCTGAACTTTATTCTGCGTGCACATTATAAATGTGATCAAGTCATAATCACTTGTGCCTAAGTGCCCCTTAATTTTTACTTCTGTGATCAGTTTCTCTTTATCTGCTAAGACAAGATCTAATAATAGAGATCCAATAGGAGACACACCAGTGCCAAATACAGCGGTAATATAACCTTCTTACTTCTACTTGATATTTCCATTAATATAGCCAAGGATCACATTAGCCCTTTTCACTGCAGCATTGCTCTGGGAGCTATGTTCAGCTGATTATCCACCATGACCCCCCAAGTCCTTGTGAGAGTCACTGTTTCCCAGGATAGAGTCCCCCATTCTGTAAGTAAGGCCTACGTTCTTTGTTCCTCAAAATATGACTTTTCATTTGGCCATATTAAAATTAAAGTTAAAAATATGGTTTGTTTGCACTCAGCTTATCAAATGATCCAGGTCACTCTGTAGCATTTCTGTCAGTCTTCATTATTTAACACTCCCACAATATTTGTGTCATTTTCAAACATTACCAGTGATGATTTTATATTTTCATGCAGGTCAATGATAAAAATGTTAAATAGTGTAGGGCTGTGGGCTGCGTTTCACAGATTGGTAAGAATCTATAATTTTTACTAAACCCAAAAGCAGTTCAGACTCATGGGTAATTGGTCATGCACAACATTCACTTGAAAAAAGTCACAATGTCTGTCTCTACAGAATTAATCATTATTTTGTAATGTACATGATAAGCTGCATCTGCAACATGGGACATGATGCAAATATTATATGAGCATGATGGATTATATCTGGTGCTGTATCTTAAGGGTGAGAAGAACACAGTTTCCTTCAACATTTTGATCTGGTAGCTTCAAGAGTTTAGTATTGTTTCCTCTGATTTGCAGGGGCTATTCCTGTTTACTTGTATAGAGCTTTGGAAAATGCATATTTATGAACAGCAGCACCACATTTCTCTCAATTGATTGCTTCAAACTTTCTAGAAACTAAGTATCTCAAATCAATGTCCAACTATGGGTTCTAGTTGGGAGTGGATGTGTGACAGAAAAACTTCATCAGTGTATTCCTGTAACATCTTAATTGTGCCAAGTGATAGCATCTGCACAGAACTGTTGGCCCAGCTCATATTTTCATGTCAAAAATCAGTAGGACCAGTCAGGGCCGGCTCCAGGCCACTTTTTTTTTTCACCGATCTGGTTGCCCTGTAGGGGGCGGCGGCGCGGAGGAGGGGAGTGCCCTTCTGGGAGCGGGCTGCACGCTCCATCTGTCCCACCCAGTGCCAGGTCTGTAGCAAGCCCGGCAGGGCAGCCCGCGTCCTTCCCTCCCCGCTGAAGCCCTGGCCGCCCCCCTCCTCTCTCTCCCCCCGCTCCTTTCCCCTCCCCCCCGCTAGCTGCAGCGCAGGGAGTCCCCCTGCACCCTGGCTCTGGCCGCCCCACAGATTTTTTTTTTTTTTTTTTGCTTTGCCGTTCTGGCTCCCCTGATTTATTTATGCATGCATGCATGCTTGGGGCGGCAAAAAAGCCAGAGCCGGCCCTGGGACCAGTGGAACTTCAGTGATGATTAATTGTTTGTTGTCTAGATGTCTTATAAGGTCTATCTGTGTGCATTCATGTATTTTATTCCTATGGGATACTTACTGTAGAAATGTCTGATTCTCATGCTTGAAGAATTCTTCCAGAGTGATTGAGCATGTTTGGCATGTGATGTCTGATGTGCTGAAGATACTGTAGTAATGCTGAAGAGCTGCTGTGAGGATCTTCTCTGATGAATAATTCCCCTGAACAAGGGAAAGTTGTTTTCTTTTTTTGGTTTTCTGATAGGTTCAAACAAAGCACCACATCTTTCTGTTATGATATAAGTAGCTTCGCAATAGGGGTCCATTAGGAGCTGAGCAGGGCAGCTTTGCTCCATGCAGTCCTCTGACTGACCTCCTCTCTGGTGGATGCCTCTTTCTCCCTCTGTCTGCGCCAAATTCACAGCAAACAGGGAAAGGAGACCGGGGGACATGCCATGGTAGGGCGCATCTATCTTGTAAGTGGTTTCACTATTTGCACTCGTTCATGTACTTTTGGTTTGGAGGTTTTTTTTCCTTTAAGGTTCTGTTGTTACTGGCGTTTTGCAGCTGACCTGCCTGCCAATAGGTGAATGTTGCACTTTTCTAATACAGGTTTATAAATAGAGGTTTTTATTTCATCAAGATAATGTATTGTTATCAGTGCATTGCATCATACAATGTGTATTTAAAATAATAAAGGGAAACACATGATCAGGGACAATTAGGAGTTACACCTCTACCCCGATATAACGCGACCCGATATAACACGAATTCAGATATAACGCGGTAAAGCAGTGCTCCGGGGGGGGCCGGGCTGTGCACTGAGGCAGATCAAAGTAAGTTCGATATAACGCGGTTTCACCTATAACGCAGTAAGATTTTTTGGCTCCCGAGGACAGCGTTATATCGGGGTAGAGGTGTAGTATGCAAACATTATTCTTCTGTACAGTTAGCTAAATCAATCCATACTTCAATCACTTCCTTACATTGATCCATACTGTGAATCAGCACTCCCCCCCCCCCCCATTTGATAAGTGGTCATGTCAATCATAAGTACATTGCATGGCAATCAATCACCCCCACAAGAACATTCATAAAGGTACTATTCTTCCTTTTCCATTGGGCCATGCAAGTCCATAATATAGGAGCACAATGCATCCTTGACTTCTGTTGCCCAGGTGTATCCAGCTTCAGCTGTGGCTGGTGCACTTTCTGGCTCAGTGTACTGATTCAGCAGCCTCTCGCTGTCGTAGGTCCATTCAGGAAGTAATGGCTTACCTCTGGCTTCACAAAGGTTGTGAAGAGCACAGCAAGCCCTAGTAATGCGGACAGCATTAATGACACTCGAATCCAAATTGGTCTGTAGACATTTTCAGTAGGATTTCAGTCTGCCAAAAGCACATTCAACAACCATTCTACATCTGCTGAGAGTGTAATTAAGCTTTCTTTTGCCAGGTCCTCAGAAATCAGGGTACAGTTTCATAAGCCAAAAGCAAAAGAGGGTACATGAGGTCTCTCAGAATATCAAAGGGGACAGTAACTCTGTTTATGACAATATCATTTGGTGGGAATAGTATCCCAGCCTGTCCATGAATATGGACTTCTGACCAGTGAAAAACCCTGGCATCATGGACTTTTATGTCTGCCACCTTGGGGTAAACCACACCCCTGAAACTTCCACCAGCACTTCACCCCAGTTGATTTTCCAAACCCAACCTGGTTGGCAATGGACCAGTAGCAGTCTAGGGTAGCCAGCTTCCAGATTGTTATAGCAACCTGCTTCTGGACCGGCAAGGCCTCTTTGATGCATGTATCTTTACCCTGGAGGGTTGAGGCAAGCTGCTCACAAAGCTCCAGAAATGTAGCTTTCTTCATGCAAAAGTTCTGGACCCGCTGCTGGTCATCCCAGGTCTGCATGACCATATGATCCCACTGGTCTGTACTTGTGGCCCTGTGCCAGAAGCGCCAGTTTACGCAGGGGGGCATCAGCAGCTAAACTGAGTGCCATGAGCAGCATCAGCCAGTTCGAGTCTGCCACATCTCTGTCGTCGCCTACCTCTTTCTCCTCCTTTTCCTGCTCAATCATAAGCTCTGTTGGGTGCCTTTAGTGAGTCAGGAAACGCTGCTGCAATGTCCACCAGTGCCTCATGGAAGCTCTGCTCATTTCCTGACATGGGAGTGAAAGTGGAAGCAAGAGAAGCTCTTCAAAAAGTGCCTCCTCCATGTTGCTGGCTCCGATAGCTGGGAGCACACAGACCAAAAAGTCTGCTCAGCAGGATGTGTTGTCAGGCTGTTCAACTTCCTGTAGTGGGCAGAGTGGCCTGTCAAGTTTTCGCACAGTGCACCACAGTCAAAGGGCTACAGCGGCCACATTTCAGGAAGACACTAGGGGGGAGGGATAGCTCAGTGGTCTGAGCATTGGCCTGCTAAACCCAGGATTGTGAGTTCAATCCTTGAGGGGGCCACTTAGGGATCTGGGGCAAAAATCAGTACTTGGTCCTGCTAGTGAAGACAGGGGGCTGGACTCGATGACCTTTCGGGGTCCCTTCCAGTTCTATGAGATAGGGATATCTCCATATATTAGGGATAGAGTCTGAGATATGGTTGGTTTGACTCAGATCTGTGTGCTACAGCATTGATGGCAGGGCCCCAGGTTTGAGCCTGGTTTAGAAAATTCTTACCATAGGGTGAACAATCAGTGTAGATGCTCAAGCCCTGGGTTCGCTAACCAGGATCAGGTGACTCAAGTCCAACTAATCCTGGGCTTACATTGCAGTATAAACATACCGTTAGTGCCATCTAGGCCACTTGGCCTTCCCTAGTCATATAGGGGACTAGCCACAGGGTCCAGGCTCCTCTGTCCCAGCCTGCACCCAGAGCCACCCTCTCAAAGATACCGAGGAATATATTGGGGTCATCCATAGCAGCCCATCTTCCAGGGTCCAGTCCCTGTGCCCAACTGCCATTCCCTACCAAGGGACTCACTATCCTTTGCAGTAACTGCTGTTGAACATTCTCTTGCTCTTTGATGACCCCCTGCAGATTCTTTTGATGCTTTGCCTACCAGGCAAGTAATGCCTGCCTCTCCAGGTGGTGTGACTGCTGGAAACCTTAGAGTCTTCTGCATCTCCTCTTGCTTTTTCACTAGCCTTTGCAGGGTCTCCACCAGTGTCGAGGCTACTGAACCCTCCTGCTGGCTATGACCCCAGACAAACCCATTTTGTCTGACAGGGCATCATCCCACCCCTGTCTCTTTTCTAGCCACGGACTGCTCGGAGACCTTCTGGTCAAACACCTCATGCAATTTATTTTCAGTGTCCTTTCCACCACCCTTACAGACTTGTGCAGCTCTGTATTTACAATGGCACACACTTAGCCAAGGAGCGGGGGAGACGAAAGTATCTTCCCCCTTTGAGATCTTTCCTAGCTCTGACACTGAAAAGCCTGCCAATCTCTTTCCTCTCTGCCCCCGTCTTTGGTAATGGGCTAATTAGCTTGTTGGGCTTTCCTCAGACCATTCCAATCTATTCATTAGGCACAGCTTTCCCCCTCAGGGATGACTCCTGGGCAATGTAATTGATGATTTAGTGATCAGAGTGCTGGTACAGCTCCGGTTGGCCAGCACTCTGTCACAATTGCTGAAGTCACTGAACCCACAAATTAAATGAATAGCATGGCAGCCATTGAGGAGTCATGCAAGCTTTGCTTTTGCATAGACCCAAGCAATTGAAATAGAGCACTAAAAAGAGCTCAGTACAAACACCTGCAATTGAACAAATCATGAGATCAACTTCATATGCCTTCTAGAAAGAGCCAGGGAAGTATATCTAAAATTGAATAAAAAGAAGATACAATTGTGATGGACTACAGTATCATACATGGGAAAACTTCCTGACCTCCCAAGGGCTACAACCTTGGGATAGACAATAGTATTATAGTATCATGCCCCTAGAGTGGGCTATTGTACAATCCACTAAAAAAGAGAAAAACAAGGAAAGAACTTGATATTATACGATACCCGAGTGCAGAACACATAGGTAGTGACATTGAGTAAAAGAGAGATTCTGGAATATGTAAAATGAGATGATACAGTACAATCTTAAAATAGAAAACAGGCTGTAATTTAGGGAGATTGCTTTAAATATCTAGCAATTTAAAGAAAAAATTGTGAATTGGCTTCCTTGAAAGAGAAGAAACCAGAAGAATGTCTGCTCTACATAAGGATACAAAAAGCCAAGAGCAATACAGAATATTAATAAATGTAAGGGGAAAATTAAATTTTCTGCTGACTGAAGAGCCAAAGTCACAATAAAGCTAATCAAAAGATCCTGCTTTAGAAAGGTCAATAAACCTGATAAGATTTTGTCTTATCCTATTAGGAGAGTTCATGGGAAAGCTAACTGTCTAATTAAAAACCAAGGAAGGTATGACAAAAAATCCAAAAGCTATTATACCAGCTTTCAGGATTTGAATACTAATTTATATGCATCACAATGTGTAAATCCCTCAGAACAGCTAGAGAAAAACAAAAACACCTTTATTTTTGGAAGAAGATACAGTTAGTTTAGACGAACCTGTGTCTGGAGCTTGAAACAAAAAGTCCAGAACGAGACTGCTAATAAAAAAGTAAAAGCAAACTTTTTAGAAGGAATCAATCATTTTATTGAGCAGGGTCTGTACAAAAATACAAGGGAAGGGTAAGTTCCCAGAAACTGTGCAGCATGCTATCACCAGGGCCGGCTCTGGCTTTTTGGCTGCCCCAAGCAAAAAAAAAAAAAACAAAAACGGGGCGGCCAGAACGGGAAACAAACAAACAAAAAAAACTGCGGTGCGGCTGGAGCGCGGGTACAGGGGGACCGGCTGGGAGGGAGGGAGAGGGAGTGGGAGAGAGAGAGAGAGAGAGAGAAGGGGGCGGTCAGGGCTACAGCAGGGGCGCTGCCACGCGGCCCCTCCCGCTGCGCCGCCTCCTGCCGCCTGCCGCGAGGGCTCCGCTCCGGTCGGCGGGGAGGGGAGGAAGAGGACTGCCCTGCAGGGCGCTCTGGTTCTCCGCACCACCGCCCCCTACAGGGCAGCTGGAGCGGAACAAGAACAAAACAAAACAAAAAAAGCGGCCGTGCCGCCCTAGGATGGGGCAGAATGCCGCCTCGAACAATCTGCCGCCCCAAGCACCAGCTTGCTCAGCTGGTGCCTGGAGCCGGCCCTGGCTATCACCACACCATTACACAAGAAGGAAAAACCAACGGTTGACTGAGGGTCAATTTCCCTTCTGAATGTACACATTAAAAATGTTGCCAATGTATTGCCAACAATATTAGAGGCAGTAGTTAAACAATTGATAGATTCATTAAGACCAGACATATTTAATCTCTGTAAAACAGTACTCAGACAATCTACGGTGTGCATTAAATTGCATCGCCTCAGCCTGGATAAAGAAACAGAAATTTGCTCTGAGTGGCCTTTTCTGAGGGCTTTCTTGAACTATGGTTCAAGAATATATGAATATATGATTTGGTCTGACAATTAGAAAACAAATATTTTATACTTACCCCCAAAATATAAGATATTATTATAATAAAAGGCTCCATTAATAAAGAAATACTCATTAAAAGAGGAAGAAGACAAGGATGTTCACTTTTACCAATTTATTTACCCTAAAAATAGAGCCACTTGCAGTGAAAGTTAGTGGTAATGGGAATTTATAGGACATACAAATGAAACCAGAGAGCATAAAATAGCACATTATGTTGGTGATATATTTAAATGTTTTACACACCCGATATCCTTAATAACTATATTTTTACAGAAACTAGGTAATTTTAGCCATATATTGGGTTACAAAGTGAATATTCAAAAGACAAAACTACTGTATTAATGAGGAATGAAACTGAAGAAGGTCAAAATTTCATGTCAGTTCTCTCAGACATCTACGGAAATAAAATATTTAGGAATAACTGATTCAATAAATTCACTCTAGAAAACAAATTTTTCTCCTCTTATTAAAATTTCAGGGAGAAGCTAGAATGTGAAATAAACTTTATAAAATTTGTTAGGTAAGTGATAAGCTGTATGTATAATCTGATTTATGTGTGATCTTTACTAGTGTGACGTTGCACTCCATATGATTTTATGAAAATATGCTAATGAGCGTGAATATAATGTAACTGGAATATGCTTCATGCAAAAGGTCTCTTGTAAGATTTTACTACAAAGCTTATAATCTATTGAATGGGGCCATCCTATTAGTATAAATGTATCATTATTGTATTTAAAACTAGAAATATGAAATATAACTCTGAGGTCCTATTGTAATTATGCAAAGTATGTGCCATTAATGGTGGTTTGGAATCTTGATGGCTCCCATCAACTAGGACAATTGGTTGTAAATGGCTCTGTTTACTTGCAAGCCTTCCTGTGAGTCAGGCCAGGAAGAATGAAAGCTTGGGGTCTCACAGGACATGTGACCATGTCACCTGGTACTGGACTCCATCTTAAACCTGGTGCTTTTCCATTTAGAAGGAGGGGTGGGAACCCAGAGAGACAAAAGATTCCCACCTTGTGCCAAAGCTATATAAGGGTGTGGAACAGAACAAAGGAGGCTGCAGTCATGAAAAATCCCCTACCTACCACCTGAGCTGGAACAAGGACTGTACCAGAGGAAAGAATTGGGCCCAGGCTAGGAAAGAATCCAGTCTGTGAAAGAAGCTTTTTGGAACATTTCTGAGGGTGAGATTTTATCTGTAATCAGTTGCTTAATGTATTAGGCTCAGACTTGCGTGTTTTGTTTCATTTTGCTTGGTAATTTACTTTGTTCTGTCTGTTATTACTTGGAATCACTTAAATCCTACTTTTTATGTTTAATAAAATCACTGTTGCTTATAAATTAACCCAGAGTAAGTAATTAATTCCTGGGGGGGGGGGGGGCAAACAGCTGTGCATATCTCTCTATCAGTGTTATAGAGGGCAGACAATTTATGAGTTTACCCCGTATAAGCTTTATACAGAGTAAAACAGATTTATTTGGAGTTTGGATCCCATTAGGAACTGGGTATCTGGGTGCTAGAAACAGGAGCACTTTCTAAGCCGTTTTCAGTTAAGTTTGCAGCTTTGGAGGTACGGGTCAGACCCTGGGTCTGTGTTGCAGCAGATTATCCTATCTGGCTCAACAAGACAGGGTACTGAAGTACCAAGCTGGCAAGGAAAACGGGCTCAGAGATAGTCTCAGCACATCAAGTGGCAGTCCCAAGGGAGTCTGTGTGACCCAACCCGTCACAACTAGTTTTACATGTTCCTAGTAAAAATACCAATGATAATCTTGGAAAAATTAGAAAAAAATGCAAGTAGGGTTTTATGGACCTTTAAGAACCCTCAAGTCAAAAGGAAATTTTTACAGTTGTCTTCCATGCAGGGAGGAACTGGATTTCCAAACTATAAACAATATTATTGAACAAAGTTCAGAATAGCAGTCTGAAATAAAAATTAAAATAATTTACCCTAGATCCAAATGGAGAATGATTTAACTAAAACCAAATCTCCCTTTGCTATACTATGGACAAAGAATAAGGAGCCTATTCTTAAGGGGCAGTCTTTAATTATGGCAATACTAAGGCATAAGTAATTGGGAAAGTGTTCTTACAGAAAATGGATGTTATATTATAACTTATTTCAGAGTAACGAATTTATATCACTGTCCAATATCAAACTGGGGGAGGAGGGGATCTTCATAATTTTCCTTTGTGCCTATATTTCCAGATGTATAGCTTTCCAATAGAAAAAAATAAATAACTCAAGACATCATGGACTTAGTTTTGTTTTGACGTTCTCCGTGGAAAAAGGTTGCAAAGAGAATTTATTAAAGCTTACATAGTTTGAAAGAAAATAATAAAATAAGCCATAAAGATAAATAGAAAAAGCATTCCACTAACCAAATAGAAAAGGAAGAATGAAACTAAATAATATTGTACACAAAAAACGTGCCTTATGCCTGTAATTTGGTGGAAACACGGTATTAACTCCTATTCTGTTAGACTCCTTTCAGTTTATGGGCCATGAAATTATTGCCTCATACACTGTGTTGGTGAAACTAGTACAATGTAAAGGGAACAGAAAATGTGGAATTGGGATCTGTTCCAAAATTCAAACATAATGATAGAAAATAGTGTTACCAAAAATATTATTAGTATTGAGTTCTCCCTGCAAGAAATAATCTTAGAAATAGATAATACAGAAATAGCAAATGCTAAAACATAAATGGTTGTGAAAATGTTGTTTTGTGCATGTGGATGTTGGAAATGGAGCATTAGTCCTATTAATTTCAAAATAAATGGAAGAACTTTAAAGCTGTGCAGTTTTCTTTTATTGAATTACATGACAAATATTCTCACATATTAGTAGTGCAAGATATAAAATTATTTCATAATGATTTTCAAGTTTATCAAGTGCATGTTAGGTATTTAATGTGGCCTTTGAATATTTGGTTTTTGGTTTTATGTTTAATATTTTTCACTTTTTTTATTTTGTTTTTAGCTCTAACAATTACAGAGCAGGTGTGTTATAAATAGGCTAGGGAGGATTTGAGTTAAATCATTAGACATCTGTAAATGTCACTTTGACCTGACACACACAAATAGACAAAAACAAATCCATTGATAACTGTCATAAGTGCAGCCTCCCTCGCATATAGTGCCCCCCAGGGATCCAATGTCACTGGTCGCACAGGGAGCCCTCTGAAACCCTGCTGTCATTGCCCTCATTCCCACCCACTGGGCAGGAGTCATTCAGCAGTGGTGTGGCCAGTGGCTGTTCCTCCTCACTGCAACCCTGGCTGGGGGTCTCTGCACCACTGGTCAGCACTACAGTCTACCCCACACCTCACACCCAGGTGTCTCAGGCCCCTTGACTACACTGGGAGCCCCCTGTAGTCTCACTCTCCGCACTGCCCTAACCCTAAGCCCATCCCCCCTTATTTTCCCACAACTGTGAATATTGAAATAGATAAAATTAGGGAGGAAATGCTTAAAACCCATAATTTTGGACAACTGAGAAAATTAAAAGAGATAAAAATAGAAAAATAATGCTTAAAAATAAAAATCACTCTCTGTCAAAACTACAAAAAAAATTAATTCTTGCCAAGCCAAGTTACAAAGAAATAAAAGGTGAAGTTCAGTCATTATACATGAGAGAGAGAAAAAACATATTTAAGATGCTTTTAAATATGCTTATTAACAATGTGTGTTTATATATGACATATTGATAAGACTTCACTAAAAAGCTACCTTAATAAAACCTATCAATCTGTTCATGTGCCCTACCAAGGGGTATGGGCAGAGAAGTAAAGTAATGTCTTGTGTGCAACTAAGGTTCTGTAACGGAACAGCTGACAGACATAAAAATGCTTATCAGAAGGCCTTGTCTACACTACGAGAGTAGTTCGATTTTACTTAAATCGAATTTTTGGAATCGATATTGCAAAGTCGAACGTGTGTGTCCACACTAAGGACAGTAATTCGACTTTGTGAGTCCACACTAACGGGGAAAGCGTCGACATTGGAAGTGGTGCACTGTGGTCAGCTATCCCACAGTTCCCGGAGTCCCCGCTGCCCATTGGAATTCTGGGTGGAGCCGCAAATGCCTTCTGGGTAAAAAAAAGGTGTCCAGGGTGCTTTTGGGTAACTGTCGTCATCCGTCCATCACTCCCGCCCTCCCTCCCTGAAAGCGCCGGCGGGAAATCAGTTCGCGCACTTTTCTAGTCAGTGACAGCGCGGACGCCACAGCACTGCGAGCATGGAGCCTGCTGCAACCATCACTGCAGTTGTGGCCGCTCTCAACGCCTCGCAACTTATCATACACCTTTCCCTGAGGCAGATGCAGAAAAGTCAGGCGAGGAGGCTACGTCAACGCGGTGATGGCCTGAAGTCTGAGAGTAGCACAGACCTCTCAGAAAGCAGGGGACCCAGCGCCGAGAACATCACGGTGGCAATGGGTCATGTTGATGCCGTCGAAAGGAGATTCTGGGCACGGGAAACAAGCACTGAGTGGTGGGACCGCATAGTGCTGCAGGTCTGGGATGAATCCCAGTGGCTGCGAAACTTTCGCATGCGGAAGGGAACTTTCCTGGAACTTTGTGAGTTGCTGTCCCCTGCCCTGAAGCGCAATGACACCCGGATGCGAGCAGCCCTGACTGTCCAGAAGCGAGTGGCCATAGCCCTGTGGAAGCTTGCAACGCCAGACAGCTACCGGTCAGTCGCGAACCAGTTTGGGGTGGGCAAATCTACCGTGGGGGTTGTTGTGATGCAAGTAGCCAAGGCAATCGTTGATGTACTGCTGCCAAAGGTAGTCACCCTGGGAAACGTGGAGGCGATCATAGATGGCTTCGCAGCGATGGGATTCCCAAACTGCGGTGGGGCCATAGATGGAACTCACATCCCTATCCTGGCACCGGAACACCAGGCCAGCCAGTACATTAACAGAAAGGGCTACTTTTCCATGGTGCTGCAAGCACTGGTGGACCACAGGGGACGTTTTACCAACATCTACGTGGGATGGCCGGGCAAGGTTCATGACGCTCGTGTTTTCAGGAACTCTGGTCTGTTTAGACGGCTGCAGCAAGGTATTTACTTCCCGGACCACAAAATAACTCTTGGGGATGTGGAGATGCCTATAGTCATCCTCGGGGACCCAGCCTACCCGCTAATGCCCTGGCTCATGAAGCCCTATACTGGTGCCCTGGACACTGAAAAAGAACTCTTCAACTACCGGCTGAGCAAGTGCAGAATGGTGGTGGAGTGTGCTTTTGGCCGTCTCAAGGGGAGATGGAGAAGCTTACTGACTCGCTGTGATCTCAGCGAAACCAATATCCCCATTGTTATTGCAGCTTGCTGTGTGCTCCACAATCTCTGTGAGAGCAAGGGGGAGACCTTTATGGCGGGGTGGGAGGTTGAGGAAAATAGCCTGGCTGCTGATTACTCACAGCCAGACAGCCGGGCGATTAGAAGAGACCAGCGGGAAGCGCTGTGCATCCGGGAGGCTTTGAAAGCAAAGTTCCTGAGTGAGCAGGGTAACCTGTGACTTTAAAGTTTGTGTATTGAGAAGCTAAACCTGCCCCCATTTCTTTGCCCAGTTAATGTTGACTATCCTATCCAGTTACATACCCCCTTCACCCCACTTCCAACACACGTTTCAAAATAAAAATAGTTCTACTTTGTTAAAGCACACCGTTTTCTTTAATACTGTATTCGCGGGAATTTTTTAAAACTGGGACGCAGACTGTGGTGCGGAGCGGGTGTACTGTAGTGGCGCGAATGCAGCTTCTAAACTCAAGGATTGACAGGCTCCGCTGCGGTGGGATGGTTGTTTCAACGGAGCCTGTCACCCCTCCTGATAGGGACTGTGTGTATGGGGGGGTCTATGTGACTTTGTGGCAGGGGGAGGACGGTTACAGATCCCCTGCTGTGTGGCTCTGTGATCCTGCCTAAGGACCGCCGCTTAAGATCTGTAACTGCCCTCCCCTGCCACAAAGTCACAGAGCAACCCACCCCCCACCACATAACATGAAAACAACCTCCCAGACTAACCAGGGTAACTAGTCACTGCATCACTGCACTATGTATGTGCCCTGCTGCTGTGCCTGCCCCCGACTATATACCCTGCCAAAGGTGACTGTCCTGTCGAATTACCAACCCCCTATCCCCCCCTCCTGCAAAAGAACATGATGGAAACAGTAGTTAACAGAAACGTATTTTTTATTATCAACCAAACATGGAACTGGGAAAGTGAAACTTGGACGGGGGCTTGTGTCAGGCGGGAAGGAAAGAACTTGTCAAATTTTGGGGAATGAGAGCCTTCTGCTGCTCGAGCTCTCTGCAGGGGTGGAGTGAGAGTTAGCAGGGACTCTGCCGCCTCTCCTTCTGTGCACTTTGGGTGAGGGGAGTATGGGACTTGGTGGCGGGGGAGGGCGGTTAGAGATGGACTGCAGCGGGGCTCTGTCCTCCTGCCTCCGTTCCTGCAGAACATCCACAAGGCGCCGGAGCGTGTCCGTTTGCTCCCTCATTAGTCCAAGCAGGGTTTGAGTCGCCTGCTGGTCTTCCTGACGCCACCTCTCCTCCCGATCCATGTTGGCTTGGTGCATTCGGGTCAAGTTCTCCCGCCACTGGGTCTGCTGTGCTGCCTGGGCTCTGGAGCAGGCTATAAGCTCCGAGAACATGTCCTCCCGTGTCCTCTTCTTCTTATGCCTAATCCGCGCTAGCCTCTGGGAGTGTGATGACAGGCTAGGTTGTGAGACAGTCGCAGATGGGGCTGTGGGAATGGGAAAAAGGGAGTGAATTCCTCAGAAAGATAAATGTAGTTGTGAACAAAGAACATAGTCTTTCTCTGTTAACAAGACCATGCACAGCACCTCTCACATGCGCACTCAGCACAAGGTCGAATTCTCGGCCTTCGCATTCAGTGCCTGGGGTCTTCTACAGCACATTTGAGAAGCCTCTCAGGAGAACGGAATTTCTGTTGCAGGCAGACATGGTAAGCCGTAGACTTGTGGCAGCTTAAAACTTTAATATTAGCAATGGCCTCATTTCACATTGAAATCAATGTCGGTCCCTGTTGCCAGCAATTCGGCAAGCAGGAAGTCTGCTCCTGTCCCACACCCTCGCGGCTGTCCCCGGGAACGATCCCTTTCGGCTGCCCCTCTCCCGCCTCCACCGCGTGGCTGCAAACCAGCGGTTACAGTTCTGTAAAGGAACGGCAAAGCAGTCCCAACACTAACATTCCCCTACCTCATTCAAAGCAGGTCATCATGAGCGACATCACCCTCATGAGGATCTCTGACAGCGAGAAAGAGAGAATGCTCCGGGAAAGCCTGCAAAGACCAGGGCCGTATGCCGCCATGCTGTGCAGAGCAATGATTCCAGAGTACTTGATAGTCTCGTGGCGTGGCAACGTGTCCTACTACGGAGGACCCAATAAGGCCGCTCTCCCCAAGAACCTAATGCAGCGGATTTCCAATTACCTCCAGGAGAGCTTCCTCGAGATGTCACAGGAGGATTTCTGCTCCATCCCCGGACATATAGACCGCATTTTACTGTAGCTGCTGTAGCAGTGACTAACCAGTAGAGCGGCTTGGGCAGGACAATCATGCAAAACCGGACATTGCTAGATTTTTTTTCAATAGTTGCACTGCCCATGACTGAACCGTTAAGCTAATCAAACTAATCATGAGAAACCCATTTTTTAAATTGTTAATATTCCTGTTCTGTTACAAATAAATGTTTAGATTTTTACAACACTTACTGGCTGATCCTTCCCCAGATTCTGTGTCCGGGGTAACGGCTGGGGAGGGTTGGTAGGGGATCTCTGTAAGGGTGATGAAGAGATCCTGGCTGTCGGGGAAATCAGCGTTGTGAGCGCTGTCGACTGCCTCGTCCTCCTCATCTCCTTCCTCATCTTCCCCGTCCGCTAACATGTCCGAGGATCCAGCCGTGGACACTATCCCATCCTCAGAGTCCACGGTCACTGGTGGGGTAGTGGTGGCGGCCGCACCGAGGATGGAATGCAGTGCCTCGTAGAAACGGGATGTCTGGGGATGGGATCCGGAGCGTCCGTTTGCCTCTTTGGTCTTCTGGTAGCCTTGTCTCAGCTCCTTGATTTTCACGCGGCACTGCGTTACATCCCGGCTGTATCCTCTCTCTGCCATGTCTTTAGAGATCTTCTCGTAGATCTTTGCATTCCGTCTTTTGGATCGCAGCTCGGAAAGCACGGACTCATCGCCCCACACAGCGATGAGATCCAAGACTTCCCGATCAGTCCATGCTGGGGCCCTCTTTCTATTCTGAGATTGCACGGCCATCACTGCTGGAGAGCTCTGCATCGTTGCCAGTGCTGCTGAGCTCGCCACGATGTCCAGACAGGAAATGAGATTCAAACTGGCCAGACAGGAAAAGGAATTCAAATTCAAATTTTCCCGGGGCTTTTCCTGTGTGGCAGTTCAGAGCATCCGAGCTCGTACTGCTGTCCAGAGCGTCAACAGAGTGGTGCACTGTGGGATAGCTCCCGGAGCTATTAGCGTCGATTTCCATCCACACCTAGCGTAATTCGACATGGCCATGTCGAATTTAGCGCTACTCCCCTCGTCGGGGAGGAGTACAGAAGTCGAATTAAAGAGACCTCTATGTCGAACTAAATACCTTCGCGGTGTGGACGGGTGCAGGGTTAATTCGATGTAACGGCGCTAACTTCGACATAAACGCCTAGTGTAGACCAGGCCTTAGATTATCATGTTGCAGATGTTGTAGGACAGCATTGGGAGCGAAGGCATATTCAGGTGACAGCTCAGCATAAGCAGTGTTGCACATGTTTAAGAAATTGCAAAGTAATCATGGTTAGTGTTGTGTATGTGTAGGAGAGACATAGAGTAATCATGTTTTTGAGGACAACAGAAGATACAAGCAATTACAGAGCTGAAAAAGCTGTTTGAGTTAGCACAAAACTTGTACTGATGGGGTGGGAAATTGATAGGGAAACAAGAAGCCAATACATATTCATAAGAAAAGATAACAAAAGTTATAAATAGTCATAATAGGCAGAGCCTTTCTTGGGGGTCACACTCAGGCAACTTCAGAGGCTTTCCCCCTTTCAAAGGTCTTTTTGGGTTTTGGTGAGCCTTTGTGGCTGGCAGAGGCTTGTCAGCTTTCCCGCTAAGCTACTCGGTAACAAGAGTCAGCTCCTTCCAAGGCACAGCAGCTTTCCTCCTGGTTGCTGCCCCTTTCTGTGACCATATCTCCTTTTTCAGCTTTCTTCATCCAGCTGGAGCAGGCTCTGCAGGTATGTTTATTTGATAGAGACTGAGCCCAGAGGAGCTCATTAGTCTTCTCCTGATTGGGATGGAGGTATGCCTCATCACACTCAGCCTAATAAAGGGAAGCTAAAGCTGACTGGTCCTGGAAGTGCATGGGGTGGTGTTCCAGTGAGCTTCCCATGTGTAAGGAACTGATCATTGCTTGCTTTAGTGTTTTTCCTTAGTAAAGATATGTTACCCTGATCTGCTGAGTGGTGATTCTCAGTCTGCATAATTTGGGTGGCCTAGTACAAATAACTGTGTCATCAATTATAAAAGTCAGCTGATATATGTGTATAGGGTAAAGATTACTTCATGCAGTGAATGCACAAACTGGAAAATGTATAACATAATTAAAGGCAAGGTTGTCCATTAACTTTGTTAAAGGAAAGATTGTCCAGTAACAAAACTGAGGGTTACTGTGTAACTCTCATGAGATACCAATCATTGACCTCAAGTGCACTTTCATTTTTCTCTGTAGCATCTAGATACTTGACATGAATCTGCTGAAGAATGTACAAACTAGCATTGTCAATAAATATGTAGAATGTTCAAATAAGAGGAGGTGTTTGAAGGAAGAAGTCTGTTGTGCCTGTTGCTGTGTCAGCTTAACCTATGGAGCTGTGCAGCCATTATCTTTTGGTCAGCCACCAAGAGTCTTGAATACTGCCATCTCTTAATGCAGGCCATCCAACGGAATCCCAAGGGCCTTGGCATGGCCAGATACTGAAATCCTCACTCATGCAAAGCTCATTGACCAATGAATCATAGAAGTATAGGACTGGAAGGGGCCTCAGTAGGTCTTCTAGCTCAGTCCCCTGCACTCAAGGTAGGACTAACTAATAACTAGACCATTCCTGACAGGAGTTTGTCTAACCTATTCTTAAAAACCTCCAAAGATGTCGATTCTACAACCTCCCTAGACAATTTGTTTCAGTGCTTAATTACCCTGACAGGAAGTTTTTCGTAATGTCCAACCTAAACCTCCCTTGCTGCAATTTAAGCCCATTGCTTCTTGTCCTTGCCTCAGAGGTTAAGGAGAACAATTTTTCACCCTCCTCCTTGTAACAACCTTTTCTGTACTTGAAAACTGTTATCATGTCCACCCTAAGGCTTTGTCTACACTGCTCATCTTACAGTGGCACAGCAGTGCATCTGTAAGGTACACTGTGTAGTCACTACTTGTCAACAAGAGAGAGCTCTTCTGCCAACAAAATAAAACCACCCTCAATGAGGGGCGGTAGCTTTGTTGGCGGGAGAGCATCTCCTGCCGACAAAGCACTGTCCATACTGGCACTTTTTGACGGTAAAACTTTTGTCGGTCAGGGTGCGGGGTTTTTGCACACCCCTGACCGACAAAATTTTACTGACGAAAGTGCAGTATAGGCATAGACGCAGTCTTCTTTTCTCCATACTAAACAAACCCAGGTTTTCAATCTTTACTCCTAGGTCATGTTTTCTAGACCTTTAATCATTTTTGTTGCTCTCCTCTGGACTTTCTCGAACTTGTCCACATCTTTCCTGAAATGTGGCACCAAGAACTGTACACAGTACACCAGTTGAGGCCTTATCAGTGCTAATCTGCTTTTCTGTTTCAAAGACTGGCTAGTCCATTGTGAGGACTGGAAGCTGACTTGGGGTCAGGTGCTGCCCCGGACATTGACAACATAGTGTCACAGTTCAGGGCAACTGCACCTGTATTTCCACCTTGTGGTCCAGCAAAGGCATCCACTCTAGGCTCCCAGTTCCTCAGCTATCCCCTCTCTTGGGTGGAAACCTGCGTCTTTCTCCCTCCTGACTGGGTTTTTCCAGGATGCACAATTCCCTGTCTATACTATGAGTTCCCTAGCAGGTCAGACTGCCTAAGCAAGTCTGCTTTGCTTTCTCCTAAGAGACTATTACCTGTGTAATTGCCCACAGTTACAAGTTTCCACTCACCTCTCTCTAAACAAGCATGTTTATTCTTAAGGTGAAAATGTTACAGGGAAAACATTTTTAAAACAATAAAAGAACCTACATGTATGTTAATAAGCTTACCAGTGATCACCCCAACACCTCAACTCCAGAAGGGGCTCTGGTAGAGGATCAGTCCTTAAGGATTGAGATCTGCCTTGGACAGAATGTCCTGTCTGTTTTCTGGATCAGAGGGAAGGCCCTGAATCAGTTTAAAGTCAGGTTGTTTTTCCAGAAGTCCTTTTTTTGTCTGTTGATCTCTGGAGAATTCAGTTTGAACTAGTATTTGTTATCCTCTCTGGAGGGGTTACAACCTGAATAAATTTGCCTAATCGTGCTCCATTGTTCTTAATTCCTGGAGGTTTTGGCCCACAATGATACCTAAACTTTGTACAGTACCATCTCCTAAAGGTACTGTGGGAAATTGCCATATCTGTCACACAAAATATGGTTGATCGTTGTGAGTGAGAACTTCAGCTGTTCTTAATGAATTCTGTTAGCAAGTTAATGATCAGAGGTTGACTGGCTTGCTTGCTTCTTATTATCGCAAAACTTTTACCAGGTTGTTTCATGAGCTATGAGTACAGCATCAGTAGCTGACTCTTCACCCAGTCTTGGTAAGTTTTTTTTTTTTTTTTTTAAGTTTATCTGCAACCCACTTCATCAACACATACATGATTTTCAGCCAAGGACGTGTACCCAGCATTAACTTCCCTGGTGTTACATTTCACTGGGACATTGTGTATCTTAAATCACCTTTAGACAGAGCACACTAGTCAGTAGGACAGGCTGCTATTGCCGCAGTAGAGATAAGAACATGATGTGTAAGGTTAGACACCTAGCACTTCACTTTGGCAATACAAAAAAAGATCTTCATTAATATAGACTTGTATACAGGGCCCTTTTAAGGATTTCTGATTAGCTCTGACTAATTTGGGGCTTTCTCAGGTAGAAAATAAGTAGTCAGTAGTTCTGGAGCAGGGCTGTTTTGTTTGTGCCAGGATATTTCTCGATTAAATAGATTTTAAAAATCGAATGTTAATTATTCCTAGTATTAAGCAAATGTTTATGTAAAACATTAATTTATTGGTTTAAGTACAAATGCGTATGGTCCTGTTAGCTTAAAATTTCACCTCTCCTGTAGAAAGGGATAGAATTATTTTTATAGGAATTCAATGTTTTTCAGTGGAATTCACCTTGCAGAGCAGGAAGAAATATTAAATAAATTAGATTAAATACTTTGTGGCAGTAACTAACTCTCATTTCTTTTTTCTTAGTTAATAAATCTTTAGCTAGTTTATTATAGCATTGGCTACAAGTGTCTCTGGTATGAGGTCTAAGGTGCAGTTGACCTCGGGTAAGTGACTGGTCCTTTGTGACTGGGAGTAACCTGAATATTGTTGTGATTTTTGGTGTAAGGGACTACCACAAAGGCAAGTTTGCCTGGGTGGCAAGATAGATCAGAGTACCCAAGGGGATTGTCTGTGACTCCATGGTTAGGCTGCTATAGTGTTAGAGGAGTTCACACTTGTTACTTGGTTGCTGAAATCTAAGTATAGAACTCACAACCAGTTTGTGCCCTGCTTCTTGACAGTCTGCCCTGAGTTTGGCACTCTCACTCTTAAGCTTCTCCAGACAGCTTGACAGTGCTCATAAATTCTGTGGGTTTAATTCTGTTCTCAGGTTTTACACTGGTGTGACGCAATTGACTTAAATTGAGTTATCTAAGATGTATATTAGTGTTCTGAGTGCAGAACTGAGGTGTTTCCCTTCATGATGGCTGTGGACTAATGACCAAATTTTAATGTGGGATGAGCAAGTAGGGCTCACATTGACCTCAATGGAAACTGTATATGGGCATCAATGGACAAAATTTGGATCACAACTCTTCTTCTCCACCTGGAGAATGGAGTTAATAAATTGTTAAAAAAAAACCCACCTAAATAAATGCTCTGCTCTTAGATTAATGCAATTCTGTGCACAGATTGTCACTGTCTTTTCTCTCACTGGGCCCCAGAATGTCATTTTAGGACTTTCCTGATCACCACAGGTTATAAGAGTCAGGCTACATCTGCGCTGGAGGAGCTAGCATGTTTAAATTGGGTGTCGAACAAAGCAGCACTCTTCTGCTGCAAACCAGCACTGAAAATGATCGGTCCACTGATGGAGTGAACCAAGTTCACCTAGACATGTAGCACAGTTGGCAATTGTTTTAAAGTCTGAGGAGGGAAGGAAGTCTGCCATTTATGACACTCAATGTCAAACAAAGGAGTGTCTATTGTAGGCTTGAGGGTACTCCCAAATCTATATTTCTGTAGCATAACCAATATACGGCTGCTAAGTCTCTCATTCAAACTCTTTTCATCACCAAAAAAAGAAACTTAGAAAGTTTAGTATTTACAGTTTTTTGGTTTATAGTTGGAAGAATGTTGTACATTTTTCACTTCCTTAAAAAAGGGGGTTAACAACAGTCACTGGAAACAGGTTCTTACAAGAGTAGTAAAGATTTATTTTACTCTTTCTCCCTTTGAAGCTACCCAGTCAAATGTTCACTGCACTGTGTTTTCTAAAAATGAGCAATTTAGTAGTGGAGTGATTGGAAAGCCAAGCAGGAAAAGTAATTTTAGTTCTCATAAAACTTCTGGAATACTATCAGCTTTTTTCTAATTACTGGGCAGCCTTGCAGCTTTCTGCCATGGAGCTGCAGAGATAAGGAGTGTGAGGTAATATCTTTTATTGCACCAGCTTCTGTTAGCGAAAGAGACAAGCTTTCAAGCTACACAGAACTTGAAGAAGAGTTGTGTAGCTTTAAAACTTGTCTCTCTCACCAACAGAAGTTGGTCCAATAAAAGATATTGCCTAACCCACTTTATCTCTATAATATCCCGGGACCAACATGGCTACAACAATGGAGCCGCAGAGATTTTTTTTTTAAATTTATTTATAGCCTTTTAGTGGCGAGCAGCAGATTTTTTTTCAGAATTAAGCTATTTTTTAAAACTTTCACAAAATATGCCATATTATCATATCATTAGTATCTGACAATACGTTTTGTCTAAGTCATAGATTGCTGTAGCTCCCTTGACGTCAGTGAAAGTACACAGAGTTACAGCAGCTGAGGCTCTGGCCCCTTACCTTGACATCTAATATGTTAATTTTCTTTCCAGATACTGAAATTACAAGGTTGAGAGTGGCTTTTGTTGCAAATGTAGACATAAAACACAGGTACATGAGAGACTCTAAAAAGGTTACAATAAATCAAAAGTCCCTTTTACTCTAAATGGAAGAAGGATGTTTTGAGAGAAATTTAACAGAAATATTTATAGAAAAGGTAGACCAAGGATATTTTCATGCAGTATCTTGATCAAGCGTTTATGTGGACATTTTATGCTCATTTCACTTTGGGCATTCATTAAAAATCTACATTTTGGAATATAACATAAGCAGTCTGACCCAGCCTTTTACATTTGACACAATAAGACTGACAGAACCTACTTCCCAAATAATTGTCCCTCATTGCAAATCATTGAGGTAGAAAAAAATAACATGCAAACACCTTATGAAAAGATTCAACGTGGCTAAAAATATGGCTCAATATATGCAATTGAAGTTAATTACTTCCTACTTTTTCCCTCCTTAATTGTAGTTAATGTACATTTTAAAACTGAAGGTCATTAATAAACATAAATTAAAATATACAAAATTCCTACAATAAGGTTAGACATCTAGATTTAAAACAAGAGCTAGGTTAAAGTTGTTTTTTCTGACATATCTATTTTTCATAGCAATTACAATGAGTTGCTCTCTCTCTCTCTCTGTGTATAAGTAGTATACTGTTATATTCCAGGACAAAAAAAAGTTTTATAGTTTAAAAAAAATGTTTTGGAAATTCAAGGTTAAGTTCATTTGTAGCTATTATTTCAAATTATTTTTTTATTTTTTGAAAGTTAATAATTGAAACAGTGAGTATGCCTAATATAATGTGTATGTATGTTTGACTAAATAATCTATCCTGTCTTTTTTATATAAATCACTTAGCCAAAAAATGCCATTTGTTCTGAGGTCAATGTAATATCCAGGAAGAAGATCAGTTATGGCAGACTTTGGGGCTAGAGTAGCCTTGCTTTGGTTTGTGAAAATCATATTTTTAATGCTACGGTAATGTCATTTTCAATTTGTAATACATATGAGAGTACACTTATAAAGTTTGTGGACAATACCAAGCTGGGAGGAGTTACAAGCACTTTGGAAGGTAGGATTCAAAATGATCTTGACATACTGGTGAAATGGTCTGAATTAAATAGGATGAAATTCAATAAGGGCAAATGCAAAAGTACTACATTTAGGAAGGAATAATCAACTGCACAAATGCAAAATGGGAAATGACTGTATAGGAAGAAATAATGAAGAAAAGCATTTGGGGGTAATAGTGGATCACAATCTAAATATGACTCAACAATGTAATACTGTTGCAAAAAACCTCAAACATCATTCTGGGTTATATTAGCAGGAGGGTTGTAAGCAAGACACAAGAAGTAATTATTCTTGTTTAGTTTGGAAAAGAGAAGACTGAGAGGGGACATGATAGCAGTTTTCAGGTATCTAAAAGGGTGTCATAAGGAGGAGGGAGAAAACTTGTTCACCTTAGCCTCTAAGGATAGAACAAGAAGCAATGGGCTTAAACTGCAGCAAGGGAGATCTAGGTTGGACATTAGGAAAAAGTTCCAAACTGTCAGGGTGGTTAAACACTGGAATAAATTGCCTAGGGAGGTTGTGGAATCTCCATCTCTGGAGATATTTAAGAGTAGGTTAGATAAATGTCTATCAGGGATGGTCTTGACACTATTTGGTCCTGCCATGCGGGCAGGGGACTGGACTCGATGACCCCTCGAGGTCCCTTCCAGTCCTAGAATCTATGAATTCCACTCATCACTTATAAAGCCTCAACTGGAATACTGTGTCCAGTTCTGGGCATCACACTTTGAGAAAGATGTGGACAAATTGAAGAAAGTCCAGAGGAAAGCAACGAAAATGATTAGAGGTCTAGAAAACATGACTTGTGAGGAAAGACTGAAAAACTTGGGCTTGTTTAGTCTAGAGAAGAGAAGACTGAGATAACAGTCTTCAAGTACATAAAGGTTGCTATAGAGAAGAGGGTGATACATTGTTGAGGACAGGACAAGAAGTAATGGACTTAAATTGCAGCAAGGGAGATATAGGTTAGACATTTCCTAGCTATAAGGGTAGTTAAGCATTTGAACAAATTACCTAGGGAGGTTTTTAAGAACAGGTTAGACAAACACCTGTTAGAGGTGATCTAGATAATACTTAATCCTGCGTCAGTGCAAGGGACTGGATTCAATGACCTGTCGAGGTCCCTCCCAGTCCTCCATTTTGATGCTTCTATGATTGTGAACAACAAATTCTCTTATGAGAAATTAACATTGTACCTTAGGAAGAGAGTGGCAGAATTATAGAATTAAGTCAATCATTCACAAATCATAGCAGACACAGCACTGACTTTTACCTATGCCTAGGACTCAGCCTTTTTCTGGAGAGTCTGCAAAGTGCATGAAAAATGAGTCATGCAAACATTTAAAAACAGTAACCTAGATGCAGAGCATTATGATAATAGAATCATAGAATCATGATTTGGACTACTTCTACATCCTGGCTATCTGAAAACTTACTTCTACCTTGAGTTAGATGTTAAAGATCTGTCCGAGACCAAGACAGATTTGAATGAGGATTCGACTGGAAGAGGAAAATTGAGACAGAGGCAGATTGAAATTCAAAACAAGTGGCCGTTTATTAATGGGTGATGAATTACAAGTTGGGGTGGGGAGGAGTACCTTTACCAACTAACAATACAAATTCAATTGAAATAGGAACAAGTAACCAACCAAAAATATCACCAGAGCAGTAATATAAAACAGTCTATGTATACTTAACAACAAGGAATCAGATAATTTACAACCAACTGTTTACTGAAAAACCAGAACAAACATACAAAACTGAGTAAACTGTAACAATTCGCCCTCTATACACTATACATGAGATTTGGTACCAAGCAATAAAGAAAAAAGGCCTAACAAACAGAATATCTACAAAAATTAATATGTACATACCACACTCCAGGCGCAGCTGACCAGCAGTACAGACACCAGGGACATGACAAGATGTAACCCAAGATGACACGACACGAGCCGACTAAATCCGGAGGAGATCCTGGCTGAAAGGGTGATCAGGCCTTCCAGCTAACACGCGGACACTCCTGCTGATTTAGGCGAGGGACATAGTTTTATTCAAAGACCCTTGCTCGTGCTAGCATCTGATTGGTTCCCTGCTCCTACACCGACCAGGCTCCGAGCTGGTGCCTTCTACGTAAACAGATACTGCACCCGGCACACCGGAATTGTAGCACACGGTACCAATGTGACCCACAATTGACCAGGCGGAAGGTTCGAGAATTGTCACACTGCCCCAATGTGTTGCACACGACACCAAGGCGCTGCACACGGCACCGATGTGACCTTCTGACCGACAATTGGCCATCCAGACGCCATGACAGAGCATAGGGCTGCGACATGCCCCCGTGGCCGATTGGCGGTCCATTACGAGAGGGACAGCTCACACCCAGGAAGGGGGGCGAGCCTGGGGAAGGAACCAAATTTAGACTGGGGTCTCGATGTCCGATTGGTCGTTAGCTGACTGGAAAGCGGAGTACATGGCTTGAATAGGTAGTGCAGATACAGCTCTACTCACCAAAGCTTTGGTACATGCAAGACTTAAACAAAAAACAACAATAACAACTGCTGCAGCAATTAACCAGTACTTGAAAGATCGTGCCCATTGTCCAAGTCCCCAGCCTGACAAAGTAGTTTGCCACCAGTCCCACAATTGACGTTCCTCACGGATACGAACAGCCAGAGATGATAACTGCTGGGTGATGGCAGAGATGTTGTTCCATCCAAGACGTAAACGAAGGCAACATTGTCCTTTGAAGCGAGAATCAAGATTCTCTAAGGCGTCACAAAAGTTCTGATGCAACAAAGTCTGTATCATCAGGCGATTTTGTTCGGTGTATTCAGCTAGCACAGTGAGGGAGTCATCAACCTGTTGAAATCCAAGAGCTGTAAGATTAGTGAGCATCTCTAAGTTTGTTGAAAGGCTGCAAAGCTGATTAAGGGTGAAAGCATAACTAAGGGGATTGAACTGTACATAGCCCCAAAAAAGGGTCTCAGTAGCAGATTTTGGACGGGTCCACCATGTGAGTTCACGCTGTTGTGGACCAAATGCAGGGGGAGGTCTGTGAAAGATGCCTCCTCCTTTGATAAAAACCTGTCCGAGAGCACAGATGCCCTTGGGTAAATGGAGATGACTGTGGGCAACACCATAACCACACAGCCAGTAAATTCCTGAAGGGGAATACAGGCCAGAAGTATTGCCCCATTTAAGAAGCAAGTTCTTTTTGTTTATAGCTGTGGGATCATATGCAACTGTAATCCAATAGCGATGTGCCCAATCAACGGCCCTAAGGCCAACTGTTTGCCTTCTAGTAGAAAATACGAGGCCAAAAGAAGATAACCATGAGATGGCATTGAAAACAGTAACAGGGACATTAGACTGATTAAGAATGGCTAAGGTGGACTCAAATGCCTGGCAATACCAATTAGGGGAAGTTGACCACTGCCAATTATGTTGATCGCTACAATTATATCGTTTACCACACCACTGACAAGGGGGTGGGGGCATATAGTAATGGGAGCAGTTGGGATATTTCCCCCAAGACCGGAGGGAGTCAGGACCCAGAAACACAAAACAGGGACTGGCTGGAGACATGGAGTTATACATGGAAATGGAGGTGCTAAGGGTCTCAAATCGATCCGATTTGGAAGAATTACAGGTAAACAAGTGTCTCCAAGGCCAACTGGGTACATTACACCGTGAGGCAGGTTCCTCACGAGACACATTTTCGATAGGGATAAAATCAAGGAAAAAGGGAATCTCCCGGAGGGTGGAAAGGGGGTTAGAGCATACTACACAATAATGATTTGAGGGAATAGAAGAAACATCGCTGGAATTAGCAGCCAAGAGTTCCTGACGGGCACAGGCCAGAATCCAGTTCACCAGAGGGTTTGGGTGTGGATGATGTGGTTGCAGGTAAACCTGAAATGAGAAAAAGAAAGATAGGCCGAACCCCTAGGGCGGGTCCTGTTATGATCGCCGGCTGAGCCAGTTATGATGGACTAGTCGGGCTTCTGACTGACCAGTGCACACAATGTGATATGTATTGGGGAAATGACCAGGCTTGGACACAATAGCTGAAAGGGGTTGTGGATGTCCGGATGCTACTGGGGCACTTAACCATACCGGCTCCTGGGGGGCAAAGACTGGTTTCCAGGGTGGAGGTGGCTCCGGGTCGATATGTGGCCATCGACTATAAGCTGCATTTAAAGTGACGAGGGCCTGTGGGAGTGCCAGGTGCCAGCCTTTGTAATCTGGTTTTCCAGTAATAGCATGGAGTTGTGTCTTAAGAATTCCAATGCGACGCTCCACAACACAATTGCTATGGGGTTGATAGGGGAGGTGGACATGGAGCCGGGCTCCCCACTTGGTAACTAAGGCCTCAAAGCTATGACTAGTAAATGGGGGGCCTCCATCAGTTTGGATTTCAGAGGGAACACCCCAGACTGCAAAAACTTGAAGTAGTACCTTGTTGATAGCTGGAGCTGTGGACTGTTTTAAAGGTGAACAGTGGACTTGGCGGGAGCCTAGATCCACAACCACTAGCCCCTTTGGGAACAGTTTAGCCCCAGCTAAAGGGTCAATTAAATCTATCTGCCAATGACATCCAGGTTTGAAAAGTTGGGGGTGTAAAACTCCATGGGCTACAGCAGGTCGGGACGTATGACGCGTCGCTTGGCACTGCTGGCAAGTGCATATAACTTCATTGCAGTGCTTTCAGGTTATATCTGATTTGCAGCACCCATGAGCTGTGAAAATTTGGTAAAGAGCTTGCCCAAGTAAGTGTCCCCATTCCTCGTGCATCCATGTCAGAAAAGGATCTGTAGGGTCAGGGGAAGTAACAGAAGACACCTCAGGACTGCTAAGAGTCTCGGCCTTCAAGGTACGGAGGCGTTGATCGAGGGTAGTGTGAAGTGGATTGCTATCTGGTCAGTGGGAGGGACAACGAGTAACAAACCAGAGTTGCATGAGGGTGAAATTTGCTCCCACAAGTCCTCGTGAGCTCGTGGTTGTCCCTCACGAATGCAATTCCAGCCAATTACCTCAGAATGCCCCCGATCAGACAAAACATGATGCTGGAGATGGTTAAACTCATCATCAGGGGTTTTGTCAGTAACCTTGGTTCTCCATGGACAATTAAAGTGCACTGGTGACAGGGGACAATTTTCCTCCTCACTCGATCCTGTTCGTGACGCCATGTCCGAGACCAATACAGGTTCAAATGAGAATTCGAGTGGAAGAGGAAAATTGAGACAGAGGCAGATTGAAATTCAAAACAGGTGGCCATTTATTAATGGGGGATGAATTACAAGTTGGGGTGGGGAGGAGTACCTTTACCAACTAACAATACAAATTCAATTGAAATAGGAACAAGTAACCAACCAAAAATATCACCAGAGCAGTAATATAAAACAGTCTATGTATACTTAACAACAAGGAATCAGATAATTTACAACCAACTGTTTACTGAAAAACCAGAACAAACATACAAAACTGAGTAAACTGTAACAATTCGCCCTCTATACACTATACATGAGATTTGGTACCAAGCAATAAAGAAAAAAGGCCTAACAAACAGAATATCTACAAAAATTAATATGTACATACCACACTCCAGGCGCAGCTGACCAGCAGTACAGACACCAGGGACATGACGAGATGTAACTGGAGATGACACGACACGAGCCGACTAAATTGGAGGAGATCCTGGCTGAAAGGGTGATCAGGCCTTCCAGCTAACACACGGACACTCCTGCTGAATTAGGCGAGGGACATAGTTTTATTCGAAGACCCTTGCTCATGCTAGCATCTGATTGGTTCCCTGCTCCTACACCAACCAGGCTCCGAGCGGGTGCCCTCTATGTAAACAGATACTGCAACCGGCATGCTAAGCTTATGCACACGGCACGCCGGAATTGTAGCACACGGTACCAATGTGACCCACAATTGACCAGGCGGAAGGTTCGAGAATGGTCACATGGCCCCAGTGTGTTGCACACGACACCAAGGCGCTGCACATGGCACCAAGGTGCTGCACACGACACCGATGTGACCTTCTGACCAACAATTGGCCATCCAGATGCCATGACAGAGCATAGGGCTGCGACAAGATCAAATTCTTCTTCAAGTGCTTGTCCACATATATATTCCATTGTTGGTGCCTGTGTACCCAATACATTCAAGACAGATTCTTTCGGCAGCAGTGTCCATAGGGGTGGTGCTGTATCCTGAGTGCCCTTGTGCTTCCAACTGAGGGCATAAAGGGTGGGACAATTCCAGTTGCCCTCAGTTCCTGCTCACCATCCATTGCTATAAGTTGGAGCTTGAAATTATTGTCACTTTCAGATTTGTTTAAACAGATAGTTGGATATTTAGGCTACACCTAGGAAATAGGGGTGTGATTCCCAGCTCGTGTACCCATGCTCGTGCTGACTCAATGAGAGCTATTACTTTAAATAGTAGCATAGTCATGGTAAGATGGGCAGCGGTGGCATGGCTTAGCCATGCTGAATGCAAACTCTCCTGAACCCCATGGCTTTGTATTCGGCCATGCTAGGCTGAATCGTAGGAAGTCTGTGAACAAGTAACAGACTTCATACAGCAAATTCTACTTCTGTTTACCCAATTAGGTCTTAAAGTAAACATGGACATGCCAATACAGATTCCACAACAGAAAACAGAATTTATTGGGGGTATTCTGGACTATGCAGCACTGATGGTTTATCTACCTCCAGAAAGAATCTAAATCATACTCGACTTATACACCCATCTCCAGGCTCACCCCTGAACATCAGTAAGAACATGTCTCAGACTTCAGAGCCATAGGCATCTTGCATCTTCATGACTCAGCATGCCAGATCTCACCTCTGCTGCATGTAAAAAGGGTGGTTGAAGTCTTTACATCAGCCATGCAAACATCATCTGGGTATGCTGGTTCACATTCCATTTGTTGTCATTACAGTGGTGGATGGACCTAAAAAAAGTCTACTGTAGAAAGTTTGACCTAAGGCATTCCCTCTGGCATTGGCCACTGTCAGAAGACAGATACTGGGCTAGATGAACCTTTGGTCTGACCCCAGTATGTCCGTTCTTAGGTTCTTATGATATGCACAAATCCTTTTATATCAAAAGGAGTTTCCCAAACATTTCAATCCAAGCACACCAGTTTAGATAAAACAATAAAACAAGTTTAATAACTACAGAAAGTTAGATTTTAAGTGATTACAAGTAATGAGGCATAAATGTCAGAACTGGTTAAAAGAAAAGTAAACACAACTAATACCTAACTTAACAAGCTAAGCTAAGCAAAAGTCTCTCTCACCACATGTTCTAGCACAGTGGTCACCAACCGGTTGATTGCGATCGACTGGTCAATCCTAGAGGATTTCCCCGTCGTTCACGATCTCCGGCAGTGCAGCGTGGCTGTCGCTAAGGCAGACTCTCTGCCCACCCCAACCCCACACCACTCCTGGAAGTGGCCAGTGCAACCCCATGGCTGGGGGGTGGGGCAGGGGTCTCCCTCCACGCGCTGCTCCTGCCTGCAAGCACCGCCCCCACAGCTCCCATTGGCTGGGAGTGCTGCGGGGGTGGTGCTTGCAGAGAGGGGGCAGCACAGCGCCACGTGCCCCCAGACTCCTCCAGGGGCTGCAGTGGTGTGTTGGCCCCTTCCAGGAGCAGTGTGGGGCCGGGGTAGGCAGGGAGCCTGCCTTAGCCTCGCTATACTGCCGACTGGGCGCCACTGGAGGTAAGTGCTTCCCGGCAGGAGGCCGCACCCCAAGCTCCACCCTGAGCACCCTTCCAGAGCCAGCACCCTGTACCCCCTCCTGCACCCCCACACACTGCCCCAGCCTGACCCCCTCCCAGAGCCAGCACCCTGTACCCCTTCCTGCACCCCAAGCCCCTGCCTCAGCTCTGATCCCCTCCCAGAGCCAGCACCCTGTACCGCCTCCTGCACCCCAACACTCTGCCCCAGCGTGACCCACTCCCAGAGCCAGCATCCCGTACCCCATCCTGCACCCCAACCCCCTGCCTCAGCCCTGATCCCCTCCCAGAGCCAGCACCCCATACTCCCTCCTGCACCCCAAGTCCCAGCCCTGATGCCCCTCCCAGAGCCAGCATCCTGTACCCTCTCCTGCACCCCAACACTCTGCCCCAGCCTGGAGCCCCCTCCTACACACACACTCCCTCCTAGAGCTTACATTCCTCACCCCCTCCTGCACTCCAACCTCCTGCCCCAGGCTTAGATCAGGCCCCCTCCCACTCTGCGAACCCCTCAGCCAGAGCCCAGAGCCCGAACCCCAAACCTCTGCCCCAGCCCGGTGAAAGTGAGTGAGATTGGGGGTGAGTGAGCGACGGAGAGGAGGGGGATGGAGTGAGTGGAGCTTTGGGGAAGGGGCGGGGCCTCGAGGAAGGGACGGGGTAGATCCTGGGTTGCCCTTAGATTCAAAAAGTGATGTTGGGCATAAAAAGATTGGAGACAACTGTTCTAGCATGTTCTTACTGGCTGAATTCCTTTCGGCCGGGATCTCTCCCCTGTCCAATGATGCTTCCTTTTTCCTTCAAGTGCTGTGCATAGAGATGAAGGGAGAGATATCTTGGGGCATCCGTTCCCCATTCTTATACCTTTTCCTCTTCTTTGAGAATCCTCTCCAGCTGGGGTTCAGGAGACAAAAAGTATGTGGGGATGGGAACCTCTAGCTGTTTCTTTGCCAACATGTACATTTCTCACTCACACCTTTTTCTTGCCAAAGACTGGCCACTTAAACAGGTAATAATAGTCCATTTGATTTTGTTGACAGCTGGCTGAGGTGTCAGTTTGCCATTTGTCTCTGAGGAAATGGTTTGTGGCTGCTTCCCCAGATATGGACTATATCTTAGTAACATCATACTGTAGTATCTTATAACTTTACATACAATGTTGCCACACACATTTTACCAGGACAGTAAATATCAGGACATCATGAGTTTTCAGATGATACCTTAGAAGGCCTACTTTGTACAAAATTTATCGTAGTCTTGAAAAAGGGGTGAACACAGGGATACACTGTCACACCCACGTGCCCAGATCATCCCAGCAATAACTCATCTCTGCCCTAACTATTCCTTTGAGAGTGTTATGTAATCTCTTTCTGAACATTTCCAGTGATGGCACTTCAATGACCTTTTTTGAAAGACTGTTCCAATGTCAACTTGCTCTGTTAAAAAATGTTTTATTATATCTGATCTTGATGTCCCCTTCTTTAGTTTGAGGCCATTAACTTCTTGTAATACATCCTTGGGCAACCTTGAATAAATCTTCCCTTGCTATCATTTCTGTGTATGGTGCTATTAAACTTCCCCCTCTTCTTATTTCTTTAAACTGTATAAATTACAGTTCCTTAACCTTTCCACATTCTTCTTTTTATCCTGTAAAACAGCATCTATCTCTTTAAAAAGCAATAAAACATTTACTTGAAATATAAATTTGTGTCATTTTTCATTCCCTCAATCTTTTGAGAGTTTAAATTAAAACTGGATACAACTGGTTCTTGTAAGTGGAAAGGGAGTTTTTACAATGTATTATCCAAGCCACTTCAGTTTGAATAAAAACAACTCTATCATATCCTTTTTATAATTATTATTATTATTGTCATCTATTTGCAGAAACCAAATGTGAAGTCTGCATAGTCAGGATAGTGGATGGATCAGAAGATTGGTAAGATTGGGATCCAGAGAGTTTCAGATTTGGGTAGTTGGTCTATATTTTACCCCCAGATTGGTAACAACCAAAAATTTTTGCCATCCAATGGTTGTTGAGAGAAGTGGCTCTCAACTTTTCCAAACTACTGTACCCCTTTATTCCTACCCTTTGTTTCCTATCTTTTAACCAGTTACCGATCCATGAGAGGGCCTTCCTTCTTATTCCATGGTAGCTTACTTTGTTTAAGAGCCTTTGGTGAGGAGCCTTGTCAAAAGCTTTCTGAAAATCTAAGTACACCATGTCCACTGGATCCCCCTTGTCCACATGCTTGTTGAGCACCCTGAAAGAATTCTAGTAGATTGGTGAGCCATGATTTCTCTTTACAAAACCATGTTGATTCTTCCCCAACAAATTATATTCATCTATGTGTCTGACAATTTTGTTCTTTTCTATAGTTTCAACCAGTTTGCCTGGTACTGAAGTCAGGCTTACTGGCCTATAATTGCTGGGATCACCTCTAGAGCCCTTTTTAAAAATTGCCGTCACATTAGCTATCCTTCAGTCATTTGGTACAGACGTTGATTTAAGTGATAGGTTACAAACTACAGTTCTGCAATTTCACATTTGAGTTCCTTCAGAACTCTTGTGTGAATACCATCTGGTCCTGGTGACTTATTACTGTTTAGTTTATCAATTTGTTCCCAAACCTCCTCTAATGACACCTCAATCTGCGACAGTTCCTCAGATTTGTCACCTAAAAAGAGTGGCTCAGGTTTGGGAATCTCCCTCACATCCTCAGCCATGAAGACCGATGAAAATAATTCATTTAGTTTCTCCGCAAGGGTCTTATCATCCATGACTGCTCCTTTAGCATCTCGATTGTCCTGTGGCCCCACTGATTGTTTAGCAGGCTTCCTGCTTCTGATGTACTTAAAAACATTTTTTTTGCTATTACTTTTTGAGTCTTTGTCTAGCTCTTCTTCAAATTCCTTTTTGGCCCTCCTAATTATGTTTTTACACTTCATTTGCCAGAATTTATGCTTATTTCTATTTTCCTCACTCATATTTAACTTCCACTTTTTAAAGGATGCCTTTTTGTCTCTTGTTGTTTAGCCACGGTGGCTCTTTTTTGGTTCTCTTACTATGTTTTTTAATTTGGGTTATAAATTTAAGTTGAACCTCTGTTATGGTGTCTTTAAAAAGTTTCCATGCAGCTTGCAGGGATTTCATTTTTAGCACCGTACCTTTTAATTTCTGTTTAACTACCTTCCTCATTTTTGTGTAGTCCCCCTTTCTGAAATTAAATGCTACAGTGTTGGGCCACTGTGGTGTTTTCCCCACCACAGGGAGGTTAAATTTAATTATATTATGGTCACTATTACCAAGCGGTCCAGCTATATTCACCTCTTGGACCAGATCCTGTGCTCTACTTAGGACTAAATCAAGAATTGTCTCTCCTCTTGTGGGTTCTAGGACTAGCTGCTCTAATAAGCAGTCATTTAAGTTATCAAGAAACTTTATCTCTGCATCCCATCCTGAGGTGATGTGTACCCAGTCAATATGGGGATAGTTGAAATCCCCCATTATTATTGAGTTTTTTATTTTTATAGCCTCTCTAATCTCCCTGAGCATTTCACAGTCACTGTCACCATCCTGGTCAGGTGGTCGGCAATGTTCTCTCTAATTTTTTCCATCCATGTGTGGAATAAATTTTGTTATATGCACCGAGGTATTTGCCTATGTGCGTCACCTGTAGAAACAAAAAAACCTAGATATAATATATATATTTAAAAAGTTACCATAGGGATAATTACTCCAGCCAGCACAGGTTGGCATTTTAGAACTCACTACTCAGATAAAGCAACAGAGGGTCCTGTGGCACCTTTAAGACTACTCAGAGAATTACATTTAAGTGGAAGAGAAATAAAAATTATGAAATGCATAGACCAGTCAAAACACTAAAATAACACTTTGAAAGAATAAAATTACAGAGAATATATATGCATTGCAGGAAATACCAAGAACAACAATAATACAAGTATGTGTTGGGAGGGGAGTGTGAAAGAGATTCTGTGTGTGTGTGTGTGTGTGTGTGTGTGTGTGTGTGTGTGTGTGTGTGTGTGAAAGAGACAGACTCTGTGTGTGTGTGTGTGACTTTTGTAGTTAATAAATTTGTTTTTGCTTTATCTAAACCGGTACGTGAAAATTATAACTCAGGGGTAGGAAGTTGTTGCATATTCCTCTCCACATTGACGGAGGCAGCAAATTTTATGATCTTATGCTGTACTGTTCCCTGTGCAGTGCAAGACGGTATAATTTTGGGTTTATACTCCAGAGGGGGTGTGTGCCTGAGGAGCTGGGAGGTGCCCTAGCTGAAGCCTTCCCATGCAGGGGCTGGTAAAGAGCCTGCCTGCATGTAACTGCAGTTGGGTGTGTCCCTACCTGTATGTATGCTGATAAAAGTGCAGGCTGAGCTGGAGGGCTTGTCAGCTTGTCACAGCAGTACAGTGTAAGAGAGAGCCCAGGCTGATGGATCAGGGGAGGGTCAGTGGTACCCCAGTTCCAGGTGGCACCCCGGAGGGAACCCATCATAAAAGTGTACTATGATATTTCTTGGGAACTGAGAACATTACTTGTGTGGCACTCTGCTGGTGTTTGGTCTCTTGCAAGGTTTAATTAATTTAGAAGAACCACTACAGAACAAACCACTAGATAGCTAATTATGACTCCTTTTACAAATTTTAAAAAAATTACTAGATTGATATTAGCAATTTTGGTGGTCCTTTTCTTTTGTGTATGGAAATCTCTCAGGTATTTTTCCCTATAAACTTTTTTTTTCTCATTACAGATTCCAAGCATGTGTATATTTTGCATCTGCCTTTCAAGCTATCTCATGTGGCATTCATTACTTGGCTTCCGTATTCATGGCTGTTACGCCTAAATTTGTATGCAGTGTCCCTGGAAATGTGACTAGTATACTGTTCAACAATTCCTCTAGTTCAAGAATAGAGGATATTTGGACACTGTGGACATCAACAAAAAATTACATTGTGGTCCAGCTGGAAAACGGAGAAATTTGGGAACTTGATCAGTGCAGCAGGTCCAAGCGAGAGGGCAGTTTGTATCTTGCATATGAATATTCTGGCAACAAGTCTGTTTTTTCTTGTTCTGACGGATATATCTATGATCACACAAAATGGAAGAGCACCATTGTTACAGAATGGGATTTGGTCTGTCACCGGGAATGGCTTGCAAAATTAACTCAGCCCACATTCATGCTTGGAGTCCTGCTTGGAGCAGTGATTTTTGGTGATATGGCTGACAGGTACAGTGCCATCCTCTTAATACTGTAGTTTAAGAGTGCAATAACTCTGTATGTGCCTAAATGCTTTGCTCTTATATTAGATACTAATTTAAAAGAAGTTTAATCTAATTGCTGTTTTATTAACAAATGTGTTCTTCAACAGAGCTTATATTTATCTTTCTCTGATACAGATGATTTGTGTTTTTCTATCAGAAAACTTCAAAAACTGTTGATAGATTTTTTTTTTTAATGTCATGCTTTATATCAAATGTAGGCCCTGATCCTGCAAGCTGTGTGATACCATATGTGTGGTACCTTGTACCTAAGCAGAGCTTTCTGCAGGATCAGGGTCATAGTAAGTTTCCCTGGTAATAGTTCCCCCTTTCCCTCTACCCATTCTCCTCATCTTATTTATAATAAAAAAGAGAAATGTTTATGATGGATATGATGAATAGTTAAAGCTATGCTGTAAGGTTAAAAATAATATATTTAAAAAAAAAAAATTTCCTGACCTCTGTCATTACTACTACTTTATGGGACTGATGCAAAGACTTTGGGATTTGAATTTGGTCCTGTATTACTAAAACTAAAAATCTACTGTATTTTTCACCATTACTGGTTTACCTTTTTTTTTTTTTTTTTTGCATTTCAGTCTGTATGAAGGAAGGAAATAGACCAATCAATTTCCCTTTAGTTTGCCATCAGTTTCACTTCCTCCAGCAGTAGTATAATGCTGAAATATTTCAGTTGTCAACACATGATGTAAATGCATAAAGAGGAGCTTATTTTTTCAGTTGGATTTTATAAAAGTATGGAATTGGTTCTCTTAATCTAAGGTTTTGTAAAACTTTCTTTAATACAAAACCTGAATTCAGAGGCTAAATGGAACTGACAGTGTCTCTTTAAATCAGTTGTAATATTTTCAGTTAATATGCAGACACAGATAATGACATTATAGTCACATAATTCTCAGTTAGAATAGCTCGAGCTCTAGACATCCATTTAAGAGAATAAACATATTGTATTTTATGGAGTTACAACAAAAAGTTTTACATCTGAAAGTTATTACTATCTGACAGCTTTTGACTGGTAGGAAATAAGTTGGTAGTTTCAGTCCAGTTTTCAGTCAACAGATGTTCCCAGCAGAAGAATGACCACAGCAGAACTAATTAGCATCTCTGCTGAGAATCTTGGCAGAGATTAAGGATTGAATGGGCATGAAGACAACTACCTCCTCCATTCTTCCAAGGCCTGGTCTTCACTACATAGTTAAGTGGACATAAGGCAGCTTACATTGACCTAATTATGTCAGTGTAAACACTACAGCCTTGCTCCCGCCAGTGCAAGTGCCCTACTACACGTACATCATAATGCCAGCTCCATGAGAGGCATAGGGCTTAGGCTGGTGTAATTAGGGAAACGCAGTGTCTGTGCAGACACTGCAATACTTACATCGGCTGTTGGCTGTCTTGTCAATTTCAGGGCTCCATGCTGGAGCTGTGAAATTGACAAAAAAACCGGGTAGTTAGAGCCCAGCTGCCCCCGTTTCCCCGCTCACAGCCAAGCTGTGCTAGCCTGGCTCCCCGACTCTGGCTGGGAGCGGGGACCCCGCCCCTCTTCAGTCGGTGGAAGTAATCCTGGTGAGGACGCACACCACCAACAGAAGGAGGGACATGAACCACCGCAGTAATTACTGTGGTGGAGGCTCTAAATTGACCTAACATTGGTTGACTTAAGTCTGTAGTGTAGACTTACCCTAGGTCAGGTTGAAGCACATTGGCAGGGCATTGTAGGGAAATTTGCAATGCAGCTGTCTGGGGTATATCTGTTCTGTAAGACTTCACATTCCAGTATTATTTTAATGTGGTACCAAATTCATGTACAAAAAACCAAAACTGACCCCAAACCCAAATCTCCAAAAGCTGTTGCTGCTGAAGATAGAAATAATACATCTCTACATCAGAGAATAAAAATGAAACAGGACCTGTTCCTTATCTAGTCGACACCTGAAACATACTCTTTATTAATGAACATTGTTAAACCAAACAGGACAGAGGTAATCCATAAATAGATTTTATTTCTGTTAGAGTTTGTTTTCTCTTCAGTTGAATTTATTGGTGTTGACTTCTTCTGGTTATTTGTTTATATACCGCATGTTCTGGTAGATCAAAATGTATTCTACCTGAGATGATATGTTAAAGACCTTTGTTTCAGAATGAGGAATGACACATAATTTAAGACCTGGCTTGTAATATTTATAATAAGCTAAAATTTCACATAATTTTATTTCCCTGCTAATGTACTTATTGTAAATGTGACATTTAACATAGGTGGGCATTCCTGGTAGTGAGTTTGTGTGTGCACTTATGAAATCAGAGAATTCTGGGGAAGTATCTGATTACCATTTATTAGATATTTTATCTTCATGTAATTCAGAGGAATTAAGGTAAAAAACCTTTCATTGGAACCCGCGTTATATTTTGAGATGGCAAGAGATAGCATGAGTTATTGCATGCTAACCTGTGCTGGAACATGTTCAGTAGCTGTTACTTAAAATAAAATGTCCAAGAAAGAGAGAGAGAGAGAGAGAGAGAGAGAATGGAGTAAATCTGTGGAAAATGGCAGATTACAGATGGGGAAGTTAAACGTAAAGCTCAATATGAACATACATAGTGCCCTTTTCTCTGGAGACCTTCCTTCCAGTCATGGAAAGTTGGGTGGGGCTCCCTTTCATCAGTACTACTTTTAAATTGGTCACAGTGCTAGGTACAGAAAAAATAAAAGCTTTCCCCTCACCTAGAGAACAATATATCCGAGCTAAGATCAAATCTCGGGCTACTGTGGTAGTTCAGTGCCCTAAATACAGCACCAGTGATTCTTTTCATATTTACTATAATTCTTATTGATAAGATTTCCAAAGTTTCAGTTGCTTTTTAGTACAATATTTTTATCACATGTCACCCCATTGTTCACTCTGTGTGTTTGTTCTATCCTTCCCTCACCTTGTGTCTGTCTTATGTATCTTCATTATAAGCTCTTTGGGGCAGGGATCCTCTACAGCTCTGTGTCTGTGTTTGTACAGTGCCTAGCACAATGGGGCCGTGTTCTTGGTTGGCCCTCAGGCACTCTCATAATAAACATAGTTAATAATAAGAAATAATTATGATGTTTTTATTGTTCTGTGCAGAGTGGGAAGACGGTATATAATGTGGTTCACAAGCACTGGTCAGTTTTTATTTGGCATTGCAGTGGCATTCACATTTGACTACTACAGCTTTGTGATCATACGTTTTCTCCTTGCTATGGTAAGTATAGATGCTCAGCCTAATTCTTTTTAAATGCAGTTTCCTAACGTTCCTCAGGAAAGCCCTCCATAATTTCTCCCTATTCCTTCCCTTCTCCAGTTTTTAAAAGCCCCATGTGTTGCCACAACACTCTCTTTAGCAAAGGAGTGAGAATCTGAACACTGCTTCTTCACCCTTCAGTGCCCTTTCTCTTTGTTTTAACCAGAAAGGGTGCATATGAAGCAATATTTGGTGCTTCCTTCATCAAGGGCTGACGATGCTTCTTTTAGCACAGTCTCAACCCCAGCTAGACTCGTAGTTAGGTGAGAGACAAAGTTTGAGTAGCAAACTCTGGTTCCTGCATTGCAGCTTGCATTGCATTGTTATTTATGGTATATTACTAGAAATAGACTTTATTTTTGTTAAAATATAGTCATGGTTTTACCCCAGCTATGTTCATTGATAGGGGATAGTTGCCCTTTTTTCTGATGTGCATCTTTTCTGTCTTTTAAACTACATCTAAAACGCTGAATATATGTGTAAACAGATAGGCTTGGTAAATATCCTAAAAGCTTCTACTATACTTGTGTGTATGTCAGCATATTTAGTTTTTTTAGCAACCAATTTCAAATTGCTACCCTATATTCAAAGGTATACGTTTTGTGGGCTTTGCTTTTAGAATGCTTTGACTATTAAGAAAGATGGTGTGAGAAAAATGAAATAAGTGGGTTTAAAATAGTTTAGAAGTCAGAAAGAAAAATTCACCCAAGTATAAATTATTCTCTTTACCTGTTGCTGGCAAAGCATAAAACAAAAGGGGTCCTTGACTCTGGAATTCACTTCCCTCCTTCGCCTGCCAGAGGTTAGATTTATTCGCTGCCAGAAATGCTGCAAAGCCTATCTTTCCTCGCAGGCCTTAAGAGCCTGCTCCAGTGCACAGTGATCAGTCCATAATTTGTGCCTGGGTCTGCCAGGACTGAGCCCCAGCACCTCCAGGCTTGGCAGTTCAGAGCTCTGGTGCCTCTGGGCTTGCCACATCAGTTATGAATGTAAAAAATTGCTTGAGCCCCAGCACCTCTTTCACTACAATTTAAGCACTGCCAGTGATGTCAACAGGAGTCTCTCTAGTGATTTCACTGGGCATTGGATGAGGTTTGAGGGAGGTTGAGGCGGTTTATAAATGGAAGTGCTAGAGATTAAGACTCTGATTGAACAAGCAGACCCTGCGGGGGCACAAAGCCCCACTGAAGTCAGTGAAGCTCTGCAGCGGCCTAAGTATCTGACCACAGGGATCCACTTCCAGGACTGGGGCTTAAAAACCTTAATCTGACACCATTGAAATCAATGGGGGCATTCCAATTACCTTCACTGTGTGCAGGATCAGATCTTAAAGAATGATTTAGATGGTTAAGTATAATGCATATATATTTTTCACTTTTGTGTGGGAATTTATTAATTGGAGATTTTATAACTGGAGATTTGATTAATCAAAATATTCTATGGGAAGCATCTTTAGATTTTCGAATTGTGTGTTTTTAAATATTTTCAGATGCCTAAAACACTAGATATGTGCCAGAGAAATAGAAATCAGTACATTCTCTAAATAAATACTTTAATGCAGAACATTAGTATGGTTAGAAAACTTATGGGAGCCTATGAAAGTGTAAGGAAGATTCTCTTTCAACTATGACTTAACAGGATAGTTTACCAGGGGGTGGAAAATCATTATTTATTTTGAAATATGCAGTTCTGTAGTATGCAGGTTATTATGCTTAAAACTAAGACCAAGATTTTCAGAATGGCTATTGGTTTTGGGTGCTTCAAATTTTCTAGTGTCCAACTTGTTTCATCTTCAAGGGGCCTGATTTTTAAAGGCTTTTTAAAAAGGTATTACCCACAAACGGAGGTATCCAACATCACTAGCCATTTCTGAAAATCGCGACCTGATATTTTACAGGTCTGAAATCAGTTTTACCTAAAGTTGATTGTTTTTTTCAGGATTACTATTGCTCTCTCTGAGTGCATCATACGCCAATACAGGGCAAGTTAGGGGGCTCTTAAGACATCCAACATAAACAAACATGGAAGTATTGGCCATCTGTTTTTGGTGTTATCAAACAAAGGGAATAGACACAAGCTTTTCTCTGTTTTTTTCCCCTCAGGTTTCAAGTGGCTATCTGGTTGTGGTTTTTGTTTATGTGACAGAATATGTTGGCATTAAAGCTCGAACATGGGCGTCCATGCACGTCCATGCTTTTTTTGCTGTGGGAGTCATGGTTGTGGCACTGGTAGGATTTTTGGTGAGGACCTGGTGGATCTATCAGATATTTCTTTCTATAACAACTCTCCCCTTTGTCTTGTGCTGCTGGATGCTCCCAGAGACACCTTTCTGGCTACTGTCAGAGGGAAGATACGAAGAAGCACAAAAAGTAGTTAATGTAATGGCGAGATGGAATAAAGTAAGCACTCCTTGTAAAATTTCTGAACTGTGTTCAATTCAACAAGATGATCTAGTCAGATGCAGAACATGTGATAATGACACTTCTACAGCGAAGAAGCACAGCATCTTAGATCTGTTTTATAATTGGCACATTGCAAGAAGGACCATTACAGTCTGGCTGATTTGGTTCACTGGGAGTTTAGGATACTATGTATTCTCCCTGAGTTCCGTCAATCTAGGAGGCAATGAATATTTAAATCTATTTCTCATAGGTAAATATCTATTTATTTTATTCTGCTTATGACAGAACTAGAACTTATAATTTATAAATGTCTAAAGATCTAACAGTCAATTTCCTGATCCCCAATTACCTGTACCATCACCAACCCCATTTAAAATTGCATATTTAATTCTTGTCAACTTGAAATATAGTTATTTTACAAAAGCAAGCTTAGAGTATGTTAAGGTACTATATTATCCTTGACTTCTCCTGCCAATTTTTGTGCTTGTAAAACCACATTTTCCTATTTTTAAAATTGTTTCTCTCTGCCCGGTTCTGTGAAAAAACAACACAAACAGGGAAAATTGACTAACAGTACAGGGGAAACTATTAAACTGATGAAATACTATCCAAGTAAACACTGAGAAAAATAGAGATTTTCTTCACTAATTTTTTTAGTCATAATAATATTAGATTATACTGGTAACATTATTAAGCTCATAATTTTTAAGTTTGTTAGAAGTGTGTTTTTTAAATCTAAGGGGCAATGTTTCTTTAATGTAGTCTTTAATTTAATGTGGTTGCAAATTTTCTCTTGACATGATAAAATTGGTCAGCACATATAGGGCCTGATCTAAAGTCTATTTAAGGTCATTGGAAAGATTCCCATTGAGTTTGGTGGCCTTTGGATCAGGTTCCAGTCCTGTAAAGGACTTAAGCATATGCTAGCTTTAAGCATATGAGTAATCCCAATAAAGTCAATGTGACTATTCATGTGCTCATAAGCACTTTGAAGGATTGGAATACTAGTGAATTAATTTTAAGTTGCCATGTATTATTACATGTTAGTAACTTGATGGTTGTGTTGAGAATAGGATGCTAATGTTGCTAAAATAACTACGTTGTTATGATACAGTACCGTAAATAAATCACTGTGTTAATAAATTTCAAAACTATTTTCTTTGTCTTCTGTGACCCACCTCGCAGGGTCCAAGAGCCCGGGCTCCAGCCTGAGGCTGAACATCTACACTGAAGTTAAACAGCCCCTTAGCCCAAGCCCAAGTCAGCCTGTGGGTTTTTAATTGCAGTGTAGACATATCCGTACAGGCCCATCTCCACATCATAAGGGCAGCTGCAGCTGCCTTGTGCCTCTTTGCCTGGTGCATTTCTTATTCCCCACCACCACATTTATGCCAGTGTAAGCCCTCCACTGACATTTTTGCCACCAGTGGGTTTATCCCAAAATATTGGTGAAATACATCTTTCACCTAATGCCTATATCTTTTAAAACCAGTTTAACCATTAGACTAAATAAATGCTCATAAAAAGCAAATCAGAATTATTTTTAAGGGTATTTGCAGTCATATTTTCATGGTTTAAAACCAGATACATTCATAATGGCAGGTGCCGTGGAGCTTCCTGCGTATGTCGTTGCTTGCATTGGGATGGACAAACTGGGAAGGAGAAACACATTGACTCCGTTTCTTATATCAAGTGCAGTGATCTGTGCTTTGATTATGCTGATCCCTCAGGTTAGTCACTTACCATTTAAAATGTACCTATATTGTGGGGAATCTGAGATATGTTAATGCAACATCTCTTTCTAAGGCCTGAGATTAATTAAATGTAGTTTAGAAATGAAGCTGGAGTTCTTTACAATAGATTTTCCATATTTCTGTTAAAGGTTCCAAACTAGCATTTCTAGCTCTTAATTAAACAAAGGGTTGGAAATAAGCTGGTTAGTAAACAAAACCACATACAGCCATTATTTATTGGTGGAAATAATCAGGAAAGTATGGAATAAGTATTGCTCTCTGTTTACAGAAAGATCATAGTTTGCGGTCTAAATTTTTCAAAATAAATGAATGGTATTGAATTTGGCATGGTGAAGTTTTCTGGGGCTTTATATATTTGTACTCTCTTTTTATAGGATTTCAGTATATTATCTGTCTTAGCAAATATGGCTGGAAAGTTTGCAATTGGCGTTGCATTTGGCCTCATTTACCTTTACACAGCAGAACTGTATCCAACAGTTATACGGTAAGAACTTTAAAATAATTTGCCATATGTTTTTCATTATTTTGCTATTTCTTCCTTTCATTTGTTATGCTTTTGGGGCCAAATCCTGCACCCACTGAAGTCAACGGCAGTGTTCCAAGTGACTTTGCTAGTGTAGGATCAGTCTCGTTTTTGTTATAGAATTCTCTGGGTTTGGCTCCGCAGTAAATGCATTTATTTTCTGTTCCCCTCTACGTAGCCTGGTCCCACTGAGGTACAGGAAAAATGCTCAGTATTCTTAGCATTCAGTTCCCTCTTTCTGAATGTTCATGGTCATTAAGAATATGATTTATACTGAATGCTCAATATACTTTTTATTATATTTATAGAAACAACCAAGTTCACTATAAGATAAATTTAGATTAGCATAACTATATTTTTATAAGCATCTGTGCATTTCTAATTAATTGCTATATCTGATGTCACTCTCATTGGGCTTTGTTTCTTCTTGTCTTTCCTCCAGGTCACTTGCTGTAGGAAGTGGGAGCATGATGTGTCGTGTAGGGAGCATAGTTGCTCCTTTTTGTGTTTACCTGACTAGTGTTTGGATCTTCATGCCACAGGTATGTGTTTATTTTGATGGTCAAAATAATTGTTATCCATTTTACTGAGATTTAAAGTTGAAGTGCAGATATGTTCAAAAGGAAAGGGGGGAGGGATAGCTCAGTGGTTTGAGCACTAGCCTGCTAAACCCAGGGTTGTGAGTTCAATCCTTGAGGGGGCCTCTGGGGCAAAATCAGTACTTGGTCCTGCTAGTGAAAGCAGGGGGCTGGACTCAAAGACCTTTCACGGTCCCTTCCAGTTCTATGAGATAGGTATATCTCCATATATTATTATATTATTATTAAATATTCTCATTGTTAATTTAAATTCTCTGATTTTTAGCTAAATATTTTTAGGAATACGAATCTGAACTCAGGAGTGAGCCTCTGAGGCACTGAAATCTTCTGAACAGTTGATATTACAGGCACTTTAAAGAAGACAGACATATCTTGTATGCATTGAATACTGGTATAAAATTGTAACTATCTTTTGTATGAAGATGTACTGTATCATTTCATGTAATTTGGAATAAGTGTCTCATTCCTAAATTGAAAGTGTTTGTATTTAGTCAAGATCTTGATTGAGCAACCGTCTTTTCTCGTTGCCATCAAGCTCCTTTTGAAGAAGCAGAATAGCCGAACACAGATGATGGGGGAGGGAGCAAACATTAAATCCAGCTGATGATGACAAGATCCTCCATCTCTGTCAGTCCAGTGAAGCATAGATGCCATGTTAGATCACATGAGATGAACTGGAGCCCTCTCTATGGAGAACAAGCCTAGCAAATCTAAGCTCTCATGGACCACCAGCCTAACTATGATCAAAACATCCTGCTGATATGGAGTGCTAAAAAGAATAAGGACAGAAACAGCCAAATAGTGGGGCAGTGAGATGTTGAGGAGGTGGCATAGATGGGATAGTCAGAGCATAACCAGGTGAGAAATAACTCAAGAAGTGACTACAGAAGAAAATGATGCTCTCGTGATGCTCATTAGGACTCTGACAATCAACAAACCTTGGAATCAAGAGACGATATCTTTTTGTAGGTGGCTGCAATCTCATTCCACCATGTGATCCAACAGTCATCTGTAACTGTAACTGTCCCATGAAGATGAGATAGGGCAGTTTCTTTGTAGAAGAAATTGGGCACTTTCTTAGCATTACGTGGATTTTGGAGTTCATTTTGTCCAAAATATTTTAACAGTATACTTATATTCAGTGCATACAAGTTATCCCCTATTCTCTTTATGAAATCTATTATGTGTGCTGCTCAGAAATTCTACAATTGCTCAATCTTGCTTTTTCAGAAGGGGTAAGTTTAGGTTCATATACATAAATGGATAGAAATCTTATATTGAGGAATTAAACTGATAATGAGCTTATTTTACCCATTTTATTTTAAAAAAATTACTTTTACTTCTTTGAAAAAACTTTACAACTCACTTTTAATATCACAGCTTGTATGTGAATTACAGATGTAAAGAGGGTGAAAGCATATTGGCCTGAATTTTCAACCCAACCTCTCTTCCTGTGTTTCTGTTTTTGCGCACACACAGTTGGGTTTTCCTACAAAGGTAGAGTAGTGTCCATTTGATTTTAAAAATATAAAATCTACATTTGTGAATGCTAGAGACTGGTTTGAGAGACTGTCTGAAAACTTGGCCCATTATGTAAGTAACCTATGTCCAGTATTTTAGGAATCATTTGTGATGGTGGGGAAACAGAGTAGGAATGAATAAATAAATAATGTTCTTAGCAAGCACTCTTATCACACCAAAGAAATGAACCCAGAAAATACATGAAAAACAAGATCTGAAGAGCACGTAATCGTAGGAGAACAGTCTCCTTTGTCTCTTCTTCTTCCGTTCAGAATTTTGCTTTTCACTATCAGTGATAAGGTTCATCTGTTCAGAACTCCTTCAGTTAAAACACAGCTGGGGGAAAGTTTAAACATTTGAGAACACTGTAAGTGGCACTGCAAATATTTCAAATATGGACAACTCTCAGTACAATAAAAACAGTCACATACAGTGTGAAACTTTGTTACAATAGTGACTGTAAATGTATGTTTTCATAACAAACTTCTACCATCAGGCATTTGTAAGTTCACTAAAAACTTTGCCTTGGGCTGAAGCTTATCATGCAAGGTCTCAGCTAACACACATTTTTGGGTAAAATTTGAACAAAATAGATGAATTTTTTGAAATAGATTGACATAGGTTATGTTGATACAGTATATTGTTTATGCCACACATCTTATATTCCATTAAGTTTTTATTGCTACTCATTTTCATCATAACTCATTTTTGGCTCTGTCTCCCAAGAGTAATGCAAACCATTCCAAAGAATGCCAATAAATCTTGAAATACCCACAGTTGTCTAGAGAATTTGTGGTTTTAAAGTTTAAAGTAAGGCCCCAGTTCAGTAAAGCACTTGAGCTTGTGCTCTAGTGCCATGAACATCAAGAGAACTTAGTTAGCAAAAGTGTTTATGCACATAACTAATAGATTTTATTCCATATTTATCGAAAAATGTAAGGCATATGATATGTATGAGACACATCACCGATCCATTTGTTATACGAATAAAAACAATACACAAAAAGGTTTAAGACATTTATTATGAATAAGCAAAAGGCCAGATTGTGCACTAACACCCCACCCCCCCCCCTGCAATCTCACTGGTTTAAAACAGCACCACATGTAGCCCCCTCGCCCCCCCAATGAATTTGAACAAATAACAATGACTTAAATAATAAGCAGTTCTACAGCTTTCCATTTATATGACATTTTAAATGTCAATTCATTAATCCAATATCATCCAATTTATTCTTTTTTATCCTTTCTAGGAAATACCTCAAAAATACTTTATAGAGAGAGGTAGAGGAAGAGAATGAGAATGCTTTACAGCTCTGGGTACAGCAGCTCTCATATCAATAGGGGAAACTGACACATGAGAATGGAATAGAGTAAATAGCTGATAGCAAAGAGGAAGTGATTATGTTTGTAGAGTAGTTACAGTTAGGAGGGGAATAGATACATGCAGGGGCAGATTAGTGTATGAACCCATGGGGCCCATGTCCAGGGGCCCCGGCCCATTGGGGGGCCTCAGTAGGATCGCCGGAACTCCGCCTCACTCCCTGCTCCTCCTCTCTGCCCGTGGGGCCCTGCCGCCCTGTTCCTCCTCGTCCTTTTCCTCCTGAGGCCCCGCTCCCTGGCTAGGCCGGACGCAGGAGTTGTAGGATGAGCATGTTCCGCCCTGCCAAGCTTCCCCCCAGCCCCTCCCTTCCACGTGCAGCCACCCCCCCGTCCCTCTCTTTCCCCCCTCCCTCCTGCGCAGAACTGCCCCCATACTCCCAGCCACTCCTTTCCATGTGGAGCCACCCCCCAGACCTCTCTTTTCCCCCCTCCATCCTGCGCAGAGCTGCCCCCACATCCCCAGCCCCTCTCCCTCCTGCGCGGAGCTGCCCCCCCCAGTCCTTCTCCTTCCCCCCTCCCTCCTGTGTGGAGCTGTCCCCCTCCCAGCCCCTCTTCTTCCCCCCATGTTACACATGGGTATAGTAAAACACACAGAGGTTAAGTGAATTGCCTACAGTCAACCACAAAGTGAATCAAGTATCACTGCTAGTTAGAAAACTCAAAAGTCCAGCCTGCCAGGCTCCAACTCTTACCAATAGACAATACTGTTTTAATAGAAAACCTCATGTCTCAATATTTGGCACTTAGGCAGAGTTCTCTGGCATAATGCTGTATTATATGTGCAGACAGCTACAGCTGTCCACACTCACTCACCTGAAACTCAGGTTCCAAAACTACTGTCACAAATATCAGCAGGGTTATTAATTCAAAACCAAACAATTTATTGTCAACAAGGAGTTGGGGTGACCGAGAGCAGCCCCCAGCCCGTGTCCCTGCCCCCCAGGGTGTGCTATCCAGGACATGTGGAGGGTCCAGGGCTCCCCACAGCAGCCCAGGCTCCCTGGGTGTCTTTTACCATGGCTCGACTTCCGGCCAGGCCAGGAAGCAAGGGCATGGGGGGAAGGGGAGAAACAGGGGGCGGGACCCCATGGTGGGATGTCGGGGGGGGCCCAATGTTCCTTGTGCCCAGGGCCCCAATAAATCTTAATCTGCCTCTGGATAGATGTGCTTAATGGGGGCATGGGGAGCGTGAGTATGATTCAGAATGAATTGGAGACTAACTGGAACAGGACGGTGGGATTTCCAAAAGCATTCAGCACTGGCCTACTCCTGTTCCCACTGAAATGACGGGAGCCTGATTTGCATTTATACTAAGACTCTTTTGCACCACAGTGGTATTGTAAAGATGCTTTAAAGTGGGAGTACATTTCATTTACACACACTTTCAGCCTTTTGCACTGTGTAAAGAAACCTTAGTGTAGATGAGAATCCGGACCTAGAAATTTTACCATTGACATCAGTGTGACCAGGAAAAGGCCAAACCTGAGCACTTTTGGAAATTCCACCTAAGAGTTTAAAGGCAAGTTCTAAACAGAGGCAGTGTGTGGAGATTTCCAGACAGTCAATGTGGCAACACAGGACAGAATGACTCTTAACTATGGAGAATTGACTACAGGATAAGTGAACAATTTACAGCTTCAAAAGCATCCATTGGATGCTTTTACAGATTGTGTTATTTTTTTCAACATTTGTGGTATAACAGTAACATTATGATGACAGAAAAAATGAGGGAGCTGACAGCTCTTTTCAAGGAAAATATTGAAAAATATTAAAGATGGGATCTAGTAGTTAGTGTATACAATTAATCCTCCCCTTGAAATAATCACTTCACTGATATCCCTCCTATAACTGTATATCTGCCTGCAGAGACCTCCTCCAGTCTGGCATTCATTCCTGCTGTAGTAGTAATGTTAGCCTTCTTTTCTAATTCTTCATTGTAGGAATGTAATGGTTTTACTTTCATTGTAGTACATAGCATTCAACAGTATTTTGCTTAATTTTTTACTCTTTTAGCTTCTGTACTCAATATGAGTGTAAGAGAGAGAGTGTTTGAAACAGAGGTAATTCTGCTTCTCCCAGAGGATTGCTTAAGACAATTGGCGGCTCTGGCCCTGGGGGGTCATACACAGCTTGGTGTTTCTAACAGAAAATAACTCCGGTCAAGTTACTGCTGAGAGTTCAATTTTGAAATCTCCTTTCTGACTTCCAAAGAGCTATTTTCATTTAGAATTAGGTGATGGTTGCCTGCCAGTGTGCCTATATCTGTCTGAAGTGCTGTGTTATGAAAGTCATAGCCACAGCCTTTCATATGTTCTCTCTCATGTTCAGAGGGAAAGTATTAAACAAAATGGATCAGCGCTTGGGATCAGTACAGAGCAAGTTGAGGATATCACAGTATGAAAATGCACAGCATAACAGTTGTAAAACAGAAAAAGAAGCCCGCCAGAAATAGTGTATTAAAGACATGTATTTACAGAGAAGTAGAGTGAGAGCATAGGGAGCATAATGGGATAAGATTGAAGATTAGTGTGTTAATGCCTGTACAATGCTTTGAAGATGTTAATTGCTAAGTATTATCATTCTTATTGAACAATAAAAATTAAAAGAGAAAACAAGGAAGAATTTTAAAAAGTACCAATTGTCCAGAGCAGTGGTTTTCAACCTGCGGTCCATAGACCCTGGGGGGTCTACAGACTATAAGGCCTTGGCTACACTGGCGCTGTACAGCGCTGCAACTTGCTGCGCTCAGGGGTGTGAAAACGCCCCCCCTCCCCGAGCGCAGCAAGTACAGCGCTGTAAAGCACCAGTGTAATCAGTGCCTGCAGCGCTGCACGCTCGCTCGCTGCGCTGCAAGCTACTCCCCTCGGAGAGGTGGAGTACATACAGTGCTGCAAGAGCTCTCTTGCAGTGCTGGCGGCGCGACTACACTCACGCTGTGAAGTCCCGAGTGTAGCCAAGGCCTATGTCTAAGGGGACCGTGAAAGGTGACTATGAAAATAAAGTTTCAGATCCAAGAAAAGGCATTCCATTTTTCTGATGGATCAAAAGTACAGTATGTGAATTCTATGGTGGGAGTCTGCAGACCACAGGTTGAATTTCCACAGAGGTCTACCCCTCCATTCAGAAAGTTTTAGGGGTCTGCAAATGAAAAAAGGTTGAAAGCCACTGGTCCAGAGCAACAAATTGATGGGAAATCATCTATTGTTCTTTGAGATGGCATCTTCCTGCATGTGTGCACCTAGCACAATGGATCCTGACCCTGACTGTGGTCTTTGGCTACTACCACAATAAAATAAAATAATGATGATAATAATAATAGTACACTCTGAAATCACAGTGCACATACCCAGATCATAGACGCAATGCATGGGTCAGTTAGAAGCCGGGCCCCTGTCAGCTTTCTCTCTCTGACTCAGGACATCATTCCTATTCAGAACAGCACATAAATATGTACTTAAGCATCTTCCTGCATAGGAATGGACTTAAGTGTTTCTTTAATCAGGATCTCTATGATCATAGTTAAGAGATCCTGACCTACAGCGTGCACTGACGAAAGGTGCCCAAAATATGATTATGGGTAGAGTAGGTAGACGAAGAGCCAGGTCTACAGCTTCTTTTTCTCCCTCTGAGTGACAGCAGAGAAGTTGTAGTCCAATAAAAATGCTTAAATTCATTTTACATTTAATCTTACAATTACTTTTAAAATTACTATCTGCTCAAGAAAATAGTTTTCCGATGAAGTTGCATTCTGTTCACTTCTGCAAAGTTGTTCCTGCTTACACTGGAGCTGTATTTAGCTCGTTGTGTAAAACATTTTACTTGGTCTGTGTTAACTTTGATGGACAATCTGTCATTTATTTATGTGTTTGGTTTTGTTTTATTTTATTTTAGCAGTTGCAGCAGGGAACATTTAAGACTTTTGATCTTTGGTTTTCATTGAAGTTCATTGTGTACCCAAATTTTAAAGTATCTTCGCAAGCAAGACCAATGTTTTCCATGAACCGAAAGACATGTTTATCCCTTACATTAATTGTTTGTTTCTTCCAGTTGCTTGTTGGAATCATGGCCTTTCTGAGCGGAATGCTAACATTAATGCTCCCAGAAACTCTTGGAAAACCATTGACTAATACTTTGGCGGAAGCTGCAGAACTGGGAACAAACAAGAACAGCTGTTTGGGAAAATCACCCCCAGCACAGACTGGTGCAGTGTTAGAAAAGATAGAGATGCATAGCCAAGAGTCACACAGCACTGATGAATAAAGCAACATCAAGATTGCTGTCACCAGTTTTAATCCTCATTAATTCTATAAGACCATTTTATTAGAGCAACCTGACCATGTTATTAATGCACGCGTCTCTTAATTTGTATGCAATCTTGCCTTTTCTAAAGGGCAAATATTAAAAGGTCTGGTAGAAAATTTGAAAGGATTTTTAGAGCCATTCTCAAACTTAATCGTACTTTTAAAAATCTGGTTAATTTGCTTTGACTAGTAGGAGTGATTATTGTTCATTTGGAAGATACCAGGTTTTTCCAGATTCACATAATATTTCCTTTCACTGCTTTAGATTTTCTGTAGCTGTGCTGCTAATCGCATCATGAAATCCCCTGTCAATAATTGCCATATTACAACTGACAGACACAGACTTGTGACTTATTAACATGGTAAACTCAAGCACACACTACTAATTCAACAGAAAAGGCTCTTAATTACTGTGGGAGGTTAAACAGAAATAAAGATTTCTGTTTTTCACACTTTCTTCTGAAGAAACTGCCATTGCTAAAAATAAAAATATTCTATGCAACAGCTTCTGACAAAAAAATCATTTTCAATTTGCAGAATGTGCAAATAGTATGAGTACTATTCATTTTGTTTAATGTCAAATGTATTTTTTGTTATTGATTTAGAGAGAAAACTGCTTTGGGATTCTGTTGCAGTATCAGTAAAGTCTGTGTATACAGATAAAATCTGGTATTTTTGAAAACCGTATTCATTCCAGACTGTTACGTTAAATGGTCATTTCCATTCAGATCTATCATCAGTTTCTTTATATCATCCTAGGGTAAAACCAACCCCTGTGCAAAGCATCCACACAAGGCTTATGTATCTTTTTAGTGCTCAAAATAGGATTTAAGTAGAACTTAAGTAATGCATGGGCCTTGTGCAGGGCTGGGCACTTAGGCTCAGATCCTCAAAAGTATTTAGGTGCCTGATCCCAATAGGAGTTAGGTGCCTAAATACCTTTGAGGAGTTGGGCCTTAGTGAATAAGTGATATATAACTGCTAGCATCAAAAGGTTATTTTTCTCATTGACCATCTATTTGTAGTTCCATTTATTCAACACTATACAGAACCAAATGCTAAAAAAATTGATTTTTGGTGGCAGAAACTTATCAACCATTAGAAATGGATGCAATAGTCACTAATTCCTGCAGAAGCCTGTGAAACATCCAGAGCTGGTGCTAGCCCATTGGGAATCCTAAGCAGAAATATTTTTGCTCCCCCCGCCCCAACACTAAGACAGCAAGTTCTTATAATAAAAAGTGAAGGAGGGCCCCCCTTGAGCTGTTTGTGGCCCTATGCAATTGCTTAGTCTGCTTATGCCTAACGCCGGCTCTGAAAACATCCCCGTTATATCACTCGTGCTGATACACGTGAGTGATGGAGACTGTAGAAAACACTAACAGGGATAGATTGAGGACATCATTTCACTCTAGATGCTATTTTTATAATTTTCTATCCCAGCCCTCCCGTTTTAGTCTACCTCTAGAGCTAGCAATTTCTTCCATACCTGTGCAGCCTTCTGTATTGTGCATAAAGAGTGTACATGCTATGCAAGTAATGGTTTGGACTCTGCTCATGATTACATCTGTACAAGTCCTCTGACTTCAGTGAGTTCTGAAAGCAGAATGATTCAATATCTCTATGCCTCTCTAACAGGAAACAAAGCATCTCTCTTTAGTTACAGCACTGTCCTGGAGTTCAAAGTATAGAATCCTAGAAGATTAGGGTTGGAAGAGACCTCAGGAGTCCATCTAGTCCAAACCCCTGCTCAAAGCAGGACCAACACCCACCAAATCATCTCAGCCAGGGCTTTGTCAAGATGGGTCTTAAAAACTTCTAAGGATGGAGATTCCACCACCTCCCTAGGTAACCCATTCCAGTGCTTCACCACCCTCCTAGTGAAATAGTGTTTCCTAATATCCAACCTAGACCTCCCCCACTGCAATTTGAGACCATTGCTCCTTGTTCTGTCATCTGCCACCACTGAGATCAGCTGAGCTCCATCCTCTTTGGAACCCCCTTCAGATAGTTGAAGGCTGCTATCAAATCCCCCCTCACTCTTCTCTTCTGCAGACTAAACAAGCCCAGTTCCCTCAGCCTTTCCCCTTTACGGGGTGTTTTATAGTGCAGGAGGGAAACAGCATAATATAATTCTAACAGGGAAGTAAATTGATATTCTCTGATATTACAGCTGCCAGTGCCACTGTTAATTAAAAGTTTAGGTTGTTACACGTTGCCAAATGCTGTCTTGGAATACATGGTCCACTGTATAATGACATCTTGAGGACTAAGAGTACTAAAGCTACTCCTTAATCCTGACCATATATGGAGCATTACAATATACTTCTAACAAGCTATTAGAACAAAACTAAAGTAAGTTCCAGGACTAAGGTGACTACACGAAAAATCAATTTATGTCTGCACCAATCAAAGTCAGTGAATGGCATAAATTCTATTGACTTAAGTGAGTCAGGACCAGACCCTTGTTCAAAATCTGTAAAATAAAGAAGGAAATTAAACACAGTACTTAAATACCCAAAATAGTTTAAACATTTCCATTGCTATTACTGGAAAGCTGGGTAAAACATTAGGGGCTGCAATTTTAATGCTAATTGCAACAGAAAATTCAGCCTGGTGTCAAAGTACTGGTACTAGTATCAAGATGGGAAGGTCAGAACTTTAGTAAGGAGCATAGACAACAGAATGATAGTTCTAGATATATTTTTAGGTAAGAAATTTAAGCATTTCGTGGATGTAAATACACCAAAACAACCTCAGAAAAATGCAGGGACTCAATCAACCTAGGAGATGAGCATGAGCAACTTCCATTGAAATCAATAGGAGTTGTGCATGGACATCTCCCATGGATGATGGGACCCCAGAACTTGTCTTTAAAAGAGCTGTAGGAATCTCCTGCTGTTCCCTGTGTCTTTGGCTGCAACTCTCATCTTCCTATCTTGACAGGCTGACAGCATGATTGCTTCCTGCTTCACTATTTCATATTTAAATTATGTACAAGGTCCAATACACTTTAACAAAGTAATCAATTATTAGTGATTTTGAGCCAATTCCTGTTTGCATTGAAGTCAATGGGAGTTTTGTCTTTGATTCTAACAGAACCAGAATTTTGCCCCAAAGGCCTGAGGAACCATGTTGAGATGAAGACCAGAGGATTAGTTATTGAATGGAGAAGAGTTGGCTTTCTAAAATAAATCTTGAGACTTGGGGGTGCAATTGGGTACTCTTTTCTTTCAATTGAAGAAAAATGGCAATTGTTTTTTCAAATAGGGAAACCACAGCTGTTTATGTACCTCCCTGTTTGTAGCATTTCCAAAAGTTTTTGTGTTTAGCAAGGATTGTACTACTGACAAAAGTATGTTTGACACTAGTATTACATTATAAATATTACATAGCATAAATGTGGAGAGAGAGTTTCTCAAACATTTTTTCAAAGGATCTGGACCTTCTTTAAAGAGAGCCTTGATTTTGAGAATAATAATTTCTAATCCTTTGGGGGCATATTTTCCTCTCAATGCTCATGAGAAAAATCCCATTAACGGTGTCTCTTATTTTCTCCTTAATCTCAATAGTGGGTCAATTATATCTCACTAATTAATGGTTCTGACTGTTCCTGATGATTTATAACCTATTTCCTTTTAATTGTGGTTCATCATGATTGTCGGTCATTTTGGCTGTAAGATGTTTACATCCTAAAAATGATATCACATTGTATCATATAACAGTGAGGGTTATCAGACTAATACTTCCTGGGTGAATGAGTGCAATGATTAACATTTGTTGAATTCTAACTGAAGAAAAATAATAAGGTAATATGCTTGATATTTTAAATCAAATGCATTTTTTAAACTAAGCTTTAAGATGTATTTTCTAATTTAATGTCTGACTTTAATGCCTTTTTATACATTTTGGTAGTTTAAATCAACTATGGGAAAAATAGCTATGCAAACTACGTACACTATGGGCTAAGTCCAGTGGGCTGTGCATTGAACGTGTCAATAGCAGACGGAATCCCCCCTCTATGTGATTGTGTAGCTGGTTCACAGAGACTGAAGAAGGCCCACATTCCCAACTCTGGGGCGAGTGGGACTAGAGGATTCTCTGGCCTTGCCCTGCTGCTTCCTCATTTTATGCCCACTCATCCCCTGTATTCTGTCATGCAGGGACCCTCCACAGGGTTTGGCTCTGCACCATCTCGGGGCTATTCACCCATTTTATGGCCTTCCAAAATCCAGCCTCACCTTGTACAGCAGATCTATACTGCTAGAGGCCTCTGTGGGTACTGGATTTATCCAATGTATGTGTCAAATGTACTTCTAAGATACTTGCCTAGATCTCATAACAAGTATAAAGGATAGAAAAGATTAAAAGACTAGTTATGAATTTAAACAATAACAAGGTTATCTGTGATATCAAGAGAAATTCCTGTTGTACGCAATAAAACAACACCCATATTGTTGAATCACTCATGAAAAAAGGTTAAGGGAAATCCATATATGGTAGTTATTCTTGCAGTTGGTTTGTGATGTCAATTCTATATACCAGGCATTTTGATAATAGGTGAGGGACATATATACTGTTCTAATTGACCTTGTCTACTGTGTTAAATGCAGCATACATGAATTTAATACAATATGCATTATCAGGGCAATAGAATTTTGTTTTTCCATGTATGTATTTATCATCTCAAAGTATGTAGAACAATAAAGTGGAATATGCATTTAATCTTTACCACCATGGCTTCAGAGGCAGTCGTGCACTTTTATTTTTCCCTTATATAGTCATTCATATGCACTGGTGTTATAAACTCATTCTGAGGAACTATATTAACATCTGGAAGGTCTATAGAATGATTTCCTTCAGGGACACTGTACTGTATTATGGTTTTTGCATGCTTTGGGTTGACAATTACCACTTGTGTCTCTTCGTCATTTGTGTTTGCTGTTAGAAGGCAATGTCAGCTGTGAGCTATACAATATAATAAGATCCAAAATTGTCACTTTGTATCACTCTGAAGCCTATTATGTCTGTAGAGTCCTAAACCATTGTGATATCAGAGGTACCACAACCAATCCACACTCTTACTCTTCAGCTAATTTGCATGTAACTGTTTCTTTGGTTTTAGGAGGGAGACTGCACAGATGGTCGATTGGTTGGTCCAACTGCCACACCCATCCATGGCCCCACAAAGTCGCGAGACCTCCTCGTCAACCTCCTCCTGGCTCTGGCCAAAGTTACCATCTATAATACCAGGAGGAGGATGTTAGACGAGGGGGTGCTATGCGACTGTGGGGCCTATTTCCGTACCTCCCTGGTCTCACGCCTCCGGGCAGAGTTCCACTGGGCAGCGTCCGCTGGCTCCCTTGCCACCTTTGAGGAGCAGTGGGCACTGTCCGGAGTTCTCTGCTCGGTGTTCCCGTCCGGCACCCTTATTTTGAACCTTTGACCATCACTCCTCTCCCTGTTTTCTCATTAGTTGTCCCAAGAGTTTGGTTGGTTCCTGGGTCCAGTGATCCCTCCCACTAGGCGGGGGAAGGGGCCTTTAGAAGTGGGCGGGCTTGTGCCCACCCACCTCCCAGGTTTTTCCAATAAGGCCACACCCATGTGCCCAACTGTCATCCACACAATTCCACACAGCTCTCCTTACACACAAATCAACACAACCATCCACACATCACAACCAGCACACACACCACAACCAGCATACACAATAACCCCAAAAACACATAGTCCCTATCACAGCACACACCCCTCATTCACCACCTGCACAAATCAACACACATCTCCCAGCACAACGCCTCCTAGACACAGATCAACACAACCACCCACACAACATAACCAGCATACAAATGGGATTCACACTCTTACTGTCAAATTTTTAAGTTTTTCAGTTATTTTTGCTTTTTATACACAACTTTATTAATTACATCCATGTGATTGTGCAGGCTTTCAGCTACTAGTAGAATGTGATCCTTTTCTGCCAAGGCTTGATATAAACTTGCCATTGTAGAAGTCTCTCAGCCAAATTCAGTAGTGACAAAAATGGCTATATTGTTGTATGATGGGCTTGAGGTGGTCACAAAGCATCAATTTGGCATTCAGTGGGCGTGGAAAATGTATCACTTAAACACAGAGGGGCAAGAGGGAGTGTGATGGCATGTCTGCCCCACACTGGCAGATAAGGGGTTAATAGAGCCCTAGGGAGCAAAAAGCAGCCAATAAGGGTGGGGGGGCTATGAGGAATAGCCAATCAGGGCCCAACATGCCCATATAAAAAGAGCTGCAAGGCAGAGCAAGGTCAATAGCTACCTGGAGCTTGGGGAGGGAGGATTGTCTGGAGTAGGCTGCAATTCTGTAGCACTTTGGACAGAGCAGTGCAGGCAGGAGAAGAGAAGGAGCTCCAGATGGGCTGCTGAGACTGAGGAGGGTGCTTTGGCCATGGGGAAGTGGTCCAGGGAAATTCAGTGAGAGTAGAAGCAAAGGAACGCAGTAAGTTACTGTGGTCTGGAGAGTCCCTGGGCTGGGACCTGGAGTAGTGGGCAGGCCCAGGTCCCCCACACTCGCCACTGGGGAAGCATCTGGACTAGGAGCTAAACCCCCCTGGAAGGGGGGGAACATGGCCAGTGTCACAGTTGGGGGGTCAAGCCACAAAGAAGACACTGTGGTTCCTGAGGTTGCGAGAGGGGCTGTAGGCAGATGGCAGAGATTGGATGACGGTGTGCAGACCACGGATGAGGGCATCGGCCTCAAGCTAATCCCCAAGACTGCCAGCAGGAGGTGACAGGCCAGCATGGTGAATGATGCACACTGTGATGGGGGGGTATATGGTAGCAGGAAAACAGGAGAGTATAAGACAGGGGTTCTCAAACTGGGGGTTGGGACCCCTCAGGGGTCCTGAGGTTATTACATGGGGGGTCACAAGCTGTCAGCCTCCACCCCAAACCCTGCTTTGAATCCAGCATTTATAATGGTGTTAAATATATTAAAAGGTGTTTTTAATTTATAAGTGGGTCAGAGGCTTGCTATGTGAAAGGGGTCACTAGTACAAAAGTTTGAGAACCATTGGTATAAGATAAAGCAACCTGTAGACCTACCTTTCCTGTTGTCCCTCACTAGTCCAGCAGTGCATAAGTTACATTTATTTTCCACTGAATGCCAAATTGGTGTATGTTATACTACTTTCCACTGACATATACTTCCAAGTGTTTGTGTCATCACCAAATTTTGTCCTTTCTGTTTTATCTGTACTTTATCTGTACTTGCCAGATGCCAATTAGTGGTGTTTAGGTTCAACTCCTGAAGTAAACTGAAAGATACTGGTAGAAAAAATGTATGTAGAAGACAAAAAGTATTAAGTGGAGCAAATATCCCAAGCCTGTTCAGAGACCTGTTTGTTAAAGATTAGGGCCTTGATTCTCCTCTCACACCAGTTTTACACACACAATTCCATTGAGTTCAGTGACATAACTGCTGATTTACATCAGTGTAAATAAGAGAAGAATCAAGCCCAAGGAATGTACCTCAATTAGGAAAGTTCCCATTGAAAGACACCTAGGATGTTGGCAAATGCAGAGTAACAGAATTTAGCCTGGACTGCCAGTGCTTAAAGCATGCTCGGTTGCAGACCTGGGTAATAAATTTTTGAAAAAGCTGCCAGGTGTCTGAGGGGCACAGGGGAAAACTCCCTTGGATTGACTGCTTTCCTCATTTGCTACCTCCTGGAGAAAAGCAGCCAATTAGGGCTGCTGCAGGAGGCAGGCAGACCTCTCTCCCCCTCCCCACTCAGGAGCCAACAACATTGTCACAGGAGGGGAAATTGGAGGAGTGAGCAGAAAGAGCCCACCAGCTCAGAACGGCTCCACTCCCTCTTCTCCCCGCGCCTCCTGTGAGCAAAGGAGACAGAATGTCTCGCTGCTCCTCCCCACTCCCTGCAACATCCAACCTGGCAAGAGGGGACTCTGCTACAGCCCCACTTGGCCTGGCACAGGGGATGAAGAACTCCAGATGTGAGAAAATGAGACCCAGAGGATCAGACATAGTGGTAAGTACAGTGGTAGTTGGTCAGTGTGGTAGCAGTTGGGGTGAGGAACTGGAGCCAGAGATTGGAGCCAGAGTCAGGAATAGGTTGAAAGCAAAGCAAGAGTGGGGCTAAGAGCTAGGCTGGAGCAGGACTTGAGCAGGCCAAGGCCTATGACGTCTGTCACCACAATCAGGCAGGGAAGAGTTCCAAGCCCTGTAGTGACATGGGGGCAGAGTGAGGGGCTGTTGCTCCTGTGAGGCTTATATACCTGCCTTGAGAGTCACCAGACCAGCTTCCGGCTTGTGGATTGGCTACAGCCAAGCACAGGAATGACTCATCACTACATGTGGATTAATCAGACTCCTGTTCAGGGATAACTCATCACTTCACATCAGGAGTTGCATGAGGAGCAGAGTTGAGGCTGGTGCGTAGGCAGAACTGATGAGAGATTGAAGGGGGCAGAATAGATGTGGAAACAGAACTGATGGGCTAGAGTGAACTGTGGGGACAGAATTGATTTTGGCATTGGGAGCAGAATTAATTGCTGAATGGGATGGGCAGACATGGGTGTAATGATAGTCCCTATGTGCTTTTTTCAGGCCACTTTATGCATGCATACTGCATCATAAAAAAGACATGAGCAGCAATGGAAGACACAATCTGTGGAACTAGTATGTATAGCTAATTCTTGACAAATAGTGCAGAAATCTTTTGTAAATGACTGTTAGAAGAACCTTTATGCTCAAGAAAACAAGTTACACTTCCATTCATTAATATAGTTTAATCACAACGGTTTCTGAATACAAATGACCCTTTCAAAGAAATTCTACAGATACTATACTTCAAAAAGTGCATAGATAATGTGGTAGGTCTCATCTAAACCAACATATTGTTTAGCTGCATTACTTTCTCCTATGGAGTCTTGTATAATACTCAGATGTTTGTTGCAGATAAAGAGGATCCACCCAGAGGAGTCTGGTTGTTAGTGTTACCCTCTGATATGTCTTGTGGCAGATGAACTGACTGTCATAGTTGTTTGTAGTGTTGTTGTAGCCATGTTGGTCCCAGGATATCAGACACACAAGGTGGGTGAGGTAATCTCTTTTATTTAGAAGTTAGTCCAATAAAAGATATTCCCTCACCCGCTTTGTGTCTCTGATTATCTGAGGACAGAACAGACTATATCAGCTTTATGGGAAATTTTATAACATCCTATCACCATTGTTTGATTAGAAAGAAAAGTAGCTTCAGTTATACTGACATGATGCCTAAGAAGCCAAGAATCACCAGATCTTTGTGTTAAATACAATCATAAGTCATCTTAATATTTAAGGCAATATTCCTATCATCTCACTCTGTCTTGAGAGTATTCCCCCAAGACTGAATAAATGTCATCTGCAAGTGAACAGTAAAATGATCAGCATTGGAATCTTTAGTGGGAGCTACTCTTCTAAAAATAACTAGCCACTCATGTTGACTTTCATGATCTTGGAGCTGCTCAAAGAAGAAATGGCACAGAAGGACTCCATTCTCTTCTTGGGGATTAGAAACAGGTTCACAGACCCTCATATATGTACTGGTGACTAAAGAATACAGGGGAGAAGAGGATCAGAAAGTTGAACTGCACCTCTCTGAAGCACTGTCCCAGCTGAGTTAATGGTCACTGTGGTGCTCAAACATTTCAACACTCAAATATTGTTCTGAAACAGAATCTCAGCCCCACATGCTTTCAGTCCTGCCATTGAATCATATTCCCACCTAATGCCTGGCTATCTACCCTGAATGATCCAAAAATGACTTGCATTTAGTTAGTGAAAGAGCCACTATTATTGATCCTGAGAGGAAGTTTAAGTGTAAGTACATTCATAGATTCCAAGGCCAGAAGGGACAATTGTGATCATCTAGCCTGAATTCTTGTATAGTACGGGCTGTGCTACTCTTGATGGGCTGCTCACAAACAGGGAAGAATTGGTAGGGGAACATAGAAGTGGGTGACAGCCTGGGCAGCAGTGACCAGTTCAGGATCCTGACAAAAAGAAAGCAGCAGAATATGGACCCTGGACTTCAGAAAAGCAGACTTTGACTCCCTCAGGGAACTGATGGGCAGGATCCTATAGCTAATATGAGGGGGAAAGGAGTCCAGGAGAGCTGGCTGTATTTTAAAGAAACCTTATTGAGGGTGCAGGAACAAACCATCCTGATGTGCAGAAATAATAGCAAATATGGCAGCCGACCAGCTTGGCTTAACAGAGAAATATTCTGTGTTCTTAAACACAAAAAGGAAGCTTACAAGAAGTGGAAATTTGGACAGATGAGTAGGGAGGAGTATAAAAATATTGCTTGCGCATGCAGGGGTCTAATCAGGAAGGCCAAAGCACAATTGGAATTGCAGCTAGCAAGGGATAAGAAGGGTTTCTACAGGTATGTTATCAACAAGTAGAAGGTCAGGAAAAGTATGGGACCGTTATTGAATGGGGGAAGCAACCTAGTGACAGATGATGTGGAAAAAGCTGAAGTACTCAATGCTTTTTTTGCCTCAGTCTTCATAGACAAGGTCAGCTCCCAGACTGCTGCACTGGGCAGCGCAGTATGGGGAGGAGGTGAGCAGCCCTCAGTGGTGAAAGAACAGGTTAAGGACCATTTAGGAAAGCTGGACATGCACAAGTCCATGGGACTGGATCTAATACATCCGAAGGTGCTGAGGGAGTTGGCTGATTGCAGAGCCACGTGATTGCCGAGCCATTGGCCATTATCTTTGAAAACTCATGGCAATCAGGGGAGGTCCCGGAAAATTGGAAAAAGGAAAATATAGTGCCCATCTTTAAAAAGGGAAAGAAGGAGAATCCAGGGAACTACAGACCAGTCAGCCTCACCTCAGTCCCTGGAAAAATCATAGAGCAGGTCCTCAAGAAATCCATTTTGAAGCATTTGGAGGACAGGAAGGTGATCAGGAACAGTCAATATGGATTCACCAAGGGCAAGTCAGGCCTGACCAACCTGATTGCCTTCTATGATGAGATAACTGGCTCTGTGGATATGGGGAAAGCGGTGGACGTGATATATCTTGACTTTAGCAAAGCTTTTGATACAATCTCCCACAGTATTCTTTTCAGCAAGTTAAAGAAGTATGGGCTGGATGAATGGACTATAAGGTGGATAGAAAGCTGGCTAGATTGTTGGGCTCAATGGGTAGTGATCAATGGCTCGAGTCCAGCGGAGGGCAATGACAATGATTAGGGAGCTGGGGCACATGACTTATGAAGAGAGGCTGAGGGAACTGAGCTTATTTAGTCTGCAGAAGAGAAGAGAGAGAGGGGATTTGATAGCAGCCTTCAACTACCTGAAAGGAGGTTCCAATGAGGATGGAGCTAGGTTGTTCAGTGGTGGCAGATGACAGAACAAGAAGCAATGGTCTCAAGTTGCAGTGGGGGAGATCTAGGTTTGGATATTAGGAATATTTCACTAGGAGGGTGGTGAAGCACTGGATGGGTTACCTAGGGAGGTGGTGGAATCAAAAAACCTCTAAGGATGCAAAGGCCCATCTTGACAAAGCCCTGGCTGGGATGATTTAGTTGGGATTAATCCTGCTTTGAGCAGGGGTTTGGACTAGATGACCTCCCTGAGGTCTCTTCCAACCCTAATCTTCTGTGATTCTACATAGGCCATAGAACTTCCCCAAAACAATTCCAAGAGCAGATCTTTTAGAAAAACATCCAATCTTGATTTAAAAATGGTCAGTGATGGATAATCCTCCACAACCCTTGGTCAATTGTTCCAGTGGTTAATTATTCTTGCGGTTAAAAATTTACACCTTATTTCCAGTCTGAATTTGCCTAGTTTCAACTTCCAGCCATTGAATCATGTTATACCTTTCACTGCTAGATTGAAGAGCCCTTAGTTAAATATTTTTTCTCTATGTAGGTTCTTACGGACTATAGTCAAGTCACCCCTTCACCTTCTCTTTATTAAGTTAAATAGATTGAGCTCCTTGAGTCTATCACTATAAGGCATGTTTTCTAATCGCTAAATCATTCTGGTGCCCACAATATAAGAACTGGACATAACATCCCAGCAGTGGTTGCACCAGTGCCAAATATAGAGATAAAATAATCTCTCTACTCTTAAGCGATATTCCCATATTTATGCATCCCAGGATCACATTAGCTTTTTTGGCCACAGGGTCACACTGTGGAGCTCATGTTCAGCTGATCATCCACCATAATCCCCAAATCTTTTTCAGAGTCACTGCTTCCAGGATTCAGTTCCCCATTGTGTAAGTGTGGCCTGCTTTCTTTGTTCCTAGATACATACTGTGACGCGTTCCCCCTGGGGTGGCACCTGGAACTGGGGTACCGCTGAGCCTGTTAGGGGAAAGGGGAATTAAAAGGGCTAAAGGACCCCTGCTAATGACAGAAGTTTGGCAATCCCTGATTTACCTATGGTCTCAGTGAAAAGAAGAGGGACAAAATTAAAGGTGAACGAGAAGACAGTTTATTGGGTACAGCTAAGTAAAGAACACTCGGTGGTTTGGAATCAAGGGCCCACACCCTCTAGCCCTTACACATGTTATGGACTAACAGTCAAGAAATCTATATGTTGCAGACGAGACATCAGTCACAGAGGGAGGGTCATGTACTACCGATTGCCTCAGCTCTGGTGTGATGGACAACCCAGACTTTCTACTGTGATTGGTGATGGTGATGTTCACAGGAGGAACACGGATCAAATCGGCTGCTGAACCAGGATCCCTCAATCTCAGGTAAGTAGGGACAAGTTGGTGCGTAGCCTCTCGGAAACTGCTCATGATGACTGATGCGGACAGGGTTGCCACCATGATGGACAGCACCCTATAGCCTGTGAGAGGAGCTTATATACTCTCTTGTCTCCGGGCAGAATTGCCAGATCATGAACATGGCTTCCAAACAACAACTTTACAGAATTCAATATGGTGATTGTGAACAAAATTTTAAAACAATACCATAACATAGTACAGTTAGAATACATAACACAACAATTTTCCCGTATAGTTTCCTCTCCTTGACGGTATGAAGGACTTTGTCTTCAACGCCATCACAACAAACTGAGACTAGTTTAAAAGAGGGAACTGATATATAACTGTGACTATATTTAATTTTTCTTTTTATCCAAAACATGAGGGTAGTTATATAAATAATAATCACTGATTGGATGACCAACACAATGATTACTAGGTGTAACAGGATGTTCCAGAATTGATTAAAATCTACTGAGCCATTCAATAAATCTTCCCACCAATGGAAAGAGGCAGTGTCACTTTGTATCCTTTTTAATATCCTCTTAATTTGATTAGAAGAGTGATACACAGTAACCATCACTTCCCGGCTTTCCTGTTGTAATCGCTTTAAATGCTGCTTCCTGCCAGAGTGCAACATTAACTGTTTCAAGGCAGCAATATTAACTCCTAAATGAATGGGCTCTAAATGCGTATATAAAACATAATGTATGTTGACAGTTTGAACAGAGATTTGGAGCCTTATAAAATTAACATAACAACATATGATGGAGAAAACTGAACATAGACACAAATTAGTATAAGGGTTATGAGAGCTCTTAAAATAGGAATTTACTAAGAACTCCCTGCACCAGTTTATCAAGCATATGCCCGTAGAATTAACCAATACCAATTCTGAGCTGTTAAAGTTGGGCGGATGGAGATTATAGTTACATTTGCCCTCATTAGGATTTAAACAGGTTTGAGAGGTCCCCAAAACTCCAGAGTCACATGAACATGGCTTCCAAACAACAACTTTACAGAATTCAATATGGTGATTGTGAACAAAATTTTAAAACAATAATACCCAATCCTTTCTCCTCTAAACAGGATTGTAAATTGTAAATTGACACCTTGGTAGGCTCCATCTCTGCTGTGTACCCATTTGCTCAGTTCTATTGTAAGCAGGCCTGAACTGTTGAGGTTTAAGTCTAAGGAAACCAAAGTGTGTATCCATTCCTCTTGGGCATCTAGTAGGGTGAGGACATATGCTATAATAGTGTCATTGCTGGGTAAATATGAGAAATTGACTAGTCTCCACCATGCCTGGTGACGTTGTTCAAAGACATTAGTGGCATTCACCCAGAGAGCATTTCGTAATTCGATGGGGATTAAACCACTGAGTCCATTTCTAATAATACCTTTAGCCACACTTAGTACCCACTCCTGAGCCTGGATACATGCCATTGCCAGAGAGCTATTTGATTGCAGGATGTGAATGGTTCCTACCAGATTAAGGTGGTCTGCCTCCTGCAACTGTATCCAGCCTGGTAAAATGCTGGCAACCTTTTACTCTAGGACACTTACCAGGTTTAATGATGTTGTGAGGGGATTTGATAATGAGGCTATATCATAACTTAGTGCCCCAATCTTATTGGCTAAAACTTGCTGATCTATCATATTGAGGACTCCTAGCCCCGTCCCCACCCCTCTTAATATGGTTGCTACTGTGTCCCTTTTTTTATACCCATACCGGAGATGCTTTGGGCACCACACCCTTGAGCCATGTGTGCCACCCAGATATCAAAGGGATGACATAGCGTATACATTCTACACACACTTGAGATAATGAGATTGGGACAGGCATGATTATTTTCTTTAGAGCATAAATTGGGTTAACCATTAACAATCGCGTAACACCTCTGTTTACAACTGGACCCAATGTTGCTGATATATAGTTTAGGGACAACCACAACATTGGTTATTTTGTGAATTCCATACAAACTTCTCACATGCCAATCTCCTGTATCATTGGGATGCACTTATATATTTATACTCCCAGAACATTTTATATGAAATGACACATTTCCTTTAGCACAAAACATGTTAGTGCCAGGATGGTTAACATAACATAACTGAGTACAGTTAGAACATTTTAATTGAATGTGATATCTGAATGATAGCATGTTAGATACGCACTTACATTATTTACTGTGTACTAGAGACCCATTGAAACCTTAACCTTAAAATTTCCAACTGGCCTAGTTGAGGGAATGTTGAATTGAATGTAGGCATATTTACGCAGCTTCCAAACTGCTAATTTGTTTGAACACTGCTCCAAGAAATCATTATTGAACTGCCACGCACATTCATTTGGTAATTTTTGAATCCATGAAAGCTGTTCTCCATCCTTAGTGATCCCATTCATCATTTTCCGCAAAAGCCATCAGAGACTCATTATTGGTCTCCTCCAGACTACATAGCAATAGTTGTTTTAACTAAATACATACACGGAAATTATCCCATGAAGTTTCATATTAGGCAATTCATAGTCATGGCCATAGATGTAAACTCAATCACTTTCATTCTGACTGAATGTTTCATTCACCTTACAGTACACATATTCATTTTCTTTAACAACCATAAAAATTATATACCTATAAATACATATGTGAACAACAGTATATACATGAATTTCATTTTAGATGTAGAAGTTAGCCTTGAAACGAAAGAAACAGAAGAAGGCATTAGTACCATGCAGTTATTTCCCCTTCCATCCTTTTAACTGGGTGGAGTGGAACCATTTTAAAATTATTTTTTTGCCTATCTTGAACTCCACCTGATATGTTGTAGGGCTAGCTTTGTTCATGATGACCACTGGGCCCGCCCACCCACTTTGGACCCAATGAACGGTTCTTGTCTGAGAAAAATCTGTGGAGGACTTTGTCCCATTCTTACCACTCTATAAATGTAAATGTTTCCCCCAGTCTGTTATTCATCTGCCTTATACCACATTTTAGTTGAAAGGCCACTTGCTTCTGGGCATCGCTGATGGCATTCAGTAAGGTGTTCATGTATTTGACCATTTGCACTCGTGGCTGGTAGTAGTCGAGAGGCGCCCCTCCTAGCCACCATTGTTCCGGTGTTCTCATTATACACCTGGTCATGATCTCATGAGGAGTGTATCCATGAGCCCCCATGGATGACCATATTGCCATAAATACAAATGGTAGTTTTCTATCCCAATTTTTCCCAGAAGTTTTGATCATTTTCCTCAGAGCTGTCTTGAGAGTTCTGTTGGTCCTTTCCACAGCCCCCGAGCATTGTGGATGACCTGCAATGTGGAGTGTCTGGCAGATATTGAAGGCTCGGCAAAGGGTTTTAACTATTTCCCCCATAAAATGGGACCCTTGCTCTGAGTCGATGACAGATGGAATCCCAAACCTTGAAAAGGTCTGTTCAAGCAGTATTCACGTGGTAGCAGTTGCAGTATTATTGCATGTTGGATATACTACCACCCATTTCGAAAATGGATCTATTATGACCAAGCTGTATCGGTTACCCCATCCTGAATATGGTAGGGGACCAATGTAGTCTATTTGCAATCTATCCCAAGGCCCTTCGATCAGTTGGTGCTGCATGGATCCCTTAACAGTCTTGTGGCAGCACATGCCAGGCAGTTCCATATGTAGTTTTCCACTGCTTTTGCTAGGTCTGGCCACCATCCCACTGTTAGTATTCTTTTAATATTTTTTTTTCCACTCCAAAATGACCTTGATGGTGGGCCAAAGCTTGCTCTCTCCTGAGACTGGTGGGAATTAGTAGGATGGGTATTTCTCCGCTGTTGTTCTGTTTAGCTGCCATAATCAGCCCACTATCATGTTGGAAGATTTTATACCCACAATATTCCTTCTTATTTAGCAACTCCATAATGCTCTTATCCTGTTTTTGCAGGTTGACGACATCAAACTGGTTGTTAGCCTCCACTGGTTGAATCTTGTGTACCACTTCTAGTGACTTCACCCATAAGGTTTCAGGTCCTAACAGTGCCACTTGATTGGCCAAGAGATCAACCCGATAGTTCAGAAGCATGATCTCTGCAGAGTTATTTCTATGGGGGTGCGCCTTGAACAGGTGGGTTGGCTGCTTCCTCTCCTCTGCTAACCTCCAGGCATTAGGTATTTGGTATACGCTACTGGCTTGTTATCTGCAGACTTCATGTCCCTGTTTATCCAGACTGGCATCCAGTCTATTAGGGCTCGTATAACCCAGTCTGAATCAGAGCAGATCATTATAGGTGTTTCCTTGTCTGCTGCATCAAGGGTTGCCACTGCAGCAACTATTTCTGCAGCCTGTGAAGATCTAGGGGTGACAGTTCCTTGTAAGATGACATCTGTTGTCACTTGTAATGCGGCATAGCCAGCGCATGGCTTGCCCTGATTATATTGGCAACTGCCATCAGTGACCCACAAATCCATACCCGCATCCTTGGCCTTTTTATAAGAAACCTCGAGGTGGAATGGTGAAGACACTTCTTTGATGTCCGTAGGAGGCAGTGGACATTCGTGCTCCTCTCCCTGTGTGAGTAGTGCAAATGGAACAGCAGAGAGGATAGGCACCTTGTTTACCTGAATGTCCGATTTAAGAGGTTCAACATCCACCCTGCAAGGTGGGGATTGGAGATCCGACCTTCATTAATCTTCTCAGATAGGACGTACCTGATAGGTGTGTGAACAGTCCTCAATACAACGAGGGACATCCCACTAAGGTATTTCCAATGCTTTAGCACCCAGGTGAGTGCTAGCACCTCCCGCTCACAAGGCAAATACCTTTTCTCAATTTCCATCAGAACCTTGGACCTGAAGGCCACAGGTTTCAGGCCCGTCCCACTATTGTTGTAACAATACCGTACTTAGTCCACGGTCTGTGGTAGCCAGTTGGAGATGGTATGGCTTGCCTGGTTGGGGGTAGACAAGGGCTGGGGAGCCTGTTTGAGTTTGAAGGAGAGCCTATTTGACTTTACAGAAGGCAATTTTCTCCTCCTTACCCCATCTCCATTCCTGTCCTTTTCTTAACAGCATGTAGAGGGGCTGTGCCAGCTTGGAGTATCCTTCCACAAAGTCCCTGAGAAGCCAGTCAGGCCCAGGAATGACTAAAGTGCTGAAATACCTTGCAGTGCAGGCAGCTTGCTGATTAGTTCCACTTTAGCTGCATCAGATCATCTCCCTTGAACACCGAGCTCCATACCCAGGTAAGTAACCATTCGTTGTAGCATTTGGGGTTTACTGGGGCTGATGATAAAGCCAGTTCTTTCAATGGCCTGCAGCACCTCTTTTAGAACCTTCAAGTTCTCCTCCTTGGACACAGTAGCTATTAAGATGTCATCAACATAGCTAATGATCTTGTGTCTGCTGTTAAGATTCTCCCACTGTGATGTTGCACGCTATATGCTTTATGAAAATATGCTTGGAATGTGAATATAATGTAACTGGAATATGCTTTATGCAAAAGGTCTCTTGTAAGGTATCATTACAAAGCATACAATCTACTGAGTGTGTTCATCCTATTTGTATGTATGTATCATTCTTGTATCTAAAACTAGAAATATGAAGTTAACTCTGAGGTCCTATTGTAATTATGCAAAGTGTGGGCCATTAATGGCGGTTTAGAATCTTGATGGCACCCACTGACTAGGACAATTGCCTGTAGATGGTTTATTTACCTGCAAGCCTTCTTGTGGACATGGGGGCCAGCCTCTTACAGTGACACGTGACTATGTCACCTGATACTAGAATCCATCTTAAAGCTGGTGCTTTTCCATTTAGAAGGAGGGGTGGGAACCCCGAGAGACAAAGGATTCCTGCCTTTGGCCAAAGCTATAAAAGAGGGTGGAACAGAACAAAGGGGGCCAGTCATGAGCAATCCTCTAGCTACCACTTGAGCTGGAACAAGGACTGTAACAGGGGAAAGGATTGGGCTCAGGCTAGGAAGGAGTCTCGTCTGTGAAAGAAGCTTATTGGAACATCTCTGAGGGTGAGATTTACCTGTATTCAGTTTCTTAGGCTTAGACTTGCGGGTTTTGTTTTATTTTGCTTGGTAACTTACGTTGTTCTGTCCGTTATTACTTGGAACCACTTAAATCCTACTTTTATTCTTAATACAATTACTTTTGTTTATTACTGAACCCAGAGTAAGTGATTAATACCTGGGGGAACAAACAGCTGTGTATATCTCTCTATCAGTGTTATAGAGGGTGGACAATTTATGAGCTTACCCTGTGTAAGTTTTATACAGAGTAAAATGGATTTATTTGGAGTTTGGATCCCATTGGGAGCTGGGCGTCAGGGTGCTGGAAACAGGAGTACCTGCTGAGTGGTTTTCAGTTAAAGCCTGCAGCTTTGGGGACATGGTTCAGACCCTGGGTCTGTGTTGCAGCAGGCTTGCATGTCTGATTCAACAAGACAGGGTTCTGGACTCCCAAGCTGGCAGGGAAAACAGGCTCAGAGGTAGTTTCAGCACATCAGGTGACAGTCCCAAGGGGGTCTTTGTGACCGAACCTGTCACACCCACATCCTGGATACGTACTTGTGACAGAGATGGCACATTATGATATCCCTGTGGCATTCTCGTAAATGTCAGCTGTTGCTTGCAATATGTAAATGCCAAATTTGTGCAGTGGGATTTGTGAGATCCAGCACCGTGAACTACTGGGCCCCCACCGCAATAGTTGACAATATTTTTTGAAATTTTGCCATGACAGGTGTTAGTCTAGGGATAACCCGATTTTAATTCATGGTAATCCATGGTCAACCTCTACGTGGTATTATCAGATTTTAATATGGGCCAGATTGGCAAGTTGCAGACACTATCCATTTCAACCAGCAGCTTCTGATTTTTGAGGGAGTGAATGGTACACCATATTCCTTCTTCGGCCTCCTTGGAGAATTTATATTGTTTTTGAGGCCTGGGATTAGATCCCTCAACCATGACTTCAGCCTGGATTTTTCCACACTGCAATGTATCTTTTGCAAAGACTCGCGGATGCTGACTGGTAACTTGCTTCACTGCTTTTTCCCATTCAGGAATGATGATTGCCTGTAGGGCTTTAACTGCTGCCACCTGATGTGAAGCTGGCACAACAAATCCTCCCAACTCTTGTCCATCTTACTTATCATATTATTTGGTAAATCTACTATTACATTTAGTCTTTTTAGCACATCTATGCCCAAAATACAATATCCATCCAGACACTGAATGCTAAATGCAACCTTAGTAATTAAGGTGCCTATAATGCAAGAAATTGGTTTTAAGAAAGAAACAGTGCATTCCTTACCATTGTAACCTTGTAGTCCCTTAACTTCTTGCACTGGCAGTTCTTTAACTTTAAGTGAAGCTCGAGTGCAGATGATAGATGTAGTGGCACCTGTATCCAGTAGCATAACTTGTGTTATTTTACCAAACTCTCCTCTGTGTGACCATCGTCACAGCCCTCCCCCATACATCGCTGTAGATAGGTGCCACACAGGAGGGAGATGAGAGAGCTTGGCACCCTCATTGTTGCTGATGACTTGGTGCTGCTGGAATGTCACTGCATCCTCTTTCATATTGGCCTAGTTTCCGAAACAGCTCCTCCGTAGGAAGACGATGAAGTTGGTCCTTGGTCTCGTATTTTAGAAGCCTTCTCCAAAGAGTAGATCTAAATCCTCTCAGATCAGCAACAATGTCTCTGTTGTAGTCTTTGTTGTCCTTGCTGTATTCCTTATTGTACTTAGCCTGGTCTTGGTTGGAGGAGTTCTGGTGGTCTGTTGCTGTTTGATTTTTATGACGTGAGCTGCCCTTTTTTCACCTTGATTTTATTGATTGGCTTCCCTGGATCACACTTGACTGCTGCTACCTTTTTTCTATTCCAATGACTTGGGAAGGCTTCTCGCTGGAGTTCGAATGCCTCTCTCATTTTTATTCTCCAGTTCTTGGATAGTGGTGGTTCTTGCATTTCCAGGTCCCATAGAAATCCTTATAGCAGGCAGCAATCCCTGAATAAGAGTCTCCTTAAAATCAGGTGCATCACAAGTGGCCAACCCGTTAACCACAGGAGACATGCCTGACATGCCAGCATAGCAACCGTTTTCATAGCAGAAACTTCTCCGGCCTTTCCCCAGTCTCTGTCTTTCTGAATAGTACTTACCCGTAACATTTTAATGTAGATAATATACCTTAAACACAGCATCGTACACTTCTGCAATGTCTGTCATGTTGGCTACCTGAACATTCCCAGGCAGAGCGTCAAACTTTTCCCTACTCAGACACTCCCTTAACAAAGAGACTGTATCCTCTTTACTTAAAGCTGGCATGCTGCTAATCTTAGTGAGCCAGTCCAGAGCCAACTCTATTGAGGACCCAAGTTCTTCCCCATTGCATGTACCTCCTCTGGTCCAAATGGTTTCATCTCATACCTGGTTTCAGGTAGTTTATGTGGTTCATAGTGTACCACAGTAGTGGTTACTGGAGCCACTGTTGGATATGATGCCCCCTCCTCCCACCAATTCTTGAGGGGCCGAAGGCTGTGCTGTTTTTTTCCTTCCTCCCACACATCCATGCTATCATCCAATGCTTCAGAAGCTTCCCCATCTGAATCTGTACCTTGGGACTCATAGTCCCTGAGAGGGTCCATATAAATAGCACTGATCACTCCTTGTGTTTTCGTCAGCTTCTCCTTTAGCATGTTAATTGTAAAATTACATGTGGAATGATTATTAGACCCTTCTTTGAAATTTTTTATTTCCTTCACCATCTCCCTTAAAGCTCAGAGAGTTAAGGGGGTTAAGATGCTCATAGAACCACTTGAGTCAGGGCAGAAACACAGCTCACTCTACCACCTTGGTCAGAGCCGGCGGGGTCAGGGAATATGCTCGTGTACGGCCTACTAAGACCGGAGCAAAAATCCAGCTCACCAGATCTCTGGGTCCAAGCTGGTTCAATTGTGTTCTCCATGGGCTTTTCCAAGCCTGGAACGATATCCACTGGGTCCTAGTGACCAGGACAGGTACCACAACTCCCATGCTGCAAAATGCAGATGGAGTACTAAGCAGCAGAGGCAGAAAATCTGTGTTGTTTCCTGTGCCCACTGGACTTAAAGTCAGGGTCCTATTGAGGGGGGCTCACCTAGGGCCTACGAAGGCTGGAGCTGAGACCAAGCTCACCAAACCTGGAGGTTGGAGCAGGGACCAGGGCCACCAAACCGCTGGGTCAGAGCTGGTAAGTTAGGTTCTCCATGGCCTTTCGGCCTGAGCAGGAAACACTGGCCAGAGCTGCCAGAAAGGGACGGGTTGCTCTCCAGGGCCTCTCAGAGCCAAAAACCATTTCCTGTGGGACCCCACTCAAAACACACCCATTCGATAATGATTCCCCATTTACAATATGTTTTGACCTGTCAGTTAGCCAGCTTTTAAGCCATGCCATGTTAATTTTATATTGTTCTAGTTTTTTAATCAAAATGTTATGCAGTACTAAGTCAAAGGCCTTACAGAAGTCTAAATGTATTCTATTGACACTATTACCTTGATTAACCAAACTTGTAATTTCATCATATAAATATATCAAGCTAGTTTGACAGGATCTATTTTCCGTGAACCTATGTTGATTGACATTTAATTATATTACCCTCCTTTAATTATTTATTAATCAAGTCCTATATCAGATGCTCCATTGCCTTGCCTGAGATCAATGTCAGACTGACAGATCTATAATTACCCAAGTTATCCTATTTACCCTTTTTAAAAATTGGCACAATATGAGCTTTCTTCCAATTTTCTGGACCTTCCATGGTATTCCAAGACTTATTGAAAATCAACATTAATGGTCCAGCAAGCACCTCAGCCAGATCTTTTAAAACTCTTGGATGCCAGTTATCCAAACCTGCTCCTTTGAAAATGTCTACCTGTAGTAGTTTCTGTTTAGCATCCTCTTGATATACTAGTGGATTGGAAAGAATGTTATCATATGATATGACTATATCATCTGTTTTCTTCCTAAATGTAGAACAGAAATAGTTATTGAACTCTTCTTCCTTTTCTGCCATATTATTGACAATTCTACCATTGCCATCTAGTAATGGACCAATAGCATTGTTAGGATTCTTTTTGTTCCTAATATTCATATCAGTTATTGTCCTTAACTCTGCTGACCAAAGATTTCTCCTTGATTCCCTTTCCTTTCCCTTATCAATTTTATATAATTGCTAATTTCTGATTTATATTAATTACTATAAACTGCCCCTTTCTTCCATTTTATTTATTTATTTTTATTTTATTTACCGTATATATATTAGTTTTGTGGCTGCCTTTACTTCCCCTCTAATTTAGGATGGTTTTTTTGGTTTTTTTTTCCGTCAAAATTGAAAGTTGTTTATGTTGTGCCCAGCTCATAGCTGATGCAGGATACCACCTAGGATATCATTAGTTAATGCAAAACTACTTAGTATGCACAGAACATCCCACAATAAAAACATTAATGTTCCTGAAATGTTTAATGTTTGTGCAGTTATCCTGAAGAGTGAAATGGCAGCTCTCTCTTGTTATATCACCCTTCCCCAGTATTTTTTGGAAAGCACAGTACTTTCGTCTCATCTTATAGATTCATAGATTCTAGGACTGGAAGGGACCTCGAGAGGTCATCGAGCCCAGTCCCCTGCCCGCATGGCAGGACCAAATACTGTCTAGACCATCCCTGATAGACATTCATCTAACCTACTCTTAAATATCTCCAGAGATGGAGATTCCACAACCTCCCTAGGCAATTTATTCCAGTGTTTAACCACCCTGACAGTTAGGAACTGAGGCCTCTTCTGAAGGCCTCAGTGCAGAACCAACAGTTTTCTGTTAAACAGCTTGTTGATCCTCCAGAGCTAGACCAAGGAAATACTGTGTTGTGCAGCTGATTACAGTAAAGGAAGGACATAAGAAAAATAACAGTAGCATTAAGAGTTGGAAGGGCACTTTCTGGTAATTGTCAGGCATGAATAAGCAACGTTGTAATGAAATGTTAATATTATAAGCATGGCTCAAGTATACACAGAAGACAAATAAAACCCTTTCTTCTTCTTGATAATCTATGGTTGTGTATTAAATACCAGCGCCTCAACAAGAGTAGTGTGTGTATTTCTTCATCCTCCTATGAATCCACAATCCAAAACCACCTCCTAGATCAATGGTTTTCAAACTTTTTTTCTGGGGACCTAGTTGAACAAAATTGTTGATGCCCACGACACAACAGAGCTGGGGATGAGAGGTTTGGAGTGTGGGAGGGGCTCAGGGCTGGGGCAGAGGGTTGGAAGGAGGGGGTGAGGGCTGCGGGGTGGGGCCAGGAATGAGGGGTTCAGGGTGTGGGAGGGGGCTCTGGGCTGGGACAGGGGGTTGGGGTACAGGAGGGGGGCAGGGCTCTGGTTTGGGGTTGCAGGCTCTAGTCTGGGGCTGGGATGAGGGTCTTGGGGTGCAGGAAGGGTTCCAGGTTTGTGGGGGGCTCGGGGCTTAGGGTTAGGGGATTGGAGTGCGGGGTTGGGATGCAGACTTACCTTGGGTGGATCCCAGTCAGCGGTGCAGTGGGGGTACTATGGCAGGCTTCCCACCTGTCTGGACCATGCTGCACCCCGGAAGCAGCCAGCAGCAGGTCCGGCTCCTAGGCGGAGGCATGCAAGCAGCTCCATGTGGCTCTCGCCCGCAGACACCGCCCCCCTCCCAGCTCCCATTGGCTGGGAACTGGCCAATGGGAGTGCGGAGTTGGGGCGGGGGCAGCACGTGGAGTCCTGTGGCCCCCCTGCCTAGAAGCCAGACCCATTGCTGACCCCTTCTGGAGCACAGCATGGTGTCGGAATAGGTAGACACTAGCCTGCCTCAGCTGGGCAGCACCACCGATGGGACTTTTAATGTCCCGGTCGGCAGTGCTGACCAGAGTGACTCAGTGCCTGACATGCTGCAACCCAGTACTGGGTCACAACCCGAACTTTGAAAAACGCTGGTCTAGATATTATTACAAACTAAAAAGCTATGTTAAAAGAATGTTAATGTTGCAAAGTCAAGTATTCAGAAGTTAGGAAATGCCAGAATTAAGGCTGCCTGTGCCATCTTAGTTCAGCTCTGACCTCCTTCTGTACTCCCAACCTCTGGAAATGCCTGGGAAAAATTGAGCTACAACTGCTGTAACTTCATTGATTTCAGCGGAGATATTCCTAACTTACTTCAATATGAGAGGAAAGTATCAAGACCTATTTACGTAAAAAGGTCAGAAACTGAGACAAATTCTGTCCTCACTTTCGCTAGTATAAAAGCAAGCAAAATTTGACTCACTGAGCTAAAATTCACTTATTTTTTGAGGGGGGAGAGGTGGATAAGGGGTGGAAAATTAACTTTTTTTTTGCAAGTTAACATTCACTTTTTGCCCTTGGGATTTTTGGAACATGCTCTGAATTTCAAATCTCTACAAACTAATCTACATCAACAGAGTTTTTAAAAAAACAGAATAATCTAAACAGAAAATTCAATGTAAAAGAGTCATGTTTCTTGCTAGGTATATTAATGGCCATTGGCTATTCAAATATGGGTATCATAAGAGGTTATGGCTTCACAGATTTTGCAGGATTGATCTTTCACAGTGAAAGATTCCCAGCCAAGGCTGTATGTTTTCTCACTCGTCTCCTTCCCACTCAAAGTCAGGCCCGATATTTTGTAATTATATGTGTGCAATTGTGCAGCACACAACACTGTTTATTCAGTATTGTGCTCACAATTACTGTGTTCTTGTGACCAGTTGTAAAATGCACATACAATCATCCCATTAGATGCCTGTCTCTTTGTTTACCCAATTATGAAAATGTGGACCTCAGAATGGAAGCTTCCTGCCATATGCTGCCTGACTGGCTTTATTTGAACCATTTCATGTCACTGCAGTCACCTGTGAGCTGAGTGATATATGATCTGGTGCTCAATTATCAGACAAAATGCCATGTCAGAAAGGAATGATAAAGTCTGAAAGTGACCAGTCCACCCACCACACTTGCTAACATGCTGTGTCACAAACATGAAAAACATAATTTCACTTATGAATTAGTGAATCATGGAGACTCAATATCACATCACCTAGCAAGGATCTGATTAATAACTATGCCCCCAGTGCTACAAACAATCAAGTTTATGAACATCAGTAGTCCCAGTGAATACGCAGTTAAAGTTAAGCACGTGTTTCCTGAAGCAGGGCCTATGTTACTAACTGTTGTTCATTCTTGAAAAACTGGAACTATTCATGTGCTGTATGAATTGAATATTCATCACAGCCCGAGGCAGAAGACCTAATCTAATTATTTAGATAAACACCTGTCAGGAATGGTATAGATAATTAGTCCTGCCATGAGTTCAGGGCACTGGACTGGATGACTTCTCGAGGTCCCTGCCAGTTCTGTGATTCTATTATTCTATTTGGTCTATATCCTTTGATAGTCTAATATGCTAATCAATTGCATAACAAACACAGATTGAGTTGGTTAATATGCAGACAGGCACACATTCCATCTAAATGAGTAGTCACATAACCTATGTTCTCTGCGTGTGCCCTAGTAGAGTTTAGTATTAATCTAAATCGGAGACTGCATTTGCTTTGCATCCTTTCCTTTAATCTGGAGCTGGAAGCCTTTGAAACACTTTTGCTTTAAAATTTCCATGTAAAAAGTCCTTTGCAAACATTAGCTAATTATTCCACACAGCCGTCCTACGAAATAGGTTTTATCCCCATTCTACAGATGGAGAAACTGAGACAGGAGTGACTTGCTGTAACTTACACAGGGAGATCATAGAAGAGCCAGGACTAAAATTCATGATGTTTTTATGCCCAGCACAATGCCCTGCCCAGTAGGCCACATTGCACTCTGCCATAGAGTCTCTCTTTTTTCTTTTTAAAATGACACATGTTAATTGAATTTATCTTTTAGAAGATCCTTAGTTTCAAATGCTTCCATTGATAACTCTTAGAAGATCAGTAAAATTATGCTACAATGTGACTGCTAAATAGGTGGGGCAGAATTATTGAACCCCCACACTAATGTCCATTTGTGCTGTCAGAACAGTGCTAAGAGACTTAAAGCTGACTTCAATGGGCACCTGCGGGTTGGGAAATGTTCAGCTGGCATAAAGGCAGTGTAAATCCAGCTCATGCTGAGGCCCCTAGGTCTCAACTGAGCATTGACAAATCCATAGCTGGAACCAACCTGTGAGTTAGTATTGTTAAAATAGGTGTTCGAGTTATAACATTGTGCTTAGTGTTTAGACTTTATTGAATGCTTGTAAGTTGCTACATGCATTAATCTCACCTAACATCTGTATCCCATATTGTAAGGTAATAGCTGAGCATTTGCATTGTACGTCTCTGTAACTGTGTAAATCACCAGACAGGAAAGAGACATGAATTAGGACTTGTCTACACTTGAAATGCTGCAAGTAGCACAGCTGCAGGACTGTAGCTGTGCTGCTGTAGTGCTTCAGTGTAGACATTACCTATGCCGATGGAAGGGGTTCTCCTGTATATGGAAGTAATCCACCTCCCCGATAGGCAATAGCTGTGTTGATGGAAGGATTCTTCCATGGACATAGCACTGTCTATGTTGGGGGTTAGGTCAGCTGAACTATGCTGGTCAAGGATGTCGATTTTTCACAACCCTGAAAGATATAATAAAGCTGACTTAATTTTCCAGTGTAAATCAGTGTGAAATACTGGCTTCAAACAAAGTGTTAGGTCCTGCCCAACAGCAAAGGCCCATTAACACCAGACAAACTATTGTGGAACATCAGAGGACAAAAGACTGGATTGCTCCATGAAGGGAGGGACAAAAAAGTGAATTCCTCCTATCAGCTGAACTGGCAGCTCAGCCAAGCAGGTAGGGGAATAAAAATCTCTGACAAGGAGAAACTGTATCTCTGTGTTGCTTGGACTCTCAAGGGCAAGATTTTCTAGGCATAAACAAGAGATCCTCAGTATTTAGCCAGTTAGCCCTAAGGGACGTATAGAGCTTGCTTATTATAAAAGCTTCTATTACTGTTTGCAACTTAAGACTATAACTCATTTGTGTGTGTATGTTTACCTGCTTTAACCTTGTAAATAACTCTTGTTCCCTTTTTGTAGTTTATAAATCTTTAAATAGTGTGTTATAGGAATGACTACAAGCATTGTCTTCGTGTGAGATCTAAGGTGAAATTGACCTGAGGTAAGTGACTGGTGCTTTGGGACTGGGAGTAACCTGAATATTGTGACTTTTTTCCTATATAAGGGGCAATCTATCACAAAGGCAAGCTTGCCTAGGTGACAAGATAGACTGGAGTACACAAAGAGACTGTCAGTGACACCATAGTTAGGATGTTTATAGTTCCTCAGGAGTTTACATTTGATATTTGGTGACATCTAAGTATAGAATTCACATCCTATTTGGGGCTTGTGCCCGGCCTCCTAACAGTCTGCCCTGAGGTTGGTAACCACACTCTTGAGCCACTGAAAGGACAGCTTGACAGGGACATTTGAGGGGACAAGGCCTGAGTGCACTGCACTCCAGTTTCCTCAGCAGTGTAAAAGCCCCAGCAGCCATTACAAGTCCATGCAAGTTAGAACAGACCAATGGCTGCTCTAATTTGCACCAGGGGCCAGCCTGAAGATCTGTGGCTTAGAGCCACCTTTCCCTTCCCCCTTCTTAGATGAGAATGTCACACTCAGGGCAGACTGCACGAAACAGGGCAGACAATCCCCAAAAACTCACTGGTGGTTTATTCTATAATTAGATTCACCAAACCAGTATCAAATGAGCTTCTGTAGCACCATGCTGGTTAACAGGAAGCCAAACACAATCCCCTTTCGGCCTTCCAGCCTTTAGCTCCCATCCAGACAAACAAGTCTAATATAGTGAGATGTTACTGAATACCCATTCCCCCATACACAAGGGTCTACCAATCTCAAAGGACCAGACAAAGGTTCTGTTTGCAAGCCTATAGCAGATCACTATGTATCTCCGATCTTACCCAAATATCATGCTGTCAGCCAATCCTTAGTATAGCAGTGATGGAATAGACTGCTAACTTGCAAAAGTCTCTCTGGTAACTTGCAAAAGATTTGAAGGTCCACTGTCCATAGTTCAAAATATTCCTTTTAGTTGTAAATTCACAGTCCAGAGAATTGGAGCAGGAATGAGGCAAAATAGAAATGTCTCAAGTATCTTTTATTTCCTTTGCCATGTGAACATAAGAAAGGCTGTACCAGGTCAGACCAAAGGTCCATCTAGCCCAGCATCCTGTCCACCGACAGCGGCCAACGCCAGGTGCCCCAGAGGGAGTGAACCTAACAGGCAATGATCAAGTGATCTCTCTCCTGCCATCCATCTCCACCCTCTGACAGACAGAGGCTAGGGACACCATTCCTTACCCGTCCTGGCTAATAGCCATTAATGGACTTAACCACCATGAATTTATCCAGTTCTCTTTTAAACTCTGTTATAGTCCTAGCCTTCATAACCTCCTCAGATAAGGAGTTCCACAAGTTGACTGTGCACTGCGTGAAGAAGAACTTCCTTGTATTTGTTTTAAACCTGCTGCCTATTAATTTCAATTGATGACCCCTAGTTCTTGTATTATGGGAATAAGTAAATAACTTTTCCTTATCCACTTACTCCACATCACTCATGATTTTATATACCTCAATCATATCCCCCCTTAGTCTCCTCTTTTCCAAGCTGAAGAGTCCTAGCCTCTTTAATCTCTCCTCATATGGGACCTGTTCCAAACCCTTAATCATTTTAGTTGGCCTTTTCTGAACCTTTTCTAGTGCCAGTATATCTTTTTTGAGATGAGACCACCACATCTGTACGCAGTATTCGAGATGAGGGCGTACCATCAATTTATATAAGAGCAATAATATATTCTCAGTCTTATTCTCTATCCCCTTTTTAATGATTCCTAACATCCTGTTTGCTTTTTTGACCGCCTCTGCACATTGCGTGGACATTTTCAGAGAACTATCCACGATGACTCCAAGATCTTTTTCCTGACTTGTTGTAGCTAAATTAGCCCCCATCATATTGTATGTATAGTTGGGGTTATTTTTTCCAATGTGCATTACTTTACATTTATCCACATTAAATTTCATTTGCCATTTTGTTGCCCAATCACTTAGTTTTGTGAGATCTTTTTGAAGTTCTTCACAGTCTTCTTTGGACTTACCTATCTTTAGCAGTTTAGTATCATCTGCAAACTTTGCCACCTCACTGTTTACCCTTTCTCTAGATCATTTATGTGCATGGAAATTCACTGTCCCAAACAAAGCCCACAGCCCCCGTGTATGGAAAGTTACTGACAAAGATGGAGTCTGAGGTCACATGTCCATATCACATGTCCTTACATGTTTTGCTGAATCACAAGGGTGGCCATTGGCCCTTGGCTGTCTGAGGCACCCGCAGGAAGACTCACTGAAGAGCTGATCTCCCATAATGAAAGGTCCATCTACAATTGAATGGTTCATCAACACTGGGCTGGCTAGACGGGATGTAAAATACCTTGTGAGTGTAACCCAAGAACAAAACACATATTTGAGATACAAATACATAGCAAATATTCGTAACTTCAGACACAAAGATGGTACATACATATAATACCTAACATGACATATTTTGTATAAGATTTGTTGCAATTGTTTAACAGTGGTAGCAACAATGATATAAATGTTCATCTTAAATCATACAGCATCACAGCTGGTTATGTTGTTGTTTGAGTGGTTGTGTTGATTTGTGTCTAGAGCGGATTGTGCTGGGATATTTGTGTGAGTGGCGAATAAAGGGCATGTGCTGCAGGGAGGGGCTGTGTGTGTATGGGGTTATTGTGTATGCTGGTTGTGTTGTGTTGATTTGTGTGGCGGTGGTTGTGCTGGGATAGTTATGTGGATTTGTGTGGGTGGCAGCTGGGTCAAGCAATCCACCACCTGTGCAGTCTCCCTCATGCAACCAATGAAATTGTCACATGCAAATTAGTTGTAGAGTAAGGATGGTGATCAGCTGAGTTACCGCTGATATCACAATGATATTGAGGACTCTTGGCATGACATAGATATATGCCTTATTGTAGCTGTACACTGCACAGGTATGATTCATAAAGTCAAAATGGCTAAGAACTTAAAAATTGGATGGTAACAGACTGCAAAACCTAGTGATGATTCAACCTGGTGATATTCTGAACAAAAAGAGCTCTCAATCATGCTTATCATAGAATATCAGGGTTGGAAGGAACCTCAGGAGGTCATCTAGTCCACCCCCTGCTCAAAGCAGGACCAATCCCCAGACAAATTTTTGCCCCAGATCCCTAAATGGCCCCCTCAAGGATTGAGCTCACAACCCTGGGTTTAGCAGGCCAATGCTCAAACCACTTATAGCTGTTTCCATCACTACACACTAACTCGACTCAGACCTTTTAGGCTTCAGAGTGACATTCCTGGAATCTTCTTATATAGCTAATACAGGGTGCATCCAAGACAAGTGTTAGGCGAATAGATGTTTTCATCAACAAGGGGCAGTGAGCTGCAGAGGTAACACACTCAGCCTCTGTAGAAAAGACAGTGCCATGTATCCTTCAACGGTGCAACTCTGCAGCCAGTCATGCAATTCATTTCTATTCAGCAGGAGGGATGGTGTTGCTAAGTGAGGCTGCAAGGGTGAGATCCAAAATGGTGAGGGAAAGGAAAAGATCTCTGAGAGGTCATTAAACTTAATGTCAGCTGCTATGGTGACAGGGCCATTTCAACAGACAGATCATTCCTCTATTTTCTGGGGGAAATATGCTCCATGTCAGTGTTACCAGTTTTAGTGAGTTTAACATGAATCTTGAGATATTTGGTGTTTTTCATAAAGTCCCAGCTTCTGGAGGCATGTTACTGTGTGACCATTTCAGCTTTCATTTTTAAAAATTAAGTTTCTAGCCCTCATGGTTGCAGAGAAAAGCTAGAAAACATGAATGCTAAAAGCTCAAAAAACAGATGTCAAATATAAAGATTTAAAAATTATTATTTTTAAATAAATTCCATAAGTTTAGGGTGCCTGGCTCCTGATTTTTTTTATGCTGTGGTTAACAATACTAGAGGGCTTGTTTTTAAATGATCTGCTTTAAACTTTGTAGTCTTGTGGTAGCTGTATTGGTCCAGGATATGAGCGAGACAAGGTAGATGAGGTAATATATTTTACTGGACCAGCTTCTGTTGGTGAAAGGTACAAGCTTTTGGACTACACAGCTGCCCTCTTCAGATCTGGAGAAGAAAGCAGAATGTCTGAGCTAAATACAAATTGGGACAGATTGTTAAGCAAATAGGGTAATGCATGTTGGAGGCAGTCACTTGAAATGAGGTGGACAGTTGGGGATTAGCTTGTTAGGCAGAAAGGCTTTGAAGTGAACAATTAAAGGTAGCAGGTAATGTGTTGTGTTGCAAATTGTTGTAATGAGCCATAAAATCAGTGCCCCTGTTAAATCCATGGCTTTTGGTGTCTAGCAGAATTATAAACTTAAGTTTGGTGATGTGTTTTGGGTGGATTCTGAGTGCTGTGCATTATCTTGTATGTATCTGAGACAAGCAACTATGCTTTGGTTCAGTGCCGTAACAAGGGCGAGGCGAGTGAGGCACTTGCTTCAGGCCCGGGGTGGGGGCGCAGAAAGCGGTGGAGAGAAGAAAAAAAGCTGCTGGCACGGAGATATTTATAACCCAAGTGATCTGCCTCCCCCGAGTGTCCCCTGGCCCCGACTTGCTCCCCCCGCCCCTTCCCTGGCCTCGGAGCAGAGCAGCTCCATGCTGTCTGCAGCAGCAGTTGCTGCAGGGTCCTAGTGCTCACATCTCCACTGCCAGGGCAGACTGACTCTGAGGCTGCCTTTCCCCCTCAGACCCTTTCATTTTACAATGGGACCCTCCAGCAGCACAGGGGTGCCTCCCCCCGCCCACAGGGCTGGCTTTAGGAAGAGCGGGGCCCGATTCCTGGGGGCGGGGCTTGCGGCAAGCACCGCCCACAGGAATCGGTCCGCATTCCGGCCGGAGCTCCGGCCAGGGTCGCGGGGCTTGGGTCCGGCCCGGAGCCGAGCTGCGGGGGCCAGAGCCGAGCCGAGCCACGGGGGCCGGAGCCGAGTCGAGCCGCGGGGGCGGGCTGGCCCGGAGCCAAGCTGAGGGGGCTGGGCCCGAGCCGAGCTGTGCCGCGGGGGCCAGGCCGAGCCACTGGGACCGGGCCGGAGCCGAACTGCGGGGGCCGGGCCGGAGCCAAGCCGGAGCCGAGCCAGGTCAGAGTCGCTGAGGCCGGGGGTGCTCAGCCGGGGCCGGGCCAGCGCACTCAGCCAGAACCGGGGCCAGAGTGAGCTGCTTGGCTGGACTGGGCCACGCCGCGCGTCCCCGGAGCCCTTCTCGCGCCCCCCGCCACCCCAGCTTACCTGGTGCTGCCTGCCTGCCCGCCCCTGCTTCTTTTCAGACTTCCCGCGAACCTCTGATTCGTGGGAAGCAGGGGACGGGGAGTAGCAGGGGGCGGAGTGTTCAGGAGAGGGGAGGAGGGTTAAGTGAGCTGGGGGCGGGGTGGAGAGCTGCGGCGCGGGGCCCTCTTAGCGCGGGGCCCGATTCAGCCGAATCGGCTGAATCGTCTTAAAGCCGGCCCTGCCCGCAGTCACCGCTCCTGCCCCATGCTGGGCAAGGAGGCAGTGCCATCCCCCACCCCCGGTGAAGCTACAGTCAGAGGCAACAACAGGGGAGGAGGCGCACGCAGCACCCCCCAGCACCCACCATGGGGGAGGCGAGGGAGATTCCTGGACCTAGGAGCACATGCAGTGACAGTGGTGGGGTGAGTGTGCTGCTGGGGAAAGGGGGGTTCCTCCCCCAGAGCTTGTTGCTGCTGGCAGGGAAAGGGCTGGGGGGAATCCTCCTCTCTGGCCCCTGTCCCGGAGCAGCCTGCCTGCACCCCAAACTCATCCCTGTCCCTGCCCCACCCCAGAGCCCACACCCTCAGAGTTTTTACCCCCCACTGCACCCTCAACCCTCTGCCCGAGCCCCTCCAGCACCCCAAACACCTTATCCCCAGTCCCAGCCAGAGCTCTCATCCCCCCACACCCTGACCCTCTGCCCGAGCCCTGAGCCCCTCCAGGACCCCAAACACCTCATCTCCAGTTCCAGCCAGAGCCCTCACCCCCACACCCCAACCCTCTGCCCCAGCCCTGAGCCCCTCCCACACCCCAAACCTCCCATTCCCAGCCCCACCCAGAGCCCTCACCCCCCACACTCCTACTCTTGCCCTGAGCCCCTCCCATTCCTAGCCCCAGACAGAGCCCTCACCCCTACTCTCGCCCTGAGCCCCTCCCACACTCCAAACCCCTCATCTGCAGCCACAACCCTCACCCCTGCACCCCAACCCTCTGCACCCCTCCGATCCCCAAATTCCCTCCCAGAGCCTGCACCCCAATCCCCTGCCCCAGCCTAGGGCCTGCACACCAGACCTCCTCCCTCACCCAAACTCCTTCCCAGAGCCTTGGGCGGGTGGGGGACAGAGTTTGGGCGGGGGCAGGTTCTGGGCACCACCAAAATTTCTACAAACCTGCCACCCCTGATCCTGCCCTGCAAACCTGAACTCCCAGCATTCTCAGGACACATGCTAATCCCTAGTGGCCACTGCTGATATCCAGCACCTCCCTCCTCTCTTAACCTGTGAGTCCCTCTCTGGATTGGAACTAGACTGGAACCAAAGACCATCTTGGAAGCAACATTGCCAGCCCAAGCAGTCAAAAATCTTGAGTTAGACCCCCCCAAAATCACAGGCTCTACCGCCGCCGCTTCATTCATTCTTCGGCGGCAATTCGGCAACAGGCCCTTCCCTCCAAAAGGGACTGAGGGACCCGCCGCCAAATTGCCGCCGAAGAGCTGACCCCGGGGGAGGGTGCAATTTTATATTCTTGCCTCGGGCACAAAAATACCTAGTTATGGCTCTGCTTTGGTTGTGGAGTTGTAGTTGGTTCCACTTTTTAAATTGGATGGCTGTATCAGCTTTTTTTTAATAGTTGTTTTGGTTTCCTGCATGATCTCTATGTAGATTTCCTGATTGTTTTCATCCAGTGTGGGGGTCGAGGAGCATGTGAGGATTTCATAACTCTGCTATATATCAAAAGCCATGAACTTAACAGGGACACTTGTTTTATGGCTCATTACAATAGTTTGCAACACACTGCACTGCCTGCCACCCTTAATTGCCCACTTCAAATCTTTTATGCATAATGATTGCTTCACCCCTTCTGCTTAGCAATCTGTCCCAACTTGTGTTTAGCTCAGACGCTCTGCTTCCTTTCTCAGATCTGAGAAGAGCTCTATGTAGCTGGAAAACTTATATCCAACAGAAGTTGGTCCAATAAAAGATATTCCCTCACCTATCTTATCTCTCTCAAACTTTCTTTTTCCAGTTAATATGCAAGAGCAAATAGAGGGGTAAGATTTTCTGTTCACAAATAAATTGAGTACAGCAAGTATCCTGGCAGCCATGATGACATACACTACGGCTGTAATAGTTGCTCGCATTTAGGGAGAAGGCAAGTTAATTCTAGGCGCAATACTCTGGGAGCCCTAGACTATCTCCTCGTTAATTCATCAAGGAATTTATCTGCAGGGAAAATGAACATAGAACCAACAATGACACAGCTCCCTCAGTGCTATCGAATGGGCTTTAGGACTCTCCTCTCGCTATGTGTCAGCTCTGGGGACAGCAGCTTTTGAGAAAGCACAAAGAACTGTTTTATCTGTGAGGTGAAGCAGCAAACAGGAGCAATGACCAATAAGGGTGGAGTTTGATGTGGTTTCATGATAACTGCTCCTCCCATTGAGCTTTTTTTTTTTTTTTTCTGTCTTATTAATGCTTCTGTGCGCTGCTAAGCAATCCCGGGGAGAACAACGCTTACCAGACAGAACCTGGATTCTTTATTCAGAAGGTAATTTCCCTGTCCTTCCCTTCCCCAACTTTTTTTAAAAAGTATCACAGATATATTTAACTAGATAAAAAACACGTTCGCTCACAGAGACCATTCCCTTGGAAGAGCAGGATGTAGTCCCTTGTAGGCAAAGTATTAGATATTAAATGGAGCTACACTAGATTTCATTCCACAAGATGCATAAAATTTGCTTAAAACAACAGCCACACTGATTCCTGTGGGGGCTGAGTTTCGATCTAAGCGGGAGGCTGCCCTGCTGTAAGCTGAGTTGAGCTGTCATATCTGTTTACAGCCAGTGCCATTAGCCACAGGGCTTAATGCAATAAGTGAAACCCTAGGACTTGTGAACAAATGAGGTATGGGAAACTTAAACTCTTTACTGTGTTTATCTCAACCATATGAAGAGCGAATATGCCTGGCAATGGCTAAGTCTTGGGCAATGGGAAGTTTGGACCTTTGCTTTTTGGAGAGGGAGGAGGACATTGACTTGCTAGTATTATTGCACAATGTTTAGTGCAGCTAGCTAGGAGCAGCAGTGTTGACTTTAGCTACAGCCTATCAATAGGTATTCTGGAGAGAGGAGAGTGCATGTAGGGTCAGATACTCGAATAAAAACAACGACAAGTACGGTGGCACGTTAAAGGCTAACAAATAAATCATAGAATATTAGGGTTGGAAGGGACCTCGGGAGGTCATCTAGTCCAACCCCCTGCTCAAAGCAGGACCAATCTCCAGACAGATTTTTGCCCCAGATCCCTAAATGGCCCCCTCAAGGATTGAGCTCACAACCCTGGGTTTAGCAGGCCAATGCTCAAACCACTGAGCTATCCGTCCTGTCCTGTTAGTCTTTAAGGTGCCACTGGACTCCTCGTTATACTTGAATAAGTGTGCCTGAAGCGGCTTAAAGCTGGCTCTGTTTGTCTGTTAAAGTAATGATCTAATATAAAAATGTGCCAAAGGCACATCCTTATACTCACAAACCACAACTCCAATATGTGTACTGTTTGCTTTAAAACTATATAAGGAAAGTAGGGCAGGAGGAGATCCTAGGCCACGGATGGGCAAACATTTTGGCCCAGGGGCCACATTGGGGTTGCAAAACTGGATGGAGGGCTGGGTAGGGAAGGCTGTGCCTCCCCAAACAGCCTGGCCCCCGCCCCCTTGTCACACCCCAATGGCCCCCTCCCTTAGGGAGCCCCCGGGGAAGGCAGATCAGCATTGTACATGGCTAATGCTGTTGCAAGCATCACAAAGCATTTTGGGGAGGGTCAAAGGTGTGTGAGTGGGGAGTGGAAGTTTTCTCAGCAGGTATGAGAGGCTGAGAGGGGAGGGAGAAAGAAGAGAGCAGAGAACGAATCAATTCAACACTCCAGCTAGCTGAATCCAAAGATAAGAGCTGGCCCCAGCCAGCCCAAGGACACAGACAAGGCTTTGCTGTGAGCCAAGAAAGACGGGGGCTTGAACACTTTCCAAGCAGCTGTGAGAAAGAAGAATCCTACTGCCCAGACCTGCAAACCGCAAGGCCAACTAAAGAAGATAACCAGCAAAGTGTGAAAACACAGATGAGATGACAAGAGGGGGGCGCTGAGCCGGGCGCCCCTGGAGCCAGGGTGTTTTGGGAAAGTTGAAGAGACCACTGAAAGCCAGTTTGGACTGGCACAAAGAGCACCAGGAGCAGAGGTTCCCTGAGTGGAACACCCCCACAAGGAGCCCAGGACTTAAAACCCTCTTCCTAAGTAGAGTACTTTGCATTTGTCCTTATTGAATTTCATCCTATTTACTTCAGATCATTTCTCCAGTTTGTCCAGATCATTTTGAATTTTAATCCTATCCTCCAAAGCACTTGCAACCCCACCCAGCTTGGTATTGTCCACAGACTTTCTAAGTGTACTCTTTATGCCATTATCTAAATCAGTGATGAAGATATTGAACAGAACTGGACCCTGTGGGACCCCACTTGTTATGCCCTCCCAGCATGACTGTGAACCACTGATAACTACTCTCTGGGAATGGGTTTCCAACCAGTTATGCACCCACCTTATAGTAACTCCATCTAGGTTGTATTTCCCTAGTTTGTTTATGAGAAGCTCCTGTGAGACAGTATCAAAAGCCTTACTAAAGTCACTATCCTAAGCCCTATCCACAAGGCTTGTTACCCTTTCAAAAAAAGATACTAGTTTGTTTTACGTGACTTGTTCTGGACAAATCTATGCTGGCTGTTACTTATCACCTTATTCTCTTCTAGGTGCCTGCAAATTGATTGCTTAATTGTTTGCTCTGTAATCTTTCCAGGTACTGAAATTAAGTTGACTTGTCTGTAATTCTTCATGTTGCCTTTATTCTCCTTTTTCTAGTTTGGCACTATATTTCCCCTTTTCCTGTTGTCTGAAATCTCTCCTGTCTTCCGTGACTTTTCCAAGTTAATCTCTAATGGCTGAGACATCTTCTCAGTCAGCTCCTTCAGTATTCCAGGATGTATTTCATCAAGCCCTGGTGACTTGAAAACATCTTATCTCTATGCTTTGTCAAATTAATTTATACTTGCTTTCATTATAAACATATCTATGTGCAGTAAGATAAACAGAACAATGATCTGAGCTGGTAAACTGAGGTACTGTTCATTTGGAAGCAGCCAATCAGTAAATATTGTGTGTGTCCAGTAGAGCAGGAGTTGGACACTCCAGGGAGACGCTCGGAGGACTCGAGGGTTGAAGTGTGCCTGTCACTAACCTGTAGAATGATAGCAGGGCCTGCAGGGGAGTGCTTTGCCTGTGGTGTGTAATCCCTTGCCAGTCCTGTCACACTTCTGTCCAGGGAACTCATTGCTCTTCAGCTGCCTCTTTATGGCACTTCCTTTTATTCCATGGGAATTTTTTTCTTGTCTTTTGCCTCCACATCGCTCCTGCTGGGTAACTTGCATTTTCACTAGCTCAGATTGTGGTTCTAGTTACCCTGCCTGTTTCAGAGTTAGCTTAGATATTAACTGTAACATTCTTTTATAATCCTTGTTAGACATGCCAATGACTATGTTCTCCTCTTCACTAATACCCAGTGTTGCCAGCTCCATAGGCACCGACTTTGCGGGTGCTCTGGGGCTGGAGTACCCACAAAAAAAGTGGGTGCTCAGCACCCACCTGCCAATCAGCTGCTCAGCAGCAGGCAGGAAGCACTCGGGGGAGGGGGCGGAGCAGGGTCAGGAAGAGGCGGGGCAAGGGCAGAGCCTTGGGGGAAGGAGTAAAGTGGAGGCGGGACCTCAGGGCAGAATGGGGGCGGAGCACCCACCTGGGAAAATGAAAGTCAGTGCCAGTGGCCAGCTCTCACAATACTACCATGAGACTTGCAATAGTTGGTATTTTTCTTAAAGCTCCAGCTGCTGGAGGTTGTTGTTGTTTTGTTTTTTTTTAAAGTAAGATTCCAGTCCTTGTAATTGCAGAGAAGAGTTTAAAAAAGTGACCTGATCAGAACCTAAAGGCTCAGAGACCAGAAGATAAATAAAAAGAACCCCACTCTGACATGCTTTTTATCTCTCATTATTTTTAAAGCAAATCTCACATTTGGGGGCTTGACTCATGCTTTGTGAATGCTAGGGGTTGGTGTGACACTTCCTAGCAGTACCTAGGGTTGTGAGGCAACTTGCTACCACCTGCCCTTAGTGTGAGAAAGTCTAGTCTGTTCCCTTTACCTTGGGGTTCTGCCCCAGCAGTACCCCCACTCTCTGGGTCTCCCCTCCCAGGGGAACCCCCAACCCTCTAAACCCACCTTGCCTTAGTGGCTACTGCCAGTCATCATTTAGCCCCTGCTCACGGGGGCAAACTGCAGTGTGTACTAGCCACTCATCACTGGCAAGGGGGTAGGACCAGCTGCCTCTGCCTATCCCCGGGCTGCACCTCTGCAGCCCCAGTATCTTTTGTAGGCCTTCAACACGGCCTGCAGCCTGGGGATTTACCAGGCTGGAGCTCCCCAGCTCCCTTTGCCCTTCCCCAGCACTGCTCCACTTCAGGTACCTTGTTTCCAGGCAGCCCTTCCCACTCCAGGGCTAGAGTGAGACTCCTCTGTCTCCTGACCCCACAGCCCTCTGATCAGGCCCAGCTGGGCCCTGATTGAGCTGGCCACACCAGTGGTCAGTCACACCCTCAGCTGCTTTCACTCCTTTTCCCCAGAAATGGGGCAGCTGCCCCACTACAACACTAGATTGCCAAACCACTGCAAGCCAACCCAATTCAGTCCTTGTAGATATGTATACAGTATACGTGCATGCACACACTAATCATTTCACCCATTACTGAGATAGTCACCTCTATGCTACACAGCTGTTTAAGGCTAGAAACAAAAAATAATGTATACAGTTTAAAGGCTGTAATTTAGGTCAGCAGTGTTCAGTTAGCCAAAATAGAATTCTACAAAGCGCTCTTACCAATGCCATGAGATCCTATAAGATAACAAGGGATAAGGACCCCTGCCGCATTGTCAACTTCAGTAGTAAAAAAATCATGAGTCATGCCCCAAGAGATCAGGATATTGGCTAAAAAACATGAGAGAGTTTTAAAAAAATACAAATGTATTTTTTTAAATTTATTTCTGGTTTCCGAGCCTTTGGGGGGGTGCTCATTTCCTGTTTACAAGCTTTTCACCCCAACTGTGAAGGTTGAAACTTACTCTTTATAAAAATGAAAGCTGAGATTCTCATTAAATCTCTTTATTCTGGCATCTGAGGCTATACGAAAGTCAGCAAAGATCACACGATTTACATTAAAGTCACAAGAGTTGTCACACTGGGTCTTTCATATGTTTCCCCTTGAAAAAAAGTTGAAGTGTCAAATCTTCTAGTCTTTAATCAAGTAAAACTTCTATTGCCATTAGCGCCTCCACTCATTAGATATTATCATCACAGTGAACATGTGATAACGTGCTCAATAACTATACACTTCATATTTGAATATCTGAGCTATCTTATATGCATTGGCCTAGGGACTACATTTTCTGGCATATTCTGACAGTACTGAGCACACAGATGGTGCCCAGTGAATAATACAAATCATGACTTTATGGACTCTGTGGATGCAATTTCTATTCTTTGTTCTGTAAGTGGCCTGGATACAGCTGAAACCCTAAGAAGTTGAGGCATAAGCACATCTGATGCTCATATAACACTCTCATTCCTTCCTTTTCTTGAACCCTCAACAAAAAATGACAAAACAAAATGATTTTCAGTTAAAATCTAAAATTGCACAGCAGCCATTGCTCTACAATCCAGCCAGCCAAAGATGCAGCTATGCATCTAGTGAGGTTTACAAAGCACCTAACCTTCTAGGTGCTTTTGAAAATCCCACTAGGTGCCTAAATACCTTTGAAAATCTGGCCTTTAGTCTTTCTCTGCCTTAGTGCTGAATCTGTACAATAGGGATAACAGCAATGTTCTACATCTACATCACAGAGGGTCTGTGAGGAGAAATAGGTTAGACACTGTGAGGCACTCAGATGCTGTGATGGTGGGGCCACATAAGTACCAGGGGTAGAGTGGAACTTCTCTATACCACTGCTATCCCTTCCCTAGATTTTGGCCCCTTCTTTTCACCTTCACCCCTCAAATCTCTCTCCTTTCTGAATGTAAACTTGGCTCTGAGGGCTTGGCTGTATTTCTTCTGAGTCCCCTGTGTTCTCCAACACCCTGCCCCAAAAGGATTCCTGTTTTACAAGCTTATCTAAGGACTTCCAGTTCCTTAATTTAATTACTAGCCCTTTATTATTTTAATCACCCTGCCTCTATTTTTAAACAACATACTGATTCCCAGCCCCAGGGGCACAATCTGGGAGTCCCACCTTTCCTCCTAAGAACTCACTTCCACCCTAATCCTGTGCAGTTAAAAGCTCCACCTGGGAGCCTGCCTCCTGTGAACACACCTCATTGCTAGTGAAGACGAGCCCTTAGTTTTGGTGTGTTGGAGAATTGACTCTTTACTTTCATGAACTGCAGTGGCAAGTGCTACAGAAATGCTTGTTAATGAACACGTTAAATTAATCAATCAACCCTCTGAGCTTGATTTATCTGCATTGGTGGAGGAGAATAGATGTGTGAAAGATGCATATATAAATCCTCACCAGCAGGGACAGCTGTGCCCTAAGGGGCATTCCCTCCCAGGCAGGGCAGCTAGTTTTTGCCCTGTTGCCCTCCCTGCTGTTTCCATCTGTGGAGGATGGCTTTAAAGCAATCTATTGGAGCCCAGTTAGCAGAGACTGCCCAGCAGGGGGCTGCAAGCTGGTGTCAATTCAACTTCTGTGTAATAAAACCCTGTCTGGAGAGGGTAAATTATGGCAAACCTAAGCCTTTCCTGGCCTGGTTCTCTCATCTTTCTGTCCTGGCTACGAGGAGGTCAATTCAGAAATTCAATGTCTGCCATGGCTCGTTAGAATCAGTGAGTGTCAGTCAGGACAATGGAGGAGGAATCAGGGTTAGTTCTCCAACTGGTGGATGATGGATATATACCAGGGGTCTCAAACTCAAATGACTGTGAGGGCCACATGAGGACTAGTGCATTGGCCCGAGGGCCGCATCACTGACACCTCCCCCTAGCTGCCCCTGGCCCCGCTCCCACTCCACCCCTTCCATGAGGCCCTGCCCCTGCCCCATTTCTTCTCCACCTCTTCCTCCAAGCGGTTTTAATAAAATATATACACTCAGTAAAGCCCCCCCCCCACTGCACTGGGCTACACCACCACTCCCCCCCGCTCTGCCTCTTCCAGGGATGGCAGGTTTGTAGAAATTTTGGTGGTGCCCAAAACCTGCCCCCCCCCCCCCAAACTCCATCCCCACCTGCCTAAGGCTCTGGGAGGGAGTTTGGTTGGGGGAGGGGATCTGGGGTGCAGACTCTGGGATGGAGTTTGGGTGCTGGGTGCAGGCTCCGGGCTGGGGCAGGGAGTGGGGGTGCAGGCTCTGGGATGGAATTTGGGTGCTGGGTGCAGGCTCTGGGCTGGGGCAAGGGGTGGGGATGCAGGCTCTGGGATGGAGTTTGGGTGCTGGGTGCAGGCTCTGGGCTGGGGCAAAGGGTGGGGATGCAGGCTCTGGGATGGAGTTTGGGTGCTGGATGCAGGCTCCGGGCTGGGGCAGGGAGTGTGTGTGCAGCTCTGGGATGGAGTTTGGGTGCTGGATGCAGGTTCTGGGCTGGGGCAGGGGGTGGGGATGCAGGCTCTGGGATGGAGTTTGGGTGCTGGATGCAGGCTCCGGGCTGGGGCAGGGAGTGCATGTGCAGCTCTGGGATGGAGTTTGGGGATAGGAGGGGGTGCAGGGGTGAGGGCTGTGGGGATGAGGGGGTTGGGAGCATTGAAGAGGCTTGGGGCATTGGAGAGGCTCAGGACGAGGGCAGGGGAAGGGCAGCCTGCCCTCTCCCTAGGAGAGGGGGACACTAGGACCCTGCGGCAGCAAGTAATGCCGGAAGCCGGCAGAGCAGAGCGTGAGCTGCAGGCTCCGGGGCAGTGAAATGGCAGCAAGTGAGGCCGGGGGACACTCGGGGGAGGTGCGTGGGGGCATCAGGCGGGGCCGTGGGTGAGACCCAGCCCCAAACATTGGGGAGCAGTGTGCGGGGAGCTTAGCTGCCACATATAATAACTCGGGGGGGGGGTGAGGGGAGTTTGGCGGTGACCGGAAGTAACGGGGGGGGGCGCGCAGGGCGCTTGGCGCGCTGCAGGGAAGGCCCCGCTGGCCGTGTGTTTGAGACCCCTGGTGTATACACTGGAGGAGCAGGCTCCTGTAAGGCCAAATGTTTTGCAGAGACCCAAGATGCTCTTTGAACCTGCTGATAGGAGAACAATGTTTCCCCTAGAGCTGGGATTTCTTTTCTTTCTCTCTCTCGCGCTCTCTCTCTCTCTTTTTTTTTTTTTTTGGCATTAAAAGTTTAATTTAAAAAATGACTCCATTTTAAAAATTACTTTTTTTTCCCAAAACCAATTCCTTTTTGCAAAAATTGTTAACATTCAGTAACTTTGTTACTGACATCATTTTTGAAGTAGTTATCAAAATGCTTTATTTACCCAAACCCGTGTTCTTACTAAAAACTGGGATTTTGGTCAATGAAAACTTTCAGAAAATGTTAGATAATATTTCAGTAAAAATGGTTACATTGCCCTGAAAAATGGCAACAACGGTGAAATTTTGCAATTTTTCACTAAATCGTTTTCCTCTTTTGCAAACCTCTCTGGTTCGTACAGGTCCGGTAACCTGGCAGTTTCTATGTGCAGATGGTCCTGAGTTGCAAAGCTTCTGTCCAGCTCAGAATTTTTCCAAATTTAGGGTTGGAGTGATGATTCAGCTCTGGCGTTCTGGTTTGGGTCCATGTACTGCTAGAACTGAAGTCTTTAAGTGTGCTGTTTACCACCTTCCCTCTGGCTGACTAGGGTGGGGAATTAAAAATAAAGAAAGAAGCACAAGCAAGTCCCAGAGAAGGAGAGCTGGGATTGTAACTGTTCAAAGAGGATGCAATTGAAGGGGTAAAGGTTTCTTCCTCTCTTGCAAACCTGCACAACAGCCAGGCACTATCTGGTCCTAAAAGAGCACCATGACCCTACAGAAATATAACATTAAAAGTAACTAAAAATTAATGTTGGGTAGCAGGGAGCTGTCCAAGCAGTGATGTAATAAACAAGCAGGACCTTCCAATCCCCCACAATTTGTGTTACCTACACTGGCATCAACAAGAGAAATAAACAATGCCTAAAACCTAACTTACAAATGGAAACATTGGACCTTTTTATAGCCTAGATCGCAACACTGTAGGCACTGTTTTCCAGAATGGAAAAGCAATATCAAGAGACTATGATCTTCAGCCAAGGATCTGATCAAATCCATCAGATAGCTTCAGGGGTTACTGTTAACAGGAGGTGCCAAACTATAAACTCCTGAGACTGCGATAGAGGGTAAAACTGGGGGAATCATCACCAAAAACTAGATTGCCAGGTGCAAGGATCAGAAACTTGAATAGAACATGCAAGAAAAGAACCTGCTTCTCATGTGTAAATATTAACTAAAAGTAAATTAAATATTAAGTACATGTAAGTGCTCCAAAGACACTAAACAGCTTAAAAATACAGTCAGAGCAAGGAATGGGCATATGCTTAGACTGCCCAAGGGGCATCAGGTCCTCTTGGCTTGATAGACTTACCGTTCCTTGGTTTATGCTGTGTCCTGAACACCTGCAATTCTTATTGAGGTCAATGGGAGCAGTGGGTGCTCAGGATTGTACCCTCACATACAGAGGAGGACCCATTAATCTGTGACCTAGATCACAGACTTTTTATGCATACCCCTTATTGGAGGGAGGCATTGGACTGGAGCCATTGTTGTCACTCTAACACTAGGGCCAGAAATATATTCTTAACAATGTCAAAGCACAAAAGGATTTTACGCCCTTCTCTTCCTCCCACCACACCCCTCCCAAGGCATAATCAAGACAACAGGGATTAACATCTCCCTGCAAACAATTTTTGGATGGAAGTATAGAAGCAGTTATTCTATACCCTGAAAAACTATGCATTGCATTTAATGTCAAGTCTATTTTATGGGACAAAAATCAGCAGGTAAACCATTCTCTGAGACAAAGAATCAACTAGATCATATGCTAGACAAAGGCATTTTCCATCTTACATCTGAAACCCTACTCTTAATATTTGTTTTTCTATATTGTGTTTTGCTTCAATGTTTAGGCCTTAACTTGCCTGATCTCTCTCAATGCTGACAATTGTAAATATTTTAATTCCATTTTCCCTAATCCTGGAAAGCCCTATGCCCAGGAATAGACCTTATTTGTCCACATAGTCCTGTGGTCTTTAGTGGGACTACAGTAACTCCTCTCTTAACGTTGTAGTTATGTTCCTGAAAAATGCAACTTTAAGCGAAACGAAGTTAAACTAATCCAATTTTCCCATAAGATTTAATGTAAATGCAGGGGGTTAGGTGCCAAGGAAATTTTTTGGGGGCAGACAAAAGGCATTATATACTGTACAGTACTGTACTGTGGTGGGCAGGTGTCCCTGCCTTGCCCCTGGGGCTCAGGGCTGGGGGTGCAGGGTCTGAAAGGGAGTTAGGGTGTGGGAGGGCGCTCAGGGTCGGGTGCAGGATCTGGGAGGGAGTTAGCGTGCGGGAGGGCACTCCGGGTGCGGGAGGAGGCTCAGGGCTGGGGCAGGCAGGAGATGCAGAGCACTTACCTGGAGCAGCTCCTGTTTGGTGCAGGGGGTGTGCAGGTAACTCTGCGCAGCGCGCCACTGCCCCCATGGCCACGATTCTGGGAGCTGCAATTCTGGGAACTGCCACCCCTCTCCCCCTCCACCCCCCCACCCCCAGGCAAGGCCACTCGGAATGCAGGGGATTTAGGGGCTGCAGGGCCCTGGGCTTTCCCCTTCAAAGCGCCGCTTCTCTCCGGCCGGCTTTGAAGGGGAAAGCACCGCTTCTCTCTGTCCGCTGGCTACGTGGCTGCCCCTGCTCCTCCTGAGTTCTCCGGTCCGTGCTCGCAGGGCCGCATTCCGAAAGAAGCTTTAGAGTTGCAGGCCAGGGCCCCGGTGCCCCCTTAGCCCAGGGCCCTGCAGCCTCTAAAGCCCCTGTGTTCTGGGTGCCCTGCCTGCCGGGGTGAGGGGGGGGCTGCTTCCCCGCTCACTTGCTCCTCCCACCCTCCCTCCCAGAAAGTCCTAAGCACCACCAAACAGTTGTTTAGCGGTGGGGAAGCGCTGGGAAGAAGGGAGGGGGAGGAGGCGGAGAAGAGGAACTTGTGCAATGCTCCCTTGTAAAGTCAGCCAAATGACGTTATAAGGGAGCATTGCACAACTTTAAACGAGTATGTTCCCTAATGGAGCAGTGACATAACTTCGAAACAACGTTGAGCGGGAGGATGGTAAATGAGGAGTTACTGTACTCACAAATGTAAAGGTTTGTGGGATCCAGCCCTATTGTATTTTCTGTCTCTTGTTTACAATAGATCGCAGAACTAATAAGAAAGGATTTTTAAAAAATTGCATTGGATGTGGCACCTTAAATAACCTGTTGGAATTCTTTTCTCCCCTCCTCCTCCCTCTCCTCCTAGCATATGGCTAAACGAAAGATTGCAGTTGTTGGTGCTGGGTTGATTGGCCTCTCAACAGCAGTGTACATTTCAGAATCTATCTCCAAGTGCTCTGTGACTGTAATTTCGGACAAATTTACTCCCAACACAACGAGCGATGTAGCAGCTGGAATGCTTATTCCACACACTTATCAAGGTGAGTGAAACCTCTGCTCAGCTCATAGCCAGGGCCAGCTCTGGCTTTTTGGCTGCCCCAAGCAAAAAAAAAAAAAACAGGGCAGCCAGAACAGCAAAGCAAAAAAAACCCCTGCGACGCGGCCGGAGCGCGGGTGCAAGGGGACCGGCTGGGGCAGGGAGGGAGGGGGAGGGCGAGAGAGAGAAGGAGGCGGTCAGGGCTACAGCAGGGGCGCTGCCACGTGGCCCCTCCCGCTGCGCCGCCTCCTGCCGCCTGCCACGAGGGCTCCGCTCCGGTCGGCGGGGAGGGGAGGAAGAGGACTGCCCTGCAGGGCGCTCTGGTTCTCCGCGCTGCCGCCCCCTACAGGATGGCTGGAATGGAACAACAACAAAAAAAAAAGCGGCCGTGCCACCCTAGGATGGGGAAGAATGCCGCCTCGAACAATCTGCCACCCCAAGCACCAGCTTGCTCAGCTGGTGCCTGGAGCCAGCCCTGCTCATAGCTCAAACTTCAGAATGATGTGGATTAAAGTTTTTGCAACAGGACTTTTTTCCATGTTTAAACTTTGGTCTTCAGATGATACTGAAGATCTATTATTCCATTAATGATAGTATTTGAATCTGATTAGTTTAGAATATATGTCTGCAGTCTTTATTTTCTGAACAATCATAAATTATGCTGATAAAAACCCCAGTGTTTTGATACTTAGTCACCCGTTCTTGTTCCATTTTCAGGCCTAAAATGTTTGGAGATATTTTCAGCTCTTTAAGGCTCTACATATTGTGTGTGTGTGTGTGTGTTTGTGTTTATGTGAGAGAGAGAGAGAGAGAGACACAGACGGACAGGGATCTCTTCGTGCCAATCAGCAGAGAGCACAGTGGTTGCATACGATTATACAGGAATCCCCTGGTTGGATATATGCATAATAGTTCACCGAAGAGTGACATGTGAGGTCTATACCAAGAATCTGTAGCCCACTGGTTATCATAGTCATTGTGAAATGTATGTATGGATAAAATTTAAAAAGTTATGTATCTATACTAAAAGTTATATTCTCAAGGTCTTGGAGTTAAGGCAGGTCACCAGGAAGTTTCCTACCCCGGAAATGTTCCTTTCAGGAAGGAGGCAGCAGACACCTATCTCTCTGTCTGGTTATGTGCGTAGTGTGTATTTTATGCCTCACCATGTAGCCCTATTTGCATACTGAGCCATGCGCAAAAGAAGAGATTGTGAAATCTAAAAGAGAGAAAATTCGCAGGATGAAATAAACAGGAGGGGTGTCTGCTTTAAGACTAAAGACAAAGAGTTATTAGGGTATATCTGCGAGTACAAGGAAACACACAAGATCCTTTGCCTAGGAGGCAAGCAGACAGTTTGTCTCATGAGATGAGGGTCAAGGCCAAACCTGGCTGTAAAATGCTACAGGGATTTTGGATGAGCAAGACATGAGAGTATCTTGTTAATTAAGTCTAGGCTCTAGAATGCATGTTATGATTTTGTTTTATATATAACCATTTGTTTCCAATACTTCCACTTGCTGCTACTTGAATCTTTGTGCTTTGTTAAATAAACGTATACTTGATTTCACTATACCCATGTCTGTGCTGTGTGTTAAATGGAATGGTGATCTGAGGTGAAACTGGTAAGCTGAGGTGCACTGATTCTTTAGAAGAAGTGAATCTCTGAATCCTGTGAGTGTCCAGGGGAGCAAGGGCCCAATACTGCAAGCTGCTGAGCGCTGTAATCTCCCTTTGAAGACCAATGCAGTCCTTGGGAGTTAAGGGTAATTAGCACCTTATAGGAGGCATGTATTACCTTATAGCACTGGACTTTACAAATACCAAAATATAGGTTTAATTCCCATGCATTTTCTGTGTTCAGTACAGTGTATACTTTTATCTGGTCATGTCCAACGTTTTACCAGTGTAGAAAATTTACTATTCCTGGTTTCTCTGATGCCTGCCTTTCTCAGCTGATGCGGGTTTGGGAGTCTTTTCCTGATCTACCTTCACCCTCCATTTCAGTTTTTTGCTTTATTTCAAATGTACAGGCATACCAATTCATCAGCAGAAGCAGTGGTTTAGGGAGACCTTCGACTATCTTTTTGAAATCAATAATTCATCGGAGGCTTCAGATGCTGGCATTAATCTGGTGTCTGGGTAAGAAAGGAACTCAAAATAGGTTTTTAGTATTTTTATGCTATATACTGTAATAGGCAGGGTGACACTCCATCTGGACAGTCTTTCTCTGGAGTCTCTCTTGTGCCCCATATTCAAAAGGAGCTACAGTGTTAAGAAGCATTTGATTACATGAAGCGAGTTTTCAAGCAAAAATCATTCAAAGGCTCACACAAACAAAACACTCTGGGCTGGTGTCTCTTAAATGTAAGTTGTAGCCCATATTTTCCCTACATTCCTCCTCCTTTAGTAACAGGAGATGGAACGTTGTAGGATCCTTCAGGTATGGTAACTAAGTATAAAACACAGTATGTTTGCTTCCCATCATACCCACAAAGATTTGTCTACTCAAATCTTTGGCTTTGCTGTCACCTGGAAGAAAGTATGATCAGGTACTGCATGAAGATGCAGCCAAGAAGATTGTAGCCTTTAGAAAGAGAGCCTGAGTCAGGCCTGGTCTACACGACAGGACAGAGTTAGATCGATGTAAGGCAGCTTATGTCGACCGAATTATATCAGTGTCTACACTACAGCCTTGCTCCTGCTGATGTAAGTGCCCTACTACACCGACATAACTCCACCGCCACGAGAGACGTCGGGCTTATGTCGTTGTAGTTAGAGCAATGCAGTGTCTGTGTAGACACTGCAGGTTACATACATCGGCTGTTGGCTGTCATTCTTATCAATTTCACGGCTTTGTGCTGGAACCGTGAAATTGAAAAGAACACCCAGCTCAGAGCTCGGGCTGTCACTCCAGGTTGGGGGGACTCCAGCTAGAGCCCAGCTGCCCCTGGGTTCTCCACTTCGAGCCAGGCTGCCACCCAGGCTCCCCACTGTCCCCCAGGAGCCCAGCAGCTGCTCCGGCTCCCAGCAGGGAGCAGAGAGCCCTAGGGGCAGCCAGGATCCCATGTGAGAGTGGGAAGCCAGGAGCCTGGGAGGGGTGGGGGCAGCCAGGCTCCTGGTGTGGAGCTGCGCATGGAGCCCCCTCCTCCTGGCCTTCTTAAGAGGGTGGAAGTGCTCCTGGTGAGGATGTGCGCCACCAACAGAAGGGGGGTAGTGTGGACCCCGAGTAATTACCATGGTGATTCTAAATCAGGGGTGGGCAAACTACGGCCCCACCGGCCCCTCAGGGCTTTGGATCCAGCCTGTGGGATTGCCCCCTGTGGTGCCACGTGCGCTGCCCTTGCCTCCAGGCACCGCCCCCCCCCCCCCCCCCGCAGTTCCCATTGGCTGGGAACGGGGAACCGCGGCCAACGGAAGCTTCGGGGGAGGTTCCTGGAGGCGCGGCAAGGGCAGCACATGCAGAGCCCTCTGCCTCTCCTCCCCCAGGGACCGCAGCGCTTCCTGGAGCAGCATGGGGCCGGGGCCAGGGCAGGCATGCAGGGAGCCTGCCCTGGCCACGGTGCGCACTGCTGCCACCCCAAAGCCGCTTTAGGTTTGGTGTGAGCAGAGGAGCACAGGTCTCCTGGCCTACGGAGGGGGAGTACTGTCACCCCAGGGGTGGAGTGGCATGGGCCCACCCAACTCCACTGCATCCCAACCCAGGGCCCTAACAGTGGCAGAGTAGTCCACCACTGGGTGAGCGGGGGTCTGCCCGCAACACACTGACCTGGTTTCAGGCTCGCCCTCTAGCAGACTATGGCTTGGTTCCCCTGGGCTGCTTCCTTCTTTCTCTCTCTGGATCCAGGGGTCGTCCTCAATCTCCTCTGGGTACACTGCCAGGGATAGTGGTAGCAGCTCCTCTGCGCCAGGACTCTGTGGAAGCTCACGCTGGTCTCTTGGGCAACAGCAGTTCTTGGTGCTCGCCTCTGGCAGCGGGGAAGAAGCATCTATCTCCTCCAGCAGCTTCCTCCCAACTGAATAGCTGGGCCAGCCTTTTATAGCTCCCCTTTCTGTCCCACCCCTCTGCTTCCAGTGTGTGGGGCGTGGCCCTCCTGGCTCCTCTCACCAGGCAGCCCGTGTTGTTCCCTTTGCATCCACATCTGAGGGAGGCCACACCTCCTCGCAACAGGCAGGAATTCCAGAGTTTAAACTCTGAAGGAGAGGAAGCTTTGTACCTTACCTGGAGATGGGCCCAAGCAGTGGTATTGTGATGCAGAGCTGGATTTGAGCCCATCTCTAAATTTAACTCGGTATGGAATTTAGTTAGTGAATTCCTGGGGATTAATTTAGAATCTCTGCAACAAGATTCAAGACTGGAGAGTAAGTGGAGCACAGAAAGGATGTGGTTTTAATGGCCCGTGTTGTTATTCTCCAGCACAGTTTTAGTTTTAAATGAGAACCATGAAAATAAGAGGACACGGGACACATTGGACTGCTATTTCCCCCATCCCTCCGCTCACTGCATTTAATGTATTTAATCCTGTGTTATCCTGTTATTTTCCCTGGCGCACCCCCCCTTTATGATTTTTAACTTGGCTCAATTACCCCAAGCCTCACTCTACCCTCACCTCTAGGTCCAAGTCCTACTAAGACACCCCTAAACCTTATGGCCAATTAAATAATTATCATCTGTGAGGTCTTTTACTTTGTTACCTTCTGTCTGTCTAAACTCTAGAGATCCTGCTGACCAATGGAAGATGATTGCTAATATTTTTAAACTAAGATCAAAATGAATTGTGTCACATGAACATGAGCGTGTCTAAGTCTAGCCTTCTCTTCCATGTCCTTTAGCTGGCAGATCTTTAAAACCATTCCTGATAAAGTGTTACCATTCTGGTCTGATGTTGTCCTGGGATTTCGCTCAATGACTGAAGAGGAGCTGAAGAAATTTCCACAGCACAGATTTGGTCAGGCTTTTACTACACTGAAATGTGACTGCCCGTCCTATCTGCTATGGTTGGAGAAAAGGTTTGTTTTGATGGGTGTAGCTGATATTTCCTGAAAGGAAAGGGTTGGGAATATTCCTTTGATTTAATGGATTTTAAAATCTTTCTTTCCTTTCTGGGAGAAATGGAGACTGATCTTCTGTGAGTTACCCCTGGGTTACACATATATCCTCTTTTGCAAGAATTTAAAGGCCATGGGAATGAGTTTCATTAAACCTAAGGCCGTTTTTCACAACTGTGGTAGTGTACAGATATCTAAAAGTGGGAGAATGTTATATTTACCATTTTAACGCCCCATTACATGGACAGAGTGGTATGAAGTGGCTTTAATGTAAATGAGAATAAGGCCCCACATTTTCAAAATCTTCCAAAACTATCCCTTAGAGCAGTGTTTCCCAAACTTGGGATGCCGCTTGTGTAGGGAAAGCCCCTGGTGGGCCGGGTCGGTTTATTTACCTGCTGCGTCCGCAGGTCTGGCCGATCGCGACTCCCACTGGCCGTGGTTCGCTGCTCCAGGCCAATGGGAGCTGCTGGAAGCGGCGGCCAGTATGTCCCTCGGCCTGGGCTGCTTCCAGCAGCTCCCATTGGCCTGGAGCAGCAAACCATGGTCAGTGGGAGCCGCGATCGGCCGAACCTGTGGACGCGGCAGGTAAACAAACCAGCCCGGCCTGACAAGGGCTTTCCCTAAACAAGCGGCATCCCAAGTTTGGGAAACACTGCCTTAGAGGCTCCCTACTGGGTTGGTGCACAAGGGAGCAGAAAGTGCGCAAAGCCTCCCCTTCTTGTATCTGCATGCAATGACAGGGTAATTTCAGTCCTGAGTGCAACGACACCTCCAGCCAGGTGAATATCCACAGAAGCATTAGCCTCCCCAAGTGAGAAAGGAACCATGGTCCTTCTCCTACATCAGTGAAACAGCTGGCTAAGTGCACCAGGGAGCCTATATACCTTACACCAGGCTGTCTCAGGTACTGCAGCTGCAGTCCCCCTGCAGATAATGCACACAGGTAGATGATACATTCCGGAGCTCTTGCTGGGGCAATTCAGCACCATTCTCAATGCAGGACTGTGTCTTAATGGCTCAATCAATCTCTTCAAAGGAGGCATTCACTGTGCATTGGGGGAAACTATCTTATGGATGACATGATCCACATACATTTACATGGGGAATCCTGCAAGATTTGGATGTGGAAAGCTGATTTCTTGAGAGCAGCCATATTCCTGGTCCTGTCCTTTCATAGATTGTAAGACCAGAAGGGACCATTGTGATCATCTCCTCTGATCTCCTATGTAGCACAGGCCATAGAACTGCCCCCGGATAATTCCTACAGAAGATCTTTTAGAAATACATCTGCTCTTGATTTAAAATTTGTCAGCAATGAAGAATCCACTGCAAGCCTTGGTAAATTGTTCTACTGGTTAATTACTTTCACTGTTAAATTCCTGCCCCCAACCCCCCTATTTCCAGTCTGAATTTGTCTAGCTTCAACTTCCAGCCATTGGATCATGTTTCTCTCCTAGATTCAAGAGCCCATTATTCAATAGTTGTTCCTCATATAGGTACTTACAGACTGTAATCAAGTCACCCTTTAGTTTTTCCTTTGTTAAACTAAATAGATTGAGTTCCTTGAGTCTATCATTTTAAGGCATGTTTTCTAATTCTTGAATCATTCTCGTAGCTCTTCTCTGAACCCTGTCCAATTTATCAACACTCTCCTTGAATTGTGGGCACCAAAACTGGACAAAGTATTCCAGCAGTGGTTGCATCAGAGCCTAATACAGAGGTAAAATAACCTCTCTACTCCTACTCAAGATTCTCCTGTTTATACATCCTAGGATCGCATTAGCTCTTTTGGCTTCAGCATCACAGCGGGAGCTCATATTCAGCTGATTATTCACAACGACCCCCAAAGCTTTTTCAGAGTCACCGCTTCCCAGGATACAGTCCCCCATCCTGAAAGTATAACTTACATTCTTTGTTCCTGTATGTATACATTTAGCCATCTTAAAATGCATATTGTTTGTTTGCGCTCAGCTTACCAAACGATTTCAATTGCTTTGAGTCTCTTCATTATTCTGTTCTCTTCATTATTTACCACTCCCCCAATTTTTGTGTCATCTTCAAACTTTATTAGTAATTATTTTATGTTTTCTTCCAGTATTGATAAAATGTTAAATAGTGTAGGGCCAAGAACAGATTTTTGCAGGACCCCACTGTGAACAGACCTGTTCAATGACAATTCCCCAGTTACAATTACATTTTGACACCTATCATAGAATCATAGAATATTAGAGTTGGAAGAGACCTCAGGAGGTCATCTAGTTCAACCCCCTGCTCAAAGCAGGCAGACACCAACTAAATCATCCCAGCCAGGTTTTTGTCAAGACGGGTCTTAAAAACTTCTAAGGATGGAGATTCCACCATCTCCCTTGGTAACCCATTCCAGTGCTTCACCACCCTCCTAGTGAAAGTGTTTCCTAATATCAAACCTAGACCTCCCCCCACTGCAATTTGAGACCGTTGCTTCTTGTTCTGTCATCTGCCACCACTGAGAACAGCCTAGCTCCATCCTCTTTGGAACCCCCCTTCAGGTAGTTGAAGGCTGCTATCAAATCCCCCCCTCACTCTTCTCTTCTGCAGACTAAATAACCCCAGTTCCCTCAGCCTCTCCTCGTAAGTCATGTGCCCTAGCCCCCTAATAATTTTCATTGCCCTCCGCTGGACTCTCTCCAATTTGTCCACATCCTTTCTGTAGTGGGGGGACCAAAACTGGGCACAATACTCCAGGTGTGGCCTCACCAGTGCCGAATAGAGGGGAATAATCACTTCCCTCGTTCTGCTGGCAATGCTCCTACTAATACAGCCCAATATGCCGTTGGCCTTCTTGGTAACAAGGGCACACTGTTGACGAGTATCCAACTTCTCATAATCCCCAGGTCCTTTTCTGCAGAACTGCTTCTTAACCAGTCGGTCCCTAACCTGTAGCAGTGCATGGGATTCTTTCCTCCTAAGTGCAGGACTCTGCACTTGTCCTTGTTGAACCTCATCAGATTTCTTTTGGCCCAATCCTCCAATTTGTCTAGGTCACTCTGGACCCTATCCCTACCCTCCAGAGTATCTATCTTTCCCCGCAGCTTAGTGTCATCTGCGAACTTGTTGAGGGTGCAATCCATCCCATCATCCAGATTATTAATAAAGATCTTGAATAAAATCGGCCCCAGGACCCACCCCTGGGGCACTCTACTTGATACTGGCTGCCAACTAGACATCGAGCCATTGATCACTGCATGTTAAGTCTGACAGTTTAGCCAGCTTTCTATCCACCTTATAGTCCATTCATCCAATCCATATTTCTTTAACTTGCTGGCAAGAATACTGTGGGAGACCGTATCAAAAGCTTTGCTAAAGTCAAGATATATCACATCCACCACTTTCCCCATATCCACAGAGCCAGTTATCTCATCACAGAAGGCAATCAGGTTGGTCAGGCATGACTTGCCCTTGGTGAATCCATATTGACTGTTCCTGATCACCTTCCTCTCCTCCAGGTGCTTCAAAATCGATTCACTGAGGACCTGCTCCATGATTTTGCTGGGGACTGAAGTGAGGCTGACCAGTCTGTAGTTCCCCGGGTTCTCTTTTTAAAATATGGACACTATATTTGCCTTTTTCCAATCATCCGGGACCTAACGCGATCGCCACAAATTTTCAAAGATAATGGCCCATGGCTCTGCAATCACATCAGCCAACTCCCTCAGCACCCTTGGATGCATTAGATCTGGACCCATGGACTTGTGCATGTCCAGCTTTTCTAAATAGTCCCGTCAGTTAGCCAGCTTTTAATCCATTCAATGTGTGCCATGTTAATTTTATATCATTCTAGTTTTTTAATAAAAATGTCATGTGACACCAGGACAAACACCTTACAGAATTCTACGTATATTGCACCATGTTGATTTGCATTAATTACATTAACTTCCTTTAATTCATTATAATTGGGTCTGGTATCAGCCACTCCATTATCTTGTCCAGAATCACTGTCAGGCGTACAGCCTATAAGTACCCAGATCATCCCACTTGCCCTTTTTAAAAACTGTACAATGTTAGTTTTTTTCCAGTCTTTTGGAACTTCCCCAGTGCTCCAAGACTTATTGAAAATCAGCATTAATGGTCCAACAAGCTCCTCAGCCAGTTCTTTTAAAACTCTTGGATGCAAGCCATCGGGACCTGCTGATTTAAAAATCTCTAACTTTAGTAGCTTCTGTTTAACATCCTCCAGAGATACTAGTGGAGTGGAAAGAGTGTTATCTTCTGTCTTTTCTCTGCCACTAGTCAAATGAACATTCAGATGTTCCTCATTTGCCAGTCTGTAACTTCCAAAATACATCCCACCAGCTCTTGAAAATGGTAAAAGAAGCTAGTGCTCTGCAAGCCGTTTGCCACAAACCAAAGGTGATGTTTTGAAGCCTCTAGCCTCACTGGTTTTGAGCTATGAAATGACAAAAATTGTCAGGAGAATTTGAAAATCTGTGGAAATGCCTCCTGTTCCAATCTCTGTATTTCAGAATTGGCTGGGCCAATTCATCTCTGATTTGGTCAAAAACCTCTCTTCTGCCCAACTAACCTCACAAACCATTCTGGAATCAGGAGCAGAAAGGAGTAAAAATAATCCAAGTACTATCTTTCTGTATTATCATCTTGTAGAAAACCTTACAGAAATATTTGCATGTGCAAAATGCTAGGCACACATGAAGTCTTTAAAATTTATGCCTGTGCAGAAAAAAGTCTTACAGTTTATTTTTTTCCTTCTGAAGACCAGTTCTCCTCAAGTCACATCAATTTCAAAGAATTTTAGCAGTCAGAAAACAGATCCTATAATGTGTATGTATAATCCATTTAAATGCACTTAAAAAGAGCAAATAATGTTTGTCATTTCACAGGCATAGTGACTGGATACAAGGTGATTTGAGGTTAGGTAGTAAAACGTGTATCTACATCTTGGAACAAATTGCCAGATAATCCCTCAGCTTGTTTGATTATGTTCCATGCCATTGAACCACATGGAATAACATTTCATGTTTTTAGCAGCAAGCATAAGTGGGAGTACTCTTGTGCTGCCAGTGCTATCTGACTTCTGTACTATCTCACAGGAACACAAGCCTTATCATGTTTCATTGCTTAACTGATACTGAAAATTGTACTGAGGAACAACTAAATTGCTGACTCCATTTAGTATCTGTCAGGCTGCTTCGCCACAAAGGCTTCTGTTGCTTCCTTATTCCTGTTTCAGACTCTTCTCATTTCCCAAAGGATGTAGTCTAATAAGATGATAAAGTTTTCCACCCCCTCTTTGTGGGTACCAGGAAAGAGAGCATAGTAAATATGTAACTATTTTGCAAACCCAAGTGATCTGAACAATATTTATGTACCTTGCCTTGGCAGCACAAAAGCATTTACCACATCCTCTTTCTAGGCTAGCTTTAATGTCACAGTTCACAAACTTTCTCCCTCTACCTTGTCTGAATTCTGCAGAATGTTTAGTAGTTTTTGTACTAACATGTTTTTGCAAAAAATATGACAGAATCTCAAATGCTATGGGTGAGATCCCACTAGAGAGAATTAATCTCTACCTATTGGACAGATTAGGAGCTGATCCTGCAGGGAGAACCCTACATTTAAGCCATGCTCAAAATGAAGCTTAGGTTGAGATTTAAGTTAACAATAAATGTAAACCCCAGGAAGAGGATGAGATTTTGTTGAGAGAATGGAGTGCATGCCTAACGTGCAGTCTAACAGATCTCTTTACAGATATTAAGCCAACTCATCCCATCCTACATTAGATCGCCACTTTAAAACACCTGGAGTGAATTGATGTTAATACCTGCTGTATCTCACTCTCTATAAATGAGGCCTGATTCCTTTCTTCCTTATGCATTTATAAATAGTGTCATATTTGATAGCAGCCCTGAAGACAGAGTGACATCAGCAGAGCTGTAACTAGCTATTTTTGCGCCCAAGGCAAGAATATAAAATCGCGTCCCCCCCGCCCCCTCTTGGCTCCTCCGGGCATGCCGTGGACATGCTGCACCCCCCCCACGTTCCTCCGGCCGTGCCCCCCCTTGGCTCCTCCAGCCGCACCGTGCCGTGCCCTCCCTTGGCTCCTCCGGCCGCGTCCCCCCTTGGCTCCTCCAGGCACGCCACCCCACCACCCTTGGCTCCTCCGGCCACGTTGCGGCCATCCTGAGTCCCCCTCCCTTGGCTCCTCTGGCAGCGCTGCGGCCATGCTGCGCCTCCCCCTTGCTGCTCCGGCTGCGTTGCTTCCCCCTTGGCTCCTCCGGCCATGCCGTGCCCTCCCCCCCGCTCCTCCGGCTGCAACGTACCCCCCCCCCGTGCCTCTCTCCTCCGGCTGCGCTGTGCCCCCCCTGCTCCTCCAGCCGAATCCCCCCCTCGCGCCTTGCTCCTCCGGCTGCACTGCGGCAGCGCCTGCCCCCCTCGCTTTTTTTTTTTTTGCTTGGGGCGGCGGCAAAAAAGTTAGACCCGGCCCTGCACTCCCCGCCCCAGCTCACCTGTGCTCCGCCTCTGCCTCCCTGGGCCTGAGCGTGCCGCCATTTGTTTCTCCGTGCTCCCAGGCTTCCTGCGTGAACAGCTGATTCGCAGGAAGCGGGGGCTTGGAGAAGCAGGGGCGGAGCATTCAGGGGAGGAGGCGGAGACAGAGACGGAGAGGAGGTGATTGCGCCCCTCCCCTTTGTGCGCCCGAGGCAAGTGCCTCACTCGCCTCGCCCTTGTTACGGCACTGGACATCAGGGATGAATTTGGCTTCAAGTAACAGGTACCTCAGAAATGTATATAGTAAAATACTACTACTAATATAAATACTTTGATGTAAAAGTGACATTTTGCCCATCCTTAGGCTGTATGAACTGCTCAATTTTGGAGCTATCATAAGATGAATTCATGAGATCGCTATCTCGTCTTTTTTTGCCACAGCATCTCTGTAATATTTGTACACCTGATATATTTTGCCCTGTCCAATCTTATAAACAAACAAAGAGCCTTTTGTTTGCAATGTCTTAATTCCAACAGCCAAATCAGACAAGTCATAAACAGAAGCCCTGTGCTAGCTAGCTCTGATTTTTCTTCAATTTTCTATTCTTCTGCATCTTAAAGAGTCTCTTACTTACTTGACTTGCGTAAAAATAATCAAGGTGATTTATTAATAGTTAATTGTCATGCTTTACCTCCAGTATTTCTTTTTAGGTTGAAAGGAAATGGCAGCCAGGTGTATGCTAGACGAATCGAAGATCTGTGGGAACTACATAGCAAATATGACATCGTTGTCAACTGTTCAGGCATTGGATCCAGAGAACTCATGGGTGACTTGGAGATATACCCTGTCAGAGGTCAAGTACTCAAGGTCGATGCTCCTTGGGTGAATCACTTCATCCGGGATGGGGATGGTTTAACCTACATCTATCCAGGAATACACAATGTAACATTAGGTGGGACAAGGCAAAAGGACAACTGGAGCTTGTCCCCAGATCCTAGAAGTAGCAAAGACATATTTGACAGATGTTGTGCTCTTGAACCCTCACTTCAAAGAGCCCAGGACATAAAGGTGAGGGTGGGTCTGAGGCCATCCAGGTTAGCTGTGAGACTGCAGAAAGAGATACTGGTCCATGATGGGAAAAAACTGCCCGTGGTCCACAACTACGGACATGGTTCGGGTGGCTTTTCAGTGCACAGGGGCACTGCTAAAGAGGCTGCTCGACTGGTGGGAGAATGCATTGCTGCTCTGGAAGGCTCCTCTTTGAAGGCAAAGTTATAATCATTGGGGCCTCCTTTTCAGTTATTGGTAGGCTATTATAAATCTACTAGTAATACCTTTGGAATGTTATTCTATAAGCAATGGAAGAAACTGCGTGCAACATTCTGAACTGTAGCTAAGTGCTTGTTTTGTGAAAAGTGTTTGCCCACAGGTGATAGGGTGTTTTTGTCCTTTATCATTTTTCTGTGTGAGTTCATTTGAGAGCATAATGTTTGTCTAGTTTCACCCACATAGCTGTTGTTTAGGCATTTGATGCACTGGGTGAGGTGCAATACAGGTAAGACCCAAGGATCTTGAAAGGTGTGCTGTGGGAGGTATAGATCAATAGAGACAGTAGTTTTATGTCTGTTTACAACAATGTGTAATTTGTCCTATGACTGTGGAAGTGTTAATGGGCCATTTCATTTTGAATGGTCCCTTACAACATGCATTAACTCCTGTGCTTAACAATCTGTTCTACCCTGCATTTAGATGTGAAACTCTGATTACCTTTTACAGACCTGAATAAAGCCTCTCTGTGTAGCTTGAAAACTTGTCTCTGTCTCTTCCACCAACAGAAGTTGGTCCAATAAAAGATATCTTCTCACCCACCTTGTCTCTCTCATATTCTGGGACCAACAGGGCTATAACAACATTGCAAAACAACAATGGGTGATTTTATATGGTCAGCTGAAAGATACATTCTCTGATAGATCCTATCCAGAGGTTGGCCAAAGCACAACAACCCTTCACTATGCCATATACATAATGAAAGACACCAACTGATAAATTTGCTGTTCCAAACTCTCTTCCTTTTCATTGTCTTCTCTGTTAACATTTTTTATTGCAAAACATCCTTCCTCTTACAAGCATGTAACTGCAGTCTGTGATAGTCACTGCAGTTGGATTCAGACATGCAGGTACCCAGCATGAGCAGAACAGAAAATCCCTAAGGACAAGTATTTTATAAAAAACCCTATAGCTGTGATTATTTCTATCTAATATACTTAGGATTAATACTTTGCCCATCACTGGGTAGCTGGTACTATGTTAAGTAACAGGGTTTCTGTACTGTAAACGGCAGTAGGACATTGTACATCAGCAGGATCTAGATTTTGATATTGGAAATAAAACATATTGTTCAGTGGGTTTGAATTACATTTGCAAATGGCTGTTTCCTCTTTGGAGCTGAAACCTGCATGCACAAAAATGTTCTCATGAAAAGTGCCAGACTGACCAGCCTCAACCTAGATAGTCCTCTCTTTACCTTTATAGAATACTTCAGCAAGGGCAGCAAGCAGTACAATGGACTCGGCATCGCTTTAAATCTGTGAAGTGAGATTAGATAACTTCCTAATTATGATATGCTCGAATCCAGTTTGTGGGAGAAATTCCACAGCCTGTGTGTGCACAGGGATTCAGGCTAGATGGTTGTGGAGGTCCCTTTGTAGAATCACATGGAACTTTCCAGACTTTGAGGATTATATTTTCCTCTAACCTCATAGAATGTTGTCAGCCATGCCCCCACAGATATATAAGGGGTGGGGCATCGCCAGTCTGTCAGTGAGATATAAAAACAAACTGAAGTGAGAGCCATAGGTGCCAACTCCGTGGGTGCTCCAGTGCTGGAGCAACCATGGGGGAAAAGTGGTGGGTGCTGAGCACCAGCCCCCCTATCAGCTCCTCCCACTCACTCCCAGCACCTCCTGCCTGCCAGTGGCCCCATGGATCAGTGCCTCCGCTTCCTCCCCGCACCTCCCGCATTCTGCAGATCAGTTGTTTAACGGCATGCAGGAGGCGCTGGAGGGAGTGGGGGCAGAAAGAGGGGAGAGGGGATGGGAAGAGGCAGGGTAGGGGTTTGGGGGAAGGGGTGGTATGGGGGTGGGACTTGGGGCAGGTCAGGGGCAGGAAGAGGCATGGCAGGGGTGCGGGCTTATGGGAAGTGGAGTGGGGGTAGGGTCTGGGATGGAGTGGGGGGTCGAGCACCCCCAGGAATGCAGGAACTTGGCACCTGTGCTGAAAGCCTAGCTGTGATATTGTGAATCTTGTTTTATTGTGTAATTTTGAAAGTGTACTTGTATTTTAAGACTTGAAGAGTGTAAGTAGCGACTAATTTAATAAAAGGACATATTTAATGAGACACCAGAAATATCTATCAAACCCCTATCAACATAACACAAAAGAAATACGGTTACTTCTTTTGCTATGTATCAGAGGGGTAGCCATGTTGGTCTGTATCCACAGAAACAACAAGGAGTCCAGTGGCACCTTAAAGACTAACAGATTTATTTGGGGATGGTGGGGCAGAAAGAGAGTCCCCGAGATAGGACAGACTGTTCCGCCGGGCTAAGTGTGTGGTTGGATAGATTAACAATATTGTTGGGTGAGCTAAGGGTACCACTGTTGTAGCCTCCTGTGGCTATGCTATGCATAACACGTAATGTTTGATGACTTTCTAAGACTGCGGAACATAATCGTGCTCCCTAATACTGTCTGTTTTCCCCTGTAGAATATAAAAGAAGCCCCCGAAGAAGTCTTCAGGAGCTCAGTATAGGAAGCAAAAAGCTCAATTGCAGTCCAGTTTGCTGCAAGGGGCAAATTTGATGGGAAAATACCTAAAACAGAACAACATAGACAGGGCTTTAGGCAGTAGCCATCGTCCCAGTGCAGAAGAAATCTGAGGAGTAAAGTGCAAATTATAATGATGGAAGTCCTATTACTAAGAAATTAGCAGCTTCAGTTCCCAGGGCAAAGGGCATCAGCTGGCAACACTGGGGCATATAGGTGCCTGTTGCAGTGCGGGACTCACCCCTGCGGCACCTCCTGCTGGTCGTCTTAGGGAATAGTGTTTCCAGCCTCCAGAGCACCCTCTGCAGGATGGTGTCCTGCTGCCACTGGCCCCCGTGCCCCTCCCAGGACCTGGTGCCCCTTGTCTTTGGGGTACTGCCCCCTGGCAATACCCCCACAGTCTCAGGGTCTCCCCACCCAGGGGAACCCCCAACCCTCTATCCCCACCTTGCCTCAGTCATGGGCTACTGCCAGTCACCATCTAGCCCCCGCTCACTGGGGCAGACTGCAGTGTAAAAGCCGCTCATCATAGGCAAGGGGGGGTTGGACCTGCTGCCTCTGCCTACCCGTGGGCTGCCACTACACCTAATTGGCCTTTCACTAGGCCGCAGCCTGGAGGGTTTCCAGGCCGGAGCTCCCCAGCTTCTTTGGCCTTCCCCCAGCCCTGCTTCACCCCAGGTACCTTCTCTCAGCTTCCTGCAGCCAGGTCCCTCCCTCTCAAAGCTAGAGAGAGTCTGTCTCTGGCTTTTGGCCTCAGCCCTTTTATAAGGGCCAGCAGGGCCCTTATTAAGCCAGCCTCGGCCTGATTGGGGCATGGCCCCCAGCTGAGGCTGCTTTCCCCAATCAGCCCTGCTTTTCCTTCCCTGCCACAGCCCTCTCCCTGGGTTGTTTTAAGCTTTTTAAGGCAGCAGCAGGTGACCACCCCGCTACAGTGCCATAGTCACATCTCAAGTATCAGGGGGTAGCCATGTTAGTCTGTATTCACAAAAACAACAAGGAGTTCGGTGGCACCTTGAAGACTAACAGATTTATTTGGGCATAAGCTTTTGTGGGTAAAAAAACCCACTTCTTCATCTGTTTTTCCCTGGGCACATCCTTATGCCAGGGCCCAGTAGGTGGGATGGTGTAGGAACCACTTATAGAAGGTATATGCCACTTGGGAATTCCCCAATAGTATAGCAATCCTTGGGGCCAGATCTGCCAACTGTATAGCTCTTTTGCCCTATGAGAGCAAAGTAAATCGACTGGAACAGAACAGACATGTTTCAGTATGTTGATCCAAGTGTTTATATAGCTGTCCATTTTCTTCATTTGGTTGTTGCTATGGTGATTTGTTATAGCTTGCATCGAGAAAGACAGTAGGTACATAGGTGTACTTCCTATAATGGGAGTCAAAGCTATTCCAGCTATATATCGTTGCTATAAATCTATAAAAGACAAACTTAATAGAATTTTCCAGCTGCATCCAAAGAGTATCAAATTAACTAATTTTAGATATGGTAGTAATGAGTTCTTTCCAGTTGTACTAAATCTAGTTAACTATTGCCCTTGTTCCTGCAGTCTCCCCAATAAACTCCATCACTATATATTTATTTTATGATTCAGTGAACACACTGCACAATACAGCATTACAATATTGTAAATTAACTCTAACAAAAACAGTTTAAGGTTATTTATTGCAGTAACTTACATGGTTTTATATGCATCACTGACGCTCTGGTTGCTGCATAATCTTACATTAATTACAATATAGAGCAATATAGGACAAGAAACTGGTACTCATTTCGATCAATCTTGTCTTTTAGCCATTTGCAAACATCTCATTTTTATCTGTGCCCCTTTGACTTTGTTCTCATACATGGTCTTTATATTTTTCAATGTGTCACACCAGCTGCATTGATTGTAACTTGCGGAATAGGTTTTTCCTCTCTCTGCTTCTGAACAAGAACCTGAAGGGGTGTAGGCTCCAGACTCTCCTTTGTTACCTCTCCTCAGAGTTGAGATTTGTTGTTTCTCTCCTCAGGTTGGGCTGATGGGAATAATCCAAAAAACAATCAGAGACCACAAGATTCATAAATAAAACCCTATTACCAATGGAGAGAAGATCAGGTTAAATCAAGATATATGGTATAAAGACAAATCTAGCTGTACTTGGATATGAGATAATTAAGGAATTTATGCTCACCATTCCATAGTTAAAGTAGAGCTAAGTTTTATACGTGAAACAAAGATTCAAATATTTAGTTATATATGAAGAATACAGCATATCCTCCCCAAAATTATAGCAAGGGCCCTTTGGGTACAGAATGATTTTTCTGAGAACTTTACAAGTAAATCTGTTAATCAGTTTATGAGTTAAAATTAGTTTTTAAATAGTTTATTAAAAATTTTTTTTACCCAGCATTGATGATTTTTTGTCTGGAATGATCACAGTAACAAAACAACATAGCCTCTTTAAACTGAAATTTTGTGCATAGACTAATTTTAAAGATTTTTTGATGTTTAAAGGTTATTTTTGCTGTTATTCTTTATCACTGAAAGTTTCAGCATTAGCTGGCAAATAATTTAGTCTATGGAGAATTCCCTGAAGAATTGCCCTATTTCAAAATGGCTGCTGTCTCCCTCACATTGTTCTCAATGGAACTGAAGCCATAGGTGCCCTTAGAAAAGGTCCCCTCTTATTGTTCCTAAAATGAGTGATACCAAACTGCGCTAAGCTCAGATGTTGGCCCCTGACAGCATAGAGACAAGGAAATTCCCAGATAAAACCCATGAGGAAACAAAATGAAAAAATCTTGATGTGTTTTGAAACATAAATTTAACTTAATCTGGAACTAGAAACACGACTATGCCCTGAATAAGTGGGGTTTTTACCCACGAAAGCTTATAAATCTGTTAGTCTTTAAGGTGTCACCGGACTCCTTGTTGTTTTTGTTACTATGCCCTAAACATAATTGCATGCTGCCACCATACAGTGGTGTTATGGCCCTAAATGTGCATTCCTATATAAAAAGACAAGGTCTGTTCTTAGAAGCTGACCAAAACAAAAAGAGAGACCTGTGACTGAAGTCATAAGAATGGTCATATTGGGTCAGACCAATGGTCCATCTAGCCCAGCATCCTGTCTTCTGACAGTGGCCAATGTCAGGTGCTTCAGGGGGAATGAACATAACAGGGCATTCATCAAGTGATCCATCCCAGCCATCCACTCCCAGCTTTTGGAAGTCAGAGGCGAGGGACACCAAAAGCATAGGTTGCATCCCTGATCATCTTGGACCTATCCTCCATGAATTTATCTAATTTTTTAATCCCCCACCTCCCCATTATAGTTTTGGTCTTCACAGCATCCCCTGACAACGAGTTCCTAATATTTACTGTGTGTTGTATGAAGAAGTACTTCCTTATGTTTGTTTTAAACCTGTTGCTTATTAATTTCATTGGGTGACCCCTGGTTCATGAGTTATGTGAAGGAGTAAATACACTTGTTTATTCACTTGCTCCACACCATTCATGATTTTATACACCTCTATCATATATGCCCCCTTAGTTGTCCCTTTTCCAAGCTGAAAAGTCCCAGTCTTATAAATTGTTCTGCAAATAGAAGCTGTTCTATATCCTTAATCATTTTTGTTGCCCTTCTCTGCACCTTTTCCAATTCTAATATATCTTTTTTGAGATGGGGTGACCAGAACTGCACACTTTATTCAAGGTGTGGGTGTACCAGGGAAGTCCAGGAGAGGGGACTTGGAACCCAGAAAGGACATTGACTGAATCCTGAAGAGCAATGAAGAGTAGTGAAGAAACTGAGAAAGGGAATTGCATACCGGTGTTGTGATGCGTTCCCCAGGGTGCAACCTGAATCCGGGGTACCACTGAGCCCTGTGTCCCATCAGCCTAGGCTCCCTCTCACACTGTGATGCTGTGACAAGCTACAAACTTCTGGCAGGTACAGCAATTTCCCATACACTCACAGACAGGGACACACCCAGCTGAGTTAAATGAATGCTTTTGCCAGGCACTCATGAACCAACAATAGAGAGGCTCCAGCCAATTCCCTCTGGTTCCCCAGCCTTGCACCTCAGAGCTGTACCATTTTGCCCTAGTCAGAAGCCTGACCAGTGTAAGTTTATTACCCAGTCCACCACTTCTACAAAGGAAAGTGGACGTGCACCAGCCCTGGCAACCTGAACAGATTTCCCAAGCACTCCAGCCAAAACACACAGTTTTAGGTAAAATAGAAAACAGACTTATTAACTACAGAAAGATAGATTTTAAGTGATTATAAGTAATAAGCATACAGATCAAAGTTGGTTACCTAGACAGGATTTGAATCAAGCAGCGTCTCGCCCTTATGGTATCCTTCCTTAATACACAGGCTGGGATTCTCTTTCCAGTCTGGGACCACCTCCCCAGTTCAAAGTCTTTGTTCTCCAGATGTGTTTCCAGGTGTTGAGTTGTGGAGTGAGGCCAAGTGATGATGTCACTTCTCCTCTTTTATAGTTGCTTCTAGCTTGCTGGAAAGATCCTTTGCTATGACATGAGTCAAGCAGTCGCCATTGTCCATGCGCTATCTCTGAGAAGTCTCCATTGTATACAGTTCCTGGTACAGTCCTTGTGAGTGTGTTCCCTTTAATGGGCCATTAGCATGTCTGGCTCCTCCACAGTTGCATCTGAAAAGTTGGGTGTTCCCAACATATTTCAGTAACACACACATAGCAAAACTTCATAACTCAACATACAATGAGAGCACATACAATCCGACAGGATATTAATGTTCAACAGAGCAAGACTTTTAAAATGATACCTCACAAGGCATACTTTGTACAAAACATATCATAATTATATGAGAGTGGTGAATATCGGGATTCCAGGGTGCTGCTTTCAGGGACAGGGTGCCACAGGTATTTATTGTTTTGCTTGGATCTGTATTTTTCTTGTGCTGTCTAAAGTGAAGAGTGATCGATTTAGAAATCCCTCTGGAAAGTCTGTGTCTATTTGCTTCAACTGTCACGTGTCCTGGAAGGGATAAATTCTAAACCAGAGTGCCCATGTTGTGGAGGTTTGGGGAGCGTGTGCTTAAGCAATTAAGTTGTCTTGTGAGAGTTCAGCACTGATCTTGGAGCCTATGGCAGCTGGACTATGGGGGTCCTACTTCTGAGAAGGGATGCTAGACAGTGAGTCTATGCCCAGGAAATGTGCCTAGAGACCAAAGAAAGAGACAGTGCCTTTGAGCCTACCCAGACCCAAAGGAACTGAAAAACACAGAGAGACCAGTGTTTAGATTCAAGCACAGCCACCTCATGAGCATCCAGGAGAGGGAGCATGACCAAGTATGTGACAATTTACAAAGACACAATTCACCTCCAGTTCTCCTGTTTTAGGAAGTGGAGTCATTTCTGTGTTGTTTCTATGCCACAGACAGCCAGAGACTGCTTCCAATTTCATTCATTATCATATGGGATGTTGTTTCCCTGAGGAAAGAAATTCATGTTCACCTCAGCTGCCCCAGAACCTGCATGGGGCCTAATAATAAGCAACAATTTCCCCCCTCCCAAACCCGCAACGGGTGTCCGGTGGCAGCGGCTGCGCCAGAGAAGGCTGAGCCTCCCCTAGCCTAGTATACCCACCGCCCATGGTTCACCTCCTATCCACTTGCCTGCAGAATGGCTTTCCACCCTGCTATTTGCTTCTCCCCTTTCATCTTGCCTATGCCTGTTTACGAATACAGTTCATTTGTTAACTTTAGTCTCTGCCTAAAATAGGCAAGAGAAAGACCTGGGAGAAAGGATGCTATCTGAAATCCTTGTGAATGCTAATTAGGCTTCAGCACAGATCTCGCTTCAGCATATTACCTAAAGGAATTTATCATTATGTCTCTGGACACAAGTTAAAGGGACTATAGGATCATAGAAATATAGGACTGGAAGGGACCTCAGTAGGCCATCTATCCCAGTCCTCTGACCTGAGGCAGGACTAAGTATTAGCCTCGAATATGTCCATCTAATCCATACTTTCTAATCTATATCAACTATAAATTCCTGGCAGATGGTGCCCAATCTGTCACACTCATAATGTTCTTCAAAGGCATAATTATGGAATAAAAAAGGAACAATTATATTTGAGACATTTGTATCAATCTTTATAATTACGGGTAGCAGATGGCCTGTATGTTTGATTTTATAACCTGGGCAAAAAGTAATCAACTGGGCTTTTTTATTTACCAAAACAAAATCAGTAAAGATATATTGTCTCACTGTAATCTCCTGCCTGCAGTTTAGTAAATTTGTCGAATTTCTGACAAGTCTGTGGAAATTAGCGTTCAACCATGCAATATATTTTAGTTGAACACTATTGAATATGGAATAAACAGCAGCCTAAAAAATAGAATTAGTATAACAATTAAAGAGACTAGCATGGCCTAAATGTTTTGGGATGATTTGCCACAGGATATAACATTTTTCTACAGTGATATCTCAATTAAACACAGTGAAAGGCTAGTTATTTCTTTTGCACTGGCACATTTCTCGTTTTCCACCAGAGGGAGCTGTTGGATCAATCAGATACTGAAAACCAAGAACTCCAGCACAAGAAATAAAATAGGTGGAGCTGAGTGGTAAGCATGAATGGAAATATGGGCAGTTTCCCATGCCACAGGGCTCCTACATGTCTAAAAAGCACAGATGGTTTGGGTGCTATAGTTAAGTTTAAGAAATGACAGCATTCAGCTACTACTGTACCAAGTTCTGGAAACCTCTTTAAAACTTTCTGATAAAATGGGGCTTGTGAGAGAAGAGACGTGCAAAAATATGATTATAGGGTCACTCATAGCTGCACTGTCCTAGGAGGAGACTGGGAAGAAATTGTGTCTTGGAGAGACATATTCCTCCCTTTCTTCCCCACTTGCTCCTGTTGTGGGGAGAGTACTTTGCTACATCTCTTTACAGGGTACAGCATACTATGCCTGCCCTCCCACTAGTGCCCAGTTAACTCTCCTGATTGAAGGACTCCACATCTATCCCGCCCATTTGCTTACAGTGGGGCGTAACAACCCCACAGACCCTATTATCACTCCCATGTAGCCTGCCGATGGTGTGGGGTTTTATGACTCTAATTCCCGTGATTGGTTGCCAAGTGGTTTGTACATACTGAACCTAAGTCTGGTCTGCACTTGTAACTTTGGCTGAGTTAGCTATGTCACTCAAGGGTGTGAAAAAATTGTCATTCCTGAGAAACATAATAACGCTGATCTAAGTGCCAGTGTAGACACTGCTATGTCAATGGAAGAATTCTTCAGTTTACCTAGTTACTGCCTCTCAGGGGCAATGGAAAAACCTCTTCCATCACTATAGGAATTGTCTGCACTAGGATGCTACAATAGCACAGCTGCAGAGCCATAGTTGTGTCACTGTAGCATCTATAGCAGGGGTGGGCAAACTATGGCCTGGGGGCCACATCCATCCCTTTAGATGTTTTAATCCGGTCCTTGAGCTCCCTCTGGGGAGCAAGGTTGGGGGCTTGCCCCACTCCTGGAAGCAACAGCACGTCTCCCATCCGGCTCCTACGCATAGAGGCAGCCAAGGGGTTCCAAATGCTCCCCCCGCTCCAAGCTCCACTCCTGCAGCTCCCATTGGCTGGGAACCGCGGCCAATGGGAGCTGCAGGGGCAGTGCCTGTGGACAGGGCAGCGTGCAGAGCTGCCTGGCCTCACCTCCACATAGGAGTCAGAAGGGGGACATGCCACTGCTTCCGGGAGCTGCTTGAGGTAAGTGCTGCCCAGAGCCTGCACCCCTGATCCCCCTTCCACACCCGAACCTCCTGCCCCAGCCCTGATCCCCCTCCCACTCTCCGAACCCCTTGGTCCGAGCCCAGAGCACCCTCCTGCACCCCCAACCCCTCATCCCCAGCCCCATCCCAGAGCCCGCATCCCTAGCTTGAGTTCTCACCACCACCCATGCCCCTGCCCCAGCCCAGAGCCCCCTCCCACCCTGAACTCCTCATTTCTGGCCCTACCTGAGAGCCCACACCCCCAGCCAGAGCACTGACCCCCTTCCGCACCCCAACCTCCAATTTCATGAGCATTCATGGCCCACCATACAATTTGCATACCTAGATGTGGCCCTCGGGCCAAAAAGTTTGCCCACCCCTGATCTATAGTCTAGACAAGCTTTCAGAGGCTTAGTTAATCACTATCAATATTCTTAGGGCTGGCTAAAAAGGGTCCCTTTTTTTTACCCCTTCTTTGGTAAGAAATTTCCAAAAATGTTTGGTTTTTCATCAAAAACAAAACTAAAACTTTTGGTCTAAATTTTGCCACCGAAGGAAGGTACAAAAAGAGAGAGAAAGGGAACAAAACTAATATTTTTGAATTAAACCTACATTTTGCCATGAAAATTATCATTTTGTTTGAAAAGTCATTTTCCATTAAACAATAAAAGTGTCAACAGAAAAATGTTGACCAGCTTTTGTATTTTCCAGTATCACTTCATTCTTTAGGCCTTGATCCTGCAACCTTAAATCTCAACGAGAGCTTTGCCATTGGCTTCAGTGAGCATAGGCTCAAGCCTTTAACACACATTAATTTGTGTACACCACGCTGTTGTCCATTAACTGTATGTTGTTGGGGGAATATGTTTCCTAAACCTGTAACATGCATCGCATTCCATGCTTCTGTCATTGTCACATTTTTGCTATTCTGTTTTTAACTACAGCAAAATATTGATTAATTGGCAGAAACCCAAAGCTTAAATTTGAAACTTCCTTAATTTTATGAGAGTTTTATGGGGATATATTTAAAAGTCTTCTCTTCTCTGCCACAGAGAAATTAAATAAGTAAATAGCCTCTCACTTTCTGAAGGACCCTGCATTTTTTGTGGTCTGCTACTGTACAAGCATATTAGGAAGCCCAAGATAAGTAATACACTTTTTTCACAAAGTTGTACTGCCACATGTTGATGTTCCTGAAGCACCCACACAAAAAAGGGAGTACACCAGTGATAATGGGATACAAAGAAGGGATTTTGACTCACATCATTATATTTCAATTTAAGCAAATGGGACTGGCAGGGAAGACATCCATCCAGATAGGAAAGAGGAGAAAGGCGCTTTTGCTTCACTCAAACGACGTAGTACGCACAGTATTTCCAATAGTATAGAATTTCTATACTGACTGCTGTGAGTACGACCTCAGATTTCCAAGTTCCTCTACACTGTAAAGGTGTAATTTTCAGGACTGTCTTTTCAGTAGACGCACACATCCAAACTCAAAGGGACTTATGCCCCTAAATCACTAATAGATTTTGAAAATTCTTCCCTAAACTCTGTACGGTAGGGACCACATCTTTCTCTATGTTCTGCACCTGTCCAAGCATTGTTGGCGTTCCAGTAATAATCACAGAATAAATTTCCATGGAGATTTGGAATACGGCAATTGCCTCAAACAGAAGGATATAGCTTTTTCTAGCGTTTAATGGACTTCTCAAGTGAAAGGCAATAAAAAGTATGTGAACAGATGTTTTCACTCTTTTTTCCCCACTCCTGCATATATTACATAATTATATACTAAAGTGTTTTAATAGCTTATTGCAGGGTGTATTATACAAAGTAAAAGACAGAGAGAGCACGTTAGCACAAAGAATGAGCCAAGTCCTCACTTTTTAAAGGCCTTTGGAATTTAGGAGTTATTTTTTCCCTTTTCACCCATATTAAGCCTGAGAGATGAATAAGAAGTTATATATAGCAAATTTTGCCTCTTCCAGAAAATGTCTTGCACTAAAAGGATTCAGCCCCTCACCCATGAGCACCCAGCCTTATCAGCCTGGATTAGCACCTTACAATCGGACTCCAAAAAAAGGACCAAACTGTGATTCTAAGGGTCACTGCTTCCCCATTGCTCCAAGGGAGAAGTAAACTACACCATCCCTTTCCCTGGTGCAGCTTACTCAACCTTCTGTGCCAGCTCAGCTGCACTGGCTGGCATCTTGCAGGGAGGGGAGCAAAGATGCTGCTCACTTCCTACCCCACCCACCTATACAGGAAAGGTAGCAGCAGCCTGGCAGTGACTGCTTCAATCTGGGTAGCCTGTACAGGAAAACAAGAGGCTCTTTTCTCCCCCTTCCTCCCCTACATGGGTATACAGCTGGGTTCATGGCTGAGCCCCTGATTACGTTGCTTCCCAAGAAATTGCCAAAGGATTTCTCCATTAGACAATTTTATTTATAACTCAGATCTTTCTTTGCCATCTTTCTACAGCAGGGACACAACATATTTCTGATTAAACTTGAAGAATTCTAGAACAATAATCACTCACTAAAGTAGCCGCTTGCACAGTAGGAAGGAATTTTAGAAGCAATAACAAATATTTAGTACATGTGGTTCTTATTTATATATTTTGTTAACTTTTATCAATATCTGCAAAGCACAATTTTCCCCACATTACAGCCTGATCTTCATCAAGTGTAATTCAATCAGAAAAGCATGCTTACTAGAACATTTAAAAAGCACGAATTTGACTGGCTTCTGCTTGAGGGATCCATGACTGATGGTGAGTAGAAGCCAGGCTGTGGGGAAACTGGGCTTTCTATGGAAGGTAATGCAAAGGATTGTCATTTGCAGTAGGGATTTAGGCATTTGTAAGCAGGGTCTGAATGAGGGTACCTCAGACTTCTAGTGATGAACTGGGGGAAAAGACTTCAGGAGCAGACCATATTTACATAGACACACCTATTTTACCTAGGTATTCAGCAAACAGTTGCATTGCCAAAGTGATCAATTTTGGCTGATTTGGGGTTACAATTCACTTTAATATTGAATGCAGGGATAATGAAATGTTGGTATCCTTCTTGTATGAGTAAAGGCCAGCAGAACTGTACTTAGCCTGCCCTGATTTGGGGGTGGGGGGTGTCACTCTAAACTGTACCTCACTTGGTAAGCAGGGGGTAGAGATCCCAAATCCTAGTGAAAGTTAGGAGATGTTTGTTTGTCCTGCTAGTGGTGTGGAGTCTACTTCAAGAGTCCTGAATGGCATTTGATTCTTTCTCCCTTCTCCAGGATTTAATACTAAAGCTGTGTGAACTCAATTATTAAGAGCAGTGTTAAGTGGTGGAACCTCAGAATGTGCATTGTAGATGTGGTAGTTAGCAGTAATTATAGCAGTAGAGGTATCAGTGCTAGTTGAGTGATAATAGTGAATGGCAGGTAGCAGCTAATGGTGGCAGCGGTAACAGTGGTAGTTATATTGGGCAGAGGCAGCAACAGACAAGAACAGAGATAACAGCAGTAGTAGTAGCAGCAAGCCAGTTGCGGAGATCGCATAAGCAACACCAGAAGCATTGCTCGACTGTCCCTCTTTTTCAGGAATGGGAGGTGAACCCCACATGAACTCACCTCTGAGTCTTCACTAACCAAAGACAACCAAATGTGAGTGGGGTATGTTAAAGGAACTTTTGTTCGTTGGACTTCACACCACAAAGTGGGAAACTGAGGCAAGGGATATTGTGGGGTGGGTGTTTGCTTTTGGTTACTTGCTTTTGACTTGTGATTGTGGTGTTTTCCCAAATTAATGATGGGTTCTCTTTCCCTTTTAATAAAAGTTTCCTTTGTTAAACACAAACTCAGTATCTGAGGGTAGGAAAATATTGCCTCTGAGAGTAGTTAATTTTCCCAGATGGTGGTTAATTTTCCCAGATTAGTGAGTGGGGGCTTGAGATGGTTCTGTTTTGTATTGTTTAGAGGCAACTCTTATTGTACCTGAACTGGACTCCTCCTCACAGTACCAGGCAGAAGGGTTACACATTGCAATGCTGAGAATCACACCAACTAACTTTTAGGCACCTAGAAAATCATGACTGCAATCTACAAAGCAATGCCACTAGTTTTAGGTCCCTGCCATAAGGTTGGGGTTCCTATGGGAAGGGGTCCCCACCCTGGGGTTAGGATTCCTAAGGGTAGGGCACTTGGAGCTAGGGTTAGGGTTCCTATGGATAGAGCTCCCCGCCCTAGGGTTAGGGTTCATATGGATAGGTCACTTGGAGCAAGGGTTAGGGTTCCTATGGGTAGGGGAGACTTGGGGCTAGAGTTAGGGTTCATATGTGTTGAGGCCCCTGCTCTAGGGTTAGGGACCTTGTGGGTAGGGGGTTCCTGCTCTAGATTCAAAGTTCTTAGGGGTAGAGGACTTCAGGCTGTTGTTAGGATTCCTATGCTTATGGGACTTGGAATTAGGGTTAGGGGTTCTATGGGTAGGGGTCCCCCCCTTAGGTTAAGGTTTCCTATGGTAGGGAACTTGGGGGCTAGGGTTTGGGTTCCTATAGGTTGGATTAGGGTTCTTATGGGTATGGGGATAGGCCTAGAGTTCCTATGGGTAGGGGTCCCCCCTAGGGATAGAGTTCCTATGGGTAGGAGTCCCCGCCGAATGGTTAGGACTCCTATGGGTAGTGGTCCCAGCCCTAGGGTTAGAGTTCCTATGGGTAGGGGTTCCCATCCTAGGGCTAGGGTTCCTATGCGTAGGGGACTTTGGGTTAGGGTTAGGGTTGCTATGGGTAGGGGTTTCCACTTTGGGGTTAGGGTTGCCATGGGTAGGGCATTTGGGGCTAGCGTAAGGGTTCCTATGTGTAGGGATTCCAGCTCTAAGTTTAGGGCTCCTATGGGTAGGGGCCCCTGCACTAGGACTCCTACAGGTAGGGGACTGGGGGCTAGGTTTAGGGTACCTATAGATAGAGGTCTTTGGGCTTGGGTTAAGATTCCTATGGATAGGCATCCCTGCTCTAGATTTAGGATTTGTAGGGGTTTTGACTCTGGGCTATTGTTAGGGTTCCTAATCTTAGGGGACTTCAGTTTTGTGTTAGAAGTCCTATGGTAGGGGTCCCAGAACTAGGGTAGGTGTTCCTGTGGGTAGTGGATTTGGGTCTAGAGTTACAGTTCCAATGGGTAGAGGTCCCCCCCTAGGATAAGGTTGTCTATGGGTAGGAGACTTGGGTATAGGGTTAGGGTTCCTATGGACAGGGGACTTGGGGCTGCGGTTAGGGTTCCTATGGGTAGGGGTCCCCGCCGAATGGTTAGGGATCCTATGGATAGCAGTCCCAGGGCTATGGTTAGAATTACTATAGGTAGAGGTCCTTGCCCTAAGTATAGGGTTCCTATAGGTAGAGGACTTGGGGCTAGAGTTAGGGTTTCTATGGGTAGAGGACTTGGGGCTAGGGTTAGGGTTCCTATGGGTAGGGGTTCCCACCCTAGAGTTAGGGTTCCTATGGGTACAGGACTTTGGGCTAGGATTAGGGTTCCTATGGGTAGGAGTCCCTGCCCTAGGGATAGGGATCCCATGGGTAGGGGTCCCTGATGTAGGTTTAAGGTTCTAGGGGAATGGGACTTATAGGTATTGTTAGGGTTCCTGTACTTAGGGGACTTTGGTTTAGGGTTAGGGGTCCTATGGATAAGGGTCCCAGGAATAGGCTTAGTATTCCTATGGTTAGGGGACTTGGTATAGGGTAGGGTTCCTGTGGAGAGGGGGCCTGGGGTTCCTGTTAGGGTTGGTATGGATAGGGGTCCCTGCCAAATGGTTAGGACTCCTATGGGTAGTGGTCCCAGCCCTAGGGTTAGAGTTCCTATGGGTAGGGGTCCACGATCTAGGGTAAGGGTTCCTAATGGTAGGGAAGTTGGGGTTATGTTTAGGATTCCTATGGCTAGGAGGGTCTATTGGGGGGGAGGGATAGCTCAGTGGTTTGAGCATTGGCCTGCTAAATCCAGGGTTGTGAGTTCAATCCTTGAGGGGGCCATTTAGGGAACTGGGGTACAAATCTGTCTGGGGATTGGTCCTGCTTTGAGCAGGGGGTTGGACTAGATGACCTCCTGAGGTCCCTTCCAACCCTGATATTCTATGCCCCAGGATTAGCTTTCCTATGGACTAGGGGCTAGGGTTAGGGTTCCCATGGGTAGCGGTCCAGGTTTAGAGTTAGAGTTCCTGTGGATAGAGGTCTCGCCAGTAGGAACCCTAACCATAGCTCCAAGTGCCCTACCCATAGGAACCCTAACCCTAGAGCAGGGAGCCCTACCATCAGGAAACATGACTCTATGGCTGGAAGCCCTATATTACCATGCCTTCATGGGTCACAACTGAGAATACCAAATTCAGGACAAACTGCTGAGAAATAGGGCAGACACCACCCCACCCCAAAACTGGTGGTTATTCTCCCATAAGATATACCAAACCAGCAACAAAAGTAAACTTCTGTCTCACCACACTGGGTAACAAGAAGTCAGAAGAGCAGTCTCCTCAGGGATCCCAGTCCTTGTATCACCACCAAAAACAATCTCAGGTTCAGAGGGAAGACTGGGTAGCTGAATCTGCAGATCAGGACAGCTGTGTGGTTGATCTCTCAAGGATATAGGGGATGCAGTGCCGGATTTACAATGGCATCATGGCCCACACTTGGAAGGGGCCCATAATGACTACATGTGGCCCTACAAAGAGTTAATCCAGCCCTGGCCACAGCCTGGCAATGTGTTGCGAGGTGTGCTGGGAGTTGTAGTTCTCATGCCAGGGCATTCCGCCAGGCCCCTTGGACGTGTGCCACCATCTGCACTACAAGTCCGAGAATGCCCTGCGCCTGCTGCAAGCCGCCTCGATTGAAGTGGGTGGTGGTGAAGCAGACCAAAAAAAAAAAGGAAATGGTGCAGGCAGGGCCGGCTCTGGCTTTTTTGCCGCCCTAGGCAAAAAAGCCACCCGCCGCCCCCCCCCCCCCAGCGCGGCAGGGGAGGGCACCGAGCAATTCCCCACCGGCCGGAGTGCCGGGGGGAGGGTGGCAAGCCCGCCGCGGCTCCGCTCTCCCCGGCGGCCAGAGCGCCGGGGGGAAGGCGGAGAGCCCCCGGCGGCCAGAGCGCCGGGAGGAGGGCAAAGAGCCCAGCTGGGGCTCTCCGCTCTCCCCGGCGGCCAGAGTGCCGAGGGGAGGGCGGAGAGCCCCCGGCGGCAGGAGCGCCGCGGGGAGGGCGGCGAGCCCAGTTGCGGCCCCACTCTCGGGCCGGAGCATCCCGCCGCGCCGCCCCCCTCCAGGCGCCGCCCCAAGCACATGCTTGGTGGGCTGGTGCCTGGAGCCGGCCCTGGGTGCAGGGAGAGGGTTTCCGCCGCACAGTATCAGGCAAATACAAGAAAAATGTATTGAACAAAACATGAATCTGTTCAGTGTTTTCATTGTATCAAATGCTGTTGTCAGATCAGTCAATAGAGGATTATGGATGATCCTCAGCATGAGGGGATGCAAGGTCAGGTACTTTTTAATGGAGATCTCACTGACTCCTTTCCCATTTTAAATGGAGTCAAACAAGGCTGTGTCCTTGCCCTTGTACTGTTCAACCTCTTCTTCACTCAAGTTCTCAACCATGCTACAAATGGGCTCAACAGAGGCATATACATCAGATACCAACACAACGGCTCAGTCTTCAATCTTACAAGCTTAAAGAAAAAACAAAAGTAACAGAACTACTAATAAGAGCAACACTCTTTCAGATGATTGTGCCCTCCTAGCACACACACAGGGAGATCTCCAGTGCATCGTAGATCACTTTGCTGAAGCATCAAAATCGTTTGGCCTCACAATCAGCCTGGAGAAAACTGTGGTGTTGCACTAATCATCTTCACCGCTCCATGCCATATCCCCTAACATATCCATTAGTGGAATCCAACTAAAGCAAGTTGACAGTTTTACCTATCTCGGCAGCAACATCTCCAGTGATGGATCTCTTGACAAAGTGATCACAAACAGGATACAGAAAGCTTCTCAGTCACTAGGAAAGCTATGTAGTAAAGTCCTGAAATCCCACAACATAACCTTCTCAACAAAAATAAAACTTTATAATGCTTTTGTGCTCACATCTATCCTCTATGACTGTGTGACCTGGACACCACCAAATGGCATATCAAACAGGTAGAGACCTTCCATATGCGGTCTCTGCGCACCATTATGGGGATCCACTGGCAGGACAAATTACTAACCTGGAGGTTCTCCAAAAGTAAAATGCCATAAGCATCAAGGCTATGCTGATAAAAGCCCAACTACGCTGGGTTGGACACATCATTGGGAGCCTGAATATTGACTCACCAGAAACATTTTCTATGGAGAATTGGCACAAGGACACTGGAATCAAGGCCACCCCAGAAAGGCTTTCCAAGCCTTTGAAGAGGACAGAAATAACTGCTTGTTAGCTGCAAGGGAAAAGTGTCATACTACTGCTATAGTTACCAAGATGCTCACCGATGACTGTCTGCCCAATCTGCTCACGAGCATGCGTGTCACGCTTTGGACTTCAGTCACTCCAGAATCCACAAAAAGAGAGAGCATGAAAATGTGATTGTCGAACCGACAGACTACACACACACACACTTCTTTGGTGGCTATTCACCTGTCTAATACAGCTCACAGTCAGGAAGTCTATTTATCCTGATATTTAGCCTACGTTTTTTTTCTTGAATTTTCTCAGACTTTCATGTTTACACCCTTTAAATATGTAGACTGTTATCATACTCTACAAACCCTTTCCTTATGGCTTAGCAAAGTTATATATACACTTGTTTTCCTGTCTTAACCATTTTTGTTGGTCTTCTTGGAACTCCCTGTAAAGTGTTGCTCTCAAGAAGAGAGGTCCATAGGTGCTAGAACTAGGGGCACTGGGAGTGCTGCTGTACCCCCCTGGCTTGAAGTGGTTCTATCATATACAGAGTTTACAGTTTGGTTCAACGGCTCTCAGCAACCTCAGAATCGCCTCTGGCCTATTAGGAGGATTTTTATACAACCCCCTTTCAGGCAAGCTAGATGAACCACTCCACACATCCTTCAAAGAAATAACAGCTGGGGAAGAAAGTGACACTGCTGGAACCCATGGAACTCCTGGGAGCACAGCTGACATCAGCAGTTAGGATCAGAAGCCTCCCTCCAGCTCTAATAACACCAGGTTATTATCTTAAAAGCCACAAAGAGGCTAGATGAGATCCAGTTATCTCCTCTCTTGGGTATATGACTGTAAGAGCCCTGTAGGCTTCATGGCGATATTGGCAGGGAGTTCATTTGTAGGGACGTTCCTTTGCCCTTTTTTCCCTTGGTAATCTCCAGAAATCCCCAGTACAATAGCTTGTTTGTTTTTTAAGTATTGGTTTTCCACACAGTTCCAATCTTTCTCCTGAGCAGGTCTGCTAACTCCAGAGCAGTGTCTATTGTGCTTCAGCCTGCCTGGCTTGGGAAGCCATGAATACTTTAGACAGACTGGATAGAGCTCTCTGCCTCTGTTTTGTTTGGCATTAGCCAAAAGATAACCAGTAAATTGGTATCAAGCATGGTTTATGATTGCATCAGATTGGCTCTCCCAGACTACTCCTTGGATTAGGATGTGGTTTGTTAAAGTTTGGCATGTTTATAATGGAAAAGCTCACTAGTTTGAGGAGAGATTTTATTACTGTATGGTATCCAATTTATATGCTATACAAAACATTTTGAAGTGATGAACACCCTCATAATTTTAACCTTATTTATTATTAGTGGTTGGATTTAGAACTTGGCTGATCATAATCACAGAGAGTTTACAAATATTTGTGGGTATGGATGGGGTTTACTTTTTAAAATTCTTCTGGAAGACTTATATAGTTGCAGAAATTATTCCTCCTACATGGGCTCATTGGTGCCAGCGGAGGTTTCTCACGCACATTCAAAGGTATCATTTAGCTCAGTTAGCATAATGGGCCAGATTCCCTGCTCCATACAGCTTCTTCTAAGCGCAGCAGAAAGGGGAGGCCTTATTCTCTGCCAGTCATGAGCGAAGGTTAGAGCAGTCTGGAAGCTCCTCCAACCTGCATCTTCTGGCAATGGTTTCCACAAGACCATCCACCAGCTGGGGATAGCCAGAGGCATCGTGCTCTGGTTATTCCTCCTCCCTGCTTTGACTCAGTGCCTTAGAAGTTCTAGATCGGGGCAGGCAAACTTTTTGGCCTGAGGGCCACATCGGGTTTCCAAAATTGTATGGAGGGCTGGCATGGCCTGGCCCCCGCCCCCTATCCGACCCCCCCCCTGCTTCTTGCCCCCTGATGGCCTCCTTTGTACTCCTGCCCCATCCAACCCCCCATTCCCTGACAGCCCCCAGGGGACCCCTGCCCCATCCATCCCTCCCTGTCTCCTGACTGCCCCCAGAACCCCCACCCCTGACTGCCCCCCACTGCCCCATCCAACCCCCCCTCTCCTTCCTGACTGCCCCCCTCAGGCCCCTGCCCCCATTCAACCCCCCTGCTCCCCGCCCTCTGGCTGCTCTGACCACCACCCTGAATTGCCCTGCCCTGTATCCAACTCCCCCTGCTCCCTGTCCCCTTACCGCGCTGCCTGGAGCACCAGTGGCTGGCGGCGCTACACCCGCGCCACCCAGAGCACCAGGACAGGCAGCCGCAGTGCCCGGCTGGAGCCAGTGATGCCACCACACAGCACAGAGCACTGGTCAGGCCACGGCTCGCAGCCCCGCCACCCGGAGCATTGCGCCGGCAGTGCGCTGAGCTGAGGCTGCGGAGAAGGGGGAAGAGTGAGGGAGGGGCCGGGGGCTAGCCTCCCAGATGAGCAGCTCAGGGGCCGGGCAGGACGGTCCCGCAGGCCGGATGTGGCCCTCGGGCCATAGTTTGCCACCTCTGCTCTAGATTCTACAGTTTCTTTTTAACCCTCATTTCTTTCACACAGGCTTCCTTGCAGAGAGATCCTTGATGAGGCAATTACTATATAATTTCCTTGCAGTGCTTAATTTGTAATGAAAAAGGTACCAGGTTTCAAGCTGGTTAGCTGGAGATCGGTGACTGTTGGCCAGGAATAGTATGGTGTATTGCTACCCTCACTTCTGCACTGCTACTGGTAACAGCGCTGCCTTCAGAGCTGGGTGGCCAGAGAGTGGCAGCTGCTGGCTGAGAGCCCAGAGGTGCTGGGCTATGAACTGCCAAGCCTAGAGGTGCTGGGGCTCGGCCCTAGCAAGCCCCGGCATAAATTAAGCACCATTTTCTTGTTAAAATGGAGAGAGGGCCAACAAGGAAGAGAAGGGAGAGAGCAAAGAGTGTTTAAGGGTCAGCGGCGTATTATCGCCTAGGCCGACAAGGCCTAGGCCTAGAGTGGCAAATTTGCCGGGGCGGCAAATTTATAATAGCAGCATTTTTGTAATTGCAGCATCAGTGACGCTGCAATTCTACCAATCATAATGCGTACTGAAACCACCAATGATTGCGCAACGCCATTTAGTAAACATACTTGCGAGAATCCTAAACGTTAATAATATGACCGGAAGGTCTCACATACTTTTATTTCTTTTATTGTATCTACATAAAATAGAAAATAAATATTTGATATACACCGGACCCCCGCTTGAACGCGGGGTTTTGGATCCATGCACGTTCCTGCGCTATAAGCAAAATCGTGCTATACAGACATGCGTTCAAGCGAGGGTCCGCAGTACTTGTCATTTTATTTATAATAAAACTTGTAAACGTTCAATTATTTGAATGATATTTAGATTTATTTTAGTTCAAACGAATTTGTAAAAAAACGAAAACAAGTTCATATGGGGTCGGAGGCGGCAATTATTTCAGGGCCTAGGGGCGGCAAAATCATTAATCCGCCACTGTTAAGGGTTGTGTATGAATTCCCATTGTATTCCACCTTGGTCTAGGCAGGTTTTTCTCCCTATCCTTGTTTAATCTACCCTCCTAGTCTCCCTTTGATTTATATCCAAAGAAAATGCAAGACCTGAGCTTTGGTGTATGAGAAATAAAATTATTTTATTAGAAAGAACAATAGTCGAGCATTAGTTTTTGACTTTTTTCCTTTCTGGCTAACACTTAACCTACTTTTAAATTGAAGTTAACTGAAGTTCCACTGAAGATGACATGACTACAATAACAATAGGAGCAATTCTATTCAACTTATTCATAAATGATCTGGAGAAAGGGATAAAAAGTGAGGTGTCAAAGTTTGCAGATGATACAAAACTGCTCAAGATAGTTAAGACCAAAGCAGACTGTGAAGAACTTCAAAAAGATCTCACAAAACTAAGTGATTAGGCAACAAAATGGCAAATGAAATTTAATGTGGATAAATGTAAAGTAATGTACATTGGAAAAAATAATCCCAACTATACATACAATATGATGGGGGCTAATTTAGCTACAACTAATCAGGAAAGAGATCTTGGAGCCATCGTGGATAGTTCTCTGAAGATGTCCACGCAGTGTGCAGCGGCAGTCAAAAAAGCAAACAGGATGTTAGGAATCATTCAAAAAGGGATAGAGAATAAGACGGAGAATATCTTATTGTCCTTATATAAATCCATGGTACGCCCACATCTTGAATACTGCGTACAGATGTGGTCTCCTCATCTCAAAAAAGATATACTGGCATTAGAAAAGGTTCAGAGAAGGGCAACTAAAATGATTAGGGGTTTGGAAGGGGTCCCATATGAGGAGAGATTAAAGAGGCTAAGAATTTTCAGCTTGGAAAAGAGGAGACTAAGCGGGGATATATAGAGGTATATATAAAATCATGAGTGTTGTGGATAAAGTGAATGAGGAAAAGTTATTTATTTGTTCCCATAATATAAGAATTAGGGGCCACCAAATGAAATTAATGGGCAGCAGGTTTAAAACAAATAAAAGGAAGTTCTTCACACAGCGCACAGCCAACCTGTGGGACTCCTTGCTGGAGAAGGTTGTGAAGACTAGGACTATAACAGGGTTTAAAAAAGAACTAGATAAATTCATGGAGGTTAAGTCCATTAATGGCTATTAGCCGCTGCCAGGATGGGTAAGGAATGGTGTCCCTAGCCTCTGTTTGTCAGAGGGTGGAGATGGATGGCAGGAGAGAGATCACTTGATCATTACCTGTTAGGTTCACTCCCTCTGGGGCACCTGGCATTGGCCACTGTCAGCAGACAGGATACTGGGCTGGATGGACCTTTGGTCTGACCCAGTACGGCCGTTCTTATGTACAAGGTCAATGTTTATATTTATGGCTGAGTGATGAGAGAAAGAATGGCTGGATTTGAGAACTTGAGCTTCCTATTTTACTTGTGTACCGATAAAGAAATAACAAATAAATCTGAACTGATAAAGTCAACAGCTCTATTGTTTTTAACAACATCCACTCCGTCAAACCTCCCTAACTTATTTCAGTATCCAATTTTTGGTATTTTAGGGAACCTTTCATTTCTAGTGGCTTAAGCGTCACAAGATTATAAAAATCATAGATTTGTGGGGTTTATTTGCCTTCTGGTTCTTGCGCTTTAGGGCTCATTTTTTAAAGATTTTTCTCCACCATCACGAGGGCCACAAACATTTTATTTCACTAAAAGCAGAGATTCTCACATTCACGACTCTAGGAACTGTGACTTTGAAGAAAAATACCAACATTGCAAGACTTGTGATAAAATCATGAGAATCAGCAACACTGCAGGACCAGTGAACCATTCCTATTTCATACTGTGTTCAGTCTAGTTTTTTAAACCTTGTTTCTCCATGCAGATGTCTCTGTCCTGGTGAATGTGATCAGTATTTTCAAAATCTGGGCTTTTCTGACAAGAATCCTATCAGATGCAGGCAGTCAGTGATTTAAAACTAACATCTGACTTAAAAAAAAAAAAAAAGTTGGCAATTGTAAATTGGCAGCGCGAACCCACAGGACTATTAAATGTTCCTCCCTGAGGTTTTATTCTCTAGACATAGAGGCCCATAGTTACTAACATATGGAAATTTTCACAACAAATTGTTTTCCAAATAAGTCAGGCTGCTCCATCTCTTCTTCCCCCTTATCTTCTTTCATCCAGCTGCTTCCACTCCCCTCCTGCTCCTGACAGCGGTTGAACTCTTTGCCTTGTACATGCTCCTCTTCTGGCAGCAGCACGCTCCCAATCATCTCTCTCGGCGGAGGTCAGCTCCAGTTCTGCTCTTTGCTGTGAACAGAAGAGACGCAGCTGAAGAGGCCAAAGCTTGAGGCAGTTCCTGCCACAGGCGCCAACTTTCCAAAGTGCCAGACGATGCTTGACCCCCCGGCGATGCCCCTGGCTGCCTCTTCCCACCCTCGCTCCGCCCCGTCTCTTCCCGTCCAGTTCTGCCCCCTCCCCCAAGCATGCCGCATCCTCGCTCCTCCCCCTCCCCTCAGAGCCTCCTGCTTGCATGCCATGAAACAGCTGATTGCGGTGGGCGGGAGGTGTGGAGGGGTGGGGGAAACTGATAGGGGGCTGCCAGTGGGTGACAGCACCCACCATTTTTTCTCCATGGGTGCTCCAGGGCTGGAGCATCCATGGAGTAGGATCCTATGGTTGCTGCTGATGAGAGAGATGAAGCAGCCTGTGAAGAGCACCAAGGAGAGAAATAGCTCAGTTTAGAAAAGCTAACTCCTACTGTCATATAGTCCATGACTGTTGGAAAGCTGCAGCTATGAGACAGTCACATGAACAAGAAAACAAACTTCTCAGTTTAGGATACAGCATAGTCCTCATAGGTGCTGGAACAAGGGGTGCTGCCGCACCCTCCCTGGCTTGAAGTGGTTTCCATCATATACAAGGTTTACAGTTTGGTTCAACGGCTCTCAGCACCCCCATTATAAAAATTGTTCCAGCACCCCTGATAGTCCTATGATCATGTGACATTCAAGCCCAGGGGTAATCAATTATTTTTTGTCAAGGTCCAAATTTCTTGGTCAAGGTATAGTCAAGGTTCAGACTCCAGAGAAACTTTGTTCACACTACAAGTGTGAAACAAATTCATACAATGCTGTACATTAGTAACATATTTCATACTTATATTTTTAGTGCATTAAATGAAAAATAAAATTAAACCACCGTATAACCTAAAAATAATCTCAAAGAAAGATGTAATAAATTACACCTGAGATGAAATGAAACAACACTGCTGTGGATATCCCCTACATTGCAATTTCACCCCTGTAGCTTTAAGTTGAAATCATTTAAGTAATCTATCAAATCAATAAGAAAGGCCAGGATGCTCAGGCTTGTGACATCCCTCAAAAATGCATGTAGCTCTTCTGTCTTTTTCCCTGGAATTTGATGTAGATATTCTTCCACATCAGGAGTTCCCAAACTTGGTTCGTGGCTTGTTCAGGGTAAGCCTCTGGTGGGCCGCGAGACACTTTGTTTACCTGAGTGTCTGCAGGTACGGCTGCTCACAGCTCCCAGTGGCCGCGGTTCACCATTTCCAGCCAATGGAAGATGCGGGAAGCGGTGGCCTGGCCCAGGGCCGGTGCAACCACTAGGCGAACTAGGCGGTTGCCTAGGGCACCAAGTGGTTGGGGGCGCCAAAAAGCGGTGCCCTGGCTTGGTAGGGAGGAGTCACCTTCCGGAGGCACTGGAGAGCCAGAGCGTCGGCTTGTGGGGGCGGTGAGCCCCAGCCATGGAGGAGCCGGTGCGGAGCAGGGGGGCAGCAGACCTGCAAAGGTGGCAGCGCCTCTAGCAGGGAGCAGCTGCGCCCCCCACCCCTCCTGCCCAGGCTGCGGTCCGCCCCCCCCCGGGGCTCCTGCAGGCTGCTGCAGATGAATGCAGGCAGCGGCCCTCGTGCGCCCCCAGACTTCCCCCTCACCGCGCTCGGGCTCTGCGGCTCCCGGCAGCGGCTCACACTCCTGGAAGCTGCAGAACCTGAGTGCGGCAAGGGGGGAGCTGGGGAATGCATGGGGGACGTCGCCTGTATGCGTCCAGTGCAGGAGCCCCGGGGGGGGGCGCCCCCTGGCTTTCCCCTCACTGTGCTCGGGTTCTGCGGCTCCTGGGAGTGTGAGCCGCCGCTGCCCCTCCCGGAGAAGACTCAGGGCCTCGCGCTCCAGCAGCAGCTCACATGCCCGGGAGCCACAGTGCCCGAGGGCAGCGAGGGGGGAGCTGGGGAGCACATGGGGGCCAGCACCTGCTGCAGGAACCCCCCGGAGGGGGCGCCGGGCCGCAGCCTGGGCAGGAGGGGCAGGCACGGCTGCTCCCTACTAGCGGCGCCACCGCCTTTGCAGGGCTGCTGCCCCCCTGTGCCGCGCCGGCTCCTCCATGGCTGGGGCTCGCCGCTGCCACAAGCGGGACACTCTGGCTCTCCAGTGCCTCCGGAAGGGGGCTTCTCCCTGCCAAGCCAGGGCACCGCTTTTTGGCACCCCCAAGCACTTGGCGCCCTAGGCAACCGCCTAGTTCGCCTAGTGGTTGCACCAGCCCTGGGCCAGGCCACCGCTTCCCAAGCCTGGCAAAGCCAGTGAATGGACTCAGGGAGGGGGCCACCAGGGTGGGGTGGGGAGGGCTCGCGGGGGGCAGGGGTTGTGCACCCTCCAGGGGAGTTCAGGGAGCACGGAGGGGGGAACCCTGTCTGGGGAGCAGCCCCTGGGCACGGCTGGCCCCTGGGGTCTATAAAGGCTCATTGGGGTTTGCCCCTCAATGAACCGATGTGCAAGGGTGAGGGAGGAGCAAGGTGGAAGTTTCGCCTAGGGCATAAAATATCCTTGCACTGGTCCTGGCCTGGCCCAGGAGACCAGTGGATATTTCTGGTTAAAATCCATGTGCTTCACTTCATGTACTGTTTGACGTTCCCACCTTTAACAACAGCCACAATCTTGTACAAATTACATGTACCGGTCAAGAATTTGGACACTGTGGCAAAATAAAACAGTAAGCATCAGTCCACTCTTCTTTAAATGAACAGTATTTGGTGTCAACTTTCCATTTTGTTGTTGTTGCCATCATGGGCAGCATGTGAACCCCCCGTTCGGGGAGGCTAGCTCCCTGCCCCAACCCCTCCTCCCGAGGCCCCACCCCTTATGCACCCGCCTTGCCTGCCAGAGCCGGAGGAGCCCTGGACCCCACACTGTGGCTGGAAGAGCTGTGGCTGGCCTGGTAGAGCCACCCCAAGTCCTGGGCCGCTGCCCTGGCCCGAGCCACCCCAGGCCACAGCCTGCCCGCTGGCCCGAGCCACCCTGCTCAAGCCCCCACTGGCTGCAGGGAAGAGATGGAGTGAGGGTGGGAAGAGGAACAGTGTGGGCAGGGCCACAGGGGAAGAGAGGAATGTGGGAGTAGGGCTTTGGGGAGGAATTTGGGTGGGGCCATGGCCTGGCTGTTTGGGGAGGCTTAGCCTCCCCTGGCCTATTATACCTGCCGCCCATGGCTGCCATGTTTAAAAGCGGTGCTGTTAAACATCAAAAGCACAAGAGGCGGGACTACTGCTTTCAACAGTGTAAATGAGCCTATGACCATACAGTAAAAAACATAAGTTTTTAAAAAAGGAACATACTCTTGGTTTTTTATTGGTGGAAACTGATGATAGTGCAAATTAAGGAAATAAGGAGAACAACTCAACCATTAATTCACAGTACAATGTATTGGAGATCGCACTATGAGAGAATGAGAGGGTAAAAATAATAAGTAAATAAAAAGATTTCACGGTCTGTTCAAAAGCATCTGACGGCCAGATTTGGCCCGTGGTCGGCCTATTGACTATCTCTGCTCTAGCTTTTCGAAGATGATGGTTTAAAAAACAAAACAAACTTGCAAGGGGAGTGGATCTCAAAGGTTGGGTACCAGCCCAAATCCGAAAATCTACACTTCTGTTGTTAGCTCTGCAGTCCAAGCCCTGGGAGCCCAAGTGAATTGACCTGGGCTCTGAGATGCAATGCTGTGGGTTTTTTATTGCCGTATAGATATATAGTTTCCTGTGTTCCCTTTAAGATTCTGATGGGACATCAGTCCCCAGCCTTGCTACATAAGCCCTGTTCACCTGTGTATAGTGTAAGCCAGTGGTTTTCAAACTGTGGGTCGTGACCCAATACTGGGTCATGGAATGTACGGCACTGGGTCGTGGTAGCTCTGGTCAGCACCACTGACCGGGCCATTAAAAGTCCCGTTGATGGTGCTGCTCGACTAACGCAGGCTAGTTCCTACCTGTTCTGACACCGTGCTGCGCCCCAGAAGCAGCCAGCAGCAGATCCAGCTCCTAGGTGGAGGGTCAGGGGGCTCTGCACACTGCCCCCATCCCGAGCACCAACTCTGCACTCATATTGGCCACTTCCCAGCCAATGGGAGCTGGGGGGGGACGGTGACTACGGGCAAGAACTGAACAGAGCCGCTTGTATGCCTCCACCTAGGAGCCGGACCTCCTGCTGGCCATTTCCAGGGTGCAGCGCAGTTTGCAGTGCCAGGACAGGCAGGAAGCCTGCCTTAGTACCCCTGCTGTGCCACTGACTGGGAGCCGCCCGAGGTATGCCCGCACCCCAATCCCTTGCCCCAGCCCTGAGTCCCCTCCAAACCTGGTGCCCCTTCCTGCACCCAAACCCCTCATCCCAGCCCAGAGTCCTGACCCCCTCCTGCACCCCTGAACCCCTCATTCCCAACCCCACCATGCAGCCCTCACCCCTGCCCTCTGCCCCAGCCGTGAGCCCCTCATCCCCAGCTCCGTTAGGTCACGGGCTTCAACAATCTTCTTCAACTGGGTCGCCAGGAAATGTTTTGAAAACCACTGGTTTAAGCAAGCAGTTAACTCCTAGCTTGTTTGAAAACAAGGAAGGCCTCTTATAGAGCAATTGTCTTTTGGTAACATCTGAAGTTTAAAACAAATTGTCATCAGTTAAAACTGGCACATTAATAATGATTAAAAAGAACAAAGACTCTTTAGATTTAAAATTTCTGTGCTACTCCCGCATTACACTGTAGGATATATATATGCATCTGAAGAAGTGGGTTGTAGCCCACGAAAGCTTATGCTCTAATAAATTTGTTAGTCTCTAAGGTGCCACAAGTACTCCTGTTCTTTTTGTGGATGCAGACTAACACGGCTGCTACCCTGAAAACTGTAGGATAGTAATTGTTAACCCCTCTCCCATTAAGCAATATGGTTAGCAAACACCTTGAACCTCCTGCCAGCTGTTTGGATCTCCCCCAAGTTGAAACCCCCTGCTATATCTCAGCCACAGGTGTATACAACTGAGCCATTCTCAAATGTATGTAAAATGGAATAGAAATGAGGCAATTAAAATTTTTCCTCAGAATTTTACTTTCTGAGACAGACTTAATACAAGATGTACATTTTTTCATTTGTTCTTTACCCTTCGTTTACACAATACCATTCTTTCCTATCTAAAAAATATAATATGGAGATTATATATACCCATCTCATAGAGCTGGAAGGGACCCTGAAAGGTCATCAAGTCCAGCCCCCTGCCTTCACTCGCAGAACCAAGTACTGATTTTGCCCCAGATCCTTAAGAGGCCCCCTTAAGGATTGAACTCACAACCCTAGGTTTAGTAGGCCAATGCTCAAACCACTGAGCTATCCCTTCCTATCTAGATTGGCTTTGCCCTTTCCCCAAGACAAAAGGGATTTTGTTGAATTTCACTAGCAATTGTTTTGCTCAGCTAGCTTTGGCGGTAATAAGTGTACCTGCGTATCTCTGGTAAGCACACCTTCATTTAAACAGTTAACACCGTTGGCTGCTTGCTAGCCATCTCTGAAATGACTGAGGCTGGATCATGCGTCTTTGAATTTTGCATTTTAAAAATCAATGACAACACAAACAGTCTTTAAGTGGTCTTCCCAGCTTAATACCGTCTTGGTTTAGTACAAGTCTCCACCAAAACAATCATTCTTCCACACGCCCCTGACAAAACATATTCTACTTTCACTTTAAACATATGACAAAAATATTAAGGACAATTGCTGTTTGTTGACAAGATGACCACAGTGATGGTCTAATGACAAAATAATGGGGAGGGGGAGAAACTGGTCACACTACTCCTCTGCCCCAGGAATGGGATACGCTTCTCGGCGAGCTGAGAGTGAGGCTGGCTCCTGTCACAAGGGAGCACCGAACTATTTGGGTGTTGACTGAAGTACGTTTTCGGGGCTATCCTGGGAGAAGCGCACACCAAGCAGAGCAGACCCCGCGGGCGCGGGGCACCGCTGCACGCGGCTAGGCGCTTAGCACAGAGACGGGCTCTCTGAGCTCCCCTTCAGCCAGGTCACACCCCCATCCCCGGGGAGCAAACCCCACCCCGGCGAGCGTCAGGCTGGGTGTGGTTGGTGTCCGCGCCGGCCTCACCCCCTTTGCAAATATGCACAGCTCGTCCGAGCTGGCTGGCTGCGGCGGGGCTCCGGCTCGGCCCCGGGGGAGCGCCCCCCCGCGTCAATGAGCGGCTTGGCCGCCTGCCTTCCCCAGCGCCCCGACTCTCGCATGGGACCCTCCGCCAGCCGGGCGGCAGCAGGCTCCCGCTCCCAGGGGCTCGCCCGCCCGGTGAGCGGGGGATGATGCCTAAGGAGAAGCCGCTGTGGAAGGGCTTCGCGTTCCGCTTCTGCCTGCTCTCGGCCGCGGTCTTCCTCTGCCTGCAGCTGGGGCTGAGGCGCTCCTGCGCGCCGGCGGAGAAGGCGGGAGCAGCTGCGGCCAGGGCGCTGCCCGCCCGGGGAACAGAGCAGCGCCGCAAGAACGAAGTGGAGGCGCACCTGGCGCCGGGGGCGGGGCGGCCGGAGGCGGCGACCGCCAGCAGGAGGCGGGTGACCTACCTGAGAAGCAGCCGCAGAAGGAGCTCGGAGCCCGCCTGCTGCCCCCTGCAGACCCTGGGCAGCAGCCGCAGGAAGGTAGGGTCCTGTGAGGTGGGTGCCTAGGGGCGGGGCGGCTAGGGGGGCAGTGTCATGACATGGGCATTGCCATACAACATTAGGGTTACCATACGTCCGGATTTTCCCGGACATGTCCGGCTTTTGGGGGCTCAAATCCCCGTCCGGGGGGAAATCCCCAAAAGCCGGGCATGTCCGGGAAAATCGGGAGGGCTGGGTGGTGCTGGGCCGGCGGTGCGGGGCCGGTGGCATGGTGCCGGGCCGGGAACTAGGGGCGCAGTGCCGGGCGCGGGGCCGGACGGGGAGCCGGGAGCGCGGTGCCGGGCCGGGGTCCGGGCTGGGAGCCGGTCAGCCGGGCCGGCGGGGAGCCGGTCAGCCGGGCCGGCGGGGAGCCGGGCCGGCGGGGAGGCGGGGAGCCGGGCCCGTGGGGAGCCGGGGAGCCGGGCCCGTGGGGAGCCGGGCCGGCGGGCCCGCGGGGAGCCGGGCCGGCAGGGAGCCGGGGAGCTGGGCCCGCGGGGAGCCGGGCCCGCGGGGAGCCGGAGCCGGGGAGCCGGGCCCGCGGGGAGCCGGAGCCGGCGGGGAGCAGGTCAGCCGGGCCGGCGGGGAGCTGGTCAGCTGGGCCGGCGGGCCCGCGGGGAGCCCGGGGGTGCGCCGGGCCGCCGGGGGCCGGCAGTGCTGGGCGGGCCGGGGGTGGTCGGCCGGGGCCGGCACCCCAGGGCCCGAGCCGACCCAGGCTGGAGCGGCCGGGGGGCCAGCCTGGGCCGCGCCTCCTCCCCCCCACACCCCCCTTACCTGCTTCAGGCTTCCCGCGAATCAAATGTTCGCGGGAAGCAGGGGAGGGGGCGGAGACTTTGGGGAGGGGGCGGGGTTGGGGCGGGGGTATGGGCGGGGCTGGGGCGGGGCCGGGGGCCGTGGAGTGTCCTCCATTTGGAGGCACAGAATATGGTAACCCTATACAACATGACACCCCTCCCCATGCTGAAGGGCTATGAAATCCAACTAGTCTAAGGCCAGCGCCTGCAAATGGCTCTGCCCGCATGGGGTGGTCGGTACCCGCGGAATCTGATGCGGGGACACTCTCCACCTCCCCAGTCTCTCTGCTGGTGCTGAGCCCTGTGGCGGCGCTAAGTAGGGTGACCATATTTCCCAAAGGGAAAATGGGACACTACATGGGGCTGGCCAGAGCAACTTGTCGGAGTCTCCCCCACCCCGTCTGGGGTCGCTGGAACCCTGCCTGTCCTCTGTGCAAGGCTGGGGTCACTGGTTGGAACCCTGCTTGCCCCCACACGAGCCCTGCCACCCCTTCCCCACAAGGGGCTGGCATCGCCGTTGGACCGCCGCCCCGGCACATTCCTCCGTACCACACCCCACTTTTTTGACAAAAGTGGGCATTTGTCCCGTTTGCTCTGGCCAACTGATCAAGTTGCCAAGAGCAAATGGGACAAATGCCCACTTTTGTCAAAAAAGTCGAGATGGCCGGGACAGGGCTTAAAAAAGGAACTATCCTGGCCAAAACAGGATGTATGGTCACCCTATCCCTAACAGTACGGGCCACCCCAGGCAGAGCCATGCACAGGATCGGGCACCGAGCTGGTGGGGGATGTGTGATAGTCCCACCAAAATGGTCCCGACATGCTGATCTGCTTGCAGCCAAGGTGTGGGAGGGACCTTCCCAAGCTGGGCCTGAAGACTAGGGCCAGCCAGGACACCAGGTCTGGATCTTCAAGTCCTCAACATTCAGGGCTTTGGAGATACAACCTCTAAGCCTGGGGCCAAATCCAAACCCTCTTGGGCTTTGGAGGGGAAGTTTGGCTCCATATCTGACCTCTGTAGCTATGATGTTAAAATAGCCATGCAGACATTCCGCCCCAGGCTCTGAAGTTTGGAGAGTGGAATGGGTTTCAGAGCCTGTGTCTACACAGCGACTTTTAACACTGTAGTGAGCTTGAATCTTTACACCTTGGTTCTGAGACTTGCTTTGGGTTTTTGTTTGTTTGTTTGCTGTATAGACAGAGGTACCCTTTGAGGGAAGTGTAGAACTATCAGGATCTTTTCTTCATACTCTAGCGGGCCAGGGAAGAGGATGGAGAAATTGGATAAATCCCTCTTCCCTTCTGCCCACCACATCCAGGAAGGAAGGAAGTGAAAGCAGCACATTTTGCCACAATATAGTGACTATGAGATTTTCTGATGTGTTGTGATGTTGGCATCATGTTACATCAGTATGCATTGTTGCCAGCGCTTGCAATTTTATTGTCAAGTGTTGTGATATTTGGTGTGTTGTCTTAAATCCCCAGCTCCTGATTAGAGGAGATCCATAGCGCTCTCTCTCTCTCTCTCTCTTTTTTTTTTCCCCCCAAAAAGAAAGTATATTTCTAGCCTTAGTGGTTGCAGGTAAAAACTTTAAAACCTAAATGTACCTTTAAAGGCTCAAAAGTTAGTAGACAAATAAAAAGAGCTCCCATTTATAATTTTTAAGTCAGTCTCATTATTTTTGGGAGGCCTGACTCATGACTTTTGAATACTTGGGGTTGACACTGTATGTGTTGGTGTTGAGTTGCGATGACACTTCACACCACAAGCACTTTGGGATACAGTGCTGTTATTTTGTGTTGCTGTAAGTTCATTTGAAAGTGAAGTGACTGAAGTTCATGGTCCATGTTTGCATTAAGGAACTGAACTGTTTCCAGTTGAATTGGCGCAATAGAATTGGTTTAAGCATAAATAGTTTGATATGTCCACTCTAGGAATATGGATCCATACTTTAAAATGTTGCAGTTTCCCCATGTATCAACACTAGTGCTGTTCTAAACCATTACAATTGCACTGCTCTCAGCACTAACAATTTCTGGCATGTCTCCCAGATGTAGGGTCTTCTGGAAGATTTTGAAAGGCCCCTGATGCGTTGTGGCACAGTAGTGGGAGGACTATTTGAACTGTTTGTGCTGTTACGTTCGTGGCATTTGTCCACACTGTCACTGATCCACTGAAATGACCTCATGATCATCTACCTAAAGTTCAGCATGCTTCGTTTATTGGGGTGCTCTTCATCATGCTACTCCCTCTACTGAGACTACTCTCAGGAAATCAAGTTAACCTAATGAGAGAGAACGGTAAAGACTGAGGCTGTCAGGGAAAATAGTAACAAAAAAATCACACAGGGCTCGTTCACATACGCATAAGTTGTACTGATTTATCTATGCTGGCAAAATTGGGATGGTACAACCCCCATAGTGTGGATACAGATATTCCATTATAAGCATTTTTGCAGTGGTGTTGTACAACATAAGACAAACTATGTTGGTCCTATGTTGGCAACCTAAGAAAGAGCTCTGTGAATCTCAAAAGCTTGTCCCTTCCACTAAGTGAAGCTGATCCAGTAAACGATATTACCTCACTCACCTTGTTTCTCATATACTGGCATAGTTTATTCCTATATGGGCAGGGGAATAAGCACTATTGGGATAAGGCATCTTTGTATTGGTATAACACACAAACTATGTCTTCACTAGGAATGAAAAATCCTAGTGAAGACAAGGCAGTTTGTAGTCTTTACATGAGTTAATAGGTTGAGTTAGAGACTATAGGGGAGCTTAGTCTTTAACTTGATCTGCTAACACATGTTGAAATTACAAATTACATTGTATTCACTAGGATTTTACATTGAGTTAGTTAACTTTCAGATAGCTAGTTCAAATAAAGAACACATCTTTAGTCCCTAGTGAAGGCAAGGTCTAGGGATTTGTATCAGTATAACTATTTTGGTTAAAAAATCACAACCCTAACTGAAATAATTATACATATTATAGTTAGATGTACAAAATTTATATGTAAACTAGGCCTTAATGGGACACATGTAACTATTGCCTATTGATTAAGTAGTACTTAGACAGATGTTAAATAGTTCTGAAACGTTTGTCATTTTTAATAAGAAAAAATAAAGTAGGAACTAGCCTGCGTTAGCCGAGCAGCACTGCCAACGGGACTTTTAATGGCCCAGTCGGCGATGTTGACCAGAGCCGCCACGACCCAGTGCCTTACATTCCATGACCCAGTACTGGGTCGCGACCTGCAGTTTGAAAACCACTGGCTTATACTATACAAAGGTGAACAGGGCTTACGTAGCAAGGCTGGGGACTGACGGCCCATCAGAATCTTAAAGGGAGCACAGGAAACTATATGTCTACATGGCAATAGAAAACCCACAGCATTGCATCTCGGAGCCCAGGTCAATTCACTTGGGCTCCCAGGGCTTGGACTGCAGAGCTAACAACAGGTAAATCATTTTTATTTTTCACCATGTTACATTTTATTTCATTTAAAAACTTTTCAGACTGTTTTAAAAGAAGAAAAGATCTCTTAATTGATACTTCTTGGCTTCTACCTGCTCCTTTGGAGAAAGAAAGTAGCCAGACCAGCACTGGCAGCCAGGTTCATGAGCATCCATAGTGCTCAGGGGAGCGGAGGTGAGGGCAAGGGAACAGTGCAGAGGAACTGGATCTCTATACAGATCTCCCAGGATCCACCAGAATGGATGGATTTCACTGTGGATCTTACCAGCCCACGTGCCATGTGTCCTCTGCATGTCTACAACCCCCTTCTTATCCTTGGCAAGGTTAAGACCTTTAACTGTATAGTGTACTGTATAGCTATTTCTTTTGGGGTGGATTACAATATATGATCTACAAACAGTGCAGCAAAAGATTACTGAATAGAATTTTTCCATAGGTGTTGGGGGATAGCCTACTCTGCTGCCTATTACACCATTTACATAGAATCACAGAAGATTAGTGCTGGGAGAGACCTCAGGAGGTCATCTAGTCCAATCCCCTGCTCAAAGCAGGACCAGTCCCAACTAAATCATCCCAGCCAGGGCTTTGTCAAGCCGGGCCTTAAAAACCTCTAAGGATGGAGATTTCACCACCTCCCTAGGTAACCCATTCCAGTGCTTCACCACCCTCTTAGTGAAATAGTGTTTCCTAATATCCAACCTAGACCTCCCCCACTGCAACTTGAGACCATTGTTCCTTGTTCTGTCATCTGCTACCACTGAGAACAGCCGAGCTCCATCTCTTTGGATCTCCCCTTCAGGTAGTTGAAGGCTGCTATCAAAACCCCCCTCACTCTTCTCTTCTGAAAACTAAGTCCAGTTCTCTCAGCGTCTCCTCATAAGTCATGTGCCTCAGCCCCCTCATCATTTTCGTTGCCCTAGGCAGAAACACTGCAGAATAGTTTACATGATCAGTACTTTTAAGGGTCATGTTCACAAACAGTTGTCTTCATATTTTTGTGCTTGATAAAAATGTAGTTCTGTTTGTGAACAAACTCACAGGGCATTTGTCTGGGATTTTACCTAGAAACAAATGAACAAAAATTCCAAAAGAAGATGAGAAGGTCTAAGATCCATCCATCCATCCATGACTCCTATACTTTCAATTCCAGGAAGTAGATTGCATGATTGCACACTTTTGGTGATCAATGGCACAACAGTAAGATTGGGGAGAATGACATTAAAGACAGCGTGAAAGTTGATACCCTAAATAAATTTGGAAGGATTAAATTTTTATCGTTCAATATTGATTTCACTGTACATACACAAACCATTGAAAAAATATTTCCATCTATGATAATTGAAATGTACAGATAGGCTAAAGAAGAAAAATACTGCTTGAAAACTTATTAGAGTTTGAGTAAAGAATATTTATTTTGTGCATTTTGATAGTTTGTGTTTTAACAGTTATAAAGCTTTAACTTTTTGAATCTTAATGTCTACTAAGATTATTATCTAATTATTGTTATTAACTAATTATTGTCTGACTTAAATATCCTGCAGATGTGGAAATTTAAATAGATAAAAATAAAAAAAACTTAACTTTGATGATATACATCAAAATGATACAAAAATTAAAACTAAATTCTGCCAAGCCTAACCATAAAAGAGTACAAGTGTAAATACATTCCCCAGAGTGTAAGATGCATGTATGGATAATACCAACTGAAAGGAAGGCTGACCTTTAGAAACTTAACCATGTGACAGATCTACCAATCTACCAAACTCCAGAGTTACCAATGCAGTTGCTCATGGAGTCTGCCAAGGGGCCAGATGTTGCTGTAATATCTTCCTGAACTTGGCATTTAGAGACTGTAATTGTCATCCAAAGAATAGGAGGAGTGGTGTGATGTGCTATGGTATGACGAAGAGCCTGGAACCCCATCACTGCATTTTTCCACACAAAACTATTTGTGTTGATTAAAATAAAGTTCCTAAATATGTTTAAAAACATTGCCAAACAATGACAAATTAACATATGATACAGATTAAAAAACAAAAAACACAGACTTTATTTTTATATATACTGTATACACCTTTGCTCTTCAGTGACTTTTGGCAAGGCATACACACCCATACATTATTCACCCTCTTAGCTCCAGTTTTGGGATACGAGATTTTAAATCTGATAAGTAGCTAAAAATTACCCTTGCTATGTTAATGAAGGGGAGGAGATCAATATGATAATAGAACTAAGAATTAGATTTTGTTGGATGGGTCCATCTGCATTTTGGCTAGAATTAAAGATGCCTGTAGATAATGTTTTGAGCTGTACAATATCCTTGCTTAAAACAAACAAAGCACAATTTTTGGTTTATTTTTAGAAGGTCATTACATTTAAACTGCTTTTTTTGGTTGTAGAAAGTTTTTTTGCTGTTGTCTGTTAGATTGCTCAGTTTTGCTCATGGAGCTACTAGTAGGAAGTCATTCATGTCTATAAATTAATAACAGAGACAATCTCATTTAAAAAAAAATCTGAACTCAAATGTGCATTTTTGATTACAATATAAAATTGTGAAATGGTCTCTTCAAAATTATATGGAAACAGCTAATTCATAGGTTAACAGTTCATCAATTAAAAGCAATGATGTGCCAGGCTAAGTATAAAATGACTTTTCTCATTCTTTTTAATTGTATTACACAACTAAAAGTTTCTGTTTAAAAAGATGTTCCCAGCCTTTGGATTTGTTTTTATAGAATTTTTGTCCAGGGTGTCTAGAGTGTATGGGTAGGCACAGGGCCGGCTCCAGGCACCAGCTCGTCAAGCAGGTGCTTGGGGCGGCCGCTCCAGAGAGGGGCAGCACATCCAGCGGTTCGGTGGCAATTTGGCGGACGGTCCCTCACTCCGCCTCGGAGTGAAAGACCTCCCGCCGAATTGCCGCCGCAGATCACGATCGCAGCTTTTTTTTTTTTTTTTTGCTGCTTGGGGCAGCCAAAACCCTGGAGCCAGCCGTGGGTAGGCATCCTTTTTAGCTATTCTATAAATCTGCTAAACATAAGTTTTTTATGTTAAAATTTTTCATAGTTGATTTATGTGTATATTGGTTTTAAATTGCTTTTATTTTTTTAAATCTGATATTAGTTGTACAAGTCACATCTTTCTGTGCTTCAGTTTCCCCATCTCTAAAATGGGGATAATGATACTGACCTCCTTTGTAAAACACTTTGGATCCTCTGATAGAAAAGCACTATACAAGAGCTGGGTGGTATTATTATTATTTATTACATATTATTGGGCTGCTCCTCCTTCTGTTTAAGCCAGTGCTAACACTCTCATAGGAATCTTGATCCTCTTGAAGTCAGCCTAATCTGTCTGTCTAGCCATTTATACTACACTCAATACTGTACTATCTGAACACTTTAGGACTGGGCCCTAACTTTTTATACTGATTTATTATTGTTTTCTCCCAGTTCCATACATTGTAATGTGAAAGCTGTTGAGATTTGAGAGTTGCAAAGGATGATCTTAAGAGTTTACAGTTGTATAGCTTTTTTTTTTTTTTTTTTAGTCTGGAACGATCCCCAAACAAACACAAGTCAGACACAGAGTTTATTCCAACTACCTTATGGGTATCAGATATCAGAGTCCAACAATTCACAGAATTGTTACACGACTATTTGGGGCTATGTCTTCACTAGAAATGCTCCTGCTGTGCTTCAGTGTAGCCACTCGCTACAGAGACCAGAAGGGTTCTCCTTCTGTCAGACTAGTGCTGGCAACCCCAGGGGTTAGGTCGGCTTAGCAGGGTAGACCTAACTTCTTAGTGTAGACGTGACCTAGGAGAGGAAGTGAAGAATATACCTTAACCATTTAAAAGTAGAGGCACAGTCTAGGTAAAGTCAGAATATAATTACCCAAATTGGAATTTGGCTAGGACACAGTTAAAATCCATACTGTTGTGAAAAGTGCTATGGTGTCTTTAATGACCATTGTGACAAGTTTGAGGCCCTTTGGGGTGTCACCTGATGTGCTGGGATGCCACTGAGTCAGCCTGTTCTGCCAACCTCGGTCCCCTTTTCCTGGCCTTGATGGGTTAGGCTCACAAGCCTCTTCCAGCCAAGGGCACAGGCAGGGCCACACCCAGCTGCACAGAGAGACACAGATCCGCTCTGGAAAGATTCAGCCTTAGCGGCTTGCTCCAACACTCTGATGCTCACTCCCTTTAAGAGGTACAAAGGTTTCATGAAATTCGCCCCCTCCCTCAATGTGAAGAGAGGTGTGCACACTTCTTGCCCCCCCGCTCCCCTGTTAGAAATTACATAAACTGGGTTATATTATAAACAAGAATTAAGTTTATTAACTATCAAAGGTGGATTTTAAGTGAATATAAGAGATAACAGACAGAAAAAAGCAGATTACTGAGCAAATAAAACAAAGTATGCCAGCTAATCTCAATATACTTAAGAAACAGGTTACAAAATGTACTTTCTTACCCTAAATGTTATTTTAGACAGGTTTAAATGTCTTTGATTTAGAGTTCCAGTTATATTTATTTTCAGACTGGACTTCTATCTCAGTCTGGACTCCCCCCTTCCTTCTCCTTAGGTGTCTTTAGCAGTCTTTTTTCTTGGATAGGCCATGGAGAGGAGGAGTCCCGTTTGCCTTCCTCCCCATCCTTAAATAATATTCACATAAAGTGGGAATCCTTTGTTTCCCAAATTTGACACCCCCCCTCCCCTTCCAGTGGAAAGTTACTAAACATTACCTGGGACTTCTTGTATCTGGTGACAAGACCACCTGACTCTGTAGTATCACAACATCCATGAGCCAGTGTCAGTATGGAGTGTCCACAGGAAGGCCAAGCCTTTTCACAGTCCATTGTCCTTGCTGATGGGCCATCCGCCCTGTCTGGCTTTTCCATTGTTGTACCTGAAGTGTTAGCAGTGGGCGTCACCCAAAGTAGCATAGCTGAAATACAGATATATAGTCCAATATTCCTAACTTCAGATACAGAAATGATACAGGCAAATACAAATTGGATAATCACATTCAGTAAATTATAACCTTTCCAATGATATCTTACAAGACCCATCTTGCATAAAGTACATGTCAGTTATGTCATATTCATATCATAATCATAGTTTCATAAAAATATGGAGTGAAACATCACAAACACAAATGGTCATGACTTCAGTTTAACACTTCAGTGGGAAGAACATAACTGACACCATTTTCTTCAGCACTTGGGGGTCTGTTGTATTAATTACAAGGGTCAAAAGAGTTAGATGTTAGACTCTTTCACTTTCTAACATAAAAACAGTGATACAAAGAGGTCTGTTCTGTGTGTGTGTGTTTTTTTTAAACAGAGCCCTTAGTTTACTTGATTTTTTTGGCAAACGCTTGTAAGCATTGATTTTAAACTTGAAAGATTATTGATTAAACACAAGAAAGAAACTAAAATTGAGTGATTATGCAAAACAAACAATTACAATTTTTAAGTCTCTCTCCTTTTGGAGGCAAAATATCAGTTTCTCTTTTACAGAACAACCTCTCTTTGATTAAAGGAAAGGATTAATTTTACTTTCAGTCTTGATGTGTAAAGGGTATTCATGTCTCCTGTTTGTAACAAATAGACACAAGATAGAGGAAAGAGAGGATAGACAAGGCAGGAAAAATACTGCTTTTGTTGATGTCTTTGGAACAATGGATGGCTGGATTCTTTGGCTGGTCGGTCAACTGTTACTTGGATACCCTAGACAGAATGGACTGTCCTGTGAATGTTCTGTCTGGGGTATCGGTAATGATTTCCTACTATGTCTAAGTGGAGTCATGCATGGACATGTGACTCACCCATGTGACTCCAAGCACTATCTTATCACCTGTGATTTTCCACTAGCTGTATTGAGGGCTTTGTTTGAAACAATGGGTTTCCCTCCACATGGCAAAAGCTATAAAAGGCCATGGAAACACCTCCATTTTGCCTCTTTCCTGCTCAAACCTCTGGACTATGGACTTATATTAATGGGAACATTCTAACCAAGAGACTGAGGTCATTCTAATGATTTGGAAGCAACCAGAGACTTAACTTAAACCAGCAATTTATTCCATCACTGCTACAAGCCTGAACCAAAAACTTTGTAATTACTGTATGTATTTGAGTCCTTTAACCAATTTTAACTCTCATGTTTCTTTCTTTTTATGAATAAACCTTTAGATTTTAGATTCTAAAGGATTGGCAACAGCGTGATTTTTGGGCAAGATCCGAGTTGTATATTGACCTGGGTGTATGGCTGACCCTTTGGGATCAGAAGAACCCTTTGTTTGATGAAACTGGTTTAAAGAACCACTCATATTTAAGTGTAGAGTTTTTGGTGGTGGTACAAGGACTGGAATCTGCTTTTATGATTTCTTGTTAGCCAGTGTGGTGAAACAGACGTTTATTTTTGTTTCTGGATGCATCTGCCCTATTTCTCAGCAGTTTGTCCTGAATTCGGTATTCTCAGTTGTGACCCACAAAGGCACGGTTACATAAGCCTAAGAAAAGTAAGTGTATGTCTACACTGGAGCAAGGTAAATATACCCACATTAGGTCTGATCATGTTAACATGCTAAAAATAGCAGTATAGCCATGGCTGCATGGGTGGCAATACAGGTTAGTCATCCCAAATAAAATCCCATCCTAGATACATACTTGTGGTGGTTAGCTTGTCATGCTGCCTGTACGGCCATGGGTATGCTATTTTTAGTATGCTAGCCTTATCACAGCTAGTGCAGATATATCTCTAGCGAAGACATATTCTAAGAACCAGTTTGACATCCTGGCTGCCCCCTAAGGAGTTGCTGAAGCTATGAGATGTACCTCTGAGACATACAATACAGCATAGAAAGTAATGGGTAATGAATGAATAAACTGATAGTGAACACAATAAACTTGTTAATCTAAGTGATAGTGTGTTGTAACTTTTGACCTTTCCCTCATCATTTCCTTGTGTCTCTTACATTTTTCAAAGCAAGTAAACTTTGTTTAATCTTTAATAGCAATGTCATCCTCCTCCTTTCTCCTACATCTTTGCGGAAAATTAAACAAGAAACAGTTAATTTTTCATTGGATGCTGCCAGAGTTTATGCTCTTCATTTTAATGTTATGACCTGATTGTGCAGGTTTTATTCATTCTGAAGTCCTTGGGAATTTTGGGTGCTATGTCTTGTATAATTAACAATAAAACATTGGTAATTGCCTTTAGTTAAAGAGGATGTTACTGACATGCAGTTGTATTGTTTATATCTATACCAAATTGCATGCTTTGGAGCAAGCTTGAGTTCCTTCCTTGTAAAAAATCTCATACTTGAAAAAAAAACCCAAAACTATTAACTTTTAACCCACCTGTAACTATTTGTCAGCACACTGAAGAAACTTAAAAAAAAAACATTGTTTTTCTAAAAGATAGGTTCTAGTCCAAACAGGAATTTATATGAGGAAGTCCTGTGGCCTGTGTTACACAGGAGGTCAGAGAAGTTGATCACAATGGTCCCTCCTGGCCTTATAATCTCTGAAGAGTTTATCATTGTCTGGCACGGCTAATTTCTTTATTTTGAAAGTCTGAGCTTTCTGCTCTTGCCTAAGGAATGCTATTCCATTCTTTTATTAAAAACAAAAGAGGAAAGTATGTTAGTTTTGAGATATTTAGAGCGAGATGGCACAGGTTTCATCCCGCCAAGTTAGGTTCCCCATTGATTTCTTTATTGGCTAACTTTTACCTATTCAAAATAGCAATGAACTTTAAGAAAAGTTGAGGCTCAGCTTGGTATGTGCTGATCAAGTGAACTGAGTATGGTTCTGAGAGACAGCAGGGACTCATGGGGTTCAAATTGTGATGCGTTGTGAGCCTCTCTTTATCTGATTTTTCTAGGTTTTTATACTGTGCTCATCACCATGGCATCTAAGTTTCTGAGTAAATCACTCAATCTCTATTTCCACATCTGTAATGTAGATAATATTTACTTACCTATCTCACAAAGGTATCGTGGGGCTTATACAGTTAGGGAGACATACTGCCCCCTCTTCCAGTGTGCAGACCCTTAATGGAGCAGTGCCAGTGTCAGTATTGTCAACGCTTCTGATTTTTATCATGAGTCTTATTATGTTTGGTGTTTTTATTGAAGCCAAAGATCCTGTATTTATTTCATTTTTTTAAAAGTAAGTTTCTAGACCTCATGGCTATGGAGAAAAGCTTGAACATATGACCAAAATACACTCTTAAGGTTCAAAAACAGAAGGCAAATTAAAAGCACCCAAAATGTTTTGGCTCCCCCCCCCCTCCCAAAATCTCATGATTTGGGAGAGGATGTGACTTGTGAGGTGTTTTTTTTTTTTTTTTTAATGCTTGGGGTTGGCAACACTGCCGTGCAGTTACATTTTTTGTCGGGGAGAAGGGCAAGGCTGCAGGGAGCCTGCACAGAGGGCCAGCATTTTCTGTATGCCACAGGGCACGACTTCATGGGGGTTGCTTCCATATTGACTGCAAGAAATGTAGGGGTGTGCTCATGGATCCACAACTACATATATCTACTAACCATTCCACCACTGCGAAGGGGCATATGAGTAACAGCTGTGCGGGCTAACACAATTCTGCCTGATAAGGGGGAGGGTTCGGTCCTGACTCTTGGGGGCTTCCATTGCATACCACCCAGTTAGTCAGGGTTTGCTGAGACGAGGATTTGCCCCATAACGTTTGTACATTGCTTTGAAGACCTAAAGCTCCATACAGGTGTTAAATACTGTTATTCACGTACAATTCGCATTTTAAAATTTGTTTTCAAGTATCCTTAACGTGCTGTCCACTGTAAGCCTGATCCAAAGCCCGTAGAAGTCAGTGGACAGACTCCCACTGATTTTAGTGGGCTTTAAATCAAGCACTATATATGTTATTCATTAGTAGAGTTCCTGATTTTTATGCAAAATTCAAATTACCTGGTTACTTAACTATTTGTCGATTAACAGTATTTGGTGTGCAGTATGGTTTGAATAGCACAATGAAGTCCACCTAAGGAAATCTCCAATGTTTTTCTATCACATGTTGGTTAGACAGATTAATCTATCACATAAATATTCCCTACTAAAGAACTTCATTACAAAAATAAACAAATCAACAATCAAGGTTGCAGATTGGTCTTGTTTCTGCACAGATACAGCCCAGATTTGGCAAACCGTGGCTAGCCATCTGTGTAGCTGCTTTGGTGCTGATCCCTACATGTAGACAAAGACATGCGGAGGTTTGGAATAGCTAACCTAATGTAGTTTTACTCCTGCTTTAAGCACTTTTTGAAAACCTTGGTCATTGCTTATTTTTCCCTTCCATTCCTGTTTAAAAGTCCACTGAAACATTAATTATAGTTTGTTTTTCAAACTTATGCTGCTGAAATACTAGCCCCTCAACAATAGCAAAGAAAACCTAACTCACCATCCTTGTACCTTTATGTACAAACAATCTCTCTCATTAACTATATATGTTTTCATGAGTTTGGTAACTCTGCCTCTGGAAACCCCAACAAGCTTCCAGCAGGGTGAATTTAAATTACTAGGTGGAAAACTTCAATTTAAATTATTAAATTTAATCAGTCCACCCTGATTGTTAGGTTTTCATGAGATTTGTAACTCTGCCTCAAGAAATCCCATCTTTTTAATGGGGGAGATTGTTTTTATTCTAACAGATAACTTCAGTTATTTTCTAAAGAAAGGTGCATTCTCATTGGTTGATATAACCATTGTTTCCATGGCAGCTAGAGTCCTCAATATTCATAATTTGAGAACTGAGCCTATCAGAGCTCAGAGAGGGTGAAATCTGTAAAATAGAATGAGACCATGTATGTGGATGATCCTGATGAGATACATGATTGTGTTTCCTGGAGTAAGAAGCCAAGTCACTATGTTCTCAGTAGCACAGCTATTGGGTCCCCACAGGATGAAACCCTTACTACAATACAAGATATTTTGTTCCATATTTATAAAGCTTGACCTCAAAAGTTAGATGTTTTCCCCTGATCCTTTCTTTATATAAACAAGCTGCCTTGAATGCAAAATTTTTGATAGAGGCTTGTGGGTTCAGCATATTTATTTTTTATTTAAACATTTTAAGAGATCATAGTAAGTTTAGGCTTTAATTATATTTTGTATTAAATTCAGATTTCATTTAAACCAAAAGCTTATTATAATTTAAATAATACAATTAAAACTTATTTTTTTTATTTAAAAAACAACAAACCATTGGCTTCCAGAGACAGCTGGATATACTTAGAAAGGTCTTCAATTTCAGAAGTCTGCAGAAGTTTCCATATTGCCACATTTGAGCTTTCCTAGCATCCCAGTTGATTCTCAGGGTTTTTAATTGTGGTGGTTTTATTTTCAAGCTCTTCATATTCAGTGAAGTACATTTGTGGCACGGTGTAAATAATAATAAATTAGCTGCAGTGCTCTCCAAACTCAAAGACTACAAAATAAAATTAAAAATCTGGCAACTGTACATGGCATACATGCTTTCTGACCCAGAGGCATAAACGCAAACCCTGGATTTTTATTCTTTTTAACAGCTGTCTTCTTTGTTTTGGATAGGCTTTCTTGGAGGCTGTCAAAACTCTTAAGTTTGTCATTGAAATATAGACTATTTGATTTTAAGTATCTCTGACTTCCAGCATGCCCTTTATGTTAAGTGCTTGACTGGTGGAAAAAACTGAAAAATTTAGAGAGACTGGACTTGAATTTCAACATATGTGTGATACACCAGCTTAGTGTGTTGATCATGTCTCCTTCTAGTGATTGGTTTCAGTGAATATGGATGATATTCTGGAGTCATTAAGTCAGTGGAATTTACTTTGTGTCAACACACTACTTTCTTTCTCATATGGTAGAGGCTTTGGATGTTGAAAGTCTCAGATTTGATGACTGCAGTGGTCTGTTTGTATATAGATGCATTTCAGTACATGTTGTTTTCTGGAGGTAGTGAGAAATGAAGGAGGGGCAGCAAATAAGCACTGTTGTTAACAAAAAGAGAGTAGAAGTGGAACTTTCATCATTTGTAGGGTTACCATACGTCCGGATTTTCCCAGACATGTCCGGCTTTTGGGGCCTCAAATCCCCGTCCGGGAGGAAATCCCCAAAAGCCGGACATGTCCGGGAAAATAGGGAGGGAAGGACCGGCGGTGCTTGGCTGGGGGCCAGAGCAGGTGGTGTGGGGCCGGCGGTGCTGGGCCGGGGCTGGCGGTGCTTGGCTGGGGGCCGGGGTCGGGGGCCGGTGGTGCTCGGCCGGGGGTCGGGGCCGGGGCCAGCGGTGCAGAGCCGGGGGCCGGCGGTGCGGGGCCGGGCAATGCTCGGCCGGGAGCCGGGCCGGGGGCGGCTGTGCTTGGCCCGAGGGCTGGGCCGGGGCCGGCGGTGCTCGGCCCGAGGGCTGGAGCCGGGGCCGGGGGTGCTCGGCCGGGCGCCGGCGCCCCAGGGCCCGAGCCAAGCCGGGCGTGAGACGCCGAGGCCAGAGCCTCTTGGCCTGGGCCGGCCGCCCGCTAGAAGGAGCCACTGGGCCGGGGGGGAGGGGGGGCGGACTGGGCCGCGCACCCCCGCCCCAGCTTGCCTGCTGCTTCAGGCTTCCCGCGAATCAAATGTTTGCGGGAAGCAGGGGAGGGGGAGGGGCAGGGGGGGCGAAGCGTCCAGGAGAGGGGGCGGAGTTGGGGTGGGGCCGAGAAGGGGCGGGGCTGGGGCAGGGGGCAGGGAAGGGGCGGAGTTGGGGCGGGGCCGGGGCTCATGGAGTGTCCTCTTTTTGGACACTTAAAATATGGTAACCCTTTCATTTGTAAACTTTCAGCAATTATTGTGCATGTACAGACCCACCATTTTGCTGTGTATATTGACCAAGATACAATCTCTTTCCATTTCAGTTGCCATGTTGTAGCCTGCAGCACTTCTAAAATTAGAATTAAACCACAAATTATTTTTTCAATTTGATTTATGCCTCCATTTTCAGAAAGTGTTACTTTTTTTAACAAAATCAGTTCACTTAGAGTGCATGGCAGTCTGGGGCAGCAAGTGCCTCTTAAGGGCTGTCAAGCAAGCCCCTCTGGCTCTGGGTGATGCTCAGAGTTGGATTAATAAACCTGTGCAGGGGCCTGAGAGGGGGAATGTGGGTGAACTTTCCCTCAGTGCAGAGGGACAGACAGCAAAAGCTCTGGCCCAACCTAAGCCCTATTCCGAGGGTTAAAATGGAACTTAGTGGTGCATAAGCGTGGCCCCCTGCACATAGATGGCCATTTCGCATTGGCTTGCTAAACCTAGGGTTGTGAGTTCAATCCTTGAGGGGGCCATTTAGGAATCTGGGGCAAAAATCTGTCTGGGGATTGGTCCTGCTTTGAGCAGGGGGATTGGACTAGATGACCTCCTAAGGTCCCTTCCAACCCTGATATTCTATGATTCTATGATTCTATGAATTGGCTCTGGAAGCAGTCACATCCTGCCCTCTCCAGGCAGAAGGAGGCTTGAGGCAATGCAGAACCTTGAAGGAGTTGGCTGTCTGGAGAACAAGGAGTAATAGGAGGGCGTTAGATGAAGTTCGCTCTCAAACAAATCAAGAAACACACATATGTAAACCACCTTTGGTTATTAATTTTTTTCTCTTACACAACACATATCAAAAATTTTTATTTAAGTATATAAAAACTCTTAATGCCAGGGGAACTTTAATCCATGCACCTCTTTCTGTATGTAAGCTTGAATATGGCAAATAGACATATTACACAAGAGACCTTGATTGTGTATATATTTGATCACTAGCTGATGTTGGCACAAGGCTTTGTTTTTCAGCCTGAAGTTTCATGATCCAGTTTTACGCTAACACACTGTTTTTATAAGACTGTAGACCTCCTGTGGGATGGATTCTGTACGTGATCTTTTCACTCTACTGCATGAAACTAATACCTCTAGAGAATGAAGCTATTATTCAAGGTTTTGATACAAAGAAGACAGTGTGCGCGTGCGCACTGCCATCAAAGGCTTTAGAAACATCCTGTCTCAGATTAAGTCTGAGAAAGCTAAAAATGGGGAGACAGGATTTTCATTATTAGGTTAACTGATTCATTATGGGCCTGATCCAGCAAGCAGAACTCCCACTTTAATCGTTAGGAATGATGTGCTCAGAGGCATTGTAGAATTGAGCCCCAAGTGTGTTATCCTGGGTCTTCCTGTGGCCAATGCCTAAGGATAAGATTTTGCCATGGTTATTTTTAGTAAAAATCACAGGCAACAAACAGAAATTCACGGAAGCTCGTGACCTGTCTGTGACTTTTACTAAAAATAACAGGGGGGCTGACTGCGGGGGGTGGGGAGGATGGGGGATGACAGCTCCAGCCCCGGCCAGCCACGGTGGCAGCTGATACCGGCATCTGACAGCTCCAGTGCCCCTCGTGTGACTCGGAGCCCTGGGGCCCCCTCTGCCCAGGATGGCTCAGAGCCCTGAGGCTGGTGGCTCGGAGCCCTGGGGCCAGCATCTCCAAGTCCCCACTGCCTGTGCCCACTCAGAGCTCCAGGGCCCCTGCCGCTTGCAGTGGTTGAGAGTTCCCAGGCCCCCACCCCGAGCGGCTGATCACACCAGTCCTGCCATCTTGGGGCTGGGGCTGAAGCTGAAGAAAATGTCACGGAGGTCTCTGAAAGTCACAGAATCTGTGACCTCCATGACTAAATCTTATCCTTACCAGTGCCTGAGGACACGGCAACCCCTTCCCTCTCCCCATCACCCTCCCCACCTTCTGAGGATGCCCCTAACCAGTTGTGCAATGCTGTACCTGGGTAAAAACTTTATATGTAAAGACGTCAAGCCTAGAAAGCAAATACTTCAGCCATATAAAGATGTGATACGTGTAAAACCAGGCACTTTAGAAAGACTTAGCTATTTTAGTAGTTCACTCAAAGCATATATGGAGCTGTAAAAATCAATCCTATTTGCTTTTGAAGCATCTGTTTAAATGAAAGCTCACTGTAGCTGTAGATGTCCCAGCTCTGTAATGATGCTACTTCTTTGCAAGTAGTGGGTAAGTCATTATGGATATACCTAATGCAAACTTGTAATACTGCTGATGATTAGTATGGGGAAAACTAACATGGCACACCTTAAATGGATTAAAAGATCTATCTGACAGATCTCAGAATGTAAATGGGGAATCATCATCAAATGGGTGTATTTCTAGTGGGGTCCTGCAGGAATTGGTTCTTGACCTGATTAGACACAAAATCATAACTGTTAAAGTTTGCAGATAACACAAAAATTGGGGGAGTGGTAAATGATGAAGATGACAGGTCACTGATACAGAACAACCTGGATTGACTGGAAGCAAACGTTACGTGTTTTAATGTGGTAAATGGAAATGTTACAGCTGGGAACAAACAATGTAGACCATACTTACAAGATGGGGGACAATATTGTGGGAAGCAGTAACTCTGAAAAAAATTTGGAGGACGTGGTTGATAATCAGCTGAATATGAGCTCCCAGTGTGACACTGTGGTTGAAAGGGTGAATGTGATCCTTGGATAAATAAACAGTGGGATCTTGAGTAGGACTAGAGAGGTTTATTTTACCTCTGCATTTATCATAGAAGATTAGGGTTGGAAGAGACCTCAGGAGGTCATCTAGTCCAACCCCCTGATCAAAGCAGGACCAACCCCAACTAAATCATCTCAGCCAGGGCTTTGTCAAGCCGGGCCTTAAAAACCTCTAAGGATCATAGGCGTGCGCAGCACATTTCATTAGGGTGTGCACCCAGGGATTTTATTTATTTATTTATTTATTTTAAAGGTGAACATCATAAAGGTTGGGGTGTGGGAGGGAGTGCGGGGTGTGGGAGGGGGTGCAGTGTACAGGAAGGGGATCAGGGCAAGGGATTGGGGCAGAAGAGGGGTGCGGGGTATATGAGGGGGCTCAGGGAAGGGGTTGGGGTGCAGGAGGGGTGCGGAGTGCAGGAGGGGTGCAGTGTGCAGCAGGGGGCTCAGGGCAGGGGGTTGGGGTGCAGGAGGGGTGCAGAGTGCAGCAGGGGGCTTAGGGCAGGGGGTTGGGGTGTGAGGTGCAGGCAGGGGGCTTAGGGCAGGGGGTTGGGGTACAGGAGGGGTGTGGGGTGCGATAGGGGGCTCAGAGCAGGGAGTTGGAGTGCATGGGGTGCATGAGGGGTGCGAGGTGCAGACAGGGGGCTTAGGGCAGGGAGTTGGGGTGCATGAGGGTGCAGGGTGCAGCAGGAGGCTCAGGGCAGGGAGTTGGGGTGGGGTGCAGGAGGGGGCTCAGGGCAGGGAGTTGGGGTGCATGGGGGTGCAGGGTGCAGCAGGGGGCTCAGGACAGGGAGTTGGGGCAGGGTGCAGGAGGGGGCTCAGGGCAGGGAGTTGGGGTGCGAGGTGCAGGCAGGGGGCTCAGGGCAGGGAGTTGGGGTGCAGGAGGGATGTGGCAGGGGGCTCAGGACAGGGAGTTGGGGTGCAGGAGGGTGCAGCAGGGGGCTCAGGGCAGGGGGTTGGGGTGCAGGAGGGGTGTGAGGTGCAGGCAGGGGGCTCAGGGCGGGGAGTTGGGGGGCGGGATGCAGGAGGGGTTCAGGCTCCGGCCTGGCACAGCTTACCTGCAGCGGCGCGCTCCCTGCCTGCCTGTCTGCCCTAGCCCCATGCCGTGCCGCTCACCGCGTCCCTGTGCGGCCCCTGGGGTGGGCACAGGGCTCCGCGTGCTGCCCTTGCCACGCCTCCAGGTACCTCCCCCGCAGCTCTCATTGGCCGCGGTTCCCCGTTCCCGGACAATGGGAGTTGCGGGGGGTGGTGCGTGGAGCAACGCACGGAGCCCTCTGTCTCCCCTACCCCCAGGGATGTGGTGCCGTGATGGCTGCTTCTGAGAGCAGTGCAGGGCCTGCGCCACCACGGGGGCAAATCCCGTGGGCCGGATCCAAAGCCCTGAGGGGCTGGATCCGGCCTGCAGGCATTAGGGTGTGCCTGGGCACACCCGGCACACCCCGTGCGCACGCCTATGCTAAGAATGGAGATTCCACCACCTCCCTAGGTAACCCATTCCAGTACTTCACCACCCTCCTAGTGAAATAGTTTTTCCTAATATCCAACCTAGACCTCTCCAACTGCAACTTGAGACCATTGCTCCTTGTTCTGTCATCTGCCAGCACAGAGAACAGCCTAGCTCCATCTTCTTTGGAACCTCCCCTTCAGGTAGTTAAAGGCTGCTGTCAAATCCCCCCTCACTCTTCTCTTCTGCAGACTAAATAAGTCCAGTTCTCTCAGCCTCTCCTCATAAATCATGTGCCCCAGCCCCCTAATCATTTTCGTTGCCCTCTGCTGAACTCTTTCCAATTTGTCCACATCCTTTTTGTAGTGGGGGGCCCAAAACTGGACACAATAATCCAGATGTGGCCTCACCAGCGCTGAATAGAGGGGAATAATCACTTCCCTCGATCTGCTGGCAATGCTTCTACTAATGCAGCCCAATATGCCATTTGCCTTCTTGGCAACAAGGGCACACTGTTAACTCATATCCAGCTTCTTGTCCACTGTAATCCCCAGGTCCTTTTCTGCAGAACTGCTGCTTAGCCAGTTGGTCCCCAACCTGTAGCAGTGCCTGGGATTCTTCCGTCCTAAGTAAAGGACTCTGCATTTGTCCTTATTGAACCTCATCAGATTTCTTTTGGCCCAATCCTCCAATTTGTCTAGGCCACTCTGGACCTTATCCCTACCCTCCAGCATATCTACCTCACCTCCTGGCTTAGTGTTATCCGTGAACTTGCTGAGGGTGCAATCCATCACATGATCCAGATCATTAATGAAGATGTTGAACAAACCCGGCCCGAGGACCAACTCCTGGGGCACTATGCTTGATACCGGCTGCCAACTAAACGTCAAGCTATTGATCACTACCCATTGAGTCCAATGATCTAGCCAGCTTTCTATCCACCTTATAGTCCATTCATCCAATCCATACTTCTTTAACTTTCTGGCAAGAATACTGTGGGAGACCGTATCAAAAGCTTTGCTAAAGTCAAAGTGTATCACATCACGCTTTCTCCATATCCACAGAGCCAATTATCTCATCATAAAAGGCAATCAGGTTGATCAGGCATGACTTGCCCTTGGTAAATCCATGTTGACTGTTCCTGATCACCTTCCTGTCCTCCAAGTGCTTCAAAATGGATTCCTTGAGGAATCCATGATTTTTCTGGGGACTGAAGTGAGGCTGACCGGTCTGTAGTTCCCCAGATTCTCCTTCTTCCCTTTTTTTAAAGATGGGCACTATATTTGCCTTTTTCCAATCGTCCTGAGTCTCCCCCAATCACCACGAGTTTTCAAAGATAATGGCAAATGGCTCTTCAATCACATCAGCCAACTCCCTCAGCACCCTCAGACGCATTGCATCTGGCCCCATGAACTTGTGCATTTCCAGCTTTTCTAAATAGTCCTTAACCTATTCTTTCAGCTCCTCCCCATACTGTGCTGTCCAGTGCAGCAGTCTGGGAGCTGACCTTGTCTATGAAGACCGAGGCAAAAAAAACATTGAGTACTCCAGCTTTTTCCACATCATCTGTCACTAGGTTGCCTCCCCCATTCAGTAAGTGTCCCACACTTTCCCTGACCACCTTCTTGTTGCTAACATAGTACTGGTGCAACCACAGCTGGAATACTATGTCCAGTTCTGGTGCCCACAATTCAAGAAAGATGCTGATAAATTGGAGAGGATTCAGAGAAGAGCTACAAGAATGATTAAAGAATTAGAAAACATGCCTTTTAGTGGTTTACTCAAGGAGCTCTATCTATGTAGTTTAATAAAGAGAAAGTTAAGTTGTGACCTGATTACAATCTATAAGTACCTACATAGGGAACAAATATTTAACAATGGACTCTTAAATCTAGCAGAGAAAGGTATATTGCAATCAATTGCTGGGAGTTGAAGCTAGACAAATTCAGCCTGGAAATAACGTGAAAGTAATTAATCATTGGAACAATTTACCAGAGGTCATGGTGGATTCTCCATCATTGACAATTTTTAAATCAAGATCAGATGTTTTTCTAAAAGATCTACTGTAGGAATTATCTTGGAGAAATTCTATAGCCTGTGTTCTACACGAGATCATATGAGATGATCACAGTGGTCCCTTCTGGCCTTAGAATCTATGAATCAATGCCAGGAATACTTTGTCAAGACTGAGATGTGTTTATTCTTCTATTGTATTCTCTTATGTCTTCCATAGACATCTCCATTTGGGGAGGGGGGATTTGTGTTGCTTAATCCATGTATTCCCCTCCTGGATATAAAGCATTAAGTAATATTTATCCCTGTTGAAGATTTTTTTAATCTTTTGCACCACCTTCCTTCTATAAAATCCAATTAAACGTTAATTGCATCTCATAGTCATGTCAAGTGAGCACAGCAATTTCAGTGGTAGCATGGTGTATGTATGTGGGAGATACAGTATCATTAAACTGATAAAACTCAGTAAAACTGCACCTGAATGACGGCTGATTACAAGCAAGAGTCTTTCAAATTAGACAGGGTGAAACTAGAAATATTCTGAATAAATCAGAGGAGTAGGGTGAGGGTGGGGGAATCATTTGTTTCCATGGCTTACAAATATTTATAGATATTGATGGTATTTCTTAACACACAAGTGTTGCATTCTTCTTTGCTCCTGGCTCAAATGTAAAAAATTCTTATTACATACTTAGAGGATTATATATTTTCTCTCAATTAAGATGCCTGTGCATAAGCTGATTGAGTCTTCCATTTCTTTCTTGGAAGCAGTAGGCATTTTGGCAGCAAATTGTGATTTTTTTTGAAAGGTTTTGCTCATACACATTGCTGATAATTAAGCATTACATCATGAGACTGCTAAACAAAAAAAATATTTTAAAGCATAATTAAGCATTACATCATGAGGCTGAAAACAAAAAAATTATTTAAAAGTAAAAAAAAAGCACTTATAAAGATCAAACACATGGGATCACGGAAAACTTCCTAACTAACTCCCTTTTAAAATTCAAATACAAAAAGCAAACATTTTTTGAAACTTAGCCAGGAAACAGATCGTGGGTATATCTCATAGTTTAGACTAAAATGTTATTGAAAGTTCCTGGATTTTGGGCAGTCCTTTACTCTGTAATTGAGGAAATTGCTAAAAAGAAAGTTCAGGTCTGAAGGTACGTACACATATTTATGCTTCATTAAGCATTGTACATCTGATTCAAGTTCTGCCCTCTTATTCTAGCATAGGAAAAGATGATTCCTTGGTGATTTTGGCTGTCTGGCAGTTTGAATTACCTCACTACAACCTGGATTTGTTGCTCCATGATTTACAATTTGTGTTTTTAAGCATAGGCTAGGAAAACCTGCACCTGCCCTTTAATCTGGCCTTTGTATATGCAGAGTTAAACTTTATATTATGGCTTCAAAATTTTAGCAGGACAAATGACACCATGTGTATGCTGCAGATTATTAATAGATTATCAGATGATTGTCACAGATGGCCGTTGACGGAGAAAATGTGGAAGTAAATGATCTCCAGGGGAAAATCATTGTGGGTCAGATTAGTACCAAAGAGAAGTTGGCCATATGTCTGAAATGTCTGAAAGCCCATTCCATCCCGAGACCTTCAAATGAACTGTCATGTTATTTCAAGTAACCAAGAACAATATTACAAGACTTTCTTTGTTTTAAGGTTACTCTGTCTACTGAATCTCTACAGTGCATCCTGGGTCCTATTGCAGTGAGTCTTAGAAAATATCCTCAGGATAACCTTTCTCTTGCTGTCCATTACAATTCTTGGGTTTCAAGAGTCAACTTGTAAAGGGACCAGGGCCGGCTCCAGGCACCAGCCCTCCAAGCACGTGCTTGGGGCGGCACCTGGAGGGGGGCGGCGCTCACCTGGGGACAGCGGGGCCGTGGCCGGGCTCTCCGCCCTCCTCCCGGCGCTCCGGCCGGTTGGGAAGAGCGGGGCCCCGGCCGGGCTCTCTGCCCTCCTCCCGGCGCTCCGGCCGGTTGGGGAGAGCGGGGCCCCGGCCGGGCTCGCCGCCCTCCCTGCGGTGCTCCGGCCAGCCGGGGAGAGCGGGGACCCGGCCAGGCTTGGCACCCTCCCCTGCCGTGCTCCCTGCCGGGGGTGGGAGGGGGGGGCAGGAGCTGGCCCTGAAAGGGACCATAGTTAAATGTATCCAAAGAGTTATTTTTATTATGGTAATTTCAAGGCAGTAGTTGTCTTGTGTATGTAAGTGAAGAGAGTAAATGTAAAAACACAGACATCTCAGGTTGCCATTTCAATTTTTCACGTGCTTTCAGCTCTAGAATGTCTCTTTGTGCAGCAGCTGGCCCATTTGTTGGGAATGGAATCAGCAGATAATATGAACACTATAGAAACATAAACATGGTGCCTCAATGGATCTATCCTTAATATGAAGAGAGAGGACAGTCTTGTGGTTAAGGAGTTGGACTGGAATTCAGGAGATCTGGATTCATTTCCTGTCTCTGCAAACTTCCTGTGTTACATTGGGGAAGCTTTTTGTTTGCTTTGGTTCACTATCTGTATAATGTAGATAATAATACTTCCTTTGTCTGTCTTGTCTATTTGGTTTGTATGCTCTGTGGGGCAGAGACTGTCTCTCAGTACATGTTTGTGCCGTGAAATGATGTGGAAAAAGCTGAAGTATTTAATGCTTTTTTTGCCTTGGTCTTCACAGACAAGGTCAGCTCCCAGACTGCTGCACTGGGCAACATAGTTTGGGGAGAAGGCGAGCAGCCCTAAGTGGTGAAAAAACAGGTTAAAGACTATTTAGAAAAGCTGGACATGCACAAGTCCATGGGTCCAGATCTAATGCATCCAAGGGTGCTAAGGGAGTTGGCTGATGTGATTGCAGAGCCATTGGCCATTATCTTTGAAAATTAGTGGCGATCAGGGGAGGTCCTGAACGATTGGAAAAAGGCAAATGTAGTGCCCATATTTAAAAAAGGGAAGAAAGAGAACCCGGGGAACTACAGACCGGTCAGCCTCACTTCAGTCCCCAGAAAAATCATGGATTCCTCAAGGAATCCATTTTGAAGCACTTGGAGGACAGAAGGTGATCAGGAACAGTCCATATGGATTCACCAAGGGCAAGTCATGCCTGACCAACCTGATTGCCTTCTATGATGAGATAACTGGCTCTGTGGATATAGGGAAAGCAGTGGATGTGATATATCTAGACTTTAGCAAAGCTTTTGATATGGTCTCCCACAGTATTCTTGCCAGAAAGTTAAAGAAGTTTGGATTGGATGAATGGACTATAAGGTGGATAGAAAGCTGGCTAGATTGTCGGGATCAATGACTCCATGTCTAGCTGGCAGCCGGTATCAAGCGGAGTACTCCAGCAGTTGGTCCTGGGGCCGGTTTTGTTCAACATCTTTATTAATGATCTGGATGATGGGTGAATTGCACCCTCAGCAAGTTCACATATGACACTAAGCCCGGGGGAGAGGTAGATATGCTGGAGGGTAGGGATAGGGTCCAGAGTGACCTAGACAAATTGGAGGATTGGGCCAAAAGAAATCTGATGAGGTTCAACAAGGACAAGTGTAGAGTCCTGCACTTAGGAAGGAAGAATCCCATGCACGCTACAGGCTGGGTACCGACTAGCTAAGTAGCATTTCTGCAGAAAAGGACCTGGGGATTACAGTGAATGGCAGCAGCTCAGGTCAGCGTTAACCCATCTCCAAGCACAGTATCAGAGAGCCTCCTAGGTTTACAATGGAGAGCGAACCGATCAAGCTTTTTGCAAAGCGAGCAGCTTTCTGGTCACAGAAGCACAGCCAAATTTTGGTGACTCTCCGGTGAGAGGCAAGTAAAACCATGGACTTTCAGCAAAAGCACCAGGAATGACCATGTGTACCAAGAGAACTCAAAAAAGGCAGATCTGCAGATTTTCCGGACAGGTGATCAGTGCAGGGAGCATATTAAGAGGCTGAAGAGCGAGTAATGGAAGACCAAGGACAAGAACTTTGGCCAACTCACCAACAACATGCTCATTTTATGATGACTTTGACTGGATTCTGGGCACTGTGCCCAGCACAGAGCCAACCATGCTTCATGATGACCTGGTCAGCTGGGACCAGGTTGAACCCAGCATGGGGACTGATGGGAGTCAGCAGCAGGCTCCCAGTGAGGAGTATGAAGTGACTCTTTTAATGAAACCAGTCCCAGAGCAGGCTGTGAATGAGGAACAACAGAAACTTCTTGGTCCCTATTCGGAAGAGTTGTTTGATCCCCACCCTGAGGAACAGCCCACTGCTGAGCTTGCAGAAAACCCAGTGGAGACAGAAGCTGCCCCAGAGCCCAGTATGTGTATGACTCAAATGTACAGTTTATTATTACAGTAATGGGGGGGTGGGATTTCTAGGGGTAGGAAGAAGCATTGCTAAGCCCTGGCTACCAGCGTGTGGCCACTAATGACAGATTGTATCACAGCACCTGGGCGTCCCCTCTTTCCCTTCCCCCTACACATCGAATTCAAAATGGCGACTTGGAATTTCAAACATTCATAAACAGCTGTAAAGGTTATTTTAACTAAATCACAGCTGTTTATTAGGGTCAGTCATGTTTTCCTTTCAGTAATAAGAAACTTGACACTCTGTAATCACTCTTCCAGGGTCTATGGAGCCACCTGTAAACAGTGAACTGAATTGGTGTGTTTGGGAAACAGTATTCTATTCCCAAACCTACTCCATTTCAGTTAGAAGTAATCCATGCAGTCTGCAGGTCACCAAATCATTTCTCCCAAGTACAAGTGGGGTGACAGTTTTGTCCCCACTGCTGCAGATTTCTGAGTGTTTGTGTGCAGCAATAACAGGGTAAGCCATGTGTGAGCTAGCACAGCATCATGTTAATTCCCTCATGGATTCTGACTCAATCCTGGCTGCTGATAGCTGCAAACTATTCCTGAAGCAGGACCTCCGGACAGTTAGTCACATTGCGGGGAAGGGTGTATTTTAGGGTTACCATATGTCCGGATTTTCCTGGACATGTCCGGCTTTTGGGGGCTCAAATCCCCGTCCGGGGGGAAATCCCCAAAAGCCGGGCATGTCCGGGAAAATCGGGAGGGAGGGAGGGCTTGGCCGGGGCCTCTTTGGCTGGGGTCGGCGGTGCGGGGCCGGGGCTGGTGCGGGGCCGGGCCAGGGTCGCGGGGCCGGAGGCATGGTGCCGGGCCGGGAGCCGGGCCGGGCGCGCGGTGCCGGGCCGGGGTCCAGTGGCGCAGTGCCGGGCCTGGGGGCCAGGCCGGGCCAGGAGCCGGGGTCGCAGTGCCGGTCCGGGCCCGTGGGGCCGGAGGGCCGGTCCGGGCCCGTGGGGCCGTGGGGCCGGTCCGGGGTCGCGGGGCCGGGGAGCCGGTCCGGGGGGCGGGGCCGGGGAGCCGGTCTGGGAGCCGGTCCGGGCCCACGGGGCCGGGGGCCGGGCCGGGGTCGCGGGGTCGCCGGGCCGGGGGCCAGGGTCGCGGGGCCGGGAGCCGGGGGGTGTGCCGGGCCACTGGGGGCCGGCAGTGCTGGGTGGGCCGGGGGTGGTCGGCCGGGGGCCGGGGCCGACCCAAGCTGGAGCCGCCGGGGGGCCAGCCTGGGCCGCGCCTCCTCCCCCCACACTCCCCCTTACTTGCTTCAGGCTTCCCGCGAATCAAATGTTCGTGGGAAGCAGGGGAGGGGGCGGAGACTTTGGGGAGGGGGCGGAGTTGGGGCGGGGGGGGCGTGGGCGGGGCTGGGGGCGGGGCCCCGTGGAGTGTCCTCCATTTGGAGGCACAAAATATGGTAACCCTAGTGTATTTTCTAGGTCCCCCACATAGTCCACTCCACTCACAAATGTGCTCTTTGGTCACTATATGTTTCAATACTTCTGCTACATACACTGCAGGTTTCCCTCCAGCAGCTAGGAATAACATCTCCCTTTGCCATTAGGCACCACACGAACAGTTATGTCTTCCAAAATATGAAAGGCCTGACAAGACAGAAAAAGCCTTTTGCAGTAAGGGCATTATACAACCTGCCCCTGCTTCATATGGCAATTAGTTAGGAAATTTTTATGAAACAGAAAAAAGTTATAATTTTAAACTTATGATTGTTTCTGCACTTACGTAACTGCGATTAACAAGGCTGTCCAGAGACAGTATGAGGACTGAGGCATCTCCTTTACAATATGTGTTAGTTCACTTTAGAAATGTTACATTTTATATCCTTGAGATGCCACCAAAATTAATTCAGTGCTCCTCCACTGAGCTGGTGTGGACAATAACTCTCCGTTTCTTGTCCTATTTCAGGACCCTCAAACTATACTGCCTACTTCTTCGGGAACTTTATCTGTGGCCCAGCATACCTCCACAGACTGTTCCAAAAAGAAGCATTTCTGTGATGAAGTTATGGTCGAAGTTCTTGCAAGGGCAGACCAGCAGGTCCAGTACCAGAAGAAGAGGGACAGCATGTTGACAGGCAGGAGGAAAGGTTGAGGCTCGCCACACAGGTAGAGGACAGGGTTTCAGCAAGGGAGCAGAGACTTCCAAAGCAGTTCCTGGAACAGGAACGGAGACTAAGGGAGAAGGACAGTGCTCAACAGAGAGAACTGTTTCAGCAACTTATCTTCATAATGGCTGCAATAGTCACATCTCTTGCTGCCTCCCCAACTCCATGGTATGATCACGTGCAATGTACCCTCAGTCCTTCAGCAGCTTGAACAGCTCTGTGTCAGGATGGCCCATGCATTCAGGACTCATGAGTGGCTGGGCAGGGCAACTAAACCCCGTGCAGCCATCCTTCATCAACGCCTTTCCGGTGGAAACCTCCCCTCCCTTCTTCCACTGCTAAGTGGGGGGAAAATGTGTAAAGAAGGGAAAGAAGAATGTGGGGTCAGTGGTGATGTAGCAGTAGGGGGATTATGTCGTGTATTAACTATTTTCTGCTCTTTTTGTGTGTGTGTGTGTGTGTGTGTGTGTGTGTGTGTGTGTAGGGTTTGTAATGGCAGCTGGCCTGCCGAACGCTGTGTGTGTTTTACTATTTTAAGACATGTTTACAAATAATGTTTATATTTTCAAGAAAGTGTATTGCTATCTCTGCATCACATCATACAATCATGATTGAGATGACAGAGCTAAAAATGTGTTTAGGAGCAATTAAGCACCAGTAAGAAAACCGTATTCCTCTATTTAGCTTGATACCTCAATTCACATTTCAGTACATTCCATTCTACCTTCTCCCCCCCCACACACAACCAAATTCATTATTCATCATGTCATTCAGACTTACATCGCATGTCAGTCACTCACATCTCTCCCAAGCACTGCCCCGCGCCAAAAAATTAATAAGCCACTTTCCCCCCACAAGCACATTCCTATGGGCACTATGCTCCCTCTTCCATTGGGCCATGCAAGTCCATAATGTGAGAACACATAGCACCCCTGACTTCTGCTGCCCAGGTGCAATCAGCTCCCTGAGTGGTAGCTGCAGTTTCTGGCTGGGGGCACCAATCCAGCGACCCTCATTGTCATAGGTCTATTCAGGGGGAAATGGCTCAACTCTGGCTTCACAAAAGTTGTGAAGAGCACAGCAAGCCACAATCCTGCAATCAGCACTTATGACACTGGAATCCAAATGGACCTCCAATGGGATTTTAATCTGCCAAAAGCACATTTAGCTACCATCCTACACATGCTGAGAATGTAATTAAACCTTCTTTTGCCAGGGCCTCTGAAATTAGGGTGTGGTTTTGTAAGTCAAAGCAAAAGGGATGCACGGGCTCCCCCACAATAACAGTGGGGACAGTAACGCCGTTTAAGTAAATGTCATTTGGTGGGAATAGTGTCCCAGCCTATCTATGAATGTAGACTCCTGAGCAGCAAAAAACTCTAGCATTGTGAACTTTTCAAGTGCAGCCCATGTAAACATTCATAAATCTGCCTCTGTGGTCCACAAGGGCCTGTATAACCATGGAGCAGCACCCTTTCCAATTTGTGTACTCATCTGCTCCTTGAGGAGGGCAAACTATGGGCACATGAGTCCCATCAGTGGCCCTGGCACAGTTAGGAAACCCCATTCTCTCAGAGCCAGTAATTACCTCCGGAATATCTTTAATGCCTGCCACCCTGGGGTAACCCACACTCCTGATTGCCTCAGTTACCTACCACTTTATCCACGGTCGACTTTCCAACCCCAAACTGACTGGCAACAAACTTGTAGCAGCCAAGGGTAGCCAGCTTCCAGTACGTTATCGCAACCTACTTCTGGACTGCCAAGGATGACTTCAGATGTGTCTCTTTATGCTGGGGACAAGCTGCTCACAAAGCTTCAGAAATGTAGCTTTCTTCATGTGAAAGTTCTGGATCTACTCCTGGTCATCCCAGGTCTGTATGATGATGTGATCCCACCTATCTGTGCTTGTGGCTTTGCTCCAGAAGTGGTGCTACATAGGGGGCATCCGCGGCTATGCAGTTATATTGAGCAGCATCTGTCAGTGCAAGTCTGAGATGCCAGGGTACTCTTCCTCCTCTGCCACCTCCTCTTCTTGCAGCTCCTTCAGGAAATCCGTCAGGTACCTTTGGGGGAACAGAAAACACCGCCAAAATGTCCACGAGCGCCTCCAATGCTGTGCCAGTTTTCTGACACGGGAGTGAAAGTGCAAGAAAGAGAAGTTCATCAAAAGGCACCTCATGCAGGTTGCTGGCTCCGAGAGCTGGGAGTGCATAGACCAAAATGACTGCTTGGCAGGCTGTGTTTGGCAGGCTGTTCAGACTTCCTATAACATGCAGGTCTGGCAGGAAAATTTTCCCACAGTGTACCACAGTCCTAGGGCTCGAACAGCCACATTTTGGGGGGAAGGAGGCTCTTGGGACTCTGGGATATGATTACTTTGACTTGGATCTGCGCACTGCCATGTGGATGCCAGAACCCTAGGTTCGAGCGCATGTTAGAAAAGTCTTAATGTAGGGTTAAAATACAATGTAGCTGCTCAAGTCTAGGGTTCCCTAACATGGGTCAGATGACTCAAGTCCCACTAACCCTGGGCTTACATTTCAGTGTAGACATACCCACTAGGGCTGTTACTCCCTCCCTTGCAGGGGTACAGATTGGGTCTTTGCTTCACCATCTACCATCCCAGGGTGCCAGCCAGCATAGCCAAGCTGATCTGGAGGGGGCAGTAATTTGCTATTGGCATAGACCCACTGGATCAATTTTGATCAGCTCCTGATGCAATGCAGCTTACTCAGAGCAGAATGTAATGTTGCAATCTAGTCCACTATGAGAAAAAAAAAACAGAAAACATAGCGAGAGAATGCCACAGAGATTCTTTAACATCCCACCGTATGAAAGAGAATCTCATTTCAGACAGTTAATGCCAGAGTTTTATTTTCTCTGTCAACTAACCGTAAATATAACTTCTGGGTGCAATGCAACAATGAGTGCCCTGTAATTCCACTACGCTGTGGAGTACCTGCAGTCTTCTACACTTCCGAATAGCTGACTCAGCTGTTTGGGTGCCCCTGGTTTTGCCTGAAAACTATTGCCAGACTTCATTCTCATTTCAGCTTTCAAACAAGTCAGATCTACAGCTTTCCTGTCATCACAAATGTTGTGTAGCCACATGAAATGTTTGAATCATTTTGAAAGATTCCATTCTTTTTCCCTCCCAAAGTGTCCACTTAACTTTCTGACATCAGCAGTTTGAACATCACACTTTGAAATCAGAGCATCAATGATCTGTGCCACAAGTGGGTTTCTTGATATTCTGGCTTCTGTGACATGCCGTGTGGGACACGGATTCTTATTTAACAGCAAAAAGTGAAAGAGAGCCAAAAAAACATGGGTGGGGGAGGGAGGAATGTAAACTCCTTGGCTGATGCTGCCAAAGTTTCTAAAATGTTCAGCATCTCTTCACTGTTACAACAAAAAAACAAAATGAAAAACCAAGAACAAAACTCTCCTGCAGATTACTTGGCTCATATTCACTCACAGACTGTGTTTACTTAGAAAGCAAAAATATGAACTTGTGATAGGAGTTCAAGGCAAAAGCTCCATCTGGTCTGGAGTTCCTGTCTAATAATCTTTGTCTTTGAGCTTCATCTTTCTTTCCTTTTTCTGTTCTTGCTAGGGTTGCCAACTGTCTAATCTCACAAACCCAAATGCCCTTCCCCTGCCCTGAGGCCATGCCCCTTCCCTGTGACCACGCCCTACTCCTCCATCCCCCCTACCCCACCCTTACTCACTTTCACTGGGCTGTGGCAGGGGGTTGGGCTGTGGTAGGGGGTGTGGGCTCTGGGCTGGGGCCAAGAGCTTTGGAGAGTGAGAGGGGGCTCTGGGCTGAGCCTGGGGCAGGAGGTTGGGGTGCAGGAGGGGGTGCAAGCTCTTGGAGGGAGTTTGGATACTAGAGGGGACTCAAGGCTGGGGCAGGGATTGGGGTGTGGGAGGAGGTGAGGGGTGTGGCCTCTGGGAGGGAGTTTGGGTGCAGGAGGGGGCTCAGGGCTGGGGCAGGGGCTTGGGTTGCTGGAGGGGATGAGGGGTGCTGGCTCTGGGAGGGAGTTTGGGTGCAGGACGGGGTGTGGAGTGCAGGCTCTGGGAGGGGGTTCAGGGCTGGGGCAGGGATTGGGATGTGGGAGGGAGTTTGGGTGCAGGAGAGGGCTCAGGGCTGGAGCAGGGGTGCAGTAGGGGTGAAGGGTGTGGGCTCTGGCTGGGAGGCTCTTACCTCAGGTGGCTCCCGGTCAGCAACGCAGTGGGGATACGGCAGGCTCCCTGCTTGCCCTGGTCCTGCGTCGCTCCCAGAAGGGGCTGACACGTCTCTGCGGCCCCCTGAGGGGGCAGGGTCTCTGGGTGCTGTCTGTGCCCCGAGTGCCGAAGCTCCCATTGGCTGGGAACTGTGGCCAATGGGAGCTACAGGGGTGGAGTCTGCCTTAGCCCCGCTGCGCTCCCACCCGTGGTAAGCGGGGCAGAGGGCTGCATGTGCTGCCCTCTCGGTGCGCCGTTTCCGGAAGCCAATGGGAGCTGTGGAGTTGGCGCTGGGGGCGGGGGAAGCATGCGGAGATCCCCCAGCGGCCACAGGGATTTGCCGGCTGCTTCCAGGAGCAGCGTGGGGCCAGGGTAGGCAGGGAGCCTGCCTTAGCCCTGCTGCACTTCTAGTGGCCTAAAATCTCCTAAGCTGTCTTCAGTAGCCTCTGGGAGATAGGGCCTGATTCCAGGAGACTCCCGATGAAGCCAAGAGCTTTGGCAACCCTAGTTCTTGCCCATCTGCTATGTCCCCCATATCACTACAATGGTTCCTGTACCTGAGGAGAGAAGGCTGCAACTTCCTTTATAGCCTGTCAATGTTGCTGTGTCAGTGTGATGGAAGGCCCTTTCTTCCTCCTATGATTTCAGCTCTGACAGTGTTCAGTCTAGTCCAATTAGTTTTACTTCCTTTTACTTTATTGTTTTGAGACTTTCTTATTGAAATGAGACCCTGCTGGGATCACAATTTTTTTGTTTGTTTTTGTTTTGTTTGTTTACTTGATGCAAAACAGTGTTATGAAAAAGCCATGGTTGTCTTCCTGGAGTTTTCAGTTAATCACTAATGACCAAGGGAAGCTAGACACCACCTAACTTATTATAAGAATAATGGACTGTCACACTCCAAATAAGAATCTTTTTGGTGGGGCTCAGTCATAGGCAATTTGTCTTAATTTTAATATCAGATTTCTCCATATACTTTTGTGTGTGTGTTTGAGGGAAAGAGCTAGATCAGGGATGGGCAAACTTTTTGGCCCGAGGGCCACATTGGGTTGCAAAACTGTATGGAGGGGTGGGTAGGGAAGGCTGTGCCTCCCCAAACAACCTGGCCCCAACCCCCATCCACCCCTCCCACTTCCCGCCCCCTGACTGCACCTCTAACCCCCCCCATCCAACCCTCCCTGCTCCTTGTCCCCTAACTGCCCCCTCCTGGGAACCCCCACCCCTAACCACCCCCCAGAACCCCATCCCCTTTCAACCCCCCCTGCTCCCAGTCCCCTGACTGCCCTGATCCCTATCCACGCCCCTGCTTCCTGGCAGGCTCCCAAGGATCCCATGCCTATCGAACCCCCCCCATTCCCCATCTCCTGACCCCTATCCACACCCCCGTCCCCTGACAGGCCCCTCCGGGATGCCCATGCTTATCCAACCTCCCTGTTCCTCGTTCCCTGACTGCCCCCCCGAACCTCCATCCCATCCAACCGCCCCCTGTCCCCTGGCTGCCCCCTGGGACTCCCCGCCCCTTATCAAACCCCCCCACCCCGAGCCCCGGCCCCCTTACCATGCCGTTCAGAGCAGCATGTCGGGCAGCCGCGACGCCTGGACGGAGCTAGACACACTGCCACGCTGCCCTGCAGGAGTGCGCAGTTCCGCCGCCCAGAGAGCTGCCCGCACAGTGGCGTGGCTGTGGGGACAGTAGGGGAGGGGCCGGGGCTAGCCTCCGCAGCTGGGAGCTCAAGGGCTAGGCAGGACCATAGTTTGCCCACCTCTGAGCTAGATGTTTAAAATTTCTAAAATGATAAAAGCATGCTGCATTTAGGGAAGGTATTGTTGCTAGGAGTGCAACACCCTGTTGGTATGCAAACACATTTCTGAAAGACCTTTCGTGTCCTACTTTCTGTGGGAAGTGTTGTTTGAAAAGCTGACAGGATCTCCAAGGTTTTGAGCTGATGGACCCCTCACAGAGTATGAAAAGCATCCACTGAAATTAGTTCCCTGTGGAGATGAAAATAAGGAGTTATAATACTGTAGGCAACAATGCTGCCATTTTTCAGGAAAATAAAGAATTCTAATAACTCTTTTTAGGCTAACATGAAAGAATAAAGGACCTTTTCTTTTAAAAATGCAGAATACCGTATTGAATTATAAAGCTAGACTTTAAAAAAAGAAAAGCTACTGATTGTTGAGGTTTATTGTTGATAATTACTGTTTGCAGTGTAAAATCCCTGTATTACCAGAAACTGAAGCGGAATGGTATGTTCAACTACATTAAATTGTATAGTGATCTATTGTAGGATTTTAGCCATTCACATTCTGATTTTCTACATATCAGTAACAAATTTTAGAAAACTTTTTTATATTTAAACTTAAATTTCATTTAATATATTCTATTTTGTGCTTTTACTGAGAGATGCCATTCCTTCAAGTGTTTTTTCTGTATTTACAGACTATACGATGGCACGTAGACCTGCAGCCTTGGGCAAGTCCAACTCCTTCCCTGAATTATGAGGCCTTGAGGTTCCTGAAGTATATCACCACACCTCAGGTTGGTTTTCATTTCGATATCCAGTTTGAAAATAATTTGCAAAACACAATCAATTCTTCCCCCAAAAAAGATTCTTCAACAAGAGTTACAATGATTTCCACTTCCCATGGAGTTGAAGGTTGCATCTTGTTTAGACAAATATATATATTTGTGTCTGAAGGTGTGCAACTTAAAATGATGATCAACTTAAATATGATGATTAAAAGAGAGGCTAGAAAGAGACTCCTTTCCTTTGAACATTTATTTATAAAATCCATCATTGCTACCTGTGTCTCTTCTCAAAGTACAGTACATCTGAAATATCAGAAATAGACACACAGGTGTTGGGTGGTCCCAAAAGTATTGTGATGGGCACTGGAGGACCTTTAAATAATCATTCTGTAGCCAGGCACATTTTCTTGAAAAATATGCATTCTAGGTACTCAACCAGTTTAGGAGAAGTGGCAGGTCCCTATATATTAAACAGATTTCCCCAGTAATGTCAATAGAGATCCAATCTCTCTGTAGCAAAATATTTTTATATTCACCCAAAAAACTGGAGGAAGGAGAGGGAGAGAGGTTAATTTTCTGAGGTGCTGAACACTTAAAACCCAGTTGCAGTCAAAGGGAGCTGCAGGTGCTGAGCACATCTGAAAATCAGGCCTGGATGTCTCGCTAAAGATGTAACTTTGTACAATGACATTTATATGTGTATTTCACCCAAGAAAGAATGGGAAGGGCTGCTAGATGCCCATAGTTTAGAACAGGATGGGTATTTTAATATCCTTATCTACCAACAGGTAGTCCCTGAACATCTGACTTGCAACTTGTCTATGCTGTGTCTTGCACCTAGGAATAACAAAGAACTTTAAAGATGGGTGTTTGTGTCACTCCCATAAGAAATTCTTTCTTTATACAGTATTTCTGAGGATGACAGCAAAGAATGTCTTTGAACATAACTAGAAATATACTACTGTCCCTGTTTGTTGGTAATTGTGAGGATAACACAGTCTCTGCTTATCTGCAGACCTATGGGTGCCCTAGCTGTATGATTAGAAGTACCTGACTCATTTTTACAATGATATCTGTGCCCCCAAACACTCACTAGAATGAACTATATTGAGAAAGCAGGAATGAAGATGATTCAAATGAAGACAGTAAGATCTAAATGGAACCAAATTAATTATACTTCTTGTTGTCAAGTAGAGATGCTTAGGCTGAAGCAGGCTTAGAGCACAGAAAACAGTCCTTATTCAGTGACTTAATAAATTGTGGCAGACTCAGCTAGTTGGGTCAAAACCTACAAGAGCATCAATTAGTAAAGAGTTTATAGTTTTTGACATAGCAATCAAGAGGTTCAGTTCCCAGAATGATGACTGGCTCGGGCCCCAGCAGCGCCGGCTCTGGCCCCAGCAGCGCCGGCCCTGGTTCCGGTCGAGTGCGCCGGCCCACCCCCGGCCGAGCACCTCCGGCCCGACCCCAAGCCCCGCAACCACGGCCGAAGCTCCGGCCGGAGCGCAGCCAGATTCCTGGGCTCTTTAAACCAGCCCTGGTCAGGGGACAGGGAGGGGGGGGTAGGATGGGTCGGGAGTTTGGGGGGGCTGTCAGGGGGGCAGGGGTGTGGAGAGGGGTTGGGACAGGGAGCGGGGGGGTTAGATGGGTCTGGGGTTCTGGGGGGGCTGTCAGGGGGGCAGGGGTGTGGAGAAGGGTTGGGACAGTCAGGGACAGGGAGCAGGGGGGGTTAGATGGGTCTGGGGGGGCTGTTGGGGGGCAGGGGTGTGGAGAGGGGTCGAGGCAGGCAGATAGCAGAGGGGGTTGGATGGGTCAGGAGTTCTGGGGGTCCTGTCGGGGCGGGGAGCAGTTGGATAGGGCATGGGAGTCCCCGGGGGTTTGTCTGGGGATGGGGGTGTGAATATGGGGTGGGGGTGTGGATAAGGGTTGGGGCAGTCAGGGGACAGGTAGGGTTGTAGGGGGTTCTCAGGAGGGGGCAGTCAGGGGACAAGGAGTGGTGGGGGTTGGAGGTTTTGAGGGGGACAATCAGGGAGTGGGAAGTGGGAGGGAGTGGATGGGGGCAGGGCAGGGGCAGGGCTAGAGCAGGGCTCCTCCCCCCCAGTGTCCTCTTTTTTGCTTGTGGAAATATGGTAACCCTAGCTACCTCCTAATGCTGACCCTGGCTTTTATATGCAGAAAAGCAGTTGTTGTGGCACAGATGGGCCATGGAGTTTTTATAGCATGTGGGGGGTGGTGGGGGGCTCAGAAAGAAAAAGGTTGAGAACTTCTGGTCTAGATAATCAAGTGTTATGAGATTTTTTCCAAAAAGATACAAAATGCAGAACGCAGTCCAGTGTTTGAAAGAAAAAATAAATTGACTTTTATGCTCAAGTGAATTGTTTTTAGGGAAATGGATTCAGTATATGATGCTGAAGCTCAGTTATTTGCCTTTAATATTTGTATTGGTGTTAGGAGGGATTTTTCTGATCCATGACATTCTTCACCCAACAAAAAAAACAAACAAGGAAAAAACAATCAATATAGCTAGGGACCTGATTGTAACTCAGATTATAATTAAACCATTTTAAATTTTCCTCCCCTCCACCTTTCCCCCACAAAGTAAACCAAGAGTAATTTAAGAAGATTAGTGTTCTGCACGTTAAAACAAAATCTCTTCTGATTTCAACAGATTTCATGTGAACATATGAATATGAACAGCCTGACAGATAACTCTAAAACCATAAAGAATCCGTGGTCAATCTGTCTTGATGACAGGTTCAGTTTAGTTCATCGAATCAAAAGCAAGCAATGCCGTCTCTATTCACTTGGGTAAGTACTCCTTTTGGAGGAACAGCAAAGCATTTTAACATGAATGCATTTTAGCATGAAAAGGCCCTTTCTTAAAGCAAAGTGTAACCGTATTATCTAACAAAAATTTGAGTTTTATTCAGTTGCCTTTAGTCCTTGTTGACAAGTATTGGTCCCTGTTGTGGAATGTGATTTTTAGAAAAAACTTTTATTTCTGTGAGGTCCTTCCCTTTTCTTTCTCATATTCAACATAACAATGATGCACATGATGGAAAGTAAAGAACTAATAATTTAAGAGTGATGGTTCCATTAAAGGAAGATGGAAGTTAATGAGGTGAACTGAGAAGCAAAAGTTTCCTTCTCTAAGCAGGAATTTATTGTATAATTACTTCAAAGGAATTATTTGTAAAACATCATTCACCCCTCTGCAGCCAAGAATCAGATTTTCCAGTGTGAGAAAGCATGCTATGTGATCAGGAGTGACAGAGCACTTGTGCTGAGGTGATAAATAATAAACACAGTTGTGGCCTTCTTGTAAAATGTTTTAGCCAGTTTAGTGTTCACAAAATGTTGAGATTGAAGTTCATGCAGTTAGGGTTACCATATTTAAAAAATAAAAAAAGAGGACATGCCACGGGCCCTAGCCCCGCCCCTTTTCCACCCCCAGCCCCGCCCCAACTCCACCCTTTCCCCGCCCCTTCCCCAAAGTCCCTGCCCTAACTCCCCCTCCTCCCTCCCACCCACACGAAAAGGGCTGCCTGAGCGCTACCGGCTTTACGGTTTGCCGGGCAGCCTCCAGACCCTGCGCCCCCGGCCGGCGCTTCCCCAGCGCAGCTGGAGCCCGGGAGGGGAAGCGCCCGGCAAACCATGAAGCCGATAGCACTCAGACTTCGGGAAGCCCTTATGCCTCCGGACCCTGTGCCCCCGGCCGGGCACTTCTCCCCGGCTCCAGCTGCTCTGCTCCTCCCCGGACTCAGACTTCGGCTCTGTTTAAGAGCCAAGCTGCCCGAGCCAGCACTACCAGCTTCGGGCAGCCCCCGTGCCTCCAGACCCCAGCCGCCGGCCGGGCACTTCTCCTCCCCGGCTCCAGCTGCTCTGCTCCGGCGGCGCAGGGTCCGGAGGCATGGGGGCTGCCCGAAGCCGGTAGCGCTGGCTCGGGCAGCTTGGCTCTTAAACAGAGCCGAAGTCTGAGTCCGGGGAGGAGCAGAGCAGCCGCGGGAGAGGAAGCGCCCGGCCGGTATTTTTCCTGGACATGTTTGGCTTTTTGGCAATTCCCCCCGGACAGGGGTTTGATTGCCAAAAAGCCGGACATGTCCGGGAAAAACCGGACGTATGGTAACCCTAATGTAGTTCACCAAACAACTGTCATTTAATTAAACTTTGTTTACACTGTCCTACTCCTAGGCCGGTTTCAAAGCAGTGACGTAGTGAGAGAATCCATCTCCCATTGCCCTGAGCCATCACAATTTATTTCTATGATTTTTGGTAGTGTGGATTTAATAATGAGCAAAAAGAAATGAATCCATTTCCTTCAAGATTGGAATAACTGAGAAATGTGTTTGTGTATCAGTGATTATGACAGGGACGAGAGTAAAAGGGCTAGTTAAAAGCCCATCAAAGTCAAAGGAAGTCTTTCTATTGACTTCAGTAGGCTTTGGATCTGAGGAAGTAAGAGTCTGTGACCAAAAACAGTTGGGTGAGAAAGTTTTCTTATTGGAGAAAAGTACAGGTGAGTTCTGAGTTTTTACCCAGAGAGAGCTCCTCCTCCCTACTGTTTTCTTCTTATTTTCTGAAGTATTTACACAGCATATTTCGAACAAACATTATGTAATTTTAATACCAAAATGAAGTTTGGGTATGTCTGAGTTTTTCACCTTCACCAGGCAGATTTTTTGCTAGACTAGCCTCATAAGATGCATGTATATATATAATCATACACCCAAGCAAAATACATCCCATAAAGCAGATTTTTCTTTTTTTTTTAAAAAAGAAAGTACTTTGGGTTACAGAGAAGCCGTCTTTAATTCCCTCAGACTCTATTTATAGTCTTTCAGACTCGCTACCACTTAATTCTTCTGTTCTTTCGTTTACAATTGGCAGAAAAGTAATTTTGTTCTGAGTAAGACAAAAATCTCCTTTAAATGTTCTTCTCCTCTAATCCATTTTATAAAGAGCAAATGAAAAACAGCTGCTTCAAATGAACAGCATCTTCCACGGTGGGGGAGGATGTCACAAAAATGCAGAAATTCAGTTTGAGTGTAAAAGGGACAACCCTGCATTAAATCTGTAATCTTTAACAATTGAACAAAATATTCTCCATATGTGGGGGCTATGCCAAAAGTGGAGAAATGTTGTATGTCAGGGTGAGTGAGCCATGCCTAAAACCTCTGGAGGCCCTTTGATATTAATTTTAACTATTTTGACTACTAGCATGCATGCTGCCTTTTTTGCTTTGGGGACAGGATTTCCCAGAATGATATGGAATTGTAATATGTATTAGTGAGCTGTAGCATTATCAATGCTAAATCTGTTTATATTAAACTAACTCTGTTACAAACACAATATGCGGGCATTCAAACTGGGATAATATGGGATTTCAAAAATTTACCAGTTGAGGTTTTAAGTGTCGCTTTGAAACACTGTGTTAAAACTTACAGTATAAGAGTTAGATAATGTAAAAACTACCTTAAAATCAATGCAAAATGTGTCACACACAAGGCAGGTCTGGAAATTGCCCTCCTGCCCACCCCCCATCTGTAGGCCTAGGTTATCTCCGTCTATGGAAAATCCCACAGAAGGGGAAGATAGGACCTTAAAACTGCAAGTTTTTCACAGCTGCTCCTCTCTGTCGTTGTCCCTTTGAGACCTGTAATACATGAGCAGGCCAGGAATGTGCACTTGGAAATGGGGTGTGTGGCAAAGGTGGCTTTATGCCACCTGTGTGTTCTCTGTATTCTGGAGCTGTGCGGGGGCCTGCCTGGCTCCCAGTGCACGTCAGAAAACAACCCATCAGCTCTAATTTCTGTTCTGTTTCTCATGGCCCTCTATGAACCCCAAGAAGTAGAGACTAGCTATACTACACTGCACTCTCACTATGCCCAATGTGTTCCAATTCATCCCTGGTTTGCCCTCTCCAGAGAGTGATTATTCCACTTTTACACAAGCTGTAGAGGCCCCTTGAACAAAAGGTATTCACAGGGTGTGATTTCTCCCCACTTTGAAACCCGCCTCTTCCACTGCCAGTGCACTGTACATGAAGTTTCAGTGTAACTTGATTACACCAATGTTGTGTCGTCACCTTTACTTCGGGTGACCAGATGTCCCGATTTTATAGGGACAGTCCTGATTTTTGGGTCTTTTTCTTATATAGGCTCCTATTACCCCCAACCCCCGTCCCAATTTTTCACACTTGCTGTCTAGTCACCCTACCTTTACTTAGTATAAAATAAAAGACAGTTCAATGGCAATAGCTTGTTTCACTTTACTGTCACTGGAGAAAGAAACTGTTTTCTATCCACGGTTAGATGAAGGGGTCTCCTTTCTTTTTCTAACTCAAGCTCCTTATAAAGAAGATCTGTCTTCTGAAGCATCTTTTGTTTACTTTGTTTCCCCTACTGCATTATCACTTACCCTCACCCTCAGCACAGCCACATTTGAATGTTGCAGAAGGATAAGCAGCTCTGTTTTTTGAAGGTCCCCTTATTTTTTTCAGTTTGTGTTTGTTGTTGATGTCCCAGATGGCCTAAGACATTTCAATTTCCTGTCTTCCACATATACTTTTTCTGTTTTCCATGCTCTTGGTCGCATCCTGCAGTCCTTGTACAGGCAAAAATCCTTTTGAAGGCAGTGCAGTTATTGCCTGCATCTGATGTAGTGCATCTGGCTCTCTGAAATGTACCATTTGAAAGTACTGAAAAAGACAGTCAGAGGTAAATGTCTTCCTCAATCAGGAGCTCATCAGCTCTAGTATTAGTACCTAATTATGAATAATTTAAATTTTTGCTCATTGTAATCTTCACATCTATTATCTAACTTCTTATTCCTAAGTGATTGCACCGGCCTTCCTCCATCCATGAACAACACCATATGTGAATCTTAGCTAGATATTTCCCATTGACTCTGCTAACCTCAGAATATTGCATTAAACATTTTGAAAGGAAGCCTCTGTTTTCTCTTCCTACACAATTACTCAGAAGTGGAATCCCATAAAACAGAATCCTCCTTACAAATAAGCAGAAGTAATTTTATAACCCTTGTTCCCTCTCTTTGACCATTGCACTTTCTGAAAGGAGAAGAGTGTTTTATAGGAATTCCATTATAATAGGTGAGCTTTTTTCCAAACTTGTTGACAGAAGATGTTGGTCACATTTCAAATTATCAAATATAGTAGCATCTCTGCTGTAGAATTGGTTTAGTACTGTATTATAATATACTGGGTAACGGCCAACATTTTACAATTGGATAGTCACTGAAGTCAAGGGAGTGATCCCAGATTTACATTATATAAATGTATATGTGAACATGTTGCCATGTAGTGGTTGGTCCACAAAGGATAAAAGCCCTCCTACTACTAAGAGCTAATGGAAATTCTCTGTTGGTTCAAATGTCAGAATTTCTAGTTTCTGGAACGAAAGCTCCCAGATTCTAGTTCGAGTGCCATGGGTGTTCTGGTTGCACCTTATGGCTTCATTACAAATTGGTGTCTTACTGTACTCTGCTGGATTTGAACCACTGTGAATCTCAAATGCTGGGACAAGCTTTGTCTAGCTTGGAGAAGATGGTATAAGAAGTATGTGACATAAGGTGCCTAATGTGACTTTTACATCAGCCTGCAGTGGAGGGCATGGGGTGTGGAAGTGCTCCACTGCCATATGTAATTTTGGCTGAGGTATACCCAGTACTGGCCCTGGGGTGACTGGATGTGGAATGTGATAGAGGTATAGCTCAGGCTTCTTTAATGTCATGGCAGCACTGTGATAATCCCCACATATACACACACATCCTGACCCCTTACTCCTCATGGGCAAGGACTGCGACTGTGGCTGCTTTCTGTGTGATAGAGGGACTGGGGGTACACTTCCTTCCCTTTCTTCTGCATCTTGCGGTGCTAGCAACAGCCAGTCTCTAAGCATGTGTGTGAATATGTCACCCTCTAGTGACTAGCCCATGGGGAACAAGAGCCCTACAGCACCAGTGTAATGGGGTTGTGTTTTGGGTTTTTTTGTTATTTTGAGTCCTATCGCTACTGATGGCTATGGTGGCTAGTGTTTGCAGCCCTTTAAGGATTAATTAAACTAACATCATTAAGGATCCATGAAGCTAACAGCAGACTCTATAAACAGTGGGAAATATGCCTAATTTACAAAGTAATTTTACACATATTTTAAAACTTATTTGTCATTCTATTAACACCTTAGTTATCAGAGTGGACTGTGAGAGTGTGTGCACGGGGGGTTAAATGAATGTTTTGTGGTCTTGTGGGGAGAAGGCAGATTGAAAATGGAGGAATGTGTGTATATTCCCAAATGTTTTAATTGATGACAGAACTGATGTCTTAATACTTAATTTACTATCTTGAAATGCAAAGTCATGTTCTGCATTGCTCTGAAAGGAAATAAGGAGACAGGTTCTAAGGAGATCAGCTCTCTGGGAATGTTATTAAAGTTGTGCACCTGGGTAAAAAATGGTTTGGTTCTTGACTCTGAGGGAGCTCTTTTCTCTAATCGTGTGCAACATGTTGATTTATACTCAGTTATTCTGATTAATTTAGTTCATGCAATCACCCTAAAATATTTTTGATGTATAAATAGAGTTATAGTAATTTAAAGAAAAAAAAATCTCTAAAAATTAACCTAAAGATCACTTAGGATATTGCACTGAGGAAGATAGATATTTCTTTAAATTTCCTTTTGCTGTTAAGTTATTGGCGTTGATTCCTAATCTCCAACAGGAGATAGTGTTCCATTTGTTAATTTTTTTTATTTTTAGTGATCCAGTCAGAATCAGGTCCCCATTGTGCTGTACATACAGCAAGTTTACAATCTAAAAAGTAGTTCCTCTGCTTTTGCTTCAAAAGTCAGTATGTAGGAGTATCCTCTCTCCTTGAGTATCCATGAAAGTCTGGAGTCAATCTATGGTTGGGTACAATTTCTTTTTGCAGTATTAATAATATCTTGTTTGTTTTTGTAGACTGAGCAGTGATGATAACCAGTTTGAGATCAGCATGGCCAACAGTGGATGTGAGGTGCATCGATTTGATCCTAGTATCAAATCAGCTCATATTCAGGAGGGACAACACCTCTGGAACCATCGCCTGTCCATTGACTGGAGAGATCCCAATCCGGCAATTGCTGCTCATAAACTACGTAGCCGTACAAAAAAGCTTGGCACCATCTTGAATGAATTTGGACACCAGAAGGTGAGAATTAAAGTGCTGCAACTATAACGCAAGCATAACAAGCAGAGAGAATTCCCAAAGCTTCCTCCCTGTTAGCCTGAGGGCTTGAGGCATTCTCTTTCATTTCTAAAATCCTCTTCCAATAGATATCTCCTCTTTCTAAAAAGTTGTATTACATTCTGTCATGAAGGTGCTTTTCTATGGTGCTTTTTCAGTTCACTGGCAACAAACACCTTGATTTTAAATCACTAACCAGGCATTTAATATTCTGTCCCTCTCTCTCCTTTTAGACTCTCTTAATAGAGGCTAGCTGATGACTTTGGCTACCTGTTTTCTCAGCCCTATCCCTAATCTGAGTTTGAATGGTGAATCCTTAATACAACACCATTTATAACATCACAAGAACATTTACAACTATAATTAGAACAGAAGAAATTGTAAAAGGATTGTATATGTTCACAAAGCCATTTATTTTTATTAGCGACATCAGTAACAAAAACATCCTGGTTTGAAATTGGCAGTAATCTGTTTTCTTGGGCTTGCCTGATCTCCTTTTAGGGAATTGTAAAGATACTAGAGTTCTTCTGGTCTTCAGTGACTTTTGCCAAAGTACATTTCACAAAGTTCCTGACGTGCAGACTCTGTATACTTTCAAGCGAATATTGCCCTCAGAGAATGTACTGGCATGAATTAAAATGTTAATATGCCTTGATGCCTGCAGCTAGTTCTGCTTGTCTTTATTTTTTAAGAAATGGACAAACCTAGCTGCAGAGGTGGTCTCCTGCAGGACTTTCAGAGCAAGCAGTAACATAACATGTAGGTTTGTCATTGTAAAGTATGAGGTCCTTTTTTTCCCTTTAGTATTTTATTTTGGCTCAGCTGTCCTCACAGAACCATTTTGAAGTTAAAAGTAAAAAGCGGAGCATTTTTTTTCCTATCACTTAGCCATATTGTTCCTATTTTAGACTTATGCTTTAGTGAAAGAGTATCTGAACAGAGAAATGACTTTTTCTTTGATATTTGTGCTGTGAAGAATTATACATTCTAAAATATATATATCAAAGAAAAGCCCATGAAACTTGTTAGAATCTAAACCTATTGGGGAATAATCATCTGGTTAGTGTAGTAATTTAGAAAGATAAGACCCTGAACGAATCGGAAGATTGGCCTCTGTTACTTCTGTGTATATTGGGTGAAAGTCACCCTTGGATGGAGGGGCCATGAAAAGGCACCAGCACAAGAGAACCAGAGCAGTTCTTCTGTGCCAGTGGAGGGCAGCCAGGGAGCATAGCTCAGCATGTAGAGGAAGTATGGAAGCGTGACTACTGAGTCTGTAGTTATGTGGATCCATTGGCCACATATACATATCACATAGGATTTGGTCGGGGGGAAGGGTGTCTTTGCATATATGGTGAGCAAAGTACCACTTTCCACACTCTGACCTCTATATAACTCCCCATATGAAGCCAGTGTGTTTGTTGAAGGTGGGAATTGAATTTCGTCCAGTGAGAATAAAACCATTATATGCTTTGCAGTGTTCTACCATTTCCCATTTACTGAATATTTAAATGAGCCAATTCAATTTACATAACTTTTTCTGTATTAGACAGATAAGGTGTGTGAGGTAATATCTTTTATTGAACCAACTTCTGTTGGTGAGAGATGAGTGAGTTGGTCCAATAAAAGATATTACCTCACTCACCTTGTCTCTATAATATCCTGGACCAACACGGCTACAACAGCTCTGTATTAGAAAGGCAGTCTAAGAAGATTAATGCTGCCCTCCATCTCTGGATTGTATGTTGCATAAAGACTCAAACAAGCTGCTGTTCATTAAGAGTACCTCAAAGTAAATATACTGACTTTCAGTTTTTCATTTTCCTACTGAATGTGAATGGAATGTTTTCCTTGACTGTACAAATAAGTTAATATTAAACATTTTCATAACATACTTTCCAAAACATTTTTCAATTAGCCATTTAAAATATTCTCCTCCTTCCATTATTTTAACTTTAAAAATCCCTCTTCTTTCCTTAGAAGTTATTGTTGCCCCTGCTTCTAGTGAGGAATTTCAAGCAACTCCATTTGAGCTAAAAAGTCAAGTTTTGTCCACACATTAACCACACTGGTGCTGTAAAACCATCTGCAATCCTCCCATTATAATGTGAGTGCCTCCTCTGTAATGTTTGGCCTCTGCTGGACCATCAGGGCATACCAATTTATACATGAGGAACAGATGTGAAACGGCCATGGCAAAAGACTTTGGAGTAAGTGTTGGACAAACTAGGAAACATAAGAGGAAATGTGTGCAACATCTGTGTGTCCTTTCATGGGCAGTTTTGGTGTCCCAGTGTACTCGGTTCATTTCCTCTATGTAAATGTTACCTTGCCCATATGCATGAAGTGTGTGTTTCCTATTGAATTTTTCGGCAATCAGTGACTTGTGTTTCTGTAAGACAAGCCAATAGCAAGCTAAGTGTAGTGAGTCATGAACAGCAATTTGCAACAGAGATCTTTCATTATACATAAATCCTTTCTGGATAACTAAGGCCAAGGCATCTTGGGATTAGTGTAAAGTAAAAAAATAATAGACTTTTTTAACCGAAGCTCAATAAAATTATGTAGTACATTGTTTGGGGAGAATTTTTATCCTTCGAGATCAGCCATAATAAACTTAACAGGAATTTAAAGTTTCTATGGTGACATTAGTCTCACATGCAAACATTTACTCCACCCATTGTCACCTGCCCATTTTTTATTTAAAACATGCTGCTTTTTCTCTACTAATAGGTAGGTATCAACAATTTGTGGCTTCTTGGACAACTCACCCCCATTTCAAGAGGCAGGGAAGTTATTAGGCAAATCTCTGTTTAGTCCAATTCAGCTTTTTGAAATATCCATACATACTCCAGTGCTGCAGTCCTCTTGTACATGCTACCCTTACCTGACTCTGGCAGGAGTTATCTGAGTGCAAATATTGCAGGACTGGGACTCTCAGCATTTTAGGGATAGATGAACACAGAACTTCTGTTACTGACCACAAACTTGGTAAATTCCAGTGTTCTTTTAGACTGATCACAGAGAAGCAGCTCATTCTGTTGCTCAAGAGTTATCTACTAATCCTAAATTCAGACTTTATTGCAGTAAAGAGCTGGTTCAGATTTCAAACCAAATCATTCACGTGTTAGGTTGATTTGAAAATGAATGCATCCACACATAGCTCAGTGGTTTGAGCATTGGCCTGCTAAAACCAGGGTTGTGAGTTCAATCCTTGAGGGGGCCACTTGGGGATCTGGGGCAAAATCAGTACTTGGTCCTGCTAGTGAAGGCAGGGGGCTGGACTCTATGACCTTTCAAGGTCCCTTCCAGTTCTAGGAGATGGGATATCTCCATTAATTATTATAACCAATCCTGTTCCGTCGACTTAAAAGGCTCTTAAAATCGACTTCTGTACTCCTCCCCAGCAAAGAGAGTAGCGCTAAAATCGACCTTGCTGGGTTGAATGTGGGGTAGTGTGGATGCAAATCGACAGTATTGGCCTCCGGGAGCTATCAGAGTGCTCTATTGTGTCTGCTCTAGACATCACTTTGAACTCTGATGCACTAGCTAGGTACACAGGAGAAGCCCTGGGAACTTTTGAATTTCATTTCCTGTTTGGTCAGCGTAGCGAACTCAGCAGCACAGGTGACCATGCAGTCCCCCCAGAATCGTAGAATGTTTCTATGCTCCCCCTATCATCTCAGTCCCTGAGGTTATCGCAAATTAGAAGGCGAAAAAAACTGCACTCACAATGACATGTTTTCTGAGCTCATGCAGTCCTTCCGCACTGATAGGGCACAGCTTAATGCATGTAGGCATTCAGTGGCAGAGGCCAGGAAAGAATTAAGTGAGCACGAAGAGCGGAGGTAGGATGCAATGCTGAGGCTAATGGGGGAGCAAACGGACATGATGAAACATCTGATGGGGAAGCAAACGGACATGATGAAACGTCTTTTGGAGCTGCAGGAAAGCCAACAAGAGCACAGACCCCTGCTGCATCCACTGTATAACCACCTACCCTCCTCCCCATGTTTCATAGTCTCCTTACCCAGATGCCCAAGAACGTGGGGGGAAGGCTCTGGGCACCCAGCCACTCCACTCCAGAGGATGGCCGAAGCAACAGAAGGCTGTCATTCAAACAGTTTGATTTTTAGTGTGGCTACAATAAACAATGTGGCTTTGTCCTTCCCTCCTCCCCCACCCCACCTGGGCTACCTTGTCCATTATCTCTCTTTTTTTTTAAATTAATAAAGAAAGAATGCATAGTTTCAAAACAATAGTTACTTTATTTTGAAGTGGTTGGCTTACAGGGAATTAAAATCAACAAAGGGGGCGGGTTTGCATCAAGAAGAAACACACACAACTGTCACACCGAAGCCTGGCCAGTCATGAAACTAATTTTCAAAGCCTCTCTGATGCTCAGCACGCCTTGCTGTGCTCTTCTAATCACCCTGGTGTCTGGCTGCTCAAAATCAGACACCAGCTGATTTGTCTCAACCTTCCACCCCGCCATAAATGTCTCCCCCTTACTCTCAGAGATATTATGGAGCACACAGCAAGCAGCAATAACAATGGGAATGTTGGTTGCGCTGAGGTCTGACCTAATCAGCAAACAGCACCAGCGAGCTTTTAAACGTCCAAAGGCACATTCTACCACCATTCTGCACTTGCTCAGCCTATAGTTGAACTGCTCCTTACTACTGTCCAGGCTTCATGAGCCATGGGAGCAAGGGGTAGGCACGACCGCGTGCTGCTGCTGGCTGGGAGAGCAGCCTGAGGCAGAAGCCTCCAGCTCGTATGATATTCCAGGCAGGACTGAATCTCCATCAGACGAAACTTAAAGAAGAGAATGACCTGGAGTCTCTGGCTCCCATTCGGTGTTCTAAGAAGAGGATAACCATGTCTGTCCTGGTGCCCCTGATCGACCTCACTGACTTCTTTAAAATCGACCTAATTTTATAGTGTAGACATAGTATATGTGTATATTAGCTTTGTATGCAGCTTTTGCATCTTCTCCAAATGGTGAATGTTTTTTCCTTGTAACCCAGGCATGTATGCAGTACAAAGAACAGAGGAAATCTTAAGAGAATTGCAAGCTCCTATGCCACTCCTGAAATCCCAAACCCAACCATTACATATTTTTTGTGTTATAAAGATTGTGCTAAAAAGCAAAAATAAGACTTTTTGACAGAAGGGCTCGTAGCAGCAGAAGCAAATTAATTCATGCTGGCTTGAAAGCATATGCATGAAAAACCATGCACGTTCACACATGCAAACTGTTTATTCAGCTGTAGTTTTCCTTCCCCTGGAGCTCAGAGTTCTGATCTATCAGGGTGTCCTATTATGCCCAGTCCAATGAGCTAGGGGTTGCATTCCTAGGAAAGATAGGTCAGCAGCCCAGAACCACGTACACAATGACCTCTTGGAAAGCCAGGTAAACAAGAAACTGAGACAGCAAATTGAATTTGCATTTAACAGCAAAGCACCACTGAGTTAGGGTTACCATATTCTGTGCCTCCAAATGGAGGACACTCCACGGCCCCCGGCCCCGCCCCAGCCCCGCCCATACCCCCGCCCCAACCCCGCCCCCTCCCCAAAGTCTCCGCCCCCTCCCCTGCTTCCCGCGAACATTTGATTCGCGGGAAGCCTGAAGCAGGTAAGGGGGGTGTGGGGGGGAGGAGGCGCGGCCCAGGCTGGCCCCCCGGCGGCTCCAGCCTGGGTCGGCTCGGGCCCTGGGGTGCCGGCCCCGGCCGACCACCCCCGGCCCGCCCAGCACTGCCGGCCCCCGGCGGCCCGGCGCACCCCCGGGCTCCCCGCGGGCCCGCCGGCCCGGCTGACCGGCTCCCCGCCGGCCCGGCTCCCCGCGGGCCCGCCGGCCCGGCTCCCCGCGGGCCTGGCTCCCCGGCTCCCCGGCTCCCCGCGGGCCCGGCTGACCGGCTCCCCGCCGGCCCGGCTCCCCGCGGGCCCGGCTGACCGGCTCCCCGCCGGCCCGGCTCCCCGCGGGCCCGGCTCCCCGCCGGCCCGGCTCCCCGGCTCCCCGCGGGCCCGGCTCCCTGCGGGCCCGGCTCCCCGGCTCCCCGCCGGCCCGGCTCCCCAGCTCCCCGCGGGCCCGGCTCCCCGCCGGCCCGGCTCCCCGCGGGCCCGGCTGACCGGCTCCCCGCCGGCCCGGCTCCCCGCGGGCCCGGCTGACCGGCTCCCCGCCGGCCCGGCTGACCGGCTCCCAGCCCGGACCCCGGCCCGGCACCGCGCTCCCGGCTCCCCGTCCGGCCCCGCGCCCGGCACTGCGCCCCTAGTTCCCGGCCCGGCACCATGCCACCGGCCCCGCACCGCCGGCCCAGCACCACCCAGCCCTCCCGATTTTCCCGGACATGCCCGGCTTTTGGGGATTTCCCCCCGGACGGGGATTTGAGCCCCCAAAAGCCGGACATGTCCGGGAAAATCCGGACGTATGGTAACCCTACACTGAGTATAATTTTTAGACTGCAGTAAGGAGTTGCTTTCACCTGTATTACAAAAAAATTATGTAAGATACAGTTGCATCAGGCCCACAGCTTACTATTAAAAGAAATTATGAAAGTTTTATTTTAATATTTTAATTTATGCTGGGTTTTGCATTAGGAATTGTTTGTGTGACAAGCTGGCTAGCAGATGTCAATTCCATTTTATAGAACATGCTTAGATTTAAGGCTTATAGAAATCCAAAAATTGCCCTTTTAACTTATTATTTAAGACCTGACAACTTCAGAACATTACACCCTGCGGTAATGTTGATTAATAACCTCATATTCTCCTGGACAAATAATTTATCACCTGTCTTCATCTCCTAAAGCAGTTAATGTAAAGTCTATTTCATGCTGCACTTTTAGTTTTGAGAAAGCTGGTAAGAAAGATCAAAGATGACAGAAAATTAATTCCCCATTTTGTTTTGGTACCATGTGTGTTGGCAGCAGCACAAATAAATATAAAAGCAAATATACAAGGCAAAAATTGCATAGTGACTTAGTTGCATATGATGATCAGAGTAAAAAAATTCAAAAATAATGCATAAAGGTTGGTGAAAGACTATTTTCAATTTTTAAAAGCAATAAAATGATTAGAGCACTCACCCAAGAGACCCAAGTTCAATTCCCCTCTCTGCCTCAGGGGAGAGAGGATTTGAACAGGGCTTTCCCACATCTCTCAGGAGTGTTCTAACCACTAGGCTATGGGATATTCTGATATGAGCTTCCTCACTATCTCCCATTGATGCTATTCCACTTGGGCTAAATAATTAAATAGTCCTTGGAGCCAGGGGATGAGACCCTGGGTCTCCCACCACCTGCTTCCTGAGGGCTATTATTAATGTTGTGATAGAGCTGGCCCTGGTCAAAGGCTATGCTAGAAATCCACAAAACCACATTGTCTACCATTTTTGCCGCCCCAAGCAAAAATAAAATAATAATAAAAAAAAAGTCACTTGGCCTGCCGCCCGAACTGCCGAAGGGGGGGAAAAAAAAAAAAAAAGCCGCCCCATAGCATGTGCCGCTCCAGGCACATGCTTCCTCCGCTGGTGCCTGGAGCCAGCCCTGCCTCTGACTTGGGCAAGTCATTTAATCTTGGTAGCTCATTATCCTCCATTAAGCTTGACTTACCTACTGCACAGAGATGTTTGGAGTTAGTCGGTGTGTTCCAGATCCCCAAAGGGCCTTAGGCATTGTGATGCTGCGCGTTGCTACCCCTAACTTTTAGTCAGCTGAGAAACCACTGGAACAGTGATGAGCTCCACAAAGTCTTGAGTTAGGCACCCAAGCTCCCTGTAAGAGAGGGGGGAGAGAGGCATCTAGGAATGGGAATGGGATCTATAAAACCAGCACATTAGGCAGGGAGCCTAATGGGAGATGCTGAGGAGAAGGATGTGTCCTAAGACTCACCTGTCTTACAGAGTTTGGCACTTGCATCTGGGATGCAAGGAGGCACCGCTCTCTGCTTGTGATTCACAACTGGGAATCCCTCCCTTGGAGTCATGCAGTTTAAGTGCCTAAATCATTTCTTGTGAGAATGAGTTAGGTGCATGTCTTGCTACACACACAACAGCTAGAGTAGCAGGCGGCAGCAGTGATGACCTGATAACTTTTAGTCCCGTAGCTAGAGCACTCACCTAGGATGTGGTTCATTTCCCACCCTCTTCCTAGGAGGGTTGAAAGGGTGTGAACGGGGGTCACCCACTTCTTGGGAGAGTGTCCTAACTACTGGGCTGCAGGATATTCTGTTATGAGCTCCCTCAGTCCATCCTGCAGAAGCTGTTCCACGGTGTATAAATACTTAGTCTTTGGAGCAGAGCGAGGGAGTGAGAATGATTCTGTAGTCTAGTGGGGTTAGGTCACTCACCTGGGAGGTGGGAGACCCAGGGTCTCATCCCCTGGCTCCAAGGACTATTTAATTATTTAGCCCAAGTGGAATAGCATCAATGGGAGATAGTGAGGAAGCTCATATCAGAATATCCCATAGCCTAGTGGTTAGAACACTCCTGAGAGATGTGGGAAAGCCCTGTTCAAATCCTCTCTCCCCTGAGGCAGAGAGGGGAATTGAACTTGGGTCTCTTGGGTGAGTGCTCTAATCATTTGGCTAAAAGTTAGAACCACCCACATTATACTTCTACCTCCTCCTTCAGCTGGATTTTGAATGGGGCTCAGTCCAGTGATTGGGCTCCACAGGCAAGATAGGAGCTCCTCTGTTTTTCTTCCCAATTCGTAGATTGCACTGGGGCTTAGGCACCAGTACACCTAGCATGAGGCAGCAGTGTGCACCAGAGGCAGAAAAGTAGATGTCTAGGGAACTTTTACCCTGAATATTTAGGCGCAAGTGAGTTTAGGTGCCTAGAGGGTTAGGTGGCTGCCAAGCTGGGGTTTTGTGGATTGCTGTGGAGCCTAAAACCAGACACTTAGGTGCTTAAATCTAAGTATCTTTTTGGATCTGGGTCCCTGTCTGTAATGCTTTTAAAATATAACGTGAGTGTTAAATATTAATGTTAGGAGTTAGCCACATGCTTGCAAAACTATGGATGTTTAATGGGTGAGGATAATTTGCAGTGAGACACGCCACTTGGGCAGAATTTAAAAAGACATTTAAATGTGGTTTTTGTAAAGTAAATTTTCTGCACACTCTCATCACTGCTGATTTTCTAGGTATTAGTCTGTAAACACATGCTCTCATTTACCAGGAATCGCTCTGTCAGATTCTAGCCATGATGCCACCAGCTGCTGTTGGTAACATTCATAAATATTTGTATATTTATATGATAATCATCAACAGTGGATTTTGGCTTTATGGAAAGACTCTGGCAGCAATAGGAGACTGAACATCAATGAGACCATCAGTTTAAACCCAAGTAGTCTGCTAATCAACAATGATGGGAAAAGGAAATAGAGAAAAGATGCTCACTGGGTGATGAGAGTCATTGAATTATTATTTCATTCAAGCATTGGCTACCAGTGGTGGGAGCTCAGTAAATTTTTGCCACATGCCCAGGTTAGTGGTAGCCAACATTTTTAAATGTAGACCACACCAGGGGCGGCTCTAGCTTTTTTGCCGCCCCAAGCACAGCAGGCAGGCTGCCTTCGGCGGCATGCCTGCGAGAGGTTCCCGGTCCCGCGGATTCGGTGGCATGCCTGCGGGAGGTCTGCCAGTCCCGCAGCTTTGGCGTACCCGCTGCCGAATTGCTGCTGAATCCGTGGGACCGGCGGACCTCCCGCAGGCAGGCCGCAGAAGGCTGCCTGACTGCCGCCCTCGCAGGGACCGGCAGGGCGCCCTCTGTGGCTTGCCGCCCCAGGCACGTGCTTGGAGCGCTGGTGCCCGGAACCGCTGCTGGACCACACAGACTGAAGCTCTTGCCCGCAACTGTATCAGAGTTGTTCTTCTCACTTGCTGGCACATTGTACGGACATAAGCCTCATACCTGTCTTTTGTGGCTCTCCTACCATTCTTCTTTGAGTGCTGGTCTAATAGATTTTTCATCAGTGGGGATTCCCATCTCGGATCCTCTTTGCAACCCAGGGAAGCAGGAAGTTCCTGGCCTATTGCTCACAAGATGCTCAGGGGTACGACTCCAGAAGGGATACCTTCCTAGTCCAGTGGTCAGACCAGTTGAAGCACACCTTCTGTCCCATCACCCTGCTACCTTGTATCCTTTGGAAGATCAAGCTGGACAAGGAAACAGTGATCTTAATAGGACCATGGTGGCAGCAACAGTTCTGGTTCATCTTAGCTCTGCAGATGGCTCCTTGCCTGTACGTTCACCTACAGCCATTTCCAGATCTATTGTCACAGAATGGAGGCATGACCAACCATCCCAGCCTGCTTTTTTTTTTTTTTTTTTTGGATGGGCAATGCACTTAGAGAGATCTTGCTCACAGGAAGTTCAATCCATCCTTCACAACAACAGAAAACCCTATACAAGAAAGTGCTATGCTGCCAAATGGAAGCAGTTCTCCCTGTGGTGCCAGAAGCATCATTTGCCTCTGTAGGAGTCCAGGATTCCTCTTATCCTGGATTATCTACTGTCCTTGAAGGCACCGGGCCTATCCATCAGTTCAGGATGTGGGTATTTAGCAGCTAATTAATGCCTTTCTTCCGCCAGTGAAAAACTGATCAGTTTTCAGTCACCCTACAGCAGTAAAGTTCTTAACAGGCATTGTCAGAATGTTCCAGCCAGTATCAAGACCTATGCCTGCTCAGGATATGAACATGGTGCTATTGGCATTTATGAACCCACCATTAGTACCCTTGGACTCCTGCTTCCTCTTATACTTATTGATGGAGGTGGGCTTCCTCACAGTTGTCACCTCGGCCAGGAGGGTGGGTGAGTTCAGGGTCCTTATGGCAGACTTGCTTTATATGATCTTTCACAGAGACAAAGTATCCCTGAGATTGCATCCCAAATTTATCCCCAAGGTTCCTTCTGACTTTCACCTGATGCAGACGGCTCACCTGCCTGTATTTTACCTGAAAAATCTTGTACAGTACTTGTGGTAGGAGGGGGAAGGGAAGCAAGGTATAGTGGAGAGAGTCCATCCAGAGGAGGAGAAGGGCATCGTCCTGAGGCCTCCCCCATGGCTCATCTGGAGCAATAAAGTGGAAGTGTGAGGTTCTTGTGAGTGGTGAAGAAGTCCCAGCGTGGGTACTTCACTTATGGAAGAGGCACCAGAGTGTGGTGTTGTGCAGCTCCCACTTGTGGTTCAGGTAGAGCATCTTGCTGCATGTGTCTGCCAGGGAGTTTTGGGTGCCTGGGAGGTATGTGGCCTGCAGCGTGACTTGATGTTTGATGCACCAGTTCCAAAGGTGAATAGACTCCGAACAGAGGTAGGGAGACTTGGCACCACCCTGTTTGTTGATGTAAAGCACTGCTGCAATGTTGTTGGAGAGTAATTAGATGTGCTTGGCCCATATGAGGGGAAGAAATGCCTGGCAGGCAAGATGGACCACCCTCAGTTCCAGGATATTTATATGCAGCTTGGCTTCCTGAGGCCCAGATGCCCTGTGCTGTGTGGCGGTCTAAGTGAGCTCCCCAAGCTGCGAGGGAGGCATCCATTGTGAGCATGGGTTGTGGCATACGCGGTTTGAAGGGAATACCGACCAGGACCTAGGAAGGATCCGTCCATGATGTGAAGGACGTCAGTACATGCCAGGGGATCAGGACTTTGCTGTGCAGGCAGTCACAATGTGGTCTGTAGACAGGAGCCAGAGCTGGAGACAATGCATGTGAAGACGGACCTGTTGTGTCACTGAGGTCAGGGCCAGCTCCAGGCACCAGCGAACCAAGCAAGTGCTTGAGGGGGCCAATAGAAAGGGGGGCGGCACGGCCAGGTCTTCGGCGGCAAGTCCCTCAGTCCCTCTCCTCCTGTTTGAGCTGCTGCCGAAGTGCCACCTTCCCCCCCTCCCCCACTTCGCCACTTGGGGCGGCGAAAAAGCTGGAGACGGCCCTGACTGAAGTACACGCTGTCATATGTCTGAGAAGAGAGAGACAGCAGCGGAATGGTGGTACAGGGTTGCGGCGCAGGCCTGCAATTTGGTTTGTGCTGGTGGTGAAGTGGTCTGCTGGAAGAAAAGCCTGTGCTGCGTCGGAGTCAAGTCACGCCCCAATGAAGTCGATTGTTGGGTAGGTATGAGCACTGACTTGTCCTCATTCATACAGACCCCGAGACAGGTGAGAAGAGCGCAGATAGTGAGGATGGAGATGAGGCATTGGCAGGAGAGCACAACTAGGAGCCAGTCATCCAGGTCGGGGAACACAACAATCCCTGAGGTTGGAGAGTGTCCAGGAGCTGATGTTGTGTGTCCTTGACCGCCTCCAACAGGATCCCCACATCTGCTGCCACCCATTGTAATAGTTTATATTGATATTGGTGGTGATCCAGTGGGGATAGTGAGGCAGGAATGAGGGCCTCATCCGGGGATGAAGAGGCCTCTGTGGGAACCGGCAATACCAGTTCCTCCTCTCCTTCTCCCTCCTCAGAAACAGATGATGCTGGAGGGCACACGGGAGATGTTGGTAAGAGGCCACCAACGGTGCCTGTCGTCCTCAATAGGGATCCCACAATGGCCAGTAGTAACGATCTCTGTGCCTGGGTGGGCCTTGCAGGTAACAGTACCATGATTCCGCAGCAGGTGTAGGCTCAGGGATATGGTGGTCTGCAGCACAAGTCCGGACTCTGGCGAGGGGGAGGCGAGAACGAGACTTCCGGCTCGGAGAAATCCTCAGACTCGGAGGATGGTTCCAGCTGACAGTGCTGGAGGGCTGAGACACGGCAAGGGGCCGTGCCGCTCCGGGGGCAGCAATAGTGGTTCATCCTCTGGAGATGGCAGGACGGTGGTGTGTGCAGGGCCAGAGAGCAGTGGGGAGCATGGGTATGGGAGAAAAAAATCCTCCGCTGAGAGCAGTGGTTCCAGGCAGCCAGAAAATGCACTGGTGAAGGAACCAGTGCAGTCACTGGGGCAGGCACCAATACCAATGGATCCCGCTTCTGTTTCTCCTTACCCTTCACCCGGGGTAACTTGGGAGCTGGTCCGGCGGGCAGATTGATGCACAACTTTTGGTGTGGCTTGGGGAGGAAACACTGCGGTTTTGGGCAGTCCGGGATGGGGATCTGCTCTTATGCCTATGTCCATGCTTTTTTCCGTCATGGTGGGGCTTGGCTGGCAGTCTCGGTACTGTCAGATCAGTGCCTGAGGAGCTCCGAGGAGTGCCGGTGCCGGGTGGTGCACCACTGATTCCACCGGTCCCGGATCTGAATGCCTCCACTTCCTGAGGCAGGAATGACTTACAGATAGCTCAGTAGGTGGCAATGTGGGCCTCACTGAGGCGGTACAGGCAGCGCTCATGCTTGGTGCTCACCGAAAATGAGCAAGGAAAAGAGGCACAGTTCTTGAAGCCATGAACTCAGGGCATAGTCCCTGGAGGAGGGGGGGGGGTGTTTCCCTCAAATGTGGCAAAAAACTACACTATCTAACACTACCAACGACTATATACAACTATAAACAAGAGAAAACAGGCAGGAAATCACTCTCTTAGCAGAGTTAAGAGCATGAAGGAACAGTGGTTCTGATTCCAGCCATGTGGCAGTCAGAGGGAACTCGAAAAGCGTTGACCCACCTGGCCTATACCCTAGGCTGTGAGCATGAGGGGATGCACGTGCAGGTCAACAGACACTGCTTCAAAAACCTCTTGGCGCATGGCATGCATGCACATCCACATCTGGAATCCACATAGGGACTATCACTCAAAGAAGAATGTTTGGTTATCAGTTCCTGTCTGAATGTTCTCTTGAGATAGGGTTACCATACGTCCGGTTTTTCCCGGACATGTCCGGCTTTTCGGCAATCAAACCCCCGTCCGGGGGGAATTGCCAAAAAGCCGAACATGTCCGGGAAAAATACCAGCTGGGCACTTCTTCTCCCGCGGCTGCTCTGCTCCTCCCCGGACTCAGACTTCGGCTCTGTTTAAGAGCCAAGCTGCCCGAGCCAGCGCTACCGGCTTCGGGCAGCCCCCATGCCTCCGGACCCTGCGCCGCCGGAGCAGAGCAGGTGGAGCCGGGGAGGAGAAGTGCCCAGCCGGCGGCTGGGGTCCTGAGGCACGGGGGCTGCCCGAAGCCGGTAGCGCTGACTCGGGCAGCTTGGATCTTAAACAGAGCCGAAGTCTGAGTCCGGGGAGGAGCAGAGCAGCTGGAGCCGGGGAGGAGAAGTGCCCGGCCGGGGGCGCAGGATCTGGAGGCATAGGGGCTGCCCAAAGCCCGAGTGCTACCGGCTTCATGGTTTGCCGGGCAGCCTCCAGCCCCTGCGCCCTTGGCTGGGTGCTTCCCCTCCCGGGCTCCAGCTAGGCTGGGGAAGCGCCGGCCGGGGGCGCAGGGTCTGGAGGCTGCCCGGCAAACCATAAAGCCGGTAGCGCTCAGGCAGCCCTTTTCGCATGGCTGGGAGGGAGGAGGGGGAATTAGGGCGGGGACTTTGGGGAAGGAGCGGGGAAAGGGCGGAGTTGGGGCAGGGCCGGGGTGTGGGAAAGGGGTGGGGCTAGGGCCCGGGGAGTGTCCTCTTTTTTTATTTTTTAAATATGGTAACCCTACTTGAGACTACCTGTATTCCAGATAAATTTTGCATTGTGAACTACTGTAGCTCTTGCAAACCTGTTTCTCATGTGTCTGATTTCCATGCTGGCTGTTGCTGAGATGGAGATCACCAGCGAAAACTACATTTTGGCAAGCCAGCTAGAAAATGTAAAGTTAATGTTTTTTTAAAGTCACCACATTAAAGCAGTAATCCCAAAGTAGTGGAGTATGTGTGGTTCAACAATAAGCATTTGTCTCCAGCTCTATAATTTGATTTATGCATTCATGCAAGACTTATTGCCCATGACACACATTCAGTTCCTCTGAGGTTATACTTGTGCATGCTGGGCCAAGTTCATCCTTGCTGTAACTCCACTGGCTTCTTGTAAATTACTCCAGGATGCATTTTGAGCACTAACTGTTTCCATGCGTGAGCTTCCCATATGCTTTTGCATCAACTAGCTGGTATTACTCCAGTTACTGCAAATTCAGTGGAAATCCAACTGGTGCAGATGTTTCCAATTGCAGTTTGGAAATATACATTCTATGGTCTTTTACCATCAGTAAACTACAAAGTATGGATGCATTTTTTTAACGAATTAATGAATTTAACAGTCATGAAATCGAGGCAGCAGCTGCACTAGCTAGAGTCAGATTGATGCTGTGCAAGCCCCACTTCCACAATACAGTTCTGCCAAGCCATCACCATGCTGACCGGCAGCACCCCTAGAATCCTGCTCCTGAACTCCTCTTTAACAGAGACTGCTGCTTTGTACAGTGTTTTGTGCTCTAATGTGATACAGACGCTCCCTGACTTACGCAATCGTTCCATTCCGGAAAGCCTTGCATAACCCGAATTTTACGTAAGTCAGAAACATATATTGTGCAAGCATAAAAAACAAAACAAAAATATTGCATTTACCTTAATCCTATTGTTATCCTGGCACACTGAAGGCTGCATTTTGGTGGTGGATGACAATGGGCTTAATTTGTAGATGAGGAAGGAGAGGAGGAGACAGGCATGATTTGAATGGTGAATAACAGAAATACAATATCACTGAAATAACACAAAACTGAGAAGCTGTGAGAGCGCAAAGCCTTTCCCTTGTAGGAGATGCTACTGCTGTATTCCTCCGCACACTGCACTACATTACTTTGTGTTCCTGTACGCTACGCAATATTTTTCGCAACTTGAAAATTTTACTTATGCCTTATGGAACTTTTTGCATTTTGCGTAAGGTCGAATTTGCGTTAAGTCGGGTCTTGCATAACCCGGGGAGCGCCTGTGTCATCAAACCCATTTTTACTGCTGAGTGAAAGGCTCATGAACTGACCCACTGTTTACCTCCTCTCCCATTGTCCCTTCCAAATGTTTCTTTAAAGGAGTTTCTCTCCGCCTCTTTTGTCTTTCTCTGTTTTTTTAAACTCCATTCTGTTTTATTTGCCTGGTTGGATACTTATGGTGCTATCAACAATAGTGCACCTACCAGGAAACAAACTGAAAGCATTGTTTAGTATGCAGCTATCTTGCGTTCAGTCAGCATCTACGTTAATAGCTTTAGTAATATAAGTCAGAGGTTTCGCAGCTGAAACCTGTGTGCTCCCCAAGGCCACAAAAATGCTAAATGTCTTTACAATGGGGAAAATGTGGGCACTGGTTTTAAATGTGACTAGCAGAATTTTTTTTTTTTAATTGGTTTATGCCCATTTTTGCTTCTGTATGTTATATAAAGGGTATGGTATATAAAAAAGGGCTAAAATGTTTATTTTGTATGGTTTTTAGTGCATGTTTTTTATCTTAAAAATATCAGGAATATAAAGTCTGATCTTCCCTAGTTTTGCTGGAGAACCAGTGGGATGTATGTTGTGAGCATTTAACACCAATTAATTGAAGGAGAAAGGGTGTTGAGTCTCTCTATTCAGTATGTTAGTAAAATTAAAACAGATTTTCCAAATAAATAAATCTACCTCTCTTCCCCAGTTGCTCTTTTTCTGGCCAGTGACTGACTGACAAATTCTTTATAAAGGTTTACTAATCCATCATGGGGAGGGAAAGAAGGGGAGATTCTGCAAACATGGCTGTACCCCTTTTAAAAAATTCTTCATCACCAAGTTTTCCAAATTGTTGCCAAAGAGCTTCCAGCACATCCCCCTTTTATAGCTTGCAAAATCTTTCCATTTGAAGTTTGACTCTTGTTGGTCTGTACACTTAAATCATTGCAGTTGGAGCTCTTTCTGCTGTTACCATTTGATTCTGATGTCAACTCAGAGTATCCAAATAATTTCACTCAAAGAAAAACTGGGTTTAAAAATGTACAGATCAGACCGACAAACAGCCTCTCTCTCCCCCGATGCAATATTCGTGGGAGAAGAGCAGAAGAGGGAAAGATTCTTCAAGAGATTCTTTGTTGTGTGCCTCAAATGTGCATTGTACATGCTGCTGTCCTTCTGCTGCCATTGCAAATGAACACTAGGACCACATAGGTAAAATGGGCAGCCTGGAAGCACGTAAGCAAGTCACATAGAAAGTGGAATGAAATTAACAGTCTCACAATGGGAATTTTTTTTAAGTACTGTATTGATCAGCTTAGCATGTATGTGCACCAGATCCTTCATTGGATGAAATGAGACCTGCTGAGCTACATCATAGACCCCATTCTGCTAATAACTGAAGGAGATTCCCTTTAAGAGATGATGGCATATGTTTTAGGAACAAGAGAATCAGAGTTCTCTCTCTCTGTAGTCACTGTAAAGTTCATGCAGCCATGGTATGGTGCATAATTGAATGGCAACTGATGTCCAAAAGGCTGCAGATTTTCTTTTGCATATATAGCAATTGTTATATTAACATCCACACACACTTCACATCCATTGGGTTAGTTTAATACCTTTGGGAGCTTCTCGCGTTCAGTGAATCACTTTTATAGATATGACAACATTTGAAGAGCTGGCTTGCAGGAAGATGGAGCCTCCCAGGCTGCTGGAGATATAAGGCTTGGGGCTATTTCAGCAACTAGCAAAGAGCTCATTTTGAAGAGGAGAGGGAATTTGACTGACTTTGGTAATATACCAAAGGATGCGTAGAGAGATCCTAGGTATGCAGTGATCTATTTTCCTCTGTATAATTTACATTGCATTCAGCAACAGGTTCCTATGGTTTACTGTTGGTTTAGCAAACACAAGAAGAGCTTTAAATACTCTTTAGTGAAATGCTTATTTTTTTAAAACTATTTGCTTTACTCTGAAAATATCCTACCCTGAATGCTCTTCTCTAAGGTGTTTTATTACTAATACATTTTCTAATGCATTTTTTTTAAGCGTTGTAGCTATGTTGGTCTCAGGATATTAGAGAGGCAAGGTTGGTGAAATAATAGCGTTTTATTAAACCTCACCCACCTTGTCTGGCTGAAGCAGTATCAGCCATTAACTTCCCTCTCTAATAAGAGACAACATGACATTTATCCTCTTCGGTTCTGTTAGCCTTCAACCCACTTTTATATCCTTGCATAATACTGCAGCAGCATAAACAAGATACAAATGTTGTTTCCCTTTAATGAAGAGAACTTAGAATACAGTGAACAGCATTTATTTTCTTGAATAAACATCCGTTCCCAGAAGCACCCAGCGGTGTCTGGTAGATAACATCAAAAGAGCAAAAACGAGAGGATTTTTTTCACTGCTCAGAGGTCAGACAATAGAATGTTCTCTCATTAGATTAAATTAGTGAGTAAAGGCTAAAGTAAAGGCCTAAATCCTAATGCTCTCCCACCCAGTGGAATTCACAGGCCTGAGGTTGCAGGGTATGGGGAGAGTCAGGGGCCTAAGAAAGGAATTCACAGACCCCAGCAAGCTGAACAGGGACTCACCTAAGCTAGCCAGGAGCAAAATGCTGTGGAAGGGGCAGGGTTGAGGGTCCAGATTTGACAGGACATAGGAAGATGCCTCTCTCTGTTTGGGATCATGAGCCGTGAGTATTATAGTCCACGGAAGGCTAAGCCTCCCCTTGCACAGCCACTGCCAAACTCTGCCAGACACCTGGGCCATAGTGGCTCTGCCCCTTCCCTAAGGCTCCCCATCGCCTGATAAGTCTTCTTCCTCTCCTCCACCGCACCTCCCTCCCCGAAGGTCCCTGCCGTTCACCATATCCTGCCTCTCCCCCGGCTCTCCCGCGGGGGTAGAGGAGTGAGGCGGGACGTGACAAGCCAACGGTTGGGTGGGGGATCTGGTGGTGAAATGAGGTTAGCGGTGGGCATGGGGTTGCCAGGCGTCCAATTTTTTACCAGAACGTCCAGTCGAAAAGGGACCTTGGAGAGTCTAGTTGGCACTGCCGACTGGGCTGTTAAAAGCCAGGGCCCAGGGATAATGCAGGCTCTCTGCCTGCCCTGGCTCCAAGTGGCTCCCGGAAGTGGCCACCAAGTCCCTGCAGCCTCTAGGCGCATGCCCTCCCCTGCCCTGAGTACCGGCTTCGCAGCTCCCATTGGCCGGGAACTGTGACCAATGGGAGTTGCGGGGGCAGTGCCTGTGGTCACAAGGGCAGCACGCAGAGTCTTCCTGGCCACCCATGTGCCTGACAGCCACTTTCTGGGAGCTGTGGTAAGCGCTGCCGGGACCCCGCACCGAGAATTCCCTCCTGCACCCAATCCCCCATCCCAGTCCAGCATCCTCCCACACCCAAACACCTTCCCAAAGCCCACCCCCCCCCACCCACACCCCAACCCCCTGCCCCAGTCCTAAGCCCCCTCCTGCACCCAAAGCCCCTCATCCCTGGCCTGACCCCAGCGCCTGCACCCCCAGCCAGAGCACTCACCCACCACACACGCCAACCCCCTGCCCCAGCCCTGAGCCCCAGGTGTGCTCATGGATCCACAACTACATGTATCTACTAACCATTCCACCACTGCGAAGGGGCATATGAGTAGCAGCTGCGAGGGCTAACACAATTCTGCGAGCTAAGGGGGAGGGTTTGGTCCTGACTCTTGGGAGCTTCCATTGCATACCACCCAGTTAGTCAGGATTTGCTAAGGAGAGGATTTGCCCCATAACATTTGTACATTGCTTTGAAGACCTAAAGCTCCATACAGGTGTTAAATACTGTTATTCACGTACAATTCGCATTTTAAAATTTGTTTTCAAGTATCCTTAACGTGCTGTACACTGTAAGCCTGATCCAGGGGCTGCACCCCAAGCCCCTAGTCCCCAGCCCCACCCCCCCAGCCACCTCTTACACCCCAAATCCCTCATCCCCAGCCCCAGCCCCATGCCTGCCCCCCAGGGGTAAAGAGGTGAGCAGCAAGCCAGCGGCAGGTAGAGTGTCTCGCAGTGGGTGTGGGGGGGTCTGGTGGGGGAGTGGGGTGCGGAGACAAGCCGGGGGCTGAGGAGGGACACGGCGAGCCAGTGGCAGGCAAGGGGAGGTCTCGCAGGGAGCAGGGGGTGAGGAGGCAAGCAGGAGGTTAGGGGGTGAGGTGGGACACGGATAGTAACAGCGGGGTGCTCAGGGGACAGGCTGGTGCAAAGCAGGGATGGAGTGTGGGCAGGGCCAAGGGCAGGAGAAGGAGCTAGCCTCCCCCCCGGGGAAGCTTTACCTGCTGCCCATGCTCGGGATTCTCAGCTGTGAACCCTTCCTTTGCACCTAAGCTTTCTCAGTGGCGGAAAAGACAGAGTGAGACCTTATTATAGCCAATAGCCCAGTGATTAGGGTAATCTCTTGGGATATGGGAAAGCTGTTTTCAGATCCTTGACCTGCCTGATTTGAAGCAGGGATTTGAACCCAGATGTCCCACAGTCCAGGTGAGTGCTAACCACCAGCCTAATGGGTACTGGGTGGTGGGGTTTTCTCCATCTCTCTTGTTGAAGATGTGCTACTTAGTAACTATACATTGGGCCAGAGAGCATGCCCAACCAAGAGATTGATACTATAGCCTGCTGGTTAGAGCACTCACCTGGGATGTGGGAGAGAGAGGTTCTAGTCTCTTCAAATTTGGCTGAGGAGGGGTTCTCCCATAGCCTAGGTCAGGCGCCAGCAATCTATGGCATGCAAGATAATTGTGAGTGGCACTCACAGTGCCCGAGTCCCATCTGCCAGCCCTGGGTCCCGGGGGCTCTGCTGCCATCCTGGGGTCCCGGCTGCCGACCCAGGGCTCTGCTCCTGGCCTCGGTCTGGGGCTCTGCAGCCGCCCCCAGCTGTGGCCTACTGGCCCCAGCCTTGGGCAGTGAGGGATGCAGACAGGGGCAAGAGAGAGCGCAGCTCAGCACCCCCACCTTAAAAATTGTTCCAGCGCCACTGTACTGGGATATTTTTAAGTTTAAGTGATTTGCTGCTTTCATCACTATCACATCACATGGAACAGCGCATTATGTTTGACGTTGTATGCAACGTCTGTTGTGATTTTTTTCCCCCCACTGTAAGTTGAGGGATACATTTGACAAAATGTCAGCTCCTCAGAAAGCAAAGTTAGATGTCCGTTTATTTCAGCCTTTTTGGACAGACACATTTGGATTTATTCAAAAGAAGGTGCTGTTTGTGCTTTCTGTTGTGAAAGTGTTATTTGTCGCACATCAAGTGCTTATAACGACATTCCACTTCACAGCAACATTTGGTGGCTAAGTCGTGGCAAGGTTTTGGTGTGCTTTTTAAACTGTTTTGATGCAATCAAGGCCTTTTTGTCGGAAAAATGACAAAACTACCCTGAACTTGATGACGACAAATGGCTGTGTAAGCTCATGTTTCTAACTGACATCACCGTTCACCTAAATGAACTCAACCTCCATCTCCAGGGTACTGGGCAAATGGTTCTGGATCTTTTTGAAACCTGAAAGGCATTTGTTGTAAAATTAGCATTTTTTTCTCGGGATATTCGAACTTTGACTTTCCGCTACTTCCAATACATAAAAGAGCTATCGACACGTTGCACTGTTAGTGTAGATGAGATTGGAATGTACACGCAAGAACTGGAATCAGAATTTTCTGAAAGATTTCAAGATTTCCAGCGATTTGGCCCAATGCTTTCTTTTCTCATTAAACCTGAAAAGTTCAGTGAAAGCAACTTGGATTTCTCCGTATTTCAGTGGATGGGTGTTGAAGATTTCAAAGTGCAGCTCATTCCGTTAAAAAGCTCAGAATTGTGGGCATCGAAGTTTGGAGATCTGCAGAATGCACTTAAAGCAACCGCGAGAGATCATGGGGCCTCTATTCTGACCTGCTGAATGTCCCTGCCAGTGAAATTTAACTGTTTGAAGAAAATTGCGTTTGCAATCCTTTCAGCATTTGGCTCCACATACCTGTGTGAACAGGTATTTTCACACATGAAATCTGTCCTATATGCCTTTCGGAGCCAGTTAACAACTGATCACTCAAGCATGTATGCAGTTTAAAAGTATCCAAATACGTGCCAGACATTGGAAAACTCAGCAAGGAAAAGAAAGGGCAAGGATCATACTAAACTGATAAGATCTGCATTTTAATTTAATTTTAAATGAAGCTTCTTAAACGTTTTAAAAACCTTATTTACTTTACATGCAACAGTAGTTTAATTATATATTATAGAGAGAGACCTAAAAACGTTAAAATGTATTACTGGCACGCAAAACCTTAAATTAGAGTGAATAAATGCAGACTTGGCACACCACTTCTGAAAGGTTGCTGACCCCTGGCCTAAGTAGATACCTTAACCCCTGGGCTATTCAGAGGCCGCTTTCCTTCCTTCACTCCCCAGTATATAATGTAGGATTTAGGCTTCTAAAGCTCTTTCTCAAGAGAATTCTTCCACCCCCTTTAAACAACAGTTTGAAGGACCAGCAAGGCCCTGAAGAGGTGATGATATTTTGATCCTTTTCTATTTAACAGAGAAGAGCTTTGCAGGTTTGAAAAAACACTCAACACCAACAGAGAGTAAAAATGGTGTCTTCTGTTTCAGAGCGGAGGTTTGCTAGTATTGGTTAATGACACTGGCTGCAAGTAAAAAAAGTCAGTAGTTGAACATTATGTAAAACATCAAATGAGCCAATCCAACATTTGCACACCTTGCTTCCTCTCGGGTAACTTAATTTTAGGAATTACTCTAATTTAGTTATAAATGAATGGTCCATTAGCTCAGAATAGTCTCCAAAGCAGTGACCAGGGCCAAAAGCTTTAATTACCATGCTTTCCATGCAAGAAAGAGGCTAAAATGAGAACAGGATTTCACGCGAGTTTAATAGAATCAGCAATGGTGAACAGGAAGGTGCTCAGAGCAGAAGATGTGATACATTAGATGCCAAGTGAAAAAGAGTACACTGAGTCAAATGAGCTTAGCTTTAGAAGCCAATGGTATCGGTCATATTCAGTTTAGCAGGATTTGGGCAGATTTTTGGGTGGGCAGGAAACACCCTAGTAATTTTAACCAAGTCATTTCCTGTAAAGAGACTAATGCAATTTAACTGGACTGATTTATTACACCCCAGGGCCTTTGTTTTATCTTTATGTCTCAGCCCTGCTTTGCGGAAGCTGTCTTGACCCAACACATCATGTTCAAAATTTTAAGTCAAAGCCATTTTATGTATTTTTTTTATTCCAACATGTTGAACATAAAACGTTATTTCTTGGGCCCTTGAGAAAGGATGTAACGTACAAATCACTGCCAGCAGTAGCAAACCCACAGCCTTTCCCTGCGGAAATAAAGCCAATAAATCTGTAATTCCCCACCTCAGCTCCCACAAAACCATTCTCACTCCCCACATAAATAGGCACCTTCTGTTTATCTCAACCTTTTCCAAATGCCTGCCCAGATAGACCAGCTTTGCAACATCCATTAAACGCCACCACATTTGGGCTACTTTGGACCAAAGGAAAGAGAATTCCAAAGTCAAGGGTGTCTCCTGGAGAACACTGTGGCAGCAGCTACTTCTTTTGTATAATGATTACTTATCATTTGTACCATAGCACATAGGAGCCCTGTCATGGACCAGGAGCATAGTGTGCTAGATGCTATACAAACACAGAACGACAGTATGTAAAGGTTCTCCAGCAGGAGCCCCTCCATTGATCCCAACTGTAGTAGTGTGGCACATGGGGAGAAGTGGTCATGCCCTAGCAGCCAATACAGATTCCAGAGCACAGGTACTTTATGCTCACGGAGAGATACACTGCTTAGCAAGCGAGCTGCCATTTTCTGCACCACCTGCAGTTTCCAAGCTGATTTAAGGTGTAGTCCAGGGGCGGGCAAACTTTTTGGCCTGAGGGCCACATTTGGTTTCGGAAATTGTATGGAGGGCCGGTTAGGGGAGGCTGTGCCTCCCCCAAACAGCCAGGCATGGCCTGGCCCCCGCCCCCTATCCAACCCACCCTACTTCTCGTCCCCTGACAGTCCCCCCCACCCCCCCGGACTGCTGCCATCCAACCCCCCCTGTCCCCTGACAGCCCTGGAACCTCCATCCCTGACTCCCTCCGCCGCCCCATTCAACCCCTCCTCTCATTCCTGACTGCCCCTTGGGACTCCTGCCCCATCCAACCATCCCTTCTCCCTGTCCCCTAACTGCCCCCGGAACCGCCGCCCCTGACTGCCCCCCCTTTCCTTCCTGACTGCCCCCTGGGGACCTCTGCCCCCATTCGACCCCCCTATTCCCCGCCCTCTGACCGCCCCACCCCCATCCATACTCCCGGCCCATGACCACCACCCCGAATGCCCCTGCCCTCTATCCAACGTCCCCCGCTCCCTGCCCCCTTACCGTGCTGCCTGGAGCGCTGGTGGATGGCGGCACTACAGCTACACTGCCCAGAGCACCAGGACAGGCCATGGCTCTGCAGCTGCACTGCCCCAGGAACTCACAGCCCTGCCGCCCATAGCATTGCGCCGGCGGCACAGTGAGCTGAGGCTGCAGGGGAGGGGCCGGGGGCTAGCCTCCCAGGCCAGGAGCTCAGGGGCCGGGCAGGAGGGTCCCGTGGGCTGGATGTGGCCCGCAGGCTGTAGTTCGACCGCCTCTGGTGTAGTTTCATGCAGAATACTTTGCAGGATTCTAATTGTGAGGTAAAAAAAGGCATGGATGATGGTAGTGAGGCCTACATTTGACCGAAAGGGTGACAGCCTCCTGCCCAGCTGTGGATGGAGAAACACTGATCTGGCCCCTGCAGCAGTATGATTAGCCAACAGCACTGGGAGGCTAAGAAGATTATTTTGTCTTCTGGTGATTCAAAGTGATGTCTGAAAAATTTCTTACCGGTTTAAAGAATACCTCCTTTTGCTCACCCTTCCCATTCAGTTAAACCTGGATGACTGAATAGGGTTTTTTTTTTTGTTTCCTTCTATGAAAGCTTCAGAAAGAAATTACTGTCAGATTAAGACCATGCAGGAGAAATTTTAGCCTAAGAGAAAACTTTGAGAAATTAGTGAGGTACCCTCACAGCCTTATGCATGACCTGTCCCTTGTGCATGCATGCACATGTGCAAGCAAGAGAGGTCATATGCTACCATAGTTTTCCCATGTTAATTTTCCTTAAATGACAAATAGATATAGTATTCATAGGGATTGTAAATGCTTAGTTATAACTGACATTATTAATGGATTCTTCCTCTCCTATTCTGTAGCTTTTTCTGTAAGGCTAGTCCCTATGGGGGACATTAATGCATCGGACAAGCTGTTACTCCCATTATTGATGGTTGAGTAGCAGGGACAGTTAAGTTTTTTGACTCCACTTTGCTGCACTTTCAATATGTGCAGTACAATATGTAAAGGCTCTGAAAGTACTATTCCCTACTTTCATAACAATCATAGAATCATAGAATATCAGAGTTGGAAGGGACCTCAAGAGGTCATCTAGTCCAACCCCCTGCTCAAAGCAGGACCAATTCCCAGCTAAATCATCCCAGCCAGGGCTTTGTCAAGCCGGGCCTTAAAAACCTCCAAGGAAGGAGACTCCACCACCTCCCTAGGTAACCCATTCCAGTGTTTCACCACCCTCCTAGTGAAATAGTTTTTCCTGATATCCAACCTGGACCTCCCCCACTGCAACTTGAGACCATTGCTCCTTGTTCTGTCATCTGCCACCACTGAGAACAGCCGAGCTCCATCCTCTTTGGAACCCCCCTTCAGGTAGTTGAAGGCTGCTATCAAATCCCCCCTCATTCTTCTCTTCTGGAGACTAAACAATCCCAGTTCTCTCAGCCTCTCCTCATAAGTCATGTGCTCCAGACCCCTAATCATTTTTGTTGCCCTCCGCTGGACTCTTTCCAATTTTTCCACATCCTTCTTGTAGTGTGGGGACCAAAACTGGACACAGTATTCCAGATGAGGCCTCACCAATGTCGAATAAAGGGGAACGATCACGTTCCTCGATCTGCTGGCAATGCCCCTACTTATACAGCCCAAAATGCCGTTAGCCTTCTTGGCAACAAGAGCACACTGTTGACTCATATCCAGCTTCTCGTCCACTGTGACCCCTAGGTCCTTTTCAGCAGAACTGCTACCTAGCCATTCGGTCCCTAGTCTGTAGCAGTGCATGGGATTCTTCCGTCCTAAGTGCAGGACTCTGCACTTGTCCTTGTTGAACCTCATCAGGTTTTTTTCTGCCCAATCCTCTAATTTGTCTAGGTCCCTCTGTATCCGATCCCTACCCTCTAGTGTATCTACCACGCCTCCTAGTTTCGTGTCATCTGCAAACTTGCTGCGAGTGCAGTCCACACCATCCTCCAGATCATTAATAAAGATATTAAACAAAACCGGCCCCAGGACCGACCCTTGGGGCACTCCACTTGAAACCGGCTGCCAACTAGACATGGAGCCATTGATCACTACCCGTTGAGCCCGACGATCTAGCCAGCTTTCTATCCACCTTACAGTCCATTCATCCAGCCCATACTTCTTTAACTTGGTGGCAAGAATACTGTGGGAGACAGTATCAAAAGCTTTGCTAAAAGATATAAATTAAAACAAAAAAAAACAAAACACCCAGTCAGTACCTCAAAAACGACCACAGACCATCAACAACAAGAAAACAACATTGGCTTGTAGCACCCAGTTACCACAGAAATGTCTAGTGGATAAATCTAGACTAAAAGTGGTTGGACTAGGATGATCACACTCTAGAGTATGGAGGCCATACAAGTACCTGGATATAGAACATGGGTATCCTGATACTTTAGGAACCAAGAATGAATTATTTGGATATGAAGCTATCTATACAGTGCCATCATCTGAGGGACAACAAGGAACTTTAGTTTTGATCCACGTTGAGTAAGAAACACAGGCCAGAATAGGAGCACTTTATCTTTTCTCCCAAGCCCTGCACCCGCACCATCCTGGTCAGGGAAACCAGTAGCATACATGAAACAGCACAGCAGATGCTCTTCCTCCTTTCACTGTTCAGAGATGACATCCATTCTCTTTGGATTGAAGAGATATCAGGACCAGGTCCTGCACTGCTGCATCTGCACTTTGCTCTAAGGATGACCACTGTTCCATCTGCCATCAATTACAACCCTGGGTAGGAGAGAGACAAGGGCACAGGGCAAGGAAGTAAAAGGGAACTAAGCAATAGGCTGTTCGTGAAGAGGCAGAAATCAAGTTGAACGGGGATGAATAGAAGGAAGGGGAAAGAGGGAAAACATACTGAAAGATTGCAGAAAAGAGAACAGCAAGCCATAGAAGAAAGAAAAAAGCACGGTGAAGAAAAAATTTAAAAAACGATAGCTTATTCGCAAAATGCTGCCAAAATGTGGATTGCATTCATATAGCACTGTCTAAATTCTTATCTACTGAGGGCATCTTAAACTAAGGGTGTGGTAACAAAAGAAGCACAACAGAGAATAGAGCTTGTCTCATCATGCAGTTGATATGAAAATTATAATTTGTTAATCATGGCTTTGGAGGGCAGGCATGGATCACTTTTATAATCAACTTTCTGGATCAATTCTTAATGTGAAGCTGTAGGGACGTTTGAGCATGAGCACTTCCACATAGCTTTGAACTAGCAATAGAATCTCCTATTCCCCTCTTCATTCCACATTGAAAAACTGATCCTTTGGAAATGAAGGGATGGTAGCTGACTAACCTGCAATGAATTTGCTATTTCTCTCTTTCGGGGCTACTGGTCCCACATGATGAGTAATTGCTTCCTCCAACATCCACTCTCAATTGACTCTTCTCTCCAAGGAGCTCTAAATGGTGCTCAGAGGATACCAAACATCCTAAATCCCTGTTAACCCTGCTATTTCTAAGATTATCAAGGCAAACTGAACTCTTGCTTCTGTAGTGGGAAATGACACAAAGTCGCAGCCAATCATTACCTTTAAAACAGTAATTGAGCCAGTGTATCATGTGTGAAACATTAGACACCTAAAATCCTCTCCTCACATACTTTCTTCAGATGGTTCATTGGGTGTGAGGAAAAGGCCCATTTCCCCCTGACTGGTAGAATACTGTCTGCACTGTATAGAAATTGAATAGTATCCCTTTAAATACTTTGGGTGCCCTCTAGTGGGCCTCCCTGTCTCCTGTTGCTGTAGCTACCAGAACCTTGCCAGAGCAGCATAGCTGCGGAGTGTTAATAGTCACGGCTATTTGGAGCCCAACTGTCCGTGCGACTTCCACATATTCTTAAGGTTGTGGGAAGAAGGATGCAAGAGGGTACGTCTTCAGAAGGGTAAAATATTTAGAAAACATACAAACTTGGCATTTATAACAACAGATTAAAAATTTTTATTAAAACGATGTTTAAAAAAGTGAACAGTACAGAGTTTAAGCGTGGAAGTTTCTGGTTATCAGGGAATAACATACAGATTATCAAGGGGTGCGAAGTTTGGTTTAAAATCGGATGGTGTAAGGAATACATAATCTGCAATATCCCCGATTGGGGGGGGTAAAAGATTAACGGATCAAAGTACAGACATTGAGATATGAGGGTATGTTGTTCATATAATGGCTATGTTCAGGTGTAAAGTATAATGAGTGGGTACAATGCTGAGGATGGATTGACCCTCATTTGGTGAGATTTAGTGTTCAGTGAGTATATGGGTTCCAGTTCATATGGGCCTACGGACAAAGTCTCTCGGTCCCTTTCTCGTAGTCGATGCACGATGTCGCTCTGGCTCACACCTCCTGGTACTGTCGATGGTCAGTGATGTGTTCAGTGTAGATGTCCCTGGACCATCAGATGGTGTCTGAGACCATGAGGCGCCACATGAGCCGTGCGTAGTGTTGACCAATGCGGCAGGTCCGCAGCACACGCTCGTTGCAAGGGTCCCAGGTGCTCAAGGCTCTGATGATCAGGGCGTTCATCTACACCTCGTAGCCCTTCGCTCTCAGGGTGTCAGCCACAGGAGCGTACTTTTCCAGCTTACGAGCTCGGGTTTCGCAAAAGGCCGGGGTCCTGTTCTCAATATATGTGATGAATCTAATTCATCTCTAATTTCTCAGTCTTATCTTTGGTGTTTCTTGGAACGGCTGTAGATAAAATATACCTAGACACGATGTTTAAGTTGGTGTCCCTTTAAGCTTTTTAATTATTTATGGTGCATTATAAACAACACAGTAGTTTAGAGCATTGTTTCTCAATCTTTTTTTGATGCCAGGGACTGGCTTGCTGCCTTCCTAAACTGTGTCAGGGAGATTTCAGGGACTCGCGTTGGTCCATGGACCGGACATTGAGAAAAACTGCTTTAGAGCACAGAGGAGATGCACTCTGTGCCCCCAGAAGCTTACAATCTAACCCTGAGACCATTTTGTTCAAGGCTATTTACTTCCTGTTATTTAATTTATAAGCATCAATTTTTAATACTTGAATCAACTGTGGCAGGTTTCATTTAAAAAAAGGAAGCCTCTTAGCGGTTTCAGGGACCATACAGTATCTTGTCAGAGATCACAACCTCAGTGCAGCTAAAGCGCCCTCTCAAAGGCAACATTGTATGGAGGAAAACTCCAAAGAAGGACACAGCCAAGTCCTGATAGTGTGAAGGTTTGAATGTGCTATACTTCCACCATTAAGCAGGGGCTTCTGTGCATGAAATAGTGTGCTCAGTGAACAACAGTGGCAAATCTTTGATGTCATTAAGAATCTGAGATGGAGTTAAAAATCTTTCCTCTGCAGCTCCCCATACTTGTTTTCAAGTGGCTTTTTTGTAATTCAGCACTTGAATAAAGTCTCTTCAGTCTTTAATTTTTCCAGTGTCAGTGTTTTTCTTCAGCAAGTCAATATGTGGCAGCTTTGGCATTGTCTGTATAATTCAGTACTGAACGGAAATAGCTTGAAAACAGATCTGGCCCCTAAGCCTCTACAGTCCATCCTGCCACAAAGTCACAGAAGCTATCCGTTATACAGATCAAAATTAGCTCCCATAGCGTGGATGGCTAGATTTCTCACATAGATCGGAGGCATATGAACAGAGCTCTAACAGCAGGCACCAGGACAAATACTAACATTTGCAGAGCTTATTTTGTGGGTTAACCCCCTCAAAGGACTCAAATCTCAAAATCAGAAATTCTCTGCTAGGCGGCACCATGCTGGAATCATTGTATATAGACATCCGGCTCCTCAGAAAAGAAATCGGTCAGAAGGTGTTTGGCCTTTAAAATATATCCTTGATCCTAGGAGATGGTCCATAGAGAGTCTTATTTCCATTAGTAATCTGTGTACTTTCATTCAAACCTCTCTCTCTCTCATAGGCTCACACAATTTCAAAAGAAAATTAGACCAAGAGTCTACCAAGCTCAGCCTCCCACCTGGGAGTCCCTGCTCCAAATCAGGTAGAGTAGGGATTTGAATTTGTGACTCCCCACTCCTAGGTGAATGCCCTAATCCCCAGACTATTGGGTATTCTGGGGTCATGCTTGCTTGTTTTTTGGTGAGATTTCTCATCTAGATTTAGTCTGCCAGAGCACACGTCTGACTGCTTAGGTGCCAAACTGCAGGATTGGGTATGTGGCCTCTTTCCTCTGCATTTCACTCCTGGCTAGATTAAACAGCTCCCTGCTCAATTTACTGGCTTCTAAGAATCCCTTTCTTAGCTGCCTAACTCTCACCATGCATTGGATGAAAAGCCTGGATGCCAAACTTGGTGTCAGGATGCCTAGGGGTTAGGTGTTGCATTGCTGAGTGCTACAATGCCTAAGTACCTTCATGGATTTAGCCCTTGGTACATAACAGCAAGTAGGGCAATCAGAGTTGCACATGAGCAGGTGGTAAGTGAACAGATACATGTATATGTTTCTGTGTCTTTGCCTGAGCAATGAAAAGCACTGAATAGTAGAATGTTAAACTAAGAAATTCTAGCTTGGGTATATCTATATCTATATATCATCCCTGCTAGCATCATATTTCTTTTCTGACCCTTCCAGTGTGTGTTTAATAGAAGTCATTATTGTGGCTTGGCAACCAACTTTTCTGCAGGATAAAATGAGTTAATAGCCACATTTCAAGTCAGTTTTATGAAAGCAGAACAGAATGTGCAGGCTGCCTGCTGTTCAGCCAGTGCAGCTACAGGGCTATTAATTTTTTTTAAGACAATAACTGTAAATATAGTATGACGGAGTGACCTCAACCTATATCACTATGTGGCAAGAATAGTGGGGAAATGAGAGAATGAAGCCAAGCAGCAATTTTTCTGAAAAGTTTTCTAAATAGATAACGTCTCCGTTTTTGAAAATTACAGCAGTCCCATGAAGATAAAGTCAGTGGTGTTTAAGGCACTGCAATGTAGTCCTGTAATGAGCATACTTGTTTAGACTGTAAATTAGCTACAAAAATACAGCAAGGTGCAATTTTTCTATATATATTTTGGAAAAGCAGCAGCCATTTGAATTTATAAAGAGGAACTACTGTGTTCATCCCTTAACTACTTTTCAACTTAAATGTCATAATGAGTTAAGGAAATACGATTTATATTTATAGTGCTTGTCAACACAATGGAGCTTAGCTTCACAAGTAAACTGATAAATAAACTATTACAGACAAAAAGCTACATTAAAGGTAGCAAAATCAAGCACTGAAAGTTGGGAAGTGCCAGAGTTGAGGATACCTGTGCACCCTTAATTTGGCCTTGTGCTTATGCATTATGATATAGTCTTTAGTTACATGATTACGTACTACTTTTCTCACAGGACACTCTGCCTCATTCAGAGCACAGGATGGACAATACTGACATAATGAGCAGCTATTCAATATTTTATTTTCTCCTCATTGTTCAGTGCGTGGCTGTAAGCTTTATTTACTGTACACTATTCCAACCCTGCTCTGGAGACATAATTATTAGTTTCCTCTTGGGCTTTTCTATGGTGCTTAGCACTAAAGTATCTGAGTGCTTCACAAACATTTTATTAATTTATTTTCACAACACCACTGAGAGGTGAAGGAGTATTATATCCCAATTTTGCAAATTGGAAACTGAGATAAAGAGATTAAGGTCAAAAGTATTCACTGATTTTGGGTGCTGAATTTGATACACCTAGGACCTGATTATTTTTATAAATAACATTATATAGCACTTCATATATTCAAAGCACAGTTCCCACTCCCCTTAGTTTCAGCTGCAAATCAGACCCCAGTGCCTCAAATCAATCACCTTGAAAATGAGGATTATACAATTAATGACCACCTGTGGAATGTTTGGTGCAAGTATCCTGCCTAGCTTCACAGAGGAAATTCCATGGCAGAGGCAGGGGTAGAATCCAGTTCTTCAGAGTAGCATTCAATTGTCTCCAGTTTGCTTTGCCAGCAAGTTCTAGTCATGCCTTTCTGAACTCCCTGTCCTAGGCCCAGTTTCCCCCCTGCTCCTACTCCCAGGTAGGTAGAAAAAAGCAGCACTGCCTTTCGAAACAAGCTAGCCCATTTCAGAGGGAGGGGAGTGGGGGCAGTGCTTAATTTGTAATGGAAGAGGTGTTGGGACTCAGCCCTGGCAAGCCCCAGCACAAATTTAGCACCGTTATCCAATTTAAGTTCAGTGCTGTGGTGGAGTCCTACGCTTACAAAAAGGATTATGGGATCTTAACAGCCACAAGTGGTCAAGGCCCTGGTTTTAAGCCTCATACACTAGAAGGCATGCCTCCAATAGCACACTGGGACTTTAGTTCAGAACTGATTGAAAGGGAACAGCACCACCAAATGTTCCTTGGAGATCTCCGCTCCAAGTACTCGGACCAACTGGGCATGGCTTGTAAGTTCTGAGTGGGTCACAGCAAAACAGGATTCCATCTTCCATAACCAAAGAGCTGCATACTAAGAACTCCCCAAATGGTCAGATTGTGTGCATTTCATACCTGGAGTCTGCACATTCTTGTTGGGGGGGGGGGGGGGTGTCAGACATTAAGCCCACAAACAGGAAAATGCATATGCAGATGAAACACTACCTTTCACTCATCTCATTTTCCCCTATAGCAAGCATTGCAGTAGCACTGTCATGCCTCATGAGCTGCAATAGCTAGGGAAAAACAGGAGGTGAAAGGACAAAGTCTGAAACTGATACTAGAAAATATTTTTCATAACTTAACTCCTTGTTTATAACAACCCCTTGAAGGCTTGAAACAAACAAATTTCCCTGCTAAAGTATTTTTCTCCATCACATGCGTTTACTGCCTTATTATTGTAAGGTTGCTTATTAGCACTGGGGTGCTGGCATCACTCATTTTAAAACTGACTGAACCACCTAGTCTAAAAACTAAACCAACCAACTGTATGGGATTTGTAACAGGTAAGAAGGAAGAAGTAAAGTGTCATGCGTAATTGCATGGGTGCTTTTCGTTTTAAGGCCTCATGGGTGAAATCGTGCCCCTATTTCAGTCAATGGCAAAACTCTGATGGACAGCATCTGCACTAGGGCTAGGAATCCACCCATGTGCCTGGCGTTATTTGAACATACAAAGTATGCCTGGGGTTTTATAGAAGATTTCAATGGAAGGGAGGTATACTACCTGGAAATGAGCTCTCGGAAATACCTTCCTGTGCAGATTTACAAAATAAACTTAGCAGCTAAGACACAACCTCCTCTGCTGCATATTAAAAGCTGTTATGAATTTTCTGCTGAAAGTTAATTCCTAGTTTAACTGTTGCTCTAGTTTAACAGCTCTGGACACACTATTATTTATGTTAAGAAAGTTAATACTTTAAAGAAAATCATCCGAATATCACAGCAACTGAGTTGGCAAAAAGAAAAGAAAAAAATAATGGACATTTGTGAGGAGCACATTTTTCTTCCTTAGCCAAGACTTCTTTGTTTTTTGAAAGACAAATCTATAGCTGTTTGTTTCAGTGAAGACATTTAACTTCCGACAAAAATGATAAAAACCCCACTCAAATCCTCCTTTGCCCAAACTGAAAAATAGCTTTAAAGTTACTCCTGAAAAGCAATTTAGATGCTTTTAGTGATGCTAGGAAGCCTACGGTAAAAAATACACTAGTAATTAACATTTCAAAAAGAATCTAGACAACATAATCTTCAGAGATCATATCTACTCTATCATGCACCAAAGAATTGTTTTACTGTGGCGTTGAAAGGTCTCTCAAGGGTTTGGTCCAGCAATGTTCAAACTGTAATCTGCAAACGTATTGCACATTCAGGCATATTGGAACAGTCTTTAGGATGAAGACAAAATTGCTGCCATAATGGAACAAGTAACAGTAGCAACACAACAGACTAGTGGATTATTGTAGTCATCAACTTCTACATTGTGTGACTTTACTTTCATTCCTATCATTTATACTGATGATTCTGATGAATATTGAATTTGCAAATTCCAAGTGTATTAATTTGCTTAACTCAATTGTCCCCATTAATAAGTAGTATATACAGGAAAAGGCAGTTGAAAAATCCAGTATTTAAGGCAGCAACACCAAGGTATTGTACTTGAAATAATTTGGGAGCCTCTTGATACTTCCTGTTCGAGTGTCTTTTTGTCAAGCCGTATATTTTTGGCATCATTCAGCAGAGCTCATTGTCTGACAGTCTTTGGTAAGTGAAAAGGTGAGGAGAGGCAGCAATCAAAAGTCCGGCATGTAAAGCAATATTTCCTTTCCCTCGGTTTGCACACACTCACATTCTCCTTTAGACACTGAAGGCCACTGAAGTTATTTACGACCCTGGCACTGCTCTCCAGACTTTAGAAAGTTACTAGGAATTTATTTGCTGACTGAAAGAGGGGGAAAGAGTGAGCTTCACCAAGAGGCTGCCATCTTTCTGTCTCCTAGCATTTCTGAGTGAATTTAATGCTTATGAAAGCTAGGGACAAACAGCACATCCTTCAGCCAAGGCACAGCACCAGCTGTAAGAGCTCCCTCACAACCATTTTGCCAGCGTGGCTCACTCCTGACCTGCAGCACTCCCTGCTACTCTAGGCTGGGGCCTCTCTTGAGCAGACTTCAGTTATGCCAGAGAAAGAAAGCTCTTTCTGCCAGTAAGAATATAGCTAGTTGAATACTAAATACGTGAATCCCATAATCCCTGGCAAAAGCAAGCATGTGTGTCACACTGTGGGGGTTGGGAAGGCACTCTGAATAACAGGCTACCGTGCAAGCTCGACTCTCCCCAACAGCAGCTTTTATTGGACCAACTATTACCTCACCCACCTTGTCTTTCTGATATCCTAGGACCAACACAGCTAGAACAATACTGCATAGACTAGCCACGATCATTTTTAGGTTTGGGGAACAGTCCCGTAAGACGACCATACTCCTGGGGGAAATCTGCACCACTGCGCATGCGTAGAATTCGTGTCACCTGCAGATTTCTTTGCTTCCCCCCAGAAAAATGACTTTCTGACAGGGAAGCCACAAAAGCAGTCATGTGACCATCCTCAGCAGTATGTTTTGGGTGCCCAGAGCAGCCGGCAGAGAGGTAAATCACTGTGGGACAGGGGGCGAGACTGGGGAAGACCTAGCTGGTGGCTCCTATCCTATGCTGGGCTCAGCTGCTTGTCTTGGCTGGGTTGGGGAGGATGAGACTTCCTCTTTCCCTGCACAGCATCCAGGGCCGGGTCAGACTCACCCCCAGATTTCTCCCCAGGCTACAGGAAGCTCTGCAAACTCCCCTCCTCCTCGCTTCCTGCACCCATCACTCCTCAGCTGCAGGGGAAGGGATCACTGTACAGGGAGCTGCTCCGGCATCTGCCCAATCCCTGTGCATCTAGCCCAATCCCTTCATACCCAGACCTTCCTGCCGAGCCTCACCCCACCTCACCCAGAACCCAACCTGCAGGCCTTGCACCTGGACCACCCTGACAACTTGCCTGGATCCCCACTCCACCCAGCCCCAACCAGCTGCACCTGGATCCCCATCCCACTGAGCCCCACTCCCCCAGCATCTGGACCCCCCCCCCAAAACATCCAGACTCCCCATTGAGCTCTATCCACACCCAACCCCCACCCCGCTGAGCTCTAACCACCTTCACCTGGATCCCCCTGCAGAGTCCCATTACCGTTGCACGCAGAGTCCCATTACCGTTGCACCCAGAACCACCGCCAACAAACCGCTGTGCATCTAGATCCTTCCTGCACTCAACTTGCCCCACACAGAACCCTCTCAACCCACACCTGGATCCTCCCACACTAAGCTGCTCCACACTTGGATCCTGCCAGGCTGAGCTTGCCTGCCCACACCTGGTGCACCTGGCACAGAGGGGCAGGGCTTGTGGGGTGTTTCTGGGGCAGGCCCGGTCCTTGCACTGTCTCAGGGTTTGGTACAGCCTCACCACTGAGTCTGTGTCCCGGGGTGGGGGGAGCTGCAGAGTGATCTCCCACCTCTGTGCAAGCAGTGGCCTGGGCTGGTCTTACCATGAGGCGAACTGAGGTGGTTGCCTCAGGTGCCAGACTGTGGTGGGGCGCCACTAGGACCCAGAGTGTAGAAAATTTTGTCGGCTGCTAGTGCATATGTATTCTCTCTACTCTAGATGCACAGAGATGGTGGAGTGCTGTGCTGGAGGAAGGAGGGCACAAGAGATGTAATAGGCAGGCAGGAGAAAAGGTGAGCGGGAATAACAGAAAGCACCAGGAGCTGCAGGGAGAGAGAGGAGGAAGAGACACTTATGTACCTCTCTAGCACCCGCAGGAGCCTGGACTGATTAACACCAGCTTCTCAGGGAGCTTCCTGTTTCCTGCTGCTTCCCTGAACTGACTTGAGGAGAACAGGCAGTCAACTGAAGTAGTAGGAGCCAGTTAAGCCCTTAAGACGCTGATATCTTCCCTCACTCAAGCCCTGCTACCAGCCTGCTTATTTGTCCCCTTCAACTGAGTGTTGAGAGCCACTATAGCTGGCACAGACCAGCAGTCATGAGTGAAAGAAAACACCCCTCTGGGGCAGCATTCAGAAAAAGGAAGAAAGCAAAGGAAGCTTTTCTATCTAAGCAGGAAGGAGCTCTCCTGAGATACATAGACACAAATGTTCACGGTGAGCCTTCCGGCCCCAGTGAGGATGTGAGTGGTGAGGAGATACCTGATCTTCCAGTTAGAGTGCGGGTGACCTGGCAGCTACTGCAGCATCCATATCTCCATCTCAAATGGATGTAACCATGCACATTCCTGAAGAAAAGTGTAGATCAGAGAAGAGTGTGGTGGAGGCACAAGAAACAGCTGCTGCTGAGTTTAGTTCCTTAAGTCTAGATGATCCAGGACTACGGACCCACTTGAGCAGTATCCTGAGGGACTTCCTTGTGCTGAATGGGGCACAGCAAGTGAAAAACTTCATGTTCCCCAAAGACAATGAAAATAGAAGTTTCCATCCAACACATTATTGGCGTGAAATCCCCAATAGTGACAAAGTGGTGAGGCCATGGCTTATGTACTCAAAACCCAGAATGCTGCATACTGTTTTTGTTGCAAACTCTTCCAGTCTAATGTTCCAGCCACAATGGGTTCTACAGGAACAAAGGACTTGAAAAATCTGTCTAGAAATCTGGCATGCCATGAGAAGGCAGCAAATTACCAGAGAGCATTCCATAGGTGGAAAGAGCTTGAGATGAGACTAAGGTTAGAGGCCACCATAGATGATCAGCATCAAGAGAAGGTTGCATCAGAGTCTCTGTACTGGCAAAATGTTCTGAAAAGGCTCACTGCCATTATGAAAATGCTTGCTACCCAAAACCTAGCACTGCCTGGCACTTCAGATCAGTTGTTTGTGCCAAACAATGGAAACTTCCTTAAAATTGTGCAGCTGATGGCTGAGTTTGATGCTGTACTCCAGGAGCATCTAAGAGTCACCACCCACGAAATGTACATACACCACTACCTTGGAAAAACAATTCAAAATGAGATCAAAGTTACTGGCAACAAAAGTCAAACAGAAGATTGTGTCAGATCTGAAGTCAGCAAGATATTACTCTGTTATTCTGGACTGCACACCTGACATCAGCCATACAGAACAAATGACTTTAATGGTGCGTTTTGTAGTAACAACAGAACCTAGTGAAATGTCCCTGCAATGGTGACTGTCAGAGAGCATTTTCTAGAATTTATTGACATTGATGATTTAGTTGGGAATTGGTCCTGCTTTGAGCGGGGGGGGGGGGGGAAGGGGTTGGACTAGATGACCTCCTGAGGTCCCTTCCAACCCTGATATTCTATACTACAGGAGCTGGTATGACAAATGTGCTTCTTAGAAAGCTGGAAGATACGGGAATTGCGGTAGCTGACATGAGAGGTCAGGGGTATAATAATGGTGCCAACATGAGAGGAAAGAACAGAGGAGTGCAGACATGGATCCGAGAGTTAAACCCTCAAGCTTTTTTTGTCCCATGCAGTTCTCATTCATTGAACTTTGTGGTCAGTGAAGCAGCATCAGCTTCTAGTGAGGCTTCTGAATTTTTTAATGTAATTCAACGCATCTATGTATTTTTCTCTACATCAATTCGTCAATGGCAAATTTTGAAGCAACATCTGGGAACATCCTCTCTGACACTGAAACCACTGAGTGCCACATGATAGGTTTTATCGCTGCCACTCAACTTTCCCATCTAACACCAAATTGGGAAGATAGATGATGCAATAGTTGCCATTATGGAGGACAATGCTATGATAGGAACTGTTTGTGGGAGAACAGTGGCAGAGGGAAATGGAATCACCAGAAACATACATAACTTCAAATTTCTGTGTGGCTTAGTGTTGTGGCATGACATACTGTTTGAAATAAATGTTGTAAGCAAGAGACTCCAAGGTGTTGACCATGATATATTTAGAGCAATGGAACAACTGGACAAAGCAAAAGTCGTACCTACAGTCTTACTGGTCAGATGAGGGATTTCAAAACGTTCTGAAGAGAGTGCACAGAAGTTGGCAGGGGAACTTCACACTGAAGCTATTTTCCCACCCATTCAAGAATACAAGAGTCACCAAAGAAGACATTTTGATTACTAGGCACAGGATGATCCATAAGAGACCCCAAACAACAATTCAAAGTTGAATTCTTTAACCAGGTGCTAGATTGTGCAATACAGTCAGTTGAAGAACATTTCATGCAGCTCAGGGAACACAGCAGTATATTTGGGATGTTGTATGATATTCCAAAACTCCTCACCTGAAGAAGACCCACACCAGCAATGCAGGGCACTAGAGACAGTGTTGACACATGACATGCGCGATATTGATGCAAGTGATTTAGATGATGAACTGAAAGCCCTTTTAAGATGCATTTCAGCAGGATCAACTCCAAAGGCTGTTCTGGAATATATGTGCACAAATAAGATGACCACCCTTTTTCCAAATGCTTTTGTTGCTCTGAGCATACTTCTAACACTTCCTGTAACAGTTGGCAGTGGAGAACGCAGCTTTTCCAAGCTGAAGTTAATAAAAACATATCTACACTCCACCGTGACACAGGAGAGGCTGGTCGGCCTTGCAACCATCTCAATAGAGCATGAGCTGGCCCATACTGTGGATCTTCAGGAAGCAGTTTAAATCTTTGCAACCAAGAAGGCACAGAAAGCACCACTTTGGTTATTCAAACAGATAAAAATGCCAGTGTTTACTATGCAGACAAGGAAAGTTACATTTGCTGTTCAGTCTGTGACGGGTTGGATCACAGAAACCCCCTTGGGAGCTGCCACCCAATGTGCAAAGACTACCCCTGCTTCTGTTTTCCCTGCCAGCTCAGGACTCCAGCACCCTGTCTTGCTGAGCCAGACACTCCCATCTGGCTCCAGACACAGACCCAGGGTCTGAATCACTTGTCCCAAAGCTGCAAGTTTACCTGAAAACAGCTCGCAGTAGCGTGCTTGTCTTTAGCACTCAGATGCCCAACTCCCAATGGGGTCTAAACCCAGATAAATCCGTTTTACCCTGCATAAAGTTTATGCAGGGCAAACTCATAAATTGTTCGCCCTCTATAACACTGATAGAGAGATATGCACAGTTGTTTGCTCCCCCAGGTATTAATACATACTCTGAGTGAATTACTAAATAAAAAGTGATTTTATTAAATACAGACAGTAGGATTTAAGTGGTTCAAAGTAGTAACAGACAGAACAAAGTAAGTCACAAGCAAAATAAAATAAAATGCGCAAATCTATGCCTAATCAAACTGAATACAGATAATCTCACCCTCAGAGATGCTTCAGTAAGTTTTTCTCAGACTGGACACCTTCCAGGCCTGGGCACAATTCTTTCCCCTGGTACAGCTCTTGTTGCAGCTCAGGTGGTAGCTAGGGGATTCTTCATGATGGCTTCTCCTCTCTCCCCTCTCTCTCTTCTCTTCCCCCCTTTATATATCTTTTGCATAAGGCGGGAACTCTTTGTCTCTCTGGGTTTCCACCCCCCCTCACTGGAAAAGCACCAGGTTAAAGATGGATTCCAGTTCAGGTGACATGATCACATGTCACTGCAAGACTTCATTACTCACTTGCCAGCACACACATATACAGGAAGACTCACAGGTAAATACAGCCATCTGCAGACAATGGGAGTCATCAAGATTCCAAACCATCATTAATGGTCCACACTTTACACAATTACAATAGGCCCTCAGAGTTACATTTTATATTTCTAGTTTTAGATACAAGAGTGGTACATTTATACAAATCAGATGATCACATTCAGTAGATTATAAGCTTTGGAATGATACCTTACAAGAGACCTTTTGCATGAGGCATATCCCAGTTACTTACATTCACTTATTACCGTATTTTCTCTAAAACTATCTCAGTTACATTATATTGACTTATTATCAAGTTTTTTATAAAACCATATAGACTGCACAACGTCACACAGTCGTTTGAAAGTTAAGTGCTACTTAACATTTTTGAACAAGGCATTTTAAGTTGTTAGTTCTTCTTTATTGGGGTAGGTAGCAGAGGAGTAGAACAGGAAGAAGGCAGAATTGTGACCTTTCAAAGTTCTGGCCCAAGCGAGGGGACATGGAGGCGTCATTTGAGCTCCCCGCCTCAGGTACCAAAATGTTGTGGGCCGGCCCTGGCAGTGGCCTGTGATCCCCATGCCATGCTGAAGCCTACACATTTATTTGACCAATAAAATTTGTAGAATTTTTAAATATTGCGTGCAGAATTGTTTGGCACAGAATGCCCTCGGAATAAGACCAATAACAATGTCTCTGTTACCCTCTGCTGCCCTTGTCTGTTGTATGCAGCTGTTTTGTCCTCATATACTTAGATTGGAAGGTCTTTGGGGTAGGAGGGAGGGGAGAGAGAGAGAGATAGTCCTAACATAATAGTATTGATTGGGGCCCCCAGTGTTATTGCTGTACAAACAAAAACAACTTGTTACAGGGGCTCAGTGGATTTTGTAATACTAAAAGCAAGTAATGGACAAATAGCACTTCCTTCAGCCAAGATTAAAGAAAAGTATGATCCGAGTATCTTTGCATATCAATGGGTGTTTCTCACCCCTCTAACTTTGAGACATTCGCAGGATTTGTAAAGAATAATAAAATATAGTGGTTTAATAATTTAAGCATTTAAAACAGGGAGTTGGGGAGGGGAAGTTATGAACAAGCAATTATGAAACTTCAAAACCTGGTTCAATTATCCCCAGGAGGTGCTGGGATTTCTAAATAAGAACAGCCATACTCAAGAGTAATTAAGTAAAATTGAATGAAATTGAAAAGCCTGGCACTTCAGATGATTATCAACAGCAATTGCGAAGTCTGTCTTTTTCATAAAGTAATTAGCTTTTTGTTTCAGATTGATGTCCTCAAGGCAGATATGGAAAGTGCGGAGTGGAAAATTTTGGAAAACCTGATTCTGGAAGACATTGTTGAACAGATAGGACAATTGGTCTTTGAAGTCCACGTTCACTGGCCTGGATTTGAGGTCAGTGGCAATGACAGCACGGTGGTCCGATACTGGTACAGTCTTCTGAAAGAATTAGAACTGAAGGATTTCAGGCTTTTTCACACTTACAAAGACTTATTGAAACCACAGATGTTTCTGAAGAAGGAAGCCTTCAATGCAAGTAGCTGTTACACACTAAGCTGGGTGAACACAAGATGGAAATAGCATAAAGGAATTGATGACATGTAATCATCCCACTCAACAGCATTAGTGAAAAGGACATTGGAGCAGCTGACAAAAGTTACTGAACCTGCAAACCGAGGCACTGCTATCAAAATGAACTGTCTTTCTGCTTCTCAGCAGTATCACAAAAGCTGGATGTTATCGTGCTTTGCTTCTGAGTACTAGAAAGAGATCTGGCGTTGAAATTGTTTTGTACAGTGCATCTTCCATGGTTACATTGATAGACTTTATTAGAAACAGATGAGAGACTTCCTAAATGTTTGTCTAAGTGGTTAACAGCTCTCCACACATGGCTGTGGATTGACCCCAGCCTCCCTAAAGGTCAGCAAAGAGAGTTTGCCTACTCTGTCCCTGAAAATTCACTGGGAGTGGCTCTAGTACAGTGTACACCATGAGATGCTGCTGAAAAAAATCATTGATCCAAATAAGTTACTTTCTCAAATGATTATGCTTAAACTAGCACCTTTTATTACTTTAAAAACAAACACTCCCATGATAATTATGGCAGATTGTTGTCTTCCAATCAACAGTTACTTAAAATGGGACAGTCAATGGGAAATCTAGTCAATTTTTAAAAAGGTGTCATGTGTTTTCAGATACTACACCTGCCCCCGAATGTATACGCATGCCAGCTCCTACTCCACATGCATCCTTCACTCAAATCAGTCCCCCTTCCAATGGCTAACAAGCTGAAATCACTCAACTGGCCCATCCAGGTCTCCCTCAGAAGCCCAACTGGCAGGCTCAGTAGGTCCAAGCAATATATTTTAAACTTCCCAGAAAAGTCATTTCCCCTCACTTTACCAGAAAGGAGTGCATGGTTTATGTGAACATTTTGAAAACTTTAGCCCAGCCAATACTAGCCATGTGAGGCGGGTGGGGATTAAGAGAGAATTTAGTATTTTTATGTAATGTATTTTCGTTAAACTTTGTATTAAATAAAATGCACCCAGTCTCCCTTGCTTTGGTACTTCCCCTTCCTTTTCCGTTCTTTAAACTTCCTTTACTTTCCCATTTGCTGAGTCTTGGTGTTTCTCCCCTCCCACTCATTTTTCTGTCTGTCCGCAATTCATTTTACTATGTTTAATAAAACTTTCCTCAATCCTTCTTTTCCTGTTTTGTTCCTTTAATTCTCTCTCTCCTCTTATAAGCCTAATATGTGTCTCATTCCTTTGGGCACACATCTTCACAAACTCCCTGCTGCACTGCTACACCGCACACACTGGCATGCTATATAGACCTGTCTTCCAAGGCTTGGCAAACAGAGGAAGTATATGTACCATTTTCCTAACACTTGTGTACCATACTAAATGGGTGCCCTGCTACACAATTTCCCCAGACCATTAACTAGTCCCACACAAATACATCAAGTCAGTTCTCCCCTGCCCCCCTTCCTGGCTTCTCTTACAAGCAGCACCTTCTCCAGTCAAGATGGTAGCAGCAGCCTGCTCAGCTCAATGTGAGGATTCTCCTCCTCTTCCCTTCCCCTGCTGCTTAGTACTGCCTCCCTTGGTTCCTCCCCCAGCAACCTCCAAGCCACCCATTCAGAACATAGGAATTACCATGGTGGAGCAGACTAGTGATCCATCTACTCTTTAGCACGAGCCAGTACTAGATGCTTCAGTGGAAGAGTCAACTTCAGTGCAAGTTGACAATTATGGAATAACTCACCTCCCTCCCCACCAAGGAATTTTCTTCCTACTCCCCTCAGTGAGAGGCTGCTTTATCTCCTGATGCAACTGGGTTTCTCTTACTTCCAAACATTTAAAACAGGTAAAAAGTCCTTGCTATTTATGTGGCTAATGTTAAATTCTTTTTTGATTCCTAGTAAGTTCTTGGTCTCATTGTTATCCTATGGCAGAGAGCTCCACAAGAGGCTGGGGCTTCCAGACAGATCATTGTATAGAGGATCCAGTTTATAGATAAGCATTCAATTTCCATTTCTGTACTAACTTGGGTCCAGGCAGCGGAGCTCCGATGTCATGCTGAACAAACCCGAATAAACGCTGTAATTACCGATTGTCTCCCAAGAACAAGAACACTGAAGAAGCCCTGGAGCTAAGCACTGCACTGACTGATTCACAACATCTACCTGTAGTTAGAAATTCCATGGATGGAGCTTTTCATGGGGTCAATCTACACCAATGAAGTAAATTAGTGTTCCTCTCAAGAAGCTATGATCCTATGGAATGATCTTTGAATGAAAGTTGAGACGGAATTCCTTCTTTACTACAAGCACGTTGAATGCAAGCTCTTATGTAGTGAACAGTAATATCCTTTAGGGGACACACAGCCATAAGAGTTTGTATAAAAATGCCTAAAGAAGTCAGACTTCCTCAATTGTTACATGGATCTGACTTAAATGTGATCACTAACAATCCAAGAATGTCTGAGTCGTCATTTTTCAGAAGTCAGATTGGGATAGTATAAATCTGGGTGTGATTAACAACTTGGTTTTAGAAATAGTGCCACATCATCTTTTCCAGTGGGACAGTCTTAGAATAACTAAACTGGTAATCTATAATAACTAGCTCCAGACTAGTAGTGTAAGAAAGCACAAATTAGAGGTTCAAAACGTGGATTATGTCAACTTTTCCCCAAAAAATTAAATTAAGATTCTAAAGGAGACACACAAGTTTATTATAGTTTGTCTCTGAAACAATATCGGAGTATAATTATGGAAGTGGACTGAAGTTCCATCATGCATCTCTTGATGTTACAGCAGACTTGTAACTTTAGAATACCAAGAGCTCATCACTTCTCAAGATTCCCAAATAAAATCAGGAGTGAGCAGGGTGGGAGCAAAAGTCCTGGTTCTGTACCTCCTGCAGGAAAATATTGCAGTAGCTACAGGAGTTCTTTAGAATTTACTGTCTTAGATTAGACAGGAAACTCTTTAGCGTAGTGCAGGTCATTATACTATTTTGGGAAAAAAATGAGCAATTCTAGTTTGCCTTATACACTATTGAGGCTGTCAGCTTTAGCGTCCTGGGTCTGGCCGTAACAGGTAGGTGTCCTCATGATATTGGGCCTTACTTTTGGTTTCCCCATATTTGTCAAAGTCTATTCTCATTTAAAGAGCCCAATCTCAGGTTGAAGTAGGGGATGAAATTTACAAAGTCTTTCCATCTTCCCCATATGCTAATGAATGCTAACAATTTAATTTAAAAATGCTTCTCCCATCACATATCAAACAGTAACGTGGGACAAGTAATGCCACATACGGTGCAGAAGGCACTTCTTCACCTGAATCTGCCATTGGAATCTGAGAAGATGACTGTACAATGCGGCAGAACCTGTTATTTCTAGAAAACATCCATTCTGCTTTCCTGCTTGTTCCTTGTCTAGTGCACTTACCTTCGCTGAAAAAGAAGGGCCTGAATTATCTGTCTGCTTTATAGGTACAAAGTGGATCATACTGATAATCTTTCAATAGCAAAGGAACTCATTCAAAAGTATAAATTCAAAGCTTGTTGCTTTTGGAAATGGAGAGCTAGAATGTCAGATCATTAATATCATACCACTTAATGACATTTGCTTTGCATTAGTAACTGTATTGATATAATTGATTAATTCCAGCCTGAGTGACTGACTATATTTTAATTTACAGTTGTTTTAAAAGCAGTCAATCCTACATACAGTTGGTGTCTTGTAGAGCTGTAGAGTGTAACCCTGCTCATCACTATGCCAAACAATCTCACTTTTCAGGCACCCTCCCCATGGGTATGTAGGACATAGGATGGGTGGTCACTGCAGCAAACAGCAGTCCTGTGCTGAGGCATGTTGAAAGGAACTGTTCCATTTTTAGAACAGAGAATTATTTTATTTACAGGTTTTTAAACCTGATCAGGAAAGACAGTAGTAGCTCTGGTGCCCCGGCCCCCTCCAAACATAATTTGTGTTTACACCTGAGGCCAGACTTTGATCAAGTCTGAATCATGATGTATGAGTCTATGCTAGCAGGACAGGCATCAGTACTTGAAGGATCAAAGGAAGTGCAAGAAAAACATGCTGATCCTTTGTGCTATCCCTTAAAATAATGATTCTTAGCAGATGCAAACAAGGCTATTGCAGGAATCCCTAGGATAAAGCACCTGGAAGGAAATACTCTCTCGGGTGAATTATTTGACAGTTGAGCCCAGCTGTTATTATCCAAATTGTTGGTTTTAGTTCTCTCTCTTTCTTTTTGGCTAGCATTATTAGATGCTTTTCTGCCCTAGAAAGAATTTCTGGAATTATTTAGTAGGTCACTCCTGGTCTCTTCCTCCTTGTTTATGTAACATGACAGTAATTGTAGTTTATTTAGAGCTGTTTTAATGCTGAAATTTTCAAGGGTAAAGTCACAAACACTGACCTAAGTCCAGACACATTTTCGCATCTTTCTCCCTCTTGGGACCTACAGTCTTGTATGGACAATATCTAAATAAGACTTCCACTTGAACAATGCATTTTCTTAAATGAAAGTCCCTGTTGAGAGATAACTATGTTTTGTCATTATAAGATATTTCAGCTGATTCTGGAATAAGCCTTTGCAGAGATCATCTGCTCTACTTCCCTTGATCTGATAGCCAAACCACAGAATGATAAAATACAAGCCCACTTCACTAGATGTACAGGTAAGTTCTCAAGTCTGAAGAAGAAACATTCCAGTTCTTAGATTTTGACTAGATTACCCAATATAAGTAATTATATTTTCAACTGTTCCTGAAAGGAGGGTGTGTGACGATGTGTACAAACATCCACCGTTCAGGAACAGTTGGGGGGAAAAAATAAGTGCCTATAGTGATGATCTCTTCCTTTGTATATTTAATATAAGATTCATTTTTGAATCAAAATCACTGGACCACAATGTAATCCAAAGGCTCTTAAATTAAACCCCCACTTACCACAGGCCTGAAAGCACAAGTTGCATATACAATAGTAAAGCTTTAAAAAAGTTTCAGCTCATGAGTGTCCATCTTTTGATCATACGGTCCTTTCAGAGCCCTAAAACAAAAGGATTAAAGCCTTTTTCTATAACATATTAATGGAAAGTCCATTTAAGGACAAAAGCCCAGTTTAAGAAATAGGGTTTGGAATAGTAATGCTTTGTACCTCTCTGGGATTGATGATAGCATCTAACAAGCCTCAAACTGGGTTAGTTCTCTTTTGAATATGTTTCTGGAGAGGGAAGGCCTTCTTCATTCTTTTCCTCCTTTGGAAGAGTAATTTCAGGGAGGTAGAGTATACAGTCTTTGAAGGGAATGATAATGAGACCAAGCTTTCATATTAAAACCCCTTTAATCCACAGTCTAATCCATATAATGTAGAAAAAATGCATAACAGGATAAAGAGCCATGACATCCCTATAAATCTCAACCTCTTGCTAATAAGCTAACAAATAGTCTCCTCTGAGGGGCACAGGGTGAACTAACAGCAGGGGTTGCTATTCCACATTCTCTACCATCTCGCCAGAGGCTGTTTCAGAGCTAACAGGAGAGGCTGTTGTGATTTGGGTCTGCCGTGAGATCTGGAACACTGGAACCAACAGACGATTAATTACCTTTTGGACAACAGATGCAAAGCCACAAACCCTTCTAAAATAGAGGAGCCACCTCTGAATGAGACATGACCATACAGTCACTTCTAAAGAGCCTCAATATGCAAAAATGCAAATGTGAAATGGAAAGCATTAGGAGTCAGGAAACTCCAAACTACTTTTTTCTTAGAAAGAAAAACAGATGAACTCTACTAATTGGAATTCTTCAGTTCCCACTTTTACCTCCCACCCTCAACCCATACTTTTAACTTCAACCTTATTTACCTTTTTGAAGTGGACCCAAAGCCAAGTTCATTTTGGAGGAAAGCTGTGACGTCAGACAAACAGGTATGTACCCTTCTTTATTGAGATGAGTGCTCCAGGTGAGCCCAGCCTGACTACCCTGTTTCCCCGAAAATAAGACAGTGTCTTATATTAATTTTTGCTCCCAAAGATGCGCTAGGTCTTATTTTCAGGGGATGTCTTATTTTTCAGAAATGAAAAATGCCTTATTATCGGTGGATGCCTTATTATCGGGGAGGTCTTATTATCGGGGGGATGCCTTATATTACAACGAGAGGCAAAACTGTAAGTAGGCCTTATTTTCGGAGGATGTCTTATTTTCGGGGAAACAGGGTAGTAGAACTGTGGCCCTGAGAAAGTCTTAATCCATAATTAAATTGAAGCCACTTGTGAATTTTATTTCTTTAGGGAAAAGGGCATGACTTGCCACTAGCACTTACCTCTTCAAGAAGATGAAGGAGAGAGAGAAGAGGACCTAGCTGTGCAGAAAATGGTCAGACAAAAAGCTCACCACCATTTTGGCATCATTTGGCAAATAAGAGCTACCTCGGAAAGGTGTATTGGTATAAGCTAAGGTGTGAGTTTAAAATCACTATAAATTATACCGACAAATCACCATGAAGACACTTAAAAATGCACTCATGGTCCTTTGGAAGCATGTTATACTGGTATAACTATTAAGGTATAATTCTACTGTTACAACTAGCAAAGTTTCCCATGTAGACAAGCCCTAACCCAGCTCTAGCCTGAGATAGTCCATAAACATGTCTTAGTTACGGACCATATTTAAGCTTCATAAGTCTCCACATTATTGAAATTGAAATTGCTTCCCGTAAGACCACTGAGGAAAATCAAGCTTGACCAGTCCTGTTGCTCTTTTTACTAAGAGATACTGAACTAGGTTTGAATCACAACTTCACATTCTAGTTCTTATTCTGACCATTACGGTCAAATATATCTAGCACTCTCAATGGCCTATTGTACAGTAAGTTAACAGTGCACCTCAAACAGGAACAATACCACCAAACACTTTAATGTTACTTTAACATTATAACAAGGTAATAAAAGGGTTTAAGGTCAAATTTTCAAAAGCACATAAGTGATTGAGGTGCCTAAGTCAAAGAAACGTCTAAGTGCCCAAGGCTCCTAAGTCATGTAGGCACTTTGACAATTTCACCCTTCAATAAACAAGTGAGGTCTTCTTGGACTGCTACAAGAGAGTCACAGAACTTCCAACATTCAATGAGCTTGACTAGAGAGAGATTCACATTCATTTTGCTACAGGGCAACAGTCCTCTAATTTACATTTCATAGATACTTTTGTTAAGTCAACTTAAAGTACTAAGTCCTAAACATTATTCAGAGAAACAACTTACATATCAAAGAAGTATCCTGGTATCTTGCTGGTATCCTAATACTAGTCTAGTTAAAGCAGCTTTTCATAGTTCTGTCATCCGTCCCCACCCCGTCCCCCACCCCCTTATTAGGTCTGAGGTTTTTGACCAACAAAAATGAGACTTTTGTTATGATTAATTGGGAGAGACAGGGTGAAAAGATTTTGTGCCTGGGCAGATAGATTTTCAAAATGAGTTTGCAAGGCTTGAAGGCACAGTATTATAAACTAGTATTCTAAAGCAGCTGTTTGGAGTTGAAAATTGGCTCATGTTATAAATCAGTTTGTCTGGAGGTACAGTATTTTTGTGCAATGCAATGAGAATGTAAGGAATAAGTAGCCGCATCTTATTGAAAACTATTACCAAGTCTGTACAAGACAGAAGCTGAGGCCAGCGGCTTCAAAAGGAGGCAGCCCCTTTACCAGCAAGTGGTATGGAGGGTGTGGTGGTGGGAAACGCCCTACACAAAAGGAGAAATCCAGAAAAAGTTGGCACAAGGCTAAAGGAACTTTCAAAGTCTCCAGGGCAGAGCTTAGAAAAAATGATTTGGGTAGCTTGCTTATGTGCAAAATCCTCTCTGTGATATCCTAAAAGTATTTTAGTTGTAGTGGCAAGAAGTTACTCAGATTTCCTTAAAATTACAGTAGATCAAGTGCAATGATTATGAAGCTGTCATAGGAACTCCATAGGCCAGGTTGTAAATATTAATTCAAACCAATATTGAGACTTACTTGACTCCACTCTTCACAAAAGAACTGCTTTCAGCTTGAAAATTTTGCATGCTTAGGCTTATACCAATGGAGAATTTATTGGGAAAATCTGAAGCATGCTGTTTTCTAGTTATGGGTCTCAATTCCCACCTCCCCTGCCCTGCTAAAAAACTATATCAGTCCCCCCGCCATCCCTCCAACTTCAGCCTACAGGTCCTCAAATTCTCCTACCCTTTATCTCCATTGAGAATTACTTCACAAGGCAAGTCTTTTCTCTTGGAGTCCACAGATCTTTATAAAATTGTTGGGGAGAAAAATCTTACAAATTAAAAGCCTCTGCAGGTTCCCATGCAGGCTTTAAAAATTCCACAAAGGATTAACTCAGTGAACAACACCAGATGGAGACAAAGGATCTGATCTAGCAGGCAGGTTCTAGTTGAGTTCTGATGCAGGTTTTTACAGAAGTCTTTTTGTTGCAGACATTTAATTCATCAACTTCTGTTGAGTGTGTAAGATCTGCATGTTACTCACAAAAGTTTATTTATCTTGTCCATAAATGGAAAATGACCTATCAGAGTTTAGTAGCTCCACTGGAGCATTTCTGCACTAGTGGTGTGCGCAAGTGGTGGGTGAATCTTCTGACGGAAGAAGAGGTTCTTGCATATCTATACAGTGAAATAGTTCAAGTAAATATACTGTACAGTTAAAGTCATTGATACACAAAATCTAAGTGCTTTCTAAACAAAAAGGAAAATCCTAGACAAGAATCTAATTAGGATACATTAAAGATCTGTTACTTTTGCCAAAAATTCTTATGGAATGTTATATCCGTCTTGCCTTGGCTTTTAAAGTTAAGGTCGGCTGTGGGACCCACATTCTCTATATCCCTGAACTCCTATTGCTGTCCATTTTCTACTTAAGAACGTTTCAATTTTACCATCTACATCAGAGCCACCTGCCTAGCCTGAGAGCTCATCTTCAGTAGGAGATAGCTACATCTCATCTTGCCTCAAAACTGTAACCTGTCCTTACCCACTCCCCATATAGTCAATAGAGTCCAACATTTTCATGTTTCCACCTGCAGCACATATAACCTCCAAACATTCACCACCAAATTTCTACTGCTCTTCATACAGAGTTCTAAGTTTGTACTTGCCTTATATATTTGCATGAGTCTGAGGCCTGCCCATACACAAACAGATAGCCACTGGTACTCTCTCCAAAAACAGACCCATCCTCATCTGTGCCACCCATGACAAGTCACCAAAGTACATGTATTGTAAATACCTATCAGAGGTGCCAATGTCAAATGGAGAGTGCACACTATAGTTGGGTATCAAGGCTGAGAAGTGTGTGTGTGTGTGTGTAATCTAAACTCTGAGTTTTCAGACTTTCAAATTTATTTTTGAACAAATTTCACCTTCACTCAGAAATGTCTGGCTTTCAAGTGTAGTTTACCCTTGCTCCCCACGAGCTAGATATGAGAGTTGGAAAGGGCCTTTAAGGAACTTATCTTGTCCAACATGACTATTCTTCCTAAGACATCCCTAATAAAACTGGATGATCAAACAACAATGGTTTGATCTACAATAATTTTATAATGTTAATTCAATAGTTATAGAATGTGGCTTGAAGGCTGACCAGTTTGTTGTTCTTCCCCTTATTTCCATTATTCATTCATAGTCAGATAATATGGTGCACAGTCTGGTATAAGAATTTAGAAAGACTTTTCTGCCCCCATTTGCTTAGCAAAATAATCAACATATTGTTTTAGTATCATCCAAGCAAGGAAAATAGTTCATTTGTACTTTGGCACCACTGGCAGTTAGGAAATGCCAAATCCCAAACTGAAAGGATAATGAATATTTGACTTGGATATGCTAGAAGTAAGGACTAAACTAAACCAGACTTTTGTACAAAAGATTTATTAAAAATAAGTTCTTAAAAAAAATTGTAACATGTATATACAGTAGCTTAGCATGGAAACAATATGGTGCATATAATACAGGAACAGTGAGTACTAAAGTGCACCCTGTACAAAGAATATGATTAAGGGACAGGGAATGTGGTTTTCTTTGAAATATGCTCCAGAAAAGCATGATAATTAACAGTATATGGAATTTACCTTGGGGTTTGTTTTTTTTTTGGAGGGGGGGGAAGAGAATTTCTTTTTATTATAAAGAAAACTTTCAAATAAAGATGGTTACGTAGAGGAACCTCCATGATCAGTATCATGTAAATGTTTAAGTCAAGATATGAATATAAGAACGCAGACGGAGGGTTTAGGGAACAGTCTGCAGGGTATACTCCGTTTGTTCATTGGGTATGTATGCTAAAGCCTTTGATCAGCTGTTTCGGTTATGGATCAATAAATCTTAATCACTGGTTGTGTACTCTAATAAATCAAAGAAACTTGGGTGCCACAGAATACTGCCAAAAAGTCTATTAATGGGTGCATCTTCAAGATCTACTGCAGTAGAGATTAAAGAGACTTTTCTTCTGAGCTATGCAGTTACAGAACACAAAAAAACTGCTGGTTTTCTACTTCTACACCATATACTGTGAGACATCCAGAATCGCAAACTAGAAAATACTGTTTTATTCTGAAAAAGTGGATCAAACAGAAAATAACTTATCAAATTAATATTTATTTCTGGCCACTTCACATAACTGTTCTCAGCTTCTCGCAAACCTTGAAGTCATACTTAGAAGAGTAGCCTTTCAGCTGAGTCTTCTGCCTGGGAGATTTCCCATTTCCAAGAGTGCGCAGTGCACCTCAATAGTGAAGAACCCGAAAACAGCTGGAAGTTCAAATTAAACCATCCTCAGCAGAGTTCATGTTTAGCAATCTCAGATGTTCACAAAAAGTCTTATAAAAATTTAGTTCCTTGCAGTGCCCCTTTCAGTCCCACAATTTAATAAGACCATCCCAGCCACAGGTGATGACCTTGGATGTTTCATGTGGATGCCAGACTGCGCCTATACAAACTTTGTCATGTGCTTTTAACCTACTGTAGAGTTTTGTCGTCTTCCAGTCCCAGATGTTAAGTTTTCCATCTGCATCACCTGATATCACATAGCTGTATTAAAAAATTAAAAGCTCTATTAAAAACTCTCAGAACTACTTTTATTATTTTCCATTTTTGGAAGATTATTATAAAGCAGACATTAAAATAAATGTTTTAAATTAATGCAAAAAACAGATTAGATAAATTTTGTACTGGGGAATGGAAAAAAATTAGTAATCCAATAAGCTTTCCATTCAAGAGAGTCTGTTTCAACAGACAGTAGGAATTCCAAAGAATTAGCATGCATGATGTGTTCTAAGGAGCCCAGGCTCTTGCTGTGCACTGATTCATCACATCATCGGTGAGGTAAATGTGCTAAGTAATGTGATTATACCATGCATTATGTTGCTTGAGTAATAGAGCCTGAGAGGATAAGAGAAAATTCCAGGAAAAAACCCGAATTTGCAGAGATTTTTCTTTTAAAAAAAATCCCCTAAAAATGTGAACACTTTTGCAGTGCATTATGCTAATCATGCATATACTTGCTTTGTTATCTACAGGAAGTTAAATGGGCATAACGGTCTTAAAATGACACCAATGTGACATCGCTAGTATAGCTGCAGATGAGAGTTAGCTGTACAACTTCATTAGGCAAAGTAGAAGAACCAGGCTTCAATCTGGACTCAGTTTTGCTTTAAGTTTGAACCCAAGGTATATGTGTGCAGGAAGGTCTTCTTGCAACTCTACTGCAGACCAGTGTGTAGGAAGCCAGTTGCTGCTCCCCGGTTCATGGCTACCTAGCTCCAGTGCAAGTTAGAACAGGAAGCATCCTGCTCAACTCTGTTGGTGCTATAAAGTCCCTTACACCAGCAGAGGATCAGGTGTAGTGGAGCTCAGGTCTGATAAGCCTCCTTATAGCCCCAGCCTGTCCTCCTCTATATGCTTCCTCCTCTCACTTTCACTTTGAGGCGGGGTGGAGTGGGGTTGTGGCTGGTGTGGGAGGCAGTTTAGCTGCATCTTACAGTTGAGATTCTACCTACCTAGGGAAGGCTTCTGGCTGGTTTAAGGTCATAGCAGCACAAAACAGCCTTTGTAGAATGGAGAATTTAGGACAAAGTGTTCATTGAGAGTACTTCAACTAAATGTTCATTTCTTATACGACTGGGGTAAATGTTAGTACTGAATCCATTGAACTTACCAAAGGGCAAAGGGCAAATTCCCCTTTTAACTGCTGCAGAAAACTCTCTGTAGCCACACAGCAGTGTTGGGGTAAAAGGACAGCAGCACATCAGTATATTACAAAGGGTTTCAAAAACAAATTTAGCAGGATCTCGCGACAACTTTAAGACAGAAGTTAGTTTTCATAGAACTTACCTCATGTCAGGTGAAAAATCAACTTGACAAGCATAACCTGCCACCATGTGACCCTTGAAGATTTTCTTTTTGTTTAGTCTGAATCTGTTCTGAGCTCCAAAAATCAAAATCTGATTATCCATTGATTGACAAGCCAGCCATTTTCCTGTATGTGCAACAAAGTTCAGGCAGATGTCAGTCTTATTTTGAATCAGACTACTGCAGCCAAAGAAACAAATCTGACAAAGATTCCTAGAACTTTCACTTTCAGTTTTGGTTTCAACAATATTCGGTGTTAATAAAGCATTTAGTTAAATAATATGCATGGCTTCTACCGTGTACTGGACAGCTCAGAGCTGGACCCTAGAATGGTGTATTAGCAGTGTTCACTCAAAGAAAAAAAGTACAGACTTGGCTCACGTCACATGTGTAGAAAGATTTATAGTGTGGCAGACACAAATTTCATCATACAAAAATAAACCTTCTAATTCTGTAAGCAATTCTTTCTAAGCCATTTGTGACACCAAGTACAGTTATCAGTCATACCCATGGAAAATTTTCATTGAGTTGATTTCTGCCTATTACAACTAATAAAGGCAGAACCTAACACTGGAGATAGTTTGGAAGCGTATCCCTGCATGTATGCTCAATTGCCTATAGTAAATTTCTCTGTTATAGTCACGCTACACCATCCAGAGATTACCCATGGTGACTGTCTCATTTTAAAATACTGAAGAGGCTTAGACAAAGAACAGGATAGGTGAGCAGATATCCTAACTGGTCAATCAAAGAACTGAAACCAGGAGACAAGTTCACATCTCATTAGTTACTCATTTTAAGCTGTGGAACAATAGAGTTACTAGTGGTTTTCTGTTTTGTTTTTTATTTAAAGAGCAATTTTACTTGAGTGTAAAGCAGGTCTAAAATGTGTTGAATGATTTTAACCATGTAAATAAAGATCTAATTTTCAAACCAGCTTTTTTTTTTTTTTTTTTTTTTTTTTTTTTTTTTTTTTTTTAAGTTTCACAGTTCAACAGGAGAAGTGTCTGGAAGTAAAAAAGAAGGGCTGCTTTTTTAACCAATCATGTGTCCACCCTTCTTCCTGTTTTGGTGGTGGGTAGGGAGGAGAGGGCATTGCAGATGCTCCCAGGTGGGAAAGGGGACATGCTGAAGAGAGAAGCTGCTCCTTGATCCTTTTCTGCTGGACATATTCCCTCTCCTTGAGCAGTGACCACATAGTGACTTTGAAAGACTTTCTCAAGGGTCCCAGGAAAAGAGTAGACATGTCATAGGGTCACTATTCTCCTCTTCTGCTCCCTTCTAGGCTTTTTTATTACCCTTTTAGCTTTGTTTGCTCCTTCTACCACTTGCAGAAAGAGAAATTTTAAAATGACAGAGTTCATAAAAAAAGAAATTAACTTGGGCCTCTCACTACAGAGAAAGTAAACTAAGACTGACATTTTTTGGTATAACCCTACGTGTTAATTTAAACGAATACAGTTATACGGATATAACTCACCCCGTTTGGTTACTCTTACTATGGTATAAGAGTATCTTTTTCCGGTTTAGCTTATGTCATCTGGAAAGGAATTTAAGCTAACCCCCCAAATGATACAACAGATATCCACATGGGAGGGTTGATACTGGTATAACTAGTGAAACTTTCCTGTGTAGACAAGGCCTAAGTAAAGTGTTAACTTACCATTTGGAGACAAGGTGACTGCAGGCATTGAGTGCATACTTGGCTCTGCGATGTACTTGAAATCGACAGGAATGTCCCTGCAAAGGAAGAAATGTGAATGGATGAAGAACTGGAAATATTTCAAAGGGCTACCTAAAGTCAGCTGATTTAATCAACCACTGAAACAGAATGAGAGGTGGTGTCCAGACGAAAAATGTCTAAAATGGAGTTCAAAGATATTAAAAATACCTCCCAGTGAACTATTACTGTGGTGCTATCAACAAAAGAAAATGAGCCTTAATACCTCCAGTTGTGAATAGGTTTTGGTGCTGGATGTGGGCCAGGGGTTCTTAACCTTTTTCTTTCTGAGGTCCCCCACAACGGGCTATAAAAACTCCATGGCCCACCTGTGCCACAACAACAGATTTTCTGCATATAAAAGCCAGGGCTGGTGTTAGGGGGTAGCAAGCAGGGAGTTGCCTGGAGCCTCATGCCACAGGGGCTCCCATGAAGCTACATCGTTCAGGCTTCGGCTTCAACTTTCTGTCCTGGGCCCCAGTGAGTCTAATGCTGGCCCTGCTTGGTGGCCCCCCGAAACCTGCTCATGGCTCCCCAGAACCTCTGGCTGAGAACCACTGATGTAGGCAATGCAGAAAGTATAGATTCCCCAATAGCCCTGTCTACACTAATGACAAAACCGGTTTTCAGTCACACTTGAGGGAGGCTGTGGGGTAAGGGCAGCGGTGTTTGAAAGTCAGTGTCAGACACTACTCCATTCCTAGACTAGACAGGCAGCGTATGATAGCTTGCATGTCTGAACCTGCTCCCTCCCCAAAAAGGAATCTTCACTCTAGCTAGAAAGAACTTTTATGTAACCTGTAAAAGGTTAAACAATAAAGCCACATTATGGAAAATACACTTCCTGCATTTAATTCTAGTTAAAAGGAATTGAAATGCAATGTGGGTTTTGCTGTCTTCTCTCTTCACAAATTAATGCAGACTCATCTGCTGGAGTTTATTCCAGGCAGCTCTGCTTTCTGTTAAAATGTACCAGATGTAGTCAGGACTGCTGCAGGATATGCTGCCCTAAACTATTAGGCAGAATAAAAGACATTTAAGTTTCATACTTCTTTCAAGCCAAATTGTGAAATAGGAAGCAAGACAAAATCAGTTTCTCAAAGGTCACCAAAAAACGCTGCCATGGTTGGCTGACCTAAAAAACAATTTAAACCTCAATGGCTGTTCTAACTGGAAAATCTAAACTGAGAGACCCGGTACATTTTCCTCAAAACATTGTTTTATGAGCTGACAATTATAAGTGGTGGGAGTTTCTAACCTTCACTGACAAAAATGAGAGTGCTCCACGGCCATTTCTTTCCTCCTGACCAAACCTGGCAGGAACTAAAAGTTAGGGTCTCTTGAAAAGTAAAGGGAAAGTGTTTGGAACTGCCAGAGATATAAAATCTCTTAAAAGACTTCAATTTCCTTATGGGAGCTTGGGAACTATGGAAAGACCGACCACTGCAGGGAGGTCATCTGAAGCCTATGGATTGCATTAGCCTCGTCATCCTAGCAGAGAATGAAACCAGCATTAGATACCACTATGGGGTATGGCTCACTAGTGACTTGAGGGTAGGAAAGTTTTGAGCGGAGGGTCATCAACATACTGATGGCACAGCAGCCCAAACCATTTCACCGTTTCCCTGAGTAGCACCATGAAAATATTAAGGAGTGAGAATAAAATCCTGTATTTTCCAAAATCAAGGGGTTTAGAATACAACGACCACCTCAACTTTAATATCACTGCCATATGGATGCAATAAGTAGAAAGCAGAAAAGCAAAACTTCAGAATATCCCAGTTAAGATTCCACTGAGCAAATATAGTTTGTTATCTGAAAAACATTTATTGTTCTATATTCTTACTGTTGCAGTTCCACAAAGGAAGGACACTGCAATCCAGTAAACATGAAAGCAGAATCTGTACACAGCATAATTGAATCTGCATTTCATGGATGTTATCATGGGAGAAGCTGTTCCCAGCAACGTCTGACATGTCAGACCACTCCCAGCACTGGCCAAGTGAAAATGCTTACCAACTGAGATTTGATTACAAAACATCCTGAACATTCCTCTACGCAATTAAGAACACTACAAAAGCAATTAAAAACTTGTAATTAAATGTAGCTTTTAGGAGCATATGGGGGTCATATTTACTTTTAAAGCTTGTTGTTTAAAGTTCTTGTTAAAATCAAAATCTTCAGGCTTATTATTAAGTAAAGAAAGAGATATTTGTATATTTGAACATATCAAAAAGTGATAACTGAACCATATAAAATGCCTGTTATAAAACAGAAAAGAGGGATTTATTCACAGCAGGATTGGTGACAACTTGACACATGAAATTCTTCAAGCTCCAAAAGCTGTAGTGCTGAACACATTCATTTAGTTTTATTGCAAATGTAATTAATTTGGAGCCTGAAATCTGAAATTTGTCTACAGACAGATCAGCGTATTTCAGGAAATGTTCTGTACCACAGTCCACAGCGATGAATGAGCAGAGTGGGAGAAGCGCTCTACATTAGCTTTATAAATCAGTCTGTTAAGCAAAATTTGAATGATGGAATATGATCTATTCTATAGTTCATAATATCTGAATGAGACAACACTATTCCTGTGACTTCTAATATAATCTGAAGATATCTACGTTTGGGACAATCAGGCTGTGATGTTCTGCAACTAGATTCTTTGTGATGGGAAGGAGGAAAGGGAAGGTGACATTTCACCCTGTAGCTATTTATTTTATTCATTATCAGGGACCACAAGAAACAAGAGCATCCAGTCCCAAGAGGCAGTAGTTCTGTGCAGGAGAGACATGGCTCCACAAACCAAAACAGAAGAAATCCCTCTTAGTAGTCATCGTGCCCAAGGACTTTTCCTTCTCCTTAAGGGGTTCACTGAAACTTCTTGGAGATAACTCACCAGCACTTTGCCAGACCAACAGTCCTTCCAGATGAGGAATTTCAGACATAGCTCCTTCCAGAACCCAGTCAAAACACCCACTGAGTCAGCCAGAGAATGATCTGGGCACTTCCTCTCACCTGTTTGGCTAAGTGCACTGCCTCCACATAGCTCCCAAACTGCTAGCCAGGGAGCGAAATCCAGAGTACTGAACAGAGATTACCATGTAACAGTAGAGCTAGCACAAGCTTAAAATGAATTTCAATATATCCTTCACTTTTTAATTTTTAAAATTTTTTTTATTTATTTAAAAACAGGCAGTAACTGCATGGTACATTATGGACATCAACTGAGCACTGCTGTGACCTAGATTCCTCCATACATGAAGGGCAATGTAGAACTACTGTAGATCCTAAAGATAGCCAGCTGGATTCAATGAAAAGGCCAGAATGAATCATTTTCTTTAAACACCAAATGCTTTTTGTAGGTTTCAGTAGCTGAACAGAACACCTCTCTCCCAACTCACATTAGAACTGAAGAGCAGTTCAAATAATATTTCTAAATGAGCCTTGTCTTGGATGGAATTTCATACACAATACTGCCATTATAATATTTTAACCGTGCTTCTCAGTGCAAACCTCCCCCTCCCCCCCCAAAAAGAAGACTGAAAAGCTAGAATGAAACTGTTAAACTATTTGATTAGTTATCTTTACGGTACTCTAAAGTAGCATGGCACAGGCAATTCTTTATACGCATAATTTAAGTGCTGATACACCTCCAATGGGAGAGCAGATGAGAGAAACCATTAATGGAATATTGTCTGCCACAAGCTGATAGGGCTATGCCCATTGTTTCCACGTAACAGCCCATGGCACGACCTTTGCTTTACTTATAAAGTTAAAATAATTTGCCTGGTATTCACCTAGCGTGTGTTATACAGGAATAGGAAGCAAATCATTTCACTGATTAAAAACACATACCGTATGACTATCCTAGAAAAAATTTCTAGCAACAACTTTTATATTACTGCAGGTGCTATGTTAGATTGATTTTTATCTAAACCAAACAAGATATTTTATTTAATTTGGGGCTAGTACAGTATATTGAATAAATGTAACTTGAATGGCTCTTGTGCCTTCATACCAATGAAGACCTCTGTAAACTATGAAATTCTCTGCTTTGCTTTTGGATAGAGTTAATGAAATATTATCTGAGGCTGCTTTTTAAAACCTGTAAAAAGTACTGCAACACAGGAGGGTTGTAAGCCAGTAAGGAGAGTTAAGTGTTAGACATTTTAAAAATCTTTACTTCAAAGGGATTTTAAAAATACAATTAACTGTCTTACATCTAATTTCAGGAAGGGACGTTTCATTGACTGAACAAATACGTTAAGAACTGGCTCACAGACGAGCCTGTGGACTGCAGAAATATGGGTCTGGTGTGGAGTATTTACGATTGACTGTGTTGTTGACCAAATAGGCTAGAAACTAGCAGCAGGAACATCACTGATTTTTTTCTGGCACTGCTTCTTTTTAAATATTTCCATTACTGTAGAGAATAATATAAATGGAAGTTAAATTAATTTAGCTTTTTGTTTGGCTAGCAGGAACTTACTGCACAAAAACTTCAAAGTAATTGCATTGATTTGACTTAAAATTGTTATTTATTTCCCAGTTTGCTCTATACGAATATGAAATCAAACTTTGTGAGGTTTGAAACTCACCATTCCCAGACTCTTAAACTCTTGTCATCAGATGTACTCACAAACCGTCTATTCTCATCCACAAACACAATGGTGTTGACAGCTCCCAAATGCCTATCGTACTCCTGCACAATCTCCCCACTTCGAATGTCCCACTGCAAATTAAACAGCCAGCGTCAGAGCCACTTAAGTTCTAATACATTTCTGAACTTGAAACGATAAAGCTTCTGATATTTAGTCAGACTTTCAGGTCAGAGAGCAAGTACTCTAGCAATAGGGTTACCATACGTCCGGATTTTCCTTGACATGTCCAGCTTTTTAGGCCTCAAATCCCTGTCCGGGGGAAAATCCCAAAAAGCCGGACATGTCCGGGAAAATAGGGAGGGAGGGCCTGGCGGTGTTCGGCTGGGGCCGCTGGGGCCGGGCCGGGGCCGGCGGTGCTCGGCAGGGGCTGGGGCCAGCAGTGCGGGGCCGGCACGGTGCTCGGCCGGGGGCCGGAGGCACTTGGCTGGGGACGGTGTGGTGCTTGGCCAAGGGCGCAAGCTCTTGGCCGGGGCCCCAGGGCCCAAGCCGAGCCGAGCCAAGCCGGGCGGGAGATGGCGGGGCCAGAGCCTCTTGGCCTGGGCCGGCCGCCGGAGGGAGCCGCTCAGCCAGGGGGGCCGGACTGGGCCGCGCCGCACCCCGCCCCAGCTTACCTGCTGCCTCCCATTTGATTCACGGGAAGCAGGGGAGGGGGAGGTTCAGGGGGCGGAGCGTTCAGGGGAGGGGGCAGAGTTGGGGCAGGGAAGGGATGGAGTTGGGGCGGGGGCCCCTCGGAGTGTCCTCCTTTTTAAAAATTAAAATATGGTAACCCTATCTAGCAACAGCCTTTAAGGGAGTGTTCATTCAAAAATACTGTTAAGAAAGGAAAGAAAATGTCTAAGGCCTTGCCGTTATACAGCAGCTAAATTTAAACTTCAGCTACAAAAACTTTACTTTATAAACCTCTGAGATCAGGAAACATTTAATTAAGTTCTGAGTCTTACCTGTACAATTTTTTTATCTGACATTCCTGCCACAAAAAGACTTTGTTTATCTTCATCAGGATTGAATTTGACACAGTATGGAACCTTCCTGTTTGTGAACCTTGAAACACATTGCCCTGTAAACAGACAAGCCATTCAAATTAGATCAGTTCAAAAATTTCACAAGCATAGTTTTATAAATGCTCGCAGTAATAAGCTATCATAAATTATTCATCTTTGTACCTAGAAATGTTTTACTTAGTTTAGATCAGGAGAAAACAAAAACATAGGCTTTCAACTCCCTGAAAAGATCAGAGATTGGGAATTATTCTAGAGATGACTTGGATCTTGTTTATATTAGATCTTTTCTCCCCCCCCATAAAATTTCCCACCACTGCTACTGGTTCAACCCAGGCAGCTGGTCACACCCTGTACCTGATCTTTAGCCTAGATATCAATACTGAGGACATCGCAACCCAGACACTGTCTTGGACAGACCCATTACCTTATTAAGACAGTAGTCAGAAACCTCCAACTGCCAGGCAACAAGACAGACCAATGATCCTGATTCAACCATGAATACTCATGGATGCCACCAAATTCCAAAGCTTCCTAAAAGACATCAGCACCCCACCATGAGTCATCATGGACCTGCTGACTCATTATCACTTCCATTACTAGACCCATCACTTGTAGAGTTCCACAAGGAACAATTCTCTCACCAGTCCTTTTCAACAGCTATATAGAACCACAAGGTGAACTGGTCAGACAACATAAACTCAAAGTGTCAGTGATATGCAGAGGAGACACAGCTTTACCCATCCTATTCCTTCACCGCCACCACCACCACCAACAGCAAGACCCAATGCTTGGACAAGATCATCTGGTTGAAGCTGAACTCAAGCAAGACAGAAGTTATGGTGATAGTCAGAAGAAAACATTTTGAAGTGTTTACAGCCAGATTATATTTTCCTTTGGTTGAAGGTACACATCCACATTTGGTCTACCGAGTTCATAGTTAAGGAACACTCCTGGATTCCTCACTGATGCTAAGTACCCACACAGCCGCATCTTTGAGTAATGTTTTCTATCATTACAAAACCCTCCAATGCACAAACCTCTCCCCTGGGGAGAGAACAACCACATGACAGGTGTTAGTCATGTTCCTTAATACATTACTGGAAGATATTCGGATACTACCGTGAGAAGTGTGGGATAAAAACCTATACAGAATAGAATTGACCACGACCGATCCATTGGTGGTGGCAACAGTGGAAGCACCAGTAGTATAAACAAGATGTCAGTGGCTGCTGGTTTTTTAACCCACAGTGTCATTTAGACTTGCTCTGGGCATTTAGATGACAAGAGTGGTTAAAATGCTGTCAGCCACGTGCATCTTTTTTATATATTGCTATTTCCATTGTTGCCTCCATGAGGTAATTTTTAGGAAAACAATCATAGACATGGCCTTGCAAACTAAGTGCCAGGAGATTATGAAGCCTTCTGAACAAAGATGCACTCTATACAGCTCTTTAATGTTGTCCAGCCTTGATAGAGTATGTATTTTAGGAGGGCAGAGTTTGGCCTCCAGTATGTATTGTCAATTAATATGCATGAGAATAAAAGAATACATTTTGACTTTCAAAGACCAAGCTGAATTTGTAGGCTAGCAGTTAGAAAAAAAAAATATTTTTTCCCTTGTAAACTAAGCAAGGACGGTACACACACCTTGGAGATACAAACCTGGAAGGCCCACAATATCATTGTAACAAAGCCAATGTTAAGTGAAGAGCTAAAAACGGAATTCATGCAGAACATGGCGTCCAAGTACAGAAACGGTGATCCTCATCTACTTATAAAAATCTGGGGGAGGCTGCTCTAGCCAATCTGCCGCCCTGGGCAAAACTTCAGTGTGCCACCCCCTTCCTACCCTTTAGAACAGTAGTTTTCAAACTTCTTTTCTGGTGACCCAGTTGAAGAAAATTGTTGATGACCGCGACCCAACAGAGCTGGGGATGAGGGGTTTGGGGTGTGGAAGGGGCTCAAGGCTGGGGCAGAGGGTTGATCTGAGGGCTGCGGGGTGGGACTGGGAATGAGGGGCTCCTGGTGTGGGAGGGGACTCTGGGTTTGGGGGTGCTCAGGGCTGGGCCAGAGGGTTGGGGTGCAGGAGAGGGTCAGGGCTCTGGGCTGGGGGTGCAGATTCTGGGGTGGGGCCAGGCATGAGGGTTTTGAGGTGCAGGTGGGGGCTGTGGGTTTGGGGGAGGGCTCAGTGCTGGGGTAGGGGATTGGGACACGGGGGTGGATTGCGGGCTTACCTGTGGTGGCTCCCGGTCAGCAGGGATGCTAAGGCAGGCTTTTTGCCTATCCTGGCACCGCGGACCGTGCTGCGCCCCGGAAGCAGCCAGCAGCAGGTCCGGCTCCTAGGCGGAGGTACACAAGTGGCTCCACGCGGCTTTTGCCCACAGGCACTAGCCCCCCCCCCCCCAGCTCCCACTGGCCAGTGCGGAGCCGATGCTTGGGGCAGCGCGCGAAACCTAAGAGCCGGACCTGCTGCTGGCCACAGTGTGGCGTCAGAACAGGTAGGGACTAGCCTGCCTTAGCAGGGCAGCACTGCCAACGGGACTTTTAATGGCCCAGTCTGAGATGCTGACCAGAGCCACCGCGATCCAGAGCCTTACATTCCACGACCCAGTACTGGGTCGTGACCCACAGTTTGAAAACCACTCTAGAACAGAGCTTCTCTACTGAAATAATGGATCCAGGATTTTGGTTGAAGTGGGGGCAAGTACCTAGTCACAGCACCACGCATTGTGGGTTTGGCCCAACTGCCCCTCCATCGTGATGGAGGAACATCTGGGCCAAATTTGAGTGAGTGGCCTTGTGACCTGGTGCACGGGGTCATGGTGTCACTCAGTTTTGGTCCAGCTGCCCCAGGAAGTTGCCTAGTTTGCCTATAGCTGGAATAGCCCCTGAGCTCTGATATGCAAGATATTAAAAAAAAAAAAAAAATTATGGTACTGACAATTCTATGTTACAAATCCTTTTCTCTGGAGTTGCCCTATCCAGATTATTTTCCCTCTTTTAATAGCTGTTTTCCTACATTGAGAAAATCTAGGTAAAGCGGACCTTGAACATAACTATTAAAAAAGTGCAAAGTGGAAGATGACTGGCTGCAAGAAAGCTAAGATCAGTCACCACACAAAGCAAGCTTCATCTATTCGGCAAATGCACAAAACTAAGGAAGTCTTCAGTTAAGTATTGAGTATCTGCTAAATACCATTGAGGCACAATGGGAGTAGTAGTGCAGCATTAAGAAAACCATAGTTAGTAGCTAACAGGATTTAAAATACCTGTTTTTGTATGTAAATACCTTAGATTTGTATTTGGCAGAGACACTCAGCATTAGGTGAATATAATTATTTGTTAATGTTCTTAGCAATGAAAATACAAATGTTGTGAAATAAATGTTGTTGCTATAATTACTGTTATTTCTTTCCCCAACCTATTTGGGAAAATTCTTTTTTTTTTTTTTTTAAATCTGGAAGAATTATTATGGAATAAATCCTTTACTAAATTATAGTAAAATATTCAATTCAAAAATTTACTTTTAGTACTTAATTTCATTCTTATAAGTGGAGGGGTGCCAAATAATTCCCTCTAATTTGGTAAATATTTGGCCCATTCTTTCTACGAAAGTTTTCAGTTCAAAGTAATTTAAAAAAAAAAAAATGCATAAACCCTTGTTACTATGGATTTTTAACTTAAACACCACGACTACCTTAACTGTAGCTTTACACTGACAGCAAAAACATTCAGGAGATGAGAAAATTGCTCTCCCTGTATTTGAAACAGCAGTGTTGCACTATAAGAGAAATCATGACTCTTAAAACAGTAGCTATTTACTACTAGTTGCAATGATTATCAGATTTGAACATGTATGTATTTAAGCCTACCTGTTTCAGTGTCCCAGAGTTTAAGGTACCGGTCATATGCTGCACTAAGAAACTGAGTTCCAGCATTGTTAAAGCAGATGTCTCGAACTGCTTTACTGTGCCCTAAAAGATAAAAAGAAGAATTAACTCTTTACCCCCGATGCTAGGAATTAGGATTTTCTGGAGAATGTACAGATAGAATGCAGATAAACCACAATACTAATGGTCAATTACAGCTTTTAATTACACTCTCTGGTAACACAGAAAACTACTAGAACTTATCTAAGAAAATCTTGTAAATTTAGTTCCAGCAGACCAATGCAACTGGAAAAGTAACAGTGCCTCCTCCTAAAGGCCGTTATGAGATTTGAAAATAAAGCCACTGGGAATTACCTCTGCAAAGAGACTGACTGCAACACGGTGGAAAACTCTAAAACTTCTCCAGATGAAACATAGCATACCTTTAAAAATAAACATCTATTTGAGGAATAAGACTGACCACAGGAGGCCTCCCAGCACTAGGAAAATCCTCCATTGCTACACCACCATAGTTGCAGGCCCAACAGCTATTAGTTACAGGGCTCATACAGCGACTGCCACTTTTATTACTGTATTGTCTAAGCCTGTCCTTAACAAGGTTATGAGATGCAGTGGCAAAACATCAACTCCCTCTAGTGGTGAGAATGCAACAGCAGGGAATTTCCCAATGCAATCTAGTGCAGACAGCCAGATAGAAGGTACTTTAGAACTGCATTGACAGAAGGGTTTTTTTTGGGAACAAGTGAATCTTAACACTTAACTAGCCCAATATCTAAATCGTCTGAGGATGGGATAAGTGCCAGGATGGTAACAGAAAGTTTAGATGACTAGTTTTGTTGAAATTCATATTAAAAGTCTGTCCTCCCCAAAGCAATTTATTTAAATTAAAAGATTTGTTTTGTCTGCATATTCTAGACATCTTAAAATGTGATGCAGCTGATCTCTCCACTGCACTGAAATAACATGTATTACATTACAAATATGATGCACAAGTAGCACCTCAAAATCCACTATTGCTTCAAAGATTGTCGTGGACATAGTTAAAGCATTAACATCTAAGACAAAAAAGTAAGGGAGAATCAAGGACTGAACACTATAGAGGAATTCTATGAAGAGAATGCCAACTGCTGGGCACAGAAAAATTCTGGGATGGCAGCAATAGCAAGTGGGTAAATAATTTTGGCATGCTTAAATTAAATCCCCTGTGGAATATGGGAAATATTTAGGTCAGGAAGGTGTGTTGCTCAGGTAGAATCATCTCCCCTGCCTTGCAGAATAATTCTGGTTGGCCATTGTAGCAGACTTATAGGGGCCCTACATTTTAGCTTACACACACTTTTAAAATAAAATACAGCAGGTGAATCTGATTCATGAGAGGAAAGTTCTGAAACCACAGTTCAAAGAGAAGAGTCTCTTCAGAGAGATCCTTTTCTGAGGCATCAGTTTAGCCAATCTGCTTGATGCTGTGGGTACTAGGAACATTGATAAAAGGGCACTTCAAATGACAGTACATCATTTTAGAAGTGTTTCCACTTCAAGAGAAAAACTGCTGCTCATAAGCTGCAGCAAAGACTGCTAGAAAGCTCACATTTCTCTCTCTCAATCCTCTATAAAAGTTCTCAATTACAAGGAAAATATTGGACTTGTTCCATTTTTATATTTAAAAGGAGGCCTGAACAGTTTTTATGAGAAGTATTTCTCTGTTCCTTTTGCATTAGAAATTTAGTTCTTGTCTAGCCCAGAAGATAAGACCTAGTTATGTGACGACATCACAATAGTTAATTTTAGCACACCCAAAAGTGTGCTAGGTACCTCACAGTACAAGGAGACACTACTTCTACTCTGAACATACCGTCTAATTTCAGACATGAAGTATTGACGGGAGGAGTAGGTAACAAAAAATAGGGATCTATCCGATCCATTTCTGGTAATGACTGATAACTGATTGACGCAGTACACTAATATCTTGTTTTTATGGTCTAGAAGTCTTCAGTGCCAATACTAAATCATGTGGATTAAAAACAAAATAAGGTCATGCACAAATGCAGCCTCTTCAGCTTTCATGCCAACACCATATTGAAAAGCTGACATTTTTCTCAGATGCCTACATGTCTTCTGTGGCACTGACACCCTCCTCCCCAAAAATCACAAAGTAATTAAATCTACTTTGGCGGGGAGGTGGGGAGGAGGGGAGAGGAGACAAGGAAAGAAGGAAGTTGTTTTAAATGTATATTAAAGAGTTCAGTAAAAGAGGTTACCAATAAATGTTCGTAAGCATCTTCGTTCACCGTAAACCTCCCATAGCTTGAGGGGGAAAAAAAAAAAAAAAGGAGACAGAAACGTTAATTTCTGCACCACATTCTTATTAAATGAAAGTTTAACTACAGATGTATGAGACACTATGTGAGAATTTTGATCACAACTAACCTATCTTGAAATTCAGAAATAATGTGAACATTTGTCACAGAATTTCTGCAACTATCTCAACAGTATGCAAGGGTGAACTAAAATGACATTTCATTTTGCAATAAGAAATTAAATGGCCCAGTTTCATAAACTCAGAGCAGGAAATTTTCAGCAAAAAATGTTTTGCTATCAACATTTGTCCCAGCTATAAAAATTTAGCTTTACATAAAATTGTCTTTTACCAAGTGATAGCAGCAGCAAAGGTAAGCTTAAGGACCTGTGACCTTCACAACCTAATTGGATTAGCATTTCAATGCTATTAAGTACCTATACTGTGCTAACACCCAAATTGTTTTAGGCATTTTACATACACACATGAAGCCAGAGTGCCTGCCCCAAAAGGCTTACAATTAGGGCTGTCATGCGATTAAAGTGATTTATCCTGTTAAACAATAATTGAACACCATTTATTTAAATATTTTTGGATATTTTCTACATTTTAAAATGTATTGATTTCAATTACAACACAGAATAGTGTTCAGTGCTCATTTGAGATTTATTTTTGATTATAAATATCTGCACTATAAAAAACAAAAGAAATGGTATTTTTCAATTCACCTAATATAAGCACTATAGTGCCATCTCTTTATCATGAAAGTTGAACTTACAAATGTAGAAGTATGTACAAAAAAATAACTCATTCAAAAGTGAACAATGTAAAACTTTAGAGCCTACAAGTCCGCTCAGCCCTACTTCAGCCAATCGCTCAGACAAACAAGTCTGGTTAAAATTTGCAGGAGATAATGCTGCCCGCTTCTTGTTTACAATGTCACCTGAAAGTGAGCACAAGTGTTTGCATGGCACTGTTGTAGCCAGCGTCACAAGATAATTACGTGCCAGATGCACTAAAGATTTATATGTCCCTTCATACTTCAACATCATTCCAGAGGGCATGCTTCCATGCTGATGATCATGGGTGGTGCATGAACCGCCGGCTAGGGGAGGCTAGCCCCCAGCCCCACCCCTTCCAACCGAGGCCACGCTTCTTCCCCCGCCCCTGCACTGGAGCCAAGCTCCCCCACCCTCCGCCGGAGCCCAGAGCCGACCCCCTCACTGCAGCCAGTCCCATGGCTAGCTCTCCAGCCCCAAAAGAGCGCCAGGAGGGTGGGCAGCGCACAGCCCCAGCTTTCCCAGCTCTGGGACTTTGGCGGCCGGCCACAGCCTCCCCCGCTCCAGAGTGAAGAAGGGTGGGCGGCGCATGGCCCCAGTCTCCCCAGCCCTGGAGCCTTGGAAGGTGGGTGGTATGCGTCCCCAGCTCCAGAGTGTGGGAAGGAGGGCAGCGTGCAGCTCCAGCCCCAGCGGAGCACTGGGGGACTGGAGCCGGAGGACTGGAGCCACACACAGGGAGTGGTCACGGCAGAGGGCGGGTTCATGCCTGGCTGTTTGGGGAGACAAAGCCTCCCCCCAGCCTATGAAATCCGCTGCCCGTGCTGATGACGGGTTCTGCTCAATAATGATCCAAAGCAGAGTGGACCGATGCATGTTCATTTTCATCATCTGAGTCAGATGCCACCAGCAGAAGATTGATTTTCTTTTTTGATGGTTCGGGTTCTGTAGTTTCCGCATCCGAGTGTTGCTCTTAAGACTTCTGAGAGGAACGAGGTGTGGAGCATGCTTTCAGATTTTGGATGGCACTTCAGATTCTTAAACCTTGGATGGAGTGCTGTAGCTATTTTTAGAAATCTCACATCCGTACCTTTTTTGCATTTTGTCAAAGCTGCCATGAAAGTGTTCTTAAAACGAACAAGTGCTGGGTCATCATCTGACACTGTTATAACATGAAATATATGGCAGAATGCGGGTAAAACAGAACAGGAGACATACAATTCTCCCCCAAGGAGTTCAGCCACAAATTTAATTAACACATTTTTTGAGCATCATCAGCATGGAAGCATGTCCTTTGGAATGGTGGCCAAAGCATGAAGGGGTATATGAATGTTTAGCACATCTGGCATGTAAATACCTTGCAACGCCAGCTACAGAAGTGCCATGCGAACACCTGTTCTCACTTTCAGGTGACATGGTAAATTAGAAGCAGGCAACAGAATCTCCCGTAAATGGAAACAAACTTGTTTGTCTTAGCAATTGGCTGAACAAGAAGTAGGACTGAGTGGACTTGTAGGCTCTGAAGTTTTACATTGTTTTGTTTTTGAGTACAGTTATGTAACAAAAAAATTCTACATTTGTAAGTTACACTTTCATGATAAAGAGATTGCACTACAGTACTTGTATGGGGTGAATTGAAAAATACTATTTCTTTTATAATTTTACAGTGCAAGTATTTGTAATCAAAAGTGTGTATATATATATATATATATATATATATATATATATATATATATATATATATAAGTGAGCACTGTATTGTAATATAAATCAATATATTTAAAAATGTTGAAAAACAGCCAAAAATATTTTAAAAATTTCAGTTGGTATTCTGTTTAACACTACAATTAATTTTTTAAAGCCTGATTAATTTTTTTTTAGTTAATCGTGTGAGTTAACTGCAATTAATCAACAGCCCTACTTACAATCTAAACATAAAAACAGATGAGAAATGAGGGAGAGGAATACAAAACACAGTACATGCAGCGTAGGCAGGGTGGTGATAGGCATCTATTTAACACACACGCAACCAAGTTGCTGCAGAAACCTTAAGTTTTGCACTTCCTGACTTTATTTAACTGTGATCTTTATATTGCATTAAAATAGTTTCTGCATTATTTATTTGACATTCAAAGCAGGTAGATATGGCTGCGATTGACAACTTAACTATTTATTTCTACGCAGAACAAAGAAACTAATTCAAACCATTTCTGGGAGAAAAACTATAATGTAGGTCCAGTATCAGGGGGTAGCCGTGTTAGTCTGTATCTACAAAAACAACAAGGAGTCTGGTGGCACCTTAAAGACTAACAGATTTATTTGGGCATGAGCTTTCGTGAGTAAAAACCTCACTTCTTCGGATGCATCCGAAGGTTTTTACTCACGAAAGCTCATGCCCAAATAAATCTGTTAGTCTTTAAGGTGCCACCAGACTCCTTGTTGTTATAATGTAGGATAACTATTTGACAATTTTTAGCCCGATACCTCTGTTTAAATTTGTCTCAAACCCTGGAAAAGTAGATGTTCTAACAGAAATTAGACTCAGTATTTAAATGCTGTGAATGCAACATTTGTATGAAGTGAAGGTATATCAGAAACAACTCACTTTAATTTTACAGTCCATGGAGCAAGATAGCAATATGTGGCCAGAGAGTGGAAACAACCTGACTGCACTGACACCCTGTAAATAAGAACATAAATGATTAAGAAACAGCAAATTGAGCATGTGGATTTTTTTCCTAGCTCATTTTTCCTCTTTTCTAAAATATTTCGATGAAATCTAAAACACAACCTTTTCAGAAATGTGAAAGATTGAAGAGGAGCCTGTACAATCTCCTGCTCCTTTAACACAGGAATGTATTTTAAACAATTGCTCCTACTGAATCACCAGGGGGCAATCTTGAGTCACTGCAACCGTTGTGTGCATGCTCCCTTCCCCTCCCACACTGACACCCACCTACACCATTACCATGGCAGCCCTTGGCAAAGAAATACAAATTGTGGGTTTGGAACGTTAGCTTTGACAAAAGAAGAACACAGAGCTCTCCCCCCTGCCAATCTGACCTCTTCATAATATACCCAGTTCTGCACAATCGTGATTACAATCCTCTTTATACTACAATTCTGTGACCAGGATCTGGGGCCTCTCTAAGCAGCCTCCTGGGGTCACTTCAAACTCAGGCCTCTTGCATGACAACAACTTCAACAACACAGGCCCTGACCCTGCAAACACTAAAGGCCATTTGTAACTTTACTCAGGTGAGCAATCCCAGCTGCAATCAGATTTTTAAACAGATATGTATGTGGAAAAAAACCCCAAAGACTTTCAGATACACAATACTTTACATCATTTTATTTTACAGCATCCTGATTTCCGGATGCTGGTTTCCTACAAAAAGCTTATTCTATTACAGATACCTAAACAGAGCAAGGGAGTTCATAAACATACTATGTTGCATATGAAGTTTGAAACATCACGAATACAAGGAAACTAAATCTTGAACTCAGAACGGGAGAAGGAAGTGAAGGAAACACTGATTCAGATAGTATTTTAAACACACTTGAAAACTATTCCTGTTTATTTATACAGCCTCCCAAGCCTGCTTAGTGCTCAACAAACAAAAGAGGTACCAAGTTGACAGATACAAAACCAAAGTTGTATTGGCAAACTTTTCCCACTAAAATTTGCACATGTAAACACAGATAATTGTTCATATATGAACCATCTGCATGTGTAGTTTTCTGATGAGTAAGCAACAGCTCCACTTAGAGTACACACAATGTATGAGACAAACCTATCTTTTCTTCAGTATTAGGGTTATTCAATGTTATAAAAGATTTGCAGGGGATTTTAAGAGGTACCACGGAAATCAGTGCATGGAACACAGTGGGGTGAAAAAAAGATTTCCTCATAAAAAGATTAACTACTCAATAGGACTCCAATAGTGCAGCTCTACAGGGAGCAGTAATGGTGGAAGTGCTAGTGTAGACAGAATGCAGGCATTTTTACCTTCCAACTATCTTCACTGAACAAGATTAGCAGACTTGGTGGTAAGAAATTCTGCAGTTGGTCTATATAAGCTCTCCCACTACTGCTACCATAAATGTGCTGGTGCAGGAAAAAACCCACAATGAATGAATGAAAATCCTAGCCCCGCTGATGTCAAAGGGAGTTTTGGCACTGACTTCCATGGGGCCACGATTTTCACCCAAGATTTCTCAAGTTCAGAATTATGCAAAAAGCCAGACACAACAGCTCCAAAAGGAGGCAGAAACTGTCCAAATCATTACAACGTTAATCTTTACCACCCCATTGAGATGTCAACATCTCAATGCTGCCCCTTTCAGCAGAAAGGCACAGCTCATGTGCTTCTCTCTCTTAGGGCCAAAGCCCAAAATATCCTTAGCTGCCACGATATCTAGCTTGCTCTTTCCCTGCCCTCCTGCAAAAGCTTAGTTATGCATTGTCAGTATAAAAAGTTTGGCATATTAAATACTGAAATTGTGGGACCTCTCTAGAAAAAGAATCAAAATACATAGGGGCCACTGCGCTACTTGCATCTTCGTTTTCATAGATTATTCATTTGCACTGTTCATTTTTCAAGTGTAAATGATTCTACATCATTTCCAGCCTGCTGCACCAAAATGCTAGAGATTCTAAGAACATGGCCCCAGAATTCAGGCCCAGCTGATCACAGAATATACCAGGCCTTGATAATAGTTTCTTCTTAGTGCAGATATTCAACACAATTAACACAATGTCATGTTTAAGCACATTTAACATGTTTAGGATAGTACCTAATGACCATGCATGAATGAGGAACATATACCTTCTGCTAAAGCTGGCTCATTTTACTGGATGAGATCCAAGATAGAGGATAGCAGCCAGTAGATTAAATGCCTAGGGATTAAACATTAGGAGTCTCCAGAGTCTGCCTTGAGTTGAAAGCTCTGGGTAAGGAATGTGCCTTGAATTTTATCATAAACTTAATTCAACTTGGGCTCAGATGCATTATCGGCAAAATCAAATTGCAATGATGAGGGCCCAACTCTGAAAAATACCTGCCTCTGATTCAACAGCTTCTGTCTAGTAACAGCAAACTAAAGGGGCTTCTTCAGAGTGCAGTTGTCCTACTACACATGGCAGAGACAGCCTCTGAAAATTAAGGGTATGTCTACAGTACAAAATCACGTCAACCTAAGTTATGTGAAAGTACAGCCACCACAATAATTAAACTGCTTTTGCACGTCCACACTACGTGCCTTGTGGGTGGTGCATGTCCCATCAGGAGCGCGTGGACCAATTTCACTGTTAGTGTGGGGCATTGTGGGATAGCTCCTGAAAGTCAATCTAAGCAACGCAGTTTCTACACTGACACGGTGTCGACCTAACTACATCAATCTAAGCACTGTCTCTCTTGCAGAGGTGGAGTTATTAAGTCAGCGTAGCGGTCAAGTTACATTTCAGCATAGACGCTTACAGAGTTAGGTCAACGTAAGCTGCCTTGCATCGACCTAACTCCGTAGTGTAGACCAGGGTTAAGGTCCAGACATTTTAAAGTTTTATTTAGACTGAAACCAACACTCTGAATTTCACCCAGAAAAGACATCAGCAACCAATTTACAGGTCAGAACAGTGTGCCACATCTGAAGTCTATACTACCAAAAAGACAAGCAGATCCAGTCTGCACTATATGGACCTGTTAAATGGTCTTCAAGGCTAGCTCTAGATTAGGCATTACAGCAGACCAACCATTTGGTAATAAACACATGTTAATCAGAATAAAAGCTGCATCTAGAAGGGATGGACAGGTGCAATATCCTGGCCAGCTAGAAGTGAAAGAGTTGCTGGCCATTCTCATTTGGGTGCATGGAGAACAGTCTAGTAAGAACCTGAGATTTCAAGCCACTCCGATGATTGTAAAAAAATAAACCAGAATTCAAGGAGCAGTTAAATAGTTCTTTAAAATGTTTCTCCTCCTCCTCCCAGCTTCAACTCAGGTTTCTCTGGATTGAGCCTAAGTGAGCTGGCTTTTACCCAGGACTCTATCTCTAAGAGCTCCTGGCAAAGTAGAGAATCCTTCTGTAATTGATATTTAATGTCACTGACTTTGTGACATCATACATAAAGTCTAAATAACTAGGGGGCTGCACACTTCATAGCTTCTGTAGGCTGAGCTCACTGCACACACAAGGGGCTCCTTGCATCCCTCCCACAAGCTCCCTGGGTGATACCCTCCCTCTCTTTGAGGGATTCCCCACACCTTCCACATCAGTGCTTAGGTCAGTGTAATTTTTGTCACTCAGGCGGTGGCTTATTCACATCCCTGAGCGACACAAGTTATACTGACATAAGTGGTAGTGTAAACATAGTGTTGATGAAGGAGGACTTCTGCATAAGAAACTGTAGTCAACAACTACATTGTGGGAAATCTTGTGATGTTACTGTTAATACCATGAAACTGTTTTTGATGTGAAAATTTGTAACATAATTCCCTAACAAGGGCAAAATTTTCATGATCCTCCAGAATTAAACCTAATTTGTTCACGTACTAGTGTATGGGTGAAATCCTAGTCCCACTGAAGCTAGTGGGAGTTTTGCTATTGACTTCCTGGGGACCAGGATTTCACTACATATGTGCAAAACCTGCAATTGTGCATGCTAACTGGTAAATGAACAAATACACAATTTGAGTATGCAAATACCCAATTTGTTTATGCACAATTTTGGAAACTCCAGAAAATTTGTCTTGAATGAGCCTGGGTCCGTTATTTTATAAATAAGGATAAGGGGGGGAGGGATAGCTCAGTGGTTTGAGTACTGGCCTGCTAAACTCAGGGTTGTGAGTTCAATCCTTGAGGGGGCCACTTAGGGATCTGGGGCAAAATCAGTACTTGGTCCTGCTAGTGAAGGCAGGGGGCTGGGCTCGATGACCTTTCAAGGTTCCTTCTAGTTCTAGGAAATAAATATCTCCATAAATTTAAAAGCTACTTAGCCACAAAGACAAAAATTTACATTATGAAAAAAGAAAAACCTCATTTGCAAAACAAACAATATTCCTTACCTTTGTATGTCCAGACCATACATGGAGCTGTTTCTTTGGGAGATAGCATTTCTCAGGGGGCACTGTAGAACGGAGATTAACGCCAACATCCTGAGGAACATGAAGATAGGATCTTCCCTGGTAGTCATACATTTCTTTGACTAACAAAAAAAACACAAAGTACTATGAATTGCAGGGAACCTGTAGTTTCAAAGGTTACAGACTTGGGAAGTACCAACCATCACATACAATTAAGATTAAGAATTCAATAGAAGACAGTAGTACTGTTCTGAAAAGTAACCAAAAATTGCTCTTTGGATTTCTACATATATTGTGTCCCAGCCATTTGATATTAAATAGAGACTGGGAATGGCTGAGCCATTACACACATTGAATCTATTTCCCTCATGTTAAGTATCCTCACAGCTTCTTGTCAAACTGTCTTAAATAGGCTATCTTGATTATCACTACAAAATGATGATAATTTTTTTCTCCTGCTGACAACAGTTCGTCTTAATTAATGAGCCTCTTAGAGTTGGTTGGGAAACTCCCACCTTTTCATGTTCTCTGTATGTATATATATCTTCTCACTATATGTTCCATTCTATGCATCCGATGAAGTGGGCTGTAGCCCACAAAAGCTTATGCTCAAATAAATTTGTTAGTCTCTAAGGTGCCACAAGTACTCCTGTTCTTTTTGGGGATACAGACTAACACGGCTGCTACTCTGAAATCTGTTTGGGTTCTGAACATTAAGCTTTTTTGCCATGGCTTGTTTATCACCAACAGTGATAAAGATTCCACATACCAAACGGGGCTCTCACTTAGGGCTCAATCCAACTCTTTTTAAATCAATGGGGTTGTTTCAAGAGGAGTTGAAGTCAGTCCCTTACCCCTGAGCAATCCTTCAGTGAGGCTGCACAGAAATAACTGATGGCAACTTGGGAGCAATTTATATTTCCAACTAGCCCTGTGTATGGACTATAGTGCATCAACTGAATTGTTAACGGGTCAGATAAAGATCCAATTCCCCCTCACAGAACTGTTGGTCAGCCCGACTAACAGCAGTAAAACTAGACCACCCCACTCCTAAAACCACCAGCATCAATCAGATACAACTGAAAACACAGAGGAAGCAGTCATCTAAGAAAGAAACTGTCATATTTAGGCAGTGATGTTTCAGAGAATACCCAACACTTCGACATTAGCGACTAAGGAGATAAACCTGTGCGATGTAAAGATAAGTATTTTTTAATTTCTAGATTGTCTCATGGGAGCATTTTTGAGGCAACATTAAGTTGTTTGAGTGACCTGAACTGTCTACTTGCATATTACTGAATATTTTAGGTAATTTAATACAATGGAACGTTAATTTGGAATTTCCATGAAGTTCGTGTTTTGAGAACAATAATGTGTTCCTTAAGGGTATTATGTCTGACTATTTTAGATCCATTCTACCTTAAACTCTAGGTGAAGTCTTTTCGCATGGGAATAAGTTATCAATAATTTAATAAAAGATACAGTTAGAGAACAGAAGCACTGATGACTTTCTGATCATAAGCTTGTTTTTGCAGACATCCATCATTTACAGCTGAAAAGTACAGAATAAGCAGTCCTAACATTTATTCCCTGCTGAAACTTCCTCTGGGAAAACAGAGGGGAAAAAAATCACTAGATACAAAATATCACATCTATTTGTCCTTTATTATTCACTTTGTTGAGTAAGTGTTATGCTATTGACATACCAGGGTCATGACAAATACTGTAAGTCATAAATGTAAGTGATACAGCTCTTTCCTTTTCCTATTATATGACTATGAGAAAAGAAGGAATTAGCAACAATGAAGGAAGATTCCCGATTTACAAATTACTCTCTTTCATTAATACAATTAAGGCCCTATGCATGCAAAACCATCATTGAAATGATTGGGTATTTCGCCTGCTTAGGGCTTTGGGCTGAGGCCCTAAGTAAATATTTTTATGTAAAGATCCAAACTTTCAATATGCAGCAACTCTACTTGGCTAAACAATTATTCACAACATGACAGCAAGAAAATTGCATAAAATAGACTAAGAATAAAATTTAAGTGACTGTCTAATGTTTAATATATAATCTGTTACAGCATGAACTGTAATCCAAAGTATTACTAGCAGATACTAGATCAAGGCATAAGCCTGAACTTGCATCAATTGATTAGTGAAGTATTAAATCTGCAACGAGGCAGAACCCAAAACCCTAAAGATTTCATTTTGTAAAATAGTGAATGGCAATTTGAAGGTGACACTGCCACACTACTCTGAGCAATACAAACTGGCACTAGTTCAAATTTTCCCCCTTACTGAGGTTTCCTTTTTCTGATAATTTAAAAACATTTCAGTTAAGCTTGGTCATGAATATGGCTATTCCCTGCAGGACCTCTCTCCCCCTGCTCCTAGTTCCTCTATCTTAGACTTTGTCTATACTAGGGATGCTTTACCGGTACTAGGTCCTATCATGGATGCAGCTATACCAGCACAACTGCACTTGGTACCGGTAAAACTCCCCCCCCCCCCCCCCTGAAAGAAATAGGCTATACCTGTAAAAATGCAAATTTGCTGGTATATCTGCATCCACACTAGGAGCTTTTGTCAGCACAGATACGTTGGTCAGATATCACACCTCTTCAAAAGTCTATAGTGTAGACACAGCCTACTGGAGAATAACTCCTTTTATAGTTCTGTATTGGAGCTAATGGATTCACATAGTATAGCTACCAGAGTGAGTCAGCGGTATAGCTGACATGAAGTCACATGATATTATCCTGGATGATGAATGTAGCAGAAATTAAAGCTGACTAAAATGGCATTACCATGCAAGATAGTCTTCTCCTCTCCAGGTTTATCATCTTCATGTTTGCCCTTCTTCTGCCTCTTTGCTGTTATTTCATCCAACTCTTTCTGCTCTTCCTAGAAAAACAAAATACAGTCTAGACTTTTAAAAAGCCAAAAAGCCAAAACTGATACATTAATTTTAGTAAATAAACAATGTACTTGTTAAATACGAATATTAGAAATATTTTCCACATAGGAAAAAAGCCAATTACAAAAAGTAAAATTTTAACCGAAGCCAGAGCAGCTTAGAAAGTTATACACACTCTAGAAAGAATTTAAAAACAACGCATTCTACTCTTGCTTATAGGCTATAGCAAAGGCTCTCTCTACACTACAGCTTATATCAGCATAATTTAGGTCACTCGGGGTGTGAATAAACCACTCCCCAGAGTGATATAAATTACACTGACATAAGCGCTGATGTGGACAGTGCTGTGTCAGTGGGAGAACTTCCCCAACATAGCTACCTCCTCTCATGGAGATGGTTTTATTATGCTGAGGGGAGCGCTCTCTCCCATTGGCATAGAGCGTCTTCACCAGACGCGGTGCACCTGTGCCACTGCAGCACTGTATGTGTAGACAAGCCTTAAGTATCCATGATTGAAGAGAGGCAAGCCTGGTCTTTTTTCCTACTAAAGAATATTTCTTGACTATTCTTTTTACCTAGATGCTTCTGTTACCATACAGCAGCTACCCTCAGGCCAAAAAAATAAATACAAAATCTCTTCTAAAGCCACTGTCCAAATTTTCAAACACACAGCACTTAAAGCACTATGTTCAAATGTATCATTGCCACAGTGCATTTGGTCTCCACTGGTCTATACTGGTGAAGTCACAAGTTTTCTTCCATACCTAGGTCTCTGCCATGGTATGCCACTGTGTTGCTAAATTCCTACCCAATACACTTTAAACAACGCTCACTTCTGAGGGCTTGGCTACTTCTTTCTCATCCACATATTTTGCCCATGGTCCCAGGAAGCCATCAATATTAGATGCATCGTTCTCTTTGAATTTCTTCCTTTTTTCTATTTTCTTTTGTCCTGTTTCAAATACTGTTAAACCTGCAGGAAGAAACATAACACTATAGACACTGACGTTTATGCAACATTTAACGTCAAGAACACAAGTCACTGTATTTTCAGTATAGAAACACCAAGTAATATCAGAAGGGAAGAGGTCTTCAGGATCACAATGCTGCTTCACTAACCTACTTATGACTGTAGCTAATTTAATCCAAAGTAACGAGAAGATGGGTAGGCTGTAAGATTCTAGGTATGGATGGATGGATGGTTGTTATAAGTTACTTAATCATGCATGAGTCAAAATACATGTGAAGTCCACAAAAATATATTTATCATTACTCCTTTGCAGCCATATGAACACAGTGACTAGGCATTTTTAATTGTTTCACACTTTGCACTCTGTAAAGTTTGGAAAAATTGAGTCCAGACATCTTGACTTCCCTGAAAACTAAGCTTCTCTATTCCACGACCAGATTTTTTTTTTTCCGGACCACTTGCTAGAGAAATAATTAGAAACCCCAGTCATCTGCCCACTCTTCCTTCCCCACTTCATCCCAAGCATCTTTCAAGTCTCACACTGAGCTGCACACAGTCACTAACCTACCGGGAGTGCTAAGCTCTTTACATTTACAAAGTAAAGTTTGTGTTTTCAGAATTTCATCATTGCAATATACAAACATTAAGAAAAATATTGAGGGAAATCAAAGTGACAGTGAGTTTTAGACATTAAAGTTTAGATTATGCATTAGTTGTACAAAACCCTTCATAGGATGATATATTTTAGTGATTTTTAGAATAATGTGTACACTCAGAAATCCTAAACATTTGCTGCATATGAATCAGAAAGTGACACTGCCTATAAACAAAAGGGAAAGAGCCAGTGTACTGTCAAAGCAAACAAACAGTACACCTTATAAATAAAATTAGCGTTTTTAAAGACTTTACGTTAACTACAGATGTTATTAGTAACAGGTTAAGTTTTAATTTTAAGTACGACTTTTATCTTGACTGCCTCTCTCCCCAATGGAATTGTTATGTGAAAGGAACTCTAAAATCCTCAACTGCACTTTTAAAGGAGAAAGTGAAATTAAAGCCTTTTAAAAACATTATTTGAAAATAACGTAATGAATAAGCTACAGCAATATGTATTAATTAAACATAGGAACAAATCTCAGGCTATACGGAGGGAAGATGTTACTAATGAGAAGGTGTTTACATGAGCAGAATTTCAAATGTAAAGAAACCACTTTACTAGAACTAAAAACATTTAATATGTTACATCAAAGTAGTAATTACAGGCTCTTCTGCCTCTGGATGAAAATCTTGCCACTGGGCTACCTTTTTCTTTTGGGGTGTGTGGGGAGAACAGCTCCATTTTGCTAACTATTGATAACACAAAGTTGCAAACAGAAGTGTTAAGGCAAACTGGCGTATACATCATTTATCAGCTTACCCCGCATCACTGAGTAGTATGATACAGCTGATTAACCTACTTTAAGCAGCTATTGCAATGCAGGAAAAGTACAATTTTAGCACAAAGCATGATGGAATAAGGATGACACTACAGCTCAATTCACTCCAAAAATACATACCTGTTAAGTCATTTGTATATGAAAAAAATGTTCTATTCTAATGTCAAATCATAATCTGAAATCTTGTGTTAGAAAAAAATCAAGACAACTATTAAAAAGATTCACATTCCAGAAAAAAAACAATGAGGAACACCCTCCTCCCCCCAAAAACTTTTCTTAACCTGACCATGGAAGGGAAACTACAGTTCATTATTGAGTTTAAAAAAAAAAAAAAAAAAATTCATCCTAGACTTCTGGTCTAAGGAGCATCTCTCTGACACATCATCACAAACCTTTATTAATAATTTCCTAGCATCTCACGATAGCCTATTATTTGTTTTCTATAAAACAAACAACAGAACAGAGTGCCATTAACACCATTTTGTTTTATATCCAATTTGACATTACTTACCTTGATTTTTTTCAGCTTCTTCTACAGAACCAATGTATTTAGTAGCAACGTCCTGAGTATCTAGAGAGGGATCTAATGCATAACCTATAATAAAAGCAGAAATACCAGCTGTTAGCTGAAATTTTTGCTCCGCATATGTTCCCAGTGACTGATTCTCCTCTTTGATCTCAGAGGACCTTTGCCCCAATATATCTTCCTCAAAGCCCTATATTTAAGATATCTTCCTAAGTCAAGAAGGACTGAATGAAATACGCTTTGAAGTCCATCAACTTTTCTCCCAGCTTAGCTACTGGATTTACTGCAGAGCATTGCCTGGTGCTCGCTTCCCACTAGAGTCTGAGCGTGTTGCTTCCAGAGCGCTCAAACCTCTTACAAGTTGAAGCAGTCATGGTCAAGTTATTGAACTCAGCCATGTGCTAACGTACCGAGTGCTAATCTCAGGAACAGCCCTAAAACTAAACTGTTACAGCAATGTATTAATTTTTAAATTTGTACCATTCTGCATAGATACACAACGCGCATCCAAGAAATGCAACATGATAGTACATATTGAATTAAATAACTGGGAATGTGGTGGGAAGAACACAAGTAGATGGCACAACCTTTAATGTTATAGTAAAGATAAATAATTAAATCTAGTTTTTATGGAATAGGTGCACAGAATATTTACGATCACTAATGCCATTTTTTTTAGAAAGAGTGCACCCTTGTGGACATATAATGAATTTTAATTAAATATTTGAATGGGACAGTGTCCGTTGAAGACTCAAATAAGACCTCAGAATTCAGATAATTAAATCAAGAAAGCGAAGATGACCAACAAAATCCCCAGATAAATGCTAGAGCAAACACCACCACGCAGCACTGTCACATGACTTGACATTTTGCAGATCCGCACAGAGAGTACCAGGACACTAGAAAAGTCTCTCCATGGATATCCCTGCACCAGCACAATTATTCCCCCCTTCTCTTGGGCAAAGTGCACTGGTTCAGCAACACTCCCACTCTGCTTCTTTTTTTAAATGCTGAAAGAGTCAATTGTTCTTTAAATGTCTAGAGGAGTCAGCAGAAGAGCAGAGCAAAGCAGCAGATCTACTTTTGGAATCAAGACTTGTGCTTTGGTGCTTTAACTCTGATCTGACCCTACAGAGCACTCTATACTACAATATAGGAAACTGAAATATAAATAAATCCCTTTGTGATCAAATATGAAGCTCCATCATGCCTGTGTAATAACTTAGTAAAAATTATTGCAAGTTGTTACACAGATTATCTAAATGTTATACTATCATGTGATCAACGCAATCAAGCTGAACAGACATTGCCAATTAGATTTACAGGACAACTGCCTGCTGTTACTGAGCCAGTCATCTAATGGGCTCCTCTAAGCTATAAGATTTCTGTTATTAAAGCAGAGATTCTACTTTGGATACATGTCAAAATCAATGCAGTGGTTTCTTTGTCCTCGAGCTATATTAGCACCATCTCTGGGACTCATTTGTTCAGTAGTGGGAGCAAGCCACTGAATGGAGCAACTGAGTCAAATTCAGGCTTCAGTGGGAGCCATGCCTACTTACAAGTAAGTTTGACATTGGTCCAGTATCTTTTCTTCTAGAAAAGCTTTTCTACTTTATAATGGGAAGTCTGCAGACTTCCCAATGCAGCTTCAACGGAAAGCATCCTTTTCTCCTACTGCGTTAGCGTGCTAGGCATTTACATGACCTGCCCTGACTCACATCTTTCCTTCAGTTGCAATTAAAACTAGAGACATCAAGATTATATGTTGACGTTGATTGGAAAGGCAGAATTCCACTCCACCTTATATCTGAAAAAAGTTGGGGGTAAATAAGCACAAACAAGCCTAATGCACATAACAGAACAATTACAGATAAATAAATCTCTTTAAAGATGCACTCATAGTAGATTACTTCACTCTTGCAGAATGAAACTCCAAGGATGCGTATACTGAAATTTTAAACAACCCCAACAGAATAGGCAATTGAAAGACCTGCCAAAGTGAACTGTACCTTGACAGTGACACTTGAATGCAAGGATAATATACTTCTAATAAGTGTTATGTGCACACACTGATAGAAACACTCACTTTCTCATACTCTTGGGCCCTGTAAAAATTACTAGCCAAATCTTACTCCTGTTTGGTGCTGGATCTGAGCAACAGTGCTTAGCGAACGTATTTAAAAGTTTTGCTTGTCCTTCAGACGTTACATGCACAATACTTTCTGAAAAACAAGCCCCTTTAAAGTATCTCAAGTTGGCCACCCAAAAATCTGAGGCACCCAAGATCACTAGTCACTTCTGAAAACTTAGGCATCAAACTACATTTATGAAAATAAGTGATTCAGATGTCTAATAACTAGCCACTTAGACCTGGTTCTCTGAAACAAGAAGCTACATCGAATAAGTCATATTCACTTTAATATCAAGCTAGTGGAGAAAGCCTTGCCAGGATGGGCATGAGGGCAAGGTGAAAATGTCGGGAAGATGATTGATGAAGTGGGCCTACACCTACATACTAGTTAGTTTGGGGAATTTACATCTTGCCAGCATATAAGGCAGGGGTAGGCAAACTTTTTGGCCTGAGGGCCACATCTGGATATGGAAATTGAATGGCAGGCCATGAATGCTCACAAAATTGGGGTTGTGGATCAGGAGGGAGTGAGGGCTCTGGCTGGAGGTGCTGGCTCAGGGGTGGGGCCAGAAATGAGGAGTTCAGGGTGCGGGAGGGGGCTCCAGGCTGGGGCAGGGAGTTGGGGTCCAGGGAGGGGTGTGTGTGAGGGTTTTGGCTGGCGGTGCGGGCTCTGGGGTAGGGCTGGAGATGAGGGATTTGGGATGCAGGAGGATGCTCCAGGCTGGGACTGAGGGGTTCGGAGGGTGGGAGTGGGACCAGGGCCGGGGCAGGGGGTTAGGGCATGGGAGGGGGTCGGGGTGCAGGCTCCGGGTGGCGCTTACCTCAAGCAAGTCCCGGAAGCAGCAGTATATCCCTCCTCTTGCTCCTACCTGGAGGCGCGGCCAGGGAGCTCTGCACACTGCCCCGTCTGCAGGCGCTGCCGCCGCAGCTCCCATTGGCCGGGAACTGCAGCCAATGGGAGCTGCAGGGGTAGCGCCTGCAGGGCCGCCCGGGGGGGCGGGGGGGGGCAAGTGGGGCAACTTGCCCCAGGCCCCACAGGGGCCCCCACGAGAATACAGTATTCTATAGTATTGCAACTTTTTTTTATGGAACGGGTCCCCAAAATTGCTTTGCCCCAGGCCCCCTGAATCCTCTGGGCAGCCCTGAGCGTCTGCAGACGGGGAAGCGCACAGAGCCCCCTGGCCGCGCCTAAACGTGGGAGCCAAAGGGGGGACATTCCACTGCTTCCGGGAGCCACAGCACGCATGCGCAGAGCAACCCCCGACCCCGATCCCCGGCTGGAGTGTGGGAGCGGGGCAAGCCCCAGAGCCTGCTCCCAAGCGGGAGTTCAATGGCCGGATTCAATCAGCTGGTGGGCTAGATGTTGCCCACAGGCTGTAGTTTGCCCACTCCTGGTATAAGAAGTATCCCCCTGTCCCTTCCAAGAATGGGGACAGAAAGAATATTGCTGACAGGAAAGTTAAGTACTTATCTTAAGAAAAGTAGAATGAAAATATTTTGAGCCACAAAACTACTTGTTTTGTTTGCCAAGCAATATAATAAACAGGGTTTTAGTTGACTGAGTATTAAATTTTAAAGAATTACACATAAAACAAGATTGTGATTCTAAAGTATAGTAAATAGGTTAAATGGAAGGCACAGAAATCCCTCACCAATTCCCTTTGCTTCCTTTTACAAAACTATTTCACCTACAAGGCCCTCTATCTTACAAACACACTTAATTTGCATTTCTAGAGAAAAGTCACTGGTTAAACAAATGCCAATGAACAAAATGGGCCCTAACAGCTGAGGTAGGAGGCCTTTGAAACCTGCAACTTTGAAGCAGGGTTACTTTACAGATTCTTCCAATATGCTGAAGCGGAATCAGTCAGCAACATTGCTTCCCACCTAGATTTATATAGAGACAGCTAGCTACACACTTCTGCTCTGCTACTAAACCAATTTACCATGAGAAATTTTTATCTTCCCTTCCCAAAACTGAAAGGCAATTTTTCAAGGTAAAGTTTTCTATGGACAATGGTACAATGAGACTCTAGCAACATATTTCAAGAATTCTGGTATGTTTTCAAGTAATTCATAACAAACTGGCTAATACGCTGAGACATCACAATTCTCATTTACTGCCCCTCCTAACTGAAGCTTCTAATGCTTCCTTGCTGGTTCTTCTGATTTACTGAGTCTAGCACAGCTTTTTTGCTGCTCCACTTCTGGAACCATCCCCAGAACAATACAAAGATCCTATGGACAAGGTTGCCACTATTTTCTGTTAGTCATAAAAACAGGTATGTCTACACTGCAATACAAGACCTATGGCAAGGCCATAGCTGTCTCAGGTCAGCTCACTTGGGCTGGCAGGACTCGGGCTGCGGGGCTATAAAACTGCAGTATAGACGTTTGGGTGTGGACTGGAGCCTGGGCTCCGAGTCTCTGCAAGGGGGAATGTCTACACTGTAGTTTTATAGCCCCACAGCCCGAGCCCTGTGAGCCTGAGTCAGCTAACATGGGCTCAGACTCAGTGCTGCAGGTGTAGACATACCCAATGAGTTTCACACTTATAAAATAGTACTAATGGTAGCTGATGCATATGGAAACAAGCAACAAAAAACCAAAGAGGAAACTGAAAAAGAAAATTTGAAGATATACACATTAAATGGTAATTTATGACAGTTGAAAAAATTACTTAAAATTTGATACTTTATCCTCACGATTTTCTGGGTAAACATGGCTCACACTGACTCTAGTTTTCATAATTTAAACCTTTCATGTAAATACACAGCACATTCTTTCTACCTGAAAAAGCTCAGAAATCCACTTGCTTTTACATACTGTACATTTTCTACGGCACTGTTTCAATCTGAAGAACAAGATCAAAACGAGCTTTATGCTTTTTCACAATGTAGCTATTTGAAAGCTAAAAAAAGGTCTTTGAGATGAATTAACTGGTTACTATGGCAATTGCCCATATGGATCTACATGCATAAGGAGATGAGTGCCTTTAACAAGAGCTCAAAGCTTCTAGCAAGCATCTGCTGAGTCCATACACCCTCACACTGCTGAGACAGAAAACTTAAAAAAAGGGTGTTGGCACCAACCACCCATCCATTTCCTTCCATTAATTCAGAAATCATGAACAAAATACTGAAGAAGGAGGAAGGTGGGTGGGAAGTGTGGATCCATATATGCAACCATCATGAAGAACCAGTTGCTATGGTAAGTAGCTTTTTTAACTTTCTGATAGCTACATTGTGCTAGAATCATAAGCCTATTGTGGGTAGGTTCTGTCATATAATTTTTTGTCAATTTGTTAAAATGTGAAATTGTAATTCTATCTTCTATATAACCACGACTAATGGAGGGTTTAATTAAAGTGGTTCAGTAGGAGGTCTTGCATTTGATTAACATTTCAGAGGGAATAACTGAATAACATTTCCAAAATGTTATATATATATATGATCTATAACCGTGCAGATTCTCATTTAATATTATTTTGTAAGTCTGTTACAGGCCCAGCCACACATGTGACAGTTTAAGACAGAGATCAGCCTCAAGGGTTAAATATAAGGAGTTGTACGTCTTACCATAAGTTGCAAATGTTCTTCTCTGTTGTTCAAACATGAAATCATTGATGTGTGTTGGTTCTGCATATCCAGAAAGCATATTCCTAGGTGCAGCCATCTGCTGAGTCCTAAACGGGTTTTCTGGCCCAAACTGCATCAACAAAATTAAAAGTATTTAAAGGTTGTACACTATTCTAGAAGGAAATAGTTTCTTGCTAAGTATTTTGTAATCATCTATAACGTTCTATAGGGCACGAACGGTGTGACTTTCAAGAAAGGCAGTACATAGTGGCTTTAGCTTACTTTCCCTTTATGATTACTGTAACTGAATATATGTCAGAATAATATTTGTACATTATATTATATGCCAATTAGAATAGGAGTTTCTTTATGCATTAAGTAATTTTCTTGGTGGAGCTTCTTGCCCACAGCACTGTTGGCAAGGTCAAGTCAATAAAAAAAAAAAAAAAAAAAAAAATTACTCCACACGCAAAACCTCCCATTAAATAGGTAAATAATGCAAACATACAGAAGAAAACAGGAAAGGGGGAAGGGAAGCTAAAACCACATAGTATTATTTTTTTTTGAAAGTCAAACCCTAGAGAACTGTTGTACCAATATGGAAATTGCCTTGTAAAAATTTTTATCACTCAAAATAAAAATGTGATAATGTATCAGCAGGATCAGCTGCACAACTACAGAATATAGACAATTCATACACAAATGCACACCTGTTTTCTAAAGAAAATGCAATACTATACAATTTTATATTTGTGTATTGGTTAAGTGAAGTATCACATGGTTCACAGAGAGTTACATAGGAGAGTTTACAGAATTGGATATAGTGTCTAGTTACAGCAAAGTGATGAGTTGGGATGGAAGAGCTGAAATGCAAGAGCAGAAGTTTTTTTAGATCTGCATGGCAGATCTTGACTTGTATATTCTGCCCTATCTGAATGGATTTCCATGCAAGTCAATGGGCTCTCTCAAAATATGGAGAACAGAATATTCGAGTAGAGCGCCACTGTGTGGAGCACAAAGGAAGAGAATTTAGCCACTGTCAGAATAAAAATAACTACCAAAATTGATAAGCAGTGACACATGAATGTTTGCATAATAGTACATGTATTTATCACACACTAGAACAGGTCTGACATTCCATCCAGGAGAAGGCAATGGTACATATAAGGGTCAGAAGTGTTTGTACACACACACACACACACACACACACACACGTCTGTGATTTGTCCAATAAACAAGCCCATTCTGGACTGGGCAAACAGAATGAAGCACAGGTAAGGCTCATCTAGATACTTACATAGGAGTACAGATTAAGTATTCCCCATACATGGCAAGAGCACCAGTACTGAAATAGTGCAGAGCTGTCTCCCAATACTGTAACATGTCATGCTCATAGCACATGGATGTTCTTTTCCCATGTTATTCGCTCCTCCCCAATTCCCAAGGAGAAATTAGAAACTGAATATTTTATCTATAATTTACCAAAGCAATCTCTCAAGCATTTTTTAAATGTAAAATTGACCACTACAAGTGATGCTACAGGTTTACTATGTTATTAGTCGATTAAACTAAAAACTCTATGGTTGTAACTTTTAAGACACTAAACTATCATATCTTACAGAGGCTGCATATTCTTGCCTCAAAACAGTTGATAAACCCTTTTTGATTCGGCTTCATTTTACCTCTGAGAACTCAAACTGTACTACTTATTGCCCATACATACCAAAATTGGCTCAAGCTTTGCAAAAAAATAACTTCCAGCTCTGAGCAGCTGTGATTTCAAGACTGACAGCTGCATGTATTAAAGCTAAGTATATTACCTTTTATACATGTTGCTTATTCCCCAAGGTGCTTTCCTGTGCTGAATACCAATCTCAAAATTAAATTGTTTTTAAATGTAATAATTTGACACATTTTAGAGTGCAGATAATAGAATTAACCGAGCCTCCTTCCTTGAAAAAAGTTTCCTATTCTCTCCCTTGACTTAAAACCTATTTTTCTTATTTTTTTCTTATGAATTTCAAAAGGAGAGAGAATCATTTAATCCATTAGATTTTTTTTGTATACTCAATTCCCAGTCATACGCCAATAAAAGTCTTTAGTGCAGAATTCAAGTACGGATCAACAGAACCACTTCTGATTCTGTACTTGCTTGCCCATACCAGATCAGGCCATGAATCCAGTTTGTATGTTATATTGTCTCCAGCAATACCTAAACACCTAATGCTTCAATGAAAAGAAAAGACACTCATAACTCACCAGCCAATTACACAATAATTGCATAGGAAGAGAGATTTTAAGCACTGAAGCATAAGATTTGATTACCATTATCTTATCTTGAATATTACTAGTCATAAAATTATCGTGTCTTTTGAAGAAGAAAGGATGAAGCCATATTTTGATCAGATTCAGAGATGTGTTTCACATATGCAGCACCAAATGTACTCAGCAGGATTTACGCATGCTGAATGCAGCCCAGGATCAGCCCCTTAGGCTTGATCTCCTGTGGCAATGGATTCCCCAAGTTGACAATATGCTGTATAAAGAACTGTACTGGTTCTCAGTTTACTTCCCTATAATGCTCTTAGTCTCATCACGAGACAGAAGTTAACAATGAATAATTAATTTTCACTGTGATATTCCATTTTACATTCCCTGTCTTTCTAAAATTCTTGTTAGAGGCCTATAGCGCCGTTCTGTCTATAATTACAGGAAGATGAGAGAACCATGTAGACAGCGCTCTCTCTCTCTCTCTAGTCTCAGGGACTCCACTAGCAGTTCATCCCCTGCCTTAATTCTCTTCTCCAAGATGATAAAGAAGTAACTTTTCCTCAAGTCACCATGGACCAGGTAGAGAAAGTATTTAATTAATAGGTGCAAATCAAGTGCCACACATTCACTATGACTTCTGTGCTTGCTGGCTCCATTCACAAAGCCTTGAACCTGTCCCACTTGAAACCACTTGGGTTTCTTAATTCAAACATCTATGCAAACCAACAGCCATAAATTGAGACAGTATTGTTGTCTATTTGGCCCACTTAAAGTGCAGATTGCGAGCTTTTGTTTAAAATAGCGTCTAGCTCACATTGTTGCACAATAAGTTTTCTAAACAAAGCATAACTGATGCAAAATTTATGCAGAGTTGTTTTCCAACCTGCAGACAGCCTTTATTTGTCTAAATGTGACATTAATTCTTATACTGTATCATAATACTAAGAGGTTTTCAAATAATGTATAAAATTATTTATACACAACTTGAAGGCTTAAACCATCTCTTTTAATCCTTCAGACAAATAGTTTGTAGGCTACTGAAAAACAGTTACGATAGAAAAACAGTTCCAGTAGTTTTGAAGAAGGCTAATTTTAATCCAAAAGAATTTTGTACACTGCATTCATTTGAAAAAAAAAAAAAAAAAAAAAAAAAAAAATTGAAAATACTTGAGTTAAATATCATGACATGAATACTGCTTCTATTGGTAATATTGGGTTTTAGTTTTATACAAAACTATACCCATTTTCTATAACCTATAGATCTATACAACTTCTGGCAACTGCTCACTGATTAACATTATGAGTAGACATCAAAAGAACTGAGAAGACAGGACACTTCAGGATGTTCAGCCAGGTAATATCCTGTATTGGCTGCTTAACAGCACAATGCTCCACATTATTGGATTTCCACCTTTCCTACTCTATATACTCTATAGCAGGGATCGGCAACCTTTGGCCCACGGCCCGCCAGGGTAAGAACCCTGGCGGGCCGGGCTGGTTTGTTTACCTGCCACGTCCGCAGGTTCAGCCGATTGCAGCTCCCATTGGCTGCGGTTCACCGCTCCAGGCCAATGGGGGCTGCGGGAAGCGGCATGGGCCGAGGGATGTGCTGGCCGCCGTTTCCTGCAGCCCCCATTGGCCTGGAGTGGCGGACCGCGGCCAGTGGGAGCTGCGATCTGCCCAACCTGCGGACACAGCAGGCAAACAAACTGGACCGCCCCGCCAGGGTGCTTACCCTGGCGGGCCACGGACCAAAGGTTGCTGATCCCTGCTCTATAGTTTGGTAGAGAAGAGCTCTTACGATTCTTCTCTTAGAATAGCTTTAAAATAGTTTAAAGTTATATTACAAATGTACATGACATCCTCAGGGTACCCGTTTGTGTTATGTGGTGTCTTTCACAGTTCACCCAAGTTCTTATCTTTACTTTAAAGTCCAGAAGCTTGAGGCATCCCTGAATCTAGGGAGAACTTGAGGAACTCTGTACATTTATATTTGAAGAGGACAGGCATTGCAATGTCTGAATTTCACATTAGAACAACTTTAACATGAAACATTCCTTTTAAGCCACATACATTTCTCAGTGGAATGCCAATTAATTTGGAAGACTAACATTTCTGGTTTTAATAAAAATCTTCTTACCTCTGGTGCAAACATGGTGTCATAAGTGGGATTGTACTGAACTTCCTTGATTGCAGGATCGAGGTGGACTCCCGTCTCTACATCTTCCTGAAATACAGCAAAAGTGCTACTGAAATGTAACCAAAACTTCTCATATATAGCTAATCTAAAATACCAGATGCTAACTTGACTGTATGGGGCACGGTATGCTTTTTAAATTATACCTTTGTAATTTTACTTTGAGTTTTGAAGAAAAAAAAATATCAGGAAAAGCTTGGCGAGAATTCTTATTCAAAAGTTTGACAAGTTTTTAATTAAGGCTCAACTTAACCAGTAAAGCTGTAAGTGCAATTAAAAAAAAAAAAAAACACACCCAATTTTCTAACATCTTCCGCCCTATACCCATTAGCCTATTGGAGAAAAAGCAAAGTACCTTGGGAAAAACAAAACAGCGGGAGCTTGGAAAATTTTTTAGAAGACATTTCTGTAGATACAGGGTTATTAGGAATTCCCTCCATTAATTCTCTTTCACATACACAGCGTATAAACAGAACCCTATGCAAACTATCTTCCCTCCCTGATGCAGATGTCTTTGTAAAGATGCCAGGTACCAAGAATCTCTGTTGGTCACTATGTTCCCCTATTTTTCCTTCACAGCTGCCAAAGATTTTATGAAGTGACCAGTGATTTTGGTGCATAACTCAACATATACTTTAAAGGGGCCCAATTTTCATCCAGTGCTAAACATCCATCCTCTGAAAATCTGACATCTCAGATGGTCACCCATATGTTTAGGCATTAAAATCATGTATCACTTTTGAAAATCTTGGCCTCCATCCTCAACTCCACTTTGCATCATCCCTCCAAAGTCAGTCAACATTGCTTTTGAGCCAATTGTCTGGCTAAAGAGATTTTTTCACTCCCCCACATGGATGAAGTTATTCTATTTTATACAGGTACTTATACCACCTGCCTCACTGATAGTACCTGAGCACCTTCCAGTGATGCATTAAGCAACACACCTAGCATATTTCACATGTGGCTCATTCTTCATCCTCTCCCCAGGGGAAATAAGTGTATGCAGTGTAGTGTTTTGTTAGGTTTAATTTGTATGCTTACACTAAAAACATAGGAATATGCACATATATAAGAAGGGAAGGTAAAAGTAGTATGTGTTGCACTGGGATCAAAAGGTGGAGATGTTTAGGATAGTCCTTGATCCCTGCGAGTTTGTCCCACAATCTGGGACCTGCCCCTCCCCCCCCCCCCCCAAACTCCATCTTCCTGCACAGAAAAGCTTTCCCTTATGCTCCAAAAATCATTACCCGTGGTCCACATCCTGGAGCTTTGGATGATCTTTTATGTATTCTGGACTCAGGCCATTGAGAACCTTGTAGAGAAGGACCAAGACCTCCACAGCTTGTGGTAGCCCATATTGCTGAGGAGATACACTGCTATGTTCTGTACTATCTAAAGTTTTCTAAGGCCTGATGGCTTCATGCCCAGGTGTACTGCATTGGTGCATTCCAGCTAGGAAGTGGCAAAGGCATATATAAGCAAAGCCAGATGATCATCCATGAAGATGGGAGAGAATCTCTTTCCAACCAGAGACGGTAGAAAGCATTACCTGTGGATGCTGCTATGCTTCAACGAAACAAGGATGTACCATAGCTGTAAGCGTTTGTTGAACTGGGTACAAAAATCAAGTACTGAACGCCACTACCCCTTTATGATAATGGATTAGGTTATCAATGGACTGCTGGACCAGCCTTCCCTATTGACATTCTTGCCAATGCCATAACCCTCAGCCTCCTAAATGGCAGGCCAGTAACTAATACGACTAGGAAGTTTATCCATCCAGTGCTTTTGATTACTCTGGCATTCATTCAGTTTGGACAATGGGAAGATGCAAGGCAGACACCATATGGAACACACACGTCACTGAACATGCTTCTGCTGCTACTGATGCACATTCTCTCCCATGCTGAAGGCATGCTGTAATAGGGCTTCCCTCCTTGGAAATCTACATCGGGATAGTTCTCGTGTTCAAGGCAGAATATATTTTTATATACATACCTCTTCCCTCACTTCCATTGGTTGGGCCAAAAATGAATGCAACAGTCTGTATTTTTGCCCCAGATTATAGCACGTTTTTCCAGTTTAGTTGAGGTCAGTTAGCATCAAGCTCACAGTCCACATACACACCTCTGACTAGAAGCCTGCTCATTTTGCCTCATCCTCCCTCTGTTTAAATAGATCACCATTGACCCTGAAAGCATGTAATATTTCCACCATAATATCTTGGAACCAGGTCCAGCATGCTCATCTTTAGGACATCTGTGTGGGAGGTGAACACCCTGGATGGAGCTGCTGTTCAAGTGAGGCTTCCTAGTCAACTGGCTGGCACAAATGGTTATCACCAGCCATGGGAAGCACTTTCTGCTAAAAAAAATAAAACAACCTATCTCTGTGAGTTGTTCTGATATAAAACTTCAGAACATAACTCTCCTCATGTCTATTTTATCCTTTTAACAGTTTGCCTTTATCTCTCAAAATTAGATAAGCCGCCTGGGCCAGGGATCTATGTAAACCAAGAATAATTCATCCTTATGCATTATAATTGGTCAAATTCAGCCCTGGCATAAAGACTGAGAAGCAGGTGCCACTATTGTCTTCAATGAGAGTTGCATCTGCTTATATAAGCTGAATATCATCCAGTTAACATAACATACCTTTCTGATTCCTGGGCTAAAGGATAAGAAAGTCAAAGTGACAACATAGCCTTCTCTACACTTTTAATACTTTTCATTATGCTTACTTTTTAAGGAAATCAGAAATGAAGTGTTTGTTGATTAGTCCTCTAGATTCCTGTGGAACGATGATAATTGAGATCTCTTAAGTTTTACATATTTTCCATCTGAGCATATACAGTTCTTCAAATGGATATTGCCAACAAAAGATAGACTTCCCTTGAGAGCCATACTTAGGTTTTGCAAAACATCTTATTCTTTCTGAATACTTTCTCACTTTTGCCTGATTTGGATTTAGAAACAGAAATTATGTAATTTAGCCTTTATAAATTGCAAATTATTTAAGGTGAACTAGAACAATGTTACTATGAGTGGCATATTGTACTCAGAGATGACATCTGACCAAGCTGATGCACTTGATCAGCTTACTCATAGGCTTGGATGAGAGCACACTGGCAGCGACTCAATCCAAGTTGAGATTAAACTGGACGGTCTGGAGATCCAGCCTAAAGAAAGAGATTTGACATCAGTTCCCTCAACTGGAGAGCAGGGTATGTGTGACAGGGGATATCCCATCTTGCTTTTTTTAAAAGCATGAAACATTGCACCTGTGCTCCAGAATCTGTACTGGCTTCCAATTAGTTTATGGGTGCAATTTAAGATACAGTTTCAAAGCTCTAAAGTCTTAAATGGCCATGACTGCCTCCAAGATCACTTCTTCCCAACACTTTGTGATTTTACTCTGGGGTAATGTACACAGATGGACTTACACCAGCAAACTATAGCGGAATAATTATTCTGATATAGCTGTGCTGGGAAATTTTTGTGTGTACACAAGCCACTAAGAATACATGCACCCACAGGATCAAATGGGTGTAGTTAAAAGAACAGAAAGAAAAAGCATACACTAGAATTTTAATTCTCCTTTATAAAAAATCTCTCTTATATGAAGTATGCAAAGTTTGCCCTTTCAAACTACAGAACAATATAGCATATTACAGTATATATTTACTTAAAACTATTAGCTATTCACCAGCATGTAATGCCCACAGGAGCTATTCTTGCTAATTTAATGGCAGGTCAACAATAATGTATTTGCTTACATATTTAAGACGTAAAGGGTTTAAAATCTAGTTCTCTAAATCACAGATGGAGGAGGAGAAAATCAGCATCTGTTTATGAAAGCAATTTAAATAACCTGATTATAGAATAACTAGGACAATAAAAAAATATATATATTTTCCTAATCGGGCAAGTATTTCTATTGTACTGCCTAATATTGGAATTGTAAGCCCAAACAGAAAGACTGTCTTTCATTAGACCTGCCTGATAAAAATAATTCATACACAATCATTCCATGGCTCCTGCTTGAGCAGGCAGTGTTGCACTCAGACTGACTGACCTCATTCCTTTAATCACATGACCTTCCCAATTCACTGGCCCTGGATGACAACAGCTACCGGTACATTTGCAAGCCTGAGTTTTATATCCCATGCTCTTGACTAGGAACAGTATAATGGACACTAATCCATTCATTCAGCCGCACACAAAGATACAAACAAAAGCAACTACAATAGAACTGTACCAAAACAATTCCCTGAATGGTATTACTTACTTGCACATGAGATTGGGTTTTTCCTCTTACAGCTCCATGACCTAAAGGAGTTTCTGACAACCTTCTCAAATCATACCAAACAGTTTATGTTAACAGACCAACAAGCATACTACAAGCATCTCATCTCATTATTTCTTAGATGAAGATTAGGCTCATTTATGTTATTTCTAAGGAAAATTCAATAAACTGATCAGACAACAAGATTTGGACAATTGTCTGACATTTGCAGACTTGTAATTACTTGATATTAAGCTGCCAGTTGTTTGCTATTCTTTAAATTTTAAGAGTCAAAGAAGCCTAACCTTATAAAATGCCAAGAATTCTTCAGTTCTATTATTTGTATCCCCTTTCTTCTACCTGTTAAGTTCTTCTCTCAGCTACAGAATGGCACACAATAGATGACAGATTGTGATATGAAAGACAATCCTCAGGAGGATGACTATAGCAATTTTGGTTCCACTTTACTGTTTGCTGAAGAGTGCTGAGTCATTTGGAAGTCATACAATAAATTCATTCCCATACCACGACATGTACATTCTTTGGATGTGAAAACTGCTGGTCCTTGAAATTGAAGCACATTCATTACAGTTCCACATTCCAACATCTCCATCTTTACTCATCGTTCCATCAAGCAAACTATACTTTTGTGCACCAAGAGATAACCAGCCAGTACACCAGGGGTCAGCAACCTTTCAGAAGTGATGTGCTGAGTCTTCATTTATTCACTCTAATTTAAGGTTTTGCGTGCCAGTAATACATTTTAACGTTTTTAGAAGGTCTCTTTCTATAAGTCTATAATATATACCTAAACTATTGTTGTATGTAAATTAATTAAGGTTTTTAAAATGTTTAAGAAGCTTCATTTAAAATTAAATTAAATTAAAATGCAGAGCCCCCCGGACTGGTGGTCAGGACCCGGGCAGTGTGAGTGCCACTGAAAATCAGCTTGCATGCCCACGCCTTCGGCACACGTGCCATAGGTTGCCTACCCCTGCAGTACACTGTTGAAGTGTGCCTAGTTTTCTCTCCTTTAGTCCATTTCACTTTTAGCTACCCATAAAGAAATTTGAAAATGTGTCCATAACTCCTCTTTATTTCCTTCTAGTGGTCTATTGCAAGTGAGATCTAGATCACATTAGCACATACACACTTGGTATAGCAGAATGTATGCTCTTGGTACAGTATACTCTGAAATTTATAACCTGTGACTCTTGTGTTAGTTCTATGCTACACAATGCAAACTTATATCGTTTGGCATTTCGTCAACATATTGTGCTGTATATGCTTTAATCTTCACAACACCACTATGAGACTAGCAAGTAACAGGAGCACGAATGGTTAATCAGACTAAGACCACCACCAATGCTTCCTCTGTCAGCCCTTCTACAGACTATGTTCTATATACAGTGTGACTCCTGTAATAATTGCCATCTTCCATAATGGGGAAGAGAGGTGTCTAGTGAAACTGGAACTTCTTCATTCCTGGGAGGCTCTGGTGGCTGCAGTACACCTTGCTGTCAGCACAGGGTCCTCCTTCAGCCCCATCAGCTGTGCTTGCAGCATATGGGTCAAAGATAGCAAAAGAACCGGGTGCAGGGAAGGGATTCCAGGCCTTTGAGACACTAAATCACGTCAGCGACCCAGGGGCCCCATTCACACTTCACAGTGCCTTGCTGCTTCTACTTCTGCTTTTCTAGCAATGTCATAGCGACACATCACGAAACACTTAAACATTATAACTATGAAAACAATTTGACAATAATATAAAATAAAAATAAATAATAATAATAGAGCACAAATAACGTACTGTAGCTGCTTAATTAAACATCACCACAACAAAAGAAAGTCTGCTGGATCTTTCATTCTTGGGGCTGTGAGACAGTGACAGAAAAAAAATCCTCAAATTAAACATAGCCCATGCCTGCAGGCATTATTCAGGTATCACTCCCACCAAAATAAGCTAGCTTCAGTAAGGACTGCAGGATTGGGCTCATAATTGACTAAGGAACAGTATCAGAAGATCATGTTCAGTGGTTTATATTAAGACTTCACAATCCTTTGATCCCATAGGAGGTTATAAAATTTTAATCTTTAAATGCACAGTACAATAATTTGGGCCAAATTCTGCCATCAGATGTTAATGCATGGCTCCCAGTGAATTTAATGAGAGCTGTGCATGTACATCTGAAAGCAGAATTTGGCCCTTAGCAACTTCTTACTAAGTTCTGGAGTAAATTGTGCGTTGTCTCTACATTAAACAGGGTGGAGTTGATTAAAATCAAATCATGATTTAAGTCACTAATCAGAAAGACTCGATTTAACCATGGATTTCTACATAAAAGTGCACTCCTGTTGGTTGTTACCAGCCTGAAGATCCTGCATGTTCAGGCATGTTCCTTTCATAATCTTCAACGCAGCTTCCTCCTGAGAAGGAACACTTCTCTCATGATGTTGTTTCATTCAGGCCACCAGGCCTTGCATTTCTTTGTTGCACTGTTTGCATTTTGCATGCATACCTGTCTTAACCACAGGTAGAGGAACTTCATTAAAATATTCCTAAACTGAGTCTCTTTTACAGCCTGCTGCCATTATAGGTTTTCCCGTCTAATGAGAGAATGGTATGGTAGATCTCAAATCAATGAAGGCCACACTCAGAAAGATCTCAAGACTTCTGGAATGTGCTGCTCAAACAGTTTCACTTTTGTTTCTACTGCTTGTCCCTCCCTTCTCACATTTATCTCCAGACTTCTTCTCCTTGTCCAGATCTATTCCACCCCCAACAATCTTCTATTCATTGAACTTTTTGAAACTTTGCACTTTTAGAGAGGTAAGGGATTGACTCTGTGTACACAAATTTACAGAGGGACAACAGGGTTGAGGTCTGTTATTTCTCACCTCTGTTATTTATTTAAAAACATTTTTGCTGTTAACAAGCATGTTGTCTCTGGAGACACAAATCCACAGTTTGAGAACTGCAAAACTAAGCATCTCTGATGGTACACCACTACCTCGATATAACACAACTTGATAGAACACGAATTCGGATATAAAGCAGTGGTCCGGGGGGGGGGGGGGGGGGGAGAAGAAGGGCAGGGCTGAGCACTCCGGTGGATCAAAGCAAGTACGATATAATGCGGTTTCACCTATAACACAGACAGAGTTATATCGAGGTAGAAATGTATCTTCTAGACTGAGCACTGAGTCCCATGGGTAGATAGAAAGATTAACCTAAATAATCTATACAGAAACTCCTGGAACCCCATAAAATTGGGTCCCTAATCCATGAACTATTAGAACTCGTTTATGAAACTTCTCAAAACATTACATGAGTATACTGTCTCATACTATAGAATTAGAATTTATAATCTCTATTCCATGATGTGATATCTTTGACCTATAGTGTATCTTTAGATAGGTTTTTCCCTCAAAAAGCATTTTATCAAAAAAATCTGATTTAAATTAAAAAAACCCTCAGATTTTATTTATTTTAAATAATTGATTTTTATCCACCCTGATATTAAACAACTTTTTACATTTTTGTTGTATGGTTTGGTCAATAAAACACAAAGTTTTCAGACCCTAGGATAGTTCAGCACTAACTAGCCAAGCAACTAACAAGGGCAGCCTGCTTTGTACAGGATTTATAATCAGCATTAGTTATCCATTAAAATTGAAGTGCAGTAAATGGAGACCCTATCCCATGGGTCACAAACTTAACAGCCCAGCAAGAAATATTAAGTGACATTCTTGTTCAATAAATTTAAACAACTCCTGCTGAGATTTATATGGTATTTGCAGTGAAGTCCAACGCAATACGGATTTGACAATGCGAGTTCTGAAGCACTTTAAGTGTTTTGCTAGATGGGGCTAACCACATGAGTAGTCCCCGTGAAGTCAGTAGGACTGTTCATCTGCTGAACCTTAAGCACGTGCTTAAATGCTTTGGTGAATTAGGCTAGCGTGCTCTGCACCTTGCAGGATAAAGCCCTAGGTCTCCACCGTCCACAGGATATTCTATGCTCCATAAACCCAAAATAGTTTTAAATGTTGTATTTAAAAAACATTAAGTAAAGTCCTCCTCACATAAACAGTCCCTTAAAATTACTATTGAAGCTTAGCATAGCCCCACAACATATGCTTAGCAGTTTTCTAGCTCATTAAGGATGGATGGGATGGAAGGATACTGAAAGTAAAAGCAGAACAAATATGGTCAAAACCTCAAACCGAAGAAACTAATTTTTTTCCAGATGGACAAGGATTATATTTTAAACACAGACTAGATTAAAATTATTGGAATGTGAACATTCATATCAACTGCATAGATACATTCAAAATGGGATCAGTTTCTACAGTATTAGTCTAATGCCTATGTGCATCCCAAGTCTCATGTTCTTATTTTGAAGCAATGCTCTCTGCGCACCTGAATAATCCAAAAACCTGACTGATAGCACCAGAAAAAACAGACCTTAAATTTCTGAAATAAACTACATGGAATCCTTTTGTTGGGATTCAGTTCTTCCTGATACTAATGTTGCACTAACAGCATGGACTTAGGAACATAGGAACTACCATACTGAAGCAGACCCAACATTTATTTAGTCCAGTATCCTGCCTCCGACTGTAGTTAGCACTACAGAGAAAGATATAGGATGATATGCTCCCTACATTAAATCTTACTGTAATCTCCACTACTTAGAAGTGGTCTTAAAACCTGAAGCAGGAGATTTACTATCCCTTCCAAAACTGAATTCACCAGTTTCCTGGGGCATTGAGGTCCACAGTCTAATTACATGCTGTATGTAAAATATTTCCTTTTATCAATTTGAATACTCTGACGAAGCCATGTGTTAAGGATATTTGAAAGTAATACAAAACATGAATGTTTGTAAGAGACCTGGGATAGTCACCCTCTGGCTTGTATCCTGTGGCTACAGTTTTGATCACCAAAAAGAAATTATCTATATACTCGTTCATTAGCCTGTTCGTTTATAAGCCGACGCCCCAAGATGGTTAGGTAAAAATAGCTTAAACTGTATTACCCTTTCATAAACTGACCCTGTATTTCAGGGGTTGGCAAGCTTTGGCTCCTGGCCCGTTAGGATAAGCCGCTAGCGGGCCTGGACATTTTGTTTACCTGGAGCGTTCACAGGCACGGAGCCCCTTAGCTCCCATTGGCTGGGAATGGTGAACCACGGCCATAGGGAGCTAAGGGGCTCCAGATAAACAAAATGACAATGTATTAGATATTCAATTCAATGATTCCATAGAGTTTAAAATCATCAAATTTTGGTGTAAGCCAACCTCCACTCTTTGATGCGCCCCTTTTTTACCAAAAATATTCGGCTTATGAACGAGTATATACGGTACTTAGTGAAGCTGAAAGGAATTTGAGAATAAAAATGTGTCAACTGACTTAAGTAACTTCTTTCACAAAGTGTCTAAAATAAAGATCTTGAATGCATGTTGGCCTCAACCTTCATATTAATAGGATTAATTATGACCAGTTTCCACAATATCTGCTAGCCTGAGGACTAAGTCTTATACCCAGATTAAAAGTACATGAGCCACTATGCCTCCTTACTCTCAAAGTCATACTTATTTGATTTTTATTATCACATCTTTTCCCACCAATAAATCAATTTGCTCCCACACATAAAAAAATAATAATCAGTGCTGACACTCTTCAATTCTGAAATATGCATCTTTCCCAGTTAATTTCTGGGCACCCACCAATGAATGAATTCTAGGCTCTTGTTGGTTCCACTCCCAATAAATACATTCTTGGCTTTCCCTCTCCCTAAATAAATGAAATGTATCCCAACTTCAACAATAACTGAAAAATAGGGCCCTTATATGCAAAGAGTTTAAAATGCTTAACATAGCAAATATATGACCTTTTCATACTACTATAGAAAATTTCATAAAATACTTTAATAGCCCACTTTTCTTTATTGTATATTTTATTTTTGTAGATCACACCTGACTTTTTCAAGTAATTTTTAAAGAGGTCAGTGCACATTCCCACCATTTTTCCTTTTAAATAAAAATCTTCAATAAGATGCAAGATTCAGATGGATGTGTTTAATTCACTGCTACTTACATTTCAATTTCAGTTCTATTTGCTAAGAGTAACAAAGCGCCGTTGACCTGAATTTGATGGGTTAGTTGTTATGGTTTGCCACTGATCGCATCCGACCAGAGGATTTATAGGTTCTTGTCCAATTCAGACTACAGAGTTCAAGAACTCAGAGAGTTCTATAATCGGGAGAGGACTCTCAGGGTGCTTGGCAAGAACACGTACACTGAGGACAATACCAAATTGATAAAATCTTTATTGAAGGTAACATAAAAATAAGAAATGCAATGAAACATATAACTGCAAAACAGTAAAAGAATTCCAAAACATTGGTGGTAACATTTCTATTGTAAGTATTTTAACCTAACATACTCACAACCCTTCCTTGAGGACCCAGTAATAGGAGGTGAAGGACCAGCCTCACTCCTGGCATGCCCGATTACGCAATGCTGCTGACTTCCTCAATGGTTAGGAATGTTGAGTAGTTATACTATACTGCACAAGCTAAGCTGATAGCGCGACAGTAGATAGAATAGATATATGAAAAGATAGTCGCTAGAGCAGTGGTCTCCAAAGTGGGGTGCGCACACCCCAGGGGGTGCGCAAGAGGATCCTTGGTGGTGCGTGGCAGGAGGAGCGCTTTGGCGCGGCGGGGGTGCGAGCTCAAAATTTTTTTTACTGATAGGGGTGCGCGATCAAAAAGGTTGGAGACCACTGCTCTAGAGTATAGGAGAACTGGAAAAAGCACTCCAAAAAACCGAAGCTTCCAGAGTTAGAAGAGCCTAGAACTTAGAAGAGCTTAAGAGCTAACAAGAGCTCTCTTACAAGGTATTTTATAGGATCCTGACCTATGTAATTCAGCCCCAACCTCCTATACCCAAATCTTATTTCCATACCCTAAGAAATGTATGGGTACCCTTCTCCTATAGGTTAGTGGATTATGACACTTACTTTCTAAATATATTAATAAGGATTATCTCACTCCAAAACTGCCAACCTAGGCTCTCTTGATGACCTCCAAGTTGTGGTGTACCCTGCAGTTACCAACTGGTTGTAGATGCCGGATAAACCTGTGATGTGGATAGTTCCTCCCTTTGGTTCCCCAAAGTTCAGGGACCATTCGTATCTGTGCCAAAGGTTGCCAGCTTTTATGCTAACATATTCATAATTGATTATACTTTTTGCTATATGGCAGATCTTACTGGATCTTACAGGCCAGTAGGCTTCTTGCATTTCAGCAAAATGTATTATTAGGAAACACATGCCTCAACACATCCTAAATTCCAAGGAATTAATATTAATAAAATATAAGAATAAAATGGATTAATTTCAGAAAAAAACATATTAATTGATACTGTTGGCTGGATTAGTAGGATACAATAGCTCGCAAAATAATCCTATGGGCTACAGCACAGAGGTCAGCAGTGTGTGGAAGAGCTACTAAAAATACCCTAAAGGATGACACCCCAAGAATTATTATTTCAAATAATAGCTACAATTCATTAGTGTAATTTGCATAGATACAAATCCATTTTGAAATCAAAAGGGACTGTGCAGATGTATGATACAGTTCAAAAGCAAAGACCTTGCCCTCTTTCAACATCAGCTAAGAATGACGCATCTTGGAGTAACATCTTTGGGCAGTACTTGCTGCAATTCATAAAAGTATACAAAAAGGAGTGTGTCTTGTGCACTAGATGTCTGATAAACTACAAATATCAAAAAGCTAGAACTAGCAACTAAGTTTTGCTATTGTAGATACTTAAGAATATATTCCCCTTTTAATACCTATGCACGTTTGAAGTCTTTGCCATTTCACAAAGATTACAAAGCTAAACTAAGGAAGCAACAACAGTTATTAAACTAGAAGCCAGACACCAAGCTACTCAAGCCATGCATTTTTTATTCTTCAGTCCCAACAACCCACTAGACACTAGAATGGTGCACGACTACAGTTCAGATCACGGGACTGCAGTGCTCTCACCAAGTGCCCTGCCCTTCCTTTTTACAGAACCGTCTCTTTCTCCCATCCAAGCTCGCCTCCGCAATACATGGCCAGCATACTACTGCAGTCACTATCTACACCAGCTAGTGCAGCTGTTGTGTGTCAGCAGGACAGTACCTTCTTGACTTTCTTCCTTAGTCAACTTGCTGCTCCTCCAACACAGTAATGCCAGAATCATTGTACCATAAGCTCAAGACCCATTTCGTTCTATTTTGCAGATAAAATTGCTCAGATTTGGTTAGAACTGTCTGCCTCCATGGGATAAGAATATGTGCTAAAGGAAATAATGCCAAGTCTTCTCTGCTTGAGGTTAAGCCAGGGTCAATCCTTGATGATTTTGGAAACACTTTGGCCATCAATTTGTGCTTAAAACCTACATCCTTCCTGGATGGTGAAAGCATGCAGGAAAGAACTGGGTACACTGTTAGTACAAATTATCAATACCTCCTTGAAAGAGGGAGGTATCTCTTTCACTGAAAGAAGCACACGTACATTCTGCACTCAAAAAAAAAAATCACTGCTTGTTACTGAATCTTTCCAGCTATCACGCCATTTTACGTCTTCCATTTTCAGTTAAGATTATTGAAAAGGTTGTGGTGAGATAACTCAAACACTGTTTAGTAGCCTCAGTTCTTTTCTACACTAGTTGCCAACCTGGGTATAGCAAAGACAGCTCTGGTGGTATCGGGGGACAATAGACGAAGATCGAATATCTATCCTGATATCATTACATCCGTGATCTGTCTTTGATACAGTTCACCATCATTGGATGTTGACTTTTTTGCAAACTATATCATGGGTGAACAGGCCTATTAGAGTGGCACTTTGATGGGCATTCTCATAAGGTGGTGTAGGACACCTGCATCTTCTCCATGTGAGTACTCTCCCGGGGGGTTCTGCAACGTTCCATGTTGTCACACCTTTTGTTCAATGCATACATGAGGCTACCAGGAGTTTTACATGGACCAGAAGGTCTTCAATATTCTGAAGGCACTCAGCTTTATATCTCCATCAGCATGGCTGGAACTGCTGATGGCATTACTCGGTGTCTGGAAAAGGCTGAGGCACGCACGAGGGCAAGATGGCTAAGACTTAGTTCAGACAAGGCAAAAGGGATGTTGGTTGGTTGTAGGAAGCAAGCTGGAAGAAGTGACAAGGGTAATTTGATGCGTTAAATTGAGGGTGTGCATCTGCCTTTTGTTAACTGGGTTCATAATCTTGGGATCTGGTGAGGACTGTATGGGATGTGTATATGTTCATTTCTTATATTTGTGTTGTCAATTGAGTTTGATTTTGGGGTAACTAATTGGTCTGTTTAGTTGCTAATATCTTTTAAAGAGATTGTCAAGGGTTACCAGAGCATGGTGGAGACACTTATATAGTAGAGTAGTAAAATCTAAATAAATAAAATAGCTTGCCTGCCAAATAACAGAGCCCCATCTTTTTTGCATTTAGCACAAAATTATACTCACTACTAAATGCGATGTTTTGGGATAGCCGAGTAAAATTTCATTTTTTTTTCATTATTATCAACAACAAGAAGAGGACTGGGGCACAAGTTGCCACCATGAAAACACTTTTTAAAGATAATATGAAGGGAGTGCATTTCTCATAGGTCTCTAAATACTGATTCTTGCAGAAAATGTCTTTTCCTGCAAGTGTTAAAAAAAGTCACACCCTCTGTAACAGTGATAATGCAGTAGCCTCCAACCAGCAGAAAGTGGTCCACCAGTACATTGGTGGTTCAGGCTTTTGAGACTAGTACTCTAGGCATCACCTTTAAATTTATGTAAGGCTCTACTGGGCCTCAATGCATTGTCACTGCTACTTGTTATTTATCATTCATGTTCAAAGCACTTTACAGATGTTAATTAATACTCCTGTCAAACTGTACACTAACCTCCCAGAGAGATTAGAAACTCTAAGACTGGAGCGTGGTGGTGCTTAAGCATCATAGGATGTACAGATAAGTGTCAGATGGGCAGCTGTGATAGCACATCCATCTTTAATTTGAGGCAGTGAAATGAAAAAAAAAAAAAATCCATTCTTCTATTTGGCACTATGGAGTAGGATGCATTCAGTGGGGCACGTGCTTGTGATGGTGCTACTATGGCATCAACTTCTGCAGAATTTATGGTTTCATTTAAAAGTGAATTGTTTCTAACCTTCTGTACTTTATGGTTCTGAAGATAACTTTCTAAAAGTGAACTAATGCAGTCTTGTCTTTCTGAGCTTACAAAATGAAATCATGCTGCTCATAGCTTCGCCAAGAAGTACTAAAGTGAAATGTATAAAGCACTGGTCAGCCTTCACTGTTGCTATTCACAGCACTGTAGGCAGCAGAGTGTCAAGAATTATGTCAATTTCATTCTACTGCTACCTGGGAAAGCTACAGTGAAAATACTAAAGATAATAGGGATACACCAAAACAAAAAACAAACAAACAAACAAGTGTAAAGATTAAACAGCAGGGGCCAGTATCAAATTAAGATTTTGAACCATATAGTCAGTCCTCTAAATCAGGGCTTGAAACAACTAGTTAGGGAAGAGGATAAGATGCCTACAATTTGGAGTGTATACAAAACAAGTGTGTGGGAAGGGAGCAGAGAGGAGGACAGCATCCCAAAGGTCTGTATGTCAAACTCTGGTATTAATCACCCCTCCGCCCCCAAAAGCCTGGGGAGCAGAGAGTGGTGAGCTGAGTAGTGGGTTGGAGACACCTGTTAGCCAAACCAAGGAAACCCGAGTCCACCACGGAAGGAGGGGAAGGGGTCAGGAACAGCATTATCACATTAATCCCAAACACCCTTCCCCCACCTGGCTGCGGAGACCTAGGTTAACACCCGAATATCACACTTTGGTCTAGCAGATTCTCCTCTCCCCACCTTCCGCCCAGTATTCCTTATGCACATTTCATATCGTAGGCGCCTTCTCCCATTGCCGACTAGAGATCTGATTGTTTCACGACCTAATCTAGAAGATTAACTACAAGGTGCAAGATTTCAATCCGGTGAAATCGGTGCAACAGCCGAAAAGAGCTGACTCTACGCACCTGCAATGCAAGGGGCAGCCGGCCAGCCACCGAGCTATTAGGGGACCCTGCATCTCCTGCCAGCCCCGAATGCCTTTCCAGCAGCCAGGGCCCGGGACAGGCAGCCCGAGTCTCCACCCCAATCCCCCAGCTGAGGGCGCCCAGACAGCAGGAGGCCTCCTGTGAAGCGACCAAGCGAGACACACGGAAAGGGGCAACGCTCCCCGGGCAGCTGCCCCCTGCCTGGCCCAGGCCCAGCAGCGTTACCCAGGCCGGAGGGAAGGGGATTCCCCTGCCCCACCTTTCCTATCCCCTTGCAGCCGAACGCCCGGGGCGGCACCTACCTTCACAGCCACCTCCGGGGCCGAGTCCACCGCCAAGGCCTGCGGGGCAGGGGGCGGTGAAGCGAGATGCAGCACCGAGTCCCGGCTGGCTACCTGCGCCGAGCGGCGGGAGCTTCCCTCATTGTCCGAGCCCGAGTCGGAGCCAGAGTCGGAGACACCGTAAGACGCGAGCGCGGCGATAGCGGCCGACATCTTACCAAGGAGGAACCACGGGAGCAGTGACCCGGAACAAACGGGTCCTGTCAGTTATATCATAATCCGCTCCTAGGTTTGTTTTTGCGACTGAATGAAAATTACTCAAATTCGATTTAACAAAAATAAAAATTATTATTTATAATTTTCTGGGTCTCTAACGAAACTTGTTGGGAAGCATAATTCCCCTCTCATGAAGCTGAAGGAGGGGTTGATCTTTCAGGACTCACAGCAAGGACTACAAATCCCAGCGTGCAACGCGCCAGAGCCGGGCAGGTCGGATTTGAAGCGTCTTGCAGTGTCAAAGCAGGATTCGGTGTTTCTGAAAAGGAAAACATCATCTCTCCCACTTTCAGCAGAATGACACGATCACTGCCTCTCTGACAAGTGACAAATAATAAATATAGCAATACATGCCTCAAAGAAAGCACTCCATAACAAACAAACAAAAACATCACAACCAAAAAGAGAATGTCACTAAAACTAAAGACCCCAGGGGGACATACTCCCAATCATCCATGGAAAGTACTGTGGGGTAGACATAAGCATAAAATCTTCTAAGAGATAGTGATTTTCCAAGCCTACTATTTCCACATTATCCATAGCTCAAATTTGTGATGAAATCGTTTAAAAAATGAAACTTGAATGATGGCTTTGGGTGTTTGGGGCAATATTTTACATTTATCTGTAAATTATATACATACAATATTCCCATAATATGAACTCTACACTTCTTCCCCTTATTCCATTGCAGCCAGGGAAATGGACAACATCATTTGTCTAATTTCAACCTCCAGCCACTGGATTGCATTCAGTCTAGCAGAGAAAGGTATAAAATGATCCAACGGCTGGACACTGAAGCTAGACAAATTAAGACTGGAAATAAGGTGTAGTTTTAATGGTGAGAGTCATTAACCATTGGAAAAATTTACCAAGGGTTGTGGTGGGGTCTCCAACACTGACAATTTTAAAATCAAGATTAGATGTTTTTCTAAAAGACCTGCTGTAGGAATTGTTTTGAGGAAGTTTATGGCCTGTGTTATACAGGTCAGACCAGATGATCAATTGTTCCTTCTAGTCTTGGAATCTATTAATCATCTGGGGTTGGTTGGGTCCTTTTGCAACCATCTGCCATCTTCTTCTGTCCAAGGCAGCACTGAAGTCCACCTGCTTGTCTTCTTTGATACAATCTAGTCATCACTTCTTTGGTTTCAATATGAACTATATGCAATGGACAATGTGTGCACTATCAGGTCTTCTTAAACACATGGATTTCACAACAGTTTGAATTAACCTTCACAACCCCCATCACCTGTGAGATAAGTAATTTTAACAGCCCTGTTTCATTCATGGGGAAATTGAGGCATACATATATTCAGGGACTTGCTCCGTGCAGTGCCAGGTCCCCTAACAGAGACCTTACACCTGCCAGGGCAGGCTCCAGGCACCAGCGAAGGAAGCAGGTGCCTGGGGTGGCCAATAGAAGGGGGCAGAACAGCGTTCCTTGTTGGGGCAGCGTGGTGGCGGCACTTCGACAGCAGCCCAATCGGTCCAGTCTTCAGCAGCAATTCTGCAGCGGGTCCTTCACTCCCTGTCTTCCTCTTTGGCGACACTTCGGTAGCATCTCAATCAGGTTTTTCCTTTTCCCCCGCTGCTTGGAGCAGCAAAAAAAGCTGGAGACGGCCCTGACACCTGCGCACCAATCAGTAGAACACGTTGTGCGAAACACAGTAGGACGAATTCGAAGCACTCTTTTCTCTGAAACAGCCCCGCCCACTCTCTTTGGAGCTGCCAGCAGCCCCGCCCACTTCCATTCTAGCCCCTCCTCTCCCATTCGCATTGGCTGCCAGGAGCCGGCTTTAGACTACGTCACAATACCCGCGGCCCCTCCCCTAGCTCGAGTAAGTGAGAGAGCGAACTGGACTATACCACCTGCCATCTTGAGGGGGTGTGTATAGAAATCGGGGTTCCCTGAACCTCAACGCCACGGATGCTGGGGGGAGGCACCCACTTAGTCCCTGGGGGAAGCGGCGACGGCCGGTTAGGTGTTGGGTAAACAGCCCCCGCGTGCTTGGAGAGGGAGTCCGGGCCGAGGGAGAAGCCCCTCCTCCCACGCGCACACACGCGCCGCTCTGTGTCTATTGTGAAGCCTTTGGGGAGCTCTGCGCCGCCGCCCCCAGCTCGCGCCGGGTTCGGGTCCTCCCCCTCCACAACGATTCTCTCCAGTGGGGAGAGGCGGTTGGAAGGAGCCGTTTGAACTTCGGATTCGTACAGACCAGGGGGCAGCGCGAGCTTCTGGGGCGCTGAGAGGGCGGGGCTGGTCGGCGGCATGAAGGTGTGAGAGCAGCAGCGCACGGACCAGAGAGAGTAAGTGCCCCGCAGCCTGCACCTCCTCTGCCGTGACCCGCGCTCACCACGGGGTGGGCGGCTCCCCTGTCCACCCACCCACGGGCAGAGGGATGCCCCTTCATCGGGGGAAGCCCCCCTATGTAGCTCCTCCATTCTTCCATCCCCACCCGGAGTGACACCTTCGCTGCCCCCCCCCCATCTCCTGTGGGGTGAAGGGAGCAATGGGGCTGTGCCAGTGTGGTCCCCCTCTCGCTGTCTGCCGCTGGTGGGGGGGTGAGCGCCGAGCCCCCTGCGGCTGTTGCAGGGACAGGTGTGTAAATTCCTCTCGCCCGGCCGGGGTGGGGGAGGGGAGTTGCACTTTTAGTAGCGGAGTGTGTCTCTGCACGCCCCCTCCCCCGCCTCCTGTACAGTGCCCAGTGCGGAGCCTCGCTCAAGGGGCGGCGGGACCTTTTATTGTTGGGGTCAGTAATCGGGGGGGGGGGTCCGTTGGCTGTCACCAGGTGCTAGCTACTATGTTGATCTGAAGGGGGTGGGGTTACCCTGACCCAGCCACCTCCGCTTAATTTATGTAATGGGGACTGTAGAGGCCAGAGGTGGGGATGGATGATGGAGCTAGATGCGATTTGCCTTGTGAAGAGAAGCAGATTCGATCATATTCAGTGGAAATAGCAGCCCATTGAAAGATTGCTACCATTGTTCAGCTGTCGTGGAGATCTCGGCAGCCTGCGAGCAAAAGACCTCCAAACTGCAATCTTAAAAATATGTAGCGTCCGCCTCCTCCAAACACAAAAATATCCATCCCCCTATGCCGATTTAGCTTGTGGATACAATAATTATAAAATGTAATAGCCCCAAGTAATCTCCATTTGTATCTTAAGCATGTACAAAGTCCTTCTGGATCATTATACTTTGTGTATCTATGATTTCGTTTAATTTAGTTTTGTATTTGGAATCAGAAGTAAATACAGTAATTAGATGTTTTATTTTGGTTTGCAACATTGGATTGTCAGTCATTCACATTTTTTAGCAAATGTTTCAGTTTTAAAGGAAACAGATTGAATTTCTATGAAGATATCAACAGAATAAAGAAAAGCAAGTAGAAAATGCAGATCGTTAAGATTTTATATTTATTAAATGTTGTCTTTAGATTTTTTTAGTGGTCATTGCCATAAGGAAACAGTACACTCTAGAACCAAGGTGGCAAAAATAACATTGACATGAAAATAACTTTGCAAGAGTCATTTTAGGGGAAAGTTCTGTATTTCCAGCATTCTGGATCTTTATTTTTGTTTTTGACGTTTGAAGTGTACAACTTTTATTTCAGATTTACAAATGGACTCTTTATCAGTGGTGCAATAGCAATACAGGTTATGTGATTTACCTTACTTACACACCTGATGTGAGTCACCCTATATATGATTTATTCATTTTGAGAATGCAGCTGTCATTGATTCACACACTGCCTGCCAGCAATTGTTAAGTGATTCTATAGAAGTGCATTCCTTATTTTCCTGGCATGCACTTACAGGGTGTTGTCTGTAGTTGCATGGTGTGGTTGTTGAAAGGTAAAGTATTTCAAGGTCTGTTTGCGAAACCAATCTTTAATATAACATTGCTATTTAAATATTGTATCTCAACTATTATGCTGCAAATGTTTCAATTTATGTAAAAACAATATTTTATTAATGTTGAATCTTTAGATTTAATACACAGTTTGAGTTTTCTCATACTAGAATAGGGGAAATTACAGCTTTTCATTAAACTCTGTTGTGCTCAGAAATTATAATAAAGTGTAATCGTTTAAGGGTTTGGGGTGGATTCACAGTACAGCCTTTGGAATAATTTGCTAGTGTAAATTAGCTGTTGTCCATCTGCTACAACTAGTGAGGTGGGTTCTTCAACATGCTCTTCAGAATTCAAACAATGGGTAGGTCTACACTTGTGGTGACTTGTAGAGTATAGTTGTTGCATGTCTAGCTAGCACGGGTATTAATAGTGGTATAGAACAGAAGTTCTCAGCCAGAGGTCCAGGGCCTCCTAGTGGGCTGTGAGCAGGTTTCAGGGGGTCTTCCAAAATTAACCATAGAGCAGACCGGTGTTAGACTTGCTGGGGCCCAACGCAGAAAGCCAAAGGCTGAACTCTGCTGCTCGGATCTGAAGCCAAAGCCCAAGCAATTTAGCTTCATGGGGCCTCGGGCAATTGCCCTGCTTGCTAACCCCCTCATGCCAGACCTGGCTTTTAATCTACTGAATATGCAGAACAACAGTTATTGTGGCACAGGCGGACTGTGGAATTTTTATAGCATGTTTGGGGCCTCAGAAAGAAAAAGGTTGAGAACGCCTGGTGTAGAAGGTGAGGCACAGCTTAGGTGAGTAGACATATCAGAACCCTACATGACTCTCTACATGCCCAAGCCATGCCACCCACATCTACACTGCTGTCCCACTACCTCCCTAGTGCTGGAGACTTTTCCTACCTAATTGAAAGGCAGCAGGTGGAAGGCAGCAGGGAAAGGCTCTGGTGGTGGGAAGTTGGTAGAGAGAGGCTCTGGCAGCCCCATGGAAGAATTGAACCTCTAGCGATGCTTCAAATGTTCTTTTTTGACGTAGCAAGTTGCAGTAAGTGCAGTTCTATTATAAAAATGGTAGGAAAAAATTATATGGATGGATAAACGCATAAATCAACTGAGCATCTAGTTTGTATTGAATAAAAGGTTACACATAAAATAACTCTACCCAGGCTTGTTATAGCAACATAGAAATGTAGGGCTGAAAGGAACACCAAGAGGCCGTCTACTTTAGCCCCCTGTATTGAGAGAGGACCAAGTAGCATCCCTGACAGGAATTTGTCCAACCCATTCTTAAAAATCTCCAATGACGGAGATTCCACAACCTCCCTTTGAAGTCTATTCCGATGCTTAACTATCCTTATAATTAGAATTTTTTCCCAAAATATGTAATCTAAATCTCCCTTGCTGCAGACTAAGCTGATTACTTCTTGTCCTACTTTCAGTGAACATGGACAACCATTGATCATTGTCTTCTTTAGAGCAGCCCTTAGCATATTTGAAGACTTATCAGATCACCCCTCACACTTTTTTACTCAAGGCTAAATGTGCCCAGTTCTTCTTTGAGTGTCCTGTGCATATGCCTACTCTTTGGAGATGCTGACTGGTGCAGCTAGGACAGTGGAAACTTCTGGTAGCAGTACCTGTTAGAGTGCTCATGCACTCCTCTCTCCTCAGCATTTGAGCATGTTCCGAAACTATTATTGCCATAGGCGCCGACTCTGTACCACAAGTGACCCATAGCACAAGTGATTCCATATGCCAGGCTCAGCATTGGCTATGAAGGAACTTCAAACTTGGCATGGACAGTATGCTAAGAATACTTCTTGTTCCAAGAAAAATTAACCTGTCTCTGATGTGGTGGATGAAACTACAGAATGTCCTCAAAGGAGTTTTGTTCAACCCAGCTCCTCCTATGTTAAGAGATTACTACAGATAGGTTGAGGAGCATATCTCTGCAACCTTTTCATTTGAGATTTTTGGAGCTGCAGAGAATCCCTATTGCACATAAACATGTTAGAACTGACAGCGATCCATCTGGCTCTCAAAGCATTTCTTCCCCAGGTGCAGAATGTAGTAGTTCAAATGGTTATGGACATGTCCGTAATGTATTATTTGAACAAACAGGAAGGAGCTCAATCGTTTCAACGCGAAACAAGGCAATAAAACTTTTGGACTGGTGTATCCTATATAACATTTACCCAATTGCCTTGCAGGCAGCAGCAGAATACACTGAAATTGTGGAACAACTGCGCAGGTGTATGAGTGGCCTCTAAGGACTCATTGATTCAGAATATTTTCAGTCTTTTTTCGTTTCTGGACAGAGATTCATCACCAAGACCCAGTATCAAATGACCCTGTTTTTGCTTAAGAGTGGGCTCAGACAGTCAATCATTGATGGATGCGTTTCTGCTTGATAGGGGAAGGGGCCTGATGTATGCATTTCCCCCATTCCCTCTGATCTTAAAGGTGCTAAAGAAAATAAAACAGGATTCGATCAGGGTTAATTTTAGTTGCTCCTGTATGGCCGAGGCAGAGTGTTACACTGAGTTAATCCATTTATCCAATAGCAAATACAAGATGCTCCCAATAACAACAGACATACTGTCCAAGCAATAGGGGAAGGTCTTTTACCCAGATCTGCAATCGTTAGATATGACAGCTTGGGCAATAGATCTTTGACAGATTTAGAAAAATCATGCTCTTTTGAGATGCAGCAAGTTCTAATTAATGCTAGGAAACTATGTACTAGAAAAAGTTACAGTTTTAAGTGAAAAAGATTTGTTGTATGGGTGTCTGGTATGAATGTTGGTCAAGTTTCAGTTCCTATGCAACTTATTTTAGAATACTTGCCACACTAAAAAGCAATGAGTTTGTCTCTCTCCTCCGTTAAGGTACACTTAGTAGCTATAGCAGCATTCCATACTCACATTATGGAAAATAATTGTTTTCACATATATTGGTGAATAATTGTTTTTAAAAAGACTTATTGAATCTGTATCTGCCAGTATGGGACCTTGTCCCTTTGTGAAATTTGACCTTAGTTTTAATGCAACTTATGTCTCCCCTGATTTGAACCTCTAGTGAGCTGCTCTTTTTTCATCTTTCTATAAAACAGCTTTTTTAATAGCAATCACTTCTGCTAAAAGAGTTAGTAAGCTACATACCTTAATGGCGGGAGCCTCCTTATTACTTTTTATCAGCACAGGGTGGTTCATAGATTGCATCCCAAATTCCTTCCTAAAATTTTTGAGTTTCATATAAATCAAAGTATTAATTTACCAGTATTCTTTTCAAAACCTCAGACATATAAAGGGGAATCTGTTACATTCCTTAGTTGCAAAGAGAGCAGTCTCGTATTATCTGAATAAAACTAAAAAGTTCAGGTCCTCTCCCACGTTATTTGTCTCATATGCAGGTAACTCTAAAGGTCAGGCCATTTCAACACAGTCCCTTTCTAGATAATTTAGACAACCCATTGAATAGTATTAAAAAGGAGCTTCACTCTATACTCCTGTTCCTCTTTGAGCCCATTCTACAAGAGTGGTTGCTTCATCTGTAGCTTGTGCTAAACATATTCTCCTTATTGAATTATACAGAGCTGCTACATGGAGTTCAGTTCACACTTATGAAGCATTATGCACTGGATCTGGCAGCCAGGTCTGATGCACAGTTTGGCAGAGTCATGGCCCAGTAATTGTTTAATTAGGACTCCGCCTCCCTCCCTCCCTTCTTGCTGTACTACTTGCCAAACTGTCCCAGGAATGGGAATATGCAAAGGACACTTGAAGAAGAAATGAAGGTTACTTAAATGTAACCATAGTTCTTTGAGGTGGACTCTGCATAATCATAGTCTCTGCCCACCTTCCCCACTCCTGTAGTCCTAATTTCAATATTACGTGGTATTCTTCTTTAGCAGTGGAAGGAACTGAGGTGGCAACAAACTGTGCCAGGGTAGCCTGCCCCTTGAGGGCTGTATTGTATAGTGGTCAATCTTCCCCACCAGAAGTCATGGTCCTTTAAGAGTTTTGGGAGACCTGATACTCAAAGCCTGAAGAGACATGGAGAGAAAGGAAAGGGGTCCAGGACAGAAGTAGCATTTAGAAGGAATCCTGTTACATTGTCTTTAAGGGCCTGGAGCCTTGCAGAGGTGGTGGGGCAGCCAGTAACGAATGAGCTGGAAGAAGGGGCCACTATAAGTGCTGCCACCTCCTTCGTAGGAGGGGAGATGCCTATAAACACTGCAGGGAGTCAGAAGGCATCTGCTGGGCCCTGACTTACCAGGAGGAGATCTGCCTGCTGAAGCCTCCCAACCTGAGGGTGGAGAGACTGATAGGGAAAAGGGCCTGCTGGAGGATAAGCTGCCTGAGACTCTACAGCTGGCTTAAAGTACAATTCCCGCTCCAAGAAGGAATGCTGGGAGGCTCTTGTCTTAGAGGGAGGGACAGTCTCTCCAAAGCCCAGCCCTCCTCCCAGAGCTGGGTGAGGAAACTGACCAGGACTCTTATGTGGGCCCAAAGAGAGCAGCTAAATAAATGAGTTACCCTCTGCAGAATAAATAAATTAACCTTCCTTTGCAGGGACTCGTTTAATCTGGTCTGGGTAGTTGTCTGAAAAGCTCCGAAGGGTGCTGAGTACAACATGCCTGCAGTTCACAACAAGCCATGAGGGCATGCTGGAGATGCATACCCCACAACGTGGGTGCCATGCCCCCTTTTATAGCTAGGCAGTCAGAATGTGCTCAAACTTTGAGGCTGTGTGAGTGCTTTAAGAGACCCTGCTGCCAGAAAGTTCCACTATCTCACTTCATTGGTCAACACATACCAAGAGTGTGAATGTGCAGTGTCCATCTTAATGAACTCTGGTAATAAGTAATTAACTTAATTTTTTTCTAAACTTTCCTCATAGATTGTTTTCTAAAACTTTTATCATATTTGTTGGGCTCCGCTGGACTTTCTCAAATTTGTTCACATCTTTCATGAATTGTGGAGCCCAGAACTTGATACAATACTGCAGCTTGAGGCCTCACCAGTGCCGAACAGAGTGGGATAGTTACCTACCATTCTTGCATATGACTCTCCTGTTAATACTAGGGCTGTCATGCAATTAAAAAAATTAATTTCGATTAATCACACTGTTAAACAATAATAGAACACCATTTATTTAAATATTTTTGGATGTTTTCTACATTTTCAAATATTGATTTCAGTTATAACACAGAATACAAATTGTACAGTGCTCACTATATTTCTTTGATTACAAATATTTGTGCTGTAAAAACCAAAAGAAATAGTATTTTTCAGTTCACCTCATACAAGTACTATAAGCAATCTCTTTATCATGAAAGTGCAACTTACAAATGTAGACTTATGTAAAAAAATAACTGCATTCAAAAACAAAACAATGTAAAACTTTAGAGCCTACAAGTCTACTCAGTCCTACTTCTTGGTCAGCTAGTCACTCAAACAAACAAGTTTGTTTACATTAGCAGGAGATAATGGTGGCCGCTTCTTGTTTACAATATCACTTGAAAGTGAGAACAGGCGTTCACATGGCGCTGTTGTAGCTGGATGCTAAAAGATATTTACGTGCCAGATGCACTAAAGATTCATATGTCCCTTCATGCTTCAATCACTATACCAGTGGACATGTGTCCATGCTGATGAAGGGTTCTGCTCGATAACAATCCAAAGCATTGCAGATCAACGCATGTTCACTTTCATCATCTGAGTCAGATGCCACCAGCAGAAGGTTGATTTTCTTTTATGGTGGTTCAGGTTCTGTAGTTTCCGCAACAATGTTGCTCTTTTAAGACTTCTGAAAGCATGCTCCACACCTCGTCCCTCTCAGATTTTGGAAGGCACTTCAGATTCTTAAACCTTGTGTCGAGTGATCTTTAGAATTCTCACATTGGTACCTTCTTTGCGTTTTGTCAAATCTGCAGCGAAAGTGTTCTGAAAACAAACATGTGCTGGGTCATCATCTGAGACTGCTATAACATGAAATACATGGCAGAATGTGGGTAAAACAGAGCAGGAGACATACAATTCTCCCCCAAGGAGATCAGTCAAAATTTAATTAATGCATTTTTTTTAACGAGTATCATCATGGTGGCCGCAGCATGAATAGGCATACGAGTGTTTTGCATATCTGGCACGTAAATACCTTGCAATGCCGGCTACAAAAGTGCCATGCGAACGCCTGTTCTCAATTTCAGGTGACATTGTAAATAAGAAGCCAGCAGCATTATCTCCTGTAAATGTTAACAAACTTGTTTGTCTCAGCGATTGGCTGAATAAGTAGGACTGAGTGGACTTGTAGGCTCTAAAGTTTTACATTGTTTTATTTCTGAGTGCAGTTATGTAACAAAAAAAATCTATATTTGTAAGTTGCACTTTCATGATAAAGAGATTGCATTACGGTACTTGTATGAGGTGAATTGAAAAATACAATATTTTTGTTTCATTTTTACAGTGCAAATATTTGTAATAAAAATAATATAAGGTGAGCTCTCTACACTTTGTATTCTGTGTTGTAATAGAAATCAATATATTTGAAAATGTAGAAAAACATTCAAAATATTTAATAAAATTCAGTTGGTGTTCTATTGTTTAGCAGTGCAATTAAAATTGTGATTAATCGTGTTTTATTTTTTAACTTGTAGTTGATTTTTTTGAGTTAATTGTGAGAGTTAACTGCGATTAATTGACAGCCCTAGTTTATACACTCCAAAATATTAGCCTTTTCCGCAACTGTTATTGTTGCCTTATATTCAATTTGTGATTCACTATAACCCCCAGATCCTTTTCAGCTGTTCTGTTGCCTAACCAGTTATTCTCCATTTTGTAATTGTGCATTTGATTTTTTTTTCTTTCCTAAGTGCAATAGTTTGCACTTGTCTTTTTTGAATTTCATCTTATTTATTTCAGACTAATTCTCCAATTTTGTCAAGGTTGTTTTGAATTCTAATCTTGTCCTCCAAGTATTAGCAACCCCTGCTAGCTGGGTGTTATCCGCAAATTTTATAAACATACTCTTATCCAAGTCATTAATGAAAATATCGAATAGTATTGGACCCAGGACAGAACCGTGTGGGGACCCCACTATGTACATTCTCAAGTTTTACAGCAAACCATTGATAACTACTCTTTGAGTATGGTATTTCAACCATTTGTGCACCCACCTGATAGTAATTTCCTCTAGACTACATTTCTCTATTTTGCTTATACTATAGGAATGTCATATGGGACTATGTCAAAAGTCTTATTAAAATTAAGATGTGTTGCATCTACAGCTTCCACCATTCACTAAGCTGACAAAAAAAGAAATTAGGTTGGTTTGGCTTTATTTGTTCGTGATAAATCCATGTTGGTTATTATTTATCACCCTATTATTCTCTAGTTATGAACAAATTGATTGTTTAATAATTTGTTCCCGTATCTTTCCAGGTATTGAAGTTAGGCTAACTGCTTTATAATTTCCAGGGTCCTCTTTGTTTCCCTTTTTAAAGATCGGTACTATATTTGCCCTTCTCCAGTCCTTTGAGGTCTTACTTATCCTCCATGAGTTCTCAAAGGTAATTACTAACGATTCAGAGGTAGCTTCAGTTAGTTCCTTAAGTACCCTAGAGTGAATTTAATCAGGCTCTGATGACTTGAATACATCTAACTTAGTTAAATATTCTTTAACGTGTTCTTTCCCTCATTTGGTTGTGTTCCTTCCCCCTTATTATTATATATATTATTTAATGACCTGGTCAAAATTTACTTTTTTTGTAAAGACTGAAGCAAAATAAGCATTAACACCTCAGCCTTATTGATATTGTCTGATACTATCTTTCCTTCATCTTTCTCTTGCTCCTAATGTATTTTTAAAAGCTTCTTATTGCTTTTATGACCCTTGTAAGTTGTAACTCATTTTGTGCCTTAGCCCTACATGCTTGTGTTATTCTTTTGTATTCCTCCTTAGCAATTTGTCCATGTTTCCACTTTTTGTAGGATTCCTTTTTGATCTTCAGATTATTAAAGAGCTCCTGATGAAGCCAGATTGGTCTCTTACTATTCTTATCTGTCCTGTCCATCAGGATAGTTTGCTGTTGTCATTCATGTGTAGAGAGCAGTTGCTATGTCTTGAGGTACTAACTGAATATTTGTAAATTCAAAAAAAATGCTTGTTTAAATATAGTATTTTAAAAAGTCCTTTTGTTGACTCTGGTACATTTAAACAAAAGCAAAAGTTTTGCAACTATGGCTCAAAAATATACCCGACTTTTTTTCATTTGATGACTAAGCCTATTATGAGGAGGAGTGGATAGAACACTGGGTTGGGACTCAGGATACCTGGCTTCTATTCCCCGCTCTTCCACTGACCTGCTGTGTGACCTTAGGCAAGTTACTTCACCCCCCCCTGTCTGTTTCCCCATATATAAAATGGGAATGATGCTTATCTTCTTGGTAAAGCACTCGGAGATCTACAGATGAAAACTTTTGTAAGGGAGAAGTATTATCTTCATTGCTGTCTGGTGTGACAAGTATGTGTGCCACTCTCCCTGCTTAAAGAAATACAAAATGCTTCACATGGGGAGGCAGAGTTGTACCGTATGTAATGATAACATATTGTCAAACAGTTACATTTCAAATACATTAAATAGTAACTTGCTATATCTCTTTTACTTTTGTTGTCCCCCTTCCTTGCTTCACTCCAGTTTTTTTCTATAATAGATCTTTTCCTTTGTTTTCAGTGTACGTTTGCTTCCTGTTCTTATTTTTGGTGTGTCTGTTTTTGTTTTTTTTTGGTCTCTCCATCAATCTTTTACAGCTCTTTGTCTCTCTTGTTTCCTCCTCTCCCACCACTTGATGTACTTTACCTCCTTCTTCTCTATTTTCTGCTGCTTCTACTTCCCCCTATAAGTCGTCATTTTCTGCCCTTTTTTTTTTTTTCTAACTTCCCTATGAATCTGTCACCCATCCACTCATGCAAGTTCTCACTCCCATCTATTCCCTTGCTCCATCCACCAGGATGGATTTCATTTAAATCACTAGTCAGGAAGACTCGATTTAATCATGGATTTCTGCATAAAAGTGCATTTTTATTGGTTGTTATAACCTTATTACATATTCTTCACAACTCAGAGATAGATGTAGGTTTCATTTTTAGAAGGTACACACTATATATACATTTTTAAAGTGATTTATTTTGAAAACTTTTCAGATTAGTTTTACACCTGTGTCAGAAAATGAATGATTGGTTATTTCATTTACCAAAGGTAATTGAATCAGATATTTATGAAGTCATTGGGAGGTGAACTATCTCCATTTCAACAGGTTAATCATTAATATTTGGAGGATTTTCTTGCCATGTTGTATTAGGAGGAGAACATCACCAGACAGACATTTAAATTGTTTTATTTAACTAAAACAACAACATTAAGTATTCTGGATTTTTTTCTTCAACAGCAAACATATAGTATTTTAATAAAACAAGCATATGTCCCTTGCTTCTCACGTTTATCTCCAGACGGCTTCTCCTTGTCCAGATCTATTCCGCCCCAACAATCTTCTATTCATTGAACTTTCTGAAACTTTGCACTTTGAGAGAGAAGTAAGGGATTGACTCTGTGTACACAAATTTACAGAGGGACAATAGAGTTGAGGTCTTATTTCTCACTTCTATATCTTATTTATTTATTTACAAACATGTTTTTCTGTTAACAAGCACATTACCTCTAGAGACACAAATCCACAGTTTGAGAACTGCAAAACTAAGCATCTCTGATGGTATCTTCTAGACTGAGCACTAAGTCCCATTGGGTAGATAGAAAGATTAACCTAAATAATGTATACAGAAGCCTGTGGAACCCCATAAGATTGGGTCCCTAATCTATGAACTATTGGAACTCATTTACAAAACTTTCTTAAACATTACATGAATATATTATCTTATACTATAGAATTAGAATTTATAATTCCCATTCCATGATGAGATACATTATAGCTCAAAGATATCTTAATTAAAACTATCTTTAGATAGGCTTTTTCCTCAAAAAACCTTTTATCAAAAAATCTGATTTTTTTTAAACTATTGCATTTTATCCACCATGCCATCCACTTAGATCCTTCTATCCACAGCTTGAAGAATGTATGAGATGCTCAACAGCCTGAGAACTAAACTAAAATATGGGACACCATTGTCCATGGACAATGCCCAGGTGGCTTAAGCAGTGACCTCAAGAAAGTAAATTGACAGTTGGTACTGATTTCTATATAACAGGGGTAGGCAACCTATGGCACGGGTGCCGAAGGCTGCACGCAAGCTGATTTTCAGTGGCACTCATACTGCCCAGGTCCTGGTCACCAGTCCAGGAGGCTCTGCATTTTAATTTAATTTTAAATGAAGCTTCTTAAAAATGTTAAAAACCTTATTTACTTTACATACAACAATAATTTAGTTTTATATTATAGACTTATAGAAAGAGACCTTCTAAAAACGTTAAAATGTATGACCAGCACGTGAAACCTTAAATTAGAGTGACTAAATGAAGACTCGGCACAGCACGTCTGAAAGGTTGCCGACCCCTGCTATATAATGTCATCTCCTCCATCCAGGCTTGTGTTTGCCATCTTTAGGTGAAGATCCAGAATTTAGAACTTTGACTCATGATCATTGTGGGGCTGCAATGTCCATGGACAATAGCCTGATAAGAATCAGAGCCTTGTTTTTACCCCCATTCTCATATCCCTTCGCTGCTGAGAAAGTGCAGAGTGATGGAAGCCTTACCAGGCTGCGCTCCTTGGATCCTGGTTGGAGCTTCATGTTTTGAAACCTGGTACTACTTGTCTGATAAATGTGAAGCCTTTTCTACTTGTTGTTACTGCTGGAAGGAAGAAACGTTTTTGTACAACCGATCCCTGCCTGCTGCAAAGATGGTTAAAGGTCTTTCTCAGCCTTTGGTTTTGGACTGAGCTCTTTGAGGTCGGGACCTGTTAATTGTCTGACACAGAACACACCGTGCTTATATGCGACACTGCTGAAGAACAGAACATTCTGGAAAATTATATAATTTGTTTAAAAACACTACTCAAAATAGAAGTCCTTCTCGATAGGTCCTCATCATTAGAGACCGCAATCCTTCCACTGCATCCCACTGAGACTGTTCTAAGGGATTGATTCTGTGAGTTGCTAAGCTCCGCACAGGATCATGATCCAAATTTCCAGATTTTGAAACATTTCCTAAAGATGGAAACGCAAGCCTGGATAGAGGAGATGACGTTATACAGAGAGCAGTATAGTCTTAAACTCTTAGTTCATTTATTTTCCTGGAATCATTGGAGAAGCTCATTCTTAACTCTATTTTTCAAAAGCATGTGACCTAGATTTTCTCTTTCAGTGTGTGTTTTCTTAATCTTCTGAGCTGTTATTTTTAAAATCTACTGGGGACAATGTCAGATTAGAAATCATATTTCTAAAAATTAACATCTCTATCTGTTATCAATAACAGATGAATATCACTGAAATTGTCAAAAAATAATTTTTCACCACTGAATGAAGTAGCTGAGCTGCTAGCACCAATATGCTACCTTGCATTAAAAATAGCTACTATAACAGAGTATTGGATGGTAGCAAATGTAACTATTTTTAAAAAGGCTGTATAGGGATGATCCAAAGAATTATAGACCCGTAAGCCTTACATCTTTAATGGGTAAACTGAAGGGAAAAAATTACAGAATATAATTCCTGGAAGATCATGATCTGAGAGGGTCTAATCAATGTTTTTTCAGCAAAGGAAAATTGTCTTGCTCTAATCTATTAGAATTCTTAAATGGGTCAATGAAGTAGTGGATAAAGTAGAACCAATTGACATAATTTATGTAGACTTTCCAAAGTCCTTTGACAGGGTCCCTCACAAGTTTAAGTTCTATGCTGCAGCTCTTTGAGATTCTTTCTCAGGTTGCAGAGTAGCAGCCGTGTTAGTCTGTATCTGCAAAAAGAACAGGAGTACTTGTGGCACCTTGGAGACTAACAAATTTATTAGAGCATAAGCTTTCGTGGGCTACAGCCCACTTCTTCGGATGCATAACTGTGGCTGTAGCCCACGAAAGCTTATGCTCTAATAAATTTGTTAGTCTCCAAGGTGCCACAAGTACTCCTGTTCTTTTCTCAGGTTGATCAGTCTTAAATTTATTTAGTGCTCATTGTGAATGTCACATTTGTAAAGAGCCTCACTTGTTCATTTTCTTTGCTAATTTTTAAATGTAAACATATGTCAAGGTGCATCCTACTATAGGTGCACATGAACCTCGTGCATAAAACTGGAGTCTTTTTGAATAGTTGTGTCCATTGGGGATGTGCATGCTCCTGTCCCTGCTTGTGTTTGAGTATAAGATCATAAAGGTCAGGGTGGCTGTGACCTTCCCTCCCTTACTGTGCATAGTAGTAAGACAGAACAAGTGTCCGGCCTGCTAGTTCTTACCGAAAACTAAATCTCTCAGAACTTGTAAATCTTCAGAACTCTTCTGTTCTACTGATATACAACTGCCGGGAACATTTTCAGTTCATCTGGACTGAAAGTTGACGGTCAGCTCTCCCTTCCCCCCAGCATATATCCCTCCTTACTACCCTGCACCTCAACATTAGGGATTAAAAACCCATGGACTTCAAGCCCCACCTGTCCTGCGATGGGTTCATCATCATCATGGCAAATCCCAAAGGGACGTGGCCTCCTTGAAGAGCAAATGCCTTCCAGATGGATCTCTGGCAAGATGGTGGTATATTCAGTTTGTGTCCACCAAAGCTTTTGACGCCTATGTGATCTATGGCCACATAGCAGTATTTCTTGGTAACCGTGCTTTGGAATTCATTGGTCTTTCCTTCTGATAATGACTATACTAAGAAAGTTGCTGAGATCAAATCAGTGATGATGGAGCGATTGCTGGGTTTGCCTTTGTCTTCGAAGATCATCATAATCTTTCCTGTCACTTGATATTGAGCAATGATGAAGACAATGAGAATCCAAATGTCATTCTGTTGTTCCGCGGCACCCACATTTCACTTCCATTCAGTAGATTTGGTATAACCGTGGTTCTGTAGATTCGCAGCTTTGTAGCCAGCTTGAAGTCAAAATGTCCCAATAGAGCTGTTGAAGGGCCCGAAACATGGAGGCAGCAGCTGTTACATAAGTGTTCACATCTTGCAAGCATTCTCCAACACTGTGTATGACACTGCCCAAATATTTGACAGTTGCCACCTACTCCATTTGCCCCCCCCCCTCCATCCAGACACGTTAATGCTGATCTGGTTGCAATCTAGAGCTGAAGGCTACTTGATGATAATGGTTGGGGACTTTGTTTTATCTGGATTAGAATGTGTGCTGCTTATTGTCAGATTAGCCATCAGCTGCAGCGATTCACCAAACTGAGTCAACAATGTCATTGGTATGTATGAGTTCTCAAAGCAGAATGGTGTTCAGCTTAAAGCCACTGACAGCTGCCTCCTCAAGCTTATCCATCCACCTATCAGTGCCAATATTGAACAGTGGTGGTGACAGAATGCAGCATTTCCAAACTCCTGTGGTCATAGGAAAGCATGTTATGTATTTGCTATTGACTAAAACGCATTATAGATCTCTTCTGTCAATGACATTGTCTTCGTAGGGATGCCGAGATGCGTCAGATCCACAAACTTGCTTGATGCTCTGAATCAAAGGGCTGACAGAAACATCTAAAAAGTGCTGTGCATGGCCTATTAAATTCAGCCATCTTCTCAAAAAGTTGTTTCAAGATAAAGATCTGGTTTGTACTGGAATGACCCGGTCTAAAGCTGCACTAAGTATCCTGGTCTTTGCCACAAAGAGTATCATTGATTGGTGACATTAACGTGGAAGCAGACTTTTCTCAGGACTGACAACAGCATAATACCTTAAAAGTTACTACATTTGGCTTATCCCCTTTTCTGAACAGAGGCAGAATAACACCCTTCTTCCAGTTGTCAGTGATGTTAGTGGACTAGATGGTCTGGAAGAGCCTGTGCTACCAGAGTACAACAATACTCTCACCTGTCTTCAGCAATTCTGTTATGATGTTACAAACCCCTGCTGCCTTCCCACACTTCAGCTTATAAACTGTGATCCAGATTTCTTCTTGGTTGAAGGAAGGTGGCTCTGTCTATGATTGACTAATTCCTCTGAAAGGTGGATTCAGCAGATGCCTCTTCCTTTTAGGAGAGTTCTGTGTACTGAATAGATGTTTGGGTGCATATCTTTCACAGGACCTAAACTCAAACATGATAATAATCATGGTGAGTATGTGTCTGAGACTGCTAGGCCATATGTCATTGTGCATATATGTGACAACCCTTACCAGATTTCACCTCTGACCTTCACAACTAGGTCTGAGGTCAATATATTTCCCATCCCTGCATGACATGACCAAGGACCTTTTCTCCTATCCCAGATCCTACAAGAACTTACTTGGTTGCCAGACCCGAAGAGCATACAAAAGGAGTGGTACCCTTCTTGTCCCCTCCCCAATGATGCTGCTCATCCCAGCTGCCTCAGGAACAAATTGAAGTGCCCACCTCAACCATTTGCAGTTGCAAAAGACCTGGTCCCAGGATGATTTGAAGCTGCATGTGAACATCTTGGAACTCAGGGTCATCTGGCTAGCCTGAAAGGTATTCCTGCCTGTCCTGTGGGGCTCCACAGTGCAGATTGTGACTGACAAGATGTCTGCAATGCACTGCATCAGCAAGCAAGGAGGCCCTTGGTTATTCCCTCTCTGCCATGAAACCATCAGGCTATGGACTTGGTGTCATTACCATGACATAATCCTATGGGCTCTACAACTTTCAGCTACCAGCAATACCTAGCAAACTTCTTAAGCAGGCACATTGCAGCAACCACTCATGTTTGGTTACAAACATCCATCAGAGATGTGATATTTTCCCAATGAGGGGACTCCCATGACAGATCTCTTTGCTATAAAGGACAATACCAAGTGCTCAAACTTCTGCTTCAGAGAGGGAATGAGCCCAGGTTCCTTATCAGGCACCTTTTTGTTACATTGGTTGGTCAGTCGGTCTGTCTAATATACATATGCCTGATCCCCAGGATGTTCTCCAAAGTCAGACAGGACCAGGCCATACTGACTGTAATGGCTCCCTACTGGCCAAGACAGTTCTGGCCATCAGACCTCTTGCAGATATCTATTCAGCCTCTCATCCAACTCCACCTCTACCTCGACTTGAGATCTCAGAATCACTGTCCAATATTAGATCCAGACCCACATTTGTTGCTTTTGATAAATTGGATGTTGGCTGGTTGAGCACTACTGATAGAGACTGTTCTTGACAGATTCAAGAAATCATCGTATAAAGCACAAACCCATTTACTAGGAAGACCTACTCCTCTAAATGGAAATAGTTCTCCTTATGCACAACTCAATATACCCTGGACCTAGTTGAGGCCCTGATACCCAAGATCCTTGACTATGTGCTGGACTTAAAACAGACTGGTTTGGCTCTTAGCTGTGAGATGAACCTTGAAAGCTCTATCAACATTTTATGCTTACATACTCACACTATCTTTTCACATCTCATGGGATCTTAACATCATCCTCTTGAAACTCATGAAGCCTCTGTTCAAGATGCTACCAAATTGTTCAGTACATCACCTGCTTAAGATAGTCTTCCTACTAGCGATCACTTTGGACAGGTGGTCTAGGAGTTTCACTTAGATCAATCAATTAACCTGCCAGTGTTCTTGAAACCAGAACTGATACTGGGAGAGAAGAAGCTACATACTTTGTCAAGTATCAGGGGGTAGCCGTGTTAGTCTGTATCTACAAAAACAACAACGAGTCTGGTGGCACCTTAAAGACTAACAGATTTAATAAATCTGTTAGTCTTTATTAAATCCCTTAGTCTTTAAGGTGCCACCAGACCCCTTGTTGTTTTTCTACATACTTTGGACATTTCAAAACCCTTGCTCTATTAAAGTGAAAGGACTAAACCTTTCAGACTGTCTCCCTGCCTCTTTATGGCTGTATCTGGCTCATCAAAAGGCCAAACCATTTAATTACAGAGGCACTCTAAGCCGATCATGCTCTGCATCTCTCCCTGTTATCAATTAGCTGGTGAGCCTTAACATCAAGACACACACTGCCAAAACATAGGCAGCATTGTCAGTCTGCTTCAGAAACACTTCTGTAGGCTGAGGTCTTTGGAGGTTTCGTTAAATGTTTTGCTTTTGACATGGTGGATAGGGCTGATGCCAAGTTTGGCAGTGCAGTATTTCAACCTCTGATTGATGCAGCTGATACTCCTCTTTCCCACTATCCAGAGTGCATGCTGCTTGCTTGTTGCCTCCAGTAGGGATCCACACTGACAAATATTCAAAGAAAGTTACTTACCCTACAGTAATTGTGTTTCTTCGAGATGATGTAGTCAGTGTGGATCCTACAACCCATCCTCCATCCCTGCTTTTCAGAATCCTCAGCTATGCAGGCTTTGTATTGGGAGGGAACCGAGTGTGGGTTGTGACCTCTTGTATGGGAGTGTGAAGAGGCAATAGGGTATGTGGACAGCCCTCGCAGTCACTCATTCAAAAGACTCTGGGTGCTCATGAGGTGTTGGCGCACCTTTAGTGGGATCCAGGCTGAGTACAACATCTTGAAGAACCATAGTTACTCTAGGGTAAATTATCATTCTTTTATTCAAGTGATATAAAATCTATGAGTAAAAAGATGCCAGTACATAGCAAAATAAAATCTCAGTAATTAAATATTGGTAAAATATTTAGTAAGAAAGAAGCCAAGCACCTTTTTAAATATAAATTTACTGAGAGTTGTTCTGGTTCATTGCAAAGTGTTAGACAAATTGAGAGCACTGAGAATGGTAAAGGGGAACAGAACAACAGAGTGTAATGAAAATTATTCAGAAAAGACACTTTAACACTTCTGGCTATTTCAGGTGTTTAACTTTTTGAAGAGCAAATTTCAAATCTGAGCATGTTGTAGTGAATGTGAAGATGGGACTTTGTAAGTGTAATTGTGTGCAAACCAATTTAAAAAGTATAAATCTGTAAATCAAATGAGGCTAGCTTTAGTTGGGAAAGCAAGAACAACCTCCTACTGTTTAGAATGTAAGGAATCCGGTGGGATGGGGATTGATTGTGTGTATTTATTGTGGTGTTGTGTGTGAGTATCTTATCATTATCCAATTAGTAAGCTTAAATATGTAAATTTTGCATAATTACATGCAAATATACTGCTGTTTTTTTATTTGTGTAGATTAGACGTATTCTGTTTTAGAAAGGTTTCAGAGTGGTAGCTGTGTTAGTCTGTATCAGCAAAAACAACGAGGAGTCCTTGTGGCACCTTAGAGACTAACAAATCTATTTGGACATAAGCTTTCGTGGGCTAGAACCCACTTCATCAGATGCATTGGTAGATATGCAGGTGATATATGCCATCATGTGCCAGCAATGCCCCTCTGTCATGTACATTGGCCAAAGCGGATAGTCTCTACGCAAAAGAATAAATGGACACAAATCTGACATCAGGAATCATAACATTCAAAAACCAGTAGGAGAACACTTCAATCTCTCTGGTCACTCAATAACAGACCTCAAAGTGGCAATTCTTCAACAACAAAAAAAAAAACCTTGAAAAACAGACTCCAACGTGAAGCTTCAGAACTGGAATTAATTTGCAAACTGGATACCATCAGATTAGGCCTGAATAAAGACTGGGAGTGGTTGGGTCATTACAAAACCTAAACTTAATTTCCCCAATACTAATTTCTCCCTACTATTACTCACACCTGCTTGTCAACTGTCTTTAATGGGCCACTCTCTTACCACTTTAAAAGTTATTTTCCTCCCTGGTATCCTGCTGTTAATTGATTTATCTCGTTAGACTGACCTCACACTTGGTAAAGCAACCCCCATCCTTTCATGTATTTATACCTGCTCTTGTATTTTTCACTTCATGCATCTGATAAAGTGGGTTCTAGCTCACGAAAGCTTATGTCCAAATAGATTTGTTAGTCTCTAAGGTGCCACAAGGACTCCTCGTTGTTTCTGTTTTAGAAAGTTTTCCATAAGTGACGACTATCCTGAAGATGGAAATCCTTTACTGTTAGACACAGTACTAATGTGCTTTGTTTAAATTTGTTTTTACGTGGATTGGATAGTTCAGGGGATGGTAACTGTCTAGTTTGAATCCAGTCCAGGTTGATAGTGGCTGAAAGTTGAAAATAGAGCTTTTTCGTTGTCTCAGTACAGTTCCCAATGGATGAGTCTCCATGTTATAAAAACCTCCATCACAATTGGCACTAATTGTCATCATTTGTCCTAGCAGAGAGGCCAAAGACTGAATGAATACAGAGGTTGAATTAGCCTCTTAGGCTATGGTTACACGACGAGGCTTTTAGTGACATGGCTTTGCCGCTACAGTTGTGCCACTAAAAGGCACGCAGTGTAGCTGGTGTTTGTTGGCAGGAGAGAGCTCTGCTGCTGACAAAGCGCTGTTTACATCCGTGCTTTTTGTCAGTAAAAGTTTGTCATTTGGGAGTGGGTTTTTTTTTTAACACCCCTGAACGACAAAAGTTTTGCTGATGAAGTGCCAGAGTAGACAAACCCTTAGAAGTGTTTGCTCCTGGGTGAGATTGAGGGACATAGTTGGAGGAGAATCCTGTATTGCTGTACACCTTTCTTTTTCTTTCTCTTTTTCTTTTTTTGGTATACTAAGGAGTTGTATTCTGAACTAATTTGTCTGACAGTGTTCACAGGCAGAAAACTCAAATTTTTTTTGGTCATGTAAATTTTTCTTGAACTAAAAGGCTCAAAAATAATTGAACATACTTATAATGTGTTGAGCTTTCTCTTAATCTTGTTTTGCATTTGTGCTTAGTTCTTTTTTAAAGAGAGGTTGATTCTCCTTGACTGGTAACAATTAAAATGTTGTTTTGTAACTAAATCGAGCCTTTACACTAAATTTGGTACTTCTTTTTGGTAACCAGGAGGACACACTATATCCATTCACATTTATTTAAGCCATTATACAGTTTAACAGACATTTTATTCAGATTCTTTTTTTATTTATTATTAGAAATGTCATTTGCCATTTTTTTATTTAATAGGAGGTTACTTTTTTACTCATGATTTGTGTCTAGCTGCATTTGATTGAAAATTGGAGTTCAATTAAAACCAGCATTTTGAAATTGTTAGCTAAATCAAATGACCTCATGTGCTGTATCTATCTGGGGTGGGGAGTGGAGTAAGTTTATCAAAACGTGTCTTGTATTTCAAACTAACTGATTTATTAAACAAAGGAAGAATTATCTGTAGTTAGTTATTTGAACTGATTATTTCTGTTCCCAATGTCCATTATGATTTTATAGCTAGTAGGTCTCTCTCATACACCTAATTTTTATTCATAGGTTGAAAGAGAAAGATAAGCTTTCTCAACTTTGAATGAACTAGTCATTGAACTGATCTAGTTGGTTTCAGGTACTTTGCCAGTGGCTTCCACCAATTCAATAGTTAGCTGCCAAAGTTTTAAAGAAAGTCAAACGTGGCCTGCTTGACTCATGTTTTATTTAAGTGATTTTTATAATTTTGTCATAATTTCAAATTTAATTTTAAATCATTTTTATTTTTAAAAATAGTCATTTAATTTAAAATAAAAATCAAATTTGATTTTTTAAATAATCTGATCGTTAAATTAAAAATATTTTTTTATCTACCCTAGAACCTCCAAGCCATGTCCAAGGGCGTTGTTTGGATTTTCTACCCACAGCATTCTCCTCAGTTTCTGAAAGAAGTGGCTGGACTTCTAATCAGAGCATTGAACCTGGACCTAATTAGTGACAGCTCCTGCCATTCTTTTGTATTTACTGCTGGCTAGTTGATTTAAAGTTCTCACTAGTAAATGTCTGACAAATTTTCAAATATCGACATTTGATATGTCTAATATCTCTTTATCCAATTGAATTAAATTAAAATATCAATGCAAAACCTTTTGGAAAATCCCATTAAAGTACTCTGCAAACATAAAATATACTTCATTTAAATCAAAATTATTAGGGTGTTGATCACCTACTTATATTTTGTAACTCATTTTTATTTTTGAATGTGAAATAACAAAAGAATATCAGAACCATGCTTTATATGAAATGGAAAGCTTTTTCCCCAATTTCTAAAACTAAAAGATAAATTTATTTGATCTAAATAATTTGCTACTGATAAGCAACATGCAAAAACACATGGACATAGGGTCTGAAGTTAGGTCCATTTAAATTTATTAAAATACTTCGGTTCAAAGACACTGGAGTCCCTCCTGAAACTTGAGGGTGTTAGTTGCTGTAAAATGTGTTCTGGGATTTTTTGGCCCGGTCATTTCCCCTGTACTATATGTTAAAATTTTAAGCAGCATAGTTAGTGAGTTTCCTTTTAAAAACAAAAAAAAACAACCCACTGATGGAGTGCCCTGACATTTTGCTCTTCAGGAACAAAAGTGGCAGATGCATTAAGTTTTCAAATACTTAAACTAAAATAGAATCTTTTAATCTGGAGGGTCTTAAATACAATATTCATAGAACCATTTCTCAGGCCAAGAAACCACTCCTTTTAAGTGTTTGGTACTTGCAGGCATTTGCAACAAGTACACCTCTACCCCGATATAACGCTGTCCTCGGGAGCCAAAAAATCTTATCGCATTATAGGTGAAACCGTATTATATCGAACTTGCTTTGATCCACTGGAGTGCGCAGAGCGCCCCCCCCCCCCCAGAGTACTGCTTTACCGCGTTATATCCGAATTCGTATTATATCGGGTTGCATTATATCGGGATAGAGGTGTAGCACAAAATATAATGTTTTTTTAATTTGACGCTAGGTGAAAAGCAAGAATTATTTTATAAAACTCCAAAGAGTGGTAATCTTCTATCTAAATCAAAATGCCTCTTTCTTACAGTGGTAAGATTATGGAATTCTAGATTAATTGTGTTTTAGGGTCAGTTAAAACAGTGAGAATAAACTTAATGTTAACTTTATACTTCCTAAATTTTCCCAAATGTTTGTGTCACTTTAGGTGTAGTGCTCAATGAGGATATAAAGAACTATGTTGTCCAGATAGATGGAGGTATGCTATGATACTACTAATGTGGAAACTGGTCACTTAATGGTCAGAATGAATTTCCTGGGCCAGTGTTCAATGCTTGATGCACATAAAACAGAGAAATTCATAATATTTCTTGTGAGTGGAAAGGTGTGTTGTATTAATTTTAGGGCTGTCAAACAATTAGAAAAATTGCAATTAATTATGAGATAAAAAAAGTCATGATTAATTGCAGTTTTAATTGGACTGTTAAACAATAAATTAATACCAATTTAAATGTATTAGAAATATTTTTGGATGTTTTTCTACATTCTCAAATATATTGATTTCAATTACAACACAAATACAAAGTGTACAGTGGACACTTTATATTATTTTTGATTACAAATATTTGCACTGTAAAAAAGATAGACAAAAGAAATAGTATTTTTCAGTTCACCTCAAACAAGTACTGTAGTGCAGTCTCTTTATCGTGAAAGTGCAACTTATAAATGTAGAATTATTTTTTTACATAAGTGCACTCATAAAACTGTAAAATTTTAGAGCCTATAAGTCAAAGCATGAAGGGGCATTCGAATATTTAGCATATCTGGCATGTAAATACCTTGCAACCCCGGTTACACCAATGCCATGTGAACACCTGTTCTCACTTTCAGGTAACATTGTAAATAATAAGCAGGCAGCATTATCACCTGTAAATATAAACAAACTTGTTTGTCTTAGCAATTGGCTGAACAAGAAGTAGGACTGAGTGGACTTGTAAATTTGTTGGTCCAATTATCACAACAGGTGTAAAATCAAAATGAAAAATGGCTTCATTTAAAAATGAAGGGAGACTCAGGAATCCTTCGATGCAAATATAACCGAAGTGTCGCTACAGGGATTTCCTAGCAAAAATAAATCTTTTGGGAAATTGAAATGAAACACTTTTTTTTTTTTTTTTTTTATTCCTTTTCCCCCAAGGTTTCAATACCAAGCACAGCAAAATTATTAAGCACTTTAAACAAGAATCTATATCTTTGCAGTAGGAAAAACAAACAAAAAACCCTCTAACTTTCCAGCTCATTGATGTCACTTGCAATACAAGATTGCCCTTTCAAGTTATTTTGTCTTGCTATGTTTTGGTACTCTAAAGGTTGTGAGCCTCTGTTGCACTAAATTATGCCTAGGATAGTCTTATATACCTTAACCGTATTAAACACGTGAAGAATTGCTCTGTGTAGCTTGAAAGCTTGTCTCTTTCACCAGCAGAAGTTGGTCCAATAAAAATACTACCTTAACCACCTTGTGTCTTTTAAACACAGCTTTACAGGTTCTAAGATGTTGACAACTTAAACATCAGAAGGCTATTCAAGTGCTCATCTACCAAATATTTTTCTCATGCAATGGTAATAAATAGACACTCTTTCTTACTCTATTTCTGTGAACTTGTTGCTGCTGAAACTAAAGATTCAGTTTAATGGAATATCTTAAACAGTGACTGTTTAGTAAGAGGTTCAAATTTTTTGTTTGTTTGCCTCTGTACATTACTATGTCTTTGGTATGAAGGCTGCTGAATATCAGTTTAATTACATAGTATTAGAAAACCTATAGATTTATTGAATGTAGTTTAAAATATGAATTATTGTCTTAAAACTGCTTACTGGATAACTTGTCAGTTTCACGGCATGATATTAAATACCTTGAATACTTAGTAGGAATCAGGCAATTCCAGCGATCACACTGTGTAAGTGAACCTGAATAATGACAATCATTGTCTGGGTTGACAGGGGAATGAGGATCATTGCAGCCTGGATTCATCAATATTTCAGGCCCCTATGCAGACTTTTCTCTCTCTATCAGATCCTGAGTTAGGATGGATTTTGTTTCTCTGCCAATGTGCCTGTGTGCTAGGATTGAGAGCCAGGCCTGGGAAGGGAAGGGAATATTGAGGAACAGGTAGGAGAAAAGAACAATTAATAAATTCCCTCAAGACAAAAAAACAAAAATTAGTACATTTTTCATATGAAGTTATCAAAGTGCTTTACAAAGATGGGTAAATTACATCTCTACTTTACAGATAGAGGAAATTGAGGCATAGAGTTGACTTGCTCAAGGTCATATACAAGTCAGTGGCAGAGTGTCTGTTCATACTACACTTATCACTGTAAATCTGAGGCCACATCTACACTACAAAGTTTTGCCGATGCAAGTTACACTAATTGCAATGACTGTATGCTGATGTATCACTTGTGCATGTGCACACTTGGCTCCTCACATCAGCTCTGCACACCAGGAGTGCTTGTGTTGATGCACTGTGTAGTGCATCATGGATAGGTAGGTATCCTAGTGTGCAACCCACCACTGTTCAGCGCACTGTCTTTTGATTAGTTTTGGCAATACATAGTGCGGCAGAACCGAGTCTTGCAGGAGTGACTGGGTAACAAGGAGTGAACTTCCCATACTGCAGTGTTCTCCATCCCATAATATCTCTATCCCATAATTTTTGCACCTATATTAAATTTCCCACCAAGCTGCATGAGACTTGTTGATGTCTCCCATTTCTGACAGAAGCATGGAGGCTGCACAGTTCTGCACTATTTTCATGAGTGTTGCAAGCACTCACGGTCCTCTATTATTTACAGAGCTGCAAGAAGAACTGTAGGGAACATGATGAGTTCCAGGTGGTCAGTTTGCTGTGAGACATAGCAAGAACCAATTCAAGGTGGTTGGTGGCATTCACGGAGGAGCTGCAGATGGTGGAGCACCACTTCTGGACCCGAGAAATGAACACTGATTGGTGGGATCACATCATAATGCAGGTTTGGGATGATGAGCAGTGGCTGCAGATCTTTTGGATGCACGAGGCCACATTCCTGTAACTGTGTGCTACATTCACCCCAGCCATCCAAAGCAGGGACATCAAACTGAGAGCTGGTGGTCATACTTTGGATATTTGCAACACCAGATTGCTATTGGTCAGTGGAAAGTCATTCTGGTGTGGGGAAAATCCACTGTGGGGGCCATAGTCATGCAAGTGACCATTAATAGTCTCCTGCTATGCAGAACTGTGACTCTTGGCAATGTGCAGGACCTGGTGGATGGCTTTGCAGCTGTGAGGTTCCAGAATAGATAGGACACACATCCTTATTTTGGCCCCAGAGCACGTTGCCACAGAGTACATCAAAAGAAAGGGCTACTTTTCCATGGTTATGCAGGTGCTGGTGGATCACTGGGAATGCTTCACTGACATCAACATTGGTTGGTCAGGATGGTGCATGATACTCGCATATTTAAGAACGCAAGTCTGTTCAGAAACCTATAAGCAGGGACCTTCTTTCTCAACCAGTGGATTACCATTGGTGATGTTAAAGTACCAAAAGTGATCCTGGGGCATCCAGCCTACTCCTTACTCCCCTGGCTCATGAAGCTGTACACTCGTTATCTCGATAGCACTAAGGAAAGATTCAGCTACAGGCTCAGCAGGTGCAGAATGACAGTTGAATGTGCTTTTGATAGATTGACAGGGAGCTGGCAGTGTTTACTTACTGGATTGGATCTCAATGTGAAAGATATCCCAATGGCTATAGCTGCCTGTTGTGTCCTGCATAATATTTGTGAAACAAAGGAGGGAAAATTGCTGCAGGGATGGAGGGCGGAGTGGAGTGCCTGTTTGCTGAGTTTGAACAACCAGACACAAGGGCTATCGGATGAACAACCAGACACAAGGGCTATATGGCTTAGGGATTATTTGAAAGAGCACTTTAACAGTGAGCCACAGTAATGTTCTATGGTGTACTGTGCTCAATATGGTGCTTCACTTTGGGGGCCTGTTGGGAATTATGTGGTACCTGCTGCATATATGACTGACTGTGCAGCAAATAATGTTGGGATGCTTGTGTACATTTATGATGACTACACTGTTTGGCATTGATCCTGTCGGTTATGAGTGTACAAGACCACTACTTACACTGCCAGCAGGCATTATACACCATGTGTTGTACACTAATAAAGATGAAAAACTTTCAAAACAAGAGTTTTCTTCAAATACGAAAACAGCTCAAAAAATCTTAACTCTTAAAGTAAATAAAATTTAACTTAACATTTTTTAGGAACCTTAACAAATAAAAGAAGGAACACTGGTGTCATTGTATCTACGCTTACATCAACTTTGGCTCTCACAAGTCAGTGTGTATGAAGCTGCAGTTGTCAGTGCTTCTCCCAGTGTGGAGTGGTAATGGTAGGCATATGGCCTCTGAGGCGATGTGAAATGCTGAAGGAGCGTGTAGGAAGACGCTACGCTGCAGTTCTCTGCCAAATGCAATGGCAATTGAGCCTGTGATTGTTGAACCTGGAGGTCCACAAGAGTCTGCAACATCTGTGTTTGCTGATGGAGAAGCTTCCTTATGTCCTGGTGTATCTCCTTCTCTTTTCTTCTGTTCATCCTATCCTCCTCCATACAGTCTGCAGTATTCATCCTCAAGGCCCTCTGTCGAAGGTCTGATGCAGCACTGACTTGCAGGATCTCGCAGAAGGTGTCCTCCTATGCTCTCTTCCCCCTGTCCTTATCTGGGTTAGTCATTCTGTTGGTGTGGAGAGGATACCCCTAAAGGTTGCAATGGCTGCCGCAATAGATAAAACACACAGAGGAACCATTGTCAGTGGAAGAGGAATGGAAAGTGAAACTTAAGATTCAGAACTCTCCCCTTCCCTTGCTCCCCTAAAGTGCTATACAAGACATGCTTATAGGCATTTTTGCTTTGGAGTCTTTGTTCATGGTGCCACTCAGCCCCAGCCATTGGGAGTATGACCCGCCAGGGCTGAGGGAAAGGAGGAGGAAATTGCTTGGTTGCATGAGACTAAGTATAGGGCACTGGCACTGAATACTGGCTACATTTTCCACAGGTGATGGTGGTTTTAGCTGATAGCTCGCTCCTGGGGGTACCAAAGGCCCAGAGAGCACAGCTGTTACTGGCATCCTGAAGCCGCCAGGGCCCTTATGGTGCCTGTCAAAGTTATCGCCGAATGTCATGAGAAAGTGTCCTACCATAGAGGAAGAAATAAGGTTGCCATCCCTAGAAGCCTTGTGGAGAGGATTGCAGTGTACATCCATGAAAGTTTCATTGAGCTCTCAGGAGGATTCAAAAGACAACCCTGTGTACATAAACAAACTGCTCCTCATGACCCCCTCCGCCTACCTCTGGAGGGGAGTGAAAAGCAGATAATAACTCTACCTTTCTTGGTTGTACCTCTATATCTTATAGTATGAGTAAATTAATGACGATTCAATAGCTGTGCCCTCTTAAGTTGGGGGTGACATCACCGTAAAGGGAAATTTATTTACACACTTACCTGAGGTTCCTCCCTCTGCTTTGGGCTTGCTTGCGCTCAACTACAGGGTTCTGACTGGACTGTGGTGGAGTCAAAAACAGGTCCTGGCTCAAGGCCCATCTGGGCACCTCCCCACACAATCGTCCCACATCCTCTTCCTCCTCCTTATCCACCTCCTTCCACATGGTAGGTTCTTGTGACTTCCGCTCCCTGGTAGGGTTGAACACCTGGTTGAAAAGGGATCCTGGGGCTCCGGTCAGCACCACTGACAGGGACATTAAAAGTCCGGTTGGCGGTGTAGCGGGACTGGCAAGCTCCCTGCCCAGCTCTGCGTAGCTCTTGGAAAGTGGCTGGCATGTTCGAGCCTGTACCTCCTCCCATTTCCCAGCCCCTTCCCACACTTCAACCCCCTCGGATCCACCCTCCAGCCCGGAGCCCCCTCCTGCACCCCAACCCCCTGCCCAGCCTGGTGAAAATGAGCGAGTGAGCAAGGGTGGAGGAGAGCGAGGGAGGGAGGGAGGGAGCGGGGATGGAGTGAGCGGGGGGCAGGGCTGGGGCAGAGCAACGGTGTTCAGTTTTCTGCAATTAGAAAGTTGGCAACCCTACTCTCTGGAGGTATCCATGGTGGTGTGCAGGGTGATGGTGGGATTTCCACCAAGCCTGGCATGCAACTCTTTGTAAAAGCAGCAAGTCTGTGGCTCAGCACTGGATCAATTGTTGGCCTCCCTGGCCTTTTGGTATGCCTGTCACAATTCCTTGGCTTTCACATGGCATGGTACAGGTCCCTGTCGTACCTATTTTCCTGCATTCCCTGAGCAATCTGCTTGTAGATGTTGACATTTCTATGGCTGGTTTGGAGCTGTGCCTCTACAGTCTCTTCTGTATAGAGATCCTATATCTCCTGTATACTTCAGGCTGGAGTGTGTCTGGAGCACGTAAATGACATGATCAGCTGGGCAGTTGCACACAACAATGGAAAGCAGATAGAGATGTGCTCGCCAAGCTGGACAACCAGGAGAAGGCATTTCAAAAATTTGCAGGGTTTTAAAGGGTGGGGGCAGCTTTCCATCTGTGTGACCCCTGGGTAGTGGAGTTGACAGTTGTGACCAGAGCAGTTTGTGTTGGGCATTGTGAGACAGCTGCTGAAGGACTTGTTAGGGTCTGCGTAGGTAGCCCAGCATCTATACTTGTGCTGTGTCAACCTCCGTACATCAGCTATGGCTCAACACCACAAAGGGAGTTGATGTTACTATGTTAGCTTACTGGGGTACTTACATCGGTGGGAGACAAATTTAAGTGTCAACACATGCACAAGTAGGTTGATGCAAGGTAACTTACAGCAACCTTCCTTTGTAGTGTAGACCAGGCCTGTAATATCTAATCATAAGGGTGTTTCTCCCTCTCTCTCCTCTTCTTCCTCCATTAGCTGTTTTTTTGTTCTCTCTTACATTAGGCAAGCTAGGTAAAACAAGCGAGTTTTTTTCCATTTCATTCAGAAGGCAGCAAAATTTGTTGTTGGTCTTCTGACTCCCAGTCTTATGCCTGATCCATTAGACCACATTGCAAGTTACATGAACTGCTGCACAACTTCCTCCAAAGAGGACTTTCAGCATTCTATATGTGCAAGGTGTACATGTCAGTTGGTGATGCCTCCATGGGTTACCATAGTCTTTCTGTTCCCTGCTCCTGAGTTGACCATTGGGGGAGGTCCACCTACCAGATAGTGACAAGTGATTTTTAGGGTTTGAACTCCTGATGTTGATGGAGTTCCTCACTTTAGGAAGGCGCTCAGTCTGGTGCAGTAGAGCCTAGTTAGACTAGTCTCAAAAAGGGGTTGGGTTACTCTCCTGGGTGGGAGAAACGGAGACTGATATTCAGGAGCCAGGGCAAGGAGCTGTGGAAATGTTAGTCCTTCCCTGTTTTTAATCTGTTTTGTGTGCATATTGTTTGGACTTTACACAGTAATCTACAGGTAGGGAATGTAGTCAGAGATGTCACTGGTTTGTTTTGGTTTTTGAAAAAAAACCCAAAATTGGCTGGAAACCCAAGACACAGATGAATTGTGTGATTTTTGTTTTGTTTTGTTTTTTTGTTTTGTTTTAACCTGGGCATCCAATGAACTTCCTCTGCAGATGCTGAGCTTCAATACTGAATACTAGTTTCAGTGTAATTTGCAGCCTACTGTGATAGACACTTTTTTCCCATTTAAACTCTATCCTTTCTACTGCTTAATATGGCTTAAGAAGATGGGGTCATAACTTAAAAGAAGAAACATGTGGCCCCGCAAGTGCTCTGCATAGTAACAATATACTGATTGTAGCTTTTCTGATTTGCTTTCTTACAATAGTTTGTGCACTTGAGCATATTTCTTTAAGTATATCAAAAACCTTAATTATTTTTTCAGAACTTCTTGGCCAGCAGTAGAAGCTGAACAAGAACTTCCCCATGTTCTTCTACTCACCTATGTAATTTACAAAGGCAAAGGTGATCCTTCTTTATAAGTTTGCTACTAATTTCAGATGCATACCTTTTGCAGGGGGTCAGCATGGTATTACACTTGAGACTTCGATTTTATTTTAAAAAGAAAGGTTTTAAATTTTTTTTGTACAAAACCTGATATGAATAGCAATGTTCTAGTAAAATGTCTTTTAAAAACATCCTTAACATTTTATTTTTTAATCTAAACATTCTCCCCTAGGAAACAGGCTGTGAAAATGAGTAGAAACTAAAGTGAAACTGAGTAATCTAGTTGTATTGTCTAAGCTAGTGAAAGGCAAAGAGCAGACAACAAGCATGATGAAGAGTGTACCATGGTTTAAAAATTATTTTTAATTAAATTAGCACCATTAATGGGACCTTTTTCACCTTGATGTTGCCCCTTGACTGTATACCCTGAGTTAGTGCAGAGACATAGAGTATGTCTACCCAGCAATTTAAACACACACAGTTGGCCCAAGTCAGCTGACTTGGGCTCACGGGGCTGTAAAATTGCTGCATAGATGTTCAGGCTCAGGCTGGTGTGCGGGCTCTTTCCCCCCAGAGTCCTAGGGCCTGGATCCAGCCCAATCTTGAACATCTACACTGCAATTGTTAGCCCTGTGGCCCAAGCCCTGTGAGCACAAATCAGCTGACCCAGAGCAGCTACGACTGTACTGCCCTGGGTCTTTCATTCTAGTGTAGATGTACTCATAGTGGTGGGTGTTTTTGTTTTTAAATGGTAATAGTCTACAGGTTGGCGTTATCTTAGTTTCTAAATAATTCAGACCTGCAGTAATCTTAGTACAGTAAATAACTTTACATTCTTATATCCTCTTCCTCCACTCATGGGACAAGAGAGAGCCAGGAATACTTGGCATTATGGCTCCTCAACATGAAGCAAGGAAGCAGAAGAACTTAGACTTCCTCCTTACAAGACCCTGTCTGTTCCTTTCCTTCAAGTCCTTTTGCCTCTTGGTCCCCCCATGTTTGCCTCTTCTTCCTCTACTCTTCCTTTTTTTGAGCCTAGGCTATTTAAAGAAGATGAAGAAATACAGGACCTCATACCTCCCACCAATGCAGCCAAATGGGGGAAACCCAAGCAGAGGGAGAAACTGGAAGCAGAGTTTCCAAAACTGCCTGAGCCCCCTACTGAGAGTGGGTGCTGTCATGAGGAGGAGAAACCGAGGGATCCAGTTTCAGAGCCATTCTCTTCAATTTTGATAATGAGAATCCAGATGACATTCCCCCTCTATCAAGCCCATGGGATTTCTTGGCTAGTCAGACACCTTTCAACTTCCTGTCCTGCCTGTAGACTGAAGACAGCAGAGACTCTTCTCTTGGATCCTCCCTGCCTGCATTGCAGCTCAGTACAGACCAATCTGATTCCCTTCTCCATATCTCTGGGATAACTGTAAGTCTCATTTTCACAGGCCTTTCTCAACCTTTCCAGTTTGCACACTGGTACTTGGCATTCCCAGAGGTTGATTCCCCTCCCAACCTGCATGCATCCATAATGCAAGCCTCATGGATAGGGGAGCCCACCTTGGTCTTTAGTGAGCCCTGGGTCTTTGGACCCCAGAGGAATGGAAGTTAAACATCAGTATCATCAATTCCTTTAATCCTCCAGCTGTGGGAATCTCTAATTCTCAGGTGTCATATGCTCATTTGATGTAGCACAGGTCATTAGGTATCAAGGTCAATAGCCAGGAGTGCACCTGGAACCAGCTGTTTTTCTGAAGCTTATGGTGATGTCCTACCTTTTATCCCTATGGGCAGCCTTTCTTATTTTATTCAGGCATGAGTAGCTGGCTCTAGTGGGTCAGGAGTCCAAACCCATTTTCTTCTCAAGATGTGATAAATGTGGCAGCTCCACAATAGGCTGGTTTGCCATAGACAGGTCTCTCAAACTCCCTGATTTTTTTCACGGGAATACTGAACCCAGACGAGACTTTGGAGGAAGGCACTGGTCTACTCTTCTAGAAGTAGCTCTACTTCCTGGGCAGAAAGAGTTGAGAAATGTAAGGTACATAGTCATTTCATCATATATTATAAGCTTATAAACTTATCAGCTGGATTGCTGTCTGCACTGTTGGATAGAACGTACAGCAGACAGCACAGTAAATTCTCCTCTTCAGGTGCTGCTTGCTACATTCAGCTATGTCTTGTATTAGAAGAAGGGGGACATATAGCAATTGAAAATTACTTGCTAGTAATTTCATTTGTCATCTTACTTTCACCCCACATTCTACCCTTCTCTCCCCTAAGGAAGTGTGCAGTTTCTTTCCTTCCAATTTCTTAAACCTTTCCTGCTATAGAAATGTCTAACTGGAAGGTAAAGGAACAGTCTGGGGCTTATGTGGACGTAGTCTTGTTCACAGATCTTTTGCCTCCTTGCTTCTGGTAGAGGAGCTGTACTTCCAACTGTCCTGTACAGTCTTTCATGTAGGATGGGAGAATAGGAGACAAGAACAAAAATTACTTACAGATAATTCTCATGTTTTCCCATCTTTGGAAGAGTGGAGTAAGTTTTTTTGGGTGCTGGTAAAGTGGAGTAATGATGTAGGTTTTGTTCCTGACTGTTGATGTCAGTATATTAAACTGATTCGTATACAAGCCTGCAGGGTGGATTTGATTTAAATCAAATTGTTTTAAATCATGATTTAATTCACTAGTCAGGAAGACTCGATTTAATCAAAGTTTTCTACATAAAAGTGCATTCTTGTTGGTTGTTATAACCTTAATACATATTCTTCACAACTCAGAGATTGATGTAGGTTTCATTTTTAGAAGATACACACTATAAATTTTTAAAGTGATTTATTTTGAAAACTTTTCAGATTAGTTTTATAGCTATTTCAGGAAATGAATTATTGGTTATTTCATTTACCAAGATAATTGAAGCAGATAGTTCACCTCCCAATGATTTCATAAATATCTCCAATTCAACAGGTTAATGATTAATATTTGGAGGATTTTCTTGCCATGCTGTATTAGGAGGAGAATATCACCAGACAGACATTTAAATTGTTTTATTTAACTAAAACAACAATGTTAAGTATTCTGGATTTTTTTCAAAACAAGCATATGTCCCTCGCTTCTCACATTTATCTCCAGACTTCATCTCCTTGTCCAGATCTATTCTGCCCCCAACAATCTTCTATTTATTGAACTTTTAGAAACTTTGCACTTTTAGAGAGAGGTAAGGGATTGACTCTGTGTACACAAATTTGCAGAGGGACAACAGAGTTGAGGTCTGTTATTTATCACCTCTATATATTATTTGTTTATTTAATGTTTTTTTTCTGTTAACAAGCACGTTACCTCTGGAGACACAAATCCACAGTTTGAGAACTGCAAAACTAAGCATCTGTGATGGCATCTTCTAGACAAGGGATCGGCAACCTTTGGCACGCAGCCCACCAGGGTGCTTACCCTGGTGGGCCGGGCCTGTTTGTTTACCTGCCACATCCGCGGGTTCGGCCGATCATGGCTCTCACTGGTCGTGGTTTGCTGCTCCAGGCCAATGGGGGCTGTGGGAAGCGGCGGCCAGCACATCCCTCAGCCCACACTGCTTCCCACAGCCCTCATTGGCCTGGAGCAGCGAACCACGGCCAGTGGGAGCCGCAATCAGCCGAACCTGCGGATGCGGCAGGTAAACAAACTGGCCTGGCCCGCCAGGGAGTTTCCCTCAACAAGCGGCAGACTGGCTTTGAGAACCACTGCACTAGGGAGGAAGATGCAAAATAAGACTGCTGGAGTCAGGGTGGATTATCAGCAAGAACACAGTGCAACAGTTCCAGAGGTTCTTTAGGAATACTATTTAAAATTGTACTATTAAACTAAAGGGAAGTTTGGAATGATTTACTTGCTTCAGATAGTCACTCTCTGGATACTACTAAATCACCCCACTACATGTGATTTATCCTTAGGCTTCATAAAAACTGGTTTTCAGAAATATTTTTGCATTTGGAATGAGATGGATTTCACAAAATAACAGGTATTCTTGAAATTGACTCTGATGGGTACGCCTAGGCATCCTCCCTCTCCAACCCCATTTGAAATGTGTTGCAATACTAATCTATATTTGCTGTTGTTTTTAGAAATAATATCTAAATCCAACAAAGTCTATCTTAATATATGTTTGTTTGCACTGTGGTGCTCCCATCTTCCTTAACTAGAGTTATTAGAAAATGTTCGTCTATCTGTTAAAACTCGGATTTTCTATTTAAAGAGGAACTGATCACAGAACTAAAAATGAATGATAACTTAGATACAAGTGATCAGGACTTGATGACATTTATAATGTACAAGCAGAATAAAGCCCAGACCAGTAACATATATACTTTGTGATTTAAAAAGGCCAATTTCAGCTTTGTGAAAACAATGAGCCAGGTCAGCGGGGAGGAAGAACTTAATCAGAAAAAATGTGAATGATAGTTGGGAATTGTATGAGAACACTTTACTTTTACTAGATTTCCCAAAAGCCACAGTCGAGGAAGAAGGCTATATTGGTTAAAAAGCTGGCCTGATTTAAAGGGAAAGTGAAGGTAGCTATAAAAAAAATTAAAAAGTATATATAACAAATGGAAAAAAGAGGAAGTTGATATCAATGAATATAAATTGGAAGCGAGGAACTGTAAAAAATTGAAAAGGGGAAGTAAAGGAACATAAGGAGAAATCTCTGGCTAGCAGAGTTAAGGACAATAAGAAGTATATTAGGAACAAAGAGTCCTAACAATAGTAATGGTCCATTACTAGATGGAAATGGTAGAATTATCAATAATAACGTGGAAAAGGCAGAAGTATTCAATAAATATTTCTGTTCTGTATTTGGGGGGAAATACAGATGACATTATCATTTGATAACTTTCTTTCCATTCTACTAGTATCTCAAATATATGTTAAACAGAAGCTACTAAAGTTGGATGTTTTTAAATCAGCGGGTCCAAATAATTTTCATCCAAGAATTTTAACAGACCTGGCTGAGGATCCTGGTGGACTGTTAATGTCGATTCCCCTTCTCCCCTCCCTCCCCCCCCAAATAATCTTGGAATACTGGGGAAGTTCCAGAAGACTGGAAGAAAGCTCAAGTTGTGCCTCAAAAAAAGGGCAAATGGGTAACGCAGGTAATTATAGGCCTGAGTGTCTGACATGAATCAGAGGAAAGATAATGGAGGATCTGATATGGGTCTTGATTAATTAATGCCAATCAACATGTGTTTATTGAAGATAGATCCTGTCAAATTAACCTGATATCTTTTTTTTTTTTTTTTTCTGGTGAAATTACAAGTTTGGTTAATGAACGTGGTGATAGTGTTGATATAATATACTTAAACTTCTGTAAGGCATTTGACTTGGTACCAAAAGTCATTTTGATTTCTAAAACTAGAACTATATAAAATTAACATAGCACACATTAAATGGATTAAAACATGGCTAACTGATGGGTCTCAAAGTGCAGTTTCTAATGGGGAATTGTCATCAAAAGGCTGTGTTTCTAGTGGGGTCTTACAGGGATCAGTTCTTCGCCCTATGCTTTTTAACATTTTTTTTTAATGATGTGGAAGAAAACATAAAATTATTACTGATAAAATTTGCAGATGACACACAAATTGGGATATGCTAAATAATGAGGAGGATGGGTCACTGATGTGGAGTGATCCTGGATTGCTTGGTAAACTGGATGTAAGCTACCAATATGCATTTTAATACGACTAGATATAAATGTACACATCTAGGATCAAAGAATGTAGGCCATATTTATAGGCTGGGGGACTCTATCCAGAGAAGTGATGACTTTGAAAATGATTTGGGGATTATAGTGGATGATTAGCTGAACATGAGCTCCTGGTGGCAAAAGGACTGATGCATAAACAAGGGAATCTATACTGTATCCAGTTGTAGTCCCACAGTTCAAGAAGGATGTTGATGAATTGGAGAGTTCAGAGAAGAGCCATGAGAGTGATTAAAGTGATATAGAAAACCTGCCTTATAGTAATAGACTTGAGGAGCTCTTAAACTTCTCTTTGTTAAACCAAATAGATAAGGGGTGACTTGATTACAGCCTGTAAGCACCTACATGGGGAACAAATATTTGATAATAGGCTCTTCCATCTATCAGAGAAAGGTATAGCACAATCCAATGGCTAGAAGCTGAAGCTAGAGAAATTTACCAAGGGTCATGGTGGATTCCCCATCACTGGCAATTTTAAAATTGATTGGATGTTTTTCTAAAAGATATGCTCTGGGAATTTTTGAAGAATTTCAATGGCCTGTGTTAGACAGGAGGTCAGACTAGATGATCACAATGGTCCCTTCTGGCTTTAGAATCTCTTAATCTATCAAAAGACTCCCACATCCCTCATACCTTTCTCTGAAGTCAGAGACCCTTCGTGCACAGGGTTTCTCACAGAATGAGGGAGACAAGTTTTGAGAGCCTCTTTGTTAAAATATTGGCAGTTTATGCCTGCAGCATTGGTGGTGGGTGAAAAAAAATAAAGGAGGCTCTGAGTTGCAAGGGCTGATCTTTTTCTCACACCTGTCTCTGATAGACTGCTATGAGAATTGTGGAGGGGGGGGGAGTGTGGGCATAGTAGCTAGAGAAGAGGTAAATATTAGAGGACGGGGGAGAGGTGGAACATTACCAGACTCTTGCTCCCATTACAAAAATGCTCTCTATATGGGAGGCTGAAACCAGAGAGTGACCAGTAGCTATGTTAAGCTACCTGCCTCTTTTCACCTGCTTCTTTTTATTTTCTCTTTGTACAATTTTCCACCTGGTATACCTTTTTTCTGCCCCTTTATCTCCCTGCGTGGATTTGTTTGATAGGTGGTGGGAAGAAGGAAAACTACTAGCATACCTTCCAATAGCCCAGGACTGACTGAAAAAAGAGCAGGCTTTATAAACCTATCCCAGGAAACTGCTGTCCTGGTCAATGTCCCAGGAATGCATGGATGGAAGGTGTTCAGTGACCCGCTCTCTGACTGCTGATTTCTTTGGCTGGAGGCAGCTGGTTCCTAGCTCTGACCCTTGGTGGCTGGTTCCTAATTCTGACCCCTTGTGGCTGCCTCTAGAACTGCGTGAAGGTCATCTTGATGGGTGAGTGAGGATGTATGCAGGTGAAAGAGAACTACCATTCTCAGTATAGGCAAAAAAAGATCAATCACTCGGAGGAGAAGGGCCAAGTAGTGTTGGAAGGAGAGCTGTGTGATTTTTATTTTAAGACTATCTTCAAATTGGCCGGTGGTTTAGGGGCCACTGGGTGGTTTTTATTTGAATTCTGGTGAGATTAGGGTGTTTTTCCTCTGGTTGTTTTTTCTCTTGCTTTCAAAGAATGCCTACAGAACTGTCCATTATCCCATTACTAAGACCATGATCCCACTGAAGTCAATAGCAAAATTCTTCTTGATTTCAATGGTGCATTATCAGACCTTAAGAAACTTGTACTTGGCAAGATATGTAAAGGTTGACAACTATGTACCGGGAAGAGAGGAGGAAAAGAGAGCAAAACCATGGCATTGAACCAAGGAGAAAGTAAGGCAGGGAACTAGAAGAGAGGGAAGGAAGGTAGGAGAGAGAGAACTTAGAGTAAGGGAATGGGGAGAGGGGAAGGGCTTTAGATGAGGAAAATAGTGAGGGAACTGGGGAAGAGAACTTTCACAGAGAGCAAAGGAAGATGTCTGGGCTGTGTTTCTGGGGAGAAGTGGGAGAAAGGCAGTGATGAGAAGAAAACAGATGTGAACATAAAGATAAAAGGTAAAGAACAAACAGCAAATGAGAGAGAATGAATTAAAAACAGGTGAGATGCAACAACAATGCCAAGGATGTGGAGGGCCTAGGTGCAAATCCATCACTATATGGAGCTTCATGCCAAAAAGGCTGTGAAGCACTGCTCTGCATACACTGATAAAAGGAAAAATATATGCTGAGAACTGTTGCCGTGTTCAACCATTTCTTTACAGGCTTCTCTAACAAAAATATGATGGAAAAGAGTAAACACAAGCTACAGTCCTACTCTCAGAAGAGCACAGTACAGATCTTGGAGATGTGAATATACTAAGTTCAAACTTCAGTTAATGGTTTTTAAAAGCCATATTTGTAACCGCTAGACATTCAGTCTAAACAAGTGGCTGACCATTGTGATTGTTCCATAGCGATAGAGGGTGTCAGATGCCTTCTGGTATAAACTTTTTTCTTTAGGGAGTAGCAATGCAAGATTTTGTGCAGCCAGTCATCCAAGTGTTGGTGTGAGATTTCATAGCTTCAGTGCCTTATGGTATGCTTGGCTGAACAAGCTAATAATCTGCACAAGGTCCCAGTGACATCTAATTGTGGGAATGTTAGTAATTAAGTATCAGCAATTCTAACTGCAGTTCAAGGCTGATATCTTCTAAAAAATTGGTATGTTATTGACACGCTGAACTTGTGACAAGGATCATGTCTTCTTCTGTGACTTGTATAGTATTATTGGTCCTTAATGTATTATTCTTTTATTATTTCTAATCAGAGAGCATTTTTTAAATGGCGTTAATGATTTTCATACTCTTGGGCATTCTTAAAAAAATGTGCTGGAGAGAGAGATCTCCAGTAAGTATCCTTCCTTTCTTGGTGGAACAGCCTAGTGCTACACAGTAGCAGGAGTCAAAGATGAATAAGAAAATAATGTATCAATTTCTATTTAGAATTATAAGAAAAGAAATGAATGTTTTGTTTTGGGGTGTTAGTTCTAGGAAATGAGCAGGGAGTTGGGGGTTTCTCAGCACTCTGGTCCAGGGTAGCCTATCAAACAACTTAGAGAGACAATCTATATGCTTAGAAAAACAACAAGGAGTCTGGTGGCACCTTAAAGACTAACAGATTTATTTGGGCATAAGCTCTATGCATCCGAAGAAGTGAGGTTTTTACTCACGAAAGCTTATGCCCAAATAAATCTGTTAGTCTTTAAGGTGCCACCAGACTCCTTGTTGTTTTTGTAGATACAGACTAACACGGCTACCCCCTGATACTATATGCTTAGGTTATGCATTTAGAAGGAGGGAGGCATTAATTTAGAAACTTGCCTACAGGAAACATTTCTAGGAGGATGGAGATTGGGAGATAATCAGCATTATTTCTCTGCCTTAGTTGGAGGTATTGCTAAAATTGCTTGTAGTGGATAGTCCAAATTGCTGTAAGAGGTCAAATATTTTTGAAATCATGCTCTTCTCCTGAAAAAGAATTCTGGCAAATAAGTGTTGCTCCAAACTGGGGAGAAGCTCTTTCAGGAGCTTCCTTAAATATCCTCCAAAACTCCAAGTTCTACCTTCTAGATTGAGAACCTTTACTTTTATTTATTTAGATTCACCCTGGAATATAAATATAAATATAGAGTAAAGTAGGTTACAGGTATGAAGGTTCTTAATGAAATGAGATTTCCTGCTGTACCTGCTTGTAATTGCTTGTGGTGGGTGGGAGAGATTGTTCTAAAATAAGAGTTTGCAGCCCAATAATACAGCTAAATGTCAAGCAGCAATAAACTGCCCCTATAACAAGAAAGTGAACCTGACATCTTTTTTTATTTCAATTTTCCAGAAGAATGATAGGCATAATTTTATTTTATTTTTAAATTGCATTTAAGTGAAAAAGGGACCTATTCTTGGCACTCTGCTCACAAGGTATCCCTGTCTCTGTTACTATAGCATCCAGCTTTGATTGTATTCAGTGAACAGACCATTCCTGGGTGAAACCCATCTCTTCAGATGAAATGAATGTTTCTGCCTCAAGACTAAGTCAGAACTTTCTTCTTTCTCCCCCTTAAGGGAAGAGTTCCTTTGAAAGTTCTTAACTGATTATCATGCCACTAGGAAAGTGGACGGGCTGCATTCCTTTGAAACTGTCTCAATCTAATCCCGCCTCTAAAGCTCCAAGCAGCTGTGTTGTCATTAAATTTACTCCTTTTTACTCTGATAGGCCCAGAACTTTTGCCTGATCTCCACAAAGAAATACTCTTTCCTGTAAAAAGAATAGGAGTACTTGTGGCACTTTAGAGACTAACAAATTTATTAGAGCATAAGCTTTCGTGGGCTACAGCCCACTTCTTCGGATGCATAGAATGGAACATATATTGAGGAGATATATATACACACATACAGAGAGCATGAACAGGTGGGAGTTGCCTTACCAACTCTGAGAGGCCAATTCATGGAGGTGAATGCCTGGCTGCGAAGATGGTGTTGCCAGGAGGGCTTTGGCTTCCTAGACCATGGGATGCTATTCGAGGAAGGACTGCTAGGCAGAGATGGCGTTCACCTTTCGAGGAGGGGAAAGACCCTATTTGGACGCAGACTGGCTAACCTAGTGAGGAGGGCTTTAAACTAGGTTCGACGGGGACAGATGAGCAAAGCCCACAGGTAAGTGGGGAACATGAAGACCTGGGAGATGGGTCAGAAACGAGAGGGAGTGTGGGCTATATTGGCAGAGAGAAAGGAGGGTCAGGACAAAACTGGGAGGAAAGATCAAACCAGTATCTTAGATGCCTATATACAAATGCGAGAAGTATGGGTAATGAGCAGGAAGAACTGGAATTGCTAGTAAATAAATACAACTATGACATTGTTGGCATCACTGAAATTTGGTGAGATAATACACATGATCGGAATGTTGGTGTGGATGGGTACAGCTTGCTCAGGAAGGATAGACAGGGGAAAAAGGGAGGAGATGTTGCCTTATATATTAAAAATGTACACACTTGGACTGAGGTAGGGATGGACATAGGAGATTGAGAGTCTCTGGGTTAGGCTAAAAGGGGTAAAAAAACAAGGGAGATGTCATGCTAGGAGTCTACTACAGGCCACCTAACCAGGTGGAAGAGGTGGATGAGGCTTTTTTTAAGCAACTAACAAAATCATCCAAAGCCCAAGATTTGGTGGTGATGGGGGACTTCAACTATCCGGATATATGTTGGGAAAATAACACAGCGGGGTACAGACTATCCAACAAATTCTTGGACTGCATTGCAGACAACTTTTTATTTCAGAAGGTTGAAAAAGCTACTGGGGGGAAGCTGTTTTAGACTTGATTTTAACAAATAGGGAGGAACTCGTTGAGAATTTGAAAGTAGAAGGCAGCCTGGGTGAAAGTGATCGTGAAATCATAAAAAGAACAGGACTACTTGTGGCACCTTAGAGACTAACAAATTTATTAGAGCATAAGCTTTCGTGGACTACAGCCCACTTCTTCGGATGCATATAGAATGGAACATATATTGAGGAGATATATATATATACACACATACAGAGAGCATGAACAGGTGGGAGTTGTCTTACCAACTCTGAGAAGCCAATTAAGTAAGAGAAAAAAAACTTTTGAAGTGATAATCAAGCTAGCCCAGTACAGACAGGTTGATAAGAAGTGTGAGAATACTTACAAGGAGAGATAGATTCAATGTTTGTAATGGCTCAGCCATTCCCAGTCCTTATTCAATCCTTTGTTGATTGTGTCTAGTTTGCATATCAATTCCAGCTCAGCAGTCTCTCGTTGGAGTTTTTCTGTTGTAAGATAGCCACCCGAAGGTCTGTCATTGAATGACCAGACAGGTTAAAGTGTTCTCCCACTGGTTTTTGAGTATTATGATTCCTGATGTCAGATTTGTGTCCATTAATACTTTTGCGTAGAGACTGTCCGGTTTGGCCAATGTACATGGCAGAGGGGCATTGCTGGCACATGATGGCATATATCACATTGGTAGATGTGCAGGTGAATGAGCCCCTGATGGTATGGCTGATGTGATTAGGTCCTATGATGATGTCACTTGAATAGATATGTGGACAGAGTTGGCATCGGACTTTGTTACAAGGGTAGGTTCCTGGGTTAGTGTTTTTGTTCAGTGATGTGTGGTTGCTGGTGAGTATTTGCTTTAGGTTGGGGGGTTGTCTGTAAGCGAGGACAGGTCTGTCTCCCAAGATCTGTGAGAATGAGGGATCATCTTTTAGGATAGGTTGTAGATCTTTGATGATGCGCTGGAGAGGTTTTAGTTGGGGGCTGAAGGTGACAGCTAGTGGTGTGCTGTTATTTTCTTTGTTGGACCTGTCTTGTAGGAGGTGACCTCTGGGTACTCGTCTGTCTGTGTCAATCTGTTTTTTCACTTCAGCAGGTGGGTATTGTAGTTTTAAGAATGCTTGATAGAGATCTTGTAGGTGCTTGTCTCTGTCTGAGGGATTGGAGCAAATGCGGTTATATCTTAGAGCTTGGCTGTAGACAATGGATCGTGTGGTGTGTCCTGGATGGAAGCTGGAGGCATGTAGGTAAGTGTAGCGGTCGGTAGGTTACTCTTTCCTGTAGGCTCTGACTAGTTACATTGGTTGCAGTTCTAAGGAATAACCCCCATCTCTCTTCCACTGTCTCTGGTAGTCCAAACAAGCCCCAGGAAGTATAATGAAGAATCTGAGTGAAAGTTTAGCACTGAATGTCTTACTGAAGGTCCAAAACAGGATGCATAGATTCCTAACTTAGAAAAATCAGAAGAAAAATGTCTAAATCGAAGAGAAAATAGATCAGAGGAAGAAGGTCCTGAGGAGAATTTTCCATAAGCTTCATTGAAAAAATTGATAGTTGCCTTCCCCTCAGATCTTAGCTCTTCAAAACAGTGGTCCATAATGGGAATAAATTATTCAGGAAGAATATGCAGTAGAACCAAGTCTCAAAACACTTGTCAAATCTCCAGAAAGAAATAAGGGAAGGAATTTTTCCAATACAAAGGGTAGGAATTATGAAAAAATATCTATAAGAGAGTTGTTTTGTGGTCTGTGTTCAGTGTTTGTAGGATCTGGTGCCTGTAAGGCAGAACTGGACCTCAAACTGCTTTGTTAAAAATACTCTTGAGTGTTTTAATCCTGTCATTCATCTTGCTCAGTGCAACCTAAGGGGATAGAGGTTTGCCTCTGGAGCATTGCAGTAGAGGAAAGCTACTTCTGACACATCAGATTGGACACTTAAGGAACAAAAAAAGGTTAAATCTTCAGAACTGCCAATGTGAAGATGATTTCATCTTGTTCTCTGGCTGAGAAACACAAGGAGTGGGAGAGAGTAGGCTGGAATGATCTTCTTGTTTCAGAGAGGAGGTAGAACTGTCTCATGGTAGAATTTTCAGAGTGAAGCTAAAGGAAATTAACAGATGTGGCAATTTTTCTTTACTATATTACCTGCAGATTTTTCCTGGTATGAATATGGTCATACTCATCACAGAGGCCTTGAATGTCTTCCAGTACATTGACTTGTCTGTCTTTTTGATATATTGGAAATATTTTTTTATTTTAAGGTTAGTTATTGGCATTTCAGAAAACATACTGAGCATGTTCTGTATTTCCTTAACTTCAGTAAAGTACACCATGATGCAATGCTTCAGATGTTTTCAAATCCACATGTTTGATAGGCATATCACTGCTATACAGCCATAAGTGGTTCAGTTAGATTTTCCATTTGTTTGACCAGCTAGGCTGCAAGAAATTCATTAGAATTTGGCCTGTTACAACTATAGTGTAATATCTAAGACTGATTTGTTGTACTGTCTAAGTGAAAGGTTTACTTTGCAAGAAATAAGAAAAATAACTATTGATCATGTGTATAAGCTTACATTTTATAAAAGAATGCATTTCTAAACAAAATAGATCTGTTCCCGCCTTTATTCAACTGTCATAACCTGAGTTCAGAATTTTCCGTTCCTCCTACAAGGGTTGGTGATATTAGTTAACACTTAACGTACTGTACAAAATGCAGTTCTTTTCATTGTTTGAAAGTTTGTGCTGTCATCAACTGATTAGGAGAAACACAGAGTCAAATTTTCTGCTGGCATAACTCTATTTAATGGTGACAGGTTTCAGAGGGGTAGCCGTGTTAGTCTGTATCAGCAAAAACAACGAGGAATCCTTGTGGCACCTTAGAGACTGACGCATTTATTTGAGCATAAGCTTTCGTGGGCTAAAACCCACAATGCATCGGATGAGGTGGATTTTAGCCCACAAAAGCTAATGCCCAAATAAATTTGTTAGTCTCTAAGGTGCCACGAGGATTCCTCATTGTTTCTACTTCGTGGATTTATCCTAGCAGAGAATTTGGCCTGGAACCTCTACAGTCTGAACTCTGGTCCGTGTAAGCTTTAAAAACTAGTTTTTTACTTTACCTATAAATTGTAATTATTTGCAATGCAGCTGTACATGCATGTCTTCTTTGATTTGAGATTTCAGGATTTGTTAATGTAGCATTTCAGTTCATCTATAATGGATCAGTGACTGTAAATCAAGTATTCTAATTGTTTTCTTGAGAGGTAATAACTGGAGGGTGGCAAATGTGATTTGTCTAAATTGTGGGGAAAAAATATCAGATTTGACTTTGTTGATTAGAGCAGGTTATTGCTCACTAATTACTGAATGCCTCAAATTAAATTATTATCAAGTCCCTTCTCCTATAGCATTCTCCATGTAAACCCCAATTCCATTGTCTCAAAATCTTTCTCAAAACCTAGTCTGAATATTGCAGTTCTCTCTGCGATTTACAGCAAAGCAGTGATGGAAAAAATTCTGTGAATAAAGGGAATTAGACAGGGATCAGTTCTAAGTATGATTTTAAACTTTATTTTTAATTATTTTATGACATTTTAAATCAATATTTTTTAAAACCCTACATAATTGAAACTAATCTCTTTCATAGAAACAAAGAGGATTGGAAAAATGTTTGAATTGCAAATATCAAATATGAAAGCTTTTGTAATAGTCTCTTTACACACTGAAGGACTCCAGGGTGACACCGAGGTCCTCGGCATATACATGCCTACACAAAAGGAAAAACGGGAAGTGTTACTTGACACACAGATCTAGATCCATGCTCTACACAGAGGCAATATGACCCACAAAGGTGGAGGCAGAGACCTGCAAGACGGAGACCATTCCCTTTTCAGCCTTCGACATCCCAACAACCTCCCTCTAAACAACAGTTTTGAGGGTTTGGTTGAGGACCAGAAACACCTCTCACATCTTCTGGTGCTGGAACCATCCAACACCATCCATTCAAAGATCATTTGACTTCATTCCACCCAGTGTGGCGAAACATCACGTCAGACAAACGGGTATTAGAAATTATCTAAACGGGGTATTCCATCCAATTTACCTCCATTCCCCCTACCTTCCCTCCCTCCCTTCCCATCCCTCTTCAGGTACCGTTCTCACAAACGCCTACTATGACAGAAGGTAAACCACCTCATAGGCCTGGGCACAGTTGAACCAGTACCAGCACAACACAGAGGGAAGGGTTTCTACTCCTATTATTTTCTAACACAGAAAAAAAAACAGAGGATGGAGGCCCATTCTCGACTTAAGACTCAACAAATTTGTGAAGACCCAGTGATTCAGGATGATCATGCTAGCCATGATAATTCCAGCATTTGAATGAGGGAACTGGTTCTCAGCCCTTGACCTGCAGGATGCATATTTCCACATAACAGTATGGAACACAGGAGGTTTCCTCAGAGTTGTTGTGGGAACAGATCATTTCCAATACAAATTAGTCCCTTTTGGACTGTCTACGGCTCCACGGGTATTCTCAAAAGTCCTTGGTAGTGAAAGCTCACCTCCACAGACAAAGGGTCATAATATTCCCCTATCTGGATGATTGTTTACTCAAAGCCTCAACTCAAGAAGAGGCATTAGAAACTACCCAAAGGACAATAGCTCTCCTTGCACAACTAGGTCTACAAATAAATAAATAAAGATCAACATTCACACCTGTGCAGAGACTGGAGTTCATCAGGGCCTACCTCAACTCTCTGGAAGCTATAGCCTCCCTGCCATGGCACAGATTTACCACTCTAGTCAATATAATTGCTACAACGCATACCAGCCCACAGACATCAGCCAGGACCTGCCTCCAACTGTTAGGTCGCATGTCAGCAATGACATTCGTCATCAAACATGCCAGACTGCACATGTGATGCTGCCAGACTGTGTGGGATATATACTGTCCTGAGCCAAACACAGTGTAAACAAACATCTTACGATGCCAACCGAAGTAGAAAATTCTCTATATTGGTGGATTCAACCACATTTGCACAGGAATTCCCTTTGCACAGACCTCTCCATCGATGATACTCATTACGGATGCTTCTCTGCTAGGCTGGAGAGCACACTTGCATAACCACATGATCCAAGGCCACTGGTCCCCATCGGAATCGACACTACACATAAACCTACTGGAACTGCGGGAAGTCTGCAATGCATGTTCATACTTCCTACCCATGATGAGGGACAAGACCATAAAAGTGCTGGCAGGTAATGTTACTTTTTGTTTTGTACGTTTTATATAAACCATCAAGGAGGGGCACAGTCACACTTCCCATGCACAGAAGCCATCCTATTATGGAATTGGTGCATCCACCACAACATCGACATCTCAGCCTCCTATCTATCAGAATGCCAAAACACCACTGCAGATGCACTGAGCAGAAATTATTCCCAGGACCACAAGTGGGAAATGGACACCAAGATACTGCAGAACATATCCAAACAATGCGGGTTCCCAACCATAGACCTATTTGTGATGAATCAGAACTCCAAGTGCCCACACTTCTCTTGCAGTGGGGGAGTGGGACCCCATTCTCTCTGTGACACTTTCCTCCTGAAATGGGATACGCATCTGCTGTACGCTTTCCCCCCAACCCCTCTCCTAGCCAGGGTTATAAACAAAATAAGGACCAACGAATCCAGAGTCATCTTGATAGCCCCACATGGCCCAGACAAATGGGGTTTCCTTACCTCTTGAAGATGGCTGTGTGCCCACCACTCACTCTTCCACTTCTACCTCATCTCCTGTCTCAAGATGTGGGCCAGGTCTACCACGTGAACATGGCAAGACTGCACCTGAAGACATGGTTACTTCACGGTTCCAAGACAATGAAATGACTTGTTCAGAGGAGGTAAGGGACATTCTTTTAAACAGCAAAAGGTCTAATATACGGTATACCTATCTGCACAAATGGAAGAGATTCCATGTATGGTCCCAAAATAGGCAAACAATGACAATGACCTCTCCTTTTACCAATGGTATTGGACTGCATGCTGGAACTCAAAAAATCTGGCCTCTCAGTGAGCTTGATCAGAGTACACCTCGTGGCAATCATGGCATGCCACCACGAAGTGGACGAGTTCTCAATCTTTGCCCACCCTACCATTAAACGCTTTCTTAAGGTCTTCGTAACCTTTACCCTGAAATACCGGTCCCTACTCCATCATGGGACCTCAATCTGGTGCTGTGATGCCTTACAGGGGCCCCTTTTGAACCATTAGTGATGTGTTCACTTCTCCACCTTTTCGATGAAGGTGGCCGTTCTCATTGCTATCGCATCCACCTGACAAGTAGGGAACTGGGGCACCTCGGGGCACACCACCTATAAACAATATTTTTAAAAAACAGTTACCCTAAGACCACATCCCAAATTCTTACCTACAATAGTTTCATCATTCCATTTGAATCAACCCATCCATCTCCCATCATTCTTCCCAAAACTTCATGGGAACAAACGAGAAGCAATGCTTCATATCCTGGGCATCTGAAGGGCACTTTTTTTATGTTGAAAGGACAGTCTTTCATAAAGTCGCCACCATTATTTCTCTCCATCACGGAACAATCTATGGAAGATGCCATATCCAAACACAGGCTGTCGAAATGGATCTCTAGTTGCACTGACTTTTGTTATTGCCAGCAACAATTCAAACCCCACACTGGAGCCCCCTCACACTCAACCAGAGCACTATCTATATCGATAGCCTTCCTCAACAATATATCTGTCAAGGACATTTGCAAAGCAGCAGCCTGGGTGTCCATCCATATGTTCACCCAGCACCATTCCAAAGAGCAGCACTAGTCATCAGACACCCTACTGGTACTTGTAGTTTTATCATCTGTCAAAAGTGCAACTCCAAAGTACCTTCCTTCCACTGAGGGCCACTGCTGTACAGTCACCTAAAGTGGAGCCCCCACAGGGACACGCCTCGAAGAAGAGAAAATTACTCATTCTTTGCAGTACCTGAGGTTCTTCAAGGTGGTTTGCCCTGTGGGTGCTCCACTATCCTCCCTCCTCTCCTGTACTTCATAGTTCTTTTACACCAAAGCCTATGTGGAAGAGATGGAACTGAGAGCAGGGAGGGGGTTGGTTGCACAGCGTTATGTAACCTCATGAAGCAGCATGAGACGGGGTCAGCGCACATGTGACCCAACAGGCACTGCTACTAAAAATCTCCAATTACAAGCTCAGGCTCACAGATTCACGTAAAGTGGAGCACCCACAGAGACAACTATCTTGAAGAACCTGCACTGGGTGAGTAACCACCTCTTTCTAGCAACGAATTTGTCAGTGCTCAGCTGAGGCCTACAGCCTTGGCAAGAGCTTAGACCTTGTCTGTCACAGCAATCACGCAAAGAAGAAAAAATGGTTACTAATCTTTTGTAACTGTTGTTGTTTGAAATGCGTTGTACATGTCCTTTCCACAACCTGCCCTTCTACCCCGCTACACTGGAGTTTCTGGAAAGAAGAAACTGAGGGGACTTGGGATTGGCTGGGCCCTTTATATTGCAGCAGAGGGCATTTGAGCCACCCCAATGGGCACCACTGAGGGGAAAAACTTCAGGTGACTGTTTGCAGAACGCACACACACTGAGAGTGGAATAGACACGCACAACACATCTTGAAGAACAAAAGTTACGAAAGGTAACTTGCCCTTAGGGATTAGGGAGCGTTTTTGATTGGCCCTGAAAGGTGTTTGTTTACATCTAGCTCTGCACTCAGCTAGAAATATGGTGTCTACAATGTGGAGCCTTGGGAAGGAATTATAGATTTCCAGTGCACCGAACAAGAATTTCCAGTGCACCAAACAGGGAGCCCAGAGAGTTATCTGTGTTTTGGTTTTTTGTGTTGTCTGAGTATGGTAGTATCTGTTTATATCTTTCCATCTCTTCTCTCCATCATTATTCTGCCATGAGCCCGATAACTTAGACAGGACTGGCCTCCCTGAAGGGCTCATAAAGATCCAAAGAATTAGTAACACTGACAACAAGCTACTACAGATTGGATTTGTGTGTCTTTTGGTTTGTGTTCCAGAACAAACAAAAGTGTATTTATTTACATACAATTAATACACCTGCTGAAGCCCAAATCCCTTCCTAAGCATTTTAGCTCTGAAAACACCCTTTCCATAACTCTCTTTTTCAGTCACAAGAGTAGCAGGGGGAATAATGTATTCTAATGTATCAAACCATATTTGATTTGTTGCTTAGCAGCCAAAGCAAATTATGGAAATTGAAATCTCTGAGACAGATTGAACATTGCTGTAGTGAAGAGGGTTCATTTCTGTTTGCATTCCTTTTTGTTTTATTAAATAATATAATTTCTGTTCTGAGGTAATTTCACCTCCCCACCCTGTTACATTTAGGCAAAATCATAGGAATAATATCAGAAATAACCTGCTTAAAATGGAAGTGTGATATTATAAAGCTGTGCCTTTGAAATCTCAACAGATAAGCACTTTAATTAGGTACATCAATGAGAGAGCCCAACAAATCCCCAGCATGGTTGTTTAGGGAATTCCCTTGATTCTGATTTAATTTACAAGTTATTTCACCATATAATTTCAAGTGTATAAAAATTACATTAAACCAGCCTTTTTTTTTTTTTTAAAGTTATAGGCAATTGAATTTCATATCGTGCAATTGAAAAATCAGTTCTTTCTTTTAGTTTTTTATCATTTGGACTTAATCTTTAGTTACTCTATATAGTTAGCTGGATGCAAAATATTAGAACAGCAAATGTAAACAAAACAATTAAGCATGCACAATGCTTCTCTCTACCTTTCTCTCAGTTACCGCTATTACTTACAGTCACAAGGGAGAGCTACAGTGGATCTATTTTATAAACAAGCTCATAATTATGGGTTTTTTGGTAATTAAATAAATACAAAAATACTTTCTCATTAAAAAGAGCTGCCATATATTATAGCTTTAGCCAACAGCTGTAATATAGGAAAATGTTAGTAGTTAGGTTTGCAAAACTGTTGTCACTATAACCTTTTGTTTTCAGATACACCGAATATTAGTCTCAAGATTTCCATGCTTGGCCTCAGCCCAAGTGTGATTTTTAAAAAGAGGAAAAGGTGTGGAAACTTTCAGCCAAATTTTGGTGTTTGGCATGGATTGTCTATCCATTTTCAGTTAATTTAAATACCTTTGTTCCTAGTTACAACAAAACCAGCTATTGACTAAAACTTGAAATTTTTCATGTAAATAGTTCTCAACAAGGAGAAGAGTCATTGATAAGCGTGGTGGGGGGGTGGTCAAAATAAATTTGAGAGCGAGAAATCACTTCTGAACATGCTCAGTAGGCATCTGCTATGACTTAGCAAAGCCTAATGAACTCTTTGTGACATCACATATCTGGCAGGGAGAATCCCTGTACTGTCCATTTTCTTTCTCCATCAGGAGAGATGCAAGGGATGTAGCTCTCAGACTGTTCAGGGGTGATGTTATTGCTTTTACTCTCTTTCTCACCTGGCACTTGAGACTTGTTGTCTACAAACCTCTCCTTGTTTAAGACACTTCTCACACCTGTTTAAAATACCTTTCCTGGATTAAATGATTAATCCTGTAATGTGTGGGTAGCATCACTTTGAATATGGATTTTAATGCATATGTAAGTGCTACAAACTGATATTGAATATGTATGAAAGGATTGTTAAAAGAACAGAACATTTATTTTCCTAACTCTTACAGTGAAAACCCAATATAGAGAAATGAGAGATGCTGAAAATGTGCATGTCCTTGACACCAAACTTAATAAGCAATTATACAAAACAAATGAAACCAAACATTGAGGTTTCACTGTAACTTACTTACAATGCCAACTCACAATGTTCCTACAAACTCTTCGGGCTTCCACAGAATTCTGTGTTTCTATAGCATCTTTTATCTAAAGATCTCTGAGCACCACCCAAAGATTACTAATTAAACCTAATGACACCTGTGAACTAGGGAAAGTATTTATCCCCGTTTTACAGATTAGGGAGCTAAGGCACAGAGATGTTTAGAGGGCCAGGATAAGAACCCATGTCTTTTGACTTCTAGTACCCTAATCATAAAACTATTCTTCCTTCTTTTTATTTTCTGTCTAAGAGAATTTGATCGCAGATCCCTCTTTCAGCTAGCTGCAAGGTTCTAGGTTATGGAATAGTGCTGACCTGAACATTAGTTTTGTGGAGAGGATGTTCTAATGGTGGTGAGATCCACCCAGTTAGTTGGATTCAGGAAAGGAGCATTTATCCGCTGAGATTTCTGGCAGGATCAGATTTCATGTCCATAGCTCAAATACAATCTCAATTTCTGTCACAGGAGGAATTGTTGTAAAGGGAACAGGGAACACCTCCTGCTGTCCCATTAGATATAAAATCATCCTTGAAGTTACAGCTGAACAGGGAACATCGGAGGAGCATCTTATAACAGAAAGGTTCGTTTTACAACTGATACCAGCCTAAAGGTGTGGCGTCTACATATAAGCAATTGGATGACCCAACAGAAATAGTTAAGAACATAAGAACGGCCAAACTGGGTCAGATGAGTGGTCCAGCTAGCCCAGTATCCTGTTTTCTGACTGGCCAGTGCCACATGCTTCAGAGGAAGTGAACAGAACAGGCAATCAGTGAGTGATCCATCCCCTGTCATTCACTCCCAGCTTCTGGCAAACAGAGGCTAGGGACACTCAGAGCATGGAGTTGCATCCCTGACCATCCTGGCTAATAGACATTGAAGGACCTATTTTCCATGATCTTATCTAGTTCTTGTTTGAACTTTGTTATACTTTTGGTCTTCAGAACATCCTCTGGCAATGACTTCCAAGGTTGACTTTGTGTTGTGTGAAGAAGTACTTCCTTCAGTTTGTTTTAAACCTGCTGCCTATTAATTTCACTGAGTGACCTCTGGTTCTTCTTTGAGTGGAGTCTCTGTGGGTGCGCCACTTTAGGTTGCCTTGCGCCTCTAGTTGGAGAATTTCTACAGTCGTACCTGGCTGGGCCACACATGCACTCTCCCCAAATCACGCCTGCAGTGGCAAGTAACTAGTGCCATGCGGTTTCCTCCCCCCTCTCCCCCAGTTCCTTCTCAACCGTCCTTGGTCCGAGTCAGAGCTCCAGCAGTGCACTTGTTCGCTTTATCTGAGATTTAGTTTAATTAGATTAGTCAAATCGCTTCCCGGCTCTTTGAGCTCTGGTCAAGTGAAAAATTCTCTAGTTAGGTTAGTTTTCTCCCCGTTTAAAAAAAACAAAACAAAACCCCCCACCCTTTTTTCTTTTTGTCCCCTTAAGGGACGTTATTTTTCTCAGAATGCCAGGGTCGCCTGGCCTTAACAGACACGTGCAATGTGTCTGGTGCCTGGAGGAAACCTCAGACCCGGGCTCGCAAACTTCTCCTGCCACCCTATCACCGCAGGTGGCTTCCAACACACCCTCCCCTGCCCCCCCGCCCCGAAAGAAAGGACCCGTCTCCTAAAGGACGTGGAAAGAGGAGAGCTAACACTCCCCCTATCAAGTCCGCATCAAAGAGGAAACATTCCCTGACTCCATCCACTACATTGGTACCGACCACGCCGCAGCTTAGTACCTTTGAGTCGGCAGGAACCTCCGGTACCGGTGGTACATTCACAGTCGTGACCCTAAGTGGGCAGGCTCTAAGAGGGCAGGCAGAAGACCGCCTTCTCCACCTCAGCACTGGCAGCAACTCTGCAGTACAAAGGCAACAGCACCATCTGCTGGTCCTATGTTGAATAGCACAGACACTGCACCACAGATTGCCACACTGTCCTTGGCATGCTCTCTGTTGGCTTCTTTTCTACCTGTACTGTAAGATCCCCTGGTACCGCCACAATTCTCCATACCACCTTTCACACAGGTGCCACCATTGGTACCACAGCCTCAACAGTTTTTTGCTCCAAAGAGACCTGAAAACTGCCCCGTTACCAAAATCACCTCACTTTGGTACCGAAACTGCTTCGGTACTTTCGCTACCACTCACTCCACCAAATACATCCGCTCCTCCTTCCTCTAGTGAGGAGGATGAAAATGAGGAGGGGGGGGGGCTTTCTCCTTCCAACACTCTTCACCTATGCAAGGCAGTCTTCAATCTGCACATCAGAAGTGCCCTAAGTCTCCGCCAGGGTCTGAATTTCAAAGGTGGTATGGTCACCCCTGGGTATGCCCTTCCCACCTCAATGGGCATTCTGGGATCCATGGGCAGTTTATAGACAGTTTTACCTCAGACCCCTAAGTGGCACCACAGGGGTACATAGGCACTCTTCCCCATGATTCACAGTGCCACCAGCTGCCTTTCCCAAACAGAGCGTTGCGGAGACAGAATTTTTAGCTCAGGAGGCAGCTCCTGCCACCTGCACTTCATTCTCACCGGATGAGACTATTATGTCCCTTATGCCTACTGTCGGAGATGATTTCAGGAATTTCCAGGAAACATTCCAGATAATCCTAGAGGAGGTCTCTGAGTCAAGTCACGAGCTCTTGGACATACTTCACGTGTCCACAAGATTGCCTTTCCGATTAACTCACCAATCCTGGAACCCGCCACAAACATCTGGAAGACCCCAGCTACCATCCCGCCCACATGTAAGAGAGCAGACAAAAAAATTACGTCCCTTCAAAAGGGATGGAATTTCTATTCACATACCTTCAGACAAATTAATTGGTAATCGATGCAGTTAACGAACGGGGCAAACAGCATTATTCTAGGACCACCTCTTATGATAAAGAGTGGAAAAGACTGGACTTACTCGACTGCAATACCTATTCATCAGCGATACGGATCGCCAATTATGAAGCCCTTACGGTGAAGTATGACCATGTAAACTATTCCAAATTTTCTGATTTCATACCAGAGGACAAAAGAGAGCAGTTTACATTGCTCATTTCCAAGGGCCACCTCTTGCCTAGAACTGCCCTTCAAGCCTCTTTGGACTCTGCTGACATGGCGGCAAGGGCTGACACCATAGTAGTGTGCGGGGCCTCCTGGCTTCACCTGTCAGGCTTCCCTAGGAAGGTCCAAATCAGTAGGGAACCTTCCATTCGAGGGTCCAAAGCTGTTTGCCACCAAGACTGACGAGTCACTCCATTTGTTGAAAGTTTCTAGGGTCACGCACAGGTCTCTTGGCATCTATACATCTGCAACAAAATTCAAACAAGGCAGGCATTATACATTGCAACGTCCCAGACAGGTCCCATACACACAGCAGCCGAGACAATATGCTAACCAGAGGCATAGACAGAGACTGCCCAGACGCAGACCAAGCTCCTCCCAACCCACCACATCTCAACAATCAACCTCTAAATAGCAGATTTGAAGGTTTAGTCGAGGGCTTGCCAAATCTCCCCCAACTTTTGCTGCCAGCACTACATCCCACCAACCATCCCTTTACCAATCGTCTAATACCATTCTATCCAAACTGGGCAAGCCATCACTTACAACAGATGGGTACTGGTAATCAAGACCAGCTTTGCCATCCAATTCCTCTCCATCCCTCCTACCCACCCTTCCTCCCTGTCCCTCTTCAGGGACCCCTCTCACGAGCCCTTCCTGAGACAGGCAGTGGAGCATCTCCTACAATTGGGCGCAGTAGAACCAGATCCAGTTCATCACAGAGGGAAGGGTTTCTAATCCCATTATTTTTTAACCCAAAGGAAGTCTGGAAGATGGAAACCCATCCTCAATCTCAGGAAGCTAAACAAATTAATCAGAACACGATTCAGGATGGTTATGTCAGTTACAATCATTCCAGTTCTGGAACAAGGAGATTGGTTTGCAGCCCTCGACCTGCAAGACACATATTTTCATGTTACTATATGCCCTACGCACAGGAAATTTATTTGGTTTGTACTGGGACAGGACCATTTCCAATATACAGTACTACCCTTTGATCTCTCCATGGCCCCCTAAGTATTTTCAAAGTCCTTGCTGTGGCGGCAGCCCACCTTCGCAAGCATAGGGTCATGATATACCCCTACTTAGACTACTGTCTAATCCAGGCTTACACTCGGGCAGAAGCTGTTGCAAGTCACACACCAGACAATGTCGCTCTTCACCAGTCTCGATCAACAAATAAATCTCCAAAAGTCCATGCTCACGCCAATCCAGAAACTGGACTTCATTGGCGTGCAACTAAATTCTCTAGAAGCAACAGCATCATTACCTCTTCAGAGATTCACCACGCTAATGAACCTCATCAATACCTCGGTGTACAGCCCAAGGATATCGGCTAGGACCTGTCTTCAGCTACTATGTCACATAGTGGCAATCACGTATGTGGTGAAACATGCTACACTGCACATGCGCAGCTTGCAGGGTTGGTTCAAGATGATGTTCACACAGCATAAACACAATTTGAACAAACTTCTGAGTGTGCCAATGAAGGTCAAGGACTCACTACAATGGTGAACTAACCTGTACAACGTCTGCATAGGTATCTCTTTCCTTCAGCCTTCTCCCAAATTGATAATCACAATGGATGCCTCTCTACTGAGGTGGGGTGCCCACCTAGGCAAACTCACAGTACAGGGAAGATGGTCTCCTTCCGAATCAACACTTCATATCAATGTACTGGAACTATGCACAGTTCGCAATGTCTGTGCACATTTTATGCCTCTGATCAAAGACAAAAACATCCAGATCATGACAAACAATATAGCCTGCATGTTCTACATAAACAAACAGGGAGGAGCGAGATCACCCTCCCTGTGTATGGAAGCCATAAAACTCTGGACATAGTGCATACAACACGATGTCACCATATAAGCCACCTACCTGCTGGGGTCTGAGAATATCACGGCTGACGCGTTAAGTTGAAGGTTTTCAAACAACCATGAATGGGAAATCAACACCTGTGTGATCCAGAGCATATTTCAACTATGGGTGTTCCCCGCAATAAACTTATTTGCCACAAAACAGAACAGCAAATATCCATCTTTTTCTCCAGAGTGGGCCTGGGATCAGGATCCAGCGGTAATGCATTTTTCATTCCATGGCACGCACCCCTCCTGTATGCTTTTCTTCCCACTCCATTGTTGTCCAGGGTCCTGCACAAGATTAGCATCGATCAAGCCAAAGTCACCCTGATAGCCAGCATGGCCCAGACAAACCTGGTACCCATACCTGAAACAGATGTCATCATGCCTCCCGTGTCTCTTCCTGCTTCTTCCAAATCTCCTCTCTCGGGACACGGGTCAGACTCTGCATCCAAACCTGGAGTCGCTCCATCTCCCAGCCTGGCTCCTCAGGGTGAGGAGATAACTTGTTCTGAGGATGTTAAAGACATCCTCCTAAACAGCAGAAGGCCCAGTACAACGGGGTATGTACCTACATAAATGGAAGAGATTTTACACGTAGTGCCTAAACAAACAAATCAACCTCACCACCTCTACCAGATCAGTGGCCCTGAACTATATGCTCTACCTTAAGAAACACGATCTTTCACTGTAGGTGCATCTGGCAGCCATTACAACATTCCATGACAAAGTGGATGGCGTTTCAGTCTTTGCTCACCCAATTACCAAAAGATTCCTCCAGGAGTGCACAACCTCTATCCAGAGCCCAAACGCCCTGTGGAATCTGACTTTAGTGCTTCGATCTCTCACAACTGCCCCATTTGAACCTTTGACCAGGTGTTCTCTTCTACATCTTTCCATGAATGTGGCCTTCCTAGTCGCCATCATGTCTGTGAGACGAATGGGAGAAATTGGTGCACTGATAGCTAGAACACCCTATACGTTTTTTCTCAAAAACAAGGTCACTCTCAGATCTCAGCCCAAAATTTTGCCTAAAGTCCCTTGTTCCTTCCATATCAATCAGCCTATCCATCTTCCCACATTCTTCCCTAAACCTCACAAGGCCAGGCAAGAAGCAATTTTCCCACACCCTGGATGTTAGAAGGGCACTAGCCTTTTATCTTGAACGGACCAAATTGTTCAGGAAAACTCCTAAATTGTTCCTCTCCATCTCGGACCACTCCAAAGGCAAACCCATCTCTAAGAAACTTTCCAGATGGATTTCAGATTGCACTCAGCTCTGTTACCGACAACATGACCTACAACCCCCTTCATGGGTTAGAACACACTCCACAAGATCTATAGCCACATTGGTTGCTTCCTGCACGATATGCCTATTCCTGACATTTGCAATGCAGCTACCTGGACATCTCCTCAGATATTCAACACTACATCATTGATCAAGTCTCAGGCTCTGATATTCAGCGGTGACATACAGTCTTATCGTCTATTCAGACCTAACTGCAAAGCCCCTCCTTTCCCCTGAGGGGAACTGCTCTACAATCACTTAAAGTGGAGCATCCACAGGGACTCCACTCGAAGAAGAGGAGAGGGCTACTCACCTTGTGCAGTAACTGAGGTTATTCAAGATGTGAGTCTCTGTGGGTGCTCCACTAGCCATCCTGCTCCCCTCTACTTCAGAATTCTAATTAATTCCGCTACGATTGAGAAGGAACTGGGGGATGGAGGGGCCGCACAGCAGTTAATTGCCACTGTAGGCGTGAGATGGGGAGAACGCATGTGGGGCCCAGCCAGGTACTGCTGTCAAAATTCTCCAACTAGAGGCTCAGGGCACACCATCACCTTGGGTATGTCTACACTACGGGATTAATCCGAATTTATATAATTCGAATTTGGGAAACAGATTGTATAAAGTCGAATGTATGTGGCCACACTAAGCACATTAATTCGGCGGTGTGCGTCCATGTTCCGGGGCTAGCATCGATTTCTGGAGCATTGCATTGTGGGTAGCTATCCCATAGTTCCCGCAGTCTCCCCCGCCCATTGGAATTCTGGATTGAGATGCCAGTGCCTGATGGGACAAAAAACATTGTCGTGGGTGGTTCTGGGTACAGCCTCACCCCTCCCTCCCTGCATGAAAGCAACGGACGACAGACAACCATTTCGCGCCTTTTTTCCTGGGTGAACACTGCAGACTCCATACCACGGCAAGCATGGAGCCCGCTCAGCTCAAGACAGCAGTCATGAACATTGTAAACACCTCGCGCATTCTCGTGGAGTTTATGCTGAGCCAGGACCAGAAAAACGAGGCGAGGAGGCAGCGGCGGCGGCAGTGCAGCGACAAGCGTGATGAGGACATGGACATGGACACGGACACAGAATTCTATCAAACCGCGGGCCCCGGTGCTTTGGAGATCATGTTGTTAATGGGGCAGGTTCTATCCATGGAACGCCGATTCAGGGCAAGGGAAGCAAGCACAGACTGGTGGGACCGCATAGTGTTGCAGGTGTGGGATGATTCCCAGTGGCTGCGGAACTTTCGCATGCGTAAGGGCACTTTCATGGAACTTTGTGACTTGCTGTCCCCTGCCCTGAAACGCCAGAATACCAAGATGAGAGCAGCCCTCACAGTTGAGAAGCAAGTGGCGATAGCCCTGTGGAAGCTTGCAACGCCAGACAGCTACCGGTCAGTCGGGAATCAATTTGGAGTGGGCAAATCTACAGTGGGGGTTGCTGTGATGCAAGTAGCCAAAGCAATCACTCAGGTGCTGCTACGAAAGGTAGTGACTCTGGGAAATGTGCAGGTCATAGTGGATGGCTTTGCTGCAATGGGATTCCCTAACTGTGGTGGGGCAATAGATGGAACAAATATCCCTATCTTGGCACCGGAGCACCAGGGTACCCAGTACATAACCCGCAAGGGGTACTTTTCAATGGTGCTGCAAGCACTTGTGGATCACAAGGGATGTTTCACCAACATCAGTGTGGGCTGGCCGGGAAGGGTTCATGACGCTTGCGTCTTCAGGAACACCACTCTGTTTAAAGGGCTGCATCAAGGGACTTACTTTCCGGACCAGAAAATAACCGTTGGGGATGTTGAAATGCCAATAGTTATTCTTGGGGACCCAACCTACCCCTTAATGCCATGGCTCATGAAGCCATACACAGGCAGCCTGGACAGGAGTCAAGAGCTGTTCAACTACAGGCTGAGCAAGTGCAGAATGGTGGTAGAATGTGTATTTGGCCGTTTAAAAGGTCGCTGGCGATCGTTACTGACTCGCTCAGACCTCAGCCAAACCAATCTCCCCATTGTTATTTCTGCTTGCTGTGTGCTCCACAATCTCTGTGAAAGTAAGGGGGAGACCTTTATGGCGGGGTGGGAGGCTGAGGCAAATCGCCTGGCTGCTGATTACACGCAGCCAGACACCAGGGCGATTAGAAGAGCACACCAGGAAGCGCTGTGCATCAGAGAAGCTTTGAAAACCAGTTTCATGACTGGCTAGGCTACAGTGTGAAATATCTTTGTTTCTCCTTCCTGAAAACCCGCCCCCTTTATGGACTCATTCTCTGTAAGAAACCCACCCTCCCCCTTCCCCCAGCTTGCTTTCAAACCAAATAAAGTCACTATCGTTTAAAAATCATTTATTCTTTATTAATAGATTATAAAAAGAGGGAGGGAACCCGGGTGGGGTTTGGGAGGAGGATCGGCGGGAAGGAAAAGGCCACTAAAAAAAGGTTAAAAAAAAGACAGCCTTTTGCTTGGGCTGTCCACTGGGGTGGAATGGGAAGGTGTACAGAGCCTCCCCCCCCCCCCCCCCGCGTTCTTACACGTCTGGGTGAGGAGGCTATGGAACGGGGGGAGGGAGGTTATACAGGGGCTGTAGCGGCACTCTGTTATCCTGCTGCCATTCCTGAAGCTCCACCAGACGCCGGAGCATGTCTGTTTGCTCACGCAGCAGCCCCAGCGTTGCATCCTGCCTCCTCTGATCTTCCTGCCGCCACCTCTCATCTCGAGCGTCCCTCCTGTCCTCACATTGGTCCCTCATGTCCTCACGTTCACTGGCTTCTTTCCTATACTTTGAAACCGTGTCCTTCCACTCATTCAGATGAGCTCTGTCACTGCGGGTGGATTCCATGATATCTGCGAACATATTGTCTCGCGTCGTCTTTTTCCGACGCCTTATCTGTGATAGCCTTCGGGATGGAGGAAGGAGGCTTGAAGAATTTGCAGCTGCTGGAGGGAGGGAAAAAAGGAGAGTATTTTTTTAAAAAGATACATTTTGCAGAACAATGCTTATACTCTTTCACGGTGACCAACACTATTCACATTACATAGCACATGTGATTTCTGTGCAAGGTCGCATTTTGCCTCTTAATATTGAGTACCTGTGGCTTTGCTGCTAGAGATCACAGACGCAGGTCCGGGCAACAGAACTCGGCTTGCATGCGGCCATGGTAAGCCATTGTCTTTCGGCTTCTGCGCCCTCCTTTCCCACATACCAAGCAAAGCCCGTTGAGTGCTGCGGTTTTCCTGTTAACATTCAGCAGCAGAAAACAAACTAACCCCCCCACCCCCATCCAATTCTCTAGATGATCACTTTATCCCTCTCCCCACCGCGTGGCTGGTATCAGGGAAGATCCCTGCTAACCAAACACAAAAAGCTCTGGGCCAATCCCCCCTCCCACCCACCGCGCTTGGCTAACTGCAGGGAAGGATTTCTTTTCAGCCACAGGCAAACAGCCCGGTAGGAACTGCCACCTCTGTCCCCTTAATTAAATTCCCGTATTTCAACCAGGTTACCATGAGTGATATCACTCTCCTGAGGATTACACAGCAAGATAAAGAACGGATGTTGCTTGAATGCCAGCAAACACTGGGACCATACGCTGCCAGGCTTTGTCATGCAATGATACCAGATTACTTGCTGCAAGCATGGCGCGGTCAAGTGTCCTACCATGGAGGATGGAATAAGGCTGCACTGCCCAGAAACCTTGTGGCAAGGCTTTAGGATTACCTCCAGGAGAGCTTCATGGAAATGTCCCTGGAGGATTTCCGCTCCATCCCCAGATATGTTAACAGACTTTTCCAGTAGCTGTACTGGCTGCAAATGCATCCCAAGTCCTCAGGGCAAAGTAATCATTAAAAACCCTTGCTTTTAAAACAAGTTTTATATTTTAAAAGGTAAACTCACCTGAGGTCCCTTCCATGGGGTCGTGGTCTTGGATACTGGGTTGGGAGGGTACTTCAGTCAGGCTGAGAAAAAGATCCTGGCTGTTGGGGAGAACGGAGTGCTGGGTGCTCTCTGCAAGCTGCTCGTCGTCCTCCTCCTCCTCTTCCCCGTCCGCAGAATCCTCAGGTGTAGCTGATGAGATTATCCCCGCCTTGGAATCCACGGTCAGAGGTGGGGTAGTGGTGGCGGCTCCCCCTAGAACTGCATGCAGCTCGTCGTAGAAGCTGCATGTCTGCGGCTCTGATCCGGAGCGACCGTTTGCCTCCTTTGTTTTTTGATAGGCTTGTCTGAGCTCCTTGACTTTCACGCGGCACTGATCTGAGTCCCTATTGTGGCCTCTCTCCATCATGCCCTTGGAGATTTTTTCAAAAGTTTTTGCATTTCGTCTTTTTGAACGAAGTTCTGCTGGCACTGAATCCTCTCCCCATATAGTGATCAGATCCAGTACCTCCCGTACGATCCATGCTGGTGCTCTTTTTCGATTATCGGCCTGCATGGTTACCAGTGCTGATGAGCTATCTGTGGTCACCTGTGCTCTCCACGCTGGGCAAACAGGAAATGAAATTCAAATGTTCGCGGGGCTTTTCCTGTCTACCTGGCCAGTGCATCTGAGTTCAGATTGCTGTCCAGAGCGGTCACAATGGTGCACTGTGGGATAGCTCCCAAAGGCCAATACCATTGAATTGCGGCCACACTAACCCTAATTTGAAATGATAAAATCGATTTTGGTGCTACTCCGCTCGTCGGGGTGGAGTACAGAAATCGATTTAAAGAGCCCTTTATTTCGAATTAAATGGCGTCGTTGTGTGGACGGGTGCAGGGTTAATTCGATTTAACGCTGCTAAATCCGAATTAAAGTCGTAGCGTAGACCAGGCCCTTAAGTGGAGCACCCACAGGGACTCGCATGTCGAAGAAGGTGAACTACAGTTACTACACAAGGTGAATAACTCCTATCTTTTTGTGTTATGTGAAGGAGTAAATTACATTTGTTCACTTTCTCCACACTGGTAAAGATTTTATAGAACTCTATCATATCTCCTCTTAGTCATCTCTTTTCCAAGCTGAAAAGTCCCAGTCTTTTTAATCTCTCCGCATATGGAAGCTGTTCTATACTCCTAATCATTTTTGTTGCCCTTCTCTGTACCTTTTTCCAATTCTAATATATCTTTTCAAGATTGAGTGACCAGTACTGCATGCAGTATTTAAGGTGTGGGTGTACTATGGATTCATATAGAGGCATTATGACAGGGGTCGGCAGTGTTCGGCACGCGGCTCGCCAGGGTAAGCACCCTAGCGGGCCGGGCCAGTTTATTTACCTGCTGACGCGGCAGGTTTGGCCGATCGCGGCCCCCACTGGCTGCGGTTCGCCGTCCCGGGCCAATGGGGGTGGCGGGAAGCCGCGGCCAGCACATCCCTCAGCCTGTGCCGCTTCCCGCCACCCCCATTGGACCGGGATGGCGAACCACGGTGAGTGGGGGCCGCGATCGGCTGAACCTGCCGCGTCAGCAGGTAAATAAACTGGCCCGGCCGGCTAGGGTGCTTACCCTAGCGAGCCGTGTGCCGAACGTTGCCGACCCCTGCATTATGATATTTTCTAAGTTATCTATACCTTTCCTAATGGTTCCTAATGTTCTGTTAGCTTTTTTGACTGCTACTGTACGTTGAGCAGACCTTTTCAGAGAACTATCCACAGTGACTCCACAATCTTTCTTGAGTGGTCACAGCAAATTGAGACACCGCCATTTTGTACGAATAGTTGAGATTGTTTTCCAATGTGCATTACTTTGCATTTATCAACATTGAATTTCATCTGTCATGTCGTTGCCCAGTCTCTCATTTTAGTGAGGTCCATTTATAAGTCTTTTCAGTCTGCTTTGGACTTAACTATCTTAAATAATTTTGTATTATCTGCAAATTTTGCTACCTCACGGTTTACCCCTTTTTCCAGGTCATCTTTTGAATATGTTGAACATCACTTCTCCCAATTCAGATCCCTAGAGTACAACATTATTTACCTCTCTCCATTCTGAAAACTGGCCATTTATTCCTACCCTTTGTTTTCTGTCTTTTAAACAGTTATTGATCCATGAGAGGACTTTCCCTCTTATATGCTTACTTTGCTTAAGAACCTTAGGTGAGGGCCTTGTCAAAGGATTTCTGAAAGTCCAAGTACCCTATATTCATTGGATCATCCTTGTCCACATGTTTGTTGATCTCCTCAAAGAAGTCTCATGGATTGGTGAGGCATGATTTCTCTTTACCAAAGCTATGTTGACTCTTCCCAACAAATTGTGTTTATCTATGTTTATGATAATTCTGTTCTTTACTATAGTTTCAACCAGTTTGTCTGGTTCTGAAGTTCTTATTGGCTATAATCACCAGGATCGCTTCTGAAGTCTTTTAAAAATTGGTGTCTGTTATTCGCCAGTCATCTGGTACAGAAGCTGATTTAAATGATAGGTTACATACCACAGCTAGAAATTTCTGCAATTTTGTATTTGAGTTCCTTCAGAACTCTTGTGTGAATCCCATCAAGTCCTGGTAATTTATTACTGTTTAATTTTATCAATTTGTTCCAAAACCACCTCTAGTGACACCTTGATCTGGGACAGTTCCTCAGATTTATCACCTAAAAAGAATAGGTCAGTTGTGGGAAACTCCCTCATGTCCTCAGCCTTGAAGACTGATGCAAATAATTCATTTAGCTCCTCTGCAATGGCCGTATCTTCCTTGAGTGTTCCTTTAGTATGTCAGCCGTTCAGTGGTCCCACTGATTATTTAGCAGGTTTCCTGCTTCTGATGTACCTTTTTTTTTTTTTGCTGTTGCTCTTCAGATTCTTTTTTGGTCTGCATAATTATACTTTTATACTCAATTTACCAGAGTTTATGTTCCTTTCTATTTTCCTCAGTAGGATTTAACTTCCCAGTTTTAAAGGATGCCTTTTTTGCCTCTAACTGCTTCTATTTCCTTTGTTGTTTAGCCATGGTGGCACCTTTTTGGTCGTCTTACTATGTTTTTTAATTTGGGGTATACATTTAATTTGAGCCTCCATTATGCTGTTTTTTAAAAAGATTCCATACAGCTTGCAAGCCTTTCACTTTTGGGACCGTCCCTCTTAATTTCTGGGTAATTAGCTTCGTCATTTTTGTGTAGTTCCCCTTTGTGAAGTCAAGTGCTACTGTGGTGGGCTTCTTTGGTGCCTGTCCCTCTCTCTCCCCCCCTCCCCCCCCCCCGAAAGATGTTAAATTTGGTTAAATGGTAACTACTTCCAACATGCCTGCTTCTGTGTGATGATCCATTTTGGTCAGAGGAGGTTTGCCCTTCAGTCTGCCATCGGCACTGACAGTTTTCACCAAGTACATAGCAATGGTAGCAGCCTTCCTCCACCAGAGAGATGTCCACACATATCCTTACTTGTACAATTGGTTGATTCAAGGTTGCTCCATATGTCAGGTAGAGGCCATTATCCCTCATAGTCTGTTCAGCATCCTAGGATTGAAAATAATCAAAGAAATCCATGTTATCACTTCTACAAAAAATAGTTTATTGAAACAGTCCTATACTCAACAAGGCCTTTGTGCCTTCTCCCAGATCCCAGACTGTATGGAACCTCTGTGCATCGCTCAAGGATCAGTCACGAACCACAGTGAGGAATTTTCTCATGTACATGCAGCCATGTGACCTAAGAGCCTATGTGACCCCCCATGCCAGGCCCCACCCCAGTGTAAGGTAGGCAAGGCTCAAGTCAATGTATTGCTTTCAGATTCACCATGTAGACAAGCTGGTATGCATCTCAGACAGGGTGTTGTCATCTCTGAGCAGGTGGATGAGCCAAGATGATGTGTGGGGGGAAGTCCCCTTCTCTCTACCTCTCCTTTATGTGACTTTTTGGTAATGGATGCTTCAGTCACGAGGTGGGGAGTGTATTTGGGTGATCTTCAGACACATGGGTTGTGGACTGCCCATGAGGCCAGGTTACACACAAATGTTTTTGGGTTGCATGCAGTATTCCGTGCATGTCAGCAGTTCCTGCCTCATGTGCAAGGCAAAACTATGTAGATGCTCACAGACAACACCATAGCAGTGTTTTATGTGAACAAACAATGGGGCGCCTAGTTAGACTGCCTGTGTACAGAGGCAGTCAAGCTGTGGAATTTCTGCATACAGAGCTCAGTCACTCTCAGGGTCTCATTTACCAAGCATTTAAAATGGCCTGCAGATCACTTGAGTGTAGATCCTTCATCTTTGACTATCAGTAGTCTCTCAATGTAGCCATTCTGGCTTTGGTGTTTCGTGTAAAGGGTTTTCAGATGGTCGATCTGTTTGAGACTCGGCAAAACAGGGTCATGGTCCTGGGATGGGTAACAGTTCTGGGTCAGTCTCAGATGCTTCCTGTTCCATGGAACGATCCTTATAGCTCCACCCTGGCAAAGGCAGCTGTGGTGGTCTGACCTGCAAAAGATCTCTACTTAGGAAGCCTTTCTCTTGCCACTAACCAGAGACCTCAAAACTTGGAATCATGAGCCTCTCAGGTGCTACACCTCACAGCATGGTCATCAATGGTTAAATGCAGAGAAGACACACAGGTGGCAGTCCAAAGTGTCCTTAGTAGTATAAAACCTTCCACAAAAGCGGCTTACCTTAGTACATGGAAGCACTTCTCAATCAGGGTGACTTCCCTTAATGTGTCACTTGCTCAAACTAAAATTCAAACAATTCTGGACTGTCTCTTACATCTTAAGGAGTCAGGTCTAGCCCTCAGCTTCATTAGGGTGCATCTGACTGCTACCTCAACTTTTCACCCTTGAATTGATGATGAAATTATTTTTACTAATCCTATCACAACCAGGGTCCCGAAAGGTCTAGATAGATTATTCCCACCCATTCAGGATCTAGCACCACCTTCGGTTTTGAACTTAGTGTTTTCTGCCCTTATGGACTCCCCATTCAAGCCTTTAGCTTCCTGTTTGCTTCTACACTTCTCAGAAAGGGTGGCCTTGTTAGAGGCTATCACCTTGGCTAGGAGAGTGGGAGAGCTAAATACACTTGTCACCGATCCACCATATATACAATTTTCTACAAAGATAAAGTCAATTTATATATATATATATATAAAGTTTTTGTCAAAGATGGTATCTGATTTTCAACTGAACCAGTCTATATACTTACCTGTTTTCTTCCCAAAGCTGCATGCTGACAAGGATGAATGAAGGCTGCATGCTCTGGATGTGTGGAGAGCTTTGGCTATTTGCCTGGACAGGACAAAAGCCTTTTGGGCTTCTTGGACTATAACACAGTTCAAACAAGAACTAGATAAATTCATGGAGGATAGGTCCATCAAAGCTGTTAGCCAGGATGGGCAGGGATCGCGTCCCTAGCGTCTGTTTGACAGAAGCTGGGAATGGGCGACGGGATGGGTCACTTGATGATTACCTGCTCTGTTCATTCCCACTGAAGCACCTGGCATTGGCCACTGTCGAAAGACAGGATACTGGGCTAGATGGACCTTTGGTCTGACCCAGTATGGTTGTTCTTATGTTCCAAGCTCTACCTCCTCCATAACAGCATGGGAGTCATCTACAATATAATGGACATATGCAAACACAAAGAAGGGGAAAAAGTTACTCATCTTCTCTTAACTGGGGGTCTTCAAGATGTGTTGCATATGTGCATTACACAACCCGCCCTTTTCCCCCCCAGTGCATCAGAGTATACTGTCAGCATTTTTGTGTGAGGGAACCAAAGGTGGGGTGGGGTGGCTTCCACCCTTTATACCCTCTGTTCAGAGCATGAGGAGCCAGGTTGTGGGCCCCATTACTGTTACCACTAGGGAGAAAACTCTGGCACGGGCATGTTAGATGCACACACACCTACAATGTAATGGACATACGCAACATGTCTCAAGAAACAACAGTTATGAGAAGGCGAATAACTTTTCCCTCCTAATTTATTGCATCGGTTCATAAAAATTACAAAAGCTGGAAGACTAGCCCCTCCAGCTATAAAGGACATTAGCTTTTCCCAAAACCTACTTTTAAGATAGTACACTGTGAACAGAGAATCATATTTGAATTATCAGGGGAAGGAGTCCCTCATTCAGGAATTGGTCATTTTGTTCTAAATGGGCAAAAAATCAATCTGCTATTCATATCTATTCTTCGTGTGTTTGGGACTAGCAGCCAAACAACAAAGTTGATTGGGAAATCATTCAGCAAGGATAATGGTGTCTGAAGTTTTCTAAAAAAGTGAGCATGGCCTACAGGATTGGGATTCATGAGATGTGGGTTTTGTTCCTGGCCCCTGCTGATCTTAATACTTAAGCTTAGTGGGCTTAAAACTGTGTGGTGTTGAGCTCTCTTGACTTGTGTTGAAATTGAGTTGAAAGCATTCAGCATCTTGCAGGATTGGGCAGTTAATCTCTGTATTTCAGTTTCCCAATATATAAATTTGAATGTTTACCTCCCTCTTAGTTCTGTAGTGAAGCTTACTGCCTGTAAGCATTGATGTCCTTAGATGAAAGGTAGAAGTGGAAAGTATGAGGTTCTAAGCCAGCAGTGGGACAGCTAGGTGGTGGGTATCATGTAGAATTGCAAAGCTGTGGCTTGTAGCAAATATATAGAGCTATGGGCATTTGCTTAGGATGTTTTGCCACCTAACACCCTATTCAATATAGAAAGTTTGTGCATGGCAGGTTATTGCATGCATATAAAATTTTGGTTTTAACAGAATGTTTTGATGTGGTATTACTTAATTGTACCCATATGTCTTATGGATCCAAATAACTAATTTTTCTAGTGTGTACACTTGAATTGTTGTCTTGAAACTGTTTAAAATAAATCCCTTTCATGCCATTCTTCTGTGTATGTTCACCACTGTGCTTCTCAAAAGCAAAATGAATGTAATGATGCCGCTGAATGTAATTGTAGGTCATACACTGGACAACCATATGGATGCTGTTTTGATGAAGTTACGTTCTATGTTTGTTTGGTACACGCTAGATTAATAGTAGTCAATGAGCATTGTGTTAGCCATTATGATGTCATTAGAAGTCTATTAGTATTGTAGTAAATGAAGCAGTTCATTATATTCCAATGTCAGTCGAAGTCTGTGGAAATGGGGTTTATGCAAGCATGTCATATTGAGACATGATGTGCTGTATATTTTGTTAGATTTGTTTCATCTTCTTTGAGTCATTTAGATGACTGTGCTCTGAAGATCCTGCTACAAATAAGTAATCAAGTACAGATGTCTTCAGCCATGAACAGTTTTTTTGGTGGTATTCTCTCACTGCTGCTGTGTTGCTAAATATTTCTTTGAGATCGCAATTTGTATAGGAAATATATAAATTATTCTTTAATCCAGTCTGTCTGACTATCCTGTACTGTCAGCAAAATCTACATTTACTGTTCAGTTGCTACTAATTTTCATTCCAAATTGTATGTAAACTGGAGCGAACCTAATGGGTTTTTATGTTTTGCAAAATGGGTCTTTTGAAATGGCGTCTTCTGTAATAACAGATATAAGCATGTTCAGCAGGATTCAAATAGCAAGTTTGAGTAGCAATTTTAACTTTGTAAATACATTTCTAACTCGTCACACTAATAAAGATTTTTAACTTGAATCCCCTCCACATATTTACCTAGACTAGAGGCTAAAGGAATCCTGTCTTAAATCAAACACAGTTTTAAAAAGGGGGGGAGGTGGAGAAGCCCCAGTCGCTGCAAGATCAGTAATTGTGTAACTTTTTCACACCTAGTCTGTTAAAATTGTCAATTTACAACGTGTAAATAAAATTTTCAAGTTGGCAATAATAATAGACTTTCCCTTTCTATGATGCAGACCATGTTTTTTGTTGTTCAAATCTTTTTTTTTCTTTTTTTTTTTAATTCCAGGGATGTATTGCAAATTCTGGCCTGATATTATTTTGTAAAAAAGGTGATGGTTTAAAAATAGTCTGATTAATGTGTAATTCAAAGGTGAAGAGCTAAGAATTTTTTCCAAAGAAAATGGCAGTCCCTCCTTCCTACCACCTCTTTTTAGATATTTTTTTAAAATAAGGTTCTAACAGATAAAGCATAAGATGGAGTACTAACTGTATTTGCTACAAGCTACCAAATCACGCTGAGAAAAATATTACTGTCTCATGAAGCACCTATCTATAATATGTCGTTGGGGGAAAAAGCTGCATTTTCATGGGGACTTTAATGTGAGTGACATATGCTGGTGGTCTCCTGCTGGTAGTACTAAAAAACATCCTCTGAATTTCTAAAAATTATGGATGACAATTTCTTAATTCAGTGTTGCATCCAACATAGGGAAATTCTATATTAGACCTCCTATTGACAGATAAAGAGAAATTGATTACAGAACTAAAAACTAGTGGTAGCTTAGGTACAAGTGATCATGACTTGATTACATTTGTTATGTGCAAACAGAATAAAATCCGAACAAGGGTTGTATGTGTGCGTGCGTGTGTGTATATGAGGGTTTTAAAACCACTCTCTGGACAGTTAATGCTGATTTCTTCCAATACATCTTATAACACTAGGGAAGTTTCAGCACACTGGAAGAAAGCTAATGTGCCAATAATTAAAAAGGGGTACATAGGTTAATGAAAAATAGATCTTGTGAAACTAACAGTATATTTTTTTTATGAAACTACAGATTTGGCTGATAAAGATAATAGGGTTGATGTAACATACATAGACTTCTGCAAGGCATTTGATTTGGTCCAGCACAACACTTTGATTAAGAAAATAAAATGGTGCAAAATTAATACAGCACACACTAAATAGATTAACGACTGGATAACAGAAGGTTTCAAAAGGCAATTGTAAACAGGGAATCATCATCAAGCAAATGTGTTTCTAGTGGGGTCCTGCAGGGATTGGTTCTTGGCCCTATGCTTTTTAACATTTTTATCAATGACCTGGAAGAAAATATAAAATCATTGCAGATAAAGTTTGCAGATGACCACAAAGATAAAGAGAAGGTTAATAATAAAGAGGACAGGTCACTAGTGCAGAGCAATCTGGATCACTCCAGTAGGTTCCTTATGTTAACTTTATGCATTTTAATATGACCAAATGTAAAGTCATACATCTAAGAACAAAGAATGTAGGCCATACTTACAGGATGGGGGACTCTATCCTGGGAAGCAGCGACTCTAAAAAGAACTTGGGCATCATGGTGAATAATTGGCTGAACGTGAGCTCCCAGCAGGATGCTTTGGGTAGAAGGGCTAATGTGATTCTTGGATGTATAAATGGGAATATCAAGTAGGAATAGGAAGATAGTATTACTTCTGTATTTGGCACTAATGTGACAGCTACTGGAATACAATATCCAGTTCTTGCGTCCACAATTCAAGAAGGATATTGATCAATTGTTTGCAGTGTTATTGTAGCTGTGTTGGTCCCAGGCTATTAGAGAGACAAGTTGGGTGAGGTGATATATTTTATTGGAACAACTTCTGTTGGTGAAAGAGACAAGCTTTCAAGATACACAGAGCTCTTCTTAGATCTAGGAAAGTACTCAGAGTGTCAGGCTAAATAGAAGGTGGAACAGATTGTTTAGCATAAGTAGTTAACACACATTTTAAGAGACCATTCAAGGTGAAGTGGCTAGTTAACACCTCTGCAGTCATAGGACAAAAAAAGGGAGATTAGTGGGTTACAGATTGGATTTATGATTTATTACCACAATGTCTTTATTAAGAACATGATTTCTAGTGTTTAGTCGCAAAATTATTAATTTCAGCTCCCAAGCTCCTCTTTTGAAGATGGTGTGCAGGTTTCCTTTAAGGATGAGGACTGAGAGGTCAGATATGGAGTGATCGTTTTTATTTTTAAATGTTCTCCCACAGGTGATATAGTGTTTTTATCTTTTATCAGTTTTGTGTGTGAGTTCATTTGAGAGAGTAGTGATTGTCCCAAACCCCTCTTCTGGCCTTCAAACAACTCTGCAACCTCTCCAAACTCATCAGAAGCAAGCTCCTGACAGACCAGGAAACACCAACTCAAAGTGGCACCAGACCCTGCAATAACAACAGATGCAAAACCTGCAGATATATCCCCACTGTTATGATGATCAATACTCCCCACAGCACACCTTTCAAGCTCCTATGCATGCCTGTCACATGTCGCGTACTTCATCCAGTGAAGTAAGTGCTCCAATAACTGTGGGTAAAACCAGACAATCACTGTGCTCTTTTCCAGATGTGAAGAAAAGCTCTGTGTAGCTCAAAAGCTTGTCTCTTTCACCAACAGTAGTTGGTCAAATAAAAGATATTACCACACCCACTTTTTCTGATTGATCAATTCGAGAGGGTGCACAGAAGAGCCATGAGAATGGTTTTAAATGATGGGAAAACATGTAGTGATATAGACTCAAAGAGTATAATCTATTTAACTAGGAGCAGCCGCAGATATCTAGTGTGAGAGGCGAGCTGTCACAGCCTCAGTTGTCTCCCAACATCATTTGAAGCAAGTAGCTCTGAACTGTTTTTATCTTAGAGTTTTACTAAGATTACTATTTGACAGGCATTTATATTCTTATGTTTCCCATATCCTGCCATCTGACTTTTCTGTACCATCAGGTTTCACACCCTCCTTCACACCCTGACAGCCCTGTCGTCGTCCTCTTTCTTCTTATACCATATCGTTTCTTTTCCTGTAATACCTCTCACTTCTCCAGCCTCAAGAAATATCACAACTTTATTAATACATATACAAGCACATCCTTAAATAGAACTATTGTGAACACATTCAGAACTAACTAGGGTTACCATATGTCCTGTTTTGGATGGGACAGTTCCCTTTTTAAAGTCCTGTCCTGAACGTCCTGACTTTTTTGTCAAAACTGGGCATTTGTCCCGCTTGCTCTTGCCAACTGATGATTAGTTGGCAAGAGCAAATGGGGCAAATGCCCAGTTCTGCCAAAAAAGTGGGGTGCATCCCCCTAATGGGGCACAGAGGAACATTCAGGGTGGCGAGCGGCAACGCCAGCTCTGTGTGGTGGGACTCAGGTAAGTGGCACGCACCAGCCCTGCATGGCGAGGCAGCTCGGGTGAGCGGTTCAGGCCAACCCTGCACATGGGGGGAGGAGAGGACTTGGGGTGATGGGAGGTTCAGGCAAGCAGCTTGGGCCAGCCCCACATAGTGTCCTGTTTTCACTTTGAGAAATATGGTCACCCTACAACTAACTGAATCTACCACCTGATCTTTTGTTGTAATATTTATTTCATTCTTCTTCCTTTCCATCTCTGTTGTCTTTGCTTATTGCATTATGTTCATACTTTATATATTATAAGCTGTGTGGGACAAGCATCAGGCATCTTTGTCTATAACTCACCTATACATGACAGGTGCAAGATGAAAAACAAAGAGAAAAATGGTGGTAATTCTTATTCCTGCTATAGGAGAAAGTTAGAAGGGGAATGCACTGTTTCTTGATTGAAGGAAAAACAAAAACCTTACTTTGGATCCCATGTACAAAGTAAAGGTTTTTTGCATTAAAATATGAAAGTAGATAAAGTCTTTTGCTCAGTCACTGATTCGAAGATGTATTATAATATGGTTGTTGAACTACAGTTGCAATGCAGCTGTGAGGTGTGAATAAAACATGTTCCTGCAAGCTGCTGGTGTATAAATGTATACTTTTTTTTAAAGAATGGAATGTGTTTTCATAGCAGATAAAAGCAATTGATATTTTAGTATGTAGAATATAGGGTGACCAGATGTCCCGATTTTATAGGGACAGTCCCAATATTTGGGTTTTTTTTTTATATGGACTCCTATTACCCCCAACTCCCTGTCCCAATTTTTCACACTTGCTATCTGGTCACCCTAGTAGAACACATTAGCTAAAGCTGACATAGCATGAGTGTGCAAGTGATAAGTGTAAGAAAATACTATCTTTTAAACTGCTACCGAGACCCTCATATGTCTGAGTAATCTGGATCAATATTCAAAAAGCCTCCTGGATCTCTCACAATTAATTAATCAATCCTTTATGGAGGTGGGGCGGGGGGATGCAAGCATGGGTGACCAGATAGGTCTTGCAGCATGACATGAGCTGAACTCTAAAAACAGGGACACCTTGCTGAAAACACCCTGTTTCTAGCCCCCTCCTAACTAAGGAGCTTCTAATTTAAAAACCTCATCTGATTACAACTGCCCAGATCTCTGAGGTATGCAGAACCCAAACCATATAGAGTTCTATAGGTTAAAGCAAACACCTGAAATTGGATCGGGGAACAAACTAAAAGCCAGTGCAGGAACAGAAAGGAAACTAGAAGATGTACTGCAATTGGATCATAAGGATATCAGTAAATATCCAAAGATACGTCCCCATCAGAAGTTCACTGTTGTGTTTTATTTATTTATTTTTGTTGTTTAGGGGCACAGCACTTCTAATCTTGTCTTTTGGCCTAGTGTCTACTGTACATGCATACTGATTAACCACCAGAGTATACTTATTCTGTTTGTTCAACTGATGTAGAACTACTATTTGGAAGAAGTCAAGAGAGACCAATGTATTGGACTTAGTAGGATATGTAAAACTATTTCAGATCTCATCCTGCACTTGAGTGTATGGCAAGTGTATTCATACCTTTGAATTCTAATGAAAGTCAAAGTTTTTTTTACATACGAGGCAAAGAAATTGTGTCCAAAATGTTGCAGACAAGCTGTTAATGCTATCCCAAAGGCCTCAACATTATCCCTTACATTTTAGGCCTGTTTTTTTGCTACATCTAATAATTCATACTATGTCTGCCTTACAGCACTTCAGCAAAGATCCTTGTCAGGATCTCTTGAAGCAAGGGTTTAATGATCTTGGTTGGCTAAAGCACTGATTTCCTTTTCTGCTGAAAGGAGCTATTATTGTCTCAAACTCATAGCTTCTAGAAACATCGTCTCCTTTATAAAGTTTGTCGTTATCATAGACTTGCTGTGGAAGGTGGTAGAGAGACAATGATCATCTGTAGCTGTCTAAAGAAATCTAGGTTAGCAGGAGTTTGCCTAACTTCCTGTCCTCCCACCTTCCCCCCCCTCCCCCCAATCCATGTCACCATACAATTTGGCCTAGTGACTAGTGCCAAGTCCTTCCCTATCTTGTTTCCTTTTAAAAATAAATAGTTTCCTACATATTTCAAAATACTTCTTGCCGGTAACAAAGGCATTGAATTTTACTCCATCAATCTTCCTCATCTCTATCATGGTAAATTTTGTGGGGGGTTTTCTCCCATAAACAGGATTTTAAATGCTTTGTTAATCTACCTGTTCAAAATAAAACGTGAAACCTCATGCTGTTTTTTTCATTCAACATACTACGACATCGTGTTTGTTAAAACTGTTATAACAGTTGTGTTCTTTTATTTTTGACTTTATTATCTTATAATTGAATATAGTTGTGGAAAATGCTAGAAGTGATAACATTGGAAGCTGAAGTTCATGCAACATGCAATAACAGTTCATATTTTATCTACTTTGCTCTGTCTTTGCACCTCAACCATAACTTGCAGGGATTTCCATTAGGAGAAAGGGTAACTTGTCTCTATGCCAATTCTTAGCTTCTCTGCTAATTAGTATACTGGTTTGACATCACCAATGTCCATCACATAAGCCTCTGACTAGACATTTAAAATAATGGTAAGTTTTGGTGATTTACCAACCTGTGTTCCATTTTTAATTACTCATTTATTTTTGAGTTGGTGATCACATGTAAACTTATCTCCAGCTTCCTTTGCTTCCACTCCCATTTGTTAATGGGATAGCTTCTTGAAGATCACGTTAAAGCTTGTTAATTAACTATCCTGTGGGATGGTAGGTAATTTCAAGTTATATCTGTTCCATAAGAGATATAGTTTAGTTTCAAGTTAACAGTACCACATGTTGTAATCTTCGTAACTTTACCAGTCAGTATGGCTTAAACATCTAGTTGAAACAGGAGTCTAGATTTACGTGTCCTGTCTGAATGAATAAGGATCTGATATGGGTGTGTATAATCATGAAATAGAAAAAATTGAAAAGAACTACATTTAAAAAAGTCATCTTTGCAGACAACTTGTTTACGTAGTTTCAGGACAATTACTGTGAAAATGACTGACTTCTAAACTTCAGAAAAATTGGGTTCATGTATGAAACATCAGCTAACCATTAACTAGTTGTGCCAACTAGTCTAAAAATAGTATATAGCTCTACCTGCCCATTATTTGGGTTTTAGTCATTGACAAGCAGGTTGGTAGAGGCTGATAGGAAACATTTTAAAGTGTCAGGAGTTCAATAGAGTACTGTCAGGTTGTTTAATCACAACAATTGCATTTTCCCCTACCACTTGCAAGGAGTTTACTCATCAGAATAAATTCTTTTATTGACACTTTTGATCTTCGTATTTGAAATAATAAAATTAAGAGTGAATACTTTATAAATGAAAAGTATTTAAACTATTTAATGTAATAATATGGAAATTTGCACTGTGCAGAATGTTTTGCAACCTGTGGGTTTCTAGACTAGTTCAAGGAGCTAAGGGGCATAGAAAAATAAATGTAGGTGGAGAAAGTTGCAGATCCACCAAAACATGGTGTACTGTCCACAGGGAAAGCAGCAGGTGCCTTCTCAAAAGCTAGCAACTTTTCCTGCCAACTTCTGTTGTCACTCTTAACATAGCTGACTGCAGGAGCTGCTCAGAAGACAGACCACGCATCCAAGCTTCTAGTCTTTGTTCCCATGACAATGAAGTAGTGCATTCTGTACACCTAGCAACCAGTAACCACCTTGTGAGTGGAAGAAGGGACTGAGATTATGAACTGCTAGAGCTGAGTTGAGATGCAGGGAAGAAGTGACTGTCAGCAAAAAGCATGTAAAATCAAAAACGAGTAAAAGAAAACAAAAATTACACGAGGAAAATAGAAAAGAGGAGAAATGAGAAAATTGACAACAAAAAAGAGTGCTGTGTCATGACAGGGTGCAAAGAGACACTCTTTGAGTAGTGTCCCTATGGCTACTCCATTTCAGATGCACATGTTCCTCTAGAGCCCTGGTTAGGAGATTTCTAGCCTGCAGCATCTGTTTGGCCCATACATGCACCATTATGACAGACACTACAGCTATATAGGGGTGCGCAGGCAAACCACCCTTAGTTCCTTCTCTGCTGTCCCACTCTGAGATGGAACGCCTAGAGTGTATTCGGCCTTTTCTTTTTTTTCAAAGTTAGTTTATAGTTGTAAGTTACTGTTTGGTGTTTAGTATAGTTAGTTTTAGGTGAGAGGATTATTTTTCTCTCTCTTTTCCCCCAGGAGACTTGTCTGTACAATTGATATCCTCAGTACTGAGCATGCATCAGCACCTGGTATCTGCAATGCATGCAGTATGCGCATCGTCACCAGTACTGTTGGCTCCAGCTATGGCAACCTTGGCTGCGGTCTTGGTACCAGGGTCCTTTGTGGTACTTCAAGAGTTCTGATATTCAAGGGACCTCTCTGTCTCAAATGTACCAGAGTCCTTGTTTCTTGTCAGGCACTGAGCATCTCTTAGTATTGAGACCTCAGTCTCTGAGTGGCCTTTCCATGGAGCAGGAGTCTCCTCTGTTCTCACTGACTGCCCCACCCTCCAAGAGCTGGATGTGGAGGACGATGTTTCCTAACTGGTTGCCTTGGTTTCCATGAGGGGTTCTCCTACATGCCTTTTTGGGAATCTGCCTTCCTTCAGGGAGGGCCTTGCAGGTCACCAAGGGTGGTGGAGCCAACCTTGTATACAATCCCTGCTTCCTTATGGACCCTTGCAGTGGCTATATTGGGACCCATGGGCTTCCTACAACTGGCTGATATAGAAAGGTTATGGGCAGCTCGGCATAATCTATTTTACCAAAACAAAAAACATTAAAACATTGCGTTCCTAAGAGGTCGTCGGTGACCACCTTGACCACTTTATTGATGTATTTTATTACTATCCTCTGCTTCTTTCATCAGTTTTTGCCTGTTTGACTTTTTGACCCTAATCCTGCAAGCTGTTTTGTACAAGTGGATTCCTGAACCCATGTGAAACCAATTGAAAGGGTCAGCCTGTGCTGAGTAGCTTGCCAGATCAGGGCCTGTAAATTCTTGGGGCAGGGATTCTGCCTTCCCCTACTGCTGCCCTACGGTTCTCACTGAAACATCACAGTAAGGGACAAATTTTGATTTCTGTTGTGGGTTTGGGGTCTCCTGGGGACCCCAACCCAAACTGACTAACCCATTATTATTTTTTTTCCTTTTTTTAAATGATGTCCATGTTGGGCAACTACAGACTTTTGATAATCCTTTGCTATGAGAAGGTCAGGGGGAAAACTAAGGATAACAGCAAACTTAATCTCCTAACACTATGCATGTTGTAAACATCTCATATTTCATACAGTAGATTTTTAAAATGTAAGGTGCCATGTAAATTTTATTTCAGACACTTTAGTGTTTTGTCTGGTCAAATCTATTAAGATATATAGATTACTGACATGTTAAAGACTGATGCTTTGGATGATTTTACTGTAGCAGTGAATGTCTGAGTGAATCGTTATCTTTAAAATGTGTATGTCTGGTGTGAAGATGAGTGTCTTCATACTTATCTTACTGCAAGTCTGTTATTGTAACTTAAATTTTTACAGTAGTGATTATTAGGGCAGTTTTATATCTTCATATTTTAGTTCATATACAATTATTTTTTATATTCCTTAGTTTTTTTTACATTTCTTTGGCCTTTTAAAGATTATAATTGAGCTACTTTGCATCATTTCAATCTGCCTGCCTAATGTGATTAAAATGAACTGTTATGAAAAATACATCTGATTACACTAAGAGCTCTGTACAAATCTGTGGTTTACGAAGTTGTCATTATGTTTTGCAATTCCTTGTACATACCAATTCTGCTATGTGGCTGCAATACAATACCAAAACCTAACCTCCAAAACATGCTACAACATCTACCAGTGTTTTCGAAAGATTTGAGCTAAAACATACATGTTAATGACAAAGGAAAACAAGTAGGATGTGACACTGACTGAGAAACTGGTCCTTTCTTTCCCTTATTTAGGGGAAGAAATTACTAAGGCAAGGAAATGTGAATAACTCTTACTATTCCTTCCAGGCCTTTCTAGTTTACGATGGTTAGCAGGACAGCAAGGGCATATTAGTTTTACCATTGATTTGCAGACATCATTGCTTGCTTTTAAACTTGCTAATCAGCATATCTGTTCTTCAGGGGTGGTTTGGCTGTAGTATGTTTAATAATAATTTATTAAACGTGTGTAACGTCACTCAGGGAAAGGATAAATTGCCCTTTAGAATGAGGCATTCTTTTCTATACTGTGACCCATTTTTCAACAGTTTACAGGAATGCGTCACAATAGTTACGGAACTACCCTCTCGTGTATCCATAGAGAAAGTTAGGGTGATTGTGATCCTCCAGGGACAGTTTGCAATCCCTTAGGCTGAGAAACCCATATTCTAAAAGAAGCTCCGTCAGGCGGAGGCTGGGTAGAAGAGCAAATTACAGAAACTGAAGAGACCTATTAATGTCAGTAGTTCATGGCTTATTTATTTTTTTGTTTTTTCATTTGATAAATATGAACTAACTTAAACTACTTACCTTAGGTCAATGCATCTGTGCTGCCTGCTGCAGGTGTCCACCTCACATAGGACTGTGGGAAGGGTTTGGTTAGAACTCTGAACTCCCGTGAAGCCAGGGTATGTTCAGATTCTGCGTTAACTAAATATCATCCCATGTTTCCAAATGTTTGCAGACCTGACTTGATGCTGCCTTCATAGTCTTGCATTCCATCTTTTCGTCAGTGAATGTGATGTTTAAGAACAAAAATAACAAAAAATACCTATTTTTACAAGCTAACATGAAGGTTTGTATGTCCACTCTAAACTCCAACAGAAATTGAAAGATGTTATTTGGCTATGATAGTAGAACGTAAGTTTTTGTGTAATATATGCATGAATATATGTATATCTAGCAGACTACTTTGTCAAATAAATTATTAACAAGGAAAGATTTTCAATGAATGCATATTAGACATTCAATTAGAGGCCTTTGATCACAATGGAACACTATCGCTATGACCCACTGATAAGATCCCACTCAGGTAAATTTTTTAATCTACTTCATTTCTATGCATAAAAAAGTGCTAACAGTCCTTTTGAAAGAAATGGTTTGTGTGGATGACTCTTTACTTGCACCCTGCTCAGAAGGAAAACATTTATTGCCATCTCAGTTTTGCAGCTGCCTTTATAAACTTTGGCTTGATTGTGAGCATTTCAAAACCGAGATTATGTACCATTCAGCATTAAATAAAACAGTATATTGAACCAAAGATTAATATTGATGGTAGTCTTTAAAACAATAACAGTGTAAATACCTCCGTGTCCTCATTCACAATGCACTAACAGCTGAGGAGAAAAATTACATGTCCAAAAGTTCATGAAGGGTTGAGGTGGGCGGGATGTGTGTGTGTGAGAGAGAGAGGGAGCACAAACTGAACAGGGCAGTAGTAGTCTCCACCCTATTATATAAGTCTAAGTAGAATTGGTAGAAAACAAACACTTTTTTCCAGTGGAAAAGCTCTTAGATGAAAAGCTTTCATTCAAAAATAAATATGGAAAATTTTCAAAATAAAATGAAATATTTGTTTTTTTTAAATCACACATTTGTTTTCCTCTTTCTCCCTCTCCCCACCCCCATATTTTTGCCACTGAACATAATAGAATGAGTGTTTTTTTTCTTGAAAATGAAAACATTTCATTTCAAAATTTCCTGATGAAAAATTAAAAACAATCATTAAATGTTTTCCTACAAAATCTTAGTTCTTGATGAAACCCTGTATTTCAGCTGAAAAAATTCAACTAGATCTGTTGCCGAGTGATGGACTTTTGAAAGTGCTAGAAAACGTACAGCTGGGACATCTTTGGTCTTTTAGTGGTGTAAAATGTTAAACTAAAATAACCAATTCTGTACTGAAATGTCGTGGTCTTATATTTCCCTCCTCACCAATAGCTTCCCCCTTCATGTTTCCCAGTTACTTCCTCCCTCTCCAATTTTCTCTCCAAATACTTCTTTCTGTCTTTTTCTCCTCCTCCCCCACGCCTGGCTTCCCTGATTTTGCTCTTCTCTTTTCTCTTCTGCTTCTTCATTGCCACTCTCTTACCAGAAGGATACATGCTGGGGACATGGGGCAGGCAGTGGCTCATGGAGAATCCATAGTGCTTTGTGCTCATGGGAGAGCAGAGAAGCAGCGATGGGCAGGCAGTGGAGGGAGCACAAAGAAAAGTCAAACAGGTGACTGAAAGGAGTCACTGGCCACTCTCTCCTCTCCAGCTTCAGCCTAGCTATGGAGCATGTCAGTTTCCCCATCCCCAATGCTTTTCTTTCTGCCAGCAGCTGCTGGTCTGCCCATCCCTCCTTGAATCTCAAAGGGACTGAGCAGAGTCATGGGATGGTGAAAGGAGCAACCCTTTGGAGCTCAGAGTCTTTTTACCACTAGTGGTCTTTTGCAGCTGGATGAGCCATTTCCTTTCTGGAGTAGTTTTACATGCACTAGAGGGCTTTGTCAACAGACTGGGAACCACTGCAGATGAAGTTTCATGGATAGATAAGTATTATAAATCAAAGGAGCTGATTTATGGTGAAGTGGCTGATAAAATATGGACACAGGATTGCCAAAGGAAACCTCTAAAATACCCTATTAAAAAGGAACTTCTAGCTGTATAATATGGGAAACATTAACTATTATTCAAATTAATTAATAATGAACAGTAAAACAGTGCAGAAAAGTTGTATGAAACTAGCCATCATTGTGACTGTAAAATAAAGTGGAAACTATGTTTTGACAGCATTCACATCGTTTGTATTGGCCTCACCAGAAGCAACAATACATCTGCATGGGTCATTGTAGAATGTATAAATCCCAAATGAGAGTTAACAGCCATGGTCTGTCTCAAAGACACAAAACCTGCAACCACAGAGGTAGTTGCATTCGAAATTGCTTAAGCAAAGGAATATAATTATGTTCAAAGGTGCTGAGCACATGCAGCTCCCATTAACTTCAGTGGGAGTTTTGAGTGCCACATTAGGCCATAACATGCTTGTATTGCCCAACTGTGCATCTGATATTCCACCATCAATTGTCTGTGCAGTCTATCATAAGATTTTCAGCAAACTTAGGGTAAAGGCCTTTTCCGAGACATTCGGTAGCTATCCTTTTAACTTTTCTCTCCTCTTCCTCAAGACAGTGTGAAGAAACTAAGCATTCTGGACTGTGCAGGGAATCTCCTTTCCCTTAGAGCCATTAAACTTGGCCCCTTCAAAAGAGAGATTTTATTTTCTATTCCAGGTTTTCTGGTGATAAAATGATAGGAGATTTTTTTCTGAATCTGGACCTGTCTATCCTCAATCTCTTTTGAGCATGCAAAACTCATTTTAAGATGGAGACTGCAGCTTTTAAGATCTAGGAATTATACCCTACCCCCAATATTTCTTATGTTCTATAAATATGAGTCATCATGCTCCAGTATATTCCTGCTACCATTGGTCTGTGTAATTTATAACTTGGAATGATCAGTATCTGTTCCAGACAATGACTTTTCAGTTTGTCATCTCTTTCTTGGGTGTTTACAGATATAAAGGTGGTCTTAGTAGGATGATCTATCTACTGGTGAAGGCACAGTCATACAAGGAACAGCCCACCACACTCACTGAACTAATTAATACCTGCATACATCATAGATTCACTCCTCCTCCTGTTCTGCCATCTTTCAAGCTAAGCATCCCTGCTTCACCACCTTAACTGAATTCCATGATCTCAATTCCAGACACCTTCTTGCCACCTTTGACTCCCTTCTCAACCCATTCCTCCTCCTGCCTCCATTTCTCTCTCCACACAGGACCTCACCAATGTCTTTCAAGAGAAAATAGACAAAATATTCTGTGACCTTCCCTTCCCCTCACCTTGCCTTCACATTCCTCTTCTCCTCCTATAACTCTCTCCACTTCACCTTTGTCTTGAAGTTTTTCATCTCTTCTCCTCTGCTAAACCCCCTATTGCCCCAGTGACTGCATCTCATCTCCTGATCATCCTCCTGCTCACTCTTATCCTCTCCCTTGCACTGTTCTTTTGCCACTCATTCTCCTTTAAAAAGCAACAAAGAGTCCCGTGGCACCTTATAGACAAACAGACGTATTGGAGGATAAAGTTTCGTGGGTGAATACCCACTTCGTCAGATGCATGTAGTGGAAATTTTCAGACGCAGGTATAAATATGCAGGCAAGAATCAGTCTAGAGATAACGAGGTTAGTTCAATCAGGGAGAATGAGGCCCTCTTCTAGCAGTTGAGGTGTGAACACCAAGGGAGGAGAAACTGCTTTTGTAGTTGGATAGCCATTCACAGTCTTTGTTTAATCCTGAGCTGATGGTGTCAAATTTGCAAATGAACTGAAGCTCAGCAGTTTCTCTTTGGAGTCTGGACCAGACCTTCCACCAGCCAACCTTATATTGGTATATGGAAGATGTAGTATTGATGGTGCATGAAAAGGAAGATAAATGCTCTGGACTCATCATAGAAGAAATCCTTTTACTTCTAGTCACCTGCTTCATCCACATAACTCCCATGTTCTGAAAGCAGCATTGCCTCAAATGTCCCCAATCCAATGCCCAGTGGAACAGTGGAGTTTCAATCTTGTATTACAAGCACTTACTAAATCACATTTAGAACCAATGGGGGAAAGGTATAATTGCTCATTCCATCAGGGGAATGACTACTTAGTGAGCAGAGAAATACAGAGCCTCTTTTCAAGATTTGCCGGACAGTTATTTTAGAACAGCTATGCTGAGTCAGACCAAAGGTTCATCCTGCCCAGCATCCTGTCTTCTGACAGTGACCAATGTCGGGGCACCAGAGGGAATGAACAGAACAGGTAATCATCAAGTGATCCATCCCCTGTCACCCATTCCCAGGTTCTGGCAAACAGAGGCTAGGGACACCATCCCTGCCCATCCTAGCTAATAGCGATTGATGGACCTATTCTCCATGAACTTATCTAGTTCTTTTTTGAACCTTGCTATAGTCTTTGCCTTCACAACATCCTTTAGCAAGGAGTTCCACAGATTAATTTTGTGTTGTGTGAAAAAATACATCCTTTTGTTTGTTTTAAACCTGCTTCCTATTAACCTCATTTGGTGACTCCTAGTTCTTGTGTTATGAGAAGGAGTAAATAACACTTCTTTATTTCCTTTCTCCACAGCAGTCATGATTTTATAGATCTTTATCATATCCCCCCTTAGTTGTCTCTTTTCCAAGCTGAAAAGTTCCAGTCTTGTTCATCTCTCCTCATATGGAAGCCGTTTCATACCCCTAGTAATTTTTGTTGCCTTTTTCTGAACCTTTTCCAATTCCAATATATCTTTTATGAGATGGGGCAATCACGTCTGCACGCAGTATTCAAGATGTGGGTGTACCATTTATTTATATAGAGGCAATATGATATTTTCTGTCTTATTATTTATCCATTTCTTAATGATTCTCAACATTCTGTTTGCTTTTTTGACTGCTGCTGCACATTGAGTGGATGTTTTCAGAGAACTATCCACAGTGACGCCAAGATCTCTTTCTTAAGTCATAACAGCTAATTTAGACCCCATCATTTTATAGGTATAGTTGGGATTATGTTTTCCAATGTGCATTACTTTTCATTTATCAACATTGATTTTCATCTGCCATTTTGTTACCCAGTTTTGTGAGATCCTTTTGTAGCTCTTCGCAGTCTGCTAGGGACTTAACTATCTTGAGTAGTTTTGTATCATCTGCAAATTTTGCCACCTCACTGTTTACCCCTTTTTCCAGATCATTTATGAATATGTTGAATAGGACTGGTCCCAGTACAGACCTCTGGGGGACACCACTATTTACCTTTCTCCATTCTGAAAACCGACCATTTATTCCTACCCTTTGTTTCCTATCTTTTAACTAGTTACCAATCAGACCTTTCCTCTGATCCCATGACAGCATACTTTGTTTAAGAACCTTTGGGCATCCATACGCTCATTCATGAAACACTACAACATGGATGCTTTTGTCTGATGCTGCCTTCAAAAGTAAGCTCCTTCAGTCTTCCCTTGTACAAATTTCAGTCTATTTGTCTTGAAACTATGTTTACATCTGGGATGTTTTCATGTCTCCTTCCTAAATGATAGAGGATGTTCTTTACTGCTTGCTGCTGTTCAGTTCCAAGACTGATGGAGCAGTGGTTTGCTGTGCTAGAGAATGAGAAAATTGATACAGTAATATCCTAACTGTAATTTCATCTTCTTTGTCCTTTCCATCATCACCCTCCCTTATCTATTGTCGTAGGTATTCTGTGTTTGGTGTTGTAAATGATTGGCTGCGCAGAGATGGCAGTTGATCCTTCTTTTGCAGATTTTCTGGTCAGAGAGAGGAGATGACACATCTGCATTTTATTTTCATTCTTTTTTCCTGGAGGTGGGAAATGTTCATCCTGATGTCTCTTCAAATTTTTGTTGTTCTTTGTAGTTTTGGTGGTATGGCCTGTGGAGCAATTCAGATGGTTCTTGGGGTAGAAGAGAAGAGGAATCTCTTGCCTTCCCCCGGGATTTGGAAAAAGTGCCAAGCCCAGACATTCTAAGCCTGCTGGAGTAGCAGATTCCTGTTTGGAGAAAACTAAATTATAGGTTAAAAATAGATGTTTTGTTAATGCACACTACCTTCTTTGAGTTGGGACAAATACTGCTTTTAAAATAAGTTAAGAATGTTTGAAAATGCAGGACTGAGCAAGGATAATAGAAATTTCTTTCAGCTATTATTAGCTGCATACTTAAAGATGGATGTGGCACATGGGTAATTAAGTGACTGGTTATTTGATTGCAATAATTTACAAATTGGACTATTGAAACAAGAGGTGACTAAGTTGTGATGCTTAATAGTTCTGGAGCAAAGGGTAGTGGTGCTTGTATATGCAGTAAGCAGCTGAGTTTCCAACTAAGGAGATGACAAACTCCAGAGGCATTGCCAGTGGAACTTGTTAGCTGCATAGGCCGAATAGTGTAGTTCAAGAGACTTGTATACTCCACGGGTAAAGCCTGGGAAATCTGTAAGCTGATTACCTCTAGTTATTTCTTCTTCTCTTGCTTTAAAAGCACAGGAAGATTAAACTAAAAAAAACTAACAGTAATGCCTCTTTACAGTTACAAAATTAAACGCTCCAAAGTCAGGAAATGTCAAATGATAAGGTTTTTCTTGGAATATTAGCTTGGCTACATTTCACATATTCTGGTATTGTCAATTCCTCTTTTCATTGCTAAATATAGACTTTCATGTATTATGAATGCATTTCATAAGCTATGTGCAACATGGACAGCTGATAAGAAATAATTGTATTTGTTTGGTAAAATTTAAGTTAAAAAGAATAAGTACATTTTAAACTAAATGAACATTGCAATCACGGTACATAAAATAAAAATTAGAAGAGAGCAAATAGCACTGTGAAAGGAACAGAATTAAGGAGTATTAAATGTGCTGTTGCACTGCAAGTACAAGTTGTAATAGGACATGCTGTTAATGGCAATGTAACAATATGCAAATGTGTACTTTTTCCAGCTGTTTTATTGCAATGCACAAAACAATAAAACAGCACAAAATACTGAACAGATCAGTATCAATGTTAACATAAAGAAATTGGTCTGTAGAGCATTTTATTTATTTGTATAAAAAGCATCTTTTCTCCTTTTATGATGAAATAACTAATTTCTTTAAAAAAGGAAATAGCTTTTCCATGCCTCCACAATTCCCACTACTGGGTCTCATCTCCAAAGTGTGAGATAGGCCAAACTCCCTCTGCTCTTAGATTTTTGGCCCCTATAGCAGTGGCAGGTAAGCATGAGTCCCTCACCTGTGTACCATTCTAACTGCCAATGCCTCTTCTCTCTGGAACCTATTCAGTCAGTTTCTTAATGAGCAAGGGACTCTCATTCGGCAAATGCATGCCAGAACTTCGGCTCCTACTGTACACTCTTTTAGGACACTCTCTTTACTTTAGAGCAGAGGTTCCCAAACTTATTTGGCCTACCGCCCCCTTTTCAGAAAAAAAATTACTCAGCGCCCCCCTGGAAATCTACCTTCTTTAAGCGAACAAACAGAAAGATGCAGGGACAAATTTGCATTCTTTTATGTATCTATATTTCTACCTACGTCCTACAATATAGTAAAGAAAGATGTGTTATTAGATTATTGCCCACGACAGCATACAGTGGCTTTTGCGTAAGACGGCAAAAGACAACCAAACTAAAATACTAATGAATCTAATAAACTGGGTTTTGTTCTTTGCTCAGCATTAGATTTATGTATTTGATATTAAATTGTCAAATATCAAACTAAATTTATCAAGAAATAATTAATTTAAAAAATAATCAATATGCAATTAAAAATCAGTTAATAGTTTTAATTTAGTTTGCCCTTATTTAAATAATTGTTCCTTATTAACACACGCCTTATTTATCAATTAACACAGATGATTCGATAGATATAAATAAATGTTAATAGTTAAGTTTTTTACGATTTCATTCCCATTTTCGTTAATATTGTAATAAAAAATATGACAAATATATTGACTGTACACTTCAAATAGTACTGTACCGACACAAGCCTGCTACGATTTTATTATTAGTAAGCACTAGAGACACAGAAACGTACGGTAGATATGTAAGAAAATGTATAAAAATACTCACGTGTAAATTACTGTTTTATTGAAACAACAATAATACAATTTGTTTGTATGTGATCCGTAATCCGTAAAGATCGAAGGTATCGAATATGAATAAAAATTTTTAAATACTTATTGCACGATTGTTTCTGAATTGTGTAAAAAGCAGTTAACAATCTAAATTAGATTTCATACATGTCGCCTATTTATAGTATCATATTGTAAACAAGTCATTACACGCACATATTCCTGCCGATGCATGCTGGACTTCCCGACAATGCGCGACACGCTCGCCTGCCAACACTTGCTTGTTAAGAGCTGTTGGTGGACTTGACACCTGATCGGTTATAATTTGTGAATTTATTTGGAAAATAAAGTAATCACTACAACTTTAACTCTATGTTACACAACAGATGAAACATGTACAAACGGTTATTCAAAATTTTCTTATATTCTCTTCTTTCTTTATGCTTCCACCGCCCCCTTATTTTTTTTCAACGCCCCCCAATTGCACCCGAGGCTACTACTGCCCCCCTGGATCGTTCCAGCGCCCCCCAGGGGGCGGTATCGCCCACTTTAGGAACCTCTGCTTTAGAGAGATTCTGCCAGTAAACAATATTCATTTCAGGGGATGTACCTGGAAAATGGAAGGGTCCAAAGTCCCTAGAGGTAAAAGCAACGTGTTTAGTCCTTATCTCTCTCTTTTTACAGACCTATCCCAGAAAACATTGCCAGGGTTGCATATATTAACAAATATGGAATAATTCACTGGCAAGCAGTGACGGTAACATCTAATATGGCAGTCAAATTGATCTATTAATAAATTTGTTGCAGTTAATGTGGTTATTTCCCTGTCTTGATGGAAATGCTTCCTAAAAGAGAAGCATTGGCCAGGCATTGGTGGACATGCTTGCTAAAAGAGTGTGTAAAATTTTCATTCCAGTTGATTTTTTTCTGAAGAGAGAGTCTGGATTCTCCCTGGAAATGTAATAAAATGAGAAAGATCTGGTTCCAAACACACATTATTTTCTGTTAGTAAATTTGTTTAATTAGCATGCTGTATATGTTAGTCTTACAGCTTTGCGTGTAGGCATTATGGAGAAAAATTCTGTAAGTGGGTTGTTAGTGCTAGGTAGCCCCAGATGGACAGATTTGAAACTGTTCCAGTATTCTGCAGAGAAGAACAGCACCCTATTGAGACAAAATCATACTTACAAGAAAAGGAGCATTCAGGTTAAGAAAATTTGCTTCCTTTACCTGTTTGTGTCTCCCTTTTTTCTAACACTTACTTATTCTGCCTCACACTGAAATGTCTGCCCTGTGTACAGAATACAGTAGAATCTCAGAGTTATGAACACCAGAGCTACATACTGACAGGTCAAACACACTCCTCATTTGGAAGCAGAAGTACGCAATCAGGCAGCAGCAGAGACCAAAAAAAAAAGAAATAGAAGGAAAAAAAAAAGGCAAGTACAGTATAGTACTGTGTTAAACGTAAACTACTAAAATAAAGGGAAAGTTTAAAAAAAAATTGACAAGGTACAGAAACTGTTTCTGTGCTTGTTTAATTTAAATTAAGATGGCTAAAAACAGCCTTTTTCCTTCTGCATAGTAAGGGTTCAAAGCTGTATTAAGTCATTGTTCAGTTGTAAACTTTTGAAAGAACAACCATAACAAACAACCTCCATTCCCGAGTGTTTGTAACTCTGAGGTTCTATTGTATGTTCCAACTGCTCTGAAGACAGATGCAGTATTAGGTGGCTCTGGTAGCACCACCTAGTATTAAGGTTGTTGAAACTTCCCATTATAAGGTCTTGTTTTCAGTTGCTTATGAATTTGCCATACTTGAACCATTTGGGCTGAAATTTCCCATGCTGGCGGTCTGCATCAGGCTGAACATATTTAGAAATTTTCAGCCAAAACAGATCAGCCATTTCTGAGAACGAGACCGGAGAACAATACCTTGTTTTGCCCACGTTAAAAAGAAATTGTGGTGATTTTTTTTTTTCTTTGATCATCTCTCGTGCCCCCATGCTTTGGATTTTGGACTTGAAATTTGGCAGGGGATTGGCTTTTATCAGGGATGTGCCTTTTGCTGTCCTCATGAAAATCCTCCTAAATTTGGTCCAGTTATAAATCTTTGAAAAATCACAATTTGCACATGCTCAGTGGACAATTGCTAAACCATAATAGATAAATTCCCTGAAGATTCTGGCCACAATGAGCATGCTCCAGCATGCGGTTGAGCAGGACTTTCCCTGCAGTTGTAACTCTGGACTTCACTTGGCCACGCTGAGTCCTGGTCCAGGCACCGAAAGTAAGAGCAGGTAGACTATCTCTCTTTGTGGACTTTGGGCTTGATCCTCCTCTCACTGAAGTAAATGTTTAAACTGCCATTAACTTCACAGGTGCAGGATCAGGTGTATAGCTGGAATTTGGCTAGCAAATAACAGCAGAGAACAAGGTAACCATGTGAATTTACTAGAATTACCATTTGCCTTCCTCCTTATTCCCTCCCATTTTTTGTCACGCTTGTTGAATATTGTCTTAAATTAAATGAGTTACTATGAGTGAATGTCTATGGGATCTAATAACCTAAGTGATTTAGGCAATTTTTAATTTTTTCCCCAGTAATCTTCAGGGCAGGAAATGTCTTATTGTGCATTTGTACATTGCCTTACACAATGGGAGTCTGGTCCTAAATGTGGTGCTGCCTTACAAATAAATAAGTAATGAAGTAGTACCTCACAGTTTTCATTCCTTCTCTCCATTTCTTGATTTCATACTGTTCCTATTCATGAGCCACCTGACAAGATTAGGGTGGAAATTTCTCCCAGCTTTTTTCTGTGCAATTCTGTCTAATCTTTAAGATCGGGAATATGAGAAAGGAAGTGGACTGGCAGAATTCATAATGAAATAACATGGCTGAATCCTCCTATCTAATTATAGATTAGTACACAATGACTTGCAGCAGAGTTTTTTCTACTGTGACTGGGAATTTCCCTAGAACAGATAGGAAACTATTGACCCACGCAATAGGCTATATATTTTTTTTCAGACAGGGTTTATGGAAACCTTAGTTTACAATGAAGTGCTAACAGTTAGTTATAGAACAGCCATTCTGATTTCAGTGGGCAAACTCTAAGAAGTTTGCAATCTGAATTATGTAAACATCATAGTTGAGCATAGCCTACATATCTGTACAAGGGAGAACTTTCAGATTTTTGAACATATCTGAATTGTTTGGGGGTGTCAAAATAAAATTCATAATGTTGTAAAAAAACTCCTAAAATACATAACATTCTTTTGTACAGAAGCTTTCCCCGGCTTCCTAATTATCTTGTTGTGTCGCATTCCATATTCCATTAATGCGTTGGGGAGTCTCATATGGCGCCTGGGAATAGACAGTTCCCTCATGCTCATTCTTTGCAGCCTCTTGAAACAATCTGTTTTAATACAAAATGGACATCAAATATTTTCAGTAACAGAAGAACAAGGTAATTGCTTCATGTGATAGTTTAACTCTGCCTAACCAAAGAAGATCATTTTAAATGTGATTGTCTATCCAAATAGAATAGCTGAATTGTTTTCATTGTTTATCTTCCATTTGTTCCAGCAGCAATTTCAACTTGTGTACCTCAGAAAGTTGCTGGAGTTTTTGTGTGTGTGTTTGTTTGTTTTGTTCTTATTGTCCTACTACCCTTGCCCATTCTCCACCCTTTCCATCCTGCCATCATGTAGCTGGACAAGAGTTACTGATTTTTATGTGTGAGATTTGTAATCCTGAAGTTTTCCTCATACAGGTTATGTATACACTTATGTCATGAATGTTAATCACTGGTTTTATATATGCTAACTTTATTGATTTTCTTGTTACAATATCACACTCTGATTTGAAGTATATTAATTTGTCTTAACATCCTCCCCCCATGCACACACACTAATATTACTCCCACTAGTGCTTAGTGTTTTGAACTGGCACCACCTGAAACAATGTGGACAAGTAGGGCCTTCTCTAGCAAGATTAATTTAGAGAGGCATTGGCAGACAAATATGCCCTCTTATCCCCAACCCCTTTCAGCACTTGGCCAGTATTAGAGAATCTCTTTTCTCTATCTGTACCTGAGGATTGTAAAGAGCTTCATGCTACAGAACAGAACCACCACTTTTATTAAAATGCTTAAGATGCTGTTATAGTATTCACAGAATAGCAGTTGAATGATAGAGTTGTTCATTAGAATGTCAGAGTGAGAACTATGGGACTTATTGCCATGACAATAGTGCCAGACTACGTTAGTGTTCTGAATCCAAAACAAGTGACTTTCAATTTAACGGGATACTGTACAATGTATAATCATGTTTGACAATAGTATCTCCACCTTTTAGATTACCAAAATGGATAAACTGCATCAGGGAAGTGAGGACTAAGACAAGTCAAATGTCTTTATATAGTTACTTTAAAAAACATTTACTTAAAAGTAGTAAAGGGCATCTAACCACATTCTGAAAATTAATAATTGAATGTAGCGTACCATTAAAATACTGTGTACAAATAGCAGAATCTTGAAAGTGGAGAGTCTTCTCAACAGTAGACTTCTCTTTAGTATGAGTCAAGAAACACTAATAAGAGGAGATTCCAGGTTTACTCATGATGATGTCCTTCTGACCAAACAGTTTGGGATTTCAGACTGTGGGAAAGTTTGCCACTCTCTCTCCTATGGGCATGTAGTAGATGATGTAACGAAGCATGCATCTCAAATGGTCTACAGTTTTTTTATGTAATGCTTGTAAAAGGTGCAAGATAGGTACCCCGAGAAAAATTAATTCTTATGATTTAAGGAACACAAACAGCAGTGGGAACTGTAAGCTTCCCACCTTGTCTTGTCCAAATGTCTCACCCTGACCTTGGAGGAATGAAACGGTATTCAGTCTCGGAGCCAGATCCTCACCTGCTGTAAATCAGTGTAGCTCCATGAAGTTATGTTGAGTTACACTATCTGGGGATCTGGTCCTCCATGCCCATTCAGTACTTGACTTTTCTGCTGTGGTGGGTTTTTATCAGGTAGAGACCAGTCCACTAGAAACAAGATTGAGAGCAGAAACTCAATTCATACTGGTCACCAAACCATTTTCAGATAGCAATTATTTTTAGTCACTTCCTCCCTGGTCTGGATTTTAACTGATAATTTAGAGGTGAAAGATCATATGTTTAGTTATCAATCCTTTTAGCCATCTAGCAACCTGGCTTCAGACGTTAGTTCAGTTTGGGTAAAAGCCCAGACATCCAGATGCTATCAGAATTAACCTAAGTTACTTGGACTCAGATGCATTTGAGAATTTTTAAAAAATCCAAGCTTAAAAAATACAAAATCAAAAACCTGAAAATTAATATTTTGACATAAACCATCTGCCCTATGTAAGTGAGGAATGGCAGACTCAATTAATTATCAGCTCGGCAGTTTCTTGGAATCAGTGCAAATCCCAGAATTACTGATGTTTATGCAGTGAAGATAGATGAGTGAGCCTGAGAAAGGCTGACCAGAGTTTTTAACAGAAAATTAAGACATATTTCTTAGAGCTGGAGTATTCCCCGAGGCAGGCTACTTCTGCAAGCGGGCAACAGCTTCAAGTTTCCCTGGAATTTTTTAATCAGGTGAGTAGGGTTTGACCTGACTTCTGCAGATCTAGTCAGGGATTCTAGTTCATAAACCTGCAGATACCCTATGCCTCTGCAGTGTCTACAGCCTCCCTCTACTCTTTCAGGATCCCTTTCAACATAGCTCTTATGAGAGCGAGATCTTGCGAGCCACTTATGATGGATTCCTGCAGTGCACATGGTCCCCTATCTGCATCACTATTTCAGTTGAGAGCTGAAAGAAGAAAGTGGCATCTACTGTTCTGTTTGGAGGGGAGGGGAGAGGGGTACTTGGAAGCATATTGGAGCTAGTGGGTAGGGAAGGGGGGGAGGTGGTGTAGCCTGATCTGGGGTGTGTGGGTAATGTTAATTTAATTTATCAACTTAATTTAATTATTATTTTTTATTATTAATTGAAATTAAATTAGTATGGGTTTAGGCTCGCCAATCTGTTTGATCAGAAGATAAAAGTTTTTGTCCCGAATCAGGCTCCACAGAATTTATAAGGGACCCTCGGGGGTATGACAGGAAGTTCCCACTGAGACAAATATAGTCATAAAGACTTTTTATAAAAATCAGTGAAATAGTAAGCAAATGGTAAAATAGTCAGAGTTACAAAATTACAATTGTATCTCTTAAATAACAGTAATACATATGGTAATACAATATTATGTGCTGCAAAACTTTGGTTAATGCTCACACCCTGTTTTGATAACCTGGTGTTGAAAGACACAGGACCTCGCCTCTGGCAGTTCCAGTTTCGCACCTCTTGCAGAGATGTGCAGAGGTAACTAATGCGAAGAGCTGTCAAAGCTGCTTTAGAATTTACTCTCTAACTTACCCAAAATAAAACGTAATACACAAACTGAGAATAAAGTTTAGGGAAACCAAGCTTGGCCTAGTCCCTTTGGAACTTTAAGTTTAAAAAAAAAAATATGGCCTATTAATAGTTAATAGCCGTCATAGATGGATAGAATCGATACGTAGTTGAAGATGAAGATAATCGAGCGAGGTGAGTCACCTCTTTATAGGGCATAAGTACTGGAAATCCTTCCTCTTATGCCCAAATTTTATTCCTCCCCTTCACTTACCCCATAGGCTAGTATGTATGTGTGTATGGATGACAGGTACGTGCGCAGTTATGGTGTACTTGTTAAGTCTGTGGTTACAACTTTGAAAAATCCCCTATGCCATTCTTCATTATCTATTGGTCTAGGTCAGAGATCGGCAACCTTTGGCACGCAGCTCGCCAGGGTAAGCACCCTGGTGGGCCGGGCCAGTTTATTTACCTACCGCATCCTCAGGTTCGGCTGATTGCGGCTCCCACTGGCCGCGGTTCGTCGCTCCAGGCCAATGGGGGCTGCGAGAAGTGGCGACCAGCACAACCCTCAGCCTGCACCGCTTCCTGCAGCCCCCATTGGCCTGGAATGGCGAACCGCGGCCAGTGGGAGCCGCGATTGGCCGAACCTGCGGATGCGGCAGGTAAACAAACCAGCCCAGCCTGCCAGGGTGCTTACCCTGGCGAGCCATGTGCCAAAGGTTGCCGATCCTTGATCTAGGTAAAGGTCTTAGACATAGGCGTGGGTACTTTATCTATTTAGGTAACAAAATGAAGGTCAACTCTACTTTCTGGGTAAAACGGCCCACTATAAATATGCTAGCTTTGCTTTAGCTTAACATATATGTTTTTGGCCTGTAGGTCTCTTGCATTACAGCCAAACTTATTTTTAATATAAATCTATAAACCTATTACAATACATCAAATAATTAAACTTATAAAAAAAAATCTGTGCAAGCAAGCAAATTAATTCTTAGGGCTACAGTGGCATATTGCACAAAAACCCTCATGGCCCTCAGGCCTGTAGTTTTATTGGAAGAATAGCCTCTGGAAACTAACTGTAAAATGTTGGCTAGTAGAAACCTCACACTATCTAATTAAGACAGTGGGTGAAAAAATGAATATGAATGAACACAGAATCCTTGAGTGGTTTTGTAATATTGCTACTATTATCTTCAGTGAAGAAGTCATAATGTAATGCAAACATTAGCCAGATATTCCATCTTCTTTCAAATCTTTCTCAGAGTTCCTTTTGTGTGAAATGGTCTACTTCAAGAACAGCCATGACCTGCTATTGATGCTGCTGCAGTTCCAGCGTGGTGGCTGTGGCTGATATGCTGATAGCAGTCTCAGAAACTATGCTAGAAGTAAGAACCTCCTTACCCTGCCTTCAGGCTCAAAGCTAACAAACAGTCTGCTATTAGACAGTGTTATACAATCATTTTGTTGTTTATCCACATTCGAATGCTAAAATATACAACTTTTCTCTCTGGCTGCCTGGCAGTATGCCTTCCTTTGATCAATAAGAAATAATCATTTTGAGGCACAGCAATATTGGAGGAGAATTTTCTCCCTAATAGGGAATAGCATGGCTCAATAAGCTGTAATAGCCTTTTGGAAGCCAATATCCTGTATGCTAACCTATGGCTACAAATCCAGGACAATAACTTCTGCTGCTTTTCAGTTAATAGATTGGGTTGTTTAATAATTATATGGGTAATAACACTTACCTGCCTTATTGGAAAACCTTGTATAAGGAAAGTTGTCTTTTCCTTATCACATATAGAGTTCTCGCCTGGTGACTTTCCGTAGTGTTAATAAAATAGTAACAGTGCTGGTGCTTGGTACCATTAGGATGATATTGCTATATGCTTTGAACTTGTACAGTTCCACAGCAAAGCAGGAGGAATTCTTCCCTGGTTGCTTCTTTTTACTTTTAAGTTCCAGCTCTGCTATGCTGTACTCTGAAGAAACATAGGTCAATATTTGATTAGGATGGTGGTACTAAAGATACCTCATTTCATCATAGCTGTCGTATCAGATTACCTATCTTTTTGCTTCCCTGACTTACTTACATGACATTTCAGCACAGAAAAAAGTGACCCAAACATCAGGGAGAGTCATAGGAATTGCCATGCAGATCTTTGGTCCATCTACTATGGTGTCCTGTCTCTGACAGTAGCCAGTACCACCTGCTTAAGAGAGAGGTCCAAGAAACCTGGCATAGCTTGTTACAGAACAACATGACCACAAGGAGAGTTTTTTCTTACCCTATTAGTTAATGGTTGACTTATTCTCCTGGAGCATGAGAGTTTATATTCCTTCTGGGTCTCTGGATTTGCTTTGTTTTTGTTTAATTTTTGCTGTAATAACTAAACAGAAGTTGTGGGCTTGATACAAGAATTACTAGGGGAATTTCTATGGACTGTGTTATGCAGGAGAATCAGACTAAACGATCTAATAGTTCCTTCTGGCCTTAAAATCTATGAATCTATTAATTCTGGATGTACTTGTTTTCAATATAAATGTCCAGTCCTTTTTTGAATCCTCCTGAACTCTAAGGTCATGGATTTTGAAAACATAGAAGAGTGGTAGCTTTGTGTGTGTGTGAAATGGAGAGAAGCAGTACTAAACTTGTTCTGGCACTGTACAAGTTTTAGATCTGGGAATTAATATTCTGGGCTCTTTTGGGGTCCTTTTTCTGGATGGTATTGGTAAGGACAAACAGAAAAATACTTGCTTCTTTGAGGAGTATCATAGCAGAAATAGCGCGGCATTCTCTACCACTACTTCTACTGTGTGTCTCTTGACCGCTGTCGAGAGCCACTATTCACCACATCATTGTCGTTATGCCTCTTGCTGTCTGTTTTATTTTCCAATACTGATAGACTTCTGGAAACTTGCAAAAGGTTTTACTGCTCTTACAGTCCTCAGTGGCTGCTAGAGCTTTCATTCGTTGCAGTTGTCAGCTGCATTTTCTTTGCAGGTTGTACCAGCTAGAGCCTTTTACTTTCTTGTCTGATAGTTTCTTTCTAGTCATTGTTTATGTTTTAGTTTCAAATTTTACAGGATAAGGCAGTTGATCCTTTACATCTTCCACTTCAGTGGGGCAGGTGGGGATTTCATTTTCAGCTTGGATTTTTTATCCAATTAAGGAGGTGAGAATTAGAAACTGTCAATGGTTTCTTTTTACATTGGAAGAAACCATTCTTTTTGGCTGCTGGTGACTCAGATGGTGACAATTTTAGCAGTACAAAGCTGTTTGCTGATAACCCCTAAACCTCAACCAGCAACTATGGTGGAATGTTCTTTTGGTTCATCTAATTTTTGCAAGTTTTAGTCACAGAAATACAATTTAGAAGATTGCCTTGTCTTTATTGAATAAGTGCTCCTACTGAGCTGTGTGAGATCTTGATGGATATATAAGCGATGGTCACATAAACACCACCCTATACCGGAAACCCACTGACCTCTATACTTACCTTCATGCCTCTAGCTTCCATCCAGGACACACCACACGATCCATTGTCTACAGCCAAGCTCTAAGATACAATTGCATTTGCTCCAATCCCTCAGACAGAGATAAACACCTACAAGATCTCTATCAAGCATTCTTAAAACTACAATACCCACCTCCTGAAGTGAAAAAACAGATTGACAGAGCCAGAAGAGTACTCAGAAGCCACCTACTACAGGACAGGCCCAACAAAGAAAATAACAGAATGCCACTAGCCGTCACCTTCAGCCCCCAACTAAAACCTCTGTAGCGCATCATCAAAGATCTACAACCTATCCTGAAAGATGATCCCTCACTCTCACAGATCTTGGAGACAGACCTGTCCTCGCTTACAGACAGCCTCCCAACCTGAAGCAAATACTCACCAGTAACTGCACACCATACAACATAAACACTAACCCAGGAACCTATCCTTGCAACAAAACTCGATGCCAGCTCTGTCCACATATCTATTCAAGTGACACCATCATAGGACCTAACCACATCAGCCACACCATCAGGGGCTCGTTCACCTGCACATCTACCAACGTGATATATGCCATCATGTGCCAGCAATGCCCCTCTGCCATGTACATTGGCCAAACCGTACAGTCTCTACGCAAAAGAATAAATGGACACATATCTGACACCAGGAATCATAACATTCAAAAACCAGTGGAAGAACACTTCAACCTCTCTAAACACTCAGTGACAGACTTGAAGGTGACAATTTTGCAACAAAAAAAACTTCAAAAACAGACTCCAAAGAGAGACTGCTGAACTTGAATTAATATGCAAATTAGATACAATTAACTTAGGTTTAAACAGAGACTGGGAATGGTTGGGCCATTACACTAATTGAATCTATTTCCCCATGTTAAGTTCTCCTCACACCTTCTATGGGTCATCTCGATTATCACTTCAAAGATTTTTTTTCTTCTGCTGCTGCTAGCTCATCTCAATTGACTGGCCTCTTACAATTGGTATGCGTACTTCCACCTTTTCATGTTCTCTGTATGTATAAATATCTTCTGTCTGTGTGTTCCATTCTATGCATCCGAAGAAGTGAGCTGTAGCCCACGAAAGCTTATGCTGAAATAAATTTGTTAGTCTCTAAGGTGCCACAAGTACTCCTGTTCTTCTTGCCACTATTGCATCCCCTCACACCTTCATGAGACATTAGAATACGGCTTCTGTGTGCACTGAGAAAATAAAAACTTCCCATAATGGCTTTGCTTGTCTCCCTGCCATGAAGTAATTGAATTGCCCCACCTCTATCAGACAGTGGGTGGTATCATATTACTATTCATGTTGGCATTGAAACTTCTTTTTTTAAACTGAGCACGTCAGTAAGCCAAAGGTTGTCGGTTTTAATTACCTTAAACTGTGTAAAAATAACCATTAAAAAACTAGATATTTCTTTCCCCACCCCCACCAAAATACTAGAGGCAGAATAAACCAGCCTTTTTGAAGAGATAGAATGATAGACTCCCCTTCTCTCTCCCCCGGTCTGGTGCTGGTCCGTTAAGCAACTGCTCAGACAGACTGAAATCTCTCTCTCTCTTAAATTTTAAATTATTATTTCTATTATTTACATTGTTGTAGCACCCAGAGGTCAAAATCAGGATTGGGGCTCTATTTGGTCTCCATGCTGTGTGCACTCCCATTCTAAAGTCCCCCATTATCCTCTCATGGCTGGGGCTCTGGATGTGTTCCCATGCTCTACTATTTCGCACTCCCCTATACCAGGGTCCCCCATTCTTTCACCATGCCAGAGGCTCTGTGTGTTCCTCCCTCCCCTATAACAGGGTCACTCAATCTCCCCCCGTACCTGGGGTTGTGTGTAGACCCCCATGTTAATGGGAGCCGTCAACCAGTCTATAGACAACTGCAGAGGTACTTGTAGCTGTGGCTATGCTAACAGAATGGCAGGGGTTCCATGTGTCCCTCATTTTTCCCCTTTCAGTTTTCTGATTTTCCACAAAATCAATACAGTTTTGGCCATTGATGCCTAGAACTTTCCCTAAACTTTTGGAATTGATCAGATGTCATTCAAAAAGTTATTACATTACATACAGACAGACAAACAGAGAAATGCTGTCATGTTGAGTGTAATACCCTTACAAACTTAGCCAATTATCTTGGTCAATTATCTAGTCGGACCTGCATAATATCATTATAAATGTTCACTCAGTAATTTCTGCATCAAGACCATAGTTCGGGTGAGGTATACTGCTCAGGGTCAGACTGAGTGAGGCTAGGCTTCTGAAGAGTTGCAGTGGTAGGAGAAGGGCAAGATGAAGGGGAACGCAACAATTCCATAGCAAAACAATAAAGGGGGTGGGGAGAATCCAGATTCCAAGGGTCAGAGTTGAGTGAATGTTAATGTTGGAAAGCTTTAAATTAATGGCTTCTCTCAGCTGCTGCTGTTGCTGCTGCTCTCAATGTTGAGGAGACAAGGAATGTCACTTGGGCTTGGAGGTCCTTTTAGGTCTAGTGGATGGACTGACTTAACTCCAGAACACTCAGCTGTGGTGCTGGCTGCCTGAGTGAGAGTACTCTTAGTTGTAAGCACAATGAGCTTGATCCAGTACCCACTGAAGTACTTGAAAAAGCTTCCATTGGCTTCCATGGAAATTTAACTAGGGCACTTATGCTTGTTAATTTTTTGCAGGATTGGACCTTCTGTTGTCAGGGCCTGTAACTCTGCCCCATTTAGGCAAATGTTTACTTAGTAGCAGAAAACCCATTATATTTTAAAGTGCTTTTGTTTTCAGCACACTTCTTGTAGCAACCTTCCCTCTCTCTTTTTTATCCAGAGGAATTTCAGAGAAGTGTACAGTGGAAAATTGGCCTAGGATCCCATGGAGACAAGCTTTCTCATAAAATTTTAAGCACTCCATTTTGTCTCCGTTTGAAATACTATCAGAATGGTGATTTTTGTGGTATTTTGGTAGCTTCTGGTTGAAATCAGCAAGTACAAGAATGTAAAAACGTTGGGCATGATTCTGACATTCCTGTTGAACAGCCATTTTAGGCTTTGCTTATTTGAGACTGCTCACATAAGTAAGAGCTACTCACTGGTTGTGACAAAATCAGGCTCTTACACAAATTCATTAGTTAAGATTTTGAACCTAAAGAAAAATACAGGTTCACTTCAAGAAATATGTGAGGTTGATTATTTTATCTGCAACATTTTGCCCATCCCTAATATGGATATTTCTCAAATGTATTTTTAGACACTGAGACTAAATGATGGTTAGAAATAATTTTAGTATTTAAACCTAAGAAAAATTAGGAGAATTATATCTTGTAGATACTTAAGTTCGTATAATGCACATCTCTTAATAATTTCATATCTGGAAGATGAACTATTTTTACAATGTGTTTTTACTTAGACCTGGTAAATTGAAGGCTCCAGAGGATTGTAAAAAGCTAGAAATTATGTACCATTAATTTTAAGAGGTAAAAAAAGCTTTTACATAAAAAACACTGCAACCTACATAAATTAACAGAGAATGGCATCGCTTTGTTAGAGATCAAAAAAGAACATTTTATTTATCTTTATCAGACTGTGCTAATAGAGATACAAATGTTAGTGCCACATTGCTTATTTCAATTGGTTTATGCCTGAAAAGTAATGATATAAATAGTTTCTTCAGCTTCTTTTAAAGAAACGTCCATTCTAATGAACCTACGTAACATGAAACTACAGTGTAAATTACCTGCTAAAAACTATGGGCACAGACCCACAAACTCACTCCTGTAAGGAGTCCTATTAACTTAAAGGTGACTATTCACAGGGACAAAGATTTGTGTTTGTGTGTCCCTAAGAGCCTGATTCTGGAGAGTTATAGACAAATTAGAAACATAGGCAGAAAATAGCAAAATGAGAGATGACTTGCAAAACTGCAAAATAGTATGATTGGGAGGGGGAAAAAAATCTGGAAGGGACAGGAGAAACCTATGTTGGGCCATGATTCAGCAAGGTGTCTAATGTAGCACGTGTCTAATATTAACCATAAGTAGTCCCCTTCAAGGTAAAGTTAGGCATGTGTTTTAAAACCTTGCTGAATCAGTACCTAAGTGCTGCAGTGCACCTACAATATGGAGTGAACAGCAAGTTAGACATAAGTTTGGAATTTGTAATAGATTTAGGGCTTCAGATGCACAGGCATCATGTCACAAAGCAAGGCCACCCACCAAGGCATCGTCATTCCCCCCGGTCCACCAGGGGCAGCATGGCCCTAGGGCCTATCCCTCTGACAGCTATCGAACCCCTGGGGGTTCCCCACCCATCGCAGGGGCAAAGTTCGGTCTCAGGGGCATCTGAAAGATGGTCAGTGACAGTCTCCTGCCCACCTCCTGACTTGGACATGGAGTCAGAGCAGGCTCCCCAGGGCCAGCCAACCTTGGCCAAGGCTTCCCTAGCAGAAGTGGCAGAGTTGGCAGACCCACCTGTACCTGCCTCCTCCTCATCTTTGCCCAATGAGTCGATAGCGGGACCCTCTCACTCGGTTCCCCAGGATGATGCAAGGGCCCACCAAGAGCTTTTAAAGAGGTTTGCCTCAAACCTGAAGCTGGAAGCTGAGGAACTGGCGGAACCCGCAGACTCTCTGTTCGATGTGCTAAATGCAGCAGCTCCCTTCCAGGTGGCATTGCCAGTGCACAAGGGAGTGGTGAAAATTACTAAGGCCCTGTGGCAGACACTCTTCTCCTTGCCCCCATCTCCAAGAGGGTGGAAAGAAAATACTATGTCCCTGCTAAGGGGTATGGGTATCTTTATATCCACCCTGCCCCAAGCTTACTGGTTGTGTTGGCAGCCAGTGAGTGTGATAGACAGGGCCAACGCCTAAGAACAAGGAGGCAAAGAGGCTCAATCTCTTTGGTAAAAAAAATTATTCTACGTCCAGCCTCCAGATCAGAGTGGCCAACCATCGGGCCTCACTTGGCCATTATGATTTTAATATTTGGCAGTCGATGGCCAAGTTTACAGATTCACTGCCAGAGGAGCCCAGAAAGGATTTCCTGGCTATCCTCACTGCCCACCAAGCATCCTCAAATGCGGCAGACTCTGCGGCCCGGACCATGGCTTTGGCTATTTCTATGAGGTGGGCATCCTGGTTGCAGTCATCGGGCCTATTGATGGAGGTTCAACAATCCATCCAGGACCTCCCATTCGATGGCCTAGCACAGTTTTCAGAACAAACAATAAATTACATGGCCTGAAAGACTCTAGGGCTACCTTGCGCTCCCTGGGCCTTTACACACCGGGGCCGGCAAATAAGCAGTTTAAGCCACAACGGCCCCACAGGTTTGGGACCCAACCTCAGTCAGAATGCTTCCACAAGAAGGGCAAGGGCTATAAGCACTGGCAAGGCCATCAGCCGTCACCCTCAACTCTCTCGAGCTTCACCCATAACCAACCAGGTAACAAGCAGGCATTTTGAGGGTGCGCTTGAGGGCGATCTTCCAGCCTGTGTCTTGGATCCTGCTCCTCTGTTATTTTCCAACTATTTGTCCCCCTTCCTGCCTGCCTGGGCCTCTATAACATTGGACCAGTGGGTCCTCAGCACGGTAGCAGGGGGCTATACCCTCCAGTTTATTTCTATCCCCCCTTCGCACCCTCTCTCCCAATCCCTCCTCAGGGACCCTTCTCACAAGCATCTGCTCGCTCAGGAGGTGCATGACTTCTGTGGGTGTGAGCCGTGGAGGAAGTCTCTCTGCACTTGAGGGGGAAAGGGTTTTACTCCTGCTATTTTTGATCCCAAAAGCCAAGGGCGGGGGGTCTACGCCCCATCCTCAACCTGCAGAGCCTCAACAAGTATCTCAAGAAGTAGAAGTTCCGCATGGTCTCCTTAGCCTCCATCATTCCGTCCCTGGATCTGGGAGGGTTATGCCACCCTCGATCTGAAAGATGCTTATTTTCATATATCAATATTTCATAGACACAGACGGTTCCTACGTTTCGTAGTTGGGACCACCTACTACCAATTTGAAGTGCTCCCTTTTGGCCTAGCAACGACGCCAGGGGTGTTCACGAAATGCATGTTGGTGGTGGCAGCCTACCTCAGACGTCGTGGTATCCAGATTTACCTGTACCTCGACGACTGGCTCATCAAGGGCTGCTCTGGGGTCCAGGTCTAGTGCAGTGTCGAGATGTTGGAAGCCACTTGTCAAGCTCTGGGCCTGTTGATAAACGAACAAAAATCAACATTGATCCCGGTCCAATGGATAGACTTTATCGGAGCAGTGCTCGACTCTATCCAAGCCAGAGCATTCCTGCCAGAGGCTAGGTTCAGGGCAATGTCAGATCTGATTGCCAGCATCACTGCCCATCTGCTAACCACGGCCCGGGTCTGTCTCAGGCTATTGGGGCACATGGCTCCATGCACGTACGTTTTCCGACATATGAGACTCAGGCTGCATCCCCTCCAGATGTGGCTGGCATCGGTCTACTCTCCGGCCAGACATCACCTAGACAAGCTTATCATGATCCCACCACAGGTACTTATCTCTCTGCAGTGGTGGTCCGACCCCATCCTAGTGTTAGAAGGTCTGCCATTCATGAGCCTGCAACCCACAGTCTCCCTGATTTCGGATGTGTCCAACCTCTGTTGGGAGCGCATCTTGGTACACTGCGGACTCAAGGGTTATGGTCTCAAAAGGAACTCGCATTGCATATAAATGTCAGGGAGCTCTGGACCATCCGTCTGGCTTGTGGTGTCTTCCTTCCCCAACTGTCCGGCCAGGTGGTGCAGGTGTTGGCAGACAACATGGCCTCCATGTTCTATGTCAACAGGCAGAAGGGAGCTCGATTATCGGCTCTGTGCCAGGAGGCCCTCCATTTGTGGGACATTTGCATCCAGTATGCAATCCACCTGAAAGCCTTGCACCTCTCCAGCATCTGGAACACGCTAGCTGATCGCCTCAGCGAGTTCTTCTTCTCTCACCATGAGTGGTCCCTTCACTTGGAGGTTGTCAGAATGCTTTTCCAGAAGTGGGAAGCTCCCTGAGTGGACCTGTTCGCCACCAGACAGAACAGAAACTGTCATCAGTTTTGTTCTCTCCAAGGCCTCGGCCGAAGCTCACTATCCAATGCCTTTCTCCTGTCTTGGCCAGGGGACCTGATGTATGCCTTCCCACCAATTCTGCTCATCAGCAAAGTCCTCTCAGAAATCAAGAGGGGTAAGGCACGGGTCATTATGATCGCCCAAGCATGGCCTCGCCAGCATTGGTGCAGCATGCTCATGGACCTGGCTGTTGCACCCCGGTGGCCACTTCCCAGCCGTCCGGACCTACTTTTGCAGGATCACGGTCGACTTCTGCATCTGAACCTCGCCTCTCTCCACCTCACAGCTTGGATGCTGCGTGGCTGAATCCAGAGGAACAAGCCTGCTCTAGTCAGGTATGGCAGGTTCTCTTGGAGAGCAGAAAGCCCTCCACCAGAGCAACTTACCTGGCAAAGTGGAAGTGTTTCTCCTGCTGGGCGTCAGAGCGGAATATCTCCCCTACCCAGTCATCTCTGCAGTCCATCCTTGATTACCTGCTTTCACTTAAAGCACCAAGTTCTCGCCTTCTCTTCGATCAAGGTGCATCTGGCTCCCATATCAGCCTTGCATCCAGGGTAGATCGGTGTTCTCACATGAGATGTCGATCAGGTTCCTGAAAGGCCTTGAAAGACACTTTCCACCGGTCTGGGACCCGGTTCCCCAATGGGACCTCAGTCTGGTCCTCTCCAGGCTCATGGATCCACCCTTTAAGCCTATGGCTTCTTGTTCCCTTTCCCACTTGTCGTGGAAGGTTGCATTCCTTGTAGCTATTACCTCAGCTAGATGTGTCTCCAAAATTAAAGTCCTCACTTTGGAGCCCCCGGAACATGGTATTTTACAAGACATGGTCCAGCTGCGGCCCCATCTGGCTTTCCTGCCAAAGGTGGTGTTGCACTTTCATGTCAACCAGGATATCTTCCTCCCAGTGTTCTGTCCAAAGGCTCACACGACCAATGAGGAGAGGCGGCTGCGCATTCTAGATGTCAGGGATGCCCTGGCTTTCTACCTGGAGTGCACCAAGCCCTTCTGCAGATCGACCCAGCTCTTTATCACGATAGCTGACAGAATGAAGGACCTTCTGGTGTCCTCTCAGAGAATTTCGAATTGGATCACCATCTGCATCCATACTTGTTACTAGTTGGCGCAGGCTGTGCCTCCACCAATAGTGAAGGCTCACTCGACTAGGGCTCAGGTATCTTCGGCTGCCTTCCTGGCGCATGGCCCTATCCAGGACATCTGCAGGGCGACGTGGTCTTCGGTACACACATTCACGACCCATTAAGCCATCACCCAGCAAGCGGGAGATGATGCTGGATTTGGCAGAGCTGTGTTGCAATCGACACGTCCATGAACTCCTACCTGCCTCCAATGGTACTGCTTGGGAGTCACCTACAATGAAATGGATATGAGCAAGCACTTGAAGAAGAAAAGATGGTAACCTTTCATAACTGCTGTTCTTCGAGATGTGTTGCTCATGTCCATTCCGTGACCCGTCATCCTTCCCCTCTGTCGGAGTTCCGGCAACAAAGAACTAAGAGAGGGGGAAGCAGCGCATATGCGTGCCACTCCAAAGGGTGCCAGAGCGGGTCCCCTCTGGAGACCACTGAGGGAAAAACTTCTGACACCAGTGCATGTGGCGAGCACACACCTACAATGGAAGGGACATAAGCAATGCATCTCGAAGAACAGTTACAAGGTAAGTATTTTCAGAGCTTTTAATAACATCTCTGCTTGAAAGTAAACAACCTTTTCTGTCAATTTAAATAACTTTTTTCCCAACAGAACACTGTTCAAACAGGCACTTTAAATAACGCTAAAATGTGAGTCACCATTATAGAGAAAAAAGGCTTCAGTAGACAAGGCAGCATGTTATTTATGGATATTGGCAGGCTTGTGCAACAAGCCTGCCTTCTGAGGAATTTTATTGTTTGTAAGGGAAGAAATCCATATAGAAAGGAGCTCAGCTAGTGATAATGAGCTGATCATTACTGCCTATCTGACTCAATATGTGACATATCTTAACTCTTCTTTAAAGCTGAAAAAAAGTTAGCAGTAATCATCAAATTAAAATCCTGTAAATATTTAGCAAATTCAAAGTGTTTGTTTGGGACCTTAGTATAAAACTTACTTTGGAAAGCTAAAAAGGCTGTTATTTAGAATTATGATTTATTTTAATATTGCAAAAAATGATTGATCACCTTTTTTCAAATGTCTAGTTAAGCTACGTCTTTTGTGTTTTGCATAAGAAACTTAAAACTATCCAGCCACAAAAAGCTTTAATAAAGTAATTTTATGACACTGTCTACTGTTTAGTCAAATATGTCTGAAGATATGGTTGTAATAATTAAAACAATTGTATGTCACTTGTGGATTAATATATAGCAACTGCATAATTAGCTCCCATGTTGTGTCAGGTTTCCTAGTCACAGACCTTTGTACGCTGGACCTCAGTTCTATTGTAGGTGTCTGACATTATTTATTATTTCATTAGCATCCAATTTCCTTCTTGGATTCAACAGTAAGGTCAGTGCAATGAGCTGCATAGACTGTGTGTCTTATTCCCCCCTCCCTCCTCTTCTCTCCACCCCCAGCATAGCCACTCATTTCCCTAATTTCTGGCATGACATAATTTAATATTTAGCAATTATGTCTTGGAACCAAAGGAATAATTATTTCTTAATCATTCTGCCCTTAGGGGGTTCCTTTCACGTTTCTGAGGAAAAAAGGAAGTCTTTGGTCACTGGGGGTGAGTGCTTCTGTGTTTTCTTTGTAAGATAGCTCTGTTGTTAAGGCAAGACACTGTGTGTTGAATTCTAATTCCTTTGTGCAAGAGCCAGCCCGTTTCAAAGCAATCCAATGACTGGAGGTGTTCGGTATGATTAATAGTGCTACAGTTCTGTGATTGACTAGGTTGACTGTGCTTTCTGTGTGTGTAGAATTCTAAAAGTTGATACACCGTTGATGAGTAACAGTGAAGTTTAATGCTGTAGCGGAGGTGAGAACTGAATATCTTCTCTATGCCAACCAGGTTTTGTCTGGGGTTACATTACATTTCTTAGCTGCTGTGAAGTTCAGGTACTTTTTCTTTAAATATTTATTGTTACTGCAGCACGGTACCCATTTTAGAGCAGGTTTGTGTCTCTGTGATAATTTTTTTAGAATCAAGTTGTAAAATTGGTGTGTGCATTTGAAAGATAGCTATCTTCAAGTGCTAGATGAATATCTATGGAATTTAACTATTGTGTGTTTTAATTCGTATAATTTAATTCTTTAATAAGGTTATCATATAATTTCATCAATGATAATATATTATGATTGATTTGATAAAACCTCAGAAGTTATGCTTTATTTCTGGCTTTAGAGATGTTGGATTTAAATTAACACTGGATTAGATATCTATCTCTGTCAAGATTACAAAGAGCTTTTGTTGTGATCCATCCTAGGGCTTTTGTGTGATATACTGTATGCAGAAGCTGTTAACAGAAAGAACAGATTAATGCTGTGAGGAAAAAATATCATCAGATGAACACTAGGTCTTAAAAAGCAATTTCAAATGGCATAGTAAGTTATATATCATTACTACATTTTTAGCCTCTTGGGGGTGGAGAAGAACTTGTAATTAAAAATTAATTTATTAATTCTTGGCTGTGCTTAAATTAGAACCCAGGGTACTTCCAAAATGTTTTGAAATCAAATTATTTGAATGGGCTCTCTAGAAGAAAAATAATGAGCCCTGGATAATCTGAAGAATTTTTAATAGTTTTACCAGAAAACTCTGCAACTGTCCTCTTTTGAAGTCTATGTATGTATGTTATGTGTAGTAATTTTAAGTGAGATATCTAATACAAAGATATACCGTAGTTATATAGAAATATAATACAGATAAAATTGTGCATGTATTATCTTTTTAAAATTATGCTACATATTCAGAAGCTTCAGTAGAAGAATGAATACAAGGTGCCATCAGATTCTTCTTGGTTAAGACCATAACAATAAAACTGGGTATATATGTGCAATATATCTCTAGATATGTGACTTATATATTTGTGTTAATGTATGCATGGCATATTATGAATTTAATTATTCTTTCATTCTTGCCACAGTAATAGATAATTAGATCTTGTGCCCATTTTTGGAAGCCATCCCTTTTGTTTGTAATAAACTATTAGGGGGAAGGTCTTTTATGTGTTTCTACTATAGTTTAGTGTTATATCTTCAATATCTGAAAAAAAAGTTGTTTTACCATTTTCTGCCTTTAATATTTTCGTTTGGCTTGAAGCTTTATAATGATATTGGATAATCTAGTCTCTAACCTTTTCATCATCTTGTACACTTAATGTATCATGGGCCAGCGAAGAAATTCCTTCAGCAAATATGAAACGGAGAGAAGTTCATATTAAAAAATCTAGAAGCATTATTATAACAAAATATGAAATATCAGTTAAATAGTGCAATGTAACATTTGCTATTCTTTAATTCTGTTTTGAGTATCCTGTTATTTGAATGTATTTTAGTTACTTTGGTTTAAATCAAGAATTCTGTTTGTTGTAACTTTGGTGTGTGTTACCTTTAGGAAAGTATTTTTACATACTATTTTACTGAAAAATAGCTAAATACATATTTTTAATTTCAAAATTTGCTTAAAATATTTAATTGAAAGGAAATGAATTTTAAAAATTGAAGTGTTACTCTCTATTGATGTCTGGTATTTAACACAACATGTAACTTATTGAAAAAACAGGGAGGGGTGGTCATGTGTGATGCTGATGCGGGGGTTGGGGGAGATGTCAAAGGGCCAGATATGCTACAGGCTGGCGGAGGAGGGATCAATCTAAGTTACGCAACTTCAGCTATGTGAATAACGTGAGTTGACTGCTGTTGCTCCCCCGTCGACTCTGCCTGTGCCTCTCGCCGAGCTGGAGTACAGGAGTCGACGGGAGAATGCTCAGGGATCAATTTATCGCGTCTAGACTAGACACGATAAATCGATCCCCGCTGGATCGATCGCTGCCCGCTTGATCCGGCTGGTAGTGAAGACATACCCTTAGTGCTTTACTGTCTTCAGTAGTTCTGCTCCTGACGGTAATAAGTGCTTCACCCTGTGACAGGTCTTTGTAAGAATAGGCCCATAAACTAATTTATTTTCTTAGACAAAAATAAAGTACAGCTAATAACAAGCTAGACACCAAGTAAATCTATACATCTTTGTTAATTTAATATGGGTAAGTTTGTTGGGAGCTGATAGTTGGTTATTTTTGTTTCTAATACATTTTTTTAATGCAATCTTTAAAGTCACAAATAACAGTTTTACATTGTAGATAACATAAAAGGTGCAGACCAGAACTTGAATAAGATGATATGATTAAAAATAATTATTGCATAACAAATTGAAACTCATTTGCTGTCGGTTTAAGATACAGAAATCCAGAAATGAAGAGAGAAAAACCTCTTAAATTATGGATTTTTAAAAAAACTTAACCCTATTTAGACTTGCAAGTCAGAAAAGAATCTAAGAGAACAGCAACAAATAACATTCCCACTTAACAAAAGTGTGGATGTTGGCAAAATGTGGATGCTGTTTATCTCACCTAAAGCATTTGCAGGTGTTGTTAACAAAAAATTAGAAGACTTTGTGCTGAATGCTCCATCCTAATAGCAAGGGTAAGAAGGACATTCAGCACATATCTCAGCATTTACTGTTTACAGAGGGCCAGTGCAAAGTCCTTCATCTTGCAGAATTCTTCACACTGTAAAAGCCCATCCCCATCGTAGTCCTGAGATGGGGTGTATAGGGGAAGTCAATGCAAAGTTGACCTTCCACATGTCCTGCCCACTGGAAGTTTGTGCTCAATAGGAGTTCCTAATAGGTCTGCACAGAAGGGAAAAGTTTAACTTGTACTTAAGGAGTAGCCCTTTCTTCCTGCCTGTGTAAGCACAAATCCAATGGTCTGGAAATCCCCACGTCCCCATAGGCGGCATGGTGGGGAAGCAGTTTCTATTCAAGCTTACACACTTGCATGCAGAGGAATTTAAAGTGTAAATCTCCTAGTAACACTAGTTGAAGTAATATGAAGTTATAGGACATGAGCCCAGTACTGGTTTGTTAGACACATAATTTTAACTTTTAAATGTAGTTAACACACTACTAAATTACACACATCCAATTTGAGTAGACTAGTATAATGCAGGTTTCTCCAAAGTGTAAATATTATATAACTTCAGGGATAGCTTGATACTAGGCACCATAATTAGGCGTTTACACACTTGCCTTCTTCTCTGAAATCTTGTTGCTACCACTGTGGAGCTGCTCTGGCAAGATATCAGAATTTGTCCCTAAATCTGAGGCTGTGATATCAACAATACACAATAAATCCATGGCTGCTAAGTTTCCTGTAATGTCATGAATGTTACTTCAGTACTTGTATAGTAGAATATTTTGAAAGTTAAGTTAATCACTAAAACTTGCAATTTTTGGTGAAACTTTATTATCCATGGTTCAGTAAAAGAAATATAGTCTTTTGGGGTTTTTGGGGGTGAGGGGAGTAGATTCCTAAAACTTCCACCACCACCCCTCTCCCCCGCTACCCCCCCGCCCCTGCTTTCATAAAAGAGACTTTGAGTTTCATATGCTAGCAACTTCCAGAGTATCCCAAAATGCATTATAAAGCAATGAGTTGGGTACTGGTAGTGCGTAACTGTGTAGGCAGACACAATGACTGTTATGTACTCTATTGCTGGTTTTTTTTAAATCTATATAATAAATTTGACTGTCATAAACTTGGAAATGTAACATTCTGCTAGCAGTCAGAGAATGCTTGATTGAAAATTGGGACTGTACAAGGCATTACTGGACTGTGTATTTTAAAACATAGGTAGCAAGAATCATGGCAATATTAAGGCACAAAAATATATTAAAGAAAATATAAGTCTGATTTAAATCCGTTAAAGCAAGAACATTCAGTGCTACTTTTTCAGCACACTGTGTAGGGATATAGATACATGACTTTCGTTAACATTAAGGAAATACTATCAAGATTGATAGTCCCCAAATGGAACTTAATCAGAAGTAACTTTTTAAAAGTCCTCTTGATCTGGAAGATTCTATGAGCTTTCCAAGAATAAGACTGAAATGTAGATTAAATACCAGTTAGTTTTGTGGGCAGCAAGTCAGCAGCAAAGGTGGAGCATTTGGGTTTTTTCTCAGTTATATGTACATTTGCATCCTTCCACTTTTCCTGTCTGACTGTCCCTGATAGGAAATGTGATCTATTTCCTGACAATTGGGGTTTACATTTGTCCCAAGATTGCAGCAGTTTAACATTTTCCCATACTCCTTACGCTTCTGAAATAATTCTGTAGGCTAGTTCTGCAAGGGAAAATAATGCCTATGCCTGTGCTCATGATAGGCAAGCCATTTGTCCGTTTTTAAGCTGGACAGTCCTGCTTTTTTAAAGTTTGTCCTCGGTCCGGTATAAGACGAAACAAAAAGTGGTTTTGTCCGGTTTCAGATAGTGAATGCCATTTTGAAGAGTGTGCCACCCTGCCCCCACCTGTGTGACATCGCACGTGTGATGTGCGCAAGGTCACATGGGGGGCAGGGCAGGGCACTCTTCAAAATGGTGTCCCCCATCTGTGTGAATATTTTGAAAGTTAAGTTAATCACTAAAACTTGTAATTTTTGGTAAAAAGTTGTATTTCTTTTGCTAAACAGCAGGTGTTGTGGGAGGGGGAGATTCCTAAACATTCCATACACACCCTGTTTTCATAGAAGAGACTTTGGGTTTCATATGTTGGCAACTCTCAGACTATCCAAAAGAGCTTTATAAAGCAATGAGTTGGGGTGCTCCCCAAAGTGTTCCTTCAGCATTAGGAGCAGAATGAAACTGACATAATCCTTGTCATTTTAACAGTATTGCTCCTACTGGAGAGGTAGTGCATGTACAGGGCAGAAGTGCCACAGGCAGGTTCCTCTGCAGCTGCCAGAGGCATTTGAAAAAGGTAAGAATGAGGAAGAAAAGTTAGCTGCTGAAGGCTTTTAGAGGACAGAGGATGCATCTGTGCCTGCATGTAACATAGTGGATTAAGTATCTCACTTTTCAAAGGTACACCTCTACCCCGATATAACGCTGTCCTCGGGAGCCAAAAAATCTTACCACTTTATAGGTGAACTTGCTTTGATCCACCAGAGTGCGCAGCCCCACCCCCTTGGAGCACTGCTTTACCCCGTTATATCCGAATTCGTGTTATATCGGATCGCATTATTTCAGGGTAGAGGTGTAGTTCATTCAGATGTCATTAAATTGGTTTTTAAAATGTGTTCTCTTTTTTCACCAGTGCCATTATACATTGAGGTAGGAATTAAACAAGGAAAAATCAGATCCAAAGCATTTTCACTGCTTAAAAAAATTGGTGACATCTGTCAGAATGTAATGACTATTGTAATGAAAGCATAGCACTTAAAGACTATTAACTCAATACATAAAGGATCACATTGTGACTAGCCTTTATGCAATATGAAGGTGGCAGAGGAGTTTTCAAGGAGCCTCCTTTCTCCAGGCATCCCATATAAGGGTCAGTCACAATCCCAGTCTCTGTATTTGAGGAAGCTCAGGGATTGCTCCCTTTGAGGATAAACACTACTACAAATGGGGTGGGGAGGAGGCAGAACCTGATCCCATTCCCTTTGCATACTGGCATTGGTGAGAGACCTGTCCACCAGGTCTCTATAAAGAGCATGGGATTAGGTCAGTTCCACATAATCCTCAGTGTAGACCTGTACCACCCCCTCACCCACAGGCTCAAAGGTGAGAGGTTTTGTGTGAGCTGACATAGAAAAGAAAACTCTTTGCCCCTTTAAGGATTGTACATACACCCTTCCCTTCCTCATGGGCCTTCTACCTCCTCATGGGCTTGATGAAGGGAGGGGAACCTGTTGACTTCTGCATACCCAAGGGGAGGGGCTTATAAAGTCTTCCGCCTGCCAGGAAGTAAAACACCTTTGGGGATCAGAGAAGGACTGGGTTTTGAGGCCTTGTTGTAGGCATTATGTCTAGTCATCTTTTTGCATCTGCAAAGGAATTTTTCCTTCTCTGCCAGATTGTTCTGGGCAGGGCAGGTTTTCTTGCCTTTCTCTCAGTTGCCTCAGCAGGTGAGCAGATTCGGCTGTAAAATTTCTTTTTGTTGCAATTTGGCAGGTGCCCAGTGCAGCTAATCATTCAGTAGGGGGTCTGGTACCCTCATAAAGTGGAACTGGGTGCAGATTGGGAGAAGGCATCTCTGAAAGGGGAATAGAGTCAGGACTCCTAATGACTGCTACAGCAGAGACAAAACCCTCCCTTAGCCCTTGTATTAGGGGAGGGCAATGGGGTCCCAGAAACAGTGCTGGGGCCAGGTTAATGGGGGGTAGGGGAGGCTGTGATAGCAGCTTCCCACCTTGTGAACGAAGGAGTGGCAGGCAGATAGCAACCCTCCACCAGATGGTATGGATTAGAAATGAGGGATGACCTGCAGTGGGTGAGTTATTGCTGGCTAGTTCCCAGATATGTTGCTTAATAAAGTTGTGGTCTTGTTAACTTCATTCCTGGTGGCTTGTCTTATCTTTCTTTGGTGTCTGGGAACAACACCTGCAAGGCAACATTTGAACCCAAACAGACACCCTCCACTAAGGCTTGGTGTGTAGACTACACAGTTTTGGTTAACCATACAGCATTGCCAATTCTTGTGATTTTCAGCACAAGTCTCAGGATCTTTGATATTTTCCTTAAAGCTTTATAGGTTCATGTGATTGTGTGAGGATCTCAACTGTCGTTTAAAAATAAAAAACCAGCCCTCATTGTTGTAGAGAAAAGCTTGAAAGTATGAAATGAGTTCATCCCAAGTTCTCAAAAAACAGAAGGTAAAGTAAAGGAACTCCAAATTTATTTATTTGTTTAAAAATCAATCCCCAATTTTATTTTATTTTTAAATTAAATTATTTTGTGTATTTTTTTTTTAATTTCTCTTGGACAGAGCCAATGTCTGTCAAGTTTATGCAAATATCAGTCCTCCTTTGTAAAATGAGTTTTATCATGTAAACCCTTTTGACAATTCAATTCCACTAAATATACTGACAGGTGCCGTTATTATTTAAATTTTTTAGCTATCTGCTAAAGATTACATAACATAGACTTTAATTGCATTTTATTATTCTTGTTGTTACACACATTTATAAGAAACCCATCAACCCACCATCTGAGGGCCGAAGTTTGATAGATATATTTATTTATTTAAATTTAATCACATTGTTTCATCACTGGTGTAAAATCAGTGGGAAAAATAAAACTATATAACATTCAGTCATACCTTGATTGGACAATTAAATATTAATAAATAAATAAAGAAGACAGAATCATAGAATCATAGAATATCAGAGTTGGAAGGGACCTCAAGAGGTCATCTAGTCCAACCCCCTGCTCAAAGCAGGACCAATTCCCAGCTAAATCATCCCAGCCAGGGCTTTGTCAAGCCGGGCCTTAAAAACCTCCAAGGAAGGAGACTCCACCACCTCCCTAGGTAACGCATTCCAGTGTTTCACCACCCTCCTAGTGAAATAGTTTTTCCTGATATCCAACCTGGACCTCCCCCACTGCAGCTTGAGACCATTGCTCCTTGTTCTGTCATCTGCCACCACTGAGAACAGCCGAGCTCCATCCTCTTTGGAACCCCCCTTCAGGTAGTTGAAGGCTGCTATCAAATCCCCCCTCATTCTTCTCTTCTGGAGACTAAACAATCCCAGTTCTCTCAGCCTCTCCTCATAAGTCATGTGCTCCAGACCCCTAATCATTTTTGTTGCCCTCCGCTGGACTCTTTCCAATTTTTCCACATCCTTCTTGTAGTGTGGGGACCAAAACTGGACACAGTATTCCAGATGAGGCCTCACCAATGTCAAATAAAGGGGAACGATCACGTTCCTCGATCTGCTGGCAATGCCCCTACTTATACAGCCCAAAATGCCGTTAGCCTTCTTGGCAACAAGAGCACACTGTTGACTCATATCCAGCTTCTCGTCCACTGTGACCCCTAGGTCCTTTTCTGCAGAACTGCTACCTAGCCATTCGGTCCCTAGTCTGTAGCAGTGCATGGGATTCTTCCGTCCTAAGTGCAGGACTCTGCACTTGTCCTTGTTGAACCTCATCAGGTTTTTTTCTGCCCAATCCTCTAATTTGTCTAGGTCCCTCTGTATCCGATCCCTACCCTCTAGTGTATCTACCACGCCTCCTAGTTTAGTGTCATCTGCAAACTTGCTGAGAGTGCAGTCCACACCATCCTCCAGATCATTAATAAAGATATTAAACAAAACCAGCCCCAGGACCGACCCTTGGGGCACTCCACTTGAAACCGGCTGCCAACTAGAGATGGAGGCATTGATCACTACCCGTTGAGCCCGACGATCTAGCCAGCTTTCTATCCACCTTACAGTCCATTCATCCAGCCCATACTTCTTTAACTTGGTGGCAAGAATACTGTGGGAGACAGTATCAAAAGCTTTGCTAAAGTCAAGAAATAACACATCCACTGCTTTCCCCTCATCCACAGAGCCAGTTATCTCATCATAGAAGGCAATTAGGTTAGTCAGGCACGACTTCCCCTTCGTGAATCCATGCTGACTGTTCCTGATCACTTTCCTCTCCTCTAAATGTTTCATAATTGATTCCTTGAGGACCTGCTCCATGATTTTTCCAGGGACTGAGGTGAGGCTGACTGGCCTGTAGTTCCCCGGATCCTCCTCCTTCCCTTTTTTAAAGATGGGCACTACATTAGCCTTTTTCCAATCATCTGGGACCTCCCCCGATCGCCATGAGTTTTCAAAAATAATGGCTAATGGCTCTGCAATCTCACCCGCCAACTCCTTTAGCACCCTCGGATGCAGCGCATCCGGCCCCATGGACTTGTGCACGTCCAGTTTTTCTAAATAGTCCCGAACAACTTCTTTCTCCACAGAGGGTTGGCCACCTTCTCCCCATGCTGTACTGCCCAGTGCAGCAATCTGGGAGCTGACCTTGTGCGTGAAGACAGAGGCAAAAAAATCATTGAGTACATTAGCTTTTTCCACATCCTCGGTCACTAGGTTGCCTCCCTCATTCAGTAAGGGGCCCACACTTTCCTTGATTTTCTTCTTGTTGCTAACATACCTGAAGAAACCCTTCTTGTTACTCTTAACATCTCTTGCTAACTGCAACTCCAAGTGTGATTTGGCCTTCCTGATTTCACTCCTGCACGCCTGAGCAATATTTTTATACTCCTCCCTGGTCATTTGTCCAATCTTCCACTCCTTATAAGCCTCCTTTTTGCGTTTAAGATCAGCAAGGATTACACTGTTTAGCCAAGCTGGTCGCCTGCCATATTTACTATTCTTTCTACACATCGGGATGGTTTGTTCCTGCAACCTCAATAAGGATTCTTTAAAATACAGCCAGCTCTCCTGGACCCCTTTGCCCTTCATGTTATTCTCCCAGGGGATCCTGCCCATCTGTTCCCTGAGGGAGTCAAAGTCTGCTTTTCTGAAGTCCAGGGTCCGTATTCTGCTGCTCTCCTTTCTTCCTTGTGTCAGGATCCTGAACTCGACCATCTCATGGTCACTGCCTCCCAGGTTCCCATCCACTTTTGCTTCCCCTACTAGTTCTTCCCTGTTTGTGAGCAGCAGGTCAAGAAAAGCTTTGCCCCTAGTTGGTTCCTCCAGCACTTGCACCAGGAAATTGTCCCCTACACTTTCCAAAAATTTCCTGGATTGCCTGTGCACCGCTGTATTGCTCTCCCAGCAGATATCAGGGTGATTAAAGTCTCCCATGAGAACCAGGGCCTGTGATCTAGCAACTTCTGCTAGTTGCCAGAAGAAAGCCTTGTCCACCTCGTCCCCCTGGTCTGGTGGTCTATAGCAGACTCCAACCACGACATCACCCTTGTTGCTCACACTTCTCAACTTTATCCAGAGACTCTCAGGTTTTTCTGCAGTATCATACCGGAGCTCTGAGCAGTCATACTCCTCTCTTACATACAACGCAACTCCCCCACCTTTTCTGCCCTGCCTGTCCTTCCTGAACAGTTTATATCCATCCATGACAGTACTCCAGTCATGTGAGTTATCCCACCAAGTCTCTGTTATTCCAATCACATCATAGTTCCCTGACTGTGCCAGGACTTCCAGTTCTCCCTGCTTGTTTCCCAGGCTTCTTGCATTTGTGTATAGGCACTTAAGATAACTCAACGATCGTCCCTCTTTCTCAGCATGAGACAGGAGTCCTCCCCTGTTGCGCTCTCCTGCTTGTGCTTCCTCCCAGGATCCCATTTCCCCACTTACCTCAGGGCTTTGGTCTCCTTCCCCCGGTGAACCTAGTTTAAAGCCCTCCTCACTAGGTTAGCCAGCCTGCTGGCGAAGATGCTCTTCCCTCTCTTCGTTAGGTGGAGCCCGTCTCTGCCTAGCACTCCTTCTTCTTGGAAGGCCATCCCATGGTCGAAGAATCCAAAGCCTTCTCTCCGACACCACCTGCGTAGCCATTCGTTGACTTCCACGATTCGACGGTCTCTACCCCGGCCTTTTCCTTGCACAGGGAGGATGGACGAGAACACTACTTGGGCCTCAAACTCCTTTATCCTTCTTCCCAGAGCCACGTAGTCTGCAGTGATCCGCTCAAGGTCATTCTTGGCAGTATCATTGGTGCCCACGTGGAGAAGCAGGAAGGGGTAGCGATCCGAGGGCTTGATGAGTCTCGGCAGTCTCTCCGTCACATCGTGTATCCTAGCTCCTGGCAAGCAGCAGACCTCTCGGTTTTCCCGGTCAGGGCGGCAGATAGATGACTCAGTCCCCCTGAGGAGGGAGTCCCCGACCACCACCACCCTCCTCCTCCTCTTGGGAGTGGTGGTCGTGGAACCCCCATCCCTAGGACAGTGCATCTTTTGCCTTCCAATCGGTGGAGTCTCCTTCAGCTCCCTTCCCTCAGATGGGCCATCTAGTCCACTCTCCGCATTAGCACCTGTAGAGAGAACATGGAAACGATTCCTCACCTGCATCTCCATTGCTGGTGCATGGACGCTCCTCTTTCTTCTTCTGGAGGTCACATGCTGCCAAACCTCCTCACACTCCTTCTGTCCCTGCTGCGCCTGCTCTGAATCTTCAGAACATTGTGGCCGTAGAAGCATCTCCTGACGTCTGTCCAGGAAATCTTCATTTTCCCTTATGCAACGCAGAGTTGATACTTGTTTCTCCAGCCCTCGAACCTTCTCCTCCAATATGGAGACCAGCTTGCACTTTGTGCAGACAAAGTCGCTTCTGTCCTGTGGAAGAAAGACAAACATGGCACAACCTGTGCAGGTTACAACAGCTGATCGCTCACCTTCCATATCACCGTCCTCTTAGGAGCTTCCTCAACTGTTGCAGGAACTACTCGGAGAAACCTGCAGATGAAAGCCTCAGTGCGCTCTCCCTAGGCGAACTCCCAGGCAAACTCCCGCTGTTAGCCTCTGCTGTTTGCCGCTCAGCTGGTTCGCTGCTGACTGCCCTTATATACCAGTCAGGCCCACTCAAGGCCCAGCTGGAACAAAGCACTCCCAATTCACACTTTTCAAACAAACAAGCAAGCAATCAAGCACACGGTCAAACTGACCAACTGTCCCAGCAGCAGACACTCAGATACTCACCAACACAGCCCCCCTAATGCAGCACTTAGCGTACCTCCTCTCGGACAGCTCCCAGGCAAACTCCCGCTGTTAGCCTCTGCTGTTCGCCGCTCAGCTGGTTCGCTGCTGACTGCCCTTATATACCAGTCAGGCCCACTCAAGGCCCAGCTGGAACAAAGCACTCCCAATTCACACTTTTCAAACAAACAAGCAAGCAATCAAGCACACGGTCAAACTGACCAACTGTCCCAGCAGCAGACACTCAGATACTCACCAACACAGCCCCCCTAATGCAGCACTTAGCGTACCTCCTCTCGGACAGCTCCCAGGCAAACTCCCGCTGTTAGCCTCTGCTGTTCGCCGCAGAGAAAATATCCACTTGATATCAATTGATTAACAGATTTACAGATTTTTTTGCCTCCTTTATATCCATGAACAGTGAGAGCTGTCAACTTTCTTTTATATATAAATTTGTACTAGTTATGCTTTTGGAAGTTTGAAAATGAAGTTTCTTTCCATACTGAATTTTACCTCTACAGACGCCCCCCGGGTTACACAAACCCGGGTTATGCAGATCTGCACTTACGTAAAAAGTTCCGTAAGCTAGAAATGCAAGTTTTTTTTGTTTTTGTTTTGTTTTGTTTTATTTTATTTTATTTTACTTGTTGTTTTGTTTTTTGTGTAATGGTTGGGTGTACTTTTCCAACTTACGCAAAATTCGAGTTATGCAAGGCGTTCTGGAACAGAATGCTTGTGTAAGTCGGGGAGCGTCTGTATTTAATAATAGTCACTGATTTCCCCCCTTCCCACCCCCGTGTTTTTAATAGAACAGTAGAATCTGCTTCCACAGCATGTGCACACAATGGCATCATTAATGAATTAATCAGGAAGGTAATTAATATTTAATTGCTTCTGAAGAACATTACTCATACATTGGATATTTCGTTTATATGTACAACAGACTGACACATTTATTTTCTATTATGGAACCATAAGAGTGAATCCATAGTTAATTTCAAATGTGTTGTATTTGCTAGATCTCAATCAGGACTCTTGCATCGGTTTTATTGAGTTATGCTGGGTTAATAGAAATGATATTTGCTATAGAAAAAATAAACTTCTGGAAACTATGCAAAATCTCCACAAATTTATCTTCATGAGTAGTTCTGTAAAAATAACACATGCTGTAGGCATAACTTGCTGGTTTGGAAACTCCTTCCCTACAAATGTTTCAGTCCCAGCCTGCAGGTGTTCCTGGAGTGTTTGTAAGATTTATAGGGACTCCTGAATAATTTACAAACTTCAGGGAACTAGCAAGAACACTCGGGCAGGATTCCTGCAGATTGACAAGTACTATAGGAAGAGTGAGCAAACTAGGTGACGGCCAAATCTCCTCCTTATAAGCTTCAGAGATGTCCCAGGTTCACCTGCTCTTTTTCTCCAAATTGTAGTGACTCCTTCTACATCAAGTTTTCATTCAATAAAGAAGAGGGGGAGAAAGACCCTCAAGAAATCCCCAAACAAAAATGGAATTACAGTTGTAAATAGTTTTAATTTAAAACAGCATTATGAGATTGTTGTAGACATAATGCAAAACGCATGTAAAAATTACAAAGTTCTGATTTAGGGTTTAAAATACAATGCTTCATTTTTTTAACGTAACTCCAAATTTCCCAACAGAGTCAGCAATTTAGAAGTGTGTAATTCGAGTTCAAAACACTTAAATATCGGAAAATCTAGAAATACTCATTTAAGATTCCAGTATAAGCTTTAATGCAGTCCTCCTACCCTCTACCCCCAATACACCACCTATAAGCCAAAAACTTCCACTCTGCCAGAGAAAGTGCTATAGACTCACCTGTAAACTGACCATGGAAAAAGTCTCCTCTGCTGCAAAAGGCAGTTAATTTACTATTTTATGCCTCCATCGGTTGGAACAGCCTGAGGATGCTCTACCATAAATGGAGTGAGAAATCTCTGTTTTTACCAGATACATTTTAAGCCGAGCTAACTGTCTCACTGCTAATTCACTGACTCCCCACTTGGAAAGGCAACTCCCATCTTTTCATGTGCTGTAATATTTATACTGCTTACTGTATTTTTCACTCCATGCATCTGATGAAGTGGGTTTTAGCCCACGAAAGCTTATGCCCAAATAAATTCGTTAGTCTCTAAGGTGCCACAAGGACTCCTCGTTGTTTTTGCTGATACAGACTAAGACGGCTACCACTCTGATTTGAAAAAGGGAGTATGACTTCCTCCCATAAATCAAGAGGATTTGCCCATTGGATTTTGCCTGAGTAAGGAACTAGTGTGTTGAGAAAGATACAATTACAGTACAAAAGAGGGTTTTCCATCTTTTTCAGAAAAACATGAATAGTAACAAAATGTTCATAGTATCATTGACACAGTAGTCAGATAAAAGTTCACAAGGTTGAAAATCAGACTCATACATACAGGTTCACGTAACTAACCTTTCAAGCCAAAGAAATCCCTTCTTCACCTAAATGTGAAGGTATTTTAATCTTGCCAGTATTAATGACTTGATTGGATGTAATGATCTGTACCAAAATAGTTAAGGAAAGCTATAATAATGTTTCTGTTTAATTTCTTCACAGGTGTGCTAGCCCTCTGATATCTCAAAATGCCATTAGTGAAAAGAAACATAGACCCCAGGCACCTGTGTCACACAGCACTGCCCAGAGGCATCAAGAATGAACTGGAATGTGTCACCAATATCTCCTTGGCAAATATAATTAGACAACTGAGTAGTCTAAGTAAGTACATTGTACTATTAACTTTACAATTCATTTCAAACTAAAATGTCTTTTGCTTACAGTTTTTATAGATGAAACAGAACCACATTTTCAAATTTAAAATGAAACAAAAAAGCCTTATTTCTCTATCAACCTTGTATTACACAAACTACTCTGAACCTTATGTTTTCTTTTGTTATCTTGTAAATTAATTTAGTGCTCATGAAAGGTGCTGACTGACAGTTCTGGAGACGTAAGCCTCCACAAAACAGGTAGATAACAGGCAAAGAGCACTCTTGGCTTTTCCAAATTTACAATGTCAGTGTTTCTGTCTTAACATTACTGACTGAGTGAACAGTAAAGTTAGCATCAGAAATGAACAGCACAGTTAGCATGCTTGAAAATATAGCTGTCGTGTTGAGGAGCAGTTTCTTCTGCCTCTATCATCCCAACCACCTTTCATCATTTCCTCCCCCTTATTGATTTCCACTTTATACTTGTTCTCCCCCCCTCCTACTGGGAATTGTGCCCCTTCAAGGGGCAAAAAATTCTGGAAACATGATATCAAGAATAAGGAAGGCATAGGACTCACAGGGATAGCTCAGTGGTTTGAGCATTAGCCTGCTAAACCCAGGGTTGTGAGTTCAATCCTTGAGGGAGCCACTTAGGGATCTGGGGCAAAATCAGTACTTGGTCCTGCTAGTGAAGGCAGGGGGCTGGACTTGATGACCTTTCAAGGTCCCTTCCAGTTCTAGGAGATAGGATATCTCCACTAATTTATTATTATTTATAATTATTATTTATAAGAATTATGGACCCTCATACCTGCTCCTGTTGTAGTCAGTGATTATTTTATCATTGACTTCAGTGAGAACAAGATTGGGCTAAAAAGGATCTTTCCCAGTAACAACCCTCAAAGGTATTCAGCTATATGGCACTACAGTTAGTCAAAGATAACAGTAAGACATGGCCTTCTAGCCATATAAGTCAGTATTGGCTAACCAAAAGCAATTTTTGAGTAAGTTATATGACATAATTGGACTTATGTTAAAGTGTAATTATGCTATGGCCTTAATGTATGGTTTGTTAGCACTTACTGTCAGCTTCAAGCCTATCAGTCACCTAATTATAACAGTATTACACAATAACAAACACTCTGGATTATGTTGTGATCATTAAGAAAATCTCTGGTAAAAAGGAGTTCAGGAGAGTTGGCAGATTCTCAAAGAGATAATATTAAGGCCCAACAACAAACTAATCTGATGTGAAGGAAAGATAGAAAGAATTATGCGATTTGAAGAGAAACCAGAGTATAGGCTAATATAACTCCATTAGAAGCTCTTTAATAACCTGAAAGTAAAAAAGCAATCCTACAAAAGGTGGAAACATGAACAAATGGCTACAGTTGAGTACAAAAGAATAATACAATCATGAAGGGACAAAATGAGAAAATCTAAGATACAAAGCAAAGGACATAATGTAACTCACACACCTTCTGGGTGTGGTGTTCTGTCCCATCTAGTGGCACTCAGACCACTTAGAGAGAGAGTTAAATGAGTCTGCTCTACAGCCTTAGCTAACAGCCTTTTGGCTCCAGAGGTCCCCAGTTCGATCCCGCCTGCTGCCATAAGAAGAGGTTCTATAAATACATTAAGAGCAAGAGAAAGACATAGGGAAGTGTTGGCCCCCTACTTAGAGGGAAAGGAGAGCTAATAATGGATGATATTAAGAAGGCTGAGGTGTTCAATGCCTACTTCGCTTCAGAATTCACTTAAGGGTACTTAAGGAACTAGCCAAAGCAATCTTGGAACTGTTAGTGATTATCTTCGAGAACTCTCAGAGGATAGGCGGGGTCCCAGAGAACTGGAGAAGGACAAACACAGTACCTATCTTTAAAAAGGGCAACAAAGAGGACCCAGGGAATGATAGACCAGTCAGCCTACCTTCAATACCTGGAAAGATACTGGAACAAATCATTAAACAATCAATTTATAAGTACCTAGAGGATAATAGGGTAATAGGTAATAGCCAACATGGATTTGTCAAGAACAAATCCTGCCAAACCAGCCTAATTTTCTTCTTTGACAAGGTTACTGGCCTAGTGGCTGTGGGAAAGCAGTAGATGTATGTCCTTTTTAATAAGGATTTTGACACAGTCCCACATGATATTCTCATAAGCAAACTAGGGAAATTCGATCTAGATGAAATTATTATAAGATGGGTGCATAACTGGTTGAAAAACCATATCCAGAGTAGTTATCAATGATTTGCTGTCAAACTGAGAGAATCTAGTGGGATCCCACAGGGGTCCGTCTTGGGTTCAGAGCAGTTCATTATTTTCATTAGTGACTTGGATAATGGAGTAGAGAGTACACTTATAAAAATTACAGGTGACACCATGCCGGAAGAGGTTGCAAGCACTTTGGAGAACTGGATTAGAATTCCCCAAAATGACTTGACAAATTGGAGAATTGGTCTGAAACCTCCAAAATAAAATTCAAGAAAGAGAAGTGCAAAGTACTGCACCTAGGAAGAAAAAATCAAAAACACAACTACAAAATGGGGAATAACTGGCTAGGCAGTAGCACTAATGAAAAGGATCTTGGGGTTATAATGGATCACTAATTGAATATGAGCCAACAGTGTGATGCAGTTATGAAAAAGGCTAATGCCATTCTGGGATGTATTAACAGGAGTGTCATATGTAAGACATGGGAGGTGATTGTCCCACTCTGCTTGGTGCTTGTGAGGCCTCAGTTGGAGTACTGTGTCGAGGTCCAGGCACCACACTTTAAGACAAATATGGATAAATTGGAGAGAATCTAGAGGAGAGCAACAAAAATGATAAATGGTTTAGAAAACCTGACCATGAGGAGAGGTTAGAAAAATGGGCACATTTAGTCTTGAAAAAAGATGACTGAAGAGGAGACCTGATAACAATCTTCATATATCTTAAGGGCTGTTATAAGGAGGGTGGTGATCGATTGTTTTCTATGTTCACAGAAGATTGGACAAGAATTAATTGGCTTAATCTGTAGCACAGCAGATTTAGGTAAGGTATTAAGGAAATCTTTCCAAATATACACCTCTACCCCCGAAATAATGCGGCCCGATATAACATGAATTCGGATATAACGCGGTAAAGCAGCGCTCGGGGGGCGGGGGGGCAGGGCTGCGCACTCTGGCGGATCAAAGCAAGTTCAATATAATGCAGTTTCACCTATAACACAGTAAGATTTTTTTGCTCCTGACGACAGCGTTATATCGGGGTAGAGGGGTACTGACAGTTAAGTTTTGGAATAAGCTTCCAAAGGAGGTTATGGAATCACCATCAGATTAGACAGACACTTGTCAGGGGTTCATGGCTCAGTGCAAGGGGATGGAATACATTATTTGTTGAGGTCACTGTGACAGTCCCCCCCCATAAGGCTTTATGGAATATGCTTATGAATGTATATATGACATAACTAGAATATGTTTTGTGCTACATATGCCATGTAACATATCTCTGTAAAGGTTATGATCTACTGAATCTATTAATCCTATTTGTATGTATGTATCATTTTTGTACTTGAAGTTAGGAGTATTGGCTGTATACTTTCTTGATTTTAACTAGCCTAGTAGAGAACTTGGTCAGCTTCTTGGGAAAAGTGCAAATTAAGTGCCCAATCAAAAACAACTTAAGCCAACAATGAATTCAAAGACGCCAATCCACATCTGAACCTTCCCAGGAATGTGACTTGGCTGATAAAAACTGAGTCATGCATGGACATGTGGCTTGCCCATGTGACTCCATAACTCCATCTTGGAGCTGGACTTTGCATAGGAGTGAAGAAGGGGGTATCCACCTACAAGAGAAAGTCTATTTAAACCCCTGGGAGACCCCTCCATTTTGTCTTCAGCTGGCTAAAGAGATAGCCTCTCCACCCCCAAGGATACCTGAAAGAAACTGGAACAAAGGACAGTAACTGCAGGGGGGGTGAGTGATTGCTGGATCCAGACTGGCAGGAGACTAGTCTGTAAAAGGAAGCTTACTGGAACTGGTGAGGTTTTATTTGTATTCAGTTTCTTAGACATAGATTTGCATGTTCTATTTTATTTTACTTGGTAATTCACTTTGTTCTGTCTGTTACTACTTGGAACCACTTAAATCCTACTTTCGGTATTTAATAAAATCACTTTTTACTTATTAATTAACTCAGAGTATCTATTAATACCAGGGGGTGGGGGCAAACAGCTGTGCATATCTCTCTATCAGTGTTATAGAGGGCGAACAATTTATGAGTTTACCCTGTATAAGCTTTATACAGGGTAAAACAGATGTATTTGGGGTTTGGACCCAATTGGGAGTTGGACATCTGAGTGTTAAAGACAGGAACACTTCTGTAAGTTGCTTTCAGTCAAGCTTACAGCTGTTAGGGAACATGGTTCAGACCTTGGGTCTGGGTTTGCAGCAGGCTAGCGGGTCTGGCTCAAACCAGGCAGGGCACTGAAGTCCTAAGCTGCCAGGGCAGGAAAGCAGAGGCAGTAGTAGTCCTGGCACATCGGTTGGCAGCCCCCAAGGGGGCTGATCCAACCTGTCACAGTCACGTCCATCCCTACATTTCTATGATTAAGGGAAAAGATTGTTGTTTTGTAAAGAATGTGTAATTTCTAAAATGTAATTATAATATAACTACTTTGAATTACTACTTTGTAGTATAATTAAAGGCAGAGGAATAAATAGCATTAAAGATAATAAGCAATGAAGATTTTTTTTGCACACTCATTCATTTTTTCTATATTTATTTTAAATGAATGAGTACTTCACAAGGTTTAGAACCCTACAGGAGCCTTTCTGAAAAGGCTGTCTTTTCCCTGGAGCCATAGTAACGTTAAACGCCTGACAAGTGAACCAATGTGGCACTAGTTTGAACTGCCAGTATTGTAAGTGCTTTTTAACCACTAGGACACTAACATTTTCCAGACTGCCAGCCCAATGAATGCTAAAGAAGGCATACATATATATTCATATTCTCAAAAGGATAAAGGGCTTTCAGCTCCATCACGATTATTGAACCTGAGATACATTTTCTATAGCATTTAATTTTTCAATGAAATTAAAATGTATCTGTTTTTTCCACTATTCTAATTTGGCCTTTTGGTTGCACAGTAATATGACAGACAGTAATGGGGCTGATGATTTCTAAGCAGTCTTGTTGTGGCTTTTAAAAAGTAAAATTTTGCTATTTGTACTCCTTTTTCTTCCTCTTGGAGGAGGATTCCAGACAACCAGTCTGATTTTACCAGGAAGCAAGGAGGCAAAGACTAGGGAAAGGCCAAGGATATATAAAGCAAACTCCTCTTCCCTTACTTTAGACTTTTCAGTGTGCTTTGCTTTCTCTCCTGGAAGTATAGAGCCTCAGCTCTTCGAATGCAGTTCTTTTACCTCTAGCATAGTGGTCAACAACCCATTGATTGCGATCGACTGGTCGATCCTGGGGACTCTCCCAGTCGATTGCCATCTCCGGCCATTGCGGTGCAGTGGGGCTGCCTGATGCTAAAGGCAGGCTCCCTGCCTGACGCGGTCCCATGCTGCTCCTGGAAGTGGCCAGCATGCCTCCGTAGTCCCGGGGGTCTCCCTGTGCTGCTCCTGCCTGCAAGCACTGCCCCCGCAGCTCCCATTGACCGGGAACGGGGAACTGTGGCCAATGGGACCTTTGGGGCAGTGCCTACAGAGAGGGGCAGCGCGAACAGCCACGTGCCCCCACTCCCCCCGCCCCCAGAGTCTGCAGGGGTGTGTTGGCCCCTTCTGGGAGTGGTGTGGGGCCGTGGCAGACAGGGAGCCTGCCTTAGGCTTGCTGCGCTGCTGACTGAGATAAGTGCCTCCCTGTGGAAGCCGCACCCCTCAGCCCTGAACCCCTCCTGGAGCCAGCACCCCAAGCCCCCTCCTGCACCCCAAGCCCCAGCCCTGAGCCCCCTCCCAGAACCAGCAGCACCCCATATCCCCTCCTGCATCCCAAGCCCCTGCCCCAGCCCTGACTGCCCTCTCAGAGCCAGCACCCTGTACCCTCTCCTGCATCCCAGCCTCAGCCCTGACCCCCCTCCCAGAGTCAGCACCCAGGCTTAGCCCAGAGCCACCTCCCACACTGCGAACCCCTCGGCCCCAGCCTAGAGCCTGCACCCCCTCCCAACCTCCTGCCCCAGTCCAGTGAAGGTGGGGGAGAGCAAGTGACGGAGAGACGGGGGATGGAGTGAGTGGGGCAGGGCTTTGGGGAAGGGGCGAGGTAGATCCTGGGTTGCCCTTACATTCAAAAAGTGATTTGGGGCACAAAAAGGTTGGAGACCAATTCTCTAGCTCTTCCTCAAGGAGATTAGAAGAGAAGAGCAAGGACAACTTCAAGAAAAGGGAGAGGAAGAAGAGAGATAAGACTAGGAAGGACCCAACTAAGAAGGCCAAACAGAGTATTGTCCGGTGACCTTAGACTGTGCATGTTCAGTGCCAAAAAGAATCTTGAAGAGTATCCACCAGACATTCCTATCCTGATTATGCAGGCCCATGTGGCAGGTAGACTATCAGAGAGAACCCTTCAGATGATCTTGCAAGCTCCTGTTCTTCAGATGATTGCAGCTGGCTGCTGGCTGTTCTGGTGCCACAGCGGCCCCTGATGGGTGAAGGACAGAACTGCAGCACTTCTCGGGCAGAATGTATTTTCTGTGGGGAAAAAAATTCTGCACCGAATATGAATTCTGCATGTGTACAGTGGTACAGAATTCCCCCAGGAGTAATGGCTTTATACTTCCATGTAAAGGAGCCCATGGTCCTGTTGACTGTCTACCCATATCTTTCCTCTGTTCTTGAGAACAGACTACACGCTCTGGATGCTGAGAGAGCCATTGCAGAGACAAGAAACTCTATTATAAAATTCAAGGTGGTTCTTCGAGTGCTTGCTCATGTCTATTTCAATTAGGTGTGCATGTGCCACGTTCACGATCGTCGGAAGATTTTTACCCTAGCAACACTCGGTGAGTCGGCTGAGGCGCCCTCTGGAGTGGCGCTTTTATGGCACCAGATATATACCCCAGTCGGCCCAGTGCCCCCTCAGTTCATTCTTACTGCCCATGACAGTCGTTGGAACTGTGGAGCGCAGCTTAGCTGAACTCCACTTCCCTAGCTTCTAGTGTAACATTCGTTTATAAATCATTTTAAAAGTAGTTGTTATTAGTTCTTTAGTAGTAGTTAATAATTATTGTTCTTAGTGTAAATAATAGTTTGGAGTAAGGGGCTTCTCCCCTTCCCTCCCTAGGCAAGGCTGATGCCTAGGTCTCTGGGTTTCAAACCGTGAAAGGCCTGCCTTAAACCGATGCCTATGGGAGACCTCCACGACTCCTCTTTGAAGTGCTTGGGGGAATCCCATCAATCCGATAAGTGCCGCATTTGTAAGGCATTGAAGCCTTGGACTAAAAAGGAGCAGGACTTTCGCTTGAAATAGCTCCTTATGGAAGCGGCACTTAGCCTGATGTCCTCGGCTCCGCGCCAAGACCCGGTGCCGACCTCGTCGGCTTGAAGCTAGCCTGCGGCACCAGAAGGTTCAGCACCATGTCTGGACACCGGCAAAGACTCCTGGCACCGGACGTCTCCGGCACCTCTACCAGCACAGCACCGCTCACTGTCTCCGGGACTGAAGAAGCAGCATAAACAACCTGCTGCTCCCTTGCAATTGCCGGCACCACCTGTGCCTCACTCGGAGCCGCGTCCCATGTTGGACTATCCCGCAAACGCACCAACCCCGGTACCGTTGACTCTGGCGCCACAAGGGCCGTCAAGTCCAGTGCATGTAAGCTCCCCGGTGCGTACCATGGTCAAGTTTGGGCTGCCATCCACTCCGGAGACTTTCTCCACGGCACGTGACCTGATTGCGCTCACCGAGCCGAGACAGCCGCAACCTTAGGTACGACCGGTACGGGCTGTTCGCTCAAAAGGAAAGCCCTCCATGCTGCATCCTCTGTCGCAGAGTGAGATAGGACGGCCTCGGTCCCAGTCACGGTCCCAAGCCAGACGCTGGTCTCATTGACGGCACCCCTCGCAGTCCCGGCACCGATTACCATCTTGGCGCCGGTTGCACTTGTGGCGCCGCTCCGCCTTGTCTCGCGAATATCTTCTTCTCGGAACGGTCGGTACCGATCCAGCTCCCGGCACTGATCCAGACGCCGGTCCGAGCGCCGATCTACTCTGAATCGATCCCGGCATCGTTCCGCCCATAGATCTTCGTCGAGGTCCAGATCTGCCTCCCAGCACCGATATGACTGCCGGTCCCAATCAGTTTTGCGGTACCGCTCAAGACCACGGCGCCGTCCTTGAAACAGCAGGGTCTAGCAGTTTCATCCATCAGAGTACACCTAGCGTCTTGGTCTTCTCCAGTCCCATGGTTCCTCAAGGGATTAGAACGTCTGTACCCGCAAATTCGGCATCCGGCCCCTACATGGGACCTCAACCTGGTCCTATCCAGACTCATGGGTGCCTTTCCTGGAAGACAGCCTTCCTCGTAGCTATCATCTCGGCGAGACATGTGTCAGAGCTTAGAGCCCTCACGTCAGACCCACCGTATATGGTGTTCCGTAAGGACAAAGTACAGCTGCGACCACACCCTGCCTTCCTTCCTAATGTGGTGCCTGCCTTCCATGTCAACCAAGTCATCTTCCTCCTAGTCTTCTATCCGAAGCCGCATGCTTCTCAACGAGAACAACAGCTGCACTCCCTAGACGTTCGCAGGGCCTTCGCCTTTTACATCGAACGAACGAAAACTTTTAGGAGTACGACCCAGCTGTTCGTAGCTGTGGCAGACTGGATGAAGGGCCTTCCGGTCTAAACCCAGCGCATCTCGTCCTGGATCACATCATGCATCCGTGCGTACTATGACTTAGCTGGTGTCTCAACTACGCACCCTAATGCCCACTCCACTCGGGCTCAAGCTTCGTCCTCCGCCTTCCTGGCTCATGTTCCCATACAGGAGATATGTAGGGCAGCAACTTGGTCATCGGTGCATACCTTTGCTTCCCACTATGCGATCGTCCAGCAGTCAAGGGGTGACACGGCATTTGGCTCAGCGGTTCTGCACTCCGCGACATCTCACTGCGACCCCACCGCCTAGGTAAGGCTTGGGAGTAACCTAATTGGAATCGATATGAGCAAGCACTCGAAGAAGAAAAGACGGTTACTCATCTTTGTAACTGTTGTTCTTCGAGATGTGTTGCTTAAATCCATTCCAAACCCACCCTCCTTCCCCTCTGTTGGAGTAGCCGACAAGAAGGAACTGAGGGGGCACTGGGCCGGCTGGGGTATATATCCAGTGCCGTAAAGGCGCCACTCCGACCCACCCAAGTGTTGCTAGGGTAAAAATCTTCCGCCAATTGTGCCTGCGGCACACACACACGCCTAATTGGAATGGATATGAGCAACACATCTCAAAGAACAACGGTTACAAAGGTGAGTAACCATCTTTTTCAGTACTTTAAATTAAACTGATGTGTATTGTGGTTTTGGTTAGATAATTTATGTATAGTTTTGTTCTGAGTTCATATAGATATTACAAAGGAAGCAAAGAGACATAAAGCTAAATAAAGATAAGATACAAGAGGTGTTTGATGACATTATAACATGAGAGCAAATCTGTTGTTCTGTTGGTTTTAATAAAGCATTTTTATTGAAAAAATTAGAAGTAAGAAGAGAGAAAAACAGCAACAATTGAGAAATTAGGATGATATGTATGTAATTCTCTGCTTGGGACAATTCTCAAAAGAAACTGAAACAGGGCTAGAGCCCTATTTGCTCTAGCACATCAGTCACTGCAGTGATGTTAGTAATGGTAATGGCAAACAGCAACAAAACAAAAAGCCCAGGATAAATTTGTGCAGCACATTATCACAAGTTTTCAGTACACAAAGTCCTGCCATGAACCAGACCACGTGTCAGCTTATGTTTCTAGCAGGTGGTTCTCCTGTCACATAATAATCCAGAAATTGTCATCATGATATTTCCAAAAATAATTTGGCTGATGTCCCAGCAGTTGTAGGAGCAATGGGTAGCAGACTATAGATCTTTCTTTATCTTTTTCACATATTGTCATCGGAAAGGTAATGTCCATGATACATGCTGTGGTATAACAGTAAGCTACTGAACAGGCTAGTGGAGGCTTTTTGATGATCCACTTCTGCTTTTTGTGTATATACATAGAGAACACAATTGCCCACTGAAACTCTGTGGACAAATGTGCAATAACACCTATTTTGTGTTTTTTTTTTTTTTATATATCTTCTATTTAAAGGAAGTCTTGTGACCCATGTAGTTCTTGAAATATTTTCCTTAAAGAAAGGTAAATGCCATCCTGCATCCGTGTAAAATAAAATTAGAAAAAACAATTATTATTTTACTTTGGATCCTTAGCAGCTTATGCAACGTGCAGCTAAGCTGGTTATATTAGTCTGACAGGCCTCACTGGCTAGTAAGCCTTAACCAGGAACTCTCGGGAACCAGGAACTCTTGAGTTCAAATCCCAGCTCTTCCACTAACTCACTCTGTGGCTGTGGGCAAACTAGTCTTGTGGCATCTATTTCCTCATCTGTAAATACATAATTTTCTGTCTCAGTGTGTTGTGGGGATCCATTTGTTAATGTTTTTCATAAAATTACTATATGTTAGTCTGAATATACTTGTGCATGGGCACGTTTTCATTGCATGACTACATTAGCCACTTCAGGTTCCATAAGACTAGAGATGGCTCCACCAGTGGAGTGTGCTAGTGTAGTTCCCATTCAAAGAGTACCTCGTGCTGATGTGGTGGTATGTACTGAAAGATCCTTCTGCTGTTTGAGATATGTTGAAAGAGTCGCATCTTCATGCCTTCCCTCATAACACTGCTTACACTTAGAATTTGCTTCCCATTTCTAAGCACAAAGCTGCCTCCTTCCGCTTTGTCATGACTTTTTCAGAAAGACTTTCTCTGTTGATCTTCTTAGACTGGGCACCTATTTCTTTTTACTTTTATATAATGTGTGTTTGAATACAACTGTTAGCTGGTGTAAGCTCCTTGAGGCAGGACCTTGTTTAAGTATTCTCGTAAAACATCGTAGGAAGGCGGTGTTTAAATATTAATATTAGTCCCTGTGATATTGCTTCCTGGATTTTTGAATGTATTTTGGTTGTCCATTTGGGAGAATTATGAGGATATGAACTGACCCAGAAGACAGACCAGCTTAGGAGGTACTCCCCTGAACCCTTGTGTACAGTGCTGTTCAAGTCAAAGATCTTTACATTTTCTCTTAATTATGAGCAGACAACCTTTTAGTTAGCATATTATGATCTATGATATTTACTCTGCTCCTTGTGTCTCAGTACAGGTATTGTATCCTACAGTTGCGCAGGTGATCCCTAGAAGAATGATATTTAGTAGTAATCTGTTTGAGAACTGTAGGGTGAGTTTCCACTTGATTGTGGGCCTCAAGTCAGTAAGGTCTTGGGGAAATAGGTTTAGTTTGCATTGAGACTGACCATGGTTCTTCGCATATAATTTGAATGAATGGATTTGCTGATCAATTAAAGAGATGCCTTGGTTTTGACATCTTTGAGTCTAAGCATCAACCTTTTGCGTTTTTTCCCTCCACTATGGAAGTTTGTAAATCAGATCTTATTTATGAGCCCACTGGGCTATTTGGGGCCTTTATGCGCTGAAAACTGGGTTTTGATGATAGTAGCCCTTTGGGCCCTCATTTAACAACTTTAGTATTTAGCAAGTGTTTTAACTTTTAAATAAACTTTTTTAGCTGGCCTTTTCTTTTGTCAGATTGAGTTGGAGAACTAATAAGTTTGAGTGTGTTTGTCTTTTGTGTTGGGTAAAAATTATCCTTATTTGCATTTTTTTTTTGAGGGAAGTTGATTTTGTTAATCTAGAATTAATTCCTAGATACAAGAGGCTCACCTGAATTGGCTCTCACACTTTAAGAACTTGTCTTTAGATTTTGGGGTGCTTGTTTTATTTTATCATTTGGAACCATATGATTTCTTTGGGTTGTTTTCTTATGATTCAGCCTAGTTCAGGTATTACAGAAATGGTTTCCTCATGGGTTTATACAATAATGTGTAGGATGAGAGGAAAAGCATTATAAGGTGAAGTTATTTACCAGTGTTTTATTTGCCATAGTTGTCATCTTCCCCCATAAAAATTCCCAGTCCCCTGTGTAGTTCATTTGGGTGGTTGGTTTTAATTGATTAGCTTGGGAAATTTCTTGGCATCAGGAAGAAATGGAAGTGGGAGGGCAAAAATATCTATATGTCTACTTTGAGTGAAAATCCTTTCTCCCTGGTTTATGGAGCTGTATCTGTGTGCGCGTGTGTGCGCGTGTGTGTGCGTGCGTGTGTGTGTGTGTGTAACATACAGAATTGCCAGTAAGTAATGTTTCTTTTTCTACCTATTTCTTGCGCGCGCTCTCTCTCTCTCCTTTTCTCGGCTTCTGTAACTTGATAAAAGAATCTATCATTTGGCAGCTCTTCTTACTACCTTAGCAACAGTAGCTCTCTGGACACCAGCAGCTGTTGTTTCAGCTTCCTAAGCACTCTTCTCTGTATTACTTGCTTTCTGATTGCATCTATACAAGAAAATTGCATATCCATGGTGCAGCTGAATTGACATTAACAGTGGTGCAAAGTTACCATAGACCAGGCTCAGGCATGAAACACAGCTGCTATCACCTGTGTAGTTGCACCATTGTTAGAAAGTGTGTATCCAATTTTCTTGTGTAGCTGCAACCTCTGTGTTTCTTTCACAACTGCCAGTCAGGCTTACTTTTCTTTTAACTAAGCTGCCCCTAGTATACAGTGACCATATGCCACATGAGAAATTCAGCTCTCTACTTCCATCCGGGTGGATAAAAATCAATGAATTTTTTAAAAAATCAAAAAAATTAGATGTTTTTAATTTAAATCGGATTTTTTTGATAAAATGCTTTTTGAGGGAAAAAATCTATCTAAAGATTGATTTATAATGTATCTTAATTAAAACTAAGATATCTCATCATGGAATAGGGATTATAAATTCTAATTCTATAGTATGAGACATTATATTCATGTAATGTTTAAGAAAACTTTTGTAAATGAGTTCCAATAGTTCATGGATTAGGGACCCAATCTTATGGTGTTCCACAGGCTTCTGTATACATTATTTAGGTTAATCTTTCTATCTACCCAATGGGATTCAGTGCTCAGTCTAGAAGATACCATCAGAGATGCTTAGTTTTGCAGTTCTCAAACTGTGGATTTGTGTCTCTAGAGATAATGTGCTTGTTAACAGAAAAAATGTTTGTAAATAAATAAATAATATAGAGAGATGAGAAATAAGACCTAAACTCTATTGTCCCTCTGCAAATTTGTGTACACAGAGTCAATCCCTTACTTCTCTCTCAAAGTGCAAAGTTTCAGAAAGTTCAATGAATAGAAGATTGTTGGGGGTGGAATAGATCTGGACAAGGAGAAGAAGTCTGGAGATAAACATGAGAAGCGAGGGACATACGCTTGTTTTGTTAAAATACTATATGTTTGCTGTTGAAGAAAAAAATCCAGAATACTTAACGTTGTTGTTTTAGTTAAATAAAACAATTTAAATGTCTGTCTGGTGATGTTCTCCTTCTAATTCAGCATGGCAAGAAAATCCTCCAAATATTAATCATTAACCTGTTGAATTGGAGATAGTTCACCTCTCAATGACTTCATAAATATATGATTCAATTACCTTTGGTAAATGAAATAACCAAAACAGTCATTCATTTTCTGATATGGCTGTAAAACTAATCTGAAAAGTTTTCAAAATAAATCACTTAAAAAACGTATAGTGTACCTTCTAAAAATGAAACCTACATCTATCTCTGAGTTGTGAAGAATATGTATTAAGGTTATAACAACCAACAAGAATGCACTTTTATGCAGAAAACCATGATTAAATCGAGTCTTCCTGACTAGTGATTTAAATCACTTTGATTTAAATCAAATCCACCCTGACTTCCATTCTTCTCTCATCTCACCATCTGATGGAGAGATCCCTTTGCCACTTCAATAGGGATTTTAAAAGTCGAAAAGGCAGCACATTAGGTAAGATCCGTTAGATAAGTGATCCACTATGGTAGCTAAAGTAAGACCATCGGGTCAAAACTCAAATTTTTTAAGTATGTTTTTAACTTGACATTTTTACTGTTAACACTTCAGATACCTGAAACTGAACTCTGCTTTAAAATCAAGTTTATCTATTAATTTTTAAACTTTTCATATGCTGACTAATGCTAATATTTATGCAAACAACTGTCTAAACATCCTGGTACTTGTTGAACATGTGCTGTAGCAAAATTAAGTCATTGTACAAACTGATCTACACTGGGCGCCTACATGTGCTGTGTTTTCAGAGATGTGAAGGCAAGTGTTTAGATGTATTACAGGGGGTTTTTTTGTACTGAATGCTGTAATTAAAGATGCAAAAAGTTTCCATTGTAACTTCCTGTTTTCATACATTCATAGTTTTGAAATATTCTCTTCTGAGGTAGACGCCTTCAGTGTTTCTGCCCAATAGTGAGTTTTTTTGGAAATTTGAGCAAAATCCTTTAAGGTGAAAAAATTCTTTTTGTATTTAAGAAAATTGTTTTCACTATGATCAGTAAAGGTTTATTGTACCATATTGATACCATATGTACCTGTATTGTACCATACTGTATTCTGAGCTATATTATTAAGGTTTTTAAGTGGTCTCTACTTAGCCCCTGGTTATATGCCCACAATTAAAGGGAACATTTAACACCTACCTGTTTTGATTACACAGCATGACATCTAAATTTTGTTACTTTTGAATGCAGTTAATTGTAACTACAAAATTGCAGGTTCAAAATTGGATTCTGATCCATAATGTCTAACACACTTTGTTCAATCTTCAAAGTTAATGGTGACTGGATACTCAACTAATATTAACAACAAGGGAGAAGGAACGCAAGCCAAAATAGGGAAAGAACAGGTTAAAGAATGTTCAGGTATGTTAGATGTATTCAAGGTGGCAAGACCTGAAGAAGTTCATCCTGAATTACTTAAAGGTGCTGGCTGAGGCAATCTTGGAACCATTAGCAATTATTTCAGGAACTCATGGAGTACTGGTGAGGACCTAGAGGGCTGGAGAAGGGCAAACATAGTACTTATCTTTAAAAAGGGGAGCAAAGAGGACCTGGGGAATTATAGATCAGTCAGCCTAACTTGGATACCTGGAAAAATACTGGAACGAATTATTAAGCATTTGTAAGCACCTAGAGGATAATAGAGTAATAAGTAATAGCAGCATGAATTTGTCAAGAACAAATCATGCCACGCCAAATCAACCTAGTTTCCGTCTTTGACAGGGTTATTGGCCTAGTGGATGGGGAGAAGCTATAGACATCTAAGGTCTGGTCTATACTACCCGCCTGAATCGGCAGGTAGAAATCGACCTCTCGGGGATCGATTTATCGGAGGTGGTAGTAAGCGCCGCCGACAAAAAGCGGCAGAAGTCGATTTTTCCGCCGTCCTCACAACGGGGTAAGTCGGCTGCAATACGTCGAATTCAGCTACGCTATTCACGTAGCTGAATTTGCGTATCTTAAATCGACTCCCCGCTGTAGTGTAGATGTACCCTAAGGCTTCTGTCACAGTCTCATGTGACATTATCATAAGCAAAACTAGGGAAATGTGGTCTAGATGAAAGTACTATAAGGAGAAGCCATAACTGGTTGAAAGACCATATTCAGAGTAGTTATCAATGGTTTGCTGTCAAACTCAGAAGATGTATCTAGTGGGGTCCCTCTAGGTTGACCAGGTGTCCCGATTTTATAGGGACAGACTTGATATTTGGGGCTCTCTCTTATATAGGTGCCTATTACCCCCACCCCGATTTTTCACAAGTTCTATCTGGTCACTCAAAGTCCTTCAGGATTCGGTCTGGGTCTTGAAACCATTCAATATTTTTATTAATGACTTGGATAATGGAGTGTTGAGTATGCTTATGAAATTTGAAGAGGATGCCAAGCTGAGAGGGACAGCTGAAAACATTTGAAGGGCAGAATTAGAATTCAAAATGACCTTGACAAATTAGAGAATTGGTCTGAAATCAACAAGATGAAATCCAAGGAAGACAAGAGCAAAGTTCTGCACTTAGGAAGGAAAAATCAAATGCACAACTACAAAATGGGGATTAACTCGCTAGGCAGTAGTACTAATGCAAAAGATTCTGGGGTTTATAGTGGATCACAAGTTAATCCAACAATGTGATGTAGTTGTGAAAAAGGTTACTATCATTCTGAGGTAGATTAACAGGGGAGTCATATGCAAGACACTGGAGATAACTGGCCCATTCTACTCAGCAATTGTGAGGCTACTCGGCTACTGTGTCCAGTTTGGGGCATCACACTTTAGAAAGGATGTGGGCAATTTGGAGAGAGTCTAGAGGAGTGTAACAAAAATGATAAATGGTTTAGAAAACCTGACCTATGAGAAAAGGTCAAAAAATAATTAGGCATGTTTAGTCGTGAAAAAAGAAGATGGGGGCGAGGGGAAACGTGATAAGTCTTCAAATAAGTTAAAGGCTTTTAAAAAAAGGATGGTGATCGATTGTTCTCTATGCCCACGGAAGGTAGGACAAGAATTAATTGGCTTAATCTGCAGCAAGGGAGATTTAGGTTAGACATTAGGAAGGAGTTTCTAACTATATGGGTAGTTAAATCCTGGAATAGGCTTCCAAGGGATGTTGTGGAATCCTGTCATTAGAGATTTTTAAGAACAGGTTGGACAAACACCTGTCAGGGATGGTCTAGGTTTAGGTCCTACCTCAGTGCAGGGGCTTGACTTCATGACCTCTTGTGGTCCCTTCCAGCCCTACATTTCTATGATTCTGTGTTGTCATAGAGATTATATTGTACAACATATAAGACATCTGCACTAATTTACTCTTGTTTGATCATCACTTTAGATTATTCTGTATATTTTAAGATTTATTATTTCTTCCAGGTTTTAATATAATCATTGTTTGCTTTCCTTCTATCCACTGTATTACCATTTTTGAAAGTAACAAATGTAATTAATAATCCTGTGACAGACTGCTTCTAATTCAATAAATTAGACATTAACACACAGAGCCTCAGGGATTAAGGTGAAACACCTATATACTTCCCTTTTATCTTAGGCATTAAATTTAAAAAAAGGTTGAATGAAATCAGGACACAGAGCTGCATAAGCCCATTGCCAGTCTTAATTCTTAATAGGTTTGTCAGGAGATGCTTTTCATAGGTTTCAGATTTTAAAAAATGTCAAAGAAACTGAAAATATGTAATATTTTAAAAGCTCCACCTGTGGGAATGAGGCTGTACTGCATCTTGAGAGAGAATCTATTTAGCAGAAACCTCACTTGAGACCTATTTTTTAAAACTGTAACATTTCTGTAGCCAGTTTTCTTGGAATTGTATAATATAAGGATACAGGAAGTGCCACATTGAATCACAGCAGCAGTCCATCTAATATAGTATCATATTTCTGATGCTATTCAATATCAGATATTTCAGAGGAAGATGCAAGAAACCCCATATTGGACAATTATAGAACAAACTGTCAAAGTTTCTTTCTAACCTTTTGTTCTTTTATGCTCTGAAGCATGAGAGTTTATGTCCTTTATATGCAAAACTCAACTCAACCTTAATTGTGGAGTTCCAACCAGCAGATCCATAATTTAATCCTATCCAATGTGATTATGCATATTCTTGATATCCATATAATGTCTAGTCCTTGTTAGCAGCTCAGCCATTTAATTCTTTTTCTTTAATTCTTCCGTCTATTCTAGCACCACCTCTTTTGACAAACTGCACTCTGACACTGCCAGAAAAGAACAGATACCTCCTCACCATTCTTTGTGGTGCTGTCTGATGCAAATAAATCATTTAGCTTCTAAGCAATTTCCTTACCTCCTTAATTGTTCCCTGGTAGTCCAGCAAACCCACCAATTCTGCCATAGGGTGGCTTCCTGCTTCTGATATAATTTAAAAAAAAATTTATTTCTTCGTCATCTTTGGTTAATTGCTCTTTTAAAATATCTTTTAGCACTCCTAATTTCTGTTTTAGATTTTATGTGCCATAATTTATGTTTCTTTCTGTATGGTTTACTTGTGTTGGATTTCTATTATGATGGATATGTGTTTTGCTCAAGCAACCTTTTGTATCTTGCTATGTAACTATTATTTTGTCCTTCTCTTCCTGGTTCCCTTTGTATTTATGGGTCTGTATTCCTTCGGAGACTGCTGTTTAAGTAGCCTTCATGCTGAATCTAGGATTTTAAGATGATAAGAACTAAGGAACTGATCCATGGGAATCTTTTAAGTGACTTCAAAGGACTTTGGATCAAACCCTTAGACCCTTTTGGGAACTGAGAGGGAAAAAAAAAAACCCAAATAAGCAGATCCCAATAACTAGCAGTCTGGAGCAGCTTTCTACGAAGCTGAATGCATATTTTCTCTCAAGGATTTCAAGTGATCCTGGTGTACAAATGTTGTCTAAAATCATCACTTCTAATAATGGACCTATTAATGACTCTATTCATTACAGAACTTTTAGTGCACGGCAGCAGGGTCCACATAACTACTTAATGCACAGCAGGCTAGTGAAAGGTAGATTCACTCTCCAGCTTGTCACGCACTAAGTCTCTGTACAGGCAAGCCATGAGACTCTCGGTGCTAGAATTAGTTTGGTGGAAAGCATCTTTTTTGTTTCTAAAATTGTCCCTTGAAGGGATGGGGATCCTAAAGTGAGGATATTTTTAATTTAAAAAAAAATTACAAATAAGAACTGACAGCCTATAGGTGTTCAGCACCAAAAATGTTGAATTTTTACCAAATGCTAGCTTGAATCATTTGGTTTAGTGAATCCTTCAGAACCAATAAGATGGAAAATTATGAGGTGGTTATTCCTTAAGAAAATAAGAGGAGAGCTACTGATGGAAATTGTGTTAATAATGTGCCCCTTATTGACTTAACAACTTGTGACTCATTTTGAGAAAGATGATTTTGAAATCCTGAAAGTGAGGTTGCCAGGTGGAAATCTAGTGAGTTTCAAAAAGTGAATTAAAAGCAATGTCCAGTACTACACCTGCCGTTGAGTTGTCCTGCAAAATTTTTACAGTTACACATTCCTATTTAAAAAAACAACAACTCCCTTATAGCTGTGTAAAACACCCATATGAAAAGAAGAAACTCACTGACTGATTATGCAGGGGAAACAGTGATATTGACTAAACCCAAAGTCCAGTCAAATTACACAAAGAAAAGCACATGAGAATATTTTGTCTAATCTTTGTTTTAGGAATCACATATTGGGTAACACCTACATTTAAAACATCTGTTCTCAATGTAGGGCATTATGTCTGATAAAGATAATTACCTTTCTGGAACTACAACAGAAGCTAATACATTTTTGGATCAGAACCAGTATACAATTGAGGCTGTGGAGCAAATAAAAGGCTGGATGGAGAACTCAGACATAAGACTTTGTTAAGGAAAGCATATAATAGCTTTAGAGCCTCTGTCACCCCCTGTGGCTGATTCTCTGCAAGAATAAGTGTTTGAACAATTTTTTTTCTGTACCTTTTTCTGAGAGTTGGAAACTTTATTTGTTTTTGGCCTGCATAGTGAGGAGTTCCTTCCCAAACTGGTTTGCTAAGCTGCCACCCTCCACTTCTTCAGACCGATTTCTAGTGATTTGGCTGCAAAAAGACATTTTTTATTTTGACATATTTAGGAAAGCAACTGACAAAAAAATTTCAACTGTACAATGCATGTGTCTTTGCTGAGTAACTCTGTAATTGCTATGGCCTTTCCTTTATCCTTACATCTACACTTCACTGCTTTGTTGTCTCTCTCATTTGTGAAATTAGATTTGTAAGAAATTTGAGGCAGGGACAATTTATGCATACTGTAAAGTGTGTAAAATAGTTTTGGGCACTGTAAGATAGTAAGTTGAAGATGAATACGTATAGTCAGTATTTGATCTGTCCACACTAAAGGTTGAGACAGTTTGCCAATAGTTTGTGCTTTAGAGCAGGGACAACAGTGCTATACTCAGTCCTAGGTCTCCTGGGTTTAAAACCATGCTGCAACTCAAAAATGTCCTATCTACGATAATGTCTATAGTAGAATTTCATCAAGATGATATGCCAAAACTTCTAACTCTATTGGACCTGTGGATCCATTTTGCTGATTTGCACCTGGTATGGTACCATCCTGAAGAGTAGTTTTGTCTTGAGAAGTTAATAATATATTTGTTTACTGAGCACGAGCTGAATATTTTGGCTGTTTATTATTTTTATTATGAAGCCTCCATATATTAGGAACTTCCTGGGTGTCCCTCTTCAGTTTTTTTCCCATCTGTAGCAGATAGAAGTAACCTTCTTGCTGGTCTGAAATATCTCCTGGCCAACTTTGAGAACTAGTTCTGGGAATATTTTATTCATTTTAGAATTTTTTTTTTTTTTTTTTTTACACTTTTTCAGTCAGGACAACTCTTCAAAGGGGACAGTGCCTCAGCAGCTTTTAGGCAGTTCCCATTAACCAATCTACAGAGAGCTCAAAGCAATAAAGAATCTGGCTTTCTAATGGCTGCAAATCATTTGTCCCTGTTATTGTGCCTTGTATATTTGGTCAGTTAGTAGGAGGTCCTGATCTGCTAATGTGGCTGTAGGACTGGCTACAAATCTCCATTATTGTGCTCAGCAGCACACTTGATTTGCAGCTTTCAGCCCCATGTATTCTGCTATCCCACAGGAACCCCTAGTTGATGGAGAATGAAGTAAGTGAATTAGGTTGCTGTACTGGTCCAGTGAATTCTGTCATCTGAAGCAAAGCACATAAGGAGGTCAGATGCTTTTCAGGAGTGGGTTCAGGATCTTTTGTTTTCTCATCACCAAAACGGCTTATGAGTCCATGGGAGTGAGATCTGCTGTAACACTATATTGGTCTCTTGTAGGCCACAGTGGCAGGGTCACTTTGTTCCTCTTGTGTAGAGGAGCATTTTATAGCTAGTCAAGTGAAGCTCAAGGTTTCTCATAGTCAACCCTGATTGACAGTCTATTCTGGTAAAAGTGGCAATATCAAGCAGCACGGCTGTCTTCCTTATCGTTTCTTGTTCTGTGTCCTTCCCCAATCATTTCTCTAATAGCTAGCGCATCGAAGAAAATGTTCAAGGAGTGAGCATGAATAATTGTGGTTGCACTACATTGATTTTTGTCATTGATACCTGAAAGTCATGTGAAAGTCACTAGTCCTCACTCCTTTAAGATGACGTTCTGTTTCAAGGATTGGTACCCTTTTACCTATAATCCAGCAAGGTTCTTCAAATGGTGTGCGAAAGAAGACCAGTGATCTCAATCTAGTGGCACTGTAAAAGAGTTCAGTGTGTGCTCCCAACTGGTGTGTCGGGTCGGCTGTGGAGCCTCCTGGAGTGGCGCCTTTGTGGCGGTATATATAGGTCCCTGCTGACCCACTGCCTGCTCAGTTCCTTCTTACCGCTAGTGACGGTTGTTGGAGCAACTGGTCTCTTGCTTTAGCAAGTGCTTCCTTGTGGTTTTCCCTGTATATAGTTATCATCCTTCACTATCTTAGTCAGTTCATTAGTACGTTTAAGTTGGGGGGTTCCTCCTCCCCCCCGCTATTTTTCCCTGTCGCCGGGGCATGCCGCAGCTCCAGGGGTTCAAGCCGTGTGAGATTAATCCCACCCGCCTCCCCTCTGTCGGAGTATTCCGGCAAGAAGGAACTGAGCAGGCCGTGGGTCGTCAGGGACCTATATACACCGCCACAAAGGCGCCACTCCAGGGGGCTCCACAGCTGACCCAATGGATACCGCTAGGGTAAAACCTTCTGACGATCATGCACGCATACGCACAGCTATTGGAATGGACATAAGCAACACATGTCGAAGAACAATAGTTACAAAAGGCAGGTAACAGTCTTTTTATATGAATGAAATAAATAGCAGAATTCAGAATAACGACACACCCAAACTGTATTGATTCTCTTTTTCCATTATTTACTTGTGACATTTTAAAATATCACAAGCTTGACCAAAAGTGACAGCTGTAATTAGAATTAGTGTAGAACAGCATTGTGTAGAGGATTCACACAGAAGACAGAGCTGCAACACAAATTAAGGTTTGAATTTACACTATGTAGCTTATTTCTCTCAGATTTGTGTCACCAAGATTAACTTTTAGTTCAGACCTGGTTCAGAATTTGATTGGTGGGCATAATAAAATTAATGGTGACACTCCCACGCCTAAGTTCAGAATGGGTTTTCTTCTTTCCTAGTTTACTGAAGTGAAAGCTATATTGACCCTACCTTTGGAGGTTTACAAGCCTATGAAAGAACCATGGAAAGTTTCTTAAGAACGTGATTTAAGAAACTCATAAAAAGTACCCTGCTTATTTTTACAGAAGAAAGCACACTAGAAATTTTTAAAAGGCTTCATCGACTGCAAAAAACATGGATTTTTTCATGTGTAATATGTGATGAAAGCAATTACCAAGTACTGTAAGTTGAAGATCAGAGTATATTGCCATTTTCAGAGGTACTCAAATTACTGCTAAAACACTCATTATCTATAATCAAGATGCACTTGAAAATCACAAATGTTTTTTTCCTAATCTCTGCCTCATATCTCCTTTACATTTTTAGTGAGTAAATGGCAACCAATCACAAGAGCAGAGTTCATCCTTTTTGCTTGCATATTTGTTAAAATCCAGGAAATAACTATTATTATTTTAGCATAGCTGTGGAGACATTGCCTCCAAATTCTGTTCATCTCCCAAACAATTTCCTGTACAAATGAAGTAAAATACTACCCATATGCTAACAAAAGACAATGGTTTATGTGACTTATAGACAAATAAAGTTATGTATATGAGGTGATATCACTGGAACAAAACACTGCATGAGATAATTGTCTCACACTGCTACAAAAATTCCCTTTCTTAATAAATAACCCCAATGCTAATCGTGCTGCATGCTTTGCAGTAAAATCCACTACTTCACTATATTGACAGTCACTTTGGGGAGCCGTGATGGCCTGTGTTATATAGAAGTTCAGGCTAGATGATCACAGTGGTTCCTTCTGGCCTCATTATCTGAATGTATAACCCCTGGAAGTACTGGTTTTGGTACTTACATAAAGGATGATATAATTGAATAGTCCAGTGGTTTAGAAGTAAGTCAGGTAGTTAAAATAAACCCCTAGGCCCTCTAAATAGCCTTGTACATTGAGATATACAAACCTGTCCAAATCAGTTCAGCATAAATGATTTTTTATATTAGTGGTTGGCAGTAGCTATAGGAAAGGTAAACAGTTTTTCTTTTATGAATTTCTATGCTGTCTTGCAGATATATGTAATGACTATAAAATGAGTTTTAAAAGATTGCTGTTGCAGTCTATTTAAAGCTTTCCTGGATTTGTAACTGGTGTTTTTAAATGTGAAGAGCTGCAGAGTTTGCTGAATGATTTGTACCTTTTGTAGTGTGTGAGTTGCTTCTTGTCCCCTGATCTGCCTTTTCAAAACAAAAAGATTACCCTAGTTTGGAGTCACGGTAAAAAAGGTTTGGTGCTAATTCTCGGTCACTCTGCTTTAGTGCCTAGGATTCCATGTATCTCAGGTTTTCTTTCTGAGCCACAGATAGAGTTTGAGATATCTACAAACAAATGCCATTCAGCTTTTCATATCTTCCTTAACTCCTCTGATATGAGACATAAACAGCAATGGTCTGGAAGTTTTTCACATGCTCGACTCTTGTGAAAGTGTCTGTTACGTATAAAACCACATTGATAAATCATGATGGTATTGCAAACATTACTAGTGTCTGTCATGTTCTCACATTTGCCTGAGTGGTTAGGATATTGGTTTAAAACTTTAAAAGATAAACACACAATAATACTGTCACACTTCTTGACGTCTCATGATTTTTTTCTGTGTTTCTTACAATTAGAAAGTTAACATTTAATTTTTTGACTAACTTTATAATACCAAGGAACCTCAGAGTTGTGCAGGGCTGCACACAAATCACCCTGCTGCCGTGGGCCACTGCATGCCGAAGTATAAAGGCCCAGCTAACCCCAAACCCACTCAGTCCCTTCTTAGCACCCATGATGGTAATTGGAATTGCTTCGCTTGCATTAGCAAGTGCTCTGTGTTCTCATTGTAAATTTATTGTAGTTTTCTGGTTTTATTGTTGATTAGTATTTAGTTAATAGTGTAGATAGAGTTAGTTTCTTTTTTGGTCCCCAATTTTGGGGTTTCCATTTCTGGGTACCCACGAATGCCTGGGTCACCTGGCTTCAAACCCTGCATCTCTTGCGCTAGGCTGATGCTTGTGAGTAACTCTCACTCAAGCTGCTTGAAGTGTTTTGGGGAAGCTCATATTCAGGATTGTTGCCAAATTTTCAAATTCTATGCCTCACTCTATGCCTAAAACAGAGAAGCCAGCCTAAAGTTTTTGCTTATGGAGGAGGCCCTGAGACCTCCATCACAGCCCAGCCACTCAGACTCAGCACAGAGTACTTCGACATCAGTTAGGAATGTGCCTGGCACCATTTGCCCTCCCCAGTGCCTAAGAAGTGGCATCAGACCTCTAAACTGACTACCGAGAGAGGAAGGTCGCCGGCAACACTGAGAGAGGGAGGCCATTGTCTAAGCATGGAGATAAGTAGAGTGCAACCGAAACCCAAGCACTCCTCTTTATTGGTAGCACAGAAACTGATACCATTGACTCTTGCACCCAGGAAAGTACCATCAAGTCAGAGGCCTGAGGGGGCATCTTCTACATCTATAGTACCTCAGCATTCTGGGATCATCTCATTACGGACCACTCTGGAGATGTTTTCGGCAGTGAGAGATGTTTTGAGCCTATCAGTACCAGTATCCCTGGGAGTGCAGGAGATTGCGCTCTTGGTACCAGCAGACAAAGGGGTGCCAGTATCGTTGGCGAGACCCTCACTTCTGCAACAAACTCCATTGCCTTAGAGTGGGGGCAGCCCCCCTCTCCCTTGGTCAATAGAGGGATTCATTCACCTCTGAATTGAAAATTGGCTCCTATATTTCACATCCAGGGGAGCTGGTCTCATTACTCTCCACTGAGGTGTTACTACCCTGGGGTGCCTTGGGATCCTCCAGCTGGAATAGAATCAGGCATGTGGCCGGGGAGTCATGGGGGCTCACTAATGGTCCAGAAGCGGCCCTTTTGGAACCTGGGGGACTCCCCCTGATTTCTAGGTCATACACCACGTGTTCCTGCTCTGTGTCCTGGAAGAGGTGTGGGAAATCTACTCACCAGGTGCCACCTGTTCCTGAGCCTGGCACAAGGCCCAGAGCCAAGCAGCAAGAGGCAGTTCAGGAGGGTCCTGCTGGACAGCTAGTGGAGGAGGTGCAGCCTCAGCTTGTGCTGGCTTCTTCATTCTCCTTTTCTGATGAGGCAATTTCCTTGGGAGGCATCTCACCTCATCCTGATGATTATAAAACTCATAACAGCTATTGAAGAGGGTAAGTTTGGAGATCCAGGTAGAGGAGGTTAAGAAGTCCTCAGACCACTTTATTGATATTTTAGCCATCACAGGGCCTTCGCAGGTGTCCTTATCTATTAAAGTGGTAATTATTAAGCCCATTAATCTTTCTGGAAGATCCCTTCCTTCCACTTCAAAAAGGGCTGAATGTAAATATAATATATCCTCTGTAGCGGGGTGGACACCTGCTCCTGCCCTGAGTGGTTGGAAAAGCCCTGCAGAGGGCTGGGGCTGGGCAAGGTAAAACCCTGGCTGATTGGGGGAGGTGGCTGCAGCTGGGCCACACCCTAATCAGAGCCCAGATGGCCTGTATAAAGAGGCTGGGAGCCAGGAGCTCAAGAGTCTCTCTCTGCATTCAGAGAGAAAAGGGCCTGGCTGCAGGGCGCTCCAGAGGCTGGTGAGCTAATTCCCTGGACGACCAGCAGGAGGTGCCTCAGGGGTGAGTCTGGACCTCTACACCCTCTCAAGGGGTTGAATATCTATATTTTCATCCCCACCAGGCTCTCTGGTGGTGCCAGCAGCCAATGAATGGGAACGACAGGGACAACAGGCAGCAATTCCCAAATCAAACGATGCAAAAGAACCTAGAATTCTACTTTATTCTACTGAGGGATTGCAAATCGGAATTGCCAACCAACTAACTCTTTGGGACATTATGATTGTAATGTTTGGGACTCCATGTTAAAGTTTAGGGACGTGTTGCTGGAGGTTGCTAGACAGGAGTTCTCTTTAGTTGATGAGGGGAGATCTGTAGCAAGAACTTCACTACAGGCTGCACTGGATGCGGCAGACTCAGCTGCTTGGACTATTGCTTCTGTGGTTTCCATCTGCCCATGTTTGTAAACTACCTTTCTTCTTCGAGAGATGTCCCTGTGGGTGCTCCACTACAGGTGTTGGTGCGTCCCTGCGCCTTTGCCCGGAGATTTTTGCAGCAGTACTCATAGCGGCCACGCATGCTCAGAAGCTGCCCCCCGCTGTGACTCTAGGTTGATAGTACGCATGCGTGGCCGGTCTCCTCAGTTCCTTCTCAACCGTCCCCGGCCTGAGACGGAGCTCAGCAGACTCATTAGAAAATCCTTCACTCTTGCTACAATTACCCTTTAGTAACCAGTTGTTGTCAGTTTTCTCTGTTAGTATAGTTAATTACCCCGTTTATCTGTTTAAAAAAAAAAAAAAAAAAAATCTGTCAGCCGCGGCTATGCCGGGCTCCACAGGCTTCAAGCGCTGTGCTACGTGCAAGGAAGCTATCCCATTATCGGACGGACACTCAAAGTGTATAAAATGTTTGGGGGAAGCTCACATTCCCCAAAAATGTGCCCACTGCTGTAAACTCAGCTCCAGGGCACGGAAAGACAGGGAGCTTAAACTTAAACTGCTCCTCCTTCAAAAGTCTATCGGGTCAGTTTCAGACCCAGGCGCTGAAGCCGGCTCCGCTGCCCGCCACAGCCCCCCCGCCTCAAAAAAACTAAAAAAATCTACGAAGAAGGGGCACCCTTCTTCACCAAACAAGGCTATGAGGCACAAAGTATCTCCAGGCAGATCAACGATCTCTCTGCCTGTGTTCCCTCGCCTCAGCAATTTTCATGAGCCGGGCTCTTCGGGAACCACGCAAAAGCCGCCTGAGGCTCCGGCGGCGGCGCGAGGCTCTGGTGCCGAGGCATCAGGCTTCCAGTTGCCTGCCTCTATTACGGCACCGTTCGGCACCGCGAATGATACGGTGCCGACATTCCACAACATGCCTGACCCCAGGCAGGCTGACATTGCCCGCCCGGCACCGACCGCGGCACCGACCCCTGCGGTGCACTCTGACACAGAGATCACAGGCAGAAACCCCGATCGCAGGAATGCTCCTGTGTGGCAGCCTCTCCCGGCTCAGCTTTCACCTCCCGCAGGAGCTTCATTACCTCACTTTACCCAGACAGCAGATATTCTGGTATCACCTACCTTGCAGTCTCCGCTGATGAACGAATATTCTTCTCCAATGCCTGAGTCAGGATCTGAGCAGTTTTCCCCCAGTGAGGAGGAAACAGATCCACAGGGAGTTTTTTCTCCATATCATGACTCCCAGCCCCAGACCCTGGGCAATAGAGGTTATGAGAAAATTACCTCATCCCACTCTCAGGACCCTGCCTCCTGGGGGGTGAACCCCTGGATGGCACCACCTATGCCATACCCGCCACCATGGCAATACTGGACACCATGGGCATCATACCCTCGGGAATACATGCCCCGTGGCCACTCGACCGGGCGCAACACTGATCCAGCGCCGCCTCCTAACGAATATGCCAGTAACACGAGACGCCTGGCAACACAGTCACGCTCCCAGGATAAACCTAGCCCTACTCCTGTTCCAACAGAGCCGGAGCTAGCACCTGAAGAAGCATTACTTCCCCTTCCTCCGACTCCCTCGGACGAATATACAAAATTCCAGGACCTCTTTAAAAGAGTTGCCAGTGACCTGAGAATTAACTTGGACGTGGTCACCGAACAACAGCATGAGCTAACGAACATCCTACAGCCCCCTTCTTCCTTCAGGGTGGCACTACCAATTAACGCAGCCCTTTTAGAACCCGCTAAGTCCATCTGGCAGACTCCAGCGACAAGCCTACCTACTTGCAAGCAAGCAGACAGGAAGTATTTTATTTCTCCAAAGGACTCTGAATTCCTTTTTACCCACCCAGCACCAAATTCATTGGTAGTAGACGCTGCGAACCAGAGGGCTAGACAACAGTATTCTCGTTCCGCCCCACCCAACAAGGACAACAAACGATTGGACCTTTTTGGTCGCAAGGTATATGCATCCTCCACCCTCCAATTTCGTATAGCTAATTATACTGCAGTCCTGGCAAAATACGACCATAAAAACTATAATAAGTTAATGGACTTTATTGATGACATTCCAGAACAAAGAAAACAACAGTTCAGAGCTATGGTTTCTGAGGGACAAGCCGTATCACGCACCGCTCTCCAAGCAGCCCTCGATGTAGCCAACACAGCGGCAAGATCGACCGCTACAGCGATAGTCATGCGACGGGGCTCATGGCTCTCCTCTTCCTTTTTTCCTCGCGAAGTTCAGAGCACCATTGAAGATCTTCCCTTCGACGGTGACAAACTTTTTGCTTCTACCACGAATGAAGTGCTTCATTCAATGAAGGACTCAAGGACAACCCTCCGGTCTCTAGGTCTCCAGACACCTACGACCAGAAGACGGCAATATAGATACCAACCGTACCACCGGCCACGTTATCCCGCATTCACACAACATTCCCATAGACCGCAGGAACAACAACAACCACAACGTCAAAGACCAAGATTCCAGCGACGTCGCCCAAATTCTGCAGGGGCACCTCAACCCCCACCAACTAATAGGCAGATTTGAAGACTTGGTCGAGGGTTTAGAAAGCAACGCCCCCACTTCAGCCGACACACCTATCTTTGGACACCGCCTACGACCTTTCTTCCATCAATGGGAGAAGATTACCTCCGACAAGTGGGTCTTAGAGGTAGTTACAATTGGATACGTCATCCCCTTCCTCTCCTTACCTCCCACCCACCCACCCTCCCCGTCCCTCTTCAGGGACCCTTCTCACGAGCAGCTACTCCTCCAAGAAGTGCAACATCTCCTTCATCTGGGAGCAGTAGAAATCGTGCCAGAACGGCACAGAGGGAAGGGTTTTTACTCCCATTATTTCTTAACGGAAAAGAAAAATGGGGGATGGCGACCAATCCTCGATCTCAGGTAGCTCAACAGATTCATCAAAAAGCAAAAGTTCAAGATGGTTACCCTCACTACCATAATCCCAGCGCTGGAGCAGGGCGACTGGTTTTCTGCCCTCGACCTACAAGATGCCTATTTCCATGTCACTATACATCCGGCCCACAGACGTTTCCTCCGATTTACCCTCGGTTCCACACATTTCCAATACAGGGTACTCCCCTTCGGACTATCCACAGCCCCCCGTGCTTTTTCCAAGCTTCTAGCTGTAGTCACTGCCTACCTCAGGAAACAAGGGGTCATAGTATTCCCTTACCTCGACGATTGCCTCCTCAAAGCTTCTACATTCGATGAGGCGCTCCGGTTCACACGGCTCACAGTTGATTGCTTTCTATCTCTCGGCCTACAAATAAACAGAGACAAATCCACATTACGCCCCACCCAGCACCTGCAGTTCATAGGCGCAGACCTCGACTCCCGGACGGGGTTAGCATCGCTCCCACCCGATCGCTTCAATTCCATAAACCAACTGGCCACAATTATTCGCAACAGCCCACAGGTGACTGCCCAAGACTGCCTGCAACTACTAGGTCACATGGCCTCGTGCACTTTTGTCGTCCAGAATGCACGCCTATACATGAGGTGCTTCCAAGCGTGGCTGGCAACGGTCTACAAACCGAATATGCACTCTTTAAACAAGACTCTCTCCCTGCCTGCTCCAGTCAAAGATTCGCTACATTGGTGGACCGTTCACTCCAACCTCTGCTCTGGAGTCCCGTTTCTTCAGCAGGCCCCATCACTCATCCTGACCACCGATGCATCTATGACAGGTTGGGGTGCACATATGTCTCATCACACAGTACAGGGGCTATGGTCACCAACCGAGACCTCCCTGCACATAAATGTTCTAGAACTTCGAGCCACTCGCAATGCGTGCCGTCACTTCCTGCCACTAATCAAGCATCATCACGTACGCATAATGACGGACAACATTGCATGCATGTTTTACGTAAACAGGCAGGGAGGAGCTCGATCCCATTCGCTGTGCACAGAGGCTATGAAGCTCTGGAATTGGTGCATTGCGAACAACATCCGGGTATCAGCAGCCTATCTTCCCGGGATCATGAATACCACAGCGGACGAACTAAGCAGACGCTTCCCATGGGACCACGAGTGGGAGATAGACGAGAAAACCATTCACGATGTATTCAGCACCTGGGGTTACCCAACGATAGACCTCTTTGCAACTACAAAAAACAAGAAATGTCCCAATTTCTGCTCCAGAGCAGGACAGGGCAAACATTCCCTGGGGGACGCATTCATGATCTCATGGCACCGAAACCTATTGTATGCATTTCCCCCGATACCAGTTCTCAACAGGGTTCTGATAAAAATACGAACGGACCGAGCCAAGGTGATCGTCATTGCCCCATCGTGGCCCAGACAACCGTGGTTTCCGTTCCTCACCAGAATGTCAATCCAACCACCAATCTCCCTGCCGCTCATCCCAAACCTTCTATCTCAACAACACGGCCGTTTTCTCCACCCCAACCTGTCCATGCTTCACCTCAAGGCCTGGTTCCTACATGGTTTTCCCAAAGCGAATTAGATTGCTCTGAACAAGTTCAGAAGGTGCTCCTACATAGCAGAACGCAATCTACTCGCAAGACCTATCTTCAAAAGTGGAAACGATTCACACATTGGTGTTCTGCTAAACACCTTTGTCCTACCTCGGTACCTCTTTCAATTATATTGGACTATCTATTGGGCCTTAAGCAATCCGGCCTTTCTTTCAGCTCCATCAGGGTCCATTTAGCTGCTATTACAACTTTCCACGACAGAATTGATGACACGTCTGTCTTTGCTCACGCTATCACGAAGCGTTTCCTCAAGGGACTACAAACCTTATACCCAGCTGAAATAGCAGCTCTTATGGCACACCCACCATATACGATATTTTTTAAAGACAAGGTTACCCTCAGATTACACCCCAAATTTCTTCCAAAGGTACACTCGTCATTCCACATTAATGAACCCATACACCTGCCGACTTTTTTTCCGAAACCACATGCGAACTCCTTCGAAACCTCAATGCATACACTAGATGTACGCAGAGCCTTGTCATTCTATTTGGATAGAACCAAACCTTTTAGAGCTTCCTCCAGACTTTTTGTCTCTATCGCAGAGCGCTCCAAAGGCACGCCTATTTCTACCCAAAGACTCTCGAACTGGATCTCCCAGTGTATCCGACTGTGCTATCAGATGAAGAGGGTTTCACCTCCAGACGGCATTAGAGCACACTCCACTAGATCTCTGGCTGCCTCTGTCGCGTTCTTACGCAAAGTTCCCCTGGCTGACATTTGTAAAGCAGCCACCTGGTCCTCTGACCACACTTTTGTTAAACACTATGCCCTTACTCAAGGCCCTCTATCTGACATACGCTTGGGCAGGGCGGTACTTTCAACGGCGTTCCTGCCAGATTCGAAGTCCCTACCTCCTTAAGATACACGGCTTTTAAGTCACCTGTAGTGGAGCACCCACAGGGACATCTCTCGAAGAAGAAGAGGAGGTTACTCACCCTGTGCAGTAACTGACGTTCTTCGAGACGAGTGTCCCTGTGGGTGCTCCACTACCCACCCTCCTCCCCTCTACTTCGGAGTTGGGGGGCCTCCGTGGTAGAGAAGGAACTGAGGAGACCGGCCACGCATGCGTACTATCAACCTAGAGTCACAGCGGGGGGCAGCTTCTGAGCATGCGTGGCCGCTATGAGTACTGCTGCAAAAATCTCCGGGCAAAGGCGCAGGGACGCACCAACACCTGTAGTGGAGCACCCACAGGGACACTCATCTCGAAGAACGTCAGTTACTGCACAGGGTGAGTAACCTCCTCTTCCCGCTTCCTCAATGTTTGGTCCTAGATTACACATTTTGGAGAACAACAGTTACGGAAGGTTAGTAACCATTTGTTCACCACTAGGAACCCAGTTCTCTGCGTGCAGGATATGAATAACTCCTAGTCACTACAATGGAATTACTCATCACCTACAGTTTAAGAATAAAGATTTAGCAATGATTAGAGTTCTGTGGGAATCAAATAAATTAGTAAAGTATCTTTTTGCTGAGTAGGTTCTTTTGTTGAGTAATATCTTATACCTTATAAGCTGGGTCTCCCAGGATCACAATTGGGATTTCAACATCACCAATGGTTATTTTGCAGTCTGGAAAGAAAGTCCCTGCTTACAGCTTTTTGAAAAGACCTGTGTTCCTAAAGATGCCTGCACCTTTCCCGACCATCCCACGTTGGTGTTGGTAAAACGGCCCCTGTGATCCACCAGCGCTCGCAACACCATTGAGAAGTACCCCTTTTGGTTTATGTACTCTTTTGCAAGGTGGTCTGGTGCCAAGATAGGGATATGTGTTCTGTCTATCTCCCCACCGCAGTTAGGGAACCCCATCACGGCAAAACCATCCACTATGTCCTGCACGTTGCCCAGAGTCACTACCCTTCTTAGCGGAAGTCTTTTGATGGCCCTGCAAACTTGAATCACAACAAATCTCACGGTAGATTTACCCACTCCAAATTGATGCTCCACTGACCGGTAGCAGTCTGGCGTTGCAAGCGTCCATGGAGCTATCACCATTTGCTTCTCCATTGAACTTCTTGCTTCTCCAGATGAACTACGCTATACTAGAAAATGAGTGCACAACTGGCTGGAAAAGTGTACTCCAAGAATAGTTATCAGTGGTTCACAATCACGCTGGGAAGGGTATATTGAGTGTGGTCCCACAGGGATCGGTTTGGAGTCAGGTCCTATTCAATATCTTCATAAATTATTTTGTTAATAGCATAGAGAGTACACTTTTATAAACTTTGCAGATGATACCAAACTAGGAGGGGTTGCAAGCACTTTGGAGCACAGCCTTAGAATTCAAAATGATCTTGACTAACTGGAAATGGTCTGAAGTAAATAGGATGAAATTCACTAAGGACAAATGTGAAGTACTACACTTAGGAAGGAACAATCGATTTCACAAATAACAAAATGGGAAATGACTAACTAGGAAGGAGTACTGAAGACAAAGATCTGGGGGTTATAGCGGATCACAAATTAAATGAGTCAGCAATTTAATACTGCTGTAAAAAAGCAAACATCATTCTGGGATGTATTAGCAGGAATGTTGTAAGCAAGATAAGAGAAGTAATTCTTCCACTCTAGTCAGCACTGATAAGACATCAACTGGAGTATTGTGTCCAGTTCTGGGTGCAATGCTTTGAGAAACATGGACAAATTAAAGAAGGTCCAAAGGAGAGCAACAAAAATGATTATGGGTCTAGAAAACAGGATCTACGCGGAAAGATTAAAAAAAACTTGTTTTGTTTAGTCTGGAGAAGAGCAGATTGAGGTGGACATAAGTCTTCAAATACATAAAAGGTTGTTATAAAGAGTAGGGTGATAAATTGTTCTCCTTAACCACTGTGGATAGGATAAGAAGTAAGGGGCTTAAAGTGCTGCAAGGGAGATGTAGATTAGATATTATGAAAAACTTCCTAATTGTCAAGGTAGTTAAGCACTGGAACAAATTACCTGGGGAGGTTGTGGAATCTCTGTCATTAAAGATTTATAAGAACAGAGTAGATTAAACACCTCTCACAAATGGTCTAGGTAATACTTAGTTGTGCCTCAGTGTAGGGGACTGGATTAGATGACCTATCAAGGTTCCTGTCAGTCCTACATTTCGCTGATTCTACAAAAATCGGGTAATTAGAAGTCTATATGACATGCATGAAAGGCATCTTAAAAGAACAAACTTTTCACATGAAATACATGCACACAAGTCCAGGTTGTGGTCCTCAGAAAACGTGGCCCCAAGTCTGGTGTATTTGTAGTAATATTGGCAGACTCTGCTCAGGACAGGCTTAAGATGTAAAAGGTGTTGCAGGTTAGGATGGAGGAGGAATAGCAGAACTACATGGAGAATTTTGTACTGTATCTTTCTACATCAGGGTAGGCAACCTATGGCACGCGTGCCGAAGGCGGCACGCAAGCTGATTTTCAGTGGCACTCACACTGCTCGGGTCCTGGCCGCTGGTCTGGGGGGCTCTGCATTTTAATTTAATTTTAAATGAAGCTTCTTAAACATTTTAAAAACCTTATTTACTTTACATACAATAGTTTAGGTATATATTATAGACTTATAGAAAGAGACCTTCTAAAAACCTTAAATTAGAGTAAATAAATGAAGACTCGGCACACCACTTCTGAATGTACGTCTATACTTACTTCCTGGTCCGGATGTAAGCAATCCCTCTTCTGGGATCGATCCCGGAAGTGCTCGCCATCGACGCCGGTACTCCAGCTCAGCGAGAGAAGTACGCGGCATCGACGGGGGAGCCTGCCTGCCGCTTCTGGACCCGCGGTAAGTTCGGACTAAGGTTCTTCGAATTCAGCTACGTTATTAACGTAGCTGAATTTGCGTACCTTAGTCCGAAGTGGGGGGTTAGTGTGGACCAGGCCTGAAAGGTTGCCGACCCCTGTTCTACATGATACCTGGCTATAGGTTGCGTTATTAGGGAAAGGTCCACTGACTACTGAAGTCCATGGAAGGACTCGGTGTGTGTTAGTCAGTTTCTACAATACTGAACGCTCAAAGCAGGAAAATAATTATTTTTTAATTGTATCTATGAATAATCTGATTCAAATTATACTGAAACTAAATACCTGGGTTTCTGTTTATGAAAACCTGTCAGATTATATAACTGACAAGTTTACCTTAGTATTTTTTAATTACACTTGAAAAGATTACTTAATCTAGTTATAGGGCTCCTCAGATAGTATACATCATCCTAGCTGAGCACAGATGTCACTGTAGCCACCTCAGTTTATACCAGCTGAGGAGCTGTTCATTAGTGTATTGGATATATTAATTTTATTTTTAGTAAATGCATTGTCAGCCAAATAAAATCCCTTTTACTTCTCTATTTCTTTCATCTAACATTCTTAATGAACTCAGTAATTACAAGTTTTTGTTAAGATTGGCACCTTTAACACCTGTCAGCCCTATAGGCGCCAACTTTCCCCAGTGCCGGTGGGTGCTTGCGCCCCCTGGCCTCATCCCAACTCCACCCTTTCCCCACTCCCACCCCACCCCCATTCCAACTCCTTTCCCAAAGTCCCCGCCCCAACTCTGCAGCCTCCCTGCCCCTATTGGACCCCTTCCCCAAATCCCTGCCCCGGCCCCGCCTCTTCCCCAAGCGTGCCGTGTTCCTCCTCTATCCCTGTGCTTGCCACGCGAATCAGCTGTTTTGCGGCGCAAGTACTGGGAGCCAGGAGGAGAAAGTGGGCATGCTGTGTGCCATGGGGAGGGAGGCGGAGGTGAGCTGGGATGAGGGGGCGGGGAGCTGCTGGTGGGTGCTAAGGACCCACCAATTTTTCCTTGTGGGTGCTCCAGCCCCAGAGCACCCACAGAGTCGGCACCTATGCTGTCAACTGTTAAAAATAATCTTTTTAACATAACAGTAATTCAAAAGACAGTCTTTTAAAAAAGCATTCATTTTGGATCGCTTGTGCCATTCTTGAATTCTGATTTTCCAACTTTTTCTGTTGCAGGTAAATATGCTGAAGATATATTTGGTGAGCTTTTCAATGAAGCACACAGTTTTTCCTTCAGGGTTAACTCCTTACAAGAACGTGTGGACCGTTTATCTGTCAGTGTTACACAACTTGACCCAAAGGAAGAAGAATGTAAGTTTACTTCCACACATGACTGTGATTCTTACATTGAAGAGTATTTCCTTTGTGCTGCAAATAAATTGATATGCAAAATGGAAAGGATGATGATTTTGGGGTTAAGGCACAGGACTGAGAATGGGAGGCACAGGTTCTCCTCTTAGTTCTGCAACAGACTTCTTATGTGATCTTGAGCAAGTCATTCAGCCCAAAATGTTCATACCAGAGTGCTGAACACCTACAGCATCAATTGACTTAGATGGAAGGTGATAGAGGAGTGTGACATGGCATTACTATTTATTATATTTTTGTTTTTATTAATTAAGTCAAATTCTGGGAGTAAATCTGTACTCAGTGTTTACCTTCATCAGTGAGATTTATAAGCACTTGTGTGAGTAAAGTTTTCAGTAATTGACACATTGTCATTCTTTATTAAAATGTGTACAACTTTGGGTTCATGGTGAAGTTTGAACGGTAGCCCTGTTTGTCAAAGATTGTTTCACACATCTGTCCCAGGACAGGCATAATGCTGTTCAGCTCTCTTCTCTCATCCATACTGTCCATCATCTACTGATCTTCAGTGAACAACTCATTGATTAGCTGTGGAACTTTGACATCAGAAAATCAGGGATTAGCCTTTGCCACCTCTTCCCCCATCTTTTTGGTTGTTTTGGTCAATTTTTCACAATCTCGAAAAAGACACATCAGCACTCTCCCTGTCTTTTCCTGTCCCCCTTCACCCTTTTCTTCCCTTCCTTTCTTCATGCATATTTATTAAAGTACCTTATAATTGTTAAATCTTTGTTATATTTTGCTAAAAAATAAATCTTTGATCCATATTTATTTAGGATTTATTTATTTTTGCCTAAGTGAATTTAGTATTCAGGAAAGGTTCTGGATGACTATCCTGAGATTGAAATCCTCTGCTTTTCCATACTGTTGGGTTTCAAGACTTAGTCATGAGATTTGGAATCTGTCTAACAAGCCAAAATAATGGAACCTTTTGAAGAGGGCAGATCATGTAACCTGTGAAGGTACAAAGAATGCTATAGTTTCCAATTCCAGTTTCTTTTTGACCACACACAAAAATCTAACAGCTAAGGCTATAACTCTGTTTTAGAGAAAGATGGGTGAATATAAATCTGTCATAATCGCTTCTTTCAAAGAACAAGAACGACAGGTAAGTAATTTCCTTTTCTCCACAGCTTTGTCTACTGTAGCAGGCTTCAGTTATAATTCTCTATGTATGATAGCAGCAGTGGAAGCTGCAGTGTAGACAAGGCTGTTTCACCACTAAGTCATTAACCCTACATGGAATAAAAGGATGTGGGTTCTATGACTGTTTCTGTTATGGATCTCCTGTACAGTTAAGCAACATGGTTAAAACACCTGTTCCCTGTCTATACTTAGACAGAATCCACCATTTTACCATTAGTGAAGATATGAAGTTTTGGTAGTATAGATGCAGTGGAGAAGTAAATGAGTTATAAGAGAGCTGACGCCTTGAAAAAAATGGAGAAGCAATGTTTTAGACATGTTTCTCTGGAACACAGTTTGACCTAAGGTGCAACTGTCAAAAATAAGGCATAAATGATTTGCTTAAAGAATTGTTACCAGAATGAGTATAAGAACATGTAAAATATTTGGGTGATTGACTGATTCAACGTACAGTTTTACAACTAGCTAGGGAAGGCGTTTAGGAGGAGCCAACAGCATTACTTTATTAGTATGAAAACTAGTGAAAATTGGATCAGTTAGAATGACAATGATTTATTATAGGGGCTCATTGACCAGATCCTCAGCTGGTGTAAATCACTGTATCTCAATTAACTTCAGTGAAGTATACTGATTTACACCAGCTGAGATTCTTTCCTTTAGAAATAATGTTGAGCCCTGAGAAAACAAGTAGATCAAAAAACATCATTAGGGTGACTTAGGCAGAGGACTAGCAGGTAGCATTTATGTACAACTTAAGTGGTATATAGGCATTGTGTCAGCCCTCAGCATGGGGTCAACTGCATCCCAGATGAGCAAAATATCACAAACCTTGTACCATACAGACTTAGCGTAATTTCCACATTTCCTGAAAACCTAAGTAGGGAAGCTATTGTTTGTAGACAGAAACAGACATAAAATATCTAAGAATCCCAAATCAGACCACTCCACTTTTTGGAATATAATCTCAGACAGAGATTGAGATTCCAGTTTTCAATAAAAAGATGTCCCAGTTCTGGATGATTAGTTGCGATTAAAGCTCCATTCATGGGGATAGAAAATGTCAACTACACTAGAGTGAGGATTCATGTTGCATCCTATAGGAACTGTGGAGTTAATATAACTTCACTTTCCAAGACTAGAATGAGTAGAAGGAAGCTTTGCATTCTTATTGTGGTGCTTTTTTCAGTTCTGGTGAATAATGTTATAGCTATTCTGTTTAGAAATGAAAAACACGTTTCTTTTGAGATAGCTGCATCACTGATGGTTCATACCATTAAGCTGAGACAGCTTGTGATCAAGATTCTCTTTGTGGGACAAGCAGTTGCTAAAATTGATAGACTGGACAGTCTGCTCAGTCATTTTGGCTCATTGTAAAACAACAGAGTCTGAGGCCTGGTCTACACTGAGGGGGGATCGATCTAAGTTACACAACTTCAGCTATGTGAATAATAATAGCTGAAGTCGACGTACTTAGATCAACTTACTGTGGTGTCTTCACCGTGGTGAGTCAACTGCTGCCACTCCCCCGTCAATTCTGCCTGCGCCTCTCGCGGCGGTGGAGTACAGGAGTCAATGGGAGAGTGCTCGGGGATTAATTTATTGCGTCTAGACTAGACGTGATAAATCGACCTCCCCCTGGATCGATCGCTGCCCGCCGATTCGGCGGGTAGTGTAGACATACCCTGAACGTTTGCTTGGTCTGTTTTATAAAATTAGGTAAAAATGCACCAGATTTCCAAAACCTAACAGGCATACCAGGCTCATACTGTGGAACCTAGTCTTGTGGAAATTATCAAGTTCTTCGGCTTTATAGATTATTTGCTTGAAATAGCCCACCCTATTAGCAGGTGTTTAGTCTTCTGTGGAATGTTAAGTGTGCTCTCCTGATTCTAGACAGGTGACTTGTAACTGACCTGAATATAGGGAAGGTGGGAGTAACCTTAGAGGGAGGATCTAGGGCAGGGGTTCTCAAACTGGGGGTCAGGACCCTTCAGGGGGTCACGAGGTTATTACATGGGGTTCCACCCCAAACTCCGCTTTGCCTCCAGCATTTATAATGGTGTTAAATATATTAAAAAGTGTTTTTAATTTACATGAGGGGGGTTGCACACAGAGGCTTGCTATGTGAAAGGGGTCACCAGTACAAAAGTTTGAGAACCACTGATCTAGGGGGAAGGCTGAGCAGTTCTAAGGTAGGAATCCTAGGAGCAGCCAAACCCAGTGTGAAGGACTGAATTGAATTTTATATTTTTAATTTCAGTATTAATAAAAACTAAACCTAGGAAGGGTGAGTTGTTGACTCTGACATGTTTGGTATTTGTTTTAGAACAGATTTTTAAAAGCAACTGTCACAGAATTACTGCTGATTTTCCACAAACTCATGATTTGCCTCACATTCTCCAAGTCTCTTGACAACTGAGAGTAAAATCAAACACACCTCCCCTTTTTCAAGTAAAGGACTATGCTTACAATGATTGGATAATAAAAGATTTCTTAGTGAATAACCGTAATCTTATAACAAATGTGATGGTGGGGATATGTCATTTCATGTTTACCCTTGGCAATTTAGTTATTTGTTTAAAATTTAAGTATTTGGGGAAATTATTTCTGTGCAGATGTGGTAAACATTCAAATTTCAGAAAAATACATAGGGCCCATTTTGCTTGATGGAGTTAAGATTCTGAGGATATTACAGAGTAGTGAGATGGGTATTCATACTTTCTCACACAAATGACCTTTGACAAGTTCAGTTGTAGGCTTCCTTATATACTAGGCACTATTGGATGTTTGCTGCCAGAGAATCAGGAGAGAGATTGTTAAAATAATATTTAGCCCCAAATGCACTACAAATGGATAGAAAGCTGGCTAGATAGTCGGGCTCAACGGGTAGTGATCAATGGCTCCATGTCTAGTTGGCAGCTAGTTTCAAGCGGAGTGCCCCAAGGGTCGGTCCTGGGGCCGGTTTTGTTTAATATCTTTATTAATGATTTGGAGGATGGTGTGGACTGTACTCTCAGCAAGTTTGCAGATGTCACTAAACTAGGAGGCAGGGATCGGCTACAGAAGGACCTAGACAAATTAGAGGATTGGGCCAAAAAAAACCTGATGAGGTTCAACAAGGACAAGTGCAGAGTCCTGCACTTAGGACGGAAGAATCCCATGTACTGCTACAGACTAGGGACCGAATGGCTAGGTAGCAGTTCTGCAGAAAAGGACCTAGGGGTCACAGTGGACAAGAAGCTGGATATGAGTGAACAGTGTGCTCTTGTTGCCAAGAAGGCTAACGGCATTTTGGGCTGTATAAGTAGGGGCATTGCCAGCAGATCGAGGTACGTGATCGTTCCCCTTTATTCGACATTGGTGAGGCCTCATCTGGAGTACTGTGTCCAGTTTTGGGCCCCACACTACAAGAAGGATGTGGAAAAATTGGAAAGAGTCCAGCGGAGGGCAACAAAAATGATTAGGGGTCTGGAGCACATGACTTATGAGGAGAGGCTGAGGGAACTGGGATTGTTTAGTCTCCAGAAGAGAAGAATGAGGGGGGATTTGATAGCAGCCTTCAACTACCTGAAGGGGGGTTACAAAGAGGATGGAGCTCGGCTGTTCTCAGTGGTGGCAGATGACAGAACCAAGGAGCAATGGTCTCAAGTTGCAGTGGGGGAGGTCCAGGTTGGATATTAGGAAACACTATTTCAATAGGAGGGTGGTGAAGCACTGGAATGCGTTACCTAGAGAGGTGGTGGAGTCTCCTTCCTTGGAGGTTTTTAAGGCCCAGCTTGACAAAGCCCTGGGTGGGATGATTTAGTTGGGAATTGGTCCTGCTTTGAGCAGGGGGTTGGACTAGATGACCTCTTGAGGGCCCTTCCAACCCTGATATTCTATGATTCTATGATACTGCATATATTCTTGCACATGTTTACTAAACCACACTGATAAGGAAGTAGAAGAATGTTGCGGTTAAGCAAAACAGGGGTAAGAGGGGGTGCCAGTCCACCAATTTCATGGTCATGCAGCATGACCCAAGTGGCAACTCAGTATTGGTTCCTCATTCTCTGGGCTAGCAATGCCTGGCATTACTTTACAGGAAAGGTTGGGGTACTTCCTGTCTTCCTAAGTAAGCCTGTCTTACTGATCCAGGATTGCCATTTAACAAGTTCCTTGAAGGAGCTATATCCAACACTCCTTGCTTAGAAGAACAGGCTTGCCCAATGTGAATCCTTTGACAGGGGAATGAAGTGAAGAAATGGGGGACCCTACAGTACATCTCTCCCCAAAATGAGAGATGGGGGAAACCATTCATTTTTACCAGGCTTCTCTGGCTTTGAATTTTAAGGCTTCACTTACAAACAGTTCTTGCTGTCATCTGGGCTAAAATAATATTGAGGTTTTTTATGGAGGAAAATGGCTTATGATTTAAGTAATAAAATCTAAAAAAGTTTGGCAAGTTACAGGAGTGTAAGGGTAGAGCCTCCTGCCTTAAACCCCCATGCGAGATTCAAGCAAATATCAGTCCTTATGCTCAATTGATTGCAAAGAATGCATTTATTTAGAGGTGCTAGCCACTCCAAAACCATTAGGAAGGAAGTGTTACTGTGATCCCACCCTCTGACCAGCTGTGTAGCAGAGCACATGCTGCACCCTCTGAAAGTGCATTGTAGTGATAGCACTGCCCCTATGCACCATGGACCTAGGAGAGGCTTTATATCAGTTTTTTTTTTTTTTTCTTCCATTAGAAATTTTTACCATACAAAACTGAGTGATTTGCAGAAGCTCTGTGAAAACTGCACTTCCCTTCTGTTAGCCTTAACTTGTATGGCAAGGGGGTCATCTAAACCAGGATACACATCAGGTGATTCTCTTCTGATATGTCACTGGGGTGTTCTCTTTCAGCAGACAATAGCAGAGCGATCTTTTAAAATGTACTCCTATGTGTCCATCCAGCAACAGAGAAAAGAAGAAAAAATTCACTTTTAGGGGCTCACAGCATAAATGAACAGCGAGAATGAAGTACATTTGGGCAAGATACAAATATTTGACATGAACGTTGATTTAGGGTTGACAGAAGAAACTGAAGGTTTGAAAGGACTTTGAATTTCCCTCATAATTTTGTATGAATAAAATCTTCTAATGCAAAAGAAGAAAAATCAAATCAGGAGAGTGACTGGATTGTGTTTGCTACGCACTACCCTGAAGCATAGAAATATATAGTTCCACCAGGAGCTCCAGGAAGCATTTTACCTCAGGGGTGAAACAAGGAACATAGAGAATTACTGACTTTCTACAAGAAAAAATGAGGAGAGGAAAGAACAAAAATTACATGGTGTTGTGACAGGCATTCATACATAGATTTCATAAAACGAATCAGAATACTGCATCAATTACTTTAAAAACTTGATTTTGTTTGAATCAAATTTGCTAAGTTTGTTAGAAGTTATTAATTTCACAAAATCAGTGATCAGACATTGAAATCAAACAACCAGAAATGGGTTTTAATGTTATCAGAGCTATCATTTGAATTATGTCTGCCTTACGTATTTGATTGATGTACTGTAAAAAGGAAATCAAAGTGGTTTCCAACACTGAAATACTCTGTTTTAAATGAATGAATCCATAACATCTGAAAAATTGTAGCTTAGAGAGGGAGAGTCTGTATGTTTTAAATATAAGGTATCTTCCCATCATTTTCTTATCACAAGGACTTCTATATTACTTTGTTCTCCCCATACCAGTGATGCTATTTTTGTACATAGACGAAGAATAATTGCTTGTTTTCAATTAAGTGGAATGAATATGTAGAATTAATGTTTCTTTATACATGATAATAGGCATGTGCTAATAAAATTAATTCTTCAGTGAAAAATAATAGAAGCATTCAGCCTGTTTTGGCTGTGACTAGCATGGTATTACACGCCAGATATGAAATTATTTCATGAGAAATCAGTGCTGTAAGTATTATCATAAGTTAACTGAAGAAATACCTAATGAATTCTCTGAAATCTTTTCTTTTAATAATTTATTTTTAGAATATAAATGTAGCATGATAAGGTATAAAATACCTTCTTGTAGTAAAAAGAATTTAAAGCCATTGCACTGGAGATGTGGTTTCTCTGCAGCCATGTTTTATTTAATTTCCTTATTTAACATGCATTGATTTCTGAGCGGGTTGAAGATGTGTGTTTCACGTACATCCTATAATAATTGAAATACTAGTGAGTTAGCTGTTAGTGGTTATTTGTGAAAGTAATTGTGTCCAAACTATAAAGTAAAGAATACGTGATCATTCATATTGTTGCTCTTGTAAAGAAAACTTGTCAGTTTTACCCACAGTTCAATGAATTTCTTAGTGCCATTAATCTTGAAGTGCTAGTACAGATAAATAATTCAAATCTGTGTAGGTGGAAATTTTACAGTGCTTTTGTTAAGAATAATCATCCTAGCTTTCATGCCTCTCTCTTGAGATACTGATATACAGTGCAGTACTGATACCAAGTGTAACAAGTCATTAACAAATAACAGTTGTGTATCGCTCCCTACAAAAAAAAGAAAATGTGGTGTCCTGGAAGAAGGAAAATGTATAAGCTAAGAGCTGATCTGTCTATTTTGCTATTTTAATAGAAAAGAATGCCTTATAATGGTGTTTTAATTTTAACAAATTGGAAGCCAAACATGATACATAAGGTCTTTGACTTTTGCAGCACACCTGTGCTAAATGCTGTGGTAAATGGAAAATTACATGGCAGCAGAGAAATCAGTGGAAAAATTCAAAAACTAATGTTATTGAATTAATATGAATAAAAGTCATTAGTTTAATTTTTAATTCAATACAAACGTCTCTTTTTAATGTTTAAGTGTAGCTGTAGGTTTTTAGTGTTCTAGAAACATCACTTTGCCACATAATCTTTCCCAGGTCGTAACTAAATTAATAGCTGAGAAATGTTATCTGCAGTGGTGAGCAACCTGCGGCCTGTGGGCCGCATGCAGCCAGTCAGGGTAATCCGCTGGCGGGCCGCAAGACAGTTTGTTTACATTGACTGTTTGCAGGCATGGCTGCCCGCAGCTCCCAGTGGCCACAGTTCGCTATTCCCGGCCAATGGGCGCTGCGGGAAGCAGCATGGGCCGCAGGGACGTGCTGGCTGCTGCTTCCCGCAGGTCTCATTGGCCAGGAACGGTGAGCCACTGGGAGTTGTGGGTGGCCGTGCCTGCGAATGGTCAATGTAAACAAACTGTCTTGTGGCCTGCCCGTGGATTACCCAGACGGGCCACGTGTGGCAGGTTGCCCACCACTGTTATATAGCCTTAATACCACAAGAGGTGGGGGTAGAAGCTTTTGCTGTAGGCGACAACGGCGGCATTGGCAGGGGAAACCTAGAATGGTTGGGAGCTATGAGGCGAGGCAATTGTGGTGATAACTTGAGGGAGCAGCAGCTGGGATGAAAAACTGGTCTTGGGAAAGTAAACAGAAACTGGAAGCTAGAGTTTTGTTTATTATAAGACAAGGAGTGGCACCTGGAAAAGGGGTTGGGACATTAGAAAGAACAGGTTCTTCGAGAGAGATGTTCTTGTGAGTACTCCACTCCAGGTGAAGGTGCGTCCCTGCGCCTTTGCTAGGAGAGTTTTGCAGCAGTGCCTGTATAGGTCGTGCATGCATGGTGCCTGCCTCGCACACCGTTGGCACTTCAACTAGCATGCACATGACCCGGCCTCCTCAGTTCCTTCTCAACCGTTGCTCTCATTGATGCCAGCCTCACCGTGGCTCAGAACCTATGAAACTCCAGGCACCTCCGGCACTGTCCATGTGGCGGCGGCTGCTGGCACCCACCACTCCGTTGCCGAGGCTAATGGCTTTAAGCTGTCTGTCTCCACCACAGCACCGTTGGTACCTTCAAAGGAGATGGCACCGGCAACCATTCCTATTTCCATGCCACAGACTAATGCTGCTAGCGCTACAGCGCCGACACAAGCGACATCAGCACCGACTCAGCACACCACACCACCGGTGCAATCTGCACCTGGCCCTGCAGCATCGTTGCTTTTGGCACCATGCCATTTTCCAGACCATAAGGATTTGTTGGTCTCCCCAACCCCAGAGTCTCCTCTCCTAGGCACTGATGTCTCACCGGGGCCAGCAGTACCACACCAACAACTATCTCCCATGCCATCATAGTTTTCGAGTGATGAAGATGAGGAGGTTGAAGGGGTAGTCTCCCCTCACCATTCTTCCCCAATCAGGACACCTAATCCTGCCAGACCACTACGATCATGGTTCATATACGCTCACGACATGCCACCTTGGTATGACCACCCATGGATGGAACCACCCATGCCCTTCCCTGGTCACTGGCCATATTGGAGTCCCTGGGGGTCTTACAGAAGACATCATAACAGGTGCCCTATTGCACATAAGGAAGACACCAGATTCCCGCCTCCACCTTTGGAGACTGTAGCAGTGGACACATAGGAGGAACCCATGGCAAATCAGGAAGAGGACACACTGCTCCCGACACCTTGCCAACCAATAATTCTTCCTCCTCACCGGACAAGGCTATTATGCCTCCACCACCAACCATGGCAGAGGACTTTACTCACTTCCAAGACTCGTTCAAAACAGTGGCTAATGAGGTTAAGATTGCTCTGGAGGAAGTACCGGAAACTCAACATGAGTTAACTGATATCCTACAGACATCTTCCTCCTCCAAGATAGCATTGCCAATCAATGGGGCTATCATGGAACCCTCCAAGACAGTGTGGCAAACTCCAGCCACAATACCCACAACATGCAAAAGGGCGGACCAAAAATATTAAGTTTCCTGCAAGGGATCCATTACCAGCACCCAACTTGCTGGTAGTGGAAGCAGCCAACCAAAGGGACAAACAACATCAATTTCGATCCACCCTTTTCAATAAGGAGAGTAAGAGTTGGACCTATTCAGCCACAAAGTATACTCATCATCCAAACTTCAAGTTAGAGTGGCGAATTATGCAGCATTACTTGCCAAATAGGACCACAGGAACTATGGCAAATGTATGGACTTTATTAACGACATTCCTAAGGAAAAGAGGCAACAATTCAAATCTCTGTTCTCTGAAGGACAGATGATTTGTCTCATGGCTCTGCCTCACTGAACACGGCTGACACGGCCGTTGTTATGCAACAAGCCCCATGGTTTAATTCTTTGGCATTCCCACGGGAGATACAAAATCCGGTCAAAGATCTCCCTTTCGACGGACAAAAATTGTTCACAGCCAAAATCAATGAAGTGCTGAACACCATGAAGGATTCGCGGGCTAGCCTCCAGTCCCTCGGCATTCATACATCTGCCACAAGAAGGAGACAATCCAGGTGTCAACTATATCAGTGGCCTAGATACCCGACATACATACAGCAACACCAGAGGCCTTACGATCAACACCTGCAATGACAGAGACCACAATGATGATGCCCTCCACCACCAGCGGCGTCTCAATCTACTTCCTCTAAGCAAATTTGAAGGCTTGGTCGAGGGTCTGGAAGACCTCTCCCACATTCCAGCACATATACCATCCACACAGCTATTTGGAGACCGTTTGTCCCATTCTACCTCAAGTTGGCAGCTATCACCATGGACAAATGGGCCCTACAAGTCATCCAAATGGGCTATATCATTCCTTTCCTGTCTATACCACCCACCCTCCCCGTCCCTCTTCCTGGACCCCTCTCACCAATATTTACTGCGCCAAGAGGTAGATCATCTCCTCCAGTTAGGAGCAATAGAGACTGTTCCTGCTCAACACAGGGGGAAGGGATTTTACTCCCACTAAACTGAAGCTAATACTAATGGAGCATGCCCTAGCTCCTGAGCGGTCTCCCTCACACACCAGTATAATGGCATCTATTTTGCAGACAGCCTTGGTGTGACGAACTGGAACTGTTCTTACTATGGTCTTTAAATGCTGACAGGGGAGTGTGGCTAGGATAGTCTGCATTGGGGGATGGGAAACTGACCGATGGAGAATACCTGAGTATGTAACATGAGAACCCAGGAAGGGGTTAGAGGCCAGGTGACACCTTTGCCTGGGAAACTGAACAAAGGCTGTGGAAGGGGGTCGCTGAAGAGAGAGTTTTCAGGAGCTGGCTGGTGATATGGCTGGGAAGCAGACGGGGCTCTGACCTCGCAAGGGGGCTGGGGTGCCCTGGGATCCCAAGATGGACCTAACTGAGGGGGGTCCTGTTGTCTGTGCATGCAAGACCTGTCTTGGACTGTATTCCTGTCATCTAAATAAACCTTCTGCTTTACTGACTGGCTGAGAGTCATGGTGAATCACAGGAAGCCGGGGATGCAGGGCCCTGAGTCCCCCATACTCAGTGACACTTGGTCACCGTTGCTGCTTCTTCTGCAGCCCTGGACAATAAGGCCTCAAAAAAGAGGAAGCATTCTTCTCCCAGCAGGAAAATGAAGAGGAGGGGAAGATCACCGCATATGACCCACTCCTGGGAGACCTCTCATCTTTCTAAGGGTATGGCAGAGTCTCGGATTGGGTCTGGTATTGAGGTATCAGTTCTGAGGAAGAAGACCCACTCAGGTGTGCCTACCTCAAGAGCAAATACCACAGCACCACCATCTACTCCCTTCAGACATAGCGAGACCCACAGGGCTATCATTCACACCCTGGTACCAGTATCTCACAATATCTCTGAAAGAGGGCAGGACACTACAACCATCTTGGTACTGCAACCACCTCCATCTCACCACCCAGTACTGACTTGAGCTTCAGGTGAGGGATATCCAAGCCCTCCATCTCCTTCCAGGTACCTTTCTTCAGAGGATCTTCTTATCTCTGAACCCGAATCGCAAATTATAGGAAGACACCTCCGACTCAGAGATCTCAGTACATGGATCCATCCCAGTACTGTACTATCCTACCTGACCCCTATGAGCCCCTTGCATGAACACAAGCCTGGGGAACCAACCAGATATCATAGGCTCAGATTATCATTGGGTCCCTCCCCGGTGGGGTCCCTGAGACCACTGGGCCACTACAGTGACCAACTTCATTGGACGCCTAGGACAAAGCACCAGTACCATACCAACCACGAGCTTCTACAGAATGTCCTCACACCTCTGCACTTCTCCAGGACTGGAAGATGTACAAAAGAAAGAGGAGACTCAGGTAGAGAAGATCTTGCGTCCATCTGGAAAGTCTTCATCTCTAGATGAGGTGGTAATGCCACCATCAGCCTCTTACAAAGATGATTTCAAAACATTCCAGGAACTCCTGAGAAGGCTAGTGGACTCCCCTTCAAATCCCACTAGAGGAGGTGCAAGAGCCCAAACATTCCCTGGTGGACATCCCTAGGTAAACATTGTCCTACCTATATCTCCCACATATGCCCTGTGGCAAACACATGCCACAATTCCACTGATCTGTAAGTAGGCAGAAAAAAAAATACTGCATCCCACACAAAGGAATGGAGTACATCTTCTCCCACCTTAACCTAAATTCCTTTATGGTGGAGGCTACCAATGAGAAACAGGCAAACATTATCTAGGGCATCTCCATTGGATAAGGAATCTAAACGGCTGGACTTGATAGGAAGGAAGAACTTTTCATCAGCCACTCTCCAATTTCACATTGCCAAATGCTAGGCCTTGATGGCAAAATATGATTTCAGTACACACTTCAAGTTTACACATTTTATTGAGCATTTGCCACAAGACCAGAAAAATCAATTCCAATCTATCATCACTGAAGGACTGTTCATAGCGAAAACCTCTCTGCAAGCTGCCTTAGATGCCACTCATACATCTTCCAGGTCTATGGCCATGAGAAGAGCATCCTGGATCCAATCCGTAGGACTTCCAAGAGAAGTTCAAAACATGACGGTAGACCACCTGTTTGAAGGACCTAAGCTCTTTCCCAAGCATACAGACTCCTTTCTCCACATACTCAAGGACTCCAGGACAGCGTTGTGATCACTGGGGATTTATGTGCCTGTAATGAGAAGCCAGTTTAGTTAATCTCAAACTGCTCAGAAATTGAGACCTTTCCACTACCATCAGCACACTTTCCCTAAGCCCCAGGATCCTTCAGGAGAAAGGCTAGACCTCAGAAACGAGGGACTCCCACCCCTACTTCTACCCAATCAACCCTTCTCTCTTAAGAGACACTTCTGATGGGTACATCTATACTTACCTCCGGGTTCAGCGGTAAGCAATCGATCTTCTGGGATCGATTTATCGTGTCTTGTCTAGACGCAATAAATCGATCCCGGAAGTGTTTGCCATCGACACCGGGTACTCCTGCTCTGCGAGAGGAGTACGCGCAGTCGACGGGGGAGCCTGCCTGCCGCATGTGGACTTGCGGTAAGTACCTTGTAGTTCGAACTAAGGTACTTCGACTTCAGCTACATTATTCATGGAGCTGAAGTTGCATATCTTAGTTCGAAATGGGGGGTTAGTGTGGACCAGCCCATGCCTTCATTGGCAGCATCAAGTATTCCACTCCACTGGATCACCAGTTGTATGACTACCCCTCCTTTGGAGACCCACTCTCTTTTGCTACCTACCTGCCTGGGAGTACCTTACTTCAGACAAGTGGATACCGGAAATCATAAAAGGGGGCCATTCTGTCCACTTCCATTCTATTCCTCCATCTGACCCCTGCTCTTTGTCCCTCTTCTGGGATCCATCTCAAGAGAAACACTTAAAACAAGAGGTCCACTGTCTCTTTCTCGGAGCTATAGAACCGGTCCCATTTATTGTCTTTGGGGTCACAAAATGGGAGTAGGTGAATTGTGAATGATGATTTAGTGAGTTTCAAAACAAAGAATACAAGGTAGTCGGGGCCTGACCTCCACATACAGTATGCTAAAATGCATAATTACAATCAGTGCCTAATTTGTAATGAAAGAGGTGCCAGGGTGAAGCAGTTAGGCGCTAGAGCTCAAGCAATTTTTTTACTTTCATAATTGACACAGCAAGCCCAGAGGTGCCAGGGCCATGAACTGCCAAGCCTAGAGGTGCCTGGGCGCAGCCCTGCCAAGTCCTGGCACAAATTAAGCACTGATTACAATATGATCAGAGCATAATTAATGCAGACAGAATTTTGGGATCAAACCTAAGTAAAGAACAATACATAAGAGCTAGAATTGCAGAATGCAATCATTTCTCCATCAAAGATTGCATCTATGGATCCCCACTTATTTTGAGCATACATTCCTATGTGCTGCAAATCCTAAAACTGCTTAAAGCGGTAAAACACGTCTCTCACACAGAGCCAGACACTGGGGCGTGAGGGTCATGTCCCCAACCATCCTTAGTGCATTTCATCCAGTCGCCCTGCTCTTTGATGCAATTTATTAATGGTTTAGTAGCTAATCAGTTTTAAATTAGGAAAACCCACCCACCATTTGATATAGTTAATTTAGTGAGAGATCTGCACTTCTTTACAGTTGGTTTTCTATCTATAAAAAGGGGGATCTGGACAAAATGTCAGGTTTTGAGTGGTGCATTTTCTTGTCAAAATATTTGTGATGACCCAACCAACACATTTGCTGCCTGAAATGCCTGGGTGAGAAGGGCATTCCCTAAAAGTGCTATTCAGTGTTTCACAGGACATAGTTCTACACCTACATCCTGAATTTAAGGTGGTTTCTTAACTCTGTCTCAATCAGTACATTAACCTCCCAGGTCTTCTCAAAGCCTCTTCAATTTATGTAGCTTAATTTCCACATGTAAGTTAATGTCCAAAGAGCATATGAGCTATTATTTTCATTAAAACAAAGCCTGTTAGAAAATTTGAGGTTGCTCATTGTCTTCGGGGACAAGTCTAGGGGAAAGTAATTTCTGTTTAGCAACTATCAGGACTACTATGATCAGACAAGAAATCTGGTGGCAGAGGGGTCACTCTACTAAATGTAAGGTGGCTTCTAAGGATGCTTAAAGAATATCACCTTTTCTGAAATCTGTAAAACTCCTACATGGAGCTCAGAGCGCAATGATTACTCTCTCATGGGAGCTGAGGCAGATGCTCATTTCTGGAGAGAAAATTTTTAATAAAGAAAAGCTGGTTACTTACTGGTAATTAGCGTTTTCTAAATATCCACCTTCATTCCCTGCTTCTCCCAAGTCTTTGGACAGGATTTTAAATAGAGGAAGGGAACTGAGGGCATTTGGGTCCATGGACTCTTTATATAAAATTCTCACAAAACATTCAGATCCACAAGGGATCATGCTTGTGACGCTCAAGAACTCATGGTTTTAAATGGTGCTGGGAGTGCAATATTGAGGTAAGAGTTCACAGAACTGTAGATCTGCACAGACGTATTTGCCAGTTCCAAGTGAATAGCCTCTTTTCTGGAATGTTTTTCGTGTAGAATCTTTTCATTAGCTGTACATTGGAAAGACTGTAAAAACTCTAGTGCCTAACAGATTTCTTTTAAAGTGAGCTATAAAATACAAGATTTAATATTTCTTTGAAATGTAATTTCTATCAGAATAGCTAGTTTCTGTCAGCACGCTGATATGCTACATAGCTCATTTGTTGCTCTAAATTGCAGGTCATACTTTAATGATACTAAGGGGAGTGAAATCTACGCGGCAGCTTACCAGGTGGTAAAATATTATTACCAATTTATAGTACTGATAGGTTTTTATTTCATTCATAAGGCAGCTTCAAACAAAACCCAATTACCATATGGTGCAGTACCACTATTTAAATACTTGTTTTTTCTATTTTTTTCCTTGAGTTGAAAAGATAAATGGACAAGGATCTCTCTTTCAGAACCTCACATACAATATGTTGGTAATGCCTGTCAAAAAGATGAGCTATTTTAAATTACTTGGAAACTCTGTATTGGCAGGGAGCAAGATTAGCTGATGTAGTGGTTTTTTTCACAGAATCCTAGGAATAGAGTTGGAAAGGACAAGCTTGACTTACTGTGTTAATACAGATCCTCAAATGAGCAAGTACATTTAATGTAAAATGAGAGACATTTAAATGTTGAATAAACAGCATATATAAGGTCTCATTGTTTGTATACGAAAACTGGGATTTCCACATACACAGTGAGTTTGTGCTTCATGAGAAATGCATCCACGAAACATTTTGGATATTGGATTATTTGTACTTGCAGTGTAGCAAGGCTTGTTATGACTTTCAAAGGCTAATTATTTCACAGTATTCTATTTCTACATATTCTTTGCTTTGTGACCTTCCATTTCCTTTAATGATGTCATCATAATGTGGTCAAATGTTTTGAACCAAAAGGCTGCTTTTTCATGACAGGATCAAAGAATGTTAAAGAAGGAAATGCTAGTAGCAGTTTTGAATTCCACAATGTATAAATAGCCCTCAGATCAGATAACTTCTTAAGTTTAGAGGAAAGATAATTTGTTGAGCTTTGTGAACTAATTGCCCTGGGGAGTGATCTTCCCCTTTTGTGAGGCTTGTGTAGTTGCTGTACTAAGTGGGGAGGGGAGGTCTGTATCTAGAAGAGGGAGACTGATGATTTGGACATTTTAGGCCTGGAAAGGTAGAAGACAAGGTCATTCATTCTAAAGACTTAACAAGACAATTGATAGAAAAGAAAGGATATAGAACAGGGCATGTCTCAATTTGGCAATGTTTTAAGAGATGTGCTACTTTTATGAAGGTCAGATATCAAAAGCAAAGAAACATTTTGTATGTGTTTTATTTGATCAAAAATGTTCCAAGTTAACCCCTTCACTACGGTCTGAGGGTACATGTTCAAAAACAGTTTTACTATATTTTTTATTAGAATGTGTTTCAAACTAAACTCCTGCATGGCATTTAAGACTTTAAGGGAGTGCTGTGCAGCACTGAACACGGACAGTTGTACATATCTTCAACAGAACTTTGAAAGCAGAACAGTTAATTTTATGAAATAATTCAAGGCCTGATTTTAGATCAAGTTAGCCCTAGCCTCTGTTTAAGTGCAGTTTTTAGCAAGCAAATTACTTGCAATTCATGGCAGGTAAAAAAATATATATGCACGCACATGGTTGAATGCAAAATTGTGTCTGCAAAAATGGGAATCCTCTCTAAAACTCAAGTCTCCATTGCTCATGGAATTCAAGATTACTGTTGATGCCATTGTCAATTGCTTTACTTCGATCTAGCTGGGATTTTCTGTTAGTAATTGTATTATTCATGAAGTCTTGAAAAGGCTTCTGAGCACCTAACTTAGGGTTACCATATTTCAGCAAGCAAAAAAGAGGACGGGAGGAGCCCCGCCCCTGCCCCTCCCACTTCCCGCCCCCCCAGAACCCCCAACCCTCCCCCCGTTCCTTGTCCCCTGACTGCCCCCTCCTGGGACCCCTGCCCCTAACTGCCCCCCAGGACTCCACTCCCTATCTAAGCCTCCCTGCCTCTTGTCCCCTGACTGCCCCAACCCTTATCCACACTCCCACCCCCAGACCGACCCCTGGGACTCCCACGCCCCATCCAACCACTCCCCACCCCCTGACAGCCCCCCCAGAACTCCTAACCCATCTAAACCCCTCTGCTCCCTGTCCCCTGACTGCTCCGATCCCTCTCCCCACTCCTGCCCCCTGACAGCTCCCCCCCAGAACTCCCAGCCCCCCACCCCCCCCGCTCCTTGTCCCCTGACTGCCCCCTCCTGGGACCCCTGCTCCTAACTGCCCTCCAGAACCCCACCCCCTACCTAAGACTCCCTGTTCCTTGTCCCCTAACTGCCCCCTCCTAAGACCCCCCCCAACTGCTCCCCAGGACCCTACCCCCTACCTGTACCCTGACTGCCCAAAACTTTCTCCACTCCCCCCAAAAAGCCCCCCCCCGAACTCCCGACCCCCCCCCCCTGTTTCTTGACTGCCCCCTCCAGAACCTTCCTGCCCCTTCTCCTGCCCCCTGGCCCCCTTACCCTGCTGCTCAGAACAGGGTGTTGGGCTCTGTGCGAGCCGGACACGTGGCTGCGCTCCCCAGCACAACAAAATCTGGTCCCTGGCCCTGCACAGTGCTGCCGGACCGGGCTGCAGGGGAGAGCTGCCGGCTCAGAATGCAGGGCGGAGCTCCTCTACAGCTGCTCCGAAGTCCAGCCCGGGACTTTCCTGCAGCCCTCCCAGCCGCTCGCTCTGCTCTGCTGGGGGAGGGCGGAAATCCCGGACATTTTGAGTTATTTACAAATTCCCCCCGGACGCTATTTTTAGCACAAAAAGGAGGACATGTCCGGGTAAATCCGGACAAATGGTAACCCTACCTAACTAGACAAGGTTTTCACAGGGATAAAATATCCCATAGCTAAATAGATCCTAAGACAGGAGTGGGGGTGGAGGGGAGAAGCCCCCGCAAAACACCATAAATAAAACCTCAAAAGACAAAGTGAACAAAAACCATCTTTAGCCTTGCAAAGAATGTCATTGATTTGGCAAGCGAGGAGAGCATTCCGAAGTTGCAGGCCCTTTGTGGAGAAAGTCCTGCCTTATGCCCTCTTGTGATTATACAGTGGAACTACCAGCTGTTCCAGTAATACTGTTTTCAATTGCTGCGATGGGAAGGAAGTAAGGCAGCAGACAGTGCCTCAAATAGATTGGCTTTTATACGCTAATACTAGGGCCGTTGATTAATAGCCATTAACTCAAGCCATTAATTCAAAAAAATTAATTGCAATTAATCACCATTTTAATTGCACTGTTAAACAATAGAATACCAGTTGAAATATATTAAATATTTTGGATGTTTTTCTACATTTTCATAAATATTGTATTCTGTGCTGTAATTTAAATCAAAGTGTATATTATTTTTGCTTACAAATACTTGCACTGTAGAAATGATAAACAAAAGAAATAGTATTTTTCAATTCACCTCATACAAATACTGTAGTGCAATCTCTTTGTCATGAAAGTGCAGCTTACAAATGTAGATTTTTTTGTTAAATGACTGCACTCAAAAACAAAACAGTGTAAAACTTCGGAGCCTACAAGTCCACTCAGTCCTACTTCTTGTTCAGCCAATTGCTAAGACAAACACATTTGTTTACATTTAAGGGAGATAATGCTGACGCTTCTTATTTACACTGTCACCTGAAAGTGAGAACTGGCATTTGCATGGCACTTTCATAGCCAGCATTGCAAGGTATTTACATGCCAGATATGCTAAACATTCATATACCCCTTCATGCTTCAGCCACCATTCCAGAGGACATACTTCCATGCTGATGATGCTCGTTAAAAAAAATAAGCGTTAATTAAATTTCTGACTGAACTCCTTGGGGCAGAATTGTATGTCCCCTGCTCTGTTTCACCCACATTCTGCCATATATTTCATGTTATAGCAGTCTCGGATGATGACCCAGCACATGTTGTTCATTTTAAGAACACTTTCACTGCAAATTTGACAAAACACAAAGAAGGTACCAGTGTGAGATTTCTAAAGATAACTACAGCACTCGACCCAATGTTTAAGAATCTGAAGTGCCTTCCAAAAGCTGAGAGGGACGAGGTGTGGAGCTAGCTTTCAGAAGTCTTAAAAAAGCAACACTCCAATGCGGAAACTACAGAACCTAAACCATCAAAAAAAAAATGTCAACTTTCTGCTGTTGGCATCTGATTCAGATAATGAAAATGAACATGTGTCGGTCCACACTGCTTTGGATTGTTATTGAGCAGAACCGGTCATCAGCATGGACGCATGTCTTTTGGAATGGTGGTTGAAGCATGAAGGGACACATGAATCTTTAGCGGATCTGGCACATAAACATCTTGCGACGCCGGCTACAACAATGCCACGAGAACGCCTGTTCTCACTTTCAGGTGACATTATAAACAAGAAGTGGGCAGCATTATCTTCTGCAAATGTAAACAATCTTGTTTCTCTGAGTGATTCGCTGAACAAGTAGGACTGTGTGGACTTGCAGGGTCTAAAATTTTACATTGTTTTATTTTTGAGTGCAGGTTTTTTGTAGGTAATTCTACATTTGTAGGTTCAACTTTCATAATAAAGAGGTTGCATTACAGTGCTTGTATTAGGTGAATTGAAAAATACTATTTATATTTTTTTTTACAGTGCAAATACTTGTAATCAAAAATAAATATAAAGTGAGCACTCTACACTTTGTATTCTGTGTTGTAATCTAAACAAATATTTGAAAATGTAGAAAACATCCAAAAATATTTAAAGAAATGGTATTCTATTATTAACAGTGCGATTAATTGCGCAATTAATCGCAATTCATTTTTAATCTCGACAGCCCTAGCTAATACGCTACAAAAATCAGACTGAAGAAAACCCTTAAAATTTAATCATATGCACTCTTTTAAATCATTATTTTAAAAGACTAGAGTGACATTTTTGAATGTGTGAGCAGGGATACTGGAACAATTTTTATAGTAGGGGTGCTGAGAGTCATTGAACCAAACTGTTCCATCACCTGTCTGCGTGAGTCTGCGGGACCTCCAGAAAATAAATAAATAAATAAATTTCTAGTGAGGATGAGGGGAGAAACACAAATCTGTTTCTTTAAAATATTGACAGAATTGAAAGTTCTGTTCAAAATCAACTTTTTATTACTTAGATTAAATTTGCCTTATTGCAGTATAGAATTATTTTGAAGAGAAAAAAACACCACAGCTTGCTGGTATAGGTTGTACTCCTTTTATTTGTCAAATCTGAAAAAGTGACATTAGTTAGGAGGGGGGAAAAGGCCAAGTAGGCAACTGGACGCCGTGGAAGGAGTGTTTGGAAATAAGGGAAGGAGAAAGATGTGATGTTGAACTATTCCATGAATCTGCAGTGCAAATGTCATCTGTGGCCAGCATTTTTTTCAATTAACCTTCTGAGGCTCCTAATAAGAATTCTTGTAGCACAGGCTGCCTGATGTTCTTTAAACCATAAAGGTTGTATAATAATATAAAATGTCACATTGACCTTAATTTTGATTATTGGCTAAGGATTTATTAAACATGTATGCTAGTTATGAATCAGTGTTTAAGCTTATCACTGTTACACAGGGCTCTTGCCCATTCTCTTTATTTGAATCTTGCTTACTAATCATTATAGGATTTTTAAAAGTATGTTGGTAGTTACAAGCAATTAAGTTAAATTGAAAAGTAACATCCTGATTCAGAAATCTGTTTAGACATTTTACTGGTTTCATGGAATGGAAGAGAGCAAACTATTTACAAGTAAGTCCCATTGACTTCAGTGGAACATGCTTAAGTGCTTTGCTAAATTGTGTCTTCAGTGGGACTTCAGCAGCAGTGCTGCATATGCTAGGAGTGCAAATTTGTCCCTATTCCTGTTAAGGAGAGCTAAAAGGCAAGATGAGCCAGCTTTTTGTACTGTAGGATCATGAAATGGAGTGGGTTAACTTTAGCAGGGACCTCTGAAATCTAGAACCACGTTTTTGTGGCTGTGGTGGTCCAGCAGGGATAAAGTCAACTTGTCTGGGAAAACAGAATTCTGTTACCAACCTGAGTCCAAGTGAGCAAAAGTTTCCTGTGATAAGTCACTGATAATACAACAGAACATATATGTTTTCATGTTGTCTGACTATATCACTAAAAGCTATATGACATTATATTCCACTGTAAAACCAAGGTGCTAATATGACAAATAAATCATTATTAATAGTAATGCTTACCATTTATAAAATGCTTTACAAGTTCACAGTGATTTTCCAGCATTAATATAATGAATCAGATAGATGCAACCAAATCAAGTGTTGTTGGCCACTCTTTTTTTATTTTGATGTCTCCTTTCAGTGTCATTGCAGGATATTACAATGAGAAAAGCTTTCCGGAGTTCCACAATTCAAGATCAGCAGCTGTTTGACCGCAAGACTCTGCCTATTCCTTTGCAGGAGACTTATGACACTTGTGAACAACCTCCCCCACTCAATATACTCACCCCTTACAGGTAAGTGTGAAAAATCAGGAAAAAAAATCCCCCCAGTAACTTATAGCAGTATTCTGACACCCTTACTCATGTTGAGTAGTACCATAATCTTGGAGTAGTCCCATCCACAACAATGAAACTACTTGTGGAGTAAGGATGGCAAAATCTGGCCATCAACGTTAATACTACTGTGAATGTTATGCCCAGCTAACATTGGTAAGAAAAGCCATTCTAAAGCTCCATATTTGTTAAACACTGTTTGTACTGAAAGAGAGAAGTAAAGTTAAAGCTAAATTCCTTTTAAGATGTATTCTGTTTCTGCCAAGGAGTACTGTATAGAGTATACAGTCCTGTGACTTGAATCTTATATGGTGTGACCAATTTCACAATAGCATCTATGAGAAAAGGGAAAAACTCATTCCAAAAGGATTGTGCATTGTTGCCATGTTCAGTGGTTTCTGGCAGAGCACAGTCAAAACCACATTTCATTCTAAGACTTGATACAGCAAAATTAATCGGAAAGAAATTATTCTCTTCCTGTGACATTGACATTCAAGGTAAATTTGATGCCAAAGAGCACATAATAAAATGGAGGAGACATTGATTTTTAGTCCATTACAGGTTTCTATTTATTGGATAATAATAATAATAATAATATAACATGAGAGTTAGTAAGAAGCTAATTTAAAAAAAAAAACAGGTGATTACACTGTTGTGGTTAGTACAAAAAATGAGCTGAGGGTTTGTTGCTTTCCTAAAATTATGTTGAATGCCTATTTACATGAAAAACTGGTCCCTCAACTTGTACTTACTGTTTTGGGAGATAAATTAGAGTCACATTTTAAAACAATTTAGGGCGAGTGGATTCATTTATTCGGGACACGTGTTATCCCACAACTAGCATTAGAACTTATTTCTAAAATAAGGATCTGACTACAAGGAATGATGGGGGGGGGGAGAGAAGGTTTTAGAGGCACCAACATGAGAGTATTAGTACTGGAAATAACTAACTGAAATAATAAAAGGTGAGCATACAGAGGAAGAGAGAGATTAGAAAATATTGCTCCCACAGTGTTATCCTCAGAGGCAAGGTGTCTAGATTTTCCAGCATAAAGGTTTAATACAAAAAGCAGGAGAATTAGTCTATCATAGATTCCTAGCCTCAACAGAGCTGTTTGCAGATTTTATAAGCCAAAAGGGACCCCTAAAATGCTCTAGCAAACTACAACAGGAGAAAAAGTGACTTCATTGAGGTAGACTTTACCCTGTAAAATTCACATCTTTTCTTCTTTCAATTCTGTTTTTTGTGAGTCTCCAAATCAATCTGGCTATCCATGTTAGAGAGGCTTATTTATTTATCTTTAACATGTGTACTGATCTTTAGTATAATTTTAAATCTAATTATTATGCTTCAGGTAAACTTACGTGTTGTAGTAATTTTTTTGATAATGTACTTGAGGCAAAAACCCTGACTATTGTGTTTAAAAATGATGCTGCAGCTACCTGAATAAGCTGTCTTTACATTGCCTCAGCATTTAGTTCCATGTGCTACCAAATAAACAGTATGTTCTATCTTGATAAATTTACCTCAGAGATGACGGAAAAGAAGGTTTGAAGTTTTACACCAATCCTTCATATTTCTTTGATCTATGGAAAGAAAAGATGTTGCAGGACACCGAGGACAAGAGAAAGGAAAAGAGAAAGCAGAAGGTATTATGTTCCAAGCTAAATAGCTGTGGGTTAAGCTTGCTTGCACATATGATACTTCACTGGTTCTGCAATTTAAAAAGTTCAGTTCTTTACATAGACAAATAGTCTTTTCAAGCATATTGAAACTGGCTCAATGTCATTCAATCAGTTTTTCCTTGCCTTTTAAATAAGACACCATTAAAAGAGCCCAGGGTTTTAATGCTGTCTCATCATAGTTAACAGCAGGTTTACCAAATGCTATGAATTCCTCACAACAGTAAAAAAACTCTTACAAGAAATACAAGAAGAATCCAAGGAGGTCTCTGGAGTCTTCTTTTAAAATATGAATTCCCAGCAGTTTTATAGAGAAAGTTGCTTGGAACCTTTTTGAGAAATGTTTACTATAAATTAGCATTAATATGGTAGAAAGGGAACATTTTAATTGTAAAGAAAGGATAAAAAACTGAAGGGAAGAACTGCTACATGCTTATTTTTTGCCATTTATATCCTACATATTTCATAGCATAAATATGGTATTGTGTAGAATGCAAATGTGAGAGGCAGATTCAGAATCTCATTTAAGACATATTTCAAGCCAGATTAGATTTAGATTTTGAATTAATTTAATACCATCATTCAGTTATTCTTTAGCTAAGTATCTTATAAACTGAAGTGTCTCCCTCTATTACGCCTTCATTTCCTGTTCTGGTTTGAATAATTTTTTTTTCTTGCTCTAGAATCAAGATCTCTCTCTCTCGCTGTTTTGTAACTGATTTTAAAAGCATTCCTCTTTAAAAAGACTGTCGGTTTTGTTTGCATAACTCTTACAGCAGAAGAATCTAGATCGCCCTCATGAACCGGAAAAAGTGCCCAGGGCGCCTCATGACAGACGGCGAGAGTGGCAGAAGTTAGCCCAAGGTCCAGAGCTTGCTGAGGATGACGCTAATCTCTTACATAAGCACATTGAAGTTGCTAATGGCCCAGCCTCGCATTTTGACTCAAGGTTTCTTTTGTTTCTTTATTTTGAGACATTCATCTTACCCTTGGCTAAATATATTTATGATGTAAATGACTGTATATGTGGTGCAGTACTCAGAATGCAGTGGTGATAACAGAATTGCCTCTACCAAAAGAGAATTTTGAAGTTCTTTCACCCAGGTGTTTTAAATGGTTTATTATTATCTTGTCATTTTAAAGAATACTTTATCTCTGGAATTCATTGTTATGGGGGATGTGGAGGTGTGTGTCATTGTTACTCATGTATCAGTCTAATATCATTGGTGCAGGCTTGCACACAGATTTGTCACTGTATTTCAGTTCTGACCTACAACAACCCCTGTTATTCTAGTCTTCTGATTTATGTGAGCAGGAACTGCCAGTATTATGTGGTGGTTTTGTGATGTGAACAAATTATCCACTTGGATGAGATCACTGAACTTATTTACTCTTGATTAAATTTAGAATTTGATTGAAGTTTCTGCAAACCTTAACATGCTAAATTCTCTTTTCATAATATACTTTTGCAGGCGACTGACAATAGCATCTCAGGTAACATAGCTGTGGTGTTTGTGCAAAGCCAAAAGCATGTAACCAACTGAGGAACTGCACTAGGAAAGAGATGACACTCAAATAACCTTAATCTTGAAAATTAAAAAGAAATAGGGGTTTTGGAGGGGGTGCTTGTTTTTTGTCCAGCCTTTTAAATAAGACAATTTTTAAGATTATCTGGTAGCCCTATTAATAGTAGTTGCCCGCTGCAGACTGTAGGATCCAGGATGTTGTGCCTGAAATCAAGAATCTGCCTATTGAGAACTCTGACCTAGTAAAAACTCTACTTACAACGATGTAGAATGAAAAGTCAAAAATGGTTTCAAGTGTAATTTACAACTCGGGTTATGATGAAACCCTCCTTAAAGTGCAGCTCTTCTGTGGAAAAAAAAAAAAAAAAAAATATGTGTATTCCACTGTGTTAGCTCCCCATAATGAGAATATCACCCTCCCTGCCACACCCCTCATGCAGGTCTATGCCCGATTCCACAGCAAAGTGATTGCAGAACCACTTGAAAACTCAGAGCCCCAAGGATCAACAGTGACTATCTAATACTGTGCTTAATTATTACAGTCATGAGCACTATCCGGAAACCTTCAGTAGAACCACCAGCAGTTAGAAAGTGTTCTGCAAACACTTTTCCTCCGACTTCAGAGAAATTGTGATCTTTATCAACATTAATTAAACAGTTACATGTGTAAAAATTTCTTAATTGGTGTTGGATCAGATCTTTAAGACAAAAGCAGGGGTTGATTTTAACAGTAGATTGAAGTACACCTCTACCCCGATATAACGCGACCCGATATAACACAAATTCGGATATAACGCGGTAAAGCAGTGCTCCGGGGGGGCGGGGCTGCACACTCCAGAGGATCAAAGCAAGTTCGATATAACGCGGTTTCACCTATAATGCGGTAAGATTATTTGGCTCCTGAGGACAGCGTTATATCGAGGTAGAGGTGTATTTTAAGCTGTTGAATGAGTTATCTTCATTTTACTGCTACTACATTATAGTACACTTTAAGTTATCTTGTTGAAGTATATTAGCTTGCAACATTGTGTTTGTAAGATCAATTGAACTCTATTTTAAGTTGTGTGTCCACAAGACAGTCAAACACAGGAATGCCTTGATAAATGTTTTATAAAACCGTTAGAAGTACTACAATATATGATGTATTGCTATACAATTTAGGAAAGTAGTAAAATAATGTTTGTATATGAAAAGATTGTGAATCACAAACCACTACAGGCACATGACTGTTTCATACTGTAAACCTGTTTCTAACAACACTATTATATTTGTTTAATTCAGTAAAGTCTGAATAATAAACACTAACAGACACGTACTATAGGAATTGTATGGTTTACCAATGAAAAAACGTTTAACATTTGAATTGCAGTAGGGCAGAAAGGGAAAAGAAAAAAAGATTAAAAAACCACAGTTCGATTGGCATCTCTTGTACAGAAAGGGAATTTAATTCAGAGATCAAACTAAAGTATAATACAGTAGCTGAGCTGAGTAATGAATGATTTCTACTAATGCATGGGGGGAGGGATAGCTCAGTGGTTTGAGTATTGGCCTACTAAACCCAGTGTTGTGAGTTCAATCCTTGAGGGGGCCACTTAGGGATCTGGGGCAAAATCAGTACTTGGTCCTGCTAGTGAAGGCAGGGGGCTGGGCTCGATGACCTTTCAAGGTCCCTTCCAGTTCTAGGGGATAGGATATGGCTGTGATCATCAGCAAGACAGTTTTAAGTGGAAAATTTCCTTTCTTTTGTCTTAGACCTCAGCCATATGTGGATCATATGGATGGATCCTACTCCCTTTCTGCATTACCCTATAGTCAGATGACTGAACTTCTGAGCAGAGCTGAGGAGCGAGTGTTGGTCAGACCACATGAGCCACCACCCCCTCCACCAATGCATGGTGCAGGAGATGTGAAACCTATACCTCCTTGTATTAGGTAAGGAGTCAAGTTTGGAGTCAACAATAAACTGATGTACATCTCTGAAAAAGGTCCAGATACGCAACACTTTGCTTTGAAGAAGCAAGCAGTATCATCATTGTACTTGATTTCAGCACAGAGAGCAACATAGACCCGAGGTTCTCAGACTGGGTGGAGGGCTGGCCTGGGCGGGGTGTGTCCAATGTATTCTAGGGGACATGAGAAGCTTTGGGGGGGGGGGGGGGAAACGTACTGCGCATATTTTACCCCCAGCAACAAATAACTAGCAAATCTGATTCCTCCAGTTGTATCAGGTTCTCAGATGGCACTGTGCATTTTGACAGATTTCTGTTAAGCTTGCATAGCATTGTACAAAGTTGTTCGTTACTATCTGTATGTTATTCCATTTGCTACAACACAGTCTGCACATTTAATTGTAAGTTTCGACCACAGTCACGTTTTGCTCTTGCTCTTATAACAATGGATCATTGGCTCTATTTGAATCAATGGCTTACTGGTTTTAGCATTTAGTCAGAGTTGCACGTTTTTTTTTTTTAAATCAGCATATGTACTTGTGTGGTGAGGAGGGGGTGTAAACTACAGACACAAAGAGCGGGGGTGGGATGAAATAAGTTTGAAAACCATTGACAGACAATAGTCTACAAAATAGATTAAATTATAGACATTTCTCTCTGTTTATTTTTTTTCTTCTTTATGTCTTTCTAATACCGGATGGAATATTGGGATATAATCTAAACCAGGGGTAGGCAACCTACGGCACACGTGCCAAAGACGGCATGCGAGCTGATTTTCAGTGGCACTCACAATTATGCTTTTTAAAGATTTTAAAAACCTTTACATACAAAAATAGTTTAGTTATATATTATAGACTTATAGAAAGAGACCTTCTAAAACATTACAATGTATGACTGGCACGCGAAACCTTAAATCAGAGTGAATAAACGAAGACTTGGCACACCACTTCTGAAAGGTTGCCGACTCCTGATCTAAACCAATCACCCTGACAGTATTTTTCCACGTAACTTCATATCCAAGCAAAGTCATACTTTATGGATTAGATTTGTATAGGGTTCCCCTTATCTTTATCTGGAATATACAAGAGTAGATCTAGATTATGTTGTTACATCAGCAAAATAGTTTCATCTCTATCCAAATGAAAGTATTTCACTATCCAAGGAACATGCACAGAAATATACCTCTTTTATTGGGTTAACATTTGTAATGAGTGTTACATTTTCCTACCTGAGTATTCTGATTGAGAAATTCCTCTAGCAGCTTATACTTAAACATTTACAGTCATCTCTTGTCTGAGGACTGAAAAGGTCACTGAACTAGACAGTGTCTTATGTGTAGATATACTCCTCTGTAGCTATGCATGACTGATCTTGTATGGTACCACTGGACCTATCAATGAACTTAAACCCATATCTCAGTTTCAAAGTAATTTTATTAATCATTCCGTAAAAATAGTCCCTTTAGAATAGGGCTTTCAAACAAATAAAAAAAATGGTGATTAATTGATTTATTGCAGTTATTTTTTTAAATCTCACACAGTTTTAGTTGTACTGTTAATACATTTATTTAAATATTTTTGGATTTTTCTATATTTTCAAATATATTGATTTCAATTATAACAGAATACAAAGTGTACAATGCTTATATTATTTTTATTACAAATATTTGCACTGTAAAAATGATAAACATTCTGATGACATGTTCAGTTTCACCATCTGAGCCAGATACCACCAACAGAAGGTGGTTCCGGTTCTGTAGTTTCTGCACGTTCCACACCTTGTCTCACTCAGATTTTGGAAGGCACTTCAGGTTCTTAAATCTTGGGTCGAGTGCTGTAGCTATCTTTAGAAATCTCACATTGGTACCTTCTTTGCATTTTGTCAAATCTGCAGTGAAATCAAGACTGCCACATTCTATGAGCTTGTCCTCATACTTCGAATAAATCTCTGGATTTACTACTATGTGTAGGGAAAATCTTTCTTACTGTAGGAAATATGAAATATACTCAGGTATTTGCCTGAGTACATGTATAGGTTAGCAAGAAAAAGGCTGATTATGTTCTACTCAAACAATAAAAAAAACTAGACTGTGCCTTTAGATTGGGTAAATTTGATTTCGTGGGGATCTACAGTATCCATGCAGTTGTCACATCAGTACATTTAGCTTTATTTATAACCCTAATTACTGATCTTTATATATATATATATATATATATATTTTTGCTTGTTAATATTTAAATTTAATTATATTAGCCAGTTTTTCCACTTTGTGGTTTTAATAACTTGCCCTACTATTCTATATTTCAGTTCCACCACAGGTTTGATAGAAAATCGTCCTCAGTCACCAGCAACAGGCAGGACACCAGTGTTTGTGAGCCCCACACCCCCTCCTCCTCCTCCTCCTCTTCCATCTGCTTTGTCAACTTCTTCACTGAGAGCCGCAATGACTTCCACCCCTCCCCCACCCATACCTCCACCACCACCACCTCCAGCAGCTGTTTTGCAAGCACCAGCAGTGCCACCTCCACCAGCTCCTCTCCAGATTGCTCCTGGAGTTCTTCATCCAGCTCCTCCTCCAATTGCACCACCTCTAGCACAGCCCTCTCCTCCAGTCACTAGAGCTGCCCAAGTATGTGAAACTGTACCAGTTCAGCCAGTTCCACAAGTTGAAGTGCAAGGACTTCCTCCTCCCCCCCCACCTCCTCCATTGCCTCCCCCTGGCATTCGACCCTCGTCTCCTGTCTCAGTTGCCACCCTCTCTCACCCTCCCACAACCATTGTTCCTGGCCCTCATGCTCCACTGATGCCTCCATCTCCACCATCCCAAGTGATTCCTGCTCCTGAACCCAAACGCCACCCATCAACTCTACCTGTAATCAGCGATGCCAGAAGCGTTCTGCTGGAAGCAATACGAAAAGGTAATGTTTGGCCACTAAAAGAACAACAGAAGTTGGTCTCAGCAATTTAATAAAACAAATTTATTTTTAACAGATGGAATAATTTACACCTCTGGAAAAAAAGATTTGACAAGAGTATCTTAAATCTGGTGCTGCTTTGTATTCTGTACAATATGCAGCTTGCCAAGTAGACAAATTTTGTTCAACTCATAATTGCACCTATCAGGAGTGTAGTTTAGAATGCAAAAACCAGTTCTCCATAAAAGTTAGCTAAGGAAATGTACATGTTTCTAGATGATCGATAGAGATTATCTTTTAATTTCTAATTATCTGAAGAGTGTCTCTTGATACATTTGTTCCAAATTGTATGGAAAGCAAAAATGTTGTCAAGAATATTTTTCACAAAAGCTGTTCGCTAAGAGCAGAGCAGACCGATTGGCATTTGATCCTGTTTTTATGTAAGCATCTCTCACACACATCACTGCAGTGCAATAACAATGTAAGGACAATATTCAACAGGGTTTTTTTTAAAAAGATTAAATCAGTAAGGGTTTTGTTTTGTAACCCTGAGCTGTCTAGTGGAAGAGTGGGTCCCAGAACCCTCTTGCCAATATAAGGCAGGAGAGCACAAGGGATGGGGGAACCTTCTGGAGCAGCACCTTACTGATGCTCTCCTATCTTGCAGATGCTTCATATCACAACATGTGCACTGGTGGTCTAACTATGAACCCTTAGGACTGTGGGATGCTGGTGCATGGTTATAGGGTCTCTTCTAGTACTGCCCTGAACCAGGGATGAAAGCGGGCCGGTACTGTGTACCGGTAAGAACCCCCACCGGCTCACACCCAGCCCATATTAAAGCACTGCCACGGCTCTGCTTTAATGTCCCTACCCCTTTTGCCTCCCCTGTTGGCGGTCCGTACCAGCAGGGTCAACGATGGGGGGGGGGAGAAGGGCAGCAATGTTAAAATATGCTCCTTTGCTGCGGCAGCGCTTTAAGGATCCTCAAAGCACTGCCACGGCAAAGGACCGTCCGCTGCCCCTTGCCCCTGTCAGTGGCCCTGCTGGTAGGGTTCCTACTGCCAGGGCCGCCAACAGGGCAACAAAAATGATTAGGGGGTCTGGAGCACATGACTTATGAGGAGAGGCTGAGGGAACTGGGATTGTTTAGTCTCCAGAAGAGAAGAATGAGGGGGGATTTGATAGCAGCCTTCAACTACCTGAAGGGGAGTTCCAAAGAGGATGGAGCTCGGCTGTTCTCAGTGGTGGCAGATGACAGAACAAGGAGCAATGGTCTCAAGTTGCGGTGGGGGAGGTCCAGGTTGGATATCAGGAAAAACTATTTCACTAGGAGGGTGGTGAAACACTGGAATGCGTTACCTAGGGAGGTGGTGGAGTCTCCTTCCTTGGAGGTTTTTAAGGCCCGGCTTGACAAAGCCCTGGCTGGGATGATTTAGCTGGGAATTGGTCCTGCTTTGAGCAGGGGGTTGGACTAGATGACCTCTTGAGGTCCCTTCCAACTCTGATATTCTATGATTCTATGATTCTAGGGGAGGTAAAAGGGGCAGGAACATTAAAGTGCTGCTGCTACAAAGGACCCTGCAGTGCGTTAATGTTCCTGCCCCTTTTGCCTCCCTCTCCCCAACCCCTCGGCCGCTGACGGGCGGGGGGGGAAGGGAAGGGAGCAGCTGCCCTGGCTCCCGGCGATTTAAAAGGGCCCAGGGCTCCGGACGCTGCTACAGCAGCGTCTGGAGCCCCAGGCCCTTTAAATCAACACGGGAGCCCTGGGCGGCACAGGCCAGGCAGTCTGGAAGGGCGGCTGGGGGATGCTCACCCCCCGCAGCCCCGCCACTTCCGCCCGAGACGCCGCCCCGGCCCTGTACCGGTAAGCGTCCTAAGTTACTTTCACCCCTGCCCTGAACACTAGTTGGAATCCTTCTCCAGTGTTTTTAGGTACACTGGGAGAGGCTTCCCTGCATCCTCTTCAACATACAAAGCAGAATTTGTACTTAGAGATATAACATGGTTTACAATAAGCAAGTGTTTTCTAGTGATTAGAGCAGAGAAGTGAGAGAGGAGAGACTCCTGGGTTATAGTCCCTGCTGCAAATCATGTTACTTAGGGAAAGTCACTTGTCTTAACCTCTTTATACCTCACTTTACTCAACCAACAGGACCCTGAACAGTATAAATCAAAGGGTTCTGAAGGAACTTCAGAATGAAGTAATTGAAGTGCTTTAAAACAAATGCAATCTTTCTGTGAAGTAAGCCACTATACCAGAGAACTGGATGGTAACAAGTGATAAATATATCTGTACAAAAACTGGTAGGGATGATCCTGGGAATCAGACTAGTTAGCTTTGCTCTAGTACCAGTAAATGGATTGAAGTGACAACTAAAAACATAGGTATAGAACACCTACATCTAATAACTAGCATGAATTCTTTAAAAGGAAATCATTCCTCCTCTCTAGTCTGTTAGAATTATTTGAGCATGTCAGCAAAAAAAGCATATAAGGAGAGCACACTGGAATAATTCATTTGAGTTTCTAAAAGCTTTTGACAAAATCCTACAGAAGACACTATTAAGGAAACTAAGTAATCCTGGGGGTGACAAGTAGAGTAGAGTCACAGATTAAAACCTGGCTAGGAAACAGGAAATGGAGTAAAAACAGATTTTTAAACTTTCACCCTGTTGAAGACTGACTGAGTGTTCAAAGGCTCCCTACTGGAATCTTTGTTTAATATTGTGGAGGCACCGGCCAGCACTCCATCGTTAAGGATGAGTTCCATTTTGCGCTTAAAGCAGGGATTCAGCCTCCCCACACTAACATTTACACTGCGTATAGAATGAATTTTCTGAAATTAATCAGTTGATGAGTTTGCATTAAAATCAAATTTCAAATGAGTTGTGTACGACATAACATTTGTCAGTCTTTTCTTGTCCCAAATGATTTTAACAATAGACTTGCAAACTCTTCAAATTTCTTTAGTTAAAATATATTGTGCATATACTATATACTTGGAAACAAACAATTAGGTTGTAATTAAGTGAAGTTATTAATGATTGTTATAATTATATAAGTTACAGTCCGCATCTGCTCACCGGTTCAGGTGACTTAAATGAGCTTTTGTGACATTAGAAGTAACTCTACGAATCACCACCCTTTCTCTAGCTATTTTGCATGCAAAAATTCTGTTGATTGTAAGGACTCAGTGGCATGAGGAAAACTGGACATGTGTGCCAAGAATTCTAATGGGTAGGAAGTTACTTTTAAAGGGTCCATGGCCACATGCTACCTTGGACATCAGGGTTTGAAAGGCCTCCCATGGCACTGCTGCCTCAACTGCACTGCACAACAGACAGAGGCGATGCTTCAAGGGGGCACGCAGGGTCAATTGCCCTCTTCCTTTCCCCCCCCCTCCACCCCAGCAGCCAACCAGGTGGGAAGCAGAAGGGGTGGGGTCAGAGCTACTTCTGGCTGTGCTGGGATATTGCCCAGTGCAACACAGCAACTGTCTGGGAGAGTGCCTGGCTGTAGCAACGGCAGGCTGCCCCCTGCCCAGGCTGGGCTTCCCAGGACCGTGGCTGAGTGAGCCAGAGCCCCCCCTGCTCCCTGGCATGCTCGGAGTTGGCCCCTGTCCACGGAAGCCGCTGCCGCCCCTCCCCAGCCAGCTCTCCCCCAGGGAAGGAGCAATGACCCGGAGTGGCTCGGGCCTGCTCCCTGCCCATCCTTGGCTGCCAGGGATGGCAGCCAAAGGTGCCGGAGGTGGGAGCCAGCACAGCGTATTATTATGCATGAGAACAAAGAATGATTATTCTGATGTTTGTGATTTAGGTATTCAGCTACGCAAAGTCGAAGAGCAGCGTGAACAAGAAGCTAAACATGAGCGCATTGAGAATGATGTTGCCACTATATTGTCTCGCCGCATTGCTGTGGAATACAGTGATTCAGAAGATGATTCAGAGTTTGATGAAGTGGATTGGTTGGAGTAAAATAGATACATTGATATACACTGAATGCTAATGTCCATTGTGGTGATTGTTCTTTGAAAACATTTGATGGTCATTTCTAGTGGTTTTTGTATTTTTTTTCTTTACACTACACATCATTAATCCATGTTTTTCTACTTTTCCGTTTACAAGAAAACTACTAGCACATCTTTGAAACTAAATGTTTTACAGTGGCATTTCTTTTCTTTTCTTGAAATAACATATTTTGTTCCAATAGACCACTAAGTATTAAGCATGGGCAGCTGTTGGTAGAGTAGCAGTTTCACTATTTTGGCATATCTTAACTGTGCACTTTGTGAATTTTAAGTTAATGAAGGTAACTGAGATTGAAATTCCGAGGGCAGCTGTATGTACTAATGAGCCTTATTCCATTTTTGATAAATGTTTTTAAAAACCTAGCTATCAAAATATACATCTGTACACTACAAAGGTACATATAGTTAGCAGCACTGAACACTATGAAAGGAAAAAGATCTTTGGGGGCTTTTAATATTTTATTGTTGTTTTTTAAATAATTATGGCCTTATTTGAATGTTTAGAGGTTCCCCCTCCCTCCCAGGTACATATCGTGTGGTACTATTTTGCCTGCATACAAAAGTTTAAATTTTTTCTGTGTGAAATCTTCTGACTTAAACATGCTGTGTAACTTATGTAACTGTTAAAAATAACAGTTTGGTTTAATAAATGGTAAATGTTCTTAGCTGTTGCTTTTTTAATATAGTCATCCGTTTTCTGGCATTACTTAGGAGCTGAAGGGCAAGATTTTCAAAAGTGTCTAAATCACTTCTTAAAGTCTAAAAGACTACTTAAGCTTTTAATTAACTTGGGTTAAATTTTCAAAAATACCTATGGTACATATTGGGGAGGAGGGGGGGGACCAATAATCAGAACAAATATGTTCGTTGAGGGAGAAACCTGTGAAACAACACTGAAAGAGAACTAGATGATACTGCAAAATCATGTCTCATGCGGTCTAATTTATACTGCATGTCAGCCACATCTATATACACAAAAAGCCAATGCAATTTTGGACTCAATTCAGAGTTCTTCAAGTAGATGCAACCATGTATTCCACTTAGGTGTGTGCACGCCCAATGCACCGGACCCAGGGACTTTTGCCTCATAATACCCATAGAGGGGCAGCGCTCACATCTCATTGCCATATCCCCTGGCTATATAAGGCAGTGCTGCCCAGACCCCCCCTCAGTTCCATCTTACCACCAGTGGCTGGAGTCGGAGCTCTGTATGGTTTGTGTTCTTGCAACCTCTTTATTTCGTAGTGACTTTTTATAGTTTATATATAGTTAATTAGTACCCTTAGTATAGTGTGTTAGATTTTGTTTATTTCCCTGGTGATGCCCTCACCGTTGTGTGGGGGAGCATTCCCCACACTCAATGCTTGCTGTGCTTAGGCAAAGCCCACTTCAAGGAGCAGTGTTCAATTTGCAAATCATGCATGAAATGGTCTCAGGTTGCAAGAGATCTTTGTCTAAAGCAGCATCTGCTTGAACAGGCCAGGCAGCCTGCTTCAGCACCAAGGCCTACACTGGATTGGAGGTCACCCTCAGGTTCTGAGGGTGCTGCCACTTCACATCCTCCAACTGGTACCTCTCTGAAGAGATTGAGAAGTTGCTGCCCATCGAGTGTGGCAAGGAAAAGGTCACATAAGACTGATCATGGCCACTCCAAGTCACATGGGGACTTGTCTGCCTCCACCAGAAAGATCACAGACTGGCGTAGTGTGAATGCCGGTGCACAGGAGTAGGTCCCTTCAAACACTACCATGCTAGGAAGTCAGAGACTCTATACCATTGACTCTGGTTCTGGAACTGGGGCATCCATTGAGTCTAGTACTGATGAGCGCAATACTGGCACCAGTTGCTTTTGTGCTGGTGGCATATCAGGCAGCAATGGACCTTCTCTGCCTTTCTGTCCCAATCTCCCTTGGTCCAGGGCTGCATTGTTTATAGCTCCATTGGCTGGGCAAGCCCCTGAACCTGTGGGGCCATCAGCACCAAATCCTGATGTTTCCCTTCCACATTCAGTGAAAGCGGGGCTGAGCTGGGCCAAAGTCCTTCCTCAGCACCTGGAACCTCTTCAGCACCCCTACTGTTGGTGTTGCCCACTTTAGGGGTTCAACACTACTTGCACCACCGGAAACAGCAGAGGCATACTCAGTTCGCGGTACCATTTCCACCATTGGTGCCAGTTCCTTCTTCATTTTGGGCTCCAGATGAATCAGACCAGTTGCTCGCACCCTCAGGGCTGGCTCCATCTTTATCCCCTGAAACCCAGGACTCCTCGACATCCAGGTAGGGATCTTCCTCCTGTTCTCCATTGCCTGACCCACATCAGGGGCTGCTCCTAGAGCACAAGGGGTACCAGAATTGACACTTGTCATGGGACCCCCCCTCTGTTGCAGAGGTCCCACTCCCTCAAGTCATTCTAAGCCCACCGAGCAGGCCTGTGGCAGTGACTGTTGATTCACCGCAGGCCCAGACACTGTGAATCTTCCCCTCATGGAGCCTTCACAGTCATTCCATCAGTCCTGGAAAAGGACCCAGTTCTGGAACAGTTAACTTCTAAGTCTTTGTCCCCAGACAATTCTGCAGTGTCTGGCTCTTCCTCTTCTTCAGTACCAGAGGATTTCAAGGCATACTAGGACTTTTGTGGCATGTGACTGCTTCCCTGGGTATTCAAGTGGAGTTCCTGCAAGAGAATATCCATAAGTTGTTGGATATCCTGCAGCCATTTGCCTTGGGAGCGGCCCTTCTTATTAATCATGCTCTCCTTGAGCCTGCTAAGGTTCTCTGAAGCATGCTGGCTTCGGTACCACCTACTGTGAAGCACATGGAGAAATGCCACTTTGTGTTGGTGCAGGGATTTGAGTGTTGTTACTCACATCCAGCCCCAAACTCCCTGGTCGTAACTGTAGTCAGCGATACAGCCCAGTAGGGCAGAGTTGAGGATAAGGACTCTAAATGGATGGACTTTAAGGGTAGGAAGATTTACACCTCCTCTTCCCTTCCTAACAGATGGGCATTGCTAACCTACAGGCGTTGCTGTCCAAATACAACTTCATGAACTGGACAGCTCTAAGTTTGTGGACCAGCTGCCCAAAGCCTCAAGGGAGGAATTTCGGGCATTTGTTATCGAAGGCTGCTTGGTAGCTAAGAATTTGTTGCAGTGTGTGCTGTACATTGTGGATTCCTCAGCCAGCCAGAATCTTGGCCTTGGCGGTGACCATAAGAAGGGCTTCCTGGCTGCAGAATTCAGGCATTGCTCCCAATGTACAACAGGCCATGCAGGATTTGCCTTTTGACAGCCGATTCCTTTTCTCAGACAAGATGAATGAGACTTTTCACTCCTTCAAGGACTGTAGGGCTATCCTACAGTCCTTGGGGGTACATATGTCGGCAGTGCAGAGGTGCCACTACAGTGGTCAGCAGCAGCAGCAGTATCATCCGCAGTGCACATTTTGGGCAGCTTCTCTCTCCCACAAGACAGTGGGACTACTCCAGAAAGGGGCATAGGTCCCAGAGGAGGCGGCGGCGGCATTTGGGTCCGGGGTCTGGCCAGCTGCCACCTCTTCCCTGGCACTCCTCAAGTACCTAGTTTGACTCCTTGGTCCGAAGCAGTGTTCCAGTCATCACTCCATTCTCCCCATCCCTTCCATTTGGGGACAGGCTGGCTCACTTTTACAATGCTTGGGACTCAATCACTGCCGACAATTGGGTCCTAAGCATTGTCAAATAGGGCCATCCAGTTCCCGTCCATTCCTCCCTGTGCCTCTTCAGGGACCTCTCTCACAAAATACTGCACCTCAAGCAGGTCCACTCTCTACTGGCTTTGGGTATGGTGGAGGCGGTTCCACTGGTACAGTGGGGTCAGGGCTTCTATTCCCGTTACTTTCTGCTGCCCAAAGCCAAGGAAGGGGTAAGACCCATTCTCAATCTCCATGACCTAAACAAATCTATCAGATATATGAATTTCTGCATGGTCATTCTATTGCCTGTCTTCCCCATGTTGTCTCAGGATGACTGGTTTGCTGCTCAGGACCTTCAGGATGCCCACTTTCACATGGCAATTTTGTCAAGCCACAGAAAATTCTTTCGGTTTGTCATAGCAGAGTGCCACTTTCAGTATATTCTGCTTCCCTTCAGTCTCTCTTCTGCCCCTGGGTTTTTACCAAATGCATAGTCATGGTGACAGCATACCTCAGAAAGGAAGGAATCCACATCTTCTCATACCTGGATGACTCGCTACTGAGGGGAAGGGGAAGTTCTCTCTCATACTGACAGTACGCTGAACTTGTTTGACCAGTTGGATCTGATCTTAAACACCAGAAAATCAACTTTGGTTCCCACTCAAAATAATCGAGTTCATTGGGGTGTTAATAGACTCTACGAGTTCAAGAGCATTTTTGTTCACTGTTTTCAGGTGATTTGTTACCTTTGCCTCAGTCTGCCTCAGCCTTCCACAATAGCTCAGATGTACCTGAGGCTCTTTAGCCATGTCCACTTGCACCCAGGTGGTCCAGTTTGCAAGTTTGTCTCTTTACCCCTTCAAACATGGCTCGGGACAGTTTATTATCTGACTTAACTCCTTGGACAGATTGGTCTGTCTCCTTCCACTGGTCCTGGAAACCTTGCAGTGGTGGATGCTTCCAAAGAATGTTTGTCTGGCATTCCCTTTGTCTGGCCCTTACCAGCCAGTTCTGTTGTCACCAATACCTCTCTCCCTGGGGAACACATCTGGGGTCATTGAAAGTTCAAGCTCTGTAGCCGGAGCAGGAGTCCTCACTGAATATCAATGTGCTGGAGTTTCAGGCCATCTATAATTCCTTTCATTCTTTTCTGGACTATATGAGGGGCTCAGTGGTTCACATACTTATCTACATTACCACCTCAGTGTATTATGTGACCATGCAAGGGGAAAGCACACTCCAGAGAGCTCTGCCAAGAGGCAGTCAAGTTGTGGCAATTCTGCATTGAGGAGAGTATCGCTCCAATAGTTGACCACTTGCCCGGGATCTAGAATAATCTCATGCAGGAATTTTTCTCTGAACCTCGAGTGTCCTCTGGGTCATCTTTGTGGTTTGGGGCATTCCGATGATTGACCTGTTTGCCACGAGGGACAACAGGAAATGGCATCTGTTCCACTCTTGAGGGGGCTTCAGTCCAGGGTCCCTGTCTGATGCTTTCCATCTCATTGGGCAGTCAACTCTCCTGTACGCTTTCCCCCGATTTTAGTCATCCCACAGGTCATCCTCAAGCTGAAGACAGATTGGGTCAAGCTCATTCTCATTGTCCCAATGTGGCCGAGGCAGTGCTAGTTACCTGACCTCCTCGCACGGTCAGTTCAGCCTCCCATTCCCCTTCCTCTCCATCCCAATGTACTCTCAAAAGAATCACGGTCGCACCTTGCATGCCGCACTCAGCACCCTGCATCTCACAGGATGGCTGCTTCGTGACTAAATGAGGAGGAAGAGGGGTGCTCAGTGGCAGTTCAATAGGTCCTACTCAACTGTAGAAAGCCCTCTACCAGAATGGCCTATTTGGCAAAATGGAAGTGGTTTTCGATGTATTCATTGACCTGCAGAATTCAACCGATGCTGGCTTCCAAGCTGCCCTGAATAGAGTACCTGCTGCACCTTCGGTTGTCAGGACTTGTGCTTAGTTCATTGAGAGTCATCTGGCAGCGACATCAATATTTCATCCCCCCAGTCAGGGAAGATCAGTTTTCTCCAGGACCATGGTAGGAAGATTCTTAAAAGGGCTACTTTGTCTCTTCATCATCTTGTCCAAGAGCTGGTTCCTCTGTGGGACCTTAACATGGTCCTAGCAGCTTTAATGGGACCTCCATCGGAGCCCCTGACATTTTGTCCCTTTTCATTTTTGTTGCAAAAAACTGTGTTCCTGGTAGCAACATCCACTAGGGGAGTCTGAGTTGCAGAGCATCCTTATACACCATTCTCTAAGGATGAAGTGACTTTATGAAACCACTGTGGACAAAAATTTGAGGTGTGGTTCTAGTTTCATTTGACCCAGGCAGTATATTTACCTGTGTTCTTTCCTAAGTCACATTAATCTCTGGAGGAGCAGCATCTCCATACATTAGACATCAGGCGATTTCTGGCCTTCTGTCTGGACAGGACTAAAGTGTTTCATGCTTCACCTCGCCTATTTGTGTCATACGCAGATTGTGTGAAGGGCCAAGCGGTCTCTTCACAGACGATCTCTAGATGGATAATGTCCTGTATCAACATATGAAATAACTTTGTCTATGCCTCCTCAGCAGATGTAAGCTCATTCTACGAAAGCACAAGCAACATCAGTAGTGTTCCTCAGTGACGTCTCAATAATGGACATTTGCAGGGCTGCTACATGGTTGTCCATATGCCATTACTGCATCTTTCAGTGTGGATGCAAGTTTTGATAGGGTCGTCCAATGCATGGCTGCATCTACTCAAAGAAGAAGAAATGGTTACTTACTGGAAATGTGGTTCTTTGAGATGTAATGCAGACATGCATTGGATGACCCACCCTCCATCCCCTCTGCATCAGAGTCTAGTCTCTGGGCATTCAGTGTGAAGGAACTGAGGGGAGTTGGGGCAGCGCTGCCTCAGATGGCCAGGGGAGGGACTATGCCCCGAGGTGCAGTCGCTCCCCTTTACAGGTATTGCAAGATAAAATGATCCAGTGCCGGTGTGCTGGGCATGCACACACCTAAGTGGAATACACGTCTGCATCACATCTTGAAGAACAACAGTAAGTAACTGTTTCTTATGTTAGGGGGGGGGGGAGGGGAGGGATAGCTCAGTGGGTTGAGCATTGGCCTGCTAAACCCAGGGTTGTGAGTTCAATCCTTGAGGGGGCCATTTAGGGAACTGGGGTAAAAATCTGTCTGGGAATTGGTCCCCCTTTGAGCAGGGGGTTGGACTAGATTAGATCAGTGGTCTCCAAACTTTTTTGATGGCACACCCCATCAGTAAAAAAAATTTTGAGCATGCACCCCCTGCTGTGCCAAAGCAAAAAAAAAAAAAAAAAAAAAAAAGAGAGGTATAGTTCCTCTTTAGGTGGGAGTGAATTCATATCTGGAATATGGTGTTCTTTTCTAACTATATATCCTTACAGTATAGCTTAATCATTGTCAGAGAAAAGGGATGGAAAAGGTATTGGTAAGCTCCATGGTATAAATATTGGATACATTTTTAACCTCTATTAATATATCTTGTTGACATGCCACTATGTGAAGAAGGCTCAGTGATCACAGAGCACACTATCACCCCACAGCTAGATGGCAGGGATAGTTTACAGTGCTGAAAGGACTTCTGAATTCCTCAGGACCAGACTGTAGTACACATGGTTGCATCCACCCCACAGTTAAGAGCCGGAGTTCCGCACTTAATTTCTCCAGGAATCTAAACTTAATGCAAATATCCTGGAAAGGAGGGCAGTCCTCGATGCACATCCTGTACTGTGGAATCCCATAACATGGGTCTGATTCAAATGGACAAGCAGACATCCTGTATTCCACATGAAGAAGGAACTCACTGTTGTCTGTGACAGAACTGGGTTGCCATTTATATGACATGGAAGGAGAGCATACGTGTAGACAGACAACAAAAAGGATAATACATTTCGACCAGTGCCTGCTGAATCAAGGGGTAGTGGATTGAGTATTGAATAGGACACATTTCTTTTCCACACCTCTCAATACCAAAATTCTCTATAGAATAGCCAACTAACTACAGAGAAATCATTTAAAAAAAATTAGGGAGCCAGTGTCAGTAAATTTGGGATACTCAGTGCTGAAAGAGGTTCTGTATTGCCAACTGGTCCTGTGTGATTAAACCATGAGACTTGAATCCACTCATTATTATTTTGTAAAATAACAAAAACTACATACACTTGTCTTGCAAAGCTCACATACAGGAATAATTTAGAGGCCGCTTTCAGATGCTAGCATGAAGCTGACAGTGTGTGCCTTGAATGGCAGGCTCCCTGAGGAATAAGAAATGCAGTCAGATATGATCCTCATGGACATATCTTAATTTGTCTCCCTGTTTCCATTCGGCTTCAGTTACCTTTCCTGAGAGAAGTACAAAAGAAAATTTCCAGGGCTGAGTTTTGCAGATCACATTTATTAGTACACTCTGAGGAAAAATATTTGTAAAACTGCTACAGACAAACCCTAAAGGGGGGGGAAATGGGAGCAGTGTTATGAAAAGCAGTAGCACCAGCTACCATGTGAGTACGGGCCATGTTTAGGCCTGGAATAAGGAGGCCCAACTCCTCCTGAAGTCAATATTTCAGGTCTGAATTTGGACCCGACCATCTCAGTAAAAGAACCCAAAAAAATTCAGTCCAACACTGAAGAAATCAATAGGGGAAATTAAAGCAGGTTCAGATACAACAACTGCTCTGTCTGTAATTTATAGATTGAGTAAGATAGCTGAGCCTTAACAGTTTGCTTAGCGAGTCTCTGAAACTGCTCTCTTAAGGGAAGAATAATATGTATCAGCTGTCCCAGATATACAAGAGGAAACTGAGTTTTAAAAGATGTGGAGAAGCCCAAATCCTGATTTCCCTGATGTGGATATCTCAATAGTAAGGCTGGACCCTGCCAAGACCTTACCAGAGCAAAGATGATAGAGGAGATAGAAAATTTTTACTGATCTGTATCCATTATCTACCTGTCCTGACAATTAACAACATTACACACTTCCAAACTGGTGGCCAAGGCAGTTTAAGTATTAATATAACTTGACATAATCACACCAAGTAATGATCCTTGACTGAGCGAAGTCAAGAGTTAAATTCAGCTAAAGATTTCAGAGATAATGCACCTGGCTTTCTGCCATAGCTATAGCTCTTTGCCATAGCAACAAGCCTGCAGCTAGCTACAATCCTAATTTCTCAATAATTATTAGAGGTGATTATTGAATTTAAATCTTTGAGTTCATATATCTACTCACATATAAGTACTTGTAGTCTGACCGATTTGTCTTTGGGGCCCTCTCGTTCCTTGAAGGGCTGATCAGCTGTTTATGTTACTGATGAGATGAATAATAGCTTAATATATTACAATGCAAATTAATCTGTTCCTGGATTCTGTTTACTTCTGTACATTTACAGAAGTTTGTTAAACTCAAAGACCCAGGAATTCTGCCATGGAAAGTAACATGGCAATATATTGTTTTGATATCGCGTGAAAGCAGCCTTTGTTAAACTTCAGGGACCCACTACCTTGTTCAATTGTAAACAGATAGGGGAGAAAGATTCATTTTAACAATCAGAGAGACAAAGAAAAGGGGTGAAAACCCACAATGAAATAAACAAAAAAAGTCAATGGTAACATGGCAGAAACACACCGGAGGAAAAGTGGAAAGTGATTTGTTTAAGTAACAAGTCAGAATGAAATCACCATGGTGGACAGAGCATCAAACAACAGGCAGATGTAAAGAGGCCAGCAAAAGAATCAAAAAAGGATGGGAGGAAGGAAAAAAAGAAAGGCGGAGGATGGAAGACATCAGCGATGGCTTTAATGGTAGTGTTACATTGGGAATTAACAAGTAGCTAATGTTTAAAGGTGGGCTACCAGGGAATTAATCCCAACTAACTGGAAATTGGTGAGAAATAGGAGAGAGCTACACAATTAAAAATAATGTTAGCCATGAGCAAAATGCAGAGCAAAGTAATGAGGCTTAGGGCGCAGCTCCACAACTGGCCAAAGGTGCCTAATTGACAGGCTAGAAGAAGGTACCTCCCTCCAAACAGCACTCTCAGCCATGAACCCTCTACCGGAGTTAGCACCTAAACCAGGTCAGCTCTTCCTCATGAAACGCCAGAGGGAGAGACGACCAACTCCTTATAGCCAATAGCCCAGTGGATAGGGCACATCCCTATATAAATGTTTAATTATTTATACAAAGTTGAACAGCTTCGATAAGAGAGATTGAGAGACCCACCCCAACACTGCCAATAGCCTGTTGGGACATTCACTTGGGATGTGGAAGACACAGGCTCAAGTCCCTGCTCCAAATCCAGTATAGTGGGGAATTCAAATCTGGGCCTCCCATATCCCAGGTGAGTGCCCCAACCACTGGGCTATTGGATATAATGGCGCACACACGTCCATCTAGTTTGAGAATCCCACCAGGTCTTAGGTGTGCACAAGGGCACCAAGCAGCTCAGAGGTGTCAGGGCAGCAGTGTTCATGCCCACGGGCAGAAATGTAGGTACCTACAGAGAGTTAGGTGGCAGCTGAACAGTGTTTTTGAGAATATCATTGACATCTAACTGCCCCCTGTAGGTTCCTAAGTCCCTTTGTGAATTGAGCCCTCAGTGCCTGATCTACAATCCATTAAACAGCTTTGGGAAAAAAAGACTTCCACTGACTTTAATGGGAGTTGATCTTTATAGCTGTACTGTGCACAGATTTGTTTACTGTATGTTCTCACTGATTTGGCTGAAGAATAATTGCATTCCTATACTACCAGGAGTGCTTTGAAAGGAAAATGATTACTAGCCTTCACTGAAAAATTGCAGCTACCCTATTCCTTCAAGATTATCTATTAATTGTTTTTTCCTTCATTAATCTCTGTCCAGCTGCTCCAACTATCTTCCTGTTGGCAAAACTATTTAAAACAACCAGGCATGGATCTGTGCAGATATTGTACATCTCCTGAAGATTCTATACATTTGCATAGTCTCTAACTATTTTTTCTATAAAATTCTGTAAAGATACCTAAAACACTCAAGGTTTCAATACATTAGTCCCTACATGACTTCTACCTCATTGATCTAGCAAGTATTCTAAGCGTTAGAAACTTGAATAAAGTTTAGACTATACTATAAAAGGTATATATACACTGCATGCTTCTTTCAGCAGCCTATAGAATACATATTCACATAGCCCATTAGCATGGATATAAACAGCAGTGTAGCCTGTGAGAGACAGCTTCAGTGAGTAGAGACGCGCACGTTGGGTGTGGGTATATATGCGAGTACATACGCTACACAGATCTTGATTTACCCAAACCGTGCCTCCCTCTCTACACTGCTGTGCTTAGCAGTGTAGTGTTCCACTGCCTCCCTTCTGCTGGAACCTTTCCTATCTGCAAGAAAAGACTCCGCCCGCTCCTCACCCCTGGAGCTCTTCTGCACCGCAGGGAAAAACTCCACCAGCTCCCTGCTCCCAGAGCCTTCCCTCACCACAGGAAAAGACTCCAGCAGTGGAGAAAGGCCCTGGCAGTGGGGAGGAAGCAGGTAAAGGCTTAGGCAGCTCCCCGCTGCAGAGCCTTTCTTTGCTATGGGGAAAAGGCTCAGGAGGGGAGGAGGCAACAGGGAAAGGCTTTTCCCCACTATCTCTCCACCCCGTCACAGCCTTTCACTGACACATGTAGCTATACACCACAGTGTAGATGTAGCTCGTTTTTCACTGCAGCATGCAGCTATGCCTACCCTACATGCTTCTGCCAGTGGTGTGTAGTGTAGACGGAGCCAAAGTTTTGGCAACATAGCTACGTCAGCTAGAAGGTGGGGGAGAGAAAGAAACAAAAACTTACATCCGTAGCCGCCACAGCTATGCTGGCAAAACCCTGTATAGATACAACTCTGCCAACAGAAGAGTGCTCTGGCAGCTTAACTAATGTCATTTGGAGAGATGGTTAAGCTATATTGGCAGAAACTCCCTTATCCTGCATAAGGCGCAAGCACAAGGGGAGTTTACAGAGTGTATCTCCGCTTTCAGCTATGAACTGGGAATTCTGAAAATGCACAAGCTTTTATAACATGAAGTGAAATGAAACATAGGCACAGATAAGTATTGTTAAATAGCCATTGTCAAGCTGTCCCTCTTAACAATGAAGGGGTGGCTGTTCAAAGTCCCATTTCAACCTCATGCTGACATTACAGCTATGAAACAGGGCAGCTCTTGTGGCTTTCACAGAAGAGACTTCAACTTGTCTATTGCAAGGCAACTTGGTCTAGTGGATAGAGTTCTGGATTGGGAATCAGGAGACCAGAATTCTTTTCCTGATTCCATCACTGACCTGTATGACCTTAGACTCAGAGTTTAAAGCCTGAAGGGACTATCATGAGTCTGACCTCCTGAACGTGGCAGACCACAGAACCTCCCCCACCCACTCCTTTAATAGACCCATAACCTCTGGCTGAGTTACTGAAATCCTCAAATCTTGATTTAAAGACTTCAAGTTACAGAGAATCCACCATTTACTCTAGTTCAAACCAGCAAGTGACCCATACCTCACAGTTCAGAGGAAGGCAAACATTCCTCAGGGTCTCCGCCAATCTGAGGTGGAGGAAAATTCCTTCCCAACCCCAAATATGGCAACCAGTTAGATCCTGAGCATGTGGGCGAGACCAACCGGCCACGTGCGTGGGAAAGAATTCACTGTGGTAAGTCAGAGCCCTCCCCCTCTAGTGTCCCATCTCTGGTTGTTGGAGGTATTTTTCTCATAGCAGACAAAGAAAAGCTATATCTCATTGTAGGCAACCTCATCATATCACCCCCTCCATACATTTATCAAGCTCAGTCTAGAAACAAATTAGGTGTTTTGCCCCCACTGCTCCCCTTGGGAGGCTATTCTAGAACTTCACTCCTCTGATGGTTAGAAACCTTCATCTAATTTCAAGTCTAAACTTGTTGATGGCCAGTTTATATCCATTTGTTCTTGTGCCAGCATTGACCCTTAACTTAATTAAGTCCTTTCCAGCCCTGGTGTTTATCCCTCTGATGTATTTATAGAGAGCAATCTTATCTGCCCTCAGCCTTTGTTTGATTAGTGTATCTAACAAAACATTAATATACAATCAAAACAAAAAATCAAGGTCATTAACCACACATCAAATGAGATCTAGTAGCTAATAGAAAAACAAAAACAACTGTTCATTTAGCAAAGGAAAGGCATATAAAAATTGAGCACATCTGAGCTACTGCACCAAGTATGCAAGAGAAATGCAACTGACAGTGAGGGTGCTGGTATCTGTTATGTTTCCCACAGATCCACAATCATTCCCATGTAGGAGGATTTTTTTTCCTTTATTACGTAGGCTCTGGAGCATTGCACTCTGTCTCTCCAAATAAATTTGGTCTTCAAAAAAAGAACATTTGTATGCAGTGCAGCACTGCTGAAAGCAAATACAAAAATAACTCAAACCCTATTGCACACAAAGACTCATGGTTGGTATCCTAATAGTAATCACTGGATTCAGGAGAACGGAAATTACAAGTCAGAAATATTTTGGATTGGGATGAGCTGCCCAATATTTGTTTGTGGAGTGTTTTCTCCCTCTAGCCCTGAGATTTTTGTAGGTGCATTGGTCAATAACAATATTTTGCTGACACGCTTTCTGCTCAGTGAGAAATAGAGTGGGCTGGTGTCTTTTCCTTGCTCTGGCACTGGCTTGCTCAGTGACTTTTGGCAAGTCACTTCTTAATCTCTATGGAGGATGTTTTCAAAGGCACGTTAGGGACTTAGGTGCCCAACACTCACTGACTTTCAACAGGAATTTGATGCCCAGCTGCCCAGGGCACCTTGAAAATCTTTCCCTATTTGCCTAAAGTTCCCCATTTCTAAAATGTCCTTTGGTGTCTGTGCCTTGTGGTGGCGGGATAGCTGGTATGCTCTAATGATCCCCAGAGTCTGTGTTGGCGGGCTCCTGGTAGGTTCAGCCATGCTGGATTGGTCTGTGAGGGTATACTTGGGCAGCACCATCAGCCAGGATGGTGGAACAAGCCAGGACATCCGGAACAAAATCAATAAAGCCGGGAACACCTTCAGGAGCTTAAATACAGTCTGGAAATCATCAAAATACAACACCAAAACCAAACTCAAGATTTATCAGAGCTGCGTACTTTCAACATTACTTTATAGTGCAGAATGCCGGGGAATGAGAAAGTATGACATGTCCAAACTGTCTTCATTCCATACAACCTGCCTCAGAAAAATCATCTGTATCTTTTGGCCCAGAACAATCTCAAACCAAGATCTATTGATACAGTGCAGCCCAGAGAATATGAGTACCATCATTGCCAGCAGGCGTTGGAGACGGATTGGCCATGTGCTTTGGATGGAAACTGATTCCATCACCAGAGTAGCAGTAAGATGGACACCTGAAGGCAAGTGAAAATGAGGCCGCCGGAAAACAACATGATGAAGAGCTGTGAAAGCCACGCTGAAAAACCTGGGGCACAGCTGGGGAACCATTGAAAGACTTGACAGAAACAGACGGGAATGGAGGAGCTCTGTTGCTGCCCTAAACACCAGAGGCATAATGGGAACATGATGATGATGAATACCCCCTGTTATACTATGCTTTGAGATCCTCTGAAAGCTGCTATATACAATAAGTGCACATTAATACAGTATGTAGATTTCGATCTCTGGTGCCAACATAACAAAATTGAATTCATTTTCTCTCCCTCAAAGCAAAAATTTACTACTACAGAATGTTTAAAAGAGTGCAGAATTTACACAAAGTCAGTCCAAGTCCAGCTAGTTCCACTCTAAGAACATAAGAACGGCCATACTGGATCAGACCAATGATCTCTAGATCAGTATCCTATCTTCCAACAGTGGCTGGTGCCAGAGCCGGCCCTAGGTATACCATGGATTTATATAGTGGCATTATGATATTTTCTGTCTTACTATCTATCCCTTTCCTAATGGGTCCAAACATTGTTAGCTTGACTCCTGCTGCCTATTGAGCAGATGTTTTCATACAACTATCCAGGATGACTCCAAGATTTATTTCTTCCGTTGTAATAGTTAATTTAGACCCCATTATTTGGGATGTATAGTTGGAATTATAATTTTCCAATGTGCATTTATCAGCATTGACTGTCATCTGCCATTTTGTTGCCCAGTCACCAGTTTTGTGAGATCCTTTTGTAACTCTTATGAATATGTTAAAGAACGCTGACTTCAGACAGATCCTTGGGGGCCCCCTTATCTACTGACAGTTTATTTCTATCCTTCGTTTCTTATCTTTTAATAGGTTATTGATCCAAGAGTGGACATTCCCTCTTATCCCATGAACCCGTAATTTGCTTAAGAGCTTTTGGTGATGGACCTTGTCAAAGTTTTTCTGAAAGTCCAAGTACCCTATATCCACTGGATCATCTTTGTGCACATTTGTTGACCACCCCTCAAAGAATCCAATAGATTGGTGAGGCATGATTTCCCTTTCAAAAACTGTGTTGACTCTTTCCCCAAAAATCATGTTCATCTATGTGTTTGATAATTCTGTTCTTTGCTATAGTTTTAACCAATTTATCTGCTACTGAAGTTTGGCCTACTGGCCTGTAATTGCCAAGATTGCCTCTAGAACCTTGGTTAAAATTTAACATTGCATTAGCTATCCACCAATCATCTGGTACAGAGGCGGAGTTAAGCGATAGTTTACCACACTTAGTATTCCTGCAATTTCACATCTGAGTTCCTTCAGACCTTTTGGGTGAATACTAACTGGTCCTGGTGACTTATACTGTTTGATTTATCCTATTATTCCAAAACCACCTCTATTGACACCTCAATCTGGGGAAGTTCCTCAGATCGGTCACCTAAAAAGAATGATTCAGGTGTAGGAATCTCCCTCACATCCTCTGCAGTGAAGACCGATTCAGAAGACTTCATTTAGTTTCTCCAAAACAGCCTTGTCTTCCTTGAGTGTTCCTTTAGCACCTCAATCATCCAGTGGCCCTAGTGACTATTTTTCCTGTTTCTGAGGTACTTAAAATATTTCCCTGTTTTTGTGTGTTTTCCTAGTTCCGCTTCAAATTCTTTTTTGGCCTGCCTAATTATATTTTTACATTTGACTTGCCAGAGTTTATGCTCCTCTCTATTTTCCTCAGTAGGATTTGACTTCCATTTTTTAAAGGATGCCTTTTTGTCTCTAACCACCTCTTTTACACTGTTTAGCCATGGTGTCTTTTTTGGGTGGGTTCTCTTATTGTTTTTTTATTTGGCATATACATATAGTTTGAATCTCTAGTCAGTATTTTTAAGAAGTTGCTATGAAACTTGTGGGCATTTCACTCTTGTGACTGTTCCTTTTTAATTTCCTTCTAACTAGCCTCCCCATTTGTGTGTTTCCCCTTTCTGAAGTTAAATGCTACTGTGGTGGGTTTCTTTGCTATTTCCCCCCCCCCCTACAAGGATGTTAAATTTAATTACATTGTGGCCATTACCACCAAGCGGTTCAGCTATCTTCACCTCTTGAACCAGATCCTGAGAGCCACTTCAGACTAAATCAAGAATTGCCTCTCTCCCCTGGTGGGTTCCAGGACTAGCTGCTCCAATAAGCAGTCATTAATGATGTCTAGAAATTTTATCTCTGCATCCCATCCTGAGGTGACATGTTCCCAATCAATATGGGAAGAGTTGAAATCCCCCATTATTATTGGAGTTTCTGTTTTTGTAGCCTCTCTAACCAACTTGAGCATTTCACAATTGCAGTCACCATCCTGGTCAGGTGGTCAGTAGTATATTCCTACTGCTATATTCTTCTTATTTAAGCATGGAATTTCTATCCATAGAGATTCTATGGTACAGTTTGATTCATTTAAGATTTTTACTATATTTGACTCAATTCTTTCTTTCATCTGTAGTACCACTCCCCCAACCAGGGTGACCTACTAGCAGAATGTATAAACCGAAATTTTTCAAATGTAGTGATTATAACAGATAAAGCCAAATTAGTTAAAGCAGGGATATCAGAACTTCCCAAAAGTTCATTACAAACTTTGAGACCTACTTTGTGCTTGGCCATGGTTAGATAAGAGGCTGACATGGATGAAAAAGTGACTGGATCACAAATTGTTTGTGCTTTATGAGGTAGTGAATTGATCAGATCTAACTGGTGCACCGGGCTCGGTGAACTGACATATATACAAACATTGTTTTTGTCTGAATAAGTTACAGGATAATAAGGAGATAATGGTCTAACATTTTAAAATGTGGGTTCCTATATTTAGGATAATCAATCCATATTTAGACACTTCAATAAAAGTGTCTTGATTTTCAAAGGTGCCAGGTATCCGCAAATCCCACAGAAGTCAATGGGAGCTCCCTGGGCTCAGCCCCTTTGAAGATCAGGCCACTGATGTCAAAGTATGGATTGAGGAGCCCTTTTAGACTCATAGGTTTGGAAACATTGGCCATTGTCACCTTTTCCATATACAGCAGATACAGTTAATATAAGTTTAACAGTTGCTAGTTACAGCCTGTTTTAGTATAAGGTACAATACAGAGATGCTTTGTATTGTCAGTGTAGACAAAGACTCAGCTCCACAAGGCACAAGTGCCATCAGCTAAGGTTAAATGATATGTTTTTCCTCTAAAATCTAGGCCGAAGTGACTAATCATCATCACTGATTATTTGTTATATAGTAACACCTAGAGGCCTCAACCAAGAATCGGGCGCCTGTAGTGCCAGGCACTGTCCAAACACAGAAAAAGCAATGGCCCCTGCTCTGAAGAGCTTACAATCTAAACAGACCAGACAGACAAAGGGTAGAGAGGAAGTGGAATTCCCATTTTCTTTTGGAAAACTAAATGAGATGGCTTTAAATGAGCGAGCCAGGAATGCCTCTCTTGCTTCTCTCTGCCATCATGCTAAAGGTTTTCACATCGTTCCTGGCAGAACCACTTCCAAAGATTGATTTCAGAGTCAACAAATCAGTGTTCCCTTGCTAGATGGGATGTCATTCTTGGGATATTGCTGGGGACAAAAGCAGATTAAGGTGATCCTGCTGCTGTGTCTCACTACTTGTCCTTTGGCTAGACCACCCTACGCTTCTAGAGCACCTTCTCTTTGAGGAGCCTGAAGCCTTTTATAAACAACAACAATTTAAATCTCTCAGCTGTGAGGTAGCTCAGAACTGCTCTTCCCAATTTACCACTGGGAAAACATATATGGAGATGCGAAGTGTCTTGCCCAAGGTCACACAAAGCAATAATGGGAGTCTCCTTTGCAGATAAAGCCACAAATAGAACCCAGGCTTCCTGATTTCCCTGTCTCTGCTTTAACCGCAAGATGATCCTACTTGTCATGATTCACTTGTGACTATATTCACATAAGTATGTGACCTCCAACTTTAGATGGAATAAAAAGCTCTATGGGATATTTGTATGTTTCCTCCCTCATTGTGGAAGACAACTCTGATTCTCCTTTTACAATTAAATGATGCATTTAGCTGCAAGCCTAACTGTAAAAAAGAGTAAAATATATCAACAGTTATACACACACACCAACCCCTAACGTACTCTTCTAGCCCTTACTCTTTATTTTAAGTATCTCCTATACTCTACATAAATTTCGTTAGATGGATTTATGGGGTCACTAACTTGCTTGATGCAGTATTGTATTCATAGCAGGAAATGATTTGCCACTGCAATAAAAATGAGCATTCTCTAGTGGTTTGTCAGCATAAAGAATTATATTATCAGTGAAATAATAAGCTGTACTAAAGGAATTTTTGATTCACTGTAATTACTGATTGTCTGCAGATTACATTATGGCTTTAATTCTTTGGCCTCACACTGTTCGCTTGGTAAACTTCTAAAGAAAATCAAGTGAACATATAAACATCTTATTTATACAGTAAGTTATAGAACAAAAAAGACTAGAATTCTGTGTGGGCTGAATTTGTTGATTACATTTAAGAAAATAGAGATCTTCGTATAGTGGATGGTTTGGAAGGAAGAAATGTAGGAGCAGTTTATGTATTTTTGTCTAGCTGGTTTGTATTGTTTTATATTTCTAATGTGTATTGTATTTATATTTTGTATTCTAATGATGTTATTTTGAAAAAACTTTACTGCATATACCTATACATAAGGTTATGTTTTAGTCACAGGTATTTTTATTAAAAATCAGACAGGTCATGACCTGAGCATGACTTTTAGTAAAAATACCAGTGAATAAAACTTGGGGGAAGGGGGCACTGCCCGGGGCCCCTGCAGGTGCTCGGGGAGGGCAGACTGGCTGCTGGGGTGGGGGTGGGTAGCGGCGTGCAGCCTGGGACCCCGCTGGTGCTGGGGGCGGGGGGGAGGTTGGTGGGGCCAGCAGGCTCCCTGTCTTGCTCTCCACCTTCCCCCCACTAGCAGCAGCAGCGTGAGTGTGGGATGGGCAGGGGGTTGGGGCACAGGACAGGGTGAGGCGGGCTCTGGGCGGTACTTACCTGGGGGTACTTACCCGGACGTGGCAACATCCCCCTCACTCAGCTGCTAGGCAGAGGCATGGCCAGGCAGCTCTGCACAGTGCCTCTACCTCCAGAGCTCCCATTGGCGGCGGTTCCTGGCCTATGGGAGTTGCGAAGCCAGCACTCTGGGCAGAGGCAGCCCGGAGAGCTGCCTGGCCATGCCTCCACCTAGCAGCTGAGCAGGGAGATGTCTCTGCTTCTGGGGAGCCCCCCAGGTAAGTACTGCCCAGAGTCCACCTCACCCTGTCCCATGCCCCAACCCCCTGGCCCCTCCCACACCCAAACTCTGCTGCTGCTGGAGGGGGGAAGGGATGGGTCGCAGAGGCCCGAGACTCCACCAGCAGCAGCCTGTACGCCTGGCACAGGGGCTGCCTGAGCTGCCCCTGAGCCAGGCGCACGGGCCACTGCAGAAGTCACGGAAAGTCAAGGAATCTGTGACTTTCCATGACAAATTTGCAGCCTTACCTATATATACACACACCCCTGCAGGACTAGTGTATTTTGGCCTACATTCACTCTAGCCTAAGTATTCCTTGTGCAGAGGCCCTATAAAATGCTTATGTACCTCACAATTCCTAACCTTACCAAGATTTAAGTGGCATATAGGCCTTGGCCAGGCCATTGGCACAGGAGTGAATTTCACTTAAATTTATCTGCAAAGGAGACTCCCATTATTGCTTCCTTATAGTATATAAAAAAGAGCTGACTTTTCTCTCACGTTTGCTACATTAGACATTTAGTTTTTGTCTGCCCTGTTTTCTGGAAGACTCTGTGGCAGGCTGGAGAAGGATGGTACTATGACATCTGACTTGATATGTAAGTAAAAACTGATTAAAAATCCTTTCCCATTTCACTTAATCAAACTATTTAAAAGTCTGTTGGTTTTTGTTGTTGTTTTTGTTTGCTGGCAAAAAAACTAGCAACTATTTTTAATACAAGTGAACCAGGATATCTGGACTTTGTTGTTTTTACCTTAAATGTCAGGAATCTCAAATAGAAAAACACCTCTATCCTGCTTCTATACTTTTGGGGTTCTGTATACATTATAAAGAAGGGGGGAAGTCTCAGGTAAATTCCCCCTCTCCTTTAGTAGGATTTTATTTTAATCCCTGTTGGACGTGTCCATTCATTTTTATGCAAAATTTCATGGAAATCACAGCACCCTATTAAATAGGGTAAGAAAATCTTACTAATTATCCTTGAAATGAAATTTTTGCAAGTTTTTTTGTTGCAGTTTTGAGGGTATTTTATGCATTAAAAATTGGTAGCAAAATATAAGTGCCTTTGATAGAAATTTGGCTAATTAGGGCCCTACCAAATTCTGGATCTATTTTGATCAATTTCACAGCCAGAGGGTTTTAAAATTGGTCAATTTCAGGTTTTCAGATGTTTACATCTGAAATTTCACTGCGTTGTAACCATGGGGGTCCTGACCCAAGAAAGGGTTGCAGGATTGCCACCCTCACTCCTATGCTGCCTTCAGAGCTTCCTGCAGCTGGGGAGGTACCTGGAGGTGGGTCTGACCTCCCGCTGAGAGCGGCCGTCTGACCTCCCGCTGAGAGCGGCCGTGCAGGGGAGGAGGAAGTCCTACATCTCCCCAGCCCAGCGAACTAGCAGCTGGTGAATGGTAGGAGCCCCCAGCTGGGGCCCTCCCAGCCCTGACCCTCCTCCTCCCCTCCAATAGCCAGATTTCACAGGGTAGGTCTGATTTCATGGTCCGTGGTGTGTTTCTCCTGGCCGTGAATTTGGTAGGACTCTACTCATAATCCAAAGGTAGAACAAAGATTTTCTGCACATTTCTCACCCAGTCCAGAATTTCCAAATGGCTTTTCTCCTCTTCTTCTATTTTCTCCAGCAAAGCTTCAGCAGCCTCACAATCCCCCAGAGAAGAGCTAGGCCTTTTGATAATGTATGTTATTCTTAGTATTGCCAGGAATGAAATCCTAGCCTCTGTTTTCGCTCTAACAGAGGGTTTTTAAAAGGGCATTAAAGCCTTTGCTCCACCTCACTGGGTGCTGGTGGGGGAGGGTGTTAAAAGGTGTTGCTTCCTTATTGAATTTATCCCTCTCAGCATGGGGTTTTTATTTACTTATTTAACCCCTCCTTCCATACCCTGGAATATCTCTTCAACCTTTCCCCAAAACCCTGTCAGATAATTAATTGGCTCTTGTAAAATGCATGGCAAGTCACGTTCTGGGTATTCTGAAACAAGGTGGGGGTCAGCGCCAGAGCCCTGGGACCCTTCTGAACATTACCCTGCCAGCAGCTTGCTTTCTCTTTAGTAACAGGTATCCAGCTCGAGTGCCTCCACTGGCCACATTATATTATGGGGAAAGAAGCTGTCTGTCCGGGATGAAGGGCCCAGGCTTTTTACACAGGTGTCCACTTTGGAAGCATAACTATACAAAGGCTCAGCTGTGTATCCTAAAGCAGTTGCCAGCACAGTTCTGGCAGAACCACATGTAACAATCATTTCCCAACACAGCTGTAGCTAGCACGTTTCCAGCCCAGTTTTAGCACCCACGTTAGACAGGGCTCTAGTCACTTATTGAAAGCTAAGCTAGCAGGAACCAAACAACATATGACTAAATTCTGCCCTCATTTTCCTCTCTGCTTTTTCCTGCTCCATGTCTATCTGTCCAACCAGCCATGCTCTCCCACACTTGCTGTGTCCCAATCCCTCTCCACTTTGCCCTATAATACTTGTCTCGGGCTCCATTTATCCTCCCCGTACTCTTCTTTTAATACATTTTAACATTTTTAGAAGGTCTCTCTATAAGTCTATATATATTACATATAACAGTAGTTTGGTTAAGTAAACAAGGTTTTCAAAATGTTTCAGAAGCTTTATTTAAAATTAAATTAAAACGCAGATCTTATCAGTTTAGTGTGATCCTTGCCCTTGCTTTTCCTTGCTGAGTTTTCCAATGTCTGGCATATATTTGGATACTTTAAGCTGCACACAGGCTTCTGAGTGATCTGTTGTTAACCGGCTGGCAGGTCGTCAGCGGCTAGAACCCCAGATCGGCAGCTGAGGTGAATGGAGCTGGCGGCTGGTAGGGCTGAGCAGGGCCGGAGGCCTGGACCCTGTCTGGCAGGGGGCCTGCGCTGGAACTCCAACTGGAAGCAAGGTGAGTGGGGCCGGCGGTGGTACCCCGGCTGGCAAGGGGCCAGCAGCGGGAACCCCAGAGCGGCGGCGTGCTGAGCCACTCAGCCCACCGCCGCATGCCATCAAAAAAAAATCGACTCGCATGCCATCTTTGGCACACGTGCCGTAGGTTGACGACCCCTGGTCTACAGCCAAGCCCTAAGATAAAACTGCATTTGCTCTAATCACTCAGACAGAGAAACTCCTACAAGATCTTTATCAAGCATTCTTAAAACTACAATACCCACCTGGGAAGTGAGGAAACAGATTAACAGAGTGAGACGGGTACCAAGAAGTCACCTACTACAGGACAGGCCCAACAAGGAAAATAACAGAACACCCAGGCCATCACATACAGTCCCCAGCTAAAACCTCTCCAGCGCATCATCAACAATCTACAACCTATCCTGGAAAATGATCCCGCACTCTCACAGGCCTTCAGAGGCAGGCCAATCCTCGCTCACAGACAGCCCCCCCCCCCAACCTGAAGCAAATACTCACCAGCAACTACACACCACACCATAGAAACACTAACCCAGGAACCAATCCCTATAACAAACCCCATTGCCTTCTCTGTCCCCATATCTACTCTAGCGACACCATCATAGGACCCAACCATACCAGCCACACCATCAGGGGCTCATTCACCTGCATATCTACTAATGTGATATATGCCATCATCTGCCAGCAATGCCCCCCTGCCATGTACATTGGCCAAACCGGACAGTCTCTACGTAAAAGGATAAATAGACACTTATCAGACATCAGGAATGGCAACATACAGAAGCCAGTAGGAGAACACTTCAATCTCCCTAGACACTCAATAATAGATTTAAAAGTAGCCATTCTTCAACAAACAAACAAAACTTCAAAAACAGATTTCAAAAAAGAAACTGCAGAGCTACAATTCATTTGCAAACTTAACACCATCAATTTGGGCTTGAATAGGGACTGGGAGTGGCTGGCTCACTACAAAAGCAATTTTCCCCTCTCTCGGTATTGACACCTCCTCATCAATTATTGGGAGTTGACCACATCCACCCTGACTGAATTGGTCTTCAGCATTGGTTCTCCACTTGTAAGGTAACTCCCTTCTCTTTATGTGCCAGTATATATTTATGCCTGTATCTGTAATTTTCACTCCATGCATCTGAAGAAGTGGGTTTTTTTAACCCACAAAAGCTTATGTCCAAATAAATCTACTAATCTTTAAAGTGCCGCCAGACACCTCATTGTTTTTGTGGATACAGACTAACAGGGCTACCCCTCTGATACTTGCATTGGGGATAGGTGAATGCTCCCCCCAAGAGAAGGCCACAGGTTCTTTATGAGGCCTTACAACCATTAGACAGTATCTACTGAATGAATAAAGTATAAATAATACTTCCTTCCTCCCCCATCCCACTCCTTTTCTCAATTTACATGCCAGATCCTGGCCTCTGATTCTGCCCCTTTTGCACTGCTGTGGGTTCTCCTGATGTCTGGTCCTATGGCTCTGACCTGCCTCTATGCCATCTGCACCCTGTGCAGAAATATTCCTAATCCTCTGTGGGCTGGGGTGAAGCCAGAGTGCCCTATGCTCAGGCTGTCCCTGGCTGGTGGAGTAGTTTTTACATTGCTCTGAATCATGCTGGCCTGGTTCAGCCTGAGCATGGGGCACTCTGGCTCCACCCCAACCCACTGAGGAATACCCCTATGTCTGCATAGGGTGCAGACGGCTCAGGTGCGGAAAGGTGACCTCCAAACCATGTTTCTCGTGCCCCAGGTACTGCAGTGAGTGCAGCTCAGCCAAGCCTGAGGATCTGACCCTCTGTATTTACCCCTCCCACATGCCTCTCTTCTCCTTTTTTCAATTGGCTTTTCCCCCACTTTCCCCCTTTTCATGAATGTTACAATTAGGGTCAAACTTCCAGACCCACAATACATGAGCGAGTCATACTGAGGCTGAGTGAGTTTGCCCATCCCTAGTAATGCCATCAAAATATTCAGGCTCTCTCCTCCCACCTTGCAAGTAAGTAAACACCACATACGTTTAGTAGATAGGGTGACCAGATAGCAAGTGTGAAAAATCGGGACAGAAGATGGGGGGTAATAGGAGCCTATGTAAGAAAAAGCCCCAAATATTGGGACGGTCCCTATAAAATCGAGACATCTGGTCACCTTATTAGTAGACCTGATTTCTATGTTAGCAGCATGCACTGAACTTATTCCACAGAAGGCCCATATTCTTTAAAATCTGCATGTGTGTCCAGTTAAGTGAAGACTATACTGCTGACAGCCTTTGCATTTCATCCCCGAGTCCAAAAGTACGCTCACTCTGCATGTGACCCACATATAACACTGGTGCTCGGCAGATGGGAGGCCCCCTGCTGTTTGGCTTGCTCACTAAATCAGTTTTATTTTAGAATCAAGTCAAATGCATGATCCTTCTTCTAGGAAATGAACATGTCTATCCCCTTCCTTGCATAAAAGCTTCCCAACGCCGTAGGAAATCAAACACAGGGATCTTATATTCATTTGTATTCAGATATTGAAAAACACACTTAGAGACTGTAAAGAGCCTGCAGGAAGATTTCCCATCAGAAACACTGCCAATAGGTCATTTGCTTGAGAGTGATAAGATGGAACCAGTGTAATCAGCTCTGATTCACACTTGCTGCTATCCTGATTGGAAGCATTTTATATACATAAGAGAGAGACACACACACTGTGGAAGCATTATAACCATCTGTAGCATTACACCTTCTGGCACCAGCCAAGCTGCCTGTGTCCCTCCGGGGATTCAGCACAAAGGAAGGCGAGGAATGTTGATGCTGCTGTTGCTTGCCCTCCCTTGGGGATTTCTGCCTGCAGGCAGGGAGCCGCTTTTAGTTACAGTCAGAGGCTGCTGGCAGGAGGCAGTAAATCAGTGCATCCTCCCAGCCACTCTGGGTATGCTGCTCTCCTCTCAGCCTCAGTTATGCACTTTTCTTGCTGTGCTGGCCCTTTAGTCACCTTGCCCCACTGTAGCCTCCCCTGATCCAACCGTTTCCATCAGAAGAGGCTTCTCTGCCAAGCCTAGTCCCTGGGCTAAATCTGTGCCATAATGCTCTATGAATTGCAGTGAACAGCAGTGGCCAGGCAGTTATGGTGAGAACACTGACTTCTGCTTTGTGACAGTCACACAGGTGAGCACTTTCAATTACAGAGGAGTCCAGACTAGAATCCATAATCCAAGCAAGCTCCTTCGCACCCCCGCCCGGCCCCCCAAATCACTGACTTTTGGAGAAGATTTAGGATCTTAGTCTCCAAAACAGGACTGGATTGGAATCTAGAATCCATTCCTGCCAGCACCTTGCCTCCCAAACCACACAAGCAAATATTAGTGAAGTTCTAATCCATATCCAGAGTCCATAGCTCAGATCCATCTCCGCTTATACAGTCACCTGATTTGCTGGAAAAATGGATCTGAGGTTAATAGAGGAACTTGTCTCAAACTCAGTTACATAAGTGAGCAGCAAGTGTTACAGTTTCACTGATTTCTATGTTAGCAGTATGCAAATAGGGCACTGAATTTATTCCACGGAAGGCCCATATTCTTTAAAATATGCATGTGCGTCCAGTTAAGTGAAGACTATACTGCTGACAGCCTTTGCATTTCATCCCTGAGTCCAAAAGTATGCTCATTCTGCATGTGACCCACATACAACACTGGTGCTAGGCAGATGGGAGGCCCCCTGCAGTTTGGCTTGCGCACAAAATCAGTTCTAAGAAAAAGTCTCTGTCCCATTAAAGTCAATGACATCAGCAGGAACAGGATTTGGCCCTTCATGCACTATGTGGACAATGCATCAATTTATATTTTGCCTCTCCACCTCCAACAAACGATAGCTAGGCAAGTAAAAACAGCACCACCACCTGCTAGCTCGTAGACAGCACTTTTCATGAATAGATCTCAAAGTGCTTTACAAAGATAAGTTTAATTATTCCCATTTTACAGATGGGAAACTGAGAGACATAGCAATGAAGTGATTTCCCCAAGGTCACCACCCAGCAGGCTACTGGAACAAAACTCAGGTTTCCTGAGTCCTAATCCAATGCTCTAGCTATTAGGCCTCACAGCCTCCCTAATCAGTAAATCGGTAATAATAAATAATTACAGTAATACTTTTGTTTGAAAGTGGATCTTTTGCTATAGCTGAGTAACATGCAGGGGCGGCTCTAGCTTTTTTGCCGCCCCAAGCATGGCAGGCAGGCAGCCTTCGGCGGCATACCTGCGGGAGGTCCGCCGGTCCCATGGCTTCGGCGTACCAGCCGCCGAATTGTCATTGAATCCGTGGGACCGGCGGACCTCCCGCAGGCATGCCTCCGAAGGCTGCCTGACTGCTGCCCTTGCAAGGACCGACAGGGCGCCCCCCACGGCTTGGAGCGCTGGTGCCTGGAGCCGCCGCTTGTAACATGGAACGACTATGGCCCTCACATTGAAAACTTTTAGTTGAGTAATCTTTAATCATCAAGGAGACCACTAGCTAGCTAGGTATATATGACCTCCCTCTCCATAGGGCCTCATAAATGTTAATGGATATTTCCTCCCAACACGTTTGTGAGGTGGAGATATTTTAACATTCCCTTTTTGCAGAGGAGGAACTGATGTACAAGCTCAAAGAGGTAGTCTATGGAAGAACCAGGAATAGAATCCAGATCTCTTAAGCCACTGCCCTGCACCTTAATAACAATGCCAACCTTCCTCATCACTACTCACGTGAGTAAAAGTTTGCTATATGCTATTATTCTGAAATCCAAAGTAGTTATAGTCAATAATGGGAAATTCATCCCTGGTTTAACTCCATTGCCTTCAGTGAAGTTGTAATAAAGGATGAATTTACTGTTGCATTTAGGGATGGAAAATACTTATTGGATTCACTAAGTCTATCCTTAAACATGTGCAGGACAGAAAACCCCAACAGAGAGCAACTGGTATCGAATATTAGTGATGAGAGTAATAGTTCCAGTTGTTGGACCTCCTCTATTAATAAAGAAAGAAAAGAAAAATAATTGATGATTACTTTACACCTTGCTATTTCCATCTCGTATTCTTTTTTACCTACACAGGAAAATGTTATCTGATCATTTAGGCTCTATGAAGGGACAGTGAAGTAACAGGTTTCAGATCTGAAGTGTATATAATTTCAATGCTGTTGGTTCATTAAGGCAGTAAGTTGGATTTTGCTTTACCTCCCTGCTGTCAGTTGGTGCTAAATGCAACATATTTTATGCCATGTCTGAGTCAGAATGAAGCTGTTTTACATGCATTTTTAAAACTGTCAAAAAAGTCAAACAAAAAGGAAAGTTTCTTAGTAGGACTGAGCACAATTTGCTAAAATGAAAATATACATCAACAGGTGGCAGCATTTCTCTGCTTCTTGAAAGCCTGTCAGGATGCATTGCTGAAGCTTGGAAACATTTCTGTAACTCTTCAGGGAGTAAGTTACAAGCTGCAGAAGGCTTCCCAGCATGCTTCATCCCAAAACCTGCTATTTTCCCTTATAAAAAGGGCAGCCTCTGCCACTTCGTTTTTGTTGCCAAGGCCTGAGTTTGGCTTCACGTGTCTTCCCCTTGTTAACTGTTCTTTGTTTTGACTTTCCAATTTGTGCTAAAGAAACAAATGTGAGCAGGAACAGGAACGAACAGGTAGCAAATACTAGGAAGGATGCAAAAGAAAAAAACAGCCCAGAGTAATGGGACATCAAACTGTTCAAGTTAAATGTTCAGACTTAATTGAAGAGAGACATTTCTGAACTTTTCAACTGAGGTCTGTGGTGTTATGGCTGGCAATCACATGGGTTCACTTCCGCTAGAATCCCCACCTCAGCTTTGAAAACAGATGCCCTTAGATGAGGAAAAGGGAAGCTGAGGGAGACAGTATCAGCTTCACCATTTCTTCTGATTGTTTCCTGAACCCAACTACTACAATTTTAATCTACCCTGGGATATGGGGTAGTCAGCTCATTCCTCATCCATGTTCCAGTCCTGCCAAGATGCTGAGTAAGCAGATCAACTGCAGCAGCCAGTTCAGAAGAAATACAGATTCAGTTCTCAGAGTAACAGCCGTGTTAGTCTGTATCCGCAAAAAGAAGAACAGGAGTACTTGTGGCACCTTAGAGACTAACAAATTTATTAGAGCATAAGCTTTCGTGGACTACAGCCCACATATGCATATGCATCCGAAGAAGTGGGCTGTAGTCCACGAAAGCTTATGCTCTAATAAATTTGTTAGTCTCTAAGGTGCCACAAGTACTCCTGTTCTTCTTTTTGCGGATTCAGTTCTGAATCTCCCCCATACTGTGATACATTACAGCCTATTCTGCTTCACTATTTTCCCTCAGTCTTGCATTCACATTAACAAGGAGAGGAACAGGAGTTAAAAAGAACCCAGTAGGGCTACCACAAGAAAGAATACTTGGAGCAGGTGAGTAATCACCCAAAACCTCCCCTTGGGTCATCTCAGAAAGAAAAGAAACTGAGCCACTCAAAAACAAATCCATCAGCAACTCTTCCCAGTCAAGAGCATAAAAGGCATCTTGACAGCCCTCAAAGAATTGGCATGGACACTTGGTTCATTGTCAGTTGAAGACCATTGACCAATGAAAACAGAGCAGAGCTTGTACCCCCACACAGTTCTAAAACAGGACTGACTCCAGATACTGCTAGAGAGTTTCTCAGTCTCAGTACCACCATCCCTGTGATTTTTTCCATAAAGGAAGGCTTCAGGCCATGGACTAATTAGTGAGTATCAATGTCCAGAGATTGTTTCTTTAACAAGAACCTAGCAACTCCTTCCATAAGAGAAGCCAGCACCCTGCCCTCCTGAAGGGAGGCATTGATAGTCTCCTATCAATGGGGGTTATACTAGATGACCCCTGCAGTCCCTTCTAACTCTGATTCCTCAAATAATGGACCAACATCAAAATGAAGGAGGTGAGAGTTGGTCCATGACAGGCAAAACGTGCAGCCGCTCCCTCCTCCAGTCCCATGCCAAAACACAAAAGATTTAAGAGTATGTTGTTTCAGTAACCACCTGGGATAGTCCCATGGTTTTCATGGAGGTCATGAATTCCTGAGCCAACCTGAAAGAATATTCATCAATAGGCCACTTAAGTCTCAGACTAGTTGGTATCAACAACCTCCTGGCCAAACCATTGATGAACTTGATTGGAATCCCTAGCAGAACCAAGGTGCAATGGCACAGCCTATCCCTGTCCCAATCCATTCTAACTTCATCTTGGGACTTGCATGTTCAGAGGACACACACTGTCCAATCTAGTTTTGCATTGGAGAACTCCTGAATTTGAAGTCAGATGCAACCAGCACAACACCATCTCCTCAGCCATCTTACAACTGATGTTGAACCCAATATTCAACTGACGACAACTGAGCTAATAATGGCCCAGCAGCAACATCCAGACAGGTCTGTTATCAGTCAAAAATCAGGGTCTAATCCACGATTAAATCAAGGATGGCAGTAACTTTGTTAGTTGTTGATCTTGTGTTTAAGAACATCAAGTAGGTCTCAGCCAAAAGTACTGTGTAAATTCTGTTGGTGCTGTCAGGCAATCTGGTACTTCTCACATGTATCCAATCCCTGAATTTTCCTATCTGCATCTAGCTATAGAAGAGTTTTCTGTATTCCATTCATACTATCCCATCCCACAGTTGCCTTCCCAGATTCAGCACTGGTTGGATCTCAGTTGCATATCATACTCCTGGGGGAATTCTGTGCCAAAAAATTAAAAATTCTGAACACAATATTTTAAATTCTGCACAACTCCGCAAATTTTGTCAAAATAAAAATACGTGATCATGCCAGTTTAAATTATTTTGGTAATGTATTTCAAAATACCTGTCAGCAAGTATGTCTGTAACAATAGACAGACAAATTCCCCCAGAAGTAGAGAGTTAAAGAAACCCCTATGACAACCCAGTATTCGGTTTCTCTGCCCCCTTTCCCAACCCAGAGCCCAGACACCCAAAACCACACCCCCTCAGAGCCCAACCATGCCCCCCCACCCCTGCTCAGACACCCTTCCACATCTTCCCTCCCCCAGAGCCCAGGGATCCAGAGGGAGAAACAGCCTGATGCTTGGTCCCAGGCTTGCACGGAGTTTCCTGCACGCCGCCCTTTCCTTCCCTGAGGGCATGCTGGGAACTGCAGCTGCCAGGAACTCTCTAGCTCTCTCCCCCTCCCCCAAGCAACATCTTCTATGTGCGAGCTGGGCTCTGCTGGGTCCAGCAGCCCCTGGTGGTGGCTAGCAGCACTGCAGCTCATTTCTGTGGGGGAAAGGAAATTTAGTGCGCACATTAATTTCTGCAAAATTCTGCATTGCGCAGTGGCGCAGAATTCCCTCAGGAGTAATGTCATGATGCATATGTAAGCTGTGCTTTACTGAGTGCACCACTGTTCTTATTCAATATCCTAAAAGCTTTTACAAAATGATCTACTGAAAATTACATTTTCTCAAGGGACATAGGATTTAAAATAAAATGTCAATTTATATACAATGTAAAGTGGTAAATCTCCTTTGATACTTATTAAAGACGAGCACTTACAATGGCAACCAGTGCGTTTTAAATCTCTGCATACATGCACAGACACTAGATGTGCCAGATCCAATTACCTACGACTAAACTAACATTCCTCATCATCTACTCAGGGTGCAAAGCTGGTAACAGAATCTATCCAATAACATGCAGATAGTTTTACCAGGGAAGGGCTTAGAAAATGCCTTACTAATCATTTTAGTGCTCATGAAAGTGAAACCTTTATTTCACTGGACGGTGCTGGACATGGGGTGGAAAGGCCCTGTGCAAAATGTCAGTGCTCATCTCAGCAAATAGGAGCCCAGCTAATGCTATGGTTTGTCAATTTTTATAGCCCTGTTGTAGTTCTCCCACTCACACGAACAGTGTCCTGTGGGGAAAAAAAGTTTTGCAGGATCAAATCAAGACTCACCCAGCCACCTGCAATTACCCACGAAGTTTTGCACATCAACAGCTGACCTTACTCATCGTGGGATTGGCTGATGCAAGCCAAGATGGAAAGTTAGTAAAAAGCCTTAAGATTTTGACTTGTAAAACCTGTGCTAACAGTTCTTAGTGATGTAATCATTTTGACTTAATGTTTTCTGCTGGCACAGAGATTTTGAGGGGAAGAGGGTAGAAAAGATGTGAGCATTAAAATACTTAATCATACATAATGAAATATTAAATTAGAAAACAAAAAAGCCTATCAAGCATCTGTGAATTTATTCCAAGACTGCTGCTATGGAAGGAGATATTATTAAGGCTGCGAGTTTGTCATGGAGGTCACGGAAATCACAGATTCCGTGACATTTTGGGACCTCTGTGACTTCTGCAGCAGCCAGTGCGGATGGCTTGGGGGCTGCCTGAGCAGCAGGGGCAGCCCCTGGGCCAGCCGCACCAACCACAGCTGGGGCAGTCTCAGGCCACTGCCCCCCAGCAGCAGGAGTTTGGATGTGGGAGGGGGCTCAGGGCAGGGGATTTGGGGTGCAGGAAGCGGTGAGGGCTCTGGGTGGCGCTTACCTTGGGGGACTCCCCAGAAGCGGTGACACACATCCCTCCCTCAGCTCCTAGCTCTGTATGCTGCCTCCACCCACAGGCACCATCCCTGCAGCTCCCATTGCCTGCGGTTCCCAGCCAGTGGGAGCTGTGGAGCTGGCACTTGGGGTGAGGGCAGTACGCAGAGCTAGGAGCTGAGGGAGGGACATGTTGCCACTTCCGGGGGTCCACGAGGACTGGGGAGGGAGCCTGCCAGCCCCACCAACCCTTTCCCCGCCGAGCACCCGTGGCACCCCTGGGCCACCCCCCCCAAGATTTAGTCAGGGGTATATAGTACAAGTCATGGACAGGTCACAGGCCATGAATTTTTGTTTACTCCCATGACCTGTGCATCCCTTTTACTAAAAATACCTGTGACTAAAATATAGCCTTAATTATTAGCTACATTTTTACAGATGAGGAAATTCACCCTCGTGCAAAGGGCCAGCACAAGGCATATACACAACTTAAGTCTTGTTTTGAGGAAAAAGTGGTTCATAAGCTTGGCAATGTCCCTCAGCACAGGGGTGAATTTCACTCAGAGATTAAGTGACTTGCCCAAGGTCACACAACAAGTCTGTGGTAGAAGCAGGAATTGAATGCAAAAAACTCCTGAATGCCTTAACGGCAAGACTATCCGTCCTCTCTGGGAAGGATGACTCATCAGTTATTCCTTAATACCCAACTTCCAGCAAAATGTATGGTCCCTCTTTTATTCCCATTAACATACTACAATGTAGGTATTAGCTAACAGGGTGAATGAGATTTTCTTTTGAATAATAAAATCAGAGTTTTTTAAAAAAATTAAATTAGATTTTTAAAATTTTGTTTAAATAAGATGTTTCTCTTTTAAAAATAACTAAATTCAGTTTTCATTTTCAATGTAATACAAAATGTGTTAAATCCTACAGTTATGATCTCTTAAAACATTTAAATAAAAAATAGATATGCTGAATCCATCAGCCTTGGCCAAAAACTGACCAGTCAACAGCAAACTTCCTTTGGAATCAGGCAGCAGCAGAGACTTAAAAACAAACAAACAAAAACGCAAATACAGTCCAGTACTGTGTGAAATGTAAACTACTAAAAAAATAAAATAAAGGGAAAGCAGCATTTTTCTCCTCCATAGTAAAATTTAAAAGTTGTATTAAGTCAATGTTCAGGTGTAAACTTTTGAAAGAACAACCATAACGTTTTGTTCAGAGTTACAAACAACCTCCATTTCCCAGGTGTTCATACCTTTAAGATCCTACTATATAAAAGAAAGAATCAGGGTAAAAAACATCTAACTTTTGAGGTCAAATTTTATAAATATGGCACAACAGCTCATGTGCTATATTAAGGGCTGTGCTACTGGGTGCAAGAGACCGGCAAGTCATCACAGCAGTGGGGACCCGATCTCTGGCTCCAGGTGACACCATCATGTATCTCATCAGGATCATTCACTGAGGCCACCTGAGGGGGGTCTCATACTCTTTTTTCATAGCTTCTCCCCACCTGAGCTCTGATTGGCTCAGTTCTCAAATTATTAATATTTATGATTCCACCCACCATGGAAACTTACTCTTCAGCTCATGGAAGAATACTGATCTGCCCAGTAACTTCCAGCCCTTGTTTCTGGGCACTTCAGGTCAATGGCCTTGCTCTATCTCCTTGCACGTGTACACAGAGAGCAACATACACAAACAGAAATCCATTAATTTCTCAACTGCCTCGGTCTCTAAACAAATGAAATACCTCAGTGCAAAAGGAATGTGGGTTACATGAGCAGACATCTTGCATGATTGGCAGTTCTTTTGGGGGTAGGAGAGTTACATCATAAGTGAAAAGGAGAAAGTTTGCAACCAGAAAGGAGCAACACTGGTGTCAAAGCAGGACACTGTGGGAAGAAGGAACAGTGTTCTTCAGAGTGCAGCCTTTAATGTTGATTTCAACACTTGGGAATAGGAGGGGGGGGGGGGAGGGGAAGAGAGAGAATCCCAGCCATGGCTGCCGCTCAGAAAGAGACACTACTTGGGAATATTTTCAATAAATTCCTGTACCTCTGGGTTAAAAAAATAAAAGAACACATGCCAAATATAAGGGGGGGGGGGCGGGAGTTGCAAGGTCTGGTTGTCAGAATGAAAGATTATTATAAAAAATCCTCCCCAGTAGGCGATGACTTTGAAGATGATGATGTGACCATACCGGAGCAATCTGGATCGACTGGTTAGTATCTTTGCACCATTCATATTGACTGCCTACCAGGTCTTACTGTGCTAGTAAAAAATGACTTACATTGTCATAAATTTGTGTTTTGAGAGGATTGCTTAGTTGTGAATTTCAAAATGTTTGTGTTCAAAGTATAGTTGGTAGGTTAGGGTGTTGTGGAAATATTTATCAATTACATTTTTATTGTTACTGCTAGACTTTTGAAATGATATTTTATTGTTCAATAAAATCAAATATCTTTGGTGAAGATTTCCTGTTTAATAGATACCTAATAAAACTACATTTAATTTCATTGTTAATTTTTTTCCAAGTTGTTTGATATGTTGCTAGAGATAAGGGTTGAAATAGATTTAGATATTCCTTGTTTGCAGTATGGTTGTAGCCTTGTTGGTCCCAGGATATTAAAGAGACAAGGTGGGTGAGGTAACAGCTTTTATTGGATCAGCTTCTGTTGGGGAAAGAGACACGCTTTTGAGCTACACAGAACTAAGTGATCTGAAGAAGAGCTCTGTGTAGCTGGAAAGCTTGTCTCTTTCCCTGACAGAAGGTGGTCCAATAAAAGATATTACCTCGCCCACTTGGTTTCTTAGATATTCCTTATAATTTATTAATTATGTTCCCTATAAAACAGGTTTTACATAAATTAGATCATTTAAACAGGTTTCAGAGTAGCAGCCGTGTTAGTGTGTATCCGCAAAAAGAACAGGAGTCCTTGTGGCACCTTAGAGACTAACAAATTTATTTGAGCATAAGCTTTTGTGGGCTACAACCCACTTCTTTGGATGCATGCTCAAATAAATGTGTTAGTCTCTAAGGTGCCACAGGTACTCTCATCATTTAAACAGTGGTACAAACAAACAGCTGCAGTAGGAGGACTCTTTCCATTACAATCTCATTTTTTAAGATTAGTGCACTGAGTAATAGTGAATGAGTGTGACTTTAAGCTGGACCCTGAAACAAAATGGTGTTTGGTTTTTTTTAGACATAAGGGGTATGGACATTCATCATCTGCAATGTCAGAGTCATCTGCTGGTATCACTAGCAGGGCTGCAACTAAACATACATCAGATGGTAAATTACCTGTATTTAAACAACAAAAACAAAACAAAACACTTTCTCCATTGAGTGAAACCATGGATGGGTTAGTAATCAGGACCAGCAATTCCAAACTCCATAGAAGAAAAGATTGCTTTGTTCATTTATGCAACAAATTCTCTCTTTCATCTTGTTCAGAACAAACATTTCATTGACATGGTTCAGTCATTACGACCAGACTACAGTCCATCTGGCAAAGCAGACATTGCTGGAAGGTTGCTGTACACAGTGTTCAATTTCTCTCTCATGCAGTATGCAAAAACATTGACAGGAAATTCCTAAACCCGAGTCTTGATGGGTGGAGCAATGTACACAGTGACCCAGTAATACATGCTTGTGAGATAAGCAAACATGGGCTTATCTATCTTACGGAAACAATTGATACGTCAGGAAATGCCCTGAGGTAGCAGGATTAAGCAGAATATTTAAAAGTAGTAACAGTAAAGTCTACAAGAAAATAAACAAAAATTCAAGAGCATCTCTTTGTCACAGACAATGCTGCAAACATAGCAAAGATGAGAAGAAATCTAGAAGATAATGAAGGGAACATGAAACTTATAACATAATTGGTACAGTGCTCATTTGATGCATCTTTTAGCCAAAGACTTAAATAGAACTCCAGAAGCTAATGAACAGGAGCAGCAAATAGGATTTTTGTGAAGGAGTTCTCCAGCTGAAGGACAAGTGACAACATGACCCCTGAGGTAAGTTTGTCGTCTATTTTCTTGCTTGCAGTTTATATTGTGGTCATTTGGGGGGTTGTGTGCTGAATTTGGGGACTGTTGGGCAATGGTGAGAGCTTCCTAATGAGTCTCTAACTTGCTATCCTTTGACCCTCAATCGCAGTGGTTCTCAAACTTTTGTACTGGTGACCCCTTTCACATAGCTAGCCTCTGAATCTTACCACCCTTATAAATTAAAAACACTTTTAAATATATTTATAATAAATGCTGGCTGCAAAGCAGGCTTTGGGGTGGAGGCTGACCGCTCACGACCCCCCATGTAATAAACTTGTGACCCCCTGAGGAGTCCTGGCCCCCAGTTTGAGAACCTCTGCTCAATACCTTTAGGGTCCCTTTACAAGGGGGCAGAGCTAACTCAGGGAGAACAGGAATTTAAGAAGCCAGCTCCTAAGGGTATGTCTACACCAGTGGTTCTCAAATTTTTGTATTGGTGACCCCTTTCACACAGCAAGCCTCTGAGTGTGACCCCCCCCCCTTTATAAATTAAAAACACTTTTTTATATTTAACACTATTATAAATGCTAGAGGCAAAGCAGGGTTGGGGGGGAGGCTGACAGCTTGTGACCCCTCATGTAATAACCTCGTGACCCCCTAAGGGGTCACAACCCCCAGTTTGAGAACCCCTGATCTACACTGCAGTGTAAGCCCAGGGTTAGTGGGACTCAAATCAGCCTTATCCTGGGTTTGAGAACCCAGGGCATGAGCATCTACACTGCTTGTTAACCCGATGGTAAGATTTTTCTAACCAATGCTCGAACCTGGAGGTCCAGTGTCCACATACAGCACAAAGACGTGAGTCAAACCAGCCATATGCCAGACTCCCTAGAACTCTCCTAAAATGTGGCCACTCTAGCTCTTTGACCATGGTGCACTGTGGGTAAACTTGACTCTCCACTCTGCAGATTACATGAAGTTTGAACAGCCTGACAACACATCCTGCCAAGCTGTCATTTTGTTCTGTGCGCTCCCAGCTACCGGAGCCAGCAACACGTAAGAGCCACCTTTTCAAGAACTTCCGTTATTTTTGCTTTCACTCCTGTGTCAGGAAACAGGCAGAGATTCCATGAGATGCTGTTGGACATTTTGGCAGTGTTTTCTGTCCCATTAAAAGCACCTGATAGATGCTTTATGATGGAGCAGGAGTACCACCCACACATGGCAGACAAACTGGCTGATGCTGCTTGTTACATTCAGTATAGCCGCTGATGACTCCTATATAGACCGGTACTTCTAACACAGGGCCACAAGCACAGACTAGTAGGATCACATTGTCATGCAGACCTGGGATGACCAGCAGTGGCTCCAAAACTTTCACATAAAGAAGGCTAATTTCTGGAGCTTTGTGGGCAGTTTGCCCCAACCCTCCAGCATAAAGATACACACCTGGGGCCATCCATGCCGGTCCAGAAGCAGGTTACTAGAACCATTTGGAGTTGGATACCCCAGACTGCTACTGGTCCATTGCAAACAGGTCTGGTGCTGGAAAGTCAACTGTGGGTAAAGTGGTGGCAGAGATTTCTAAGGCCATCAGGTGTATGGTCTATCCCAAGGTGGCTGGGATAAAGGATATTCCTGAGGTAATTGCTGGCTTTGAGAAAATGGGGTTTCCAAAATGCACTGGAGTCACTGATGGGACTCATGTGCCCATAGTTTGCCTTCCTCAAGGAGCACGAGTACATAAACCACAAAGGGTACTACTCCATGGTTACACAAGCCCTTGTGGACCACAAAGGATGATTTATGAATGTCAACATGGATCGCACTGTGAAAGGTCATGATGCCAGAGTTTTTCATTGATCAGGAGTCTTCATTCATAGACAGGCTGGGGCACTATTTCCACCAAATAACATTTTCGTAAATAGAATTTCTGTTGCCACCGTTATTCTGTGGGACCCTGCATACCTGCTTTGGCTTTGGCTTATGAAACTGCACACTGATTTCAGAGGCCCTGGCAAAAGAAGGCTTAATTACACTCTCAGCAGGTGTAGAATGGTTGCTGAATGTGCTTTTGGCAGATTGAAATCCCATTGGAGAGGTCTACTGGCCCATTTGGATTCCAGTGTCATCAGTGCAGTCCACATTCCTGTGGCTTGCTGCACTCTTCACAATCTTTGTGAAGCCACAGGTGAGGCATTTCCCCCTGAATATACCTATGACAGCAAGGGGCTGCTAAATCCATTCTCTGAGCCAGAAAGTGCACCTACCACAGCTGGAGCTGGATGCATCTGGGGAACAGAAGTCAGGGATGCTTTGTGCTTCCACATTATGGATTTGTATGGCCCCATGGAAGAGGGGAAATAGAATCTTTATGAATGTGTTTGCGGTGGTGGGGGCTTACTGATTGTGGGTGGTTTCAGTGCCATGCAATGTACTTATGAGTGACATGACCACTTATGAAATGGAAGGTGGAGGTTACTCACAGTATGGATTGATGTATGGAAGTAATTGAAGTATGAATTGCTCTAGAGGGATAGTCATTGCATACTAATTCCTAATTGTCCCTGATCACATGTTTACCTTTATTATTGTGAATGCACATCATATGATGTGAAGTACTGATAGCAATAAACTTACTTGATGAAATAAAAAGCTTTATTTATAAACGTGTATTAGAAAAGTACACTATTCACTCATTCCCAGGAAGGCCAGATGCCACACCATAAACAACAAACAACAGAACCTTACAGAAAAAAAAAAATTAAAAAGTGCATGAAGAACAAGCGCAAACAGTGAAACCATGTACAAGACAGAAACCCCCTACCATGGCAAATCACCTGGCCACACGTTCTCTTCTGTTTATAGATTCATAGATTCTAGGACTGGAAGGGACCTCGAGAGGTCATCGAGTCCAGTCCCCTGCCCGCATGGCAGGACCAAATACTGCCTAGACCATCCCTAGTAGACATTTATCTAACCTACCCTTAAATATCTCCAGAGACGGAGATTCCACAACCTCCCTAGGCAATTTGTTCCAGTGTTTAACCACCCTGACAGTTAGGAACTTTTTCCTAATGTCCAATCTAGACCTCCCTTGCTGCAGTTTAAACCCATTGTTTCTGGTTCTATCCTTAGAGGCTAAGGTGAACAAGTTCTCTCCCTCCTCCTTATGACACCCTTTTATATACCTGAAAACTGCTATCATGTCCCCTCTCAGTCTTCTCTTTTCCAAACTAAACAAACCCAATTCTTTCAGCCTTCCTTCATAGGTCATGTTCTCAAGACCTTTAATCATTCTTGTTGCTCTTCTTTGGACCCTTTCCAGTTTCTCCACATCTTTTTTAAAATGCGGCGCCCAGAACTGGACACAATACTCCAGCTGAGGCCTAACCAGAGCAGAGTAGAGCGGAAGAATGACTTCTCGTGTCTTGCTCACAACACACCTGTTAATGCATCCCAGAATCATGTTTGCTTTGTTTGCAACAGCATCACACTGTTGACTCATATTTAGCTTGTGGTCCACTATAACCCCTAGATCCCTTTCTGCCGTACTCCTTCCTAGACAGTCTTTTCCCATTCTGTATGTGTGAAATTGATTTTTCCTTCCTAAGTGGAGCACTTTGCATTTGTCTTTGTTAAACTTCATCCTGTTTAACTCAGACCATTTCTCCAATTTGTCCAGATCATTTTGAATTATGACCCTGTCCTCCAAAGTAGTTGCAATCCCTCCCAGTTTGGTATCATCCGCAAACTTAATAAGCGTACTTTCTATGCCAATATCTAAGTCGTTGATGAAGATATTGAACAGAGCCGGTCCCAAAACAGACCCCTGCGGTACCCCACTCGTTACGCCTTTCCAGCAGGATTGGGAACCATTAATAACAACTCTCTGAGTACGATTATCCAGCCAGTTATGCACCCACCTTATAGTAGCCCCATCTAATTTGTATTTGCCTAGTTTATCGATAAGAATATCATGCGAGACCGTATCAAATGCCTTACTAAAGTCTAGGTATACCACATCCACCGCTTCACCCTTATCCACAAGGCTCGTTATCCTATCAAAGAAAGCTATCAGATTGGTTTGACATGATTTGTTCTTCACAAATCCATGCTGGCTATTCCCTATCACCTTACCACCTTCCAAGTGTTGGCAGATGATTTCCTTAATTACTTGCTCCATTATCTTCCCTGGCACAGAAGTTAAACTAACTGGTCTGTAGTTACCTGGGTTGTTTTTAGTTCCCTTTTTATAGATGGGCACTATATTTGCCCTTTTCCAGTCTTCTGGAATCTCTCCCGTCTCCCATGACTTTCCAAAGATAATAGCTAGAGGCTCAGATACCTCCTCTATTAGCTCCTTGAGTATTCTAGGATGCATTTCATCAGGCCCGGGTGACTTGCAGGCATCTAACTTTTCTAAGTGATTTTTAACTTGTTCTTTTTTTATTTTATCCGCTAAACCTACCCCCTTCCCATTAGCATTCACTATGTTAGGCATTCCTTCAGACTTCTCGGTGAAGACCGAAACAAAGAAGTCATTAAGCATCTCTGCCATTTCCAAGTTTCCTGTTACTGTTTCTCCCTCTTCACTAAGCAGTGGGCCTACCCTGTCTTTGGTCTTCCTCTTGCTTCTAATGTATTGATAAAAAGTCTTCTTGTTTCCTTTTATTCCCGTAGCTAGTTTGAGCTCATTTTGTGCCTTTGCCTTTCTAATCTTGCCCCTGCATTCCTGTGTTGTTTGCCTATATTCATCCTTTGTAATCTGTCCTAGTTTCCATTTTTTATATGACTCCTTTTTATTTTTTAGATCGTGCAAGATCTCGTGGTTAAGCCAAGGTGGTCTTTTGCCACATTTTCTATCTTTCCTAACCAGCGGAATAGCTTGCTTTTGGGCCCTTAATAGTGTCCCTTTGAAAAACTGCCAACTCTCCTCAGTTGTTTTTCCCCTCAGTCTTGATTCCCATGGGACCTTACCTATCAGCTCTCTGAGCTTCCCAAAATCTGCCTTCCTGAAATCCATTGTCTCTATTTTGCTGTTCTCCCTTCTACCCTTCCTTAGAATTGCAAAGTCTATGATTTCATGATCACTTTCACCCAGGCTGCCCTCTACTTTCAAATTCTCAACGAGTTCCTCCCTATTTGTTAAAATCAAGTCTAGAACAGCTTCCCCCCTAGTAGCTTTTTCAACCTTCTGAAATAAAAAGTTGTCTCCAATGCAGTCCAAGAATTTGTTGGATAGTCTGTTCCCCGCTGTGTTATTTTCCCAACATATATCCGGATAGTTGAAGTCCCCCATCACCACCAACTGTGCACTTGGCACTGGAGGGGGTGGTCAGAGGCATCCACAGGGAAGAGGATCAATATAGATGGTTGCATGGAGCATGGTTGCCCTCTCCAGCCACTCATGAGGCCTATGGAGTCTTTGCAAGCTGCTTCTGGACTGCAGCACAGGGTAGTGCACATGGGACCCAGGCTGTGGTGGGGATGATGCAGAAGGATCTGCTACTCTTGCAGTCATTAGTGATGTGAGCCACTTACACAGTTCTTTCTGCTGAGCTCTGTCGTCCTCCTCCCTTAGCTGCCATTCCTGTTCCAGGAACTGTGAAGTGCCTGATCTTCCATTGAAACCTTGTCCTCAAGCTGCAAAGGCTGAGCCTTTCCTCTTGTCATACCTTCCCTCTAGCCGCAAGTCCCTCTGTCTTTGGTATTGAACCTGCTTGTTGGCCCTGTCCAGAACCTCAACCATGAAGTTCATCACGGAAATGCTTCCTCTTGGAATGGTCCATGAAGGTACATTGCACCAGGTTTCTGGTGCAATTTGGGTGTGCTGCGGAAGTACTGTAGCCACTGCAGGTTGAGGGGCCTGGAATATGACAAGACACAGAGGGCTCAGAGCAGGAACACAGGAAAATATTCTTGTGGAATTTCAAGTACATAAAATGATATTTTTATAAACTGAGCTTCAGGATAGCGTGAGAAGGATGCTTCAGACCACAGAAGCTCCCTGGATACAGCCTGGTTAATTGCAGCGAAAGAAGTGCAGAAACAATGGTAAGCTAAAATTTTTTAAAAGCAAAAAAGCGGCTTTGCATTTTTAAAAAATTACTTGGGTTTGGAGAGAGAGAGAGAGAGAGAGAGAGAATCAATAGGATGCTGCTTTAGCTTCTACATGGCTTGCCCTGTTATCACTGCACGCAAATACACAGAACTCCACAGTCTTCCTCCTCCTCCCCTCTCCCTTCCCCAGCACATTTTGACAAAATTTCCAAGCTCAGTCATATTTGGGACAAATCATTTTGTCACTGCATGAACTACCGCTAGCTGAAATGGACTAGATTAGTAAATGGAACACATTTCCCTCTCTCCCCCCCCAGAGTTCACCGTTTCCAGGCAGCTCAATAGACCGTTGAGTGGTTACAGAGCAGCGTACTCACAGGCATGGAAATGCAAGGTTATTATTTTTAAGAAGCAGAAATGGCCCTGGCACACCTCTGTGCCTGTCCAGTAAAAAATACACTTTAAAAGGTGTTTACTGTTTGCATTTCCCAGTCACCATTTTGAACTCCATGTGGTGGGGGAAGGGGGAAGGCCAAGATGCTAGGGTACAACACGCCACTAGACAGGCCTGCTCATAACTTTTGCATTGGTTCATAGAGTGGATATCGCTCCCATTACTGCATTAACAAACATGAAACGAAGTCAGAAATTTACCAGGCTTAGGGGCAGCTTCCATCTCTTCCATGTCTGCTGCAGGCTCCATACCAGGCTGTTCCTGGGGCAGGGGGGAGAGGGATTAAACAGCTTCTTAGCGTATGGGCCAGAATGTGCGGCTGCTACTCCTGTTCCAAAGCCTGCTCTGGGACTGATTTCAGCAACAGAGTGACTTCATGGTCCTCACATGGCACCTGCTGCTGGCTCCCATGCTGACCAGGTCATCATGCACCACGGTTGGCTCCGTGCTGGGTGCAGTGCCCAGCACCCAATCAAACTACTCATAACACGGGAATGATGTGAACGAGTTTCCAGAGGTGCAGTTCTGTCCCTTGTTTTCCAGCACTCACTCCTGAGATACTTAATCCAGTCCTTGCACTGGTTACCAGTCTGGTAAATTTGCAAAGCTGCCAGCTTCTTTGTTATTCACTAGTCTACATGGTTGTTCCTGATACTCTTACAAAAGGCCACGGTTTTGTTGGCTTCGCACCAGAGATTTACCAAAATCAGGCTGTGCTCCTATTACCATGAGGCAGCATACTTTGCAAAAGGCTTGTTCTAGGCAGTCTCCAGAGGGATAGCTCAGTGGTTTGAGCATTGGCCTGTTAAACCCAGGGTTATGAGTTCAATCCTTGAGGGGGCCATTTAGAGATCTGGGACAAAAAAAAAATAAATCTGGGGATTAGTCCTTCTTTAAGCAGACCGATGACCTCCTCAGGTCCCTTCCAATCAGATATTCTATGATTCATTGCAAACACAGAAGGCTCTCAGACAGGAGCTTGGTGGTCAGAAGACAATGGAAGGGTTAATGCTGATTCACTGAGCTACTGCTGTACACTAAGGAGAGGTTGCTTCTGTTTTCACTGGAGTTGATTGGAGATTCTTAGGATGGAGAGGACAAAGGGAATTGGCCAGTGTGATTCTGGGATACTTTTGGTGGCCTCCCAGCACTTGAGTTGTGGGGGAGGGGAGGGCCTGTAGTGACACTGCAAAGCAATAGGGTTACAGTTTGACTTGGGCTTGGAGCCTCCAGCCGCGTAAGGTCCTAGGACCCTAGGTCTGAGCTCAAGACTGAGATTTGTGTGTAGATGGAAAGGGGATGAAGTTGGGCTCAAACCTCAGTCTGAGCCTGGGCTCACATGGCAGCATAGACATACCCTAAGCGAGTAGAGGAGCTAGAGAACAGGAGCAGCAAATGGGAATTTTGTGAGGGAGTTGAGAGAGGGAGATACACCTAATCCATATTCTCTAAATGAAGATCAATACCCTGCCACACTCCTTCCCAAGAAAAATCCCCCCACACACAGAACAAACCAACCTTGCAAGAGTAAAAAGAATGCAGGTAAAAGTCCAGCAGCAGAGTGGGGGACTATCCAGTTTATTGCAGTGAATGCAGCATGTATGATTACCTGCCTTGTGGCAGATGGCATATGTATATATTCAGTGCAAGGAATTCATGGCCCTCAGAGACAGAATATGGGCTCTTGAGACCAGGGTAGCTGAACTTGGAGGAGCTAAAGGAGACAGAGGTACATAGACAAGACTTTCCGGGACACAGTAGAGTGGACCCATCCCCAGTCTGACAGCCTCTATGGAACAGAAGGAAATGATCCCATAGTTAGGACCCTCCTCCGAGATGATGTCATGGTATCCTCTCACACGGAGGATATCCCTCTCAGGGAGGGAACACCAAATATTAGGAAATGTAATGGGGAATTTCATTATTAGAAATCTAGATAGATGGCTTTGTGATGACTGGCAGAACCACATAGTGAGTTGCCTGTTCAGTGTGAAGGTTGTAGACCCCGAGACATCTAGAGAGACTTATGTGCCGTGCTTGGATGGACCTGGTGGTTGTGGCACATGTAGGTACCAGTGACATAGGGGAAGGTAGGAGAGAGGTCCTGGAGGCCAAATATAAGTCAATATGAAAGAGATTGAAGTCCAGGACCTCCATGGCAGCATTCTCTGAAATACTGCCAGTTTCATGCGCTGGACCAGTTAGATGGGCACAACTGCAGGGTCTCCATGTGGATGAGATGATGGCATTTGGAGGAGGGATTTAGATTTAGATAGTAGGAACTGGGGACCCTTTCAGAAAAGAGAGCATATGCAGAAAGGATGGGCTCTGCCTAGGCCCATATGAAACCAGATTCTGATTTTACATGCCAGCAAAGGTCATAGAAAAGTTTTTAAATGAAGGGCTGGTAGAAAGCCAAGTGCAGAGGAGCACACGGTTCAGACAGATATTCCTTAAGGGAGGATCTATTAATGGGGATATTCAATATCCTAGCAGAGCAGAGAAGGTAGACATTGATAAAAGTCCAGGGAGGAAGTGAGGTGAAACAGTTAATGGGGGTGGGGGTGGGGGTGAGAAAGAGTCCCATTCAACTACATCACATGAAGGCAGACAACTAAATATTGCCAAATCTTATAATTGCTTGTCTACATATGCAAGGAATCCAAATACTAAGACAGGTAAACTCAAGTGCCTGGTATTAAATGAGGCTATGGATAAAATAGGTATCACAGAAACTAGGTGGAATGACAATAATCAATGTGACATGGTAATACCAGGGTACAAAATATAAAGGAATGAAAGAGTAGGTCACTCTGGTGGGGTAGTGGCACTATATGTGAAAGAAAGCTTTGAGTCAAATATAGTAAAAATCTTAAATGAATCAAACAATGCCATAGAATCTCTGTGGAGAGAAATTCCATGCTTGAATAATACGAGTATAGCAATAAGAATATACTACCGACCACTTGACCAGGATGGTGACAGTGACTGAAATACTCAGGGAGATTAGCGAGGCTACAAAAACAGAAAATCCAACAATGGAGGATATCAACTCTCCTCATATTAACTGGGAACATGTTACCTCAGGACAGGATGCAGAGATAAAATTTCTAGACACCCTTAATGACTTCTTAGTGGAACAGCTAGTCCTAGAACCCACAAGGGGTGAGGCAATTGTTGATATAGTCTTAAGTGGTGCTCAGGATCTGGTCCGAGAGGTGAGTATAGCTGAACTGTTTGGTAATGGTGACCATAAAGTAAATTAAATTTAACATCAGAGTGGGGGGGGGGGGGGGGAGGAGTGAGGGGAATAAAAACCTCTAAAGAAACCCACAAAAGTAGTATTCAACTTCAAAAAGGGGAACACCACAAAAATAAGGAGGCTAGTTAAATGGAAATTAAAAGGAACAGTCACAAGAGTGAATAATTAGTCAAGCCAAAAGAGAATTTTAAGAGCAACTAGCAAAAGACAAAATAAAATTTGCTGTTTAGTTTTTGGTAAGTACATCAGAAGCAGGAAGCCTGCCAAACAATCAGTGGGGTTGATCAAGGTGCTAAAAGAGAACTCAAGGAAGACCAGGCTGTTACAGAGATGCTAAATTCATTCTTTGCATCACTCTTTACTGCAGATAATGTGAGGGAGATTCCCACACCTAAGCCATTCTTTTTCAGTGACAAATCTGAGGAACTGTCCCAGACTGAGGTGTCAGCAGGGCCGGCGCTTCTATTTAGGCGACCTAAATCTTGGGTGAGTATTCAGTGTCTGACCATTTTAAATTTTATTAAAAACTGGCCTCGTCTGATGACAATCTGTGAAGAAAATCATGGCAAAATAGACAAATATCAAAGCCAAAGTATGCAACATCAGGTTAGAGAGAAATATAGTAGATATGCTGAATATACTGAAACCTATTTCCATAGCCTTGAACAAACTGCAGAAAGATTGCTGCTGTTGACATTTGGAAGAACTTCAACGGACATTCAAGAAAGAAATACTCAACAAAGTTAAATTGCTCACAGTAAAGAAGCAGATGGGTCAAGCACTTACTCCACCTCATTTTCTTGCCAATATTCTCAACCCAAAGCACCAGGGTAGATGCCTAACTGATCAAGAAGATGCTGCTATGACATGGGCATCTTATAACTACCTGTAAGAACTATAATCAATATCAGGGCTGAAGGTGAACTGTTCAAGCGGTATACGTTTGCTGGTGTTGTTTTAAAGAAAGTCACACCACTGATCTGGTGGAAGTCACTAGCTAAGCACCTGGAACCAGAGTTTTTTTGAAGTGCTAAACCAGCTTTTGACAGCAATAGCCTCTTCTTCAGGCACAAAGAATATTTTCTTCATTTGGATTAATTCAGTCAAAGTCAAGAAATCAATTGGAAGTTGAAAAAGCAGGAAAACTTGTCTCTCTCTTCCAGTCTATGAATAAAAATGAGGGAGGGGATGAAATCTACTAGTTTTAAGAGTTTGAAGGACAGCAGGAGTAACTTAGGATACTTTGGTCTCATTTTCAAGAGACTTAGGCTTTGTCTACACTAAGAAGTTTTGTCACCAAAACTGCCGTCTGTCGACCCAAACAGCGAGTGCATACACACTGTGAGGCAACTTTTGTCAGGGAAAATGCCTGGTTTTGGCAACAAAATACAATCCCCTCATGAGATATTTACATCTTTGTTCTCTACATTTTTGTCGATAAAGTACAAGTGTAGATACTACACTTAATTTTGCTGTTTTAATTGGCCTCCAGGAGATGTCCCACATTGCCCATCCTGACTGCTCTGGTCAGTAGTTTGTTTACCTGGCTGCAAGGCAGTGGAGTTAAATCATCTGCCCCTCCACCTTAGAAGCCCCAGAAATTTTTGAAATTCCATTTCCTGTTTGCTCAGTGTCGAGAGGTCTCATCACATCTTCCCAGGTGACCATAGTGGGTTATTGCAGCAAACACTCACCTGCTTGGACCACTATAGAGCTGTTGGATCTGCTCAGTATATGGGGAGAGGAGACTGTGGAATCCCAGCTGTGCTTGAGCCATAGGAATTTTGATACCTATGGGCAAATTTCTCAAGGCTTGTATGAAAAGGGATATGATCAGGACACACTGCAGTGCAGAGCGAAGATAAAGGAGCGGAGGCAGGCACACCATAAGGCAAGGGAGGCAAACCATAAATTAATGGAGATATCCTATCTCCTAGAACTGGAAGGGACCTAGAAAGGTCATTGAGCCCAGCCCCCTGCCTTCACTAGCAGGACCAAGTACTGATTTTGCCCCAGATCCCTAAGTGGCCCCCTCAAGGATTGAACTCACAACCCTGGGTTTAGCAGGCCAATGCTCAAACCACTGAGCTATCCCTCCCCTCATAGCTCAGGTACTTCAGCTAAGATCTGCAGGTTCTATAAGGAGCAAGATACTATCCTCAGTGGTGACCCCACCTCCATTGCCAAGAGCCCCATGGATACTTCAGAGGGCAGGGAGGCAGCGGAAAGAGGACCTAACCCAGAGGACGAAGTTATTAATGAAGAGGTGGCATTCGAGGAGGATGTGCAACTCCCAGCGGGGTCACCTGGTGGGGCAGCCAGCCAGGAACTGTTCTCTATTCCAAAGGTGTTTAGCCAGTCTCAGCAGTTGCTCTCCAGTGAGCAAGGAGCAAGAGATGATACTCCTAGTAAGTGGCTGTGGCTTGTGTAGTGCAGAGGTGGGTTCAGGGCATAGAAATATGGGAGGTTAGCTGTGTTGATGTGAGCTGGACATCTCCCTGTGTAGCTAATCAGTACAGCAGAATAGGGTGTTGATGCACGCCGAGATCTCTCAGGAATTCTCCAGAGAGATCTCCAGGAAAGTTTCCTGCAGGTACTCTGCAATCCTCTGCCGAAGGTTCCATGGCAGAGCAGCTTTGTTCCTTCCCCCATTGTAGAAAACTTTCCCATGCCATTCAGCAATTACTTGTGCAGGCACCAAAGTGGCACATAGGCGAGCAGCCTAGGGAGCAGGGTGGAAGCCACAAGCACAGCGTACGTATACCCTCATTTTGCTGCTTACTCTTAGCAGGGAGATGTCTGCTAGAATTACCCCCACCTGTGGAAAAGGGTGGGAAAATTTTAGAATTTGTTTCCATGAATGCTGCACCATGACCGTCACAAAGAATGTGTGCTCTTTCCCCATGTGGAATGTCCCCCTTCTCCTCCCCGGACCAACACTCACCATGCTTTGGGTTTTCACAGAGATGTGTGCCTGGCTAGGGTCAGTGAGAAAGTGATGGCAATGTTGCAAAAGGCATATTTAACAGAAATGTTTCAATGCCATCTGTGAATCCCGCTTCTATGCATTGTCCCCTGTGCTTCTCCAGATGTGGCCTTCAGGAACACCATACACAACCCAGCCGAGCGTCTCTGCCAGATAAGAAAGCATACAAGATGCAGCAAAGAAGACATGTTCTGGGAGGCCCTGCAGTGCTCCAATGCAGAAAAAAAAGGAATGAAAGGCGTGCCGGGGGGCAGGGATAGCTCAGTGGTTTGAGGATTGGCCTGCTAAACCCAGCGTTGAGTGTTCAATCCTTGAGGGGGCCATTTAGGGATCTAGGGCAAAAATCTGCTTTGAGCAGGGGGTTGGACTAGATGACCTCCTAAGGTCCCTTCCAACCCTAATATTCTATGAATGGCAGGACAGAAAAAAAGAGAACCACACATTTGTTAAGGACACTACTGAGTGGATGATTAAATAATGGAGGAGCTGAAATCCTTAATAATGCTGCAGACGGAGCAAATTAGTGCTCGACCTCCCCTGCAGCACATTCAGAACTCTTTTCCAGGCCCTCCCAAACTCCACCCACACATTCCTTTCCACCTTCCAGGACTTCTCAGTTTCCCTTTCACTCCACCCCCTCGGACAACTTTCACAATGATAGCTGGACCTACACACAGCTGTGAAAGTCTGCCCTCCCCTGGTTCCTCCTCTCTCACCAAGCATGTGTGTCTTTGTGTGTGCTGTTTCTTGTGTAATAAAAGCAAACTATTTTTTTTCCTACAAGGTGAGATTGCAGGCACTGCCAATACATGCACAGGCATTTTAATCACTTTATCACAGGAATATAAAACCCCAAATGTCACCATTGTCCCTTAGGAAAACTACATGTAATGTAACATCAAAGCAACGCAGACAGAGATCTATGTTACTGGTGGTCATTGTCAAAGTGCTGCCTCAAAGCCTCCCTGATTCAAATAGCTTCCCCTCTGAACTCCTCTAACAGCCCTGGTATCTGGCTACTCAAAATCAGCAGGCAAGTGGTCTGCCTCAGAACTCCACCCCTGAACAAACCTTTCACCCTTAGCTTCACAGAGGTTATGCAACGTACAGCATGCAGCTATGACCATAGGAATAGTATCCTCAGTGAGAGCCAACCTGCCATAAAGGCATTGCCAGTGCACCTTTAATCTGTCAAAGGCACATTCAACGGTCATCCAGCACCTACTGTTGTTGAACCGCTCCTTACTGCTGTCCTGTGTAAGGTTTCATGAACCATGGTTGTAAGGGGTATGCAAGGTCCCCAGGGATCACTATGGGCATTTCAACACCCCCCACACTGTAATCTTCTGGTTAGGAAAGAAACTCCCTGCTTGCAACTTTCTGTACAGGCTGGTTTTCCTGAAGATGCATGCATCATGCACCTTCCCACTGAAACGCCCATGGTGATCCACAAGCATCTGCAACATCGTGGAGATGTACCCCTTCCTATTGATGTACTCCATCACAAGGTGGTCTGGTATCAAAATTGGAACGTGTGCCATCTGTTGCCCCTCCAAAGTTAGGGAAACCCATTTCTGCAAAGCCGTCCACTATTTCATGCACATTTCCCAGAGTCACATTCCTTCGTAGCAGGATGCGATTTATTTCCCTGAACACTTGCATTAACGTAGCCCCAGTGGTCGACTTCCCCACTCCAAATTGATTCACAACCAACCGGTAGCAGTCTGGAATTGCCAGCTTCCATACAGCAATCGCCACATGCTTCTCTACCGAGAGGGCAGCTCTTATTCTGGTGTTCTTGCGCCGTAGTGCTGCGTGAGCGCTGCACACAGTTCCAAGGTGGCGACTTTCTGCATCCAAAAGTTCTGTAGCCACTGCTCATCATCCTACACCTGCATGACGATACAATCCCACCATTCAGTGCTTGTTTCACGAGCCCAAAAGTGGCAGTCTACCCAATGCACCTGCTCTGTGAATGTCGGGTGCCTGCTAGTCTTCTTCAGTAAGGAACTTCACAATTAACTGCACTGCCATCTGCGACATCTTCATGACAGTTAACAGAGAACAGGAGAGCACTGCGGGATCCATCCCTTCTAACCAAGATGCAAAGAAGGGCCTTTGAAAAAATGCCATGAAAGAAAGCTGGAAGCCCATGGAGTGCTGGGACAGAAAGCAATGCATCATGGGATATTTAGCACTGTCCCAAGATGCGCCGCAATCCGCTTGGTTGTCCCACAACACCTAGCAACAGGTACCCACAGTACATTGCTCACACTGTCGATGCGATCTGCCGACAGAGGGAGCAAGTGTGAACACAAAATTGCGATTTTTATTATAATCGACTTTTGGGTGTCATCACTTTTGCCGACACAAATTGGTAGTGTAGACATGGCCTATGGAGAACAGAAACTTAAGCTCCAGTCACTTTCATTTCAACGTATTTGAAAATTTTCCCAGGCTGACCCAGGGCCGGCTCCAGGCACCAGCTTACCAAGCAGGTGCTTGGGGCGGCCACTTCGGAGAGGGGCGGCACGTCCAGCTGTTCAGTGGCAATTCGGCGGACGGTCCCTCACTGCTGCTCGGAGCAAAGGACCTCCCGGCGAATTGCCGTCGCAGAGTGCGATCGCGGCTTTTTTTTTTTTTTTTATTTGGCTGCTTGGGGCGGCCAAAACCTTGGAGCCGGCCCTGTGCTGACCTGAAATAATCCATTTAATTCACTGTCTGCAGTTTGTCCCTCTGTTCCCCTAATAAATCATTTGGGTGTAAATATGAAATTCATTTTGATAAGAAAAATTTATGTATTCAAAACATTTAAAGTTGCTTTGTTAAAATTTATTCTTATTAATATGCTGTTGTGTGTGTTTAATTAAAAAGCAGTTACCATCCTAATGCAGCCTGATGCAAATCACGAGCAAAAATTATCAAGTACATAAGGAATATATAATTCACCATTTCTAACATATTAAAGATGTACAATTAATAATCTGAAAATATTATGCTATATAAATTTAAATAAATAATGTATAGTGTGTTCTCCTAGATAGCAAAAAGATGTACCTAAACTAGTGGAAAGGCTCTATTTAGTTGTATAACCATTAAGGCATGTTGCTATATCAACCAACCAATGAGAATGCACCTTTCTTTAGCAAATAACTGAAGTACAAATTGAAAAGTTGATTGAAATAGATCATTTAAACCAGGGCTCACCAGTTGGTGATTTAAATCACCTTTGATTTACCTCAGTCCACCCTGCTAGCTAATATGAAAGTGTGTCACTGCCCACTCTACAAGATGGAATGACAGAACTCTAAGTGTTACATTTCTTACCAGTAACTGACCCACATTGGACATTAACCCGAACAATGATGCAGCTAAAGAAGATTCCTCAAGTTCAAGAGATAGGACATGCTGGTAAAGGACGGTTAGTGCCAGGGATCTTGAACTCTATCCCTCTTTTCACCATGAAGTCCTCATTCAGTGTATAGAAGAGCTGATGGCCGTTAAGTCTTGGCATAATGGAATTTACAGCATGAAACTTGTGTATTATTCATTAATATTTGTATAGGTGTTTGCTCATACAGCAAAATTTTATTTATATTTTTCCTCTTTCCAACCATGTACTAGTTGCTTTATGATATACTAGAGCCAAGATTTTCAAAATTTATTATATGATTTGTATTAACACCTAGAAGCCATGTCCCCATTGTGGTGGGCACTATACAGTCATGTAACCGATAGTCCTGACCAGAAGAGAGGGGTGCCTAGAGTCAGGATCCTAAGTCCATATTTCCCACCTAAATAAGTGGCCTGATTTTCAGAGTTGCTGAGCTCCAGCAGCTCCCATAGCCTTCAGTGGAACTTGGGCTTCTAAGTCACTTAAGTACTTTTGAAAATCCAACCCTGGTGTGTCTAATGTTAAACTCCTGTTTTTGAAAATTTTGGCCCTGAGTTATTTTATATGTCACTTTCACTTGTGTTAATCATGGAGATAGCAAAGTATAAATGTTTTCAACTAAATTAAATTACTCAAGAAAAATCTAGCTGAAAGCTGCTAAAGGATTTTTTAATAGCAATATCCTTCATAGACATTAGTCATTGGAAGACTTCTTTATTAACTCCTTGAGAATGATGGATCATTACACCAATGTCTCCTAAGAACATTATTCAAGTTAAAATAATGACCATCATTACAACTAACATGCACACAGGTACACAAAAGGAAGCACTAGGGCTTTATCCATTAGTCAGCCTGCTATAATATCAGTCCTCCAACTGGCATTTAGAGCACCCAGTTCATGTCAAGGCTATATAGACAAAGTCATTCACATCTGTGTGGGGAAGGAAAGTGGGGAGAGGCAGGGAAAGAGGCCCACAGAATGACTACTTCTACATCAGATATTTTAGGATTGTAAAAGCTCAGCATTGCACCAATTATACTGGAAGAATTACAGGGTCTCTTCAGTGAGGAATAGCTCAGTGGGTTGAGCATTGGCCTGCTAAACCCAGGATTGTGAGTTCAATCCTTCAGGGGGCGATTTGGGGCAAAATCAGTACTTGGTCCTGCTAGTGAAGGCAGGGGCTGGACTCAATGACCTTTCAAGGTCCCTTCCAGTTCTAGGAGATAGGATATCTCCATTAATTTTTATTTTATTTTACCTAAGCAAATTCAAGTTTTAGTGTTATTTCCAGTCCTTATCCACTCACTAATCCCTACAATGTAATCGGGGGCCAAGAGAAAAGGCACAAGCAATTAATGTTGTAGGGCAACAAATGTCATTGCCTAAATTCTTGCCAAGCACCTGTGGTTGAACCAAGAAACACTCTCAGTAGCATCATTGACTTCAAACATAGATCGTCCATAGGTCTTGGTTTCTATTACAGGAATAAGGACAAGTTGATGATTACTTTAAAATATCTCCGGAATGAATGGCTCATGAGTCAGACCCCAAATAATCATGAGATTTAAAAAAAAAAAAAAAAAGATTATATTGGGGTGTTTGTTTTGTCTGGTCTGTCTTGATTTTTGACCTCCCCAGCCCATCTGCAGTGAGAGAGAGAGACACATTACTGTTGCCCACTCTCCAAACTGTACTGGGTAAGGAACTTGCACCCTCGCATCTGTCCATTTCCTGCCCAGCAATTAATTCCATCCCCCTCAGCTCAGTCTCACTTATCCGTCACCCCCATCAGTATAGCACCCCCCAGTCTCACCTCTGCTCCTCCTGGTGTTCTTCGGCCTCCTCTCTCAGGACTGGGGGTCCTGCTTTGGTATCCCCTCTCCCCATTCCAAACTGGGGGGCAGCTTCAGAGGCTCTTCAGCCACCTCTGCCCCTTCCCAGGCCAGGTGCTGGAGGGGTGGGGAGCAGTGGCACCATCCCATTCTCTTTGTTCACAGAAGGGAAGGAGGGGGCAGAGCCACCCCGGGCTGCTGGGCTCTTTAGCTCCCTCCTTGAGATTGACTTCAGGTCATCTTGGGCAGGGGGACGGGGGAAAGCTCTGCCTGTAGCTAGTCTAGATTTGTTATTGTGCCCATCGGAGGGCTCAAATTCACTCAGAAGCTAGAGCTTCTCCAGTCATCCCAAGATTGGCTCCAGCACCAGCCAAAATCATGTCCCTCTTGAGGGAGGGAGGGGGGAGATTGGAGGGAATATTTATATCTATTCATCACTTATTTAACTATTTCAAGTCCAAGAAAAAAAATTCCCTAAAATTAAAATGTTCATTCAGATAAAAGCTATGTTTGTGAGGTTGCTAATGCTAATAAGGACTTTAATAGAAAAAAGCAAATTATAACAAGGTCATCATGAAAGAATGGCAATATATCTTGATATGTTACATGTATTGATATTTTTATAAGTCATTGATAAAGCTGGATTACTGCAAAATTTTATATTTCACTTCCTCCACCATAAGTATCTTTGAGGGTAAAACATGGCTTCTGTTTAATTCTGCACGACCCAACAGTATAGGACAGAAAAATATTATATTCAGCTGAAGCTGCAGAGGTTCAATACTGACAGATCAAAATTCACTTCTATCCAGAAAGTCGCCGCAAGGACACTTAAGTCCCACGTTAGCCCTATTTTGAGGCACATAGTCTTTGAATGCTGACAGATGTCACATTTTGGGGTGATAACCTCTCATTGGTTGTCCTGTAACCCTGAGTGCCTTAAAATGCTCTGCTGCTGTAGGTTTCTCTCTGGATGCACCCAGCCAGCGAACAAGCATGCATGGAGAGTCTGTGTGCCAAGCAGCCCTGGTTCAGCAACTCTGACTCCAGCAGCCTGCTTGTTACACCTCAGCCACACTCTGGTCTCCACCAGCCTTGGTGACTACTAGCCAAGTGACCCCAAAACCCCCTCAGTCCTAAATTTCCGCAAAGCCATCTGCCCTGAAATGCCCAGCCTTTTCCTGGAACATTTGGAGAAGCAATAAGGTCTGTTGCTCCCTTACAGAGACAAAAGCACAGCAGCTTGTTGGTTTACTTGGAGTTAACAATCACTTTGATTCAAGCACAGCACGGGATTTGTTTAGATTAAAGTAAAAAGTTTATTAACAAAAAGAGATGGGGTTTTAAGTGAGTTCAAGTACAAAAGGATAAAGTCAGAAATGGTTACAAACCAAAATGAAAAATGCTTTATGGTGGCTAAGACTTACCTTGAACCAAGACTAATTTTGTTAAGAGCCTTACCACACCTCCTTCCTGCAAGATGTCTGACCACCCCCGTGGTCAGGATCTCCCACAAAGCCCAAAGTGCTCAGTTGCTTTGTCTTCTTAGATGAAAGATCACCTGGGGTTCACGGCCCCATTTTTATGGTCCAGTGAAATTTGAAATGTAGTGTTCTGTAGGGTACCCCCAGATACAGTTAATGCTGAGTAAATGAGTCATGAGGTCTGGAAGATAAGGCTCCCTGCTGGTTCCTCTCCTGCTTGTGTTGCTACTATGCAAATAATTTCTTCCTGCTGCAACTTCTGATACAAATGAATAGCCCATTGAATTTGGGCCACACCTGATTTGGTCTCTTTCCTTGGTCTGGAGAAAGCCTGTTTATCAATTCGCCCTGACAGGCCTTGTTTAAACACCTTTTAGTCACAGACTTTAAAGCCCGATATTAGAGAGTATCCATGATTTCACATGCAGCACTGTTACATATCATTGACTAGTATGTTACGTTTTCAAGTGATACCTCACAAGGCATATTTTGTACAAAAATCAATGCAATAGTGTGTAGGCTGCGAATACAGGGGTGCCTAAGGTCACAACAGGATTACAGTACAGACGCTCCCCGATTTACGCAAGCGTTCTGTTCCGGAATGCCTTGCGCAAGTTGAATTTTGCGTAAGTTGGGAATGTATACCTGGGGGGCGTCTGTACAATGTGACTTGGCTTCAGACAAGGAGGACCCTTCAGAGATAAATGTGGCTGGCAAGGCAAATAACCCTCCAATGCCTTTTAAATTAAAATAAACTAGTGCCTGCCTGCCTTCCTTGCAGAATTTTAATGTCAACTGGAGATAGCTGTACCTTTATCAGCAAACTCATATTGAGATAGTAGTTCTCATGATTTCATCAACTTGTTTAAGCACAGATTTTCCTTTTATAGATTACAACAGTCTGTTTATGCTTGTTACATTAGCAATTTTCTTTTGGTGACTGTCTGCATGTTAGACTTTTGCCTTCCCCAATAACTCTGCACATATTCATATACCACATTCCTTCTAACATTGACATGTTTAAGAGTTCTGAATGGAAATCCTATAAGAACACTCTTCTCCTCAGGGAAAAAACTAACATCAAGAGACTGTCATAAAATACAGATGCTCATTACCAAGCACATGATTGCTTTAAAAGTCTTTAACTCGGTGTTCAGAGGAAAGTAAACACCCTGGGAAAATATCCACAACACAGTGGATGCAGTAATCAATACAATTTATAAACATAGCTTAGGTTTTGTTGATAAATTATATAGCAGTTGATCATTGCTTATATATTAAGAAAGCAAACATCATGACTTAAGATGGCTGCCAGATGCCCTGTCTTTACTGTTTTATAGCCAATTGCACCTGTGTTCAGAGAACGAGATGCTCACTTCCTGAAGATGGAGATAGTGAGCCAGGCTGTATAGATATGAACATACAGTAAGAACAGCCAGAATGAGAGAGCAATGAATCAAGTATAGTGACCTGTCTACAGTAGGGTAACCAGATGTCCCGATTTTACAGGGACAGTCCTGATTTTTGGGTCTTTTTCTTATATAGGCTCCTATTACCCCCCCACGCCCTGTCCCAATTTTTCACACTTGCTGTCTGGTCACCCTAGTCTCCAGCAGTAGTCAGGACTGGTAACTTTAGTGCAAGGCACTCAGCAAAGTGTATTGTTGCCCCTTTGCCGAGCTGGAGCTAAATTTGAGGTCTCGCAGGTCAGTTTCTGGTTTGGAGCAGAAGTCTATGACACAGAATCTGGTATGTTCTTTGTGTCATTTGTATATTTACAGAATGTATGCAAGTCCCGTTTACTCAAGTAGGGGTAGCAAAAAACAATACACAGGGAAAAACCTTCACCTTCTTGTAGAAACCTCAAGTCAGGTAACAATGTTCTGTCCACAGAAGCAGCTACCTTGTGCCTCTCCCTTCCCCCAGCTCACACAACTCTTTCCCTCCTTCATCCCCTGCACTTTTTGCCTTGGAAACTTCTAGTCCAAGGCTGTTCCTAGAGACCACATGAAAGGAGGGGAGCCAGAGCATCTCCTTACTTTTTCTGCAGCTCCTCTGCAATACAAAGGAACCTCAGAGCTTCAAATACCAGAGAAAGGTAAGTGCTTTAACTGACACCTTGAATGCCACATGGTACCTGTACTCAGAGTCATTGTTAGCTCTATGAAAAATATCCTGAGCATTTACCCATCAGTGACTAATAATGGGCATTCAATTCAGCACCTTTTGTGAGAACAAATACCATACAGGGGGTTGAATACGACCTAATCCTAGCTGGCCTTTATATGGGCTGTGCCAGGAATGGAGAATCTTCAGGCCTGCCCTCTCATTGCAGGCCCTGATAGAATCTGCCCTAGATGTGTTACAGTAAAAAAAACATTGTTTCAGCTTCACACTGATGCTTCTCAGTACACAAAGTGTTTGCTTTTCAACAAGCAAAGTTTGAAGAATTCGAACTTGAAGCATAATGATCAACAAGTCTGCCTCCCTCTGGGTTTTCTACAAAGTTCTATATTGAAAGTCTTACTAAAAATCTAGATAAGTGACTGCTTTCTTCATCTAGCACTTTTTCAGAGAAGGCTATTGATTGTGCCTGATGTGACCTGTCCCTTATGAACTCATGCTGCTTCTCACTCAGTCAGCTTGTTTTCTGCTGCATTATTACATATTGATTCCCTTCTTATTTTTCCATATTTACCTGTTATAGAAGTCAGCTGAACTGGACAGTAATTTGAATCTCTCTGATGATTCTTTGCTTTTCTATATTTTTGGGGGCGAAGGGGCACAGCTCTTTCAAGATTTGTCAGAGGCTTGGCAATTATTTGTGATGGATTTTTAGGTCCCTTGGATATAAAACAATGGGTTTTGTCTATATTTTATATCACTAGGTAAATACAATATACACATGCAGGGCTTAATTCTGCTCTCACATTTTGGTGCAAACCAAGTGAAGTTAATGCGGTTTGGATCTGCGCAACAGAGTAGAATTTGGTCCATTTTATTCATCCAAATACTCTTTCAGAGAGTTATGCTACTTTTTGTTTCAACTTGGCCAATTCAAACTGAGCATTTCCATTCTTAAGTCCCTCCTTTTTTCTCATTCTTATTAAAATCCCAAGCAAGAGTTTAAGAGGGGAATTTTTTTCCAAACTCATGTTTGATTTTGTCATCTTTACAGGTGCCACTCAAGGTAATACAGGTCACACACCTTCATCAGATACGGATGTTTTCAAAAGCTTTTCCTTTTTTGCCAGCTATTTCTGTAAGCATCAGTCTTTGATTACTAAGGTCTTGACTATAAGCCATTTACTCATATTGGTGAGCAATTACTCACAGTTTCATTGGCTTCAGTAGAATCTGAGTCAGGGGCTTGCAATCTGGTTCTAAAGCCAAAGCTCCTTGTAGTGAGGCGGCCTGGCTCCCAGCCACCCCAGAGAGGGACAAGTCCCTCCAGATGCCAAAGTGGGCGGAGCCACTAGAGCCTGCGCCCGCCCCCCCCAGAGGTCAAAGCACAGGACAGGGAATATACAAGTTCTTCCCCAGGGCTCAGAAGCTGCCTGGCCACCGGAGAAGCCAGACGCTGGGGGCCTAGCTCCCGCTGGGGAGACTCCTGCAGCCTGTGACCAACCCGAGGACTGGCCATACCAGTCAAGGCCGGATGACGACCAGACCCCGGAGAAGCTGTTAAGCCTACCAGTGAGAAGCGACCCAGAGGAGCTGCCAAGCGTACCGCTCGCCGAGTACCCTGAGGAGCCCATGGTGCTCGATCCCGTGGAGGACACCGACCAGACGCAGGTACTGCCAGAGGGGGAGGTAGGAAGTAGCCTGGGGGCAGCCGACCCTAGTCTGGCTGTGGCACACCCAGAGCCGATGTCAGTGTGTTGCAGCCAGGATCCCCACTAACACAGCAGCAGGCTGCCTGCCACTGTTAGGGCCCCGGGCTGGGACGCAGTGGAGTGGGCAGGCCTACGTCCCCCCTGCCACCCAACTTATGGGTGGCAGTCTCCCCCTCGCCCCAGATGCTCAGAGACCGGAGCCTGGCTTTTTGTTCCTGAACTATTTGCTCAGCCCCTGCCTGAGGGTCTGAGCTCCTGACTGTGTGTCTTGCCCCGCCCTGACCCTGGGCCTGATATTGAACTATTTTGCTCAGCTGCTGCCTGGGGGCCTGAGCTCTAGACTGTTTGTTTGCTGCCCCGCCTTGACCCAGGGCCCGGGTTTGTTCCGGAACTATTTGCTCAGCCCCTGCCTGAGGGCCTGAGCCCTTAACTGTTTCCTGCCTCACCTGGCTAATTCCCCGACTCAGCGGACCTCAGTAGTGAGGCGGCCTGGCTTCCAGCCGCTCCAGTGAGGGGCGACCCCAACCGAACCCTTCTACACTCCTGGACCCCAGTGGTTTGTAAATTTACTTGGGGGATAGGCACAGGAGGGGGAGGGGGAGGAGAGCAACTCTAGATTGGAATATATTTTCAGGAACCATTATTTTATGATTACCAGAGCTTTTAAAACAGCCATCATTTTAACTAAATTACATACTCCTTAATCTTCATTGCCTGGAGGCTCAGAGACAAATTAGGAGCTCATGAGTCTAAGCCTATAGCAAAGGTGCTACCTGTTCAGTAGTCCTTAAATGACTTAACGAAACTACTCTAACAATTTTCAGCTTAGCTGGATATAATCACTACAGGAACTATAACAGAGTACCTCCTAGCCCGTTGGATGATATGTAGTATTCAGTACAGCCACAGAGTTTACATAGAAGGCAATCCAAGAAGAGAAAACTGACAGAATGCACCCCCGTATTCACACCCACACTATCGTAATCATCTTTGTACAAAACATGCCTTGTGAGGTATTATTTGAAAAACTAATAACTCATGGTCAATATGTGTGAAGCAAAATTATATGTAAAGTTATTAACAGAAGCTTAAATCATGACTGAAGTGTATTTACCAGACAAGCTTGGGGAGAGGGTAAATCAGTTTCTCAAAGGCAAAGGACAAGCCAATGCTCTAACCAGGTGTCAAAGTTGATGGGCCATCATCTACCAAGTGGCCATTCTTTGGCAAGGAAAAGGGCAGGAACAAACAGATCTGCATCATAGCAAACAGCAGCACAGGAACCTCTTTCACCACAAGATTCCATGACTCCAACATCACAGCAGGAATGAACTTTATCTGGGGCTAACCCTAAGGAAAATGCATTTCAAGAGCGGGAATGGACTATAAAGTGAGGAGGAAAAACACCAAGGTCTCTCTCCCTATCACTTTTTATTATTAATTATTATTATTATTAATAAAACATAATAAACGAAATAGCTTTTGGTCTTTGGGAGCAAATCCTGGCTTGAGAATTTGGTCAGCAATGTTACTAGGTACATGTTGCAAGGGACTTCACCTTGAACTAAGTCTAGTTCAAGTTTAGTACTTATCTTTATTTCTCTTGTAACCATTCCTGACTTCAATATCTTATTCTTGTACTCACTTAAAACCTCTCTCCTTGTAGTTAAGCAAACTGGTTTTATTCTTTAAATCAAAACTGACCTTGTGTTGTGAACTATGTAGGTAATTTGATTTATGGTGGCAAACTGTTGTGTACTGATCCTCTTAGAGTTGTAGCCATTCTAGTATACCTGAACTTTCCAGGAGAGGCAGGACAGTGCAGAACAGATTTTTTTTTTTTTTGGGGGGAGGAGGGGAAAATTTGGGACTGGGCATGTGTTGAGCAGGGGAGGTCATGCTGCAAACCATAACCAAGGCTGCTGGAAGCGAGAGTATAGTTGCTGGGCCAGGGCTGTATCTATACACAGGGTGTGACCTGCATGCTGGCAGGGTGTTTGTGAGTGGCCCAAGTATTATGAGGCACCCCAGGTTGCAGGGCATGGGTGACAGTCCCTCAGTGGTCTGGACTGCACCATCAAATATCAAAAAAACCCCACAATTTAAAGATTATACATATGGAAGTGCAGGGCATAGGGCTTGATGAAAGTTGCTGTCACCTGATGGGAAATTTTAAGAGACATGCAACGTAGATATAAGCTAGTTTTGCAGATGCAATTCTGGGGTCTAGACAGCATATCGATTAGCAAAAGAGTTGTCAACCTTAAAAGTCAACATTTGACAACAGACATCAAACTTTCCACCGTTATTTCTTGGTGGAAAAGAAATAGCGTGGAAAACAGTAGGTCTCAGACACCACTGCATAGTAAATGTTGGCACATGTGGATTTTTTTTTTTTCCTGGCAAATGTGATTACCTTGCTATAGCAAGCTTATTTGAAGAAAATCTACACAATTAAAATATAAGGTTCTAAGGAACATTTACATGAATATGCTGAGTCTGCGGCGAATCCACTATCTGAAGTAATCATTTTCTGCAGCATTTATTATTTATATTATAGTATCAGTAACACTGTTCTCAGTTGCAGATCAGGGCCCCATTGTGCCAGGCATTGTGCAAACACAAAACAAAGAGGGCCTTTGCCTCAAAGATCTAACAATCTAAACTGAGTGTGCAACTATCATTTAAAAAAGAAACCATCAACACTGGGAGAGATGAACTAATCTACAATAAAGGGTCAGACATTCAGCTGATATCACTTCAATGGAGTGATTTATACTGACTGAAGCAAAGATTCTATTTTCAAGCAAGTGACTGAAAACCCAAGCTAGTAATGAAAATTCACCAGAATACATATGGTATATCAGCAGAACAGTCTCCACATCAAAACATTTTCAAATGTTTTTATGAGGAATTAGAGGATCATTATGGGGTCACAGCATAAATGAGTTTGCAGGAAGACAGACAAAATGTATTTGAGGAATGAAGTGTACAAGTAACTCTTGAGAAATGCTGTGTGACAGAAAATTACATTGAGTAATAATTCTCCTGTCTCCTCCTGTAGAGGTGAACTGGGGAAACGGAACACTTTCACCACAATGCAACAAGCATTTTGCGGCAGGTCAATATAACAAAAGGACTGGAACAGTCAAGAAAATGTTGCTATGTATTTATGCAAGATCGGAACTTAAAGAAAAGCCATTTAAGAATAAGTTAAAAAACAGAAAAGGCAACTGGCTATATGGAAACAAACAAGGGTGATATCAGGACAACACAAGTTGTGAGTTCCATACTAAAGCATTTGGGAGCTGAGATGGAGAGGACCATGAAAAGTCTGGCTAGAATTGTTTAAAAGGTGATTTCTGTTGGCTGAGAGTGATATTTTTCAAGAGAAACATGCATTTTTCAGCCTGAATGGCTTTTTTTCAGACTAAGAAAGCCTGCAAACAAGAAAAATAAATATGAAACATAAAGCCTCCATAAGAGAGACCATGACTCACTCTTCAATATTCAACATCTCAACTGAAATTCAAGAGGGCGGCTGCCTCATAACAGCCCTTGCAGTAGGCAGAGACTTCTCTACACTTAAAGGAGTAGCACACAGACAACTGAAATGTCATTCTGGGTTCTAACTATACATGCCACATTGAGTTTGCATAATTTGCTTGAAAGAGACAAGAGATCCCTCTCAGTGAAGATGATATGGATGTGTTTGTTACAAAATTGATAAGCCTTGGCAATGAAAGCAGAACGTTAGAAGGTCGTTCTAATTTAAGTTTTCCCACTTTCTCCCTTTTCTCGCTTTTGCGAACAGGGGCTGCTAACAGGGAGTTTCGCAAGGGAGTTCTCCAGGTGAAGGAGGAGCAATACAGCAACCTTTTGGGGTAAGTGACTGTCTGTAGTGTGTGTTTGTTTGTGTTTGAGGGTTACTTGCTGTGTGCTGAGCTTGTGTTTGTCAGTCTGTTTGTTTGTTTTGGTTGTTTGAAGGACCGTGTGCTGTGGCTGGCAGTTGGAAGCTGTGAGCTTCAAAGGAAGGTTTGAAAGCTAGAAGCCTCTGGTAAGTGGCTGAGCCTTAATCAGTGGGCGGGGCATTCATACAGGCCAGGGCTTTATAAAGCAGCGCACAAGCGACCAGGGGCTGCTAACAGGGAGTTTCGCAAGGGAGTTCTCCAGGTGAAGGAGGAGCAATACAGCAACCTTTTGGGGTAAGTGACTGTCTGTAGTGTGTGTTTGTTTGTGTTTGAGGGTTACTTGCTGTGTGCTGAGCTTGTGTTTGTCAGTCTGTTTGTTTGTTTTGGTTGTTTGAAGGACCGTGTGCTGTGGCTGGCAGTTGGAAGCTGTGAGCTTCAAAGGAAGGTTTGAAAGCTAGAAGCCTCTGGTAAGTGGCTGAGCCTTAATCAGTGGGCGGGGCATTCATACAGGCCAGGGCTTTATAAAGCAGCGCACAAGCGACCAGGGAGCTTTGCGAACAGGGGCTGCTAACAGGGAGTTTCGCAAGGGAGTTCTCCAGGTGAAGGAGGAGCAATACAGCAACCTTTTGGGGTAAGTGACTGTCTGTAGTGTGTGTTTGTTTGTGTTTGAGGGTTACTTGCTGTGTGCTGAGCTTGTGTTTGTCAGTCTGTTTGTTTGTTTTGGTTGTTTGAAGGACCGTGTGCTGTGGCTGGCAGTTGGAAGCTGTGAGCTTCAAAGGAAGGTTTGAAAGCTAGAAGCCTCTGGTAAGTGGCTGAGCCTTAATCAGTGGGCGGGGCATTCATACAGGCCAGGGCTTTATAAAGCAGCGCACAAGCGACCAGGGAGCTTTGCGAACAGGGGCTGCTAACAGGGAGTTTCGCAAGGGAGTTCTCCAGGTGAAGGAGGAGCAATACAGCAACCTTTTGGGGTAAGTGACTGTCTGTAGTGTGTGTTTGTTTGTGTTTGAGGGTTACTTGCTGTGTGCTGAGCTTGTGTTTGTCAGTCTGTTTGTTTGTTTTGGTTGTTTGAAGGACCGTGTGCTGTGGCTGGCAGTTGGAAGCTGTGAGCTTCAAAGGAAGGTTTGAAAGCTAGAAGCCTCTGGTAAGTGGCTGAGCCTTAATCAGTGGGCGGGGCATTCATACAGGCCAGGGCTTTATAAAGCAGCGCACAAGCGACCAGGGAGCTTTGCGAACAGGGGCTGCTAACAGGGAGTTTCGCAAGGGAGTTCTCCAGGTGAAGGAGGAGCAATACAGCAACCTTTTGGGGTAAGTGACTGTCTGTAGTGTGTGTTTGTTTGTGTTTGAGGGTTACTTGCTGTGTGCTGAGCTTGTGTTTGTCAGTCTGTTTGTTTGTTTTGGTTGTTTGAAGGACCGTGTGCTGTGGCTGGCAGTTGGAAGCTGTGAGCTTCAAAGGAAGGTTTGAAAGCTAGAAGCCTCTGGTAAGTGGCTGAGCCTTAATCAGTGGGCGGGGCATTCATACAGGCCAGGGCTTTATAAAGCAGCGCACAAGCGACCAGGGAGCTTTGCGAACAGGGGCTGCTAACAGGGAGTTTCGCAAGGGAGTTCTCCAGGTGAAGGAGGAGCAATACAGCAACCTTTTGGGGTAAGTGACTGTCTGTAGTGTGTGTTTGTTTGTGTTTGAGGGTTACTTGCTGTGTGCTGAGCTTGTGTTTGTCAGTCTGTTTGTTTGTTTTGGTTGTTTGAAGGACCGTGTGCTGTGGCTGGCAGTTGGAAGCTGTGAGCTTCAAAGGAAGGTTTGAAAGCTAGAAGCCTCTGGTAAGTGGCTGAGCCTTAATCAGTGGGCGGGGCATTCATACAGGCCAGGGCTTTATAAAGCAGCGCACAAGCGACCAGGGAGCTTTCCGAACAGGGGCTGCTAACAGGGAGTTTCGCAAGGGAGTTTGGAAGGGGAGCAGGAAGGGGGCGAGGGTCCCTTGCCGGTTCCATCTGTTTTCTCTTGATTCCCCTTAATACCTATAAAGCAACTACATTCTAACTGTTTGCTTAAACAACCCTTTCAGCTGACAGGGGGCTGCAGATGGGAGTTTGACAGAGGGAGGCTTACGATGGTTAGGAAGACCCGCAACACCTGTGCCAGCACTGCTACTGTCTCCTCCACCTGTGCCTGTAGCCAGACAGAGTGCCTAAGCATGGATGCCTCTACCCAGATCCTGGTGTGGTTTTGCAAAGACTGTAACTTGCAATTTCCACTTACGGATATCCAGGCTGGGGGGACCATCCAATGTGAAAGGTGCCTGCTGGTGGAATCTCTCAGGCAGCAGGTGAGAGAGCTACAGGAGGAGGTGGCTAGGTTGAGGAGCATCCGTATCCACGAGCAATTCCTCGACAGTGTCCATGTGGAGACAGCTGAGGTAGCTGTCCCAGTACACAGGACTGCTGATACACCACTGGTGGAGGAGGAGATGGCTCAGGGTGGACGCTGGCAGCTGGTTACTTCTGGCAGCAGGCAGTGCTCCACCCTTGCTCCGAACCCTCCTGCCGTGGTTATAGGTAACAGTTATGCTCTTCTTGATACAGGAAAGAAGGAATCACTCCCTACAGTAAAGGAGGAGAAGCCTCGTACCCCTAAGGCTGGAGAGTCTGCTGCCACCACTGCGAATAGGAAACGTAGGGTAGTGGTGGTCGGAGACTCTCTGCTGAGGGGGACGGAGGCGCCCATCTGTCGCCCTGACATTTCATCTCGAGAGGTATGCTGCCTGCCGGGGGCCCGTATCCGAGACGTTACGGAGGCATTGTCGAGGATTATCCGGCCCTCTGACTACTACCCCATGCTACTCATCCATGTGGGCACAAATGATACTGCGCGGTGTGACACTGAGCGGATCAAGAGTGACTACAGGGCTCTGGGAGCACGGGTGAATGAGTTTGGAGCACAGGTGGTATTCTCTTCAATTCTTCCTGTTAAAGGTAGGGGCCCGGGCAGAGACAGATGCATCATGGAGGTGAATGCCTGGCTGCGAAGATGGTGTCGCCAGGAGGGCTTTGGCTTCCTAGACCACGGGATGCTATTCGAGGAAGGACTGCTAGGCAGAGATGGCGTTCACCTTTCGAGGAGAGGGAAGACCCTATTCGGACACAGACTGGCTAACCTAGTGAGGAGGGCTTTAAACTAGGTTCGACGGGGACAGGTGAGCAAAGCCCACAGGTAAGTGGGGAACATGGAGACCGGGGAAATGAGTCGGAAACAAGAGGGAGTGTGGGCTATATTGGCAGAGAGAAAGGAGAGTCAGGAAAAAACTGGGAGGAAAGATCAAACCAGTATTTTAGATGCCTATATACAAATGCGAGAAGTATGGGGAATAAGCAGGAAGAACTGGAAGTGCTAATAAATAAATACAACTATGACATTGTTGGCATCACTGAAACTTGGTGGGATAATACACATGATTGGAATGTTGGTGTGGATGGGTACAGCTTGCTCAGGAAGGATAGACAGGGGAAAAAGGGAGGAGGTGTTGCCTTATATATTAAAAATGTACACACTTGGACAGAGGTAGAGATGGACATAGGAGACGGAAGTGTTGAGAGTCTCTGGGTTAGGCTTAAAGGGGCAAAAAACAAGGGAGATGTCATGCTAGGCGTCTACTACAGGCCACCTAACCAGGTGGAAGAGGTGGATGAGGCTTTTTTCAAGCAACTAACAAAATCATCCAAAGCCCAAGACTTGGTGGTGATGGGGGACTTCAACTATCCGGATATATGTTGGGAAAATAACACAGCGGGGAACAGACTATCCAACAAATTCTTGGACTGCATTGGAGACAACTTTTTATTTCAGAAGGTTGAAAAAGCTACTAGGGGGGAAGCTGTTCTAGACTTGATTTTAACAAATAGGGAGGAACTCGTTGAGAATGTGAAAGTAGAAGGCAGCCTGGGTGAAAGTGATCATGAAATCATAGACTTTGCAATTCTAAAGAAGGGTAGAAGGGAGAACAGCAAAATAGAGACAATGGATTTCAGGAAGGCAGATTTTGGGAAGCTCAGAGAGCTGATAGGTAAGGTCCCATGGGAATCAAGACTGAGGGGAAAAACAACTGAGGAGAGTTGGCAGTTTTTCAAAGGGACACTATTAAGGGCCCAAAAGCAAGCTATTCCGCTGGTTAGGAAAGATAGAAAATGTGGCAAAAGACCACCTTGGCTTAACCACGAGATCTTGCACGATCTAAAAAATAAAAAGGAGTCATATAAAAAATGGAAACTAGGACAGATTACAAAGGATGAATATAGGCAAACAACACAGGAATGCAGGGGCAAGATTAGAAAGGCAAAGGCACAAAATGAGCTCAAACTAGCTACGGGAATAAAAGGAAACAAGAAGACTTTTTATCAATACATTAGAAGCAAGAGGAAGACCAAAGACAGGGTAGGCCCACTGCTTAGTGAAGAGGGAGAAACAGTAACAGGAAACTTGGAAATGGCAGAGATGCTTAATGACTTCTTTGTTTCGGTCTTCACCGAGAAGTCTGAAGGAATGCCTAACATAGTGAATGCTAATGGGAAGGGGGTAGGTTTAGCGGATAAAATAAAAAAAGAACAAGTTAAAAATCACTTAGAAAAGTTAGATGCCTGCAAGTCACCCGGGCCTGATGAAATGCATCCTAGAATACTCAAGGAGCTAATAGAGGAGGTATCTGAGCCTCTAGCTATTATCTTTGGAAAGTCATGGGAGACGGGAGAGATTCCAGAAGACTGGAAAAGGGCAAATATAGTGCCCATCTATAAAAAGGGAACTAAAAACAACCCAGGTAACTACAGACCAGTTAGTTTAACTTCTGTGCCAGGGAAGATAATGGAGCAAGTAATTAAGGAAATCATCTGCCAACACTTGGAAGGTGGTAAGGTGATAGGGAATAGCCAGCATGGATTTGTGAAGAACAAATCATGTCAAACCAATCTGATAGCTTTCTTTGATAGGATAACGAGCCTTGTGGATAAGGGTGAAGCGGTGGATGTGGTATACCTAGACTTTAGTAAGGCATTTGATACGGTCTCGCATGATATTCTTATCGATAAACTAGGCAAATACAAATTAGATGGGGCTACTATAAGGTGGGTGCATAACTGGCTGGATAATCGTACTCAGAGAGTTGTTATTAATGGTTCCCAATCCTGCTGGAAAGGCGTAACGAGTGGGGTACCGCAGGGGTCTGTTTTGGGACCGGCTCTGTTCAATATCTTCATCAACGACTTAGATATTGGCATAGAAAGTACGCTTATTAAGTTTGCGGATGATACCAAACTGGGAGGGATTGCAACTACTTTGGAGGACAGGGTCATAATTCAAAATGATCTGGACAAATTGGAGAAATGGTCTGAGTTAAACAGGATGAAGTTTAACAAAGACAAATGCAAAGTGCTCCACTTAGGAAGGAAAAATCAATTTCACACATACAGAATGGGAAAAGACTGTCTAGGAAGGAGTACGGCAGAAAGGGATCTAGGGGTTATAGTGGACCACAAGCTAAATATGAGTCAACAGTGTGATGCTGTTGCAAAAAAAGCAAACATGATTCTGGGATGCATTAACAGGTGTGTTGTGAGCAAGACACGAGAAGTCATTCTTCCGCTCTACTCTGCTCTGGTTAGGCCTCAGCTGGAGTATTGTGTCCAGTTCTGGGCGCCGCATTTTAAAAAAGATGTGGAGAAACTGGAAAGGGTCCAAAGAAGAGCAACAAGAATGATTAAAGGTCTTGAGAACATGACCTATGAAGGAAGGCTGAAAGAATTGGGTTTGTTTAGTTTGGAAAAGAGAAGACTGAGAGGGGACATGATAGCAGTTTTCAGGTATATAAAAGGGTGTCATAAGGAGGAGGGAGAGAACTTGTTCACCTTAGCCTCTAAGGATAGAACCAGAAACAATGGGTTTAAACTGCAGCAAGGGAGGTCTAGATTGGACATTAGGAAAAAGTTCCTAACTGTCAGGGTGGTTAAACACTGGAACAAATTGCCTAGGGAGGTTGTGGAATCTCCGTCTCTGGAGATATTTAAGGGTAGGTTAGATAAATGTCTACTAGGGATGGTCTAGGCAGTATTTGGTCCTGCCATGCGGGCAGGGGACTGGACTCGATGACCTCTCGAGGTCCCTTCCAGTCCTAGAATCTATGAATCTATGAATCCCTCTTCCTTACCCTGCTGCTCTATAGAAAGGGGAAAACGTACCGCTAAGAGGGTTTTTTTTGTTTTTTTTTAAGGGAAGTATTAGTAAAGCGGTGTCACAAAAGCAATGCCTTATCTGCAGCAATCAATGGAGTCTGAACTACCCTTTCACTGCAGGGGCCTCTCTAGGCTATCGGTTTTCACCAGCTCTGTAAACATGTCAGAGCACCCAATTAGCAAGGTTCACGTCCACACATGGCTATAGCATGGTTATAAAGGAGGGTGCTTTAGCATATTTACTGTGCTCAACAACTAGGAACACTGTCTGAGAGAATGGATCCCAGAATGCATTGCACCATGTCACATAAGACGACGTGCTGAAGACAAGCCCTTCAGCTACTCTAATCACCCTTTTTTGCCTTTCCAGGGAGCGATTCTGGCCCTAAGCCAACCAGAGAATAGTGGGCTGGTTTAGGTTTTCTAGCACTTGCTATAGCTATCCATAGAAAACATTTCAATGTCCATCCCAACTAGGCAACTGAACCTTTGTGCTAGTTATTTGCCTGAAGTGAAGAATCTGAGACCAATCTGAAGCCCAGGCTCTTGGGCTCTCACCTCAGCAAGCCAGCCAGGCACCCATGTCACCAGCATATCTACCAAACTTAGCAGAAGGGCTCTTTTGCCATTGGTCCCAGCTGTGTGAAAGCAGCAGAATGGGACCACTATTGTGGGTAACTTTCCTGGCTCCTATACTATCCCAGTTGGATCAGATGGCAAAAGGATCCGAGTCCCATCCCAACACCCTTTATTATACAGATGCCTCCCTGACCTTGAGGGCTCCTCTTCCATTCACTCATGTGGCAGAGTCCTCATAACTATGATACAGGACAGCGGCTAGGATGTTCCCAGTCTAGAGTATTCTCTCCTTACTGGCCACTTCCCTGATCCAGTGACCACTACACTGAGTTTAAACAATATACAATTTATTAAACAGGAACTATAAACAAATAAGGGAAAACTGACCATTAGAAGATCCAGGAACCCCGTATGATGAGCACATGGGGACACTAAACAATGGGCTTTGGGACTCAAGAAAATTCAGTCTGCATATCCCAGGCTTTCTTCCCGGGACCTGGGTGTGCTGCAGTGATACCACGGGTAAGAAACCTACTCTTGTGGTGGCTATGCAGCCTCAGGCTCTAAGTATCAGCCCTCCCATCAGGTTTGCATGTCCCTGCCCTCCTATCTGGCCTTCAAGGCCCTTTTGTCTGGTGACATCTTCTGTTGGGCCCCTCTCTGCCTACCTTGTTCTCCCCAAATGCTCACCACGCTCAGCTCCAGTTTTACTCATTGTATGGCTGGCTTCTGCTATCCCAGCTGTGGCCCCACAGCTTCCTACTGTCGCTCAGTTCTGGCTTGCCAGCGGCGTGGCTGGTCTCCTAGCTCTGGGCTGCTGTTCTACCTCCAGCTCAGCTCTGCCGCTCTGGCATCTCTGGTTCTGGCCAGTTGCTTTCTATCCCACACTCAGCTCTGGCCTGATGCATGCTCCTTAGCTCTGCTCTACTCTGCCCCGGCAGCCCCAGCTTATATGGCGGATGGGCCCACTGGGATCTTGACTCCCTTACTGGCCTGCTTGCCTGGTCAGTCCCAGGCTCCTGACTCCTCTTCAGACCTTCCCCTTTCTTCTGCTATTGTGAGAAGGCCAACCAAAAACAACAACACTTCATTAAGTTTCAGTAAGGGGCCAACAGGCCCCTTAAATGGGAGTATAAACAAATTCAAAGCAGATGGATCTAATTTGGAGTGACAGGCTGTAAATACAGTCTAATATTCAGCAGGGAGATGTCTGCAATGGACCAGCTTATAACACTCAGTTACTTTGAATCACCTGCAATATAATTCTTTGTTTTTGTCAGAGCCCCTATTTCACATGAAGGACACGGGAAGTGAAAAGCGTGTGCCAGGTTAAAATGCAAAATGTAATTCCCATGTGGTGTGGTCTCCACTGAATGTAGAACTTTTGCAAGGAGAAAAGGAATAAAATACCTTGAAAGTAGGAAGGACAAGGACAAAGATTTTCTAGGGAGAATTATCAGACCAAGTTGCAGCATAGCAGAGCTATCCATTTTTGTTTGCATCTCTGCACATTTGCCCAAGTGTCAGTTTCCTTATCTACTGTCCACAGATCAGTAGGAGACAATGGCTTGCAGGATGAATGAAAACCTGGAACAGTTTTCCTCCCACCATCTAAAGAGTAGGCATCCATCTAGTGTCACGAACATTAAAGCCCTGTAGAAAGCATCATTGACGACTCTCTGGAAAGTGAAATCATGGGAGGAAGTGTTGCATGACAAACTGAACCAGCTGCTGAGCAAGGAAAATAAAAGGATAATTGCTTTCATGGTGCACAGGGCATATGCAGAAGGAGAGAGAGACAGATTGACATGCAGGAGAATCTGAGGAGGGAAGGAGAGGCAAGCTAAGGAAGGAAAGAAAATGGAACATCAGACATATGTCTACTGCCAAGAAAGAAACTATTAAATGCACCATCTCTGACTTATAGCCAGAAACCTTGGGCACTAAAACCTTCAGAACATCAAAGTCTTCTCCAGTTTCTCCACAGCATCCAAACAAACATCATTATATATGGATTCCTTTTCTGACCTCTGCATCAGGCTCCCAAAGCACACATTTTCAGGGTGGATGATGGGAGGTAGCACAGTGTTATCCAGGGACAACAGACTCCCAGTATAAACAAGCCTTGAAGTGTACAGTCATATGCTGTGTTCGTTGGGTTAGTTGCTTAGGTACTTGATTGCTAACAAACTTTGTTCCCTTTAAATTGTGCTGTGTGGGGGGTGGGCGGGGGGAGGGAAAACGGGGGACTGATGTCTCTTCCTGAAACTAAGAAAACCAACAGGGGAGGGGAGGCATGGTAAGCCAATTCAAGCTACGCTGAGCAAGTTTAAAATGTCAAAACTGTTTGAGAAAGTCACCATTAATAGACATGGACACCCCCATTCAGAACTATTACGCTAGCCAACTGAGACTTGTCATTTATATGTAAAGTCTCTAATTTGTTTGTTGTGCTAACAGGTGTCTGATAATTAGGGTGACCAGAAATGTGAAAAATCAGGACAGGGGGTGACGGGTAAAGGAGCCTATATAAGAAAAAAAACCCAAAATCGGGACTGTCCCTATAAAAATCAGGACATCTGGTCACCTTAATGTTGATCAATGGTGCACACCAGCTAAAATAATGGGAATTACAAACAGCTCAGTCCATGGGCCCTTCAGAGTCAAACTTAACGAAACAATGTTCCGGAATATCCCTTGCTGGATTAGCTTTCTGAGTACTGGCTTCCATTGCACTCTGCCACCTCTGGAAGCTACCAGAATAGAACAACCCTTGTTTCTTCCATTCTGGTCAGGAGATCATATTCCCCATTGTTTTCACACAGTTTTGTTCATAACACAGCATGCAGCAATCATTTTGGAGGATTAATTAACATCCTTATGGTTGCATTTGAGAAGACACCTCTTGTTCTAATCCCTCCTTTAAAAACCTCAGAAACATTCAGCATGGAAATCACATAATGCAGTATGACTTAAAAGTGTTAGGCATGTTTCCAGTATAACAGCACCCACTGCAGACATGCCCACACTGAAGAGGTGAGCCAGCAGCAGCTGTCCATATTAGTCAGTATCTACAAACTTCTAGCAATTCCTTTGTCCACAGAAACTGATGCTTACATATGGGCAGACTGATGCTGTATTGGTGAGGCAATCTCCATACACAAAGAAAGCAGAAAGGTATATTGGTCATTTGGAGATTATTTACCTTCCGGGTGACCCAGCATGAAACTAGTACAGCTAGAGAACAATATTCTGCACCACCAAGCAGTCCCCATCTTGAAAAATGGGCACTTTGCCCGGTGGGACTGATGGATTCCTTGATTTATCAAAAAATTCCAAATTAATATTTGGAGGGAAGAGGAGAGAGTCTTGGAAAACACAATCCTCTGTTCCTGTTATCACCAGCTGAGGCAGTATGGGAGAGCTGAAAAGATACACACAGTTGTTCAGCTTGGTAGGCCAATATGGCAGCTAAAGGGTTGGGCAGGAAAAGTTCTGGCACACGTACATGAGCTGTACTAGTTGTGCATTGCTGGGAAACTTGTACTGCTGCTGCCTGTTTTAGGACTAGGCCAGTGGTTCCCTAACTGGGGTTTGCGAAATGTTATAGGGGGTTCTCGGGAAAAAATTCCCTAATGGCGGCAAGAGCTGTCCCTAGGGACTCCAGGCAGCATGGGGCCAGCAGCTTGGAGGCTCTGGACTTCCAAGAGCTAAGCAGATCAAAGCAAGAATATCTATCACACTGAAGAGATTTAAACTTTGAGACTCCTTATAAGAAATGGAAAGGGAAGTGGATTTTTTTTTTTTTTGCTGTTTTTAAAATTAAATAGGCAGCTAGTATTGTTTTTAAAATTATTATGAAGAACAAGTTTAAGCTTTGTTGTAACATGCGTTGATTGCCTGGACTGCTCAAGACCTGAATGCTTGTGTAGGAGGAACTCTGAGTTGGCTTCTTAAATACCTTCATGCTGTTTTACATCTGATACTCCTTGATGAAACGTAGGAGCCTTGATACAAGCTACAAAAGTGAGATCTTGGAAGAGTGTTGCCATTTTCATAATGTAATAAAAATACTGTAATGATAATAGTGTGTAATAAGCATGTCATAAAAACAACTTTTATATTTCCACGATCACTGCTTTTATAATTTATACTCAGGTAAAGGATAAAATCTCTGGAAATATTCATTTTTAGGAGGGGCTTCATGAGACTTGACATTTTAGTGAAAGGGTTTCACAGGACAGTCTCTACGCAAAAGAATTAATGGACACAAATCTGACATCAGGAATCAAAATACTCAAAAACCAGTGGGAGAACACTTTAACCTGTCTGGTCATTCAGTGACAGACCTGCGGGTGGCTATATTACAACAGAAAAACTTCAAAAACAGACTCCAAAGAGAGACTGCAGAGCTAGAATTGATATGCAAACTAGACACAATCAACTCCGGTTTGAATAAGGACTGGGAATGGCTGAGCCATTACAAACGTTGACTATCTCCCCTTGTAAGTACTCTCACACTTCTCATCACACTGTCTGTACTCGGCTAGCTTGATTATCACTTCAAAAGTTTTTTTGTTTTTTTTTTTTTTTTCTCTTAATTAATTGGCCTCTCAGAGTTAGTAAGACAACTCCCACCTGTTTATGCTCTCTGTATGTGTGTATATATATCTCCTCAATATATGTTCCATTCTATATGCATCCGAAGAAGTGGGCTGTAGTCCACGAAAGCTTATGCTCTAATAAATTTGTTAGTCTCTAAGGTGCCACAAGTACTCCTGTTCTTCTTTTTACAGGTTGTTAAAGTTTGGGAACCACTGGACTAGACAGATCTTAGTGTTAAGAACTGCAAATTCAGTACCTCTCCTAACTCATCTTAAAAAAAAAAAAAAGAATGAAAGATAGAGACTTGATTGTACAGTAATTCTCACCCACTGTTAATGCAGTGGTGGGTTTCAGAGTATGTGGTGTCAGACAAGGCATAATTAAGGTTGACAGAACTGTGATGCTTTGTAGGCAGCGCATTTGTTCAAGAACTAATCCTTTAGGTGAGCCAGCACATGGAATTTACAGTATTTTGACAGAAGAGCAACATAAGGATAGCTAATTTTTTAAAGTTATTTTCCAATTAAAATGATGCAATTAGCAGTTGACATTAGGAATAGTCAGATACTGTGTGTTTATTGTGTTTCCCATTAAAGTAGTATTGTGAGATTAATTATCTGAATTGCACTTCCCCACACACAATGATCTTGAGGTCCAACAGAGCAGGTTGGGGCACAGGGAAAAAGGGCTCATCTTTTCATTCTTCCCATCCTAGGGGCACAGTGTCCATGGCTGTTCCTATGGTATCATTCCTGCTGCTCAGAACCCCAGAGGCTTGACACCACAGCTAGGGACCAGCTGAGTGTAATGATGTCTTGGCCATCTTCTTTCCTCTGTCTAAACTCCTCCCCCATCATCAGCAGGGAGGATGGTATAGGATCCTCTATGCTAGCCCTACCATACTGCAGGAGCCCTTTTGCACTCAGGTGAGTCACTTGGGGCTGGCAAGGCCAGTTTTACAGTCAGAATCTTCCAGCAGTGGGATGCAAAGCAGCCACACTGCACTCAAGTATCCACCCCCAAATGTGGAAACAATATTTTCATGTTGCATAGTTAAATTGTATAATCACATAAAGTACATTTATCTGCTCAAATGCAAGAGGCCACAGGTGAAATCCCGGCTCCACTGATGTAAGTGGCAAGACTCCCATTAACTTGAATGGAACTAGGATGTCACCCCATATTTGTTGGCCCTGGAAACCAAGGGGTTACCAAAACACATTGTATCAGTCATGCCACCCAGCCCCTCTGTCCCAAGCCAGTGAGAATCTTTCAAATGACATCAATAGGCTTTAGAGCAGGAGCTTAGTTCAGTCTCTAAGAATGGTAACAGTCCAGCAGTCAGACTCAGCAAGGCACTTAGCTTACAAATCTCTATTACGATCTGGCAAAAAAGAGCACCCAAAATAGACAAATTGTCAAGAAAGCAAAGTAATGTAGCCTGGATAATGTGATCAATAATTGCTCATATCTTGGCTGCTTGCTACATTTTTAATTCTGACTATTTTAAGACCAACACTTTTCCTCTTGGGAAATCTGGACATTGAACTCTTTCCTGTATTCCTTGCCACCCAAACGCTTACTGGCTTTAATGGGAGTTTCAGGCACACAAGGAATGTAGATTTGAGCACAGTGCAGGGCTGCTGCTTGACATAGGAGCACATCCTTTTTCCCCCCCAAGGGGCACCACTTTTTACATTTTCCCCATATTTGGAAGGGCACCAAGTTAAAGATCTGCTCAAGTCTCACAGTTCAGCCTAGAGCTACAAGTGAAATCTCACCCTCACACATATCTGAGGACCAGCTCCTCATGCAGAAGCCTTCCTTTGAGTTATCCTATCAGTACAAGTCAGACTTATTATCTATGAACAATTTATAAAACATTTCAACAAGTGCACAGAATGTTTACTGGCTCATGGTATTGCTCTCCTATTTACCTGCTCACCACTACACAACTTAGTTTAAAATCAAATAGCACCATTTGAAAGTTTCCATGAAGACTACCTCAGGCTTCCTATTAATTCATAAATATTTATTACAGCAGCAGGGTTCAAAATTCAAAGGTTTTTTGGGAGCCAATGAGCTCAGGCTACTAGTTTTCTTATAGTTCACTTCCTCTGAAGGAAACTATTACAAAACAGTGTAAACTGGAAGTGACAAATTATGTCTGCCTGCAGGTACATGTTCACATTATCTCCCTGTGATACAAAGAATAACATGCTGCTGCTGTGATTATTAAAAAAATGTTAATCGTGTAAGGTCTATCATTAATTTAATCACATTTTATATCAGAGTTATCCTCTAGTCAAATAGTAATCCACATAATGGAGAATGTTTCTGCAGTCTCTTCTCCCTCTCTTTCTCATATGTTTTCAGTACAACATTGTGAATCTGGAGACCAACACATGATCACTGAGCAAATGATAATTCATACATACAAATTATTCATTTCAAGATAGGGAAAAACAGTTGATTAGATTGTTGTTAAAATCTGTAACACAAGACTTCTATTGTGTTTTCTCAAAACGAGGCTGTAAGTTGAAGAAATCCAACACAAAAGCCCACAACTCACAGCCAAACTCCCTCTCTCAGAGAAAACTTTACCGTGATCACAGGAAAACATACAAACCTAAAAGTGTAATAAAACATTCCTGTGCACAGGATTTCTTACCTGGACCCATAGCCTTAGGTTCACCTTCTCCTGGGCAGCCTGAATTGCTGCGACTCCAAATTTGCCAAGTAGTAGAATATGGTGTTTTCACTGAAATTCCCTAAACAATTGAAAGAATAGATGTTCTAATTTTGGAAAATATGGTAGAGAAGGGATGATTTCTAAGGTTCAAACAGATTTGATAAATAATGACAGATGCCTACTACATATTAAGTTGTTGGTTTTTTTTAAATAAACAGAGCAGCAAGAAACATGGAATAATGAAAAAACAAACTATCATTCAACTCATTTGACAAAATACCAAACAACACTTAGCTCAGTTTCATCATCTTTCCTGTCACATTCACTTTGTTTTTCAACTGCTCAATCCTTGATCTCAGTTCTACCTACTGTGTAGAGCAGGCAGAAAAACCCTTCCTAGAGGCACTGCTGCAGGGGAATTTGAGGGTTCTGCAAAGCCAGCATAGCCAATTCTACACCCCTCACGCTACATAGGAGTCTTGTTATGATCGAGGGTTCCACAGGTGCTAGAACTGGGGTGCTGCCCTGCCCTGTGGCATGAAGCAGTAATAACAACCCAAATACATGGTTTCTGCCTTCATCACCCCCACTATGAAAATTGTTCCAGCACTGCTGGAGGGCTCTGGAAGATAGGGTTGCCACCTCTGAGGTATACAAAAACCAGGACATCTGGGAGGATCCTGAAACCACAAAACTGGACAGCTGTCCCCATGAACAGAGCACACTTGCAGATTTCTCAGGACAGCTCTCATATAAAAGGGGCAATCCTGGGAAAACCGGGACCTGTAAATGTTTTGTTAGACAATGGGGAAATGACACCACTAGTCAGCGCTATTTCAGGGTGCAGTGAGACTTTCCACATTAATCCATTACCTGCCTACCAGCACAATCGCCCTCCCTCTGATGGAAGCAACTTCAGGGCGCTCAGACTGGAACTTTCATTTGGCCTCTGGCTGCTGTTATCTTTTGGACTCTTTCCAGTATGGGGTTTGCTATCTGACTCATTTGTTAGCTGTAAATAATGTTTATATTTTTGCAGCTATTTAATTGGCTCTAAATTTAGCTGATGTATCTAAAGCATCCTTTCTTATTATGTAATATTTTTAATCACTGCTGTCCTAGGACTATACAGGCACTAGTCTGTATGTATGGAGATATTTAAAAAAAAAACAACAACATGCAAACAGAAAAAGAGAGATTGTGAATGCTTTTTTCTAAGGGTGCCCAGATATTCTTACAGGGTCTAGCACAATGAGATTGTCCCTTATGCTTCAGTCCCCAATATTTTCTCCTTTTGTTGTCATTGCATTGGAGGTAGTTAGACTAGCAGACAGAAAACCTGTTTTGTCTGAACCAGTTATCATATCTAGCATTGTTGCTGAATCAATTCTTATAACTACCCACAGGCTCTATGCGCAGTTTGATTACACTGGTGCTAACTTACTTACTACAACTAACACTCTTACCAAGGTTGATAAAATTCAGTGGAAACACTAAAGAACTTTGTGTATGTGCCTCAGACTCACCCCCCCCAGAACATCTTCTCATGGCAAGATGCAACATTGTAGCCCCTTTCCCTCACCCTCCTCCAGATTTCAGCAGTTTGTGCAATGACTTGGCCCCCCCAGGCAGGTCACACTAATAGTCCCACCCCTTCCAGGGTAACAGTGCCCACATTCAGAAACTAAGAGAAACTAAAACTCTCTCACCCCTCTCCCAGACTCTGAGGAATTCTTCCTCACTGTTACAGAGCCCTGCCCCCACCCCAGGACTTTCTCCCTAGAGGCCCAGCTCCTTCCAAGGCACTGACCCTCAGAGTTTCTTCCCTAGAATATCTCTTTTCTTAGGCTGCTTTAGCTCCTTCTCCCTGCTGAGGACAGTTCCAGTGTACAAGCAACTTTCTACAGACCCTTCTGGGAGTCCTTTCCTGGAGGGAGGAAGCTCAACTATCTACCTGCTCCTACTGTTGCCTTGCAGTCCTTTAGCTATAGGAACCACCCAGTCTGGTTCTCCCCAGCTAGCTCTAATTCTTTAATTATCTGTCTCCCCTCCAGGTGCCACACAAGGGGCTAATTGGTCTCTCTGGCTCCCCTTAACCCTGTAACTGCCAGTGTGGGGCTTATACAGCCCATCACAATATGGAAAAAAGAAACTCTAGAAACAGAGAAAGAAAATATGAAAATATTAATAGTTCCTTATTTAGGGATAATTTCTTGTTGCACTCCAAAGTAATGATATAATAGTGCAATTTAGAAACCTTTACTAAAACATCCAATATCCACATATTGGATTATATTTGCCATTGTACAGAGGCCAGCACAAGGCCTATGCAATACTTAAGTCCCACTTTACCCTCCAATGGGATTTAAGTATTGCATTGATGCCTGGCGCTGACCCTCTGTACAGGTATGAAATTCTCCCATTGGAGAGGTTGCATCTGGGGAGGTTGATCTAGCCAAATCTGTTCTGTTATTTTTCATTTCTGTGGCAAGGATCTGATCCGTTAATTGAGATATCAATTTTGAAAATATACCTAATATTTAAGTCTCTAGATAAATTTCTCTGTTCTACTTGTACCATAAATGTAATCTTTAATTCTCTTATAATAGAAAATGGGTGGTATAGTTTGTGTGAGGAGAAAAGGTGGAACTATTAGGCATAATTATATATATATATATATATAATTATGCCTATGTATAATTTCCAGATATATCTAAAATTACTCCTCCATAAAAAAAATACTCTGGTGTAAGGAAGAATTTGCTGTTTGTGGTGTTTCTGCTTGTCCTGTTTCCTGCCAAGCTTAGCTTAATTAAAGACCAAAACCTTTATGGTTTTTTGGACTTATAATGCAAAAATATTTTTCGCTTCTTAAATGAAAAAGGAAGATAGCTCTGTCAGTCAGGCTCACAACTCTGTTACTGATCCAACAGATTCTATATTAGATTTTTCCAACAGCTGACTAATTTTAATATATATATATATATTTAATGATCATTCTTATTCCTATCTGAACAATGCTAATTACTGGAGCTAGACTGTGACTTGGATTACATATTTGCACAGAGGAGTAAGAACCTCCCTTACTACTGTTGCAGGGGCTGAGTATGCTGGAGTAAGCAGTTGTTGAATGCTGAACAAGTGTAAGTGGAGCAGATGAGTGGAGAGTGAACAGAACCTTGACTCAGTTCCCCAGTGTGTTGGCTAGTGTGGGAGTTGTAATTTGCTTCTTCTGTAGTGCCAGCAGCGGCGAGTTGTATGGGCCTGCGGTGCCCGTACTCTATCAATATGAGAGCATGGGGGCCTGGCTCCACCAAAATTCAGGGTCGGGTCTCTCCCCCGACCGCCGCCCCTGACCACCTTCCCCAGAGCATCTCCTCCAGCCCCGCCTGCCGCCCCCAGGCAATTTAAAAGGGCCCAGGGCCCCCACCGCCACCACCGGCAGCACACGGGGCTAAGGCGGCTTCCTGCCCACCTGCTCCACTTGTGGAAGCCGCCAGAACATCCCTGCGGCCCCTGGGGGGCATCTCCACACACTGCCCCAGCCCCGAGCACCAGCTCTGACAACTGCAGCCAATGGGAGCTGGGGGGGGCGGTGCCTGAAGGCAGCGGCGTGCAGAGACCCCCTCCAGTCCCCTGCCTATGAGCTGCTGCCAGAGGGGGGTGCGGGTCACTTTTGGGTGCCGCCTGAGTTAAGCGCTGCACCCCTCTCCCTCTCCTGCACCCCAACCGCTTGCCCCAGCCCAGAGCCTACACCCAAACTCCCTCCCAGAGCTTGCCTCCTGCACCCCAGCCCCAGCCCAGAGCCCACACCCAAACTCCCTAACAGAGCCCATCCCCCGCACCCGCTCCTGCACCCCAACCCCCTGTCCCAGCCCAGAGCCCGCACCCAAATGCCCTCCCAGAGCCAGACCCCGCCCTCCTCCCGCACCCAAACTCCCTCCCAGAGCCTTAGGCAGATGGGGGTGGACTTGGTCCCGTTCTGGGCTCCACAAAAAATTATACAAACCTGCCACCCCTGCCAGCACCAAGTTACTTTAGCAAAGTAGAAGCTAGAAGGGAATTGTGCCTCAGAGGGATGGGTCTGAGGCACACTGCCCCCCAACTCTACTGCTGCGTGGTGCATCTTACTACTCCTGGGGGAATTCTGTACCAAAAAAAAAAAAAAAATTCTGCATACAATATTTTCAAATTCTGCAAAATTCTACATTTTTATTTGTTAAAATAACACAATATAATCACACCATTTTCAATTATTTTTGGTCATTTATTTCAAAATACCTGCCAGCAAGTATGTCTGTAACAATATAGACAACAAAAAAAGATTCAGAAATTTTTTTTTGACAAATAGATTCCTTACTGGGCATATTAATACAGAACTCTGAATAATAATTCATTTAAACTACAATATGGAATCATATTCCCTGCACCCCCCAGAAGCAGTGCAAAGGCTGGGAGGAGTTAAGGGTAACGGAGGACTGAGAGATAATTGCTGGGAAGATGCCTGGGTATGAATGTAGAGGGTTGTTGGGTATGGATGGGAAAAGTATGGAACAGTGTTTTGGGGTGAGTGGGGAT